>NC_134999.1:21733159-26733159 GCF_051020985.1 Nomia melanderi | reverse complement strand
TGCATCGCGTAAGATTACTGATGATTTCCAATTGTCTAAAGTATTTTTTATTTATAAGATTTTTTTTAATAAAGAAAGTTTTCAAGTATTTCTGAATCTGGAACCTATTTCAGAGAAAGTATTACGCAAACTATGATCATACTGCACGTTTGAAGTTTTAAATTTAATTACTTCATTTGTTAATTGCTAAGGTGAAAATCATATTTAAAATTCAAATCCATAAGGATAACAAAGAGACAAAGTAGATCGTAGATCGTTATAATAAAATCAGAATTTTGTTTTGATACTTATAGATATATATATATATCTATATACATATATAGATATATATAAACATATATAAATATATACACATATAGATATTGTATGTGCTTGCCTCGAAAGATGCTGTAGCGTGCAATATGATCGATTGAAGGACAGCGTCGTGGAGGCATAATGATAAAACATGTGACTAATTAATTTATCATCATAAGGCAACATAAGCAACAGTATCAACTCGTCTCAATCAATCATGGTGACAATAGTTCTTAAAGTATTTCTGTAAGTTGTAAAGTGTGAGGAAAACAAACGTAACGAGTTTTTACAAGTCTTCTACTAAAAAGTTTCAAGCATGTATCAGAACATAAATAATATTGTATTAACCTGTTAGTAGCCTTCATGGATGAGTGTTCGACTTCATTTCAAGAACACTTAATACAAATTATGAATTGTTCTTAATGTCATAATGTTCATGATAAAGAAAATGTGAAACATGTACGAAAAGTGAGATTTTAACATTGAGATGCAATTCCAAAAAATCATTCCAGATATGTATGTACGCACGCAAATAAACATGTACACATATACATATTTATCGACACCTGACCCTCGATTTACGCGAAAATCCGTTCCACGTGGATCCGTTTTATGCGAATGAAAATCGCGTGAATAGAGTATGTCAGTACAAGAGAAAACAAAATACTGGAAAGAAAAGTTTTAGAAATACTTACTAAAATTAGATCTAGTTACTAAATTCAGATTACGCATGAAAACTACCGCGTAAGTAGTATTATAATTTACGCGTAAAAAGGGTGCCGCGTAAATCGAGGGTCAGATGTATACATTAAAGAACGTATTCTTCACATATATTAAGAGCGTTCCGCTATGTCAGATATAACTCAATGTGATTAAAATTCGTTGTTATTCAATATTTTCCTTGTATAATGAAGTCGCACACCATCTTCAGGGTAACACGAAGAATCAAATTGGAATAACAACTGAAAAAGTAGTGCGGCGGCCTACATGCATCCTGTGGCATCTAAAAAATTCGATGTCATTCGATTGCATAAGTTTAAGAGAGGATATAAAGAATTATTAGCAACGCGGTTTTCCACGTTTTAGTGAATCTTTACGTCCCTGATTCATGGGAAGTATTTTTGTACGTTTACTCTGTACCTACTATTTTACTCTAAAGCTATATCTACTGTTATCATTGTGATACTCGCTACTGCGATCGTCTTTGGAAACGTTAATATAAAATTATAATTATCTAATAAAGTGAACGTGTATACATTTTAAGACGCGCTCACTCAATGCATTAGCATTAATTCTCTTAGACTTGATCAATTTTAAATTACAAACCGGTTTATCGGTTGTACGCTAATAATAATTGTTATTATTGTGTTATTTGCTTGATTACTTTATCAAGATTACCATTTACTAACACAATATGCTAAATACGTCTATTTTATGACAAATGCAAGTTATAAGCTCCTATTTTACTACATCCATGTACCGAAAAATGGAATAATTTTTCTGTAAGGCGATCCATCAAGGTTAATCTGTTACTTGACGAGAGTAAGCAAATATTTGCAATATTTTTCTTCCCCTTTCAATCTTATACATGTACGTATATATGTATATACATATGTATATATGTATGTACATATATATGTATATACATAAACACTGGTATGTGATTTACATTCCTTAGCGTTTATATACACATGTTTTGCTGCATTTTCGATTGATACAAGAATCGCTGTTAAATCATTAGCCGCATGAAGAAATAATATCTATTTATTATAAATGTACATACAACCGTTATTGTAATAAAGAAGAACGTGAGAGAAATGTACGATTATGTTAATGTTACGTGATATTTCTCTTCTGTTTATTACATTTACTTACAAAAACTTTTCGCATTTACAAATTTTTATCCTATCACTTTCGTTTAATATGGCTTGGTTCTGTGATGACGGTCACGCCCTTTGGCGGTACCAATTTTTGCCACTAATTTATGGCTTGAACTTTGTTGTAAAAGCGTCGTTTCTGCTTGTTTCCAAATGTTTATATATCCTCCTTCCCCCACTGTTACTAAGGAACCACTCTACAAATTGTATATCAGAAAGTATTACTTTTTTTTACTGATATTCAAATAAATTAATTTAAATGAAATATAACTTTATTGAAATAATACCTTTTCGTGCAACCAACTGTCGCGCACTAACTGTTTATTTCCCACCATGTTATAACACACTTCCAGTCGATCGTTTACGATGTTGAGACAACTTAAATTTTCTCTAAGGTATTTTAATAAAAATAAATAAAACAATTATAAATAAGTGCGAACGAATATTAATTTTTGCTAAATGTTCAATTTGTTTTACCGAGTTTTTAAATTATATAGAAATTTACCCTTTAACGTTACTAGAACCTGCCAAGAGGAATGGATGCTCAAGTACATTTGAAGCATGGAATCTGACTGTATAACAGTTGTCTACATCATTGTTCTAAAAAATACATTATACAAAATTATTAATGTGTAAAAGTAATGATATATTTAAAAATTATGTCTAAATTAATGTCACCTGAAAATTTATTATTATGAACAGAAATCATAATTCATGTAATCAAACTTATATTAACCTGAGAAACTACTAAATCGCTGCGGTCAAATTTTGCATATGGCGTGGCTCCTTCACAATCCCAAAGTTGTAAAGAATGCATATAAGTTGTACACCAGAGATTATCATCGCTTAGCCAGCCTATCCTATCCTTTTATTTAAATGGTACATTTAGAAATAAAGTTTAATATTACTTTAAAAAATTATACTGACATTTCTATAAAAAGTTTTAACTCACTACAGAAGATTCAGTGTTCAAAGAATAAGTTAGCGCACAATCTTCTGATGGCTGTTTAAGATCAAAAACATTAATTAAACCATCTGTACTACCAGATGCTAACACATCCTGCTTTTTAGGATGAAACGCCAAACAAGTCACATCTTCCAAATGAGATTCCCAATATCCGCCAAGAAGAGTATTTCTATCATACAATTTTGAATTAGTATGCCGTATGTCCCAAAATAAAATGAATGCATCTCCTCCGATATGTTCAGTTCCACCTGCTAAAAGTCTTTCATTGGGACTGATATCGAAGCTACAAAGAGGTTTCACTTTACCATCTTCTGTAACGTCTGAAAAGAAAAATAGATATATTAACACATTCGCAGATGTGAATATGTACTATAGCATTCACTTTCATGGTGATGCAAAATGACATGAATGCTGTAACACTCAAATTTATGAGCCATATTATCGTGCATTTAATTCTATATAGCATTAATCTTTTAAAATTACTATGCATTTTAACCTTTGGAGTATTGCATTTACATTTTTTCTATTTTTGCAGCTCATTAAAACTTTTATTATCCATGAACATGTTAAACATTACAAACATCTGAATGATGCATTTAAACCTTATATTATTTTTAGTGAATGTTTAATTGATTCATCAATAAATACCTTTGAATTCTGCAATTACTTTTCCTTTAGCACGCAGATCACACGCTGTAACTAGTCCATCATTTGTTGCTGTATATAAAATATTCTTAGAAGTAGGACTAAACTTTATTCCAACAATACGGGATCGATTGTGAGTTAATGTACTGATTCGATTTAAAGTTTCTCCAACAGAATATATCACACAAGTACGATCTGACAAAGCTGTACCAATCCTAAATTCTGGATCACTGTACAAAAAAAAAATTCATAAAATGCTTTATAAGATCACTGTAAGAATGTATCATTATGAAATAATAATTTACGTCAAATCTAAAACTAAAAACATGAACCAAATTTTAGCAATTAAACTTAATATTCTCATCTTTATCTTGTTAAATTCTAGTAATATACTATGAATTATTTACTTTAAAAGTAAAAACAGAGAAAAAAGTGATACTACAAAATTTTACTTACTTTTATGTTATATAAAAATAAAATACCAATTTATATCAAATATTTTAAACTTTCAGGCATTAAAATTATGTATAAATCACTTCATTCAAAGGATTTCAAAATATAATATTCTACAGGAATAATATTTTTAGAAAATGATTCATTTTTCTATGTAAAAAATGAAAATAACATTTTAAATGAAATGGAGGGAAAAATTTGTAGTTGTGCGCAAAAAGCATTTGTAAATACAGTTTACACGACATTGAGAAAACTTTTGATTGAAGTGATTAAAAAACATTTTTTTGTAGATTTGACATAAACACTATGTAAGGATGCAACATTTGCCTTCGTGTTCCACAGACATTAAGAATGTAATTTTTGTCAGGAGATACTGTTTCCTCTATCGATAGTGTTAATTCCTTTTTTCTTTTAATAGTTGTGTGATTGTTATCGTATTTTCGTGTGTCATGTTCAACACTTAATTTCTTCAAAGAATCGACTATTTTAGCCATATTACTCGATTTTTGGATTTCGAGCAAATATCACAGAATTAAGGTTAATATTACTTTCAGAATACAACCATGCGTCTTCTTAATTCTAAGTACTTGTCGCTTTAAACTGGATGACGCTTTATTATGACCTTTTTTTCAATATACACATTAACTGAATGTATGTTTTCTTTGCTTCAATTAGAGAATTTGGAAGTATATAATAATTAAACATTTAAAACGTAATTAATTCTTTTTATTATCAATACATCTAATGAAAACAAAAATGAGGTAAAGTGTATGGAACTCGTATGGTAGCTACCTACTTGTGATGAAAAAAGATTCCTTTCCAACGGATCAGTGGCGCCACTAATAGAACGTTAAGTTTAAAATTTTCTTGTTGCGTATAGATAGGTACAGTAGATAAATAATAATAAATTATTACTGCTAATAATAAATGTATCGTTTCAATAATAAAAATGTTATTTTATATGTATTTTAAACTGAAATAGTTATTTACTTCTCTTTTTTTATAGTAATAAAAATCGAAGTTTTACATATTTTTCATTTTAGTTTGTTTAATTTGTAAAATGTATATATTTTATTTCTTTATCTTTGTAATATTACTTTATTTATATTTATTTGGTTGATACCACTTGAAATAAATATATTAGTATTAATGATTGTAGAAAAAAATACTGATTCAGTGATTAAATATTTTTTCTTTTTTACATAATTATTCTTGGTATTTACAAAAATTGCACTAAACAGGTTCAAGCGATGTCTTTTCATAAAAATGAGGAGCTAATTCCAATAACCATTCTGGTTGTATCACAGTTATGTCCTTCATGTATGTTTTATTAGTTTGCAAAATTTCACAGAAGAGTACCCTTGAAAAAAAGTAGAATAAAATAAGCATAATGTCAATATGTAAACTAAAAATACTGTAGTTTATAAACAAACCATTGTGGTTGCTGAAGTGTATATAAACAACTATTTGGGTGTATATATAAGTCTCTATTTCCGCGTACAGTCTTATATACTCCAGTGTAATGTAAATATGCTGCTTTTGGAAAAAGTCCAGCTGTTATACACTTTAAAATTTGTTGAACGTTTCCTAGTTAGAAATCGAAAAAAATGTTATTATTAATTTAGTAAGTTAGTCCATGATATACATAATTTAATAGGTTATTTAATAAGTAACATTATTTACCGTTGCTGGAAACCAATGGAATTTTTAACCTTTTCATCATAGAGTGCATTTGAGTCCGAATTTCAGTAGCCCGTCGCAATGCTTTGTAATTAAGAAAATTTTTCTGACACCAGCTAGACGTTTTATTTTTCTCATAAGCGGTATATACATTTAAAAAAGTTAAAAGATCTCCTTCTTCAACTTCGAATTTTCTGTGAGCAACTCTAGCCTTTATGGCTACCTGACCTCCAGCTGGCCTTATAAAAATATTTTGTACTTGAAGCATGGCGAGAATCATTGTAAATTCTTCAGAACATCCCATTTCACCTTGATTTAAAAATTATCTCATAAATTATCTATTATAATTGAGCTATAAATTAAACAAACTTGAATACTATTAAAACAGTATTTCAAATATAACACATAACTATAATTTAATGTATTTACTAGTTTCGAACTATGCTTTAGTATAACATATATTTCATTAATCATAATATCAAATCAAATTGTAATATCTAAACTATTCTATTCACTTATATCTCTGAATAAAATACATTTTTTTTAAAACGTTACCTGATACTATAAGGGATTTTGCTAAAACAGGTTCTAATGGCATCTCTGCCATTGTGATACCTAATGACATTGTTAACTCTCCATTTCTATCTATTGCACCCAATGCATAAAGCAATTCTAATCCTGCAAGAAGATTTTTGCTCGGTGGAGCAGAGGGAAAATTAAATCTTAATACATTATCAATGCCTAATGCTTTCAATTGTAAGATAGCTGGTGCTAAGTCAGAACGCTGCATTTCCGGCGGCGTCGCTTCAAACAGTTCAGCATATGCTTCTTCCGTGTATAATCTGTAAAAAGAACAGATGAAAATTTGAAGAATATGCAAATCTAAAGATAATCGTGAAACATACCTATAAGTTTTCCCTGTTCGAACACGACCTGCTCTACCGGCACGTTGGTTTGCAGAAGCTTTCGATACGGGGACAATTACCACGGAATTGGTTTGTGTTTCCGCCTCAAACCATGGAATTTTTACAAAACCGCAATCAATTACTAGATATAAAATAAGAAATAAATATTTTTAATAACATTATTATACATAAATATGTATTAGGCCTGCTGGAAAAGTCCGTTCACATACATACAACATTGTGACTAACTTTTTACCATTTAATTTACATAACTTCCAATTGAAAATTTTGTTATTAAAAACTAATTTTTCTTGAAATATTTCAATTTCAAACCATTAACTATAAATCATTTTAATTGCGGGTAGCGAAATTTCAAATAGTAATGAACGAACAAACAACGGAAATTTCAGTATTATCCATTTTCAGAAATTATATAGTTCTTTTTTACACAAATCATGAGTTAACAGTTTCATGGACACGTGGAGTCTCTAAATATTTTAAATTAAAAGCAGATAATTACATACATTGTAAATCATTTAAAAAATTACGAATATATTCTATTTAAAGATAATATTGTAGAGTAAAAGAAAAGTAAGTAAAATGAAACTTCTCTTTAGACGTGACATTATATCTTTACCATAAACGATGTTTGGAATGGTGATGGATGTTTCAGCTATGTTCGTTGCTACGACTACTTTACGAGTGTCTTTGGCTGCTCTCCAAAATACTTTCAGTTGTTCTGAGTTTGGAAGGGATCCATACATAGCCAGGGGTAAAAGTTTCACTGAAAAAAAACGACAGTATAAAAAGAAAAAAATAACACCCGATCCATCTTAAGCCAGAGTTATACGAGCGTTTAGATGGCGGATATTACGACAAACGTTATTCATTGTAGTCACACGAGCGTTGGTTACTGCGTAATTTTTTCATGTCAGTACCAAGTACTCATACGATGAGATGAATGACACAGAATTTTAACGTCAGTTCATCGCTAGTGTGAACAATTTCATAAAGCATAAAAGAATGCAGTAAGAATCGAATGCTCAACGTATGTTGTAGCAATCGTCAACGTTGGTGGTGTAATACGCACATTAGATTTGGTTAATAATGGACGTTGCAACGTTGATCATAACGTTAACACGTTGACTGTCGGAAATTACTTTTAGACAAATTACTTGACAACAATTACAATAAGAAAATTGATCTCGAATGAAGATATTTAGTAACATAAGCATATACATAATATCGTAATATGATGTACTACGATACCAAATTATTATATTCTAACATCTTATTTTATCTATTATAAAATAAGCAAAATAGTAAAGCAATTGTCAGGAAGAATCCTGACTTTTTAACTTTTGCTTTATTGAGAAACCTGTTGCGACTGTATAGGAGTTTTGATGAGCGTTCACTTGGCCATCAAAATGTTAAACTGTGCATGGCCCTTGACGTCCAAGTGGTAAGAATCATTTTGAGCAACGCGCATAAAATTATTCTACTCACGTTTGCCTTCTTGTATAAGTTTCGCGTGTTCCGATAAAAGGGAAACTGCTTGGTCCACTTCGTCCAGGCCTGTGAGAAACGCTAGTATATCACCGGGTTCCTCGTTCTCGTGTATCTTCAAAACCGTGTCTACGACGCTGGTAACGTAATTTGCCACTGGCTCTACAAGACAGAGATAATTTAAAAATTATGAAATGTTCGATGAGCACATGACTGGATAGAACAGCGACTGCAAAACGAAATTATTGTTTCGCTTAAATTTTCGAAACTAGTTCACAAAATGTGTATTTAAATAAATTTATAAGTAATAAATATGTGTATGACAGAGAAAGAAGGTATTTATGTAATAATAAAATTATAATTGAAGCTGTTACGATTGTTGGAAATATAATTTTCTATTATTTAATAATAACTGTGGAAAACTCTGTGTGACGATAACACAAATACTTTTATTTACTAGCATGTACGCACAAAAATACCTTTCACAAACAAAATATCTACAGGGTAGAGTCGACCCTCGACAGTCAATATAACTGCAGTATCTTTGATTGAGTCTTTTGTCGTGTTCGTATTGAAAAAATCTCGTAGCTGTTCCGCATCGACCGTAGCAGAGCAAACGACAATTTTCAAGCTCCTGCGTTTCTGCAATAAAATTTAAAAACCTTGTAACATTTGATGTAACATTGGGTTGATACATCAATTTTGACATTTTTTATGCGTGGTGAATAAACAGTTTTCTTCAAAATAAATAACATCTGTTTTCTAACTATTATAACATGTGTAAAAGACACTTCTTTCTTCGTTTTCACTTAGTCTTGGATTAACCAGCAAACAGTCGAAAACTCTTCTTTTTATTTCTTATAAAAAAACGTCAAAATGTTTGCATCGATGCAATAATTTCACTTACACTGTATTATAAAAGAATTATAGTAATCAATTTACCCGAATTATCTTTTTCAAAAGTCCCATTATGATATCGGTCATCAATGTCCTCTCGTGTACTTCATCTATCACGATGACGGAATAATTCGTCAATAAGGGATCGCCCATTAATTCACGTAGAAGAATCCCTTCTGTCATGTACTGTGAATAGGATGAATATATTTGTTACTGCAAAATAATTCGAAATATATAATAACGAACGATCTCAAAAGAAAACGTTAGTACTTTGTATCGTAGAAACGAACGTCATCAGGCTTTTATTTATAGAGTCAGAGGTCACCATAATGAAGGCAAACAAATGATTTTATTATTTCACAAAAATTTTCACGTACTCAATTGGTACACGTTCCTTTTTTATGTACTCGTAACAATGTTATACAACTCTTTTAATGCAATTTACTCGAATAGCGCTTGATTTATGAAGGTCTACTAAAAACGACACTATAAACGCTTGACTATGACCGCCTCTTACTAACGCAAATATGTTTAACTTATTATTAACAATTATAATATTTAATTATAAGAAACTGAATTATAATATTTAATTATTGAAATAAAACCAAGTGAGATTAAACTACATATAATTGCATATAATTCTCCAAGGATAAGTCAACAATGATTAAGATAATTAAAGATTCCGGAAATAGAAATACCACAAAGCGTACGATAGAAACATGCGTAGATAAAAAATTGCAAGCATAGGCAGGGATTGGAAAGGTTCCGAAAATAACTGTTTGAAACTGTTACATATCAGTTCCGACTGAAACAGTTATAGGAGAACCGAAATAAAGTCATAACTGTTATTCTACCGATATACCTATCAGTTTTTGTTCCGGTTCTTCAGAGCCGATATTATATCGGTTTTATTAGATACTGAAAGGAGTTCGTGAGGGTTTTTAAATAAAAATTTAAACATACAGAACGTTTTTATAAAATACTTCTATTTTATTTGATACCAGCGGCATAAACATAACTTGCTGCTAATACCAATTTCATTCATTAAACTAGTGAAATGCTAATTGGAGTCGTATTTTAATTCATTGCCAACAAGAAAACCGTACGAACTTTTTCCGGTACTTAATATACCGGTTCTATAATTGTTATGTTTCGATTCTACATTTAAGTATTGCTTTTAAAACTGAAAAGTAACAGTTATAGAACCGATATAAAACCGGTATAATATTAATTCTAAAAAACCGGAACCAAAACTAATATAATGCAGAACGGATGTACCAAATAACAATTATGACTTTATGTCGATTCTTTATAACTGTTTCAAGAACCAGAACCGATATGATAACTGTTTTCAACCCCTGACAGACATATTCGAGTAATATGTTATATTCGAAGTTTTTCGAAGAACTAATTAGCAAATCTTTAAATAGGAAAGTTAAGAGCTGTTCTGAAGAAATTAGGAATTTTCATTCTTGAAAAAGTTAAAATCGTCGCAAAATAAACAACAAGTTTAATAATTGTATAATTGTTCCTTTTATTTTCTTATGTTGTTAAAATTTTTAAACTCTACCTTGATTCTTGTTGTTTCGTCTGTGCAATTGTCAAAACGTATGGAATAACCGACTTCAGTGCCTAAGACACAATTCCGTTCATCGGCTACTCGATTGGCCAAAGAAGTGGCCGCAACCCTTCTTGGTTCGGTAACTCCGATCATTTTTCCGTCTGCACACCATCCTGCTTCAAGAAGATACTGCAACCATTTCATAAATGTAAATAAAAATGTACATAAATATTTATTAAATATTAACCCTTTTCACTCGAGAGGCGACTCTGAGTCGCCATTTGATGCAACACAACAGAATTATGAAATTTAAAATTCAACACTAACACCAGAACTATCACACAAGTCAAAATAATCCATTTCTGATTTCTTCTTTTTGTAATTATTAAAAAGATAACAGAAACAAAATTAATTGATTTAGTAATGCGCAAACTGAATTGTAAATCAATAGAAATCTCAATAGATGCACTCTTGAAGTTTCTACAGAAAAATTTTAAAATGTTAGTTTCACTGCATAGTAGTTTTAGTATTAAATTCCGTACAAAGTACCAAGATATGAAACATTATCCATGTTTCATTATCAAATAACGAATATTTATAATGAAAATTATTGTCGAGTGCAAAGGGTTAACACGCTCGCGACCAGCGCCACATTAGTTATAACGTTCAACATTTTGTATATTGCGTAAAGAAAATTAAATAACTTTCATGTGCGTCTGTATCTAAAATCATAATGCACAGACGATTCGTTGGCTTTAATAAAATATTATAACCATGGAGATTGCTACCGAAACAAACGCTGACCACGAACGTGTTAAATTACTTATTTAAAGTAAGCTACTTTTTTATCTCTTAATGCTTTTATGACACGAAAGCAATAAATTGTCAACTTCGAGAATTCAAGCTTTGCATCGGGAAAAAGCTTTGAAGTTGAGTTACTTTCGCAACTTTAATTTATATAAACTTCCTTGTCCAAATGAAATTGTTCACTGTTTTTAATTATAATTCACACGTTCGCGGACAGTACAAATTTTAATTAGCTGCAAAAATAGATAAACGATAAATGCAGTAGTCTGAGGGTTAAAGTGTATAATAATTTCAAACAAATGAAGGCTATATAGAATTAAATACAAAATAATGTGGCTTATAAATTTGAATGCTATAATATTCATGTTATTTTGCGTTATAATGAAAATGAATGCTATAGAATTCGCGTCCGCAAACGTATTAAGAATTGAGTAACGTACTGATAAAAAAACTGATAGCTCTCAAATATAAATAAATAAAAATTGTCAAGAATTAATAGAATTTTTTTAATTATTTTCTTATTGTCTTTGTATATCGACTTCAGGTTTTGTAAGATATTAAAGAAATATGATATATATTCTCTTAACTATTGGATCTTTTTTAAAATATTGTGAAATAATGTAACAAATAAGAATATTTATTTATTAAAAGTTGTTTTTTTAATTATAGTAAATGGTAAATTTAATTGTCAAACCATATTAATTATTTTTTATCTTAATACTTGTATTTTCCAATAACATGTTTATTTCTTGGCATTACAAAAATGTAAAACAGAGCGAAAACGATTTAACATTTTTCAAACATAATTGATCGAAATGACACGTTCATTCTTGTTATTATGAGTTCGAACAATTCAGAGCATTTGAACTTCACAGTATGTTTCGCATTTTGTACATTTTAAGAAGAACATGAAATATAATGTGCATATGTGCCTCTAATTTTAAAAATGGTCTAAATCATTCCAAACATCAAATGTCATAGTTCCTTATAAATTACACACAACATTACACAGTTATAATAAATTCTCAGTTTTCAAGACCAATTATTTTCTGAACTATTTTCTTACATGGTATAAAAATATTTTTTAATTCATTAAACATACACCTTTAAATATCTCGAAACTAAAAATATATAGTTTAGTCCATTTTCAAAATTAACGGCACATATAACTTCGACACATTGACAATTACTACGACGCATACATCGTACATTCGATACAAACGTTGTTGCGCTTTATCCTAATTTCTTTTTAATATTTTTTAAAATATTCTCTTTAATTCTCTTTTTTAAATATTCTTATAAATACTTGATGCGTACCAATGTGAAAAAGTTGTGGGGGAACCAACGTTCGTGTAATTCCATTTAATTCTTTGCACTCCAGAGGCGACAATTGCTATATAATTTGATCTAGCAAAATTATAAAATTTAATATTTAATATCAAATTAAATATAATTCAATTAAACACGAAATATTGAAATAAAATAGTTCTACCCTTTAATTCATGTATTATTTCTATTTATTAATAGAATCAACGATTTAATCAGTATTTCATTAGAGAAAGATAAATATATCTTGCGAAAAAACCTTCAAGTGCAAAAAATTAATAACTTCCATCGACGTAATGCTTTAACTTTGATCTTATAATGTACACATCAGTGTCGAAAACAATAAAATAAAGTTTATTAAAACTTATAAAAATGTTCATTTCCGCTTTTATAAAATAGAGCTTGTATAGGCATCCGATATACTGATAAGTATATCGTCATTTGCAGTTCGTGTTGGATATCTTGTAATTACTAACGATAAAACATCAAACATATTTAACATTATGGATTTTTATGTCGGAAACAATAGTGAATAATCGATGCAGTTTACATCGAGGAAACTGATGATATAGAAATAATTGAAAGTAATAGTAATAGAAAAGACTAGAAATTGTAACTCTTGGCAACGTTATCGTTTCGAAGCTTCAACTGATAGTTTGCTTAGTTTATCACCTACTACAGTTGTCGAACAGGCATCCAACGCGTCACAAAGACTATGGACAGTGATAAAATATATCTTGCAACGTATGCACAAATTTGTGCGTATCCGCTTCGATGTAAAGTCATTTTCACGATACGCAGACGGTGAACATGAGTTACTATGAAAAAAAAAATGTCATAAATGTGGGACAAGGACAACCAAATTAACAATGCGCGCACGTCGGATAAGTAAAAATTATATTTCATTACAAACTCGATGAATGTAGTACACCGATGGATGCACTCGTAAATTTTCAAGTCCAACGCGAAGCACTATATTCTTCAGCCTATCTGCGATTTTCGATCTTAGTACGGATAATACAATAAACGGCAGGATATTACATGTATTACGCCTTTGTGGTTTAGTGTCATATTTGTATAGGATTTTATCGAAAGCTCGTTACGACGACTTATGTTATGTTAAGTGTCCGCTACGTGACATTGGAAAACTTACAAATGCTGCAACTAGGTAACTGACAATATTGAAATATATGAATAAGTAAAGGTAAAGGTAAGACAGTATTAATCGTTATAATTAAAAAAGTGTACATAACAATAATGATTATCACATATTATTGTACATTACTCAGCCCATATATTTAACATAAATATATATTTATACACATATATAATACATACAACCCCTATAATAATTCAAATCAAATGACTGAATTAAGAGATCCAAAAATTTTGACACCTTATATTGAGCTACAAATGTAAGAGATACACTATGAAAAAAGAAGTTGGAAAAAATATGAAGTGTACAGAATAGAATGTATTATTTGTATGAAAACTCTTTTACCGATATTATTGTTTTAAATTTACAACATTAACCCCTTAAATTAGTTGAGATTCAATGAAGTTTTACATCACAGAGATAGATATATTTGCGAATACGCATGTAACAATCACGCAGAAAAGGCAAAAGCTAAATAGACACTGAATAAAAAGATCAATGTTCAACATTAAAAGTACTCGATAATATAAATGAGTGTCAATGTTTCATATGTTTTGTATAAAAAAGTAATGCACGAGGTGAAATTCTGCTGAATTTTTAACTATTCTAGCACATGAGATTACAACAATATTAGTAAGTTAATATTAAGGAAATATCACATTAATGCATTAATCAAAATACAGATCGAACTAAGGCTTTACCAAGTTAATATTTAAGGGGTCATGTACATTTTCACATATATCACATGCATCAGTCTGCTATTTATACAAAATCCATGCCAAAAAATATAAGATACAAAACATTTTTTGGAACGTTATTTTTGTAGACAAGTGACTCTGTAAATTTCAATGTATAAGAGTTGCCATGGTCATCATGTATCACCAATTCGTAAATGCAGAAAGCAAGCTTTCTCAAGATTCATATTGTCATCCTTGGGTGAAAACATCAGACGAAGATATTTCTTCGTCAATAAACGATGGTACACCTTGTACATATGCGTAGGCCCGTAGAAAATGAAATTCGGTTACATAAACAAGCAGCAAAATAACTACATACGAAGACCACCTTACAAGTTTCATATATTCTCTTATACGATCAAAAAATATTGCCAAAAGCACGTAATCCATGACAGCATGAAAATTAATAAACTTCCAACAAAGAACTATTATCCAAAATGACAAGCTTCTAAATATGGTTGTCTGTTTGGCATAAAGATGTTCTTTGGTAATTGACGGTGTTCTATAATCAGTCTCAAGGAGATCCTGGTATAAAGATATATATCGATTCCAGGTGGCACTAGTCAGGAACAAATGGACGGTCATAAGTAATATATTACGAAGCGCTGTATTTGAAGTTTTTGATGTTACATTTCCAGGTTCAAGAACCGAAGAGACGGGTAGTTGTGGCAGCTTATCGTATCCTCCACGTCTGCTCGAATTACGGGCAAGAAATTGATATAGGCCAATTAATAACGCCACGCAACCCAAAGCGTCACAGATACCATCGACGATATAACCAGATGAACCAACATCCGAACGTTCACCATAAATATTTGCTCGTTTTCTGGCAACGTGTCCATCTAGATCGTCTAACCATGTTCTTGCTTGAAAAAGCACCACACCTAAGCGTCTATGGGATAATGAGTCGCTGGAAATACATTTGCCAGCTATCACTGCTATTAACACGTGAAAACAACTGATTGCATTTGGCGTGATCCATGTCCAAGAATTGCTTATCTGTAATAGATTGTCCATAACAGCCGCAAGGGGACTCAGAAGAAAATAATTTGGATAATCTAACATTAATCCTTTTACTGTCACTGTACACAGTGGATTAATATCACAAGGTACGATTGAAACATATTGTGTACCATTTGACATTGGCCTTATATTATAATTTTGTATTCTAGAATATAACAAAAGATCCATTCCAAGGAAGTACAATGTCAATAATATCAAAATTACTAGGAACGACCTGCTTACTATAGTTGTTGTACCAAACATTTTGTATGTTAACTTTGGCACTTTATATTGTTGAATTTATATTAATTACACATGTACATCACACTTGTTGTTACATGGTATCACACTTTGTCTTCATGATGGATTTAAATATATTATATATCATATAGTAAGTTGACATTGTTGCTAATTTTTTGTAATGATTTCACCACTTGATCGTATTTAGTATTATTATATATATGTTTCAGGACAACATATAAATCCAGGAAAACTGAAGAACGTATTTTTTTTTCATTCGTCATTATTCCGAAATACACTTACGAATGACATTTCTAGATATTCAATTTTTCGATTTAATGATCGCATATCTTAATTAAAGTAATCAACTTTTAAACACATCTTTATTATTATTATTATTTAGTTGTATTACTATTATAAAGTTATCTTTGTATAGATCATACTGCTTCCAGATTTTCCAGTATATTGATACAACTACTATAATTAGTAGTACTTCACTCTACAGCATAAAATACTGCGATGTTCAGAGATATCTTGACGTGACGCGGCTCTGCGTGGTTACACGAGATCTTATAGTTTCTGATTGTACTATTTTGAACAATTAACATGTGTCATGTTGATAAACGTATAACAAATTATTTATTTTCTTAAAAGAAAATTTTTCAATTTTTTTGCATCTTCAATTTATTTCTTATTAGGAATAATTAAATTTCTTTATATGGTAAAATTATAATCACACTATTGTCACATAATTACTCTTAAATCTTCACTAATGGAATGGTTGATTATAAAAACTTCTATTTTGTGTTGTCCTTTTTTATGAAACATGATTTTTCAGAAAATGATTCAGAATAATTTTATAAAAGTCACGACAACAAATAAATTTCGCAAGCGTGTATTACTCCTTATGTAGACAGTAAAATACTGCAAAAACTGGTTTAAGTCTAGAATAGAATGGCGAAACGTTATAATCGCAAAATTTCTACTGTGCGCGTGCGCGCGTGCGCTTTACAAATCGCTGGAATCATTTCTATACGGTCTGTTATGTATGAATATGTTACAGAAAAATGTAACACATACACATAATTAATGGTCATTTAAAAGCTTAATAGAAAAAATATATGAAATATAATATTATATAGGAATTTATTATGCATACATAAAAATATAGTACATTTTAATTACTTTCATAAATTAAAAGTAAAAAATTTTAAGAAATTCAATACATTTCAAATAATTTAATATAAAATCATAACATTAAAAAATATCCAATTATATAACTTAAAATTTCTTTACTCTTATAATTCAAGTATTGAGAATAAAACTGTACTTAAAGTTGTCTCTATTTATTTATGTTACAGTTTCATACATACAATTAAATATACAACAAACATAAACTGAACAGCATACAGATAATATGCTTTTCAATATTAACATACATATATATTTCTATGCTGTTAATATCTTTATAATTTAATATCACACAAAATAACAATAATAGATTTTATATATACAATAATACTTATCAGATTTTTGTTTATAACTTGGAAAAAAATACATCAGTACATTTTTAAATATTAATATTCACTAGTTGTAAAGTGAAAGCTTTATAATGACTCAACTAAACACACTTTAAAAGAATATACAAAAATTGTTAATTAATCATAATTATACATGTAAAATAGAACTTAATTATAATTAATCAAGAAATTAATAAAAGGATGTGAATTATATTTTTAATCATGCACAATTACATTATGATTATGTAATTTGAACTGCTTTCAATAACTATGGTATTAATTTAATACCATATTTCTATCATAATACCAATTTCTTCTAATTTATGCCATATATGTTAAATAATATTAATATTTGATGATTGTAATAGACTTTATGGTACTTACAATTCTATCCTTCATATATAACAATATGTTTAGGATCAGTTACCTAAATAGACGTTTGAAACTGATAATTTAAATTGAGATTGTTTAAAACTTCCATTTTTCTATACTTTGTTTCAGATTATTGATTTATACATTCAAGTAGTCCTTTTGTCTATCTTTTTTTTGTAAGTACAATGGTACCTCGACTTACAAACCGTTCTACATACAAACTTTTTGACATACAAACTTTTTTCATACTTCATTTTGATTTTTAGGTACAAACTTAATTTCAAGAAACG
Organism: Nomia melanderi; assembly: GCF_051020985.1. Taxonomy (NCBI): domain Eukaryota; kingdom Metazoa; phylum Arthropoda; class Insecta; order Hymenoptera; family Halictidae; genus Nomia; species Nomia melanderi. The sequence continues at coordinate 26,714,924 of NC_134999.1, read as the reverse complement.
AAGCATGATTTTATAATCCCGAGTTACCATATAATGGAAAACTCAGATTCGAGATACGAATTTCAGACTAGAACAAATTAAGTTCATAAGTTGAGGCACTATTGCACCAAATTTTTAACAAAATTTTGATGTATAAATAGTCTCAACTCATCTGAAAATCTCTTTCCAAGTTCATTGTTAGCCAAAGTCATTCTTTATCACTTCACTTACATTAAATTCCATTGTCTTTGGGAAACAATTTGAGTAAATGAGAAAACAAGGAATGACCAATTGTTGCATTTAAAAAAATTAGGTATTACCTGCATTGTCAATTTTATCAGTGTCTACAATTTTTAATGACTGTTAGCTTCCATAGATTATTTGCAAATGTTTAACTTACTTATTACAGGCAAGATATATTATTGTATATATTTCTAGGCTTGCTTTAACTTAAATATATGATAACAATATTTTCTTAAGATAATCTGATAAGTATTAGAGTATATAATTTTAACGAATAATCAATGTAATTATATTAATAATATGAATTCTTACAGTGTCCAATTATTTAATAAAATGAATTATAGATTTACCTGAGGAAGCTGTGTACTCTTTCCACATCCAGTTTCTCCAATTAAGACTAATGTTTGATATTTTTCCAGTAGATAAATAATATGACTTCTATACTTGAATGTGGGTAATCGTTGACGTTGCATATGCAAAGCAAGTGAGTGATGTGCATTGTATACAAATTGTGTGGAAGAATGAGCATCGATATCAGATTTATCCTCCTGCCACGTACTACTGTCTCCTGAAATAATAAACAAATTTAAATTCATAATGTGACATAAAATATAAATCACTTTCAATAATAGTACAAATTAATGCTTGTAATAGGTTATATTGTACATTACTTTGTACAATATTTTTACCAAAAATACGCTTCAATATTATGATATAACATAATTATACAGGAAATATATAAGATTATAAAATTATTTGAAACTAAAAACAACGTAATATCACTATAATTAATACTATATTTTTGAAGATTGGTTTGGATAATAAAACTTACCGGGTTTTAAGAACATCGGTTTTGTACTCATTTTGTATAAGTATGTAAATAATACGACGAGAAGAAATTACTTTTTAGATATATCACTTAATCGCACACATTTCAAATTACATATTAATTATACACTGTAAATGTACACCACACACAGCGCCTAGTGACACATACACGTTCATTATAATGTGAATTCTTTAAATCTTTATTGTACCTGTAGATGCCGTTGTATATTATTTCGAATTAGATATTTTTCTAAATTTTTAGAATAAAACGTTATTAATATATTTATAACAATAAGAGTGCAAAATTTCATCATTTTATTAAGTTAAATAATTTGTACTTTAAATCGTTATAAAAATGTTTAAAAAGGTAATTGTTTTAAGTTTCTTACATGTTTTATGTGAATATAAATTCATGAATGTTGAGTCTAAAATTTTATACATTTTAAAATACAATTTTTTATCGAAAGAATATTACATATCTGTTATACAGTAGATTATATTTTTCATATTTTTTTATATCCAGAATTGAAAATTTTATGGAAAAATATTTCTTTCATATAAAATAATATTTTGAATCGAAAATAAAATTTCAAGAAATGAAAATTTTTATTTTAATAGTATAAAGCATGAAATGGAATATTTCAATTTTGTATTTAAAATTTGAGATTGAAATATTTTTTGGCAATAAAAATTAATTACAAAAAATATAATAATATATAATTGTAATAGTATTGTAATGTATGAAATAACAAGATCTGACAAATCAAATTTATTATTAGTTTAAACACAGTTATGCATATATAACAAAATATATTGATCAAAATTTGTATTCTTTAGGGTACACATTTCTGAACCAATAATTTGACTCAATGATGTTAAACAGAACTATTTCAAAATAAATATCTAACTATTGTTTATATCCTTCAAATAATATACTATTTTAAAATATCAATTTGAAAATTGATTGCATCAAATAAAAAATTTTATTTTTACAGTTATAGGTATAAATTAAAATAAAATAGATTATTTACTATTTACTACTTAAAATAATTATTTATCCAGCACGAGATATAGACTTGTTTTTAAACCACAAATAGTATTTATTATAAATTATATTACACGACAATTTTGATTATATGAAAATAATTTGTGCAAAAAAGTAACTAAAAATGTTTAATCAGAATACAGAAGCAATCTTACATGTAACGTTATAAACCAATTGTTAATATGAAAATAGTATACACAATAGTATCCTCTTTTATATTCTCTATAATCATATAAAATTGCTGTATTTTCATCACATGTAAGTTTTAAGGTTCATATATGCAACATTTCATTGAAGTTATTAATGCAGTATTTTTTATTGCTATTCAAAATGTAACACTCAATATTTCCGCTCACCAACATTTCTATACACACTAATACAAATTATTACATATTGTCACATATTTCGGTAAAAATCAATTTAAAATTTTTCTATGTGATATTGCGATAAAAGAATCAATAAAAAAATGTGATAAATATCCGATGATGAAATAGGTTTTTTGTTAGTTTTATTTTAACATTAAATCAAAAACCATCTAAATGATTTATAACAATCAACATTAATGCATCAAAATATGTAGTAATTCGGCTATTTTTTTTAAGTTGAAAATTAAACTGTACATAAGTAGTATATGTAATGTGAAATGGGTATGTTGATGTCAGGTTAACAAATAAAATTAATTTTCTAATTTTTGTCAGTAACTGTTAATAATCCCCGGGCGAGCATTATTTTAGGAATGTATTTTAATTTACAGAAAAATATTGTTTCTTCGATCTCTGATATGAAATGTATATATATATATATATAAATATATATATAAATGTCTATAAATATATATATATATATGCATGTGTGTGCATTAGAAAGAATAAGAACTCTGTATGGAACATTTTCCATATCTTTCTTAAGCACCATACAATCATCTATCCTTATGAAACAGAAATATATTATTTCTAATATTATTTATATCTCCTTTTCTTTACAAATCTAGTACTAGTGAACATATATATGTATGGACGCCAGTGTGAAAAATATAGGAAACATGAATGGTACTAATTTAAGATAGAAATGTATGATGATGTTGAATATAGACAATACCATTGCCAATTAGACTCATAAGAACGGTTGCAACAAACACACAAATGTCTGAACACAAATAGTCATTGATACATTGTTACTGATCTTGTTGTTCATGCTCATCAACTTAAGACGGCGCACAAATAACTAATTTTGACTGTTCTGATTTCTCAGTTAGCTGTTAAAATTATATCTATAAATTAAGTCTGCAATGAGCATAAAAAATATTAGGCTTTAGCTTCTGCTTCTCCATTGCTTTCTGTTTCAGCACACTTTTCTTCAAGTTTTGTTTTCTTTTCAGGACTTGCACCATCAGTGGCAGAGTCTTCTGTTGTATCACTTAAAGCTGTTGATTTCCTCTTTATACAACAACTGTCGACAGGAGCATCTACAAATAAAAAGAAATAATGCTTGTAAATATCATATCTCTATTTTATCTTTATAAAACGTAATATATCTTAAAGAATTATAATAATATATTTATAGGAAATTTAATAATCTTAGACATTTAATTTCTTTTATTACTATTTCTAGACAGTACCTGTAGAATCACCATTTTCTGTTGATTCTGCTTCTTTATCATTTGACTCTTTTTCTTCACTTGCACCATTTTCTTTGGTTTCTTTAGCGTCTCCATTCTCTGATGTCTTTGAATCTTCATCAACTTCTTGAACAGGCTTTTTTTCTTCTTCCACAACTTTTTTTTCTGGAGTGGTGGCAACTTTAGTTTCCCTAAATCAAAATACATGAATGTTTCAAAATTTTATAAATAATTTATAGAATGCGATAGTTTTCAGGACAGTATTAATATAGTAGCAAATAACGATAGATTTTTATTATAAAACGTACTTATACAATATACATTGTGGCTTTGTAAATATAAAAAAAAAAATATTAGTTCAACATAAAGTTAAGAACATCAAATTTAAAATCAAATTTGGCGCGTGTCAAATTTTTTTGATCTGGTATCGGTTTATACTTCAGAGTTAAAGACAAAGATGGAATGATGAGGAAAAGAAATAGAGATAGGACGCCAACCGTGGCGGCACCTAGCGAAGTTGTGATATTATCCTGCTTTCGTTTCCCCTTCTAGTAACTCTCTCACTCTTTACCAAGAGAACACATATACGCACACCGTGCAAACAGAAAACATACAGAATGTCTCGGCGCGCGGCAAATCGTGGCTCTGTGAATCGTAAATATACATCATATTATATATACGTATATATGCTTGTTCTTGTCGAAATAATAAATTTGAGTAGTATTAGAGTTTCTTCGTGTAAATATGATGCGTTATTATACAAAAATATGAAATAAAAGATTTTAATATTAATATTTTTAACCTATAATCAGTAAGAGAGAATAGATCAATAAGTTGTATATTTTTTCTTTCAAGCGAAACGCGTACAACCATTAGCAAAATATTCTCAAATCTTTTTAAATATATAATTAACGTATATTATTCTATTAAATCTATACATATTTATACAGTTATTCGTACCAGAAAATTGAGAACTATATCAGAAAATATCAATTACGATATCTTTAAGTATGTTAATTAGTTGGTAATCTAAATTAAAATAGGTTAATTATAAACAACGTTATAATAGAAACGTGAAAAACAGTGGTAAAAAGGAAACCTGAATAACAAACACTTGCTGACACACGTTGTGTGCCACTTTACCGTTGCCCTACGTACGCGAAGCTACAAATGGGAAAAATAAAATCGTAAACGATGCCACCAGAAAAGTGGCTCCGCAAGTAGAGCACGCATCGTGGCAAAAGCAGGTAATCCTGAGAACGTAATGTGTCTTACGAATCAAGCTGAGAATATCACGTACAGAGAGAGAGTATATCCCCTCTCTCTCCTGTTGTCCCTTTCTCGTGTCTGCACTCTTACAAAACTATGTACGTACGCTTTCAAAACTACATAATCAAACGAGATACAAACAAAATTGTGAAAGTGAGTTGACTTTATTCAGTCAGAGATTACTTGGAAATGATGAATGAAAAGGGGGATTACAAATCGATAAGATCGTTAGCCTACCGTTATCGTGTTCGGTAACAAAATATTAGGGAAGCGTTCAATGAAAAAGTGTGATTTTCCTCGGATAAATCAATAAAAAAAATCTGTTGCACTTACTTAGTCTCTGTATCCGCCATGGTGATCGATTTAATTGTGAGGTCGATGAAGTACTCGGGTACCAAACGCACTTAATAAGGCCTGCGTTTTCTACGCACCGGTAAGCAGACGTAGAATTCTGGTATCACCACTGCCGCGTAGCCGCGTACCGACGCGCAAATGGCAGAGACTCGCACACTGATTCGCCCGAGACCCGAGTTACTCGGCCCGGCCGGCAGGCCGGCGGCCTTCAAACACTTTTCTTTCCCGCTCGTTTACAGATGGCGTACGATTCAGCCCTCGATCAACACGAGAACTCTAAATTTGATGTTAAAAAGTGGGAAAAATACCGATATAAACGGCAAGCTTGCCGCGTAATTTCTTTTTATACCGTCATTAAAATGACCAATCAAAACTGCATATTATTACAAAGTTGTACCACAATGAAAATCATTTTGAAACACGTATAAATTTGCCGCTATGTTCACCCGCAATCACGACAAAGTCCAATGAAGAATCTCATAAGAATATATTACGAATAAATAAAAGTATCAAACTGACACATTTTATTTTTTATAGTAGCAGTGCTTTATTTGATGCAGATAATATTACAAATGTAAGGTTACAATAGATATAATTAACCTTGCCAATAGTTACGTAGTTGAAGATTCGTGGTAGTAGTGACTTTACTACTATTGCTTTGTTAATGCCCCTCCAAGTAGTACACCGACCAATTGGATCTTGCTTGTAAAACGCGTAAAAAATCCCTGCGCTTCCGGCGCTAGCAACGAATTGTTTGAAGAGCTTCTATTTTCTTTCACATTGTTTCAAAAGTGATAACTAATGAATATTGTGCACGATTTGGGACGTTGGTCACGATTGAGCGAAATTTTTTTCGCATCAGAGGCGATACACGAAATTTAAACGAAAGCTAAGATTCGAAAAGTTCTAGAAGTTTCGCGTATGGCCCCATTTCCGGTGTATATTAAAAGGTGCGCGATGCTTTCAGGTTGATCCGCGCACCCGACCGAAAGGCTCCGCTGCATTTACGTCCATGTTACAGGTTGCCTTTACTGTGAAACAGTAAAATATCACTTTTCCTTTACACTGCAATATTATTTCCTTTTATTGTCGACGTTGGTTGAAATGAAACGTTCTGAGAATAGCTTTTATTAACGATGAAAGTATCCTCTACACTAATATTCTCTTTATTGTTACACGACTACTCATTATATGTATCATATGTGTATATTTTACTTATTACTACATCAATAATAAATTTATATAAAATTACTCAACACATATACAAGTTTTTAGAAAGTGTTGTTTCAAGTAGAAAAATATCACTGTGTTTATTGCCTTTTTAAACTTTGTATATTACATCAATATCGAGGATACTTTGACTTTTTTTTGTATAAATAACAGGAAAACATGTTTTAATATTATGATATAAAAACTCCTAAAATTTATTGCGTTGTTCTAGAAAATTTAAGTGTAAAATATTGCCTCTAGATATATGATCGAGCGTTGTATGGATTTTTAATTCTCATATTCGCGTGGATCATGCAAACGTATCAGATTAAGCAGTTCATAAATGTATATTTTGTCTTACCTTGTATGCCACGTACCAGGAGTCTACGTAAGCATAAAGATAACACCAGCAGCTGCTTTGTACAGTGCAGGTGAAGACGTGCGAAGCAGATGCTTCTTTTCGAATACCTTTTACACGGTGAAACATTGAACACACACTCATGCCAAATCGAGTTGGGATGTCAATGAAACTTTCCACTAGGAAGGCGTATACGCTCGACGTTTCTAGTGCACTTCTATTTATGATACACATGGAGGGCATAAAACACGCGACATTTATACAGGAAGAAGAACATGCTATCTGTGCAATTAGTTTTTTTCTACATTCTACGTTTAAATAATACGAATATAATGGAACAATTACTCTTATAATTAAATTTACAAATTTCTCCAGCATACGTATTTATTTATTAAACTTTTATACAGTTTAAAATATTATAATCAAAAGTTGGCAGGAATCTGTTAACATGCAGCTTTACTTGATAAAATTAAATTTCGTTTTAGTGGGTCAGTGGAAGTGTTCAGCCACAAGCTATTTCGATGACAGTAACCTATATTTCTACTGGCTTTGCAGTGTCAAACTAAAGATAGCATCACGCATCTAAATTTTCATTTCGCTGGACTAAAATCCCACTTTTCTTGATGTGCCCTTATTTACCATACTATAGTCTATTATACACGTTCTTATACCTTTATGTACCAAAAAGCGGAAGATTCAGAAAATTTACGAATTTGTCTCGACGTTACGTTTTAAAATACGAGAACATGATTGTTCAAATTTTTATATTTATAATTCAATACAAATACTATCTTGTTTGGGTCGTAGTTTCTTGTGTGTGATAAATTTATTATACATGTTTTATTATTAATAATATTGCAAGTTTATCAAAAATTAAACGGATGTTCCGAAAATAATATTGAACAAAAGGATAATGTGAGTAAATAGTCGATTTTACTTTCCTTCGACAAATTGGCACACCGTTTTCAGTTCAGGTCATGGAATCAATAGAGCGCGTGGTCGCGCGCATCCCATAGGGTAGAAACAAACTGAGATTGATGCAAGAAAACAGATTCGAACGTAACCTCGATAGAAATGTCTTTTGCCACCTTTATCTAGCCTGGCGTACAATGTGCCGGAACTACACACAAAAATACTGTGTATCCGAAAGGCCTGACCTGGTCATACCTTTTTGACTCGGTGGTAACCGGTTCGTCCCGTCCTCCGTCGACTCCACCTAGCTTTCTCGACCGTATCTACCGCTCTAAAATTGTGCCTGTATGCTTATCTACAGTTACGAACTAATTGCCAAAGGATTATCACAGGTCATCGGGTGTTCAACCTTCCGTGTGCATACCACGGTTCAATACCACAAAACAGATCGATTATTATTAATAGCGATGAAACTACCAAATTGGTAATAAACACGACTTGGTATCAGCTTATAACAATATAACCACTTCACCATAATTAAAGGCAACGAAATCGAATTTTCTCTTTATTACTGGCCACGAACAGGCGTCATAACCTCTTCCATTTTCTTTGTACGATGAAAATCAGAATTTCACTATGAATTAACGAAGATATAATACGTTAATTTTAACGTGAGTTTGATGATACGAAGAGTATTAAGTACATAAATTATACATTTTACTCAAAACTGTAGTATGCATTAAGCATACCGACTAATATAGATACAAAAATAAGAACAATTTATAAAAGTTTGTTAAATTCAATATAAGCAGTTAATTTCAATATAATTAACAATTCCGAGGATCACTTTGGTGTTACGGAAAATTAAAAGCACTACAGTCTCAATTTCAGTTATTAATATCATTAACACGTTGTCGTCATTTTTAAAACGACAGGGTTTGGTCTCAAATTTAAGGAGTTATTCACAACGTACTAGAAATTCTTCCCCGCCTGACTCAACGAGTTCCATTTCCCATTAAAAAGGTGGCACGAACGGTTATACGAAACATTTCATCATTCGATACAAGAACCTTGGACGATTCGTGAGAGAAACATCTCACTTTGAATTCAAAGTGTGTGGACGCTTTCGCTTGGCGGCAGCACTTCCCGACTAGCCCGTGAAATTCGCTCGTGCTACATCTATCGGCGACAAGCTGAAGCAATGGTCGATCAGTGCAGCACAGTATCTCTCTTGCTTCCTAGAGCGGCACTTCGTCATTTTCACATCCGTGCGAAATCCCGAACGAACGGGCAGAGAGAGAGCCGCGTCGCCATCTTTAGGAACGGTACCGACTGCCTCCGCTACCACCGCCTGCTTCGTTCCGACGAGCTTGAAAGTCAGTTTCGCGGTTACAGTAAAACGATCGGTGTGTTCAGTGCGATAGCGCATACGTTGATACCTGTCACGGAGTGAGACGCGGGTATTTAACCGTTTCGCGATGTTCATTTAATAACGTCCGAGCCTCTGTCTCTCTCTGTGTGTGTGTGCGTGCCGTGTAAGTTCAGCAGACGACGTTTCCACAAGCGTGTACCGAGGGTTGAGAACGATCCGAGGTCCGACGTCGTTCTTTGCGCTTCGTTCGAACCCCTGTTTAAAACTATCATCTAATTACAGATTCCGCCGCTTGGTACGTTCCACCGTGAAACAACCGGAGTGTGTAGTGTTTTGATTTGTCCGAGCGAGTGGGGAACGAGCTACGTCCGACTTTGCGAGTGTTCCGAGGCTGCGTATCGGAAGACAGGAATAAAAAGAAAGGGAGAGGAAGTATCGAGAGGTGGCCGTAGCGAACGACAGCGACGACGGTCTAGCACAATTGACAGGAAAGATGGCGCGAGGTGCGGGCGAGGATTAATGCTGACCCATTTTTCCGCGCGAAATCATTCGTTCTTACTTTGTCGTACGATAAAGGGACCACTAAAGTTAGAACAAAGTGCGAATAGTAACTCAGTTCTAATTAAGTGAATCGATCCGAATAAGAAACCGAATAAAAATAAAAAGAAAAACGGTGGTGCACCGTACGCGTGTGCGTCCGATTCTAAGTGTGAGTGTCCCTTTAGACGTGTGTGAATCTTTTAGGGCCAGCATTGACAGGCATCCTGACGGACTACCTTAACTCATTGGACGAACGGGGAGAGGACAATAAAAAAGGAACGCGTGTGTGAAAGAAGACCGTGCAAAAGGTGTCTAAGAAGTGTTCATAGAAGGTAGGAAACAAATATATATATATTCTGAAAAGGACCGGAGGTTGGCGGGGCCTTGACGGGCGCAACTGCGGTGGAAGACCAAATCAAGACGAAGACGCAGTCTTCTGGAACTTCTCGAGCTGCGTAGAGCCCTGGCAGGCTCGGGTACGAGCGCGGCTGCTAAGATGGGCAACAATGCCGCGACCGCGAACAAAAAGGTTGACGCCGCCGAGAGCGTCAAGGAGTTTCTCGACAAGGCAAAGAAAGAGTTCGAGGACAAGTGGAAGAAGAACCCGACGAACACCGCCGATCTCAATGACTTCGAGCGTATCAAGACGCTCGGGACCGGCTCGTTCGGCCGTGTCATGATAGTGCAACACAAGCCGACCAAAGAGTATTACGCCATGAAGATACTCGACAAGCAAAAGGTCGTGAAACTCAAGCAGGTCGAACACACTTTAAATGAGAAGAGGATACTGCAAGCGATCAGCTTTCCGTTCCTAGTATCCTTGCGGTTTCACTTCAAGGATAACTCGTACCTGTACATGGTGCTCGAATACGTCCCCGGTGGCGAGATGTTCAGCCACCTGCGTAAGGTCGGCCGCTTCACGGAACCGCATTCCCGTTTCTACGCGGCGCAGATCGTGCTCGCGTTCGAGTATCTCCACTACCTCGACCTGATCTACAGGGATCTGAAACCGGAGAATCTGCTGATCGACTCGCAGGGCTACCTGAAGGTCACGGATTTCGGTTTCGCGAAAAGGGTGCAGGGCAGAACGTGGACCCTATGCGGCACGCCTGAGTACCTAGCGCCCGAGATCATCCTCAGCAAAGGATATAACAAGGCTGTCGACTGGTGGGCGCTAGGCGTCCTCGTCTACGAGATGGCCGCCGGTTACCCGCCGTTCTTTGCCGACCAGCCGATACTAATCTATGAGAAGATCGTCTCGGGGAAGCCCCGGTTCCCGTCGCATTTCGGTTCCGATCTAAAGGACTTGCTGCGGAACCTGCTGCAGGTCGACTTGACCAAGAGGTACGGCAACCTGAAGGCCGGCGTGAACGACATCAAGGGTCACAAGTGGTTCGCCAGTACCGATTGGATAGCGGTCTTCCAAAAGAAAATCGAGGCCCCGTTTATACCGAAATGCAAAGGGCCCGGGGACACCAGCAACTTCGACGACTACGAGGAAGAGACGCTCAGGATTTCGCTGACCGAGAAGTGCGCCAAGGAATTCGCCGAGTTCTGAATTCCCGTGCGGACCGGGGATGGATACACGTGTCGCGTATTTATTCATATATGCGATGGTTCGTCGTCACTCGTTGGTCGCTTTTATCGAGCGAGAGAAATATGATAGATGAAGTAAGGATGGAATACGGGGCATGTGGAACGGAGGGGAAAGAGAGAGAGAGAGAGAAAGAGGGAGAGAAAGGGAGAGAGAGAGAGTGAGAGTGAGAAATTGCAGACGGGAAGGGGGGAGGGGGCGAAAACAGGAGCATAGGCAAGAGGTATAAAGAGTGAGAAAGAAAGTATATAAGAACGTATACATGTGAAAAAGGGAAATGGAGGGAATTACGGGTATGCGTGAGCGGGGGTGTATGATTGCGTGCGTGTGCGTAGAAACTGAAAGTGAAGTTGGGACACGGGATTGTGGAAAAGGTTTTTTTGGCTATCGAGAGACACAGAGAGGGGAGATTAGGAAAATGGGAAAGATAGAACATAGCAACATCGCAGACTTTGCGCTTTGTTATTTTCAGTCCGAACTTAATTGGAACGAGGAGAAACGGATAACGAGAGAAGGACACTGTCGAACGTGTGGATAGACTGTGGAAAGGGAGGAGAGAAGGGGAGGGAGAGAATGGTTGAAAGAAAGAAACAAAAGAAAAAAAATATATAATATATTAAAGAAACTTCCTTTCGGTTGTTGCATATATAAAGATCGTGGGTGCGCGCGCGCACGCACACACAAACACACACCATACACGACACGTACATGACATATGAGACCGCCCGCTCGTTCGCGCGCGCGCGCGCGTTGGTCACCATTGTCACGCTACAGTCGCTACTGTGGTAACTACTTTACATGAGAAAAATCTTTTTTTTCCAATCAAGTAACTGTCATATTGACGTATAAGAATGATGATGATACACATGTATACACGTATACGTGTGTACACGTGTACGCATGTACACGTATATACGTGTGACATAATATATACGTACATGTGTGTGTTCCCTAAGATGGCTTTAGTGTCCGGTTCACGGAGGAGGCGTGTGTAAAGTTTGTTCTCGATAACTCTTATTAAATAGTCGGTAATGTCACCTCTTCTGACAAGTCATTTTGTACATAATAGTGTCAACTATCTATATGAATGTTCCCCCCGGGATTCCTTTACATCACGCCCCTTCTTCTTCATCTCGTCCTGCCTCTTTCAGCACATACACACGAAAAGCTAAGAAAAAATATTTACGAAAGACTCGCCGAGAGAGACAGAGAGAGAAAGAGAGAGAGAGAGTGAGAGTGAGCAAGGAGGAAAAAGAGAGGGAAGTTCTGAATACACCAAACAAAAAAAAATCAATTGTGTCATGTGCATTATTGTCTATTTGTCTACTACCACCGTGAATCTTCTTCATCATTGTTGTGAAAGAGAGAGAGAGAGAGAGAGAGAGAGAGAGAGAGAGAGAGAGAGGATAGAGAAAGAGAAAGAGAAAAGTAAAAAAATGATACAAGAACAATTTTTCGCTATGATATACGGTTTACATTTATATCACTAGTTGTCACGTAACGATTATTATTCCGCTGGGGTAATGTTTATACACGACTCGTTTTTCATCGCTCGCTCGCTTGGACAACATCAAATCTTGTATGGGGGTGAGAGAGAAAGAGAAGGAGGGAGGAAGGGAGAATGCGTGAGATCGAGAGAATGAGAAGGAGCGAAAGTGGGAGAGAAAGAGGGAGAGAAATATCTTTATTATAGTACATTGTGAATGTTATAAAGAAATACTCGTTACATACTGGCTGCAGATGCTCGTTGTTGAATTATTGTACCTTAACGTAAAATTTGCTAGAGAAACTGAGAATGGGTGTAGACAGTAAGAGAGAGAGAGAGAGAAAGAGAGAGAGAAAGAGAGAGAGAGAGAGAGAGAAAGAGAGAGAGAAAGAGAGAGAGAGAGAGAGAAAGAGAATAAGGAAGAAAGAGTGTGAAAATGGAAGGAAAAAATGGTTAGAGGAAAGGGGAACAAAAAAGAAAAAAAAAGAATATTTATGAAAATAGAATCGGCGGGGTACGAGCAAACATGGGTTCATTTTTGGAACATTTTTAATAGAGGACCACCGGCGTTCGTACATACATACATTGTAAGAGTATTCATATAACTATATCGCCTTAAGTTGCTGTACGCAAAAGGAGCAACATTGTCTTTTATATAGAGCTGCACTCTTAGTACGGAATATTTTTTTTTGGGTCGTCTTTGCCGTCACCAACCGTCCATCCCTTAGCTCGCGTACCATGCAAAGCAATCCTTTCTCATTTTAATCAGAGAGACTCCTCATATCTTCATCTGTTTAATTCGCGATAAAATCATTCTTAACATTCTTTGTTGTGATTAGCATACACCAGATGGTTACACGATTCATAACAAATATCTTCATTGATCCACATGCTTTCTTTGTCACGTGTTACTATCAGGTGAATTTCTTGCATTCTGTTTCTTCGTTCTTCTTTGGTTGAAGCTCTAATAGTGAAACTACTTAACGCTTTATAGAGTTTAGTGTCAGTCGAGTGATCATGTTTTACCGTAGCTCTGTTACGTTAATGTTTTTTCTTATCTCCCAACGCTGACAATCGAGTTTAGATACAGGTACAATGGACGAAATTTCTATAAGCACGTAAACTCGTCCGGACCATTTACGTTGAACCTTATCTCGTCAGAAAATATTACAGTTTTTTGCGAACTCTAATCTTGCATTTCTGTGGTCTTGCGTAAGCGGAGGTTTTATTACCTTTCTGGTCAATTCAGTCGTTTATCTTGATGTAATCTTCATTGTGCACTTGTTTCTGTGTATGTTGTCAACTATGGTGATTTTACTTGCAGTATCGATAAAAGATAATCAACCGTCCATACCCTTCTGTCACCCAATTTTCATAGACTGATTTAAGATTTTGATCATGGAGTTTGACGAGACCCTCAGACGAGAAGTGTCTGAGAGCGTTCAGAAAAATTACACTATTCGAAATCAATGAGAGATCAACCCTTCTTACCAGCAAGGAGTACACCTTTCCTCTTTGCGTTTAATCATTATAGATATTTTTCACCTTGTCTTGTAAAAAGTTGGTGTCCGGCTTGACTATGTTGGCCACTAAACTATTTTCTATTATTCCTTCACTTCTTGTACTTCACACTTGTACTTCACTAGCAATTACATTATTATTTGTTATTTTTCTAAAAACATGAGCGTGATTACGACTTGTTAATTTCGTATTACTCGTATAATGGTTTATGATGTATTTTTCACGTAATTTTAGAAAATTATGTATGCAAGTACTAAATCTATTTACTTTTTTGTGCTATTTGTTAGGTACTGAATCCTATTTCATGATATATTAATATTTCTGTCTGCAAAGTGAGAATCCGCGAACCTGCTTACATCCACTGTTCCACAGTAAAGATACTATAATTGTTGAAACGTTTTTTCAAACTAGCATGGGATAAAAATATAATTGACTACTGACGGGCGAAGAATAAAAAACAGTGTATATAAATTTACAAGAAAATGGATACACTAAAGAGGAAATAGGGAATATAAATATAGATCTATTCATAATGGATCGCACCCCGCAGGACCATCGCAATACACACTTGAAATTCACTCACGTGTGTCTTTCTTTATTGAACGACTGTCTAAAAATGCGTCGGTATTGCACCCTCCGTACTACATACACAGTTCCTTAAAATTAACTACTGGAACTCCGGTTTTCGTCCCAAAAATGGTCGAAGAGTGTCAGTCTGGACGACGTCGAGGTTGCGCTACAGGGTGTTGCACTTCGTATCGACACCGTCCACTGTGCCCGACACCACACTAGTAACATCTCTTTATGAAATCCGCTATTTTTTGCCATAAATCATAGTGTTTTTATAGAAATTTCGTTCACTATATAATAAGTCTCCAGTGACTTTACGTGCCAGCTTTAACTCGTTCCCCACATTCTTGCTGAAGACCTTATATGCAATATAAGTACGATTTGACATGATTTTTTCCCAGCAGTTGATTTACTGAATTTTTCCTGGTAACAGCCAACGTATCTTGTCTATGTCCTTTATCGCATTTTGCCGATAACAGTCTGAGTGTTTCACTTCGGATTACTGCTTCAACCAGTGTATGTGCGTCGAGATCATGGCTAACACCGCTTCATATTCTTTTAGTTTTATGTACCAACCGGCATTTGTCCCACCAGTACGACCTTCGCGCTGCTTAGATATTTGATCATCTACATGTCTTCTTTCTGCTATACGGGATGCCTTCTTCATTAAAAGACAGCTAAGTATGGGGCTTAATTTCCCCAAGGAAATTCACTACTACCCTACATCCGGGTATAGCTATAAAATGGTCAACTACATCTGTACAAAACATCCAGCAGGGTCCTTAAATCAAATTTATGTTTTGCATGTATTGCCAATTTCTGCCGTTCGTTATCCCAATACCAGTAGGTAGAATTGTGGTCATAACTGCAAGACACACTTTCGATGCCTGCCGTCCTGAAAAGAGTATAGGGGACTATTTTAGGCCTTATATCTGGGGCCATAACGGTTAACGCACGCACGGTATGAAGGGCACTAGAAGTCCTACTATCTGTATTCATCAATGCGCGTTCCATCCTACTTAATCCATATTGGGATACTAACTTTCTTTTGACATTAAAAATGGGGCACCTAGACATACCAGCGATACCCTTTCAATTGCTTAGAGTCCAGTTCCCGATTTTTTGGATTTAATTCAGTTGATTTATCACATTTAATGTCCGCTGTTTATTTAGTGTACAAAACAATGGGTTTTGATTGCTTCATGCTCTTTATCCATAAAAGAAATCGTACGGGTTCAGCTCAGTGTTACATTTAGTTAATTTCAATCTCTACTGTGGTATTATACCATTTCTGAATTAGTGGCCACACACATAACGGAAAAGCAAGTTATTGTACAGGAGTCACATACTGTGGATGACTACTCAACCATGATACTTTCATTTTGTACATATATTTTTGATCATTAGGCCTGGCAATATTTTATGATTCCAGATGATGCAAGTGCAATTGTGTTGTGCATGAAAATTTATAATGCAACACACAATCGATATACTGTTCCGCTCTTTTCGTTCACCACAAACTCGTTATTTTTTGCCAATTCCGATTTATCCCGGCGTATGCGTATCAGCCGCATATTTTGGTGTCACCCGAAAATACCAAACCCCATAGATTTTAGCTGCGAAGACGTCAGCCAATAAACGAGCGTTTACATGCTTAGACCGGCGTATGTCTCATCATGAGCCATCTATAAATTGGTTCTTGCTGTATTACTATTGTTTGTGTTTCAAAACTGTTCATACCGGTACTTCCAGGTTGTCAACCTTCATTGTTTCTGAACAACTATGCGACATCCATGAACCATTTAACATTTTGTACGTTTGTAATAGTTGACAGATCTCGCTTAATGAGAAGACGACATGAAACAAACCTGTACATGCATCTATATGTGTGTGCTCAAAAAGCCCACTGTTAACTAAATTTCCAACTGTGTTTCTTGTATCAATCTCATTATTATCATCGCAAAAGCATCGAGTGTAGCTACGATTATGCACCCTTTTGGTTTTTAATCTAGTATTCTTACAATTCCCTAAAGGATTGCACCTAATATTGTTTGTTCCCTAAAGAATCTCAAATGAATAGAATCTCATTTAAAGAAGCCATTTATAAGTGACAATTCCATAAGTAGTGCGCGAACCATAAAATCAGTCTCAAGCATGCTAGTTGGTGTACTTAATATACTTTTCATTGAGGATATTACTGAGGATATATGGGTGAGAAAGGAATAGTGGTCCTCATCTCATACTTCGGTTGCAAAGAACTAATTCTGAACATTGTAACTGATATTGCATCAAAATAAAAGGGTGGGGTTTGTATTGATTCTTCTTCATTTACCTGGAACATACCCCCATCAATGGCTAAGAGTCTTCGTTCTGCTGAGGTCGTTCACGTTTTTTCCCTAATAAATCTGCGTTTAAAACTAATCTGAGGATCCAAAGTGATTGTAGTATCACTGCATTTTCGGCACGATCGAGTCCCATCGGAAGTGAGTGATGGAATTAGCTCGTTGATTGATTTGTAACAGTGTTTTGTAGAACCATCTAGTGAAATTTTTCTATGACTGTTTGTCCACAATTAGGGCTTCTAAATCCATCATTGTCGCTGACAACTTTTGCCATTACTATTAACAGGCTCCAGTTAACTCCAAGCTAGAAGTAGAGATAGAGTGTGATATTGCGTTGTGTTTTTTTTTTATTTGCACAAAAGAATTTGTGGCAGTTGAATCTCTTAGTTTTCTAAATACACTTTTCACTATAGATGATATTGTCAGTGTAGGATGCCCACAAGTTTGCGTTGAAATGATAATCTTGTGTTATTGAATTTTCTGCTGTTATAACGATTATTGGAATCTTTTACACTTCTTTACATAACTTTTTATCTTGCTTAATAATTGACTTGTACCAATCTGTTATATATAAGTGAGTGTTTATGTCATCTTTAACTGCTAAACTAACAACACTGATTTTACGAGTGATTGTAAGGATTTCCGCGTGATAATTACAATTAAAGGGGCCATAGAAACGATCGCTTAACGTTTCAGTGAAATACTGGATTTCTCCTTCGTCATCGAATAATCTAATTTGCATTCTATTATTCTGCTCAGCCCATAGATTGACACCGCTTCTCTCTTCACATTAAATGTGGGACAACCACTCATGCCCTGAACTCCTTTCCAGGAGCTAGGCATGATATGATTACATATGCCGGATATAGGATCTTTCAACCTATTCGCGATTTGCTTCAAATTGCAGCATGGCAGTGGCAGTTCGACGGTCAACTCTAGGCATTGCGTATTAGCCACTATTTGATCGTCTAGTCCTACCTTTCCACTGCTTCGACGTTGATCATCCAATTCATTTCCTCTTAAGCGAGTGGTTGCGCATCAGCCCATCATCAGAACCATGTAAAACGGTTTCCAGTTTCATTTCTCCCATAAAGTCGACGACCGTTTTATAACCAGGACTCGTCACCGCTTGACCTACTACATGAGTGTAAAAACACCAACAACGTGGTCCCATTTCTTTGACGTTAAACTCAGTTCCTCCGTGTATAGATATCATTTGGCGACCGTCTTCCTAATAACACCTAGTAAATAAGCAAACTCTTAAAATCCCTTCTACTTGTCAGGGAGAAAACGACTGATCCAACACTCAGGACTGACATAGGCATTCGATACTAATGAGTGAAACTCTCTAGTCTTGTGCCAATCAACATAGGGGGATAGTCAGCCATTCTGCCCTCACTTTGTCGCCCCGTCCAGCAGGTTCCACTTTGATAGCTCCCTTAATTTTAAATCTAGTGCTGCTAATGTCTAGACTTTTTGTTAGCAATTGAGCCTGATTTCTGATCAATACGGTAATGGTCATGTGCACGTACCTGTATTGTGTTGAGTCTTTCGTGAATTGGAGATCACCTGTCATGACCGTTGGGTACATGGACTGTGTATTTCGTTCAGTATAACAAAGTAATTTCTCCTTCTATCTCTCAAATATGTCGCATCGTTGTTCCATAGAACATGATACAGAGTTTTCTAAGTTCATATCTGCGGCAACCTCGATAGCTTCGTGCCGCTGTTTCGCTATACATTTTATTTTATATACACTGGAATCGCTACGACCAATATCCAACAATATGCTGCTACAGGCAGCTGTAGCAAAGTAGCCTTTGCGCCTTGCCTAACGTTTTTCAACAACTGTACAGTGAACGGCATAGTTTTGTCAGACCCTCTCGGTGCCTCAAGTAAATAGTATCAGTTACCATGTTCTAGCTCTTTGGTCGGTAAATAATAACGTAACTCATAATAATATACCATTTTTGATTGGGATACAACCCTCCGATTCAAAATGTAGTTCATTTTGTTCATGTATCCTTTATGATTTTTATGGTGTTTGCATTCAAATTCTGGTATTATGTTTGATACATTTAAGATTGCATAATGAGGAC
Organism: Nomia melanderi; assembly: GCF_051020985.1. Lineage (NCBI taxonomy): Eukaryota > Metazoa > Arthropoda > Insecta > Hymenoptera > Halictidae > Nomia > Nomia melanderi. The sequence goes on along the minus strand of NC_134999.1, from coordinate 26,695,585 downwards.
ATGCTACTGCAATAACACAGGTGATTTTCATGTTGTCTTTCGTGGGATATAGACCAGAATACCGAACGTACACGAACTGATTGGAAAACTAACGATCTTCTAAAACAGGGCCTTCGCCTCCGCAGCAGTTTACAAAGAATTATTTTTGTTGCCCAAAACTTTCTGTTTCCATGATTTGGAATGTATTAGATTTTATGAACACGTACATTTCCGATGAATTGAAGTAAAAGAGATTTTTTATATTTTTCTTGGACACATTTCAAATCTCAAATTCCACGTTACTTATCACGTGTGCAGCCTACAGTTCTACATTAATACATACAACATCTAAGCAACCCTTTTGCAGCAAGTAGTAATTCACTCGTCAAGCATGTATCCACTGCTCTTTTATTGACCCATACATGAGACGTTCACCAGCGAACTCCACTTTCTGAATGTTTTAATACTAAACACTTCATTCTTAATTTCGTCAGTTTCTTTTATTGTTAATTTCATGAATTAATCACTTTGGCAAACGAATGAATCATATCATGACTTCGTTTCTCTCTTCGATTCGCTTTATTTTCCGTGTCGCTCTTGTTTCGTTCTGACTTTCACCAACTTCTTAGAAGTTCTGTATGCACTCTTGGCACGCTATGTCATATTGACCGTACGGCTTGGCTGATTAGTACGGAACGTAAACATACGGACAATCTTGATCGTGTGAGAGAGAGAAAGAGGAAGATAGAGAGATAGAGTGCGCGAAAGGTAGCGAATGAGAGAGAGAAAGAGAGAGAGAAAGTGAAAAAATGAGAAAGAGAAAGTGTGGAAGAAAGAGAGAAAGAGCGAGAGAAAGGGTAAGCTAAAATAAATGATGCATACTCGAAATGGCCAAACTAGAAATTGTGCACACACATGCACAAATTAAGAGTGAAAAGAAGAATATTAAATAATTTGTCGGACGACAGAGACACACACGCAAACCGAAATCGTTGAAAGACCATTCAGAAAAAAGAAATGAGACAGCAGCAGCAGCAGCAGCAGTAGCAACAGCTGCACCAGTAGCAGTTGTTTCGGAGTCACTCTGGAACACTGCCTCTAATTGATCTTACGAGGAACTTGAAATGTTTGTTCAGAGAAATTAATCCGGATGGGACTCGTGCAATTTTAAGGTCATAAAGGAGGATAAAACTCGACGAAACTTGTATGCTTCGAGCGAGTTTATTTAGAACGTATCGCAGGGTGCCTGGCGAATCCGGATATTTACCGGATGGTGTTGCCAAGTGTCGAACTAGTTATTTCCGGTTAAAAATTGCAGCTGTTTGAGTTTACAATTTTTTGGTTTGTTTTTAGCAGTGATTGGTTGCTACAAAGTCGAATCGGTGGGAGAATTTTTGGATAGAAGTGGAAGTTATCTTTCTATTCAACTTTTCTCGGAAATATGTATTATTTGGATGGTTAGCGAATGTGGAACAAGTCTTACTATTTTATTTTTGAGAAAATTTTCCGTCGTCGAACATCTGTAATTTCATCGCAAGGTCCTGACTTGAGTTTAGAGAATCGTCACTGCAGTTATAGTTAATGTTTCTTTTTTTTTAATATAACTTCTTTCTCGAAGAGGATACTTATTAATTGAAGTGAGGTGTAGTGGACACCACTTATGCTTATAAAATATTACGTTTGTTCTATTTTGATACTTACGAAAACTGTTACATAAGATTTGCTCGATATCTCGACGATCGTACTTACCAGAGTATCTGGACTCTACATCCCAGACTAATCACACGTAATAATAATCAATATCAGTGTCATTTGGATTCTTTAAAGCTACACTTCCACGAGTTTACCCTAGCTCAATGCTGCAAAAGTGCTCTGCACCCCTATCAACTAATGTTTCTACAACTTCAGCATGGTGAACAGTTGTGATTTTAAATCATCATCCTGGTTTTCGTCAACTCAACCATATTGTTCTTGAGTATTATGACTGGGTCAAATGTCGCGTGCTTATGAAAACATTCACTGTTTACCATAATCTCTAATTGAAAAATACAAATCTTGAAGATACAAAAAGTAATAACAAGCTCAGTTCAGATTAATAATATTTACTGGCCTCTAATATTTCTAATATCTTTTTGCCTACATTGGTGCACTGATACGATAGTATGGTAAACTTAGTTCGAAATTTAATTTATAAAATAAACTCTGTGCTCACTATTCATTCTGCACAAAGCTTCTAAACTTATGAAATGGTAGGCTAACCAGCCAACCCTGATGACCCTTGTTAGTTTAGGCGCAATGACAATTCCTGAGAATAGTACAACCATCATAAACGTAGCTAAATCTGTGCTAGAAATGTGGAGACAAACGGACAAGACTTTGTGGTACATGGTTTCTGTGATTGGCACGCTACCAACTGAATACGCACAATATTTACCTACCAATGTGCGTTTCCCTCTATTGCGTACGCACGGACTAAGTTAAATTTTCTGAATAGATACTGTTATTCCTCTTGAGATGATGAGGAAGTTATGCGTTGGAAGAACAACAGCACCATTTATTTTATAAAAGTAAATATTTTATTTGAACGTTCGACGAAAATTTTGGACTACTTCTAATTGGCAGAAAATATTACTGGTTTAGGTACAGTTGTACATTCGATCGGTGGAATTTTAGGTGGAAAAATGGTAGTGAGATGCACGTTCGATTTTGACAATTTTAAAGTGATTATTTCGATATTCTATTCACCAGCTGCCCTGAAGATTCCGAAAGTTTCCAGCGATGTGTGTTACCCGCAAAGAACAATTAAAAAAATTTCGCTAAGAAAACTTTAGTCTTAACATTGCTTCTGCACTGGCTCTCTGCCAAAGTGCCACTTATTTTGTCAAGAATAAATTGCCAGCCGCTGTAATTGCAGGGTGTCCAGCAAATATTTTGATGTTCAGTATTTTTTCTTCTTTTTTTAACATCATTCAGGATGCAAATCGTATCTCAAAACACGTCGAGGTAAGGTATCAAGTACGTCATACATTTGGGTTGATTTGTTATGGCTTTATATGCTTCGGGCAAAGCTGAACGTCCAGATGAGCATGATTTATTTTCATCAACAATATATGCTTTATTTTGTTCTACAATTCAACAATTATTGCCATTTACATTTGCAAGGGCATAAATTTCTCCATAACAAATACTAATCTTCACATGCATATTGTCTAATACCTCTTATCTCTGGTATTGATTCAATAGGAGGATATTTAGCATTTTCGTTGTGTTTGATATACAAGTTGCCTAAAAATATTGGCATTGAACTTATGTAGCGCGCTAGGAGAGTCGAGCAGATGGAATCAGTTTCTATCCGAAAATACATTACGAAATAGCTGTGTACGTTGAAAATTTCATTGGCACCATTCTCGTTTCACGCGATCAGCGAAATACGAATGAAAAGGGAAATGTCTGAAATGCCATTGAGATACGAATATTCTTGTAAGATTGCTTACATAATACAGTCTCATTTTTGATAAACAGTCGTGAATTACTCGTTTCCTGGTCCACGATTCCTGACGGAACTTTAGTCGTTTGCCTATTCAAATTTAGAAGATAAATTTTCTGTTGAACATCTCCGCTAATCAGTTTATTTTCGATCTCTTTCTTTACTGATTCGAATTTATCATACTACAAAGGACTCAATTGAAACATTTTTGGATACCTTGTATTATATGTGATGATACAATTTAACAATGACCAACGAGTAAACGCGAATTAAGACAACGCCAACTGTCTCGAGTGATTGCGCATCCATCGCATGACGAAAATTGATTTCGTAACAAATATATATAAATATACATGTACGTACGGACTTGCAACACAGACGCTCCAACCTAATGCACACGTACGATATTATGAAACTCTTTACGAACGGTTCCATAACGTGGCATCGTAATGTCTTGATTGAACACCGAAAGATTATTTAATGATTACGCGGCAGAAATGTCACTTTCGTTTGTGTCTTGGACTATGTCCCCATTGGTTTGCAATCTATTTGTATCTTTACGAGTGCGTGTTTTTTGGGCTTTGCTACCTTTTCCAAACTCAATCCTTCGAAGGTAACTACTTCTCTCCAAATTAACCCCTTTAGACCCGATTTTCGTACAAAACTATGTGGACTTACCTGATAACAAAAGATTGCTATTCAATGCTCCACCAATAATGACATCTATCCTGAATATAATATGGTAGTACAGGTAACCGCCGTATAACACGGTTGTAAAAAAGATGTTTCTAACGTTTCTAAAAAATGCCGTGTTATGCGAATCTATGTCAAACTAAACAAAGAACTAGTGCAAAAAATGGAGTTAGATTCCAAAAATTAGAAAAAACATAATCACCATTTCCAAAAGAGGTTTAATAACACGCACTTGAAAAATTGTAATCTATATATAATGTAGTAAAAAGAAAACACAAAGTTTTAAAATGTACTTAATGCTCCACGAATAGAATAGAATTTCAATTTCTACTAAATTTCAGAATTCTGACATACACGCACAAATGAAAAATTTCCAATGAGATATATTGCATATTTAAAAGCTCGGGAATTTCTTTAATTCTCAAACCGTGTTAGAATGAAACCGTATTATAGAAGTGCCGCGTTATGCGGGGGTTACCTGTATACTACTTTTCTGATGGAACTAGCTTAAAGCAAGGGTGTATACATGGTTGCCTGTTACAATTTTAATACCTTATCATACATTAAAAGTGGTATAGCAATGTACATTATAATGTGTGTCAGGTGTGGGTACATTCGCATTACTTTATCTTCATCACGTACTTTCTAACGTTCAAAGTCTTTTTGATCGGAAACCTTACTTAATTCTTTGTAGTCGACAATTTTTCAAACATCTAAAAACTCTTTCCATACAAAACCGAATTGCATCGAAGTCTTAACTTGTTAATTGTAGAATTTAGTTTAAAAAATAATGAAGTGTGTATTTGATAAACGTAGGACGAATGCACCTAGGGTATATTTAAAAAAACCAAAACAAAACAAAGAAGAATTACATGTTTATCTGAAAAGATAAAGGATTCATCGTTGAAAAATTTAGTATCATTTCAAGTTTTAATATGATGTGTATACTCGTCAAACTCAGTTAGCTGGTTAAATACTAGAGAAAGAAAAAAACACATATTAATCTCTCGTTATTCGAATAATTATATTATTTATTTGTAACTTTCGATTTTAGGTATCAAAGCTCAAAGTTACCATTGCATTGACTGGCAACTTAACGTATTTGCCCTTGCCCATGAAGTGGTACGCTCTCTTTATATTCTTCGTTTTTACAAATTTCTACAACTTTCATAGAAAATATATGTTTTCTTTCCATTTCTCCCTCGAAACGAATAAGTTCCCAACAAGATCTTTTCATCCGTTTCTTCTTTTAAGCAATGAATTGCACTGTTGAACACTTGAGTAGGCCTTGCCATCTTACGATGTGTCATCGAGCTGAATGAACACAGACCGGAAATAACGCCTCGCTTCTCTTTCTGTCTTTTGCCTATATTTAATACTTTATCAACCAGCGTTTAACACTAGAACTACCGAGTGTTTAACACGATTAATATGTAATCCTTATAAAAATTGTAACAATAGATTATTTTCAGTGTCCTCGGACATTCGTTTTTGTACTCGAATGAAACTATTTATTTTTAAGATCATTTCGAATATTCGATGCTTTTAAGATGTCAATAATTGCAAAATAAACAAATCGAAATCAGTCATTTCGACTGGTACGGTAGTTCTAGAGTTGATGTTCTTACAAAGATCAATGATTAACTGTTGAGTATTTGATAATGATTGAAGTTTAATGATAATCAAGATATAAATAACAACCGAGAGATTCAACTTAAAAATAATGAAGGATTTAAGATTTAATATTAACAAAGTTCCTTCAATATCGAAGACAATTATATAATTGCGAATCGGCGAATCATCTCGTTTAACTAGTTAACTACGTTTGACGAGTGTATACATGTTATTTTAAAATCAAAATGATATTAATTCTTTCAACGATAAATTATTCATTTTTTTAGATGAACATGTAATTCTTCTTCGTTTTGCATTAGCTTTTTGTTAGAATATATTACAGGTACATTTAGCTTGCGTTAGACGAGTATACACTTCATTATTTAATTTCATTGCGAGCATTATTAGAGATTTCTCAAATTAAATTCCATAGGTTAACATAATCCAACGATTCTTAAGATTATTATGCAAATGAAAATAACGAAACTTTTTTTAACATAAAAAAGTTATTGAGAAGCCTATTAATAGGTTATCGATAGATAAAGCGTTAGTCCGCAGATGACCACGATTCTCTAACTGGAAATTCACAGTATTTCAGAAGCTCCAAAACAAAAAGGAAAAAGAAGTTTATCGTATCAATTTGATAATTATGAGACCAGTTTCCTCAATTACAGCGATTCTCTTACTAAAACAAACAGATTGGCGTGGTTAACGGTCTCAATGTTACGTTCGCCTATCAGTCCAGCTTCTTTATTACTCCATTCTCATTTTTCCTGCTCTCGAAATTCACATGCACGATTTTATCGTTCGGTCTCGCGATTTTCTTTCGCGATTCAATTTACGTAAACCGATTACGTTACTCGCCGGTTAACCAGTTAATTGCGTTCGATGAGTACACATGTCATCTTAAAATTCAAAATGACACTAATTCTTTCATGAATCAGTAATTAATTTTTTTCAGATAAATATGTTATCTTTCTTGGTTCGGCTTTAGTTTTTCATCAGAATATATTATAAGTACATTTGTCCTGCATTTGACGAATACACACTTCATTGCAATAAGAGATTTCCGAAAGTAAATTCCACAGTTAACAAGTTAATGGAGGTTTAAGTAGTCCGTTCATGGCGTCGCGTTGTTTCCGAACGTCATAATACAGGATATTGTTTCAGTACCGCGGCCCGATAGCGTGTATCGATAGCCGCGTTACGGCCGCTGCTCTAACGTTCCTTCGAGTTGGAATTAATTATTCACTGAACATAGATCAAGTGGAATTCTGCTCGTGGAAAGCGGTCAATTGCGTTATTTTATTGTTTCATCCAGTGCCATGTAACGCTTCGCCTTCGGCGTCCATTAATATCCGTTGGAATATTCTCGCTTCCATGGCGGCGGTCTTATCGAGATACTGCGCAGGAAGCGGGACTGGCCAAGAGACAAACCTATCGTGCGAAACGACTCCGCCTAAATTAATTTTCTTCGGTAAATAAGATCGCGGCGATCCCGTTCCGAAGAGATTGGAATCGAACGGGGCGAAATAGTTTTACAATTTTCGTCGAGCGCAAATTGTACGATCGAATGAAAACAGCGATCGAACGCTAGAGTTCAGAAACGGATATTTTCTGTAATTATTTATCTCTAATTATTAACACTAAAACTACCAGACGGGTAAGAATTACCCATTCCCGATTTCTTCTTCTTGCCATTATTAAAAAGATAACAGATGTTTCTTTGAGAACTCATTAACTCTTTGCTGTATAATAATGTGTCTGACTCGTGATGAAAATTTTAAATTGAATTCGGCAAATCTCAATATCATTTATTTATTTTTAACACGAATTAAATATTACTCGACCATTATCAATCTTTAACATTTGTAGTAAACGTAGACATAGAATATGTATAAAATTCTATCCTTTTTCTACTAAATTATTAATGATAAAGATATTTTATCAAGTACAGTTGAGAAATAAATCATAGGGCAAGGGGTTGCAGAAATTGAGTTAATAATATGGAAATTAAATTGTAAATCAATTAAAGTCTCAGTAGATGTACTCTTGAGGTTTTTATAGAGAAATTTCAAAAAGTCAAACTCCTTTATTCTTCTGGAGATAAAAGTGTATTTATTGCGACTTTCATTGGCCTATATTTTAGTTCATACATTACCAAATCAGGTTATTTACTCACTTCTTTGAGAAACGCTTGTATTTTTTAAATAATTGTAACAGAAATCAGGAATAGGCCATTTTGACCTGTCTTTAGCGTTAAACGAGGAGGAAATTGAATCTACTTTATCAGGATCTCTTTAGGTTAGTAAAGGGACGATAAGAGTTTATTTGTCGGTTTTGAAAACAACACTGGTTCCTCGAATCTTCTTAGAATAATTTAGTTCCTGTCTAGTGCAATGAATATTTAATACGTTTTATTGAAATTGCAGCAGTCGTTCCTTTCGTTTTATGCAATAGCTAAACTCTCGTGATGTTCGAACGGGAGATAGGATGTTTGATAATATCGGGCAGCGCATGTGTAACGGCGAATACGTAAACTTGGAAATTTTCCTATCATTACAGTTTCATTAACTACTGGAGGTAGTTGATATTACCTTTGTCCTTTCTTCTGACGGTGGTTTGTATTGAAAATCGATGGACGTTGCGCTTTTAGCTCGTCGAATCTGTCAGAAGATACGTAGAATGTCAATAATGCCGAATGTCTGGAAAATTTGAGCTGTCCAATAGATCGTCTCGCGTGTAATCGCGCTCTTGATTCTTCTAGGGTTCGATTGGAACCTGTTCAGCAAGTATTTGTAACCGTCGCGCGAATGGTGCCAGCTTGCGTCAATTAATTCACGTGTTTATTTAATACTAAAACTATTGAGCAATTAGAGTAGCTTATTTCCAATTTTTTATAAAAATTGGAATAACACATTTCTTGAGATTCAAGGGGTATCCTAGTCTTGCATCTGTGTAAATATATTATAATATAATACCCCTGGTAGTTTCAGTGTTAAACTTATCTACGAAATATTATCACTGAAATATTAGCTGTGAGTTATGCTGATACTCAATTTGCTAGCTTGTCGAAGTTGTTGACACGTGTGCTGCAATAACTGGTAGCGATTCGATTGATTTTGTTATATAATTCGTGAAATTGTGTCTTAATAAGGCAATTATGTTGTCTCTTATGAGAAAATGTTCGAGTTTATTGGGATCGTTGGGCAATGGAGTCAATGATCGGGAGCTAGAAGATGTTTCTATTTTACAGATACAAATATTGCGATATTTCACGGACTTTACTGCAATTTTCTATAATGTGTTAAAGTGAGGGGAATAAGATGCCATTTAATGTGTCTACTACTTAAGAGATTTGCAACATAGTCATTGAAAGCATTATTATTGAAAAATTTTTCAATTCGTTTAATTCGTTTCGAGGTTTATTAAAATTAAAACCGTCATCGAAGGAAATATTTTTTTTCCAATAGTTTTCAAGCCGTTTAAAAAGAATTCTTTGCTTAGATCTATGGCTGGGGCAATGTAAACTGCTTTTGTCGCACAGTAAACTAAGTTGCATACATACGGCTTGATAGTCAGCTTACTATGCGTTTTATTTTTTAATAGGTATGAACTAGCAAAATATACACTACAATTTAAGAAAGAACGACCAGGATTGATTGAGTCAACAAATTGTCCATAAGTTGATTTGTCATTGTGGGTATAACTTCAAAGAATTTTAAACACTTGCGCAAAATCTTCTGTACCTAAAATATGATCTGACTTGAAGTTACAGACGACGATCCAAATGTAATAATTGATTCGATTACAAATTACCCTTTATGATCTTCAGTTCTCGCTAACTTGGAATCAAAATCCTACTTATTGACTGCAAATAATTCACAATCGAATAAAAGTTGCATTTTCATCATCAATCTGACTGCGCAGTCACATTATATGTTGGCTGATTCTGTAACGATAGAATGAAACGCGCAAAAGAACGAAACATTACAATGAAGAGAGAGGAAAAAGAAGGCAAGCAGCGGAATTAAAGGGAATAATGATCTTAACAGAATTGCAGTGCAAATGATATAACGCGTCCACGCCAAGTATGGTCGTAAAAGTTTCGATTGGGCTATTAACGACCTACTTGCTTTGAAGCAAGATGAGCACGGTCGTGCGCTGTGCAAAGGTATTATTCAACTTGAACAAATCGTATGTGAAGATCTTTTGAAAATTTTCACGCTGAAAACCATTGTCGCGTCAAATGAACCATGTTACGATTCCTGATTTTAAAGAAACTCTGATCTAACCGGTACAGTCATTCAGTAACACTCGGAAACATTTTACACTTTGTTCAGGGCACATCACAGTTCGACAATCTCGGCCAACAAAGGAACCTTTCCAACCAGCACACGCCGATTTTGATGAAACTTTTGTGAGACATGGTTCTAAAGAAAATATTTAACACGTATTTTTGCTTATTGGCTAGCGTCCACTTTGAATGGCTGAAAACACCCCTCAAAGTCGAGGGTTGAACGCATATTTTTGATAATATCTCTGAAACTATGGGGTGTAGAAAACAAATTTTCTCATTAAATCGATCTGACCTGGCAAAAATAGAGAAAATAATTGTTTTAAAAATGGAAAATTTGTATGTGACTTGATTTATTGTAATCTAATATATATAACTGATACATCTTTTGTGTTTACAAATTATTCAAATCTTGAAAGTCATTTTTCTCATCCGTTAGAATAAATGTGTTCCAGATTATTAATCCTGGAAATAAACAATTTAGATTTCTTGTCTGCATCTCTAATTTCAAAGACATTGTAAAAAAATATGTGTTTAACCCTCAAGTTTGAAGGGTGTTCTTACCCGTTCAAAGTGGATGTTGGCTGATAAGCAAAAATACGTGTGGAATATTTTCTTGAGAGCCATATTTCACATGGTCTTCATCGAAATCTGCGTATGCTGGCTGAAAAAGTTCCCTTGCAAGATTAATTTCTGAAGTTTCTTACACATCTTAATCTATTGCGTTTCTTTCTGCACATCGGTGCGACTGTGGGTGTCTGGCAGGCTGACTAGCATTTCAAGGACGAGCCGCTACTTCGATATTTCTAGGAATCGGAACGGCAGATATATAGACACACGGTTGGCAAAGGAGCAAGGTTGAGTCGAACAGAAGCTCGCAAATATAAAAGAACGCGTTAAGAGGGTGCTCGAGACTAGATATTAGAAACATCAAAGAATCGACTCGAGGATCTTCTAATAGTATTTACTTTGCCGTTGACTACTGAAGTGTTCCGTGATAGGAAAAATAGAATACGAATGATAAACTTATCTCTGGGGACATATCATTAGGAATCACTCCAACTTCTCTGCGCTGTCGTTCGCGTCTGGTTGATTTAGTGAGATCCACCGGGGACTCTGCGTTAGCTGCCATCTTGCGTGATGTTTCAACATGGCTACTCGCAGGCTGATATGTCTGTATATATCTTCGAACCTTATGTTATCAACGAAATTACCTCTAAATTGCGTCTGTTCAAACTGTAGTGTTACAATACTATTGTATAGGTTTGCTGTTTTTAAACTGTAAATCGGAAGTGTTTAACACTGAAACTACCGGGCGGGTCAAATTAACCCATTGCAATATGTTTCTTTTGCAAGTATTCAAATTATAACGGCGTTTTAGCAAAAGGTTTTCAATTAAATCTCTATTTTTGCACAAAGAAATTGCGCGAAACATAATAGAGAAATGGATATACTTACATACATAGGTTGCTAGCATAAATATTAATCTTTCCAGAATTTATCCATAGCAGTTTTCTCTTTTACCTCTGCGTTTTTTACTAAAATATGGGTAGACATCAGGTATAATATCCTTGATTTACGTGTTTATTCGAGAATCGATTGACGTACGCAGGATATGTTATCGGGCCCCTATTGCCGCCACGAAGCTTGATGGCATCGTTTGTATGACACGAATGTGTTTCTAGCCATATTCGAATGGTTCGCTAATTGTTATTGTATTGCCATTTGGTTAGCATATTCTATCAGCTGCTCAAAGTGGTTTTCTTTCAAACAGGCGCCTTTAATTTATGCTAGGGTCCTCTTCATTTCTTATACCTAAAAACTTGCTCGTGTCTTTGTACTACCGCTGCAAACAGTTAACGTTAAATCGTTCTGCCATTATCGATTACAATGAATTACAGTGAACTGTCAGCTGTTGCTTGTTCACAATCGAATTTTGTTTGACAAGCTTGCTATTTCCATGGATGATTCTTGTCCAATATTCACTTGTTCTTATTTTCAATATTCAGTTTCGGTTTCAGTAAGAATTATTTGAGCATTTTGTGTACGAGATTATTCTCGCAATCATAATTGTTAGACGTGGATTCTATAGAATGTTTTTTTCCAGCACGTGTGTATGCAATTTAACTGGTCATATTACCTTTACGATTAGCACTAAAGTTTAACCCCTTGATCTACAATATCGTGTCAGACTGGTGATACAAATTTTAAACCGAATTTGAAAAATCCAAGTGTTATTTATTTTCTTTAAATATAAATTAAATATTACTTTTCTATTATCAATCATTAACCTTTGGAGTAAGCATACACACAGAACTAGCATAAAAATTCTTTCTTTTGCTAATAAATTATTAATGATAAAGTAGTTATATTGATCATAATTAAGAAATAAATCGTAGAGCAAGGGGTTAAGGCAATTCACGTTTTGTGCAATCCTTTTGTATGGTCTTTCTGGTACACGATTTATTTCTTTATTTGGTTCTTTAACACTAGGCTTATAGAACGCGTCGATTTGATGCAGATTGAATTTTATAAACTCTATTTGGTGAATGTTTATATTAATTTTGATTGATGCAATTGCACGAATATGTATATACCTTAACCCTTTGAGTGCTGCACACTCCTAGCCGAAACGTTCCGTGTGGACGGAATATTTTCTTGCTTATCTGAAGATCGATGAATTATGTTAATTCATACAATTAATTAAGCTGCAATTAAATTGTAATCATGCCAAGAAACATGTATATTAATCAAATACACTTATAATTATCACTACGGCACGTGTGAGACTAAAAAGATCGAAAAACGTATATATACGCCTACATCAGTCAAAGGGTTAATTGTCTATTTTTAAATTTCTAATTTTCAAGATTAAAATGAACGAACATCAGTTTTTCTAGGGACAATGGAATAAATTATACAATAAATTTCCGTAAACATAATATTAACACTATAAAGAACTTGATTTCCGAAAAATTCGTCGAAAAGTATTGCGAAGGAATTCTACTGATCTAAGTATTCTGTTTTCACAAATCTAAATAGTCGTTTGGAATCGAAATTATCGTTAACCACGTCGATAACAACGAAAAAAAAGATAACAGTGTTCCATCCCTTTCTAACTCTATCAGTATTAACAGAAAATCTATCCTCGATCGCGATAACAAGTAATTATTTCAACGTTACAAGAATTTTTCATTGATTTTGCTATGCGAAGCATGTTTCGTTAAATGTCGAACGGCATACCGATAATTGTATATTTTTGGGGTAAATTGAAGTGAAATTATATCATCATCCCTTTCAATTATATCAAACTGCTAATCGAGGGTAAAACGCACTGCACAATTCCCAGACAAATGGTACGGCTTTTCGTTAATCGTTCGGACGAACGTCATTTCCGTTCAGTAAATACATTTACGTGCATGTGTCTATAGTTTCGCGCTAGTTTATCGTCTGTCGCTGAAGGCAGGGCACGGAACCGAGTCTCTCTCCTATATGTCAGCCTCTCGCCTATAGCTGGGGTATGTACTTCAACTTGAGGAGCTTGACCTGTCCGATTCATCGGTTCTCATGTCGGACATAAATGGCATCTGCAATACGTTATCGCATCAGCTTGCCGAAGATAACGGTTCTGGGCCCATTGTGTCCTTGTCGTTTAATCGATGGTACGTGCTCTAATTTGTTTTAGACAATTGAGTTACTTCTGCAGCCGCTGGTTCAACGACTGTACCAACACGATTTGGCCCATTGCTTCGTAATTTATTTCGTGGCTCGCGAGTATTACTCTGTTGGTAACAATTAAACCGCGGATTTTATACGTTTATTGGATTCACCAACGCGTAAAACGTAAGAGAAAGTTTCTTCTCTTTAACACTAAAACTACCAGTCAAAATGACCTATTCCTCATTTCTTCTGTCTGCAATTATTAAAAAGTTAACAGGTGTTTCTCTGAAACATGATTAAAGAAATTGATTTAGCAATACGCATGTTAAATTGTAAATGAATTAAAGTTTCAATAGATGCATTCTTGAAGTTTCTATAGAGGAATTTCAGAAAGTCAGTTTAAATGCTCGGTAATTTTAGTGTTAAATTACACCTCGCCCTTCTTTCCCCTTACTTATTACTTTGTGAATAAATGTGTTTGAGTTGTTGGTAAATGATCTAGAAGAATCTTCGAGTGTAAAGCGTTGAAGATCTTCGTTTTACTCTCGCTCATTCCAATCAGCACATTCCATTTCTTCAGACTTCTTATTCATCGCTGTGATGATTTCCTCTTTTATTCTCGTTATTTGGATTCATTCGAAAGTTTGCTTTTTAGCTTTCGCCACGTGTCGCTATCGACCAAATTCTTCTTTCGTTGTTTGTCTTAATTTCATCTGGATTTTTTCCTCTGGCCAGATCGTCTATTATAGAATATTTAAGATGGCGTTAGGTTCTTTAGAATAGCGACTAATTTTTTATTTTTTGATTACACTGTGGGCATAAAGGCAATTCTCATAACATTAAGTATGCTTTCTGCAACAACTTTTCCTGATAATTTTCATTGGTAATTGGTGGTTTCAAGTTTGCAGCTGAATTATTTAGATTGCATATTTTCCTAAAATTGTCACCATTTTTAAAAACAGATTTAAATGTAACGGACAAGGATACAGAAAAATATATCTAGACAGAGTATAGAAGCGATGTATTTTCGACGATGTTTCACAAGAGATTACCTTGTTTTATTTATTTAATATGACATTTTCAAGCATTAAGTTGGCAAGGGTACGTTCAGATTTGAAACAAGACTAATTTTTGGAACAAGTGGATGTTTAAGGGTTTCGGAACTGAAAAAATGAATTTTTTTTTTATCATCAAATTTTCTTGCAACTTGCCTTAACGAACATTTGATTAGTTGTTATGTCTTAGTTAACGCAAAGAATTCGTTACTGTGTACATTTTTCTCAAATATTTGATAATTACTACTGAGAGAAAGCATATGTATTGAAGACCAGGGGAAAATTTACTTTCCCTGTGGAATTCGATAAATATTCTGCCCACAACATTTCCAAATGTCCTCTCTAAGCAAATTGATACACCCAATCCGATTTCCTCCAGACTGAATATATAATTTGATAGGCATAATGTTCTATACGATAATGAAGGTTGTAGGGCTACAATCGAATCTCCGTCAACTATATCAAAGCACATGTCAGTGATCTCTTGTGTACAATGATTACAGCACGGGGCAGGTAAATAGCTTGGTGAGAAGTTATTTGTTAATCTTTTATAGTCTATGATTCTGGCTACGTTCGTAATCAAGGCTAGTTGAAAGTGAATTGTATAATTTACGACCTTCTGAGGTTATAGACTCCAGACTATTTGCAGACTGGAGATTGTGGGATCCAACTGTGAGAAGAAAGTTGGTGAATGGAGAATTTCACACTATTATAGAACAGAAACATTGGACAATGTTTTTTCCATAGCTCATAGAACTTTGTAGAACTTTGCAGACTTTGATTCTGTATAGTTCAAATCTTCCACAAGAATGTTGTGATGATTAAAAAAGGAGGAATTCAACTGCAATCCTTAAAGTCTCCTGGGCTTGTATTGAGCTGCTCAGCGAAACAGCGCAAGAGGAGAGGTAGTTCATGGGCCAGTTTTCTTGTCAGTAATTTATCTATGATCTAGATAAAGAATGAGAATACATAGCATTATAGTTAGTATTGTACAACTTAAAACTAAGATTAACATCTTAATCTAGGTTCACCAACTTTGCTACCTTAGCTATGAAGATACCTTCAGGTATGAACGCTATTTTGTTTGTTGTGACGTTGCCATGTCAGCATCAGCTAACGATTGCAGAGCAGTTGTCAGGTCCTTGCTTATTAAAGATTTATATAGGTTCGCCATGTTGAAGCATCGTATCAAGCAACTTACTTTTCTGAACATTTCCACCAAATAGCCTATGTCCTGGGGTGCAAACCAAACCGCGCCTATTTGCATTAACATTAACGCCTTTGAGACACTGGGTATTGTGTAGGTCATATTCACTCGATAGATCTCTTGTGCAAGTATCTCTTTTCCCTTTAAAGAGGAAACTGTTTCGTTTTTGTAGTATAGTTTATTATATTAACAATTAATTACATCAACAGGTTGCAAGAATAACATTTTCCTTTGGTACACACGTACTACACCTCAGAAACGCAAAATGACACTAACTCTCCCATGCGTTTTTAAAGCGCACCCTTCCAACCATGTTTTGCCATCACAGAAGCCCCAATTTTCCAGTGTTTTTCTTCACTGCATTCAGCTATTTCCGGCTTAATCTTCTGTTGTGTTTCTTGCTGCATGTAGCCTTCATGTTCTCCCAACTAGACGGCCCATGTCGGCCACGACAGCTCGAAGAAGTCCAGCTGTTCCTAGACTCGATGTCTTTGCCCCCTATGACAAAAACAGTGTGACCACGATATATCGTTATCTCTTCTATATCGACAATGCTACGAAATTTATTATCTTTGAAGGCACGGATATTCCACATCAATGCCGCGCACAGAGTTATACAGCCGAAGCACAATACCTGATTAATTAAAGATCTGATTCTTGCTTATTAAGGGACCTTAATATCTTCTTTTGTAACGCGGGGATCACTTTCGTGGTGGTAGGGTTCGTTGGAGAAGTATGGTGTTTCACGGTAATCTCCTTTATTACTCTTACCTCGGTAGAACCATCTTGTGTAGAAGGGCTCGTAGCGGAAGTTGGTTTGGGAATTTTCTTCGGAAATAAAAACAGCCGGTAATGGTATCTCATTGACAATAACAGAGTATTCGAGCACATGTTAGTGTCCACTATTACCACCCAACCTTTGTTGGTTATTAAGTGATCCAGGTGTTTGATCTAGGTTGTAACACGCAAGCTCCACACCGTCGATACATTCAAAAGTCATTGGCGGAAACTCAGATTTCATTTATTCAAATTTTCCTTCAGTTTTGACCCTTGAATTTCGTTTATAGTTCAAATTTCCAATCTCATGGATATTGCTTGAAAAATGTCAAATGTGCGAAAATAATTCATAAAAGATATCATCCGTCATAAAGACACTTTTTCTATGGTTTTCTCTTTTCCTCTTCTTTATGGGTCAGAACATAATGCTCATTCTTCTAAAAAGTTTGGATATCAGCCATAATGCCAATTCTACTCAGTTCGCGTGAATCACATATTTTGTCAATAACTTCTGTACTCAGATAAATAAGTACAGATAAACTAGGTTGCCGTTGATGCCAGCGACTAACTTCAATTTTTCGTGCATGTTTTCACTCATCTGGCCTTTCACATTGAGTGAAGAATTAACAATGCACCTATTATTTGAGAAAGATTCTAGATTGCGTATTTTCAACACAGTTTCGACAGACTTAATTTATGACTAGCTACGTCTATGAATTTCTATCGCAACTTGTTTTATCAGGTCTGTTCGAATGTTGTTAATCATTTTCGGTGTAGAAGTCGTCGTAGATTGTCGATGTAGAATCGCATTGCGAAGGATTCCTATTTCTATTTATCGAACGCGGCATGAAAGCTACCGCGATAGATCATTCTGCGAAAAAAGATCTGATACCATTGATCGAAGTATACTCAATTTGAATAGAGTACTTGTTTCCCCAAGGAGCATTGAAGGGAAAAACATGTGAAACAATTATTTCGCATATTTATAGCGGAATAATAATAACGAAAAGTCATGAAAATAAATTTAAATTTGATTCTTTGTAGCTGTTAGTATTCCACGTTAAAGTGACCAGTTTTTTTCTTAATTAACTTTAAATTTCTATCCTTAATTCGGGATAAGTATTAATATGGACTAAAAATATGAATAAAGACGAGCACGAACCAACATGCCAGCTGTTTTGAATCAAGGATGCATATTGCTGCAATGAAGAAGTCCCGGATGTGAAAACAATCTTAATAGATTGCTTAACTTCAGATTTACCAGTGAACCAAATCGCAACCACATTTTAAAATCAATGATTTTTCTACGTATGTACTTTCCTACCATGCAGGTCACATTCTGCACGCCAGTGTCTACATCACTTTGTTCATAATAGTACCTACAAGTAGTGCACACCTGCTCACTCTGTAGCGACACTGCACGAGCGACTTGCCTCTCTGATCTATTGTCCAACCACCAATATGCGCCAGACAATAACGTCCAGACTATCGCCACCGCTATCACAGTGTTTAAGCCTATGTTAAATGCCAAATGATCCTCTCAGTCCTCTATCAATTCAGGATCAAGTATATTTTCTGTGTCGATAGAAGCAGATATAAAACTGGTACGGGAGAAAAGCTCATAAAACACACCCTGCTTTATGTTTTCGGCTTCTCTGTCGCATTTTACTCCAATTCCAATACCAATATGGCCTTTTTCTTTAGTAGTTGGCAAAACCAAAACGTATTGAACATAATCTGTATAAAAAGCTTGGCCACCTCCTGAGGTGCCGGTTCTGCCTAACTCAGGCTTTGTGTATATGTGGTCCATTATCTCTTGGCTAACAGGCATAAACATAAAAGTTGAGCATATCGCCATTGACAGCAGGTATCAAGTTTAATTTATCAAGGTCTTCATTGATCTACATCTTTTTAGCCTTATCACTATTTATCTTCCTTGGTTCAGCAAGGGCATTCTTCCAAACAGGTGCTTCCTGGAGATTTTCTGATAGAACCCATGTTAACCTACGCATAGACTCATATATGTTACTTTCATAATATTTTTCATATTTATTCAAGTTGGAAGATTCCAATGACCTAATTTTCAACATGGCCTGAGCTGTAATGCCTAGAGCAGCACTATGTTTTGTAACAGGCTGCGTGTTTCGTGGCTTGAGATACTAACCCAGGTTTGCTCGGTCCGTACAGCCCTTATGCTGTTCCGCAATATTGACATCTACTTTGCTAACCAGCCTGTTATCATATTTCAAGCCTTGATCGTTTAACAATAAAACAGGGGCTAGTTTAATTTTCTGAAAAAGTCAATCACGACCACGCAACCAGGAATAGTTGTTGATTGATAGTTGTTGATCTACACGTGAGTACAGAAGATCTAGCAATCAATCTTCAGTGTTTTAACCCATTTGCACCATAAGGAAGTATGAAAAAGAACGCCCTCATTACAAATTTTTAAAAAATTTTATTCGAGTAAAAAAAGTACAACAAATAAAGAGATTTTCATACTTCAGTATTCTCTAATAAAAACTAGAAAAAATAATATAAAATAATATATAAAATATAATAAAACTTATGTGAGAAAGAATGAATCGCAAAGATGTGGTGTTGATGTTGATTAATTATTTTGTGTAGTATGATAGTATTTAAAGTGTTGAATGAATAAAGCTACTTCAGAATTTTTACACTGATAAATTGTTTTTTTGTCTTTTGAGACAAACAAACGACGCAACGCTTTTGAGCTGTTCTTGATGAAGTTGATGTTCTTACTATTGGAAAATGTTATCTGCAAATCTTCATGGCAATGATGAGCATTTCGTAATTTTTCGGGTCTTTTTTGGTTTATTTAGTGTTTTTATACTATGTTCAATAATTTCTTCAGCTAATTTTTCTTTGAAGACGTAAAATGCTCTTGAGTGTATATATATACATTCCGATGATAGTGACCAGGGAAATTGAAAATTTATATATATATGTTAATGATGCAAATGGGTTAAGGTCTATACTTACACCTCCACGATTAGCAAATATCCGTTTAACTTCAGCTCTATACCTCCCATTGCTGGCCACTACCACTTTTTTACAATCATTTCTTGAAGATAAAAAGGACAAGATACGTGCCTTCAATGTGCCTGGAACGATGCCGGTATCTTTCATAGAAAGTATAAATTACTCCTGCTGTGAATCACCTTTAGACAACGGCGGTACATCCACTGTAGTCAATTTCAAATCTCATTAACCCCTTGCCTTACAATATCGTGTGAAACTCGTGGCGAAAGGTTTAAACGGACTTTAATAAACATAAACATTACTCGATTCCTTTGATTTAAAATTAAATGTTATTCTTCCCTTATGAATTATTATACTCTAGAGTAAACATAGACATAATATGCTCAGAATTTTTCTCTTGTTTTGAATAAATTAGCAAGGACAAAGTAGATGTATTGATCATAATGGAAAAAGAAATCATAGGTCAAGGGGTTAAAATAGTACTCATACGTTCAACCAGTATGTAAACGTAGCCAGTGTTGCTCTTAAGTGAACACACTTGTACGCTACATACAATCTAGTCACCCAAGCAGTGAATCTAACAATGTGTAAGAGCAGGTTTGCAGCGAAGAGTGCAGGTTTTGAACTGCTCTCCTATATGTCATGAGAATCAATTTAATATCATCATGTCCTGACGTTTCCATGTGCGTTTCCAGCGTTGCCAACACTTCAAGTAATCGGCGGTTAAACCCGGAGACATCTACCACCATAGGCTGATGAAGAAACACTGCAGTGTTCTGGGCTACCCATCGCAAAGATTTTTAGTGAATGATATTATTTTTCATAATTCTGGACGTATGTCTGGCGCCATCACTGTCGAAGCATTTACAGGGGTGTCCATAGTTTCCACTGTCTCTTGGCAAGACGGTATTTTTAAATCTTCCCAGGACGTAATGAGAAACCAAATTGTCTTTTGAATTAGACATTGAGCAACCAAATATCCCAGCTACACCGAGCCAACTTGAGAGTTTCCACTTACTGAACCGTTCATCCAACTTGATCGGGTTAAGTTGGTACACTCGTCACTGCGTTATGGTTAGCATCACCGTGACTATGTTTTAACCCACTTCATCCTTTCTGAGATAATGGTCAACACCATCAGTAGGTGACTCAATAATGTTCAAAATTGGTTTTAACACTAAAACTACCAAACGGGTCAAAATGACCCATACCTGATGTCTTCTTTTCGCAATTGTTAAAAAGGTAACAGATGTTTCTGTAAGAAATTATGAAAGAGATTGATTTAGCAATACGCTGAATTGTAAATCAAAAAAGAGGAATTAGAATTTTTCTATAGAGGAATTTCAGAAAGTCTATTTAACAGCTCGGTACTTTTAGTGTCAAAATTTCCTCCAACCAGTTCTCCTCCACGTAGCCATGATCTATTCAGAATTTACAAAGCAAATTCATAAAAACTAGCAAAATAATCCTCTAAATAAGGGTTACACCCATTAGTCGCTCTCATAACCTTAACTGATGTCCTAAGCACACAACGCCAATGGAAAATGGCGACATTCTGACACTCACTAGTGCTATTACCGCAAACAAGCTTAACACTGTTGTAGCAACATGCATCGCTGTTATATTCAATGCCAGCATTTCCCGAATGCAAGATGAGGTAAAATCGCTTTATTTCTACCATACCCTATATTTCTAAACATTGTGGAAGAATTTAAACCCAATCTGAGGTAACAAAGACTCTTCAGCTATAACAATACTTGTACGAGCCGTTGGCAATGACGATGATATTATTGTTTTACAAAGATCCGAAACAGATCCGAAACGATATGAATATGCAAGCTTCTTCTTTTGGACAAAACCATTTATTGCAAAAACAATAACTTGGAAATAGATCGAACCAATGGCTAATTATAGGGGAACGTAGGTAGTTACAGATTTAACGTCATTATGAAAATGGCTAATGTTCTCCTTAAAACATCCTCTAAAGATACATATCAAGTTCTTACCATAGCTAAGACAAAAAGTATTGACAAGGACAGGCACAGACCAACATGCTATTATCATGTCTATTATATTAACTCCTTGCCACTTTGTCATTAATAATTTATTGAAACAAGGGGCATATTTTGTACCTATGTTTGCTCTAAAATATAATTATTTGTAACAAAACAACAATATTCGATTTGAGTTCAAAAGAATTCAGTAATATTTATGTTTGTTAAATTCTGTTTGAAATTTTCACCACGAGTCGGACACGTTATTGTAAGGCAAGGGGTTATTGACATTTTCAGACATTCGAATTACTTGAATTACTAGAGTTGGTCCTTTAGTCCTCAATTTCATATTCTCACGTATCTTCGAATATACTATAAACGCATCAGTCTATATTCTAGTTAGCCAGTTCATTCAAAGAAAGGAAGCAGTTGATTACTTATTGATATACTCAACAACTTCATTTTTCCTCAGGGTTTCTAGAAAATCCATTAAGAATTTTCGATGAGAACGTGTCGAACGTGTACCGAACCGTAGAGTGGTTTAACTCAGTTTGAAAAGTAATTCCAGCTCGCACGATCAACGTCATCGATCGCGCTAGAAGGACCATCTGTAGTAATTAATCGTCGGCCCTTTCAGCTGATGTTTCTCATCTGTGGCTGTGCTCACGATAGTGTTTCTGCTTCTCAGATGTTATCGCTGCTCATCCTCGCCTCTAGAGGGTTACTCTCGACGCTTTCGAAGAGAATCAGTCCCGTTATCTCGAACGTGGTCCGCGCTTTCGTGTCGTGTACTCTCGAGACAGATACTTTCGAGTACCGAACGAAGCTTCTTTATTTTCACATCGTTCATCCTGTTTCCGAACAACGCGGAATCGTTTCTAAGGCTAAAAATCATAATGGTGTGAGTCATGCGATGCGTGGCCTTGATCATTATCTTGGCAACCGAAGTGATCATATTTATCCAAATTTTAGTATTTCAATATTTTTACGTACTTTCTTTATTTTCGAAGTAAATATCAACGTAAAATGTGCGATTAATGGAGAGAGTCAAATTTTCACGAGAACAGAACAAAATTACATAGAAGAAAGTTTTATACGGGTTAAAATTAATACATTATCGACGGAAAACATCAATTGGTGTCTTTCATTCCCTAGACATCGACCTTAAATATCAAGACTTTGAGAAAAAAGATTTTATGAAATATTCGAAACCATTAGTGTGGAAAGCTAAATTGTATATTGAATTCTTAGATCCTAAAAAAGAAGTAAATTGTTGCAGACCTTTATTATCTACCTCTAAAGCTACGCATTAATCTTTTACTCTTTTTTAATAACTGAATTAATTTATAGTTAAACATTAAGAATTATAAAAGAACTGTTATTCTCTTAACAGTTAAATCTTTTTGTAACTTTCTTTTCTGAATATGAAAATCTAATCTTGTCAGTATATCGACATTCGCCCAGTAATAGTAAAGTGAATCTGATGAATCAATAAAAGAATTACGATCATCGGTTTTAGAGAGGAAAAATCATCTGACTTACACCACTATGACCCTCAGCATGTTGTTGAAAATTTTCTTAAGCAATACGTAATCTGCGAGATCGGCAATTAGTAGCTGTAAGAGAAACAACTGTGCTGCACGTTTAGAAATTTAAAATTCGTGAGCAAATCGTATATCTGATGACATATGTCATGATATGTATCTATTTTCTATTAAGCTTCTTATTCGATCCTTCTATTATCGTTAGATGCATTCACATGGATTTATATAAATTCTTTAAAAAAACGTGTAGATAAAAGATAAAATAGTTAAAAATACTTCAGAAATGGATGATAATATCTGATAACAGTGTGACATGTATCTTTTTGTTGTTGCTTGTGGGATCACGTTTCGATTCATTCTGTGAAATTAGATATCGTAACATTCTTGAATACGATTTTATCTTCGCCTTTGAACGATGCTTATCTTTCAATTGGCAAGCTTCTTCTTCGTTTTGATTCTATCAATGTCTGATCGAGTAATAGATAACGTTACGTGTGATGAGTGGTGCTAAAGATCTACACGGATAATTACAAATGTAAACTGAGTTCTAAATATAAATTTGATCGGTCATATTTTAATTACAATCCTCACACACAGTCTTTAAAATAAACTTTTTTATGACATTGTGTGTGTTTCGCCTTAAATTGTAATTTTCGGCTAGCTGATGGGATTGGCCTTGTTTAATTTCAAAGTATTGAATTTTCGAATTTGCCTGAGAGATGCACTCGAAATTAGGAAAATTACATACAAAAATTTAATTTTGGTACATAATACAACAAATTTTTGTAAAGTCAACTTAGTCTCATAGAAGAGTCGTGTCTCTTTCGAATTGAACCTTGTTCTACTAGGTCAAATCGAAATATAGTTTTAATTCATAATTGGGCTCCAGATGAAATGTCACAAACCTAAATTTAAAGAATTGATTACATTTTTATAAGAATAATATATTTAATTTTTTTATAAAAATTATTTATGTAAAATTATTTAAATTTATTTTTAAATATGAGATTCAATTTGAAAAAAGTATTGAAAAAATTACTGTATTAAGTATAATATTATCAGTTAAATTTTTCAATAAATTGTAGTTTAGTCTTCATCCAAAAACTTTACGAACGAACCAGCAACTGTAATATTTAACATTCCACCTCCCGAGTACACCGAACCTATCTGATCAAATATGATCAAAACACGGTTAAAAAAATGTCTGAAGAATTTCATCAAACGTCAGAAATGTTTTGAACCGTATTCTATTTGCAGATGATATTGGTTCGGCCAACTCAGGAATGATTACAGTCCCTGGTTCAGTTCATTTAACTTCACAAAGTTTTTGATTAAGACTAATTGTAAGCTAGATTTGTGTGAGACTCTGCTCTAGTTTGTTCCTGAATCTTCTTCTTGAATTGCCTGAACAAATTCAGGACCAGTTTTGAAGGTTAATTGTTAATTTTCTAAAAATTGAAATTATTTATCTGTCTGGGTGAAATGATCAAGATTAATTGAGGATTAGCTCTCGAGTCCACCGAACTGCTGCCATCTGGCCAATGGCGATTAGAACAGAGCTGGGAACAGTGCGCAAGTGTTTTTTAACATTAAAACTACCTAGCAAGGAGAGTGACTTATTTTCACCTTTTTATAAAAATTAGAACAATATGTTTCTTAAGATTCGAAGGGTCTCCTAGTCTCGTATGTGTGCAAATACAGGTATTTAATTGAAAATCTTTTGCGAAAACATCTTCATAATTTAAGTATCTGCAAAATGAAAATTCTCAAGTGGGTCAACTTGAACCGTCCGGTAGTTTTAGTGTTAAATTCAATGCAGTCGAAGTCGGTTCTTGTTATGTAAATTCCCACTGAATCAATCTTTTTATTTACTGTAAACACAGATGTCGTAACAGCTTTATCGCGTGTTTAACCGCCAATTATCAATGAATCAGCGCAGCTTCCAGACAAGTGCAGCTGTCATCTTTTGATACCACCTCGTGTGTCTTTGTTGATATCAAATGTTTGCTCACCTCAAGATTAAATCTAGTTTCGAGTCCGTTCTGTTTGTACAAACCTCGCCTTATCATAGTGTCGCGCTTATCCTTGGAAATAATAGGTTGCATCGACGAGCGGGAAAGTCAGTCAGTCCAGCAATTCTGATTTCAATGGAACTTCGCGTGTATATAAAGTTGAACAAAGTATGAAAGAAATGATTCTCTTTTTTTTAATGGTCAAATAAATTTTTGGGGTTTCCTTGTTCTCAGAATACAGTTTTGGTTAGAAAACCTGTTACGTGCACTATCTGCTGAATATTTGGTAATCTGTGTATATTTGTTAGATGAGTAAATATAAATAATTGTATTAATTTATGAAAGATAAGAATTAAAGGTTTCAGTAATCGTTTAAGAGAAATTAGTTTCGAATCACGAGAAAGTATGAGTATTGGCGAAGTGACTCTAAATACTTGGTCAGTGATGTGTGTGAACGAGATAGATGAAAGTTGTATATATTTTGTATAAAATCATTTCGTTCGCTTCTACTGCAATAGAAGAATAGCGTTTCTCATTGCAACAGTGCTTCTTTTTTACGTAAAATTACATCTTATCAAACAAAGTTCGATTGCAATGGAAGAATAGTTTTCTTCATTGGAGCAGTGTTATTTTAACGCTTGTATGATAGAAAAAAAACCTGTAAATATATACGAAACTATGCGCTGGCAGCCATGTAGACTGTTTATCAATTTAAGAAAACGAGTCGCCGATGACCCAGGGTAACTTATACAACCATTTAACGCAATTCGATGAAACAGTGTTTCACGTATGCCCAAAACGATAGTCTTATACTAAGGAAGAAACTTACAATTTTGATATAATATTACGCAAACACGAATTAACGTCTGCCTTTAAAAGAAGTACGAAACAATTGAGTACCTTCGTTAGCCGATACAAGTTCCTTTAGTAAACCTCAGCAATGGTCGCTCGAACAATTCGTCGAAGCTAAAATGAACCTCAATTGAGGTTTCCAAAGCTATAATTAAAAACAAAACAATTCATCAAGGAAGCATTAATTGCTGCATTGGAATAGATTTGTAAGCCGATGTTAACGCGAACATTTCATCAATTTTCCTGATGCTGATGTCTACAGATTCAGAGGTCTCTCATTCGGAAGATTCGTTGGATTCTTTCGGTACGATTGAAAGAGGGGATACCTAGAGCAAAGATGACGGCGTCATGAAGAAAATTGGTGAAAATGTAGGTAGAATCACGAACACTCGAGCAATATTCCAAGCACTGAACTTTTGGAAAACGAATGTGAAATACGAAATAACTTTGTAACTCTCGTTTCCAAGGGAACGAACGATGTTCCTGCGTGCTTGTACTTTTAGAGGACGACCGAGGCGCTGGGCTAAGAATTTCGGAATGGAGTCATCGCGTCCAGCGTCACCTCAGACGATCATTATCGTCGACGTTTGGCAGCAAGAGGAAAGGGAAGTTTCAAGATGATATCGTTAGAATTGACGGCAAACGATACGAAGAATTCTGTGTCATAGTGGATATCGATTGAACGACTGTTTCCAGCTGCTTTCATTGGTTCAAGAGTAGAAGATTGAAATGATTTTCATCGGTAAAATAAGTATGCTTCAGGTTGTGTGTTTCAGTGATTTGTTTAATATTGTCGACGAGAGCTTTAATTTCTTCGTTTATACTGTGAGAACATGAAATAAACGTATTTATTTTTGGAGACAGAATTTTGTAAGTCATTTTCAAAGTCATCCATTTTCTTGAAGTCTTATCCACTTGGAAATAGCACTTGGAAATTTGCTGCTTTGACTTCTGCGAATTTATATTGCGGCATTTGAAGCGTTCACATTTCTTTTCGAGTTCTTCCTCTTTGCATATACTGTTGCGTTGTTGGGTTTGCATTCTTGTTTGAATTTTCGTTCAACTTTTAAGCGACCGCCGGTTTCTACTTCTGCTCTTCCGATAAGCAACAACTTTTGCTTTATGGTTCGAGTCCACAAGTCCACCTTCCACAGGGTTTTTCTCCTTTACTAAATCTTCCAAGTTCTGATGAAATAGTTCGAGAAATTGTGATGCATAGTTTTTCATACTGGACAATAAAATTTTCTAGTTTCTTATAATAATTTTCGAAATTTCGTGCTAATTCAGTTCCTATCAATTTGTCTTATTATGGAATTTTACTGTTATTTTATTAGATGTTACTATTAAAGCTATTTATACATTTTTCGTAGTATACCCATGTTATTAACATTTTCTACTTTAACAAATTCTACATTTAAAATTTCGTTCACATATAACTTTCACAACGGATGCTGCTTTATGCATAAGCCATCGAAGAAAGAGCTGCATCGAAACAAAATTAAAATTTTTATTTAAACGTATATTAATGTATCAGATCTTCAACCACAGTACATCCTTCAATTTTGAAAATTATTTTCTATCTGAAACAAGTAACAAGAATGCAAGAAAAGGGTTTCCAGTGTTATCACGAACAGTACTATAAACTGTCTTCTGTTGAAATGGTCTCAATCTGTTTCTGATTCGATCACCTATTTTGTAAAGTTACTCAAACTTCTTTTCTGATGGCTTCTCACGAAAAGACCATAAAATCGTCAGATTGGAGTGTCCTGAACTGGACACGAACAAAAGCGTTAAATTGTACTCTCTTTTTCTCTGGTTCATCAATCCGTCAGCTTCGTCCATTACGTGGATTAATTCTCAGCCTGCAGACCGCAATCTCTGGACAATTTCGTTTAAGTAACCTACTTCCTAGTATATATTCCTTTAATGGTTGCAACTATCGGCTGCTGCAATATTATTATTGACCCTTCGGGGACCGTGTTGCATAACAGGAATATATACATGCCAGAGCTCTGTTGGTGACTCTATCACGTGTCTGCAGCTAACCGGCAGCAACGTCGTTAACTGTAGCCTGGAAAACACTGATGGGACAATTCCAGATTGCAATTCGAAAGTGATTAGACGGAGTGTTTTCCTTTCTGATCGCGTACTTCGAGAAGAAAGAATGATCTTCAATCACCTAAGTTTAAGAAAGGTTGACAGGACAGATTTAGGTCACAAATTAGAAGCGATAAAGACAGTGTCTTCACTTCTGATCATGTGCCTCTATGAAGAGGAATGATCTTTGATTATCCAGGTCTGAACAAAGATGATAGGACAATTCTTGGTTACAAATTAAAAGTGACAGGAAGAGTGTCTTCATTTTTTACCATGTACTTTTATGAAGAGGAATGATCTTTGATCATCCAGGTTTGAAAAAGCTTGACGAAACAATTCTTGGTTGCAAATTGAAAGTGACAGAAAGTGTGTTTTCATTTCTGATCATGTATTTCTATGAAGAGGAATGATTTCTGATCATCCAAATTTGTACATGTCAAATGTTTTAGTATAGCATTTCGTACAGCAAAATATTTAGTTTAAATTTATCATCGAATTTGTTGAATTATCGATGTCTGTTTTAAATTGATAATTATTTTATTATTGTTTTCGTTATTTTATTGTTTTATTTTTTTTTTTTAAATATTTCAAATCGAAAAAAGTGTTTTAAATTTTATATTGTACACTGCAATATCGTATACTATGGACATAATTTTATTTTTCAACGAATAGCAGTATTGTGTTTGAAAATATTTAATCATTTGTGTTTCTATACAGAAGGTAGAAGAAAGACGTGTTAGCTGCCAGTCAATTTCGATTTGACTGAGTGTGGGAACTTTCAGGACAGGTATATCCAGTTTTTCTTCGAGCAAACTGTAATAGAAACGTTGCTCCGGTGAGAGATACTATCCTTTCCATCATCGTAAAACTTTGTTGATGGAGAAATAATTTTGTTTCAAACATATAAAACTCTTGTACAGATAGGTAACAGCTTTTTCGCATTGGAAATGCCAAGGGATTCAAATATCTTGTGAAGACGTAGAAGTATATAAAGTACAGGGCATTGATGCTTCGTTAATTAATAATATTAATTAATAGTACAAAAATTATTGAATTAAATATCACACTTCAAGAACAATTTTCTTTTAAGATACTTTATTCCAAGTGTTGTTTAACTTAATATTATTAAAAAGCTCTATTTAAAGTAAATAAGTATCTTTCAATTGAAAAAGATAGTCATTGCATGTATCGTTATACTCTACATATATATAAAATTTCATTAAAATCGGGTTTTTTGGGAGGTCTGGCGCTTTTGTCTAATGTAATTATTCCTTTATGATTGCGCTTAACTTCAAAACTTTTTCACTAATTTTTCTTGATTTCCTTATTTCTTTTAAACTTTTACCTTTTTCCTCAATATTTAATGTACACTTCTCAACTTCACTTATCTGATTTGCCGTAGCTTACACTTCTTACCTCGTATTAATACTAAACTTGTCACGACCGATCAAATGATCGGTTTAAAAATTTGATTTAAACTGCAGCATATTATATTGCCCCTTTAACTTTATATCAATTCCTATATTGTCCGATTAATCAGTTTTTAAATTTTTGACTTTCATTCTATATCTATTTCCATTAAGAAAAATCGATCATGTAATTTGTTTACTTTTATTTTGTAATCAGTCATTCGACTCGGTACTTTACAAATAAGTGTGTACAAAATGCTGGTACGTTTAGTATTAACGCCAATATTCTTGTTAAGTAATTAAATTATTCCTTTATGATTGACATTTAATTTTCTTTTTCTCTGAAGAATTATATTCAACGATTTCTTAAACGTTTGACGTATATTTTAATCTTAATGAGGGCATTACTAAAATTTCTATTTCCATCTTTGCATAACAAACACTGTTTAAAGAAACCATATATGCAGTTTATCTGCGGCTAAGTAATAAAAATGTGCAAATTTTCGGTGCGACGCTAATGATGCAGATAAGCCCTCGAATGTAAAAAAACTGCTTTGCACTCGAAGGTCGGTTCCAATCGAATGAAGTTCCCGTTCATGAACGAATTTCATTTATGAAAAATAGCACTAGAAATTCATGGTCCTCTTTTTTCATTAAATATGTAGAAATTTCACTAAAGGATGCGGGGTATAATTACTTCATCGCGGAAACATGACATTATCTAATTCAAATAGATTGAAAAGGACGCTGTACATGAAATATTTATACGTATGTCAGTAACTATTAATTTCTTGATTTAGAAGGTGTACTGCTAAATAAAGTTGAAGAATTTGAAATACTTACACTGCACAATTTTGAAATTTTAAACAACATTCGTTTCCACTTTTCTTTTATTTGCTAATATTAAACGCATAATTCTTCGGTTCCTGATTACTACATTTTAAATGTAGGAGACTAGAAAGACATATTTTTCGACCCAAAACTTTTTATACTATTTCATATTTTTATTTCAGATTTATACTCACATTCCCTTCATATCTTAAAACTATTAGAATGAGGACTGGGCGGTGTTTAATAATCCATAATATGATGTGATGAAGTTCGTAAAACTTTGTTGTTTGAATAAAATAATATCTTTTCGCCACTGTTATCTATCTAAAAATTTTAGAAAGTCTCCTACATCGTCGAAAACAGTTATACTTTTATTTTATGCCTTAAAAATGACTTAGAAAATAAATAGTTTCACTTAAATACTGCAACGAATATCGGAAGAAATCGCAAAAAATTTATTGTCACAATCAGCAAGCTTCTCTGTTTTCTAATACTCATTGCCAGTGAAAATGAGGAAAATCTTAAGCTACTTGCGAATTTCTGACGTTAAAACGGAGACAAAAATTCGAAAATTTTGAAATATTAGTCTCATAACGATCTGTTAAAAGCGAAGAACTTCCCGTTGAAGAACTCGCAAATGGAAATGAGCAGAAGATAAAAATATTTTGAAATAATAGAACTTGAAAATACGCGAATTTATCTATTTAAATTAGGTAATGTAAGTCAATGCATGTGTTAACATCTGAAACGTGCGAAAGAATTGGCCAACACGTTTCTGGGACATTCCGCGAACCGGAAGGTACCCGAAAAAAGCAGAGTAATCGAAATTTATCTAGCTCCGTTGTGGATCGGCGAGCACGTTCTCGAATGTCTGTCGTCATTATCGGTTACGTGTGTCGCTCTTTCCGCTGTTACGAGGCACGTACACGCGAGATAACGAGTCCCTTGGGGGTGGGGAGTGGGAGGCAATGATTTTTCGATGCGTGCCGATAAGAGAACGATTACATTCGTAAGAGGTACGCGTCGAGAGCTGATATTCGACGCAATCGTAGGAGCGTTCTCCATCTGTCGAACACTCTATCCATTGACGTATCGCGTAATTTTAGTATGGTGATGCAACTTAAATAACTGACTATCTTCACCGAGCGACTACAATCTAAATCCGATCGGTACTTTCGTATCTAGATCGAACGTATCGCGAGCTGAACGATTCTCTACTCGCCGAGTAAACTGTCAAGTTCTAACGCAAATAACATTGGTCACGTTCAATGTTTCTTTTTATTATTATTATTATTATTATTGAATTATTTCATAAGTAATACGGTTTTCCTATATTTGTGTTATTTTTAACAATGAAGGTAAACAAAACTTTCTTTTCATCTAATTATAATGTATAGTTGAATAATCTATAGATGACTTTAGATTAAAAGAAGTTTTGTTTATGTCGATTCTTAAAATTAAAGAAGTATAGGAAAATATTATTTATGGGACGATTTAATTGTTCCATGGAACGATATGGCCGCAGCATACTATTCACAGAAAATTTGAAAGTGCGAAATTCCAGAGAATGCATATAATAAGGAACAATATAAAATATTCGAAACTGTACTGTCTGAGAACATTCGTTGAGGAAAATCGTATTCTAATGTAATTTTATTTTCCTAATTATAGTCTTAATCATTTGAATTTGTGTAAAGATTCGCAGTCTAATAGCGAGTAATTTTTCCGACATTGTATACAGGGTGTTTCAGAAATCATACAACCGAGAAAGGAATTATTGCATAAAAAATTGACTAAAAAATACAGTGCAATATTATTTAATATGACGTTTCATTTTCGAGATAATTGCGTTTGAAGATTCGTTGAATGCGACGATAACGGAATTTCGGCTTGCAAATATCAATGCGTGCACGTCATTCATACATTCAAAGCTGATTATTTTGGGAGTGAAGTCTTTCACGAGTAAACTGCATTGTATTTCACTTATTTTATTTACTTTCTTATCGTTTGCATTACAATTTAACACTAGGTTTAGGTACATTTACTGTAACTGGAAATTACTATAGTTTTTACTATAGTTTTCATATTACTTGTATAGTTTATTGCATGGTCCTTAGAATATTTATCCACTTAAATCTTGAAAATTAGAGGTTTAAAACTAGACAATTGCGACACATATTAAATCGATGTAAATCGACGTGTGAAATTGACGTATTTTGTAATCCAGTGTTAACACTAGAACTATCAGGTAGTTCAGAATGATCCATTCCAGATTTCTTCTTTTAAAATTATTGAAAAAACAAATAATTCTCTGAGAAATTATTAGACAAATTGTTATCGTATAATACGCAAACTGAATTATGAATCAGTCGAAATCTCCATAGATGTACTTTTAGAGTTTCTAACAGAGATGAAAAACAAAATCAATTTAACTACTCGGTATAGTGTTAACACTAAAACTACCGACCAATTAGAGTGACTTATTTCCAATTTTTAATAAAAATTAAAAAAGTACGTTTCTTGATATTTGAAGAGTCTCCTAGTCTTGTATGTGTGTAAATACACGAATTTAATTGAAAATCTTTCGGAAAAACGCCTTCATTACTTAAATACTTGCGAAATAAACATTTTGAGGTGAGTCAATTTGTCCCGGCCGATAGTTTTAGTGTTAAGAAACACCCTGTACTTTGAAATCGAGGCGCCTGCTGACCGATGAAATACAGGTAGACAAGCCTTTCATGCTCGTTTCTATACAGACGAAGTAGTTAGCCTTGATGAAGTTCGTTGCTTTTGCGTACACAATGACCCGACCTCTGAAGGCTACCTGCATTCATTAGACGTTCAACCGGCCGCGGAATCTCCTTTTTCTTTTGTGGCCACCTGGGGACAAAGTCGTTTCAACGGTCTCGTTAATTTTTCTTTCCAAATTTGGCGACGTGAAAAAAGCCTCTTCTCGATCGTTGAGATGGCACATCGTTGTAGATGGCTTCTTAGCTCCCTAAACGCGAGTATACTGCAGTAATCTTTGAAAATTTATTGATCCATTCGTGTCACGTGGGTGGTAGTTCCCTTCAAGCTTAATTTTTACGGATATTTTTGTTATGTAGGGCAGAAGAATTTGTAATTGTTCTAATAAAAATTAACACGTTAAGCGCCATGAGAATCTTGAACGTTTTATATGATTTGTCCCTTCGTGGCAAAGGTAAATAGGAACAATTATTAACAATTATTAAATATTTTTAGTCGACAGCGGTCATCTTACATATTGTAATTTTTTCAAGCAATTCAGAAGCGTCGGTCATTGGTGACCGACACGGCATTTAACGTGTTAATTCGCTGCTAGCTACGAGATATCTGGTAGTTAGAGCTATGAATTTAGATTAACTGCTACTCCCCACGACGGACAATTTTAGAAAAAACTAATAATTATTTATAATGAATAATGAAATAATTCTGTTTTCTTTTATATCAATTTCTGACAGAGCAAGACATTTTTCATTTTCCCAGCAGCGAATAAGTTAAAACATGTCGATTCTATTTTGTTTCGGGGTTGTTTTGTAGGAAATTAACTGTATATTTTAGTTTTAGAACAAACAGAATTGTTAATTATAATGTTATTTTCCTGTTACTTTAACAAATTGGACAGGATTGTAAGTTTATTTGTTAAAGCTTAAAATCTGTCGATTCTATTCTAATTTAGCTTTCTAATAAAATGACACCATCTTGGATCTGAAAGAAACAGAATTTTTGGCTACAGTATGATATTCTAAAGGTTGCGTTGAATATTAAACATATCATTTTCGCTGAAACTGTTCCTGTGTCGTATACGTGGACCCAAGTCTCGTCACCGGTTACGCTACGTTTCATGAACGTGCCATCGTTATTTGCATGAGAATAACTCATCAACTTCTACTCGACAGTTGTTTTCGAAAAAACTTCAATTGTTTTCGTACGAGTCGTTCAGCGTTTCACTTGCAAAGTATTACTTAAAATCGAGTGACAGAAGACAGCAATTATTCTATCCTGTTCATAGATCTTTTTGATTTTTAAACACAGAAACAATGAGTAATTTGAATATTCCAACACTACAAAATTGTTTTTTGCCGCATTACAATCTTGTTCACAACGAAAGCAACATACATAATCGAATATACCATTAAAGCGCCATGTCTAATTAGTAATAGCATAAATTTTATCTTCGCAATTTATAATATTTATCACATAATATATTTTACATGAAACAATGTCCAGTTCTAACGTTTCATTAATGTTCATACACTTGCGAAAAGAGTAAACAGTCTTTCTGTCACTTTTTGTAGTTGAAACATTGTATAATACTTTGCAGGCTAACCTTTTTGACAAATGACTTCCTTCGATTATTGAGGCATGCTACAAATATTTTTTCCATTTATTCCGTACCAATATTATACCACTCTTGTTTTAGTCTATTTTCGGTTTTTTCCCTAGTTTTTGCTGTTATTTCAACATTTTCTTTGAAGTAATCGAGGTCCTTCTAATTCGTATTTCTATTTATATATTTTTATTCTCGTCGTTCCTTCACGCAGCAATAATTGATGCACCAGACGTCGTCTCTCTAAAGCGAACAAGCTGCGTCTAGCCGGTGGCAATTGGCGTGTTCTATCGAATGACTTGGCTCCGAGTTGAAGCGTCAATTATGTCCTTTAGCTCCAGCAATAGCTACGATGCGCCGTCATTAGTCTTTATAATCCGTCGTATCGATATCGTATCTGGCCACCAGATGCGACACACGATATCGAACGTCTTGCACGTAATTATGCAGCACCAGCAGCTTTCGATATTGGCTCTCGCAGTTTTTTAGTCAGGACCGATTCAGCGACACTTTTTCTAAAAGTGGTTCGCAACGTCTGGAAACTTTCATCCACTAAATCAGTTACGGACGAGAAGCTGACGCTCACGAAATTTCATGATTAATTTTCTAATTTATTTTCGTGTTGCGTCTTCATGGTTACTTCGATTTTTCGATTAAAGACCGAGGTTTTATTTTGATTTAACCTATTATATTTAACTAGTTTAACACCTTTTGAACCTAAATTTATAAAAATACATTTATTGAGATTTCAGTTTGCTTATATTTTAGTTCTTTAAATAAAGTTTAAAATAAAAATCTTCTATTCAAAATCTTCATGAGTTTGACACTATTATAAGGTAGAGGGTTAATCTTGAAGAATGTGATCATCCATAATTCTGCACTACATAATAAGAAAATTTAAACGAATACAAATCTGTTAAATGTGAAATCTAAAAGTCACTTGACACACGGAAAACAGAAATTTACCGAATGAATCTTCTAATTTGTTCAGTTACACTATTAAATTGCTACATTTCCATTGTAAAGACGTTTATTTGATTTAAGTCCACAAAACAAAAAAATTGAGAAAATTGAAGGGCTTTCTCGCCTAAGAAAAGACGAAGAAACGAGTAAATCCTTTAATAACCAGAAAGAATATCATTTATTTCGTTAAAATTTACAAAAATCAGGAAATATCTAGAAATGGACTTAACCGCGTGGGTTTGTGAGCAACTCAATTAAAAATCGCAAGCAGATAATTGAATTATTTCAATTCATTGTGTACTGTAAAAGAATTGGCAATTGACAAAACTCTCATCCAGGAAGGTTAAGAACACCCAATAATTGTTGCGACTGTCTATCTCTTAAAGGCTCCATTTCTATGTGAAAAGAAAAAGCGACTCCCAAGGTCCCGGTGGAGTGTTAAAGCGACACGGCACAAAAATTCAAGACTTCGATTGATCTGACCGTCGAGACAGCGGATTTCAATTAAGCAGAGGCTTTTGCGGCTATGAAATAATTGAAGGTTGTTCGATTGGAAACTGTGATCGATTGGCGAACAAAGCGCCGCTTGCTCGGCGGCCGTGTACCCGTGCGCACAGTCCACAGACTGTTAATTCGATGAACGTACGTGTACTTAAATGCTTCGCCTTCGCGACGGCAATTCCTGAACGCGAATGAAACAATTCGTCCAAGTTCGTTTCGACATTACGAGAGGATTGGCTGAAAGCTAATGAACTTTCGCCTATACCTCGAGAACATCTTTCTGTCACCTTTTATAGTTAAAATATAATTTAACACTAAAACTATCGAGCAGTTAAATTGACTTTTCAAAATTCCTCTATAGAAATTCCAAGAGTGCATCTATCGAGGCTTCCATTGATTTACAATTGATGTATTGCTAAATCAATTTTTTAATCATTTTTCAGGGAAAATCTGTTATCGTTTTAATAATTGCTGAAAGAAGAAATAAGGAATGAATCATTTTGACACGTCTAGTAGTTTTAGTATTAAAATATAATTTAATACTTTCCAGGCTAACCTTTTTGACACGTGACTTCCTTCAATTATTGAGGCATATTACAAATTATTTTTTATTCATTACATGTACACTCTTGTTCTATATACACGCCAAATTCCGATAAGTTCGCTTGACCCAATCATGAACGGTGTCATTTAGAACGAGGTTCGATATGGACGTTAATAAGAGGCTCTTGCAAGATTAAAATTTAATACACTGTTGATCGGTCACGAGTTAACTCGGGTTTTCATGCCCAAACGTTGTTGACCGATCACGAGTTAAATCGTGTTTGCACTTGCATTAGCCATTTCAATGTTTGATACGCAGGGTAATATAGAATATTGCTGAAGCAAAATATTCAAAATTATATAAAATATATGTCTAAAGTTTCATTTCAATTTATTATGTATAAATAAAGTATATCGAAGTTTATTTAGAATGTTTTACTTTCATGTTCAATTATGGAATAATAACCGGTGACATGGGATAGCTTCTGCGAAAAATTGTCAGTCAACAATGTTTAACGTAATTGTAGCAGGACAATGAAGTTGAGGGAACAATGACTTCCTCTATCGAAGGTACACCATTAGAACTCTTCTCGTGGTAACCTTTTGCCCTACAATATCGTGTCAGACTCGTGGTGAATGTTTCAAATAGAATTTAACAAACATAAATATTATTCAATTTGTTTAAATGGAAACTGCATATTATTCCCCTGTTATCAATGATTATACCTTAGAGCATACGTTG
Source organism: Nomia melanderi (assembly GCF_051020985.1). NCBI lineage: Eukaryota > Metazoa > Arthropoda > Insecta > Hymenoptera > Halictidae > Nomia > Nomia melanderi. The sequence continues at coordinate 26,657,974 of NC_134999.1, read as the reverse complement.
ACAAAGAATAAGACGGGAATTTTCTAATATTTTCGGTAAATTATTAATAATAAAGTAGTTAGATCGATCACAGTTCAGAAAGAAATCATAGGTCGGTCGTTTCCATCTTCGCGAACTTGTCGCAATCGCCTTTTCTTACTGGATCTCGGAAGCTGTGTAAAATTATAACTCGGGGCGATACGTGGCCCAGAAAATATCATGCAAATTGAATGACCAGAAAGACCGATGTGATCGCATCCCTTGAATTCGCGTTTCAATTTGTTGAAATTCCTTGTTGTCGAAGTACTTAATTCTTTGATGCAGGTGCGTTCACACTGTTGGTTGCATTGGGTATAGTATGTAAGGAAACGGCGATTCTCGTAGCGTCTTAGGTGTTTGGAACGTGTTGGTATTCCACTTAATCGTGACTTGACCAAATACGCCGTTTCACCGAATCAATGAACACGTTGTCCTTCCGCGAAGTGCGAAAATAGACGCTATTCTAGCACAGCGATCTACAATATATAATTAGAAAGAAAAAAGTGTAAAATTGATGGTATATTTTTTTATTTGTTTGTTATACATAATTCCTGCCCTGCGGCTTGGAGTTGCTTCCGGTTAAAACTTTCCTGTTTTGTCTATGTTATTCTTATACCAAATTTAATCGAATATCTAATTTTTAATTTTTAGTAATCTAAATCTATATATTTATAATCTTTTGTCTTTTCACTAATATATTTCTATAGCTATCGTCTAATCAGTGTTTTATATTAACGCTTCACTGCTTTACTTTCTCTCTCTGATTGCACTTATCTATTGCTTTGTCCTCGTTGTTTTAAATGTTCACTGTACTTTCCTTTTTAACTGTATCGAAGTTGTCTAATGTATTCTATTATTCTTATAGTTGTCTGTTCTTTGATTCTTTCACAATCTGCCTTTTTTCTTCTAATTGAAATTATACGCAAGTGTCAGTGAATGTTTCGTGCGCTATACATGCTCCTTAACCTGTTAACTGTGGAATTTAGTTTCAAAAATCTCTCGTTCTGTGCGAAATAAGATAAAAAAATGAAGTGTGTACTCGTCAAACGCAGTTAATTAGTTAAACCCATAGCGATCTCCGGCATTAACCTCTTGCACCATGCTTTCTTTCGCAGCAGCGCTCAACGAAACTATTTTATAGTTCGCAATTCATTATAAAAAGAAAAAGATTCTACGCTCATTCTACGCCCACGTTTACTTTGAAGCATTACAATAAACAATAGAAAAGTATATCAAATTTGGACCGCAAAGAATTAAGTGACATCATATATATTTGTTAAATTCTAGTTGAAATCTTCAACGCGATATTCTAAGGCAAGGGGTTAAATTAATGAACAATGACGAAAGTGATACTGAATCACGTGTGCGATTATAATAGTAATTGAAACGTTCGTTCAAACGAAAACGGTCGCGAACAAAAATGGCGACTGAGAATCGCCTTTCGAGTGCAAGGGGTTATGTATTCGACTGTTCTTTGAGTAGACGGTTTATCTACTTTAATAATCCCATTGAATTTCTGAAACCCCGAAGCAGCATACCAGCGATATCGAAGCTATGTAGACCATTATGTTCTACGAGGAAGTTCCAACTAATCGATCGTGGTCTTGATGAAGTCAATACCAGCGTCACCCGTTGATGAAGTTAACATGAGCTCCTTCTGAGGAAGCATAATAATTGCTAACCGCTGTTACGTTAATAAATTAAACCTATATCGCCCGAGTCTAATAGATATCGGTCTTCGAAATTGTTTATGTTTCGTTTTAAAAACTTGATTAACTAAACATGTTAATGTTCGTGTTCACGAGACACCGTGAAAAGAGGTGTGGATGCGTTACAATGTGAAGTTAATCCTTTGCGGTCGTGTTAATTTCACGCATAAACGAAGTTTATGACTTGTTTTTAAATTTTAGATCAGTTTAATAAAATAATGAATGATTTTAATAATAAATCTTTTAATTTTTTAATTTTCATTTATAATTTGTAATTTTATATTTTAATCATTTTCATTTTATACAACTAGAACGGAAAGTGTTCTGTCGGACATAGTTCGTCCTACGATCGCAAAGGGTTAAAAAGGTGGGATTACCTTTGAAAGCTTCACTCTTTCAAGTTTCGTGGACGCAACAGTGAGTCGATTGTACGAGATATTTACGTTTACGTAAGCGGCGCGCGTAAATGGCGACTGCTTTCGTGTCAGTTTCCGTCTCTTTTTGGTCATTATTAAAGGGCACCGGATACTCGGCCAGGTTATTAATGAGCCCGGTGACGTAACCACCGGATGAAGGCTCCGCCGAGATCTCTGGCAATATGCGATGGCAAAGTCTAACGCAACAGCTTCACGGTTGTCGAAGGTATCACTGTTTAGAAGAGGATGCAGTGGCTGGTGAAAGTGTTCACACGTTCCATAGAAAATTATCAGAATTCAGAATCGATATAACTTTGTAATAATAGTTTTATACGTTATAAGCGAAAATAACGAACTCTTAGAATTTTTTGAATTTCTGTCGCTCAGTTTTAACATTAGGGCTACCAATGTATTTCGGAATGGCCCGTTTCTGATTTCTTCTTCGATAATTATTAAAAATGCACTAAAACTACCAATTTCCGATTCCTTCTTTGGCAATTATTAAAAAGACATAGAAGCTTCCCCTATAAATTACTAGATGAAATGAATGTTTGATAATTCTGGTATTATACATTCAAAATTCAATGACCTTGTGAACAAAAATTGAACAACAGTCCACCTAGGCTCACTTTGTTCTATGCACCGTGACTCGATTGCTTGCCACTCATGCTGAACGTCAATTTGCAGTGGTTCCTCATGTCCGTGCTTCCGCACAAATGCCTTAGTTCAGCTTCAACAGGTGAACAAAAAGCGATGGCTGCTTTCTGGGCTATCGTCTCTGAGTGGTGCTGATAATGTGAGTGACGAACGATATTTCATCAGTGTTGCGACTGTACGGTGCTTTCGACGTGTCGTTAAATATACAGGGTGGATCACGAGCATGATCGACTTAGATTATTCTGCCGCTAGCGGTTCGATTGGAAATTTTGTTAGTTAAAATAACATGATATGAGGAGACATGATTTTTTAAGATGATTGATAACTCTGGAAAAATGAACTCCAGAAAAAAATAATTGACAACGAATTTGATACAATCTTCTTAAAGCTCTTCTTGAACAATATTATTTTAGCTAACGAAATTTCCGATCGAGCCCCTAGCAATAGAATAATCTAAACTGATCACGCTCGTGGTCCAGTCTGTATACTGTCGACAAACGCGGTGCCGATGAAGACATTGTCGGCAATCTAGAGGCGCCTCATTTTCATCGGTTTACTTGATTACTGGATATGTGACAGTGCAATGAAACGATACAATGATAAAAGGTCGCAATGCCTATAAGAAATCGTTCGTCTACATCGAGCCTTAGCGCACTGTTCGGTTGTGTCATCGGCTCGTGTGTTAGACGGTTGCACGCTTTCGCGCACCGCGGCTTTTATAATGGATTGTCTGGCCTGTCACCGGTAGAATCTTTATTGCTTCAGGAAAAAGAATGATTTAGAGGTTGAGGACTCGGCCATTTACGTGGCAGATGTACGTAGCAGGTTCACAGCGGTGACGAACCATTGAACGCATTAATGCTAGAACTACCAATAATCAAATCTGTTTGTCTCTTACCTTCTGATAGGGTTTATAATATTCATTCATTGAGGTCTTCATTTACTTGTAGTTTCAAAACTTTTGTCAGATATTTTATATTTCATGTCATGTTATTGAATTATCCACAATTCATTCTGACCTATTTCATTCATTTTTCCGGACGATTTATAATGGCATCTTTAAATTGGTATGGGTTGTTTTATGAGAAACTTATGGGATAATCTAATACATCTATTTAATCATTTCTCTAAAGAGTTTCTATGTGTTTTCAATAATCGTAAAACTAAAAACCTGAAGTGCATCACTGTGAAGTGTCCAGTAATTCTAATGTCAACGCTTATCGCTTGTAATCCTCTCGTTGAAAATGTCAGATGAGGTACCTTTATTTTTTCACCCGCGTTAACCTTTGCGTCAGTGACTAGAATCGTTTCAATTGTTCAGATTTCAGTATTACAGTGTTTTTGTGTGGACATTCTTTTTCTTAGCATAAATCGATATACAATCGTCTAACGTGTTCACGCTGCGAGATACCACTTGGTGGTACACAGCTAATTTCTAACATTAAAACAAATCAATGTTGACCCTTTGCCCTATGATTTATTTCTTAAGTATGATCGATACAACTATGTACTTTACCGTTAATAATTCATTAGGAAAAGAAAAAATGTCTATGCTTACTCTATGTCTACGTTTACTCCAGAGGTTAACGATCGATAATAGAAAAGTATTATACATTATAAAATTTAAGTTTCTCAAACTCAGTTTAAAATTTGTAGGTCGGGGGTCAATAAATAAATTATTTATCAAATTATTTATTAACATTTACCCACAATTAGTCAGGAAACCGGAGACAAAAGAATCCACTTCAACATTTTTACAAACATCGTTATTATTACGATCTACAATTAAACACGTAGAAACATATTCTGACATGGATGTGTTAAAAAGTCGAGATCCGAAGCAATTTCTTCAAATTTTCACAAGGACATAACAAGTTGTGCAAAGATAACATGCTACTCATTTCAGCGAGTCAGTCACTGGTAGAGAAAAGTACGTTTCAATAAAGCTATCTGCCTCGACCGGCTGATAGATAGTGTCCGGAACATCCTTCCACGCTCGAGCTCCTTCGTACACGTCAGCTAATCTGCCAGGTGCAGCCAATCGACGATTGTTCCGAGTCGTTTCGTCTGACTTTGAATCGCAGGTTGCGGCCGTTACCTGCTTTTCAACCGCGTTTCTCACTCCTAGCCTTAGCGGTCCTCTTCAAGTCCTTGACCTTGCGCGTCTGGTGCCAGCGACAGTAGTCTCAGTCGGGATTATGTTTTCACTGCTCGACGGTTCAGTGTTACTGTTTGCGAGGAAAGGCCTTCTAGTCATCGACTCAGCTGAGACTCCTAACAGCTGATTTTATCATTTTGTTAAGGAAAATTCCATCATAAGATTGGATATTCAATGTTTCATGAGCATGTCATTGAATTGAAGTTTCAATAGTGCTTACAGTTGAGTTGAAGCAAAGAGCAAGCATTCTGTTGTAATTCTTTGTTTCATTTGCTTTGTACTATTTTATTTGTAGATGCAGGGTAGCTAGAGATCACCAAATTTTATTATAAATGTTGTACTTTTATTTTTGTAGAGAGGCTCTTGCTAACTCGGAGTATTTAACGAGAACTTGTACACATCAGTAACAATTTATAATGAGCGTACGCGTGGACTGTGCAAACACAATGTTGTTTGTACGACGTACGAATATTATGAGACTTGTAAGATGTTTGATGCGTATATTGTTTCGATTGAGATTTGCAGCTCGATTGAATGTTTGGTTAAGATTGGATGATTGGACAATTTTACAACTAGTGAATTATGAAATTAATTTTCGCGTTTGGTTAATACTTCATCTCCCACACACTAAATTACTAACTTACTTCACCTGAAAAGTTATAGCCTATTTACCTGGGGGTTGTAAACTAAAATTCGCTGCTAGGAATAGTGAAGAAGTTTTCAATGCAAGAATGTTTAGAAATTTGAAAAATTCGAGATGGGCTGTGACTTTTTGTATTGTACTTGTATTGTACTAATCTTGTTTCTGTGAATATTCTGAAACTTCTGTGTTCTGGAAGATTGGTATTGTTACGAAGTTTTCTTTGTCATTGACGGTTGCACAAGCAGAGCAATAACTTGTAGCTGGATAGCACCTAGTGGATTTTCCACTGCAACGTTAGGGTGTATTTCAACTTTTTGATTCCTAATAATGTGTCCTGTCCAGAGTTTGATGACATAAAACAGTAATAGTCGACCTTCTTCACAAGACAAGCAAGGCATAAATTTTCCCTGCGTGTGTCTGGTGCCATATATCGCTACATCTCCTTTCCGCTTTCATATATTGGTATATCCCATCGTTTAGTGTAATCATCTTGTGTTAGTACTTTAGCTGTGAGTAATATGGTAGCTCGGTAACATTTTTGCTCCCTGTCAGCGTAGTAATTTCAGCTCGTACAAACCTCTAACTCACGGACCATAGCATCATTACACTCCAAAGCTTCCGTGGAACCTATTTAGAGCAAACTGAAGCTCTTCTATTAGGAAACCAGCGTGTCCACGCCATTTAGTCAAGCTTCTTCGTGTTGTTGTTTGAGATCTGCCGGGAGTTAACACCATTGATACTTTTCCTACTACATATTGACAACTCAGAAATGCTTACCAACTGAGTTCTAATTTATCGTACCAAGTTTTTGCTGGTCTTTGCGGCTAATATAGCAGCTGGCTTCAAATTCTGTTTGTAGCTGATCATAAGATAGGGAATGATCTCATTCCTAAAGATTTTAAACAGAATTTGACGAATAAATATTATTTTGTTCTTTCAAGTTTAAATTGAATATTATTTTTTTGTTATTAATCGTTAGACTTTTGAGTGAACACGAATATAAAATAAACACAAAATTCTTCTTTCTCTAGTAAATTGTCGATACAAAGTATTTCTATACGCGTACCAGTAATATTCATTATAAAAACATATCTAGATATAAAGAATTCTAATTGAAAATTCTAAAAATATATTTCTAATAAAATGTATCTATTTATTTATAATTCGGAGGTGATACTTTGCGAACGACGCTTTCACAATGCACCGGTGTTTGCTTCCAATTGTTCTCCAAGCGATATTGAACCTTCAGTTATCAATAACTCGTACAATATTAAGTGTTTGATGCTATAATGGGACATTTTCTCCTTGTTTCACCTCTGCAGTTCTTCATGGAAATTCCCAGAGAATTGCCGACTCGTTTCTGGATCGTTTGCTTTTTAACGATTCAACAATTAACCTCTTAACGGTCATGTCCCATCGGCGAGGAACAGTATCGAACCTTCTTAATTTATTCAAGTTCAAGACTATAGTTTATATTTCTTGTATAATCCTTCGTGGCTCATTCATCTAAAATTTGACATTAAAAATATAATTTTGTTGATAATCGTATTTTAATATCCTGAAATTTATAGAGATTTCCTAGAAACAATAACATATTGATTTTTTAGTAATGATTGCGATAACACCATCAGTGTTTGTTTTAGATACGAATAAATACAATACCAAAGATGTGTAAAATGTTCACGTTGTAGTACTTCTACAATATTTATTGGAAAAAATCATTTTTTATCGTAATTTTGTTTTCCTTTTACATTATTAATTACATCGTTAAAAATATGATTTTGCATAAATATCCGCAGTGTGCTCACGAGGAATCAAATGGGAATGAAGTTAATATTTGACTAAAAATTCGTGAATAATGCTGACAAAATTTGTTCGTTAAGAGGTTAAAAGTGAGAAGCGTTGAACTTGAGCGAAACACGATGGACTGTGAATCAAGTTCGAAGAAGTAGCAGGTAAATGGAACAGTTAACACTAAAACTACCAAACAGTTAAATTGACTTTTTGAAATTTCTCTATAGAAACTCCAAGAGTGCATCTATTGAAACTTTAATTGACTTATAATTCAGCTGCGTATTGCTAAATCAATTTCTTTAACAATTTCACAGAGAAATATTTGTTATATTCTTAATAATCACAAAAAGGAAAAATCAGAAATGGGTAATTTTGACCCGTCTGGTAGTTTTAGCGTTGATGGAGTAAAAATTGTTGTAGCCAAGCAGCCGCTGCTGTTCTCGTAACTGGAGGTCAGGATGCAGATGGTCTCTTCCGTTTTGCACGGAATTAAGTTAGAACAGTGATAAAGACAATCGATTAGAAAGAAACTGTAGAACATTGGACAGAGTTTGAGCATTTCCGAGTATGTAGTAAAACAAAGTGGACAGTTGTTTCGAAGACAATCGTTAGGAGAGAATCTTCTATGAAAGATGCGACCAAGATTTTACCTTAATGTAGTATTTCTCAACGTTCTTTTGGATCGTGCTCCATTTTAACGTTTCGAAGATTTAGACGTTCTTTCTAGCAGAATAGTGAGCCGAATTATGTAAATTATATACTTTAACGTTTCGAAGATTTAGACGTTCTCTCTAGCAGAATAGTGAGCCGAATTATGTAAATTATATACGGGTACCTCGAATAGAAAAAGAATATAGGCAAAATTTGTTTAATTCAATTGACTCGTTGAATATAAATTTCATATTGCAAAGCTAGAATCGCGTATTATAAAACATACTGTATATTGTAAAAGAAGTGCAGCATTTTTTTTTATTGCTCTTCAAAGTATTCAAATTTCCCGCTTAAAGTATTTAAATTTCTCGCTAAAATATTCAAATTGTCCGCGAAAATATTCAAATGACTCCCTCGCGGAACGTATGGCTCACGTTGGGAAATACTGCTTTAGTGTGTCACCCGGCTCAGACGAATGAACTTATTTGCAGTCGTTCATATTCCCTCACGTTTTTCCGTTCCTTTATTTGCTAATTCACTGATTTACATACCTGCGTCCTCGCCGTGTGCGCTTTCAAATGAATCGCGACACGATTATTCGCTTATCACGCTTATTAAATTATTATCGAAAACACTCAGTTTTGTTCGCAGTATTTTAACTGTACACGGAGTGAGTCGTATTTGTTTCCCTATCCTCGAAAATCGAGATCGAAATCGTGTTTATCTGTTCCTTTGCTTGCATCGCGACGTTCCAATATTCAAAACGGGTATCGCTCGTTACTTATCACGCAAATACTGTTAACGATAACACGATTACGTTGGACACCGCGAAACCAAGACAATTCGATTCGACAGTACAGCTTTTTTACTTTGAAAGTAACAGAACTTGATTCAATATTCTACAGTTCGTCACCGGAAGACAGTTTTGTTTAAATGAATGAAATTTCCATCTATATCAGGAATGGACGATTCAAATGAGAACCACGGTTCCGTTTAACGCTTAGTTCGGGATCGAGCGTCTATTAATCCTCGAATGGCGGTGGCTAGATCTGTTTTGACCCAGATTTTCAAAAACTTCATTAAATTTTTTACCTATTTCTATTTCATTCTAATTTTCCGTTGATTATTTCAGGCTTAACTCTCTTGGTACGTTCCAGTATTTCTAGAATATTTAGAAATATCTTAAACAATATTCGTGTGCAAGGATATTACTGAAATTAATAATTTTTTTTTCAACGCAGAGTAATTTGATAAAATATACATATTTTTTTTCAATAGTATGTGTATTTCGGCTTTTGGCTATTAAGATGGCTATTAAAAAATAAGGAAAAATATGTACACAATTTGACGTACTATGAAACAAAAAATGTTGGCATTTTTTCTTGCGATATCTTTATAACAATAAATGATACTCAATATTTCTGTTAAGGGCTTATTTAATATTTTTAAATTATAATCCATTTAACTAATTTAATTAATTCTAAATTGCTGCCAGCAGTACACATAATACCAATTTTCGTTAATGGGTCAAACAGAAAAAGTAATTTAATCAATAATTACTATAATCAATTTCAAACTACTGTTTTAAAATTTGGAAGTCGAAGAGATGTCTGTTTCAATCAACAATTAATTTTATTAATTTCAAACTATTATAAGTAGTAGTTTAAATAATTCAACGGTGTTATCACTGCTCACGAAGCTGTCAAAAATGTCCGTTCTACGAGGGTTAATCGATGCATTGGAGAGATGAGTGATTGGAAAAGTAAAAGAGAAAGAGAAAAAAAGAAAGAAAGGGTGAGAGAGACAGAGAGAGAGAGAGAAAGAGAAAGAAAGAGAGAAAGAATGGAAGAGTCAGAGAAAGAGTGTGTGTGTGTGAGAGAGAGAGAGAGAGAGAGAGAGAGAAAGAGGAAAAAGAAAACCGTCTGCACGTAGCCTTAGCCTGGAAACGAAGAAAACGTAGCGATCCCGGTACCCGGTGGAACGCGACACCAGATAGCCGTGGTTGTATTGATTTTCCCTGGTTTACGCGTATGTGTGTGATAGAGATTGTCGCTCGCGTATACGAGAAATTCAGCGGTGGTGGGGACAGGGTGACGGTGAGGGGAAGGGGGGATGGGAGTTTGGTCGGGGGACGTTGATACGTTATCGATAATTTGGAAATTTGCACCGACAAATTTAGGGATCTGCTTGTCCACGCGAATCGTCGGTGATTTTAATTGGAGCGGCGCGGTGTGACACCACTTTGTCCACCGGAAGCCTATTAATAAACTTCTTAACCCTTTGAGTGCCAACAAAACTGTACGTTTGCGAAAAATACAGGACGATTTTGAACAAGAATCATGGTCGTGGAAGTAATACGTACGTTTTGGTAGATTTTGAGTTGATTAAATGTTTACACGATGCGAATCGTGTAGTGGATGTCCTTTGTTAGTCAGGAGATTAACCTGTTAACTGTGGAATTTAATTTCAAAAATCTCTTACTGTGCGCGTATTAAAATCAAACAATGAAGTGTATACTCGTCAAACAAAGGGCAGATGTATCTATAATATATTGTAACGAAAAACGAAAATAAAACGAAGAATAATTATGTTTACCTAAAAACATAAAGAGTTCATCGTTGAAAGAATTAGTATCAATTTGAGTTTTTGAGATGGCGTGTATACTCGTCAAACGCAGTTGACTGGTTAAAAGTAAGTCTGGAAGATTTCACAGGAAAATGAAATCTAAGAGAATAATGTTCGGGTATAGGTGAATGTTTGCACTTTTTATGAATTTATGCAGACTATATGGCACTTATTGGGTTAATATCTGTTCCGTAATGAGGAAGAACACGATGAATTTCCTTTATGAAGTGATTAACTCTGAAAGAAATTCTTACGTCGTGTTAATTGGCCTGTTAACCAGGTGATTTTTGGATCAAAAATATTCGAAGAGACGGAAATTATGTGGAATAATGACGGTATAAAGAGATTTATATATTCTATAATGATTATAATTATATAATTTACATTCTCATGTATATTAATTACGTACAATAATTACGTATAATAAAAGTCAGCGAGAGGATGAAAAATGACGAACATCTGCATTCGTAATCTCTAGTTAACAGGTTAAAGGAAACTTGTCGGTTCACGATCATAATTACTGTTACTGTTCAGAGATCGATTAAGAAAATCTTAGCTGTTGAAAATTCCTTTGAATAATGGTCGGTGGATGAAGTGAGCGCGAGCGATCGATCTGAAATCGGCGAACCTTTCGATTCGTGTCGGCGGCTGGACGAGTTGAAGACGTTGAAGTTGTCGTGCTTGTTTCAAGTGAATCACGAGTTCTTCGAGATCTATAGATAGTGATGGGAACGAGTACGATTTAAGCTCGTGAACATTGATCGATTCGATATACGAGAATTATTTAACTAAATTCGGTTGACTTTAACGAAGCCAGACGTTTAATTGCACTTTGAATAATTACCCTTGTAGTCCTCTATTCATCCACACACTTGAAATATTATTGAAGAAAGTACGAACATGTATACCAGTAACGATTCCCTCGAATCTTTGTTCATTAAATTTCTCGAAAATAAGCAATTTTATTTGAAAAATCTCCACAAAAATGGAAGTTTGATTGGATCAAAAAAGATCCAAAGAATGCCCTTAACTCGTTTTTTGCCATGTGTATCATTCTAGATGCACACTGAACTCGATGTCCATGCCAATTGATATTTACCTCGCATAAATACGCGTGTAATAAAATAATTTATCCTCCACACGCTTCGAGCGAACATTATTTATTTAATCTTACTATGTATTTCATGTTTCAAATATCGCGTTACGATAAACAACTCATATCCAAGAAACATGTCCATACACGGTGTGAATTGAAAGTTCCATAAAAATAATCGAGCATAAAACGCGTTAAGGTTGCGTTCATTTTTCAAATTTCCCGCCTTGTAGCCAGTCAGGCGATTATAGAGAATGACCACGATTCCGCGACGTCCCATTGGCCAACTGCTCGTATCTGCGTGTTCCCTTACGCTCGTTACCGCTCCGTAATAGCGCGGCTGACGATAACGGAACGAACGCGACCGTACGGAGAGAACACCGTAAATAGCGACGTTTCGACGCTGCTCGCGACTTATTTGATCTCATCGCTATCTATGAACGTAAAAGCAAAAGAGTCACGACGAAGCTTCAGAATCCTAGGTCGAGCATTAGTTGTAATTTTCCCGTACGTTTTAGCACGAATTTTCGTCGAATTATCGTGCGACCGGCAGAAATCCGATCGACCACGCATCAGTCCCGGGTTCGACGCCGGAACTCGGGACGCGATCCGTTGTCGGCCATCTTCCCGCGGAAGATGTAGATAGACAAAATGGCGGAGGATACCTATTTTCACTGGATCGGTTCGGTTCTACTCTGTAACCGGCGCACGCGCACCAATCGAACCTCAACCAGGTATACCTATAGGGTGATCCAAATTTGAATAACCAAGCTACGGGGGTTTAATTTGCAGGTGAAAAGAAAAAAGAACGTTACACGAAGCTTGCTGGTAAACGCTTTGTTAGAGTTATAAAAGATTAAATTAAAAAATACTAAATAATGGTTTATTATCGCATTATTTATAACTATTAGACGTAGACTATTAAGAACGTACAGCAACACAGTTACTCGCAGAGGCGTTCAAATGAAGCAACGTCTTCTTTAGTAAGCTATATGTAATTTTTTAATTGAATGTATCCTAACTTAGCGTATGAGCCAGGGCTTATAACAATAGAAATTGTACCCAGTGACTCGAACCTTAAAAGCGTAAAATAAAAGTTAAGTAGGCGAACGGATGCGTTCGCGAGTAACTGTGTTTCACGCATACAATGTTCGCATAAACATTTCTGTCCTTTTTTTCGCCTGTGCATTACGTATTTGCAGTCTGCCTATTCAAGTTCGGCACACCCTGTACATTAAGTAGGCTAAAATGATTCACGTGCCGATCGCGTGTGAGTTCTTCCTCCTACGTATCGAATGTCGCGCGAGAGATTTTTAAGGCGACCCGTAATTATAAAAAAAAAGAGAGAAGTGAAACCAATCGGGTACGCGCCGTTTGATTGTGCATCGAGGAGAGTGTGCGAGGAATCGACCGGACGATGGTGAATAAATTAATTGTTCGCTGATCAAATTGTTGCGCCAAAGTACGTACAAGCGAAGTATAAGTACATATGTTCGTCCCTGTGCGTGTATAGGGACGCGATAGAAATTCTTCGTGAGTTTAAGATATATTTAAAAGAAACAACAAAAAAAAAATAAGAAGAAAATTAATAGTGGAAATGGAAAGGAGAGAATGAGGAAGTGATAGAGTGCAAGAGGAAACGGGTGAGAGAAAGAGTGTGTGCGAGAGAGAGAGAGAGAGAGAGAGAGAGAGAGAGAGAGAGAGAGAGAGAGAGAGAGAGAGAGAGGGATAGAGAGAGAGAGAGAGAGAGAGAGAGGGATAGAGAGAGAGAGAGAGAGAGAGAGGGAGTGTGATAACGTGGGGGTTGGGGTGTGAGGAGATTGGAGGACGAATATTATTACTATTTTGCATCAGGAGTATTGTAAAATGAGAGAAAGAGAGAGAGGGAGGGAGAGAGAGGGAGAAAGAAAAAGAGAGGAAGAGAGAGGGTGAGAATGGGAGAGAGCAAGAGAGAGAGCAAGAGCGGGAGAGAATGGGAGAGAAAGAGGGAGAGAAAGAGAGAGAGAGAAAGAGAGAAAGAGAAAGAGAGAGAAAGAGAGATAGAGAAAGAGAGAGAAAGAGAGAGCAAGAGAGAGAGAGCAAAAGAGAGAGAGAGAAAGAGAGGGAGAATAAGAGAGAGAGCAAGAGGGGGAGAGAATGGGAGAGAGCAAGAGAGGACGAGTACGAGAGAGAGAAAGAGAGGGAGAACAAGAGAGAGAGCAAGAGAGAGAGTGAGAATGGGAGAGAAAGAGGGAGAAAAAGAGGGAGAGAAAGAAAGAGAAAGAGAGAGAAAGATAGAGAGAAAGAGGTTCTTCTCACCGTGATTATTATGTTTGTAAATCGTAGCCGATTACGATTCCTATAAACGATGTGTATGTAGACAAAATGTTTGAGAAAACGGACTTGTATTATTTGACCTAGTACTCGATGAGTTACGAATCTAATCAATGGACATACCAACCTCATTTTTTGTAAATATTAATTTAAAATAAATCCTATTGTAAAGATTGTATAATTTAAACGTGTCGTTCTGTTTATTGATTTCCGTGTGTTTCGCACCTCCATCGGGAGACTGGGGCTCTCTCGCTTGTTGTCCGTGCACGATTATCCCTTTGATCCTTACCCAGTTACTCGTCGGTCTCTTTCGCGCCTGGCAACGAATAAAATTCCCTTTGCTCCTGGCTCTTTCTTTTATTCGAAAAGGGAACAATGTATCGAATGCAACGTCCTTTGTACGGTTTTCTTGTGTGTTGGAAGTAGTTTCAGTATACAGGATTTTCTTAATTTTATTTGGAAGTTTTATATTGGCACTACCGGACGGATCGGAACGATTCATTTTGGATTTTATTTTTTACAATTGTTGAAAAGGTACGGTTGTTTTTGCGAAATGTTTTCAAATAAAGTTGATTTAGTAATGTTTGGACTGTGGACTTTTATTCACGTTTAAAATTTTCAGAACGTGAGTATAAAATAACGTTAGAAAATGGTTTTTTAAACAAATTATATATTTGATAAAATGTATTTAATTATATAAGAAGCACTGTTTTGGATATTTTACATATTCTTTTGTGTCTTGCATATTTTGTGCAATTTTGTAGCTTCAAACTTCCTATAAATACATAGAAATCTACAATTTATTAAGGTGCATTTTGCAATATGAATGAATTGTAATTTTAAGAAATGTAAACTTGTGATTCGTATTAAAAAATGTATATCAGGCAATTTGATTGCTTGGTGGTTCTTGAGTTAACAAATATTATTTTTCAATTTCGTTTTTTGGACATGTCTAATAGTATTTTTAAGTAATATCATAATTAAATGTTTTTTATTGAGGTATTGGAAAGAAGAATATTGTCAGCATTGATTTGTTATATGGTTTCCGTTTTATTTTAATCAGATTGTTCCAGATATCCCTTTTGTAGTAATTAAATGTCGCTTTGTATGCTTCTTTGGGGGAGGAAACAGAATAAAACGTTCACCGCTTAGAGATTGCTTTCCGCGTGATTAACTTTCATTTTGAATATGATAGTATATGCCTTTGAAATAGGTAAATATCTAATTTATTAATTATAATTAAAATTATAGTTGAGAGTGTATTAATTTTGTGTTCCATAAATGATTTGAGTAACTACCCTATTAGATGTCAATGTTTTAATATTATTATCACAAAATATTAATGATAGTCTACCATTTATTATCTATAAATTGTATACTTTTTCGTGTATTAATTGGTAATCCATGGATTCCATTATTGTTTTCTGCAAAAGAAGAAAATCCAGAAGCAAAATTTAAATGGTACAAATTGTTTATAGAAAATTAATATTAATTTAAAGGAGCATAGAGAATTTTATTACATACATTGCTCAAGAATTGATTCATATATCTGCAATTGTTGAAAACTCTCGAATAAGTTTGATCAACATTAATAGTAACATATTTATAAAATGTAAATTTTTAACGTTTAGGCAACCGCTTAAAAAGAACTATACCTATAATGTTTTCCATTATTCTTAATTGAACTCGTTCAACGAATTTGATTAAAAACATACCAAATAATAAAAGAAAGAATGAACAAAATAAATGGCAATGCGTTTGTTAAGAGAAAAGTAGGCGATCTCCCTATTCGGTTAACTAAGTGTTAAAATCTTTCTTGTCTTTGATACAGCAATGGGAAGCAACAATCCCAGAAATCACTGCATTGCTACAAATTTGGAGGATAGTAAATGGCTTTTACCTTCCGCTGTTAGCGAGGAACGCATTCTGCTGCGGGCAACATAATTCCGAGCGAAGAGTTGAAGCTTGTATCCACTTATGAATATCCATTGAAACGGCTGTGTAAAGTTGTCTTTGATCAATAGCGATCACGCGAATACCTCGGAGCTATAGTTGCTATTGATATCGAGTGCTAAATCTTAACTTGCGGCGTATATTACTATTTGGTATCGGAAAAAGTGTGGGTTCTTAAATCAACATTTAAATGCACAGAACGTTTTTATACAATTATTTTATTTTATTTGATACCAACGGCGCAAACATAACTTGCTATTAATATCAATATCATTTATTAAACTGTGTACTGAAATATTAATTGAAATCCGGACTCATTTCATTGCTAACAAGAAAACCGTACGAATTTAGTTAAGGTACGGTACGGTAATTAAACAGGATAGAACGAATTGGTGGTTTTCGAATTGAGAATCGCGATGCAGCGCAGACGAATCTGATGTTTCAATTAAATTCATAAATAACGATCAAATAAAAATGAATAAATAAAAATTTAGAAAATTTGGCATTGGTCTCAGTTAAAATTTCGGAAAGTTTCATTTTATTTGGAAAATTACTTTTTTAATGGAATTTTTTAGTTTTTTACACTGGTATCAAATAATATATGTTCATAGTAGATTAATTTACCGAAAGGTTTTAACAGTACAATACGGATAAAAATATGCAATTTAATGATTACGAGACGTGAAAAAATAGGAAAAAATTGTATTGCACCGATGTTGCCTTTAATAAAATTCATGGATCCGAATTACGGCGTGAAAGATTCGTACTTTAACAATACAACTTTTTATGTAAAACAAATATTTAATTATTCCAGTTCTATTCAAAGTTTTAAATTCTAACCTTTTTTTCTATTTTGAGGAACAGTTCGAAAAGCATTAGAATTATTTGTTTGCTAAAAATTCTATTATAATGTATTCAAATCCTAAAAAATACAAGAATCGTTTATTTCTATACTATTCTCGTCATTTGGTTGCCAAAGATACATGAAATGACGAATGTTCGTCATCTGGTTACACATGTATTAACTCCTTGTCATACAGTATCGAGTCAGACTCGTGAGAAAGTTCTCAAACAGAAGTTACAAAAATAAAATGTTACCAAATTATTTTCAGTTCAAATTAAATATTACTTTTCTATTATTAATTGTTGTTATGTTCCGAAGTAAATGTGGATACAGTTGAATTGGGATTTTTTCTTTGCTCATTTTGTTATGTTATTAAGAACAAAGTTATTCTAGATAGTGTAGTTATGAAAGAAACCATAGGGCTACTTCTTTGATAGATCTCAAACAAGAATTGACAAAATAAATATCACTCAATTCTTTTAAATTCGAATGAAACGTTACTGTTTTGTTATCAATTATTATGTTTAGGCATATATAAATATAAGATTCTTCTCTGTACCTAATAAGCTATAATTTATAATATCAATAATTATTGATAACAAAATAATTCAAAACCTACACCTGACACGACCACCTTTGTTTCCAATCTGGAGGTCTCGCTGGTCAATCATTTGGCTCAGGTCTTGGTTAGTATTTATTTAATATTACAACACATTCGTAATATTTTACTATTATTCTAAATAATTTATTTCTGAAAAACAAAGGTACTCTTTATAATACGTAAGTATATAACGATAATTCTAACGAGCTGCGGTTATGAAAGAAATCATGGGGCAAGGTGTTAAAGCAAAACTATTGGCAGCGTGGAGAGGATTTCTTCGCACATTCTTGTGACCGACAAATATATTCGAAACAATGTTGTAACCGTGGTCGACCCCGAAACGTCATTGAAACAATAACGGTAGAAGCAACGGCGGCGTTCGCGCGGGCATAAATCCAAAATTGATAGCGCCAGTGTATTAGAGGGGTATAATGATGACTGCCGGTGGCCGACTATAAATTTCAGAAAATTCTCGAAATAGAATGGCGGTTAAGAGGAACGGCTCCTGAGCGAAAAAGCCAACGGCACGACCTTGGCTTATATGTGGATTGTTGATGCGTCTAAATCCGTACCACTCCCGTGTGCACGTACAATCATAATATTACCGCAACGATACATCGTCCGCCGGTGTTTCGAAAACGCGAAGAATAGGCGGCGTTAAAAAACGACACCGTGTTCCATGGTAATGAAATTGTTAACCCTTTGTACTCGGAACTTTCTATTGTCTACATGCATTTATTATTTTCTAATGAGACATTGATTAAACTATTGATTCTGTTAAATGGAAATAATGCAGGAATCAATGCGTACAACTATTTTTTTTTAATATTGTATGTTTAAGTAGACTATATAATATATAATATTGAAAACTCAATGTTATAGTCATGTTAATACTCGCTAAGTAGACTATTGATTTCATTAACTAGAAATAATATAAGAATCAATGCATAGAACTGTTTTACTTTAATATTTTAAGTCTAATTATATTATTAAAATTGGCTTCTGTGAGTTGTCTCTTGACTGTGAAGGGTTAATACGAAACATATCGAGTTTACACTACACCGATACACATTTCCCCTTATTTTGAATATTGCAGTAATTGATACATCATTTTTCTGTATAGAAAACGTTCCTAACATTCAATTTCTTGCCTAGTTAACCTGAACTTAAATAAAAAAGTTATTTACATATAGCACTAAGTTTCATTTTCCTCGATTGACATAAGAAAATATGGCGGATGATCGTGGCCATATTAGAAGCAATTTTTGGCGAAGCAGTTGAAAATCATTCCGTTAGTAAAAAAATAATTAAATAACATAATAAATTCAAATACCTTATTGTTTTTATTACTAGTATTTAAACTTTTTAAGCATATTTAATAAAATGAAGTAATTTTTTTTTTATATAAACTGTATTTAATTACCTCACTGTTATAACTGGATGATGTTTAACACATTATGTCAAAAGGAGTAAATATTTTAAATAGATAAATTTCACTTTTAACCAGGTCAGAGACATCTGTATGAATTCTCAATATAAACAAAAAAATGTTATCGATTATAAAGCAAATAATAAATAAATAATTTAACAATATTTTTTTTTGTTTCTTCATAAATATCTGTAAGATTCTATTATTTTGTTAAACGCGAGAGAGATTACTGAAGTGTTCGAACCATACATAATGGCGCAACCCAGTTCGAAGGAGGGTGTACTTTCATGTTCGATGTAATAAATCTATGCGTGCATTCATTCCGATTGTTTGAGTCATACGTCGGTCGGTTACAAATGCCGCGAGTTATTATAGACTAACGCGAATAAAACGATACGTTTAAAAAAGATCCACGTGATGGAAGAACTTTCTTTTAACCGGACGCTCGCGGCGCGGCGCTGGAACTCGTCGCTTGATGGAACTTTTAATAAGGAATATTCATGGACTCGTTTAAACTATTACAAATAATAGCGTTTTGTCTGGGTTATTAAGTGTTTCTAATAATGAAACAGTGAAACTGGAAGACCTCGGAATTATGTAAAACGATACGAAGTTTTAGGAACTAGTTTTTTTTTATCTCCGACATTTTCTCTATTGTTCTCAAATTTGAATGTCATTTACAATTTGTAGAGGGAAACATGGAATTTTTTACTTTAAAAGTGAAACTAAAGTAAACTTTTAAAAGTAAATATCATTTAATTTCGAAAAAATGATGGTTTCTATTTATAACACTTTTTTTACATTAATCATAAAAATTATGTAAATACTTTGCGAGAAAATGATTGTATAACTTCTGCCAAATGAAACAAGATATTATCTCCATAACATTATAAATTGTTTAATTGTTTAACACTAGAACTACCGTGAAAATTACTGGATTTGGGTTTCTTATTTTGCAATTATTGATATTTTCATGGTATTGAATATCTGACATGATTTTGAAAATAAATAGCTTCAATTAATTACTATAACAAATGTCTGAAGAAATCGAACAAAATGTATTGTTATATACCATCTTTATAAGGATTACATTTCAGCCCTAATAAACGCTCATTAGTTCTGGTGTTAAGTACGTACGCTTAACCTCTTCTGTAATATCAAGTCAGACCTGTGATGAAAATTTTCAATCGAATTCGATAAATTTAAACGTTATTTATTTATTTCGACTATAAATTAAATATTACTCGTCTATTATCAATCTTCAAACTTTAGAGTAAACGAGGATATAGAATAAGCATCAAATTTTTTTCCTTTTCTACTCAATTATTAATGCTGAAGTAGGTTTTATCAGACACAATTGCGAGATAAATCATGGGACAAGGTGTTAAAATGGTTTTTAAAGCGAGCCATCTACATTGCAATTCACGCATCCCAGTAAAGTAGTGTATAGGCAAGTGTATTGCTAGAAAAGCGAGTTATCGAGTTTCTAGACGAGGTACAAAAATTTGTATTCCGCGAGGCAGTAATGCAGGTAGGTAGACTTTAAAATGTGTAAACAATACTGCGTTCGACCAACAATTTATTGCAAGATAAAGAAGCACACTATTCTCTGTATTATACATATTACATATCTATGGTCGTAAAACAATACGTTTATCATTTCAAGATATTCCAGTTGTAAGTTTTCGTCATTACCACTCAACTGACAACAGATTTTAGTGCTCTTGCATTTCTACGTTCAAAAGGCGAAATCAATTTGACGTAATATCACAATATTCAAGTAAATAACGATAAATGAAATAATTAATATTAAACTATGAATATAATATACACTATTTCCTCAGGAATTATTTTTTTTAGTAAACTTCATGTTACAATGTGCAATTCGTTTCTAAAAAAAATATTCTTAAAATAAATGTAAATGAATTTTTATATTTACAAAATATACGAATAGCGGAATTTAAGCATAAATTAGAATTTTCCGGAAATGAAACTTATGTTTCTTCGCCGTGTAATATTTATAGGTATATTTCTTTATTATAGATGTAATATTTCAATAGAATTACAACAGTTCCGATATGCGTCGTTCATCATTTAAATAGTACTATTACTCATTTCGCAATTTATGCGTGACTAAAAAGTTAAATTTTTGTTAAATTCTGTTGAAGTTAGCTTTGATATAAAATTTGTTGTAATGTTTAACTTGAAATATAGATGTATACTAGATTTTACTGCTTAGAATAGATAACACTTTCAAAATAAACCGTAGGAAATAAAAAAATCTATTAGGAATATCTGACAAACGGTATGTTGTTCATTCAGTTAACAATTCAGTTAATGTACATCAGACCAACACTATTCAGTTTTCTCAGTAAAGGTAAAACAAACACGAGTAATCCTGCTAAACAATAAACACAATTTGCTCTTCAAAATTACATTTTTACAATGACGGAAAAAATAAGCTTATAGAAATATGGTAGAGGGTAATAGCAACCAAAAGAAATCATATAATGGATCAAGTCAGTAAAAATATTTGAAAAACTCTTTTTTCTTATTTCTCATAAGGAAAACGTCGAAACTTTTGCATGAAGCCAACACTAGCAATGGCTGAGAAAGTAAATAAAAACGAAATGTGCAGAGCCATGTCCGTCATAACTAGGCTAATGATAGGCTGCTCCGAAGTTCTCGGCGTAGGCAAAACCGGCGGAAGCTAGTTCACGGACATCAACTTCGAAGGGGTTAAGGGACGCATCACCCGCGGCCGTTATCGTACTTCGCTAATCGAATGGAACAACTTCCTAGCATGCAGATGTGCAGACGTGGAACGTGCTATCGTTTCAATTTGCATTATCAGCGTTTCCCATAATATTTGCACGATGATTCACGGTTTTCGTGAATTCCAGATGCAACCGGCGAAAGCTGAAGCCAGCGAAGAGCAAAAATATCCGTTGCCCGAGACCGTTCACGTGTTCGTTACTATCTTATTTATTTCTGAGAATTATCTAAATTTCGGTTCACCTAAAAGTGTATGGGTCTTAACCCGTTAAGCGTGGAATTTAGTTTGAAAAATCTCTTATTGCGGGTGCAATAAAATCAAATAATGCAGTGTATATCCTTTATATGCAGGTGAAATGCACTTATAATATATTCTAATGAAAGATTAAAGCGAAACAAAGATTGATGAAATAATGAAACCCATGTTTGAAAATTACATGTTTGTCTAAAAAAATAAATAGTCCATCGTTGAAAAAGTTAGTACGATTTAGAGGTCGAAGATGAAGTGTATATTTGCCAAACATAGTTAAGTGGTGTTAAATTTCTCGGTGAGATGTAGGTTGTAGTTATTCGGAAACCTTTAATCTAAGGTTATGGTGGAGAATAGCGTTCAGTTGTATAGTGTATTACAATTTTTATGTTTCCAATATTAACGATTAATTGCTTCCAATTTGTATTAGGTTGAATGAAATGTCAGACTTTTAGGATGAGTTTTAAATGAACACAAGTTTTTTGGTAATCGATATTTTTAATCAGAATAACAACCATTGTTCCAACAAATTTCTAGTTTTTTAATTCCATTTTTATAAAAATCTGGCGTTCTACTATTAATAAATTCTTTAATGGTGTCTTCAACGTTTGCTTGATTTCTGAAGGTTTTGAGATGGCCTGTAAGCAATAAAATGACTTTTCGAACTCGCCAGGTAGCTATATTTAGGTCTGTCAATAAGTAATTTTTTGTTCTTTTTATATTAACACGTATAGTCATTTATTATTTATTAGTATACTAAGAATGTTTATTCATTTATATTAATATATTATAATTTAATAATATTTATTATTAATATTACTAATATTAATATTTTAATATTATTAATATCTATATTAACATTTATTATTATCACTAATATGTCATATTTTCTTAACTTCAATTTCCTTATAAATCTATAAATTGAATATACCAGTATAACCATTGGTATAACTATTTCAATGATTCCATGGAAGTAACACCAGTCGACTGAAAATGATTTCCCAATGAGAACCAGTGTAAACACGCCGCAAATCGAATAACACGGACTGGATCAGTATTGAAAAATTTCACTCGAAGCTCATACTCAAACGTTGTCTAGTGCTTGACGAGTGTGAGGGAGTTGATGTTGCATTGATCTACGTATGCATTGGTGTCCGCGGTGTTGCTGGTCGTGCTTGTTCTCGCGCGTGCGGATTCCGAGTTAAGTGGATATCCCTGTACGATTTCCTCTGGCGTACCATTTGGTTGGAGACTTGATTGATCTGGTTGTAGATATTCAATACCAGAAATTCTAGTCTTGTTAAGGAGCAAATTCATCGACCAGAAAATTTGGCCGTTACAGACTTCTAAGAAGCTGTTAGCATTCAAACTTCTATAGTCCCTGATAAAAAAATTAGAGTCACCTTTGAGAAGATCAGCAATGAATCAGCAATCTGAGTTTTGTCTGGTTGATTTCTCATATTAACTTTTTATAACGTAGGCTTAATTTCTTTGCTTAACTCTTGATCTTAATCCTTTACACTCCGGAGGCGTCTCTCAGTCGCCAATTAATTTGGCACAGGAAAATTGTAAAATTTTATATTTAATATTGAACTTTGTATAATGCGATGTGTGAAATATTGAAATAAAATAATTTTGTTCCTCAATTTATGTGCGATTTCTCGTCAAGTTGGTTGCAGAAAATGTTGTTTGTATTTCATAAAAAACTTTGAGTATTTCCAGTAAAATACAAAAGGTTAACACTATGATCAAGAAAGTATTATTAAATTATTTTTTGGACTTCCAATGCTTTGATTACTGCTAAAATGTTGGGTAAAAACTACGGTGGCATTAATTTTTTAATCAGGGACATATTAAATAAATTGATTTAATAATATGTAAATTAAAATACAAGTGAATAATTTGTGTAGCAGAATATGAAATAGTTCATTTGGCTTCCTAGTAGTTTTTGTATTAAGATAAATTGCAGATGTTTATTAGTACAATTACTAAATTAACATGACTAATAATTAATTCGATAAATATAACAAAGAAATATAATTATGAAAGTATAATATTTAAATTTAATAATGTTTTTAATTTAATGTCAATTATTAAAGTCGTTAATACAGAAAGCAAATTTCAATGTAATTTTAGCTTCTGTACATTTGTTTAAGAAAATCTTATTGTAGATGAAGGTTTCTGGTTTAATAATTACAGGCACTGTTTTACGCAAAAGAAAACTGAGAATGGTTTTTTGTAACAAAGAGATAGAACAGATAAGATACTATTAACATAGATTTAAATACTAATTTATAAAGATGAAAATGAGTCAAAAATTAATTTTCTATACTAGAAGTTTATTATGTCTACAATAAGATACATCATTGAACACCGTGAAAATTGATATGTCACCATGTTTTAGAGATTAAAACATACTATAGAGAAGATAATGTTTGAATCACAAATGTATGTTATTACTGATTTATTGTTGTATGTTACATTTGGATCGGAGTTGGTTGCCAAAATGAATATGTGGTTGTACGTGCTAAGTTGTGGATGACTGTCTTCAATTAACTGTGCGTTAGTGCATCTGACATTTGATAATAATATTTTATTACTAATGGTTTGTAACCAAGCACTATGGATTTGTCTCTGTTCTTGATTAGGAGTTTTTGATACGACCCATTTGCTTCGGTAGACAATCAAAGGTCGCCATTCGTTGGCACTGAATATAATATGGAATTTCTAAGCGATTTTTATCGAGATTACGGTATATCATTCGTCGTTGACCTAAAACAGCTAAAAATGGACGTTCTTAATTCAAGGAAATTTTATCAAATTTTCAAAATTGGCACGAGAAAAATGAAAAGAATCATATACGAAATTTCATCATTCAATCTTGGAAACTAGAACACATTAGGGAAATTAGAACAGTTATTAATTGCACGAATAATGAATAGTTGCTAATACATGTCGTCTCAATGAACTTTGTATGCAAGCTCCCGTATCTAATGAAAAGTTTTCGGGATATACAGTGACTCACAATATTATTCATGAAAAGGTGTCATATTTATTGCTCTTAATTACATGCAAAGCTTCAAACATTACATTGAAATTAAGAAAAATATATTGTAGGAAAATGTGAGAAGAAAGAAGGATAAAGAAAATCAAATATACGTTAAAGAATTAATCGTTGCGCGTATTTGTTATTTAAAAAGTATTTGAACAAATGTTTGACACTGTATACAGGATGTTCCATTAATTGTGTTACAATATAATATGTACATCATTTTTTATACCAAATAAAATATTGGAGGTGACAATTATTTATTTCGAGAAGACGCATATTAAAGTGCAAATACAATAATTATCCTTTTAATATATTGCGTACTGGAAACAAGAAATTTCGTTTTTACATAATATGTAAATACTTCGTAGCTTCGCTACCACACCGTTTAAAAAAATATTAAATTTTATGATGATTTAATTGATTATTTGTTTAAAATTTATGGAATGGCAATGAGATGTTTAAAGAATATTTTATGTAATTATATTTTATATAATTTTTATATTTTGTGAGTAGACTTCATTGAAAATTACCAGCCAGCAACTCCAGTTTTCTACAAAGTAACCAGTACACAATGTATTAATCTGTTAACTGTGGAGTTTAATTTAAAAAATTTCTCGCTCTGCGCACAATAGAATGAAAAAATGAAGTGTGAACTCGTCAAACGCAGTACGAATGCACTGAGGGTATATTCTAGCGAAAAACTACAGCAAAACAAAGAAGAATTACTAGTAAAAACTACTAATAATGTATCGTTAGTTTTGAAGGTGGACTAAGTCATATATTTTTAGTTTCGAGATATTTAAAGGTTTTTCTTTGAACAGATTAAACAATATGCAACAGGCTATTTCAGAAAATATTTAGTCCTGAAAAATGAGAATTCACATATTACGACTATAATGTTGCGTGTACCTTATAAGGAAATATAATCTTAATGCTTGAAATGATATAGACCATTTTCAAAAATAAGGGCACACATTGCATTGCAACAAAGTTGTTGACACGCTGTACATTTTGTAGTAATCAAAGGACGAAATGAAACAGTGATAACAAACAAATTTCACGAGAGATTAACCTGAAAGCGAGAAGCTGAATCGGTTCGAATTCTTTTCTGGCAATTATACAGGTTAAGAGCATAAGTGGGACAGAGCTGAATGAAAGCGACTCAAAGTGGAGCAATAGCAGTCGGGGCCAATGACGATATCGTTAGACGTCGCAGAAACTTTCCTATCGTATTCATAAAATCGATATTGTTCACCATCGAAGTACCGCACTGACGAGTCAGTTGATTGATACAAATCCACGAATAATTCATGCTCGAGTA
This sequence comes from Nomia melanderi, assembly GCF_051020985.1. Classification (NCBI taxonomy): domain Eukaryota; kingdom Metazoa; phylum Arthropoda; class Insecta; order Hymenoptera; family Halictidae; genus Nomia; species Nomia melanderi. The sequence goes on along the minus strand of NC_134999.1, from coordinate 26,631,672 downwards.
ATTTTGAACTGTGCCCGGATCTAAATCACCTATCATATAACTCCATTGAATCCTGGAGCATATGCGCATACGTAACGTCCATGTGTGTACTTTTGTAAATATAGGGTAGTCGATTATCAGTGGTGCAATCCATGAACAGATGATCCTTGCCGAAGAAAGGGCAAATTCTGTCTTCCATTCAAGATACAACAAATAGTTCTTAATATATTTCTTGGATTATACATTACTATTTATAAATTGATTTAAACTCTAATTATTGATCATATTTATTGTTAATAATAATGAAATTACATAATTAAATCTATAATTATTATAGATTATCGATCGCCTGACAAGAAAGTTAAAAAACAAATTGTTAATTCTCTTAATCTTGCATTAATAGTAAAAATATTATTTCTACGCGTTAAGTATCATTGCAAAAGCATTTATCTGCTATCAATATTAAATCATCGTCATAAACATAGATTGGAGCAATACATATTAAACTCCTATTTGTTCTAATTACAAAGTCATTAATAGTAGAGAACACCCACGTAGCAGAAGAAGTAATAAAGTACGGTGTCAACTACAGATTGCACGTGTCAGCAGTAGCGTTTTTAAAGCACTTCTCGAAGTCTTAAACCCACGTCTTTTTGAAAACATTTTTAGAGAACGTTTTCGTCATAGTGAAACTAACGAATTATTAATAATAAATTAACTTAATTAACCCTCTGTGGTCGTATTAATCTTATGTACAAATGAAGTTTGCAACTTGTTTTTAAATTTTAGACAAAAATACAATAATAGATTTTTATTTTACACAAATTATTTTGATAATAAATATTTTAATTCTTTAATTTTTATTTGGAATCTATAACATTTATTTACAACTTACAATTTTATATTTTAATCATTTTCATTTTCTACCACACCAGGATGGTGAAAGTGTTCTATCACGCATAGTTTGCCTTACGACCGCAAATGATTAACCCATTTGCATTCCAGGTTGTTTTGTAATCTATCAGCAACTGCAACTAATTTTTATAGTATTCTCAGCGAAAATGAGAAATGCTATAACATTTCATCGATCTTCTATTTTCCTTCTCAGTGCAAAATTTGGATGTGTGGAAAATCTAATAATTTTAGGATAGTTTCTTTAAGATTTATTAAAATATTTAATATTATAACTGGTGCAATATTGGAGCCTACAGAGTTCAAAGGGTTAATATTCCCACGTTGCGAAAGGAATGGTAAGGTGAAGAGTCGACAACAGTTCAACCCTATGTGTCTCCAGTTGTATTTTTAAAACACTTCTCGAAGGCATACACCCACCTCATAGCTGAAAACGTACATTTGGAGTAGGTTTTCGTTTCTAGCGGAACTAACGAATCGTTTTCCATTCACAACGCACGAGGTCACATGAGTAGGCAGCGCACGTAACAACAAAAGGAAGGCAATTCGAATGCCTTGGGCATTCGTCTCGCTAGAATGAGTGTGCGTGACCTGCCAATTGCTGGCTCCAATCGTCCGCGCGGCCGTCCAAGGCGTGCTTTTTGTTAATGGCGTTCGTCGGGGTTCGTTACCAGCCGACTAACGGCCAGCTTCTCTCGTTAAACGTGACCTAGACCCGTTCTTATCATCGCGATGTCGATATTTGTCCGAAATAATTAGTTCCACCCTGCCCTTCCTCGCCTTCTCGCACCTTTTAACCCATTCGAGACGAATTACACGTTAGGTGCTTAATGGAGCACCTAGCTGAAAAGGCTAATGACCACTGCATTTGTCCTTAACACTAGGTGTACGAATGTTTATTGTATGGTTTATTATATTGTTCCTAGTGAAATTCATATTCGTTGGCTTAGATCTTGGAAATTCGGAATTTAAAAATAGACTGCTAGAATACACATTCGCGTAATTGCATCAATCAGAGTCGACGTAAACGTTTACCAACTAATGTTTATAAAATTCAATTTGCGTTAAATTTACGCGTTCCGTAAATTTAGTGTTAACACTAATCGTACCGCGAATCACCAATTTCTTTAAAATTTTATTTAAGCAGAAAAATTACAAGAAGTACAAAGAATTTCATATTTCAACATTGAGGAATAAAAAATAGAAAAAATAATAGAAAATAATATATAAAATATAATAAAACTTGCATAAGAACGAATGAATCGCAAATATGTGGTGATGACGTTCATTAATTATTGTGTGCAGTACGATATTATTTAAAGTGTTGAATGAATAAAGCTATTTCACAGTTCTCACACTGATAAATTGCTTCTGTTCTTGTCTTTTGAGGTAAACAAATGACACAACGCTTTTGAGCTTTTCTTGATGAACTTGATGTTATCGCTATTGGAAAATGTCTCGTAAATCTTGATGGTAATGATGGGCACTTTGTAACTTCTAATGTTCTTTTTGGTATATTTTTTCTATATTATAGAAAATAGTTTCTATATTATGTTTAATATAAAACTCAATTCTTTTATGATAATGATCAACAAAATAGGGCGTATATGTATATGCCAATGATACAAGAGGATTGAAAACTCTTCTTTTTCGTTCATTTAACTTTATTTCAATTTCTATATTATCGGATTAACGCTAGAACATTCCATAGAACAGAACACTTACATTCTCTGAGACTTCTATCAGTTCCAAAGCAACAATCAACCTGTTAAATAACGAAATTACTGTCTTGCAACTTGCCATACTAGATACCAAAGTCCGATGTCGCCAATACGACGACATTCGTCCTCAAAGGGTTAACTCTTCGAGGTATTGATTCTTTAGTCGCGGGTCTGCCGGCTTAACTCGGCTTAATCGACTCTGTTTGGTTAACGAGCGTGTCCCAGGCTGACGTATCGAACTGTCCGGCTCGTTGTTTGGCCGCGGTCGTGTTTTCGATGCGCCTGGAACGCGCACGAGAAAAAGGATCAATTGATCAGGAGTGTTGAACCGGGATACTATCCGATTGCACTTGATGCTTGGCGTTTAGTTACCTGTATTTAGTGATCTGCGGCTACACAAGATTATTTCGCTCGAACTGGAAAGGAAAAATGGAAAACGTGGGAAATCGATGAAGCTGTTGTTAGGCAAAGACTTGGTATACAGCGAGTCACAGGAGTATTCGTGCTTCCTGAACTGTCGAATATAAACGATTGATATTTGTTTACAATGCGAGTTTCAAAGTTTTTGTCAACAGAAATGTATGTTGGAATTACGAAGCTTTCAAACTCATATACCTTATTGCAAAATATGTCAATATAACAAAAGGTAATTTTACGTCAATAGGAATAAAATTGGTCTCTCATACGCCTGATGATTTAGATCGTCTCGAAGGTATTATAAAATGCAAGGATCAACCGAATATTAGTTATTAACCCTTTGCACTCGAGAGGCGCCTTTCAGTCGTCACCTGATTCGACGCATCAAACTTATAACGTTTTAAATTCAATATTAAACCGTGTGTAACGTATCAACGCATAAAACATCGAAATAAAATAGTTCTGTCCCTTAATTTATATAAGATAAGCAATTGCGTTAGTTGCGAAAAATATCGTTAAAATTTAGTCAGAAAGTAATGAATATTTGTAATGAAAAATATTGTCGAGTGCAAAGGGTTAATACATTAATTGTATTTTTAATATAAGTTGTATAGGTACGAATAGTCTTGTGATATCAATTTTGTTCCATTGTTTTGTTATATTGACATGTTGTTTTGCAATAAAGTTTATATAAGTTTGAAAGCTTGGTAATTCCAACATATATTCTTGTTGGCAAGGAGACTCACTGTAGGGTAACGACGCCTAATAGGGGAAAGGTCGTAACATGGAATACCACAGTGTTTCGGAAAATAAATAACTTAATGTGTCAGTTACCGTGGGAAACACTTCTTTAGTAATAGAAAACAATCATATTAATAGTTGAACAGCAATTAAGAATTTATCATTCAATGCGAAGCATTATTGTGCTGGGTAGTATATTAAATTCTCGAAAAGACGAGTTAAATAGTCAAATTTCTTAACATAGATAAGCCAAGAAATTTTATTGTTTCATGATTTATTATTTAACACATTTGCTTTTCACTATTCAAAAGCAATTTGCTGCAAATTTATTTTCTCCTTATCAGAATTGAGAGTAATTTGGTTATTCCGAGTTGGTGATTTAAACAATATTATATTCTACACATAACACCACAGAAATGTCTTAATGGAATAGACAAAGTAATATTCTTTTTCTTTTATTTTAATATAAAACACTACTGTTACTGAAATGCTATATATTTCTAGCGGTAACGGCGACTAGAACAAGTGTAATCCGGAAATGTACCACACAAAACGGGATGTATAATTACCTTAATTGGAACTTCTACTGCCCGAGAGTGATCCTATTTCTCTAACAAAACAAAGTCCCACTGAAATGTCATTCGGTGTTTTATCGTATTCTCTCTTAGTTGGACTGAATGAAATACAAGCTACCCTGAAAAATTGAAATAAAATTGACTGACATTAAAGACTTCGACGTTACGAAAAAAAACTTTGAATTGATTGGCTGAATGGCGTTATTACAAATTAAGGTTCAAGCAAAGGCTTAAAAAGTACTATGACTATAGCTTTTCTCATTAACATCAATTGAATTCATTTAACTGATTTTATTAAAAACTTTGTTTTCTAAAAGCAAAAGAGGTATTTGACGAATTGCAAATAACTCCAATTTAAGACTTACTAAATAAGAAAAGAAAAAATGAACAAAATAAATGGTGATGTGTTGTTAAGGGAAAAGTAGGAATATATTTGACTTTTTGATAATTCATTGTTTACGATAGATGTTTTCCTTTTAAGTACCTTCTTTGCCTTGTAAGCTATTGAGGTAACAAATCAATATCATATAAAGTCTTGCTATAGGTACTTTATTTTAACTTATTATTTATTACAAGTGGCTATAGTCGTGCGTTCACTGTACTCTGAGGGTAATCGTTGTTCTTATGTCCTAAAGATGATTGTTGTCACCTATTAAAAGGTCAGATTTAAGTTGTGTTATATTAATAGAATTATATGGAAATTCGTATTATTTAACAACTAACTGTATTTACTTTTTATATCTCAAAAATGACTGTTGTCACCTATTAGAATTTCGTATTATTTGACTATTACCCATAATTCTGCTATTCTAAAAATAAGAAAACATTTATTAGAAGAAATATTTACCAGAGATTTACTGAAAATTAATAAAAATTAAATTTACTAAAAAAAAAAAGAATTCTGTTTGTTCCACGACTTACATTTTTTTACAAAAGCTAACAACTGAGGACAGGTGTATAACATTTAATTTCACTTCAAATGAATAAAACGACATTTACATTTGTTAACTTCTATTCGAAATCTTTGTCACGAATTTGTCACGATATTATAAGACAAGGGGTTAACCAGTATTATGGTAATACGTTAGTGCCCAATTCCACAAAAACGAAGGGGTTGAACCCTGGCCAGCGGTCGACTCTAACAGAAAAGTAATTGGTGGTGGTGGTGGTATTCGTATGTCAGACATCGTGTTACACATCTGTTATCAGAAACCCAGTGAAGCTAAAGGTAGGATTTCCTATAAGCGTCAGGTGGGTGGGTTTGATCGAATGTGTTCGGCTGTTAGCAACGTCCAGGTAATCATTTTCAACGTGTATGCGACGTGTTCATCTAAAAAAGCTGAGTGAAATATTGCAAAATAATATTTCAAATAATGTTCAGAATACTATTTCTAATATGAGATAGTATGTATTGGATTGTTGCTCTGTTTAATGAAACATAAGAATCAGTTTCATCTTATAAAATTATAATTTGTTACTGTATACTCTGTTGACTCTCTTCAACAGTTTCTTGAAATATTATGCAGTAATATTAATTTATTATTAATACTTAATAATATTTAATATTTAGTAATCTTAATATTTATTGATTTTAGTAACATTTAGTAATATTAATATTTATTCATATACACTAATACTACTTTGAAAATAAAACAAGAACCTAATAGTTTAGATAAAGTACTATGTATAAGTTTTAAAGTATTAAGTGATATATATTTTAGTTAAAATAATATGTCAAATGAAAAGTTAATGTTTCAGTAAATAAAATATCCTTGTTTTAAAAGTCTGACGTGTAAAGAAAAACATTTTATTTGTTTGTATTTAAAATGTGTCCTTCAAATATTTTCTAACGGCAAAAGTAAAGTGACGGAAAAAATGGTATTATAAGGCAAGGAATCATTTGATAAAATAAATTTATTTTTAATTTAACAACGAAAGTTTGTATATAACAAAACACGCCATTAAAAACTTTCATCGATTTTTTTCATAAATATAGAATCAATCCAACGAAGTTAAACATAAATATCATATAATACAAAATCACACTGAAAAGACGAATATTTTCAATATTTTTCAATCAAAATACTAGCTTTAAATATAATCACAAACTAAGAGAAGCGAAATATTTTGTCGTTAATTATACTCACGATTTAAAACAGAATAAATTGGTTACGAACTGAAGCAATGTTTCACACAGCACTGCAATATACCTAGAAAGTTGATCCAAGATGATATCAAATTCTGCAGCATTTTTTTAAAGAGAGGATGAAAAATAATGAAATATATTTATAGTTATATATTAATCACTTAATCAATAACGAAAAACATAATTCTATAGGCTAACCAAGAAACAAGTTAATTTCGTTTTAAATTTAATTAAAAAATTCTTAATTAATTTCAATCTTCGCTCAGACGGAAAATTGAAATTTTGTGAACATTTTACATTTATTTTTATTATATCAGGTGTTTCTGAAAATTTCAGTTCTGAAACTAACTTTTCTCGATATTTTCAGAACTTGGGAAATATTCCGATAATACCATTTTATTGCTTATTTCCCCCCATTCTCATAATACTTTTCGGTTATCTCCAGGATAAGTTCCTGATTCCTTCACGAAAAGGAAACCAATTCGGGGGCAACGAAATTATCGATCCATTGTTATATCTTATCCGCATCTTCGAAGCGCTGTTTAGCTAAAGAATGTGGCAGCGACCTGAATAAATGAAAATTTGAGGACGCCAATCTGGCGAATATGTCGCGCATGAAAAAACTTCCCCATTCGAGTTCACATTTTAACGACCACACATTTAATGCGAGCGTTCTTGTAAACCGCTGGCAGAGCTCTTGAAAATCTTGTTCTGCCGGCGGCGCTTTTCGCTAAGTCGTTCGTTCGTAATGTAGTTATAAAATACTTATCGAAGGAAACATTGAAATTGTCATTCGTATTTTATAATGTGATTTGAGTTTTTGTCGCAATAAATGTCACCATTATTGTACTGTCAAGTAATCAGATGAAACAGATAAACAAGTAAACTGACAGGTTATAAAATATTATCTTTACTGAAAATAATATTGAAATTATTATTCAAACTGCATAATACGATTTTAATAGGTGCTGGAGAAAGTTTGTGCAGTTTTATTGTCAACAATGAATTGATGTTCGATTTCAATCGTCATTTCACTAGTTTAATGAATGAAATTGTTATTAGCAGCAAATTGTGTTATGTCGATGGTATCAATTAAAATAAAATTAGTTTATAAAAAAGTTCTTCGTGTTTAAATTTTGATTTAAGTAGTTTATAGTATAAGTAATTTCAATTAAGTTTGGTAGGTTAAAAAATATCTCACCATGTATTAACTGTAAAAAAAAGTAGGACAATTTTAAATCCACCTAATCCCAAAGGGTTAAGGAACAGCACGAACTTTTTCCGCGGTGTCTAATAGTTATAGATTTTATTGAAACTGTATAATATAATCTCAGTTATAAATAATTATTCAAACTTTATAACACGATCTTAGTTATAAATATTACTCAAACTTTATAATACAATTTTTCTTACAATAAAAGCTATTTTTAATATGTCAATAAATAACCAGGTAAAGCAAGTAAACAGATGTATCATATTACATGTTTACCAACATATTATAAAATACTTATTAAAAGGAACATTCAAATCATTATTCGAATTTATTATTATGTTAGAAGATAACTAGATAAATCCAGATAAAGTTTGAAACTGTTGATCAAACTTTATAACAAAATCTTAGTTTTTGTCACGTGTTATTGTGATGGTAACATATAAACAGATAAATAAATAAATTGACGGGGCAAAGTCACTTTTATATGGTGTCGACTGATAGCAGGGAAATCTCACATATATGACAGGTCGCTAAAGTATCAGAGGTGGTTTGTTAACTCTTTGAGCACCGGGGAGCGCAATCGCGCTCCTTCATGCATATGCGAAAAATACCGGAAGCACTATCGCGCTCCCCTTAAATTTTTTTCAATAAAATGAATAAACTTTTTTTGCGCAGTGAAAATAATTGTACTAGCACAGTTTTATCGTTCTGTACGTAGGTTGCTGTAAAATTTTTGGAAATCCATTTTGACATTCAGTTATTTGTTATTTACGTAAAGCTTCACATTTTCATGTTTACAACGTAATGGAAATTACACAACACAATGGAAATTGTATTTATGATTGAAAGAGAATATTTTGGAAAACAATAACACCATCAGTTCAAATTTATTTCTGACTTTTCTGATTCTATTCCGAAATTTTTGCAGCAATCCACGTCATATGTAGCAAACAGTGATGGGGATTTACTTGGTAAATACGAATATTACTCCAACCATCACATTGAAGGTGTAGACTTAAAAATGATTTTCAATTTCTTTATCTTGTTATTATGAATTATGTGTTATATACACTATAAAAACAAAGACCACACTATGAATATGAATATAACAATTGGTTCAGAAAGTCTGTTTTCGTTTTATTTATGAATATTTTTCAGAATTATCTATCCTTTTCTGCATTGTTTGAAACTTTATTTTTATAATAATATGTAGATATTTCTAAAAGAATACTTCAAAATTGAATTCGAAACAAAGAATTTCCTGCGTGGTAGTAAAAACGAATAAAAACTATTAGTATTTTTCGCATGTGTATGGAAAAATCCGGTATTCAGAGGGGTAAACAGAGACATATTGTTTAGTGTTGTTTAACAAGACACCTTTCAGGCTTTTTGTCCAATAAGTGGTACTTTTTATTCTATTCCATCAGTCAAATGTTTCAGTTGCAATCTGTAGACACTCTGCAGCAATCGTTTCACTTGATCGAAGGTGCTCGTAAAACAGATCTCATCTCCAATCAAATTGCACAGAAAGTCTTCTTGGCGTGGATGTCCTGCGTTGTCATCAATTTTGAAAGTTGGATAAAGTCGATCTCTGATTTTATTCTTGTTTGAAATTATGTTATAATACTATTTAGTATTATATTATAATATCATTTGGTACTATATAATTTTATTATATTTTAGTATTATTTTTCACTATTAGATAAAATATTCCATAAAACATCCTTTTTCTGTTGCCTGACAGGCAACGAGATGTTTATATATTTAGTAGGTGAGTAGCATTATTTTCTAAAAGTTCATGACATGAATGAAATTTCCTATATTCGTCATTAGAGGAGTACTAAGATGATATTTTTCCTACTTCTACTTGATTTTCGTCATTTACTTTTTATATACATGCCAATAATTTTTAATTTCTTTCATTCCTGCACCAAAATACTTTGTATACCAAAGTATTCGTTACTCTATTATTTGTGTTCAATGTCTAGTGTTTATTTACTCAGTTAATATTTATAACAATCATAGTTTTCACACGATTATGATTTTACAATAAAGAATCTCATTCGTTATACTTTCAATTACAAAAGAAACATTACGAAAGGAGTAAAATATACATTTAAAGTATAAATAAAAGATATTTTCAATAATTGAGAGTACAATAAAAATATGTGTAAAATGAAGTAATAAATAATAAGTAGTCTTAATTTAAGTAACACCAGTTTGATCTGTAACGCCCCTTCAATATCTTCAATGCTCTCTGAGGGCGGTACCCACGTTGAGAGTCACTGATATACACCGCCCATAACCTTTCATCAAACGTCTCCACGTATAAGGAAATATTTCGCTAAACCTTTTCCACCTTTTCCATTTCTTCCATTCCCAGAAACTTCCTTTAAGGACAGCCTTAAGATGATCACGTTTCCTTCGTTTCAGTTTGAAAACTGAATTTCGCTTTTATATTTTCACGTTAAAACATTCTGAATGGTGTTACCGATCTAATTTTGTATATCTAAGCTGGTAATGACAAAATTCAAAAGAAAGAATTAGAAGGAAAATAAATAAATACACTTAATTTAATTCTACTAACTGATAGGCTGGCACTTTCGGACAGTATAATTACGCTTTTCTATTTTCACACAAGAAATTCGAAATGGTGTGATCGATTAATTTCGCTATTTCTAAGAATATAATAAAAGGATAAAAATAGACGATTAAAAGGAAAACAAATAAATTACGCCAATAATAACCATGCGTCGAAAACCGAGGCGGCCTCGAACATTGTGCGTGGAACAGTCGTCTTGCCACCCGGACTTTTCCGCTCGTGGGTAGCTTGCCATCTCGTCGGAGCAATACAATATTATATAATCTTGCAGATCGGGCCAGATACTAATCGCGAAAATACTGTATTTGTTAACACGATGAACGCCGCACAATTTCATAGAGCAAAATACACAAAATGGAAAAAATATGATATCAAATCATTTCATTGAATTGCATTATTATTATTACATGTTCATCTATCTGAATGTCACCGGTTTATGTAGTATTATTTATAATATAGAAATGTTTTCAAATAACTAACGTTTAATTGAATGAACTGTAGTAATTCGATTTTGTTGGGGGTCACCGGTGATCCTTACAGCATTCAACGTGTTAATTTCTCTGAGAAGCGTCTACAGTACGTTACCGACATGATCCTATCCGGTCTGTGGCTTGAAAATGAAGAGAGGCAAAGGAACACATCCACTCGCAACGCTCGGCCCGACAGTAATGGCGGAATTAGTTTCGGCACGTTTTTGTTACTGGCCGAGCCGCGAGCTGAGGTGGAGCGTGCGGCCGAATCCCCTTGCCCTTCTTCACTTTTGAACCACTGGTCGACTGGGATCATGTCAGTAACTTACTGTATACTTTTCCAACGACTGTAAAGGAAGAAATCGGGTATGGGCCATTTTGTCCTGTCTGGCGCGTTTAGTGTTAAAACTGCAAAAAGGAAAAGAAAAAGTAATTCTGCATTCGACAGACTGGTACCGGGAACGCTGAAAGAAAAACAGATGAAAGTCTTTCGTCTACTAAAAAGCGATCGCCGTGTGTTCCCGTCTAAGGTGCGCGCTTTGCTAAAGCAGGTGATTGTCAGACGAGGCACACCTGACTCAAACGTGCTAGTTGAAAATCGTTTATAGGAAAATAAAAGCGCATTTCTCCACTGCATCGGAGTGGAAACGGTTGGCGCTGATAGGAAATCCCACTTTAAGGCTGAATCGGTGTGCGATCACACGAGAGTTGCGACGTGTGACGTTATTGACAGACGCGGTAGCTGTAGTCACACGGCCACTGATTTTGTCGTTCGGAACCTAGAAACGCTTCTCGTACAATATTGACACGAAAATACAAAAGGAAATCTCACTAATGTAATATTTAGGTAAGATAAAAGCACCAGTAGTTGATCAGTCAAGAAAAATTTCCTGCGTTAATAATAGTAAATATCCTCCTTTATTATATAGGGAGACTCTATGCATGGAATTGTCAGCTATTGATACCAGGTCAATTACTGATGCCTTTACAATCGAGGCGAGGAAACTGAAGTAACTGGAACAGGAAACAGTGTTTACTAACGATATACGTATTAAAAAATTGACAATGCTGGGACCTATCTTTACAGCTTCCTTTTTTATGGTGTCTTTTTAACGGTCCCTTCACTCGCACTAACCTTTATATTCATACTTTTTAAGACAACTTAAAACCCAACATACACTAAATAAATTTCGGATGCTACATATTTAGCCTCTTCCACTATGATTTCTATCATAACTGCGGTAGGCAAAACTATCTCATTATTCACAATTCATTGTAAAATTGAAAAAAAATTCTAGGCTCATGTTGTGTTTACATTTATTCTATAACACTGTAATTTATAACTGAAACAATTAAGTAACATTTATATTTATGAAATTCTATTTAAAATCTTCGCTATGAGTCTGACACGATATTGTAGGGTAAGGGGATAATAGATAGATAGAATAGCTAGTATAAATAATATAAAAATGATCATTTTGGATTATGCTGCATTGAACGTACAAAATAAAAAACTTATCAGTTAATTTTGGAAGGGAGGCATTGAAAGTTTATCCGAAAGATGGACAGCATTATAGATAATGCAGGAGAATATATTTTAGACTTAAAAAAATGTTGTTTATTTTTACTTCTTTTATTTCTAAAAGTTAAGTTTAAGAAACCGCATTATGAGATGACCTAATACAATTTTGTAACGTAAGCTTGAAAACAGATTGTACATGATTTTCAGATATAATTGAAAAACAGCACAAGTCCACTTTTTCAGGTTATCTGTACGAGTTATTGATTTAACCATTTTTATTTAACCCTTTGCGGACGAAGATCCTTTGAAATATATCAAACTCTCAGCCTGTGAAGCAAAATGATAAATAATTATTTAAGTACTCGGTATATAATTTTGTTTTATCTGTTGAGAGTTTCGTATATTTGAAATATTTTTTTCTGTTATAATAGGAAAATACCCTGTACCGATCTCTTGCTGTTTGAATAATCAAATCGTTTATCCGCAATTTGGTATTCCAAATATGAAAATTTTATCTCACCAAAATATCGACATATGTCCACAAAGGGTTATTAATATTAAAAATGTACACGTTACGAAGATGTACGTCCTTAGTGTAGCCAATACCTGCAGCAATAATCAATAAAATACATTATGAATGAATGAACGAAGATGAAAAGAAAAATTAATTTTATTGAAATGTTACTTAGTTGACTTATGCTGTTTTGGAATTCACGGCTTCAATTAGTTTCCCAAGAGGTGTACGATTTTCGTAGCTGAATAGTTGAAAGTCATTGACAGTGGAATCAAAGTCATACAGTATTTTTCTGGTTTCTCCAGGGAAAAATGGAAATGTATCGATGTTGTGTAACTCGGAGCGAGTTTCCTGTGCTGTACCGTTGGTTAGGTCGTCACTTATCGTTAGATAACAGAGTTAGGCACAATATGAGTCGAATAATGCGGGTAATAACCATTACACGATTACACGGTAACGATTAATTAGACTGTGAATCTTTATGAGAATTTATATTTTTGTAGGTAACATGCTAATTGGGGTACGAGAACATTTTATTTCTACCGGTTAAGTGTATCGCTAAATTAACGCTAGATTTATGAATGTATATACAGCTAGGGGATCACTTAATGGATAAGTCGAGGAATTCGGCTGATTGGTCAGCTTCTATTTCTTCTCATTTAGTTTTCTGTTAGCTTTATATTGCAATTCCTGATAGTTTCGATGATTAATTTGCTATTCGCCAGTACAGTGGCACGTAACCAATGGAAATTATGAAACCATGAAATAGAAAAACACCTGTTGTCCCTGTACTGTTCCGCTAGACATCAGTCATCTTCCAACTATATATACGAACATTGATTATGTGTACTTGACGGTATTGTTTTTGAAAAAGTTGCTGTATAATGGTAAATAAATTATTATGCCTATTTCTATCATTATATCAGATTAAGGTTAACATTAGTTACTGAGAAATAATGTTTATGGAATTGTATCTCTATCTTGAAACTACTGCTATTTATTAAACACAGAATTTTACTTAAAGAGAAATGTGCAAGTAACATTAAAATTCTTATATTTTATTCATTATGGACAATTTGTTTTTGAAATTGTAACATTTGGCGTTTGCTCAAAGAAAAATATGCAACTAACAATATGATTCTTACATTTTACTCATTGTTGAATGATTCCTCATCTAGATAACGACCTCGCCCATCTCTGCATTGCGTATTGAATAGTTCGTCCACCAAGCGTGGTAATCTTTCAAATTGTTTTTAAACGAAAGAATGCTGTACCCATTCTAGTGCACTCTCGAATCGTTCGACCGTCACTGTGGAGCTATCGTTTACGTGTCAAAGGGTTTAAAGGTACCTTTTTATGGGTTTTGTTACTGCTGCTGTTGCTATCGCCGCAGCAACACGCGCAATGGAGCCGAAAAGACACTATAAAATCATCCATTAGAACACACGATGACCATTCTTCTGGTGCACTGACGTAGCTTCCACGTTTTTCAAGGGAAAGATAAGCGTATTTTGAGGTAAACAGAAATAGAATCTATGTCTTGAGCATTCGATCTTCCGATTTTGATACGTGATACTGACTGCACTAAAACTTCATTTATCCGACAGATTTTTAACGTTAAATTGTAAATTTCCATTTAATTATTTAAAATGGCATTCGCATACTATAATTCTATGAAAAGTGAACTACAATTGTATTGGGTTGATGCAAAAATTTTAATATTTTTTGTATGTGGTTAACAAAAAATTGTTTTTTCCGAAACAGATAACGTTTCTTTTCGAACTATTATAATATGTATAAAGAACAGTTTCTTCGTTTTTACTTAGTTTTGGTTTAGCCAGGACAGTTGAGAATTCTTCCTTTTATTTCTTAGAAAAAAAGACAGAACATTTACATTAACCCAATAAATTCATCGCTTTATGAATACATAAATTTATATTTTTTCCTTTTCCATTCTGATGAGGAAGGAGATAATTCACTTCCTTTGTCCTATGATTTTCTTCGTATACGCATTTGCCAAGGATTTATCAAAACTTTATAATAATTAAACTACAATTTGTAATTCTTTTAGTAATTGAATAAAAATGGAACAAACATTCCATTGCAATTAAAGAAAAACCAAATGATACGTATGTTTCCTAATCTCTGTTGGAAATCTTCGTTACAAGTCTAACGTGACATTAACATAAAACTTTCGTTATTTATTATTTATTGTAACAAACATTTTGTTACGCTCGACTGAATAAATTTCGGTAATTTGTAGCGTTCGTTAATTTCACAACACTTCAGAGTCGCATCGGTTGTTGAGTAGGGGATTCAGCAGTATGAGCACTCAACGTTTATAATTCCTGCCGGTCGAGCCATAAGCTGGCTCTGCAGTAAGCGGCAAGAATTATTTTAACGATACCATCCAGAACATCTGAATCAGCCTGTCCCCCGACGATGTTCGGATAAATGAAGTTTTATTGACTAATCAGAAGGGTCATAGACACGCGACAGTTTGCGATGACGCAGCGCAGGGATCGCTGAACCAGCCTTCGGAGGACACAATAAATATTTAACCCAGTTTCGCAAAGCAATAATTACATGGAAAAAGGTGCGCGAAGCATGTGCTACACGTGTTGTTAATCCTTTCAAACCTGATAAACATTAAAATGTATTTACACTGTTTTACCATTTTAATGTGAGGCAAAATATTGAAACTGTGACAAGCAAGCATATAGAGGGTGTCTCGTTTTAATTTACAAATGCAATTATCTCCGGAATTATGTTATTTAAATAATGTCTTAAATGCAGTTTTTTCTGTTTTGAGAGGGTAGTTATTTGGAACACTTAGTTTGTCTTTTAGTGGACGTGTGCAAAGAACATGAAGGTCACTACTAAGATTTCAAATATTTGTGTAATTTTGTTTGCATTAATCAATGTGGCAGGTTGTCCTCCAGGAAAAAGTGTTAACCTGTCTAGGTCAAAAATCCATGGAAATGGAAAAAAATTGAATTTGAGACATTTCTTAAATGACGAATAAAGAAGTAATTACATTTATACATTAAAATGGAACACTCTGCGTATACTCTTGTTTTGAGCTTATTTCTATTAAAAAAGTAGTTACCATTTTATTTGAAACACGTGTCATGTACATACTCGTGATGCATTGAATGGCGTCCTTTGTTGTCAGGTAGGTGAATATAGATAGTGTTGTATAAGAATCAAATGTGAAAGGGTTAACTTGATAACGTTCTTTGCATCTCTTTTCAACTTTGTAGATAATCTATCACCCGTAAGGAAGTACTTAATAATTACAAAGTATATAAAAATGAATAAATATGTGTCGTTAATTTTAAAAGTAAACTAAGTCATATATTTGCAGTTTCGAGATATTTAGAGGTTTGTGTTTGAATGGGTTAAAAAATATTTTTATACTACAATATATAACAAAATATTTTAGAAAATATTTAATCTTGAAAAATAAAAATTTATTATGACTGTGTAATGTGGTATGTAACTTATAAGATGTGATTTTATTTTCAAAATTAAGGGCACACATGATACTTGAAGAAGATATAATATAAAAAAATTTTAATGCAGATTAGAGTTGCCGAATTAGCCAATGTTTACAGCTATTCGACCTCTTTGATGCCTATGGTCCGAGACGATACGGGTTAATTGTATTTGTATGTATAAATATTATAGATTACGTTATGAACTATAGAACCGATGTGAGGCTAAGTTTGCGTGTGAATATAATATAAAGTATATAAACAGATGTTAGGCTATTTATATTTAAACTAATTTGAGGCGATTGTTTACGTGTGTCCAGTATTCATGAGTGATTATACGATGAATACAAATAAATTAATTAAACAGTTGACACGCGTTTCTTTTCCTTTCATCGTGGATAAACTCTGGATTCTATGCACAAGCCCCATTCGTCCCATTTCCCTTTTGTCCGGGAGTGATTAATGGACAAAGGATTAAGTGGATCTGCAGTGGACACGAGTGTCTAAGAACAGGATTAAAAAATTACTCTATTAAAGTTGAGAAATTAAAATTACTGTATCCTTTAAAACGAAGAAAAAGTATCGTATGAAAATTAAAATATTCAGCTCGGTCTGATTATAATAAAAATGCAAATAATAAATATAAATAAAGAGTACTATAAGATACGAATAACATAATCTTCTGATGGAAAAATTGTGAAAGTTTTTATACAACGTTTCTACTTTTATGAACCATATAAAATTCATTAAAAAATATTATTCACTCACTAAGTAATGCATGTCTCTGCTCACTTTTTCATCTTATAAAATATTGGAACTGAAATTACTAAATCACGATTGAAACCCTACCAACGCAGAAACAAATTATTTATACATATCAACCACAATAAAAGACATCGTAATCACAATTTACATAATCATGTATTCTAATAGCTTTTTTAAAGTAACTATTGAACAACGTATAAATAATATCCAGTGAAAATAGCAGATTTTGGTTTCCTGCTTTGGTAACTATTGATATCGTAAAGGGATTAAATATCTGAAATGATTTCGATAAAACTAAGTATGTTTTAAATAAACTTTATTCCAATAACTCAATCTTATAACTATTGTATGTAGAACAAGTCGATATAAACAAAAAAATATGTTAAAAGAATAAATGCTTCGAACATTGGCGTATGTTTTGAATATTTCTAACGGATTTGAAAAATGAATAGTTCCACTTGAATGTTATAACGAATATCTGAACGAACTGAAAAGAAATCTACTATTGCAACTTTTATAAATATTACATATGAATTGTATTAAATATTCATTAGTGTTAGCATTAAGGAAAATAAAAATGAAAAGAGTAATCGATTCTTTTGTTGATTTAACGCTAAAACTACCGAGCAGTTAAATTGATTTGCTGAAATTCCTCTATAGAAACAACCAGAGTGCATCTATTGAAACTTTAATTAATTTACAATTCAGTTTTCGTATTGCTGAACCAATTTATTTAATAATTTCCCAAAGAAACATTTGTTATCTTTTTAATAATTGCAAAAAAAAGATATCAGAAATGGGTCACTTTGATCTGTCTGGTAGTTTTACTGTTAACCGAGGAAGTTCCTAAACTTTCGAAAGTTTGCAAATGAACAGTTGCAAACGGAGAACAGAAAAGATGTTCTTACGTTCATCGGCTGCCAGTGAATAACAGCGTTAAACGATGTCACGCGTCTGAATGGCGCAATTACTGTTTAAATGTATGCGTCGTGGAGTTTCTGCTCGGTTATGGATCGAAAGTAGCTTGAAATCGAGCACCAACTGGATTTAGTTCGCATACAAAGGAGCTTATGCAGAAACGTGCGTTCAATTTGGACACATGTGTACATTGCGTACACACACGGTCGATGCGGTTTTACCGCGGACTTATGGACGTATTAACGGGAAACAGAATGAAGCGCGAGCGTTATAATTGCATTATATCTACTTCGCAAACAATTAGAAGCTGTACACACACTGTACGTTAAATAAATTTTACGCGCTGCCAACGAAATTTAACGAAATTCGATTATTTTCGTTTAAAACTTTGAATCGACATTACAAAAAAGCAGAAATTTTTTTTAATATTTGCCGTTTATTAGTCTATTTAAAATTTGGATTGAAAGTGATGGAAAAATATATTATTATAGAGAAGTAAAAATATTATATTGTAATAATATATCGTAATATAAAATCATATAATAATAGATGTATGATATAATATCCTTTTTAAAGAATAGATACATTACAATAATAGCTTTTTCTTGCATGAACAATATATTGTACTACCACTATTCGTATCTATAAAGAATTTAATTTATTACAATAATTCGATTGAATGAAAAGTAAAGAATGAAAGTAAAGTACATGTTGAACCATTTCAATGAACAACTCTAATCTTTATTATTACTAATCGACGTATTCAAGAATATCAGGCTATAGTGATTCGAATGAGTAAACACAGCTTCTATAAATAATTTAGGTAAACACTGTCAATCTGTTCGTACGTTGTATTGAATAAGAAATCAGTTCGTTATTATTTCATATTCCACTTATTTTCTTCATGGAACATTTGTAAGCTTCCCACAACACGTATAAATCATTTTTGTCTTACTTTTCCTTGTAGAAATTAGAAGCATTGTTTGATAGGAAGAAATTGAGACTATTTAACTCAGAAATTAATTATAATATCAATTTATACATGTAGCTAAGAGAAGTTCAATTAATGTTATATTTCGTATTTCTTTCGTTTCATTGTTTTTCCGAAAAATCAATAAAAATAAGTAATTATGAACGATACGATTTAAATATGAATTTATAGTAATGATTTCTTCATAACGACATTGCCTATCATCAAATAAGTAATTGGAAGGCAGAGTTGTTGAATGTAAGTAGCTTTTCTTGGTCAGCATAAAATTATTTCAATCCTGGAAATAGAATATCTTCACTTATACGTTCATCAGTACATTATATAACTTATAACATCAGTTTCTGATAGATTTCCAGAATGATAGAAACTATTAGTTATAAAAATGGAAATTATAAACTTGTATTTCGGTGAAAAAAGTTGATAGACTATGAAGGTGAATATTTTAACGAATAAAATGTTGTTTCATAAGAATTCTTGTACCTATGTATTTAGTTTTTATATTGAAACAACGCATGAACTTTTCTAAGTAGTTACATACATATCTGATACATTCGAAAGGTCGTTTTAGAATATTTTTGTTAAATAACAATATCTGGTATTATACATTTTTGTCATTTTTGATTATTATGTTTATTACAAATTTCGTTTATCTTTCATTCACGATTTAATAACAGATCAGCTTTATTACAATTTAGTACTAGATTAATATGAACCCAAACACAATTCTTAAATTAAGTGATGAAGCTTCATCATTTCAAAAAATAAAATCATTGCATCCAGTTTTGCGTATAGCATTAGTTTTCGTATGTAACTGAAAATTACATATATTGAGCAACAAAAGACGTCCACTGCGTAAATTTTAATTAATATTCAAATTTTATGTACACGCTTATTAAAGAAAATTCTGGTACATATTATGCTCGTTATTATGAAAGGAAATTACTACGCTATGAGTTTTTTAATAGCAAGTGAAATATAATTTGAACGCGTTTTAATATCAAGTAAAATATGAGTTGATTAACAATCAGCTATTCTGTTTATCGAACAATGAAATTACGGACAGAAAACTACAACTGCGAAGCAAATCAATAATTCTGATTTATAATTGCCAGGAACTATCGAGGAACAGGAACAATTTCAAGCTAACTACGAAACTTGTTCAAGTAATTAATCATTGCTCGCGGAATGACTACACTTTCGATTACCATTGAATCAGTAAATTACTAACAGACAATAAACATTATTATACAGTTTGCGTATCACTCTCTCTATTAAAATTTAACAGGTCAGTTATGAGCTATTGATTTGCGATAACAAATTACAAATTTCAATTATACAGACTGAAAATTGTCTCTGCTGAATAATTAATTGTTTAAACGGTTCCCACGTTGTAATTTATATACGAAATGCCATTATAAACTCTGCAAATTTATATTATTATCATGGATATGGCTTTTGCAGAAAAATAAGAATGAATAATAAATCAGTTGTTAATTTTGATAAAATTGACTTAATAATTTTTGGTTCGAAGTCACTAAATGTTATTTTCGTCTTTCCTCAATATTGTCCGCCTCCATTTTTCTCGAACATCCTTCGCAACTTTCGCGACGTTCTCCAGGATCATTTGTGTCATCTATTTTCTTTTTCCGCACTTCACACATCTTGCAGTAGTACCAAACACATCTTGGTTTCACAATTGACTCAATCGCTTTGTTCGCGTATTTTCCAATTAGCTTCGTTACGAATAACAGGAGACATCCCCGTTTCTTCCAAGTTCCATCTTCAGGCACGGCTAAACTATTTTTGATCCCTTTTTTCGAAAGTTCTTTAATTCCCTTCATTTCCGACGCGAAGTTGGTAAGTACTTTGTAAATAGATTCTGATGCAGTATGCAAGTTTTGCATTGTTGAATAATTGATCCTTTTACTCGAGCTTAAAGACCCGTACTTTGCTAACCTGCCCAGTTCATCTAAATACCTCTGGGATTCTAATTTTTGAGACATCATCTTGTAAAAGAAGATTGAGTTTTCCGAATCATTTTATTCGAGAGATTCCTTAAACACAGCGTTCTTTTAATGATTACAAAACAAATTTGATTTAATTTAATTTAATTGTGGTCAAAGTCGTTTTTCCTCTGAATTAAAATTTAAAAAATCAACTAAACAAGATCTAATTTTATTTACCTGGTTTTACACTTATTTGTAGGAATTTTGTTCGTTTTTATTTTCGAATAAAACAGAGAATTGATATCTTTATTGTAGATCCTGATTGCAGAAATTTGTTATGTTTGAAACGACAAATTATAAAGAAAGTTTTTCCTGTAAATGTTTCTATAATTATATATTCTTAAAATCTTGCAACTTTTTGTCATAGATATGAATGAAATAAAATAGTATTTTTGGTAATGCACTTTTTACTTGAATTACCTTGATTTTTAATTTGGTATACATTTATTTCAAATTTTCTGACAATTACCCAAAATTTTTCTGAGTAAAAGTATCGCAGAGAAAATAACTCAGAATGAAAAGAAAAATACTTCAAGCAAATGAAGTACTTCAGCTAAATAAGTTATTCAGTTCGATGAGTGCTACCTATATAAAGAAAAATCAATATGTTGTTCTATTTAAAATAAATGAGAGGATCCTGTTTTTCCTTTCATCAGTCACCTTAGAAAATGTTATTCTATATCAAATGATCAATCTTTCTACGCTGTTAATTAAACAAAAAATAAAATCGGTGTTTTTTATAATTTCAAAGAGGTCTTGTAAAAATTTATTTAGTTTACCTTGCATAAGAATTAAACAGAAACAAGTTTTAAATAAAATTTAAGAAAACATATTTTATTGCATCATTTATTATTTATTCCACTAAACGAGTTTTGTTTGTATTCGATTAATTAAAGTATCTTATTTCATTTTTACGAGAACTTAAGAACGAATTTATTTTCATTACATTATACTTCATTAATCCCATGCAATAAAATATCGTGTAAGACTCGCGAGGAAGATGTTAAATTAAAATTAATGGAAATAAATGAATATAAATTCTCTTGAGTTTGAATTAAATATTGCATTTCTGTTATTAATTGTAATTGTGGATATAGATGAATATGAAATTCTCCTTTGTTTCTAGTAAGTTATTAATGATTCGACTGCAGATATTTATGTATTTATAGGACATTTGAAAATGCAAAATTGCACAGAGTGAACAGATTTTGAGAAAATATTTAAAATATCCAAAGTGTAGTGTTTTTTATAGCGTTTAATAGAAAAACCGTTTGTTGTCGCAATTCTGTTTTCCTACTAATAAGACTACTTTTACTAGTGTCAAATTAAATTTGTCAAGTTACTCAGAGAATTAGAAAGAGAGATTAAGAATTTTACCTAAAAAACATGTAACTTTATAGAAATCTTGCATTTTGTTTCGTATTATATTGTGTTTTTACACATTATCTTTAAATATTATTTTTGTTACTCCTGTTAACTAATACACTTTTTTTTAATGCAACCTAAAATGATATAATACACCAGCAATTTTCAAATTGAGAGGCGCGGATTAATGCAATAAAGAGGCAGGAAAAGATTAATAAAAGTGTCATTTTCAGAACATCACGTATATAAATGAAAAGATATATACATAGAAATAATAATAAATATATTATTATAATAATTATTATTTATAATAATGAAGTATTGAAATAGAAAGAAACTAAAAACTATTGTTAATTTTTACTTTATTTATGCGAAATATTAATGACTTTATATACATTTCGTGATTAATTTTGTTAGATTATGTTTTTGCATTTCTCTTGAAATACAAATGTTACGTTCATTTTTACAAACAGTGTAGGTACTTATATATGTCTTTAATTACTCTAATAATGCTACCATACATAAATTTATTCCTGGTACAGAATAATTATAAGATTTTACCAGAAAACGTGGTGAGTTTATAGAAATTTCAAGCACTGTAACGAAACATTATAGAATTTTATCGGAAAATACACTTGCTTTATATAAATTTCGGGGAGTATACACCTACACCTCTTTTTACGCGACAGGCATGTTCTAAAAAATTACGCGTAAAAAGATTTCGCGTAAAAAGAACTACAAACTATATAGAAAAAGTAAAGACTGAAACGAAAGTTTGTAAATCACATATAGCCTGATCTTTGTTATTTCCTGGAAAAATTATGAATTTTATAATGCAATTTTTATTTTTATTTCACTTACAAAATGCAAATGCAAAAAATACTGTAACTGTGTTGTTTATGCAAACACTAAATTTAACCGATTCGAGATCAAGTAATATGTTCAGAATAACTCTAAAAACTAAAATTGTAAATTTCACAAGTAAATTGTGAAAATTTTAACCAGTTAACTGCGTTTGACGAGTATACACGTAATCTTAAAACTCTAAATGATACCAATCTTTCCAACGATGAATTAGTTATTTTTGCAGATACACATATAATTCTTCTTCGTTTTTGTCGAATACATACTTCTTTGTTAGATTTTATTGCGTGCACGTTCTTTTGCATGCAAAAAGAAATTATTTTCAATATCTCAATTCGCGTAACTCTGGATTTGCGTAAAAAAGATTCTCATAAAAAGAGATTTAGGTGTACAATATTTTCCCGGAAGCAAACGAGTGAGCGACAGAAATGGACGGTTTCTCGAGTGCGAGCCATTGTGTCGAGTAAAACGGATAGACGTCGCCGTCGCAGCCGTTGAACGTGTTCGTCTTTACGTACGACTAAACAGGCGAACTCCCACCTAAACTAATCCTCCAATTAAGCCAGTTCCTCCGTCGGGACCGCGAACATCATTAATTGCCGCATCGACCGGCACAAATCGACTCTCGCGCGGCGACGAACCCGCGACGGATACATTTCCCGTCTTGCCCCCGTCCATTTCCTCCGAAGACTTCGTATCGCACGCGGCGCGATCAGATAATAAATCGTATCAAATGAAGGAGATCCAATCGATCCGCCGTTGCAGCTGGGAACGAGGATCGTTTTACGCGGCCGCGATATCTTTTTTTTTCAATTCTAACCTCTTGCACTGGAAAGACGTACCACGCGCGTCGAGATGTTTTTGTTTCGAAATTGCCAATGACGTCTTGTGCACATCGATAGTCTTGTTGTGTTACGCAGATTAGATTGTCTTGAAAGGTATAAACACTTTATACAAAATTACTGACACGTTGAATGCTGCACGATTTCACGTAACAAAATACACAGAATGAACAAAATGTTATATCTATATACATATACATAAATTTATATCTATATACAATATCAATTTATTTCATTGAATCGTTTTATTATTATTGCACGTTTATCTTGTTAAATGTTACCGCATTAGGCAGCATTATTTATAATATGAAAAAGTTTGCAAATAATCATCGTTTAATTCACTGAATTATATTGTAATAATTAGATTTGATCGGGGGTCACCGATATTCAACGTGTTAATGAACAAAATTAGTGTATACATCTGCGTAAAATAGGTAAAAACAAGATTCTTCGCACAAGACTTTACCAAGTCACTGAATTAATTTCCAGTGTAAGAGGTTAATGTTTAACGGATAAGATACGTGATAGATATAAGGTTTTTGTATGCTGACTTTCTTTTATATAGGATTTAATAATTCTAGAGTTACGTTTTTCTACATATGTTTTTATTTCTCTTCGTTTTAACGTCGTTTTCTTATTAACTATAGTAGTATTATACATTGTTGTACATATGTAATAGGAAAATAAGATTGCTTGATTTGTAACAAAATGGTAGTGTTGATTTATGTTGTTAACGTAGGTGGAAATAAGTAATTACTAAATTAGACATTTTAATTTTGTGTGACTCTAAGATTGATATTCGAATTTTTTGTGACTGAGAGCTTAATATTTCAATTTTTATTTGAGTCGATATGCTATAGAATGATAATGTTATTCGCTAGTTTCAGAATCTCATTTTCTAAAACAGTTCCGTGCCTCAATCTTTGCAGGGAATTGGACTACCTAAAATGAAATTCGGTCATTCATAAATAAAAATGTATTATTTAAAATACAACAAAGAATCGACTAAAAATGTTTAGTATTATAAAAACAACAGTATGAAGTAAAAAAATAGCAAATCGTACATTGCAAAATACCTTATATCAAATATTTATTTCTTTGAATAACATCTGTCATATAGTTTCGGAGATTTAGTATCGGCAAGTTTCAAAGATACAAGTAAATACCTATTATTTTTCTGTAATATAATCCATAACCTTATACATTGATACGACTTCGTCATGTCTTGAAACTTTTAGAAAGTGACGTTGACACAACGTTCTATTATATCGTAATATAATATAATAGATATAATAGATACATAGATATTATATATACTTAAGAAGAAATTAAATACAAGAAGAAATTTAATTCTTTTAAACTTAAATACAAAAAAAATTTATTCTTTTTATCTGTTAGGGTGGTCTACCCCCTTAAGCCGGGAAGAGATACGTCCCGGGGGTTCCTCGAGTTCGTGTTTCAGTCGTGGCTCTTTATCGAATCGATAGGGGCCGCCATGACGGAATTTTTTCCGAGCGAAAGCCGCTGGTGAAATATTCATCCGGATAGATCGTACGAAAAATTTATAGACTATCCCGGCTTTTATGTCCTGGCCTGCACGGCCATTTGTCTGTTCCGCGATTGTAGTGTTTTCTCGTGTTCTTCGATGTTTGAATAGGACGGAAGTCGTAGCGCGTTGTGTCTGCGAGGCGATCGTTGATAACCCTTTAATGTTCTGAGGCTCGACGTTCAATTTTGTTTCAATGGGTAGATCATTTATCAATTTCGATTTTAATTGTTCGTAATACCCTGATCGTTTTACGTACCAGTATAATTTCAGAGCTTCTTTTAATGTGTCTAACCCTTTACACTCGACAGTGTTGTTCATTATAAATGTTCATTGTTTTCTGAAATATCGGTGATAGTTTCTTGGAACTATCGTGAAAGAAAATCTTGGATGAATTAAAGGACGCAAATATTTTACTTCAAGGTTTTGTATGTTGATATATTATACGGGATTTTTATATTGAATTTCAAATTCTATCATTTGCTTGCAATTTCTCAAATGGCGACTGAGAATCGCCACTCGAGTACAAAGGGTTAAAGAAATTAGTGAGGTGTAATATAAATATTTGATTAAATTAAGTAACATGGGTGTAAACCAATTCATAGATCCTTTTGTTGAAGAGTTAATATGTACTCTGTAACGTGATTAATATTTGACAAATTTTATTTCGATATTAATTATCCTTAATTCAATTCAATATTGAACAATCTTAAACTTGATGAGATGTAATTTCTTAACAATCTAATGTAATTTCTAATGAATATTGTAAGAATATGTTTCTTAAATTTCTGTATGGCGTCCATTGTATTAAAAGAAGTAATAAAAGGAATAAGATATAAGGAATCATTTTAATATAAATTCAGAGAAATTTCTTAAGTGTTTCTCGTGAAACTGTTACCAATGAGAAGTGCGAAGACCTTGCGTGTTTTGCTTTCATTAAACTGGTATTCGTGGACTTCTTTGTTTCCGGTTTAAACCAGATTCAATTGCAGAAAATTAATGTTTTTTCGTGTGCCTCGTTTGGAACGTAGTTACAGTGACGATAAAAGTATTTCGAACGATAGGTTAGTTAGACGGTTGTTAATAAAAGATATATATATTTCTTTGATTTAAATTTTCAACAACAATTTATTTATTTGAATGGTGATCATTCAGGATAATTTACTTTTTTGTATACTTGAGACATTTGATATTTTCAGTACTTGTAAAACTCAAAAATTGCAACTGTTAACATTTTCTTCATAGATATGCAGTAAATAAATTTTATTAAAATTACTATAATAGTGCATTATAAATTATTTCAATGATATTGTAGTAATTGATGTTACTTCAAATGAAGAGTTGAAAATTAAGAACGAGGTAATCCAAATAATTTAATTTCAATCCTATACACAATAATATTAGCGGAATAAAAGAGAAAAAAATTAATTCTTTGATGAAAGTAATACTTTTAGCTCGAATAGACAATATATTATGTGTGAAAAACACTTAACATTGAAATGGAAAAATTAATTTTACGCCTAAAAGTACGTAGACACTTCATGATGTGGTATTGCATTGCAGGCAGTGGTATTGGTAATTTAGCATTTACAGATGGAATTTAAGAAAAAAATCTGAATATTTACACACATTAAAGAAAAAATTCATACAAAGTGTAAAAACATGGTTGTTACCACATTTTTACTGCCAGTAAAATAACTACCTGAGGTGTGCTGTTCGAATCATAAAAAAAATGGACGTTATATAATACACCTCACACCCTGAGCACTCCACCACAAAGCCCAGACATTAATCCTATCGAGCATTTTTATGGTCAGAAGTAGGTAGGAGATTAAAGAAGTACGAGGTAAAACGGTAAAGAAGTACTTAAAGAGAAAATTATAGAAGTATGGCATGCTATTAATGTAAATGTCACGGAGAAATTAGTACAGAGTATGGAGCAACGACATTAAAATATTATTACAGTCAGAGTTTTAATAATAATGTGTCATAACTTGTCAGACATTTATACAGACAAATAATACATTTAATACGTTTATTTAATAAAAAGAATGTGCAATTAAATTTTGCGAACAACTCTTTTTATTTCATAATATTTTTAAGTAATTTTGAGGTATTATTTTCAACTGATTATTTTAAGGTTATTATTTATATTTTTATTTTTATTATTATTACTGTTATTATTATCATCACTTTTACATCTATTATATGCAATACAAATTTCATTTTTAATATTTTTACACGAGAAATGATATGAGACGACGTTAAATCTATACACACATTTTGTATTTACGCGCTTGTTTACTATCGATAAAACAGATAGCTGGTGATCTATAAAGTATGGCTGCGCCATATTTTCCGGTTACATATGAGACCAAGAGTACAACTTGTCTATATACTTATCGTGTGTTTTTCGTTCACTTCTGCACATTGTTTACTTCTGAATATATATTTTCCTTCCTATCAGGGGTTGAAAACAGTTATGATATCGGTTTCAGTTTTTGAAACAATTATAGAGAACCAAAATAAAGTAATAATTTTTATTTAGAATATCGGTTCTGGTTCCGATTCTTTAGAATCGATATTGTATCGGTTCTATAAATGCTAGTTTTCGGTTCTGTATTTATTTCAAAACCGAAAAATAACAGTTATAGAACTGATATAGAACCGATATTATATCGGTTAGACAGAACTGGAACCAAAATCAATATAAGTAGCTCAGAACCGATATACCCAATAAGAATTATGACTTTCTTTTGGTTCTTCATAACTGTTTTAGTCGTAACCGATATATAATAGCTTCAAATAGTTATTTTCGGTATATTTTCAATTCCTGCTTCCTATGTTCAATAGAATACTTTAAAATTATTTTCCTATTATATTTTAAATATCTAGAAAATCATTTTGAATTATTGAATATCTAGAAAAACATTTCAAATTATTTGGAATACGTAATTCTTCTGAAATGTATTTATAATAGGATTGAAGTAAATGTTTTATTGTAACCCTTCAAATATTTAGAGTGAAAAAGATATTTTAAGTGAACATTATTTAGTTACAATTTAGAACATTAATTAAGATACAATGTAATTAAGATAACTAAATTAGAACAAACGTTAGAGTGTTAACAGAAGTTGTAAATTAATTCTTTGAAACGTATATTTAACAATGCTTTTACGAGTTATTGTAGACATTCAATTAGTGTTTATATAATACTCAATCAAAGTTTGATAAAATGTTACATTAGCCTTAGCTATACAAATTTTTACAGATTAGAATTCTGAATAATGTGTTCTAATTATTAATACTTTATATATTATTAATACGTACCGTATAACTCTTATAAATATTGTTATAATTCTACAGAAATTCTCAAGTACCACACCAAATTATGTTGAACAATATTATTACCATTCAATTGACACTATCATCTTGTTTTCAGCGTCACATGTTATACACGTTAATATGTAAATATTGACAACCGTTTTGTAGTCAATTTTCACTGTTCGTCGTTATTTGATTCGGTAATGCTGTGAGAATTTCTTATACACTGTGTTTGGTAACTATACAGTATCGGAAAGCTCAGTAAGGGTGGATTCAATACACCAGAATAAGAATGAAAGTTCATGTAAACATATACCCCAAGTGACCTTGTTTTCAAGTTGTTTTGTGTTGTACCAGTCGCTTACCTACTTTCAGATTGCTCGAAGTGACCACTTCCAGTTTCAATACATGTATGAATACCCCTCGTAATAGATTGTCAAACTTGCTCGAACTAACCGGGTGTCACACAGATTTAATAGTACTATTGATAAATATAGCATTGTAGTATTTCGATAGTGGTAACTGGTGCTTTATAGATTTTTGGCTTTAAGATATTAATCGGCAGATCTTTCCAAGCGTGAATATTCACAAAAGTGTAATTTTAAACTAATTAAATTAATATGATTTTAACCTTTTGCACTCGAGAGGCGACTGTCAGTCGCCATTTGATTTGACATATTAAATTTATAGAATCAATTTACTATTAAATTCTGTGGTACAACGTTTCAATTCATGAAATATTGAAACAAAATATTTTCGTTCCCTGATTTATATATCTTTTTCTTTATGTTAATTGTAAAAAATAATATCGATATTTCCTCGGTAATTGTCGATTATTTCTAGTGAAAAATCTTTCGACTACAATGGGTTAATAATAGTCGATTCAATTCATTTTCAAAAAGTATTGTTAACGCTAAAATAACTGATTGGATCAAAATGATAAATTTCGTACTTGTTTTTTACATTTATTGAGAATGTACTGTTACTTTAATTTGTACTTTCCTGAGAAATTATTAAACAAATTGATTTAAGTAATAACAAGCAAGCTAAATTATAAATGATTTGTCATTATAAATCTTATAATTTGATAATAACTTTGTACATTTGCCTGTTTGTTAGGTTTAATATTAATAATTTAATTTTAATTTCGTCACCCTAAAATTTTACAAAGGAACAATAAATCAATCTTCAAAACTATTACTGTATATTATTATATATCTGTCTACACGTGGAAAGATTTATACGAAGCAAACCACTTTATAACTTGGAAACATGGCTTCAAAGGGTACATTTTCATATAAACTTATTTTCTTATATTAACCCTTTGATCTATGATTTAGTTCTTGACTATGATCGATACGACTATTGTATCGTTAATAATTTGTTAGGAAAGAAAAAATGTTGATGTTTATTGTATGGCTACGCTTGCTCTGAAGGTTAACGATTGCTAATAGAAAAGTAATATTCAACTTATATTAAAAAGAAAATAAATTACACTTAGATTTCTCAAATTCGGTTGCACAGTTTCGTTACGAGTCTAACACGATATTGTAGGTCAAGGAGTCAACGCGATAATTATCCCTTAAGCATATACAAGAAAACACCTTGTATATCCGACAATTGGTACAGTTTTTTCCTGCGCGAGACATTTAAACAGGCCGTAGCCTTGTCGCTGATGTGTTAACTCTGTTATCCGGGAAGCAATTATGTAATGCAAACCTTCCTGGAAAAGGTGTTTCGTCGCGACACTGATTTCAGTGTTTGTGGAAAAGATTTAATCCACCTGATTCAGAGGGCTTGGTGACAAACTATAAGATGGGAAAATTATGAAATCATTAACATTTCATCCATCGTAATCCTATTAATAGACGTCTCAATGTTTTTAGCAAAATGAACTAAAGATTCACAATTTACCAGCAAATAATAATTTCAGCAAAACTTCTATTATTTTACTTCGGACAATTTATTCGGTTATGAGTTTAATTGTTATTGATATCAAAATAGGGATTAACAAATCTTTAAATGTAAATATTTATGTTGGATTTTTAATATATTATACTTTTATCAGATACAAAGCGCAGTATTTAATAATACATTTAAATTACACATTAGAACCACGAGACATAGAAAATACGAATTTATCACAATAATATAAATGTTTCCAGAACTACAAACAAAACATAAAGATATTAAATACGTAGGTATATATACATTCTTACATTTTTCTAACACTCCCCCTTATCGATGTATTATTCAGTTGACACAAAAGTTTTTTTTATAAGAAACAAAAACAAGAGTTCTTCAAATATTTGTATTGACTTAACACATCGCGTACCGGTTAATTCTTAGAAAACTGGCTGACTTTTCAATGAGATCAACTTATAAGTTCTTGACATACCACTATATGCAAAATATTCAAATATCTTATTATTATTTCATAAGTATTATACAAGTAATCAGTCTTAATAAAAGTTAACATTTTATTAAATGGTGTGGTAGTTCAGCAATGTTACAAAGATAGGTTAAAATAAAAACGATATTTCTCGTTTCCAGTATGCAATGTGTTAATATATTATATTATATAATTATAGAAGTGTCCTTTAAAAGTACATGTTATAATGGTTTGAAAATAAATTATTTGTTTCGAAGACAAAAATTTGTTTGCTAACCACAAACGAAAAACCCAATAATATTTTGTATTCTGTTTGTAGTTCTGGAAATGATTTTATTATTGTGATATATTCAGATTTTACATATCTCGCTATTCTATTGTGTTGTTTGAATGTATTATTAACGTTAAACGTGCCGACTAATTAAATCAGTTATAATATGAAGATAAACAAGTTAAACTATAAATATTTCTCATTGAAAACACAGTATTGATTTAATGTTAAATGAACGAAGAGAAACGAGGAATTTTAAATCAAATTTTACAAGCATTTAAAATAATTTATAAAAAACCCAACAATTTAGTCCTTGAAAGACTATTCCATAACACGTTGAATGTAAAAATCTGTAGTCCGTTATTTATTTCAGTGAAACGAATTCTATTTTAACACTCTCTTTACTTAAACTTTTAAAGAAATTTCGTATTCTTTTTAATTCTCCATACTATCATACGGCGTTTAATGTTCCGGTCAATTATTTCAGTCGAGCTCTCTGTGTCGCTGTCTAAATAGAGAATGAGAAAATCACGTAAAAAGAGAATCCTTCTGAATAAAACCATTTTTATACCTACGCAGGACACCG
The DNA here is from genome assembly GCF_051020985.1 of Nomia melanderi. Classification (NCBI taxonomy): domain Eukaryota; kingdom Metazoa; phylum Arthropoda; class Insecta; order Hymenoptera; family Halictidae; genus Nomia; species Nomia melanderi. The sequence continues at coordinate 26,599,493 of NC_134999.1, read as the reverse complement.
AAATAACTCGATTTCATTTTATACGACTTTTTTTTTACGTGGAGCTTATCTACCGTGTGAAACGAGAGTCGGTCGTGTATTCAATATATCTTCTTCTGCTTGCGCTCAAAAGTGGCGCACCCGGCGGAGAACAACGAATATTATCGACAAATCGAGTGTTTATTATATTCTGGGGGAGAAATGTTGAACTCATGAGTAAACAGAGAATTGCTTATTGGGTCAAGCGTAATGAAGATTTTAGCGGGTTTTTCTTGAAAGTATAAGTCCTTTCTCTCATACATTGAGATATTTAACCAGTGAACTGTGGAATTTAGTTTTACAAATCTCTTATTGTACGCGCAATAAAATCAAACAATAAAGTGTATACTCGTCCAACGCAGAGCAAGCGCATTTATAATATATTTGAAAGAAATACAAAAGCAAAACGAAGAAGAATTAGACGTTTATCTGGAAAATAAAGAATTTATCGTTGAAAAAATTAGTATCATTTTGATTTTAAGATGACGTGTTTACATATCGAACGCAGTTAACCGGTTTGCGTTTGAAACAACTTAAAAATATTGACAGATTTTAATCAATTCGGGCGTTAAAAACCATAAACCTGTTAAATTTTATTATGCAGTACTAATTAATAAAACTTTTAAAGAAAATAAACGATTTTTCTGCTACAAATGGATTTATTTCAGTTTCAAAGAAAACATTTTCATCACGAGCCTGATTCGTTATTATACGAAAAGAGATTGATAATATTAAAAATTATGTTTAGCTAATACTTGTAGCAAGAATCAACAAAATAGATATCTAATGAATAAACGATGATAAAAAGAATGGTTGATTTTCTCCAAATGTTGATTAGTTGACTTGTGCTGTTTAGGAATTCAAGGCTTCAGTTCTGAAGATATTTTTACTAATTTATTGTATCGTTAATATAAATATAAATAAAACGTTTGCTATGTTGAATGATTACATCCGATATGGAATATAGACAGCATAACACATAATTGATATTACATTAGAAATAGTTTTCGTTTATTTCAATCGTGTTTGCAGTTTGCCGTTACTCACTCGTCCAAGCGCCATTACATTTCTTGCATTAATTAAATATATATTAATTTAAATTGCAAAATATGTGTTCACGTTATTTTCTGATGCAAAGTAATTCATATTATAAATAACTACATGTATATACTTATCTGTGTTTACTAAGAGGTAATTTGATAATATTGATTACATTACTTATTATAATCTAATAAATAAATTAATCTGAACCAATAAAAACATATACTAAATTAAGTTTGTGATCATTATAGGAAAAGCAGGAAGTCAATTCAGGAAAAATGATTTTGTTTGAAAATTTTAAAAGATGTCGCTTTAAAATAAGGGATAAGATTAATAATGAGAACCTTATTTTTGGTTCCAGAAAATATTTATGTATGCAATGATGAAAGACATCGTCACAAGATTATTTTGAATGTTATTTCAAGGTGTCATTCCTTTTCTTTATATCCAACATGTATTTCTTAGAATAGCTTAAGATTATTAAACTATGCTAATTTATTCCTTTTTTTCGAGGTTATTTCAAGATCGTGATATAAATCATTGATCTTTTCAGAATATCTGAGGATGAACTTGAAGCAAAATTTCAAATCTTCAAGGGATTTTTGCCGCTGAAATAATTATTTAAATGTTCAATTTAGTACCTTATCGTGTATCAAAATGTGTGTAATGTTGATTAAAATTTGTTTAAATCCTTACCTATTACTTACCGGTTTCAGTAGACTATTAACTCTTGGCGCACAAACATGTTCTAAAATTTACAAATCCTTAGCAAAAATGATTGAATTTTATGCGTCGAAGTTTTAAATACGATAGATGAAGAAAACCACGTATCAATCTCTCGTTATTCGAATAATTAAATTATTCATTTGTTGCTCTCGATTTTAAGCATCAAATCTCGAAGTCACCATTGCGGCGGTATTCTACCTCGAAGAATTAAATAACCATGAACCATTTATCTTACAATATCGCTATCGGAATTGTGACAACAAATTTTAATAAATAATTGGCATACGTAAATGTCATTAGATTCATATTTATCAAAATTGAATATTATTTTCTAGTATAAATGAATCATTCTTAGAATAATCGTAAACGTAGGAGGAGTAAAACTAGTTTTTTTTTAACTAAATTATTAAAGTATTTTTAACAATGCAATTACTAAAGAAATCATAAAACAAAAGGTTTATAGACAAAGTATTAACACTAACCGTACCACGGATCGGTAAAATTTCATTAGAAATTCTGCGTTTTCTTTTGTTCATTTAATTGTATATCAATTCCAATATCGCCCAATTAATCAGTTTTTCAATTTTTGTCTTTGCTTTTGTTTCTGTAGCCACTAAAACTAAAGCCGTTGATTCAAAATCGGCCAAAATTACCCGAGACCGATTTTCCCGAAACCTTGCATATTGGTAGCCCTTTGGGTCTAACATTGATTCCTTGCAAAAACTTTTTCCCTGGACTTCAAGGTTAAGGGGGGAAGGGGGTCAAAGTACGCATTTTGAGAAATCTATAATATACTGTAACTTTTAATGAAGACACGATATCGGTCCGAGACTGATACCAAAAAATCAAGCTTTCCGTCGGTATATAAGTTTATGTAATTTATTTATTGCTCACATAATTTTTTCATGTTTTTCGTATTTACCACGGTGGAAAAAATTCAGAGAAATTGCAATTCCCTAAAAAAGTATCGCCTGATTTTAACCAAAAACGCTGCATTAATAGTACATTTCATGGCTTTTCGAATGGTGTTTGTCAAACCCTGGGGAAATTATTCGTTTTTGAGTTGTAAACTAAAATGTGAGTGGAAGTCGAGGCGCGCGGTCAACCACGTGACCTAAATATTCGTTTTAAACGTGGAAAAAACGCTTCCTATGATTATATGTACACTGTATATAACACTGCTATGTTATTCTAATCAATTTCACTGTTTTGAAACAGTGCAACAGATAGGTTATATTTCACAGTAATTATACCAGCTTGCTTATTTTATTTTATACCTCATTATACACGTAACAGGTAACGTATCTCCTTCAGTTTATTTCGATTTGTATTCACGGTAGTATTTAATGAATTGAAACGAGACATACAGTATTTTAAGATTTTCGGAGATGTAACTACTGACCCTACCATTGATACGCAGAATCGAAGGACTAAAAGAAACAAACATTTTCTTAGGTCAAAGCCGTCTAAAACTTCAACGGAGAAATCAAGTATTCACGAGATGTGTGATATTTTTATACTGGATCGGGGATTTTCCTGTCCAAGCCGAGAAATCGCCGTGGTGGTGTTCTGGTAATTCTCCTGAGTTTTCATTATTATTATTTCGCACATTCATAGCGAAATAATTGCTTCACAACATGCACAGACTTCTGTTACACGTGTTAAGATATCAATAATTGCGAAACAAACAAATCGAAACCAGTCATGTTGACTGGTACAGTAGTTCTAGTGTTAAACAAGACAAACTATATTTACAAAGAAAACGCAACAACCTCGCAAAGATTCGTTCGTGCAATGAAATAATGGGCTGCGCGCCACCGAAGGCAATTTCTTACGGTGACGGTGCTCTTGGCAAGCAACATGTCAAATTAATTTTCGAGCTTTCCAACGAAGTTGCTAGCCTCTTTGCCGGTGGGACCGCGGCGCGGCGCACTGCGATGCGGCTGCTCGCTTGCGTAACTATGTAACGTTACGTTCGAACGTAATTATATAATGGTGCGATGCATTCTAAAGGCCAAAGTTGGATCGATGTCTGTGCTCGCTCGCAGGAGCATCGTAAGACTCTTAAGGAACTCCTGCGCCAGTGAACATCATCGGGACCAGGTCCGATCCATCGAGAGTGTCCGCGATCGATGGCGTCGCGTCGCACCGCGTCGCGTGCACAAGCCGCCTTTGTTCATCGATTCTCGATTTCATCGTTGATTTTCGTCACCTCAGGGTTCCTCGAGGACCCAGCCTCCATTTAACCAGTTAACTGTGGAATTTAGTTTGAAAAATCTCTCATTGTGCGCGCAGTAAGATCAAACGATAAAGTGTATACTCGTCAAACGCAGAGCAAATGCATCTATAATATATTCGAAGGAAAAACTAAAGCAAAACCAAGAAGAATTACACGTTTATCTGAAAAAATAAGGAATTTACCGTTGAAAGAATTAGTACTATTTTGCATTTTAAAGTGACGTGTATACTCGTCGAACGAAGTTAACTGGTTAACATGCTCCGCGCCACGTGTATCATTTGTGGTACACGTACAATGATTGTAAGGAAAGATTTTTTGTGAGATATGTGGCGACAAATAGCGGTACACGTCGCGAAGCAGCGAAAATGTAAAAAATAATATGATAATATGTAAAAAGTCATCAAAAACTTGGATATCACGTAATATTTCATTTAAAGAATCAGTGCACTTTATAAGTAAGATATAACCGAAATTTCCGGTGGAACGGAATGCGTTAATACGGCTCGCTTCTAGGACGAGCTCTGGATCCGGATTTCTTGGAAAGTGCTCGAACACCGTGATAGTGAATTGTTGGATTCCGGGTCTCGAAATCAAGTGGGTTGCTGCGAAAGTTTTGGGAAAGAATGGGAAAGGTCCGAATGAGTTTGAACTAATGGCTTTATTTTTTAAATATTCTCTTTCAAAATTAACACGTTATTGACCGGTCACGAGTTAACTCGTGTTTGCATTTGCATTAGCTATTTCAATTTTTGAAACACAGGGCAATGTATAATGTTAGAAAATTCAAAGTTATCTAAAAGATACGTCCAAGGTTTCATTTCAATAACCGGTTACATTGAATAGCTTCTGCGTACAATTGCCAGTGAACGCTGTTAACACTAACCGTACCGGCACTATTTTTACCGTAACCGACTAAGATTACAAAATAAAGGTAAATTAATTAGATGACACATTTTTTTTAGTAAAAATAGAAACGAAAATCGAAAATTGAGAAACTGATTTAATTGCACAACATAAGAATTGATGTACAATTAAATGAATGAAAGAGGTCGCAGAATTTTAAATCTGTGTTATTTAGCCGGTTCCCGGTACGGTTAGTGTCAACGTTTTGCAGTCGAGATGTGACTCTTAGTAATCGCTTGGTTCGATACAGTAAAATTATAAAGTTCGACATTTAATACCTTACTGACCGGTAATTTTAGCCGAGAATTATTCCCTTAAATATGTACTTAATGTACATATTCTATTTACATATATGTTGAAATGATTCAAACAATTCAATCGAATAGATATGATCTAAAACGCTTTTATAAAAATCTATTTTACCTTGAGATAAAAATCAATGAAGCGAAATATAACTTAATTCGGTTGGAGTCATGGAAATACGAGTTAATTCGTGACCGGTCAACAAGGTATTAATGTCGAACTTCGTATAATGGATCACTATGTAGAATGGTCAAGTAAAATAGTTTGGTTCCTTAATTTATGTGTGAATTACCGTTAAACTAGTTTCAACAAACCCTGTTTGTAATTTATCAAGAAAAGCTTTCGAGTGCAAGGGGTTAATATTGGTAGATGGAAAAGTTTTGACGTATTTTTTTATAAAAAATAAACAAAAGTGTTCTTCGAATATTTTTATCGACTTAATCTATTATGCAATTTCCATTGGATGCTATTACCCTTTATCATCTTTCTATAAGCTTATTTATTCCATCGCTATAAAAATGTGATTTCGAAGAGAAACATTAATCCAGTCATAACTTTACTTGCTTTAAAAACCGTGAAGATTTTTACTTCAACTCAGTACACTTCCTATTTTATTGTGTTAGCACTTTTCAAACTTAAAACTGTGCAGTTTTACGAAAATGAGAAACAACTAAATAACAGCGGATTCTCGAAACTTTTGCAGCAACCTAAATACAACACTTTTTATAAACATCGAGCCGAGTTTTATTTAACCTTTGAGCTACTATACGCCATTATAATGGTCTTCGTGCATATCATCTTTTTGAACGATATGCCACTGTAATATGTCAATTCTTTCTCTGTTATCGATAGCTGTGTACATTATAGTCTAATCTAACGTAATTTCACAGTGAAAAACTTTATCAGTCTTATTACTAACCATACCAGCACTTTTCCTACCGTAACTAGTCAAATAACTGGTTACAAAATAGAGATAAACAAATTAGATGATACATTTTTTTTAGTGGAAACAGAAACAAAAGGACGGAGGAAAATTGAAAAACCACTTAATGGGACAATGTAAGAATTGATATAAAATTAAGTGAACAAAAGAAAACGCAGAATTTTAAATCCGATCATTTGACCGGTTCCCAGTATGACAGAATATATGACTAAACATAGAAAATAATTATATGTTAAAAATTCAAATGTGTCGTTTAATCCCCCCGGTAGAAATAGTGTTAAAGTAATCAATGATGATATGTATCATTTCTTATTAATAATAATAATAGCATACAAACTTTAGTTCTATGGTGTAACAGTAAATGGAAATGTTCTAAATCATGTTGTTCCAGTTCTTACGAAACAATTTTTGTTCGCCTGATTTATATTTCATTTGAAAAATTCAGTTTTCCGAATTGTATAAGTATATTTTATTATCTTATATCTCGAGAATTAACCCTTTACAGTTGTAAGTCAAACTATGCTCGACATAACACTTTCATCGTTCTAGTTGAATAAAATTAAAAGCATTAAAATACAAAATCATAACTGATAAATAAAAGTTAAAAAATTAAAAGATTTATTATTAAAATAATTCATGTAAAACAAATATTTATTGTTGTATTAAATATTATTGTATTAAATTCGTCCAAAATTTCAAAATATGGCATAAATTTCGTTTGTACATAATATTAATACACCCACAACAGGTTAATTCTTGTGTCTGAAAAGGATGAAGATGGCTCGAGATGAATAGAATGGTTGGCATTATTGTAAATGCAGGACTTAGGAATGGTGAAAAAAAATGTTTGGTCGGGACTATTGCATAACGTTGAAAATGTGGCCATTGTTATGGCATGAGCAAGTTTTACATAACATTTCTATAGTTGATAGTGGCGTATAGCTATGGAAGCTTTTAGCTTCACTGATTATAATGCAGCTGGAAAGCGAACTTGCAAATTAACTATACATCCTTCATATCCTTTTAGATTTCTTTATATCTTATCCAAATATAACATTCGAAAAAACGTTTTCGATCATTTAAATAAATCTTTTAGCAAATAATTTGATTGTCTAATCGTCTTTGTGAGCTGATAAACATGGCAAGTACTTAAAAAGAATTCTACTAATTACTTTTTTTTAATTTGTACAGCTGTTGTGTTACTTTTTACACTTACAGAAATTATTACAAAATTCTAATTATATTCCTTTATTATATATTAAAGAAGAAGTTAAAAGATAGTTCTTTTTTCTAATAAAAGCTTCCAAGGCTTCTAAATGGCATTCTAGTAATTCATACATACTCCAACAAATGCAAATATATAAAACTTCATTCTTTCCTTAACATGCATCTCCCTGAGAAACCCATTTTTTAAGGTTATATTACAGTAATTTTGTTTGAAAATATAATTTAAAACTTTTACGTACAGTTACAGCTCTAACGGATCGAGACACACAAGAAACGACCCCATAAAGAGCACCTCAAAGTAAGTAGAGAACATCGCGAAGAAAATATTTCTTACAAAGAATAATTAAACTACTTTATTAGTCTTCCTCAACCATATCTTCTTCATTTTTTCTACAAACGATAATACAGACATTTTTGAAAACATAGCTACTGTAGTGTAAGGGAAGTTATCTATACTTGAAACGTTAATCCGCTAAAAGTGCTGTTTAGAAGATATGATTACATAGATTATTCCCAGTTTTTATGACTAGCCTAAATCTGGGAATAGTCAGGTACAGTTCTTGATCAAAAAATTAAGGCCACCATAGTTTTTAGATCACATTTTCGCAGTAATCATAGCATTAGAAGTCCAGAAGATAACTTAATAATTATTATTTCATCGTAATGTTAACCTTTTGTACTCCAGAAGTGTTTCACTGGAAATACTCAACATTTTCTGAAACTGATGTGACGAGAAATCGCACATAGACTGAGGAACAAAACTATTTCATTTTAATATTTCACACATTGATGCATTGCACAAAGTTTAATATTAAATGTCAAACTTTACAATTCTGCTGCGTTAAATCAATTGGTAACTGCGGGGTTTGTCTGGTGTGCGAAAGGTTAAGACCAAGAGTTAAGTAAAGAAATTGGGCCTGAGTTATAAAAAATAAATATGAGGAAACGACCAGAGAAGAATCCCATTGCCAATTCATTGCTAATCTCAATAATGACATTAATGGTGGCCCCCACTTTTTTATAAAGGGCTGTAATTAGTTTTATCTAATTTTATATCATTTTGCTACAGCTTTTGGAGCTCTAGTTTATCAATGACCTAGACCTAGCTCAGATCTGACCTAGACCCAGGTTCAGTTTCGATTATTTACACGGAACATTATTAAGCAAGCAGCAAAAACTGAGAAAAGCCAGTAAACTGCAAATTTGCCGCTAATCCTGTTACATTTATTATTTCATTCTGTTTCGTAAACCGCGAAAGTTGCAAAAGGGTTTGAAGTTTCGAAGGGCAGTGGACAATGGACGTTTCATTGTAACGTATTTACATTATTCAGGGAAACAACCATACCCGTTCGGTATAGAATGGCAAAACACGGCTGAATAGAAATGGAGCTTACATTCGTCACTCTATCGGAGTATGGGATTTTGTACAGGACGCCAGTGGTAACATATGTGGGTCACCACGTACAGAATGAGAGTTTGATGTATGAGCCGCGCGTCAAAAATAGACATGTTGCTGTGGAGAAGACAGATATTCTCTCAAACGGTTGCGAAAAAAAGAGGAGAGCTTCAAAGCGGAAAAGTGTCTTCATTAGGAAAACTTTGGTTTATTATACTCATTTTTATACCATAATTTTGTTTATAATTGTTTTACATTCGGTTATACAGAGGCTAAAGTGGTTAACTAAATATTTACATTAAAAATGTTTCTCTGTTAAAATTCCTCTGTTAAAACATTTGACTCTTTGATCTACAATATCGTGTCAGACTAGTAGCTAAAATTTTAAACTGAACTTGAGAAATCTAAGTGTTACTTATTTATTTTTAAATCGAAATTGAATATTAATTCTCTATTGTCAATCGTTAAACTTAGTAAATGTAGACATAGAACAAGCAACAAAATTGTTTCCTGTTCTAAGACTTTATTAACGATGAAGTAGTTGTATTTATATAAATTATATAATTTTATTATAATTTCATTATAATATAAGTGTGTACAAAAAGCAAATGTTGAAAGAGCCAATAAAATTATATGATTTTGCAGACTTAATTATTTTGAAAAATAAATAGCTTGATTGATGATTGATAATCGTTTGACTTTCTGGATACTACAGATGTAGGAAGAAAGACTGATTTGCAGTGGTTAGTTGTAATTGCGTGACGATTCTTAATCTGTTCCACTTTTTCGAAAATCTAATGTAGGACGGTTTAAAGGGATTCGATAGGCACGTACTAAATTGCTTCCGTTTCTATCACGAATCGCTTTCAATCAATTTTATTTACTTTACGGCCCATGCTATAATCGGTTCTGATCATTGAGAAACAACTATTTTTATAATGGAAATTTGTGGATCAATTTTGTGCAGTCTATGAACAAAATTGTACTATTAAATTATACTTCATTTAAAAATGTTTTATAAAAATAATTTAATGGTCAACTAAAGAAACTTTATACTAATAGAATAATGTCGTTACGTAAACAGTGGGAAGAGGTTATAGAAGCAAAGGGTGAGTATGTTTTTTTGTGAGGTACATTAGTAAAATCAAAATATTATTTACTTATGGGATAAACTTATAGGACAACTTAATATTTATTATGGTTATCAATTACTTTTTTAGTTTCTGAGAACATGGAGTAAGATTACGTTGACAATGTACCAAAAGACTTATTTACCAAAAAGACAGTAGACATGAAAATCTGGCATGTCTCATATTTTAAACATTAACGCCTTGCTTTATACTAACGCGTGACTCGCAGTGATGATTTTAAACAGAATTTAACAAACATAAATATTACTCAATGTTTATGAATTGGAATGAAATATTATTCTTCTGTTATCAGTTATTATACTTTACAGTAAACATAGGCATAGTTTGTAGGCAAATAGGCAATAGGAAAACATACCAACAATTTTTCTCTTTTTTCAATAAATTATTAATGGCAAAGTAGTTGGGTGGATCACAGCTGAAAAATAAATCATGGAGCAAGGGATTAATAAGCTTTCGTAGTTGCTGTACATGTTCACCAATAAATTTACGTTAATATTTTAAAATATTAAAGTATCTTGAATATTTGTTCAAGCTATTTTCAGTGCAATATGATATATAAATTTAATCTTTCTATATTAAGTTAGGTAGAATATCAGTGTGAGTATTGACAATTTTTATTAAAATTAAATTACAATTGAAGCGCTATTATTGCGCGAACGTTTACCTCCGTCACTAAATGCAAATATAATAGTTGTCATATTATAGCACAAACATACCCATCATCATCAAACATCCTTTTTAGAAACGAACAAACGTTGACCCAATTATAACGAAGCCACTGTTTCATTCCATTAACACATTAATCTCCGTGACACATACCAGCGGAATACATTATTGATTATAATTAATACATGTACGACACGCAATTACACTTTTAAACCTGTGGTTAACATCAATTACAGTGACAGTTCCTAATATTCTCCGCCGTATCTGAGGAATTCTCGAAAGGCTAATGAAATATGAACGCAAAATGAATCGTGCATTAATGAAACGCGACGATTTCCTATCTCCAGTCTTCAATATTATTCCGATAAAAATACCGATGAAGGTCATTCCGTTTAAAAAGAAAATTTTGATACTCGAATCTATTTTCTACGACCTTCGATAAGTATTATATAAAAACTATATAAGTCCAATATTATTATTATATAACGTTATATATTTAATAAGTGTACAATATTACTTAATATAATTATATTATATTATCACTGTATTATAATCTTTCAATGCTAGAAAGATCACATCCCACAAAATGACGGATTTCAGTTCTTTTATTCTACAATTATTGATATCTTAAAAGCGTTAAACATCTGAAACGATTTGAAAATAAATGGTTTCACTTGAATACTGCAATGAATGTATGAAGAAACCGGAAAAGATCTATTGTTACAATTTTTATATGGATTACATATTAGTCATGTTAAACGCTCGGTTGTTCTAATCCACTCAACCTTACATTTTTATTTCTCGACCGTTATTCATCTGTTAACTATTTAATTTCTTTGTAATTTCATGTTTCTGGAATTCATTGTTATTTTACTTACTCAATCAACGATTCTTGTATTTTATTGAATTATTTAGCAAAAGATCTGGAAGTTTGTTTTCCTAGATGTAGCGTTTATGATCATGTTGAATTGCGATTAAGTATTATAAATAAATAAACTGGAGAGTGTTAGAAAACTGTTTAATGAAATAAACAGGGTACATTTTAACGAAATGGAATTTAATGAAAAATAATTTATATATTAATTGCATCAACTAGTATGAAACTTGTTTATTTTATTCAGTTTGTACTAAATCATTTATCGACATATATTGCGATTTTAATTGATATGTTGAATCACGTTATCGCAAGTATTAATGCTAAAAAAAAGTGACTCGCCGAACAGTTTAAAAATAACCCAGACATTTCAAACGTGCAGAATTAGCGAGATATCTACGATCACAGATTCTAACACAAATTTATCAGCAGTGCCCTACAATTTAGATGTATATTTAACCTTCGGATGATAGATGGCAATTTTCTACCATAATAGAATTTTTATTGCACTCAAATTCCAAGAAGAAATTAGGTATTAACAGTCAATATTACATGTGCATATAATTACATAAATAAATTGGTAAATATGGAAAAATATGAATATGATAATATGTTCGTCATGCATATAAATAAATTAATGAAAAATGTATAAATATAGTAATATGTTAAATATTAATAAATATCAAGTTATAGTAAATCAGAAAGATAGATATAAATAAATCAGAAAATAAGAAAATATATGCTTATTCAATATCTTAAATGTTGACACTTACATTTATATATAATTACACAAATAAATTAAGTCATATATTTTTAATGATGTTGTTTGAATAGATTAAAACATATTTGCCTACAATATAACAAAATTTGTCAAGAAATATTTGGTCGTGAAAAATGAGAATTTATTATAACTGTGTAATGTTGTGTGTAATGTATATGAAAATATAATTGTTGATACTTGAAATGACTTACAAGGAAAGGTATCGAATTTGGAAATTCAAAAAATTATGTATATATAAAATATACAAAATTCATTGTTAAAATTATTTTTCGTCTATAAAATTGCAAAAGAACAATATAGTTTCTGTTTAAACTTTTTTTCGCTATCTCTTTCCATTTTCAAGATAATCCACAGGAAAGAGAAATTTGTATTTTTTTCAATGGGTGGTTTTATCCCCCCCAGTAAAATTCGACAGGGGAAGAGTTGCAATATTATTAGGCTTGACTTACTCTACTTGCACACAAAATTTTCGTACTTTTTTAAGATTCTGGGTTCGATACTTTTCCTTGTCAGACTATTTTCAAAAGTAGGGGCATATATATAAACATAGTAACAACAACGATTAAATAACAGGGACGTTGCATTCACTATTCAAAAATTTAAAATATCAACTGAATATTTCCCATTACTTCGATATAATCCAACAGCTATTCTATGTTCAGAGTAAATCGTTCAGATATAATTACGAAATTACTTCCAGTAAAAGAATCGAGTGCAGAATTATAGAGGGTGGCTCGGGAGGGTCGACTTATAATCAGATCTCATTCGGATTCAACAGAGTCGGTCGTCGGAAATTCAAGAAGTCATCAGGTGCCCGGAGTCGCTCGGTCGTTAATTTACCTCTCCGAACGGTACATTTTTGTTAAAAATACTCGGCAAGTCGGGTGTAAATAGAAACGAAAATACATTGTCGGTAGCTGTACGGCGCGGCGGCTTGCGCGGTTACGGCGGTGACGGCCAATTATTTTACCGTGTTCTGGCGACGGTACTGTTTTATCGTGACATGACGTTAGAGAAGCGCCAGTGACGTCACTGGACTCACTCAGCCGATAGATGAGAGTCACCGAAGCGATAAACATATTTATTAAGTGTATTAAGAAGGGACCTTTAACGCAACCCGAGGCGTTCTTGCGCTTAATGTTTACGCTCATTATTACTCGCAACCCCCCTGGTCCTTTTTATCTTCGTTCTGGTATTTTCCTTCGTGGCGAGGAAGAGGCCACAGATGCGCGAATTATTAGACTCGAAATTACTTTTTCCCAGTGCTCTATTGATCTAGGTTATAATTTGCTTTGATTATAACTCGTGGTAACCGTAACTTTACATTTAACGGACGGCTGACTTTTTGTCTATCTTTCTCTAGTCCCGGGAATTTTTCAAAAAATTATAGAAACCTGTAAGCTTATCTTTAAATTATTTTTATTTATTAGTTAATTATTAGTATCATTATTAATACAATTTTGAGAAATGACTCGTTTTCATGTCTAGCAGTTGTTAATAGTACGGTGTTTTGCAAAACATTAAAATAGCATGAAAATATGTAAATCAAATATAAAAGTAAAAGAAAGGATTAAGAGACATCTTCTGAAATTTCAACTTAAAATTCTTTTCTCAGTTTAATAATTTTTTCTTAGTTGAATTTTGGGCGCTTCCTATAATTAATTTCATAACCGTTATTGAAAAAGTCGAAGAGTCAATTCAAAATGTACGAGTAAACTTGGAAAATGATTTTCAGTTAAAATTTCAAAAGGTGTCTTTTTATACCTTCGGTAGAAATAGTGTTAAGATAATTTTAAGGTCATTACATTTCAAGGTAAGTGTAATTTCAGATAATTGTCATTTGAGGTGACTGTAGGTTAAGGTAATTATAATTTAAGGCAGTTTGCTACAGTTTGAGGTAACTGTAATTCAATATGATCACAATTTATGTTAACTGTAGTTTGAGATCATCGTAATATAAAATTAATACAAGATATTGTGTCATAAAGCACTCGCGTCGAAACAAGTTTAGAAAAAGTAATATAACTTTGTTAACCCCTTGCCCTATACTATCATATCAGACTTGTGAGAATTTTAAACTGAACTCGACAAATCTACCTTTATTTATTTATTTTTTAACATAGATTAAATTCTCTTTCTTTCTAATAAATTATCAACGACAATGTACCTTTGTCAAATAAACTTGTGAAAGAAATCATAGGACAAGGGGTTAATCTTAAAGAGTTAAATTTAATTTCGACAAAAATGTTAAATCTACGTGAATTGTTTTTGTCGTAAACACGTTGAAAACAAGGCAAGACAGGGTACGTTAAGAAGGAAAGTGATTCTCAATAAAGAGGGTGACTGGTGTATACATACATACAAACATATAGAGAGAATTGATCCTAGGGAAAACGCCAGAACAGCCCAATAACGTGCGAAAATGTGACGCCTTGGGGTTACAGACGAGGGGTATTATGGTAGTAATTTAATATTCTACAAATCTTCCCATAGAGTCACTCTCGGAACGTGGGTATTACAATATAAAGAGGGTCACGTAAAGTGTTATGTTTTCTGGGGAACTATTAGGGGTTGGGACAAAATACTTTCTTGATATTTTATGGTAGCCTGGAGGTGTTCTGTGACAAATATGTTCCTTCTGATAAAAAAAGTCCGCCTGGTAAAAAAATTATTTAACGATCGTACCATTTAATTTATCGAAATTATTCGCGTTTAATTTACATTTTATTTGTAATACTTTATAACTAAACTAAATGAGGAAATTATTGCGAAAAATAATACAGTAACAACGTTTGCGTTTTTTAATAATCCTTTTTATCGTGGCAACTATAAAAATCCTATTTTTGTTGATTTATAATATTTAGTAGTGTAGTATTTTAAAATTGGAACTCCGAAAGGATTTCAATGGAAAAATTGGTTAGGGATGAAAATCTTTAAAGAGAATTTTTCGATCTGATTTTTTAGGGAAATATTTGGAAGCTTTTTTAAAGAATTGAGTGAGCGTACGTATTTGATTGTTGATTTAGTACTTCGTTATTTGCCGATAGTTTTTCATGTGTAAATCTAGTATCGATTTTCATTGTATATCTATTGTTCAAAATTTGTTTCGTAGTTTCTGTTCTTTTTTGAAGTTTAAATCTGTACATGATATCTTTGTATAAATAACTGAACATACATTATATGCATAATATAAAATATATAGTATTATGATAAATATTGAATTGAAACGTTATGGATTATTGTGGATAAGTAAATTAATTGTAAAATGTTCAAAAGTAGATTAACTCTGCCCTGTTATCTAAGGAGCCTGAAGTAATATTCCACCCGAGTGTTATCGCTGTTTGATTAAGGAGTGCTGTGAGGAAGTCATTCGACAAAAAGGAGCAGCTACGAGTAACTAATTACTTTTAAAACTCAACTTCTTTGGAGTTACGTTTTTATTATATATTTATGTAATTTAATCCGATTTGCAGTATTAAACTGGTCTCTGCTTAATTAACTATTCGCTGTTACAATAACATAGTATAGGGTGTTAAATATATTTGTAATTTCCAACTCAAAAATCAAAACTGCTAAGTACATTCGTAATTTATAATTTTTAAATTAAAAAACGTTGAGTATGTTTCTAACTCGTAACTCAAAAATAAAGGTAAATCCATATTATGATATATTGAACTCGGTATTTATTATTAATGAAATAATTAAGAAGTCAGTTGTGTGAAATGTATCTACTTTCATTTTTTTTGTCTATAAAGATCTCCAAAGTATAATAACTAGTGGTCACATAATACAATTTTATCAATTTCCTCTATGCTCAATTTTACGAAATTAATTATTTTAACAAAGAAACGTTACTGACATATATACACACGTTTAATTAACTCAATATAAAAGGATATCTTCATGTCTAACGGACACGTTTAATTCTCATACGTGAAATCATAATCCAAAATATTGCACGTAAACATAATCCACAAGCTGCACTCATCACATTTAAATCCCGTCGACGAAACATCTCCTATTTATATTTTTAAATCGTACCGTAAGAAATTGCTTTCATTTCGTCTCCTTTTCCCAGAGAACGCGCGGAAGCGCGCAGAATATTACTAAGTCCACCGTGTAATATTTATTCATAAGAGCGACTTCGATTTTACTATGCTTGATAAGGATAAAGATCACGTAGAAGCTGCGGTTCGACATCATTTTCTATATTGCTGTTGATAATGCATAAGCTATTCGCATCCCGTATTCCCAGCGGCGAGCTTCAGGCGAAGCCTGACGCGAAGAAAGTGAAAAGGTTGTCGGGTTAGGATTCCAATTTTTCCATATTCCGGCTGGTCTTCATTTTTGTCTGCACGTTTCCTTTTCCGACTCATGTAATATGAACCGAGGCGAATTGGATCATATCGCACATAACACATTGTTGACTGGTCACGAGTTAACTCGTGTTTGCACTTGCATTGGCCATTTCAACGCTTGAAACGCAGAGCAATATATAATATTGTCAAAAATATATTCAAATTTATATAAAAGATATGTCCAAAGTTTCATTTCAATTCATTATGTATAAATAAAGTGTATTGAAGTTTATTTAGATTGTTTCACTTTCATATTTAATTACGGAATAATAACCGGTTACAAAGGATAGTTTCTATATAAAATTGCCAGTCAGCAATGTGTGAAAAAATAATAGTTAAAAGTCAGAATGAAAACTTTATTACAAATTTGTTATTAATACACATTAACACTAGGTTTACGGACGTTTATTGCACGGTTTATTTTATTGCTCCTGGAAAAATTCACGGTCGTTCGTTTAGATTTTGGAAATTAGGAATTTAAAGATAGACTAGTAGGTATATTCGCGTAGTTGAATCGATAAAAACCGACATAAACGTTTACCGAGTAATGTTTACAAAATTTAGCATGTGTAAAATTGACGCATTCTTAAACCATGTGTTAAGCTTCAATATTAGTAAAGAAACATTTTAAAAAACTTGAGAACCCTTTTTTTATAAATAACAGACTGAAAAATGAAAAATATCCTATTCGCCTCAAATTCTGGAACAAAGAAATCTAAAGAAATGTAAAGAAATCTAAAAATATAAAAAATCTAATAGTGTTTTATACAGAAGTATAAAAAAATTCAAATTTTTGTAAAAAATTGTTTGTTTAATTCAAAATTGTACAATTTATTGATAATCAGATTATATTTTGCTCAACTCTGAACTCTTTTTTCATTCCGCTCCTCGAGACGAATAAATAATCGGGGAAGAATAGAGCGCGCTCGTTAAAAAAGGGGTGCGGCAGTTACGGCACTGCCACTTAGTCCTTGTCTTCGCACACCTGACAAATATTTATTTTTTCTTGACACACTTCGGAGCGATTAGTTTTCTATCTACCACCTTCCGTTCTTCTTTTTGAGAAAGCTCTCTCGTGTCAATGGTTCTATGGAATTTAATTAGAACATGTTTGATGATCGATAAATGGGTAGAAGATTTTGCTTATAAAGTAGATGGTGCAGTTACTATAAAGGAAAAGAGTAATCAGTATTTTCATAGGAATATTTCCATTTGATTTTTATGTAACAGTTATGTTAGGTACTTTTTATTTTTACAATGAAATATGGAAATTATTTGTACTCTTGTGAACTGTACCGCTATATGTTGTAATTGTATTGTATCTTTTATGTACTTTCTCGGTTTTCCTATTATTTTCTTCCTTGTTTTATTTCAGTCAATTAAGTGTAGGCTGGAAAATAAAAAATAAAAAAAAGAGAAATCATTTGTGACGCAGAATAATATGCAATAACCTACAAACATAAATCAGCTCGATCGAATTCAATTACGCAGAAAATTTGAAATTTTATATTAAAATTCAAAGAATGTATACTAAGAATTACGAAATGGTTATAATAGAAAGAAAATAAATATTAATTAACACATGAGATACACATAATTCAACAGATGTTTAGAAGACTGGCTTATGTTATATTTCATGAAACAGCGTGAAAGAAAAACAATTAATTCCTTAATGTGTTAAGTGAAACAATTAAAAACTGAATAATAATTAAAAAATATAAGAGTAATTTATTAACTACAAATTTTCGACGATTTTTAAATTCTTTTTCCAATAAAAACGTCTTTTGACAAATTTGTAACATTCGCTCGTTGTTTTAGACAACTTCAATTATTATTTGTAGAGTACATACTCTGTATGAATAATTGAGCGTGTCACTACAAGCATTTTTTACAAAAACCATTTTTTCAAATTGTACAGGTGGAACACCCTTAGCTTCTGAATAACAACTGCGTCATGAATCTTTATATATTTGTGAAAAACTTGAAAATGTAGAACTACACAGAATTGATAGAATTTTCAATTCTTGTCTTTTCGTTTGTTTATGTTTCCACTAGGAAATATTGATCGTCTAATTTGTTTACCGTTATTTTATTACCAATTATTTTACGGGTACGGTGGAAACAGGTTATTACAAAGTGTCAGTACGTTCAGTGTTTCCTCCAAAGGTTAACGATTGATAATAGAAAAGTAATATTTCATTTATATTTCAAGAAAATAAATAACACTTGGATTTTTCAAATTCGGTTGCAAATTTTCATCACGAGTCTGTCACAATATTGTAAGTCAAGAGGTTAGTCGTTTGTATAATAAGCGATTGAAGTTTCGAATATAGAAAAGGACTGCGAATAGAAAAGAAAGAGACGTTGAAATTCGTCGAGTTCGGCAATAGTCAGATCATGTTACAGCCTTCAACCGCGGCCAGTCGTCGAGCGCTATGGCGCGTTAACCCTTTCATTACAATGGACGAGATATCTCGTCACCATGATGTCGTATAATGCTATGGACGAGATATCATGCATCTGTATTATTCATATGAAGTGTTTTATTTGAAAATACGACACAAGTAATCGATGTTTAAGACATTTCATCGTTGGTGGAAGGTACTTAAAGATGATAAATATAAAATAATCCATATTTTACACAATTAGAGTCTTTATGGTTTATTTTGTATAGAATGTTTGAACGCATGGTGAAGTGCATAATGCGACGGAACAATTTTCACAAGAATATCTGATTTCCTTACATCGGCCATTGTTTTGCAAACTATATATCGTCTAGTTGAGTGAGATTTTTCTCCTGTTGGTCGTATTTAAATAAAACACTTCATATCAATAATAAAGATACACAAGATATCTCGTCCATAGCATTGTGCGACGACATTACGGTGATGAGATATATTATCTATAGCATCGTTTCCGACATCATAGAACCGAGATATCTCGTCCATTCTAGCGAAAGGGTTAAAAGGAACTTGGTAGAGATATGGTGACGATGTTGCAATTATCCAATGTTCACTATATTTCATTTTGTCGTTCATTTCACGCGGTACACAACACCATTAACCCCTTAACCTATGATTCCTTTCTGAACTGTGATCGATCTAACTACTTTCTAATAAGAAAGCCATTAATAAATGGTTTATTGAAACTAAGAGAAAATTCCAGTTTTATTCTATGTCAACGTGTGCTCTAAGGTATAATCATTGATAACAGAGGAACAATATGCAATTTCCCATCAAACAAACTGAATCATATTTATGTTTGTTAAATTTTGTTTCAAATCTTCACCGCGAGTCTGACACGATATTGTAGGGCAAAGGGTTAATAGCGAAGGAAAAGAAAAGGAGAAAGAAGCATTCGATTTTCTCGGTAGTCAACCGTTTGTTTTTGTTTAATTAGAGGCGATCGCAATATTCGGGGACGTAGCCGTGGTTATACGGATAAGCAGGTATCCGTTTATCGGGCCAAGGATGTAGCCGGATAGCCGCGAATATCCGGTTGACCGCAAACGTATATACATACCGGCGTTCCGCGCGGGTTGTCACGTTTCGATAAGTATTCTGATGGATTTAACTGTTCGCGCGAATTGACATCGGATATACATAGTTCCGACACAATACCCCGGACTGTCACGTAGAACCGTCACTTAATTTCATTCTTCGTACGGTTGAAAAACGGTTTAGATTGCAGAGATGAACGGTTTCATTCGAGTTCAATTTAATAACGGCGCCGGTTTCCATTGTAGCTTGTACACCGTTTATTTTTGTGCTTCTATTTTATTTGTTTATTAACTCGCTATTGCAAGAGCTTTTTATGAGAAGTTAAAAGAAATGTTCTATTTAATAACTGCTATTTATAATTGTTGTTAGCGTGGTAACGAAATTAATAAGGAAATAGTGATAAGTCCAATTGTAACAATACTTCTTCCTGATTGAAGTTACAAAAAAAATGGTACACGACAAAAACGAATGCAAGATCCTGTATATACTTACAATCCTGTACATACTACAATCAGTGTAAATAAATCTTGTGTAAAGTACGAGGTAGATTCTAATTTATAAAAAATAGTGCAACTGTTAAATGCATATGCACTATGAAACATGTATGAAAAATCTGTGATCGTGAGTATATACAGAATCTTGGACCATTCATTTTCTTCCAAGCAAGACAAAAATATGGCTTGTTACGGTTACGTAAATCAGCCTGTATAGAATTTGAATTATTTCATTGTCAGTTTTAGGACAATAAGAATGAAATATTCTTATGTTTCTAGTTGATTCATTGTGCGCAGAAGACGTTATTATTAAGAAACTTCATTGAAATAGTTGGATGAAACTTTCAGCTGGCTATTCTGAAGAAGAGAATTGTTCTTGTTACGCTGCAAATGCATTTCTTTTGAAACTGGATCGTATCCAAGTCTTTTGTTATGAATCAAGTAATAATTAATGTATGTCAATATTACCCAGTTTTTTTAAAGTTGTTATGATATGTTACTTTATTATACTTTATATTATTTTTCTATTACCTATATATAACTTTTGATACAAATGTAAATTTACGGTGAATATATATATAACTTTTCTTTTCCTTCTAGTAAATGATGAATAATAAAGAAGTTTCAGTTAACACAGCTGCGGAAGGAATTGTAAGGAGAGAGGTTTGTTATTCAAAGGAATACGTTTGGTAAAGTAATGAAATTTTTCAAAGAACAAATTTCAAAAAATTTCTTACGTAGGAACGATGAAAATAAAAATTCCAAAATATTAACATTGTTCACCCTATTTCATCGATCCTAAATCGCACAAATTAACTTCGAAACTAAAATGTCTTGCTACACAGTTCAATTTTACAGCGATAAAAAATTCAATAAATTTATCCAGCAGAAATTATGAAAATATTAAGTTCGCAGAGTACTTTGTCTTATTGTAGAAGTCAGTGGAAGTTCTCCGTGTTCATTTCGAGAATGGAACTCTCCAATCTCGTATTCTGTCCAAATTAGAGCGTTTATCTTCGAAGCGGTCTGAATGATTAAAAACACCAACGAACTGGGACGTTCTCGGTTCTAATGAATGAAATAGTCGAAAACCGGCGGCCGGTTTCGTTTCATCTATCGTTACAGGAAATATATTTATCTATACAGGAAGCTAAATTCGCGCGGGGATCGCGAAGCGTGTCTTGCCCCAGTCGCAGCAGCCGAGACCCAGTTTACGAACTTGTCCAGGTCTCGTTCTAGTAGAAACAAGCGAAATCGTCCGGCGGCAGAGGAACATAAATATAGAAAACGGGGCAGGGTAGTGGAACCAGACACCGAAAATCGACGGGCACCTCGCATACAATTTCCTGGCAAAAGTCTAATTTTTTAACCTGTTAACTGTGGAATTTAGTTCGACAAATGTCTCGTCGCGCGCACAATAAAATGAAAAAATAAAGCGTGTACTCGTCAAATGCAGGACGAATTCACCTGGGTTGTATTTTAATGAAAAAGCAAAGCGAAATAAAGAAGAATTACACGTTTATCTGAAAAAATAAAGAGTTCATCATTGAAAGAATTAGTATCGTTTTAAGCTTTAAGATGACGTGTATACTCATCGAACACAGTTAATTGGTTAACTTTTTGCGCTAAAATTAATTCAGTGATTTGGCAAAGTCTTACTCGAAGAATTTTGTTTTCATCTATTTTATGCAAATATTGTAAGGATTTTAATACATTGTCGACAGGCCGAGCGATTGACCGCCGGTTGACCGACGAGTTAGCTCGTGTTTGCACTTGCATTAGTTATTTATATTTTTGAAATGCAATAGAATATTGTAAAAGCAAAATATTTAAAGTTATATAAGAGATATATCCGAAGTTTCATTTCAATTCATTATGTATAAATAAAGTATATCAAACTTTACTTAGATTATTTCAGTTTCATATTTGAGCCGTTTATTTTGAAACTGGCATAAGTCCATTTAAAAAAAAGATCAAGTTATTCGTTATAATAGTTACCATTTTACATAATCTTTTTATTCCTTAATGGTTTTTTTATCTTTCTTAAGCGGACTTAAGCGACTTTCAAAATAAACGGTGCATTTAACACGTTGAATACCATGGGTTACCGGTAGGACTCAATCAAATCGAATTACTACAGTTCATTTGATTAAGTGACGATTATTTGAAAACATTTCTACATCATAAATAAAGCCACCTAATGGTGACATTCAGTTACATAAAGGTGCAATAATAATAATAATGTAATTCAATCAAATAATTTAGTATTATATTTCTTCCATTTTGTGTATTTTGTTGTATAAAATCGTACAGAGTTCAACGTGTTAATTACGGAATAATAACTGGTGACATGGGATAGCTTCTGCGTAAAATCACCGGTCAACAATATGTTAATTGAACAGGACGCAGTTACATCGGATTTCCATTAATGACTGACACTATGAAGGATCGATCTTTTAATACTTCTAAACCGAAAATTAATCCCAAACGAACCTTCTTGAACATTCTCCTACATTCTAAGTATTTCTCGAAATTTCTCTTCCCGACATTTCCGTTTTGAACTTATCGCTCTCGAGCGTCGATGCGGCACATCGTGGTTGTCAGCCATTTTCACTTTAACACTAAAACTACCAGGCGGGTCAAAATGACCTATTCCTGATTTATTCTTTTTGCAATTATTAAAGTAATAACAACTGTTTCTCTGAGGAGTTATTAACACTAGAATTATCGTGCATTTAATACGATTAATATGTAATTCCTATAAAAATTGTAGCAATAGATTATTTTCAGTTTCTTCAGACATTCATTCCTAGTATTCAAGTGAAACTATTTATTTTCAAAATCATTTCGAATATTCAATGCTTCGAAGATATCAATAATTGCGAAAGAATAAAATCAAAACCGTCATTTTGATTGGTACGTAGTTCTAGTGTTACAGAAATTGATTTAGCAATACGCAAACTGACTTGTAAACCTATTAAAGTCTCAAAAGATGCAATCTTGGAGTTTCCATAGAGGAATTTCAAGGTTTCTTAAATTAATTAAGGTTAATTGATTTATACATTAAAATTGGTGTTAGTGAATTAATTTATTTAAAAATTTCTCATACAAACATTTGTATGTTTCAATAACTGTAAAAGAAGAAGTCAAAAATGGGTAATTTTGATGTCTGGTAATTTTAGTGTTAATATTTAACAAGTATATTAGGACAGTCATTGATGATTAATGCTATTGCATAGTTAGTTATTAACTAGATAATAGCTTAAAGGGAACAGTGTATTATTGAATAATTAATTACATTAATTCGTATTATAAAAATTTTTTCCATTTATTTTATTTTGTTCGTTTGGTTTAAAGAATAAAAAATTCGAATTTTTTTACATTTTCATGGATGTCCTGTATAGCGGTTAAATATTGCCTCGAAAATTCGATTTACTGTAATCGATTTTGTTTATTAATGCGCAGTTCGTTTCAGGTTATTCATCCATGGTAATTGTTTTTCCTCGATAATCTTCTGATAAATGAGATTGTTAATTTTTTAATTAAATATTTCTTTATTTCAGTAGCTAATTCTGATTGAATTTATCTTTTATACTATTTTCGTTATTCAATCCTCGCCACGTGTATTTAATTTTTTGTTTGACCTTTCCCTCTTTTAACAAAATCAAACTAACGCTACAGAGTTACATAAAACGTAAAACAGTGACTATCCTAGTATCCAACAGCAAAGAAAATTATAAAAATAAGAATGTGTACAGATTATAAAAATTGAAGAACAAAATTAATGTTATTAAACGTTCGAAATTATATCCACAGGAAAGATTTAAGGAATATTCAAGAATTCAATGAAATTATTCTGACAACATTTACCGAATAAAATGATTCTTATTCGAGAATACGTTTAGTTACATTTTCTGACATCTCCCCGTAGTTCCTCTCGAGAAAAGTTCCTTTGTCGCAACTCTTTAACTAAACAGAATAAAAAAAAAGCTACTTCAAACAAGTGGCATTCAAGTCGATAAGAGGTAACCGAATAAAGAAAAATTAATACGCCAATTCATTTAAATGAAAGGATCCAGTTCTTTCGTTCCCTTAACAGCTGCCCCAGAAAAATTTGTTGCACACCGGATAATTAGACCCTCTTTATACAATTATTTTGCAGCTAATGAAATGGATGTTTGCTGTGACTTTGAAAAGAAACGGTAAGAGTTTCTTTGACATCTTCTGTATGTACTCACGTTAAAAAGTTTGGAATAATCATATTTTTAAATAATATATATATCTTTCACAAAGAATATTAGCAACATTATTGCCATTTTTTATCATTATTTCTATTATTTAGATTAATCAGTATATGTAGAATACTTTATTTATTTAGTGTCTAAAAACGCTTGAATGTTTTGAACAGTATTTTACATAGAGTGCTCATTGGTATTCAGAGTATGTATACATAAATTAACAACACAATAACCTTGTAGATATTAAAAAACTGAAATAATAAAAATTTTCAATATACTATTTTGCTATGAACAATACAAAATTAATTTCACTTTCACGATTGTGTCACATTATTCATTCCAGAGCACAAAATTAATTTTCGAATAAAAGTACCACTTGCAACGTGCTACACAATAAAAAATTATCAATTAATACAGAAATTAATGCAGAAAATATATTCCTTTAATACATTTTTCTTTAGTATTCTGTTAAATGTATATTTAACTTTTCTTTAATAATCTCTTATTAGATATTACAATTATAATTATTATATTATTACTATTATATATATATATACATTGTAAAATGTATTTTTCTTCATTTGCACGTTCTTAATGTGCGAAGCATAGCTCTGTAAGCCGTCATGTAGCGACTCCAATTTACTTCCGTTGTATTTAGTCCCGTCACTAATTCGCACGTCTTACTATCACGTCCTGCTGCGCAATCACATTTACTACGATTCCACTTACCAACGAAACGATACGCAAATCCCCGTGGTACAGATTTTCATGGAGTGCTGTCACGTTATGTTCCGTGTACACGGTATTCAAGCTGTTTTTAGTATGTCCGTGAGCATGTATTTTGGGCATCTTAGGATCTGTCAGGTGCAAGGATTTCACATCGGTACAACCGATGGTGAATTTCTACGGATCTATAAATACTTGAATCGAGAAGGCAACCTTTCGAGGACAATAAAGTCTGAAGAAATAATCCGGAAGTGAATTACATTTGGAAATTGACGTCGTTTCACGACCAATCTTCGAACACTCCATTCGAGTATCAGAAATTTCGAAGCGGAGAATGTTTGAATATGTATTACACTTCTGTTGTCAGAAGAAAATTTTTCGCTTACGAAGAAAGCCCAACACACTATCATTTTATTTTAAACTAAAAACTGAGTATATTAATAACTTTGTTGTCTATGGTGAAATGAAATTATAAGCTATAATAAACATAGTGTTATTTAACTGGACAAATATCGGAGAAATAATTTATTTGAATTTTTTCATTCTAATGGAATTATAATGGATTACCAGTGGAATTGTTTAATTTAATGGAAGTTAAACATTACTATTTGTGTCCTGTGAATGTAATATTGAAGTGTCGTTGATAGACAAGTCGCGAGGAATATTTAATAGAATCTTACAAAGTATTAAGTTTTCGAGAAATAAATCGTTGAAATTCTGTGAAAATTTCGGTCGTTAATTGTTAATCGTGTGAGCTGGGCTTCTGTCAATAAAGTGTCGTCGTCCAGATAGTAGAAAATGTCTGTCTCTCTGACTCTTTCATTTCCGGTCAGGTTCGAATCTCCGATCCATCAACCTTTCTTTCCATTTCTCATCGTTTCTATTTATAATATTTTCAAGAATGCTTCTGCAATAGAATATATAATCGGAGAAAATTGAAATCAAATGTGGGTGCAAAAAAAAACTAATTTTTTTCATGCTTTCATTTATTATTCTACGCGCGACGTATACATGTATTTGAAAAGTAAAAAAAATAAACTTGTAAACTAAGTTTATAAACTTATTTCATTGACTTCGTTTATTCCCCGAATTTTTTCAAGGTATAAAAAAAAATGTACAAAAATTTCTGTGTAACGTTTTCTGGAAATAATGTACAGAAAAACCTGTTTGGATAATAAAAATTGATGGAGACAAACGAAGGATTAAGAAAGAAAGAGGATGAACGGAGATTTGATCTCTACTGGAGTTAAGAGAGGTATTTTATTTTCTCTATGGCTCAAAAACGTTTCATTAAAATAACAGGATTACAGTTCGCTTTGTCCCCTTGTTGGTTTATATTGGACTCATAGTAAAATCTCCAGATATATTTTTTTTAGTGAGAATAAAGATTCATCAGACTCCGTGGAGTGATTTATAGCATTTCTGTGATAATATATAATGAACCTATAAAATAAATCAGAAATCTACAATAAAATTTTACAGCAGCATACTTTGTATTCATAAAACTTGTTTTTCTATTTTAGTCAAGTACACGCGTGTCAAATAATTTTTTTGCAAAAAGTCTACGTAGGTTAGAACAACTAAATGTTTATATTTATTCTATTAATTTTAATATCAACGATTTAATTATAGGTTTTCAATAAGAAAAGAATTTTTCTTTGTCAACAAAATTTAATTTTAAAATTAATTTATTAACACATGCTATTGAATAATATGTCACTCATGTTTTTATTCATTCTTTATCCCGATTACTTACTTTAAACATCGATTTACTAGCAAATGTAGTTTCATATGAAAAAATATAATTAATTATATTAATATAAATACATACAAGAATAGTATTTGCTATGTGTAAACATCACACTCAATATGTTATGCAAATAACATAGCAACACAATCGATATGATACATACTTCATTAGAAACTATTTTTGTTTTGTTCATTCGTTGCGTTAGAAAAGTATACACAAATCGATATATATCGACGTATTTAACAAATCGTATTTTATTTATTGTTCGAATAACGATTTTGTTATTGTGATATATTTACATTGTAGCTTGTTTGTTTGCAGTGTATTGCGATTAGAGTTACTTTTGCATTTTGTGTATTTAAGAAAAGTGTTATTATTTATTAAAAACCCGAACAGTCGTTGTTGTAGAAAAAGGGTATTATAAAATTGGGTTTCTTATATAAAATTAATCTGTTAATATAAAATACAGAATATATGTTCACATTATTTTCTAACGCTACAAAGTCTATATTAATAATAACTACAGATGATTAATACGTTTTTCATTTAGATTTATTTTGTAAAAATACTTTGTTGAATTCACGTGTGTGTTCGGTCTGAGAGTTTGTCTTCATGTCGCCCTAGTCTCACGCGAGAGCGCTATAATAATTACAACCCTCCCTTAGCATCGATGAGTAGACAATTCTATAAATACTACACAGCCTATCGTCTGAAAAATTCATTGGGTCTTAGAATTCACTGTTAGAGAAAATTGGAAAATAATAGTGAAGTAGTAATTATAGTTTCATTTAATTAAGGATAATAATTTAATAAGCATCTAAATATATATCTAAAGAGACTGTTTTGTACGGTTAGTAAAATATTACGTTATCTTTTTACGTATATTCTATCAGCAAAATTTTAATACATACTTAATAGACGTTAATTTAACACATTGTACGCCGGATAAATTTCAGCTACTAAAAAGACGAGTGTCGGTGACTATATTGATACATTTTTAAACGTCAATCAAACCGAAATTTCTAACTTATGAAAAAGAATAAGGAATTTGTAATTTTACTTTGGATTTGTGTTATGCATATCTAAAATGTCACATTAACGTAGGATTAGCAATTAAACGATAGATTAAAAATCCCACATTATCGCGGGGCCGACGCGCAATGTGTTAATATATTGTTTACATCGATACAAAAATATATACGTACGAATAGTATATACCTATGTATGTAAGTATGTTTTATTTGTGATTTCGTTCTCGAAAAAATCAGTTTTTTAAAATTAAATTAAAAACATGAATTTTCATTGATTCTACTTACGTGAGAAATGAGGATGATACAGTATTATTTGTTTTATATGAAAATGTAATGCATAATAACAACGAAACATTTCTTCATTTTCAATGTTTAATATGAAAGTACAGTAATGAATTTCATTCTTCATTCTTAAACAATGGCATTCAGTTTAATAATTCCTAACATTTTACTTAACAGATCTCTGTGCTACCTTGAGAATGAGGTTAATAGTTTTCCTTTAAGTAATAATCCCCCACAGAATTGGTTCTTTACATTATTTAAAAGGACTTATGGTTTCTCGGTTCGTGCTTTATTTCGTTTTTTGTTGTAATTGCTGCTGCCACTGAAAAATCGGTAAAGAGATTCTTACTTACTTCTTAATCTCAAGCATTTTCCAGATTTTCTTTAGATCAGTTAACGTCTTCCCATTTCAATGAATATTTTATCCTGTTGTACCTAAAAAAAGCTCGTTAAATCTCCTGAACACTAAAGAATACTCGAACATTTATTCAAAGAAATATTTATCGTTACTTCGCAGTCACATTTTATTATAATATGTTGTAAGTAAACCATTAAAAAAAATCTAAATATCGTGATTATAGATATTCGATGAAAACCTGTATGCTCGTTTAACAAAGTACGCGTTTCTTTCCATAAAAGCTGACTTTAATGAGCTGCGTGCGGTGAACTTATTCATCCATACCGTTCTGTTTTCACGGTGAATGATTGGTTTATCGATAACAGCCCGGTCTCGCCGAAAAGTAGAAAAAGACTCGATCAATCGTCGTGTCAGTGGTTCGGTTGTTACATCCTGATATTAATTCGTTCGCAACTCCTGAGGTTTTCTAAAAGGCAACCCTGATTCTCCTTGTTTTTTTAAAAATACGCAACGATAACGATCCTGTCTTTTCCCTTGGAGTAACGGCAAATAAGCCGGTTATTTATAAACGGTGTTCGCACTTCTCAAGGAAAATGCGTTGTATTATTAATAAACGCGTGTTCCTCCGCGAAACTTACAGTAAATAAAAGTTGAACCTTAACATTTTATTGTTAGATCTTAGCGCGACCTCCTTTTCCGATTCAGGGGGCAATATTGCTTTTATTTTCATCATCTGGCAATGATTTTCTATTGAAATCATCTGCTTTATATACATTAAAATTGAAGTGATTAATCATTTTTCTTGTTTCATCGTGGTTTTCTAAATTCACTTTATTGCAAGTGCATTAAATTCGTTTTATTTATCTAATATTGTAACGTAGTTTTGACTTTGAGTATGCATGTCTTTTTCAGTATGAGATAAATAAAACGAATTTAATAGACTTGTAATAAAGTGAATTTAGAAAAACGCTATGAAACAAGAAAAATGTATTTAATGTTGTAACGTAGTTCTGACTTTGACACGTGTCTTTTTTTAATATTACGCAAGTTTATCCATGGTTCAAAAAAATAATGTAGAAACGTCAAACTCATTCTCCAACTTTTGCATATTTGCCAAATTAATGAATTTCAATAATGCTATACTTCAGTGATATTTACTTTTCGACAAAAGTATATACTAGTATCAATACAAATATATCTACTCATCCAAGAATTAATAACATTGAAAAGTTGTTCAGCTCATGTCAGTCACTAGGTTGACGGTATTGTAGAAGATATAGAAACCTTTTGTTAATTTCTAAGGTTGTCATGCTTCTACTCTTTTGTCTCTCGCGATGTGACTTTCGTTGCGTACCAACGCGTTACGCTGTGCGTCTTATAATACGTATTTCAGTTTTCTTATTATGTCACTTATCTTGAACCCAAACAAACAATTGTAATTTATTACAATTCCGCGCCTTCCATTTTCTGTATTTAATATGCAATTTAAAAATGTATAATTCAATATTTTGAAATTAAACGATCAAAATATGAAAAGACGTAATAAGCAACACAGCTACCCCTAATGGATACCCTATAACTCTATCAAGTTCCAACATTTCCCTCCCATTTGTCATATCTGAAATTATAAATGTAGAACAACTTTCTCTCTCCCTCTCTCTCACCCTCTTCCTCTCGCTTTCTTTCCCTCTCGCCCTCTGTTTCTCTTTTCTTCTTACCTTCCCTCTTTTCCTTTTCCTTTTCTCGCCCTCTCTCCTCCCCGACCCTATATTCTTTGCCGATACAGCTCGATAAATAAGCAGTCGGTTATTTATAAACGTTGGCTGTGATTCTTGAAGAAGGTGTAGCGGCCTGCGCACTTCTGCCAATTTCCCTCCCGCTCCCGCGAGTATATCCTTTCCGCGGCCCTTTCTGCGCCAATAGCCTCGATAAAGGAGGCGCTTCTGTGAACGTCGAGACGCCACTTCGGAAATGTACCGACCCGTCCGAAGGTCTATTGATTACGTACAGGAATAAAGTAAAAAGGTAGGAGGCTCCTTTAACGAACATGTCGGTTATATGCGCCACACGAACGTTGCCGCATCGAGACTCCATTCGCCAGACAGAACGTCCAGGTGGACCGTATGCTTCGGCTGTCCTTTTGGTGTCTTCCTTACTCCTGGATTTATAGTTTCACCCTTAACTCTTTGTACTCGACAATATTTTCTATTATATTTGTTTAATATTTTCTTTTAAATATTCTTACAACTAGATATACTGTTTGGAGTATTCTTTGGCTTTATCATAGTACTCAATGTTACAAAATATAATCGATCTTTTATAAACTCTGTTGTAGATACTAATATGTCATTTGTATCCTCCATTCTTGGTTTATTCTAACGTCTTTCCTTCTGCGTGACCGTTACAAGATTCAAACTTGGTCAATCGAGAGTCGGCAATGGCCGATCGGTTGAGTCGCACAACCACAACTAGATATACTGTTTAAGCTTCAACCCTTCGCACTTGACAATATTTTTCACTATAATTGTTCAATATCTTTTAATGAAATGTCCTTCCATCTGGATCTATAGGTTAATTTTCATCCCTTTGCACTGGACATCATTTTACACTGTACATGTTTTTATGAAATATCGTTGCACCTGGATCTGTACTCTTACCTTAACCCTTAACCCCTTGTAGACGACAAAATTTTCTTACTGTAAATGTTTACTATTTTTTAAATGAAATATTCTTGCACCTGGATCTGTAATTTAACCTTCAACCCTTTTGTACTGGACAGTATTTTTCACTATAAACGTTTCACATTTTTTAATGAAATATTACTGATATTTTTTGTAACCACTGTGAAAACAAATTTTGCGTAAATTAAAATAAAACTTTTGTTTCAATATTCCATGTGTTCATACGTTATATAAAATGTAATAACTGAATATTAAATTTTATAATATCACCTCGTTGAATCAAATACTTAATTGAATCAGATGACTCGGTCGATGCAAAAGATCTCCAGGAAACTACAAAATATTATGCTTCAAAGGAAACGCATTTGAAGTTTTGTAAGCGATTTCGAGACAAATAGTCTGGTATTTATGGCATATATCCGCATCCATTGTATCGGAACCATAAAGAGAACCTTTTCCTTCATAAAATAGTTTATGAAGAGCCTTCATTTCTTCTCTTCGGGAAAGTTTTGCGGCTTTGTCACTCGAGCAGATCAAGGTGATTGTGGTTTTTACGATTGGCACGTTCTGCAGTATTTGTTCCAATTTAATACTTATTCCTATTACTTGCATTGTTCTCATGGTTACAATTAACCCGTTGCACTTGAAAATATTTTTCTCAGCAAATATTCATTATCTTTTTATGAAGTATTAATGTAACTAACATAAAGATATATTTTGCGTAAATTAGGCAATAGAATTATTTTGTTTCGATGCTTCGTGAATTAATATATTATACAAAATTTAATATTGAATTTTATATTTTATAATTTTATTGGGTTAAGTTAAATGACGACTGAATGCGAAGTCTCAAATGCGAAGAGTCAATCTTTTATATACTATTATATATCAGTATTAAATGTAATTAATATTAGTTAAATAACATGTACGAATATACTTTTAGACTTACTTTATATTTATTTACTTATTTAGTTATATTTTTTCTTCATGTCGAACATTAATCCTTGATGCGAGTAATATTTATACTATCATATCTATAAGATATAATGTTAATTAATTTTCTGGGATTATTACGAATTTCATAGTGTTATGTACTGATGCACATGTCATTGGACTAAGCTTTACAACTATGGGCTTATTATTTATTTTGGTCCAATAGCAGGCCATCTTTATTTTACGCAAATGCCTGCGCAGAAGATTAAGAAGAATTAACCAGAAAAAATTGTTTACCAAAATCTTAAATACAATTATAATACAACTATAAAAATCTATGTATTTTTTAAATATTTTCTCTATTTCTGATTAAAAAACAGTCTTATCCTAAAAGTACTAAAATATAATTTTAAACTGTAAAATATAATATGTATAGTATCGAGAAACAAAGGTAACAAAGGAACTGAAGATACTTCATTTTCATACAAATTTTAGGCAATTTTAAATTTAGAATCGAAAAGAAAAATTACAAAAAAAGAACCTTTGAAGAGAATAATTTCTATGGTACTAATTAAACTCCAATTTAATCATTCATAAATTACTTATAATACTTCTAAGCTACACGGAACTATTTAAAAGTTATTCATACATATATTTCGACATTTCACAAAATACACTTTCATCATTTTTCTAGAATATTACAAACCAATAATTTTAGCTGCTCGATAGTTCTAATCATAAACCTGTCATAGAGTTGAAAATAGTCGTGCGCGCTATATCCACACGAAACCCACATATCTTTTATTCTTAGAAAAAATAAAACCAGCCGCAATCTGCAACGTCTAAAAAGTTTGCTCACCTACAAAAAATAATTATTAACCCCTTGTCCTATGATACCTTTCATAACTGTGCTTGCTGGGACAACTTTGTTATTAATCGTTTACCAAGAAACAAACAAATATCTCCAATTCATCTATATCCACCTTTACTTCAGAACATAACGATTAACCGTCAGCAATATGGACTACTAAAGGCCTGTCGAAAATCTTATTTCTTCATGACTTCACCACAATTATTTATTTCTATTGCAAAATGAAATAAAAATTTGGCTAAAGTGTCATTTGCATATTAACCCCTTGAGTCCTGATTTTTATATAGAATTATGTTCACTTGTTTAAAACAATAAACCGGTATTCAATAACGATCAGTAACGACACTATTTCGAATCAAATAATGGTAGTATGTCACTTTTCTGATAGAAATAATTCCAAAGCAAGTGTGTATATATAATTGCCTGTCACAGTTTTAACCCCTTGCCTTACGATATCGTGTAAGACTCGTGATGAAAATTTTCAATTAAACTTGACAAATCGAATTGTTATTTACTTTTCTTAAATCTAAATTAAATATTTCTTTTCTATTATTAATCGTTAACGTTTTACGTAAATGTGACAAATAGAATAAGCACGAAAATTCTCTTTCGTCTAATAAATTATTAACGTTAAAATCCTTTTATGATATTAAAATTGTAGTATACATTACAATATGCGCCAGGTCTTAAATTACAAATTATAATGAGTATCTCAGAATATTTTCAGATTTCTACAGAATTCACAATAACAAAAGATCAACCCTGCCCATAACAGGTCCATATTGCTACATACGTTGGTGAAAAGCCATATCATCGACGGAGGGTTAATAATAGAAAAATAATATTTAATTTGAACACACAATAATTGGGTGACAATTTTTGTAATTTCCGTTTAAGAACTGCCTCGCGTATTTGACTCGATATTGTATAAGAAGGAATTAAGTATTCCAATAGGAAAGTTTACGGTATTTCCGAGCCAGGCATGGAAATTCGAGAACTTTAAAGGGTGGGTTCATTTTATAATGTTTAATAAAGTACGAGCTCCAGGAATTCTCAGAATACTTGGACATCGACGCGCGGCAAAATATCATACGGTCCAACCGATGGGCTCCGGCGAATGCCGCATTAAACTTTTTCTCTATTCACTTCTCATACAATTTTACGCGTTCACGCTCGCCGGCCCTCGACTACCGCCAGCCAATATCTTC
Source organism: Nomia melanderi (assembly GCF_051020985.1). Lineage (NCBI taxonomy): Eukaryota > Metazoa > Arthropoda > Insecta > Hymenoptera > Halictidae > Nomia > Nomia melanderi. The sequence continues at coordinate 26,564,795 of NC_134999.1, read as the reverse complement.
GTTTCGGTTTTATCCGAGACACGAATTTCGCTTTATCCTTTCTAGCTCGTAGAGCAATCTTCGAAGTTCATTCCGCGGCTCCTGTATTAAGGCTGCATGCCTTTCGCCCCAAATTTCTGACATTCGACGCACCATTTTTTCGCAATAGACCGTGAATAAGACAACTAATCATGGATTTCCTTTTGGTACAGTCGAATCGAAGTATTTACAGTAGACTCCCTCCTAACCGATCAATCTGGCAACGCGATCTTGGTTGAATAAACGGAAAGCTGGTTAATCCGATGGATTATAAATATTAGGTCGTGTAACATGAAATGTCGGATTTTGCGGGAAAAAGGAAAGGTTATTTGATGTTCTAAAAAAGGCTCATTTAATCAAAACATATTCCCTTTATGAAAAATTCTGTTTGTTCGGAATTGTTCAATTCTAAAGACATCGTTATAAACTACTGTTTCGGGTTTACCAAGCGACTCATTTCGCAGAGACATCAACGAAATACAATTTTGCAAATCAACGCTGCACTATTCTTCCATTAACATAATACAATAAAATACAACACAATAATAATGATAACCATAATAATAATAATAATAATAAAATATTAATAACATGTTATAACATTAAACAAATACTGACCCAGACCTAACCCAAATGACTGACCAGCGCGACCTTCAATTACGAAACAAAGGTGATCCGCATAATACATAAGAACCAAAAAACCAAATGAAATACGATGCACGACTGGTTCGGGTAATCGAGTGTTCGGATAACCGAGGTTCCACTCTACGATTTTCTACATCGTGGGCAGAGAGCGTAGGGGTATCTTAGGCAAGCTGTTTGAGTTGCAGATGGTACGAGGTCCCGGGCTTGGGAAATCAATACCGTCAAAACCTCCCCTGGTCCTGTGTCACTACTATCCCTATTCCTCGTGCCAGCTATAAAGTCACAGCTCCGCCGCCGCACAGAATACTTCTCCGTTGATCGCTCGTTCAATGGGGAACGGCCTAGGCTTCTGAGCAAATAGGGGAATTATCTTCTTTCTCTTCTTTAACCCCGTTAACGCTTACTCTCTTTTTTTTCGACTTAACCGACGACGAATCAGCTGTTTGCTTTGTGGAACGGATTCTTTTCTTCAGCGTGGGGTAATGCTCTTTAATTTTATCCAGTGATTTCTGTTTAGTTTATTTAATGACTTTCTTTTTATTAGAACGTAGTGTGTATATGCATGTACATTTTATCTTAGTTTTACTTTTATTATTTATTGCGTACTACTAGGTTGCTTGCTTGTTTCAGTTGTTTACAGCCGAATTTGTGTGTTTATGTTTATATTGTTTCCGGCTTGCTTCTGCAACGAATGTTTATTTTCTTTTATTCTATTGTTATCCTCCTTCGCAGTAAACAGTCCTTGATGTATCTATCCCCGGTCACTTATTGTAAGGTCGGGGGAACGTTTACTGAAAAATAAACGTTTACATAGGATACACCGAAGTTTATACAAATTGGATAATAATTTGTTTAAAAACTGTAAGTACGCTGAAAGCACCATTTTATGACCATCAAATTGTTGCTGTGTATGTATTGAAGTAAATAAAATTTGGTACTCTGATAATTGTAATGAAAGATTCTATAGAACTAAACCTATAGTAATTCTCAGTAACCTATACACGAAATTCCATGCTTTTGTTTTTGATTTGTTTTTGATTTGTTTATATTTTACAATAAAGAAGTATAAGAAAAATTGTGATTTCTTTAGATTATGTTTCATTAAAAAGAAAATAAATGAATATCTATGTATAATACACTTACATATGTATACATAATATAAAAAGATAATAAATAAATTAATATCTATATAACTGTCTACATTTCTTACTTTTTCCAAACACTTGAAATTTCGTAATTGTATGCAAATTTTTATAACTGTCTGTACGTATTCCCCTTCCGGGAGTACGTAACGTATCACGATACCCATTAACTTTAATAAATGCGTATCCGTTACAATGTAGATTATTTATTGTTATAGAGGCAGCGTTGGATGATCCTGTATCGTCGTTATTAGACGGTGTTATACGAGGCAGGGGACGTGTGTTGCATCGGAGATTATATTCGAGATAAACACCGATTTACATCGCGCTGAATATTTCAATCATTTCCCGATCGCGAGCTATTAAATTTTTAATCAAACCCCGCGACTGCCGATTGCGGGCGTTTAATTACGGAATTGAAATGCATCGCGCGAGAAATGATGGATACGTAGCCGGGCGAGATCGATTCCCATCAAATAAATCTTATTCGAAGGATCTTCGTGACTTCCCTTCGTTCCTGTTCATTTTAAATATCGATAATCATTATATCAGTCTATCAATTCCATTATTTAGCCCATTTAACAAATATTTTGTGTACAGGATATCGTCAAATATTCTGAAACATATTTAAAGCGTAATTTGTTTGTAGAAAAATTCATTATATATTTAAGTTGTTAGTAGTTTATTAACGCCATTGATTAACATTTAACAAACTGTGAAGTATTCTAAAATATATTTAAAAAGTTATTTATTAATAAAAAATGTATTTATATAATAGTAATAAAAAGTAATACTTTATTTCCTTACTTTTTGATTCATTATATTTTTTTTAATCACAATTTATAAAAATCTTAATAAAAAACGTTTTCTGAGAATAATTTTGAAACGAATTCAGAGCAACAGTTCATAGAAATCTCTTAATTGGTAAAATAAAGTATTTTCGTTACGTATTATACAGACCACTTTCGTTTCTTAATTGAAACTTGTTGAAACTTAATTGAAATTTGGATTATGTTTGGGTTAATATTTATACAACATTATATAACACATTATTAATATTTCATTATTATTATCATTACCATTACTATTATTATTATTTTATTTCTTAAAAACGAAGGTAGTCTGCGTAATACGTAAATACCACATTTCCTTAAACTCTGAAACGACAGTTTCAGTTACACGTACAGATTTACGTTAAGTCTTAACAGACAACCGATTCCAGACTACATAGAATATTATTAGAGCAGTTGTTAAATTTTATATAGGCCATGGTATCGATCGCGATATGGCTGAAGCTGACATATCGTCCTCGATATTGACATACAAGAAATTAAGACGGACGCGTATCTTGGCTATCGGACTATTATACTTGTCGATAAGTATTTTATCTTAAGTGTTCTCTTCAAGTAATTCCCAGAGATTAAAAGTATACCGGGAAATGTTATTTTTAAACAGAACTGTGTAAGTTGATTCACCCATTCACAACAACAGTCGTTTTATTTGTACTACAGTTCTAATCAAATGTGAATGGAAGATAATAAATCATTTTGTTATGTCGCGATATAAATTAATTAATTTACAATTGATCAGTTAATTCAATCATTAGATAACGCACGAGAAATATATTTTCACGTGCGTCCAATTGATTTCATTATAAAGTTCACATTTAATTCTACGTCGCTCCGACGTAACATGTTTCGCAATTAGGGGTGAAGAGTAAGTTCGTAAACTTGTAGAATAACGCGATTTGAGGGGTACGTAATACCAGTGTGAGATGTTGAAACTCTCGGTCGGTTTGGAGTATCTCGTTTCCATCGTGGTTCTTGTAAAACCATGTGAAAAGTTAGTGCATCGTGAAGTGCGAATGGATTTAGTCGTCAAAAATGTAAATGTGCATTTCATTTGCGTGACGAGCCCACATGTATTTTCACTAAACATGAAGAGATACATATATTCTGTTACCCTTATTATTAGTTAATATTCAGAAGTCCATTGTTATATTGTACATAAAATATTAAAAAAAGAATTGATTTATTTATTTCAAAAAATTTATTCCATTAAAAAAAATAACAAATGTCTAGAGCATTAAAAAAGTAAAAAAATACTTATTTTACATGCAACTAACAATTTTATTTAAAACAGAAAATTTTTCTATTTAAAACAAAAGCTTATAACGGTGTCTTTATAATTGATACATGATATTTTATTATATATTGTATATTGTATGCATTTTATTGTATATTGATATTCTGATATATTGATATATTGATATATTGATATACTGATATACTGATATACTGATATATTGATATATTGATATATTGTATATTATATTATTGAACAAATTTATTTATAATTTGAATAGAATTTAAGTTAGAATTAATTTAAGTGATCATTAATTATAAATTTATTTTTAAGAAAATTTCTATGAGAAACGTAAAAATCTTTTGATTTGTGAAAATGGTTCCAAATCTGGAGGTAGTCCTCTTTGTAATTAGCATGCTGGCTTCCTCTATCTAAAAATAGCTCTAAATTGAAGAGTGACAAGCTCAGAAACTATACAAATTTTAAATCACAAAAACAGCGAGGAAGTCACGTACGTAATGTGTACATCGCCCATACTCCACTTTCACTGGAATATGTAACTTTTAGATGTAAGATTAACAGTGTCTAGAAATATACAACATACTGCTGCTCATCAAATTTAATGTTTCGCTCTAAAAAAAAATGTGAAATGTATATGTTTTAAGTAATTTATTGATGTTTAATATTACACAGTACTTCAATTTCGTTTTTAAAAAACAACTGCCTGGAAGACATGTTGAATTTAAATTTAACTACCATTTCATTATTATATATTATTCGATGGTGCTCTTAAAATTAAAAAAAATACATTTTTTAATATAAAAAGTAATAGTCCTATGTTATATGAACTACTATAGGTGGTTTAAGCTCGTCTCTGAATTTGCTTTATATCTCTCTGTTGCATTTTTAAATGTTAATTATCGTGAAATCTTCGCGGTTTAATTTTGTGGACTGCCACTGTTTCAGAAATGAAAGTACGTTAACCTCTCTCTTTTCCACAATAACTTAATTTTGTAACCTCAATATTATCACCGTAATACATTTTGAATTAATATTGAACATTTCATTTGTAACAAGTTTTTATTTAATGAAGTATAATAATTGCAAATTACTGAATGTAGTTCGTAAATGATATTTACATAACGTCTTTCACTGGATAAATTGTAATTTTATAACTTTAATGTAATTATATATATTATATAATATATGTTATTAATATTAATATATAGTAAATATTATTATTATGTTATATATAATAATAATAACAATTAATATTCTTAATATAAGTAATACATTATATATATATTACATAATTTATAATTTTAATATAAATATTTATCCTATATACATACTGAATGAATATGTAGAAAAACGTGGACTAACTGTACTACGTTATCAAAGCAATATGCCTTGAATTCACTCGCTCTTTGAAATATCGTATTCTCCTGTAATGGAATCTTCTACTTTACTATCGAGGACAATGACATTGCGTCTATTGATCAACGACAATTATTAAATTCAACTTCCATTTCCTTGAGTACACTATACTGGTCTATTCAACGCAGAGTCGATTGTAAGTGCATTATAAGAATTTTATATATCTATGGACAATACGAAAATGAAAAATTCTATATATAACCTACGAAACACTATTTTTGGAATAAATTGACTGTCTAAAGGAACCATTAGAAATATTTTAAAGAAATTAATTAGTTCGAGAATTAAAAGACGAACATATTCAAAAAATTATAAAACGTATAGTATAATCAAACTAAAAGTCAAACATTTGGACTAATTACCAAATTGGAAATAGTTTGAGAACCGAAAGAGAACAGAATTTGACAAATTATAAAATAAGTATAGCAAAATTAAACAGAAACTCAAACGTTCATTCGAATTATTAAATTACAATTAGTATAACTGCCAAAAAAGAGTAGAGTCTGATAAATAATGAGATACGTACAACAAAGTCAAACTGAATCTCAAATTTGAACAGTAATACCAATTTAATGGTTACTATAAAAATTCGAGATTCAGTTTAATTTTCCTGTACATATCTCATGATTTGTTAAACTCGCCTCTTTTAGTTAAACTAATTCTATACTGATTTTATAATTTGTTAAATTCAGTTTTATTTTGTTCTTTTTCTCAATCAATTTCCAATTTAATGATTAGTTTAAAAACCGAGTTCCAATGCAGAAAGTACGTTATTAAATTGGAATTTACTTTTTAGGTTAGAGTTCCTTTTTTCCAAAGAATACTTTATTGCTAACATATCAAGAATACATCTCGGCTTGTTATGCATAATTCATGCGGGGCACGGACAGAGATTCCTTATATCTTTCAAATTCCCGTGGAAATATCGTCTCATATTACCAGGATTTACTTTGCGACACAAGCGAAGGGATGTATCGCTTAGAAAGAAACCCTAACATATAGATTTTCGCTGGTATTTCCGCGGCACTTTCTAAATAAAACGAGAAAGGGCATAAGAATCGATTTACGTCGACTGTCTTCCGTGTTGAAAATATAAGTCCGGGTCGCTAGGCTCGCGCAAATACATTTATTTCACCCTCCGTGCGTGTGCGCTCGAAACGTCATGTAAATGCATCTCGCGCTGACTATTTCTCTTCGTCAAAAAATAAGGAAGACTAGGGGCCGAGCAACATCGGCAAATTTATTCGTATCCCGTGAACGGAATTACGATCGCGATAATGCATATGTAATACACCTCTGATTAATGCAAAAACGTTCTCAATCGGGAAGCGAAACTCCCTCTATATTTAACCCTTTTACTGCCAAACGAAAGAACTGTATCTAAGTGAAGAATACCGAACCAGTTTGATGTAATTTAGTAAGGCTTCGAAAAAATTATTTAAAAAATATGTAAGAATGAGATATCTACAAAATTCAAAAAGGGTCATATTACGTAATAAAGTGAGAATGAATTCACGCCAATTGTATTTCAATATTTGTTGAAAATCATACTAATACTGTTTATTCAAGGTCATTAGAAAAAATGGAAAAATTAATTTTCTTGTATAAACAGTATTTGCAACTAAGAATCACGGTCTTAGTTTGATATAGGGTACATAGTATAAAGTATAAATATTGCATTTTCAATTATTTCTTACAAAATTGCTTATAAAAGTAACTACAAAATTATTTGTAGCAAATTCTACGTATCGAATTTCTACCTTATCGCTTTAGTGTATACAGAGTCTCGGTATCAATCATCGTGAAATATAACGAAAAGTTAAACTCATAAAAAATTTTTTTAATTCGTGGAATACCATACATAGTGCTTCTAAAGTGGAATTCAACCGTTTATAACGTGTTATAAATTTATTTTGTGGCAGAGTTCTCCCGTGATGCGAATAATAAGACGTCATCGCATACGCAACGACATATCATCGTTGGTACTTTTCGCAAGTGCTGCTAACAACGAAATATCGTTGTTCAGCACTAAAAGGGTTAAACAACCCGCCTGCGTTTTCATTAAAGGTGTGTGAGAACCCGAAATATCAAGAATTTGATGGTCGAGACGGATTGAGAATACATCGAGTCGAAATGTTTGAGAACTCTATCCAAATCAAATACAAATTCTTGACTCGCCCCGGCCCAACATTTACGAGTGCTTGCAAACCTCTAGTGTTTATTAACCCTTTAACCAGTTAACTGCGTTTGACGAGTGTACACGTTATTTTAAACCTCTAAATGGTGCTAATTTGTTCAGCAATAGACTATTTATTTTTTTAGACAAACATGTATTTCTACTTCATTGCGCTTTAGTTTTTCGTTAGAATATAATATAAGTGCATATTGTCTGCATTTATCGAGTATACACTTCATTATTTGATTTTATTGAGCGTACCATGATAGATTTTTAAAACTAAGTTCCACAATTAACGGGTTAATAATTTCTTGAACTTCTTTTGTATTTTCAATGGCACAAAATTCAATTTACCTAAAATTTGCTGCATCCATTACCATCTTAGAAGGCTACATTCCAAATGACGCATTATACCGTTGCCAATTGACGTCGAACCTCAATTAATTGTTAGCAAAAGAACCGTATGATCTTTTTTCCGGTATCTAATATTTATTGATTGGTTTTCATTTATTTTTATTAGCTACCGGAAAAAGTCCGCACGGGTTCTTAAATCAAAATTTAAACACAGAGAACGTTTCTGTAAAACTATTTTATTTTATTTGATACCAACAGTATAAACATAACTTGCTGTTAATATTAATTTCATTAATTAAACTGGTGAAATATTCATTGAAATCACACGAACTTTTTCCGGTATCTAATAGTTTAATATATACTCAGAGCTTTTTTCATCGAATTATGTTATAGTATTTATGAGAATGGAAATTGTATTGTAATAATATTCGTTGTAAAATAAATTGCTTCAGATGGCTGTTATTTATTCTTACTTATGCCTTGTATAATATTTTTGACTGAAATCTTTCTTGGTTGACATATTAAAGTGTTGGAAAATGTGAATTTTTTACGGAAAATGGATGCTCTGAGAATATTGGATTGATAAAGGAACAATGTGAAGTGACATCCGGTGATTTAGATGAAAATTTATTGAAACATGGTTCTTATGAACATTTAATGAGCCAGTTTTGTTTTTGACTATTATTTACACTGGAGAAATAAAAAGAAACTTTAAAAAGGAGATGAAGGATGTTTCGTTCAATATCTTGAAAGCTACTGGAGCTAGAAGAAAACTGAGCATGTCAAAGCCATGTACGGTTTTAATAAGGAATGAATCTGCATAAACAGATTCTAGAAACTTCCATTTATTTAAATAATATTTGTAAAAACATCCGCTGTTTATAAATTCTTTTGATGAAGTGTGAAATTACTTAAGAGTATAATTACGAAGGTATAAAACATATATATGAAGTCATAAAAAGCGTGACAACTGGTCTTTTTAAAACCATAGAAGATATCAATTTAATGTATTCATTTACTTAAATGTTTGTTTATTTAAGTTAAATGACATTTATTTTTAATTTTTTGGCTTTTCTATCATTTGGACATCATTTTAATCCTAAAATAAAGTTATTTTTCATAGAGAGGATGGTGTCTCGTAAACTGCCAGCATATTTTCGACAATCACTTTACAACACAAAATGATCGCGAGAAGTGGTCACGCGAACGCATCACTGTTTGACCTTGGGCCTGAGTTATAGTCACTTCTAAGTTTTCAATAAATCCCATTTTGAAGAGGGGCTATCTAATCGACTCAATTTAGTTGCTCGATGTCAACAGACGGTCTTAACACTGTAATGTTATATTTGGTCGAACTATTCTATGTACAAGTTTTATTTTAATATTTACTCAACCGTTTGAAAAAACTATACCCTTTTTCATTAACTTTAATTCAAATCATTCAATAGATTTTATAAAAATTGTGTTTTACAAAAGCAAGAGAGGTATTTATTGAATTGTAAATATCCCTAGTTCAAGACTTATTAAATAACAGTCGAAAAAAATAGATCTACCCACTCGGTTGGCTAAGTGTGTATTAAGTCCTTTAATCTGTACGACATATGTTCTTATTTTTATTTCATTGAAGCACTCTTACTAAAAATTAATTTTTTTCATAACGCAAAGTCCATAGACTTCTTGATAACAATATAAACTATTTCTAAACATAGGAGACTCTTTGGAATAACAAATATAAATAATAAAAATTTATAAAATTCTTTCGACTAAATAGTACATAGAAATATCCTGCTTTTTAAACTTGAAACTAAACTTAAATTCATATCGCGAACAGTATTTTCTCTTCTTTATGTAAGTACCTACATGGTCACATTATAATACACAAGTGTCTACAAACGTTTTATTTAACTATGCTATTTGTATTGCTTTAACTGAGTTGATCAATTTTATTGGTTATAAACTACAGTTTATTGAATATCTTCGTACGTATGTTATATTTATTTAGACATTCTTTTTCGTTTAACGTCACGCCTTTACTTCATGCTTTTTTTGGTATCGATAGAATCCTTTTCTGCAATTTTCTGCAATGTAAAAGAAAATTACGTGGGTCGTATCCCCGTGTAAATCGATGGAAAGGCGTGCATATACTTGATAATGCATAATTTAAATATGTTCGCGTACATCTGTCGAAATTACGTACGTATCCGGCTTCCTTGAATCTCGAACGAATCTCCAACCCAGATTTTATTGTACATTTCCAACTTGTTTCGCCATGTAGAATCTCCTAATTTACGATTGTCCGACGAATTAAGGCCTACCCTATATACCTATACATGTAGTCTTTGTGGGCGTGATGGTGATACAGTTGGAAATAAAGTGATTTTATGTGCAAAAATGCATCAGAAACATGTATTGACATAATTTTAATGTGAGACTATTTTGGAGGTAGAAATTAATTTAGAAAGTAGGGTATTCCACACGTCTCTGATCATATTTTATGAAAAAAGAATATAGGACATTCGACAATTTTACAAATTGATATTTAATATAATTTTAAGAAAAGGTATAACAAACCTTTCTTTTGAAAAAAGATTTTTGCAACTTAAGAAGGAAATATAAATTAAGTGATAAGTATTGCAATTTTTGTTTTGCAATAAATGTGTTGCATTTATATTACAAATGTTTAATCAGTTTTGTCATCAAAGATTTGATATGTTTATGGTTGTAAAATAAAATGATATTAAATAGTATGTATGGTAAGTAACTACGTAGTTAAGTTAATAGTAAAATAATATTAAGTAATATTGTTGGTTATAAAATAAAAGTTATTATATTTTACAATATACAGTATATTATATTTAATTTACATGTTACCCTGGAGTTTTGTTAAAACAATACTGTCTTCTTTAAATAATTAGAATACAATATTTTTGAAAGGATTGAAATGTGTTATCAAGACATTTAGTAAACGAAATTCACTGAAATATTTGTATCTTTTATTTCTATTTCACAAAATGAATAAGGAATGTGTTAATACTGAAACTAAGTAAAAACAGAAGACAATGATCAGACGAGGAAGAATATCAAATGTAACCCCTTACTCTATAATAACGTGTCCGACACGCGGTGAAGATTTTAAACAGAACTTAACAAACATAAATATTGCTCGATTCCTGCTAATTCAAGTAAAATATTATTTTTCTATTATCAATTATTATACTTTAGAGCAAACGGCATAAAGGCATAAAGTATACCTAGAATTTTTATCTTTTTTTGATGAATTATTAATAACAAAATAGTTGTACAGATTATACTAGAGAAATGAATCGTAGCGCAAAGGGTTAATGGACTATATATCGAATTTTCAAGTTTTGAAAAATATTTCTATTTTGTAATCTTGGTCCGTAAAAGGTCCATTTATTTTATTTCCATGCTTTCACCTTAAGAACAGTTTTTTTTCTTTTAATTTTATCTTGGTACTTATACCAAATCATTAGAATTCGATTACGCGTTGATGCAATCAATACTGTACTATATTTGACTTTTAGACAGCTGATCATACAGATCTAGTATATTTGAAACGTGCAAAATATGAGATAAGATAAAAATGCGACCATTTTGTTAATAAAATTTCCGTGAATATATAAAACAGATTGTGTTCCATCACATTCAGTGATTCCGGGTTATATGGTTAAGTTCAATGCCCTGGGCAATTTCACGTATGCGGATACCGTCGCTAACCTGTAGTTTCACAGATATACACGAAAATAATTTTAATATCATATTGTACTGCTTCATGGCTGAATTTAGGTTCGCTGAGATAAATACCACAATGCTACAATATTCATGTTATTGTGTAATACGAATCGTTTCAGTGAACTGAATGAACACTTACTAAAAGATAAAATAAACATTGAATATATTTTGAACTTATATTGAAGTAACTTTACTTACATAAAATTAAAAGTGTTAAAATTTATGCAGGTAACAATTAATAATTATTAATAGTAGAAACATTTGAAATGTATGAAAATCGTAACGCTATTTACATAGATTTAAAATGTTTAAATTTATATAGATAATAATCATTCTACAAATAATTGATGATAATAATAATAATAACTATCGTACTATATGTAGAACTTATACAAGTAGAGAATTATCAAAGAAATACATAAACTAAGCAAACATCGAGCAGTTCTTAAGAAGTATGTATCTTTCCCACGTATGACTGACAAATGATAATGCCACAACTGTAAACTGTGAAATATCTTATAATATTAAAATCCCCTATATATGTAGCCTTCTGTGTCATTTATTCTACGTAGATCATAATAATTATCAAGATTTCTATTATATTTTAATTACTCAAATACATTTCAAATACATGTTACTAACAGTATTAACAACCAGGTAAGCGAAACCGTGATTTCAAATTAACGATAACTAGTTAACACTAGAACAATCAAGCGTTTATCATGATTAACCCTTTGTGGACGAGCATTTTTTGAAAACTGAAACCCCTCATTCTAACAAGTGCGGTTGTTCCAGTATTAATGATAGAACAGTTCCAACGAGTGCAGTTACGAAAAAAATCACAGGGCAAGTAGTTAATACTACATAGGTTTACAGAACGCGTCCATTTAAGGCACACTTAATTTTATAAACGTTATTTGCTCAATGACTAACTTCATTTCGATTGACGCAATGACACAAGTGTATATCTTAATTCCTTATCTCTCAATCTCCGGTTTTCAAGATCTAAATAAACGAACACCAATTCTTCTAGGAACAATAGAACAAGCTGCACAATGAGAGTCCGCAAACTTAGTGTTAACAAGACTACAACCGAGAAGATCGTCACTGGAACAAACGGTGGCAGCGACCGTAAGGTCTTGGCTCACTCAGGCCCAGTCCTCCGCCCAGGGGTTACACTTTAACGCCGCATTAACTCTGCTAATAGGTGACCGCTTCGGCGCATGAACTTTTCATCGGCGGCGGTGGCGATACCACGAAAAACTTCAATTTTCTCTGGCGGACCGAACGAACGGCGCGGCGCGGCGCGGCAGCGGACTGCGTTCCGCCAATACGCAGCCAGACGGAAATCGTATTTCAATCGGGGGGCCGGCCTCGGTCCTAGGGCCGCCGTCGTCGGGAAAGAAGGCAAAGGAGAGACACTATAAAAATGGCCTGGCACAGTGTTCGTGGAAATCCATAGGTAGATATATTTTACCCCCTCGATTGCTTTTATCACGATGGGCTCTGCGGAGCGGGCGCACTCGCGCGCACACAACCCCCATACACACACGTGCACGTGCACAGGAACGTGTAGCGGCACACGGACACCGGCGTTCGCGCGAAAACGTATACACAGGCCCGCCGCACCCTTTGTGCTAAAATTAGAAGTGACGGAGCGTATACTCACTTCGCTGGCTTCGAGCTTTTATTCACTGGCGTTTAGACATAACGTGTTGCGGTGCTTTCAATGGCACCGACAGAGACCGAGGAACCGCTGGTAGAGGATAGAGTACTGGCAAGAGAGACAGAGAGAGAGAAAGAGAGAAAAACGGTGTGGACTGGAGGGAGAGGACACGAGTGGGAGGAAGATGGAGCCAATGATATGGAAAAGGGAGGATAGATTGCGACGAAGCAAAAAGAGGAAAGGTATGGTTTCATAGAGATACAGGGCAACGATGGCAGGGAACGTTCGCGATAAAGATATTGATAGGTGAAGAACAGGGCTGAAGGGTAACGCGAGGGGATCGGGGAGAGCGGAGCTAATCGCGCGGGAACGCTTGAGTTTCAAAAGGAATTCTTTGGGTTTCACGTGTTGCTGTTTTTTTCATTTTTCCTTTTATTGGAATCCTTCAATCGAGAATTTTTATGTTCTTTGTTTGGCGATGATGGACGTTGTAGGAAATTGTACTTTTACTTGGATGTTCTCAGTGTTTTTTCCATTTTTAGTGTATCGTGCCACGTGTACCGTTAGTGGTACACCTACAATGTTTGTAAGGACAAATTTTTGTGAGACATGTGGTAAAAAATAGCGATACACGTCGCGAAGCTACGAAAACGCAAATAGATAATATAAAAATATATATAAAAGTCAGTAAAAGCTTGAATGTAACGTAATATATCATTTAGAAAATTAGCGCACTTTGTAAACAAGATATGACCAAAATTTCCGGTGGTACGGAATGTGTCAAGTGGGTATTTATTTTTTGTTGGGGTTAATTGCGCAGAATTCTTGTGTCGCCATTACTATTTAGTTTGGTATTTGTTCTTTTGGAATACTTTTCTCGGTTGAGTGACTTTATTATGGGATAATGTTTGTGGATGAATTATGGTTCGTTATGTATGATGTTGCATGTAGTATTGTTAGAAGCGCGAGTGTGATTTTGATGATAAGAAATGAGATACCGTTGAATTTCAGGAATATTCGAAGGATGGAAATTTTTCTGATGGCAACATCGACAAAGGACATCATCCAACGTTTTGTTGAAACTTTGACATTTGACAGCAATCGCACGCGTGTAGAACATTGGAAAATATTCAACGTGCATTTTTTTATAGCTGCGCATGTCGTGTTTGCGGTGTGAAAATTTTTCCCAAGGGTAACGGTAGAAAATATGTTCCATAAAGTGTATTGGAAGGTAAGGAAGAAATAAAAAAGAATAGTAAATGTAGAAAATTTTAAACTTTCACAGATGGCGCTGTTATATAATCAACAATAAAGACCCTTTTTATGAATACTTTAAAAATAAATTCGTATTTTTTGTTATAAACTTATTAGAATAAATTACAAAATTTGTCAAATTATTTACAATTTACAAATTTAAAAATAAGAAGAGTAATATTATTCTAGTGAAATCATTGTTTATTATACAAAACATAAATGTTACGTTAAATAATTTTAACCAAAAGGTCGGTAATATATTATTAAGTAAATACTATGGTATAAACAAAATACCAATTGTGAATATTAACAGAGATAAACAAAGTTGTATATTCTTAGCAAATTTTCTAAAAGCAACCCTTAAAAACAATTCTTTTCAAACATTATTTATCAAAGAGAAACAAAAGTTTTTATTTATTATAAATAAAAATATAATTTTCTCCGACTATGAATTCTTTTAAATGCGTGACTGGCGCCAATTGAGATAGCAGACCAGTGCGTCCGATTTCTACCCTTACTAACCATATATCCACTGATTATACTTGACACAGGTATCTCTACGGGCTCGTAAAAGATAATTGTTTTACCCAAAGTTCATATTTTTCTATTATCTCTTGTAAGTGAAACACTCAGATGGCGAAAGTCCAATTATAGACTACATATAGAAATCTTAGGGTATTTTCTAACTTAACCTTTAGACTACCTAAGGGATAATCCCAGACCGTAATAAAAAATTTCACATGGGCAAACAAACTGCTTAAAGTGTATTATGATCTACTCTGATGGTAATTGGTGTCTATTTTATGAAATAAATCAGTTATTTCATTCAGAGATAAGGATTATTCCATCATTGAAGCATTTTGTTACAATTTACGCCTGATTATCCATTTTAACTTAACACATTCGCATCGGGAAATTTTTGTTAAAACTTCTTTATGAGATAGGATATTTTAATGATATCAAAATATTTCAACATATGTGTATTAAAACTGCAATAATTATTCTTGTAATGAATATGTAATATAATATATAATTTAGTATCTTAACACGTTCGCATCGAGAAATGATAATTCTCGTTTGCTGACGACAACTCTTACTTTCTCAAAACGAAAGTATTGTCCGAAAATATTGGAAAAATTTGAAAACGTTACTTTCGTCCCAAAGTGAAATGAAGAAAGGTTCGGTAGTTTACGGGTTAACATGTCCAGTAGCACGTGTATTTACCATTGTTGGTATAATTTTTGTAAGAAAATATTTTCCCGAGACATGTGGCCACAGATAGCAGTATACGTTGCAAAGCAGCGAGAACGTAAAATAATGGTATCAAAATAAATAAAAGTCAATAAAAAATTAAATAGAACTTAATATTTTAAGACTGGCGTGGAACGTGTTAAAGGAAGACCCTTCGAGTTCCAAATGCATTAGTTCCACTTACAAATAGGGAAAAGTAATGCTGCTTGCACCAATCTCTCTGGAGATCCAGTGATAATAGATAAGTAATGGTGACGCGAACGTAAGCGGGCGAAGAAGAAAAACTCAAGTGAGAAATAATCAGAAATCCAATAAAGAGTTCGGTGGTTTGTTTGCATGCAAAAATGTTACTGGTGCTGTTAAATGATAAACATCTTATTCACAAAATGTGAATTACTTTTTCATCAAATGAAAATGTGATTTAACCTGTTGAGGGAATGGCACTCTGATCAATACTTGTTGAAGAAAAAATACTCTAGAAAACTGATAAGTCTTAGCTTTCTTATTTTTCAATTACTGATATCTTAAGTGTGTTGAATATTCGAAATGATTTTAAAAATAAATAGTTTCACTTGAATATTATAATCAATATGTGAAGAAATCGAAAAAAATCCGTTATCACAATTTTTATAAGGATTATTTATTAATTATTAAGCCTTCGGTAGTTCTAGTTTTCATGTTTTGTACCGATGAACGTTGATATAGTATAGCATATAATAATATGAACATGATAATTCGATGAAATGTTAGAATTAGTGTTTGAATAAATAAAAAGGAAAGAATTGGTGGTAGATGAAATTACTCACGAACGGCGAGTAGTTTTGTCTTTACTAGTTAACAGGATCATGATTTTATAGATTATTATATTCAAGAGTATCAGTAGTTACAAAATACTATAAATAAATCACAAGAGTAGGAAATATTACAATACGTATATCTATGTCATGTTATATAAGTCTTGTATTATTGGTTCTCAAAAGGTAAGACCGAATTCACGTTTATACTGGCTATCGGGCGATCAATCGGAGTACTACTGAAGACAAAAGAAAATTTATGTTTGAGTTTATGTTATAGAGTTTATAAAAAGAGAAGTAAAACTGTATTTTATGTTGTAACAACGATTTGATAAAGATATCAATAAGTACAGCAGCTTCGGTTAACTTTTCATGCAGCATATCTAACAGTTATCCTATTTCTATTAGATTTTAAGATATTTAACAAAGCACATATTTTCTTCCCAATTTTAAAGGTTATTTTCTATAAACATGAATATTGTGTTACAATTTTCAAATCAAAATAAACTATTTAGACAATCTAATATTTCTAAGATATCTGAGGAAAACACAAAAAATAACGAACAAAAGGATTTAATAACTAGTTATTATGTCACATAGCAGTAGAAATCATAATATCCTGTTTGTAACTAGGGAACGGTGTAATAATCTAGTTCACAAGTCGCTGTTTCATTTATAAGATGATTCCTAGTTACTTTGAGCTGTGTTAATGAAAGTATACGGTCAAAAATCCATTAAGCAAACATTTTCAGTGCACATTTTAAGCGAAACGTAGGGAGGTGCCAGGTAGACAGGTCAGCGAATTGGGTCGACTTGGGGACAACTATTTCTGGGGATTACACATGTGTCCCGTAAAGTGGGTAGCTACCCGCTCTCGCGATTGCGATTAGATGCCCCTCCTTGCTATGCAAAACAGCAGCTATGACCGTTTAACGGGAAACCGTCCAAGCGTTCAACGATTCAACCCTATTTTTCCAATGTCAATTTTTATTCTTGTTGGTACGTCGTCGATGTGCTTTTTACAGCATGCTTGAATTTAAAATAACAACTCTGGTCTACAAAATTGAACTTTTTTCATGTCACAAAAGGTTTAATAGATGATCTTAATAGTATTTCCTATGCCGAATTCAAATATGCAATCCGTTTTTCTCCACCACCCACAGTTTTTGAGAAAATCAATTTTGGAAAAAAGCCAAATTTTCAACTTTGGACGTTTGTTATGTCTTAATTACGGAAATTTCTGAAATTTTTCTTCCAGTATTATTCTATGCATACACTGATGTATATTTTAATAATATTATAAGCTTTTAATGAAGTATGTGAATAATGGTAATGGAGAAACACGGATTACATATTTAAATGTGGCAAAAATCATGTTGGCCAGCGCAATACCTACACATTTTTTTCAAACATTGTTTGTTCTTACCGAAATTAATTAGTTTGGAAAAACGTCGAAGAATTAACTATTTAATTTTCTACAGAAGAATAAATTGTTTTTAAACAGTTTGATTCTATTTTTCTAATTTAATCTTGTAAACTATACAAGGTGTAGAATTTTACCCCGAACGATTTTATAAATAAATTTTGTCTTATTGATATTTTTTTAAAGACAAGTATTGATGTATACTGTTTTCAACTACTGAGAAATATTTGTGGATATATTATTTCATTGAAATATTGGAAAATTAAATCCTATAAACTCTATTTGTAATTAGTTCCTTTGGGTTGTTTAGAGGATATCTACGTTATGAACTGCATCTCACTGAAGTTCTTAAGTTAAATATGATTAACTGAACGAGAGACGGTATGTATATTAGTTCGATAGTAAATACCGTCTGGTCCATTAACTTCGATCACCTGAAATACCGTTATTATTTTTAGAAACGTGAAAGAGATTATTTCTGTATTGAGAGACGCACGACACATGCTAATAACTTTTTTTCATGTGAAAGATTTTTCGGAGACTTTGAAGTTCCTCTTATTTTTATAATTCACGCATTGCAATTATCTGTTGCCAGTCAAATTACAGACGCTTAGATAATTTCAATCATTTATAATACCAAGATTATACAATATTCATTAAAGGATCAAAACAAGTTTTACATCATAAAATGTGTTCAGAGTGGTTCGTTTGCATCGATGTAATACCGTAATGATGTAAGAATCGTTATTTTCCTCCCTTATGCAATGTTGACCAACCTTGTACTAGAGATTGTTTAAATGGTGTAAACGTTCGTTATTTTACATTGGATTAAACATTATAGAATCTTATTTTTAAAAATAAAAGTGACTGTGAAACTCTTGAAAAATTATCCATTGATCAAAAAGTGACTACTACTAATAATATTTCAGAATATTATACCTCTGAAAAGTTTAGAATTCGAACGTGATACAAAACCTACATAAATGTTAGTACTTAAATTAAATAAATTAGTTAGTCGTTAATGATATAAAATAAATTATAGAAATATTAACAGGAAATGTTGCAATAATTAAAGTCCTCCAGTAACTTGAATTATTTTCACGGATATTATTACTGATATTTATTAATGATGACAGAACACAGAAAACATACTAAATTGCATTAAAAAAAATTAATTCAATTTAAAAAACAATGTAAAGGTTTATGCTTTATAAATAAATTCATTACCAGCAATATAATGTTTTAAACGTCCCCTAATTACATCCACGGTACATTAAATTTTATTTTTAACAAAATCTTTGACATCGGTAACAAAAAGCGATCGATTTGATGTAGAATGACCTCTTAATAAAAATGATTCTTTGAATTAGTACGTGTAAGTACTTTAAGAGGGCATAACACTGCAATTTAAATGGTAAATTTATGGTACATTGTATTGTAAGAACGTTGCAGTGAAACTAAGGTATTATAGCTCAGACATCCGCAGCGAAGACTCTTAACACAGTCTTAAGACTGTTATCGCAGAGAAGGTACATATACACGTCCCATTAAGTGTTATATGACGTTCAGTCTTTCTTATTCTCTAGTGTTACCTACTACACGCGACATCTTGTGGTAAGAGACTTAGCGATAACAGCCTTTAACTCTACCAGAGTCCTTATGATGTCGTTAGACGAAAGCTCACTGTTTCACTATACGAGGGATTGCCATCGCATCCTTTTTCAATAAAATTCTGCGAACGTGTTGTACTATCCTGCGGACTATATGAATAAAAACTGCACCGAAAGAAATCATCCAAAGGAATAAAGAAAATATTGTAATTCCAAATTCTTTCTGCTATATCAAACTGACAACTCTCCGTAATGTCCAATTCTAGATTAGAAATATAGTATTGAGTTTGGATATATTCAAGTTTTATTTGAAATATGTTCACTTACTTAAAGTACAGACGAGTTATAGGATAGACATAACATGCGTAAAATTTTGTCAGGCACTCTCGGAGATCCTATGATCTCCTTATCATTTTCATTTCCCACCCTGTCATATCGACTTAGGCTAGCTTTGCATAGCAGCGCTATAAGTGATAGGAATTAGAATCAAAAATATTTTAAAAAATCGCTCTTTTCTGTTAGACTACCTAAAAGTGCCAGTCTATTGGTTATTTATTTCCTCTTCTTTCAATTATTCATTTTTATTGTTATTACCTGCTTAGAACTGGAAAGCTGTAACGATCGCACTACTAAAAATTTGTTTTTGTAAAAACAGAAAAGCGTAATTCAGTTTCTAAATTGAAACGAAAGAAGCGAGACTGCACCACTTGGCAGTTTTCGATCCGGGTTTTCCGAAAACCCGT
Organism: Nomia melanderi; assembly: GCF_051020985.1. Classification (NCBI taxonomy): domain Eukaryota; kingdom Metazoa; phylum Arthropoda; class Insecta; order Hymenoptera; family Halictidae; genus Nomia; species Nomia melanderi. The sequence continues at coordinate 26,544,444 of NC_134999.1, read as the reverse complement.
GGGATTCAAACGGTTAAGATACATACAGACGTTGCAGCTTATGGAAATTTTTGCCTCGGATTTCGAGGGTCTCATGACATCCGTACCATTTTAGTATCGCGCTCGACGTTACCGATAACATAAGATTTTAAGAAAATTACATGAATGTTGGCAATATTCGTGTTTTCAAAAAACGATGGAAGAAATGGTTCTTATGCACAATTCGGAAATTTTTTTTGGAAAAAATCTCTCTGATAATCGATAATGAAACTGCTTGACAGGTTATACGAAAAAAAAGAATAACAATAACAGAAGCACAAATTTATAAATGAGAAAAATCAGTCATTTCATGTTGTATGGCTTAATATGTTCATTCATAAAATTTAAAAGATAAAATTCATTGATTGGGGTGAGAGAAATTACTCCTGATTTTTAAGAATTAAACTGTGGAGATCATACGCAGCCATTTTGGCTACAGTGAATCAGTATGCGGTTCGAGTAAAATTCTAACAGGTTTTTGGGGATTTTTTAAATCGCAACATTAAAAGAATGCGCGTTCAATAAGTATCGCAACTTCAAATTCAAAAATATTATGTGATGATGATATATATGTCACAATAAATCGCGGCCTTTCATTGTATCGTATTGTGGCACTATGTAGAATCAAAAGCGGTTATTTTTTTATTCGTAATGCTATCACAATATCGAAAAGTACAATATGAAACTATAATTGAACATTCTAATAGTCTTAAAATCAAGCGCACTTTAATCTTCGCGATACGAAATTCTTAAAACAACTTTAAAGAGTAATTGAAATTGATTTTCATCAAAATCCCAATTATATTTTTCACAACACTAAGTGAAACCGTGGTCATTCTTCCACAACGCTAATTAAAAATCGCGAAATACCTATTATTGCTGGATGGTGTGACGATCAAAGGCCAGCCCAAATTAACGATAAGTATTATAATTAAAGTGAGTACAGTGACAAAGTAGTAATGTAAAAATGGCGTTTCTTTTACCTGCTAAAATGGAGCGCCATTAATAGTTGCTCTCTTGAGAGACATTTTATCGGGGCCTCTTCGACATATAACCTCTTTCTTTTTTCGGCAATCTGCCATTCTTGATAAATAAAGGAGCTTGATGTCGAACCATTAACAAATCAAAAAGGATCGTCAATCTTTCGAAAGGATAATAGAACGATTTCGTATGTTTCGTCGAAAGAAAAACTTGAAAAGTTACGGTCAATGGTGACCAAAAACAAAAGGCATGGTCCATCTTGTTATCTCGATTCTCATTTATAAATGCAGCTGCAAATTACCTTAATACGCAGTAAGACGCCTCAAAATACCTGTGGGTTAATAACAACCGTGACTCGAATTGCCGATATTTTGAATCGACCGTACACAGGTATATAGCTAACCATTGTGACCATTAATGGAAGATAAACATATTCTAATTTGTTGATTATTGTGTTTGATTAAAGACAAGAAAAATGCGTATCTATTTCGTGGTAGATTTATTTTTATGTATTTATATTCAGCAAAAAATGCAAGCAATGAATGCAAAATGATTACCCTGAAAATCCTAGCTAAAAAATTGTCGTTAATTTGAAGCTATAACGGGCTAAGATTTTCTGATTTCCTTCTAAAAATGATTTGAATTATTTAGAAAAACAATTCTAATTTTTTACATTTAAGAATATATTTTAAGGTGGGAACGTATTGTTCTTCAAAGAAAAATGAGTAATAAAAATTGAAATATAAAGTAAGAATGGCAACTTGAGCAACATTTTCATCAGAATTAACCCAATCTGAATAAATAAAAAATATTTAAAAACCCTCAGGCAACACCTTCGTCGAAGCAAGCGTTTTTAAAACGGAAGAAAGAGTATTTCAAGATTCGTGTGTCTGCCCATCGCGAATTGTTTTTTTGTACATTATTCTAGTTACATTACATACTTAAACGAACTGTAATTCAAAGAAACGATAATATCAATCACTAGAATTCTAGTCGTAATTTGATAATAAAAACCAGAGGCACAATACATTCGTATGATCAATGTATTGATATATTTTCACTCGCTTTTCCCAACATTCATGTTTAATAATTATATACGAAAATATTCACGTAAACATATTTACTACTTGATCAACATAGATCATTTGGCTTGATGTAGTTTCCTCATTCGCCGTTCTTTAGGCGTAAAGGGCAGAGCAAAATATTTGATGTTGTACACAGTCGGTAATTCAGAAACTGGGATACCGACTCGAACAAGGTTGCAATGTCTATTCTATACCTCGTCTTTGCTTAAAAAATATAAAATATTTATTTTATTTTAAATTCATTAATTATTTTTTTATTATTAAAGAAGACTGTCGTTGCTCATATCTTCAGAAAAGGAATCTACACTTCTCAGAATCCAATCATTCCATATTATTTCATTTAGTTTAAATATTAATTGAAGAGATATTTTCACGCGCACGGATTTAAAATTTCCCGCCATAGATCGGAATTCGCACCGTATAGAAGTCATTTTCTCTCTACAGTTCTATAATATTGATACTTGAAATAGTATGACATGTAATGAAGAATAGAAACTTTTAGTTTTTATTTTTTCAGAATAAATTTTAAGGACAACTTTATTAATGGAAACCATCTAACGTGATAATTTATAAAATAAATGTATGTACAAATATTAACATGTTAATAAATAAATGAAAGAAACATTGTTATAATATTATATTCTGCATAGTACGTTATATTCGCTCTTTCTAACATTTAAACATATTTACTTGCTGTTTGTATTTTTGTCAAAATGAAGTATACGATATAATCGATTCATACTAATATATCTAAATTCGTGAACTATCGGTAACGTCGAGTGCGACACTAAGTTGAGTTGGGAATCCCATTTTTCACGTCCATTAAAGCATAAACTTGATATTCATGTAGATATCCCAAACAATATGATTTTCTGTACATATTTCTGAAATACCGACAGTGTTATAAATGTGCTAGTGCATTAGCGGACTCTACCTAAAAAGGACGGTCAGTTGGTGAATTACATACGACTGCAACAGAAAACGTATGTATCTTAAGAGGCGACTTTGTACAGTGTTGGCTATAAAAACAAAACAATATCGTTTCACGTCGAGAATTAAATTCGTACAAAACCCATTGAAGTTGAAAATGAAAATGTGCAGGAGATTTGTATTATCATTATGTCTATTTTCTGAAATTGTCAAAATTGGAATGATAAGTTTAAAGAATGGACTATAAATCGAAAAATGTCGCATAAAATAATTCCATGAATATTAACATTTTTAACACATTTTTTAATGCAAATAATAAATTTTTAAACATATATTAATCTTTTACATGTTTACCTACATTTTCGACTGTTTAAACTAAAATCTGCTCACTTTAACTCGCTCATACTGAATTTCCTTTAAATGTAATTAGAACATGACACATATAGACACCTTTGCATTTATGCGATATCATCTTTAGCACACTCGCAGAGTCTTAGAAATAAGAGCACAGACTTAAGATCTCTATAGATGTCTCCTGTAATAGGATTTTCTATCTATGGTTCAGAGGGTCCTTAGGACTATCGAATCATTTTAATGTCAGCGGATGACGTTACTAATAACTCACTCATTTAAGCTTGTTAGTAGGAATCGAATATCCTACGCACTCCGTTCCTACTACGGGTGCTTAAATTTAACTTGACGGCAACAAATGCATAATGCACGGAACTTACGGAATATAACATCGTAGAGATACTTCATTGTTCTTATTATTAATGTAACAATAATTTTATAACTATTTTAGTTGTCCTTATTTTTTTACCAATAGTTGTTTCTATTAATTAAATGGTTAGTACATAGATATACGTAAATCAATAATTATTACTAATGATGCAAGATAAATTGAATGAAAATTTATCAGAAAAATTATATTTCATAATTTTTCCTGTTTAGCTCGTCTCACATTTTAAATTAATGTATTACCCTCTATATATAAATGTCAATATGAATTCCAAGCAATCGTTGAATGAGGCAATCGTTGAATCAATTGAAACTATTGTATACCACAAGATTCGTTTTTCTTTATATGTTTAGTGGGCGATATTAAATCGAAATGATCAACATAACGAGCGGCAAGCCGTTAACTCCTGAATATCCCGTTTTGTCCAATTCTCTCATATTTCAAGTTCCGTTAGAGATGGAAATAAATTCCAAGTTTCCAGCCATTAGCGCTCGATTTACGATACTTTATCGAGAATAATACCGATTGCCTAGATTTAACTACGAGAAGATCGTTGCGCGTGGAGATGGGGAACCTGAGTATAACACACACTCTTCAATGCAACTTGAGTTTCATTGTAAATTGAAAGATACATTTTCCTTGATATTTATAGCGATTTCGTAACGGTTTTAATAGCCTTGAAACTAATTCAAATGTAACCTAAGTTGTACATTTATATTATTATATGTATGTTGTATACAAATATACGTTTTTATGATTATATATTTACATGATTATACATTTTATATAATACATATTTATATAATTGTACATTTAAATTATTATATTTATTTAAATAATTGTATTTGAGTCGATACATTTCTGTCTTTAAATTTAAATAAAGAAAAATAGTTCTCATTGTATGATCAGTGCATTTATTTGTTCTTTAAGTAGTTTCCATTAAAACTACTTCTTAAAACTAATTCATTATTAAATAATATATTATTTCAATTTTTAAAGACTACATTTTTGGGGATACATGAAGATTAAAATATTGTATGTATAAATAACTAACAATGAGGCAGAATTTTAATACGAAACTCGTTGGTAAATATAAATCTTCAGCTTGAACAGCAATAATAATAATAGTAAATTTACACTACAATGATACCTGATGCTGTATACGTTTGTATGTCATCATGATTTGATGATGCCATTTAAGATATTGTTGAACGCGATTATTAGCCCACGCATTATGATAATCATCAAGATCTGTGATGAAGCAACACGATGACGATGCACCGTCCTTTGCATAAGTCGTCAAGGCTAGAGCCATTGTAAATAATGCACGCTGTACTCGTGGATATGAATAGGCTATTCGTGAAGAAACTGAAACTGTTTATTCATTGGAGGTAACATAAAGAATAAAAATCTCTACTTTATTTAACAACAATAAGTTCTGTACTGTATATTATTGCAGTTCATTATTAATGTCATTGAGAGATTATTCAATGCAAATTGAAATCCCACATAAATTGCATTTTCTCCAAACATTAGTCAAATTTTTTACTGGAATTTATTAAAATTGTGTAATATAATATTTATGATATAAATGAATGATAATATTTGTTAAAATTTAATATTGAAATACATATTACACATTTCTTTATAATAAAAATGTTCCTTCAAAGTTTCATTAATTTACCCTACTATTAAATAGTTCCATTTATTAAATAATCATCTCTAACATATACGTTCCTAATTTTACATGTAGCTTCCATATTTTTTACTATAATGCAACTATTGATAAAAAATTTGTTGCTATTGTAAAGTATAGCACCACGTCTAAAATTCATGGCATGTTCCCTTCGTATCGTTTGCTTCTCGAACTTTCTATCTGAAATCTCATTACGTCTCACTTGCAGCATCCAAGCTACTTTTATTTCACGACGGCGTGACGTTCATGCTATCCTTGAAACCGACAAGGTTACGACTATCGGGGACGATTTCAAAGAATAGAGTTTCATCGAACGCAGGTATACGAATGGAGGTCGCACCTCGCATCCCCGGCAATCCTAAACTCACGCCTCGCAGATTCTTCTACACGACTAATCCAGTCCTCCACGAACTATTTTCAACAGTCGGTTTGCTCCATTTGAAGATGTAAACTGATTTCATGCTTATCCAGAGCAACAGAAACGCGGGAGAAACTCTATGGGGCTGTTTCATTCTGTTGTCGCGTGCACCCCCGTTCATAAATCATCGGATAGTTTACGCTACCGTTCACAATTCATTGGACGTTATTCTAAAGGAAATATAAATTACGATACACTCATAATATAAAGCAATATTATTAAAGACTTTCATGTATCTCCATGATTATTTTTAAACACTAGATTGTTGTATATATTCTGCATTAAACTTAACTCCTTCACCTACAATACCTTATTAGATTCTTGACGAAAATTTTAAACTGAATTTGACAAATTTAAGTGTTATTTGTCGTTTTAGAATATAAATTAAATATTATTTTCCGAGTATGTATTGTTAAACTTTAGAGTAAACGTAGATCAACATTTTTTTCTTGTCTAATAAATTATTAATAGTAAAGTAGTTGTATCGATTATAGTTAAGAAATAAATCATACGGCAATGGGTTAATACAATTAGAAAATGATAATATTAATTAAATAAACAAAATAAACTATACACTTTGAGAGCTAAGGAGGAATTTCTGTAAAAAATTACGAGAAGTTTGGCCTAAAAATAATCAGAAAATTGGAGAAAAATATTTATGTGATCATTAGAATGATTGATTAGAATACTTGAAAATTAACATGAGCGTCAATATCTTATTTATATCCCACTTCATCGCATTCTGTTTCGTTTGCGCTCTTCGTTTACACGATTTGACCAATAATAAAACCAAATCGAAACTGAGGCAGCACTGTTGCTATAGCTACTCAGTAGAGTTAGGGCATCTTGAGTGGGAAAAGCACCTTGCCTCAATGACTTTTCAGCTTGCGGGTAGTGTGCTAACACTTCTGAGCTGGACAATACACGTTTCAAATTCACCAGGCTCTTCGCCAACAATTACTCGACTTTCAGCTTATTTCGAACTCTGCTACAGTTTAATGTTCATTTCGCGAGAGCGCCAGGTGCGACGACATTGCACGAGGCGAATCGCTCGTGAACGAACCTTTCGGAGGTTTATTTACGAGTAGCGATGGTATCGGTATCGGCATCGGCATCGGTATCACATGATTAAACACGTTGTTACGAAGTTTCGACGCTCGGGGGAGAACACGTGAAGCCCCGTCTGTTCGATCGATTGGCAACCTCCAGTCAAATTATATATCGTCCGAAATATTGGACAGTCGGTTACGACTATTTGGGTCAGTTGATTCGCGACCCGATCGCTTTAAAGAGTTCATTGTCGATTGACACATTTCACTGGCACCCAGCGTCATCCCCGTTTGCATCGCGCGAACAGTACAGTTAATATCTATTCTTTTTTTATTCATATCCTCCGGTTGCACATGGTATTGTGACGAAACGAAGACGATCGATAAAGAGACTCCTTTGAACACACAACCACGGAAATGCTTTCAGTCGCCTCACACTGTCCATACATTTCCGAGATTGAATTTTTTCGCGAACCTGCCCGCCGAGTTCGAAATAAAAACAGTTTTCCGCTCGATCGAAGACTAGTTAACCCTACTGCGTTCTCCGGGTCTTTTTTGACCCAATCACTTTTTCGTTTCTTTTTAGCATTGTTTTGTTTGTTTAGCCTTTCTCGATTTGCTCGTATCATTTTGGTGGGAATACTTTTAAAATTGAAAATAGTATAATAATAGTAAACAGTAACAGTAAAGTAAATAGTAAATAGTAAATAAATAGTCCAATGAATAGTAGAGTGAAATAGTATAATAGTGTAAGAAAATTGTTTTAAAATAATGTGTTTATGGACATGTACTAAGCTCATTTTCGAACTAATAAGCATTTACCAGTGTCGTGATAAGTATTCTATTAATGGTTTCACGAGTTCATATTGCCATTATTGTACAAATTATTGAAATTGATATGCATGTGGATGCACACATATCCTTATCCAATAAATTAGGGAATTGTAAATTGTTACGACAATGCTTTAATGCTTTAATTGTCCGGAAATTTGCATGGAAATAAATTATACTATCCTTTATAAAAAGCAAAATTCATAAATTCTATCTACATTAATGGAATATCCTACAACAAAAATGCATTTTTTCCCCTAAATCAGAGAGAGGCCCAAGAACAGAATGCTTTCAAATAAAATTGAAGCTTTTCAGTGAAAGACATAAGATAAGCACTAATAATAATAATTAGCAATTAACCTGTCAGCTATAAGCAAAGTGACACATAATCTAATTCATTATAATTCTCTTTGCTTTTTTTTGTTACAAAAGAATAACTCTACGGAAAAATGGTCAAGACTTTCACGGCTCTTAACGTGTTAATGGTAATAATAATGAGAATAATAATAAAATATTAATAGTGTATTATAATATTAAACAAATACTAATCCAGACTTAACCCAAATGACTGACCAGCGCGACATTCAGTTAGGAAGCAAAGGTGATACGTATAATACATAAGTACTCAGAATATTATAACTTCCAGCAACGCAATTTCCTCAGCGATTCCAGTAATACGAATGACCAACTCGTTCGAGCGAGCCAGTCACGGTCCGCCCGCCCACGCGACGAATTTCTGAAAATATTTCGCAACAACACAGAATTCTTTCTTATCGCGTGTTTTACCGGTCGCCTGGCCCGCTGGTTCTAATTAAACCGCGCTGAATATATTTCGACCAGCGTGAACGCATCATTAATTCCGTTGATTGCAAGAACCACGGTAGGCAAAGACAGTTCATATTTCTCGGTGCTCGGCCGGCCGGTCGTACCACCCCTCCCGCTTCGCCCCGTCCCCGCCCCCATCTTCATCGTGCACCCCCACAGCGCGCAGAACAGCGGCAAGTGACGAAGAAAAGCATTCGTTAAGAGTGTTCGCGTTTCTTTCTTACTTCCCTCCGCGGAACGAGCTCGCTACAAAGACTGGGAATAGGAAGAAGAAGAAGAAGAAGCAAAAGAAGAATAAAACGAAGAAGAGGAGGAAGAGGAGGTGAGGAAGTCGTAAGGGCGGCGGATGAAACGGCAAGTAGGGCGAGTACTGAAACGTGTCTATGTGCGTGGGATACTTATTTAGAAGGAACTACGGCCCCGACGTTCGTTCGTGTCTCTGGCCACCTTCGTCTCGATGCTTCCTTATACAGGGTGAATAAGAAAAATGATCCGCGATTCTTTTGATTGATGGTGCTCGGTAAATGAGGGGAAAGGTTCTGATGAACGTATATTGAAAGATTAATACGTATTTTTGAAATAAATAGTTTTTAATGAACAGTGGTTGTAATAGTGTAAATATTGTCGATTGAGAATTTCAGATACTACGGATACTATTAAAATTGTACGTACTTTAATCTTCGTCCGTCCTTTAAAATCAGTCGCAGCAAAAATTAAACATGATTTGGGTCCAGAAAGACTCAAAGATTAAACGACTTTTTTAATGAAATAAAGATTGAAAGGTGAAGAATTTTCGTAGTAATTACCCTTATAACTTTTTTGCGTCTTATACAGTTAACGAGACTTGGTTTCCTCTATGTGTCACCGAGAAATTAATTTTTTGGTTTGTACGGAAGATTGTCAGCCGAATTCGGTTGACGTAATTATTCATACTGTATAATTTAATAATAGGTAATAATATTTAATACATAATGTATATTTTTCCTTATTTGTTTTCCGAGTTAGAGTTATAAATGACTTTACATGATAATTCTTCTACTTATAGACAGATAACACATAATCCATACGATATAGTAAATAAACGGGAAGCTCGATCGCTTCAACGAAAACAGGAAACCGTTCATAACTTTAAGAACACTAATTTCTTTTGTTCAAATTTTCGTTCATCATTCAGCGAGTACTGCACCGAGGTTGAAAACAGTTACGGAGAACCGAAATAAAATCATAACTAGTATTAGGTATATCTGTTCTGAGCTAAATTAGTTCCGGTTCTTTATAACTTTTTCAGTCGGAACCGATCTGCAACAGTTTCAAACAGTTACTTTCGGAACCTTTTCAATCCTTAGTACAACGTACTCCAGAAATCGCGGGCTCTTTTTCGCATTCACCCAGTATATTCCAGAATACTAATGACGCAGCGAGAAAATCCTGATGGCGAGGTAACCATCGGTACAGCTCGTAGCTGCCGACTCTCCATGGCTACCTGAGAAAGTTTTCCCTTCACCTGGCGACTTGGAGACCCTCGTAGCCGCCTCGAACGCGTCTCCGTAAACGGTGTAACGTCCGCGGCGCGCGCGTTTCATAAATTAGAAGGAACATTCCTCCAGGGAGGACACAACCCTCCGAAACTCGGTGGAGGAAACAGAAGACGTACTCGGCTTACTCTGGACCGGTTACGGCCGTAGGGGGAATACGATTGTTTCGAGATGGCATACGTAAAATGGCGGTACCCCGAAACGAACCGCGGAAACATCGTGCGTGTATGAGATCCTCGTAAAGGTTAGCTCGGATTGAGAAACAATTGGCAGGCTGAAAATTATAGTGCTGTAAGTCAGAAACTGTGAAAAATTAGATGATTCTTTCATCTGAAACTGACGATCTTACATAGCTCCCTTTTAACACTAGAACTACTGAGCATTTAATATGATTGATATGTAATCCCTATAAAAACTTTATCAATAGAATATTTTCAGTTTCTTCAGACATTCATTATAATATTCAAGTGAAGCTATTTATTTTCGAAATCATTTCGAATATTCAATGTTTTTACGGTATCTATAATTGCGAAACAAGGAAACCGAAAAGAATCATTTTAAATGGTATGGTAGTTCTAGTGTCAATTCAGTTTTCGTAGATGAAATTTTATAACTATACCAGGCACTAAATAATATATAGCAACGATTTTCAAACTGGGAGGAGTGCAAAAGGAGCCAAATGTTTACCAGAAATGTACTTATAGGAGATCACTTGATGGACAGGCTAAAGAATTCGATGGATTGATCAGTTTATATTTATTCTCACCCAATTTTCTATTAGTTTCATATTTTAATTTCTGATACTTTCAATGATTAATTTTCTATTCGTCAATACAATTACACCTAACATATGAATTATTAATAATTTATTGAAAATAAAAGAAAATTTCAGTTTTATTGTATGCCAACATATGCTCTGAGATGTAATCATTGATAAAGAATAATAATATGTAATTTGCATTCAAACAAATTGAATAATATTTATGCTTGTTAAATTCTATTTGAAATCTTCACCACGAGTCTGACACAATATTGTAGTGCAAGGGGTTAATACACTTTTTAGCGTTTAAAAATGTATCTTTACTTTATGGAATAATTGGAGGGAAGTACCAAGATTAGATTTTTTTAAAGCTATTTTATCCCTATCGCTGTATTTTTTAGCTAGTGTAACAATTTATTTAGATGGAAAAATTTTAATGTGACATCAATGTCATATAGCGCAGAAAATTTGTTTTAATGTTAAGCCATTTTAGATTTTTATACGATTTTACTGTTATTTACCATTGTATATGTAGTGGTCACAAAAACAAAGCAAACCTAACAAGCAACTGACACCCCTTCCCTCTTCTCTCTAATTATTAGGTTTACCGGAAAGTTTCGTCCGACAATGTCCTTTCAAGTTTTTAAAGAGGAGTCATTCTACAGAAATGGAATTCATAAACTACTAGCTGGAAAGCTGTCATTAGTAACGATGGAAATTATATTGTTCAGTAAATATTAACAAGTGTAATGAAAATGTATTATTTTATTTTTATTAAAAAAAGAACAGAATTTTCTGATTAGATAGACATAATATATATTTTTCTTTACAATTTGTCAGTTTGGACACGTGTCAAATTTTTATAACATTTATGTGCCAACTTCAGGGTTACACTGCGTTGTCTATTTTTATTATAGCTCCTCCTTTATTGAGTCCTATACGTGCTTTCGTTTTAGCTTTCTTTTAGATATTGTTGCATGTGCTTCTGCAATTACTTGATTTAGGAATTCTGTAATTTCTATTAAATTCATTATTAATGTACCAGAGGGAGCTATTATATTTGGCTCTACATTTAGAATTCAAAAACGAAAGTATTGCTAAAACACCCTTTACGACTTGATTTCGAGAACCTATTTATTGTTTCACTGCTATGTCTGCCGGTACACCGGTTAAACGATCGTTAATAGTGGCGGAAATATCGCAAAGTATGCAGAGAAGGCGTGGTTGGCTTAAACGGCGTGTAATACTATGTATTCGTTAAAACGAAGGGGGACGGTATTTTACGGTGAGTTATCACTGTGTAACTTACTTCGACGATTAATTTAGTGTTATGGGGAGGTTAATGCAATGTGGTAAAACGAGTTTCGTGTCATAAAGAGACAGGTAAAAATATGATTTTATTATTTCGAAAATTGGATGTATCTTTTCCTGAAATGTACATACTATGGGACGTAACATATATATGACTGGAAATAATTTATTTCATATGAGAGATACGACTATTTTTATATAAATTATACACGACGTAACGTGGCTTGTGATAGTTAATTAAAGCAACATGTATAACGTGTTATTACATCATGTTCGAAACATTATTGGAAAATTATTTCTCGTTAATTATGTGTTTAAGGTTGGATATGAAGAGATCGTTTTTGGTTTTCAATGTAATTCGATCAGATTGAAAACTATATTACTTTTCGTTGACACGAAACAGTGATTATGTAATATTTATAGGCATAATGAGTTTTACACCTAAATAATGTATATTTTATTGCTACGTACATGGCGGTAAGGGCAGCGAGCATGGCCGAACTTATTAACATGAAACTCGCATAGAACAGAAATTGCGCCATAAACCCTATCATAAACATTAAAATTAAAGTACGGTTCGTGAACATAAGTCATCAGAGTGAAATTCACAGTACAACAGTCGATCGTTAAATAAATGTTCCGAATTATACTGGAACAATGAGTTATAATTTCGGTTGCGACACTGTTACCAGATTAAATTAATGTAATAAATATTGTGTCGATGAAAACACCATGAGCTTGTTTACGTATAAAGATGTAACGTCGATGCGTAATTGCTTTACTTTCCCGTTGTAATTATTCTACCGTTTAAACAGTCAACACTCCAATTATTGAATGCTTCCCTGGTGATTAACTTTTGCATAATGTTCAGTGTACGATGTATTATGATATTTAAAACTACAATTTGTAGAGTACCCACATTTTTTTCCTTATTCAAATATAAAAAGGAAACTTTCCAATTAAGTAGCCTTTAAATGTAACAAAGCACGATTTAATGTTAGCATAAAAGAAATATTACAAAAATAAAGTACGCAGTATCTTCTAATAAGGTGTTCCATACTAAGTACCGTTACTCTACACGTTGCACGAAGTTCCCGTTAAATTCCTCGAAAGCGAATGTCCTTCACGAAGTTTCCGGAGCCCGATTTAAGAAACGAATTCCAACCATTCATCGGGAAAGAAAAACCGTATTCGTTGCACCCTTCGCGATCCCGCGAGCGAAGTTAACGAAACTATTCGGGGGTGGCCCGCAGTTAGAAAGTACACGAGGTTCGACATTCAATTCCTGTCCCCGCGGACGATTTGTCCATCACGTGGAGAGGGCGGAACGACGACTTCCTCGCTCGGCCGGATTCCATATCGTGCCCAACGACTCGTATCTGTTAGGTAAGTTTCGCCCGCCGCGAAAACTAAGTACGAAGTATAAGCGGGCTTTAAAAGCGGGGGAATTGAACTCGAGTTGCGATGGGAGAACCTCTCTCTCGCCTGGCTCCGGGAAATCTGATACGGTTCTCGCGGTATCGCAAAAACTTCCCACCTCCCGGTACTCCCACTCAAGTTTTCTGCTCGCACCACCGGGTGAAATACTTTCTATCATTCGAACAAACGTCTCAGCCAGCAACCCCGGGAAGCAAGAAGATAAGATACCCGCTGAGCTATTATCTACATTGCTTATTGTCCGTGGCTCCCGCGAAATTGACTGAGAACTCGCTATTCAATCGTTGATAGTGTAATTGTTTTCCCATTTCTCCTACTCCACCGGCGAGGATTTTCTTCCGTTCGCTTCTTGTTTGGACGACCGGCACGGCGCGGCGGGAGCAGTCGGAAGAAGGGAAAAAGAGAAACAGATTGCTGCTGATTAAAGTAGTCTTCAGCGAAATTCTACTCTCGGAGATAAATCTCATTCGATCAGTTTCATCCCTTTGACGAATTTCTATTGTGACCGGTTGCACGGAGGATTGTTCATAAATCATCGTAAAGTTTGGGATCCTCGGTGTACCGGATCACGACGGTGACGCGGGGAACGGATCCTCGGATGAGAAAAGTTCCCGTTTCCTTTGGAGAAAATTACAGTGCAGTTATCGGATGCTCCGGTCGCTCGAGTTTCTCGAATTTCGTGTACCTTTCGGGATTCTCGTTTCGTCTGTGGCCATCATCGCGTCAGCGGAATCATTCCGCGGGATTTAACTCTGATGCTGCTAAAGTAGTTTTTCGAATGCGCGCTGTTAAGAATGGATCGGTTTATTAACTGAATTTGTTTTAGTGAATAATAAGGTAGTGCTGGGGAAGCAGTTTTGCTACCGAACAGACGGTTGGTTATTAACACTAACACTACCAGGCGGGTCAAAATGACTGATCTCTGATTTCTTCTTTTTGTAATTATTGAAAATATAACAGATGTTTTCTCAGATATTATTAAAGAAATTGATTTAACAGTACACAAACTAAATTGTAAATCAATTAAAGTTTCAATAGATACACTCGTGGAGTTTCTATAGAGGATTTTCAAAAAGTCAATTTAACTGCTCGGTAGTTTTAAGCAGCCGCCTAAAAAGGGAACTATAACTATGGCCCTTTTCATTAACTTTAATTGAATTCATTCGACAGATTTGATTAAAAATTCTGTTTTACCAACGCAAGAAAGGTATTTATTGAATTGCAAATATCTACAATTTAAGATATCCTAAATAACAAAACAAAAAATATACAAAATAAATAGCAATGCGCTGCTAAGGGAAAAGAGGGAGACCTCTTCGTTCGATTGGCTAAGTGTAAATTTCGAGTAAATTGTGTACAATATTTTTGTCCAAAGCTTCTTAAACAATTTATGCTTTGGTGCATTGCTATCTTCGCTGTTTCTGATGGTGATCCGCATTTTTTGTAAGTTCGCTTTTTACTGTGTCTTGTATGTGTATTTTTTGCGCAAGTTACAAGCGTTTGTAGTTTTGTTTAATTTATTGTATCTTTTTTCTTCGATGCTACTTCATTTCCATATTGAGTACTTTGAAATGCAAAACTTGCACCAACTCAGAAATTGTGACACTGAAATTCCATTAAAAGAAAGTAGATTGGGAATTCATTCGTATTGTTTGGTAAAAAAGATACAGCTCGCGCATTATTAAGGGGTCTTGTATCCATGCCATATATTCTACATGTTCTTGAATAATTAATAAAATTCTGAAAAAATTTATTATTATTATTCTTTAGTATAACATTTTTCGTTATTCACTTTATTTCAGTGTAATTGAATACTTTGTTTTACGCTGGACTAAGGTAGTTCGCATTTCAAAAACTACCTTGGTTAAAATACAACTCACAAAGGAAAAAGTCCAGGGAAAAGGTTATTGAAACTGTGAAAGATGCGTGTTTTCGTGCAAATTTCGCGCGGTTGCGGTGAACAAAACCATTATGGAGCGTTTATGTGCACACGCGAGGTTTGTCGACGATGGAGAATCGATTGGATGTTACCCCGTCTTTTGATGGGTATGGTAAACACAAAGAAACAGCGAAACGCTCGATTGCAATAACGAGTAACGTGAAAGAGGAATCAAAATTAAAGACACGCGTATGCACAGCAGCATCAAGACTGGAGATCGCGAGGATATTGCTGTGTCTTGTTTGCTGGAAATCGCTAATCAGTGCTGTCCCATCTAAGTGCGTTACCGGGAGGTCAAAGCAGTTTTAATTAAAACACGCCGTACGTTTTCATTAAAGCTACCGCGTTCTGCGTGACACGTACTACGTGGTTTATGCGAGGAAAAAAATGAATATAGCGCGGCTACGGTATCCTTTCCGTGGCGGCCGAACACTGAAAAACGAGGCGAAATCGAGGAATATCTGGTAGGATGATACGAATATGTCATCATGTTTATTTATGCGTTAGGTCTCGAAATAAGTTGCTTGAACTTTCGTGACGCAGACTGAACGTGAAAGTCGGAAATTGTTCACTCTGACTACTCTGTTTTCTAGAAACAAACTTGAATTAAACTTATATAATTAATCTGATAAACTAACAATCTTGAACTATGAATGATAAAAATATTGTTATTGTATTTAAAAATTCAATTCATTTAGGAATCGAAAGTCAAATATTCTGCTCTATTTGTATATTTAATATAATATTGAAACACAGATAATGTAATTTTATGCGGGCTGAGTTGGGAAAGTGAGTTAACAGAGTAGAAGGTTATTTTATGTATGAAAGTATGACAAAAAATAGAATGAAATTTGTTTGTTCGAAACCTTGGCTTTGAGGAAACTTAAGTTTGAAGGTTATGTGCAGTAGATATGGTAAGTCATAAACAGACATTGTTATGGGAGTCTCCAGGTTTAATAACGCTCTTTTAGAGAAATTTTTTAAATTATTTCTTGAAGAATTGTTGTGACTCTCATGTCTTTTGAAGCTCTATTTTTATCATTTTTAATATAAACAATTATAATTGTTCATAATAAATAAATTTCTAAGTTTAGGTTACCATATGACACTGATCATTGACATTTCGTTCGCAGCCAATGAAAAATTGATTAAGGGAAGTGAAATAAATAAATTTTTTCCTGCTTTAAGAAACAAGTACTTCAAGTAACATGTTCGATATGAAAAATAGAAGCAAATAAAGTCCTTCGATACTCTCAAATAAAAGCACAAAAATATTTTACACTCGCTACTGAAACATCAAAAACTCACCAGAACCGTGGAATTCCTCCCTAAAGGGAAAGAATTATAACCCAAAGCAGCTACGTGACACCAATGGCTAATAATGATCCGGCGATCCCCTATAGGGTGAGTCGGTGTCTTCTTAAATGGCGCACGTTACGCTGAAGTGTTACACTGTCTACGCAAATCCAATTTTACGAGGCTGAATCCCAACGGATCGAAGTGCATCACCGACACCGGGGGACGCCACGCAATACGCCGGTCTTCGACATGACGGAAGCTGAATTCCGCAGGGAGCCCGAGCTTTTGGCGACTTAGCTAGGCAACCCCGGCTGGCCTTGGATAGTGTGCCCTGCCGGTGGATGGCGAGGGTCTGCAGGAGGCGGTAGATGATAGTGGACGGAGGGGTTAAGGCGGAAAAGGATAGAGGCCGAGATACGCTAGGGGCGGAAGAGAACGGTCGAGAGTTGCCGGCAGAACAGATCCCGTGCTATCGTTGGCAGACGAATAGCCCCTCCGCCTTTGAGGGCTTCGTGAAAAAGAATCGTATACAGAGGGAGAAAGAAAGGATAGTTGAAGGCAAAAATCGCACGAAAGTGCACGCTTCCACAAATAACCGTAGTATTTTACAGTTCTCCACGGCTTCAACCATAACTGCCCGGGTCATACGGTGTCATAAATCGCGACTCGTATTTCTTTCCTTGTTGTGTTAGCGCGAGAACAGTGTAAACTTGGATTTGGAAATCCGGACCCCAGTGATCGTTAGCTTGAAACTCCGCTGAGCGTTATTTTATTCTTCGTTTATTTCTGCCCTGGTAGCTACTTAACGTCCTCCCTTCGCCTTCCGTTCGCCCGCGACTCGGCTCAACGCGCTGTTAATGCGCGAAACGAGAGCATTGTTAGTTACTAATCTCAGTGACACTCGCAAGCCCCTGGCCCGGTCTTGCTACGAGCGCTTAATCCGAAGATAATTTTGCAACTTTCGCAGCACAAAGGGCCATCCGCGGTCTCAAAAGTTGTAATGAGTCCAACACTTTGGCTTCCGATGAGAACGGCCTCGGACAACGCTCTTATCCTTTCCTCGTTACGAAAATTGAAACGGGCGTCTCGCTAATTTCCATCGTTCCACGTTCGATCCAATCTTATCGTTTTATTCTGATTACCGCCATCGCCTGTGTGTCACTGCTAATTAACTCCCTACGTATGCTGTTCCAAGTGGTACGGAGAAAAGGGAGGCTGACGCTTCGCGACGTGCTCTTAGCGTCAGGGGCGTCTTAAGTCCCATAAAGCTAGTTGCTCTCGCTTCGTTCGTTTATTATGCTCCTGCCGAGAAAATGTGGGACACTGGCATCTGAATTTTTGATGTTTCTCGAAATTAGCGCAATACACGGAATGTCACTTTCTTATTGACACGAAGAAAGCTCTTATGTTCTTTAATCTGTTTCTTAGAAATTAGTAACATCATACGAATTATTCATTTAATGTCAGTTGAAAAATATAATTCTAGCAGTATTTACATTATTTATTTCATAATAAATAATGAATATTTTACCTACTAAAAATGACTCGACAGTTTCCTCAAAGTTACTAATTATTACTTAGCTTAGGACGTCTTAATTAACGTTTCAACATCAAAGTAATCTGTATTGCGAGCTAACGAGTCATCTCGAGAAGCATATTCCAATCACTTTTCTCGAAATTACTATTTCACAAAAACTGCTTAAGGTTTTTCTCGCATACCATAAGCTTTCAGTAGTTAAGCATTCATTTACTCCAAATCAGAAATAGTCGAATCAGTGGTCCTCCATCACCCCGCTAATTTCAAAGCAAGCCGAAACACCCCAAAAAGAAGACAGTTTAACAAAGAAAAACGGAAAAGAACTTACAACGCGAATTCGGAGGATGGACGATCAGCGTAGCGCGTAAACTCATTTCCATGGAAAGGATGTACATCGTCCAGGACAGAGCAATTTAGACGACGGGGATACATAACTCGTTCGTATCGGGGCGCGTTTTAAAAGTAGACAGGTTCGCTCGACTTCCGTTTAAATCGCGCTCACAATCAGCCGTCGGAATCGACGAATTGCGGTTGTGCCGGCCCTGGGATACTTTCCGCGGGCATCGAGGGGAATAACACCGCTGACTCCCCTCCAGCTCGGAACCAGCTTGTCCGACGGCAAGTTCGCAAACTTGTATACGTGCATATACACATCCAGCGCAGCGATGAGCTGCGGCTGTAGAAGTCGAGTGGTCGCCGCTGGAGAGCCCCGTGTGTGCGAGTTCCCGAATAAGTGTTGCGTGGACGTGTACGGACGAGTCTGGAGCGGCGTGTGTAGTAGTGAGGATAGTACAACGATCGGCCGACAGCGGCGTCGCGATCAGGGGCACCGCGACCCACGGCACAGACTCCGTACAGCCGTAGCGCCATCGAGTTTCGCTTTCGGCTACTTTCTCGGCACGTCGGTGCGGCCCGTGATCAGACGACAGTTTGCCCTCCGTGGCTGAACGGGGCGGGTGTTGTCACGATCGTTGTTGCGACGGAACACGTTACCGAGAGTTGTCTCGCGTGAAAATAAGTGACTTTTGACACAACGTTCGTTCAGACGCAGTCTTCTGTACTTCCCATTGGTGCTTGAACTCGACACATGAGGAGGAAGGTTGTCAGTGCTAGCCATCGGAAGAGGACGAAGTCGCTAAGACCGGTAAACCGATCGTGGAATGAGACCCCGCGACACTGTCCGCAATCGCACGTCGACTCGCGCGATATGACGCGATGATCCCAACAGTGTTGTTCGTTGTATACGTCTACTTGACTACGTTACACGGGAATCTTTATCGTTCCATGCCCGATAGCTGTTAGGGAGTGTTTGGTGTCGATGTGATAGTCGAAAAGTGTCCCCGAGGCAGGTAATCGTAAAGCAGTCTAGGGAGCAGAGGAGTTCTGTTGTTTTGGTTCTTTTCTTCTCACGCCGGGAGAAGCACGGGAGAGCCATGGGTGATGTGTGCAAGCTAGTTAGTGACCAGCTCGTGGAGGATAGACCCGCGAACGGAAGAAAAATCGACCTGGCCGTGCCACACGTCGAGGTAAGTCTCTCGACTTATCTTCTCGTTAGTTACGTTTCCTCTCGTGTGCTGTTTGTCGCGTTCGTTTTCGTGTACACTCAACCCTCTTACGGCGCGGCACTCCGGAGAGACAGGTTCTATATGACACTGCAAAACTTGCAGCCCTCTTCGAACAAGATACCCTTATAACAAACTTTTCACGCAGCGCAACGTGAAAGAAGTAACCTTCGTGTAGTACGAATATTGTGGTTGCACTGTTTCATTTTAAATAAACTTCACGAATGAAAAATAAATTTCATGTGTCACGGTGCAAAAATTGCGACAGCTCTTCTACAACACGCTGTAAATATACCACGATCTAACGAACTCGGACAACCCTTATATGTACACCAGGAATGTTCTCGTAACACTGTTTTGGTCGAAATAAGCAGGGGACTACCCGTGACTAGTTGACAGTGCTACGAGAACATGGTTTAGATGCAACACGGAACGAATTAACCGTGTTATGGAAAGATTGACCGTACCGCCTTGCCTTGTCCCCTGTTATTCTGTAGCCAGTCTCGATCTTGAAAGGTTAAGGATGGTATCACGGCCGCGGGCATAGAGAGAGGCTAGCGCTGGAGGGAATGTAACGCGGAATAAGAGGAACGGGAGTGAAAGAGACGAAAGCCATTGTGGTGTCTCGATCCTTTTCTTTTTCTTTCGATTCTTCTAGCCGGTGTGTCCTTGTCTGGCCTGTGCCCGCGCTTTCTATTCGTCTTTGTCGTTATTCCTTCTTTCGCTCCGTGTTATACCGGATGAAGAACTCTTGCTGTCGTTCTGCTCCTTTTTCTCTATTTGTCTCTCTTTCTTTCTTTCTCTTCCTTTTTCGTTCGTTTTTCGTGGGAGAAGATGACGCCTCGAAACGCGGCGAATCGAAATGTGAGTCGGACTGGCGTGCTTAGGTTATTACGACGCGACGGCTCGCTTTCGTATATTGTGTAGTAGTAAGCTCTCGTATGCACGGATCACGGATTAAGGTCGTGACTGCCGGTGACGATTCTGGCGGGATCGTCTTTTTCTCGCGCGATCGAATTGTCAGTCGCGACGGAGAGCGAAATCGCGGATAAAGACTGATCGGAAGTGTCAAGCTCAGCTGACGGGGAAAGCGTGCTCGAGATATCCGATACGATTCATCGATCATCGCGAGCTGGCGGCGTTTCGTGCCTTCAGACGAAGGAACGCGCTCCTCCATTCTTAATTTGCTTTTTTTTTTGTTTTTCATGTTATTTGAAAATTTCTTGTGGATATTTGTTTATTATTATTTAATATATTTTGAGAAATGTTTTTACTGAAACGGTGTGTCGATGATAGGAAAATGTACTTTTAATTGTGGAGGTACGTGTGTTTTTTAAATTTCGATACATATCGAATCGATGTTACGATTCATTGATTATCGGAACAGTCGGTAGTTTTTGAATATTTAAATGAGGGGGTAGACTCTGTTTTTTATCAGTTTATTCTTCTGATTGTTTGGTTTAACTTTGTTTCTATAATATATACACATGTTATCCACATGCATTTGTTTGTTCCTGTAGCTCTAACTTTTAAAAGGAATATGTCAAATTAAACCATAGAAACAACTTTGAACTGAAAGCAATTAGTTTCTTATCTATGATTATAGAATCAATTTTTGATGAAAGATATAATAAGATGTATCAAAATTCTGTAGAAAATTTTTACTTCTCAATTTTTGAACCATTACTAATAAACAACAACACGCGTTTAGAGGGATATCCAGGACATAACATGTCAACCCTTCTCCTACAATATCGTATCCAACTCGTGATGAATATTTCAAACTAAACTCCGCAAACATAAATGTTATTTATTTATTTTTAACATAAATGAAATATTACTTATCTATGATAAATCCTTAAAAGCCATAGTAAACACAACCACGGAATAAATATAAAATTCTTTTCTCATCCCACTAAATCATTAATAATAAAGTTGTTTTATCAAACACACCTGAGAAATAAATCATAATTGTCACAAAGAAGCGGCATATAAAATATCACCGAAAACTTGCAGCAGCGTGCATTAATCGTCGCTGATTCTCTCGAATAACGGCGTCAAGGCAATTCGTATCACGGGTGCCATTTCTCGCATTTCTTTGGCGCGATATCGCTCGGAATCTCCTGTCCCCGTTCCACCAGAGATAGAATTCCTTTATCAGCAATTATACGACAGATTTCTTCAATTCGCGTTTTCGAGCGAGCAAAGTATTCCGTCTCGCGTGCAGCTCGTTCGCGTCACGACGACGACGACAACGACAACGACGAACGATCGGATTGAAAACGATAATTCCGCGCGGCAGCGTAAAAAGGCATAATAGTTTCCACCGTGCGATCCGAGATTGCTAGAAGGCACGCGGAGTATCTCGAGTAGCTCGAGTTATTCGAGGCTTACGATTGCGTTTTCAAATTACTGTACTCCGTTTCCCCAACCCACCATGCTGTCGACAGGGCGCGGCTGTCGCGCGCGAGGAGGGCTGAAGACGGGGGCAGAGCTTGTTTCTTAACGGCGCATAATAATTATCGTGTTGTCGCATACCGGCGAAGCTTCAAGAAGTTTATTATACCACTACGGGGGGCGGGCCGCGCCGTTGAATATTCGAGCGGCGGGCCGCATTGCGAATTCCGCGAGGCGATCGTCAAAAATTGGACGGTCGGGAACTTGCCGGTGCGCCATGCTTCTCGGGGAACACCGATTAAATATTAATCCGGGCGATGTTCGGCGCTCGGTTAACAATAGCGCAGGATTCGTCTTGTGTTACATCAATATTAATTGCCTCATCAACGTGTTATCGGCACCTCCGAGAGTATTTCGCTGCTGCGGAAACACACTTGGAGCTTCCGGTTCTTGATGGAAGATGGTAATTACCGGGTGGTGATAAGTAGGCTGCATATCTTTATGTAAATCGACATTTTTTGGAATTTCTAGGAACGAGATTAGGAAAATGGATTTTTTTTAGGGATATTATAAAATAACATTTTACTTTCGATATTTTATATATTGGGTTGTAGCGTAGATACTTTCAGTTGGCAATATGGACGTGCTTTAATTGTGAAAATTATGATGTATTTAAAATGTGCATAATTATGATGAATGAGAAGCCTGTGTTGATTAATTTATATCCGGCACTGATATTTCGTTGCCTTATAGGACTAATAAAACAGAAGGATGTAGAATATATTCGAAGGTGTTTATGTTACAGCATAATATTTTGTTTTGTGTGCACTCCGCACAGTTCTGTACTTTCGAATTTCCTGTAAATGCATAAAAATCTGCAGTCTAGTGATAACCGTGCATCGAATCTTTCCTTGATACTTTTGATTTTGTTTTTATATTTTCCTTTCAACGATGCTGTTCACATACAAAGAAATGCAAAATATTGGGGTTTTATGGTCCAATTAATCATTCGGCTTGGAATAACGTCTGTCCGATATGATTGATGTCTTTGGCTAGAAGTGAATTGCATGTTTGCTACTCGCGATTCTTTTTACTTTTGTGCAGCGTAATTTCGTTCGAATATAAATGCAAGGATAACGCACATTTATTACTTTATATGTGATTGTTTCTAATTAGGCACTGCAAGATCAGATTTTACAACGTTGTTGATTATATTCCAAGCTAAGTGATTAACGGGTAAGTGTTTGATTAAAAAATCTTGATTTGTTACTGTGGGCCGACTGAGAATTATTTAAATACAGGGTGTTTTCAAATTGCTGGTAGTGGGTAATGTAGTCGGCGTGTTACATATGTATTCAACGTTGAAGTGGATACAGTAAACAAGGGACAAACGCATTAAACAAGGTCCATTAAATATTTTTTCGGAGCAGTTAAATGCTCCGCAAGCGGTGGTAGAGCGAAGTACAATGCAATTACAATTGTCGATTTGATTACAAATTATTTTTATAGTTGTCATCAATTTACAATTAAAATTGAGGCAGTTACAGTAAATTTCAATTATTATTTTTACAAAGTAAGGTACAATCACAACAGAAAAAAGTAATTAAATTTGAATTTCGGTGAGGTAAACGTTTTATTAAATACAACATTGTTAATGCGTCTGTTTTTTACTTGCTACATGTGCTTTACCCAGAAATTCATGTTCAACGGAGCAGGTTTCTGTTTGGAAATGAGGTTTCGTATGGAAAAACGTATATTTACCTTTCTTATTTTTTACTTATCCCTTCGTGTAGATTTATTTACCTCCTTTCGGGTTGCGCTGCCGGTTCGAAAACAGCGTGTATACCGAATGCCTTATAAAAACGCAAGCCCGGAAGGCAAATATAGCGAAGTGCAAATCCGTGATTCGTATCGCCGCTTTGGCGTCGGTGCCATTTATTCGGCAGAAGTGAACGAGAATACGATGCACGCTTAGTTTGGCGATAAACATGTCCGAGCGTTTGTGTTAGAGCGTACACGGTAGCCAGATAACGATTGACTGGTATTTAGGTACGTATCGTATTACCGAGACCGATACGACTTTTCGACCAGTGATAATATGACCCATGCTGATTAAGCCGTGTCTTTAACACTAAACGTACCCACACATTGCATATAGCTATTCCTACCGTAACCGGTCAAATAACTGGTTGTAAAATAAAGGTGAACAAGTTAGACGATCCATTTTTCTTATTGGAAACTGAAACAATAGGAAAGACAAGCATTCGAAACATTGATTAATCGGACAAAATAGGAATTGATATAAACTTAATTGAACGAAAAAACACAGAATTTTAAATGACATCTTGAAACCGGTCACTTGACGGTACGTTTACTGTTAATCTGTTAACTGTAGAATTTAGTTTCAAAAGTCTCTTCTTTTGTGCACGATAAAATAAAAAATGAAGTGTGTATTCGTGAAACGCAGGATGAATGCACCATGCATTTAATGAAAAATCAAAGTAAAACAAAGAAGAATTATATTTTTATTTGAAAAAATCAATAGTCCTTTGTTAAAAGAATTAGTATCGTTTCAAGCTTTAAGATGGCGTGTATACTTGTCAAATGCAGTTAACTGGTTATCAGTAGAATTACCGATCAGTCGAATCGATTTCGTTTTATTCTCCTAAGAGGATTATGAGAGTGTATTTGTTGAGATCTCCATTGGCTTATGTTAGGTCATCCTATAAGTTCGTGCTGTTTACTTTTTTACCATGTAAAATAATATTTTATTAAATATAAAATTCTTGTAACTTCACAACATGTCGTTCTCGAATATCTTCTATTGACTAAAGGTTTAGTCACCCAAGTTCTTGTATCGTTGTGTGGTTATAAAACGTAATGCGAGAAGTATAAACACACCGTGGCACGAACTTATGGGACTTATTAATTTCTCTAAGAAGCATCTATAACTTCCCACTGACTGCAGAGGAAGAAATCAGGAATGAGTTATTTTAACGTGTCTGGTAGTTTTACTGTTAAAGTGCATCTTTTGGGTAATGCGGCTTCGAGTAATGGCTATATTTAGAACATTTCTGGTACTTTTAAATTTCATATGAAAAAACTTAAAGAAAAAACTTAATTTTAATCTTTTGAATTATTCATTTTTCATTTGTTTACTTATTAGAAAATGTGTACTCATTTTCATTTTTCTATCGATTATTTAACGTTAAGTGACAATTGTAAATGATGATTAACTAATTGTAAGTAAATAAGGAAGCATTTTAGAATTTTAAATAATTCATTTAACATTTTTGTACTTTTAAATTTCATGTGGAAGAACAAGTTTGTATAACGAAAAATGAATAACCTATGACAGGTAATGGTTAGTTGAATGGAAAAGAAAGAGTTTTTATCAGTTTAAATAAATTATCGCTTGTCTAACCACTTGTGGTCTTTTACATAATTTTTGGTTATTTATTCTCAATTTATGTAATCAGATAAATATGTAAGTATATACATAATTATCTACAAGTATAGTTCTACTAATTTGTAAAATCGAATTTTCCTTCGGACTCTGATACAGCGTACAAATTTAGCATACTTAAATAATTGACCTTTTCTCCAAGCATCGTGCGCTCTGATTTATATTTTGATGTAAAATACTGCGGGGTTCTGAAGATTTTTCGAATTCGCCAAATTTAGGAACCTATTTTTGAAATGTCATTCTGCAAGGAAATCCAAAGAGACTGTTATTTCGAAATAATTAATCTGTTATCCTTCAGAAACCGATCTTAGTTGTTTTTACGAATGCACTGAGAGTGATGCTTATCAATTTTTTGACTGTCATTTATTAAACTTTTTAGGCACTTTTTTTCAAAACATATCGAGCTGTTTTTCACATCTGTTACAAAAGGGGGTAGTAATTTAAGTTACTCATCAGAAACTTGATAATTAAATGCAACTTTCGAAATAATACACTATCTGAAGTTTAGAAAATTACCAAGCAACTCTGCTATTTCAGACATGTGTGTGATTGATTTTGTTATTAATACTAGGTTTACAGGCATTTACTGTGCAGTTTATTTTATTGTTTCTACAAAAATTGATATTCGTTGATTTAGATCTTGGAAATTAGAGGTTTATCCTGTTAAATGTAGAATTTAGTTTCAAAAATCTCTTATCGTGCGCGTGGTAAAATCAAATAATAATGTGTACACTCGTCAAATGCAGGCCAAATTCATTTATAATATATTATGACGAAAAACTAAAACGAAACGAAGAAGAATTACATGTTTGTTTAAAAAAATAAATAGTTTATCGTTGAAAAAGTTGGCACCATTTAGAGTTTTAAGATGACGTGTATACTCGCCAAACGCAATTAATTGGTAAAAAATGAACAATTATGCTAAAAAAATGCTAAAATGGTTTGGACAAAAAACAAGCATAGGAATGTTAGTGCCCTTTTGCGTTTCAGATATATAGCGTGTAACCGAGGAAAAGTGTTAATTTTTATATACTGCTATTTCAATTGTTTATTAGCCCAATAAAACTGTACTACGAAAACAATACAAGGTATTTCTAAAAAGAGTTGCATGGCTAGCTGTTAGAAGAGCTCGTATGATCAAAAAAGCCATTAGACCGATCCAACCGTCGCACGCAACCATCGAATCAGTGAAGTTAACGCGAAAACTACCAAACGGGTCAATAAAACTCATTCCTGATTTCTTCATTTTGAAATTATTAAAAAGGTAACAGATTTTTCTCTGAGAAGTTATTCAAGAAATTGATTTATCAATACGCAGACTGAATTATAAATTAATTAAAGTCTCAGTAGATGCACTCTGGAAATTTCTATATTGGAATTTCAAAACATCAATTTAACTGCTCGGTAGGTTTAGTATCAATACATTCTGGACTCAGCTTTTACACGTTCACTGCACGAATAACTTCAACGTTTCATGTACCATTTATTTTTTTGTAGCGAAAATAAAAAGAAACGATTATGCATTATTTGGTTCCATAATTCTTAGGTTACACTATTATCTACTTATGTATTTATGATATTGAACATTTTTATTCAACGACAGTTACCTTACGAATTATAATTGTTTTCAAGTAATTTGGAAGTTCTGGTCATCGTGGCAGTTATCGCGTTAAATTTAAAAGACGTTGCTTATTAGCTGCCGAAGGCTCGTGGCCTCGCACTTAACAGTGAATTAGGTATAACTCGGACTAATTCCTGCCTCTCGAAGCTAACGCCTGGCGATAATGGAATTAACGTATATGGGAGGGGCGCCCTTCTTTTCTTCTTTCCGTTCCCCGCCACGAGAAAATTACACCTGAACCTCGGGAGTAAATAGAAATGAAATGGAACGAAATGATGGCGTATTATCTCGCATTAACGCATCCAGTGGCACCCCACGGGGTCTGGGGTACTACGCGTATGCCGCGCGCATATGTTCACTTATAAGCTTTCCGCATTGAAGGCTCCGCGTTTAAGACCGCACATGGCGTGATTGTCGCTCGCCGGACTTTTATAACGCCAGAATCGTAACGTTAATAACGGATAATTAGTGAGCCGGGGCTGGCAGGTTTCCACCCATCTGTTTGAAGAGACTTGAAAAATAGCTGTTCCGTGCGTTAACATTTTTTATGCGGGCGACTTATTAGGGTTGGCTGGAAAGTTTTGCATCCACTTAAAAAAGAAATGAACGGGGAGGTATTTTTTCTTTTTTTCCGTTTTTCCATAGTTTGTAATAAAATAACGGTAAAAGGGTACACACGTATTATACTGCCTGTGTTTTTAAGAAATATAATACTACAAATAGTAGTAATATTAATGATAATAATAATAAGATATTAATGTGTTTAATATCAAATGAGTACTAACTCAGACATAACCCAAATGAGTGACTACCGCGACATTCAGCTAGGAAACAAAGGTGATCTGTATATTACGTAAGCATTGATAAAAGTGGATATTTGTTCTTTTATGGTGAGGTGGTATGGATATCTGTTATGGAATACAAAAAAACCTTCTTCCATGATTTGTAGAGTGGTCTGTTGTAAAATAAGAGTAAAAGTAAACTTTCATGATTCCCTGATACTGTATTTCATAAATTTAAATAGAGACCGTAGAGATTTGCAGTTTGTTTAAATATTTATGGATGCTATAGTGTTTTGACCGTTAAATTATGATACATAAATGTTTCAGCACAGAGTTTCGTGCTATATTGTTATAATCAGGATTCGTTTGAATAATAAAACAATGAATATGAGAACGTTCGGATACTAGAGTTTTCGAGTACAATAGGCTGTAGTGTATCCTCTACTCGACAATTTTCACCTAATTTACGGGAAATTAAACCAGAAAAAAGGTGGACTTTTAGAAGCCTGTTAAGAAGATTGTTCAATGGCCGTGTAATTTCATCCCTTAAGTTGGCCGTAAAACCATGGTTCTTTGTGGAAGTAAACTTCGCATGGGGGAAAGATTTCTGACTGACGATTTTAGTACCCACGTTATTTCCAAGTGTCCCCAATTAATTTTTTTACGGCTAAAATTCAGTTTTCTATTGTTATAGAGTAGAAGTATATTCATATATTTATGCGTGTGTTATTTCAATCCTAATTACATAATACAAAGTAATTTGTAAACAAAGGCTTGGCGAGTACAATTTTAAATGGCACTTACTGCATATTATATAACTATTGTAAATAGTTATCGCTTATTTTGAAAAACCAGTATGGAAAATACTGCATTAATAATTTTCTATTCGATGAGTAATATTAATGTTCACATATTCTCTGTCCCTTTTTTGTTTTAACGCCCTCCGTTTTAACCCACGTGCGATCGATTATCACAGTATACATGGATTAACAGCTAGCGCAAGATAATTTAATTAGTCTTACGATTAAACCGACACTTCGTAATAAACTACCGCTAATCTTCTCCGGGCAACGTATCAACGATGAATAGCTATCGAATATCACGTGTATACGTATACCATTAACGCTTCCATATTTCCATTTTGAACTGTGGATTACGTAACACTATGGTTGACACTTACGCTGAATTGCTGAACCATACGTGACGAACGCTAAAAACTCATTTGATGAGATTAACAGACGACTAATGGCTCTATTCGATCAATTCAAATTATTATATATTTTGTTGCAATTATGAAATAAATTGAAATTTCGTTATCCTTATATCATGAATGAAATTCATCTTCTTGAATTTTAAAAATATATGGAATAACAAAGGTTTGATATTAAACCGGGATAGTTATTGTCAATTAATCTATGAGAGTGTACTGACAAATTTTATCTATATTATAGATATTTAATATAAATTGAACGTGTAAATGTTTATCTAAAAATATTTTATCCAAGCAACTGTCTGTTTACTAGCACTACACCCACAGGGCAATGAAATCAACTGATCTCTGTTGTGTTATAAAAATTACAAGAATATATTTATTGAAATGTTAATTTACTTATATCTTAATGTTAATTTACTATATAAGAGCTTTACTTTTCCAATAATCTTAAACGAAGAAATTCATTCTGTCTGCATTTATTTGTTCTAGTATTAAAACTAATGTACCTTCATTGCAGTTTACTATCCACGTTATTAACATAGATACACATTAGTAAGTTAATTTATTAACAATTTTCTCAGAAAAGTATTTCTATCCCCTCAGTAATTTTATTAGATAGAAGAAATCAAAAATGCGCCTTTTTGCCCTATCTGATAATTCTCATTAATCCGAATGCATTTCCGTTCGACTTTACTATCCACGTTATCAACATAGATACACATTAGTAGGTTAATTTGTATACTATTTCTCCAGGAAAACATTTCTATCTCTTCAATAATTTTAATAGGTACATATCGGAAATGTGTCTTCTTGTTCCATCTGATAACTCTATCATTAATTCTAATGCATCTCCGCTACAGTTTACTACCCACGTTATCAACATACGTATAATTAGTAAATTAATTTATTTACAATTTCTCCAGAAAAACGTTTCCATCCTCTCAATAATTTTAATAGGTAAAAGAAATCGGAAATGTGCCTTTTTGTCCCATCTGATAACTCTATGATTAATTCTAATGCATCTCTGCTACAGTTTGCTATCCACGTTAGCAGTATAGATACGACGTAACATAGCCAGGCTCTGCCTACGTGTCGAAGTACTCGCCGAGGACAAGCTAGACCGGTACTACCGCTTTTTCTCCTGCTCCCTCTTTCTTAGGTCTTCGTTGATCGTGCACGGATACGTCGCATACACGTACAGAAACGCATTCCCATTCTTTCTTCGGGCTACCTGGCTGGACTCTTTTTCAATGGCTGCTGCCCAACCAGTGTGCAGAAGCTCTCGCTGAGCTCGACGTGCCACTCTCTTGCAACTCGAGGGCATAATAATTATCGTGGAACAACGATTCAGTTACAGAGTTCGATATCTTGGGCGCACTTGGCTGAACGCGTAACCAATATTGTTATTCCCGAAGAGAACGTCAAGAGCACGCGCTCACTGCTTTCGTTCGTTCGTAAACGCTTAAACTTCGTCTTATCGACTTCGACCGGGTATCGTCTTTGACCCGTATTCGGAATGCGGCGCTCGTGGATAACGATAGTCATGAAACTGTGGCATTATTACGGTTACAGTTTCAATTAGTTGATATCTTGATTCTACTGTAATCGCGATTTGACCCCGAGCTTTTTCCTTGGATGGTTCATTGTGGTTGGAGATCGAAGGGAAACAAAGTTTGTTAATATTTCATTGGTATTGTATATGTTACCACGAGGTTCCGTTGGCTACAAATGCGTTATCTACCAGCTATTATGGAATAGTTTATCGAACGATCATTATTAGTCCACTGTTTAACCAGTTAATTGCGTTTGATGAGTATACAAGTGATATGAGTATAATTCAACGGTGAATTATTTGTTTCAGATAAACATATAATTCTTTGCTTTGCTTTGGTTTTTTATTAAAATATACTCCAGGTGCATTCGCAAGATTATACTTTTATTTGAAAATGTATTTACAATTAAATCAAAAATTGAAATAAAAAATTTCATTTGAAAACTTCTTTTTGAGAAAATTTGAATAGAAAATTTATGGAGTTATTAGAACTATTACAAACATTTGATTATAATACATTGTATATATTATAGATTATAGGTATTTATTGAATGCAGATAGGATAGCACTAAGTTGTTCTACGTGAAAAGTTAAGTAAGAAGTGTAAAATAGAGTTCCTTTGTGCACATGTTCCGATACCACTTTTTTCATCTTTAATATGCTAAATTCATCGTACAATTCCCACAAACAACGAGACTTTTATTACATACTCGTTATTTATCGACTTGCAGTTAATAAAGAAACGTTTGAATCTCTCCTACAATATACATTATAACATAACAACTGTAATGCACTTAAATTCAAAGAATTAAAATAATGCTCTCAACATCCATAAACGAAGTAAAAATTATTTAATTACCTGCAATCCTATATAAAATAAAAATTGCTCCGTAGCTTCCTGATGGGTTACAATATCAGTGAACGTTATGGCGAGGAGTTTCACAGAATGCTAGAAAATGAGACACGCCCCGGTAAAATATATTATACTCGTACGCACGCAATCGGCGAGCATATTCGATAAATTGGTTGTAATGGGTACGATCATACGTATCCCGCTAGATTGCGACTATTGAGACATCTCCGGCGACGCGTTTTACTTTTTACGTGATTAGCGGCGACCGACCGGTAGGAGATCGGTAAACCTAATTTATAACTGGAATTCCTGTGCCATTGTGAAGCAACGTTACCGACTCCATTTCAGTGGATACAGTCGAGATTATACTGTTGTTCCACACGCGATAATCCTTCGATTTTATGGAACTCGAATTGGATAAGACGCTCGCAACGATACGACGTTCGGTAGCGAATTTACCCTGCAAAACGAAGACATTTTGTATTTCGAACGCAATAGTACCGTAACTCTCTGTTCGTTCTTGGAAATTCAATGCATGTATACTTTATTACGAATTATACTTCTGTGATTATTGTGAAATCGAAAGTATGTTATGTCCTTTTTCGTATGGTTATGTTATCTGTAGAATAGAGATTATGATTATAATTGCTTTAAAAAACGTTCTTATTAAAAATAGAATTGACAATGACAGCCATCTATGGATTTGACTGGATAAAATTATAATTAGTTAAAAAATTCCATGACAATATTTATGAAACAATTAATGTAGTTGCTGACTACGTTCCGATGAATTGTACCGAAAAAAATTATGTTTACTTATTGTCTTAGTTAAATAAAAACTGATTCACTATTCCACTGTAAAACCAACAGTTTTGTGGTTAGTTTTATTTTAAAAAATAAAAGAAATATAAAAAGCCGCATTATTTACAAGATAACCCAATACATCAAGATTGCAGTCAACTCATGTTGTCCATTGCATCCTCAACAATAAATCTGCTCGTCCGAAGTAAATAAAAGAATCCGCGTAACAGAAGAAGAGAAATTAGAATAGTTCCTCAACTCCCGCGTTTTCCGTGTAAAAAATTGGCTCGCAGTGCGAAACAACTGAACTGTTTAATACCCGGGTTTCCAAGATACTGTGGAATCGAATCCGCGGCAAGTTCCGAGGAATTTATGTTTCTTATATTCCCCGTGATTGCGATAAACTACGCTAATGGGCTAGTCAATATCGAATGAAGATTTATTGCGTGTGAATGCGAGCCGTCGCGTTAACCTTTATGCACGGGGCGGCTCGAGACGTTGTTGGATGTCGACGAAAAGACGGGGGGAAAAAGGGTAAGAAGAAGAAGAAGGAGAATTCGAAATTTTCAGATGGAACGTTATTAGACTTCATCAATATCGAATCCGTTCGTCTGTGTAAAGACTTTGCTTTCTCCCATTTCTATATTGGTTCCTCCCTCCACTGGCAGTGGCTGAGGGCTGCGGTCTCATAGCGAGTAGGCAAGAAAGAGCAGTTGAAAAATTTGAATAGCTGAACTCCTGGAGCTCATAAATCTGGAACAATTCCACGATAAAGGAATTCCTTCCCTTTCTTCCTTTCCATCGATCCGGCTTTTTCCTTACCCCACGCGCCGGTTTAAGTATGATTTCTCTGGCCGCGAGGCTTTGAATGCCAAAACTTTCGTTTGTTTTATAATGAACGATTGATTTCGAACTTCCTCGGTGTTTCAATCCCTACTTTCTTCGCGATCTTCACCCTGCCGAGTTCTTTGGCTCCCTTTTGACCCCTTTCACGTTTTCGTTTTCTTAGCGACGTTTTGTTCGTTTAATCTTTTTCGACTTAGGGATTAAGGGAATTGTTACTATACTGTGTGGGTTACTGATTTTTCCATAATATCTTAATGTCGTGGTTCTTAACACATTGTTGACCGGCAATTTTACGTAGAAGCTATCCCATGTCAGTGGTTATTATTTCGTAATTAAATATGAAAGTGAAACAATATGACACAATATGACACGATATTTTACGACAAGGGGTTACTTACAAATTGAAAGTATTATTGAAAAAGTATGACCATTTTTATTAATAATAGTTTTTTTCTACTTTTGTAGAATTGAAAAGTATTTTTGAAGAAATAAAACGTCGACTAAAAAAGAGAAAGTAGTAAGTATAAATACAATTCAGTTGTTTTGAATTTAAATTGAATATTATTTTTCTATTATTACTATTATATTATATTTCTATTATTACTTTCTAATCTTTAGAGTAAATATAGATATAAGAAGATCATGGAATTCTTTCTTTTTTAATAAATTATTAACAACAAAATAGTTATAAATAGTGCAGTTATGGAAGAAATCATAATGCCAACACTAGAATTACCGGAGTTAAATTAACCTTATTTAATCTTTTTATAGCAACTATAAAAGTGGATTTGTTAAGATTTCAATTAACATATGTTTTACTTAATCATTTGTTTGTTAAATAAGTGTGTGTATTACTTAACCACTATTTCAATAATTTCTCAAAGAAATATTTACATCCTTTTTAACACTAGAACTACCGAGCATTTAATATGATTGATATATAATCCTTATAAAAATTGTAACAACAGATTATTTTCGGTTTCTTCAAACATTCATTATAGTATTCAAATGACAGTATTTATTTTCAAAATCATTTCGAATTCAATGCTTTAAAGATATCAATAATTGCGAAACAAAAACACCGGAACCAGTCATTTTAATCTATCTGATAGTGCTAGTGTTAACCTCGGAAAATAATTTCAAATAAAAATGTTAAAAGGTGTCTAGTAACACCTTTGGTTAAAATACTGTCAAGAAAACTGTTTCGTATGGGCTTTTGATGAGCGCTGTCAACGAGTGAAATCGTCCGGCAGTTATCCATCCCTTTATCTTGTTCAGCTTTCGGCACGTCCGTCTGGAAAATAAAACGTCAGATATATCTACGAGCTGTTATTATAGATTCTCAGTGATATTCGATAACGCGGCGGCATTCGCGCCGGGCGGAGACATAAATTTCAACGGTGCACTCCCGTCCTCCCTCTCGCTCTTCCCAGCGATCCCGTCCGCGACATCATGAAGAGTATTCACTTTCGGGGTGTACACATAAATTCTACGACGAATATTTCCCTATTTACACCAATTCTCTATCCTTTCCGCCGGTTTAAACGTGCCATATTTACAGCTCTTCCGAATAATCCCGCTGCGAGAATGAAAAGCGCCCTAGGAACGCCGACTGTGCAGCTGCACGGGGGGTGTATCTATACGGATCATTGTAATCTCGGATAAACTGCATTTTGATAAACGACTGTCCATCAGGGAACGAAATACCGTGGCCTTGTAAACGGGACAGATTTACGGCGAATCGTGAGAGCAAGTATAAGCATCCCCGTGATTCCCGGATTAAATCCCTCGATGAGAGTTCGAGATCGATATTGTGGAAGAAAAAGAATCGCAGGATCAGTAATCGAATTAGGGATCTTTTATTTGTGGGTAGCTGCTTCGATCGTTCGCCATTGTTTATGAACTAAAAAATTTTGACGAAGGTTTCGAATAGAATTTGATAAATATAAATATTTGAATGTAATCCTTTTGAATTTGAATTGAGTATTATAACTTTTATTAATATATTATTGACAGTAGTTCTGATGAACGTAATTGCGGAAAGAATGTAAGGGAAGAGGTTGGTTAAGAGCTGTGAAGGATTAATTGACCACTTTTCATTTGAAATACTAAATTTAGATTTTTGATTGTAGACTTAGCTTTATTCTAAGCTGCCATATTGATGAATTAACCCCTTCAGACCTGATGCACATTATAATATACACTGTTTTACAGCTTTCAATACCTGATAAAATATTAAATATATATTAATAAAATATATATATATTTAATATTTTATCAAATATTGAAAGCAATAAAACAATTATAAAAAAGTAAAACAAAAAGTAAGTAGTGTATTACCACGTTTTAGTCACAGTACATGTTATTACTGGTGGTGCATTGAATATCAGTCATTGTTGTTAGGTATATATATTCTTGTTACAAAAATCAAGTCTGAAGAGGTTAAAATACGATCGTCCTGTTGCAACATTTGTCATTCTTCTATTATTTTCACCTTCAAAGTCCGAAAGAGACTTCACAAATCGCCCTTAGTAACAACAAAATCGCACAAATCGGAAGAAAAGGAACTAAAGTTACAAATTTCCGCGTTTCATAACGAGAGTAGTCGCACAAGAAAGACAAAATGCACTTTTCAACCCTTACAACAAAGATAAAACGCAGGGGAAAACTGATTGGATTCCCGAGTGCGGGCTGAAAGATTGTTACGTTCATTTGTAACACATCCTTGTCGCGCGTCTCGTCTGAACGACACGTTTTTCGGACTATGGCTTCTCTTTTAGCTCACCTTCCTTTTTTCCCCCCTTCTTTCATTTCAGCCCTTTTTTCCGGGCAGCGCTCGTGCTTGGAAGCAAGCGCGCGCGTACGTATGGCATATACATACGTACGGCGTGCGTACACGTCGTTCTGGGAGCTCATTAATGTTTTCAAGATAGGGACGGTGGCCCCTTTGACCTTTTAGAAAACGACTATACAGACGAAAAAGCAAAGCACGAGCAAGTGGAGGCCCGGGAGGAGAAAAGTAAAAGCATGTCTGAAATCTCTGAAGGACACTACACGCCGCACTTTGACCCCAGCTCCGCACGCAATGAAAGGGTACGTCTCCTGAAAATACTAATGACCGATGTTGCCTCCTTAATTAAGGTGTGTCTCGTTACTGTTCCCCGCCGCTGTCGGGTAATATTTCGACGGAGGGTATTGTCGTATAACGTTCCGCACGGCGCGACGACATTGCAGCGGGGTCTCAGATGTATTTTTCCAAGTAATTGGAATTTACTGTTTGTTAGAGATAGGAAGATACATCCACCGGGAAGATGCACCCACCGTTTCATACCGAATACGGACAAACTTCACAACATGGGGCTAGTAGATAGCTCCCGTTGCTGCTGCAGCCTATTGAACAATACCCCGCCCCATACATTCTTCGAGTGTATTTCCCCCTTCAGACACGCATGCCGAACGCTTGGGATCGCGGATTGGTCCCCAAACCCCGTCGACACTCTTAGAGAAACGATCTTCCCAGTCTTGGCGCAAACCGCACGGGAAATCCTCCGCGCCAAAGAAGAAGCTGAGAAAAATAACCGTAGCTCCGCGAAAACCCACGTCTCATCACCCTCGTAATCGCGACTCAGCCCCGCACCCGTGATCCTCGACCGCAACATCGCGGAAAACACCAAACCCTGACAGCCCACGCGGGTACCGTGGCTGTAGGGTTCACCGGCGAAAGCACTTGCTGGAGCCAGCCCACTCAAGATCAAGCGTAACGCTGGCGACTCTTGCAGCTGGTTGCTGCAAGCAACGTCCAGCGCTGACTAAACGAGTCGCTTCCCCCTGCGGGGGTAGATCCAACTTGTCCAATGACTTCTCCGCAAGGGGCAGGAGGGCAAGGTTATTCCAGGCCAAGCCCGGTGGAGCTGGAAAGTAGGGCCGAACAAGATCAGGTCGGCGATGCCGATATGAGGAGATCCTCGAGGTGCGGTATGCTCGGAAGAGCAACAACTAGACTACATGTCGTCTGTTAGAGATACACAAGTTTCAGGCCAGGTTTACGACCATGCCGCTTCTTCGCTAGTTTTCGGATTAAATTTTCAGCACACGTTTTGCTCTTTTCTATTTCGTTATTTCTCATTAATTGATTGGAAAGCGACGGACGTGGAGTTTCTATTGGTTCTCTCAGCGGCAATTGAAGAGTCGTAAACTGCTATTGCCGTCTCATCGGCGAGGAATTTAGATTGTACGTTAACGATCTTAGAAGATTATTCTGAGTTAAATATTACAGTAGAACTTCCAATGACCCGATTAAACAGTTATTGAAAAATAACTATAAAAGTGAGATTCTTCGTGACAAAGTATTACAAGCAGTGATAAGTTGGACTAGTATCAAAAAACAAAATTTGATTACTAATTCTAATTATACTAATTCTTCGAACGATGAATTTGTTTTTCAGATGAATATGTAATTTCTTTTCGTTTTGCTTTAATTTTTGTTTGATTTTATTAGGTTCACAATGAAAGATTTTTAAAACTAAATTCCACAGTTAATGGGTTAATGATATTTTTTCCAAGAATTCATCGTTTGTATTTTCTTTTTGTGAGAATGTGAAGCATTGACAGAAAACTAATTTTAAGTATTAAATGATACTGTTTAAAGCGCAGCCGAATTAATAAGTCACACTCTTTTCTGTAATTTGTGCTAATTTGTTTATGCTTTAATACTTAAAATAAATATTAATGACACATAGAATTTAAGATAATAAGTTGATTGTTTTACGGAATATTCATCGATATAACAGATTTCCCTGAAACTTTTGGAAAATTAAATTAAGAAGATACTTCACATAAAATTATTGTAGGATGGGCATAATTTAATACTGTGCGACAAAACAATTATTTGAAGCATAGGAATATCTCCTTAATCAAGATAATTGGACAAGCGTAGCGGTTATCAAATAATTTGTGCTGTCGTATCTAAACTATCAAAGATAAAATAAAAGAGATTGGTTATTTGAAACATAGGAATTTCTTTGTAATAAAGACAATTGCAGAATTGTACCATTTTCTAAATAATTTGTATCTCAGTTCCTAATCAGAACTAACGATGTTCGATATCTTGGACGTACTTACTTGTCTATTTCAAGAGGATGCGCAATAGTTTAATAATATATAAAAAACTTGACCATATTTTTGATGAAGATAATTAAACATATCCAGCATTCGTTAAATAATTCCTATTTCTATAACAAAACTATCAAAGCCGAAACACTCCAAATTTATTCACTCATTTCTCATATTATTCCTACTGTAGATTGAGATATATTTTCTATTTTATTATTTTTAAAATCTCGTCAGTGTTTTTTCTATCAACATTTTATTTTACACATTTATATTTAAAAATGATCAATTAATAGTTAACAGTAGAACAACCGAGCAGTCAAATTGGTTTTTTCAAATTTTTCTATATAGACTTCGAGAATGCAGCTGTTGTAATTTTAATTGACTTATAGTTTACTTTGCATATTACTAAATCACAATTTCTTTAGTAATTTCGCAGGGAAGCACCTGTTAACTTTTTAACAGTTGAGAAAGATTTCAGAAGTTAATTTGACCTAGTTGGTAGTTTTAGTATTAAAATCGAGCAAAGCCCTATAATCATGCGCACTATAATTTCTACTTCTACACACAGAAACTATCAAAACCGAAACACTCCGAAGTTATTCCCTGCGTTTCCCGTGTCATTCGCGAAGTAATCTCTCCGCTCGCTGTAGCATTCGGCCGTCTTACATAACATATTCCGTGGAATACGCCACGAATTCCGTGAGAACGCATTTTTCCGTGGCTCGTGCTCGCGGGTATTAAAGTTCGACAAGATATATACAGGGTGTCGCTAACTGGTGGTACAAGCAAGCAGGGCGGGATTCTACGTGAAGAACTGTATCGAAAATGTAGAATAAAATGTTTTCATATGAAACTTTGTTTTTGAGAAAAATAAGCGAATTGAAAATTTGTCAAGTACGGATGCAGTTGATCCAGTTTCACTGGAAATCCTCGGCGGATTTCACTATGTTATTTTCCTAAATAGGAGAGTGTTTCTGTGCTTCTTGCAGTGTCCACAAACATTGTCAACGTGATGATATCTCTTGTATCATTTCTACTTGCTTTTTATGTTTATGGAATAGTGTTGTTAGTTTCCGAAATACTGTGAATATAGTCGAGAAGTAAGACGCTTTTTAAATCAGAATTACCACTACTGAATCGGCCGCGATGGCAAAATACCTTGGTCGCCATGATCTCCGATCCTATCATCTTTAGATTTTTATTTGTGGAGTCATGTTGAATCAATTGTGTACAGTGATAACATAACGAGCGTTGAGCTTGTTATGTTGTGTTAATTAAAACAAAACATTATTATAACGTTTGAACAATTCAAATTGCATAACTATGCATTAGAAATCGTTTGGTTCAATTTAATAAGACGAGCACAGTTATGCTTGCAACAACGTGCACATCGCTTCTAAGAGTTCATAAATTAGACGAATTATTGAAAAGTGAGTACTTTTAAAATCGCGGTTTTGATCATCTATTCATTAGGTGTATACAAACATTAACAACGTTTACGAACAAGAATGGAGGTAATCCACAGTAAAATCTGTCGAGCTGAATCTAGACCAAATGCACGCATACTTGAACAAATTTTCAAACTTATTTTTCTTGAAAACAAAGTTTCATATGAGAACATTTTATTCTACATATACGATTCAGTTTTTCACATACAATTTCCCTCTACTCGCTTCTACCAGCAGTTACGGGACATCCTGTATATACAAGGTGAGTTATCTAAAACGAATCATCTGAAACATTTCCGCATTTTTTGAGATAAGAAGAAATGTTTCAGACAGAAGTTGTTTGGTTTTGGGCGGACGGGGGGAGGCATTCCGTGATATACATAAGTTTCTTTTAAGTGAAGGTCCTTAGGAGATTTGAAGGTCAATTTAGTTTCTTTTAGACGGAACCACATATCCTTGAATTCCTACGATTGTAACCATTTTCGAGACAATTCCAACGACTATAATCATTTAAGGTTATCCAAGGCCATCAACATAAAAGAAGATGAAAGAATAAATGAAGATTTTCCTCAATGCCGCAGTTTAGGCTAATAAGAGTGTTACGAATATTTGTAGTCCAAAGCAAAATATCTGTTTACTATTCACACCACTACGCGTGTCACCGAGTGAATACAAACGTAAACAAACTTCTCTAACATGAAACTGATGAGAGTATTCCATGTCGTAAGCATTTATGATGAACTTATATTTTTTATTCTTTTTTACGTTTATAACCTTGAACGACTATAGTCGTTGAAATTGTCTCAAAACTGGCTATAATCGTAGGACTTTAAAGACACGTGTTTCCGTTTAAAAAATAATAAATTGATCTTCAAATCTCCTAATGTCGCCTCGCCCGCCCAAAACCGAACAACTTTTATCTGAAACATTTCTTCTTATCTCAAAAAATGCGGAAATGATTTAGGTGGTTTGTCTTAAGTGACTCATCCTGTATATACGGGCGAGTTTTTCGCATATTTGAATCACTGCCGCGCTATGACCGGTGCGCAGTGCCATCCAGGTGTTCCCTGTCGTCACGGGGCACGTTTATTTGGCCCAACAAACGAATTTCTCGAATATCTCCTCGCTGATGTCACCCCTTGTGTCTGGATGGCTCGTTCTGTAACCCTGCTTTATGCGCCGGAACCTGGCGTGAGATATCTCGTATTTCGATCTCGAGCGACCGCAAATGTCCCGCAGCGTTGTTATTCCGTTTTCTCGTTCCTTCGGTGCCTCCCGCTTGGCAAACACGGAACCGCAGGATCCCTGGGAAGGATTGCCGGCCCCGATTTCCTTCGCCGCTCGAAATAAAGACGCAGTTGTCATACTCCAGTGTCATACGCCGAACACCTGGTTCCGAGAATCCCGCGATAAAGCTGTGCCTAAAGAGCCAACCACCTCGGACAAAGACAGTCGGTAAATTCAATCGAAAGTCAAGTATCGAAACTTCGAAACTGTACGTGTATATCACGAAGCCAGTTTAAGTAAGAATTCACGTTGCAACACACTCGAGACCTTGAAGTTGTAAGGGTTAACCCTTGCATGGCGGATGTAGGTCGTTTTGGTACCCAATTGTACATAGTATACGATGCGAAGTATGCACTATAAAATTTATATGTCATAATCATGCGACACATACGACTACTTTATGTACTAATTGCTCTCAACACATTGTTGACCGATCACGAGTTAACTCTTGTTTGCATTTGCATTAGCTATTTCAATTTTTGAAACGTAGAGCAATATAGAATATCGTAAAAGCAAAATGTTCAAAATTATCTGAAACACATGTCCAAAGTTTCATTTTAATTCACTATGCATAAATAAAGTGTATTAAAGTTTACTTAGATTGTTTCACTTTCATATTCAATTACGGAATAATAACCGGTGACATGGGATAGCTTCTGCGTAAAATTGTCAATGTATGCCGTACAAACAATGTAACACTAAAATTACTAGACGGATCAAAATGATCCAATCCTGACTCCTTCCTTTTGCAATTATTAAAAAGATAACAGATATTACTCTGAGAAATTATTGAAGAAATTGGTTTAACAATGCGCAAACTACATTGCAAATCAATTGAAGTTTCAATAAATGCCCTCTTGGAGTTTCTATAACAAATTTCAAAATGTCAATTTAACTACTCGGTAGTTTTAGTGTTAATTCATGGTCGCGTGAACTCGAGATTGACCAGCGATCGCACCAGAAACGCACTGCACATTATTATCCGACAGCTTTGAACCGTAGGGTAACGGTTTCAGGTTCGTGATCGGTATCTCAGGTACGTCGAAGCAACCGTCTCCGCCTCTTTTCGCCTCCGCCGTCGTCCTTCGCTCCCGCTCATTCGACGACTGATTGGGAGCACATGCCACCTATAACACGGCTGTCTCGGCTGTTAACAATTTTGGCACGACTCCCTAGAGGCGGCCCCCGCGTCCAGCCTCCGCCGGCTCCCTTTTCGTTCATTCGTTTCATCCGCCTCCGCTGTTGCGGTCCGACGTCTACCTCGACATCCAAGTTTCTCCCGTTCAGTCGGCAATACAAACCTTTCATACATATATACACCCGCGCGCGGTATATACGCGCGTATGTATCAGCGTGTTGCCGATGTTTACGAGGTAGCCGGGGATGTTTCGAGTAATTTCATCTGTTGTTTCTGGACGTCATCGGTCGGTACGTGAGGAAAATGTTCGAGGAGGGTTATTAACGCTTTCACGGCTGCAAAGGGAACGGGTGAGAAAAAGGGCCGGTTGTATCGCGGCAATGTCCAGGGACACGTTTCGGCGGTGTTCAATTAACGCGTTGTTGAGGGTGTTCGCTTAATGAGAAGAATGTGACTATTTTACTGGCCGAAATCTTTTGTTACAATTCGGTGTGAGAATAATAACTTTTAAATGGTAATCGTATCGATTCTGTACTAAATGTATTACATTGAATTGTTAAATTATTACTTTAATGTATAAATGATATTTAAATTAATATTTGTGTAATCAGAAGAATGTGATTATTTTACTGGGTGAAATCTTTTGTTACAATTTAGTGGGAGAATAATAATTTTTAAATGGTAGTCGTATTGATTGTGTATTAAATTACATTAGATTAAATTGTTAAATTATTAGTTTAATGCATAAATGATGTTTATATTAATATTTGTGTATTAACTCTTTCGTTCCTGAATATGTATTTCTCCTGAATCAAAGAGAGACTAAGAATAGTTGCTTTCAAGTGAAATTGAAGCTTTTCAGTGAAAGAAATAAGATAAGCACTAATAATAGCAATAATAACAATAATAATTAGCACTTAAGCTGTCATCCATAAGCAAAGATTCCTGTGTGGTACAATTTTCCTTTATCTAGACGTTTTTTTAACTTTTCGGTAATTTAAAATGTTCGTGGTACCTATGTGTACCATTCGAGAATCAAATATGTTAATATTATTTATACAAAATAATATCATTTATATTTCCGATCGTGGATCATGGTAGATTCGGTGCAAGGCGAAGTATGCAGTGTCATCCAGGGTTACTCATTGTAAGATTTCTTTATTTATACAAGACTAAATTAATTTTTGTCACATTTTTAACTAAATATTATACACTGCAAACTTTTAGTAAAATAAGAATTAGTTTAGTATTAGTCACAAATGGCGGGGATCATGTATGATTCCAGTGCTTCTGACATAAACGTGGATTGTTATATCCCTGCAACGTTTGAAAACTGAAAGACCCAAATTAACGTCTTCTCTACTTAATCGTCGTTGAAACTCTGTCGCGGTTAAAAAATTGCGTTTGGTTGTTTACGAAGGAGTACGATAATAGAATGTACGAGTTACATGAGAGCATAAGAGTGTACGTAGGTGTGTATACATACGTGTGTGTATAATGAATGTAAAACCTGGCTGGAGTTATGGCTCCTTTTTATGCAAACATGAATACAAGGTAATATGCATTCATACATTTGCAAGATAGTGCTGCTCATCTTTTTTAATGGGACTATTTGTTTTCTCTGCATCGACTAA
The DNA here is from genome assembly GCF_051020985.1 of Nomia melanderi. Lineage (NCBI taxonomy): Eukaryota > Metazoa > Arthropoda > Insecta > Hymenoptera > Halictidae > Nomia > Nomia melanderi. Next base: position 26,500,342 of record NC_134999.1, on the reverse strand, counting down.
TTAGCTTTAGTTTTACGCGTGGACGTCATTTCGGATTGCAAATTTGGCTGGTGGACACTCAGATTTGTATGTTTTGTTGTACGAGTTTATGTATGTGTTTTTGTTAAACCAAATTTATACTTTGCGGATTATTTATTCGCGATAGGAAGTGTATACAATGTTATTATTTCCGATGAGGATTCAGTTTCTGGTTTTGATTAACTTTATGAATGATTCATTTACAATGAAGTATTCGCTTTCAACTATTCATTATTATGGAAAAATTGATTTAAGCAGTGAATCAGAGATAAGTGAATATGTTCAATATTGTTTGAGATAATAATATACCTTCCAGAGAAATCTTTCACTTCATTTCAGCTTACGTAACTTGTAACTTGAATCATACTATATCTTTTCTTCTTATATTTTTCTGACTTTTTTATCTGTCTTCTTTTCTTCTGATTTCAATCTCTTTGTGTTACTGCGTCGTTGTTGTGGTTTCATTTCTTATCCAATTTCATTCATTTCTCTTATTTGACTTGTGTAATATTCAAACACTTATGTAACGTTAATGTAGGGAGTGATAATGATTATATTATGATGCATTACAAATTATTAAAATGAGAGTATAATTCATATTATACATCGAATGAAGCATGTAATACGTTTATAATTACTCTGGAATATACATTTTACATGAAATGGCCAAAATTGGTTAAAGCATTGCAGCAAATTTCAGCCGCTTCACAGAATGGGAAGAGTTAAAAAAAGCTCTACTTTTCGTCCGTCGTATTTTTACATAAAAGTAACGCGAGTTATATGATTAAACATTTTCGGAATATCATCTCGAGTGTCATTTAAACGGTTTATGTTATAATTGCATTGGCTCGCACTTTTTAATTAATGAAGGTGTAATTTTTAATTGCCGTGCGCTCTCAATATTGATCGTAACGATATCAGCCTTTCGCACATTTCTCTCGAAAATCGTTTTTCTGGAAAAAGCAAATTTAATTCTATAACGCATAAACTTTACTACAATATTATCAGCAACTTCCAATCAGCTGTTAGTTTAGTTCGCATTTAATTATCTCGATGAAATTGATATCATCCAATTTCCCACGATAAAAACTTTTCATGCATATATGACTCAAGTGAAACATGATATGCAATATACTAATGACACTGTTGTACATAAAAGCAGTAAATGAAAATTCAGATTGTGACGTAAATGACCTATTATGATGTCACACAATTGCTTAATCGCACGAATAATAAAATTTAGTGGAGCACAGAATGAACATCTCTTGATTGTTACGCATTAAACTCAACGCGTTCGTTATCAGCAGCTTGTTTCGGTTACAGTTTTCATAGTAATAATATTTTATTAAATGCAGCATATTCTTTTGGAAGAATTGTTGAGCATACAATAAACATTAGTTGTAGACATTCTGAATATCACATCATTATAGACACTATTTATTCTATTGTTTCTAGAAATGTTAATGTTTGTGCATTTGGATCTTGCAAATTTCAATATAAACAATTAGGATACATATTCGTACAATTAATCAAAAGCGACGTAAACATTTACCAAATAACATTTCTAAAATTTCTAAACCTAGTGTTCAAAGTTTTATCAACCTTTTCCCCATATTTAACTAATATTCCGTTTTACAGCTGAACTGAATCATTAAAAAAGCTATCGACCGTTAACATTTAATACTATTTTTACCGAAGCTGTTAAAAGACATCTTTTCAAATTTTAACTTAAAATTATTCCCTCAATTTATTCATTTTTCCTCAATTGAATTTTGGACATTTCCCGTAGTTGATTTTATAACTGTTATTGGAAAAGTCGAAAAATCAATTTAAAATACGCGACTAAATTCGGAAAATATTTGTACGTTAAAATTTGCAAAAGTGTCTTTTGACAGCTTCGTTAGAAGTAGTGTTAAAATAAAGAAACTCCCAACAATCACGAGAATCCATCGCAATCAGTAAAATGGCTACTACCAGTAGTATATCAGGTCTAACCTCCGAAATCCTTATGTCCGAATAACTCCGACGCGATTACCGTTTGTTCACGTCGAGCAAATGGAAAGATATTGTTTACGGTTTGATGAATCATAGTCGCGGCAAATATAAGCCGATAAGATAATTGGGGCACGTCTGCAATATCCCCGTTGCCTCGATACCTATCCCGGGCATTGTAATTGGACGGTGTGTTCCCAGCCTGTCGAAATTCACTCGCGTTCGAGCGTTGCGCTCAGCTCGATCGCGATATAAATTAGTTAAAAACGAAAACAACGAGAACTGCGTTTCTAATGGCTCGATCGTTCCTCCTTCCGTTTAAAAATACAACGAGCAAGCGCACGAGCGAGCTCGGACCCGCTGTAACGTGAAATTAAATGGAGGACGCCGACAGGTTTTACCGTAAACTCGCGAGTCGACCGAAGTTTCGAGTGATTCATGCCGCGTTTCCGCGGATAATGCGACTCAAAACCGTCACGTCCGTGCATTCCGACGCGTTGATACTCTCGGCTCTGCCCGAGCTATTTTCCATAACCGTGCGAATACTCACTCTCGCTCCCCGGAAACTTTTTACCCGTCGCCGCGTCCGCCCTCACCAGTTTGAATTTCGTTAAAACTTTGAGACATTAGTCCGGTTTTTGCCGGCTAGCCTTCGCCACCCAATAACTCGTGCGTTTCCAATTCTCTGTTGGAACATTCCACCTTGAAGTAATTCCGTTTAATGATCCGCCGACCTGGCGCGGATCCTCAAATTTCGATTATCCTTTCGTCCTCTTTTCACCCGGTCTTCCTGCTGTTCTCTGATCCTTTCTCGTTTCCAGGGAGGAATGTCGGAGATCAATCATCTCTCTACGAAGAAGAATAGTAGGTCAAGAATTGTGTAGTATGAAGTGGCGAAGTGTGAAAATGCTTTCAGTTGGAACGTTTTGTGCTCAGATAATATACGTGTTTTTGGATTTCTATGTTATATTCTATTTTTCTATTTTATGATTTTCTGCTTTGTATTTTTATATTTTCTTATTACATGTTTTTATATTTTTTCCAAGTTATAGACATTTTTATTCCACTAATTATATGAAAATCTTGATTAGGAACATTTAGATGAATATCAAAGAATTTTTATTAAATATGTTCAAAGAAGAATATTTGATGTACAAGGAAGTAAATTTTTTTTAATACAGTACTACTATTCTTAATATTTATATTTATCTAAAATTCTATTAATAATGACGAGATTTCCGATGCCATTTTAGCTTCCATACAATCCCACGCTATTATCGAACCTGTATGCTTTACGGTTGAGTATAAATTCATGAGATCCACCTGTCTGTTCGCTTTCCTCCGAATTTTATAATACCTATCAAACTCAAATGCATGGAATTTGCTTTTGTCAGAAAAAATTACATATTTTCGAAGGTCCTTGTCTTTATCCACGTGCATTTCAACAAAACTTAGTCTCTACCAGTGGCTGACATTATTAGTGAATGGTTAGTTTCAATTTCTTTGGGAAATAGAATTGTGAACGTCATTCTCATGGAGAATTCTTCAGCAGAGTTCAAGATAAACTTGTTTTCCAAAGTTATGACGACTGGCGCACCGAGTTTTCGAGAATTCGTTGAATCTTCTTGTATTACGCGAACAATTAATGTCTTGATCTGTTGAGAACAGATTTCATTCTAAAATTTGCCAGTGATTCTCATTTCTTAACAGTATTGTATATGCTAAACCTTCTATTTTTTGACAAAATATAAATGTCCAAAACAATTTATATAGTAAGTGAAATAATTTGAATAAATTAAAATAAAATAAATAATTTAAGTTAAAGAAATTCCGTTTTCTAACACGAGAAAGTACATTCAAGTCTATATTTTTCATTAAACCAAACCAAACTCTAAACCAAATCGGTCTTTGCACATACCATTCGATAGATCTTTAGAAGATTTAAGCCCCTACCCCTACTATTAGGGCAGTTAAAGGGTAGAATGCTATACACAGTTTACACTTGATATTTTATGCTCTATATATTAGTTATTATAGGTATGGATGAGCATTTCTAAAAAGTTTTTAAGAATTTTAAACTGCAAAATTGGTTTTTAAAAAATTGGAGAAAATTATAAATGCTGACTTTTTATTTATATTATTAGAGTACCACTTTCATGTTTGCATGGAATTTCCGTCCTACTATGGCTGTTAATACTATATTTTTTAATATTTTTCGGATTGGGGGAACGCAGTCAGACAAATAAAAACCGACATTTTTTTACATTATCGGTCGAATTATGCATATTATCATATTCATATTTTTTGCAGATATTGTATTTTGTTATAGTTACCAATCTATGATTTTCTCAGACTTATTAGGACATTATATTATACTTAAAAATGTTATAAACCGATATTTCATTGCTTTCTGCAGTATCGTCGTACTTCAACAGTAATTAAACATCTATTATATGCAGTTTGAAACACCTTTTTATTTGGTATATGAATTGGAAAAGATCGTTACATCTCACTCCGGTACATTCTGTTCCGTCTGCTTTCTTCATCACGCGGCTCGGCCAATAACATCAGCTGTTGTTCTATAGGTATTAATGCGAGCATCCTGAGTGAAAGTCACCCCTTGCCCCTGTACCTTTTTAGCTTTTACGATTGACTCAGGATTTGAGAGCTGCACACAACACTGAACATTGGATAATTGCAACATTGTCATTCCCACCATATCCTTACCAGGTTCCTTTCAACATACCACAGTGCCCGACAACTGGCTGCAGTTGAAGGATGTAAATAACATAATCTGACTATTGTCGAACTCAACAATTTCAACGTCTCTTTTTTTTCTGTTCGTAGTCCTTTACTATATCTGAAACTTCAGTTGCTTACTATACAAGCATTTATAATCGTAATTTTATCGTGTTCGGTGTCATTTTAATCAGAAAAATTTAACAAAAACATGGTGGAAGTTTCATTGATCAAAAATAAAAAATAAAGAAGTTTGGTTTAAAGGTCTCCAGCCCATCGCGAGCCTTTAATATTACCTAACGCTTTGACTCTCAATCTTTCTTTTTCCTTTACTCACGTTGTCTTTTTCTACGTCTGCCGTGCTAAAATTTTCGTTTCTTAGGGTGGATTCGACGCTATCTCTTTATAATTGCAACCTTCCAGTCCTGTTGAGTGTAGCAATTATCCAATCTTCACTGTATGTAGTTTCCTTTTTTCTGTTATTTAAGTATTCGATATATAATTTAGCTTTATACGCTGCAAGTTTCGTTTACTTTAAAAAACCTTCAGCCGTAAAGGGTTAATGTATTCAGAAATCGATTTCGAATAGATGTTTACGTAACCCCTGACCAAGCGGGATATCGAACGCAGCTTCTGATCGAATGGAAGCTCAGTTTCGAGCCGGAAGATCGTTTCACGGTGAAAATTTCTTTCGGGTTGTTTGATTAAAAAGTATCGGATGAAAAAGTTTCTTCTCACTTAGTCCAGCATCGGCGTAGGATGTGCCCGTCGTTAATCCGCCAGCCGATATAAAGTTGCTGCGTGACCCGGCGCAACTGATTCCCGGTTATCTCCCGATGCTCCCCCGCATTCTTGCCGCTAGCGTGTGATATAACATGCACCATCTACATTGTAGGTCACTGCCTTTTGTTTTCCACGAATGATATTCGGCGTTACCGTGTCGCTAACCTCCGCCGAAACTGCACTGAATTAGACATTGGCGTGGTTCCAGCGTAACGACTTCATCGTTCAGCCATGCCGCGCAAGAAAATATTAACGACATTACTCTTAACTAGACGACAGTATCTCGACGACGATTTGATCAACTTTTATTCCACGCTGGCTCGTTCGTTGTTTCACGGGAAGAATGAGAATAGTTCTTGTTGGCATTTGTGATTGGAATAATTCTCGTTCGGTTCGATTATTCCTCGCGTATTTTAATACTCGCCAATATAGTTTAGTGCTTTCATATTTTAGTATAAGATATTTGTACTATAAAGTAAAATTATTCCCTGTGAAAGCTAACCTTGTGTTTTTTTATTTAATCAATTACGAATCTATTTTAGATACGTCTCCCTATCGTTTTAGAGTTTTATATTTTTGTTTTGGATATGGAACAAATTTAGCGGAAGTATCTAGTAGCGATTACCTTTATCAACTGATATATTTATTTTAAAAAAGGTATCGAAATCTATTTACATCTATTTCGAATTTAAACATTTTCTCACTTGTTTGGAATTCTCAGTTTTTATGCTAAAAATACACTGTGGTTATTCAGGTAATGGTGTATATTTTGAAATTTGAAAAATATTTATTCTTTTACAAGTAAATGATACCATTTTATTTAAAACACGCATCTTACCTAGTTAATTATGTGTTCAATTAGCACTTTAGCTTCTTATTCACTGATAATGAATAACCATATTCACAAAATAATGAAATATAAGAAATAGTTGATTAATGGAAAGAAATTACGTCATATGCAACAAGTTCAAGTGTGATGTAAGGAATGGCTTTATACAGCTTTATGTAAGGACCATAAACTCTAGAGATCTGTTGTTTGGCTGCATTTCAAAAAGTTTGGCTTACCGCGGGCAAAATATCATAAATATTCGTTACATTTGTCTTATAGGGCATAATACTTAAATTGGCACACCCAAATGTCGCCATTATTTACGGTTGCAGGGAAATATTCTTCAGCTCGAAGTTAGTTCATTTTACGTGACTATATCTAACAAGGGAAGAACATTAATTTCTAAAGATTACCAATACCTCCATTAAAAAGTATTAAGTTGCTCACGTCCAAAAGTCATTAGTTTAGGAGATACAGACATTTTAATATCGATTAGATCTTTGCAGTTAAGAGAGAGATAATAGTTTGAAATATCATAACATTTTATTCTATTGTTACACGATATTCTTATACTGCGCACTACGGATGCATTACGACGTAAAATATCAGTTACATCGTGTTTAATGATAGGTTAATTAAAAGCACTCACACGAAAAACTTAACAATTAACATATTAACGAATCAGAGATGTATAACGTATACACTTTTTTTCTCAGGAAAAGATAGTTTTCTAATATTGAACAGTTTTTATTTAATAAATAATAATGATGACAGAAATAAACAAATAATACTTAAAAATAAAAATATTTTATTTTACTAAATACACGTGCATATAAAGCAAAATTACATAAAAAGAGGTAGACTGTTTTAAATCGCTAACACATTCAGGTCAATATTTGCCTATGATAATATTCAGCAGAGTGATAAGCTAGATTGTTATAAGCCACTTTATGCCAGTAATTGATGTCGACTGTCACGAGAACGTATGCTATATCAAGATAATCCGAAAGCCGACATTTTTAACTGCTCGCATCGCGAACAGTAACTGCACACCTTTCTCTCCTTCGTTAATCCCTGGAAATGTGGTTTTCTCATTTAATACAATAATAAGGTACCTGTGTCATAACATAACATATGGATAAACATACGTTAAAGCTGAATTATAAACCATATCAATAACTAATAAATATTAATCTATACAAACATAAGTACATCTACAGCAATTGTTTTGCAATTATTCTTGTTTTCAAGACAATAGTTTATTGTGTGTTTCATTGTGCGATAACGGTTTAACTTCGTTACATTTCTGCCAACAAAAGATGACCATTAAACTATAGATTTTCATAAAAATTAAAATTGTTGTAAACTACTTTGTAAAACTGGGATTATTTAGAAATTTCCGTCTCATATAAATATTCAAATTGAAAGATTAGCTTTGAAAGTCATCTTTACAGATGAAAAGAAATTTAATATGGATGGGCCGGATGGCTGGTCTTATTACTTTCACGATTTCAGGAAAAATTAGGTTGTTAAAGTAAGACGAGATGCAGATGGAGGAGGCATTATGTTATGGACAGAAATTGAATATCGTGGTAATACCAACATACGATTTATCGATCAAAATATGAATAGTGCCACTTATATAAAACTTATTCATGAAGAAGCTGAAACGCATGCTGTTCGCATTACTGATGAAAAATTCATTTTTCAATAGGACAATGCAGCTGTTCATACAGCAGGAATCGTTAAAGACTATGTTTTAAGAAATAACATAAATGTTTTACAATGGCCGTCAAAATCTCTGGATCTAAATATAATAGAATATGTTTGGGGAGAATTATCACGAAATGTATATAGACATGGCAGACAATTTAATTCGAAAGATATTAGATAAAGAATCAAATAATTAAATTGAGAAAATAATTTTAAATGAAAATTTCAAAAGATGTCTTTTGACACCTTCGGTAGAAATAGTGTTATAAGCTATATAATTTTTAATTTGTGACGTTACACGATAGAACTTTCGACCGGCAGTGTATTTTTTAATTCCGCAGCCAATCTGAAGACCGTTCACATTCTCTCCAAATTCATAATTTCAACGCCCGAAAACTCTTCAACCCCTATTCCTCCCAAACTCCGCACCCAACGCAACACCCTTCAAAATGCATTCCGAGCAGCTAATCATAGCATACAAGAAAACTGCCATAAAGACTCAGAAAATATACCAAAGAACGCGTCAAACTCCGCGCCGGCATGCAACGTCGACGAGCGACATCGTTCCGCGTCAGTATCGCGACGTCTCCTTTTTTTACGTTTCATTTCCCGAGCGCGAAAAAGGAAACGCGAGAGAAAGGAGCCGGGAAGTGGTTGACATTGTTAGCGGGCGTGCCGAGGACAAGCGCGGCCCGCCGGCAAAAGTAATACCGACACGTGTTCTATTCCATTTACGTAGGCCGCGCGGTGCCTCTGTGAACTTTTCGTTTCAAGGTTTCTATCTCCGGCCGTGTCGCGGATCGGCTGCATATATAGCACATTGAAAAGGTCCCGGCTGCACCGTGTTCTCTCTGCACCCTCTTTCACCCGCGACTTCGTCCCCTTTATCGGTCTTGCTCATTATGTACCGATTCCCTCCCTTACTTTGTCTCCCCTACTTCCCTCGGTCCGTTTCTCTCCCTCTCACCCCGTCTCTTTCCGTCTGTATCAGAGAGTCTCTCTTTGCAGTTTTCATTTTCTCTTCCGCCCACGTTCTTCCAGCAGCCACGTCTGTTCTTCCTCCTTTGTTTTCAACTTTCTCTGACTTTCCACCCTCCGTCGGTCGGCCTCTCTTTCTCCGTCCGCCGGCGTTCTTTGTGGAAAAGCGGCATTAATTACGAGCTGTAGACGAAAGTCCGTTAGGTTACGGCGGCGGCATTCCTGTATCCGAAAGTTTGCGCATTCTGCGCCTGCAATTAACAACACGTCTACGCGGACGGACTCGGACCCGTAGAAACGCAAAGGGTTGCGGCTCGGCGGAGGGTCGCACGCGACGGACGGGTTTCCTTCGTCCTTTTTCCTTCGCCTCCTCTTTTTTTTCGAGATGGGATGTTCATGCTCGTTTACGTGCTCGTTTTCTACTTTTTTTCTTTCCTCTGTTCGCGTTTTTCGCCTGGCTGCGTTGTTATAATTCGACGACTCGAAACAAAACGCCCAATTACCGTCTTGGCGTGAGGGTTTTTTCGGTTTGAGGAAGCAATATTGTTGGAGGAACGCGGGGGATGTTTTCTTGCGACCGCGGCGACCGGTGCTTGGTTTGTTTTCGATTGCGGTAGCTTTTTCTGCGCTTGAGAATTAATTTTTCTGTTGTGTGCTGAGAGGATGGGTGAAAAGAGAGTTTTGTTTAGACGAAGGAAGGGTGGTTAAATGTTTTTAGTCTTTCGTTGGACGTTGAAATTGAATCGAACAGTTGTAAGTTTATAATTTTATTTAAAATAAAAATTCTGAGATTCTTCTTGTTTCATTTGAAAATGAAACAAAGGTTTTGAAAGTTCTAGCGCATGTTTCTATTCTTTTATGGTTACAACGCTTGTAAAAACTATTTATTTATAATCTTGTTACCTTAAAATGTTCATAATGTATTCATATGAGTTTTTGTAAATATCCGATATAATGATGATATAAATGACTATTATATAAAGTAATGATCTATTTTTTATTGCGTATTGCAGGATGAGGAGGAATCAGGGTCACCAATTACCATGTCATTTTAGTTACAGTACCAGAACGCGATTCATAACTCACGTACTGTTCAAATAAATCACTTAAAATTCTCATACCTAACTATATATTTTATATCTAAATATATCGTTAACACTAGAACTATCGTACCAGTCAAAATCACTGGTTTCGATTTTTTTGTTTCGCAATTATTGATACCTTAAAAGCATTAAATATTCGAAATGATCCTGAAAATAAGTAGTTTCACTTGAATATTATAATGAATGTCCGATGAAACTGAAAATAATATATTGTTACTATTTTTATAGAGATTACATTTTAATCGTTTTATATGCTCGGCAGTTCTAATGTTAATGAAATATTATGTTTCCGTTATCAATTATTATACTTTATAGCAAAAGTGGACATAGGGTATGCCTAGAATTTTTCTCTTTTTCCAATAAATTGTTAATAACAAAGTTGTATTCGTCATAATTGAGAAATAAATCATTTTACTTGAAACACACCATGCATGTTTCTCTCACATATTCTGAAACCTGCCGTTATTCCCTTCACCATTACCGAAACCACTCGAAACTCGAAAACAAAAGTAATTATCCCATCAAACGTTCGATTCATTCGAATACCTTTCACCAGAGGCATCAGGACCATCGGATACCCCGAAATCAACGAAACAGTTATGAACGAAATTGTGCACCGTCGAGTAGCCCGATAACACTTCCAAGTTAACTAATAATGGGGAACGCGCGGTCGACGTTTTACTTTTTTACGATTCGACGATATCGTTGCCCGTAAGGGGTGAGGATAGAGGGTAGGGAACACGTGTCGGCGTTCCTTTGAGCGCCTCGAAAAAGCCCAGTGCGCGAAGTCCGCGGTGTCTGGCGTTTATACGGGTAGAAAGCGCGAAAAACAAGAAGCACGCGGAGCGGCGTCCGTGTTTCACTCGTTGCGTCCCCCATCCCCCTCCGAGATGCACTTTCCTCCTATTACTTCTTGTTCCCTTTTTGCGCGACTGCATTCCCGTAATTTGTGCTCGTGCCGGGGTATAAACCGTCGTCTCTTTGACTGCTCTGTCGAACGAAACACAGGAAACGGCGAGGCCTTGAAGTGACGAAAAGTGGAATTTCTCTCTTCCCCCGTCCCACCCCGGAACGATACGCGTCTTGAGCGCGGATTCTTAGACCCCGACGAGCGGAAAACACGCTCGCATCCAGCGGGAACCCCCTTTCCACGCCGTTCGGAGACTGAGATCCGTCGCAATCTTCGTTCCCGGGCTAGACGGGGTAAAAACGGAAACGTACTCCTCGCTGTTTTGCCATCGCGACCTGCCCCGCACAATTATAATTGCTTTCGCCGCTTACCAGGAACCCCGGTCTATTTACAATTCGCGACTCTTGTTTACGGCATTACATGAGTTTTTATTGTGCCCGGAAGGTCGCGCGGGGAATTTTTAAACGTGAAGGGAACTCAGAGTTGGTTAGGGGTACGATTTCTTTGGGATCGATGTGGGATACTTTTATTGTTAATCCCTGCGATTATTTTTCTGTTAGCGCGTTGTTGAGCTTGAATTTAGGCGGTTTCGGTGGTTAGAGAGTGCATTTGGGTAAGAAGTGATTGTAATAGTTCTTTTCTTTTATTGTATATTTTACGTTGCGTCAATCCCATCAGGCCACTCGCAACTACTTTAAATTATTGTATTGTGTATTTCTTAGTTGCGAATGGCTGATTAAATTAAGTGTATTACTTTGATTTCTTTTAGAAATTTCAAAATATTAGAGTATTAGAGTAAACTATTCGAGTTACTTCTTTAGGGCCTTCTTTTATTTGATATTTTCCTCTTTTCCTTTGGTATTTAATACACGATGTGATGATATGTTCGATTGAGTTACACTATGTCGCATCGATTGCGCATTGGTTTGTTTTCGTTTTCAACAAGGTAAGAGTGAGAGAGGTTCGTGTGTTCTGATTGTAACAGTGTTTCATTCCTAATTGTGGTTTAACAATTTCAATTTTGGTACTTCATTATTGAATCGTGAACAAATATATATGTTGCGGTATAGGTAGGCCTATACATATACTTACATAGTAGGACGATGTGCACATTTTCCGGCAAATGTAAATATGTGCTTAGAATCTACCTATGAAAATAATAAAGAGAAAAATACTGATTGAACATTTGTTTTCAAACGGTAATTTATCACAAACAAGTTTTTATCATGCTTTATAAATGTAAATAAATAATTACAGTTTTAACAACGAATTTAATAATGATTGTAATAAATCACATATTATAAGAATACGAATAGAATAGACGTAGTCACTGGTGCCCTCCATGGCATTCAACGTGTTAAATTCTACAAGTTTTTGAAAAATATTAAAATGAGTTGAATAGTTTCATTACCTTTTATCTGCTATAATTTATTTATTTCGCAAAAATAAGAGATCTTCCTGGTATCATCGAAGTTAACTATCAAAACGTGAATTTATGTAACTATCCTGACAATTTATCGCTCACCGAGATGCAATGTTGTAAATTATACGCAGCACGGGAAGTGAAAGTAAAAGAACCTGGAAGACTGCGGTGAATGAGGGTTTGGGCAGTAATCCAGTTTATGGATTCGGTCTTGTTTGCAGAGTTAAGCTGACTCGTAGAACAATACTCACGGGGGAGGAAAGTTCTTATGCATCGTGTTGAAAGAAAACAGAAAGTTATTAGCCCGTATGAATATTCATGACTTATGTAAGAATAGGAATCCTCCAGCGGAAGAAGCAAGGAGTGAGCGGTAGTTAGAAACATTTTGACATTAAAAGCTGGAATTAGCTGCGGAGACACCGGCGTGGCTCGAAGGTAACGCCGAGAAGTAAATAGTTCATGCAGATTGCAAAATCGTATAAGAACAAGCATCACCGGTACTTCGAAGACTGCAGTAAATCATCAAACAGCTTAAGGACTGGCTTCTCTTAGCTGCTGTACGTATGAATATAAATTGCTACACAGACCCAGGCCTCTGTTTAGGTTGGTTTGCGGTGTTATTTCCATGTTTCCAGTGACAACGCGCAGTGTGAATAGATTTAAATGAAAATATTTCGCGGCTGTAGAGTTTACAGCTTCAATTATTCGAGGGCAATAGACGGGTGTGCATTGGACAGTGAGGTCAAAACGATTTCACTGGAATATTCCTTTGTTAAACAGAATGTCGAAGCAGGAATTGCGCAAATTGTTAACGAAATTTTGAATCCTTTTGTCAGAAAAATTCGTCCATAATGTCACCCGAATTCGGGTGACACAATCGATTAATGTTACATGAAATTCTACATTAACTCTTTGTAGTCGAATGTCAGAATGCAGCTTCAACCGTTAATATGTAAAATTAAAAGCTATAAAGGAACAACTCGATTATTTATATACCGATACATTGATATGTGGTTTTTTTCTTTCCTAGTGTTTCAAACTTCAATGCGTAGTCAAGATTTTACAAAACGAATGTTTAGGAGCTTAAAAAATTCTCGTTCGCAAAATGTTAACTCTTAACCATTAACCAGCACAATTAAAGATTATTACAATTAAGTTGAATTTAAAATTAACATTAATAAGTCATCAGTAGATTAAGAATTAATATACATAAATTAAGTTAATTAATTGATTTTTTAATATTCCTCTATAGAAACTTCAAGAGTACATCTACTGAAGCTTTAATTGATTTACAATTCAGTTTACCTATCGCAAAATCAATTTCATTAATCATTTTTCAGAAAAGCATCTATTACCTTGTTAATAATTGCAAAGAGAGGAAACCAGGAGTTGGTCATTTTGACCCGTTTGGTAGTTTTAGTGTTAACGAACTGTAGTATCTTCTTCTTTACTTTCCGTATGAACCGTGTTACATAAAAATTAAAAAGGGTACCGTATTCTGTGCGATTGGTTCTCCGATGTATTATTTCCCTTCCGTTCGTAATACATACGAATTGTTGTATCTACTGTGACACTGCCAGGTCCGACCAGAGGAGAAGGTTTTTCCAAGCAGATTGTATCGGTTTCTTCTTAGCATATTCCGGTACGCTTCTCGCAACAGTGCACTTTGGTAATTTGCACGGCAGCGCGAAATCAATAAGAAACAGGAAACTCGAAGAGACGACGACTTACCGGGTGTTTTCAACTGTAGCAGCGAGTTTCATTCACGCGCGTGGTACTTTTTACCCGATACGCCGTCCTCATACATTTCATATTCCATCCCGGAAAGCTAGCGAGCGCGAACAAGAATTTAGAGCAGTCTAGGTTTTTTGCACCCTTTCAACCATCTGACATCGGTAAACTGTGTTCCATATTCATATCGGTCCAATTGTACTCGCATTTCGTTTTTTTCTTTGTTGTTCCTCTATCAATTAATTGTTGTATTTTTTTGTATGCAATTGAAATTACGTTGGGGTTATTTTTTATTTTGAAAGTAGAAAGGTTATATTTAACTTAAAAGTAGTCAATTTTACGTGTACGTGTTCTTTGCAATGTAATTAGGTATTTGGATCGTAAAATGTGAGAGTAGCGTAACCAAGATCTTTGAACAGAAATAAGGAAATAAGTAGTTTATGTATAATTTAGTGTAAATATTTATTTATAGGTAATTTACAATTTTTAAATATTTATAAGCTTTGATCCAATGGGAATTTCTTGGTACATCAAAGTACATAATTATTTATTGCGAAAATGGTTTCAGTTCATTTATGATAAAAAATATATTGGTACAATAGATTTTCATGAAGGTCATTTATATAGCACTTCAAAATTAAAATATACATATACATAAATTATTGATTTACTAAAATAACGATTTTACCATTCATGTCAAATGAATCCAGAATATTCCAATTGTACTTGAAGTTAATGAATAGTGACGAAAGGATGTTTTATAAATTGATCTTTCGTCATTGTGTTATCATGCGTTGTATGAATGATTTGTTGAAACTTATGTGATTAAAGTATTTGTTTGAAACCTAGGTTCACCCCGGACTTCATAAAACGGACATTTAATGAAACAGGCTAATAATGATTAAAATATTACTTACATCAATCAAATTCTCTTTTCTCCATTTCCTCCCACAATTATAAATCCAAATCGTTTTCAAGACGAATCGCCACGCGCTGCATTGAATGCCGAACGGAAACATCCGCGGACGCAGCCATTACAGTCCCGATTTCCTCGATCTCTTCCGCCCCCTTGTGCTCGCGACTCAGGCTCTGTCAGTGTCTCGTTTACAGATCGCGGCAACAAGAGACGTCGAAACTTCTAACCGCCGCCCGTTCACAGGAAATAACATTAATTACTCGACAGACAAAACTCCGCGGCTGCGACGCGATGCGCAGAACGCCGCCGGATAGTTTGCGCTTTCTGTTTAGCAATTAACAAACATTCGCCTTGTATTCCGGCCAGCGTGAAAGAACGAAGATAGAGATATGGCCGTGTGCAACGGCGACACTTTAAGCCCCCTGCACACGTTGAAATATGTTGCGGAGCGTACATCGAGTCCTAGGTTTCACGATACATGTCGCGAGGTCTATCCTCCAACGACGTTTGGTAACTTCTCCCTCGAACTGAAGGGGCAATTGTGGCAAGGGGACACGTCCACACACATCCACGTAAACGAAGATCGCAAGTGAAATAGAATATGATAGAGTGAGATATGAATAAGAGCGATGCTGCACGCGTTAAATATAAACATGCATTGAAGGAAATATCGATTTCATTAATTTCAATTTTACTTTCTCAAACGTAGCGCCAGTGAATTCCTAGAGATTATGTGACTAAAATAAGTCCAAACACGATGTACATCGGACTAGTTTTACCGACTGAATGTAATTAACATTAAAGATTCATTTCTTTAAAATCGATGAAACTACTCCGATTTACATCAAGTTACCAAACGTTGTTGGGAAACAGTAAATATTTATAAGGGTCAGTTGAAGGATAATGAACTTTCGTCTATATTTCGGGTACGAAATAAGATACGGGCCTATTTGAGGACTCTGTTTGTAGATACATGCTTCCCCTACAAACATGTCAAATCTCGATCAGTTTGCACGGACAGTATCATTTCGAGCGAGGATCGATGTTGACACGGCGTCAACGAGATGTCCTAGGAAGGTATAAGTTTGAGATTGTTTTGCATCCATCAGTCCTAATATAGTTTCTTGCGATTTTCATTTCTTCTCAGAGTTGAAGAGGATACTCTAAGGTATTGGTTCCAAATCAGACAATGAAATTAAGGCAGGATTAACTTTCTCTAGTGAAAGTAAAGCACTGACTTTTGTCGGTCACTGAATGAAGAAACTTGTCTCGTATTTGCAAAAATGTATTGAACGTAACAACGATTATGTTTCTAGATGCCAATTATAAGAACTTGTGTAGACGGAATAAAATGTGATTTGAATTTGGCGATATCGATATATGTTCGATAAATTTTTATTTAGAGCTGTAGAGAATTGAGTGAATTGAAGAGTTGTCAGAGAATTTGGAGCCAGAGGAATAAAATAGTTCTAATCCTTAATTTACGTAAGATTTTTTTTTATGCTAATGGTAAACAATATTATCAATATTTCAACAAAAAATATTTATAATCAACAATAAAGATATTGTCGAGTGCGAAGAGTTAATGGTCCATATTATCCGCGAAGCATTAATTATTTAAATTTTTCTCTTCTCAACTACACTTTCGAGATATTTGAGTAACACCTGGGTACAGGATCGCGCCCACCCGAGGATGCAAGGGGTGCACTGCACCCGGGCGGCAAAAAACAAATATCTAATATTTATGTTACGCACCTAACGTCGAGGTTCAAATTATGCAATGTAATCATTAATACTAGAACTACTGAGCATTTAATACGATTAACCTCTAATCCCTATACAAATTAATTAATAACAATGGATTATTTTCAGTTTCTTCGGACATTCATTATAGTATTCAAGTGAAATTTTCAGGATCATTTTGACTTACCTTACACTGGTACGGTAGTTTTAGTGTTAACAATGTGGAGAATAAGATGTACGCCTTGCGGCGGAGCAAGGTTTTCGAAAGATCATAATTATGTTTTCCATTTTTTTAAGGGGAAGCCAATAAAAGTTTGCACCCGGGTAGCAAATACCTTCGATGCGCACCTACCCTGGTACTCTGGTGTATCAGGAGATACTCGGGTAATTTTCCTCTACCCAGCTATCTCATAGGTAACCCAGGCACCTGGATATTTCATAAGTCACTGCTCTAGCTCGAACGTGTGTAGGGTGCTTTCGGGGTTCGTTGTCGCGGAAGTGGCCGACACATACCTCCCTTCCACCCTCGAAACACGTTTTTATCCTCGTTACTTTTTCTTTTCACGTTTCTTTTCGCTGGCGTCTTCGAACCCGGTCCGAGACCAACACACCACCATCCTTTTCACCCCTTTAGCGCCAGTAATTTACCCGTAGCACGAAATAAACCGCCGTTACCTTGACTACTCCCTTGCTGGGTATATCCGTGAGTTTCCACGGTTGCGTTTTTATCGCATTGTATCGCGCCGTGCCATCGCGACGACGACGACGACGTCGACGGCTGCTACTACCACGTCGAGGACGCGAAGAGGGTGGTTGGTTGGTTCGTTGGTTTGTTTGTTTTGGTTCCCTGCCATCGCGACGCACCACCCTTTTTGGTACTTGGATTAAACCAAGGTGTGCGTTCTGTTGTATTCACGGTTTAGCGAAGTCTTCCTGATTTTGCCTGACTGGAATTTCAGATGTGTTCTCTCATGCTACTGTTGAACGTCACATGAATTTATGTTTGAAACTAGATTTACAGAACCTATATGTTTGATGGATATTATGTATAATAACATATGTTATTTGGTAAAGGTGTATGGTGATTTTGATTGAACAGTTATCGAATACCCTAATTTTCTGGTTTTAAAGCTTTAATTTGCAAGGTCTGTATGAACATCTATTTTTCTAGGAATAATAATATAAAGTGTACAATAACTGTTCACAAATTTATTAACTTTGTGGTTGGTTAAAAGGTTCCATAAATTAAATACAACTTCATCGAATGTAGTTGTTTGCAAAAGAATTAATTCAAGGGTAGGTAAATGTTTAAAAGTGGCAACGAAAATCCCACTTTGTGAGAGAATGGAAAAATACTCAAGTAAAAAGCAATAAACTTCTGTGGGAACTGTATTTTTTTTAGTGTGTATTCAAATTTATAACGAAACTTCTTAACTGATACTGTTTGCATTAGATGTATACTAACGTTTACACTGCTCGTATCTGAACTGTGCTTTAGACCTTCCCTCAACAAGTTTCAAACACTTAACATGCTTCTTGTGTTTAACGTTACATCGCTTTCTGACGGAATATCTGCAACTTGTGTACTTACTAAAGCGATCGACAGGAACTATTGAACCGCCGTTAATTCAACTTTGATCAAAATGTGCTATAAACCTTTATTCGAGGTTTCTATTCAATTCACGATGAATCTTGACGCTTTACGTCATAACAGAAACGAACCCAACAAGTATATAGGTACATTGTTCATACACTGTACAGTGTAAACGAATTTCATCTTCAAACTGCGCGATAACCCATTAACGCCCATGTTGACGACATACATTGTCGGTCAAAAGTTTGAGACCGATACATCGGTTTAAAGAAAAACTTTAATTTTTTGTAAACAACTTCTATTGCTAAATTTTTGCGTATGATTAAAGAACATAGATATGTGTGTATGAGTCAAATGTAAAAATATATAATTTTTGTTATTTTATTTTATATGTCTATGACATGAAATTTTTAATTTGTGACGTTATATCAAAAGGTCCCAAACCTTTGACCGACAGTGTATATAAGCTCATAGGATAAGAAAAAAGAACTATTCAACTTTGTGAAATTGAAATTGAAGAAAGAAAGGAAGTTTTGTTTCCGATACTAAACTTCTCGCCACGAAAAATAGAGTGATATAACTTTTCGATTAATACTTAAATGGAAGCGATCTTAAGAATCGAGTTCCAATTCATGAATCCACATAACAGGAAAGAATTTTGCTTTAAGTTCTGTACAGTTCTGTACAGATTGAGTTGAAAAAGGTTACATTATCAAAGATTAAAATATTAAGAGTCGAATGCGAAATTATGATAAAATTGAATAAATTAACGTCGATGCACATTCTGATGTAAGAAACCAAAAACACAATGTAATGGTGCCGAAAAATATAATTATGTAAAAAAAGGCCGGACAATCGCAGAACAAGGTTAAATACTAAATTCGAATAAACCACCGTTGATGCCTGTTACGATGCTAAAAAGCCAAGAACATAATACATAAGGGAGAGTAGGTTAGAATGGGATGCTTTCTTTTGAATAAAAATAAGTCCGACAAATACTTGAATACTAAATGAAACAGACTTCTCGCGCAAGAAACCATACAGCGAAGAGACAAGGGTTTTAAAAAAATGAATTCGTTGACGTGGCGCGTGCGGTGGTGCGGTTTATCTCGTTAAACAAAGCCAGGAAAGATACTCTCCATTGTAATACTCATCCGCCGGCAGAATGTGACGCGGCTCGTTCTTAATTCATTAGCGGATTAATCTCGCCCCCGCAACATTTACATGTTTCCGCTGGAAGCAGGCGAACGCAAAGTTTCGGCGGGGAGCTATCGTATTTTCATCAGGCCTGGAAATAGTCACGACCGTCTGTCTATCCGTGTGTCTGTCTGTCTGCCCGCCCGCCTGCTTTCTACCTCTGTCAGGGGGTGGCTGTCTTTTGCGAGAGAGACCAGGACGACAACATAGACTAGGCGCGACGTCGAGTATCATATTCGCGCAACACACAAACACGTAATTCAGAGTGGAGAGACTAGCCTTCGGGCTTTACTTTTGTTAATTCCATTCCACTGGTAGTGGCAGCAAGCGAAACATGTACTCGTGATGCTGAAACCACCACCGACCGTCTGTGAAACCGTGATCGTTTGAACATTTTAATTTTATTAATGTGGATGGGTTATTGGATGTTGAAGGGATCGATCGAAGATTCGATGGAGTTTGGTGTGTATTTCATTAACGGATAATTCGTAGTAGTTAGTGAGATGTGAATTACCTGGTGTGAGAGTGTATTGGTATGTTTGTAGTCTTGAATGTGAATGGGTATTAAGATAAATGTTTAGTGGTATTTAATTTTTCAAATATTTATTTTTGTATGTTGTTTATAGAATATTTATGTATTACATTTATGTTAGTAATTTTAAATATGATTTTTAAGATATTCAGTTTTTTATTTTGTTTATATTATATTTGTACATGACATTTATATTAAGAATTTTAAAATGTAGTTTTGAATTGCAAAAATAAAATGAGTTCGTTTGAAATGTTGAATGAGACTTATTTGTTGTTACTATCCTTTATTTATTATTTGTAAAGAAGAGAGTTTTCCTCGAAGCAAATTGTAGAAATTTTGTTAAGTTAAATCAGTTGTACTACTTTGTCTAAATAAATCGATAATATTTGTATTTTTAAATAACCTCGACGAAAACGAAGAATATTGTTTCAAGTAACTTATTTTTTTAACTTAATCCGAAACAAAAATGTTTCCATGCTGTTTACACTGCAGAATGGTTCAGATTTAAATTATCCAATGTATTCTACACTACAATACTTACCACAAAATAAAATTTCTGTTTCACATAAACGGTTCAATGCAATATATTCAAATTTGCATTCGCGACTAAAGAAAATATTTGATTGGAAGAGAAATTGTAAGGGTATTAGTTAATTAAACATGAGAGGTTGCACGCCACAATCAAACAAGCAAATCGTAATTAACTTCTATCGATTAATAACATTATTTCATTTCCGTGCGAGTAACATCGGCGAATTAACAATCAAACATGTCTTCATTAAAGCCCCCGAAATAATTATCACGATAAGATTTCGCGATTCGCGTGCGTAAATACGATTACAGGGGCGGGGAGGGTTAAATCTGTGGTAATTCAGACAAATCGTATTGGTCGGGTGATCAGCTTATTGCCTCTCGAATCACACGGGCTTTCACGTAGAGGATAAACAGACAAATGTACAGAATGATATATCTTGGTGTACGTGGAATTTGTGTCTGATCAAAGGCCGGAAGGTCGACAGTGATGCTTCGTTTGTTCGATTTAACAACGCGTCGTTAATTAATTCAGCCTCTTCGATGCTAACAAGTACGGGAACTGTTTTCCTGAAACAGAGAGGAGTGCCTTCCAGTTTGAGTCGAATCAAACGGGTGTGATGCACACCGACGTCAAAACTGAGGACAGAGCTGGAACCACGAGGCGACATCGAAATCGAAAACTGTGAAAGGAAATTCAACCCTTCGTGAACTGCCACGTCGATGATTTCCCTGTGACGATTTTGGGGTTTCGAGTAAATCGAATCAGGTTTGCACTTCCGTTGACCCCTTGCCCTACCATTTCTTCTCGGCGCAATAATTTTATCATTGAACAATTTACTAGAAAGAAAGAAAAATTTCAAATTTAATTATATTAACATTTATTTTAAAATGTTACGATTGACAATAGAAGAATAATATTTAATTTGAGTTTAAATAATCCTGAAACATTTATTTTTGTTAACTTCGATGTTGTATGAGGATACTGGCTGTAATTTATTTTTAGAGAATGGCTGAGTTTCGAATTTCTTGCGCATGTTTACTACACATATATATGTAATGCAATTTAATCGAAAACACGAAACCATGACATCTGCACAGTTATTATTCTTTTTCAACTATACAGAATTTGTTACTACGATTATTATAATCTTTACAATAATAAATTTCATCTACTTTAATATATTGATAATCTCTGTTCCCAGATTTTCATTAAATCGCATATTTTCCATACATTTCATCCATTCTCCATTTCCAGCCATTTCATCAAAATTCACCTACTTTCAACCAACAAACGAACAGACCTTCATAAATTACAAGAATCCCGCGCTACTTTCCCCCGAACCCTCGGAAACTGACAGTCGTAGGCACATAAACTTTTACAACTGCCAATATCCACAAATTTCCATCCGCCCAACCACCCCCGGCAAATATCCCGAACACTAAACTGAAACAGCCTTCGCGCGTCGATTCGAGTGTCCGAGTTCCCAACTGAAAAAGGCGTACGGAATAAACAGACGGTCGCGTTATTCCCCGAACATGCGCCTATTACCTTAAGCGATCGGAGCTGGATCGCGCGTAGTCCGCGGATTTGCATAAACAAGTTACGATGTACGTTTACAGCTCGATAGGTAGGTATGCAGAAGCGTCACTTGCGCCGTGGAACATGGCGGCCGGAAGCGTGTTAGGGGTTAGGCGGTGAAAAAAAGTCGGCCGTTCCGGGGCGGCTATTTCGCCGATAACAATTCCAGCATCCCCGGTGACAAGAATTGGCGTTGCCGGATACTGGCCGTCGACAGGATTGCCGGACACAGGATCGCAGCAGCCACTTGAACGGGAATTGTTATCGGAGCCGAGTAGTTACCGAGGTTGTTATCTGACCGGTAACAAATCTTTTTCGTCGCCTTCGCGACCCGTCGTCCTCGCGCTGCGGCAAACCGCTTCGAAGGCGATACATATCTGTGGGAACGAGTCTGGGGGCAAAGACGTGAGTCGAAAATCGTGTACGGCATAACTCTTCGTATTTACCGTGGAGGATGCAGATATTCGCGAGTAAACATACATCAGTTGCGCATACAGAGGAGCGCGCGCAGCGAGGGCCTGTGTGCACGTAGGTACAAATATGCGCCGGGAATCGCCGGTGTTCCGGGGAAATCGGTATCCAATGCTGTATCCTTGACGATTGAATCGTTCACCGATATTCTCATCTTTTCGGCCTCGCCAGTTTTCTGCGATAACTTCATTCCAACGCGATACTCGGCTCGCTTGTTCGTCGTGACTGTTTTGTTTGCTGATGGAGAGTTTGGGCATGTTTAAGGATTGACGTGTGATTTCTTTGGCAATCGGAGTCCGGAATTCTAAAACAAATCCAGTTTTTAACGTTGGCCATGAGAGTTATTGAGGTAACCGTTTTTAGCTTACTTAGATCTGTTTAATAATAGTTTGCATTCGAGGGCTCCGGAGCAGAGTCATTTCAAATTTGTCATTACAAACTGTAAAATTTTGTCGTTAAATATATTGTAACATTTATATTTATAATCGATGAAAAACAGTAAAATATATCTATGACTTTTCTTTTCATACGTGTATCATTTATTTATATGTTAATGTGCTTTTTCTATTGAAATTACTTCGAGTTGCTGGTAATGTCAGCGAGAAAAAGCTTCGAGTGCAAAGGATTAAAAATATACATGTAACGAAGATGTATGTGTAGCTGAATGTGAAATTAAAAATAATCAAAGATAAGTTAAAACTGAATTAATTGTATTCAAACCGTGTTCAGTAATACGTGATCAATTTGATTTTGCCCAACCATGAAGAACTGATATACACGTGTAATAGTCGTGGATATTTTTTCGGTTCTCGTCACGTATAATTAAAGTCATGAATTTTAAAATGGTAGAAGTCCAGTTTTTAATGTTGTCCATATGAGTTATTGACGTAACTGTTTTTAGCTTACTTAGACCTGTTTAATAATATTAAACATATATACTTAATGAAGATGTATGTGTAGTCAATAATTGTAGGAAAGATCAATAAAATAAGTAATGAACGAATGAACGCAGATGAAAAGAAAGGTTGATTTTCTAGAAATGTTGATTGATTGACCTGTGCAGTTTTGGAATCCATGGCTTCAATTGTTGAAGCCATGGATTCCAAAATGATATTTTGATGTAATACGTAATTATTTATTTTCATAATAATATTCAAAGTTTTAAGACTTTTTGTTATACTTAAAATATCATCTGTTTAAGATATTGGGAAAATGTATTTAAAAGGATTTATTGAATTTTTGAATAAGAAAAGCATGCCTTACGATTTTAAGTAACAGTGTGTATAAATTTAGTTTAATTTGTTACTTTAATTTTGATTCATCGGATGAGAAAGAAATTCTGCTGTCACAGTGAGTTTACGTATCCATATTTTTTATATTAAATACTGGTAACAGGGGCATGGTACTGCAATTCAATTGTAAAAATGATTAATAATATTCATATTCGTTTATTTGAGTTTTAGAACTTTATCTTCTTGAAACTTTTAATATTACGCGTAAAGATTTAAAAAATTTTTGTAGTAAAATAAATCGAAAGATACACAACCCTTTAAAAAAGTAAGAACAAACTCTTTATCTACTTTCTTTCTGTATAAGATTTTATAACTTTTGTTGTTGTCAGGCAACAATTGTTATTAAATATTTATTAAAAAAATGTTCCATCTAGCTAAATAATCAATTCACATATAGACCAGTTTATTTAAAATAGTTGCACGCAATCAATTTTTAGTTTATCAGTTCACCTTAAGTACAGTTGGGAGATGACTTGTTGCCCAGCAGAACGCCAAAAGGGGGAAGAGGTGTATTTCTAGTTTCCAGTTCTGTAGTTTTGATTGATTACGTTTATCCATATTGACGAGTAATAAATTAATGATCGAAAATAGTAATTAGGAAAATAAAAGCAATACAAAATTACGCGAGTAAAAATGAAAATTGATCAATCAACAAAACTCCTCATCTTAGCCATCAAGTGATCTAACAGTATTTACAAAAAGTTCATTTAGCGAGTGAAATCGTTAAAAACTAACTGTGCTAAAGATCTTGCAGCAAAACAAGGATTTTTAGCTAAGTCCTTAATAACTCAAGCTAGCAGCCTTCGGTGACTCCCCGGACAGGCAATAATCGTTGATCGTTACTAGCCGACGACATATGAACGCAGCCGCGGTCACTTCGTACCGTAATTTCCAGGAACCGCAGTCTCGTCCACTCCCAGCAGTAATTTCAAATCTCGACCAATATGTTCAGACCTCCCTACTTCTACCATCAATATTCGTCCATTCTCGACAGCAAATCTTCAGTCGAGCTATAGTTGTAAGATTTTTGAGTGAGTACCGACACACATCGATAATAATCCGGTATTGACCAGTCTATCATTCCTTATTCCCTTGTTCTATGATTCTTTTTACAACTGTGTTTAATAAAACTACTTAATCGTTAATAATTTAGTAGAAACAGAAAATTTAATTCTAACTTAAGTGAATATGTCATTAGACATTTATACTTGCCATTTTCGTTCAAAATTTGTGTCATGAGTAGACAGCGGATCTTTATGCACATTCAAATTTTTAAGAATATATTTAGTGGAATAGAACTACTGTGCAAAATGATTATTCTTAACAAACATTATAGAAACCACTACCCTTTAGATATCACACATTTTTTCGTCATTATCTATACCTACAGTCTAGTCAACATTGAATGACCTACTGACGAATATAAAAAATTTATAAGAAACTTTTGTAAAGTGTTCTTGAATTAATTATATATTAATATTACTATTATTAATATTCATAATTAATAATAATTAATATTAATAACATTGATAAAAAAATTATGATACTTTGTGTGTAAGTAAAGTAACTTAAGCCCAATATATCGCAATTTTTTTTCCTTTCGAATTTCACTTGAAAAATTGCAATGTATTAGACTTGACTTACTCTGCTTACACACAAAATTTTATAATTTTTTGAACTTCGGGGATCGATACGTTTCCTTGTGAGTCACTTAATTGTTCTGCAGAAGACATTTTTACATCGAACTACCAAAAAATCTCAGTACTGTTCCTAATGACATTAAATAACACAGAATGCAGTCAGAATATTGAGAATAATATAAAATATAATAATTTTGGTATCTACACCAGGGGAAAAATAAATTTTGAAGATAAGAGATGAAAATCGTGTACAACGCAATACTGCCGCATCTAGCACGAGGATACGGATATTCAGACATGCACTTCCTCGCACATGGGACATTAGGTACATAGAAAATACGCAGGTAGATAGAAGGAACATGCTACGTGTTCATCTCTATGGCGTATTTTTCGTAACATGATCATTCTCTTACTGCGAATACACCTCCCTCTGCGTTCCTATGTGTTTTCTTGATGCCACGCCATATATGCCCTTTTTATTCAAATGTCTTCTCTTGTCAGTGATTGTCGATGAAATGCAGGTACTGCAGCTTTACATTCAGGTTTGAATGAAATCGTAATAAAATTATTTTTATTCGCGTTCATGTTACGTGAACTGTATGCACGTGTTTAATATGTAGTGACAGTCGCTATGGAAACGGATGATTTATGAGAAGATCGCAACCTTTGCGTTGAAATGGATAGTATTATTGCTATTGCTGCATATTATTCATCATTATAATTTATATTATTATTAGTATTTATAATAACGAGAATAATAATTATTATTAATTTTATTATGAATATTGTCAATACTATTATTACAGTGAAAATTTGTATGCATTTATGTTAAATATGAATGTGAGAAATACAGTAGAATATTACATTTAATATTGTGCTATTTTTATTTCAATTTTAGTCTATTGAAATCATTGACAGAGGAAGTTAACTTTTGATCAGTTTCAGTTTTCAGTGATTTAGATCAATAATTTTTAGTTAGGATATAATTATTATACAAGATAATGCAGTTATTAGTACTGAAAGTTCAAAATAAACGTGACTTACGATTAAGTAGAATACTTTTACTTCTAATAAATTATTAACGATAAAATCATTCTCGTTACTGCAGTTCTGACAGAAATGTATAACAAGGGGATAAGGTTGATATGTAAAAGTACGTTTTTCAGGCTGGACGTCGAGATTTACTGGATAGTAGAATTAATTCCTTGCTTTATGATTTCTTTTCCGACAACGGTAGAATTAGTTTCCTGTTAATTAATTGCAAAAAGGCAAAGGAAAATTACGTTCATTATATGCATGCATTTTCCTGGAAGATTGAACACTGATAATATAAAAGTAGCCATTTATTTTGATTTACGCACGAAGAACAGATTGTGATTATAAAAAAAATTAACAACTAAAATGTTTAATTTATTTAAGCTCTAATATTCTTTTATCTTAAAGGTATAAATCTGTGTATTTATTATCATTATTCAAATTTATTACATAAAAGAATCGAACGAAATAGAAATCTAAAACAATTTGATTAGTTTTCCACGAGAACATAATAGATTGTTCTATATCGATCATTATGTTTTCAGTAGCTATAAAAGAAATCAGGAAGCAATCTAGTCATTCTAGTGTTAAGCGTTAAAAATATTTTTAACAAAATGAGAACGCGACCAAGTCGAAAAAGATGAGCAAAATAACACTAAAAATCTGAAAACCTGATTGGGTCAGAAAGGGCCCGAAGGACGTTAAAACGACGATTGAAAATAACATTCTACTTGGCAGGGAACAATGGATTACTCATTACTGCACCTGCTATTTCTGTAGCTCGGTAAAGTCCTAATCCAACAGTTTAGAAATTGCCACCGTAATCCCTGTCCCGCGAACGTTTTAAGAGGCACGGGTGTCTAATTGATAAGGGCAGTTGTACATTTGTGTCAAAGACACACTGTCTGCTCGTCGGACAATACGACGACGTAATGCAGGGTAGCATTGGTGAGCGTGCAATTTAGGGGGACGCATAAGGTGCTCGGCAAACAAGTTGCAAACTGCATCACATCGAGTTCCTCGCAGTATTTACCATTGAGATGCAGATACCCGTATGCAAACACGCAGAACCTGTAAACAAGGTGGAGACACATGCGCGAGACTTCGAATTACTGGGCTGGTGACTAGCCCTCATGACGTACTTTTCCTAACTTCGTTATGCTGTTCTCATTGCGTTGGTGCATGGTTAAACTTCTTCCTACTGATTACGTGATCCTGGGCTTCCTGACGTAACAGTGGGGAGCGAGGCCGATAACCAGGCTCGGTTTCTTAACCCCTTGCCCTTTGATTCCTTTCTGAACTCTGATCGATTTAACGCTAAACGTACAGACACTCTGTACAGACCTATTTCTAAAGTAACGAGCCGAATAACTGATTACAAAATAAAATTAAACAAAGTAGATGATCGATTTTTCTTAGTGGAAATAGAAATAGAAGGATATAAAAATTGAAAAACTGATTGATCGGACAATACAAGAATTGATACAAAGCTGAATGAACGAAATAATACGCAGAATTTTTAATCAAATTTTAAAACTGGTCATTTGATCATTCGCGATACGTGTAGTGTTAATTACTTTGTTATTAATCATTTATCGAATGTAAAAGAAAATTTCAGTCTTGTTCTATGTCAATATTTGCTCTAAGGTATAAACATTGATAACAGAGGAATAATGTGTAATTTGCATTCAAACAAATTGTATAATATTGATGTTTGTTAAATTTTATTTGATATTTTCACCACGAGTCTGAAAACGTAATTGTAGGGAAAGGATTTAACCATTTTCAATTTTGTTTTTAGAATCGAGACATAATGTTTACTCGAATTCAGTGAATTAATTATTAATGTTTCATTTGTAATGTAAATGGCACTGGGACATACTTGGTGAAAATATTTCCGACCTTGTTACTGAATGTACTTGCAATTGGTAAATAGATTCAATACATTTAATTAAAATTGTCTATACTTTACGAATATATTTGTGGCAAATTGCCATATACATGTAAGGTAAATTATTATTTTATTAATAATTTCGTTTAATTCATTGGAAGAAATATATGAAGCTGTTCTTATATAGAATATACTTATTAAGTGGTTAATCAAGACTCTGTTGTGTTTAACTTCTCGTTTATAACGACAGTCAGTTTACTGTCACTTACTTTGATATGTAACCTTAAACGAAACGGATATTTTTAATAAAAAGCTTTGATGCATTTAAATAGGTGCATATGTTGAACGGTTATTTGTTAAAAAAGTAAATACTTTTCGTTTCTTATAATAACTACTGATTAAATAGTCGTATTAAATGATCAAGATTGGGAGATTCGAAGAAATGAGGATCGTTTAGAAATAAAATTATAGAAAAAGCATAATATTCTCAATATTAATTAATGATATATTCTGTAGAAACTTTCATCGGTAGACAGACAAATTTAAATGTTAAATATTTCCTCTCAGCTATGTATTTTTGTATTAATATTCATATCTTAATCTTCTCTTAATCTCGTTTCTCGTTTGATGTTCAAATATGAAAGACCCTCAAATTAGATGGCTCGTCATTGTCTTCGTCCTTTTTAATGGACGAAGATGTATACATAATTTCCCGTTCGATCAAACTCCTTGGCTACCTACAAGCCAATATTGGGTAACATGATTTTCAGCCTAATTGAATTCCGAGTAAAACGAGACTATACACAGTGTGTTTGACTATGTGTGGTAAACATTTTGAAGGACCAGTTTAGGAGCCAGGAGAGAAAACTCAAGAGCAACGAAACTGATGAGTTTCAGCATTGCTTCTGCATTAATAATTATTAATAACTGAAATTGATTAACAATGGCATTCGAATCAATGTTTTGTCTTTATATAACTGACCTACTTTAGAAACGTCGCTACTATCCTATCGTCAAAACTCACAGAGATTTTGAATTATTAATCATTTGAAAATGAAATTAGAACAATGAAATTGAAAATCAAATGAATCATAATTTCGTTACTTCTGAATTTTATTTTATTTTAACTTGTACATACAGTCACTATTTGAAATATGTACCGCACATTTTAGATCAATTATTTTGTAGGTAAATTTAATTTCTGGAAGAGTTCATTGATACGAATTTAAGTGATACGTAGTTATATACAGTGAACCATCTAATATGAAAAAATTATTTAAATAAAAAATATATACATAAAAAAATATATATATATATTATCAAAGGAAGAATGCAATCTAATTGTTATTTTTTATTATGTTGCCGTTTTATTGAGATACGAATGCGAAGTATAATGTGTAAACACTCGATGCTGCAATTCGAAAAGTTGACGTTGCATACTGATATAAGATATTGATAGTATTGAATGTAAATTCAAAAAATGTGAAGACAATAATTATAACAATATGCGTGTATCCCAAAAATATAAACACCTCTTCCTCTTTTTCAATAAAATATTCTCATTTCTTCTTAACTTTTTCGTATCGTCGATTTTTATAAGATTTTCAATCAAAGAATCAGAAAAAGTTCCGTAATATGTGTTTCAGCGACTGCACTCTACCAAATTGTTGCCAGGATTTTCGTGCGCCATTGAATAACAAAAACAAAATAAAAACAGGTAATTCAAATTTGCCTGAAAACTGCACCCTCTAAATAAACCTGTAAACTTGGAAACATTGCACACTGTATTTTCTCTCAATTATTCATCAAACAATTAATTATTAACCCAATTCGCTACAAAAAAAAAACACTCTGAACCATTTCCCCTCATATAACAACACATAAAATTGTCTCGCGACTAAAGCACACATTGCAAACAATTTTACAACAAAGGACGATTAATACTGCTCGCAAATAATTCAAAAGGGCTAATTGCGGGCACACGAAATTCGACAATCCGTCCCGTGTGATAATTAGGGGTGTCCGTCACGTTAAGAATACCGCGCGATAGTTGCACGTAACGGTGCGCTCGGTTTCCCTTGTATTTACCCTCGAGATGCAGATACCCTCCCGTGCAAACATGCATCACCGCGGAAACACGGGCGAAGAGAAGGGTGTGGCACAGCCACACGCATATATACAGTCAGCAACGAAAGTATTCGAACGGTTTCGTGGGAAATAAATTAACATGAACAGGCTGTATTGCAATTTATTGAAGCAAGTGGAATTTATGGTAACGAATACATGGTGCTAAGGAATCATGTGGCCTAACTTCGCTACTGTGTTCCGTTCTGGCTAAAGAAGAAAATAATTAAATGAACATAGGTCCGAAAATGATGCTTTTCGCAATTCATACTTTTGTTTATACCATTAGAATAGCTGTCAGATGTAGAACTTTGAGCATTGTTGTATTCAGAAGTTTTTTTTGCAATACCTACCAGCGTTGCATGGCAAATTTTGCAAAAATGTGGTTTCGCTGTGCAAAGTTGAATTAATAAAGAAGTCATTCTATGTGAAATTTTATAGGAATTAATAAACAAAAGATTTTGTGCTTTTGTTTGTGTATTCTACATGATTACCTTGCAGTAAAAAAAAAACAATTAATGAATAATTTTAAAATGCCATTTAATACGATGTCTCAAATGTATGTACAAATTTGAGTTGTTATTTGGATCTGAACTTATCTAAACCAGTTATTTAGATCTAAAGTTATCTAGACTAGGTTATTTAGATCAAGTTATCATTTAGAATGAGTACTCAAGTTATTTAGATCTTAACCAGACTAGTCTTTGAAACGTCGAAGAAAATCATCACTAATTCAGGAGAAAGCTATTTTCAGTAATTTTTCTGAGTAAATTTAAAAAATTTCTACAATGCTCTTTCAAAACCGAAAACTGACTTAGAAAAAGAAGCATTTTCGGATCTACGTTTAATTAGTCTTTCTTCTTATTTAGAAAGAGTAAAACACGGTACCAAAGTTTAGCCATTTATTTCCTTGACATTCTGTATACATCCACTAAGTGTATCCGAAGTTTAAAAAATATTGGACAATGTGCAAGGAAATTATAAAATGTTCATTACAACTGAGTACGAGTAACACGCGACGTTGGTATACTTTCGTTGCTGACTGTACGCACATAACATCATCCTTTCGAGTTTTCGAATCGCGTTGAAGAGCCATGGCTCCCGCGGTGTACTTTTCCTAACTTCATTATACCGCGTCGCGGGCGCACGCCGCGTGCTTGTTTGTGCACTCGTTACATCGGTTTGCTTGCACCTTTATCCCCCCCCCCCCCTCTCCCCATCGTGACTTTCGCTATCTCGTCAGTATGCTAACGCAGTGATTCTCAATCTTCTATGTTCCGCGTACCCCCTGGAGTGTGCGTATAAAAATGGCGTACCCCCCAGGGAATTCGTATGAAGATGGCGTACGCTTACGTTATATGAAGATCCTCTTCTTTGTGTTTTTTATGATAAAAGTAAAAACTTTTGCATCAACTTAATACACTATAACAATGGAAACAAAATAGAACATATATAATATGCAGTATGTACTTTTGTACATTTTAATGTATATTACTTATTTTATATGAAGTCTTTAAATTTTATACGAAATTAAACAAATTTTAGTAGAAGCCAGCAATAAAATCGATGCGGTTGTTGTGTTGTCTACGCTTATACAATGTTCATCAATGTGGTTTTCCTTTGTGGTTTCATTACTTAGCTTTCAGAAACCAATCATTAGCTGCATTAAACAGTGGTTATACTAGATGCGTTTTCGGACGATTTGACATTCTGACGAACATGATACGTCAAAGCAATCAAATACGTATATAAATTCCTAAGAGTTTATGCATAGCGATCTGCGGATGCTTAATTCGTCTGAAAGTCAGTTCATCGGTGTGTGCATTCAATACAACAATAACCTTATTAGCTTTTGCGGCCTACGGTGGTGCAGATTATTAGATTAGTAGAAAAGAATCTAAAAATTATTCTTTTATTGATCACGATTTTATTTTCTGTAAATTCGTATATTTTAAATCAGACGTGACCAAAATCAAACAGAGTTAATACGTCTTGAAATATGCAGAAAAGCCTTACAAAATTCGTAACTTACTAATATACTCATGTACATAATTTTTATGATACATTTTATTGTCAATTCATTTAATATCAGTGGTCGTTGATTAGATTAATATTTAAAAACTGTTGTTTAAAAAAAATTTAAATACAATATTTAGGAAATAGTATATTGTAATTTGAAAATAGTGTTTTTTATTTGAAAATAATATTTGAAAAATATTCTGTATTATACAAGTGCACGAAATATTCACTAATATTTCTATTCTTTTACCTTTAACACTGAAACTACCGGACGGGTCAACTTGACCCATTTCAGAATGTTTATTTTACAAGTATTTAAATTATGAGGGCGTTTTTGCAAAAGATTCTAAATTAAATTTCTGTATTTGTACAGACACAAGATTAAGAGACTCTTCGAATCTTAAGAAACGTATTGTCCTAATTTTTACAAAAAATCGAAAATAAGTCATTTTAATTGCTC
Source organism: Nomia melanderi (assembly GCF_051020985.1). Taxonomy (NCBI): domain Eukaryota; kingdom Metazoa; phylum Arthropoda; class Insecta; order Hymenoptera; family Halictidae; genus Nomia; species Nomia melanderi. The sequence continues at coordinate 26,467,096 of NC_134999.1, read as the reverse complement.
TGTGGTTTTAGTGTCAATTCTATCACTTCTTTCCTAACTTTACCATCTACATCACCGCACAATATATACACACAACACCAAAAACATTGTTTTCTGTGCCCCAATATGAGAATCGCTGCGCTAACGCATTCCGTCGTTCGTTCCCGTGTTCAAGAGAATGGGAAGAGGAACGACAGATGAGAAGAGGGGAAAGAGGAGAGTCGCAAAAAAAAAGAGAATTTTGTCGAATCGAAGCAGCCCGCGGGCCCGGTATACATAATACATGCGAATAATATTAGTCCGCGCCGACGAAACGACGGTTTTTGACGAGACCGTTGTCGCGACGCTTCCATACGCGCATTTTCATGGGATCTCCTTTCTCGTTTTCGCCTTATTTTTTACCCGACGCCGATTTTTCCCTTTTCTCGACGCCATGGACGAGGGTATTAATTTTCGCGTCGCCCTTGCATGCGAGCTTCTCTGCCTTCGCGCACGCGATCCGGTCCGCACTTATCGTTATCGAGTTCCCGCGGGTCGCGCGTCGGGAACGAGCATGATAGGCGCGCATGGAAATCGAGGGAGCCGCGGATGAATTTATTTTTCGTGTTTGCCGCGTTCGCCGGAAGATGGAATTTTGATTGTGGCGGTTCGTTCGTTTCGGCGTTGCTTGATTTTGGGTTCGGTCGGCGGTACGTTGAGTTTGCTGAACGGTGTTCACATTCGAATATCATTCGGCAATGCTAATAGACGGATTAGACCGAGGCGAATCGGATAAAAATAAGAATGTTCACCATATTTGTTACCTGGTTATAGAAATGAGATTGGAACAGTAAAATAGAAAGGTAGGCTTGAAAATTTAAATGTGATTATTATTAGTCTCTAAGATGTCTAAATTCAGTATTTAATATACTTTAGATTATTATATTGTATTTTGTTCATTCATCGTATTTACTTCTCATTGCTCTCACTTTTTAGTTTTTTTTTTGCGTATAACACAAAGATGTTTAACTTAAAAAGAATTCTTTTTTTGCTGATATTGAAGCTGAATGTCTCTTAATAAGAAATTTATGAAAACAAATGTTGGTTCTAAGTTTTTACTATTAGTTTGTCGCTGTTCAATCTGAACTGATCCGATTCGCCTCGGTCTACTCTACAGTAAAATAGCCTCATACGAGGTATTTTCTTTCTTAACCCTTTAACCATTGTGTTATGGTTTATTTCACAACTATATTGGATGGAACTACTTTATCGTGAATAATTTACAGTAGGCCCCGAATTACATCCTCTCGATTTATGTTGTTTTACAGTTACGTCTTCATGTAACGCGATACTCAATTGTTTTTAATATTTCTTGCCCTACGCGTTTAGTTTTAACTGAATCAGTCTGAAACTTGCTTGTGTAAAGAATTTTTATGGGTAAATAATTACAGATTATATAGTTTCTACACAGTTTAAGAACGTATAGAGATACATTTACAGTAAACATAAGTACACAAGTGTAATTAATCGAAAGTTAAGACCATCATTTATGTATGTGTAATAATATTGTTTTAATTGTCACTCCGTCTTGTCAATAAATAGTGTAAAAAGAAGAGAATTTATTCAAATAAACAGTATTTTTAAATAACAATTTTTAACGCGGCCCTTACAAAGTATCTGTACAATGCTACAAAATACAATATATCAAAATTAATTTACACGGACAATATATATTAACTTCAAGTACATTTGAAATATTCTAGATTCATTTTACATGTATGTAAAATCAACATTTTAGAAAGTCAATAATTTAGAATAGTCTCTAACATTTATTCACGATACACATATACGCACATTCACTCGTCAATACACCCTTACCCACATTAGTAAACAAAATAATTGGTTAATTTTCACGCCGTAAAAAATATTGGGACGACGCGTACCTATACTTCGCAGTTCGATCGTCCTGTTAAATGAATTAGATTGCTCGGTGGTGAGGTTCGCAAACGCACGGTGTCAACATTGACCGTCAACACGATCAAACCGGTTTCATACAATCAGTTTCATTTAAAAATTCATTGATACTGCACTCATTAGGAGGGGAAATGGGAAGTGATGGTGAACGTACGTTGTGTATACGGTACAGAAAAAATTAACTAAAATATTAAGAATAATAATATATAATATGTATGTATAAGAAAGAATTTATAATTATTGAATACAGAAATATTAGTAGACAATGTGGTTATTTATGATAGACACATACAGATAAGTTGATACAATAATTGTGTATATACATGATCTTTCGTTTAAGTGTATATTTTGTAGAATATCTTTGAAAATGAAATGCATTTTAACTCATTGCCATATAATTTCCTTTTGCTACTGAGCTGGTGTAACTTTATACTATCAACAATTTGGAAGAAAGAAACAGAAATTATCCGTTCCATTATAAATGCGAATTTACTTTAAAGATAACAAATTAATAGTAGTAAACCAGTTTTTTATTTTCACTCGCCATTGTACGCCAAGGGATTAATAGATTGCCCTAATTTCTCCGAAAGAATTAGCTGTGACGTTAAATTCGACATGAGGACTAAACTTAATAATTCAGGCAATGTAGGTAACGTGTTAACGTTTTTTAATCAAATAGATCTACTGGATTCATTATAACTTGAAATTTTGTGAATGTGCACTTATGCGAGTGATCTGCTCTGTGACATGTGTATTCCATAAACACTACTTGTGTACATTGTAAATTATATTCTGTTTATTTGTATAATTATTCTATCATGATTCAATAAGCAATTACATCTGCAACGGTTAGTGGTAACAAATAACTTTACTGTTGATAACTGTACCTAAAAATACATACATAAAATAAATAAATAAAAAAATAATCGTGTATAGTGATACGAATCAAAAGAAAAAAGCTCTTCAGAAAATACATATTTCTACCGAAGAAATGTGATGGAAAAATATGATTTTTGCAGGTGGAAGCTAGTTTAATATTTTCAGGCTCTGATGGGTGAAAACTGATATGCCGTAAACGAATAAAGTGCATCGTATCCTCCGCACGTAAAATCTCAGAACAACCATGAAACACGATGGTGGAAGTGTAATGATACAAGACCGTGTTTCGACTGCTTAAATGGGGGAAATAATTTTCATTGATAGAACTTTAGATAAAAATAAATATTCAGATACTGTAAGATTAAGTTTAATAAAAGTACTATTAATATGAACATGCATAATATTTGTTTTATATTTATTACACGAATTATTGTTTGCAATTCAGTTATTCAAATATTGTTATCAGTTTCTGTATGTTTAGATGAATTCTGGGATACAAAAGAAATCCATAAAAAATGGCTATCGACTAAGTAAAGAAAGACAAGACAAGAAAAATCATAATATAATTACTGCTATATTAAAAGTGTTAAATATCCTAAATGATTTTAAAAATAAATAGTTTCACTTGAATTCTATAACGAATATATAAAGAAATCAGAGAAAATTTATTGTTATAATTATCAAAAAGATTTCATAGTAATGTTATTGAAAGTAAGTATGGTATTTGGTGTTTTAGAAAATCTGATAAATCCACGAGAGGAGTACAATAACGACAGTGGCAGTGTAATTTCACCGCAGAAATGCATTAATTTCTTTGGATTATATTTCGATTTCGATCGTTCGAGCAAAATGCCGCCAGCAAATACTGCGCGAAGATGAAAAAAAAATTGTGCATTACTTCATGTAACGCTTCATTTTATTCGGATAGAGGCCGCTGAATGCGAGGAATCGTTTTGCCAGTCGTTACATTATGAATGGATCGGTAGTTACGATATTACCGTGAAGAAAGATTTCTCGGAAACGTCGCTTCCGAGAAATTTTATTGGACGATAGCGTTTATCGCTTCTGTTATTGACAGTGTTATGAAACGAGTCACTGTAACTCCGCGTTTTTCTACAATGAATTCTGTTTCGATGGGAGGACGCTGCGGAATATGTCTACGGTCACTTACAATAAGTACCTACGCGTACTTTACGGTATTGATGTTTAGTGGATGGCACAAAGTTTCTTCTCTTTTCCATAACCTCCTTTTATAACTAATTTTTACGGTTGAAAAATCCGTAGCAATGGTCGTCACAGTGTTAACGTTGCTGTTAGGTGCATTGTTAGCTGAAAGCCTTCGATCATTATCCTCTTTTCCCACAAGCATAACTTATAAAGCAGATATTTGTTGTTTATTATATTTTTATGATAGTTTCTTGATAATTAAGTCATATTTATTGTATATTTTCTTTCTACAATATTTTCTTAGTATTTAAGTTATACCTATTGTCTATTTTACTTTCACGATATTTTTCGTTGTACTTAAGTTTGTTTATATTATTTTCAACTTATACAATTGCTTTGAAGTCTAAACGTTAATTTCCCAGGTGTTTCAAACAAAAGTGATAAACGAAAGTGATTAAACTAAAGTAATTTTGAAATAGTTTTCAAATAATTGTTTCGGATGCTCATAATCTCGAATTTATTCGAATTGAAAAGTTTTAAGTGGTTCGAAACTTTTCATTTACAGTCTACATCAGATGTTTTAAACATAGATATTCAGGAAGAACTCTAACATATCACTACGTTGTATTTTTATTACATTAATCAGAAAATGGTTTATGTTGTTTCAACTATCAAAAAACGTAATTCCTTATACGTTACACACAACGTTATACAGTTATAATAAATTCTTATTTTTCAAGATTAAATATTTTTTGATGTATTTTATTACATGGTATAAAAATATGTTTTAATCTATTCAAACGCAAACCTTTAATTACTTCGACATATGACTTAGTTCACTTTCAAAATTAACAGTTCATATAATAATAAATATAACAATTTACGTTTATTATTACTGTAAGTGAGAAATTTACGGATAATATTTATGAATAATATTTTCTACTTACATAATATCGAACTACTATATCTATAAATTTGCATTAACATTTTCTTGTAAATTCAGTACATTCTGTCTTTATAAATAAGTTCCTTTTTTTTAATCTGGGATTTACATTTATAATGACTTTGTTCTCGACGACTGAACTTATTGTGATTGTGAAACTTGGCATTAATTATGATACGATCAAATACCAGTGTACGGTCTACATTGGATTCTAAGCTGGCATAGAATTGCTGTTGGTCACGAGAGTGCAAACACGTGCAATCAAAAGCGATAATGAACCTCGCCTGTTACTTGAACTTTTTAACGTATAAACTAGGTGTTGCTTTACGTTAATGACGATTAAAGCAATTTTATTAACGCTTTAATTTCCTATATTTTCATAATATTATGTTTGCGCGTTAGCGTATCTCGTACATTTACATTTCTTAATTAATTAATAAAGTGGTACTATTTTTAATACGCTAATGTATTGCAGTTTACATACTGATAATATTTGTAAATAATATTTACAGAGTAACAATACAAATTGATTACAGACTGATGTTTTATGATGAGTGGGTTGAAAACAATATAGAACTTAGAAGTTGATAAACATTTTCTATTTATAAATGTTAAATGTCACTTCTAAAGTAATATTAAACACTTATTATTATTTGTAATTCCTTCTATAAAATTTTTTGACAGGTATTATCAACTGATTGCTTACACTAAAAAATGTTTGAGATTCAATAGTTAAAAATATATAGAATCTTTAAGATTTTATCTGGTGTTTCATTGTCTACAACATTTAGTGTAAAATATATGAAACTTAGTATAGGAAAAATCATCGTTCTACTATTCGAAAATTCTACTATCCAAACAACTTTGTCTTCAAATTCTAACAATTAATGTTCTTATTAAAAAGATGAACAACATAATGATCATATCTAAGAAACGTAAGTATTACAACTGCATGGTTATTAGTTATACATTAAGTTTCATATGTTACCTATATATTAACACGTTAAGCGTCATGTCAGTCACTAGTGACTGATTCTTCTGAATGACTACAAAACCATCGTAACACAAGATAACCGATGTGAAATGAAAATGTTTAATAACGTAACTAAGTTGATAATAGTGTAATTCAGACATTGTAACACCAAATAATTAATAATTGCTCCTGCTTTTCTTTGATACAAAATAAAAATTCTACGGGAAAACGCTGAAGATTTTCGTGGGGCTTAACAGGTTAACCCATATACTTTAGATTTACATTAATTCTTATGTTCTATTTACACATTGAACTTTACATTTCACTTATACAAGGTGAGCCATTCAACCGTTCCACCCAAATTTACTTTCAAATCATTTATCACATAACAAAAATGTTCAAAACGAAAACTGTTAACTCGTGCCTGGAACAGTATTTTACCCAACAAATAAACGTTAGTGTTACAATTAAACGACTCAGCCTGTATATTAAGCTTTATAGGTACTTCATTCACATATTAAGTTTCCAAGCTGTTTTCAATGCTTTATTTCATTTCATTTTTCTATTCAGTTCCGAGCCACCGAATGCAATTTTTAATTCTATAACACTACTCCGAATAATCCTATACACGTTTCCCGCGTGGTTGCAATTTCGCAAGGAAAACCAGTTTGCCGGCGCGAATCAGTAAACTACTTGAAGGATGCGGTAAACATTTCCACGAACTCGGTACGCCAGATCCATCACTGTCTCCGCAGAATCTGATCAATTAAGATTTCCGTATGCATACCTCGGGAAGAAGGAAGGAGGAATCTGATGACGCGGCGTGTTAGATTCTTCGTTGCGAAACAGACTGTTCCCGTTTCTCGTCCCGCTAACGAGTCGGCTCCGGGATCCACGTTTCCAGAACGAGACAGCGATTCACCGATTACGAGACGATATTCCATGGACCGCGCGCGTTGCGTTCTAATCAAACGCGTTTGCATTCCGGCGCGATTCTTGCGTAATGACCGCTTGAATCTTTCATAAGAGGGAATAATGAAAGGTCACGAGCGGATTAAAATTTCTGGCCGCGATTCAAAGAAGCACGTCGCGGTTCTCCCTCCCTTTGATCGAAAGAGTTCCTCGTTTTCCGTTATTGACGGCGGAGTGCGTTGATTCTTTGCTTCTGGGTTGACCCGTTGACCTGGTAAATTAATACGGTAAACATTTCTTAATGGTATGCATTACAATGAACTATGGTAGCAGTTTTATTCTTCTGTTATTCGTCGGTGATAACAATGTTTTTTGTTATTGTTGTTTCTTTGAATGAGGCATTGAGGAAATGTGTGTTGGATATTAAATTATATTAATTATTATATGTTAACCACTTGACTCACAATATCGTGTCAGATTCGTGGTAAAGATTTTAAACTGAATTCAGAAAACTAAAGTGTTATTTATTTCTTTTTAATATAAGTTAAGTATTACTTTTCTATTATCAATCTGCTTTTGGAGTAAACATAGACGTAGAACAAGCATCAAAATTGCTTCTTTTCCTAATAAATTATTAATGATAAAGTAGTTGTATTGATCATTATGGTTATTCTAATAATTGATTATAAAAATAAATATTGTAATGGTTTCTTAAAAATAGAAATTAATTATTATAATAATTATTATCATTTGTTATTTAGTTATTACTTATGTATTTATTTCAAATAGTTTTTATTTTGCGCATAGGTATATAGATTACTATTACTCTATAAGAACAATTATTTTGCTCTATATATGCATCTACATTCATTGATTAAATATCGAATAGAGGAGATTGGCGTTAAAAGGATTTGCATCCATTTGTGATGCAGACAATCGGTGTCCGTTCTATTATTCTTTTCTAATTTTAATTTCGAGCCGAAGAAAAATCGTTCAACACTGGCTCCCGTTTAATATGTAATTATTCTCTTTAATGCGAGCATCGGCGGAAATGTCCCAATACGCCGCGGATATTGATAGATCACAGTCATCTGTGCGCGTATGAATTTCATTTGATGGCTTTGTAGGAATTCTGCGAACGATTATTGCGATTTCATCGATAAAATTGGAATAGTGTCCGACAACTTATTTTTACTTTTACATGCTCGATCCGTAAAACTAACGTCTCGTGTTTGGAAGCAAACATGTTTTCGATTTTATTTTGTTCAAAGAAAAAGTTATACAGAAAAAATTGCATTCTATATTTTTACAGTTTTACATTTTTTAATGCAAAATCATAGCTTTCTTAACTGTATTATCAAAAATTTAGAAATTAATTTTCCCAAAACTATTTTAATTAATTATTTAAAATAATTTTTTTATATGACATTACCATTTTTCCTAGATCTATCATTTCTAACGCAAAAATGTTCGAAAAATTTTAATGTTTCATTCCTCTAATCTATAGTTTTTTGAGAACTATTTTCGATTTATTTTTTTATACAAATTTACCTTCTTCCCAATTGTACAAAAAAATATTCAATCTTAATTTTTTCGCAAACGAAAGCGAAACAATTTTATTCCATATTTAAAATTTGTTATTCAACATAAAATCACATTTTCCGCAGTTATACCAATTACAGAATACTTCATATTTTTATATTTTATTTTTCTGTTTTTCTATAATATAATATACTTTATTTCGATATAATCTATCTTCAGAGCAACCACGCATTTTTCTAGTAAAACTTTTGTTCCACTTTTGTCGTTATTTTTTTTATTTCGGAATAATCGAATCTCAAGATCGTTCAACTAAATAAATTTCAATTCCGCGAAACCGTTGGAATAATGTTCTCATTTAGCGTGAGGCGTGACATTCACCGGCCGATTTCGTCGCGGATTGAATGGCCACGATGAAATCCGACCGCGCCTGGTTGTCGCTAGTAATGAATAGCTTCTTCGTGTTTCCCGGCGATGAATTAAAAATTAATCGGCCCGCCTCGGACTCCAGTTACTCCCAATGAGGGGCATTATATTTACTGGGAAGCGATTATTAACGCGGTAACGATATTGCGAAACGAACCCGCGTGCGGCGTGCCACACAGTAGGCCAGAATCGTAAAAAGCAGGACGAAATATACATTTCTGTTATTTTTATATCAGTAATTATAAAGTAACGTTTTTTTCTGCAGTTTTTGAAGCCGTAGAATCTGATTCTGGCATTACTTTTTTAATAAATGAGAAACTACCCCTATAAAACTACCTTTATAGGGGTGTTTCATCATAAGAAAATGAAACTGCCAATTTATTCAAAATGTGATTTTAAGTAAAAAATGTTATATGAATATAGCCTCGAAACTGAATAGTTAAAGAGTTATTGTTAACACTAGAACTACGTATCCATTGTACTTTCCTTATTTTAAAATTACTGTTTTAAAATTATTAAGAGGGTTATTATTATAATATAATATTAAATATAAATATTAAAGGAAAAAAGGGTTATTATTATAATATTTAGGAGGATTACATATCAATCGTATTAAATGTTTTATAGATGTAGTGTTAAAAGATAAAATTCCTGTTGATTTTGATATGTTAGGGCGTTTTGGACGAATTTTTAATGATTATATGCTCTCAAAATTGTAAACACATATCGCTTTACAGTGTACGGATTACTACATAGTATTATAAAGAAAACGTTAGTGAAATAGACAAGTGTTAGCAATTCTATAAACTATTCATAAATATCATACCAGACAACGGAGTTATTGGAAATTGAAGAAAATGAATGAGTGCCTACATTTTAAAATGATCAGACTCTTATATTTCACTTGAAATATTTTTTATTTACAAGTATATTCACAATTACATCCGCAATTTAAAATTATTATGTGCATAATAAGCAACTATCCTTGTTCCTTACTCCATATAGCGTTACCGAATTTTTATACATTAAGTGAAATATATCGTTATAATTTTTGTTGTTGTAAGTTGTTACAAAAATCTTTTATACAGATATCTTCAGTAAAGTGTAAGAAATGTTGACCTGCGAAATTCATCGTGACCCCGCGTGACCCTGGTTTTGTACAGGTACTTAAAGTGAAAAAGCGGGATGAAGTTGTGGTTCACGGAAGAGTAGTTCTGAAAAGGTTGGAATATTTTTTTAAAATTACACGTACATACATATAGCCAAAAGAATGCTATTTAATGCTATACAGTGAAATTTGAGAAGACTCTCATCCGTAATCAACAAAGAAAATAGAATTCTTCTGAAACAAGCATTTTTCCTCATTTTCAAGGTTTCTCAATTAATTTTGGTTGACTTCCTGCAAATTTTAAGCATATCACCAGTTACTATGTACATTTTAGAATGTGGTAAGAGTATAACTATGTCACTATGAAATTTTTTACTATTTGATTACCAATCAACTATTTGACTATGAAATTTTTAACTATTTGATTAGCAAATTGACTACTTGACTATGAAAAATGATCAGATGATAAAATTTCATGAATTTCATGGAGGTCGAAAATTTGACTACAGTCCGGATTTTTACGATTCTCGCTCACTGTGCGCCATCGGGGAAACTTTTGTTCCTCGTCAAAGCCTATTCTCCACGTAGCAATATATCGGCCGGTCAATAGAATCTTAATTTCACGGCCGTAAATTTCGCATCGCGCTACTCAGTAACTTATCATTTCCCGGTAAGCTCTCCGTCGCCGGTTTCTTGGACGGTGCTTCGTGCCCGCTAATAACATTCTGACAGGCCTCAGTTACGTATCATAAGAACTTACCTTATCGCTCCACTCCACGTTTCTAATCCCGTAACGTTCAACCTATTCTCGTAACTTCTAATCTCCTCCTTTATTGTCATATCCGGAGGCTCTGTGCTCCCAGCCGCAATATATTTTAATAAATTGCCATCTTCCCGGGTATCCCTTTTGAAATCCGAAGACCCGTCCCGGTGATATCGGAAGTTTTCCGGTGGGATCGGAACGTTTCGTTAAGTGAACCGGAAAACTATAGTTAAATGGTTATATGATCCGTTTATTTTGAAAGTGGCTGAAGTTCATTTATGTAAAAGAGAAAGATAATGGAGAATTGTAATTGTATAATATAGTATAGAATATACTGTAATATGGAATATAATATTGAATATATTGTAATATGGAATATAATATTGAATATAGTATAGAATATACTATAGAACATAATATGGAATATAATATTGAATATAGTATAGGATACAATATAGAATATAATATGGAATATAATATTGAATATAGTATACGATACAATATAGAATATAATATGGAATATAATGCAGAATATAATATAGAATATAGTATAGAATATAATATGGAATATAATATAGAATATAATTTAGAATGTAATGTGGAATATATTATAGAATTGTATATATTTATTTTATAATATTTAAAAAAGTATTACAACCACTAACTTGATTTTATCGAAAAATCAGACTTAAGCCACTGAATAAACAGCTTATAAAACGTAACGGATTAAAAATTTATTTATGTTATGTGCAAATATTATTTGTATCACGAATAAAATAAATTTTTTGAAATGTTTTAATTCGTGTTATGAGTAACGGTACCTTCGGCTGTACAATATAATTTTTTTTTATTAAAGGTGGTATATAAATATTTACTCGTTTTATTGCTTTTTACGCGATAAATAATGTATGACTTGAACATTTTTTTAAATTGTTATGGGTACTGGTACTTTTGGCTATATAATACAATCCGATTCATAAAATATTTTGTGTATTTAACTTCATAGTTATTTTTGTATAAGACTGTTTTTAGCGTAGGCTTTTGCCGTGCCAGAGAAAATGAAAAATCTGTTTACTTGAAACGTATGAAATAAAAACGGCTTTTACCTTAAAAAATGAAAATAAATATTGCGTATGCAAGTGAAGCAATTAGCTTTTCGAATAAATATCTATAAATATAAATACGGTGATTCTTAAGCTGTCAGTTTTTATGTATTTTTGCGAAATTTGAAAATACAGAAATGCACAGAATGTACACAGTATGAAAAAATATATAAATACTTAAAATGTTTAAATTGGTGTGCTTTTAGAAACGTTTGTTAAAAAATACCTTTTTTATCTTAATTCTGCTTTTCTAATTATCACTAAAACTACCGAGCAATTAGAATGATTTATTTGCAATTTTTTCATAAAAATTAGAAGTATAAGTTTCTTGAAATTAAAAATTTTTCGTAAAAACGTCTTCATAATTTAAATACTCGCAAAATAAAAATTCTCAAGTGACTGAATTTGACCCGTCTGGTAGTTTTAGTGTTATATTTTTACAAATCTGAGTTTGCATGAAAATTCGCAGTCTAGTGATTATTAACGAAATTACTAGACACGACTATCAAGTTACGTCGATTTAATCACCAGTAAAGCTGTCTTTGATGATGTAATCATTGTTCGAGGCAAAAGTTTCAGCGCGCATGAACATTGTAGTACATTATTACAGCCGATTATAGTTTACAGACATTGTAGACAACAACTTCTACTATGCGACAAATCCAAGTTCCGCCCACCGATCGTTGGAAACGTTTAACTTCCCTATCTTAAAACCACGTCGCCGCAGCTTGCTGGAAACAAAACGATTATGGAATACTGGTTTCTAAGAGCTTTTTTATTATTTCTATTATTTTCTGTGTCACAAGTGTACATGTCGAATCCAGAAGCTCTCATTCTGTAGCACGTTAACTTTCTTCGACGTAGTTTCTATTGAAAGTATTTTTATTTAACTGTCCTTTCGAAGTCCGGAAGACATTAGGAAATGATTATTCTTGGCGTGAAAATAATCTGCACTAATATATCAGACTATTGCCGGAAGTAATTAATTTCGATACGTGTTATATTTTTGATTTGATTATTGTTTGCTTTATATGATTGCTGGAACCAGTACGAATGCACTATTCATTTGAAACATTACTTTAATTAACACGAAGAATTATTAATTCAGTACTTTCAATTATTCATTGAAATTAATTTGAATTTGAAATATTAATTATATAAGAGATCTTAATGATTTTCCATCTTATAAAGGGAGAATTATATTATACAAACTCATTATTAATAAAACTTTGTTAGGAATTAAGGATTCTATCACATCTGTCATAAGAAGCGAACAAATAAAGAATTCTTCAAAAAAGACAATCAGCTTCACTAAACCGAATTAAAAAAACAGAAACAACCTTAAAAATCTAACATAATACAATACCTAATTTGTAAATGTTGTAAATTTTGCTATATTTGAAAAGTTTGTATTATTTTACCATAGAACAATTGATTTCAATAAAATTTTACTAGAAAGTGGTTCGCACCGAAATATTTAACATGCCCCTTTATCCGCCATCATCCCCATTAAAAGTGTAAGAACTGACCTGAAAGTATTAAATTAATTCTGCTCCCACACAGTTCGTTCCAATTTCACTTTTCAAACTTTAAACCCGCATCTCCGATTAAACAGTTCGAGCAGAACCATTAAACTCGTTACATCGACTTTTCAATTCGTTTATGCGTGGCCCGCATTCGCCTGAAAAACCATGCGAGTCAAATGTTGGTTAAAAACAAAATTTATTCCTTTCAACGCTCTTTTCGACGCCATTCTGCGCGGCTTTTAAGTCCTCCCTATAGGCATCAATGAAAATATGTCGACTCGGGATCGAGGAGCGGGTCAACGTCGCGAGTAATTAAACGAAAAGGTCGACGAGCTTTAAGGACTTTGAAAATTCCCGCCGTAAATTGCACGTACTGACGATTACATGGAGTGCTTGGCGTGCCGACGTTGACGCCGACGCCGACGCGGACCTCGTTCCTCGAGCCATCTTGTCTAAGAAAAACGTGTCGCAAATATTAACGATTCGCGATCCTATATATCATTCCAACAACTTTGTATTTTTTGTTGTATCCATTGTTTTCAACAAAGGATTTAATGTCATATTTTTATAATTTAGGACAATACTTCGTCTTCCATTCTTGTATTTATATGAATACACAAATTCAATTTAAAGTTTCTCGCATAACGTCTTCCTGATTGAAATTCTTGCAACCTAAAAATTCTGAAGTGGGACAGTTTGTCCCGTCTAGTACTTCCAGCGGTAAACACTAAAAAAATGTACTAACACAAAATAGAAAGTAATGTCGAAAAGAATGAAGAAAATAAAAAGTAATACCAGGGAAGATAAAAAGAATTTATTTGCAGTAAACATAGAGACATATTAAAATTTATATCAGACACAAAATGTCCTAGCAAGAAAACAAAAAAGTTATGTCAGTAGGAACACAGGAAGCGACGTTACTAGGAAATGGGAAGTCATATCAAAAGGGACAAGGGCATAATGAAGCAAGCGTGTGCCGTTAAAATCATATCACGACCAAGTAAAATTTTAATGCTTCTGAAAGATTCTCAAATAAATTAACAAAGTGACGTATTAAACTGTAGTTAAATTATGTAACGTTGGTGCAAGTTTCGGAGTGAAAAGTCGAGTACATTTCGGACCGCAAAGGGTTAAGCCGAGCAACGCGATGGCGGCTGTCCAGCGGCGTGCATTTCAAAGCCCCGCGCGAAGTTCAAGCGGCGAGGAAGGATTACACCGCGCGAGAACAAATATTGCCACGCGACCGTGGAAACTCCAGCGTTCGAATATTGCGAGGAGCACAACGATCGCCGCGCGGCCGGATTGAAGCGGCGCCGGGCTTCCGCCATCGCGAGACCAATGAAACTCGTAACGCGTTGCCGAACGATTTTTTCCCCATCGATCGCTGATTTATTGCCGCGAGAGCGTGAGGAAGTCGCGCGACTTCTATGAATTTTCTCTCCTCTTTTGTTTGTTTTTCATATAGGTCGTGTCACGAGAAACAGAATACGTAAATGTAATATATTTGTTAGGATTGGGAACGACGGGAAATATTTCAAGCGAAAATTACACTGTTCGAGGTACGCGTTTAACCTTTTGAGTGCGTTTAACTTTCGAAACATAATAATTGATCCACGGTGCTCAAAGTTAGGAAGAAGAGTAACTATTTTTCCTATCCCTTTGTTCGATCTACTTAATCCTTTGTGGTTCTCTCAAGTGTTCTGACAACAGATGCAAGCCTCCAAAACTGGCATCAACGTTCCTTAATTTAAGTGAAGTTAAACCCTTTGAAAACAATATTTCTCTACGGTACTATCTTTAATACTGTACTCAACGCCTTTATTTTTTGTTATTATTTAACACTACACCCACCGTACCTGTCAAAATGATGCGTCTCAGTTTTCTTATTTCGTAATTATTAATGTCCTAACACTAGAACTACCGAGCGTTTTTAATATGATAAATATGTAATCATTATAAAAATTGTAACAATAGATCTTTCTCAATTCCTTTATACATTGGTTATAGTATTCAAGTGAAACTGTTTATTTTTAAAGTCATTTCGGATATTTAATATTTTTAAGATATCAATAATTGCACAATAAGAAAACTGAAACTTATCGTTTTGATTGGCGCGGTATTCTAGTGTTATTGGTGTGAAATATCCGAAATGATTTAAGAATAAATAGTTTCACTTCAGTACTATAATTAATATACGAAGAAACTGGAAGAAATGTATTATCTTTCTTGATAATGTTAATTGTTTTGTAATATGTTAATCATATTAAACGCTCAGTAGTTCTAGTATTAATTATTATTTCTTTTCTAGTTTGTAGAACTAGGGTAACTATAAAAAATCTTAAACTGTCCAAATTATCAATAGATTATTGTAACAAGGAAAAAAGAATTTTTAAAAATTCGAAGAAACTAGGAATTGAGATTTGTTCCTGAAATGTTAGTATGACAGTTTCCTAATTTATTTGGAAATATAACGAACACTAAACTTGTTCTTGTATATTGTACGATTATAATGTCACGGATGAGTATAATACAAATTGCTAAAATACGTAGCAACATAAAATCGAATGTCGCGTCTGCCTTGACATAGGATTAGTAAAGGATTAACACGTTCGCCGACTGCATCGTATATTTGTGATGATTGTGATCCCACACGTTATGCAACGACAGTCAAACTAATACTCTACATAATTTTATTGAAAGTCATATTACATGGGATGACACTCGTAACGTAGACAACTCTGTCACATTTTTCAATTTCTTTGTCAGAATTTAGTGTCTTAAATATTTCTGAGGATTTTTTAAAGTATCAGTTATCATTTAGATCTTCTATTAGTTCCATGCTCTAAAAAATCTCTTGTTTGTTTGTATATTTATTGATATCTATATCGATTTTAACTTGAAATAAACTACTGTGAATCGTTTCTAAATGTATTTAACTCAACCTACAATTTCCTGTGCGACTAAATTCGTCTAACAAATTTTACTATCAATAATTCACGAGTAAGCAAGCAAATTTCCTATCCGTTGCAAATAAAAGTTTATTTCGAAGGTAAAAGCGTTAAAACTGCAAAATAATTTTTCACTTTTACCCGTGAATAATAAATGACATTAACTTTCATTAAATTGTTATAAAAACCTTTACTACGAGTCTCACTTGTTATTATATAACAAGGCGTTAACACCTTCGCCACTGGCTCACATAATTTGTAATGTTCAACATTTTGTATATCGCGTGAAGAAAATTAAGTTACTTTCACGTGTGTTTTTATCTAAAATCATAACGCATGGTACAGCGTGCAGGAAGTTGAGATTTGTTTCTTGAATATTATTTGAGCCTTATAAAAACGATTCGTTTCATTTAATAAAGTTAACTATAAAAATAACAAGTCTTAAGAGATAAGATGAAAGGAAAACTAATGAAGCTCGACGATATGTGAGAGAATGTCTATATGAAGAAGAAAAAGTTATCTCTGAGGGATTAAAAACCGTTTTTATACAAAGCTAAATTAAACATAAAACTCTTAAATAGCAGAATCATAAGAAAACTATACAACATATGTGATAAGATACGTGATAGCATAGCTGGCATTCCCAGTGCAAAAGGTTAAATACTTAAATCATCGGTTGTAACTTCTGATTCTAGATGCGTAAGCTTGATGTCACAATACGACGATATCCGTTTTTAAAAGGGTGAAACCATTCTTCCACTCTCGAAACACAACAATAGATCAGTATTTACCATTCAAAGTTATACCCCTTGCTAGCCAATGACGAGTGAGACTCGCGATGAAGATTTCTAAAACAATTTAATATAAATCAATGTTGTTCATTGTCCATAGATCAAAGCGAAAACCTATTTTGGTATTATCATCTTATTATTTTCAAAATAAAGGAGGATGTTAAGCAAGTGGGCAATCTACATGCTTCAAATACTTAACAATTAAACCAATATGCACTGACACTATGTAAATATAGACTTCCCTTTATAAAATGACGTTAGAGTTTTTCAATTTCATGCACACATTTCGAAATTGTGATCATTTAAAGCTAGGAATCTTTTGGAGTACCGTCAACTTCGTTTATATTTTTTATAACTTTCCCATCATATCATCAATGAAAAATTGACTGAGGGGGCAGGTTTTCATCTTTCTTTAATAATTTCCTTTACACTTACAATGGAATAGATATTTTTATGTTTCTTCCAAATTGTTGACAGTATAATATTAAGCAAACTTAGCAACGAAAGTAAATAATATGCCAAGCGGTTAAAAAAAGAAGCGATATTAGAAAATTTTCCATCTTGGAAAAACTAGTCTATTGTCTAAATGAAGTTCGATTACATATATTACAAGGAACAATTTCAGCAAATAAAAATGAAGACCAAAATTTTTAGTGCAATGCGAAACTTTAATGCGCTATAACTTTTAAATACTCACTGTCAAACAGTTCAAAGTCCTGGGTGAACAGAGAAATGATTTTAACAATATATGTCATGGCCAAGTCCATACGAGGGTTACTGTTTTTGTAAATAAGTACGGAAGCCCCTATTCCCGGAGATATCTTTGCAACTATCTGGAAAACTAAGACCGAGCGACGATAATATGAATAGAGAAAAATTGTTCAAAATAATGACCTTGATAACATATTTGAAGGTCTTCCAAATCGGTCAGGAGTTAGTGTTGTACAAAATTACCCCTATATCTTCTAGCCCTCTTAACCCTAATCGTACCACGTGTTTGTATAACGAATCATACCACGATTAAAAGCCCAAAAATACTTTTGGAAATGCAATATGAAATAATCAAAAAATTTCAGTAAAAAATTCAAATGTGACTCAAAAGTCACACCGTGGTCCGATTAGGGTTAACTATACTTGTCCGTGTTCAAGTATACTGTAGCAGAATCTTTACACCGGTTACGAGGGAAATATTGATTTGCCCGGAAAGTTCGTGCCGATTTTTGGTAGGTGGTGTAAGGACAGGCCTGAATATATCAGAAGATTGAAAACAAATGATATGCATACATATCGTAAAAGACGGTACTCGAAAAAAAAAAATTTGGTTACGATACGTTAATTTTTGTCGGTTTTATACGCCTTTGAATATGGAAGAAAGCAAAGTGCATTTTAGGCTTTTAATGCTTCTCTTTTACCGGAAAGGCAAAAATGCGACACAAGCGGCAAACAAGATACGCGCTGTTTATGGTGAAAGTGCTGTAGCTGAAAGGACAGTGCGGAAGTGATTTACTAGGCAAGCTGGTGATTTCAACCTTAAAGATCAAGAACGCTCGGGTAGGCCCTCCATCACAGATGAAGATCAGATTAAAACATTGATCGAGAATAACCCACGCTATACGACACGTAAATTAGCAGAAATGTTAAATATGTCAAAATCCACCATCCACGAGTATTATGTTCAGACCTGTCCCTACGCCACCTACCAAAAATCGGCACGAACTTTCCGGATAACTCAATATTTAAACGAGAGAAGTATTCGGCTCTTCGACAGGGCCCGTACGTTAAATGCTTCTCCCTAGGTCTGAGCGGAGTCCGTTGGTCAAGATAAACTGGCTCGCTTGTTCGTTCGCGTATACTCCGCCGGGACGGCGCGCGCCGGCGTTTCTGGTAATGACTCCTGGCCCTTTCAATGCGCGGCCGTTTCTTAGAATTATTGCCAGTGACGACCCGGCCCCTACTCGAACCTCGCGCAACGTTCGAAAGTAATGTATCAGGGGTAACTGTTTCTTCAATCGAAGATATATGGCACGAAAGGGTTAAATGGGACTGGAGGATTTGTGTGTAATCGTCGGACGACGGAGACCGGTCGCTATTGGCCGCCGAAAACTTTCCGTGTTACTGCGGCAACTTTTCTATCCCGCGTTTAATAGCTTCGAGGGGAGGATCCCCCGAGTGGCCTGCAACCTGCTGACGGTGTCCGTCGACGTGGCCCGGGATCGGGAATTGATTTTTGCTTGTTAGCGTCACGCCGAAACGCGATTGTTGGTAGCGTTCACACCGGTAACGGAAACTGTATGAACGTTCCCGTTTGGCCGCCTTTCCGAAAGCCTGCTTCGCACTCGAAAATATTTTTCTCGAGAAATATTCGTTATTTTCTGACGAATTATTAATGGTATCTTTTACAACTAACTTGAAACATCTTGTGTAAATTAAAGAAGAGTATTTTATTTCGATGAATATTTATTTCCATGTGTTGATGCATTGTACAAATGATATTGAATTTAAATTTTATAGTCTTTGTGGATCAAATTAAATGACAATTGAAAGGCGATTCATGAGTACCAAGGGTTAGAGTATTTAGAATCTTAATTAAAGTAAAAATTTCAATTATCGGGTCATTTCATAAATAATGGGGTTTTTTATAGTAGTTTTATTTTTAAAAATGAAGATACGCAAAACCTTTCTCGATGTAAATATATTTTGCTCCGCTGTCTATAGATCACGATATATTGATTGGGTATCATAGAGGAAACACTATATTATGTAAAAAACATGGAAGGCTAATTTTCCAATGTTTCTTTTACAGTTCTTATAGATCAAATATTTTCTACTGCTCTCGATAAGTATTATAAATGCATAAAATCTGTTTCACTTAATTCATTAACCTTTCGTTTGTATAAATACGTTCTTTTAATTTTCTATTACTTCAATCAGTTTTCAACACTATGTATTCCATTATTTACTCACATTTATCGAAGTAATCAGCAACGAAACACAAAGAGCGCATTGTTAGGAGTATTTGTTTCTAATTGCTCACAATATGAATCAGTTTCGAGCTCCATATGCCATCTATTTAGCAAAATTAAATGAAGTCCAAGAGAAGTCATGTTGAATTATTCATGCTCGAGTACTGTCTAATTAGTGCAATTAAACGAGCTTTTCATGTTAACGAAACTCCCGTTCCCCTTTCTGTGTTCTTTTATTCTAACGAAATTATGCAGCAATTAAAAGAACGATCCTTTTTGTTCCAAGTGACATAAAATTCGTATACAAAGCACTATTACAAGTAAAAATTCTTCTAACTCGGTGAAAATTTCGTAGGATTATGCGACGGTGAACGTATTAAATACGACCGATTTACGGGGAAAGAGAAAAACGGATTTTCATTCAATTGTTTCTCTCTGTCACCCACTCATCCATAGTCACCCACACACACGGGACTAGTGTTTATAAAGTGCGCACTTATCTCTGCCTGTAACCGGTATCTCCTCCGATTCCAGTGCTTAGCAGCGTATTTCCGAGTGAACAGAATCGATTTCAAACACTTGGCTATCGCCGTCGGTTAGTAGCGCAAGAAAAAGTATCGTAATTCATAATTCCGAGCAGCCGTGAGTGGGAACGCACGTACCGTCGTATTTTCTGTCGCGCAGATGTGTTCCCTTTCCTTGATGTGGCCAGCTCCATGCGTGGCCTGGTAAAAAGGCCCTCCAGGGCGACTCACAATGAGGGGAGTGGCATTTCCAAACCAGAATTCAAAATATATTGGTATGAATATTTTTTAATGGAAATTGATTTTTTGCGATAATATATGGTTATTTTTAGTAATTGAATGAAAAAATAGGCATGTAATATGTAGAAAACAAAGAAATTTTTGAAGTGAAATTAAAAATATATTTCTACTGATTTTTTCTAATTTCTGATAAAGAAATTTCGAAACCTAAATTAAAAATATATTTCTTTTGATTTTTGTGATGAATTATAGATGCTTGTAGTAATTTATTTTAAACAAGGGAAAATATTCTATAGAAAACAAAGAAATCCTGAGGCTTAAATTCAAAATATGTTTATCCGAAATATGTTAATTTTTCCTTTACGAAAATTGATTTTCTAAGATAACATGTGATTATTTACATTCATTTATTTCTAGAAGAGGTAGAAGATTCTATACTTTAGAAGAGAGGGAAACTTTATCAGCAAAACTACGAATATACTTAACTCGATTCTTTTATAATAAAAATTTATTTTCTGCAATAAAATGGCGCTGTTCAGAGTAGTTTTTCTCGAAAAAAAAAAACAATTACCCCTTAGAAAAGAAAGAAACTGTGTGGCTAAAATTGAGATCTATTTTTATGTAAATTGTTGTAAATAATAATTCATTTTCTACAATTGGGTTGATCTTTTTGCTGTAAGTTACTTTAAGAATGATCTGATATTATAAAAGTTTGGTCCTTGCTCGCAGGTATTAGTCAGCAGTTTTGTCTACAAAAATACAAATTGTTAACTTTCGCGACTGAGTTTGCTGTTGCCCATATTGAATATTATTCTCAATACATTATTGTTAGCAAACTTTCATTTTGTAACAGGAAGTAATAGTTTTTTTTAATAAGAGAAAAACAACGATTCAATACAAAATTTAATAATACTGGAAATACTTTTTCATATCACCAAACCAATTTATTTAACAATTTCCCTACATACATCTGCGCCCTTTCAATAAACATAAAACAGGAAATTTGAAACAAAAATTAAAAATTATTTTCATCCATCTCCAATTTCTCCAATATCAGAAATATTTTCAAATGCAAAAGATCAAAATCAGAAAAATAGAATCTTGGCTTGAAATGTTGCTTTCTAAGCCATCATAAAACAATAAAATTCTATATTTCATCTCTCATCTAGTTGCAAGGTGCAATGCAACTGTTCCCTGCCGTCTCAATTCATCGAAGGTGTGGCATGGTTCGTCGGCACGGTGAAATCTTTTCGTTCCTCGCACCTGCCTCGCGGAGTCGTAATTACTTGGGCGCTGCTTTGATGAATCAATGAACCAGCTGTAGTCGCACACGTTCCTAGCTGCGCCAGCCAGTGCAGCCTCTGAAATTCAAATGAGAGTTTTCTTGAGACGTGTGTCGCGTAACCGCGACGACTAAGAGAGGCACGGGTCACCTTGCGGAATTATTAACGCGCAGCCGATAAAGCTGATGTTCCGGCGTACAGACTCCAAAAATTACATTAATCTTTGTCTGCAATATTACAACTACCAAATGGGTTTTAAAAGAACAGGCTCTTCTAAAAAAGTCTTTAGTAAAAAAGAAACTAAAAACAAAAATAGATAGAAGGATAAAGAATTGAAAGAATATATTTACATGGTATATAAAAGAAATTCTCATAAAACAAAAAGAGTGATATTGATAGTTCCTTGTAATATATTTTATGTCAAAACTAAATGATATTGTTTTATATGGATTTGATAAATTCATTGTTGAATTGTGGACTAGACTTGCATGGTTGCAATTCATACAGCATTTTCGGGGAACCAATCTACCGTATAAATCGAGGGTCAGGTATATAACTCTAGGGTTGCTATTTGTAGTAAGATAG
This sequence comes from Nomia melanderi, assembly GCF_051020985.1. Taxonomy (NCBI): domain Eukaryota; kingdom Metazoa; phylum Arthropoda; class Insecta; order Hymenoptera; family Halictidae; genus Nomia; species Nomia melanderi. Next base: position 26,444,491 of record NC_134999.1, on the reverse strand, counting down.
AGTTTTTTGACTCACAATTGACCTCAATAAAAAGAGTCCCTACCCTATACAGTTGGAAGATGACTCAACGTCTACTTGAATTTTATTTTACACTTTTATAGTTTCGAATGGTTGTATGTGACTACATTGGCGAATAATAAATTACGTAATATCAGGAATTAGAAAATAAAATCAACAGAAAATTGAAATCTGATCGATTAGTCGAATTCCTCAGTCTAGCCATCAAGTGATCTAGCAGTACCTACTATACGCCCCTCGCGTTAGATTCATCGATCGCCAAGCTAAAAGTGCACAGGAGTAAAGGGACTCTTCCACTCACGACGTTCGGGCCGCTTCGGCATTCGACGCATGATCATTATCTGCGCGGAAATAACAAAGAATGAAAGTGAGACCGAATGCAATGAAGTGAGATATAACGATAGTAAAGAAAATTCTCTATAGTTCCGTTTGACTCTATCGCATTCGGTCTTCCTTTTATTCTTTGCTATTGGCGAGTCTCCTTGTCCCTGTGCACTTTCAGCTTGGCAGTCGATGGACCTAACATGACAGGCGTACAGTATCTGTTTTTTATAAAGCATTGCCAAACACAGCAATCGTGGTCTTCGGCTTCTTTGTCCGCCAAGTGTCGTGTCTCTTCAAACTACGATACGAACTATGTTACACTCACCTTCTGTAGGATACTACATTCATACGGACGTATTTGATCGTTGTCACACTCAGAATCCATTTCCAAGAGGTCCCCCGGCTGAATTAGGACACCCTGTACTTAGTTATCACTACCACGCTCGAGCGTCTATTAGCGACGAGTCAGAGGCTTCAATTTATGCTATTAACGCTCCTTTTTCACAGCGCGTTACGATCCGTCAAGCATTTCATCCCGACGCGGCTTTACCCCGAGGTTTACCCTCTGTTGTTGCGAATCATTTATTCCGTTTAATGGTGGTCGCTAGATGCGTCGAATTAACTAGGCGGAACGCGGCGACAAAAAGGATTTTAGAGGCGTGCGTAACATCGCCGTCCTCTCTTCTCAATTTTCGATAAAAGCTTCTGCGCCCGGTTTCCGAACGAATAATTTCGCCGGGAGTATTATCCGCCGGAAATTGATTTTTCGACAGTGGAACCGTTAAGATTAAACAAGAACACTTCGGTACGTTCCTTCAATTTTTCGACGATACGTTCTCATTGTGTGCGTCTTTATTGCTGGGGAGTAATATAGGGAGCGTTATTGGATTTTGCGATTTTATTCGTTTATGAGAATATTGGAGTTTTAATTGTCTTTGATGAAGAGATAAACAAAATCCGTGGAAAGGAATAAAGGGGCACGTGTTGCATGTGATTTAACGGTGCTTCGATTGAAGAATTTATTGATGGAAAATGGAACGGAGGATATAAAGAAATGTCCGTACAGAGGTACATTTTTGTTAGGAGATATTGGTACATTGTCGTGAAACGTCCATTCGATTTGAGACGGGACGGTTGTGAAGATGAAAGGTTGAAAGAAACAAAGATTGATACCTCTGATGATAGTTTTTGCTTGACAGCGAGGATAGTAAATACTTGTCTGCAGATCCAGAATTTATCTATCGTGAAATCATCTGCAGTTTAAAAATTGTGTACCGCTTAAATTGATAATGAAGGGTCATATATGTTTAATTATATCTTAAAACAGGACCGTGAATAATGGAAATAAATTCTTGCTTAAATATTTACTCGTATACAATTTGTATATATCTATCTATTTATAATTCTTATATTAATTAATATTATCCGAGTAATAATGTGTTTGAAAAAAATGATTTTAGTGTGTACTACTTTATTTGGAGCTTTGCTATAGACGAAACGTTTTTGACGTGAAAATAAAACTATAATTCTATGTATAACAACAATTATATAGGTGTATTTTATGTTTATTATAAATTAAAAATTATTATTTATAATGTATTACCTATATGAGTTGTTCAAATTATTTTTCCGCTGTCTCTATAATTTTCAAAATATTCATTCGCCTTTACTTAAAATAGACAGACTGTATGTAAAATTTTCTTCCTATTTCTCTATAAATTTAATATTGAAGCTTGAGAAATTCTGATAAGTAATATACAAACATATATTTTGAGTACTTGCGTATTATACGGACCACCTGTGTTTCCTAACTGAAGGTCGCATTGAGTCTTGTCTGGATTAATATTTTCTTTGATATTATAATTATTAATATTATTACTATTACCATTAGTATTTTATTTCTCAAAAATAAAGGTATATAATACCAAAGTACAATTTTGCAACGAGTGCGAGACTATTTGATTTTGAACATTACCTCATACACAGTCCATCAACTGCATTTCACAAATTTTCTTCGCATCGTTCTTTTCGGAAAGGGACGAGCACGAGAACACTTTATCTCGAGTAATTTTCTCAACCAAAACGTGAAGCACCTCTTGATATATTACTGTAGCGGGTGAGTCCACTTTTTTCAATCCGCGAAGTGATGAAGAGACTCACGTTAAAAACTCCGTAAAAAGTATTGTATACAGACTTGTTTTGAAAAAGGAACACACAGCTGCAATTTCCAGATACTTCTTTATAGTACAAGCTTATCCAGAAAATGAAAACGCAATAAGAAGACATTTGTCACATCATTCGTCACACTAATTAAATTTCTTGTATGCTGTTTCTTTTTAACTTCGATATAGAAGTAGGATATAGAAGTGGACCCATGACAATTTCGTCACAGTTGTCAACCATCACAACAGTTTAATCCGTATTATGTACATTAAATAACTTTAAATGAATATTTTATAATACACTTGGGATGTTTTTAAAATCGTTGCTTATTCTTCGCGAATTAATTTGGTGATTTGATGTACTTAAAACAAATAAGATTGAACAGAAATGAAGGAAATAAATTAGTGGCAAACGAATTATGTTCATTTATATTTTTGTTGTTGATCTTAGGAAAAATAGAAACATTTTTAAACCACAGTTGTAACCTACCTTCTTACATGAGATCACAAATAATTATTTGAAAAATATCAGATTTCAGCAATATTTAATGAATGACGAGACAAATAAGAAAAATAGAAATGTAATAAATAATGATTATAAATAATAATAAAGAAACTTATTTATTCGTTTATCCCTTTTACCAACTGCAGTTGCCCTTTACAAACATTAGAAATTATACCGACTATACACTTACTCATTCACTTGCTCGCAAGGGAAATCTCTTTCATCTCATCTTGCCTCCTCTAAACTTTTCTAATTTTTAATACTTCATCAAAGAAACTTTAACAGGAAAGATTTCCCTAACTCGTACACACACGCAACCTCGAGAAGACACGTATTAACCTGTTTACTCCAAACATTAACAATTGGTAACAGAAAAATTCTGACTTAACAATTTGGCGACCAGTACCACACACTTGCGAAGTATAGGAAGGTGACACGATGTATTTTTTTGAATTTTATTAGCATTTTATGAAGACGATTTCTTGCGTTTAATGAAATTTTGTAATCATGAAAAGTGCCATTGAAACAATGCTGATCGCTAACGTGTTAATAAATCATTAAACATTAAGAACAAAAATTGATAATAGACAAGTAATATTTAATTTACACGAAACATAAATAAATAACATTTAGATTTGCCGAATTAAAGGTTAAGGAAATGAGTTTGAGTAGAATTACGACCTTCCATGTATGGCGTCTCGTATTCGAATAAAAACAAATTAAGGAATTTTTATTGCTTAACATTAAAACTACCAAGTGGGTCTAAACGACCTATTCCCGATTTCTTAATTTCGCAATTATTAAAGACAACAGATGTTTCTCTGAGAAATTATTAAAGAACCTGATTTAGCAATACACAAACTGAATTACAAATCAATTACAGTCTCGATAGATGCACTCTTGAAGTTTCTATAGAGAAATCTGAAAAGTCAATGTAACTGTTCGGTAGTTTTAATGTTAAGGAGAACATAGGTTCGCGAATATAAATAACGTCGTTCCTTCGTATTTTCAATGGCACAGAATTCAGTTTACCCGAAATGCACTAAACCCACTACTACCCCAAAACGGCTCCATTCCAAAACATGCATTACACCGTTACAGCTCGATATCCCGCAGCATCGTCGGCGTACAAGACAATTACAATCTCGTTTAGACTCTCCCCAAAGGAGCCCCACGCTCGACGAGAAACGACAGGAAAAAAGGCGAGGAAGAAGCGGTAGTCGGGAGACGTATTCGACGGGAAACTACCCCCGCGCGAGTGTATGTTCTATCTTCGGGTAGGAAGAGGGTTCCGTTCGTCTTGTGCATCTCTAATGCGACGTTACTTCCGAAGTGGGCGTTACACACGTACGACAAAATTTATGGTGTAAGCTCCTTCGAATCGACGTGCGCTTTGCTGAAATTCTCAAGTGATCAGCGCGTAGGAAGTTCGCCGGATATTCCCGAATCTCTAATGCAATTCACGTAGAGACTAGTGCGCCTGTGGGAAATGTAGCCGGCCCGACGAGCGTGTTACGCGCCCGCGCGCTCGGCCACGGATACCGAGAGCTTCCCACCCCCGTCGAACCCCTCGCCCAGCCACTGCTCTCGCGGCAAGAAAGCTGTAAAGCGAGGAATAATCATTTTCGCGGTGGTGATAGTCCCGTAGTAAAAAAGTTAACCGCGCCAGGTCCGGAGTTTCCCTCGTTGTTACGATCCCGTGCCGCACCTTGGCCGCGAGTTATCGTCGTGAGGCAGTTCCAGAATAAAATACGGCTGGGATCCTGACGAGCTTCCGGGCCGCGATTCGGTAATAGGGTGTTGAAATATTGCTGAACCACTCGAACGAGATAGCGTGCGTGCGTGCGCGTGGGCGCGCTCGCGCCCGATAAGCGGTACACTTTTCCTTCCGCGGACGCGGAAGAGGTGAGCTGGCACGCGATTCGAATCGATCTGAATGAGCTCCCTCCGCGGAACCCCTGGGTTGTGTGAATTAAGATGGAAAGGTTTGTACGGGAATCTGCGTCATGGTTTACTACATTTAGGCAAGTAGGGTAAAATGGGATGCTTATTTTTCAATCGTAAAGATAGAGTATTTGGAGCAATAAACGCGTGAAACCTTTTTTGGAAGTCTTGCATAGACCTTTGGCTATAAGGAAATCAAAGATTTCTTTAATAAAAGTATTTAGTTACGAAGAAAAATACGATTTTCGAAAGGTATTGAAATATCCGCGGCTCAAAAATGGGAGGGTATAGGAACACTCCTGTAAAATCATATACAATTACAACATTTGTATTTATACTAAATCAAAATTGCTAACTGAATATATTTAATTGTTAGCTGATATAAAACTGTAAATATATATGATTTTATGAACAAAAGTCACAAATGAATGTATTATCTTAATTTTCTACGCTGGTGCAATCTAATTGGTCAGTATTTATCTCATTTTGGATTCTAATTTGCTACACATCAATACGATTACACGTAATCGATTAAAACTATAAACAAAGCACATAGCAAGGAACTTCTGTTGCCCCTGTGCTAAAGTGTTCCGTTTTGCATCATAATTTAAAAATGCATTTAAAATTTACAATTCGACATGGAATAAATAAATAACTTAAGTGTTAAAAATACATCTTAAGGAACACAGAATCAAGTACTGTAGTTATCTTGTTCTATTTTTTTAATCGAAATGTAATTGAAAATGCTTCAAACATCTAACTGACATCAAAATTTGTTCACTGAATATCCTTCCAATGCTTTTCATCGAAAAATAACTCATCCATTGTTCTGCATTCAATATCAAATTACATCGAGGATTTATTGGAACCATGTTTTGCGATATCAACTGATATTATGTTGAGACGGATTCGTTATTTAATTTTATTATTTGCTACGTAGTTTATTGAGTTTTGATATATTTGTTGGAAATATAATTTCGTTCTGTACGAATGTAATTGTTGTAGTGTTTGCTAAATAATGGTGAATAAGTATCTTATTGAAGTGGTATATTAACGTTGGAAAAAGTAATTTTAATGCTAGTTTGTAAGTAAAAAGTTAAGAGAATTTTGTATCGTAAGAAGAGTGCATTGATTGAAAATAAATTTACGAATTAATCGATGAGCCGTAGAAAATTAAAATATTTTATGTTCGCGATGTAATTTATGGTTTTAAGAATTTATTCTTTGATTTATGTGCCATTTTTATTATACGAAGATTGCAAAATTTCATGCCACCAAGAATGGGAGGATTGAAACCCGGAGACTTATTGATTCTTTTAAAAATCAACTTATTTTAAACCGACCATATCAGAAACAGCATTCACGAATACATTTTAATAAATTAATTTGTTTTTTTTCTGCTTTCAGGTAAAACCTGTTTACATAAGAGTGGACACCGCAAATCACTGCAGCGAATAACGTATTTGGAACTACTTATACTCCGATAACCGTAATGTGACATTAATATTCTTACATAATAAGATTATTAATATAGCCAAGATACGATTAAATCATTAAACAAAACTATAAATAAAATAGTTTCGTAATTTTCATTTAAAAAATATTAAAATAACATCACCTTTTAAGTTTCCCTAAATGTGTGTTTCCTCTTTCGCGGCTTTTCTATGACATAACGACTTGTTACAACATTCTCGACGAATGAAGCGTGAACATACATTAAAGCATACATACTATCAAATTTCCTGCAGTCACCTCAACGTTTACAGTTAAGTCAGGATTATTGCAACTTAACCGAGTTCGAGTCGTTAACTTGCTTGGTAATCCATTGTCGCTCTATCTAGATCTCTCGTTGTACCTAACAAACATTAAGATACTTTTGACAGATTCATAATTTAATGCTTCTCACTATCTTTATGCTAATTCAGACATTTAAGGCGTCTAAAATCTTTAAAAGAATACAGAATGGAAAACATAGCTTCTCTTTTTGAATCACGTAATGAAATATGGAAAATTATGTACACCTTGTTCACATGATTAATAAAAAATATTTCTATTTGGGAACATGAACGATAAGTGAATTTTGTTCATTTTTTAATTCAAAAACACAACGTGTAAGATGATTGTATTTTAGATATACTTATTAATATGATTATTTAATTTCTTAAATGTTTGGTGCCATAAAGATTGCAATTTTTCGATATATTTTACATTGAATTGAGACAAATAATACTTTTTTCTACAAAAAGATTCAATTTTATTTTTCATATATTTTTTCCATTGATTATAACTATATTTGTTAATGTGGTACAGATGCTATTTATTTAAAAGTTTTAAAATGAGAAGCTTAAATCACAGAACTATCGAAATTCTATGTGTATATTAAATTAGTCGATTGTGTTGAACGTATTTTTTCTACGGTGTTTCCGTGGGCCACACGTCTTTCCAAATTTATGGTGAAAGAAGAATCTGTTAACAGCTTTTTGTACACTTCACTACACAGGAAACAGATGCGCGCTTGACAAGTAGTATTTATGTGAGAGTTTGTTTCCTCGTAGGTATACTTTGACACGAATGGCTTCCTATCCGAGTAAAGTGGCATCTAATGAGAAACATTTGTCAAACACTTGAAAGACTGTTTCCTTTAATGTAACACCATATTTATCGTACATTAAGAAGTCAGTTTACTTTATTTTAATAACAATGTAACTTTCATCATCTTCCAGATGATACAAATCAGTGAACATAATATTGTGAAGTAGTAATCAGTATCTTAATAAAATATTAAGATACCATATAGATAATATTTACTAAAAAATGTATTAGATCTTTTTATAACTAATTTTCTTCTAATCTTAATACTTTTGTAATACTTTCAATATAAACATTGTAAATTCCAGTGATATTATTATAAACATTACAATCAAAAGAACAATCGAGTATAATTTGAAAAGATAGTAATCTAACTTAATTAATAAGCACCTTACATCCATAGGACAATGACCCTTAAAGAGAATACATACATACAAATTATTTTTCTATATATTATGCAAAAACTCAACCCAATTTTCCAAACTTTACAGAAACAAAGATCGCAAATTCTTGATAACCAAGTTACTTCTGCACGAGGGTTAAGAAGGTTACAAAAGTAACCGCTTGAAACTATACCGGTTCCGACTGAAACAGTTATGGAGAACTAAAATGAAGTCATACTTGTTATTCGGTATATCGATGTCCATTCTAAAAAGTCGGATATTATATCGGTTCTACATCGCTTCAATAACTGTTATTTTTCGGTTCTATATCGCTTCAATAACTGTTACTTTTCGTTTCTAAAAGAAATGCAACAGCGAAATATAGAACCTAAAAATAACAATTGTAGAACCAACACAGAACCGACATTATCGGTTTTTGAGAACCGGAACCGAAACCGATATACCTCAGAACTGACATACTTTAACACATTAGCAACGGGGTGTTTGTAGCCGCGTTTGGCGCAGGTACTGGGCGATTTCGCGTCTTTCCTCGTAATCGCGTTATACTGGAAATAACTGGTACAATTTCTTAACTAATCAATATTTCATAAAGGAATTTTGAGGAAAGACACAAATAACCTTTTTACGTAAAATATTCACAATGCAAACGTCAGAGATTCTCAACCTAAAATTTTATTATTTGTTAAAAAATAAATAATTATTACTCTTCTTACAGCAGCATATAAAAATTAATATTTTTTCTACGTATAATACATTAAATTCGGACAATATCTAACACATTTCTGAAGATAAATCAAACCATTAATAACGTTTTACAATTTTATATTAGGACAAATATATGAAGATGTCCATGACCTGAAAACCCAAGTAAATAATAGAATGAGCTTATACGAGTAATCTGTCGTCAATGTGTTAATAATACTTATGATTTTATTTCGGTTCTTCATAACTGTTTGAAGAGCTGAACCCGGTGTCATAACCGTTTTCAACCTCTGTCCTGCATCTGTAAATAATCCTCGCTATAAAACATCTTAAATTATTCAACTCAACCCCTAATCCCCATTACCATCGCAATTCCACCGACAGTATCGCGATGCCCGCACAAAGAATCCATACCGATCCCCCAGCTACTGCGTATCCGTCGGCCGCGTCGCCGCCGGAACAATCAGTTTGACGGACGCGCGGCGGAATCGAACTTAATGGATTTCGGGTAATTACTTTTCCCTTTGAAAGACGCTGCTGGCGGGTGGAGCTGGGCGGGAAAAAAGTGGCGCATAAAGGTCGGTTTACCCGCAAGCGGTGCGAGCCGGGTTACAAAAGCCTCGTTGAAAAGGAGACGCGGATAGAGAGAAGGTTCCATTGGGGCGTGGCAGAAACCGCGAGAACTGGATCCGGGGAGTCCCCGTAGTTACCCTAAAACATCATAGGATGGCGGCTTTCAGATGACTAGCAACCGTGGGGAGGCGAAAGGGGGATGACCGCCGCGATGGCCACCGTTCGCAGATATAAAGCGGCGGGGAGCACTCAGCGCCGTTTCCTGTCGGGCCGCTCCGGAAACGCAAGACACACATGGTCCGAGACTACCAGCCGTGGATTTCCTCGCACGTGTTGGCTACCAGGCGGCATAAAAGACCGGTTCGTCCTGGAGCCGTTTGAAAAGTCCTTAAATTTTAATGTATGGCTCTAAGTCTCGCTGTTGTGCGCTGGCTACGGGATTAAACGGGGGATGAGCGGGATCGGGGGCCGGCCGAATGGATACCGGCAGCATTATCCCGGCACGCGGTTGGGTTTGCATTAAACGCGCGCGACGGTGAATACAACGATAGGAGGGAAAGGAAAAAATAGAAGGAGGAAAACATAAAACCCCGGGAACGCTGTAAAGCCGGAGGAGATGGGATACTGCTATTGCTATTGCTACTGTTGCGGGAAGGAGGGTTGTGCCGGCGAAGATCAGGACGCTATGAATGGCGATGAGTGGCGGATAAAAGTTCGGGATCTTGTAAAATGAGGCCCCTGGAAAGTGTCCAGGCGATTGCTGGTTACGCGGGCTCCGTTTTCCGCGACGTCGGCAGGCGTTTTGCGAGGCAACGTTCGTTGGAAATCATAGTTCTTTCGTGGATGGCTAGGGAATTTTCTTTGTTTCTTAACCTCTGCAGCTGGAAATGAATTTAGAAATTTGGCAAAGTCTTGCACGAAGAGTTTTATTTTTACCTATTTTACGCAGATGTGTACATTTAAAAAAAATCTAATATGTGTAAGGCAACTAGACTATCGGTGTGTGTAAGATGTCAGCGGCAATTTCGGAAAGAAAACATCTTGACGTGTGTGGAACGTCTTTCCAGGGCAAGATATTCATTTCACTTTATTATGCAGTGGTTTATTAATGGGCGTTGACATTGTATGGGATAAATGTATACACTAATGTAAGAAAAACGTTATATGAATAGTCATTTTCTTGGTTTTCCAATTGTAGATGATTAACACGTTAAGCACCGCAAAAATTTTGACCGTTTTTCGGTAAAGTTATTCTTTTGTAGTAAAGAAGAACTTCTGCATTATACTGTTATCAGCTTGGTTATGCTATTAAACGTTTTCATTCGACATCGGTTATCTTATATGTCACGATTGTTTTCAAGTAATTCAGAAGCGTCGATCATCAGTGACTGACGTGGCGCTTAACGCGTTAAAGACCATGTTCGAAATGTCTGCTTCATGATTGGACATACGCTATTGAACTGTATAGAATGTATAGGAGTTAAACCAGCATTTGTAACGAATAAACCACACGATTTTATAAAATATTTATCAGATTCTTCACTATATTATTGTAATTTCAGTTTGCTGTGTACTGTTTCTGATTATTCCCACATTTTTTATCGAATTCGATAAAAACATGACTAAAAATCATGAATCTTATTTGCTGAAATTTTTTTATCTATAATTTTCAGTCTGGAAAATAGACTGTATCAACCAATAATAAAAAAGATGCTAATATTGGAATTACTGATGGCTCTTCCTCTGCTCAAGATCAATTAGGCGATGTCAAGTGAGAGTTCAGTTAAACCTGACTTCATGAATATAAGCTCAAAGCTTCTGATGCGAATCGTCATCTTCTACTTCTATTCGTTTGCCCGTCTTCAAGGAAGTTTAACGACGGAGAAACGTTCAGTGGCAAAAATATCGTTTTGGCGAAATATTCGTAATAGAATCACGTCCGCGCTTATTGCCGTTTTGATAAAATTAAATCCCATGCCACGACAATTCCGACCAGGTCCAGGAGTCGGTTGAATTCAGTGCTCCATAAAAATCGCATTTCCGCTAATTCTTGCGGATCGCGGCACGTGGAATGGCGTGGAGGATCTTCCGCGCGAAGGAAGCGATCCCTGCGACATTTCAGCTCGCATTTACGGCCCTTTATGTAGGCTTCTGGGCTCAGCCGGCGATGGCAGAAAAAAGTAGGACTTATCTTTATATGGTACCTGATATCAACACCTCCATCCAGTCCGTCTGTATAAGCCGATTACGTCCGGCAAGCATTCCGCCATTTTGGTTCCATCAATTCTCACAAGGGAGAAACTTCCATTTTTTTATGTTGATTTTCACAGGTTTTTCTTAGATAATAATATACGGAATTAAATAAACCAGTACTTAGTGTCGTGCTTAATAAATATCTACGCAGTTCCCTTTATTTGTAAAAAATGTTAGAAATATAAATACTGATGTCTGTGAAGAAAATTTATACTTGCTTTTATGTTATTTACAAAGAACAGAACCACCTTTTCATATTTATTGTTTAGGAAAATATATGTTTACCGTATATATTTATCTATATATTTGACGTAGTAAAAAATTTAGATCATTATTGATTGAAAAAAGTTACAGAAATTGTAGCGTGAAGGAAGCAATTTCCTAGATTAATTTTTTTTTACTTCACATACCAAGAGATATCCATCATGAAGCTATTCAATTCAATGTGGTACTCATTGCAAGTTACTACCTACAATTATTGATTATATCTCATTATAATCATCTTAATTCCACTCTTAATTTAGTAACAGTTATAAAACATAATTTATAATCGAAACCACCATATTTGACTTACCGTCGGTAAAGAGTACTTAGGTTGTACTGAGATTACATTTTGCCCAAGGATTCATAAAAATAATTATATGCAATAATGTACAATCGAATCTACTACGTTTGAATCACCGTCAGTAAAGTGTAGTTACTAAATATTTACTGACTTTATGTTTTGTCCCACCTTATAACGAAATAATGATAAAAATTCATATACAATTTAATTAATCAATAGATTTGAACCACCGTCAGTAAAGTACATTTAACATTTATTCAAATAACATTTTGCCTAACTTCCTATCAAAATAATTATAAAAGAAAGAATATATAATCGATTCAGTTGCATTTGCATCGTCATCAGTAAAGTCTATTTAGTATTTACTCGGATTACATTTCTCTCAGCCCGGTACCCGTATATCCGTCGTCTCTTAACAGCGTCACATCCGCATATATCAGCGCTAGAGTAGCTATTGTTACGAAAACGTTAGGCGTGTCTACCCGTGCATCTTTTATTCTGTTTCGCGAGGATTTCGCGTAGCGTAACGAACGAGGCCGGTTGACGGTGCGCCGATTTACCCGAGCCAGGATTTTCGTCGGCCATTTCCATCGCTTCGCGACTCTTTCTCCCTTCGTATCTGCCGGAACAGGGGCTACCCGGTACGAATATGCTCTGCCGCGCTTGTTTTTAATTTACCGTTTCATCGCCGGCTGACCTACACCCCCTGCCACCCCCGTCGCGTCCCACAGCGTTATCGTTTCGGCCGGTTTTTAATTTGGGGGAGGATAAGTGGTCTGTTTCATTGGGCTGGTTACGTATTTTTGTACAAATTTTGTTATCTCCCCCGACACGGGGCCTGTGTATGAATTGTTTTCGCTGCAGGCGTTCCATACCGGCGGGTAATTGGTGTATCGGGCAATCGAGTTCCATCGTGCCGACTGCTGACGATAATTATTCACTTTGCCGCAACACGGGTGTGTACCAGTGCACGCATAAAAGAGTTTTCGAGCCGATTCTTTTTAGTGCCAATTAGCCACGCGCGACACTTACTCGGAATTGGAATATCGTTGGTTAGGGGGAGCTCAAGGCAGGGTTGCCCCGAGCGTGTAACGTCGTGTCTCTGTTCGTTGGGAGGGAAATGATTTATTGAATTATTTTGTCGCGGATGATGTAACGGGAGAGTGATCGGTGGTAATGATTAATTGATTTAGGCGGAATGATGAAGATGTCTGCGGATTTTTGGCTTGAGGGATTGTAGTCTGCGGTTGGGTCACTTTTTTTGGAATAGAAATATTGAATGAAGAAGAAAGGTAATTAGTATAAAGATAATGAATAAATAAATTTTGCAATTTTAGTTTTGGAAATAAGTTATTTCGAAATTGAATTATTATTCTCTAATTATTCTAAATGAATTATTCTAATATATATTAATTATCTAATTATTAATAATTAAAACTTATTCTATTAGTCTTAGAAAAATTGATGTTCATTGATTTAGATTTTGAAAATTAGAGGCTTGAAAATAGACTATTAAAATACATATTTGTGTTATTGTATCAATCAAAATCGATGTAAACATTTACTAAATAATGTTTATAAAATTCGATATGCGTCAAATCGACGCGTTTCGTAAACCTATATAGTGTTATATTTGATTGAAATTGATTTCAAATTCTTGTGCATAGTAGTCTTATTGAATCTCGCCAATAACTCAATCCAGTTTCCCAAAAATTAACTGGTACGGAACATATTAACCCTTTGCAGGCGAGAATGTTTTAAACTTATGGAAAAAACTGAATTTTGTACATGTCAAAATCTTAAACACTAGAAAAAACAAAATCACATATGAATGTCTCGTTATATGAACAATAAAATTATTCATTTGCAGCTTTCGAATTTCGATATCAAAACTTGAAATCGTCAGTATGCTGCATTTGACCACAATGGGTTAGTATGTGAAATATTTTTAGTTTCCGTTTGTGAGTCACATTTATACCTTCGTTTCAAAGGTGGTCTAGCATGAGCTGGATAGATAAAAAATGGACGGATGGGATGAATTTGATTTCTTGGAAAAGATGACCTGTTCAGATTTCGTAGGAAAAGGATTAAGTCATTGTAATTCTTTGTGGTCTGAGTCACGGATGGATATTAGTTGGGAACATTTCTTCTGTAGGTAAGAAATGTAGAATACCTGTGAAAGATGCTTTATAGGTACTACCCCCGAAGTTATTTTGTTACGTACCAAATTTACCAAACGTGTTACTAACCGCTTATTATCCGAACCCCAGTCACGTGGAATCCTACTTACATAAACTCACGTTTCTGTCCTGCATCCCAATATGAAAACGAAATATAACAGTCGAAACAGGGATATTACATATTTCTAACCAGAAGCCTGTTTACAAATTATATATATTCACATCCGTTTCTATTATATGAACAAATGAACAACATTGGAAGAGGAATTAGTGAACTTTTATTAGATTCGTTGTATTCATTAACGATTTAATTGATACATTAAATGTTATATCGGTTCTTGAGAACCGACAATATCGTATTTCAACATCGTTCTATAATTAACATAATATTAAAAGGTATGTTTACACTCCTTCAATCTGTTTTATTCACATTTGAAAGGAAGATAAGATTTCTTTTTAAAGATGTTACAGAAAATTACAACATTCCTGCTTAAATTTGTAGCCTTTCATTTATCAAATGTTTTCTAATTTGTTTTATAATTATTATACAGTATACATTATTATAAATTTCTTTCTACAAAATACCGAACTATCGATATCTTAATTTCTTGGCCCATGATTTCTTTCACAACTTTGCTTGATAGAATTACTTTATCGTTAATAATGTTGAATTCGAATAAAAATTTTTATCACGGGTCTGGCTCGATATTATAGAAGTCAAATACTAGAAAACAAGATAACCACATATCTCTCGTTATTTGAATAATGAAGTTTCTCATTCGCAACATTCGAATTTAAACGTTAAATCTCGGAGTTACCATTACGACGGTATTCGGTCGCAGAGTTATCTTTCTAATATAAAAAATTATGTCCCCTGGGCGCGAATCATTCTTGTAAATACATTATTTCTTTTTCTTTTTCTTTCCTCTGCTGTTTTCTTTCCACTTATTTTCTTGGCTATTTTTCCCCTGTCTCATATATTATACTTTAAATTATTATAACAATTATAAAAAATATATTTATTTCATATACATGAAATAAGAGCATTTGACATGAAAAATAAAAATTGAGAAACTTGAACTCCAATGATGCGAGCCAGTAAAAGTATTAGGGGAAAGTAGGGTAAAACGGACCGGTCATGTAAAACGGGACAGTAAAGTTTTTCACAGATAAAGAGCTCGTATCGAGTTGATATAGCATAAAATGGCTCTAATGAGTCCTCGATGTAGTTTAAGATCGACTGCAGAGCAGTGCACGAATTATTTTTCGATTAAAAGCACTGGTAAGGTAATCGGCGAACAAGTTTTAATGTCACATAGATGTTTGAAGCATTTTTATTGCCTTCCGATTAAACAGTTAAATATGATAACAACAAACCGTAAATTTTAAATGCTTTTCTAAATTATGATGCACGAGGCTAAACGGAACACTTTACCACCGGGGCAACGGGAGTTTCTTCTTGCCGTGTGCTTTATTTGAAAAACTGACTAATTAGATTGTACCAGTGCAAAAAAAGAAGATAACACATTTATTTGTGATTTTTGTTCACAAAATCATATATACTTATAGCTTTATATTACGTAGCAATTAAATATATTCAGCTAGTAATTTTGATTTAGTAGAGATACAAATTTTGTAATTGTATTTACAAAAATGTTTTATATGAGTGTCCCTTTACCCTATCATTTTTGTAAAGCGGATATTGCAATACCTTTAGTAAAGCGTATTTTCCTTCGCAAGTAAATATTTTTATTAAGAAAATATTGTATTTCGTTCTAGCCAAAGGTCTACTTAACCCATTTGCATCATACGATAAAGTGGAAAATTAGTCCTTATCGCTAAAAATGTTTTTATTGCATCAAAATAAAAATGTTTCGGAACATATAGAAAATTAAAAACAAAGTACCGTAATAATTCATAATTTTATTTAGCGCCATAAAATTAATAAACATATTTTGATTGTTTTGTACGGTATGAGAGTACATGAAATAACCAATGTATATAGCCACACAGCAATTATTACACTCATAAAAGATATCTTCTCTTTTTTTTGTACTATACAAACTACACAACGCTGGCGAGTGTTTTTCGATAAATTTGTTTCAATGAATATTGAGAAATGTTGACCAGTAAATCTTGATGGTAATGATAGACATAGTGTAACTGTTCGCGTTCTTGTCCATATGCGCTCTGGTTATAATGCCCTAAAAGATGGCGCGCATATATGCAGGAGAAGTCTGCGCATATATGAGTTAATAATGCAAATAGATTAAGACTTGCAAAAAAGGTTTCATGCGTTTATTGCTTCAGATAGTTTGTTATTACGATGCACAAAAAGGCGACCCATTTTATCCTACTTTCGCCTACCAATACCATCTTGTTCCTCTTGAAATCCTGTACAAATGGCGTAGTGCAACGCGTCGATCGTGTTACTACAAAAATACACTTCCGTAGCCAGTGATTGCAACCGATGGCCGCGCGGGGGCGTGCATTGAATGCTTCGCTATTAATATGCAGTCGTACGGACGATTAAACGTGGGCTCGCGCCGACCCAGCCAATAATTATTTGCGGCATAGTTGCGTTGCTCCGATGCCCGAAACCGCATTCAACGGTCCATCGTCAGCTGCGCGGCCGCGCCGACGCGCGCGATTCGACAATATTATTCTGCAGAGTCATTTCGTTACCCTTCTTCACCAAATTCGTACCACCCCGCCGCATTCGGTCAACGAATCGTCGAGCTTAACCCGTCCTTTCGTTTCCGTTCGATCCGATCGCGGCCGGTCGAGTTTATTTAGTTTACAAATATCGGTTCGCGAGCAAATACTATCCGATTCTGTCATATTTTAACGGGGAAAATAGAATAATTTAATCTTAATACTAGATTCACAGAACTGGTCAATTTGCCTCCTATCGGATTTTATAAGCATTATTTGGTAAATGTTTACGTCGATTTTGATTGATGCAGTTACACAAACATGTATCCTAATTATTTGCTTTTGTAAGAGTCTTAATTAAGCGGGATGCAGCTTCTTCTATAATTTACTGATACCATGAACGTGTAGCTGGACCCTTTTAACATTTCTAAACCGGAAACTAATCTCAATCGAACCTTTTCTTACATTCCAGGCCTTTCTCGAAATTTTCCTTTCCAACATTTCCTCTTCGAACGTGCCGTGTCGACGCTCGAGAGCGGCACGTCGAAGTCATCAGTCATCTTCACACTACGTTCACACCTGCCTTCTTACACTTTTAACCCTTTGCAGTCGAAGCATTTATTCATTCATATCACCAGCAACGCGAAGCAATTTCAATAGAAAAAACGTGTTCACATATAACTAAATGATATAGGCATAAAAAAAGTGACAGCTGTATTTTATTGCATTTTCATTGAATACAGACTCAAATGCTGTAGTATACTTTTGGTTTTATGTAATTATTTGCAAAGGAAAATCAAAGATAATTTTCATTTAGGGTAATTCCGACAGAGATGGTTCTGCGGGTAAGATAACCCAATCCCATTTAAATTTTCAAATGTCAATACAGTCAACCTTCTTACGGTACTTGAGTTACACGGAGTCTCGAATAACACGGTCAAAGAATTGCGACGATCCTCGTATAACGCAGTACTTCAATCACACGGTTCCCTGAAAATCTACTTTTTAGTAATTCTTAAAAGCTGTGTTTTACGCAGTTGACTAAAATCTTGTACAATTAATAAGATACATACTGAACCCGTACTGCAGACTGTATTGTAATTATAATATAAATTCAACCTCATCGGTATTAAAATATATACTCGAATAACACGGAACCAATTAACCGTGTTATTCGAGGGTTGACTGTATTTTCAATTGTCTTTGGTAATATACCTAATCCTCGATTTACACGGTAGGTTGGTTCCCCGAAAATCCCGCGTAAATTGAAATCGAGCAATTCAAGTCCACAATTCACATCGAAAAGAAATAGACATTTAATAAATTTAACAAATCCATATGAAACAGTACTATTTATTTTTTCGTAAAATAAAAAATTATATACATATTTTTTAATAAAAATTAATTACTCCAACAAGATTGCATATGTAATTCACGAAACTAAACAGAAATTAATGTAATCTTTGCATTTGCCTGACCTGATCATGTTAAAGTGAAATGCAAGTGGCGTTTAAATTGAAGCTCTGCTTTTCTTCGACCGTGTTCAACCGAAATGTAATTTGAATACCGTGTAAATCGAGAGCTAAGTGTAGACTGTATCTCGCACAGAGGCTTATTTAACTATTCTTCTTATACTTATTTACAGTCGTAAATATACTTCTTTTTGTTAGGTATCAATGATGCCTAACAAATGATGTAATAGTTATAATGTATAGAGTTTTTCTTAAGTAGGCCATCTCTTTTCAAGTTTCCTTTTACCAAACGTGATGAACTGTCTCTCCTCGCGCTAGTAACTCGAAAACAGCGTTCCCCCATTACCTGTACTCAAGGAGCTGTCCGAGATTATGTACGTGAGCAGCTTTATGTAGTGTTCAATACAAACAGGTGAAAGTAGATGTGGTAAGGGTAACTCTCGCCGATCAAGCTGCGAGGGAAAAGACCCTACAGACCTCGCAAGCTCTCAATTCAACACCCCTGATTTATATTTATTTTATTTTCGAAGTAGAAGTAAAATAAACATTTTTAACTATTAACCGTCTGTATGCTAAACAACTTTTGTGGATATTTACCAAAAATGCTTGGGTGTGTATGCAAAAAAATTGATAAGAGTACTTATCTAATGAGATCACAAATATTGTGTTATTACAAAAAAATATCAAAAAATAACATTTATTCAAATAAATTTACTTTAATTTATTTCTTGAAGAATATAGTAAGAAAATCATAATTGATACTGATAAAGAGAAGCGCGTCTGCACTCTCCGCAATTTTGGCACAACATAAGAAGAGCCCTATAGCGCTCCTCGGCACTCAAACGGCTAAGGCGCCCATACACGTTGAAACCTGCGGCGATGCAGGCATCGCTACAAGTGATGGGTTTGAGACTTCCAAAGTTTCATGAAACATGTTGCGCTCAAATAAGAAATGATAAAGGCTGGAACTCATCGCTTGTAGCGATGCCTGCCCCACCGCTTATTGCAGCGTGTATGGTGCCTTTAGAATTAACTCCTTTAGACCCGGCACACATTATAATGTACGTACTCTGGTTTTGTACTTCAATTTCTAACAGAATATTAAAACTGTGACAGGTAACCGTACATATAGCCTATTTTTATTAGAGAAGTAGTATACTACCATTATTATATTCTAAATAATGGTGCACTGAATGGCGATCCACTGTTGTTAGATATTTAAACATAACTTTATATAGAAATCAGGCCTGAAGGAGTTAATGTATAGTAGAAAATATACAACAATCTAAAAAATAATAAAAACAGTTCAATAAAATTTACAGAGTGTTATATTTATTTATTTGGCAATCGTCTATACAACAATCTAATAAATCATAAAAACACTTCAATAAAATTTATAGAGTGTTATATTTATTTATTTCGCAAATCGTCTATCACTGCCAAGCCCGTATAATTAATCGACTAACATATTTCATCTCGACATAAAACACGTGCGTGTCATACAACAGTCTTTCCAAGAACAACGAATTCTCGCAACAACTCTTTCTCGCTGGTCGTAGCACGAAACAATTCATTACGTATAATCATAACAGGTGTCACGATTAGTCTCGGATGAGATTCGATTACACGGGAGTTTGTTCGCCCGCATAATTATTCTAAACGACGTGACCGTCGGCTTCCATGATAATTGCGTCTAGTGTCTGAATACCGAAGCAGGAAGACACACCGTGGGTGAGGACAATCATAAAAGCTTTTAATGATCGCCGGCTCCCATCGAAACGCCGGTTTTTGATGTGCCCGGAAATACCGTCCGATGAATTAAAGCGTCCTCCATTACTGTCCGTTTCGGCCGACCCTGTTATAATTTCTTTCGCGCGCGTTTGTCGCGCAACAAATTGTTTTTATCACGAAGTTTCCGCGGGACGCACGCCCCGTCGTTAGACACAACTTTATAATTAATTATTGAAGCATGTTCGACCGTCCTTAATGAATGGGCTCGCATTTTCGAGGATCCCGCCGTTCCGATTTCGAATTTTCCTCGTATTTTACGTTCAGAATTGTTTTCGCCGACCCCTTCCTGCACCAGTTTCGTCTAATAGGCACACAATTTCGACGCGGCCAGGGACAAAGACTGCGTCTACGCGTCCCGCCGCACGATTTGCATACAAGGGTTGCAAAAATTACTTCAAAGGGTCGCGGTACCCTACGGATTCTACGTCGCGACTACTCCCGGATAATCCGCCCTTAACACATCCTGAAAAAAGGCTTACGCCGTAAACGAGGCAATTAACAAACACGGCCTCTAATTAGAAGGAGTTTAAACCGGCATATCCCCTGGTTACGATACGGGTATTTCATAAAGTGCCGCCCGTCACTTGATTTAGTCGAAACGTTTCGTTTACTCTTTTCATCTTTCCCTGTATAGCTACAGCTGACCCTCGATTTACGCGAACCTTTCTTTCACAGTGAGTTAGAACACTTTTTTCGCAGTAGTTTTTATGCGCGATCTTAATTTACGCGATGTTAATTTAGTAACACTGAATAAAATGTACTCTTGTTTTCTGAAATGTCATTATTATTATTTCTTTTGGTTGCCTATGTGGGATAAATATCTTTGTAAAAACTTATAACAGCTTTTCTTTATAATATTTTGTTTCCTCTTGTGCCGATATACTCTATGCGATTTTCATTCGCGTAAAACGAATCTACGTGCAACGGATTTCTGCGTAAATCGAGGGTCACGTGTACAATTGAAACGCTACTGAGGTAAAGCGATAGGTAATTCTTGAAGTGATTTCAAGGATTAATGTTGAAATGTTTGACACTAAAACTGCGACACTTTGTTATAACACTCTTATGATATCAATGATTGTAAACGTATTAATTCTTTGCGGTCGAATGTCGTCGTAATGACGACTTCAAACTTCGATATCTAAGATGGAAGACTGCAAATGAATAATTCAACGAACGAGAGATTAAGAATTTTAAGACAGTTCCGTCCGCGAAAAGTTAATAGAAAATTGTTGATCATTAAGAGTCAAATATTGGAAATCATTTTGTAAGTATGTATTACTTGCATACTATAATGAACATCAGTGAAGATGCAAAAAATCTATTGTTATCATTTTTACGAAAGTTACATAGATATTAATCATATTAATGAGTCGGTAATACTAGTATTAACCGATGTTTTAATAATTTTATTTTATCAACTTCCCCAATTTCTGTTATAGAGTTAATTACTGTGACAAATAAATGATTCGATTAGAAAACTTTGCGGACACACTTTCTCTTCGTATTTATTTACGTAGTTGTTATTAGTGTGAGTTGCACCTGTCAAACAGAAATCAGTACGTACGTCAACAGAACACGTAACATTTTACTTAACCCTTTATCTCGAGATATTACGCCAGAAGTGGTAAAGATTTCAAACATAATTCCTTTGAATTCAATTCTTTTCTTTTCTACTGAATTATTCACGACGGAGTAATTATGTCGTACCTAACTCTGAAGAAGTAATAGAACAAGGAGCTAATTTCATGCAATATGATCAAAAGATGTGAAAATATCAGCAAAGAAGACAGAAAAATCTTCAAAAAAAACTCCAAATCCAAAAAAACAAACCTTCGATATGCCAGAATTCCACCCCATCATCTTCTCCATTCCCTTTCATCCAACTAAATTTCTAAGGGCACCGTAGTCTCGCAAAAAATCCGTTTAAACGTCCGCTCATTGGTCACGCGCGGCTGAGCGTTCAAAGAAGACAACCCGGTAGACTCGTTCCTTCGCCGTCTTCGATGGCGGCACGTTCGTCTGTCACCCGGCTAAAAGAGAATTAAGAGCCTGAAGAATCTCCCGCGGTGAATTCCACGGCGACTTTTCTTCTCGCGGTTATAAACGAATCATTACGCGGTTTCTCTCACGCGGATCACTCAGTGAGATGGCGCTCAACGCTTTTTCGAGGGGTGTAAACTCTAAATAACTTCGAATTATTTACTACAAATTAACTTGCCTTACGATTTATTTTTCAACTATGATCGACACAACCACTTTGTCAGTAACAATTAACTGAAAACGAGACAAATTTTAGGTATATTCTATGCATTGGTTGCTCTGAAGTATAATAATTGATAACATCGAGTAATATTTATGTTTATTAAGCTTTATTTTAAATCTTCAACACGAGTTAAAGTGGACTGTATTACCTAGTGCTTGGAGTTCGACTATGCGGCGACTTTAGTCGCTAAAATTATGTACAATAAAATTGTATAAAGTGACTTGGAAATGCTCTTGAGCCTGTGGAATCTCGTTGCTGATTCTCTGGTTAGTTCTTGGAAAACTGTCGTCGTTGACAAAAAAGGAAGGTGGGGACGTCTTCGGCGACTTCCAGAAATCTTGGAAACAATCAATTTTCCCATTGGCGGTTAAACTAAGCAGATTTATCATTGGTGAATGGGCTACGCGCGTAAGTACATTATTTTGGCGCGTGAACCCCTTATTCGGGCGCACAAATGGCTATAGCCTATTCTTCTGGAAGTAATAAACATCAAGTCGGGAGTACAAACAATGAAACAATCCCTGTAGGTACAAGGATGCATAGAAATTTAAAAAGGCTTTGGATACGGTGTAACTACTCGTATTGCATTGTACACTTTTCTTCGATGTATTTTGAACGTTTGCCAATGGAATCCGTTAAAGGATCTTCTAGAAATCGCCGTTGTCTGAATATGGGGTTAACTCTCTAACAGAGGGATACTGTTAACACTTTACGTACCGGTTTGGTGGAATGAAAACATACTGACAAAGGGAGTTCTAAGACTAGAGACTGTCCTTTTCGGGGTATTCTGTAGTCGTGAAGACAACAGCATTAGAACAATCGCAATATATTTTAAAGAGTTGCGTTTGTTTCACGCCTACATTGTAAGTTATCTTAGTCGCGGATTAATAAATAATCCTACATTTTCTTTGAGGTTTTCACGTCCAGGAATACTAATGGTAACGAAACGTCAGGAAACAATTCTTAATGAATACGGTTTACACTCGGAAACTTTGAAAGTTTTCTACATATGGAGCACTTATAATATGATTACCAATATGTGAACAATAGCATAATTTATACAATGTTACTTCACTCGATAAGTAATAATTACTAGTTTTAAAAATTTCGAAATCCAATTATATGGAGCTTCCAAGTTGCTTGAAAGCAGTTATAAGAAGAAAAGTTATATCGAATCAAAATATAGCTCTAACTAACACTGAATTGAGCTAGTTAAGCCAATAAGGCTGCAGTTTTTTGTTTTCGATACTAGTTGTGAACGCTGGATTGAAAAAGTAGACTTTCAAGTCTAAGTTTCTGCTTATAAGTCTTCTAACTGAAGGGTAGATTTTTCTTATATGTACTAGATTAACTACTGGAGTAACAATAATGTACTGGAACGCAAGTATGGTTTACATTATTCCAATTATAGGCCTGTACTGAATTGAATGACTATGTTGAAATACCACTGGATCAATGCAAATCCAGTGTAAAGGTACGCGATCAATTTGGAGTTTCACATTACATCTTGCTGCAATTTCATACAAATTCTATCGTTAGATGGTCAAGTAGGATCTAGTGCGGTTTGGTCGCTAGCAAAACAACTTTACGGTCAACAGATTTTCATTTCAGATCAACAGATTCGATCCGATCGAATCACGTACTGTGAATGTTCCCATTGGATTATACGCGCGCGATATTGCCTGGTGCTTGACTTGATGTGATTTAACCGTACCGTGATTGTATCATGACTGTTGGTGCGCAGCAGACTACCGAGACACTAGAATGCTAGAACTACCAACCAATTGAACTGACTTATTCTTGACTGTTTCTAGAAATTTGAAAAACACACTTCTTCAGATTTGAAATGCGTCTTACCATTATTCAGGCAATTACATGAATTTATTTTACAATTTTCCAATACTTGTATAATAAGCTTTTTATCCCTTTGAGTGCTGAATACTCCCAGCCGAAACATTCCGTGCGAACGGAACACTTTTTCGCTTACCTTTCCGTCTGAAGATCGTTGGACTTTGTTAATTCGCGTAAGGTGTAATTACTGACCGGCAATATGAGTTTTCACCAATGTGGCTGATAATAAAAGCCTTATATGATCAGTCTTGACTTTTCGTTACTGTGAGTTTTGTGAAAATCTGAACAAACTTTAAGGTATGTATTAAAGTCCCTAATTTAATATACAAATAAAATGTTAGATAAATCTTTATATTATTTTGCAATGAAAATTGAACATCATAGTGAGATTATGAAAAAATAAGATTTACGATTGTCCTTGAATGGTCCATGTATAGAGAATATTTTTCATAATATTAAAGTCACACGCGTAGATACAATATTGTAACTAGTGAAGACGATGCAAGTATAAAACTGACGGAGTAGCGAGGTCGACAGACTTTGGGAACTAGAATTAGAATGCTAAATGCTGAATGCTAAATACGCTGGTTCCTAACAATTCGGATATTTATATTCTGGAGTATGAAAAGGAAACGGCGAGGATGACCAAACCTTAGAGACAAATTCTAGTCTTTGTAACTTAGAGTTCAGAGGTAGTTTCACAGAAGATGCCCAAAAGCAGTGATTCATTAGATGCAACGTGGCACGTTGCAGATAACATGGATTGGTCATCCAACAGCACGATCAAACCCATTCTCGGCGTCAAGGCAGTATCCACTCGTGAGAAACGTTCTCCGCAGTAGCCCACGACAGTCCCGCTCACAAACGGACACGTACCCTAACAGGAGAGCCCGGCGCGTACTAATGCCCCGACCAACGGCTAAAACGAATGATTTGTGAGGGTGGCTTAAGCTTCGTTACCGCCACGGCTCGCCCTCGCGGAGAGGTAAATGGAGGCGCGCCGCTAGGTGGTTGCTTTAAAAGCTACCCGCGGGAGAAAGATGGAACGTATAGCTGACTAGGTTCGGTATGATCAAGGAAAAGAGATAAAAAGTGATAGTAGCTGAGGGGGGCGTCGAAGGAAGACCATGGAGAGACACCGGGGAACGAGTGTACGCGATAAAAGAGAGATCTGACGATTTTAAACCGAAAACTGAGAGAGAGGGAGCAAGAGATTTTAAAGCTGCAACGAGAAGGACAGAGGGGAGGTTGAAGGGAGGTGGTGGATGAGCAAGAGAGGGAGAGAGTGGGGAAAAGGTGAAGCTGAGGAAGGGGGAGAAGGTTACAGTCCCGTCTCATCTACTTGATTGCATCGCCCGGATTACAGCCGGGCTTTAACGTATCCCCCTCGGGACGCCTAGCGTGAAAACAAAAAGAGGACCGGGCTCGAGACACGAAAGGAGAATATAGGAAAAAAGAGGAGAGGCGGGAGGGCTTCTCCTTACCCTTCTCCACCTTCTTCTTCTTCTTCTTCTGATCTGCCTTTTTCTTTTTTCTCGTTTTCTTCGTCGGCTTCTTCTACTCTAGGCTCTACACCGCGACAGCGGCGGCTGCTTCGGGTGAAATTCCCCGAGAATAATTTTCACTTCCACCCCGCTCACCCCCACCCTCTCCGCCTAGCGTCCGCACCCTCCGGCTCTCTTTGTTTCTTTTTTTCTCCCCTTCGTTTTTCGTCTTAGTCATTCGGTTCTTCTTCTTGTCCACTGGTGTCGTTATCCCCTTTGAATCTCGGTGCTAAACTTTTTCCGCGAATGGTAAGCAAAATCAGCTGGCGCGGGGATCCGGAGGGGTTGCTAATATAATATGTGCGTTGGGAGGGGTGTTCCTTTCTTAATGCTTGGGGGTGCTGGGTTTTTGAGGGATTACTGCGGAATGCGAAGTTAGTGAAGTTAGCGCAATTAGACGGTGCTTTGGAAGCATACTCGGTTTAAGGGTAATGTGGACGGGAAGTATTGTTGCGGTTTACTACATTTTGTAGTAGAAGTATTTTTTGGATTAATGTAGGAGAGGAATGTAATGTGATGAAGATAGAAAGTTGTTTATAATTGAACTATTTTAAAATGAATGGAGGAAGGGAATATAAAACGACAATAGTATCCGATCAATTATAACTGAATTATAACCTAAAATGAATGGAGAGGAGAAGTGTAAGTGACAGACCGTAGTTTATAATTGAATTGTATTAACTTTATGCTGATACTTTTTACTTCGGCCTAAGTTAAGTTTACATCTGATCTAAATATTTAATGTTCTTTTTTCCATGAGAGAAATATGGAGAACTTGTGCAGTCAATACTTAATCGTATTAATGCTATATAACACTTTTAATGAAACAAGAATGTAGAACCTCTTCCATAAATGACATTTCTCATTGCATGTAAATTTTTCCAAGGACAGTTCTAAAGTTTTATAATAACTTCATTACAAGATTTTACAATCTCCCTGCAGAGGACAACTGTATCTTAGTTAAAACAAGCTAAATTTGCGAGTTTTTAAGTTTCTCAACTTTTCCAATCATTTCATTCCTTTCTTCTCAATTATTTAAACAATTTAAAATGCATCACAATTTCGCGTGTTATCCTCATACAGACTATACTGGGAAATTTTTCGTTTTCTATAAAGTTTGTTCTCACTTTTTTACATGCCACTCCTATTTTTGATGAATTGGTTCAATGAACAACGAATTTTCAGATAAATTTCATTTTTTCCAGCAAAGGACGGCTTCCGACAGTTTACTCTTGGACCGCGGAGTGCAATGCCGTTTACGCGCGCACGGACCGTTTAAATACCCCCGAATTTCAATTTATCTGTCACGACCATATGTTTTAATTGTTCTCCTGTTCCCGATCGAACTGTTAATTGATAGACATGTGTTCGGTTAACTTCCTGCGATTTACTGGGTCGAATGCGCGCCAAGCAGTTGGCGCGAACAGTTTAATTTACATGTAGTGTTTCAATTATCGTGACCTGCGTTCGTAGACAGGAGAAAATATTGAATAACGTATCCCTCTATCTATCCTTAGTGTTAGAGGTTTACTAAAAAATCGAACGCTGTTTGATAACTTTGTTAACCACTACCGTATTACACTCAACGACAAAAAGATAGCATACTGTATGAATAAGATATTTTTAACTTTTAGAACTATATATTGAATTACTTTTTATATCTATACTGTTTAATAAAAATAACAAATTATTTTAATGTATGTAAACAAATTAATTACAAAAAGAAAAGCATTCATTTTACAATATGTACTGCAAAATGAAGAATTAGTACGTTAAAAAGATAGTACATTCTTTTTAAACTACTTAATACATAAAAGAAAATATTATTTCAATCTTTTATAGCACTTCCTTGCGTTTGTATAACTGACAGTAAACGTCTTGGAACGGATTTAACTCCTTGCCCTACGATTTATTACTTAACTATAATTGATACAACTACTTTATCCTTAAGAATTCATTAGGAAAAGAAGCAATTCTAATGTTTGCTCTATGTCTACATTTATTACAAAGGTTAACAATTGATAATAGGAAACTAGTATTTAATTTACATCGAAAAAATTAAAGAACACTTAGACTTGTCAAATCCAGTTTAAAACTTTCGTCACGTGTCTGCCACGATATTGTAGGTCAAGTGGTTAAGTAATTTTCTAACAAATTGTTTGCTTAATCATGTTCGATTTCGCTCGATACAGTATTTTATTTCTTGAACAATATGATATTAGCATATACTAACCCCACTAACTATGCCCAACAATTTTCGATGATGTCAAGTCTGGTGATTTAGCTGGCCACTCAAAAATTTGAATATTTTGTTGTCTAAAGTATTCTTGTATACACTTTACTTTATTAACACTCGCATTGCGCGGTTGAAGAATAAAATTTTGCGCTGCATTTTTTATTACATATTTCTTTAACTGTACCTCTATTATATTAATATAATCCAGACTTTTCGATTATTTTTGTAGAAATTAACATTATTATACAATGTGCTATCTCTTTATCGCGGAATGTATTAGGTACCGGAAAAAGTTCGTACAGTTTTCTTATTAGCAATGAATTATAGTCCGATTTCAGTTAGTATTTCACAAAGTCAACACTAAAGTTATTTACCGGACAGGTTAAACTGACCCACTTCAAAATTTTTACTTTGCAAATATTTAATTTATGAAAGCGTTTTTGAAAGAGATTTTAAATTAAATTTATGCATTTGTACAGGTACGAGACTAGAGGATCCTGCGAATCTCAAGAAACTTATTGTTCTTATTTTTATAAAAAATTGGAAATAAGTCACTCTAATTGCTTGGTGGTTTTAGCGTTATTGGATGAAATCGGTATTAGCAGCAAGTTATGTTTATGCGGTTGGTATCAAATAAACTAGAATTATTCCATAAAAACGTTCTTCGTGTTTAAATTCTGATTTAGCACAAAATGTACCGCGGCCGCTTAAATGAGCAGTTTTAAAGCTTGATTAAAAATTCAGCGTTTTCTTTCATCCATTTAACTTTATATTAATTCCTATATTGTACGATTCTTCGATGTTACTGGTATGTTTATTGTTAAAACCTTCTTCCGGTACCTAATATTTCTTTATTGACGAAATTCAGAAGATTTTTCTTATTTTTAATCATTTTCCCCAGAAAAAATAAACTTCGTGTTAATTGCAGGTGTATATTTTCTGTAATTTTTGAATATTTGCGATGTAATAATGTCATACTTAGTTTCAAA
Source organism: Nomia melanderi (assembly GCF_051020985.1). Taxonomy (NCBI): domain Eukaryota; kingdom Metazoa; phylum Arthropoda; class Insecta; order Hymenoptera; family Halictidae; genus Nomia; species Nomia melanderi. Next base: position 26,415,468 of record NC_134999.1, on the reverse strand, counting down.
CAATATGGAAAGAATAATATTCGTGTTCATTGAATGTAATTTGAAGTCTTTACGAGTCCAATTCGACGATACAAATAAAATGTTTAACATAAATATTTTACACGCTGAAAATTATTTTACAACGGCAAAATGATTAAATTAAAATTTATATTTTACTGTACCCAGTACAGTGATCATCAAAGTATGCTTCTGTTAAATCTTTTCTATACGAATTAAATAATCGTTTGATAATTTGTAACCTTACTCAATATGTAATTATTTATTAATTAAATACTAACTTATTAATGAATTCCGATCTTTTTTCAAAAACCCATTGATTTATAGATATGCATTTAGGGTACTTATACACCTTTACGTACACGTCTGTGAAAGGAGGTCGAAATTGAAGATTTCTTTCTTTAAGACTATGTATTCCTCGTACAATAACTCGTATATTGTCGCAGGCCTGGAAAATATATTTCATCTGCGTTCTTCACTGTCTTTTTCAAGAAAAATTTAAAACTTCCAGGCGTTTGAATATTTTCTTAGAAGAGGCAGACAATAGTGTAACGAATTGTCTCGGGACGTACAATTTCAAGACGCTTAGAAAGGCAGCACGTACAAAAATTGTGAGGTCAACACCGTTGACCTGGACAAGATGCACATTGTCTATTTTATTAAAAGTTAAATTTGAAAAAGTTTTCAAAATTATTTAAACATATTGTTTTAAAAACGTTTATATAAAATAAAGTTTTTATTTTTAGCAGTAATAATTAAAATACTTTGTCAGTATATGAATAAAAGGAAAACTATATAAATCATAACTTATTGAAATATACACATTTTTTTGAAATTTTGGAATGAATCCCAATTAAATTGTATTTTATTTATCATCTCAGTGTGACTATTAATTTCTTAAAACTATATTATGTGTATAGTATTTTCCCGGTCTCCTTTTAAATTTAGTCATTTATAGAATGTAATAAATACAGGAAATTTGTAGAATGTAACAAACTGTAGTATAGTAATAATAATAATATTATAATAGAGCATAATAATTATATTATAATAATAATAATGATGATGATGATGATGATGATGATGATGATGATGATGATGATGATAATAATAATAATAATAATAATAATAATAATAATAGAATCGAATACAAAATCTATGAAAACATTTTCAGTTGTAGCAGTGTTTTCGCTGAAAATTTTCATTTTTACGAGTCTATCTTTGCTCACAACCACGCGCAGACATTGTGTCTATGCCAAGTGGGACGACATGCGGCGTGCAATATCGCCCATACAAGCAACAGTCTTGTTCATTCTCCTTCGAATTTCGATGATAACAGAGAAGATTGATTGTCGTAGGCACAACTGTAATTGCGTCTCAGCTCACGGCTAACAGTTGTTAAATTACCCGTACTGGTGTTACTGTTAAATACGCCTATGAATTCATTTGCCCGTAACAAATTAGTCAACTAGTATTACAATTCCGTTAATAAGATACGAAAAAAATGTTCAATAAAATTCAAGTTTTCAACATCCATGCACGTTATTTGCAAAATGGTGATATTGTTGAAATTTATATTGTGTAACAATACTTCTTTATTATTACCTTTGTTATTCAGTACAATGTATAACACGAGTATGAGAATGAATGAATTATTGGATCCAATTTTCAAATATGTAACTTTTTATATTTGAACTTGGCAGCACAGGGAACAGTGACAATATTATTAACTGAACTAATACACAATGTTATTGTAAACCCAACAGAATCCTTTTCGATTTTATTGCTCTCCCATTTTTTTAGTAATATTATTAAGATTCGTTCAGTCCCTTTTTATTTCATTGAAATGCGATAAATTCAAATTTTCATAAATATCAGTCATATATTTAGAAAAACTTAAAATTTAGAATACTTTAAAACGAAATTAGAGTAAATGCCTCCAATTTCATTTTATTCTTTGGACATAAGTAAAACATTTTGGATCTATGTTTATATGAACCATTCATTTATCAAAACGATGAACTGTATAAAAGGAAAACAGTTTAATACAATTACGTATAAAAAGATACAATAAAATATTATATCGCTGATCTACGGGCAGACTATTCAAGCGTGTCAACTTATACATTAGTTTTATAAAAAATACAATCCAAGAGTATAATGCAATGCGCTTAATATATTGTATTCTATAATATCCTACAAAAACTTAATCGTAATACTTTATGTGAATTTCCAGTATAACTTTATAACCCTCTGCTAAGAGTTTCAATTAATCTTCAAAGAAAAAAGAAAAAAAGATTGTTCATTACGTCCCGATCAATTGTACCGAATAGACGTGTTTACTTACTGTCTTAGTTAAATCAAAACTAATTCATTATTCCATTACAAAACCAACAAAAATACAATACATTATTTTGACAATTTCATTAAAATCGAAAGACATTTGAAAAGCGGAGTTAATCACTTCGATCTGTAAACGATTCACACGACTCTCTTTTCTTCCAATTAATTTCACTCGTAGAATGCTCTCGCGCCGTTTCACGGAAGTAACCCCGAACAGGCTGTATATACCACCGCAACAGACTGCGTCCGTAACACATCGATGGTTCAAATCGTGTTAAGGTCGCCGAGTTCGGTGAATCATCGACCTATATAATTCGTACGAGAGTGGCTAGCATGTATGCTCTGGTCGATAACCCGATACACCATTCCTCGATGTCATTCTGTAAGCGAGTCCGCATTTCGAAGGAAATGCCAAGGATCGGTCGTTGCAAGTTTAGGAACAGCTGCGCCTGCATCCAACCTAACAACTGTACAAAAGCTTCTGCCAGAACTTAAATACATGTATCATGTTCCAGTGGGATGATGCACGTGCTTAATTTCATATAAGAGCCTGCCATCGTTCGATTTTATGCGAGCCATTGAATATTATGCACCGTATATCGTTTATTTTAACTTGCACAGGAACATACCTATGTAGGTGATACCTGTCGATTTTTATGGAGTCTCGCAAGAAAGTAGTTTTTGTAGAAATATTTTTTATTGGTCATTACCTGTATCGTTGCGGAGAAAACAACCCTTAACCCCTTCCCCTATAACATCGAGGTAGACTCGTAATGAACATTTTCAAGCAATTTCGACATATCTACGTGTTATTTCATTATTTTTCGTATAAATTAAATATTACTTGTCTACTATCAATGTTTAATCTTTAGAGTAAACGTGAACACAGAATAAACATCAAATTCTTTTCTTTCTCTTTTAAATTATTACCGACAAAGCAATTCTACCAAGCACAGTTGTGAAAGAATTCATAGGGCAAAGGGTTAATGTTAACAGTGAGGAATATATTGGGTCATACCATAAATAGTGTGGTTTTTATATTTCTTTTATTTTTAAAAATGAAAATAAATAAAACTTTTTTTAAAAGTAATTACAATCTACGTTAATAACGAAGGAAAATTTATTTATTTAATTAAGCTTTAAAGATAAACGAAATGTAAAAAACTGCGTTATTTATGGAATCACCCAATATTTGAGTGCTTACGTATTATGCGGGCCATTCTTGTTTCCTAACTGAAAGTCGCGCTGGTCGTTAATATATTATTAAGTTAATAGTTAATATTTAATATATTATTAAGTTGATAGTTAATAGTTAATATATTACTTTTACTATTACCGTTATTATTACTATGTTTAATATTCATTTCTTAAAATTAAAGGTAGTCTGTATAATACGTAAGGTCTTGGAAACCATTATAAATCTAATAATAATATAATAATATATTAAGTAATGTAACTATATAAAGAAGTTTTAGAAAACTCTATTTATTTAAATGACATATTGAATAAGAGCACATATTTGTTAATTTCTTTGGTCAGAAGAGATAATCTATTTTCCTGACATTTCCGTTTTCTCACAATTTTCACCTTTTCTATACGAATGATAGTCAATTAAAGAAGTGTTTTAAAAGTGTCAGTAAAAGGCTTTTCGAATTTCAACAAACCGCCAATAGAGACACGTGTAAAACAGGTCAGAAAGTGGCGTACTGTATAAAAGACAGGGACGAAGACCTGATTCACGTGCTGCTATTCGCGGACTTTAATCGTTAATAACTTTAGAACGAATCTGAAACCGTCATTTCATCGCTCTTGATTTTCATCTTACATTCTCGTGGAAAATCACCATTTATATTTTCTCCTACCTGTTGCCGAACATTCTATTTAAGCGATCCGTTACGGTATTTTCATCAATGTTTTAAAAATTTATACGAAGCTGAGTGTTAAGTTTAATTATAGAAAACGAAATCGGTAAAAAAAATATATTCAGGCACCTGCCGCATATTCTATTTATCTTTAAAATTTTATAGCGAAGGATCACTCTGTACAAATTATAAATTAGACAAGAATGGAGTAATGAAATAATAAATTAAAGAATTATTTTTTGGAAAAAGAAATTAATGCGAATTTGAAAATTATTTTAAATACGATTTCTGTTTAAATTTGCGAATACTTGACGAGGTGAAAAACTTTTTTTATTGTGAAGAGGAATTTAATGTTAGATTAATATTCAAAATATAACAGTATTATTCGTTTTAAAAAAATTATGTTGTAAGCCTGTTAATATGCATATATATTAAGAAAGTAAATATTTAACTGATTTTCAAAATAGTTTTGATCATTTACTTAAACAAATATTTACATATTTTTCCAGATTAATCGAAATTTACGTAGAGAAAGAATCGAGTTTATCTTAGTGTCATCACATACTTGCATAATTGAAAATCTCGTCGCTTAATTTGCGTTACAGATTGATTGACATTTAATTGCAAGGTTAAATAAGCCGACAAATCACAGTATGTGTAAAGGCTAAAAGCATAATAACATTTTGTAAACGCTAAATTGAAGTTAAATATACCCTTAACCGGTTAACGTTTGAGAAAGTTTTCTCGAGAGCAACGCTTCCTACAAGCATCCATTACATTGCACCGAATTACCATGTAATAAATTATTTATAGTTTTAACGTTTATACAATGAATTTTAATCGTGTCGAATTTGCGAGTACGAGCTGAAATCTAATTCAGCTTGCGAGCGTCTGCTTTTCCACACATTTCTAGTCGTGTATAAAACATGTGCATACATTGTTAGTTCCGTTTTATATATAGTATACTTTGCACACCTTAATCCACGTGCCACTGGAGAACATTTAGTTTATATTGTTATTAGAATCAAAAGTATTTCTTTTAAAAAAGAGAATCAATTAAGCAATATTGCGATTGCGATAACGAAGTATATAACTATTTAAAAATACATCATATAAAACTAGAAACTAATTTTAAATATACATATTCGTCCCAGTTTCCACAAAACGCCCAGACAGTGTAAAAGTGTCTCACCCAAAAATTATTCTCGTTTCATTAACCCATTGATCTCTGATTTTTATACAAACTTATGTTTTATACAAACTTATTTCGAATAAAATAGTGATAGAAATTTTCTGATAGAAATAGACTCAAAGCGTAACCATATATGTAGTTGCCTGTCACAGTTTTAATATTTTGTCAGAAATTGAAGTAATAAAACACTACAGTATAATGTGCACCGGGTCTGAAGGGGTTAATACACAAAGGATACACAATATTTTGTGGTTCATGTTATAATACTAAATGTTGCACAATTTACTTTGGTCTATTGTGTTACTCCATTCTTGTCTTCTTTCTCCCAAACTTCTATCAGACTAAACGATTCAGGCAAAGCGTGAAAGAAACTTATGGGCCAACTTAATACGTAACATCTTAGGAACGTATATAGATTAGAGCCAGAGCACTCAAAGTTTCGCGTAGAATTGGCCAAATAAAGTTGGTCAAACAGTTCAAGTGCCAAGCGGCGCGATAACGCTTCTTCGTTACACTGCCTAAAACTGCTGGTATATCGGTTCGGAGAATCGAATTAACTTTATTCATTCGTTTTTCTTTTAGCTATTTGTTTTTATTTTTCTTATCACCTGCTTAGTGGTGGAAAAATGGAACGGTCGCATTGTTTAGAATTTTTTACGTAGAAATAGGAAAGCGTAATTCAGCTTCTGAGCTGAAACAAAAAAAGCGCAATTTTTCAAAGACTTGAAGCTTTTTTGCTTTTCCAATACTCATCATCGGTAAAAATGAAGGAAATCTTAACCAGTTAACTGTGTTTGATGAGTATTTAACGATGAATGCTTTATTTTTTCAGATAAACATGTAATTTTTTTGTTTTATTTTGGTTTCTGATTAAAATATACCTTATGTACATTCGTCCTGCATTTGACGAGTAATTACTTTATTTTTGAATTATATTGTGTGCAAAGAGATTTTTTAAACTAAATTCCACACTTAACAGATTAAGCTAATTAAATTTCTGACGTTAAGACAGGGACAAAATTTCGAAAATTTATTTTGAAATATTAGTCTTATAGCGATCTTATTCGAAATGAAGAATTTTCCGTTAAAGGAATCGCAAATGGAAAATAGCAAAAGAGTAAAATATCTTGAAAGTTATTATATTTGAAAAAATATGAATTCCTATCAGCGGGAATGCGTTAAGCGTCAGAAACTGTTCGGCCAGATCAAATAGGCTACTGATTTCCGCCGAATTCGGGGTCGAGTAAAATCGGACCTGCGAACCGAGCCTATCTAGCCGAGCAGTGCGGTGCGTCTGATCGCACCCACCCATTACAGGACTCAGTTAACGTCTTAGACCCTTTTTTTATCGCTCTGTATAAGCAAGCCACGTTCCCCAGGAGCCATAATCTCGTGGTGAGGTGATCTGTGATGGAGGCATACAACGAATACTCCGTTGCCTGGTCAGCTTCAGTCGACTCATAGACCCTTTCTGAGAGACTCACTTACACAACGTCACCTCTTCTCACTTTTTTTACGGCTTTTCACATGACCTATGAACTTCGATCTTTGACTACTGGCCGCTACGAACACGGTTGATCAGGGACGCGCCAAAGGTATTTGCCGCCCGGGTGCAAACTTTTATTGACCACCCCTAGAAAATTGAAAAACGTCAAAATTTCAATAACTCTTCGTCGCAAGGCCATACGCTCTTTCCACTCTTCATATTATTAACCCCTTGTTCCATGATTTCTTTTATAACTTTGCTTGATAGAGCTACTTTGTTGTTATTAATTTAATAAGAAAAGGAAAGAACTTGATGCTTATTTTGTGTCTATGTTTACTCTAAATGTTAACCCATTAAGGACCAAGTTTTTATACAGACCGAAATTTAATGTATTGATAAAAACTTGGCACGACCACTTTTTATTGCGAAATGAACATTGATATCGGAATGTGATAACGGGAATAATAAGTAGCAGATAGTGTGGAAAAATAGTATCGCTAAGCAGGATTTTATTATAGTAAAAAGTTTGTCATTTAGTTTCGGAAAAGTGCAATGTCCGAAATGGGAACCTTGGAGCGAAGGAGGTTAAAGATTAGTAATAGGCATGTTATATTTCATTTATGTGAAAAATAAATAAGTAACATTTAGACTTGCCGAATTCAATTGAAAATTTTCATCGTGAGGTTGACTCGGTATTATAGGAGGAAGGGTTAATGATTATACTGTATTGCATAACTCAAATTAGATATTAGGTAAATAAAATAAATATTAGATATTTGTTTTTTGTTACCCGTCGTGGTGTACTTCTTGCACCCTCGGGTTGGCACGAGTCTCTATTTGGTGGCCGAGTTAGGGATTTAATCCCTTACACTATGAGTTCTTTTCCAACAGCGTTCAACGAACCTATTTTATAGTTCATAATTCATAAGAAAGAGAACAAAATTCTACATTTACTGTACTTTTGCGTTCACTCAGAAACATTACAATCAACAATGGAAAAGTAATATTCGATTTAGATTTGAAAGAACCTAGTGACATATATAATTGTGAAATTCTAGTTGAAATTTTCGTCACGAATATGACGCCATATTGTAGCAGATTAACGTGTTTAGTGCAGTAGAGTTTGTATGAATTTCAGTGGATACTGTTATATAGTTGGATTTTTTAAACGAAGATTAATCCTTTAGCTACTCGTGAGTGCTTGGCTAGATAATTTCTTCGAATAAAGTGCTATTATGATCGCTGGATGATGTTTCAAATAGAAATTTCATGGTTTTAAATGAGGAAGCTATCACAGTATTCCTGTTATCGTGCGATTTAATTGAAGTTGTTTATCAAATTTTCTTTTACACATTAGAATAAATAATGATCCTTTGCATTAAATTGCAAAAGATTCTTATAAACGAAATGTATTACTCATAAATATTCAGAAAAGAAGTACGCAAAATTATGAATATTCTCGAATCGATATTCTCAAACAATTAAAATTCATTAATCCGCATTTATTCCGACGCAAAGTACGAACAAACCGCGAACCTCATAATTCCACTCAACACATTCCCTAGAAACACAGCAGATATACCAACACCCGGGAGCGCCATTGTGCACTTCATTGGAATAACGGCGGCGCGAGCGTTCATTTTTCTCTCTGTACACGAATTCGTAACGCTCGGTTGTTGTGGCTACCGTACCTGTGCAATTCCAGCCGGCTCGTTCGTCGCCGTTCTATTGATAGCTGGAATCACGGCGCGGCGCGCAGTCGAAGGTGGTATTACGCGCGTAACAACGCGTATAATCATTTCTCACAATCGGCACGGTTTCCTGTTCAATGCGCCGCGATAAAAATCCGAGGGGCCGATCGATCGGCCCGGCCGTGCAGGTTCAGCGACAGCTGCGGCTTCGTTTCAGGCTGCCCTAACAGCTGGCGCCTAACCTCTCGCGTGTAGGCACGTGCACGGCCGTGTCCCGAACTCCTTATGCACGTTTATGGCAGATGGTGAGCCGATCGCCGCGAAGCGCGGCACTCGATGTCTTCGGGGGTTCGATGTCTTGCCGGTGGTAACGTAAACCTGTATAAAGCACGTTACGCTCTGTGATACATAATTCGTCGCGCATTCGGCTACCGTCCTTGCCCCGCCATGCCACTAGCCGGCTGCAACATTTTCGTGAAACCGCCATATGCTGGGATCATCGTGTCACGACATTCCTGACACATTTTTCTGGCTATAAGTGAAGCTTCTGGCTCGATAAATGTCTGAGTCGCATTTGGTTTCTAACACGTTCAATACCATAATCACCACTGCAACCAAATCGAATCACTATAATTTATTCAATTAAACGATGATTATTTGAAAACATCCTAATATTGAGAATAAGGCTACCTATTGCGGCGACATTAAACACGACAAACCTGCGATAATAACAATGCAATTCTATTAAATAATTTAATATTGTATCATTTTCATTTTGAATTTGAATTGTTCTCGCTGTGGATTGTCTTTTTTGCAATTGTTTCACGCGATAGGTGAAAAATTATATATTCATATAATTTTTTAACATTTAAAACATAGTAAAAAATTCAAACACAGGGTTTTACGTAAATATTCTATGTGATATTGCCACGTTGATAACAGGGTACTCTCGTGTCAGATATATGTTAATGTCATCACGTAACGGTAATCAACGACGTCACACATATGTGACACGTGGTCGTCAACATCTTAACACTAAACGTACTGACACTTCGTGTAAGTACCTATATTAGGTAATTACCGGAAGAAGTTCGTGCGATTTTCTTCTTAGCATTTAACTGAGATCCGATTTCAATCAGCGTTTCACTAGTTTATCCTCTTGTCCTACGATTCCTTTCGCAACTGTGCTTGATAAAAGTACCTTATCGTTAATAATTTGATTGAAAAATAAAAGAATTTAATGATTATCCTGTGCCTACATTTAACAATGACAAGTAATATTTAATTTACTTTCAAAACAAGTAACTTGTAGATTCGTCGAATTCAATTGAAAATTTTTATCACAAGTCTGATTCCATATTATAGGAGAAAGGGTTAATAAATGAAATTGGTATTAGCAACAAGTTATGTTCATGCCTTTAGTATAAAATAAAATAAAATTCTTTTACAGAAACGATCTCTGTGTTTAATTTTAGAACCCGCATGAACTTTTCCCGGTAAGCTTATTCCTATCGTAACTAGTCGAATAACTGGCTATAAAAGAAAGATAAACAAGTCAGATGATACATTTTTTTTAGTGAAAACAGAAACAAAATGAAAAACAAAAACTGAAAAACTGATTAATCAGGCAATACAGGAATTGATATAAAGTTAAATGAACGAAAGAAAACGCAGAATTTTTAATCAAATTTTAAAACCTGTTCACGGTGCGATTAGTATTAACCCCTTTCCCTACGATTTTCTTTCATAAATAAACATAAACTATCCATAATTTCAGTGATTAAACATAGTGTAACTGAAAGGTATATACAATAAATACCAAAATTAACTGCAGTATGTTTCATACTGAGTATTTCACAATAAAATGTTTACAACTATATTTCTAAGCTCTTGTAACAAATTATCATCCCTTTCGTTTCCAACACTGTTGACTCACCGTTTACTTACCATCCTGGGAAAATTATTTTTTCACTCATAAATCTGCAAATTCTCGAGCTCTCCAGATAACTCACTAAAGGGACCCCTATATTCCTATGATTTATAACAGATATCCATAATTAACGTTCACAACGAAAACGTCGGACAAACAATTACTCCGCTTGCTTGTTTCCCTCCTTCATTCAGGAGCATAAAACAATTAAAATAAATTTCCCCAATCCGTTGTAAGCCGTATAACTGCCGTAAACAATCGCGAAACATATTTCAGTGCGAGTGTAAGCGAAATTACGCGCGGAAAATGTCAAAAATCGTTCACGACATGTCCGTAGTTTCTACCTTTAAACGAACCGGCCGGCAATTCGTTCCGAGTCAATTAAAATATCCCGGCCGTAATTAAAACTGGAGTGCCAGGATAATTTCGGAAAACAAAGACATCAAACGTATTACCTACCCCTAAAATGTAACACTCCAGCCATTTGAAAGAGATAATCGTCGTCCCCGCTTTCACGAGACCGTTTAAATATTTATATTGATCTCAACCTATTTCCCCGGCAGCTGTGATGTTGCTGGGCCGTGTTCGCCGGCAGGCAGCCTATTTCCGTCGAAAAAGGCTATTGCATTTTAAATCCTCGCGGATTCGTCGGCTTGTATAATTCAAGCACAAAAACCTACGGCTCTCGTATCGATGGCTGGTATTTCATGGAATCCGTTTGAACCTTTCGCTGTCTTGCTCGCGGATGTCAAGATCGTGCTTCCGAAGTTTCGAGATTGTCGGATAATTCTGTTATACACAATGGCGGCGAGGGAAGCTTAAAAGATGAAGATAAAGGAAAGTTTGCAGTCAAATACTAGGCACGATATTATGTATTATATACTATAATTAAATTGTCGAACAGTTAATTGTGGTTTCTCATTTTTATTTCCGTATTTGTTTGCTTTTAAAATTGTTAAAATTCTTAACGTATTCCTATAGATTTATATTTAAATTTATTAACACTAGATTGTGGTAGTACAATATATGTAAATTTACATGTTTACAAACACAAGCACCAGTATAATTTTAGTGTCTTCGGTTTAAGGAAAAAGGAGTTGATTATTTCGAATGAAATTGTATTATTTATATTTATTCGAAAATATATTAAAGTATATTAAATTGCACTAAACTTTGCATTTGATACGTATCAAAAAATTGACATGCACTATAAACACATAAAGATCCGCAGTGTAATGATCACAGATACGTGTTAACGGTCAACATTTCATTCGTGTATCAAAATGACAAACATCATATTTATTTTTACCAGCATCACGCACATAATGCTATAATTACGTTGCGTAACAATCTTTAGGAACGTATCGCGTGGACTTGTTTCGCATGTTTCTCGTATTACTTTCCATAGCTCATTATGTCTTTACTCCATACGCATAACTAAATGAGAAATGCAAGGACAATTAACGTCTGCGGCCGATGCAATTGCAGCTGGCACATGGGATATCAGCCACGTGGTTCCTTTCACTTTTATCACTTTCGCAGCCGGCAATGTTTTTCGCTTCCTTAACGTTGAATATCATCTGGAAAAAAGTAAGTTTCCTATCTGGCCGATGTCAATTATAAAATTCTTTCTGAAATATGATACTATTAACCGTTTGCTGTTCCGGATGAAAAAGGAATTCTATTATCTTACGCGAGTTTAAATCAATAATTCCTCGTAACGTAATCGAATGTTTTCTTACGTTGATTATATCATTAAATGAGACTAACTAGCTGTATTTTCTTAATTTTCGAATTTTAGTGGAGAAATATTCAACTGGTTTTGTAGGTATGTAATAGCAAATGTCTATTTCTTATTTAATTTCCAAAATCTAAATAAAAGAACATCAAACTTTTCAAGGCCAATAGAATAAATGTCCGTCAACCCACTGTTAACATATCACAATGAAAAGCAATTCGAAGTACAGAGGAATACCCAATTACCAACATCAAATAACCACTTTTCCCTAATAAAAGTACAAAGTGATCCGATTTGAAGTACATTTGTAACACTACTCGCTCGAGGAATCCTGGCATTGTAGAGAAACTCCAAGGATAATCAGTCGAACGTTGTATTTACGATCAGACAAGGGTATCTTAACCCATTTTTCCGTCGATCGAGATGAGTCTTCCTCTGTGTGTACGTGTGTACAATTGAGCGACGCGTGTACGTAAGAAAGCAGCAACCAATCGTAACTCGGGGAGCAACGATTCTTGGGGTCTTCTCGGCTGGAGGGTTTGCCCGCTCCGCTGGAAGATCTTATCGACTAATTGGAGCACCATGCGACCGGCAATAGAGACCATCCAACCCCTTTCCCCTCACCCGCCAATTCTCTTTCGAGAACGGTGTCTCCTCAACTTTAATACAACACACCGGCGGACGTCTTCTTCTTCCATCTACGCGACAGCTACCTAATTACGATCCTCTCCTTTCCGTCGGAATCATCGGTCTGGCCGGATTTACGGGAGATGGCATTCAGTCGAAACGAAACGACGCGTGTATAAAACAGAGTATGCCTCTCAGAAGTTAGCTGATTACCTATAAAACTCCGACGCTTCACCTAATTCTCTCTAACAAGACTCCTAATGCATAAGTACTTGGCACTATTGGGCTTCCATGTCCGCGCGATACTGGGATTATTATCACAGATTTCGTAAATAGTGTAGAACCTGAATACCTCGGAATGTAAAACCTTTGTAATTCGAATTGTTCGACTCATCTTTTGTGTAGTGAGTATTGAATAATTGCAATACAAATTGGAATCCAAATGTTGCAGCTATGAAAATGTTTACTATAGGTATTTATTTCGTGTTTCTAGTGAAAATCCTAGTGAAAGAATTGCGGGTATAACTGGTCAGTTTTCATTTGTTCCTATCTCATTTTATATGTTGATTCAGGAGAGATCAGATCTGTATAACTCGAAGCTTTTTTGTATTACTGATACTTCTTCTAATTTACAATATACGCAATTACAGTGTATCAACACATGTATCCATCGCAGTGATTATGTAGGATCACTGGATCTACGATCACCTTGCGTAAATTGCTTAAATCGAGTTTTCTTTCGTTAACACCAGAACTACCAAGCACTTAAACTGACTTTTCTAAATTTCTTTATAAAACTTAAACTGTTTATTCATTAAGATTTTAATTGGCTTATATTTCAGTATAGGTATTACTAAATTAACTTCTTGAACGACTTCTCAGCGAAGCATCCGTATCTTTTTAGTAATTGTAACAGAAGAAATCAAGAATGGGTCATTCTGACCCATTTGGTAGTTCTAGCGTTAAACCTCTATAATTCGAAAACCTATTTTTAATTCTTGAAAAATTAATTTTTAAATCTGTATAGAAGGTTGTCTCATCCAGATTCATGTGACTAAACGGTCAAATGTTGATCGAGGTTGTACGAGACTCAATTCAGCATCGTGAGTGGACGATGCCCTTTGCTCTTGTGCAGTTTTAGTTCGTAGGTAGTTGGCCAACTTCTCAGTGGCATATTTTACATGGCACAGCATGTTCTCAGTTTATCGTCACTGACTGACTTCTTCTCTCTTTCTCGTCTGTTTTTGCTGTGGCGGTACCGACGGCTTCCTGTGAGATCGCATCGACTAATTAGAGGGTCGGGCGAAGTGTCAGTCGGCTTTAGCGCGAGGAAAACGATACGGTGTAATGGCAGTGCCTTCTACTTCCGCTTACGATTCTTCTTTTGTTGAATGAGATTCCTTCTATTTTATGGTACTGGCGTGGAAATTATTCTGGATTTATTTTTGTTTCTTCATTTTAGTTCTTCTTTTGATTTTCTTCTAGGTTTTCAAAGTTGGATTGTTTGCGAAAAGTTGCGAAGGAGAATCTGTTGACGAGTGATTGGTAAATATTGGCCAACTTTAATGTTGTATTGAGTCTGAAGTCTTATTATTGGAGAATCACAGAATATTGGATGAAAAACGTGATTTAAAGGTGAAGTATACAATGCCTCAAGAATATAGGGGATTTCTTTATAATAATTGTAAGTAATTTAAAAATATATTTCAACGTATGGGTAAATGAAGGAGAATTATATTAAGTATTAAAAATTATGGAACACCGAAGCAAGCTTGCACAGGATTTTACGATAAAACGTACGAAAATTGACTGAAACGTGATAGATATTTTCTGTCTGGAACAGATGGGAGATATCACATTTCTGTGTTTTAGGAAAAATAGTTCCAGGTGGTTAAGGCAGGTTGCTAATAATAGGGTAGAAACCATTTTTCATTCTACAGTGGCTGACAAAACGATAGCACGCACTACATTTTTCTGTAATTTACAAAATTAACGAAAATGGGACACAGTTTGAGAACACACACACACAAGGTGTACTTGATATACAGGTTACATGTACAGATCAACTTGAACATTAAAATGTGTCGTTTGTTTTTTAAATGTCAAATGATTTTAGAAGTCATATAATGCGATAAATAAATTGTTGTTTTCTATATAATTATGGACTGAGTAGGTCTGTCAAGTACGGGAAAATGTATATTTTAAGAACAATTAATAATATTCATTTTCTACACTCTTTTTTGATGTTTATGAAATAATTCAGAATATTTTTAATAAATTCGTTCATATTAAACCCTTGTCATATCGTGACCAACTGGCAAGGAAGATTGCAAGCAGACTTTAATAAATATAAATATCATTTAGTTCTGTCAAGTAAAAATTAAATATTACTTTTTTATTATCAATTGCGGCACTTTAAAGTAAACGTAGACATAAAATCAGCTTAGAATCTTTTGCCAGCGAATTATGAATAATAAAATCAGTTCCATCGAATGAAGTTCCGAAAGAAACAGCAGTGTAAAGTGTTAACCCTTGCCCTTCTATATCGTGTCAGACTCATGACGAAAATTTTGAACGGAATTTAACAAATCTAAATATTATTTACTTTTTTTAAGTATATTAACCAACTTTCGAATAAAATATTACTTTTCTATTCCCATCTATTGATCTCTGAAGTAAATGTTGGCTTAGAATAATTATCAACTGCTTTTTTTCTAATAAATGATCAACGATGAGGTAACTTTATCAAATTGTGAAAGAAATCATAGTACAAGTAGTTAACCCCTTGTCCTATGATTCGTTTCCCAACAATAATGGATATACCTACTTTGTTATTAATGATTTATTGAAAAAAGACAAGAATTCTTGGCACACTCTATGTCTATATCTACTCTAAACTACAATAATGGATAACAAAAGAAGAATATTCAGTTTAAATTCTGTTCAAAATCCTTATCACATGTTTGACACGTTGTTATGAAGTAAGGGGTTAATAAATTGGCATACGTCAAACAAACAATAACAATCAATAATCTCGAGAAAATAAATAACGTACAAGCTGCAACACATCGTCCAATCAATATTCCCCTAATGTGTAATTTTAATAAACTACACACGCCGATGGACGTTTAATTGTTACAAGGCTGGAAGAAGAGTAATCGGTTTATCGTGACTTTTTCCTGGCGAAACAGAGGCGCTTCGTTAATGAACAACGTGATGAGCATAAAATGCACCGGCGATGGTTACCCTTCTTTTCTTTTCGCCCGCTCTCGTACTGCCTGTTTCCCGATGCTACACGAATGCAAAAAAGCCTTCTCCTCGTTCGAGGTATTACGTACCGCTTCTTCTTTGCGCGTCTTCCGCGGCAACTTCGTGCATGGGTTTCATTGCCATAAGTAAACAAACCCGAGGATTATCTCGGGGACTCTGGGAATTTGCACGTCGCTGTTTCTAATTCCGCGCGCTTCTTGGATTGGACATAGTTGCGTGCAAATAAACCTCTCGCTAGACCGGCGTCACGTATGGGCGCACGGTACCTAACGACCAACGGCACGGTCATCTCCTCCATCGTTGCGCTGTACGTTTGCACAAAGGATAAATTAGGGTTCGCTCTGAATTACCTAGTTTCTATAACATTTCTCCGCTTCCCTCTGTAATCCTGACGCGGACACGACGATTAACAAATTTCTGTGTGCGGAACGGTGCGGTAACTTTGACCGCGATCAAGTTAAGCCGTTTTTACGCGGAATTGGACAGTTTTCCTTTAAAATATTCTTACATTCTTGTTTCTTAACATTTCTTTTTTATTCTACATTATATGGCAGTGATGTTTTATCGGATTAAGAATATTCTTTTGTTTTCTCGTTTTACTTAATCTCTTGGTTTATAACAACGTGTCAGATTCGTGGTGAAGATTTTCAATATGATTTATTAAACATTAATATTGCTCACTTACTATATTGTGACAAGCCCATGGCGAACATTTCAAACGAAATACAAAGAACATAAATGTTATTCAATTCTTTTAAATTCAAAGGCTATAGCAGGATAAGGGGGCCAAAGTGCCTTTAAACCGATTTTATCCGTGAGAGTTTCATTCGATAGCTTATCCATAGGAAACATTGCACACCAATTTTCAACTTCCTATCTCAACCAGAAAGGTAGTTGCAGGATAAATTCGAATTATAAGTTCTTGTCGTCTTTTCCCTATTTAATTCCGTACAATTCTGAAAAAAATGTAAGATATTTTTAGCACAGCAATGTATGGCCGAGAATTTTAGGAGATTTTTTTCGTTGCAAATCCTTAGCGTGAAAAATGAAAGACTGGGTCAGTATTTATTTAATATTATTACGCTTTATTAATATTTTATTATGGTTATTGTTATCATTATTAATAAAACGAAGTATTTTTTAAAAATTAATTTTATTCATTTATCTGATTGTTATAACTGAATGATTTTTATTTAACAAATTATGTCGAAAGAAGTGAATATTTTAAACAGGTAAATTTCATTTTTAAGTTCAGAGAAAACACAGATCGATATAAACAAGGTTATCGATTATAAAACAAAAAATAAATGTTTTGAAGTTTGGCACACAGTTTGAATATTTCTAACAATCATTATTACTATTTCATTTCTTAGAAACAAATGTAGTTTGTATAACACGTAAGTAAATAATGTTACAATTTATCGCGTAAATGAGAAATTCCTGTAAATGGAGGTGCAGGTGTACATGCAAAGGATTACAAATACATGCAGCAAACATATAAACAGCCACTAAATACAGCCAAAATGTCCGATCCACGGTGTGTTAACACTAAAACTATCCGGACGGGTTAAATTGACCCACTTTGGAATCTTTATTTTGCAAATATTTAAATTATAAAGGCGTTTTTGCGAAAGATTTTCAATAAAATTTGTGTATTTGTGCAGATACAAAACTAGAAGGCCCTTTGAATCTCAAGAAACGTATTGTCCTAATTTGCATTAAAAATTGGAAATAAGTAACTGTAACTGTTCTGTAGTTCTAGTATTATTGGATGAAATCGGTATTAGCAGCAAGTTATGTTTATGCCATTGATAATCAAATCAAATAGAATTATTCTATACAAACGTCCTCTATATTTAAATTTTTATTTAATACTAAACGTATCGCGACCGCTCAAATGACCGATTTTAAAATTTGATCAATAATTCTGCGTATCCTTTCGTTCATTTAACGTTATATTAATTCCTATACTGTCCGATTAATCAGTCTATCAATTTCTGTTTTTCCTTCTATTTCTATTTCCACTGAGAAAACTTAACCATCTGACTTGTTTATTTTTATTTTGTAATCACTCACTTCACTGGTTACTTTAGAAATAGGTGTGTGCAAAGTGCCGATACGTTTAGTGTGAAGAACTTGCAGAAACTTTTTCCGGTACCTAATATTTTTTTGCTGATCAGTTAAGTCACTTTAATTTTTCTTAGTTCTAGTGCTAAAAAGGCTCGTGGAAGGTCCGTTCGTTGCCGTTCACGTTTATCTCGAAAAATACTTGTCGATATCATTTTCGAATGTCCATGACGTTCGCTCCCGGGACACCGGAACGTGTTCAGAGATCGTAGGTACCGTACATATGTGAACTATGACTGAGAAAAGTGAGTGATATTCGGTCAGGCTGTCGTGGCCACCGATTCCGGAGCGCGAACACGTCCGCTCATAAGTCTCAATGCAGTATAAGTATCTACTTGCGATCTTGCTGACCACCATGGAATTCGAAGGAGAGACTGATATCTCACCCCGGACGTACCTGGAAGGTAGATGTGGCCGCGAACGATGTATGTACACGAACATGGTGGTTCTATGTATATATACACGAATCGTATATATCTAACTTATATAGATTTTTCTCGACCGTGTTAGTACCATGGAAAGAGCTCGTGCGAGGCAGAGGTGAATTATCCGAGCCGTCATTATTTTTCCACAGTTTTTCACGGGAACGCCATATCGATGGGAATAACGAGTTGATAAGTTGTGACTGAAATGAGAAGTTATCCTCCGGTTAAAGATTTTTATTGGAAACGTTTATTACTTTCTAATGAAATGTAAATATGTCTGATATTTTGATATTGGTTAAATATCGTTGCTCAATTGTTAATATTTGTTAAACACTGCTGTTCAATTGCTGATATTTGTTAAATACTGTTGTTCAATTGCTGATATTTGATAAATGTAGGTATTTGATAACGTTGATACTTTCAGATTGATCTTAAAGGAAAACCATATATAAGCCAAGGAATAAAGCTATGTCATTTCAATATTTCACTGTATTGTTACTTATATTGTACAAAGCTTAGTATTATATATAAAACTTTATAATTTTGCTGCACCAAATCAAGTGGCGACTGAGAGTCGCCTGTCGAGTGCAAAGGGTTAAACTTGTAGAAACTTTCTTAATCCTTGGCAGGTGGACGTTGTTGATTTTATCACACTATGCACCGACGCGGTTTTAATGGAACTAACGCTTAAGACCGATAATTTTTTATTATAATATCACGTACACATTAATTTCCAAAAGGAACATAATCAAAAAATTAATAACAGTTACATCGAAATATTTTTCAACAATTTAAAAAATACGGATTTTATAAGTTAGTACCTTCTAATATATAATTTATACCTTTGTTATGGATTGTCATAAAATCTAATTTTAAACGACCGATGCATACTGTGCTATAAGTGATACCTATGCATTATAGTTTTATTCAGTTTTTTAGTTGTTTGTGTTTCATTTTGCTGGAAATATATGTGTAAATATAATTGTTTTCTTTAGATATGCTTCAAGATAAACTTAGTAATTAGTATCTTAAGGTATTAACTACTAGAAGATGAGAAGATAAATGAAGTCTTTTAAATTCAGAGGTCTTTCTTCGTGAAATGAAATTTTTGAAAGATATTACGAGCCATAAAATCATGAAGATCCTCTGATTACAATGGTAAACCTGAAGTCAAATTTGCATTTTATGTTTTCGGCGTGGATTGATGATTCATTCGCAAAAAGACCTTCATTTGTCAGAAGTGCAACTAACTTTTGCATTCCAACTTCGACTATTTTAATCTCAACTGATTGATGTTCCTATTTAATTCGTGAGAAAATAGATACGAAACATGTCCTGTTCAGTAACAAATATCTTTTATTACATTTTCCTACAAAATAATAGACGATGGAAGAAGTTAAAAGCTTAAAATAAGCGAGGCCTGCGGTCGACAGAGCAGAAATATTTCGATAATGTGTACCAGTCGTTTCCATTTTCTAAATATTGCGCTTGAGAGAAAAGTGCGAAAGAAATTACGATAATGACACAATTAAAGTGGCATAATTAATCGTGTCATACTTTTAATGCACCGCCAACGATGGTTAGAATGCGCTAAATACTCGTAAAAATGTTATGAACATGTGAAAATGTTGAAATCTCTTCGGTAAGGTATTCGACGATTACGTTGAACAGAAAATAAAAGAGGAATAGGAGTAATGTGTTTCGTTAATGTAGTTTTCGTAACGACTCGAATCGAACTGTAAAATGGTCAGGTTAACGTGTAGAGACACGTAATTAGGTGGTTCGATAATATAAGCTTTTATAAGCCCGATGCTAATAATATTTTATTGTAAATATTTGTGTTTAAATAGGAATATTGAGAAACGAGTTCTTATAAATGCGCTGCATAAAATAAAATATTTAGAAGGGAACGCGGCATGCAAGTGGTACGCGATAATAGTAATACATAAATAACACGAGTATGGTTAATCATTTAATTTCGTAACCGGATGGGAATGTTTAAAAAACTAACTGCGATATGTCCGCGAAACGAGCACATCGTAAAACTAAAAAGTGAAAAGTTCCAAGTATTTATCTATCAACGGTTATATAATATTGCGTGTTCAGTTACTTGCGAAAGTATTCGTAGACGATATAAAAAGAACCTTCTTAATCGAGCACAGAAATGATTAAATTAGCTAGAAATTAAATTTATTTATGCACGAATAAATATCACAGAGATGCAAGTGTTCGCTCACATTCAAGATCGTTAGTGATGCTTTGTGTTCTGCGAAACTATTTTACCATTAATTTCTTTTTAATTTTCTAAAGTTCTTGAACGAAAATATTATAGTTTGCCATATTGTGTGGCGTAATTAAATTTCATCTCAGTTTCTTAGTTTCCAAACTGTACTGGAAGGCATTTCAAGAAATTATCGCATCAGTAGTGTTTCGCTTATTTTAAACAATGTTTTAATTTGTGCGAGTGTTTATAATATTATAAAAATATAAGTAGTTTTATTCTAGAGAGTTTATAGAGTTATTTTATATAAAGGATGTTTGTATAGTTAATTAAAGCGCAATACCAACTGAATCGACCGTTTATAAACGTTTCACGTTTATTTCAGATAGAAAAATTAACTGAAATTCCGATCGAGAACGTTTAAGAGCTCAATTTTTTAATCCAGTTTTGACATGATAAAAACGACAGTTTAAAATATCGGATAAACAACGCGTGAATTAAATTATTTGTCTTTTAAATTAATTGGCATTGGTTAAATATATTTACAACGAACAAACATCTATGATAAAGGTATTGATTGACGACACGTATTACAACATGTGTGTTAAAACCATTTCAATATTAAAAACATTTCACGAAATACACACTTGTTATTTTTAACTACTTACAGTAGTGTTCAAAAGTTCCCAGCCAGACCGTTTTTTGAACTTTTCTTACACTATAAAGTCTTTAAGAACTTTTTGTTATTATGACATATAAAGAACATATTGCATGAGAGGATACTGTACAAAAATCAACACTATCCATTCTTAATCATTTTTTTTTCGAAATAAATAATTCAGCATGTTCAAGAATTTTCAGCTCGAGTGTTTAAGAAAAAATATAATACTTGTTTTCTACTATAATAATAATTTAATGTAAAGTATTTAACATATTACATTTAATATTTTGTGATCATATCCTTTGTATGAATGACAGCGGCACATCGATGTGGCATGGACTCAATTCCAAAAACGATCTGGCCGTGAACCCGGCAATTATAAAAGACGAGAAAGATTGGACAGATATATTTATGCGAATGCATCGCAGGGAAAAGGTCACGCTAGCTGACTGTACCAGAATTTTTTCAATGGCAGCGCCCAAGCAAAAATTCTGCTGTACACATTACAGGCTACTAGACAGTTTGTTTTACGACCGAGAAAGAAGTTAACTCTTTGCACTTGCATTTTTTTTGGTCCTATATTCTCTGTGTAGAATATGGCATATTTAAATACAAAAGTGGTTCTTAACGTATAAAAACGAATTAGTACAATTTTTAAATGAAATTATTTGTAACTTTGAAGTGTATCACATTTTTTAAAATACGTGTTAAGATGAAAATTAGATTGGTGATCGACATTTTTTTAATAATAGGTTACTTATTAATAACACAACTTTAATGTTGAAACTCTTTAGTCAACATGTAGATTAACTGCTCCCTCACCGAGTTGGATGATTTTTAAATATATAATAGAAAACGATACTTTAAATTTCTTTCTATCAATGAAAATATATTACTATGCTGTAAAACTGTTACTAACTGAAGTATTACCAAATATTTGCGATATAATTGTTGTTCAACATTGATAATATACCCGAAAAGTACTCCTCAACTGCATTACCAAACTTATAATTAGCGCAATAAGATATCTATTATCCGATTTAAGCGACTAACAGTCTAAATAAATGGATACTTGAGAAAGTCAACAAAGTATATTAGTCAAATTCGTATTCAGTTTAAGGTATAACCTAAAAATACAACTTATTGTGTTCAATAAAATCAAATAATAAAGTGTATATTCATCAAACGCAGACCAAATGAATCTATAATATGTTCTAACGAAAAACTCAAGCGACACGAAGGAAAATTACGTGTTTATCCGAGGAAATAAATAATTGATCGTTAAAGGAATCATGGTATCATTTTGATTTTAAGATAACGTGTATATCCATCAAGCGCAGTGAATTGGTTAACAAGTTAATCGAGGTCCTCTACCTAAGAAAATTACTCCAAGCACAAAAGACCTCAGTAGCAGATCAAACCCTTTTCTCTTTGAACCAACCACTTCCGAAGCGTCTCTGGAAGGTTTACTCACTTGCCAGCCATAATCGTGAAACTATTACGATCCTGCAAGCATTCCAGACACCGTTCCAACCGCGCGGCGCTCGTTTGAAAACACGTCTCCTCCGTTAAGCACTCGAAAAAAGTGAACGACGGTCTCCGGCATTGTGTCATCGACAAAGAGGTGCGAATATCAGGCCCGAACGGCCAGGGAAATTCCTCAAAGCCGTAAGAAAAGACGGCTGGCGGGGCGCGCGCGGTGCCGCGGCAGCCTGGAGTAAGTAACTGGCGCGGCAGAGAGAGGCAACAGGAGCAAGGGAGCCAGCGCACGTCAGTTCAGAATGACAAAAGAGGTATTGTGCTCGCACGTGAGATTTCTGCGAGTCGGGGTAACGCCCCAATCACTATATAAACCTACACACAGGACGTATAACGTGGCTCGGTAGCTCAGTCGAGCCAACCGGTCTTACTTATCGCATCGGGCCACGACATCCAGCCGGGCCGCTTGGCTTGCTCACGTTCGTAGCGCAGTGCAGCGCCTTCCCCAAATTCTGAAACCTGTTCCACGGATGACTGTCGGCGACTTGACCCGGCCGGATGGAAGGTGAAACGCGTGCATGCGTACGTACATACCTACATACATACGTATGTACGACCGGATTCACTGGAATGTCTCCGGATGAATAAAGTTGTTCCCTCGAGGGTAGAGGGAGGGTGGCATCTTACCTGGTTGAGTATTATGCCTTGGAATGTAACGATCGAGCTTCGTAATTACTTGGCGACACTTGACCCGGCACGCTCCGCGCGCTCGGAAAGGCCGCTTCCTGACGAGATACCTGGCATTTTGGTTGCAGCTCGATTATGGCGCGCATTGTGAACGATATTTGGAATTTGCTCGTTGATAGTACTTCGATCAGTTTCACCGGGGTAAAAGTGTGGAATATTGAAAGATGTTGGTTGTGCTGTTACTGATGATTAGAGGTCTTTTAACCCTTGAATGGTACGCATAGGTATCACGAATATTTTAAGTAACCGGAAAGCTGGGAAACGTCTTAAAGACAAAGGAAACTTGCAGCACACGGGGATCTTTGCTTATGGCTGACAGCTTAAGTTCTAATTATAATTATTACTAGTGCTTATCTAATTTCTTTCGCTGTAAAGCTTCAATTTCATTTCAAAGCAGCTGTCATCTCTTTGATTTAGAGGGAAATACATATTCAGGGACATTAGGGTTAAATGTCTTAACACTTAACTAATCGGTGAAGATTAGGATTTATGAAAAAATTCTACGTTATAAGGATTTCACATTTACGAATTTCACGTTAAGTTCCTTTCTTGCATACTGGTCCAATTCCACTTATTATGAAGAATTTCACTTTTATAGTTATTTGCCAAAATGTGAAATGTTGAAAGATGTAGGTTATTTGCGATGTATAGATTAATTATCGGTTTGTTATATTAAGACCTAGCTATGGCTAAATCTTCAAATATTAATTTAATACGTCCGCTATCTCCGTTTGTCTCCGTAATATTCTACTAAATCCAACAAATCTTTCAATTAAAGTATTAAGAAAATAAAACTAAACAGAGTCATTGATTTTCTAAATATATTGTCAGACCTTATATCTTTAGTTAACAGTATCTATGGCATTAGTTTAATTTTTTATATGTAAATTATAGGATTATGGGAGTCATAAATATACTACGTTGATAGGAAACGTGTTAAAGTGTTGTGAATAGTAGGAATATGTAACAAAAATATTCTACGCAATTACCAATTTTTCAGTGATAGTGTCATTGATAATTTATTGAAAAGGTTCTTGCTGAACGAGTTAATGTTAAATAGGATGTGCCTTTGTCTTTGTATGGACCCCTTTCTATTCTTTGAAAATGTTGAAGTTATTAAATTTTTAAATATTAATTCATGGTATTGTGAACAATTCAAGCTTTTTTGATAAATTCGCAGAGTTCACGATTTTTTAATGCTGGAGCCATTGGTTTTGGAGAAATTCTGATTGAACGAATTGAATTGAAAAAGAACAGGCCTGTATAGGAAATTTTTCATTCTTTTGATATAGTTGTCATTAAATTTTGAAATAGTTTCACGTGATACAAATATTTGGAGTTTCCTTGATAAATGTTACGCGAGTTTTATGATTTCTGTACCATAGGGACATTGGTGCTGTGTGTTAGTAAGGTTCTGATTGAACCAGTCAAAGTTAAATGGGACATATTTTTATATGAATTTTCTTTTTTTGTACCTTTTTACTAAATTTTTTCTCACGTATTGTAGGGTAGTACACAAACTTTCACAGTAAACATTTTTTTCATATTGGTTCTCTCATCGCGATACCACTGTACACATCTTTAAATTCTAGTAAAATTGCTGAATGTTTCTGAATCGTGTTTCCCATTTAATCGTTAAGAAAACATCAAGAGAAGGATGACATTTTATCAGAATCAATCTAACTTACGCTGACAAATAAACGTATGTAAATAAAATATTGAGATCTTCCATCCCTTCCTTTTGAATCCTTCATAATCTATCTAATTTTATCTGACGAATGACCGAATGCTTATAAAATATTAAAATCTGTCAATCCTTCCTTTCGAATCCTTGATAATCTATCTAATATTAACTGATAATTGTACAAACTGCCATAAAATATGAAATTCTCTCATTCCTTCCTCGTAAATTCTTGAAAATTGACGGGTGTACCCAAAATCACAAATACTAATTACATCTTAACTACCTAACTCGGACTCCTTAAATTTACGCCAATGAAGGGAAATATTCTGCTTATACGTATCACACAAAAATATTCTCCAAACAGCAGAGAAATGCCAACAACCATCAATCCCAAGAAAAGCCTTAGAGATTACCTTAATAACACGTTGTCCAGCCGTAACCGACGTACAAAACGCTACCCTCGTTCGCATTCATACAGAATCATTCCGTCAACAACACCCAAATTACGACTGAAAGTCGCTTCCCAGAAGATGGACGCAGTTCCTCTAAATTGTATGTTCCTCTGCCAAATAAGTGACGTATAACGTAAGGATACCGCGCGGCATTAAGTTCTAATTCGGTTTAATGCGCCCCTTACCCGAATTCCAGCAGCGGCGGTACAAGCCTGGCTAGCAACTGCCGCCTTGAGTTTACGAGATGGTACAGAAACGATAGTCCCCCGGTAATCTCTTGTCCGAAGCTTCTTCGAGTCGATATTCTCAATGGTCGGTTAAATAATAAGATTCCGAGAGGCGGACGATAACGCATCGTAAATGAGCTCTCGCCATTCGCCTTTAACGATCAGGCCATCATCACACTGGCTTTGGAGTCTCTATTCTCGACGTTAACCCTTCGCATTTCTTTGTCGAGCATTAAACAACAATTTTATTCACTGGTATTACTATGTTGAGTGATATCTGACTTACACTTTTCATTTGTATTTGTCCTGTTTTTAATTTAATTAAGTAAAAGGAATTGTTTGTATTGCCTTTCAATAATGTTTTGAAGATGTATCTACATCGTCATTTTGGTAAATTTTTATATCTAGAAAATAAAGTACTAAATGAATAATTTAATTATTCTATAGTTTTTGTCTATAGTCTTTAAGAGTTTGATGCATCATTTAACTTCCCTTGTTAAAAGTTTTGAATAGTTTCACAAAATCCTCATTCAGATAGTGTTAACCAGCTGTTCTTTGAGAAAGGATCAGAATTTTTTCATAAGTAATATCTAATATATATATATATAATTTTATAAAAAATATCAATGACACTTTATAAGTAATAAATTACAAATTATAAATTTTAAATATAGTACATTGTATATTATACATTTATTACAAAATAACAAATATAAATTAGAAATATCATAACATTAACATAACGCTCTAATAAATAAAAAAAGTCATATATAATGTAAGGAACAGAACTGTTTTATTTCACGTACTAACACATTACCTCGAATTTAACGTTAAATATGAAATTTTATAATTTTATTGCGTCAAACCAACTAAATTCGTCTCTTGAGCGTAGAAGCTTAAATAAGACATTCAAAATAATGGAGGATTACTAGGAAGAAAATGTAAGCAAAATTCGCAGCGTCGAGGGTTACGGAAGCGGAAGCTTAAAGTGTTTCTAGCCCTCGGGCGAACCGCAACTGCTTGAGGTCGGTGAATCAGTCTTGAAGAACTCGTGACAACGATCGTGTCGACTGATTCACAGGGATGAAGTGTCGAAACAGTCCCTGGATACGTTCGTAGATAGGCACGCGATCGAAACAATAGGCGGTCCAACAAGACGAGTCAGTAAATGTAAACAAAACTACGGCAGCTAGACCTAGGAAAAAATAAAATAACTGTTTGAAACTGTTATATATCGATTCCGACTGAAACAGTTATGGAGAGCATGCAACAGAAGATCAACAATAAAACATCTATTAACCCCTTGCCCTACAATATCGCGTCAGACTCGTGCTGCAGATTTCAAATAGAATGTAACAAACATCAATATTATTCAGTTTGTTTGAATGCAAATGATATATTATTCCTTCGTTATCTCCGTTCGTTAACTCTCAACTGTGCTTATGAGATGCTCGGGTAGCCGGGTACTCGTCTATCTCATGAGATTCTGGGGTACCTGGCGCGTAACTCGGGTCCCCGAGTATTTCATACGTCACAGCTCCAATCGAAACAGGCCCCGCTAACAGGCAAAAAAGCAGCGTTATTTGTCGTTTCTGCCTGCGGAAAGCGAAAAATATAGAGAAACCGGTAGGGAGAGGAGAGCTGTGTCACGTTCAGGCGTAATATTTGCCCGCGCGCAACGAAAACTCGGGGTTATTACGTCGTCGAACGTGTTTTATCCCCACGCGTGGCGATAAATCACGGTGAATTTAACAAACTTCACCGCGCGGCCCGCAATAATACACATATTCCGGGCGAAATTTATATCCGTGTATTGCGCACTGCCACCGACCACCCGCCTCGCTCTCTTCCCTTTCTCTCTCTCTCTCTCTCTCTCTTTTTTTTTAATATACGTCCAACGCTGACCCGTTCTCTTTCAGTCTTTAATTATTGTTTATCGCGGTTACGCGTGTGACATTCGACGTGGTCTGTTTTTACCGCGTTTTTGATGTCGCGTTCTCCGGCCGTCGTTAATGGTCTAGTCAATCATTCCTATGTTGTAACGGAAGTTCGGGGATTGCGGTTGTAATGGAAGGTGAGAAATGGAGGAGATTCGGAGATGTGAAAAGGAAAGGCAGATTGGGAGTTTTTTATCAGTGAGGTTGGAGATAGTAACTTTATCTTGGACGTAGGTATACTTGATGACTTTAATTTTTGAGAGGCTGTTTTGTCATTCGTTAATGGAATTTGGTCATTATTGTGGATACGATGGCATTTGATGGTTTCGGTTTTTCAGAGGTTGTGTATTCGATGGTTTTTGTTATTGAGAATTTGTGTTTTGTGAATAGTTATCTATTTAGTCGTGACTTATTGGAACAAAACCTCTTCGAGGTTTGAACATGTTTCTGCAATATAATTGTAGTTTTCAAGATAATGAAATTGATGGATGATGACGGAATTGTAGTTTTCAATGAATTCTTAGGAATAACATTACTTCATTCATTTTATTATTTAATTCAATTATAATTTATCATGGTACTTCACAGATTTATTTAAGAGCACTTGGTAGAAGCTATAATCGTTAATCTTAGAATTAATCGCAACAGTAATCAGTAAAATACGTAGCTATTGGAATGAATCCGAATATCATATCCGCCTCAACAGAAAATAACAAAGGGTTAAACAATTTCACGTGTCCTAGAACTCGCAAACATTTGATCAGCGTTCCATTGTCGGGAATAAGTGAAGCGGTCGCGTGCATTCAACAATATTCCGAGATCAATCGTTATTGCATTTTTGTTGCCG
This sequence comes from Nomia melanderi, assembly GCF_051020985.1. NCBI lineage: Eukaryota > Metazoa > Arthropoda > Insecta > Hymenoptera > Halictidae > Nomia > Nomia melanderi. Next base: position 26,386,525 of record NC_134999.1, on the reverse strand, counting down.
TACAGTACACCGCAAAGCACAGTCATAGCCCATAAAAATCACACAAATACACGTTCCGTGTTGCATGAGTTAGCTGGTAGACGTAACGTTGGGAGATCACTCGATAGCTAGATGAAGGCATGCGAATCTGATTAGTCACGTTTTTCGTTCTCACCTCATTTTCGATGCTAATTTGCTATTTGTCAATACAGTTACACGCAGTGTTCTAAAACGCTCGAGTTTCGAAGCTTAAAGTTTCAACCTGAAAGGCTCAGTCTGGAAAGCTTACAGTTCCATAAATCTCAAGTTTTCGAAGCTGAAGTCTTTAATCTTGAAGGTTGAGTCTTAAAGGTGTGGAGTGCTATAAAGCTCGAATCCTCAAAGTTTCAAGTCTCAACTTAAAAACCGAGTCTTTATAACTTAGAGCTCTATAAAGTTTGAGTCCTCGAAGCTTGAAGTTTCAACCTTAAAGCCTGAATCTAGAAGGCTTAGAGCTCTATAAAACCGAAGTCCTCAGATTCAAGTCTTAATCTTAAAGACTGAGCCTTTAAATCTTAGAATACTAGACAGATCTCGAAGCTTAAAGTCTCAACCTTAAAACCTAGGTCTTGAATGCTTGAAGCTCTATAAAGTTCCAGTCCTCGAAGACTCAAGTCTTAATCTTAAAGACTGAGTCTTCAAAACTTCAAAGTTCAACTTTGAAGATTTGAAAGCTCGATCTAAATCTTAATAGCCTTCACGCTCAAGTCCTTATACTTGAAAAATCAAACCGTCTGTTGATATATTAACACCGTACAGTATATCAGACGGCTCAAGCTTCCGAGCATAAAGACTGCAACATTGAAGACTTCAGCTTTTACAGCTTAAGGTTTTGAGCCTTTAGAGCACGAGCTCTTAAAGCTTGAGTAGCGGCTACGGCTTCAAAGCACCAATTTCAGAACTCAGTTCTACAACACTGGTTACACGTAGCCAGTCAAAGCTATGGGCAAAACACTCATGAAAAGATTTCTTTTGCCCCTGTACCGTCCGGATAGACATCGAATCATCGCCTATCTGTACGATCGTAAGTAAATACACAACGCCGCGTTTCAAACTCTCCCGTTTCGCGACTGATACCCGGCAAGTTCAACCAGTGTTCCTCGTTTTGTTCACTTTAGTGTGGTTTAAGTGGAAGGCAATTCTCACGCGTCACTTTTTAGGGTCACGCTCCAATTAGTTGAACGAATTTCAGAACTACACTTGCGTTCTTTTTTTTCTCTCTCTCGCTACGCGGGTCTTTGTTCGCCAGTCAGTGTAGCTAACGCGCGCCTCTATTTTTAACCCGGTACGTGCTCGTTCCGCACTCGTTTTCGGTCCTTTTTCGAGTTTTAATCGGTTTAATTGCTTTGCTTAAAATGCTCTCGCGGCCTCTATCGTGCTGCACCTCCGCGCGGAATATTTCGCTTGATTAGGAGGACGTCCATTCTCTTCGGATTTTGTATCCACTTGCGGCGCTGCGTTTCTGTTTCTCTAATTGCGTTTATTAATTCTGTGTCGACCGGTTCAAGTTATCGGGATCGGAAACTATCGATAAATCGCTTGACGGCTATTTGTTATTTATATTGACTGATGGTAATTGATGATGTTGGGAAGCTTGAAGCATTGATGTTCAGTTAGTTAAGAATGCATCGTTGCATATTTGATGAGTTAAGCTCGCTTTTGTTTCTTTGCTTTGTACAGCGAATTTGAATACTATATTTGGATATGGAAACTCAGCTTTTCTCATTGTTATCAACTACAAGGCATAATATGTGAATTGTTCAATAACTAAAGTATCTCTTCGTTTTACAAACAAAATGTATAAATAAGAGGAATTTTTTAATATAAATATGTACTCTATTGAAAATAGTAAACATATACGTATAACAAAGGAACCGTAACGGTTAACTATCAATTTCGTCCTAGCAATATTCCGTGTTAACCATGTAAATATATAATTTAAATATAATTTAAATATATAATTAAATAAAATAAAATTTAATTACTTAATTTATTTCATTCTAAGAAAGTCTAATTTTTATATATCTTTGCGCCAATTTTTTTACTCTTCCGATTTGTTCAAGTTATCATAACATTTTCTCTCACATAGCACATTAATATATGGAATACCTTCTTAATTACGTACGAAGAAAAGAATTACAAACAATTTTCAATAATTTAACAATGATCTCTTTATTGAGTAGCCAAACGATATAGTCGAGTAGATTGAAGAAATTTGACATCGTCACGTATCAAATAACAAAAAAGATACATTCTCGGAACTGGAGCAGGAAGTAGGTTAAATCAGTTCCCGTTGGCGCCATCGAAAACAGCCATTATTTTCCCGCGGAACCGATTATTTCCCTGACACCATTCTTCACGCGCCATTGACACACTTAGCCGTGCGTACTCGCGTGTCTGAGTAAAGTGCACGCGTACGATTGCATAAACGGCTATCTGGACGGGTGTTCGCACACGTAGTTTGGCATATTTTAAATAGATACTCGGAGTTTATTCTCTAAATCTTCACGATTAACAAGCTTACTTTTGTATAATCTTTATTTCATTATCTCAGTTCCTAGAATGAAAAAAACAAACTTCCGCGTTGGTTTTACAAGCCGTTTATGAAATAATCACGCCTTACTACTTTCTTCGTACTAATTAATACTCATTATATGTTACAGTATTGAATGTTTCATTGATAAATCTATGAATTAAATTTGAATAAGAATTTGTCATTTATATTTCCTTTATTTATAAATTATGTGTTAAATTTATTTCAATTATAATATAATTACTATAATTACTATAATTACTAAATAAGAAAAGAAAATATTTTGATGCTTATTCTATGCCTGCGGTTACTGCAAAGGTAAACGATTGATAATAGACAAGTAATATTTAATTCATGTTTAAAAGAAAATAACACTTAAATTTCTCAAATTCAGTTCAAAATTTTCATCGTGAATCTAACACGATCGTAGGTCAAGCAGTTAATAAAATACTTTTAATGACAAGTTAATAACTCCATAATACATTTCAATTACACAAAACATTTTTCAATCTACTTTTGCTCACAATATCCAAACGGAAAGTATCAAACTTCAATTTAGCATTTATTAGATTAATTACCTCGCCGAAACAAAAGTTAACCCACTGATTTGTCGTGGTTTAGACTGTCGCTTGCAGAAACGTGTCCTGCTATCGCGTCACGTCGCGTCGCGCAGCCACGAGCCAACCAATGCAGCGTGCCGGCACGCGTTTCCGTGCACTTTGGAAACAACCCTTTGGTATCTCCGCTAGACGGCCCTTACGAGTCGGTCTTCGATTATATTCCCCGAGGAGCAATCCACGAAACAGCTCTCGGTCTGTGATGGTCGAAGTGGCTTGAACGACGGTTACCGTGCCCGTTTACTCGCATTTAAATCGTGCGAAGCATCGCCCGATGACTTGGTCAAGTTCCGGGCCGCTGCATGCGTTTCCCTGCTCGAACCGCGATTTCTCTGCCTGGAAGAGTGCATCCATCCGGCCAAATTAAATTAACACTTTGGAGACCCTCGGAACACGCCGACCGTGATTTCGGGCTCCTCGATGATCCTAGTTTAGATTTCGGACCCGGCGATCTACTTCCATGGCCCATTTAAGCGACCCGATAACACGCTCCCTGTGTACGATGGAAATTAGAGTTTAATTGGAATTTTCGGAAAACTTCCGCTTTATTTTTACGTAAAAACTGGGATATCTTTAGGTTAGGTGGTTTGGAAATATGCGTACTTGTGTAACGTTTTTTAGGTAATTTGTATACGTGATTTTGACTGTGGTTTTAGTTTCAATGAGTTCGTCGAGACACGTCTAGATAGTGAAGGATAATGTATGAATAACGAGGAGAATACATTCGGCATTGAAAAAGGTTTGTTTACTTTTAAGTAATTTTCGAAATAAACAAAGCATGAGACAACAGGCATTGATTATGTTTATGGGGTGATCTGGTGTTTTATTGAAATGATAAGTATTATAATTTGTACGCAGTTTTTAAATCTAGAATGAGATGCCTTATTTTATTAGTATAAATATGAGAAATTTTAGAATTATTAAATTCTTGAACGGGATTTAGTAAAGGGGCTGAGCTTTTAATGTAAGTTGGTTTTCGAAATGCAGAGCTGAAAGTAGATGCGTATACATACCTGGACGGTGGATTATGTTCTTCAACTTTAAAAGCGTTTTTTCTCAAAAGCGTAGTTTTTAAAATGTCGTGCCGGATTGGTTTGAGTTTTATTTATCCACTTTTGTCCGTTCTAGTTACCTAGCCCTTTGAAATTTTGCAGTTATATTTACTATTATGTACATTCTTTCAAATATTGTTTTATGCATTGTCTTAAATATTATTATAAGAGTCGTGATTATTATATTATTATAAGAGTTGTGATAAATTAAATCAATAAAATACGTTAACTGTTTTATTAAGAATTGAGTTTACTATTCTTACAATCAGACTGCGGATTTTTATGTATTTGTGGGGAAGACACAAAGTTGCACAGAATACACACAATACGAAAAAATATATATAATAGCTAAAATATAGTTCGTTTTGTATTTTTTTTTCGGAAACCCGTTTTCCATCGTAATTATATTTTTTTAATTTATGTTTTTACAAATTCGAATTTGAATAAAGATCCGCAGTCTTCTTAAGCCATTCTAAACTTTTTCTAGAGTACGGGTAGGTATTCAAAATTTATTTGGAAATATTACAAATATTTTTAAAAATATACTCAAGAAAGTAAATAACTTTGTAACAATCTCAAACAAAAAATACTAATTGTTTCATTAGAAAGTGAATTTTCTATTCTTATAACAATCAATGTTACATCAATCTCTTTTAAATTCCATTTCTAATTAACTCCAACCAGCGTTGAAAGTACAATCGTGCGATTAGTATCATCGACATTAGTCCATTCTAAATTTTTTCGTTCGCATTGGTCTACAAAATTCATTTCAAAATCTTTCAATTAGTTTTACGACTATAGACAATAAAGTAAATAATTTTGTAAGAATCTCAAATCACAACAACAATCTCAAACAAAAACTACTAATTGCTTCATTATGAACTGAATTTTCTATCCTTATAATAATCAGTATTGCATCGACCTCTTTTAAATTCCGTTTCCAACTAAGTCCAGACAGCGTTGAAAGTACAATTGTGCGATTAGTATCATCGGCATTAGTCCATTCTAAACTTTTTCTCGAGCACGCGTAGGTATTCAAGATTCGTTTGGAAATTTCAGTTCGACCGTTAAACGCAATTACACGAATTCCTGCTAAAATTAACAGTCATCCTTCGGAGAATCCAGTGAAGGGTTTCTCGTTCCTGAACGTACGAACGAACGAAGCAACGAGCGAACGAACGAACAAACGAACGAACGAACGAACGAGCGAACGAACGAACGAACGAACGAACGAACGAACGAAGCTTATACATGTATATATCTATCGCGTATTACGAGAGGGTCGGAATGAACGTGCCGTGACGGCGAATACGGATCAGCCTTAATACCTGAACGATTCTTCGTTACTCGTTGTGAAATCGGCACGCGCGTGTTCGTTCTGCTACACTTTTTGCGACTGGCGCCCCGGCTTCCTACCGAAACACCATTCAAACAGTTTCTGTTTCATTGTTTGTAAGCGCATTATCAAACGCTTATGCGAGGTGCTTCTCGCAGATTACTTTGATTTCCATAGAGAGCTTTTCATTTTTTGATATCCTGATGGCGTTGCATTCCGCCATTATTTCGCTGTGTGATCGGTTCCTAATTCACTATTTGACTTTTCTAATTTTTCTTCCATTAGTCCTGTACTACAGCTGTGCAAACTCCAAATAACTTCAAATTATTTATTAAAATTAAAGTGGACTGTATTATTAACTGGCGCTTGGAGTTTGTTTATGTGGCGACCTTAGTCCATAAAATTAATATACAGAAAAACGTATAAACGTAAATTTGAAATGCTCTTGAGCTTATGGAGTCTCGTTGCTGACTGTTATAGTTCTGAATCTCTAGCAACCTGCCCTTCCGTTGATACGACACTTTTTCACGCGAGTCTCCCTTTTAAGCGGTAAATTATAATCCTATTCACGCGATATTGTTTATACGCGATACGAACTTACCCGATATGAATTTATTGATATCGAATAAAATTTACTTTTATTTTCTGTAATGATGTTATTATAATTTTTTAACAAACATATATTTCTAAAACTTATACCAGATTTTTTTTCTAATATTATTCGTTTACACCAACAGAATTCACGGAGAACGCATACTCTGCGAAACCAGAATTATAAAATTTCAATAACGGCCGCGTACAAATAATATTTCGCGGGTTATTGATTACTGTTGATCTTGATGAATTTTTTCAGACCAGAATGTTCGTAGTTTGTTTTCATTAATACTATACTAAAGGTTAATTCAACGAAATGAAATGTTTCTTTAAACGTTATTTAAAATTTCAACGATACTTTTGGGCCAATCAAATACGTTTCTGAATTTCCAAATTCTCCATATTTATTACTGAATTTTCTTTTTCGATGCTCATCTCTAGAAATAATTTACACCATATTTAAAATACAATTTTTCATCCTATTTCGAATAAATTCTGGATATATTTAACATATTCGCTACTACCTTTACATATTCGTAACAACGAATATTTCATATTTGGTATAAAGAAGAGTATATTACATTTATCTGTACTTATATCTAATATTGTAACGTATGGTACAATGTGCAAGAAGAAGAAGAGATTTCTGTTCTTAACACTAAAATTACCGAGCAATTAGAGCAACTTATTTCCAATGTTTTATTAAAATTAGAACAATATGTTTCTTGAGATTCGAAAGGTGCTTAATCTTGTATCTGTGCAAATACATGAATTTAATTGAAAATCTTTCGCAAAAACGCCTTCATAAATTAAATACTTGAAAAATAAAAATTCTGAAGTTCAGTTTGACTCGTCTGGTAGTTTTAGTGCTAAGTATTATTTGTATTCTGTGAAGACGATATGTTTTACATAATTGTTTGCATGACGCGCTGCTCCGTTACATTACTTAAAAGTGTCAACCTAGGTTAGTAGGATCAACTTGGGCTTACTTATCTGTCTTCCTTTTAATTATTTATTTTTATCTTCTTTATTGCATGCTTAGAAGGGGAAAAATGGATCTATTGCATCACTTACAATTTTTTTACGTGAAAATTGAAAAGCGTAATTAAATTTCTGAGCTGAAACGAATGAAAGCCACCGCGCTGTTTGGAAATTTTCGACTGAATTTTTGCAAAGACCCGTGACACTTAAATTCAAGTTAATAAAATATTGTAATCAGAAAGACTGCCACTGAAACTATTGGTAACAAATAGATTAGATTCCGTGCCACGTGTACCACATATGGTACATACAGTATCATTGAATAAGGTTAGCATCACTTAGAGTTTTAAGATGACGTGTATACTCGTTAAACGCAATTAACTGGTTAAAATTAGCCGGTACGCAATGTGCTAACTATTAGTAATCAGAAAAGTAACAAATGTTCCCAATAAAACGATTATAAACGTGCTCCATCCTTCGTTGTTGCATATGATTGCATACAATTGCATACGATTATTTGAAGGAGATTTAATAATGCAACATCAACCCTTTTGTGCTAGAATCTTCGACACCAGACGTTAGGTGGCTATATGCAAAGCACCAGCAGCCGTAACAGCTGTTCGTGTTTGCTGATCACCTGTATGCATTAACATGCACGCATACGTGAAACCATGACATTGAAAGGTTTTGGCGTGGGTCAGGCAACAATATTTGCTATCCGAGGGAGACTGTTCCACATTATTCATGCGAAATTTTTAATCATATTGATACACATGTTGCACTTCCTCTGTTGATTGCAGGGTGAAGAAACGGTTAAGATCAATCTGGCATTGTATCTTAGTCCGAAGTGTTTATGTAATTATCTTTCAGAACAAGTAATAAAAAGCCTGAGACAAATATCAGTAACACGGATATATTGGATCATCTCATAAACAATGCGGATTTTTATGCTTCTTTAATTTCTTCAAATAAAGATAACTGTTTTTAATCCAAAACATATTCTCCTTCATTATCTAAGAATTGTCTGTCTATACATTATAATTAATTAAAAAAAAAGTTTTGTTTATCTTTATTTTTAAAAATAAAAGAAATATAAAAATCCACATTATTTATGGGATGACCCAATATCTATCTCAGTGTCTTCTTTAAATGTTCATTGATTAGATTTGCACTGGTTGCACCTCACGTAGAATTTGACAAGTTGGTAGTAATACAAATCTGAGATTCCTCTTTATATTACTGTAACGAAATAAATTCGTCGTTTTCCAACTGAATTTAATATCGTTTTAACAGATTTTAATAAATATTAATAAATATCAACAAATTTAACAAAGATCAGCATATACAATGCATGTAAAACAATAAACACAACATTCCTTTTACCTTTAGACAAATAATTAGCAACGAAGTAATTCGTCTATAATTACGAAAAAATCTTGAACCAAAGAGTTGAATCAATTTCATTTTTCATAGTCATAGTAACAGTTATTAGGCCGTTATATTTTCAGTTGAACTCAACGAAGAATGTTACTTATCAGCGTTCCAGAAGTGTATTTAAAGTGTCTTTCAGGCTCGTTATAGATTTGCATGTAATAATATCGTAAGATGATGAATAGACACGCGATGTTAAATGAATAATTAATGCTGATTTAATTCCCGCTTACTTCTTCCACGACCATCGACTAACGACGAACGACTCACCGCTAATGACTACTATTAACCCCAGACCGTGCACGATCTTATCCTTATAAGCATTTGCATCCACAAGGCGCACTCTAAACCCCAGCAACCCCCGCTTTACACGTCGCGTGCATTCTCCAAATCGCAGTCACCCGAAATCTACCCTAAACAGTTACACGAAACTCTTCCGGCTCGGTCCAAATACGTATCATTCGCGCACGGCGTTCGGATATCTCCTTCACGCACCGACAATCATCCCTATCTCTTGTAGTTGCTGTTCGCGTACCTCCGGCGCACCACAATATTTGTTTATCTGCGTTTACAACGTCAACCCCGTGCTGCACCATATATTTCAATTAAATGTAGTGATTATTTCTCAAATATATTTGTAAAGCACTCTGACTGTCACGAGCACTTTTGAGTATATGCTGAATTTTTCTCGAAGGACTACCCGATGTTGGGATTAATAGTTCTAATGACTGATTGACTGAATGATGTACTTCCCTGAATGGTGGTTTCCTGAAGTGTTTCTAATTTGTTCCTGAATGAACGTGGTTGCTAAATGAACGTGTTCCTGTTTCTAATTCTTAACTGATTCTGATTCTGGTTTGTTTCTAAACTGTGTTCTAACTGTACTGTGATGCTGTTTCTGTCTGATTCTAAACTCTGACCGATTCTCAACGATTCTCTGAAGGGTTTTTATAATCCTCCTGGGCGCACTCCCTCCCTCTTGATGTGCGAAGGTGGGCCTCAAGGGCGGTTTTTCCATCCCTTCCTAAGTATGATAACCACTCCTGTATCATCCCTTTCCAGTACGCCCGTAGCGTGGTATTTCCCTGGAGCGGGGGTGACGAAGTTGGTCGCTACGCTGGACGAATGTTTGGCAACGTTGGGGAAATTCCATTAGGTCAAGATCCTTGAGGACACTTTTTTCTGAAATTCTAACGGACCCTCTGGAACACGACTTTACGATACCTGGGCTGAAGTGAAAAAATAGACAATGGTTGATCTCTAAGCTGAACCCTCATGTGCCGCATATTGGCTGCAGGCCGGCCTGCTAAAGTACTGAACGGAAAGCTAACGGTTATGAACGTCTCTATGAAAACTTCCCCGTATCATAAAATTGTCCCCCTGTTGTCCTAACAATATTCTTTCTTTCCAAGAATTTAGCGATTTACAAACTGGAAGGCGTGGACTAGTACAAAATGAGGCGTAAATAGTTATTATTTTATCAATTACGTTTTTCTTCTCATTTTTTGTGTTAATACAGTTTTTACCAGTTGAAAATATGTATTATTTCATAAAATAAAATAGAAGCCGCCAAGATTAGATTTTTTTTAAACGAAGGCGTAGTAACAAAGTTTAGAAACTACTGTAATAATTTATCAACCCCTTGTCCTATGATTTATTTCTCTACTATGATCGACACACTTATTTTGTCATTGACAATTTATTTTAAAAAGGACAATTTATTTTAAAAAAGGACAATTCTCGGCATATTCTATGTCTGTGTTTGCTCTGAAGTATAATAATTGCTATCTATTTAATTTTAACGCAAAAAAATTAAATATCATTCATGCACCTTAAATTCTGTTTGAAGTCTTTACCACAGTTCTGTCTCGTATGAGGCAAGGGGTTAATATTGCTTTCAATGTTAACCCCTTTCTATATTTTTTAAAATTTTATTACTGGATACTTTTTTCTATCTGATAATGTATCAATATTCCTTTTAATCATCTTGCGACTGTAGTTATCATTCAAATATTATTTAATTTAAATAAATATTAGTTTTTCATATAGATTTCAATTCAATCAATACGAGTAACACCCGATTCGTGCACATCAAATATCTATTTTATTATTCTCAATTTCTCATGTAACACGAAGAATATTATTCGTGCGATCTCCCCGCGATCGTATTAGTATTTCCACAGCATTCCATTGAGAATTGTTATTTGTTCATGGAAGCGGAAAGATGATATCCCGTTCTTAGGAATCAAGATGTCGATCCCTTATATTTTTCTACAGAAACTCGAGAAGGAATCATCGAATCGACGGTTCCTTTGTGTCCCAAGTAGTACATCATAAGTGGAGCCGAATTATTCATCGCATTTTTTTCCGATTTCGGTATACAGGATGTACCACGTCATATAAGATCCATTCCAGATGTAGAATAGGTTACATGGAAACAATGAAAACTTTAAGAACAATGCGATGTTGCCTTTTGGATAATGTTGTATCTTCTTCCTCCGCTTGTGTTATACTTCCAATTTTACAGTTATTTTTCCGTAACTTTTTAGCCGCGTTATAGGGGAGGAAACCATACCACTGTAACCACACTTTTCATTACCACACCTATCCATTTCCACAGGGAGTCACACACGATATGGAACATCCTGTAGATCCGCGCTGGCATTTTCTACGCGGAGTCGCGTCAGTCATCTCTCCTGAGTTCGATGGGTAGGGGGGAGGTTCTTATGCGTTCACGGTGTCTGTAATCGGTATCCAGGAATTCAAACAGAAAGAGGAACGAGACGGCGGAAAGTTTTATTTACTCGAAGATCGCGGCGCCAGGGATCCGTGAGCCGATGCGGACGGGAAATAAAGTTTTGGACCGGGGTAGCGAGCCGCGGTAAGATGAAGAATCAGAAAAACTGAAGGGGCGGCGGGGTAAAACGCGGTCGGCGGTTCCCGGTTTGGCGAGGATAGGAACGACTTAAAATCAAGAAGAGATGAAAAAGTCAATTATCGTGGCAATCCGAGTTCGCCGGCGCGCCGAAGCTCGCCAGCTTAGCTACCGCCGATCCGTCGCGTCGTGTGCCGCATCAAACCTGCAAAATAGATGTAGTTTCGCGTCCAGGTGAATGTTGACGCATTGTTGACAGGCAATTTTACGCAGAAGTTATCCGATATCATCGGTTGTTATTCCATAATTAAATATGAAACTGAGAAAGTCTAAGTAAATTTCAATCTACTTTATTTATATGCAGTGAATAGAAATGAAACTTTGGACATATCCATTATATAACTCTGAATACTTTGCTTTTGCAATATTCTATATTGCCCTGCGTTTCAGAAATGATTAACTCGTGACCGGTCAACAGTGTATTAACACATTGACGTGAATTCACGTCTTTGCAAGTACTTTTCATTAACGGAAAGTTCTTCACTTCAAACCACCGGTTATTACAAGCCAAGATCCGTATAAAAGTTATAATAACAGATTATTTTCAGTTTCTTCAAATATTCATTATAGTATTCAAGTGAAACTATTTATTTTCGAAATCATTTCGAATATGCAATGCTATTAACACTAAAACTACCCGATGAGTCAAATTGACCTACTTGAAAATTCTCATTTTGTCAGTATCTAAATTATGAAGACGTTTTTGCGAAAGATTTTTAATTAAATTTGTGCATTTGCACAGACACAAAACTGGGAGATCCTTCGAATCTCAAAAAACTCATTGTTCCAATTTGTATAAAACATTGCAAATAAGTCGCTCTAATTACTTGGTAGTTTTAATGTTAAGCTATCAATAATTGCGAAACAAACAAACCAAAACCAACCATTTTATCACGTAGGACAGCCGTAGTGTTAGAAATGCGCAAATTGCATGCTAAATCTTCCATTTCAAAACCAACTAAATCCTGCATCTGCCTCTAACACCTCCGCAACCACGATCCATTATACAACAATAAATATTGCTACGTTCCAGTGAACTTTTCAATCCGGTTCACTCACCGACAGAAAACAACACCACTGGCTAACAATCCAAACGAACAACAGAATTTTATTAAAACGCGTTAGAACTTGTATCGCGCTCGCCGTCGAAATCTGCTGGTGGCGGGAAAAATGCATCGAATCGCCTGCACGAAACTCGCGATAAACCATTTTCCAATTTTCCGCTCGAATCTACCGAAACGCTTTCTCTTCCGCGGTTGCTCGCAAAAATTCCTTTCCCTAAGTTGCGGCCGGAGTATTTGAGCGGTTGACTGCGTGGAAAGGGGAGAGTGGAGGGGCGGATTTCGTTCGCGATATACCGGAGGAATTGTAATGCACCAGATGCCACCCTCCCCGAAGACGCTTTCGATTTTCCGCGCAATTTTCGCGGCACCGGCGGACAGATGGCCCGCGAATCGTATCTATCGCCGCTCAACAATATGGGCTCTGCATTCTGTCGCGTTTTCTCTCCTCGCGACATCCACTCTGTAGACCACGAACTCGGCCACCCTCACACTCGTTCCCACGCCTGTGATTCGCATTATGCTGCGTTTACATCAACCGAACGAATGGCTGCCATTCTGAGAAATTTGAGCGAGATTGACGGGAACGGCAACTAAATAAATTCCGGAGCATAACTATAGCACCACTACAGTTTTTAATAATTCTAGTAAGGTAAAAGCACATAACATTTATTACATATGAAACTATAACAGTTTAAGTAATGAAAGATTCAGTTATAAAAAGTTAAAAGCTTAGGAATTTATTAACGTGAATTATACATCGTTTCTTAACGACAACGTTAAAAAAATTACAGTATGGAGGTACACAAGCAACGTCAATGAAATAAATCGTAATATGAAATGTCGAAGTTTTCTTACTGATAAATGTTTATACTCCTGTTATTGTTATTCCTTTGTTTTCCGTATAATCTCTTAAACAGTTTCATTGTCCATTGTCAGACGAACTGTTCGCAAAACAGTGGTTCTGAATTGTACATAAGAATTATTTCTTGCGTCGTTTTTTGAAAACATGGATACTGTCAACAGTCGTGTAATTTTCTTATATGAATTAAAACTTCGAAATAATGCTGCGAATACCGCTTGAAATATAAACAAAGCATTTGGGACAATACTGTGAATGAAAGAACAGTGTAGCGTTGATTTACAAAATTTCGTTTCAGTGATATTTCTTTGCAAAATGAGAGCGTGGTAAACCCGAAACAGCAGTTTATAACGATGTTTTTAGAATTTATTCATTTTAAACATTGAGAATTTTTTAAAAAACGAATATACTAATTCAAAACGTATCGGCTGAAGTGTATGGAATTGACTAGACCACATTTTGATTGAATATACGCCTTTCGGATCAGATAAGATTTTCTTTTTCCGTAAAATCCGACATTTCCTACTACACGACCCAACATTAGGTACTGGAAAAAGTTCGTGTGGTTTTCTTGTTAGCAATGAATTGAGGTCCGATTTTACTCAGTATCTCACTAGTGTTACACGTTCGCAACCAGCGTTTGTGTCAGTAGCAATCTTCATGGTTACAAGAAATCGTTCTCATAAAATCCAAATGAAATTCAAGAAATAAATCGTACCACCTCCTTACACCTTGCACCATGTGTTACGATTTTAAATACAAACGCACGTGAAAGCAATATAATTTTCTCTACGCAAAGTACAAAATGTAGAGCTTCATAGATACGTGACATAGGTCGCAAACGTGTTAATGACTGAAACTGTATCGAATGAAATAAAATTATTTGACTAAAACGTTCTCTGTGTTTAAATTTTGATTTAAGAACCCGTGCGATCTTATTTCGGCACCTAATAATTGCAAGCCAATCTAGGGCGTTATTGAAATAGAATTTTATTTGAATTAACTATAACGAATGAATTAATCTTCATTCTTTTATTTGTCATACGAGTTACTCATTGTTTCTGTTATTCGTTATTTACTATAATATAATGGCTTATATTAGTAAGCCAATGTCATTTACGATCCTTATGTTATTATACGCAGCGTCGAGGAAAAGTTATTCAAAATAACGAATAAAAAATTACGAATCAGTATCATTTTTTTATTATCTGTGAATAATGAATATATTAATTATCCGTTATTTGCAAAGAACGGTCGAATTCAATTTATTCGTCATTTTCTATTCGTTTGAATAACCGTTATCCAACATCAGTCCAATCTATGTTTATGGTAAAGGGAAACGAATGTTCAAAGGTGACAAAATGTAATTCGATTGATCGGTAGCTCTAATGTTAACAAAAATAGACGAATGCTCATTTGTACAGGAATTTTGTTGTACGATGAACGACGAACGAGCATTCGTTCGGTTGGTGTAAATGTAGCATTATACGTTGTACATCGCGCGACCGCTATATAGAAGCTCGGGCGCAAATATTTTGTCTGCACGTGCATACACTTACCCACGCGCGCAAGGTGATTACATACATATGTAGATGCCGCGGATCTAATAATGGAAATTATGTCCGGGTGTACATACGACGTAACATGGCGATCTACTTGCGCGTACAAGCCCGCGCGGGACGTTGCGAAAGCTACGGAAGCTACGGAGATTCTGTTTAAACGAAATTGCTTCGTAGCAAGCTCCTTTCTACTCTGCTGGCTTTTTCCCTGGAATATTTTTTTTTTGTAATTTCCAAGTTATTTTTCTAATTAGAAGATCGAGTTTCTCTTGTTTATGTTTGGTCGTTTCCGGCAGTGTTGATACGTAGAGTTATTAGCGAGCACTATTGTTCTGTTGTCCTTTGATTGGGGTTTATGCGGTTTTGTTTGATTAAAATTTCGTGGGTAAATATTGTTAATTAGTAATTGCACTATTAATTGCATGAGATAGTGATTTCATTAGTAATTGTATAAGTTAATTAATTGTTCGATGATTTTGCTTGTTAATAATTGTATCATCTTTGGTTATTACGTATTATACTATTGTTTTACGTATTTTTTAACTGAAGGTCGCTCTTTGTTTATTTAATATTATAACGCATTATTATTACTTTATTATTATCCTTATTGTTATGGAATAGTAATTATTTACTATTATTATTAATATTATGTTTCTTAGAAATAGAGGTAGTTCGTATAATACATAAATACCTTATCTTTTTTGTTGATTTTACGGTGTTAAATCCTTTATGTGTTCTGAGTTGCGTCTATCACAATGCGAAATTTTATTGACATTTTGTTAGACACACATGATATCGTGGTGATACTATATAACATGTCATATTTATTGGATGCATATGCACGTGAAAAGGTTTTGTTATGAACAATGGGATAATATCATTTTTATATAGATAATCAAATGAGAACAAGATTAATACCTAGTTGTTTCGAAAGTAGTAAATAATACATTCTTAAGTACTCTGAAAATATATTCATAAAAAATATTATTTAAAAGATTTATTCTATCTGCAATTATCTGAAGTTTCATATCATAGTCAAGTTTCTTAGAGATGTTGCAGCGATAGAAAAAATAATCAATATAAATGAAAACTTCTTTGACGGCGATTCTGATGCAAATGAAATTGAGATACGCGGAAGCGAGAATAGAGGTGAACTTTTGGGCCCTGATGAAAACGGAGAATTTGCACTTTCAGGTGGCAAATTTGGAAGTTTCTTAGATGTATATTATATTAGAGAAAGAAAAGTATTCTGTCACAAAATCAGAACTGACCAACGTTGTAACGAAAAAAAATATATATTTCAATGTAGTCTAATAAAAATCTACATGTTTTAAGGTTTAAATTCATTCGCGTTTATATTAATTAAAATAGAAGCTAATGCAATATACAAATCACTTTCATAAGAGCTAACTATAATAATATATTTCTGTAGATTATCAATAGACTTACACCACTTTCACAGTAAATAATCACACACTGTCACCAACGAAATGTCAATCGATCAATGCATATAAATGTGTTATAATATACACTCTAAACTATACATATACAATATTAATATTTTATACTAAACCATAAACTGTTTCCTCAATTTTTCCAACAATAAATTTGTCCCACTTGCACGATAAACGGTTTAAATAATAAATAGCCTCCAACCCTTCCATCTGCATCCACATTACCGAAAACGCATTTATGCGTATTCGGGTATTAACATACTAACCTACTTATGCAATATATATATATATAATTGTAATTGCGACATACACCTATATGTTTATGTGCACGTACATACACATATACATATATACCGTGCATATATAAATAACTATATACAACATATATAACATATATAACAGGAAATCGCGAGTACAGTGCACACAACCATCATTGCTAATACCCAAGGCCCTCTAACTACATACCAACACGCACGCGTGCAACGGTATTACCCGCAACCGATATAGGTCGGTTATAGGTAGAGGGTAATATTCGAGGATGCCGAAAGCACGTTCGAGCGATCGATCTCTTGGTCTGGACCCTCCCTCTTAGCGAGTCTTAGTCCAACACATAACCTCTTTCGGTTCGCGGTATCACGACCCCGTCGGTTGCATTCGGGGGTTGGTGCAGCAGGCTCGAACGTCGCCGGGAGAGAAGCACGGCTCTGCTAGACTCCAAGAGGATAAGGGACCGTCTGACACGGCTGGCTCATGAATGATAGACAGAGATGAAATGTCGCGGGTAACTAGTGATCGAGAGACAGAGATGACATTACACGAAATGACACGAATTAGACTTGATATTATGAGAATTAACCTTTATAACATGGTTTGAAATTTGAGATTGACATTGAAGCTATTAAATGGATGGAAGTGACTTGCTTTTTGTTACTGTTTTTTGTAATTGGTGAAAACATACTATAGACAGGTATTTTACTGAGAAATTCATTAATTGATGTAATAACTCATAAACTATGTACAAGTCGATTGAAATTTCAATGTGTACACTTTTATAGTTTCTGAACTAATTATTTTAACTGCTTGGTACTTTTTGTGTTAATTAAAGGACAGGGTACAATTTTACCCTATTGTCTTTTGTTTCGATTGTAAACCTATAATATATTATATATATGTTATATATTAGTTAGACAAGAGGATGAAATTTATTAAAGTTGAGATCATAACAAACATGGGGGTACACATCTATCCTTCTCTAGCGTAATTTCTTTCAATACTAATTCCTTTTAGGGGATGATTGTTCGTCACAAATATATGACACTAGTAAATAAGTAGTAAACTTGAAAACTTGTAAAATAATTGAATGCTACATCTACCATACATATCACAAACTCAGGTAACCGGCAAAAAAAGACAAAGTCGAAATGATCTGAGTACCAAGCCATTGAACGAGAGACAGAGACGAAATGACAGGGTGATGAAAAGCAGGGGTTAAGGGGTGGAAAGGGAAAAGAGGCGCCGGCGCGATCAAGGGAGAGAGAAACGATGGAAAGGGGCAGGAGGAAAGGGTGGTGGCTCTCTCTGAGTAGGTATCTCAACTTACGATTGCCCCGGGGGCGTGCACAGAAGTGCAAAGCAATCGTCTCCTGGCTCGACCTCGTGGCTATAGGTTGTTCTGGGAACGGTAACGTATCGAAATACATGCACCGGAAACGGCCCCGGCACGGCGTTACTCTTTACTTTCCCGGAGCTCTCGCGTTACGCCGCCGGAATCTACAACTCACGGAACTTGAGCGTTATTTTCTTTCGGTGATCTTCAAGTGTGGCTCGCGAGACTTTTTCACGAGTCGGTGATGTTTGTTGTTTTGGAGGACGGGGATTGATGAACTGTAGTTGGGAAACCTGATTGACAGGAGGTACCTGAGAAATGTCATTAGATTTCTTACAGCGAATCGATCGCGAAGAGAATATGTAAATTAGGTATAAGTGAGTGTAGACTAATAAGTGACTCCTCTTTAGTTGTAACTTTAATTGTATGTAAATAGGAAATTTACTGTAGAAATATAACTAATTGTAAAATGAATTGTGAAACACCAATAGTTGCTGTTATTGATTTCTACGAGTTGACGCAATTTTATGTTAATTAACAAAATTATGTATAGTTAAAAGAAATTGAAGTTGAAATGACCTTACTCTTTTCTACTGCTCTATATGTTTGTTTTGTTGAGGCAATTCAGACACTGAATGGGATGAAACATAGTTTTTTTTAATATATGGTTTAATATATGATGAACAGCATCTATCAAGAAAATTGCACGAAGATCAAAATTAACTGGTTGAAGCAGAAGTAACAAAAGAACTTCGAAGTTTAAAAGCATAGAACAGGGTGAAACGGTTGTTCACAGAGCATTCACGTTTATAGTGTCGTTCAGGGGTAAGATTTCTGGTGATGTGCTGGAAATGGGAAGAAGAGTGTCACGAATGAGGGAGCAGAATAAAGGTCTTCGTGCTTTGATCATTGTATATTTAGCAATCGATTGAAATAGTATACAGAAAATGGAACTTTGTACAACCTAATATATTTGTTATTTAGTATATTATTGAAATAAAAATTGAAATGAAAGGATATTATAAATGCACTAAAGTATAAGTGGATTAGGTGTATTTATATTAATAAAGACTATGATAAAACATTTTCAAATTTGGGATTGTATGTTTCCATTGTTCAATGAATATTACAAATTGTGGTCGTACTTTAACACGTTGAATGCCACGGGGTCACCAGTGACCCTCAACTAAATCAAATTACTACAGTTGACTGAATTAAACTATAATTATTTGAAAACATTTCTATATTATATAAATAATGCTACCCAACGCGGTGACGTTCAGCTAGATGAATGTGCAATAATCATAATGCAATTCAATCAAATGATTTAATATTATATTTTTTCCATTTTGTGTAGTTTGCTGTATGAAATCGCATTGGATTCAACGTGTTAAATATTATTCTTGAAATCTCTAGCTTCATAAAATGTAAATCGAATAGCTCTTGTGAGGAGGATACGAGAAGTTGACATAATAGTCGCTGATTTTTATGGTGCTTCTGTTGAAAGTGGCTCTCACAAAAATGTTTGACACGTACTTTTTTTATTGGCCATCGTTCGTATGAAGGAGCGAAAACAGCCCTCGGAGTTGGGGTTGAGAGATGTGTTTTGGTCGAATTTCTTGGAAACTACCGGAGTTAAAAGAACATAGTAAATAGCAGAATTGTATTATCTGTTCATTTTTTTATATTTTTGTTATTATCTACTTAGATAAAGAGGCAAAGTTTTTTTCCTAATTGTTTCGTTAAATAGTAATATATTTCTTATATAGTTGTATGAGAAATACATAGATACCTAATTCTAAGTAGAAAACGCAAATGAAGGGAAATTTTAATTTTTGTTTTACTAAAAATTTATTTTAATTAATTATACTAGCAAAAAAAGTCTTTAAGCGTGTAAAATAAAACAAGTATTTAACAAATTTGTTTATTATTTTAAGTAATTATTATTGCTTATTAATTCATTTTTAATTAAAATTACTAATGAAAATAATCTTGTTACATAAAATACCGAAAAAGTACAGTTAAGTTTATTAAATCACTAAATATATTCTAAGGTTTACAATAATTCAAAAATAAAAATTCTGTTCAAAATTTGTTATTTCAATATATTCCCTTTTCCAATATGTACCCACATTTTTAATATTCATGAGAACAATTAAGCTCAAAATATTTTATAATGTTAGCATAATGTAGCTGACTTGTACGATGTAGTGTTGCTCGTTATCTCGACATGCTCTGGGTGCTATTTACTGACAATCTGAACGTGTCTAAGAGCGCATACACGTGTTCCGACGACAATGACCGACTGAGTCAAGCGCGTATTTGCGCTAACACCGCAAACTGATTAAAAATTGCAAACTCCGGGTTGTACAAAGCTTCATGAGTAACTTCTGATCGTCGCAGTGCATCTAGAGCAGCTGGCAGACTTAAGACAGTCGAGTTCTGCTGTGGATAGAAATATTCGTTGAATTTGACACTAAGATTACCATGGAGTAAAACTAGTCTGTATTTTCTTATAAAAATTGAATAGTTCTAATTTTCAAATTTTTATAAGGACATATTAAAATTGGATATTTCTAATTTTCAAATTTTCATGTTTTCGCATAAAAATTGAATAATTGTAATTCTTTTTTAATTTCTTGTAATTTCAATTGGCACTTATCTTTGAGTAAATCATGCGTATGAGTAAATCAATGTCTTGGATGATATCTCAAAGAAGCATTCCTATTTTTTTAGCAACTATATACGAAATCTTATATATAATGTAAAACTAATTGAAAACTGTGTTAAATTCGATTGAACTTTGTACGTAATATTATTGCAACGCCGTAGACAAACCGCCTTACGATACTTTGAAAGACTAACTTACATCACAGGGTGAATTAACCTTTACTTTAAGCTTCAGCTGGCTTAAACAAAGCGTTCGTTAAGGAATAATTGACAAAACCTTCGACGAAAGAAGAGTCATTTCCGACAGCAATCGAAAACGAATACTCACAATACTATCCTATTTAGCTAATTAAACGAAAGATAATTATAATTACGAATGCCTGATATTACAGCAGTTAAGTAATAACCTGCTCAATTCAAGCCATCTTTAAGTGATAATTATACATAAATGTTATATTCTTCTGCTTTTTCCATCTGCGACTTCTTTAACATGCTCCGTGCCACGTGTACCATTTGTGGTACACGTGCAATTTTTTTAAAAAGTTCTGGTGGTACAGAATGTGTTAACAGAATGTTCTTCATTTCAAATAACAGATCGTTACAAGACTAACGTTTCAAAACAAATGTTCTAATTGTTGTCCTTGTTTTATTAGAAATTTCCAGCAATTAGCTTAAGATTTTCTTTATTTTCGCCGACAGAGAGTATTAAAAAATCGACAAAATTTCCAGTCGCGAATATGTTAATATTCAAGTTTACCTAAAAACTGCATCCGAATTTTTACATTACACTATTGTTAACTTATTTACGTTCTTAAATATATCTAGTTTACAGCAGGCATCTTGCATATTGTAATTTTTGCAAGGAATTCAGAAGCCTCGGTCATCGGTGACCAACATGGCATTTAACGTGTTAATCGAGGTGCTACTACGGTTGCAAATCCACAAAAATCCGCAGTCTACTTGTTACGGTTACCTTATTGTTAGTTCGGTCGCAGCGGGCACTCACCAGCAAACAAAGTAATTGTCCGTCGACACGACCCCTTGACTGCAGGTTCTTCCCTTAACGTATCAGAATACATGGTAGCGAGAGGGAGGGACGGAGCCACCGTTATCCTCTAGTTTCGGACTCGAATTACAGCCAGAGGATCTAGAACTCACGGAATTTACGCGGAGGGCTGTGCCGCGTTCTTTCGATCGGCGCCCCTGTATATACACACAGGATATTTAGTTGCACTCGCGGGGTTGGGCGACACGAAATTTACAACAATAAACTGGGTTAAGTTCGGTTAAATCGAGTTCAGTGTAAGGGAAACGCTCAGCGAACGTTAAATCGGTACGTCGGAAGTTGTAAACTATTCTTGATAGTTGTGTACGCGCGCGGCGAACCATGTTAGACGAATTTTAATTGCGATGTTGTCGATATCGGTTCCCTCTACATGGTTGCGTTCCTTCAACGGCGTTGGAAAGGAAAAAATGGATATTTAGTTACGAAGTAAAATACGATTTTCTAAAGGTACTGAAATATCATTCTGGCGAAAGTGGTAGGGTAAAACGGAACACTCGTGTAAAATCATATAAGAATACAAAATCTTTATTTCTATTAAATCAGAATTGCTAGCTGAATATATTTAATTGTTGGCTGATATAGATAAGCTATAAATATATATGATTTTCTAAACAGAAATCACAAATAAATATGTCATCTTCTGTTTCTGCATTACTGCAATCTAATGGGTTAGTTTTTATCTCATCTTTGATTCTAATTTGCTATATATTAATACGATTATACGTAACCAATTAAGACTGTAAACAAAACACATAACAAGGGACTCCTGTTGCCTCTGCGCTGAAGTGTTCCGTTTTGTCCCACCCAACATATAATTTAGAGAAGTATTAAAAATTTACAGTTTGACATGAGATAAAGAAATAACTTAAGTGTCAAAAATACAGATTAAGAAATGTAGAATCTAGTACTGTAGTTATCCTTTTCAATTTTTTAATCAGAAGATACAAAAAAAATGCATTAAACATTTATGTAACATCAAAACTTGTTCACTGAATATCTTTCCAATGTTTTAATCGAAAAATAACTCATACACTGTACTACAGTCGATCTCAAATTATATCGAACACTCATTAGAACCATGTCATGCGATATTAATTTGATACGAGCTCTTTATCTATGAAAAACATTACTGTCTCGTTTTATCACACTTTCCTCTTCATGTGGTTATTTCCAATATAGATAGCGTTAGAAAATAATGTGAATATATAAACATATGTGAAAATTTTCGATATTTTATATAACATCTTCGTACCACGATGACGGAACTACAACTGAATAAAATATAAATTGTCTCTAATAAAATGGGTATCATATGGATTGTGTAGCTATGTTATTTATATAATATATTGGGTGATGTTGGACCACAGCTAATACTATTCTTATGTGTATTTAACAGTATAATTTATTGTTTTGGAAAACGATGCTATTAAAAGATAAAGAAACTCTTGCTTTCAATATTTAAATAGAAAGTTACTTGTGTATTAAGTGTTTAGGTATGCATATATTTGATCTATTAGTCATTAGAATTGAAATTTGATTGACGATTGAATCGCTGCGTTTATTCAATTTTGAAGTATTTTGTTGAGAGTAATAAAGAGTTGTAGTATTTGAATGAAACTACTTATTTTCAGAACTATTTCGAATATTCAATGCTTTTAAGATATCAATAATTGCGAAACAAGAAAACCGAAAGCGATTTTCATTGATACGATAGTTCTAGTGTAAATGTTAATGAAACAGACATTTCGCAAGATTTCCAACCTTTGTCCACTAACGAATCGAAGCACCGTTCCGTACGAAATAATTACACCAAGCAAACAGCAGAAACCGGAATTTTATTGATATGAGCCATGTGAATTATCTTCTGGTAAACAGTTTCACTGCAAGAAATATAATTCAAGGGGAATAAACATTTAATTCGCTCGTAAATAAGTTCATTTACTTGGCCGCTCTGAAACTTGAATCCCCGCAACGGAACGAGTCTCGCGGTTTTACCCCGTGGCTGTTGATCTTCTTAGGGACGTTAATCTAACGGTATATATTAATTCGGATAATTTCCTTCAGCTTAACAGTGGCTGGAACAGAAAACGTCATTTTCACGATGATTGAATCGTGCGAGTTAACGATAAGAAATTAATCCTTCTCGTTTCGCTTGTAGTGCTTCGTCTCGAACTGCCTTGCTGTTTAAAATTGCAAAATCTGTTCGAGACGTTTATTGCTATCGAATTAGAAGACTTGCACTTTACGGCACAATACGTGGTGCAATATGTTTTTAAAGTTTAATAGTAAATTTACTGTTCCACTTGCTTGTAAATACATATTCTTCGGTTCCAAGATTTGCATTCTTTTTTGTTTTCTTTTTCCGTTTTTCGATTTCTACTTTGTTGTAAATGCTTGTTAAATATTAATTTGTGAAATAAAATTTTAAAGAATTTTAATTTATAGAAGAGAATTTTACGGAATTTTAATTTGTTGAATATGATTTTAAGGAATTTTAATTTGTAAAATAAAATTTTACGGACCTTAATTTGTAGAATTAAATTTTAAGGAATTTTAATTTATAGAATCAAATTGTAAGGAATTTTAATTTCCATAATAAAATTGTAAGGAATTTTAATTTCCATAATAAAATTTTAAGGAATATTATTTCTATAATAAAATTTCACAAAATATTAACTCATAAGCAAAGTAAAAAATGTATTTAACACTTTGCTGTTTTTGTAAAAATTAAATTTTTTATTTGAATCTCTTATCTTTTAAACTATAAACATATTGTTAATACTAAGTTACGATACTCAAAATTTTTGTTATTGTCGTTAGTAGAAAATAATAGATTTCATCAAAGAAATTCTTAATACTGAAATTTATTAAATAATACAGTAAAATTTATTGTATTATTTAGTAAATTTTTATTTTTTTATGAGTATTTCATTTGGTGCAGATGAGTTTGTATCTCCAATCATTACAAAGAAATAAAAAACACGTATTTCCTGTGTTATTCATTGATTCTGTTAAAGGAGCAATTGTCACTTGTCTTTTAATGCACTAAACGGTTTTAGAGCGTAATCCTGCGACAAC
Organism: Nomia melanderi; assembly: GCF_051020985.1. NCBI lineage: Eukaryota > Metazoa > Arthropoda > Insecta > Hymenoptera > Halictidae > Nomia > Nomia melanderi. Next base: position 26,361,672 of record NC_134999.1, on the reverse strand, counting down.
AGATTATCCTGGAAACCTTAGATGCAGAGAAACGTGGAACAAAAGGGAGAGGATACTCGTTACACTCTACCCTCTTCCTCGAATTACGCGAAGAAAACATACAATTTAAGGAATCTCGAGAACTTGAGTGTCTTCATTCTTTGATTTCTGTTATCCCATCGCTCGGTTGCGCCCTCCGATATTCACGCGCTGATTAATGAAGGTTTAGTGATTTCATAACTTGCAAGAATTTTTAATAATTATTTTACAAATCTATAATTTTGTACGGTGCAAGCAAATGATCTTCATTATTGGTTTTCATTGAAATCCTATCGTGTTTATTAATTTCTTCATTAATTTTCGATATATGCATAAGGAAAGCCCAGATGGTTATTGATGTTTTTAAAGGTTTCATTTGGCAAGAAATAATTTGATTGATTTTATACGTGTATTTTATTCAGTGAAGCTTTCAGTAAATTTATGGTTTTATGTTACATTAACTGTTGGTGCAACGAATAATATTGTACAAAATGGAATCACGCGTAAATTAAGCGTGCACCATATTTCTCATAAAGCCAATAATAAAGATTTTTCGTATCTATCGATATAGATTGAGTTAATGCTTGTGAAAATTCCATAAAAGTAATTGTATTTAATTATATTATTGCGCTGTAGTAATATGTAATATTATTTCCTACATTTTATTATAATATTGATTTTGATTTTAATATTAAGTTCTCGATTTGAAAGCAATCTCTTCAAATTGGATGCGAAATTACGATCTATAAATTTAATTTCTTAATATTTGTTTATGTTAACTGTTAATTTAAGTGACGTAAAAAATTCTAATTTCCTCGTACTACGAATAGTTTTACTTTCACTCGTTGCATCAAACCGTTTGAATATAAATACCAAAATGCTTAGTTACGTAAATAGTTATTGATATACTACATTATATTAGGAACAGTTTTCCAAAATATACAAAAGTATTCATCCAGATAGATGATTGCATTTTTAATTACATTACAAATTCTAATTTTTCATATCTACTTTATGTTAAATATAAACAATTTTTAATCAATTTTACGTATAGTAGAACACTTACTAAAACTCATAATGTTATTTAATTACTATAATTTAAACGTAGTCTTAAATACTGAAACTAATTTATTATTCGGGTAATTTAATTATAGGTACGTGTTTAAAAATATTTTTATTGTATATTGCATTTTCTTATTGTTGTTATTTGACTGTGGACTTTTTTGCAAAACAAAAATTTGTTAAAGCAGTCTGAAGCAATCTGAAAGAAGGTTTAAATAGAAACTGATTACTTCTCTCAAGAGTTTTACTAAGTTGTGAATAATGTAATGGCGTGCTTACATTTTTATGCACGTTTCTCCATCTTACATTCCACGCGTCCATATTTGTCATAAATGCATAAAACCTGCAATCTGGTTGTTACTTATGCAAGAATCTATGTAATTCAGCAGTTAAAAGGAAAGTGATCGCCAGATTGCGGAACTTTATGCATTCATAGCACATAAAAGTCTCCAAAAAAATTACAATATTAAAGTTGTAATAACATTTAACGTAGTTTTACCCTACTTTTAATCCATGGAAACTATTTATGAAGGCAATTGAATATAGTTTAAAGTCAGTTCCTTTTAACATCTCCGTAAAAATGTGCATTTGCATAAACTTTTGCAATTCAATGGTCACTGAACGTTTAACCAAACCTAAAGTTTCTTCATCCTCATTCTACAATATCGGAATTTCGTATTAGAACGTTGATTGTTCTATTGTCACACTTCCAGCCGTAAGTAAGTGTATGTGAAAAGAATTACGAGTAATCAACCGGATTATAATAATTCAAATTTATACACTAATATACATATGCAATCCCGTATAATCATACACACATGTACATACATGTATTTATACTTTATTAATTGGTAATAATATTAACCCTTTGTACTCGAAAGTTTTTTACTAAAAATATTTTAACATTTTCTGATGAGATAAAACGATATTTTGTGAAACTAATTCGCAGAGAAATCATATGTATATTGAGGAACAAAGCTATTTTATTTCAGTATTTCTCAAATTGATGCGTTATATAAGGTATAATGTTAAATATCAAATTTTATAGTTTTATAGTGTGAAATCAGGTGGTAAGTGAGAGTCACCTCTCGAATGCAAAGGATTAATACATTATATGCAGAGTATTTTGCTCATTTAAATTTATATCAATTACATTTAATTATAATTATATATCAATTATAAAATTATTCAAGATATTTTCGAAAGCTTTTATTACAAATAAAAATACTTTCAGTCACAAAAGGAATCAAACTGTCACTTTCAAAATGTTAATAAAACAATTACACGCATTTATTTAGAATGTGCTAATCAGATTTCTACTTTCCTGCACTATTACATTCGTTTAGTCTTTATTAATTCCTTTATCTATGATTTCTTTCATAACTGCACTTGCAAGAATTATTAATTTACTAGAAACGAAGAAAAATTCCATATTCATCAAATTCACATTTACTTTAAAGTGTGAGAATTGATAACAGAAATATAATATTTAATTTGAATCCAAGAGAATTTAAATTCATTTATTTTTGTTAATTTCAGTTTGTATAATTCAGTTTGCATAACAAGAGGTTAACATTTAAAATTTTCCAAAAATGTCTTTGAATTGAAAAAATCTACAAAAATATTCGTACTAATACGTACACGTCTTAATTTTTCTGTAACAAAATGTTCAGCGTACATTTGGGAAAGGACTTCTAGTTCACAATTTTATAGTTTTGATTGGTTACGTATAACCATATCGACAAATAGCAAGTTAGCGATCGAAAACATTAGTAATTATGAAATAAAGACAACTGAAAATTAGTTAAGAAAACAATGAAAACTGATCGATCAGCCTATCTAACAAATGATCTCCCAACAACACCGACAAACCGAGAACCGCAGCAATGTTAATCACAACGAACTGTTTCCTCGGTGAAACAGGACAATCCCCTAACCCAAACCTTTATCCTCATCAAGCTACACCCGCGACACCGTGCACACAGCAAAAAGCCACGGTCCGAATCGAGCGTATTCCAGCATTGTTCCATCGGATCAAGGGAGAGTGCATTTTCATGAGGGCATACGTATGTATGGGGAAGAGGTTCGGCGATCGAAACCGTTTCCAGGGCACGCGAGTAATGCGCTTTCGAGACAAGAGAGCGCCCGTGCGACGTTCCCTCGTTCAATCTTTCGAAGCGATTCGCTGGCAACGAATAGACACTAATAGTCGAAGAGGTTTGGTAAATTCACGGGAATCGGAATCGATTGAATGCCAGTCAGGGGAGAGATCGCCGCACCAAAAATCCTCAGATCGCGGCTGCCGCCACCCCTGTCCCCCTCTTTCCCTCTCTTCGATCCTATATACCGAATACTTCGAATAGAATTCCGGAACATTCTTGACGTCCGTGACGTAGCTACCGAATTAACAGTGTGTACAAGCCCCGGTGAAACGGCGGCGAGGCGGTTCCCTTCTGTTCGTCGTAGTTGTCGGTTCCTCTGCGCCAGTTCGCCCCTACATACCTGCGGTGGTGTCAGTTTTGCAGGTTTCTTCGGAAACTATTCCGAACTCTCAAACCCCCGAGAACGACTTCCGTCGATTGTATATCGGTTGCGCGTCCCCGCGATTTCTTCGCCGATGAATTCCGTCGAGCGTTGTCGTAATCGCGGGACATCTCTTGAATGAGCAACGACTTCGATGAGAGGAGCTCGCTGTTCTGCGTGACCTGTGCATTCTTATTTTACGTTATGTAAACTGATGCGTGGTAGATGAATCCGTTTTTAATTAACGAGTTAACTAATTTGTTTTGTGAAATACATTTGGTATCGTCCCATGATCAGCAAAGTTTCTGTCATTTCCTGATCTTAATACTTAATGGGCTGATGGTTAAGTTAGAAAATTATCGTTGGTAATATTTTGTGAGTCTGTAGAAAGAGTAACTTTCGTTTTTATCAATATTTTCTTATCGTTTTCAATGTGAGCTATTGTTGTTAGCAATATTAGTATAAATTTATAAAGGAATTGATAATTGTTATGATCAATAACTTACAAACGACTTAAATCTACAACAAAGTCTAAACGGGTATTTTTACGCGACCGGCCGGTGAAGTGTTAAAACAATTATTAACGCTAGAACTACCGTGTGTTTAATACGATTAATATGTAATCTCTATAAAAATTATAACAATACATTATTTTCAGTTCCTTCAGACATTCATTGTAATATTCAAATGAAACTATTTATTTTCAAAATCATTTCGAATCTTCAGTGCTTTTAAGACATCAATAATTACGAAACAAAAATACCAACACCAGTCAAAATGACTGGTATTTCTACTATTAAATATCCTTTTATGTAAATGTGAGCCCATAAATACGGATATTTAATTCTTTAATACATGTTTCATATACCATGTGTACACGTGTAATACGAACACGGATCCTTAATTTTTTAATACACGTTTCATATACCATGTGTACACGTGTAATACGAACACGGATCCTTAATTTCTTAGTACACGTTTCATGTGCCACATGTGCACGTGTATTTTAGTTCACGTCCAAAATTGGGACCTCCAGTGTACTGGCACACCCGTACGCGCGCACATAGCAGGTGATGTACGCGCAATAATACCGATACCAATAGTATTGTCGATATAATGTATTGACTGTATGGGGGACAGGATACTGGTACAATGTAACAGTAAATGGCAGTGTCTTAATAATGCGATGTATGGTGAATGACATAATACCAGTGGTTTCACATACAGGTGAATAAAGCACATGAGCTACTATTATTGCGGGGCAGATTGTTTTTAGCTTCGAGATTAGTCCGTTTCTAGAGAATATTGGGTTGTTTGGAATTGACAGTAGTTGTTGTGACATTTATTTGCTTCGTTGCTTGCATTTATCCATAAATTCATGAATTTATTGAGTATAATTCTACAATATGAAATTGTTATTAATATTTCTTTTATTGCATGATAATTTAATTATGTTTCAAAGAATTAAGCTTCACTTGTCAAACGAATAAGAATAATGAATATAGAATGAAATATAAAACGAATCTACATAGTATTATAAATAATAAAGCTGTTTATTAATGCATGTAATGCCGTTGGGAAAATATTAGCAATTCAAAAGGTGATTGGTCCTGCAAATATTTGTCGGTGCGTTCGTTCGTTGAATTAATTTCACGAGTTAATCATTCTTTTAAATCGCAAAATTAATTAGACTTTATTTACATTTCAAGATTGAAATCACAGCTGTGCTGAATAATGTTGGGTTACGGATATTGTAAAGAGGAAAATGAAAGTGAGAATTAAATAAAGCGGGAAAGGGGCAAGCAATGATAAATATGAGAAGGAGAACGAAATTCAAAGAGTGGAACATTCGTTGAAAAAAAGTAAGCAGCATAGATAATATACTTAATGGAATACTTTTTATGTGTTTGGAAATTCTGATAATGAGATATGTGTCAATGCAACTATTATTCGTAGCAAACAATGCTTCGTAACAAGTTTTACATCACCAAAGTTTAACAAGTTACTGTTATAGAGTATTGTAATATATTACAGGAACTTGGGTAAACGTGGATAATTAATGCTTGTTGGTTGACTTTAGTCAGAAAGGTAAATCTTGTATTACTCTAAAGTTATCAAACAGATAATATTATTAAACACATCTACGTGTTTCTAACACCATAAAAATATATTTTATGTTATTTTGAATGTTTTATAGAATCATTTTCTACAAGAGACATTTAAATAACATTCATAGTTAACTTACAACAAGTAATTAAAGTCGAGAATTTTATATGTCTTCGAAATTACAACTCTCAAAAAGAGTGCTTGAAGATCTTCCAATAGAAAAATGTTCTATTGAAAAATACTTACATAAGAACATTTATTTGTTCGAGTAGTGTAATTCTAATAGTATATAATAGTATAATGATACATAATATCTAATAGTATAATTTTACAATACATTCCAAAGATTAACTTACAAAATACCGATTGCACTTGATATCAATTATTATATATAATAAATTTCACTAACTCTGTCAAACTTCCAATTTTTCGAAAGAATCACAAATTTCCGAACATTTCATTTCTAATATTTCTTTTCCTTATGAAGAAGGCTCGAGTGCATCGATCGTTTGAACTCCAGTTGTGTATAAACTTTCCTCTCTCCCGTTCGAAAAAAGAAAATTTCCATCGGCTAGGCTATCGAAGTGCAATCTTTGTCGACTGTGGACATCCGAGGAAGTCTGAGGAACTTCAGCGCGCTGCTCCCAGTGTTCGAAACAATAAATAAACGAAAGCAAAAACGAAGTTAGTATAGTTGCTACCCGCGTATTTTATCTTTCCCTTTTTTCAGTCATAGTTCTCTCGAATTTCCAGCAGAATACTCGAGATCCTCTGACTAGTCACCGGTTGTTGAAACATGACTCCTAGTCCGACGAGTGTTTCTGTTCACAGAAATTCGACTCTCAAAACGGGGATCCTTGACTACACAGCAGGAAGGGACAGTATCATTCCGCAGATAACGCGTCATAAGAATTATGGTCAACTTCGATTCATGCGTCACGATAATCTCATACTCAGTCCTTTAGTAGTAAGTAAATATTAGGTCATGTAATATGAAATGTCGAATTTTTCTTAAACATAAATGTTTGTACTCCCGTTACTGTTATTTCTATGTTTTTCATATAACCTTTTAAACAGTTTCAGTGTCGGTTATCAGAGTAACTTTTTGCAAACATGTTCTTTCGAATTGAGCATAATAACTAATTTTTTGCATCGTTTAATTTCCGTTCGTGCAATTTTCTTATATGAATTTAAACTTGGAAATAATGTCGCAAAAACCGTTCAAAATGTAAACAAAGCAACAGAACAGTGCAGTATTGATTTGCAAAATAAGTGCGTGATAAACTCGAAACAGTAGTTAGAATAACGACGTGTTTAGAATATATTAATTCTAAACGTTTCGAATTTTTCAAAGAAGGAATGTATTCATTAAAACCAAGTTGACACAAGTGTATCGAATCGAATACAGCATATTACGCCAATTAATAATAATATTGTGTATTACAAGTATACGTAAACATAGCTCTTTGATCGACAAAGGTTTTTATAAATTGAAATATAGAATTTATAACAAACTAATTAAATGTATAATTCCCAGCTATTGGAAATTGGATTAATGAATGGACTCCGTAAAACAATTGTTCTAGCAGTATTTCTCTCAATTTAACGGAAATTCCGTTTGATTGAATTTTGCAACCTATCAATATTTTTAATCCTGTACAATATTCGAAATAATTAATCAGAATTTTTGTGTCTACGTATTCGATTTGATTAAATCTGATAATTTTAGAAACTGACGAAGGTTACTACAAAATTCAGAAAAAGCTCATAAGAATTCATAAAAATTCAAAGAAAGACAATCATAAAAAAATTCTGCAAATTACCTAAGTGAATTGTTTTCCATATGAAAATTTTTAACCAACTGCTTTTTAAGATAATTGAATTGTTTGTAATTAGTAGACGTAAACAGTACTTAAAATGGATCAGTTCAAAGGTTCTTTGCCACGAACTAATTGTTAATCATGAAACGAAGGTGAATCAAAGAAATATCCATTTTGCGGTGTATACACAATTTCTCATGAATAAAAACGTTTCCAAACAGAGTTAACAAACATAAATAGGCTAAGTTACGCTCAGTATCTTCGCGTTATTATTAGTTTCGTGGAACAGTAAAGTAGCAATGCTTACCGCAAGCGACTTCTCGTTAATCACGGTTACATACGTACGTTTGCAATGAGTCACAACTAAGTTCTTAGAACTAGAACTAGAATGTCTATACTTGCAACGGATCTCATTTATATTACGAATATACATCCATGATTACACGGCAAAACAATGGAAGTCACATTTTTGGAAATCTTCAGTTTAGATCTCAATCGAGACCTATAAAATAGAGCCTATATTTTCAGACGAGAAAGATATGTTAAAACAGTTTTTGTTTCCCAAAAACTGGATACAAGGATATATATCGAGATCTACTATCATTCTTTGATAAATGAAACTTCCACCTAGATTTTGAAATGAAAGAGACGTAACTTATGGCATTCTGCTTTGCAACCATAAATAAGCGACTAAATGGCAATGCAACGTAAATTTAATCTTTGACAAGCTCAGTCAAAAGTTACAAAATAAAATTTATATTTTTGTTCGAGAAAAAAGGTTTCCCCTTCAAAATATACAAAGATATCGGAATTTATTGTCGGTCACCAATAAATAAATCTTCCAACTGCAATAAATTGAGTTGTAAAACAATGTAGATTACTTTTATAAAACTAGTTTGCACTTCAGTAGAGATCAACAAAATACAATTGACATTTTCATATTAGAAAGATATAGTAAAGCAATTTCTGTTTTAGAAAATCTATCAAGTCAGTGTCTTTTTTAAAAAAAATGCTAAACAAATTTCTTGTTTCCAAAGAAGATATACCTGTATTAGACTGTCCCATAAGTTTCTTTCGTATTCTGTTCGCAATATTCAGTCAGAAACTATTGAATAATGAGATTTTGTAGGTTCTGAAGAAAAGAGAAAGGCCACAAATCGGAATGGATTGTGCTTAATTCAATCAAATGACATAAACCGTAAAGTATCGTGTATTCATTATGTAGTACTAAAACAAATGAAACTTTTGTAATAACCTAATACATCTAATTCTATCTTTACACGAACTTTTTTTGTTGTTTGGCTTGTTTGATTTACTACGAGTTAGAAAAAAATTTATTTTCTTTCCCTATGATTTGGTTTAATTAATATATTTAACTAATCGTCTAAATTCTAACACGAATTTCCATATGATTCATTGTATTACTTTACTGATTCCTTAGGTCTGCAACTAATCTTTATTTTTCTATAGATACAGAGTATTTTTAACACGTTCACTGTCCATGATTCATACGTGATTTATTGAACATAGAAACTTGTACACCCATGTATCACACGTGATTCGAATGCACAGTTCTATATAACTACAGTGTATTAACACTAGAACTACCGTATCAATCAAAATCGCTTCCTATTTTTTTGTTTCACAGTTACTGATATCTTAAAAGCATAAAATATTCAAAATGATCTTGAAAATAAATAGTTTCATTTGAATATTACACTGAATGTCTAAAGAAACTGAAAATAATCTATTAAATGCTCGATAGTTCTAAATGTTAAGTGGACGCTTAGTTCCGGTAAATTAAAAGTTTATTATACAAAATTTTCCTGTTTTTCAATGGATGTCTATTGCATAAAGGGCCATTGGACTTGATCAATGAGAGTGTTAACACGAAATGTAGGGTAAATTGAAGAGAGATGGTCCACTTTTTTAATCAGTTATACGTATTTGGTGAATATGCACGTCATCTTAAAGCTTCAAATGATAGTATATAATTCTTTCAACAATAAATTCTTTATTTTTTCAGATAAACATGTAATTCTTCTTTGCTTTTCGTTAGTTTTTCATTACAATATACCCTAAATGCATTCGTCCTGCATTTGACAAGTACACACTTCATTGTTTGATTTTATTGCGCGGAAAACGAGATTTCGGAAACTAAATTCCATAGTTAACAGGTTAAAGGAAGTATTACATCGTAAATATCATTGATATTTAACCCTCTGCCGGTAATATGGACCATTAAAGGACTTTCGAAAATCCTATCTCTTCGTGATTTACCTAGGATCTTCAATTTTTCTTGCTAAATGATATAAAAATTTGACTAACATTTTATTTGTATATTCAATTAGGGACTATAATGAGTATCTTGAAATTTTGTTCAAATTTTCACAAAACTCACAACAACGAAATATCTGTATTAGTGTAAAAAATATACACAAATATTTGACAATCTAATCTAAACGAGATCGGAAGAGCCATCCTGATAAAGCCGACTCACCCAGAATTACCCTATCTCTCATGTAAATACAGAATTGGATGTACTGCTAGGAGATAACTTAATGGCTAGACTGAGAAAGTCGACTGGTCGATCAGTTTTCATTTTTCCTCACCCAAGTTCCTGTTTACTTTATTTCTTAACTCGTCATATTTTCTGTTGAATTATTACTAATGCTAAGCTAGCAAAAGCAAAAATGCCCAACGTTCATACATCTTTAGTCTAAACAAAGGCGCTAGTAAAGTCGAGGATAGGCGTCTTGTAAAGAAAAGCGGACCCCAACTTACTTTTGGATGTTCCGAGTCATTCGCATTCGAGAACTTGAAAGAGCTAGACGTGTTTTTCAAAGCCGTTATAATAAAGTCACACTGAAAAATATATACTGTTTTATTATTTCATCACCCATTTCCAATATTTTCAATCATTAATTAACTATTCGTCGATACGATTACACGTAACCAATCAAAGCTATAAAACTGTAAACCAGAACACCTCTTGCCCCTATGCCGTTCCACTAGACATCGAGTCATCTCCCAACTGCACACGAACATGAAAAACTACTACCAGTTCATCGATGAACAAAAATTACCAACAACGATCTGCAAAAGCAGAAAACACACGACTTAGGGCATTCCTGCTCGCAACCACAAATACACAGGTTCACTCGACAAGTTCCATCGCTCCCCTCGCTCACGTGCTCCCACTTCACCCTGCGCGGTGGCTCGAAATCCCCGCGGGGCATGGGACCGATCTAACAAGCGTCCGTGGTTTTGTTTCAGATGAATCACCGCGGCTCATTGGACGAGGACTCGACGACCGATTCGTCGGCGATCTCCGCACGGGTAAGTTTCTATTTCGATCTACTCGCCGGCTATTTAAGTACACGTCAGCCGCGGAGGAAAGTTTCGGTAAGGCTTGTATCGAGGCGGCGTGAAGGGTAGAGCCAACGACGAGGGGTCGGAGTTGGTTGACCCCTTAGCGTCTAGCGACCCTACCGTGGCTCGTGTGTCGGATATCTTGAAAATCGCGTGGGTCAGGGCGTGGTGGCGGAGCAGGTCCGCAATCAGACCGACCGGATAGGCTACCATGCTGCCCAGCCTTCGGTTAATTGCGCTGGTCAACATGATTTTTGTCTCGAAAGGGTTAACTAGTTAACCGCGTTTGACGAGTACACACGTCATCTTAAAACTCTAAATGGTGCTAACTTTTTCAAGGATAAATCACTGATTTTTTCAAATAAACATGTAATTCTTCTTCGTTTCGCTTTAGTCTTTCATTAGAATTTGTTACAAGTGTATTTGGCCTACATTTGACGAGTATACACTTGATTATTTGATTTTATTGCGCACGCAATAAGAGATTTATGAAACTGAACTCCACGCTTAACGGGTTAACGAGTGATCTCAATGTAATATAATTTAATTAGTAATAATTTGGTGCGTAATTTTGATCTCTAGGAATTTTCTAATTAACAGTCAACCTACCTACTGTCTAATAGTATCTTAATCTGACAAGCATCATATTACAAATTGGTGATTACAATTCATAAGTATTCATTTCTTTATCATGAACTTCAACTGGAAATTCTGAACCCTAAAACAATACATACATAATTGAATACATATTGTCAAAAATATTTTAGTTAAAGTACAATGAAAATCTTCGAGAAAGAGTTATCCGAAATCGTAACTTCAAGACATTTAGTAAACAAAATTACTAGAGAAAAATATTTCTATCTTTTATTTCTATTTCACAAAATGTATGAGAACTGTGTTAATACTGAAAATAAGTAAAAACAGAAGATAATGATCGGACTAAGAAGAATATAAAATTTTTCTCTTGCCTTGTAATAACGTGCCAGACTCGTGGTGAAGATTTTAAACAAAATTTAACAAACATAAATATTACTCAATTCTTATGGATTCAAATTAAATATTATTCTTCTGTTAACAGTTATACTTTAGAGTAAACGTAGACATGGAATATGCCTAGAATTTGTCTCTTCTTATCAATAAATTATTAATGATAGAGTGATTCTATCGATCATAGTTGTGAAATAAATCGTAGAATAAGGGACTAATAATATATAATATTTCAAGATCATCACAGTTGGCGCTCTGTTCCCTTTCCCAAATATCTAATTATCCAACTTTGCAGCCACTGCACGCATTCAAATTCTCTCCCGTTCCGATTCCCTCATCGCGCACGCTTTCAACCGTTTTGATTAGTGGCAAATAATACCCGCAACAATAGCTAGTGCTCGATACAGCTTGTTCGTAACACTCGTGCCGGACGTTTGTGTCCAGAATTAGGGTACCGTGTACTTAAAATACAGGCGTGCGCACGCTCGCGCGCGCGTACTCGCGCCAGGTTTATCGCGTACGTTCTCGCACGGTTGATGTATGGCGTCGTGTGCGTACACCCCCCTCTCACATGCGTCTCTTATGATCTATACGACTCTACAACGTCCCGCACACGTGTACGGCCCTCTATGAAGTGTGTATGAGCCGCTCCAGTATGAATTACCGTGCGTACACGTATCTATGTTTCCGTGGCTGGGCCTTGCAGAAACGTACGCGTTCGTATCGCTGTGTACATGCAGTGTGTACTTTTGCACGTGCCTCTCTAAACGCCCGCATTGTGTACACTCATGCTCGAAAGTCATTATATGATTACCGAAATTCGGTATAGATCGAAGATGATGATTCGGACCGTTGAGGATGATGATTTCACCGAGAAACATTAGTGATTAGAAATGTATTTAACAAATTTGAAGATGAAGAAAATTTTGTGAAATATTATTTTATTGTTATTTTAAAATGATTTTTAAAAACTTTAATTCTTTGCACTCCAAAAGTTTTTCACTGGAAATACTTAATATTTTCTAATGAGCTACAGACGATGTTTTCCGAATGTGACTGGACGAGAAATCGCATATAAACTGAGGAACAAAAGTATTTTATTTAAATATTTCACATATTAATGCATTAGACGAAATTTAATAGTAACTATCGAACTTTAGAATTTTGCTGCATGAAATCAATTGGCGACTGATGGACGATGCTGGAATTCAATTCTTGTATTAATTGTGGATACAATATTATTAAAGCACAAATATCCTCCATATACTTACAGTAACATTTTTATTAATTTTGGCATTCTAATAATTAGTTTGCTAATATACATAGAATAATATTTTTCTATTTTTTAAATATTCTGTAGCCCTAATTGCAGGTTTTTTACATTATTATATTCTTCACTTTAATTCATCGCACAGTTTTTCTATCGATTTAATGTTTCACATTTGACGTCATTTCATTAATTTCATTTCTTTAATATTTTCTACACCTTCTAAACAATCTTTCGATATTTAAGCTATATATTTCGCTACCATATTGTCATTAACCTAAAACACTGGAATATTATTCATTTTTCAAAAATCTCCTTACACAACCGAACATTTCTTAAAACCAATAAGCGTCTTCATTACAATCAAAATCAAACACTCTACAATTCAATAAAACGTTCAATAACTTCCGAACAAGAATGTACCCATCTACACTGCGCGCGGGTCAGAATCTCACGTGATGTGCACAAACATCACCCCATGCAAGTACTGTTAGGACACGACTTGATGTCGAACAGAACAATACAGGGGCAATGGATATCTTTCTAGCGTACAATCTAAAGTTTTGATTAATTACATCTAATCATATTGACGAATAGAAAATTAGTGATCGAAACTGTTGGTACTTAGGAAATAAAACCAACACAAAATTATATAAGAAAAAATTAAAATTCATTTGATGATCAATCAGCCGAATTCCTCAGCCTAACCATCAAGTGATCTAGCACTACAGTTGGTAGATGACTTGATGTCTAGCGCTACGACACAGGAGCAAAAGGTGTCCTTCTAGTTCACAATGTTATATTTTCGACTGGTTACGTGTAACCGTATTGACAAACATTAAATTAGTCACCGAAGATACCAGAGATTAAAAAGTAAAACCACCAGAAAATTCTGCAAGGAAAAATGGAAACTGATCAATCCGCCTTTCTCAGGCTAGCCATCAAGTGATCTCCTCGTGTACGTTGGTACACAAGACCGCGCGTGACGTTAGACGCGCGATGTATCGACGCGACAAGTAACCGAGCGGCCCGTGTTTACCCGGCAGGCGTGTGCGTGATTGCGTGCGCGCGTGCATAAGACCCTTTGTAACCCCGGGACTCGGCGAGGGCCGCCTTTACACTGGCGCCGGGGAGACACGAGCCAATCAATCCCCATCTGCTTTCGGGGTTCCCCGTCCCAATACGTGCGCACGCCCGACTGCCACTACGTCTTCGGAATTTCGATGATCTTCGCCTGGAAACAGATTTATCTCGCCTGCTTTCCTTTCTCTTCGCCAACAGTAGCTTTTCCAACTTTTCTCCTCCCTTCGCACACTCTCGTTGGACCCTTCATCGATTCCGTGGGGGTTGCGGTGCTCGATTGCAACCTGCTACCCTCTTCCACCCTTCGCCATGTGTTTCTATCTCGAGGGTGCACCGCGCACGGGGTAATTTTATTCCGCTCGCACCGGATGCCTCGCGCGTTCCGCGCTGCTTCACCGATAGTTCCGATGGAAGAAACTGTGCCACGTTCGATTATTGTTCCGTGGCCCGTTGCGGCATACACAGTCGCTTTGGGAAGGTATGGATGAGCTTCTAGGCGATGGGAACGAGCAGTGACGGGTACCGTGGTTTCTTGGTTGCTCGGCGTGTGAGGTTATGGGGAACTGTGTGTGGAGTTAGCTTTTGGGAATTGTTGACTGTTTTTAGTTTGATTGAGTTTGAGTGGGTTTGGGAGATGTCTGGAAATATTGAGTTGCTTCAGAGATGCGTGGCTTGTTTGGTTAGGTAAAGGTGTTTCTGATGAATGCCGCGCAGAGAGGTAGGGGTTTAGGAATTGTAGATTCTTTGTAGGTTAGCTTGCTTTAAAACTGGTTTAGAAAAACAGGTGACAAATATTGATGTGTGAAATATATACGGAGAGAGTTTATTTGGTTTCGCGTGGGACCTTATGGTGGATTGTTTGGGCAGGTGCAGGTTTGGAAATTGTCAACAGATTCGGTAATAGAAGTGATGAGTGTTCAGTAGAGTCTGTGAACAATCAAATTTGCCGTAACTTGAAAGCTAGTTGAGATCTTAATTGATGTTTTAATCAGTCAATCTAAGGACTCATTAGTAAATGAGTATTTATATGTTAAAATTGGTACTGAAAACACTACCCAAGCTATCGAATTAACCTGCAGAATACTATATTTTGATGACTAAGACAATAAAAGAGAAAAAGATAATAAAGCACATGTAAATATCTCTATTCTTTCCATGTGCTAAAACCATCTCCAAAATTTATTTCTACACGTTACGAAATCCCTGCATGTAATAGTAAAAACTTACACACGGCGGTGTAACGGTTCCTCTAAAGTTATCAAATGAATTACAAAAAAGCGCTGCATTAAAACTGCATCTGAATTAACTAACTTCATTGCAAGTTCCGGGTTGAAAAACCGGGAACACTCCAAACCGAGAAGGGTTAATCTAGTCACCTAGTTTCTGAGGGCCCTTATCGCACGGCAGTCCGTCGTTTGTCATTACGTCAACAGCCAGCAGTTGGTGAAAGCCAACTCAGCCGTATTTCGAAAAAGTTAAATAGCTTTTTTGCCACTCGACTGTATTATCAGCCTTATCTCGACGAGGATTTCGAGTTCAAAGGAAGGGGCGTCGTTAATCTTAGGGGAAGCCGGATCGGGGTTAGCCGCGGGATGAAGGTTAAGGTCAAAATCTCGAATCGCTCGGTGAAACATGCACGCTCACCAGGGAATCGGCTAATTCTCGCTGGCTACCACCAGCGGTCCCGATCCCTCCCTTATCTTATCTTCAATTCGATGGGACACGAGCACGGTCTTTCTATTGTGGAAAACGTAACCACCTTTGTGCCGTCGGGCGGCCACTGGCATCAAAGACGAGAGATAATGACTCAAATTACAAGCGATGTCTGCGTGACCGCGCAGGTGTCTAATTGTGCACGGTTCCAGCTAACTTGCTTGCCAACGATGTGCACTGGATTCGAGCTAACTTGCAGCTTCACCAGCTGCAGAGGAACAAGCGAAGAATTTTAGGAATTTAGAAGTTTTCCTTCCTGAAGCTGTTAATATGTTCTCTTGTCGTTTTTAAATTTTCATTTGAACATTACTGATGATTTATTGTTTAATGTGTTTTAACTTTTGGTTAAATAAGAGGCTGAGGACGATTAAAATTTTTAATGAATTTTTAATACATACTGTTCAAATTATTAAGTCCTTTGCGAAATGTATACTTCATTTATACATTTACTTATATAAATTTTTAACGCAAATATCACATAATATTCGTTCAAAATAGAATTTACAGTTTTTGTAATAAAATACAATTTTTGTTGCTAAATTTTGCGTCTGCTACTATACTACTATGCTATTGTGTCTCACGCATCACCTATATTTTACAAGATCTTCACTGTATTTCACTTCTTAAACTCAGAATAAAGTCTATATTCACAGTTCACATTACAAGTAACATCCATAACAATTTAACACTTTGAGTGTCATGGAGGTCACCGCTAACCCCCAATCAGATCGAATTATTATAATTCACTCAATTAAACGATGACTATTTGAAAATGTTTCTATATCATAAATAATTCTACCCAATGCGGTGGCATTCAGCTGGGTGAACGTGCAATAATAATATAGTGCAATTCAATCCAATGATTTAATATTATATTTTCTCCATTTTGTGTATTTTGCTGTATGACATTGTACGATATTCGACGTGTTAGCCAGTTAACTGCGTTCGATGAGTATACATATCATCTTAAAATTAAAATGATACTAATAAATGATATTGATGATATTAATAAATTATTAATTTTGTAGATGGACATGTAATTCTTCTTCGTTTTGCTTTAACTTTTCGTTAGAGTTATATAAGTGCAGTAGAATATTATAAGTGCACTTGGCCGGCGTTAGACGAGTATACACTTCATTCTTCAATTTCATTGCGAGCATTACCAGAGATTTTTGTAATTAAATTCCACAGTTAACAGGTTAACAAGATCCCAAAAAATCTCGCATACGCAAAAGCACCGTTTCACGCGTAGCGCGCATCAAAACCAAACACAAATCGATCCTTTGATATCCCAACGTTCATCGAAACCGACGTCGTAATTCCTTTATCGTCCCATTGCATCGCATCGACAATACAAGCATAACATTCAAGAGACTGGAAACGCTCGCAACCGCGCTGGAGATTTTTAATAAACGTCACGTTTGATAGGCAGCGGCGCGCGATATCCGCGTCTCTTGTTAACTGCGCCTTGCATTCGTGAAGACCGGCGGGAGACGGATAGAATAAAAGTGACGTGGGAACGTCAAACACGTCGGAAGCGATTCAATTGAAAATTTTTCGTATGCGGATGTACGTCTTTCCGCGGTTTCTGCGCGGCGAAAAGAAAAATTGAATGGGTGGGCTTAAGTCGCCGGCTCCGAAAGGATCAATAATGTTTGGCACGTGAGTTAGATGATATTCGGAATTTTTCGACGGTATTTCCCCGCGTGGCCCAGATTCCGCTCGTCTTTCACTTTATTATCCACACTTCGATTCCAGACGGTGACGTGTCTGGCCCGCTATAACACGCGGAACAAGGGGCAATAAGGTGGCGGGCGGTCTTATTAAATGCACTTGGATATCGTGCTTCGCATCTCTCTCTCTCTCTCCCTCACTCCCCCTGTGTGTATGTGTGCACATATGTACGTGTGTGTGCTCTCGCTTTACCGAACGAGATATCGAATGGGATGTTGATATCATTGACGGGGTATCTTTATTGACATTCGATCGCGAGGCTGTTTGCTGATCCCTGTCGAAACGAGGAGGCCATTGAAGATGTCCGGCCAGTCGTATTTAGTAATAATTGAAACCTCGACACGACGAAAACGCGGGTTCAAGTAAATTGTGCCGAGCCATAGAGAGCCACCGAATATTGTATAATCCGCGATTATCGATTCGCGGCTGTATTATTATTGACGCTGTGTCAATGGAACTGTTCGCTATTAATAGAAAATTAGCGCTGTGTTTTGGACTATGAATTAACCCTCGCGCGGCTGATCGAATATTCATTTTTGGATTTTGTTGTGCGCGGTTGGCCCTGTTCCGGTGAAAATTTGATGAAATTGCTGTGGGTTTCCGTGTTGGGAATACTTTCGTAACGATTTTTGTTTCGGAAATGAAACATTTGTGTAGAATGTTGTATTGTTGAAGCTTGAACAACCGCGAACTCTTTGATTGTCTGAATTGGATTTAATAGACAAGACAAGTGGAAAATTTGTTTATTTAAATAAAACATGAGTGCTTTCGTGAAATAAAAATTGTGTTTTGGTTTTAATTTCTGGATTTATGTAGTTATTGTTGTAGTTATGAAGAATATATTGGAAGTTTGTGTACTGTGAAGATTGAATTTAATGTGCAGTATGTGAAAAATGAAAGTGTGAAACTTTTTTATGCTAAAAAAAAAGAAGAATATAAATGTGTTTAAATATAGAATTGATAGAGTTTGTCGGGGGCTATCAGATTCAACGAGATGGTAAATTTACATATAAATAATACTTGGACACTAACAAATTTTAAGTAAACATTCAGCGAACGAAATAATTCCATTACGAGGTGTGGCTGCAAAATTTCTAAATAACGACAGTTCTACAGATTTTTTAAGTAACAAGAAAAATATAAAGAACGAAGTAATTCACGTTATAGAAGTTTTCAGCTGCATATAAATGGATTTATTAACATTTAAATGACAAAGTCTTAGTCAAGTTATTGTAATTTTACTTATTTAGGCTCAACCTACATTGAAAGTATTGCGTTGAGCGTATTTCATACTTGAAAGGAACAGAAATATCACGCAAAACTTGACAACGCAGGGTAGTTTACGAAAAATCAAAGTTTAAATATTTGTTTGAGTCGCAATAATGAAATAAACCATTTAATCCTTTGTCATATGATTTATATCTTAACTATAATCGATGTAACTACTTTATCGTTAATAATTTATTAAGGAAACAAAAATGTTGATGCTTATTCTACGTCTACGTTTACTTTAAAGTAAACGATTGATAATAGAAAAGTAATATTTAATTTATATTTAAAAAACATAAATAACACTTACGTATATTTATCAAATTGAGTTGAAAATTTTCGTCAAGAGTCCCATACTATCGTATTGCAATATCTTGCGAGTCAATAAATTAATATACACCTTCAATATTATAAAAAAGATGAATATACACTTTGTAATAATTTTGCCTTAAACTTGTTTCCTCTGAATTTCCAAGGTTTCTGATTTCGTTTGTATATACATTTGCTCCAGAAAGTTTCTATGCTCCGCATTCACACTTCTTTGATACCATGTTTATAAAAGGATATCAATAATGGAATATACGTGTTATATTTTGTCGACCTTCACCGATTGAATGGAGTGTTAGCTATGTACATCGTACGCATGTTTTTTAAGCATCTCTTCTTTATAGAAGAGTTTTTTAATGCAAAAACATTCGTATGTATTTTCTAGAAGCATGTTTTTATGTGAATAAACATTAGTCGGTATTATACCTTTAGTACATATACTTAGATATACTTTTTCTTCTTCAAGCGAAGAAGCTTCACATAAATGTTTCATGTTTAACGGGTCCATTACCGACGTCACGTATTTGTGACACAATGCCATACGTTTCATAAATAAAATGAAATCAATGTTATAGGTGTTATGTTTTTAAATTACAACATAGGACGTTATCAGACTGCGGATTTCTATGCATATATGATAAGTTTGAAAATATTTAATTGCAAAGTGTAATGCTTTTTATGTTTGCCAGTAAAAACGGTTCATTTTCGTAATTCTGTTTTTCTATGTTCCTAAGAATTTGAATTTACAGAAAAATACGTAGTCTAAACATTATAATTTAAGACGTCAATACCCTTTTCCAGTATTCAATACTTTATTTCGAAGACTCGATGGATTTGATATACTGTCTGCCACGTCATTCATACATGAATGACATATACAACTGCTAATTACATATAAAGCTGCTTAAATATTTTTTTGGTGACTTTGTTTATTTGTGAATAACAATAAAAAGTAACCAGAACATGTAATTTATGCAAAACATGTTAAAAAATGTATTCCTATAGTCAAGGTATGTCAATAGATGGAAAAAAGTGATTTCCCTCCAGGGTTATTATGTTTTACACAGTGGCAACCGATGTGTTAATAGAATACTGCATCTGAGAAGATCGTTATCGGAATAAATGGTGGTAACGAACGTTTATCTATATAGAAGTCATAGTAGATGCAATCATTTTTTCAACAAAATAATCAAAGAACCATTAAGAAATTTAACAGCGACAGGAAAGTATTATCAATTCATGTAACATAAAAATTAATCACGAGGTACACTTTTTATGCTCAAACTTAATTATAAAAGGTGACATCACTTATAGAAGAACCTGGTACTTACCATTAATTGCGGATCTTTATAAAGATTCAAATTTTTCAGAATCTAATTAATATTCTACAATAATATTAGCTTGGTGAATGGAAGGACGGGCGAGAGGATGCTAGGATGGTTACGAGAAATTGAGAGAAAGAGAAAAGAGAAAGGAAAAAATGAGGGTAGAAAAAAGAAGGAAGGTTAGGATAAGGTTAAATTAGGATAGAATTAAGGATAAGAACCAAAGAAAGGAATGTGCAATATTTAATAATATAAAGATATGAATGTAGGAATCAGTGAAAGTGTGAATGGTTAGCTTAATAAGACATGTATACGTAAGAGAAGTCCTCTTTCTTAGTCGTAAGGCCGAAAAATAAAAAACTGAAAAATATTGGCTTCTATACTTTGTTATTAACAATTCATTGAAAATACAAGAAAATGCTGGGCTTATTTTGTCAATGTTTGCTCTAAAGTATAATAATTGATAAACGTGGAATAGTACGTAATTTGCAATCGAACGAATTGAATAGTATCGTTGTTTGTTAAATTCCATTTGGAATCTTCGCAACAAGTCTGGTACGATATTATAGAGCAAGAGGTTAATTATACTATAAAAACAGAATTACTATAGAGAATGGTTTTTCCCAATGAACACTATAAAAAGCACTACGCTTTGAATATTTTATATGGTTCTTCAAGTTGTTTGCACTCCATGCCGTTTTACACACTTTCAAATCTCCCATAAACGCATAGAAATCTGCGGTATGCTTATCATTTACGAGAAAGACGGTGGTTAAGAACCTCGTGAACATCCAGTGCAATGAGGAAACCATTTCACAATGCATCCTGTAATACGCAATCACAACCGAACATCAATATCGAGGTTATAGTAGGAAAACAGGCAACCAGATTCTGACATCGGGTAGCAGAACCGCATGGTAACCTAGATTTCGCGTGATCACGCCACAAAAAGTTTCCGTGTTTAATCTCCCATCGTTTTGTTTGCGTCCGTAATAATAAATATTAATACATTCGGCAAATAACAGATTACAAATGAATAATTGACCGTGTTCCAGATAGTGCACAGGCTACGTAGGACAGATCGATGACGTGATAAGCGATTCAGGGGACACTTGGGGGAACCGAATTTCGCGTGATTGTTGAAATAGCGGAAAATATGTGAGACCCGTTTCTAAATTATTCGCCGGAGCCAAATCTGCCGTTTACCTGCGAAATTTCATTCGAGTGTGATTCAGAAAATATTTATTTTGTTGAAAGCGTCTGCGGCGAAACTTTTCGAGGATACTCGTCGATGGAAACTTCTTCCAGACAAATTGAAGTAAATAGCCGTTTTATTTCCCGCCAAAAACTCTGATAGATTTGGAGAGAAAAATTCAGAGAAATGAATATTTGTAACAAATATTCCACGACAAATGGTTTAATATAAAATTATACTTTAAATAAGAAACGAAATTTCGGTGAACAGAATATTGTTATTTTAATCTTGCATTAAATGTACTTGGAATATTTTTCGGGAATGCCAGTGAAAAGTTAGGAATGGTATTATTAAGCAAGAAACCGTTATATTTGATATAGATAATTCTATTCTAATTTAAATACTACTATTCGCATGTAATAAAAATATATTGTTATTACTTCAATGTTTCAGTTATTCATTAATATTTTGTGTCACAAAAGCGGAGAAATATTTTGAAATAAAATTAAGCCGAAACTATTGTCAGCATGCTTCAATATAAATACCAATTGATAAGTAGTATATTAAAAACTCGATGCAGTAAATGCGATATTTTATTAGCCGTGTTACATACATAATTTAAAATGCAATTGCTTATTTATTATTTACGTGTAATATATTTAAATATTTTGCAGTGAGGATTATATGTTATCTGATGCTTGAATTCCAGTGATAAAACTGTAATATTAATAAAGTGACAGAATAATCTGTTTTAATTCAATTGAAGCATTGAAAATAAATGATTGGCATAGACATTTGCAAAGAGTAAAAATAAAATAAGAATAAGAATAAAATTTTATTATTTTACAGAAAGCAGAGCAGAACATAAACTTATTTCACCCACGGAATGATTCTTTCCAATAAAAGCAATATAAAGATCTAATTAATGTTCGTTTGTGTTTATTAGACGTTTAATGGCTTTATTGGCATAGACTAGTTAATTTAAACGAGATTACATGAATGTAATAAAAATGCGTTATGATTTGCACTTTTTAATATGCTATATATTCATCTATAAGCAATTTATATACGAAAATGTTGTTTTATAATTTCTATACTTATACTATATACTATAGTATATATACTTATATACTATGTGTACTATGTACTATGTACCATGTACCATGTACCATGTACTATGTACTATGTACTATGTACTATGTACTATGTACCATATACTATATACTATCAATCGATTCTCATTTTTTGCTGAAATAAACGTTCAACGACCTGTAGATGAAAGTCTAGATAACTAATTACAAGCGTAGAATAATATCGAGCACAAACGAGATCCCGTGGTTTAAAATTGACTATGTAAATCGACTTGATAGAGAAATCGATTACAGTCAGGTTACAAGTTAATCGTACCTATCGACAGAAATATCTACTGCTTTCGATAAACGGTATCCATCGTCAAAGAAAACGGCAGAGTCAATAAAACGACCGCCGCAAGTAGTAATCTTGTTATTTCCTCTTTCCAATAAAAAATCGTTTCGTTTATTGTGAAATGCATCGTCATTGCGGTACTATCTAGAAACCAGACTGTTATAAAAACAACAATGTTTAAGCGTTCTAGCTTTAGCACTTTTAATTAAGAATTAATCACGTATTATTGATTTATTGTTATTACTAATTTATTATTCACATTTTGCAATTACTCTAATAATTACAGTTCAGATGGTTCTATAAAATTATTTTTACATGCGTTATTGAATTTCAGATATTTAACAAGCATAGAAATGTTAATATTTTTAAAACATTATTCGATTTGTCAGTAAAGTTAAGGAGATTCTAAACGATGTTAAACTAAATGAATAAACTAAGTACTAAACTAAGGGTATTCTAATTTTTATAATTATTACAATAATAAATTCCATTCACTTCAATATATTAATAGCAATTTCTCGCAGAATGAACATAACATTGTTTTTCGAGTAAATTATTAACGACAAAACAATTCTATCCAGACCATGTGCGAAACAAAATTACAAGCAAGGGATTAAATCCTTATAGATTATCAGTTTTAAACTTTCACAATTCATTATCGATTGATTCCAAAATATTGAAATTATGCGGACATTTGACCGATATATTTCGAAGAACAAACGGTGCATAACTTATTTTTGATAACTGAAAACCATTAAACGATTCCCTCACAAAGGAACAAAACATTTCGCCGAAGAAGAAATCCCGTCAATCAAGCTGGGGCTTTTGGGTTACAAATTTTTCATAAATACGTCCAGTCGTATATTTGAAAGCTATTTTTCACGCGAACACACTGCAGGTCATCCATTATATTTTCCCCGAGCTTTCAAGAAGCATCAAAGAATTTTTAGAAAATCGACTAGGCGGCGCGGGAACGTGGCTCTCTCGATCGATGGAATCGATTGTACGGCGGTTACCGGGCTGATGTAATAACCAACCGAAAACGATGACGTTGGTAAACTTATAACGGACGAACCGGGTGTTTTCCTCAATGTCATCCTGCTGATTTAACTTTTTCCGACGGCAAACAAGCCGCGTTTCGTAGCTGGGGGGTACATTAAAACTCGTTTGTTTTCGAGCGTTATGCGCACTACACAAATAAGGGAAGTATTGTCTTTTATGGCAGCGTTTCCCGGCCTTTTTGTCGTGTAACTCAACGTGTTTGTTTGTAATGGTACCGCAAAGGATTTAAATTATTTCAGCGGTTCCTCGTTTGGCGCGAAGCAACAGTTACGTCACACGATTAAAAATTGAAATCTTGTTGTTGTTTGTTGCGATCGAACTAGCAGTTTCCATATGAAATTTGTTCTTTTTCTGTAATCTTTTATTATTACTACCATTTATTGTTTTTACAATAATTTACGGTAATATAAAAATTCTACGAACTTTAATGTA
Source organism: Nomia melanderi (assembly GCF_051020985.1). NCBI lineage: Eukaryota > Metazoa > Arthropoda > Insecta > Hymenoptera > Halictidae > Nomia > Nomia melanderi. The sequence goes on along the minus strand of NC_134999.1, from coordinate 26,336,952 downwards.
CTTCGTATATTCGGAAATGTTATGAATGATTGAGATTGAATTGTATTAAGATTGAAGATCAAAATACAGCTCTTGACTCGGTTATAAATTACCTTGCATAATTAATTACCGGGACTTGTTCTAATTAGAGCAATTTCAATTTTATCTTATAATAGTAACAATTGACGGTTAGAAGAAATAATTTATGGTCGGATCAAGTATTAAATTTTGAATGTCGAAATAAATAATTTCACCGTTTATGAGATTCTAGCAATAAGTTATATTTGGTTTCTGTTGTATTTCAAAGAATAATGTCCATCGCACAAGTTTTAAAATATGGAAGATTTCAAAACAACATTATTTTCGAAGATGAATTTCAGAAAATAATGAAATGATATTAAAAATGATGTTATTTCTTATCTTAATTGATGTTTTAGCAATGTTATTTCTGTATAATAAAGTTAACTGTAAACTTATACATAACAAAGTACTGTATAATTCAAATAATTAAATTCACTGCTTAGTTTATATCTCCTTATTATTTATTAAGATTGCGGTTAATTTATATATCAACAGTTATACACCTGATAAAATCAAATTTTTAGTATTTCTTTAACATCCTTTTTAGAAATTATCAGAAATTCATTCCCATCTTCGTTACACGCTTACAATACTAAATTTACTAACATTCCATTTGACTTTTCTCTACCTTACAGAATGATTCTAAACGAACAAATTTAAAATAGTTCATTCAACCATTTAGCAATTGCGATATCAAAAAGCGCATAACAATAGTAAAATATTAATATATTATGATATTAAATGAATTCTAACCGAGACCTAACCCAAATGTCTTCAGTTAGGATGTGTCCTGTTGGTTATATAACGCATAATACCGTTTTTAATTCATTGTTTTATTTATTAATTTATTGACCGTTGGCGAATAGCAGGGACCCTTCTGGGAGTTCTTGTCCAAGGACTCTTCTATACAATTTTCGGTGACACCGGTCACCATTCAAGCCTGCACGCAGTTTGAACGTCAGGCGAGCGTGTGATTACGATCATGCCAGATCGATCCGACACACTGCTGGCCGAGTTTTCCTCTCGAAGGGGCGGAAGAGCCGCCGCTGCGCCGCCAGAGCGAAGAAACGCGAAAGCTGATTCCGCCCCTGCACCGTAAATCACCGCTGGCGGATATATAAAGGCGATTATTGAAAGTTCGCTAATGCGATTTTCCTGCCGTCTGCTCCGGGATCCGCTGCGCCGGGCACAGCTCGACAGCCCGGCCAGATATAATGGATTGATTAGCGAAACATACACGCGCCGGCTATCGGAGCGCGCGCGTGCAGTATTTACATTTGCATTAACATTAAGAGCAGGGGTAATTTTATAATTGGGCCGAAGTGCGAATGGGAATACGCGCGTAGGAAGCTTGCGCTTCGCGATGACGTTTCGTGTTTCGGAAAAATCGATTTTATCTTGTGATTTCTTCTCTTAGTGTGAGTTTTGTGTAAGTTTATTTGTGACACTGGTAATTAAACAGTGTGCAGAGAGATATGTCTTTTAGACTCGCAAACGAATCTGTACGTTTCATTTGTATAGTTTATCATTACGGTGAATTCAGTATGGAGGTAAACATTGGTATAAAATAATTTTTACCACTGTGTTGCATTTTTGTCGGAAGATCATTGATTTTAACTTGAATAGGTTAATCAGAAATTTGATACGGGTAATTTGGAACTTTGTAATCTGAGTGCACATAAAATTATTATTAATTGACATTATGTGTATGTTGTTAAATATTTATATTGCTAATACTAATATATTACTGTCATTCACTTATTTATTTATTTATCATGTATTATTAATCGCAGTCAATAAATGCAATGCGTCACTCAATCGTTGTCAATAAATATTATTTCTCTATTATCAATTGTTACAAGGAGTTTGATTTTGTTCTACTAAATCGTTAACAACAAAGTACTTCTGTCGAGCATAATTATGAAAGGAACCCTAGAACAAGGTACTAACCTTATCCACCAGCAAACAGGAGTATACTCGTGACAAGTTAACAACGTGTCAAGTGTAAATAAGCTCCAGTAGAACGTTTATTTGTCTAGCCACAGTCTGCCTGTGACCTCCTCTTTCGAAGTACAGACCATAATAGTGAATGCGCGCCATATTAACTGGGTCAAGCTTCCGTAGCCGACGAGCGCAGCATCCTTGCTTTTCGTCTTTCTTATTCCGGCCGGTCCTGCGTACCCATTCTCTGGATCAATTAATTACCGGAGACCTATCATTGAATCAATGGAATAACGAATACAGTCCCGGACAGAGTTTTGTTACAGTATCAACTGAAAAAAAAGGGAGGAAGAAAAATGGCGATTCAAAAGAGTTTCATTGAAGCTAAACTGCAATCGATTCGGCACCTGCTACTTCGAGCAGCTTTTTTTCACTTTGAGTAACTTTCGCTGACGCGAAACACCAGCGTGAATGTCGGTACGCGGCAGCAATTCACTATCGATGGATATTAAAACGATCACTGGAACTTCGGTAACGCGATTTTTTGATCGGTCCGACGGATATTTCATTTCCGGAATAAGCTGCGTGCTGGTTATAATCCTCCACCGGCGTATTGTACGTTCAATTTCTGTTGTTCCTTGTGTATATTGAGAGTTTGTTACGGGCCATTATTCTCTTCCAAATCGAAAAGCCGCCGTTACGGATTTCTATTCTGTTGGCTTTTAATCTTTCCATTCGATCGCTTTTATGGCACAGACAATCGAATTAAGATATTTATTCGATAGAAACACTTGGAATAATAATTGGAATGAAAAGACATTTATTCGATGACCGTTATCCTCGTATGCTGCCTGTATTTCATGCGTTTTATAAACAGATTGTGAACATTTATGAGCAATTAACGTTTCTATTTTCTCTGAAGCGCCTCGTATGATTAAAAATGACCGTCTGTGATAAAATTCGTTTAAACATTCGATTAATACTATGTTTATGCTTTCCGTGTTTCATGAATGTATAAAATTGATATGTTATAGGAGATTTTAACAGTCAAATTCTGACACTGCGAACAAAATATTTGAATTTGGAAATCGATAAGTAGAAAAGGAATTGAATGTTATGCTAAAGAAGATTACTGTGAATCTTCATTTTTTATTTAATAATAATATGTTTATTTAATATTCTAAATTCTTGCATTATCTGTGCCATTCTATCAGTTTATGTACCTATCTAAAAATTCTACCAAATAAATCAATACTGAACACTGCCAGTTTTATAAATGCGAATCCAAACATTTTCATCAACCCAATAATTCGCCAAACGCATTAAATCGACCAATAAAACATCAAGCAGTATGTCCTCGTAAATTCCCATTGGATTTACCACAAAATTTACGTTGCCAGTGCCGATCAATGGAGTCCATCGAATATACACGCTCTAAAGAAAATGTAGTGTCTGCAACTCTATTTTAAGTTTCCAGGCCAAATCTTACCGTTGATCACCCCTAAACACTGCAATTTTCTTATTCTTCTTTTAGTCATAAAAATTAAAATATTTACATTCGTATGTTATATAATATATATATTATAGAATTATAGAATGTTATGAAAAGGACGGTTTGTGAATTACAGAATTGCTATAGAATATTATAGAAAGGGTGATTTGAGAATTACAGAATTATCATAGAATATTAGAGAAGGGACTCAAAACAAAATAATTTCTACTGCTTCATAATAGATATATTTACATAACAAAAAAATCTGATGAATATTACAAAAATTGAGTGATGTTTTCTACATGACATAATCTTTGACACTTGGAACCTCTGTCTCGGAGATGTACGTAGGAATAATTACCGTTTACCCCTTAGCATTTGAAAATATATTCTTCATTTTCTAATGAAATATCAATAGTATGCTTTATAACTAACATTAATATAATTAATATAGAAATCAATGGATAGAACTATTCTATTTTAACGTTTCATGGGCAATTACGTTAAATAAACTTTAATACATCAAACTTTGTAATTTTGCTGTATCAAACTAAATGGTAACTATGAGTTGTCTCTCGAATGCAAAGGGTTGATATGGATAATGTGTAATTCTTATAAAAATTGTAACAATAGATTTTCGTCGGTTTCTTCACATATTTATTTAATATTCAAGTGAAACTATTTACTTTCAAAACAATTTCGAATATTTAATATTTTCTAGACATCAAATGTTTGCGAAACAAGAAAACTATAACCCATCGCTTTAACAGTGCAGTAGGTCTAGTATTAACCTCTTGACATAAAATGTATTTTTCTATGACGATCGACACAACTACTTCAATCACTGATGACCGACGTTTCTGAATTTCTTGAAAGCAGTCGTAACAATGCAAGATAACCGATGTCGAATGAAAATGTTTAAGAACGTAACTAACAAGGGAACCTTTCCAACTAGCACACGCCGATTTCGTTGTAACTTACCTGAGACATAGTTCTCAAGTAAATATTTGACACGTATTTTTTCTTATCGGCCAACATCTATTGACTTTGAAGGAGTGAAAACACCTCTCGTAGTTGAAAGTTCAAAATATATTTTTTACGATATCTTTGGAACTAGGGAGTGTAGAAACGAATTTATTTTTTAAATTGTTCACTCGAAATGAATAATTTAGATTTCTTTTCTACACCTCCTAGTTTCAGAGATATTGCAAAAAATATACGTTCAACCCTCAACTCTGAGGGGTGCTTTCACCTCTCAAAGTGGATATTGATCGATAAGAAAATATATGTGTGAAATATTTTCTTGAGAAGTATGCCTTACGTTAGTTTCATCGAGAATGGCGTGTACTGGTTGAAAAAGTTCCCTTGTAAGCTGATAACAGTGCAATGCAAGGATCGTAACGCCAAATAATGAATTGCTCCTGCTTTTCTTAATTACAAAAGAATAACTCTACTGGAAAACGGTCAAGATTCTCGTGGCGTTTAACATGTTAAATCCCTTAGCAGAACATCCCGGTATCTCCGCCAGGAAAATCGATCGCAACAGCGTCGATCGCGCAGAGTAAAATAAAGATGTAGTTGCTCGGACCAGGGCTGACGTAATTTCACCCTGGCCCGTTATCCGCGCTTGGATTGCCCGTCAACGATGACCTCTCAATAAAGAAGACAATAGCGAACTGTTGCCGGGGAAGGATAGCTAGCGCGTGAACGAATCGCGCGAGTTTATTCCGCGAGCGGCACGTAAGTACACGGAAGACGGAAGATGAGGGGTATAACTTGCATTAAACATGCATATTCATGCGTTCTTCGCCGGGCTCAAAGCTATAGGAGCGGTTCGCCGTTTGAATTAAACATATTGTTTCCTTTGCCGGGAAGCGTCAAAGATCACACGAAGTTTTTCCGTTGGGAAAATTGATCGCGAACGGAGCTGTTACGCGTCACTTTTTTATGAGTTACAGCGGGCTCCCCTCGCGCGCTCGCATGTTCCGGGATTCGTCGAACCGGTTTGAACTATGGTAATTCGGGACGGATAACTGATGATGGAATTGATTTATTCACGCGACTTTGCGACTGTGATCGATATACTGCGGATTTAGTTACGGACTTTGCCGGGAATTCGAATTTTTCGGGGTGATTTAAATAGGAGTTTGTTAGATCTTTTAAGGGCGTTTATAAATCGGTGATAAAGTAATGGTAGACTGACATTTTCTGCATGTTTTTAGTGCTTTATAGATTTGCACTGGTGTTTCGTTGTAATAGGGTTTGTAATCTATTGATCAGTTTGTGATCTAGGAGATGAACAGAATAGAAGTGACGTGAACTTGATTTTATGAATTTGTAGTTTTCTTTTTGTTAATGTAATTTCATGCTGGACAGTTTGACGCGTAATTTTATGTCTACGACTGTTAACCTGTCTACTGTTTAATGGTATTTTAAGAATCAGTGATGAGTAGTTAAGGATTTGCCTATAAATTTTTTATAAAGCAATATAAATTATAATCGTGGACCATTAAATTGTCTCGTCTCATATAGCCGAAAAATTCTTCTTTAAATAATTACATTATTGTTATTATATAATATATTATTATATTATATTATATATCATTATACAATAATTATATCATAATTAAATCATTCTCTTTATCCATTATTTTCACTTGTAAGAAGAAAAAGAAATTAGAAATGAAAAACTCGTTGCTAATTTCATTCTTATTGCAGGTATACTTTATCCAGTGTCCACTTCAGCATTGCAGGTTGAACGAAAGAAAGTCATCCCGTATTCGACGTATTTAATCTATTAATTAAATGTCTTATATAAAAATACGCGTTCCGTTCTAGTATTATAACTGACAGAATATTTCCCGGTGTTCTTTGATCTCACAGAGCAGTTTTAAATACGTTTAACCGACTTAATTCCCTTTCAGGCAAAACGACGTAACGTTTAAGAACGTTTAACTCAGTTAATGAAATGTTTGGTGGCGATCGTATAATAATTAACTGCATCCAGATGAAGAACAAGCGCGCAAAAACAAAAATGTAATATGTTTCCCCGGCCGCGGGGATTACACGGTCTCGCTTTGAACTTCTGAAAAAAAAATGCAAAACGAAGTAAAAGTGCGCCGGCAAATTATTTCGTACAAAATGTAATTAAATTTTGATGAGGCTACTTCATCAAAATGAAGTGGCTTCGTTTCAGAAATAGGCCACCAAATAATTTTGCAGGAAATTGATAGGCAGAGGAATGGGTTAAGTCCTCTACACTAATAATTTCCGCAAGCTCGCGAAGATAGAATTTGCACTGCGATAAAGTTTCTCCTCTGCGGAAATAGCACCACCCTTGAACTGTATTTACGTGAAAATTACTGGAAAAACAGAGAGCGAAACTTAATTTGCTCCATAATAAATAGTTACTTCTTATATTTATTAGTTCTTTCTTTGCGGTTGGCCACGGTTGCCCACTGGTATTTTTAACTAAAAGCAAACGGACTGTTGGCCCGCTCATTACAACGAGTTATGAAGTTGCCCGTTCTCACGTAAACAGTTTTGCAAACATTATTTAGGACAATGCTTTATTTCATTTGTTACCGCTCTATAACGATATTTGACTCGAATAAATAACCATTATTCTACGGCGGAAGCATTGGTTCTCGTTAAAGAATCAATATTTAAACGATGAAGAAGGGAACGGTGAATACAGAAACTAGCTCGTATAGATAATGAATATTTAATCGGTCTCGTACTTTCCAAATTTAAGTGAAGTAAAGACATATACGTTGAATAAGGTAAAACTTGCTTGTGAACTTACTGGAACAATTGAATTAAATAGAAAGTAAATAAATATGTGTGATATACATAAAATATTAACTGTACGAATAAAAAATGTATATTGAGCCGGAACAACAGAAATTGGGATGTAATATTTATATGTATGCATATGTATGAGTGTATTATTTATATACTTAAGTATATAAAAATATTGCATAACTTAAAGATTATTTGTGTTAATATGTTACATATTCTTTCCTTTGTTATTTAATAAATCTTGAACTACAGTTCTTTACTATTCTTCAAATACCTTTCCTACTTGTATAAAGCACAATTCTTAATAAAATTGGCTGTATGAGTTAAATTGAAATTAACGAGAAAGGTCTTGGTTAGCTTGGTTGTTCAAGTGTTAAAATCATGGACTGAAAAAGATTCGGAAATAACTCTTTGAAACTGTTAACATCGGTTCTGACTGAAACAGTTATGAAGAACCGAAATAAGTTATAATTGTTATTCGGTATATCGGTTCTAAGCTATGTCGGTTTCGATTTCGGTTCTTAATATTGGATATAATATCGATTCTGTAACTGTTATTTTTCGGTTCTTCATTTCGAAGAATGATATAACAAATAGAACCGTTTCATAACCGATATTATATCCTCCGATATTAACCCCTAGTCTTACAATAACGCGCGAGACTTATGGTGAACATTTTAAATAGAATTTAACAAACATAAATATTATTCAGTTCATTTGAATTCAAATTGAATATTATTCTTCCGTTATCAATTATTATATTGTAAGACAAACGTAGACATAGAATATGCTTCGAACTTTTCTCTTTTTTCAATGAATTATTACTGACGAAGTTGTTGCATCGATCACAGTTGGAAAATAAATCATAGACCAAGGGGTTAAGAACTAGAACCGAAACCGATATATTTTTCCGTTCTTTATAACTGTTTCAAGAACCGAAACCGATATAACTGTTTTCAATTCCTGGTTAAAAGCGACGAATATTCCGAAAACGACAGAATTTTAGTAAATATCAGCAAGAGGATGTTGCTTTTACAGTGGAACGTCACTGAATTCCCTGATCCGGAGCGTGGCACGGCGAGTCGATTATCGAGCTGAACACTCGGTCGATCGGACTATAGGGTCTATAGATTTTTCAGTGAGAGCCGCGGGGAGTCGCGTTTCCCGTGCCGCAACGTGGAAAAACTGATTGTGTCGCAGCTGTCAATCACGAGTGATAGACATAAAAGTGATTACCGAAACATCACTAATGTGATTTTCCCGGCGAGCAGTCCTGGCGTGCACGTCGTATCAGCCGACATCGTTGACTCTTGCTTTGCCTTCGGTGAAACCAGAGCGTTTCAGGATACGCTCGAATTCGTTGTGTCTAAGCGAGTCAGACGAGGCAGAAAGCCAAAAAGACGACACGAATCAATTGGCTTCCGTTTGTTGCGCGAACGATATCGCGAAGTAACGTGATTAACCTGTCTCGTTCCGTCCCGCCGCGGCTGCGTGGGACGATCGAGATTTTTTCACCGGTTATCGTCAGGTTATTTACTTAATTGATCCGTCCGTTTTATTTAATGTCGGGACAGTAATGGTCGGGCGTGATGCAGAGGCACGATTTATATTCCGTTCAGTATCTTACGCTTTCACTTAAAAGTCATGGAACATTTATAGGAAAATTTGAGAATATATCAGGTTGATGTAAAAAGTTTGACGTTTTCTTTTGTAAAAAATAAAAATGAAGAGTTCTCAACTGTTCGCTGGCTAAATCAAAACTGACAAGGAAAGGTATCGGACATGGAAATTTCGGAAATTATGAAACTTTGTGTCTAAGTAGAGCAAGTCAGGTCTAATAGATTGCAATCCTTTTTCATGCCGAATTTCACTTTCACTTCTTGGAAAAAATTCAAATTTCTCTTTCCCGTGGATTATCTTGAGAACGGTAGGAGATAGCGAAAAAAAGTTTAAACAAAAAGTACATCATTCTTCCATGTCTATAAAACTAAAATAAAATTATCAAACCGATCATTTTTAAAATCAAAATTTTGCACACTTTTATTTTGCAATTTTATAGACATGAAAGAACAATGTATTTCTTGTTGAAACTTTTTTTCGTTATCTCTTACCGGTTTCAAGATAATCTACGAATCCGAGACTTGCAATTCACTTTTGGCTCGAGGTTACAGTTACGCGTGAATGGCGTTATTCCAAACCAAATCGATATACATTTCTTAGGCAACATATTCGATTGCAATATTAATCAACAGGGTTCCCAAAGTGCATTATTCCCGTCGTGCACGATGGGAATCGATTCGCACAGTTCAAATTATATTGTACATTAAATGCGAAAGTTTCGAGTTATTCGCAGACCGTAAACTGTTTTTCGAAACGTACCGTAGCTTTTTTCAGATGCAGTTTGAGCCATGCAAAACGCAGTTTTGAATTGCAAATATCGCATATTGAAAATTGAACGTCGGGCTAACGCACCAATAAAAGTTTTGCTTGCGTGTTATTTTCACGTTGTCGTTGATGTTGTGTAAATCAAGCTCGCTTTATGCGCTTTCTTTTTGTTATTTAGTGTTCATGGTAAAGGAAAACATACATCGTCAACAAAATTTCATTTCTGACAAGGGAATATTTACGACAGTTTTTCCTTATATCTGTATGGTGTTGTACTGGTAGCGTGATTATTATAGCAATCGACACGATCTTCTCTCTAACTGAAAAAGAGTTGTCTATTGTCGGTTAACGAAATTATATAGCACAGTAAAAAGAATGGTTATAAATATTTAATGATAGATAATATTTGAAAGGGAGAAAATGAATTTTATAAATCTGTGTCTTTCTTGTTGCTGCGTCCAAAATATTGTATAAGTACTTTATTTTTTTTCACGAGTGTAATTCATCTTAAATATTAATTGCTGATGACTATATAGATATATTATGCTTTTACGAAATTTCCATAAAAGAATTATTTTATAGGGAATTTAAATTAGAAGGATGAGAAGACAATACATTCCGTAGCTGTGTAATATGGATAGCGTTGTAACTGCAAGAAAGTATAACTTTACGGGATTAATTGTCCTCTATAAGGAGATGTACGGATTTTTGTTAATCATAAAATTATATTACTGCAGTATCTGCACCGAGCGTAGAAAATAATAAAACAGTTTCTTTTCTTCATTCTTTTTCATAATTGATCAATAAATTCTTTGCTTAAATTAAGGTATTTAATTAGAGTATCAAAGAATTTAATTAAAATGCTTTATAATAAATTTATAACATAATTCTTTGTAATAAAACAAATTTTTACAGAAGAAATATGAAATAAGTAAGAACTTAAGTTATGATTGAGAGTTTCATTATCAAGATTAAATTTATTTTTATGATTATTTATAGTACAATTACCACGATACATAACTTAAATTTTCCTTATCATAATTACAGCTACTGTGAGGATTATTTATCGTCTGATTATTAGAAAACATAATTTACCCTTTCTCTTTTAAAATTAGATACGCTAAGTTATAATGCAATTACCACAAAATATAATTTAAATTTTCCAAGTCAAGATTTCATTTGCAGTCAGGTTTACTTACAATCCGATTATTAAAAAACATAATTTAAACTTTCTCGTTCAGGATTAGGTACATCTAACATCAAGGATTAATTATAGTATAATTACCACAAAATACAATCTAAATTTTCATAATTAAAATTCTATCTGCATTTAGGATTAATTATCATACTGATACCAGCAAGAAGAGACCATTTTTGTTATATTTTGTATCCAGAACAATAACTTCCACAATCCCCAAAATCCACGGCTTCAACAATACACACAATCTCGAAAGTAATCATTTAATTACCAGTATCGCTAGTGCCGACTGCCCGCTTACTGAACTAATAATCATAACAGTGGCATCCTGCGGTGGCCGAAGAGGGCTGACACGAAAACTTCTCTGCATGCGAGCCGTGCGCGCTCTTGAGCTTATTATTGAGCTTATCGGTGTATTACGTGACGCTTTCATGCCCATAATTATAATTAATTGCGAACGGAGGCCGGCACGGTCGTCATTTCGAAGAGTGGCCATTATTATGGGTGCGACGCGCGTGAACCAGTGTCACTGTCAGTGCGTGCCCGTTGGTAATTGCGCAGCGTTGATAAGCGCCGCACACGCCGCGCCATTAGGTGATAGATTTTATTGTCCACAGAGCCCAACCCTCGGTTGATAATAATCGCGATCCGTCGATCTTAGCTCGCCACGCTACCCTCGCTGAAACGTGCCCTAACAATCACAGCGTACGCACCTGACTGAGCTGATATACAGGGTGACCTAGATCACCGGTGAGGCAATGGAATTCTATACATGGAAATAATAAAAAGAGTCTGTATAAATATATGTCTTATTTGACCTTATTTTCGTAGCGAGTTTCTGTTCATCTTCATAGGAGACGCTCAAAATGTCTATTTTGCGTCTGAACGCAAAATGGCGATCATCATCAAGCTTTATGAAATTGCGACTAAAAAAACCATTGACAATACTGCATATATATATAAGTTAAACATGTTATTAATTTGTGTACGGTCCTTAACAACCTGTTTCTTTCCATTGAGGCTGTGGGAAGTCAAGAGGTTGGACTCCCCGCTGTAGACTCACGTGAGAGATACTGACAAGAAAATGTTTACAAAATAGAAACATTCCAAACATTCGAAATAATACTAAATCCGTCAACAATTATTTATTTTTTCAAATATCATTGACATTTATTAGTAAATCGTATTTATGTCTATAATATAGTATTTATTAATACTTATTTATTAATACTATATTACTATATACTATTTATATCTGTTATATAATATTTATTCATAAATAGTACTTATATCTACAATACCTTATTATATACTATTTATATAATAATCTAATACAGAAACTATTTACTAAAGATTTATTACAGATTTATTATATATCTTAGAACCTTGTATGCATATTGTATGAACACTTCCTTGTTAATATCTCTCGTGTGAATTTGTATAACATTAGTCCTCTATGTAAGAGTATCAAGAAGTTGACCATTACTATATACTCAGCGAGGTAGTCATTTTGAACGTCTCCTGTGAAGGTAAACAGAAACTCTATCAGTCGAAAACAAGATAAAATAGGATATATGTTTATATGAACATTTTTCATTGTTTTCATGTGTAGAATCCACTGCCAACAGGTCTCTCCGATGACCTGAATCATTCCGTATAGGGTGGCCCTTTATCCAGGTTAATATCGTGATCTATACGAAGTAGCTTGCCTCAGGGTAGCTACCTATGTAAATATCTCTTTCCGTTGCGATGATAAGAATGGCACTTTATATGCAACTTGAATGGTATCTGAGGACGAACATGCCGCAAGGAATATTTCTTCTTGGTAATTTTTTGGAGACTTTTAACCCTTTGAATACCAGGGGAAATTCTCATACATATTCGAGAAATACCAGACAATTTCAAACAAATGTGCATCATTATAAACAAAAATGTAAATTTCGGTTAATTTTGATCTAACGTTCATAAAATTGTTACACAGCATTAAAAACATGTTAGACTTCCGTTATTACTAATGAAATTAAAAACAAACTTTTCGCGAGTGCATGAAGAAGCGATATATCGCACCTTGACACTTAAAGGGTTAAGATACTTTTTTCTCTTACATGCAAATTTTTTTTTCTGTGCTGTAGATATTTTTATGTATGTATTTTTACATAAGGCATTGAAATGAAACTTTGGACATATCTTTTATATAACTTTTAACAGTTTGCTTTTGTAATATTTTATATTGCCCTGCGTGTCAAAAATTGAAATAGCTAATGTAAATGTAAACACGAGTTAAATCGTGACCGGTCAACAAAGCGTTACAATTACAATGAAATGTAAAATTTATAGAGTTAAAGGTGTAATTATAAATCCTGACATTAACTGAATAATTTAAAATGATTTAGAATATCCATTAACCTACCTTTCAGTGGACTCTATCCTGCTAATCAAGAATCGTTTTAAATATTTAAGGAACTATTATCTTATTAATTTTTAACCAACTTTAACAGGATTCTATTTTAAAGAATTTAAGTACCGAATTATAAATATCCCAAAGACTGAATGGTCTTAATGAATATGGATCTGACAATAGAATTATTCACTCGCGATCAGTAGAGTTCAATGCTAAGTTGTTTCATTATCTTTCTCTACATTTTCTCCCCATTTTCACATTTTGCAAAGATTCAACTTTATACAGTATTAACTATTACCGCTTCAAGCGATAATTTATTACTTGAAAGTTGAATAACACAATTTTTCTTCTATCTTTTACCAGTTAACTGTGCTTGACGAGTATATCCAACATCTTAACATTCGGAATAATATTAATTCTCTCAAAGATTATTTATTTTTTTAAATAAACATGTATTTCTTTTTCATTATACTAAGTTTTTATGTTAATGAATGTTAGGTGCATTTGTCCTGCGTTCGACGTGTGCACCCGTCATTGTGTAACTTTACCACACACATACACACATATGCACACGCGCGCGCGCACGAAAGACTTTTACAACTATATTCCACAGTTAACATTAGGACTACCGGGCGTTTAATACGATTAATACGTAATCCTTATAAAAGTTGTAATAATAGATTTTTAAGTGAAACCATTTATTTTTTAAATCATTTTGTATATTCAACACTAAGTTTACGGACATTTATTGTACGGTTTATTCTACTACTCCTAGAAGCCAAATGCGAAGAAAATTCAAGTTTTCTTATCCGGATTTTGGAAATTAAAGGTTTAAAGGCAAATAATTGAAAACATACTAATATAATTGCATCAATCAAGGTCGACATTAACATTTACCAAATAGTGTGTATAAAATTTAATGTGCGTCAGGAGACCTAGTATTAACACTTGTTAGATATCAATAATTGCAAAATAAGAAAAATAAAACCCGTCATTTTGACGGGTGCTAGTTAACACATTAAGCGCCACGAAAATCTTGAGCGTTTTTCAATAGAGTTTGCTTTTGTTGCAAAGAAAACCAAGAACAATTGTTAATTATTTCACATTAGAATGTATGCATTACACTATTATCAGCTTAGTTACGTTACTAAACATTTTCATTCGACATCGGTTATCTTGCATGTTACGATTGTTTTCTAATCATTCAGAAGCGTCAGTCACCAGAGACTGATATTGCGATTAACGTGTTAACTGGTGCAAATACATTTGAATCCTTTGAGTAAATACCAAATCGACATTGGAAATCAACAGTTTATTTCAAAGGGAAAGTATAATGCTATTCCATCAAGCATTGTGTAGTCCACTAAACATGGATTCACGCTCGAACCTCTCGCCGTTGTTGGACGTCTGATCTCTCTAATTGAGCTCGCCCAGACGAATTCCTTTCCCCTGAGTCTAATATCCGAATGATACCGCCTACGCAAGGTCTGCGACATTTATCTTTTCAAATGGTACACTGTGTCTTTATCAACGTAATGTCTCGACCAACAAAAAATAATATATTTGACAACCTAGGCTGCGTATAGAACGGATAAGAAAGACAGGTTACCAACCTCCAGTACGGTATATTATGAATATTATTACTCTTGTATGGTCACCGATACATCTGTTCTCTGTTAAGCTTGTTGATTTTCTTAAGAGTGACTACATGTGCTCGGTTGATGTATGAGATTTCACAAAAAGACGGGTTTGCTGTAACATACTCGCGGTACGAGGATATTATGCGCAGCATACGAGAAGTATTCGTAAAATATGAGATATTCGACTGAAGTTGTTTTAATTTTCATTTTTTTAGTGAAAATTTTGTGTAATATTTATATCGATATGCAATAAAAGTTATTCTAGTTAAATTGAATAAAAAAAAGTAAATTTTACATCGAAAGATGAGATTTAAGTTAGATAATGTATTCATTAAATACAATAAATAAAAGTAAATTAACGGATGCAATTTTAACTATTAGTTTTAATTTTATTTTAATGGATTGTGTATGATATCTAAAGGTAATATAATTATTAATTTTAATAGAAATTTCGAGTGTGTAATGTTTTGCGTGGAGCAAAGTATTTGTCACTATCATATTTCTTAATAAATACAATAACCAAGTTAAATAACAGATCTTCGTGTTTGCTGCTTGATAAAGCAAATTATATATTTTATTTCGTGAGTTCTATATAGAAGAGTTCTTGGTAAATGACAAGCTTGATTAAGAGGGTTTTAGGATCTCCTAATCTAGCCTGCCTACGCCTATGTGTGTGCGTGTGCGTGTCTCGAGTGATTTATTACGTACTTCCTCAAATCAAAAAGGACGATAAGAGGGGATGTTGTAAATAATGGTGAAGAGTTGTAACATATTTCTACGAAGAGTCCTTACTAACCCTTTGCAGTCTAAATTCCTGTCATTGTGGTCAAACACAAAGATATACCCGGTACGGTACAGCTGCATAAAGATGTAAGAATCATGTAACTGAAATGGAAATAATTATCTGACAGAAAAATAAAAAATTTATTATAAAATTTCATTTAGGAAAAAATCTATTTGAAAAATTAATTAAAGAAAATTACCTATAATTAAATACAATTTAGCTATCATATCATTTGTTTAACCAATGAATAGATACTTATTACACAATAAGTTATTCGATATTATTTATTTGTTTTTAACAAAATGTTCTTGTTTCTTTAATTCTTTTAAAGCTATGATTAAATTGTATGGGACACCTTGTATATGCTTATATGACTATTTATTTACAAAATCGTTGTACACTAAAGTCAAGTAAGTCAACTAAAATATTTTATCAAACAATCAAAGCTTTCGTTCATTTATTATTATTTACAAATTTTATTTGTAAGAACTTTAGCACTAATAGTTACACATTTACAGAAATTTAATAAAATATCTATGAACAAGATTTCAAATAAAAGATTAAGTTTTTCGCTTGTAGCATAGAAATACAATGGAAGCACATTTCTGAGCAAAATCGTATTTTATAACAAAGATTTTCGTTAATCTATCATCACACGTGCTATTACAAAGAACAAACTTTATTTACGGAAACATTAGTACTAACAGTTATATATTTATATAAACTTAACCCCCTGCCCTACAATGTCGTGTCAGACTCGTTGTAAAGACTTCAAATAGGATTTACCAATATAAATATCACTTAATTCTTCCAAGTGTAAATTGAATATTATTTTTCTATTATTAGTTGTAATGCTTCTGAGTAAACGTAGGCATAGAATAAGTGTAGAATTTTCCTCTTTTTCTAATGGATTATGAACAATAAAATATCTCTGCTGAACACAGTACCAAAATTATCAGCAATAGACGAAAATCGATTAGCCGCTGTTCACATCAAATGCCTACATTCACGTATCTCGTTATTTATTTAGAATGGCGCACGGTTTTGTTGACGCGGTCGATCTCTCGCTGTACGCACGTAAGGCAATACATCACGGAGCGTTTCGGAGCGTTAAATATGGCCGCAGCTGGAATCCAATTATGATAATGTTTCGGTAAATATAAAGAACGTAATTACTACTCAGAGGCATTCAACAGAGTGGAAAGTACATTGCAGTTCATATTTACCCTTATCGTGTCCACGGGTGCCCATTAATCATGGGGTCGAGATCGATCATTACTGCTGCAGGAGCGAGGGTTATCACGCATTTCTAATTATAGCCTCCTAATATCTTCCTCATCAAGATAGTAATCATGGTTGCCAAATGTCTCCAGTTGATCGAGATTGTCCCCAATTTCGATGTCCCCGTGTGCACTGGAACTAGGACAACTTTAGGGAGATAGATGATTCGAAAAACGCAGCGACCGCGGAATCGACGCACGAAGGTTACCATAAATACGTGTCTTAACTTTTCCTCCCGTTTTTCCGATTGATCAATCGATACCGCAATTACCAGTGATCTACGGTTACTTTGAACGCTTCCAAGGTTCCCCTTTCATGTATCCAATTTCTAGTGAATGGTAAATGGTTAATTGTTATGAAATACATCGATAAATTTTTATTGTTAGAAATTCCGTTTATGAATCTGTTCAATGCGAGTTCGATGATCAGTGTGAATTTGGTTTGCTGGTGTTTTTTGTTTTATTATATGGCGATACGATCTGATATTATGTTAAACGTTGTTGTTTGTACTTTTTGAATAAATTCTGTTCATGTATATTCCCTGATTAAATAATTTGATAGTTACAAATATCAATTTAATTTCAGTACAAATTTAAATGTTATGCAAGACGTGCCTTTAAGATAAAGTTCGAGCAAAAGAGGATCTAGTTTCAAATTTAATTTTTTGTGGTTTACCTTGCTCATTAGATTTCATCACTAGATCAGATTTTAACTTTGAAAGTAGTTAGATTTATAAAAGAATTGATGAATTATATTGTAACCGAGCTTGAGGAGAGTAAATAAATTGAATTATGATTTGAATTAGATTTATGCAACGCTAAAATTAATTCTTTGTATATTTTTTAGATAAGCTTGAGCTATAATGAATATTATTCATATTTGGCGGCAGTTATTATTAAGAGTAATATATTATTAAGAGTAATGAGAATACACTTCAGGACTCTCCTTAACTCTTTAAATTTTCATCTGTAATTTCAACAGAATCTCATTAAAACTTCAAATATTTAGAAAACTTGCGGAAAAAATTTTCACTTATTTTACGAGGAAAATAACCAAGATTTCTTGTTCATAAAATCCGCAGTTACTTGGTTATTTTATGGTTATTCTTCAACAGCAATTTTGTGCATTTATAGGATACCTGAATGTCTTAAACATAGCATTAAAGAGAATAATAAAGTCCACTGCGGTGCTTATTTTGATTAAAATTTAACAGAAACTTTAACATAGTAAATGAACTTTTGTGGAAAATAAATAACTCCATTATCCGGTATTTGAAAATGTGGTTGTTTTACAATGAACATTAAATATTTATAGAAATATAAGGTACTCTAAAAATAAACTACTAACTATAAATATATAACTTTGTCAGATAGTAAATATTAGTATTATTAGCATTTCCATTTGCTTAATTCAACGTGAGATCAATACGGAACTAAATTTTTGCAACGAGTTAACTACAAGAATTACATTCAGTTCAATTTCTTCCTGATTATCCTACTTGCCCGCTCTACACTTTCAATCTAAACGAATGAAAAATATTGTCTCCGTTTCACTTAATGTGCCATGAAATTTTCCTTTATAGTAATAATACCAAGTAATATCAGCAACATCGTTTATTTTAAAATAAGGTATTTTGATGATGTTTATCACTCAATATCACTATTTGATTGATATTCGCATTATTTTCTACGAAAAATAAGTTCAAATTATCAAAATATCAATTAATGATAACTGAATTTCTATAGTTGAATTTTTAATGTCTATAGTTTTTAATTAAAGAAATCATATTTCAAATAAACCCTGAATAAATCTTAAATACACCTTAAATAAATTCACATCCGTTGTAAGAGATTATATTATTTGAACCTAAAACATTTTCTTCTTAATATACATTTTGAAATAGACGTTGGTACGTAATTTTAGAATATTCCTTAAAATTAAATATTCAACATGTCAATGATTTTCAGTTGCGAACAAACCACGAGTAATTCAATTTTTTAACCCTTTTCACTCTGTTGGCTCCGCTACGGGAATACTCATAATATACCCCATAATTCTATTAGCTTCGCTATAGAAACATAGGTTGGTATATACACGTTCAATTTGTCCCAGAGAAACCCACGGGTTAATTTTAGTCTACAAAACTCATCTTTCATTTTCATTAGAGCATAGCAAATTAACAACGAAAAGGGAAAGATATATCAATGCATGGCATAATCTAACCTATGCATATAAATTTACAAAAAGTAATAATTTCGTGTTCATAATAAAACTATAGATTTCTAAAGCATTCAACACAATAGATTTCAAATACAAAGAACGTATAATCTAATATATACTCATAAGTTTACAAAAAAACAATTTTCTTCTCAAAACAAAATTCCAAATTGCCAAAGCACACTCAACAAAAAATAGTTTAAAGTTAATAAATTCTATCAGAAAACACTTCAAATTCAAATAACGCATAATCTAATGTAATCCATGCCCATAATTTTATAAAACAACAATTTACTTTTTAAAACAGAACACCAGATTTCCAAATGTTTCACTGCAAAAACAGTTCAAAGTTCCCATGTAGTAAATTCCATAAAAACTATTCAAAATGCAATGAGCAAACAATCAAACAATCCCTTACAAAATCACCTTCACATTTCCAACAATTACAACAGGAGAAACTCAAAATAGGTCACTTCGGCCTGTCTAATGCTTCCAACGTTAAACAAACGACGCCTGGTCGCAGAGAAAAGAGGAACAGAAACGCCTTCTTTTCTACCGGGCACAGTCCTTCGAAATCCAACCGTAAATACATCGGGGCTGGTAAACACCCCCGTATATCGTTAAGCAAAGGCCTTCGCCACTTTTCCCCCTCAAGGGACAAAGTGCACGGTGGCCCGCGCGATTGTGTGCTGCGTGTCCCGTGTTCCACGCCCGTCCGCTGAATCTCCAGCCACCGCGGCTGATCCCTGACGTCACTTCCGCCGCTAGCGGTGGTTCCCTCTTTCAAGATCTGACATAGATTGGGGAGCGGGAACGAGCTATTCGTGCATGGAGTTTTACGGTTCGCCTTTGTTTGCCGTCCTTACGTTCGCCGCAAACGTTCGCACCCGTCCCGACCATGGAAAACGGAGACGTAGGACACGTGGGGAAAAATTTCTGAGCTGACAGTTTTATCTACAATGCACGGGGTGTTTCCTGAATCGCAGATTCGCGGGAAGAAAGTCAATTTGCATGAAAAGATTAAGTTAACGGTATAGAGTAAAAGGTAATTTATTGGGTCGATGCAAAAAAGTTTGGCTAAGCCAGACCTAAGTGAAAACGAAGAGAGAAGTGTCCTTTGTAAATATACGTTATGATAGTTTGAAGACAGGTGTCATTTGTTTCGAAGGAAAACAGTTTCTTGCTACGCACGTATAAAAAACGTTAAAATTTTTGCAACCTGGTAGTTTAACCTATTCGAGACAAAATTTTCTGTGATAAAGTCGTCTTCGATAGTCGACACTTCTTTTCGATTTACGTTGAAAGTTTAAAGAAAGTATTTATTGTCTTATTAAAACTCATTTTGAGCAGCTTGAAACCAACACAAGTTTTAATCTTTACGTATCTTTAATCTTTTGCACCCGGAAGTCCCTTCTGACAATGAAGGGGTCTCACAGATGAACTTGATCTTCACCTCTGTTGTTAAGTACACGGTTCTTTTATTGAAAGCTTAATTGAAGCTCTCAGCAGAGAGTCATAAAGAAGTATACAATTATGAGTAACTTTTCTTAATAATTTAATACGTTGACTGTCGTGATGGCCACTCATGATCGGAACTTTTGAATCGTTTGAAAACAATTACAATAAGAAGATCAATGTCGAATAAAAACATTTAGTAACGTAAGTAACTGGACAATAATATAACATACGAACTGATACAAATTATTCGTATTTATTTCCACATCATTCATTTTTGCTATGAAAGATTGAGTAATATTACACAAAATATTATTATTATTATTATATAAGTAATATTATTTCACAGTTTTTAAGACATTCGTGGATATTTGGTGGAAAAATATCACTCGTAAAAGATTTCTTTCTCGAGATAATCAACTTCGAATGTGTGCTTGAAACACACGCATAGATGTTGACAAAAACTGGAAATTCTAAGTCATGTGCAAACATATTAAATAATTCCTATTCGATGAAATGCGTAATCAAATTTTCAAACATTATTATTTAAACTTCTTGCGCTAGAAAAACGCACCACGCACATTGAAATGTTTTTGTTCCAAAAGTGTCAGTGACGTCTTATACACATCGATAGCCTTGTTGCATTACACGTATTAGATTGGTTTGAAACGTATCACTCTCTACAACATTATTAACACACTGTGTACTGGAAACGAGAAATCTCTTTTTTATATAAATACCTATTTTAGTAGCTTTCAAGTAATTCAAAACAATATTAAATTTTATTGGAACTGATTATTTTTAATTTCTTTTAAAATTTATCAAATAACAGTAAGATGTTTGAATATTTTACATATAGTGATGCAAACTGATCTCATTGAAAATCACCAGCCTCGCATTCCAGTTTTCTAAGAATTAATCAGCACAGAATACGTTAATATACAAAATTAGTGTAAATATCTGCGTGAAGTAGGTAAAATCAAAATTCTTCGCGGAATACTTTATCAAATCTCTGAAATCATTTTCAGCGTAAGAGGTTAAAATCGAATGAAAAACATACATAAATTTTTTAGTTAGTTTTGATTTACACAGAACGATATCCTTTCAGATTGTGTCACGATTTCGAAGGCAACCTGTACACCAATAGCGCGTGCACGCGAGAATATAGCTGTTAGAGTTGGTGGAACGGGTGAATTTCATTTGCAAAAATGAATCGCGCTCGTTTCGAGTTTTTGACGGCACAGTCAGTTCAGTTCTTCTTTCTCAGTTTATTCCGCGCTGGCCTCTGGGTTTTTTAGTTCGCCCGTGGATTAACGCACCGCCGTTTATGGGTTTCCCTTTGACTGGGTTTTATAGTTCACCAACTGAGAAAGGACGTTACTGTTCACCAAGCTTTGGTGATAATTGGCAAATGTAATGTTGCTTGTGTGTTAGAAATGGACACGGTTTTATTTGAATGTTTGTTAGGGTTGGAATTCTTCTAAATTTTGTTTGAAGTTCTTTTGAATGTCATATGCTTGACTAAAATTATATCCACGTAATTCTTAAATTTCCTTCGGTGATTAAATAATACTATCATTTATTATCAGTATTTAAAAAAAAAACGTAAAATTTATGAATTGGAAACCCTTAAAATTCTTGTCTTTATGTTTTTCTGTTAAAAAGCAATTTATACTTTATAGGATCGTGTAAATGTTTGACAAGTGAGAATGAAAAATGTTTTTAAAAAATGGAAAGAAAAAATATGGTAGAATTTCATGTTTTATATTTTACCTTTTTCATGCTTTTTCGGCACAAAAGATGTATTATGTGACAGAGTTGGTTTCCATATTTTCAGTAACAGTTTTGTAAATCTGAGTTGGAACAGTTATTTTATTACTGAAAAAAAACATGCAACAGCGTGAAGAACTTATTTTAATTAAACGTATGAGACCTATTACTTAAAAGTTACTATGTATTTCAAATTACTAAAACTGTTAATATACCAGCAGCTGAAGAATTAAAACAACTAAAAAATTAAATTTTAGTTTTCTAAAGTAATGTTATAATACTGTGTGAATTTAATAATCGGAGTAATATCAATTTTTCGCTACAAAGAGTTCAAAATTACAATCTCACGTGTAACGAAATATGAAATTATACAGTTTATGTCATAACAATGTAATATTATACGTTACTGTATTTATAACTGTTGTAATTACATATATATTATTCAAACGTTTATGCGCTGCAAATACTAAAACAAAAACTAATTAAAAAAAAAGAATATAATGTCAGGTAAAAATACAAAATTACAATTTTAAAATAGCATAACCACTGATTCGATCAAGCTGTATGAACAAATATAATTTTTACTCGTCACAGACTCACCATGGATAAAGATTTGCCAGCCACAATGGGAAATATTATTTTTCAATTAGATTTTGCGCGATAGCTTTTAACGTGAACATTTCCATCTTCGCAACGTCTATGAAAACACACCTACAGTTAAAACACACGTTCCAAGTTTACATTTCGAAACAGAAGCGAACAATTTCAAGATAATGGATATCGTTTCAGGCTAAAAAGTTTTATTCGTTTTTTTTTCACACTGGCCGTTGCTGTTGAGTGCGTAAATACGTATCTACACGATGTCGAATTAACTCGTAAAGTAAGAACCAGCTTTTATATAGCTTGTTCGAGATCAATTCCGAAAAGTAGTAAAGAATAACAAACGTAGAGGTTTATGCGCAGGTAGGACGTACGAGACAGGTATTCTATGAAAACACGGCGTTCGTGGTGTCGAGTAAAACCGCTTGTGCCTAGGTTTTGTTAGTTTTCAAATTGGAGAACGGAACGATGTATCTAATTGGTGCGTAAACGTGAAATACAATTTTGTATCTCTTACGTATCGACACTAACCAACTAATATTTTACTTGTATCGTTTTAATGCTTACCTTTTATTTTTACAATTTCAAAGATAAAGAAGTAACATAGAAATGAAGTAACAATGAAAGTAATATCGTAACTATGAGAAGTAATACAATAATCACAGTATTATTTACCATTTTTATGGTAGTATGATCTTTATTTGTTTCCAAACCTTTTAATTTCTCATTTTAGATTTTATTGTTTCATTTATTGTCCCCTCGGTCGATTTCTATGTTGTAAATTATATTTAAATTTTATTTACTACCCACTACAGCATTAATATTTAGATATATTCAATTTTCTAACAGATATTTTTATTCACATTTAACATCTTTGTACCACGACGACTGAGCTACGACTGAATAAAATACAATCTGTTTCTAATGAAGTGGGTATCATATCGATTGTGTTACTATGTTATTTATATAATATATTCATATAATACATATATATTAATATAACATATACCTACAAGAAATAAATATACAGTGAACATTAGATAATTGCAGCATTCATTGAGACCTGAATGTTGTAGTGATTAAGATGTTCCTAATGTTGCAGTTAACCAAGATTTTCAGTAACACCGTTTCCGAACAAATTATGAGTCACCGCACTTCGATCACTATTCAATTGCAGTCGTACTTACCCTCGCAACTTCCACCTCCAAGCGAATTCAAATTAACATCTGTTACGATCCAAGTAGCACTACACTGTTGAGCAATTTTCCATTTACATTGCAAACTGTGTCGCCGGATTGATCGATACGACTCTCGCCGCGATTAAATTGAGAACCCTTAAACGTTCTAGCCCCATGGCCCGCCATTTATTTCCTTCCGATGCCCGCGTATCGGGCCATTCGAGCGTTTCCGCGAACTTCACGGAAACACGTAGAGCAATACGTTCTATCGGGATAATAAAAGAACAGGAGTAAAGTGCGCGTCCTGTACAGCCGGCGCGCGGCGCAGCGTGGCGTGGCCTGGCCTGGCCTGGCCCGGCGCGGCGCGGCGCGGAAACGCAACGATTTTATATCCGCATCTCGGGGTCTAGAAAGTTTCCGGTTTTCGTAATAAAACATCGGGGAATCGGATAGCGCGAGCGTTAGCTGGTTGAATTCGACGATAAAACTTTTCGACGCCGGACTCGGCGCGGCGTGCAGCGCAACATGGCCGGCTACGCTCGAAAAATCGGCGAAGGGTCTTTCGAGAGCAAATTGGCGTAGATTGCGTCGATTATTCGCCGTTGGAAGTTGTTTTATATGCTCGGCGTTGTTCCTAGTAGTTTTCCTTCGCGGCGGAGTCGAGTCGTTGCGGAAATACGCGCCGATTAAATATTTTACAAGCGCTGGGTGCCGCGTAACAATGGCGCGCGGTGGCGTAATGGCGGCTTCTTGAGCTAGCGTGACTAGACCGGTATAAAAGTGTACTTATGTAAATACACTGGTGAGAAATTTGCGATTTTTTTTTTGATAGCAACATGCAGAAGTGTTTATACTTGTATGCCTTTTTATTACTATCGCAAGAGAACTGAACTTGTGAACAGCAATATTAGATGCGTTTGTAGGTATTGTGAGAGTCTCCATCTGAAAAATATGTTGCGAATTACTTATTAGTGTATCTGTACCTTAACTGAATATCATAGCATGTGAAGATTAAAAATATAGACAGGGAAGAACATGTATATTTGCCGTATAAAAACATTAACATTATTATTATAGGTGTACTGTCCTCCAACGACATTTGGTATATAACTTGTGCTACGAACTGAGGGGCAAGTGCGGCAACGGGTCGCGTCCACTCGCGAGGAACGTTGACGCCCGATTTCGGCCGCCTTTGTTATTGGCTGATTCGCGTAAACGAAGACGTATCAAGAATCGAGACGAAGGTTTCCAAAGCGATACCGTCAGCGTCAAATATAAATATGCAATAAAGGAAATATCAATTTCATTAATTTCAATCTTACTTTCTCAAACGCAGTGCCAGTGAATTGTTGAGATTGACGTATATCGGAGTTTCTTAATCGATTTTAAAGAAATGTACCTTCAATTTTGCTAATTAAATTAAGTCGGTAAAACTACATAAGCCGCAATGTAGTCGCCAATAACAAAGGCGGTCAAAACCGAGGCGTCAACCTTCATGATCAGTGGGCGTGTCCCTTGCCGAACGTGTCTCTTCAGTTCAAGGGTCAAGTTACCAAACGTCGTTGGAGGACAGGATAATAACATATCGAAATTGAACCAATTTGAATAAATCAAATTTTTTGCATCAGATAACTAAAGTAACTATTTTCCTATTGCGTCGGTAACAATAAACAAACCTTACTATTTTTTCAACATTGAATCGGTCACGTAAAATAACACGTGAGTAATAACTGAAAGCTAAAAATCACGAGTATTTGAAAATCTGTTATGATTTCTATAGCTATATAGAATTATAAAATCGCAACCATAATTAAAACTAGGATAATTTGCATTACAATTTACAATAGTCATGAAAATCCATTTTGGAAACACCAGAACACACCAAAAATGAAGGCAAACCTCGAAAAATCAGGGTCTAGTCACTCTGTCCTAGGTCAAACAGCGACCGGCCGGTGGCGACGCTCGACAACGGCGTTTACGATATCGTCAGCTCGTTAAACATTTATCGGTATCTTCTCCCAGGGAAAGCTCGGTCCTCGTATTAGCGACACTCGACAATTACGCGGCCGACGTTTACTATTTGATCATCGTCGTTCGGGGGGTGAATTAACCGACGATCCTCCTGCAGGAGATGCCGCACAGCCACTAAACGCGAAATGAAGAGCCCCCTCGAGCGCCAGCATTATTCACCGGAGGTAAAGAGTGTAGTCGATCGACCCAATTCGTGTTTTTCCGAGGCACCGAGATTTGCTTTGCTTCCGCCGCGCTTTTATCCCGCGTAAGAGCATCCCTCTATTCACGGATTAGCGTGGCTTATCGATGTAATTTGTTTGAGGAGAACGGTAATCAGTCCGCGGTATCCCGTTTCCAACGCTTTCTTTCCTTTCCTTTCCTTCTCTTTTCTTTTCTGTTCTTTTCTTTTCTTTTATCTCGTTCCGGATGGTTCGTGATACGCTCGCCGCGGATCGCTTAAATATTCAACTTTAATTATTCACTCATTTATGGCCGGATATCCTTAAGAAAGTTTTTGTAGTGGAATTCTGGCCCGATTAATTTGCGTTTGAGCTTTTAATGTTCTGCTCGTTGTATAGGATCTTATAAATTTAGCTCTTTGAGTGCTAATGGATATTTTGGTACGTTTAAGAACATTCCAGGTGATTGTAAACGAATATATGCTTCTAGGGAAAATCCATATTGAAATTTATGGTATTAATTTGTTTAGATCTTTATGTAATAATAATTACATATTGGTAGTTGTTTATTACTAAGAAAATAAACAATAGGTTTGAAAAGCTTTATAAAAAGAATTAAATAGAAAAGACAAATTTTTATGAAAACGTAATATATTGCTTTTCTTATTACTTTTCATAAATATATCGGGGAGAGTTTCTTAAATTAATTATAAAAAAATAATTTGTTTGAGTTAGAAAATAATTTTTTTCTTGTACTTCAATGATTTAAAAAATTTCAAAACAACTCTAACCTTGAACTCTCAACTAATGACAGAAATGCAAAAAATAAATAACATCAGTGTCAATTTATTATTTTTGAAACATTAGTTATTAAAATTATAATTCGAGTTTTCTTTATGCTTGACGTATGCTCCAATTAATTTTAATTACAGTAGTAGTTAAATCCCTACGAAATATATTTTAATAATGATGTTACGAAGTCAATGATTAAAATGATTTATACCAATTTTTCAACATTTCCTGACGCTATAAAATATTCGTTCTATGTTGATAGAAAATTAAGTGTAGAAAAATGTTCACGAGACCACTAAATATCTTTCAGGCAATTAAAAACTATTGAAATTAAGATTTATGGGGCTACTTAAATAGTCTCTTAAAGTTGGGGAATCTTTTTAACTTCCACTAATTTCACTTTATTTTTCATTTTGTTTTAATTTTATAAGTATTTTAAGAAATAATTAATTAATAATGAATTGTTAGAAGTTATGTTTCACATTATTAAACTACTGTTTGCTATTTAAAGTATTTTATTTTATATTTTATTTTATATTTTACAGAAATTTTGTTTATTACTCTGTATAGATTGCTATACTATATCTTAAAGTGTAATTTATTCGATTTTAACGTGAATCAGTTGTTTTATATTAAATAATCTTTTTAATTTGTTAATAAGATGTCATGAATAGTAGCAATGGTGGTATTAAACTGCCCATAAATTCTATTAATTTTCTTACTTAATGATTGTAATCGTATAATCTTATAATCGTATTTATGTAATACTTTTAACAAGAACTTATTTATGTTACCGCCATACATGTAACAATAATTGCTTGTTTCGTAACGATGGTTGTCGAGGCGAACGGCTTTTTATCGATACAGATGATCGAAACCGTTCTTACCGGGAAAAATGTTGATAGGTTCAGAAATTTCTTTCTTATCTTTATAGAATCGCTGTCAACGTATTGATAAATGGCCTAGTCTTCTGCCACGCTAATCCTTAATTAAAGGAAGCGAATGTAACACTCTGCTGATTCATTTCTGGGCAGTTCCCTACATTCGGAATCTATTATTCACGCCGTAGAAAGCAATTTCCAGGTGTTCTCGAACTTAATCCCATTCTAACAACTATACAGTTAGATATTAGATATAATAAAGATGTATCTGAACGAAAAATTGAACAATAGTCACGTAATTTATTTCTTACGTGAAATTTCATATGTTTTACTGGTTCATTAATGAACCATTTACATTCTTGATTCAGCTGAATGGGTGAATTTAAACAAAGCTAGCTGTTTCATTATAATATGCGTTAAAATGAAAAGTAGAATCAAGAAATACCATAAATTATACTTTAGAACAAGGATCATTTTATCTTAATACTTTCTATTGTAGGTACTTCCGCGATGTTCTACTTTTATCTTCCCAGGAAAATTTCTCGAATATAGAGGACAGTAAAGAAATTTACAAGATTCCTTTGGAATTTTTGAAATAACAGTGGTTTCTCCACTCGTACTTTGAGCATTATATTCTCCTACCTCACTCTAAGCAATTACCATTTATTTCGATTCTAACAACATTTTAAAATGAACGCAGAGTTAAACTCGCACTGGACACTTCAAACGAATACTAATTGAATTTATTGCAAATTAAGCGAATTGTTCTTTGTCGAAGATAAAAGTATTCATTGATTAAAACAGGATACTCTGTATATAAAATAACTGAAATTTTATCAGGAGGTTACAAAAAATTTTACTTTTTGGATCATTTCGTAAATCGTGCGGTTTTTATATACTCTTTTATTCATAAAGATTAAAATAAACATCAATTTTTTAATTTAATTATAATATACAGAAAATATATAATAAAAGTTGTCACGTTTTTCTATGAGAAATAATAAGAAGAGTGCTTAACTGTTCGCTGGTTACACTAAAACCAAGTAAAAACGAAGAAAGAAGTGTCCTTTAAACACATCATAATAGTTTGAAAGCAGGTGCTGTGAAGAAAAATATTTGTTTATTAATCATATAGGAAAAACATCAAAATTTATGCATGAAACCAGTATTCTAGATTTAAAACAAAAGATTTTATTTATCTTGATCGAAAACACATCATATTTATTTCAAAGGATTAAAATGTGTTTGTTCCACGTACAAAAAGCGTCAAAATTTTTAGATCAAACCAATGACCAATCTAGATTAAAAAACAGTTTTGTTTATCTTAATTTCTAAAAATAAAAGAAGTGTATAAAAACCACATTTTCTATGGGATGACTCACCACACTTCTGAAGAAAATGCTTATAACCGTGAATCAACGAGAGAATACCTCTTCAGCATAATTGATTCCATTTCACACCTGTCGAATTGTTGCCGTAATCGCGTTACATCAGCGGTGTTAATCAATCTACGCCTGCCCTACGACTAGACCGACCGATATTCCACTTACAGTTTCGTTCTCGCCGCGCGCCGCCTTATCAGGACAATTTATCTGTCTATAGGTCCCGGGCAGCGCAATCGCCTCTGGTTCCCGCGCGCAATCGGCATAATTTACTCGCTTATTTTACTATTGGCCCGCGATACGGTCGCAATTACACTTTTCCTGGAGGGCCGGATTAATACGTACACTTTATCGAGAATGATTTATCGGCTGGGGACGATTTGATCGCGGCCCAGTCACGGTCGTTCCCGGGACAATCAATTTTGATCGGGATCTACCGCGGCCGGTCGTCCATCCTTGTCAGACGGTAATTAACGTAAGCAAAGATCGTTATCTCCTTTGAAGCCAGCCTTCTTCTCCACCTTCCCTACACTTTTCCCCTTCGAAACACCCTTTCCTCTTTTCTTCGCAACCCTCCTCCCCGCCCACTTTTCAACCCTCTTGCACGACTCTCTCCGCTCTTTCTGCTTCCATCGCCCATCCCCCTGGCGCCTTTTGCACCCCAAACCAGCAGGCATTCCACGGCAGTGTTCGTCAACCACCGGTCCAGGGGCCTGTATCTGTCCTGTAGGAAATTTCTGTTGAAAATAATTATAATATTATAGTGTAAAATATATAGACATGGAATAATATAGACGAGAATATGAAAAACTAACAAATAACTGGATTTATTAACAATAAAAAGAAACTATATACTACCGACACGCAACTAAAATTACATTATATCCTAATAATTATGTTATATAATATCCTAAAATTGCCTAAACTAACTAAAACCCTTAATCGATTGATCGGGTAAAATACTTGTTTAGATTTTGTTGTGGATTAAGTCATTTCTAAGTTATTAAACATAATAATTATCGATTTCTTTATAAATTTGTATATTTTTTCTGGGAAGGACCTATGCTAACAGAATTCGTAGTTCACTACCTCGTTCTGGAAGCTTACAAAATATTCCCGATTATCAAAAAATTGTTTCGCTTAACCAACGGCTGGTTAAATATTAATAACAGTATTGGGCTGATGCACAAGTTTTGACGTTTTCTTTTTAAAAGAAATAAAGAGTTTTCCAAACATTTTTATTGACTTAATCTATTCTGTAATTTCCATTGGTTGCTTATTTATTCTATCATTATAACAATGTTGTAATTTCGAAGAGAAAAATGAATCCAATCATATTTATACTTGCTCCAAAAAACGTCAAAATGTTTGCATGAATCTAATATATAATGTATTACCAGTTCACAGAGAATTGTGCAGTTTCACTGATCCACGTTGAAGATAAGGTTGAGAAACACTGTTCTATGGCCCTTTTAGCCACCCCCTTGCATCGGCCTTCCTCGAACAGTCAACGTCCGTCTGCCCCCTTTTCCAATACATCCACCAATTCTTTTCCGTCTTTATTTCACTGGTTCCCCCCTATTTACTTCGTTTCTTGGATGGTCGCTGTATCTCTTTACGCTGAGGGCTGGTAATGTTTATCGTGGACTACCGTTCTGTGCTCGGTTTTATTTTGGCAACGCGTACATTGACGTTGAGAGTGAAATACAAATATTTGACACGTTGAATCATGCGAAAATCATCGATAATTAGTACTCAACAAAATCAAATTACAGTAAGGAGCATAGCTGAACCAATAACCACAAGTTTTCTGTAAATCGTTATTTATTGCTAGGAATATATAAGAATAACAAAAACTCAACATTATAATTATTTTTCTCATAGTTAGAGGTAACTCAAGAAATTTTTTTCTGTGATTAATGTCTCCTCGTTTAGCAATGACAAGAAAAATAGATTGAATCGGTTTTGCACCGGTCCGTAAAAGAAATGTTTACGTAGAATGTTCTGGTAGTGTGTTTACATCTAGCACTTTGGTATGTTTACGGAATATTATTCTAAGTCTTAACACTCAGTTCTTCGCAATCGATCGAACGGAAAAGCACGCAATTGAAGTAAAAATAAATATGAAATCAATTGCTCCAAACTTTTAAAAAAAAATCATTTCTCTTTTGAATATCGGCTTGTCAACGCGTAAGACAGCGAAAAATTGCAGTGTTAGTCAATCGACAGAGAATAAGAAAAAAATACTGCAAAAGTATATTATTTAGTGTTGGGGGAAAACCAAAAAAATTATCACCGCAGGATGAACGAAGGATTATACGGTTTGTCACATCTGGTAAAGCTTCAAGTGCCATTATGGCTGCAAAATTATTAAAAGAAGATACGAATATATAATCCAAATAAGCCAGTGGACAGCACGAAGAACCCTCAAAGGAGCTGAGTTTAGAAGCACTAAGAAAAAAAAGAAACCAATGTTATCGAAAAAGAATTTTAAACGTCGTTTGGAATTTGCTAAAAAATATCGAAACTGGATAACTACTGACTGGGAACGGGTCATTTGGTCAGACGAGAGCAAAATTAACAGAATTTATTCAGATGGCATGTCTTGGTGCTGGATTCGTAAAAACGAAAGGCTTAAACCACAATATGTGAAACAAACGTTAAAGCATGGAGGTGGATCCCTAATATTCTGGGGGTGCCTAAGAGAATTTGGTGTTGGATCACTGCACCGAATTAATGGCATCATGAATCAATACATGTACAAGGATATTTTACAAGATCATCTGACAGATGCTGTTGAAAATATGCCTTTTGAAGAAAAAAATGTAATATTCATGCATGACCGAGACTCTAAGCACACTGATAAAAGTGTAAAAAATTGGCTTAGAACTAAAACATTTTCTGTTTTGGATTGGTCTGCACATAGCCCCGACCTCAACCCCATAGAGAATCTATGGGGTTTACTAAAAAGGCGTGTTCGGGATTCATATGACTGCCAACCAACTTCAATCACAGATTTGTATGATAGAATTCAAGAACAATGGGAACAAATATCTCAGGATTATTGCAAAAAATTAGTAGAAACTATGGCACAGCGAATTAGTGCAATTTTACAAGCAAAAGGGCTGTGGACGAAATATTAAAAATAAATAATATATTAAATATTGTCAAGTATTGGACGTGGTGCAAAACCGATTCAATCTATTTTTCTTGTCATTGCTAAACGAGGAGACATTAATGACTGAAAAAAATTTCTTGAGTTACCTCTAACTATGATAAAAATAATTATAATTTTGAGTTTTTTTTATTCTTATATATTCCTAGCAATAAATAATGATTTACATAAAACTTGTGGTTATTGGTTCAGTTATGCTCCTTACTTAGATTGAATGGTTTCGTGTAAAACGGTTTGCCATAATATTAACATAATATTACTTTACTGTATAATGTTATTTAATTTAACGTTTTATGTGATTCAATATAATTTCATGTTATACCAAATAATTACTTAACTGCAATTAATTAATCTTATCAATAATTGTTTGTAAACTTTGCTGTACTACGGGACAGAAACATTCAGTAAGATAAACAGGCGGAAAATGATAAGGAAGTTCGATTAAAGAATTAAATATCATATTTTACCATAATGTGTATAGGTATTTGGGTTATTTGTTTTAGTAAGAAAAATAAGAAAATTAAACGCGAAGAGAGTAGAAGAGAAAATGTTATTGAAATATCTGAGCGCTGAAAAATACAAAATTATTTACGTCTTGAAGATAGAACCTTGAACAAAATTTAGAATTAAAAAAAAAAGTGAGGTTACAAATAAAATTTATTAATAAAAACTGGAAAGTTAAGCCACAGTGGTCAAAGCAAATTGCTTAACACTAAAACTGCCAAGCATTTAATACAATCGACAATGTAATCTTCATAAAAATTGTAACGGTAAACTTTTTTAGTTCCCTCAGATATTCATTACAGTATTCAAGTGAAACTATTTATTTTCTAAATTATTTCCGATATTCAACACATTCAATATATCAATAATTGCGAAATAAGGAAACTAAACCCAGTCATTTTGACTGGTTCACAGTTCTAGTATCAAAAGGAAATAGAAAGTTGCTCTAAAGTTAAAATTAAAGACATGGAAACCGTTACGCTGCCTCTTCAATCTTCCCTGCCCACGTTCGTTTCCTTTTTTCGGATCCACCGTCACCGTCACCGTTTAACGTTTACCCGTTTCGACATTTATACGTTCAGAAATGTCGACTTTGTGCAGATGATGCCACCGCGGAAACGAGAATTGCCTCGTGCGGATGCGAATTGTCCGAGCAACCGTGATTTTCGTTGGACCGCGGCGAACGTTGCGTGCCGCGCGGTTCGACGCGCGGAAAAGTGAACACAAGTATGCCGGTATTCGGCCGGGTTGGGACTCCGTCGGATGTTTTTGAAATTTCTACGTGCGCGCATGCCGCTGGCTTCGTTTTGGTGGAACGTACGCTGTGGATATTAGTTGCGATCATTCATTTGTTGTTCTTATTGTTACGATGCTCGCCAACTTGCTCTTGTGATTCCTTTGCGGATTGTGCTGAAAATCAGCGAATTTTCAAGCGGATTGTGCTGAAAATCTGCGAATTTTCAAGCGGATTGATATTAGTTTGCTGCGTAAGTTCTGTCCGTCTTCTTATTCGTATAAATAATCTATCTCTCTTATCGCTTCTACAAATCTTTAACATTTTACTTTACGCCTCTCACGTTAGCTCCATCAGCCATCAAGCTGAAAGTGCACAGGGTCAAGGAGACTTTTCCACTCACCATATGGTCATTATTGGCGCGTGGCAATAATAAAGAATGGAAGCGTAATGTAAAATGTGTGGATATGCAATAATATAGACGATAATATAAAAAACTAACAAAGAACTATGTTTATTAATAATAAAGAAAACTATATACTAATGATGCGTAACTAAAACGACACAACTTGCTGCCTCGAAGGCTAATTCACTACTCTACCTGCTCAAACTCATTCAAATAATATTGAATGGACCCTTTTATAATAGACTGTTATTAGATACTGTTATTTCATCATATTAGAAAAAGTAATAGTTTTTCTCGTTTAAATTTAGTCGAGTGCAGAAGTTTATGTTGGATGAATAAAATATTATGTAAAAAATTCAGTGTCTTCTGACTCAAAACGTGTTCTGTTGCCATTTCTAAAAATCCATCTTCGTGTTTCATGCAGCTTGATAAAACAATCAATTATTAACAGTCGTAAATGCAGTGTTGTTGTCTGTAAAATACTCACCGTTTATTTTCCTTGTGGTTTCAGCATTTTACAACGTATTTTTATAGATTAGTTTTACAGCGTTGAGCACGCAATCCCTGCAATACACTTTTCATAACTTTTCCAATTGGAGCATACTTCAGTGGTCGTTTATGACACAGACTGGGAACTAATATTGTTCAAAAATTATTTTTTATTTCTCCCTAGATAAAATAGCGTCTAGAACAATTGTCTAGAGCGTAACTTTAAGTATCGCGTTGAGTCGTTTTGCCCGAATGGAAATAGCTTAGAGTCTGTCGGTACAAAAGGAAACCAAATAATGGAGAAAAAAGCTGGTATAAGTTTCAGAAAGTCATATTTACTTCACATAGCCAAACAAAAGGAATGATAATACTGATATTTCACAAGACAAAACTATATTTTATTCGGTGTTAATTAGTAAGTTCTGATCGCGTAAATCAAGATCGCGCATAAAAATTACCGCGTAAATAGTGTTCCAATTTACCGAGTAAAAAACAGATTCGCTTAAAAATATGCTGTGCAAATCGAGGGCCGAATGTATGTGACGTTGGTCGTGATCCTGTCAACCCCTTGGGTACATTCGACGAGTTCGGCTTGTCACGGCTCTGTTGCAATAAAAAACAATGTCTGAAGGTATGCCATACATTTTATAGAAATAAATTGATTTTTTTCCGAAATCCCTTGTTTTTATTTTCACTGAGCTACCTTAAGCATGCAGCAAAAAATAAATTCGAATCTATAGGAAAATTTACATAAATTGTAGTATCTAGGATTTTCAGCTAGGATATATTTAAGAAATATGAATGCGAAAATGAGTGTGAGTAAAGAGTAATAAAGGAGGGAAGCCTTACGGTCGAGGGAAAGTGGTTTGCACAACGTCGCAGGCCCAAACTTGAGAAGAATGATTGAGTCGTGCGTTGGCCATCGTGGCAATAAGTTTTGCGTTGGTTTAGTTGTCTGTCGTTAGTATATAGTTACTTATATTTAGACATCACTTGTTTCTCATATTAATGAACATAGTTATTTATTAGTTTTTCCATATCGCCGCATATTATTCCCCCTCCACGGATATATACACTACAAAATTAATTCCGTACGCGGAGCGTTAACGCAAAATCTGTAATACTGAAATCCCTGAAACGCAAAATTTTTTAACCGCGTTATGCGGGGTCCTACCGCATACACTCGCATCAAAGTCTCCAGACTGCTCATCACGAATTAACAGGTATCAATAACGCCAGTCAACAGTTCGATGCGCGAAACAACAAAAGAGGGGTCCCCGGTATCTGAATACCGTTCAGTTTTTCTGCCCTTCGGATGAGCAATTACCACCTATAGCATCAGCAGCGTGGAACGCGGAAACCTGATTGCACGTGCATTTATGTACACAGAAGGGAAGGGTGCGCGCAGGGTGTAATGCGTATAAATACAAACAGTCGGCCATCCGCGGGCAGGACGAATCGAATGAATCCATAACGGATATGACAGAAGGGTTACCGTTTTTCCCATTACTCTCTCCCCTTGTATCAGAATCCGGAAATTACCTGCCGTCGTATTATCATACGAGGGTCAAATCGAGACCTCTCTCCCTTCCTTTCGGATCCTCGCCCTTCCGACCCCCTGTTTTTCTGTCTCCGTTCGGCGTACGGTCTCCTCCGGTGCACGCGCGCACACATACGGCCGAAATACGAGCTCGTCGTTCGCCAATCAATAGCTTACGTGCCCCGCAATCCGAATTTTCGCTGTTGCTACCGGGAATGAAACAGCCACGGAATGTATCCGCTTGCGGTTAAAATATCTGCCCATCCGAAGCCGGAGCGTTTTAGAGGATCCTGACCCCGGCCTAGAACGCATCCGAAACGAACGGCTTTGTTGCTTAACACGTTAAGCGCCATGGAAATCTTAAGCGTTTTACATAACACTAATTCTTTTGTAGCGAAGATAAATAGGAACGATTATCAACACTGTGGCTGCCCCGAAAAATATCGGGGTTACGTAACACTTACGCCTTTGTAGCAAAAATAAAAAAGAACAGTTATTAATTATTTGCTACTACAATTTTTACGTTACGCTGTTATCTAGTGATTCACGTTATGAAACATTTTTATTCGACGTCAGTTGATTGGTATCATTATTTTTACATTACACTGTTGTCAATTTACGTTATTAAACACTTCCATTCGGTATCAGTTACGTTACATGTTACACTTATTTTCTAGCAATTCGGAAGTGTCGGTTATCGGCGACTGATATGGCATTTAACGAGGTAACCAGTTAGCTGTTTTGGAAGAGCTGTTCGTCATTAAGAAGTGCCAAGGTTTTGTGTTATGACGAGTATACTCGTTATCGCTTACTTTTCGGGGCACATTTTAGGTACACACTTTTCATAGATATCACGACAGCTAACTGGTTAACATCATTGTGACCAGCGAATTGTTTCAGTAGTAGTCTTCATCGTTATAATATTATATTAAGTCCAAAAATTGTCTTTCTAAAATGAAAATAAAACTCAGTAAGAGAATTGCGTTACTTCCATTATCTTGCACCATGTGTTATGATTCTAGATACAAACACACCTGAAAGTAATCCAATTTTCTTCACGTGAGATACAAAACCTTAAGCCAGAAATATGTAACGATAGTCGTGAACGTGTTAACCAGTGAACTGTGGAATTTGATTTGAAAAATCTCTCATTTTACGCGCAATAAAATCAAATAATGAAGTGTATATTTGTCAAATGCAGGGCAAATGTAGCAAAGATAAGTAAGAACAATTGCTCATTATTTGGCATCACAATCCTTACGGTACACTGTTTATCAACTTACTTACATTATTAAATATTCTTATTTAACCCCTTCCGCTATGATTTATAAGGTTAATGATTTATAATAGGAAAGTAATATTTGATTTATAGTTTAGAAACAATAAATAACACTCAGATATGAAATTCAGATTAAACTTTTCGTTACGAGCCTGACGATGTTATAGGCCAAGGGGGTAACATCAGTCATCTTGCATATTAGAATTGTTTTCGCGCAATTCAGAAACGTCGATCATCAGTGATCGATATGACACTTAACGTGTTTTGTGTTTTTGTCCTTTTGCATGCGAAAGCGAAATCATTGATGCTTTTTGCCACCGTAAAAGGTTTTGGTTTTATTTTTGAAAACTAGTTTAACTAACAAGGGACATCGGTCAAGTGCTATACGCCAATTTTAATGAAATTCACATAGCACATAATTTCTAGAAAAATATTTGACACGTATTTTTTATCTGCAATTATCAATATTGAAGAAAATTGGGCGTAAAAATCATATTTTCTTCAATATCACGAAAATTTTAAACAAAAGTTGAATGCCTTAAATGAAATATTACTCTTCTTATCAATTATTACCTTGTAGATCAAACATAACAGTAGAATGTGCCTATAATTTTTATCCGTTTTCACTAAATCATTAATGACGATGTTGTATCGACCATAATTGAGAAACAAATCATACAGCCAAAAATTAATGTCACTCTAATCCAAAGTTTAGTTCGAATTTCAGAATTTAGATGATCCCTTTTTTCGCCCATGGAAGTATATTATAGCGTATCCTATAATTGAATTGTCTCGTCGACGCTATTGCGAGTGACTGGCCGTGATCCGATTCCCGCCACTTTTTTCACGGATCACGTTCGAAGTATATTTCGCGCAGGTACAAAATATAACGCGATTGAGAATAACAGTTTTTGACATTGTTGTCCATCGGTTCGCTGGGTTATCAGAATTGTATAGTATTACGCGGTTCGAACGTAGTCTTTATCGTGTTCAGTCGTTCGAGAAGTTAGATCCGTTATTGCAATCGAAATCCAGCATTCTCCGATTAGTATTCATAACTGGTCGCGATTAGATGTACAGTGGATCGTGCTACGTTGCGCAGATAGGAAAAATGTTCCAAGTGGAAGCAATTTTTTCGAAGGACTCGATCGAGGAAAGGGAAATGGGAGATTATAAATAAATGCTTGGAAAGAATAAGCGAGAAAATATCAAATAATTGAATTGTCTGGGAAACGAAATTTGGAATGTAAGAATATTGTTATGCATTTTTTACTTATTTCTTTTATGTAAAACAATTTATTGTAGATTATATTACTTCTACTTAGTCCACATTTTTATCTGCTACACAAATTATCAATCTTGATTTTCCAGAGAATCTAGCCTCAAATGAAAATATTTTACTATATATTTGTGATTAATATTATTTCATCTTTACCAATTTATTATTTAATTATTATTTTTCGTATAAAAACGTTTCTTTTTCTGTTGTAACAGTTATAGAATATAACTACGTAGTTGCAATCTATAATAGAGCCAAGAAGTAGCTTTTAAATTATCACATTAATTTGTTACAATAATTATCATTAATTGGTATTAAAGGAATCGTGGTTATCATTAATGTTTAATGACATGTATCTGCTTATTTTGCGGTAAACTGTCGTTTGAACTCTATTGCGTTAGGACGCTTCAAACGCCTCGTCGTCTTTGAATATTTCGAATATCGAGGCATTACGGAGCATCGAGCATACTCAAAGCGAGTATTCGACGGAGGATGAGTCTTCATCCCCTTCCAACATCCCTCAGTTCAGATTCTAGCAAATAGCTGTGTTATCACCACTGCTTCCACCTTATATTTCCTCTTTTTATTATCCTGTTATTACATCGTTGCATCATATTTATTACAATTTATGAGCCTGCGTTCATTTTATATTAAATTGTTTTTATATCTGTTTTTAAAGCCATTTTTGTTGTTTATTTTGTATATTTCTGCTAGTTACGTCTATAATAATTGGACTTTTACGCAAATTATCATATTTATACGCAAATATAGAGAAATAAGAACAATTTTATTTACTTTGTCTTTCTGTGTTTCTCGTTACAATTAATTATAATAGTATTTGGTATATATTGTAGATGGGAAATTCGTGATCAACTGGTTGGGAAGCCTCTGTGTGTACATATAATATAGTCTAATGAAATGTTTAATCAAATAATTACGGGAATTACATTTTGCTGTAGAACCTATGCAAATACCTGCACTAAATGATAGATATATATAAGTAAATACACGTACATAAGTGTAGCAATACCTACTGAATGTTTAGTTACGAAATAAAATATTAAAATTTCGCTATCTAAAAAGACTGAAATGGATTGTAATTCATCTTGACAGGTCAAAGGTAACACTAGAATTACCAAACTTGTCAAAATGAGTTATCTTATGTTCTTATTTTACAAGTACTGAAATAATAATGAATTGATACCAGAAATTATTGCACTAATTAATTTCTTAATTTAAACAAGGCAATGCATATCACAAAGAAATTTACCACCAATATTACAAATCAATCAAACTGGTTTGTATTTTTTCTAAACATAATAAAAACGTATTTCTTAATATTTCTATTGGCGTATATATTAGTTTATGTATTAATCAATTCATACAACAATTTTTCAGAAGATTAACTGAATCTTCTCAATAATTAAACAAAATAATCTAAAATGTCTTGTTTTAATCCACCTGATAGTTCTAGTATTAAACATTCTATACTCCTATAACTCTTCTAAAAAGGTTCATATAAATCATTTTAAATACTCAGTAAATCTACCGTTAATTGTTCCAGAGTATAATTTTTCACAACAACTATGCATCTATTCACTGGAACAGTACACTTTCGTTGGGTTCTTTTAACGCCGCACGAGGCAGTAGAAGTATCGGCAT
Organism: Nomia melanderi; assembly: GCF_051020985.1. Lineage (NCBI taxonomy): Eukaryota > Metazoa > Arthropoda > Insecta > Hymenoptera > Halictidae > Nomia > Nomia melanderi. The sequence goes on along the minus strand of NC_134999.1, from coordinate 26,296,435 downwards.
AGAGATACGCGTTGGCGGCACGATAAATAACACAGTGAAGAATGAACGGCCGGAAAGATCGTGGGGAATTTAAGAAATGAGGGAATTTTAGAGCAGAGAAAAATCGGGCCTACATTGCTTTTACCCGAGAATTTGGCGGTCGGTGTCGAAACGCGTCCGACAAAATGGCGCGTTCTGTCGATATATTTTCTATGTCTATATACTTCGCTCATTGATTGTTGCTTGTCACTGGTGGTTTTTGCATTACCCCTATCGTATATTGATGACACTTTTTAGAAACAATACGATTAAACCTTTTACATACAATATCTTGTCCGACTCGTGAGAATGATTCCAAATGGATGTTAACAAAAATAAATGCCATTCAGTTCTTTTGAGTTCAAGGTGAATACCATTTTTCTGTTCTTAATTATTATGCTTTAAAGTACATATTTAGGGTAACGACATCTAATATGGAACATTTGATTTGAATAGTTTGCCAAAACGAGAGATGTGCATTTTTTAAAATGAAACTTGCATCAATGCAAAAGTTTAAATGCCTTCAGACCAGGATAAAAAATGTAAATATAGTCAAAAACAGCGATCTGAAAACATGGCTCCTAATATGGAACATCTAATTTGTAAACGAAACTTATTTTTATCACGAGAAATGAATATCTATGAAAATAAAAAGGATAAATGAATGAATTTTCCACTTTTTCCAACTTGTATTATGTTAATTTTTTTTCAGTTTTTCTTTTGTATATCGGATATATCAATAAAGATTGAGACCACTAGGACATATTTTTTACCGTAGATAAAAATATAACATAATAATATGTAACATTAACAAAGAATGTGCACCCAATATGGAACGCATTCCATATTAGGAACCCACGTATTTCGATAGAAAAATAGTAACTATTTTAAGAAAATAAATTTGCAGCAAATTGCTTTTGAATAGTGAAAAACAAACATGTTCAATGATAAATCGTAAAAAAGATAACATTTTTGGCCTATCTATATTAAGAAATTTGTCTATTTAACTTGTTTTTCAGAAAATTTAACGTAGTAGCAAACACAATAATGCTTGGTATTCAGTGATAAATTCTTAATTGATGTCCAACTATTAATATAATTGTTTTCTATTGCTAATGATGTTTTTCCCATGGTAACCGATACGTCGAGCTATTTATTTTCGGAAATATTGTTGTGTTCCATATTAGGCGCCGTTACCCTATATATGTGGAGCAAGTGTTTACTGGCACTCGAGAAATCCTCTTTTGTATTGGATCATTCCATAAATAATGCGGTTTTTTACGTTCCCTTTATTTTTAAAAATAAAAGAAACAAAACTGTTTTCAATCTAAAATATATTCGCCCTCATTATTTACAAATTATCTACTATACATTATAAATCATTTAAAAAAGTTTTGTTTATACTTACTTTTAAAAATAAAAGAAATATAAAAAAACCACATTAATTATGGGATGACCCAATAGGTGCAACGAAAAGATCATGATACTAAGTGCTAATTGTGGCTGAAAACCACTGAGTCCATGATATCACGTATACGTGTCAGCGGCCATCTCAATGTTATACTCGTGCAGCAGTGTTCTATAACTTTCGTTGTGTGCAGAAGAACCTTGATACAATAACGTGAGAACGAGTACATCTGGCCACGCGGAACGAAGACCCTTGCACAAAGTAAACAAACGATCCTCGAAGCGAGTGATTTTATAAAGTTACCGAAACAGCCGGGATTGAAGGGTTGATCGGACGTGCTAACTGCGCGTGCCGCTTTGAATTTTCTGCGCAATAAACAATGGATTAAACGAATAATTTCTGAATGGACTGTTGCAAGCAGACTGTAAATTTGAGTGGAGACTGTAATAGAATTCAATGAACATGTTTTCATTCGGTTGTAACGCGACGGTAGTTCCGATAGGGGAGGCAGGTTTTAATTCGATCGTTGCTTTCGTTCAGTGGTCTATGAGAATCCTGAATTTATGTGAACACCTATCGTGCAGTTTTAACCCATTTGGGTCATTGCACTTTTTCACAAATTTTGTACACTAGTAAAATCTTGCTTAGCAATGTTATTTCTGCACACTGTCCACCATTTGTTATTTCCGTTATTACGAATATCCCGATATTAATGTTTTTTCTCAATAAGAAGTGGTTGTGGCACGTTTTTATCAATACGTTAAATTTCGGTTTGCGTAAAACCTTGGGCCTTAACACTAATACTATCAAGCAGTGAAATTGACATTTTGAAAATCGTCTATAGAAATTCCGAAAGGGCATGTATTGGAACTTTAATTGATTTACAATTCAGTTTATGCACGCTAAACTAATATCTTTAATAATTTCTGAGAGAAACATCTGTTATCTTTTTAATAATTGCTAACATCGAATCATTACATACGTTTCATATGTCACATATGTTTGAACCTGAGAAGTTATTGTTAACACTTTATATAACAAATAGTTGTATAAAATGAAAACAATTAAAACATAAAATTATAAATTACAAATAAAAGTTAAAAATTTATTATTCAAATAATTTATGTAACACGAAAATCTATTATAGTATCAAATTTATCTGAAATTTAAAAACAAGTCGTAAACTCTGTTTGTGCATAAAATGAATACGACCGCAAAGGGTTAAAGTAGAATGAGCTTGGAGTGACGTATTGTGCCAATGGAGGATTGAAAACTTATTTCAGTTAGCTAATCCGTTCATCACGTAGAAAATTTTGCATCCATAATGCATAAAGTCAAACAATATTACACAGAAATAAAATTTAATAACTATTCTCCATAGTACCTAATAACAAATACAAACACAAAACTTGATAATAAAGTAACAAACAACATTAAAGCTTAAAAGAAAACTTAATAACTCGTCGAGATACGTGCAGCTGCAATTTATTTTTAGAAACTTCCAGTAATAACAAGTCCGACGAATAAAATGAAATGTAAAACGCATACCTAACTCGCTGTAAGTATAAAACTACTACATCAGCAGCAATCAACCTACTCCAAAATGAAGTCGAATCACGTCCGCTACTGGTAGCGTGTTAATTACGAGTAACCGAAGAACCTGGCGAGTAATATATGACAGAAGAATCTCATTTCCATCGAAATAAGAGGTACAAAGTAGGCAGGGGCTAGCGGAGAATTTCAGAAACGGCGGAAAACTCTGCGATACCGGAATGTGTGAAGAGGACGTGAAAATCGATAGTCGGCGTACCTCGATAGAGCCCGTATCTGTCCGGTAGCTAAGGATAAAGCTCCTTCAAAACGTATCCACTGGGAGGTTAAAATATCTGCGCGTCTACCCTACATCCCTGTTGACGGCCTCTCTGACATCGCAGCGTTTGCCTACTCCCTTCGGCATACATACGTGCAATACGCGCACTCGTTTCGTCCCTTCTGTACAGCGGTGGTCCAACGCCGAGGCAAACTTGTAGAAAGCAAAAAATTTGTCAGCAAAAGACTCTTGCGTGTAGACACTGCTTATGACATCGGATACACGGTATTTCCAGGCGGTATTTGGATTATTTGATGTGAGTCCATCAAACACATATTGGGAACTTCTTTTGCATTTATTATGGAACAGTCACTTTGTGCTTTATAACTGAAATATATTTCTATAGGAATTACTATTTTCTTACTTTTATTTATTGTTTTTATCTTTATTACTGTTGTTTTCTTGTTCTGAATCTTCTATTGTTTCGATTAATACAAATACTGTTAATTACTAGATAAGATTACAATGATAAACGTTATAGTCTTCGATCAGTTAGATATTCTATTAAATTAGAGTCGTGTTAAGTAGATGGCTTACAAATTGTTAAATTAAATCTTCTCTTTTGTTTATAAGCTTCGAACATAAACTACAGGTTTGTTATGCATGAGAAGTGTTAAATTCGTTTTAATACTTATCGTCACTCGAACATATAGGCATTTCTCGTTGGATTTATAGAACATTTGATTAAAATAAATGCGTATAATATTCACCTTCAGATATCCTCATGTTCAGAAGGATTGAACCTTTTTAAAGTTTTCTTCGATCCTTATAAATCATACACGTGTTGTAATATGAGTTATACAATGAATGAAGGTTATCCTAAATTCACATGAAAGGTTCAGAATACGTGTGTCAGGGTTCTAGTTCGAGTACTCGGAATTATTGTCCCCGCTTTTCGATTTTCTCTTAGATGCAATATGAAAAAATGAAACGCATAGTCGACTTCAAAGAAGTGGTCAAAACTTGAATTCGATAGATCCATAAATGAAAGCATGTTTTCATGGTTGGGACCAATGGCTAAGAAGAATGATGAGGGAGAAAAGAATTGGGACCTTATTTAAGGTTGCACAAAGCCTCCCTCTTCTAAATTACTTCCAGTAGATCAGTTTCTTAAAAACTTGAGAAATACTATAGAGGCAATCGAGTACATAATCCTCTCCCTTTCCTCTCTCCAGCATAGTGTACACACTTAAAACGAGCTCCATCCTGTCATTTCCCCTAAATTATGATTTTGAGTTTTTCCATTCACGAATACACGCCCCTTAAATTATACTTTTTTATGTGTTCATAACTTTTTGAAGTTATCTAAGTAGATTTCCTTTTCGTGGAAATTATATTGGGTTGGCTAAGAAATCTTATCGTTTCTCCTTTCAGTGTGATGTTTTTATTATAATATACGCATAAATATTGCAAATAATGTTCAAGATTATTGAACACGATTCGAACAAAATTGCTTTTTAAAGTCAAAAGTTTTCATTATTATGTTGCAAGATTTCTCATTGAAACGACATTTTTCTCTAAAACTTTTTAAAAAATACAGTAAGCCATTTTACTATACATAATTCAGCTTTCTAATTGTATATTTATGGACATTAAGACTAAAACTACTTAACGGGTAAAACCCATTTCAAAATTTTTATTTTGCACGTATTTTAATTATGAAGGCATAAAAGTTTCTGAAAAATTTTCCATTAAATTTGTATATTTGTACAGATACAAGACTGGGAGATCCATCGAGTCTCAAAAAACGTATTATCCCAATTTTTACAAAACATTGGAAATTAGTCACTCTAGTTTCTAACGAAAATCGTTACAAACTTCGACCAAATAACATTCATAAAATTTAATATCTGTCACATTGACGGAACACCTATCATTAAAACCCATCATTTTTCATCTCAAGTTTCTATCAAGTACCCCACGGCACAAGCCGCAAGAATTTTCCGTCCCTCCATCAACTCGCGACTACTACATCTTCCAAAGTTAAAATCAGTTCTCATTATCAGTCGGAATTCCCGTGGAGCGACGCGAGTCGCTCTAATTCGCCCGCGGGCGCTTGTGCAAAATGGCGGCCGCGCGCTTGCAAATGGCGCGTATGGAAGACGCTGGTGTCGCGTCTCAATTCGAAACAGGCACGACGAAAACTTCGCGTTCCCGATATATTTCTCGTTCCGTTCGAACCGTTTCACCGAATTTATCGTTCCGCGGCGCGTTTCGCAACGACGGAGAATGATCGAATCACGGAACAAACAGGCAACAGTCGGACGTGCGCGTACTCGACTCGCGTAATCCACGCGGAAACGGTGTTAATTATGCGAGAACGGCATTCACGGCGCTTGAAACCCGCCCGAACATTAGCGGATATCCGTTAATATCGCGCGTCGATACCAGGAATAGTCTAGTACTCGATTCAAAAATGGTTAACGCGGCCACGCAACTAAGCCGCTAAACGTTAAGTACAGTATTTCGGATCCGCTAAAGGGGTATTCCTGCGCGGAAACATCCCCTGGCGCGCGCCAAACCACGGGATAGGTGCATGCTCGAGCAAAGTGCAATTAAAAGCCCGAAGGCTACGTCGCGGGACTGCTTCGTACTGTAGGTGGAAGCATTCGATGCTCGACAGCCTCCCCAGCTCTCTGATCTCCTTCTCCCCTCCTCTCTTAACCCTTTACGTTCAAATTACGACTCTGACTCATACTACTCGCGTCGAACATGCTCCGAACAAGCGTCGTTCGTAGGCGACGATCGACGTGCTTTGTGGTTAACACGGTTTTTATGGTGCTTCGGTGACACGTGATTTACGAACATTTGTTTGTACTTATTGTGCTGTTTGCAAAACTGTTGGGAATTGGGATGGGTTTTCTTACAACTATATCGATCGAAATCGACATGAGCATTTATTAAATAGTGTTTGTCGAATATATAATATCAGTCAATGTAATGAGTTTCGTAAGTGTTAAGACAACACTATATTCGTCTCCTTTGAAAAAATAAAACTTTTTAGAATTTCATTTTTGATAGAATTACGCAGTGTAATGTGAGTTATAGAACATTTAATAAACCTATTATAAAATCCACAGGTGGAATTGATAGAATAGAACCGAACAGAATAATACGACATACAAAATATAAAACACAGGCGAATCATGCACACCTCAAATTCACTCAAAATAATTTACATCGATTATATTAATTAACATTCGTCCAACAATTTTACAAAAGATAACACTTTTTTGTTATAGACTCGAATGAAGGTTGCGTATTTCTATTTTTTAATATTAAAAATAGTTAAGAATATTTTTTTAATTTTAAATGTTATATTTTAAGTGTCACATTCTGGTTTATGACGCTCCTCGTTATCGTCGTTCCTCTTTCGTATTCCATTGTTCTTTGATAGCTTCAATAATTGAATGTATAGTGGAAACAAATCACTATTATCATTGTATGTATTTATTATCAAAATATACAGTCTTTAAATTTATTAGTATTTGTTAGTGAAACACCAAATCAACAGAATTAACCAAAGTTTCCATATTCTTTCACTTTCCTTACATAATGAATGATTATGACAGGTAACAAAAGTGAATCATTTTCTATTTTATTTGCTTCTTCAGTTTTCCCTATGACAACATTGATTGCCGGGTACTTACCAAGATTATTCTGAAAAGACAGTTTGGCGGTGTGTGTGTGTGTACGCTATTTTAAACTAGAAAATCAGGAACAGTGTGCAACTTCTCGTTACTTGTGTGTGTAATCGTATACGTTGTCTTCTCTGAGCGTCGGCTTAAGTAGAAGCATGTGTCTTATGCAGCCGCTGCTTAAATGTCAACGAAATGGGGTTATTCTTTCGCAGCTTTCCAGTTACTTCTTATTTGCTTCTCTATACTTCGGTTCTTTCTTTCCTTCTCTCTTCACCTCAATGTTTTTTTCTGTTCTTCTCTCTACTTTCCTGAGATACACTAGATACTACTTAAGAAATTTGTCATTATTTACGTTTCCATTATTATATTATGTTGTACTTTTAGACATATAATCCCATTATAGATTAATAATGACATTTAAAGATTAGAATAGTGGACGTTTAGAACTTTTGATTCGATTGCAAGATAGAATAACTATTAATTAGGGTTCACGATAATTGTTTCGATTTCTATTATGGAGAGGCAACAATGAATTATTATATCTTATGAATGAATTATTACATTTTAATCGCCAGCTGTTATAATTTAACTATCCGTACAGAATGTCTTCTTGCAATAGATGGTTTAACTAACCAAGTTTTAATTCCTTAATATGAATAGTATACAAATCTGCGGAATTATGAATGCTGAAGGATTCAGCAATTAAGGACCTATAGAGATATAGGATCCATACATATTTAAACAAAGTGGCACTCTATTTATGCGAATGAAATTTAACATCAGAGAAGTCGCTGTTCTATTATCTGGAAATCCTTTTATTCCGACACTTTTGTCTCCCTATTAATTTGGACACAGGAAACTCTGCTGTACTTGATTGACGTCACCATTGTTATCATCTCACGCAGATCAGTTAAATGGCGACTTATGCTCTGTTCCTTCCCGTTATTTTCTTTTATAGTCCGCTCCAGCGGCAATCTTGATCTAAATTAGTATTGCAGGCCCGGTATCGTTATATGCATACTTTTCCAGACCGTGTTGAGTGCACTGTAATCCTTGCTTATTCCATTTGTCTTTTTCCTTGTCATAAAATGGCCATCCTCATTAGAATATTAAGTAAAATGACAGCAATGATTACAGTATAGCTTCTATTACTCTGTGATAGGACTTTACTAACAATAAACTAAAAAAATACAGTTTTATTCAAATAACTCAAAGAAAATTTGTACTTAATTTATCTTACTAAATACTAAATTTTATTTAATTTATTTTATTTAATATTCATTTTTATTCAATTTATTCTATATTTGTTTCATTTAAAAAAAAAAATTAAATCATTATCTTTCCATCCTGCGTAAAACTTCCAATTAAAAACAATATTTTTTATACAGATAAGTATATTGCGTATTTATTACTCATTATGTATTATTATGTAACACTATTGCATATTTTTTAACAAATCAAATCATCCGAAAACCGACTGAATCTATACATACACAAATACCAGGTAAGTGCTCCGATATTGCAGACAAGACAATTAAAAAAAAAGGGAATAGTCATTTCAGCGTATGGACGACTGAAATGTGATACACTTGAAATAATTAAAATTTTTTATTCATTATTATTGAGTCGTGTCCTTCACCATACTCCACTGCAAAAAAATGAGTCCAAAACTGTGTAGAGCGCGGGCGAATCGAGACAGAACGGGGATAGCTCTCACAGAAAAATAGAGCAGAGATTGGGAGACAGAGAAATAGAGAATGAGCTATAGAGAGTGGAAACAGAGAGAGAATGATATGTGATAGCAGAGACAGTTGGGTAAAATTGAAGGAGAGAAATTGTGTGCGACTTATGGCTCGCTTCCAAAGCACTGTGTTTGGCGTTTCATTGTGTATCATGGTAGACCTGTCCTTTAATAACTATTCGTGGTCGCAGACTACAAAATAGAATACTGTGCGGTCGATTCCTTTTTTGTCCCGCAACGTACTAACTCTTATTCATGATATTGGTGTGTCTTCAAAAGCGTTGCACAGCTTCAGACAATTTGTTTCCCTTTATTCTGTTTTCTGCACTGTCGCATAGTAAAATTGCATGTGTAACGATAATAAGATATAACTACAATGACATACATTTGACATACATACGTTGATTCAAATGATTTTTCTCTTTTGCATTTGCCATGTATACGTCAATAAAACTATAATATACCGTGATTAGGAAAAATTTGAGAACGCTATAATAAAGTTTTTATGTGTATAAAACAAATAGTATATGCTTATAGTTACTATATGAATAATAAATAATTAACGAACAACGAATTTTTAAGCAAAATTTTATTTTTCTAAATTATTTTGTAGAAAATGCATTTGTTATGATTTATAGAGCATTTGATTGTGAAATGCGACTAAAACATAAATGCTCGTTGCATTTGTGTAAAGTTAAACAAGATGCAGATGTCAATAAAGATTTATTTCGCGAGATATTTTTCCAATCATAATGGTATCAGGGCAACACAGAATTGCACATTGTTTTAAGAAAGCGGCCACGTCTTTAGAGTGCATCGATTCTCCACTTATTCTGCATACAAAAGCATCGATATTTTTGAAGCTGTCGGGGAAGAAAAATTTTATGGCAGGAATTATCATAAATCGATAGAACACCTCAATTTCGTTCCTCTTCAATTTATTTACACGAAATCTTGTAAATCACGACACAATTTTTTCTGGCTATAATCATAAATTTTTAGAACGTCAAAAAGTATTATATGCTCGCTTCTCTTTATTCTTGAGTCAATTGCAACGCAGGATTTGAATTATTAAACATGATGATCAAGTGCTCGCTTTTCGTTACAACCATAAATTTGTAGAACGTTCAGAAATATTACATGCATATTCCATGACAACCAGAATTAAGTACAATCTTAAATTACCACTGATTGATGATGAATAATTATAATTTCCGAATAAAAGACTAAAAGTTTGAAGCGACGTGAACAAAATCTGTAAAATTAATGTAGTTGCGATAATGTTAACCCTTTGCCTTAAAGTATATGTTGGTCTCATGACAAAGATTTTAAACAAGAATTTAACAAATATCTCTTTCAAATTCAATTTCTTTGTTGACAGTTATTAGGATTTAATATAAATATAGGCAGAGAATATTCTCTTTTTTCTATTAGATTATTAACAACAAATGTTGTTACATGTATCCATCTACTACCTAATTATCTTCAAATTATCTTGAATTATTCGCTAACGTTAGCCAGAGAAATATCGCATCTTTCTTAGACAATCATTCTATCACTACAATTTTTTCCACAAATGTAGATGTAACTCAATTCTCTGGAGTACAAATTAACCATTATTTCCTATTACCAATTTCACCGGTCCACAAAATTCAATTTTTTTGTTGCAAACGATTTAATGGGTGACCTTAATATTACTTCTCATGTTGAATCCGAATATGCAATCCGTTTTTCTCCGTCATCTACAGTTCTAAAAAAAACTCAATTTTGAAAAGTTATCATTTGAATTCAGCATGAAAAATACTATTAAGATCATCCATTAAACCTTCTGTAACGAAAATCATGTTTACCAGAGCTATTCATGGACAAAGAATATACACGGAATTATTTTGTTTTCCAAATAAATGATTAACGATAAGTACTCTATCGAGCACAGTTGCGAGAACAATCATTGGACAAAAAAGTTATGCAATGCGTCTGTGAATGATCAAAAGGCAAAGAACTAACGGAAAGAGGTCGGGTCGTTTCATTCAAATACACGCGTATCATTTCGAAATCTGTTTTGTCGGGAGTGAGCTCCGAGTGTCGCGGCATGAAAATAACAATCGAACACAGAGACAATGCGCGAACGGAGTTAACGTGGACCGATACCCAGGAAAGTGGTGAAATTGATTTCGATGCTTACTTTATTAAATCCACCACACGGCTCGGAAATCGTCGACTAACTAAATAACATCCTGGCGCTTCGTATCGATTATCCGCCATCGTTCATTTTCAGAGCTCATCGTCTCCGTTATTATCTTCTGAAATTAGTTTAAACGGAAGGAAGAGTTTGGTGGCTGCCTGTTAGCCAACGGGGAAGGACAATAATTTATGAGCAGCTCCTGCGAAATTAGCTGTCGATCGAAATTAAATGTACCGACAACGTTACCGGATTAACATATAAAGCAGTTAATCTTGTGTCGATGGACAAACAGAAACATTGAGGAGGATTGAAATATTTATGTGCAAATAATACAGAGGAAGGATTCTGCCTTCTGAAACTGTGACCGGGTTAATTAAAGGAAGTTGTTTTAATTATAAAATACTTGAGATTTTCATGTAAAAATTCGTCGTCTAATTGTACCAGTTCACTGCAATTATATGAATTTTCGTATATTGCAGAATTATTTAATAATTATGTTAGAAATACTATTATTCCAGTATTATTACGTTAATTCTATTATTCAACGAACCGCTATTTTCATAACATTACTATGTTACCTATTGTTATATTAGATTTATTTTTCCTTGTATGTCTACTTTATAATAATACAATTTATTCATTATTAATATATTAATCACTTTTTACATAAATTTTCCCAAACACAAAGCTGTATATAAAAAGCTGTCATTCTGCGTTTTCCACTTCCTTTTGATATTAACTCACAAGTTTTCGTCCTGTACCACCAATTCTGAAGCCTCCCTTCGCACAGCAAGAAAGCAAGAACAATCCACATAATAACAGAAAGACTCCATCATCGCCGGGGACAATACAAGAACCTCATGAAAAAAGAAAGGAAGGGGTCGTCGTCGAAATCGTTCGAGAAGCTCTCCCCCAAAGTACAATACACGTAGCACGCGTTCCGACTTCCCCAGCACGCACGTCGAATAAACGTATTCATACGCCGTTGAATATATAATGTCCCCGCATTTCGTCTCGAGTTATGCCTCGTAATCTAATGTGTTTCAGCATCGGAGAATCGTAGAGTGCGAAAAGGCGCTACAGAAGGACGTGAAAAAAAAATTGGCAGTGGAGAAGTACAGTCTATCTCATAAGAATATACTAGCCATGTCTCGACGAAAATGATATATTTGTAAAATATTTTAAAACGTTTTTGTGAATGTTCTTGGTTTGACTAAATATTAATGCTAGTTTTTAATATTAGCCACTGTTATTAATAATATTAATTATTACGAATTGTTAATATTTAATATTAATAAATTAATCCAACAAAGTTTCGTAAAAACTTGTTTCTCTTGTGAACTCAGAAATAAAAGTTGGACCATTATTATTGTGAGCTATTCATATATTGAATTTAACAAAAAGTTTTGTTTGTAACTTTGAGAAGTAAAGTAAGTACATCTAAGACTTATTTTTTCCTCAAAACAAACAAAACTTTATATTAACTTTAGCTCACAATAATAGTGAACTTAATATTGATAACTAACAGCAATTAATATTATTAACAACACTGTTAACATTAATATTCAATTAATCCAAGACCAATTCACAAAAACATTTTTCTCCATACCTCAGAAATGCTAATTAGACCAATATCGTTCTGAACTACTGCAATTATCGCAGTTCCTCCTCATTAGGTATCGAGCTGGACAGATGCTGCCGGTAGGTTCTTGCGAGACAGACTGTACGAAGGAAAAAATCGTGGAAGAACACAGAGAAAGGGACATGGCAGTCGAAGTTCGAGAGAAACGCGTGCCGTTCTCTGTAAATACGGTGACATCCACGCCCACGCCTTTCGATTCCTACGGGATGGAACGGCGATGTTAGGGGGTTGAGCGTGCGAGGAAAGCGAGGCGGAATAAAGAAAAGTACGTGTTCGAGCGGACGACGAAGGGGTTGGCACGAAAGGAATATATTGTTCGGTCTCCCGTGCGACACACGAGTTATCGATACCATAACTCGGAGAACTTGGATGCAGCCGCGTACTCTCGTCGTTTGCCCCGTTGTCCTCTCGCCTTTTCCTTCCGCGCCTCTTCACTGTATAATACTCAAACCTGAGCAACTTTTTTATTTATCGGCTTCCTCGGAAAATCTCCAGCCTGTCGTTTGCTCCTTCACGCCCTCGACCTACGCGCGCGTTTCCGTTTCTGCTCCGACTGCGTTTCCTGGAGCAGTCCAACCTCTCTCTGAACCTTTTTCTTAGGAGAGACAATACTCGGTATTTGTTTTTCTGTTGTTTCCTGGTCCTGTCTTTGTTCGTACGATCACGCCTGTGTTTGTAAGGTCAGTGCGCCAGTAGCTAACCAGTTGAAACTATAAGGGGAGCATGTTTATATTATAAATATAAATGTATTATAATGTTATAGTAAACATAAATATATTATAACGTTGTAATAAATATAATATAGTATATATTTTATTATACATATATTATAGATATAAATATGCTTGAATATTTATATTAAATATTACATTTTTATACTTACAAACAACTTACATTTGGAAATAACACAGAATTAGTTGATTAATAGGATTTCCAACATTTAATAAAACAACAGTTCAACATAACAGTCCTACATATTAACACCAGAACTACCGAGCAGTTGATACGATTGATATCTTATCCCCATAAAAATTATAAAAATAGATTATTTTCAGTTTCTCCAGACATTCATCACAATATTTAAGTGACTATTTATTTTCAAGATCATTTCGAATATTCAATGCTTCGAAGATATCAACAATTACGATAGAAGAAAACGAGAATCAGTGATTTTGACTGTTACGATAGTTCTAGTATTAATAGTTAATACTTGTCATTTCATTCGAACAATGCAATTGTCATTTCAACAACACAAACCTTTCGATTCGATCCCTACCAACCGGTCAAATACTCACAAACTCCATTTACGATCCTCTCCCTCGCCACGTTCTTCCCTCTTTACGTTTCCCTCTCGCTAAGCTACGCTTCTCATTCTTGTTTTTCCGAGTCATTCTCCGCTCGACCGCCCCTTTCCGCCCCCGCCCCGCTCGATTCGCCGACCCGTGCCACGGATTCTGACGCTGTCTCTTCCCCCGTGAAAGCTAATTGTACTCGTTGCTTCTTGTCGTCGCAGCGAACTCCACGTCGTTCTTAGTTTCCGACCTGGAAACTGGGTCTCTCTTAACTGGGTTGGAGAGTGTACAGGGTGCTTCGTGTTCGTGCAAGCGCCGGCTGGGCTGTTTCCTTCGTCGGGCCGCGTGGCAATACGTGCTCGCATACTTGCTCGCGATTCTATGTACGCCGAAACGGGGGAGAAAGCACCGCGCTTAAACGGCGCGAAGGGGAAGGGGCAGAAGAGAGAGAGACAGCGGGCGAAGGAACGAGGGAGCTGTTTACCGAAAGGGACAGATATGTGTATAGCGAGGAAGAGAGATGCATTTACAGAGAACGAAGAACGTACAGAGGGAACAAGAGAGAAAGAGGAAGAGAGACGTACAGAGACAGAAAGAAAGGAAAAGAGACGTATACGGGGAGGAACAAAGAAAGAAAGAGTGACGTGCAGAGAGATGAAGAGAGAAAGAGTGAGCGAGAGAAATTGTTTTATATATATACAGGGTGGTCCACACAACTTGTTCACCTTCAATAACTTCGAAAGTATGTACTGTATGAAAACACTTTTTATAGAAACGTTTTATCGTTTGAAGGTATTGATGTAACGTATATATTCTTTTTGTAAGTGGAGACGTTTCGGAGATTTGAAAATCAACTTCGTTTTTTTAAATTGAATACTATATTTTGTATACCAAAACATCGGAGAGCGTTAAATTCTTAGTAAAAATATACTGACCTTTATTAGTCGTAAGATTTCTGTAGAACTTCTCCATTTACTAACGTAGGTTATAGTGTTCATCCACATTAATACACTGATGTAATGTATTAATCAATGAGGAAATTGCACTCTGAATAGTTTCTGTATGTTGTTGATTCTTCTTGTTATTGATTCACGACACACGATGTATTTTAATGTACTGCATAGAAAGTAGTCAACGGTGTTAGATACGGTGGACGTGGTGGCCACAGAAATTATTCACCACAACCGATCCATCGATTGAGGAATTGTCTCTACAGCACTTGTCTGGCTACATATATAACGGTATATTTTTTGCTTTCTAATATGAAAAAATATATATTTATATATACTTTTATATATACTCTTTACAAAGGAAAGGAAAATAAATACCTATATATAAAGAGAGAGATAGAGGTATGTATATAAATATTTAAAAATATAGAAACAGAGGGAGAGAGATTGGGTGGGAATAGATATTGGGATGAAAGGGGGATGAAGGAAGAAACTAGAGGGAAGGGGGTTCAAAGCTGCCGCGAGGCAACGCGAAGGACCTCGAGCTTACCATGAATTTAAGCTAACGTCTTCGGCTGGAACGCCGCGTGAATTAATCGAGTTAATTGTTGTGTACTCTGCTCCCCACTCGGCCGCTTCTTTGCGCTTAATTAGACGCGTTCGGCTACGCGAGGAGTGCAAGTTAAACGGCGTTTGATATGATTCGACAAGGAGAGGGGAGGAGGCGCGGTCGGTGTTTGACTTTCGGTATCGTTCCGGGCGCTGATTAAAAATCGGTCACTTTGCCCGCGAGAATATTCGGTTGATCCTGTCACGGAGGATCCGCCCTGCGCGATGTCCGGCTCCACCCTACGGAAATGAGGGGATGAAAGGGAATTACTTTCCTGATTTTAATCTCGATGGAAGACGGAGTGGGCTTTCTGCCGAGAATTGCTGTCGGAAAAGGGTGCAAATACTTGGCGGTGCCCTTTTAAATTACTAATTTCATGTCTTCGAGGGTGAAACCGCAGACTGGAATTTATGCTTCGCTTAGGCACTACTGTCGTGGTATAAATGGAAACGGTATTTTTACTGCTTCAAAGTGAACTAAATGATCTTTGTTAGGTTTCTTGTGGATTCATCGATGGATTTTTGTACAATAGTTTAACCTTTGTTTTATTACAAGTGAGACACTTGTAGTAAAATTTGTTAACTCAATTTAAAGTATATTGCTGCTATTCTTCTCAAGTAAATTTAAGTGAAAGATTGTATTGCTGTTGTAATTATATAACTTTCAAAACAAATGTATATTTGTAGTAAGTATAAAATTTGTTACAAATTATTGATACAGTAACGCGTGATTGTGAAAGAGGCGGTAAGGCGTGGTATCAAACCTTTAACTTAAAAGTATAAAGTCAAAATTAAATATTTAAACTTTATTAACTGTCTGCTTACCGACAAATCCAATTACAAAATGTTTATTGATTTTGTCTTGTCATCGAGACAAGAATAGAAAATTTGAGAATGTGTAAATGCATCGAATATTTCCATTCATTGCGTCGTGGAATCGAATTAAACCATTAACTCTTAACCAAATGAGTGGAGAAATCTCCCACTTTTCACTTAGCAACGTATTGCCTTTTATTTTGTTTATTTTTTCTTTTGTTATTTAGTAAATCTTCAATTGGGTTTATTTGTGATTCATACAGTACCTTTTTTGATTTTATAAAACGAAATTAACCAAATCAGTTGAATGAATTCTATCGAAGTTAATGGAAAAGTTTGTAGTTATAGTTCTTCCTAGGTGGTTGTCTAAGTGTTGACAAAGATTACTCTCAAAACGCTGCAACAAAAACGTCTTCCTTCCTTTAGAAAATAATCCAGAACGCCCCTCGTCTATCCCTGTATTAACACTGGAAGATAAATTCCTTGTGTCAACTGATGTCGATAAAAGTTGCCCTCTAATCTTCTTCACAAGCAGCGACGATACATCGTTATTAGCTTGTTCCGACGTGGCTCTTGTTTCCTCTGGCTCACGTAGGAAGGTGATTTGACACTAGCTGTACTTGCTAACGAGACCGTACTCAAATAGATCTGTCATACATGTTACAACGATGCTTTCCTATACCGATCCTACCGGCGGGGAAGCGGCGGTAGGGGTATGGGGGATGAAGAATAAGAGAGGGGCAGAGTGAGAGAGAGGGGGAGAGAGAGAGAGAAAGAGCGAGAGAAAGTGACAGGCAGAAGGCGTGCAAAGAGGGGCCATAGAAACGAGCAACGAGCAATAGCACCAACACACAGAGAACGCTTTAGTCGGCTATTAATTTTGTATTTCACTTAAACATGCGACGATGGGACTGCACCAGACGTAAATTCATTTCCAGCGATTTCTCCTTTTCTCTCTCTCTCTCTCTCTCTCTCTCTCTCTCTCTATATATATATATATATATATATATATATATATATATATATATATATATATATATATTTCTCTCTTTCTCTTTCTCTTCTCCTTCCTGCATACGTACTTCTCTTTTTATTTTTCTTCCTCTGTTATATGTATTTTCCTCTTTCCTTTTCCTTTTCCTTCCTTCTATTCACATCTCACTCTATATGTATTCCTTTCTACCTCTTTCTCTATTCCCATGCACATCACCCTCTATATGTATTTCTCCTTTTCTCTTTTCCCGTCGCTATCTACACTTTTCTCTGAACGCATTCCTCTCTTCCTCTTTCAATCTCCCAATACATATCTTCCTTTTCCTCTTCATCCCTCTCTACGTATATGCACATCTTCCTCTTTCTCTGTGTGTATGCATTTCCCTCCCTCTCGTTCTGTCTCTCTTACAATTAGTGCACCGGAGCGACCACGACTCTTATTGGATTCCCGAGCCGAGAGGCTCGGTCCAACTCTCAGTTACAGAAGCGGTTTATCGAAAGTTTAAATTATTTCACCGCACAACACCGAACAACCGTGAGCGGAGCGTTTGATTCTCTGTCAGATTCAGAGCAACACGGGTAGGAGACCCATGCAAGACGAGAGATGGAAGGACAGGAAGTCGAGGAAAGAGGGAGGACGGATTGAAAAGAACCATTGATTGATGTGTAAATCGAAGAACAGCGGAAATACTTTGATTGCGGACAATTGTCGAATTTCACGTTCCTCTGAAGGATTTTACGAAGAAAAGGGATGAAATGAAAATTTGTTTTTCACCCTTTAGAACGTTTGGAATGCTTTACGAGATGCTTTGTGGAATAGTTTTACTTCAATTGAAGTTTGAATGTCTGTGGTAGTATTGTTAAAATTGAATGTGGTTCTATAAATTAATAATATTTTGTATATTAAAGTCAAATTTTTTTATATTTAAATTACGTTCAGCAGTTATACAATTTTCGTGGTTAATTTAAGTAAAAACTAATCAATTCTATTGCAGTCTGTTCTTTTTTAATTGAATTGTTATATACGTGGCAGACTTTTCGCGTGCACTTAATTTTTTCGTGCAATTATATGACATTTTTCGTGAATGATGGTTAATAATCGTTGGAAATTCTATACAGCAATCTGTTACAATTCTATATAATAAACGAGAACAATTCTATGCAACAATTATCCAAAATTCTATGTAATAATTGATAATAATTCGATACAATAATCCTTGGTAATAATCAAATGTGTTCAGTTAACTGTAATTTAACATGGTAAATGATTCTTTTACCACTTGTATAAGTATATTATTCATTTATTATAAAAAAATTAAACGAAATACGCATATTATTTCGTTGAATATTGATTATTAATAAAGTGAATATTTTCAATGATTTTATAATGTATATTACCTTCAACCAAGAATTATCTTTATTAACTTGTGCTAACCGCGAGAGTTTCAAAGTAGATAATTGAAATCTTTCCATTTAATTGTATCTTTTTTGTTGGATCCCTGCGTGCCTTCAATACATTTGAATTTGAACTAAAAACAAAACCTACTTAATATCTGTCTGTATTTTTATCAAGAAGCACAATCTAATACTTTTATATTAATTGCATGTGTAACAACCAATTAGTGCTAACTAAATTAATAGCTAGAGTGCTTCTATTTTAAACTTTTACTTACAGTTTTTAATAATTTGAAAGAAATAAGTGGTCTACAAAAGAACACATCCACTGAGAGAAACATTTGTCATATAATTTTTAAGTTATATAGACGTAATGAATTTATTAACAGAACTTTTTAAAATTTTTCTTACATTTACTTATAAATACTATCTGCATATGTAAAAAAGCGGTCTATAGTATATTTTACGGTAAGAACACATCTATCAATATAAACATTGATCTTGTCATTCTCAAAACAATTTAAGTGAAATAAAATTATCGAATAACATTCGTATACATTCCTATCACAAAATTACCAAAATTCTTTCTAACAATCATCCCTCACCTTCGTACAGTTCTTATATACACAAGAAAACATTTTTATTATCGGATACGTTGCGCAAACAAAAACCGACTGAATTAATGTTCATGAGTGTTCATGTTCAAATGGCAGCATGAAAAGACAATGAACAAGCGAAGGGATTAAGGAAAGGAAGTACGCGGAGAGGGAGAAGGAATGCATTTTAAAGATAATAAGGAGTAGGTATTAAGAAAAAGGGGAAATCAAGAGTTAAGAGAGCCCTCGGGAGCGAGGGTGCGCGAACGGGGGTGGCGCGAGGCGGTTGCAACAGAGAATTGGAAGAAACAACCGAGGAACACGGCGAAGGATGCCGAAGAAGGGGCCGGCGGAGGCGCGGCGGAGACTTTCATCAAACGAGCGCGGTCGGCTTCTG
The DNA here is from genome assembly GCF_051020985.1 of Nomia melanderi. Classification (NCBI taxonomy): domain Eukaryota; kingdom Metazoa; phylum Arthropoda; class Insecta; order Hymenoptera; family Halictidae; genus Nomia; species Nomia melanderi. The sequence continues at coordinate 26,276,882 of NC_134999.1, read as the reverse complement.
TTTTATGTATGCCTCTCTCTGTCCCCCATCCCGGAAAATCGATGTTCCGCGACCCGGAACGAAATTCCACGGCAGATTCCAGACGAAAGACCGTTTTCGCTGAAATTCTCGTGAGTTAATCGCGAATAACACTCGCTGGTTGCGGGCCTGATGCTCGCTCAGCTATTTTCGCGGGAGGAAAGACCGGTGACTCGATGTATTGGAACCGTGGCGGGATTTAGGGGGTGGCTTTAGAAGATTGTTAGACGGATAGCGAAACGGCGGAAAGAAAAAGGAAAACTCTTTGCAGTCGGGAGGCAATTTTCACTGTTTGATTCAAACCAGGCAAATTACACCTGATCCTCGATTTACGCGGACTTGTTTTGCGCGAGTGTCTTTTTAACGCGGTAAATTAAAACACTATTTACGCGGTGGTTTTTGTTGTTTCGTAAGTGTCTCAGAAGCAAAGGTTTAGCAATGGTACCATGTATAGATAAAAGTTGTTGAGAATTATGAAAAGAATTTTTTAGAAAAGAATGTATCACGTTCATTGAAATCGAAGATGAAACTCCTTTTCTGAATAATTTCTCCTTTTGTTCTTTCTCTCTATTGTTTTATTATTCGGAATTTCATTATTCCGAAATTCTCTGAAGCTACCCCTTTAGTCCTACCATCCTCCAATAAATCGTGTCATTGGTCTTTTCTTTCACAAAAATGGCTGAGCAAACGTCAGGTCTTGCTTCTAAATAACTGAAGAGTTTTTGTAGAAAAGTCTGTAAGTGCCAAATCAAATTTTCCAGTAGGAAGAAAGTTACCTAACATTACGTTGAACATTATGTCAGAATGTAATCTTTCAATATTATCAGTACTATGGATGATTGCTATTACCGATGACTACTTACGAAAGAAAAATTGCACTTAAATTATGTACTGCAGGATTAGAATAGAAAAATCTATTTCTTCATTAATGAACTATTAACCCTCGCCTGGCGGATGTTGGGTCATTTTGACGCAAGTGTAGATAGTATAAGATGCGAAATTTGTGATAAATAATATATATATTGTTATTTTTTGAATACCCTGTGAACACCGCGAATAACAAATTTTTGCTGTGGGTCACTCTGACCCTGCATTCGTCTGCCGCGTGAGTATCGAAGCATCCGTCTTCCGAGGATTGCATACTATAGAACGTCATATTCATTTATGAAATTTATTTATTCATTAATATTACCCTTCCTTAACCCACCAACCGCGGGTAAGTTCAGAAACGCAGACAAAACTTTGTACTGATTTATTAAAAAGAAATTATAATAGAATACGAAAGAGGATAATAAAAATAATTGTAGATGAAGAACACAAATTGATCATTAAATGTGATTTTGAGTGCGTTACACGATTCCGCGTTGCCCGCAATTAGAGGGTTAAATACTATATAACCTTATATTAATTGATAAAATTTATTTCTTTATTAATATCAATTTTTATTAATAAAGCCTATATCAATATTCTAAAAATCTGTTCAACTAAAAATATGTATTTATAAATTTATATAGAACCCCCCCATATTCTCTTTATTTTCATAAACTTACCAATTTAGTTAATATTAAATTCTTTAGTATTCACACTTACAGTGTTCTCTACAAGAACTTTTCAATTACTGGGCAAAGTTTCGATCCGATTTAAAGTGATGCGGAATGGAAGCGCAATGAACGAAGATCACTCGGTCGCGTGTAAACAATAAATTAAATCGAGTAAGGCAGGACAATTATACCGTTCGATCGGCAGAATTATTGACTGTTCATTGCGATCCGGACAACCGGATCCGAGGACTCGGTCGCGCGGAGCGCGGAAATTGAATTTTCTCGCTTGACGAATTCGTCGGCGGGCACGGGACGCGTCGTCCGCGGAAATTCTCTTGGAGGTTTTTGCGCGACCGGACAAAGGGACAAGCCGGTGCATCGGCCGACGCGGACTTGGCCAGACGTTTAATTGATCATTTTCTGACCGTTGAATGACGTGGAAATCGTTTGTCGGGAATTTGACTCGTTATTGCCACGGAAATATCGTTATACCCTTGGAACGCGGTCAGCTAATGCGATCTTGATCGCCGTTTCCCTTTGAATCGGCGCGCTGGCACCGTGCACGCTCGTTTTCGGGACAGACGGCAACGCGTGTTGTCAACGCTTTGCGTTCGGTCAAATGCCGCGTGTTTGGTTAATCAATTGGACGGACTGCGGACAATCGATAAAGATACGCTGATTATGGGATCACGCGCACACGGCCGGCCGCGAAAAGAATTCGTGAATTTTAACCGTTTCGTCCCGAATGGTACACATAGAGTGAGTCACAGAAGTATTCGTACGTATGTACCTCCTAAACTGTCGGCTTTGAACGAATTATATTGTTGGAATTACAAAGCTTTTAAACTTATATGTATCCTATTGCAAATCAACGTGTCAGTATAACGAAAATGTAATTTTACGTAAACAGGAAGGAAATTGGTCTCACAAGTCTGATGATTTAGACCGTCTCGAAGGTATTATGAAATGCAAAGGAGGCCCAATCGAATATTAGTTGTTAATATATTAATTGTATTTTTAGTATAACTTGTATAGGTACGAATACCTGGTGAGACCAATTTTGTTTTGATTTACGTAAAATTACATTTTCGTTATATTGCCATGTTGTTTTACAAGAAAGTTTATATAAGTTTGAAAGCTTCGTAATTCCTACATATATTCCTGTTGATAAGAACTTTGACACTTGTAAAGAAATTTCAATCGTTCTAAGTCGGCAGTTCAAGAGGTACGAACACACTTGTGACTCACTGCAGGTACCACGAACATTTTAAATTACTGGAAAGCTAGAAAAAGTCTTAACCTATTAACTGTGGAATTTAATTTGAAAAATCTCCCATTTTGCGCGCAATAAAATGAAAAAATGAAGCGTTTACGGGTTAAATGCAAGAGAAATGCACCTAGGGTATATTTTAATGAAAAACCAAAGGAAAAAGAAAATTATATATTTATCTGAAAAAATAAAGAATTCATCATCGAAAAAATTAGTGTCATTTCACGTTTTAAGATGACACGTATACTCGTCAAATGCAATTAACTGGTTAAAGATATAGTGGAACTCTCAGTTACGTCCTTCCTATTTACGTCGTCTCCACGTAACGCGGTAGTCAATTGTTTTTAATCAATATTTCTCGCTCTACGTGTATAGTTTTAATCTTAATCGGACCACGTGCTTTTACAACGAATCATGCCACGATGTGACTCTCAGACACTTATGAGAATAAAAGGAACGATTATAATGTTATTGTTTTTGTTTATAGATCCCAAATTTTAAAAAGCCAAAAAAACTTTTGGAAATGCAATATGAAATAATAAAAAAAAATAAGTAAAAAGTTGAAATGTACTAATATACAGTACTAATATACAAAACTATATACAGTTTTATATAGTTAGATTCATGTGAAATAGTTAGATAGTAACATATGAAAGTTCGGCTGTAACTTGAATATATTCTAGTTTTAATGATAACAATAATTATTGTCCGTGTACTTTCGTCTATTTGTTACCGTACAAATGAATATAAAATCATTACTACAACAATTTTTTATTTAAATAGAAAAATATATATAATTATAATATCATAAAATAAGATATATAGGAAGAAATATACAAATGTTTCAATCAAAACTTCCAGAAACTTCAATTATCCGAACGGTCATTATATTCTGGCAATCAAATGATACTTTATTGCACAATCTAACATGAGTATAACATACGTAAATCGTATTAGAAAAGACTTTGATCGAACACAACTATAAAGTTTATTATTTCCACGTGTACTTACAGTTAATCTGAAGTATGATGAGAAAGTTGTAAAAAGGTGATTGCAAACATCATGCAACGATAGTAATCAAACTCGTTCGCTGCGCAACATTTCATCTTCATCCTCTTCGGATATCGAACCATCTTCAAAGTAATTCGAGCGAGAATCTACGAATAGTGAACCGAGGAATGGAATCGAGCAAAGTCGATATGCAATAAGATCGTTGCTGCATAAGACCATCAAGCCACAACGCGTTCACTGATTTGACATTCATGTATACTGAGTCTGATTAAATGTTACCCGACTTAACGTGTTAACTGTGGAATTTAGTTTAAAAAATCTCTTATTATGCGCGCCGTAAAATCAAACAATAAAGTGTATACTCGTCAAAAGCAGGGCAAATGCATCTATGTTAGTTTCTGACGAAAACAAAACGAAGGAGAATTACATGTTCATCTAAAAAAATAAATAATTCATCGTTAAAAAAATTAGTACCGTAGTAATTAGAATTTACGCCGAAGTAAACTAAAATGTTCTGTAGTAGAAAGAGAATTTTATAAAGAATATTTTTATTACACGACTAACAGTAAAACAATGACCTCAAATCAAATCGCAGGCACAATATATGCATTCGGATTCATTCCTCTCACTCGCATACTTTCTAAATCATTCTTTCGTCGTCATGCATTCCAATAGATACATTTGAAATGCTCTAGACTTTTTTTTCCTATGAACGCAAAAAGCAATATTAAAGAAAATCAATTAGTTTAGAACATCCTAATGTTTTGAACATTTATTCAAAATACACGCACATTCGCTCATCAATACTTACATTACAGTAAACTAAAATATTATTAGACTGTATGGGTGGAATTTTCCAATATTATCTATTTAAACGAAGCTATAGAATTATCTCTTTATAACCTTATTACAGACAGGATGTGCAAATTTACGAGACTGAATTTTAACAGATCCTTATCAAATGTCAAATAAATGTTTCTAAAATTGATTGTACAATACCGAACAGCAATGTTTCACGTAAATTTTTCATTTTTCAATAATTCTTCTTCATTTAATCTTAACACATTCACTACGATACGACAACCGACACAGTTGTATATATATTTTAATATAATTTTACTAAATCTGGTGTTATATAACATTTCTATATTCAAAATTTTAATAAAATAATAAATATCCAAGTAACTCATTGTAGTTTCTAGATTTTCAAAGCATCAATGCATGAACGGCAGTTGATATGTTACACATGGGAATATGAAACATAAACTGAAACATTTCGAATCGTAACTTTGATGAACAAGTTCAAAATCCGCGACATGATGACGTCAACCCGTTCTCGTTTAACTCGCAGTCCATAATATTTCATTTTAAGCTAAATCCTTCACGTCAAAAAACGACTCAAAAACGACAATATTTTTTCGCCAACAGGAAAATTCGGGTACTTCACTTTATCATAAATTCATGAAGCAAAAACTGTTCAACAAAAACCGCTGAAAGCCTCGGACTCCGCCATCAATATGCACTTTCTATTCAAACCGAAAACTCTCTTTATATCACGTTAAACAAGTACCATTTACCACGTGATTTATGAGGAACGTTTAAATTAAATCAGCTTTCGCGCAACCAGCACGGTCCCAATAAAGTTTCATTTCTTTTACGAGAGCGGTATTTATATCGCGGAACGTGTATAGAACACAGATTTCACGGTGACATCAACTGAAACCAACCAGAGTCACGACAACCGACCAACAGAGACGCATTGGTCGTCGAGTGGCGCGAAACAGTTCGATCGAGCCGGTCGCTAAGGGGGCGAATTAAGAATTTTTTGTTTGTTTTCTTTGAATCGTTCCATTATTCGCTGGAGAATCAATGAACACGGGTCTAGGGAGCGGACGATTCGCCGCGTCCATGGGGTGGCTCAATCGTGCCGGGCCCCGTAATCGATATTTACACGCGTATTGGTCGAACGTCCGGTCGGAGGTACGCGTGTCGCTCGAAATTTCAATGAATAAAGTGACCAGTGTCACCCTAAATTTTCACACTCCTCTGCGAGAAAGGGAATCCGGCGATGTTAGGCTCCCCTCTCGTGCCACGAGTCACCCCTACTAGACTTTATGGCTTTCGTTTAACCCGTAACAACCCTAGAGTGTCCGACGGACTCATTTTCAAATTAATTTGCATACGGCGTAAAAAGTTTATTTTATTGCGAAATTACTTTATGCAATTTATTCCCCTTGTTTTATCTGTCGAATTAGCGTACTAGGTTTCGAAAAGAAAATTAACTTCTTTTTTATTTCTACTGTTTGCCAGAAACAATGTAACAATATAGGTGTTCATTTTATTGTAAAATCCTTTTGCAGTTAAACCACCCTTTGTTTTATCCCCCAAATTATCTAACTTGTGAATTATTTAGTTTATAAATATTTACTAATAACTTAAGCTTCAAAGAAATGCTACAATACAAAAGCATACTGGATTGTTAATCCTATTACGTTCCTTAGGTTTTTTCAGTCCAATTATGATCCTGCTTCTTTAACGTTGCTGCGATTGTACAAGTTTTTTCCGTTTTTATTATATGTTCAATTTTTCCGGAGACTATGATATGAAAAATATACAATAAAGTTCATATAATAATAACAGAGGACAATAGTAATAATAAGAGGAAAGACGGTAGAATAATAAAAAATAATACCCATATCTCTCTAAACATTATTTCACGCATGTAACTTGACTAACGACCGCAGTAAAGTTAACGGTTAGCACTAACCTGTACAGGGGCGACACAATAACTTCGTCGGTAGAGAATCATAGGGCGACAAAAGGGTCCATTTAATATTTCTCTCTGTCAGCATGGTGCCTAGGTCCTAATCGCTGGAAGGGATCACTTCAGACGAGTCCCATGTCCAACGTCGACCCCAATATTTCTTCCAATATCATCCTTGATCCACGTCGTTTACGGATTTCAGGAGAAACCCGCATCCGTTTTAACCCTCAGACTACCAACACGATAATACGCCCCAGAGTGTAATGAAAAATTTCAATTGGGCAAGCAGGCCGCTTGAATTGCACCGTTATCAAACCCAATGGTAGTTTGAGGTTTACTTTATGAAATAAATCAATTATTTGATTTAGAGATGCGGATTATTCTGTCATTTGAGCGGTTTGTTACAATTTACGTCTGGTTATTCCCCTTGGCCTATAATACCGTGTCAGACTCGTGGCAAAGGTTTCGAATGTAGCTTCACAAATATAAACGTCATTGAATTTCGTTGAGTTCGAATGAAAAATGATCTTTTTTGTTATTAATTCGTATGGTTCAGAATAAATTTCAAGCTAAGAAGAGCATGGAATTTTTGGATCTTTCAGTAAATTATTAACGATGAGTAGTTCTAACAAGTATACCTGCGAAACTAAATCGTAAGGCAAGGGGTTAAGTTAATTTTGTTAATTTTGTCATAGCAATAGTGGTAACATGTCCGGCTATGATGCTGGAGGTCGTAATCCAAATTTCCATGCTTGGAATTGATTTTTTCCTCGGTTTTCTTTGTTTTCCTTTGAATTATAATCTCTGAATAACTTGTATTTTATTATTGCGATATTATCGCCTTATTACGGTAACGTACAAACTTAAAACTCTAAAATTAAAAACTCATTTCTCTCGAAAACGGAGGATCATTGTCAAAAAAGCCATGAGGGTGTTTCATTTCTAGATATGTACCATAACATACATAGGACAGATTTTTATGTCTGGCCCTCTCCTTGTCAGAGTGAAATGAAAAAGGGTGGTCTAAGGGTTATGTGACCGCGTTCGTCCACGCAGTATATGGTTTATGAAGAGAGTCTCCATAAATCAGAGACACTTAATGACAGTGCCTGGCAGGATAATTGTTCGCCATGATGGTGGCAAGACGAAACCTCTTTTCACGATACGCGATCGTATTAATAGAAGTCGGGCAACATTGATATCGTATTGTATAATAGGGTGCCCGATATGAAATATGGCGACAGCGTGCAGTTATGTACGCATGCATACAATTTCTTAATAACCGGTTGATAACACCGGACGCGAATAAATCACGCTCGGTAATTGCCGCGAAGCAACGTGCGCGCTCGGCCGAACAGAGGAGATTGAAAACCGCGTTTTGTTTTCCAACGGTGCGCTACCGTATCGAGTTTAAAATCTTTATGGGGCAATATTCCTGAGATGTGGAAACGGTTTTTTTTTTGTTTTAATTTGAGCTTCTGGCTGGGAGCGATGTTGAAATCGCGCTCTGCTTGTTTTGTTGATTTCGGCGGGCGCTATCATCACGTCGCAATCAATTTTTAAAGTGTCTGGAGAGCGACGAAGAATCGTAGTTGGCGCGAAGATTGCTGTGTTGGATCGTGTATATATGGTAACATGATTTGAGATGTATTGTGCTTGAAAACAGTTTCAACCCCTTGTCATACAATGACGACTGAGACTGAGATTCTAGATCAATTTAATGAAAATCAATATTGTTCGGTGTCCACGGATGAAAGCAAAATACTACTTTGTATTATCAATTTATTATCTTCAAAATTTGCATTTGTGAAATGGAAAATTTTGTTGCGTTTCTTTCAAATTGTCCATAACAGAGTTTTATACAAGCATAGTAGCCGAAGTAAATAATACGCCAAGGGATTAATTTTGGCTTGAGTCACAAATGTTCGATTTTAAAAAATGAGGTTTATTCATTAATAATATGTATTACACTAGATTTTAATGTAATAAAAGATATATATGTGATATATGATGATGAAATATGAAATCGGAAATAAAATTATTTAGTTTTTCAGGGAAACCTAATTTGCAGAAAAAATCCTGAAAGCTACACAAACATTTCTAGTAGAATGATTTTATAGATTCTACCAAATCTCTTGTAAATATTTTTCATTATATTTTTGATTCCATTCCGTGAAATCTTTTATTCAAAAAGTTTTGTCGTAACATGAAGTACCGATGGCAATCTTTCCAATTTCGAAAAATGGTCCTAGCAAAAATTCCTTGGTTCGGTAAGAGCCATACGAACATAACAATTCTTCATGCATTCCATTAGACAGATCGAAGTCGTGCTTTGTTTTCAAAAAATTGAAGAAAATACAAATGAATTACCTACCTCGATATCATTAATAAGTGGATTCAGCAGACATTCTTGCAAACAGATTTTTGGTTTGTAATATGTATACTGAAATATGCTAGAGAAAAACATTCAAAATATCAGATTCACGAGTAAAATACTAGTGGCATCGGATGCGAATAATTATAATGATTATAATTAATCTACAAGATTGTGGGCGATATTCTGTTCTCGAGATTCGAACCCGGAAACATGCATTTACGCATACTGAATCGAATGACAATGGTTGATGTAGGAAGATATAAATCAAAAATTATGTGGTGCGCATAGAAAGGGGTATTTCATTGTTCCTGGCACACCACGTAGAAAACCTCGGCATTGAATTGAACATCGCAGCTGAGCCCGCATGGATCATTTAGAAAACTAGAAGTTAGACAACCGTATCTATTAGACGACCCAATTTGGATCACACCGATATATTTTTATCTGCACTAATCTCACTATTAATCTTGCGTTACAAGCAATGATAACACGCTAAAAATATAAATCATAAATAATTTATTTCCTTGTTCATAACTAATATAACTTACATTAATGTTTTACATGAATTTCGTTAAATTTACAATTGTATGCTGTAAATCTTGAAATCATTCATCCTATTCAAATAGGTATTATTAATGATAACCTATTTCAGTAATCACAGAATATCAGTATATTATATTTTATTATTATTACATGAGCGGAAAAGATTGATGGTATGTTTTTTGAAAATATTTTAAATAAATTAGCAAGCTTACATATTAAACTATAGTTGAATTAAATAACGTTAAGATAAGTCGAATTAAAAATGAGAACATTCTAGAGCACAAAATCTTAAGAATAATTATTCAGATAAAAATCAATCAAAATTCCCTAAACGTTTAAAATTCTTTTACGGTACAAAAGCTTAAGAATAATTATTCAAGTAAAAATCAATCAAAATTCTCTAAATGTTTAAAATTCTTTTACAGCACAAAAGCTTAAGGATACGTATTCAATTTAAAACCAATTAAAATTCTTCAAACGTTCAAAATTCTATCCCACAAAAACCGTGCGTCTACAAAGAAGTGTTTCTGCAATTTGTGCACATTATTCCTACGTTCATGCGCCATTTACATTAAAATTAATAATTACCGAACTGATCTCCCCCAAAAACAGGCAAATGGTATCATCGACGCAGAATTCGAGTTTCCCTAGCAAGACGAGAAGACGATCTTTTTGCGCCAATGAAATCTCAAGTAAGCAACGGTAGCAAATGGGACACAGCGTAGTGGCAATGGATCGCGCGCGCAATTATTTCCTTGAACCATGACGAAATATGTGCATTACGGATCGTATAATCGAAATGCATTATCAATTGCAACGCGATTCACAATCAGGCCAGTTTCCAAGTTCGCGCAAAACTGGATGGCAGAAATAATTGCAACATCAGCTGACGTTTGCTGTAAATTCCAGACTTTGGTCGCCATCTGTCACGCAAACTTGGCGCCATACGCTCCGGTGGTTTCTTACCAATCTACAGCGTTACCGTGGAAAGTTTTGTCCTTCCGTACCACCTCCCCTCCCACCCAACGGTCCCAGCATTGTGCACTCGGCTGCAGAAAATATCACGGCTTATGTATCATCAACAAATAATTACGGGCCTCGCCTTCTTTCATTGCGAAGCCGGGGAACTTTTTATCTTAGAGAAACTTTTAGCGCATAAAGATGATACCGGGAGTCTTCTAAATGGCTACAGGAAAGTACGTCGTAACGATATTTCACGCGAGTACGCGACTCTTCTTTCGCAGCTTCGCACCTAAACGGACACCGTCTTTCGAGTAGCACGCGACTTCCGCGTAGCACGGAAACTTTCCACTTTTTTAAATTAAAAATAGTCTCTCTTTGAGCTCGAAGAGGCGCTCAACCGAAGAACAGTCAGTCGACGACTGATTAAAATACTGTACAGTGAAGGTGTGAATAATAGGTGTGGTTAGTTTTGGATTTCTTTTCTTTCTCTGTTTTGCTACGCGAAAGAAAGTAAAAGTAAAAGATAATGAACGACTGACTATACATCTGTCGAAGATACTAGTAATATTCAATTTCCATTTTTGTTTATTGCACTTGACAAAGAGAAGCAAATACATTTCTTTTCTAAAAAAGGTTAAAAGTCTAGTATTCTCGCATTACTGCTTGTTAAAGATTCAAACCCATAACAGTTAGCAACGAGACTCAATAAACTCAGGAGCATTTCTAATTTACATATACATGTTTTTCTGTACATTAATTTTAGCGACTAAGGTCGCCACATAATCAAACTCCAAGCGCCAGCTAACTATACAATCCACTTTAATTGTTATAAATAATTCATGTTTAGAGCTCACAGCGCTATCGTTTAATAGTTCGTTAGTGTTAATTTAATCAACGACAAATGAAGTGAATTCCTAAGCGGCTCAAGTTCACTTTTTAACGTTATCCATATGAATTATTGGTGTAATCGTTTTCAGCTGACTCAGACCTGTTTAATAATATGAAAATGTACACCTAATGAACATGTATGAGTAGCTAATGCTTGCAGTAAGAATCAGTAAAATAGATAACGAATGAATGAACGAAAAATCGATTGGTTGACTCATGCTGTTTCGGAATTCATGGCTTTGATTTTTACTCTGGCAAAAGTAACATTTCATTAGCGTATGGAAGAAACTGAATTTCAAGTTGCCATACGAAGAAATAGCATTATTGGCGACAACAACCACCGGAAATGAGCATCGAATAAAAAAGCTAACTAATTTCATCCAATATTTCTGCTACCGATCTCTCTTCGTTCCGATATCTCTTTCATCTACGGCCGACGTCACGCCGATCTCGAAGTCGCCCTGCCAGACTGTACACCGAACATTAGACTGAACAATCCGGACGTTCCATGAATTTAAAGCAGGAGATGCTGTTTCGCCGCTCATCAAGAGGGGGTTGGGAGGACAATTTCTCGAACGCTTCTTCCAATATTTGACGCCTCCCTCCAGCGTTTCGATTAGTCGTTCCACTCAGTCCCTCAAATCTCATTCCATCGAGAACACTTCTATCGTCTCGCTTATTCCGGCGGTCGTCTGCAGCTGCACGTGTATTGACGGCGGCTGGGATGTAACTCACGTTTTATGATCTACTCGAACCCGCTCGTTCACGGAAGATTCATTACTGACGGGTCTAATAATGCAGCTAAATGCCCTGGTTCGTTTCCATTTTTCCTTCTCTGCTTCCCTTTTTTTTTTATTTTTTCTGTTTATTGTTACTTTTTATTTTTCTGCTTCTCGTTACTTACCTCTTAACTTTCTTTTCTTCTTCTCTAGCCTTCTGGTATTCTGATCACTTTCTTTTCTTTACTTTTCTAATTCTTTTCTTTTCCTTTTTCCTCTTTATTCTCTTGGTCACTACTCTTTTTTAGTTTTATTTTATATTTCTTCTTCCTTTTCCATTTCTTCTTCTTCGATTATTCTCTTAGCCACTTGGTCACTTCCGCTTTTCATTTTTTTTATTTCTTTTCTTTCTTTTTCCTTTTCTCTTCGTTTCTCCTTACTTCTTTTTTCTTTATTCCCTCGGTCATTTGGTCACTTTCCTTTTTTATTGTCCCATTATTTCTTTCTTTTTCCTTTTCCTTTATTCTCTCGGTCACTCGGTCACGTCCCTTTTCTATTTTCTCGTTATTTCTTTTCTTTTCATTTTTCTTTACTCTCCAGGCCACTTGGTCACTTTCCATTTTTTATTCCTTTATTTCTCCTCTCGTTTCCTTTTTTCCCCCGTTTTCCTTTATTTTCTTGGTCACGAAGCGCGAGCGCGAAAACTGCCATAGTTCCTCGCGTGACGTAAATTGAGCAACGTAGCCGAGATTTCGAGGGCACGGGGCGACCGGGAAACTCTCGCGAAGGAACATCGTCGGAGGAAACGAACGACAGAAAGTAAGTAGGACGTCCCATGCCAAATCGATCAGCCATTCTGATCAAAGAGAGGGCTTCGAATGTAAGCCGGGCGCTCGACCGAGATTGCCAAGGAAAAATCTAATTTGAAACTTAAATGGAGGAATTTGTATCCCATTGCCTTATGACGACTCTTTACGCGTAGGAAATGAAAATCACTGAACAGGGGAGGGACGTGACTCGTGATTCTTGCGCGATTTCCGTTCCTTGAATCGCGTCATATTTCTTTTCCCCCTTTCTCTCTTATTGAAGTGTCATCGATTGCGATTCGATAAACATGATACCTTAAAAAAACTCTTTGAGACAGTTTTATTTATGCTCCGATTGGATAATAATAAAATTATCCCGTATTTTGTTAGAAAAGTGTATTCGAATCGACACATATCGACGGATTTGACATATTGTATTTTGTATTTTGTTTATTATTCAGGTCACGATTTTATTATTGAGTTATATTCATATTTTACACGTTTGCGGTATTCTGCGGTTTGTGTGTTTAATAGAAACATTATTATTTATTAAAAACTCAAGATATTTTCATTCTCACGACGGGGCGTTTCCGACGACCATTATAATGTTTAATAATCTGTTTCTTCACGTGCATTCTGAAACGTGTATCTCTAAAATCCTCTGACTTTATTAAACTTAATTTAACTAATCGGCAACTTAAGGTACATAACTACTAGAGGCATTAACTGAGCCGTTTACCTCGAAAGTAACTTAATCCACTTTCTCAAAAAATCAAGTTACTTATAGTAATTACAATTATGTATTACCTTTTTCCTTCTAAGTGCTGAAATTCAATAAAATTCAATAATTTAATGGTTTAAATAGACTTAAATACAGAGGATTAAATCAAGTTTCAATAAACGTATAAAAAACAAAATACAACCTGCGATATCCTAATAAATCAAAGTAGTCCCAGACGTTCAGACTTAACACATCAAACTTTTATTCCAATCTTCACAAAGCGACACCTCCACGAATTCTTACGTCTCTTCTTATCGTCGCACCGATATCGAACTAGACTCCAAAAATGAAAATTAGCACTCTCGGCAAATTGGATAGAACCAAATGAGTATTTCCGGTCGTTTGAAAACAGTTTCATTCGTCGGTGAAACCGCCAAGAACAGGTTAATAACACAACAACGATCACCTCTTTGAGCCGAACTCACCGGTAAACTTGGCTCATTCGTCTCGCGCGGCCGGATTCGAGCGTCGACGTCGTCGTCGCGCGGAAACCGGCGTGCTATCCGTCAACCCCCCCGGTTTTTCCGCGCGGTAGTTACACGATGTTCCGGCGAACCGAGCCAGACGCAACATTAACGTTACTAATGTCGCGGGACGTTTTGTTAACTCTACGGAGCCACTTTGGCGAAACTTCATTTCGCGCTTTGGAGCTGCTACCAGCGTCACCGGGATGAATTAATACCGTTATATCTCGGGGGACGCGGCTTGGTCCCGGTTTTGCCGCGCGGGATCAGGCGAAACGTCTGAATCCTGGCCGCGGATCAGCGCGGCACGCGCGCAACCCACAAAACCCTTCGCCGAACGAAGCCGCAAAGTTATCCGTCGGCGAAGCGTTGAATCGGACTCGCTTTTCAACAGCTTCGTTTTCGCCTCTATTTCTATTTGCATTTCAATGTACAGGGTGGAACGAAATGTTTGCAAGTATTATTGAGTAATAGGCAATGTATCCAAATGTTTATCACTAATGACTATACTGTTAATGTGACCACCTTAACCTTTTGCACTCCAACGGCGAGCCTTACGCGAGTGAGTCACGGTCACCATCTTAATTTGCGTGAATTTCAACCGTGGTTCTTACTTACTGTGCCATGATTTACATTAATGAAGTGATCTAATTGGAATCTGTACAAACATGGTAAAAACAAGTATCCAGAATGTATAGTGTAACCAGTTTTTTATGAAGATAAAACTGACTGATATATACATAAACAAAATTTGACTTTTTAAAACCCGGTATTATCTTTGGATGAGCTCTTTTTTGATAAAGTAATATAATATGCATTAGAATTAAAAATAACTGAGGAAAATTTGAGAACTCCAAACTATCAACAAATTATGACATCTGATCTTACTTTGATATGTGTCACATTTGCGAATTCAGTACATTTAATAGTCTTTCTCTTTTCCTTCACTCTATCTCCGTCAGTTTCTCTTTCCCTTTAAACTATATCCCTGTCTGTCTTGTACCTCTGTCTCTTTCACTGTGTTGCCAACTGTTTTTCTGTTTCTTTCTTTCTGTTCTGCTTGCCACTTGAAAACAGCAGTTAGCAAGATTCGTCCTTATTGTCGGAGTCAGCAAGACGGTGGCATTTGGTCGCATGTTGCACAACATTATCTTCCGAACTCTCGACACGCGGCCAGACTTGACGTCTACGGATTCCCTAGTCCGTTCTCGGACACGCGGAACTTGTTGCTCTCGGTTGAATCGTAACGAACAGGACAGGCGAGAAACGCTTTGGCCCCGTTCTAGGGCTTCGTGTTCGCCTGTCGGCCAGCGATGAGCTTAACGGTTCCGTTGGATTTGGGAACTGATGCGGGAGATGGTTGCACTGTTGTTCGTGGAATGTTGTTCCGTTTGTTTTATTTTCGACGTTTGTCATTTCGGGAACGTGGTTTTGTAATTGCATCGCTCGCAGTGATTTAACGTTATTTTCACCGAAGGTGTGGAGAAACAGCTTTTAAAACTTTAAACTAAATGATTTTCCGAATTTAATCTGCATATCTCTTGCGAGGATATGTAGATTTCGAAAGCTTTTTAATTAACTCTGAAGTGGTGTATTTGTATTTGTACAATGGGATGAACTGTTTCAGTAATTAGTACATTTTATCGCATTAAAATTTGTTTAATTTTAAACTCATTAATCCTGTGGTCAGCTGTACACGCGCAATGAATTCAGCGATGATATTTATTGTTGCATTATGTGGTTAACAAGTGTACTATTACAAACTTAACGTTACTTAACGAATATTTTTACAGAATTTTTATATCTTATACTTATGTTTCAAAGACGTTTATATTAGTAAATAAAAGTTAGAAACATATCTGATTTCAGATATATATTTAATTTAAACATCCCTAAATTAAGATGCAGCTGTTACAACTGATAATAAATACTTTCTTGTATCTAATTTATGCATAATTTTAAGGCCGCGCCAACTAACAAATATTTCTTTTATTACTAACAATTTGTCGATCCATACAATATTTATAATATCAACATCAGTTTCACAGATTTCAACATAACAATCGACGACAACATCGCAATAGTTTAACCAAACAATAGCACGAAATGAGATAATACATTAAATTAATCTGCTCTGCATTCCTCGATTAACGAGCGAAACGTAATTTCTGAAGTGTTTGATACCAGTGTATTTTTCGCGTAACCTAAACAGCATCGATTTGAAGAAACACGGATCGGGCGTCGATAGGAAACATTAAATCTGTAATGTATCGGTTTATCAAACATCCACGGGTACACGGAAATTAATCAGTTTTATCTCGCTCCTCGTTGTGCGCAGGAAATTATTTTTGACGCTGTACCACTGCAACTTCGAAATCTGAATTCGGAAGACACAACGCCGCGTTATCGCTAATTGATATCGTCCATACACAGACTGTTAATTTATCTCCGATCAGTGTTCGAGCTTATAGTGTACATATTAACGTTTCCATTCGCGAAAGTATCTGATTCGGATAATTGAAATCAGACACGGGCAGGCCGAAATGTAATAACCGCAATAAGCAAGAAGAATGATTATTATCATCGTTATTTACATTTGGCTTTCGGGCTTTTAATCGAGAAAAATGATTCCTAGAATATTTTTCGGATGCTTTTATCTCCGACTGTAATTTCTACTTTTGCCCATACGTTCCGGCTTTTAACGAAAACATACGAGCACGCGTGCTTACTACGAATCATCCCCGCCGCTAGTAAATATTACATTAAATTGAGAAAAATTTGTACGCTCGTTTTACACGGATTTGTCCGCGCTGCCGGAATATTTTCGCTTAAAAAATAGAGTTAGCGGTGAGTAACTTGTGATTCGTATCATGTTTCCCGCATTAAATTTTCCGCTTGATATTTTGTAGGTTAGAATTTGCATATTTTCGTGTTCCAGTGGAGATTGGATAATTGCAACACTCGACAGGACCGAAAGGTTGCAATTATGGAGAGGTAGGATCGAATCCACTTTAAGGAACGAAGATTTTATCATGGCGGGCATAGAAAATGACAACGCGAGTGAAGGAAAAAGAAAGACTGAAAGCTGAAACGTTCAGTAACATTAAAGGCTCGCGATAAGCTTGAGACCTTAAACTTAAAAATCAAAGTCTGTTGTTTTTGACTTTTGACGAATACAACCTCCACCCTCATGTTTGTTATGTTCTTCTGATTAAAATGATACCTAACACGATAGAATTGCATTCATAATTGCTTGTATAATGAAGAAAAGAAACATATGTTGAAATCGTCGAATTGAACAATAGTCGGATCGTGTACACCCTTCAGCCGCAGCCTGTTGTCGAACGTTATGGTGTGTTAACCTGTTAACTGTGGAATTTAGTTTCGAAAATCTCTTGTTTTGCGCGCAATAAAATAAAAAAGTGAAGTGTGTATTCGTCAAACGCAGGACAAACGCACTTAGGGTATATTGTTGGATGGCGGGGGTTTTTGGCGAGAACAAGCACAGGTGTATTTGTATTTTTATTGAAATGGACTATAAAGCGACTAGAATTAAACTAAACTATGTGTCTTACTCTATTCCACGCAATACTACGCTGTTCTACGCTGGTCTACTCCGGCCCGCTGCCTTCAACTCACAAAACTACACTCTTCCAAAAAGGCCTTACAATAGTCTTAAATACTAATCCCGTCAACGTGGGGCATGATTCTGCAGGCCATTACCGGCGGCCTGCGAACCATATGAGTCCAAGTGACCTGGTCGTAACGGTCCGAGTATACCTGCGGTATCCGGCCTTACGCGTCGCACCCCACAATAAGTTAACACGTTGAATGCCGCACGATTTCATATCGTAAAATACACAAATTGAAAAAAATATGATATTAAATCGTTTGATTGAATTGCATTATTATTATTGCACGGTGATCTAGCTGAATGTCGCCGTATTAGGTAGCATTATTCGTAATATAGAAATGTTTTCAAATAACCATCGTTTAATTGAGTGAACTATAGCGATTCAATTTAGTTGGGGCTTACCGGTGACCCCCACGGCATTCAACGTGTTAATGAAAAACCAAAGCAAAACAGAAAAGAATTACATGTTTATTTGAAAAAATAAAGAATTCATCGTTGGAAGAATCAATATTATTTCAAGCTTCAAAATGACGTGATACTGGTCAAACGCAGTTAACTGGTTAAAAGAAACCTGGGAGGGATATGGTGAGGATGACGATGTTGCAATCATCTAATGTTCACTTTGTTAGGATTTTTGATAGAAATACGTGGGCTGTTTACTAACCGTATTTTTTTTTCTTTTGTTTCAGGTAAGTGAGAAGCTTGATGATTTCTTCGATGATTTGGGTGTTTATTGTAAGTAGCAATTTATATGAATTTGGAACTGTAAAATGTATGATTTCTTGGGAAAACAAAGGATGTTTTAAATGAACTTTATTTATGTGATTGTTATTACTGGACGATATTTATTTAATAAATTCTCTCAAAAGAAGTAAATACTTTAAACAAATGAATTAAACTTTTTTAACCAGATTCACAGAAAAAGAACAGACTGATATGAACAAAAAAATGTTATCGATTAGAAACCAAGGAACAAATGCTTTGAACATTGAAGCGCCTTTTGAATATTTTTACTATTTGTCGTTGATAGAAACTTTAATGTAAGTAGATACGAGTTGCAACGGAAACAAATGTACAGTAGTAGCTTGCGTTAATTTGCATATATATTTATAGATTCATATATATTCGTTATAATACATATATTCATAAAAATACACTTTTATGTTTTAATATCAACATATGTTCATCATTCTTTTTAATACTTCATAAATTTCTAATTTTCCAACTTAAACCGGAAATAATTTTTACATAAAAATGCTCTGAGTTTTATTTCTTTTCTTACTAACCTTTCTATTATTGAAGAAAGCTTCTATATTCAGTTTTTCACCTTCAGACACGTTCTAAACAAAATACCTTACATTAAAAAAGTTTAATCGTGTAGCTTGCTAAAGATAATCTATAAATTAATTTATTAATAAAGATAATATACATATAAATATAAATTAATAGAATTAATACTCTGCAATCATCAATCAGGAATAAAAAATGAGATATAAATAATTTAATTATTTAAATAACATAAAATAATACATACCTTTCTTTTTCCCACTATTTACGTGTTATACAATTTATCATCTTAAATGTTTACATAATCTAATAATTACATAATTTATTTTTTCATGAAAAAGTTTTTCGATACTTTAAAAAAATCCTCATCTTCAAAAAGCTAATCAATTTAATATCAAAATATTATAGCATTTCCTTTATCGTCCTATCTCGTGTACCGAATTCTTATTCTGTTTCTGCCTCGGCATAAGAGTCGAAAATATACGTGAATCGTGCAGTTCCAAGCATTTCAGTGGTCGTAATTTTCGATCCTGCACAAAGAATTTCTCTTTTATGTAATTCGGATAACGTACGCAAAACATGTTGCAGCGCACGGTAATAATCAAATACGTTTCGTCAGCAGACCTACTAAGCAATCCGATTTAACGCAGCGTTTGTTTCGTCTGTCGCTTGTATTAATTTATTCGGTGCTCGACAATGCGCGTGACACGGTGCTATTGATAACAGTTACCCGTAACGCTGCCATCCTATGATAATGCAATACACCCTGCCCGACTCCAGCACAGTTCAAATGACTTTTCGTTGTGTTTATCCCTTGCACAGACAGATACGACAATATTTAATCTTGACTGAATTTGTATTTAGTCAGTGACAAAGGAAGATCCCCGATTGTACGACTTCGATTTTGACAGTTTTTTGTGAGATGATAGTATACATGTCCCTAATAATATGTGTAAAATATTACTTTTAATTTATAATAAATATTACTTGTTATTACATGAATAATATTAATGTCTACGATTATAATACATGCGAAAGGTACTTGACTTTAATTGCTTATATTATCAATACTATCTAATAACTATACCTAATATTTTACATATATTATTTGAAACCTACTATCATCTCACAAAACTATTCAAATGGAAGTTGGACAATTGGGGTCCTTCCCTTGTGAGCATGTACTATTCTCGTCGAAGTTAATATAGATTCATGGATGACATACAGATCAACTAGTATTAAATTTTCATGTTTTATATGTTTAGAATAAATAAATTACATTTGAAGGCCGGGGGTAGCCATTTGACTTAGCAGTGATGGGACTCCAGGACGAGGTCTCATAGGGACCAAAGCTACATCCGGCTGACCGATGGGAAGGTCGGGATACTTTTGGTCGAAATTGACTTTAGACTATACAAACCAGGTTTCCAAAGTGGAAAACTTGGATTCCGTCGGCCAGAATTGCCAGGAAGGCCGGGGGTAGCCATTTGACTTAGCAGTGATGGGACTCCAGGACGAGGTCTCAAAGGGACCAAAGCTACATCCGGCTGACCGATGGGAAGGTCGGGATAATTTTGGTCGAAATTGACTTTAGACTATACAAACCAGGTTTCCAAAGTGGAAAACTTGGATTCCGTCGGCCAGAATTCCCAGGAAGGTCGGGGGTAGCCATTTGACTTAGCAGTGATGGGACTCCAGGGCGAAGTCTCATAGGAACAAAGGCTACATCCGGCTGACCGATGGGAAGGTCGGGATACTTTTGGTCGAAATTGACTTTAGACTATTCAATCCAGGTTTCCAAAGTGGAAAACTTGGATTCCGTCGGCCAGAATTCGCAGGAAGGTCGGGGGTAGCCATTTGACTTAGCAGTCATGAGACTCCAGGGCGAGGTCTCATAGGAACAAAGGCTACATCCGGCTGACCGATGGGAAGGTCGGGATACTTTTGGTCGAAATTGACTTTAGACTATTCAATCCAGGTTTCCAAAGTGGAAAACTTGGATTCCGTCGGCCAGAATTGCCAGGAAGGCCGGGGGTAGCCATTTGACTTAGCAGTGATGGGACTCCAGGACGAGGTCTCAAAGGGACCAAAGCTACATCCGGCTGACCGATGGGAAGGTCGGGATACTTTTGGTCGAAATTGACTTTAGACTATACAAACCAGGTTTCCAAAGTGGAAAACTTGGATTCCGTCGGCCAGAATTGCCAGGAAGGCCGGGGGTAGCCATTTGACTTAGCAGTGATGGGACTCCAGGGCGAGGTCTCATAGGAACAAAGGCTACATCCGGCTGACCGATGGGAAGGTCGGGATACTTTTGGTCGAAATTGACTTTAGACTATTCAATCCAGGTTTCCAAAGTGGAAAACTTGGATTCCGTCGGCCAGAATTCGCAGGAAGGTCGGGGGTAGCCATTTGACTTAGCAGTGATGGGACTCCAGGGCGAGGTCTCATAGGAACAAAGGCTACATCCGGCTGACCGATGGGAAGGTCGGGATACTTTTGGTCGAAATTGACTTTAGACTATTCAATCCAGGTTTCCAAAGTGGGAAACTTGGATTCCGTCGGCCAGAATTCGCAGGAAGGTCGGGGGTAGCCATTTGACTTAGCAGTGATGGGACTCCAGGGCGAGGTCTCATAGGAACAAAGGCTACATCCGGCTGACCGATGGGAAGGTCGGGATACTTTTGGTCGAAATTGACTTTAGACTATACAAACCAGGTTTCCAAAGTGGAAAACTTGGATTCCGTCGGCCAGAATTCGCAGGAAGGTCGGGGGTAGCCATTTGACTTAGCAGTGATGGGACTCCAGGGCGAGGTCTCATAGGAACAAAGGCTACATCCGGCTGACCGATGGGAAGGTCGGGATACTTTTGGTCGAAATTGACTTTAGACTATACAAACCAGGTTTCCAAAGTGGAAAACTTGGATTCCGTCGGCCAGAATTGCCAGGAAGGCCGGGGGTAGCCATTTGACTTAGCAGTGATGGGACTCCAGGGCGAGGTCTCATAGGAACAAAGGCTACATCCGGCTGACCGATGGGAAGGTCGGGATACTTTTGGTCGAAATTGACTTTAGACTATTCAATCCAGGTTTCCAAAGTGGAAAACTTGGATTCCGTCGGCCAGAATTCGCAGGAAGGTCGGGGGTAGCCATTTGACTTAGCAGTGATGGGACTCCAGGGCGAGGTCTCATAGGAACAAAGGCTACATCCGGCTGACCGATGGGAAGGTCGGGATACTTTTGGTCGAAATTGACTTTAGACTATACAATCCAGGTTTCCAAAGTGGAAAACTTGGATTCCGTCGGCCAGAATTGCCAGGAAGGCCGGGGGTAGCCATTTGACTTAGCAGTGATGGGACTCCAGGACGAGGTCTCAAAGGGACCAAAGCTACATCCGGCTGACCGATGGGAAGGTCGGGATACTTTTGGTCGAAATTGACTTTAGACTATACAAACCAGGTTTCCAAAGTGGAAAACTTGGATTCCGTCGGCCAGAATTCGCAGGAAGGTCGGGGGTAGCCATTTGACTTAGCAGTGATGGGACTCCAGGGCGAGGTCTCATAGGAACAAAGGCTACATCCGGCTGACCGATGGGAAGGTCGGGATACTTTTGGTCGAAATTGACTTTAGACTATACAAACCAGGTTTCCAAAGTGGAAAACTTGGATTCCGTCGGCCAGAATTGCCAGGAAGGCCGGGGGTAGCCATTTGACTTAGCAGTGATGGGACTCCAGGGCGAGGTCTCATAGGAACAAAGGCTACATCCGGCTGACCGATGGGAAGGTCGGGATACTTTTGGTCGAAATTGACTTTAGACTATTCAATCCAGGTTTCCAAAGTGGAAAACTTGGATTCCGTCGGCCAGAATTCGCAGGAAGGTCGGGGGTAGCCATTTGACTTAGCAGTGATGGGACTCCAGGGCGAGGTCTCATAGGAACAAAGGCTACATCCGGCTGACCGATGGGAAGGTCGGGATACTTTTGGTCGAAATTGACTTTAGACTATTCAATCCAGGTTTCCAAAGTGGGAAACTTGGATTCCGTCGGCCAGAATTCGCAGGAAGGTCGGGGGTAGCCATTTGACTTAGCAGTGATGGGACTCCAGGGCGAGGTCTCATAGGAACAAAGGCTACATCCGGCTGACCGATGGGAAGGTCGGGATACTTTTGGTCGAAATTGACTTTAGACTATACAAACCAGGTTTCCAAAGTGGGAAACTTGGATTCCGTCGGCCAGAATTCGCAGGAAGGTCGAGGGTAGCCATTTGACTTAGCAGTGATGGGACTCCAGGGCGAGGTCTCATAGGAACAAAGGCTACATCCGGCTGACCGATGGGAAGGTCGGGATACTTTTGGTCGAAATTGACTTTAGACTATTCAATCCAGGTTTCCAAAGTGGAAAACTTGGATTCCGTCGGCCAGAATTCGCAGGAAGGTCGGGGGTAGCCATTTGACTTAGCAGTGATGGGACTCCAGGGCGAGGTCTCATAGGAACAAAGGCTACATCCGGCTGACCGATGGGAAGGTCGGGATACTTTTGGTCGAAATTGACTTCGGACTATACAATCCAGGTTTCCAAAGTGGAAAACTTGGATTCCGTCGGCCAGAATTGCCAGGAAGGCCGGGGGTAGCCATTTGACTTAGCAGTGATGGGACTCCAGGACGAGGTCTCAAAGGGACCAAAGCTACATCCGGCTGACCGACGGGAAGGTCAGGATACTTTTGGTCGAAATTGACTTTAGACTATACAAACCAGGTTTCCAAAGTGGAAAACTTGGATTCCGTCGGCCAGAATTGCCAGGAAGGCCGGGGGTAGCCATTTGACTTAGCAGTGATGGGACTCCAGGACGAGGTCTCAAAGGGACCAAAGCTACATCCGGCTGACCGATGGGAAGGTCGGGATAATTTTGGTCGAAATTGACTTTAGACTATACAAACCAGGTTTCCAAAGTGGAAAACTTGGATTCCGTCGGCCAGAATTCCCAGGAAGGT
This sequence comes from Nomia melanderi, assembly GCF_051020985.1. Classification (NCBI taxonomy): domain Eukaryota; kingdom Metazoa; phylum Arthropoda; class Insecta; order Hymenoptera; family Halictidae; genus Nomia; species Nomia melanderi. Next base: position 26,252,827 of record NC_134999.1, on the reverse strand, counting down.
CGGGGGTAGCCATTTGACTTAGCAGTGATGGGACTCCAGGGCGAAGTCTCATAGGAACAAAGGCTACATCCGGCTGACCGATGGGAAGGTCGGGATACTTTTGGTCGAAATTGACTTTAGACTATTCAATCCAGGTTTCCAAAGTGGAAAACTTGGATTCCGTCGGCCAGAATTCGCAGGAAGGTCGGGGGTAGCCATTTGACTTAGCAGTGATGAGACTCCAGGGCGAGGTCTCATAGGAACAAAGGCTACATCCGGCTGACCGATGGGAAGGTCGGGATACTTTTGGTCGAAATTGACTTTAGACTATTCAATCCAGGTTTCCAAAGTGGAAAACTTGGATTCCGTCGGCCAGAATTCGCAGGAAGGTCGGGGGTAGCCATTTGACTTAGCAGTGATGGGACTCCAGGGCGAGGTCTCATAGGAACCAAAGCTACATCCGGCTGACCGATGGGAAGGTCGGGATACTTTTGGTCGAAATTGACTTTAGACTATACAAACCAGGTTTCCAAAGTGGAAAACTTGGATTCCGTCGGCCAGAATTCGCAGGAAGGTCGGGGGTAGCCATTTGACTTAGCAGTGATGGGACTCCAGGGCGAGGTCTCATAGGAACAAAGGCTACATCCGGCTGACCGATGGGAAGGTCGGGATACTTTTGGTCGAAATTGACTTTAGACTATACAAACCAGGTTTCCAAAGTTGAAAACTTGGATTCCGTCGGCCAGAATTGCCAGGAAGGCCGGGGGTAGCCATTTGACTTAGCAGTGATGGGACTCCAGGGCGAGGTCTCATAGGAACAAAGGCTACATCCGGCTGACCGATGGGAAGGTCGGGATACTTTTGGTCGAAATTGACTTTAGACTATTCAATCCAGGTTTCCAAAGTGGAAAACTTGGATTCCGTCGGCCAGAATTCGCAGGAAGGTCGGGGGTAGCCATTTGACTTAGCAGTGATGGGACTCCAGGGCGAGGTCTCATAGGAACAAAGGCTACATCCGGCTGACCGATGGGAAGGTCGGGATACTTTTGGTCGAAATTAACTTTAGACTATACAATCCAGGTTTCCAAAGTGGAAAACTTGGATTCCGTCGGCCAGAATTGCCAGGAAGGCCGGGGGTAGCCTTTTGACTTAGCAGTGATGGGACTCCAGGACGAGGTCTCAAAGGGACCAAAGCTACATCCGGCTGACCGATGGGAAGGTCGGGATACTTTTGGTCGAAATTGACTTTAGACTATACAAACCAGGTTTCCAAAGTGGAAAACTTGGATTCCGTCGGCCAGAATTCGCAGGAAGGTCGGGGGTAGCCATTTGACTTAGCAGTGATGGGACTCCAGGGCGAGGTCTCATAGGAACCAAGGCTACATCCGGCTGACCGATGGGATGGTCGGGATACTTTTTGTCGAAATTGACTTTAGACTATTCAAACCAGGTTTCCAAAGTGGAAAACTTGGATTCCGTCGGCCAGAATTCGCAGGAAGGTCGGGGGTAGCCATTTGACTTAGCAGTGATGAGACTCCAGGGCGAGGTCTCATAGGAACAAAGGCTACATCCGGCTGACCGATGGGAAGGTCGGGATAATTTTGGTCGAAATTGACTTTAGACTATACAAACCAGGTTTCCAAAGTGGAAAACTTGGATTCCGTCGGCCAGAATTCGCAGGAAGGTCGGGGGTAGCCATTTGACTTAGCAGTGATGGGACTCCAGGGCGAGGTCTCATAGGAACAAAGGCTACATCCGGCTGACCGATGGGAAGGTCGGGATACTTTTGGTCGAAATTGACTTTAGACTATTCAATCCAGGTTTCCAAAGTGGGAAACTTGGATTCCGTCGGCCAGAATTCGCAGGAAGGTCGAGGGTAGCCATTTGACTTAGCAGTGATGGGACTCCAGGGCGAGGTCTCATAGGAACAAAGGCTACATCCGGCTGACCGATGGGAAGGTCGGGATACTTTTGGTCGAAATTGACTTTAGACTATTCAATCCAGGTTTCCAAAGTGGAAAACTTGGATTCCGTCGGCCAGAATTCGCAGGAAGGTCGGGGGTAGCCATTTGACTTAGCAGTGATGAGACTCCAGGGCGAGGTCTCATAGGAACAAAGGCTACATCCGGCTGACCGATGGGAAGGTCGGGATACTTTTGGTCGAAATTGACTTTAGACTATTCAATCCAGGTTTCCAAAGTGGAAAACTTGGATTCCGTCGGCCAGAATTCGCAGGAAGGTCGGGGGTAGCCATTTGACTTAGCAGTGATGGGACTCCAGGGCGAGGTCTCATAGGAACAAAGGCTACATCCGGCTGACCGATGGGAAGGTCGGGATACTTTTGGTCGAAATTGACTTTAGACTATACAAACCAGGTTTCCAAAGTGGGAAACTTGGATTCCGTCGGCCAGAATTCGCAGGAAGGCCGGGGGTAGCCATTTGACTTAGCAGTGATGGGACTCCAGGACGAGGTCTCAAAGGGACCAAAGCTACATCCGGCTGACCGATGGGAAGGTCGGGATACTTTTGGTCGAAATTGACTTTAGACTATTCAATCCAGGTTTCCAAAGTGGAAAACTTGGATTCCGTCGGCCAGAATTGCCAGGAAGGCCGGGGGTAGCCATTTGACTTAGCAGTGATGGGACTCCAGGACGAGGTCTCAAAGGGACCAAAGCTACATCCGGCTGACCGATGGGAAGGTCGGGATAATTTTGGTCGAAATTGACTTTAGACTATACAAACCAGGTTTCCAAAGTGGAAAACTTGGATTCCGTCGGCCAGAATTCCCAGGAAGGTCGGGGGTAGCCATTTGACTTAGCAGTGATGGGACTCCAGGGCGAAGTCTCATAGGAACAAAGGCTACATCCGGCTGACCGATGGGAAGGTCGGGATACTTTTGGTCGAAATTGACTTTAGACTATTCAATCCAGGTTTCCAAAGTGGAAAACTTGGATTCCGTCGGCCAGAATTCGCAGGAAGGTCGGGGGTAGCCATTTGACTTAGCAGTCATGAGACTCCAGGGCGAGGTCTCATAGGAACAAAGGCTACATCCGGCTGACCGATGGGAAGGTCGGGATACTTTTGGTCGAAATTGACTTTAGACTATTCAATCCAGGTTTCCAAAGTGGAAAACTTGGATTCCGTCGGCCAGAATTGCCAGGAAGGCCGGGGGTAGCCATTTGACTTAGCAGTGATGGGACTCCAGGACGAGGTCTCAAAGGGACCAAAGCTACATCCGGCTGACCGATGGGAAGGTCGGGATACTTTTGGTCGAAATTGACTTTAGACTATACAAACCAGGTTTCCAAAGTGGAAAACTTGGATTCCGTCGGCCAGAATTGCCAGGAAGGCCGGGGGTAGCCATTTGACTTAGCAGTGATGGGACTCCAGGGCGAGGTCTCATAGGAACAAAGGCTACATCCGGCTGACCGATGGGAAGGTCGGGATACTTTTGGTCGAAATTGACTTTAGACTATTCAATCCAGGTTTCCAAAGTGGAAAACTTGGATTCCGTCGGCCAGAATTCGCAGGAAGGTCGGGGGTAGCCATTTGACTTAGCAGTGATGGGACTCCAGGGCGAGGTCTCATAGGAACAAAGGCTACATCCGGCTGACCGATGGGAAGGTCGGGATACTTTTGGTCGAAATTGACTTTAGACTATTCAATCCAGGTTTCCAAAGTGGGAAACTTGGATTCCGTCGGCCAGAATTCGCAGGAAGGTCGGGGGTAGCCATTTGACTTAGCAGTGATGGGACTCCAGGGCGAGGTCTCATAGGAACAAAGGCTACATCCGGCTGACCGATGGGAAGGTCGGGATACTTTTGGTCGAAATTGACTTTAGACTATACAAACCAGGTTTCCAAAGTGGAAAACTTGGATTCCGTCGGCCAGAATTCGCAGGAAGGTCGGGGGTAGCCATTTGACTTAGCAGTGATGGGACTCCAGGGCGAGGTCTCATAGGAACAAAGGCTACATCCGGCTGACCGATGGGAAGGTCGGGATACTTTTGGTCGAAATTGACTTTAGACTATACAAACCAGGTTTCCAAAGTGGAAAACTTGGATTCCGTCGGCCAGAATTGCCAGGAAGGCCGGGGGTAGCCATTTGACTTAGCAGTGATGGGACTCCAGGGCGAGGTCTCATAGGAACAAAGGCTACATCCGGCTGACCGATGGGAAGGTCGGGATACTTTTGGTCGAAATTGACTTTAGACTATTCAATCCAGGTTTCCAAAGTGGAAAACTTGGATTCCGTCGGCCAGAATTCGCAGGAAGGTCGGGGGTAGCCATTTGACTTAGCAGTGATGGGACTCCAGGGCGAGGTCTCATAGGAACAAAGGCTACATCCGGCTGACCGATGGGAAGGTCGGGATACTTTTGGTCGAAATTGACTTTAGACTATACAATCCAGGTTTCCAAAGTGGAAAACTTGGATTCCGTCGGCCAGAATTGCCAGGAAGGCCGGGGGTAGCCATTTGACTTAGCAGTGATGGGACTCCAGGACGAGGTCTCAAAGGGACCAAAGCTACATCCGGCTGACCGATGGGAAGGTCGGGATACTTTTGGTCGAAATTGACTTTAGACTATACAAACCAGGTTTCCAAAGTGGAAAACTTGGATTCCGTCGGCCAGAATTCGCAGGAAGGTCGGGGGTAGCCATTTGACTTAGCAGTGATGGGACTCCAGGGCGAGGTCTCATAGGAACAAAGGCTACATCCGGCTGACCGATGGGAAGGTCGGGATACTTTTGGTCGAAATTGACTTTAGACTATACAAACCAGGTTTCCAAAGTGGAAAACTTGGATTCCGTCGGCCAGAATTGCCAGGAAGGCCGGGGGTAGCCATTTGACTTAGCAGTGATGGGACTCCAGGGCGAGGTCTCATAGGAACAAAGGCTACATCCGGCTGACCGATGGGAAGGTCGGGATACTTTTGGTCGAAATTGACTTTAGACTATTCAATCCAGGTTTCCAAAGTGGAAAACTTGGATTCCGTCGGCCAGAATTCGCAGGAAGGTCGGGGGTAGCCATTTGACTTAGCAGTGATGGGACTCCAGGGCGAGGTCTCATAGGAACAAAGGCTACATCCGGCTGACCGATGGGAAGGTCGGGATACTTTTGGTCGAAATTGACTTTAGACTATTCAATCCAGGTTTCCAAAGTGGGAAACTTGGATTCCGTCGGCCAGAATTCGCAGGAAGGTCGGGGGTAGCCATTTGACTTAGCAGTGATGGGACTCCAGGGCGAGGTCTCATAGGAACAAAGGCTACATCCGGCTGACCGATGGGAAGGTCGGGATACTTTTGGTCGAAATTGACTTTAGACTATACAAACCAGGTTTCCAAAGTGGGAAACTTGGATTCCGTCGGCCAGAATTCGCAGGAAGGTCGAGGGTAGCCATTTGACTTAGCAGTGATGGGACTCCAGGGCGAGGTCTCATAGGAACAAAGGCTACATCCGGCTGACCGATGGGAAGGTCGGGATACTTTTGGTCGAAATTGACTTTAGACTATTCAATCCAGGTTTCCAAAGTGGAAAACTTGGATTCCGTCGGCCAGAATTCGCAGGAAGGTCGGGGGTAGCCATTTGACTTAGCAGTGATGGGACTCCAGGGCGAGGTCTCATAGGAACAAAGGCTACATCCGGCTGACCGATGGGAAGGTCGGGATACTTTTGGTCGAAATTGACTTCGGACTATACAATCCAGGTTTCCAAAGTGGAAAACTTGGATTCCGTCGGCCAGAATTGCCAGGAAGGCCGGGGGTAGCCATTTGACTTAGCAGTGATGGGACTCCAGGACGAGGTCTCAAAGGGACCAAAGCTACATCCGGCTGACCGACGGGAAGGTCAGGATACTTTTGGTCGAAATTGACTTTAGACTATACAAACCAGGTTTCCAAAGTGGAAAACTTGGATTCCGTCGGCCAGAATTGCCAGGAAGGCCGGGGGTAGCCATTTGACTTAGCAGTGATGGGACTCCAGGACGAGGTCTCAAAGGGACCAAAGCTACATCCGGCTGACCGATGGGAAGGTCGGGATAATTTTGGTCGAAATTGACTTTAGACTATACAAACCAGGTTTCCAAAGTGGAAAACTTGGATTCCGTCGGCCAGAATTCCCAGGAAGGTCGGGGGTAGCCATTTGACTTAGCAGTGATGGGACTCCAGGGCGAAGTCTCATAGGAACAAAGGCTACATCCGGCTGACCGATGGGAAGGTCGGGATACTTTTGGTCGAAATTGACTTTAGACTATTCAATCCAGGTTTCCAAAGTGGAAAACTTGGATTCCGTCGGCCAGAATTCGCAGGAAGGTCGGGGGTAGCCATTTGACTTAGCAGTGATGAGACTCCAGGGCGAGGTCTCATAGGAACAAAGGCTACATCCGGCTGACCGATGGGAAGGTCGGGATACTTTTGGTCGAAATTGACTTTAGACTATTCAATCCAGGTTTCCAAAGTGGAAAACTTGGATTCCGTCGGCCAGAATTCGCAGGAAGGTCGGGGGTAGCCATTTGACTTAGCAGTGATGGGACTCCAGGGCGAGGTCTCATAGGAACCAAAGCTACATCCGGCTGACCGATGGGAAGGTCGGGATACTTTTGGTCGAAATTGACTTTAGACTATACAAACCAGGTTTCCAAAGTGGAAAACTTGGATTCCGTCGGCCAGAATTCGCAGGAAGGTCGGGGGTAGCCATTTGACTTAGCAGTGATGGGACTCCAGGGCGAGGTCTCATAGGAACAAAGGCTACATCCGGCTGACCGATGGGAAGGTCGGGATACTTTTGGTCGAAATTGACTTTAGACTATACAAACCAGGTTTCCAAAGTTGAAAACTTGGATTCCGTCGGCCAGAATTGCCAGGAAGGCCGGGGGTAGCCATTTGACTTAGCAGTGATGGGACTCCAGGGCGAGGTCTCATAGGAACAAAGGCTACATCCGGCTGACCGATGGGAAGGTCGGGATACTTTTGGTCGAAATTGACTTTAGACTATTCAATCCAGGTTTCCAAAGTGGAAAACTTGGATTCCGTCGGCCAGAATTCGCAGGAAGGTCGGGGGTAGCCATTTGACTTAGCAGTGATGGGACTCCAGGGCGAGGTCTCATAGGAACAAAGGCTACATCCGGCTGACCGATGGGAAGGTCGGGATACTTTTGGTCGAAATTAACTTTAGACTATACAATCCAGGTTTCCAAAGTGGAAAACTTGGATTCCGTCGGCCAGAATTGCCAGGAAGGCCGGGGGTAGCCTTTTGACTTAGCAGTGATGGGACTCCAGGACGAGGTCTCAAAGGGACCAAAGCTACATCCGGCTGACCGATGGGAAGGTCGGGATACTTTTGGTCGAAATTGACTTTAGACTATACAAACCAGGTTTCCAAAGTGGAAAACTTGGATTCCGTCGGCCAGAATTCGCAGGAAGGTCGGGGGTAGCCATTTGACTTAGCAGTGATGGGACTCCAGGGCGAGGTCTCATAGGAACCAAGGCTACATCCGGCTGACCGATGGGATGGTCGGGATACTTTTTGTCGAAATTGACTTTAGACTATTCAAACCAGGTTTCCAAAGTGGAAAACTTGGATTCCGTCGGCCAGAATTCGCAGGAAGGTCGGGGGTAGCCATTTGACTTAGCAGTGATGAGACTCCAGGGCGAGGTCTCATAGGAACAAAGGCTACATCCGGCTGACCGATGGGAAGGTCGGGATAATTTTGGTCGAAATTGACTTTAGACTATACAAACCAGGTTTCCAAAGTGGAAAACTTGGATTCCGTCGGCCAGAATTCGCAGGAAGGTCGGGGGTAGCCATTTGACTTAGCAGTGATGGGACTCCAGGGCGAGGTCTCATAGGAACAAAGGCTACATCCGGCTGACCGATGGGAAGGTCGGGATACTTTTGGTCGAAATTGACTTTAGACTATTCAATCCAGGTTTCCAAAGTGGGAAACTTGGATTCCGTCGGCCAGAATTCGCAGGAAGGTCGAGGGTAGCCATTTGACTTAGCAGTGATGGGACTCCAGGGCGAGGTCTCATAGGAACAAAGGCTACATCCGGCTGACCGATGGGAAGGTCGGGATACTTTTGGTCGAAATTGACTTTAGACTATTCAATCCAGGTTTCCAAAGTGGAAAACTTGGATTCCGTCGGCCAGAATTCGCAGGAAGGTCGGGGGTAGCCATTTGACTTAGCAGTGATGAGACTCCAGGGCGAGGTCTCATAGGAACAAAGGCTACATCCGGCTGACCGATGGGAAGGTCGGGATACTTTTGGTCGAAATTGACTTTAGACTATTCAATCCAGGTTTCCAAAGTGGAAAACTTGGATTCCGTCGGCCAGAATTCGCAGGAAGGTCGGGGGTAGCCATTTGACTTAGCAGTGATGGGACTCCAGGGCGAGGTCTCATAGGAACAAAGGCTACATCCGGCTGACCGATGGGAAGGTCGGGATACTTTTGGTCGAAATTGACTTTAGACTATACAAACCAGGTTTCCAAAGTGGGAAACTTGGATTCCGTCGGCCAGAATTCGCAGGAAGGCCGGGGGTAGCCATTTGACTTAGCAGTGATGGGACTCCAGGACGAGGTCTCAAAGGGACCAAAGCTACATCCGGCTGACCGATGGGAAGGTCGGGATACTTTTGGTCGAAATTGACTTTAGACTATACAAACCAGGTTTCCAAAGTGGAAAACTTGGATTCCGTCGGCCAGAATTGCCAGGAAGGCCGGGGGTAGCCATTTGACTTAGCAGTGATGGGACTCCAGGACGAGGTCTCAAAGGGACCAAAGCTACATCCGGCTGACCGATGGGAAGGTCGGGATACTTTTGGTCGAAATTGACTTTAGACTATTCAATCCAGGTTTCCAAAGTGGAAAACTTGGATTCCGTCGGCCAGAATTCGCAGGAAGGTCGGGGGTAGCCATTTGACTTAGCAGTGATGGGACTCCAGGGCGAGGTCTCATAGGAACAAAGGCTACATCCGGCTGACCGATGGGAAGGTCGGGATACTTTTGGTCGAAATTGACTTTAGACTATACAAACCAGGTTTCCAATGTGGGAAACTTGGATTCCGTCGGCCAGAATTCGCAGGAAGGCCGGGGGTAGCCATTTGACTTAGCAGTGATGGGACTCCAGGACGAGGTCTCAAAGGGACCAAAGCTACATCCGGCTGACCGATGGGAAGGTCGGGATACTTTTGGTCGAAATTGACTTTAGACTATACAAACCAGGTTTCCAAAGTGGAAAACTTGGATTCCGTCGGCCAGAATTGCCAGGAAGGCCGGGGGTAGCCATTTGACTTAGCAGTGATGGGACTCCAGGACGAGGTCTCAAAGGGACCAAAGCTACATCCGGCTGACCGATGGGAAGGTCGGGATACTTTTGGTCGAAATTGACTTTAGACTATTCAATCCAGGTTTCCAAAGTGGAAAACTTGGATTCCGTCGGCCAGAATTCGCAGGAAGGTCGGGGGTAGCCATTTGACTTAGCAGTGATGGGACTCCAGGGCGAGGTCTCATAGGAACAAAGGCTACATCCGGCTGACCGATGGGAAGGTCGGGATACTTTTGGTCGAAATTGACTTTAGACTATACAAACCAGGTTTCCAAAGTGGGAAACTTGGATTCCGTCGGCCAGAATTCGCAGGAAGGCCGGGGGTAGCCATTTGACTTAGCAGTGATGGGACTCCAGGACGAGGTCTCAAAGGGACCAAAGCTACATCCGGCTGACCGATGGGAAGGTCGGGATACTTTTGGTCGAAATTGACTTTAGACTATACAAACCAGGTTTCCAAAGTGGAAAACTTGGATTCCGTCGGCCAGAATTGCCAGGAAGGCCGGGGGTAGCCATTTGACTTAGCAGTGATGGGACTCCAGGACGAGGTCTCAAAGGGACCAAAGCTACATCCGGCTGACCGATGGGAAGGTCGGGATACTTTTGGTCGAAATTGACTTTAGACTATTCAATCCAGGTTTCCAAAGTGGAAAACTTGGATTCCGTCGGCCAGAATTCGCAGGAAGGTCGGGGGTAGCCATTTGACTTAGCAGTGATGGGACTCCAGGGCGAGGTCTCATAGGAACAAAGGCTACATCCGGCTGACCGATGGGAAGGTCGGGATACTTTTGGTCGAAATTGACTTTAGACTATACAAACCAGGTTTCCAAAGTGGAAAACTTGGATTCCGTCGGCCAGAATTGCCAGGAAGGCCGGGGGTAGCCATTTGACTTAGCAGTGATGGGACTCCAGGGCGAGGTCTCATAGGAACAAAGGCTACATCCGGCTGACCGATGGGAAGGTCGGGATACTTTTGGTCGAAATTGACTTTAGACTATACAAACCAGGTTTCCAAAGTGGGAAACTTGGATTCCGTCGGCCAGAATTCGCAGGAAGGCCGGGGGTAGCCATTTGACTTAGCAGTGATGGGACTCCAGGACGAGGTCTCAAAGGGACCAAAGCTACATCCGGCTGACCGATGGGAAGGTCGGGATACTTTTGGTCGAAATTGACTTTAGACTATACAAACCAGGTTTCCAAAGTGGAAAACTTGGATTCCGTCGGCCAGAATTGCCAGGAAGGCCGGGGGTAGCCATTTGACTTAGCAGTGATGGGACTCCAGGACGAGGTCTCAAAGGGACCAAAGCTACATCCGGCTGACCGATGGGAAGGTCGGGATACTTTTGGTCGAAATTGCCTTTAGACTATACAATCCAGGTTTCCAAAGTGGAAAACTTGGATTCCGTCGGCCAGAATTGCCAGGAAGGCCGGGGGTAGCCATTTGACTTAGCAGTGATGGGACTCCAGGACGAGGTCTCAAAGGGACCAAAGCTACATCCGGCTGACCGATGGGAAGGTCGGGATACTTTTGGTCGAAATTGACTTTAGACTATACAAACCAGGTTTCCAAAGTGGAAAACTTGGATTCCGTCGGCCAGAATTCGCAGGAAGGTCGGGGGTAGCCATTTGACTTAGCAGTGATGGGACTCCAGGGCGAGGTCTCATAGGAACCAAGGCTACATCCGGCTGACCGATGGGATGGTCGGGATACTTTTTGTCGAAATTGACTTTAGACTATTCAAACCAGGTTTCCAAAGTGGAAAACTTGGATTCCGTCGGCCAGAATTCGCAGGAAGGTCGGGGGTAGCCATTTGACTTAGCAGTGATGAGACTCCAGGGCGAGGTCTCATAGGAACAAAGGCTACATCCGGCTGACCGATGGGAAGGTCGGGATAATTTTGGTCGAAATTGACTTTAGACTATACAAACCAGGTTTCCAAAGTGGAAAACTTGGATTCCGTCGGCCAGAATTCGCAGGAAGGTCGGGGGTAGCCATTTGACTTAGCAGTGATGGGACTCCAGGGCGAGGTCTCATAGGAACAAAGGCTACATCCGGCTGACCGATGGGAAGGTCGGGATACTTTTGGTCGAAATTGACTTTAGACTATTCAATCCAGGTTTCCAAAGTGGGAAACTTGGATTCCGTCGGCCAGAATTCGCAGGAAGGTCGAGGGTAGCCATTTGACTTAGCAGTGATGGGACTCCAGGACGAGGTCTCAAAGGGACCAAAGCTACATCCGGCTGACCGATGGGAAGGTCGGGATACTTTTGGTCGAAATTGACTTTAGACTATTCAATCCAGGTTTCCAAAGTGGAAAACTTGGATTCCGTCGGCCAGAATTCGCAGGAAGGTCGGGGGTAGCCATTTGACTTAGCAGTGATGGGACTCCAGGGCGAGGTCTCATAGGAACAAAGGCTACATCCGGCTGACCGATGGGAAGGTCGGGATACTTTTGGTCGAAATTGACTTTAGACTATACAAACCAGGTTTCCAAAGTGGGAAACTTGGATTCCGTCGGCCAGAATTCGCAGGAAGGCCGGGGGTAGCCATTTGACTTAGCAGTGATGGGACTCCAGGACGAGGTCTCAAAGGGACCAAAGCTACATCCGGCTGACCGATGGGAAGGTCGGGATACTTTTGGTCGAAATTGACTTTAGACTATACAAACCAGGTTTCCAAAGTGGAAAACTTGGATTCCGTCGGCCAGAATTGCCAGGAAGGCCGGGGGTAGCCATTTGACTTAGCGGTGATGGGACTCCAGGACGAGGTCTCAAAGGGACCAAAGCTACATCCGGCTGACCGATGGGAAGGTCGGGATACTTTTGGTCGAAATTGACTTTAGACTATTCAATCCAGGTTTCCAAAGTGGAAAACTTGGATTCCGTCGGCCAGAATTCGCAGGAAGGTCGGGGGTAGCCATTTGACTTAGCAGTGATGGGACTCCAGGGCGAGGTCTCATAGGAACAAAGGCTACATCCGGCTGACCGATGGGAAGGTCGGGATACTTTTGGTCGAAATTGACTTTAGACTATACAAACCAGGTTTCCAAAGTGGAAAACTTGGATTCCGTCGGCCAGAATTGCCAGGAAGGCCGGGGGTAGCCATTTGACTTAGCAGTGATGGGACTCCAGGGCGAGGTCTCATAGGAACAAAGGCTACATCCGGCTGACCGATGGGAAGGTCGGGATACTTTTGGTCGAAATTGACTTTAGACTATTCAATCCAGGTTTCCAAAGTGGAAAACTTGGATTCCGTCGGCCAGAATTCGCAGGAAGGTCGGGGGTAGCCATTTGACTTAGCAGTGATGGGACTCCAGGGCGAGGTCTCATAGGAACAAAGGCTACATCCGGCTGACCGATGGGAAGGTCGGGATACTTTTGGTCGAAATTGACTTTAGACTATTCAATCCAGGTTTCCAAAGTGGAAAACTTGGATTCCGTCGGCCAGAATTGCCAGGAAGGCTGGGGGTAGCCGTTTGACTTAGCAGTGTTGTGACTCCAGATTTAACAGCCATGACTGCAACGGATTTTTGTATTTTTAATTCTTTAGTAACAAATTTGTGTACATTAACCCTGAAACTGTATTCAAGAACCCGATTCATTTATTTAATTACTAATGCGATTAAGTTCCTAAACTTAATATTCGATAAGAAATGAGGATAAATAGAAATGTATAATTAAATCTTGAGCTATTTATGGCAAAAAAAGCGAAGCTGATATTTTAGCTTTTGAATATTAAGGAGGTTAATCATCGTTTTGTCGTAATTTTTAAAATTAAAAGTAGCTATGAAAGATATCAAAACATCAAATCATTGTGTAACCAATAAACTGCTGCCTTATTAAATATTGTAAATTAATCTTATTAATACTAGGGCACCTATACAGTTTATTCCATGTTCCTAAAAAGTTCAAGTATATCCATTTAAATTTGTAAAATTATAGTCTCAAAAACAGATAATTATTATACATATTCGTATACATAATTGCACCAACCAAAAGCAATGTGAAGATTTAACAAATAATGTTCATAAAATTCAATATATATCAAATTGATGCGCTCCGTAAACCTAGTACGTATTAAATATACCAAAATCCTCTTTCCAACGTTTTCATTTCTCCCATAAACTATTCTCCAAAAATCGTTTTCTTTTCTCGGAAACTATTCGTTCGACCAATTGATTCTTATTCCATGCGAGACCAATCGTCACTGATGCTCCTCGAACACCGTGACTATAAACCTTCATAGAACTCGGATAGTCCCAGATTCCATTCACCGAGACAAACGATCATTGTGATTTAAATAAAATCTGCGACCGTCTTGACGGCGTGCATCCAGACACCGTGATTCCACGGCTTATCCGTTGTATCGGCGTCGCGGAGCGTAGAGAACGCCATTGTTCCTCAGACCCGATAAGATTATTCACGTGCAAACGAATTCGAGGTGTCAGTGACCGGCTTATCGAGGACGCGCGCGCTATTTTACTGCGCGTGGAGAGCCGTCGCCACGGATATTCGAATGTTTGATCGCGTTGAAGCACGTTAATTTTGAAAAGCGAAGGAAAACAAGCGCTCGTTCGCTTAGACAGCTCGTAAATGCGACATTCCGCGTGACCGTAAATTCATCAGCCGATATTTACATTTCGATATACATGCATAAATTCGTCATCGGACCGAGGCACGTCGATATTGATTTTAAAGGCGAACCGCGTCTGATTCAGTAGATTGCGGATTTTATGAATTTGCGACGAACGTGAGTGCATAAAATAATTGCCACTTACAAGGACAGGTATCGAACCGAGAAATACAAAACATTACGAAACTTTATGTGTAAGTAGAGTAAGTCAAGCCAAATTCATTGCAATTTTCTTTCTTGCCGAATTTTATTTTGAAGGGGTGAAACCACCCCTTAGAAAATGCTACTTTTTCTTTTCTGTGGATTATCTTGAGAACGTTAAGGGACAGCGAAAAAAAGTTTAAACCTTTGCACTCGGAAGGTTTTTACTAGAAATATTTTAACATTTTCTGATGAGATAAAGACAATATTTTGTGAAACTAACTAGACGAGAAATCACTTTATTTCAATATTTCTCAAATTGATGCATTATACGAGGTATAATATTAAATATCAAATTTTATAGTTTTACTGTATGAGATCAGGTGGTGAAAAATTGAAAAATTCCAATATAAAATTGCAATGAAATTACAATGAAAGGGATTGATTTGAAAGTTTTATTTTAACAGTTTTCATTAAAAATTGCGTTTCATAAAAGTAAGGATGGTACTCAATGAACTGCGAATATCCTCTGTTCAAAGCTTACTAAATAAACAAATAAACAAAATGAATGAATTTATAACGAAGGTACTAGTTTCTGTCAAAACGTGTTATCAATGGCGATCAATAGAATTGTTGATTAAAAATTTGTTACGGTTGTTATTTACGAAAAAGATGAATGCAATGTTTCAAGTCTTACTTTTATATTAGCGTGCAGTGGGTGTACACATCGATGTACTCTATACTGTGTAATTAAATATACATTGTGTTATCATGTTTTGTGGTTTAATTGAACACGGCCCGGGAAAAATCTAATATCTACTTAATACTAGAACTACCGAGCGTTTAATATGATTAACATGTGATTCTTATAAATAGATTTTGTCCGGTTTCTTCTGTAGCAGGCGATTAATTAAGCGTAAGGTAACAGAACAAATGTAGATATATTTAAACAGTTACATAGTACATGTAAAGAACTTCGACGCCTCGAACGTTCGACGATAAAGCGACTTACCACGACTGCCCAAAAACAAAACGTACGCGACGTTCTCCCGCGGCATGGAAAACGTACGCCTTCCAGAAGCATCGCTGATTGTCGACTTTCGTTATATTTTGTGCGCGAACAGGGTCCGAACTATTACACTTCGTATAACCATTTGTTTTTAATATTATTCCGGATATTTAACAGTTGTAAGATATGAATAATCCCAAGATAAGAAAATTGAAACCGATCATTTTAACATGTGCGATAGTTCTGCTGTTAATCATTGTTTTATTACATTACTTTAGGAAATTTTACTTTTATATAAAGATCTCTTCTACTACAGATAACGATCCAGAGGACAAACATTGATTTGCCGGCGAGCAAACCTCGGTTCTTTTGTCCAGGACCAAAAATTTTTGTCCATTTGTCTATCTAGAGTACTTTCGCGTGTACGAGAGGCACCACGGTAGTATCGAATTGAAAACGTTCGAAGATTTTTTCGTTTGTTCTACCTTGTTTCTCTGTTTTTCTTTTCTGTTTGTTTGTTCTTTTTTTTGTTTCCTTCCATTCCCCTCTTTTTTTTCAATTTTCGCGACTACAGACGTTTGTAGCTGTACACGAGCTGCCGCCGCGATCCGCCCGTTGCAAATCACACGCTCGTTCGATCATTCCAGCGACGAAATAGCGTCGATACCCGTCTGACAAACATCGATCGCGATGAGGAACGAGGTTAAACGTATATATCGCGTCGATACGAGCCGAACTATGCATTCGGAAACGCTTCGTTTCCCGTTAACTGCATAGCGTCGCGAAATGGGGATCGAGAGCGGGGTGCGCTTTCTCCGCGCTTCGTTTCAGATCTGAGACCAGGGAAATAATTGAAACAAACTGGGTCAGAAAAAATATAATGAATTTTGGACGGACCCGATGGGGAAGGAGTGTTTGGGATTTTAATAGAACACGAATGCTGACAGATATTAAGAATTATAGTTATACTTTGCAAGGGGGTGCACGATTCATGGGGGTACGCTCACATAGAAATATTGAAACTTTTAGTACTCAGATTTCGATGCTTTATTAGAATATATGTTAGTGTTCTTTCGAGAGTGAATCACAATAGTTTACGTATATTACCAAAGTTTAAGCAATTAAGAATATATTAGAAATTTAGATATTTTCATTTCCAAGATATTTCATTAATTCATCATCCAAAATTTAAATAAACATATATACCATGAATTTTAAAATGTTCATAAAATACCATACTTCCCAGTGCAGATGTTTTTTAATCTCCAGAGGCTTCTCTTAGTGGCAGAAATCTAATTGTAAGGTCGACCCAAAACTTTCTTTCTTATTTTAGAAGGAAAATTTCATTTTGTGAATGAAGAACGAGCCACATTTCAACTAAAAATGGATACTGTAACTTTGAAATAACACTATTTTATCGCGAATTTGGTTTTCAAAAATACAAATGAGTGATTTAGTATATAACTTAAGAATGATTGTATTTTATAATTTCATTGATTAGTAGATAGTATTTACAGAAGATTTATAATTACTAATTATTAACTGTATATCATTATTCTTTATATAATTACTAATAAATTAAAAACGAAACCCAAGCTATACAATAAAGACAGTTGCTTCAGAAATCCGTTTCACTCGCTCCCCATTTAACAATTCAATGAATAAATTTTTAATTTATAGAAGGTAATGAGTCCCGCGTTTATCCGATATTCCTTTATATAAAGTCTCAAAGTAAAAAATCTTTTAAGACGTTGGCCCAACCGCCTAGTTCGGCGGGGCCAGCGAAGACAACACCGGGGGTGCACGCAAAGGCGTACAAAGAAATGCTTCTCATCTATTTTCTTACCGAGCATTACGTGTAGAAAGCTTTGAAAAATCACTGGACCGCAAGAACAAAGCGACGGAAATTATTTCTTCGACCTCGGTTGGCTGGCAACGTCGTCGATCGAATTCAATGAAAGACCGCAGCCGGGCCAGATTCCTCTGCCCTAACTTCGTGGAAACCACATAAAGAGCCAGAACGTAGTGCCGGCGCATTCGTACGCGCTTTCTCTGCGGCAACCACGACCGGAAACACGCGGTTGCGCCTCTTCCTCGGCACGGGAACAGCCAGAGTGTAACGTTTCGTACTTGACATTACAGCCGGCCACGTAAGTCGAGCCCTTTTGTAAAAACGAGAAAACGCGGGATCACGGATCGCGAGTAGAAAGTGGAGCGTCAGTTGAGTGGCTTAATAACAACAATGGTTTAACTACTATTTCCGAGTTCTCGAGGGAAACGGTTTTTGTGAAATATTCTTGGATTAACACTAGAACTATCGTAGGGTAGGATAAAATTTAGTAATAATGACCTGGTGATGTTTTTTTTTTTTTTTTAAACCGTAACTATCGCGGTTTATTTTTACGCCGTTTTTTTCACTGTTTGTATTATTGTTTATTAAGTTTCAGTGCAAAGAGTTTGTCAAAATGGACTTTTTGTTCCAAACACGAGATAAGAAGTTCCTTGTACTTTACAACTGGCTTTTCATGTAATATAAAATTAAGTAAGAAATTCTTTTGTAATTAACAGATATTTATTAAATGAATCCTTTTTCACATATACGACTTATTTTCTAAAATTTATTCTTTAGCTACTCTACAAAAATTCATTTGGTTCTCTATTACCCTTTTTGCAACGTATTTAATTATATTTAACGGTTTAATGTCATGATTAGTTTTCATTTTATAGTGCAACACTCTGATAAGTAGATTTTAAATGAAAGGATGATAAATCTTTGTTTGGAATAATAAATTTCAGTAAGGAACGTTTTGTTCTAATGGTATCTCCATAACGTTTTCGATGTATACATTAACGAAAATTATCACCTAGAAATAAATCGAAGGGTCTATTTACATATTTCTAAAGAAACATGCAATCTTAATACACTTTTTTAATTCACGGTTAAGCAATAATTTTTTAGAAATAATAAAACATACGCGACATATGTTTTTACTCTTAGACACAAATAAGCACGAAATCGTTGTACAAGTCGTTAAAATCCTTGAAATCGAATGGAAGCGCTTCCAACGTTTTCTAATACCTGTTATTGATTGAATTATGTGATGCAACGATCAGTCAACTGATAAATAAATAATGATTTTTAATTCAGGACTTTTTACCCGCCAGACTTTTAGCTCCACTCTACTCTACTTGTCAAAAAGACGAGTTTTAGTTTTCTTATTTTGCAATTATATATATTTTAAAAGTATTTAATATTCGAATTGATTTTGAAAACAAGTAGTTTCACTTAAACATTATAGCAAACATCTGAAGAAATCGAAAAAATATGTATTGTTACAATCTTTATAAGAATTGTATATCAACACCAATAAATGCTCGGTAGTTCTAGTATTAATTAAATACTAATATTACAAGTACTAATTTTATCAATTAAGTATACTTAATATTAATAATACGTTGACCACCGCGGTTGTCACTAATGAATGGACTTTCCAAAATGCTTCAAGATAATTATACGAAGGAAACTGATATCGAATCAAAATATTCAATAACACAAGTAACTAAATAATAGTGCAAATATATGTTGCATAATATATGCATAATAGTGAAATGTTCTTGGATTAATTGAATATTAATATTACAATTACCAATATTGAAAATTAATATTATCAACAACATTGTAATAGCATGTAATCACATCAAACGCTCGGTTATTCTAGTGTTAATTAATAAATAAACAGCTGGAGAGAAACGGAAAGGAGAAATGGGAAGATAAGTAAGTTAGAGGAATCCAGAACCCGGCGTTCTTCTGGAAACAACATAAGTCCCCATAAACGAAGGGCCATTAATCAACAGCCAGCCCCTGACGTCATCCGGTATCATTGAAATCAGAACAAACGTATCCCACGTGTCCGAGTTCCCATATTAAATGTGGATATATCACGCAGCGGACAGAATCGAGCGTGTTTCGTTGCTGTAGATTTCTGAGCACCGTGAACGACATCGGCAGGGAACAGCCGGAATTGCTGCTGAGGGGATATTGCGAGCGTCCGAACGCGTTCGAGTGATAATTACGACATTTTGTTCGGGCCATATAATGCGTTACGGTGGAAATGTGCGAGAGATTCATTGCCTTAGGAGAATGGTGCAGAATTTGCGATTTGTTATTCTGAAAATAATTCGCACACCAGTGATTAAGTCGGCAATAATAGCTCTATCGGTGAGAATAATTGATACTCGAAGTATTGGAAGCTACCAATGGCCCGTTAATTAAAAGCAATGTATTTCCTTCGAATTTATTCACTTTATCGGTTTTACTTTCATTAGTTTACGATCAACAGTAAAATAAATTACCAATTTTGTTGCGATGCCGTTAAATAAACGTACATTCCTGAGAAAAAAGTAATCTTTGTTTTTTTTTGTTTATTCTTTGTCTTTTAACAATATTACATTCTCTTTTCGATCTTACTTTCATATTGTTGATTTTTAAAACAATAACACTTTTATTTAACACAGAACAAAATATTCAACCCTGCACGGTCGAGTGCTGTCGTAATGGCGACCTCGAACTTTCATATTTGACACCAAAAGCTGCAAATAAATAATTTCATTATTCAAGTAACGCGAGCTTAATATCCTCTTTGCTAATATTTAAAACTGCGATGAATTTTCAGTTTCTTATGGAAATAATGTCTACAAATTTTTAAAATGCTTGTGCGCAAAGGGTTAATGGTACAATTAAACAACACTTCAGAACCACAAGATGTGAAACATATGCATACAACACAATAACAGAATCATTTCCAAAACTACAATAATAAAATACGATTTATTAATCGTATCAAATGCGCGCGCGCACACACACAAACATATATGTACAATTGTGGAAATGATTTTGTAATTGTGTTGTATTCATATGTTTCACATCTTGTGATTCTGAAGTGTTGTTTAAATATATATGTATGTCGATTCATACCTAATATAACAAATATTCCATTTAAAAATAACATTCGCGTCTTTAATATTTTAACCAGTCAACTGCATTCGACGAATATACACGTCATCTTAAAATCAAAATGATAATAATTTTTTTGACGAAGAATTATTAATTTTTTCAGATAAACATGTAATTCTGAAATTAAATTTCACACTTAACAGGTTAATAAACTCATTCAATTTCATCTAACACTTCAAAACATCCATTCGAAACAGAAATGACCGTTCCAATTCCTCAGCTTTTACTCAAACATTTTTCAAACCTCCCTAGACTACCACGATCCCCCAAAAACGGCTCCCTTTATCGCGGAAGCGTGCAAGAAACATCAATTTACATTTTAATCGGGCGCAACAAGGCCGTTATTAATACACTATATTCGGAACAAGCGAACCGTTTATCAACGTCGAAATTTTACTTACGCAACGACAGGCTCCTCGGTATCATTCAACGGCTGGATCGATTATGGCGGAATAAAAAATGATACTGGAGTACGAATTCTGCCGAGCAACCCTAGAGCTCGATCGCGCCCCTTCTGTGCACACATTGCCGATCGGACGTGTGTGAAATACCGCGCGTTCGCGTGAATCTAGGGGTAACATAAGGTGATAGGCATTGAAACGTATTTCATGGGAGGAGATACAGTCTAATGGCCGATACCGGCTGGCAATATTCTTTCGTTGGTTCGATCCGAGCTGAAAATGTCAGAGGAAACCGTTCGCTTATCGTGGGAACGGATACGATCTCAAACGACAATTCGGAATTGTTTGTCGACAGCCGAGGGAGACGGATCGCGCAGATAATACCAGTGATTTACAAGAACCAGTCAGCAGTTCTTTGGGAGCTGTCGGAGAATTTTTCGAAAATTTTTTCCTTCGTAACTAGACTGCGAATTTTCATGCATTCATAAGAAGTTTGAAAGTGCAACATCTGGTAGATTTAAGATCGAGCGTTTATAATGAACACCACACGGTGTTGAAATTTACTTTAATTACTTAAACTTGTTACAGAAGGGTAGTTACGGTGTTAAACAGTTGAACAGGCGTGAAAATAAATTGTTAAATTATTTTTCAATAAAATTGCACCGAATGCACACGATGTAGACAGGTATGAGCTATTTTGAAAATGGATAATGTACAGTTGTAGATATTGTAGTTATTAACTTCCTTTTCTGCTGAAAAATGGATTTAGACAATACAATTTGGATATTAGAAAATGTAAATATCATTGAAATATAAAATATAGAAATCACTACTTTTGGATATAAAAAACATTATAGAAGCCACTACATTTTGGATGTATTTTGGGAAGAAATATTTTTTATTGTAAGCCTATTTTTCTAATTAATCTTTTTAAATATTTGAATTTGTATAAAGACCCACAATTTACTCATAACACTGGTCTCACTGGTATTAGGTTGCTTCAAAAATTTCTTTAATTTTTTAAGTACATAATAGATATACATAGTAGACTATTTCATCTTTTATATCATCCTATTAAATTATGTATGATCCATTGTAATATATTATCTTCTTTCATTTTTGCAGAAGCTTCATTATTTTTCCAAAAGTTTTTTTCCAAAACTTCTAGCAGACTAAACTTTGCGGGCAATTGGCGAAAGAAACTTATGAGATAATCTGGTACTTGTTAGAACTTTATCTAGTAACTGTGCTATGTTAAAAAGGAATTTTATAATCTTCTTTTACATGACAATTGAAAAAGTAGTTAATGGATTATGTTACATGAAGTAACTGGTTCACGGTTATAATTGCTATTGTTATTAAAAAATTGGTCTTTAAACATCTATTAAATAACCATCGGTATACAACAACTATAACGATCAGAAAAAAACCATAATATTTAATTAACCGTAAAAAAGGAATATAACTTAAAAAATATTAATTTTGTATTTAAAATTCTGTACTAATTCGAGAGTAGTGTTCAATATGTTAACATGTTACCGTATTTCGACAAAATTCAGTTAACAATATGTTGGTAAGTTGGTTTCTTACCAACGGGTACAACATTCATCGCGCAAGCTACTGTATAACAAAAAAAGTGGAAGAATCAGTCAGCATTTCAATTATGAAAACGTTTCTCGTTAACGCATTGGAACGCGTAACGACGGGAAATGCGCGGATCGATATTAGTCGCGAAATGAAGAAATACCTTCTTAGTTAATGAGCAAATACTTCCCCGCGAATAATTATCCGCTCGCTTTCGTCTTTTTCTTCGGAAGATGTGTGCACGCACGCCCGTACTGGAGAACTCGAATAATTGATAATCGAGGATCTTCGTTTCAGCCTGACTTTATTACAATACTAGTTTATTAACCCGTGCGTTATTATCAATTATTAACAGGATTATCAACTTGTGTTGTTCGAAAATTAGGATCGTTCTAGTTTTAGGATACAATTGTTTAGGCATTTATCTTTTTAACTGCATTTTACATTTTTCAATACTTTCGTATAGTCATAGTGCTTATTTATTAATATTAATAGTAACAATAATTATTTAATAGTATTAATTGTGTCAATACTTATTTAATGATATTAATTGTAACAATATTTATTTAATAATATTAATGTTTTTAAAAATGAAATTTTATAAATATTCTTTATGGCATTCATTATATTATTGTGCATTAGAAACTATTTTTGCGCATAATATAAGTACAAAAATATTCATTTAAGATTTCCCCTCCGCTGTCAGTGTAGAAGTTCGGGTGGAATAGGCGAAAGATGAAAAGCACGCGTCAGCGAATCTACTATACGATTTCAGCCGAGTGAAATCAAGCTCAATCTAAGGAATTTCGCGATTGGCCATACATTTCAGGCTTCCATTTCTTAGGGTAGCAAAGAAATTTCGTATTCCTTGTAATTCATGATTCAACGTTTCCATGCATACACTCTCTAATGTCATATTCAAATTATTATATTTCAATACGTAAACTTGAATTTTATTTAAGGACATATGTGTAGGTATTCAAAGTAAATCTTATTATTTTAATCACTTATAATAGGTATCATAAGTAAAGTGGAAACTTTTTAGAAAATTCTCATTTGTATAAATTATCTTTGAAACGTTAGAACGGATAAATGTATTTGGTTGACTAGAAGATTTCTTACGATGAAAGAAATACCGAAATGGCGTTAATTTGGTTATTTGGAGATTTTCTTAAAATTCATAGAGTAAATATTACAAGTACATAATGAGCATATAAGCCTAGTAATAAAATAATCACTAAACTGTAGTTATCTATTCAAATTTACAGTTCTGAATATCCATTTGGAATAAAAGCACTATAGCTTTTATCTTACTCGTTTAATGTTCCTCAGTTTCTATGAAATTCAAAAAGAACACGTTTGAAAACAAACAAAAACTTGCCCGACAAGCTTATAACAGTAATTAACTTGACAATAATTTCTACCAATGAGATTTAAATCATCTTAAGAATTACATAAAAACAACATCAGTTCATTGAAACCAAAAAGATATCAATATATTAACACTAAAACTTATGAAAATTGTGACAATAAATTTTTCTTCAGTTTCTTCGTATATTAATTATAGTATTGAAATGAAACCATTTATTTTTCAAGTCATTTCGTATATTTAACGCCTCTAACATATCAATAGTTGCAATATAAGAAAAACTGCAACCCATCATTTTGACTTGTTCCAGTATTAAAAATAAACAAAACAGGATTGTCATAGTTTCAACAACTATCCACTCGAAAACAAGATCATCTTGAACTTTCGAAATCGAAATTCCAACGCAAGCAGAAAAACAAAATATATTCTCCTCCGGCTCGTCGGAAGCAGGAAGGAAGCAATAGAGTCGGCCGACTCCGCCAGTACTTCAGCCGCTAACCACAACTCTTTATAAGTCGTTCCCCCTGAAGACAAATAGAAATGTCTTTCGGTTCTTTGTGCGAGCTCGGCGTAATTTTATGAACACCATGAAGCCGTAGTCCACGCCTGGAACAGCTCCATTAACGTGTTCCCGGTGAAAATAAACAGCGGCTCGGCGTAGGTAGCGCAGTTGATTCCATCACGAGGCCTTTCAACACGGTCAAACAATCAAGCGGCAATAGCTACGGCACAAAAATCGAACCTTTACCCTTTCCCGTCAGATATATACACGTTCCATTTAACGTATTATTTCACGCGATTCGATTATGCCTGTTTTCAATTAACCACCTCCCCCGACGCCTCGCCCCCACCCCCACCCCCACGCCGATCCCGAAACTTTCATATAAATTTCCATGAGCGTGCATTATTAATCGAATCACGCGCGTCCTAATGTGACTCCACGGTTACATATGGCTTTCAATGGCCAATCGATTGCGTAATCCGTTTACTCGAAAATCACGCCTCGGTTCCATCATCGCCGTGAGTTATTGGTCCTCGTCCTTCGGCAAAATACCACTCCTCGATTCGCTTCGATTTTATCGATACACGATCGTCCTCTGCTGAACACTGTTTGCTTGATAGTCTGACAAACAGGAGAAGGGTGTTACAAAGTAGATTACATTAGGTACCTAAAAGGTTCGTGCGGGTTCTTAAATGAAAATTCAAACAGAGAATGTATTCACGAAGTAATTTTATATTGTTTGATACGAACGATATAAAGATAACTTGCTGTTGATAACTGCCTTTATTATACTAGTGAAATACTGATTGAAATCGAACCTCAATTTATTGATAACAAGAAAACCACGCGAAGTTTTTTTTTGAAAAAAAATATTTTCGGACCCCTTTGGAAATGAAATATTCTTGTAGAATGATTAAAAGATTAGATTATCTACACTGTGTAAAGTTTAATTTTACAGCTAAGTTGTATTTAAGAATGTTAAGAATATTAAATATAAATTTAAACATTCGTTTAAGAAGGAATTTGAACTTTCCTAAACAAGTTCGACGACGAATTCTTTTTAGTGCAAACAGAAACAAAAGGAAAAACCAAAATTGAAAAACTGATTGATCAAGAAATATAGGAATTCTCAAAAAAGACCTCAGAATTTTAAATTAAATTCAAAACCGATACGGTTCGCGTTAGAAATATTTCAAATTAGAAAATGATATAAGAAAGCTGCCACTACACTATGCATTCCTATCTAATTTAATAATACTTCAACTGCATAGAAAAATTGAAGACCATAGCAGTGCTAACAAATCCAAACTCCAACTTCCTCCAAAAGCTTGCCAATTAGCTACTTCATCAATGCACCGCAAGTTCCCCAGCGTGCATTCACCCCAAGTAAAAAAAAAAAGAAAAAAAGAGAAAAAGCTGCAAGACTCCGGCGTTTTCCCTCTCCGCACACATCGCAGCATTGTCAACTGCGCATAAACGCAATCGCAGACCATCATGCATTAGCAACGCATCCTCCCCAACCCAGCTATCTGTTCTCTCATTCTCGCCCCGACCAACCCCCCACCGGCTCCACTCCGATCCTTGTCTCGCTGGAAGCGTGATGCATTCGACGTTAATGCTCGACACTCGACGACTTTCGCCGGGGCGCTACATCCGCAAAATAGAGGGTTGCCCGTGCGTTTCTGTTTATACCTCGATAGATACGAATGGCCGTGCAAAGGATGAAAGAGGCGCGCCCTAAAATCGTTCCCCGCGACTCGCCTCCCCCCCGCCGCCATCCACCCCCGCGACGACGAGGAGCAGGAAGCGACAGAAAAACGGAGAGATTTGTCGGAGGAAGGCGGGCGGGGGCTTAATACGGTGTAAAAAATAATAAAAGGAGGAGACAGCAGTGGAAAGAAAGCCCTCGGAGGGTTTCCGGTGCCGCGAGGATCGGAGAGGACGATATACAAATAGAAGGAAAGATCGAGGGGGAGCTGATTGTGGATTAAAATAATACGCGAAGCAGCTACAGGAACAAAACGAGATCGGAAATAAATGTAGGAACGAGTTGCCAGGGGGAAGAAGTTGAAGGGAGGGGGCTGAGTTACGGGAATTCACAAACGACGCGGAAGAAAGCGGAAAGTGGACGAATGTTCACAGGTGGAAATCGGAAAGTAGCTGGAAAGTAGCGATGAGAGGACGCTGTGAAGTCGAATGGTTATCGTGCTAGGTTCTTAGGGGTTCTTTCAAGTTATTTTGGTATCGGCGAGTAAGATCGTGAGTGAAACTGTTGCAATTTGATCGAGGTTCGGTGTTGTCGGGATTGTACTGTGGATTTTTATGCGTTCGTAGGAGATTTGGGAATGCAGAATTGCACGGAATGTACTGGACACGAAAAGATATTGAAAATATGTAAAGCGTAGTGCTTCTTATAACATTTGTTAGGAAAAACTATTTTATATGATAATTTTATGTTTCCAATGTTCTCTTAAAAATTAGAATTTGCATGAAGGTCCGTAAGTCTAGTCATGATATGTTACAGTTTTTATATTTAGATATTTGGAAAATTTTGTTAATGTTTATTGCGGCAAGCAGATGTTTAGTTTCAGTGAAATGGCATCGTACAATTTTCTTTTTTTGTAATTCTTCTTTTGTTGAATCTTCAGAGTGATTCTTCCTTAGCTTTCTTTTCTTGGGCGTGTTTTATATTTTTCTAGAATTAATAGTTTCAGGTGGATTGCAATTCTTTCTTTATGTTTTCTTGCGGGAATGCTTACTGTTTCGTTAATGGATTGGATGCCTACGTTTTTCCGCGAAAAGTTGAACAGGGTTGTGCAAAGTGGAATTTGATTATACATTACTGGGGATGATTAAAGTATAACAATTCATTGGATTACAATTTGTCTTTTGTAGTCGTTGACTGTTAATAATCTGCGTTTGAATTTGTGGTAATTATTCTGAATCCTCATTAACAATTGCGAGTAGCAATTTGCGATCAACTGAGAAGTTGCAGTTTTTAGTTGTAAGAACTTTTTATTCTGCAGTTTTAGTACATAATCGGATTACAGTTTGCTCAAACCTATAACGGAGTGAATGACAATGAGAATGTCTGGCGATTATCAGGAACATGCTATGTTTCATTCCCCGATGAATAAACGTTTCTGAACCTATAGTTTCAGCTTAACCTGTATTTCTTAGTTGTTAGCATTTCTGACTCAGCTAATTAATTATAGATCGAATAAGATTAAACTATCACTAAGTTCTCTGGCTAAATAATTTCTAACGTTGTAGCACCTATAGAGTGAGTCGCTTAAAACGGGCCACCTTAATGTATCTTGTTCCGAAGCAGAAAGTATTTACGATTGTCTTCATCTCTTTCTTTAAGACTATACATTTTTTTATATCTACGATTGCAGCCCATTTTAACATGACTTCAATAATTATATCCACTCAAGGTTATTCGAGATAAGCGTTAAAAAGGATGAAGAGTGAAAATTTACGCATAAGAATTTACAATCTAATGATAAGGCATCGTATAAAACAAACTGATTCTATCTGATATCAAGATTTAAATTAATAATAATTATATCTACTTTTTCTTAGTGCTACGTATTCTTTAATTCAAGTTAAGGTTGAACTGAAATCAAATGTAAATACATATATGTGCCAGGATGCTTGAAGA
The DNA here is from genome assembly GCF_051020985.1 of Nomia melanderi. NCBI lineage: Eukaryota > Metazoa > Arthropoda > Insecta > Hymenoptera > Halictidae > Nomia > Nomia melanderi. The sequence goes on along the minus strand of NC_134999.1, from coordinate 26,225,208 downwards.
GGTCTTAACCTCTTGCTCTATAATTTCCGTCACAACTGTGTTTAATAAAGATAGCTTATTTAATAATTTCTTAGAAAAAGAAAGGTTAACCCTTGGTGATGAAAAAGTAATGTTTAATTTATATTCAAATTTTTATTCATATTCAAAGAATAAATAATATTGGGATTTATCAAGTTCATTTGAAAATTTTCATCACTAGTCTAAAACGATATCACAGGGCAACGAGTTAAATAGAACAGCATTCCAGAAATATTTCCCCATCAACGTTGCTGCGATAGTATGCACGTCACTTCGTAATGTCATATCAAGATTGAATTCTCTTTTTTGTGACGGCGATAAACCATGCGAACGGGCTGTAAAACGTCTGAAGGAAAGCAGGAAGCACAATGGAACAGATAGGAACATCGTTCCAGATAGGCGCGAATGTGCGTGAATGGAGGGTGAGTCTGAACAGAGATATAGATCAGTTTTTTCACCGCTTCCCTTCTGACTAAGATACATCCTTGCGTGTAATTGCACGGCCACGGTGGAGAAAAAAACGAAAATACGATCGTTCGCCGACGCAGACGACGCACCTGGTCAATTCTTACTTTTTCCCCCGATGTTTCTTGTAACCGCCTCCACCGTAACTGATTGGAGGATCTTCCGTGAAATTACAAGCGGCAGTGCGGCTAACAAAAATCGCGCACTGCTTGTTTCTTACAAGTGAAAAATAATTCAATTATCTATCTTCTAGCTTTCATTGATTAAAAACAGAATTACCACGATGATATCGGAAATTGTTTTTCGAATGAAATAAATGGCTGTCTGTTGCTGCTGATTAATTGCGTAGATTTATCGTCACACAGATATCATATATCGGCTTTTCGTTAATATTTTATATACGAAACGTATTCAATCAACGTATACATGTATATTTTCTTTTATAAAACTAATCAACGAGTCATTTGATTCTCGTTTCGTCGACAGTGCTATTGTGCAGAGCGGTAAAAGGCAAACATCTAATATTCATTTGATGCGCCTAATGTCTAACTTAAATTACGTAATGCAGTATACTCATTAATAATGTGGAGAGTGAGACGGCGCACTGCTTTGCGCCAAGACGTTCTTAAAAAATCATAATGATGTTTTCCAATTTTTTAAGGAGACGGCAATAAACGTTTGTACTTGGGCGGAAAATACCTCCGGCGCGTCCCTGACTATATCTTTAACTGCGAATTTTAAATTTTATTATACCCCATACCATGTAATGCATATAGGGTAACGGCGCCTAATATGGAAGACCACAATATTTTTGAAAATAAATAGCTCGACGTGTCAGTTACCATGGGAAACACTTCGTTATAGAACATTATAGAACACAAACATATTAATAATTGAATGCAAAGCATTATTGTGTTTGGTATTACGTTAAATTTTCTGAAAGACAAGTTAAGTAGACAAATTTGTTAACAAAGATAGACCAAAAAATGTTATTTTCTCATGATTTATTATTGAACGTATTTATTCTTCACTATTCAAAGGCAATTTGTTACAAATTAATTTTTCTTTAGAATAGTTATTTTTCTATCGATATTCGTGGGTCCCTGATATGGAATACGTTTCATATTGGATGCATATTTGTTAACGTTACAAACTCTTATGTTATATTTTTACTTTATGGTGGCAGTTACAAAAATGGTGCTAATGGAAAAAAATATATCCAATGCATGTTGTTCACGAAGAATATAGTGGTCCCCGATGTATTATTCATATTTCCAGTGTATAAAATACAAAAAACTGTTTTTGACGTTATTTACCTTTTTTACCGTGGCTTGAAGACATATAAATGTGTTCAATGTTATCAACCAGTGTAGTTGAAAAGTGTCATTGAAAAAGATGCATATCTTTCGTTTTGGCAAGCTGTCAAAATCAAGTGTTCCATATTATTATGTGCCGTTATCCTACACATTCATTAACGCAATTTTAAATACAGAAATCCGAGGTTCGAATTCATTAAAGGGAACGTTCCGATAGAACCAAAAAACGTCTGTATCGTGGCGAAGTGGTCTGCCAATTGGTTACATTTATTTAAAATTCATCTCGAAATCACGCGTCCTCGATTGTATATACACACGTTGCTACAATAAAAGTGTTTCTCCATTCCCTAATAATAATTCAAATGAATGGCGTGCTTGACGTTTTTTAATTGCAACGGGGCCGTGAGCCCGAGGTAGGCGAATTTCAATTTATCGAATGTTTCGCAAACAAACGTACTCGGCCCGCCCGTCCGCCGAACGCTCCAGTTTCTTTTATTTGCATTTAAAAACAATTTTACCGGCCCTCCACTGCTGCTCTTTCCCGTGCCGGTATAATAATAACGATGTTGTTATTTTTGCGAGGGTCGCGTGCTGCGTGGCATGTATCATATATAATCCAGCAACGGAACGTACAGCGGGACCGGTGCAATTTTTCACCGTCAAGATTCAGATGAAAGGTCATCAAGAAGAATCGGCCGTTGCAACCGCGAGGGGAACGTACTCGTTAATGACAGTTCAGACTGACAGACTTTGTCCGTAGACTGTCTATGTAAATGCATTGTCTACTGACAATCGAACGTCGTCAGATGATGCATGTGAATGTCTATAAACAGTGTCATGCGTCCATGTCAAATTAGTGTCCCCAATTAGTGTTGTGAATAGCTCGAGTCCTCAAAGCTACAAGGCTTAACCCCTTGCCTTGCAATAACGTGTGAGACGTGTGGTGAACGTTGTGAATAGAATTTGGCAAACATAAATATTATTCGATTTCTTTGAATTCAAATTAACTTTTTTACAATAAATTTTTACTGACAAAGTTGTTATATCGATCACAGTTGAAAAATAAATCATAGGGCAAGGAGTTGACACTACAACTACCAGATGGATTAAAATTACCCGTTACGGATTTCCTCTTCTACAATTATTGAAAAGATAATAAATGATTCTTTCAGAAATTATTCGAAGAGTTGTTTTTGTATTAGACATACGGATGAATTAGTCAACATCTCAATAAATACACATGTAACAGTGTACAGTGTTAATATAGCAACAAACGACTCGACTCTTCGTGCATGAAGACTCGAATGTTCAAAATTTCACTTTTTACAGCTCACGCCCTAAGAGCTTGAGTTCCTAAGGTTGGAATCGCAACTACACCTTTCAAAACGCAAGATTCAGAACTCATTTTTACAATACTACTTCCAATCATGTTTCTAGCAGCAAATCAGGTTGCTATCGCGGTTTGTGATGAATACGCCTACACTACTCCACAAAATTGAAAGATTATTAAATTGTCGATCTTTGAACAGTAACTTTGTAACAGAAGATCGTACAACATTCTGCCTGAATTTACTATGTAGATATAAAGCGTGTAGTTTCTATTTTCATCTTCCACGAGCCATATTCCTCTATGACATTTTTGCTTCATATAACGGATGGAATACTAAACGTAATTTTACATTTCAACAATTTTATGAATTTAAATATCTCTACATACTTTAAGCAATTTTTTCAAGACCGAATTTACCAGGGGTTTGAAAATTGGAGTCTCGTCTTCACAATGACACCTTAAAACTTGAAGTACGCTTTTTTCTCCGTTTTATTTAATTTTGAATGAAAGGTATGCAGTAGAAGCTTCACGCTTAACTCTTTGCGGTCGAACCCTGGAATACTCCTGGCAAGGCTGTTTTTCCATTGTACACGGGTGCCTGGACACTTCTAGTAAATTACTCACAACGCAAACATAAATACGACCAGAACAAGTATGCAACCAAAGAAACGACCGCGAAGAGTTAAAATGAACTCAGGCTGAGTTTTCTACGACTTTCTATTGCAAAATTACAGGAGCCCAAAAATCGATAATTTTTTGGCTACACATTAGCGATGGTTTAACTTTGTGAACTGGTGTATAATTCTAAATTTGCAAGTTATAATTTTTATAGTTACCTATTCGGGAAACTCACTTCTATATTTTACAACTAATTTCAACTGCCTATCGTTTTTAGTTTTCACGTAATACTTGTTTCGTTTAAAAAATCGACCGTTTTTACAAGAACCCATGTTTTTCGAAAACTGAGGGTGATTCAGCAATTTCGTTTTCGGATTCGTGTTTAGGGCGAAGAACTCTATAAGAATCGCTTAGTGGATATTGCAAATTACAAAGAAGTTCAAATTTGTTGGACAGTATTATTAACCCATTTGCATCAATAAGCGGAATAATCCGCATACAATTAGTTGTCTATGTATTACTCGGTTATATCGTTCGGAGCAGATTAATTTCAATCAAAAGCTTGAAAGACTTTCAGTTAAGCATCTCTGATTTATAAGGTAAGTTTCACATTTAGAGCGAAGATGCAAATGGGTTAAACGATTATGGAGACGCACGGTTTTACTTGAGGGTAATTAAACCCTTGCCTTACAATTTATTTTGACTCAAACGTTCCTGCTTACGCTGTTTAATTTTGTCGTAACCCTGTAGATGCGACTATTATAAAGAAAATTAAAGTATTACAGCTTCAATTAAATTTATTTATGAAAATAAGAAAATTATTTTAGTTATGATAAAGCTTATTTATAAAATAATTTGCAAAACTCAGTTTCGCACTGAAAACACGTGCAAGCGAAACTCGTCATTTCCACTGAAGGGGTTAATGTTGAAAATATCTTCAGGAAGTAAGCCTAGAAGATGCATTGTGAATAATATGTTTATTGCTGGAAGACTATGAAAGTACGTAGTGTCCGCTAGCACGTTTCTGTCATCATTCGTCTTGGTATATTGTCTTCTGTTTTTCGTTCCAACGAAAAACAAAATACAGGTCAGAAATTTATTCACAGACTGTTCCAAGTCTTATATCTTGTTTCTCGCTATCTAGTTTGTACGGAGTCAGTTGAAGAGTTCTTGTAGAAAACACTGTAAATGCCCAAACAGAAAAATATTTTCTTCTATTTTCATACTATAGTATACAATTTAAGTGAAATTTCTCTTTAGTAAGTAGTCACAAATAATAGCAATCACCCATAATATTGGTAATATACAAAAATGTCACTATGGCATAATGTTGCTTACAAGGAAACCTTTTCAACTAGCACACACCGATTTTGATGAAACCTATGTGAGACACAGTTTTCGAGAAAATATTTGACATATATCATTATCGACCAATAGCCACGTTGAAGGGATGAAAGCACCTCTCAAAGTTGAGGGTTGAAAATATATTTTTTACAATATCTCTGAAACTAGGGGATGTAGAACAGAAATTTTTCTTTTAAATTATTCGCCTTGAAATGAACAATTTAGTTATACTAGAACTGTGTTTTAAAAACTATTTTTTAAAATAATATATTCAATTTTTGCTGGTTCCTTTGTCAGTTAACTTTATTGTGACATAACATTAATACTAGGTAACCTTTTTCCGCTTCCCGAAAAATTTGATGTTGGCATTTACAATCTTTCCTACAGATATTCTTCAGTTGTCTGTCACTCAATCTGAACTTGCGCCTTAAGCACGACCGAGTTCGCGGAAGGTCCTACCGTTTCTCTTTCGTTAGTATCGATCTGCGAACGGCTTGGATCGCGAGAAGAGGCTCGCACCCTCCTCCCAGTACGCCCATTGTGCTCCCTAACCCTCGGCTAGTTCTGAATGATCTTCGAAAATTCGTTAAAGAGATATTATGAGGTAGTGTCTAGACACGTTAATTACCCTTTCCTATTTACGCCATTACCGAGAACGCGCATCTGTCGAAGTGATTAATTGTGTACGAAGATTACTGATGACTGTCGAACAGCAGAGAACCTTTAGTGAAGTACTGTTTGCTGAAAAAGATGGTTCAGATAGCTCGAGAGAGAAAGAACAAACTGAAAGAAATTAAAAATTTGAAGAATCAGATTTTGTTCGGATCAGTATTAAATTGTATTAATGTTAAATAAATTCAAATTTTTAATATTTTTGTTGATCTGCGTTATTAACAAATTTCATAAATCATTTACTATAATCTGGACTATAAGGGATCATGTTTTGAAAATACGATTGCTCGTATGTCTTCACGATTGATAATTATTACCGACAGGAATAAATTGTATTATTTTGCGGTTTCGTTTATATTTCGAGAAGTACCAAAAATGACTTCAATTAAAATAAAATAATTAGTCAACTATTATTCATTATTTTAGTTGCGGGTAATTTAAAAGTAATATATAATTTCTCATTTCAGTATTGGATATTTGCGTCCCCATTAAGTAATTGCATCTTTCGAAATATCAGATATTTTTTGAAAGGTTACTCTGAAAAACCCGTGCATATATTAATTTTTTCTAAATGTCAGCAGGTATTTTTAATTCGTGATATATTATTCATACAAAATATTTCACGTGAATAATATGTAACGAACCAAAAACTTAAGTCTACTTTTCTTACTAAAAAAGACATGCTTCGATCATCAAGAGCTTCTTTATTGTAATCATTAAATGTTGTATCAAGAGCAAATAACAACATTCATTCTCACAATCGAATATCTGAATTTTTAATTAAATGAATTATCTCTTGCAAATTTCTTTTTCCTTTGTCAAGGTGTGTTTATAAAAGCATGTACCGAATATTAAGGAAAGATTAACCTCTTACCCTATGATTTATTTCTCAATTATAATCGGTACAACTACTATATCATAAATATTGAAAACAAGAAACTTTTGGGCATACTATACGTCTATGTTCTATAGTATAATAATTGATAACAGAAAAATAATATTTAATTTGAATTTAAAAGAATTCAGTCATATTTATGCTCGCTATATTCTGTTTAAAACGAGTCTGGCACGTTATTAAGAGGTTAAGAAGATCAGTGGATGTTTTTTTCAAAAGCTTCCCGCGAAATTGAAATGACTAGAAAGACATGGCGTGATTTTTAATCGTTTAAACTCAATTCAAGCCAATAAGGCAGATCTTCGATTGGAAATGAGACGCAAAGAAAGGAGAAAATTGTGAGAGTGAAGAAAATCGATGCCAAGGAAAAAGGAAGTGAAGAGTTCGACATAATTAGCAGAAAATAATTTCGTTTTTTCTGAACTTTTCTATTGGCACAAGTAGAATTTCATCTTTACTTATTCGCGGTTTATTGAGTTCTGCGTAAAGAGTAATCTCGTTGAAGAAAAAAAGTTTCCATGTATTTAACTTCTGCTTATTTACCGGAAAACTAATTTTCTCTTGATGAAAAGAAAGTAAAGTTTAATTTGCTTTTTATATATCTTTTTGCAAATAAATATTTCATTACGTTTATTGAAAAATATGTACGTCGTGTTAAGAAGCAAAAAATCTCATTTAATTATTAATGTTTCCTTTGTGAAATATTATAACATTAAATAGACAATAACAAGTATTACATAATGAGCAGTTTTATGAGATTAAAACAGTACTAAAATAACGCAAAAGTCACGCAAAATTCGTCGTATTAGACTTATATCTAATGCTTCCTTCGTGAAGTAATACGGCATTATATGAACGATAAATTCGCACGTTTACCCTACGCGGGTACTCGAATCCAGATTTCGGAACCAACTTCGAATTATAACGTCTACTTGAAGCACTCGGATATCCATCCAGCAAGAGCTTCATCACTCCCAAATATCGAAACCAAGAATCAGATGTTACGCCGGTTAACTTCCCTTCCCTGTTTTCGACTGGATCATCGCTACACCGTTCCACGGCTTGATCCCCTCAAAGTAATCCCGGCCGGATTTCACGCTGTCTCCCTCGCCACTCATAAACCCGTGCTCCGTTTACCAGGGACGGCTTAACAATTCCGATTCGCGGCGTCATATCCCGCGGATAACGAGTCGTTATATCGTTGATACGATCGTGAGTCAATAAATAATACGCTCGTGCAGAAACGTATAAATAATATGATGTATTAGGTCATCTCATAAGTTATATCGTTTCTAATCGTATTTTGTAAGACACGTTTTAAAACTATTTTGAAAATGCCATTAAAAATTCGTCGAAAAATAAAGGAAGCTTGTACATACTTATGGTCGGTATTTCAATGATTAAAAAAAAAAGGCAATACTAATTTTTTACATTGAAAATTAGCATAGGAAACATTACTTCTGGGATGATCCAATAAAGCGTGGACCTCTGTTCTTGCACCTTGAAGCACGACGAAGGTAACTCAATTTTATGAGACAAGCGTTCAGTTACGGAGTAACGCTGATTTCAGTTTAGTTATCTAAGGTTTCATCCAACAGCTCTTCTAAATATGATATTCAGAGAATTGTATTATGTTCCTAAATATATATAACGTTATATTTCATAAATTTGATTAATAATATCTATAACATTATGTAATTACATTTCCCTTGTTCGAAGTATAAAATTGTACTTGTCACAAATATATAACGGTAATAACGAAGTTTTCTTATTTCTCAATTATTGGTATCTTGAAAGCGTTAAATATCCGAAATAATTTACAAAATCAATAGTTTCACTTCAATACTATAATAAATACACGAAGAACCTGAAAAAGATATATATACAATTTTTATAAGGATTACATATTAATCATATTAACTGCTCGATTATCCTACCATTAAGGATTTGTTCGAATGAAAATTTGAACGCGAGCAAACCGATACACCGTGTATCGAGGCTCACCTTCAAGATTCTTCGCGAAGTCCGTTGATTTTCTGTAATTGTCGGTAACGGGAAAATAATTTCTCTTCAAACACCGGCCTTCAACCCCTCGGGCGTTCCGCCTCACCCCCTAATCCGTGTGCCGATCCTGTTCCTCTCTCCTGTCCGGTTAAAATCGAGTTACCTGCCGGCGTCGATCGAAGTGTACCTACCGCGACAATTGTGTGTCCCCCAGCCTTACCTGGCCGCTTAATGCGGCCAATGAAATTTCAGGGACGGTAATTGCCACGGTAATTACATAATTGTGTACGGCGGACTTTACGATCCGTTCGACTCGGTGAATTCGTAACGAAATAATCGCCCTATAAAAGCCGGCCCCCTGTAAACGCATTTACAGGGCCGGCGCCTGGGGAGAAGAGTTTCTCTCCGTGTTGATCGGTTCTTACATTGTTCCGCGAAAGCGCAGCCCTCCACCGTGTCCTCCCCCACTTGCCTTGAAACCGAGAACGGTGGAAGCCGTTGCACCGCGTCGAGTGGATTGGTTAGGACGCGATTGATTGAATTCGCTTGCTTGGCAAATACGGTGCTGGCAATTTCTGCCGCGTTGTTTTTATCTGGTTCCCGCCTCCGTCGGTTTGAATCCTCGTTGAACCGTGGCGGGTTCATTCGAATTTCATTAGGAACTTCATTGTGCACGGGTAAATTCGAGTGCGGGAATTGTCAGAAATCTGTATATTAACCCTTTAACCCTTTTAGTACTATGGACGCATATAGGGTAACGGTTCCTAACATGGAACACCTGATTTGAAAAGTTTATCGAAACGAGAGATATGGATTTTTTTAATGAAACCTGCATCAGAGCATGAAAAAGTTAATAAACATCCGTACGCTGGTCGATAACAGTGCAACAATTTTAATGTCTTCTAGACACTAATAAAATAAGATCAAAAACAGCGAGATTAAAAAATAGCTCCTATTATGGAACACCTACGTAATTTGTAAATGGATCTCATTTTTATCAGGAGAAATGAATATTTATGGAATTAAAAGGGATAAATAAATGAGTTGTCCACTTTTTGAACTTATATTATGTTAATTTTTTCCTTTCTTGTCTTTTATATACTGGATATATGAATAACACACCGGGGACCGCTATATTCTTCGTGAACACAATATATTGGACATTCCTTTTGTCATTATTATCATTTTTGTAATTGCCACCATAAAATGAAAATATAACATAGTAACATGTAACTTTTTTATTTTGACGTAAATAAATTTTAAATAGTGCCATCGTTCCATTTTTCCATGTTTAAGTGGGTACTGACATAAATAAAAATAAATAATTAGAAGAAAAAGAAATAAATGAACTTAATTTGATTCTACGTACCATTTTCATAAATTGAATACAATGTAACATAAAATCCTGCAATATTAAATTTGAAAGTAATTGTCATTTATTGTATAAAATCTTCCAAGTTCTTGATACTATACAGTCCACCTTCTGCCATCCGCAATTTCAACGTGATCCATATATTTTCTGTTAATAACATACCTCCAGTTCATCCTCCAACGTCGAGTGCATCAAGCGAATGCATAATACTCTATTCATGTACAAAAAGGCTCTAACTTGAGCGGCGTATCGCGCGATAAAATTATCATCATCCAACCATTTTACTGTTTCGTAATTAAATACCTATAAATAAATGGTTCGCAGCAGAATTAAGTTTTAATCGTCGTCGAATTATCACTGATCACTCATAGAATCCAACTATAATGCATACTATATGCAGAGCTGAGAACTAAAGGCGAGTTTTCAAAATGGATGTTATCTCGTATGCCTTTTTAATTTGTTTTGCTGGATCAATGTGATTATTGGTCTCAGTATCCACTTTTCCTTGGCGAACAATAAAATAATGTTTGTAAAATTATTTTTGTGACTTAAAGGAATTGTCTATTAAAAGAAGAGTAAATAGTAATTGAAAAATATATAGTTTTGCATAATAAGCAGTAGTTATCGAGTCGATAAATCTGTATTTCTGTGATCGGCAGATTGTTCAAATGTAAAGTTGCATATTGAAATTTATCGATTTTTCTGTTGTTTTATTCATTAAATATAGATTGAACATATCAACATGTTTCGTGAATATAAAGAAATAATTACCTAAATAATTACCAATTTTCGCATAAAACTGTAACAAATTTATATCCAAAATTTCCAACAAATTGCTAATCCACTATTAGTAAACTACAAATTTTTACGTATTTATGGGGAACTTGAAAATGCAAACTTGCACAGAATATATGAAATTTGACAAAATACATGAAATATCCAAACTATTTCGTAGCGTTTATTAAGAGAAACCATTTTCTTTCGTAATTCCGTTTTCCTAACAATACCCTTAAAAATTTGAAATTGCATAGAAACCCACAATCCAGTTACTAAATTTACAGTCCCTGATCAACAAATTTTCTAATAAAATACAGAGGACATTTTCTAAAATTGACTAACGAGAAATCGCATGTAAATTGAAGAACAAAACTAGTTTCTTTCAATACTTCACACATTGCAAAAGGAATGCAAAAGGTTAATACCAAGAGTTCATAAAAATAACTAAGCCTGAGTTATGAAAAATTAACACAACAAAACAACCAGCGAAGAATCAAATTGCTGATTAATTACTGATCCTCTCATCATGAGATGACATCAGTGGTGATCCTATTTTTTTTAAGGACTATACCAAATAAACAACAAGCGATGTAAAATTTCGTTATAATTATATAGACCCGTATATCACACGCGGTAATGGAGGAATTGTCAAAAATGGAACTGCATTCTTCCCGCAGCAAGATCCTCAATTAACGGGGATCGAAATAGTCAGCGCGCGGAGGAGTCCAGGCACGCGCACGGTCATTACCATGGAAAATGCCTTTCCATAAAACGAAGCGTGACAGCATTTCGAGTTACGAGCGCGTCGGTAATAATAGCCGGCCGTGGCGTAGATGTCGTCTAATCCGATTGATCGAGCGCTAAAGCGCGTTATTATCGCCTTACACATTCCATACTGTGGTGCCATTGCCGCCCCCTCAGACTCCCGCGTTGCGTATAGCGCGCTGGATGCGTACATATGCGTGCACGTACACGCGTTGCCCGTGCAGCGGACACGGCAGTCGATCCAACGACCACCCCCGTCCTGTCCATCCAAAACGCGTCCGCGTGCAATTCTGCCGACGCTGTCCCGTCTCCATGCGTCAAGAGGCTAGAGTGCTACCCGTGACACTCCGAGGACAATGATCCGAGGATTTTCGACGCTTGTTGGGGAAATATTATGTGGACTTGGTCGATCAGTAAGTTACCCACTTGCAACCCTTTAACCCTTTGTACTCGATTTATTTTCAATGTTGTTAGCTGTAAATTTGTATTTATTTTTAGGGAAGTGAATTGAAGTAATTTACAGCGGCAGAATTAAACGTTTTATATTTATTTTATTTATTATTATTATTATGAGATTTAAATTATAGACGTCATCTTAAAGCTTGAAATGATACTAATTTTTTCAACGATGAATTGTTTGTGTTTTCACATAAACATGTAATTCTTCTTTGCTTCGCTTTGGTTTTTTTAATTTAAATATATCCTCTCATTTTTTTATTTTATTGCGCGCAATGCGAGAGATTTCTCAAATTAAATTCCACAATTGACAGGTTAAACTCGATATGTTTGTAATGGAAATGTTGTATTCATTGCATAGTAGATACTTGCAAATGTCTTTGTACAGTCGTTATTAATTAGCCTCTATAATAATAAACAACTGTTCAATTTCAAATCACCTTTTTTGAGAATTTTTCTGTTTCTAGTAAAACGTAAATTCTGTTCGTCAGAAAATTTAATATAGAAACGTATCACAATGAACAAACGAAGCAAATATTAGAAAAATTAGTAATTATCTGAAAAATAATTTGATCGCTTAAGCGAAGCTCAGTTAACGTTGAAAATAATTTCAAAACAGTGTGAAAATAATAATATTATAATAGAATTACGTAATATTCACATTACTAACTGTTAAACATGTTCAATTCTCTTGAGTATAATACACAGAACGTGTTCAAATACGCGAACATAATTTCCACGGTGAATCGAGCGGACTCAAATAATGAAAAAAGTTCGTATATACAGTCGTCTCATTTAACCTTGTTTCCAGGTTACAAGCGTACTTGTATTTCAATAATCCTCATTATAACTGGAATTCGCAAACGAGTTGGAACCGGAACAAGAGACGGCCGTACAGTCATTTGAAACTTTCATTTTCTAATTTACATTATTACGTTGAACAATTCAGAAACGTGTTGCGCTGGATTCCTTATTTTCTTTTACCACGCATACAGAATATATTCTTTACTTTCTGAACATGAGGAATTACCGGCGGCGCGGATGGAAATATGTAAATACTTCTTTAAATCCAAATTCCCACGCATTACCATGGAATTCGACGGACCAGCTGCGCTGGAATTAAATTGCGTTCGGTTCAATGTCGGAAGCGATTCGGAATAATATCTATGTTTCAATTAAATTTAATAAAATCCCGACTTTTCCTCCCTTACTAACAAGTATCGTCGCATTTTTTAATGAAGTTTAAAAAATGACTTTACTATATTAACACAATAACTACCAGATGGATCAAAATGACCCATTCTTCATTCCTTCTTTCACAATTATTAAAAAGATACAAATGTTACTCGATAAAATCATTAAGTAACTTGATTTAGTAACATGCAAGTTGAGAGATAAGTCAACTGAAATCTCAATAAGCGCATTCTTATAATTCTTATAGTAAAATAACAAAAACTAAATTTCATTGTTCGATAGTGCTAGTGGTAAATTAACATTAAATGCGTTGTATATTCTATTCGAATATCTTTTATTGTCTTTTATTTTATCAGTTAGCAATATTTACTTGTACATTATAGTATAAACAGTATAAATAATATAATAATAATATAAGTATATTATAATAGAAAAAACAAAGTAATATAATGTAGTATAATACGAACGCTGTAAAAATTTAGATGAAAAGGTATCGGGAAAGAAATCATGAACCTTGCGTGTCATGGTTCAAAAACGCAGATTAAATATCGATTTCGTGTTAATGTAAGAAGCGATATCGCGTTAACGCTTGACTACGTTGTTTAAAAACGATGACTGTGTGTATTTGATGAAATTTCCTGAAATTAAAAGATAACAGTAGCGAATATTATAAGAAATACAGAATAATAATTTGGATTGGATCCGAGTGAAAATATTATTCGCGAATCCAGATTGAATTTTAATATTGATATTTTTCTCAATGTCATCTTCCTTCGTACTATTTTACTACGGTAAAATAGTAGTACAATTTTATTTTCGCTACAGCGAATTCTAGTATATTAATGTGAAGATAGGTGACCAATAATTGTAATTATAATTATAATTCACTGCAGGCAAAATGATATTTTATTATTATATTTATTGCAGTAAAATAGTATTGTACAAAGGAAGATGACATTGCGAGGAATATCATGTAGCAAAATTTACGTTAAAGAAACCGAAGCAATATTTAGTTTAGTTTATTGTAATATTGTGTATATCTAGTTATTTTTTAAATAATCCAATTTTTAGTAATATAATTTCCAGATGAAAGTTATGTTGTTTTATAATAAAACGAAGTTTATCAGTTTCTACAAATAGAAAGTTATTTTGGAAACTATTTCAAATCGTTCAGACTTTTTTTAGTACGCAACGTAACGAATTTTTTTACAAATCTATATATGTGTAATCCGGTTACACTGTCAGGTTTCCGTGTCGACGGACAGTTGACGGTGTTCGAGATCACTACTGAAAAGTCTGGAGCATGAGATTTTCGTCTGGAAATGTGTATTAATACATGAAATTATTGTAAATAAATTATTACAAAAAAATGTTCGATGTCTTATTAATCTGAAGATAAAATATTAATTACTGCATGAACCATAAATAAAGCGACAGAAAATCAAAAGCAAATTTACAATACTTGTATTTGTTACTACTTATTATTAAAACAATTTGATCAATTCTGGTCATACACGTATGAACTCAATTTTTGTGTGCAGTAACTTTTACATCACATATTTCATAAATTGTATAATTATGAAGTACACAAAATTTATAAAATTAAAAATTAAACACGTAAATCGTTAATTTATGATTAACAGTAATCGATGTACCTACTGGTACTCGCCAAGAAAAGGTAAACAAGTATACAGTTATAACAAAGTTAACTAAATATTTTTGCAGTGTATCAATCCGACAATTTTCCGTTCTCGTGTGCTCAGAAAATTTCATTTCTTTTCCTCCAGAAAAAGGAAATCTACGAACTTCTTATCTGCCAGCACGATACCTGTTCGTTACGCACGTTAATGAACCCTAAATCCTACAGGTCTAATTAGCAAAGTATTCAAATAGAATTTCCTGCTCTTGATCTAAACGACTGTTTTATATCCTATTAATTGTCTTCGTGTCGTCTTCAGTTTCAATTAATCGTATGTTTTTCATTAGATGCATACTTTGCTAAATCACTCTTTATCGACACATTCTTCGTACACAAGTAATATAGGTAACATAGTATTTGTTTCAAGAGTAAACAACATTTTTCGAGTTCGTCAATATATTCTAAATGTACGTTTACTGGAAAATCCTGTTATTTTTCTACTTGTATTTTATTATATCTGAAACAATTTTTTACTCAAAACATTAATATACTTTTATACTGGAAATTAACATTAGTCTATACATCAAACATTATACAGATGTTCTAAATAATCAGCGTGTTATGAGTTCGGATTAAGCTCCACGGATATTTCTCAAGGCCCAAATTGATGCTCGCCTCTTTTTTCTTTAATTCAGTAGTCCGTATTATACACATTAATTAAAATGCAGACAAACGTGCACGTTTCCTCTTCGTTTACCGTATACACACGAATTTCGTGTGTCCATTTAATATTAATTAATGCGCGTGTCCCGAAAACGTGGCATCGTATATTTTTCGATAGATACGAGTTCGCGCGCGAAATTGCTTTCGACATTGCCCGGAAACGTGAAATTCCTATTATATTGTTCGATGTTTGTAGAATTTATTGATGACAAGCGGAATGCTTGATGAACCGTGCGACTTGACGTATTCGCGAGAAACTTGCGCGTTCGAAAGGATATTCATCGATCACTGTGCGCAATCAACGTGTTCGCGGTTGTCGAATGTGCGGTAGGAGGAATTGTCAGAGAGGGCGAGTTCAATTTGAAGTGATAAAAGTAGTTGACGGTAACTGCGGAAGAAACCTTGAAACTTCGGGATTTTCGTAATGAAAAATTGGTGCCATGGCATAGTTTTCTCCTTCCATCCTTGCATACATCCCTGAAACCTCAAGTTTTCTTTCTATGAAACTCGATACGCGATACGTAAATTGCATACATTTTACCAATTCTGTACATTTCATTCATGTACATTTCATCTCAACGTGTACTTAATGATTCTAATGATTTTCGAGATTTATATTATCCCTTAATATTGAAAATCTTCGCAAATGTAAACATCTTTTAAACGTTGAAATTTACATTTCCTGTACTTAATTAGAGACTTTCGAATAATAAAAAATTTTACTTAATTTAAAGATGGTTTTAAATAATGAAGGACACTAATATTCTCATTTGTAATTGTTTGCATATTTCGATATCATATGAGTGCCTTGAGTTTCAATGTTTCATATCTTTATATGGCCTAAGTGCATCCAAGTGACTGCAGTGGAAGAAAATGTCTAGCATTGCATATACACCAGTTACAACGCATGTTGGAAGAATTGTTGTACATCTGAAACGATATATGGGATGTTTATCATATTGAAAAATTCGGAAGAAAAAGATTCCATATTGAATTTAAGTGATTGTTTACGCCTATGTTGATATACAGAACTACAGCAAGCGAATAAAAGAGAAGATAAAATTGCCGTACTTTTTACTATTACTTCTTCTTAGTGTCTCAGTGGCTTTTCTTGGTTTTATGAAAGAAAAATATAACAGCAGTCCAATTCATTCTACGAATGAACAAATAAACCGAAGTATATAACTATACTCGGCTAATATAGTGTCACAGCTTTTGATGTATTCATTTACGTCAATTTATATACACGTATATAAATCACTATTATAAATTATAATTAATTATAATCTATGGAGTTGAATGCAAATTAAAATTGACTCTCTTATAAATTACAATCGATTCCCTTATAAATCACAATTGACTCTACATTACAAACAGCATTTCCATTAATTACAATCGATTATCCATTACGATCGACTGGCAAATCGAGAAATCTTGATTCCATTCCAACACAAACGCGTTAAACTGAAAAGCTGATCACCGAGTAGAACGGTGTTAATATTCAATTACAGAGTTACAAAAACGCTTTATCAACTGTCTCGATAGATCAAACAGTGCGTCGGGATAGTTGCCCGGCATGCGTGGTACATTGTTCGCGAATCAACGGCCGCTGCCATTACTACCGTCCGACTGTGATAATCGATGTGACGCGGATGCACGCCGCAAGCGCCGACAGAAAATACGGGCCCATGATACTCTAACAGCTAATACTGGATTAAGTATTCCCCTTTTGATTGAAATCGGTTGAGTCCGCAGCCGCCGCATAAATTAGTTGGCCCCGGGGTCGTGCGCGCAAACGAAAATTATATAGGATAGGGTATTATCGGCGTATGAATTTAAACTCGTCGGATATTAACGGGTCCAGCCCATCGAAAATTCGGTTTCGGTTAAATACGACTTAGGGTATTGTGTTTATAAAGTTGTTAATTATAGACGCGTGGATTAATCGAACGACAAAACGGCGGGCAACGTAAGCGGCGAGCTAGATAATTCGCCGGGATTATTCGCGGTATGCGACCGGACACTATTCCCGTACCGATCTACGCACGAAATAAAACTCCAGGAAAAGAAGAGAAATCAAAATTAAATCCCACCGCCGTTCTGTTTTTCATACAAACATTCAATATTTGGGCTTGCGGAATTGTCACGGATCTCGAAATACATACGTCCGAAGCTGTCGGTGTCATCGATATGCTGACTCTCGGAAAACATCCAGGACACTAAAAATTTATCGGCAAAATCGTGGGAGAGGATGAACGGGAATGGACGTGCAAAAGGCAGACGTAAATGTAACGGTAAACTCGCTTCTAATTGGAAATTACTTAACCCTTTCCGGTCAAAGTTCGGCTATGACCCGGCAAGGCACTTTGGCCGTTGAGGACGAGGACGTATCGCCTGGCTCACAAGGAGGGAGTAATGTCTGCGGGTCACCGATTTTGCTGAAACTTCGTATATTGATGAATATCAACTATTATAGGAAATGATAATACTCAGATAAACTTTTTAGACAAATGTTATTAAAGTTTTATTAGAAGCATATTTTACTACCTGAATAAGTACATCAGTAGAAGCTGAAATGGCGTGGCGGTTGCATGCAATTTTTGCGTTAAGGAAAGAAAAGAATCGAGGGGTGAACCCACCATACAGGCATTAAACCAAGCTAATGTTTAAACATATATACTTTTGTAAGTAAGTTTCTTCTGCTGCTCTCCTACAAAAAAGTAATTATTTTATTATATTAGATTACCGCAAATGTACAAAAATATATTAATAAGATTACACACAAATTAGACTGAACATACCAGTAGATTGAGGTCTAGAGACTGAGCAGGTGGTACAATATGTGTATATTAGAATAGTCATTAAGTACCTTTATATACAGGGTGTCCAGCGACTCGTGGTCAATCAATTAGGAGGTCATTCTACGTGTAAAAATGAGTCGGAAAAATAGAATAAAAGTTTTTCCTTTGAGTCTTCGTTTTCGAGAAGATCGAGGTCGAAAATTTACTCGGTACGTGTACACTCGGTACATGTTGACTTTGTGCATCTCACTATACACTCCTGTTTTGATTCTTATTTGTATTTAAAGATATAGTAATGACCTCGGTTGATAGTTTATCGTGTGTGCTATTCTATTAGCGGTATAATTATTCAGTATCTAACAGTTTCTTAATATGGCAGCTTATTTGAATAGTGGGTATACGGATATGATTCTCGCACTTGAAACTACTTACCTACTTTTTACTTACATGCATTTTATGCGCATTCAATCAGTTCGTCGATTGTATTCGGTGAAGCTGTATGTTGTAAGGACTGTATAAAATCAGAAACAATTTTTGAAGCAAACCATTAAGCTGGTTAAGTGGCAGTTGCTTTGATTTCGAACCTCTTCTTTGCAATTCAACACAATTTTAATCAAAATTCGTCCTTTTGTAAGAACAACGGGTGTCACTTTAATTTGTCTAAAATACGCGGTTTTTCCTGTCAATTACTATTGATATATACAAAACTCACGTATTTCTGCGTCATTTGTTTATTAGTTGCCTAGCAACCACATATTTAGTAATAAAAACAAAAAAAGATCAAGATAATATTACTTTCGTTAACCTCACATTTTTTAAGAAATGTACATTTTATAATAATATAAATATATTTTCGGACTCAGGAAGTAATTTATAATTTTTTAGTTTACAGTTTATAACGTCAGACGTTCGAATGCTTCATCAACCGAGCTCTTCTTTCAGCTATCTTATCGTACTGTTTCATATATTTATAATTTATATTTATTCATTTATTTATTTACTTGTTTATTACCAATTAAGCGCTACGACTAATCGGGTAGTCTACTTTCAGAGTGCTCTGACCGGAAAGGGTTAAAGTTGGTCTTTCGCGGCGTTGGGGAACTAGTTTCAATCGAGTCGGAAGAAAAACAGTGCGCGACAGACGATCGGTTCGAGTTAAAACTCAATCTGACTCCGTCGCTGCCTATGCCTCGGATGCATCTAGCTGGATTCAGGTTAACGAAAACTAGAAAGAATCCGAAATGTTCGGTATTTTATTGGGTATTCCGTATATCTATTCGTGTTTACGTTTCATTTCCTTATATTAATTTCTTATAATTCAGGCTGAATTTATTTGCTTAACTCTTGATTTTAATCGTTTACACTCCACAGGTGCCTCAGTCGCTAATTGATTTGATACAGCTAATTGTAAAGTTTGATATTTACTATTAAACTTTGTATAAGGCATCAATATGTGAAATATTGAGATAAAATAGGTTTGTTCCTCAATTTATGTGCGATTCGCATCAAGTCAGTTTCAGAAAATGTCGTCTGTATCTCATCCGAAAATGTTGAATATTTCCAGTGAAACACTTGTGGTGTACAAAAGCTTAACACTACGACGAAGAATTGATTATTGAATTACTTTTTGGAGTTCTGATACCACGATTACTGCGAAAAATGTAGCGCAGAAACTATGGTGGGCCTTATTTTTTGATATGGGATTGTAACACTAAACTTTACTTTTCCATTCTTATCTTGTAGTATATAATTTAAATGCAATTTTTCTTTTGCAAGTAGTTATCCATAATATTAATAATAGTGATACATGATATCACTACGATATAAAATGTAACGTATTGTTATTTTATATTATAATATTTTATTCTGTCGCAGGTATAAACATATCCTAGTGCGTATAAGCTCGACGTTGCTTTTGATCGATTGTATGCAATCTCTACAATGACACTCGTTTATCCAGATTGCTCCCTTCTTTCGGCAATTACTTCGTAACTGTTGAATTTAGAGCACTTCAGTTGTAGATGAACATATTGTAGCGGATTTCATTCTAAATATCTGTTTTTAGCAATCGATGTCGGTTTAAATCACTATTCATAAATGTACGTACTTGTTCCTTTGATTACGTAAATTCCAAATAATTGATGCATCTATCTCTTGAATAATGGATATAAAAAATTGTTAGCTTTTGTACACCATGTGTTCCATGTGGAAAAAAGAAGTTGAAAAATTAATATTTGCTAATATTCTCATCACTTAGTATCAATATTTCTGATGTTACCTTTACTCAGTGTAAGAGCTGTTAGAACAACAGTTTATTTTATCATTTATTCCGTCCACGATTCGTAGTTTTAATTATTTTAGTTATAAAATAGAGTTTCGCGGTATATATTTTATCTTAGCAAAAATAATCGGTGATAATATTCATCACATAACTGAAGAAAAATGGAGATAACCAACGAGGAAATATGCAAATTGTACACAACAACTACAATTTATGTTACAATTTTTGTGGCACACTTGCATTTCAAGTACATTTAAAAATTATGATAGTAATAAACTACTGTTTATATTTATGCTACTTATTATGTTAAGGTTGCGCCAACGCAATATTTCTTTCTTTTAAAGCATGAAAATATAAAATTTTTAAATACGTTAAAACGCGTTTCTTAGACATTACGTAAAATTGGTTATAATTTTTAAAATATTTGATCACCTTTCACTTGTACCTTTCGTAACAGGCAAAAAATGGGTAAAAAATGGAAGATATTATTTCCAAAAATTCGCATGCTTTATAGTCATCCAAGAGCTAGAATTTTGCGAATGATGGATGTGCACAGGCGTTGCTGAAGTTATCCGAATGCTTCATTACTCAAACTGCCCAATTCTAGGTGGAAGTAGGTAGATCCGGATCCGAAAATTTTTATCCGCCCGAACTCGCCCGGATGGTCGAGGTGGTTACCCGAACTAGCCCGATTTTATCTGAAATCGGGCGCCCTGATCCCCGGATCTCCGCTCGCTTCTAAGTTACCACTCTCTGTAATTGCGACCATTACTTACTTCTTTTTCGCATTTTAAGTTTCCATTTCAACGCTATTAACACGTTGACCGCCGCATCGCTCATGTACAGGTGACACGTCTGTTTGTATATATTTAAAAATGAGTTGTTAGAAATATTCAAAACACGCGCCAAACTTCAAAACATTCATTATTTGTTTTACAACCGATACATTTTTTTGTTTAGTATCGATTTGTATCTTGTTCCTTGTACTAGTTGAATGTAATTTATATGTTTACAATATTTACTTCTTTGCTTCGAATGTATAAGTAATTTAATGAGTACCAATTAGTCGTATTAATTATACCTACTATAGACTGAATAATATTTTGTGTTTCACACTCCGTTGAGGAACATATTATTATAAATGTCACATATAATGTGACTCCATGTAATGCATCTGACAGACACTGAAGTTCTGAATTAATAACATCAAATATTTCACTTCTCTTTTACATTTTCTGTGGTATTATTCTTAATCAGATAATATGTTGTAAATATTACCTTTTTTAGTGCAGTGTGAGATTAGTACATACATTTCAAAAATAAGGGAGACATATGTTTTTTTATTTTTTACAATTATTTTAAATGCACTCTCTGTTCCAGGAAAGTTTGATATCAATATGAGTTACAAAGCTCGTTCGTTACTGGGCACTATGATTCGTTTGTCGAGACGAGTCAGTAGGGATACACAAAATACTCGCGTGACAGATGCAACTGTTCCACTTATTGCCTAGGAAACGTTAGCCAACTGCTGAAGTAGTGGAATGACCTCGTATCATTTCCTAAAACACATTGAATCATCGCTGTGTCCCGTAAACCTGTCAGCAACGATTAATTGTTTCGTTGTTTATATCCATAATAACGGCGATTAATTCTATGGTACAGTGAATAATTGAATTTCCGCTGAAGCAAAGCTTCCTGCTTCATATTTAGACTATGGATTATTCGAGTTTATGGCCTACACGAAAGCACAAAACAACAAAATTTGTTTGTATTCTAACTCATTTTCCTCAATATTTAAATTTTATTTTTTATTTCAGGTATTTATTTTTCAATAAACAATTCTCTTAAAACTGAAAATATAGTATCGTAAGATTACAGCTTACGATAAAAACGACGAATAAAAACAATTTCTATTCAAATCTACATCTTTCCAATTACTTTCTAACAATACGAACACACCGCGCGCACTTACCGACATTCACCAACTCGCCTCTCCGAACGAATTTTCCGACAAGCGTCGTTTCGACTGAAAGATTTGTTGCCGTTGAACGATCAAAAACATCAGGGAGGATTTAATTAAAATAGACCGGTAATTGTTTGGTCAATACACTTCAAGGTATTGTAATGTGGTCGATCTTCCTTCCCTTTCAGCCAGGCCAGGTTTTCATCAGCGTCCCCGGACTGCTCATTTTCCCGCGTCTCCGGCATTGACCCCGGTTTATCAAGGAAAAAAGGCAAGAAAAAGAAGCTACAAACTAAGACGTCCACCCCTTTACAAGTAGAATCGACTTCTAAACGGTGCTCCACGAGAATCTGCCGGCCGCATTACTCATTGTTCTACCTTGACCGTCTAGGCGTCCTCTATTATATAGCATGGCCGGCGGCCGGATCCGGCAGACAACGACCACCACAAAGATCCGCTTTAAGGAGCGGGGAGTCGGTGGGCGCTGGCGAAACGAAAAATTGGTTTTCGGTTAAATTACGACAGTGTCGTGATTCATGCACCACCACGAAGGAAGTTGAGTCTCTAGCCCGGCCTCGGAGGGAGAGGGTTCGAAATGTAAACGGATCTTATCTCGGTCGATGAAGCACGCCGTTCGATATTCCGATACATCGGCATCGCCGCTAGGCTCCAAGGGTATCGGGGAGCCCCGGCATAATGGAATTCCTCGTTATATAAATTTCGGTGCACATTTTTCTGGCACCCATCGATCTAGCCCGGGTCTTCCATTTTCCCCGACTTTTCTCTTTTAAAGTCGACGTATGTATGTACGTACGTATGTATAGTCGGCGTACGGCCGCAATGGCCGCTCCCAATCCGCCTGGTACGTTCGGTAGGCCGCTTCAGCCTCCCTACCCGGTCACTCCCGCGTTTTATTCGCAGACCGGCACGACGCGGGGACTCTATTCCTCAAACGTTTTTCGAGGATCCAGCCGGAAGAAAACGAAATTCCATCGATAACTGGCGGAATCCGGCGTCGTCGTCGTTTCTTTAAATGATTTTATCTCGCCCGAACAAAATGCCCGGGAGCCGATAAAAAGGGATCCACCGTCGATTAACTTCCGCTTCGCTTTTGCCCGACCGTTCGCGACCCCGGCCGAATGGTAGCCGATCATCTCGAATGGTACTTAGGCGAGACCTCGAGTACCCGGATATCCGCGGGACCGAATATCTGAATGGTGACGTCAATGGTTATCTGCGATATGGTTGTTCCGATACGATCGGGATGAGACCTGTAAAACGGCAATCGTATTCGATTCGTATAGAACACAGTATATAAGAACAGGTACAAAGAGATCCTTCAAAGAATCGATTTCCTTTAAGAGGCGAGCGCTTCGAGTTTCTTTCGGAAAATGTTAATGCGATTGGGTTTCTGTGACTTGTTAGTTGAGTGAATTAGTATTGTGTAATTGAATAGTTTGTTGACTCGTGTGACGCTGTCTGGTTACTTGTGTAATTGCTTACACTTTCGATTGAAATATTTTCTAAGTTATTGTAGAAACAATGTGACACTATTTTCCATTAATTTTTTCTGGATTATATTATACGACCGCGAATTTTATGCATTTATAGCATTTATACATATATTAAATATGTTTAAAGGAATAATTTTGCTGAAAGTTTTTGTATTATAGAATGAATAAATTAGATATGTTAAAATCCGATATAGTTAGCTGAAAAAACATGGTTCATTCATTTATATATTTAATACATAAACTGTTATTATATTTGAACAAGTTTAAAGTTAAAAAAATTATATCTTCCTTTAGCCGAGTTATAAATAGTGAAAACCAAATAATAACCCACAGTTTAATAGATATGATTTACAATCGTTTAAAAAATATAATAAATAGGAAAGTTTTATCAACAAATTTATACTGCAAACTAGGAAGTCTGCCAATACTTGTATTTTGTAGAACACAAATTTATATCATTTTTTGCATTGTTTATTTTTATTGTGTACCTATAAAACGATAATAAATAACGATAAATTTAAATTTTTTCATTGAAGTTTAACTTCATAATAAAATTAAACAAAGAATCGTACATTTAACACATAATTTTACTGGAAAATTTGTTCCGCGCCAATACGTTTGTTCGTGAGTGCATATTGTAAAACAAATACAATTTCTGTTCGAATAATTACGGCATACATATAAAGCTGTAAACATAAAACAAATAGATACTTGATTGTATTCGTGTAACGAAACATCCTCTTATACAATTGAGCAACACATCATTAATCGCTGAAACGTTGCAAAATTATAAATATTAATTCCAACTACCGACCTCATAAACTTTTGACATACATATAACTTCAATATTTATTCTTTTTTAAATATAAATTAGATATTACTTTTCTATGATCAATCGTTCACCTTTCGAGTAAACGTAGACATAGGATTAGCATAAAAAACTCTTCTGTTCTTAAACAAATATTAACAATAAAGTAGTAGTATTGATCATAGTTAAGAAATAAATCACAGGGCGAGGAATTAAGCTGCTTATGTATGTTATTTATGAAAAGATATAGGTGAATACCATTGTATTAGTCTCGATGTAACATTTATGGCAACATGGAGATATTTTTGTAAATAGTTTCTGTTATAATGTTCGAACGAAAAAAAGATCGGAGGACTAAATTAAACTGAAGAGCTTCAACGCATATCGTAAGACAGCTGCAGCTGTTAACGTGCCCAAAACTACATTGGACAGGAAAGTGGTTCTCTATCGAGGAAATCCTCAATAGCAGTTCAAGAACAGTTTGCAACCTTTACAAACTGCCTGTATTGCCTCATTCGTACAAGAGAAGGATTTAATATCGTATGAAATGGAAAGTCCATTATCTAGAGTAACTACAACCGATTTGGCAGGAATAGAAACAATAAGCAGATGTTTTGTTTTATATACGTACAAAGCAAGAAAAGACTTTGACACCATATTTAATTGCTTGCCTTACAATATCGAGTCAAATTCGTAAAGAAGTTTTCACATAAAATTTAATAACTATAAATATTATTCCTTTATTTTCAGTTAATATGAAATACTATTTTTGTCGTATCAAATACCCAATAATTAAAGTAACTTATTATAAACATAAAAGCTCTCATTCTTTTAATTAATTATTATCGCATAATACACTAATGTTAGTAAGTACAGCTGCAAAAGAAATTGCCAGGGATTACAATTATTCTTCTATTACAATTATTGTGTTAAATTCTACAAATTTAGCATATTAATATATTTATATAAATAAATCTTGATGCTATATATACATTAATAAATATAATATTTTAGAGTAAATATTTTGTTAGTCTTCTCTCACTTTCTCCTACTTCTTCGTCTTTTGTTGCGTGCCTCTCGTGCAGACTCAGATGCGTCGATCAGGGTCGATCTCCCGCATCGATAGATGGCGCTGTAGTCAAACGATCGCGTTGCGTTGGTGTGCGCCGCCATGGACCCGTTACTTGGAACGCGGTTCTCGTGGGGTACGCTTGTTTACGTCCAAGAAAGTGCCGATTTTAGTGGATATATTTAGTACCTTTTCATTTCAAGTCCGCCGACTATTGTTTACCGCTTAAAATTCAGTGTTCACGTGCTTTAAAAGGAGTAAATTCCGGTGGAAGTTGGTCAAGTTAATTCATTCTACAAATTAGGCCGTATGAGAGATGACAAAATTCGGTCCTGGCGCATCTTACAGTGAACAACAGTGTTTCCAGTGAGTGCCTTTTGTTCGAAGTTAAGTTCGTTTCTAAAGTGAGTGCAGTGGATAATGAGTGTAGTGGAACACTTTAGTTTAAGTTACGTGCAACTGTTGATTTCCATCAATTTGGGAGAGGCTCACGGTGAGAACTTATTATAATTATATCATTAAATGTTTGGAGGCGCCCTGACTTGGCGACAGCGCTCGAAATTCAAGAAATTTTTATGTATTAAGTTGTACAATAATATACAAGTAAGGACTAGTGCAAGTGGACGTCAATGTTTACTGCTTGGTTGGGATTAATAACTCGGACGTCGTGAAATTTAATTTTCTCCTGAAGCGACACTTGATTTTTTAATTCTCCCCGCTAATCGAATGGTCGAACTGAATTTTGTGCGTGAGAGGTTTAAAAAGCAGGAGAAGATGTGTTTACTTAATATTTGTAATCATTTTTTGGTTGGAATAATATTTAGAATTTTACTTAAATAACTTTTGGAGTTAATGATTGTGTTTTCTCCGAATTAAAGGTTTTGTTTACATATTCGTGTTTTAAGTTGATAATTATGTATAGGTTTGGAAATTCGAGTCGAATTTTTTACTCAGTGGAAAATTTTTAAAGAGAACGTTATTTACCGTGTCAATTCAGAGAAAAAATTCAGTATTTTAATCAAAATACTTAATAGGTTGGAAGTACGTACGTACAAAATATAAAAAATAATATTTTGATATTAGAAATATTAATATGAATTTTTGAACATTTAAAAATAAATATATTAAGGTTATGAAAGAAAAGCATATTATTCTTTACAATTATGTATTATTCAATACATGATTTCATTGAAATAATTATATATTGCAGCCCTTTAGAAAATACTTGATTTTAGTTTTATGATTAAGTCGTTAAAAATAATCTTAGTACACACTCCATAAATATCATAAATGTAATTAATCCTGTTATTTTCGAGTTAGTTCCAACATTATTGCTAAAGTATGAGTAATGATTACCAAGGGTTGATGAATTTAAGTATAATACAATACTTGTTTTTAATTCATCGCCTTAAAATATCTTTTCAAACTCATGATCGAAATGTCAAATACTTCAACCAACAGAAAGGTTGCTCAATTTTCTTTGAGTTCATATTAAATATATTTTTTTACATGTACATGACCATAAAGTATTTCTGTCCAGCTTATTTGTAAAAGAAATCACATGGCAACGAGTTAATGAAGTTTATCAAAACACACGGAACCAGAAATGAAGTTTAATTAACGGAAGGTATAAAATTTTTAAATAAAATATTAAACTAATACTGTTTAATATGAACTTAATTACTAAATTCACATATTTATTATATACATAAACTATATAATTTATATATGTAGGACATACTTATTAAAATTAACACATTTTTTCTAGAAACAAATATTACTCAGTAACGTTACTCTTATAGAAACGAGGTTCGGTTTTGATAGAAATTTATTATATAATAATTATAGAAATATTATACATCAATTATAGTCTTTCCATTAATTCCATCCTATTAAAAAGTTGAATTACACTCTTCACCAAATCGATAGAAGCATTACTATCGATCAAGTTTGAGAAAGCAATCGATAGTTCAGAATTCAGAAAGGCAATAAAACAATTCCAAAAATACGAATTAATTATTAATCTTGCCACTAATTCCAACACAACCCAGAATCACGGTAAACAAGATTACTTTCTCGGGACACCATGTTTACAGCTTTTCACGCGGCCGACCGCTCAACGCCGTTCAACGCCGCTCAACGCCGAACGAGCCCGCATCCCTCAAACTTTCATGCGCTGAAACTTTCCTGAACACCCCTTGAATACTTAAGCGATACGTTTCGCGGAACTTAAACTCGCCGAATATAAAGATGATATTCGCAAACATCGATTCCCCGCGAAATTCGATTACCCGTTCCGCGGAGACCTTGTTTCTTCGCCGTGTCCCGCGAAAGCAGAGACGTAAGGAAGCGACAGCGACAAAACAATCAGGGGTATCAGCGAGCGGTGATAGAATTTCAGGCGAGCGCTCGCAGCGCGCGCGTGTCTGTTTCGAAATTTATTGGCTGAATGTGCAAATGCTGGGAGCTGCGAGCCGGGGCCCGACCGCGAAAAAATACACACAGGCGAAAAGGAATAATCAACGAGAACGGAATTGCATCTCGCGCAACGGTTATTCCGTTGCCCGCGCGCTATTTTTCTTTGCGTTCTTTCCCCTGTCATCCGGATCCATACACCCCCGCAAACATAGACAGATGTCGCTTTGTAACTTCGCGTTCGCCTATCGGCGAATTTATTGACTTTTTTATCGGCCCGGTCTTGTGACGCGTTCCTCTATTATGTATCGCTCCTTTTTATTGGCCGCGGCGGCCTTTCATGTTTCCCCGATTTTCCCTGATTGTGTACACCGAAATCCATCCGCCGATGTAATTTTCAATCGTCTTTGAATGGGCCGGGCTTGAATGGTGGATAAGGTGAAACTTTCATTTGACTAGTGCCGTCAAAACGTAGCACATGCGCGCGTCGCGATTTAAATCTATTATGCTCGTTCGCGGTGAATTCAATCTACCACACGGCGCCTTCGAATTTTCACGGGCTGCGGACCTTTTTCGCGGGTTTTAATTGTTCCGCCGATTCGTGTGCTTCTCGTATGACGATCGTTTTTTATCGCTGCCCCCCTGTACGGAGAAATGTAATTTTATATTATTGTTCTCGGAGTTTAACTTACTCGTATGACGTACCAGTGTAAATTGGTTTCACGTAGATAACGTATTCTGCGACCGTCGGGCAACTTCCTTCATGTACCGACTCAATCGTTATATTACTGAATTATTCTAAATGAGTTATACAATTTTTTGATCAGTCCATTCAATGGAAACGTTCGAAACTTGGGTTTATTTAATATTAATACAGTTGAATATTGATGTAAAAAATATCTAATTTTTCAATTTCTTTTTCTTTTAATTTGTTCTTTATGGTATACAATATTTTTATTCTTGTCAGTTTTTCAGTTTGTTATTTGTGGCATATATATTTGCCGAGGAACGTGTCTGTTTTGCTCTATGAGATTATAAAGGTTGAAAGACCGTATTTCGATTTAATTCGTGAAATTGAATTGCACCTCTTTTTCAGCGGGTAGTTTTTAACTTTTTTTTAATTATATATTTTGGTTATTAGATTACAACATTTTTAGACGTTGCAAAACTCTGCTTGAGTTGAATTATATTATATAAGATTTCGTATAACGAAATCAACGTCAGCGGACTTTTTTAAACAAGAATTTTCTAAATGTAAAAATGCTATCAGATGGAATCGGAAGGGAGAAAATGCTGAATGCGCTTGAATAAATTGCGAGCGTTGTATTGATTTTGCAATACGTTTGAAATGAAATTCGAGAAGCATAACAAAGAACGGTATATACAAAATATGTATATGATTTAGAAATACGTACGTCGGAAATGGAAAATTGGTCAAAATGTTCGAAGTAAATTCGTAAGAATTGTGTGGACCTTAAGAAAATTTATAAATGTACAAAAATAACGAGTCGTAGCATTTAATAAATCAAAACGTTTGTAAGTAATGATAGCAGTATCTCTTTCGTGCTTTGAAATATTTTACCGATAGTTGATACTCTCGTTTTGGTGTCAAAAAACAGAAATTCAATTTGATTTATTATTCCAATGATTGCATTTATTTTTTATTTTTGGCTGATTTAATTTAGCAATTTATTATGAAAAGTAATAATAATCTTTAGTATATCGAGCGATCACATTAAAAATAATACAGAAAACAAAATCGATATCAAGATTTTAGATAAACAGTTCCAGTGTCGTTTCACTTTAAAATATCTTATCAGCAATTAATTACTATATTTTGCCTTCAATTAAGAAAATCCAATTGATTTGATTTACTGAAAAGAATCGTTAAATTCAACTTAAGACAATTCTATTACTCCAACATACAAAATAGAAGTAACTTAATAAATTAATCGATTGTATTTAAAACGAACAAATTCGATATAATAGTTTTAAATGAATAAAATCATCGACCATTGATTAATACATTTTGCTTTCAATCGACAGGAAAATTCAGTCGATTTGAATCTTTGAAAAAGAATTGTATTCAACGCAAGACTATTCTATTATTCCAGCCTAAAAAATGGAGGTAATTTTTCATATATTGAATGGTCACGCTTAAAAGAAAAAAGGGAAAACAAGTTCCATATAAAAGTTTTAGACGAGCCAAAAGCTTCCAACGAATTGAATATTTCAGCCGAGGGTTGTTCCTTCCCCCAACCCTCTAAACGACTTCTGGGCAAAGGTGAGGCACAGAATCGATGCCTACTGCGAGGTCCTTTTGTAGAAAGGAAAAGAATCGACCGTCGGATTGTTGGTTTGCCGGGCGGCTGGTCCACCAGGTGCACTGACCGACCGGCCGGCCGGGGAATTCTTTTTCCCGAAACCTAATATTCGAAAGTGACCGTCGCCTATGAGCCCACCTGACGAAATGGACCGTTCTCCGCCACGCTAGAAACCCAAAATGCAGCATAATACGAAAGCTGTGCGTGCAGAGGCGCGAGGACGACAGCTATTCTACAGCTTGAGTCGTAAATCATTTCGAATATTTCTCTATTTTTCTTTTTTTCTGGATCTTCAAAGTACCCTTCTCCAAGAGACGACAGTCGCTATATGTGCCATTAATCTTGAAAGTGGACTAAGTCATATACTTTTAGTTACGAGATATTTGAAGGTTTGTGTTTGAATAAATTGAAAAATATTTGTATAGTATGTTACAAAATATTTCAGAAGATATTTAGTCTTGAAAAATAAGAATTTATTATGAGTGTGTAATGTTGTGTGTAAAATTATAGGGAAATGTGATTATCGATACTTGAAATGTCGATATATGGGTCTTATTTGCGTTAAAACATTTGGTTAAAGATTTTCGTTTATCGTTAGGTGTGAATAGTGTTGTAAATTTTCTTGTATTCAGTACTAGCTTGAAGATAAAGATATAAATTGGAATTTTGAGTAAATTCAATGATAATAAATGGTTCGTGAAGTTTATCATTAATTATGCAATGTAATGTACGTATTCAGTGTGACAGAAATTAATTATATAAATGAAAAATATGTTGGCAACTGCGTGAAGTTGTGGATTAAGAAGGGACGAGTAAAAAATTTCTTTAGAAATGTCTATTAAAACGTAATTTTACGATACTATTGAATTTATCTTCGAACAGAATTGATTTACAGTAAATTTCATATTAAATTAAGCAGTTTACATCTGTTCATTGTCAAGGTTGGTGCATGTAAGGAACGATGTAATACAACCCGTCTGAATTCCAATTTTTTTGTCGCATTAGTGTCACCATTTGCGGTTTCACGTTACCGTACAATACGATTACATTCTTCTCATTCACGAGCGTTACTTTTTCTTTTTTTCATTTACCTTCTGCTTCTTGTGAAGCAAAAATTCAATTATCTGCTTACAGTAATAGCTTCATTATTAAATTGCGAATATTTATGCGAGTTTACAATTTTTGATGTCTCTTTATAAAAAGGAAAATAACTTAGAATTTTATTTTCTGTATATAAGATGTTATTGTGTTTATAATAATATGCGTGTATTATTAAACATTAATGAAATTCTTGTTTTTTCTATATTTTATAAGTCAGAAGAAACTATGTACATACAGTGTGTAAATATTCTCAGTCTAGCCATTACAATTGATCACTAATAAGTATGTAAAAAGTTACAATGAAAATTGCTTTACTAAACAATTGTGAGGTATGCCTGTTTCAGAATATTTTCTTCATTTTAAGATGTGATATTTACAATATTACCACCTAAAAGAACATTTTTTCAGTGTTCTCTTACAATGACTGAAAACATGTTGTTCTAAGAAATTCCTGAACAAATTAATTTTATAGTGCTTGTACTGAAATGTAAGTCGTAAAATTCAGTTAGTTTCGATGTCAGATAATTCTGGTGAGATTAACACTAGATTTTTCCATATAATCCTGCGATAGATTATATTTTCTGAGGAATATCAATCTAACTTTGTTGCATCTATGCGATCGCGATTGTCACATGCATCTGTTTATAGCTGAATGGACTTTAGTATGTCCTTCCTATAGTAATTCTATTACTGAATAGCGAATGTAATTACAGGGGGCAGTGGGCAGGATTCCTTAATTGATTTATAGGTTGCTTTCATCTTGCTCGCTTGTATTAATATTCATTTTCGTTGCTGTGCCTCCCCTTTTGGTGCCGACCAAACCGAATATCGCAAAACCTGCAATATTTTTCAATATCTATCGAATTTCCAGATACATACTTTGGAAAAAATATTTTCTGAAGTATTTATTTATTTGAGTAGGTTTTTATGAATAGGCCAGTTCAGACATTCCAATTTGTAACGACAAATCCTACAATAAGTAAGAAAAAACAATCTCCTAGGAAATTGTAGAGTTTGATAGCTATTGTATTCAAAATATTGATGCACAGCGTGATATGAGGAGAAAGGGAAAAGAATAATTTTCGAGTACTACTATTATTTTTATAAATAAATTATTCTGTTACTGTTTTTAAATGTCGTATTTGCAAATTAGCAAAGCAATTACAAAATTACAAAAATTGCAAAAATGACAAAAATTACAAAAATTACATTTTAAAATCCGAATTGCAGAAGCTACCCTTATCAATAATGACCTCATATCATCTACACAAGGGTTACCGCAATAACCGTCCTCCATCATGCATTAATTCTTTAACACCCCTTCGTTTATTATACCAGCCACTCGTAATTCCAGACGAGGGAAGATCAATACGTTCTTGCGACCGCGGGGTTTTCCGCGCTGGCATATTTTAAATTCCTTTTTATCTCGACTCGTAAAAGTTTAAAGTCGATTTTCGTTGCGCGCCGGCAACGACGTACGATGGCTGTTGCTAGTGTTTTAAACGCTTACATTGTCGGCGGTTCCGTTTTGTGTGTTGTTTCTTTCCTTTTCGTTGTTTTATTTAACTGAAACATGCGAAGAATTGAATTATTAGAACGGTTTTGCGGCCACGCAATCTCCGCTAATGTCCGTTTGTGTGCGTGTGTATTTGTATGGGATCTGCGACTATTTTCACGAAATTGAAACATTTAAAAGTTGCGGTATGAATAGCTTTCGTCTTTCGTAACTTCAACGCACGGTTTTCATGTAGTTAAAGTAAGTAATAAAAATTCAAACGTTCACGTGTTGCGGTACGAGCAGCTTTTATGCTTCGTCTAGTGGTAACTTTTAGTCCACGCGTTTTCACACGGCAGAAATAAATAACACAAATGACACTCGAATAGGTGGTTTATGGCAAAATTCGTAGCAGCTAAGAACAAAGTAATTTTTCGTGTGAAATTTGGTTAAAAACCTTTGCCTCGACTAATGTTAACTGTACAGAACTTTCTACTCACAACTAAATGTCTAACAACTTGTGTATTTATATGTTTCACCATTGTTTACGCTATTCGCTGACCAAAAAAGTTGTACAATACATTTGTTTAATATTTCGAATGAAAATTTCAGGCGTGTCTCGTGAAACTGAAATGGAAAATATTTATTAACAAATCGTGACTAGTTTTTACGTACGTTTGTTCTTTTTTGGGAAATGGTAGGTATGAGTAAGCGGATAATTTTCCATCGTTTTCGGGTCTAAAATATAATTGATGGAAAAATGAAACGTTTCACGTAGCGTGGATGGAAAAATGTTTATGTAAATCCGGTGTAGATCGGAATAATTTAAATCGGGAACGTGAGATTCGAGATAATATTTTCGAACGGGTCGATGGAAGTTTACCGTTTACGAAGTTCCAAACTTTCTTTCTGGCCATAAAATCTTATGGTTAAAGTTGACTCTGGCCATCCTACACGAGGGACACCATCGGTACCCCACTTCTTAATGATTTTAAATATCGATTGCTAGGTAAATAGTGTCGATATTACATTGATATCTGCTTCGAGAGGGTATCATACATTAAACATTTTTTTGATGTAAAGTAAAATCAATGTGATTAGTGGATTTTTCTTGTAAGCTGTGGATTTTTATATGTTTATAACTGATATACGTTTTTAAAAAGCAATGTAATAGAAGATTATCGCACATTTTAAATTTGTATATTACTTTCAATGTAATACATGTAGTTACTACAATTTAATTAATGAAACCGAGAATGGAGTGCTAAAATTTTTCTTATATCTTGAGAAGAGAATAAGGAATTTCTCATAGATTTTCATTCTTTTTCATACTATTTTCGATATATTAAAATTATTAACACACTAAGTAATTTACTTAAAGAAACATAAATTGAAAGGTCAAAATTTGTCATAGTGCTTCATCTCTTAACCTTTTTATGTCTCGTATAGCCGAGAAAATCTACTTTATGCCATATGTCACGGTGACAATTCATTTAAATTTTATCATCGAGGTTGAGTGACTTGACAGTCGACGTGTTAATAGAGGAAATTAAATTTTATTTTACTCCGTCCTTGTACGCATTAAATTATAAAGATCCTACTTTACATAAAAATGTACTGGATAATTATAAGATACAATGAAAGTGAACGTTTTCGTGTTAAGTAAAATCAGGTTAGCACAAATGGACCGCTCTGGATGAATACTACTATGTATATCGCATGTAACATGTGTAGTCTTGCGGGTTACATTATACTCAAGTTACGTTACATCAGTTTGCGCTTGTTTTATGCGTTACATTATCTCGGTGTGCATACTGTCTAGCAATGTAGGAAATGTAACCGCTTAAAGTCTTGGAAAATGGGCACATTTTTCAAACTTTTTACAGCGCAGTTGCTTGACAGTAGTTTTTTTATTTTCTCTTTCTTGGTTATAATACTTTTCATTTTATATCTACACAGACGGATTTCTCAAACAAATCATTTGAGCTTATCAAAAATTTTCTTTCAGTAGTCGTAATGAATACTGCATAAGTAAAATAATTTTTGATTCGACGTAAGTCTCCGAGAATTTATTCTGTAAACTTGGAAATTGTATATGTATTTGCAATTTACTTGTAAACATATTTATAAAATTCCTTGAATTTTGAGCAGTTACATATAAGGCGAAAAAGTCGTTATGGACCATATCCAAAATTAAAAATCGAATTTGTCTTAGTATCTTTTTCAAAATTTCAAGAACTAAACAAAGATTAATATTAAACGAAATGTGTTCTTAAACGTTTGAATTTATTTCTTTACCAAATAAGATGCAATTTTTATAATATGCAATTTTATCCTTAATCATCGTATCCGAGGATATAAAATAAAAATTCTGCAGGCAAAATAGGTTCTTGAGTAGCTAATCTTGACAATCGCTCAGCGGTTTTAGCTTCCCTAGTGGTTCGCTGCGTTCGAACGTTAGCCTCTGTAAAGCGAACAGCATCCTCTTCTACACACATTTCATAGGCTTTAGGGCCGATTTTTACATTCATAATATTCAGCGTATCTAAAAGGCTTTTACATCCATCGTTGAACATAGCAGCAGTATCGATAAAAACGGTTTTTTCAACTATTTTTGTACCACTGATGCTGGTCTTAAGAGCGTTTTTCCAATATACTAGCTATTCAAGCTTTCATTGCTGTTTCAAGCGAAAGCGCTCAGACATCATTTCAATAAATCATAGTTACTTAATTCTTCATAGACGGAGCGTATTTATTCAGCAAATTCGCTCGTTAAAACGGCTTTATATTTGTTTTCATTCTTTTTCGGCGTCCGACTTTTGCCGCAGTCACCACAAATCTATTTCTTCGGGCCTCAACAAGGACATAATCTATTCAGTTATGTTTCATTATTAATTTCTTTAATAGGATTATCATTCCTTGTGGTTGGTTATTCATAATAAATCGAACTGATCTCATCAATTAATTTTTCTGTTAAATTTGTATGTACTTTCTCGCTGTAATGGTTTCTATGAAGATACCCAATAATAATAGAGTAATGTTACAGATGCTAAAAGGGTTGGTTGGCACTGAACATCGCTTTTATGTCGAAGCGTATACCATAAAAGATGCAGAATGATCTGCTCTTTTAAAATGTTACGACTTTCTCAGTTGTTTACAGTTTGATGTCGGACTTACGTTACATTATGTTTAAAAGAAACCGATTTCCTGAGATATTCAAACAGTTATATCTTTTGAAGATAATACTCAAATTTGTAAGCATTAAAAATTGGTAACTGGTACATCGTTTTTCATTTGTCCAACAGAATCGGAATGTTTATAATTACTAATCCTTAAATCGATCATCAAGTTATTTACAATTTTAATTATCAAATTTCTTGAAATTTACACAGTCAATTAAATGAAAAGTTGATTTATAATACTTGCAGAAAGAAACAAATTCGACAGCGATATAAGAATTTTATATTTAATGAAATATTATTTTATATGGTAGAGGAATAAACGGTACGCACATTTAGAACGATCTAGAATTAGCAATTAAATACTTTATAGTAAACGTAGACGTAGAATGAGCATGGAATTTATTTCTTCTTCTAACAAGTTGTGAACAATAAAGTAGAAAAGTTAAGAAAACTGTTTTAACTGTATGGAAGTTTTTACGAGTGTTGATCTGACGATCAATGTGTTAATTGTATCTAAAAACTTTATTAACATTTTTGCTATCAGCGTTTGTTTCGCTAGCACGATCTTCTCAATTGTAATATTTCATTCAATCCAACATATCTTCTAAATAAAATATTGAAAAAATGAAACTACAACAAGTCATTGAGTTCCTAAATACAACGCTGTATGTTATAACTTTAAATAACGAAATCTATAAGATTAATTCCACTTTCTTTCTATAAAATATGGCTGTCACATATGGGGCAATTTTGCCGTTATAGCTGGCCAAAAGTCGATTTAAACAATTTTCCTAAATTAAAAAATTCGAAGCAAATTAATATTTTTAAGGTTATTTTTCTATAGGTGATTTTTAATAAATGTATAGATATTAAAAAATACAAATCATTCTTGACAAAATAAGATTACTCAGAAAGAAAGATTATGTCACCACAATAGCGGCACTGATCGCAAAGGATTAACTTATCTAGACCCTCAGAACGATGCGTCGCGTCCAGTATAAGCGAAGCAACGCGAAGATTTTAATCGGGTCGCGAATCGAAGTCGCTTCTTCCGACGCGTGACTCCCAACAACTATATTTTTCACTTTCCACGTACCCGATTAATTTTTTTGTTTGTTGGGCTCCACCTTCCCAACAAGAATACCCGGCGTTACACTTTTTTCGACCGGAACTCTTTACCAGAAGCGACCGACCGCTTCCGCGACGCCAGATTCCCTCGATTGCTCGATAAATTTTCTTGGCAAAGGTTTGCTATTTTATGGTTAGTTCCTCGAGCGCTTTCACTTCCAGCGGAAAAAAAGCGCGCTCAAGAATGAGCTCCGAAAGGAAGAGAGGGAGAAAGAAAAAAGGGATACTCAGAGAAAGAAGAAAAAAAAGGAAGATTCTCGTCGATTAATCTTCGTTCCTTTTGCCCAACTGTACAGGAGCTTTTCCCTTCGAATCCACCCAGGCATATTGTATCCACGGTCGCATCATTTTCTCCTTTGCGGCGAGTCGTTTTCCAACCCCCGTTCAACCCCTTCGCCAAGTCTCTCTTGTATTATGCATTATGAATTATTAATTATTTATAAGTGTACTACCTGCTCGGAGAAGTTCTTCTCTATTACGTGCGTCTTGGAATATGATTTATCCGTCCACCTGATCTCTTCCTTTGCCTCGTGCACTTTTATCTCGTATGTAATTCGTGTAATAACGGATCCTCGGCCTATCCGCTAAAGGCGAGCGGTCACAAAAATGAATGGCGGTCACGGTATTTGCATTTATATTACGTTGTATCTAATATCTGCCCGGAGATGTTCAATGGCTCCACTCATAAGCAATTAAAGATTCCTGTGTTACGATGCTTTTTGATGTTAATAGCTCGCGAGACTGGTGTTGCGCGGTATTATACACTGGATAGTGTTACATTTATTAACTAGCGGTTACGATACGTCAGATGAAATTGTTAATTAAAGGTTCGATTTATATTTTAAGTATTTTATCAGTCGTGTCGTGCTTTGCTACTCGTTGAATTGTGATGATTATAATTATGAAAATAGGAGACTGTTTTTTTTCAGTGTTAAAATATTAGGATAGTTTAATGTCGTATTGTAGAAAATATGTGCACGTAATTAATGAGTTGTCTTATTTTCTGTTGCAGGTGAGTTTCACGTTGTACAGTTTCCTGTTAGCGGATCAGAGGTTCAGTAATTTAATTGTTATATACCTATATATTTACTAACTTCATTTTAATAACAGGATAGCAAGATGCTTTATACTGCATCTAATATTTTGCAGTGAAGTAAACATACTTCATATTATTCGTCTTTTTTTTAAGTAGATATTACAAAATATAAACGAAAATGTTTTACTGTAAGAAAAATGAGTACTAACTGCAATCAACTTGTGCTCATTCTTTACGTGATTTGAAAATAAAAAATTTGTCTTTTTTTCCAGAATTATTGAAAATAAATCACTTTAGAGTGCCTTGACCTTAAAATTTCGTAACATAGTTATTACTACATCAAATCCGTACGAATATTATGTGTAAAATTTGAAACAAATAAGTTGTGAGGTCCTATTCTGAATAAAGTCCTTTATTCGGCGTAGCTTTCATCAGAAGCTCCCGTAATCTCTTTCCGTGTGATTTTTATTCCGTACCGTAAAATGTCGAAGCACGATAGAACTGAGATTTTTCGAGATTAATTTTCACTTCTCTGTCGTCTCCCGTTCGCATTAAATTCACTTCCATTTGCACGTTCACCGTCGGCCGGCGTTCTCTTGACACATAATTGCACTGAATTACCCTTTTGTACGTCTTAAATTGTTACTGGCGCATTAATGTTTTAAATCGACTGTGCAAAGATTCACACTGCGCTCATTATTCTAGTAATCCATGAATCCGAACTTCTGTTAAATTACATTTTTACATTATCCGAATCTAATAACGAAATTCCACCCTTCTACAAATTATGCAATTAATGGGGCACGTATTTCATACATTTTTAGTATGTGCGGATGGTTTAAACAGATTAAAATACATAATTTTACTAAAATTTCAAATAACTTTCTTATTGCCATCGCGATAATGAGGCATATATTGGAAAAAAAGATTTCTATTCAATATATTTTCCTAATTATTAACTGAAGATTTACAGAATCATATTCAATCGATTAGATATATAATTTTCATTATTATTTATAACAGTTTTCTATTTTAATACACTGAGTGCAACGATGTGCAATGAATTATATCCAATTTCTTCAAAATTAAAGTTTTTACTTAGCGCTAACCGTACCGTTTACAAAACGTGATTTCAAATTCTGTGTTTTCTGTGATTCATTTAACTTTATACCAATTCCTATATTATCTGATTAAATATATTTTCAATGTTTGCTCTTCCCTTTATTCCAGTTTCCGCTAAAAAAAGTTTACCGTCCAACTTTTTTAGTTTTATTTTGTAACCAATTATTGGATTGATTGCAGTAGAAATTGGTACGTTTAGTTTTAACCATTAGCGATTGGCACATTTTTCTGGTAGCAGTGCAGACTAGAAAAATCAAATTTATATTATAAAATTTGTTTCTTTTTTTGGTAATTTATAATGAACACATGGATATTAAGAAATACAGATTATTTATAGTCTATATTAAAAAGGGATAGCAAAGAAGAATAGATACATAATACCCCTCGGTCGTAAACTAACACTACTCGGAATCATGCCGCCTGGCGACACCGATTTCGAGGACAAATTATAAATGCCGTCACAATGACGGCACCGATCGCAAAGGGTTAATACCCAAACTTACCTTTGCAACCTAATATTCCGCAGAAACTTATCTACATAAATTCCTCAATCCACCATCAACTTCAACGCACACAATATATTAATCCATAAAATCGAATACCAACCAAAAACATCTTTCCATTATCACCGCCGATTCATCATACATCGAACAATACACCGACAAAACTGATTACCCGTGCACCGTGAATATTCAACACAAATATACCGGAAATTATTCTTTTCGCGTTCCCGTTGAATCACCAACGATTCCCGACAACGATTCAACGAAACACACCTTCGATTTTCCATCTGGCAACAAGCGATAATCATTAGTTCAAAATCAGCCGGTCGTTCCCAGCGCCGCGCCGACTCGCAATTCTATCGCGTTTTCTTCCGATCTGAATGACAAAAGTCGCGGGATTAGGGCGAGTCGCTTAATTTCAGAACGTGATATATTATTCATACCCTGATCTACATACCCCTTCGCACATCTATCCCCGGATAGAAAATACGGTACAAGATGCAAATGTAATTTATGCTCGCTAGCTGCGCCCGATGCCGCCGCGGCGCAGCGCGGCGCGGAACGGCGTTACCTCTCGCGTTCAACGTAACTGTACACGTATAATCGACTCGTTAGTCGGCCATCGATACCGGAGCCACGGGATCGTTTCTTCGATGATTTTTATTCCGGCGAGGCAAACGCGCGCGAACACCCACCCGCGAAAAATAAAAAAGGGATCCTCTTCTACCCCCTCTTCTCTATCCATTATTTCCGGTTCTTTCTTCCTCCACCTCATTCGTGTAAAACGCCTATTTTCAACTCCGCCGAGCTGTACTCTGCATTCATTATTGCCTTTCTTTCTGCTCCCTTTGCCGAGCCCGTGTCTCTCGATTACTTTTACGTTCAAACCTGTCGCGTCGTTCACTGATCGTTATACACGGGGTGTCTCGAATTTAACCCCTTTATAATATCGTGTCAGATTCGTGAGGATTTCGAACAGAATTTGATGAATATGAATGTTATTGGATTCTTTTCAACATGAATTAATCCTTTGCACTCGAAAGTTTTTCATTACAAATGCTGAACCTTTTCTGATGAGATGGAGATAACATTTTTGAAAAATGATTTATCGAGAAATCGTATGTAAATTGCGGGACGAAGATATTATATTTCAATATTTCTTTATGATTTTATGATTTGAAATTGTATTCTTTTAATGTATTGAAGGGGTTAAATGTTCTTCTGTTATTGATTATTGTACTTTAAAGCAAATGTAGCCTGTAATTGTTTACTCTTTTCAGTAAACAATTTAATGACAAAATAGTTGAATATATCGTAGTTTGAGTCAGTTTCTGTCTTGAATTTTCTGAAATTATATCTTGTTTAGAAACATTTCTATAAAACGTTTCTTCTTATCTCCACTTATAGAACAAACTGGTAAATTGTAATGGTTTAAATCTCAGACACCCTGTATATATGCGTGGATGTGACAAGCTCGGGACTTTCCACAGCGCGTCGTCATTTGTCTTTTTTAAACGGGCAGCTAAAGTTCCATCGACATGTATATGAAATCGGTATACTGATATCAATACTATTATTTCCACCATTTTGTTAATGGAAATCATTAACGTTGTGTTAGTTTGTTTTGAAATGGAGCTGCATTTGTGCCATAGGTATCGTGGCTTGATGATCGTAAGCGATTTCCTTAGAGAGTTAAATGTCATAAAATTGATTACATTGGTTATTAACACTAGGTTTACGGACGTTTATTATACAGTTTATTTTATAGTTCCTAGAAAATTTGGTGATTGATTATATCTCGAAATTAGGAATTTAAAAATAGGCTATTAGGATACATATTTGTGTAATTACATCAATTACAATTGACATAAACGTTTGTAAGTAATCTTTATAAAATTTAATATGCGTCAAAGTGACGCGTTCCGTAAAGCTAGTGTTAATGTTTTATGTATCAAGCCATTTTTCACTTGTGCTGTATTAAACGTCAAAAGATATTTTTCCAGAGTGTTGAAGCATTCTTTTTGTTTATGGAAATTGTGTTATCTTTGAAATTAAACATGCATGTATTTATTACATATTTTATAGGAAACGTATTTAAATTATTTTACAGTATTATACATTGATTCAATTTTATTCTGAAAGCAAATACAAATTATGCAAAAGTGCTACAATTTATGGTTAACGTAAATCAATATAATATACATTTGCATTTTAAATGTTATTTTAATTTTTCATGTTAAATACGGTTTTATCGTATAATAGATTTAGTTTATATATTACACTCGCGTGTCGTTGAAGGACTACGTGTATTTAGGACGTGTAACAAAGAAGAAGTTATTAAGTATTTATTTTTAGTCATTTATGCCTTTGAAAGTGTAGAATTTTATAAACGTGCTCAAACAATTTTTTTGCTTTAATTCGACGTTATTTCTATGTGACATACGTAATAATAGATATCCGCTGTATTAAAAGTTTCCTTTTTTAGATTTTGTTAACATCAAATATAGAAATTTGTCAAAGAAACTGAATAAAACTAAATATTCACTTAGCTGGTTCTTTAATTCTGATTTAGAAAAATCCAGAAGAAAGAAATATATTTATTTAAATATTGAAGTACAATTTTAAAAAAAAATTTCGTTCATTTTTGTTCATTAAAAAGAAGTTACTTTGACAGAGTGTAAAAGGATTTTACTTGAGGGATATGAAAGATCTAGATAAAGATACGGAAAATAATTATACAAAGTTTTATTAAAACCGGTTGATTGATGTCTGAAATATTTCGAACAAGCAGCATTTTAAATCTCAGATGTATTGTAAACTGCAGTAGAAATAAATTTCATTTTCATACTTATCCACATCCAATCATTTATTTCAGAAGCGTATAATTTAAGTAAATACTTCTGTTCTAAAAATATGCATCGATTGGCGTACAAACCAGTAGACATCTCCAATAATTTTATTAACAATCTATCCCTTTTTCAACCATGTAGGCTATATTAACAGCAATATCAAATATGATTTTACGATTATTTACTTCTGTAGAAGAGATTTCCTAAATGATGTTATGCACACTTTCATTATTACTTCGAGTTTATCCGCTAACGTTTCAATAAATTGTCATTAGTAAGATCTTAATATAAAGGCTTAATTGCAATCAAAACTTTTGGAGGCTGTGCGCTATAACCGTGAGTGTTGCGATGCAAGCTAGTGTTTGCCATACAGAAGTTAGTTATTGACTGCTACAACTTCGGAAGTTTTAGAAATATTTCGATTAAATTCTCGTAGATCATAGTTAAAGGAGAAGACTATTAAATAAAACTATTTTTGGAAGATTGACTTGTTTGAACCGTTTATATCCATTTCGTTTAAAATAGGAGAACATACAATTTCGAAATCTTTGGAAAGCTTTCATGGAAATTTCTTGTGCGCCAAATAAACAAAATTCACTACGTTTTTCTTATTTTATATTCTTTCCTAGTTGGAACAAGTGGTGCTACGTACACGCGGATTTAGAGTTGTATTTCGTAAGTAGTTACATACGTATTTCGTGGAATTTTTATTATTTCGTCCGGCAGCGTTTCCTCCTGAACGGTGGGCAAGAATCTCTATATTAATGTTAGACTCTTTATCACTAGAACTACCGAGCCGTTAAATTGACTTTTTAAAATTCCTTTATAAAAACCCCAAGAATATATCTATTGAGATTTTAATTGATTTATAATTTCGTTTTACTATCGCTAAATCAATTTCTTTCATAATTTCATAATTTCTCAGCAAG
This sequence comes from Nomia melanderi, assembly GCF_051020985.1. Classification (NCBI taxonomy): domain Eukaryota; kingdom Metazoa; phylum Arthropoda; class Insecta; order Hymenoptera; family Halictidae; genus Nomia; species Nomia melanderi. The sequence goes on along the minus strand of NC_134999.1, from coordinate 26,181,100 downwards.
ATATTCAAAGTTATTTAGAAGATATGTCGAAAGTTCCATTTCAGTTTATTATGTGTAAATAAAGTATATTGAAGCTTATCTAGATTGTCTCACTTTCATATTTAATTACGAAGTAATAATGGCTGACATGGGATAGTTTCTGCGTAAAATTGACAGTTAACAAAGTGTTAAAAATGACAATCGATCCAAATGAACTCATGTTTGATCTCGTTTTCATTGAAACGATATTATCAGTGACTCGTATAAAATTTAAAAATTACACATAAATCTTTATTTTCACCCTCAAATGCTTCTAGAGAGTCTAAGTCTTTGCAATTCCATTTGAGGCTGGAACGAGAGTAGAAAATTGTTGACAAAGTTCGTCACAATAAAGGTGTGCGTCATTATCTTAATTACTCGGCTCATGATAAATTCCGAAATTTTTATCATCGAGCGTGTGTTCCATCTCTACCTGAGTTTGTAATTTCAGGAACCATATACTTTTTACGGTTCACCGTACAATTTTCTGAACCTCGGAAAATCGAGTGTCGCGTCGGCGGTAAGCGATTTTACGTTCTCGCTTACCCTCGGGGATGAAATCACAGATTTCTCGTGCGATTTTCCTACCATATGGCTACATTTTCTAGTCATCGTGGTCGTCCTTCAAACGATCTCTATCTCCGCGGACAAAATGCCGGGGGTTGTTGGGGGGAAAAAAGAGTGGTGCCCGCCGATTAATTTCCGTTTCTCTTTCATCCGCCATTCGTGCGATTCGCGCGCGGCTGTTTTCGAACTCGATGAAGCGTGTTATATTCTCGTCGCGCCATTACTTTTTTATTTGGACCTGTCTCTTTCATATTAAATTATTTCGGACATTTTCACCATTAAAGTTATAGATTGAACATTTTGCGAATCAAGTGTTTGTTAATTTTTTTGCTTATTTTCACTATTGTTTTACCTTTCGATAATGATTATATAATGATATGTTTTAACTTGTTAACTGTGGAATTTAATTTGAGAAATCTCTAATAATGCTCGCAATGAAATGAAATAATGAAGTGTATATTCGTTTAACGCAGGCCAAATGAATCTATAATATATTCTAACGAAATGCTGCAGAAAAACAAAGAAGAATTACATGTTTATCGAAAAAAATAAATAATTTATTGATGAAAGAACTATCATTTTGATTTTAAGATGACGTGTATACTCGTTGAACGAAGTTAACTGGTTAAGCATAGCAAGCATATGAAGATTTTATGGCCGTAAGATATTGATAATTTTCATGAAATGGTGTTACATTCGAAAAATTATTGTATAGTTGGAATTCATCATTTTATCTGATTTCTTTTTGTAGAGCAAATAGTGGAATGTTTGAAGATCTAAGCAAATCATACGATTTTATGACTCCATTAAAAAGCAGATATTTTCATTAGTGGCATTAAACCGAGTAAATTTAAATGCTAGCGGACACCCTCAATCGATAAAACGCGATATCTACATGGGAAATTAAACAGTTTATTGCTGAATCGTATTCCTTCGGAGTAAAAATGTTTATTTGATATTAGAATATGCGGCACCGATTAATTTCATTCGCAGCCAAAGATATTCTTTTCATTGAAATTTCCACCATTAAAGGATTTATATTTTGCGATGATAAAAACCCGGTTTTATAGATTCTCGAGCGCATTCATGCTATTGATTCATGCGGTGCACGAGCATGTTCATGTAGAATCGATGGAACGATGGGTCGAACATTAAAAGTAGTCTCAGGATGGAAAACTCCCTATGTATAAAAAATTCCTCTCATCGATCATTCTGTTGCTAACTTATAGCCATTATTCGATATAATAAAACTTGTGTAACATGTATTATATTTAAAATATTCCGAGTGTTACTCGACTGGGAAACAAAGATGTAAGAGAATCGAATGAATTTAAATTGTGGTCAAGTGCAACAATAGTTAAGAAATAAGTGAACGTCCTGTAAATAACTCTGATTTATCACGTGCTATTGATTGCTTGATTTCATCGTGGTTAGTATAAGTAATTTATACTTGTATGAAATTTCAAATATGTCCCCCGTGTTATATTTTATTCTAAATAATTCAAATATCTTTCGAATGCCTTGTAGCTTGTGGCAATGTTGTTTTTCTTCTATGGATCAGTAGAAAATGGATTGTTGAGACATATCGAATAATATTCGACTCGTATTCTTTATAAATGCCTATATTCACGTTTACAGGGTGAAAGCAGCTTTCAGAAAATAGCTGAAAGATGGGAAAACTTTTTTTTTGGACCTTTTAAAAAAATTGATGAAGCAGAAAGAAGATTCAGTAAAGAAACTGTTTGTTAGCGTAGCTCTCTTTTAATTGTTATTTGTCGAAGTTCTATAGTTTTGAAAATATGCTAAATTATTTTTAAGAAAGAAAACAAAAATGGTTTTAAATACAATCATCGCGTGTTATTTAGCTAACAGGGTTTATATCAATCAATGTATACAAATAACAGGAGCAACATCTTTCAGCAACCAATATTTTACAACTAATACTTCATTTCCAAATATCTATGGAAATACGTATAAAAAATTCTCATAGTTGAAACACTAAAAATCCAATCTTCTCCTGCAGGTATTCATAAAAAGATCCAAATTCTCACTTATAATCAACAAGTCTTTTACCAGTACAAATCGTAGTTTACTACTTACCATTTTCTCTTACCTCAACTTCTCACTATAATTTCCCCCCGAAAAGAACGTTTCAGAACGAATATTATAATGCACTCCGTATTACATCGCTCCCCTTTATTCAGGCATGAAGGAATATTCTTAACATTTTGTTACTCGAAATTGCTTTCGCCGTAATACTGCATGTATTATGTACCTACCTTAACCATGGTCTGTCTTCGAAGACAACCCTTAGTCCTCCCCAAGTTTCTTGCCATTCAAATATCGGAACGATACATCCATCCTCGAGCTTTTCCCTATCAAACCTTAAACCGTTCCCGAGAACAAAATACCGAGAATCGCTGGGGAAAAAGAAGAGATTTCCGCCGATTAATTTCCGTTCCCCGTTCCCCCGGTTCCACGGTCGTTCGTGCGAATCGTTCGCGGCCGTTTTCAAGTCCATCGAGGCATATTATATCCTTGAACCGTCGTCCTTTTCCACTCTCTTCTCTGTCTCTCTTTCCCTCTTTATATGGCTCTCCGGTCCAATCTACCCTTCCGCGGCATCTCCCTCCCCCTCCGCCCCTTCCTTTGCTCACCCTCGTCCGGCAATCCCCGAATTCGTTATAACCGAGAGACGGGAACCACGCAACCGTAACTCTGCAGGATGCGATATACCAGTGGTTCTTAACCTTTTGTTTATCACGGACCCCCTTCAAATCATTTTTTCCTGTTGCGTACTACCAGGTTTGAAAGGGTCTTCCCAGTGTGACGGATTAAGAACAACCGATCTTCGCGAATTTTTAAAAATTTTCGGAAGATGTCGATTTCAATGCTTGTGTCTCGAATGAGACGCGTTTAGAGAACACTGTCAATTTTTTTTTTATTTTAGTAAATATATCGTTTGTACTTTGAGCAACAGTGCTATAACTGGAACATTTGAAAAATGAAGTTTCACGGTACACGTGATTGCATAAGTTGTAGGTGTCAAACAGATCTAAAATAAAATAAAAAGTAGGAAAAAGTAAAGACTGTTTCTGGTAATAGATGCTTTAGTTTTTATTTATATAGACCAAAGTATTTACGTGTACAATCTCTAGAAGTGATATGGAGACTTCCAGCATCGATATCTAAATTCGAAAGCTGCAAATAAATAATTTGATTATTCAAATAACGAGAGATTGACATGTAGCTTTCTCTTTTCTAGCATCTAAGACCTCGATGTAACGCTTAACTGTTTTATGAAACAGGTGTTTAAAAGTTTGAAGAACTCTCGTCTGCAAGGGATTAATACTTCTTTTTATGCATACGATTCAATGTGTTAACCCTAAATATGTATTATTTTTAATATGAATTTTGTGAAACAAAAAGTGCACACTAATCAACCAGAACACATGTACTAACAGCTGATTAGCAGTTCAGCTATCAGCCATAAGCAAAAATATATACCAAGAAATTATAATACATTTACTTTTTAAATTGACAGTATTTGAAATTTTCAACATTTACAACTTTTTTTTCTTAAGAATAAATAAAAAACGATACTTCAGATCTCGTACATTTCATCAGAAGATAATGAATATGTATCGATAGAAATATTCTCGAAGCAAATGGTTAAACCTTTTCAATTCTTTTAAACTCCGAAGGACAGTTTAGTTTTTATTTTTTAGCTTTCGGGCAATTTAAAATGTTCATGATGCCTATGTGTACCATTCGGAACGAAAGCGTTAATCTCTTTCGTATTCCGACAGCTTGCGAACCTTCATGAAAGATTTTGGGGATCCGTAGGGGTCCACGGACCACAAGTTACGAACCACTGCGATATGCAACCACGGGGGGAGAGACAGAAAGGAATGCTCCACCCTATCGTCGAACGGAGAAAGATGGCTCGAATCAAATTGACAAACTGCCGTGTGTTTCCCCGCTCGCGGCCTCCGACGAAGCTTGAATGGGAAAGGGGGTGGCTTCGTTGAACGTTCGGGACTAGAGGCTGAAGACGAACGTTTAACGAGTATGTGATGAGAAGTGGGATCAGGTTCAGATGTGTGAATGGGATTGAAGCGATCAGAGTGACTGATATAACAGTCGAAGTTGGAAGAGTTAGGTATTTGGAACTGTCGAAGTTATGATAGGTACATAGGACAGTCGAAGTTAAATTGGTTCCAAGCTTAAGAAGTCAGTAAAATGATACAATAAACCATATGAAATTTCATGTCAGAATTTAAGTGATTGTGAAATCAATCGTCAGTTTTAACTTGTTAACTGTGGAATTTCGTTTAAAAAATCTCTCATTGTGTGTGCAGTACGATCAAACAATAAAGTGTATACTGGTCAAAGACAGTGCAAATGCACCCATAATATATTCTAACGATAGACTAAAACAAAACGAAGAAAAATGACATGTTCATCTGAAAAAATAAATTGTTCATCAAATGATGTCTATACTCATCGAGGTATAAGCAGTTTACTGGGTAACAGGAAATTGTCAATTGTTGAATTGACAAATTTAACGCAATGCCAAACCAAATCGTGAAGGAAGAAAATAAACATTCTTCTAATTCGTGTTGAATGTAATGATTTGTGCAAAACGAGCAAAATAATTTGTGTTAAATCAAAACTATGTACGTAAGATTCGTGTAAAAACAAAATTGAATGTATTTGGGGTAGCTGGAAAGTCTTGTTTTTCTTTGTGATAGGGAGTTTTTATTTACGATAAATGAATAGTATAGTGAGTAAAGTAGTAAGCAAGCAAGTAGAAAATAGTTTAACAAAATAGACACACGTAGTTCAATAACATTTCGTTTAATACTGTTGCAGACATTTTTTGTGTACGTTATGGTATTGTTTCGAGTAAAATAGGTATTCATTTATATACATGAGCTTTAAAAATGATTGGGAATCATAGGGAATTAGGATACGTATTAATATAGCTACATCAATCGAAATCGACATAGACTTTTGACAATTATTATTTATAAATACCCGTAAAATTGATGGGTTCTTTAAATCTAGCGTTAATGAGCTGAATTTAATTAATATCAAATTGAAATTGGAATAATTTTCAACCTGTGAAAAAATGAAAGTTTGTATGTAATTTCTTCACATTTTTTGCTTAGAATGTTTAACTATATATGGTTGATATTTCAAAGGCTGGTCGATTAAATTAAAATAAGATGAAGATCAGGAGAGATAAAATTGAGGGTTTAGCTTCATTTTTGGATTATTAATGATTGGAAACCTCTTTGAGACGTGCGGATCCACCAATAGGATCGCGTGTGAGGCAGGTCAGTCCGAATGCGAACTGTGGCGTACTGTGCATCACAGAAACAGAGAGGTGACTCACGCGCCCCTATTAGCGGATTTTAATTGCTAATGATTCGAGAATCAAGTTGAAATTATAATTTTGTTATCCTTGATTTTCGTTTTGTCAGTATCCTTTGACAATCCTGATTCCATTTATCACGATTGTACATGAAAATTATTAATTAAATAATTTATTTAAAAAATAATTATATGTTATAATTAATCCTTTAAGTGCCAAGAAGCGATGTATCATGCACTTGTGAAAAGTTTCTTGTTGGTGTTATTAGTAATAAAGGAAGTCTAACATGTTTTTAGTGTCGCGGCAAATTTTTATGAACTTTACACCAGAATTGACCAAAATATTAATTTTTGTTTATGATCATGCATCTTTGACTAAAGTGGTCTGGCATTTCTCGAGTATATTTGAAAATTTCCGCTGGCACTCGAGGGGTTAATAATTTTCTGCTGTTTTAAAAGTTATCACTAAACGTAGAAAATATGTTTTACAACGCGTTTCAACTTCAGTTACGAAAATTTTGGAAAATTCATAAAAGTCACATATTATATTAACCTTTTGATCATAAAGTCCCTTTAATGAACGTTGCCAGTCATTTTTTCTCATGGAAACACGTCACCCTTTTTATTGATTATTTTCAAGCTCTTTTTCACTGCGCCATTCGACAGTTTCAAAGTCGATTCTGCGATATTTATTTAATGCGGAGCATGGAACATGTACAGCGGGCGGCGATTAACCGAGCGCATGGATGGCGAAGGGTAATTGGTTTCAGCCAATCAGCGTGCATTCGTTGGAACGTGCCGCTTATAACGCTTCTGTGTTTGTTGTAATTAGGATGTCAACGAATAATGCGTGTCCGGTAATTATCGATGATATCTGACTTTACAGACCTGGACGTTCGGATTAATTTCGATACCGAATTCGACAGGACCCGGTGGTAATTAGTTTACTACGTTTGTCGTCGTGCCTGCTTCTCTTTCGAGGGTTGCTCTACGCAGTGCCGAGTAAGATATTAAACGTTCATCAAGCTCCGCATATTACTGAATATTTAATACTGTTTGAAAATCTGATACAGAAATTACTCATTGATCGGTTGTTATTATTGCGATCGTACAAGCTTGAGAAGAACATTGTGATACTTGCATATTATACGTTTATTTTGTTTCAATTTTCAACCTGATTTTTGAAATTGCAGATTATATTGAAATCATAGTTTTTCATAAAATAACAGTTTTCATATACAAGAACGAAAAGATTCTGTAGAATATTGTTTAATTCATAGTTTTATCTTTTCTCTATAGCAGTTACTTTCGTATTTTTCTACATCATACGTTATATGAAAATAATTTTATATCTTTATATATAATTGTACAATTACACGTCGATAAAGAGTAAATTAAAGGTAAAATAACAAGTAAAAATTCTTTCCTGATTTAGAATAGTACATCATAAACTCGTGTATGGAAGTCTACACATATTAATTGCATACTTAAGCTTAATCGAAACTTGCATTAATTATATGCTATCAGTTTTATCACAGAAATTACGTATATTAAGCTTGCACGAATTACCTTCTATGAATAATGGAAGATTCTGTACCAATTTCTCAGTCATTACCATATTTTCACAGTATCAGTAATAATAAGGGGATTCAATTTTCTATCGGAAATGAATTTTAAGCTTCCGCAGCTGCTCGAACGAAGAATTTCCAAAAAACTTCGTGGAAAAAGCCCAGGGGCGGAAATTAATTTTAAGACTTATTGAAACTGGTAATGAGCGACGAAGATTAAGGATATAAAGCAATCGCCTTGAAACTCTATTGTCGCGGGATTTTCATATTTTCCACGGTTTCCCCGTTCCTGAACTCGTTAGAAAAAATGGGGAAGAAAAGTCCGGCATCCGTTGATACGCAATCTCGTAATTATAATTCTTCGTTCGCGTTTTCATTTCCAGTTGTACAATTAACGTGTCTTTTCATCGCGAGTAATTACGATGAATTGTAAGAGAACTTCGAACCGCCTGATATTATACACATTTAATTAATTAAAACATGTTCTAAAGATTCAATGCAGTTCAGCTAAGTTAGGTCTGTTTTGTTCATATATTTTTCTTAAATAAAAATTTCAATTCTGGATGAAGCATGAAGCTAAGTCACTGTTCACGTTTAAATATCTATATATTATTTACGGATAGCCACATTTTCTCGAAAATAGTCTTTATAGAAATTTTTAGCAATATTTCTGTATTTAAATTGAAACTAATGTATTTTATATTTGAACAGAAACGGGTATAGAATAAATGACTGAAAATATACGATGGCATATCGAGAGTATAAATTATGTGTACGTACATAGAAGGAGTAAAATTTCATAAATCAACTTTTCAGCTAGAGCATTTCGTTTTTGCATGTGATATGTTTTATTGAGGAGTAGTGTCCTTAAGTTTTGAAACTTATTATTTATACTCTATATTTGCAATTTATTGTTTTAATTGTAGTCGTTATTCCAAAATTAATATATTTCATAGTGTATTATATACATATTATTTTTGTTAATTGGTCAATTTAGGATTTCGTATAATTCTAAAAACGAACAAACAAGATATAAAATACAGATATTACTGACTCTCTAACGTCAAGTACTTACCTTTTTAAATACTGAAAAAGCAAATGAAAATTTAAACAAATAAAAGTAGGTCTTCTTGGTAAATAAAACAATTAATATACTATAATTTCCATCTTTTGTGTTATTTTCTATTACTTACTGTCTACTTTCTGTTTCTGACTTCTGAAATGTTTCTGGATTAATTAAATATATAAATTACAATGTTATTAATAATATTAATCATCTTTATTTATTAATATTAGGGTTTAATTCCAAGAACATTTTACAAAAGCCTTTTTTTCAATAACTCAGAAACAGATACCAGTTAGACCATTGTTCCGAGCCACTCGTCTACTTTTTTCCATTATAAGTGTTCGAATATGTTATGTTGTATTATCATTTAAACTACAGTCGTTCAACTAGGAAGAACAGCATTCTTAAGCTATTTATACAGCCACAGAACGACTCTTCTTTTAGCTGACCTTAATACCTCTAACACCTTGGGGTTCTTAGGGTTAAGAACGACAGTGTGCGTTTAAGTGTAGACATAGCTTTAGTCATAACTCGGCCGAGAACCTCTTACCGTTGCTCTACTTTGTTCATTCTCAATGCACCTGTAAAAACAGTACACAGGTATCCCATCGCGTCTGCGCGGTAGGTGCATAACTCCGCTGCGACTTTTAATAGGCGGAAAATGTGTCACCATTCTAGCGCACCAATTCGCAGTTTTAGTGCGTTTGTTATTGCTTAACAGGCTCAATTTCATTACAATGCTGCTTTGCTGCATGAAAGGAGAGAATTTCGTAGTAAATAGGAGACTCTATTAATGTTTGAAACGAATAAAATTAACGCTAGAGCTAGCTAGAATTTAAATGAAACTTGTATGCGTTTTCCTTTATAAATTGCCAAAGTGGATTTATGAAGGTTTTTATTGAATTTTGTTTTACAGTTTGCTTTATTAACGTTGCAATTATCGTACTGGTCAAAATGACGAGTTTCAGTTTTCTTATTCTGTAATTATTGATATCTTGAAAGAGTTCTAAATGATTTTACAAATAAATAGTTTCGCTTGAATGTTATAATGAATATGTGAAGAAATTAAAAAGATTGTATTGTTACGATTTTCATAAGGATTACATATTGATACTATTAAACGATCGATTGCTCTAGTGTTAAATTAATGTATATAACAGTTTGTTATGAAAACATCTGTACCTGTTTATTTTGATGTCTGGCTGTTTTGGTATTAAAAGGCAAGAATATTTTATATAAATTTTTTATTTCATTTCGTATGATGTGTACAGGCTCGACTGAACAATTTTTAATTTTATTTCTATTACATAACATTTTATCAATAATTTACATTATTTCTCTAATGAATTGTTAATGACTTAATTAATTTATGAATAATGTATATCGTATAGTTATGTTTCCTAATTTTACTAAACCTACGCCTTAAACACTTATAATACATTTATTCATAAGTTTGAATAATATTTGTATAATATACAACATTATTCATTAAGGAAATAGGAAAATATTAACGTGTACAAAATTAATATTTTTAAGAGAGGGTAGCTAGAACTGTGATTCCCTGTCACTTTAAATTAAAAGTCTTTCGAAATCATTTATCTGCTGTTTTTCATAGCAATTTGGATGTACAAAATTAACGTTTAAAATTCTGCAATGCTTATTAGCCCATCTGCAATACGTGGTCCACCGAACCCACTGTTCATCTGTATTGTGACTATTAAAATGAAGAACAAACAAAATATATTGACGAAAACGAGTTTTTTTTCAGTAATGTTTCCCTTTTTTGAATCTTCACGATAGTTTAAATATATTATAATATAGAGAATATATGTATATATTTGTAATAATAAGGTTTTACTTTTGAAGTAAAGAGAAACAACAAATTTCGACTACATTAAACTCGTACAAAATAATCGGATTAATTGGAAACAAACTTGTTCATATTTCATTTAAAGCGTAAAAGACTGCATAGTCAATGATATCGAGATTCTAGGCTAATGATGGAACTGATTAGATAACTTACCTTGAGAATTATACGGAAGTTTGACGTATACGATTGAAAAAACTTAAAATAATTGCTTCTCCGTGAATAGAAATCTCCTTCTAGCGTTGTTGCCGCGTGTTCTGGCAACTCTGGTGATTTCTAACGATTTTAGTATATCTGCACGAAACATTATGTGTATAACATATAATTAATTAATTGATGAATGCATGGCAAAGCAACGCAAGCCACATTTCAAATTAGTGGAGACCTGCAAAATGAAATTTATATTAAAGCAGTGTAAATAATAATATTAACTCATAATGTTAACTATATTAATAATAATATTAGCGGTCAATAATTTTGCAGTAATGCTCACTTGACCTATAAAATAAGAAAATATTAGTTGAACAAAGGGAAAACATTAATAAGATTTTTAGTATAACAAAGAAAAGACAGATTTTTTACATTTTTACATAATGGAGCCTAGGAATATATTTTTGCAAAATGAAGTGTAATTTGTGGAGAAAAAAGTTTAAAATATGTTGATATTCATCTCGACACTTAACATGTTCGCCACTACCATTTGTTTCGATGACAACATCCTCAGTTACAGTATTCTATTAAATTTAAAAAATCTTCTGAACAAAATATTAAAGAAATGAAAAAAGAAAGAATCAGTGAGTTTTCAATTATAATGTCATATTTTGTAACTTTGAATAATAACATCTCTAGCATGAATATCATTTTCTCCGTTTAAAGTGACTATCAAAAATATGCAACCTTCACAGTAAACGTGTTAAAATTGTAACAATATTATACAATGAAATGACGAAATAAAAAATACAATACTAAACATTTAACTAATATTTTACCGCTTGCCTTGACTTCTTCTAGAACTGTGATCGATCTAACTATAACTTTATTATCAATAATTTATTAAAAATAACAAAAAAGTTCTATACATATTCTATATCAACATTTGCTGTAAAGTATCATCATGAATAACATAGTAACAATATTTAATACGAATCCGAACAAATTGAATAATATTTATGTTTGTTAAATTCTATACGTTTACACGCATTTTATGCAAAAAATTGAAGCAATTGATGTTACGATTAAATTTGAGAGAAAAACATAAAACTAGGGGGCTAAATTATCACCTTCTTCTGTAATGAAAAATATATTTATAAATATATTTAAATATATAAATTTAACACACGTATAGTTATAAATTCCACAATTTCGTGCATCGTTATACAAATGATAATAAACAAATATTATAACATCTTTTTCATTTACAATTCCAATAGGTCAATTTTTATTCTTTTGTTTAACCAAACTATGTTTTCCCCAAGCAAACCTTTCTAATCGATACACCAGTATTGTACGTATAATCTCGAAATCGTCTCTCTTACTTTTTAATTATAAAATGTTTCATTTTGTATAAATCTTTCACAAAATCCGTAACAACAGTAGGTAATATAATTCACGATTTTCAACTTGGCATTTCTGGGCCAAAAACATCAACCCCACGAAGATTTGAGTAAACCGATTCATTTGTATCCAACTGATTATTTTTATAGAAGTTCATCTACGCCCCCAAAGGGCATGGAAGCAAATAAAAGTTACAGTAGGAGCTGTTTTTCGCAATTCTATCGCACACTCGTCTTCCCGTGTCTGGCCAAGGAATCAAACCTGTTGGCCTGCAAAACCACGGGAGACCTGGCCGTCTCTCGGAGCGTTTTAATCCTCGGGAACAGAAATTGTTTTGCACGTGCTAAGAAAGCCGGTTTACCTCATGGGTCCTTTGAGGTTGAAATTGCAATATGCTGCGAGCGAACGTCCTTTTCTTCGCCGTCTAAGCCCCAGAAGTCCGCGTCTTCAGGATATACGCGGCTACGCGGTTTATCGCGTCTTGTTTTTCGCCTTGCCCTTCGGAGATCCTGTATTTCCCGTTCATTTAGCATGGATCGTTAGCCCTGGCTTTCGTTTAAACCTGTTGTCGGCTTTTTTTCCGACGCGGCGGACTGGTTCTCTGAAAAGTTTCACGGGTGTCCGAATGCAGATTTCGTTTCGTGTGATTTATTAATTGTTATCTTGAGTGACTAGCTAAATTGCCGTAAGATAAGGATATTCTTAGGAATACTCTATTTCGTGTGTTTCGTAAAGTGTTTATTTTTTTAACGACGTATCGTTGACATAGATATGGAAAAGGCCTTTAATTATTTGTGGCTAATGTTTTATTCAAGCATATTGACTTTTGTTGATGCTGGTGGTAAAAATACAAAGGCAGTAAAGTTTCAAATAGGTGTACATATAGTCCCTGAATTTTCTAAAATAAGGAAATTAAGAATTTTTTTTGAAATCTGACAACTTCTGTTTCATATACGGATTTTTGAGAGAAAAAATAGTTTGTTGTATTATAGTAGATTTTGTGTGAAACATTTAAGAAACTGATATTCCTCTTAATGTTAGGAAAAAAACGATCCAATAAAAAATTTCGTACGTTCGATTGAAAATAATTTCATTACTTATAGTAGATATTGTAAAAAATTTTTAATGAGTTGCTTGGAAGTTAATCGAGTTTTACGCTGCGAAGGAAATTATTTATGCAATAACGTTGTAATTTTTTAACTTGCCGAGGAGAAGAAATTTAATCGGCGGGGTATCCGAAACCGACTGAACTCGACTCGGAATCTAGGTTAAGCTTTACGACGTTGATTAACGGTTGTTTATTAAATAAGCAGATTTATGCGACATATAGTGCGATAATATTGGAATTTAAGTGAACGTAATTGAATCTACTGAGATATTTTGACGCACGCTCGTAATTTCTGCTTCTTCTACTTGAAACATTATCTGATGGCTCATTCTTTTAGAGTATTTGCAAATGTTTGTGTAATTGCAATTTTAGTTATTATAGAAATAATATAATATGAAAATAATCTGCCTGTAATTTTTAGTTTTCATAGTATTCCATGAAATACATATTTTATAATTAATGTCTAACATTGTAACCACTTACCGGAATTTTCAATATATTTTGAAGTAAACAGAGGGTAAACAATGGATATGTAAATGGCGTCTGTGGAATTTTGAAAGTTATAAGAGAATGATAATTAAATAAATCAATTTATTTATTTATTTATTGGCTTTAAAACAACTCTAATTCCAGCAACCCTTGTTTTCTCCACTATAGTATACATCGTATCCAAATCCATCTCTTTCACGCAATTCTTAAGTTATGTGAGATATACATGACCACTTCTGATATTAAAGTAAGATTGTAGTACACATGCTGCTATGACATCGTTTTATGTTTTTAAATTTATAACTAAACTGTGAAATTTTTGCATTTATACCGTGTAAAAATCTTCTAAATGCTACAGAAGAAAGAAGAATATTTTGTACTTTTCAAAATATTTTGTATATTTTGAAAATATTATAGAACATTTTGACTTTTCTTTCTTTTTAAATTTTGTGCCTTACTTGGAATTGCACGTTATGCTAGTAAATTTTATGCATTGCTAGCGAGCGTTAGTATGAAAAATATAATGCTATATTTTATTTTGTGATTTTATACGAAACTTTTATTTAATTTTGACATTGTTAAAGTTATTCACGAACAACTGTTGCAAATTAATTCCTAGAAATTTATATTCGCATAAATATCTGCAGCTTAATAATATCAGGACGCAAAAATAGGTCCTGAAAATTGAGGAACTTGTAAACGTTTTTAGAAAATGCTAATTTAGCGCAAGTATGGAAAACATTGAAACAAATAGCACGTGTCCACAAGATCGAACGCGGTTAATTCAAATTGTGAATCTTGTTAAGTAATTGTTTTATGCGAATTCTTATAATAAAATTTCACATTTTTCTTTAGTAAAATCAACTACATTGGATTATTGTTTAAAAATGTTTACATTTATTGTTAAAATGTAACACTATAGAGCTACATAGGACACGATTGACTGTTTGCTATGTGCATAGATAAACCTAGTTTTTTAGGTCGTTACCAAGAATCTAGAAATAGAGATGACCTGGAAAACAACTACGAGAAAATTTCTCGGGAAGGAATTATGGTGTAGATAATTGTAATTTATTGCCAATTATAACTGATGTATGCAGCTCGTGTCGAACAAAACGATGTAAGATGTTAGGTTTTTTGCAAGTGATACACGGTTTTCAGTTAAAGTCGCTAAGACACAATTATGTAATCACTGATAACCGGAACTTTCAAATTATTTACAAGAAAGAAACTGTTGTTGATTTGAAATATTTAGTAATACTAGTAACTAAATAATAGTGTAACTTAAGGACTATTATTTGCGTCTTTGTTACGAAAGAATGAGAAATATAATAGGAAACGATCAAATTCTCATAGTAATCAACGTGTCAAGCAAACAAAATATTTAGTAACATTACTACCTATAGTATAACCTCAAAACCATGATATCAAATTATTAATAATTCCAGCAGCACTCGCCTTTATCACAAAACAATAATAAATATTACACAAAACGCTAAAAATTCTCGAAGCAATCACCGTGCCAATGAAACGAATGCACTAGCCAACTGCAGCCCGCCGAAAAGATCTTTTTACTGCGTCTACACAAGATCCCTCGCCAACGAAGCAGTGCGTGAAGCCTTCCAATTGACTCGATGACCCGGTGCCTCGAATTCGCGTCGAATGGTGAAGTCGCCTAATATGTATTACTCACCGCGCTGTTATCTCGAGGCGGGGTGTTGTCGGTCGGAATTAAGAGGAGCGTACGATAACGACCGATGAAAAAGTCGAGTCACGAACGGTTCACCGGCGACGTCAGTTTCCCGGCTAATAAGAGTGTATCGCAAAAAAGACGTCGCCGAGGAAAAGAAATTGGAAGTCGGTGCCGCGGAACGGGGGAAAGAGAAAGAGAGCAAGAGAAAGAGGGAGCCAAGTCGCGATATGGACGCGAGAATACGGGGCGCGCGCTTTCGCGAGAGAGAATCAAGATGAGGGAGCGGCGGAAAGACGTCGTTGTCACGTAGTCCCCTGATGGCTCGGAGAATTCACGGGGGCCTCGACAGAGGGCTTTAAAAGGAAGAAATATTAATCCAAGTTAAGCTTACGTAACGATGAAACACGACTGTTTTCTGCCCACCGATGTGAAGTTCCTTCATGGAGAACTGCACAAGGCGAGTGCACTCTAACTAGACAAAGGCGAACGCTGCGCGGAGGTCACTTCTGTTTCGCCGTCTCTTTGTCTGTGCACGCTTCCTATCTACTGGGTGTCACATTTAAATGAGAATGGTGGGATGTTCCTGAGAGGGATTGGAGGTGCGAAAAATTTTCGTGGAGGTATTTGGTGCGTAGGGGCACGTTATATGGCGCAGATGATTTTTGATTTTCTGGGTAATGGAGAGACTTCAAAGTGTGTATTTTTATATTATTGTTTATTTTATTGGTTTATTTTTATCCATTAGATATGGGATAAATTTCGTGCAATTTTCATGTTAGCGACGAATTAACCCCTTGCCCTATGATTTATTTCCCTTTTATTTATTCTTAATAATTTATTAGGAGAAAAAAGAATTTTGATGATTATTCTATGTCCATGCAAACTCCAAAGATGAACGAGTGACTATAGAAAAGTAATATTCAATTTATATTTAAAACAAATAAGTAACACTTAGCTATCTCAAATTCAGTTTAAAATTTTCGTCACGAGTCGTGATAACGTAGGTCAAGGAGTTGAGATCTGAATTCAATCAGTATTTCATTGGTCTAACTAATGAAATTCGTATTAACAGTGAGTTATGTTTATGTCGTTGGTACCAATGTTCTTTGTTTGTAATGTGGTAACGAATATTGAGATAATTTCATATTTGTAGATAATGTCTTTTGTCTTTGGCTTTGATGCTTGTTGTAGATATACTCGTTTTGGTTGAAGAATATCTTTCACTTCCTTGTTTTAATGCTAGCAGACTTACGGATATCTATTATATACTTTATTTTATCATTTCTAGAAAGAATGAGTGTTCATTCATATAGATCTCGGAAATTACAGCTTCCAAAACAGAGAATATATTTGTGTGATTACATCAGTCAATATCAACAGAAGTTCCTACCAAATAATAATGATCAAATTATTAATATCCGTCGAACCGACGGGTTCTATATATCTAGTATTAACCATTTCGTCTCGAATGGTACACATAGATAAATACCACAACCATTTTAAATAACCGGAAAGCTAGGAAACGTCTTTGCTTATGGCTGCTAGCTTAAGTGCTAGTTATTATTATTATCTGTGCTAATCGTATTTCTTTCACTGAAAAGCTTAAATTTCACTCGAAAGCAGCTGTTCTTGGCTCTCTCTTTGATTTAGGGAAGAAATACATATTCAGGGACGAAATGGTTAAATAAGTAGAACAGCCGAAATCACGAACGCCATGGAACAAGCTATTTTTTGATAATCCTTACGTACGAGATCTGAAGTATCATTTTTTATTTATTATTAATAAAAAGAATGATAAATTTGAAATCTTCAAATACTGTTAATTTGAATATTAATGGTACTATAATTTCTTCGTAAAAAATCATTTGTAAAACAGCGATTTCCACTACATTGTCTTATTAAATGTAACACCCTGTATGTGTATGCATGTAAGCACATGCTAAAGACGTAAGAGGGTTGCAGGGTATGTTGACCGGGGGTTTGGCGAATTTATTATGCCCTTATAACGAAATGCTGCGCATACGTACGTATATGCAGGTTAATTAGCCCTAGACGTAGAGTACAGTGGCCGAGCGGAAATTTTTGCGACATGCGTCGAAGACGTCGTCGGGAAGTCTCGCTGGTCATTGAGCCCGGAACACTGGCGAGGCAAAGTTTGTTATTAATATGCATTAGTGGCGTAGCAGAAGTTTGTTGCAGGAATTTATGGCTGCGGAAGTCTTACCGCCCTTATTACGAGGTTATGTATCTACTCTTGGTCTTTTATGTACCCTTGTATGTGTTCATAATTTGGTCCTCGTCTTGCATTAAATATGGAACGCAGTGAAAAGTTTGTAATGTGCGTGTTTGTCTCAGCTGTTGCGAATCTGGACTGTCCGGGACCATTGTGTAATCGAGATTAAGAATCAGATGTTTGGAACGTGTTGTTTAGCATTGTTTGGGGTGAACAAAGTAATATTGGGAGAGCTTTTTAACACTAAAACTACCGGATGAGTGAAATTGATCTACTTCAAAATCTTTATTGCAAACATTGGCAAGTATTTCATATACTTCGGTCAATGACCGAAGATATCTTTAGACGTCTTTAGAAAGTGATGCAAATAAAATAAGTTAATTATATAGAATTCGAAAGATACAAGTTTAAATAGATTTAAAAATGAATTTTGTTGAACAGAAATTTTTCTATTTAATTACCTTTTTATTTATTTTTCGCGTCATCTTAAAATCAAAATGATAGTAATTCTTTCATCAATAAATTATTTATTTTTTCCGATAAACATGTAATTCTTCTTTGTTTTGCTGCAACGTTTTGTTAGAATATATTATAGATTCATTTGGCTTGCGTTAAACGAATATACACTTCATTATTTCATTTCATTGCGAACATTATCAGAAATTTCTGAAATTACATTCTACAGCAAACAAGTTAATTATCATTAATTAAAATTCATCTGTTAATATTTTCATTATAATTATGTTTTATTTTAATTTAATTAAAAAATACGAGCGGAGATTCATTCGTTACAAATGACGTCGAATTACAGAAGTTAATGACGAATCTGTGAAGGTAATGCTATATTGAGACGCGTAATAAGCTATTTAGGTATGTATTAGTCTATTAGTATGCACAGGTGCAAATGAAGCAGGTAGTCTACTTCATATTGTTCATTATATTTGTTTATGGAAACTGCATATAGACCGATTTTCCATGCATACGTTGAATGGAGTAAATCGTACGCGAACGTTATTCTATTGTGATGAAATCGGGAATTCTGTATCTGTGTTGTCTGGAGGATAAAATTCAATTTTTAGTTTATATTGTAGTATTAAGAAAGTACCTATAATCGAGTATTTATTCTGCAATCAAACGACCTATCGCAGTTTACTTCCAATTTAAACCATGTTCATAATTCTAGCGTAAGTTAAGCAGAGTTTTAAAAAATACCTTTGGACCATATTAAATAAAATGACATTAATTCAAATGGTATTACAAAGAAAAATTCTAATTATTATCTTTCGAAAATTTTTTAATCAAATGCAAAAATTTAAAGAAAACCGTGGTATGTTCTAGTGCCGAAAGATAAAAATAATTTAAAGAAATGAAGGTTTCTTGAGATTTAAAAGTGATGATTTATGTTTTCACGGCAATGACATGTTAAATCTATTGCCCTGAAATTTTTCTGATTCTTTCATAGACTGTTCTACAATGACAAATACAAACAAAAAGGTTTTTTATGTTTTTATATTTAAATAAACAAGTATTTCTATATTGAGGAATATAGAACATAGATTAAACTGCGATAAAATGAAAGAAAATATAATGAGTCCAATCAAAATAAGAATGCCTAAATATTTCCATTACTTTTAATGACACAAGAAATATTTCATGTTCACTGTAAATGGTTCCGAAACAAGCGTATCGTATATAAACAATTTTCTTTATAATCACCCTGTCCATTATTGATAATCCAGTTCGTCAAATCAAATTCATTCGACTTTATTAACGTGCCTCGTTAACATGTTCCTAGCTTTATTTAATCGTGTTTCAGCATTCCAGGGGGAACTTGGATGGGGAACTTTAGTTTTCCTTAACGACGGTCTCTGTTCGGGGAATCTCTTGCAAACAATATGTAGTGCAGCACAATGCTCTAATACAATTTCGAGACGGATGCATATACGTTTCTGGTGACTTAGTTAGTTGGTCGAGGACTAGAGACAGTCAGGTTCCTGTTAGACTAATATACGTCGGGTCAAGCAAGCAGGCTTAGCCATCGTTCCATTCACCGTCACCGATCTCAGTGGACGATGTTTGCGGTATTGTTGTCTCCCATTGCTTCTCTCTGAGTTGTCGTTATAAATTCAACTAGCTTTTGAAAAACTATAATTTGGAAGTTCAGAGTGAATTGACCAGTTTCGATGGTTCATTTCTGAAAAGATTCAATTTTGATGTACCAATCAAAGTTGAAAGCCTTTGCGTTTTAAAGTACTCAATTAAAAAGTACATAAGATCAAAATAATTTATTTACTCAAAGATAAATCGTATAAATTTGGTTCGAAAATTTTATTCTTACCACCAAAAATAACGTTTAAACCTTCTAGGTAGTTAAAATAATTTTTCTCGTCGAATTGTAGGTATTTAATTTTATTCGAAACTTTTTTCTCATCGTCGAAACAAGACTAAAATTTCTCAGAATAATCAACATAATTTTCCCCTAGAATTGTACTTTTGAAACATTTTTTCCTCCTATCAGAAATAACGACAAAAATCTTTAGTATCGCTTAATCTCGTAACTACATCTGTCATAAATTTAATATACAAGAAACAATATTACATAAATGTTACGTAATTCTCGTTACAAATATATGACATAAAGAAAATTCAGATTTTCGTGAAAATTTACTAACACTCTTCCGACCACTTCATTGACGAGCAACGACTTTCAACATATCTCGTTGCAAAATTAACAGAAACCTGTCAGTCAGACGGTTGAAACAAACAGACACACGGTAGAGCTTCGCGACATTAACATCGAATAAACTCGCCAGCGATACGGCGAAAGAGACGTTGAAACTCTACCCCGGTGCAATCATGGCGCAGTAGAGCTCGAACGGAAAGACGCGGTAAGATAACGTGGAAGACTCGCCGGGCGCCACGTCAGAGCGGGCGATTTGCATAAATAAAGCGTCGGACTTCGGCGGCGGCGGTGGCAGTGGCGTCGGGTGTTCCATCAGGTATTATGCTCTCAAAATGCATCGAATACGGGGAGTAGTCATGCATCGACGATGAATGCGACCGGCCCCTCCGCATCCATCCGCGTGTATATGCGCGTCGTGGTTATCCGACCGCCGGGAAGAAAGACAGAAAGAGAAGGCGGGACGTGGCGAGGGCGGAGCGGCGAGCGAGAGGGAGAACGCGAAATACCTGACCATGATAAATGCCCGACGCACATCACTCTCCGCGCGACGCACGTCGCTCGAAACGGCTACAATGCAGCCTCGTGCCTATTATGCTAAAATGCAATCTCCTGATAACCGCAGCGGCGTCATTGCGGAGCTTAATCTCACCTATCTGTACAACCGGCCCGCGGGAAGGGAAACAAAATGGGAACGAGAGGGGTTCCGCGAGATGGGGAGGGGGCAGGCTTCACGGTGATTCGGGATAAAGAGCTCCGGGATCGGTGATAGCGCGGCTGGATGGAGAGAGAGTTCCAGGGGAGAGAGGAGAACGAGAAAAAGATAGTGCGGGCTGATGGGGGTGAGATACCGGGGCTGGGAAAATCTGGGAGAGAGATAGAGGCGGACAATGCCGGAGACCGAGGAGACGCGGAAAGAAATAAATTCCACGATCGATAACGGCCGGTCGAACGTCAAAGCTGAGCTGCGTGGGTGGACAGCGGATCTAGCCCGATAAAAAAAAAATTGCTAGGGGTGGAACGACAATCGACGGATCGTTTTCTGGGCGCCGGGGTAGTTGCCGAGCGATCTTGCTTACAAGTGGCCGTTTTTCGGTATCCCGATCACGGCTGAGCTGCGTGTAACGATTAGAGTAACTGGCTGCCGGGGGAGGGTTGTTGATTGCTTTATCTTGATTACCGCGATAAGACTCTGCGGTCGTTGGAGAGTTCCTTGGGATGGCGAAGGGTTTGATAACAGTAATTTGGACGAATTATTTGACCGATGGGGGAATGGGGGATTGTTCTTGGGGTGGATTTTTCTGCTTTCTGCTATTTCCATGGGGGTGTAACGTGTGTTCGAGGAGTAAGCGAGGGGTTTCGGATTGGTAGGATTGTTTGTTTAAAATGTGGAGGGGGCTGTGGAAAGCGGATGATGGAATACTTATTCTGTGGTTAATGTTTTTAGTAGTTCAACTGGAAATATTTTGGAATCGAGAAACTGAATGTAAATTATATTTTACAGTGGTTTATTAGTAGATTGTGGATTTTTATGCATTTATGTAAAATTTGAAAGTGCGAAGTCGCATAGAATGCACTCAATTCGGAAAAATATATAAAACATCCAAAGCGTAGTGATTTTTATGTCAAAACGTTGTTTTAGTAGATTTAAACTATGTTATATGTAGTGGAGATTTTAGAAATCTTTTCCGTTGTTGCCAAACAATACCTCAGTCGATATGCTCTCCTGATATAACTTTCATTCGATACAAATTCATAGAAAAATATAAATATCTAATAACACATTAATTTCCCAATTTTCCTGTGACATATATTCGACCAGAAATCACAATTTTGTGATTTCCGTTCTGACAGCAGAAAAATTATTCGTTTATTAAGAAGAATTCTCCCATCGACAACGATATTTCTGCCGCGACAGGACACTCGTTTACATTTTCTCTTCCTGTTTCGGCAATGTCTCCCAAAATTTCAATACAAATCCCAGCCGTGTTGTCTGTTGAACGGAAATGCCATTTAAAACGCGCGAGCCCGTAAAATTTATAACGTTACTGCGTTTAAGTCGTCGCATTATTGTGCCGGTGGATAAACTCGAAATAAACATGTCTCTTTGCGAGAATGCGTGACGCGTATATCGCAGTTTTTAACGTTTACCTTTGTAAAACGGAAAAATGCGCAGGCTTGCGGGGAACAATCGCGGCCGGTAACCCAGTTACGACTGATATACGTCAACGGAATAGTAAATTTCAAGGAACGAAAACGCTCAACAAAGCGTACGTAATCTTCTTTCAAACGTAATCGGCTTACCCACGCATTATTTTGACATTTATACGAGGCTATCTTGGCAAATTTTATCTACCGACGCCGGCGAATAAAACGAGCGCAGCATTGTTCAGCGGCGAAATCGTAATTTTCACGGGAGTCAGTATTCAAATGCCATTTCGAATTTTGTCGTGTAACAACTCGATTATCGCGTAATTGCTTTTTTTGGGGGAGGGGGGAATATCTGCATATTGGGAGTAATTACTCTTGACACAAATTAGTGTCACATACTTGATGAATTGTGTTTGATAATGCTTCAAATAATACGGTTAACGGTGCAGTTCGCCCGGAAATTTGGTTCATCGAGGTGTCACAATGGAACAATATCATTCTCTGGAATCCTGGTGATGAAATAATTTTTTTTCATGATGTGTTCGTTTATCGACGTTAGCTTTATGCAACTCGTTAATTGAACGCGTATTGAATTTTAGAACTTTATTTGGCAAATATTTACGTCGATTGTGATGGATACAATTACAGGAATATGCATGGTAATTGTCTATTTTGGATCCTCTAATTTTCATAATATTATTGAACAAAAATGAATTTTTCTAAGGACAATAGAATAAATTATACGATAAAGGCCCATAAATCTAGTGTTAAGAAAACAGTTACAAATTGTAGATTTTAAAACTGTGATTGGAGATAAGAGATACTTTTCACGTAAAGAACTTACACTTACAATTAATTACATATTTTAATTCTTTCATGCAAAAGCTAAACATTTTCGTGTTCAATTATATGAAATGAATTACATTTATATTAGAAAAAAACAAATGCAGCCGTCTACCTTTCATTTAATAAAATTCAAAGTAAGGTAAAAGCACCAATAGTTGAGCAATTAAGAAAAATATTCTGCATGAAGAATAGTAAACGCTTGTTCCTCTATTGAATAGAAAGACTCTATGCGTGAAAATGCTGTTTGAACTTCTTACATTACGTGACAAAGCGAACTTTCTTAAAACAGTTATATTATCAAAATTTTATAGACATTTTTGAAAATTCAATACTTGCGTCAAATGTTGATCATCCTTTAAAACGAGAAAATACTAAAATAAACTACTGATACCAGGTCAATTACTGGTGTCTTTACCTTAACGCAACATCTTGACAAATCATCGTGCACCTCAAAAACCTGCGATTCTTACATCAAACACACGTAAGACTCAGTTGTAAACAAAAATAGCACACTATCCGAGAACAATATAACATGCAATCTAAAACCGTCCGCCCCCTATCACAGATAAAGGCTTCCGATCTTTCCAGTTCATCTCGGAGAATACTTTCGTGTCTTCCAAGATTCGCCCATAGATCCACTATAGTTACGTTCTCGCTTCATTTCACGGTTGAAACGGGCGATCCGATAAGCGAGCGTCTTTAAAAGAACCGGCAAGGAAAAAATGTATAGTCAACAGAGGGCTGATCGCTGGTAAGTTAGTCAATGGGTCAAAAGAAGTATTCCTTCTGCCTTCGCAGCTACGGAATCGTTCGACGTTTAGCTCTCTTCCGAAGAACATTCGGAAAGTTTAGATACCTCTTCGGTATCCTCTTCCGGGCGAGCGAATAAGCAGGTATTAAGGGCTTAGACCACAGATCGAATTCGGAGTACCTATACCTGTAGTCGTGCGTCTCTTGCTTCCGCCCTCTTCTTTCCACTTGCTGGTTTCTTCGTCTCTAACAGGCTACCTCTCGAGGACCTCTCTTTCTGCTCTGCACCTCTCCACATTTTCTTCCGGGTTTCTCTCCGCCGTTCGCCAACGCCCTAGACCAGGCAACCACCAGCGAGAATGTGGGGGTGGTCGGAGGCCGGGCGAGGTTAAGTATCGTGGATCGTCGAACTGCTCAACCAGCTTCGTGCCAAAAGCGAAAGGGGACTTAATGGAGGATCATCGTCTGATTTCGTGTAAGTTTCGTCGGTGCGCCTCCTCCCCCTCTCCAGCAAAGCTTGTAATTACGTCCGCGAGGGATGTTCGATCTCGTTTTCGTTCTCGTCCGAGTCAAGTTTTGATTGCCAGAGTCGCGTTCCGTCTGATAGCTTGGCGAGCGATTGATTGTTTCTGTCTACGTTTTAGGTGGTTTGGGGATGTTGGTATTGACCGTTCGTGTAAGTAGATGTATTAAGGGTACTCGTAAGTAATGTCGTTTTTCTTTAATTTAATAAATATTGCTAGCTACTGACAATAATTTCATTTATTATAACATAACATATTTTTTATTTAAATATATTAACGTTTAGTGATCTTATTGTATCAAAAATATTTATGGCTACCCCTAATATTAAGCGTGTAATTATTTACTTGGATCATCGTGTAATTGGTGATAATAGAGTTTTAACCCATTTTTCGTTGATGATTAGAGAGGAGCTAAAGTTTTTTGAGACAGTCTTTTCTTTTGCTGTTCACATAACACATTTCAATAGTACTCGTTTTGAAATATTTTCGTTGTTTTTCGAACTTTTTTGTTACTTTACTTTAGTTAATGTAATTTGGGAAATATTGATTTTGAAAGGTAAATTGCTTTAACATTTTCTGTTTTATTTAGGATTTAAACAACTGTTATTTGATTTCATTTGAAAAATAATGTTTTCGAAAGGTAAATTGCTTTAATATTTGTTGTTTTATTTTAAAAAGCGTTTGTTATTTGATTTTACCAAAAAAATGAAGATTCTTGTCTTCTATAGCACAGAAACTTCTATTTCTCTTTATTTAAAATAATTAAATATTTAACAAATGAAATATTTGAAAATAATTAATTTCTAAAAAATTATGTTTAGAAATTTATTTACATAGATTCCGTTTTCAAAAGAACCTGTACATTTGGATAAAGTTCTGATTTATCTTTTTTATTCTTTCATTTTCATCTGGAATAAAAATAACTTAATCGTAATAGGAAATATTTGTTTTAAAAAATATTATAAGTAAACGATAAATGTAAATTATGGATTATTTGATGTAGTACGTGTTGAAATATATAAAGTATTTCTCTTTATGAAATATTCGTGCCACGCGTGTTTAAAAAAGAGATGTACTAATAATTGGAGGAAAATAATTTCCGACAGTGTTGCATTAAAAAGTCGGGAGGAAAATATTATATCCGTTTCGTCTTTTTCCATTCGCTGATTACGAATACCTTCGCAACTGTGTCAGTTTAATTTCACGATTTTCGATGGAAACCGTTCAGCCTGCATATGTGCGAATATCAAACTCGAATACGTGCCATGCTGACCGAACCACACTCGACGATCAATGTCCTGCCAGGACAATGGCACAGGATGCAGGATGCTCGAAATGATTGAGGTTAAGTATCGGAGATGGTCAAACTACTCGAGCAGCTTCATACCTAAATAGAAAGTACGTTTAATCAAGCATCATATATTGAATGTGCTCTAGCTAGAAAATTTTCACGAGATATTATCACGAAATTTAATATCGTTTCACTTTAATGTCAGTTTCGTATTCGATAAATTTGTAACATTTCATCTTAAAACTTTAGTCGAGCGTATAAAAACAGTTTTGTTGAAACGGGAAAAATATATTTAATTAACCCTTTACGGTCGGTACATTTTTCTGGCGGCAGTACCAATTAGTCGAAGCAAATATATCTTTTTAAAGTTATTTTTCTATAGGTGATTTATAATAAATATATGGATATTAAAAAATATGGATTATTTTTTCAAATTGATACATTTTGTTGAATATATAAACTGCAGAGAATAATCAGTACTTATAATAGTTCTCGATCGTAAAATAACACTGCACCCAGAAAAAAGATAATGCCGCCATACTGGCGACACCGATTTTGAAGATAAATGTTGAATATCGCCACTGTGGCGGCGCCGATCGCAAAGGGTTAAAATATGATTAGTGACTTCGCGAAAATATACTAAACTTATTGATTTATAATCATGAAATTTCTTTTAATGTCGTTTCTGCTCCTTTATTCTTTATTATCAGTACAAGTTTAGTATTTTAACGAGAAGTTGCCATAACATTTAATATTATATTAGTTCCTTACGACTATTTCGTGAACTCGAAACTCTATCTTAAAAGTTGCGTTAACCGTGTAGAAATAGTCTTGTCAAAATATTAAAAATTCTCAAATGGTGGTTAAACTAAACGGATTTGTCATTGGTCAAATGGGATACGCACATAAATGTATTATTTTGGTGCGTAAGGCTCTTATTTGATCGCGCGAGTGACCCTGCCTCTGGTGAAAAGGGGCCCGCAGGTAAAAAAGGTCTTAAATGGTCGTTCTTAATTTCTCGGCACTCCTGGAAGTAGTAAACATAAAGTCGCGAGTGCAAACAATAAAACAGTCCCTGTCACTACAAGGATACATAGAAATTGAACCCTTAACTGACTGGAAGCATTTCAAGTTTAGTTACCGCCAAAAAATACAGTAATATAGATAACAAGAGAAAACAAATTCACAAAAGTGACCTAGCACAATACTTATTAATTGTAAATATTACAACATTAACAGTGACAAAAATAATAAAATGACCCAGTAAGTAAAATTGTCATGCCGCTTATAGGGCGGCATTGGCCTGTTAAGGGTTAAAAGGCCTTGGATAGATTGTAACTTCTCGTGTTGTATTGAAGAAGTTTAAGAATCTTCTGAAAATCGCTTCTGCTAGTGGTTCTGAATCTCTAACAGTATCTCGCAATCTCCACCAGAAACCTTTTCCTCCAGTAATCGCCCACTTAACTCTTGATCAGCAATTACCGATGAAAACTTTGATCAGCGCATAATCAAAGCAAACAAAAGGTTCATATCCCAGGTGATTCTCATCAACCGCGAGAATGCATCCGCCGCAATCCTGCGTCGAGTGAGCCATCCCGTGCACCACTCCAGCTGATCTTCAAATTCATCATCGTCCGTTCCGCCCTTCTTTCTTCCAGCTATCATTTTCCCTTAAACGGCGCATCAATACCCCTGAAACGGGCTTAGAGGAAAATCGTGGCAGGCGTTAAGAGAAGACTCCGGCCTCTCCTGGGAAAGTAGCTCGTCTGAGGAAGTTTAAAGAAGAAAAAGAGCGAGATATAAAGTGTGAGAGGGGGCGAGTGGGACGGAAACAGGAAGGAAGAAGCCATGCGTTGAAGGGTGAAGTTTAAGACGCGGAACGGAGATGGGTTACCAAGACGAGGTTACGGTAATCCGCAAAGCTCATCGTGTAATTTCCCATAAGACCCCGCCGGAGCCTGTGCTTTGCTTTTGTCAAAAAGTTCACCGCCGGTGCGGTGTCTTCTCGGTTCGCTCGGTTTGACCGTTCGCGTCGTTGCGCGATCCAAAGTGGCCCCGAGCCGCCTCGTGGCGTTGCTCGATTCGCCGTTGGTCGAAAGTGCATTTTTCCACCCCCTAACTCGCCGGCAGCGCCCCGCTCCGACCCCTTTTTCCCCAGCTACTGTTCGCTTTCATCGGGCCACTCTATACGGGTGTCACCGGGCTTAATTAAGCTAATGGATACCCGTAATTGATGCAACGAAACTGTCCGTCGCTAGGCCGTATTAGTTCAGCGAACGCGTCGGCTCGCGATAAAGATCGATCCGAATCTCCCTCGAGCCTTCGTGCCCTTAGGCTGTAAGGGTAATCGATTGGAACGGAATTTCGGAAGAAATGTTTCGAGGCTTTGAAGGGATTTCTTTGGTCCGGCTCGGAGAACCCCTTAAGGAATGCTTTGATTCATGCTTTTTTAGGATATATTGGATCGGGGACAATCTTGTGTGAGATGTTAAATGATCGGGGATCAGGGGTGGGTGAATGCGAAGTATTTTGGATTGTTTGGATGCGATTAGATGGTTCGGATGTTGTACTGTAATTTGCTTTTTGTGTTCTGCGTGTATTGTTTCATATGCTTGGTATTCAGGTTTGATGGGAAAACAGGGAACTTTCGGTTTGTTAATTATTGTAAATTTTGATCCTTTGTTTTCCACTTGTATTCACCTATATTTCGTAACCTATTTTTAAAGATTTTATATTTCGAGGAAACAAAATTGTTACAGGTTGATTCTTGAACTCGATACTATATTAAATATTATACTGTAAATACTTTATATTAAATACTTATCTCATATATTCATGTGAATTTTTCTGGTCATATTTTTTTTTATACTATCAAATTATCACGTTCGTACAGTGCATGCGGAGTAAAAATTTGTTTATCGGTACTTGTAAGAGAATTTTATGTTTAAACGAATTGTGTGTGACTAACAATTTTCGAGATAAAAAAATATGGTAAAAGCTTTGTAACGCTAAAGTGTGAAATATATTGACTAAACAAAAAAGTCTGAGATATCGATATACGAAAAAAAGGGCAATTGTTATAGAGAGAATAAAGACAACGCTATGATTCGCGATATGACAACGTCGCTCGAAATGCGTGACGGCCATTGGTCTCTGTCCGTGACACGTTACCAGTCGCTGCCTGCGCTTTGGGATTGTTCTTTTGAAATTCAGAGTGTAGTTGATCAAAGCAGTCACTTGGAAAATAAAAAACTTGAGATTCGATTTTTAGTTTGAAATACGATAGTTTAATTCTATTTTCCCTGCGACAATGTATTCATAATTATGGGTGATATTTTTTCAGTTTTAAATTCTCTTGTAATATACTTGATGGGCATTGAATCTTCAATTGTTGGACATCTGACTGCACTTCATTAAACCTGCTTTTTATCGTTATTCGATCTACCCAAAGACACTTGTGCGACCAATATTGTTTTACCTCTGATTTCAGCTATTATTAGCAATGCCGCTTCATTAAATAGAGAATGGAACAATATACAATGCCGTTAACTGTATAGGTTGCTACACATAATAATAGATTCATAATTGTGTATTGCGTATTCTACACGCGAAAGTTACAGGCAACGATTAAATAATAGTATGTCATCCGTATTTTAACGCTAATACTATACGCTACATACATATAATGTATTATAAAACAATTCGAAATTGAGATTTTAAGTGATTCTAACAAGTGAATTGTTCGCTAAACATTTCGCGATTTCTAATCCCGCTTTTACCATTAAAGCACTGAATTACTTTTAACAGAAGGTACGAGTAACGGTATTAATTTTATGTATAATTTGACGAAGGTGAATCCGATTATTTTTGCAATGATTGAAATGCATTAACTCCTAAACCACGCAAACCGCTTTATACACGTCAAGCATATTTTCCATCTACCGCACGAACCGCGGTTGAACCGCGCGTACCGCATCTAATTTTAGCACGCGATCCGATTTAACGGGTATAGGAGCTGTATAGTGTGAGCACAATTTCCCTTGAAAAGCAGATAGAAACATTTAGACAGCGTCTGATAGTCTGCTGCGTAAATAACGGCACTGTGACCAGAGTTGAAATTTCAGTACCATTGATTGATTAATCTCATTGAAAATGCAAATTGGATTTAGTTAATTGTTAATACCTATCTTTTCCTCAATATTGTCTGAATTTCGTTTGGAGGATAATTCTTCGAATTAAATCGTAGCTATTAATAAACGTACAACAACTGACAGAAATTTAATTATTTTGTGTATATTAAATAATTTACATCGTGTTTAGCTTTCTTCAGAGCTTTTGTGTTGATTAACCCCATTAAATAGAATTAGGTTATTTGTTGCTATAACGACAATGTTAAATTATTAATTCTTCGAACATTGAATAATTTAATTTTGCATATATGTATACTTTTTCTGTTGAATAAGAGTGATATTTTACATTTTATCGGGATAAATGGACTTGTGAAGTATTAACGCACTAATGAGTTGGAATTATTATATAGGTCAGCGTATAAATCGATGTGCCTGTGAAATGATGTTGAAAAAAGTAACGAATGTTGCATATTTGTATATTCGTAAATATGAAATATGAAATATAATGACCATTCTGCCAACAGAGTTGTTTAATTAAAGAAAACCTGTGGTAACTATTT
This sequence comes from Nomia melanderi, assembly GCF_051020985.1. Classification (NCBI taxonomy): domain Eukaryota; kingdom Metazoa; phylum Arthropoda; class Insecta; order Hymenoptera; family Halictidae; genus Nomia; species Nomia melanderi. The sequence continues at coordinate 26,150,626 of NC_134999.1, read as the reverse complement.
CGCTGTTCAAGTAAAAACTATTTCTCGCACTTAACACAGTTCACGATTTCATAGTTTTACAGTTGAATCAATCGCTCTGTTCGTCTATTTCCCATTACAGTCGTTACATCGGGCAACGAAGAATATCCCCTTTTCTTTCAAGATCCATCTCCAGGCACAATTCAATTTATTTCTGATCCTTCTTTTGAAATTTTCATTTTCTTCGTTTGTAGCGGACCTAGAAAGTAATTTATAAGCAGATTCCGGTGCAATTTCCGAATTCCCATAATTTAGATTCTTTCGGGATTCCAATTTTCGAATATTATATTATAAAAGAATGCGGAATAAAAGAAAATTAAATGTTGAAAGTCACCACGGTAAATATGAGTATATCCGAATGTACGTATACTTAACACGATGACTGTCATGCGCAATTTGCTAGTTATCTCGTAGTACTGTAATTGTCTACGTAATCCTGTGTAGAATGTCAACATATTATTTAAAAAACAGGTGATACGATATCTTTTGTTTGTGCTCTTGTATCAACATAATTGAGCTAACATCCTTTCGCACTGACATCGATTTATAAACACGTCATCTAAATGTAAACTGTTTCTGTAATGTGCGATTCAATGCTTACAATCAGTCAGATGCCTTATTATCGCTAAACCAATCATTAAACAAAGAACGAACCGTTGAAAGTCAACTGTCTCCAGTCGATATACAATGAATTTAATTTACAATTAAAGTTTCGTATTTTTATTAACTTATCCTGCTTAATTTAAATACAATTGTTACCATTATAACATTTTAATTGTACATTTCGTTGCATTTGTACTATGGTTAATTTATACTTGACAGTAATATAGATGTTTATAAGAACGTTCTGGATTGTATCCATTAGTTGAAATCATTTAATTTCAATGAGCATATTATATTTTCAAACAATGATTTTCAAATTGTACAACGGCCAGCGAAGTAACCATTTTTAATTTTATAATGTTTCTCCAAATAGAGAATAAACGGTTTCAATTCGATGACAAAATCTAGCGAAAAAAATGTAATTTTAAGAAGTTACTTTAATTTTAACGAGATTAATGTTTTTAACGTGTTTGACATATTTATCGTATTTAATATGTTTAACGCGTGGATGAGTCTTTCTGCCCGTTACTACTGACACTTTAACCTGTTAACTGTGGAATTTAGTTTGAAAAATCTTTCGTTTTGCGCTCAATAAAATAAAAAAATGAAATGTATGTATATTTTAATGAAAAACCAAACCAAAACAAAGAAGAATTGCATCTTTAACTGAAAAAATAAATAATTCATCGTTGAAAGAATTCGTATTATTTAAAGCTTTAAGATGACGTGTATACTCGTCAAGCGCAGTTAACTGGTTAATAAAACGGGACAAACTCTGGATCGAGCCACTACACGGACCATTCCGTCACACGCCTGGCGATTGTACGGCGGAAAGTGTTGCAGCTTCAACATCTCGAAGAAAGTTGTCAGGGTTTAGTGGGTTTAGAAATACACCAGTAAATGTGAAGAAAGGTTTAATATATGAGATACGTGCGCGCGGCAACATGCGCGCGGTTGAGAGCGGTTCGCAGTTAACAACACATATGTGGACAAAAGAACGCTCAAGAAGTGCGAGCATGATTAATCTATGTAATATACCCTATGAAAGCAGCACTCGGGTGGCTTGATAACAGTAGAATAATATTTACTTTAAATTCGACTCAACTGAATAATATTTATGTTGAATCATATTGAAAATCTTCATCACAACTCTGGCACGTTGTTGTAAGGCAAGGTGTTAATCATCTTCGCGACTATTACAAACAGATCAGTTTCTACATCCGACGAAATAACTTCACCACGAGCAGCCGAGTCTGTGCTAGGAAGTTTCAACCATTTGTAATTTACGATAAACGAAACTTGTTCTCCGGAGTCTACTACCATCAGTTTACTTCGTTGTTCCTAAACCCGGTCGTGATCGAAGTCCCGTAATTCGTGGACTAATACGACACAACAAAAAACTTGAAATTTCTCTGTGGCATGCACTTCGACGGGTTCTTCCTTTACACAAGATTGCGTTCGTCTGCGAGTTCATTAGATATCCACCTTGCGCAGTAAAGGTGCTCGCGGCAATACGCGAGACAGGAAGACGGTTCTTAGAACAAATAGCGGGGCACCTCGCGCGCGACAAACCGGGAAAGGAAGCCCAGCTCTCTCTGTTCGTATCGTTAGACACCCACGGCTATGAGGAACACAATGGCGTAAACATATCTCGGCTGGCATAGACGCAGCAGATAAGCTTCGACTGTGCTCCGACGCGCTTTTATACGATGAACCGGCGAAGTCGGCGCCCGCGGAATCGATAACGAAAATTGCTCATCATGCCCTCGTTAGCGAGGCAAGCGGAATTGCCGTGTGCCCGCTTTATGGATTATAGTTTGTTGAAAATTAAGTGGCCGTTCAGAGTCATTTTCCCGGCAATCAGGAATTACTGTGAACGAGCCCCGCGACAGGACAATGCGGATTGCGATACCGACAATTTGGTCAAACGTTTTCGGGGCGTAACGGAGGATATTGGAAACATTGGCTCTTAACATGAATAAGTTTCAATGTGAGTGTAAATGTGTTTTAAGAAATTTGTTAGGTACGAGGAATTTGGAGTGAGTATAAACGTGTTCTAGGAATTTTTTTAGGTACGGTAAATAGCAAGAAAGTAGGTATACTTGTGATTTACTAAAAGTTATTTGTCGATAGTTTAACAATATTTTTACCGAAGGTGTCGAAATACTCACTTTACAATTTTAACTGAATAATAATATGTTTATATTTTCTTTTATGATTATCAAATAATGATATTTGACACCTCTCAGTAAAAATAGTTATATTTAATACCAAAGGGCAATGAAAATATGTGTTAAATTTAGCCGCTGCCATTTCACTGTTTCATGACAGTAATAATAAAAAAGAAATAGTTAATGTAACGTATTTGTTTTATTAATCATTACTTTACGCAGCGATAACCTGCGATTCCCGTCGGTTTTCGAGAAATAAGTTTTTAATTCTCTATGGTCTTGTGCCAAGGCAAATTCGATATTTAATTTCATTCCGAGAGCTATATATCAGGTCGGCCAAAAGTTTCGTTGCATCCTTTTAAGGAAGTTTGAAAAGAAATTTGTCTTCGTTAAATGAAACTTTATTGAACTGTACGTTGTCCGCTGTGTTCGGTAACTTTCTACTGGTTCTTAAGGTATTTATTCGTACATTATAACACGAAATAGCCACAGTAAAGAGAGAGATGACAGAATTTCCCGATTGATTCAATATTTTAATGATCTCCGTTATAATTATTCGTGATATTAATAATGGTAATTACATTCATTATCATTAATAATAATTGCATTAAATTTAAGTACACTGTTCGAGTTTCTCGAATGTTCTGAAATAAATGATTAATGCGCTAGAGTAAACTATATTTGAATTAAGTAATGTATTGCTGCATTGATTTATAGTAATAATAAAAAAACATGACTGTCTTCGAAGCATTTGTTAACACGATACTCTGTAATATAATATACCTATCATATTTCTTTAATTCTGTTTTTAATCAGGTTTTGAAAATTTTAAGGTATTTTCATTTTTATCCCATATTTATTAAAGATTTCTATAGTAATCGAATACTCCATGATATTATTTTTAAAACTTCGTGAAGATATGAAAGGTTTATATTTTCCTTTGAAAATGTCTTCTCGTTCATTAGCATCGTGTTATTAGTCCTCGATTCTTTTATCGAATTTTTAATACTAATAAAAGGTTTCATAATGCAGCCTCGAAATTATAATAAAAAATCGATAAAAGTGCGCTTCGATAAAAGAAAAAGCATTAAACCTTTGAGGGAAGATTTGCTTAGGTTTAATACAATATTTTTAATGCATTCAAATAGTCTTTTCATTGAATCCTTTGGTGTAGACCAGTGATGGGCATTATTCGAATGAAACTTGATGTGTATAACTATAACGAATAGGTAATTAATCATTATTCGGTTATTTTTTACTTATTTTCGGTTATTTGTCTTCACGTTTACAAATTCGGTTGACAGCAAGACAATGCCATCTTCCTTTCTTATGATATTCTATGTTGTTTTAAACAAAAGTTATTTAAAATAACTTTTATTACAGCTATTTAAAATAATAAACAGTATTATTTACGAATAATGAATATATTAATTATTCGTTATTCAGAAATAACAGTCTGATTGTATTTATCTGTCATTCTTTATTCATTACCTTCAATAACATTTGCCTAACATTGTTGTAGACCACCTCGCATTATCGTTTGTTTTCGTTTTCATTGTCTTCAGTGCTTCCATAGTACTTACCATGAAAAACGGGCAAACGGAGCGAAGCCGCTTGCGGTAAATAATTGCTATCCTTCCGACGTGTTCATTCAAGAGCGATGCAAATAATTGATGAAGCTTGGAGATTCGTTTCTTAATTGGAAGACATCGGTCCTCGGTTTCACTTTCATCTCGTTTAGCACGCGAAGTGCCTTTGAATGACCAAAACGTTCTTTTTATTTAATGCCACCCCTTTCATTGTCTTTAATTGTTCCAATCTCGCATTGGAAATAAAGAAATCTCAATAGTAAATATTCTCAGTGGAATCTAATTGCGCGTGAAATATTCGTTTTCTCGGAATACAATATTCGATTCGATTAACTTCTAAATTAAATGTAATGAATCTGAGCTGGTATGAATATATTTAATGAATTCCTCAGCTAATTTAAATTTTTTGATAAACATAAAACAACTTACATTTGCAATTAAAGTATATTTATTTCTTCTTCAAAAGAAATAAATAATGATATAGGTATTAATTATATTTTACAAAATTATTTACGAAATAAATCATGAGACAAGAAGTTAGTGTGAGCAACAAAACTTTATCAATACATTGCTCTATGATTTATTTCTCACTTATGATCGATACAACTTACTTTGTCATGAATAATTTTTCATCGTGTTTTCATCGCGGATCGAAGATTATTATAAGGTAAGGGGTTAATAGATATTCTTTTATCATTTCATATCGACAATAACAAAATTTCATGCAGTAATATGAATATCGAGAACATTTCATGTTAAACCAAACATACGTACATTCTTACATGTACACAGAAGACTTACATACACAGAAAGTTTGCCTCTGTTGCACCGAGTCACACACATCAATCATTGTTCCTCAATTTTTGGCTCGAAATCAAGTCTGCGTGTTGAATCATCCGCCGTATTCACCTGATTTGGCACCGTGTGACTTCTCTTCATTCCCTAAATTGAAATTAAACTTGAAAGGATGTTTTTTTGGTGAATCCCGACCATTCACACAGCGTCGACGCGAACATTGAAGGCTATTCCACAAAATAAGCTAGAACACGTATTTGAATCCCTATTGAATTGCTGTAACAGGTGTATTAAAGCAAAAGGAGAATATTTCGAATAATGAAACCAAAAAAATATTCAAATACATTGTGTCAATAACGTTTTTCAGGACTAGTACTAAAACCTAATGGACGCACTGTGTAAGTACACATACGTAGGAAGAAAAATACAAGCAAATCCTCGCAAAGCAAAGTAAATATTCTACACAATCCTAACAGCTTCAGCCATCAATTTTACCAACCGCGAAATTGGCATAATCGATTCTAAAAATGTTACCTCGACAAAATCTCCATTTCCCCGGTGTAAGAAACCGCTTTGCTCCGGTTCGCCGAAATATTCACGCGCGCGTGACGATTTCGCAGAATGAACGACGCTTTTCTTCGTCAACTTTTCCCCGAAAAACGTAAATAAAGCTGCCGGCGAACAATGGGTCACGGTGGCAAGTTTTTCGCGGCGGTGAAGCCGCGTCTTCGGACGACGCGAAATTACTGGTTTTGCTTGGTTTTGCTTGGGCCCCGGTCTGAATAGAGGCTGACAGCACTTCGCAGCTAACGTGCACTCAACTACTTAATAATGTAACAGTCAGCCAACCACTATGCACCCATTATGCTTCTATGCACGCTGCGCAAGAAGCAGAGGTAACTGCCTGGGGGTTGTAATATAGGATTCGCATCCTGTATTGCGCGACCGGCCCCTCGTTGTATCTGTGAGCTGCGGGAAAACACGATGAATCCTCTTCCTCCGCCATACGGCCGCCATCCCATGGCCAGTTCTTCTGCGTACTCTATCCGATCACCACCTGCTGACTAGTCGGAGCTGAACAGGCCAGTTGTTAATGTCCCTGCTCCCCTTTTAGAAAAGAACCAGCCATTTTGAGGGTTGTTTTCATTATCTTCATATGAATGATGATGTTCATGGGAACAGAAATAAATGGGAAACAGTTTTTAGGAAATTGTTACTTATCGGAGTGTCATATTAATGATTGTCACTTTCGTATGTTGTTTTATTATTGCTACGTTTCTAGAAAAAATAGAATTACCATCGCACTTATTAAAATTGTATTTTACCTATTCTGTTCATTTTTCTGTAGAAGTTAATCTTTATTGACCGCAATTCCGTAGATTTTCATTAAAATTTAAATTTCGAAATTGATTACAAGCTAAATGAAACTGGTTCAGCGTCTATGCACTTCAGGCTAGCTGAGCTCAATGAGAACAATAAGATCACTATACAAATGGAAAACCTAATAAAGACTTATAAAAAAAAATGATTACTGAGATCTAATAATAATCTAATAATAAAACACTTTGACAAAATATCCAGCTGAAAAGAACGATTTCAAACTTGAATCTTAAATTATGAAAACTATAAAATACGATGATGCGTTTACAACTTATTATCGAATAAGAACAGCGAACACTTGTAATTGTTAAAGAATCAACAAAAAATTGAATTCGATTTACTCGACGGTTTCTTCCGACCTAATGTTTACCTTCATCTTGCATTTTCCGAGAAAACAGCATTACTTATGGGGATGGCTCAATAATAGAAAGCTCCTTGTTCCCAAAGGCTGGAAACTAACTGATTAAGCGTAACTACTCTGTACCGACATTCAAAGCGGCTCCATTTTCTCCGTTGCGCGTTTTGTTTCATTCCGCCTCTGCCGACTTTCTCTTCTGCCCCCCACCCCCGCATTATCCAAGACTGCAAAGAATGCGGCAAAAGATTGCCTTTTAAACGATCAAGTGAAGCGTCGCTCAACCCCTAGCCCATGGCGTACGGTTCCGCCACGGGGCTCGTTCATTCTTCGTTGGCGAAATATAAGGGACAAGGGCAGCGGATGATTGATGCACTGCCACGCGATTGATACAGTCGCGATTAGTCGGCAACCGCTGTCATTCCTCGGTGTCTGTGATTGAAGGGTATTTGTTGCCCTCAAAGGTGTGAATATCAATGCCGGTGTCGCATTGCATTCCTCGTCCCTTTTTCTCTGGCTTGTAAATTTAATTGTATTGTTCATTTAGACTGTAATTGTTATTCGTGAAGCAGTATTTCTTGGTAATTATTCATTTGATTAACATAATTTATACGATTTGTCTGTTGAATCGTATTGAAATTTCCTTTCTGAAAAATGAATTGTATTAATTTTAACCTTTTCTTTTGTTCTTGTCCTATATAGAAAGAAATATAATATGACATCACAATATTAACAAAGGCGACTTCTAAAAGAAAAAGAAAGCTTATATTATTAGAAAGTATATTATTTTTCTTTCTGATAATATAAGCTGTTTTTTCTTTTACAAGTAGCCTTGTTCATATTGTGACGTCATATTATATTTCTTTCCCACTTTTCTATAGATTGAAAATCTAATTGTGTGGTTCAGTTGCATTGTAGTATCAATATTTAGATTCTCTCTGGACATATTAGAATATAAATATACAGTACTTTCAAAAAGAAATTAAGAAAGATATTTTCATTGATTAGATACTACTATTATTACGCGCTAAACGTAATGTAATATTATATTTATAATATATATTCACAATATTCTATTTGTGCAGAATTATATTAGTTATTAATTTCTGGAAAAATAGTTGTATGATATTTTCAAAATTTTGGTTTGTCTTTTGTGATCTACCCAGGTCATTTCACATACAATTTATTTAATTGCCTTATGTAACCGTCGTTTCACAGTTTAAACCATAACAACGCTACTGTATGTGATACCAAATAGCAATTTATGACTGTAACAGTGTTATTAAATTTTAACATGTTAAAATATGTCGCATTGTTATTTATGAAAAGGGACAAATGGTCCAACCGTAATAACAATGTTTGCGTATTGTTCGTTTATAATTTTGTCATTATTAGAATTGTAATAATAATGATTATAAATAGGAAAATAATCAGGGAAATAATTCGCCATTAAAAGTTAGTAAATATCGACAAATTACGAATTCTGATAACCTAAAATGGATAAAATTGATATTTTATATTTATAAATTATTCACTGAACCACATACTACTTTCGTTATGTTTGAAACATGTATAAATATAATAATTCTTAATGCAAAGTTTATAAATGAAATTACAAACATAATTCTCCGAAAACAATTTCCTTGATGCGTTAAAAGTGTATCTGTTGGATATTTTATTTTACCAATAATCTTCACCCACAACACTCGAATGCGCCACATGCATTATTTCTATAAATTCGGACACCTGCCACGTGTTTTCTGTTAGCGCTAAAAGCATTTCCAATTTCGTTCCTTATGGCTGTCATTTTTATATACAATAAAAACGATCGTTTCCGTTTATTACAGAATTGTTTATTGATTATTCGAAAGTTGTTTTACACGACCCTCGTATCTCTGTAAAACTGCTTTCTTGTTAGAACAGCGTAAATTAATTCTTTTTTTAAATAAACAACGAATTTTCTATTTAAAAGACGTAGTTTACGTTCTATATTACAACTACACTGCAGACTTTTATGCATTTGCAGAACTTTTATGTTTGAAAAATAAAAAGAAACAACTGGAATATTAACAAAAATTCATTGTATTTCTACCCTACTTTTACTAGAGAACATTTTTTAGTCGACGGTGAAAATGTTTCCTTATCCTAATATTTTAAAATTAACCTACGAAAATGAGAAATTATATAACAGTTCACAGTTTAATTATAACTTTCATTCTGTATAATAAAGATTTCAAATGTTGTTTCAACTTTCGAACATACGCTCGACATCATCTAATTTTAAATTTCATGAAACTCTCAACTCGTTTTATTAGAGTTAAAAATTCCAAAATTTGTTAGTACTTTCCTCAAAAGCCTAAAGGTTTTCGTTGTTTGTCATACATTTGTGTGTTTGTCCTATATTTGACAAATTGTTATACAACTTCTCGTACAAATGATAAACTGTCATATCGGATCATCCCATAAATTAGCAAAACTATTTTTAATCTAAAATATATTCTCCTTCATTATCTATAAATTGTCTATCAGTACATTATAATTATTTTGAAAACAGTTTTTTTTGCCTTGATTTTTAAAAATAAATGAAATCTAAAAATCCGCATAATTTATGGGATGGCCCAATAAAATTTCTCACACGAATAACAAAATGTCACACAATTTCTCACAGGACTGATAAAATAATCGCAAACAAATAAGCGATCCTATGAAGACAAAATTTCACTGAACTCTACTCGTTCCATCGATTGAATAGGCAATTATCATTTTCCCGTGCCCCCTTCTTGCGTTCCTATTCTCCCTTCCCTCATAAAACTTGTCCACATTTCAAACCGAAGTTATCCACTTTATTCACCGGGAGCACAGAAAATTGGCTCGCGTCTCCGCCCGCGCGATAACTGTCAGCCAGAAAGTGGATGCTACGGGCGCACGGTCGTCGGTTGTTTTCGTTTTAATGAGGATAAAAATTTCATCAGAATGTTCGCTGTCCGGAAGCAATCGTGACGATTTTATTAGCGGCGACGGCCAATCAATTTTTCAAACAAATTTCCCGCCACGGCCACGGGCGCGGACAGAGGAAGACCGCCCTTAATTGCGCATTTTCCTCTCGAGACGCTTTCCCGTCAATTAAACGCGATTCGTCTTTGATTGCTACTTTTCTTCGATCCCAGGATAGGTCCTTCGCGAATTTCATTTTTCCGGCATGGAGTACCGACATGAAGTAATAAAAAACTAATAATTCACCTTTGATTCGGTGGGGGTAGCCTAGGGGTGGCATTGATCGATCCACGAATTGAACTTCACGTGAGTACGGTTACAATATTCATAAGGGAAACTTGATACTAATCATATATAGTAGTAAAATTGTAGGTAGGGTAATTGAGGGTGAGATGGTCTGATCTCATTAAAATTGTCAAATATTTTTAATTTTCTTGAGTGCTATACTGAATTATACATAAACCTATTTAAGAAATAAATGATAAGAAATAAATTGTTATTAAAAAATTATACGTTGTATGTTGCAATTTATAAACAATTTGCATTTATGGTATATACATACGATAAGCGTACGTGAAATTAAAAAGAAAATTTAGCAATATCTAACTAAATTAGAGAATATTCATTGTGTCTAAGTATGAATAATATTCGAATACTTTTGTTTCTGTCTATATTTACATGATCGCTTAAAAGTTACATTGAGCTCTGTGAAAAATGCACAGGGAATGTACTGGAGATCTACAAAATACTGCGATCTTCAAAGTATTGCTAGATCACTTAATGGCTAGGTTGAGGATGATCGATCAGTTTTCATTTTTCTCACCCCATTTTCTGTTGGTTTCATTTTCTAATTTCTGATATATTTTATCATTAATTTATTATTCGTCGTTACAGTTACACGTAACCAAACAGAACTATGAAACTGTAAACTAGAAGACACCTCTTGTTTCTATACTGATCCACTAGATATCGAGTCATCCCCTAACTGTACATTAAGTCTGTGCGCGCTCGACCTGGAATTCAGGTTAAAATCATTGTTGTTATGTGAACGTACCCACCTGAAATTGACGTCGTATCGGTGTCAGTAAAAATTGCACAATAAATTTTACGAATGCGGCGCGCAGACCGTCTTGGTCCGATCCCTGGAGGCAGTCGTTAGAACGACCGCCTTGGCTGCGGCTGTTGCGAGCGCACACATCGGCCGGTAGCCACTATGTTTTCGGTGATAAACTTTACGAGCGAAATAATAAAATTTCTTATATCGATCGGTGATATTGGCGGAGCGGTAAATAAACGGGAGAATATAGTCTTGCGCAAGAGTGGCGCGGTATGAGCGTCTGGCTGGGTTAAGTTGATTGTTTTGGAAATAATTGGCGAGGAAATTGGAACGGACAGTTTATTGTGGCTTGGTCGGGGACAGTGGGAATGAATTATCGTTGGAACACGCTAGATTAAATAGTTTGGAAATATTTTGTGAGGTGAAATGGATAGATGTTTCATTGAGGGAAAATCTGATGTAGATTTGTTTTATAATCAGTTTTGATGTTTAAACAATTTTGCTGTTGGCTATTTCATTGGATGGCGCTTTGATTGAACAATTTAAGTTTTGACGGGAACTAGGAAAACTAAAATATACAATTTTTAATTAAAAATTTTAAGACTTAGATTTTGAGATTTTAGGAGTTTTAAATTTTAATATTTTTTAACATTTCAAATATTAAATTATAAGGTTTCAAATTTTTAGTAAAATTCAAAGTTAAAAATGTTAAAATAAATATCGTTATAAGAAGATTAATACTGCTTGCAATTAACAGAAGATTGATTGATCATTAATATCAATCATATCGATACATATTTTTCGTACTTGGAATATAAAATCATTTAAAGTAGATTACAAAATAACAATTTTTTATTTGAGATGAAATTAACGGTTCATCAAGTTTAACAGAAATTATCGTTTATGTTTTTAACAAACTCTCCACAATTTATATATTCCATAGTTTGATCTAAATAAAAAAAAATATATTACTCTTTAAACACCATCAACACACGATCATCGCCACACCGCTACATAACGGAAATATTACAAATTCGAAAACACACTTATCACGGATGTGGTTATGAATTTCCGGTTGGTTAGGAAGTTTCAAACTCTAATTAATAAAACGTAGCAACTCCGAAAATATGTTCCAACAAAATTACCAGCCAGCGATCCCGTGTGTTTACGCCTTTAATCATGATTAATCAGACCATGAATACTCCACAAATTAGTCTCCCGGTAGAATTAATAGTTGATTTGATTACAACGAGCCGTGTCTAATATTCGGCGATGAATAAACACCGTGTACTCGCCTGTTTAATTTTCCAGCGAGCTGCGCTGCTTTTTTCCAGCCTCTCTCCCTCCTCATCCCTTGATAACTCCCGGTAACGTCAGAAAATTATAAAGCCCGCTTGAAATTTTCATTCGGACCAGCCCCGCCATTTTTTACCGTTACCAAAAATTTAAAACGCGTCCCCGTTGAGTCAATAAAGCTCGCAGCGAGCCGTTTCCCGGCGAATCTCGCCGTGAGGACTCGTGTTTTTTCCTCGAATTAACATATCGCTCTATCGACGTTCATCCCTCAGCCATCCTACATTAAAAAAAATACGTCGTTCTCGCAGGGACGAGCAATGAAACGCGGATTCGATTGCGATCCATTAAGTGCGCATCGTTCAAGCGATTCCCGTGCATTTAAAAAGGGTAATAAACGTCATTGTCGATCGAGCACGGCCAATTTTCGGTGACGAATCTAGCCCCCACCCCCTTATCGTCGTGACGTTTCTGTGTGTCGCTATGACAGTGATGCACAACCTACGGTCCACAGAATATTCCTCTTTGTAGATTAGCTTTTAACTATAGAAGGTGAACAGTGCTGCATGATAGTCTACAATATAGTCTATGAAATGAAGTCGTTGAAAATGTTTGTTCATTCCTGTTTCCTTGTTTGCATGTTTTGAACTTTTTGGTTTGTCTTTCAATTAATCATAATGAATTATTAATGTTAATTAAAATAACCGAGATGATAAATATTGGCTCTCTGTGAAGTCTGTAGTAGTTGCTTTGTCATCGAAGGATGGAATTTTTAGATGACTTTACAGGTGATAACGTGTAGAACCATTAAAATTCTTACTTATTACTTTTTCTAGATATTTTTTCGAACTTTTATTATTTGTAACGATTTTATTAAATTTAAGATAATCGATTAATAACTAAAGTTAATTATACAGACTTAGTTATATAGTTATACAAACCGAAATAGACCTAGACACCACGGACAGAGAATGAACCGAATTTTGTTGAATTTAGGAGAAACGAGACGGTTAAGAGAGCAAGCGCCGTGAAGCGTGTTGACCTTTCAGTTTTTAGTTCACCAGGAAAACTGCTTTGATTACATGAGTATCTTAATGTGGGTCTATTCGCATTCAACGTGTTAACACATTGTTTGTCACAATGGTCATATCCGAAACTTCATATTTGGTGGAAAATAATTGTAATTTGTGAGATAACTGATATCGAATAAAAATGTTTAGTAGCCCAAATAACTAGATAATAGTGTAACGTCAAAATTGCGATAAGAAATCATTAATAATCTTCCTTTTTGTTTTTGCTACAAAATAAGTGATATTATATAAAACGTCGAAGTTTTTTGCAACAGTTAACATGTTAAAGCTTAACAGTGAATTTGTTGCTCACCTATGCATTACTGTAGTAGCCATCCTCATACACATTTGTTTGCGTTAAGTATTTCTAAGTTATTTATCGCCATATTGTTAAAAAATATTGTCATGTTAAACACTTCATTTTAATAAACATGTAAAAATTACATTAATTTCCAAATGTGTGTGAAGTAGACATTTTTACGTATCAAAACGCGAGATATCTCGTCATTCGTCCATAATGCGTTAACAATCGTTTACACGCTTAGATAGACTAGAAAAGGAATTCATTGCCGCAACCTTCGACTAATATACAGTCTTGCACGTGGCTATTTTTACATGCAAACAACACGCAGTGATCTTATGATTAAATCTGTACAGAAAGAAATCAACGTTTTGTACGGCAGATATAAAACAAGGCTAGAAAGTCATTGTAGTAATCTAACAAAAAGGTTACACTCAGAAGATCTTCCTAGAAGACTACGAAGAAAACATTGGACGACCTTGTCCGCAACATAAGTACTTACTGTAATCTATATACATGATACACCGGATTCGTTCTACGCGAATGAAAATCAAATAATAAATACATTTATCTATTTCCTACGGCCAAACAAAAGAAATAATAATAATGGCATTGCAGAAAACGAAAGTACATTTTATTCGGTGTTATTAAATTCAATCTAAATAAATTTCAATATACCTTGCTTATACATAATGAATTGAAATGAATCTTTGGACATATATTTTAGATAACCTCGAATATTTTGCTTTTGCAACATTCTATATTGTTCTGCGTTTCAAAAATTGAAATGGCTAATGCAAGTGCAAACACGAGTTAATTCGTGACCGATCAACAACGTTTGAGCATGAAAACACGAGTTAGCTTGTGACCGGTCAACAATGTGTTAAGATTGCGTACAAAAACTACCGCGTAAATAGTGTTTTAATTCACCGCGTAAATCGAGGCTAAGGCGTGTATCCACACACACTGCTAAGTCAATTTACCGAATGTCTCTTCCAAAGAAATTTTAAACGGCCCTGAAGATAAAAAAAACATGGAAGGTTGTGCGTCACTGCGCTATCACGTCTCGTCCGCGTGTGTCGATGTCGCGAATTGTTTCCCTCGATTCGAAAGCATTTTTTTTTAACAAGAGTATCGTGCGTGGTGGTGCGAACAGACCGAAAAAATGCGTGTAGAGCCGGGCACGGAACGGTGAAATAAAGCACGTGTGAACGGTACGCGCGGCATAAAATTCGTAACCGGCGTATGGCGAATGTAAATCACGGAGGATTGAACGCGCATGAATTTAACCGGGCCGCATGTAAATTTTGAGTGGCGAACGGGGACACGCGGGACGACGGACGGGGCGCTGTACGGGGAAAGGCAAAGTGGACGGGCCGCATGTAAATTTTATTGCAATCAACTATTGTAAACAGGATTAACGACGATGCAACGCGAAAACTATTTGTCTTCCCGTCTGGCTAGTCACGGCGCGCGAAAGTTGGTGATTATGGTAACCGGCGTCCCTGTTACCGCGCGGATTACTTTGAGCACTCGAGATTTCGCCCTGATACGTTACCTACACATGTGTGTACAGTGAACATTGGATAATCGCAATTCTCAATTAGACCGAAAAATTACAATTATAAAGAGGTGGAATCTAATCCATTCTAAGAAACGAAGATTTTAGCATGGCGGACGTAGAAGAACAACGCGAGTGAAGGGAAAAGGAACACTGAGAATCGAAGTGTTCGGCAACATTATCCCCTTGCACATGTCATGTAATTCCTTTGAATTAAAGTCAAATATTATTTTTATATGATCAATCGTAGTTTTCTAAAGTAAACGTAGACATGGAATGAGCATGAATTGCTTTCCTTCTTCTGGCGAATCAGAAGCAATAAAGTAGTTCTATCGAGCGCAGTTGTGAAAGAAATTATAAGGCAAGTGGTTAACCTTTAGCTACAGCGGGACTAGTCTTGAGGCTATACCTCTGAACGACAATATTTGACGCGGTCTGCATATTATAAATGTAACACTACGATTTGAGGATGATAGAATGTTCCACCATGCAATTACGTTACATTAGACTATAATGTGCACCGTTATCGATGGCAGAGGAAGAATTGAGCCGTTACAGTGGCATACCGTTCTAGAAGATGATATACACGAAACTATAGTGGCTTATAGTAGCTAAAAGGCTAAAGACTCGCGATGAGCTTGAGGCCTTTAACTCAGAAATCAAACTCTTTTATTTTTGATTTTTGATGAATGCAACTTCCACCATCATGTTTGTTATGTTCTTTTGAGTAAAATGACACCAAGCACGATACAATTACGGTCATAATTGTTTGTATAATAAGGAATTGAAGTTTCGGATATTGAAAAGGACTGTGAATAGAAAAGAAAGAGACGTTGGGATCGTTAAGTTCGACAATAGTTTAATTATGTTACATCCCTCAACTACATTTCGCCCCAAGGTTCCCATTTGGTCATCGTACCCTTCCGCAAATGAAAAATTTTGTAAAATAATAAAATCTTGCTTAGCAGTACTACATATTTTTGCACACTACCTACTACTTATCATTTCCGTTATCACGAACATCCCGATATCAATGTTTACTTTGCAATAAAAATAAGTGGTAGTTTCACGTTTTTATTACTACGTTAAATTTCAGTTTGTGTAAAAATCGGGTCCTTAACACGTTCCGTGTCAAGCCGTTTTTGAGCAAGTGTCATCACCTAGTCTGTCCCGTTTTTTGGACACGATACTAGGTTTGGTAAATATATAAAAATGATGTACTTATAGCTTATTTTTGAGTTGGAAATTTATTTATTAGTAGAATATTATTAAAAATATAAACTGTATAGAAAATGACCAGGAAATGAGGTCTAAACGTGTCCCGTGTTTGGAACATGCGGCACAGATCGTGTTAATGGGTTATGATATACAAAGGATTTAACATTAACATGTTGACTGCCATGGTGGTCATCGATGACTGGAGCTTCCAAATTGCTTGAAAACAATTACAATAATGGAATTGATGTCGAATGAAAATATTTAGTAACATAAGTAACTACATAGATAGTGGTGTAACATGAGTATCGTGATACTAAATTCTGAATAATTATTTCTAATAATACTTAACTTTGTTATGATTCTGATGAAATAGCATCGTTTTTTACATATGTAATTAAGAAGATAAAAGTTAATTGTTTTGAAAATCTGGAAACAATGATTATTAATATATTCAAGTGAACGTAATAAAAAAACAAATTTTAAAAGATAATATTATTTTAGTAGTTCTAATTAAAATGTAGTAACATCAGTTTTGTATTTTCAATTTATTTGTGTTCTATGCTAAACAAGAGATTTATTTATTATGATCTATTTTAAGCGATCAACATAGAATGAAGATTATAAAATGTCAAAAGTTCTCGTTTCTTTTTTAAACTTTTAACATTTATAACTCATAATAGTAAATGCACAGCCCATAATAACTTATTATGCAGCGACTTAAAAAGGAGACAGGACCAAGTGTATTTGTTATTATACACAAAAATTTATCGAATGATGTTACTACAGCATTAACTTTTTAAACGAATACAGCCGTATTCCTAATTAGAGTCATTTCTCCTGAAATGAGTTTTCATTTGTGCCAACTGAAAAATTCATTGTACATATTTACGGTAACTGCTACAGTATGAATGTAGCTGAATTACTTTAGAGAATTACGACACCTGGGTCTTTAATATTTTGTTTTCCTTTCTGTTGCAGGTACGTTTAAATGCTACGCTTTGTTGACAACTGCAAAATGGATAAGTAATTGCATTCTCGAATGCTTTCAATTTTTATCTTTATTCTGTGTCCATGTTATCAAAAACATTCTATTCCACGATACTCTCTTTAAAATATTATTTAAATTTTGCAATTTTACTTCATCTAAATGACATTAATGTCAACATAGATTTAAAGATTTTTACATCATCGTACTTTGAAGAAATAAAATTCTGCATTTTATTACATAGACATTGATAACTCAGATATTATTGCTTATTTTTCTTATACAAGAAGCTATAATTTAAAAAACAATGAAAAATGAACATTAAAACATGATCATAGATACATAAGAAAATGCAATTAAAAATAAATGTTTTCGATATAAAATTTGATCTTGTTCGATATCATGTATCTGTAAAATATCTAAATGATTCATTTTAAAAACAATATTACTTTCTAAAACAAAAGCCTCGGTAATCGTAGAAAAAACAGTTGTTGACTACATATTTCGTTAGTTCAATATTGGCGGAAAGTGGGTTACGATAAGAATCTCTGAATTTTTTTTATTATTCGCGTGTCACTAGGATCAACATTCAACGAGCGGTTCTCCCGCTCACGTGACTGACGTTCTCTCCAAATATTGTTGTCAGTTGAGTGTCATTTCAAGCCATTTCTAACTAGAGTTCTGCAATGGGCGGGTTCACTCGGGCGCAGCCGAATTTACCCGAACGCTTCAGCAGTGTTGCCCAAACCATTCGCTCGAAGCTTAATCAGTTCGGGACCCAAACAGTCATATCCGCTTGAACCCATCCGATTTTGCACGATTTTAGTCGAAACTGACATTCTGTTCTTCGAAATTTCTTTAACTCCTATATACTCCTCGTTCGGTATAATTGAAGTTATTAAACTTTTTAACCGCCGAATTTGTTCGGTACAGAGTGTTATTCGTATATTTCGAATCAAGTATTACTTTTGTTCCTATTTGCTTATGAATATAAAATTGTTGCCAATTCCTGGTAACAAAGCTTCTAGTTTAGTAACAAAAACTAAACCATACTTCGCAATTTAAAGGAATTGATAGGGTTTAACCCTTTGCACTCGAGAATATTTTTATCAATAAATATTCATTATTTTCTGATAAAGTATCACTGGTACTTTTTCAACTAACATACCGATACATCCTGCATAAATAAACGGGGAGAACTATTTTATTTCGATATTCCATGTATTGATAAATTATACAAAATTTAGTATTGAATTTTTTATTTATAATCTTGCTGAGTCAAGTTAAATGGCGACTGAAAAGTGCTTCTCGCGTGCAGAAGGTGAATATTGCTTTTTGTGAAATTGTTCTGCTCGCATATGTCACGGGCTCGACAGTTAAGAGATTAAGTATCTGTCTTTTAATTAATGAAATTCTTTCAATTCTTTTAAAGTTACAAGCTATTTGTAATATTTGGAAAATATTTGAATATCGTATAAGAAATTTATTCATTTCCTAAGATATTCGCGAGCATTCTATGAATATAAATAATTTCTACTTGTATTCGAGGTTTTCGACCGATAAACCTTATTATAGTAAACAAATTTTCGCTGAGTGATATACGGAATATTTACTAATGATGTACCACTTATATTAACTACAATTTACTGTTATACAATTTTATACAGTATAATACTTTGTACTACGTGCGTTACTGACGTGAATCAAACCAACCAGTGGCTTAAAAGTGAAGAGGGTCACGGGTATCCGTCCAGCTCGTGACTCTCGACCCGATAGTAATGACGGAATTAGTTAATTTAGTTTTTATATAATCTTTGTTACTGGCCGAGCCACGAACTGAGGTGGAGAGTGCGGCCAAAACTCCTTGCCCCTCTTCACTTTTGAGCCACAGGCCAGCTTGGCTCACGTGAGATTTAATAATTTAATTTATTCATTACAAACAAACTACACCAATACAAATACAGTAAACTTTATTCGTAACAATTCGATATCTAAAATCCCAAGTTACAAGAAAGTAATTTAATCATTTAAGTAACAAAAGTTGAATCCACAGTTCTTTTATTTTCTAGTATTCAAAAATTCCTTGTACACATAATCCAGGTTCCTATCGTAAAGGTTCCTAATACATAAAAAATAATCCTCGTCCGCAAAGGGTTAACAGAAACGAACGAAACGCTCGATTATTAGAGATGTATGGTCCGAACGACTGTGCAGAACGATAAAAACGTTTGGGATATCAGACACGTGATCGCGAAGGGTCAAAAGTAAACAACGATCTGAATGATAGCGAACAAAAAACACGCGTGCGTAGATATAAGCCATTGTATCCGAAGTTTCGGGTAAAACCGGGGGAGGGGGGTAACCGAAACAGTTCGAACGAGTGGGGCGGGCTTCGTATAAAGTCGGGATCGGATAAAATCGAGTGGGCGAACTCGCAGCTGGCCGAAGATTGGGGTGCACGGAATTTTATCCGTTCATTGCAGAACTTGCTTTCTAACCCCTAAATATTTTTGTGATTCTATTACCCCTATGCGAACCCTTCTAATGAAAGGACTCCAATTTAAGACTTCCCCAACTCGGGATTCGGTCAAATAAATAAGTAAGTTTCATTTTCGTTCGGGTCAGGTTAATTTAACCTTTACGTGGAACGAGTAAATAAATTTTGTTTTCATTTAGTTTCTATTTCTGCACGTTTTCGTTTATTGTTCAGAGTTGGCGATGACATTTGGATAATGAAAGGGTATCGGATTTCTTTAGATGATTCTTGAATAGGTACATATGCACCTCCACGTGATCTTATTAGTAGTGCTGAGGTGCACTCTGGTAGAAAATTGAGGTTCGATGATTTCCTATTTTGAATTTATCTAGTAATCAAATTTTTTGTACAATAAAGACGAAGAAATCGTTCTATTGCTGAGAAGTATATTTTAAAGTAAATATAGAGTTATATTATCATAGTATTAAGAAAGAACTGCATCAAGTGATAGGAAAAGAGACTTTGTAACATCATTTAGTTAATAAATAATATTTCAACCAAGTTTTTTTAAAGTTTTCTAAATGGAAATCGAAAAATCTTCATTTCAAAGTATACCTATAAAAATGAATAGATAAGAGTTTAAACCTAAACTTCATTAGCTGTGAAATCATAGAAAATGTCCTCCTTTCAATTTAGAAAACACCACTTTGAATTTGAAGTCATTAAAGTATTTGAACAAATAACTAACTACTGCATCCGTCATTAGTAACACTAGAACTACCGAGCATTTAATACGATTCAAATATAACCCCTATAAAAATTGCAACAATAGATTATTTTCAGTTTCTTTCAGTTTCATTCAAGTGGAACTATTTGTTTTCAAGATCATTTCGAATGTTCAATGGTTCAAAGATATCAATAATTGCGAAACCAAAAGACCGAAATCAGTAATTTTTACTGGTATGGTAGTTTCAGTGTTATCACTAGGTTTGCAGAATGAGTCAATTTGACGCATTTTGAATTTTATAAATATTACTCGATCAACATTTATGTTGGTTTTTATTGATGCAATTACACGAATATGTATCGTAATAGTCTATTTTTAAATCTCTATTTTCCAAGATTTAAACGAATATCAATTTTTCTAGGATCAATAGAATAATTAGTACAATAAACGTCAAAAAACTAAAAAATGATAAATATGCGATTTGCCCTAAAATTCCGGGTCAAACAGATATTTCTCACTTTTCAGTTTTTTACTTATAAAGTGAATATTTTTTATGTTTTTAAAAATTTGTTTTAATGATATTGAAGCTGAATGTGTATTCGTAACAAATTTCTGAAAAAATGTAGATCCTAAGTTTTAACTACTAGTGTTTTGCTATTAAATCTGAGCTAGTCCGATCCGCTTCGGTCTACCCTACTTACAATTCGCGCTATCAAATTCATCGAAGAAGATTATAAAAACCCATTTTCAAATTTCGCAACTTTGTCGATACTTGTCGCGCGCGAATTACACTGGCAGTTTAGCTGCAGTTGAAACAACAAACGTCCGCGACCAACAATGCCTACTTTCAGCAAAATTTTCGAACGTCGCTTGTAGACAGTTCGATTTATTTTCGGTCTGAGCACTACGTATTGTTCTCGTTTCCATGGAAGTTTGATTATCCATTTCTGCGATTCGAGGCCGCGGCAAACTGCGACGAAGCCGAACTCATCGGCACACGCGTTGCGCGCAGCAGACGATTTTAAAGCCGGCGATTTAAACAATCTGGTAGTCTGGCGGGCAGACGGGTCGTAAATTCGAGACACTTGCATCTAAATTGTTGGGGCTGCCAGCCGCACGCAACTTTATTACGATCGCGACCACTGGGAAGCGTTTCCCCCGATTTTTTCTCCTTCTTGCCTCTAACAAGCAGAGGGACAGACATAAAAATCTGTTTACGAAACCCTATGCACATCACAGTACATATCTAGAAATGAAAAACCGTCATGGTTTTTTTGACAATGACCCTCCGTTTACAAAAAGAATGAGTTTTAAGTTTGTATGCTGCTGTAGTAAGACGATTAGAAGAAGCCTACGACAAGATATAGCAGCAGTGGTAGCATCTCCGACTATGACGCTGAAAGTCATAAGTTTCGAATCTCCATGCTTGGAGTTCTGTTTTCTCTCCGTTTCTCTTTGTTTTCCTTTGAATTATAATCTCTAAGTAACTTGTATATTATCATTGCAATATTATTTGTCGTGTCATTGCAGTAACATACAAACTTATAACTCATTCTGTTCGAAAATGGAGGACCATTGTTACAAAAGCGATGAGGGTTTTTCCTTTCTAGATATGCACTACAACATGCATAGGGTTTCATTCGGAAACAGATTTTTATGTCTGGCCCTCTCCTTGTAACAGGACGGCGAACCACCAAGGAGCGGAGCGTTGGCCAAGGGCAATCGATGAAATTCTATTACGTTTAAAATTCACGAACGTTTAACCGCTCCTACTGTGTGCAATTTGCATATCTTCCCGCGCGGCCATCCACCGGCTCCCTTATAATCGCAATAAGTGCATGACGGTGCACCGCAGTAGTGGCCGCCCGCGAAGTTACTATATTAAGTTCAGAACAAAGGGACTAACAGTTTCTTCTACCACTTTTTTCTTTCTTCCTCCTTTTTCCTTCGTTTTTTTCCCTTTTCGTCTGTTCTCCTCCTTTTTTTCGGATTTTATAGTCAAGTTTCAAAGTAAACTCTTGGCTTTCGAGGCTACCGCTTTCATTTAGACCGTGGAACTTTTTTAAATTTCTCTTTCTTGGAGGACTGGGGAACGGCTTTGAATTCATACCTTTCTTTAAATTAGCGTTGGTTACAAATTGGAAAAGTTCACTGTTAAACGTTAACAGCGGAAGTTGGTTTCGGCTAATATTGCTTCGTATTTGTAGCGAAAGTTTAATTATTCGAATCGGAACCCCGGATTGATATTCATGGAATGCATTGGATATTCAATTTTATATTGGATGGGGATATTTTCTTATCTTTCCCTTTTCGCTGAGCGAGGCTGAAAAATTCACGACATTTCGAGGACCGTGGAAGATTGGTCACGGTGACTACATAATTTAATAAGGTACTTCTAGGAGACGTCGCCTTTGTAATAAAACAGCGAACCGTCCAGGTCGTATGCTGACATTTCCCAGTCCGGGTGAAAGTCCTGTGAAAATCAGCTTATTTTTAGATGAATGGTGGCAATGCATTGTTTCTTGAATAAGTTGCTAAGCACTATTTTGTATACTTGACAAAGTGAATTTTTATTTTAACCTCTTGATTGTCCACGTCGTAAAATATATTATATATTATACAAATATGTATTAAAATTTCAAACTGCAAATGAACTGCAAATAAATATTCAACTAACGAGAGACTGACATGTGGCTTTTTCAGCATTTAAGACTTGCAACTGAATGCATAATTTAATTTTTTTATGAAAAGAAATGTTAATAATAATAATAATATTACATAAGTTTTGTTATAAATATATGACACAAAGAAAATTTAGATTTTCCTAGAAAATTTTTTGTATTATTCTTCTGACCTTTTCTTAGTTGCGAATAATGATTTTCAATATTCTTCTGTGTAAAATAAAAAGAAATCTCACGATCAATAAGTGCAACTGTTTGTGTCTAAGAAATTGTGTAACGTAAGTATTTCATACAATTTTTATTTTTTAATCCTCGAACGACGAACTCTAGAACTATTTTGAATCTTTATATATTTCTTTATAATAATACATGAACTATAAAAGGGGAGACTAGTATTTAATGAAAACGGAATTTATACTTACGATAACAGAATAGTTCAATAGAAAACCTTATACGCAAAAGTAATAAAATTGCTTATCTATGAAATTACAAATGTAATCGTTATCTAAAAGTTTCGTTCTTGATTTCAACGTTCTTTCAATCCAACAACATACATTTCATTTTATTTCGATGTAATTTAAAACATACAGAAATTCAATATTCAAACAAAATAAAGAATCTATTATTTGAAACAATATTTTACTTGCGCGTCACTAAACTGGCCTATTATTTCCACACAGCGCGTCTGAATGGACAAAAACCGTCGTCCATTCTACGATTTTCCCTGAAATTTGACCAATGAAGATCAATCAGCATCCCTTTGATCAAATACTTTTCCACTAACTAACAAGGTACGTTCCAGGAACAGTGTTCACGAGCACATTGAAGCCCTCGCGTTTCAGGTTCCTCGGGCAGAAAGCTTTAATCGGACAATTAAAATCTGTTTGGAACGTTAACATTTTTCAACTCGCCGTGATAGCTGTCCGACACAGTGCGTGCACATCCGTTTCATCCCTCGGAAGCCTCCACGTGCGCCGCATTAACTCGTTAAAACTACTGCTCGCAGTTTAGAAGCAAATTGTGGTAATTCGCATCGGCCGAAATAAATTATTACGCCGAGTGACGCGGACGAAATTCTAATTCGTGTCGGCGGGGGGAAAGAAGGTCGAACGAGCCCAGCAATTTTCGCAGAGGGAACAAAAGATCACGCCCAGAAATCGGTCGGGAACCCAATTACCGGGGACGATCGTTAAGCGAAGTTTATCCGGTGGTTAGCTGCTCGCGATTACCTTTGATTAGCCGATTGTTTGTCGCTTCCTCGAGTCATCCGCTCCGCGCTAAACGAAACGCAGCTATCAACCTGGCGTGTACCTTAAAGCGTTGTCCCAATGAGATCTCTCTTGTGGATCACTAACACCTAAATAGTGAAAAATATTTTTATTTATTTTATTTAGGTTTATCCATGATTCGGGGGACTTCCTTTGGCACAGACAGATAATATTATATTTGTAGGAAAAAGAGACTTTTGTTCGTATAAAACAATATTTTTATCATACAGCTTACAATAAAACAAGAGAAAGAGAATTTTATTTGTATAAAATAATATTTTTATCTTACGACTCACAATAAAACAATGAATACGTTCGTATATGCTTAGCCCTCGATTTACGCGACATTCGAATTGCACGATTTCGGTTTGACACGGTTGAAGAAAATCGGAAGAACTTTAACCGGGCAAAATCCGAGCCATAATTATGGAGACCGGTATCTCCCTCGTGTTGTCATCTTGAGTCAGACTCGTGATAATTATGTTTGATCCAAAAATATTATCATGTGTCAAACTCGTTAAAGTACGGCAAGGGATTATCACAGTCAGGTCAGATAAGTGCGAAAATTAAATTAATTTATTTTTCTGCAACATTACAACCACCAAATAGGCATTAAAAGGACAGATTCATTTCAAGAAATCTTTAGTAAAAAGGAAGCTAAAAATCACAAACAAATAGAGAAAAAAAGTATTGAAAGATGTTTTTACACGGTATATAAAAGAAATCCTCATAAGACAACAGGAGTGATATTAGTAATTTCTCGTAATATATTTTATACTAAAAATAAATAATATTGTTTCGTATGGATCTGTTAAATTTATTACACATGTGTTTCTTTTCAATGTGAATTGTGCACTCGAATTTCACGATTTCAATTCACACATTCATCTGACTTATACACTTTTTAGACCATTATTTCGTCACCATGCATTAACTTCAAATACATTTGGGATATTCCAGATTCATTTACCAGGAATGGAAAAATCAATATTTCAGAAAATCAAATCTATTGTAGAATCAATTCAAGCCTAGGATATTCCTACGCCTTGAATATTTATTCATATTACTTACATTAATTTCCACATCTGTACATACACTCTTACCTAGTTACGTAGACATAAACCAAGTATTGACAAAACATAAACATAACCATGTACGAAAAAGATAGTAATTAATACAGTTCTCTTTCTGTGGTTTAACTTCTCTTTTTCATGTTACTTTCTCATCATTTATTGCATTTCGTTCTTCCTCCTCTTTCATCTTCGCTCTCTTCTGTGTCCATTCTTTTCTGTTAATTGTTAAAATACTATTTGTCCTGTAAACTGTTGTAAAAATGTATTAAAAAATTTGTCAAGAAAAGAAAGAAAGTTACCTAACATTGCGTGAAACGTTATGTTATAATGTTATGACTATGAACGTTATGGTTATAATATTATGACCATGAATGCTATGATAATAATGTTATATATGTCTTTCAATGTTATCAATATTGTAGATAACTGCTACCATCAGAATATATTTATTTAAGTAGCAAAATCAACGAACACATTTAACGGAATACCAGATCATATCGCCATCATTAGAACGTAGCACACTCAAAACCAAATTCATACAGTACATCAAACCTCGCATTGAATAAACCATTCGTACATCGAATTTCTAGCAATAGAAGGAGAATAGTCAGTTTTGGCACATAAAGTATTTTCTACAAAAACTCTTCAATACTCCACACATAAAAAGTTCACACTAAATCATAAGTAAATTACTTATTCCTTCAATTTTCTCCAGAAATATACTTAGACCGCTTCCACAGTCAACGATCCAATCGAAAACTTCCAAGCCGTTTCATAGGCAGGTACAAAATTAAAAGGAATCGGGAGTATCGACATGTATGTACAGCATGTCAGCAGTAATCCGAGACACAATATTGTCATCGTTCTCTTTCCGAAAGAGAATCACGAATATTCCGCTGGTTTCTCTTTTTCCGTCCTTTTCGTTTTATCGCGTAGAAGACGGGCGCAGGATTTCTGCGCGCAGACAGCAAGGTTCGTCCGTTCAAAGCGCAATAAGCAAGCGAAGCATGTAATCGACTATCTGACAGTAAATCCTCTGTGGCGAATGTACGCGGTTTCTCTGTACCTGTATCGAGCCTCAGTTACCGAATTCCGACTCCGTATTTACTGGTTTCTCTGATATACGCGACGATTGGTAACTGCATCGTCACCGTGTGAGTACAGCTTGGCGCACGATGAGAACACCACTCGCCGAACTGTTACTGTTTTCAAGTGTGCGTTATTAAACGTCATATATTGTTATGGAATAGAGGTTATTTCCATTCGAGGGAACTCATTCCTATTAACACTAAAACTAGCAAACAGGTCAAAATGACTTGTCCCTAATGTCTTCTTCTTGCTATCAGTAACCTGTTAATTGTAGAGTTGAATTTCAAAGGTTTCTGATAATGCTTGCATTGAAATCAAATAATGAAGTGTATACTGGTCAAACACAGGTCAAATTGTTTATGTTTGCTTTAAACTATAACAATTGATAACAAAAGAATAATATTTCATTTGAAGTCACAAGAAATTGAGGAATATTTATGTCTGTTAAATTGCGTTTAAAATATTCACTACGATACTGACACGATATTATAAGGCAATGGGTTGACAATTGTAGTGTGGTGTCTATGTTCTCACCTTCTTGTGATTAGCTTAAGTTGTTTGTTGATTATATTATTATAAATTTAACGCTTTGATAACCATGTTATTCAAATTTGGAGATTAAAAATTAAATGTGTGAGATACAAGAAGGGCAGTAGAGCAATCGCTATGTAGAATTTTGATTTTTTCGTTTTTCTTTCATTGTAAGAACTCTTTCGACTTTATGTAAGTTTTAATGAATGTTTGGAGGGCAACGTGTTAATAAGAAGAGCAAGTCATCTCGTAGAAGCAGAATTGAGCAAATTTATTTGAAATAAAGATAGAAATCATAATTTTGAAATAATTAATGAATGTGGAGGAATTTTACTTTAATCTTATAACGTTCTGATTCATTATTCTAAAATAACGAGCACCGTAAGATTGTATATTATTTAATTAATCATTCTTAAGAAAGAACGCGCTACAAATTTATAGAAAGGAACTTTTTTAGTTACTTTGTGGTAGTAATTAATTTTTTATTAACATGTACACGTGCGTTGTATAAAATAAGCACGAACAAATTTTATATACATATGGGAAAGTGGATGTTTTAATTAAAACAATGGAATACATGACACAGCCAACTAGACAAAAATAAGTTTCATAATGCATTGTTGTTAATACTTCATATGGCCTGGTTTGCAGTACAGGTTCTGCCACATAAACCAAATCATCTGTTCGTCTTTGCTAACAGTTATGGCACATTTCACGTCTAATTTAAGTAATTCGAAGGAACAAGATAGTACTACAATTTTATTACAAATATTTTTTTTTATGGTTTTTCTTTCATATTTTATTTTCTGTATGTATATATTTTTTCAACATATATTTTTCTGTTGCGTGCAAAATGGATTATTTATGGACCATAATAATAAAACACACGAAATGCCAGTCTATACGAAAAAAATAATTGTTGATTATTACTGACATAGTATAAAATTGCCGCCATAAAAATTATTATAGAGTTATAAATATTCTGTAAAATAATTTCATAGAATTTAGAAGGTATATTGTATTATTTACTAATAAAATGACAGATATAAATTGCAACTTCCTGTTATCAGTATTACGTATATTTGTTTATTACTTACAGCAGCTTTAAATCGATTTAATCTTCTAGAATATTGTACAATGAGAAATTTTGAAATGTACATTAAAAGCTGAAGCTTTATGTGAGATTATTTATGTTGCATATTGACTCTACAAATCGGAATCAAGAACGCATACAAAAATAGGATTAGTAAATGTTATAAAAATTCTTCTTGCGTTGCTGAAACAGCATACCTGATTTTTAATCTGATGTATAAAAAATATATTCCAAGCAAGTTCGTATGTATGCACAGGATGCCGTTGAAACAATGTTACGCATAAAACCGTGAAATAAAATTTTTTCCAACCGAACCTTCATTTTCGAGTAAATCGATGTTAAAAATGCATCATGTGCACGTGCGCTTAAGTACTATGCGCTTCATGTGTCCGACCATTTCTGGTTATTTCCACTTGCGCCGATGTTTATACAATATTAATATTGAAGTGGTATCATTTGTTCAAATATGATTAGTAAGAAACAGTGGAATCAGAGGAAAATATATAATACCGTCTGCTGGCAAACTGTAATATCAATAAATATTGTAAATATTGCACGTAAATATTTAATCAGTTGCATTAAAATGTATACTGGCTAATTTTTATAATTCATCTCGTCGATCATGGGACGTTGCGTTAAAATGTTATCGAAAACATAAATTTTTTACTCAGGTCTGCTATTTTTATTACCTCGTTTTCGATTATGGTAAAACCGAAACTTTCCACATACTCTGTTTTACAAATGTTAATACTAAAAGTACCTGTCAGCAATTTAGCTCTAAGTTTTTAGAAAAAATTCTTGTTATCTGAGTTCTTTTATTGAAATTTCACATTTTATTATAGAGTCTACCTGAATCAATAAATATATTTTATCGGTTCTCATAGTTATGTCTCTATAATTTTAGTAATTATATACAAAAATTTAGTAAGTGTCAGTTTGATCCATATAATACTTTCAGTATCATAGAAATGCAATATTTCTAACAATTTTACATTCTGAGTTCAATTTTTCTCTTTTTCTCTAAATGTATATACATGGTGATCTATTTTTGCAAGATACACCAGTGTCTTTGTTAGAAATACAGTGAATCGTAAGATAAATAGATTTAGTTACATGTAATACATTTTTCAGATTTTTATAACATGCAAATGCATATAACTATACAGTTTAGTCGTTATAATGTGTGGCGCAGTTAAATAATGTTTTTCAGTACCTTCGTTATAATAGACCCTGCCTACGCAGTATGTGCATTAATCACAGACATTTCGCGAAAATATATTTCGAGCTTAAAACTCGATCAAATTTTGCTGGAGTACGCGAGGAACAGTTAATCTGCTGCTTCACTTTCTAGAGATCCCGTGAAATAGACAGTTTTTGCTGCTGCCAAAGGAAAGTTCATTAAAGGTTTTTTTTTTTGCTTTGGAGGATAAAAAATTAGGATTTTTTTCACATGTTTCGAATTTCCATGCCATTGAAAATGTTGTTTTAGAATAATTTGTTTGATTTGCAGAATTGTAATTATTACAGACGTTTAAGAAACTTGGCATCTTAGTACACGAATTCGTCAATTGTCTCAAATCGATTCATTCCACAGTTAAGTAAATACATTATGCATTTTCTTTTTATCTGCACCCACCAATTTGTACTTAAACTTCAATTTTGACAAAACTTCGTATAGGCAATTGAATTTTGCACAGAAAATGTCATCCCTTACCCTTCGCACGAGTCTAACGCAGATTTTTAAAAATTTGGTTAATAATTGATATTTTTTGCAAGTTGTTATTACGTTTTAGGAACATATCAGCAGGGAAATTAAATAAAAAGGGAATGGAGTTCTCATGTGTAGAGAACAAGCACAAAATGTTTTCTAAAGGGTTAAACATAAATGTTAATTATTTCGAATAAATAATCATTGTGAAATCAGCATACATTATTAGCTAATAATAATTTCAGTGTGAGTGAATTGTTCGATTCAAAGAACGTTGGAACGCGATTTTCGTACTGTGAGCAGTTTATACAGCGCAATTCATTCAGCAGAAATAAAAGTCTATTTTTCAGCGTAGTTTGCGGAAATATGTTTACTGTGAAAATTGAGCAATTTCTGCGAACAACGAGATGGGTCTGTTATCGTGCCTATCAAGGATTTAATTGTTTTAGAATTTGTTTTCGTTCGAAATTGCTTAGAAGTGTATTAATATCCTGAAATAACTGTAAGGATTTGAATTGTTATATCAGCTGTTTCTAACTAGGGTAGGCATGTTCAATATTAACATTACAAACAAACTATGGAATTAATAATTGATGATGAGGAACTCACTAAATTTGTACAATATAATTGTTTGATTCTGTGTTCCGACATTTTCTGTTTGAAATGAAAGTAATAAATATAGAAAACAGGTAAATACTTCGGGAAACGCAACAAGTAGGTTAATTTGAAAATAAAATTACAATTTTAACAGCATGTTATTCCTGAAAGTTAGCTATTCTCCATAAGATCTTTTCAAATTTATATTAAGTGGAATATTTGATGAATATTCTATTCTTCCAAAATAATATCAGTAAGTAAGAAATAAAAGTCTCTTTATATAAGAAAAATACAATAACAAAAATTGCACTAACCATAGAAAGAAGAGCATATTAAAATTATATAATAAATACCTACATAAATTCGTAGCAAAATAGCAACCATTCAAATAATGAATCTCTTATTAGATTATTACTCAAATGGCATTAAGATACAACAGCAAGAAAAAAACTAATCTGAAGAATTATTTATTTAATTATTTGAACGAATTCATTTGAATAACAACGACGGGGACATTAATTCCTCACTTTCCATTCCTCATATTTCGTATCAAATTCGCATTTGCTCATTTCCTTTAAATCGCTAACAAAACGCTTCCTTGAAGTTAAATACATCGCTTAGCTTTATAACTCTCTGTTAAAAGCTTCGATGAAGTTTTATAAAAATAAGTAACTAAATGTATCGCCACCAAATAATTTCAACGACTCATTCGTCGATTAAAATTGAATTTAAAACACAGGAAAAAATAAAAATCGAAGATAATCGATGAAAGGAATATTACGAAAATCTATCTACATGGACAGGAGAGCCATAGATCAACTCTTTTTTCGTCAACTTGAGCATGTCCTGTAAACGAGTTCGCTACACGAGTTTAATCTCTGCATCGAGAGCGTTGTGGATAGTCATTACGTATTTCCGAGGCGTGTTTCCATATATCCGGTGCATAAAACGCGACATTGGTATTAATGACGCCGATACTAGGAAGGAGCGGACAGTGGTGCGGACTAATTTATTAAATCCGGTTACAACGTTACGGTGCTGTAACTGTGATGCAGTCAGACGAGGGGATTTTCCTTCGATTTTTCGATATGATTCCCACGGAAAAATTAAACGAGAATCGAGTAACGAGACGATAACCGAACGACACTTTGTTATACTATATACACGTCGAATATAGTACAAAAAATGGTCGCGCTTGAAAAATTTGTTATTAGAGTGACAGTGAGGGGTTTTATGTAGAAACGAAATTTTTTGATACCGTCTAAAATAACGGGGAAACTAATTTCTTCTTTTGTGAATTTTAATAAATTAAATAACGAAAGTAAATGAAACTGGTCTAAAAAGTCCATTAGCAGACTCTGGATTTTCGTACAAAACGAGCATTTTTCGAAGCGGTTAAAATTAATTTCTTCTTTCAAGTATTTTCGTAAATTGAAAATCAAGTGACAGTTTTTTTAGGTTTCTATGTATGCTTCTCTATTCTGTTTTCCACGCACTGTATTTTTTATAAATGCATAAAACTCGCAGTTTATTTATTATCTGCCCTGTTAAAACGTGTTTTAATATTTTTAATACTTTTTTTTATTTCAGTGTTTTTGGTTAACTTCCGGACTATGAATTTTCATTTGAATAATAAACAAGATGTTATTAAAAATAATTAATTTCATTCAATATTATTATTACTCTAATATCAATAAACTAAGATCACTGACAGAGAAGGTACAATCAGAGAAGGTAAAACCATATAATTCCGTCAAATTGATGAACTGTACGAAAGAAACTTTCTTTTCCATAAAAATTTGCAATCTATCAATTACGATTTAAATCGAGATGGAGTCTTATAACTTTCGTTACAGCGCTCGATAAAACAGTTTAAAGAAAGGCTCAACTGAGAAAACTTAATGCAATTTTAATCTTCGCGTTGGAGTCTCTATACCTGGTCATCAGTCAGCGTATCAGCGACGTAAAAAGCGATAGAGTCCCTTGAAGAAAGTAAAATGAGTCTAATAACAGTTGCACGGTTATTTTTACTCCTTCGTCATCAAAAAACGTTTAATCCCTGATAATAAACGTTCAGGAGGTAATATTAGTCAGGAGCATTACATTTAATCTGATCGTTTATTTGTGTACAGTAAATATAGTATGTTACGATATAAACATTAAACTTTGAATGTAAGGTGAATTTATTATCGTAAACTGCGCTACGAAAAAATCACATTTTGGAAGAACAAAACAATGCCCCGAAATGATGTTTAAAATCAATGGGTGTTCTTTTTTAGTCAATCTTAGACGTACATTCTAGAACTATTTCGACTGTTCTATTTTTTGTGTAAAATAATGATTTTAGGCTAACAGTATATATGGAACTAAATTGTTTTTTTGTTTGAGTGGATATTTATATTGTTTAAGATATCAGATGTGATATGTATTATACACACTTCGCGACAGAACTATAAGGCACCCTATAAAATCGTATGTATTGATACTGTACCAACGAATTTGTTCTCCTGCTAGTGGATTGTTAATGTTTACCTTAGCATATATTCTTCTGGGAAGTATTGGATTTACAGTTCTCCGAATACATGTACGAACATAGAAATACCTCTGATGACTCGCGACGTTGATTGACTCGTTTTATGTTGCCTGCAACTGCAACACATGTATTTAGATTTAATTATTATATTTGTATTCCACTATCTATCAATCAATCAGAATTGGGGTGACATCATTTTTAACATAACCGTAAACGTTCATCTTCTTGGTGACGTATCGAACGAACTAAGTTTTATTGGATGTACGAGACGTAATTAAGATAGTAAAGTAATTGTTATGAAGAATCTTGAGTTTTTAGTTTCTGCTTTGCTAAGAAAACTGTTTCGACTGCATAGGAGTTTTGATGAGTGTTTACTTGGCAGTCAAAGTGTTAAATAGGAAGCACTGGTTCTGGCTAATCAGTATCAGTGAATCCTCAAACGGCTTAATGATGTTGTCTGCAACCCTAGTAAAACGTCCAGAAACAACTCCTAACGGACACAGTTTACACCCGGACATTTTAAACGCTTCTCATAATATTTCAACGATAAACCAAGGGAATTTTGGAAAAGTGGCATTATTATAATATATATTAACACTAACGCTACCAAACAGGTCAAAGTGACCCATTCCTGGTTTCTTCTTTTTGCAATTATTAAAAAGCTAACAGATGTTTCTTTGAGAATTCATTAAAGAAATTGATTTAGCAATACGCAAACTGAATTGTAAATCAATTAAAGTCTCAGTAGATGTACTCTTGGAGTTTGTATAAAGAAATTTTAAAAAATCAATGTAACTGGTCGGTAGTCTTAGTGTTAATATGTAATTATGAGGCTTCCGGAGAGATGAGAGAAGTTCGTGGAATGCAATGGATCATGTATTGTTCAATAGTGCGTAAAACTCAAATTATTTTATGCATAATATATTAAGAAAACGAAAAGAACTTTCCGGACAACCTAATACTTATAGTCAGTTGTACGTCGAAATTTCGACGGCGTGTTTCCACCGCGAATAAAATTCGAATTGACGCAATGAATTCTTTCCCGGCAAAATATTGGATCCCGTGTTGAATAGGAGTATAGAATGTTTGTTTTGCGGGTGGCCCGATAAAATTCAATCGGCGAAATCGCACGTTTCGTATGGTCAGGGAGCGGAAAAGCGGAGCTGGGTCGAGGGAATAGACAGCAGAAACGATTCGGTCGCGTTAAAAGGTAATGGCGAGCCGTTTTACGTTGTTTTCATTTTCCGCGGTAATTTATACGTCGTTTAGTTTCGCGTAATTAACTAGAAGGCACGGCCGTTTTTGATTAAACAAATCGCCGGAAAAGAAGATTCGCGCAGCGAGCCGAGCAGCGGAGCCTCGGTTGCGTTGCAAATTGCCATACAGATTCATTCTTGCAGCTGAAATGAGATTTCATCGGGCTTCCAAACACTGAGCACAAGCGGAACTCCTCGTTCCGTCGAATTAGACGTTCCGTTGCGTCAAATCTGTTTCCTTTTTTTCCTCGCTCGCTCGAGTTTCGTGGCTTCCGGAAATCGAATGAAATGAAAGCCCTTTTTAAATGTTCATCGCCCGATGTTTGTTGTAATGGTTTTAATAACAATGTTGCTTTCGAGTGCGATGTGCTAATTTTTATAACATTCTTTGTATCGACTAGATACAATATTCCAATAATTTTAATAAGGATGTTTCTATTGACTAAATAGAATGTTCTAATAATTTTAATAACAGTGTCTCTGCCGACTGTAATTTTCTAATAATTTTAATAAGAATATTTCTTGCAACTGTAACATTTCCATAATTTTAATAGAAATATCTGTTTCCATTAAATATAATACTCTTATATCTTTAACAGTTATCGTACTGGCATTTTGTATATACTTATTAATATCGTAGCCAGTCAATTAACTGGCTACAAAATAAAAGTAAACGTGCTCGATGGCAAAATCTGTTTATTGGAGACAGAAACAAAGAGAAAGACAAAAATTGAAAAATTGATTAATCGAGCAATATAGCGACTGATTTAAAGTTAAACGAACGAAAAAAAATGCAGAATTTTTAATCAAAGTTTCCAACCGGTCATTTCACCGGTCCATAACATGTTTTTCAAATTACATAATGCTTTCTTCTTTTACTGTTCTACAATCTATAGCCTGTAGTTTTTAATAGAAGGTAAATATATTCATTTCGATGTTTATAAAACCTTCCTTAAAAACAGTAATATTCCATAAATTCGTAAAAATTTGAAATCACTCATAAAAATCACTTGTTTTCGCAGACACCGACATTTTATTCTCATTAATGTCTCATAAATAAGAGAACACGAGGCGCTTAAAAACAACATAAAAGTAAGAAACAGGCTATGAAAGGTTTAATTCAGGACACGAATTATTTTATCGATACCTCGCGACCAAATTTTATGAGTGTATAAAACAGCCGGAGCGATAATTTTTAGAAAATTTGGCTGGTGTTCGAAAAACAATGCAGCTGTTTAACGGAATATTCTCAGCCGGTCTCACAATTGGTACATAACAGTTGAATAAACACGCGAACGGAATATCCTATTAAAATAAATTCTCAGTAATTTATCGCGTGCTTTTGGATGGACCGGGAGTGAACGAAAAAAAAATGCGAAAAAATATACAATGACAAACGCAAATATATGTCGTCGAAAATTTGCATCATTGCACAAGGAAATCCATAACCGAAAGCACGATGAATCGATACTTTTGTTATACGGTAATCCAATTTCATATGCTCTCCGGTGCGCGAAAATATTATGTGGCATTTAAAAGAGTTATAAAACAAAACGGTTATCAATAGAATATTATAGAAAATTATACGGTACGTTAATAACATTCAAAACACGTAGACCGTGCGTCAGAACGGATAGTCATGGATAAACAAGAATTTATTAATATTTAAAATGAGACAACCTGTTTGTTAATATTGATGTAATTTCATTAACACGCAAATCTTATTGAATATGAATTTCAATTTTGCTTACGAATATCCGATCGATATAGAAATCTCGGTTTTATGTAAATATTCACCTGTATATAACTTTGTCAATTACCACAACATTTAAACAATATTGAATGTGATCATAATTGATTATTTGTTTCGAATACATTAAATAGTAACAAAATATTTAAGTTTTTTCCTACATACACCGATATAAAATGATTTTATCGAAGATGGATTACACAGCCCAGATTCCTGATAATTAGCTGATACACAATGTGCTAATTTATTACTGCATTAATGAAAAGTAATGCGTTAATTAAAATGTAGTTTATTTTGCAAATAATTTTGCTTCATCGCGATATTAAACAAATTGATAAGCTCTGCTTATTGTTTATCTTGTAACGTGTAATTATCTCCTCTCTCTCTCTCTCTCTCTCTCTCTCTCTCTCTCTCTCTCTCTCTCTCTCTCTCTCTCTCTCTCTCTCTCTCTCTCTCTCTCTCTCTCTCTCTCTCTCTCTCTCTCTCTCTCTCTCTCTCTCTCTCTCTCTCTCTCTCTCTCTCTCTTTCACCCTCTCTGCATGTTGTCAGCTTGCAAGATGCTTGACGTGTCGATCGTGATTCCCAACGCTTACAACGTGACATGCGATGTTAGACTCGACTGGCATCTACTTCGACACCTTGCATTATGCCCGATTGTCCTGATTCCATCATGCAGTTAATCGTAAACCCTATTGCCTGATATAATATTGCTTTGACGGAAACATGATGTCGAATTTCTGATTTTCTGTGGTACACAATGCTCTTTCGAAACTGGAACAAGCATAAACTTCATTAATTTACTTATTTCTTTATTTATTTTTTAACGTTTATCGTGACAATAGAGTACCTGAGTAGCCATCTCTATATCTATTAACTACACATTTTATGTTCTTGTGAGAATTTGACAAAATTTCGTCGGAAATCCATTTTTTGAACATTTGCACGACAATTTGTGCTTGGAAGGTAAGAAATTTATTTTAGGTCGATTATGTATTTAGGATACAAACATTGCTGTTGCTAAAATAAGGATTAATTAAGAAGAGTATGGAGATAATAATTTAGCGTAGAAGAAGTTTTTTAGTATTACCGCTAAGGAGGAAAATGTGCCTGTAATATTTTTTAAGAGAAATTTCTTTTCTGTAGGGAGTTTAAAAAATGTACAGAAAATATAAATATGGCAGAAAATGGAATTAAGCGCTTCATTTTTTTAATATTCATCATATTCTTATTAAATACTAATAGCGCAAGAAATAAAACTGAACAAGCTTATGCGCACATCGTTTAATTATGATTATATTATTTCATTTACGAATAATAAACGTTTTCTGGAATCTTTTTAAATGCCCCTTGTGAATATGAAAAGAACATATAATGCTGCACAGAGGCTAATTTCAACCGTGCTGCTTTAAAATTTGAACGCAGGTTTTAGGAAGACCGAATCTTGCTTGTAGAAAATGCATCTAGAAAATGAGAAAACGTCATAAATAAAAATGGCTGATATATTGCCTAATAAAGATCCCATTTAAAAAACTATCTGGGTACTAAAAACTCTGCCGTTTCATTTTTTACTAACTTGGTCTCCAATTACAATAGTTCCGGGGTGTGAGAATTTTTGGCTACAATTCAATTAACTTCACCGAAACTACATTACACGTGGCCTTTGTCAAGCTTTTTTTAGCTGTGATATTTTTAATTTAACTTTTCTCGACCACTGTTACGGTTTTATTAAACATTTTAAACGAAAATTAACTTGTTGCCATAAAAAAAATTGAATTGCGATAACTGAGCTTTGGAGATGTTTCAATGAACTAAAAGGAAATTTCAGTTTAGAGGAAACAAAGAGTAATGTGTGTATATTACAATGTACCGAATGTTGGTATACGACCTAAAATGTTTTTAATTACCTGTATATCTGTGAGCTGCCTTGGTATAACCAATTGCATTTGAGCTCTGATAATCAATAAATAAATGTTATGATTAATAAATATTATATAGAGATTAAAAAGTCCTGTTCAACAAACCTACATTTCTTCGAATCTCTTTTAATTATTTACTGTTAAACTTATCGATAAAAAAAGAGCAGAACAAATTCCGTAACATGTTTCAGTAGCTTCACTAATTACAATTCACCAAACTCTTTCCAATAATACAGAACAAATTCTCGACAATCTATCGAACGGTTCGTCATTGATTCAACCCTTTGCGGTCAAATGTCACTGTAAAGGCGACAGCAATCCAAAAATTCATTCACCTGAACAACTTTCATCTCTCCATTACCGCGCAAACTGGATTTCATTGATTAACTATCGCCGTTCGATTCAAATTCCTAACTCGCATTGTTTAAATTGAGCGGGGAATGCCCGAATATTTTCACGGGTGTCGCCCTGAATGCTGCGCGCACGCGACAATGTACGCTCTAATTGGACGATTGATCCGGCACAATTAACAATTGATTGTTCGTTACAGCCGATGCCCCGCTGAAGGCGAATTAACGTCGACGGCGATTTTTGCCGCCGGTTGCGGGTCGGGTCGAACTGCGGCGGGTCGCCAGTTAAAAACGTGAATTACGCCAGTGAAAGGTGCGCGGAACCAAAGCCCCCGATAATCGTTCCTGAAGACACCCGGTGTAAAGCTGCCGCGATAAGCCGTTGAACGGCAAGCAATTCTGACGACGACGACGACGACGACGAAAGCGGTCGGTCTGTCCTTAAGAACAAGTAATCGATCGTATTGCTCGACAGGCTTGCGATGCGCTTCAGGTTCACAGCCCCGCGTCTGCGAATCTATTACATTATCGAGGTGTGCTCGACGTGTCGATAGCGAGACCGGGAATTTCATGACCCGAGACACGCGGAGGCTCATTCGCGCAGATTGATTTATTCCGCTCGCCCGAGTTTCTCTCTGTCTGTCTTTGAAAATTCCCGATTTCCTGCGAAAACTTTCGCGCGTGTTTCCCGCTTTGCAACTATGCTAGAGGCACTACGTATTCTGGATACCCTAATTTCCGAAGGTTCTACTTTTCTAATGTTCTGTTGAAGCGGTATTCTGTAATGATTGTATAATCCTTTGCATTTCGAACATTTTCGATACCTTAATTAATTCCTTTTATCGTGCTGTATTGGTCTATGAATTACAGGACTTAGATCGCGACTGGGTTTAGGAATAACGAAGTAAACTGGTGATAGTAGAGACTCCCGAGAACAAGTTTCGATTATTGTAAATTACAAATGGTTGGAACTTCCCAAGACAGATCGGTTGTTTGTGGTGAAGTTATTTCGTCGGATGTCGAGGCTGATCTGTTTGTAATATTCGGGGAGATGATTAACCCCTTACCTTACAACAACGTGCCAAACTTGTGGTGAAGATTTTCAACATAAATATTACAATATTACAAATTTATCAACAAATATAAATATTACTCAGTTCGCTCGAATTCGAAGTAAATATTATTCTATTGTAACCAATTATTATACTTAAAAGTATAAATAAGTATATTTTCCTTTTTTTTCCAATAAACTAGTAATGGCAAGTAGTCGTATCGACCAGAATTGAGAAAGAAATCATAGGCCAAGGGACTAAGGAAGATTCGTTTGTAGGTGCAGTTTAAAAAAATGAACTCTTATGGACTGTAGGGTGTGTCTGAAAAATGGCGGAAATGGAAAGGAAAATTGCTGGAGTGAGAATTGGGTGGATACGCAAGATTCGGAATAGACGGAATTTAGAACGTAACTGGAAATAGTGGATATAGAAGTTTCTAAAAATATGTCCATCGACAATGGATTTGGGAGGTTGTATTAAACTGAAAGCCATATAAAGCTAAAGGTCATGCAGGTGGTCGCTACATCTAAATGCGATTCTCCGTCAATGACTATTATGGTCGGTACAGGCGGTCATCTTTTTTCGGAGATCTATCTAGAGTAGGTAGGTTGCTCGATCTTCCGGTTTAAGGGTTTTAGGGCGGAACACTTCTATAGCGAAACTTTCAGAAACCTAAAATTTCGTTTCGAAAGAGAAGAATTAAAAAAGAAAAATGTTATTAAAGATTAGAACTACTGAACAGTTAACATGATTAATATGTAATCCTTATAAAAATTGTTACGATAGATATGTTTCGGTTTCTCCATATATGATTATAGTATTGAAGTGAATCTATTTATTTTTTAAAGCATTTCAAGAATTTGCTTTTAAGATATCAATAGTTGCAAAGTAAAAAACCTAAAATCCGTCATTTTGACGGGTACGATAGTTCTACTAGTGGAATCATCAGTAAGATTTTTCGGTAGATCATTGCATTAAAGTCAAAATTAT
Organism: Nomia melanderi; assembly: GCF_051020985.1. Classification (NCBI taxonomy): domain Eukaryota; kingdom Metazoa; phylum Arthropoda; class Insecta; order Hymenoptera; family Halictidae; genus Nomia; species Nomia melanderi. Next base: position 26,110,146 of record NC_134999.1, on the reverse strand, counting down.
AGTGAATAAAATATTATACTAAATAAAAAGCTTAGACACAAGAATGGTATGTCCAAGAGTTACTCTAGGTAATTAGATCACTCCATCATTAACGTCGTTTTTTTATTTTAGCTTCTACTGTAAAAAAATTCATACTTGCCCCTGTTTCAATCGTCAACATATTGACCATTGTTATATATGACAGTTTCCCATTTTTTTATTAATTTTTCAATGCTATTTTTGAAAATGTGGTCTTCCATTAAAAAATTCGTAAGAAACGATATTACTTGCAGAACATTCATACAAATATTATAGAACTGGTGAAGGAGACTGAATAGAAGCGGGAAAGGTGAATAAAATATAGTAACCCTATAATGGTAAGAGTTGAAGATGCTGTCACACTATTATTTCAGTAGAATATCATTCAGTGGCTCGACCAAACGAATTTTGATCATAATTTATTGAGATTTTCTTTGTTTTGTGACTGCGGTAGAGTTATTATGTGTTAAAATGCCCTAATTTCTAAGCGTTCTACTTTTCAAATGTTGTGTTATCTAAATGGAGTATCGTTCAATAATCTGACGAAACGAATTCTGACCATAATTCACAACGATTTGATTCAGCTAACTCGGTATAATTATATAGGGATAATAAATGCAGTTTAGTATAATTTTTAGTATAATTTCATGCGAATTAGTCTCGCGTGTTTCTCGCTTTGTAATTATGGTGGAGGCATTACGTATTCGAATATCCCAATTTCCGAACGTTCTACTTCTCAAATGTTCTGTTATCCAAATAGAATATCGTTTAATGGCTCAGCCAAACGAGTTCAGACCATAAAGAGAGATTTTATTCAGCTAGAAACATATAGTGGAAAATGTGTGTAATTTGGTAATTGGAAAGACATGAAGAGAATAAATGTTTAAAAGTGTTTCACTATCACCTTTACGTCGAGAAAATAAATGTTTAAACATGTTCTACTATTACCTTTATATTGAGATAATAAATGCAATTTAATATTATAAAATTGATTAATTAATCAAAAAGACACTGATATTTCAAACTTTTTTATATTTACAAAAATTAAAGTAATTCTTTATTTTGCATTACTTTTTCTAAACGGATTATTAATTATGAAAATTTACCTATAATCTAAGAAAAACAAAGGAATTCGAGAATTAGAGACTCCATGAATTATTCTTTCAATCTTTCACAATGTATTTCTCTTATGGCCAAGAAGCATGCACCATTATTAAAGCTAAACAATTGACGATCTCAATGATTATATTGAATTGATTGGTTTATATATAGAAGTGAACTTTGGCTTACAGAGATCTAGGTTTCTCTCTCAATTCGAGTTGCAGAGATGAAACACACGCTATATGTATGACAAATAGTTCAAGCTCACAAATGTTTATATTTAAAATTCTAGAAGCTTTCACACCTGAGCGAAAAATTAAAAAAATGTTCACTTTGCAATATCTGTCAAGCTCCAAAGGTTCAAACTACCATTTTCAACTGTATTAGCTTTTACAAATGTAAAAACAACTACAGTACTTGCAAGAATTCTAGTAGAATCTCATAGCAACCACTTATATCATGAAATATTCAAATTTCATTACAAACAAAACGATTTTATTTATTTGACGTTTCTTTACTTTTATGGCATCTTTCTACTCTATGAAGTAAAACCCAGTTTACAAGGGAATCTAATCATCCCTGTGTTAACTATGAAAGATGAAGCCGCACTCACCCGCATCCGAACAAATCATTCAAGATTAACACACGAATATTTACTAACTAAACAACTTCTACCTAAATGCATACATTGCGACACAGCTCTAAGCACTAAACACATTTTAATGAATTTCCCTTGTTTTTCCTGTAGCAGAACCAATAGTAACATTAAATCTCATATGAAGACGAACCTACACAAATGATCCCACCAGTATTCAGAATGTGCGTAAGTTTTTCAGGCAAAGTAACCTTCTAAATTCATCGTAATTAAGATATGTCTATTCCGAAAATGTTGTATTATTATTCATGCAACTAGTATATTATTATACAATAAATCTTTATGTATTAAGTATTATTAAGTGGTAACTAATGTTTCCAAATGTTGGTGGTGACTAATGACTTCACTATTAATGTGACTATCTTAAAATACACTTAAATATGAAAAAAATGACATCTGTTCTCAAAATCAGTAGAATATGCTATCAAAGATTGACCATTTCGCCATGTGCCATTCTGTATAACTAAGTGTTCCACGGCTGAAGTGTGTTCAGTGTTTAGAAAAGCCTGGTTGTGTCGCGTACCTGAAATGGAAGGTCGAAAAGTTCGATTAGATAGTTTCACGGTGTGATCCGATGTACATACAGTGCCCTGGGAACGAATAACGTGAACACCGAGTCTGCAGACCCAAATTTCATAATCTAGTTCCGTATTGTGATGCAATGTACAAACTGTGTAGATTGTCCGACGACGATTCTAGCCAGGAGACATCGAGGTTACGAGGACCACAAACAGGCAAATAGATGCGTGTTGCGAGCAATTTACGGGTCGGGCATAGCGTAGGACGAAGTATTGATATTAATTTGCGATGACGACAGCTTGAATGTCAGAATAAACTTTGGGGAATGTACATTGTGTCAAGGTAGGATTAGAGACGATTATAAACTGTTGATGAAATTATTCGAGCAATTTGGTAACTGATATTTTTGGAAAGTACATTGACGCTGAAGAGCAAGGAATAATTAAGTTTTTCATGTGAAATCGTGGATATTTAAATTATTATAATTTCTATGTACTTGGTCATTAGGAAACGAGCTAGAAAATGAAAATTGTTTCTTGTCTAGGAAATTTTACCAATACTAATTACTCTGCTGAATTTAACCAATTATATAATTGTGTTCGACAAGTATACTCTTCACCCCGAAACCTAAAGTAACACCAATTCGTTCAACAAGTAATTACTTATTTTTTAAAATTAGGAAAATTATACATTATTTTTCAAATTGTTTCATATTATTTAAGTAACATGTAATTCTTTTCATTCTGTATTAGTACATACTTCGTCAAATAGTTTCATTCAAAATTATTAACCTCAAATAACTTAACTATCTGTATGATCACGTACTGAATACCACGAATCTACTTTACTACAGTTGAATGTTGTAATAATACACCAGTCGTGTGTAATCTGTAGATATCAATACCCTTTTGGAGGTATCAAACGAGTATCGATTCCAGTTCATACGGTTACGTTTCACAGAATCCGATACAAGATCAAAATTTACGGATTAGCCCACTGAAATGGATTTAATATCAGTTTAATTATAACACGGTCCAGAAACGATAGACTCGGGTATCTCGTACTCAGCAATGTTAAAACACCTCGTGTATGTTACTAGGAGATTGTAATACTAAAAAATTAGATCAGGTTTAATATCTGATTCATATATTTCAAGCAAAATACAATTTTGATTTACTACTTTCAGAACTTATCACAACAAAATATTTTATCGTCAAAATTACGTGGAAAATTAAAAATTCAACGGATTATTTATTGTTTAAAATAATATTACTCAACGGATTATTTATTGTTTTAAAAAATTATATTACTAAAGTATATAGCAGGAAATATTGCCATAAAATATTTTACACGCTTGATGCACTGTAAAAGATATTAAAAAACATTTGGTATTTATAAAGTATAACTATACTGATATCTTTTAAAACTCAACGTTTTCTATGGGCGAAATAACCAAAACAAGAAGAAAAAGTAGTTAAGAAGTTGTAAGATATTATCTCTATATAAGCAGATTTCATATGAACAATATATAAAATTTTCTTACGATTTATCGTGTAGATTGATGTAAAAGTTTTGACATTTATTGGAACGAATAAAAACATCATTGGATCCATTTTTCTCTTAGAAATCACAACATTTTTACAGTAACGTAGTAAATAAGCTTACAGAAAGATAGGGAGAGTAATAGCCATCAATGGAAATTATATAATAGATTAAATCAAAACAAATATTTCAAAAACTCTTCTTCGTATGTCTTATAAAAGAAAACGTCGAAACTTTTACACCGACCCAATATATCGATGCTATTCAAACACCAAACACTACCAAGAAACATTTCCCTCAGTGCAAGTAAGGCCAAACACGACATCGCTAAGTCGTTTATAATCGAATTGTTAAAAGTTAAAGTGACTTCAGTGGCAAACGATCCAAAGTGCCTACGTCCAATTTGTATTATGTTCGAGGTCAATTGCGTCGGGAAAATATCTGTGGCCGATTGATGATGTTCCATAACTATACACCTTACTCATCGCAAGGAAATTTTATTTTCATTAGTAAGGCATGGCCGACGCGCTTGCAATTTCGTTTCCCGTGGTTTCTCGCGCTCGCCGTATCCCGAAGAAACGATCTTCTACCACGGCTGAGCGCGAAAATGTATAACCGGATAAGGGGTTCAAAATTTTCTTAAGCCAAATTCGTCCTACGATCGACTATTCTATAGCTTGTCGAGGGAAAACATTTCGTAGCGAGTTTCATCCAGCTATTTGACCGGACGGTTGATAACAGCGATAACCGGATTATTCGTTTTAGTTTTATTTTTCTTATTTTACATACAATCTTTTTTCATTTTTGTCTTTTATCGATCACGAAAATCAAGGTGCATGCATGAGAATTTTGATTTTTGGGAATTTTAGTTGAAAAAACTGGCTTCGAAACAATTGACGTAATTGGATGTAAAAGAAATATAGATTTGACACAAGCACTACCGAGCATTTAACCAGTTAAACGCGTTTGACGAGTATACACGTCATCTTAAGGCTTGAAGTGATACTAATCCTTTCAACATTGAATTATTTATTTTTTCAGATGAACGTGCTGTTCCTTATTTTACATTCATTTTTCATAAAAATATACCGTAGCACATTGTACGCTGGCTAAATTTCAACTACTAGAAACGCGAGCGTTAATGATTATACTGATATATTTTTAAACATCGATCAAACCGAAATTTGTAACTTACGGAAACGAATAAGGAATTCGATTTTGTAATTTTACTTTGGATCTGTGTTATACACATCTAAAACGTTACATTAATGTGAGACTAGCGATGAAAAAATAGACTAAAAATCCTGCATTGTCGTGGGGCCGGCGCGCAATGTGCTAGGTGCATTCGTCCTGCGTTTGGCGAGTGCACACTTCATTTTTTGATTTTATTGCGCGCAAAACGAGAGATTTTTCAAACTAAATTCCAGTTGACAGGTTAATCATTTATCCAATATTTTTGTACGTATTAGCATCAAAGTCACCCGAAACTACCCCCTGTTTCACCAATCAACCAACTCAACACGCCAAACAATTGTCGAAAACAGCACTAAAACTGCCGAAACAGAGTAACCGCGTCGACACACGTTCTATTAAGAAATTCCAACGACGGAAACCGAGCATTGCTCTTCAAGGTGCGCACGGTTGGCTGCTCTAACAAAAGAACGGGGCGGAACCAATCGTCGTTACATTTACACGTCGAGCGACAGGCAACGATATAGCCAATCTTAGAACCGTAGAAAATTCGCCTTGTGATCGGCCGCTGACTCCTTGGGCGATAAAGAAGATTTAGATCGATTTAAGATTCCAATTTCCGGGGCTCCTCATGGGAGAGCCGGGGAAAGGAGAGGCACTTGGAAAGACGACGACGTCGACGAGGGTGGAGATGTGCCGCTGGCATATCGTGATGAAAGGACGAAGAAGCGCAAGAATGGTTCCCCGTAGATAGTGCTCAGGTTTCGGGCAGTGCCTTGGATTCAAAGTAGACGGTCGCTTCAGTCCGAATTACTAGGCTTTCTCTTTTCGTCCTCTCCTCCGCCCGGTTCTTATTCCTTCCTAGATTTTTTTTTCTTCATCCTCAGAATCTTTGCTCCTGTTTTAAATCCTTCCCTCCGGCTTCTTCCTCCACTATCAAGTTACTTGTACCTCTCGGCTTTTACCCTCCAGTGGCTATATTATTTCTATAATTGGGTTTATACTTATACCTCTCGTTTCCAAGATTAGCCACATTTTTTCCTTTCCCTTTTCTCTCTCCCCCCTCTCTTCTCTCTCTCTCTCTCCCTCTCTCTTATTCTTTCATCCTCTTTCGCGTAGTCTTGTTAGACAGGTTTATTAAGGACTTCTTTTTATTAAGATACCCGGTACTCTTCCGGCAAGCTTATTCGAGAATTCCGTTTTATCAGTTAATACACCACAGGTTGATTCTATTTCTTTCATTATTTTGGATAGATGTTTCTGTTCCCTATTATCGTTCAGTGCTCAACGGTCTTGGTATTGTTACTGCATCTTCTTCCGCTCGTCTTCTATAATAGTTCTGCAGGTTTCATCTCGGTTGAACATTATTCTCGGTCGTTCTTTATTCTCGCATCCTACCAAGTCGTTTTGCTTTAATCTTAGGGCGGTATACATTCTAAAAGCGTGTATTATGGTGTTCGAGTTGGATCCTCCGAGGTAGACTCTACGGAGTAGGCGTGTTTATAAATTGTTTCGTAATTTTGGTAAGTGCAGGCTTTCTACTATCGATGTTATAAGAATATTACCAAACCTTACCGTGGAAAAGTGAACCGATTATGGGATATTAGGTTTTTTCGTTTGAAAATCTATTAGTTCCATCACATTTAACGAGGAATGTCGAGTTATTTTCTATGGTCCTTTTTTTAATAGATTGTATCGGATATAACGAACTGCTCTGAATACGTACTTATACAAACAATTTCTTTATAGTATTTAATCAATTGCAACGAGTATATTAAAATATAGCATAAATAAGTTTGGTTGCAAGTATTATATAAATATGTTATAATCTAAACATTTAGACCTGAAGCATTGTTGAAGACAAATTATTTTGATTAATAGGATGTCATTTACAGTCGGTTCATATCCAATACAGTTACTTCTCTGCTTCATGAAACTAACAATAAAAAAAAATGAATACAATAAAAGTGACTTATAATATAGCCTGATAACTATACGAATTTATATTTATCAGCAACTATATCGTTAATATTAAACGCATAAATTAGATTGACATTATTGAAGAATGAAACTACGACAATGATAAAAAATAGTTACTACTGAAACATTTTATTTTGATTTATCATTTACCTTTCGCTGTGTTAACCTCTTGACCAACAATATGTTGCCAGTCTCACGACGAAAATGTTAAACTGAATTTGAAAAATCTAAATATTCTTTATCTCTTTCCAATATAAATTAAATATTACTTTTCTATTACCAATCGTTAACCTTTTTTTTCAGAATAAATTATTATCGATAAAGTAATTGTACTCGACTCGAGTAATTAACCCTTTGTACTCGATTTATGTTCAATGTTGTAGAGTGTAAACTTGTATTTATTTTTAAGGAAACGAATCCAAGTAATTTACAGCAGTAAAATTCAACGTTTTATATTTATTTAATTCATTATTATTATAAAAAGAATTAATTTTTATAATCTTTTAAAGTACAGTACTTTTTGAAACAATTTCCAACGTTCCATAAGAAATTTCTATCGTCATCTCCAGCATGACATACGAGTACAAAGGATTAATATAGTATTCCATAAAATATTCCTATTCTCTTCGAGCAATTCCAAAGTACACGAAAATTCCAACGTCGAACCATATTTTCCTCAATAAAGCAAATTATTGTTCACCAAACAAGCGGCGAAACAATTTCCCGCAATATCCCCGTATCATTCCCTCGGTATCGCCTATTTACGCAGAGATTGCGACGCAGGCATTTGCAACGACGAACTACGATCACGTTAAATTTCCAGCAGCGGCTTGAGTTAAAGTGGTCGACTCGGCCAGTATTACCAGTCTCCATTTTCCCTTCTTCCGCCCGTTCGTCCACCACCCTGACGCTCTTTTTACTTATCTTTTCTTTGCTTTTCCCCGAGACCCTAGCCTCTCTCCTTTCCCACCCTCCGCCGGTCGGCCGGCCCGCCCTCCTTTTGTCTAACTGCCTCACTTAAGTGCTATCTGAAAATTCCGCTTCTCCGTTATTACTACTTATTTGAATTTCACTTCTACTCCCATTTACCTCAGCGCCCTCCATACACCGACGTATTTATACGGTTAACATATTCAACGGTCGAAGGGGTTGCCGCGCGGCGTTACGCGGCGTTCGATGATGGCCGAACACGCCATCGACTGCATCGCTCGATCGGAATCCTCCTCGCCGACCAATGAGTGTATTGTGAATCGAAACGTATTATGCGCTCCTCTAGCGCGTCCATTCACGTCTATTCTCTCTTGTGTGGTATGACTGGACTGCGGAATTTTGTTTTCTTCTCTATTTTTGTGTATCGTAGCCAGTCTGTCGAATTCAGTTTCGCTTTTTTTTGTATTTTCGTGCAATCATGACGGGACTGTGGAATTTTGTTTGCTTCTTTATTTTTGTGTATCATGGCCAGTGTGCCGAATTTTGTTCCGGTTTTTTTGTGTTTTTGTGCATCATGATTGAATTGTGGAACGTTTGTATCCTTCTTCATTTTTATGCATCATTGCTAGTCTATCGGATTTTGCTCTGTTTTTTCTTAGTATTTTTGTGCATCAAGGCTAGACTGTGGAATTTTGTTTTCTTCTTTATTTTTGTTCTATCGTGGCCGGTCTGTCGAATTTTGTTCCGTTTTTTTTTGGATTTTTGTGCATCATAAACTGTGGAATGGACTGAGGAATTTTATTCCTCCTTTTTGAGTTTGGATTAAATAATTAAACAGTGCAAGTTTTCTTTTTGAGGTTTTGTGTTTTGGTTTTGTATCCTTGTATAGACCGAATAGACCGCGAAATTTTGTTCCCTTTTTATTGAATTTTTGTGTGATGCGATTAAATTATCGAATTTTACTGTTTTTGTTCTTTTGTATTCTTTTTCTGTAATCGTGATGCGAATTTTAGTTGCTTGTTTGTATTTTTGGATATTTTAATTGGATTATTCCTTTGTGTTTTTAAGTACTGAAAGTAGACTGTGGAATTCTTATTTCTTTATGTGTTATGATTGAACTACTGATTTTAAACAATTGTGTAAAAGATAGAAGTTAAATAAAATTACAAGAAAAGTGAACTTTTATATTAATAATAAATGTTGGTTTAAGTTTATATTTGAAGATTTTTAATTAATTAATTATAATACTAATACTGCGTATTTATTTATAAAACTAGATTCACTTCCAATTATTTTCAGTTGCGCAATTGGAACTACCGTAAACTAACTTTTTTTCTCCCTTCCATTATTAAGAACAATACCCACATACATATATAAGAACATTTTAATATAAGCAGGTTATTTAAATTCTCAATGCTAAAATTACTACAATAAGGATTTAATCATATGCGCACACGAACAGTGAATATTCCAAGTTATCTTTCTCAAATAAAAAATTCCCGATATGAATTCTTGATTTTATTTCAATTTCTAATAAAATTCTGTATTTTGTATGCTATGATGGAAATATGTTTTCTCATTAATATGAATATAAACAATATTCGTATACTAACTTTCAACATACCGTACGACATATTATTTCCTTTTTATTCGAAAATTTATTACTTACTTTATTCAGGTTCCATTCGAGTTGCATAATTTGTGTGAATTCGTAATTCGTGCATAACAGAAGCATTTGATTATATGCTAATTCAAAACGTCAGTGTATTTTCTATGGTTCATATGTTTTTTTGTTTTGTAACTAATGTCTATAATGTTAAAACGATTGAAAAGTCATTTAAAATTTTGTATTTCACAAGTATTGAAATTTTAAACCTGTTTTTATAAAAAATTGTTGAACAAATATTCTTGCGATTGTTATATAATGACAAAGAAACACATAAAATTAAAAGATGTATGTTTGTGTAATTTGTATAAAAAAATTGAGTATGTCAATTAAAGATAGAGTTACATCAGATTTTAACGAAAATTCGATCGAATTGACTGTTTCCATATTACCACTTTTTTTCTCATTTTACCTCTTCAAAGCCATCATCATTAATCCCGCATCCCCCATCCCATTTCGTATATTCAGATTTCCTAATTTATAGATCATGATTTTCAACGTTTATTATCTCTGCAAGTTATTAAATAACCTCTATGCGTATTTCCCCTTTTCAATATTTAACACGCGATACAGTTGAATGTTCATTTAAAATTCTCATTATCATCACAGTATAACGATACAAAATAATGACATAAAAGATATGAGAACGAATGAGTAATAATAAAATACTATATTTATACGATAGTATAAATTTATATAATGATATAAGTACCAACACGTCCATATAATAAAAATAAAAATACATTCAACCGTAAAAATGGTAACTCTACGTTTATCCGTTTCGTTCCCCCTTTGTTTTTTATTTATCCGAGTTCGCATGTAGTTCTCCTCTCCGCGGACGCGTGTATATATGTGATCACAAATTCTTCCTTCTTTCCTTTTAACGAAAACATTCTCGTTTATTTATTATACAGGAAGCCCCTTGTATCTCTCCTTGATCAGCCGCTGTTGATCGTTACCGTTTCTCCGGACTCCGTGTCTGAGGCTTGTTATTCCCCGCACGCGACACGAAAAAAAATTCCCCGCGTGTCCATTCATCTACTCTTATCGTTTCATCTTTTTTCCCCTACCAGTTTCGCTCTGCCAACTTTTAATTCTATCCTCGGCCTGTATCATTCGCTTTAACCTCGCCCCGGCGAACCTGTGCACGGTTTCTCTTTCTCTTTCTCTTTCTCTTTTTTTTCTCTCTCTGTGTTCACCCCGACCCAGCACCGTCCCTTTTTCCATTCATTTAATCTCCGTACAAATGTGAGCAGATTAAACGAAGAATATTTCCTGTTTTAATCTGCCTGTTTAAACTTTACGCGCCCGTCTATGGCTTTAATCTTTTATTCGATTGATCATGCGAAACGCGTATGACTGACCTTCTAGACGTGGATACTGTTTCTTATCAGCTCCCTGCTGGGCAATTTTCTTCTCTATCATACTCGTCAGATTTAGTTTACTATTAATCATTTGAGAGGACACAAGAGAGCTTTTATTTAGTTTTTATTTATTCTGTGTCGAACATTAGAATTATCGAATAATTAGACTTTTTCATAATGTCTTAAAGAAATTGTAAAAGTACATTCCTTGAAATTCGAAGCGCTTTGTAGCGTTGTATTTGTACAAATACGCTGATTTGGTTTATCATTTTTCTTAGAAATATCTTTACAGTTTTGGTAATTGTGAAATAAAAATTTCCAGATGGATCATCTAGTGTTACGGTCACGTTCATATTTTAGACTGTTATCGTTGACCACAGTGAAGTGATATAGCAGACTAAGGTTTGTCTGTATTATCACTGAACGCACCGCGACCGGTCAAGTGTTTTAAAATTTGATTTAAAACACTTGCGTGGTCTTTCGTCCATTTAACTTTATATCAATTCCGACATTGTTCGAATTATCAGTTTTCCAATTTTTGTCTTTTCTTCTGTTTCTATTTTCAATAGGAACAATTTATCGTTTAACTTGTTTACCTTCACGTTATAACCAGTTATTGACTAGTTGTGGTAGGACTCTTTTTTATTTTCTAAGAATTTTTACAATTTGTTCAGTAGAACATTCGGCAAATTCAATTAGTATGATCAGAAGATATATCAAGGTAATATGTACAAAGTGTCGGTACGTTTAGTGCTAAGTGATATAGGCCAAAGTCTTCAATATTTTGATTGCCACGTGACCCAAATTCGGGTGACATCATCTTTTACCTAACCTTAAACATTAATTTTCTTGGTGACATTTTCTCGAGCCATCGTTATGAAGAATCTTGATTTTTTAATTTCCGCTTTCCTAAGAAAATTGTTCCGACTACATAGAAGTTTTTATGAGCGTTCACTTGGCAGTCAAAGTGTTAAGGAAGTTCAATGCTTTCTTTTTAAAGTCTTTTTCCGTTAGCATGTCGAGATAATTTGATAGTTCATGCTCAACTCTTTTCATGTTGAATTTAAGAGTGTATTAACCCTTAAGTGTGGAATTTAGTTTGAAAAATCATTCATTGTGCGCGCAATAAAATCAAATAATGAGGTGTATATTTGTCACGTGCAAGCCAAACGCACTTGTAACATATTCTAACGAGAAACTAAAGCGAAACGGAGAAGAAATACATGTTTGTCTAAAAAAATAAATAGTCTATCGTTGAAAGAGTTTGCACCATTTAGAGTTTTAAGATGACGTGTATACTCGTCAAACACAGTTAACTGGTTACGTGTTTCAAAGAGTTCTCTATACCACAACTGTTTCAGGTGCTCTAGTATGACCTATTCATATTATCGAGTTAGTGCTATTTAAAGCGTTAATACTAGATTTACGGTACCTGTCAATGTGACGGATATTAAATTTTATAAACATTATTTGGTGACAGTTTATATCGATTTTGACGGATGCTATTATGCTAATACACATTATAATGTTATGTTTTTGAAGCACTAATTTCTGCGATTTATATAAAGTAACACGTAGATATAACATTTTTGATATAATTTATGTCGAAATACTAAATAATGAAATAAAATTTAATAAAATCTGAATTTATTCACTCTTATAATTTATGTAAAAATACACAGAGCAGTTAATGTAGTATATTAAAATCACCCTATGACTAATCATATTAAAAAAAAGGTAACATAGATAATATTATATTAGCCAAAAAGTTTTAAATTATTTATCAAAGTTAGAAAATAAATTTTTTTACTAAGCAATATCTGTCAAGCTATTTAGTCATTCTTCAATGATTTCGTAGCATCATTTATCATTGATTATATTTATTTGTAATATGTATTTGTACATCATAAAAATCGAAAGAACGACCACATAGCTTTTAGGTCAATAAAATTTGGCTAATTTCATCCACGCCTACTCATAAGCTTCACGATACGTTCCACTAAAAATTAGAGGAGTCTGGTTTCAAACGGCAAACAGCTAGAAGCAATTCATTCATTCATCAGAGACCCAAGCCGGGAGTTGTAATTTCATCTATTCTCTTATTTACCGCGATGAAATGGTGGTGATAGCGGAATGATTGTAAAGAGATTAGTACGTTCGCCATTGCGGCTATTTCAACAACTGCCTCTATAGTGTTGCATTCTCGGGTGTAAAATTGATATGATATCGATTCCATTCCTCGAATCAGTTTCGAAGAACAGATATTCCCTGTATTAGTTAGAGAGCCACGAAATTGCCGAGGATATTGATTCCGGTTACGGTCTACAGCCTGTTCTTATATCGGTTCTGAATTGCTACCACACACAATACTGGAAATATTTATTGCGATATTCCAATTTTAAACACATTACCATGTACGATGCCTTATGTATTGCCAATTGATTCTAAATAATTTAAGCAACTGAAATATTTATTATAAAACTGTGTAGCTCAATACCACGATGGAAACGCATTTAATATTTTATAACATTATTAAAATTAATTCATAAAAATTATAAAAATAATATAAAATTAGAATAGGAATTAATTAAATTAATGAATTAATCATTATTATTATATTGTTCAATCAATGCTTTGCGATCAGAAGTATTTTTAACCCCTTGAGTGCGGAATTAATTTGCATAAACTTTCCTATAGATTTGATTTATCTAATTTTTCTCTGCATGCTTCATGCAGCTCAGTGAAAGTAAAAACAAGGGATTTCGGAAAAAAGTCAATTTGTTTCTAGAAAATGTATGGCATACCATTAGATACTGTTTCTTGTTGCGAAAATTTTGCGTTTTATTGCAACAGATCCGTGACAAGTCGAACTCGTCAAATGTATCTGAAGAGGTTAATTTTTCGTTTCGGAATTTGCGTCAATATTATTTTATTTAACTACATTAATGCGGCATTTTGCTACATAATTTATTTGAGAAGATTTGGAAAGAATAATCATAGCAAGTATTGGTAAAACACGTGACTAGTGCTGTACGAATAGAATTAAATCTCGAGTTTGGTTTTACATAGGGTTGAAGACATTAATCATATTATTTTGAAAATTATAAATACTACGTATTTTTAAGAATGAAGTACAGAAATTACTTCTTGATTTTTAACAAAATTCTAGTATATAATAAATTTCTTTTAATTCGAAGTTCATATTTTTAAAAACAGCCGCTGAAACTCTTATTCCTTATTTTCCCTAAATTAACGCAATTACCTGTAGCTACTTAAGTTCCTCGGCAAATAAAGCGTATCCCTGTTGCCATCAATGTTCAAAATAACTCCGAAATTCCAAATTTCAGCAACAGAGTATTCAATTTCCACTGGGACGATTATTCTAATTTGTAAAGGACCAAGGTAATTCATACAGCGTAATTTATAAAGACTCAGACTAATTTTATACCGTAACAAATCTCTGTTGGCTGGTGTAGTGAAGTTCTGGTGTAACTCCCAGTGTATAGTGAACAGACGTACTTGATACCGCAACTCCTAGTTCAATTACAACAAACAACAATCTGCCTAGTGCACAGATCAATATATTTGTTTTGTGAGTTAATAGCGAACACTTCAAACACTTTTTATCGAGACGATAAAAGAAGTTTACCCTTTCCGGTCTAATGTTGCCGTAATAGCGACTTCGAGCTTCGATGTGTAAAATCGAAAATTACAAATGAATAATTTAATCATTTAATTAACGAGAGACTGACGGGTGGTTGTTTTTCTTTTAGTATTTAAGACTGAATCAGAATTCAGTTTTCCGTGGAAAGAAATGCTAGAAGTTTAAGCTTCATCTGCCTCTTAAAAAGTACAGCAAAAATTAATCTGGACTTGGGTCAAAAAACCCCTAAAGCCTGAGTGGGCTTAAGACAGTCTCGTCCGCAAAGAATTAACCCTTTGAGTGCCAGAGATTTTTTGTTCCATACATATGCGGAAAAAGCCAGCGGTTTTTATGCGTTTTTGCAGCGGTGCGGGGAATTCTTTGCATCAAAGTCGATTTGTAAGTATTCCTTTAGAAATGTTTACTTAGTATTTATAACATATTCTATTAAATTTAATTGCCATAAAATAAGAAATATATATAAATAAAATGAAAACAGACTTTATATTTGAAACAATTGTTATATTTATATTGATATTTAATTCATTGTTTTTACGTATTTCACAATTCATTTACATATTTCGTAATTAGCAAAATAAAAAAAATTAAAGGTCAATCGCAGGAACAATTACGTTTACTCGTACACAATTCGCAAAGTCCATTCTTGCTGTTTCAGTATACAAGGTTAGATCTTTTTACCGGTTTTGCTAGATTCCACTTCTTCTGCGCCATGTAATGCACCGTTGTTTTTGGTAAACTTTACCGTAAAGAACGACATAACTGTGTCAGGTCATGAAAGTATTTCAGTGTCACAAAAGAAATTCAGTTTTCCCACTTTATTGTAACTGATTTGAGACGAGCGGGATGTCGCTCCCCAGAATTCAAAGAGTTAATATTTAACACTAGAACTACCGAGCAGTTATACTGACTTTTTGAAATTCCTCTATACAAACTCGAAGAGTGCATCTGTCGAGACCTTAATTAATTTACAATTCAGTTTGCGTATTGCTAAATCAATTTCTTATTCGACACTTCCTCAGAGAAACATCTGTTGTCTTTTTAATAACTGCAAAGAAAAGAAATCAGGAACTTTTACGCGTCTCGTAGTTTAAATATTGAAAACTTTATATCTGATTTAGTTTTCTATGGGGCAGATCCTTAATGCTTCTAAAATTCCCGGCCACCAAGGGTTGACCTTCCATTACTTCATCCCTACCTTTTTGTTACGTTTTGTCCTTATCGCGCTCTTTCGCTTTCGACGTTGGCACGTTCCAGCGAAAGGAACGCGGACGTTGTAATTGGCCCTTCGACCACCCCGCGGAGGGAATCGGATAGGGCGAGATGAAAGGGTCAGAGTCCGGTTGAGTTAGGCGAAGGAGCTGCGCCGGAAGGCTGGCCATGGGAGGGGGACGCTGAATTGGAGGGAGGAAAAGGGAGAATATGCAGAAAGTCACGGAGAAGTTGTATAAATCAAAGTACGAGGTAGTTGAAGTTCTGTTCGTTCAGTAACGAAGGAGCTTCGGTATCGAAGTGATGAGAGAGAATGGCTGAAAGGAATTATACTACATGAATATGAAGACACGAAAGGGGCCGCACTGAAAAACAGAAAGGAAATCGTGCAAGAGAAGGAAAAATTATACGTAAATTGAAGGATGTAGGGTACGGTGATCGATATCTGCAAATATTTTATTTGTTTTTTTTACTGTTGCTTAATTGTATTTTTACTTTCACTATTTTTTTAAGAGGAAGATTGATGCTGTTAGTGTTGTTAGATTTTTTATTTATCCTGTTCAAATGTTAAAAGTTTTTAAATAATTACGTTGAAATAATCTAGTCATTTGCTGTATTGATAAGTTAAAAAATATATTGTTTTCTTTAATAAATGAAAAATTATGAATCTGTAAAACTATAGATTGAATGAGATGAGAAATTGAAACAAAAATTTCGGAGTGGGTAACAGTTAGTTCGTTTTTTATATCGAATTTTTCACCGTCTAATTATTACTATTTCTAAATTAATTTAATATTTGGCGAACATCCGTTAGCCATGAAAGGTCACCGAAACATATTTCTCGTATTTTGTATTTCACGAATTACTTTTCTCACTATCAATTTGTGAGGGTTGGTTTCATTCTTCCAATGTAAGCGACATTCAATAAAAAAGATACGGATCAAGCACTTCGTAACAACTGCATTAAAACGGTCACTTTAAAGGTGGTATAAAATAACGCGGCAAGTAGTGCTGCCAATAAATAACTCTAGTAACTGCGTTCAATAAAAGAGGGAGGAATTTCTAAAGCATGAAGAGGACGATTTACAAAATAAAACGAAAAATAAACAGAAGACCGCTAGAGGAAAAGCAAAAACGGACAGAAGTACTTTGTGTACTGAAGCTGCATAAATTCGGACAAACGGTAAACAAAGCGCAACGCGCTAATTACGAATGTCAGAAACCGCGATAAGGAAATTATGAAACAGAAAGGAAATGGGAGGAAGAAGAACATCCTGCTGAAAGTGAAAATTACAATGTGTAAATTAAAAGATAAGAAAATCACCTGCCAGAGAAATAATTACTAGAATTCAGGAAAAATAAAATGGAACAGCAAGAGCAGAGAAGCAAGTTAAAAGAATATCCCAACGTATCGAGCAAAACAGGGGTACATTAAGAAAGCAAGAGAAACAGCCAATGAAACAGCATTTATGACGTCCCGATACGTTAAAGAGGGAAGAATAAAGAAGGTTTACGAATGGTACTAAAACAATGGCCTTTATTGACAGAAAAGGAGCTGGGAGAGATACGATAGCCGGAGGAAGGGGTAGAGTTAAAACACGAGAAGCCTAGGTAGAGGGTGCAGAGAAAAATAGGACAACAACAAACTGTAATTAGGGAGAGGAAAAAGGAAGAGAGTGGTCGCCGTGAGCGGGAGGAAACTATATGGACAAATGGTAGCAAGGAGAAGTATGAGATAAAAAAAAAGAAAGAGGAGAGGGACGGGAGGGGAAAGGGTGGCACAAATAAAAGGAGAGGTTGAAACAGAGAAACGGAACGCGATTGGTGGCGCGAAGCCAGGAAGAAGCCGAGCGCACGAACTGCGCAGTGGTGCATTTGCCCGATCTGGGCGGCCAACATTAAAGACAGGTTTATATCGACTGTTTACAAGAAAATATGGGAATGTAATATAATAATATAATTTATAATACGTATCAATACTTCATAAATAATATATAATTGTTTAATTTGTTGATGTACCATCAATTTTGTATACTAGTGAGCAAAGTTTAAAGTGATGTATGGTAAAAAGAAACGTTTAACCATCGTACGGCGAATGCAACGTCATTCTGCCCCAATTTTAAGTATATAGTATAAAATGCGAAGTATATACAAAATTGATGTATCTTAATTATACGTCACATACAACTATTTTATATACTAATCGCTTTTAATTGTAATAAATATTATATATATATAAACATATTTGTAACATTTTGAACAAATATTCTCCTGTAAACACCGCAAATAGAAAATTTTTGCTATAGTTCTATATAGACCCTACATTCGCCTGCCACGCGAGTGTCGAAGCATCCGTCTTCGGAGAGTTAAAGGCATAGTACATATTTATCTGACAAACTTTGATACTGAAGAAAACATTTCCATAACATATAGAAAATGCTACGATGAATTTCAAGAATAAAACGCGTAGTCAAAAAATGCCTAATCTTCGGGATAGCTCAGCACTTTTCGAATGCTCCAAGGATAAAAAAATTATTAGAACATTGTTCCTCGCATATTCAGCTATCTCGAACAGCAAAAATTTTACAGTTTAAAGATCGGGCAAATATTCTACTGTGTGGCGAGGGAAAACCGGGAAAATCGAGAAACGAGGAAAAGTGTTGCACCGCGAGAGAGAACAGAGCGGAGGAGAACGGCTAACCGTAAGAGGGCGAAGAGGAAAATATGGGACACGGGGAATTACGTACTAAAATAAAACGAAGAAAGTCCTTGGGACGGGAGGTAAAAAATCGGCGGAACACGCGCGCGCGGAGTCCAAGTATGAAGAATTAAAGAAACTCGAAACAGTATCTATAAAAGAGTAATAGAAAGGAGCGCGTAGACAGCGGCAGAGAGGCTCGGTATGAGGATTGCATTGGCGAGAGAGGAACGTAGGATGGAGAGGAGAGTTTAAGGAACAAACAGAAAGAAACTGTAACGAAGTGGAATAAGCTTGGCTGAAAATAGTGGGTAATAAAAAAGGGTTTGTAGCTTTCAGGGTAAAGAGGATTGGTAAATGATGGGGAAAGTTTTTAGCAAACAGGGGCGCGGAAATTAATATTTTTGAAATTATAAGCAAGTTTTTTGCTTCGGATGGAACGAGTGAGTTTTTTGCTTTGGGAGATTTTGTGGTTTATGGAAAGAATGGATTACCTTATCGGTTCTTCCTTCCCTGGTTACGGAAGGTTTTCTACGTGTATTGTTTCCATTTTCACACATGCTTGACAGTTTAATCCAGTGTTCCCATACGACGTGTATCTCTTGATGCCAGAAAACCACTGGCTGTAATTGAAACAGATTATTCTTTCTAACTTGGAAATGTTAATTTATTAATCCCTGTTTATCGTGATTTTTTTCATCATCTGGCAAGTACTATTTACTATAAAAACTGTAAATCTTGTTAAATACCAATTAATTAATAGTAAAATTACTGCATTGATCAAAGCAGTCGAAGTCCAAACAATCATAGAGATAAAGAAAAAAATAATAAAGAATCTATGAAAGTAATCTCGTAACAATAGCTTCACAAATAAAAATTTTCAGTTCCAATATCAAATGTCTAATTAGCCACCGAATCATCTACATAAAGTAAATATTAGGTCTCCTGAAAGGTTCTGATCGATAATGTCATCTCAAGTTCCCAAAGATGAGTCATTCTACAGAAATGAAACCCATAAATTACCATTACGCTGGAAAGAGGCCATTAGTAACGACGGGGATTGTATTATTCAGTAAACATTAATAAACGCATCAAAAATATATTTTCTTTTCATTAAAAAACGGAGGGGAGTTTCCGGTATACCTAATAATAATGAACGTGAACAATGAAAAAAGATATATGTAGGTCGGTCCAGGGAGTACCTAAATAGAGTCAAAGGCAGCGGACATCCGCGAGGACCTCACCCTATATCATAGCGGGTTGCGGTAAGTACGAGGGATACGGAGCTTCCTGTCGCCCCCTTGGGAGAGAGGACTGCTCCGTAGCGCTGAACTCCAGCCTGGACGAGATATGCAGAAATTAAATATTCATTTGGGCTAGCAACCTTGGGTCTCCTTCGCCTTCCGGCCGGCATTCTCTCCCTCGCCAGCCCTCGGTCCGTCACACGGCCGCGGCACGCCCTCACTTTCGTTCCCTCGAAAATAACGCGTTGGCCTGGGGCCAGTTTCGCTGAAGGCTTTCGATGTTCAGTCCCCTTCAACCCCTCGTTCCGAGGCAAGGAAAAAAGATGGCGAACCTGCCCTCCTGTTGTGTACCCTCGCCTCCGCGTAAAGTAACCCTATTCACTCACGCTTCTTCAACTTCTTCTTTTGTTCCTCGCTCTCCCCCAACGTTAATTCTCGCGACTTACCCTACTCCATCCGACTCACCCTACACCAGCCGAAACGGCGTATCGTTTCTGCGAAATGTACCTGTTGAACCGGCCGACCGGCCGGGTTCGATGAAATAATGACGACCAGTTTATGCACCATTCGCCGCGTTAGGAATTGCTCTGTAGGTGCGTCAGCTCTCAGTGGGCTTAAAATGGTTCCGAAATATTATCAGCTTATTTTAAGCGTGGCGAGTTCTGATTTGAGGTAGTGCAGAATTCATGTAAGAGTTAATTCTGAAACCGTTCCGGGACAGATGTAGACTAATGAAACGACGACGACTAGGGATTGATGTGTGAACTGAAATTGGAACTACATTCGTGACAGATCGTAATTTGGAATTTTGGTTCTTGATTCAGTTAAGGTTATTCAGAATTCAGGATTCTGTTGAATTATCCACAATCATTAGAAACAATCAAATTCCTTTATAGTTTCTTGCGTTTTTATTTGATTTGTCGACAAAGAAGCAACGTCGTTCTTCTAGAGAAGTATATTGCATTGTGAACAGGAAAATGGTTGTTTTAATCGTAACCGCTTTAATTCTTTCGCTGCCATGAGTGTGTATATGTATATACTTGTGTATGAGTATCTGTAAGTACTAAAGTGTCATCTGCAGTGAAAGAGTTTTTCTACAGTTTTAAGGTAGACTTATAGGATCAAAACTGTTACATGTACAAACTGCTCATGACAATCTTTGAAAATACATCAACTTGTTTTCTGGAAATTTTCTAATAAAAAAATTAGGATCACTCGGAATTTTCCACATCTTTTCTGCCTCTAACAATATGTAGTAAATATTGCAATTAACAGAAGGTAGCACAGTATTCATTACCGAAAGAATTAATTTTATTCCAATATTTACTTGTTTCGACAACTTTTAGTTTAACCATTTATGCTGTCATAATTATGTCATAAAATAGTAACACATCAGTTTTTCCCAAATGTTCCTAAATAAATGATTAAACAGCATGCGATTCTGCAGAGATTCGATTATGTCTAAAATATAATATTTACTACAGGCTAAATATGCATAAGGTTTTAAAAATTATGCGCGATTACAACTAAAGATTCCAACAAAAACAACTACAAATAACAATATATTTAACTTTGGCTAATGACAATGACAAGCTTCACAATGAAAAACCAAAAGCACTTCTTTGACGTTTGCGGCAACAGTAAAATAAAATAAAATAAGCACACCTTGCTAGAGAACGCTGAAAACAATATAAATATAAACATATAAAGTTGGTTATGTACAATCATAAATATACGTCTGACCCTGGAGTTACACGGACTTGTTTTACGCGAGTCCTTTTTGCATGGTAAATTAGAACACTACTTATACAGTAGGTTTTTATGCGCGATCTTAATTTACACGATCTAAATTCCGTAAATGACACAGAATAGAATATTCTTTTGTTTTTGCAATATCATTATTATTATTTCTTGTATTTGGCTATGTGAAATAAATATGTATTTCTGAAACTTATATCAGTTTTTCTTTCCAATATTTTATTTTCTTTCATACCGACAGACTCTATTTGCGCGATTTTCATTCACGTAAAACGAATCCACGTCGAACAGATTTTCGCGTAAATCAAAGGTGAGGTATAATATATGCGAACAACATTACACAATAAGGTATAGATAACTAAATAAAAATAGTAGTAGTATAAAATAAATGCAGAGAACTGCAATCGATAGTACCGTTAGATGAAAAATGCGCACAGAAAAATGCACATAAACGAAATCGTTCAAAAAAACAGCGCACATGTGAAGAATTGCACAATGTAAGATACGCTCAGTGCATAAGCCACGCATATATGAATTATACAATTATAAAGCAACAATGTAGGCCATACTCCCTCCTCGCGAAGAAACTAGCCCCATCTATGGCAATCTTTATTATACAGATAGATCTCTTCTGGATGCACAGTAGCAGCAGTCGTTAATACTTATAATAAATTACCAGAAAACTGTTGTATTTAAGGAGAATTTCAAAACAATAAGTAAACGTTTGTTTGCAATAGTTCAATAAGTATGCGGAACCCCTCTTCTACCCTCGCTTTTGCTTTACAATTGTACAATTCATATATACACAGGTTATGAATTCTGCGTATTTTACATTGCACGCTTTTTTCTATTTGTGCTTGTTTCTATTTACCGATATTGCAATAGTTTTTGAGCCCCGGTTCTCGGTATCCCCGCTGCGATCTGGTCCATTCCCAGTCTCGAACGGAACCTGCACAACCTGGATTCCTCAGGTGCACGCGGATGTTATCCCGTGATGTTGTTGCACAACATACGTACCTACGTATCCTCCCGGCGGTTGATGAAGTGTTCTCTCGACGGGGAATTGCCGGCGCTTCCTTTTGCGCGAACGCATCCTCCAGGGCGGTTAGACGCGCGGCAGGGGGAGGGGAGGAGGATAAAAGGATTTGTTCTGGAGCTTTCCGGAACACTAGCGGCGCCAGGGACCGAAGGGCGGAGGGGAGCCGAATGAAATTTGAATATCGTCGTTGTTGCCGTCCCGGAGTTCCGCGGGTCGAAAGCGTTGCGATGTGCGGTCGGGTTAGGGAATACTTTGTGCCTTAATCGTTGTATAAATAGTCATTAGACGTTGGGCTAAATATTGTCTGGAATAGTGTGCGCGCGCGACCGTTTTCCGCGTGGAACGCAATTTAATCCTGGGGCTACCACTCGTGCGGAAAATTAGCTGTTAATTATTTTTGAATAATGCACAGACACGCGGATAAATTTCCCTCGCGACTTTTCTGTTTTTATTGTAATGATACGCTTAATTTGATTTAACGGGAGACGATTATTAAAGCAAAATGCTAATTCGAGGTGGAGTTGGTTCGAGGGTTTTTGTTGCTTTTGTCTCTTGTGGTATTATTGTTGCTTCAGTCTGTTGGATTGGATGGATTGTTAATGCGGA
Source organism: Nomia melanderi (assembly GCF_051020985.1). Taxonomy (NCBI): domain Eukaryota; kingdom Metazoa; phylum Arthropoda; class Insecta; order Hymenoptera; family Halictidae; genus Nomia; species Nomia melanderi. Next base: position 26,086,962 of record NC_134999.1, on the reverse strand, counting down.
TATAATGGAGATAATGTGAGATTACTGGGTCGTGGATGTTCTTGGGAATTCCGGTTTTTAGTGGGCTATTTGGAGAAAATGGAACTATATTGAAGATTGCTTTCTGTAAGGATAGCCTTGATAGATAACAAGTTTTCTTATTGTATATTCAATTTTGCTGAAATTTATATTTTATAATTTTTTGAAAATCCTAATCGCTATGAGTTTGTATAAATACACTGTATAATCGTTATTGTATTATTAAACTCTATTAAATTAAGTACTGTGAAATTTTGTTTTACCATTTTTCAGAAAACTTTAACCGTTATAATTTTATGAAGATATAAAATACCTTATTATATCTTCATTATTATTATGCTGTAACAGCAATATATTTTATTGCTTTATTAAACTTACAAAATAAATTTAGTTCATACACACTCTCATTTTCAAATAATGTTACTTACTATCTTCAGTGAAAAATTTATGTCTTACTTATTGATGACTTCCATTTAATTAAAAAAGTCTCTAATTTTCATAGTAAAAACAAAAATTCAATATTCCACTGAAATTTAATAATTTACTCTAAAAGTGTTCGATTTTTGTTATAAGTACAAAAATTGACCGGATAACTGTGGGACTTAGTTTCAAAAATTTCTTATAATACTCGCAATGAAATCAAATAATGGTGTGTACACTTGTCAAACGCAGGCTAAAAGCAGCTGTAATACATTCTAACGAAAAGCTAAAGCAAAACGAAGAAGAATTACATGTCTATTTGAAAAAATAAATAATTGATCGTTGAAGAAATTAGCATCATTTTGATTTTAAGATGACGTGTATACTCGTCGAGCGCAGTTAACCGGTTAACTGGTTAAAAATTCCACTGAAGTTCAATAATTCTTTAAATGGTGCTTTAAAGGGTGCTTAATTTTCTTTATAAAAACGAAAACTCAGTGTTCCATTGGAATTCAATGATTCACATTGTTCAAACTGTAGGGAAAGCGCGATGTACATGCGCGGACAGCTTCGATTGTAAGTTATACGATGGGATTGGATAGGGGGGATGAAATAAAGATAAGAGGCTACTCCGAAAATCGTCCGGTAACAAAGATCATGGAGTGCGTTCCCTGGTGATTTGAATAAAATAAGTCTCACAGTATCGCATTTGCTCTTTAGCAAGAGCATCAAAGATGATAAATAGGAGAGCAGCGAGGAGAAATAAATACAGAATGCTGGAGGATAAACAGATTTGTTTCATTGTTTCCGGTTAGGAGGAGCTGGGGATGAAAATAATATCAAATTCGAATGTGACGGTCCCTTTTATTCGTTCCTCGCGAACCGGTAAACGATAGGAATTGGGGTTTTGCCCTTTCTTTTCGTTCCCCTTTTTCTTCCTTCTTTTCGGTCTTGCCGTTCGTTGCGCAATAGGACGTTGTCGCACAGAAGTTGACGTTCTCCTCCCTCTTTGTTTCAGGTCCCTGCATCCTCCAGAATAAACACAGAGGGTCGCGCCGAGGCAACAGGGATGAAAGGATTTCTTCGACTGTGCCGGGAAAGGGTAAGACGAACGCGGAATGTTGTATCGTGCCTCGAAACAGTCCTTTACATCGTTTTATCGCATCTAAAAGGGATTGCCGGGGAACACGAGATAGAAAATACAGATGTATTATAATCGCTTTCTGCGGAAGCATTTTACAACACACAAAGAAACAATTCAGGTGTTTTATCGATTCCGCATTAAGGAACATTATGGCGGTGGCTAACGAAGCTAATTAGAGTTGCGGAAAGTGCTTCATTATTATAATTCAAACGCGCATTCACCATGGAGCATTGTATTTACTGTGGAGAAGCTTTTATTTCAGATTAAAATAATGAAGGAAAAATAATTACTTTGGTGTCAATAATTCATTAATTTATTTGGTAGTGTTATTTTTTGAAAGAAGTTATTGTTAAACAATATGCTTGCTAAATATTTACCTGTTTCGAGTAGTAATATCAAGTAACGAGTATTAACATGATAACAAACATTTTTACTTTCCTGGTGAATTTTAATAACAAATATGTAAATCTCATGTGAAGTAGCTATTATTAAAGTCATTTACTTTTCAAGTAAATTATCAGTCACTTAACGTAAAACTAAGAAGATACAGTAGCAAAGAAAGTAATTTTAATTTCGAAATTTCTCTTGTACTGATTTCAGTGTTTAAAAAAGATTGATGTTGACAAGAGATCTGCTGTAAATTATTATTCGTGATTCTCAAAAAATTCTACCAGTGACAGTATTAAAAAGAGATGAAGTATGTTCCAGATTTTTCACGTTCCAAAAAATAAAAAATGATTTAGTTCCAGTAATTTAATTGAAAACTGATAGAAGAATGATAAAAAATTTAATTAAATGCGCATACTCGACTTCTCTCAGCAACTCATCCGAATTTCAACATCGAAACTTCGTCATTCAAAATAAATAACACCGAAGTGTCGTTACGAAACGAGTTATTATAGAATATTTTAACAAACTATCACCGATTTTCATGGGTATCACGTTTTGACAGTCACAAATTTCGAAACTGAGATAAAACATTATGCTGGAAATAATCTAAGAAGATGGAAATTCTATGAAAATTTCCATCTTATTCGTTCCCGAAGATTTTCGTATGCCATAAATACATAAAAATCCACAGTCCAGTTATAGCCGCGTTCATACGCTCGCATCAAGCGCATTTTATACGACTTCCCCGTCATTTCTCGGCTAAATGACCGTAGTATATTTTATTCCTTAGAACGTGTGGGATCGCTCCATAAAAAGAATATCCGGTTCCTAAACCGAGCCAAAAATTTTAACGCCGTATTTTCATCAAAATGCGACGGGTGTTCGGCTAAGGGGACTGTTAACTCCAATAATGAAAAGATATATTTAAGAAGAAATGTTAAGTGGGCAGCATATTTGTGTACTGGAAAATACGATAAAACGGGACAGTAATGTTTTTCATACATAAAGAGCTTGTATCGAGTTTATATCATATAACATGGATCTAATAAGTCCTCGATGTAGTTTGAGATCGACTGTACAGCAGCGCCTGAGTTATTTTTCGATGAAAAGCATTGGAAAGATACTCAGTGAACAAGTTTTGATGTTACATAAATGTGTGAAGCATTTTTTTTATCTCTCAATTAAAACATTAAACAAAATAACTACAGTACTTGATTCTATGTTTCTTAAGCTGTATTTTTGACACTTAAGTTATTTCTTTATCTCGTGTCAAACTAAATTAATAAATAAATTAAGTACATTTTTAGTACTTCTCTAAATCATGTTGCGTAGGACAAAACGGAACACTTTAGCGCAGAGGCAACAAGGGTCCCTTGTTATGTGTTTTGTTTACAGTCTTAATTGGTTACGTATAATCGTATTAATGTATAGCATATTAGAATCGAAGATGAGATAAAAGCTGACCAATTAGATTGCACCAGTGCGGAGAAAGAAGACGACACATTGATTTGTGATTTTTATTCATAAAATCATATATATTTATAGTTTATTTATATCAACTAACAATTAAATATATTCAGCTAGCAAAGTTGATCTAGTAGAAATAACGATTCTGTATTTTTATATGGTTTTACATGAGTTCCGTATTACTCTACCATTTTGCGAAGGAGATATTTTAATACCTATACAAAATCGTATTTTCCTTCGTAACAAAATATTTTTATTACAAAAATCTTTCATATGTTTCATAAGTTTTGTCGTTTGTTTAGAGGAAATTCAATTGATATACTTTAAATAATAGAAAAAAAATATCGGCTATTGTTTTTTATAATCTTCATCCATCTATTACCTAGATCATATATGCCTGATGTAAAGAAAACTTTATCCTTTGGCCATGAAAAAAGTAATTAAAACCGTCTTTGGACCGTGCACATTTCAACTGTAGATGGTCCGAAAAACATAAATTTGTATGAGCCTCCATGGCGTTATTACCAAGTTGGAACTCATAAAGCATATAGTAACGAAAATGAATTTTATCTTCAGTCATAATAAATATTTATTATTCAACATTTAAAAATCAAAAGACGATTCCATTTTAAAAATTCAAAATCAAAAATATTAACTTTCGATTGCTACCAAAATCATCTGTACCATACAACGAACAACGAAAGAATAAGCGTGTTAAGTGAAATAACTGAAAAACGACTGAACTTTCTTGCCAAGCTAATAAATTTTATACGCGATACGCCCCAAGGCAGGTATGGGATTTAGAGGATTAACACTGTGTGGTGTTAACATAGTAACGGATTAGATCCTTTGAGCATAAAGACTTGATCGTCGATAGCTCTTAACCATTTGCATCATAATGAAGTGTGAAAAGAGATGCCCTTGTCACCAATTTCAAAAAAAGTTTATTTAAATAGAAAAATTACAACGGATAAAAAGAACTCTCTTGTAAGTCAGTAATTTCAAAACTCTACGTTACTACGTCCCGTTTAAAAAAATCTAATCTTGACGCCCCCTGTATTTCAGAAAATAATACAATCACGTTTTTGAATGATAAAAAATGTGTCAATACAAAACATGAAAAAAAAAAAACTGTAAATTATATTTCTGTTAAACTTTTCGCGCTTCCTTTTGCACTAGTCCGCTTCTCCCAGTTTGGAAATCGCTGCTGTAAGTAATCGCGCAAGAATATCTAAAACATGCGTATCAAGGACTCCTTTTAGCTTCGACAATGATAATAAACTGTAAATAGAGAGCGATTCTAAGAGGCAACCACTTGCCAACACGGGGGAACTGCGTACAGCTCGTTCTCCTCTGGCTGTTCGCAAGCATCGCGCTCGTTCCATTGACAGGCCGGGAATAAGATCGCGTTTAATTGGAAATTAACGAAAGCCCGGTGTCCACGTAGCGCCCGCGCCGTGGGCTGATCCAATTTACGTAGCGGAGCCGATCAACAATAAAGGAAGACGCAGCGCGGGGCGTTACGAAAGTGACCGACAGTCCAATTAACTTAATTAACATAACAGAACTTTCAAATTTCGACAGGAATAATGTCCTATTCAGCGAACGGTTCTTAATTAATTTTGCACGATTGTTACGTAGATAATTGTATTTTCAGCAACGCCCGGGATTTAATTAACGGGCGAGAGAGAGAGAGAGAGAGTGAGGAGAGGAGAGAGGAGAGAGAGAGAGAGAGAGAGAGAGAGAGTGAGAAAGGGAGAGAAGAGAGACCTTTCGGTGCTTCGCGAGAGAATTCTCCCCCCAAAAGAAACGGTAAACATTTCCTTGGATCCTCGACGTTCCCGCTGCGCGGCAACAATCGCAGTGCTCTCTTGTCGAAAATATCGTCGCATAGCTGCAAGCCAATTAGCTGCCAGCAATTTATTACAGCGAAACTTCAATTCCGCGAATTGAATCCGCCAGTCCGTGTACAGAGTGCTTCTGCTGACTGGGGATACCTAATTTCCTTAAAAAATATCAGTGCTGCGAAGAAATGTTTAAAATAGTGGTTGTAGGTTATTAACACGTTACCTACATACTGGGATACGAACAATCGGGTTTTCAGTGCTAACGCTGATCGATCGGAATTTTTTGGAATTACAGTAGGGCTCCGGACTTACGTCCTAATTGGTTCTAGAGTGAGCGATGTAAGTCGAAATAGACGTAAGTCGGGGTACACAGGATGGACATGTATGTACATATATATTTGTACTCGTATTTATCAGATCAGAAAATACATTTTCTTTTAAATGCATAAAAATGATAGAAGAGATTACATTTAACGAATGTTTGCGATGAACCGAAGAGATCACGATGTTCACTATAATACTGGAACGTATTAGATGGTCTTTTATTCGCTTTAAAATACGGTCTTTATCTTGATGAAGCGTCATCACAGTTCTTTTCGGCAAATTCTTTTCGCAAAACCTTCTACTCCACTATCAAAGTTTTATTATCTCTAATTTAGTTTCTAAACTTATAGTATTTCTCTTTTCAATAATATAGTTTAAAGATGAGGACATTTGACGCTGTGGTGCCATTACACATACGTAAATAATGGTATCAATTCTTGATTCATTGCACTTGTTTACTGATGTTTACTATAAATGTAATTATATAAGTTTTTAAACTGTGTATAAACTATATAATCTGAAATTATTTACCCATAAAAACGTTACAAAATTAATAAGTTAAGTAAGTTTTAGACTGATTCAGTTGAAAGTAAACACGGGAAGCGAGAAATATTGGTTAAAACGGATGGACTATCGCGTTAAATCGGGAGGACGTAATTCGGGGTCCCACTATAGTTACTTATTGGGTGAATTAACATTGTATCAATTATGTTATTGTTCATATAATGATTGATCGTATTAAAAATTTTCATACGTATCAAATGTTTTGAAATTATTCCTTTCTATAATAAATCGAATTGGTGCGTTGCTGGCACTAACGACATGTTTTCATGTCAGTAAGCCGGGTAACGTGTTATAGTGTTCCACTTCTAGTCAACTTCATCCTAACCAGCAAACCTCTATGTGCCCCAATCCAATTAAAACGATGTATAATAGCCAATCGCTAATGATTCAGTACTTAATACGACGATAAACGTTCACTAAAAAAAAAAAGAAAAAAAAGAGACGAGGTGTTTTGTTTCATGTTATTCGTTTAGTTTGGAGTGAACTTGCAACAAACTGTAAAACTCACGTCGAATGTTTCAAACGAAATCCTGTTTTCTATTGCATACTTTTTTTACCTAGCATTCGGACGCTTCCAAAATATTGTAAAGTTGTTATTTTCGAATCTTTATCAAGATGTAGGTATCTAAATAAGTACCGCCAACTTTAATACCTTACAGCGAGCAATTTCTGCACGGTATAGGTTAGGAAAATTGACCTGAAAACGTAATTAAAATGAAAAAAGAAGGTTTCTGGTTTATGGAGTCTAATTAACGTCATTAGTAATGGCTTATCTCCGCATAATTTCTTGTTAACTTTAATCTTTTAGCGGCATCCCTTTCAAAGATACTCCAGTTTAAAGTTAATATTAAGAATTTAAGAAGTTATTTTAAAATTTATTTACCACCTTACTCGTTGCCTTTGGATATTCGTATCTCGATAACGGTTTATGCGAAAATAGTAAATTTGCAATAAATTGTTTTGAAAATGTCTGAATTGCAGTATGCAAAAGTATGCGACAGAAAATATAAGATTATATTTAACATTTTTAATATTTAATGTTTCATATATAATATATAATATTTAATTAATTATTTAACATGTTGGCAATACGGTGAAAATTTACCATAAGTTCAAACAAATAACAACTTGACGCGTATCACTTAGTAGCCTATAACTTTTATATTCATTTTACATTTAGTTATTTATCTATAAACATTTCTTTGTATAACTTCTATGTTTGTTTATTTATCTATAAACTTTTTCTTATACAATTTCTATGTTTATTTATCTATAAATATTCCTTTGTATAACTTCCATATTTGTCTATTTCTTCATAAACGTTTCTTTACATTTCTAGTATTTCTCGAGAAAATCAGCTGTTCTCAGTTAGCTGAAGCACGCTGCGTACTTTCGCTAGAAATTTCCCTCCCTTTTTAACGCCTTTTCCTCCTCGTCGTTTGACGAGTGAACTTATTATAATAGGATGCGTTGCGATCCAAAATTTCACTTGAAAATTCCTCGTTAAATATTAATTTGTCGATTACCATATTTTAATGGCTCCGAGGTTCGCGAGACCACGGGAATCGAGCCAGATAAAAATATTTAAGCCGACGTGCATATCGCGTCCGCGACCGTTGCATTTGAATTTTGGGATTGTATCAGTTGAAAATAGTCGTTAAGCTGTTCGAATTTTTCCACACGTTTCCCCGTGTAGTCTCCATGGAAAGAAAGTTTCCGACCGTCCCAATTTCTGAACTTGGGCGAGTACAGTTACGAGCAACGTGAAAATTTCTAACACGTACACACGTACACGCGTACGCGGGCCATGAAACGGAATAACTTCAGGTATGAAACTTTAAGTTTATTATACTCTACAAGTATTTCTTTCACCAACGAAACACACGTTTGGTACGTATAATATTAATACCAGTAAAGTTTTCCAGATATCATCCCTTTTCTCAAATAAAAAGCCGAGAAGATTATCTCTTGGAAAAAGTGGTGAATTGCCAACTGGTTTACTAAATATTAACGAGGAGAATTTTGGACAAATATTTTTACATTTTAATTTGAACTTCAATTACCGTGACTAAGGGAAAACAAGTTTGATAAACTGACATGACGAATTTAGTGTTTCTAAATTATTCTTGTATTTACGCTTTACATTTCTTTCAATTTCCAGTGACTTATAATATGTCTAAAAAGAATATTATATTTTATATTGAACTATCAAATCGTTGAAACTGGCGTGACACAGTTCCTAGATTCCTTGATTTTAACCTTGAGACATGTTTTCGATCCAAATGAAAATATTCCGAGGGTATCTTTTTATAGCTGCACACATGCGTGGTGAAAATGAGCTCTAAAATAGAAATGAAAAACTTATTTTACAAAATATTTGAAAATTAACAGAGACAGAAGGATTTTCTTAACTTTTAATGGTGTAGCAATATTTGCTTGAAAGTACCATTGCATCTGTTAATAATTATATAAAATATAACGGTTACATTAATTAATATTAACAAATTTTATGCCGAAAATATTAAAATATAAATAAAAGAAGAGGTTATTTGAGTTACACAACCACTATCTAGAAATCTTAAAAATTTAAAACTCTTCTATTACTCCTAGAAAGATAAACAACCTTTATATTTAACATTATTTTCCATTAGTTTCCGAAAAATTTCATAAAACAAACTCTCCATCTTCAATTGTTCAAACTACTTCCAGCCCACTAAGGTAAACAGGAAGGAAATACAAAAAGATACTTGTCAAATATTTTCCAATACTCTACACAAATATCAGAGCACCCGAAGCTTCTCAATATTTTCAGAAAATAAATTTCTAAGGACATCGATTTCCCGCGGTCAATAGATTCAACGAAACAACGTTTCAGAATTCATAGGTTCCACTATCGCGCGATTTCATCCGCAAAATCCGGCGATAAATAGTTACACTCCCGGCGAAGGAAAAAAAAGAGAATTGATATTTCCAGCGCGGCTGGCGATGGCGCCGAAGGAACTAGGCGGAGGATAGGAATCAAAAGACGGAAAAAGGAAACGAGAAATTGGTCCGATCCGGAAAAGGGTGATCTTCATGAAATTGCGAATATAGGGGAAAAGATTTGCTGAATAGGGGGAAACTGTCTCCCAGCCCGGATCCCGCGCGGGATCAGCGTGGAAACGTGCGGAGATGTTCATCGTGTCGTTGGATGATCTCGCGTGCGTGTTTCCGGCATATTGTTTCGGCCCCAACTTGAACGCGGGCCAATTTGCGGTATATAACTGCCTGTCAGCCGCTAGTTTCTCCTTTATGAGGCAAATGAACCGCGCCGATTGGACCGCAATAGCAGCATATCGACTAATAACGTAGCAACAACATATATATACGGAAAACTCGTGACTTCTAACTCGAAATTGATTAATTAACGGAACCGTGTCTTTTGCCCGATGCGATTAACTTGATTAATGCGCTAACAGGCCACCCCTGTGTCCGACTTGGTCGTGACGTACCACTAAAATTGTTTCGTTTGCAATTACGTGTCTAATTGTCTATTCGAATGGACGGGAGTTATTAACGATAATAGGTGGATTGATGATGGAACTCGTCCATATGGCGGATTCCAGATTTCATGCTTCACCGCTTGCCCCTTTATCCTCGGTATATTCGAATTTGTTTTTCTTGTGCTAACTAGGAGAGGCTAGGTCTGCAAGTCACCGATTTCTCTGAAACTTTGCATACTGATAAGTATTGTCACCCTGTTTATGAAAATATAGCATTTATTTATTTGAGTTTATTTAAAGGTGGTCGCATTAACGGTACAATCAGTAGTGACTACTAACATTTGGATACATTACTTATTACTTAATAATGCTTATTACATAATGACTTATTGTATAATAATACGCTAGATGCATGAATAATAATACAAGATTAACGGACAAAATAAATCTTAATTATAATGAATTTAGAAAGTTAATTTCTCTGAAAAACTTAAACGATTATAGAAGCAGTTACTCAATAATTATTTAGATGATTGTTATTAAGGTTTTATTATAATCATGTTTTACTATCTGAATAAATTATACGTTATAAATTATAAATAGATCAATAAAACGAATGAGAAAAAAATTACATCACATAGGACTCGAGAACAACGGTTTACAAATATTGTATGCTACTGCCACGCCATCGCAATTTGTATTGATATGTTTATTAATGTAGTAAAATATGCTTGTAATAAAACTTTAATAACAATTATCCAAAAAACTATTGAGTATCTGCCCCTACAACACGATAATTTCATGAACAGGACGGTGATATTTATCAGTAGACAAAGTTTCAGTAAAATCGATGACCTACAGACCTTGCATTCTCCTTGTACAAGTTATTGTATTGAGTTAACCCTTTAACTGCGCGCGAGTTTTTGAGTTTTCGATATGAAATTACGGACTAACTTTATTTGTTATGCAGGCGTTACCTAACAATTAGATAAAACTAACTAACGGAACTGATAAGTAATGGGACTAATGATAACTCACAATAGCCTGATAAAATACTCAAGAAGGGTTAAATTTCAGTTAAGCGGGAATATTTTACAAAATATTTAGGACACGAATACCACCTTAGTTATTCACGATTAGAGGATTAACCGGCGATAGAAGTACGCAGTGTAATATAAATTATTTAACACTAAACGTACCACGATTTAAAATTTTATTAATGATCCTGCATTTCTTTCCATCTATTTAACTTTGTGTCAGTTCTTCTATTATAAGATTAATCGTTCTTTCAGATTTTGTTTTTCCGTTTGTTTCTGTTTTCAGTACGAAAAATTGTTTGTCTAATCTGTTTATATATCTTTCTTTTATAACCAATTATTTGACTGGTTACAGTGAAAATAGGTATAAAACAAGATTGTATGGATTAATTTCTGAGAACTGAGATTTATTAGAAATTTATGTTTCTTTTGTTACATAATTTTTATTACGATATTAATATTAAAATTGGGTTTGAAATATTTGTGAATTTTATACATATATGGATTTAATAAGTGCAAATACTGTTTATTTTTCTTTTAAGTTAAAGTTAAATTTTATTTTTCTGTTACAAACGTCTAATGTTTACAGTGAATTTAAATTTCTTAACAGTGAACATGAAATTCCCTTTTTTTTTTACTAAATTATTCTGGATTAGGTACTTAGTTCTTGTCAGAATAGTTGTGGATGAAATTCTAAAGCAAGGGATTAAAGTTGCACTTAAAGTTTCCACACGTTCTCATGCTTTTATACAATATTTAATTAGTTAAGTATTTCGTTTATAAAGACAAACATTTGAATTGGATTTCTAAGTAAATATTGAACTTAATTCCAATATTAACAATTTTATTGATTTAGTAATTGATATTAATAATTATGATATTAATATTAGTATAGACTAATATTATTATATTATTAAAAATGTATGAATATATTTTTGTCTATGTACAAAAAGAGATTTAAAAAACATGAATTTTCATCAAAACGATAACGTAAAACAACGTAAATTTTCTACTGTCAAAACCAGAATACGTTGGCTGAAAGTGTTCTTTTCAAATACATTTTAAATCCCCGGGGAAAACGAACAACAGTGTTAAACGTGCATTCTGTTGTTTTAATTTTTAATTATAAACGAGCAGATTTCCGAGTCCCGAAATACGTACGCTGTTTGCACTTGTGTTTCTCATTGTCCGTAATGAAAAATTGAACAGGAATCGATAGGCGGGAAGCATCTCCATTTAAAAAATGATCTGTCTGCAGCTCCCGCGCTATGGCCGCGATGCATCATGCATGGTAGTGTATTGGCCGCGAAATTGCATGATTAACAACAACGCGATCCATGTAAAATGAAATTTCAATTTGCACGGTGTCCTCTGCGAATTAAATGGAGCAGTCGATCAAGGTTCGGGAACGGACACCGAAGAAATGGACGAATTTAAAGTGGATCATGTTTCCCTGATCGAAACTGCGGAATTTAGTTTCCGTTTTCATTGCGGCAGAGCGTAATGTTAACGGTACGCGGTCCACGGTTTATCTAGAGCTTTGAAATATTATTGAAAAAGTACTTTCCTCGAGTTTAACAGTATCCTTGAAAATATGAGAACGTGACTAAACGGGAAAAGATTGAACAAACTTAATGGCGCTGAAAAATTGGAAACGTGATTGGGTCGAACAAGATCCGGAGAATTTAACGGGCTGTAATCAGTGTTTAACGTCTACTGTTTTGCCGTTTTTCTTAGTAGAAATAAACATTGTGTAATTAGAAAAATATTGTAGATGGTGGATCAATAAATTGAAAATTACTAGAAATGGTGGATTATTAAATTGAAAGCTACTATAAAAGATAAATCATTAAATTGGTAACTACTGTAGAAGGTAGATCATTGAATTGAAAACTATTGTAGAAAGATATACACTTTAATATTATCATTTCACATATTAAAGAAAGAACAAGATTTTCGTCCACTTTACTAATATCCAAAAGTATGTTTGAAAAAATTAAGACAGCTAAATAGAGAGAGAAAAAAACTAAACAATCTTGTCTGAAAAATTCAAAAAATTAACATATACGTATTTACGTCGAAAAATAACTGGGAAATCGTTGCAGAGTTAAATTTATTTTATAGTAAGTGTTCAAAGTCATCCTCGGGTGACAACAGAGAATTCTTAATTTCAGAAATGTCCAGCAAATTAATTGTTTAAACGGTGGCATTAAACAAATGTATTCTTTCGCTCCGTAACTTCTCGACGCAGTGTTCCAACGTTATCTTTTCCTTAGTTTCCCAACCGCGTCAAATGCAACGTTTAGCACACAAAGTTCGCGTAATCGGAGTTTACCTTGCGCTTACCTAAAATTTGCTATCGCGCCGTTGTAAAACGTGAAAGAGTGTCGCGCGTGTGTGACGCCGGCAGTCACTCTTCCCGGGGTTTACTTGAAACGAGGGGGGAAAAAAAAGAGCGTTTTCTAAAGTGATATTTGTAGAACATGTGTCACTGATTACGTCACTGTACGCACGGGATATTCGTCACGCGAGTCGTACTCTATCTTTAGAAAGTTCCTGCATCCACAACCATGCAAATTTGTGTTTAAATGATAAATTGTACATCAAAATATGATTTTAATTTCTGAACGAAGATTAAATGGTGAATTCGTGTAAAAATTGTTTGAACAATTATAAAATAGCAAATAGTGCGTTGTTTCTTAACTTCTTTTGCTTAAAATTAATTAAATAATAGTGTCATATTATTAACATTATATAAATATTATTATATGAATATTATATGACCCTAGTATCTTTCTAATTGACCCTAGTATCTTTTATTATTACTTCAGTTTCTTTTATATTATTTTATGTAATTTACATATTTTTATTAAACATAATGAAATCAGTGTTGGAAAGCGTGATCGCTACGCCCTCACTTGTGCTGCCAATCGTGTGGCGGAGGACGTTCCCGCGTAAAATGAGTACTGTGCGTTCCCTGTTGCATATGGTGTGTGCACGTGTGCTTGAGCCGTTCTTGCGACCGGTTATCCTTACATTCGTACAGCGCTTACATAAATATATATATTAATAAAACAATCAAACAATTAGTACCAAAAATCGAATTTTATTTGATACAAATGTAGCTAGATAAATACTTTTTATAAATATTTTTATAAATTATAAGTATATCTAATGTCGTATAAATGGAAATATACGTAATATTTTCTGTATTAATTTTACTGATAAATATTTATAAATTTATTGTAAGTACATGAACTGATTTTCTATTCTAAAATACACACCATGATAATTCATTAATAAAAAAGATATGTACTGAGATTCCTCAATGACTCTACTTCGAATGTTCAGGTCTGATATAATATACTGTATTAAATATCGTTGCATGTACTTATATAGTGGACCAAGAACACAGTGAAGTGTTCTTTCTCTATAGCTCCACTGGGGGGAGGGGGCTCCTTATACTCGCATCTTCAACGCTACCATATCAGAACGTTATCCAACAGTACAGAGAAGCTTTACTTCGGTCTTCTCGTTGGCGAGTGAGCAGACCAGCCCGATAGAACATATCCGATGTTCGAAACTTTAAGCCGATAGTTGTCCGAACTTTGTTCGCTTAATAAATGTTCACTGTGTACAATGTACGCTTAATTATAAAGTAACGAATGAACCAATTGTGTTTCCGGAGATCCTACCGAAACGGTGTTTCGCAAGATTAGAAACCTCAAGTATCGTCTTATTTTAATTTATTGAATGACATTCGGAGTGCATTAGATTAAAGAATTTATCTTTTGAATCGAAAATTTTAACACTAATAGAATGAGAATACAAATAGCACGTTACAAGTGCTATTTACTTTCTTCTATATCCACGTTTACTTTGCAGTATAATATTTCATAGATAGTGAGATAACAATAGTTGATAGAAATATAATATTTAATTTGGAGACAATTGAAATTTATTGATTTTTGTTAATTTCAATTTGAGATATTCCTCGCGAGTCTAACACGATATTGTATGGCAAAGGGTTAATTAAAATCTTGAATATGTAACTGTAAATATCTATGCAAAAAATAAACTTAGATATTTAAATTGACCTTTTAGTTATTCAACTGAAACATCTAACTAAGAAATTTTCAATATTTTCCGAAGTATCTAATGTCTCGTGAAATTTCTTGTATTATGGATTGCAATTACGAATGATCCTGTTTAAGTCAGTTCTGTTCGACTCAGCGACAAGCCAGCGAGCAAGAACAAAATGAACATGAACCACCAACCAATGAAGTAATCGTGGAATCATGTTCTCTACTCTCCATAATTACGTTGTCGGTCCTGAGTGGTGTGGCCACGGCCAGCGAACGCTGTACAAGTCTTTACCAAGCGAATTTCAGATCCTGTTGTCCATGTGCAAGCTAAAAATTCGAGCAAGAAAATATTAATTAATCAGGATATAAAAAGGAAAAGACTATAATGCAAGATAAATGTAATTAAAATCGAAAACTTCTGATAAATTCTATTCAACGCTACGGGGCTGCCGAGTATTTAAAAATATTTCTAAATAATTGCTTGAAAAAATTATGAGAATACGTTTTCCTGAGTTTTCTTGCAGCATTCATCGTATTATATAAATGAAAACGTTAATTCCTTTAAATATTTCAAACAGAAACACCTTTGTAATTTTAACAATTGTAAAATGAGAAAGTTAAAACTAGTTGACATATTGACTACCATGTATTCAACAGTGACCAGAGTTTCTAAATAGCTTCAAAATAATTGCAATGGAAAGGGTGATATCGAATAAAAATATTTAGTAACGTAAATAATTAAATAATAACATAACATAAAAACTATGATAAACACTAAATAATTAATAATTATTTCTACTACCATTTCTTTTTGTTACGAAAAAATAAGTGGTATTATACGTAACATAAGAAGTACGATACTAAATCATTAATAATTATTTCTAATACCATTTGTCTTTATTACAAAAAAATAAATGATATTATACAAAACGCTGAAAATTCACGTGATAGTCTAAATATTAAAACACCTTCGCATTTTAGACCACTGCATGAATAATCCAGAATAAAATAACAAATTGCACGTGTATTACATGTGCCACATTAAATCGAGAAAATAGCTTTAGATGGATTCTATTTTTCATATCAGAGCAATTGATAGTAGAAAGGCTTTCCGTTTTGTAGCAGTGAAATTTCGAAGCTCGAAATTAATTTTTCAACAGCAGAAGAATATCATTAGTCTGTCGATCAATTCGTATTGCTGATCCAATTCCTCGCGTCACAGTCAATTACAGTTTTCCTCGGAGAATCGAGAATTTCATAGCTAGGAACAATGAGCGTATATGTTTTATATTCGGATGGAAATTGATCACACGCGACCAAAAAGAATACCTTGTTCAATTTTCCAAATACTGTAGCCGTATAACGATCATCTACTTGAAATTGTTATTTGATCTCGTTAATGCAATCCTATCGCGCTTCGATCATCAGTTTTCGCAGCATGCGCTCATGTTGCTATAACTGAATTTCGAGAATTACCGGTTATTTGTAACGATTTCGCGTTATGAACAAGAAGAGACATTGATTTTGGCTTTTCAACTCCACCTTTTTGGAAATTCGGGAAAAATGAAGAGGAATATTTGCAATTTATATATTCACATTGATCGACTACAAATATGTATATAGCAAATACAGTAATGTAAAGATAATAAAGAAATTTAATAATTCGAAGTGAGCCAAGGAAACCCAATTTCAATTTTATTTTTGATTTTAAGTAATGTACATTTATCTGTTAACATATTCGCATCGGGAAATTTTTGCTAAACTGTCCTATAAAACGGTGTATTTTAATGATACAAAAATATTCCAACGTATGAGTATGAAACATGCAATAATTATTTTTGTCATTTACAATCCCGTTATCTAAGAATTCATCAGCAAAGCGAATACCTGTTGCAAAATGAAAACTTGTTTCCCGGTGCGAATACGTTAATAAAGTGACAGTTACAAAATTTAGAAAGATATACTGGGTAATAATATAGATCACTTTATAATTAACCCTTTGCGGACGAAGATTCTCTAAAGTATACAAAACCTTTTGTAAATTCTACCAAATCACACATCGAATGCCTAAATAATATAGAATAAGGAAATTATGTACTGGTTTCTTACTGTTTGAGTATTTGAATCATTTGTTTGCAACTTAATATTACAAACATGAAAGTTTGATCTCAGCAAAGTGTCGACATTCGTCCGCAAAGGATTAAACCTCGGTGATTTGTGACAAATGTGACTGCCATTAATGTAAAGTACACCAAATTTTGAAAGAAATGTGGAAACATTGTTTTATTTTTAATGTATAAAAATTCTTAACGTTAACCGTACATTTTTCCTACCGTAACCAGTCAAATAACTGGCCACAAAGTAAAGGTAAACAAGTTGGATGATACATTCTTTTACTGGTAACAGAAACAAAAAGCAAGACAAAAATTGAAAAACTAATTAATCGGACAATATAAGTCCGTATGATATAATTTAAATGAACGAAAGGAAACGCAGAATTTTAAGTTCGGTCATTTTACCAGTTCCCGATACAATTAGTGTTAATCCTTTCGCTACAATACACGAGATATCTCGTGTACCTTTATTATTGATATGAAGTGTTTTATTTAAAAATTCGATACAAGTCATCGATTTTTAAGGTATGACATCGTTGGTAGAAGATACTTAAAGATGATAAATATAAAATACTCGATATTTTACAGAATTTGAGTTTTTATTTTTACACAATTAAAGTCTGATGGATGACAAGAACTGTAAACACTATAGGAGAATCGCAAAATATTTCCACTGCGTCAAATAGCTCGTCTATCGACATTATCTTTATATTAGAGTACGAATATCATTTGAGTATTGCAAGAGAGATCATTGGAATCGACGTAGAAGATCTAATATACAAAAATACCACCACAGAAAAAATGTCATTCAATGATAGAATGTATATTTTGCAAAAACAATGGCTGGGCAGAAGGATCCCAGATATTTTTGTAAAAATTATTCCATCGCATTATACACTTCACCATCCTTTCAAGTATTCCATATAAAATAAACGATAAAAACTCTTACTATGTAAAACGTGGAGTATTTTATACTTATCATCTTTAAGCACCTTTCACCAACGATGACATGTCTTAAAAGTCGATTATCTGTGTCATATTTTCAAATAAAACACTTCATATCAATAATAAAGATGCACGAGGTATCTCGTCCATATCATCGTTTCTTCGACATCGTGGAACCGAGATATCTCATGCATTGTAGCGAAAAAGCTAAGGAATGTATTTGATTCCTGCTTTCATGAATTACTTTAGAAACTTGTGGTTTTGCATAAAGATCCGTTCTTTACTTGTATTTGGAAGTATGGCCTCTGAATTTAGAGAAAAAGGACAACGTTGAAAAATGAACTTACACGACGTACATAGTCAGCTTTAGCTTCCTTTGTGTCATCTAAGGAGGATCCTTGATAAATCGATAAGGACATCAGCCATTTACGAGCACGTTATCCTGTCGTGTACTTCGAATATGCGCGCGGTTGAGCCCGAAGTTAGACGGTTGCAAAGTGGTTTTACCCGATTCCCCCAGCAAAGTTCACGATTACGATAGAACTCATTGCGAGAAAAACGTTGGATTTTGATTCCACTCCGAGTTTACTTCTCCCGAATGCCGATAAAGTCAGAATTATAGGTTCATAATGTAAAACTTTTACCCTAAAGTCCGAACTTGTCGGTACCAAAGTAAACATAAGTTCTCGTTTTTCCTTTTCTATCGAGGAATTTACGATTTCCTTACGAGTTATTGCGATTTGGTCGGTAAATGCGATCTGTTCTTTGAAATACTGGACTTTTTTTCATCGTGGAATTAACTGTTTGTTCTGTAGACTGTTTGTTTGTTTTTATAATTTTTAAATTTATATAAATTGTAGCTGTTGCAATTATGATTCAAATGATATACGTATGCATTCAAGTATACCTTATATAATGCAATTTTTAAAAATATTTCTTTTGTTTTTCAAATTAGGATATTTAATATTATTATCTTATTTCATTCATTATAAGTTTTAAAAATGATCTATAGATAATGAAGGAGAATATATACATTAAAAGAAGCTCTGTTTATTTTAAGTTGAAAAATTGAAATAAATACAAATAAACCGTATTATTTTTGGAATTACCCAACACTATACTTATTGCATTGGATGATTTTAGCAATTTCAACAAACGAACACTTTCCACGAAATTTTCCGACTTTAATTTTTAAATGAGAAATTTAATTTTCCAATGAAAGAACAATAAATTATCATCGGTAATAACTTTATCCGATGCATTCATAATGCGCAAACAGTATATTTCTCATTAATACCAATTATATGGAACCAAATATCCGAATACACACAAATTGAAACAAATTAATATTTATTCCGGTGAACCAGTCTTAAAATTACTCGTGTCGATTAATTCTTATTTATTATTTAGTTATTAATTTATTTCAACCCATTTTTTCGCAAACGCAATGTAAAATTTTCGAATTTTGCATATGTACGCTACTATTCTATAAAAACAAATTTTTTATCCCATACTTGTAACTGCACTCATTGTATAAAAATCGAATCAATAAATTAGTATGACATATTAAAAGTATTATGTGTTTATATCAAACAAGCTTTTCAAGTCAATTACTTGTATCGAAGCAAATTACTGATCAAAATTTCGTTTCACTTTTAATTTCTACCCTCCAATTTTTTCAATTTGTATTGTCTATTTCATAATTGCACCATCAATTACAGAACACCTTGTACATCTACATATTTTCAGAACACAAAGCATTAACACTAGATTTAGGAACATTTGTTGTACACTTTAATTTAGTGTTCCTAAAGAAATGGGTGTTAAATCATATACAGGGTGTCTCCACTAACTCTATTACAATGCGATTACCTCATTATTGAAATCTTGTAAAATATTTGTGGTATTAAGAGACGATCTCTCCGAAGTCGTAATAGGAGATTCGTTTCGAGCGCCTAGCGCGCTACGGGACTGTTTTTGAGAAGTGCTTAAATCACGTGGCCCGATGGTGAACCATAAATTAAGTGTCCCATCGCTGGCGATAGCCGTGCTTGCTCTCAGTCACAGTTAATATTAAATATTTCAATGAATCTTAAACAAACTACCCTAAAATTATTCGATTTTCCAAACATCCAAATTTTCCACTGAGAAGGAAAATAAAAGATCGAAGACATGTTATAACATTTCTCATTTTCGCTAGGAGTACTATAAAAATTAGTTGCAGTTGCTGATAAATTACAAAATAACCTGGAGTGCTAAGGGTTAAACTGTATCACAATAAACGTACTTCTTATTTCCATAGTAATTTTACTGTTTCTGCTCACTAAACCTCTGATATAGACCTCAAATTACTACAATATTTTATTAACCTTTAGAGGCACGCAATTTTAAAGAAACAAAAAACTCGATCTGCATGATAATTGTCAAAAAAAAATGAGACAATTTTAAACTCACCTAACTCTAAAGTGTTAAGGGAAAAATTATATTATTTGTAGCATAATATGCGTCTCCTCGAACAAAATAATTAGTACCTCTAACATTTTTCGTAGCGTAAAGAAACACAGATGTATAACATTGAATCAGAGTCACTAAAGCAGCCTGAAAACCTTGAAATTAGAGGTTCAAAAATAATAAATTAAAACACATTCTTATAATACCACCAGTCAAAATAGACATAAGCCTTGACCGAATAACATTTGTGAAATTTAATATTCATGGAAGTGGCTTTCGTAAATCTAGCACCAAAAACCGTGCACACCATAAGAAAACGTTGCGACGCAGAGAGGACGGCTAATAAAATACCGAATGTACAGGTTTAATCGAAATTAATCCACAAATCTCTGGTCAACGGATTTAGTACGTAACATTATATAATTCGTTTCCCCTAATGAGATGGGCATTTCCGATTGAAGGTTGCTAATCAGCAGAAATTAGAGGATATTTCAAGCCAAACGCGGAGAGAGAAACTCGTTCGTGTGGTCGTTCGCCCGGCTGAGATACGGCTGCAGACAGGAGAAAAAGGAAAGCTCGATTTTCATCCCGAGAGTCGTGCTCGTTCTTCCAAGCGGGGTAACGCGTTTACCAACGATTTCGGTGTCGGTATCCCGTGCATTTTTCGCCGCGTCGGTTTCGTGTTTCAGCTTGAACCGAAGCCAATTCACGGTGCTTCCTTCGCATCCTCGGAGCGACGTATCATCCAGTCGCTATAAGGACGATCGTTACGGTAATTTACGATCGAATTCTTATTTCGTTATTCCCTCGTTCGAGATCGGGACATTGTTTTTACGTTTCGCACTCAGAGGAACGTCTAACTGCGAACTGCATACGCTGTCGGCTGGATTAGGATCTCTGCGTGTACGTAGAGATAGTGTGTACTGATATCAATGCCACGGATAATATAAATTAATATTTATCGATAGCAGATAATGTTTTTAGAAAAAATATATTTCAATTTTAGACGTACACAAGTATTCATTTATCAACAAAATATCAGACCAATGGGATATTATTAATTACTGTTTAAAAAGTTTAGTTAATATTCTTTAGAAAGACAATTCTTTCTTGCGAATAATTAAATATATAATAGTTGCATGAATTACTACAAGAGATATGTTTGGTAAATGAAGAAACTTAACATTTAGGCAACCGCCTATAAAGAAGTATAACTATAGCTTTGTTCATTAACATTAATTAGACTTATTTAATTAATTTTCTTAAAAGCTTCTCTTTATAAAAGTAAGAGAGATATGTAGTAAATTGTAAGTAGTTCTGTCAAAACGGGGCTGGTGCATATGACAGTTTCTTTCTTTTTTTATTTTTCTTTCATTATGACAGTTTCTCGTGTATTTATTTTTCAAATCATTTAGGATATTTAAGGCTTTTAAGATATCAATCATTGCGAAATAAAACTAAAATGCGTTAATGTTAATACAGTAGAATCTGTACTAGGGTATTACTAAGGTACTACGTATGAGTTTACGATAAGACCTCAATTACCTCAGAAATCTAACTATACACAGTTCTACTGTGTCATTTTATCTAAAATATCTTTTTACTTTAAACAAGTTCCTTCCATCAAAATGGATATTCTATAATTAGATACTATGTTCAATGTACTTAATTACATAACGACAAATGTAGTTTCCCTTAATTTATTAATGAAATTTCTCTCACATGAATGAAAACTCAATATTCGATACAAAGATAGAATAATTCACTTGAAATTTGGGAATATTATTGCAATCATCTTAAAAGAAATTTAATTAACTGCAAATGAATGAGATTTCACATAGAACATAATTAGTATATTTGTCAGCGATTGATTATTATTACGTTATTATTATTGCATTCAATTCTCCCATAATTTCATAGGAGAAGATATTGCATTGAGTAGAGTCAGAAATTCTGTTTAACCGAATTTTTCTCGCTATTCCGAACATGTTATTTAGATCGTACCGTGTAATTTCGTATCGTTCGATCGGATCACGTTTCTCCGGTATGTTATTGTTATCTCGAAGAAATGTTTCTCGATGGAACGTCTCTCGTAAAAATTGCAGCTTACGCTCTTGCTGAACTGAGCTAAAGCAGTACATTCACAATTTTCCTCTTATTTCTTCTATAAAAACTATAATCTGCGCAATTACTTATTTCTTAAATGATCTTACTGAATTCTAATTTCTCTAAAAGTAAATTTCAATAAAAACCCACAATCTACTTATAACTTCGTGACAAAATATTTACAAATATTTATAATGCATTTTGTGCATTTCCACTCTTAAAACATACTAACATTCAATCTAACAATACATTTTTTAATTTGTCCTATGCACCATGGAGATAATAAGAAATTAGAATGCAAGAAATTCCTTGTTTTGTGATAAAATTCGAACGTCAGGTATTTTAGTCACAATCGCGGATATTTGATCAACAACCAATAGACGCTATTATTTCAAACACCGCCGAGAGACGATTTGTCCCTGCTAAAATCACGGCGAGACCGGAAAATATTCCGTAGCCGGTGCAGCGATCAAACATTACCCAAAAGTCTCGAACAGTCTCCGTCTGCTCAAATACTCAAATATGTAGCAAGAACCATGATATTCTCAAATGGAAATTTCCGTTGCCAAGGAAGGTCCCCGTTTCTCCAGCGCAGCTCGTCCCATGACGAAAGATGGAACGTGTCGCGTTCGAGTTTAAATAGAACTTGCCCGGTATAACGAACGTTCGTCAAATATTTATACCGAATACTTGGCTGTTATAGGGGAACTTCCGAAAACCTATCCCGCCCAACTTGGTCCATTGTTCCCCACGTTCATTCATTCGATAGTACGTCGTCGGTGGAATAAGTAATAACTGAACTGGCGCGGTACTTGCGGAGGAGAACGAAGATTCGAAATGTTACCATTCTTTTTATTAGTTCGTGAGAAACGATATGTGTTTACAGTTCGAGCAAGAAAATAGTGGTGAAACATATTAGGTCTACCGGAAAGTTCTTTCCGATTTTGACCTAAGGGAAAATAATACATTTTCAATGGGTTTATTGACATTTACTGAACTATACAATTTCCATCGTTACTAATGACCTCTTTCCAGCGTGACGGTAATTTGTGGATTCACAAATTCTAGATGGATTCTGTAGAATCACTCAACTTTGAAAACTTAAGATGACATTATCGGATAAAACTTTCCGGTAGACCTGATATATAGACTTAACCACCTGCGCTGGAAAGATGTGCTACGCACGTCGTGATGTTTTCCTTCCAAAATTGCCAACGACATATTATACACGTCGATAGTCTTCTTAGATTACATATTCCAGATTGTTTTGAAATCTACCACTTTATACAAAATGATTAATAAACGAAATTTAGTGTACATATCTGTATATAATAGGTGAAGACACCGGAAGTAGTTAAATCATGTAGGTATTTTCTATTGAGTCAGTTTATAAATAAACGCGGTTTCTTTATATTTCTTTTATTTATAAACATTAAGGTAAACAATACTTTATAATTAGATTTAAAAAAGTTTTGTTCTTATGCAACCGAAAAACAGGTAAAATTCAAACTGTTTAACGGTTAAGGTAAAACTATTTTTGATCTAAAATATTTTCTCTTTCGTTATCTACAGATTATCTATCGATACATTGTAATTAGATTAACAGGTGTATTGATAAATAATTTGTAGACAATGAAGGAGAATATATTTTCGATTAAAAACAGTTTTATCTTAATTTTAAAAAATGAAAGAAATATACATCTACCGCATTATTTATGCGATGATCAAATAATAAAAATTGTAAAGAATTGCTGGGAAATGATAGCTTCAGTATTAGAGACTGGATATTTGAGACATTCAATTATTAAATTTTAATATAAATATATTCGGTTGTGAGTATAAATATATTTTTTAATTATAGGAATGTATAATACTTAATAAATTAATTAAGATAAATAAATCTCTGTACAAATATTCATTTTTATACACAAGTGTAGAGA
The DNA here is from genome assembly GCF_051020985.1 of Nomia melanderi. Lineage (NCBI taxonomy): Eukaryota > Metazoa > Arthropoda > Insecta > Hymenoptera > Halictidae > Nomia > Nomia melanderi. The sequence continues at coordinate 26,062,628 of NC_134999.1, read as the reverse complement.
AATCGAAGTCAATTAGGATTACATTGTGTTTTGAAAATAATTACCCAATATCCGAAGTTAAATTATATTTCATTGCAAATGCGAATAATGGTAGTTAATAAAAAGCATTAAATACGTATATCGCTGCTAAGAAAATAATAATAAAAAGAAGTTAGTCTGACCAAACCTATTTACGTTACACCTTAATAAATGGTGGATCATTATGATTATTCGACTACGACACCTTACATGTGACAGGCGGACTTAAGTAGGTCAACGTAAATTTCCGTGATTTCTTCACAAGAAATCTACGCGTTAATTTAAAATGGCCATTTGAATATGAATAAAACATTTCCTGAAGTTCGAAACTAAGTTTTTTCTATGTGACTTTCTTAGTATCTTAAAGTCAAAGGTGAAACAGTTTTCATACTTCCAAGACTGTCCCCTACCGCATGATATACAGATTTTTCCAGATTTAAAAAGTTGTAATAGCTTAATTTGATAAATGAACCCTTCACCGTTCCTTTGAACAGCGATTTAAGATTTCACTGAAAAAAAGAAAACAAATCATACGTCTTATGGTGTGTGAATAGAATTGCCAGAATTTCGTTTAATCTAATTCACTATTAAACACATTTAATTCACATCATTCCAAAACTACATAAGTATTATTTAATTTAACTGCACTTCAGTGCCCCACTTTCCAAATTTATTCGTAACCTTAAAAAAATATTGCAGTTTTTAATACTGTTATTACATGCAATCTAATTGCAACATTGCAAATAAATCAGTAAAATACTCGTAATTGAATGTAGCTAATTTCGTAAATTGTGTGAATTCTGTTAACATATTATTTGTCTGCATAGGAACACATACGAATATATTACTAAAATGTAAAAATGTGTTTTCATAAATAAGTGTAGCCATTTTGAAATTTTTTTGTACGTAATTTTGTTCTGTTCTCGTGAAAATTTAACAAAATTGCTTTGAATGTCCATTTTTAAGTATTTTTACCTTGGTTTATTCTTTGAAACTAAAAAAATTATGCGGAAGAATTGTAATACACAGTAAAATATAGATAAATGTAGACATTTTGGTTGTCAACTTAAGATTTAAATACAATAATTTAAATATGATTATGTGCCGAGTCAAAAATTAATTACATTAACAATTAACAAGTAAATCGCGACTGTAATTGTAGTTGCACTTAACTGTGCTATTGTTTTCATTGTCTGTTGTTAATTGTATTTGGCAATTAATAATGGTTAGTTGATAATTATGATTCCAGTTAATCGCTACAATTAATTGTGAAGGAGGATAAAGGAGGAGGATTAAACATAATTGTGTACTATTATTTATTTATTTGTATATAACAAACAACCGGCTTCTCAAACATTTCACTGAGATGTTGAAGAGATTTTAATAAATTCATTATAATAGCATATAAAATTATTTGCATTAATTAGTTTGATGATAAGGAAGTCATAGTTTGGAAGCATATTTTTTTATTTCCAGATCTGTATGTAACAATCGTAATTAAAATAATTGCAAAGTTAATTGCAGCTTCAACAACTAAAAACTGTCACAACTGCATTTAGTTGCAATTAACCCTTTCTCTTATAATATCGTCTCAGCTTCACGACGAATATTGTCAATCGAATTAGGCAAATCTAAATATTATTTACTTATTCTTATTACAAATGAAAGAAAATTACTGTGAAAGAAATCACAAGACAAGTGGTTAATTCGACAAATTACTTTTTTCGAATTGATTCATCAATTGCAACAGATATTAATTGCTTGTTACCCAACAGTGGTCTCCCTGAACACAAAACAGAAACGCGTGAGAGAGTATCTAAGCGGAAAATCAATGTTCACCACGAACACTTTCCATCTCGAACAATTTAAAGGAAAAATTATTGAACCTGGAACTGAGTCTAAATGCATAGAACTTCTTTCACCGTGGCACGTATAATATTTTATCCCGTTACTCGGCCGTATATTCTGATATCGTAGAACTCAACCTTGTTCCCCGCAACCCATTTCAAAGCACTCTTGTGGTTACTTTGGTTCACCTAGCTGTACGTGTATTGTGAATTCCGATATTCGCGACCGCAGCGCTCTATATCCTTTGGAAATGTATTTGCTATGAGCATGAACTTAACCAAAAATCTCCGGCGAGAATTCCTTTAACCTTATTGATCTGTTTCTCTCTCTGTTCGCTTGTTTATACGGTGTTTTATAAGTCCAGAGTGTTGCTGCTCGTGTTGGCTTTTCGCGGCGGAGTCATAGCTTCATACCGCGAACTTCCGAACGCTTCACTTCCGGTCTGACAATGGTATTTGCGTATTTCACAGTTTGCATTGTAATTAGTATTTAGATTTCACAGAACTTGGGAGTTTGCTCCCTTACGGTGGTTTCACTCGAGAATTTTCTCAATATTTGGATGTTTATTAACAACTAGACTAGAAATTTGTGATTTTACTTGACTGCTGCGGAATATGTGTTGAAGCGTTCTATTTTAATATTCTGATGTTGGGGAAAGTTTCTTCGATTCACTAATGGTATAAATTTTGAAGTTTGTGCGAGTGGTTAAACTGGAAACGGTAAATCTGTATTGCTTCTTTCCTTAGCTGGATGAATACAACGTATTTATAATGCCATTTAAAGTGAAAAGTGAAACGTAACATTTGTAAACACACACACACACGCGTGCGCGCACGCACACACAAACAGAGAGAGGGTTTCTTAATCCAATTTAAATAATAAAAAACTATATGTAGTTGATGAAGAAGAATATATATTAGATTAAGAAAAGTTTTACTTATTTTAATTTTTGTAAATAATAGAAATATAAGAATATTATTTATGGCATAACCTAATAACTTCTAACGTACATTAAAGCGTTACAGGAAATAAAATATATACAAATTGAAAAATTAATTTGGGCATATGTACAATAAAAACATCTTCAAAATTATACTTTGCTGTTTCTATAAAAATAATTTCAATTTTCATTTCGATGGAAAAGTGAAAAAATAATTTTTGGCGGTGTTTACAGAAGCAATATGACAACCGAGGTATATAACTAGATTTGACTACACTACTCTGGCGATTTTACCACGATATCTTTCAAAGAAAAACGATGAAAGGAATGGCAACTTGTCCTGAATGTGTCAAAGTGTGGGACAATATTGCAGCGCTCGCACATTAATTACTGTCGTATCTTTCGACTAACAAACAGCAATTTGGTTAGCATTCATACCAGGGACCGCGTTATTACAACAGAATGCTTGGTCATAGAATTCTCTTCCAGCGAATTGGCAAATTGTACTTCGAAATTTTCTGTAAATTCCGAATTCTAGGTTTCTCGTTCTAAAATCATCCATTCTTATAACATATTGTTAGAAGTATTCAAAAAGCCAAAAGCTTAAAAAGGTTAAAAATGAAATGTATTCTGTTTAAAATATTTCCTTCTTTAAGCATAACTTATTAAATTAATATTAGCTGTATAATTATAAGAATAAATCATTTATATAAAGTTTATTTAAAACATTCTTCGTTTTATCGTACATATTGTAAGAATGCATTGTTATATTTTGTGTATATCAATCGTCTTTTTCGAGAAAATTGAATGTTCGAAATATTACGTATACAAACTAAATTTTGCAACTAAATTCATTATATGCTGACGAAAAAAATCACATCTTTTAGAATTCTTGAAATATTCGCTTTTGATGACTTTTCCGTCTTTAGAGCAAAAATAGAAAATCCCAAAATGTTTATATTTTAAATAGAGTTGTAATTGATTAAATTAAAAGATGTAGAGTCTATTTTTCCTAATGATAGGTTTCTAATATCATGAATTTTCTTAGCTTCTCGTAATTCAATTGGGAACATCAACTGTAAATTCTGTATTTAATCTTTCTTTCCTATTATTATTTAGCTTATTCCTAATTGAAATTTTGTATGAAATTTCAACAAACTTGGTAAAACTTCTATGAGTATATTTTTCATGCCAAGCTAAAGATTTTCTGGAGAATTTACGATTATTTCTTAGTAAGGAAATATCTACCCGAAGCTGATGTTGAGGATACCATTATTTACAACGTGCGTTGTTTATATTCTAAATAAAGTGCGAATATTTATGCACGTTGAATATATCAGCATATAATACGTAAATATGCGAGAAACGTATAAGTGCTATAAATATGCATAAAATACACAAGATATACTGGAAACATGCAATACATGAGCGAAATATGTTGGGCACTATTGGCTACGGTGCGTTACGCTGACAATACGTTAGGCAAATTACGCAATTAACAAACGAACGTCGATTTCAATTTTGATGTATACATGAAATATACATGGAATATGCATTACGTTTGTGCATACGTCATTTAAGTGAATATACAAATTGTATGAATTTTACGAAAATTTCAAAATAAAGAAATAGAGTTTTAATATCTTTAAGTGGCGTAGCAAATTCTCAAATATTAAATCTTTATTCTTATTCCTTAAAAATATACATTTTCGAAACATCTGTTGTACAGTTATAAATCAATGACTCGAAGTATAAGATATTTCAGCGAATACTACTCGAATACTCAACGAATAGAGATTTTAAAAATCCTAAAGAAATATTACAACGACAATCTGGTACCAAAAAATTATCTGAAAAAATAAGACTTCTACCATACCATAAAAATGTATTCTTTTTTAATCGTAGATCGCCCTAGATCATTGAAAAAGAAATGACAAGGTTCGTATCCTTATTCTAATTTTTATATAATATAAAAAAATATTATTGAAAAGAATATATTGATATAGAGATCTAGGGTTGGCATTGATATTAGAATTGATCTTACCTTGGAATAATATTAATATGTTATTCAGAGATATCAAAGACGTCGAACCATATTCAAATTGAAATAAGAGATACCAAAGAATAAACATTTAAATATTTTCAATAAGATTAAAAGTAATAATTCTTATGGTTTCACATCTTTCAGCATTTCCCAAATTATTCTCCTGCCACCATTCGAAAGACTCCCATCTGCCTTTAAGCGCCTTCTCAACTCCGCCATCTAAGTTCCAAGAAAGTTTCACTTTTTAAATTCAAATGTTAATTCCACCAATTAAACTTCCCTTTTAATTTTGCTGCTACTACTGCTGCGTCCTACCGATTACCGTGCAACGAGAACTCGTTTTTGCAAAGGTATTGGAGATTCCATAGCAACGAAACCATTCGTTCCAGTAATACTGGAATGCAACTATTATGTAATCATTTGCTTGGAAAATTTCAGTGTTTAATCTTTATTTTCATCGAAACCAAAAAAAAACTCTGTAAGAACTTCTGTTTCATTTGCAAGCTAACAAATTGCAATACTTTTTTATTTCTTCATTATCATTTACGAACTACAAAAACATACTGTTAGAGAGTGTGGAACAAAGTGAAAAGTGCACTTGGTGCAAATCGTATTATTAAATTAACGAATTGACCGTATTCATTAGTTTAACCTCTTGCCCTGTGATTTCTTTCACAAACGTGCTGAAACGTGATAAAACTATTTTATCGTTAACGATTTAGTAGGAAAATAAAAAAAGTTTACTGCTTATTCTGTGCCTACGTTTATCCTAAAGGTTAAAGATTTATAATATAAGTAATATTTCATTTATATGAAAAAGAAAAAAATAACATTTACATTCGTCGAATTCGGTTGAAAATTTTCATCACAACTTCTGACTCGATGGTATAGGAGCCTTCTCATGTTAACTCCTTATTAACCGCTTCGTTAAGCACATACATAAATTGTCTCATTTCCTTTTTCCTGTATATTGGATAATAACGTTGATTCAATTTATGTTGTGACAAAAGATTTGTCTCTCTGAATTAATACAGCGAACGAAAACGGTATTTCTGTGCGAGACGAACATTTCTTATGTATTTTTTTTTATTATTATAATTTGTATATTACATTAAATTAATTTCACTTAATTAAATTTATGTTATATAATAATTTTGGACGATTATGTATTCATATATTAAATACGACTTGAAAATAAATTGGACGTTAAAAATGCACATAAGCGTCAGTATTGTTCATGTTTATAAAAAGTGAAACAATTTTTATTTTTTCTTCCTTTCCTGGAGTATTTGCGCTTTTTTTCTTTTACTGGGTATTTGTTTCGTATCGAGGTACTTGAGAAAACTACAGAAACAGATATATAAAGAAGATTGGTTTTGTGGATATCGTGCGAGAAGTTCCAGTGAAGATACAGAGCAAAAGAATAGTACGAAATAGAGTAAGCGTGGCTTTTGCGGTGTTTGATATCGGTGTTCGTGTCAGAATGTTAAAAACGAAGTTATTTTTACGAGCAATGGATGTACATGTGATTTTGATGTTGTTGAGGATAACAATCCTCAGACAACATATAAAAAACAATCACTTATATAGCAAACAAGTAATTGCCGAAGTAATATTCCCAGAAAACTGAATGATTAGCGAAAGTGTAACTGTAGGTATAATGTTTTATTTAATTAAATACATTCCATGAAATTCTGATTACTTGTCTACAGGAAAACACATAAGGATTAAGTAATTGTTATCAATTTACCCTTACTCTACTACATAAATAAGGGGGATTCTTCATAAGAAAAGTGAAATAAAATTTTGTTGATAATACAATCGTTCTTCCTAGATTTCCTTATGTTTACTACAATAATGCAACACAATAGCATAATAATAATTATAAACAGTACTGTTACTTTTACTGTTTATTATATGTAAAACTAATAATAACAAAGAAATACTGAACATGCTCAAACTCGTTTATATGACAATTCAATAAGAGAATTCAAGTGCAACTATTTAAGGTAAAAGCACGAGTAGTTGAACAATTAAGAAAAATTGTCTGGGTGAATTATTATTATAGTAAACGCTTGCTCCTTTATTAAATAGACAGACCCTGAGATTATTACCTTTAAAAACCTTATTTTTCAGATTTTCCGGAAAAATGGTCGACTACTGATACCATTATTTTTAAAATCATTTCAAATATTCAATGCTTTTAAAATATTAGTCACAGCGAAACAAGAAAACCAGTAATAACCGCATTTATGTGTTAAAATCTTACAACCTGTATATTCATTCTATCGATTGCGCTTGTCATTTATTATAGAATGCATTATTAATTCTTCGCCAGTCTCGTCCTATAGAACACAACAAGTATTTATCCGGTCGATATTTCCCTATTCGGGTTTGAAATATACAGTGTCCAGATTTATCACGTACATACCGTGGTCTCGAGATTTGAATGTTAAATTCTCCGCCGTTGGGGTGGGCGTTTCGGCGAACCTCGCGATTTTCGTTCCGTTCGATTTTTTCGCTCCGTTCGTTCAATCTGGTATTCAAAGCGTGTCCTATTCTCTACCGCTGCAACATTTTCGATATCTCTTAACCTTGTGCTTGCAACCCCATTCCGGATCACCTTTTCCCTGGCACCCGTGTTCTTTCTTCTACCTTATACTCGTTTGCTTCGATCTATTTTACTGAAACGCGCGGTTTCTCTCTGTCGGTGCTTCTTTTCTCGTATTCATTACCTATTGGCCGGCGAAATTAATTGATGGTTAAAGTGGACTCTTCAGTGGAAGGGTACTTACCATGCTATAATTGATGCTGTAGACAGTACTCAAGTCACGTAATTAGCTCATAGAATATTGTATTCTGATTGCTAACATAATAATAAAAATGAGATATTACAGAATATAATGGCATATATAATTCTATAGATTAATTTAATTCAATTTAATATAATATAATATACAGTACTGTTATTCAAAGTAAAAAAAGCAGGGCATATGTTCATACGCACCTTCTTTTATTCCTTTAATGCATCAAAGTTATATGTAATATTTTCTCTTATACATATAACTTTGATATGTATTTAGTTTTGTAAATAAGTTTTACAAATTTAATGTTAACAGTTTCAATAGGTATAATACATATTCATTTTGAATGTGTGCAATATTTCATTAGAAACGAAGGTATGCTTTCATTTTCTAAATGAAATGTTACATATCTTTATATGGGTACTCTATAAATTACATGTATCAATACATGCTTGATTACGCGATATAGTAAGCTCCATACAATATCAGAAATAAAATAAATAATCAAAATGTTTGGTAGAATTCTATTTACTTAATGATTCGAAGGAAATGTACCATGGAGAAAATAGTAGGTTAAATATCATGGATTTTTTGCAACCCCTTGACGTATTATTTACTTGCACTACTAAGCTCGTGTAATTTTTTACTGTCAACAATTTGGAAGGAACGCAAAAAACTTTTTGTTAAATCACTTTAGAAATAATCACGAGTTTCACTCGTCATTGTATGGGAAGGTATAAAAATACAAGAAAACTTAGAAGTTTTTGTTTTCAAAAAGCGTCTTCCGATAGTAACGTTTCTACTGTACGTTTGCAACGTTTCGTTTTTTTCATTGAACCATTTTGCGGGTAACAGTAGCTGATTTTCATTAGACCTCGCTCTTGTTCGGACATTTGTCTTGGTGTTTCAATTTACTACTTTTGTGTTATACTTTTGTTTTTATTTTTCCTGTGTACCAGAGGAAACGCTCCGTGAACGCCTTGTATACGCAACAGTACCTTCATACAACTCGAAATGCAAATAGGTGTTCAGAAAACGAAATGAAATTTCACGTATACACTATCACCTCGCGATTTCTGTTTCAGGTTCGTTGATATATTCAAAGGAGAATAAAACAGTTCTAGTTTGCGAGCACGTATTATTTATTTTCCTGCAAGTCTGTGTTGGGCAAAATTTTATTCGAATAAAAGGCAAAACTAACGAATAAAATTGTGTTAAGGTAAAATTGATGTAAATAAAATTGGCGAGTAACTATTTCTTCATCATACGAAGTATATTTATTTGCAAACACAATATTATATAATTATTTTCGTATTAGCTTTCGCAACTAATTCTTTTTTTGACCAGTGAATCTAAATATTACATTATATTCGTACAGTTCACTCACAATCATAACGTGAAATATAAATATATAAAATTTTTCAAAATACTCCCGTTACCAACCCCTTTTGAAAAATTTTATTTTACAATTTCATAGGCACAAAAGAGCAATGTATTTTTTCTTGCAACTCATTTTGGCCATCTCTTACCATTCTCCTGATAATCTACGGGAAAGAAAAATTTGCATTTTTTTCAAGGTGCTTTCACCCCTTAAAAGTGAAATTCAGCACGAAATAAAAGTGTACTGTATTAAGCTTGACTTACTCTACTTACGCACAAAGTTTCATAATTTTTTGAATTTCCAGGCTCGATAATTTGCCTTGTAAGTAAAAACAAAGAAAAAAATGTCATTTATACAGGTTATAATAGTTTGAAAACAGATTCAGTTTCGTTAACCACATACAAAAAACGTTAAAATCTTCACATCAACATAGCATAAATCAAAATGGTGTTCACTGTTAAATAATCACCAAAAATATCAGGATGAAACAGTTTGTTACCGTTCAAAAACATTGTGCATTATTCGAGCGGAATGGTAATTACACATCCCCGTGACAAAATCACATTTTCATTGGGGGGGTTCCTTTCATAAACGTCATTTTTCGTTTGGTGTCCTGTGCAGGCTGAAATCCGGGTGCAACCGAAAACTTAACCCTGTTGCCGCGATCCATTTCACGGCTATCCAGTTTATTCTCGTCCAGTTTCCAGACTGGCGACCCGACCGCTGCGCTTTTCCCAGATAATACGTATATAGCCGGCGTGACAAGTCCATATCGGCGCGACGCGCTTTGCCTCGCCCTTTAATCCGATAACAAGCATCAACCCCCGAAACTTCTCTCTTTCTCCTTCTCCCTCTCCCTCTCTTTCTCTCTCGCACTCTATCTCTGCGTGGCCGAAGCTTCGGTGGAAAATTACCCGACCGCGTACCGAAGAGCTCGTTACGAGCAACTCGGATTCGTGAGAAAAATCTTTGATTACCTATATTGCTACTTATGATCTCCCTTTAACACTTTGTGGTCGAATATCGCCGTAATAACGACTTTGAGCTTTAATATTTGTACTCGAAAACTGCAACTGAATAATCTTATTATTCGAGTAACAAGAATTTAATATATTTACGACCGACAAATTTTTTGATTTTCTACTACTCTTTGCCGATAAAAATGGAGAAAATCTTAAGCTAATTGCTGGGAATTTCTGGCGTTAAAATAAGGATGAGAATTAGACAATTTGTTTTGAAATATTGATCTTTTAACAATTTGTTGTTTGAAATGAAGAACTTTACGTTAAGGAAATCGCAAATGAAAATGAGTAAAATAATAAAATATTTTGAAAGAATAGAATTTGAAAAAGCGTGAATTCCCATCAGTGGTCGCGAATATGTTAATATGTGGTTTCCTTCTTTTCTAACATTTAAAACTACAATGCATTATTCAGAGTTTTATGCAAAAGGATTTTAGAAGTTTAAAGAATTCTCCTCCGTAAAGAGTTAACTCTTAATTACTGAGCTGAACTCTCAAAGACTCCATGACTCCTTTTTGTTAAATGATAGTAATATTATATTTGTTACAAACAGAATTTTAGCAGAGTTTATTTATTTTAATGTGCACAATAAATTAACTTTAACCCTTTGTACTTGAAAGTTTTTCATTAAAAATATTCGTTCCTTTTTAATGAGATACAGATGCCATTTTTTCGAATTAACTTAAAGAGAAATAACACTTATATTAAAGAACAAAGCTATTTTGTTTCAATATATTCTATAGTGATACATCATATAAAATTTAATATTAAATGTTAAATTTTATAATTTTATTGTCGCAAATCAAGTTGCAGTTCAAAGTTGTCGATTTATGATTTTATTATTGTAGATTTATTTTTAAATCACTTATTTTAGACACCGATATTAACACATGGATTATCGCATCACCATAACTTTCAAAGAACAAAGTCCACATAATACAGCAAATTAAAAAAGAAGTAATATTTTTTATTTATTTCAAACGTTGAACTTAAATAAAATTTTTCTACTCTTTCGTTGAGTTGCGTTTTCCATTTCATTTTATCTTATCTCATTAACACTATAACAATCAAGCATTCAACACGATTAATATGTAATCCTTATAAAAATTCTAACAATTGAATTGAAACTACTTATTTTTCAAATCATTTCGAATATTTAACACCTTTAAGATATCGATAATCGCGAAATAAAACTAATAGTTGTCATTTTGAACGGTGCGGTTGTTCTAGTGTTAACACCGAAAAGTTTACGAACAAATCACATTAATTTAATTTAGTTGGAGTTCACCAGTGACCCCCAAGCAACTGAAGAATCAATTTCCAGTGAGCAGTGGCTATCATACCAGTCAACGTGTTAAAAGTCCCGATTCTTCGACCAAACCGCTAAGACGATTCCTTCGGGGCAAGTGGTGGTCCAATTATGAACTCCGAGGGAGTGCATCCCCCGGTCGGTGTATTTTCGAAAAACTTTCAATCCGATCCCATCGGAAGTTCTCGGTTTCGTCACGAAAGTTCGGATTAACCGGTAATCAATGATCGTTCCACTTTCTCCGCGCTTCGAGTGGAAAAGAAGGGAAAAGACCGGCCGCCTCCCTTTTGTACACGTATAACGAGATTTATGTTTCCCGCCGGTTTATCAAAATAAAAAGTGTACAAACGAGGAAATTGCTTGTTATCCCCGTTGAAATTCCTCGGAAGTTTTTAACGAGGAACGCAGGGATGATTCGCGTCCAAATAATTACTTATCGGTTCGCTTCTGCCTCGGGAAAGTTTCCTCGCGAGAGATTATTGTTACGAAGTATGCATAATAATCACGGAATTATTGACTCTCGTTTTGCAAACCATTTCGTCTTCATCTTCGAGTGTTTTCGTATGTTAATCGCAATTGCGCTGCAATGGCTATATCAATTTGCAAGCAACGTCGGGACGCGCAAACTCGAGGAACGAGTTGTTTACTCGTTATTTACTCGTTTGCGCCCGAGATGGGACTAGTTCTGTAGTTACAGGTTTTCCTTCCGCGATTTGCGAATTGTTGGCAAGTGGAGCGGTGGAAAGTTTTTTGCGACCGGCGTATGGAGAAAAAATTGTAGCGGAATTGTATAGTTACGACGCGGAATGAAATTTTAATGGAGACACGCTGTTTAAGACTGGCGACGCGATTATACATGGCAGCTGGACGAGATTCAGCGATCGTTTTATTGCTTGCTTCTTTTGCTTTTTATTGTGTTCCGCGACGCGTATTTCGGATTCATTATAAAGCGTTGCTGTCGTTGGTAAAAGTTTATCTTTTTTTATGTGACTGTTTTTCTATGGCGCACTTTCCATCAAACTTTCAGTCGAAATCTAAACCTTATTTTTAGCCTCAACGAAGAGCTTTATTATTTTACATTAATTTTTAAATATTAATCCAAATTTTATTTCTGTCTAAATTAATTTCGTTAAAAATTAATCGAAAATATTCGGTTGATCAAAAAATCTTGTTTTGCTTTTCAATGTGCTATTTATATTGTAATGTAGGAACGAATATTGCAAACAGGCAAACTGAAAGGCAATAAAAAGTTTTCGAATGAAATATGCAACAAAGTTCAATGAAGATTAATTTGACGTAGTGAATTTGTTTTCGAACTTCCTTGAAGAATTTGATAAGACTTTTGGCCAACTTAATATAATTCTCTTCTTCTTTTAGAACAGTTCTCCATCTTCTGATCCATTTTTTAAATTGGCTTTTAACAAAATTTACAAATTAAACTCGGATATCAGAATGAACGAAATTATTTTCGATTTTCCTAATAATATATTGTTTTATTATGACACAATACGCTGTTTTAATTATACCCTCAACTTCTGATCAAACATCAGAAATAGTATAAGACCACCGACAGTCTCGTTTAATGTTTCGCATATCATATACAGATTCAATCACGTTTAATTCAAATATATGAAGCTACGGAGTATATTATACTATAATGCACATTATCCTTGTATAATGCTATCATAATAAACTGTTGAATATGAATTGTTACCCATCTTTTCAAGCATTATTACTATTATTATTGCTATCATTATGATTATTATGGTGAAGCATTTTCGAGAAACTGTAATTTTCATATTGTCGGCAGAACATGTTGTTTCATTAGGAATAATGATATGAATATAAGATAAAGTGAAATTAATTGCAATATCACTAAATAAATCAATTCATATATATTTTATCTACATACGATTCGCACTGCGATAAAATATTGCACCAAATTGCTATATAATATGTTACATATTAAACAGCCATTTCATTAAATTCAAATTGTCATATCGCAACCTGTTCAAAGTGAATCAAACGGAGATCAAAGTCTTAAACAAATCATCCAACATTCTCTTTATATAATAACCTCATTTTTCAATGGAAAATCTTTCGTAACGAAGACCACGGTACAATGGTTCCAAAAAAATGAATTGATCCTGTTTTCATAGCGCTATCCCCGAAAGCTTACGTCACACGTGAAAAGGGGCACGCGAACAGCGATGTGTTTCATTTCGATTAAATAAATTTATTTCGAGCGCGGTTACAGAATTTCAAGCGTAATGTACAACAAATGGCCCTGTTATACGTACATTCCCGGGCGTTCTAATATTTTCCGAAATTTATCATTGTTTGAAGTGGACGCTATAAAAGCCGCGCAAACTTTTCCCCGATAGCTAATATTTATGACCGAGCCGGATACATTTTTCGATCATTCCCCGAATGGCCCGGCCGCGAATGTAAAGTAATCGTATTCCATAATAAATAGTCGGTCGTGAAAGATTAAAGGTCCTCGAAAGATGGACCGCTTTTCAATCGTCCCTTCCACGGTATCAGACGTTATTCCGTTTGAAGGGTAAATTTCATCGCGGTCTGACGCATAAATTTTACCGAAGTCTGAGGCATAAATTTCGCTGGGAGTCTGTACTCGCTCTGTTCCGCCGCCGTGGATTCCGGTATCCTAGAACTTAACCTCATTCCCTCAACCTACATCGAACCACTCTCGTTTATTTTCGTTCGACTTTCCAGACACGCAGAATCCCGCGGCATTCCCGGGTCTCTTTGGGCCGAGACTGTTTGTTGATCATCACAGCCTTTATAGCGTGGCACTCGGTTATTTCTTTGTTTCCGGAAAAATATCATTTCGCGATGGAAATTTCCCGGGGTAATAAGGCCTCGGTTAACTCGCAATTCCGCGAATGGATGGTGATATCCTCAACACTTTAGAGGAATTAGGTTGCCTGATTCTTTTACGATTATTCTACTGTAGGTAACGTTTAATAATGATATTGATGATATCAGTTTATAGTAGTAGTCGTTATTAATCGGAGTTGTTGAAATTTAAGATTGGCTGGTTTTGAAATAAAATTTCATTCGCAAGATTATTTCAATTAAACTTGTACTGTAAATATTATAGATATGAGCTTTGATACAATTTACCATTATTTTCTTTTGTTTATCGCGTATTGCAACCATTGGTTGGAAGAAAAGTTATTTATTTTATTATTTCATAAATTAGTCTGTAAACATGTGTAACGAGGTGTGGATCCATACTTTGATGATTCTGTATGTCACAAAATTATTACTACTTAATAATTCACAAGTTATACGTTTTGTTGGCAATTTTCATATGCACTATATAATTTTATTTAATTTGCTATCTCTAATACATTGTTCAAATTTGTTAAATCATCATCCTAAATTATGCAAAATTCTATTTAGGTCTTAAGACATCTCGTTATTTCATAAAATAGAGATTTAATTACATATCTTTTTGAAATAAACAATGAATTTTATCGTAATACATTATAAATATAAATTTATTAATTGTCTTTACCAATTTTTTAAAGACTATCGATCCGGTTATAATTTTTAATTTATTAATTTTTATTTTCAAAAGATCACCGAAATAAGTTACAAACCTTCCGTCAAGTATAAAGTATTTATTTATTTTATTATAATATTTTATCAGGAACTAATTTTTCAATTATTCCACTATAATTTCTCACCATTATTTATTTCCAAGTTTGATCATTTGATCAATGAGTCTTTACATTTCTATTAGTTTAAACATTGTTCCACTAGAATAGATGCGCTTGCCACGCTGCGTTTGATAAAATATTCGAGATTCGATTCGATTTGCGACGCAAAGGAGTAGATACCGGATATAAATCTCGGAATTCCCAAAGATCTCACGATGTGTGTCTCCTGCCCATATTCCGTTCGTATCATAGGTTTTACTGTACGTACACGTCACCCAGGATCTGAACTATTGGATTACAACAAGGAACATCTGCATGGACGTCAGAACAGACGGTATATCCTCGAAAGGAGCACTCTAGATAGATCCGTGTTTCACCAGACTTGGCAGCTTTTTTTTCTTGAACGTCTCCCATAGAATTTTCTATCTTTATGTTAGCAAAGCTTCCAATGTGCACCGTTGTCCGTAAGCATTGGGGCAACGCGTAAATACCCATTTCTAAAGCATATGAAACATATGCAGATTTTAGCTGAACTTTTCAAATAAAATTTCTGTTGTACGCAGAAGGACGATAAACTTACACAGGTTTATTAAATTATAAATTTCACAATGATAGGCATAGTAATGAAGAATAACACACGGTAACGGACGATTACAGACTGATCGATTCGTAATTGTTGAGCGCCTTATGCCGGGTGTTAATTTTAAATTTCGAGCACCTAAATTGTTTGCGCTATTATTGAAAGTAAGAAAAAATTGACTAAATAGGATATACATGAATTTAAAGTGTGCACGTGATGGTGATAAACACAGATCCCATAAAGGTCATTTTAACGGTTTTTTCAAGGTCATCGTATTTTTTTCTTTTGTATATTAACAACATGTCTTTTTTATAATACGATATGGTAGTCGGTGTCAAGAGGAGTTCAATGACCTGCACACTGTGACCTTATGACCTAACCGTATTTTATATAACTTGAACCTGGCGGTATCTTGAAATACCTCTGGTCCGCTAAGTGTTAATATGTAAAAAAGTACGATGACCTTGAAAAGCCGTTAATATGACCTTTGCAGGTTTTTTTTATCATCATCAGATGTTCGCCTCAAAACCATGTATATATTCTATTTAATCAATTTTTTCTTACTTTCAATAATCACGCAAATAATTTAGGTGCTCTAGTTAAAATGAGCACCCCGTATATTCTAGCGATTTTTCAGAATTTTCTAATAATTAAATACATAATAAGTTATAATCGATAATAATTAATAATAATAAAAATTAATAAATTTAATCGATAATAATAATATTTATAACAATAATCAATAATAAATGAGGTCCGCCGTGTTTCGATGGATTGAGAAACCTTTCAGTTACTATCGAAATTATTTGATGCTGCAAAAAAAATTGATTAACGAACAGTGAGATCTCAAGAAAGCCACCTCCATGATATACTTCGACGAAATTCTTACACAATTGTTCTTATTTCATATTGGTATATCTAATTAACATTTTAATACCCGCTGTCACGCATGATTCGATTAATCAGTGTTTGTATGTTTATATTAAATAGGTAGGGTGTAAGGTGTATGAAAAGACATCATGGTACCATCATAATTAAAGTTTTTATTATAATAAAAATAAAAGTTTATTGTATAAAAATAATAAATTTTGTTCCTGTTTATTCCTATTATGTAATGCTTCTTATGTAAGTCGTAATAATAGATTGATGTGTAAATTTATTAAATACAAAAGATTGTATCTATTAATAAAAAGGACAGTTATTTTACATTATTTTGACAACCAGAAATTCATTAGACAAGGAACAAAATTGTTCTCTGCTCCGTTAAATAGAAAATAAGGAAATACAAATTTTCACAACGTTTCTCAAACTAATTATGAAAGATTACTAGAAAGTGAGATATACTTGAGGTTTCACTTTGTATATAATGTTTTAAGTATATTTGAAATTCATTTAAGATTTTATTTACGGTCTTGTGTTCCTTTGTAAAGGTTATTGTTAAAACCACTCTATCTGTCACATAATTTTTCTGTGACTTCTTTAGATAATATTAACAAAATCTTTAAGTACTCTTAAACCTTAACGTACTTCTTTTGATCTAACCACTCGACGAACAGTTTCATTGCTTCAGAAGTTTAATATGAACTGCACATGCCAGTTCTTAGCAGCATTTCTCAGATTTTTCTGAGGTTTCTTTCACCGAGAAAATTAAAACGTTTGAAAATCTATCTTTATAATACTGAAAGTAATTTAAACTTCGTCTGAAACTGCAAATATTGCAAATAGTCTGGAGGTTTCAATTTAATCGTGAACGGCTCGTTTTATAGGAACGTTAACACGTAGGATACTGTGATGTTTCACAATTTTCTTGAGAAACGCGTTGCGTTTATGTAGTCACACGCAATCTCCTGCAACAGTAAAAATATTGTTATCGAACAATAAATAAAGAAATAAATATATTTGTCGAAAATTTAAAGTAATTAATATTTAAACTAGTAAAGCACATACATTAAGAGATATTTTAAATTATGACCGATACAAAATTTAATTAACTTACATAATACTTTTAATATATAATTTGTATAATAATGACATAATAATTCAACAAGTTCTAATGAAACTGGTTTTGTTTTTCAGGAGCAAGTGAACACCCGCTGGGTAAGTTTAAATCTCATTTTTATTGTATCGTTTTAAACTGTAAATATTCAATTTGTTAATCAATTAAGTAACTTGTACTATTTCAATATCAGATTAAATTATATTGTCACTGAACACTAGTGAAAATAAGTTGTAAGTATTTAATCATTTTATTTATTTTTTCCCCTCTTATATATTCTTCTTTAATATTCTATACATTAGCTATATTACAAAATTTCAACTAAATCAGTAACTAAAAATGTAAATTATTTATATAACTATTTATTTCGCTAATATTATTATATCTTTCGAAACTGACATCCCCTTTCATTCCTTACTAAGATAGCTTTCTGTAACTATTATTTCGTACCTCTCATATTCGAATACTGACACGTGGCATTCGCGGAATGCAACTGCAACAGTTTTCAATTAATACTTGTAATGGAGGAGAATAACGATCATTCGGATAGATTCACCATGGCGAATCTAATGAATGACGATTACTTCGCCAAGTCTGGTGCAGTAGAATTCTATTCTCCACATAGGTATGTATACCGCGGCGTTTGATCGATATTCTACGTTACTGGTCAGACTATTCCAAATAGGGCAAACTATTCCAAACAAAATTATTTCAAATATCTCCATCTGTTCAATGTAAATTTTTTTATTATTTAAACAAATTTTTGTTATTATTTAAGCACGCTTTTATTGAACACATACTATATCTAAATTGTAGAAAAAGGAAAGAAGGAATGAAAAATAGTAAAAACTGTCGAGATCAAAGATGCCGTGTACGTGTGACATTTAAAGCCTTTTAATCCTTAAAAGAAGAATGTTTTCAATCAATGTTCCAAAAAATCAGCCTAAAATATTCCAACGTATTGAACATTGATTCATATTACACGCGCACGCGAACTCGCGTGTCTTCTATTCACACACACGTACACTCGTCAATACACCCACATCACACAATTGTTACAATCTTTATAAAAATTACATATCAGTGTATCTAGCATGGCTTCGGATATTTTTTAAAAGTGTGAATGTAAGAATGAGTGTGAATATAGGGCAATAAAAGAGGATAGTCTAAAGGTTGAAGGAAGTAGCCTACACAACGTCGCAGGCACAAGATTTCCAGTTCGGCTTTAAAGGGATATGTGGATCACGCTCTCGGTCTCCGAGTCCGAGCTACGCCAATACGCGGTGCCACTGTGATCAGAATCACTTGGCAGATCGTAAAAAAATTATGAAAATCACAGATGATCAATCTGCTCAGGAAAAATGTTGACAATTTACAATTCACCCTTTATCGTGAAATTGCCTAAAAAGTTTATTGTAAAAAAATTCGAAGCTACTTGTAAGTACATAATCCGGTTTTAACGTTCTTAGTTTTATTCTCTATGTTTTTTTAGATATCTTACGAATAACTGAATTTATTATTAAGTTCCATTCAGAAAAAAATTTAACAATTTGAATTAGCCGATTGATGGATTTCATCTTCACGAACTATCAAAGAATTAGAGGACACGTGGTCTTGTTTTGACGGTGTCTATTTGTAGCATGAATAGTAAGTTAGAATTAAGATGAAACAAGATTCGGTGTAGCATTTACCTTATTAATTATGAATAATTACTTCGATTAATTGTTTTTAATCTTATTCTCTCGCAAATATTTTCATCTTCGTGAATGATATTATGTCGACGGAATAAGACGGAACTATAGAGACTTCTGTTCTTTATCGTTACATACAACTTCATCGCATTCGATCTCGCTTCCCTTACGTACTATGTATTCTTTTCTCGAAATAGAAGAACTTTGCTCTATGCATTAGGTGCAAACTAATTAAATAGAAAAGGTCGTATGTATTTGACTCTATTACTCCAGAATGATCGTCACTACGTGGTCACGCAATCTACTCGTGTACATTTCGAATGACGCAATTGTTTACAATGTATGTATTCACGCTGTGTATCCTAATTCGTCCGTTCTATTTCATTTTATCTTCGTTCATAGGAAAGAGACAGGGAATGAGTTTTGAATGGACCGAGGGCAAACCGAGAGTGTATATCGAGCTTAACACTATTCCTACCGCGACCAGTCAAATGACTATTTTTAAAATTTCGATTAGAATTTCCTATAGACAACGTCATTAAATCGCCTTTATACTTCACGACTTTTCCTAAAATATATGTATGAAACATTTTTCAATATTCACTCCTTTTTCTATTGTTTATTTTCTGAGAAAAATTTGTAGTCTATCTTACTTACCACGACCAGTCATTTGACCGGTAGAACGATTTATATCTTTTTGTAATAGTATTCTCTCAAAGACTCTATTCCGAAACTATAAAGTCGTTGCAAACGAAAAGTAATGCAGTTGTGGCATGATTTTAGCCAAAAAGTGCCTTACGGTACTTTCAAGTGTTTACAGTTCTCGCTCGCCTATCGGCCTCGGTAAAATCGGTAAAATCTACATGACGGAGATAGCCTTTACAGGTATTTTTCAATACCCTAGATTTAGCCGGGATAAATGCATGGATTTTATATAAAGAATCCACGGGAGAAGAAATTTCGAGGCAGGAATTTTTATTTCAATTGGCAGAAGAACTTGCCATTGAATATCAAAAAGAACTAAAGTTAGGCAAAGAAGATCAAGCAACACCCGTCACAAATACAAGTACAGGTTCACACGAACGGAAACCATGCCAAATAAGATATTGCACAAACAATAAGACTAACAAAATCTGTCTAAAATGTAAAAAGTACGTGTG
The DNA here is from genome assembly GCF_051020985.1 of Nomia melanderi. Taxonomy (NCBI): domain Eukaryota; kingdom Metazoa; phylum Arthropoda; class Insecta; order Hymenoptera; family Halictidae; genus Nomia; species Nomia melanderi. The sequence continues at coordinate 26,042,146 of NC_134999.1, read as the reverse complement.
TACCAAATTATCTATTATCCTCATTCTATATTAAAAAATATAAGTTGTGCTAAAGACCAGTCATTTGACTGGTCGCAGTAGGAATAGGTATGCATGGAGTGTCGGTAGGAATAGTGTTAAAACACTCGTGAGTACATGTAGCATTGGGACGGATAGCGGTTCTAAAGAGAACCCAGGCTTTCAAAATAAGAGAGATTTAATAAGAAAAGGAACGAAAATGGATAACGTCCATTCCCGGCGGTGATTCGATACAAACGATCTAGAAGCCCGGCGTTTTTATTTGTTTGCGCTGCGCTTTCAGAACGTTCGCGTTTCCGAGCTCGCGAGACGTTTCTCGATTCTTCACGTTTTTCGCGGCGCACAGTGGAATATTCGCTCGATCTGGATGGCCAAAAATCCATTATAAAAATTTTACCTAAACCGAAAAATTGTTACTGCTCCACATAGCTGATTATGTAAAGAACAATGTTCTACAAATTTTCTGTCCTTGGAGAACTCGAAAATTGTTGAGCTATCCCGAAAATTAGGCATTTTTCGACTACGCGTTTTACTCTTGAAATTCCTCGCAACATTTTCCATATGCTTTAGAAAAGTTGTACGAATTTTTCTTCACTTTCAAAATTTTTAGGTACATATATACTCTGCCCTTAATAGTTCATTACCTTTTTACCATGAATATTTATGTAAATATTCACATTTTAACATAACTAATACATCAGCGATATTTCATACAGTTGTACAACTTGGTGTACTTGTCCCGGTGTTCTTTCAAGCACAGTTGTATTCAGTAAGGTTTTAAGATTTTTATTAAAAAATAAAATCATCTACACACGTCCGCCTTTTTGTTTTAGAGCGGTTGGTTTACCGCGACGCGTCACAAATTCGGCGACCGTGCGCGATAAATTGTGATCTGCAGTGTTTCGGAAAACCGCTGTCTAAGGTCATTAAGTTTAATACTTCGAAAGTAATTTTTTCTTTATAAATTTATATTACTTTCAAGTTTAGCAATTTTTCATCCGCAGACAATATCTTTTCACGTATCTTTCGAATTGAAGGGGCAAGTGCGGTAAGGAGACACAAACTTTTCGAACACATTTTGACAAACTCAGAGAACGCGTATAGTGAGAAGAAGTGAAATAATCACAGTTCTCAGATCATCGAGGGTCAAGGCACATGATTTCAAAATAATGCTGCACGCGTCAAATATAAGCATGCAATAAAGGAAATATTAATTTAATTACTTTCAATCTGATTTTCTTAAATGTAGTGCCAGTGAATTGTTGAGACTGTTGTAATTAAAATAAGCCCAAATACGATGTAAATCGGACTAGTTTTACCGACTTGATGTAATTAACAAAATTAAAGGTCCATTTCCTTAAAGTCGACATAACTAGTCTAATTTACATCTAAAAACCATCGACCAAACTAAATAACTACCATAATTCTTTTACACGTGCATCTTCATATGGTTTACGTATGAAACACTGGAATGCAGAATGTAATAATTTCCATACAATACGTGATTTTCTCCTGGATTGTTGTCATAATTATGCGCATATTAACACGTATGAATGGCATATATAAGACAAAAAGCTTGAGTGTGAAGTTCTCTCGGTCAATTGTATGTTTCGGGTTGATCATTCAAGTTTCGCTTAAAGACGCCAAAATCAATCCATACTTTTATTTTCATTTAATGATTTGAGAGATCCGTGTGTGCACATTATAGTGTTACTAGAGTAAATATAACCATGAATCTGTTGGATACATATCATCACTATATTACAGAAGTCGCTGGTATGTAATAAACTGAGAATTTTTATATAAAATCAAAATTTGTCGAACCAATTTGAAGAAACAAGAACGAAATAAAAACTGATTTCTTAAAGTTTTCTGAAAATTTCTGTGTTTTATATTTCACGTACTCAAATTTATCAAAAATGTATAAAATTCAAAGTCCAGTAACGATACGTTAACTGTAGTATTACAGAGTAGCACAGATGATTAAAATTAGTTTTTTACCAATCACATTCTATTTACGATCATTTCGATTACGTACGTGTAGGGATTAATTTTTATGTAATGTCGTGATTAATACATGTTCAATATCATTGAAAAATTTTGTCATATTTTATTTACAAAGTGTTTCAACTTTTTCAGTAGAATATTTCATTATAAGAGCCACAGAATCACATAGAGAATGTAAAAATCAACTTCATTTTTTTCTTTAATGGAATCATGTATTTTTTTAATGCAGTAATTAATGCAATTCATCATTTTCTATACAAAAGTACGATGTCGCTTATAGCAATAAATCATTAGTTTACAAGATATTTTAATATTAATATTATAAAATAGTATACAATTTCAATGCAACCGACATTCAGAGAGATAAGTGCAGTAAAAGCTATATGTACCATTATTTAATAACGCATAAAAAAATATACGATTCTGTTTAAAACCGAAACCAAGTTAACCTTCATATAGAAAGAAGCAACTTATCACATAACGTACCCCTTTAAATTACCCAGGTTTTTTTCCACATTTTTTCTATACACTTTTCTGTGTCATCAGTAGTTTCGAATACGTTCAAGTAGGTCTATTTAAATGGGTCACCTTATATATTTTGATATCGTTTCTGTTATTAAGGCTTGTTATTAGAAATCCATTAAATACAATACAACACTGTTTTGCTGATACATTAATTGAAAAATAGAAATAATAGAATCATTCTAAAATGAAAATTTTACTGTGAAACAGTGAAACTTCGAACCAAAGAAATCATTTTTTATTTATACTATGAATCGGTCTCAACAACTTCGAAAGAGATAAGGCGTTTTGTTCATAATTTGGCTTTGGAAATAGAACTTTCCAAAACATAAAGCTACAAATAAAGAAATCACAATTCTTACTACCATTAAAATATATTAATTTAAAAAAATGTATGGCAGATCGGAGAACCAACATTCACCCGCTGATATCTTCACCTGTGCCAATTCTTCTGATATCGGCAGCGTACTTATACTATGTTCTGGACTATGGTCCAAGATACATGAAAAACAAACAACCGTACTCTCTCAAAACATTCATCTTTTGGTACAATGTGTTTCAAATTTGTATAAATTTATACATGATATATCTAACATATGAAGCTGGTTGGTTTGGGGACGGATTTTTATTCTGTACTGAATTGGATTACTCCTACAATGACAAACCGATGAAGGTATGACTTTAATTTCTTAATTAATTAACGCGTTGACCGCCCAGAGAATTTAGAGCGTTCTATACATACGCTTATGCTTCCCTAGCAAAAGTAAACAGCGTTGGAAATAAATATTAGTGATTTAGTATCGCAGTCCTTACATTACACTATTCTCTAGTTACTTATGTTACTGAATATTTTTATTCGATATCAATCTTTTTACTATTACTTACTGCTTACTTAATTAGAGACAATTGTGATTTTTGGGCAATTCAGAAATTTCGGTCATTGGTGACCATCGTAGCAGTCAACGCGTTAATCGTTATGTCAGAATATACTCGCTATTAGAACATATGCATGTATGGCATACGTAATTGTTTACACTTCGATACAGTAAGACCTGATTCACATTAGCTGTTAACAGTATGGCCAGATCAAGTTAAATCACAACCAGTCATGATTATTGCCAATGTACTACCATGTAATCGAACAAGAGTACTCACAGTTAGAGCTAGAGATCAAGTCAGATTAAAATTCATTGATCCTCGAATCGGTTCAATAAAATTTAAAACAACAGTGCCGTTGTCTACTTCAAACGATTTATTTTTTAATTTTTTCTTAACTTCATACTTTGAATACTAATAATATTAATAACTAATATTAAACAACTTTTCGGCGCACAAAAAGTTTCACGGCGTTTATTACTTAAAAAAAACATGAATATTGTTTAGTCCAATTCTAGTAATGGTTTGAGAGTCGTACCACAAGGTTTATCACTATCGCATTTTTTATAAGTTCTCTTATGTGGCAGAACAACGAAACAGAATATCATTATCTCACATGTAAAAAAATTACTTTCAACTGCAAAATACTTAACTCTATATATTGGTTGGCTTGAAAGTCTCGTCTCCCTTTTTAATGAAGTTTTAAAGAAAAATTTGACTACGTTAAATTAAACTTCATGGAACTATGTGTTTCGTAGTGTATTCGAAAACTTTCTATTATCTTTTAGTTTAACTATTTACAACATTTATAAATGCAATATAATATAAACGCTTTATTGGTGAATAAAATGGCAAGACCTTTCAACCAACCTAATAATTACTTAAGCCTGTTTAATATGTGAAACAAACTATTTTTGATAGCTCGAAATAACAGTTCATGATCAATAATTTCTGATTAGATGCTTTTATCATTCGTATTTTCGTAAATTAAGTCATAACGTAATTACAGATTATAGCAATGCTGTTGTTGGGATTGAACGTAAAAATAAGCGACTACATCGAGACTATTGTATTCGTTTTAAGGAAGAAAGATAGACAGGTTTCGTTCTTACATTTGTACCATCATGTCTCCACGGTATTGTTGAGTTGGTATACGGTAAAATACTTTCCCAACGGGTATGCTGTTATGGTTGGTTTTGTAAATAGCATAATACACATAATAATGTACAGCTATTACTTGTTGACCTCCTACGGCCCAGAAATGCAAAAAAAGCTGGCACCGTTTAAGCCCATACTCACCACGTGTCAAATGGTAAGTAAAGGATCAAAAATCAAATTTAGTGCCCTCTAAATTAAAAGAAAGAATCAGATATTACTTTTAATATATTCATTGAGTTTGATAAAATACATTCACGTATTTTCATTCATTCATGCATTGTAATAAAACCTTTAATAATTTAAAATAAGAAGACGTTTCATATATTTCCAATTAGAAGACAAAAATATCAAATAAAATGTATACTGTTAGTATTTTTGAACTGACTGAAATGTCTTCTCACCTTTTAATCCATTCGTAATAAAGATTACTAATTGAAAGAAAAAATAACATTCCATTACACTTAATATACAAGGTGCGTCAGAATAATATATACAAACGAGCATGGAGTAACTCCTCGTGAAAAAATAACAAAAAATGTGAAAACGAATTCGGGACCAGTTTGAAATTTTGGCATACGCGCCTTTATTAATGATTAATTTCAAGAAAACGCAAAGGAAATATTTCTACAACCATATTTTGTTAGGCCTTATAATTAACAGCAGATTTTCAAGTTCGAATTTGTCGCAAACGAAGTTTTAAATAAAAAAGTTTTATTCTATTTTCCTTACTCTTTCCCGAAGAATTACTTTGTGTCCGCTTGTACATGTCACTTTGATGCACCCTGTATGAAGAATTTAACAATGGAATTTAAGAGATGCCTTTTTTAAAGAAACAAGGCGATAGTAAAGAAAAGCAATTGCTATTTTAGCCTTATTTCCTAGTTATAAATAATTAAAATCTAAAACGTGTTAGACACATGTTCATCCGTTTCTCACTGTACGTTACGGACTCACCCGCGTCATTCTAGCGTTGTGTAACTCGCATTACGAAAATGACGCAAGCATTAAAAAAACGTTGAGTACTTGATTATTATTAAAAGTCAACCAGATACGACGAGATACGAACAAAACAAAACGTTATCTCAGATAAACATCATTATTGTAATCAAAATTTCCAACATTTCGTATTGTGTTAATTGCTTACGTTCATATATGATCAAACACGAATGTACTCGTGGTCGATCAACAGTGCGTTGAAACTTATAGTTTCGTATTAACCCCTTATTCTCTGATTTATTTAACTATGATCGATACAAATACTTTATCCTCAATAGTTCATTACGGAAAGAAAAAATACTGAGGCTTATTCTATGCCTACGTTTACCCCAAAGGTTAACAATTTATAATAGAAAAGTAGGTAATATTTAATTTATATGTGGAAAAATAAATAACACTTGGATTTCTCGAATTCAGTTAAAAATTTTCGTTACGGGTTATCGTTACGATATACGATATCGTAGATCAAGGAGTTAAATATATCACGAAATGAAGATATCTACTCTCGCAATTTCTCCATTCATGCTTTTTCTCTCTCGACAGGTACAATTCGTGGTCCTAATAACGTATCTGATGCAAGCTTTCATTCCTGGTTGTCCAGAGATGCAATATTTCGCCGGCATTATGATAATTAATCTGCTTATTAATTTTGTCTTGTTCTATAATTTCTACAGACAGAATTATACGTTATCGAAGAATAAAAAAAAATAAAAACGAAAAATGTTGTTTGGATATCGAATTTCTATGTGAGTATTAAAGGAAAATCGTACAGTACTGTGGGATGGCGGAGATTTTGGCGAAAACAAGCCTAGGTGTATTTGTATGTTTATCGTAATGGACTATAAGTGACTATAATTAAACTAAACTATGTGTCTTAATCTATTCTACGCAATACTACGCTGTTCTCCACTGGTTTACGCTGATTTACTACTTTAGACTGTTAAACTACACTGTCTACGCTAGTCCACACTGACCCGCTCCTCTCAACTCGCAAAACTAGTCTCTCTCGAAAAAGGTCTTACAATCATTTTAAATACTAATTCCGTCAACACGGGGCATAATTCTGCAGGCCATCGTCGGCCACTTGCGAACCATCTGGGTCCAAGCGATCTGGTCGTAACAGTCCGAGTATACCTGCAGTAACCGGCCTTACGCGTCGCACAATCATGAATTCAAAAATGTATTTACAATATAATGCAAACACAATACGAGCTCTTTGGCTGAATAACGGCTCCTAATATCAGAAAATTGCCGACGCTACCGTAGTCTTCAAACTAATTGCGCCGTATTTGGATTCTCTCTCAATAGCAATGTTTTTCATCCGGTACTGCCAATTAAATGAACGGAGCCAGTGTGTAATTTGACATTTCTGAAAGGATTCGTTACATTATTGATTACAGAGATTTATGTGCTGCTCGTGGAGTCTTCATATATTGGGAGCGGTACGAATCGTTTGACGTTTCAGGAAAACGTGCTAGTAGCCGACCTAACTATAACTGCGCGAACCATATGATGCCATATGATCCTGGGCGAGGCCTTCAAGACTCTACCCAGGACTCATTGAGCTGGTAAGATATTGTCTTTTCGCAAGGGGATCACGGTTCCTTCCTTGACAGTGTGGTTGCCGTTGCTCCATTTACTGCGGGTATTGAATTCGTTTATGTATTTCCGGTGTCAACGGGTCCAGAACTGTTGTTTCGTGTTTTGTGTCCGTTGCCAATTCGGCAACCTATTAGTGATTAAGTGGCCTGGAGTGAGTGCTAATAAGTCGTCAGGATCAGAGGAAATTGAAGTAAGGGGACGAGAGTTCAAAACGGCCTCGATTTCAATTATTAAAGTATTAAAATCCTCGAATGTGAATAGCTCAGTCCCAGCGACACGTTTTAAATGGTACTTGAACGATTTGACTGTCGCATTCTGGAGACTTACACGCGCGGAGTAAGATATGTGAGCGAGACAAACTTGTGACGTATCTGAGAGAGAAGTTGTTCTAGTGGTTCGTCTGGGAATTCCCAGAATCGACCAAGCTCTATTTCTAAAGAACCGATGGAATGACATTTCTTTGTTTTGGTAGGCTTACTTGATGGCACGCTCCTTCCGATGACTCGACTGAATAGCGTTTTCCGCAGGTATACGTCTAGGCTCTCCGGAGATAATAATTTGATTTGCTAGTTTAATGTTTCTTGATGTAGATGTGTGGGTGAGGATGCTCGTTGATTAAAATATTGTGATTTATTAGTGCTGAACTTGCAGTTCGCGCGTTTTTCAAGAAACTCCAATAGGTTGCTATACGAGGGAACGCTTTTATCTCTCAAGGTTAACTCCCAATCCTCTACTGTTTCGGAGCTAACCTTGGGGAAAATTATTGATATTATCATGGCGTTCCATTCATTAACGGTTTCTCTTACATTCTTTAAGGCTCGGTTATGCTGGTTATACACATCCACTAGGTTCCCGAGAGCTTCTGCAGTGTTCCGTTAAAGTTTCGAATGAAACTCGACATTTTGACTGGTACTGATTGACCCTTTGCACTCTTATGTCATGTTGGAGATGACAATAAAAATTTGTACTACTTTATTTATGGTACTTCAAAAAATTATAAAAATTAAACCTTGTAATAATAATAATAAATAAAATAAATATAAAACGTTGAATTCTACCGCTATAAATTACTTTAATTCGTTTCTTTAAAAATAATTACAACTTTACAGCCAACGACATTGAAAATAAATCAAGTACAAAGGGTTAATACCTACCTTTCGTTCTCATGATATCCGAGCACGTGCAACACTTATCAACCGGCCCCCGGTGTAATAGTCGTATCTTGGCCACGGTTCGCCCAGTATTGTCCCAGAGGTGAAACTCGGTTGCTTGACCAATTGCTCGAGCGTGTTTCCACAGGATAGATCAAATCTTCCATAGCCGTTATTCGATCCCCGAAAGACAACAGTGTTTATGCTAATCCGCGGATGTACTCGAGTTTCCGTGCTTTTCAGTCACTGCATAACGGAAATCTCGAATTCTGCATTACGTCCGGCGAAGGTTGTTATACTGCACCAACATGCTATATCACGGGACCGCGTACGATAATACGGAAGTCAATAATGCCTTCCGACCGGGCGGCGCGCGGCGGAGACGTTCGGCTTATCGTGCGCGAGCGAAAATACCGAATTTCTTGTCGCGCCTAGGATCACCAGCCCTTCTATTCTTTTTTCTTCCCTTTTCCCGTCCCTCCAATCCTCTCCTCTTTTTATTTTCATTGTTTTACCTTCACCGTACCACGTTTGGGTCCGTTCAAACCCTAAGCTTGTTGGAGAAGTGTATGAATCGATATACTGGGTGTACCGTACAAGCGAGTAGGTCCTACGTGAAGTACTGAATCGAAAACGTAGAATAAAATGTGTTCATACCAAGCTTCGTTTTCGAGAAAAATAGGTTTGAAAATTTGTCGTTGCTGGATAAATGCCATTTACCTAATCGATGTAAAGTGTTGCGAGTGAACTTGGAGTGTGCGTTATTTGCCTGTGTTTTGTGTTCTGTATGTCGTATGTTATTCTGTCAATTTGATCTGTGGATTTTATATATTTGGTTTATTAAATGCCTTACAATACACATTACACTGCGTAATTCTATTAGGTTGTGGACCCAGGAAATAAGCAAGTAGTCCAAATAGTTAATGGAAGAAAAAATAAATAATTTGTTCATTACGTACAGAAATGGCGTCCATAGGCAGTTTGTAAAATATTGAAAGACTCACGGAGATGCATTCAGATCGTACAATGGAAGAAAAGCTTGAAATAGTATACTCCGATATATGCGGTCCTATGAAAACAGAATCAATTGATGGTACAAGGTATTTTGTTACATTTATCGATGATTATAGCAGGTACACCGAAACAATAATGTTACGTCGTAAATCGAAAGTTTTTAACTATTTTTTGTTTTAAACTACAAACGAAGAGTGGAGAAATTAACAAGATGTTCGATCAAGCGACTACGCACCGACAATGTTAAGGACTATACTTTAAATTAATTTACAAGATTTTTAGAAAAAGAAGGTGTAACGCGCCACTTAACTGTGGAATACACACCCCAGCAGAATGAAGTAGCTGAACGAGTGAATCATACTCGTACTTAAAAAACAGATGTCCAACTAAAATTTTAAATAATGAGACTCCATTTGAACTTTGGACAAACAAGAATCCGAATGTAGAATTTTTAAGTATTATATGAAGTAGAACAATAGTTAACAAAAGAGGAAGATGTGGAAAATTTTAAGAGAAAGGAGACGAATATATATTAGTCGAATATGACAATATATCGAAAGCATATCGTCTGTGGAAAGAAAATTGAAAAACCGTAATTAAAGCAAGAGATAAAATTTATCGAAACGACAAATTTCAGAAGAAAGAAGTTAAAAACAATAATGTCAATGATAACGGCAATGATTTCATTCCATTATTTATAAATATTAATTATGAAGAATCACAAAAGAAGAACGTGAAGAATAAGAAGTGGAGAACCAAGAAACAATTGAAATAGATGATACACCACAAGTTGATAATAAAAATATAAAACGAGAACCAGCAAAATCGAAACTATTGAGAACAGGAAAGAAACATAAACCACGAAAATTATTTAATATGATAGAAAAATAGATGAAGATAATCAAGATACTATAGAAGATGCACAATTATGACCACAAGCGATGCAAGTGGAGTATGAAGCACTGAAGAGAAACAAAACGTGGATTCTATTTTCGAGACCAAAAAGTAAAAGGGTTCTTTCTAATAGATGGGTATTCAAAATTAAATATAACAAAAATGGTTCTATTAATAAATGCAAAGCTAAATTTGTAGCACGAGATAATACTCAAAAGAAAGGTGTGGATTGTGAGGAAGCGTTTGCTCCTGTGGCAAGATATGAAATTATAAGGGCATACATTAATCACAGAAGAAGAATTATTATTCCGTTAAGAAACACAAACACTTTTTCCTTATATTTACACTCTTAACATTAGAACTACCAAGCATTTAATATAATTGATATGTAATCCCTATACGAATTGTAACAATAGATTATTTTCAGTTTATTCAGGCATTCATTATAGTATTTAAATGAAACTATTTATTTTCAAAATTATTTTGAATATTGAATGCTTTTGAGATATCAACAATTACTAAACAAGAAAACAGAAACTGGTTTGACTGGTACGTACTTACTTCTAGTGTTAATATCATTAATTTTGAGATTAACTTTGTATTACACTGTACAATTATATGAATGACGCGGCGGCCAATGTATTAATAGATTGTCGGTAGATAAAACGTTAAGTGTTTTGTAGTTACTCTTGGGTCGTGAGTATCCGTGGATAAGGTTCTCTTTCCCTTTCGTTTACCCGTTCTGCCGCCATTATCTTTCCAATAACGTGACAGAATAAAAGTACAGCCGCGCCGCTGCAGGATCTAACATTAACGGGAACCGATAATTACTTTTTGGGCCATCTTAAATTCCCAGCTTAAAACAGCTCGTGATAAACGTGGTAATGCGATAACCGAGTTACCCCTGTCAGTCGAATTTCCCATCTCTCATTAACGCTTTTAATTACCGTCCTAATATTGATTGTCACCCGGAATAAAATTAATTGTTGCCGTTCTGATGGTCTAAATGTGTTCCCCGGTAAACAACGAGCTTTTAATTTAGACGAAATTGATCGCGGGGAATGCGTCTCTTAAAATTGTTTTTTTTTGCTTCTTTGATGAAGTGCTTTCCGCTTAACACTAACCGTACCGAGAACCGGTCAAATGACCGGATTTAACATTCTAGGTTTCTTTTCGTATATGTAACTTTAATATCAGTTTCTATATTGTTTGATTACTCAGTCTTGCAATCCTTGCCTTTCCTTTTATTTCTGTTTTCACTATAAGACATTTATCATTTAACTTGTTTATCTTTATTTTACAGCTAGTTATTTGACTGGTTACGGTAGGAGAGGTGCCAGTATGGTTAGTGTTAAGTGACGGGTTTGTTGGTCTTGACGATTGTTTGACAGGCAGAGAAAAATATTTTCACGAATACTAAAGCTAGATTTATGAAAACCGTCAATTTGATGAATGTTAATTTTTATAAACATTATTTGCTAAATGTTTATTTATTAATTTGTTTTCATTTAATTGTTAATGAAATGGTTAGTTTAGTAATTATATAATTTATTTATTTCATATTTATTTATTAGAAAGCAATTATAAGTATACGTATCCTAATTTTCTATTTTTGAAGCTTTAATTTCCAAGACATAGGTGTATCAATGAACATCTATTTCTTCTAGGAATAGTAGTATTTAGAAATGTCCGTAAATTTAGTGTTTGCTGAAATTTAGATCGTAATAGATTAATGAATAATTTCAAGGCGGAGTACTTCGCGAAATAAAATTTCCATGCTACTATTTTGTGAAGAAGGAAGTTACACAAAAGTTTACCTTTCAGAGAAGAGTCTAAGAATAGTGATTTAATTGATTAATGTTGAAATAATAACAATATTGGATTTAATTATGTTCTGTATTTTATTGTATCTCTCATATCTGTATTCGTTATAAATACATAACTTACTATGTTAATAAATTTTGATAAACAAAGTTAATATCATTGGAATTTCATTGCTTGCTTATAAAATTTGATTGATAAGAAATTCAAAGTATGCGTAGGCGTTCATGCCTGCGCACGTGTGTCTCAAGTTAATAATTAATTTTCATCTGTATACTGAAACAAGTTGATGCATACATAGTTGTCGAAGTTTGAAAAGTTACTCGAGGCACAGAACTTCCTTATGCGCTGTTCTTATTGAGTTTTCCGAGTGGAAGAATTCTAGTAGAAAAATTACTGCAACGATTAACCAACAGTGCTTCATAAAACTTTGAATGACGTGTTAATACTTCATCAATATTGCAATACGCCAATATTGGAAATTTCGACGATCAAGACTATTAAGAATTTCAATATTTAAAGTATCTACATAAAGCAACTGCAATGAATAACCGAAAATTAATAAAAATTGATTTAATAACTTTTTGATTATAATTTATGGCACTTATGTTATCTTCGTGTTTCAAATATTTAAATTCTTAATAGTTTTAATCATTATAGTTTCCAATGTTTATGGACTTTAATATGAATTTTAATATTGACAAGGTGTTACCATATCGTTCGGAGTTTGATGACGTATTGTTAATAAATCGTTGTATTTCTCTATTATTATATAATTTCTCTATTAGGTTTCTTAGTAAATTACTTAAAAAGTTACTGAACTAACTTCCATTACTTCTCAGTTACTCGTTGCAATTGCTAAATTCTTCTATTCTTTCCTTCTTTTACTTTATTATTTCATTAATTCTTGGTTATTAATTGCAAGTGCTGAACTTTTTTATTTTATTCTTCCATGAATTCTTAATTATTCATTACAATTCTTGAATCATTTTATTTTCTTATACTTTCATTAATTCTTAGTTATTATTTGCAACTGCTGAATTCTTTTATTTTTTTTATTCTCTCATTAATTCTCAAAGGTTCCAAGCTTGTATAATTTATGGCAAGATATTCGAGTCGACTATATTAACTGCGACAACTGGAACAGATTATGGTTACATGTTATAGAGATGACTTGGCACTCCTAAAGATGACGCTATATTCCATTTTGTGCGTCACAGTTTCAGCACGGATTTCTGGGAAGTAAACCGTATTCCCATAACCCACGACGAATCTCCTCTCGTTTATTTCCGTTCGACTACTTGGCCACGTTACTCCCCTATTGTACCGATTACCTGAGGGAATTGTTGGTTGTGGGTCCTTCATAGGGTACAACTTCCCGTGGTCCAATAATATTGCCCAGAGAACAACGATCTATTTAAGTTCATCAATTAATTCTTTTCCGATTGAACCGACTCGAATACTGCCAACAAGAGTTTGTCCTGATGGAGCGTAAGAATTTAATAATGTATTTACTCGTGCTTTTCTCGAGGACAATTGAGCCACTTATTAGCCAAATCGGTTAACCCCTTACCCTACGGTTTATTTCTCAATTGCGATCGATACAATTACTTTGTCATGAATAATTTATTGAAAAACAGAGAAAAATTTCAGGTATATTCTGTACCCATGTTTACTTTAAATTACAATCATTGATAACATGAAGAATAATATTTAATTTGAATTGACAAAAATTGAGCAATATTTAAGCTTGTTGAATTCTGTTTAAAATCTTCGCCACGAGTCTAACACAATATAATAGGGTAAGGGATTAATTTCGATTAAAAACAAAAAGTAAAGGAGATCGATGCGATAGTATACATTGATTTTGAAAATCTTCAAATCATTCAAAATGTATAAAATAATACATCTTTGTAATTAAAGAAGTAATCTTTATTATTGCTGCAACTCCTCCACGTGAAAAGGAATTTTTGTTATTTCGTAGGACTAAACTCAATAATGTTTACGAAAATCACAGAACTTAGTTTGCAGTAAATATTTCTTTATCGCCAAATGTATACTTTCATAAAATTGCAGTGGTTTGTATTCAGAAAAATTAGAAACTGATAATAGACAACATCAATTGACTTCACTTTTTTATCAATTACTTATTTCAAACATATATTGCGTTAGCTATTGTTGATTGATCTCAAATAACAAATTCGATCATTTTTCAATTTTATACCATATTATTTAAGATACGACTATAGACAAACTGGTAACAATGAAAAATAAGGAATTAAGAATAGGGGGAATAAAGAAGAATAAAATAAAACGGTTAAAAATAGGAAAGGACAAAATCAATTACAAAATTGCTCGCTTTTTATTTGTAAAAGAAAAAATATGCTCAGGAGAAAAAATGACACTCGTAGGTTCTAGATCCATTATTTCCAAAAGAAATTTGCAAAGTTTTAAATGTTATCATATGAATAACGCGCGTGTTCAAAATCCTTATTCTAGCACGGTGCGCGAGGATATAGAATGTAAATATAAGTGCTTAAATTGAACCGCTGTATTTGATACAATTGATTCGGCTGTAGCAGATAAATTTGCTCGACCAACCAAACAATCATCTGGCTGTGGCGGATGTATCCACTCGATCCACTGCACAGTATTCCGAGCACTATATCAACTTCTGGGAAAAAAGTCACGTCCCAGCATTTGTTCAAAAATTCTTTCTAAATCTATTTGAAAAGTTTATCACATGCTGTTTAGTTCTTAAGGTATTATTAAACTCTCGTCTCAACTAACCGAATTAACACGATAAAAGGGCACTACACAAAAAGGTTTTATTTTGGCTTTAACTTGTACTGGTTTCAATATTCTAGAACTACATTTTCAGACAAATTAATCTGTTAATTTGCAATATTTTTATATATCTTTTGACGCATATAGGTTTCTGTGTAATTTCGAAAGTAA
The DNA here is from genome assembly GCF_051020985.1 of Nomia melanderi. NCBI lineage: Eukaryota > Metazoa > Arthropoda > Insecta > Hymenoptera > Halictidae > Nomia > Nomia melanderi. Next base: position 26,027,129 of record NC_134999.1, on the reverse strand, counting down.
CATAATAATTATAATATACGTAATTGATAATAGAATAATTTTGAATGTAACAGCAATGGCGCGAAGATGTTTTGTCTATTTCTTTATTTAAATACATAGATAACGAAAGTAGAAATTAAATAAAATTGATATTTTTTTAAAAATATAATAATTTGATAATTATTAAGTACTTGATACATATGTTTAAAGTTATAAATGTAAGTATAAAAAATAATAATAATTAAGTAAAACAATTGGAATAATTAAGAATTGGAATGAAGAAATATTATATTTCGATTTAAATCATTCTATTGTGTTCACATTAACTTATGCAAAGTGTAATTTTGCTCAATAGCAGCACAGTTGCTTTTATCAGATTTTTAGTTAATGACTCTGACGATTACGACTTTACAAAAACCTCATTATACTAGATGAAAATTTCCATACGCGATAATTTGCTTTTTGCTCGTACTGGCTTATAGTTCGAAAATATTATTCTGAGAACACATTAAATTTTATATTATGAAATTCATTTAAATACTTTGAAATGAATGTGAATAAAATTCATTCAAGGTATTACATACATGCTTTGTGAATTTAGAAAAGAAAATTCTACGATTACATTTCTATGTAGGTATGTGACAACATCTATGATGATCTATGTTGTATATAATTCTAATGTACTTGAAGCGAGAACGTGTCAATATTGATTTAAAAAGTTTCGTACGACGCAAGTCTGAAAAGGAGTGCACACTCTAAAACCTTGAAGATCAGCTGCACAAATATTTATAAACGTCTCTTCAGGTTATTGAAAAGTTACAACATTAGACCTAATTTTTCACCACCATCTATATAGTAACTCAATTCTTAGGCATTTATTATAATTTTTATTACGACTTTTTTAAAATTAATTATAATCTTTATTACAACTTTTTTACAATTAATTACAATCTATATTACAACTTTTTGAATGTTAAAGTAATGTAATGCAAATATTTGAGATACTATATGCATCTAGGAAATACACAGGAAATTAAGGAATTGAAATATTTTTCGAATAAAAATATGTTAAAAAAACCAATGTTATCGATATACGTGCTTTCTTGACTAATTAGATGCTTCATAATGTACAAGAACATACATCTGAAAGAATTTCTAATCTCTTGAGGTTTGTTATGTTAAACAACAATCTTGTTCATTCTATGTAATCCATTGAACATTATTCATTGCCTCCTCTATAAAAGTGATTTTCAATGATACGCTTGACGATACTAAGTACGTCAGCCTTTAGCGCATTATTTACTGCTAAATTAGAAACTTGTGTGCGCGAAATGTTTCCAATTGAACTTGGAGAACTTATTTTTTGCTGGAATTAGAGAAAATATACGAGAGAATAATATGGACTATGCTTTGCTTATATATAAAATAAATTTACAGTTTAGTTTCATGAAAAATCTAACAAAACAGTAACAATTCATAATTTAATACAACTATTATGTCGTCTAAATATTTCATATGATTTTTATTCATTACTCACGTATAAATCGTCTGCGAACTATGAAAACCACGAGAAAAATTCATTTAACTATGATTTAATTGTAAATTAATAAATATATAAATTAATTGATATACTTCAAAAATCAAAATTACAAAAATACAAACTATATTATATTTTCTAAATAATGATGATCGCATTTTACGATTATTGAACATTTAACTGATTCGCAGATGTTTTAGAATTTAATACTAGACTTGAATATTAAAATCGTTCTCTATGTTATTTTATTTTTTATATTTCTAGCATTCGTAGAAATGATTAAAAAACCTTTAAAAAGTCGATCATCGATGCCAAAATAATGTTGTAATAAAAATAACTTCAAAATTTCAAAGCCATTAGGTGAGTGGAGCTGGTGCAATCTTACACGTCGTTTTGAAAAATGTATTTCTGAGAAAAATGTTTTTAAAGTTGAAGAACATAATTCACCGCGCAGGTATACGCATCCGCGTTCAGCCCTGCATTTCGAAAACTTGCTCGTATTAAAAACTCGGCCAATCACATTTAATTTTAAACGATTCAAACTAACGTTTAACAATAAGGAATTTTCCAATTCATTTAAAAATGTTAAACATACTGCATCACAGTCCCTGAAAGGAATTGAAATGATGAAATCGTACGAGAAGCGTACAATCTCTGTTATCTAATACATTTCAAGAAATATTGAGTTACAATGAAAATCGACGTAATAAACATAACACAATCATTAAAGCATCAATTCCATTGTGGAATCCGAACTGAAGGAAATATTATGTAAAATAAACATAAAAAAATAAAAATTCCAAATAATCAATAATTCCTATAAATCTTCATTTTATCTTACAAATAGCAGCAGTAACATTATTTTTACTTGAAACCAAATGAATCTGTTTGTAAATGATTCTTTATTTGAGTAAATTCATTAACATAAAATACTAGATAATTTCATCGCAAAGTGATAAATGAAAGTATTTACATTTTTTACTGAAAAATAAGGTAAATATTATTTTCTTTGATAACCAAATAATGAAATAATTCGAAAAAAATCATTTACTATTTCAAACAAACATAATTATTTTATTGGCAATGACGAGGAAAATAATTATTATAGGGTGAACACTTTATCTTACTGTTTCAAAGATTCGAAACTCCGCTGAATTATTTTGAATTCCAGAAATTGTTTTTATAGACTCGGAGCACACTTTATACTTCCTTCTGCAATTTTATCGTGAATTCTAATATACGGGTAAGAAGTGTTTCCGTAATCTACGCAGAATCTCTCCCGTTTATTCTGGTCCAAGTTACCCCACGGCTAGGGCGTGGTACCCATTCCTCTTGGGAATGTATTCTCTTGTAAGTGCTTCAAAGACTACTAGCCGTGATTCAATAATGCCGCCAGACTACTGGGAACGTTATAAGAAGGACTTGAATTTCTAATTAATCGTCTCGAGTTGCATCCCTGCACTTGGAAACCCGCGTGCGTGTAAGGCAAAAGAAAAAGATCGAGAACGTCTTAGAGACCATTAAAATCGCAATTTTGTCGGCGGCAGAGTTTTAAATTACTTTTCTCGCGCGTCGCGGGGAAAATCGAATATTTCGCACGATATTTAAGAGGTGAACGTTGCAGAAGGAAATTCACGTACGTGCTGCTGCTTATAAGACGGCTTTGTGATTTATTTTTCGGTATTTTGGCCTGGGGAACTTCGAACAAAGCGCTTGAAATGGAAAAATAATTGTAAACAAACATTTAACAGTGATTAGTTTATATTTTCCTGTTTTCATTTCATTTATTTCAAAACTATTAAATAATTTTTTGTTTGTTACACACATTTAAAAGGAAAATATATTTCGGAAAATACATTTCCCCCATGTACAATTAACATTCTATAATTTCTTTGCATTTAATAGCTCTTAGAATATTACCTTAAACTTCTCCTACTATTAATTTTATAAGCATTACAAACAAAGTTAATAGAAAAAAAATGATCGAAAAGACTTAAACAACCGGGCGTTTAACACGATTAATATGTATTCTTATAAAAATTGTAACAATCGATTTTTTTCGGTTTCTTCATATATTGATTATAGCATTGAAGTGAGACTATTTATATTTCAAATCATTTCAAGTATTCGACGTTTTTAAGATATCGATAATTACAAAAGACAACTGAAACTCGCCATTTGGACGGCTGCGATTCTTCCAGTGTGAAATAATAATTTCATTAAAATTTTACACGTATCTTTTGACATTTTCGGTGAAAACAGCGTTATATAAATAAATCTCCCCTCGACATTCTTCCGCGAGTAATGTCCAAGCAAATAAACATGAAAGAACGATCTTCATTCCTCGTTTCCCCTTTATTTCCACGCAACTCGCTTCCAGTTACACCGAGATTACATCGCGGCTCAGTATCTCTTGATACCTAACCGTCTCCGAACAGTAATCGCAGCAAGCCTGAGCTGTCCTTTTTAAAAAAGACTTCGAAATAATTGAAACGCTTCCCTCGTCCTTCGAGATTTTAATTTCCACCGTGGACGCGGGCGATAGATTTATCGCTGGAATGCTACTTCATCGTCAGCAATATCTTGCACGCCCATTACACGTTTCTTCCTGCATTTTTTTTCTCTCTCCTGCGAGAGCTATCCCTCGTCGTATCCCGCAATTAAATTTGTAAATTAAATTCGCCCCGTAAATCCGGGGTGATGGTACGCGAATGTAATTTCCTACGTGTATCCTCCGGGGGTAATTTATTAAAATTACGTATTATCGGAAACGCGCGACGCGAGCGAGGATCGCACCGTAACCGTTTCGTTCTGTTCCGTTTCGTTCTTCTTGTTCCTCGTTCTGAAAACGAAAAGAAAAATTCGCGGAACCGCTTTTTAGTAGCGCCGATTCGATATTCCTTAAGGAAAAAGATGTCCCTGGGGATGCAAACGCTGCACGCTCGCAGTTTATCGACATTTCTTGGGATGCTCGTTAAATTGATGACACATCTCGCGGACGTTTTCAGCATTCATCGGCTGAACGTCGGTTTATTATTTGCGCATCCCGTGATTTTAATAATTACGGGTAAGGATATCTTCACCGCGATTACTTTTCTGATTCCTTATTGTATTAATGCAGGCACGTGTAAACTATGTGGAAGATCAATTTGCGTATAACATGTTTAAACTTTTCCGTGATTTATCATTAAACATGTTTGTTTTTTGAAATGCTAATAATGGAAAACAGTATGTCCAATGCATTGTATTCTCAAAGGATGTAGTAGTTTTGATGTGTTAAAAACACATAGAAAAAGATGCAGACAAAAATTAACATAATACAAGCGCAAAATAGTGGAAAATTCATTTTTTTATCCTTTTTAGTTTCATAAATATTCATTCCTCGCGATAAAAATGAGTTTTGTTTACAAATCACTTAGGTGTTCCATATTAGGAGCCATTTTTCCGGACCGCTGTTTTTGACTTTATTTACATTTTTTACCGTAGTTTGAAAGCATTTAAATTGTTGCATGAAAAAATGCATAACTCTCGCTTTGGTAAGCTTTTCAAATCAAGTGTTCTATATTAGGTGCCGTTACCTTATACACCCTTGCTTTGAGTCCATTTCTATCAGAGAAGTAACCATTCTATTCAAAATAATATCGTTACGAGTGTAACTAATGTTGTATAAATGTTTTAGGAGTATTAATATTGAGTATTTTTAACATTGTATTTTCAAATAGTCAAATCAAGTCAGATTTTTAGTTAATTTTAAATCGTATCATACAATTTTATATCAATTTTTATATTATAAACATTTGAGTAATATATTATGAACATATTATGTAAAAAGTTTGAACAACACTGTTTTAGTCTATACTTTCTGAAAAAATTAAAAACTTATAATATCATTAGGTTCAGAGAGAAACATTTTCGAAGTCGATTGTTTGATAACAAAAGATTATGAAATAACAATATTCTAGATTAACTACGTAAAACTATTCAATAGCTAATAAAGTTGAATAGATTGTTTTCCATTTAATTAACTTTAAACTCTAGTAATCGATTCAGCAAGTTTAATGAAAGTGCCATTGTACTGAACGCATATTGTTTTGTTATAAGCACTCACTTTATTTAGAATAATTAACGTCATATAAACATACTCATTAGAACACTTATTATAAAACAATCGCGTGTTCCCATGTGAAAATGGTTATTTACCATTTAAAAATAAAATTTTACGTTAAAATGGTTATTTACCGCGTGAAACGTTGACAATGAACTTACCAGCGAGCCTCGTTCACATAACCGACGTTTCCATATTAAACTGGTAATAATAAACACCGCGTGATCAAATAAACGGCCGATCGAAAATCAATATTTGCACGATGTTTATACACCCGTCAGGATTTCGATTAAAGTTCGAAAATTGGCATGTGGAAATCCCGCGACTTGAAATTGTCGGATAAATCCGCGGGTTCTCTGTCATCGTGAAATTTTCAAAAATTGTTTCGGTTAACGTTTTCAAAAAGCAATGCCCGTCGGGTCGGCCCTGTGAGGTCTGCATTGTCCTCGGAATAATAGCGAAGCAATTTGCAAACTTTGCTTCTCATTTTGCAGCCGATATATGAACGCATTACTGTTTCTCTCGTAATATGTTATATCGAAGTGAATTAAATAAATTCGAAACACCAGTGGTTACGGTATGATCGAATCCGTTGCACAGAAAATCACTTGTTGCCAGAAACGTAACACATACGATAATCACAAAACCTTTATGAATACACAGCTTTCGTTATCGGCGTTTATAACGTTTGAAATTAGAACACTGATCGGATGTTTTATCCAATCTCGCCAATTAAAGCGATCTGCATTAATATTTAAACAGTTTACCAAAAGAGATAGAAAAACATTTGCAATGGTAATTACATGTAATAAACAACTTGCTCCAAATTCTGATAAAACGTTTATTTCATATTTTATATCGACATTTATTTAATGTAATTGTGTTATTTGTAATCGGTTTGACGTAATATCGAATTATTTGTTGTCAATGCGTTAATCCTTGGACAGCGATAACGGGATCTATTTTGATCCGGATTTTCGAAAACTTTATTTGAACTCTCGCTTTTCTATGCTTAACTTAAGTTATTAGTTGATTATATTAAATATCTTATATTAAATACGGTAGATATAACAAATATCTATTTATTTTTAAAAACTTTTAGGATATTTAACACTTTCAGAATATCAATAATTGCGAAAAACTGAAACCCATAATTTCGATGGATGCGGTAGTACTAGCGTCAATAAGATTCTATTAAATTTAAGTAAATAAATACATCGAGACACCTATAAAAAATCTCATAAAGAGCCGTCTAATCCCCGTAGAATTAACCTATCGACACTAACACTAAAACTACCGAGCAGTTGAATTAAGTTTTCGAAATTTTTCTATAGAAATTCCAATAGTGCATCTGTTGAGACTGTAATTGATTTACAATTCAGTTTGCGTAGTGCTGAAGCAATTCCTTTAACGGTTTCTCAAAGAAACATTTCTTATCTTTTTAATAATTGCAAACGGTCGGAAACGAAAATCAGGAACGGGTAATTTTGACCTGTCTGGTGGTTTTAGTGTTAATCAACAAATAAAATCGCGTAACATTGATAAAAGCCGCGCCATTCCCAGTAAATACCTTAAAACTCCTTTCAAGCTCACAAACTAAAACAATCTCGTTTACTTCGTCAACTAATTTCCTCCGCTTTTTCGGCGTCGCCTGCAGGAGTAACGTGTTTTAGCAACACGTCGACCAAGATCCAGCGTACCCGTATTTATATTCGACTTAGCTGAGCATGTCGGCTCCACGGTATCCTTGAGATTCTATTTTCCCGTGGATCCTATAAGCCTAGCGGTCCTTCAAAGTCTACTTGCAGTCTGCTTTCGGCATTAGCCCGCAGCTCGCGCACGGATCACCGAGTCAATCTTGTAGTCTCGAAGCTGTATTCTCGATTAATCTCGGCGCCGGCCCGGTTCTAAACCGTTGTTTCCCAAGGATCGGTGTTTTAACGATGTTAATTTTCTTCGGATACGAAACAAAGGTTACCGCGCCGCCGCTCGAGGAGAAAATTGAAACGTAGGAGGGTTGGCTGAAAAGTAACGCACCCCTTGCTTGTATCTCGGGAACGAAAGCAGTCATGGGAATGAAACAAAAAGGAGACGAAAGTATGATTCATTAGCTAAAAAATACGTTTTTACTTTCTCACGGTTTTACGCGATGGCCGTTCACTGCGATACGTTTCTCTTATGGAGGAACAAGTTTTCGCGGTCAGCGAGGTATTGTGGCGACATTCTTTTGATGAATAAATCACTGCAATCTTTACTTCATTGTTCGTCTTGAAATGCTTACGTTTTACGGTGTTTTCCGATTATAAACAAAAACTGGAATGTTGAAGGCAGGTCTGAGGTATAATCTATTGGACATGGTTGGAGAAATGGTAACTTTTATTAAACGAAAAAGAGCACTAAGAAAATACGTCTATACCACACAACAGCTAGTTAAGAATACATTTTGTTCTTTAGATGCAGGCAAGTGGGCATTACAGTTCATCGAACCCTCGTATATTTTACTGAATTATTTGAACTCTCTAGCTGCTAGACGAGTCTGCTCCTCGTTCCGATTACCGCGCGACTGAGAATGATTTTCTATGTATCGAAGCTGAAACACTATCGGTACACCGTGTTTTAGATGTATTAAAAAGATCCTATGGAAATTGAACAATACTTCGTTGCGCCCCTCCCCGTTCGGTCTTCTTTTCCCGTTTCCCTTTGGATGGCTCGCCCGTGAATGGGGCGCGCCCCTTAAATTCTCCGTTCAAAGGAGAACTTGTTGTTTCGATTCAATCTGAATTTCGACGAGGAAACTCCGTTCTCCCATTCGAAACCGGTACGTTATCAGATAGGTTGTATTACTATTCCAATGGAAGTGATGTTTTTAACAGTATTTTTACCTTTTAAAATATTAACTTCGAACTGATTTCTAAATTTAATCATTTTTCCTCAATTGATTTCGATTTTTCCTATAACCATTATAAAATTAGTTTACAAATATATTTATTAACTACACTTCTAAAAATATTGACTTGAAATTATTTTCTGAGTTTAATGACTTTTTCCACAATTGACTTTTTGACACTTAAAATTAATATATTCCGTTAAATTAATTTTATAATCATTATAGTTTAACATTAAGAATACTTTAATTTTACAAGATGAAGAAAACTATAGTTTGATCTTTTATTATCTATGTAATTCAATTATTTGCTCGGAACTTTCGATTTCAGGTATTAACAATAAGTTTCATGTCACTGATACAATTGCATTCGGTCTCGTAGAAGTAATCGTGAAACGTTTTACGTTATTAATTATTTGATTATTTATGTCAATGTTGGTGTGGTTTGTCTACGTGATTGAGTAAGTATTGCGAATATGAAATATCGTCGAACAACATGAATAACTGCCATTAGGTTCCATATTAATGGTAGAATAGTCATAATATATTTTATTGTAAATCAACCGAAAATAATGGATTATTTGAATTAAAATTTTAATCGGAACATGAAAGTTGCAAACACATGCATCTACTCATCATAATCTAATTAAAATTTCTTTAACGCACTTTTTTTTGTACATTCCAATATTTATATTGCGATATTTAAAACTTGTTTATTGTAATCTGTGTACTATTAAATAACAATCATATAATATTTTGTGTCGAAAAGATATGCGTAAACTGTGTACGATGACAATACCGATTTGGGTCAAAAGTCATCTGGTACTGACGTACAACGTCACTTTCAATCAGTTGGTTTCAAGGATGAATATTACATGCATGGTTGTAGTAAAAATTAATAGTAAAATAAAGAAAATGTCTGTTAATTTTAAATTAAAGATTAGTAAAGTCAGTAATTAAAAATATGTATATACTATTTTGTAGCATTACTGATCAATGTTTATCATTTCTACTACTATAATTTCAGTATCTTATAACTTTTATTTTTAACTTTTGCTCAACTACATATCATATCAGTGCTTTTTCTATTATATTGTTATAACAAAAAGACAACAAAAGTTGGTTAACAGTATTTTCAAGTAATAAAGCAATTATCTTTCCCATGTTAAACTTCATTCTTGTGAATAGCGAAGGTTGGTAATGTATTTAAATATTCATGGACACCTATCTATCTTTTTAGGTATTAAAAGTGCAATAAGATAGACAATATTTACAATATTTACAATATATATTTACACAGTATCACATCTAATAACAACACTTCAGTCTTCATTATTAACACTATGTTTAGTTTTCTACAGCTGGTTTTTATACATCTATTTTTACTAGGTGGTAACGTATTAAAATTGATTAAATTCTTTAATATAATTTAATAAAAACATATACAGCTAAATTAATTTTGTTATCATTATAAGAAAAGTCAGAAAATTGATTGGGGAAAACTGATTAAACTTAGAAAATAATTTTAAGTTAACATTTGAAAAAATATCTTCTGACACTTTCGGCAAAAGTAGCATTAAAATTGAATATTCTACATGGATAAATTGTGCGCATGCAGAAGAGTTTTGCAAAATTCACACATTTTTGTTGGTGAAAGACGATAATGAATTGCATGTTTCACGGAAATTTACATATTATGCAATGGACTGGAATATATCGTGCGTACGAGATTTTATGTTGCTTTTTTAAATGTTATCAACGAAAATTCAATATTAGTTCTGCATTACAGGAAAATGCTCGTATTTCAAAAGTGAAATGGATCGGCTTCGTGCTTAATCATTTAACACAACGTGTAAATAAATACGAAGCTGCGTTTTACAATATTTATAGAGAAAAACGTTTTGTGCACACAAAACAATATAATGATACAGGCGCTCGTCCGCTTCGAACATAAATACCTTTTAAAAATCAGTTATAGAACACAGATTACCAATGTAACTTACGCACTTAAAATAAAAACAATTATTACAACATATAAAAGTGTAAATACTTATGTTATTTCTAAATGAAAGTTACACATTACACCTTAAATATTACATTTCTCGAAAATGATGGTATAACCGGTGGATTTATACTTTCAACTGTCCCTTTATATTCCTATGGCACAAATTAATTGAATCCTGCTAGCAAATTAATTAAAATATAAGTATCGAAACGTATAGATAAATAAAATGTATATAAGATATATAATATATTCCCTATGTAAAAAGGAGATAATTCTACACAATAAGCAAGTAAAATGCAAAGAAAACAAAATCAATTATTAATAACATTTAATACATAAAATCTAATTTAAAGCTACACAAAATTAATGAAAAATAGATAAATAAATAAATAAACAATAATTTTATCTTCGAAGCTGTAACATCCAACCAAACCATTATTCATTTGATACGAAACTATCCCCAAACTCTGTCCCATACATTAAAGACACCGTACGCGATTAGTTGCACTCGGCAAACCATAAAACCGTTCCATTCACGAAGAAAGATATCCCTGAGGTGAAGTGACTCTTGGGAAGTCAAAGCCAGCTTCTCTTCCCGTACTTTTGTTGTGTGCACTTCCACTTGACTTCCCATGGAGCCTGTAACGCGTTATTCCCTCGGTGGCCGAGCGTTCCCCGAGTGTAACAGTAACGGGCCCTCGGAGTCGCGCCTGCACCAGTCACTTTCCATCCGCGTCTCCGCGCGAATTCAAAGTCTGTCAGTGACGGAACAGAGACGATGCCCGGGGTCCCAGCATTACGTCGCCTTTTGGGGTCTATCTCTTGCGTGTTAGCCTTGCCCTCGGTCTCCCGTGGCAACCAAACTGACTCGTGTCCTTAGTATATACAAGGGACACATCGCGCGTTGCAATCTGGACTGGGATCTGAGATCCTCGTCTGTCCGCTACAGCGGCAACGAAATTGACAGGCACACTAGCCGCGAATTGTCTTTGGGTTCTTCAGGGTTACGTGAATCACCTTAATCGGTGGACGAGATTGCCTAGCTTTATTTTGGCCCAGATTTTGAAAAACTCTACAGTCCCTGATCAGAACAGTAGAGACACCGTTGATGCCAGCTTAAAGAAAGTCAGCAATTATACAGGGTGTCGTGTAACTGATGGCACAAACGGATAGGGGCTGATTCTATGTCAAAATGTACATGGAAAATATACAATAGAATTTTTTCATGTGAGGCTTCGTTTTCGAAAATCTTGAATATTCGCCGGTTCCGCGTGAACTTCGCTATTGAATCTCTTAAAACAAAACTTTTATGCTTTGGTTTAGTCCGTGGAAGATATTGGAATGCAACAGATCGTGAAGTTATAAGAATTCTATATTTAATAAAATAGTATTTTATATATAATAGAAAAATAAACGGCTTGATCTTGTGGGACGAATGTTATAACCCGGGCTTCATTTCTTTGCTTAACTGTCGGTCTTCACACTATCATGAAAAAATTGTCAAATTACCTTTGGGAACTGTAATACAAGAATTAATAAAAAATGTTAAAAACTATACGTGACCGTCATTTTTTTATCAGGAACTGTATGTAAATTTTCATTTTCTTGTCGTCATTGCTTTCTTAACCTCGTGTCAGACCCGTGAGAATTTCGAATACAATTTAACAAATTTAAATATCACGTCATTCTTTCAAGTCCAAATAAATATTAATAGAAAAATGATATTGTAATGATATCAGCTGTAATACTTTACGGAAAACGTAAATACGGAATGAGTCTGAAGTTTTATGTTGAATCTGCTTGATCTGTTTGCTATGAATCTAGCACGTTACTGTAAGGTAAAGGATTAATAAATGTTATTAGGATTTTAATCACATAATACATTACTAATATCTTCTTTATGGATTCCTAGGATTTCCTATAAAAGATATGTAGAAAAACATATTAAAATTTGAGAATGATCTAGTGGGTAATTTTTTTGTTTTTAGTACCACCAGTCGGTAAAACGTGTTTCGAGATAAATGCGAGTTTTTAAAATCACCGGCTCCATGAGATACATGCTCCTCCCTCTTTTAAAGGTCTATCTTTTAAATGCAAACTATTTCGAATCCCGATGTAAAAATTCAACGGTAACTTAAAGGGATATATTTCTGCAAGTGAAGGAAGGAAATGTATTTTATGCTCAGAAAACCCAAAAACACTTCAAACCGCAAATGGTTTGCTCTTTGAAAATGAGCATGGCCATTTTGTTGACGTCAGTTCAAACAAATAATTCAATATTTAGGCAACAAAAGATCAATCCATAGTTTTCTTCCTCCCAATATGTACAAGTTCAACAGCAGAGTAAAATTTCTACCTAAAAGGTTTCGATCACTTAAAAAACCTTCTCCGCGAAAGATCGACGCTTCATTTCCATAAAAGAATAATTCCCATAAAGCAAGAAAATATTGCACATCGCGAGTCTACGTAACGACCAAGTTGTACAATTTCCGCTAAGACCACATTCCTCGATCGTTATTACGAATTACCGGATCCCCCGTGATAGGTCCGAGCAGGAAAATACGTCGCGACGCCATATCGCTGGGGACTGGCAGTAAAAACCGTAGACGCCGCTACTCGACCATCCACTTCTTCGTTGTCTTCGTTTCCCTCTTCGTCGCGACTCGGTTTTTCCTACCTCCACGCGGACCGACTTCTTTCGACGAGAATCTGGCCGCGTCGTTCCGCAGGATGCACTACCCGACGCCGAAGTGTCACTCGGAGACTGCGGTCTTCTGTTTCGCGGAACTTTCCCGGGGAAAGTGTCCCCGGGAGGAGAAACAGTTCCACGGTGACCATCGTGAATGCAAATTGAAATCGCGGACGACCACCGCTCGGATCATTCGAATTCTTCTCCCTAATTTCACTCTGCTTTCGTTCGTATTGTTCGGCCCGATGACGTTTAATTGATATGATGTTTAACCCCTTAACCGGTTAACTCTGGAATTTAGTTTCGGAAACTTCTTGTGCGCGAAATAAAATCAAAGAATGATGTGTGTATTTGTTAAATGTACCTATAATGTATTCTAACGAAGAAGAGTTACACGTTTAACTAAAAAAAAAAGAATAGGTAATTTGTTGTTAAAAGAATTCGTGCCATTTTACATTTTGAAATGACATGATACTAATCAAACACAGGGCACATTTATCTATATAATATGTTCTAACGGAAAACTGAAGCGAAACGAAGAAGAATTACATGTCTGTATAAAAAAATAAAGAATTCAGTAAACAGTATTGTCCTCGAACTTTAATTCAAGTATTCGTCTTTTTCCCATTTTCTTGTGAACGAAAAATTGTTGTCATTCGATTGCTGGTCACAAAAACTTTTCAAAAGAAGAACCCGACCTAAATTTAACCGTTCCACCACTTTGTATATTTGTTCTTTGTATGTCTTTAGAAACAATAGTCTGAAATGTAGCATGACATTACAACTGGTAAACTAAAGCGTTAGAAACTCGATTTTGAGATGTGGTATGTTGAGTTTTATTAACAAATTATTGATACTATCGTAGGAGGTATGGTTTGTAAAGTTTATTTGGGAATCTGATAAATGGAAATTAACGTTTTAACGCTAGGACTATCAAACGAATCGAAATGGAGCATCTTGCATATTTTCTTTTATATTATTAAAATTCTGAAAATATCTTTGCAAAAAATTGTTAAATTCATTTATGTATTTACGGAGATACAATAGTACAATTTTTCCCAATCTCAGAAAATGTGAAACAACATTTTCCAAATCACAAAAATACCTTTCTAACTTCTTTGAGAACTTATAAAGAAGTCACTGTAACCGCTCAGCAGTTCTAAGGTTAAATGGTCCGTAAATAATGAAACGATGTGTTGAATTGAACGAAACGTGTAATGGGTCTGTTACATCAGTGATTTAAAAGAGAATTTTCATTCCCTTAATGTAAAATCGATTGTACTTCTCCAAATTCTATGCCAGTATATTGTTCTATACTGTTTTACAAATAAATTGTTAAATGAATTCTGTTTCAAAAACAATGTAAATGAAATATTGTACGTTTTCACAACGTATTGAACAGCTTCCTATATTTCTCCACAAAAAATATTGTTTCTTTTCTGTACTACTTTTTTTCACTAAATTACAAAAACCATTTATTTATAAAATATATATATATATATATATATATATATATATATATATCTGTATGAAATAGTAGTACAAATACATAATGCGTATGCATCCTTGAAAATTTTCATGTTACAACGGAATGAAATTTCTCAACATTTTCCTACTTTTTCCTCAAATATGGTTTTCCAATTGCAATCAAGAAGAAAAATACTATTTGTCCCAATTGCATAGATCACCCTATATACTACCAATAAGTTTCCTGAGTACTATCGACAAATTCTTTCGTTTGCGGTGGATCTTCAATAACAGATGTAGAATCATATTTTGCGACCTAACCGATGTTCAAGCGATCGAAATCCATTTGTTAGAATCACAAAGACGAATTACTGGCGGGGATAACACTCGTGAACTCTTTATCGATCAACCTCAAAGGAATGCATTCATTCTCCAGCGTTCGTCGCGAAAAGTTGCACATTATGCAGGTCGAAAGATTTACGTCTACGAGGATTATCGTTTATATTTCCTCGTTTGCATATTCATTGTATTCCTGTCTAATATCGTCGTCCGCGGTTATTTACTGATGACCGGATTTTTCATTTAGGCGATTTTGGTGTTTTAGCTATTAAAAAAGATAAATATTCCTGAAATGTATTTCATTATCGTGCATTAGTACGCGATGTGCATATATGTATATAGATATATATAGGACCAATGATATATATATATATATATATATATATATATATATATATATATATATATATATATATCAATATTAGTCCTGTGGATCACAATGACCCACGCGGTGCGAATGACTAATCACATGAAATTAGTACGGAACATATTAAGTAGAAACTATTTGAATAAAATGTTTGAATTGTGGTTATTTATATAATATATATTATCCCACTGCCTTATTCTATTTGATTTTATTTATTAACTAATTTTGCGTTTACCTATAGAAGTAATTTTTCCCCAAGTTATTCTATTGTTACAAATAGTATACTTTTCAAATCAGGTGTTCCATATTTGGTGCCGTTATCCAACTTACATCGTTAATACTTCACACTCGCGCGTACCATTTATTTCACTTCGGCATATTGGTACTCTCCGTAAAATTTTCGAAACGCATTACGGATCGCGGCACTGACAACGGTGCGGCGCAGTTTCGGTGCATCATCGGTTGTACAGATAAAAGGAAAAAAGGACAATGTACATATTGAGAAACACTCGGGAAACCGTGACGGTAACCACGTACGCTTATAGTTTTACTGGACACGTGTATCGCAATCGTAAACTTCGAAACGCCACCAGGGAATCGTCCGCTCGAAATCGAACATTCCCTTCCTTTCTCCCTGATCGATAAACCATTTTACGAGAACTGCAGTCCGATTACGGTGAACCGCTGCTTTCAATGCCCGCTATCCCTGCTTGTTTGCCTGCGCCCGCCTAAAAATTTATGCGAGCTCGCTAACAGCCGACAATATAATAGCAACGTGTTTCTCAAGATTTTACGCGTCTACCGAGTATTCCTTCAAAGAGATTCAATTCTGAGCTACAAACTACGCTCGACCGTCTTGCGATTTTGATGTTTTTGTCACCTAATTCTTTGAGCTGAAGACATGTTTAACACTAAAACTGCCGAGTAATTGGAGTGACTTAAACATGTAATTCTTTTATGTTTTTCTTTAGTTTTCCATTAAAGAGTACCTGAAGTGCATTCGTCCTGCGTTTGACGAGTACACACATCATTTTTTGATCTTATTCCATGCGAAACGAGAGATTTTTCAAACTAAATTCCATAGTTAACAGGCTAAAGGCTTGCGATAAGCTTGAGACTTTAAACTCAAAAATCAAACTTTGTTGTTTTTAACTTTTAACCAATACAACTTCCACCATCATGTTTGTTACGTTCTTCTGATTAAAATAGCACCAAACACGATAGAATTACGATCATAATAACTGGTATAATAAGCGATTGAAATTTTGGATACAGAGAAGGATTGTGTATAGAAAAGAAAAAGAAATTATTTAATGTTCACTATACTTGCAAAACAAAAAGTCTGGAGTCGGTCAATTTGACCTGTCCCGTAGTTTTAATGTTCAACGTCTAGGGTAAGTCGGTAAAAGATGGCCCACTTTTTTAACCTTTAAGTATGAAGGTCTGAAAATTACCGATTAATGGTAAATATTCTCGATTGTGGGAACTAAGAAAAAAATTTATTATATTCATTTGTTTTTACTTGTTTAAACATCTCTGCATAACAATAGTATAAACTATATAACGAACATTTCACTTGATTCAGAATTCACGATATTTTATGTGGAGGTCTGTGAAACCGCACGTCCATACTTGAAGGTGAAAAACTACTATTGCATCATAAATGTCATTGATACGTAATAAAAAATAAAATCTATTTATAAAAATAGATATATGTATATAAGAACAATAGTTAAATAGGTTTCTGTAGAAGATTCAGTATACCACTCAAGAAAACTGAAAATATTTGACACTTCTAATGTGGTCGAGCCATCTCATTCGAAATTACCCTATACAACTCCACTTAACCCCAGAACTGTTAGATAATAACAGTGACTTTATAATTCCTCGAAGGAGCTGCAACAATACTTTTGTGATTTGGAAATTTTTGTTTCGCACTTCTTTTCGTTATATTTTTAAATTACATTAACTCTTTGATTCACATTTATTAAGATTTGGAGAAACTTTTACTTGTGCAATCCAGATTTTTCATTTCAGGATAGACAAATTCATGGATCAGTGATGATTGTAATTCTTCCTACTTATATTACTTATTATATATTTTTTAAGAAGTATGCAACATTTCTGATTGTAAATAACGCTTTTCAAACGGAGCTGGATGCAGAAAATGTAATAACGTTGAATGTAGGTTGATTTTAGGATGTTAAATATTAGGAATTTATTGAGCTTGAAATAAACTGAATTTACATACTGAGATAGCCATTAATATTAGGTCAAATATTAAATTTGAAATCAGCTAACTATATTCATTAAATCGTTTATAAATACTGAGACATCTGTCAAACCTGAAATAAACTGAATTTATTTAGTTAGCTTGAAATATTAGGACACTCACGAAATTCGAAATTTTATTTATCAAATTAATTATTTGTCAGAATGCTTATCAACTTCAGAATAAACTTGATAAATCGTCACAAAGTCGGGGATAATATTAAATATCCACATAAAATATCACAAACCGAGGCTGAATAACATTACGTATTTAAAAAATCAATTGAAAACACAATTTTTTTATATTAATTGAATATTTTCTAACGTTTAGATTAATTGAATATTTTCTAAAGGTTCTCATTTTTTCTAATAACACTTAACCGATGAGAACCAACATTCGAGGATCCTTCTAACTTACCATTGCCTAGATTTCACACAGAATTTCATTAGAAAAGCGGCAGTGGCGACCCCAGATTATTTTTGAGACCCGCATAAATGACCTAGAAATTCGTTCGACTGTTATGAGCCGACGAATGTAGTTCAAGTATCTACTTTTCTACTATGCGGCACGTTCATAGATGTTTGGGTAGTCGTAATGAAGTCGACGGTTTGAACCAGTTTTTACGGTTCTCGATCGATTTTTCAGTCTTTTCATCGACTGAGCTCTCCTGTGAGGCTTCAAGTCATTCCGACGACCGGCTTTTGAACACTTTGAAACAACCTTTTCGTGATCGTGCACACTTTTAAACCGTGTGTTTAGAAGCTGTCCGTAATTCGGCAGCAGACTCCTCGTCCTCGATGCCGCGATTCACAACGCGCTGTTACGTTTTTGGAACAAATTCGACGTTGAAACGGGTGCACAAAGATGACAACTGTCAGGTATCGCGGAGGATCATTTTCCCAGCAGAATGATGGAGTGAGCTCGAAACGATTTTGCTTCGTGATGGATAGACTCCGGATTTTTTTATAAATTAACACTAAAACTACTAGACGGGTCAAAATGACCCATTCCTGATTCCTTTTTTTGCAATTATTAAAAGATGATAGATGTTTCTTTGAGAAATTATTAAAGAAATTCGGTTAGCAATACATAAACTGAATTGTAAATGAATTAATGTTTCAATAGATGCACTCTTGGAGTTTTTATAGGCGAATTTCAAAATGTCAATTTAACTGCTCGGTAATATAACCGTAGAAACAAACATACTACCAGTCGAAATGACTGGTTTCGGTTTCTTGTTTCGCAATTATTGATGTCTTAAGATCATTGGGTATTCGAAATGATTTAAAAAATAAATAGTTTCACTTGAAGACTGTAATGAATGTCTGAAGAAACTAAAAATAATCTACTGTTACCATTTTTATGGAGACTGCATATAAATCGTATTAAATGCTCGGTAGTTCTAGTGTTAAATTAAAGAGATCGAAGTACATTAACAGTTAGGCAACCGCCTAAAAAATGAATTATAATTATAACCTTTTTCATTAACTTTAATTGAACTCATTTCACAGGTCTCATTAAAAATTATATTTTATAAAAGTGAGAAAAGTATTTAATAAATTTCAAATTTCCCCAGCTCAAGGCTTACTGAATAACGAAAAGCATAAACAAAATAAATAGTGATGCGTTGCTACGGAAAACGTGGAAGATTTTTCCATTCGTTCGGCTAAGTGTGAAATTATGAATGTACGAATAATTGAAGAGCATTTGTAGAAAATATAAAAAATGTTTTTGAAATTATATGAATGTTGCTAAAATTATTTTATTTCAGGTTATATGTATGTATTTTTATTCGAGATTTAATTTGTGCATGGACAGTGTACATATGTATGTTTTAGGTACTCTATCTATGTAATTCATTTATATAGTTATAATTGAAAAGATTACCTAACATTAACCTAGATTTTTGGCACTATTAATGTTTGTTTATACAAGAACGATTCCACTTAAATTGTACAATTTAGTTACAAAATATTTGTGTCTCGGTTCGTTTTATTATATTTAAATTATGTTATTATTTTGTATCGCATTGTCCGTGCAATCTTGATACTGTAGGCAGTAAAAAACGTTTTATCATAGGTCAGTGTTGTTAATGTTGCTATTAACATTAGTGTTTGTCAATATTACTAATATTAATTTGTGAAATTCATTTGATACAATTTTTCAATTTCGCCATTGATTTCAGCTGATTCGTATTGATATTTAATTTAGATAGTGTTTACGTTAGGCGCAAACATGTGAATCCTTGGAAAAGTACAGTGTCGTATCAATGAAGCCAAGTTCCTTAAAAAACAGGAAGCGACTTGGTGCTTGTAGGAAAGATATAAAACATATTAATATTCGCAGTGCGTCAGGAAACAGTGTCCGTAAGCCAGAAACCCGTAAAACAGACAATAGAGAGGATCATTTGATTCGCCAGCTCCCTGAAGCTAACCGTTTTAAAACCGCAGTTGATAGTCGCAATGAAATATTGCCACATCTTCGCGATGAATTCGTGCTAGACTTCGCAAAAAGCACCGAGAACATGTTCTTAAGTTTATATCCGCACTAAGAAAGAAAATTACGGTCTTTATCGTTCTTTTTTTCTTTATTTGAATTAACTTATTAGTTATTGGTCGTTTAGATATTTAATAATAACTATCACTAATTATTTTCTATTTCTGTAATATGTCACCTAAGACTTGAAAAAGGCACGATCAAAATATATTTATACTTTTCCTGTATCACATTATCAACAATAGAAACAAATTGAAAATTACTGATTATAAGTATCTATTTACATACTAATCATAATATAAAAATAAGACTAAAATAGACGTTTCAGATATCGTTTAATAGCTACCAAATAAATAAGATGATAAGAATAGTGTAGCAGTTTATTAAAGCTTGCATTTTATTGTATTATTAGTGGATCCATCTTCTATAAATACAAGACATTTGAAAAGAGGAATTAATCTAAAATAAGTGCTTGTAAGCATATATTTTCTACTACATAAAAATCAATTTAAAACAGACAGTTCTGATATTGTTAAATAGGTGACAGATGAATAAGAAAATGAAAATTGTGTTGCAATTCATTATAGCTTCCATTTTATCGTATTTTCATCGAATACATGTCCCATAAATACATAAAATTTGAAGTCTAGAGTAGGAATATCATTATATTATTTTTAATTATTTCTGTAGAACAATATTCTTTAGTCCAGCTCTTATAAAATCGTTGTTACCATGCTTTCTCATGCAATCTCTGATTATATTTAATTGAATATTCTGTGTACGAATAACACATTAATCGATTTTTTATTAATTAATTCTTGTGTTCAGTGTATTTAATATAATTACTTCAATGGTATAAAATACGCTGTCACGTTAATTATTGCGCGATAACTGAAAATTTAATGTGTTAGTTATTACAAGCTCGAACGCAACGAATATGACATATTAAATATTTTAATTGGCATAGAGGGTTTATCAAAACTCGACAAAGTCCCTTAATAGAAATACAAATTTCTCTTTGACCTCCACTTCGCTAAGTTATTCTGTTACACACATTTTTCTAACTTGCATTGCATGAAATGTATTCAGACGTTAATATCCGAGAGAAAGAGACAACGAAAATAATTATAATTATTGTTCCATTTGTTACTCGAACTGAAAGGTTAATAACGGTAACAGTTTCTTTTTATGTACAAAAAAACATTTTTAACCAAAACATGAATAATAAAACAAAGTAATTAAATTGTTCATTTTTCAATTAAACGGTTTCATGTTTGACTTTTATAATAATAATAATTTTATAATTACTATACCCAACGGCTATTGCAGCACAAAATCCACATAGTGAATATTATTATTAATTCCCATCGTGGAATACAAAATATTCCTAAAATATAAAAGGACCAAATTCCAAATTCCCAATCAATATTAATCTGCCATTGGTACAATTGAAATAATTGCAGTTATTTCCAGAGAACATTAATCCAATTATGTTAACGAGACTGCAGTGATGAAGAGAAGTAATCTCAGGAGTCACTTTTTTATATAAAGTATTTAAGTAGAGGTAATGTATTTAGACGTGTTTCGAAACGAATAAAAACGAAAGATACAAAAAGTTACAAAGTAACATAGTGGGCGCATGTATTGTCAATTTATGAATGTAAAGAATCTCTAAAAAATTACATCCAAGCGACCAATTCTTAATTCAAATTCGAAACGAAACATTCTTTCGATATTTCCATTCATCCAACACCCTTTAAGTATCACACGATTCGGAATTGTTCGAAATATTCAAAACGCACGCCATACTTCAAACCATTCATTCTTTGTTTCATAATCGATGACATTTTCTTATTTACATTGATCTGTGTCTTGTTCCCTGAACTGATTAAAAATGAGATTTATCTGTTTAAAATATCATACAATCTTAAGAATGAAATAATTACATAAAGTTTATTAAAAAAAAAAAAAATACTTCCTATTGTAAAGAATTTTATTTTCCTTCACTGGCAAAATTATCTCCAGAATTGCGGTCACGCGAGAAATTCCGTTCTCGTCTCGCTCCGGTATTATTAATGAAACATTTTGACAAGAATTCGGCTGAAATGATTGACGAACAGCCCGTAGCATTCACGTGAATAATTCATCCAGCTTATATCGTTGACTGGAAACTATAATTAAGCTTGTTACAAAGATCGTCGTTGTCGGATCACGACTTCCACGTTTCCTCCATCCGGCGCGTGAAACGAACGAAATTAATCTCCGCGATTATTAAACCCGGCGTCGATCAGAAAGGATGATAAATGCCTCTCGATAATTTTATCAGCTCGTCGCCCCACGCCGGGCGCGTTGATTATAATCGATGCGGTTTTACGACGCGGGAACACGCTTCCTTCCCTCATTTCCACTACGCAACCGGCCGACCACCCCTTCCCAGCTTAATCCTCCGATCCTGATGAAAACTTGCGTCGAGTACCTTTTATCGAGGCTAATCTTATTGGCCGTTTATGAATGATGAAGCAGTGCGATATATCGGGCCTAGCTTCCGTCAATATTTAGAGGCGAGCATAATACGATTTCGATTTTAAAACACTTTAGGTTCTAAATCAAAAGTTTTAGGAAACGTACATTTATTTTCACAATCTACGTTAACTCACTTACCATATTCAACAAAAATTAATATTTTTATAAGCAAATGCTATCGTTTATTAGTTTAAATTTCACTGATACTGAAATATGTGGTTTCAAGGCGATGCCACCAGGGAGTGTAGGGTTAAGACGTGACTGACTCCATTTTTTGAGACTTGAAAAATTGTATGGTCAATGAGTTTACCCCTTACTCTACAATATCGTATCAGACTTGCGGTGAAGATTTCAAATAGAATTTAACAAATATAAATATTACTCGATCCTTCCAAGTTCAAATAAATATTATTTTTCTATTATTAATTGCAATGCTTCCGAGTAGACGTAGAAATAGAATAAGTGTAGAATTTTCCTCTGTTTCTAATGAATTACGAACAATAAAATATCTCTATCGAGTGCAATTGGTAAAGAAATCGTACGGCAAGGGGTCAGCAGCGAAATAGTACCAGCATCCACAGTAGTCAAAGAAATCATAATACTGGAGATCAACGTAAATCCGTCCCAAGCAAAATTCATTAATTCATCCGAGTGTTACCGTTCCCTGTCTTCGTCCCGGGGTTCAAGCGATGTTCTTGCGTTCTCGATTTATCTTCTCGGCGAAACGCGCATTAATTTGCCCCGGCGCGATAAACGTAAATATTCTCCGGGTAGCATTTATTAAATCCGAACGACGACGCAGTACTTGGCGGCGGCGAAGCGATGGCCGGAGTGCGAGCGTGGGTGGGGGTGCAAATGCGTATCGTTCCGTTTTCATAAATCAACTGGAATATTCACCGAACCCGGGAGTCGTTTCTGCTCGCTTTCGAATAAAAAGGGATGATCGCGTCCCTGTGAAAGTTCGACAGGATACGGACACGTGGCCAGCGATAGCTCTGAAATAGTTTCGAAAACGTTTTCGAGCTGGCGGTTCCGGGGCTAGGGGAAAAAACCGGCGGAAGAACGCAAAAAACCGCGACCGGTATCGCGTCCAGAACTTTCGGGGAAAACTGTCTGGGTAGGGTGCAACGTGGACGTCAGGCCACGAAAAGCAAACCACCCCGCAGGTTTCACCCGTGGAAAAATTACGGGGCCGGGGGATGAACCGAGCAAATGAACCGGGGCTTTTTACGGCCCTCCTTTCTCGCATGACCGACTTCGGGACTCTTCGGAAGCATATATCAGAATGTCTTGAAGAAAGACCTCGACAACGAAGACCCCTGGGTTCGGGGAACAATTCACACGTACACTCACCCGCATCCGAACAGGCCATTCAAGATTGTCACAGGAATATCTAGTAACAAAGCAACCTCCTTTTAAATGCATGCTTTTCGAAGTAATTCTAACAAGGGAACTTTTTCAACCAGCACACGCCGATTTTGATGGAACTTATGTGAGATATAGTTTTGCAGAAAATATTTGTCACGTATTTTTTCTTGTCGGTCAACATCCGCTTTGAACGGATAAAAACACGCCTCGAAGGTGAGAGTTGAAAGTATATTAATATCTCTGAAACTAGGGGGTATAGAAAAAAAATTTTTGTTTAAATTGTTCGCCTCGAAATGGACAATTTAGACTTATACGTAGATACATATAAAGAGAATAGTTAAATAGCCCTTTATGCAAGATTCGGTATACCACTGAGGATAATTGAAAATATAGATATTTGATGGTATGAATGAGATCGAGCTATCTCATCCGGAATTATTCTGACTATAGTAGGTATACTTCTACATGTAACTGTATACAATACATATATTTATATAGTTCTACATGCAATTATATTGATATAATTACATAGTTTTACATATTATTATATATAATTTGTACTACTATATTTTTAAGTTCTTTCTTACCTTTTGTGTAATTATTACGTCTGTAACTGTAAATTATTTAGTAATTCTCAATTCAACTGTAAATAACAGTTACGAATACAGTAATTACGTCAATATATTATTTTTTCTGCAACTATTTCCATTATTTATGTACACTTAATAAAACGAGAAAATTCTCGTTGTGACTTCAGATGAATTGGAATAATTTTCAGTACTATGACATGTTTTATGTCAAACATGTTTTGTAAATTATTATGTCGTACAATGTGAAATGTCGGATTTTGCGGAAAATACAATCAAAAAATGTGAACAATTTTGAATGTTTAGAATGAATAAATTCTAATGATATCCTTATAAACCACTGTTTCCAGTTTACCACACGACTCGTTTTGCAAACAAACATCACCAAAACGAAATCTCTCAAAACAATGCTGCACTGTTCTTTCTCTCGCAATATTGTTTCCAAGTGCTTTGTTTATATTTTGAACGATGTTTGCAGCATTATTTACAAGTTTGAATTCATACAAAAAAATTACACGAATGTTGGCGGTATCCACGTTTCTCTAAAAAACGATGCAAAAAATAGATATTATGCAACAATTCTTTGCAAAAAACTACTGTGACATTCGGTAATGGAATTGTTGAAGAGGTTATATAAAAAACGAAGGAAAATCAACAACAGGGGTACAAACGTTTATGGGTAAGAAAAATTCAACATTTCATATTACATGACCTAGTAGGAACATCTAATATTGAAAATTTAATATTAGAACTACCGAACATTTAATGCGATTGGTATGTAATCCCAATAAAAATTGTAACAATAGATTATTTTCAGTTTCTTCAGACATTCATTATAGTTTTCAAGTGAAGCTAGTTATTTTTAAAATCATTTTGAATATTCAATGCTTTGAAGATATCAATAATTGCGAAATAAAAAAACCGAAATTAGTTATTATTACTAGTACGATAGTTCTAGTGTTAATTGCCATAGTGTATATGGACAAACTTCGAAGAAAGCGTTTGAAATGGAAAAGTAACTATAGACGAATATTTAACAATGCTAATTCTATATTTTTCCATTCTTATTTTATTCATTCCAAAATTATTGAATATTTTACTATTATTAAATAAATTTGTGTTCGTTACACACATTTCAATGGAAAATGTATTTCAGAAAATGTACATATACGTATACAATTAATATTCTACAATTTCTTTGCACTTGATTGCTCTTAATATTAACTTAAAATATTAACTTAAACTTATTATTTAAATTTAGTCATTTCCTCTCGATTGACTTTTCGACTTCTCCGAGCATTTAACGCGATTAATATATAATGTTTATAAAGTTGCAACAATAATTTTTTTCGGTTTCTCCATATATTGATTATAGTATTGAAGTGAAACTATTTATGTTTCGAATCATTTCGAATATTCAATGCTTTTAAGATATCAATAATTGCGAAACAAAGACATCGAAACCAGTCATTTTGACGGTAGTTCTAATGTTAATAGCGATAGTGTACACTTACAGAATACTGTTTCTTTATAAACTTGTTGCTTACGAAGGATGTTACTTTAAATACATCGTGCACCATTGGAAAATCTCGGGTACTAAATATTGCATAACCAGCCAGTCAGCGCAAGCTAAGGGTAAACGAAACACAAATAGCGTGGGCGGAGTGAACAGGAATCACCGTGACATAGTTTCGTTTACTGATACAACATTTAGGTAATAGCAGTTTCGATCGACTCGTCGCAAAGACTCGAATCGGCGAGAGCGTATGGTAATGCCAAGATAAAGCGAAAATGTAGTATGAAAGCGGTCACTCAATTCGTCGTCGAATTACGTCGGTGTTCAAACCCTCCGCCTGTGCAATTATTGACTTTCGATCGAAACTTCAGCGAATTCGGTTGTACGAAATTGCCGAGCCGCCCTCGTGAAGCAGAAATTGATAGTACGCGCGTGTAAACTAGACGCGTAACGATTCATTATTGAGAAATTAGAGGGTCGTCGAGTCGTCGAGTACGCAACGGTCGTATCTTTTTACACACGCGTAAATCACTTTGCGAAGCGTTTACACTAAACTACTGAGCAGCTAAATTGAATTTTTGAAATTTCTCTACAGAAGTTCCAAGAGTACATTTGTTGAAAGTTTAATTGATTTACACTTCAGTTTGTGTGGTGCTGAATCCATTTCCTTAATCACTTCTCAGGGAAATATTTGTTATCTTTTTAATAATTGCGAAAAGAAGAAATCAGGAATGAGTCGTTTAACCTCGTTTATAGACATTTTTATAGCAACAGATTTATATAACAATAAATTAATGTAATATGACTATTGTGAGACCGGGGAAACATGTTTTGATGAATAAATGGTATGCATCACATTAACATCTTTTTAAATCGAATTCATGAATGATGAAACAAAAATATGATATTAAACATTTTTTATGCAACGTTTACATAGCCGATAGTATAATTTATAATTTTTAATTTATATCATCTCATGGATCGCATGATAAGAGCAACCTCACACGAAAAGTAATTGTTTTGAAATCGTGAGATAAAGAATTATCAAACAAACATCTCTTTTCAATTTTGAATAATTATGCTTGGTTAAGTGAGCATGAATATATGGAAATTATAAAAGTTGATTTTATTTTTTATATGTTCTTGAAGACTGATATTTTAAAAAAATTATGAAGCAAGTTCGATATAGAAATACAAGGAATCGATAATATTTTGTACAACGATTCAGATAGCGTTGTGATTTCATTATTGTCTGAACACGTTCTTCTCAAAACAGATTTTCTTTCTACGGTATAATAATGATAATATTATTATTTTCCCATTATTGTACACTCCTAAATACACTTTTTTCAACAAAGGATATACAAAAGTTCTAAATCTTGAAAACTTATTAATCTTGTTAAATTAAAGTTTGTGAAATTTTATATGTAATTCTTTGTTGAAGAATAAACATTTCTTCGAGAATATTCTTTTCGATATTTACAATTTTTTTATTATTTACAGGATCAATTTGGGAACACAACGCATGAGGACAGAAAAGAAAAGACATATTCATACAATAAAATATCTGTAAGTGCAAAAATTATTATATAATTATTATTACGTAGATTACTATACAATTATTATTACATACATAATTGCAATAAAAGCTGGTGTAAAATATAAATACCTATATGCCATACATAAATTACATGCATACTCTTTTAAAATACTTCTTCATAATTTTCATGAAATGTGAAAAAACGTAGATAAAAGAAGTAGAATCCTTTTTCTTAATTATTTTCTTGGAGTATTGTGAAAATGTTGCGAAATTATTACATCGCAAGTACAAATAATTCGTAGCAAGCGTGATGTACATAAATACATCGTTCGCGAACATGATACTTTGGATTCTAAAAGTACAGCGTGTTTGCAGTCTTATGCTAATGGACGCTCTAAATTAAGATCGTTGTTAAATCACGCGATAAATTGTACCTTCTGCTTCGCAATCTGGCGTGTTATTAACAGTATCTAAAATTAACACGTCAAATATTAAATGGATTACATTATGTTGTTTTCGATACCTACGATTTATCAAATTATTATTTATCACGATATTGTCACATTGCTTTCGAGCAATCGAATGTATAATGATATTTTCGTGACTTGTTTACGGTAATAAAATAATTTTAATGATTTCAACGAATCTCATATGTTTAATAACACATCATTACGCGGAATTTTTCACAGATTTTTCTTTGTGTACATTAATTTGCAAAAGTAAATATTATACAGAGAATTCATTAAAATTTCATCGCGTTAGGAATAAAAGGTAAATTCTTTGAAACAACAAGGGAGTCGTTTATTTAATTTGTTATACACATTGCTGTATAATGTAAATTCATGAAATACGCAAATTAATAAATAATTTCCAGTTTTTTAAATAATAAACTATATTTTTAAAGAACTAATGAAGAAGTCGGAAATTCAGTAAACTTTAAAATACGCTAGTTTAGGATTTTTATAAATTGAACTTGCGAATCATAAATTTATTTAGAATTTATTCTAATATTTCTTTTTTTTATAACAATTTTAATGAACTCCAAATCTAGTAATACATTTATAAAGGAAAAGTGAAATATTTTTTAAAGTTCATTCATAAACTTAGCTTCATGAACTTAGTTTCGAAATTGAAACGAACTCTAAAGAATGTATCGAAAATAGTATTGTTCGTTTTCTTATAAACTTACCGGAGTGAAACTAATAAAAACAGAATTTCAATTATTAATTTTCTATTTTCAGAATTAATCATACCTTGTCTTATTACTTTCGTTTGTTACCACTAGCACCGAACGTCAGAGCTACCTCTCGTATTTATTATTTCACTGTTCCATTTATATTTATTGCGTTTTGTATGCAAGATATGATTCATAAACAAACTCGTCTGCCTGGCGGGTTACATTAGAAGGCTCTTTAGTCAGATTTAATGAGTTGCCTCGACAAAGGAGCCGCTGTCAGTTTCCTTTATATCGGTATAAAGCACAGCTTGACCATACGAACGGCTAACCTTTCCGAAAGTACACGTTTCAGGGTGTATGAAACCATGAAAAGTGATTGTTGTGCAAATATAATGTAATGCTCTGACGTAGGAAATAGGTATAACACACATTTAGTTATTTATCGCCCTTCTGGTTCCAAATTTAATATATTGTGGTACTACGTGTTGTTTGTAGAGAATAAAATCGCAGTTTACTATATTTAAAAATTTTTAAAAACGTACATATTGTGCTCTAACTTTGGGAAATTGCAAGTCATATTAAAATAGTAATATCTCGACACACACTGGCTATTTAGGACTGCGAAATATTCTGCGCTCTAAAACTTCACATCATTTTTTATCGTACAGAGTGGAAATCGTTGGCTCAGAATTAGTCCAACTCATTTAAAAATTTTGATTGGCTAGTTTATTTCAAAGTGTTACTATATTTTCCTATTTGTTTACTAAAAATATTCGTTAAAATAAACAGACACGAGATAAACAACCTAATATGCTACTGAATAATAATATGTTTTATACTACTAATTTAAAGTTTCATATACTATATTTAATATTTTATATTCTTTTATTTCATACTTTACACATACACTTTATGTTTTATACTTTATTATTTAGAACTTATACTTAAACTACTAAGATTTTCTTCATTTTCACCGGTAATGCATATTAGAAAAGCGAAAAATTTGCGGGGCGCGAGTATGTTAACACTAAAACTATCAAACTGGTCAAAATGATCCATTCCCGATTTCTTCTTTTTGCAATTATTGAAAAGATAACAGATATTTCTCGGTGGAACGATTAAAGAATTTGATTTAACAATACACAAACTGAATTGTAAATCAATTAAAATCTCAATCGATGAATTCTTGAAGTTTCTATAGAGGAATGTCAAAAAGTCAGTTTAATTACTCGGTAGTTGTAGTGTTTATATTGTGTATCTTACAGTTTATATTGCATATTTTATTATGTACGCTAAAAGTGATAGACAAAGCTCTTAGTGTGGCGGGTGCTCCTTTACGGTTTTGGGGTAAGTGCAGCGCTGTCTAACGCAGTCCTCTTACTGAAAAGCACCCTCGCTTCACGGACTCTATGGCCAGATTCTCCGGGAACAATGTCCTTATGTTTTAGGCAGCACAACGTCAGGCTATTTGCCATTCCCAACTTTCACTCGCCACTCTCTCATAAACATCCCTGTGCGAACCGATAGTTCAATGACCCAATATACTCGCCAACCCCTACCTGACAAGTTTTGCTTGCAAGTAGAATGGCAAGATCTTCGGCTCATCGACTTAACTCTAACTTCAATATTTTATGAGATACTTATGAATAAAGTTTTCAGATTGAAGAGACTCGGAGTTAGAATCATTATTCCAATTTTTTTCTTTATTTGTACACAATACAATTATATTATTGAAAACAAAATTTTATTAGAATTGTAATATATAATATATAAAATATTAAATTTGAAAATTTATATGTACGTTAAATTTAATTTCTAGAATTTTCTTATTAACAAGTTGTATATTTCTACCCAGATATTTATTTGTTAATCCTAATAAATATATTTTAATTCGTAAAAGCAACATGAAATAGATCATTAAAACTGTGAATCGTCCTCTTTTGATTTTGTTAGAATTTGAAGTTTTCAGTACTTCCGCTACTAAATCCTTTCGAAAGAAAAAATGCTCTCCTAACGAACGTGAAAATCCTATAAAAAATATCGAGACCGACGTGAAATACGTACCCGACAGTCCGTGGTATGGAATTATTACGAAGCATTTGGATTCGTTACGTGTGTGTCCAACTTTGACACCAAGCGTAACGATGCATCACGCTAGAACAACATAAATCGACTAATCTCGACGTTGACTCGATTTGAGCTCCGACGAATTCGCAAAAACACAGTGCACCGTAGAAAATCTCACGTGTAGAGTACACTGAAAAAGTATTAACGTATTCGGTCCTTTCGTGATGAATTTGTGTTCAAAATTAGCATGTTAATTTTCTCCATGTTTTTCAGCATTTCATTGTACAGACAAATAATTTTTTCATTTAAAAATTAGTCAATAATTTACCATAGAAATGAGTGTATTATGAGAAAACCGAGAATCTCTTGGTAAAAGAAGTGTCGGTATTACCAGATATTGGTGTTACCTAGAAGAAATTTATTATCGGACAAAACCATATAGATTACATTAAATTTATTTTACATAATGAATAAATTTTAAAATTATAAGTAGAAAACCAGAAAATAAAATCACACCATAAATTATCAATTTTAAGAATTGATAAAGAAACAACAGATATCAAAATTTGTTAAAAAAGAATTGCGTATATGTTTGTCTGATTTCACTTGAATAAGAAAATATAATCTTTATTAAACGATAAGATTAAAATTGATAAAAAAATATACTTGTATGTATATGTAAATGTGTAAATAGTACTGCCTACCGTCTTAATATAAATATAGGAATACCCTAGAAAAAGCAAAGAAAAAGAAAAACACAAATAAAAAGTTTCCAGGGCATATTTAACAATTTGTAGTAACATTCTAATTACTGGTTTAATTTAATAATTGTTTACCTTGCATGTTTAATGGAAGGATAAAGTAATACTTATTATGATGTGCTCCATTTAGTGCACGCAATGTTCAATTTTTTTCTCAGAAAGGAGTATTCACCTGTGGTATTAAAGCCAGTAAAAAGTAGGTTACTTCTATTTAAAGACAAGCATAATTAGATTTTCTGGAAAAAAAGCTTTGCATTGGATATTTGTATTTTTCTTTCAAAAAGTAATTTTTCTGTATAAAATCATAAACCACTTGAAATTCTTGGACTTAACTTTATTTGATAGTTAAACGTTATTCAAATTGTTGAAAACAAAAATTTGTCGAAAATACTTAGCCATATCGGTTCTTATTTTAAAGGAATTGTTAACATCTTACGTTGAAAAATTATTTTATTTAATTTTCTCAAATAATTCTTCTTCGCGTGATATAGCGATTAATTTATTAATGATCACACACTAACTCAGCGCCTATCTTTTGTAACGATATCATTTAGTTCTTTATCAATGAATTTATCAATGAATAAAAACCTTCTAAAATTATCATTTAAGAAATGAATAAATTACAAGTACTGTTATAAAAAGAGCCCAAAAGAATGTTTAAAAAGTAATAATTCTCCGAATAAATGATAATCGATAAATTACAATTTTATTGAATAGTGACTATTCTCAGTGCATCATTACAATTATAATTTTATTCAAATAAAATTATCTTTGTTATTCTTATCTTTTTTCCACTGCCCGCTTTATTTGTTCGGCCCAGGAGTGTGGCGCAAAGGTATTCAAAATAATGAATAAAAACTGATGATTAAATTCAATCTAATTATTATTTACAAATAATGAATAATTAATATATTCGTCATTTAAAAATTCCTTATTTTTTATTCGTTATTCAGAATAACCTTTAATCCAACGCTGCATACAATAATATAAAAAACGTAAATGGCATTGCCTTGCTACCAACTAAATTAATAAATGCAAATAACAAATACCCAATAGTAAATAACAAATAAGGATTCTCTATGCGAATAACTTGAATAACAAATAATCAAATAGCGATTAATTATTTATTCGTTATTGTTATTGATAGAATTACGTAATGTAATATGAATTATTTATATAAATATACAACTCAAATTCTCAGATTAATAGAAGAATAGCATACAACATACAACGATGCACCGCAAAAGCACAAAACACACCGGAACTTACTCGCAACAATTTATATCGACTACATATGTTTAGTATCGTATGCAAATTTTATACACTTTAAATTAAAATTAACCGAAATATAAAGTTTTGTTTACAATTATGCATCTTTGTTTAACACTAAAACTACCGAGCAGTTTATTTGACGTTTTGAAATTTCTCTATAGAAATTCTAAGAGTGCATCTATCGAAACTTCAATTGATTTACAATTCAGTTTGCGTATTGTTAAATCAATTTCTTCAATAATTTCTTAGAGAAACATCTGTTATCTTTTTAGTAATTGCAAAAGGAAAACATCAGGAATGGGTCAGTTTAACCGGTCGGGTAGTTTCAGCGTTAAAATTGTCTGTCATTTCTCGAATATGTACGGAAATTTTTCCTGGCACTAAAAGAGTTAATTATCAATCGTTCAGCAGTTATTGAAATAAAATTTTATTCCAATAACGCCCAACATTGATCCCCAATATTGATCGTACGGGATGTGTTGGAGAATTTTTACGTGGAGGAAAATCAAAGGAGCAAAAAATTTAAGAAGCGACAGGGAGAAAGAGAGGGAGGCAGAGCGAAGCAGAGTGCAAGCAAGCGAATTCAAAAATCCACCGGTGGATCGAATGGTGTCGCGTGCATTATTCTTTTACACCTCGTTTGCGTTTAATGAGTCGAATGAACGACATGCGCCGCCAATTTGTGGCCGGATTATGCTGGGGTTCTGGCTCGTTGCAGAAGGAAAACCGTAGATTGTAGTTAGCGGTAACAGGTCAAGTAGCCAGAGGCTTTATGAAATTAATGAAAGGTTTTCATGTGCGAGCGAAGCCGGTCTACAAACGAAGAATGTCAAAGACCGCGTTCGTATTTTCAGTCTCGCGTGTCCCCCTTTTTTTCGCTTAACAGCTTAAATTCCCAGCCTGGCGAACAAGAGCAATCCGCTCGCTTATTTTCTGGAAGTGCTTTCTGTAAATTCATCAACCGGCGGAATTTCCGGTTAAGAAGCCATCTAGTCCTCGCGTCTAGTTTCCTTTCTCTTATCGCGACGATCGTTGCCGTGAAAACGGTATAAAAATTCAACGAAGTTTGGGCTGCGTTTGAGTGTTGTGAAGTTGGGCTACGAATCTCCATCGGTGATTTTATTCCCCTCGATAATGTGGTTCTTTGCAGTTGGCTTCGTTGTGGGGATGTATATGTCTAATTTGCATTAGTACGTGGGTTACCGTAAAAGTTGCGGGGAAGACTGAGGAAAGTTACAAATAAGTTTGGAGTAACGGTTTCGTTGTTTTTCAAAATATTCTCCTTCAACATTAATACGTTTTCCATTGCGTTGTGTTTCTAAGTTTTCTAAACTTAAAAATGTGCAGCTTTACGAAATTAACGAACAGTATAACAGCGGATACCCGAAACTTTTGCAGCAACCTAGATACAAGGATAATTGCAAATTCTGAAATTCAACTTTTCTCCCTTTAATATTTCCTGAGTAACATTTTATTGGTATTAATATTATATAGGTATTATAAGGAAATACAAAGGAATACAATGCGTTGGGCACGTTTTTCCATTATTATCACTTTTTTAATTGTCATCATAAAATAAACATATAACATAATATGTAACATTATCAAAGAATGTGCACCCAATATGGAAAGTGTTCCATGTTAGGAACTCACGTATTTTGATAGAAAAATAACAACTATTCTAAGAAAAAAATTAATTTGCAACAAATTGCTTTTGAATAGTGAAAAGCACTATTGTTGGCCTATCTATTATACTAAAAAATTTGAGTATTTAACTCGTTGTTCAGAATATTTAACGTACTATCAAACACAATAACGCTTTACATTCAATGACCAATTGTTAATTAATGTCTAATTATTAACATGATCGTTCCCTATTATTAATGAAGTGTTTCCTATGCTAACTGACACATCAAGCTATTTATTTTCCGGTCTTCCATATTAAGCACCGTTATCCCGCATAAATGCATGCGTATATTTTGAATAAATAAATGGTCTTGCAATAGATATAATTTCCTAAATAAAGAAACAGAAACACATTTTCCAAAGTGTTACGGGAACTTATTCTTAGACTCAACGAGGTGCCGATCACTACAAGGGTTAAGAACCACTGGTGTAGACGAACGACCTCGCCACCGTATCGATAGCCCATTCAAAAACTTCTGTAGACGTTCACCGGTTCGGTAATAACAGGTTCCCCAGAATCGGTGCGGGGGCTGACAATTGACGGCGATCGGTCATCCATTATCACGTCGTTCCCAGCGCGCGAGGGAAACGCGTGACGCCCGAGACTCGCCTCGCCCCGTAGCAGAGTGAATAATACGCGGCCCCGTGATGCATAATTACCTCCCTCGGATTGGTAGCGATTGCGCAGCAACAGTACTTCCAGGTGTAATACCGTAATTCCAATGGAGAAGCGAGGAAACGGATGGATAGAAACGAGTCTACGGAACTGGTAGGCGGCCCATAATGGGAATAAGGGTGGCAAAGGGTGCGCTGGTTTACGAGGGGAGGTGTGCGAGGCAAGGGTGGCAGTCGGAGAGGGCCAGAGGGGGGGATGAAATAAATTAAATCGGCACGATTCAAAGAACGCGGCTGTGCTGATCGAACGGCACGCCGCCACCCGCGTTCCGTGAGGATTAATTAATTAAAACCGATATTGCGACCGCGCGGCGGCCCCGTTGTTCGATTCCTCGAAAGTCTCGTAAATATTTATCGGTTCCCCGCTTTATGGCCGCGACGCTTCCATAAACTCTCTCTCTTCGCCCGGCCGCCGCACCGCTCTGGGGTGGAACACCCCTTTCCTTGACGGCGCGTCGACGCCGCGCTGTTTGCCCCCTCCCAGCCGCAGCCTCTGAATGATTTTTACCTTTTTGCGCGACGGTCGTGTCACGAGTGGATCGATCGGGCGGAAGTTTTCACGCCCGATTTTCGAATTTTTGAATTCATTTTCTTCCCCTGTTTTCTTCTTGGATTTTTGAATTAATTGCCTTACTATTTTCTTGTCGCTTTTTAAATTTTTCAGTTAATTTTCTTCATATTTTCTTTTCCTTCTTTTCACTTTTTGAATTCTTTCTCCTCCCATTTCCTTGTTCTCTTTAATCTTAGAACTTTTTGCTTTCTATTTTCTTGTTGGTTTTCTCGTATTTTTTTAATTTCGCTGTTTTCTACTTTCTTTTCTTCTTGGTTTTGATTTCTATGAATACATTTAGGATTTGTTTTCGAATGCAGGTAGTTAGTTAGCGACATATTTTGGAAAATTGTGAAAGGTTAGAGATGATCGATGAGTATTGATTTCTGAAGACTTTTATTAAAATCATTTTTACCTTTTCACGGAACGATCGCGACGCGTGCGGATCAATCGGACGGAAGTTTTTACAGCCCATTTTGGAATTTAACAATTTTTGAGTTCCTTTTCTTTTTATTTCCTTGTTTTTTTTCGTTGAAACATTTCCAGTCTGTTTGCAAAAACTCCGATTAACCAGCCAATTATTTTTAAAATTGGTGATGTTAAAAATGAGTGACCGTTGTAGTTACTTTTACCTCGAATGATTTTTACCTTTGTGCACCATTGTCGTGCCGCGAGCGGATCGATCGGGCGGAAGTTTCCACGCCCGGTTTTCGAATTTTTAAATTTATTTTCTTCCTATTTTCTTGTTTTTGTTATTCTTTATTTCTATGGGAACATTTACGGTTTGTTTGCAGGCAGTGGAATTAGGTAGTGAAATATTTTTAAAAATTGTGAAGTTGAAAACGTTCGTCGACGAGTATTGGTTAAAAGTAGTTCTTCTGGAATGATTATTACATTTTTACATGATGATTGTCTCGCATCCACCGGATGGAAAATTTCGCACTTGTTTTTGGGATTTCTTTTCTATTTCAACATACTTCTTTCTTCTCTTTTACTTTTTAGTTCCATTCCAATTTTTACGGTTTATTTTCCAATATTAATAATAGTTGTACTTGAATATTTTAGAAATCTGTGGATTTAAAGAAGATCCACGAGTATTAGTT
The DNA here is from genome assembly GCF_051020985.1 of Nomia melanderi. Taxonomy (NCBI): domain Eukaryota; kingdom Metazoa; phylum Arthropoda; class Insecta; order Hymenoptera; family Halictidae; genus Nomia; species Nomia melanderi. The sequence goes on along the minus strand of NC_134999.1, from coordinate 25,990,164 downwards.
GCAAACATTTATTCTTCAAATAATTTTTACTTTTTCCTGCGTCAGTCATATCGTATGCTGATTTATCAGATGGAAATTTTCACGGCCATATTTTGGTATTTAAATTTTTCCCCTATTTTCTTGTTTCTTTTTATTTTTAATGCCATTGAAACGTATACGGTCTGCTTTCGAACGCTCGGAATAGCTCTACTCGGATATTTTGGAAATTTGTGAATTTAAAAATAGTCGACAGCTGGTGGGTTCTCCAAATTTTTACCTCGTTGCGTGACACGATATTTTCAATGTTTCTGTACTTTCATATGTGATGTTTTTACGTTCCTTTTTTTTCTATTTTTTATTTTCATTGAAACATTCCCAGGTTGTTTTCAAATATCGAAAACAGTTACATTCAAACATTTCAAAACGTTATCTATTTGAAAATAATCGAAAAACTCAATTTGTCAGTGTAAGTGCAGAAAATAATTTGTCGATATCATAATAAATTTGAAAATAATAATGTAATTAGTCGGACTCTTCTCGGACTCTTTTCGCGCGCAAAATACAGCGAATAATAGATAATTAGCTATGCTTCGGGAAGGTATATATTTTCCGTTTTTAGGCAGTCGTTGTCTGTCGCCTCATGTGAACGTTCGAGGCGTCGAAGTTCTTTCCTTACGTTTCGATGTAACTGTTTAAATACAATCGAGGCAAAAGTAAGTGGACAGTTAGTAAAAATGACTGTTAATGATGTTTAATGAATTGTTACATAACTAAATTTTATTGACTACCTATATTCATTGTATATACATTATTCAAACAATAATTGAAAGTAATAATTATGCAGATCTGTATAAATAAATAATGTTTAATGAATAAGGTAACCAAATGCATGAGGACAAAAGTAAGTGGATAACACAGAAATTATAAACTACTATTGTTATCATAAATAATTAATAATTAATATTTAGTATTATTGCCCTTTGTTCTTACAAGTGCCTCTAAACGGCGCGGCATACCATTTACTAAGTTTTCCATATAATTTTCATTAATTTATGCAAACGCAGTAGTCAAATAATCAAAAAACGTTTTCTTATCATTACGACTATCTAATGGTACTTTAGAATCTAGTACACTCCACAAATTTTCAATAGAATTTGTATCCAGGCTCTGTGCTGGCCATTCGAGTAACCTAATGCCTGAATCTTGAAAAAATTGTTGAACTTTCTTTGCGGTATGTTTTGGGTCGTTATCTTGTTGAAATATAAAATCTTCATCTAAGCCCATTTTTAGCACCGATAATTCTAAATTTTCGTTTATTATATTAATATACTTGTTTGCATTCATTATATCATCAATGGGTCCTGATGTTCCAATCCCATGTTATGAAAAATACCCCCACACCAACAAAGATCCACTTCCAAACTTCACTGTCGGCATAAGAAAAACATCCGAAGCGGATAATTATCTGTAATTATTATTTACATATCGTGCCCGCAGCGAAATCTCGCTTCATTCTCGGCCACCGTTCGTAATCCGATTTAACCGGCACAGAATGAGACGAATTTAAAGCCGTAAATGGGAAAATACGAGAATATAGAAAGCACTCTTACTCCCCCGGTTGTTGCTGGGATTACATCACATGACAACGTTTTACATCGTTCCAGAGAACAACTATAAATCGACGCCTATTCGTCGCTTTCCGTTCTCCAGAAAAAACTGATTCCGCGTAATTCAAGAATCGCTTCTATCCCTATTATCATACTCTGCCGACTGTTTACCGTGTATAATTTTTCGTAATACTCGTATTATATAACTAAACTTTGTGTAAATTATTTTAACTTCTTAAATGCAAGTATATACATTCTGATGGCTCTCCACGCATAATTTTTCATAATATTCGTATTACACGGCGTAGGAAATTATTTTAACTTCTTAAATATATGTTCCTGTAGATATATAACATTTGTGTTAAATATTTTGGAAGTTATTTTAACTTCTTAACACTAACCATGCCGGGAACCGATCAAATGATCGGATTTAAAACTCTGCGTTTTCTTTTATGCGTTTAATTTTATAACAATTCCTATATTATACGATTAATTGGTTTTTCAATTTTCATCCTTCCTTTTGTTTCTGTTTCCGCTAAGAAAAATTTATTATCTAATTTGTTTATCTCTACTTTGTAGCCAGTTATTTGACCAGTTATGGTAAGAAAAGTGCCGGTATGGTTAGCATTAAATGTACGTACGTTCCGACGGTTTTTTGTGGATGTTCTTAACAACTTCATAGTCAATGATACCTAAGATTATAGAAATTTGCGTTTATCGATGTTTCCAGAGAATTTTTCAAACGCACTTCTGCAAATTATATTGATTTTTGTATGGAATCTAACATAAACAGGTAATAACTTAAATTAGATGTAACAAGATAAGAAAGTAAATGAGCTGCAAAAACTATTTAGAAATGTTCATCTTCGGAAAATTGTATTAAAACTAAGCAATAACAATTCGAAACAATGGATTATTTAATTACTTTATAATTTTTTTTTAAATTAAAATAAAGGTAAAAAATAAATAAATCACCAAATAAATCATTTCTGATTGATTTTTTGTTCTACTTAATTCAAAGTAATTCCAGGAACCAATTAAAATTCTTTTGAAGAATGTTTTAGCACTTTGTAGCTTTATCCCGAAGTTTCCTACACGAAACTTCTGAATAGTACCGGAACACAGGGGGCAAAAACACTTTTCATCGAAGAATAGAAGACCTCTTTGCTCGCTCTCAAGAGAGTCGCGGTGTCGAACACAAGAGGGTGCCAGGTCGGGTGCGAAAGATCTTGCGTTTGTGGGAAACGATTTATCTTTTGAACGTCAGAACGTTGCGTCGCATCGCCTAGCGCGGTGCGTTGCATTGCGTTGCGTCGTCTGTAATTGCATGAGAAGTCTAAATGCAAGATCAAGGTCGCTCGACCAAAAATCGTATCACCTGTCACTTCGGATGGGATTGGATTGTTGTAAATATTTATTCGGTACCTTTACTACTAACGATTTCCGGGTCCACGGAGCGGTAACGGCTGCTCCATGGAGCCTTTTTCATTTTGGCGCGAGCGAAGTTGATTGAAATCAGTGTCCCGAAAAGGGAGAAGGGTCGGGCGGAAGTTGGACCTTCCGATATTGATGGACCGATGACACGAAGAAAACGGATATTCGTTTAACTGGCGAGCTTCACGCGGCTGCAAATAAAATTGCAATACAGTGCTGCTTGTTGTTTCCATTTTTCTTTGACTTTTACTCTTACTCGGTAGGGCCACTTACATACTCAGTCGTTTACTTCTTTAGTTGTCCATTCGTTTGTTTATTTTTTCACTCACTTCCTAATTTCCTATTTTATTCGTTCACTTATTTACTTACTTTCTTTTTAGCTCATTTACACATTTACTGATCTTTCACTGCTTTACCCGTTTTCTCATTCACTTACTCATTTACTTACTTTTTCAGTCTCTTACTTATCTACACATTTACTTACTTTCTTACTCCCTTATTTACCATCTCACTGATTTATTTACTTACACATTTTTTACATATTATTTTCCCATTCGCTCCCTGGCTCTTTCATTCTCTCATTATCTCATTATCTCACTTACTCATTCAGTCATTCATTAATTCATTCGCTCGCTCACTCACTCTCTCGTTGTCTCGCTCCTTCCCTCGCTCGTCCTCTATTCCTCTCTACTTTGTGCTCCCTAGGTTGTAGGGAGAAGCCGAGCGAGCGATAATAAAAATGTAATTAAGTTTCCGCGGTTTCGTCGTTTCGACAATGTGCCACTGAAGAGGAAACGTATCTCGGGAAATAATGATTCGCATTGAGTAGCTGTCGGGTTCGAGGAGAATTATTACGGCCCGCGGAACGGTAATTGTAGCGGTAACGAATGGATTTTGTGCCCGCGCATTTTAGCCTTGACAGTCGGATATGCTCCGATTCCAGAGCCCGGTGAAATATACTTTCTTGGAACTACAGCTTGGAGCCCGCCCGTACACGAATTAATAGGGAGAGAAAAGTATTCTGGCCAAGGACTTTTCGGATATTACTATGATCATTTTTCTCCTGTTGCGCTTCATTTATTTAGATAGAGATCTCGAGAACTGACAGTTTGGTTAACGCTGGATTCACTCACCAGTCAAATTAACTGGTTTATATATTTTTACTTCAATTACCACAGTATATTTATTCAGATCTCGGTTGGTTTAAGTCAATTATATTTTAGAATATGGAATAATAAATGAATTTAATCGATTTCTCAAACAAGCGCCTGTAATGATTGTGAAGGAATAAATCTGAAATTAGTTATTTTGATGGATTTAATTGTTATAACGTTATTTATTTGTGCACCTTACGTCTTTCTGTAGGTAGAATAAAAGGTTTTCTTATGATCAGAATTTGTTTAGCTGAATTATTTGTTTCTAAAGAACACTTCGATTGGGTAATATGAGATTTAGTAAGAAGTATTGGATGTACGAATAATATTTAATTGTGTTAATATCAGGATGACAATTGTGAGGTATCAACTATTTAGAAAAGATATCCGTTCATTGAAAATATCTTCTACTTTTAGCAACAATATATCATATAAATACTTTACTGAATTTCATTAATGTCCTAATACAAATTATTAAAATCTAAAATAATAATTATTAAAATGATTATTCTGTAGAAGTAATTAAAGTAAAACCTCGATTAATCAAATCTATATCGCATCCTCTTCCAACCCTTTTTCTGCGATTAAATATATTACTTTACTGTTCAATTATCCAAATCACTTGATTACCTGAATCATCTTAATCGAAATTATTTCAAATAACCTAGTTTCCACAGTATTTCAGTGTATTTTAGAAACAAATAAATGCCATAAATAAAACACGAAACTCATTCTACAGTTGCAACCACAACCAAACAATTTTAGTGAATCGGTCAAAATCGAATCAATCTAATGATGCCTTAGAAATCATTTGAATCTCATGATACTGTTTATATTTCAGAAATGAAATTCGCATTGGTATCGATGGCTCGCGATTCAATAGGATTTTTCGTGCAATCAACTTGAGCCCACTTTTAACTCTATCTTATGAAATCTAACCAATCAACGTTAAAATTTGAAAGCCGCGTAGAGAAGCAGTACCACTCCTCTCGTTTGCCATATACATCAATATACTTAAATCCATGAATATTATTGATTCGACCGTGTTTTCGCGAGCTCCTTTCATAAGGAAAAAGCAAACATCGATAGTACCAGCATATTTAATAAAATATCTTTTAAGCATCAATCTCGACGACAAGTAACAACAAAATTCAAAACGTTTCGCCCTTGGCGTACACATACACACACGTGCTTACACACGCATACGTACTACACTGTGTCCCGTATTTTATTAACCGGAATTTCTTGGAACCGTTTTACCTTTTCACCGATGAAATAACCGTTTCGCTCTCCTGCGGAATAGTTGAGCAGTTTATTTTGAAAGTACCTTGAATCCATTTCAGAAAGAAAAACCCCTTAAAAATAAAAGGATAACGTAGAATTGTAACTATTGTAACTAGACTACGGATTTTAATACAAATTCAAATTTTTAAGGATACGATTAGAAAAATGGAAGTACCGTGGGGAATGATTTTTCGTAACAAATATTATAGTGATTACTACACTTTGGATTATTTATGTTTCGTATCGCTTGCTTTGTGTGAAATTCAAGGGTTTGCTGCGAGAAGGAGGTAGCTCCATTTTTTATACAGTTCTTTTTTAAAACGCAAAGTGGTATTAATTTTTTCAACGACAAATTATTTATCTTTTCAGATAAATGTGTAATTCGTCTAGTTAGAATACATTTTAGATGCATTTGCTTCGGGTTTGACGAGTATACACTTTATCATTTGCTTTTTTTGGGCGCAGAATGAGAAATTTTTCAAACTAAATTCCACAGTTAACTGATTAATCTCTATAATCTTATTATAATCGAATCATAATCGCGAACAGTATTTCCTCGAAAAGTATACTGAAGCCACTTTCAAAATAGAACGGCTCGGTTTTACGACGGTATGCGGCGTGCATTAAAAATGCACAGCGAATGGGAAGCAGGTCGATCAAGCGCGCATTGACGTGCATCAATATGCGAACCAATTGTTACAAGTAGGTCGGAATTCAAGGGAATCCATTTTTATCGTTGGCTCCATCCTTCATCAAATTCCGGAAGATTAACTCGCTCGCGACGGACAAAGGAGTACAGTAGAATATCTGGAACAATAGGAAACGGTGTCGAGATGTATTACTAGTCAAATATCATAGAAGTACTTTTTTGTCCGAGCTATACGGCGGAAACAAAAACGTTCCTCCCTTTCTTCCTCTATCCCTGCGCCTCCTTCTCGTACGCCGTGACCGTGTCAGGGAGAGCTCGCGTGAAAAATTGTGTCAACCTGGGCAGGCAGATGAATTAACAAGACACGACTTCGTGACGTGACTTCGCGGGCTTTTCGTAATGTAGATATTTCTGCAATCGCGACGGTTCTACAATTGTATTTTGATTGTACGTTGATTTTAAAGCTGAAGGAAAATTGTATTATTATTACGTCAACACGTAATAATTTTACGTTATTTAAATATTACGAAATATTACGTATTATTATTACGTTGTCAACGTTATTATTACGATAGGTTGTGAGAAAAATGTAGTTAGTCACGAAAGTCTATTGGCGTTGATTCACTTTGAATAGGCGTTTTTTTATATTTTATAAATATATAATGTTTATATAATATGTTTTAAGATATCTAGATATTGTGTGTTATTGAGAAATATTGAGGTTAGTAGATTATAATGAAAATATGTTCGTTTGCAGGTATAAAAAAAGATTATAATTGAACTTGTTTAAATTATAAGTCAGTATTTCATAACGTATATCTATCCATAATCAATGAAATTGACGAAGAATGCTTTCCGAATACAGAATAAAAACAGACGTCACAAGAAAGGTCATTTATAAATACATGATATGAATGATACATCAAAAATACCACAATCAGTAATTTTCAGTGGATAAAACAGTTTCTTATCGTGATGAAGAAATCGATCACGTTGACCCGATTGAGAAACCGTGTTCTTCGAGAGGAGAATCAAATAACTGCACTGAGTGATCACATCAGCGACATTTGGAAAATTGAAAATTCCGAAAAGATACAACTATATATTTTGACAGAATTTTCTTGACTATAAATGAAAGCCTATAAATGCGCTTAAAATAGATGAAAATAAAACATGAGAACAGTAAGTACGTTTAATACCATTACTACCCTTCTTATTATAATTTCCCAGAATATTTGATCAAATATATTTTACCAGAAATAGTTTCTGTCACGATTTTCAATAATTAATTAAAAATGTTTACAATAAGTTATCTTCTAAATCAACAATTTTAATCTACATTTCTTTTGCAATCGGTAAATTGTAACAGAATAACTTTCTCGGAATGTATCACTGTAATTTAGGACCATCTGACGAGGTCGCGTAAATGTTTGATTTTTGCCCTGAGTCATCTTCAATTCCGTATCGGTCGCGTGTCAAACGAAAAATATGTCCGTGTCGAGTCTTGCGAGATTGCTTATCCGATACTTTTATCGGCCGTGTAACTCCCATGTGAATTGTCCGTACGTATAATCTTCCGAGCAGTTTTCTTTTCCGAAACAATAGTTCTACAGTGTCCGAATGATGTACGACTCTCTTTGTGTTATACAGCGACTTCTGGGTCCAATCTGACCCACCTCAAAAAAATTCACGTTCTTTTATGTTTGCTAATTGATCCTTTGCACTTGACAATGTTTTTCATTGCAAATACTAGTCATTTTCTGATACACTACTGATGCTATCGTTTACAACTGGCATAAAGAAAAATAGAGTATAGATTTAGGAAGTAGACTATTTTATTTCAATGTTTTATGCGTTAATACATTATACGAAATTTTAGTATTGGATTTCGAATTTTATAATTTGGCTGGTTTGAATCAAACGACGGCTGAATGTTGTCTCTCGTGTGTAAAGGGTTAAAATGGTAATTAAATGTAGTAAACGAATGATGTGAAATAAATTTTACCACCTATGTATTTAAGTATCACATTCTGTCGTGTCAATAGTTCTGTAATACATTTCGATCTATGATTTTTAATAAATATAAAAACATAATAATATAAAGAACCTTTGGAATAGAAATATGAACTTAAGCATACAAAGAATATAAACATAAACTATCGACAGGCAGACACAGCTTCTACAGTTTCATAAATTATTCATATTAGATCATGTTAGATACATTTCTAACAACATTAAAATTAAAAATAATCAAATTACCTACGTGGAATATTTCTAGCGCACAAATTATAAATTTTAGAATACAAACAATAAAAGAAGAAAAAATACATTTGCAGTATTTATTAGTACGTTATAATATAAATGTCACATTGAAAAACAAAACGACAAAACGTTCTGTCCAACCTTATACATAAAATTACAGTTACGAGATAACTTGATGTCTAGCGGAACGGTACAGAGGCAAGGGGTGCCTTTCTATTGGATTGATACAACAATTTTTACGTTTTTTGTACGTGCTTAACAAAAAAATGTTTTAAAACCATCATAATGTCCATAAAGGACACTTCTTTCTTCATTTTCACTTAGTTTTGGTTTTTTCACTTCTTTTTATTTCTTATCAAAAAACGTTAAAACTTTTGCATTGACCCAACAGTTGATAGTATATTTTTTACAATATCTGTGAATCTACGGACTATATAAAAGAAATCTAAATTGTTAATTTCGAGGCGAAGAATTTAAAAAGAAAATTTCTTTTTTACAGCCCCTAGTTTCGGAGATATTGTGAAAAATATACTTTCACCTCTGAACTTTCAGGAGTTTGTTCACCCCTTCGAAGTGAATGTTGGCCGCTAAGAAAAAATACGTGTCAAATATTTTCTTGAGAACTACGTCTCACATAAGTTCCATCAAAATCGGCGCGTGCTGGTTGAAAACGTTCCCTTGTTAGTCTGGCCATCAAGTGATTCATTTCGAAGATGCATTTCTATCTCTAACAAGATTACAAAAGACCACATTAAAAAATCAACTTTCATTCCTACCAATCAAAAGGACCTCTCTCCAGGCACATTGCGCCAGGATAAGGCGTAGTAATCAGTCGCAATTAGTTGTTCCACTCTCCTAAAACCTGTTTCATCCGTCGGTAGGCCGGGTAATCCGATTATTTTCTGCTTGACGGCTGGCGTCACGGAATAATCGAATCCCGTGCATTGAAGGAGAGCCATTAATCGACGGCAGGAATAATCTTCTTCCCGTTCCGCCTCTCTCCTGTCCTATTCCCCTCTTTTTTTTCCAGCCTTCATTCCCCGTTTTGCCTCGCGTTTCGGGAAACGCCTAAGAAACTCGTTTGTAATAATGATGTTTGGGGATCGTCGTTGACGAGTGGCTCGGATGTCGTGTTTCGTCGAGTGTGTAACGAAGCGACGGGTGGCTCGGGCAGTGGGCGGTGTTGTTGCAAAAGGCAATTCGCTTATGTAAATCGCGAAAGAGCCGGCCTGTACGTAATAAAATTTAAACTGCGCCCTCGACGTGTGTATGGAAATGTACACACTTTGTTTGTTTGCCTATTTCTTCTGCTTCTTATTCTCGTCCGCTCCCTATTTTTTACCTGTCCGCCCTCTGTCCCCGCTCTCTCTCCCCCTTTCTATACCGTTCCCCGTGCCCACCCATCTTCTTTCCCGAAGAACCTCTCCTCCGGCCGGGATATACACACCGTTACGTAATTGACGTTCCAGAAACCGGCGGGAATATAGGTTTGCGTTACGCGATGAATACCTGCCCCTGAAGGGCCTGACGATATTTTTCAAGCGAGCTCCGCTTGCCGCAATAATGGAAAAAGTTTGCCCGAGTGCGCGCCGCTTGAAACCTGTGCGTCTTTCCCTCGCTGCTGGTTTGAATTCCCTAGGGGCGGCTAATAAGCTACAGAACGGTGCACGGTGACTCCTTCGACCTGTATTTCCTTTTTTCCTTTCTTTTTTTATTGTCATTTATTTACCAATCCGGATGAATTTAAGGGAACGAGGGTAAAGGGGGATTTCGGTTAAGTTTCGTTTCGGGGATTCGGACTGTGGAACGTGACGTTGGCTACGGCGCAAAGAATTGCGGAATCGTTTTAATGCGAGTAGAAATGTACTTTTAAGGAGCTGGTTACTGAAATTTGTACCTATACAAATCTTTCAATAGTAAAGTTATTTAACACGTTAAGCGCCACGAAAATCTTAACCGTTTTTCTGTAGAGTCACTCTTTTGTGGCAAAGAAAAGACGAGGAATTGCTCATTATTTGGCGTCATAATCCTTGTATTACACTATTATCAACTTAGTTACGTTATTAAATATTTTCATGCGACATCGGTTATCTTGCATGTTACGATTGTTTACGAGTGTTAATTACATAGAACGGTAGTAATTTCTCAGATCTGTATGTTCTTTTTTTACTTTTGCTGCTATTTTATTATCGTTCATTTCCCAGTCTGGACTAATTTAAAGGGCCGAGGAGAAAGGGGAATTTCGAGTGGTTTCGTTTCGAGTGTTCTGACTGAAATGTAACGGTAACTCTGACGCAAGAAATTGTGGAATCATTTTGATGTAAAGAGAAATGTAAATTCTCTTAACGTTTTGATTCTCGTAACGTTTGTTAATTTATAAAAAATTATATTCTCCCTGTGCGAATGACGTGGTATTAGTAACTATATTAAAGCAACTAACGAATTAGAAACGACTCAGCATTCTGTAACTCAACATATAATTAATAACTTCTATTTAAAATATCTTTTAAATACAAACGACGCGGTTCAAGTAAACAATATAATGAAGTAGTTCCATTAAAAAGAAAAATATTTATTAATATTAATTTCTGAATTTCCGCATATCTAGAATATTACAAGATTGATTCGTCTTTATTTTACATTTATTGATCTGCATGAATGTCTGGTGATTTATGAACAGGAGCATATACGCACATCCATCACAAGCATTGAATATTTTGCTTGGAAGTTGTCACGAAATTGTAAGCTAAACATTTGCCAAACGCATATATGAATTAATCGGTTACACTGGTGATTTACATTGAACGCCTATACGCGTCATCCGTTCCCAAAGGCTTAATCATAGAAACGATATCGAACGCGGCGGCCCGTCGAATTCTCCATTTCGTAAATCACGTTTATAAGGATCTCAGATTTTCTTCTACCCGTGTCCATCTTTCACAATTGAATTTACCACGTCGCGCCGCGTCTCGCGTCGAGTCATATGAACGACACTCCGAGAAGCGAATTTAAACATCAATTTAAGCAAATTGAGAAGACAGCGGAGGAGAACAGATTTTCATTATCCTTCCCTCATGGAAACAGTGAAGATGGTCGACGACCGTGATTCCATGATCTGCTTTTAAAATATCTTAAAATGTTAATGCTTTCAGTATCGTCTCGTTTTGTTTTATTGTTTCTCTTGTGGTGCGAAAAAAACGGGGAACATTTATTTCATTGCCTTTCAAAATTCAAGAGAGATAGATCTAATTTGCGTGTCTGTCATTCTAGAATTTCGAATTTTGATGTAGAATCCAGTTTAGAATTGAATATTTGAATCACTGAGTATGCAAAATTATTTATATTCTTATGGCTCTTCATGTTCTATATAACTTCTTATTAAGATTATAAGAATGTATGGTTTAATGTTTCTAGACGATGTTTATTCTATGATATAAATGAAAATATTAATTTTTTAAATAATATTCTGTGTAGACATCTTTATAATTTCAATATTTTTAAAATAAGGTATTAACAATCTGTTATTTTGAGGGGTATGGTAGTTTTAATACTGAAAAAAGTCATCAGAATTTTGTAAAGAGTTGTAATATAAATGAGTTCAATTGTATTCAATACATTTGTTTTATTATTTCTTTTACGAAGCAGTAAATTATATCTGGCGCGTTTAATCAATGAATTACAAGTATTTCATTAAAATGAACACATTTATTCCTATTACTAGATGCACTTTTCTTTACCTTTTTTTTTATTGTATCACAAAATGTCATTAATGATATTATTTTCGTTCATAAAAATTCAGTTTATAATTTTCATATTGCATTATTTATGAAATATTAAACCAAGGTACGTGTAACAAGGACCACGAAGCCGATATTTCGGCTTGCAAGTACTAAGAGCATTAAACTAACTACAAGTGGCTTCTGGCTAATCACAGTTATGTGCATTTGCAATGAGTCGTAATTACATTCTCAGAATTAGAACGTACTTACACTTGCAACTGACCTTATTTCCGTTATAACCTAATAGATTCACCCAAATTCTTACCTATTAATTTCCTGCAATATATTAAGTGCGGTACACACAGGTTTTGAAAGTAACAAACGTACCGCTCAATAATTCAAGTATGAAGCTTGGAAACTTAATTAATGGCTACAATTGCAATAACCAATAGAGTCAAAGTGACCTAATTTAATTTTTCTATTTCAAAATAATTTTCGTCATGGAAAGGTTATCGTAAAATATTATTAAATAGCCACATTTGTTAGCACTACAATAGATAAGGCAGGGAAGGATTGTGTATTTTTTTAAAAGAACTATTACATCATAAGTATCATTGATACCCAGTAGAAAGGAATATATTTATGAAAGCAAATACGCATTCAAAGAATAGTTAAATAGGGTTCTGTGCAGGATTCAGTTTAGCACTAAAAACAATTAAGAATATAGACATTTGATAAATTAAATAAGATCGTATTCATCCGGAACTACCCTACTTCTATTATTAACCCCTTGCCTTATAATTACGTGTCAGCTAAGTAGAGAAGATTTTAAATAGAATTTAATTAGTATAATATATATATATATATTACGAAATCTTCTGAATTCAAATTAAACATTATTGTTCTGCCATCAACAATTATACTTTAGAGCAAACATAGACATAAAATATTCTCTTCTCTTTTTTCTATTATTCTATCAAGTCACATCGCACCAACTAAATTGCAATAATTTGCTTTACTACGTAAGTAACTGCAAGAATTAATTTCCAAGATAAAAAATGTTATTATACCTTTGTGAATAGGGCAGTAGACACTACATTAAACCAACTGATGAATTATAAATGACGTAGAGCATTCTGAAACTTAACATACAACTAATAACTTCGGTAAATATCTTTTCAATACCAACGATGCAGCTCAAGTGAACAATATAAAGAAGTAGTTTCATTAAAAAGGAAAATGCTTATTAATATTTAGGGAAATAAATGATAGAGTAAGGCGCTACTGAAGATCCTGCAGTAGAAGACTATTCGTCACGCTCCAATTGTACCCCAGACACTATTCAAATCAACAAATTAGCTCACAGAATGTACTGTAACTAACAGATACAGCAAACGAAAGAAGGAAACTGTTCCAATTTCAATGTAACACGTAACAGCTCAAGTACTAAATGTGCCCCATAAAGTGTTACATTCTTGGGCCTCGCAACCCCAAAAAGGATTTAACGACATACAAAGGGAGTCTTTTGCAGGAGTTACTATCCTGGAAAACTAGGTCGGATGGGTGGCCTCGAGTACTTTCCTTGTCAGTGTTACGCCATGCAACGTTCAATGCGCGCATACATTTCACCGTTACGCCATAACGGACGTTATCTCGATGCTCGTGTGGCCACAGCTTAAAGTCACTTCGCCGCCGGTGGCCGCCATCAGGCGCCAACTTGAGGCTCGCGCCAAATAAGACCGACATTTTTTGCTCCTCTTCAGATTACTCGGTTGCGCCCCTCCCCCCTGCTTCGATCGCCAAATCGCACCCACACGTTATTCTCTTTAACTTCAATTTTACTCCTATCTGTTCTTTTTTTATTTCTTCCTTTTTTGTTCGTTTTTCATCACTGGTTTTGACGCTAAACTAATGAGCAGATGGAATTACTTGTTTCCAATTTTTTATAAACGTTAGAACGTTTCTTGAAATTCGAAGGGTCTCCTAGTTTTGTATCTACATAAATACACAAAATTGATTAACAATTTTTTGCGAAAACAGCTTCATAATTTGAATACTTGCAAAATAAATATTCTCAAGTGAGTCTATTTGACCGGTTCGGTAATTTTAGTGTTAACACTTTAGGGACGAACGTCGCCATGTTGGGGACTTCAAGTTTTCCATCTAAATAGAATCAAAAGTTTTGTAGATATAATGTCATTATTTAACCCTTTGCACTCGAAAGGTGACTTTCAGTTACCACTCGATATGATATATCAAAAATATAAAGTCATATACAGTACTAAATGTTGTATAATACATCAGTATACGAAATATTGAAATAAAACATCTTCGTTTCTTAATTTATGTATGTCTTCTCATTAATTAGTTCCAAAGTATGTCGTCTATATCTCATCAGAAAATGTTGAATGTTTCTAGTGAAAAGCTTTCGATTGTAAACGGTTAAATAACAAGAGATGAATGGTTTTCTTCTTCTTTAGCATTTAAGATTTCGAGGAGCAATTTGCCTTTTTTATAGAAACGGGTTTTCGAAATTTAAAAAATTCTTAGTAAGAGGTGAAGATTTTCTTATGTACTATGTAGTATTATACATATTACCGTACATGAACAGATACAGTGGATAGAATATTTACTAATAATGTATTAATAATATTAGCTTTAATTTGTTGTTTCAATATACATAATACGGTATTTTTCAAAATAATTAATGTTTCTATTTAAGCGCACAGTACACATTTTGTATTTTCAATCATTGTTTCCAACAATGTCTGGGCCAATAATCTGAAATCCTTCTTACAATTAGATTTCTTAATCATTCTTATCAGAAACAACCTAACAATAATTTAAACTATTACATATTACAAATAAACTGCACTAATATAAATATAACAGGTTTTATTTGTGATTTCAAAATAAACGACACGCTTTATTACAAGAAATCTGTTGCCTAAACATACATCCACAAAATGTTAATATTCTCTTACCGTCTCTAAACGCGAAACAACCGAAACAAACTGATTTTGCAGCAAAATAACATTCTTTTTCATTTAATTCGACTTTACGACTGTTTCAGTTAACATTTTGTAAGTGTCATTTTCAATTGTATTCAAAAATTGACTGACCTTCAATTTGCAGCGGAAATAATCAATTTATCGGTCATTCAGGAAACTTTGCAGTACTCTGTTTCGACTGTAGAATTTTCTCAGCGGGACAAAGTGTTCCGCAAACTACAAAAATTTGAATCGCAATTTTAGCAAATCGAATCGCAATTGTTGGGCAATTCGACCGGAAAATCGTGAATAATTGGGAATGATGCACGGTCTATTTTACTCGTACATCAGGTGAATCGTTGGCCACTCGTTTCTGGTGTTGTTGACGGCCCCTCCGGCCCCTTACAAACGAACACCGTCACTCTGGGGCCGAGTAACCTATATAAGAGGAATCCCTATTTAATCCAAGCGTGCTGCTGTTTGGATTCGCTTTGTGAAATCCACGGTGGATGCGTTCGCGTACGTGTTTCGAGTATGAAACCTTCAAATGTTGATTGAATGGGGATCCTGACGGTACCGGCATGTTACATTTAATTACGTCCGCGTTCTAATATTGGCAAGTGTAATAATTAAACTGTGGATGTTTCTAGAAATTCACATTTTCCCGTGACTGAAAACGAGACTCTGTTAGTTTCATTTTCATAGGACTTATTACAATTAGAATTAGAATGTATAAGTTAGAATTTATAGCAGTAGAATTTATAAAGTTAAAATTTATAGGATTTACTATAATTAATATATTATCAAAATCTGATTTATCAATCCGGCGAATTTTGTTGAAAGAATTACAGACGTTTCTATTATTCGTGCCTATAACTATGTAACAAATAACTATGTTTACTATTTTACTAAATATTAAAATAATCAATACATCGTTCCATTACAAATGATTAAATTATTGTTCCAAATTTTTCTCTGCTTTTAGAAACAATTAAACTTATGAAAATTAAACTTATGAAAATAAATATAACATCCCTATATGACGCTAATGGTTTTCCATAAAGCACATTACATTCAAAACATTAAAAACCATTATTTTCTGAAGAATATTATAAACATACAAATTATGTGGGCATTATAGTGTTGGTCGTAAAAATAGTAAAACCTTTTTCTTTGTCATTTTTTCCGTGTATTCCTCATGTAAGTGAAAAACTCTGCCTAATATTTGCGTGCATACTAGACATAATTATCAAATTAAGGTCACGAATCAACAATTATGCAGACCTAGATCGTAAGTGTTTAAATAAGAAAACACTACATTCCTCTCTGTATATTATTCGAGAAACTTGCCGGCAACCAGATAATGTTTCAGCGGATGGAATATTTTATTCATTCTCTACGTATTAAATGCGAAACGCTACCCAAATGCTTGCAAATTTACCCGTTCACCCGTAACGTTATGCAAATCATAAGTATACTAATTACGGTGCTTGCGAATTTTTTTTGTACCACTGGTCCGTTTCGTTACACAAACTAATTAAGTTGTTTAACATGGTTACTGGACAACAGATATAATATTCACTAAAGCCATGAACACATTCTACCTTTGCGATTTTATATCGATCTTTCATTCACTGAAACTCAAAATGCACTCAAATATTCCTTAATCTACCCAAATTTTGTTTGTTTCAACGTCTGGATATTATCTGCAACATTATATACCTAATATATTATTTGTAATCAAATATAATTGAAACCTCAACCTTCATCCACGCGATTTTATAATTTAACACATTCGCATTGGGAAACGAGAATTCTCGTTACCATACTCGACTACATATTATATTATATATTAATTACAAACATCGTTATCGCAGCTTTAATACACACATATGAAAATATTTTTACGTCATTAAAATACCTCGGTTTATAAGAAAGTTTTATCAAAAATGCGAATGTGCTTCCACCTTTCCCCTCGCGATTTTGTTACATTGAAAACCAAGATACACTTGAACATTATCTAATCAATTCCAAATTTCCCTGCGCATCCAAATACCATCGAAACTTACCTTCTCCCCAACATTACATATTAAGTTAGGTCTATCCTCAAGCCGAATATTGGATATCCTTCGAAATTGGGTGCATCACTCACTTCCCCGGTTTCCTGGAGATCAGCTCGATCGAGGGCTCGCTCCTTCGATCTCGCAAAAAAGTTCCCCGGCCAAAGAGAAACATTCAATTCCCCCGGTGGAATCGTTCTCCCCCCAATTCTTGAAGAGGAGTCTCGAATCTACGTTTAATCAGCGCCTTTTAGGCGGCCCATAGATAAGATTCGTAATTAGTTATAGACTTTGCTTTGAAGCGGCGCCGGTTCAGCGGTGCGCGCACCCCCGCCCCCTTTTCCTCATCCCTCGATCCACGCCGAGGCTTTAACCCTGCCCGCGTTTGTACGTAATTCGATTTTCCGGCTGGTGTGCGGACTGTCTCTCTCCTGAAAAGCTGCGCCGGCCAAGTCGAAGACTATACATCGATCCCGTTTGAAAAATCCGGAACGAGGTGTGATTCTTGAAACAATAGGAAAATTCGATTATTTGACGGATAGGAGAAGTACCTGAAACGAAACTCTCCTCGTATATCGCTGGATTGTTTCACTTCGTTTTTTGTTGAAATGATTTAGTTTCAAAGTCAACTGGTATTTTATGCCGTATGCATGTATGAGATTCATGTGCGTAAAGCGATTGAAAAATCTTTTTTGTATCGTGGATGGGAAAAATTAAAAATTGAATGGTTTCAAGATTGATTTTAGATTGATTTATGCAATGTTTTCGTATGATTTATATTTGTTAATTGGGAACATAGAGTAATGGACGATTAAATTTCGCTGGATTCAGGAACTAGTTTAGTTTTTAACTAGTTTCTTTAAAAATTGACTCGAGTACCGTTTGATAAGATTGGAATTTGATAATTCAAACATATACCATAAGGTATTACTGTATTATTAATACATTGCGTACCGGTTAATACTTACAAAACTGACCGGGGATTTTCAATGGCATCAACTTACATCACTATATGCAAAATATTTGAATATCTTATTGTTATTTCATAAATTTTAAACAAATAATCAGTTGTAATAAAATTCAATGATTTTTTAATGGTGCAGTAGTTAGCAAAATTACAAAGGTATGTATTTATATGAAAACAAGATTTCTCGTTTCTGGTACGCAGTTACATAGTCAGTATAAAAGGTAATTATAATTAATATTGACTAAAAACACATTGAAAGGTAAAAGTTTTATATATTAATAACGTTAATAATGATTATATTCCAAACATGTTTCACAAATTAGATCCAAAATAAACATACCTATACATAATATTTCAAGCATATGGAACCTTACGCTTTACACCAAAACAAAAAGGGAAAAATACAAATACTAGAATACTCAAGCATACTGACTAAAAAAGCAGTAATACAATATTTTTAAAAATAGTAAGGCACATTATCATTACAACTTCCAAACAATCAAATTACCTTGTTCATAACTTCTCATCAGCATTAACTCTTTCAAACATTTCAATAATCGTAAAATAAACGATGAAAATTATTATTTTTCCTCGTTTGATAATTTTACTGTTAAACACCATCACTTACCAGATTAAAAAAATATCTCCCCTTTTTCAACAGAAATAAAAGAAAAATACTACCATTCCACATAAAAAGAATAAAAGGAGAATGCAATTTTTTCACTGTTAGTCGCAGTTGAAATCACAATTTTTTTTCAATTCGCAGAATACCCAACGTACACCGCGTAAGCGCGAAATTCGGTCGTGCGCCGTTGTTAATTAAGGAAGAATTGGAAGGCTAAACACATAGGATCTGTTTGAGTAGTTCGGAACATGAAACGAGCGGAGCGTATTTTTGTTTAAAGGGTCCGGGGGTGGGCTGCGGCACTAGAAATTCGGGTTAGAATTTGCAAGTGACTCAGCGCTGAATTTCCCCGGTTTTCCCTCTCGACCGCGTCTTCGTTTTCACGCTTTTGTGAAACGCAATTCCGTTTATATGCGCCCGGGCCCGCTTTGACAAGCCACTGATATGAGAACAGAGACCGTGAAAACTTTTTTAACGATACCCTGTCGCCCGTCAACGACGCGTACGGGAAATTTTATAGCACGGGATGTATAATACAAGAACGTTAACGGCGGCTATCGTACGTTCCGTATTATTGTACAATTACGAGGGTCAGTTGAAAAGTAATCAACTTTCGTCTGTATGTCGAGCAAGAATGCGGCTAACAAAATGAAACAAAGAGGAAAGCATAAATGAATATTGGAACATAGCTTGGAAGAACTCACATCCTGCGTATAATCATCGCATCAGAAATGATACTTATGAAATAAGCCCAGCCTCATCGTTCGAAAGAAGGTAGATACACGATCCTCCCTCGCTGCTGCCTGTTTAAAAACGAAAACAAATCAATGTGCAACCGATGCAACACAGTGAACTCAATCGAACACATTATCGTATTGTGCACTAAATACCAAAAGGAAAGAAGAAAATATTAAATAAAAGAAGACCCTACAGAAGTAACTCGAACAGTTCATTGATGCTCTAATATTTTGAAATTTCTAAAAGAAATCAAAATAGCACACTTCATTTAATCAGCTATTCACGATTGAGGAATACAGAATACAACCGTATACATAGATAACCTGTGTAATTTAAAGTAGTTACCAATGACCCAGTGGAGTTGACGCAACTAAAAATATATAATAAGAAAAAAGAGGAAATGAAAATACGATTCGTTGGTTATATGATACATATATAGTTTTCTATATAATCGCTGTTGCTTTCAATACATTTTTGTCTTTTGTCATTGGGAGACGAATTTCTTTAGGCGCCGATCGAAAGAATTTTATTTAAGTGAAGAATACTGAAATAATTTTATGTAATTTAGTAAGATTTGAGGGAAATATTATAAAAAACAGTAGCAATGATGTTTACAAAACTGAAAGAGGAATATATTATGAAAGAAAGGGAGAATGAATTAATGCTAATTGTAGTTCAATATTTTCTGAAAATCACACTAATAGTATTTGTAAATTATCGTTTGGTCATAGTTTGGTGACATATAGCATAAAGTATAAATACTGTGTTTTCAATTAATTGCAACAAAGTTACTTGTAAAAGTAACTACAAAATTATTTGTTATGTAATCTGTTAAACTCTTAACCTATTAACTGTGGAATTTAGTTTCAAATTTTCTGCACGCAATAAAATCAAAAGATGAAGTATATACTCGTCAAACGCAGGACGAGTGCACCTAGGGTATACATATTTTAATGGAAAACCAAAGCAAAACAAAGAAGATTTACATGTTTATCTGAAAAAAAATAAAGAATTCATCGTTGAAAGGATTAGTATCATTTCAAGCTTTAAGATGACGTGTTAACTGGTTAAACAATTCTTTCAATTAGAGGAACATCTCACGTAGGGCTCGTAAACAGAAATTCGACCGTTTATAATGTTTTATAAATGAATAATAATAGCTAGTAACGAATAATAAGGCATTAATACGTGAACAAAGAGTTTTGGTAATCTACTTTTAATAGACAAAGTACTGCTGCTTTGATTTCACTACCTGATTTAAAATGAATACCTACCAGAGTTATCTTAAACTTAAACATTGCGAGGCTGTCTTGCAGACGTCCATATCGAACCTCGCTCTAAATAATACTGTTTGTGACTGTATCGAGCAAACTTATTGAAATTTAACATGTTCATAGGAGAGATACCAGCTTCTATATGAGTCTTCATACACGCTCGTATCTCATTTCGTTCTTGATATATGCAGTGATGCGCGCTCAAATTTCACAAAACTCAGGAGGCAGTAATGACATTCTCGCGGACAGGGTACAGTTTTTCTAAAACTTTACTGGAGCATGATTCGGCGAAATGAGAGAATAGATATAACGAGCGCAAACGAGATGGATGCATTACGTCGAGCACCGATGGTCGGGACCCGATACTTCAAAGCTACACCGCAACTGAAAAAAAATAATCATACAAGAGAAAATTTCATTTTCAATCATTTTCACCTTACCTTCATGAATTTTCTCCAAAAGAAAAGATTCTGTAGATTAAAATAAGTCGAAACACGATGATAATTGGACTAGTTTTATCTTTGCATTTATAAAATTATAAAAATAGGACTAAAATTACGGAAAATGAAATTTTCTTCATTGGATGTTTACTTTTCATTATATTCATATCCTTGACTACTAACAAGGAAAGGTATCGAACCAGGAAATTCAAAAAATTATGAAACTTTGTACATAAGTAGAATAAGACAAAGCTAATACATCGAAATTCTTTTTCATGTCGAATTTCACTTCGAAGGGGTGAAACTACCCCTTGAAAAAGATTCAAATTTTTCTTTCCCCTGGATTATCTTGAGAACGGTAAGAGATACCAAAAAAAAAGTTTCAACAAAAAATACATTGTTCTTTTATGTCTATAAAATTGCACGTGGAATTGTTACTAATGCTAAGCTAGCAAAAGCAAAAATGCCCAACATTCGTACAACTTTAGTCTGTACAAAGGCGATAGAAAGGCAACCAGATGTGTCTGGATTTTGTCGCGCGAAGTCAACAGACTTTTCTCCAGGCAAGGCCATAAACAGTCTTATAAAGAAAAGCGGACTCCAACTTACTTTTGGGTGTTCCGAGTCATCCGCATTTGAGAAGTTGAAAGAGCTAGACGTGTTTTTCAAAGCCGTTATAATAAAGTCACACTGTAAAATATATGTTGTTTCATTGTTTCACCACCCATTTCCAATATTACAAAATAAAATTTTCCATAATCTTGATATTGAAAATGATCGATTTGAAAACTGCTGAGAGCAGAGTGGCGATGAGTCTTGGAAATTTAACCGTACGGATTTTCGTGAAATTTAAGCGAGCATCACTGCAAATGAAAGTTTACCACTACTTACTACTGTGAAACATATTTTTTCGCTTATTTGAATTTTTTGCAGTTAGATTTTTTATCCTGTAGGTTCTTTAATCCCCTCGGCGCGGCGGTCGTAAGTGTGTATTTCATGGCTGTCGACTATAGCACAGGCTCGTAGCAAAGAGGTTAATGTCGCATTAACCGTGGCGCATGCTGTATCGGCGGAATGGAAGTTGAACCTCTTACGCGAAACTGCGCGAAGATAGATGAAATTTATAAATAGCAGCTTTTGTGCGATTCTCTGTTACGCGGGCGGAATTTTCATTTGAATCGGAGATACGGCATAACAGCGTTCTCCTGTTGTGACTACTCTAATTACTTTGACCCGTACGATTTCGTTTATAGCTGCCCTCGGCGATGCTAGTTTTTTGTGAATTATTTACTTCGAGAAAAAATTCAGTGGTCGTTCTGTGTCTACGTTTATACCCTAAAAGTACGATTCCTTTTACAACTGCGGAAAATAGAAGTATGTTGTCGTTAATAATTTATCGGTCGAAAAGAAATTCTGTATTCACGTTATGTATACGTTTATACTATAAAACATAATATTTGATGAGAAGAAAGCAACATTTAATTTGAACTCTAGAAAGAATTTTTTTATAATTTTCTGTAATCTGTTTACAATTGGCTTCGTTGAGCCAAGCTGTGCGTGAGTGACATTTATAGTATTTCCATTTTGTTTTTATTATTGGTCAATTCACTTTTTAATCGAGGTATCAATCACGCATGATAGACATTTTTCGGTCAAGTGATTATATTTATTCCAGTCGAAAATATTTAACAATTTCATCTGTCGACTGCATGTCCTTGGTTATTATGAAATTTTAGTTATTTTCGTTAAATTGAAGAATCTGTGTTGCCTCAACTGTATATTATTACTGTATGATCCTTTAATTATTTTACGTTTTGCACTTTGAGAATATTTCAGACTTAAGAAACTAAAACGACATAATGTATCATAAAACATAATATTTACTATCTGTCCACAAAACAATAAGAATTAAAATGTTATACAATTAAATATCTTCTATACATGATAAAGTAATTGTAAAATTGTCTTTAATATCGAAAAAATAAATATTTTTTTTCCATGAATGCAGAAAGTAAGTGTCACTGCATTGTACTTCAATCGGACCAACTTATTTTAGCACAAATCATTTTTAAGTAGTACCTGGTATATCTATTTGTAAAGAAATCCTTCGAAACTTTTGAAGAGACTGAATGCTACGTATAATAGTCTGAAATATCTCAGTAACGCACATCAAAGTATGACGTGTAAAAAACGAGACATGACGGAATTGCATTTCGCTGGATACACCATGAATATCAAAGGCGGAAGCGTCGACAGCAAAGAAAAAACTGGCGCTTCCTTATTCGCGACTTTTGGATACTCGATACACAGGCTCCGTCACGCAAACGGGAACACGTGAAGTTCTTGTTTATCTCCGTTTTTAGACCTACACTGGGTACATAAAAAACGCGTTAGATCAATATTTGCGGAGAGATTTAAAGGGAAAGCAAAGAATAAAAAAATTTTAGTGGTATTTTTCGTTTATCCTATATATTTTGTTTATTTGTTATTTATATTATTTTATTTTCCCAAGAAATACATTTCAATAATTTTAAGTGTTATGATTTCTTTCGTAACTGCTGTAATATTCATAATTTACTAACAAAAATCTACGTTCGTTCTATGTTTTACTGCAAAAATTGACCAAAATATTGATAACATAAAGTAATATTTTATATCTGTTAAATTTTATTTATAGTTTATACTAAAATCATGGTCTGAAATAAAACAAAACTTAAACAGTTATTTCGAATATGTGCTTATGTTACGTTTAAAATAAGAATAATATTTTATATAATTCATAATTTTCTTCTTCGGTTTGTGTCATTTCAATCACCATAACTACCGAACTGCAAATATTTATGCATTCGTATAAAATTTGAAATTCCAAAAAGAAACAAAATA
This sequence comes from Nomia melanderi, assembly GCF_051020985.1. Taxonomy (NCBI): domain Eukaryota; kingdom Metazoa; phylum Arthropoda; class Insecta; order Hymenoptera; family Halictidae; genus Nomia; species Nomia melanderi. The sequence goes on along the minus strand of NC_134999.1, from coordinate 25,966,099 downwards.
ACAAAATGTCCAAAATATACTACTTTTAAAACATTCATGTTAAAAAACCATTTCGACTAGCAGTACCATCTTCCACAAAACTACAATCTCTTACGTTCATAAAAATTTAACACTGTATAAGAATCTACGGTTAGCGTCAAGATTAATCAAGATTATCAGGAAGAGTCCGGTTATCACGGATCCGTTTCCTTCTAGCAAAGAGGTTCATGAAACCGCGTAGGAACGTAAACTGAAAGCGGAGATCTAGTAATAAGCGAATTTGTTGAAAGTTTCCGAGCACGTGTAGAAGCAACTGGCAGCAGATCAGTCGAGAGATAAGCGTAATTTTTCATTTGCCCGGGGCGCGTAGTCGTCTCACGGAGGAGGATCGTCTCGTTTAAATTTCTTCTAAATCGCGGGACCGCCTCGGCTGAGGGAAACTTAGTTTCCAAGTATAAATCGCCCTGATGCCCGCAGTTTTTACTGACGGACGGCCGATTGAAAAGACGCGGCGCGGCGCAACTTTCCACCCAGACGTTTTTTCAGTTTGACAAGCGGGCTGTTTAAATTCGGGATAAGATGCAGATAAGCATCGGGACCGTCCGCCGGCGAAACTTCGTTTCAATTATCCGCTATTTTAATAAAGGTCCTTTTTAACGGAGGGACGGACGGGAAGTTCGTTGTCGCCGGGCGAGTTTTTATCAAAGCGTCTTCAATCTGCGAAACTCCTGGACCCGGTGGAGCTTCTTTTTTCGGCGCCGATGTCCAGCCGTCCTTTCCGTCACTTCCCTCGCGGAAACTCGTATTTTATTCCGCCTCCGTCGTTCTTTCTTTCCTTAATGGCGCGACCTTCTACGCGCTGCTCTTTGACGCCGCTTAGACTGTTCCGCGACTGCGAGAACGGGATTTTATAAACAAAGTTTCCAGTGACTCTTTAAATGGATTCCATTGGAATTGTAATACTTGATTAATCAAGCGACTCCTCGAGTGGAGCGCGCTGAGATTTTAATGATCGGACTGCGGACTTTTATGCAAATACGAAATTTTATGTATTAACGCTGGGGATTTGTAGCTCGCTAGGGATTCGTCCTTTTTATTGTGGACTTGTGTGTGACACCATTCGTGCTGATAGTGTTTTACAGTACAATCGCACTTTCTTTTGTATGTTTGTAAATACAAATGCGTAATAACTATAGATTTATAACAATTAATTTGTATATAAATATACAAGTGTTTATATGTAAAAAAAATATTGACATATACAGAAAGTATTTATATATTGTAGTTAAACTGAAACTTCTTCATTTGAATAATCAAATAAAAATCCTTTTTCTAGTTCTTGGGACGCACACCGATAGTTTTTGTGCTCAAAGAGTGAAAATATATCAATACGAGTACATGAAAAATTGTAATTAAATAGTTCTGTTCCTTAGTTTATGTATGATTCTTCTTTACATTAATTATAGAAGAAGTCATCGATATATATCAGAAAATCATGAATATTTGCACTGAAAAATATGTCCAAGTGCGAAGGGTTAAGGGTTCAATATATTTTCGGATGCGCCAAAAGATCGACGATTACGAATAAATCGATCGCGAAATCGAAGTCCCAAAGAACAAGCGTGTCCGGTGGTCCTTTCATCGGCGACCACAATTCGATATTCAAGTTTCCGCTCGAATTCCGGCGAAACTCTTACGCGGGCAGGTTAATTTTCAATCGATCGGGCCGATGCAAGACGAAATGAAACGGTTCGATCGGTCTGGGAATTTCAATATCCTGACGGCATAAATTTCTCTGTGAAACGTCAAGCCTCGACTCTGTGACGGCACCGAAACTTTTCGGTAGCTGCCGCCGATAAACCAAACGCCACATCGATAAATCGGCGAAGGAATAAAACTCGTTTGAAATCCCTCCGTTGAACGCTTTTGTCGAGAGCGAAATTTGTAGCGGAAACGAAAATAGGGACGCGGCCGAGCTGATACAAATTTTCGAAAAAACCACTTTCTCGTCCGCGCTCTTTCGCCGTTGCTCGTCCTTTTCACGGTGACACGCAGTTCCCTTCAATTCCATAGCGAACTGTTTCGGGTCCGATAAACCGCGAAATGATGCTCGAAAATCATTCCGTTATTTATAGAAGTGTTTCAGCTCGTCGCCACCGCGTAGGTACCGGGGCGATGAATCGCTTTAATTGAACGCGATTTGTAACGTTCCGACTTCGATGGGCTGGTAGATCGATTAAAAATCGCGGCCGTCAACGCGTTTTATCACCGTTTCCTGCGTAATTGTTTTACGGCGGACGTGATTTAACGCCGTTAGAGGAATTAACGTTATTGTGACAACAGGTTTTTAATATTCGATCGCCGACGGAAACCGATGTGTACGCTCGATCCGTCGGTTTTATTTTTATTCGACACTGAAGCCGTTGCGGTGTAACGCCGTCTGGCATTTGCTTATTCGAATCGTGTTATTAGGTCATGTAATATGAGAAATTCTTTTGTTGTCCGTATAACTTTTTAAACAGTTTCAGCGTCGATTATCAAAGGGACTTTTTGCTACAAAGTTTCTACGAATTGTGCGTAATAACGGTTTCTTGTATCGTTTTTTTTTTTTTTTGGAAACATGGATACCGCCGACATTTGAGTAATTTTCTTATATGAATTCAAATTTAGAAACAATACTGCAGAAACCATTGAAAATTTAAACAAAGCATTGGGTTAAACATATCTTTAGAATTTATTCATTCTAAACACGTAGAATTTTTTAAGAATGAAATATATTCATTAAAAACAGGTTGGTATAAGTATATCGAATCGAATAGAGCATATTTTGATTGAATAAACGTCCGACATTCCATATTATACGATTTAATAATTTGTTTTCTGCTTGCGTTGAAGTGTTCCATGGTTACTTTCGTGCAAAAATGTCATTCGGTTTATTCTTCGGATTGTGTTGTCTTTCGTTCTGTATATATTAATGTTTTACTACTGATACGTAGGTTGCTGCAAAACTTTCAGGAATCCGCTATCGTTCAGTTGTTTATTATTTTCGCTTCCCATTTTTAAGTTTAGAAAATACTGACACAACACACTGGAAAATATATCAATATTGAAATCGAAATGATACTAATCCTTTCAACGATGTATTCTTTATTTTTCCAGATAAACGTGTAATTCTCCATCGTTTTGCTTCAGTTTGTCATTAGAATATATTATAGGCACATTTGACCTGTGTTAGACGAGTATACGCCTCATTCTTTCATTTCATTGCGAGCATTATGAGAGATTTTTCAAATTAAATTCCTCAGTTAACGGATTAAAAACCATTGTCCAACGAAAATACAACGCGGCGTTGAGCAATAAAAGTCCAACGGTACCGCAAAGGATCGCACGTAGAAAGAAAATAAGTGCGGCAGCGTGGAAAAAAATGTGACAGACGATCGAGGGGAACGCGAGAGGCGAGAGAAAGCTTTCAGACCTACAGCGTTCGCGATGTCCTAACGCGGTGTTTTAAATAAATCGTCGGCCATCACAGTCACGGATCGAAAGCAAATCTCCCACTTCCGGCTGAAATATACACCGCCTTCCAATCTAGCGGCGGTGACTTATCAAAGTGCGGCCGGAATATGTGCCGCGGTAGCGTTTTCCATAGAGAACCGGGGAGACCGGGAATACAAAAGAACCCGGGGACCGTGGAGAAAAGGGAGAAAAATACGTTCCACTGTCGGACAAGTTGCGAGCATTCTTTATCAAGATCCCTTAGATACGGAAAGTGTACTATTTTTATTATCCCCGATAGATATCTTTTGCCAATGCCGCGAGCATAACTTAGCTCTGTGTTCCTTTCACAGTTAGGTATCTAGGTACGTACAAGTTCGGCGACTTGTATCAAAATATATAGTATCCCGTTTATGGCCGTCTCCGGCCATTTTCTTCTTCTACGGGAAGGAAGGATACGGTCCGCGAAAATGCCGCCGCCGAGGAAATCATCCTTCTTGGGCGGATCGGGGAACGTATGTAAGAATGAATAGAACTGATCTCTTGGGGATCTCGGACTGTTCCGCGTTTCCGGGACAACTTCTTTTGAGGTCCGAAAGGTCCGATTGGTGTTTAAGTGCGTGATTCTGTGATATGTACGATTGTTTATAATGGATAATATACAACTATATAATATACATAAATATATATAATATATAATTGTATAATATATATAAATACATATGTATATGAGTGAATCAGAATAATAGTGACCTAATTCCTGTGTCTGAGTTCCTGAGAAAAAAGATTTACATGAAATATTTTTGGATTAATTAAATATTAATATTAATGATTAATAATTACAAATATTATTTATAGCATTGTATTATTAGTATTTAATTAACTGAAGAACATTTCACAAAAACTTCTTTTCTCGAGAACTTAGAAATACATAAGGGTCGGACCACTATTACTCTGAAGCATTCATATAATATATATAATACATAATTATACAATGTATAAATTTATAACATATAAAAGTATAATTATAGTGGAATATTGATTATGTACGGCTATTGTGTCCTGGATGATCGAATGATCGGATAATTAATATTCTAATTATATTCTACATGAAAACTTACCATTTATTATGTCATAATCTGTATTAGGTACAATTACATGCACGTCGTTGACATATTGATAGGCAGTGTAAAGATCAGCTGACAGCGATACGTTAACGATATTGTAGCTTGTCATATGATAGACGTATATCCACCATATTTACGCCGGTAAGCGATGTTTTGATAATTGAACGTTCGGAAAACCGATATTTGAATAATCGAGGTACGATTCTATTAAAGGTAGTAATTGACATTAAACTGGACTTGATGGGTGTAGTTGTACTGTATTTAAAATACAGATGTTTAGAAAACTGGTTTAATTACTTGATTTGTTAGATTATTCTACATGAACTAATTTATAGCTTAGACGATAGCAATAATTATTAAGAACGTGTTCATATTAATTCTAAAAGATTTGAATAACCTAGGACTTCACTGATTTTTTATTGGCACTTGATAAATGTATATAATTTTATACGAAAACCAAGTCTGAACAGGTCAAGGAGGTACAACGCCAAGAAACGTCGTAAACATAGGTAACCTTTGGGCATTTTTTTATTAATAACTATTAAGTTAAAACCTCTAATTTTGTATGAGTATGTAACTATAATTTTCTGCTTTATATTTATATCTTTTTAAAGCCGAAATGTTACAAAATGGCGCAGTTTTTCGCTAGTTTCGGAACTCCTTTTCATAAGGCACTCTTTGTTGGCCGACTCGATTGCAAACAACTAAAACATCCGAAGACAAAAATTTTGGTGGACTTATAAACAGAAATATATTACTTAAAACATAGCTTGCGGATTTTTCGAAATTTTAATTAAGAAAGTGGCAAGCATTTGAAATGTCAAAACCTGTGTTTATCCTCCAAACGTTTATAAAAGATTAAATAATTGAGATATTGAAAATTCCGCACGTACTTAATATTACACATTCCTCAAACTTATCAACACTCTCGAAGACTCACAAAAAATTCTTCTCAGTCAATGAAATCTTCAAAAACCAGTTAATTCGCATTACGCCGCGTAGCATGTACGTTAATTTCCTAATGGAGAACAAAGCACAACCGGTTTGTTTAACGAGATTAGCGTTCCAATTGACTGGAAACCGGTTTCATTCAGCGCGCACAGCGGGCATCAATGAATAGGAGCACGGCTATGTAAAAACATTCGCAGCCAGTTAATAACATCGCGCGGGTTTCCCATTGATGCGTGTCATAGAAATTCGGAACAATTGCGTGGACGCTACTCGGTCAGGTTAGTCGCGCAGAATGCAAACGAACGCGCAGATAGGGAGCCGCGAGTCGGCGAAAGACCATGCCGCGCCGTGGACCGATGTTTACGTAGAATATTTGCGATCGCAAAAACGAAAAACCAGAGGAAAAGAGCTCGTTCATGCGCTTTGGTTGACGTCGCTAAACAACGTGTGCACGCGCCCAGCATATTCCGCTCGGCGAAAATGTTGTTCTCCTTTTTCTCCTGTTTCTCCGCTTTCCGCGAGACGGGCTGCGAAATGCAATCCTGCTGTCACATATTCTGTCACGGTTTGACAACTGGTTGGTATATAAGAGGCGCGGCACTTTATACAAGGTATCCAGAAAGGTTGGTGCCAAACTTGTACTACCTATTACAGTAATGCTCGCTTAAATTCCACAATTTCAGGTCCGAGCTGACCTTCTGAAAAAACAGCAGGAAGCTATTTCCTTCCAGGAACTGACTCGAGCACAGTCCGACAAACGCGGAGAATCGATATAGTGAGTTGAAGCGGGATAGACATAGTGAGTTGAAAACCGAGGGTCGAGACGCAGGACTTCAAAGCGACGCTGCACGCGTCGAATATAAACATACAATGAAGAAAATTTCAATTACAGTAATTTTAATTGTACCTTCTTAGATGTAGTGCCAGTGAATTTCTGAGATTGTTGGGATTAAAATGAGTCTAAACATTATGGTAATCGGACTAGTTTTAGTGACTTAATGTAATTAACGAAATGAAAGGTTCATTTCCCCCAAATCGATAAAACCAGACCGATTTACGTCGTATTTGGATTCATTTTAATAAGAAGAATCTGGACATTCCATCGGTACTGCGATTGAGAAGGTAAGGTTAAAATTATTGCAATTGAAATTTTCTTCACTGAATGTTTATATTTGATGTATGCACCGTCGCTTTGAAGTTCTGCACCTCGACCCTCGATGTTTGGTGCACTGCATCTATCCCCTTTCTGTTCATTGTATTCGTTTTCTGTTCCTGTCTGCTGGGATGACGTTATATTGAGCTCCAGACAATGACTGGTGAGAGAAGAGTAGGGATGTTGCAGTGGAATTTAGCGGAACAGATTTTGTGGAATTTAAGCGAGCATGTACTGAGGTCAAATAAGTCAAAAAAGTTCATATAAACTCATGTTCGAAAGTGGTTTATGGGAAAAATATGAATATTCATAGATTTACGAGTAAAATCGGTGTTACGTTTCGTTATACAGAATCGTATACGTATTATTATTCTTAGTGACGGTTATCGTTTATATGTACTGACTTGCGACTTCAAGACCTCTAGTATCAGTCGTTTTATCGCCTAGGAAACGTCTAGGATGCATGAGATGCAAATCGCATAATTCAGAAAACATATACATTATTCATTGCAATCGCATAAATAAAATCGCAAGGAAAATGTGTCTTGTATGACTGTTTGCTATACGATAGAACGTCTTGAGGCCGTAGGTCAGGACATGTAAATAATAACTGTCACTGACAAGGTATCGAACCCGAAAATTTGAAAAATTATGAAACTTTGTGTGCGAGTAGAGTAAGTCAAGCCTAAAACATTGCAATTTTTTCATGCCGAATTTCACTTTGAAGGAGTAAACCACCCTTTAAGTAAGAAATAGTAAAAAAAAAGATTATACAAACAATACACTGTTCTTTCACGTCTATAAAATTATGAAATAAAATTTTCAAAATCAAGATGTTGAAAAGTTTGATTTTAGTTATTTAATATCCACGGGAAAGAAAAATTTGCATCTTTTGCAAGGGATGATTTCACTCCTACAAAATGAAATTCAGCACGATAAAAAATTTGCAATGTATTAGGCTTAACTTACTCCACTTACACACAAATTTTCATAATTTTTTAAATTTCCGGGTTCGATACCCCTTCTTGTAAGAATAATAATACGTATATAATTGCGTGCAATGAATTGTAACATCAATTTTACCCGTAAATCTATGAATGCTCATATCTTTCCAACAAAGCATTTTCAGACATGAGTTTATATAAACCTTTTTCATCTATTTGACTTGAGCAATACGTATTACAAGTTTGGTCTCAACCTTTTCGAACACCCTGTACAGGCTGTTCCAAAATACGCGTTGCCGACTAGAAGACAGGTGACCTCTCTCCCTCTTGAGAAAATAAATTGGAAATACGAAGGACAATTTTCATGCTGAAGCGTTTCTTTCGTTGAAGCGATGTCAAACGCGCGAAATTAAAGTGTCGCGCGTTACTTTTGGTCAGCTCGACCGATGCGAATATTTGACGTTTCTGCTCGTGTTTAACCCTTTGCCTCAGAAGTTTTTCACTGGAAATATTCAACGTTTTCTAATAAGATGTAGATGACAGGTTTTAGAACTAACTTGAAGAGAAATCGCACGGAAATTAAGGAACTAAGCTGTTTTACTTCAATCTTTCATGTATTGATTTATTATACAAAATGTAATATTCGTATCAAATTGTATAGTTTTGTTGTATCAATTCAGTAACTGAAACTTGTGATCTATCGAGTACAAAGGATGAACCTTTAAGTATGGAAAATTTGGAATCAGTGAAATGTTTGTTATATAGTTGATATTATTATTATGTAGAAATATTTAAATAAGTAAAAACAAATAAATGCCGTAGATTGGTTTATTAGTTACTACAGGCGAGAACATTGAACATTAACCGGTAATTTTCAGACTTTCATACTTAAAGGTTAACACTGGATGTACGGAATGCGACGATTCGACGCGTGTTCTATTTTGAACACATTATTTGATGAATGTTTACGTTGATTTTCATCGATGCAGCTAAAGGAATCTGTATCCTATTCGGTTTAACACTAGAATTACCGAACATTTAATATGATCAATATATGATGCTTATGCAATTTGTAATAACAGATTTCGTTCGAGTTTTCATACATTTATTCTAGTATTTAAGTGATATTATCTGTTTTTGAAATTATTCTAGATTTTTAACACTTTTAATTCTTTGCACTCGATTTATTTTCAATATTGTTGGGCGTAAACTTATGTTTATTTTTACGGAATATTTAATTTTTATAATCTTTAATTTCTAAATACACTTTATATGTATAAAGGAAATTTACAAATCTATAATGATTAGTTAAATATATACATATATAAAAAGTTTGTATGCGAAGGTTTTAAAACCTCACACTGGAAAATATGTTTACAACCAAATCATTTCTTTAAATTTATCAAGTGATACCACACATTTGAAGGTCACTGCTTCGCAAAAACTCGACGTGGAAATAACCTACGAAAATTCTTATCGCATTCTTGTCGTCGAAATTTCTCGCAATATTGAACAGTCTAGGCTGTTGAAACGATATTTCGCCTTTCGATGGCAGGAGCCATTGTCATTTCTTTTATTGTTGCGTTCTTCCGCTTGTCTAAGAACAGGACGAGCTGTCGATAGCCAATCCCTTCACTCACTTTTCTTCTAGTCTTCGCATCTTGGAATATTTACTCCTAAATTTTTCGACGATTTTTCTAGAAATACTATTTTTGGGGTCATCTATCTTTTTCTATTCAAATACACTGGGCCCTCAATTTGCGCAGCACATTTTCACGCGAGTCTTGTTTTACGCAGTAAATTAGAATACTATTTACGCGATCGGAATTTAATAACATATAATAAAATGTACTTTTGTTTTCTAAAATGTCATTATTGTTACTTCGTTCGTTTAGCTGCGTGAAATAAATACGAATTTATAAATCTCATACTAGCTTTTCTCTGCAATATTTTCTTTTCTCTTGTACCGACAGACTTTATTTACGCTATTTACGAGGTTTTCGTGTAAATCGAGGGTCAGGAGTATGTGACATATTCTTGTTTGTCGAATGAAATTGTATTGTACAGCTGTTATATTATACAATTGGTGGTACCAGTGATGATTGCACATAGTTATGCCATTTATGACGCAAAAGGAGTAATAGCCGCACATCTGCAAAACACAATAGACACCTCACCACCCGATATTTCCTCATATTTTTCCCCTATTAATTTTCTCTACGAAATTGACAACGATTTTCCTAAATGATTTCTTGTTTACAAATGTCTACAAAATCTACGATAATGTAACATATTCATTCTCCATAAAAGCATATTCACAAAAGTATAGAGTATTGCAAAGAAATCGCGTAAATCGGCTCTTTTTAAATCTCGAATTAAATCTACGATCATTCAGACCCACAAAATTCAATAATTATATACTCCATTAAATTATATCTCCAAAAAATACTCCTCCATCTTTCAACGTCATATTAAATGTTCTATCAGTTCTTAGTATCCGTATATTACTTAATTTTGGTATTTTTTTTCACAAAAAATTACTCATTCGTATTCAGAAAAATTTCGTGAGAACAGTGCAGCGATTCTGTTTCTAGATTCTAAATCTCGTAAATTTGTTTCGTTCAAGGAATCTTACGAAAACCAAGCAACGGATATTACAGATCAAAATCCATGCTACAGTTTATTAATCGATCGAGATTACAAATTGCGACGCGCATTGTTCGCCGTCATGGATCTCTGGTTTCCACGGGCGGGTAACCAGCGCCGGTTTTCTTCCGCGAGAAGTTCTAATTCCGGGGCCCTGAAAATTAAGCGACATAATTATTCAATACCCGCGATTACAGCCGCGCGGGTAATAACTCCGTTACACTGGCGTGCCGCGTCACACTTATAAATCCAGTTCAACGTAGCCCGGTTTAATTGCATAATAAATACAAACGCAACAATGCCGGCTTGTCGATACTACGTCATCGCAATCGCGGGGTGTAATTACGGTCGCTATTAATAGAACTCGGAACCGGGCCGCCCGCGTTGCAACAGTACGAACACAAAAGCCCTTTCACGCTAAGCGGTGTCCGGATTGCAAAGGCGCCAGGAACGTGGCTATTGAGGAGAAGGAGCGAAGAGCGGCGAAAAAGAAGGGGGTGGAGGGAAAAATGAGAGAAATGAAGGATGAAAGAGAGAAAGAGAAGAGGGAGAAGGATAGAGAAGGGATGAAAGAGTGAATGAAAAGGGGGGAGAAGGAATGGGAGAAGAAAGAGATGGAAAAGAAAAGCAAGGAAAAGAGTTGAGACAGAGATAAGCGGAGAAAAGGAGTGAGAAGGAGAAAAGGAAGAGAGTAAGAGGGCGAAGTGATGAAAAACAGGGAAAGGAAATTGAATGAGAGAAACAGAGATAGGATGAAAAAGAGAAATAGATAACGAGTGCGTGAGAGAAAAATTGTGTGAGAAAAAAAGACGAGGAAGAAAAAGAGAAAGAGAGTATGAGGAAAAAGAGCAAAATGATAAAGGAAATGAAAAAGAGGAAGAGACTGTCAAGGGACAGGGTTGAAAAAGGGTAAGAGAGTACGAGAGGAAAGGGTTGAAAAAGAGAAGGCAATAAAAGCAAAACAAGGAGATAGGACGAAAGGTGGAAAAGGAGGAAAGCGAAAAAAGAATAAGTGAAAAAAGGGACGAGAGCGACGAGTTGTAAAAGGGTAAAGAAAGAATGAGAGAGAGAGAAAGGTTTGGGGTGGGGGGGGGGGGGGGGTCCCAGAGGATGCAATGCAACAACACGTTTCAACTCGTCGCGTGAATTAATAGTCGAAAGTCCACCGTGGCGTTCAACTGCTTCCTGTCGGGTAAAATTGTAACAGAAAAGGACAGCGGGTGGACAGGGGTGTTGGGAAGGGGTGGATGGGGGAGAGAAAAATATGCGGACTCGGCTTTGTGACTGGCAGCGACTTGTCATAACAGAATATGCGAAGGCAAGTTCGCGGAGGGCCACCGGTCGGAACGTGGAAAGAGCGAAAGTAATGAGAAAAACCTACAGGAAAAAATAAAACTGAAGAAGAAATGAAGATGGAAGGAAATATTTTAGGTGGTCTGCCATTTTCGTCGCGGCCATCGTTAGAATTATGAGGCTCGTATTACCAATTAGTATATTTCACCGCGTCTTTTGTGGATTGAAGTTATTGACGACGCCCATCTACTTTTGTGATATATATTTGCGCGTTATTCGGAATAATTAATTATCATTTCCTAATTTCGAACCATCTCGGATGCGAATATTGGTTTCATTACGGAATTAATTTTAAAATTCCAATAATTTTAACTCACCGCTTTTAATTACAGTAATCGTAGATTTTCCATCTGTGATTGACTTTGATGGATATTTATCGTTTTTTTAAAACTTTCAATAATATTCGATGTTCTTGTAACTTTAGTAATACATATATTGTTTCTTTCGATACGTACAATTTAAACAAAACTAAACTCTAAGGAGACATCAAATTAAAACACTTGAAACATGAATGAGTTTAATAAATATTAATAACTATAATAAATAATTCGATGAAATTTTACGATTGGAACAATTCACGTTGGAAAATAACTAACCAAATTTTACAAAACAATAAATAACTAACTGGACACCAAAAATATTAAAAATATTTATTCTTGTTTAGTTATTAATTAAATAATATTAATTAAATCATCGAATAAATAAGTAATTATGTCACATGAAATTGCACAGGAACATTTCACGCACGCTAACTTAATACTTCCTTAGCGCCAATGAATTTAATTCGTGGAATTATATAATTAATTATATAATTTCACCGTAATGAAAAATTTGTTATTCTCTGATTATTCAAAACGTTCCATTCAAATGCAAATTACCCACATTTCCGATTACGCTCGTGCAAAACTTGCAAATTGCATGAATTGTCCAGATTTGTTTGCGTGCGTGCCAGTGTTTCTCGTCTCGGCGGAGCGTAAAAATGGCGAACGACGCGCGACATCAAAAAAGAAACCCGCAAGTGAGGCGAGGAAAGTCGAGCAGTCTAGAAGGAAACCGGTAATCAGCAAAAGTTGTAAAAATTAACAAATTAATTCGATCTGAATGTATTTTGCAAATAACAAATAATTAATATATTCAAAATTTGTAAATAATAAATTAATTAAATTGATTCGTTATTTTAAACATTTACTGGACCGTTTTACATAAACTTCCGCTTTCAAAATAGAAAGACTATCTAAATTACTGGAGTTTCAGGATTAACCCTTTAACTGTTGAACTCGTGACATATAAATCACATACGAATTCCCATTAGAACTGATTCATTTCTCTGAATTCAAGACTAGAGTTTAGGTTTTCTATACAAACGGACAGCTATTGTTACCAGGAATCGAATGGCAACAATTTCATGTTCACAAGCAAATGGCTACAAGGCTAATACTTAACCCCTTGCCATATAATTTTCTTTGCGACTATGCTCAATCAATTAATTTCGCTATCAATAGTCTGTTAAAAAATGTTCAATTTCTTGTAAAAACACATTAACTTTAAAGGTGAAATATTGAAATCGATACAACTGCATACTTTTCCATTAATAATATATTGAAAAGAGGAGGACATTTTAGGTGTATTCTACATCTATGTTTGTTCTAAAATATAATTATTAATAACTGAAGCATAATGTTTAATATTAATTGGAAAGAGTCGAGTAATGTTTATGCTTGGTAAATTCTTACTCGTCCTTATGGGGCAAGGGGTTAGTTTCAAGTTCACGAATAACCTTATTTACCGAGAAAAATTAGTAGAGTAAAATTTCCAGTTAGAAGGAATGCTAAATTTAGGTTGGAGTGAAAGTCGTAAATTTAAGAATGAGTGTGGCTAAATGCTTTGGAAAGCCTTCGGTATGAATGAAGGCTACCTGGGACCGAGTGGACGGTTAAATGCAGGGGCCAGGGCGTGTCGCCAAGGTTATGCGTGGGACTCGGGGATGGTTGAGAAAGTGAACGAAAGAGTAAGAGAGCAAGAGAGTAGAAGAGTAAGAGAGAGGCAGAGAGTGACTCAGGTTTACAAGGGTAGTAGACGAAAGCGACAGTGCAGCTTTTGACTCGATGAGAGCGAGTATCATGTGTCAGTGAACGTCGTCATACCTTCCTTTTCACTTTGTTAATCAATTTGTATTATTTGTTAATCCGCGAGTTTTCTTGTGATTTTCCACCCCTTTACCAAGGTACTACGCAGGATTTCATAAAAGAATTCCTACAATAGTTAAGGAGTTAAACTCGATACTTTCGGGAATCCGACCCGACCATTGGGTTCCCGAGATTTTTGGGTCTCCGCACACCTCCATCCAGCGCGCGTCGTGACTTCTCGATTGAAATTTGAACGTCGATGGAAAAGAGGGAGCACCGATTGTGGAACGGCGGGAAAGCTGTCGGCGTGGAAAAGCGGAGCAAGGATATCGTCACCTCGTCTGACAACAATTCAAATGCGTATCTATTGTTCGAGGCCGCAGGCAGCAGAAGATGCATATAACGCAAACGGAAAAATAGCACTAGTTCGATGAGGAGAACGAGTGTTTGCTGGGAAAAAGTTCTGAATGCTTCCGCGACGGAAATGTTTCGGAAATTTAAACGGGCGCAATGGAAATGTATGTTACGCGTACATTTTCGAACGTAGCAATCGATAGCTCACGTAGAATAATCGCCGATATATGCGAGCCACGGATTAGTAGACTTGGAACTATTGAAAGCGAGAATTATCGGGACTACAATCTGAGATTCATGGGCGGACTATGGACCTTCATGCAGGCTTTTACAGGGTGTGCCGTTTGACCCCTTGCCCTATGATTTATTTCTTAACTATCCTTAGTAATTTATTAGGAAAAGAAAAAATATTGATACTTATTCTATGTCTGCGTTTTTTCTAAAAGTTAACGATTGATAATAGAAAAGTAATATTTAATTTATATTTTAAACAAATAAATAACACTTAGATTTCTCAGATTCAGTTTAACATTTTCGTCGGAAGTCTGATACGTTAGTGTAGGTCAAGGGGTTAAAATGTACGGTAGAATATCTCGTACAGTATTGAAGTTCTGGAGTAAAAATGTTCTTATAAAAGTTGTTCGGTACGAAGAGGCACATTATGTGGTATTAATGTTATTTTCATAGCTAGATAGGTGGGGGAGGTATTAATGTCAAGTTAGTTTTTTCAAATTATATATTTTTTTTCTATAATGTAATAGTGGGTTTTGAGACAAATTCATCGATGTGCAACGACGATGCAGGCATCCCTACAAACGATGAATTTGAGCCTGTTCACTTTTTCTTTATGTGCAACATGTATCACAAAAATTTAGAAAACTCACATCACTTGTAGCGATGGGTTTAAGCCTTTTTCGTTTTTTGTTTGAGTGTTACATATATCATGAAACTTTAAGAGACTCAAACCCATCACTTATATTTAAACGATTTCTGGTTTTTGTTCTTATTTTAATCGAAAATTTAGAATCTTCTCTCGCACCTCTGGAAATGCTTTCTCGCACGCCCAGAGGTGCACACACCCCAGATTAAGAATCACTGCTTTAGAGGAACTATATAGAAGGAACGGAAGATTTATTTCAAAAAGTTCGAGATTTATCTAGGATAAAAACGAAACTACCTTTTTTGAACGCAGTTTCAAACTTAGTTTTAGAAATTTGTATGGTAATGATGAAAGGAACTATAAAACTGATAACTATTGGATTCTTTTCTAAAATTTGTGAAAATTTGAAACAGTAGAATTAAGCTATGATATATGTATAATATATAAATATTTATAAAATATTCACTTTTTACTTAGAATTAATGGCGCATGTAATATATTATTTTATAAAAAGAAAATTACAGTGTTTTGCAACCAAGATTATTATATTAGTTTTTTGTCCATACATATTCATATTTTCGTGGTAAAATTGACCTGAGGGGTGTATATATAAAATTTACTCAGTACCCATTGGACGAAATTTTAACTTATAATTATTTCCTTAGTTTAGATCCACGAGAGGCAAAAGGAAATACATACCATTAAATTAATTTTATAATCAGCAGAGAAGAAAGTCGAAAATTCAGCTAAAGAAAAGTAATTAACTTTGGAAATAATTTTAAGTTAACATTCTTAAAACTGTTTAAAATTAATTGCTAAATTAATTACAATGTGCAGTGTTGCTTAACTTATTAAACTATAAAACATTTGAAATTAAGTTCTCGGTCGGGAACAGAACATAATGAAGGGAAATGTTAAAAGATCCCTTTTGGCACCATCGGTAAAAATAATGTTAAACATTTCCACGAATTCAGGTTCAATTGATGCAATATCGTAAGAACATCAATGAAGTGGCGAGCAAATAATGATCCACCATTAAACAGAGCTGATTTTCAAAAATGGTACAAGGAACTCGTTAACCGATCGACCGAAAGGGAATCGGAAATGGAGCAATACCGTCGCCGCAAAAGTACCGGTATTATCATAATCTTTCGACGAGGATCATTACCGTTAACAATCCGATTAACAACGATGCTCGATTTTCGTGGAAACGTTTACAGTTTCGTACGTAATTATTTTTCTCTGGTTTGGACGTTCCGGAACCTCCTCGAAACGGATATGAGCAAACAACGAGGCAGCCGAGGTTGATTTTCGAGACCGCGGAGGGGATATCGATGGGTAATCGACTGAAATGAGAGTCCGAATTCAGTCGGTTCCCCTAACTGGCAATTTAAGGCGATGTTATGATTGTTGTTCGTTACTGAACGAGCATTATCGACGTCCGGCACTCCGAGAAACAATCGCGTGTTCGGTAAACAGTCTGTTGGCCGAAAGTTTCGTGTCGCTTCACGATTTTAATTAACTAACATATTTTTTAGAACAATCATTGAAACTTTTAATTCTTCTCTTTTTACAAATTAACGTAATTAATTGTGGTTGCGCGCGTTTGTTGGCTTAACAAGCATGTTTCTTCTTTCGTCGATTCGTAGATCATTGTGACATTTTTTGACGGTTCGTCACTTAATTAGGATAATTAGGAAATTTGTTTTGTTGAAGTTGATCCGGATTATAATTTTTATGCTTTTAATCGACAATACTATATCCAATTCATTGAAACTTACAATTAGTAGTAGAATAAACTTTAATGCTAGAATTATCGAACGGATCGAAATCACCCATTATTGAAGTACTTATTTAATACGAACTTTTGTAGAATATTTTTATAGAATATTTAATCATTTTCTTTTAATAAATACCTGTAATATATTAGTTAATATAAATAATGTTATTGTTATTAAATAATTTTTATAAAAGGTTAAGTGGGCGACACTGTTACTGCTCAATACTTCTACTGTAAAAAATTCCATTTTATGCATTTTCCTTAATCTAAAAGGATCTTTAAATTTAATATTTTTGAAGGATTTTAGTAAAGTACCATTTAAATAGGAACAATATGTTGTTGGAAGAAACAACATTAACTGATCAATTTGATTCAATCCAACTATGAGCTTCAATTACACCAAAATATTTCAAGTAGTATAAACCTACTTTAATCAGCCTTTAATTGATGGGTCCAAATCTTTTACCAGATAATATCCAAGAATAAAAATTTCCTTATTCACTGAAATTAAACTAAGTAATGTTCGTTCTGAACTAATTTATACAATATGAGTATAACATTAATGTTATATTATTGAATACTGCAGACATATAATCTTCATCCCAATATTTTCGAATCAGTTCTCGCAAAAAGACGCAATCTCATAAAGACTATTTTTGATCATCTACCATTCAAAGTTGTGAAACGGAATATCAAAGTTTTCTTTAAATACATTTTTTCGATTTATATTAAATATAAATTTTATTTCAATTTCTTTTAATTCATATCAAAATGTTCTTATCAATTAAATCCTATGTGGAGTATTCTAGGAACATATGACATGTTATTAAAATCAATGTTTTTTAAAAAACCAATAACTCTGGAATGCTCCAAACTTGACTGAGGTATGTGATGTGTAGAAACGATAGGATGCCTAGAAACTGTGCGAATGAGATGAATATATTTGGATGTACTTATATACGAGTGGGATGAACGAGTTTAAATGTATAAATAGAGAACATGAATTGATTTTGAATGATTGCGCACTGAGCCGTAAAATTGTGAAACCATCATTTTATTAACTATGTATCCTGTAAAAACTGGTATGACATTTAATTAAACTATTGTTAAATAAATTCCGTAATAGTATAATAACATAATACAATCGAAAAATTCTTCGACGTGGAAGCACACTTTTGAATAAATCTGATGTCGAATCACATCCGACATAGAAGTGCAAAGGGTTGCGGAAGAGGAATACTAAGAGGAACGGAAATACTGTTCGAAACGATTCAACCGTTCGAACCAGCCCGAGTTTTAAGCCGCATGAACTTACCACCGAGTTCGAACCCCAAACGTTCGAAGTGCCGTTACCAGTCAAGAGGTTAAGTTCAAACGAGCCCTGAACGTATAACTTTTTCTTGGTGTTTATGCGCTTGGCGAATTATGAATTAATTTCCGAACTCGTTACCACTTAATTATCAAGCGAACTTTAATACTATTCGATTCAATGGCAGAAAGCTTTCATGTATCTTATTACTTACTTATTATCTGTTCTGCCTCAATTAATTTCTTATAGGAGTTAAAAGGTTAATCACTGAAGGTGATTAGATTTTATTTCTTAACTTATGATAATAATTAATTGTATTATATAATAAAATTGTTTCAAGGTAAAGCCTTGTTGATACATTGGCAAGAATTATGAAAATATTAGGCTTATGGAATACGTTATCCTCTGGTTTCATGTAGTCACTTGATCTGACATAAATAAGAAATTATTTATAACTTTGAAAATGTTAATTTTTCGACTTACGTTTACTAGGTCTCCTTTCCTGATCACCCTGTATAGAAAATAGAATGAAACTATTTTCTATCTTATCAATAATTTTATATTAGATCTCGTTGAATCTTTTTGTAAACTTTTTATAAAATATGAAGATATTATCTTAAACAAAATTTAACGTATGAAATTCAACGCCCCCTTTTCCAACTAATTAATTCTCTATATCACAATTTTCTGAACTATAAATATTTTTATTCATTGTTCTTAAGAAGATATTTTTAAGCTACAAAACACAAAATAAATTGATGCCACTTTAACCGTTTGCCTTGCAATATCGACTGGGTCTCGCAATGAAGTTTTCAAACAGAATTTAACAAATATAAATATTATTTTTTTCTTTCAAGTTAAATTTAAATGTTATCATTATTCCGTAAACATTTGATCTTCCCAATTCTAATTCTTTCTCCTTCTAGTAACTTATTAATAGATTGCGGACGTTTATGTCGTTAAAATATGTCAAAATATGTAAGTGATGTATGTTGAACATACATTAATAATATGTCAACATATACAAGAATATACATATGTATGCAACATATACCGGAAATATACTATAAGAATTTTATTATTCAAACATAGTAATTAACAATTATAATTTAAATTATAATAGTTTACGAGTGTTTTCTGGAGATTGCCAAACGTTAATTGATGACGTTGTCTGAAAACAAGGATTTCATTCTATAACTGCATTCCATTTTGACACAGTTTTGATTCCGAAAGGTCGAGGAATATTCTTAAAATTTCGTTCAACATTAATCGCTATTTGCATCGATTCAGTTAAAAACATTCCAGATGTTTCTAGGGTTTTAATATTGTATGGTAAAGTTTCAAAATAGGATTCTATAAAGGTTAAATTTTGATTTAATGATTGATTTTGAAGAACGTCCTGTGCTGCTTTAATTGCTAGTACATCATTCACATTGAAAGATTCAACTACATTTGTTATATCTTCCAAATGCGTGGCATAAAATATTGCTGCCCCAATCCACTTGCCCCACATCCTTAAGATTGGTTCAGATGGTAATGGAATGTTTCCTAACATTCTCCGATAGCATTCGATACGAAGCGGTGCTTTTACAAATATTTTTTTAATAGAAGATATTAAATTATTTACTAGTGCAAAATGTTGTCGTATTCTTTCGGCAATTCTGTGCATTCTATGAATTGCACAAATTAGATGAAACCTATTAGGATAAGGTACTATTAAAATATTAAGCATAATAAAGCTTTAACACTGGAACTACCAGATGAGTAAAAGTATGCTACTCCTGATTTCTTCTTTCACAATTACTAAAAGATACAGATACTTTTTTGAGAAATTATTAAAGAAGCTGATTTAATAATAAGAGCCAACTGAAATCTTAATAAATCCACGTTGAATTCTCATTCAACGAAATCTCCAAAAATCAATTAATTCACATTAGGCTGCGTAGCCTCTGTGCAAATTTCCTGTGAATAGTTGCGAAAGATACAGTATAGCAAGTCTTGAAGGAACGTATTAATTTCAGAAATTTAACGCCATTCCTTCGCAACCAACCACGCGCCAATTTATGTCACGACGACTATTCGCGTTAAGGGGTTGATCATTTTCCCAAGGCAGGTTCGTTACCGTTCACGGAGAAAAGGAGACGTCGGAACATCGGTGCAAACAGCGAAACGCCATCAGATGCGACTGATTTCCGATGCAGACGTGGATATCATTATCCAATCGACTGAGAGGGAACTGGAGAACAGGTCGACTGTATCATTGTCGGATGCAGCGAGCAACACTCGGTGCACGGCCCCTATATATCGGGCGCATGATTGAACGCGACGATTGCCGGACGGACAGGCTCCTCTTAACTGTGAGCACGAGCCGGTTCGCTCTTTGATTACATAATGATCGTCCGCCGACGCGTTAGCCGAAAACGAAGCCGCGTTACCTACAACAACACCGTTTCGCCATTTCGATCCTGTACCAATAGAAGTGTGCGAGGACCCGGAAGTGTTGGGTCGCTTTCGATTAGGAACTTTTTCACGATCGGAACAGCTTCTAAAAGTTGGCTACAAAATCTCGTTGAGTTTTCAACACGTTCACATACAGTGAATCACAAAAGTATTCGTACCTCCTCAATTGCCGAATTTAAGCTTTCAAACTTATATAAACTTTATTGAAAAACAACATGTCAACGGAGTAAAAATATAATTTTACGTAAATCGAAACAAAATTGATCTCACAAGAGTTTCCGTACCTATACAAGTTATACTGAAAATACAATGAATGTATTAATAATTAATATTTGGGTGGGTATCCTTCGCATTTTATAATACTTTTAAAACGATCTAAATCATCAGGCTTGTAAGACTAATTTTCTTCTTATTTACGTAAAATTACATTTTTGTTATATCGACATGTTGTTTTGCAATGACGTATATACATATTTGAAAGCTCCATAATTCCAATATACATTTCTGTTCATAAGAATTTTAAAACTTGCACTGTAAACAAATATCAATCGTTTAAATTCGGCTGTTTAGGAGGTACGAATACTCTTATGGCTCACTGTATGTGTAACGGTGTTGATTACCGTTGCTATGATGATGTCAACTTGCGACCGGTCAACAACGTTTGGGTATGAAAACGCGAGTTATCTCGTAACAAGTCAACAATGTGTTAAGAAAACTGTTTCGATTGCATGCAAGTTTTGATAAGTTTTTACTTGGCGATCAAAGTTTTTAAGAAGTTATATCAAAAACAAGGAAATAACAATAACAGAAGTACAAGCATTTACGAGTAAGAAAAATTCAGCATTTCGTATTACACGACCTAATAGAATGTCGTACTCAACGACTACGCAGTCCCGAAGTTCTCGGGAATCCCTATGTTTCCGGGTTTTGAAATATCTTCGGGACTTACCCAACCCGTTCCGAGTATCGGGTTCCCGACATTTTCGGGTTTCCCGGTATCCCTATATCCTGTCCTTTATCGCGCGATAAAGAACGACAGCTCCGCGGAGGTTCTGCGTCGTGTTTTTGCGTCGAACGCCACCGGAGCCTGACACGTTTCGAAACACCGGACAATTCCCGGACGATCTGTTTTCCCCCGCAACGTGAAAAATCGTTCTACGTCTTCCGAGCGAGGTGGGCTTGAATTATTGCCGTTTTCCTCGCCGGAGATTTCGCGTCGATCTCGATCGAGAGATTCGATTCATTAGCTCGCCGAGGAAATTTAATGTCCAGGATGTTTCGGTGGATTCTGTCACAGTTGTTTGGAAAAAGGAAGATCTGTGTCGCGGATGTTTGGATGGTAGAACGTTTCGTTTGAAATATCGGGGGCGGTTTGATCTGTACAGCGTGTATAGCGTGATAGCATACTTGAAAAGGAGCTAATTCTTCATAGATAGTACTAATGATTACAAAATTAATTTCTCGGTATATATTTTTAGATTATACTACGTAATTTAATCGATCCTATTCAATTGCATCCTACTGAAAGTGTATACAACAGATCGGTAAAGATAGTTTAAATTATTCAAATAACGACGGACGAATACACAGTTTTCCTATTCCCTTGGTATTCGAGATTTTGATGCAATTTCTTAACCTCTTGCCCTGCAATATCGTTTTAGACTCGTGGTGAAGATTTCAAATAGAATTCAACAAATATAAATATCACTTAATTCTGCCAATTGCGAATTGAATATTATTTTTCTATTATTAATTTTAATGCTTCTGAGTAAACGTAAACATAGAATATGTACAGAATTGTTCTGTCTTTTTAATGAAATTATGAACAATAGAATATCATTGTCCAGTGGAATTGGGAAAGAAATCATAGAACAAAGGGTTAACACTAGAACTACCGAGCATTTAATACGATTAATATGGAATCCCCGTAAAAATTGTAACAATAGATTATTTTTAGTTTCTTCGGGCATTCATTATAGTATTCGAGTGGAACTATCTATTTTCAAGATCTTAAAAGTGTTTAATATCCGAAATGAGTTTAAAAATACATGAATGAACGAAGAAACCGAAAAAATTCTGTGGTTAGAACTTTTATAAGGACTACATATTAATCATTTAAAACGCTCTTATTTTTATCCGATTCTTCCTATGATC
Source organism: Nomia melanderi (assembly GCF_051020985.1). Classification (NCBI taxonomy): domain Eukaryota; kingdom Metazoa; phylum Arthropoda; class Insecta; order Hymenoptera; family Halictidae; genus Nomia; species Nomia melanderi. The sequence continues at coordinate 25,943,388 of NC_134999.1, read as the reverse complement.
TAATTCGCCTTGGTCTGCTCTAAAAAATATATCAAACATATAGCATAGGAAATCTCATTTGAAATCTCGTGATAAATTTGTTGAGTACATGTAAGATACTGTAATAATTACCGTGGAATTATTCTACACGAAGAGACTGTCTTAATGTTCTACTCTCAATAATAAGTAAATTAAAGAATTTAACCTCAAACGAAATTAAATTTGTCTTTAAAATTCTCACCTAAAAAACGAAGCTAGTATTCATTTATGTAAAACACAAGCTTAAATGTTCTATAAGACTCATTGAAACAAGATCACTCATTTGTTAATAAATAATTTTCTCTGCCGCTGCATATGCATACTTGGAATTCTAGTCCCAGCAGACATTTCTTATCGAATCGATTGAGACGAGAATGTCGAGATAAAAGTATCAATTAGAAAAAAAGAAGTATGCTGTACGTGTTTCCGATGAAATCGTTCGACAAGTGTGTTAATTACACCCTTACTTGGAAAGCAACAGCCGTGAGTGTCATGGTCGTCGAGAGGCAGTGACGCGGAATTGAAAACTTCGAACCCAATTTCGAAGAGAAATGTGTTGCCCGGTGTTGTTATGGCGGGAATGAAATTTTACCTGTCCGTACGGTGGAACTCGTCGGGACGAATGAATCCAAAAACAAGAAACACAAAATAGTGATATACCGTTTTCGATTGGATGTTCGAAACGAAACGAATACGCGGCGTTTCTGTTACGCGACGCGAATTATATTTTTCACGGATTGATGCCCGTGTCCAGTCTCGATATATAAATATTCGCTTTCGGCGTGATTAACGGGGATGCATCTGTGCGAACTGTGCTCTTATAAATTATAGAACGTACACTGGTCCACAACAGTGTTTGAAATTGACAGATTTATAATGAAGATGTTTATATTCACTGGATAATAGATATTCTGAAATTTTCGTATGTATGATGCTTGGAGCACATCTGAAAATAATGTGTATACATTGTATTCAAACTGAATAACACACGTCTCAGTTATCCATTTCTATGAAAATTTATTGATTTTATCCGTTTGCACTCGAGAGGCGACTCACAGCCGCCATTTGGCTTGACACGGTAAAATTATAACATTCAATGTTCAATATCATAAATTATACGATATAATTACAAACGGACGTAAAACATTAAAGTTTTATCCATTAATGTGTTATTTCTATTTAATAGTATTAGTAATACAATCAATGTTTCGCCAGAAAGTAATAAGTATGTATATGTAGGCAGCAGAAACTTGTGCAAAGGGTTCTCAAACTTGTAACCAGTGTATACAAAAATAATTAGCCGTATCGAAAGTTTGAGTGAGTTGTTATTATTGAAGTGAAAGAAAAGGTAACTGTTTCATTCATTTCGTATCGTTTATATTTTCTAGAATTTCTCTGTATTTTATATTGTTGGAACTAAATTATGGGATGAAGACTTCTTTCTTTAATTTATCCATTCTCTCATTTATCTTTATCCTTCATGTGCTACGCACACTGTGAATGTTTTATTAACTTAATCAATGGTGCATTCAATTTTCTACATATCTTCTGACTTAAAAGAGAACGTTGATTTAATTTATTACCAATTTATATATTATTAATTTAGTACCATGCATCTTCAAGTCTTATTTATAGTAAAAATATTTGATATGCACTAATTTATTAATTATTATATTCCATTATTCAGTTAACCATTGTTTCAAAACACTTTTGAATTCAAGAAAGCTATAATAAAATTTAAAACATTATAACAATTGTTTAGTCTCCTTATAGAATATTTCATTTTCATATTTTCACATTTTCAAAATGTTTTTATATTCGAAAGATACATAGCAAAATTATTACCAACATTCGTCTCATTCAGTTCTCAATGTTACTCCAAACATATAACTGACACAGAAAACCGCAGTTAACTAAAAACTTTGTCTCGACAAAACATAAACGAAACTTTATTACTCTTTACACGTTCGCCGACAATAAAAGATGCAAACACAAAATGGAACACTAATTTACAAATACTTTCTGGCTGTCGCCGTAACACACCCCATAACTAATTCAGATAATAAAATTCCCACAATAATACTCGACCATTTTGACCACGAGTTTCATACATCGCGCAGTAAAAACTTGATAGAAATAAATCTACGAAGTTTATATTAATGACAAACATAATAAGCCGTGTGCAGGCGTATAAATATCACGGACTAAAAACAAAACAATATTACAGGAAAAATAAACAGAGTCACAAAAGAGTTGAACTTACTGATAATAAAATTAAAAGAAGCCTATAGGATAATTTTGGTCGCCTGCGTTATTGTTGCAAGAAAGAAGTTCTATAATTTCTTCCTCCCCGAATAAAATTCTAAAAATTCTTAATATTAAAGAAACTACGATCGGTACAAGTAAGTTTGTTTGTTATTCATAATTTATTGAAAAGAAGAGAAAAATTCTAGACATATTTGATGTCTATGTTTACTCTAACGTAAAGAATGATATTTAACCCCTTGCCCTTTGACTTATTTCTTAACTATGATCGGTACAACTATTTTATCGTTAATAATTTATTAGGAAATGAAAAAATTTTGATGCTTGTTGTGTGTCTACGTTTGCTCCAAAGGTTAACGATTGATAATAGAAAAGTAATATTTAATTTATATTAACAAAAAAAAATAAATTACACTTAGATTTCTCAAAAATTCAGTTTAAAATTTTCGCCGCGAGTCTGACACGACATTGTATGGATATTCAAAAAAATTGAGAAATATTCATGTTTATTAAATTCAACATATGCTGTATAAAATATTTGTATTATAAAGCAAGGGGTTAACTTGTTACACTTAAGAGACGATTACCAGTCGCCATTTGATTCAATGCAACCAAATTGTAAAATTTGAACTTCACTGTTAACACATTACCTACTCGTAATTACTAAACAGTTCGTTGAAGATCCATAATTAGTGTGTAAAGATTTCTTAATAAATATTTCAATAACAATAACTATTATTCAACAGCAATCTAATCAGATTTCTTTGATACTATTACTCAAACAAAATTATTGAGCTGGTTTTTCATCTAAGACAGTCATTAAAAAGCCTATTAATAATCATCTAATAAATAAAGCGTTAAAATTTCGTAACAAAGTGGTTCTGTCTTTTAATGTATAAAAAATTTTCCTTTATATTAGTTGCAGAAAATATCAATATATCATTAGAAAGTAATGAATATCTATAATGGAAAATATATTTAAGTGCAAAAGGTTAATCCTTCAGTTTGATACAGCAAAATTATATTCAAAGGAAATTTGTAACAAAATTATGCGATTCGCCATTTGGTTTGATACAACAAGATTACAAAATTCAATATTCGATATCATATTTCGCGTATTTAACAGGATTAATGATTTAATCCTTTGTAACGCGTAACTCCTAAATCATGAAAATCTCTTCGAACATGTTTAAAGAATATTTAAGTAATAATATTGTAATAATATTATAAAATGTTATAATATTCTACATAATGAATGTTCTTATGAAATGACAATTTAAATTTATTTGTTGCCCCAAGATAATAATCAAAGCATGTTTGCAAACTGCAAACACTTTGTCAGAAAGAGTTAATCAATATTTTATTGGACCATAATGCATATAGGTAGCGAAAAAACTTTAGAATGCAAACAGTTAAATTCTATATTTACGAACGCCAAATCCACGTTTTGCAAATGCCGACCGGTGTAATACTTGTGCGAGTCTGGATTGGGCCGGAGGGCCTCCGGTGAAAAGGTGGCCAACGAATTATTAAAACCATCCATGCGAACGATCCGCGACGGGAAACGTAATCTGAACGTTCCGAGGTCCCGGTTGATTTTTGTTCAGCTCAGGGACGAGGGCAGAGCCAGTTGCAGCGGCCGGCCAGGGTCTAATTTCCCTCTAAATAAAACGAGTTTTAAATGTATTATCGCTCGGGAACTGATGGTCACCCGCATCCTATTTACACACGGAATATTTTGGAGACGGTTTTGGTGTTGCGATTGCCCCCGCTGAATTTCTCTTGGCGCTTTCACGACGAGGAACGAGTTAGTGGGTTTATTGTCAACTGAATGTTATTATGAGAGAATGCGTTCAGACGTTTTTAGAGAGCAATGCAATTCAAATAAAGAAAGATATGTTATAATACGTTAGTAAAATATAAATAAAGTTTGAAATAAATATACTGTCAGTTAAAAAAGTTATTTAAACATCCACTGGTAGTATGGGCCATTGAAGGCCTGTCGAAAATCTTATTTCTTCGTGACTGAGTGAATGAGTTTTTATTTTTGTTGTAGAATTATTTAAAGATTAGACTAAAATGTTATTTGTGTATTATATTAGGTTAAATCAACTGAGTTAATAATGAACATGTTACAATGTAATGAAATATCAAGAAATCTATCCCTCTGTCTGATTTGCATAAGAAAATACAACGCAGCCAATTACGTTGGATGTGACAGTAGTTGTCGCTTAATAGAGTTTACATTACGAGCATTATGTTTCCTGTTTTGTGTTAGACGAACTGGACGAAAATCGGTATGTCCGAGAAACAGATGACTCCAAAGCTCGGTTTTCATTTAAATTATAAAATTCCTTTTTTACAGAAAGACTCTTGTTCAGATTTGAAAAATTAATTGAATATTGATAAAAGAAAATCGGTGAACAGTTAGTGAGCCTCAAATAGGGAAAATTAGAAAAGGATTTCCAAAAAAAACTTTCCTGAAAGTACAAACAATTAAAGAGGAGCAATACAATTTTAATTATCTTCCTTTTTTGTACTTTGACTGATTGAAAAATCTAATAATAAACTAAAAATAACATACTAAAACAACATAATTATTATTCTTAATTACCGATTCTTCAAACTAGAAGATTTTTCTTCTGATTCTTATCTCCATAAATTATTCTCTTTTGCATTTCGAGGTTCATTCCATATTTTAAATTAATTAAAAATTGTCATCAATAATTTCCCCTCTTTAAATGTCGGTTTTATCTTCCCTGTTGTGTATTCGCTGTCCGAGCAGCATAGAACCCGTACGAAATTATCGAGGCAATCGATATTACCGATTTCGTCCGACCAATCAACGGAACGTGAAACGAGGGTTTCCGTCGCCGCAAAACCCGCATCGCGCAATGCGTTTTGTTAAGAGGAAACGATGTCAAGCCACGATTCCATCAAATTTAAAGTTTCGGTCGCGTCGTTTAATACTTGAGCCGATACGAATGTATAAAGTATCAGTTTCCACGCTCCCCTCCTTTATCCGACTTCACCTTACTGCAGTAAAGTGAAACTCAAACGTGCATTCTGTACGTTTCCAGGTTTATACGTGGCTGCCCTAGTTTTCGACTAGCTCGCGAAAGTGTTAAATGGTCGCAGTTTACGAACGAGTTCGTTCAGTTTTCCCAATTTTTCGTCCCTCGCGAATATTTCGCTGAAAGGAGGGAAAAAAAGGGAATTCGTTTTGCACACTGACACGGAACTACCACCGTTCTATGAAACCTTCGTAAATCTAACAACATTCGGACCACGATCTTGTTTCCGCAACTTCGCCATGTGCCCTGTACACAGGCCGACCATGATCAATATTGAGTGAAAGTTACCCGAAATAACGAATAAAGAATCACGAATAAATTCTATCTGATCGTTATTGCGAATAACGAGTAATGTATGTATTTATCGTGTACATTTTGTATTCGTTATTTTGAATAATTATTTCCCAATGCTGAATGTATTATAACAAGAAACATAAATGATAATGCCTTGCTAGTGACCAAATCTGAAAATGCGAATAATAAATAGCGAATAAACGTTCCATACGAATAAATATTATACAGTAAATATTAATATACTATATTGATATTAATTGATATTTATTATTATTCAAATAAAGTTTTGTTCAAATAATTCCCAACACTGATCATGATACATTTTAACGCTTTTTGGATTCTGTGTCGGACTTCGTCGGATGTTACAATTTATAATTGATTGAAGTATTGGATTCTATAAAACTATAAATAAAAATAAACATATTAAATATTTTATAGTTGTGCTGTCATAACGTGTTATAGGACATTTTTGAAACTGAAACGAAATAACAAATGTCCTGCAGTATTATTAGATCATCCCATAAATAATGCGGTTTTATATATTTCTTTTAGTTTTAAAAATGAAGACAAACAAAAGTGCTTTTTGTTTAAAATATATTCTCCTTCATTACTTATAAATTAGTTATCTTTATTTTTAAAAGTAAAAGAAATATAAAAAACCGCTTTATTTACGGGATGATCCAATATATTCGATCTTTTTTCACTTTTGCAAGTTACACACAGTAAACCAATAAATTTGCACATGAATCCACAGCAGTGTGTTATACACACAGCAAAATAAAATTTAGAGATAGTAAAAATTCAGCTTGCCTATGCCTTTCACACGCCGTAAACCAAACAATACAAACACCAAACCATGCACAAAATCATAAAGATTCAATATCTCCGAACCACTAATTCATAGAAACGTTTTAGCATCCATTTTACACAACAGTTCCCTACTAAAGAAAATTCCAGTAAAAACTATTCTAATCGAATTTTTACGCAACACGAGTCGTCCATTAGTAATTAAACGCACAAGGTAAAAGCAGAAGACCTCGGAATTACACGATAAAAAGGATTAAGTTAAATGCTGCTGGAAAACTTGAAACTGTTCGAAAAGCGGGTTTAATCACTTTGACCTTTAAACAAGCCATAAAATAGAATATGATCTTTCCACCATCTCGTTTGAATATTTTTAATCCTCTTCCCGACGGACGTGGCTGATGTTCATTTATAGCGGCGGCGGCTAAGCAAATCTGGCACGCGTATCGCCACCCGGTTAATGGACAAAAGGGTAATTTGTAATCACTAATTACATCCAGTTAAATCTGACGTGTTCGCCCCGAAACCAGCGCTACGTGTGACGTTGCTCCTTGCTCCTTCTCTCTCCATCGCCTCGACGGGATCGCAGCCACCCCCTGGTCCTAGGCGGTTCACCCTGGACCGTCGGAACCTGGTATGATTAGTGCGAGCGATAAGTCGAGACGTCTGGCGTATTCTCGGCGCGTTATCTGCCTGCAATTAGTTGCGCGTAACGACGTGTAATTAAGACAAAAAGCTCTCGTACTGTCCCTCGTACGCAGCGATGCCCCCTATCTAGGGGTAAAAGACTACGCACGTCTTTGGAACTCGAGATCGTTACGCATCCAGGGAGGTTTATGGCGACAACGTTTTTCCCGGCATGAATGTCAGCCAGAAATGTGAGAATTGTGTACGGGAATTTTATGAACCGTACGTTGAGATGCGAATTTTAGAAAGGCAGAAATTGTTTAGAGGTATTTTATGAGCTGAATGAGAATGCTTGAGGAAGTTGCATTGCGGTTTAACAATGGAACCAGGGTTTAATATGATTATACGATCCTTGTAGAAATTGCGGCAATAGATTTTCTTTGGTTTCTTCATATATTCATTATAGTATTCGAGTGAAGTCATTTGCCTTTCAAATTATGTAGTACGTTTAACATATTTAAGATATCAATGATTGCTACATAAGAAAGTAGTTTTAGTGTTAACACCAGCATTTAATATAATTAATATGTCATCCTTATAGAAATTATGGTAATAGATTTTCCCTGGTTTATTTACCTATTCATTATACTATTCGAATGAAATAATTTACTTTTAAAATCAAGTAGGATATTTAACATTTAAAGTATCGACAATTGTGAAATAAGAAAACTAAAACCAGTCGTTTTAACGGATGCGTTAATTGTAGTGTTAAAGTTCTCTAGATGCAAATATTAGTCAAGAATAAAAAGATAAAGTATGTTTGTCATATTTTAGGAAGAAGTTTTTAAGATACTAAATTAAATATCTAGTATACTATAAAACTATTAACGCGTCTTGGAGAAGTATGTTTAAGAAAATATATAGAAAAATGGATGAGTATGGATAGTCCTAAGCATCGAGGGAAATGAAATTCTCAAACACGTGTGCTCTCTGAAAATTAATTCTTAACCTTCTGTTCTATAATTTCTTTCATACTTGCGCTACAGTCATTTTATTGTTGATAATTTATTAGAAAAAAAGAGTTCTATGCTTATCTGTGTTTACGTTTATTCAGAACCATAACAATTGATAACAGTCTGAAACCTTTGCATGAGTCTGACACGATGCTTTAAAGCTAGAAGTTAAATTGAACCGAATAAACTAAATTTCGACAAACATAAACTGTTGGATGCTCGTAACATTTAAACACCTAATTCGAAACTATGCTTTAGAACTTTCTTCCATAAGTTTCAAGTTTCACGTAACCTGCTTCTTGTGTTCAATATTACATCGTCTTTTGACGAAATATCTGCAGCTTAGGTGTACTAAAATTATTGACAGGGACTATAGAAGCATACTTTACTGTTAAGACAAGTTTCATCAAAACTATACCGCACTCTTATTCGAGGTTTCTATTTAATTTGTAAATTGAATGTCAATTATCCCGTAATCTTGTACCAGAAATTAATTTATCATCATTTAATTCGATCATATTTCGATATTTCACTTGATCAGGTAAAATACTCGAGTTCTACTTAGGTATAAGTAATTATAAAATGATAAATAAATATAACATAAATCAGTAAAATACATTCTAAGTGAATTTAATATTGAACGTTAAATCTGTTTTAATATGGAACCGATGAGTTCAATTCTGTTTGTTGTCATTGTATTACGACTTAAAATCTTTGTTACATCTTTATCAAACGAATACTATACTATAAAAACAATTATCTACTCGATTGTTTTTTTTATAATATGTACTTTTATAATATGTTATTTATTAGAAATATAAATATTTCTTTATTATCAGATATATAAAATAGAAAATACTTTATCACTCTTATATTTTTAACAAAAGCTTTGTCACGCTCAATTTTCGTTTTATTTCAGTCTGTAAAATCATTTCTCAAAATATCCAAGACATATATTGAAACATAAAAAATATATTTACGTGAAAAGGTTTCCGGGAGGTCCCAAAAACAACACCAAAATTGATTTAAAATGCACTCCAAATCAAACTTAAATCTAAATTCCAGGGAAGGCGGGACCTATTTAAAATCCGATCGACACCCCACTATCACAATCCACAATAGTATTGACACCAGAACTACCAGACGAGTCAAAATTACCCATTCATAATTTCTTCTTCCTGCAATTATTAAAAAGAGAACAGATGTTTCTCTGAGAAATTATTGAAGAAATTGATTCATTACTACGCAAACTGCATTTTAAATCAATTAAATTCTCAATAATGGACTCTGGAGTTTCTACAGAGGAATTTCAAAAAGTTAATTTAGCTGCTCGGTAGTTTTAGTATTAAAATGCCAGAATTAATAGCGTTCAACAGCGTTCGACAGCCGTGACAAAAATAACACGCATGTACACGGATCCGTTTATTATTTTTACTTCGGTTAATTTCACTCCAGATATTCACGATGATGTGTGTCCGGTCATGCGAACATGCATTAATATGAATGACGAAGCTGCGCAAACAATTTCGATGAACTTCATAACAACGGGTAACGAAGCGTTTTCGTGTATACTGTGAAAGATAAATAGGGAATTATCACAGAATATTTCTCTCGTCGATCGTTTGAACGATCTTCCGGTGGACGTGAAAATATTCAATCATAACCGATTATCAATGTCAGTTTAGGTTAACACCCCAATGGCCGTTATTATGAGATGTTCCTAGTCAATAGTTATCGATCAATATCGTAATACGTAGATGTGACTTCCTACCATTATTTTCAGATGATATAAAAATTTTGAACTTTGAATATTGAATTTTGAATTTTGAATTTTGAATTTCGAATTTTGAATTTGATGTTTGTTATATTAATACAGTAGTACTTCGATTAACTCTCGAGACATGTTCCTAAAAGACAAAACACTAATCGAAACAACGTTAAATGAAATCTTAGTACACAATAGGTAAATAAAAATAAGGAAACAAGTGACTACAAATAGAGAAGTTCTATTTGAATTTTAAGTTATTTTTATAATAAATTAACTCTTTGCATTCGAAAGTTTTTCACTAGAAATATCCAACATTTGCAATGAGATGTAGACAACATTCTTTGAAAGTAATTAATGAGAAGACATATGTAAATTAAAAAATAAAGCTATTTGATTTCAATAGTTCACATATGGATGCATTACATAAAGTTTAATATTTTAGTAAAACTATAAAGGTTACACAATCTTGCTATATCGAATCAAGTGGTGACTGAGAATCACCTCTTTTCTAATAAGTTTAGATATAAATTATTCTAATAGTAATAGGCTGCGGTTTTTTATGAAAAATCAAAGTCTCTCGAAGCAATTTAAGTAAACACATTTTCTATATATAATAATGTACATTCAATTTAATTTAATACGCAAGTTCTATACATTTTCTATAATAAGTGATAATTAAGTCTTTAAGATTAGAACGTTAGGTTACAATCTAATATTTGAATCACACTACGAACTACTGCATAATTACCACTGACGTTAATTTAAATCCGATGCAAGAAATGTGCTGCCGTCAAAGCGTTAACCTAAGGTTATTTTAATCCGAACACACAAAGGTAGGAATAAACGTACCGGATTGTTTCCGTGACCGAAACAATACGCTATTAGCATCCCAACGCCATCGTAATTATATGCTCGCGAGCTCACGCAACACGGAGTAACCGTGCCGTTATCTCGGCTAATCCTATTATAATTCGTATTAGGTCAGACCTGTGAAGGACGTTTTTAGCGAAGGGCCCCTGCCCTGCCCCAGTCGCTTGTAAATTTTTATTGACCTATCCCGGCCGCAATAAAAGGGTCCATTATCGGTATTAAACGTCACCGCTTATTTCCCGAGTTCTGATTGATTAACACGTCGTCGTTCTAGTGGCTCGTGTTAACCCCCGGTGTCATTAGTATTTACGACAACTTCAGCAATGCGGCGTTCCTGATAATGCGCTGCGGACGACCCGTGACTTGGTGAATTCCTTGCGACACGATTTAGCTGTTTGCGTCACCGCATTGGAAATAAAAAGCGACGCTACGGGTTGGACGCGTTTATGAACATTACAACGCGTTTGTTCTTAATGTTACATTACTTGTGAGGATTTTGAGTAAACAGGCTTCAAGCTCACCTTGTCACAATATATACATGTACCGGCTTATCACAAAGAAGTGTTGAAATCAATTAACAAAAGTATAAACGATTTATATCATTGACGTCGGTTGTATGCTGTATGGATGTGGTAACATTTGATTTTATATAATATTCTGAGTTTAGCGCGCTGTAAGAGTTTTAAGCAGAATTAATTGAATATGAAGACTTCTTGAAAACTTATTACTTTATCAGTGAGTTTGTTATTGTTTTATTAGAGTTATTACTTAGGGCTTATGAATATTGAATTTTTGCTCTAAATGTAAACGTCCGATAAATATATTGTCACAGGCTTATGAAATAATCTTAATAAAGTTTGCAAATAGTTTACAAATCTGTAAATTATGTAATATCTTTAGTTTTATATAATATACAAGTTGCTGTTAGGTAAAAAAATTATTAAACAAATTAGAAAATAGTAAATAATACATTTTTAACCACTCCTGACGCCTTGCACTCCTGTTCAAGTTATATTTAATGCTAGTTCCAATCATAAATTATGAATATAGAATGGTATATATAGGACAACTATATAGCATAAATAATAATATGCTTCGTTTCATAGAATATCTGACAAATGAATGATTTATCATACATAATATATGATTTATAATTTTGTACATTTCTTATGCATAAATTTATAATAATGCAACTCCATTAAACACCTCCTGCCTAACTCAATTTTTAAACTTTATTTTTAGATTTGGTGCTATGTCTTTTTTCTCGAGAATGTCTGGTCTTTTTTACTATCGTTCGCTTTTTCAATTTTATTTTTCTCTCTCGCTAATTTACCTTGCTGTGTTGCTACTTTTATTAGTTTTATTCCTCTTTTCGTCTCTTTTTTTATGCCATTTATTTCTCTCCCTCTTTGGCTTTCATAATATTCTACCACTTACATGATGTTAACGCAACGGGTAGAGAAAATTATATTATAATACATTAACATAGCAAAATTTTGGTCGAACGCAAGTAAAACCGAATTTCTAATCCTCTTGGACATTATATTATTTACATTACACTCTATATTAATAAAAATGAAAAATATAGTATATAAACAATTTTTATTCAGTTTGTCAACAAATTAACGCGTAGAATATTATATTGTATTCGCTAATCTAATAATGAAAAAAGAAATTGCGTATGTAGTAACAATAGTACATATGATTATAATGATAATAATATTTATACATCTTCACTGTGCACAAAATCATTAAAAGAATATAAAATAGGATCAATATTCGGATCTACACATAAATTATGATATTAACCCCTTAGCCTACTATTTATTTGTGAAGCATGATCGATATAACTGCATTGTCATAAATAGTTGATTGAAAAAAAAAAGAGAAGACTCCTAGGCGTACTGTATGTCGATATGTGCTTTGAAGTATAACAAGTGATAACAGAATAATAATATTTCAATTGAATTCACAAGAATTAACCAATATTTGTGCTTGTCAAATTCTGTTTAAGACCTGCAAAAGGTTAAAAAGTGAAGAGAATGAGAGTACGATTCGTTGTGATTCAGCACGTTTAACTTTTTTGCGTGAAAATGTATACTTCTTAAAGTGTAAACGTCAGAGGTTCACAAACTTTTTATTATTCGTTGGAAAATAAAAATTTACTATTCTTCTTACAGTAACATATAAAAATGAATGAATGAAGGGAAAACCTATCACAATATTATTGAAGAGAAATCGAGAGCAGCGATAAAGTCCCACAAATTTATATTAGGACAAATATACGAAGATATCGATAACGCGAAGACGCGCCATCCGTACCCAAGTAAAGGAAAAATTGTAACAATAGATTGTTTTCGGTACCTTCACACATTTGTTATAGCATTAAAGTGAAACTATCTTTAAACTCATTTCGGATACACATCACTTGTAAGACACAAATAATTAAAAACACGGGAACCCATCACTTTGACGGGTGCGGTCGTTCTAGTGTCAACAAACATATTGTCCCTGAAAACAGAGAAAAACCTGTACAGCAGGAATGGGCTACGCACGCAGTCAAGATAAACATTGTATCTGCACGGTTGAGGGGACAAATCTCTGACGATAAATAAGACATCGCGTAACGTAACAGATCGGCGATCCAGAAATAAGGAAGAAAAACGGCGGTTGCGGGAAACAGCTGGAAAACAAAAGCGAGCAGCTGCGGTTCTAAAAATGCCGGAACATTTAGATGCGGCGTTCGGGCTTCCGGTAATCGAGCTTAGTTTACCGCACTCGTGTCGGGAATTTATTTAGCGCGCGCGCGCACGCTCGCAGCGAGCAATTTGCCGGGTGAGGGCTGTGCGTGCTGCCGGTAAATACGCGAACATGCTCGAATAAATAATATCAGAGTGCATTCGGAGGACCTTGATTCATTAAATCCCGGCTTGGATCTCGTAATACGGTTGAAATGGAAAACGCGCAACGGGGTCAAGCGTGAGACCGACCTCGGCGGGTAACTTCGGTATTGCGGTGGCGCATAATCCTTTCGTAATGACGTGCCCGTTTTTAGCTTTAGCGCAGCTGACACGCCGCAATCATCGCCCGGCGAGGAAGATCCCCACCCCAACGCGTGCACCCGCACGCGGCACGCGTTTCGACTTTGGATTAACCCTCTGCGTCATGATTTCTTTCGCAACTACGATCGCTATATCCGTTTTATTCTTTACACATTGATTGCCGCGAGAAATTTGAACGTTTTCTGTAATGTTACTTGTTGTTCTATAGCAAAGATAGACGGTATTAGAAACAATTACTGACCCTTTGCAGTATGATTTCTTTCGCAACTGCGATCGCTAGAACTGTTTTATTCTTTATACGTTCATTATCATGAGCAATTTGTACGTTTTTTGTAACGTTATTTATTCTTTTATTTGTTCTTTTACACTATTACTTTCTTACTTACGATATTAAATATACTTCTTCGAGATTGATCTTTTTATTATAGTTGTTTATTAAAAACGTTATTAAATAACGAAACTGAACGAATATGAATATAGGACAAAACTAATATGACAAATATAAATATTAACACACAAGAAGTATAAATATAATGTAACAATTGTGAATTAGAGAAGAATAAACAGTAAATAATAATGCAAACTACTTGATGTTTTGACATTTGACAGGATATTGTGAATTGATGCAAACACGTCTCTAAAATTAACGATTCAATACTTGACGTCAGTGTCAGTTAATAGTAGCGGTTGTTGTCTTTATTATATATTTTTTAACACGCGAATATTTTATCTACTGTATCTGTTGTATATTCTGATAATACAAAAATAATATTTAATTCCAATTAAATTGAATATAATGGTAGTAATATTTGCTAACCTTTGTTTGAAATATTCGTCACGAGTCTGACACCATATTAGAAGACAGAGGATTAGTTGTTTGCATTCTAGAGAAATAAAATGCGCCTCGCCTTTTTAGTACTTATGCAGGGTACGGCAAAAACGAGCATTCTTAAGGTGCGATTCCGTAAGGAGAAATACGCGAAAAATAAAGGAGAGAATTTTTCGCTCGAGGTCTCGTTTCCGAGGAAATCGAATTTGAAATCCGTGGAAATATAAGTCGAAAATAAAGAATAAGATTGCATCCCTTTAAGCCTCGTTTATAAGGAAATCGAGTTGAAAAGTTTATTGAGTTTGTAAACAGAAAATACAGCAGTTCCACATTTAACCCCTTATCTCCCTTATCCCTCTTCTATTTATTCTAACCATCCTTAAATTTATAATAAATTGTATTTATTTAATCACTTTTCCTCTTCTCGTATAATATTAAGCTTTTTTACAATTTTCTATACAAATCTTATTTTTTAATAAGTGTGAATAATATCATTTTAATTTCTGACAGACTGGTGAATTTGCCAATGAATATGGTATGGTAATAACCACGATACCATACATTAAAAATGATAACTTATGGTTAATCCTTTATTATATGATAAATCATCTGTGTCACAATTTAGATTTTCATTTAGTTTTTGTTATATGTATATAGTATTATGGATACTGCTTGTCAAGCTTTTAAGAGATAACAGTTTTATCTTAAAAAATTAATGGTTAATTCGAAATTCTTGGATATTTGTGCACTAGAAGATTAATAGATCCTTTACAAAGAGTGCCTTTCAATTCTAACGTTACTGAATTTTACTCTTCTTTTAACTCTTTTTTTAAACCCTTATATATGCATAGTAAAATGTTTTTCATTGAAATATTAAGATAATTTGAAGAGTGACAGTTTGAAACATATCAATTTCTGTATTTATTTTGGATATTAAAATATACAGTTTATATACTCCTAGGAACAGTTTAACGCAGTTATTAAATGAATCTATTCCTTTTTTTTTGTAATCATTTTTCCATCGTTTCCGGTTTAAAAATCGTTTCGTTATTTGTTGAAAACAATATTTGTATGCATGTTTCATAAATACTTGAAGCAAACAGGTAAATTGTAACGCGTTACAGATACTTCATTAAACATCAGCGTCACATATCTGTCAGAAGCATGGTCTCGTATTTTGCACGAATAAAGTCAAATTAATTTTGTGTGGGTTTTTATTGAAAATTATCATGCGTAGTGTCATATTTGAGACACTCATAACTCTCTTTTTCTATATATTTCAATTATTTAATAAAACATTGTAATTGCAAAGACTGTTATCGAAATAAATGATGGTAATAAATGTGTTAATACTCAAGTCAGTGTTTCGCACTCGGAACAAATGAAATTGACAAAGAAATAAAGAAGTTCATATAATTAATTGAATATAACAGTAATTTTTATGACATTTACAATTTAGAGGCGGAATTTCTTTCGAATATCTCAAATTAACTTCGAATGTATTAGAACTTCAAACTTCAAATGTATCAAGCAATCTTCATTTTTTGTCAACCATGTGATTGAATATTTTTGTTTACTTGTAGTTTCAGTTGTATTACCGTGAATATTTGTCTGTCTGAAATGGTATTAAACACAATTTTCAAAATTCAATTAATTCACACGCATTTCAGTTTCTTGAAAAGTACTTACGCTCTTTCTGTCTCAACGCTTTCGCAAAACACAGTAAAATCCAAGAAAGTTATTAAACCACCCAACCAGCTACTCGCTTAAAATCACCGGCGAGCAGAAATTTTGTCAACCATTCAATCTCCCAAAGCAGTGGCAACTTTTCTCATTTTCGCCGGTCACGAATGTGGTCCACAGTCTCCTCAGAAAATAATTTATGTATGGCAATAAACCTAGCATTAATGTAAATTACGTTTCGTGATAAGCCGCGCACAGGGAGCCCCCTTAATAAAGAGTTCTGTGCTTATTATATTTCCAGACGCCGCGGCACGGTACAGCCATAACCACGGTCTACCATCTGCTCATCCTGGCCGGCATGTTCGCCCTCGGATCGGCCGTATTCTGTCCAAACGGTTGCACCTGCGACGACGACAACCTGGTGGTGTCCTGCATAGGAGCGAATCTGGACGTGATACCGATCGCCCTGAACCCAAGCATCCAGCGGTTAGTCCTGAAGGAGAACCGGATAAAAGTCGTGGACGCAGGAACCTTTCAATTCTACGCTGATCTGAAGAATGTTGATTTGTCAAGCAACCACCTTCTCACCATTCCCAACGGGAGCTTCGTGGCGCAGAAGCAACTGGTGGAACTCCACCTCAGACACAACAAGATCTCTGCATTGACCGAGAAAACGTTCCAAGGCCTGAAATCCCTCACAGTACTGAACCTGCGTGACAATTACCTAGAAAACCTTAAAGACGGTCTGTTCGCGTCGCTTTCTAAGTTGGAAGAGCTTGATCTAGGAAAGAATCGAATATCGAAGGTTGAACCAGGCGCTTTTCAGAAACTGGGCACCCTTAGAGTGTTGCACCTCGATGATAACCAACTGAGAACTATCCCGTCGCCTGCGTTGGAACCGTTGAACGCTTTAGCCGAGTTGCATATAGGCTGGAACGCGTTCTCCTCGTTACCGGATGATGCTTTCAAGGGATTGGCACAATTGACAGTGCTGGATATAACTGGCGCGGGCTTGGACGAAATCAGCGACGGCGCTTTTCGCGGATTGAACGCTTTGCGTACGTTGAGTCTCGACGGAAACAAACTGCGAGAAGTGCCTACGAAACAATTAGCGGTGCTACCTCGGCTGGAAGAGCTCACCCTGGGTCAGAACTACTTCACAAGCCTGAGGTCAGGCGCGTTCCAGGGTCTGCCCAAGCTGAAGAAGCTGGACATATCAGCGGCAAAGTTGTTAACCACCGTGGAACGAGGCGCATTTTCGGATAACGCTAACTTGGAGACTCTCGTGCTGAATAGTAACAAGCGACTGACAACGATGGAGGACGGTTCCCTAGCAGGATTACCAAACTTGAGACACTTAATGCTGCGCGACAACGCATTCACGGGATTCTCGGAATCCCTGGTGGCCTGGAACGAGCTGCGCCGTTTGGATCTAAGCGAGAACCCCTTTATCTGCGACTGTGGCCTGCTCTGGTTGTCAGAGGTCCTCGCCCCGAGGAACTCGAGCCCGGTGATATGCGCGGAACCACCGGAATCAAAAGGCAAACCCATAAAGGGCATGACACCGGATGAACTGGCCTGTGCATTTTCCGATCCGAGGAAGCAAGCTTTGCTAGCTACACTATGCGCGGCAGGCCTCGCGCTGCTCACCGGCTTAGCGTTGATTCTCTACTACAGATGTCGCAGGCGCGTCAGGGACGCGTTAAACTACAAATGGAAGAACCGTTCGAGCAAAGAGCACGAGTACCAGAAAACCTTCTCCGATGACGAGTACATCGTTCGAGCTGCGCATCCGCACCACCACCATCATCACCATCAGCCCCAGAATCAACAGATGCCGCCACACCATCACCACCATCATCTCCAACAACAGCAACAGCAGCTGCAACAGCAACAGCAGCAACAACACTCGCAAATCTCGACCAGCATCAAGCCTATACCAGTGACGGAACTGTAGCTAGAACTTCGGGCAGCGAGCCCTGGGGTCGGAGGCGTTTGGTTCCTGCCGCACGGCAGCACTACCCTAGCCGAAGGCTTCACCTACATCGATGGGGAGACGGCGCGACAGATGCGCCGTCCGGGAACGCTGCCCAATTCCGGTGCGTCCGGTCACCGTTCAGTCGGTCCGATGGAGGACGGCTCGACGCCGTTGAGCATCGCTGCCGATAATTGCTCGTCTACCGGCGGCCGATTGCATTACTCCAACCATTCTCTGCGGCGCACCCCTCAGCCGCCTCACCTGCCAACCCGCGAGAACTCCATCGAACGGGAGCAGAACGACTCGAGGGTGCAAAACGGTGTACCCGCCGGCCACCAGCACCCGCCGCCGCTGCCCTCGAGACACCAAGCCTCCTGCGGACAGTCCTCTTACCCCACGCTGCCCATGAACGGCCACGCGACCCACCAGTATCACCACTTCCCGCGCGAGAAGGAAAGATCGTCTAACCGCGAGCGAAGCCGCGATCGAGATGTTGGCGTCCAATCCGTCCCTCACCGATCCGAGAAGCATCGGGACCCCCAGATGGAGATGGAAATGGAGATGCACGATGGGATGGACATGGGCGAGATCGGCTCGTATCGCGCTTAAGTGTCGCCGGGTGAACTCTCGTTTGGAGGATGGTCGAGTGCAGACAGGCCGAGTGAATTGAAACGAAGACTGAATCCGAACGTTGAACTAGAGCACCGTCGGGCGACCGAGCTGAAATGGCGGCGCGTTACACGCGGGACGCCGAAGAAGCGTCCGAGCGTACGATTAGCGAGTGATACTGATAGGATTCGGAGGGTACACTGATTAATCAAATTGAAGACTGATTAGGACTGGCACTGGTGAACAATACCGACAGGCGATTTACTGATACTGGTACATTCCAATCACCCTGTTTACGAGGCCTTGGTGGGAGGAACGCTGATTCAAAGTGGACCGAGATCTTGGATCGTACGTCCCGACTCCGCCTTGAACTGTGTTCCGTCGTTGAACCGATCTGCGGATGTACTTTAACGTGAACGGTGCTTCGACGAGGGAACGGGAACCGTCTCACGAGGAGAGTCGAATGGGACACACGAAAAGAAAGTCGGAATATTACGGCGTGGAGAGAGGACCGATTGATTACTGGCTCTGGGGATCGTCACAAAGCATTCTCGCGTCTCGACGGGCCCGGATATATTGCATTCTGTGTCTGGATACGTGTGTAATATACGCTCCAGAAATTCCATAACGAATGGACGAAGTTTGCGAAGCGAGCGGGACGGATCGGAAAAGATTGCGACGTTGCGAGACGTTCTCCAGGAATCACGTCAAAGGGGACAACGGGCGCGTCTAGCAAACCGATCGTCTCGCGCGCAAAGACGCGCACTCTTTGGCGACTTTGAAGCAGCATCGCCGGCGACGAGGAGTTCGGAAAGCGGAGGAAGAAAGCGGCGGAGATAAAAGTGCGCCGCGATCTTACGAAAATGTTAGCCGAACGTCTAAGCGCGCGGGACAGGGAAACGCGTCGTTTGTAAAACGTCACGCTAGCGCGACGC
The DNA here is from genome assembly GCF_051020985.1 of Nomia melanderi. Lineage (NCBI taxonomy): Eukaryota > Metazoa > Arthropoda > Insecta > Hymenoptera > Halictidae > Nomia > Nomia melanderi. The sequence continues at coordinate 25,923,559 of NC_134999.1, read as the reverse complement.
AGTGGAATTATATCGAATCGCGTCTCGAACAGGGCGGAGCCTTCAGCGTTCCTCGCGCCGCTGGTTCCGGTCTGTCCAATAATTACTGGAACCGAACAGCCATCGATTACGAGTTCAGGAAGGACGTACGGAGAATCGTATTCGGGTTGCTCTGTCAATAACTTGATATTATTGTATTTCGTTTTGTCATGTGAAAACGATGTACGACGTATTCATTGGTACAGCGAATTTATATTGATACACTTCCGTTTTCTTTATGTAATTACGTTTATTTGTATTATTTACGAACGACACGTTTCGTAGGTTTCTTTGTGCTCGCGTCTCGATCTCTGAACAGAGTACTTAATAACAATAATTATTCGATATTATCGCCGACGAAACTTACGCATTTTCCGGCGTTGCTTTGAACCACGTGACAATAAACCATTGGTTTTCATTTTTCCTGCGAGATTTTTTACGTCCGATGCAGCTGGTATAATAAGACTTCCCCTGGTAGATATTTATTAACGGTGGTGCAGACGCTTCTTGAAGAATTAAGTTTCATGGAATTGAATCTATTTTCACGTGTCCTTGCAGCGTATCGACAGTTCGCGCAATAAATGGAAAATTCGATGAAATGATCATATATTATCGAACCCCTCGAATCAGCCATGTAATGGGGAACATTTTTATCAATTTAATGACACCGGCGATTCACTCTGAATACGTTCCGTAATACGACGATCGCGTAGCACCGGTTCACGTCAACTGGTGTACATTCGAAGCGTGCGCGGATTGTAGCCGACCGATTAATTATGCCGAGACTGTCGAGTGCGACAGAAAGAGACAACCTCAAGTTCGATGGCGCCTCGGCGGCCGACCCACGTGACAAGGGTGGAAGGAGTTTTCAGACACGAAAGCGATCTTAATGAGTCGACTGCCGAGTAATCGCTTAATTGAATGTTCTCCTGTACTTCATGAATCAGAAATCGTATAACGATCCTTTGTCTTTTCTTCTCTTTTTCACGTTGAAGGGTACTCCCGGTGGAAAACCGATTCCGGGCTTGAAGTTTAAGTGTAGCACGGAAATGACTCACACTTCTCTCATAAACGTGTCTAATTCGTTATAATCGTGTGTATAATCGTTGAAATCTCAGTTGGATTCCAGCTCCCCTTTTGTACTTTATTTCACAACGTGTATTCGTAATACGTATGGAACTTTATTTCTAACGTCGGTAAGGCTAACTTTGTTCTTCGTTCACGCGGTTTTCGGAATTTTCAAAAACGCGGTTCTTTTCTATTACGCGCTGATAATGTAGTTAAGTGGTTAGGAGTGAAGGTTTCATGGACGCTTAATAGAATTATATTTATAATCATTTTCTTTTCTTTCTTAAGAAGATAAAGGTAGTTTTATTTTACGCGTAAGGATAGAATTATGATGTACAAAAACACGATGAAAGATCATTATTATAATGTAAGGTTTCTAACATTATTATTTTGCTACTACGGATCTATACTTGACAAATATTTACGAAAATAAGTGGCCTACAGTTATACAAAATGCAATTGATAATTTTTCATTTATTTTATTGAACTAGTTATCGCCAGTAATATTATTGACCCCAATATGCGAGGAAAACTTGATATATATATATTATTTCCTTTCAAACCATCAAGTTTTATACAAACTGTCACAATCAAAAATACCATACATTATCGAACGAATTTTTTCATGCAACTAATATTTCAATAGACGACAAGAATATTGAAGTACCTCTGTTCTGTTTAATAATTACATTGCTTTGAGAACTGCGACGTTTTCATATCAAATCGGCGCAACGTTGATCGTCCGTATTGTGTTTAAGTTATCGGTTTCTTATAGACGCGAAATGGTCGTTAATAAAACACACTGTATGCATCTTTTATGGTAGCAATGTCATATGTAAATAAATTCTCGAAATGTTTCTCTGTTTCGGGAGAATCGGACTTAATATTTAATATCCAAGTCGCGGCGACGAAGTGCCGTGCATAGGAAAAATTATCTGCTATACAATAATCTCAAAGTTGTAAATAATTATTTTTATCTTTAAGATTTACGGGAGTTTTCCTTCGTTGTAAGACGTGTATATATTTTTCACGAGATCGAGAAGCTAATATATCTTCCTTTGATATAAGGATACGCAAATTTAACCGGGCCGTCTTGCCGTCACAGGCCCGCCACTCACTAATAACGAATACAGTAACAGAATTTACGGATCGATTGAATTCGCCCGAGTTTCCGGTAGCGAGCTTTCAAAAAGAAAAACACGTGACTCGATGCACCGCTTGTTATCGCGAGGAATTCGACCCTTCAACGATCGAAGCGCGCTAACTTTTTCACCCGTAAATGAACCTGGCGTCTCTTAACACCATCGAAACTCGCAATCAATTGCAAAAACACGTTTTCGCGCACCAACAAGTAAACAGTACCACTAAATTTGTCTGTGTATCGATTTAATAACCATTGGTGCGGTGATAAAAAAATTCTAGCAGTCATGTTAACACTTTGGCATTGACATTTTGGTGATACAATTTTTTGTAGAAATTTTGAGGTTAATTTTGTCGGTGACATATCGAACGAACCTAATTTTGTTGGATTTGTGAGATACAAAGAGAATTGAGAAGACAGTCGCCGTAAAAAGATCTTAACATTTCGGTTTCTGTTTTACTAAGAAATTTCCTTTGACTGTATGGGATTTTATTAAGTACTAATTTGGCAATCGACATGTTACACAGAGCGCAGATTTTCTTTCAGTTATCAATAATAAAATGTAACAGTAATTCTCAAAATTTTGGTTTATTATTTCTGCATTTATGTATTTCCTTCAGTTACACTCCTTCGTTTTCCTTTAAAGATAAATCTCTAATAACTCCAACAAGACAGGGCAAAACTGAAAAATAGCCACTATATGAAGTAAAAAATCTACGGAACAGTAAACTAACATGTACAAAAATATTCAAATCAATTATTATACTCAATATTTTTCGCAAGCCAGATCATCGAAGTCTCGTATAGCCCCAAACTCAACAATTTGAATCCTCAGATTATATCTCAGAATATACACAATCTAATTTTGCAAACATTGAACAATATCTTTTCAAGTCTCTATTCATCAGGGTTGTTAACCCCTTGCCCTATGATGCATTGCTCAATAATAATCAATACAATTACTTTACCATTAATAATTTATTGAAAAAAGAAAGAAAACTGTAGGCGTATCTCCATACTTGCTCTAAAGTATAACAATCACTAACAAAATAATGATATTTAATTCAAATTCAAAAGAATCGAGTACTACAGATTCATCCTTGCCAAATTTTTTTTAAACTCTTCATTACTCTGTCACGTTGTTACAAGGGGTTAATCGTCTAATCAAACCGGATGATCGAGGTTCTACCGCACATTTCTCGGCTTATTGGATATTTCGTAATCGAAATCGCGTTGAAGCCAGCGAACTAGAGCTCGGAGAAGGTTTTCAGCTGCTCCATGATCGGATACGAAGGAGCCAGGAACAGAGAGCTGGGAAAGATGCAAACGTTGCGCGACAAGATTATTCTTCCGGCCGAGTGTACCCTGTGGAATTCCACGGTCACCCCGGCCGGGAAAGGTGACTGCACCTTCAATCGACTTTCCTGCTGTCGTTCTTGTCCGTGCAGGAGCTAGCTGAATTCCAGACTCCCAGACGAGCTTCGATTCCGAAATAGGTTCTGGACGGCAACCCGTGGCCGATTGTTCACGGGCAACCAAGAAAATCCTTCCGCGCGGATTGCGATCGAAACGTGACACACGATCGGGTCGCAGGGTGAATTCGTCTCCGGAATTCGTGGATACCTTTTAGACCTGATTCACACTAGCGGTCGAATCACGGCCGGGTATGACCATTGCTGATGTTATTACATCTAATCCAACGAAAGCATTCGCAGTTGGTACGGTCAAGTCAAATCAAAATTTATTGGCCGTTCACTAACTTCGCTGGATTTGATCTGATCAGCAGCGGTTGACGGCCAAATACGACCATGGTTGACGAGCAGTTAATCAAATTTGTCTGGGAAAATTGAATTGTATAAGTTTAGTCACAGAAGATATTGTGACTCGCGTAAAATGAAAATATGGATGAAAATTAACTAGGTAAGGTGCAAAGTAAAAAATTCGCAACGACTGTGAAACATTGGATTTATCCAAGATTGAGTAAAATAAATTTTTATCAAGTATCGCATCCGTCAAAATAATGGGTTTCAGTTTCACTTCGCAATTATTGATATTTTGAAAATGTTAAATATCCAAAATGGTTTTTGAAAAAGTTTCGCTTGACTACTATAATAAATACATGGAGAAACTGAGAAAATATATATATTCCTACAATTTTTATAACAATTGCATATTAATCGTATCAAAGGGTCAGCAGTTCTGGTCTTAAATTGTATTGAAAAACTATTGTTCTTTTCTCAAGCGTGTAAACAGAAGTGAAACATATATTGACGGAATTTTATTGGTTTTGATCGTTGAATGTAATTGTTTCAGTAAAATCGTTGGTCGTGACTAATTGCGACTGTACCGTTGGCTGCTAGTGTGAATCAAGCCTTAACTGATTTGCATCAGAGCTCTAATTGTACGACCTGCCTTGTATTATCGAGTTTAGAACATGTATAACCGATTGCATACGGATAGTTAACTTATCGAGTTATTTATAATTTATTTTGGTTAAAATTGTTTATATTATCCTTTATTATTAACCAATTATAAAACTTGAAAACCCAAAGTATGCTACACATCAACAAATTTCAGAATAATAATTAAATAAACGGGTTAACTATATGTTTTCAGATTTGTATGATTTAATCGGTAACAGCGTTGCGTTGATATTTTAATCGTTGCAGTCGAATGCTGTTGTAATGGCGATTGCGAGCTCTGATATCTAAAATCGAAAGTTGCAACTAAATAATCTAATTATTCAAATAACGAGAGATTAATATGTGATTTTTTTTCTCTTCTAATATTTAAGACATTCAGTTGTAATTCAGTTGTTTGTGGAGAGAGTTTTTAGAAATTTAAATAACTTTTATCTGCAAAGAGTGAATGTAATATAATTATTTTTAATAATCCTTTCTTGCTAAAATAAAGCATTGAAATGACTTTTATTCACATACATTATTCAGATAGCCTAAGAAAAATATTTCAAGCAATATATTATATTTTAAGCGTGAAGTAATGCACATATTGACTGTTAAAATGGAATTCTGAGAATAGAACATTCTGCGAGCATACATCGCTTGAGGGAATACACCCCTCTCTAACAGTCTCTTCCATATTGGCAATTTTAACGAACACTCGACAGTCTAATTTCGTATACGACTCCAAAAGCACCATGTGGTGGAAGATAAAAATAAATGGAAACCGTTGCTTCGCGAAGAATGGACGTTGTTAGTCGATGAGATAAAAATAACGGAAGAGTTTCGATTAAATTATTATACATAATTAAAGAGGGCATGTAGAATAGATTCTGTTAAAGTATTTCACATTGCAACAGTGAACAATTTGTTAACACGACTTAACACCCAATCACTTTTGTAAAACCACCTAAGTGATAATAATTTTTCATATAATAGACATGTACGTAAGTATTTCTAGAACCAATTTCAGGTTTGTTGCCATAAAAATAAAGAAATATAAGTACATTGTCATTTTATTAAAGAGATAATAGATTGCTCGTTGAGGCAAAACTTAGATATTGACCCTAGAGCAATAATTTTGTCAACGTGATTCTTTTACTGCCACCGTAGACAGGTAGTAGTTTATAGGTCAGAAAGAATTCAAGTTTCTTAACTCGTTTAATAAAGTACCTAAATTGATATTCGATAAGATTTAAAAAATACTTTAGTATTTATTATAAAATATAAGAAAATGTCTTTCGTTAAATCATTGATCTTTTTTAATAAGGTAATTTTTACTTAATGTATTTAGTATTGTATTAAATAAATTTATTGTCTGAATTGTACAAAACGCTATGACGTTTTTCGTTTCAATGTAATTGTTTTCTTATTAATTAACGACGACCATTTATCCGAAAGCGATTAATGTAACAACCGATCAGCGACACAATTGACATTTTGACACGATCGAAATATTCTGACACCCTCTGTGTTCACAAGAATCGTCATTTCGCAAAATATTAGAAATAATTTTAACAGAAGGTTAATCGTAATCTGTCGTTTAAATAGACAGTGGTGTGCAGTTATTTGAAATCGTGATTTCGAATCAAGTTACGATCAAAATGAGATGCAAATTGAAGGTATGCAAGATTTCAGATAATTGCACGCGTTCAAAGCACAAACGATCAACTGCAAATAAATACATAGTGTATGGATCTTTGTAAGTTGTATACAATGCGTGAAAACAAGAAACTTTTATTTGTATCGAAAGAGGCCTATTTAAAAATCCTCTTGTACAATTAATTTTAATTTCGAGATCAGAAATTTACGTTCTAATTTTATTTCTATTTTGTATAAAAAGTATACATAAAGTTCAAATACCTGTATTGCATCTATTACAGGCGTACCGTTCTCTCACACAAGGTTGTTAAAGATATAAACAATTATATGAATTGATGCTCTTGTTACTATATTTCATTATTATATCGTCATCCTTATATTAAGACTACTAAGAATTAACAAGACTACTGAAGGCTAGCAAGAAATCTAGCTGCCACAGTACCAATACAGGGTAAAATTCTTGAATTAACATTGAAATTTACATAATCAAAAGCAAAGATCATCTTGCTTAAAACTTATTGAAAAACTTGAGCGTGTAATGAACCTAACACCGCATTTCTAATTTTTCTTTCTGTAAAAACTCATTTAAGGAGGACATTGAAAATACGTAACGTGAATATTGACTATTATAAATATAATTCCATGAACACACAGTGAAATATTTGTAATTTAAAATTACTTAAAACCACAATCGATTCATATTTTTCTATAACGTCACATACAGTCATTTCATTTTCAAAAATACGTGGTTTAAAAGATCATTTTATTTATTAACGTCACTTTAATAACGTTTTGTGAGAGATCAGTTCGTTTGCCAAGTCCATTTCTTTCAACTCTTCGTTCTTTTGTCAAATCGAAAATGTAATCAACGTTAAACACCGAACTAAGCGTTCATTTGAAAAGAACAATTTTGTATCGACAATTTTTTACTCTCTGTACACTTAACGCTTAAAAATTCCAGCGCGCTTAGTTTCGCAGTGACCGGCGTCGAAATGCGCTAACGGAAGAGAGTTCCATGCAAGATCAGTCCGAAATTATTATCTCTTTTACGCTAAGTGATTTATAATGTTCTTTCCTAACGTTGTTTTCCAATCCGGAACGTTCGTTTCTACGTCGCGTCGAGCTCGTAACGTTTGTACCAAGCGTTGTCTTTAACACTAAACGAACCACGCCCGGTTAAACAATCGATTTTATAATATGATTTAAAGTGCATACTTATACCGTTCATTTGTCTATTCCTATACTGTTCAATTAGTCAGAGATTCCGTTTTAGTCTTTCTGATTCTGATTTTCATTTAATACAAATTACTTTCCTCTTCTTATACAATTTTGATCTAACACGAATTATTCTTTTCTTACACCATTTTGGTTTAACCCCTTCATATACAATGTCGCATCAGATATACGGCGAAGATCTTAAACTGAAATTAACAAAGGTAAATAAATCTCAATTATCTTGAGTTCAAAATAAATATTAGATTTCCGTTATTAATTGTTATACTTTAAAATAAAATAGTTTAAGGGGTTAATGCGAATTATTTTTCTCCTCTGATGCGATTTGTTTGATTTGTTATGAATTAGAGAAACATTTATTTTCTTTTTACACGATTTGATTCGATTTAACACGATCATCCAAATTATAATATGAATTTCATCGTATTGTTTTCTTCTTAGGTCTGAAACTAAACTCTATTGTTCTGTAAGCTCCAACACACAGAACGTATCTATCGCGTAACACAAGATTAAGTGTATTATCTGACTTGTTTGTCTTTTTTCATAACCAGTGATTTGATCGGTTACGATAAGAATAGTTATATATAACCTACCGGTACGTTTAGTGTTAAATAAGCACGGTGCGTACCTATTTTTTATCAGCGGGCCCGAGATTCGTTTCGATATTCAGCCTCGGGCGCAGAGTGTCCTATGAAACCCGTTGCACCGTGAACTCGTTTCATCAATCGATCACACGTCGGAACTCTATCAGCCAGGATTCGCGGAATTTATAATCAGACCCGATGAAACGTGTCCGCGGCGTGCACGCAACACTTTTGTCGTATAACCGAGAAACCGTTCAGTTTTTATCCGACGGATTCCCGGCTGGACGCTCGGGACGCTCGAGTACATTCGAGTACATTCAAGTTAAGTCGATACCTAGTGATAAGACGCAGCTCTAAGTATATCAGATGTTATTTTTTAAGAAACGTAAGAGTTTTCGAGCGAAAGGGGACAGAGAAATATGGAGGGCAAAAAGAAACTGAGAACGAGGAAACAGGGAATCAGCGGAGAAACAAATCCGATCACCGTGTGTGTGTGTCCGTCTGTGTTTTCGGCGATCGAACCTGCGAATGTTCATTGCACCGGAGGAACCTAAATTAGAGATTGTCCGATTGTAATTAAGTATATTGTAATTGTACATGTCGGGGTCGAGTGTCGTAGACAAGAAAAAAAAGAAGAAAGAATATTATACTCCGTTACGGTATAGGTTCGGCAGAAGAAAATTCTATATTTTACGATATGATTGTCGTGCTAAGCGATTGCGGGGAAGAATGAATTAATTGCATCGTATCGTATTGCTAGTCAATCGACACAGGTTGAAAAGGGAAACGAAGACGAAGGGACAGAGAAAGAAAGATAAGGTGAAGTAAGTGTAGAGTGTGATCGAGTAAATGAACTGTGTCGCGAATATTAAATGATTGTACAAAATTGAATGCCGATAGTTTGTAAGGCCTATCATTTCTTGAAATCGACTTACGTTTATATCGTACGATGTATCTAGTATTATGCGTCAGATCGCACGGCGCCCAAATCGTATCTATGCACACGATTCACCCACGTTCCTTTCCCACGCGAGAGACGAATTAGAGTTCTCATTAGTTTCGTGGTACCTTTTCGAAGTAGTTTCCTGCAAACCATCGATCGAAGTGCTTTCCGTTAACGCTGACCGTCTCTTTCGGGATCATAGACGTAGAACTATCCCTGCGCTATCTCAATTCTCCTTTTTCTTTCTACCTTCTACTTTCTAGGGGAGCCAAGTGTGTCGTAGTGGTTTTCCTCTTCCCTTTTTTAACACTTTATCGACTGCAGGGTTCGATTGCGAGTTTTACAGCTTAGAACGTTTCGAAGTTGGGTCAGTTTCTGACTTATTTTCCAACGAAAACGATGTGGTGGAATCGAACACGAATGCTCTACCATTAAAACGACTTATTAACTTGAAAACGTTCTTACACTATTTCACATTATTTTATTGCAGATTTGTTTTCAGTGAAACTCATTTCGATAAAATTTGCATAGGACCGTGGCGTCTCGAGGGAAATAATAATTATTGTATCATTAGATTTCGAATATTTTTTTATAAAATTGATCATAAATAGAGGAAACAACTCTGTCCAATACAATATGAAAGAATTCAATTGCAGAAGGTTAAATGGATTCTACACAATTATAAAGTTCCAAATGCTTTGTTATATTTTTGTAAAATGATTGATATCGCAAAATGATAGTTTAAACGGAATTTGGATAATAGAAAATTTTACTATAGCCACAATAAGTGTTCAACTTGAAAGCTTACAATTTAATCCCAATTTTTAAATTCTCTGCATTGTTTATAAACGTATCAGTGAAATCAATTATTAGCCACTTTAATGACATTAACGAAATAAACAAAAAATTGTAGAATGAAAATTAATTTATAAATATAGTATTAATAATGGAAAATTAAACGCCAACTAAAATAAATATACTAACAAAAATTGCAATTATACGAACAACATAAATGCATAATCCATATGTAGCATAATGACCTTCCAACGTCTCACAAGGTCAGGTCGCTGTTTTGCCTTAGTACGGACACATAACATCCTTTTACAAACTATATGTGGTTGCCTTTGACGTAAAGTTATGACTTTTTGCAAACTCTAGCTAATTTCCATTTGCAAACGAATTATATTATTTTATAAATCAACAGAAAGACATAAGAAAAAAGTTCGCCATTGTAAACAAACTGAAGAGTATTATTGAAACATGTTATTTTGTTAAACGTCATCTACGAAAAAACTTGATCAACAAGCTATGTTTTTGTCTGGATAGATTTAAATGCTCGCCGGGGATTCAGTTGAAACCGAATAAACAAGAAATTGAATTCCTTGGTGTAAGCTTCAGGTGTGACTGAGACCACAGATTTACATGAACGAAAGCAGCTGATGAAGTGTTAAGAAACAACAGCAAAAAAAAAGATAAAATAGCGATCGCATAATCAAAAGAACGAGTTGTCCAAAATGACGAACTCTAGCTAGTCTTGGTAGATATTAGCGGTTGACTTCGGTGTCCATTCCAGTTCTTCGATCTTCGAATTCAAAATCGTTTCTAATTTCAAAAAGACTAAAAGGGCTCACAGGGCTTCACGAAGCCAGCGGCGTAACAGGGATTGAGCGAGAGAACACAATTTTAAATAAAAAAAGACATACAAATGAAAAGAAGTGAAATTTCGGATCGGACCGTCAGCCGGCAAACACGATCGAAAGGGATGTGCCGGATACTCGAAAGTACGAGTTCGGGTCGGGCCAAAAAAGGTCAATTCACAAATTGCATCAATCTGTTTCATGCAAAACGAATATGAACATTATAAATACACAAGAAAGATATAAATAAGAGCTGAAATTTGATTTACAAGTAAAAACAAAATGTTTTGAAACTATGGAGTACATTCGCAGTAAATCTGTTACAAATTTTATTTTTGCTGTGCATAAATTATATTATAATTATATTATTTCAAACTTTACTCGGTTATTTGAACAATTTGAGTATAGCAAAAACCATGTTATAAACGTAATAAAATCTATACTCAAACTCCTAAATCGAAAGTTTCACGAGTCCCGTCGAATTTTTTTGATCCGATCCAACTAGAAAATCGCGTACCCGATATATGGAACTACCCGCACACCCCAAAAGACCGAGCATATGTACGATGGGATTGTACATTCGTGTAAAGCATAGCGGAGCCTTATTGAGAAAGCAATATACATCCTTAAAAACTGCTTAAAGTATTTTCAAGCTGCTAATTCTATACGAATAATTAATTCCTATACTAAGTAACGTCGTGATGTCTGAATCCTCGGAAACTGCGCTCCTCCGTGCTTCGTTTCCGCGAACCGAGCGAACCCGAGTTCCGAGTATTAAGGATACAACCCACGGATAGCACTTTTCAAATTTTCCTAAACATATTCCATTGCACAGCACAATCTTCTTATTTGAACTTGAACGATTGGTGATATTGATCGATTGTTTCCACTGCCATGTAAACCTTTTAACCGTACTTACTTTCGCAGAGCATAAACGGCTTTCATCAGATCGTCTCATATCTTTTCAAAAATTACCACATATCGGTCAAATAATAAGATACGTATTTAAAATGAGGATCGTCCAACAAGTTAACCTCTTCTGTTCGGTTGAAAGGTAGAAAAATAAACATTCGGAAAATGTATACGTTTCTCATTGTAGGACACTGTTCAGTGCACCCGAACAATATTGAGTAAACGCCATTGTAATCGTATCGATTACAACATGGACTGTTAAACGCGTGTAACCTTGAATTTTCAATAACTGTACAAAAGGCGAGGCTGTATCGTAACGATAAATTCTTTTCGTTTTATTTTTATTCGAATACACCGCTCGTGGAATCGATGTTATACCGTGGGCGGCAGCCAGAGTTTCCTTAGACTCCGTTGTAAATAGATTTCCGAGATAGCGTGTAAGAATCATTCATCGCCTATACGATTTTCTCCCATTTATTGAATCTTTAATATAAAGTATATATTAACGGGAAGCGCGGTTCCGATTCTGGCGGCTTTCTTTCTCTCGGCGGTTGCAATCGATCACTGACGATGGCTGATCGAGACTGTAAATAATATTGAAGACGAGAGGGAACGAAGGCCGAAGGAAACACGACGCGCTCGTGGAAAATAAAAATAGTAGCGGCGCTCCGTATTTTGGCGTAAAGAATAAGCAAATATGTCGACTCACGAAACCGAACCGGGAAGACGGAGGTTTCAACGAGTCGTTGGGCCATAACATAGGTCATTAAATATAATAATATTATAGGGATAATCCTGCGTTATTTTGTACATAAACAACTTTATCAACGGATATTAAGAAGTCATCAATAAATCTATATATAAAAGGTATTAGTCACGTCGTTTTCTTTTTCTCCACGATAACCCCACCACCGTCATATTCCTCGAGAATGATATCAGTGTGAGATAATAAGTGGATCATTTTAGCACACAAGAGCTGACAAGAGATTTAATTCGGTGATTATAATTTTTTTACGAAAACAAACTCATTGCATGTGTTCATTAACACGTTCGACTGCTGCGTTTCTCTAAAATGATCACATCTCTTCAGCGATATATACAATTATCATGAATGAGAATAATTATACGTTATATAACTAAACTGAAACATTAAAATGGTCAACGCTACGACTTCTGGTAGATTTAATTCGCTGTGAGTCAGCTGTGACTGATGCGTTAGTTCAGTGTCAAGAACCGATGATTGACAGGCCGGGAAATGGATTGAAATGATTATGGAACATTATGTCTTCGGTTGCGCGTGTATATAATACAAATTTGGTACATGAATGATATCAATCAGATATAACACATTTATTTCCATAAAAATTTTGGTATCAATACATGTAGATAGAGTCGTACAATGCTTTCATCTGTATGTACAAACGATATATATACTGAAATTATTATAGTATAAGCAAACATTTATTAAATAAGTAGATAAATATATATATTAATATATAATTTACATTAATATACATATTTAATATATATTTTTGGTTACAACTATACACTAAGCAGTCAAACAGCCAAACATAAAACACTCGGAATGCATTTTTCATAAATTAACGTAATATATTACTAGGAAATTGCCTCTTTTCTTTAAAAAAATGAGTACACAGAAAATTTTATAATACACAGTTACTTTTTGCTCATTGCGAGACCAAGGCCAAGAATACTTGCAACACCAATAATAACCCCTCCTGCAATGGCCATACCGTAGAGGCCCTCTGTAAAAAAAAACATATAATACTAATAACAATATACAACCCTAAAATTTTTCACTTTGGATATTAAACTCATGTTTCTACTAAATTAAATACGACATCACAATAGAAAGAGTTAGCACACCAAGGCATTAAAAGAATTCTTTTCATAATACTATTTTTATTGAACACACTTACAGAGAAAAGACAGAAAAAGTAGAAACCGCAATACTAAAACAATAAAACATTTGGTCGATTCAAGATTATAATACAAAACGTATAGACGTAACGTTCTCTGTCAGATAGAAATCCAGTGGTATATATCAACTATTAAAATGTTTTAATGTACAACTGACACAACTCTGTGCTAAATAAATTACTACAAATAGCAATAAAAAATGCAATATGTTCTCATTACATATAAACATGTACAGACTTACATTATTTGTACTTTCATAGTGTGATAAATATCATAATACTGATATGGAGATCGTTTAATACTAATTATGATAATACACATTGTGTATACGTTACAAGGCACAAGAGATTTGATTAAACTGCTATTGATAGCTTTTCAATCAAAAGAAATATAGTAACTACCAACCCATGAAAATAATAATACGACTAAAAGTAATATAAAATAAAATGAGTATTTAATGTTATTATACGTTGACCGTAAAAGCAATAAACCAGAATGAACAATAAGTGTTAACTGTAAAAGCCAATAATAATTTATAAAAAGAAAACCTTTTTCCATTTTTTTCTTGATCAGTGTCTCCAGATGCTGCACTTGTTTATTTCCAGGTTCAACTTTAAGAAATGCTCTAACATATGATAAAGCCTTTGTGTATTCCTGTAAATATAATACAGGATTAATTAACATTCAATTAAAAATGAAACTTTGGTTAAATTATTATACACTACCTTTATTCTAGCATTTCCAATGGCTAAATAATAAAGACAATCTCGTCTTTCGATATCTGACTGTTTGTTGTAAAGATCTTCCATCAAAATAATTCCTTTCCGAATATCAGCAGGATATTTACTTCTAACGAGACACCATGCATACTCAAATTGCGCTTTTTGTGTTAATAGCGATGAAAGCAATTGTTCATGGTATATAAGTTCAAATTTCTGGAAATACATGTATATATATATATATAAATATATATGTATATGTATATATATGTATGTATGGGAACGTATCACATATATGCTACATAAATAAGTATACTTATAATTTATGATGCAATAACTTAAACTGTATAACTATATACAACTATAAAATATTCAGTTTCTGGTGTCATCACTTTTTTTAGATAACATGTTTCATAAAAATTTTTATTGCAAATTAAATTGCTGCTTTTGGCTCTATAAAACACTGGTGACGATCAAAAATTTAAGACTTGGGGAATGTTATATTAATACTACATAACCTCTAAAAATAGTTGAACGTCATATCTAACTACACACCCTACCCAGAATTTGATATTGCAGTACAAAACAATTCTTAAATTATAATATTGTATCATGTTTCGTGCACTTTATCACTTTAAAATATACATGTAAAACGTAAACAAACTATAAATAATTTCCGGATCCATTTTTCTTTAGAATAACTTACCTTTAAATCTTCAGAAGAAACAACCTCTTCTAAAACATCATCCATTTTCTAATGTATATTCACGCGAATTACACAAGAAAATAATTTATTTTGTCCTAAATTCTACTTCAAACGCAGAAAACTCATCACAAATCCACCACCTTCGTTCCAGCAAACCAGACTGTCAAAGATAAAGAAACAATCAAGTCCCCACGTACCTTTCTGCTTGCACACGGCTGCTCATTGGCCATACTGGGACGCGGCATAACATACCCTATTTAAATGATTTTGTAGGTACTCATATATTAAACATTCTTATTTTTTAGTAAAACTTTAATTTTTTACACTAAATATTACAATATAGAAATCTACAAAGAGTATTTATGATAATTCGAAGGCAACACTATTTAACACTAAACGTACCGTAACAGGTCAAACAACCGGCTTTTTCCTTCGTTCATTTAAATTTGTATGAGTCCCTATATTGTTCGATTAATTAGTGTTTTAATTTTTATATTTCCTTTTCTTCCTGTTTCCGCTAAGAAAAATTTATCTCCTAATTTGTTCACCCTCATTTTGTAACCACGTAAGTATTTCACTGGTTACAGTAGAAATAAATATACATAAAATGTCGATACGCTTAGTACTAATAAATCCATTTAATTTTCAAATACTAAATATTTAATTTTCTAATTTTTAAATACTCCAATTTCTATTTTTTTACGTAAAATACATATAATTTACAATCCAAATACAGTTTACACATCTAGACACTTATTTATTAATGAGAAAAATAAGAAGTATTTAAAATATAAAAAGTGTAAAAGATATACTTTATTCAAGGGGACTTTCATTTTACATTTATTGAATATTTTCTGTAATATCAGCTGACATTAAATTTTCTAAACAAGGTCACATATATATTCGACGCCTCATTATATCCTATAAATAAATGATTAAATCAATAAAACAAAAATAAAAAATTAGTCGAATGATAAACTTGTATGCTTTAATGGAATTTTTACAAGTAGAATGAATTATTACGAAATAAAAATATTCATTATAAAAAAATTTCTTATTATATTTAAATACACTTGTGAGCAACTATAAATGGCTAAATAGCAATCAATGATTACTTGTAAATAAAATATCTGTTTTTTTAAGAACACAAAAGGGAGGAACAAAACATTCATTTCTAATTACCTTATACTGTTCATAATATGTATCTCCAAGAAACGTTTATAATGTAAATGATAAATAAAATTCCATAGCAAATATGGTTTTACACTACGATTTCTTGACATATTCGTATAGTAAGCTAACAAGTAATAAATGAAAAATGCAAATGATAAAAAAACTGATCTTTGTACAACTATTCCTAAAAAGTCTAACGTTTAAAATACAATATTTAAATTAAAGTAATTTTGTAACTGAAACTGTATTATGCGTAATACGTATAAATAGATAACCGCAGACGGTATACTGAAAGGATAAATATGATATGACATTACTGTCATGTTGGTTCATTAACAACCGTTACCATACATGCAGCAGAGAAGGAAGGAGACGTTTACACCTCACTTTGACACTACTTATACTGTAGACCACAGTCTGAACACTGTGTGCTCAGTTTACAAAATGAATCCTGGTTTTCTACGGTAAAACAATACAATTACTAAAAAAGGATCGTGTGTAGTACTGCTATATTCCACTATAGTTTCATTAAAAGCTAGGATCGCTATCAAAGAGCGAATATATTATCGAATCCAGCCAGAACATATATTTAGCGTACCTTAAAAATATTAGAATGAGAAGAAGAACTAGTTTCTAGGTTCAGAAGACTAATACATCAGTAATCGGTAAATTACGTAAATGCTGCATGCCATGAACGAACCTAAAGGTCAGTCAGTCTTACATAATCGCAAGGCAAAAGGTTGACTCATCTTTACACCGCAGCCTTCTTCGCTAAACAGAAATTTTGCGGTTATTTTTTTCACCATACTTCACATTGTTCCAATGACGTAACGCTTTTCACTGTTAGATTAATTAATTCAGAATGTACTCTCAAGGGAGCCTGACAGAACGCATTAGTCTTATTTAAGTCGTGACTGTCCGGGGAGGTTCCCGATAACACCGGGGAACACGTTCCCTCGAAACTACTCTTACCTAAGAAATGAAAATCAATAAATTTGAAAACGAACAAAGTTGTTGAAAATTTTTTATATAAAAAACTAAACGACTGTATTCTGACGGAACTTGGACAAGGTTTAGAATATCTGTAATCTAAATCAATACTATAATTAAATTCTAAAGAACTTGTTTTATTTGAAAGATGAAAACTGAATTATCAAAAGAGTTTTACATAAAATAATTGTATGTTATAAGAAATTATTCTTAAAATTATGTAATGATGTGCATGTTAATTTGTAATTAAAAATATTACTTTTCTGTAGCGACCTTGAAACAGTTATATAGAGGAAAAATGAATGTGCGTGTGTACTCATACGCGCTGAATAATTGGGGAATTTAAAACTTACCATTCCAATATGAATGCAGTTTTCTTGTCGTCAAAATTAATATGTTAAATAATAAGTACTGATAAAAAACAATGTCTTATGTTTTTCATTTTTATTCCTAGCGAATTAATTTGTTTCTATATTACAATGTTTCTGTCCCGTATAATCATAATATTGTAGATGATTTTAAACTGTAATGTATTTAATTTCGAGTTTGCTTCTGTATATTTATTCGTATTTCTTGTAAACCCACAGAAAGATAATAATCGAATAAATTTGTGTTCGTAATTTTAGCAGGTACATGAACTCAATTGGAAAATAGGATAAAATAATGAAGTTATACGAGGACGTAAACCGAGTGTCCGTTAATCCTCGTTGATCGATAAGAAAACCCATTTTCGCCAATTGCACGGTTAAGTATTTAAGCACGGGGATTATCACTGCAGGTAGATATGCGGATCATTAACATAATATTTTATTTCAAAATAACCGTGTTCCAGTGTATCAATTTAAACACATTTACATAAATTTTGCTTTAAATCAGAACATTGTTGCGTAATTACAATACTCAAAATTATGCGTATAATTTAATATCAGAGATTTGTTTACAATTGGTTCGTTAGCAACTTAATAATGAGTCTGAAAAACTGGTTGGTTAATTTGAAAGTTGGAAAACTTCTATCCTTGTCATTTTTAAAATTCGTTAGTACATATTCAAAGTATTTTTACCTACATGAATATTAAAATATAAACCAAAAGTAAATGTTTATAAAATGTCTATAGACAGTAAATGTTTTTTAAAATATTCATAAACGAAGGAAGAAAATTGAAGTACCAAGAAAGTGTTTTCACGTTTTTTGTTTGCTTGTAACAGAGAAAACAGGAATTTCCGTCATTCCATCTAATGAGCACGTGTGAAACTTATGTTTCATTTAAACACTTAACATGCAGTAAACGGAAGTTATGAAGAAAAATGTATTAACGTATTACGATCTTTATTACACGCACTGATGCACAAATATTGGTGACAGCGTACAAGCGTGACAGTAATGTTACGATCTCGATATCTACTGCTGCCTTTGTTTCGCGTACTCGCGAATCATCCCCTCTCTCACACGTACTTCAAAACCTAGCACGTCAGCTTGAGTTTGGTCGCACCTGATTCGCACGTACTATCTCGCACTTACATCATTATACGTACAAATGTGAAACATAATGTCAATTTCAAAAGAATTACACTGAACTGAAGAAACTTTGTGGATAAAATACCTGGAGCAGGGTTTGAGATGTGGCATACTAGTTGTAATTAGATGACACTTGCTAAAATATATTTACATATTGCAAGTGAAACTAGGTATTATTTATTAGTGAGTATTTACAAACAATATATATCACTGCTGTTACTTATTTCTGCTTATTTACAAAAATATGACTAAAATTACGAAAAGCATTCTTTGAAAGTGTAGCAAGTTTATTCTAGCGCTTTTATAAAGACAGTCTCATTCAGATTATTCTTATTAGTATATAATTCTTAATGCCGGTTTTCACGAGGGAATTAGAAATCTCCGTTGCTTCGGCTGAATGAGTTTCTTCACGGTGTTGCAAGTTTTGCA
The DNA here is from genome assembly GCF_051020985.1 of Nomia melanderi. Lineage (NCBI taxonomy): Eukaryota > Metazoa > Arthropoda > Insecta > Hymenoptera > Halictidae > Nomia > Nomia melanderi. The sequence continues at coordinate 25,904,488 of NC_134999.1, read as the reverse complement.
AGAATTTTAAAACTGTAAGATTATTTAATAATTGTATCTTATTCTCACTTGCGTGGATGGGAAAGCCCATTTTTTGGTACTTCCATTTCCTCTCTAAAGTGGAACATTAATCAGGATGTTTTGCATTCCCTTCATGATACCATCCCCCTGGACCTGCTGCATAGCAGTAACCCTCATGGTCCTGCCTTTGGGACTTCGAGCTTAGCTAACTCTGGGATTGCTCTTTAGACCTGATCTTTCTCATAAGGAACGATATCCTCTGATTTCTAGTTCTACCCCAAGGGGCAACTGGTACATGTTACACTAATTTCCAGCATCATCGCTATCTCTTCCCGCTTACAGGACTCTACTCTTTGTACCGACATCTTGTACTCAGGCAGTTGCACAGGATACGTTCGACAATCTTTAACTTTTAGAGGATCGTCATTTTTTCATGAAAATAATGATTCAGTTTCCCAAATATTCATATATGTAGATACAACACGTTGTATATTTGAAGACTTGACAAAATTTTAATTTTGCAAATAAGTTACATGTATGTTAATGTTGTTCATTACGAATCAGTAGTCGGATTGTCAAACCGTTCAGTTTTAAAGATCTAAACAAATGAATACATAGATGAATTTGGGAACGTCCCTTTAGCGTTACCCAAACTTAATGACGTGAATGTAGAAAGTTTATATAGTTTCTTTTTTATTTTATTTTGCGTTTTTTTATGTTCAAGATTATAAAAACGTAGAAAATCCATAGATACAGATACAGAATCGCTCATTTCGTCAGACTTCTGCTCTTGCCCATGCCTACATAACTCTAGGGCCCTCAACTCTGAAATTTTTTCACCGACTGTAAGTTTTTCCCAATGCCATCTGCATTATCAACTCTTTGTTCCTCAACCACTCCTCGGTGATACTGGATAGTTGAAAGATACAATAGCTACCTTCCTATCACTGACTATCGCATCATCAAAATTCTTGATGTCTTAGAATAGTCTGCTCCTTTCATGACTTCTGATCATGTATTCATCGTCCTTTTAAGACCCTTGTCTGCTGGCACCAGTCGCCTCCTAACTTACTATAGTGTCAATGTCACTGGTACAACCAGTTTTGTGAGCTATCGGTGCTTGAACCATACTACTTGACTTTAAGGGAGTATTTGCAACAAAATTGTACCTGCGCACCCTGCTTTTCATCAATTCTTTGCGGTTCTTTCTATGATTTTGATTTCTATGAATTTTAGGTTTTCGAATTTTAGGAATTCTTTCTCTTTTCAGACTGATTATAGATTCCTACACCCAGCACACTATCAAAAAGGGCATGCAACACCTCAGTGTTACGTATTATCGTTATGTTTAATAGACTGTCTGATGCTAGCTGAAAAACCTCCATGAACTTTCCCGTCATTAGTACTTTATTTAATGTTGATTGCATTTGTATTCATATGAATCCGATGAGTATACAGAATATATGGAATGTCCGCTCTCAGACCCCATTATATGAGTAAGACTGGATACAATGGGGAGCCATCAGGTACCTCAATAGCATCGTTCGCGATACTGAATCCCAGTGCCCAGTGCTTGGATCTTCAACTAACGGTTTTTGGGCCACTGGGGCTTTCTATGGCACCTGATAGCCTAAGTCCTTCAAGATTGTTTTCTCTTCTCCTACAACGACCATGCACTCATCGCAGTACAATGAGAATAACGTTTCGTGACGCAAGCTCCGATTACATTCTGGTTTTACGCTATGACCAACACGAACAATATCATTTTTAAGACAGTCTTCAGTATTTATAATTTTATTTTTATTTCATTTTCAATGACATTTTATATAATATCATTAATGATAATACGATTTGCATTAATTTTGTAATTGTATCGTGTATTCTTAAGCAAAGTGTTTCAAGGTGGACAGCGTATCACGTCGCAAGCTCTGATTACAATCCGGTTTTACCCTACAGCCAACACGGACAATGCCATTTTGGAGACAGTCTCTAGTATTTCTGTTATTCGCATATTTTCGATGGTATAGATGTAGCTAGAAAACGTTAATCGATCTTTCTTGGGAAACAACCCGCTCGATCACTATCAATGGCACTTCACGCATCATAGGCTCACTGTCTATAGTGACGGTCCCGATATAAATACATTTTAGTTTATTATATTCAGTTCGCTGCAAAAAGAATTCAGGTCAGCAAAACATGCGTAAGGTTAAAAAGTCTAACAGATGGTAGAAGAATTGAAAATGTTAAAACAGAAAATGTTGGTCTCTTTATTGGAAAATTTATGTTAGGCGACGATTAACTCTAGATTTACGGGCATTTAGTATAGAGTTTATTCTATCATTTCTAGAAACATTGCTGTCCGCGTTTTTATTTAATTTAAATCTTAGAAATTAGATGTTCAAAATTAGACAGTTGGTAATCTAAATAAATAAAATGTAATCATTTCCTAAATGTTTATAAAGTTCAATATGCGTTAAATTGATGCGTTCCGTAATCCTATTGTTAAAGAAGCCTCACACAAATTATTCCACTGGTATACGAAAAATTAGTTTCTTTGCTAACTATACGTATAATCATGATAATCTTCTGAAACTACGTTCCTTCATGATTTGTCGCAAACCATGTGTTCTGGATATGTATTGTGAATAACACTTTTCAAGTTTTTCTTAAAATATTGCATTACACCGTAGTAACTTCTTATTTGAATAATTGGCGAACAATTGATGATATTAATCAATTGATTTATTAATCTTCCATCCGTGCCCAATTTTATAAGGATTTTCATCATCAGATTGTTTTCAATAAATCAGTTTGCTTCGTTCCTTTTTATGAAACATTATTTATAACACGATGTAAGCAACATCAAGTAAAAATTCCATCGTAGTGGTACTGATTTCAAGACAGTGCATTGGAAACGTTTTCCACATTGAATATTCAATAACTGTACAAAAAGCGAAGCTATGTCATAACAATAATTCATTTTCGTTTTATTTCATTAACTTTTATGCACGCTTGTGTATACAATTCGAGGAATCGATGTTATATCATGAATAGCTGCTGAAGTTTTTTCATTTGTATTGTAAATGACGTTTCGAAGATCGTGTACAAAAATCGTACATCATGTATGTGAATTTGTACTAATTAATGAATCTTTAATATAAAGAATATATTAATGGCGACGTTAATTTCGATTCAAGCGGCTTTTTTCCTTATTTATTATAATGAATCGTTAAATTATGAAAAAGCCAAAAGAAAAACGTTACGTGTGACAAAAGAAGAAAACAGTAATGGCAGTCTATTTCAGCGCGAGAAATAAATAAATAAAATATGTTAAATAGCAAAACTAAATAGGTAGTTGGCTTGGTAGTTTCAAGTTATTAAACAAACAATATTATAGATACAGATCATCCTATGTATTTCTGTACATAGATGATTTTATCAAAAAGTTATCAATAAATATGATTTACATGGTTTCCTATTGCACAATACCCACATTGACACTAAATTTTCTTTGTAGACTGTATCACAAAGAGATAATAAATTAATTATCACTAATAAATGAATTAGTAAGAAATTTTATTTACTCATTGTAATTTGTTTACAAGAACAAACTAATTATACATTTTCATTAATATATTTAACTTTATGATACAAGATTACATAACTTTAATGAAAATCTGGAACAAAAGTAAACAAATCAATACAAAAAATATTTATTGCTGTTAATTCCAGGCATAAGAAAATTAATTAAATTATTATTCTAAATTATTAATTAAAATGAATGTAATAATCATTAACTCATGAAAATATTAATAAAATTAAAAGCAACAAAAAGTAAAATAAATGCCCATTAATATTAATCATTGAATGTAAAATTAATAAAAAAGAGTGAATAATTCATAACCGACTTATTAAAAAAAAAAACCTTTTTTCCACTTTTTCTTGATCAACATTTCTAGAAGTTATACCTGTATATTTCCAGATTTAAGACTAATAACTCCTGTAACATATGATGAAGCCTTTCTTTATCTCTGTAAATATAATATAAACTTAAATATTTAATGATAAATTAAATTTTGTTCAAAATATTATACATTACCTTTATTCTAGCATGTCCAAGTGTTATTTAATAGTTGGAATCTTGTTCTTCAGAGTTTGAAAGCAATGCTGTAAATTTCTTTAAATGAATCGGTGATAGTCTGAGTTGGTCAAGTAATAAATTTGGGTAGACAGCATTAAGCATATAAGTTTCAGCACTTGAGCACCCAACACAGGCCATCAGCGATATTTTCTCTCTTGGGCATTATATTTCTTCTATGCATTTGCTTGCATAATATCTCAAAAATCAGACAAAATCAAATGGATATTTCATAGGTTATTAAAGTTGTATTTAAACATACAAATAAATTATCTAATAAAAAATATATTTAAAAAAAGGAATTTGACTCTTGTATTTATTAAATTAATAATATAAAAAAGATTTATCTCAATCAAAAAGTATACCTCCTTATATCATTCATGTAAATATTTTTTCATGTAACAAATCCATTCTAGTAGTAAATATTTATCTAGAGACATGAAAGTTAATCTAATTAACTAAATAATATTTAAACAAAGATTATAATTTTTGGAAACACTTTATTCTTAACAAAGAAGTCATAATACATATACATCTAATGACAATAATCTATAGCGTATGTATTTTATGTGTAACAAACAATTCACTATTATGAAGCTTTCAAAAACTGATAAAAGCACAGTAACTATATATCAAAATAAGTAATCATACATGAAATAAATTGAAAAAAAGATTAAGCCACATAATATTACAAATAAACAAGAGTTAATAAATTTATTATAAATAGAATGAAACAATGCCTTTCAAATCATTAGATTTCTAGAAAATGTTTCAAAAATAAATTTGCTGCAAAACTGAATTTTGTTCTACGATTTCATAAAACAATAATAACTATTGAATTAAACTTACATAACCTCTAAGAATAATTCCCAAAATATTAAATTGTAATAAAAAAAATTAATTAACATTGGCATAATAACAAATTTGATCATACTATTACTTCGAAATACATATGTGAAAAAACATAAACACATTAAATGTGTTACGTATCTTCATTAAAATAACTTACCTGCATATTATAAGAAGAAACGATTTCTTTTAAACAATCTTCAATTTTATAGTACAAGTTACGTAAAATGCACACAACAATAATTTATCTTACCGTAAAAGCAATCAATTTATTACAAATTTACCAACTTTACATCAGCAAATCGGATTGTCAAATGTAATAACTAGATGTAGTTTTCAGTTCAAATACTACTGCATTGGCCAATGAACGACGCAGTTTAAAAGCCTATTTAAATAATTTTACAGCCATATAGTAAAGAATTTTTTTTTAATAAGACCAAGTTTTATAATGGATATTATTATATAGAAATTTACAATTAATATTTGCAATAATTCAAAACTAGCACTAAGCATTCAAAATTATTTAATCATAAAAAATAAAAAATTTTATTTTGTTGTGTCTTTGTGTTATAATTTTTGTTTTTCTCGCATAAAATAAATTCTACTTATATTATAATTATAATTTATAACTTTAAATATTTGTTTACTGACAATAAAAGAATAAAAAAATTGTATTATATATATATATAATGTTATATATATATGCATAACAGTATAAAATATATAAACTAAAATATATATAAATATATAAACGGTATAAAATATTAAAAGTATATAACGGTTAAAAATATATAAACCATTTTGTTTTTTCTATCAATATTTATTATAAAATAAATTATCAACTTAACAAATTAAAATATTAATTGTTGGAGAAAATTTCATTCAAATGCTTTGTTAACGAATATAATGGCATACCCATTACAGTATAAAAGTCACCATTTATTTTTTCAATAAAGCAACCACCCATATCTTGCACACCATATCCTCCAGCCTTATCACTTTACATGAAAATTTTTATAGAAAAATTATTTCATAAAATGTCATGATAAATTTTACAAAGACACAAAATAATTTATACTTACAAAGGTTCTCCAGATTTAATATATGTTTCTATTTGCTCTGCTGATATATTTCCAAATGTTACTTTTGTAGATTGATAAAAATTTTTTTCTGTCTTAGGTGTTTTTAAACATACACCCGTATAAACTGTATGTTCTTTTCCTGCTAGACTACAGGATAATAGACATTCAATTTTTATAGCTTTATCTTATTAACATAACAACTAATCGTTGTACCTTGATAACATTTCAAATGCATGCGTCTTATTTTTTGGTTTTCCATAAATTACATCACCCATTGCAACCATAGTGTCTGCACCAATTATTAAAGAAGGTGGTACAATATCTTCTTTTAATCTGTTGAATACTTCTTGTACTTTATATTTTGCTAAATCCTGAACATATTTTCCGTAATTCTTATATGCGGATATATCTAAGTTTTCATCATAAGTTGAAGGTACTACTTCTGCATTTATACCCTAGTATATACATATTTACTAATTAATAATTCATCAAAAAATGCTTTATTCAGTAAGCTATGACAACATTGATATAAAATAAGAATATACAATTGTAAATCGTATAGACATTAATGGTTACTAAAATGCTATTATAATTTCTTCAAAAATGTACTTTAAATATTATGAAAAGAGTTTCTGCTTTCTTTTAGTAGGTTAACACCATTAATATTTGTTATGATAATGCTTATAAATAGAATTTTTAATACCAAATTTTTATATTACAAAATGTATTACCAATTTGTTTATTATCTCATGTCGCCTAGGAGAACCACTAGCTAAAATGACTCTACTTGTTGATAAAGCTTGCATTGTTTGTTCTAACATTATTTAGGATGTTAAATAGACTTAAAAGATGACCTTTAAGAATATGCTTTAATGTTTATAAGATTAGTATTTCTTTTATATTTATGAATTCTATTTTCCACACTATTCTTCACTTTATCATTTGTTTTGATGTCTAGGTAATCTTTCTAGATGTCGCTAGGCACGACTTACGCCAATAAACGTGTTTGACTGCTTTTTACAACTAAAACTATATTTATGATTTATTAATTGAAAGTAGGTAAAACGTATGTAACAATAATTGTCATAATAACTCTAATAAAAAAATCTTTATTTATACATTTGTCATGCTTAGAACATAGAATGAATTCTAATATTTACTATTATATTGAAATTATTATACATATTAATTATTGATAAAAGATATCCTTTTTCAAAAAGAAAATAAATAATTTCTTATAGAAATCACTATTATACTATTTGATAACATTTAATGAAATTTTCAAGATACTTCGAATGTGTAAATCTGTCACGTTATATTAAATGCGAAATGGAGTAAAAATGGCAGAATTTATATCGCTATACACGATATTATATGAAGATTAGACATTTCAAATAATGACATATAATAAAACTGTTACGAAGTGCTATTTCATTCATCAAAATATTGAGAACATACTACAAGAAAATAAAACAGTTTTCTTTTGAATATAGGATAAAAAAAAGAAGTGACAGATATATTTCACATTCTCTCGTGCCGCTTACAATTTTTCTTTCAAAGGTACGATAAATCAAAAAATTATGTGTACTATGTACTATCTAAAAATTCTTTATACTATTTTTTTATACATTTCTCTCGTGCCGCTTCCGATTTTTCTTTTAAAGGTACAATAAATTAAAAAATTCTTTATAGCATATACTATATAAAAATTCTTTATACTATAATGTTTTGATATATTTGCACAAAAATTGTTTAGATTACAAGAAAACTACAATTTTATTCATACGAAAAGTAACGATCTAATAAAATATTTGGAATAACATAATTTCGTAAATAAGGACTATGTGGCGCGCAGCAGGGATAAATAAACAGCAGGTAGTATGCTGAGAGGATGAATATGGGATAACAGAACTGTGGTGTTAGTTCATTAACAACCGTTACGAAAAATGTAGCGGTAGAGGGAGGAGGCGCTTGCGCTTCACTTTGACACTACTTACGTTGCAGAACGTATTTTGAACACTGTGTGCCCAATTCGCGAAACGAATCCCGCCTTTCTACAGAAGACTGATGAAATTACTGAAAAAGGGTCATGCGTAACGAGTGCTAGCTATACTTTACTGGTCTAATTAACAACTGGGATCGTCATCAAAGGGCGAATACTTTATCGAATACAGCCGAGTAGAATGGGGATGAGACATGTGTTCAACGTATTTTAAAAATATTAGAGCGAGAAGGAGAACTAGTTTCTAGGTTCAGAAGACTCTAATACATCGTAATCGGTAAATTACGTAAATGCCGCATGCCATGAACGAACCTAAAGGTCAGTCAGTCCGAGGTCTTACATAATCGCAAGGCGAAAGGTTGACCCATCTTTACGCCGCAGCCTTCTTGGCTGAACAAAGATTTCGCGGTATTTTTTTGCCATACCTTGCATTGTTTCAGTGGTGCAGTGCTTTTCACAGTTGAATTAATTAATTCAGAACGTACTCTCAAGGGGGCCTGACACAGCGCATTAGTCTTATTTAAGTCGTGACTGGGGAAGGAGGTTCCCGATAACGGCGAGGAACACGTCCCCTCGAAACCGTTCTTACTTTAAGGAATGAAAATGAAATAGTTCAGAAACGAAAATTAGTGTTGATACAGTTTTATATGGAAAATTTGAAGAATTGTATCTTATTGTAATTTGAGAAAGCAATCTTAATATTTACAATACAAATCAATAGTAGAATTAAATTCACAAAAATTTGCGTTATTCTAAAAAAAGAATTATACGTGAAATAATTTATGTTCACAAAAATTTTCTTTTGAGAGAGGTTGAGAATACATATCTGTGAATACCCGAATGAATATCGGAGAATTTTGTTTTCACTTTTTTCAGTGAAAGTTAAGTGCCTTTTTTTCACCATAATATTTCGTTTACGCGTATTTTAGTTTTCATTCAATATGAAAATAAGATAAGGTAATTAAATTATGTGGTAAGATGAGTTTAATGTTTACAGTCATGGAAGTTACTAATTTAACATTTCATTTTTAAATAATTCAGCCCTTTAGTTACGAATGTGGTCCGCTGACAACTTGAATATAATGTTGAAAAACATCGAAGTATTAATAATTATTTAACAGCTTCCAATTATTCACATTCCTTAATAAATATTGCCTATTATACTTTTTGTTCTGTTATATATAAGAAAAAAAACATTTCTTAAGATATTTATAAAGGGACGAAAAAGTTGAAGTAACAAAAAGAAGTATGTTAAAAAAAGTGATAGAGAATAACAGACAGATACATTTAATAATTATTTTAAATATATTAAATGAAAATGATAAAAACATATATATTAATATAAAGTCAAATTTTAATTTCAAATCGTTAAAATCAACTCAAAGAAACATTTTGAATAAAATAATTGAAATAAAGTTGGAAATGTTACACATTAATAATTTTAATCATTCAATTCTTCGAATTGTTTTATTAATGTTTTAGTCAAGTTCAAAGCAACAAAAGGTTGCGGAAATGTATTTGTTGCAACTGACGATGCAAATAACACGGAATTCTCGAAGATTCCGTGAAAACAAGGAGGGTTATCTGTAAATCTACATAATCAGAGTCTATGACGAGCAGGATATTAAAAACTAGTTATTAAAGGGTATTCATAGACAGCATACCAAGATAAACGCAGATGATGTATGCTATTGTTGTTTCATGCCTTCGCTTTTTTACGGAATCGCGAATTCATGGAAAGAGGGATTACTCAGATCATGAAAGCATTCTTTGATAGAACAGGAAGTTTGTTCTACGGTTTACGCAAACTACTCTATACTATACGTAAATTATAAGTATTTTCATGCATCGAGTAGCTCAAAATGATAGTAGTCTAATTCTTATTTCTAAATTTTCGAGAAAAAAACTTTTATGAAATGTTCTTGGATTAATTAAATATATACTAATGTTACAATTCTCAATATTAATAATTAATATTCATTTTAATATTTATTAATAATAATATTAATTATGATTAATATCAATATATAATCAATATAATAATAATTAACATCAATATAAAAATTAATATAAATTAAAAACTAAGGAATAAAAGTTAGACCAATATTATTCTGAGGCACTCAATTAAGAGAATTATACTTTATTGTAATTAATGAAATTTCACTTACGTAGCTGAAAGAACAAGATAAAGGTCATCAGTTTTCTTTATGTGTCGTAAAATAATAAATGATAAAGAGTAATACACTGTTATCTGTATGAAATTGGATAAATATATGGATTTATTTGCAACTTTGTTAGAGTCGAGCAGTAATCTTAATTCCCAAATATTAAGTTGGCGAAATTGACGATTTTATTTAGCTAATATTTAAGTGAAATGACCGGTATAAGACAACTTCAATTTGCATGAGTATGATGAAATGTTGCGTGTGGGTATCGTAAAAATTCCAGTGATTCGAGTGACCAAACGTGTTGAGTAATTACAAGGATATTGCACTGCGCATCTGCATCGGGCATTACATAACTATATTATATATCGAGTCTCAAATGTTTTTAATCGTGATACAAATTTAATGTGTTATGATGATGGTTAAACACTTTGCTCCTCTAGGAAAAAAAGTGTACAAGGAATGCTATATATCGTTTCCACTTAATCTTCACTTTTACCTCCTTTTATAATTTTTTTGTAGTTGCATATTTAAACAATAACTTTACGCAATTTGTTTGGGTATTAATAATGTTGTTATAATTCTAATTGTTAAAATATTCTTAATAATTTAGGTTCATAAATTTTCATCCTGTCGTAATAAACACCCAGTATGAGATGTTGGAAACGGTTCTTGTGTCAGATCACTTAGCGTATCATCACATCAATCAATCAAACGTAGAGATCAGTGAGAGGTTGGCCTGTGACAAAATGTATGTTAGTAATTAAAACCGATTGTTTCATCTCATTTATGTTCAATTAAGTGAATGTTTCTATGCATGTTTAAATAATAAACCGTATCTAAGCAAGATTATTCTGATGACTCATAGCTTGAGCGATACGTAATTGTTTCCGAGATACCAGTCATAATTTCTAATGCATGATTAAACAAATAATTGTAAGTGGTTAAAAGATCGTGAATATAATTTCCATTAATACTTTGTACATGTAACTATTTTTTATTATATAAAAAAGTAAAATTTTAAATGTTACTGATAATAATAAAGCAATCAAATATTTTAACCACAAAAAATTAGTATAAATATATTCGATTTAATTTGAATTATAAAACTATTTATAATTTATAATATCTGCATTTAATAAAAATATAAAGGTTGTGCTTGATTTTACTACAATGATAATTTAGTGTTATCAAATACTAATTATTAATTATTAATGATTTATTTATGGATTATATTAATTACATAAAGATTCAATTCAATTTATCATCAATACCATATGTATATAACAACCTAATACAATTTAAAATTCAATTCATTGTATCCCAATTCATTTATTTGTAAATACGTAATATATTGTTCTATCAAATAGTTAAATTACAATATCTCCTGTTTAATGTAAGAATCGAGAATTGATATTTAACGATTTCCGTATACACACGTACAGTTACATTAAGAAGTCCATTAGACATCCATAAACCAAATTAATCATCTAACATTACCAACAAAACAATTTCTCAAAGCGATTCATTCAAACAGAACACGATTATCCTCACCACGATAAGTGTACAGAATGCATCATCGTGATGCACGAAAAGGTTTTCTAAAATTCCATTCGTAACCTTCGCGAGATTATGGAAATCTAAGGCCCGTGTATGATTGATCCTGATTATAAACTCAATCGTTCCTTCGCACGGCAATGTGTTTCGCTGATCGATGAAAAGAAAAGATGAGAAGGGTGAACATTTTGCAAGCCATCTTCTTGGAAGAATTTGCAATGATTTAGTTCGGCTCCGGAGTCGTGAAAATTTCCCTCGCGGCGTCCTTTAAGGCGTCATAACATAAAATCAAGTAAAATCGTGGCCGACAAGCCGAGGCGGCTGCGGTAATCGCCAGCCCGTCATTATTAAATGTGATTACACAACTTGAAAAGCGGCTTCAAAGGACGCGCGCATTATGACACTACGGCACGTAGCCGTTTCTAGGGGGCACTACGTCATGCTTCTGAGTGTCCACATTTAGCATTACAGCTAATACGCCCGCGATCAGGGGCGTATTCGAACGGAACTCAATCCCGGAACACGAGGATCCTTTCTTTTATCCGACGCGACATTCTTAGACGACACGAGACCTTACCCAGCGATCTGGCGACCTTTTAGATTTCTTGCGTATCTGGTTTCAATGAAACTCGTAGGATACCCCTTTACATGCACCGCGCTTCGACTTTATTCAGAGATTAATTCTATTTAAAGAAGGCAGGGGTATTAATTACGTCGGCAGTTATGAAAGTGGTGTAAGTCTAGAATTGAAATATTTTTCAATTCTATTTCACAGGATAAATATGTTTGTTAATTTACTCAAACGCAAACTTTTAAGTTCCTCGAAGATATTTAAATTGTTTCATTCATCAACTGTGTATGTGTTTATCGTTTTTAATCATTGTAAATATTGTTTGTTAGAATTTTATATTTTTCGATATTTCAGTATTATGTTTTGTGTGTGAATGTTCTGCAGTTTTATCTTTCTCCTCTCGTTTTGATTTATCTATAAATTTCAATTCTTCTGTGTCACAATTAAATAAAATTATTTTTTAACAACTTCGTTTTGATAGATGCCAGTAGTTAGTAATATAATTAAATTGTGGATTCAATATATTTATACTGTATCACTTTAACGTTCCAAAGTAGAAAACTTAAAAAATGAAGATCTATAATATTTAATTTACCTCTGTCGCCTTCAAGCTCCGGAGATGGTCATTATTTCCTTGGTAACCGCTTTCCAAAGAATAGTTTCTATAATACTTGATTACAGATCCAATCACTGATTACGATCTAATAACGATAAAAGTAACGATAACAATGATCACTATGAATATCGATATTGTATGATGGATAATGAAGAAATTCCAAGCAAATGTGAAACAGCTCAATTAAGTTAAAATGTCACATGTACTCACTTTACTCAGACTCTTTTTATCGGTGACTTATTGCACGAATAAAATTTTATTGATTCCTCTCTCATGTTCGCCATACCATAAAATTTTCGTCGGTATCGTTTCACGGTTCCTTGAACACGCAGCCGTAGTGTTTTTTCATCATCGTCTTGTTTATGTCCATCATGATCTATACAAGGTATCTATTCGCGCGCAACTTACGCGATCGTCTCATCTTCTCTCAGGCGGCTATAAACGAGCTGCATGATTCGCCCATACTCGCCACACTGTGTCCTGTGGCAAGCAATCCCGTCGACGCTTCTTTCATCCATCGGAATGCAAATTGCACTTTTGATGCGCGGGGAAACAGATACAATGTTCCGACATGAATGGTGCAGTGCAACCATTAGGACGAGTATATTTTTCTTTTTTTAATGACCACACAACTGATTGAAAACTGGTATTGGCCACTGTGTCCAAGAAATAAAAAAGAAAGTTCTTTATTTACACTTTTACGTTCATTCGCGATGCGAATAAACAACTTTTCATGCATTTCATATTAAGCATCTGATTTATTATGTAATTATAATCTGAGCAATAGAGAGATTTATCTGATACTTATTTTTCAAACTCTTTGAAATCGATTAGAAAGTACGATGTAAGAGAAATAGCTTGTTTTTAGAAATAAACATGTGCATATTAATTTAAAATTATTGTTAGTTATTTTAAGCACTATCAACTATATTAAAGATATTTCTAAATTAATAATTGAGAGTTACATTTTAATTTGAATTTTTATTACTGTCGAAATGAATATGTTTACTTAAAGTGATTTTGTAGGATATTTCATAAAGTCATAGTAAAAAACGATTTTTCAATTTTATTAATCTTTGTTTCAGATCTTATCGTGCATTGTTTGCTTAGAATGACGCTTATTATAATCGATAGTTTTATTCTAATTAGTGGATCTATTTACCTTTCAGAACATTGATATTTTAAATTAGTTACACGTTGTAACGGTTATCGATGTAGACATATTACAATTGAGTTATCGTACACCACACATTAATGTAACCCTGTTCCATACGTTGTCCACGGTATCGTATGAACTTCGTTAACAAGGTTTTTCGTCTTATTTCATAACTGAATCATTCTCCAGTTTCGTTGAGAAAATTTTCACCTGTCTACTGTATCACCGTTAACGACGGCTCTCCTTTGTATCTGAGTTTCTCCCTTGGCGATCTCTTTTTCTCTCATATCTTTCCTCGTTTTTGTTATCAAGTACACTCGTTTCCTTTTCACGCGCTGGGCTTTGTTGGGAAATATATAAAGAAACATTTCATAAGGAAACCGAAAGAACCCTATTTCTGCAGAAACGGAAAAAGTCGTTGCATTAAGTCAGAATAAAATAAAACGAGCCTGTCACTAAATAATTTTCAACTCCAACGTAAATCTTAAAAACTGCCGGAAAAACAGTGTAATTAAAAGAAGTAAGATCTAATCAAATTTTTAAAAATCAATGAAAATTTAGAGTGATTAAATTTAACGTGTTTAGTTTCACTAAATAAACATTGATTTCAGAAGCATAGAGCGCAGATTTGATAGAATTCTTTTTATTTTAACTCGAGAGGTGTTAGAAATTGAGAATTATAAATTATATTATCGACTATATTAAACATTGGATAGCAAATGTTTAATATTTTATTTTTTCTCACTCCGTCATATGAGTTTGATGTAAAAAGACGTTAAAAAGAAATTAATATGCTACGTGATATATTATATTAATTTATTGTTATAAAAATGTATATTGTGTTCATAAAATTTCCCTCGCAGAATAAATCCTGAAAAATAGTTTAATAATAAATTTTCTCCAAATGTAATGGCATATTAATTTTTTTTTAGATTGGTATATTTATTTTTTTATTTGATCTGACAAACGCAGTTAGAAATATTAAAAGAAATACTGGGTGCTGCGAAAAGAAAGATTCAGTGGCGTCGACGCCTCTGAAAGGCAACTTACGCGGATGATCTTCACGGGCCCCCACGAGCAGCTACGCGACACACCTTCTGTCGTAAGAACGAAAATTTTTCTGACCTTTAGGTTGTCATTAAAAAGCAAGAAGACGCTCAGCCGACGCGAAACGGAATTGCAGTTCGAGCAGTTTCGAAGTGGCGATCGATCCCTGTTGAGCTCTGAAAACTCTGACATTTCAATCTTCAATGAGATACGCTCTTTGTTGTTCGCCTACTGTTTCGCTGATTAAAGGCAAAACGGTGGGACTGCTTAAAATGACTACTGAATTCGTTTGCATACATTTGTATAAATTATCGATACGTGGATGCACAATTGTTACATCGAATGTATGAAAAATAGATAATAATACTTTCTCATTGTAATTATAAGTTATATCGATCGAAAATAAATACGTGAAAATGAGATTGCGAAATATATGTAAAGAATAAAATAGATTAGAGGGCAATGTCATGTAATGAGCATGAGGAGTGTCTCTTTTAATTAGCGTGATAAATGATTTCAATATTTACTAGAAGAAATTTCACTATTTTTTGTAGATTATTTAAGATGTGATCTCAAAAGCCAAGATTAAAGGAAAATTAAGAATGAAGAATTGTAGTTCCTTTATCGTCTTCACATTATCGATATTACAAAACTTAAATTACAACGATTCGTTAATAATGATGAGTGTGAGGTGGGTCAGTATGAATATAGGCTATCATGAATGACTAGACACTGACAAGAACTGACTTTTGCGCTGTCATTAACAAAATTTAATTATTAACTTGAAAAAGAAACCAAAATGCAAGTTTGTTAGTCTTGATTTTCGTCTTATTTTGAATTGGAGTGTTGTCCTTTAAATTATTTACTATACGCAATAGATCATCTTGTATTATTATAGCAACTTAAATATCAACCATAGAAACGAACTAAAAATTTTCTTTCATCTAAATTAAAAAAATTCTTATTCACTCTCCTTTCCCAATATCTTGTTTTCATTATTTTTTTTCGTATATGCGAATAAAGTAGTTTTCAAGGAGACGAAGAACATATTAAACAAGGATAAGTCACAATTACTTAATGTCGTTACTTTATTTTCACATGTTGTTTGTAGTGAAAAGGTCGAGTATGAGAATTAATTTCCATGGTTGGCCTTGAAAAAAATAAAACAGCTGGGCACAAAATGAGATCAGCAGACATATGTAATTGAGATACAAGGCTGGCAGAGATTTGTAGTATCAAGCTTTCAATGTGACAGTTAAAAACTCCTGCCAGACACGTCCACGCTTTAAACTTTTCATTAACGAAAGTCGACAACCACCAGTCCAACACAAACACAGCCAATCAGGACAGTTCTAAATTGAAAAAAGAGGACACACAGTCAAATCAGCGTAGAACCGGAACGAAATTCGATAGAACACGACTAAAACGGATTAACTTTCGTGCGACATTGAGTTTATCGAAACGTAACTATATAGTATTCTGAACATATCATCATTCATTAGAGAGAATTAATAAAATCACTAATTCAACGTGATCAAAGGTTAATTAAACACGGGGGATTAATTTATGACGTGCCATTGTAGAACATCGTATAACAATCTTATTTTATTTACCACATGCACAATTAATTTAATACATGTTGCACAATTAATTCTGCGAAAAATGTGTGAATTAGATAACATTTAGAAATTGATCGTTTGTAATTTTTCCAAAAGTAAGGTGTGACAAGATCATAAAAATTAGATTGTATTTAAAAATTGGTCCCCGTAATTTCCTTAAGAATCACATGTTACAATATCATAATACTATGTATAAGAAAATTTAAAAATGTATTGTTCAATATTTGTTCTATATCTATTATTAAATTACAGATGTTCTGTTTTTTAAATATTGCAATGTGTCTGTTTCATTTTTATAGGTACAAAAGAAATTAAGCACCAAGTACAATAATTTTATTAAAATCATTTCTGTACCTAATACATATTTCCTGCGGTGTCCTCGGTGAACTTGTTACATTTATTAGGCGCACTTTCCTCAATTCGTGGAAGGGCAGGTTCTGATCCGAAGGATCGTGCATACTTCACGATGTACAAAGAGTCGCGCCATCTGAATGATACGATGTAAATGTCGCTATATGCTCGTGGTATCCTGCGAGAAAGGCTGGGTACATTCGACAAGATTAATAACGAATCAGAACCTCGAACCGACGTTAATACCACGAACGGGTTTCATCGAAATCCTTGGTGCGATGATTTCTTCTGATATCTGCCTGATAAATCGGTTAACACACCGTAATGGGTGCTCTCGTTCCAATATTACGCAACTGGAATTCTGTTGGTGTTTGTTTCTTAAAAGGATAAAATCTCGACGCTATGATGAGATCGTGATGCATCTACGAGACGCGTATATATCGCCAGTGAAAGTGACAATGATTAATATTATTTCTATCTTTTAATGAATTCAATGAAACCCTCGCAGTATTTTCTATTAAAATTCTTAATAACTCGTAGAGAGTTCGATGTTGACACGTTCGTGAGGAACGAAATGCAACCTTTAACGATCTACCCACCAGACGAAATGACACCCGTCTTAAACTGCAGACATATTTCTACGTCAAAATTGACGGTTTTGTAAATATGAAAAAACTGATGTTTATGTCTAGGGTACTTATGTAATGATCCATGTTGTGTACCTGTTAAATTCAAATAAACTTTAAGATTCATCAAGGTTTAATTTTGTATTAATTCGTATTATTTTACATTCCTTTATATTTATATATTATTATGTTTATTAATATTCATACATTAATAATTTAACTAATAAATGAATGTTAAGAAATATTAATACATATTAAATAATATTATTCTTAATAAATATCAATTAAGTTATACAGATGTTTAATCTAAATATAGATTTTTATTAAAAGAAAATATCCTTTAAAGACATTAACATTACAATAGTAAATAAATTTTACAGATCAATTTTAAGGTATTTTAAATGTGTTTTAATATGTTTCCGTTCGATGTAGTTATAGTATCTACGTCTGTCTATGTTAATTATAATCATCTGAGAATGCGTGTACATAGGTAAGAGATACACATGTAACACGATGAGATAAGATACAGATACTATAATAGTTAAAAGTGAAATGTGTATTTGTCACGAGAATTGATTTTCCAACCATTTAGGGATGGTTGTGAATTAATGATGCAAACTCATTAACAGTTATTAGCTATACATCTGAAGTTACTTAAGTTCGGATTGATGTTAATTCCGTTGATTATGAAAACGTATTTTTAAATGCTTTCTCCATTGTTTGCTGTATTATTCATCGTTTTCCTGAACTTTAACACAGTTACTTAATAAGTCTTTCTGGTGGAGTGACTCAAGAGGAAACGCTTTTAAAAAAACATTATCCGTTAAATTAATTTTTACTGAAATGCATTAAATTACAAAAGTAATAGAAACTTTAAATAATTAATAGATCCAAAGGTTGTTTTTTAAATATACAGTGATAAATTTCTATACGTATTTTTTTTCCCAAAAATGTTAACAGTCGCTCAACAATTCTAGTTCCATTTCAAAATAAAATTTATACTTTAAAAAAAAATTTCACTCGTTGAATCATTTTATACATTTAAACGAAAACATGTTATTAATACATGATATTGTATATATCGATTGATAGAGAACGTTATCTGTAACACGGTAACATTATAGATTAAATGCATTGTCCAAACGAATGACATAAATTTCAATATTAATAATGTAACTAAATCTGTACTAATTGTAAAGACACGATTTAACTCGACCCAGTATGAAATTAACGCAAACGATCGTATCACATGTTCATTGTACATACATTTCGACGTATCAGGTCCATTTATTATACACGCTTTTCTGCTCGTTCCAATAATTAAGTCGCGAATCGATGGTCGAAGCATTAATTTTCGTTACAACCGAACAATATAGCTTTTCCTTGTTATGTGGTTCGCGTTGATGCGAATCTGATCCGCGTTACTAATTGGAACGGAGGTTAATAAAAATTTGTTGGGTCTTCCTGGAGAAGATTCGTCTTACAATCGACTCTCGGTGTTTTCACAACTGCAACAATGAATCATAAGGCTCCCGTGCTGATCACGTAACGAGAAACCAAAGAAGCATCATACAGATTACTTCTATTATTCAAGGCTGCAATCGGCAAACAAAAATATCATTGCATAGAATACGTAAACTTATAGACTTATGAAAGAAGAATTTGCTTTTGAAACTGCAATGACTATTATAATAAGAATGTCGAATATAACAGTTCAAGCTTAGCGTTGATTATAACTCAGAAATTAAAATCTAGTACCAGGCTATTTTTAATTACTTTACATTAATTAAATGTGATGAATATAAGAGTTTAAATAGTTACGAAATAGTACTTAATGTGGTAATATGTTGATTATATCTGATTAATTAATTTTGTTATGTCGATTTATATTATATTATTAATTTATAATTATTTTGTTAGATTACTTATTATATATAATTAATTTTAATAAATAAATCGGAATTGTTTCGTCACCCTCGCATTTGAATAAAATTACTGCTGTATCATTTGTACCAATTCGCTCTTTATTCTTTCGGTAATTCGAGTTCACAGATGTGACATTCAAATTATTTGTGGATTCATGAAAATTCCATTCCACGAGACTTGATGCATTATCGTCGATTGGAACTCGCGCGGCAAATGTCAGGGTTAAACAGAAGATTGATGCATTAGAACGCTGATGTTCTAATATTGCGGCGAGTTACAGTCAATTTACATCGAGGTTTGATTTTGTTTGATTCCACCAGTAAACAGTGTCAACTGTGGATTTTATGCGTCAAACTGAACATAAGTTCCTGTATAGTAAGGCTGAAATGTCATAATTGTGATAAATAGCAGAAGTATGAGTTCTTAAATGTCAAATGATGCATTATGATGAGAAAATATTTTATGATCGAATCAATTTTATTTCTTCATGACAATGTATAACATGGTTGAAAGTTATTTCTTGCCTGCAAATATTCCAAACCTTTCAAACATTTTCAGCAAGGAACTTTCAGGAATTTTAAGTTGGAAGTTATTTAATAATTAAGTCATCTTGAGTTTTCTGTAGCATGTGGCAATGAGTCATTGAAATCTTGAGCGGAACTTTGGCCTCTATGAACTTATTCATTTGAATGTAATGCAGTTGTTATGTCATATGGAAACTAGAGTTTTCCGTATAAATTATAGCATAAAACTGAAAAATAAATTGTTGAAGTAACGAAAAGGAACAGTTTCTTATTTTCAGGTAAGTATATGTACTAAAATCAATTCTTTATTTCGTTTCCTAACATCCTTTTGTTATAAGAACAAAAATAAATCTAGCAAAACAGTTTTCTTATTACCTGCAGTCAAATTTTTTAGTCGAAGAAGTAACTGTTAACGCTTTCTATGAGACGCATTTCGCCGATGGCACGAGTGGTTATATAAGTGAAACTTCGGTATACTAATCGATTTGGTGTTTTATCTCTGCGATGGAATGAAATGAAATTATTTTATTTTTATCAAAAAGAAATTTAATAAAATCTATCAAATTAGTTAGCATAATCTAATAAATAATTTAATATATCTAAATTGAACTTAGAAAATAAATTCAAGTTCAAATTTTAAAAAGTGTCTTTTGATACCTTTGGTAAAAATAGTATCACTGTTGTTTTTGTGAGATTAGACGTTATATTCATCTTTCCAGTACAAATTTGAGATATCAGGTAAAATAGAAGTTGCTAAATACTACTACTAGACTGCTGATTTTTATACATTCAAGTCAAAGACGTACACAACAAACATAGTACCAAATAAAAACTAATTAAATTTCAATTTCTCTAATACTAGCATATTCAATTGATCAACTTATTTACAAATTAAGCTAAGGACACCTTATTTTCCGTATAAATCCCCAGTCTAATTATTATATAAAAGGATACCATTTATACAAAACGTGCCATGATTCCAACAAGTGTATTCGAAAACAGGAAGGCTTCTTTCGAATGACTTGTACAGGATGTTTATGACGGAAATTTCTAAGAAACCGAAACGACGTTCGATACTTCAGCCTCGGGTGAATGCAACGTTAACAAATGACACCTGTATAATTCGCATACTCATACGCACAGCGAGATTTTATCGCTGTTCGTGCGTGAACAAGCGATTCAAGGAAATCACTACACTTGTACACTACACAATCGCACATGACCTAGACACTGCAACCCTTTACGTGGCTCGGTATTCAATCGCAGTGTGTTTCGTTCGATTTTAGAAAAATTCGAGACAAATATCCGGTAGAACCTTGCGCGAACTACCAATTATCTTCTCGCCTCTCCTTCATTTCATCTGTCTCTGTTACACTATTGTTTTTCTGAATACACTTCAACCTATCGTAGACAAATTAAACGTATAACTTGTACTTTGTTTCTCGTCGTTTTCAATTCTCTTCTATTTACCTTGAACAATCAAGTCATCGTTTGAAATTGTATTATTCTCAATAAAATTGTTCTATGTTTCTTGGGTGCGCTGTGTAACTGTATATGCTTATATTTTCACGACGGATATCTCGAAAATTCTGTATAAATTTCGTCATATGTATTTCTTTCACGAAAATTTACTTTATTGCATTTCACTTTATTCAGAATGAAAAATTGATTATACAATCTTATAAACTGCATATTACCACAACATAGAATTTACAATAACCCATGATCATACCTCGTTGTTCACACTAATCGTGTGGAACTAATCACCTATTCTGCCAAACACCCAATAAACACATAATAATACCAATATCAGTAATCACACATTTATGTTCTCACCAATGACTATACTGCGAATTTTTATGCATTTATAGGAAATTGGAAGCTGCAAACTTATACGAAAAGCGCACAATATGAAAAAATATATAAGATATTGAAAGTGTAGTGTATTATGTAATATCTGTCATGAAAAACCGTTTGCGTTATTAATTCTATTCTACTATAATAATTCTATTCTTAAAATTTTGAATGTGCATAAAGATTCGTAATCCACCACTGACTTACCTTTCAATTTCACCTGAAAGGTGTTTTAAAAACATCTTCCACTCCATAAGCGGAAGTCACCCACACAGAATTCTAGCCTTGGTCCCCTATCAAGCCTGGGTTTGGTGGACGCTGGTGGCATTTCCGGGTGGCGATCCAGCAATACGTTCTGTCAAAAATGTGGGCCTGACAGTGTCCATTTCCCGTCTGACATCTCTATTCTCGATTCATCCAACCGCATTTTTCCGAAGATGCACTGGTCAGAAGAAGTGCATTGTGAAGAGGGCAGGGATGACCCCTTTCACTGTACCACGTTGCTACGGTCGTGTATATAAAGAGCCGAAGCATCTGACGAAGAAGCACAAGTACCAACCCATCTGCATCCTAACCGCTTCATCGCCGGTGTCCGTGTGACAGAGAGATTATGTTCACTATCAAGGTAGGTGCTCGCTTCGTAAGACACGCGGCCGACAGTAGCCCGCGAGATCTGGCTTTCATCGGCGAGAGAGACAAGTCTCGGCGAGTTAACGTTGTTAACACGGGTTGTGAGTTATCGTCTGTGTTAGAAGGCCTCCCCGGCCATTGATTTACGCTGGGCACGGGGGAAAAATTGGTTGTTCGCGTCGACCTAGCTTCTTCAGCTGTCCGGTCTACAGTTGGACGGCTTTTAGGATCGTTTTCGGGGATCCACGGACGGATAACGGATAGAAATACTGGTACGAACGTCTTCAGTTTTCTTTCGAGCTCTTTTAAAATGGAGTTTGGCTGCACTAGGTGAATAGTAGACTTCAATGTTTTCTGCCGTTTATTTTTAACGTTTTTCGAACCGAAAGATTGATAACGAAAGATTCTCTGCAGCGAATACTGATAGTCAACCCTGTTTTTGCCTTGTTTTATTTGGTTTTTGAGTTTTTGTGAATATGTATAAATTTGTTATATTTTTATTATGTTACATTTGGATTGCATTTTCGTAGAGAAATCTTTAGAATTTCAGGATCTTTTTTCATGGTTTCTAACTCTTGTACCTCTGATAAGCTAGTTAATGAAAGATTCGTGATCGCAGTGTTCGCATGACATTTTTTTTACTCTGTAACTTTGAAATGTTCTTTCATTGATTGCATAACCTAAGAAATCCATTTTGCTTTTTTGCTCTTTGGAGTTTGATATTTGTAATATTCTTATCTTCGCTTAGGACTCATACGGTTAACACATCACTTTTTTATTATTTCATACTTCTTTTTCTTGCATCCTTGTGCGTTTGGATTAGACACATCGTATGACGATGTCATTTCCTTCTGTGTCATCATGAACACGAGGTCAGGAGAATAATAAAAAACGTCTGTGTGTTAGGTCTTTAAAAACATATAAATCTAATTAGAATTAGATAAGACTACATAAGTGACATGGCGACGTGTAATTAGCAAACGCGGAGGCTTATTCGTAATCGTTCGTGTAATGTCTGTGTCGAGTTTCTCCTATTTTTCTTGTTTCGTGTCATCGCACTGCGTGCGTGAGATAACGTTTCACTATATTTCCAACATGGCGACGTATTTGTCGAAATAGAATGCGCGAGATAAACGGGGAAACATGAATTCCACGCGTCAACGGAATATATTCTCGTGTTTGGTTTTTTTTTTCAAATCGGGAAACACGCCGCGAAAAAAATCGTCGAAACTCAATTCGGCCGGCGGAATATTGCTTTTAACGTTATTCAGGGGTTTGCGCGTTAATGCCGAAACGCAATATTAATGTAACAACGTCACACGTGCCGATAATGGCTCTTCTGTATATTATACTGATCCGATAATGTATAACTGATTTACCTTACTACCCCATAATTTTGGAAAAATCTTATCGGTCGCGAACGAAATTCTATCGCGTAATCAGCGCGTAAACATAATTTAAAGCTTTCGCTCGACGAATGACCGCGCGCCACCTGATTCTCGCAATAATTTCGCTGAATCCATCGGATAAACCTTGCGCAAGTACGACTATTTTCCTCGAATTTTTAGATTCGTAAGAAATATTTATTTTCTCGACACATTCTTTGAAATGTATAGGTTATACATTTATTTGTCCATTACAAAACCATCCGGATAGAAATAACGATAAATACAATAATTGTATTCCGTCAAAAACTTTCTCTGAATTCGATAACGTTTGCACCCCTTTCCTCTCGATCAGTGTCGCCAAAGATATAACACGAAAAGGTTATAAATTCGCATTCTTTTATCACGGAAGATCTTTCGTTTCCAAGTGCTTCGTAACATTTCAAGAATCACTTCCCGCCGGCACACGTTTCGCCGCTTAATTTCGCGAGATTTTGTGTTTACTTGTCAACGGCGCATCGTTGACCTTAAGCGCGTCGCGTCGTCGGCGCGCGGATTGACTAATGGTGCCCGGCATCCTTTCGCTATAAGCCTGTAGCATTTAAATTGCGCAGAATTTGCGGCAGGATAATCCTACGACGGACCACCGGTTCATTGCATTTCGTTATTACTGTTATGTCACTGGCCGATGCGTCTTGTGACATTTCCATTCCGTTCTCGCGTCGGCCTTTCGTTTACACCTGAAAACTCTAACCTCAAAAAGGAAATATGAGCTTTCTCAAGATTCTCTCGCAATTGAATGGAATTGCAGCCCGGCGATGCCTTTCGACGAAATTCCACCGAAGGAACGTAGGATAGGATACGCTCATTGTTCTTTTCTTGGCCGTATCTTCTTCCTCGAATCGACTCCGTCGTTCCAATCTGGCGAGATTAAAAACAAGCCGTTCGAACAGCTTCGTTAGCGATCCCGTCGCGATTGCATACAATCAAAATTAACAGAATTCGAGTGGCGAAGAGCATAGGACGGGCGTGAAATGAAGAACGGAATTATCATAACAATTACGACGGACGACGCGCGGTTGCGTCACGGTATGCTCGTGTCGACACCTTTTTCAACGAGGTAGGACAATTGCGAGGGAATAACGCGCGACACCGATGAGGATCCCGAATGCCATCGTACGTACACGCCCGTTCCGTTCTGGATTCCGATTGTCGCATTTTTCGCATCATTTCGTTCATTCTGCGATCAATATTCCACGTTCATTACGAAGCTGACCAACGTACGCATTTAGATAATCTGTGTACGATTCGAATGTCTCGTTTATTTTGTCTCCCATTTTGATTTGTGTAATATAATAACGAGTATTTTTTATTTTCTAAAGAATTAAGCATAGAACTGTTTAATGGCAATGATGGTGACATAGGCATATATAATTTAATTCGTAATCGAAATTAAAATATTTTAAAATGAAACGTTGTCTCAACATATGCAATTTAATTTGTATTCAAAATTGAAATATTTTGAAATGACATGTCGCTTCGACATATAGAATTTAATTGGTAATCAAAATTGAAATATCTTAAAATAAAATAATTGTTTCAAACGGAACGTTGCTTCAACATTTCAAACTGTAACTCATACTCAAATTGGAAAATCTTAAAATGAAACGTACATAGCTTTGTTTGTACAAAAATGAACACTGAGTAGACAAAAATATTAAATGGAGAAACGTATATACGATTCAGCAATTCTTTATCAATTCTGCGAAATATGAAATCACCGTATATGTGAAATTTTAAACAATATTACATAAGAGGAAAACATTGCTGATAGTTCCGAGTTTATATAGTTTTACTGTAAGTTTGTCGTCCAATGCTGTTTCTGATTCGAAGTCATTGCGTAACTGAATGGCTTATGATTGGAGCGGCATGAATTTATGGTACATCCAAGTGTGCACATCAGCTGCATATTCATGTACATGTGACAAGTATCGAAATTTCTGATGCAAGTTATGTTCTATATTATGATTAAATTCGATTGCGATACGCATGTTTAAATTTGTATTGCATTTCTAACTTCTTTCGCGTATGTATGATTGCACAACAAAATTACATTTGTATCGTGTACCTACTTTCACAAGATTATTAAAAATCATATTTTATTTAATAATTTCAATCGAGTATTGGTTCTAGCTGAATTATTTGCAGATTTTCTATCGATTCTTTGCTTATTCAGAATGATATTTAACATTTACCTTTTACAAATTTCTCACAAATTCATATCAATACAGTATCAATATCAATTCACAATTTCACACGATCAATACTACAAACTTGTTTATATTCATTGAATTCAACGAGACAACAAAAGATATTACACATATTTTAAGTATTTCCTATTATTACTTTTCACATGCAAGTCATGTGCAAAAATTAAACAAAGAGTTCAACAGCCGTTGAAACGCGAGCAATTAAACTGACGAACAAATCTTCATAAAGTCACTGTGGCCTTATCGAACATCGAACAGCCAACAGAACGAAATCATCGGTTACCGCATCATCCCTCGTGATCGTTTGACATTATGAATGGAAGACGCGTCTCCGCGTCTCTCGTCCTTTCATAATCCGTCTTATTACACGTTTCAAAGGACAAGTGGACGCGGCGTCATTACCAGGACTGCAATTCTTCCTTCATTTCGTGCAACACTTGTGAAACGTTGCCTCTGCACTTTGTCGTCTTGTCAGCCTAGCTGGGGTAATGACAGGTCCACGGATCAATTAGCATTTCAACCGCGGCTGTTCGCTCGTACGAGCAAGATTCTTTTCAGTGATAAGTAGACCGCGAATTTTTATACATTTATGGAAAATTCTGAAGCGCAGTATCGCGCGGAATGCATGCAACACGCAAAAATATATAAAACATCTAACGTATAGTGCTTTTTATGAAACTTGTTGATACATTGCGGATTTCGTTGTCTTCTTTTATTTCTTTTGTTTTCAGTATTACTGAGTTACGATTAATCGAAAGTCGAAAATCGATGTTATATCGAATATGTAACTTCAAGGAACATTTTAAATTTAAATTTAAAATTTTCACTTGTTTAATCTATGCGCGAAATATGAGATACTCGTCATCCCTTGGTAATATATATGTCATAAAAAACCATTCTTTTATTGCAATTCTATTTCTCGAGTCACATTCTTCAAAATTTGGATTTGCATTGAGATCTGTAGTCTGGTGATAATCCATTCAATTAAAACCATTTTCAACTTATTTGCGGTTTATTCAAAGTGAAGTTTAATCTATTTTCAATGAAACCCATTTTGAATTCTATTTCCGATTTAATCAAAATTGAATTTAATCTATTTTCAATGAAATCCATTTTCAATTCTATTTCAAATTTAATCAAAATTAAATTTAATCTATTTCCAATTTAAATCATTTTCAATTCTATTCGTCCAATTACACTCTTAAAAATTTGAAATTGCATATCCACAGCCTAGTGATAAGGTTCGCGTCGCGAGAGTCGTGAAACGATCGCGCATGCTTCAGGCGAGGATTACTCGGGCCTTAAAGGGGAAAGAACGGTCGAGAGAAAGAGAGGAAAACGGTTACAAGCGCGTCCGCTAGAAATCATCTTCGCGGGACTCCTTTCCTCGTCTACCACCGATCATCCTAGCCCGACGTCGCTTGGCCTTCTGCGCCTTCCCATTGTCTGAGACCGAGTACACGACACGTAGGAAGTGATCGCTTGTTCCAGCTCGGTCATACGGTCAAGGAGAATCGAAATATCGATTACATTGTTACGAGAATGAAATCTTGTCCCGGATAAGGTTCTATTCACGTCTCGTCGTTACCCGTGATTGGCGGTCAGAAACGCGTTACACGAGCAACTATGCGGCTCGAATTTAATCCTATTTATAGAAGATAAGACCTTAAGGACTTTCCCGACGCGTGTACTATTAAATTTCCGTCGTGGTTTTGGGATTCGCTTAATCGTCACGAAAACGAGAATACCAAAAAATTTGTAGTTTGAGTGTCGCTGAACAAATTGTTATTACATAGACACTGAAAGCGGAAAACTGAATTGTTCTTTCGAACCTCACTTGACTTCAAAACAAATGTTAGTTTAGAAGTTTGATTTAAACGAACTTTGAATTATAAAAATTTGAAGAAGGGATAACTAAGATAATCTCAAGATCAGAAAAGAAACTAAAATCATCTTCCAATATTAAAAATAATTTTAATACTTTCCTATCTTTCTCTTATAAGCTTTCTCGTTTAGATTTTTCCCGAAATATTTGCAGCAACCTACGTTCAGGTCGTGCAACAATTCTGCAGGCAGAAGCGACGACGAAAAGCGATCGGATCGGGTTGACATTTGGGGCGTGGATTTTTCGCGGGGCAGATTCACAGCTGATGCTGTTCTTGAATGAAATTACACGTTTCACGGACGTGCGGCGAAAAACGGGCACATTACACAGCGTACCACTTTCGTCCCGCCATTACACTGTATTTCATAATGTCATTTGCAACTGATGTAACCGCGTCGTGCAGTTTCTAGGCATTATCATCTTCACTTGCCCTTTGCAACCGTTCCTCGCAGCGCCACGCCACCGCGAGACGTTACTTTCACGAATTCTATGAATATTTGAACGAAAGGTTTTGCAAACACCGGTTAGGGGTCGGCATCCATTGTCCACGGATTTCCCAGGCGCTACCTCTCTTTTCAGTCACGAGACAAAGAGCAAGTCGCAAACTCACGTTCCAATTGGACCCAACTGTCACGGATGCTGTTACACACCCAATGGCGAAGATCAATATTGATCCTATCGTGCCTCGGTCGTCGAGTCGCTCGTTGGGCTCGCGACTTAACGGAGGCCTTGACGAATCGTTGCAACCTGCCGTTTCATTAGACGCTGGGCTGTGATTAAGATAATTGTACACGCGGAAGAGACGGTTTAACACGCCGATATTGTTGTGGCTAGAATGGTTGAGCAGGATCGTTCAATAAAATGATGACCTTCTTCTTCGATGAAGACATCGATACTTTGTACATGAATTTCATATTGTGATTAATACTTTATTTCTTGTGTTGTTATATTAATACGGTGTATCTTTTAGCAAGTTTACCATGCGAAGTTCCACTTTTTTGGAGAACTTCTTTTTGGCTACAGTACTTTGTCACCTGAATAGTACAGACAAGTTATTTTTTTATAGTTTGTATTTTTCGAAATATTTTGGGGTGGAAATGTTTAATTCAATGTATTATACTAAAAATATCGGATAGGATAGAGGATTATTACTATAGAGGATTAACATGCACTAGATTCTAGTGAATATTCAATTTAATTTATAACTCAATTCTTAAATGGATATCCTTTTTATAACAGACATTTTAGGTACTACAACGTATCTAGATTATTTTACTTCAATGCATTCTGTTGAATGTTTGATATAATTTAACAGTAAATTATTTTTGTGAGTTAAAAATCTCAGTGTAGTAAGTTCTGTAAATCTGTATACAAAAATATATAGTTACGTAAGCGTGTATACCTTATTTATCAAATAGAAAATTCGGTACTTGACCCTGATAGGAACTTGTTAATAATATAACTTTCTACACGTTTAATAGTATGAAGCTATTCAGTAGATCCTGGATTTATATTCTCAGCTATTTTCTTCACATTCTACGTGAACGTAAGATGACTAATCGAGTTTAATTAGATGCGGAGGTTAATATTCGTTGTGTATGTGAATATGCAAACGATGATGCTAAGTGAAAAGCATTTTCCTGTTAAATGACATAAAGTTTAAAAATATAGTCACATTGTTTCACTTTTATGTTCGCTGTTCTTTTTGAAGCAAACATTAAAATATAATTAAACAAATATACTTGTATGTATTATCACATACTGTATATATATTTTTAAATAACATAATCTTCAGAATTTAATTGTATTTTCATCATTTAAAAGTTCTGTACATGTATATATTTTGATTGGCAATTTTAGTCGACTTGTTTCACATCGATTAACTGAGACAAGTAATTTTTAAACTGATTTCTTGCGTTCCGAGATAAAAACATTGTACTTGAAACATCCTTCGCGAATTGTTTCCAGATTAATTTTATTTCTGCATCGATGCTTCTCACGATACGTTTCATTTTTCACGAGATCTCCCGATCCCCGTTACTGACATAAAGTAATGTGGTTCCAGGTGTTGGTGGCGGTCGTACTCTGTACGACAGGATCGTTAGCTGCACCTCAACGACCTCCCAGTGGCTCTGACAAAGATGCGGTGATCACATCCCAACAGCTCGAAGTTAACTTCGATGGCAATTACGTCAATAAGTAAGTTTTTATCGTGGGAACAAGATTCATCGTGAATCAGCTGATACGAACTTAAAGTATTTTCTTTTCAATGTCATGCTGTCTTCATCGTTTAAAATATTAAAAAAAGGAAGAAGTAATTAATTACACGGCAAACAAAGAAGAATATTTAAAACCTGTAATAATACAGATCATTTTGTACATATTTCAGAAAATATTTTTACTGCCCTTGAAAAAATTGTTGGAAATACTTCCTTGCAGACAGTAAAACTTGTTAAAAAAAAATAAAAACAATTGAATGTAACACTGCAATGTTCATTGAATATTTTATTGTTTGATAAGCTGTAACGCATTGTTTTTATTCATCACCTATACGGCAGGAGAGTGCGCTGTAAGCAAAGTAATTACACAAGGTGAAAACAATAGACAGAAAATAATGGGCATCCGAGTCCAATGGCACTGGCTGGTTCATGTGATTCGCAATTCTCGCTCACTGCAATTCCTGTTCTGCATAAGTACATTGTTATTCGGAGGCTAAGCCAATCGCCACTGTGTTTGAACGTCTATTTACGTTTCTCCTTTAATCACGTCGCCATCGCCCTTCTTTGCATAGTGCATTCAAAATTAATATGTAGTATTTTCACATTGCCATTCAATTATTAACAGCGGCTTTAATCGAACGTTCCATGGCTCGATACTAGTACAACAGTTCTTACGCCACAATTTCTAGCATAATCGTGAAGCAAAAAGAAAGTATGAGAATTAAAATTTCGTTGAAATGTATGTAAATTCTATTAGAATGCACAATTACGACTATGTTCTATCGAAATCAATATTTAAACAATTCGACACGAAGATATATATCATTTTTGCAGATTAAGACAGCCTGTATTAAGATCTATTTCAATTGCCGACTTAAATAATCATTACATAGCATAATTACACCACTGTCACTGCAATATATGAAAAACTGGAATATAAAAATGTCTCATAAATCTTTATTTCTCATCTGAAATATCTTTAATTGTTATTCAACTTCAATTTAATTTCAATTTCATCAGAAAGTAATCCAATGAATATCTGCGTAACAATTACCCAAAAAGTATAACAACCGCGGAACATAATCACTGATTTAATTACTCTTCAGCTTCGAGACGAGCAATGGGATCAGTCATGTCGAATCAGGTCAGCCGAAACAAGTAGACAATGAGACACCAGTGGTCTCGCAGGGTTCGGATTCTTACACGGCTCCAGATGGTCAGCAAGTGAGCATCACATATGTTGCGGATGAGAACGGCTTCCAAGTGCAGGGGTCTCATATCCCCACGGCACCGCCGATACCACCTGAGATCCAAAGGGCGCTCGAATGGAACGCGGCTCACCCTGAGGAGGACGATGGCGGTCAGCCACGACCACCTGGCCGAGGTTTGTCCTTTTTCTCTGATTTAACTCTTTAAACTCAGAGATTTCAACGTTGCATTTACAATGTCCTCTCTGAAGAAACAGTCGAGTGCAGAAGGCTAGTCACCTATTACATCCTTTGTACTTAGAATAACGGAGTCTTAAATAATATGGTCAAAAATTGATAATTTTTCCTTTAAAGTTTCTTTACATTCTTGTAAACTTATTATATACAGTTTATTATTCAAGATTTATTCAATGTTTGCCATCGAAGTATATTATATAAAGTTTACTATTAAAATTAATTGTTCTTACATTTGTACGATCGCTAACTCTCGTATATCTCGGGTTCGAATAACACGGAACTAATTAACTTTGTTATTTGAGGGTTGACTATAGTTTTAGTCAAGAGAGGCAAATGCAACTGATGAGTTCGCATAATTCGAATACCTAAGAATCACTCAAGAGAAATGTACAATCGGACTTTGGTACTTTAGCCAAATGAACTGGCTCGAAGTTTTCCTGTTCGTTCAACCTTGCTAGGGGTTTCGCTTTAGTTATTTCCTAGTGGAGATATAGACGAGGGACTGAAGTACTCTAGAGGTTGCTATTCAAGTCTAAACCACAATAACTACTTGTTGTCGAACTTCCGGGATGGGTCGATGGGTGATCCATTTAACCGGGAAGTGTTCGAGAGAAAAATCCGTTAAGGATAGAACAGTTAACTTCCGTGTCTTTGAAATTCTAATTTCCGTGGAGGTGGTAACTTTGAATACCATTTTTGGTAATGAATTTGCACCCAATAGCTGGAGGTACAGGCGAAAGCCTCGGTACTCCAATTAGCGTCTATAAGCCCGATTTGCTTATCTAATGGAAGACACTAACTGCCTGTTACCGAAACTTTGATGATCGACTAGCTCAAAGTACTTAACCCTCTATAATCCGACTTCACTTAATGCTGAAAGGTACGGAAAGGAGGGATGTGGATTATATATTAAAAAAGGATAATTCATGGCATAAATGTTTGTATAAATTTTCGTAAAGCATTACAAATAAAAATAATGAATATATAACAGAACCACAACAGTTGCAAAAGTTTGATTAATATTTATGTTTTTGGGGTTTGGAAATCGAGTTTTTTCTAAACATAGTTCATGATAATTTGTAACTGTGATATTTATAATAGTATCTTAGACACAAACTATTACAGCCCCATCTTTTTAAAGGTGTAGCTTCACGTTTATACGACTCCGATTATTTTTATTTCTCCATTTTCTATTACTATTATTTTATATGGCAAAGTTGGCACTGTCATTAGCATAATGAGAAGTATCGTAATTATTCCAATTCATCGAGGAGGAAGATATTATTTTGAATATTGTAACAAAGCAACAGGATTTGAAATGCATTCCTGTTAATTAATGATGTTCTCGTGTTTCAGGTTAAACAGCCAACAATACCTCAAACGTGACCTGATTTCGAGCCAGCTTGCCATGGACAGAACCGACCCCAAGCCTCCGATGCAACCATAAAAATAAATATAGTGTGGTATATTAATCTAGGATTATACATAACAAAAAAAATTAAGGCGCGAGCCAGCCGATATATAATAACTATATACTTCCGAGATTCTTTATCTTACCTGTATAGAAGAAAGTAATGCGCACTGTTCGGCAGTTTACGACAGGATCGTGCTCATGCGCGCACGCTGCTTTCACACGTTAAAACGCGAAAAAAGGACGACGCCATCGCAGCTCCGAGGACGCGTATCGAGCGTCGATAGTATATATATTATATATTATATTACGTATACTTTAACTTGTGATTTTTGTATATAAATAAAAGCGTTTTGCCGAAGAAATTTCACTGTTCCCTACGAAAACATGCCACGTATCCGTTACCGTTCCTCTGATATTTCTTGTTCACTTTCGATATTTAAATTAATCTTATTTGAACACTCACGGCCACTTATCTGAGTGTTAATTAAGATAGGCCTCTGCGTACATCGTGCTAAACTGCTGAATCTATGTTGACTATGGCGTATTTTGAGAGGCGAACGATTATGTAGTTGCATCGAATAACCCGAACAGTATTGTTTTTCGCTTCACTGGAATAAATTCCGTGCTACGCAATTAATTTCTCATCTTCTAATCGGCACGAAATGCGATAAAAAGAAATAATGGGATTTTTCGATTAACCTCTAGTCTTATTTCGTTCTTAACTATGATCGATACAACTACTTTTTCGTTAATTATTTATTGACATAAAGAGAAAAATTCTAGACGTACTATGCATTTTTGTTTGTTCTAAAGAATCATAGTTGATAAGAGAAGAATAACATTTAATTATAATTCAAAAGAATTGAGTTGTATTTATGTTTTTTATATTCTGTTTGAAATCTTCAGTATGAGTCTGACTCGACATTATAAGACAAGGGGTTAATCTTAAGAGAAATTGTTATTCTTACTGTTTGTACTTGAACTTCATGTAACATACAGAATTGAATACAAGATATTTAAAGTAATTCAGTCGTTTTTCTAATAAATTTATAAAAATTTCTTATTCTCTAGGGAAAAAAAGTTAAACAAAATTTTAATTCTAATACTCCTAAAATATTCTTTCATGTTTTAGTTTAATGTTTCCAAAAAAAGAAATATATTATGTTTAGAATTGGATGACAATTAACACTTTATTTTAATCTCTTCAGTAGCTTCTAAGTTATCGCAGAACAAAGTCAATGATGCGATTTTATTGCATATATATGTTATTTTTTCTATTAATCTGAATAATAAGTAGATAAAAGATTGATTTAATGGAAAGTTGTAAATGTGAATTCTGGAATAATTAATTATTCAGAGACAGTACACGTACAATGTTCTTCGAAAGATACGATTAACAGTTTCACTGCGAATAATTAACACAATAAAATCTTGCGAATATTCACACGGTACTGAGAAATTTCGTAAGCTTGAATGTTCTGTAATGTCATACACATGAAATCGTGTATATCTACATATCTTTATGTATTCGAATAATTAGAAAAAATAAAATACAATTATAAATATTGGACGCTTTGAAATTTAGATAAAATAATATTTGAAATCGGATGTAAAAATGTAGCAAATAATGTATCTATGTATATTTTAGTGATATGAAATGAAAATGAAATACTTTAATTATATATTTCAAATATACACTTAAAAAGTTTCTCGGTAATAAAAGTAGATAATAATATAATTTTGTCATGGACGCAGAATAAATCTGCAAAACGAAATTAGAATATTTTAAAATATCACTTGTAAGTTTAAAAAATTAAGTTTTTATACTATGTAAATCTCTTTTATCCATGCGAGCAGAGTAATAAGGCGGTTCTCTGTCATTGCAGTTAATCAATCTTTCTCCTTTCTGCTTTTCTTTGCTCCTCCTTATCTATGTGCTTGAGAAGTCTTTTAACTACTTTCTAGTTTTCCACATATTTTCCCCAGAATCTTTAAGAACAAAATATCTGTATCTTGTACATAGTTAATGATAGAATTTTTTTTTAATTGTTCCTCCCTCTCTTTTCCTAATCATCTTTTTACCCTTCTTCTACGTTTTCTATTTTATTGAATTTCTTTTTTATGTTACGATTTAGTATGTATTACATAAAAGTATATATGATGCAGCATATAGTTGAGACAATAAACTGCAGAGTGTTGTGTAAAAAATCATTGATAATCTTGACATGATCTAGATGAGTCAAAAATAGGTTTTCTATTTTTTATTAAAATAAAATTGAAACTTCGACTCACCAAAAAATTATACTGGAATCTTAAGGTATTTATGTCCAATTTATGTCCAATAATTATATACAATGTATATATTCATGTTTGGAAAGTTATCAGACTTGAATGTAAATAAATTGTTATGGAAATTCATTGAATATATATCTATCAACGGTACAACATGTTTATAAATGCATCTTGAATGTCATAATCGATTAATTAATAATAAAGAAATACCTGGCGTATAAAAATTTGGCTTTGATTGCTCTGTATGTTCGAGTTTCAAAATAAAGTAATATGTCACCTCGATATTTTTTTCATTACAAAAGTATTTCCTCTTTACACGAAGAAAATAAATTCTCCAATAGGTAGAATAACCGAAAGAATCATTAATTCAAATTAAATTATACAATGTTTCATAAATGACCGTACATCGAAAGGGGTGCATTTACGTCTTGATGAATATTCACACCTTTAGCGTCCCATAATTGGGAAACCAGTTACTAACTCACCTTAAAAGTTTGGTGCGATTAATGTTTCATCATAATTTATATATTATTACATAATTATATAATTTATAATTTATTTACTGAAATACATAGACCAAGCACGATCTAAAAAATTCATTATTTTTAGGTTATCCATTTATAATAATTTTGTAAATTAATATTTCGATTGTCAGGTAGAAAATTGTTAAAATAGAGAAGTTATTTGAGGCGAAAACATCGTAGGAAAACATGGCTGATGGAAAGCGAAAGTAAAAGTGTCACACATTATAATAAACTTTAGTAGAATGTTGTATGACTTTTTATTATAGAGTTATAGGAGTTCAAAGGTCGGTAATTTTTCATTTACAATATAATAATCCTTTGATTTTATGGAGTAGTTTGTGTTTATTATGTTAAAAAAAATGGTGTTTCATTGATGCATTCAACAATATATAAGAAGAAAATAAAAAAGGTCTCTATTTGAGTAAATGAGGACTGCTTTTTGAATTATATTTTTAACTGTACATAAAATGTAGAAAAACTTTGTTTTAATCGTTTGTGACACTATATTGTTGAAAAAGATCGATGAGCTTGTTAAGTTAGATTCAAAATCAAAGAAAGGTATATCAGTGATGCAGACTTTCAATAATTGTACCGTAGTTGACATTGAGACACGTTTCAGTTGTCATTGACTCGTCATTGTTTTACAAATTTCCAAGAGAAATTTCCACGTCTTTTGAACTGTCTTTTTATCTGTTCATAAGAACTGCTACAACGTGTTGTGTGTTTAAATAAAGAGATGACTGATGGTACTTGTTGCAACGAAAGATCTTACAGGCGGTACTACGACAATATAGTACCTTGTGCGACGTATTCAAAAGTTGCTGATTCCACTCATGACAACCAGGCTTTCTTTGACAGATCATTTTTCAAGACCTACAGACGTCTGACACAAGGAAAGATTATTTTCTAAAAAGTGATGTATAATAAGTAACATATGATACGCAATACCTTTTATATAATATTAAAAAATACTAACACATTATTGAAAATAATATTGATTCAATATTACAATAATTAATCTTCTTTATATTAAAATCATGTAGTATAAAATTATCAAATTATTCAAAGAGAAAGAAACATTGGTTGTTTAATTGAATGAAGGGTTTATTAATCCATCTATGTACCATTTGCTCGTATGCATTTTTACTAACACAGCAATGAAGGAAAGAACTCCACATTTTTAAACGTATAACTGATCACATGGATGTTCAACTTGCAAATGATAAGAAATCGAGCGTTTTATCTTATACGACCTAACAAATACTAAATAAATGAAAAAAGAAAAATTGAAATTATTCATAATTCAATCGAATAAACATGTAACTTTCTTGAAGATACATGGTTCATTTTTTTGTAATGCTTACGAAAATTGAACGGCGAGTTTCGTTCATTTAATCCAAACCTGTCACTATTGATACATTCGATATTATGTTTTGACAGGTAATTGGTTATTATTTAAAGCGGCTGTATATTTACAGTAACGGTTAATTGACGACGTAGGCGCGGATTGATTGCAGGTTGTTCGTCCCGCAACTTAGCCGGAAAGGTTTCCTTTAATACGTGATACCGGTCATACGAAGGCTGAACCGGTATCACCGAGTGACATTTGATGGAAAATGTCGGTGATAGCGAAGAGTACTTCAAACTATAAAAGGTGCAAGCGGTAGGCGTACCATCGTCAGTACGATTTTGCACGCGGTACCTAGAAAATCAGCAACCGAGGTACACATAAATCGGTAGCTCTACGTTGACAAAATTTAATTGATTATTAAAATTATTAAAAACATAGAACATTTGAGTATAGTGTTTTTTTTTAGTTGTTTTGGACATGTCCGTGTTTTATTAGTGTGTGTCTTGTTCAATATTTGTTTATGCGAATCATGTGTAGCTTATACAATTATTAAAAACTTAAAATTATTAGTTGAACGCTATATATTAGCTGAAGCTATAATTATTCTAGAATAATAATAATATGTTTATATACAGTGAGAAACCAAAATATTTCTATGATGAAAATGTCCAAATAAAGAGAAGTATAATTTTTGTATCGATAATTATAATCACGTATGCTGACTTGCATATTACAAGCTCTTCGAATACTTATTTCCCTTAAAGTTGATAATATTTGTAATTTGTACACTCGATTATATTTGTTTCTCAATGAGTGTATAATAAGATAAAAATTTATCTTCTGTTCGAGATGGTAATCTTGAAATAAACTACACTGAATGTTCTTTGTCAGTTTACGTAATCGATTCAGATGATTCGTTCATAATAGTTTCAACTGACTGTGTCTGAACATTGAAAGGATCTTTCACTTATTCTCATTCAGACTATTCTCGATTGTAATATTACCATAATTTTTTAAATAACTCTCTCGGTACATATAAGTTAATTCTTCGATCTTGTGAAAAAAATTCTAAATACCATTTAATTGTTAATACTTATTAGAAATTGCTTAATTGCAGTAGTTAATTTCAGTAGTCAATTCAACTTCAGTAGTTTTAGGTAAAAAAACATATTCTACAAAGTTCATATATTTATTTTATAATAAAAAAAAACAAAAACATAGCCATATCAGTATATTAAATGTACAAATAATATTCTACTTATATTTCACCAAAGAATATAGAAGATTTCATTTACAAATAACATTTCTGAATTTCTGATACAGTACTATTTTGCCTGCGATACTTAGAAAATCAATAACCTTGGTATTTACACATAAATCGTTAGTTTTACGTTTAATAGTAATAATAATAATTATTATTTCTTTTGAATCATGATGATAATATTATTAATTGATGTATTAATTAACTAACCTATTAATATTTTCTTATAATTTATGTATTAATTTATTTAAGAATAATTTGTTTATCCATGTAAATAACAAAACTATCATCTGAAACATAACAGAAAGACAGTGCCGCGTTATAAAAAAGTTACAAAGAGTCAACAACTCACTTCAGTCTAGTATACTAAAAACAACAAAACCGTCTATTTAATACCACTGTATGATAAACTGGAGGTCAACTAACTTTTTCCCACTTATTAACGTAATTTCACTACAAGAATACATTTTCGAACATAGTTTGCAGAAATTACATGTTTTGAGTATTTTTTGCGAATTTTGATTACACATTTTTATTTTTATGATACATTACAAATGTTCGTGCTAAATTTGTATTATACGTTTGAATGAATAAGCTTCCGAAAAAAATATTTAAGCAGTCTTCATAGATGAATGACGTGGTAACGAATCTATTAACACTAGAACTACCGAGCGTTTAATGCGATTAATATGTTATCCTTATCAAATTGTGCCAACAGATTTTTTCGACAATCTCACGAATTTACTATAATATTCAAATGAAACTGTTTCTACAGTCAATTTGGATATTCAGCACTTTTAAGATATCGATAATCGCGAAATAAGAAAACTGAAATCCAACATTTTGTCGGGTATAGTAGTTCTAGTGGTACTTGCGTATTATACGGACCACCTTTATTTCCTAACTGCAGATCACACTGGCGAGTCATTTGGGTTAGGTTTAAATTGGTACTTACTTAACACTAACCGTACCGGCACTTTTCCTACCATAACCAGTCAAATAACTGACTAGAAAATAAAGGTATACAAGTTAGATAATAAATTCTTTTTAGTGGGAATAGAAATAAAACGAAAGACAAACATTGGAAAACTAAGTGGACAATATAAGAATTGACGTAAAGTTAAATCAACGAAACAAAACGCAAAATTTTAAATTCGATCATTTGACTGGTTCCGGTACGGTTAGTGTTAACATTATAACGCATTACTAATATTTTACTATTACTATTAACATTATCATAATTATTATTACTATTCATACTTTATTTCTCGAAATACAAATACATGATACGTAAATACTATTCTACTGTTAACACATTGTTGACCGTTCACGAGTTAATTTTTGAAACTCAGGGCAGTATAGAATATTGCAAAGGCAAAATATTCAAAGTTATATCAAAGATATGTCCAAAGTTTCATTTCAATTCATTGTGTGGAAACAGTCTGTTAATTGATCACTCCGACAAAGGATTTTGACATAAAGGACCTTTTACAGGGAAAAGACTTCAGTCCGAGTGATGTACGTTCGCGCGATATTCCTTTTGAGCCTGACGGGCATGGTGTTGGCCGCGGACCAGCAGATCCCAATCATCAGTCAAAGCCAGGACATCAGCCCGGACGGCAGTTTTTCTACGAAATGGGAGACCGGGAATGGGATCTCCGTTCAAGAGGAGGGCTTCTTGAAGAATCCCGGGCAGAAGGACGCGGAGGCCGAGGAAGTCCGCGGCTCGGCCTCGTGGACCGCGCCGGACGGCTCGAAAATTAACCTTGGTTGGCTGGCCAACGAAAATGGAGCCACTTTCGACGGCGCGCATTTACCAACGCCACCCCCGCCCCAACCGATACCGCCGCTCATTCAGCGCGCCCTGGACTGGCTAGCTGCTCATCCCTACAAAGAGGAGAAGAATAGATTGTAATTTTGCATGGCGTTCCATTCCAGCGAGATAACATTCCGCGAAGGTATCTACTCTCTTCCTGCGAGCTTGCGTCCTTTTCTCAAAACCATTCGGCAGACTTTGCCCTCCGGTGATGTTTTTGCGAGAATGTATATTTGAGAATTCCTGCTTTGAGAACGAAATGCACCGTGAAATTCGTATCGATGTTTACGCTGCGACGTGAACAAATATTGAAAGTAAATATTTCGGTATCATGCGGGATTTAGCTTTTAAGATATCGCACGATTAATGTTTTTCACTGATGAAACGTTCGATGTTTTATATTTTCGTGCTGCGCGAGACTGGAATAAATTCTTTTCATTGTCGTATACGTGTTTCGTGTTCTTTTTATATTTCTGTGTTGTGTTGTGTAATGAAGGGTTGATTTTAAATGTTTTATTTTCCTTGTTGATGTTCTAATTATGCGCGAGGCGTTCGGTAAGTTTCCGGAAAATGTAAATAAAGAGACGCAAATTAAATTGAACGTTTTATTTTTCTACAATGTTCCATTTTAGTTAAATATTAATACTTCGTTTACGTTTAAGCACAGAAAATTACTATTTTTCTGGAAGTATTTTGAATGTTCTTCATACGAGGACGTTTATTTGACATTTTTATCGAAGGTTCAAAAGATACATTTCAAAATTTTAATTTAAAGAATATTCTTTATATTATAGAATTTTCTATATATAGCGAAAGCCGAAAGTTTAATCAAGGAGAAACTATTATAACATGATTAACTTTAGAAAATAATTTTAAATTAAAATTTTAACACCAAAGTCACTGCACATATCGCAATGACTGATTCCAGTTTCTTTATTTCGCAATTATTTATATCTTAAAAGTTGTTGAATATTCGAAACGATTTTAAGAATGAATAATTTCATTTGAATACCACACGTATAATA
The DNA here is from genome assembly GCF_051020985.1 of Nomia melanderi. Classification (NCBI taxonomy): domain Eukaryota; kingdom Metazoa; phylum Arthropoda; class Insecta; order Hymenoptera; family Halictidae; genus Nomia; species Nomia melanderi. Next base: position 25,862,888 of record NC_134999.1, on the reverse strand, counting down.
AGTATGTGAAAATGTAAAAAATCTATTGTCACAATTTTTATAAGGATTATATATTAATCGCATTAAACGTTCGGTAGTTGTAGCGTTAAAGAAAGTCTTTTTTGTAAAAGTAGCGTTGATTTGGAGTCGATGCTTATGACAATAAATGATAAAAGCAACGAGACACGCGCACATACTGCAACATTCATGCACCATCATCTCTTTCATCCTCGTTGAGTCCAAGATACAAGGTTTGAAGGTGAACTCCAAGCGAAACTTTTTAATACTGACCTAGTCTACGTTATTGTCTGATTTATATCTTGTCTGGACTCCTTTTGCTAGTAAAGTATTTTCTATATACTTATATTATACGTTGTATTACTATAACACAGTTATATATTATGATTAGTTAATACTAATACTCATTAATGTTGAATATTTTTCTAATGTACGTATAATTGAGCATCTCTTGATCGAATTATTTATTCGTATCACCTTTATCTATTTGCACCACTTATATTTTATAGTTCATACCACACTTTTAGCTACCTCTTTTGTTTAAAAACCTTTTTTCGGGTGTTACTTTCAATCTACTGACAGCTTGTATTTTATGAACCCATAATAAAAAGTTGTTTAAGTAATATTTATTAAGTTGTTTAAGCAATACATATTTAGTTACCATAGGTTACAATATTTTCCCAAGAACATCGTAATACCTTAATATGCAAAACAATGACTAGTTTTAATATCATTTTAAAGAAGTAATTGAGAAAGCGGTGTATTTAATATTATACTTACACCACCCGTCAAAATGATGGGTTTCAGTTTTCTTATTTAGCAATTATTCATGTCCTGAAAGTGTTAAATATTCGAATACTATAATGAATATACGAAGAAACAAAAAAAATATATTATCGCAATGTTTGTAAGGATTAAATATTAATCATATTAAACGATCAGTTGTGCTAGTGCTAACACCTTAACGATCGAGACTGAGATTTCTCGTTTTCATATGACACACGTTGGAAACGAGTTTTCTCCTTGTTAGTAATATGCATGATTTCTTGATTGTTTTGCAGTTAACGGTATTTTTTTTACTTTTAAACATTATCCTATTACTGAGGATATTATCATTAATTTTATTTTTGAAGTTACTTATATCTAAATAAAAAAAAGTTCATTCAAATATATGTTATAATTCTATGCGTCTAAAATCGCTGAAAATTTCCTTTTTTCCGTAGATAATTTTAGCAAAACATTAGCAGTCGACAATGTGTTAATAACGTATTTCTAGAATCCCAAACCAATTTCCATAAAAAAGCTTACCCGAGCAGATAAAATGTTAAAGATGTCGAAATCGATTCGTTTAACGATGTAAGTGCATTTATAAGACGTGCACTTGTCTCTTTAAGCGAATTCTATTGACCGTTTAAGGTACTAACGATAATTCACAGTCACTTCGTATGCAATGTACAAATAAACATTAAGTAAACGAGAGGGAACGGAATGAAAGAGAAATACGATATGAAATTAAACGAATGAGTTAGGCGGGGTAAGGAGGAGGCAGAATGATAGGAGAAAGTTGTAGTTTACGGTATGGATTGAATGTGACATATTTATGTCGGAGCGTGGGTGGCGATCGAATGAAAGAATGAATGAGACCGATAATATTCAATTAAAACATCCCGTGCAGGACACATACATTATTTTCCATATACGTAAGTAGGTACAGTATCGTATAAATAGAAAACGGATAAAATATCTCATCGAATTGCATAAATAATGTTGCACCATATCGCAATAATCATTCATTTCTGTGTACTATAACTGGGATAAATATAGAATAACGATATTGAAACATTGAATTGGTACATATGAAGCACATAAATACAAGGATAAACAAATATGCATTTGAAAATAAAAATGATTGAAAAATATAAATATGAAATGGACACTTGACAAATGAATAGAAAATAAACATCCACATACTGTTTTTTTTCCTATGACACGGTAATTCGTTAATATATTTTTCCTCAATAAATTGTCTGTTATATTTTCCATAATTACAAATAATGATAAAGAGCTAATACTTTAAAGATTATTTTTATACACTTGTATTGGAGGAAGATTTTATTAAATAATATCTCGTTTTTAAGACATTGAAAATTTATATTTAATACGGAGGTTATAGTAAACGAAAGAAACTTATATTAATATAAATAATTAAAAGTAATAATTCATAAAAGATTGTGAAAGAATAATCGTATCGTTTTAACATATATTTTATCTAAAAATATTAAGAAATTATAATGTCATGCTACCTTAGTTGATTAAACATTCTTTGAAAGTATTTTTACACAGGTATGTACATTAGTATATATTCGTTAAAAATAAATGAAAATAGAAATATTTTCATTTTCCTTGTATGTTAATATGTAATAATTTTTCTAGTAGAAAAATATTTTTGTCATGGACTAATAAAAATTACGAATAATATGTACTACTTAATTATTTGCATTACAGATCTGTGATCTGTTACTCTCACTTAATAGTTTAGTTAAGTCTCTAATAGGTTACAGACAGAAGTAGCATCATTGATACTCATTGGCAGCAAACGATAGAAGATCAAATATTGTGTAAGTCCATTGTAAATACAGGATATTCCGGGTACTAAAATAGCAAAGTATGATGCTGTCATTTGTGAAAGTTCAATGAAAGTTCTTCGAGATCCGATTGGTTTCGGTTCCTTGAACCTCCGAAGACCAGTATGATACGACAAATTGACACGGGACATGCCCTGAGGAGGTTACATAACAGGTATTGTCGATAAATCAACTTTAAACATCAGCAATAACTGTTCACGAATACAATTGAATTTGATATAATTCATATTAAACATATTATAAAACATAATTATACTGTAAATGAATATATTATCAAGTAACAAAAATTTTTTAACAAAAATTACATACCGTGAAATATAAAACAACTTTTTCATATCTTTTTCTAATTGATCACTTTTTAATTGATACTGATGAATGATGTGTCATTTTTTAAATATTCTTGTAATCTTAAAAATACGTTGAACATCATAAAAAAACATTAAGTATTTATGCTCATTCATTGCTTAAAAAATTCGAAATATTTTCATAAAAATATCTTTCTGAACTATAGTACATCTTTAAATGTTTACCTTTTCAATATCATGCTACGTCCATGTTTTGTCTCATGTTTCATATTCTCCTAATATTTCATTTTCTTTTAACTTTACTTTGTATTGTTGCTAACTTATTTCTTCCGGAATAATTCTTTTTTCAGATAAGTATTTTCAATATGTAATAATAGGTAATTACTTTTTATTATACAATTATTTATGTAAACATTTTAATTTAACTCTTTATGCTGTATACAAAAATAGATTCCCCTGTTAAAAAGAATTTTCAACAAATTTATATACATAGTTTATATATATATACACATGTATTTTATTTATTTACTTATTAAATTCCAATAATAATAACTATACTATAAATACATACATATATATCTAGATGCTAAAGTAACGAGATAAAAAGTGATACTTTGCATTCACAAGTTTTCTGTAAATTTAGTCAATCGTTAAGGGATTAAGTTAGAAGAATGACATTTCGTGTTTTAGAGGCAACGAAAGGTTTACAAAGTTGAATAAGTTTGCGCTGCGCACGTGACGTGTATCTCAAAATAAATTACACGAGGACACACTGACTGTATGGTCACAGTATCGTGATTGATTAACTGTGGCACCACTGATCTACAACGGGCACGTGCTTAAAACGCTGCACTACCTCGCGCTGGAACTTTCTATCGTAAATCAGCGAGAACTTTACAGAGCTAGGAACAGATCAGGTTGCTTCGAGAAATTGCGTTCCTTTAGATTGTCAATGAATGTGTATAGGAGTTAAAAAATCGGCGATATATTGTTCTAGTTAGGTGGTTAATCTTTTTGTGCTAGGTAGGAGTGAGCGATCCATTCTTAGCATTCTAAATGGACTGTAATAGCTTGGCGTTTGTCCCGGTCGTGCGTCAGTGAGTGAAGTATTTTAGAAAATAAATTTACCGTGAGGTTATGAACATGTTTCTACATTTAGAATTAAAAAGTTGATTATATTGAACATCGTTTCTTCTGACAAATTTGAAAAGAACCAAATCAGTTTTACGTAGTATTAATATATTATAGAATAAAATTTAAGGCTTCATTATAATGGTAATAACCTAAGGAGACATATTAAATTTTATGTCACAATTTATGAGTCTTCGTATTAATAGGAAATCACTATTGCATTGAATTGTACTTTTTTCTTTAAGAAATTTTTAATGGAATTTAACTCTGGGGTAACATTAATAAACATTATAATCTCAAAATATAATTATATTTTATCTGTTGATCCTATGCGGAAATTATTTTTTATAAATCAGGTACTAAATTTCTACTAGTCATTATTAAAATAATTTTAAGAAGATAAAAGCTAATACACAATAACACGTTGAGAAAACAATAAACGATTGATGGATAGACGATTAATTCTATATTCTAAGAAATAGTGTTCAATATTTTCATTTAACTTCAATTTTACGAAATAAATTAAGAAATGTGTGAATTGACTAAATTGCGCATTAGTCACGTATAAATCGTAAATAATGGCAACGAAATGTCCCTACATAAAATGAAAGTTGAGTTTAATTTGCGTTTACTCAGCAACTCTGTCGGCCGCGAGCTTCATCCGTAAATGACCCACCCTGACCTACCTTCTGCTAACGTGTTTGTAAACTAGATTTAACTTAATCTGCGTTTCTGTTTGATCCAGTTTGGTTCGTAAATTCAACCTGAACCAGACCAATTCTGTGCCAAAGAATAAATAGAGTCTTGATATAAAGTTACATTGATTAAACTTGGCGTTAACAGATCGTCTAGCTCGCTTCACAAAACTGGGAGCAAACTGTTGCGTCCACCGTCCGTCCCTCGGTGGCGGTTGACCGATAATGTTTAACCGAAGTTATTAGATTAAAAATTCATTTTAAGACTTCAATCGATTTTAGGTTTTAACCATTAAATTACGAAATTGATTACAAGGAAATTGAGGTTTAAGTAACACGTCCTTTTGGCGAATTCTGAAAAGAAAATTAACTGCACTGTTCACAGACTATTCAATAATTATGTTATATTAAAAAGGGGGTCAAGAATTTTGTTTTAAAAAATTATCCTTTCAGCAAAATTAATAAATTATGTTATTCGAGATAACTGTAGACATATTCTTAGCTGTTAACCATTACTTTTTAAGAAACTATTAAATAGCTGCCAGTAAATGAAATGTTTAGAGGCACAACAAGAAAGTAGTTGTCCTTCGGCACTTGCATTACACAGTGCTGTGCAATAAAGATGTAAAATGTAATTATTGAATTTTACGCAAACCACTGCAGACAACTTTATGGAAGTATCATCAGTGTTTAGTGCGTGTGCTCCAGACCATGTCGCCAATGCATTAGATGTTAATTCTGAATGACTTTTTTAAAACGCATGTAAACAAATCAGGTGAAAAATGTGTTAATTAGTCTATAAGTTAATTCTTCTTTGTTCTGCTTTAGTTTTTCATTAAAATATTAATTCGTCCTGCGTTTAACGAGTACACACATCATTTTTTCATTTTAATGCGCGTAAAATCATTTTTCAGAGATTTTTCAAATTAAATTCCACAGTTAACAAGTTAAATAGGCAGAAACATATACACTAGTAACGACTTAATACTCTTACTACTCTTCAAAAACTCAAAGTATCCTCAAGAGGTATCAAGAGAACACATAAAAAAAATCACAAACATGATCAGGCTGAAAAAAGTTTACGGAACACAAAATATTTCACACAATGGTAATGCAAAAAAGAAAGCAACATCTCTGAATTGAATTGCAACGTTTATTCCGTATGTACCGGTGGCATATACTCAACGATTACCATCGACGTCTCGTTGCTCGCAGTAGATGCTCGCGACTGCCTGCGCCACATAGTACGCAAATACATAATAAAACATAGCGATATACATTGATACAACATACATATATATATATATATAATAAATCCGTACGTAAGTATACAATAAATATGTACAACAAATTGAACCAGAGAGTAATATACGCGTTTCGTTAGAGCCATTGGAACGAGAAGCGACGACGGAGCGACTCATCGTGATTCGTGGGTGGTAGCACAGAATTAATAGAAAAAGGGCTCGGTGAGATCACTGACGACGGACGTCCTATTGTTTACACCTGGTTCTGATCGTCCTTGGATGGATGCGCCGCTATCCAGTCCAGTGCTTTCTGGATAAGCTGCGGGATCTCCGGTGTAGTGGGCAGATGGGCGCCTTGAGGCTGGAATCCGTTCTCATCTGCGACATATGTTAACGAGATTTGCTGGCCGTCGTCGCTGGGGTAGCTGAAGCTGCCCTGAGCGTTCATCGCCTCGTTCTCCTGACCCGCGTTCTCCAGGTGACCTTCTTCTTCCGCCTTGATCCCGTTCCCAGATTCGTAGCTCCACTTGTACGAGCCGTCCGGGTTCGGTCCCTCTTGGCTTTGGCTGACGATCGGTATCACATCGTCGGCTGGGGCTGCTGCCACGCAGCCAGCCAACGCGATCATGGCTACCTAAGGATTTCAACAAGTTCAAGTGCTGACTTTGTACTTGATGTAACTTGGATTTTCGTTTGCCTGGTTTCGCTGAGAGCTGCCGTTCGAGACTGGGGGATCGTTAGGGTGTTTGAACACTTCATGTTGAGTGCGATTTGGGTTTTCGTGTATTAATTGGACATTCTAATTGTAAGGGAAGTTGTGTCTTTTATTAGATGCTTTTTATTTATTCTTTGGGAGGGACAGTCCCTGTCCGAGTGCAGATTGTTGCAGTTTCGTGGTGGGAATGAATACGAAGATGTTGGTTTTAGATTAATTGATCGCAAATCGATGTACTGATTGATTTAAAATTTTCTACTCAATTCAATAGTTGATTCTAGAAGAGTTAAATGTATTCTTTACAATATTTTTCGTTATCCTTTAACCTCTTAGTGGATTTTTATTAACTAAGTAGGAAATCTGTGTCTTATTATAAAAATATGTTCAATTTAAAATACATTACTGTCTTATTAGGAATATAGTGTATTACCTACTAGTAGATATAATATCACGGATAACAATTGATAAATCACTTTAACATAATTTTACGAGCCTTAATTTTTCAGTCAAATTAAATATTGTTACTTTTATGCTCAATTTAGTTCAATTAACTACGACCAATTTTCAAATACGTAAATTCAACGAATCATATACACAATTTAGCATAGTACTTAAAGAAAATCACATAAATTCATTGAAACCACACCACAAAACAATTTTTACTACGAGGAACTCGTTTACTTCTAATCGAAGCTAACATCATCTAAACCTTCAACTTCTTGTCTTTCGTTATACAATTTAAATGCACGATTTACAACCAGAATTCTACCAGAATTTCGAACGAGCAGTCAATGATTATGTCACTACATCCGAGGAAACTCGATGCGCAGTTCTCCCATACAACCGTCATCGCGCATGAAGAGGCACCGGCGATTCTCCTGTGCGCGCGCGATACTTCCTCGTCCGTTGTTTACCTTATCGCGTTTAAACGTCTATAAATTCCGTCGCGGAAGATCGATTCTCGCGTAATTACGCGTCTGCAGGGTGCGATTCAAACGCTAACGTCAGACCGCGCATCAATCAGAGAAATCGATCGCGGGAGCCGGTGTGTAGCTAATTCCCCTGCACCGAAAACACGGCGAACCCGTCGCGCGCAGTAGCTATTTCGTTTTGAGTCAGCCACGGGGCGTCGGTAGCGCGGCTGTTATTAGGTCGGACACGCTAGATCCAGTCCGACCGAATGGACACCGAGTTAAAAATCATCGGATTCGTTTGATCTCGTCGCGCCCGACGCGTCCTTCCAATTAATAAAATACTCTGCAGCCGTAAATAAAAATAACGACCGGGAACAGCGGAATCAATGGGAATAAACAAATGTGCGTTAATAGAGTTCGTCTTCGGTCTGATACTCCAAACGCGTATAAAGTAAATAAATTGATTAAACCGTTAGCATTGAAGACACCGTTATGGAGCACTAAACTTTCTTGGAATTATTGGAAGTATTATAGCAGAAGGAAACGTTTATGGAGGTTTCTAATACTTTTAAACTCGAGTTAGAGATCTCTAACGTTCCAATTATCAATTTTACAAGATTAGTCCTAAACAGAGATTTACGAGACGTTAATCGGTATTAAGTTACGAGCAAAGTCTTTAAAAGCGTGTGCTCCTAGCGAATGTAATAAATTAACTTATAATAGTCCAAATTTAATTCCTACGCCAATTTGGCGAAAATTAAAATATCCTTTCCCTACAATCTAAAGCTCCAAGTAGAAAAGCCCAAGGAATAAATTGTCCAACTAAATTGTTGCTGATAAATCCGATTCTTGATCACTGATGCCCATCGTTACTTGCAACCCCAAAGATACATCCCGCGGAAACTCCAACATCAACGTATTCACCCTACTTACCTGCACTTCATCGATTCCCGAAACAAGCCGTCAATCGTCCGCGAGAAACTTATAACCGGTTAACCGAGAAATGGGAAGGAAAAAAAATAGATAAAAAAAAGCACAGGTAACGTTCCACAACAAGGCTGCCGGTACAGATCACGCACAGAAACGTATCGGAATCGCGGTCCGGGCACTCGACGGTTCCTCAGATCGGTAGCGCTCACTGAAGGTGTTCCAGAGCGGGACCGTCGTCCCCACGATAGCGAGCGAGCACACCCCCGAATCCTCTCACGGCTAGGTCAGACGCGTTCTACTTTTGTCGCAGCTGCCAGGGTTTGTTCCCTTCTTAATTGCGCTTACCAGTGACGTATACATGGTGCGGCAGTAATCGCTGATGGGCAAGTGTTTATCAAGCCCCGCAGCGCTCGTCGTATATATACCCCTGGAGGCATCACCAATACGACCGTTTGCCTAAGTAACGATGGCCACTGTGCTCCTAAGAGGACGCACATGGGACACAGAGAGACAGAGAGAAATGGCAAAGGTGGAAATGCTGGCTGGCCGACCGGCGGCGAGAGGGAGAGAGACAAAGAGACTGAGACATCGGGTTAGGGGGAGCCGAAGGGGGGTTCTACACGGATCCTCATTTAACGCGCGCGATGCACGCCTCTGTTGCATGTGTGGGGAAAATGTACGGGGACAACAACACACTGTACATCACCCGGAGAGAGACTACCTTCCCGGGGATCAGCATGTCACATTGCGCTAAATGTCATCGGGTCCCCGTTATAGGATGCTTACTCAATTGTCATAATTTCTTTAACCCTGTGACCGCTACGCGGACAACCGACACCGGTTTCCACCTCTTTCGGAAAATTTCGGTGACCCCGTCGGTCGTCGCCGGGTTAAGCTTGATTTCGAGGGTGTACGGGGTCTTGTTTTGCTCCTCTATGTACCACGAATACTGACCTCACAGGGTTTGGTAGGCGTACGTGTCTTCTAGGGGTGTCGCGTCGTTGCAGCGTAGTTACGCATCGTGATCAGGTGTTTTCGTTGACGTGATGGAAAGGGGATTGGTGTTTGGCGAATGATGAATGAAGTTAGTTTGGGATTGAACGCGAGGGAATTGAGTTGTTGTTTACAGTTGCAGGGTTAATTTATGGATCGATTATTTAATTGTAAATTAGATTGCGATTGTGCATAGGGAAATTAAATTGTTGTTTACGGTCGCAAGATTAATTCGTTGGTCGATTATTTAATTATACATGATTTTAAGGTTGTACGTAGGAGAATTAAATTATTGGTTATGGCAGGAAGGTTAAATTATTCATCAACTATTTAATTATAAATTAAACTGTTGTTGGTTGCAAGATTAATTCGATTATTTAATTATGTATTAGATTGCGATTGTGCGTAGAGAAATTAAATTCTTGTTCACGATTGCAAGGTAAATTCATTGGTTGATTATTTAATTATATATTGGTTTAAGATTGCACGTAGGAAAATTGTATTGTTGGTTACGACTGCAAGGTAAATTTATTGATCGATTATCTAATTATACATTAGTTTGGGATTGTACGTAGGAAAATGAAGTTGTCGTCTATGGTTGCAATTCATTGTTCTATTATGTAAGAATTCTGTACTTTAAAAGATCGTTATGATAATGCGAACGTAATGGAATGTAGAAGGTAAATATTGAAAATTAGCTGAGGAGAACGTCGAGCGGTCGTTGACAGTGAGGATCAGTTGCGTATCCCGTGTTTCGCTAAAATATTTTATTTTCCTGTTACGTGGTGTCATAAATGTACAAAACTAGTTAAATCGATGTATAATAGTATACAATGAGCCTGGTATTTTCTGTGTTATCACTATTTTTTGATTTCTAAGAGCATTCAATTTAAAAAAACAAGATAGTTTAATACTTATAAAAGAAAAAATCATGTTTAAAAGGCATTTTTCTGAATGTCACCAGAAAATGGGTTAACGATACTGTGTCACGTTATTGTGGTCCTTTGTTTCCAGAAACAGTGACTGATTTACTTCCTGACTGATTTATCCCCTGGAGTCTATTGATTGACGCTAAGCAATAAAAAAGAGTACAAATTGGGAAGTAGGGGACACGGTTATTGGCAATTCGTTGAAATTTACGTTAACGTTTTGTTTATTCAGTTGACACTTGTGATAGCACTAATTTTGCATTTTCCTTTTAAGAGAAATAAATCTGCTGAACTTGTATTTCATTAATTGCAGTTTATTAATAATGTTACTTCTTCTATTTTCTTATATTATACTTATTTTTAATATATTACAATTTTGTTGGTTAGCAGTAAATTTCTAACGCCTGGAAAAAATTAAACGTGCTTCATAGATAAATGTTACTTAATTATCGACAGCCGTTACGAAATTCAATCTGCATTTGCTTACACGGTGTGAGTTCATCAATTACGATTTCAATCACTGGACATCTCCGATTTCGTTACGAACGACCACGCTAGCAGATAAACCGTCGAGAATTAACGACCGCCTGAATTTTTCTTGTACCCGGATTCGATGACAATGATACCGATAGCATCAACTGATTTTAAATATCATGAATGGCTCGCGAACATGCCGCGCAGAGGATTCAGTCTCCGACTTGGCAGCAACCTCTCATTAGTAACATGCAATTACGTGATACACACAATACCTTGTCAAAGTTCGAACAGGTTACTTTGTTGCTAATTTTCCTTTTAACTATAAGACGGTTAAATTGACTGTAATAGACGCTAACTACAGCCTAATGCTAAATTAATAGTCATTACGTAACACTCGCACACGATAATTCGCAAAATTTGAACAGCAGTTCTAAAGTATTCTATCCTTTTATTGGTTGGAATCATTTATTTTACGTAACAGTGTAATTTTATTTATTATTTGTTCAGAAGATTCTTAACGTGTTATTTTGCATAAAAGTTTTCGTAAAATAGTATGTTCATAATAAGGAATAGTTAACACAGTCCCGACCGAGAAAACTGTTCGTTTTTCTAATATTCATTGCCGGTGAAAACGAAGAAAATTTTAAGGTAATCGCAGCTAATTTCTGACGTTAGAACAGAGACAAAAATAAGAAAAATTGTTTTGAAATATTAATCTTCTAATAATCTGTTTCTTGAAATGAAGTACTTTCCACTAAAATAGTCGAAAATGGAAAAAACAGAAGAATAAAATGTTTTGGCAGTTATATTTGACAAGGCGTGAATTCACATCAGTGGCCACGAATGTGTTAATATGGAAAGTTTTTGTAAACACTGGAAGCAAAGGAAAATTGTTTCTTCATACAAAGAGTTAATACAAATTTTTATTCGACGAACATTTCTTCTAATATAGATTTATGCATTAAATTATTAAATTATCAGTAAATTATACATATGTAGTGGTAAGCTACAATATTAGTAGTGTGATATTGGTAGTTTGATATTAGTAATGCTATACATTTCTTTTTCTCAACATTTATTTATAGAATAGACAATAATATTTTTTACAGAATTACTGTCTTTATTCGACTACAATAATTCGTTTGTTTCAACATAAGCATTCACCATACAACGACCTCTCCAATTAGTTGCATATTCTCTACTTCACCGTTTTCTGTGCAAAACGAATGCATTTTGCAATATTTCATATGCATCTTTCTATTCTATTTTAAACGCACTGAACACATCAATATTACCTTGAATTAAATATAGTCGCAAAACTGCTTAATAAATGATCAAAGTTGCAAGATCGGAATGTTAGCGATTACTCATCTCGTAATCGATCATACATCGATTATTATAATATTTCATGTAAATGATGACTGGTTTATGCACAATTCTTGTGGATATAACCTTTTTAGTGTATACAGTACTTACTTACACACTTGTTTGGATGATTTGTATTTCTTACAGGTGAGTCGTATAAAAAGTCATCGTTAAAGATTCAGTCGTTTATACATGCGTCGTAACTGTCATGACATTTAAAACAACATTTCATTAATAAAATAGTTATATTGTAAAGTGTGAAGCCTGTTAAAGATGTTGCAAGTAATTTACGATTGATCTCTTATAAGGTGCAAAGTAAAAAGAAAGGATCACCCGGAACAAGGAAACGTCTTGTAATAATGCGAAGTTACAGGTGTAAGCGGAGTTTAAAAGCAAACAATCCTGTCCGATCGCATTAATCATATTTCCTGATCCCAGGGGAAGAGTTTTCACCCTTTGTATGCAATCAACGGTCTTTACTGTAAACGAAGCAACTAATAAATCATCCAGTTAAATCGTCCGGAGAGCGATGAATTATCTCCTGGAAGACGTTAGTCCGCTCCTTTTACGGAAAACGCGAAGAATACGTAAAGCGATAATAAATTCTCGTTTCCTTAGGAATGTCAAGTTCCTTGTTAGAAACAACAGTCGCGACTGTGCGTGATTCACTAAGGCACGTCATCGATATCTATGAACAATTTTCACAAAGCACCTCCGCAGCTGTTTGGAAACGAATACTTACACGCGTTCCTTGATTTACGCCGAACATTACGCTTGAAGTTATCACTTACATGTTTGAAAATCGTCTGAAATGTTAAAAACTAATTATTTCACATTTCGTTCGTTGTTGATGTCGGTATTGTAATTTATAAAGTTTTCATTCTTTTCTTTGTAATTGGTATGAGGTCAATACTTTTATCATTTCAAATATTTGACACGTAATTGTATTCTAGGATAAGTGAAATAAAGTGCTACGAGTGTTAATTATTTTTTTTCTGAAATTAAGTAGATGTCAGTTTTATTTTCGTTTTTAATTAAACGGAATTAGAGGACTGATTATTTGATGTGGAATGAATTTTTCTTTAGATACTTGAAATGTTATTTTTCTAACAACCACAGTTAATGTTTTGCGACGAAAACGTATACTGAATTGTAAGTACATTTAGAAATAAGTAATATTTATCAAATTATATGAAATCTACTTATAAATATGATTTTCCAACTCCTTAATAATTACTTATTAAATATATAAGTGGGATATTAAAAACGACATTTAAAAGTAAATAGATTAAATAAATTGAACATACGTAACAAAAATATTCAATTGTAGGTCTGTTTGGTAATTGATTGATAAATCTAACCTCGTTAAATTCCTTCTTATGGAATTATGTAAAGTATAAAATGATGACTGTTGCACTTATGCACCTTTGTACATACACTACATATTATAAGTGCATTGAATATTCAATGAATACTACTAAAAGTTTCACGAAATACTCAGGAAATACTTAAGAAGTCTGTAAATGCCTATAGCCATCATTGTACACACTGAATAAAATAATTTTTAAACAAATATTTTCTATCGTAACTCTTCCATTATATCTAACAAAGGTCCTTTAAATAAATCTTATTAAGTTTAAGAGGAAGGATCAAAATTAAATAAAATAATACACTATTTTGTTTGAAGAACATAATTTGGATGCATCTTAATAAAGGGAATACCTTTAATAGACACTATTGAAAAGTGTTTTGCACGCCAAGTGTTTAGTACTCACCTCCACTTAATTGAAAAAGGATACAGTTAATATCTGCTATTGTTTCAGAGTACACAATTAATAATACTTTATTCAACTTGCTTTGTATAATAATTTAAATAAAGGACATAGAAAAATTTGCCTCTCCGAAGGTAATATTTTCTCCGCAAATTAAGAGGCAGCTATGTATACCTTAAAAAGGCACCGCTGCAGATGTCTCTAATGTAACATGATATGAACAGGCACACATTGTGCAATATACACAGAAAATTGAGTAACATTTCAAAGTGGTTATTCATAAAATTGTACAATCGATCTTTTGATATATCCGGGGCACTTTATCGTTCTAGTGAAGCAACAAATTTTATTTATAGAAATAAAAATATTACAATATTTGTTCGAGATTCTCTTTGAAGTTGCCTGTTGGCATGCGGTGTAGCGCTGCGTGCATTTATTTATTGAAACTGAAAATTCAAAACGACTTCACTCCGTTTTTACCATTTGACGTATTGCTCGGACATATTTTTGGGAAACGTAATGTCATACTGTAAACATTGTAATGGGTACGTTACATTTCCAAATTTCGTTTTAAAATTTAAGAAACGCATTAAATGAGGGAATTGTTTGAGGGAATTATTTATTTGACGTCACAAAAGTAAAATATAACTCTATACAAAATTAATGATATATGCATGATAGGATTCACCCACGGAGTGTTAATACAAATAACAATTATTAAATTACAGGTGGCTCTATGAACTTTTGTGTGTTTCCCATACTGTTTTATAGTGACCAGAATAAACAGAATAAACATTATTAACAGATTTAACATTAACTTTCATTGTGTTTTACACATTATGGATGTCATAAATACATATAATATACAATCTAATTAATAATAGTACAACTTTATTATACCATAAGAAACTTTAACGTGTTTTTAGTATTTCTTTCATTTCTTTTTAGAATAGAAGTATCATAATGTTTAATTAACATTTATAAACACTACAATAACTTTTTCAAGGAGTAAATAACTGAAAAACACACTGATCGTCCAATCGGTATTTATCAAATTACTGATACAATCAAACCAATTTTTCTAAAGAATCAAAAATCAGGAAGCCAAAACTTTTCAATCAAAACTCCTATTCAGTCGACACCGTATTCTTAATAAAGCAGAACTTAAAAAGTCATAATTCTTCATTTTCATCATTTTTTACATAAATTAAAACATTCATTTTCTTGGCGATGTAACGAACTAACCGGATTTTGTTGGACGTAGCAATCGTAAAGCAATCATAACGATCTAATAGGAAGGATATCCTACATCCAACAAAATTTCGGTTAGTGCGACACATCTCCAGAAAATGAATGTTTAAATTTAAATAAAAAATGATACCATCCAAATATGGGTGACGTGACATTCGAAGTGTTAAATTGGGAGGTGACGTGGCAGTCGGTGTTAATTCAGTGACTTAATTTGATTGAATTTCGAATGATAAACTTGACTAATTGCGTGAATGACAGCTTCATAAATTACCCATTACCAATTAAGTATATTTACACGTCGTAAAACTGAATTAAATTATGAACCCGTCGTATGGTCCCATTACTCATGAAAATGTTCTTTAAAAGCGAATCACGGTCATTTTAATACATGCAGCCCCCACTCTTCACTAATTGACACGTTAAGACACAAAACAAACAGTCACCCGTTCACTAAAGACCAGATTGCAGTATGGCAAATGTAGGGGAAAGTCCGCGCAATATGTTTGGGCTTTTAATTAGCTGGATTACGTAATACGACCAGTGCATACAAAAGGCATGCAAATAAATATCACTTGTGAAAGTAGCGAACTAGGTAACATCTTTTCAAATTGTTGCCATCTAGAGAACATGGCCGAGACGTGTCGTTCGAAGGGGCGATCGGAACCACTTATATTATACCTTACACTTAACGTTATGTCTAAATATCTTATTATTCCCATAGACATCAGTTATGATTTTACGTGGTTTTATCACATTTAACCGGAGAATTAGAAAGCGATGTATTCTTTAGTCGTAGATATTAACAAAATCAAGTTGATTATGGTCTAAGTGAATTATACGTTGTCGATTTTCGCAAATAGAGATATTGTTTAATTAGAATTTTTATTCATAATAAAACTCTTATTAATAGTGAAGATTCTATTAATGGTAAAAGTTTTATTGACAATAAAACATTATGCAATAATATCTGCAATTAAAATGTTGAAGGATGTTGAGCCTGGGAATACGATATTTTTATTTTGAAACTTGATGTTACTTATTCATACCGTTCATGACTGAACTGTAGATCTTTATATGGATAGAAATTTTTATCAATAAATTTGCAAGAGTTTCTTTTTAGAAATGGTAACTTACACTTTAGTGCATATATAATTTATACCTTACCGGTTACTGATTACCAATCAACCAATAATAGGCTGATCATTTAATTTCTTGGTCATTCGTTTATGCAATTCTCATTAAATTCATAAATGTTTCGACATTTAAAAGACATTTATTTTTATGGATGTTTTATTTCATTTTTATTCGATTCAACCGATTTTCAAACTAAAATCACAGAATATTAAATAATAACTGAAAAGTTAATCGAAATAATTATATAATTGTAATTTAAAGCTAGTAAATAATATTTACTAAATATAAAATGTAAGCTATAAACTATGATACAAATACAAGTTACATGAATTACTAGCCTACGTATTTTGATGTATTTATAGTAAATAAATACATAAAGAGAGGTGACTCTCAATCACCACCTGATTTGATGAAGTAAAATTATAAAATTTAATATTTAATATTGAACTGTGTATAATGCATTCATGTCAGAAATATTGGGATAAAAAAGCTTTGTTTCTCGATTTACTTGTGATTTCTCTTAGAGTTAATTTCAAAAAATATCATCTTCGTCTAGTTAGAAAATGTTAAGAATTTCTAACGAAATACTTCCGAGTGCAAAGGGTTAAGATGTGATTGCACAGAATTTGTGTGAGCTTGTATACACGCGCGCGCTCGCGCGCGTGTTTGTGTGTGTGTGTGTGATTGTGCAAGGAGAAAACTAAACTCTGTTATGTTTTGCTAGTGTCGAACTCTATTCTTTCTCTACTGAGCAAAATTATCTATGTTCTCTCTATGCTGTTTATTTCTATTTCTCTCCTAACTGTGTCCTCTCTGTGATACCTGTTTTTAAACTCTGACGTTTTTCTGTCTGTCGTTAAAAACCTGAACTCAGAAATCCCCCCCATTTCCTCGTTTCCTCCCTTCCATTGTGCCCTTGGCGTGTTGCTTTTCTGCAAGGGGAACAGGATTTTCCGAGAGAAAGCGGACGCGATCGGAACCATTGATAATATTCGTTTAACACTAGGTTTACGGAACGCATCAATTTGACGGATATCGAATTTATTAACATTATCTAGTAACTGTTAAAGTCAATTTTGATTCACGAAATTATTGGAATAAGTGTTCTGATTTTCTATTTTTAAATCTAAAATTTTTTAAATCTAAATACTTCAATGTTTCTAGGAACAATAGAATAAACTGTGCAACAAATGTCCGTAAACCTAGTATCAAACGAGTACATGATCGAGAAACGATTTAAAAATGATACAGTTATAATTCTCGGACGAAAATGTTCAAATATCATTCTGGCAAAATAATCTTGTATTCAGTGCGTGCGTCGTATCGATGTTTCCCTCATGGAATAACTTCTTTGAGATTAATATCGTTGCTTCGGAGAATGGAATTCGTAATTTGTGAATTATAAAGTAGTCGAATGTCAGCCTACATAAACACCACAGGCAAAATCTCGCGAAATTTTGGAACCCGAAGGAGTTCCCGTGAGTTTTGATTCTCAATAACGGAACGAGGTGATTCGTTTTCTTAATTGATAATTAAGTATACTTAACAGTCTACCTTGATATGAAGCTGGTAATGGCTGCCACTTTCGCTTTTTCCTTTTTTCAATTTAAATTTCGAAGTTGCTGAATCATCGACGGCGCGTGGGAACCGTCTTCTTATGGTAAACGTTATAGCGATTTGTCTACAAATAGCTTCACTGAAAATTTCCTTTCTTAACTATTCCTAACTATTTTACCAATTTCTGCTACAAATGTTCATAATATTATCATTATATCGTATATTATATTATATACATTATTAATTATATATTATATTATATCATATATATTATTCAAATACAATTTTACTGTGTCTCATATGTAACATTTGAATTAATCATCACTGATGCAATTTCCAGAGTAAGAGAACAAGAATACTTTGAACCGTAAAGACTGAAACCAATATTTCCAAGTCGAGGCTTACAAATTCACTAATGTACGAAACTTGTACCCTCGAATTCCATTAGAACCGATAAGACATATCACAGAACCATTACTTAATTAATTCTATTGATGAATATATTAGGTACCAGAAAATATTCGTACGGTTTTCTTCTTAACAATTAATTGTAGTCTGATTTCACTAGTTCAATGAATAATATTGCTATTAGCAGCAAGTTATGTTCATACCATTGATATGAAATTAAATAGAATTATTTTACACAAACGTTCTATGTGTCTAAATTTTGCTTTAAGAATTCACACGAATTTTTTTGGTACCTAATAACTAAATCAACAATAAAACTCAAATTTCTTAATGCAGGATTTAAACATAGCGTATCATCAGGTAGAACACTTTCAGTGCAGAGACTCGTAATCGTTTCAAGAATTTTTTCGTTTTATGCCGTGAATTACATATACAAAATGCATTACGATTACGTCGTGGATAAAATGATATCGCTAAACTGTCTTCCATAATGTCGTTTTCCCATACCGTTTTCATTTTTCCTCAAATATACTTTCGTCATGTGTTATTCATCGACATGCAGCTCTTTTCTCTTACGTTTCTCGCGTCGAAATTACGCAAATATTTTGTTAAACGAGAGATTAAAATTTGAAGAACAGAAGATACACCGAAAGGTTACACGTATCAGCACGTAAACATATAACACTCCACTGATGCAACTATTCAAGCATTATCTTGTCTTTCTTGGGGACAGGTAACGCGTATAGAGTGATCAAATATACTTGCATCACTATGAGCGCTTAACTGCAGTGTACATACACTGCCGGACAAAAGTTTGGAACTACTACCTCAGGCAAGGAAAAAAACTTCTAGTTTCTAAGAGCAACGTTTATTTGAGAATGCTTGTACGTAATAGAGGAGCACAGGCATATTTATCTGCATTAGTCAAATATAAAAATTGGAAAAACTGAGAAACAGAATATATATTAGAAAATAGTACACAATTTCAATGTAACCTACATTTACAAAAGTAAGTGCAGTAAAGTCTACGTGAACCATTATTCAATCTGAGAATTAAGATATCATGTAAACCAATGATTTTTCGTTATAGGTGGGGTACTAATTTTGTATAGAAAATGATGGGCTGCGTTGATTTGGGTATTAATTAATATATGAATCCATTTAAAAGAAGGAAATTGATCTGTATATGTCCTCTACACGTTCATATAAGATGATGTTACTTATATGAGATGATGCAACCTTTAAAACCACCGAACTTTTGTCTGGCGTACTTTTTTGTATCCTCAATAATTTTGTAGATATTCGAGTGCGTTGATTTAAATGGGTCACCTTGTAGTTGTTCCCATATATATGTAAATAGGAAGAACTACAACTTTGTTACTGTTGTAGTTAGAAAAAAATCATGAAGGAAGGCTTTGAACTGTTTGATAGGCTTTATCATACTACAATACCAGTTGTTCCATAAATACAGTGATATAGTTGTAAAGCGCAATTGCACTTTTTTTTGTAAATGAAATTCTATTTTTTTTTTTACATAAATAGTTCCCTTGTATCATTTTACATAAGTGATATTTAGAGTATTATCACCGAAAACGGAATATTTTTCGAGATATTTTATGTTGAATGTTCACTGAAAGCATGGTGTTAGTAAATAAGATAGTAAGGTAGTGATTCCAGTATGAAGTATTCGTAGAACACTGACCATTTATAGTAAAATATCTGGAAAAATATTTATTGCCAATAGTAGTGTCCTAAACCTTTCAATGCGCAAAATAATTCAAGGAAACTACATATTTATATAAAAAATACATACAGTTTCATTTTTATAAAAAAGTACAATTTTGCTTTGCAACTGCAGCAATGCATTTAGGAAAAAATTGATATTGAAATACTAAAGAGGTTGTTAAATAGAGTGAAGATTTCCTTCACGACTTCTGTCAAACTTCAACAAAACTATCCCAGGTACTAGATACACTCTGTATATAAATAATTTATAATGTGTGTCGTCAAATATGCAAGCGATCCCAAACTTTTGACCAGCAATGTACACCTTACGACTCGCCGCAAAGGCGGTTAATTATTTTCGACGAGCCAGTGTAAATGACGGAATCGAGTTTATATTGGTTAATAAATAATGCCGCGCGGTATTTACGGCTCGCGGAGAGTATCGTAATTCAGTAATCGCTGTTCTTAACTTGAATCAATAAGTACGGCTTTAGTTGCGTTAAGCTTTATTGTACGTCGATCACCTTCAAATCGATTATCAGTGAGTTTGTTCCTCTTGTGTTATGAATGCGGTGATTACGTTTACCTGGAGGAAATAAACAATAAACCTGGAAACAGTGTTTTGCTTCAACGTGATTCCAAAGTGATTGTGTTGGTGATCGCCGTTGGCGTATATCAGTGACTCAGATTATTAATAACGTAACTTTTACTTCTGAGTACTCGTGTAAAAAAAGCTTTTATGAAATGTACTTGGATTCATTAACATTAACCGTACCGCGAACCGGTCAAATAACCGATTTTAAAATTTGATGAAAAATTCTACGTTCTCTTTCGTTCATTTCATTTTGTATCAATTTCTATATTGTCCGATTAATCGGTTTTTCAATTTGGTCTTTCCTTCTGTTTTTGTTTCCACTAACAAAGAAAGATTAAAAAGTTTTTAAAAATCTGAACTTTTTGAACAATTTGATTTTGCAATTTTATAGAAATGAAAGAACAATGTATTCTTTGTTTAAACTTTTTTCTTTTTTTTTATTTTATTTTTAATTTTATTATTTATTTCATTACCACACTAACATTTAAATAAAATATTAGCCACATATTTTTTTAACTCCTGATAATAATTTATGCAATAGAAAGTTAACATTTCATAAATCCTTTTTTCTCGGAAATTCAAAAGTAGTGTTTAGAGCATTATTATTTTGATTCACTCATTACAGTGTATATACAGTCTTCGCGATTAGAACATTTGTCAACATTATAGAAAGAAATATATTTTAAAAGAATATTTTATGATATATAAACACAATTTTTAAAAATTGATTTCTAGAAATTTTCAGATCGTAATGTCTCCTTGAAGTTTTCAAATTTCCCTTTTCTTCTCCTTTGGACTAACATCAATTATAGGACAAACATTTCTCGTCACACAGTTGCATCGGAGACTTCAAACAGTCGCAAATATGTCTTCATTCAACCTTTTCATTCACTGAAGAAAATTGCAATGTAACCATTTATGAGAAATAATAGTTCCGGTGTCCTTAATCAGTCGTCAAGAGCTTGTACATCATTCGTCAAACAATCGTAAACATTCGTGTGAAATAATTATGCATCGTTCACGAATATTTACAAGAAACTATTGTTAAATACTCTTCGAGCTGATGTACCTTCATACTTATTATATAATATTTGCTTTGAAACAATTGTTAAAAATTAATTTAATGATTAGCCAGAAAATAATAAATTTATGAGTATTTATGTTGAATGATTGATCAAACCTGAGAAAACCTGAGAAAACCTGAGAAAATGTCTGAAAAGTAGTTAATAGTATTCTTGAATAAAATGATCTGTATAGTAGATTCATCTAGTTCCAACTAGTCAAAATAAATATATATTTAAAGTTATTTTTCATGAATAAATGTATAGATATTGGAAAACACAAATTATTTAGAAGGAAATGTGTATGCTTTGTGTATTTAACAATTTTTAATGCTGTTACTGTGGCGGTACCGATCGCAAAAGATTAAATCGACGATAAACCGCTCGGCACACGAAAAACATGGTATGCCAAGTTTCTACCCCCTAGCTTGCCTGGAAGGGTAGTTATACGAAAAAATCGGATTGTCTGTTTTTGTTGTATTTTTCGTATTCGATTGCATGAGAAAGTTCTACAAAAATTTAGCGTATTGTAAATATCACCGACAAATAGTGGAGTATCTTTCCGACTTTTTCCTCGAAAATATTTCATATAGAAAGTTAAAACTTTAAACAATTCGAGGAAATAAAAATTTGTTATTTTTGAAAAACAATTTCTTTTTTCCGTTTATATTAATTCTTTTTATTTATATAATTTCTATATTAACTTCCTATAGTCATTAATTTACATTCTGTTATGATTGCTACTATCGTTTATGAATCTTTCTAGAATGGTGCTTTACGATAAAACAAAAATTTAATTCATTAAAAAACAAAAATTTCTAACAGTCTTTGTGCAAAAACAAACTTATACCTTCTTACAAAATTACAAAGAAATCGTGTGTTAGTATTCCATATCTTCTCAATCTTCCATTGGCTCATAATTTATGAAAATCTTCACTTCGCAGCCAAAGGAATCACGTGTTTTAAAATGTCATTGGTGAACATAGTAGTTTTCCTCACTATACCTACTTTGCTTAGACATAATTCGACATTTGTTCAACAGAAGTGCATTATTCCTGAAAAAGATGCCACATACAACGACCCAGGACTGGGTATAATTTTCATTCGACATCTGTTTTCATTCACACGTTCATTCGATTGCGTTAACGCAATGGTTTATGCTTGTCTCTTTCTCTTCTCTTTATCTTCACAGTCCATTAATCTTTCCTATTTCTATTCGTCTTCTTATTCGCTCCCCTCCACACATAGAAACGTGTATTACATTATACTTTTTTTCTTTTCCCCCCCTCACTCCTCACTTCCCTCTAATGTTGTCTCATTGTCAGTTGCTCACGTTTTATACTTTTACATGAGATTAACTAAAACGTCTCGTTACATTTTTAAATGACGTTCAAAGAAAAATGTTGCTACGTTAAATGAAAATGTATTGAACAATGCTTTACTTACTTTATTCGGAAGCTTCCTATTGTCTTTTAGTTTACTTATTGATAATATTTATTCGTGAATTATAATGTAAACCTAACATCGATAAGTGAAACGACAAAACTTTTTGAGCAACTTAATCCTTTTCACTCGAAAGTTTGTTCACTATGAATATTTATAATGTTCTGATGAAATATCGATGATATTATTCTCAATTAACTTAAAGAAAAATCACGTGTAAATTAAGAAACAGAACTATCACAATTCAACATTTTCTGTATTAATATATTGTACAAAACTTAATATTAGATATTAAACATTATATCTTTACTGGATCAAAGGATTAATACTTCCTCCTTTTTCCATCTTCTTCCTCACTTTTCTCTAATTTTACCTCAGTTGTTCACGTTTCACACTTATATTCGGGCCATCTCTTTTCTTCGTTTATCGACTATCAATCTCTTTCTTCCTCTTATATAGACTACTATACTTTATGTTTTTCCTCTTTTCCTATTTTATTCCTGACTTTTCTCTAATTTTATCTCATTTGCTCACGTTTTACAGTTGTATTCTGACTCATCTCTTTTCTCCTTCTATTTACTATATGTTTTCCCTCTTTTCCTCTCTCATTCTTCACTTTCCTCTAATTTTATCTCAGTTGCTCACGTTTTACACTTGTATCCTGATTCACCTCTTTTCCTCGCTTATCGACTATCAATCTTTCCCTCCCACACGTGTAGACTACTTACCGTGTAAGACGCTTTCTGTTCTCTTTGTCTGTCCGCGGCTCTATCCCGGTACATTGTGGGGCTTTCATTCAGGCACGCATTCTTCAGAATATGCGGGGCTCGTGAGTGCATCCGCGTGTAACCTTTCTGTGAGTATAGAACTCCTATTGCAACAACCGTGTCGCATATCGTACTTGTAAGGCCGTTAGAAATGCATTACCTTGCCGTGTGATATTTCAAATTTCCTTGCTACCCTTCCATCGTGAAGTTTTTAAGCCGCTGCTTTATCGCTTCTCGCAATTTCGATCGTAAAACCGAAGAATCGAGCCCCCACCGCTGATTTGTTTCATACTCGTTATTTCTTCCAGACGTTCCGGGAATCACGCTTCGCAAACGAATGCAATTTCAAGAACTAGAGAAATGTCCGGGATTCAGAGCGTCATTTTTCTTCGAAAATGAAATAATTAAGAATACTGTAAATATAAAATGATATTAAACGTTCCTTCCAAGTTTCGAATTTTCTATAATTTTTCTTCATTTTCGCAAGGAATTGTTGAAGCTTTTATAAAACGTATGGGATTCAATTGGAAATCTCGTTAGAAGGTACTTTATCGTTCACGATTTCATCAACGTCTCTTCCAAAACGCATCAACGATTAAAAAATATTAGAAAGGCCAATGCTTAGAAATAAAATTCATTGTCATCTTCTTCTTTTAATCTTCTCCCTTCAATCTTTCAATTCCTAAACGCAGAAGGATTCTATTGAAAATATCGGTAAAATTTTATCGTTTATCGTTCACGATTCCATCGACATCTCTTTCAAAACGTACCAAGAATTAAGGAGTATTGGAAAAACTAATGCTCAGAAATGAAAATCATTGTCATTTTCTTCTTTCAATTCTTTCCCTTCAACATTTCATTTCCCAAATGCAATGGATTTAATTGAAAGTATCGTTAGAATTTCACCATTTATCGTTCACGATTCCATCGGTACCGTCGTGATAATAATTCTCCCCGGCCGCCTCTGCGTTTGGAAGTCACGAGAAAACAGAAATCGATTGCACGGATTCCCAACGGTACTTTTTAAAGGATCGTCCTCGGGGCACCACGGCAGACTCGACGCGGCACCTGCACCCGAGATGAAAGTAAAATTGAATTTGGCGTGCGTTACGTCTTCTAGCCTGCGGGTAGGCGATCTCTTAGAATTCCTGCGGTATATGCTTATATGTCAAGGTCGCCGGCAACCATAACTTCTTTACCGGTTTACGATTTATTTGCAATGAGCCGGGTACGATCATTACCGTCTTGGATTCCCTGGGGCTCATCGTGCTCGCAGAAATCCGCTGGATTATGTATATTCGCCATCGATCATCTCGTTAGAAATTCTTCATGCAACATTTTCTTTTATCGGTTGATTCAAGGCGTATCCTCAAGAAACGCGTGCTCGGCGATGAGTCACATTTCAGATTTCAATGGCCGATCGTTGTTGTCAAGGAACTCTTGCGGATTCTGTAAGGTATGGACTTTCAAGAAAGAAATTTTAATTGTAGATTGTGGTCGTAGCAATGGATGCTTAGCTTCGCTGATCAGTGGTTTGCCGATGAGAAAATATTTTATGTAATTAGCACTAGATTTACCGAACGAGACATATTTGACCCATACTGAATTTGATTTGAGTTATTCAATTTATTTTTTTATTCATTTTAGTTTATTTATTTATTATAAATGTTATTTGATGAATGTTTGGGTCAATTTTCATTGATGCAGTTACACAAATGTATCCGAATTGTTTACTTTTGAACCTCTAATTTCCAAGATCTAAATAAACGAATGTCAATTTTTTTAAAAATCGATACAACAAACTGTACCGCAAATGTCCGTAAGTCTAGTGTTAATGGTGTTATATACGGTACAGCTATGTTAATGAAACGGGCGAGCTATGTTACTGCTTCGCATTTTTGTAAAGTGACCTTAGATAGAAATGGTGGATTTTGAATAAAAGTATTGTGTTTGAGAAAGTTTTATCATGGTGGTGTATAGTATCTAACTGCAGAGCAGTTACTTTTCTATGAACGGAAATAAGATAGTTTACTTTAGACGTTTCTTTCTTTCTGTTGGTATACTTTAACGGTGACAGTAGTTGATTCTACTTTTAAATTTATGTTATATTAATTACATTATTCCAATTTCCGAAAGCTATACTCCACGAAAGTATGTAAAATGCGATATACAGTGGAAATGAGCAAAGAATCTCCAATATGATAGATATTTTATAATTCTCTTGAGTCTTATACTTCTATCGATTAAAACTTATAACGTTGGTAAAGGTTAACTACCATGGTGGTCAGCAACGACCAAAGCTTACAAGTTGCTTGAAAACAATTAGGATAAGAAAATTAATGTCTACTAAAAATATTTAATAACATAGGTAATTACATTATAGTGTAACGTAAGAACAGTCATCCCAAATCTATAACAATTATTTCTAACACCATCCGTCGCTATTATAAAGGAAAAGTAATATTATACGAGACGATCAAAATTTTCATGACAGTCAACGTTAATTGTATTAATAATGCAAGTATATAATAATGAAAGTATTAATAATGCTAATATTATGTCTACCAGAAAGTTCTGTCCGATAATGTCATCTCAAGTTTCCAAAGATGAGTCACTCTACAGAAATGGAATCCACAAATTACCATCAGGCTAGGAAGAGGCCATTTAGTTACGATGAAAATTATATTTTTCCTTAAATATTAATAAACATATTTAAAATGCATTAGTTTCTTTTAAACCCTTCAGACCTGATTTTCATACAAAATTATGTGCACTTACCTAACAACAAAGGACTACTATTCAATACACAATCAGTAACGACATATATTGTGAATAAAAAAAGGTACTATAACGTATAATGGTAGTATATGGTATAATGAAAGTATTTAGAAAGTAGTAAAACTGTGTACATTATAATGTGAGTCAAGTCTGAAGAGATTAGTAAATCTATAGAGTGTCCTATTTAAGCATAACCTCCCAAGATATTTTGTAATTATGAGAATGCAAGAAACGTTTTATACGTAGTTGAAATATTAACGTAATATAAATAGTACGTAATAAATTAAAAATTTAGCTGTGGTATTTTTTATAAATTTAATTGGTGTAATTGTTGATTTTAATTACGAATTGAATGCTTAGCTGTAGTACTTTCGGAATCCAAGATCATAATTGTAACTCATAATTCTAATATTAGATCGTGTAATATGAAATGTTGGATTTTGCGGAAAAAAGAGAGTTTTATTTCATGTTCTAAAAAACGTTTACTCAATCGAAATATGCTTCATTCGATTCGATACAGTTCTATCAACAGATTTTTAATGAATATATCCGTTTTGAAAAATTCTGAATGTTAAGAATAAATAAATTCTAAAGACATCGTTATAAACTACTGTTTCGAGTTTACGTGGTTCATTTTGCAAATAAACATGAAGCAAAAGTTTGTGAATCAACATTGCACTATTCTTTCATTCACAGTATTGTCTCTGAATGCTATGTTTATATTTTCATCGGTTTTCGCAGCATTATTTCCAAGTTTGAATTCATATAAGAAAATTACACGAATGTTGGCAGTATCCATATTTTCAAAAAACAATACAAGAAATTGATATTATGCACAATTCAGAAAAACTTTTCTATATAGTTTCATAATCGACAACGAAACTATTTAAGAGGTTACACAAAAAACAAAGGAATAACAACAGGAGTACAAACATTTATAAGCGAGGATAATCTGACATTTCATGTTACACGATCTAATGAATTAAAAGGAATAGCACATGTTTTCCATGTTTTTAAAAAACGACGCAAGAAATAGTTACTATGCGCAATTTGGAAAAACTTTTTTGCAAAAATTTGCTCTGATATTCGACAATGAAACTTATTAGGAGGATATATAAAAAACAAAGGAACAGCTACAATAGGAATACAAATGTTCATAAGTAATAAATATCTGACATTTCATATAACACAACCTAGTAGCTTCATTCGTATTTAATTCAAGTATTACACCGTTTACACGAACAAGGCGACGCGTGTACCTTGCGAGACAACTTAATACTTCCTGTCGTCGTCGGAACGTATTTTACTTAATACATTCTTATCCCAAAGGAACACGTATGCGTTATCAGCTTCACTACGTGTTCTACATTTAAACACATGGAACCAACGATACAGCACTCCTATGAAATTACCGAGAAATTTCGGCCCGCGGATTGGGCGTTATCCGAGCTCCAGGCGCGAAATCCAGTAGGCGTACCGGCAACGATGTCGTAAGTTCAAACATCGGCGTTGTTTGCTTTGTTGCATAATATTACAATAATTTTCTACGCATCTTCCGTTACGTAACCTAACCGAGAAGCGCCGCGTTGCGACAGGACACTTCAAAGATGCGCGGCAGCACGCGGAGAAAAATCGTGACGCGTAAAGGTCTTCCCCTTTTTTTTCTCCTGCTTCGTCTTATTATTCTTCATTGAAGTGTAATCGTTTCGCCGAGAACCTCGTAAAATCCATCAGCTTTATGCGTCGTACCAAACTGGTGGGTCCACGAGATTTATGGCTTGATATTGTAGAAGAAATTTCGTTTCCTTTTACTAACAGCCGCGTTCGATTAACGAATAACATTTTCGAAACCATCCGGAGACGAGTATAGACGTTCCATAGACGTTCATATTGTCTGGACAGTGAAAGATATTCCTTTGTACGATTCCATGGATCGGCTGAATTAAGCGTGATCAATGATCTCTGGGTATTGCGACAGAAACATTCGCTTCGTTGCTTTCTGAGCATTAAGAATGTGTTAAGGTCATTACTGTGTTAAGAAATTAACCCTCCGCGGTCGAATGGCATCGAACGGCAACTTTGTACTTCGAACATTACAAACGAAGTATTGAATTATTTAAGTAACGAGAAATTGACGCGTGATTTTCTTTTTTTCTAGTATTCAAGATTTGGACGGGTAATTTAGTTCTTCGTGGATAGTGTTTTTAAAAGGTTAAAGAATTCGAAATTTTTGTTCAGAAATTTTGTTATTTTGCAGTGTTATATTGTTTGACATTTAGAAAATCACCTTTAATACCAGCGTAGTAACTATGTACAGAATGTGTGTATTTTTTATCATACAACAATTTTTAATGAATATTTACTGAATACAATTTATTACAGTTTCACTTGATTTAATATAATTTGATATAGCTTTGTTTCATTTATTATAATACAACTTAATGCAACTTCATTATATCTTTGTTTTAGAAAAATCATCTATAAGGTAAATGAAATTCGATTGTACACAACTTTCTTCCAACACCTCTATACACATTTCTGCATAATCTTCCGTAGTTTAGTAATGACTCTCGTTCTGACCAGCTCACTTTCTGCAAACAGAAATTAAAATACGAAAGCTTATATAATGTTAAATTCTTCTAAAATTTCACTCATTCGATGTGAAAGTACTTAAATACTGTTTAGCTAATATGTATTTCTAAGACGTTCTTTCAAATGATGACATTCCCAATGCAAACAGTACCACTCGATTTCTCAAGTGTAGATTTCTTGGTGATACTATCTGTATTTATATTTTGTACTCTAACACGAAAGAAGAGTTTGTCACATTTGAAATTAGTTTTGGAATATAATAGTATTGGCTGGAATTTATAAGGTCTAACGTCTAAACGAATAAAACAAGTGACATTTGCTCGAAAAATTCATTATCTGACAGAAAAATGTTGTTAACCCTCTATTGCATTTCGTCCTCAATCAGAAACTTAATTTCCGAGTTTAATTTTTATTAATTTACATTTTTTAAGTTTTATACCTGTGTATGTATAAAGTTTCCATATGGAAACAGTCATAAAATGTAATAAATAACATTCTTATTTTATATTTTCTTATTTATTTCATTACACAAATATTTAAATAGAATAACAGCCATATATTCCTTTTTAACGCATAAAAATTCATATAATAGAGGGTTAAAATTCGTTGCATGCAACATTCAAAGAATACATAAACAACATATTTCCATTCTTTTTTAAATTTTCTAACTAAATTACTGTACCAGTGGTCACAATTACAGAAGTTGCTTGATTTTCACTCGAGGGAACATGTTTTCTTAGTTGACTGAGCATCACAGACTGCTTCTCTATTCCTCGTATTGAAAATTGCTGATTCTTGCATTCTTGATTTATCACTTCATAAATGATCTTCGCAAAGACCATTTTCTTCGCCATTCGACTCTTAATTACTATCACGGTATATCTGCAAACAGCCTGCAACCTGATTTATTGTCGGAGCCGAGGACATCTTGAAAGAGCTAATGATATAAAGTAATTATTTATTACCGTAAGTAATCGGCAATAAGTAACAAATTCGTTTCTCTCGTACAAGCTTTATAAATCAAAAAATCTACATTTCTCAATCGTTTTTGTTATTCCAATAAGTTCTGCTAAATGTTCCCATTGATAAATTACCAAAAATATACTATCTTTTTCAATAAATAGTTAACAACAAATTATAATATGTACAATATTTAAGATTTTAATCATGAGATTAATAATGATGGTAATTATTTTCAAAAAATAATTTCAAGATAACTATATTGTAAGCAAAAGCTATGATCCAACCGATATGATCAGATTCAAACATACATCAAAGTATATCAAAGTTTACCACATATGCAAAGAATTTACATTAAAAAATTGGATATCAAAATTGCATAACAAAATTGAACAAAAATTTCATCTGTCACCGATTTGCCAAACCAAACACGTATCGCATCTGATACCTATGATTACTTTCGGCCATCAAACTTCAAAACGCGCATCAGGTCAGTCTGCTATTACTCTTCGAATGCCTAAATTCCTAGGTATTGGTCATGCGGATCGAGCACGACGATTTATTCGGCTGCATAATATTTCAGCGTGCACGGTGAATGGGTTAACCGGTTCCATTAAAAGCGATGCTTGTTCTAGCTTCTATTATTAGGTTGCTGCGTAAGTTCTGTCCACCTTCTCGTTCGTATAAACAATCTGTGTCTCTCATCGCATCTAAGAATCTTTAACACTAAACGTACCGACACTTTGTATGTATCTATTTCTACCGTAACTGGTCAATTAACTGGTTATAAGATAAAGGTAAACAAGTTAGACAACAAATGTTTCTTGGCGGAAACAGAAATAAAAGGAGTGGCAAAGATTGAAGAATTGATTAATCGGACAATCGAAAAATTGATGTGAAGTTAAATGAACGAAAGAAAACGCAGAATTTTAAAATAAATTTTAAACCGGTTGTTTGACCGGTCGTGGTACATTTAGTGTTGACCCCTTGTCCTACAATATCGTGTCAGATTCGTGGTGAAGATTTCAAATAGAATTTAACAAATATAAAATATTGTTCAATTTATTTGAGTGTACTGAGTTAGAGGTATATATTATCAATAAATCATTAATAACAGAGTAGTTAGATCGTTCACAGTTTAGAAAGAAATCGTAGGGCAAAGCGTTAATTTAAACAGCTACATTAGGCACTAAGGGAGATTGGTATAAGACACTTTCGTTAATATTTGAACTTGGAATCTACAATTCAAGTGTTTTAACACCAGAACTACCGAACGGTCAAATCGACTTCGTTTTATTCTCCTCTGGAAAAGTATTAAGAGTGTTAAGTTAAGTGTTAATTAGAAAAGTGTATTTATTGAGATCTTCATTGGCTTATATTTTAACTTGTGCGTTACTAAACGTACGTTTAACATTAGAACGGAGCTTTTAATATTATTAGTATGTAATTCTCATAAGGTATTTATTTTCAAAAATAAAATGAATCTATTTCTTTTCAAAATCATTTCGAATATTTAACACTTTCAAAATATCAATAATTACGAAACAGTATATAATAAAACTAAAGTGTTAACAATAAATTTGGAGATTTTTATAAGAAAGGAATAGTCCAACTACCGTAGAGATGAGAAACCGTTAAAAATAGCAATGTAAATGTTTAATATTTATTTATTATCATACCACATTATTAATACTTTATTATTATTATTATTATCGTTATTATTATTATTGTCATTAATACATTTATTTCTTAAAAGCAAACGTAGTTCGTATAATATGTAAGTATCGCATTTTATTAAATAATAAGTGTGAGGTAAGCAGGTAAATTGTTTTCAAAAATGGAATTCGTAGGCGATACATCGAAACGGACAAAACTTCTGCAACCACCTAATATTTATTGCGCATCGTAGCTATTGCACGAGGCCGAAACCCGGCCCCGATTGAAAATATAGTCCTCCCGGTGTGGAATCCGCGGCCGTCGCGTCGTGACGAGGAAGAGCCGCATCACGGGCCAGGCCGCCGACTCGCTGGAAACAGAAAACTTTCTCCGTGACTCTGTCGTTACAAGGATCGAACGGCCGCTTCGATGCGAGCAATTAGATGCCCTGGTCTAGTTGCGGTTGCGCAATCCGGGCATCCCGGTTGTTGCGCGACCTTTGCCACTATCTTGTCTGTGAGATGATGCGACCCCTAGCCGCGAAGAGGACTCGCAGTCGCGAAGGATGCGGGACGATGCCCGCACTGATTAGATATTTCGCGTCTGCAGCCGTTCCTCTTTCAACATTCCGCATTCTCTGACCGGGTGCTGTTCAAATACCAGGCCAGTGCGGTTTCGGGAACTTTGATCGGCAGGTTTTTGGCGCGGAACGTGTGATTTCGGAGTTTCATGATGGAAAGGTAGAAGTACTCTGCATTGTTCTGGGCAAGAGCTCTGAAGGGAATGCGGGACTAACTGGTCAGCTTTCATCTTTTCTCATCTCATTTTTGATACTAATTTGCTATTACTCAATACAGTTACATTTAACTAATCAGAAACTGTAAACAAAACACAGCAGAAAAGATTTCTGTTATAACTAGCTACCCACCTAGCTAGAGAGACCCCTTTCGCCCTTGTGTCGTTCTGGGGTTCACTTTCTGAACAACGTATAATAGAAATATATTTAACCCTTTGAGTACTGTATACACCTAGCCGAAACGTTCCTTGTGGAATATCTTTTTGCTCATTTGAAGATCAATGAATTATGTTAATTCATACAATTAAGGAAGCTGTAATTAAATTTTAATTGCAATTCCTCAGTTTCACGAAATTTAATGATTCTACAGAAGCGGGTATATTAATCACATACACTTATAATTGTCACCGCGAAACGTGTGAAATTAAAAAGTTCGAAAGTCGCGTATATGCGTCCATAATCCATAGCGATGGCTTTCGCCGGACACATATAAGCGTCCTTTAACTCGAAGGGTTGAAGCTGAAATGAATTAAAGTTTAGAGCTAACGTGAAGGAAGCTTAACCTGTTCGCTAGCAGTATTTGTTTTAGTAGAATGCTTTACGGTTATACTGTTTTAGGTACTTACGTATTATACAGGCCACCTTTGTTTCTTAACTGAAGCTTGTGCTGGTCAGTCATTTCGGTTAGGTCTGGATTAATATTTATTTAATATTATAACACTTTATTAATATTTTATTATTATTATTATCGTTATTATTACTATTACTATTAATAAATTTATTTCTTAAAAACAAAGGTAGTACGTATAATATGTAAGTACCGTATTTTATTGAATAAAACGTATTGTCTTTATAAAATGAAAATGTTGAAGAAGAAAACATTCTTTGAATTCCTGTATAGTATACGGTACGATATTAGATGAAAACTTACGTAAATGTAATTCACTCTCTTTTGTAAAAAATATTAAATATAAATTGTCACTAATATGCAACGTTGGTAGCATACGCGTTAAGAGATTTGTCATATTCAGTTTAAAATTATCATCACGAGTCTGACACGATATTCTAGGTCAACGAGTTAACTCTTGTGTTTGCAACCGGATATCAAGGTATTCATTTTTTAATTTTTCTGCTACACAGTTTGTATCGTTCTTGCAAAATCTTGCAATGATTTTGTGCTTCCTCGTGTTCAAGAGTAAAAAGGACTACGCCACGAGTTCCTTATTATTCCCCATAAATTATTGCTTAACAGCGAATTAAGTAAATGTATTAAGATTGTATTTTCTTTAGTAATATGTACATGCTTTAATTTATTTGTAGGTGGTAATTTTTGTCAATATATACATCGAAAAAGCAATGAAGGTATCAATTGGGCAAAAAGGTCCCTTACTGAAACTTACTATCCCACATAACGATTTATTGTCTGTTTATTTGAAAGCTATTTATTGGAGTAATTACGAAATACAAACCAATCGCGGCGTTAAACCGTTAAATAGAACGAAATACGTTGCAAAAGGAGTAATAGAGAACAAATTGGAATTATGTAGAATAAATAGAGAATAAGTGGTAGAGAATATGTCGTATATGTGAAAAAGAGTTTATTTAATAAATATCTGTTAATTAGAATAACAATATTAATGAAAAAAAGCAGTGCGTAAGTAAAGCACGACAGTAACTGTTTACGAAAAATAAAAACTTCATATAGTTATTACAAATCATTTATACGGAAAACAGGATTTTGATCACCAGCCTATTCTATTCTATATATCGTTTAAATATTTTTCATTTCTACCAGCGTAATCTGACTTCTCCCTGCCTTAAATACCACGCGTATTGTTCTAAACACACCGGTTTAATATATTTTTCCTTTTAATAGCCGTAAATCCAACCGTTCGAATACACGCGTGATCCCCCGTACGTGAATTACGATTTCAGCGATTAACCTATGTCGTGAGGAGCACACACGACATTCATATGTAAATCTCGGTTTTTCTTGCCTGCTGCCCGCGCATCTCTTTTACGTGTAATGTATGACAAGCCTGAACTAATGTCGGTCAATGGTTAATGACGCCATAAGTCTCGTACACCGAACACGTCCGTAAAATGTACCCATATATCTCGCTCGGATCCTCACGGTTTCCTTCATCTGCTTTTTTTGTCTGTCATTCGTGCGGAACTTCGCACGAGATGTAATGAATGAAGTAACAGTTCGAACATAGAATACCTGCGAGCCAGGACGCGCATGACAAGGCATTATGACGCGCGTTACATTCGGATGCGCTGAGGATATTATTTACGACAACGGAAACGAAGTGCCGTAGTTTTTAGTGACAGTCGTAAGCTTGATACAGTTCCGACGTAAAGGCAACTGCATCTAGATAATATTGAAGGCGTGATTATAAAAAGTTGCCGATATGAGAGGTAGGGTAATTCCGGGTGAGATCTCATTAAAATTGTCAAATATTTTCAATTTTTTGACTGGTATACTGAATCTTGTACAAAAATTTTTTTAACTGTTCTTCTTATATAGGTATATTTATTTTCATAAATGTATTTTATCTTATGGTAGGTATTAATATTACTCAGGATGTAATAATTCTGTTTAAAAAAGTGGACCATTTATCCCTGATTTACTCTATGCATGTTTTTAATTAAAACTGTACCGACACATGAAGACATTAATAAATATTCAGTGAATTGAAGAAATGATTTTTAATATGGAACATTTAAATCATTTGTAAAAAATAAACACATCTTCCAGTTTTTTTAATTAATGTTAGTTTAATTGCTTTTCTTCTATACGTTGGATACATAATATTGAAGTATTGGATACATTCCTTCCATTAATAACGATTTTGTAATTACCAAGATAAGGTAAAAATAGAATATAATAATATGTAATATTAACAAAGAATATGCAGCCAATATGAACGTGTTGTATGTATATTAGGTTATTATATTGATTTATATTGAAAATTAATAATAAAATTAGAAATATATTTCATTAAAAATCATTTTTATTCCTTTACTTATTTTATTATATAAGTTTCAGTAAAACCCTATATACTGAAACAGAATTGAATTAGAATTAGAATGTAAAAGAAATATAGTACACGGCATATAATAAAATAAACGTGCATAAACGTAAAAGGATGATTTCACTTCGTTTGTAATAAATAATAAGACTTTTAATAGGAAAAACGAGTTTTGCATTCGAATTCTGGTTTTGTGGATTAGTCTATTGGAATGAAAATTTACATAAACATCTAGGGTTTAGTAGTAACTAATGTTTACATATACAAAAATATTTAATCCTCTGTGAAATATTACAAACTCACAAGAAGATTGATATCTAATTCGATCTTACTTTACCAATCGTTTGATTTATGTAGAAAAGGAAAACACATGTGTTCGCGAAAAATACAGTTAAAAAAACAATTTCTTTATAACATCTGAAACCCATTAAAATAATCAAAGAAATATACGTTAAGATTTCAAATACAAAATTATCTCTCGGATTCAAGGATTAGAGGAAAGTGTATATCTTAATCAAATCAGTGAAAGATGAGATACATACACGTGCGAATATTCTACTATCTTACTCAACAATTTTCAAAGATTTTATTTTGTTTATACACGATGTTATTTCCCCAGGTAACACGTATAGTAATCAGTTCTTTGAAAGGAAGATTAATTGGCATGAATAATCCGTCAGGTTTATCTAATCGCGATCGTAATTTATTTCACTGTTACACAATACACAACATTCTACTGTGATATAATAACGATTCATTGTTATTATAAATGTGTAATACAGTGAAGCCATAAGTAATACAGATTTATGACAAAACTAATTGAATCACATTAACAGGTAATTAATTATTGCCTGCAATATTGATTATCATTCATAACAATAACTCTTACATTGAAAGGAGTATTAAGAAATTTCAATAAAATCATTTATCGAATGAAACTAGTTTATTGCAAAGGTAATATAACAAATTATATTAATCGATTCTTAATTATCATTTCCCATATTAATATGAATAATCATAAAAATGTTGAAGGTTATAGGAAAGAATAAAGTAGGAACAATAAAAAACATTGCTAATAAAAAGTACACATTTTTCATTTAAAGAAGAGATTGAGAATAATAAACAATATTGGTAATAAAAAGCACACAATTTTAATTTAAAATACCTAAATTTATTTCTCGATCGTTGTTAACATTCAATAGGAATATTACAGTATTTCGCAATGTTACAAGTATACAATATGACACTGTATCATCACGAATAAATGTACCAAGTAATTTCATTTCAGAATTATTGCATACCTATCATTTATAATCGATATAAATCCTCTGAGCATTCGAGATGAATATTGACAACAATAGTGAATACAAGTATACAATTAAATCTACAAAAACAATGTCGCGATGGGTTCGACGAACTCAAAGAACCCACCGTCGCGTCAATCATGTCCTATTTCTACTGTGCAATCTGCGTCTGACGGCCAAGCAACTGGCCTTCTTCAGAGTTGAGTCAAATTTGCCTTCGAACAACGAATAACGAACAAACTACGTCAAGAACATTTATTCGAACACCAAAGTTTCATTTATCATTCGGTACAACGTAACCTATACGATTCAAAGGAAAAATCTGATTATTTATATGCTTCCTTCTTAATAAGCGAATAATAAAAAAAAAAAATGAACAGCGACGTCAATTAGAGTTTATACTTTCAGAATTATAATTTGCAGCGGCGATGTTTGATCACGATATTGTTCACGTTTCACTGAGTAAAACACTTGTTCGTTCGTCGATTCGACTAAACACTAATTCGAAAGGTAAATTATTCGTTGCTTTCGACGATTAATCGATGAAAACTATTCTAATTTGCCAACTTCGCTGTGCTCTGTTCGGGATGCGAGGCAATGTATTCCAAAGCTTTGAGGATTCCAGCTGGGATCGGATGAGGCGTAGGCAGATGGTCGCCCTTTGGCTGGAAGCCATTCTCGTCGGCGACGTAACTCAAGGCTAACGGGGATCCGTCGCTAAGAGTGTAGCTATACGATCCTTGAACAGCGATCACCGAATTCGTCTCGTTCACCTTCTTCGGTTGCCCGTGTTCTTCAGCTTTGATGCCGTTGCCGGTTTCGTAGCTGAAGGCGTACGAGCCGTCCGGGTTCGGACCGTCCGCGGTGTACGCGACAATGCCGATGGGAGTGGTGTTCTCTACGGGAGCGGCGATCGCCGACACCGCGAAGAGGGCAAAGATGGCGCAACCCTAATGACAATAATTTATTAATATTTTATATATAACTTATTATTCTGCATATCTTTATTATATTTGGCCGACGCAAAAGTTTTGACGATTTCTATAAGAAACAAAAAGAAGAGGTTTTCAAATATTTTGATTGGGGTAATCTATTATATAATTTCCATTGGTTGCTGTTACCCTCTCATCTTTCTATATACTTATTTATTCCATCATTGTAAAATTGTGATTTCGAAGAGAAAAATTAATTCAGTGATATTACTTTCAACAAATGTCAACATGTTTGCATCAACCTATATATATATATCTGTATATATCTGTATATAGGATTTTGGCTTACAATTTTTCATACTTTTAAATTTCGTTTTTTGCATTCGTACCTTTTACCCACAAATAACTAACTTATCCTAAGTAACACACTACACAACCTCCCTAACGCTATATAAATATTCTAAAATATTATATATAATTGAGTAACGATTTATATATAATTTATTAATTTGCTAAATTTAATATTTTCTTTTCTTTAATACAGTGTTATGGGTGGAGTAAGTAACAGGTTGTTCAAAGAGTTTCGTCGTATTGTTAAATGAAGGTTAAAGAAAAATTTCACTCTATCGAATTAAATTTTATTGAACTATGTTTTCCGTATATTATTCCAAAATTTCCTATTGTATTTTAGTTTATCTATTTACAATAGATTAATTTATTAATTTTTAAAACCTTTCAAACTTGCAACGGAAACTATTTTTTAGTCTTTATCGAAATAATTAATAATGATTTCTAAAAACGTGCGTGTCTAAATTTGTACACGTGTAATTGTTGAATGGATTTTCAAACGATACAAACGTTATGTTTTGAAAAGTAATAATGCATAAGGTATCTAAGTTTTGTTAGCATATTTTAAAAACAAATATATCTTTATATAATTAAAAACTTTTGATTAATAAAAAGCGAACAGATTTTTTAAAATGAATTTACATCAAAGTAGATGATTATGTTAGGTTCCTATGATTATTCATTTATTTATAGATCAAAATATTACATAGTTACCAATTAAAATGTTACAACCACACACACAAAAAATAATTTGCTACCGTTATAAAAGACTACGGTTAAACAATAATATACAAAAACGAACACACTACGGAAATACCAAATTTTTAAAAATTTAAAACATAAAATATATTACTCTTTTTATCTTCATGAAACGTGTTAAGTTTCACGTACCAATGGAAAAACATTTACATTGCGTGATGATCTTTCCAAACTACCGGCTGAATTAGTTCTTCTCGCAGTGTAATATGTAATTCACACGTTGCAAAAAAAAAATCAAACTGCTCACGAAGTTCATAAGATAAAATCACTTGAACGTATAATACTTGAAATAATAAAATATTTTCGTGTAGAGTAATTGGAATAATCTGTTATCTCTGCGAAACTTACCAAAGTGTTCATGATGACCAGAGATGTTTTCTCGTTGTAAAGAGCAAGTCTAACGAGCGGGTTTATATACTGCTGCCGAAACCTTGCAAGGTGCGAGGACCTCCCTCTCATTGATAGATTTCTGGCCGAAGCTTAGACACTGGCAAACATTACGAAATTTTCAGGGGGGTCTAATAGAGGGGCACTCCGAACACTGACCACAGTACAGACACGCGACGTCTCGTCAGCGTGTAACACAGTGTCCCTGCGACATGTTCATGAAGCTTCTCGGAAACAAATTTGCAATTTCGTCGTCTTGATAATCTGCGGTTAAAGAAAGTTCCTGCAACCTCGTTACGTGAGTATAAATTAAATGATTCCATCCAAAAGGATTGAAATGTTTGAAACGTTTTGAAATTTTTAAGCATTTTCCTGGTTATTTTCTTATTTCGTATCATTCATCCGGAACCTAAATATTTAGTGAAGATATTATAATTCTGTAAGAGGCTCTTGGAAATATCGTTATTGCATGTAAACGTAGATTTCGTCAAATTTGTAACGATCTCGTTGGTAATAGTTTCCTATCATTCAATGGAAGAGGGAGGAGTACGCTTTTCCTTGTGAATGAAATGAAAAAAATATTGGATGGTCAAGCACGTTTGCGAAAGAAATTGAAAAATTATTAAAAAGTGAAGCATGCTTATCAAAGAAATTGAAAAATGATTGAAAGGTGGAGTATGCTTATAGGAAAAGGTGGGCAGTGTATCGGTTATTGAACGTAACGATAAGTATAGATTTCTTTATGGATAAAATTGAATGCACGACGCCAGTCGCGAGATCACCTGATTAATTGAATTCTCTAAAATGGTGCACATTTTCTGAATTAAACGTGGAGAGGACTCACCACATAAAAAATTTGAGAGTTTTTCAAGAAACCAATTCGTTTGAGTGATTTGATTGAACTTTGTTTCATTAAATTTTGCTCGGTCAAGTACTTAAAACTGTTCAAAACAGAATTTAATAATTACATAAATAGACTCTATTAATTTAAAATTGCTATAACACTGAATTAAAGAAACATAAGCGCAGATTGCCTTTACTAGAAGAAAAATATGTGTGAGCGTTTTGTTTGAACTTGGTTTCATTAAATTTTGTTCAATTGATTAATCAGTTGATTTAGTGATTGATTATTTAAATTTACTCTATTAATTTAAAATTTCAATGACACCAAATTTTAGAAATACAATTGCACATAGTTTCCAATAAAAGAAGGAAATGAGAAATATATATGTGAAGTTTATTGATAAAATGTTACTGTTGTTACGAAAATGGGACACTTCGTGAAATCAAAAATTTAACGGAAACGTGAAGAAATGTACAGTAAGACAAAAGGAAAAGTGCCACATGTCATACTTTTAAATAAACCTTGAAAGCCTGCCAAATATGGAATTCGTTTACAATGCTTCCATTGACCCGGTGATCCCTTTGTGCGAATTTTCGTATTTCGTGTGTGCTATAAATTCAGCCCTGTAACAAATTTCTGGAGCCTTGGGTAGTGCACGCGAATCGAATACATAAGTTAATTTATCCTCCACCGTGCAAGGGACTGACTGCCAAATTTTTTTTGCAGGAAACCATGCATCGCTCGTTTAGTAATTTTTATATCCACAGAATGACGTTATGTTTAACTGTCGCGGATCGTAGACTAACATTGTCCTTGTTTCTGCCTTAACACTAGAACTGTATACGTGTCCACTAAATTCACTGATTTTATCGTAGTTTCCTTATTTTATAATTACTTATAATAGTAATTACAAAATTTATATTTTCATTTATATAACATACTGAGTATCACACAAGAACTTAATACAATTTTGATACAAGTACATATAAATAATTTTAAAAATTCGACAAACTTACTCATAAAACTCTCGTCAACTTAAATTAATCTTAAACTATTTAAAATCTATTAAATTATAACACATTAAAATATAAAATTACGAAAATATAATTATAAACTATTGTGGTATAAAATTACGAAAATATAATTATAAACTATTGTGGTATAAAATTACGAAAATATAATTATAAACTATTGTGGTATAAAATTACGAAAATATAATTATAAAATATTAAAAACTATTACATTGTTAAAAACTTTAAACTATTAAAGTACCATATTATTTAGGCTATCACCAAAATATTACTTAATCTATTGGATAATTTTTGCTTAATATTCCTATTGAAAAATGAAAATAATAGCTGACAGATATCTATATTAAGTGGCTGTTCACCAAGGTATTAAAAATCCTCTGACGTTTTCTAATATTTATAGAGTATTAGTGCATTGTAAAACATGGCAATAAAACATAAGTATTTTTCAATTTAAAGCTTAAAAATTTCTATGAATACATTGACACTTAAGCAGAATTTTCTATCTTTCCAATTTCGTGTTCTCACGGCGGTACTTTAATCGTTCGACGTCGTAAAGACGTTTCATAATAAGGTAATAAATCTTTTCCCGGAAAAGGGAAGAGAGGTACAAAAGGGCCTGACACGCGTAAACGTGGGATGTCCTTAGAAGCCATAGTAATCGAGTCTTTTTCCAAGATAGATCGAAAATGAAAGTCTATGGAGCCAGTAAATATAAGAGGCAATATCTCTAGGTGTAAAATTTAGCAATAGCACAACGCCTCTGGCAGACCATTTAAATTCTGGCGTTTGATCCCCTGATATACCTTGACTGATGGATTTATTAGTGGAGGAAGCGATTACATATCTTGAAATCTGTGACCTTTCTCACGAAAAGGAAATATACACGATACGTGTTTTGCGAAATTCGCTAACTTCGTTTCTTCGGCCGATTTGAGTTTGCTTCCAGTATCTATACTCTTCGCTTCCTCGTGGAAGGAACGTGCAGTCCATTGAGAAACATCGTTTTGAGTCATCTACCAGAGTCTGGAGATAATTATTAGCCAATCTTCGTCTTACCGTCGGTAAGACAGTCTTACATCTGGTTGCGTATTAAAGGGGCTTTTGTAAAATAACATTATCTATTTTTTCTTTATTAATCAAAATTTAGAATTCGAATATTAAATAAAATTTCATACAGATAAAAATCTGTAATTTATAGTGTTAGAACATATTTTAGAAATTTGGACAATGATTGGAAGACTTTTAATATATATAAT
This sequence comes from Nomia melanderi, assembly GCF_051020985.1. Lineage (NCBI taxonomy): Eukaryota > Metazoa > Arthropoda > Insecta > Hymenoptera > Halictidae > Nomia > Nomia melanderi. The sequence continues at coordinate 25,820,157 of NC_134999.1, read as the reverse complement.
ATTAATATAATTAATATAATTAATAGCTTGTATAGTTAAATCGGTGTTTAAAACGTTTAACATATACAAATAGAACTGTTAAATTATTGAAACAAGCGACTGTATACAAAAGAAGTAACTATAACTAATAGTGATCGTAGATAGATAGTAATGTATTTGATATTATTGATATATGTAATTTAATAAAAATAATCTTTGATGTCTTAATTTTGTTATGTAAAGGGGTGGAATTTGAAATCTGAATGGTTGTATAAGCGTAATGAAAGTCAGGTAAATACTACTTTATTGCCTTTTCCCTTCAAGAAATATGAGTAAGATATAAAAGCGTTACGGAGTAATTGAATTAAAGGATTTCATTAAAAATAAAGTAGAGGATTGAAATATTATTGGTACATATAGCGAGCCACACATGTATTAATGCATCTTTCATAGATAATAGTATAATTTAAACGCACTACATAGATTCTTCGTTAAATTCTGCAATGATTATCATGTTTCAATTTAGACTCTTCTCTTCTGAAATTATAAACCTTAACACGAATTCGATAATACAAATATATTTTATTGCTACAATAAAAAAATCTGTACTATTAAAGCAGGCAGTGACATGAATATCTTTTTTAGATCTTTATAAAATAATGTAAATATTTCTCATTCTAATTCAACTTGAGAATGCTTTTCATCTTCACTTTTAATAGTGTAATAAAATAAAAATATAAATTCTGATGCCTTGAAATTGATGTAGACATTTCTTATTGAAGCTGATAAATTATTTCTAAACTTTTTGTTTCAAAGAAATCTATTTCATCTCAAAAAAACTTCGTTAATGTTCACAAGAAATTTTCGTTCGGTATTAAATGTAATTTTGTTTTTGTTTTCTTGTTTGCATGTAAGGTAATACGACTGAAATTGTTCCGATGAAGAGAGAAGAAATTATCAGGTTACTCTTGACATTTAGAGCATGGTAATTTATATTGTTGCCCTCGCCCATCGTGCCATTGGCCTTTTGAAATTAAATCTGTCTTTGAAGTCCACCTACGGTTCTATCTTCCTTATAATTCATAATGAAGCTTAAGAATTTTTTAACATCGACGTTGAACGTGAACCCTTTTAAATCCTTATATGTGTGCGAACTGCAAATATACTGGGTGTTTTGCATGAATGTTATCATATGTCATACAACAAATTTTTATTCGAATATTTAACTTTTATAGGTTTCTTAATAACAAATATAAATAATAAATGTTAATTCCTATTAATACAGACAATCGAAAGTGTATTTATCTGATATAAAAATATATCGAAACATTAATTCTAATTAATAATTATATTTAAAACAAAACTTCTGCAAATTATTACCATATCCAAATATTTAGTAAGATGTAACGACGCTTTTATTGTTTAAAATTTTTTATTACGTAATTTACATTTATGTATATTTAATACCTAACTGTAATTAATACTTTTCCAACTTCAAAGTTTTTCATGTCAATTTTTATTCATTTATATCGATTCTAATTATTATTAATTGTCGATTAAAATTATAACAGACTTTACCAGATTATTTCATTTCCATAATCACAGGCAAAAAGAAATTTGTCGAAACTTGTTATCATTGGCTTCAAATACAAAATTTGTTAGTTACTATCCATTAGAAACATTTGAATAAATTATATCGATTCGAAAGAAAATCCTTTCCCTCCACATCTTAATTTTCTCGCTTCTCGGAACATATAAATAAGAATGATCTCTTAATGGTCATCAATCTTGAAGAGGCAAAATGACTGACCGCATACATCTAATTTACACTTCTTCAAAAATCGCTCACCCACGAGAACAGCTGATACTTTCCGCTCACACAGTATAATTCGCATTGAAAAATTAAATATACGGATATGAATTGATAACGGAATTGGTGGGTCACAATTTTTCACGCTCATTAAACGACGATCAAAATGGGGTCACGCTGGTCGAAGGTGGATCTGCGAAATACAGGTGATAAATTATCATAACCCGTCGTGTATTCGGTTAATCGCTGGCTACGTAACGTTCGTCGAAACATCTTAAAGGGAATCGCCGGCGCATCTACCTTGTGAAAGTAAAAATACTGTGTAGTATTTAGGTTAGCGAGATGACCGTCGTGATACAAATTATGGTGTGCGTTCTAGTGATGGGACGAAGTCATATACTACATGTCTTCGTTGGAACAAATGAAATGTAATACACTAAATTTAACAATAATTAACTAGTTGAGATTACATAAATATTTCAATATGAACATTTAATGTAAAATATAAAAATCAGTATATAATATAAATAGAAAAATATGCATTTATATAAATGTAAATATTTATATGATATACATGTTGCTCTTACAGCTTTAATTGGTTAATATATTTAATTTATTTATATATTATTGGTACATATATTTAATTCACCGAACATTAAATGTATAGAATTCTAGTGTAATAAATATTAATAATTTTAGTGAGAATTACGACTTATTTCTCTTGGTATTTAATTGAATTTATGTATTATTGGCTAATAAATGGCAAGACTATTCAGATTCTTAAGTCACATGTTTTTAGTTAGCTTATAGACGGATTTGTAAACATATATACGTTTGTGGTAATGAAAAATATACCTGGAAATTAAAATTCCAAAAGAGATTTCATTAAAATACATTCTATTATTACATGTTTATTAACACAGTTTTAATTTGTTTCATATTAGTTTCATTTCGATGTGTAAAACAGATAATACCTACAGGAAAGGTTGAAAATGCGTATCCTATGAACGCCACTTTTCTATGATACATTCACTTCAAAACTTTGAGTTCACAACTAATTATTTATCATTTATTTTCAAGAATAAACCTTTGAAATTTATCTGCACACATTCTTATTTTTAATTTAAATAAACTTATTCATTACTTTCGTTAGAACTATTATTTGGCATTTTTTAATAATTGACTTTTTAATGAATACTAGTCGCAATAATTATTCGTTACATTTCAAATGAAAGTATTCAACTATATGAATAATATATGTACATATTTACAACTTATGTATTTCTGAATTATTTATTGAAGGGACAGTAAAACAACGTAGAACGAACCAAAACAGGATTGAGGATTGAGGATTCAATACGTATGATTAAATTTTAATACTCCTTTCTTCTTTGTTGCATACTTTAAGTAGCGTCAACCGAATTAAGTCATTGGTAACTAAAAATTTCAATATTGTTTTGAGGTAAATAGGTAGTTTGTCCCATCACTAGTGTCTTTCAACGCTTGTAACGAACGACACTCCCATCAGTGATGCCGGTCCAGGAAGAAACAAAGTGCGATGGAAAGGCCCCGAAACGATTTTCCGTACTGAACGTCATAAATTGTCCCGATAATGGCGTACAGTATTTATTAGTCAGCGCCGGCAGCGTTCCGTGTATCGCTTGCTTTAATAATTCTGTAATTCGTGTAGTATAACTCGCGCCTGGTTGGCTATTCATTTTTTCCGGTTTATCGTAATCATATGGCTGTTAAACACGGAACGAACAGTAAAACTTTCATCGAAATGCATATACATATCGATATGATGAATCGATACGCTCAATAACGGAATATTGAATAATGTACATTGCTGGACAAAAGTTCCGCATTGCTTAATGATTTTTATGCAAATTATTTCGCGTGATGTGTTTTCTCCGTGTTGAAATTAACATTTTGAATTATAATTATTGTAGCGCTTGATTTTGAAATGTTACGTTACTAATATGGCTATCTGCGGCTTCTTGAGTTCTTTCGTGTAACACTTTAAGTTTTCTTATTTCGCGATTACTGATATCTTAAAAGCGTTAAATATCCAACACGATTTGAAATATAAATAGCTTCACTTCAATACTATAATCAGTATATGAAGAAAAAAAATCTATGGTTACAATTTTTATTAGAATGACATATAAATAAATATGGAATTTTAATTGAAAACTAAATAATTCCATCAAATGCACTTTTGTTAAGCTAAATATAACATTATAACATTCATAGGAATCTAATATATCTCAAATTAGAAAAAGCATTGATGTAACAACTTTTTAATTTACCAGCTTACAAAACTTTAAAATCTGGTTTGCCTTCGCTTTCAATGGAAGCAAAAACGAAAGCTCAGGAAGTACAAAAATTGTTAAATATTTAAATAAACAAAACTTTAGTTGAAAAATCGATTTTTCAAAGGAATCTACATTTTGCCTTGTTACCTATATTTTACTGTATTCATTTCCTTAAGTGCAAAACTGTGATAATTGAAATTCAGTTTGAACATGATCTTGTTATTACACAGTCAGAAAGCAATTAAATTACTATTAACTGAACTCATAAGCAGCCGTTTAAATTTGCAGAAAATAAAAAACTTTCAACAACATACGTCGAAAGAAATGTAGGTATAAATAAATATTTAAAGTATTTGTTTTCATTTATTCTTAATTATTATAAGGTAATTGTCATTTAAGTGAGATCAATTTATATTACAAATTTGTAGTTATTGATTTCCATAATTGTTTTCTCTGTTTTATATCAAATTTTATGTCAAATATTCATACTATATGACCTTCCTTTTGTAATGTTTATAATGTATAATATTTTACATACAATTAATTATTTTCATCAGTAATTATTTCAGTATATAATTAATATATATTAATATTCCGCAGTATTCCACACACACGAAACGCGTTATCATAGACTATGCGTCTAAACATAATTTAAACGAATAAATTCTGATCGCTGTCAAAAAGGTGTCAAGAATACGATAAACTCAAAATTAAAATTAAAATTTGATAGAAAAAGATAAATGTCTCTCTAGAAATAGGCTAAAAGAAAACCTGCCTTTATAGTGGTAATTTAGTTTTTACACGATATAATCGAGCAAATGAATTGCGAAGATTTCATTGAATATTCTAGTATTCACGGCTTTTTTATCACCGGGTCATAGGTAAGTTCGGTGAATTTCGAATGTATTCCTGAAAGATTCACCTTAAACGTTCTGGAACTTTCCTTTTTTAAGCACGCATACATATGTAAGTACAGAAATAAATTTCAAGCTATTACCATGCTGTTAAGCTACCACGTTCTTTGCTTTCCTCTTAAAATTTCAATTAATTCAGTACCACCAACAGTAAAAGCCAGGTAAAAATCAGTAAAACATACATATTACATAGGACATGCCACGTGTACCGATGTTTCCAATACGCCAATGTAATTTACTCCTACCAATGAAAACACCAATCATTTGCCGTTCCTTTAAACACACATTCGTAACAAGCCAAATGTCTCTCATTAATACAACAGAATCAAACTAGGTATTTACCGGAGATCGAACTTCATCCGGCGAACAGAAGTCAATTAATTCGAAACGCCAGAATTCCACGCGATCAGACCGATTAATTTTCTTACGAAATAGTTTACAATACGAAGGCGATCAACCTTTTGTAAAGTGTCAATATCTAATGTCCCATCGTTCGACGGTCTATGCAGATTTCGTCCTTCGTGGACGGGTACGTTATTACCTTTCGTATCGTGGTCAAACGGTTTTCAAGTTAGTTACAGGGATCATAAAGTTCTATCGTGCACGATCTGACGTGATGGGCCAATAAATATTCCTAAGAAGTCGTACTTCGTTCCTTATCAAGTATCATACACAAACGATTCCTAGGAGTCCCACGTGGATTTCGTGTGTAGCCGCGAATAATTGCAACGACACGACGCGACGCTTACCCCTGATCGTCTCGATGATGATGAAACTGTGTGACCGAGTCATTAACCTTGGGGACAACCTTCGGTTTTATGGTCGGTCATTAGTTTTTTTAATTTTCTAATTATATCCGCCGCCCAGCGCCGCCTCGCAGCTTGTAACGGTAATAAATTTTAGAATCTATGTAGCGAGTGTTGTTCGTCACTGATAAATTTTTAATGGTGAATTATTAGCTTCGAGCTTAGTAACGTTGTATTTTTCGATAGAGAACTGATTCACAATGATGAGTTTGATAGCGTGAGGTTGTGTATATGTAGTTATGAACATTGTTAATATAAATATAGAATGATTGCTATGTTAAAACGTTACACCGGATGTATGATACAGATAGTATAATAACACTTAAAAGATATTATTTTCGAAACAAAGATTGTTTACGCCAATTCTGTTTGTAAGTAGTTGTCAATCGTTGTCGAAGCATGTCATGATTATTACGTTTATTGGATTAATTAAATATATTTAAATTTAAATTGCAACATACATGTCCATCTTATTTCCTTAGACTAAGTAATCCAAATTAGAAATAACTACAAAAATCATAGAGGGTAACTATACAAAAAATGATAATAATAACGTATTTAATTAATTCAAGTTTGACTTTGTATATATATATATATATGTACGTGTGTTTTTAAAAAAGAAAAATAGTGTATGTATAACGGATAGTGGAATATAATATACAAGAATTTTATTTCTTTATTTTGATTTTTTTTATTGTAAATAAATTATGTAATAGTTAGGTAATAAATGAATATATAAAATTGCAAATTAGTGTTTCAAAATTTGTACGGCAGAAAGTTCATATTTTCCACATAATCTCAATGCTATTCATTCATTTTTTTTCTTTTATATATAATCACACTGAAATGTGTCAATTAAGATGTGATTCTTGTGTAACAGGTGGAAAATATCGATTTTTATTTTTTTATATATAGGTATCAATAGTTCGACACTCTAAATATATGTTCTTAACATTTCTTTATCACATTTATCTTAAAATCATGTTCTTTAAATTTGCATATACGATAAATGGACGACTATGTAACCAATCGTATTGAAACATAGCTTATTTTACTCGTTATATATATCCTCATTATTTTTTATTTATAATACTTATTTCAGGTTATATATATATATATATATATATATATATATATATATAATATACTTATAAAAAAAATTATATATATATATAATATACTTATAAAAAAAATTTTCGTTCAACATCGTACACCGTGTCCAATTTTTTATCATTTTTATTTGTAAGGGTTCCACTTTAGGAGGAAGTATAGAATTTTTAGAAAGCTTTTGATTAAAAAAATTTTGATAATTATAACAAGAGCTACACTCAAAAAATGATTATTCTCGAAATAAATAACAATAATTTCGTATATTTTGATGCAAAATTGAAAAGGAAAGGTAAAAACATTTTTTGCTGCTTATTAATGTATCTTAGTATGTGTAAGGTAAAATAATTATTTTTTATAGTCCATAATTTTTTCAAGAAGAAAGTGTTGAGCAATTAAATCATTTTTTTTTATTTTAACAAGTTTAATTTCAGTGTTATTACAACACAAAAAATGCCAACATAAACTACTTTCACGTATATACAAATTTTTTCTAATGTCACATTTACCTCATTAACGTTCTAAATGATTAATCATATCGTTACGTAAGTTGTTTTTACTTAATTACGGGTTCTCAGAACTTTCTACCATTTTGACTTCTTTTAATTATTCCATGTCAGAGGCCTATGAATATTTTTGAACTAATTATACAATCTCTTCTAACAAAAGTGATTATTGTCAATTCTTTTAATTGGATCTTATAAATTTTAATAAATTATTCATACATTTTTATTGTATGTAAAGTTATGTTTGATGTATAATCGGGGAGAGAATTATGTGGACAGGTGATGGTACGAAGTATTAATGCAATTTAAACAAATTCGTATTAGTGGAACATCTTTAAGTTTCATTTATTAGATATCCTCATAATACACAGATTATTTAATGAAAAATTGAAAATAATATTTACACGTTTGTACAAGTAAACAATATTAAATAGAAAAGTCAACTATTTTTCGATAAAGAAAAATACGTGGACACATACTAAAATTTGTTATTAATTAAACAAGTAATAAAACTAATATTTTATATTGCCACCTTTTGCTTGAATTACAGCTTCCAAATGTGGTGGAATACTATTTACTAAATTTTCGACCTACGTTTTATCGATTTTTCAAATTTTGCATGTAAACATCTGGAAAAAATCTGTTTTATTATTTCATTTATCCAGTGAAACCCACGCATCTAATAAACCCCATAAATTCTCACTGGAGTTGAAGTTGGGACTCTGTGCGGGGCATTGGAATAAATTAATATTTGATTTCGGCACTTTAGTCCGATCTTCTTTAGTCTTCGCTTAATTATTTTTGCACAAATATTTAAATCTAACAATTCTACAATGTTTCTGGCCGAAGTTATTTTATCTTTTCGACATTTTTGAAAAGTACGACGGTCTTCTTGGACAGTAGTGCAGTGTTATCGTCCACGATCTCTTAAATTTTCGTCAGTATTATGAATTAAATACTTTTTATAAATATTTTCTATTACGCTTTTATATATACACTACTTTCTGGCAACAGTACAATAGTTCATGTTATTACAACAATACAAAACAACTAATCCGCGAATTTGATTTGCAGTTTCTTCAGTTTTCGACATTATGCTACTATTTAACACAATGTTAACTTTGTAAAACGAGAATCGACACTGAGGAGGTTGTGAGAAATTAGTTTTTGCAAGTGTTAGAAGTGCACTATGTTTGTTCACATTTTTTGCCTCGCAATAAGACTGCAATCAAGTGTCCAATTATTTTTGTTCCTCAAGAGATAGATGAATTTCATGCTCAATATCGTTTGTTCAAACAAAAATGTAAATATGAATTTCAATACTTCAATAAATAACTTGTGTATTATGAGAGTATGTGTTAAATAAAATTTACGCATATAAGATTAGTTCCAATTTGTTTAAAATTCATTGACATATACCTCCTGTTCGCATAATTTTTTCTTCGACTATACATATCCTAGAGTCCTGAAGGTCATGGGTACAATTTTCTAGGAAGTGGCAGGATTGTCAGAATTGGAGATTCCAAGATAATTAAACTTGATTTAGTATAAATTAATCATCTTTCCTGTTAGTAAACATAGGAAGTGTTTGATGACGCATCAGTGCATTATAAAGTCAGAACTACAAAATTGTAAAATCACCTTTAAAACTACTTCTTACCCAATAGAACGGAAACTTATAATATTATAATAATAAATTCTTGTGACATATATAATATATAATATATATAATATATAATATATAATATATATAATATATAATATATAATATATATATTTATTTTGAATTTAAATTTGTATTTTTTTATTCAAAAGGTTCCAGCTCACATATAATAACGTATTTTTCTAATTACTCAACGTAAAAATGTTTTTTATATTTCTAAATTTACAATGATCCTTACAACTCGAATAGAATTATTAAGAAATAAAAGACTTATTAATACAATTTGGTTAATTAGCTAACGAAATCCGTTACTTTTCTTAAACACGTAGAATGACTTAATATTCTGTCTTCCGTATTCTGACCCCAGAAATACTTTATGCAAAGTAAAAATCTAACTTCATAGTCAATACCCAAACTCCGTTCCGTGACTAATTTCCATAAAGGTTAACATAGCGAAAGAAAGGGAGAAATATGGGTTTATAGGTGATTAATTGATATTTCATTATAGATTCTTTTCTTGTTACAAAATATCAAATATGAACCGACAAATCGTATATTCCCTATAATGTTATTCGTTTTGGACGGTAGAAGATTTCAACTTGTGTTTTCAGTAATGTCAATAAATAGTTAGAAACGTTATTATAAGCTAATACAGATTTAATTTAATTACGTAACTATTATATCCTATAATAGAAAAAGAGTTTCTTAACATATGAAATTATTATATACCACAATTGTTTTCATTATTTTTCTAATTATTAATGAATAATAAATAATAAATTTTGTTGCTACTGCGAAATAGTATGGAAATATAAATAAATAGTCGTTTATCTTTAAATATTTATGAAAGAAATTATAAATGCTTGCCTTCTTTGTTTCAGTATACAATAGTTTTAGATAAAAATCTATAACTTTATATATTTTCGATAAATTCTATATAAAACTCGAATTTATTGAGTATATCATACAGTATAATCCATGTTGTATACAGAAACACCTGATGCAACTATTTTAATGTCAAACTTACAGCTTTCATATTAAATTAGCCTTTATAATGAATGCCAACACAATTTGTATTCGTATTTTTTATGTGAGTAAATCTGCGTATTAATAGGTGTAACATGAAATTCAGAAATGAGGAAGCACGTTTCTCGGCCACGTCTATAATATTTGCAAATATTTCAGTGCAGTAATATTCCATATACTGTAACAGATAAATGTTTCTCATAAACTGATGGATTTGTAAATATAAAAATTTACCCGGTAAGATTACTGGAATGTTTCTATTAATAATAGAAAGCCGGTTACCAATTTAAAGAAGTTATCTTCTATAAATATTATCTCAAGAAAAATATTAACTATTCTTGAAGTATAGAGTATAAAATATAAAATATAAAATATATAGTATAAAATATATAGTATAAGATATAAAATATAAGATATAAAATATAAGATATAAAATATAAGATATAAAATATAAGATATAAAATATAAGATATAAAATATAAGATATAAAATATAAGATATAAAATATAAGATATAAAATATAAGATATAAAATATAAGATATAAAATATAAGATATAAAATATAAGATATAAAATATAAGATATAAAATATAAGATATGAAATATAAGATATAAAATATAAGATATAAAATATAAGATATAAAATATAAGATATAAAATATAAGATATAAAATATAAGATATAAAATATAAGATATAAAATATAAGATATAAAATATAAGATATAAAATATAAGATATAAAATATAAAATATAAAATATAAAATATAAAATATAAAATATAAAATATAAAATATAAAATATAAAATATAAAATATAAAATATAAAATATAAAATATAAAATATAAAATATAAAATATAAAATATAAAATATAAAATATAAAATATAAAATATAAAATATAAAATATAAAATATAAAATATAAAATTTAAAATATAGAATATAAAATAATGAGTTAATTACAATATTTCATAATTGTTGTCACTGTAGTATTTAGGTTTTAGACGGAAAAATTAGTTTTCCTTTTTCTTCGAATATGTAGCAAATAAATCGATATTTCTCAAAAACATACATTAAGAAGGATAATTTAAAAAATCCAATTACATGCACTTATATGATGAATGAATTGTACTTCCTTACAGCGAAGTTGTAATAATTAACTAAATAAATATCATTCGTAATATGAAAGTAAATTCAATTAAACTTTACAATGATGCTCAAAAAAAATATTATTGATAAATACGAAAGTTACATTAATATTATCGAAATTGAATCAAATACTGTTAACAATGGCCATTCATCTTAAGGAATCCTTAACTTCATTGTCTCCTTGCCTTCGGTCTACAATCTTGAACAGGTCGTCACGCGTAGCATTTAAGATACACGAAAATCCGCCTAATGGGTGTCACAAACTTCTTAGTTTACACGCATTCTGAAGAATTTCGAAACGAAGGGCTCCGGCAGTCGCGGAATTAAAGTACTATAGCAGAGTGCAGTCGGTCCTCTTATATAACGTTACGCAATGTTCGAAATGTTTTCGGTTCCTGCACCTGCAGAATCCCACACAGGTTGTAAAGAACGACGGGTCCTTACTACGATTTCCGAAAGCGAGCAATTTATTCAGCCTTCATTTCTCCTAGATTGACGGTTTATTTATGTGCGCGTTGTATATTTTAATTCACTAACGAATTCAGGCGTTCGAAATCGAAATTTTATTCAAGATTCACGACCTCTACTTCAGCAAAAAAATCACCATTAAGATCGTCCGTCTTCCTCTCGTTCTACCTCGTCCTCGTCTTTCCTCGTCTTCCCAACGTGAACAAGAAAAAATCGACAAAAATGCAGGGACTCTTTTAAATTGATATTAAGGGAGATTTCGCAGCCGTGATCCATGAGGTACTGCTATTTTGTCATTCCCGGTTCGCGTGTCCAGATCATTCGTAAAATTTGAAGGTGTTCCTGCACGCGTGGTGGGAGAGAAAGGGTGGAGAGGGGATTAAATAAGGCATCGCCTTGTCCGAAATTCACCGAATATTCGGGTGATGGATATATAAAGGCATCCTGTGCACGATATTTCGAGTCAGTGCTGTGCGAAGCTCTTTCTGTGGAACAACCACATTTCCTTTGAAACTAACGAACGAAACGGTTCAGGAAGGATACTGTCATAATGGCCCGATTGGTGAGTCCGAGAACAGTAGTGTTTGCTAGGGAACGTTCGAGTCATCTCCACGGGTGGTTGATAGGCACCGAGAATCGGGAAACCACGTTATGCCTTATAAGGAAAGATTTCGTTGCGTAATCGCGCGGCGCGACGCGACCCGGTCGTTTGGTAAATGAGAGGTATAAGTTACGATTCTGTGACGCAAGCTGATTGAAGGAATATCCTGTGAGAGACGTACAAACGGTTTTATTCGTCGCAAGATTCGATCGGCGATCGGAGAGTATAATGATGACTGTAGCTGGTATATATTAAATTACGCAATGGCTGTAGAGTATTGGAATACGTTACGTGATAAGATCCTGTATTTTTGAGAATCTTCACGCGTGAAGTAACTGTTAGTAAAATGGTTGATATAAAAGTTTTGACGTTTTTTTTTTTTATAAGAAATGAAAAGAAGAGTTGTCAATTGTTCGTTGGCTGAACCAAAACTAAGTAAAAATGAAGAAAGAAGTATACTTTATACGCGTTATAATAATTATATAGTTTGAAGACAGATGTTATTTGTTCCGAAGAAAAACATTTTTTGTTAACCACGTACAAAAAAAAATGTTTGTAACAACATAATAGAAACAAACGTCATAGGGGAAAGTAGGGTAAAACGGACTGATCAGGTAAAATGGAACAGTAATGTTTTTCATAGATAAAGAGCTCGTATCGAATTGATATGGCAGAACATGGTTCTAATAAGTCCTTGATATAGTTTGAAATCGACTGTAGAGCAGCGCAAAAGTTATTTTTCGATTAAAAGTACTGGAAAGGTATTCAGTGAAAAAGTTTTAATGTTACGTAGCTGTTTGAAGCATTTTTTTTACCCTTCTATTAAAATGTTGAACAAGATAATTACTGTACTAGATTTTACGTTCCTTAAGCTGTATTTTTGACACTTAAGTTATTTCTTTACCTTATGCGAAACTGTAAATTTCACATACCTTTCTCAATTATGATGAAAAATGAAACACTTTAGCACAGGTGCAAAAGAAGTAAGGGGCTATATGCTTTGTGTATAGTTTTAATTGGTTACGTGTAATCGCATTAATGTACAGCAAATTCAAATCGAAAATTAAATAAAAACTGACCAATTAGATTACAGCAGTACAAAAAAAGAAGGTGATACAATTATTTGTGATTATTATTCATAAAACCATGTATACTCATAGTTTATTTATATCAGCTAACAGTTAAATATATTCAATTAATACTTCTGATTTAGTGAAAATGAAGATTTTATATTTCCATATAATTTTGCACGAGTGTCCCGTTTTACCCTACCATTTTTGCGAAGTGGACATTTCAATATCTTTGGAAAATCATATTTTCCCCTGTAACTAAATATTTTTATTAAAAAAAATCTTTGATTTCCTTATAGCTAAATGTCTACTTAAAATTTACAAAGAAAGTTTCATGCGTTTATTGTTCGAGATACTTTATTATGACGATTAAAAAAGAAGCGTTCCATTTTACCTTACTTTCCCCTAACTATTGTTAGGTATATCAGTTCTGAGTTATATCAGTTTCGGTTCCGGTTCTATAATTGTCCGGATATAATATCGATTCTGTATCGGTTTTATAACTGTTACTTTTCGGTTGTGCATTTCGATTCTGCATTTCTTACACAACCGAAAAATAATACTGACTATTTCGGTTCCCCCTATTTCCATCGGAACTATTTCCATCAGAACCGACACTTCCTGTTCAATCTAGAATCTACGAAATTCAGCAAAACAAAAGTAATCGACCTATTATCCAAACACATTCGTCTCTCAATTAGCCCCAACAATCAAAGCCTGACTGCATGCGGACAATAGGAATTCGCTAGACAACTGTATTTCGAACAGCGTGCTACTCAATCGTCTTTGATCGATCCGCAAAGATCATGATTCAAATGGTGTGCGAACGTTACAGGTAATCGTCTTATGCGCCGTTGTCGCCGCAGCGTCCGCTGCTCCTTTGCTGTCGGTGGAGACACCGATTCCAATTCTAAGACAAAGCGCCGAGGGCCCGAATCCGGATGGAAGCTACAGCTACAACTATGAGACAGCGAACGGCATTCAAGCTCAGGAGGTCGGCTACCTCCGATACCCCGGCACTACTGCTGAGGCTCAGGAAGCACAGGGCGCCTACAGCTACACAGCGCCGAACGGCGAGCTCGTCCAAGTGAGCTACGTGGCTAACGAAAACGGATTCCAACCCCAGGGTAGTCACATCCCCCCCATACCACCGCAGATTCTCAGGGCTCTCGAGTACATCGCCGCTCACCCCGAGGAGAACAACATCGATGCTCAGTGAAGAATAGACGGAACATACAGCTCCCTGCAAAAGTATCCATTCATACTTAGGTGTATCAACACAATGTTGACCGGTTACGAGTTAACTCGTGTTTGCATTTGCATCAGCTATTTCAATTTTTGAAACGCAGGAAATATAGAATATTAAAAGCAAACTGTTCAAAGTTGTATAGAAAATATGACCAAAGTTTCATTTCAATTTATTATGTAGAAATAAAGTATGTTGATGTTTATTTAGGTTGTTTCATTTTCATGCTTTAATTACGGATTAATGACGGAATCACTACCGATGACATGGGATAGCTTCAGCGTGGAATTGCCGGTCAGCAATGTGTTAACCCTTTGCGGTCGAATGCCGCCGTAATGAAGTCCCTCAGTTGGCATATATGATATCGATAGCTACAAATGAATAGTCGAATTATTTAGATAATGAGAGATTGATATGTGGTTTTCGACTTTTCTGATATTTCAAATTTCGATATATAATTACTTCTTTTATGAATAGAGTTTTTGGAAGTTTGAACAATTGTCGTCTGCAAAGGGTTCATTAATTCAGTGGCTTTTTGACACGGTGACTGCTCAATTGATACTCGAAATAAAATTTACTATTAAATACAATTGGAAATATAAATATATAACAATTTAAATGTAATTGAGCCATCTTACCCTGAATTACCCTACTCATAGAATCGAATCTATTTTTCTGAAAAAACAGAAATTGAAAAATCAAGGTCTTTTGCAAAGATTGTTTCTTAAACCTTCTTGCACCTCAGGTTCAACGAAATTTGGTTCGCTTCATATGTCACTGAGAAAATTAATCTTTAAATTTGTGAAAAATATTGTGTCACTCATCTATGGGTGACGTGCGGTCAACGTGTTGAGTCTAGGTTTACGGAACCCGTCAATTTTACGGATATTGCATTTTATGAATGTTATTGGTTACAAGTTTACGCTGATATTGGTTCATGTTATTATAGTTGTTCTTGAAGTTGCAATTTCTCAGATTTATATGAAGAAAAACTTATTTTGCTAAGAATAATAAAGTGTCCAATAAAGGTCGGTACTCCTAGTGTTACAATAATTTGATTGACTATTTACAAATCATTGTATGTATCTCGATCTTTAAAATATTCAACATTACTTTGAATCACTTGACAAAAGGATAATGAATTTGTAATCGAAAAGGTGCTGAATTAATTTTTTAATTATTTATTGTTCAAGTTTTAGTAAACTGTATATAATTTTGTAATTGAATTGTACTCTAGTTTAACGTATATGAGTATAGGTTTGCGTCAATACAGGTTATATCTAGTAACTTCAACTTTAACATTTGTTAAATACGTAAAATATGCAAGTAGGTGGATGCTTTTGTAATTATATACGTAGTACAGAGCTTGAATTAACTCTTCATGATTGTAAAGTATCAAAAATTTTGAGCTGCCGCTGTGATAGCTGTTAAAGCTATACCATACACTTTGTAGTCTGTACTTTATCGTCCATGAAATTAGATCATTATGGTGATCTTCTTTTGTGAAGTGTTATATAAATGTTAGCTGGTTAATTTCAGTTTTATTTATATGCGCGTTCATGTAGATAAGTATCGTTCGATAGATATATGTGCATGTAGCACTCAAAGGGTTAATTAAATTGTTGTTTGAAAATATGTTTATTCATTATTTGCGAAAAAACTTTACCCCACTTCCGAAATTGAAATTGTTATTTCATCTCAATAACAAGAGCAAACTTTAAGTTTGCATAAGTTCATTCTGATACAAAATCATCTATAGTTATCGAACTGTATAATTTTAGTAGGAATATTTTATTCTAATATGTTAACTTATCTAAAATACTATTTTCTGTGCTTTCCGAAAATACAAAATAACCAATGCAAATTAGAATTGCTATTACAATTGCAAAAATGCAGACTTATATGATTTTAATGATGGAATACAAAAAAATTATGTTTGATTTGATACTTTGAAATATGTAGTATAAAATAATTGACATAAATATTTCCAGGAATGATTCATGTTACTTAAGTTATTTGGATATTCCTTGAATATTTCTTAAGGGAATATGTAATTTGTGTTATACTTCATTTGTATAAATACTTTACAAAAACAAAATACTAGACTGTGGAGACGTTTACTTTTAAAAAAGTTTATCATTGTTCATGTAAAAAAAGAATTTTCGTGTTACATCCATACAATCTGAAACATCAAATCATGACTCTTTACGCCCGATTAGTTTCTTATACTTATGGAATGAGATCAAAATTGATCAGTCGGAAAAGAGACCTCAACAGGCTTAACTCTTAGAGGACGGATAATCTTGACGACTTCATGCATACTGCCTGAGACCAATTCAAACTTTTAGTTACCAATTTATGTAAATATTTTTATTAACGTGTTTCTACGAAATGCTTACTAAATTATATTTTCGATTATACATATAATCTTTAACAATCTAAGAGCATCATTGCATACACGAAAGGATAAAAAATATTATTTTCATTTCTATGTATTATACCTGCTATAGTTTGAGATAATATTTCCCGTTTTATTATATTAAAATGTCTCCATAAATATTCGAATGCTTTCAAAAAATCAAAATTTGTTTAGCTAGAATACAATAACTTATCTATTTTGATGCGTATTATCAACAGTGCCCTCATAGATTACGCTCACACTCCAAGTGCACTCGAAAAAGCTCCATTTTCTTTCGCAAATCTATTTTCTCAAACCCAAATTCTCCTAATTCAAATTTATCATAACAGTTTATTACAACCACAACCTACGACATTAATTTATTCTATCACAAGTATAATCAAGGCAAGTCATGTTAGCTACAAGAAACTAACAAGTCAAACGACTTTTCCGAAAACCTCTTTACAAAAGAACAGTCTCAAGCATCGTCGCCGAAGGGTTGAAAAAGAACAACACACATAAGAAAAATAAAATAAAATACTATGCGACTCGTTCGAACGAAACGAAATTTTCTAGAAAAATACAAATTTATTCGAAGTCACGTTACAGGAATCTAACTGCAGACTCTAAGGTACTTAATCTCTAAAGGATCGTCGTTCAGTTTCGTTGGTTCGGCCGTAGTGATTTGAACTGCCTGTTGTTGCCCGTTGGGACAGCGTTCTGTTGGCTGGGCGAGTCTTTGGCAGTTTCCTGGGGCTCGGGGGTGGACGGTTGTTTCGCAATCCATTCGAGGGCCTTTTGAATGGCCGGCGGTATAGGCGGCGGTGTCGGCACGTGAGTGCCGGCCACTTGAGTGCCGAACTCGTCCGCGGTCCAGCTGATCGCGATCGGTGTACCATCTGGGGCATTGTACTGCACCGAGCCCTGGATCAGCTGCGTCTCTTCCGGCGTACCAGCGTACTTCCGGCTGCCGGTTTCACTTTGCACGATGCCGCCCTCCGTTTCGTATGTGAACGAATAATGGCCACGGTTATCGCCCAGGTCCCTATTTTCAGTGACGATTTTCTCGGGCTGGCGGAAGTATTCTTGGCAATGCGCTGCTGCGACCAGCACGAGTAATATCTGGAAATTGATCGTGATTAATTAATTTGAAATGATCATATTAGTATTAACACGTTCCCTACCGCACATCCTTAAAACGGGACACGCTTAGACCTCATTTTATGACCAAGTGATATTTACACGAACACTACTCTGGTATTTTTACTTTGTCTTTATTCTTGAATATTTCGAATATGAGGAATGTTTAATATTTACTAAACCTAGTACCGTGTTCGGTATGGAACGTGTTAACTCTATGATTTACTTTTCAACTATGATCAATGCAAATACCTTGTCGTTTATAATTTATTGAAAAAAGGGGAAACATCTGGGCGTATTTCGTATGTCTATGTTTACCTTACAGTGTAATTTGCATAACTATATTAATACTACGTTTACGTACAATTTATTCTACAGTTTATTTCAATATCCCAAGAAAAATAGATGCTAGATCACGTAGATTTTGGAAATTACAGCTGTAAAAACAGAGAATTACGTATTCGTATAACTGCATCCGTAGAAATCGGCATAAGCTTGTACCTCATAATAGTTATAAAATCCAAATATTAGACGAGTTCCGTAAACCTAGCTTTTACCCCTTGCCACACGATTTATTTCTCAACTATGATCGATACAACTACTTACTCTGGAAAAAGGGAAAGATTCTAGGCATATTGAACACGTCTATATTTTCTGTAAAGCGTAATAATTGATAACAGAAGAATATTTAATTTGAATTCAAAAAATAGATTAATATTTGCGCTTGTTAAATTCTGCTTAAAATTTTCACCACGAGTCTGACACGCTATTACAAAGCAAGGGGTTAAGTAAACAAAGTTAACTTTAAGTTAATTCTAAACCCTGCTGCGCTCCTCAAATTTACCGTACATTTTAGATATTGTTTAAAAAGAAGTAGGTACATACTGGTAATTCGTTTTACATAGTATTTTTAAATGTTCAAATTAGGCTAGACAAAATGAGGGCGTGATTAACTTTAAAATATTTGTTGTGGTCCCATAAGATTAGTTAGTATTACTAGTTATATTATTATGGATATAATTAGCAAAGATTAATTAGTGTTGCTAATTAATATTATTATAGAAGAATAATTAGTATAATAGATTGAATATTAGTATTATAGGTTGATAGGATTTATTGCGGGTGTAAATGTGTTTTAATTTGAAGAAGTGAATTACAATTCGTAAATGTGTATAATTGTTATGAACAAAAAGCAATTTGTAGCTAATTTAAATTCGAGGTTGGTATTCTACTGCTTTGCGAATCCAATAATTACAAGAAAAAATTCAATAGGTGAATTCATTTATATTGCAACTCGATGTCTCTTTGCAAAGTGGAAAATTAGATATTGATTAAGAAGTTTATCGTGGAATATTGCTAGGCGCAATAATAAATGTTTGACAAAAGGACTGGTGATTAACAAATTAATTTTATTAGTTTAAAATATTAGTTAAAAATATTAATTTAAAATATTGGTTAAAAATATTAATTTAAAATATTAGTTACAAATATTAGTTTAAAGAATATAGGTATATAAAACAATTTTACATTGTACAAGTGTATCGAGAAAAATAGATATATCGAAGTTTTTTTATTTGATTACTTTCATTAAATTTAAACATAACCTTGTGATTAGAAAAATATACAGAAAAATTAAGTGCATTTTTTATATTTTCAGATATACGTCGCGTAAAAGTAGATGTATTTTGAATCTGCGTATTACAAATAAAAGAAATATCATTTTGCAATGTAAAATCTTCGTTTTCAAAATTAACTATATGTACCACTGTATAGAATTTTATACTTTCTAAGTTTTTTATCATTTACTTAATTATTCCTTACTGGATTGGACTAATAGTGGGACGACATATTTTAGTGTGTCAATGTTGTTTCGAAAGGGACTACTCGCTTAACTCCGTAGTCAGCGGTTAAACCACACGTATTACCGGCAGCAAGATGGTACCAGTGATTGATGCAGGTAACCAAGTTGCATCATATATAATGGTCGCTCGAAGAAAGTTGATGGAACGGTCCAACTGATTCAGCGGAATAATCTCTGTCGAAGGTCCATGCTTGTGTGAATGTTTTTTTTATTGTGCGTTACCGATCGGCGTATGATATATTCGTGTTCCCATGGGAAGTTTACGACTGCACTAAATCGTAAAATCAATGTTAAACGTTTCCAAATTGCCAATTTAGTAAAGATATATATAATCGATGTTTCTATCAATTATTTGTCAGAATTTCTTTTGTATTTACACTATCAATCAACGTTTAAGAATTACTCATTTAAAATATTAGACAAATTGCTTTTTCAGCAATTATTACAACTGTAAGTATAATAGTTATAAAGATGAACAGAAGAATAATTTTTTTTGTCCAATGTTATTTGTCTGAAGTCAGTGATAGACCACAGCTTCCTGTTAATCTCTTTCTATAGTATTTTTGTACTAATTTATAACGATTATAAATTCTGAAGAATATTTATTTATATTTCCAATTATGACCTACTTTTTCATGGTATTGTTCAATTCATTTGTGAAATATAATACAGTTTAATGTTTTAGTATTGAAATACTGCCGATATTAGCATTGACTTTATGTTTTACAAATTTCAGTTGCTCTAATTGATTATTGATATGCCTTTTTGTATTTCAATAATATGTAGAATGAATTGTGAAAGTCTGCTAATGAAATACAATTATTAAATATTAATAAAAAAGATTAAAAGCAATAAGTGCTGTTTATAATGCTTATAGAATATTCATTTAAATATAAACTAAACAAAATTCAATATATTCTCAGCACAAAACAAATGTCTATAATAAAATGTGAATGTTTACAAGACATTTGAAATATAATCTGCATAAGAAGTTAAGATAACAGAAACGATCATTAAAAATATTAATACTATAAGCAAATAGGACATATTAACTCAATAATTGACATTTACGAACTCGTTCGCATTACATCACTTTATTTGCATCGTAGAAGTGTAGAAAACTTGTCTTAGAAGTTTATCTTAATAACGACACATATAAAACTCTACTATATAACATCTACACAGTGTGTGTAGTTTACGCAGTACCTTCTTCCATAGTAATTACTATGTTGCTACAGGAAAGCTGATTTTCGTCAATAGAAACCGAACGACTTGATGAATTGTACCTGTTTAGAAATCGATGCTTTCAAACATGTGTAACTGCTTAATTTGTGAGTCAATAATTTTCGATACGAATGGAACTACGCGTTTCGTGGAATCGTTACAATCTCGAAAGTACAACGTGTCGTGAAGATGTCTTCGAAATGTAAATACCTTGTTAATGACAGTTTCAGCGTTTATTACGAAAAACGTTTCTCATGGTTTATAGGGCATCCAGTCATGCAGAAGATTAGCATGTTTCTATACAAATAATAGAGCTCAGAACGAGGTATGCACGTTTGAATTTTCTTCGAACAATAATAATTAAGCAGTACTTAATGGCGCTCATCTCTTTATACATTTCTAAACTTTAAACGCCAATAACCTTTTGTTTCGTTACCATCATTATTTAACATTACCAATATAGAAGTCAATAATTATCAAACTTTTTCATTCTTTAATTTCGATGGTCTGTCATAAAATTAAATGTCCGGTGATCGTTTGCGCCCGCATACCTATAATTACATTGCGCGCGTTTTATGTTACCCGCGACGCGCACGAGTGTGTGAAATACAAATACAAACAACGTGTAAACAACAGGAGACGTCAACGAAATATTCGCATAAAACGATTCATGGAAAAGTCGTCTAAACGTGTACTGCCTGGATGTAATGCGGATAATTTATATTCACGGATCAAATTCTTATCTTTTTACGAGGTATTTAAATCCTCCAAAGGTCAATTTTGATCGCGTCATAAAAACAATTCCAGAAATTCCATTCGACAGAGAATAGGGGTTCGAACGTTCATTTATTTCCCATCAAGCTCGTATATTTCACTGATACATTAATAATGATGAAACTGGTGGCCTTTGTTCGAAGTAATTAGAATCGAGAAAGGTTGAGATCTATCGGTGTGTATATCAATCCTCGATTAAGGCGTAGCTAGATCGTGTAGGAATAAAAGTCGGTACACCTGTGCTTTAATCTTCGTCATGTTCGACCTGTAAATCCGTTGAGATACCTTTCCCCGTGAAAGGTCAGGGCGAGACGAATGGTTCGTGGGTAGGTCACAATACTCAATCGCGAACTGTAGGCGGTAAAAGGGACGAGAGTGGAACCAGATTTCAGCGGTGATTCACGTGAGTCTATTAAGATACGTTCAGACGTTTTATAGAGTGTCATTTCCTAACACAGATCTGACTAAACATGTTAAAAGAGACCTTTTCAATATTTAATTTGAAATTATTTTCCAACTGTAACCACTTTTAATGTCAAATTAACTGAAAATTATTTTTTATTAAGTTTAATCACTTTTAATTTGAAGATAACCAGATATCAACTTGAGATTATTTTCTAAGTTTCATTATTTTGCCGCAAGTGACTGTTCGACTTTACCTATAATGATTATAAAATTAATGGAAATAAATTAATAAACATTTTGATACATTACGTAAAAATAGTGTTAATTGTATAAAATAAATATAACTATTCTACGTAGGTTCTACCTGTTCACAAGGAATTATAACATTGTTTATTGTTATTGACGGCTTAATAAATTGAATGTATTCAAATAAAGATACTACTCCCAGTTCTGTTGTTTCAAACAATCACAGAGCTGTTTATTTCAGTTTATAGATTAGTAGCTGTTAAATAATTGCCAAATAAAGAGAATGATTTCTTTATAACTCCTATCTTCACGCAAAGAATTATAAAACCGTTTAGGTTAGTTTATGGCTCAATAAATTAAAAATAATTAAACAAGAATTCCATTTCTATTTCCTACAAAGTAAGCAGAAATTTTTCATCTTGAGGTTCTACGTATTAGAAAAGAATTATGAAAATATTGTATTTATTTCAATTTATGGCTTAATAAATTAAAAATGATTAGATAAAGGTACAATTTCTTAGTTCTATGAAATGAAAACAAAGTTTTTTTAGAAGCTTTATCTTTTCACGAAGAATGTAAACATAGCTCATGTTATTTTATGTCTTATTAAATTGTGATAAATTTTCGATATATTACAATAAGAAATTAACAGAAAAATAACGTTAAATTTTGTTAACGTCATATATATTATGTGAATCGACTGAAGCTTCTAGGAGTCGCGTTAAGTAGAAGATCGAATTCAGTATTAATACATTCTGTGCGTGAAAGTGTACAATTAGAAGATGTCGGATAATGGACAAACCCATAACCATGATCATTTATGCACTTCTGACGCGGCTGTGACATCATTCACGCCATACGCTGAGAACAAATATTAACATTTCTACATATCTGAGATACATTCAGTTGGTTTGGAATTGTGTCCTCACGCTTGATGTCATCGTGAGTTATTTTACGCGCTGTTTCCCTGTGTTTCGTATCGCTAATAGTATGAATCCACGGTGACATGGATAAGACTTAGGTAATGTAACTAATGAAGAAAAAGTTATGCTCAATATTTGTATAGGAATGACATACTTGACAACCGTGACTAATCTGTAAATTTTTTACTCAACTGATTGTATATTATACGATCGATACATTAGTCAGAAGAAAATGATTACTTAACGAAAGAGAAAGATAGCTTTAATTGTAATATTTTAGGAGAATGAAACTTGTGACAAGTTAAAGTATTCATTGAGCAAGGTGTTTAGTGGAAAGTACTTGATAATTTCATTTTAGAAGCACATTGTCTCTAGAATTATTGGTAAGTATATTGAAAATAGCAAGTGGAAGTGTTTATTGAAGTGTTATTTAAATAATTCTGAAGGAAACATCGAAAAACTCGATCAATACATTGAAAATTCACTTTTAATTAAAGAAGCCTTTTAATATTCATCTCTCAATCATACAATTCTTTTTTATTTTCTTCTAAAAACGATATTCCTCTAGCTACTGTTTGTATAAGATCACTAATAAAATTTAGATATTCGCGTTTAGTGATTGTGAAGAGGGTAACTGATTCATCGAATCGGGATTCAAAGGTCAAATGACACTGACCCAAACGAACCTATTATTATTTAGAAACGATTATAGTGCCTCGCAGAAGCTGATTAGTTCCTTCCGTACTACATAAATTGCCGGTAAACCACTAACAAACTAACCTTTTTCACTTTTACGTTTAAACAGTGCGCGAAATTGAAAATATAAAAGAAATAAAGTAAAATTACTATAGTTTTTCTCCAATCAACCCTTAAAATTCAATAGTACAATAATTTATATTTTAAGTGATCACTTTACCTTCAAAGTAACTGTCTGTTTACAATGCTTATTATATTATCAAATACTTATTATATTATGTTATCAAATCGTCATGCATTTTAACCCATGTGCAAAGAGTAGGTACTATTACTTTTATTAAATTATGCTATAAATCTTCATTCGCATATCATTATATAGCAAAGTGTTAATTCATCATTACAAAGCAGATGTTATAACTGATAACAAATTCGAATGTATAGAATATGAAGTACAGAATCATTCGTAAGGATTTAAGTATTCTATTACCTTATTTCCAACTGATTAAGATTTTTAATGCCTCATCGTATCATATCATGTGAGACTCGTAGTGAAGATTTTAAACATAATTTACCAAATATAAATATTATTCGATTCTCCTGAATTCATATTACATATCCTTCTTCTATTATCAATTATTATTTTATAGAGCAAACCGAACATAGAGCAATCTCTTTTCAATAAATTTTAATTTATTAATAATCATTAATGTCAGAGTAAGTCTATCATAGTCGAAGAAGAAATCATAGTGTAAAAAGTTAATAAAAAAAATTAATTTCTAGTCAGTTCTTATTTTTGTATATCCTAAGAATCCACTGTCTCATTTTCCCCAGGTAACATTAAACAACCCCAAAAATTGCAAATTTCCATCACAATCTTCCATCCTAACCATTACTTCTACCCCAAACCACCTATTTCCCAGCACTAACATTAACCTCTTGTTCTACAATTTCTTTTACAACTGTGCCTGATAAAACTCCTTTGTCATTAATAATTTCATTGGAAAAACAACAGAATTTAATACTTACTCTGTATCTACTCTCATTCTACCAATTAAGGCTTAATAACAGGCAAATGACATCTCATTTACAGTAATAATAAATAAGTAACATTCATCACGATATTACAAGACAAGGAGTTAAAAACGAAACACAATAGAACCCCCAATAAAGAGACTAAAAAATAATTGAAATATAACTATGAAGAGATTCATCATAAGAAAGTGATACAAGCAGACAAGAAAATTGCACCAGTATCAGAAAAGGAAATTTAACTCTTTCGTCCCGAATGGTAGACATGGGTACCATGAATACTTTAAATACCGGAGAGCTAGAAAACGCCTAGATAAAAGAAAATTGTATGACACGAGGATCTTTGTTTATGGCTGACAGCTTAACCTGTTTACTGTGGAATTTAGTTTTAAAAATCTCTCGTTTTACGCGCAATAAAATGAAAGAATGCAATGTGTACTCATCAAAAGCAGAACAAATGCGCCTAGCGTATATTTTAATGAAAAATCGAAGCAAAACAAAGAAGAATGACATGTTTATCTGGAAAAATAGATAATTCGTCGTTGAAAGAATTAGCATCATTTCAAGCTTTAAAATGACGCGTGTACTCGTCAAATACAGTTGAGTTGTTAAATGTTAATCAGCTGTCACCACATGTGTTTTCCATATTCAGGGACGAAAGGGTTAACGCAAGATTCCTATTATAATATATAACGCGAAATCGCTATAACACAGAATGTTTTAATCGCGTTATACGGGGTTCCACTGTGAACCGCGATGCTCGTAGAAAATCCGCGTCATCCCCCAGCCAGCCCCAAACTCCGAACCCTATCCAGCAAAACGCGGAGGAAAGTTGAGGGGTTAGCAGGAAAGTCGAAGAGAGTCGAGCCGAAAGAAGAAGACACTTACCAGAGTACGCATGTTGCCGAAACGATGGGGCACGCGGCGACGGCGACGACGGCTGTGCAACGATCCGCGACGCTCTCTCGAGAAAGTGCGACGATACCGGTGTCTGTCGTACGGTGGAGACGACACAAGTTACGCCTGTATATGTATATATGTATCAGTCTGCGTCAGAATAAGAAGGCAAACGTCACATATAGAACGTCGGTGTGTTCCGACGAGATGGTTGCCGGCGTGAAGTTCGTGAGCAACTCTTGGACTGTTGGGGGCACAGCCGACCTTTATACCGGCGAGTCTGCACAAGCGAGTCGCGAGCCTCTTTACATAACCCGAGAAAGTTTATTTCGGGACTGCCACGTCTCCCTCTAGAGCAGATCTAACCGCGACGCGCGGTCCACACCCCCGGCGAACGAACTAACAGACGGAACCGACAAAAAACAATGAGAAAAAATGATCGGAATCGCGTGGAACGTACGTCGCTGCAACTGCCGCCCGGCCGGGCTTTTTAACGCAATTTCACCGTCCAATGATCCCGAACCTCGCGAACCTGCTTTTCACGAGCCGACGTCGCAAACTTACGTAACTTGCCTCCTCCTTGCCCCTGCTCCTACTCCCCTACCCCCACTGTTTTGCAGTAACTTGCGAAATTACAATGTGGGTAGTGTCGTCTCCTTTTCGGCGGGCCTGGATAATGTAAGGATAATTGATTCTTGAATGATCGTGCTCCAGAAAACGGTCCCAGGTGACGCTTCTTTCTTTGTGGTGAACGCATTGGAAGGGTTTATTAATTGAGTTTGGATGAATGTAGCCTGATTGTGTATCGGGTAGTAATGTAAATGTTTTTAATATTCTTCTTATTTATTTATTTATTTTATTTGTAATTTCATATCTTTATTTATTTATTTATTTATTTTATTTATTATTTAGTTTTTTAATATTTAACTTGTTCACTGTAGAATTTAATTTTGAACATCTCTTATTGTACGCAATAAAATCAAATAATGAAATGTGTACTCGTCAAACTCAGGGCGAATGCACCTATATATTATATATTCTACCGAAAAACTACAGCAAAACGAGAAAGAATTATATTTGTATCTGAAAAAATAAATAATTTATGGTTGAGAAAATTGGTATCATTTCACGCTTTAAGGTGATGTGTATACTCGTCAAACGTAGTTAACTGGTCAAATTTGATATTTATTTTTTTAAGGATTGTAAGAATGCTAAAGATGTAATTGTGACTTATTGCAAATATATAACTGATAAACAAAAAGTAATTTCTGACCGATACAAATTAAGAATTATTATTTTACTATTTCATAAAGTTAATGATATAAACAAATATTGAATAACTCTGAATATATGTGTGTTACAACCCAATATTATTGATGACAATTTAAATATGATAGTTGATTTGATGAGAAATTTTCTTTCACAATTTTCAATTATCAGTAAAGCAGAATTTGTAATGAGTTTCACGTGGTTAGTACTAATTAATAATTGAAGGATCCAGAGATTAAACAATGTAAGTCATATTTTCATTTTATATGTTCAAAGAGTTTATTTAATATTAAAACTTTCGGTTAATAATGCAATTATGTTACTATCTTTTAAGACTTAATTCTACAGGTAGTACACCAATTGCTTTATTAACCCAAAGTTTTAACGATAAAAACTCTTCAAACTTTGTACGAAATGTAACGAAACTGTGACTTACACTAATTGACTTCTGAGTCTTCTAATTATAGATAGCCCCTTGCAATCGAATATAAGTTACATTTTAATTGTTACCATTAATATGCAATCAAATTAATTTGGTTCAACTCTGCTGACGAGTGTATAAATAATCTTCCGAAAATTTAAAAGCTGTTTCTTTGTCAAGGAAATAGTAATTTGCATTTAGAAGATAAAATTAAAAACTGAAACTCAGAGGAAAATCGAGGTTTCACTAAAATTAATCGTTGATCAGATAACACTGAAACTCTACCGCAGCTTCCTAGACATGATTAAGCAATAGTTCACGTGATCATTGATAAATCCTAGTACTACCTTCATAAAATGTCACAAGTAAAGAATTTGAAGAGCACTTTTGGAAAACACTGTAAATGGTAAATATTATATTTGTTAAGAACCAAGAAAAAGTTAGCCAATTTTATGTTAGACCAATAATGTCATCTTGGAGATGTATTGATGATTACACATGAACAGAAAATTTCATTGTAACAGTGTACTATAGTATTCCCATTGGCACGCAAAGGATTTCTCGATTAAGAAAAACTATTTACTTTTGACAGTTATAGTGTTTCCTACAAGAAGTCTTCAACTACTTCACTGGTAGCATCTCTTGAAGAAAGTACTTGGATTTATCGGTGATGAAGTGAACTATTGCTATAGCGTATCTATGAAGACATACTATAATTTCTACGTTATCTAAGTAACGACTAACTTCAGTTAAACTTCAGTCAATCTAGATAGCGATAAAATTTCTTCAACCATAAATAATGTCACTTCACATTAGTAAAAGGTAATTCTGATAATTTGATGAAGACATGAGTGATATTTACTGGCAATATTTGATTAATGATGTGCTTAAGTAATCTGATCAATTTCAAGATTATTGTTAAAAGATACAACCTTCTTCTTGAATTGGTCAGTGCATAGTGAATACTCTTTGCCAGCGGTATTTTCAATGGTACCGGTGACTAATGGAGGTATGAAATTTCTGAAGCTACTGAATTGAACTTCTTCTGCCTAAAAAATAATTATAATTAACTCAAAGAATAAAGTATTTTGAAAAACTGTTTTATTGTTATAATGAACACATTTTTTAAAACAGAATCCTAGAAAGAAGTTTGGTAAAATGTTTCACGTACAAAAGTTGTTTTCACAAATGATTAATACAGATGATATAAAAAGATTATATGAATTATAATAATTTATGGTAACTACGATACCGAATTCTAAATTAAAAAATCAATGTAAAATTAACTAATATAAAAGAAACTAGTATAGAATTAACAATTTTGTGAATTATACAAAAATACTTTGAGGATACATATTTAAAATGTTTAAATTAAATGAAATGTAAACACAATTGATTATAATTGATTATAAGAAATTTCGTATAATTCACAAAATTGTTAATTCTATGCTAGTTTCTTTTATATTAGTTAATTTTACATTGATTTTTTAATTTAGAATTCGGTACCATAGTTACCATAAATTATTATAATTCATATAATTTTTTATATTATCTGTATTTTATAATTTATGTTTATACTTTACAATTTTCCTATATAAGCAACTCAGTTTAATTTAAGCAAAGTTTACATGAAATGGATTTATCCTTATAATTTTGTAAGTCGTTTATTTGTACAAAGCTGTCGCCATTATTTTCAAATTTTAAATGAAACAAACCCTTAAGGCCAATCTCAAATAATAAATTAAAATAAGTGCCGTAAATGTCTAACTATTTGACTTTATTTAATTCTTTACAGAAATATTCCAAATATTCTAAAAGGCTTTAAAATCGGAGAAGTGTTTTATACTTTGTCTCGAAGGAATTCAATTTTTAAACGAAATCTTATATAATCTTCTGCATACAATTGTCTAGAAATAGTAATTGTAGAAATCAGAACTTGAATGTTTGTATTTTCCTAAAATGTTAAACACGAATATTGTATTATGATATTAGCCCACTAGTGAAAATTTGAGCGTACGTATTAACACGATTTCTCGTTTGTGTAGGAGAGAAAATTACTACTTATCACGAGCTACCGTGCATAGAAATAAAAGTTCAAATGTGAATTTTACGTCGTTATGGTCTAAATATTTGTTTAATAATTAATACGACAAAAATTCTTATTTTGTTATACATCAATCACCATAAATAGAAACTTTAATCAATTAAACGTGTGTTTTTTTGATTCTGGCTTTTAGGAATTAGTGAAATTTTGAATTTACATAAACACTCACGGTTATCATCATGTTGGTATATTTTATCTTGCGTTGCAAGTAGTATACTTTTTGTTTCAACATCAAATTTCTCATTAAAAAAATATAAAGCACGTTATCTAACGAATAAAATTTTTTGTGTGTTCTTAGAGGTAGTAGAGGATCGATGTTGGTTCAAAATCGTTTTCCTCCGTGACTATCAATTTTCAGGCAATTTACATAACACTAAAGGAAAATAACTTTTCAAGTTTAAATGGTTTTGTATTATAATTGTAAAAGCTATACAAATATTTTTCGCAAAAAATGCTTCTGATAACTGCCCTAAGTAAAATGATAGACATAAGATTTATGTTACGTAAACTTTAACGAGAAACATTCTGACACTATCTTCAAAGCGAGCGTGACACCTGTCAAACGTCAATTTCATCGAATATATTTCAATTTATTTTGAAAGTTAAAATCTAACAAAATTTAAATGGTAATACAACTCGTAGAAATTGTCATTTATATGGCTGATGTTCATATTTCATTGCATATGGGTTCTCGAACAATGTTGCGTCAAATTTCAGACGACAAGTGATTTACGATGCACTGTGCAAACAGTCGACCGTTACTTCATCATATCCGCTGATTTCTAATTGAATTATTAACACTTCAAATAAAACGTCAATGATTTTCTTATATAGTAGATGCGTATTTAGTAATGAATTTTTTAATCCAACTAGAAATTACTATTATTGTACAAATAATTACTACGTACGTATGTGATGGCTATTAATAATATTATATTGTTTAATATATATATTATTATAATATAATATTATTTAATACTAATAATTAAATAATGAACAACTATACACAGTACACACAACATCTAATAACCAATAATTCTTCAAAAAATCAAGATCCCACGTTAAATTTCAAGACAAATTTAATCTCCTTCAACAATAATCTAAGTAATCAACATTCCTCAGCGTTACAGAGAAATTCAGCAGGTACCCTATTGGAACCATGAAAATGAAAATGTACGAACGTAGAAGGCTACAAAAATATTCACGTGGCTTCGGAGTCAAATACTAATGAACTTCAGGAGCCCTGCACAGAAACGGCTACTTTATCGTCGGGGGTAACCGCCTTATTAACATTTGATTGTACTGAATAGAAACGATTGCTGTGGACAAGGTAATAGATAAACTTTCTCCACGTCTAATTGTGACCTTGGCTAATGCCGCCGTTATCAGTCCTATCTTCGTTCAATTCTTACGCGAGAAGATTCAAGCCGATCGCGGTAATGTATGCAAATACCACTTTCAACAGTGGCTCAACGAATAGATTTTTCCTTGAAAATGTTCGTGTACAATTTATTGCCGTAATGAACAGTTACATCGGTCGGGGTTCGAATAAATTCGAGGAGGAGATAAGCGAAACAATTAGGGGAATGATAATAGTACCGTGCGTCACGTTCTAATGCCAACTATATTTAGACTCTGTTTACTTTTCAATTACAGGTTTATGAAAATGATTATCGTCGCGTTTTATTGCCGCGTTTCATGGCGGTGTGTCGTTTGAATTGTAATTAAGAGGAAGCAATAGAAGAGCCGGCTGAGATTCCTTGGTCGACCGTTCTATTGAACCGGCTTTCTCTGAGGTTACATTGCTGCTGCAGAATTTGCTGTACCGTTCCCTTTTTAGGCGAGCAAAACTATTCCGAGTTTGCGCACTTGTCTCGTAAAAGGTATTGTAAGTTAAGCTCTTGCAGTACAAATTGTTGTAAATGTTTTATAAAAATTTTCGATAAGGCGAAAGAACGTGAACATTTAAAACGTCAATTTAATTGATATTAACATGATTAAATTATTAATCCGAATGAAATCAGATTTTTCAATTTTTTAAATTTCTTTCCTCCACTTTGCTCTTTACGATGTACAATAGATGTATATTTTCGGGGAGGAAGAATTATCCTGTTCTAACCCGTGAAACTAAAAGCGTTAGAAACAAGAGATTCCTTAAATACGTCTTAAAATAAAAATTATAATTGTTTCACAATTATTTTTTAACAAATTAAATTTTCTCAAATTATACAATATTTCTGATTCTTTTTGTTAAAATTACGAAAAACTTCTTGAAGTATACCGTAAATTCAAAATTATAATTACCTCCTATTTTGTTAAAATTAAAAAGGAAATTCCTAAAGTGTACCTTAAAAAGATGCTTTTCGAGTTTAAATTCCTACCTTTCTTTCGTTCGATCAATTTTAATTGGAGTATAAGTTTGTTAAAAATTAATAAAACACAATTTTTATTTTATAGAAATTTAGAATAAAGAATAACCTTGTTTGTAGTAGATAAAGAATTATTATAATATATATGTCAAAAATCAAATGAAAAATAAGTAGAATGAATGAATAAAAAGAATCTCATATTTTTGAAGACACTAAACATTTAGAAATTAAAAAGAAATATTCCAATCCTATTGGGATAAACATCTAACTTCTGTGCGCGAGTATTTCTCAGTTGACTTTATCCGGAAACTTTGCAGCGTCTAGTAGCAAGCTTAACTGACAATTGTTTCAAGAAAGGTTACATTCAAACGTACTTGTTATTTATCCGAGGATAATGACATCGGTGTCTCAAACGACCCATTCCTCTGTGGGAACCGAACTCTACAGCCGCGAGTCCTTGGCCCAGTGATCCTACTGGCGTGCTACGTGCGACAAGCTGCGTTCACATGATTGCACTAACCGCTACCTAATGTATGCAAGTTAATATTTATATTTCAGAAAGGAAGATTCTCGATGAAGGGATGACTTGCACTTGGCTGGGACGAAACATAATTTTCGACGACATTAAGAAATTTAATGTTACAGCAATGCTGATCTTTCTTATTGAAAAGATTAACCCCTTCTTCTATAGCACTAGAACTACACCGAGCATTTAATATGATTGATATTTAATCCCTGTAAAAATTGTAATAATAGATTATTTTCAGTTTCTTCAAATATTCATTATAGTATTCAAGTGAAACTATTTGTTTTTGAAATCATTCCGAATATTCAATGCTCTTAAGGTATCAATAATTGCAGAACAAGAAAACCGAAATCGACCATTGTGAATGGTACGGTAGTTCTAGTGTTAATGTCGAGTCAGGCTCGTGATGAAAATTTTCAACCGATTTCGACAAATCCAGATGCTATTTATTTTTGATACAATGAAATATTGCTTTTATTATATTATAAGTCTTATTAAACACTGTTATGAAAGAGATCATAGGATAAGGAATTAAATCTGATATTTTTGTTAATGTAATGTAATAAATGTAAGTAGGAACTTAAAGGAAATGAAATATTTATAATTTTAACAACATGTTATGTATACATCACTTTAAGTACACAGTAGTTATAATATTAAGTATTCAAACATATGTTAAAATCAAATAATTTAATACAGATTCATAGTAGTTTTATAACCCAAGTAAAAAACTTTGAAAAGAGTTTTCAATATTAGTTTTCAATATTATTTGATGTATTCTTGTTATTATTTTTATTTGTTGTGTTTATTAATGTACCGTTAACAAATCACGCGAATATTTATATCTTTTAAATAAAGTATATTACTCACTAGAAAATATTCCAAGCTGCACTATGGTAATTCATATTTACGATTGGAATAAATGTGATGCGTAATAACTACGGAGTTTATTAATACACTTTCCAATGTGTGTTTTACGTGTATACTACTACGAAAAATAATTTTGTTTATTTTACAATAATCTGCTTTGACTTCAAAACTTGAGAAGCTGAGTTAAAAAGTTTGCTGACAGAAATACATTACTTCAACCTTTTCCTTAATCGCATATGTTATACAATCATTTTATTACCTTTGATAATTAACGTCCACATTAAATGGTTCTTTACGTATTTTCTTTGCCGACTTTTTTCAACGTGCACTTTGAAATGCGCTGTAAATGGTAATTTCACATTTAAACTTTTAACATAAATAAAATTTCGATATCTTTCATTATATTTCAGAAATAAACATTCATAATAAAAAATTCAATTCTGCTATATTTTATTGGCCATTATTCTGTCTGTAGAGTTAAATCTGACTAGTGGTAGAAATAAGCCTCAATTTTACTATCGCATTAACCTTACTAAATTGTCCATCTCGTGTATGGTATGTTCAGTTACACACTTGCCTTGTAAAATGCTAAATATTGTAGAACATAAAGTTAAGTCTGATTTCTGACACTACATCTTTTATTTTTCATTCTGGGACTACATAGTTCATCTTAATTTCCAATCAAGCAACAGGTATGCTGTACAAACTATGTTCTTTAATTTCTGTTAACAGATCTTGATGATGTAATAAAATGTTGCTGAAGTAAAAGGAACCTGTTGATGTAGAAGTATGTAAAGTGTAGGGGAAATGAAGATTGTAGAAGCAACTTTCTGCACAAACGAATATATAAATTTCAACCACGTGTTTACGACTGCATAGAATTTCTAATATTATGAAATTAAAGAGAAGTACTTGTAAGAATATTTATGCTAAAGTTCAGAAAATTGGTGCATAAAAAGATACTAACATTATAATGTTTTTGTTAAACAACACATAATTCAATTCATAAACCCTTATTTTTTATTAACTTTTAAACACTTTGTATAATCTTATATAATTGAAATTGTTTACGTAATACTGTTTCCATCACAAATTTTAATTCCTCTTTAAAAGTGAAAAAATATACATATTACTACAAATATAAAATTAAGAAAATTATTTCATAATACTATTAAATATTAGCTTTATTTAAATATATAATTATTATTAACTTTATTTAAAATTTTATTTATATACAAGCGTATGTTTATTAAACACGTATATGTCTAGATCTATTTATTAACAATAGAATTATTACTCGCAAATGCTGGCTATTTATTACCACAGCTCTTATCAATTATTGATTTCTTTATGTAACTCTAATTTTATCAAATATGTATGTAACTGCTCCTGAACGTAGGCAAAACGTTAGTGCTCCATTTAAACGTAGTTCTAGACTTCTTGCGAAATATTTCTATAACTGCGTAACAGTTGATTTGTATGCGTGATTATTTATTACGTTGTATACACATTTTGTTGCTAACAATTTATACTATTTTCCTGATTCATACTTTTCTGAATAAAATCTCCCGTTGAAATCAACCGACCGCATTGCTGCACACGCAACATTACAGTAGAATGGGTTATCTTCCTTCAGGCGGTGATTCTATTGTACAGTTATTAATATGTATTTGTATGTAAAACTCGACGGTAACTTTCAAATTGAACTAAATATTCGGCCGCTTCGGTAAACCGATACAAATCGAACAAGCTTAACAAACTGAAATAATTTTAATTGATAACAAGCAAGAAGAAAAATTCTATTTATTCGGATAATTGGAACAGTATCAATATTAAAGAACAAATAGTTTCATAGGTATAAAATTGTAATACTCCATCAATCTATGAATTATGAGGGATACGATACGAGTTTGTGGAAGATAAAATAATTGTAAACATAGTGTTATGTGAGTTCATGAATCATTTATTAAATTGTTGGTAGGGAATGTGCGTGTTTCTCCCCATTGCTAATTCCTTCTTTTTCTCTTTTGATTGTCCGAAGTTCTTCTATTCATCCAAATTTCATTATTTAAATTTTATTATTCGAATTTTTAATTATCTGAATTTCATTATTCAAATTATTAATTATCCGGCTTTTATTATTCTAGTTTCTAATTGTTCAAATTTCTTCGATCCAAATTAACGATTACAATCCAAAACATTGTGGCTCATCTGCAATGCACCTTGGTATATAACAGAGAAATCCATTCACAAATACTTAAAAGCACCCAAAATTAAAGATGAAATAACCAAACACAATAACAGCTATAAAGAAGTTCCAGGAGAGAACCTCATTTCATTTAATGAAAAACATACATCCTTTAGCATTTCTCGAAAAAGAAATGTATGAATGTTTATCAGTTAAAACTTTGCATACGCTTTCATTATACTATGATTAAGTTTCATGAATGTTTTCAGATGGATTTATTCAGAAGTACAGTTTCTACAGTCCATAAATCAAAATGCCACTCATTTGATGAATTACATTATCGCATAACAGTTTGGACCTATCAATTGGAGATTTTAATTGTTTGTTTACAAAGAATTCCTAAAAGCAAATTTCAATCGTTCGAATTATCAGATGGACAAAACATTTCACAGAAGAAACTATCGAAAGACTTTCATCTCTTGTCCTATTAGCATTTCCTCGTTGCTACGTCCTCGCGCAACTCGCGCCTAAATTTCTTCTGTCGTAGCATTACCATATATCCCCCGTCAAGCGCCACTTTATCCGCTATCGGTCGCTTTCACGGACTTTCTTCTCGCTCGATTGCACCCGCCGGATCCATAGATCACCTCGGCAGACACGCATTGAACCCACGTATTAACACATTAACCGCCGAGTCGGTCAAATTCGGGTGATCACTTTTTTACCAGACACAGAAATTAATTTTCAGGATGATTCACTGAATGGGACAAACTTCATTAACATTTTTAAGATGCGACAAAATTGAGAAAGTAATGGGTCTGTTGGATGGTAACATTTCGTTTGATATTTTACCAAATGTTACTTCGATGTTATTAGACTTCTGTTGTTTTTCTAATGTATTAGTCAACCTGTTAAGTTGTTGTATATTGTTCATCTGCAGCGTATGATAGAATGAAAAACATTATCGCTAAACTTATTTTTATTATAATGCAATGATTAAACTATAAAAATAAATACAGAGATCATAATATAAAATCACAATGACATAGTTTGCAATAATAAACTAATTAGTTAAAGTTAGATAAATTGTATAACATTTCCTATGTAAACATTTCACTTTTTTCTAAACACTAGACAGTATAATTTCGTCCCAATTAATTACTAACGAAAAAACAAATCTCAGATTTTTTCAGACACAAAATACTCCATTTATTACACATCACAGCTTCTTTACTTATTTATTATGCTGACGCAAAAGTTTCAAAGTCTCTTTATAACAAATAAAAAGACGAGATTTTCAAATATGTTTATTGGCTCAATCTGTTACATAACTTCCATTAGTTGTTATTATCCTCTCCCATCTTCCTATAAGCTTATCCATCCCATCATTGTAAAAATATTACGCTGTCAAAAATAAAAATAAATCCATTGATATTTCTACTTGCTTCAACGACTGCCAAAGTCTTTGCATCAACCCAATACTATCTCTCTCTAACGCGCAACGTTCGAATACTTTCGTTGCTGATCGTGTACACACCCTAACGATGCGAACGACTTAAAACATCGTCCGTCGATCCGTTTACAATTGAAAATCGTAAGGAAACCACGTGTTGCCGGTGATGGTAGGGATATTCGGCCTCACGAGTCAGCGCCGAGCCTCTCTCCGACGTCAGGTAAACCAAGTCCCAACGGATCCGGATCCCCGTATCACTAGTACCCGCAGTGCCCACAAGAAGGCACTGAATTCAATTGAAAACCCGATAGGCGGTGCGTGTGTGTCACACAGCTGGTGACGTGAGAGATCGGCCCGTACACAACGTCGCCGCGACGCGACGTTGACGTATCCGCAACGCGTGCAGCCGCGACGACGATCGTGCCGTGCCGTCCCGTGCTGATTTTCGCGAGCATTCTAAACTGCGACCAGAGAGGAACATAAATTCGTTGAAGGAGGACTTTCTTTGAAGAGGACCACTCGTGGTTCCACGTGGATCGTGTGCACCTGTTATCACCGCTGCAATACGTGCATCGATGGCTCTCGGTGACTTCATTGGAATGCGATCAATCCGGTCGAGGCCCTCACCGATCTGACAGGTACTTCGCTGCGCGACACGTGATCTCGATCTTTCGAATGGTACCACATAGTTTACGATGCTCCTGTGGAACTGTGACGTGAGAAATCGCTCGTTACCGTTCCCCCGATAATCAACAAGTGGATTCTTGCGTCTCATTAACACTTGACAACCTAGAAGTATTCGGTGAACTGATTTTTCAATTACTTTGTGATCTTTATCTTCCTTGACTTATCTCTTCAGTTATTTTGAGAGATTTAATTATTGGTACATAATTCGTCAATCAATAAATCATTATAAGATAACTTGTAAGATACAGAATTATAAGGCGAATAATGTCTAAAGTAAATAAGATAAATTATTTACAGCTTTATCAAATTACATTTTTTATTTATTTGAAGAATTTTATAAAAGAGTATCAATGTATATGTGCATTTTCTGTCTTACCTCTAAAACCATTTTATCAAGGCTTCCCGAAACAGAATTGTTGCTTTATTTTAACAATTTTCGAAGAAACAATGTACCAACACAGGTGTGTCTTACCGTTCGGTTATAGAAGTGCATAGGTCGTTTTGTGTTAAACGATCCGAAGTCACCTATCGTCGTTCGTCACGCGAGTTCATCGTCACTAGATCCCGAAAAGAGAAAATACTCGTTCGTCTCACCTCAGCGTGATTCATCATCGGCCGACGACTTTCGTTCACAGCCGTCGAATTTCGCGGATCGGCGCGATCCTCGGTTTTTATAGGTCAACACGCGTCGCTGACCGCTGTGCGCCGATATTACGAATCCCGTCGCTCGGAGCTTTATCTCGACGCGGTGTTCAGCTACAAGCGTCGCGTTCGCGTGCTCGCGCGTTTGCAGCCTGGTATCAGCGCTGTCGTGTCTGATAAGAGTAAATACATTTTATGGTAATATGGTTTGCCAGTGACGATCTGTCACCGAGATAAGTGACCGCTCTCGACATAGGCTAGCGCTTCGAATGTTCGCCCGTGAAAATAAAATGAAATGCTCCAGAAATTTTATATTCTTG
The DNA here is from genome assembly GCF_051020985.1 of Nomia melanderi. NCBI lineage: Eukaryota > Metazoa > Arthropoda > Insecta > Hymenoptera > Halictidae > Nomia > Nomia melanderi. The sequence continues at coordinate 25,781,054 of NC_134999.1, read as the reverse complement.
TGATAAACGACGCGGTTATCAGAAGCAATAGTGACAAATCAGAAAAAAACGAGCAAAGTAAACTCCCCGAAGCAAATATTCTGCAATAAACCCGGGGACTCGATAGGAGTCTGAAACGCGGCAAATGTTTTCGCGCTTCTCCAACCGACGAAATTGCCGGAAGTCCGCTCAAGTATTCTGCGTAAATTCCTCTCTTTCTTTTTGCCCCCCACCCCCTTCCCACACCGCCACGCTCTGTCTCTCTTTGTCCTTCCGTCCCTTCTCTCAGCAGCCTGGTTCACTCGGTGGTGTCCTTCTCTGTCGCTAGATCGTCATGCCATCATGAATGCCACGGGCAGCAACGGTGGCGTTAACGGCAACGACAGCAGCAACGCGAGTGCCGCGGCCAGCAAGACTACCACGGGCACGCACGGCAACGCCGGCCGTCTCCAGAGCGTGATCGGCAAGCAGAGTAGCTGCGTGCGCAAGATGAGCACGATGCCGGAGGAGGAGGACGTATCGGACGACGTGGATCCTGACGCGGCCGGGACAGGACACCGTCGCTATCAGCATCAGCATCAACACGACGCCGACTCGGACACACCGTCCGAGGAAAGGGGTCGTTTGCTGAGCGCCACCGACTCGGCCCGCAAGATCACCGTCACCCCTGCCAGCTCGGCGAACCTCCATTGCAATGGTGTGAAGCGTGGCATACCGAGAAACGACAGCGGCGGCAGCATCCACGAAAAGTCTCTTCGGCCCCAGCAGCACAGGTCCGGGGAGCAAGTGGGTTTCACCGAGAGACAGTACAGGGACATACCTCAAAGTGTCCTGAAGCTCAGTCGGGGATTCGATTCACACGGTGGACGGCATCGCTGCTCGAGCGTGAGGTCCGTGAAATCGAACCCAACCATGGACGAACACGGGGATCAGCATCAATATCACCATCCTCCGGCCGCCAGCTGGGCTTCCATTGTATTCGCCGACGGAAACGGGCAGACCCACGTGCGGCCGTTTCCCGATTCCATGTCTATACGTTCCCTAGCGTCGATCGGCATGGGCTCTTCCGACGGCCGGAAGCTCACGATACGTAGAGTTCCTACGTCGCCGTCGGAGCTGCTTAACATGGTACATCCGCCGCCGTAAGTGAGCCACATTACCTAACGCGCGAGTCTCCGCGAAGGAGCGGACTATGAATCATGTTCACGTCTTCTTTCCGCGGGACACTTGCCGCCAGTTGCTTTCTTTTTCATGTGTTATAGGTTTCAGGGTAGATTTGGTGTACAGTAGGATCTCGATTAACCGAGTCGCTATTTTCTGTTGTCTAGATTGAGTTAAACCTTGGTTACCTTGAGACTGGATGATTCGGATTCTCGGATTGTATCTCGGAATGCATACAATCGGCTTTGTAAATGTGTTTGAGAGATTTGAAAAATTTAGTCTCGAGTCTCCATTTATCTTGGCTGTTAGTCGCCCGATTCAATCGGATAATCGAGGTCCCACTGTAATTATTGAGAAGTACAGCGATTTCGTAAAGTCGGTCGAGTAGAGTAAACATGTTTCAAGTGACAGGACAAACGAATTGATAAAACTATGATAAGCCCAACTTAGGACTCGAAACTGTGATTGACACCTTTGATACGGTCCTAGTTAATGCGACATCAATTGGTGCCACTTCTAAAGAGCTTAGGTTCTACTTTAGAAGTTTAATTTACGAATTCACTTTGGCGACTGTAGCACAGAGATTATGGGGTTGAGAGCAGGTCGATGATGGGGATAAGATAGGCGTTATCTCGACCGTTGGGTGGTCTATAATTGAGATGTTGTTCGGTGATAATGGGTAATTGGCGATGGTAGTTGAGGATGATTGATTGTTATTGTTTGCTACTCGCATGTAACTGAACGGCGCGGATAAGAGCAACAGATGCAACGGAATTAACTTGTTTTGTTTCGGTGGCTACAGTGACTTTTTAGAGGATGCGCGAATGAAACCTGGGGAATGTAGATCGTGGAGATTTCTGCCGAGTGGAAGTTACGACTGTAATTGATATCATGTTGTTGCATGAAGCTTGACGTAGGAATAGGTTTACATTGATGAAAATTGCAGTCACTAATATTGGAAAATAATTTGTATTGTTTTATTGATGAATTTCATTACTGAAGAGAGTTATTATTAATTATTTTGAATTTAGTTTGTTTTTAGATTTGCATTGGGAGCTTTCAAACTTGTGGTTATTTACAAAAAGTCTACCAGACTCGATTTCTATGTAATGTTTGACTTAACCAATTATGCTCGTTATTGGATTAACTTTATTGATAAAATAGATAGCGTTGCCTCAGCAATATAGCGCGCGATTTATCTTGTCTATCATTTTCATTTGGTAAATATGACATCTGATACGTGACTGGAGTATTTCTTGACTATCTTCACAAGAATTATAATTCGATCAAACTGTTTACTTTTAGTGTAGTTCTGTTATGAACCTGCAAATGAAATTATAATCAATATTTTATTTACTTAACTAAACATTTCTTTTCTTAATCTCTTTCTTAATCTTTCTATTTTCTTAAATTATCCATCTTTGTGTATCAATGTTTTTTTAAAGATTAACTTCGTTTTAAAATTCTTCTCATGTTAAAAATATTCAACAGCAGCTGATATACAGGAATTGCTTAACTCAAATTCATTTCTCAATGAAGAATCGTTGAATAAACGATTACTATAACTCTTCTCGTTACATCATAGCGTGGAAACTGAATACAATGGTTTTACACGTGTACTAATAGAATAATTGTAGCTAGACCGATCTTTGCTAAGTAGGTCTTTATGCATTCAGAATCTTTCTGATATTTCAAGAAGAATAGAATAACAATTCATTGAAACTATGAATAGAAGGTAACAAAGTCTACCTTACTTTGAAATCTTATTTAGAATTCCGAATTTATTTTTTCATAGCAAATATAAATAATATTAAAACTAATTATTAATTTTTGGATACTGCAGTTCAAAGGTTACACTATTTTCTAAATATTCCTATTACTAAATGTTTTTATTTAATATCAATTTTTCTGTTATAATTGTCTTTAAACAATTTCGAAGCTCCGATCATTTGTAACCAACGAAGCAGTCAATGTATTAACACTAGAACTACCGAGTATTTAATATGATTGATATGTAATCCTTATAAAGATTGTAACAATACATTTTGTTTGATTTCTTCAGATATTCGTTATAGTATTCAAGTAAAAATATTTATTTTCAAAACCATTTCGTATATTTTTAACCCTTTACGGTCGAGTGCCGCTGTAATGTCGACTTTAAATTTTCATATCCGAAATCGGAAGCTGCAAATAAATCATTTCATTATTCAAATAATGAAAGATTGATATGTGGTTTTCCTCTTTTCTAGTATTTAAAACTTACATTTTCTGTTCTTCATAGGAAGAGTTTCTAAATGTTTAAAAAATACTCGTCCGTAAAGGATTAATACTTTTAAAATATCAATAATTATAAAATAAGGAATGTGAAACCGGGCACGGTAGTTCTAGTGTTAACCACAAAAATATAGTTTTGCATATCCTCGGTCTAATTACAATTCTAGTCGAATGTTCGTGAAAACATCGATTCCTTTAGTCGTAATTAAGCTCGGCCTTTGCGCGAAGGTTCCGCGTTCATCACATGTTCCGCAAACACCGTCTAACGAGTAAACCAAACAACAGGCGAGCGTGAAACAGTTCTCTTCATCGCTCGATTGCATAAAAATAAGGCCTCCGGTATTTCTCCTGCAGTTCGTTCGCGAAATGTGACCCGGAATAGTTCGCTGTGATGAAATCACGATTATTTTCGGATCAAGACTATTTTTTCTGACACGTCCGCCACTGCAACCTGTCTTAAATTACGCTTAAAACAAATTGTTAATTATTTCTGTATAGAATAGAAACCAGAATTCGCTTCGTTGATTTAGAAAAATTTGATAAACGAGAGGATTAAGCTTCCTTATCACGAGCACAATTGAAAAGTGCCTACGCAAAAGGTTGTAAGTGCCAACATCATTTTATCAGTAGAACAAAGAAAGTTTTCTAAGATTACGTTGAACTTTATATCGTAATGATGTCAGTTTTTAATATTATCAGTATTATGGTTGATTACTATTATTCACAACTATGTGCAAAAGGAAAATTGAAACACCTGAAAACTATTTAATATTGCTGCACCGTAAAAAGGTATTCGTTTCAACGCAACGTCCTCGAACCTATCAATGGTCACAATTAACTCTTTTTACTCGAGAGGTGACTCTCAGTCAGCACTTAATTTGATATGACAAAATTATAAAGATTTATATATAATATTAAGCTTTGTATAATGCATCAATACGTGCAACATTGAAATAAAATAGTTCTGTTCCTTAATTTATGTACGTTTTCTCATTAGTTACTTTAAAAAGATGTTGTGTCTGTCATTGGAAAATGTTGAATATTTTTACTAAAAAACTTTCGAGTGCGAAGGGTTAAATCTGACTTGATTATTTGCCACCTCTTAATGCATTTAGTGTCAAGTACTTTCGACAGATATTTCCTCCAAATATTTTTCATTAATCTCCTTCTAAAAATAGGAGCGATACAAATCATCAAACGTAAAGCAACAGTGAATCCATTAATAACGCGATTGCACGGAAATCGTATATTACAAGATAAGAATAGAAAAAGAAAATTTCTCAGTTGTGGCAGTTACACTATTTTCTATTAGAACTGTTCAATTGCTTAACTCTTTGCCTTATAATATCGAGTCAGACGTGTAATGAAAATTTTAAACTAAATCCGATAAATCTAAGTGTTACTTGATTTTTTAGAAATAGAGATTAAATATTACATTTTTATTATCGATGGTTAACCATTAGAGTAAACGTAGACGTAAGATAAGTATGAAATTCCTTTCTTTTTCCAACAAAATATTAACGATAAAACAATTTCATCAAGCACAGTTGCAAAAGAAATAATAGTACAAGGGGTTAAAACACGGGGATCGCATAAAGCAAGCTGTTATGCTGGGCTAAGTCACAATTTCGGTGACAAGAGATGCCGCGTACATCCAAACTGCTTGTGAAGCGTGGTCATGTCATCCAGGGTCTGCAATTTCAGCGTATTGTCCCAGAGACGTAAGTGGATAATAGGTGTACAATGTAAGACCATACTTTTGTTATAAGTAGGTGTTCACGCGGTACATTGTTGTAGCTGTCCCGCTTCTTCCATTGAAATCGGAGTGGACCGTTTAAAGGGCCGTAATCATTGCTCCACATTCAGAGTTTCTGTACGGCGCGTTTAGGAAATTCTATTTCGAACGACGCGTTTAATTACTCGCTTTAATCGCTTCGCCTTTACGGGATCGTCTTCTTTTGCTTGATTGCATCGCGCTGTCGTAAGGAAGAAATATTTGTTATCACACAAAACATGGTTCAGTGAAGTTTCTCCAAAGATGTGCGATCAGTTTAGGATTTAATAGCATAGGTTATAATGTGTGTTAATCTTTATGGTAAAAAGATAAGATTTATTTACCTTTGATTTTTTCACGACTGATTTATATATTTCACGAATGAAACTTAAGAAGTAGAAGTAGATATTATTATCGAACCACAGAGAAGTTTTTTTGCTTCATTCAACTCCAAGTGAACTAATGATTCGCACAATTGGACTTAATTATTCGTGAAAGTTTGACAGGTACTATTGCATATCGATAATCTAAAAAAATTGACGTGAAGAACGCAGCCAGTTAATTAACACTTACCTTTCTCTTTGATAAAAATTTAACTGCATCCTTTAGTATGTTTACATTCTTAAAATTTCATCAAATTTCTTATGTGGTCTCGTAATTTCTATTATTAACCGTTTGACTGCCAAGAGCGATATATTTCGCTCGAAGTTTTGAATACCATAGCTCATTAAAAAGTCAATTTTGTTTTACGAAAACAACGCCAATATCTAATGTACATATGTAGATTTATAAAAGCACTTCCATTTTATTTTAAATATCGTAATGCGTGTAATATATAATGGCTGATTAGCTATCTTTTTAACTTAGTATGAAACATTCGTGTTAACGTATTGATAACGAGAATTATATTTTCAAATATCGGATGACAGGTATATTTAGTTTATTTTCATATCAGGTTAATGCTTTAAAATAATATTTGCAATGAACTCTTTCACACCCCACAAAATGGGTTCAAACAGTGAATACGATAGCGACAGCAATATCATGGAATATATTTTTTTAAATTTTATTAACATTAAAGGAAGTCTAATATGTTTTTAGTATTGTGTAAAAATTGTATGAACTTTAGATCAAAATTAATCAAAATGTAAATTTTTATAATCGTGCATCTTTGTTTAAAATTGTCTGGCATTTCCCGAATATGCATGAAGATTCCCGTGGCGCTCAAAGGGTTAATAATTTTATTATCAATGAAAGAAAATACTTCATAGAATACTTCATCTGCTACTTCTTCGTTTATTTACCATTTTCCTAAGACCTCGCGTAAATAATTCGAAAAAAGTGAAAACGAACTCTATGGGCCGAGTCCATCGGAACAATAAAGTTTCACAAATAAAACAAGAGGCAAGGCATCCGAGCTATTTAGAAACTGATTTGCAATCATTTACCGGCGCTACGGCCGCATAAGCGTCATATCTCTCGACCAAAATTTAGTTAGCAATAACGGTCAGCGCAATAACTTACCATTGTTGTTCGACCGCGCGAACGGCCATTACGCATTGTTTTCGTATTGCGAAATATCCAGGAATTTACACAGGTGCGCCGTATTTATTATCCGGCTTTGTCAATTGCCATAACTCTCGCCGTCATAGCGCGACATCGTTTTTACATCTGCCGTGTCGCAAACTCGCGGGGTCGCGATAAACTCGTAAAAATTCTTCTTCATTTCAGCCGCTTATATAATATACCGAGTGTCAAGGTCCTTCATTTGCGGGCCTGCATCCCGCGATCGTTAATCACAATAAGGGCTCCGATCTCCTTTTCTCTTGACTATCGTTGTATCGGCACCGCGGATAGACCACGCGGTGAATTTTTTACATCGACCTAACAGTTCCGATAAATCACTGGGATAAGCTGCCAGATGATCTCTGGGATCCTTAGACGGCGTTAAAACATTCTTGACCAGAGACAACGGCGTTTTGTATAGGCGACCGAACTGATGCAACTGAAATTCATTTGTGAAAACTATTGGGTTGATACAAAAGTTCCGACGTTTTTTTAATAAGTTAGATCGTGGCGAATCGGATCATTTTCTGTTTGACATCAGTGAAATAAAGTACTTGAACGTTAACGATGAAAAATGGGAAAAATATGTTAATCTTCCTTTAACAAATAAGCATCAAAAAGTGAGAAATATAATTTGTGATACAAAAAATACCTGGATTCTTGTTTCAATCCGATTCATTGCGTGGTCCAATGCGCCTCGATCTACGCTATTGTAAGTGTTGGATTATTTCAGTGACGATATAAGTACTTGGAACAGAATTTTACCTAATAAATACGAATAACAACGTTTAACACAACGGGACGTATCATCATATAACAAAACATATCGTACTAGACCAAATTCATATTGAAAATTATATTAAGCATTGAACAAAACAAATTCTTACATAGAATTTCTAACAATAAGAAATAAAAAGAAAAGTTCTCAACTGTTCGCTGGTTAAACCAGAACTAAGTAAAAACGAAGGAAGAAGTGTCCCTTATACATGTTGTAATAATTTAAATATAGATCGTTCGTTCTTATTACCAATTTATTATCTTCAATGTGAATTTGTACTTAAAGTGAAACGGAACATTTCTTTGCGTTTCTCCAAATTGTCAAAAGTGAAATGTTACGCAAGCTTAATAGCAAAAGTAAATAATACGTTAAAGTGTAAATGAAAAATTATATGAATATCATAGAAAACGTTTTACTTCATAATTACAGGTGTAAATTTAATCTAATGAACATGTAAACTGCATAAAATAGTGTGTCCTTGACACAATATTTATTATTATTGCAATTTTACTAGGGGCAAAATAATTTTTGTCATTTGATGGTACTAAACCCAATAATAAGGAAATTTATTTGAAATATACAAAATTAAGAATCAATCAAGCGATTCGATGATAAAATTTGAAAAAATTGGAAACGTGGCGTTAACCGATGTGGTCAATAAACCCATTTGTGATCTGCGCAAATATAATGGACTTTTTATGTCTATATCCCTTGCTAAAACAGTAAAATGATACGGAATAATAGAAATGTTTCGGCATTCAACTGTGACGGTCGCATAAACCAATACGTAAAAGTTAGAAATGATGAATATTCAATATTAATGAAATTAAATAAAATTAATAAATTTAACAAAATTATTAATATTCAAAATAAACTATATTTTTTGATACTTAAAATCGAGAACCGCAAATGAATAATTTAATTATTCAAATAACGAGAGATTAATGCGTTATTTCCTTTTTCTACTAGTTAAGATTTCAATGCACACTTGAATTTAAAAAATTTAAAGATTTCAAAATCTTAATTTGAAAATTCCTACATAATTCACTGTTTCATGAAAAGAATTTGAGATATATAAATCCTCATCCGTAAAGAGTTAATATCAAATGATAAAAATCGAGATATTGCGGTAAAATACTAAAATATGCATAAATCTCGAGAAGTCGAGACGTCTGGTCATCTTAGGTTTACTCGTTGGTTTCGCAAACGGTATTACTAGCGGAAAAAGAAAAATTTCGTGGATGTCACGTCGGTTGAGATGAAAAGCGACGTTTCTCACTTTTCCTCTCGACGGAAGGCTCGAGTAATGCGCCGCGGGGAAATATTATGATAGACACGTTTGATAGAAGGCGTGTCACTCCGAGAATCGACAGGCGATACGTGTATCGAGTGGTCGATAAATATGCAATGACTTGCATAATTTCTTGTTCATCGTACGTGTCGTATGGTAATCGCATTTACCTTAAATATTAAGTCACACCATAAACGAAACGATGTTTTTTTTTATAAGATCGATTTAGCAGTAACACTACCAAGCACTTAAACTGACTATTGAAAATTTCATTACAAAAACTATAAGAATGCACTTATTCACTCTTTACACTCGACAATATTTTTCATTATAAACATTCATTACTTTCTGATGAAATGTCAATGGTATTTCTTATAACTAACATAATGAAAAATTTTGCATGAATTAATGGGCAGATTTATTTTATTTCAATGTTTTGTATATTGATGCGGTATAACAAAATTTAATATTGAATTTAAAATTTTCTGCTGCGTTGAATTAAATAGTGACTGCCAGTCACTTCTCGAATGTGATGGGTTATGGCTGTAATTGGCTTATATTTCAGTTTAGATATAACTATATCAGCACTTTTAATCATTTCTCACGGAAATATGTTTACCTTTGCAGTAATTATAAAAGAAGGAATTAGGAATAGATCATTTTAATACATATGATAGCTTTAGTGTTAATCTTCAGCAAACAAGGTGGGATCAGTCAGGGGTAATAGTATCTTTTTTATGCAAGTTGGTTACTATAGAAAAATAATAAAATAATAAAAAATTGATGGAAATGATTTTTAGAAAGGAATGAAAAAGGAAAAAATTAAAAGGAAACTTTGACAAAAAGCCAGGTTCACCTATATTTTAGTTTTAAATAAATATATATGAATTATGGACGTATCGTTGAAAATAATCTGGACATTTATATGCGCAATTGAAAAAACATGAATATTTCGAACAATATTTAAATAAAGATTTTAACTTTTAGGAATACGTTAATTTTTCCAATGAATTAAAATGTAAAGCTTTTATATACAATGCTAAATTCACAATATTGAAAATCCAAATAACAGAATGAGTATTTAAAATTACTACCTGATCGTCAAGTTTACAGGGAAATCAGAAATAATTCTCACGTATATGTTAGTGAAAGGTGCAGGAAATGTAATAAAAATTTATAAACGTATCACAGAGTAACATTAAATAAAATTTACTATAGAGAATACAGTTTTTGTACAATTTTCAGTGTGTTAATAACGGCGTGTTAAAATTCTGCACAAAATTGAACACAAATAGCGTAAATTAGAAAAATAAAGATCGAGCTACATAAAGTGACAATTAAAAACAATTTAAGAAATTATTATAAATAGATTGAGACAATATTTTGTAAGAATTTTGGGAAATGTAAATTTAATTAATTTCTTCATCACTCTGGAATAATTAGAAAGAATTCAGCTATTAAGTTTCAATTGACAGTTTCAATTATTTCAGTTGTAATCATTAAAACTTGTTATCTTGTAGAATATTAAAATGTCGATTAAATTTCTTATTATTACTTGTAAATATCGTCTGGCACATACAATTTTTAATGATTGACAATTTTAGTGGATTCTATTTATTTTACGATTCCACGTTGTTCTTTTAATGTTTATTTTCATTTGAGTATATTTCAGTTGTGGAACGTAGTTCGATCAAGCGAATCGAATTTCGTTTTAAGACTGTCTGAAATGTATTTCAAATACCTATTCATCCTTTCTGTTGATACTAAGTTGATCTAAAACCGCTTATTATGTACGTTAATCGTATTTATGCCAATCAACTTTTATCGGACAGGCCGCCTTTCAGTTAATAGCGGATTATTTTTAACCTCTCATAAACAATGACAAAATGAAGCCTCTCGAAGCCATTAAAGGACTATGTGTATTTAACGGAATAAGAAAACGAAAAGACGACATACATTTATATGTATCAATATATTTACATAAATTATATAAATATATCTATAGCTAGAAGAAAAATTGTTTGGCATTTATGGTTAAATTATAATTAGTCATTAAATAATAATAAATAATTTTATGTTAGTAAAAAGAAACGGAATAGTAATATATCAATAATTTAGAGAAAATATCCATTGATGCTTTACTCTTTTGATTTATAACAGAAAGTAAAAAATGAAAATTAGCATTTCACAGATGCAGTATATTGTTATTATATAAGATACTTCATAAAGTAACAATTTAGTACCTCAAAAACTAAATCTACAACAACAAGAAATTTATTGAGTTCAAAATGTAGTTGGTATTACGCAATCAATAGTTTCTAAGATCGCACTATCAATTAGAAGAACCAAAGCAATAACGCATTTAATTTCTAAACTTATCATACTATTTATCTAATAACTTATATTTCCAATAAATCTGAACTCGCCCCTAATGAATCGTGTAAACAGTTAGTCAATCAACCATGAGAAACTCCATTTAACCCTTAAGCGCTATAGTTGATCCCTCAGACTACTGACAAATTATAAATCAATACTAAAACAGAAACAGAAATGTAATCCATCATTTCAATGAGTGAATATTATAGTCTAACTGGAAGGAACATAATGTTTCAACGTTGCAAGTCAAGCACGACTGAAAATACAATAAATCAAAATTTTTGGCGTTCTGATATACAAACTGTAGCACTTGGGAATTAATCACACGGTGTCGCGATAATGTTGTGCGTTATGCGTACACGTGTCTAAACAACGATCACATTAATGACCCAAATCGATCTGATTCCAGATCATTTGAGGATGATCTGTCTGTGTGTACCAGCTTTGACGATGCAGATGCCGAAGACCCAGGGGACTACAGACAACCGAGACGACCGCACTGGGCCAACAAAGTGCAATTTGTCCTTGCTTGTATCGGTTACTCTGTTGGTCTCGGTAATGTTTGGAGGTTTCCTTACCTATGCTACAAAAGTGGCGGTGGTGAGTAGCCAAATAGATTTTTACACTTATTATTAGACAGCGGATTTTTATGCAAATTTAGACTTTCGAAACGTTAGTGGAAAATTATAATTACAATGGAAAACAGTTTTCCTAACAAATATAAAAAGTACTGCATTTTGGTTGTTTTATATATTTTCTCGTAATCCAGCCTGTGTACTTTTACACTTTCCTCGTAAATGCATAAAAACCCGCAGTCTACTCATTATTATACAGTACCAAGTGAGGTAACCTGATTTCATCAAGATTGTCAAATATTTTAAATTTTCTTGAATGGTATTATATTGAATCGTGTACAAAACCTATTTAACTATTATTCTTCTATACGTATATTTGTTGTCGTTGATATTTTTGATTTTTCGGTAGGTATCAAAAATATTTATGATGTAGCAGTTGCTTTTAAAAAATATGAGCTATCTCTCCTCGACTTACCCTACTTATCACCAGATTTACAAAACGAGTCAATTTGATTCATATTGAATTTTGTAAACATTATTTGATAATGCTTGGGTCCACTTTGATTGACGTAGACACACAAATATGTATCCCAATTATCTACTTTTAAACAATTAATTTCCAAAATCTTAATGAACGAATATTAATTTCTCTAACAGCAATAGAACAAACTGTCTAGTAAATGTCCGTAAATCTAATGTTACGACTAGAACTGATTTCAAAATGACTGGTTTTGGTATTTTTGTTTCGCATAATTTTGAAAATAAATAATTTCACTTAAATGCGGTAATGAATATCTAGAGAAGCCAAAAGTAATCTATTGTTATAATTTTTATAGGGATTACACATCAATCGCATTAAACGCTCGTTAGTTCTGTTGTTAAGTGTCGCTAAAATGGTAACAATTGGCAGTATGAACATGGATTTCCCATTTTCATCCTCAAACACTAACGTATAAATCCATTTCGATTGAATTTCAAGAGTTTCATTTAATACGCGAGCTAATTGCAGTTATTACTGACCTGCGGGTGTTTATTCAAATAGACAGTTTTATAGAGATGCGTAATAAAACTTATATTATTCTTGTCTATTCCTGAATACATTACAAAAATAATTAAAAAAATTAATTAAATTCAATGTTCATATGGATTTGTAACCAAATAAAACATGCTTCTTTTTTAGCAAAAATGAATATTTGAATGATGAAATTATTTATTCTATGAACATAATTAACACGTTGAATGCCATAGGTGTTACTGGTGACCCCCGGCCAAATCGAATTACCATAATTCAGATTATAATTAATATGATAAATAATGCTACGTAATGCGGTGACATTCGACAAGATAAACGTGCAATAATAATAAAACGATTCCATGAAATAATTTGATATTATATTGTTTTGATTTTGTGTATTTTGCTACGTGAAATCGTATGGTATTCAACGTGTTAATTCTATAGTCGAAATTTTAATTACCTTTTAATTATCTGGTATTTTCATTATCTGTCTCAATATTTAACACTAAATTTACGGACATTTATTGTACAGTTTATTCTATAGCTTTTAGAAAAATTGATATTCGTTCACTTAAATTTTGGAAATTAGAGGTTTAAAAGTAGACAATTGGGATACATATTCGCGTAACTGGGCCAAATAAAATCAACTCAAATATTTACCAAATAATGTTTATAAAATTCAATAAAAGTCAAATTGACTTGTTCCGAAAATCTAGTGTTAAATAAACTATAAAATCTATAGAAAATGCAAAACAAAATTACAAAGATACATTTAAATAGAAGACTATTAATTTCTAACGAGCCATAGAAGAGGAATAGTATTGAATTTTATGAATTCTATAGAATCTTTACTATCAGCACATCAACAGAATTAATTTTTTTATACATAATAAAGAATAGTGAACTGGGTATGCAAGTAATCTAATACGTGATATCTACATAGAGATAATCTTTATATGCCAGATCATTTCAAAGTGTTTCAATGTGAAGATCACAGTGTTATCATAATCCGGAGTCTAATCGATAGTAACAAAACAGATATATCTAACAATTCACTGGCAATTTCTCGTGTCATAGTACAGAAGATAGGTTACTGTATTCACCACACGAACGGCTTTGTTACGACATGCCGAACAGATGGTCGTACAAAACAAATTTGTACGTGCCAGATATGATTCTGGCACACTTATGTTTGCTGCGATTAGTGTATCTGCGATAAGAGGACACATTTGTTGTTTGTATTGTAACCGATCGTTAATGGGAAAGAATGTTCTGGCCAGGATATATGACTTTTTTCAAAAGAATCGTATATTCATTGATAAAATTCCACCGTGCCGTAAAGATTACATTATTGCATATAATCGGTGGGAAGCTATGCTGGATATTCAAAGAAATCATTTTTGCAGTAAAACCTTTGTTCCTCGAGAGCTGCACAGTTTAAACACGTTAATCACTTCGTGGAATGTAGATTTCCTTCGAATTATAGGAACAGTAATTACAGTTACGTATTTTAACTACAAATATGAAAATTAAGATCATTAGTGAACATAAAAATAATCAGGATGTCATATTATTAATTGTATTTATTGATATTGAAAGTTTTTTATAACGATTCTTCGAAATAACTACTTGATTAATGTTCGTGAGGTCCATAGTTCATATTTTAAATGTTCATTTATCGTGAATGACTAACCATAGCATTCTTATTTCTAATCTTGTTTTTCAATATTCTTAGTATGTATGTATGATTACAAAGCTTCGAGTTCAGTATTTATTTTTATGACATTAGATTGTAAAATAATATTTCAATCAAGGACCAATGAATAAATAATAACATCAATATTCTGTTACGTAAAACAGCATTATCAAACCATCAATTTTTTATGGGCTGAAAGTTAACAATATTCGTGTTATATTCAAATAGAGGGCACTTTTTGTTCATATCTCTTAACCTAATATGTGTTTCCTATCAATTTTTGTGCAAATTAAATTTATTGCGGGCAAGGGTTGTGAAATTGAGGTACAATAGAATTGTATTTTTTATAACATTAGTCTTCGTAAATTAAAACCTCTATAAACAAGAATTAAACTCTATTTCATTTTTTGAAGGTCCGTGTAAGCATAAAGTGTAAAATATATAGCCTAATAATTATGTAGGAGCTCACACATTACCATGTTACTAAAAAATATTTAAGAAAAAGCTTGGCAAAATAATTCAAAAGCAACCACAATTTACTCTGCCATTTGAACAAATAGAAAAGTGTTGGGTTTTTAATAATTAATACATTTATTGAATACACAAAATGCAAATTAACACATTAAATGCCATGTCGGTCACCGATGATCGACGTTTCTGAATTGCTTGAAAGAATTTACAATATACAAGATGACTGCTGTCGGTTAAAAATATTTAATAACATAAATAAGTTAACAATAGTGTAATGTAAGAAATTCTAATGCCAAATAGTTAATAATTGTTCCTATTTATCTTTGCTACGAAGAAACAAATCATGTATAAAACGTTCAAGATTCTCGTGGCGCTTAACGTGTTAAAGAAACCGCAAGATATGTAAAATACGCATGAATGTAACATAATCAGAAAATCGTTTCCCGAACGGATATACACCGATTCGTACACACTTTTGTATCAAACAGTCATCTCCCAAAATATTTCTTCGACGTAGAAATACCACTTGCAATTCGCGATTTAATTACGAAGTAGAGGAAGGAAGCTCAGTCGCTTAGAAAAATTACTCTTGTGATATAAAACAGTACGTCAAACGGTCTGCAATGGAATGAAAAAAGCTTGTTACAATAGTTGCTCTGTCAAGACAAATTTTTTTCAATAATAACAATTTGCAGAATGCACGTAATATTCAAAGGCGAATGTAAATATAATAGTTTTCATTTAAATAGGAGAACTATAGTTTTTGAATCTATATACATATACACAAACAGAGTATGATCGAAGTTTTCATTTAATTTTTATGCGTAGGACAGTGTCACAATTTGGAGCCGTGTAAGCATATCAGAAGTGAACTGTTTACAATTTATTAACGATGCGATGGCTTAAAGGATTTCCTTGTTATTTTTAAAGAGAATTTTAATCAATAAAAATAATCTATATCTAGCGATAAATGGTATCATGAAATGGTTGTTGCATAATTTAATAATGAAACAATTTGGTATATCATCCAAATCTACTGATATAAATCTCATTGAATGCTAATGAATAAAAATAAAAAAATGACTAATAATGATTCACAGTAAAGATTTTAAACAGAATTTAAGAACCATAAATATATACTCAATTTTTATGAATTCAAATTAAATATTAGTCTTCTGTTACCAATTATTATACTTTAAAGAAAACATACACATATAATATGCCTAGAATGTCTTTCTTCGTTCAATACATAATTAATAACAAAGTAAGAGTATCGATTATACTTAAGAAATAAAGGTGTTGAAATATTTCAAACATTTTTAAACATTTTCAAAGAGATAGTTACGTATCACAAAGGGTTAAGCAGCGTTAACACGTTGACTACCGCGGTGATTAACAATAACCGAAGCTTCCAAATTGCTTAGAAGGCAATTACAATAAAAAAATTAATATGGAATAAAAGTATTCAATAACATGATTAACTAGATAATAGTGTAACATTAGTACTATGATACCAAGTCAGTAATAATTATTTCCAGTACCATTTATCATTATTACGAAACAATCCTTTGCACTCGAGAGGCGCCTTTCAGTTGCCATTTAATTCAACCCAGCAAAATTATAAAATTTAAAATTCAATATCAAATTTCGTACAATGTATCAGCGCATGGAACATCGAAATAAAATAATTCTATCCCTTAATTTAAGAATGATATTTCTAATTTAGTCGCTAAAAATATCATTGCTATTTCATCAGAAAATAATGGATCTGTATTGAGAAACATATTCTCGAGTACAAAAGGTTAACTCTTTCAGTTGCCATTTGGTTCGACGCAAAAATTATAAAGTTTCGTATAATACATTAACATATGAAACATTGAAGTAAAATAATTCTGCTGTTTAATTCACATACGATTCTTCTTCGTGTAAGTTGTAAAATACGTTATACGTATTTCACCAGAAAGTGAATACTTATAGTAAGAAAAATTGTGGGATGTAATGGGGTAACATACAAATGCTAAAAATTCTCGAGGCAGCCCACACGTCAAATAAATTCTAATCAAATGTAGTGGCAGACGCTTTCAAGTGGCGACCGTGTATCGCGTTTCGCGTGTCTCCGCGACCTTTCAGCTCCGACATCCCCTTTGTACGATATCCTCGAAAATATATTCAGCGCAAGGACATTCTCAGACGTTCTCCCGATTCGCCGGCCCGTAATACAAGTGCGTATCGTGTTGCCGCTAATTTTCAAAGTCTGAAAGCATCTCGGCGATGAGTCCGGACGTGGCGCAATCTGCTCGCGGAACTTGATACATGACCTTGCCGGAACGTAGCCACTACACCAGCGAGCATGAGTAAATGATTTCAATGACACCGGTGGAAATAATCGGCCCGGTATCATTTTGACCAACTGTTCGTTAAATTGGACAACCGGAAACTCAGAGCGGCCGGCACGATCCGATTACACCCATGATGGACCAACGCACTCTTTTGAATAACAAAGTAGCAACAAATGACAGATAATCGTCCCATACACTGCGAGCGTATATACTATTCGAGTATCGGTTAAAAACACTTAGTTACGGCAATTGTGTTCCGAGGTGAAAGGAATTTATCGTTTGATACAGATATTCGCGGGGCAATGCGTGTATCGATGAGTTTCGTATTTGATAACTGTGTTACTCGAGAAAAAGTATTTCCCACTTCGGAAATTGTTTTTTATTTCATATGTCTATGTTACGTGAATGAAACTGTTTTCCATTTTCAAACGTTTGTATTGTTTGGAAGGAAGAACTTTTAATTTCACACATATATGTTATTTCAAAGAAACCAGTTTCCATTTTGAAATGTTCGTGATATTTCAAAGAAATTGCATTATTTCTTTATTTTTGTATATCTTTGTTATTTCAAAGAAACTATTTTTGACTTTCAAACGTCTGTATTATTTCGAAGGAACTATTTTTTATTTCGCACATTAGTGTTTTCAATGAAACTATTTTTTATTTTCAGGTATCTATATTATTACATAAAAGATTTGTATGAAAATTTTATAAAATCCTACTTATGCTGTAAATTTCGATTTGGACCATTCGTAAATAAATTGAAATAAATAATTGGATGAATTGCAAAGAAATACTTTTAATTTTAAATTAAATGTGGAACAGTTAAACATTGCTGATTGAACTAAAAAAATTTTGAAACTGAATCTGTAAATGAATATAGCATCTCTAAAAATTAATGGAAATAATCTTTCAACCAATTTATCTATACACAGTTATTTTCAAATGTCGTTCAAAATTTACGTCAAATGAACAAATGTTCATAGTAATAACCTGTATACAGGATGAATATTACTTCGTGCAACTATTAATTTATTACACTGTTCGTCAATCGGAAGTTGTGAAATGTGAGTCGGATTTAAAGTTTCATTTGCATGAAGCATGTAACCACTGATGTTATACGATCAGTGCTAATTTACATTTTCGTGGGAAAATCCACGCTGAATAGAAGGAATGAAATTTCTACGGGAATCAGCGTCAGCTCTTCAACTCGAAACTGTGCATTAATGTTGTTCGTTGAATTTTCATATGTTCACTTTATTTCTAACTCAAAACTGGGTCATTCAAAACCTCTGTACACTAATGGAATTTTAAAACATTTATAAATATCTATGAAACACTGTTGATTCAAAATAAAAAATTTCACGTTTTTATCTAGAATTAGGTTTGGAAATCACTGCAGTAATTTCCAAAAAATCAAATTCGTACCTTATTTAATTCTAGAAACGTTTATCATTATTTTTTATGATTTTGTTCCATCTTTGAAATAAAAATAAGAAATCCTAAAATAGCGGAAGAGGTTTAAGTTTGAAATGAATTTGAAATTGATTAAATAAAATGTTATAAAACAATCATTTTAAATACATTTTTATATTTCCTATTATTGATCACTCAAAATAATATTATAAATTACATTACTAAAATATAACATTATATAATGTATAAATAAAATATTTATAATATATAGTAATAACGTATATTATGATTATAATATATCTAATGTCATCAAATTGTACATGTGTTTCTCTACTGATTAATTCATATACATTCATACAACAAAAATGTTGTATTCCTTGTTAAAACAAATTCCTGGCGTACTCCTATTGCGTAGTTTTGCGTGGAATCGTGACCGTAATTGCATTTCTAGCACTGATTGTTATTTACTTACATTACTGAGAAAGAGACAGCGAACAAGTTCGACATGAGCAAAGCAGAAGATATCATTAACATAATATTACATATGTTTGAAATGATCGTTTCAATAATCAAGTTACATTGTGCATCACGAAGTCAAATCAGTGAATGCCGTTTAATTTGTTCGACTAGTACAATTGGACATTCGTAGAATTAATTTACATATGCGTGAGGCGCACCGACGCGGCACGAATTATTTCAGCGTCACAACCGGAAACAACAATCGGTGCCGTATCTGGGAGATGTGATTGAATTTCAGCATCGAACTCGTTCTAAGTTTACCGTGTACCATTTTAGGTACATGACAGATAGAAATGGAGCGGTGTATGTATAATAGATACTAAAATAATACATTTATCAAGCAGGAAGGGAATGCAATTCTCTCGCGCTATGATCACGCTAAATTACACTTACGCTAATAATTTAACAGATACAATCAACGGATTTTAACAGAATCGAAATAACCAAACAAAAAGAATGACAACTGTAAATTTACTTTTGTCGCATTATTATCCACTGCATACTGTATTTAAAATGTAATGGAGATATGGAATTGCATTAATAAAATATGTTATTAAAAGATAGAGAATTTTAATAAAGTATCACTTACTAAATAATTTAAGTATTTGAAGAACAAATAAAAATGTAAAAACTAAAAAAGCATTGTCATTTGTTCTGAAATGTGGATTATTATATATTTAATTATAAGGAACGGTAATTTTTTTAACAATCATGCTATCGTGTTTAAAGTCTGGAAATATCGTTTAACAATAACAGAAAAATATCGATTTGATTAAGTGAGAAAAAACGAAATCCAATGTTATTTGATTATCGAGTTGAAATATCGAATGGCATAAGATACGATATTATAGAAAGGTTCTGAAAAAGTATAAATAATGAAGTGTTTACTTTACTTACTTGAATAATGAGTTTATAATGTTGCAGAAAGTAAGAATACATTTCAAGAATTTCGTCGAACTAAATACTCGTTCCCAAATTAAGTGGTAATCCACGAGACTGTGATCATCGTTTATTACGAATAAAGAGTTACATCCAGTGACCTTGTTACTGCCCACAGAATGACGATTAACGTTGAGCACTATTACGTACGACTCGTGTTTAATGCAACCTTTAATAAATCCATATTACAGGCAGATTTAGTAACATTCGCATTCGTTTTTATTCGCTGAACAAGTAGATTAGAACATACCGTGTATGGATTGAAGGGAATGTTTTCTGAGAGACTAGCTGGTTGGCAGAATAATATAAACAACAATGGATAGACGTTACACGTACTGTTTACCCAGATATCCACAATAAAGTTATTGTAGTAAATTGATGCAGCTTTATTATATCTCGAGAATTTGAAAATAATCTGACAATTATAAGAAACACAAGACTTATATTACAAAAATAATGTTTCGGTATTTAGAATCATACAGATTTTTCTATCAAAGTTTAACTTTATTTCCAATTTGGTACAATAAAAGATGTTGTTACTTGTTGCTCCACCATTCTTCTGCACAGATTTTGATTTATTAATTTGTTACTTTTATTTAACACTAGAACTGATTGATGTGTCCTTATAAAGATTGTAACAATACATTTATTTAAAATCTCTTCAGATTTTCGTCACAGTATTTATGTGAAACTATTTATTTTCCAAATTATTTCGGATATGGAATACTTTCAAAATGTTAATAATTGCAATATAAGAAAACGAATACCCGTCATTTTGACGGGTACGGTAGCTCTAGTGTTAAAAAAGATTTTGCCATTATTTATCATTTTCTTGTCCTATTTCTATCAAGTATGACAGTAAAAGGACAATATCTTTTTAGTGGACACCTGTGACCAATGCACGTTAAGGACTAAATTCTTTGTTTTAATGTTCCAGGTGTGTTCTTGATACCTTACTTTCTAATACTTATAGTCTGCGGAGTACCATTGTTGTACATGGAACTCAGTATCGGACAATTCACTCGACGAGGACCGATTGGTGCTCTCGGTCAAATTTGTCCGTTATTTAAAGGTACAGAAAAATTCTTATACCTCTACATTACATTATTCATTTATTAGCCATAGAATTATGATTCTTTTTTGTAGAACTTTCTGGAAGGAAGTACATGTTAATTCTCATAATATAGATAATGATATTTAACCATTATTATCACTATTATCACTATGATAAATTATTTGACTTTTAATACATTTATTCAAATAGATAATTCTTCTACTAAATCAATTGTTTGTTCCATGTAATATAAATATTTTCCTACTTTGGGAGATCTCAAACCAGCAACTTATCGTAGATTAATCTATGTACCGATGAGATTATAGTCGTTCGTGATTAATAGGAAAAATGTCCGTTAAACGTGAACTATCGGTATAATAATTGATAAAATAATAAAGTTATTAAAAATGTATAAAAGTTGATAAATTGTTAAAATTATATTAGAAAAAATGTTGCAAAATCTGTTGTCTACTTTAAAATATACAAACGAAATAATTTTATTTATTTGAACAGGGGCTGGCTTGTCGTCGGTAGTAATATCATTTTTGATGTCGACCTACCATAATGTGATAATAGCTTACGCTATATACTATTTCTTTGCGGCGTTCAGAGAAAAACAACCGTGGTCCGACTGTGACAACTCGTGGAATACTTTGGCTTGCTGGTTACCAACTTATAGTGTCATCGATAATCGCACTCGACCGAATGCTTCAAGAACACCATCCGAGGAATTTTTCGAGTAATTCTTCCATCAATTATTGAAGCATTAATTATCAATTACGTATTCATTTTTCAAGAAGAATATTTCTTTAATTGCAAATCGAATTGCAATTTTACAATAACTGTAGTAACAGTATTTCATTATAATTACATTTACTATATAATTTTATAGCCAATCTATACAATTTTTATAGTAATTAAAATATATTCTAATTTAATTTCTCGACTATTTCGCATTTATTGTATTTAATTCTAATAGTTTTGTATGTGAATTAGAAGCTGTCGTACTTGAAAATGGCCTTGCGTCGTATTATATTACGTTTCCATTTCACAGTGGACTCCTATGAGTTTGTCTTTCCAATTAGAGACGAGGGTTATTCGAAAGTACATAAGTCATTTTCAAGTCAACAATTAGAAGACTAACTCATGAGTAGATTACGTAACTTTATTTATTTATAGTATTTAAAAATTTCCAAAACATTACGAAATAGAAGTTTCAACACAAGGCAACACAGTTCTGTTTTAGTTTTAATTTATTGAAACAAATTTTCAAAATATTTATCCATTTAGATAAGCGTAAGTGTAATTCTATACAGAACTTGTTGATGCACTTTGAATTCAATAAAATAGATGTATATAATTGTGTCATTTTACAAGTAGATTACAAATTTTTATACATTAATAGGAATCATGAAATTTCAAAATTGCACAGTATGCACACACTACAGAAAAATATATAAAATGTCCAAAATGTAATGCTATCCGAAATATTTTCTAGGAAAAATTATTTTCTATCACTATTTTATTTTCCTAATTATATTTAAAAAATTTCAATTTGTATAAAAATCCACAGTCCAGTTAACCCTTTGACCTACAATCATATCATACTTGGCGAAAATTTTAAACTGAATTGAGGAATTTAAGAGTTATTTATGTTTTTTAAATATAAATTAAATATTACATTTCTGTCATCAGTTGTTAACCTTTGAAATAAACGTAGACATAAAATAAATATTCACATTTTTTCGTGTCCTAATAAATTATTAACGATAAAGTAACTGTATCGATCATACTTTTATTACATTCTTATAATAATTTTTAGTGCAAGGGGTTAAAAGACTGTCATAACATTTCTTCGTGAGTAATTGGACCTATTTTTCTAATAATTCAGCAACAAGGTACTCCAGATCAGCAAGGGAATCGAAGAATCTGGAGTACTGAGATGGGAGCTCGTAGCGTGTCTAATTACTGCCTGGATACTGGTGTACTTCTCCGTTTGGAAATCCATAAAATCGTCAGCACAAGTCAGATACATCACAGCGACGTTACCATTCGTTTTAATCGTCGTCTTCCTCACGCGATCCCTCACCCTCGAAGGTGCTGACAAGGGTCTACAATTCTTCTTTCATCCGCGATGGGAGCTACTCGGCGACGCAAAGGTGCCACGACGATTGCTTTTTCAGCTATTTAACACATTCGCAACCGGCAAGTTTTTCGCTTTCCTAATTCTCATTGCCGCTGCAAATGAAAAGTTAAAACAGGCAGGAAAATTAGAAAAATTTGTTTAGAAATATTAGTTTCGTAACGACACGTTGTCTAAAATGAAGAACTTACCGTTAAAGAAGTTGCAAATGGAAAATAGCAGAAGAATAACATTTTGGAAAGAAATATTTGAAGAGACGCGAGTTCACATTAGCGGCCGCAAACGTGTTGACACTCAAACTACCATACCTATTAAACTGACGGGTTTCAGTTTTCTTATTTTACAAATGTTGATATGTTAAAAGTATTCAATATTCGATAAGATTTTGGGGTAAAACCTTAACAGCTCCCCACAGCAACTGATTTTAATAAAACTATCAAATATTGCAAGAATTGCACATTTTGAACAATTTGTTCCTTTAAAAAAATATCGCTGACATTTAGTTTCCGTGAGACAACCCAGGCATAACCGCGCGGCCGTCACGGCTGCTGCGGCTTGCATCAATTAGCCCTTGATCTTTTCAAGTTACATGTACTCTTCCCGGCAAAAGTTACATTAATATTGAAATGAATTTTGGGAAATTATACAGTAAATGTGTCATCCTTTCATAGAAACTCATTTCTGCAATACATGTACGAGGAAAGATATGAAACTGCCACCATCGAGACAAAACTTTTGTAACGAAGCATACCCATGTGAAATCCGAGAATGTAACGGCCGGTGCGAAACCGTGTGGTTTTGCCTGTGTTGTCTCACAGACGCGCTCACGTATATAGAATGTAGTGGTAGCAAAAGTTTTTCGCGATTATCTCAGAAACTAAATGTCAACGACATCTTTTTCGAAGGAAAAAGTTGTTCAAAATGTGCATTCCTTGCAATATTTAATGGTTTTATTTAAAATTGATTACTGCGGGATCTGCTATGGTATTACCCAATCTTTGAATGGATTATATATCAACCCCAATAAATGCTCGGTGGTTTTAGTGTTAACCCTTTTAATGGAGAGAGCGTCTCTAGACACACCTTATAAAAATATTTTTCTTTTCTCGGGGAAGGCGTTTATAGTCGCAATTCTTTTGAATACGTCTTAGACCTTCTTTGTGTGATTCACTAGCTGTATAAAAAATTGAAAAAAGTTTTAAGAATTTTTTAATAACAAGTACAAAATTTTTTTATACATTATGTGCAACGATCAGGTGTGGATCAACGCAGCTGCCCAAATCTTCAATTCCGTCGGGATAGCATTCGGCTCGATGATATGTTTCGCCAGTTACAACAAGTTTCACAACACGATCTTGGTGGACAGTGTCGCTGTCTCGCTTATAAATGCATTCAGCAGCCTGCTCGTCGGAATATTTTCATTCGCCACCATTGGTAATATCGCCCTCGAGCAAAACATGTCCGTCGAAGCTGTTTTAACAGATGGTACGTAGCATTTGCAGCCTTCACATTCACAAGTAGCATTTTTTTATGAATTTAGTTCAGAGGCGAATACAATACACCATTTTAATAAAGTGGTTTAGCAACAAAAATTTGATTAGATTGAGGATTTATATGCATTCATGGAAAATTTATTGTGTTAAATATTTATTATTATTTACTATTATTGATTGTTACTTATTACTATCTATTATTATTTATTATATAAAATCTTTAAAGTAGTAATTTTTATAACATTTGTTATGAAGAACCATTTTTTACCATAATTCTATTTTTTGATTCTTATTCTTAAAAATTTTTATTTGCATAAAATTCCACAATCTAATAATGACAAATACTTTACAATTTCACTTTCGAGTGGTGTCAATCAATGTCAGATTAACTTCTCCTGCAATTTTATAGACAAATCATAATTTCCGTTCAAGGACCTGGTCTGGTATTCGTCGTTTACCCGCAAGCGCTAGCCAAGATGCCAGCGTCGAAACTATGGGCCGTCTTATTTTTCTTTATGCTAGTCTGCCTTTCATTGAATAGTCAGGTAGGTAAGACCTCAGAGATTGTATATATAAATAAGTTGACTTGGAATGGAAATAAAAACAATTTATTTGTGAATAAACAAAAGCATTGGACTGTCGTTGTGTAGACTGTAAATTTTGTTTTAGAAATATCTAGTCATCTTTGATTTAATAATAATCCGTTTATAAACAATTTTGACATTTGAATTTCAATTTTTATATTACATTTTCAAATATGTACAGCAGTGTTTCAAAATTCAGGAATGAATAATACATATTCGAGAATTTCATCGAGTCGTCTTTGTTATATGATGTAAACAAAATTCAACCTTATAAATAAAACATTGAAAATTCCAGAATTAATTTTTAAGCAACCTAATAAAAATTTGTTTGTCTGTTTGAATATTTGTATCTAAATATTTTCCAAGAAGTAACTATCTTGTTTCTTTTTAGTTCGCAATAGTGGAGGTGGTTGTAACATCGATACAAGATGGCTTCCCGAAATGGGTGAAGCGTCACCTCGTCTGTCACGAGATGTTAGTACTTTTAGTGTGTGTAATATCATTTTTGTTTGGTCTGCCTAATATTACACAGGTGAGAAACATTAAAGGAAAACATAAATAATAAATACGATTCACATGTAATTTTAATTGAGAAATATTTTCTTATTTCTAGGGCGGTATTTATTTCTTCCAATTAATAGATCACTACGCGGCCTCGATATCGATTATGTTTCTAGCGTTCTTCGAAGTGATCGCGATATCGTGGTTTTATGGTGTACGTCGGCTTTGCAACAACGTGAAGGAAATGACTGGACGCATGCCGTCTTCATATTTCCGGTTCTGTTGGCTAATCGCAGCACCTCTTCTCATCATGGTAAATATATAAAATATAATCAGTTAACGTTCAATTAAAAATTGTATTTTTTGTTCATAAACGAAGTAAACAAATAGTAGAAAGTATTATAGAAATATAAATAACTAAATAATAATTTCACAGATGATTTCTCAAACAGCATACACTTTTTACAAATGTAATAAATTAGTTTTATTATTAACTCGTTCAATTATAATATCGTATCAGACTCGTGGCAAAGATTTCAAACAGAATTCAACAAGCGTAAATGTTACTCGATTTATTTAAATTCAAGTTAAATATTATGTTTCTGCTATCAATTATTATACTTTAGAACAAACAAAGACATACAATATGCCAAGAATTTTTCTTTTTTTCAGTAAAGTATCAATGGCAAAGTAGTTGTAGAGAAAGAAATCATAGGGTAAAGGGTTAATTTCATTTCTCTCGAATGTTTTCATTAAAAAATGTTTTGATTAGAAACTGTTTTTTTGTAAACAGCATATTCAAGTTTTATTTATAAGTTCTGTGTTATTTGTATACAGTCTTTTAGCTATACGTTTGCATATCGTCAGAGGATTGAAAGAACAATCAATTTTAGGCAATAAAATTTTCAAAGCACTCTGTTTTCGTTCAACATAAAAACATCTTTTTCTAATTATTTTCATATCATTAGAAAATATTATATAAAGTATTTAACACAATTATATAAAGAAGAAATTAAATACTGTCGGTCAAAAGTTTGGGACCTCTTGATATGTAACGTCACAAATTAAAAATGATATATCTTATAAATATACAAAATAAAATAACAAAAATTATATGTCTTTATATTTAACTAATACACATATGTCCACGGTCCTTTATCATACACAAAAATTCTCCAATAAAAGTTGTTCACAAAAAAAAAAAATAAGTTTCTCTCTTAACCGATACGACGGGGTGTGACAGGCAAACGTTAACGCAGTCCTATAAATCATTGACTGTTTCAGGCTGTGTGGGTGTTCAGCTTAATTGATTATGAACCACCGACCTACCACAATGGCGAGTACGAGTACCCTCGGTGGGCAGAGGCGATCGGCTGGGGAATAGCTTCTCTTTCCCTCATTTGCATTCCCGCTTTTGCTATCTACGAGTTCATCAAAGCCAACGGCAACACTTGCGCCGAGGTACGATAACGAATGCTCTTCGTTTAGACGGCCGATTAAACTTCGGTGCTTAGCGCGGCAACGATGGGACCGCAATTCCCCCTGTTTTGTCTTTTCAGAAATTATGGAATTCGATTAAGCCGCATTTCGAGGCGTGCAAGATCTGCGGCCAGGAATACTGCACCGAGCCTATGCATAATTTCGAAGAGGACGTGATCAAAGAGCAACAAGACATCAACAGCCCCGTACAACTGAACACGAATTCTCTTCTGCCGAAATCCCAGCCGTGAGACAGGGGATCGATGAAATCGACATGAAACGTTAACCCCTTTAGACCTGACTTTTATACAGATTTATGGTCACTTGTCTAACAATAATAGACCGTCATTCAATGCATCAGTAACTAAAAATAGGCACAAAGCAAAGGTGTATACAGTGAATATTGGATAATAGCAACATCGGCGACCTCTTCATAATTGCAACGTCGTCATCCCTACCACATCCCCACTAGGTTCCTTTTAACACGCTACAGCGCTTGACGACCGTCCGCGATTGAAAGATGTCACATGATCCGACTATTGCCGAACTCGACGATTCCAACGTCTCTTTCTTTTCTATTCAAAAATCGTTTATTATAATGCAATTATGATTGTAATTCTATCGTGTTTGATGTCATTTTAACACTAGGTTTACGGAACGCGTCAAATCGACGCATATTGGATTTTAGAAATATTATTTTGTAAATGTTTACGCCGATTTTGATTGATGCGATCACACTGACATATACCCCAATTACCTACTATCAAATCTCCAGTTCCCACAATCTAAATAAACAAGCATCAATTCTTTTAGGAATAATAGAATTAAGTGTACAATAAATGCCCGTAAACCTAATGTTAATCAGAAAAACATAACAAATATGACGGTGAAAGATGCATTCATCAAGAGTAAAAAATAAAGAAGTTTGATTTTTGAGTTAAAAGCCACAAACACATCGCGAGCCTTTAGCCTGTTAACTATGGAATTTAGTTTGAAAAGTCTATCGCTTTGCGTGCAATAAGATAAAAAAAATGAAGTGTGTACTCGTCAAACGCAGGACGAATGCACTTAAGATGCACTTTAATGGACAATTAAAGAAAAACAAAGAATAATTACGCGTTTATCTGAAAAAATAAATAATTCATTGTTGAAAGAATTAGTAACATTTAAAGCTTTAAGATATGTCAAACGCAGTTAACTGTTAATGTTGACGAACGCTTCGACTTTCAGTCTTTCTTTATCTTTCATTCGCCTTATCCTTTTTGCGTCTAATATGCTAAAATATTCGTTTCTTGGAATCAAATCCCCTCTACCTCTTCATAATTGCAATCTTTCGGTCCCGTTGAATGTTGCAATTATCCAATGTTCACTGTATATGGTTACCTGTCACAGTTTTAACACTAGATTTACGGAACGAGTCAATTCGACTCATATTGAATTTTATAATTATTAATTGGTAAATGTGTGGGTCGATTTTTATTGATACAATTACGCAAATATTTACCCTAATTGTTTAGTTTTAAACCTCTAATTTCCAAGATTTAAATGAACAAATATAAGTTTCCCAAAGAACGGTGGAACAAACTGTACAGTAAATGTCCGTAAATCTAGTGTTAATATTTTGTCAGATATTAAAGTAATAAAACAGTGTACATTACAATAGGGGCCAGATCTGAAGGGGTTAATGCTACTTTTTCGACCTCGACAACGTAGTTAATTGTATCGATGAAAATGAAAGTTGCTGCATTCTTCTTTCAACGTTTAGACAAATTCGTGTGGAGAGTTGAAGCTTGTCTGTGTTTTGACGAAATTATTATCCATTAAAGTATTGAAGTTGTATGATTTTTATATATAGAGATTTAATACGCAACTGGATCCCTGTATCTTTACGCGAGGTTTCCATGAAAAAATTAGCCCCGTTGTTAGACCAGCTTGAATTTTAATTGGATTCAGATTCATTGAGAAAGAAATCATGAAAGATTAATACAACTTTTTAGATAATCAAATTTTATTTTGGTAGATAATTTTAGATATTTTGAGAAGCATCCATTAGTAGGCGCCTAGATACTTTTAATAATGAAAGCGAAATCAGTAAATTTCGATAATTGTTCACTTGGTTATGCTGACGTTAAAAATCAATTTTACGAACCTTTTTCATAACTTTATAGATACATTTAATATGGTTCACACATTTGAGAATTATACTATAGAGAATCTATTTTATAAAGATAGCTGATATATCGTTAGTTTGTCACTAATAAAAACTCTATGATCTTATTAGGTTTTAATGAAAATTCGGTGAATACGATATTATTGAGACTCGAATAATTCATGTTCGTTGTTCTTGTAGAACAAACGAGTGGCAAAATGAGAAAAAACATCTATTTTTGATACAGAAGCATATTTAAATACTTTCTTCATCGCTTTTAATTATATGTCACGATGTTGGATCCGTGTTGACGCACCTAAATACTATGAGCTTATCGTGCCGTGCGTTTCTCCTGGCATATGTGTACACGGACGTTCATATTTAATTGACCCAGATTCCGTTGAACTCCCGTAGAAATGGAAAAAAGAATGTCACATTGTATAAACTATGACACAACGATCCTGAAAAGCATTTTCTGCTTGAAAAGATATAATATCTCGCAGAGCTGACAGTGATCTATTCCTAAAAGGTATGAATTATGAAGAAGAAATTCAAATACGCTTTATCACTTCACAATTCTGTATTTAATTTGATGCTCTGTTTGAATTTTAAATAATCCCCATTTGAAACGTTCAGATTGTTATCTCCTAACATGCTCGTGCTTGTCATGTTCGAGTTTAAATCTGTGGCTCGCATGTTCAATGTTGTCGATGAATAATTGAAAAATGGAAAATTCTTATTTCATTTTATGCGAGACTACTGTAGATAATTTTAGTTTCAAGTGCAAGTGTCAGGTATTGTATTCTACGCGAGGAACGATTCCTGGGGTGATCGTGTGGAAAATAGTCGCTTAGGCAACAGTTAATGAAAAAGTTTTATAAAAAAAAAACCTCTTTCACAAAAAACCTTTTTCAGACCATTTCTTTTGAATTTTACTTAGTTGCTTGGAAAGAACTGTTCTTCTTTCGCAATACTATGAATTGTGCCCCACTTTAAATACTTACGTTTATAATATACTGTAATTTATTGCGAAATTAGAAATAGCAACGATTTTTAGGTATGTATTTGAATGGCAATAGTTATGAAGCGAAGAATTGATTCAGAGCGTTCCTGTTAACAACAATTTTAATGGACGTAGAAAATTCTATAAACGCATAATTTTTATTCGAAGTCAAAGACAATCGATAATCCACCACTTCGTGGTTCGTGTAGGTACAGTGATGTGTAGATTCACTGAATGTTAGAAATTGCAAATTTTCAATATGTCTTATTCCAAATTTAATATATCAGGATCAATCAAGCAGTAACATAAATTAACAAATTTTAAAGCCACATTCATTTTAAAATTTAAATATTTACTCAATAAATTGCAAATCTTAATTTTCCAATAAAATTAAAATACGTAGAAGAAAGAAAAGTATAAATTTACAAACTATTATAAACTGCTCAAAGTGGACATTAAAAATTTACTTTGATCATTGATTCTCTTATATTATCTGAATTGTTTCAGTAAGTATTATATCATTGGTATTATATCATTTTATGGGAGAAGTTCAATTATTTCAAGGAAATTTACAATGATTGCTCGTCACAAAAAATTCACGTTTCATTTTATATCTACCTACACATCACTGCATAAATCTGTAACGAATTAATCAATTACCGCATCTGTTACTGTTGTTGGCCGTAGACCTAATTAGTAAACCTAATATCGCTCTTAGTGTACGTACACGCACATGAACGCATCGCAATGTAAACGCACTAGTTGAATTATGTACGGAAGATTGTCTAACGCACTGCGATTAATAGCCGGTGTATCATACAGACAACATTAAATAGAAAAAAGAAACGAGTACAAATGCTAACATTTTCTCACACTTGTACATTTCTATGATGTAAGTAGCAACGACGTAGCGACCGTATCGGGAAGCAATAGTGACTGCATAATGCTCGTTGACTGCAACGTGACTAAGCGTATCGCGAAATAAATATCGTTAATGCAGAACTGATACGCCGTATATAGAACTTTGCGAAATAGAAAGACAACGTACAAAGTCAAATTGACAATAATAAAAACGTATCGAACAGGTTGATAATGTAACTATTCGTAACTGTAATAAATTATTATTATTACATGCTCACAGTCGTTCTTGTTGTCATTTATAATTTGTCCTATATTACTTGAGGATGTTTATTTTGTAATTTGCAAATACGCATTTTCAGCCACCTTAAGTGAAAACAGTAAACTTTTCATGTATTTATAGAAACGTTTTAGTTATAAAGTAAGGCAATATTTTATTCTTCATCGATTAAAAACCTCGGCTTTATTTATTTCATAGCAGCAATTTAGGAATCGAACCTTCCACTGTTTTCGAACGTTTTTGTAAAACCTCGAATTCAACGATGTTATAGTACCAATTGTTAAACAAAAAAATTATATAACTCAAGGCGTTTAATAAAATGAGATGTAAAAACTACTATTAAAATTCATGTCATAATTAACTTATTTATTTCTTCTTTTTGGTACTCAAAAATGTTTCATTTTATATAATTCTAGAATGGAATTCTACACTTTATACCTGGGCATAATGAAAATTCAAATTTGGTTCGTATAAGCATATTCCATACAAACGTAAAACCTACGTATCTGGTATTGTAATGTAAGTACATTAAAAATTTCCAGTTTCTCTTGCAGTTACCTCACACTTTTCAATCCATGAAAATAATAATTAACATCCACTAAATTTATCAACAAAGTTAGGGGATTGCAGTTTTTAATTTGTGGGGTTGACAATGATTCAGTGTGCACACATTGAACTTATATAAGTTGAAAAGCGGTCTTACGCGGTGAATCCTCATACGTTAAATCGGATTCCTCTAATTGCATTATGTGCCGTGGAGCAAAGTTTCGCGACAGAATCTAGTCATTCGAGTCTCATGCAACCCTAAGTTCGGTTCAAGGTACCTTCTGAAAGTGCCCGTCCGTTAACGAAACCCGGGGAGAGGAAACATGACAAAGAAGTTCGAATTCAATTGGCGGATCGAGGTGCCGGAGCTGCTGAGGAATGGCTCGACGTTCGATCGATGGTTCGAAGACAAGGAAACGACCGAATATGAACCGAATTGTTTGTTCAAAGTCGACGAATATGGATTTTTTATTTATTGGAAGAGCGACGGCAAGGTACCGTAAAACTACATTTTTAATTGAATATTAATGTGCATTGACCCTTTGTGATTGTATTAACCCCTTGTCCTACGTTTTCTTTTACAACTATGCTTGATACAACTACTTTATCGTTAAAAATTTGCTAAAAAGAAGAGAATTTGATGCTTATTCTGTATCTACGTTTACTCTAAAGATTGAATATTAATAGCAAACAAGTGATATTTCATTTATATGGAAAATAAATAAATAACGTTTGCATTTGTCGAATTCGGTTGAAAATTTTCGTCACTAGTCTGACTCGATATTATTTGAAAAGGGGTTAATGTTATGTGCAAACAAAGTTTATGACTTGTTTTTAAATTTTAGACAAAACTACAATAATAGGTCTTTGTTTTACATAAATTATTTTAACAATAAATCTTTTATTGTTTTAACTTTTATTTATAATTCATAAGTTTATATTTTCATTATTTTCATTTTATACAAGCAGAACGGTGAAAGTGTTCTGTCAGGCATAGTTCGCTTTACGATCGTAAAGGGTTAATAATAGAAATCTTTTCAATATAGCAGAATATCTCTGCTAGTAATTTTATATTTGAGATTAAAGGATGCAAACACATTTAACGCAAAGGATAAATAATGTAGATAATAGAGAAAAGAATGTTCTGTTAATTTGATGACCTAACCATTTTATATTACTATTTTATGTATATTACATTTACATCGATTAGAGATTCTTATTTTAAATACAGTTCCATGTCACAGCCTTTTCGTAATGCTATACATCAGGAGTTTCAAAATATCTGAATAAAACAGTTTCAATAGCATTCATTTTAATTTCAAAACACTGTCGTCACTTTCTAACTGAAAAATTAAACACAACATGTTTAATTTTATCGTGTGTCCCATATGAAAATGTAAGTTTTATTGAAATGATAGAATACTTGGTAAAGGCTATCTAAAACTGACCATTTTAGTATATAATTCGTAATATATTACTTGAATAATTAGTTCTACATAATCTCAACAGATTGTTCATACACCAGAAACTTATTCTAAATGAAGAGAAACATAATTATTACAATTTAAATAAACACTATTCATATTATATAAATTTTCATACAGGATGGTGACGTGATAGAATTGGCCCAAGTGAGTGACATTCGATATGGCGGAACGCCAAAGGTAATTTTCACAAATATTCAGTTGTAAGAAACAAAATTATGAATTTTGCATAAACTCATAATAACGACAAAGGTACAAGTATAATTGCATTTTTACTAACAAAATTTTGTTGTGTTTTTTTCACTGGTACGAAATCCATTAAAATCAATAAAAAATAACTAAAACGCCATTGAATCACTAAATTTTAATTCCAATCGTTTTTCTTAAAAAGACATCAGTCAAATGTGATGAATTAGGTAGAATTTACAAATACGAATGTTTCAGTGTTATATTATAAATAATATAAAAAATATATTTCATTTTTAATAGTCTATTCGTAACTGTATTACTTAAGAATAATTATTAAAAAGAAACTAATGAAGTATTAGTTTCAAATAATAACAAACAACATTTACATCGTATAGTATACCAATCTCACGTGTAAATGGCTGAAAATTTATAAATGCTACATTTTTTAGGATCCGAAGTTATGTAATAAATTGAGTAAACACGGGACCATGGAACAAATAGATGAAAAAAGTTTAACTATATGTTCTGGTATCGATTACACGAATATCCACTATCAACATGTTATTTGCGCGGACGCCCAAACGGCCAAGGTAATGATAATAGCAACAGAAATAAAAATTTCCTAGCTTTTATTCGCGGCAATTCGAGTTTTCTGAGAAAACGTAACTGCTACAGGACTGGCAAGCTGGTCTGCGAAAAATCACGCATAACACGAAAGCTTCGAATGTGTGCCCGACAATACAGTTAATGAAACAGTACGTAACTCTTAGATAAGTTTTACCATTTCGGGGTTTCATAAATTCCTACAATATCGTCGATTCTTTGACAATTAAAACCCGTTTGTTTGTTAACCAGTTGGATGAGATTAAGCTTTCAAGTGGATCCAAAAGGAAAGGTGCCTGTGAAAGTAATATCGAAAACTTTCGCTTCTGGAAAAACTGAGAAGCTCGTTTATCAAGGTCTGGCAGACTTAGGCTTACCTAGCGGAAAGGTAAGTTTTGTTTCTATGTTTTTTATAGTTCAATTTTTTAGAATTATCTAGACAATTTAATAAAAATAAAAGAAAATTAATATGCAAAAGATTTTGTAATTTTTATAGTTGAATTGTTTAGAACCATCTAGATAATTTAATAAAAACAAAATGAAATTAAAATAGAAAAGCA
The DNA here is from genome assembly GCF_051020985.1 of Nomia melanderi. Lineage (NCBI taxonomy): Eukaryota > Metazoa > Arthropoda > Insecta > Hymenoptera > Halictidae > Nomia > Nomia melanderi. The sequence goes on along the minus strand of NC_134999.1, from coordinate 25,745,959 downwards.
TTTGTAATACTTATTTATTGTAGAATTTTTTAGAATCATCCAAACAATTTAACAAATCCAAAAGAAAATTAAGATAAAAACGAATTTGTAATATTTACAGTTGAGTTTCTTAGAATGATCTAGATAATTTAATAAAAACAAAAGAAGATTAAGTGTTATAAATTTTTGAATTACTTATGTCGTACGTGTGAACATATGTCGTTGGTGTTAAAATATTTTACTATTTTCAGAGCGACAAAATGGAAGCGAAAGACTTCACATTTGAGAAATTTAAAACCTTATACTTTAAGATATGTCCTCGGAACGATATCGAAGAACTGTTTCAATCGATGTAAGAGTTTATTCGATTTACAGCTAAAATGTCGGCGTGTTCGTGTCAAAAGCCTCCAATAATAAAAGTTGACACAAGAAAAATCCTGTTTCAGTACGAAAGGAAAATCGGATACAATCAATCTGGGGCAGCTGGTGCAGTTTATGAACGAGAAACAAAGAGATCCTAGGCTCAATGAAATTTTATATCCTCTTTACGACGAGAAACGATGTACAGAAATTATTAACGATTATGAGGAAGACGAGAAAGTGAGAAATTCAAGTAAGTTGACACTTCTTATATTTATTTACAAATTCAAATTTTATTGTAACTATATAGGAAGAAAGAAAATTTCAAAATAAATTCAGTTGAAAAGTAATTAAAGTCGTAAATTTCAAACTACTTAAATATTTCAAAATTTTCAGTTTATACACAAGAAAAGGTATCGAACCCGGAAATTCAAAAAATTGATGTAATGTAGAGTAAGTCAAGCCTAATACATTGCAATCTTTCACATACCGAATTACACTTTAAAGGGGTGAAACCGCCCCTTTAAAGAAATGCAAATTTTCTTTCCCTTTGATTATCTTGAATACGGTAAGAAATAGCGAAAAAGGTTTAAACAAAAAGTTCTTTAACGTCTATAAAATTACAAAACAAAATTTTAAAAAATTTTGATTTTTAAAATGATTGGTTTCCAAATTTTATTTTACAATTTCATAGACGTGAAACAACAGTGTATTTTTTGTTTAAACTTTTTTCGCTTTCCCTTGCCGTTTTCAAGATAATCGAAGGAAAAAAGAAATTTTCATTTTTTCGAGGGATGGTTTCACCCCTTCAAAGTGAAATTCCGCACGAAGAAATTGCAATTTATTAGACTCGACTTACTCTATTTACACACAAAGTTTCATAATTCTTTGAATTCCTGGGTTCGATACCTTTCCTTGTCAGATCCATTTCATAATATTACAAAAGTACACGTAATGAAGATGTATGCGTAGCCAATTCTTGCAGCAAGAATTAACCAAATACATAACGAATGAATGAACGAAGATGAAAAGAAAGATTGATTTTCTCGAAACGTTGATTGGTTGACTTGCGCTGTTTTGGAAGTCGTGGCTTCAATTATATCAATTCTAATTATTTTTCTTACAGAAAGTTTTACCAAAGAAGGCTTCATTCGTTATTTAATGTCCGACGAAAATGCTCCGGTATTTCTGGACAAACTGGAGGAATGGATGGACATGGATCAACCTCTTTCGCATTACTATATTAATTCAAGCCACAACACTTACCTAAGCGGCAGGCAAATCGGTGGTAAAAGCACTGTCGAAATGTACAGACAAGTGCTACTAGCTGGTTGCAGGTGATTATTTGTTATTTGCTTCTTTTATTTTGTAATAAAAATTATATTCCTTCTTTTCAAAACGTTTTTGTATTTACATGGTATATATATATATATATATATATATATATATATATATATATATATATTTACTGTAGAGAGGACTACTATTTGCTGTAGTGAAGTTCAAAAAGAAACTTTACAGGTCCTCTAAGGATTAAAAAATGAATAAGAAACGAAGAATTATTGTCGTTATTTTCTTCTGCAATAAGTAGCAATATTACGCTCTTAAAACTTCAAACATAGGAATATATTTCTATATATTATTGACGAAATAAGGATCAATATAGAAATTATTTGAAGATTTTGTTATTCATTAATTATTATTATTCATCAGATGCGTGGAACTCGATTGCTGGGATGGAAAGGGGGAAGATGAAGAACCAATTATAACTCACGGGAAGGCTATGTGTACAGATATTCTTTTTAAAGATGTTATATATGCTTTAAGAGACACTGCATTTGTCACTTCGGAGTACCCTATAATTTTGAGCTTTGAAAACCATTGCTGTCTCAAACAGCAGTACAAATTAGCTAAGTACTGTGACGAAATATTAGGCGATCTGTTGCTAAAGGAGCCATTAAAGGATTATCCGGTAAGTAAAATTTATTTTTCGCGTATCTTCAATGTTATATTACATTGTAGTACCAGATATTACTACATTTTTAATGTCAGATAATATTATATTGACTTATAAATGAATTTTACTGAATAACTGAATACAAACATAAAATAAATATCTATATAAACACCTTGAAGTCTTACACAATAACAGATCTGATATCATTAAATCTGCGTTATTCACGTTGCAATGCAATAATTAAACTGTTAATTTAGAATAACGAATATTCTCCTTTTTAATCTTGTATATCTCTGATTGAGTTTGGTTAATTTTACTTATTTATCCAAACAGTCTTGCATTGAAATATGCCATAATACACATGGGAATGTAAACTAAATTATATAGTAATACCCGCTGAAATTTCACTATAATCTGCGTGGTTAAATTCCCAAGACTAACCCTCACTCTTCCCCCACCAGTCAGTCCCTCGAGCTCGACGAAGTCTCATCTCAGTAGGCAAGAACAGAGAATGAATACAATAAAAAGAAATGTGATCGATTGTGAAAAATAAACATCCAATGAAGCAAATTTTATTTTCCGTAATTTTAGTCCTGTTTCTGTAATTGTAACGCAATTGGATAATTGAGACTCTTCCGAGTAAAACGAGCACAAACAAGATGCAAATCGGACTAATTTTGCCGGTTTAATACAAGTAACAAAATTAAATATATGAATGTTTCAAATCGATAAAACTGGTTCAATTTGCGTCGTGTTTGGACTCATTTTAGTCTGGAGAATCTCAGCAATCTATTGGTGTTACATTTGTACAGGTGAGGTGAAAATTACTGAAAATAACATTTTCCCTCTTGTGTGTTTATTTTTTTTCAGATGCGGTATAGTTTTGCAGTATCGTGTCACGTCATCGCTGCTCGACGTACTGCGTTCATCTTACTTACGCTCGTTATTTGAGTTTTGTGAAATTTAAGCGGGCATCACTGTAATTGTATTCGCTGTGAAGTAAATTGCTTCTATCGCTATTCCACATTATTTGATTTTATTCGATATTCATGGTCGACAAATTACTCGTTTAAAACGTTAATCGATGAAAACAATAATGAAACAGTTTTTCAAAGTTAACAACATGTTATATCTTATATGAGCACGCAACATGAAAAGTAAATAGAGATTATAATACTTTTTTATCGGAGTGATGAATGTGTAGCAAGAAATATGTATTAAGTCATCCCATGAACAATGCGGTTTTTTATTTTTCTTCCATTTTTAAAAATAAAGATGAACAAACCTTTTTTTAAGTAAGTATAATGTATAAATAGACAATTTATAGATAATGGAGGAGAATATGTTTCAGATTAAAAACAATTTTGTCTATCTCTATTATTAAAAATAAAAGAAATATAAAAAACTGCATTGTTTATGTAAGGGCCTAATAATTCTTTATTTTGTAATCGTAAACTAAATGTTACAGCTCGAACCAGGGCAACCGCTTCCACCACCAAGTGCACTAAAGCGCAAAATATTAATAAAAAATAAAAGGTTGAAGCCGGAAGTGGAGAAAGTCGAACTAGAATTGTTCCGGTCCGGACAATTCGAAGCCAAAGATGAAGTGGTTGAAGATCCAAATGCACCTGCGCCCCCACCGCAAGAACCACCGAAGGTTTGTTGCTATGATTATGTTCATCATTCAAAACCGAAGAATTGTATCTGTAATTTTGACAAGATGAGCTTAAAAAATTGAGTTAAAAAAATTCACAATTCAGTTACTATTAACGCAAAAATGACCATCAACCAAATATAAACTTTTATGGAAATTGTCATACTTTTTACATTGATTAACAGCTAAAGAAGTAAATCAAATAAAAAATAAAAGTAAAACAAATCAAATAAAATATTACTTCGAATTTCTTAAAATTTGCTAGTCTTACAGTAAACTTTGGATAATAGTAACATCGGAGACCTCTTCATAATTGCAACGTCGTCATCCCCACCATATCCTCAGCGAGTTTCTTTTAACATACCACGGCACTCGACAACCAATCGCGGTTGAAGAGTGTAACATAATCCGATTATTGTCCCTTTCTATGTATATCTGAAACATCGATCATTTATGTTTTGAAGTTTGATTTTTGAGTTAAAGGTCTCAAGCTCATCGCGAGCCTTTAATGTTTCTGACCGGTTCGACTCTCAGTCTTTCTTTTTCCTTCACTCGTGTTGTGCTTTTCTACGTCCGTTATGCTAAAATCTTCATTTCTTGAGATCAAATCGATTCTACCTCTTCATAATTGCAATCTTCTGGTTCTGTTGAGTGTTCCAGTTATCCAATGTTCACTGTAGATAAAAATATACTATATATTTATCTTTACGAATATGTTTCATATTTAAAAATAAAATTAGAATATCCTGTAATAAAAAGAACACGGACATTTATTTTTTGTTGTCATTGACATTACACATCAAATATTTTTTCATCATTGAAATTGCAGGAGATATCTTAATAGTTAGATTTTGAAACACCTCGTGTATCATATTATTTCTATTATGTATAATATTATTAATGTAATTATATAATATGAAACGTATAAAAGCCATCTGATCGAACCAATATTCTCTAATCAACATTTACACATAATGAATAACATAAACAAGCAACACTTACTAAAATCATCATTAATTAGTGAACTATTAATTGAGCAGGATATAACAATTATTGCTTTGATTGAAATTGATTTATCGAACATAAATGCTGGATATTATTTAATATACGTGCTATTAGATGCTGATATTGACGTTCCTAACGTTGATATTGAAAAATATTAAAAACTTTATAAAAACACATTCTGCTGTACAAGTATAAGCATTTATTATTACAAGGATTCCATTTATTAAATTATTAAATTCTTTGAAACTGAAAACTGTCCAGAATACAAAGTAATTACGTACTAATGTTTCATTAAATTTTTATAACTATAAATATAGTTAATCCGGTTTCGTTCTTCGGGACTTTTTAACCTAATCATGTTTCCAGTTTTTTAACACTATTTAGTTTCTTGAATTTCTTTTATCTAACCGTATTCTCATTTTATCAGGTATAGTTTTTGAGTGTAATTATTATTAAACTATGCGTTCCCACTTTTTCAATAATATTTCAAATATTAGATAAGCCACATAAATTACGTAGCATTGCAACATATAAAAAGCATTGCAACAGTGCTAAAGTAATACATTTCTCTATTTAGTATTACTTTGATTTTATATAATACATTATATCAACCCCTTGAGCAGAAATGACGTGCTCACTGCGCAGAACTTAATTTTAGAAATCAATCTATAAATTTGCCGTAACATGGGCAAAATATATTTCTCATTTTCATAAAGAAATTTAATTGAATCTGTAGTACCTCAGTTTTCATTGTAATAGTTGTTTCATTAAAGCTGCGATAAAATTAAGTAGCGTAAAGAGGAGCATTTAATTCCAAATAAATCGGATGGCAAAGAATTAAGCAGATTTATTGGTACACATGCAGTAGGTGTACTAAAAGTTTCTTTCTGATTCTTCAGTAAAATCAATGTTTTATCTAAAATAACGTACTCATAAATAATGTCCAATCACCAAAGTAATTTCCATTATTATTTATGACATTCTACCACTTCCAGGATGTGAATTTATCTAGATAAATCAAGCTTATCGAAAAGAATGTTTTACTTTACTTAATATATGTACATATATGTACTAACAAATCTGCTTAATTCTTTGCCGTCCGATTTATTTGGACTAATATATAATTATATATTATTATCCAGACTGATTCATTCAATCGTGCCATCTGAATGTATTTATAAACCATTTATCACATAGCAAAAGATTCTAAACGAAAGTTATTTTATTTGTTGTTAGTAATTTCTATTTTTGATGTCAAACAACTTCTGCAAACATTTTTGTACCCAACAAATAAATGTTGTTGGTACGATTAAACGACTCACCCTATATTTTATAATTACGATTCGCATTATTTGTTTATTGAAAGCGAATATGGAACATTATAGGAAGAAGCACCACCGGAAGGTGCACCAGCTGAAGGGGGTGCGCCAGGCGAAGGAGGTGCTGAAGGTGAAGCACCACCTATCCAGTATACCGGTAGTACCATGGCTTGCCATCCCTGGCTTTCTTCGATGATCAATTATGCACAACCGATAAAGTTTCAGAGCTTTGAAACTGCGGAAAGTAAGTAAAATACTTAGTTCCTTCGTAATAATAAAAAAGAAACATAGTTCTCTATTATATTAAGAGTACCCATAATTAATGGCGTCTCGGCCTGACGTTTGTCATTGAAACAGTGTTGCAAATTTCGTGTGAATCAAATTGATGATCTATTAGCGCTAAAGTGACCTCAAACACTGTCCTTACAAGCTGTTTAAGTTTACTGGCAGATTCAATATCATTTAAAAAGAATGTGTTCAGATAAAATTATATATGCTTTACGAATTTCGTAAAGAAAACAATGCTACCGTTGCAACAAATAATATTAATAGTGTTTATCCCGAAGTACTAAGTGTCTGCAAGTGTCACTGATGATTCACCAAACTTTAACGGGGACTTTCGTCTGTAAGACGATGAGAGGTCAGGAAGTCCGCCTCTTCTTAAAGACGACGAATTGAGGGGTGTAGTTGAAAAAGATCCGAGTTCGACAATTGGCAAGATAGCAGATATCCTTGGTGTATCGTGGTTTATAGTTCAAAAACATATTCGCAAAAGTGGAAAGATATACGGCAATGCGGAAAATAGATCTCGCATGTCCTTAGTGCAGACGATCGAGCAGCGAGAGTTGCTGTATGCAATTCGTTACTCGTTAGACACAAAGCAAAGCCCTTTTAGATCGTTTAGTTACGAGGGATGAAAAATGGGTTGTGTATGATAATTTAAAGCGGAAACCATTATAATTACCCCAAAGTGATATACCGATGCCAACTCCAAAACCGCATATTCATGCGAATAAAGTGCTGTATGTATAATTGAATTTGTAGGTAGTTATTCATTTTGAACCTTTTAAGCCCAGAAATACTGTTACTGCCAGCCTTTGTTGAAAACAATTAACACGCTTAAGCAGTGCAATTGTAAAATAACATTCTGCTTTGATTAATAAAGAGGCTGTCATACTGCAGCACGACAAGACAAAGCCACACACTGTAACAGTCACGCAGCAAAATGTCAGAGAACTTACACTGAGAAACTTTGATACATCCGTCGTACTCTCATGTTTTAGTCCCACCTGATTTTCATTTATTTAGATCTCTACAGCATCTTTTAAATAGTAAAAGATGTTGCAATTATGAAGATGTCAAAAACGGAATACAAAAGTATTTTAATGAAAAATCAAGGAATTCTTATAAAAGGTGCATACAAAAGCTCATTTCCAAATGGCAAAATATAGACGACTACGGCGATTATATCATTGACTCAGTGTTTCATGTATAATTTAAAACACTATGAAATATTTATTGTCAAAACTTGTATGTAGTCAAAACATTTGTTTTAATGAAGCGGAAATTCAAAAGTCAAGATTCTTCATAACGATTGCTCTGTTGTGCTTCTTGTATCTCATATAACCAATAAAATTTCGGAAAATTAATTTGGGCAACCTGATGGGCAAAGTATTAACACGAGGAATACGTTCAAAGAAAACCAAGCGAATGATACAATGTTAATGAGGTCATCTTAACGCGTAAATAATGGGGATACGTGAAACATATTAGTGAACAGAAAAATATATCATTTTTCTTGTTTTATATTGAAACATATATCCTATGAATACATCAATTTAAAAACCCGCGTTAAAGTAATGAAAAAATGAAAATATTACAATAAACACAATTGCAATTAAGTTTTAAATTAACAAAAGACAAATAAAAATCATCTGTTATAATGAACGCAGTAGTAAAGAATATTCTAAATTAACAAAACACAAATAAAAGCTATTTATCACAATAAATTGCGAAAAATGTTTCAAATTGATAAAAAATAAATCAGAATGTTTTATCGTAATAATTTACTGTGGTGATATAAACGCAGCATTATTATTATTACAGAGAAAAATATTCACCACAACATGTCTTCGTTCTCGGAAACCGCTGCACTGAATTATCTGAAAACTCATTCAGTGGAATTTGTTAACTATAACAAACGTCAAATGAGCCGCATCTACCCCAAGGGTACTCGAGCTGATTCCTCAAATTACATGCCTCAGGTAAATCAGATGATTACAGTAAAGAAATTTTATTAAAGTGCATATTTAGATCAGAGAAGATTTCATTTTATAAAATAATGTTTAAATGTCACGTGTCCTTAATCATTTATCTAAATAAATAAAATTTCCTAAAGAACTATTTATTTCCGAAATAAAAATTTACTTACTTCGTCTTGCGACTGTAAAAACTTTCAACAAAATAATTATTGTAACTGAGTGTATGTCTACGGAAGAAATAATTCATTTTGTACATTCTTAATTGCTAGGTCTTCTGGAACGCTGGCTGTCAGATGGTAGCATTAAATTTTCAAACGCCAGATTTACCTATGCAGCTGAATCAAGGAAAATTTGAATATAACGCGACAACGGGGTACTTGTTGAAGCCTGATTTCATGAGAAGGCCGGATCGAAATTTTGATCCATTCTCTGAGGACGTGGATGGTGTTATCACTGCTCAATGTTCCGTACAAGTTAGTGTTATTTTGTAACCAGCATTATATAATATAAAGAATCATCAAGAAGCATCGTATAATATAAAGAATCTAATTAAGAAATTAATTCATAAAACACTACATTTTTGTTCCAGATAATAGCAGGACAATTTTTGTCTGATAAAAAAGTGGGCACTTACGTTGAAGTAGATATGTATGGTTTGCCGGCAGACACTATCAAGAAGGAATTTAGAACGCGAATGGTGCCAGCGAACGGGTTAAATCCAGTTTACAACGAGGAACCATTTCTTTTCCGAAAAGTTGTGCTTCCAGACTTGGCAGTTCTCAGATTTGGTACGAAATTGATTCTTAATGTTATAATAATTGATAAGAACAGAAAGAAAATTGAAAGAATCAGTGTTATAACATAACTTATCTATATTCATTTGAAGTCAGCGTACTGAAATCAAGGTTATTTCGTAGCTACAGTTTAGTAAATGTTTATAATATATAGAATGATTTCCATTGACATGTAGGATATAACGAAATTAATTAACAACAGTGCATTACTTTTTACTTTAATGTACCTATTCGTAATTACTTAAACAAAGAAATTTATTTTAACAAACACCGCATTAATCTACGCATTAAATCATTGTATTAAAAAAGAACACAATAATAAAGTAATCAGTAACTCATACTAACATTAACCTACAGTTGAAATACTTTAAGATAATTCTAATGCTTCCAATTATTGAGTTTTCACTTACATTATTCTCCATTATTAAAACACTATTAATTATCACTTTTCACGAGTAATACACAAACAGTTTAGTCTTCTATTTTTGCAGCACGGGTGACTATTCGTATCATATTTTACGAACACGTATAGCTTCATTTATTTTTTCAAAAAATTTAATTATTGAATTACACAAAATTTGTATAAATTTTCTTAAAAAATTAAACATAAGCCTTGGTTGCAAAACTGGGTCGAAATAGTTCTATATCCTTTTTACACATTAAACGTGATGTAACCGAAGCACACTTTTCCTCAAACATTTCTATTTACATTTTTAAATAAAAAAACGGAAGGACGAAAAAGTAACGCGTAATTCACATAAAAATCATGTACAAAGCGTTTCCGAAATACTGTACGCTCACGAAATCGAACGAGATTTTATATCCCGCGAGAAAGGGATAATAATAACACACTACAGGAAGCGGCACAAACTTCCCGCTCGACTCGACAAAAATGTATATTATTACAATTTATTTCGTGTACAGGCGTATACGAAGAGTCTGGCAAACTGCTGGGTCAACGTATTTTACCACTGGATGGCCTTCAGGCTGGATATAGACATATTTCGTTGAAGACCGAGGCGAATTTCCCTATGGCACTGCCGATGTTGTTCTGCAACATTGAGCTGAAGATTTACGTGCCCGATGGATTCGAAGGTAATAACTTGAGCAAGTTTCTCGGGCAAAAATAGAAGTGTACCGCGGATAGCTCTGATTCGAGCACGGTTCCTCCCGTTGCAGACTTCATGGCAGCCCTGTCTGATCCGGGTGGGTTCAGCAAGGGAGCAGAAAAACAAGCCGAGACGATGAAAGGACTCGGGATCGAGCAAACCGACGCGAAAGCGGAGGCCAAGAAGAAGAAAGAGGAAGAGGCTAAGAAGGGTATATACACATTTTTTAAGTAAATTACATCTATAACGGTCGGGCCGACGGGAAAGCGGTAAATAAACTTCCCTAATTATTCCCGGATGAATTCTGTTTATCCGCGTGTCTTCTGGAGTGGTTTAGCGAAGATTGTAATTAGAGGGAATAAGACCTGGTCCTAGGATCGTTACTGAGTTAGCATTGATTCTGTTTAAAATAATGGGAATAGTAATTTGTAAATAATTTATATAAAAAAGATGGGTATACTGAAATTTATCACGCATAAAGCGAATAAGAGTAAATAAATTTTACTTGTGAAAAGTGTAAAAATATTAAATGTTCTCTAATCAAGAGTGATATTAAAAATTATAGATTTTTTAAATAGTCACATTATTACGTAATATTCTCATTAACCAGACAACTACGTTTGACGAGTTATACACGTAATCTTAAAACACAAAATGGTACTAATTCTTTTAACGACAAATTACTTATTTTTTTTTTACATTCGACGAACATAAACTTTATTCTTTGATTTTATTTCACGCACAACAAAAGATTTCCGAATCTAAATCCCACAGTCAGCTGGTTAAATTTAATTTATACACAAACAATATTTCTTTTTGCTATGGATCTACAAAACTAATCACATGAGTGGTTTCTCCATAATTCCATGCAATACTAGCTTCGGAACATCTAATGCACTTCAGAAAAAACATTTGATTAATTCGTACCACAATTTGCAGAGGAATTCAAACCGGAACCTATCACGGTAGAATCGTTGCGAAGGGAGAAAGCGTTCAAACAGGGAAAGAAACAGCTAAAGGAATTGGACACCATGAGGAAGAAGCATCAAAAAGAGCGACAGACCATGCAGAAGAACCATTGCGCCGCTATTGATAAATTGGTGAAGGGAAAAGAGTATGTAATTGAAACGTCGCCTCTCCTATCGGACAATTTTGTTAGCTTCCAGCTGTGTCACATAATCGAGGTTGGCAATGATGAATCCCGTATTAATTTGCAGCAAGAGTGCGTTGCTTCAAGATGCCAATGTGAAAAAGGTTATAAGCGAGCAAACCGCCCAGTGGTCCGCCATGGTGGAAAAGCAGCGAAAAGAAGAGTGGGAATTATTGAAGAATCAAACGGAGAGCGCTAGGGAAGAATTCAAAAAACTAATCGAAATTGTTCAGGCTAACCAAGTGAAGCAATTACAAGCGAAACATGATAAGTATGTTAATTATATTACTTTTTTTAATGTAACTGTTTAGACTTTGTTTATCTGATTTAATCTACTTTAAGATTAATATTACCGGGAAAAGTTCGTGTTGATTTTATAAGAAAAATTTAAAGAAAAAATGTTTTTGTATAATTATTTTATTTTATTTGATACCAACGGTATAAACATAAATTGCAAGTAATAGCAATTTCAGTCATTAAACTAGTGAAATACTAAGTGAAATAGACCTCAATTCACTGCTAACAAGAAAGTTGCATGAACTTCTTCCGACACCTAATATTTTTGAATTCTTTATTTCTCTTCATTAATCTGTTAACTGTGGAATTTAGTTTGAAAAATCACTCGTTTTGCGCACAATAAAATCAAAAAATGAAGTACGTACTCATCAAACGCAATTAACTGGTTAAGTAAGAAGAGACTTAAAAAATACAATTTTGAGTTGTAAATAGGAATAAAAAGACAATAAAAGTTCCAAATATTGTTACAGAAATCTAACGAAGAAACTTGTTCAAAAATAAAATACACGCCTTTAAACTCCAGGAAAAATATTAAACTGTAAATAACAGAGTAGTAATAATATGTGTCAGATCACATTAGAAAAATCATATTATTGATAAGACAGTTCTATAAAAAGAGAACAAATAACTCACGAACATCGTTTTCAACTTTATTTTCAGAGATATAAAGGACATGAACGCGGCTCAAGTGAAAATATCTGTGGATACAGCTAAAGAAGTGATGAACGACAAAGCGTTAAAGTCGAAGGGTGACAAAGACCGTCGACTTCGCGAAAAGAAAGAGCAAAATACGAAGAAATTCATGCAAGAAAGGAAAACTGTGCAGATCAAACAAGCCCGTGAAAAAGAAAAGCTGACGAAATCGCATGAAAAGCAAGTGGCTGAGCTGGATGGCGAAATTACCGCGGTAAATTTGACATTTTTCAAAATTATTCATTTGTCACTCGAAAATAATCAGAAATATTTACAAAAATCATTTACATTCGAATAACGTATTTTCTGTTGCAGGCCATTGAAATGTACAAAAACGAAGCACTTCACCTCGACATGTCGTCTAAAACAGAATTTTTCGTGTAAATGATTTCCCGATGTCGATATTTACATACTATATTTAAGAAGATTTTTCTATGCATTTTTACCGTAAATGTTCTTTCTATTTCTATTGTATCCGTCTAGGCTTTATTCTTTGCTACACTGCTTCGCTTTACGACGATTCAAACTATTTGTACGAGCATTTATGTACACTCGTTTAATACGCCCTTTGAACCTTACATTTGTTTATACGCTTGCGAATAGCTTTCTGAGACATTCTAAAACCAGAATTTTTGACGAATGTTTCCAGATTTTATATATTACCTTTTACCCCCAAATATTTTTGATAAATATTTATTTGTAATATTTTATATGTAATTATATTAATATATAGTAACGATTATTCTTCTACCACCGTTATAATATTATATTTCAATTGTAACTACAAATGTTTTACGAACTTTCGAGAGAAAAGCTACATTTCAATAAATGCACTAAGAATTTTAGAAACTACACTCGTTTCCGTCTTTCTCGACCAATCAAACAAACCAGTAAAATTGCTCAGAAATTTATTTCTTCAACCTCTTGTACAATTAAAATACATTATACACGTAGTCAACAATTTAATATTATCACTTTTGTACTATAAATCTAAATCATCTCCATTATTACACTAATTTGAACACAAAGTCTTGTACTATATCTATCACTCCATGACCTCGTGCGAACATTCAGCCATCGTGGACCTCGAAATTCGCTTGTGCGAACGAAAACTGTGTTTTGTAACAATCTGAGCATCGACAGAGGGAACTTTGGTACGCGGAGTAAAAGGCACGCAGTTAACAGATCGAATAAATAACGGGAAAAAAGAAGAAACGTTGCGACACAAACCATGAAACTCGCGGAAGAAATAAACGGCGGTATCTGGAGCTTAAAGGGTTTTCTCCTTATACCGTCCCACGTAGCTTTGAATAGACGGCTGCCTGTAAACTCGTAAAGAGACAATGGAGCCGGCACATGCGCCGACCCAATAGACTATCACGTGCTCCATAAAAGTAGTTCCCAAACATCCGTATTTCAAAGCGGTAGCCAGTGCTGGATTAAAGTAGCCGCCGGAATAATCAAACGCTGGAAGCAGAATAAAAATAGACGAAACATCAGCCCGGTTATCGACGAGTATTTGCATCAGAGTAAAATGCTTGAAACACTGGGTGTTCCGTTTCATTGAAAACCTGATGATATATCGTGAATCATTGAACGCTGGTTACTTTCTTTTTAAGGAATTGGTTAATTTGGAAGAAAACTTTGTGGGTATCAGTTATTGTTATATACACTCTACGTATAGAAATTGTAAAAACGATTTTAGAATGTTAGAAATATTCGTTATAGTTACATTTCTACAGTGTTTCTATAAAAATATAGTTTTTGTTTATATCGACTTTATTCATTCCTTTTGGATCTTGTCAAAAATGCAATCTATTGCGATTCAAATATTTTCTTCCTTCGACATCATTTATTACATTAATGTCATACAATTATAAGGATGAGTTATTTAAATTAAGTGTATTTAAAATATACTTTGTTTTATCATACAAAAAACAACATTTTTTTATAAAATTATTTAACAGATTCATTACCAGCGTAGCGTATTTGTAACGATCAATAGTTCATATTGCAAAGAAAAGTAAATTACGTTTACAGGTATTTTTATCCAATATTGCAATGCATGGTACATTGCGCAGGAAATCGCAGAGATTTGTCTCCTCAAGTATTATTTGCATTTTACAAAAAGGATATGTTTTATTTAATAAAATATTGTAACCATGAAGGCTGTTATTGAAAGAAATGCTGATAGCGAATGAGTTAATGTAGCAGGCGATTATAAATTAGTGAGATCCCGAACTGTTAGATGAATTTGAATTACAGGTCATCGGTTAACTGAACTATAGCAACTGTTCTACGAAATTGCGATACCTGTCTATAATATAATTTTTTTGCTAGTCACAGCTCTAAATTATGTAGTAGGTACATCGTTGTATTCGATCGAACAGGCACCATTATTTTTTTAATAAAGAATCATAAGATTCATTTACAATATACAATATTTCTCTCTATGTCTAACAACCCTTATAAAAATAATTTTAATATAAATAATAAAACTACAGCATTATTTTTACAAATATACATTTCATCCCCTGCATTGAAATCGGTGGTTATACGTACTATCACTGACTATTTAATGTAATGAACAAAACGGATGTGTACGTTCTTGTTTGCTTCACTATACAGACGCGAGTTATAGAATAATTAATTGATTTATGATGCATCGTATTTTGAAATGTAAATTTGACAAGTATCGAATTAAAAATCCATATTCCTGGTATACGGTTACTCTAAATTACAAATATTCAAATACACAGACACGTTTTTTTATTAATATATTCATACTTTAGTTGATAGAATTGTGGGTACCCGGTATTTTGAGTACATTTATTCAAATAATTTACAAAAGACATATGTATTATTTATGAAAGGGCACATGCATTAAGTGCAAATAATTTTACATTTTTTACCTATATTCTTTGTTGCCAGAAAAATGTTATTTTTTTAATTGGGAATTATAAATTAATATTATAAGTTAAGCATACCTGCAATGACCAAACTTGTCCCGATGAAAGAGTCAATTAGAACACTAAACTTCGGATTTATTTCGTTTAAGCCATGCGAGACCACCCTGTATATACAGGTTGCCACACATTCGATAGCCGCTCCGAAAATTACAGGTACCTTAAAACAGAAACCAATATTTTTACGTAAGAACTAATAAAGTATCTTTAATATCAAAACTTCTGTAAAATGAGAAGTTCCTCGCACTGAAAAGTAGACAAATTTTTAATTGAAATTATTTTCTTTACGCAAAAAAGTCTCAAAAATATATTACACTATATGCCATTCAATATGATAATCATAAATTATTATTTCTACATAAAAATGTTCTCTATATGACCATTTCTATACACAAAAGAAGGAAAACGAGATACTTCAATTACATTTTCCATGTAAATTTTGCCACAATGAAATCCAATTAAATGGTCAATTATAATAATTATTATTCATTATCGTTTCTTATGTATTCTTTGCTTTCTCAACGTACACAAAAATTGTATTATGTCCGTATCATGTAAATATCATAGGATACCAAAAATGATATGTTACTCGCTACAAAGGATGGATTCAAATAAATTCATACATATTCAAGGTGAAGCCTCGATCATGAACCAATGTAGTCTTTCTGTAACGATCGATTAACGATAAAGTTGAATGTTTATTGTTCTTACTTGCAAATCGGTGGTGCAGTCCGAGAAAGCTCTATTTTTGTGCGTTGAAACGATTTCCAGTGCCCAGAGTAATTGAACGTATCTAAAGATGGCAAGGCCGCCGACGAGTTCGGCCCAGATTAAAAGAAAAGCGTCGCGCAGTGATTTCTTCCCCTCGATGACATCCTCGATGTGTGTATAAGGGCAGGCAGTCGCGTCGCCCCAGTTCAGGGACCACCAAATCGTCAATATGAATAAATATATGCCGTACATAGAGACACCCCAATTGTCAGCGACTAAAATGTAACGTCAAATGTGCAACGACAAAAGCAAAGGTATTCAGTACCAAGGAAATATAATACCTTTTGGTGAATATGAATGCTATCGACCTACTTGGCACGGTGAACCGATCATCTTTTATCGCTACTGCAATCGATTGTAAATGGATACTACTGTACGTAATATTGATTCAAACAATTAAAATTAAACGTGAAGCGAATTTCATTTAGCAAAAGTTATAACTCTGAAAAGTTGTATAGTTATGGTATTTCGAAATAAATTAAAAGACATTCAGTTATGTAGATAAAAATCGTTTAAATATAGAAAACCTTTCTTCAGTTTAATAAATCCTTACTAAATCCTAACCGACCGGTTTGTTGATCAATGAACTTAAGATTATTAAATCTCATAGAAAATAGGTGTTTTAGAATGAATTTTAAAATCGATTAATGTTAAGTGGAATGATATGAAATGAAAATCTACGCGTATCGTACGTATTACGATAAACTTACTTATTATAAGTTCGAAGCATGCCCCGCATAGTTCGGCAGTAGCGATACCTTCCAAGAATAGGGACTTGACAAATGGATCCCGTATATAATAATTCACATATCTTCTCGCCCAATATGCTATAAGATTCGTAAGTGCTATGTATAACGTGGAAACAGCTAACGCAATCAACGTTGCAGCCATGGTGCTGATCGAATGTATTCAAGTTCAATGTGAGTGCTACAAGAGTAATAAAGCATATACAAATACATATTTATGAATCTATTAATATTAAATAATGTCTATCAAAAAAATCATAATTACAATTTCAAAATATGAAGAACTTCAACTTAATTAAAGTCAAACTCATCTTGTTACTCAAACTGCTCGATTTTCTTTAAAATGCCAAAAATATGATTTCTATTAGTTACAAACACAACGTTGTACCGTTTTAGTATTAATAACTGTCAGTGCGATAAAGATGCTTGGATTAATTTATATGTTTCAATTACATTAGTTTCAGAAATGTATTTAATTTTCTAAGGTAATCAAAATATTGTAAATTCCATAACGAAAGTTATTGTTGAGTTTCGTTAGCTGTAATGTAAAAGCCATAAAAGTGAACGCATTATTCCGTAACATTTTAAACCAAAGGACGGAACAATACATCAAACTATAGCCAACTATAGCACACGTCAGTGGATTTAAAAATGATCCCCGTCGTGTGTTAGCGTCATAATGCATCTACGAAATGTAACTAACGGGGAGCTAAAACCAGGGCATTATGCAACGGTGGATGATCATTTAACGGACTATGGTTTCAGCTGTGTATCGTAGGATTATAAATTTTCCATGGCAAACTTACGTGTTTATCATCGAACTTCACTTGTTTTTGTCATTCTTTTTTCGATCGAATTATTGCACGTTGACACAGTATGCGAACTATTTCTCTGTCCTTTCTTTCCCTTTCAGCGCGACAAGAGTTATTTAAAACTGGCCAGTGTAATTGAATACATCTGCACGGATATGTCGCGTCGCTTTAAATAACTGAACTCCCGAATTACCTGCTTGGACATCGTCACGGTGCATAAAAATTCACTAGTTTTTTGTGTATAACAATTTCAGATTAATTGCGGATACATTTGAAATGAATAACAATGATGTTAACCTTTTACACAATTGCACGAATGATTTAGTAAAGCTAACTTGTTTGTTGTAAAAGACTGCACTTTAACACATAATAACATACTTAATAAGAAAATATCGGTTTCAAAAATGGAGCTCTCCAAAATATTAATTTCTAAATGCAAACGTTCAAATTAAATTCGAATAATTAAACAGCCTATACGCGCTCCTTTAATAAAATTGTAAAGTATAAGAAAGATAATTTTAAGGTCAATGACTCCGTGAAAAACAATCTTTATATTTATATATGTGTGTATATTCATTGCAAAACTTAAGGTGTTGAAACAATTTTATTTACGTTGTGTGTCGTTTAAGCTTGATGAACTCGGTTCAAAGATGTAAACATTCTGCCTAGAGTTTTAAAAATTTGAAGGAAATAGTAATTACTGTTTACAAACTTTATGTTTATTCATTCCACTAAACTTTGTTCTAAAGTTTCACCGACCTTTCATTTTTCTAAATATATTGATCTCATCCAATTCTGATTGTTTAAATAATTGTCTTTACACAACTTTATCTAATTAAATTAATGATTGTTCCAGTTTCCCTCTGTTATTTAAATATAAAGTATACTTTCTCACCTTAGCTACTTTTATTAATTTTAATGGTAATTTTTGAATTTTCTATGTTCGCATTATAACATAATATCGTTTTGTTTATTTATTCAATCCTTTTTAATACAATCGAAAAATATTCAAATTGGTAAATGTCTGTACAGTAGCACACATTCTTAACACAGCTGAAATTCACTACAATTTGGGTATTACAGCCGATCAAAACTAATTCGACCTTGTTCGATGAACAGGTAAGGCTTCTCTAGAATTTAATCCGTTAGGTACGTTAGCAACAACCTGTTTTCGTATCGTTCGTAGCACAAAAGTAGTGAGTTCGATATACCAATACTAAGATCCTTAATAAAGTTGATTGGCCCACATTGTAACAAGATGAAGTCATTTCATTATCGAAAGGCAAGGCATATTCTTAACCCACTTAGAAACTATGTCCTTTTATCCATTCGATAATAATTTTTAAATAAGTGTAAAACAAACGTGCACCTTCGATACAATTTCCGAATGCATTGATCTAAAATAAAAGTTCTAAACTTGTTCTTAATTATAAAGAAAGTTTGAAATACATATGTACACAGTTATGATTGGATGTTTTTATTCGTTTTATGAAGTATTAACTACATTTATTACATAAGTAAATGATTCCATGTTTGTTTATGAATGTGGATTAACTTCAATTTTTATCATTATAAAAAAGAAAGTAAACTTTATTTACAAGAATCAAAAGACTCTCCTTTGTGCTTTTTGGCCGCTTGGGGATCGTCTTGATTCTCTGTTTTTAACATTAACCTGGGAATTCGCTTCGATTTTAGATACGACATTGTTTCACTTGACGATCTAAAAATATAAATTTATATATATTTTATTGGTATGTAACATTAAAAAAATGTCAATTGAATTATATCATTATATGTACCTCGGAAGAGAAGTTTTTGAATCTGTTAACATCTCTGTTGAATTACTTTCAGTCGAACTGGAACTTGTACATGGAGAATAAGGAATGATCTGATAAGTAGTCCTATTAAGTATTTCGTTAGTTGGTTCATTATTTTCTGTTTGATTTGGCATATTGTTACTAATGCGATTCTCGCCATCTACTGTAGACTTTTTTTTATCTTCTACATCTGACTTTATCGACTTTATATCCACGTGGTTTTCAGCCTTATTTTTCAATTTACCATCTTGCGTAGGAAAGTTTACAACAGGAATAGTAATATTTTTATCTCCTTTCGTTGCATTCATTAATGCAATTAATAGCTTTGATAATTCTTCTCTTTTTCGTGTCACGGTTATTTCTTGAAACCAGTTTTTCAATGTCTTAATTGGTAATGTATAATCTTTTATGGGATTCTGAAAAGAGATTACGTATAAACATTTCATTTGATGACTAATAATAAAAAGAATTTAATAAATAGTAAAAAGAAATCATTTTGATATAATCTTACTTTAAAGAAGCTCTCCACATATTGTAATACATATAAGCCGCAATCAGTAAAATTTGATTGCTGAGGAACTTTTAACGACGCCCCTTTAATAGTATCCTTCGAAAATACTTTTTCACTTCCCATTTTTGCGACATATTCGCAGCTCAAGTAATCTCTTAACGTAGCTACCACTCGTGCTCTACTTGCTCCCGCAAGAGAATCAAATATTAATATGCACGGTCTGTAAACGATAAAAACAAAATTGTACACGATACTTGGTAAAACTTGTTAATATAAACAAAATACTTACACTTTAACAGTATTCTTATCTTGTGGCACATTCTGCTCTATTTTTGGTAGGTGGCTTTTATCTTCTGTAGTTTCAGACTCCTCCTGAATGAAACATCAAGGATTATATACTTTGTCACATCAAATTTGTTCACTATTCGTGGTATTATGTAATATGAAATGTCGGATTTTGCGGACAAAACTTTATTTAATATTCTAAAAGACATTTATTCAATCAAAATATGCTCTATTTGATTCGATAAACTTCTGCCAACGCGTTTTTAATGAATATATTACTTTTTTGAAAAATCCTAAATATTTGAAATTAATAAATTTTAAAGACATGGTTATAAACTACTGTTTTGGTTTTACCACGGGACTCATTTTGCAAAGAAACATCACCGAAACGAAATTTTGCAAATCAACGCTACACTATTCTTTCATTCACAGTATTGTCCTCAAATGCTTTGTTCATATTTTTTGAGCAGTTTTCGCAGTATTATTTCCAAGTTTGAATTCGTGTAACAAATGAAAACAATACAAGAAATAGTTATTATACATAATTCGGAAAAACTTTTTGGAAAAAGTTACGCTGATATTCGGTAATGTTTAAGAGGTTATATGAAAAACAAGGGAATAACAGCAACAGTAATACAAACACTTATGAGTGAGAAAAATCAGACATTTCATATTACATGACTTAATGTAATAGATGTGAACTTACATCTTCCTCGCTATCCATTTCCATTTCTTCATCATCGCCTTCTGCTTCATCCCTCTCCGAACCATCGTCAGGTTGATCTATAGTTATAGTAGCCGTGACAGGTGCCAAAGTGGTGCTTCCAATCGTAACAGCTTGAAGTTTCACCTCTTTCAGTTTTTTACTTCTTTGTACAGTCTTACGGACATCATTCTCCTCGGAATGAGTACGATTTGCAGACACTTCACCCACCAATCCAGGAAAACAAATAATAGCCAAAAACCAGTGGGCGCTGTAACATATAATTCATGTAAAAGACAATTGAAGAAATAAATGAGTAATAAGAATAATACGTGATTTCATAAAAACTCACTGTTCGTTTATAGGAATTATAACAAAATCCTTTTCAAATATATTCACGTTTTTTGACCACTTTTGTACTCTTGCATGTCTGTTTGCAGCGGCTGAGAGTGGAACATTACTCTCAGCAGCCTGTGTATGTGGACTTGTTAATCGTTTATAAAAGTATGAACTAAATACATGTGTTCTTTGCTGGTCACTTTCCGACAAGACTTCTAATGTTAAGTATTTTAAATAGAAGTCTATAATTACATCGTTTAAAAATTGGTCTTCACCAAGACATAAATAATCTTCAGTGTTAATGGCTATCCCACCCTTCGCAGGTGGCGGAGGATATACAGTTAATCTGAAAACAACAATTCATGATAAATTAATATACTTTTTGTACTCAAAAACAATATATAAGCAGTAAAAAAAAAGTAAGTTTTTCTCACGTTTGTATCCCGCCATTAATGTTAGAATTATTCATTGAAGACGCTGGATTATCTTTCTTCGATAAACTTTGAATTTGTAAACTCTGCGAAAAGATTAAAGTCACAACGTAAAATTTTTATTTAAAAACTACAAATTCATGAGAATGTTTTTTCTGTAATTCGTATTACGTACATCTTTTGGTGATGCTCGGACAAGAATATCATTTGCCTCTTTCGAACTCAACTCTTCTAATAACCGTCTCCGCGAGAACAAATTTTTAAGCACAACTTTTGCTTCCTCAGTTAATTTCTCAGGCAGTAAAGTTATCCGCTTATGAGTGTGATCTGTATTAAAAAGAAAAGACACAAAAAAAAATGATGAATTCTTCCACTTTTATTTTCTAATTTAAAATATAATTTATGTATTAATTCGAATTTGGTACCTTTTCCTGCAGGATCGTAATATGGTCCTTTGGGATCCTGCATCCCTAATAATTCACGAATCATGGCTCCAGTATTAGTAGAGGTATAAAAGAAAAGCACTGGCATTGATTTTCCAAAATGAATTAGTACTTTGACAAGATCTTGTAATTTAACTTCTAACGTTACAAAGGTTTTATCTAGAAAAGATTTGTAATATATAAACGTACGTGTTATTAAATTATCATGAATTAGTTTTCACAGCCATTAATGAAATTGAATTTACCATCCTCCAACAAAGGAACCCCAAATCTTACTCCATTTTGGGAGATTAATACCCTTTCCCGAGGAATATATTTATAAGATCCTATCCTTACTGTCCGACACACCAAAGAAGTATGAGGTGATGGAACAGAATTATCTGAAATAATGTTATACTTTATTTTCTATCCTTCTGTATTAATTGAAACAATTCATTTCATTCAAAATTATGTTAATTATGAAAATTATTCTTTTATAGATGACATAAACATGGGCATGAATATAACTTAATTAATGTTTTTCATGCATCATATAATGCAATTAAAATGAGTAATTTTTAGTAATTACCTTTTATATCTTCACTCTCCATAGAATAATCAGAACTTGTGCTAGAAATAGAATTGTTTGTAATTACTGGTTCCTTTTCAAGAATGGTGTCCATTTCTTCAGTAAAACTATTACTTGCAATATGTGAAAATGTACTGTTATTAGAGCCCTCCAATGTCTTAGATTTGCCTTCCTCTTCTTCATCCGATGAAATTGTTAAACATTCTACATAATAAATGTTATGTATAAGATAAAGAAAATTACAAGTAATACATTTGTATACCCGTGGTATGCTTAAGTATTTGAATTAAAAATGGTAACAAAAGGTACCACCCTAAATTATTAAAACACTACTAAAATACATTTCTCCTCCATTATTTATCGATTACCAATGTTATTAAGTTTACTTTCAAGTCGAATTCTACATTTTTTTAAATGTATACCTGGCCCCCGATTTACGCGAACTTTTTTTACGCGATAAATTATAACACTATCTACGCGGTAGTTTTTATAAGCGATATGAATTTAGTAACACTGAATAAATACATTCGTTTTCTGAAATATCATTATTACTATTTCTGTTGTTTGGCTATGTGAAATAAATATATATTTCTAAAACTTACATCAGCTTTTCCCTCCAATATTTTGTTTTTTCTTGTACCGACAAACTCTATTTACGCGATTTTCATTCGAGTAAAATGGATCTACGCGGAACAGATTTTCGCATAAATGAAGGATCAGGTATAGACACCATGTTCATGTAATTTTTTGATATAAAGAATTTATATTTTATAAAAACTTATTTTTAATATAATTTGTTATAAATTAAGTGTATTTTCTTGCATTTTATAAATAATGATCATATTTAGTTCAAGTATTGAAAGAAATATCCAATTAAGAAAAATTTAATGATCATGAAAATTCCTTTAGTAACATGTAAGAAAATATTTATATTATATCTTATTTTTTAAAGTTGAACCACTTTTATTAGTGTACAACAAACTGTCGTACTTCAATTATATCAAATGCGTTGAAGTTCAGAGTAAAGTTACTTTTTATTTCTGTACCTGGCTCTTTATGAATAGGCTTTGGTCTTGAAGCACCTCTTCCTCTTCCCCTTCCACGTTTATAGACAGACCCGTCCCGTTCCAATTTTTCCAATTTTGCTGATGAGTTTCTTTCATTGTTTTTTTTATAAAACGTCTGAAAATATAATACAGTAAGGTACGCTTACAAGCTAAAATGTATTACGATTGATTTACATGACAAATAAAAATAAAACTAAAATAAAATTTAGTAATGTTTATTCAAACTTGTTTCTAATTTATCCAGAAATATTACTACGCCAATGTTTTAATAAATTGTTGTATATGTTTTAGTATGTACAAATTTTTATCTTTCTGTGTATTAGTGTTTTAAATTTTTCGGGACTTTTATATTTATCATTATATATCACCATTTATGTGGATCAAAGAATACGAGTACTAATTAGTAGAGCAGTATTCTATCATTTTACAGATCTTACATCAACAGATAGTATGGTCTCCTTCTTTTCATGTATACCCATTGTTATAGGTATAGACTTCACATCCTTGGGTAATTTTCTTTTACACCGTAAACACCGGTTGAAGTCGATTGAACTGATGCCACAGTGTGAACAGACAGCAAGCATTCCCTCAAAGTATATAGGCTCCTAATTCCATACAAAACTTAGTGTAGATAAGGTTTATGAATACGTTATCATATTATAAGTTTTCATTTTAAAACAATATTATGTAAAAAAAAAGAATATACGAATTATAAGATAAACAAAAATTATTCATAAATACTTTATTATTGTAATATGAAATATATATTAATTTTTATGTAATTATGACGTCATTTTAATATTTTTAACACTTAGTAAGTATAAAGTTTATTAAATAAACCAAATAATATTGAATATGCAAACATTATCTACCAGATGAAATTAAATTTTCAGTATATTATTTTTATATGTTAATATTCTTTGTATCAATGTGTGTGGTAATAATAAGAAAAAATTAAATGTATTGTAACACCAGCAGCAGCAATATAAGCACTTTTTACATTATACTTAATTTTTGAGATAATAGTTCTATTTTTATCATGACAATCTTATTTATTTGTTAATATGATTTTTTAATTCGTGTAGACATGATTAAATATCATGTTTTACAGACGTACGAAGATATTACTTTATTCAGATAATTTATTATTCACAAATTATGACCATCCATTTGTCAAAATATAATTTTAGAAAACTGTCTATTTATTATATATTTTAATATAAAGATTTTTGTACGAAAATGGAAACAGTTTATACATTATTTTAGTGACGGAGAAATTTTTTCTTTAAAATACATTAAGCATGTTTTATATATATGTATATATGTATATATATTTATATGAACAACTTTCATAACTTGTGTATAGTACATTTACACTTGAAATTATACCTGTACATCCTAATACATCATATACAAAATATGAAATAAAATTTCAAAATGTTCAACATAAAATAATATAATTTAAAAATAGATTATACATGTATTTTATCAACTTACCTCGTGTTGTTGAATAGGGTTGCTATTCTCGTCTGGTGAACTGAAACATTTAATAATAATGTACCTTATTAAATAATAAGAATATAAATGTAAATGTTTAGATCATGCAATTTTATTTCTTAACAGTTTAATAAGGAGCCTACCTGTGGGAATTATCTAAATTAACATTTGAGTTATCGTGTGAGCTATCATTTTCAGTTGTGTCATGTGCAGCAGTTGCAGAGGGCCTTGTATCCACAATATAATTTATACCCAAAGTAGGATCAGAAACTAAAGAAACCTGTGTTGATCCACAGAATATGATATTTGCCTAAAATTATGTATATTTATTATTTTAAACGCTTCTATAAAACTTTCCTCAATAACAATTAATACAATAACAGTCAAAATACCTGCTCCAATAAGTCTTGAACCGTACAATCCTCATTTGGTATATCAAACGTAATTAATCTCTGTTCACCATTGGCAAAAGTCACTAACATTTTTGCAGTGTTGCCTTGTATTTGATGTTGAACTATGGTATTTGTCGGATTATCGATAACTTGTTGAAGATAGGCGATACTTTCAGATGAGCTATTTTCCGAATCAGTTTGTGATGGAACATTTTGCTGATTCGTTTGTTCTAAACCTGCCGAGGATTCTGATGATTCGACATCCATACTTTGTACGTTTTGAGAAGGGGATGTAAGAGATGATTGTTGTGTTAAAGTCGATTGTTTTTGAAATTGCGTTGATGACTGTTGTCTTTGATGTGCTGTATGCATAGTTCCTTGTTGCCGTTGTGTATTTAATGTACCTTGAGCTAATTGTGAAGTAGTATTCGATAATCGTTGCACGTTATTTCCTTGTAATCTTTGATCATTCTGCATTTGCTTTAATCTTGCCGTTTGCTCCATTTTAGATTGTGGAGGTTTTAAAGAATTTTTTTGCATTAATGCAGGAGTTTGGGGTCTTGTATGAATTGTATTAGAAGAATTATGTATTTGTGTTGGAATTGGGGTCACATTTTGTCCAACAGCACTAACTGATTTATTACAGAATGAAGGTAAAGATGCTCTGACATTTGACACATTTGCGTTTTGTATTGGAGTCCCAATATTAGTTGTTACATTTACCCTATTAAGAGTAGACGAGGAACCAGTTTGTATACTATTTGTTGAATGACGATTTCTATTTTGATACGACCTAAGTGGTTTCCTCTTTACAATTGCAGTATTTAATGATGGCAATTCGCAATGTCCATGAACAAGAGCCTAGAAATACACACATTCGTTACTGAATTTAATATGATATGAAAAGAATGTGACATTTAATAAGTATATGTAATGTATATATTTACTTGAGGGGAAGTATTATTTTGATTTTCATTTAAATTGGCAGTCTGAGTTTTTTCTGATATTAATGTATTTTGTTTTGAAACTGTATTTAGCGAAACATTATTTTCCTGCATTTTTATCCATTGTATTTGTTGTCCATCATTATTAGAACCTACTAAAGCCTTAGAACCTAAAATATGATAATTCTTTTTTAATAAATTATCTTTTGGTGATATTCTATGCTTTGCTATTAAACGAAAATCTGACCTCTTTAAATGTAATTAAACAATATAATGTGAATTTCAATTTGGAAAATCTTACCTTTATTATCCACAATATTTACAATATTCCCACTAATAGTACTAGAATTCACTGCTGTAGTTTTCAAAGCACTTTGAGATGAATTTAAATCATTTGCATTTGTTTTGATTATAAAAAGGTTTTGTCTGAAACAAAACATTAAACTTTCAAAATAATACTATATTGTAATTTTAAGGTAATATTAAATTACTTGATATAGTTCTCCAATAATATCCATTACTTAATACACACAAGTAAATTTTATGATGTATTATTATCTTGTATTATCTATGTTTTATTATCTTTAAATTCTATTCTCAAATTTATTTTTGATTTATTTCTTATATTAAAATAAATATAACATAGTAATTGTATTAAATATACATAATATATAAATAAACATAAAATTTAGTTACCAAATATTATTATTACAAATAAAAATACCGAGGAAAAAAGGGTGCATTGGTACATATCTAATTCGATTTTAATAAAATATACTTTCACTGTAATAAAAACTGTGAAATTTAAATTTTTATACAAATACATTTCTTATATTCCATTTGAAAATATTACAAAAATAAAATATGCGAGTAATATATTTCCTTCGGCACAACTATTATATTTTAAATAGTATTATATAAATTTTATATGTTTACAAAAGCACATACAATTGAAAAAAAGGTCTAACAGTATAATATTTAATTAGGACCCAATCAACATAAAATAAAAGAATTCGTAAACATAATAAATAGAACAATAATAAACAAAAATAACTCGCTTGTCAGTGTAGATAATATTTTTGTTTCTATAAATACTTTATATTTTTCATAATTATCAATTGTTATAATATATGTGGAGCAACTGATACATATTGAATGCATTTTCAATAAAAACATTACTGCGCTCGTATTAGCGTGTGTTCACTTTCTGAAATAAATGTTATATTTCACATGATATGCCCACATTTTATATTTATAGCTCATACTGTAGTTTTTCAAGTTACTAAAATATAATGTTTAATGATTAGACAAAGAAATAAGAATAGTGATAGAAAGCTTCTTTGAGGCACACATGTACATGTGACATGATAACACATTTAAAACCAGATGTTTAATAGCACAAAAGCTGATACTGTTGTGATTGCACAAGGATCGTCATTAATAAAAATGTGTGGTGTATACATATTTGCAATTTAAGTACTATCCTATGTATTTTCATACACAATTAGAAGACTACCTTAAGAAGTGTTCTTTAAAAGAGTGTTATATTTTCATATATAGTGTTATAATATTTAAAATTGCTTATTATGATTATTACACAATTTAAATATCATTTTTACCATAGCCATCAAATGTAAAGTTGACTTATGTTCAAAACATATTTTTATATACATGAAATTTTATATGCCTGTTTATAAGATTGTAATTCCAATTAAGTACTTAATGTTTAAGTGTCATGTAATTGTGGTTATATATGACATAATAAAATATATTTCCTAAGAATAAAAAAACAATATATACATATATATATATATACATATATATATGTAGAAAGTATAGATTTTTAACATGCTTCACAATTCATATTTAATTTTAATAACCAGTGCCACGTACCAATATTCCCTTCTTCTTCCTCGAATATTTAATATTTTTATGCTCCTAAATGTATATTACTACACGTATATACAAAATTGAAAGTAAATAGACATTACACTGCTACTTGAATATTCGGAAGGTTTAAATACATGCGTAATGAAATTACCCTTGTTCCAATTGCGTTGCAGAGATTTGACTCCCTAAATTAATTTGCTGCGAAAAAATTGCTTGCCCGCTGTTTTGTGGTGCAGTGGTGCAAGTCAAAAATTGCTGAGAACCATTACCACCATTATTTACGTCTTCAACAACTAATTGAACACTTTGCCCCTCTAGAGAACAAATTCTCTGTACTTCTTCAAGCGTTAATGTACCACTGGCATTGGTCACAAAATTATAATATTGTGCCATATTATTTAAGACTTAACTGCTTACAAATATGATCTTTTGTTGGTCAACGCAGATTACTATCGAATTGATTAATATCACTACTATACAGGATTACACCAGTCCATCAATATCATATCTGTAGAACGACGAATTAGTATCCGCTCAATAAAACCTATTAAAAACAATTTAAAGTTACTTATCATTTCTATTTCCACCGTTCATTATTTTACAATTCAAATAATACAACTCCAAAGAGAAAGGAAATAGAAATGTATAAACAAATCTTACAAATTAAAGAGAATGAAGCTAATAAAAGAGATAAAATTATTATTTAATATTACGCAATTTTAATTCTTTATTATATTCACTTTAACCAAAATCAATGTAATGGTTTTATTAAAAGGAAGTATGGTAACACTAAAACTTTCAACGATAGAATTAATATAAATTGCATATACTAAAAAGACCAATTCATCATACAGATGTATTAAAGAACTATATCGATTAAATATTAAATTTACAAATTCGCAAAAGTAACTTACTTTTATATTTATTCATGATTATGTATATTACAAATAACTTTCATTTTTAAATTCATGGCATAAAATTTCTATGTTATTTCATGTATATTATCAGAAGTACTTAAAAGAAATATGTATATCTTGAAAAATAAAACAAACTTTCATTAAACTTACAAATATAGTTTCAATAAACACATAAAGCATACTAAAAACGTTCATTTCTTTGTAAGCGGACATAAAGTAAAAGATTCAACTTCTTAAGTAGTCTCCTACAAACGATTTTCTTTTACAAATTACATAACAAATTCCTAATTTGCATTATAACTATAAATCAATAAGTTTAAGCATAAATTTTCAGTTCATTGTATGATTTTATGCATAATCAAAATATATAAGAGCTGTACATGTGCTTCAAAGATTGATACTTTCGGAAAATTTTGTACTAATAAATTATAATATCAAGTGCATGATGGAATAATTAATAATAATAATAATATTAATAATAATACCGATAATAATAATTTTTAAACCATATAGAAAAGTTAGTATATTATAACAGTTTTTAAAGAATAAAATTTTTTGAAATTATCGAATAATATAATTTAAATATGGACAGTATTACATAAAATAAGTATCTACTTTAAAATGATGTTACCCATCATAACCATTAAAATAGTCTTAAGAAAATGAAAGTATTATATGTAACTACATTATATTAAGAGATATGTACCATTATTGAATATATAATACATATTCTCACATAAACATAAATAAGAAATTAAAAATTACATTATAATCAGTTGAAATTTTTATAAACTGCGAGGAATAATATAAATATATTGATTTTCAGTAACATGAAAGTAAAGTTTATCAAAATTATATGATATGAAACAAATTCTTGTTACTTTTACAATGCCTGTAATTTTTGAACTCAAGTATTTAACAATAAAATACTTAAAACTTTTGCAATGAACAAATACATAGAATTATTAAATATCTATGATATTATTAAAAATTCCATTTAAAATGTGTATCAATCTAATAATTAAACATGGAATTCGCATACAAAATTATTTATATTTTGTCAATTTAATTGCATTTGAATAGTTGTCATGTAAATATTTATTAAATAGGTCAAGGATAATGCACTATACTTGTAACATATATAAACATTAGAAAATTTGTTAAGTAAATAAAATTTACAAAAAGATACATTGTTTAAATTATATTATTATTATTAATGTTTATCTCAAGTAAACGATTTTATAATTATTCATATTTAAATAATTAATAGCGTATTTATCACCATTTTATATTAGGAATAATATTCAAAAAAAGAAAAAATGTATCACAGCTGATGAGATATAAGAAAAAGCTACCAAAGGTTTATGAAGATTTTCATTATAGCATGTGCTATACTTTCTATTAGAGAATAATTTATTTTTAAACAAGATATACATCATTTTTCTATTACCTTTACTTGTATTTTTATTGATAGAATATACAATAGTGCAACCTAAAATTTAGTATAGTAATATAAGAATTGGAAATATTTAAATTTTACAAAATCATAACCTAAAAGTCGAAGAAAGAAATCGATCTTTAATCCTCACACAATACAAAATAAAGTTAAGAAGTAAGATCAGAAACACACAAATTAAAAAATTTTTAATTCCTATGAATTATGGAATATATTTATGATTCAACGTTAAAACGTGTAACGTAAATGATGATAAAACCGTTTGAGAATTTTACCATAACCTTATTTCAAATTACAGAAATATTCAGTAAAAATTACACTGAAATAATATTAAATAAATTTGCAGTTTACTGAGACACGAAGCGGCTTTATTGACAATTTTGAATGAAAAACATGCGAAATTACCGACTCGAATATGAACCGATGTCTAGAGCACACATTAGAAATTTTTTATTAACTGACAACCATGTTACTTACCGTCGTTTGTGCAAGACAAAGTAAATATACAGTTCCAAATTCGGTAAGAATAAATACTTCTTAGATAGTACTAAAGTTATTTCGTTATACTGCGCGCAAGTAAATAACAATTCCAATTCGCCATTTTACGTTACCGTTTACGTGAAAGAATCGCAAAGCAACCGATAGACCGCAAAAGATTACGCCACTGCGTCACTGAAGTAGTTTCCGGCTCCGGTTTTCTAAGACGTTAACGGCGCGAAATTCGGTATGTTGTCGCGTAAAATTTATGAGTCAATGTTAATACCAGGCATAATTTACATCTGTGTTATTAAATATTTTATTAATATATATACACACAAATATTGTAAACAATAAGATAGCAAACATATGGATACAAAATTTATTTAATAAATGAAAACGATGTAAATCTTGACAATAATAGTATAGTTTTATTAAAATTTACACATACCATAAATATTAACCATTTGAATTCCATGCAGTGAGATCGGTAAGATCCACTAGATTTGACCAGGTTAAATAATTAACGGCGTATTTAAATTTGACCGATTTTTGTCCGTCGTATCGTTTATTTTGTTTGTATGTAAACCATATAAATAATACATTTTGTTTCTGGTTAGCATTACTTTTGATTATTTTTATTGAATAAAAAAGGCATTACTATTATGCTAAGATGATCATGCATTTTTGAATTAATTGTTATAATAAAGTACAATATTTAAAATTTTTAGAAACTTGTTAGGTACAAAAGAAGACAACACACACTTTCAGGAATATGTTATT
Source organism: Nomia melanderi (assembly GCF_051020985.1). Taxonomy (NCBI): domain Eukaryota; kingdom Metazoa; phylum Arthropoda; class Insecta; order Hymenoptera; family Halictidae; genus Nomia; species Nomia melanderi. The sequence goes on along the minus strand of NC_134999.1, from coordinate 25,713,566 downwards.
TATTCAAAAGATGTTTACCAATAGACGGAAAATACATTAAAATATAATTTATATTGAATTTGAAAACTTAAGTAAAGTAACATTATTCAGTCATGTAATCAATGTCCTCTTTGTATTTTGTTAACATCTTATATTCGTTACTACTAGTAACATTGTCACGAAACAAAGGAACCAATTTATGACCGCTTCGCTGTAATATATAAGAATTGAATGGAAGAAAGTTTTCAATTGTAGCTATTGTTGTTTTCTGACTATTAAATATAGGAAGTTGACTTCGTGTATTATTCTCAATTATAGTATAACAATATGCCAATTGGTACATTCGTGTAACCTCTGCAAAACTGTGCACGATTTCAGGGTGACAAGCCTTCAATGGGTTCAATTTGGAAGTTATAATTTTTGCTAAATCCAATTCTTGTAGATATAACATATCTAGAAATAAGTAAAGATTATTTTAATGTACATAAAAAGTTTGAAAGATATATTTCTCGTAATGAAAATTGATTTATACATACATTTTTTTGAATCAGGATAGTCATTATGCCTTTTAGTAATTATGAGGAATAATGCTTGACAAACTGAATAAAATACTGAATGATCTTTGTTTTCGTCGTTTATATAACTTGTATGGTCTTGTATATTAATATAGTCATGTATCCATTTACATAGCCTAAGCTGCACAGCTTTCACAATCCTAATGGACAAAACACGAGTATATTATGTACACACATTCATATGTAAATTCGATACTACACATAGTCAATACTTACCCAGTTGTGATAAAATTTGCGGTAACTAGAAAGCTGGCAATGTATCCTACAGATGATTGCCGTGTAACAGAAGGTATATTAGGATCTGAGACTTTACGCCACAACCAATCTATAAAAGCCTCCGCAACAGCTGTTTTAAAACTACAAATATAGAGTATAATATACTGCACAAATTGACTTGCATGAGTAGGTAATATTACTGTTTCAAATATTTGTAATAAATCATAGTAAAGACTTTTTAAATGTTCTATTTGCAAAACTTCTTCAACAAAACAGAAGTCATGCATGTATTTCAGAATCAGTTCCATACACACATCCAATTTATGAGCTATTGGATGTAATTTATCTGTTTCTTTTATATCAGTATCTTCAACATTATTCTCATTACCGGTTAGACTGTCACATTCACTACTATCATCCATTAAGTCTTCGTCTTCATTATCTGTCTCTAATCTTGGTATATTTACATCCAATACCATCATCCTAAAATGAAAAACATGTTTTCTCAAATTGAAATTCTAACGTTCCTCTTTATATAAATATGTTACCTATTGATAATTAGAGACAAAATATCAGATCTTAATTGAGGTGCATATTCCAATATCTGAAGTAATGCATAAACATAAACTTCATGCATATGAGTACCATGAATAATATATGGAAATCTTCCTCTAAGCGACTGTAATAATAGCTTACTTGACCTGCAAAAGAATAATTTTTTGTATTAAATTTATCATTTTATTTAAATATATATTAAACATTTAAATATGGGTTTTTACATGGGCACAATTTTCAAAATTTTGCATAGAACATCATGTATATGATTTAATCTATAGATATCTTCTTCTTTACATTCTCCAGCTTCCCATTCCGTTTCATCACTCTCATCTATATAAAATAAAAATATTATTAAAACTAAAACATTTTACAAACCTCTGCACAATTATAGTTCTTCCAAACATACCTGGCTTAAATTGTTCAACTAAATTATCGATTACGTTTTTAGCATAATGAATTTGCATACAAATTAAATCTTCTATAAATGATTTATAAGCAGATGCAACTTCTAAAGAACGATTTGTCCACTTTAATTGTAAAAGTGTTTCCACAAATAATTTATGGACTGGATTCAATAATGATATACATTGTCTAACATTCATTAAAAATTCTATTAGGTCTGAATCCTGTAATTAAAGATAATAAATATTAAGTTCATAATACTGAGTTAATTCAGTTGAATTAAGTTAAATTAATAGTAAATATGGTTTTATCTTTGTAATATTAACGATAAATACCTTTATATTTGAATCTCTTAAAACGCATATTAAATCTTCATAATCTTTAGTTCCATTGCCACTTTCAAAATTATAAATAATATTCTTCAAATTTGTTGGAAGCTTAAAATACACTCTATTAGATTGTCTAATTAATTGCGATCTGACTCCAGGAGCCTTTAAAATCGACGAGACACTACTAACTCTTGATGATACAACTGACATCTGTTTAATAGACATGTGATATTAATTATGTATTTCATGAAATATAACAATTAGTAGGGTTTATTTCAATGAATGTTGTTTCATGAAACTTATGTTAAGATTAAAATATTCAAAAGTAATTAAATATCATTCATATTATTTTTTAACATTGTTACACATATACACAATAATATAAAGAGGTTATGCCAGGAATTAACAAAAATATCTAATATTATTTACCTTCAAGCTTATGCCTGTATCCCTTTATTGTATTTGGATTTCTTGATTATTCGGAATCATGTGTCCGTTTACATGTTGAAAACGTATTATTGCTCAAATATTCTCTTTAACAATATCCCACATGTGCCCGACAGGTCCATGTGGTCAAAGCATAAATGACTCATAGAGTAGACTGAAGATGCAATGTATTTTTCTAACATAGAGCTAAAGAGGACATTTATAGAGGTGAAATGTGGTAATAATTTAAGTAAATAGTTTTAAAGCAGAAAAAAATGAACAATGTTTTCTTTGATAATATAAGCAATAAATCAATAAAAGATGCATCTAAGGTTTGGCAGGTTAGCTTTACTGGCGAATTCCACCAATAAGCATAAAGGCGGAATACTCTACCTATTTCAATCAAAAAAATAAAAATATAGCCGTGTGAAGTCCAGCGCTTTTCGCGAACCAATTTTCTATGCGCACGCGTATGGAAAATGTGTTCTACGAATATAGTTGCAAAACTTTGAAATAATAAGTGATGTTACACCATTATATTAATTATAACAGAAATTTAAATTTGGTTAATATCTAAATATCAATCAACTGTGTATAATTGTCTTAAATAGTGATCGATGATCATAGTTTAGGAAAATATGTACTCGACTGGACAATTCCAGGATAATAATGTGAGTTAAGAATCGATTTCTTATTCTAATTTACATCAATGTTTCTATTTATGCATATCAATTACACCAATATGTTACAAATGTTTTCCTGTTAAAAACGGATTCAACCGTGCCATACATTGGATAAGAACTATATTTGTACTCTAATAACGTAGTTAACCCTTTCCGGTCGCAGGCCGGGTATGACCCGGCAAGGCATTTTTGCCGTTGAGGACGGGAGCCGGGTTCGCGTGACTTAAAGTTCGACTGTTTCATCAATCGAGCGGCTCTTCTTTCGACTATTTTATTATGTAACTATTGTTTAATGTTATATTATATTAATATTATTATTAAAATATCGTTTAACATGTTACTGTTTAACATGTTACTGTTTAACATTTTATAATTTCTATTTATTTGTTTATTACCGACTGAACGCTACGACTAATCGGGTAGCCCACTTTCGGAATGTTCCGACCGGAAAGGGTTAATATTAACGTATGGTATGTTGACTTTCAATTTCAATTATTACTATTTCATAAAACATTAACCATCGTAGGATAAAAACATATGTATATAATTACTGACGAGATATACGATGGATTGGACATGCAATATAAATTTTTATTACAGTGTTACCAACAGAGTACAGGTAAATACAAATAAATGTAAAACAGGTTCTTTTTTACTTTTCTGTCTTAATATTAAATTTTTCTATATACTCGAAATTTTGTATAGACTTTCATCAGAATATGTAACATAATTCACGATTTCAATATACAATGCAACATGAACACTGAATTTTTACTGAAAATGTGATGAAACTTCTGAAAGTTTGATAAAGGGGAAGCGATGCGAAGATTAAAATGCATAATTTTGTAAAGAAGTATTTTACCATTTCAGTGTCACTCCCTACGTTGCCGACAAATGTAGAATACAATTAGAATAGTATTTGGTATTATTTTTTTATTATTTTGAATCGCATATATATTTTATATCATTTAATAATTGCATGAAGGGATCATCTCCACTTCTTTTTATTTCATATTTCCATAAATATTCGTAAAATGGTCTTCCTTTATGACGCTCTTATTTAATGGATCTCACAAACTCTGCCAAAACGATTTAACATTTTGCGTGTACACTGTTACACCGTTTGCAAGGTCCATCAAAGTTCTGCGAATGATTCACAGTTTTGTGGATATATCTATATTTTTCTAAATCTAGGTAGCCGTTCCAACAGTCTGCTTGAATCGCCGTTCTAGGAGCTATATGTACTATAGGGATCTCGCATTAGCTAAGCTGGCCTCTTGTGTAATATTGATGAGGGGTAAGGGGAGACGTCCACTCATAGCGCTGGGTCTGATCGTTATGGGGGCTCAGTTTCGGCACGTCCTTGTTATTGGCCGAGTTGCAAGCTCGGGTGGAGCATGTGGCTGTGTCCTCTTGCCGGTCTTCACTTTGAGCCACAGGTTGGCTTGGCTAACGTGGGACCTCTACAGTATTTTTATTAGAGCTACGAGAGTGTTTTCATCTTTCCGATTCTTCGGATATATTTCAAGTCGAAATCTCCTTCCTTCACGCTCTGTCAAACCTGTCAATAAATAGAATTCAAATATAAATATTTGAGTGTTCCACATACTTCTACTGAAATAATTTGTTGCGATTGAAAAGTAAATGCGTGGTCATTTACTGTACCCTCGTTCCGTGAAAAAATTAACCCAAGCCTATGCCGGACATAAATTTGAAGTATCGTCAGCATAAATATTGAAAATAGTTTTGTGTATATCTGTATCGTACTGAGTATCCATGTTGCTTCCCGTAATCGTCCCTTCTCAAATTTTCTGCTGCCAATCTTACTTGGACGATTATTCCTGGACCTTCAATTACTCCTTCTGTTTGATACACTGTCAAGTGCAATTGACCAGACTTCTTGTATAGACTTGTCCAGCACTGTAGAAACAAAGGGTGACGTAATCTTATGGCTGAAGGTCTTCAACTTGCTGGTACCAGTAATCAGTTATAGCGGATGATTATTATTGAAAGTTAAATGTCATGCGAGAAATGTTTGCCATTGTACCAATCTAAAGCTACTTATTCTTTTATTTGCGACTGCCACTACAATATTCCTAGGCGTTTAAAAAATAACTGTTCTAATGCGCATCGCGAAGCGCCGGGGCTATCCTATACTGCAACGGCAATGTAGGAACAGACACTACATTGGTAATAACGTTTTTACAAAATTTTGTATCTTAACTTTAGAATTTCAAAAAATCCTTTACGTCAATATTTTCTCTGTGTAAACAAAAGCTGAAATGGTAAAATACTTTTTGCACAGTTTTTCATTTTAACTTTCTCACTGCAAAAAATCTTTCTCGAAAACATTGTTTCAAAAGGTACCTATATGTAAAATTTCTGTTCCATCAAATTTGTGAGACTTTCGGAAGTAGAGCCACCAGAAATGTTGTCCCATAAAAATTTTGAAGTTTATTTTCCATGAAGTAATCACTACGTAATTTGTAGAGTGCACAGTAGCTTGGTGACCGGTGGAGTTAACGTAAAAGGCGCTTAGTAGGGAGGACGTCCCGGAACATCCTCTGACATCCCGGTAACACATTCATACTCTAGTTTATTAGTTTATTCATTGCTAAAATCGATTGATAATGGTTGTCGCTCTTTGTGAAAATATTGTATTTCGTACAAATGATTTAATGAAATTGATATAATTCTATTGTCATTTATTTTATTTGGAAACGTAATAGACAGTAAAAAACTCTTGATTTATTAATATTTATATTCTATTGAGTAAGTAACTATACCTGAAATATATAAACCTATGGAATATATTTACCTAATTGTAATGAATATTTATTCGGATTTTGTTGATCTTGTTTATTTTATTTATATAAATTTCGACGCATTTTCACTTCCTAATTGCACACACACATATGGAAAATACGCCGTGCACGATACACTAACCATTACTAATCGCTCGCATGTTTAAAAAATAACAATTTCATCATGGCCATTGCCCTCACTTTCCCAAATAGTACTTGTGCACGTGAGAGAGATGGAGCAACGAACATGGAAAAGAGTCTTGAATATCCTAACTAAAACATGATGTTATTTTCTGATTTTTCCAACGGACTTGATTGACTGTCAATTGTCTCGAAATGAAGAATTTAATTATCCAACTTTAGAAATGAAAGGTGTACTAATATATAAATATTTTGATATTAGGAAAAAGAATAAGAAAAATATAAATTTAACAGAAAAAGAGAATTTAAGCAAAGTTAATAAGAATAAATCAATTATAAATATTTAATAAATTTTAAAAAACCCTCGGATGACCATTTTGTCAAAGCAACTGTTTTTAATGTCAAAAACGGTATTATAAAGTTGCTTTTACTCGGAGATCTACTGTAGCAAACATATATTAGACACTTTATCATATAGAAAAATTTAATATTGAAGAAAAGAAAGTGTTTCTTGTTTATTTGTTTACTTATAGACTGTCGGTACTATTCTAAGCGACAGGGGTATGGTAAAGAGGTCACGTTTCTCCTGAACGCATGACAAAAATTTACATTGGTTATTCAGTCTATCCTACCTCTCGTCGGTGACCAAATGTTTGTTAATGCTTTACCGATAAAAAGGGAATTGTAGAATGGTAACATGTAATTTTCAAAAATTACATCATGTAGCAACTATTTTATAAATATTTCTTATATATTCAACACTTAATATTACAATATTATTTCCTAATAAAATTGTTAAAATATAAGAATTTTTGAAATACTCTGCTAGAAGCGCCTTTACGTCGTAGAACAACATCATGTTCCGTCATGACAGTCGATAACCAAAGATTTCTACGATACCGATGCAATAATAAATAATATGAATAAAATATCCTCGAATTGTATCACGTCTAATTGTAACACAACCGTGAACATTCTCTTCTATAATTTCAGCTTGAAATCATCGAAAATTCCGTGTGCCATAATGAATTCCATTCGTTCCATGTGCACTCATGTGCAACAAGTAAACGTTGTTCTTGCATACATGCACAATACCATGTAGGTACTTCCCCTTTCGCCATATACAAAATAATCATTAAACAACCCCCTAACAAAGCTCGCTCGTTGTCCTAACGATCCAGCATTTTCAAGGAATAGCTTCCCTCGAGCAGCAGCCTCGTTGATCGGTAATTCGTTAGTGCCATCATCGCTAATGTTCAATACACACAGGTGCGAAATCGATCGATTGGTTCATCAACCGTGTCACCCCAGTACGTTCTACTTATACCATCCGCGTTAGCCGGCGCGTCGCCGTGATCCAGCACACCGGGCCGAGGATCTCGCCGGGCAGCTAATCCCTCTTGGTGGACTTGGACCATGCTTTAAGCATCGTTCGCGACCGTCGCTACGGAATCAACATACCATACATACATGCATGCATACATACATGCATTCATACATACAAACATACATACATACATACATACATACATACATACATACATACATACATACATACATACATACATACATACATACATACATACATATATACGTATATACATATATACGTAATACATATATACATATATACATATATTCGGGGCGCACTTAACGTACACCACCGCCTGTGTACATATGTAAAAGTGCTTCCGAGTCGCACGCATAAATCCATACACTCCGCGTAACGGAAGAGGGATGCACGCACACACCTCGAAAGTTACACGGTAACGGTGGTGAGCTATGGGGGTTCGCGAGGTGGCCGAGAGGGAGACGCGAGGATCCGGAGTCCGGGTGACGGAGAAAGAGAGAGGTGAGAGAGAGTGGAGAGTTCTCCGGTACACGGTGGTGGGCAGAATATTGATCTGTGGGGTGGGCTTCGGGGATGGTGTCCTCGAGCCCTCCACCCCAGGCCACCCACTCTTCCCGATCCTTCTTCTCTGTCTCACCAGGGCGCCCGGCTGGTAGCCGAACCTGGAGTGGGGAGGACGCTAGTTGCGTGGTGGTCCAGTTCGCAGCTTCCCGCGAAATCGTGGTGGGACTGAATGCCAAGGGGTAGGGGTTCGCGCGAAGGAAGGGATGTAGAATGGAATAAGGGAAGGGGGAGGAGGGAACGGTGGTGGCAGGAGGGTAGGTTGTACCCATCTCGGGGAGCCTTCCTCGCGCCTATATCGCGGCGGTAGCTGCGAGTCGCGAGAGCTCGACCGGCAGCTCGTACACGACCCCGATCGCCTCCCATTTCAGGGTATTTTCAGTTCCGTTTGGGTACCCGATCGCAGAACGAAGCGGTTTTCTCCTCTTCTTTTCCATCTTCATCTCTTTCTCTCTCTCTCTCTTTCTCTCTTCCTCTCTTTCTTTCTCTGTTGCACACTTTTTCACTGGCTCTCTCACCCTTACGCACTCCAACCGTTTCTCGCCCCATCTCTCTCCGTCTCTCTCAGTCTCTCCCTCTTAAGCTCTATCTCGCTCTCTCCCTTTTTCTGGATCTCTCTCTCCCCCGCGCACCGTACCATCCGCCGAGCTGTTGCCCCTTTGGCTCTATCCGCGCACACGCCTCGCTTCTGTCCGCTTCACCTTTTTCTCGGGGCCGCTGTCTCAGTCTACCGCGAGTCGCCTACGCCTGCTTGTAGACGCCGTCGTCGTCGCCGCCGCCAACGTGGTCGCGTGTGAACTAGTGCTTTCGACGCGAAAGGCGAAACAGGGCCCCGGGTATCGTTCCGACGGTTTCCGCCCCGGGTCGCGAAGTGCCGCGCACCGGCTTGACTTTCATCCTCGGTTTAGCGGCCGGTGGCGAGCGACGTTGATCATCGGCCCCCGTGTATCTACTTCGTTCCCCGTGAACCCGCCGAGTGATCGAGGCCAAGCCGAACCGAGCCGAGTGTGACCGAGACACCGGGAGTGAAAGATAGAGAGAGAGAGAGAAGGAGAGAGAGTGAGCGGCGGGTGCCAGCAGCAGCAACAGGGTAAGCGGCTGAACACGGCACGGTAGCCCGCGTCGCGGCGCGAGGACCATGACGAGGTGATACGCGAGCGTGGACCAGGGTCATCGTTCCGATCCCCCGCGGGAATCGAGGATGTGATTGACGGGGGCGGAGGGGCGGAAAGAGAGGGTGGCGGAGGTCGAACGGCGGCAGCTGCTGCGACGAGAATGATCCTCCACGGGCACGGGGGTGGCAGTCGCGCTTTCACGGACGAGAAAGGAAAAACGAAGTGCGTCGAAAGGATCTGATGCGAGAGAGGAGCCCGCTGGCAAGTGGGAGCAGCACGCTTGGCCAAGTTGCCTGGATACGGACAGCACCGTGTTGCGCTCCCAGTGAAGTAGGAGGCAGCGGAGGTGGTGGAAGGTGGTGCTAATACCCGAAAGGATGGAGGATTCGGTGGACAGTAGCGGAACGAGGAAGACGATGCACGAGGCCGATCAGCCGCCGAACGCAGGCTCGTGGTGCGTCCAAGAATCGCGATAGCATAACCGTCTTCTACGGAGAGGCCGGGACCTAGCGTGATAACGGTGCCGGGGCAAGGTGCGAGCAAGGTGCTAGCAAGCTTCTGGAATACGATTTTGATCCGGCGGTGACTCGTTCTCTCGCCACGCCGTTCGTTCATGGAATTGAACATTTTTTGCTGCTGGTGGCTGCTGCGGGTCGACGAACCTTGCCACGCGATCCTCCTTGCTACTCGCGTTTCGGGGGATCACCGATGAGGAGTTTCGATAAGATCGAAAGGTGAAGGCAGCCGAGTGCGAGGGAGAGAAACAAAGTGCTTTGAACTCCGAGGGGAGGGAAGTGTGTCCGTTTATCCGGGAGAGTGAATGCTTCGTGGATCAGCACTGGGGCAAAAGAGGAGTATTCCCGGTTCGAACGCGCATAACTAATACGGACACCTGTGAACTAAGCGGATCCGAAAGATTCGAAAAACTTTTCCACGGTATACGCGTTACCCGTGCCGGCTCGAAACGAGCCCGTGTACAAGGCCACAACGCTGCGGTGTTACTGATAAATGATACCCGGCGACAGCCGCTGAACGCAATCGTAGGTACGTTCGTATTGACAAGTTAGAAATCAGTATTGAAAGTTTCCGGGCGTAGTTTCCGCGAGAACGTATTTCATGGGTAGGTGGGAAATGTGATTTCCATGTTCCATGACTTTTTTTGACTTGCGGTTGCTCTTTCGGTTCGACCGCGGATATAATCCGGCGTATTTGCTTCTGCCGGTGGGATATTTCGGGAATGCAGTCGTGGAAATGCCTGACATGGTAAAACTCCGGAGAAATGATTAAATTGGTGATGTTACTTAATATTCGTTACTGTTCACAGTGTGCAAGGAACCAAATTTTCCCTTTGTCCTGATATCATTCAGTGCTTTTAACATCAGGAACACGGACATTTCCATTTCTTCATGTTTTCGTATACGTATTTTAAAGGGTTACTAAAACAGAAATGAAATCTCATCTATTCGATTTTACAAGCAGAACTGTTGTTAAGGATATCAGTGAATTATTATGGCGATAGTAATTCTCAGCTTGAATTTGGAGAATAGTGTACTTGTTGATAGTAAATTTATCATAGTTCGAAGATGAACGTTTTATACAGATTCCTTATTCCATTATTCCATAAAGTTCTCAATCTAATCTCGAAAATAATGTGTGCTAGTCTGAGATAACGGTTTATGGTGAAACGACAAGGAATTGTTTTCAGTCGGAGCACGTCTTGCCGATGGGAACACACGAAATCCCTTTCCACTTATAGAGAAATAGTAAACTAAGAATCACCGTGTAAATCAACAGAATCTAGTATCACGTAGTTCATTCTGTGCCCACGAAAGGAATAGTTTAATCAACTTTATTGCCGTATCCTGAAATTACTTAATTCTCCGGTAGTTTCAGTAACTCGGAAACGTTTGTCTCGTTCTTCAATTCGTTTTCTCGAAAAGGTATAGAAGCAGCGTATAAAGCACGTTTTAGTAGCTGAAAAATGACATACTTCTATTCATTATTAGAATTCATTATACGTCACATTTTTAGAAAGTAGTTCGTAAAAAATAATATACATGGATGTTCTCAAGTATTAACGTGTTATTTTAAATAGATTTGTAAAAAAAGTGGAAATGAGTTGCATAGGTAGATGTACTTTAAAGTGAGAAAACACGTTGTCATTCCTTAAACCGGCTAGTAGTATGAGTCAGCCATACGTCGTACTAGAAGCTTAGCGCTTCGCTAAGTTTCAATAATTTGGATTTCTCGCATTGTTTTCGTTTTAAAACATATATTATTACATACTTTTCGTTTTACACTAATTTTCAAAGTTTATGTTTCGTTATTTAATAACATCGAATTCTACACTCACTAATGACAAGTGGAATTAGAATGTCATTCCTTTGATTGGATTTTATTGAGATCTAAATAAATTCTATCTAAACTGTACAAAATGTTGCTTCAATAAGCACTCACTGTCACGTTATACTAATCGATATTTTAATATTGGAGTATACTATAAGAAAAAACAAACATGAAACTTCAAGTGGTATAAAAACTGTAATGCAATATTAGCTGTCTCGATATAATAAATAATATAATATTGGTTGCACGAATTTAGTTTATAAAAAAATTAAAGTAACTATCGAAGATTACCATGTCCGTTTTCATTTGTTGTTATAAAAGTAGCATGACATGTAAAACAGAAATTAAAACAAAAAATTACTTTTGTTTTGGACGTAGTTATTGCGTTGCAATAGCTAGTATTTAAAACGTTGATTATCAGTAGATATCGTATTTTTTATTACCTTTAACACACCGATATGTTTGCTTGTTAATAAGCGAGTCAGCAGTGTTTGAATAAAAACTGTCGATAATCTGTCTACAGCTACGTATATCAAGATTTCATTTTCCCTTTAATTTCTCTCCGAGCCCAAAGTCCTGTTAAAAAGAGTACACACTTCATTTTATTATCACATTTGCATTAGCTTTCGTAGAATATCGAAATTTAACTAACAAAATGTTTGCTAAAAATATAAAAAACTTGTTATCAGAAAAAAATGATCTATATCTTCAATGCACATGCGTGACAAAACAAATAAACAAATTATTGTCAAAAACAGTTGTTAATTCCAAGACAAAAGTAACGTTAGACAAAGATTTTTTAAGTCGACCCCCTTATTTCAATCCAAAAACGTTTGCCAAATTCCAAACAAGAACAGCCGCAAGTCAAGTCTAATTATATACTAAACACGTTGAAACCCATCCATATCACTCGATAGAGTTCAAAAAGCTCTACCGATATCACCAAAGAACGCAACGCGCGTTAGATTAATTCCCGTAATAAATAGAAGCTAAATCGCCGATTCGTAAAACCACTCTGACATTAGGGAACAATTATTTGCAGGAGTTTAACAGGAGCATGCCCGAAGCGTGGGAAAATTCGACGCGGACCTAGAACCCCACTGTCAATACGAGCGAGGACTTCGCGGAAAGTTCGAGCCAATGTACATTGTCGTGCGCGGAAAGTGATGGGGAAACGTACTACGGTTTGTGACGGCTGAGTAGGGTGATACGGTTAATAAATGCGTCGTCTGACGGACGAGCGTCTGACTCGCGATCGCGCCACGGCCCGACGTGTTCGGTGTCATGATTCTAATCAGTGAAAGAGCACGCGTCGAAGAGTTTCCCGGGCGACGTTCGGTACGGTGATCGCCGCGGCAGTCAGGGAAGTGACACGAAATTCTGCAGTGCGCGCGTGTACGGGCCCCGCACGGACAAGAGCCCGTATCCGGAATTCCAGACGACACGGAGAAGCGAATTCGGCTGGGCCGACCTTTGCGAATAAGAGATGTCGACCTGGATGAGCCTGCAAAATTCATTCGCCATGGCGAACCAGACGAGGGCTCCGCCGCAGATGCGAATAAAGCTTTGTATGGTCAGCGCCGGTCTCCAAATAGTCCTTTTGCTCACCGTCCTACCTCAAGGTAAGTTTTGTGGCCCGTCCACTGTCATCGGTAACGCGCCCAACGATTTTCGATTGCCGCCGCAATTCCGTCTCGGGAGAATTTATTTAGAGCGAGTGTCGCGTTGAAATTGGGAGCTGCGAGTGATAAAACAGACCTATCGTGTTTTACTTCATTTTTTAACCCTCGGACTGGTGACACTTTTTTTCCACTTTGGCCCCTTGGGGAAATTAAGTTTGATTTATTTTACTACATAGACGTAGAATTTGGAGTGAGCAACAGTGCTATACGAGCGGTTTGTCCAATTGACAGTTTTAATTTTGTTTATAGTCTAAGGATTGAATTATAGTTTTAGCTAAAGGACATAGTTTTAAATCGACGTGTTTAAGAATTTTTCTTTGATTTTGATAAATTTTGATATTGGGAATGACTTGATTCTTTGGAAAGAACTCTGAAATGGACGGGATATATAAGAATTCTAATAGTTATAATTGTAGTTGGGAATAATAGTGTGATTAATATTTTGTTCAATGTAAGTTTACGCGGTGCATAATGCTATTGATAGAATATTGATAAACCAGGAGACAAGTTTCTCTAGATATTCTCTGCATATCTGGGAATTAGTAGAAATATTCAGCGTTTGATTTTTAATCGTAATAATTGAAATCCAGCATCGCGTGTACTGTTATGTAATTCGCGACTAGCTGGTTACATAGAAAATGTCGTTGGAAACATGTATAATACATCGTCTCGTCAATCATGATTACGACTAGCACGTTCGGTGACAGTATAGCGTATAATGAAATCAGTCTCACTTCACTTCGTTACTACCTACAAGTCGAATCGATATGCCGTCACGACGAAACCGCATTTCACTTCTCTGTAAATGGCAAACACTTGGTTTTTATTCCGATCGAATCCATCAACGTGTTGCAGGCCCTATGTTGTTCTCCATCTGCGGTTTTTCTCTCGGAGGTGCAGTTGCGAGGCTCAAATCTCTGGTTGCACGTTCCCTGAATTACCTTTGTCCTTTGTGCGTTCACAATTCCGCTTTAAAGAGTAAACGCTAAATAATAAAAGTGTTAGGTCTGCAAGATTAAAGAGTGAACGTTCAATAATAGAAGTGTTGTTAGATTTAGATGATTAAACTGTGAACGTTGAACAAAGAAATTCTAGGTTTAGAATATTAAGCTAAATAATAAAAGTGTTAGGTTTAGGAGATTAAAAAGTGGACGTTAAGTAATAAAAGTATTACGTTTAGAAAATTAAACTAAATAATAAAGTGTTAGATGTAGAGGTTAATTCAGTGTCTTTTAATTCTATTCTTAGTCTTAAACAGACGATATATTAATTTCGCAAAGTACTGAATTAATTTCTACGTGTAATAATTGTTACGATTATCAGATGGTTTCTTATTGATTCGTTAAAGCATTTCTTCTCCGTGTTTATTTCCGTTATATTATTTTGAAATCATTTCCCAAAAAGTACACAGTAGATTTTCAAAGATTACTATCTAATTATCTGTCATTTCGATACTATCATTTTCTACGTGTAATTATTAACTTGGTAATACTTTTCTTATCAAAGAATCTAAATTTCTAATTATTTATACTTTCACAAAATTTCTTCAATACAGTATTTGGATTATTATTTTAGTAATCTTATTTTTCATTGAATGTATAGAATATTTCAATTTGTGTACAGTACAGAGTATGCAAAGGTGAATTATGGAGAACATTCATCATAAAAGTGACGTGTGAACGTACATGTAATTTTTGATGAATTGAAGTGGCCATAGTGTTATCCGAATGAATGACCACTGATAGGACGATAGTAATGAAGTTCGATCTCGTGATATTTATCGCAAAATGCTGAATGCATACTGAATTTCGATTATTGACAGGGAGAAAAAGACAAGGATCAATCGATTGGAAAAAGCTGTTCACCCATGAAACCTTAGGAACCTTCTTGATCACAAGTTCAGACTATTATATTATTAAAAAAATAACTGTGACACTTTAAAAATTTATCTTTGCGCTATTCATTCATCAAAGTGAACTAACATTTTAATACTATACGATGATATTAATATGTAACAAATTCTTTTATGTTAGACCTAATTTTGAAAATATATAAGAAAGGTTTCTTTATATAACAACTTGAGTCATTATTGTTAATCATTATTTAATTTCAGATTTAAAATATGTTTATGTCACAGAAAATGATGCAGTTTTTTTTGTAAGAAAATGTTTATTTATCTTTGCAGTTATTAATCATACTGCATTTATGTACGCATCGTTAAATCAATTGTTAAACACGTCTAATAATCGTTTCAATTCAGTTTTCCAATGTGGCAATCAGATTATGGCACATTGAATACCTGAAGGAAGGCTGCCAATTTCTGTATCATCCATGTTTTCAGTCACCCTGTCATTGATCACTCCCTCGGGTAACAATGGAAATGCGAGAGCTTGGCAGGACAAAAATTTATTTGATAGATCTCTGAAACCGTAGTCTCATTCACGTTTCAAATTGGACTTCGAAATCTGTTTAATCATCCAACGGAAATGCCCAACAATTTATCGACACGTGTATACGTATAGTTTAATTCTTATGTATACGCTATTTTAGATGTTTTATCAGTTTATATAAATATATTTACTGATACAAAAGAAGGTATCACTCAAATGAATGTGTCTCTCATTATATGATTTTTCATATGAATAATTATAGTATTATCAAAATATATATAGAAGGATCATTAAATTCATGATTACAAAATGGTGCATACCTTTCAGTCACGTGAAATTAGTTAAAATCAGATTCATGAAAAATTAAATGTTCTATTAAATTATCCTTGTGCTTATTTATTGCATGTATTTTTACCAGGTGAGAAGAGCGGTGAATGTTGCTCTAACTCAATAGAATGTTGTTTCAATATTTGGTGAACGTCAAGCAATATTTATGCTACGTCCTCGACGAGAATATCAAATATTCGAACAACATTTTCTATTAAACCGCGGCTGTCCAATCGTATTGCATCTGTGTCCAAACAGTTCGAAGTAATATTCTGAATAAATAATATTTTGACCGTACAACTGCATACGTACAGCGTCGTTCAATTTAATCTGTTAAAGTAAACATTCCAAAAATGGAGAAACGTTTCCAGCGAAAGTTGCAGCTCCTTATCAAGGAGAATAAATGAAAATCACATTTATTTGGCCTTGTGACGACCTGAAAAGCCAAGTTAAAGTTAATTTTATGTTAATTGTGTATGAAATGATCTTAAAAGAATTCTACTATACCTTTAACGCTGTTTTAATCAGCGTTGGAAAGAATCATTAATGAGTCAGAAATGGCTCATGTAAAAGATACAAATAGCCTATGTTTAAAGAACGTTTCGCTGTTAGCTGTGTAAATATATAGTAAATAATGTAGTTTTTCTATAACTTCTATAAGAAATTTGTTTAGTGAATTAAAAATGAATATCCTAAACAGATGAAAATTGTTCTAGCTAAAATAGAAGATTCTGCGATAAAAAAGTCTATTTTACCTTCCATTAACATTTTTGAATATTGCAATGCATTAAATATACATCATCGTTGATAATTACTTTGTAACATTAAGAACATAACTGTACATACACTAGAAAAATTCAAAATATGTAATTATACTCACACAAAACCAGTTGGAAAATCGAAAATCCACTAGTCGTTCTTAAAATATCGTTTAATATCCGAAGAGAATATTTAGGATAATCTAATTTTAACCTTTAAGTAAGGATGTGCGGTCTCACAAACTACATACAATAAAATATCGTGAATTTTGGAACAGGTGAAATTTTCGTAATGTAGTTCACATGATTACTATAGAGTGGTGTTTAAATGAGTAAAAAGAAGTAAATTAAAAAGATAACAGATGTTTCTCTGAGAAATGATTAAAGAAATTGTTTTAGCAATACGCAAACTGGATTGAAAATCAATTAAACTATGAATAGATACCGTCTTGGAGTTTCTATGCAAGAATTTCAAAAAGTTAATTTAAAAGCTCGGTAGTTTTAGCGTTAAAGGCTAATAAAAATCAGCAGTTCGTCTTTATCCTTTCATTGACAGTGAATGTAGCTTCGCTTCTACAACGTCGTATACATCCAATAGGGTCGTTGAAGAAAGGGATTCGTTAGAAACCGTTAACGAAGATACAATATTTCCCAGTGAAGAATATGTTTTCTGTTCACATTTCTTCGTTTAGTTGGGATATTGCACTCGATAATAAGTCATTCGATTTATCGCCATGCTCCAGTTGAAATATCCTCTCGAAGGGACCAGATTTCAGGGGTGTCTACCCTCAGCACAGTTCCCGATCGTGAGTTATATCTGTGCGAGGTGCAGAAAGCTTCGTGCAAAACTGACCGAGACACTGCGCATTTTTCCATTTTAAGGTTTACACCAACCGATAGCTTTTTCTCAATTATTTACCTGCACAATAGGTTTCGTCGCACGTTCCACGGCCATTTTTATGCGGTGACAAAAGTGAACACAGAAACGTATATTTCTTATTGTTCGGAAACAGTAGAGACTCTGGAGCTTAAAAATTGTATCAGTCGCGTCGAACCGTCTGAAGTATTTAGATTTCTTTATCGTGACTTCATTTCTGGCAATATTTGAAAATAAAGGTAAACGTTGAATAATAGATTGTCATGCATAATATTGTTTTGATAAATGAATTTCTTATTTTTAATTATATTCCCATTAGTACTTTAAATTTGTTTCTGTATTGAAATTTATTTATTTACTTATTATATTATACCTGTCTCATTATAATTCTCTGAGTGAATATTACTCCATACAAGTTAAATGCGCCAACCAACGTGTGGTTCATTTCCATTCATTTTCATTCTACGAAAGTTAATCTTTATCGAACTATAAGAACAATTTAAGAAATTTTAGTAGGTTTAAAATTGCGAGTATGGTATTAAACCGTAAGATATTCAAGAATCTAATTATTTAAAATTTTCCTCATATTCAATTATTCATTAAAGAGAAACGTCTGATATAAATATTAGTTTACGAAGATTTCTTTACTTTATTTCTATAATCTATTAGAATTCAATGATGTACGTATAAGAATTAAGCTAATTAGAATTAAATTTCATATGTATGATAAGAAGAAATAAAGATCGCTGTTTACCTAACAAAGGAGTTTTAAACAGAAATAAAAATGTATACATTCGTTTTAAGGTTTCAATTTTAATGAAATCTACTTAATTATCTTTTAATCGTATTACGAGAAAAATTATTCTTGCATCAGTAGATCTCTTCAATGTTACAGTTAGTTGTCCATTTTTATTGCTGTAGAGACATATTACGGAACTCTAAAATAATGGATCATATATCACTTTAATGAGGCATGTCTGTGCCGTGTGTGTTCTATGGGGATATTAATCTTTATTGGATATCATAAATCCTCGGTATTGTTAGTTACTTTGTTGTCGCATAAGTTATTTCACAGTGCAGCGTATACGGATTTCACTTGATAACTTCAAAAAAGGAAAGAACAAAAATGAAGTTTGCCAATTATTGGAGTTTAGCATTTTCAATTCGTGATGGGAGAACGCCGGTATCTCTCGTTGCTCGTTAATTAACTACATTGAATTACTACTTTTAGCAACAATCACAGTTCGATGAGTCTTGACATGCGTTTCAATTGCTCGTAATGATAATGAGCTACCGTGATCTATTTGGAATTACAAATCGGTGTAAACAGTGGCAAATAGAAAGGTTAATTGTCCAGTACACTTATTTGAGCCACGACTGTCTGTGTTGAATCATAATTCCGTTAGGGCAGTGAACTCTGGTAGAACAGAAAAATCTGTATGTCCGTAGAAACGTTTAAGGATAAGAAAATAAAAAATAGTCGTTTGATAGATTGTTTTTGCAACAGAAACTTTGCATATTTAGATTCGTGAACAGACATTTTTACAACCATTAAAAATATACGCAAATCAATTAGATGGTAAATAATATGCAAATCACTTTACTTCAGGGAATTTTCATTAATTACATTTATGAGCTATAAGTAGATGTATTTAATTCTTGTATAAATGTGTAGTGTTTTATTATATAGAAAATGAAATATTTCAAAGAATTTTTGTGCTACAATATTGTATTTTAATTGAAACATATACAATTAATTTGTTAGAATTTTATTATTATATAACAGACAAGTCTATTCTCATAATATAAACCAACATATGAAATATGATCGTGGTATACTGTGAAACAAGTTTCACCTTTTCTTTTTAACGTAGCAGTATATTTATTTTAGACCGATCGATGCTTCTCGTTACATTGCGTATATGAGTATTAGATGAACTCGCTGGAGAGTCGAACAATTATCAGTCATTTAAATCTTCGAACGTATACAAATGGACCGGAAAATAATTTTTACGAAATCACGTGAAAATTGTTACTCCTCTCTCTGCAAAGTATACATTTTACTAAGGATCTGTAAATAACTCGTAAATTATTAATGCACGAAACACGTAATTACCTTAACATTTAGTATTCCACTTCGTATTTTATGCACTTCGGAAATAGTACTGGTTAAATTTTCGGAATAAGTACTAGTTGATTTTCCAGTCTTATTATAACTGTGTGCAAAATGCTTACTGTATTTTCATCTTTACTTGTAAAATGATGGAAAGAATCTGTTTATGTAAAACGTGAAACTCCACGTGAGAAACGAAGAGAAAAGAATTTAATTGAATTTTTCTTCTATCATTTCTTCTGGTTAGAACAAAATAAGGGACACAATTTGAGAAACATCTGGAGTATGAAATGAATATAGAAAAGTCCAAATTTTGTGGACTATGTCGTGTACTAAAACTAAAATTCAATGTTAATGTCGGGCGAAAATATAATGGACTTTTGAAAACACGTGGCACCGCTTTTACCAACGCAGTTATTGTAAATTCAATTTCTTCACAGGTGGAGGTAGCTTTTTACTGGATCGTAAGCACATTATATTGTCGTTTTACTGTAATTCGACCGAATTGGTATTGTTCTTCTACACCGTTATGTTCTGCTGTATTTCAGTTGGCAGTATTGAAGTACATACCTATGTGTTATACAGTTACAAAAACGAACACACATATGTATAAAGAAGGGAGCGCAGGATATCTTCGAATCACAATATACGATGAACAATTCATTAATTTTACCATGCAGTATTATCGTATTACAGTGTCTGTCGATGTTAATTTACGTTTCCGCAGGGATTTATTTTCAATGAGAAACAATGTAAATATTTGGATCTATATTATTAGACTGAAAAGTGATTCATTAATATCAATTCCCAAAATCTTTCTGAAGGATATTTTGATTACATTCCATATAACCTTGCATTGAAGAACTTGATTTCAAACAGTAATACAAATTTATCGATGAAGAAACAAGTTATTCATTGATAATTTAGAGAGTTAACGTTTAATTATTTTCAAAGTGGAAACATCATTACATATTTATTAACATTATTTTTAATATAATCGAAGATTTTAAGTAATATATATTTAATTAATACAGTCGTTATCAGCATTCACTTCAATAGTCTTTATAGTTACAATATTTTCTTAAATTAAATATATTGTCTTTATGAAAGATAAACATAACTGAAGAAAAAGATCTTATTAACTTCATAAACGTTACACCATAGATGACGAAATTAAATAAAAGTGCGCATAATTCCTTTCATGCGAAGCATAGAGTATTAATTGTCTGTATCTTAATTAATTATATTAATACATATTTTTCTGGTAAATATAAAACACAAGTATTTTCAACTATGGACATTTTACAAATTCGTATAATGTTATAATATTAACTCACTGCACCATAGATGTGACTTTCAGTCATATCAGCTTGATTTGATATAGCAAAATTATAAAGTCTTGTTTATACGGCCAGCAACAAAAGTATTCGAACATTTGCATGATTAGATACAATAAATACTTCTCAATTTGTTCACATATTGCTAAATATTCAAAAACTGATATTGCATATACATACCACGAGTGTAATATGTTTCAGTAAATAGCAATATACGGTCTATAATTTTTTTAATGATAATTTATTTTTTACCATGCTCTTCAAATACTTTCACTGCTGATTATAGTATTAAACTTTATATAATTAATAGCTAAATAATGCTAACCGAGAGCGACACTCTTAATTTTACTGTTTCAACTATATTTTAATTCTGATTCTATTTTGTCATTCCCTGTTTTTATTATTCTTTATCAATTTCGTTTATTCATATGTATTTTACTTTATTCTATCATATGTTTTATGCTTTGACTTTATTATTTTAGTTCACGCAGTAGCTTTCCTGTGTATTGCTTGTATCCTTTTAGCCATGTCTTAGATATTGATATATTTATTCATGTTATAATTGTACATATTGTTACTTTCTCTTTACTTTTATTTTTACAATATCAACCCTCGCTATAAAGGCGTTATGTTGCACCTACCCCCGATCGACTATTGTAAGGCCGGAGGAACATTATTTGAAAATAAACTTCGTATAACGCATCGATATATGAAATATTCAAATAAACTAGTTTCATTTCTTAACCTGTTAACTGTGGAATTTGATTTGAAAAATCTCTCGTTTTACGCGCAATAAAATGAAACGCAGGACGAATGCAAACCTAGGATATATTTTAATGAACAATCAAAACAAAAAAAAGAAAAATTACATGTTTATCTAGAAAAGTAAATAACTGATCGTTGAAAGACTTAGTATTGTTTCAAGTATTAAGGTGACGTGTGTACTCGTCAAACGTAGTTATCTGGTTAATTTACGTATGATTCCTCATTATTCGGTTGCAAAGAATGCCATCTATATCTTATTGGAAGAGGTTGAATATTTCTACTGAAAAACTTTCGAGTACCAAGGGTTAAAGTATTTTCCAGCGAAAAGTCAGGTGCGAACTCGTCTTTTAAGGGTCGGGGGTTAGAAGTGCATCGGTTTGCGCGATTCCGCGGGCGAACCCTGCGGTGCTCAGTTGTCAAGATATTTCTATCGCATTACCAGGAGACTGGAAACAACATTCATAACGGCCGATATTGATTCGCAGAAACATAAGCCCCACCCTTTCCCTGGGACATAAGTACATACGCCTTCGCGTGCGAGTATGTACGAGCATTAACTGAAAGGAGTAGTACTCGAGAGGCTTGCGGCCGAGGTTTGCCAAGAGAGAAAAATGTTTTTCTGTTCTGTGATAGTAAGCCTTGTCGGCCTAACCTATCGTCCCCTTCATTTTCTTTGTGCAGTAGCTCACAGTCCCATTTCCGCGTACAAAGTACCTGGATAGTTTTACGTTTGAGCTTGAAGATGATTGGTTGTGTAATAGAAAGTCTCTACTTCTCTATTTAAATGTATCTCAATCTCTTGATGTTTTAGTCTCCCATAGATAAGGGTCGTTATCGAGTCATATGGAAGCTAGGGATGTAACCCTAGTTCAAAAGTATTTGATCACTATGCATGATTAGATACAATAAATGCTCCTTCATTTGTTTGCATATTGCTAAATATTAAAAAAATATTATTACATGTACATACCACGAGTGCAATATGTTTCAGTAAATAGAAATATAGGGTGTATAATTTATAATATTAAACTTTTGCTCTCGACGATATTTTTCACTACAAATATTCGTTACCTTCTGACGAAATATTAATAATATTCGTCGCAACTAACGCAATTAATTATTTTATATAAGTTAAGGGACAGAATTATTTTGTTTTGATATTGTATGTGTTGATACACTGCACGGAGTTTAATATTGAATTTAAAATTTTATAATTTTGCTGCGTCGAATCAGGTGGCGACTGAAAGGCGCCTTTCGAGTGCAAAGAGTTAATAGGTACTTGAAGAAGTGTGTTTTTGACGAGATTTATGGATTTACAGTCGTCACGGGGAGTCGTGAGAACGCATCCTTCGTTTCAACTGCTTTATGCTTTAACCTGTTAACTGTGGAATTTAGTTTCAAAAATCTCTCACTGTAAGCACAATAAAATCTAACAAAGAAGTATATACTCGTCAAACGCAGAACATATGCACCTATAATATATTCCAACGAAGAACTAAAACAAAACGAAGGAGAATTATACGTGTATCTGAAAGAATAAATAACTCATTGTTAAAAAAATTGGTATCATTTCGAGTTTTAAGGAAAGTTTTAAAGTCGTCAAACAATTAACTGGTTAACAGTTGTAAATCCTCGTTCCTAAATGAATTTTGGATACCTGAGGGATTTCTGTACGACCTTTTCAGGTGGTAAAGATGATTGTTACTGTAACAGATTTATTTATGAATCGTGAACTGTATTATTTCGCGAGCGA
Source organism: Nomia melanderi (assembly GCF_051020985.1). Classification (NCBI taxonomy): domain Eukaryota; kingdom Metazoa; phylum Arthropoda; class Insecta; order Hymenoptera; family Halictidae; genus Nomia; species Nomia melanderi. The sequence goes on along the minus strand of NC_134999.1, from coordinate 25,690,078 downwards.
ATGCGATTGTACTTTTCAAGTACGTGAGTAAATTTAATTGTATTTCATGGAACAACGAAACCAGGCTCGAAAAAGATAAATTAATAAATGAAGACGAAATATAAACTCCTACAATTTTTGTTTGAATCATCGCAATTGAAGGTTATAAATATAAATATAAAGAACATACGAATCCAAATAGAAAATAAGAACAAAATATCAATGCATTGTATCTCTGATATTTTGACAATTGCAATACACCATGTGTTATTCTTCATTAGTCGAATTATGAAAATTAACGCAACATTGTCTACGCAGAGAGTTTTCTAAATTTCTCTGTTCAACCGTGTAGTTAAACGAATCCACGTTATAAATATGTGACACGGATAACAATATCCATAATACATGCAAGTGATTTGTTTTCGCGTGTGTCTGTATAAGTAGATATTTCATTTAATTTGGACAGGAGCTCTCGCTGGTAAATCGATGGAGGATTCAATTGGTCCGAGATAAAATTCAATTTGTAGTTTCTGGTGAATCATGTTGACCGCGGATCTGATAATGGAAATTGGGCCTGCTGTTTTATGACGAGTTATAATTTCCACCTCCGTAGAGCAGTTGCGTAACGAGAGTAATTGAAAAGCTGTTCGTTATGAGATCGGTAAATGGGCTTTAGTTGCAATGGAAAAAGAAGACAGTGAACGCTGTGCGTCTCCCATCGTTGATGGGAATTCACCTTTCTTTCTTCTGCCACTCTCAACGTGCTAGTTAACCACTTGTTCTATGATTCCTTCCACAACTGTGTTTGATAGAACTGTTCCATTGCTTTTAATTTATTAAATCGTGTAACATGAAATGTCGGATTTTTCTTACTCATAAATGTTTGTATTCCTGTTGTTGTTATTTCTTTGCTTTTTATATAATTTGTTAACGATTAACAAATAAGGTTAACGATTTATCGTCACCGCAACGCGATAGCACACAGAACCTAAAACGAACGAAAAGATATGAATTACTGATATGCGGTCTAATAAAACCAAATGCTGAGGAAGTTACATTCACCTTGAAAACACTTCCATAAAATCACACAAATGACCCTGTGCATCGAACATTACATTTCGAAATTATCAGATTCTACCAGGAAAAGAAAGTAAGAAGAAAAAAGAAGTCAAGAACGAAAGTAAAATTACTATATTCACTATTACTGTATTCTACATTCATTACAGAACGATTAATGAACTTTTAATTGGAAACCGGCATATCGTTGCAATCGTGCTATCCGCAGACTCTAAATACATCGTTCGAGATAGAGGGAAAGAACGTTGAAATCGATGCGAGTGGAGGAGAGGCAGGAAGTCAGACTTGTCAAAATTATGTTTCACAGTTCTCTAATATAAAGTTTTGTTGTGGCCACGTCCAGATGGAAATCACGATCCGAATTAACTCCCTCCCTATACGTTATTCCAGATGACAGTATAAATTTCATCCCCCGAAAGTTCTAAATGCGTTCCTTTGGGTGTTGGCCTCTGGCAGCATCGAAATGATTAATAATCTGTCGTGAAACTAGAAATCCCCACGGGACTTGGTTAGAGGAACGCGGCCGCGGCATCTTCATCATCTCGTTCCCGACGTGGAACTTCTCGAAATTTGCACCGTTGAGAAACGCGAACGGATGAAGAGATCAGACCGTCGTTTTTAGGGTTCATTTAGGAAGAAGGACGAGCCAGTCCGGTCTGCCAATCCGTTTTATTTAAATCGCGGCCATTCATAACGTCCGAGAACGTTCCACGGCCGGGCAGTTTAATGGTGATTTATGCCCGACCATCCGACTTTTCTGCTTTTTAACAATTTAGGCGAACGGAAAAGGTTTTCAAGGCGTTTGACCGACAGTCACCTGCGCCCGCGAAAATATCGGCGAGCCTGCGTTTTGTATAGGCGACGCGACGCGACCCTGTGACCCGAACATTCCCAGAAAAAACGTTTCTCGGCGAATCTGGGAAATGTTTCCCTTTTGGATCCAATTTGATTCTTTTTTTCGTGCGTAAGGTGCTTCGATTAGGATCGATGGATTTTCGAATGGTTCCTGTTTGTTGAAGAACGTTCGTTTGGAAAATTTTGATAGACGTTAGTGGAAATCTTTGATAAATTAAGTGATATTTATATTTGTTAAATTCTATGTGAAATCTACACCATGAGTCTGCCACGATATTGTAGGACAAGGGGTTAAGACGAAGCGTATACTTGTCAAACGCAGTGAACTGGTTAATGAGTGATTTTAATAGTGTCTCTCATGCTTAATTTGAATAAGTAATATTCAAAGGAATCAATTCCTATTAAAAGATAATTTTAATATGAAATTTGTATCATGATGCCAACTACATGCCGTCATGAGGTGATAAAAGATAAAAAGAATTAGATAATAAAATACCATTTTTTGACACGTTCTTAGAGGACAATATATCGAGGAAGTAGGTGATTCCATAGAAAGACGAAAGAAAACATGTAAATGTTGCCAAAATTGTAACAAGGTTATCTGCGACAAACACTCACAAGCGGTTACGAAATTTAATTAGCAAAAAAACAACTTTATTGGTTTATGAATATTTCTATATGTCTTGTTTGAACTCTCTAACCTTTTATTTTTTACAAGAATTTTTATTTCTTACACGTGTCTCAACTCAAAAATATTCAAATAAAGAGTATCTAAAAAGATTTTTAAATATTCCTACCAAAATATAATAAACTTTTACTTTAAAGTGGAAGTGTTTACTCGGATACCCGGTTGTACACATAAAATATACATGAGAACTGATTGTAAACATCATACCTCCGCGATCTTCTCATCAAGCAGCGTATTTATCGTTACCAAACTTTCTAATCAAAATGCAGAAAGCTAGTCCTAAGAAGCAATCGACAGAGAAACTAATACAACTGTTGTTTCAAGGGTTCTCATAGAAAATTGAATTGAAACCACTAGCATCGAAATACGAGCTACCTTCGCGGTTAACAAATTCATTTATTAGTAGCTCCGGATAACTGGAACGGTCCAATAGATTCGCGCCGTTGAAGCTCGTTTCGCAGAGATCCTCGAAACTCACCGGCAATAATTCTCAAGTAGCTCGGCTTATTTGCAAACCACCGAACGCACGAAGTAAATATGCAGAAGGTCGGGGGCCAGAGATGTTCAGCGGGTAATGTAACCGTGTCCCGAGAATAAACATACGACTCCCACGCGTGGTGAACTTCTATATACTTTACAGCGCGAAACTTCAAGTACACGCACGGGGCGTTTGACGCTTGACGAAAGTTCACACGGTGAAACGCGATAGGGGGTGGCTGTTCGAAGTTAACGGGTTGCGAAACGGCACCGAATGCACAGGACCGCGCCGCACAGTGGTCCGTTTCGGCAATCCAGCCGGACGAAAGTCTCATTTGATATGTAATTCATTAACCCTTCGCTGTATGATTTCTTTACGAACTGTGATCGATCTAACTACTTTGTAATTAATAATTTATTGAAAATAAGACAAAATTCCAGTCTTATTCTGTCAATGTGTGCTCTAAGGTATAATCATTAATAACAGAGGAATACCGTAAATTGTAGCAAACCGATCAAATGAAAGAATAATCTTCATCTGTAAATCAAATTGCTGATTTGTTTCATCTATGGACAACAGTGGCATTTTATTAAATGAAATTTTAAGTGTTTTCTGGGATGTATTATCGCGTTGGTAGTAAGGGTCTAAGGGTTAATTTACTTGAGAGTTAGTTGATTAATTTTGATCGGAATGACATAAAATGATTGTTTCCTTTTAGAATGGAATTGTGTTTTAATTTCATTTTGTTCATTTCAATGAAACATGTGACGTTTTGAACGCAGTAGGGCATAAACACGATACACAAAAGCAAACAAAATATAAAACTAATATAAACAAATAAAGAATTAGTAAAGTATTCATCTAAATGTTAAGGATTTAACTAAAAAATGTGGCTTAAAGAAATATTTTAACAGTGTGTTGATATTATTGTATCTTTCACTAACGTCTATCAAAATTTTTGAGTATAGTTCAACATTTCTTAATCTTTTTATGATTAGTGTAGTTCTAAAGAGTGTAGTTCAACATTTCTTAATCTTTTCATCTTCTAATTCAATCCATTTGCCTATAATAGCAACATGACTCAAATATTTTTAATACAAACTTTTAAGGAATTTGCTAGGCTAGAATCACTTTATATAATATAAATTAAATTATGCAGATTTGTTCATCATTTTTATGTGTGAGAAGCCTTGTTCCTCGAATTCTCAAGAAATTTTTTATTTAAACTTTTATTTAATTCAGTAAATATTTTACAAATTAAACATTTTCCTCGCTCTGTCGTGTGATAGTAGCTCAATTTCATTGTCCATATTTTAAGAGAAGCGGATGCAGCTTCTCTCCAAAGTAAAGAACGAAATTTTTGTCAGTAGAGTCCAGCTTCGAAAGTCATTCCATTTCTCCACGAAAATAATGGACATTCTCTGACCCGGAAAAATTCGACGTCAGTGTCTTATGTGTGCTGTTTGATGAATGAAACATTTTCCTTGGGCAAGTGGATCCCGGGTGGATGGTTCACCAGGCATTAGAATTTGAATTTCTTAACCCATCGAAGGATTGCGTGGAATTGAGTTTCGAATAAGAATATCTCGCGGAATTGTTTTTGCATTTCTAAAATTTCGTTTTGCATTCACTGTATTCCTCTTTTCGCTTGTTCAGTCCAGTTGCAGTTCCTTTCTCCTACGAACATGTTCCTGTAGTATTATAATACTGTTTTTTAGGACAAGTCGAAAAATTAGAACAATACGTTTCTTGTGATTTGAAGGGTCTCCTAGTTTTGTACCTGTGCAGATATACAAATTTAATTGAAAATCTTTCGCAAAAATGCCTTAATAATTTAAATACTTGTAAAATAAAAATTCTAAAGTGGGTCAATTTGACCTGCCTGGTAATTTTAGTGTTGAAATATTCCGCGTCACACCGGTTCACATTTACGAATTTCATGTTAAATTCCTCTTTTGGATACTGGCCCAGCTTGTATTAAGTTGGTCTTCTGCTTATATCAGTTTGTTACGGAAAATCTCACTTTCATAGATATTTTTCGACAACTTTTTAATCGCGTTACAAGGGAACTTCGATCCAGTGATTGCGACAGTCTTGATTTACGTTGAAACAGCTTCAAACAACCAAGTAATCAGAACGGGTCTTCATTGTACGTTGCCATCAATCCTGGCGTCTCCATTAAACAGGAGACTCCCGAATGTGTGTTTTAGCCTTTGGACCACTGGCGATCGAACCTGTTCAGGTAATTTCATGCAAATGCTACAGATGCTTACACTGAGATTACAAACCAAGTGAAGTCTTTCGCGAATAAAACTGTTTATAATATCAATTGAGTATACTCTAATAGTATTATCGTTAGATTACTTATAATTAAATTCTTTAATAATCTGTTCATATTCATTCATACTGTGATTTACGTTTTATTACAAACAAAAGAACATCTCATAATTGATATGAATTATTTAAACAATGGTATCAATCTTATAAGTAAACAAATAATTTTATTCTGCGTTAAAATATACAATAGATCTTAGCATGTACTAATTGTCAGGGAGTAAGTTTTAAGTTCTTAAAAAACAAACTATTTACAATAAAATGCAACGAATATTATTGTAATGAGATTATAATGTTTAAAATATTAATCATCTGTGTTTCTATTGTTTAATTGCCAGGGAGATAATTAAATAAAAGAAATACTGATTATTAATATTTTTATTATAATAATGTTCGTCGCATTTTATTAAAAACAGTTGTTTTCTTAAATATTTGAAAATGTGTTGAAATACATTCCGTTAATTGCAAGGATTTTAGAAAGAACAGATATTGAACTGATTTTAATTACTCAGCTTTATTTAAGTTCTAAAGAACTCAATTATATGTGGTTAAAAATTTCATACGCTGTCTATGATTTAATATTCTGAGTTTTGATTAATACGTTCAGCTACCTTCACAAATTGTCAGTTTGACGGCTGACAGATGATGCGGACTGTCAGTGAAAAGACGTAACTGAAAGTGGATCAGCGCTGACAGTGAGCATATTAAAAATGAATCTTTCATATTAAATGTAATTTAATATAATTGTGTGGACGGGATAAACTCGGATGATTTCAGAATTCTTCTTTTAAATTCCAATATTTGCGTCTTTTAAAACTGACCGTAAAAATTGTTGATATTAATGGAAATATATAATGGGTTCATAGAATTTAATTTCGATAAATTGATTGCGAAAGAAAGCGTCAACCATTATGAAGATTACAATCTATCTATTCTGGGTCATTCTTTCGCTATCTCCATTATAGCTTTTCTTCCAAGACGCACAAAACCAATAGTTTCCTCCTTTCCATTTTTCTCAAGCACTTTAATGAGAAAACAGACTCAAGCACAAAAATATACGCCATTTTAATGATAACTTTTCCAATAAAATGTCATTCCATAACTTCATATATATAGTTTTAAAAATTTATTCATCGTCTATTGACACGTAAACACAAAATCGTTTAAGATGAGTACTCTTTAACTCCAACAAATGAATTTGAACAATGTATTCATTGCAACCTAAACAACATCGATACCTCTTCTCGCTATTAACAAATTAACTCGTTCAGATCTGGTTTTTGTACAAAATTATGTTCACGTATGTACCAACAATGGACCACCATTCAATGTATCATTAGTAACAACATTCTTTTGAATAAAATAGTACAGTATACTACTATACTGATAGAAATTGGTTCGAAGTAAAGGTGTATATGTCACGGTTGATGTAAATATCCGCGTCTTTTGGTAAATATAAATAATAAATTGTAATAATTATATTTACTGGAAATTATTAAAAATTACTTGTGTAGTTTGGTACATTTAATAAAAACATTATTTTGCATTATTTTCTACTATTTATGAACAAATTTAAACTACATCTTTTAACGTGGTTATACATTGTTTCTTTATTTTTGTACAAAAAGGAGTTTTGACAAAATAATATTTATCGATAAGATTATACCATATAAATCATGAAAATTTTATATATATTAGTGCAAAACACAAATTGAGTATGCATGGTATTTTTCCACTTCTTTTCTTACATTTACCAAGGATATTTGTGAATTATTAATAATTACCTATTTATGTGATAAATCCTTACAAATTATTCACTTTGACCTTACGTGAGTAGCATTAAGAATGGCATATACGGTTGTCCATCACAGTTTTAATATTTCCTCACACAATGAAGTAATAGAACAGTGTGCATTATAATGTACGCCATATCTGAAGTGCTTAAAACGACAAAATCCTAGCCACAAACAAACAAACAAACAAATAAAGAAGCATACTGAATGAACGCAACATTGCCCAGCAACAAACACAAAGATTCATCATCGCCACTCTCAAAAAACAATCAATTTCCATCGAGGTTGCTCACGAACCGCTCACCCCCACAATTTCGGTTGCGTACACACCGTACACGCCGAACACCGTGCACCCTGATGATAGTACACAACACCCACCACCGGTGTCTCGTTTTTAACGGCACTCGATATTCAGATGATCAGCTCTTTGCGCAGAGTGGATCCTCTAGTACGTCACGTCATTTACCCAATCTCTAGCCGCTGTACGCGAGTTACGTAGTTACCAATATTAGCTCCATTTTCATGCAAAGGCGTGGGTATTAACCGTTGAACGATAGACCAGGTCCGTGTGGGGGTGAGTGTGTGTTGTCCGCGCGATGTCGATACATCATAATCGGTCAGGAGCAGTAGACGGCCCCGGTAGTTTGCACCTGCCCGCTCGGAGGCCTGCCGCCCTTTATGGGATTTGTTCCCCTTCCTTTCAGTCCCCCTTGTTCTCCTCAAGCGTGGCCGTCGAAGTTGCAAAGGGAAAGGCCGGGGGAGAGCGACGGAAATAGGCTGACGAAGAGAGAAGCGGAAAGATCCCTTTTATAATTAGGCCCACGGGCGAAGCGTTGCTCCTCTAATTACCTGTCCAACAATCCGGGAGCGAATGAGCAAGTGGCTGGGCTCCCGCCTCGAGACTAGCCGCCTTCGTTGTTACGGAGCTTATTCAGTTATACGAACGGGATCCGTAGCGGCAACCCGTTACCGTCCTTGTACGCTCTTCTTTTTTCTTTCTTTTTGTTAGGCCGCGCTCCTGAACGTTCCGTCTGACCTAGAATCCCCTTGTATTCTGCCCGCCGCGTTCGCGTACGGATGATGCGAGCCTAAACGGCCACGCAACGATTTCCGTGATGCGGACCGCTGGGGGATGGTGATCGGAATTGCTGGATTTCGAAGATTGGGAATTGAATACAGTAATCGCTCGTTTAACGCGGTACCCACATAACGCGGTTTCAGTATAACGCGGTTTACAAATTCTTTTATATTTACGAATTTGTATTAGGACAATTACCTTTTAGCACATAGATGTGTCTGTAAATATTGTAGAGAGCTGAGTCGCTGGGCGCGTTTTTGTAATTAACACGTTGAATGCCGCACGGTTTCACGGAGCAAAATACCCGAAATGATAAAAGATATGGTACTGAATTATTGAATTGAATTGCGTTATTGTTATTGCACGTTTATGTTGTTGAATGTCGCTGCAATAAGTAATGCTGTTTATAATATAGACATGTTTTCAAATAATCACCGTTTAATTGAGTGCATTATAGTGGGTCTCCATGGCATTCAATGCGTTAAAAACAAAAACGGCTTCAGAACCTAACTCGTTTTATTGTATCTATTGTGAGTCTCGTATAACGAAATTCGTTTAACGAGAAATTTCTGTGGAACCAATTAACCGCGTTAAACGAGGGATTACCGTATTCGTTTACAGGGAATGTCGATTACTCGAACTAACTGCGGAAGACGTGCTTTGGGATAAGTGATTTTTTAGATGATTGCTTTGAAGCAATCTGAATGAACGTACCATTCATTCGGAGGGAATCACACGATTTTTTATTGTAATGCCTCTTTTTTGCATGATTATTCTATTTAACCCCTTGGAATAGAATGCTACCTGGAAGATGGTAGGTTACACATGATTTACTTTGTTTTGTTGTGTTAGTTTGTTTAAAATGTTCGGGATGTTCCTCCATTAATATTGTGCTTTAACACTAGAACTACCAAGCAGTTAAATTAACTTTTTGAAATTCCTCTATAGAAACTCCAAGAGTGCATCTATTGAGAGCTTCATTGATTTACAATTCAGTTTGCGTATTACTACATCAGTTTCTTTAATAATTTCTCAGAGAAACATCCGTTATCTTTTTAATAATTGCAAAAAGAAGACATCTCGAATGGATTATTTTGTCCCGTCTGGTAGTTTTAGTGTTAATACCGGAACTATCGATCATTTAATACGATTGATATTGAATTTCTATAAAAATTCTAATAATAGATTATTTTCAGTTTCTTCAGACATTCATTACAGTGTTTAAATGAAACTATTTATTTTCAAGATCATTTCGAATATTTAATGCTTTTAAGATAACAATAATTGGGAAACAAAAAACCGAAACCAGTTATTTTGACTGATTTAAAAGTTAAATGAACGAAAGAACACGCAGAATTTTAATATTATAAATGGTATTTGGTAATGTAAATGTTCTATACTTTTTCTGAGCTCACATAATTGTTTCGTTAAGTTAAATTAAATACTACTTTCAGATTTTAATATCACACTTTTTTTAATCCCCACGATGTAAGTGAAGATTAACCGTACACATTCAACTTATTGTCAGACGAGATACTGAAATAGAACATTTAAAGTTGGAAGGATGTGTTCCAAAATGTAAACATTATTGGGTACGAAGTTTAAATGGGTATTTACATAGATAAGTGACTCATTCACATAATCGGTCGTTTGAATAATTGAGAATCGGATAATGAACCTTCAGGCAATTAGTATTCGAATAATTGACATTCCAGTGTACAGTGTGATTCTATGAATTTTTATGTCAACTGAAAACTTTAATGGTAGTTTATTAAAAAGTCAAAAGTTATTAAAAAGACTGGGTAATTAGATTTTGTTTTCATTGGGTGATGGTTTATTAGTAAAATAAGTATTGCGTACATTGTAGAGAAAATTGTCTACAATAATTGTGTATAGCAAAAAGAAGAGATAATGAAAATTAATTAGTGATAAAAGGGGATGTGTTACGGAAATGATTGAAGATGATAAATTTCATTATACCAAAATATTATTTGTGCTTTAACTAATTAAATATCCTATAATTGATTATTCTAGACATAATCAAATTTGTAATCAACTAACATGAAGGTAATCAAACAAGCATAATTATGATTTTCTTAGTGATTGCTTTATGTACTAATAGTAATAGTAATGTTAATTATTAATTATGTATTAATAGTAATAGTAATATTAATAATAATACTAATAGTATACTACAAAAAAATCATTTCAAAAATTGTAAAAATAGTTTATATATTTAGAATGTTAAAAATTATTAATACTTTTATTTTAAAGAGTTTATAGAATCGTTTGTTACAAACATTTTTTGTAAACCTTTTTTAATTAACGCAAATATTTTTTGAAAATGAATATCTGGTTTCCTGTTTCAAAATTAAATTTCCGAAAATGTAGCCAATAAAACTCAACCAGTGAATGTTGCATACCAAAATTCATGTTGTACAGTGTCATTTAAAAGGAAAGATAAAACGATATTGTACGAGAATGACTTCATATTATTTTGAAACCTGCAGCTCGTTGGTGATATCAAATGTAGAAATCTTGAAAATAAAATAACATTTTACTCTCTGCAGGAAAATAATCCGAACCATTTCTAAATGATGCAAATGGAGATATTATGCAATGCACTTGTAATTATGTGTAACCTATTCAAATTTTCTGACATTAGCCATGTTAAGACGAAGGTAGAACAAAGAGAAGATCAATTTGTATTCTAATTCGTGAATAATATCATTCGTATACTCATATTTTACTAATAGTAATATGATAAAAGAAACTTTCTAATATGTAAATCTTCATAGTTTTCAGAAAAATTATTCGATTGAACCTTAAAAGTAGAACTGTGAACAGAAAGTTATAAGTAGTCTATTTGTAATACATTATTGCAAGACACGTGGAATTTTATTCATTAAATACATCTTCTCCTACTTTCAAGTGTTTGTTGAGAAAAGTATACATTAAAGATAGTACTTGAATATTTAGTTTAACGTTTAATTTTCTGTTTATCTATTTTCCTCATTACAACTTCTCAAAGATTTAACAAAACATATTACCAAATTATTTTCCACATTTTTCTTATAATTTATAGTTGAAACCTGATCCGGATATATGTATACCATAAAACCGACTGATTACGGTTGAACAGTGAATACAAAATGAAACATGCATTACCACCGCTCGATTACACAGGAAAGGTATCAACTTATCGATAGGTATCAAAGCTGTTCCAGTTTAACGACATTAGCAATGCGTCGTCCGGGCAAAAGACACTTAATGCGCAAAATTCACCGCAGAGACACGAAACGAAGCAGAACGCGAACTTAATTGAAACAGAAAATTGCATTTAGGTTAACGAGCGAGCTTTAGATCGCGTGAATGTGCCCAGGTACATACACGCTCCTTAATCACCACCCAATTATTACATTTCATCTAATTATGCGGGGGAACTGGCCTTTCACTGCCAGCTGAAGCCCTTGAATCCTTTTTTCCTTCTTCTCCACAAAGAGCAACGTAGCTGTACAACATGGCGGTGAACTGGACCCCTCGATACAAGGGCGGGAAGCTATGCGATCGTTCAGCCTTGGCCATTTGCGTGGCTCGAGCGGAAAGTTCGCGTAATTTAATATGCGAGCACTCGTTCGAATAAATAATGCATTCAGGAAAGAGTAGAGAATGCTTACCTTCCTCCTATCTATTCTGGTTAATACAAAACGCGCTTTGAATTTCGTTATAGTGTTCTATGCCTGATTGGAGAATAAAGTCTGGTCTACGTATGTCTCGATTAACCTCTTGTCTTACAATATCGTGCCAGGCGCGTGACGAAAATTCCAAACGAAGTTTAGCAAATGTTATTCCATACTTTTGAATTCAAATTAACTGGTTAACCTACGATTTATTTCGTAACTGCACCACCAAGAATTACATTGTCATTAATAATTTACTAGAAACAAAGGAGAACTTCACGTACCTCTGTATTCTCGTTTATTGGAACAGTATTTCTAGCAAAGGTGACAAAAGATACCTTTTGAAATTTCATCTTAACATTATTTTCTTAATTTAATCATTTTTACTCAATTGAACTTTGGACATTTTCTATAGTTAACTTTATAATCATTATTGGAAAAGTTGAGCAGTCAATTCAGAATACACGACTAAACTTGGTAAATAATTTTAAGTTAAATTGCAGAAGGTGTCTTTTAACAAGTTCCGTGGAAAATGTGTTAAAGTATAATAGTTGATAACAGAAATATAGGATATTTTATTTGGACGCGACAGACTTGAGATTTATTTATTCTTGTTAATTTCAATTTGAGATTTTCCTCATGATTCTGACATGATATCTCATGGCAAGTACTTAAACATCATTTTTGTGTTATTAGTTGTTAATCTTTAATACTTTACTATATTTATGCGCGAGGAACATTTATACGAATTAATTCAATGAAAAAGTAAAATTTCAGTAATAGAACATTGGATTTCGTTTAAAAGTGGCGCCTTTACATTTTTTAAGAAAACGAAGTTATGAAAGAATGAGGTTTATACTATCAACTTCTTCCAGTTCAACCTTTCTTTACTCAGAATAATGAAGATTTCCGAATATTTTCCATTATGAATGGAGAAAAACGGAAACTACAGTTAGTAGAAATATTGATTATTATACAATAATTAGCAGAATATTTTATGTTATGATCAAAGGCAGAAGGTAAATAAAAATTCTAAAAATATTATTTTTATTGTAGAATAATTAACAAGATTCTTGGTGTTATAAACAGGGAAAAAGGAAATTAGAAAACTAGTAAAAGTATTATTTATTACTGTATGTTAGAAATATTATTTTTACGCGAAAGTAGTTCATCTTAGTAAACAATAGGGTTTCGTATCGAGACGAGCGATATCTTAAGTGTATTCTCCGGTCTTGACTATAAAGCTATCCCTGTTCTATGAAAAGCTTGCGGGTCAACGACGGCAGGTGAGGGTCTTCACGTTTTTGGTTGCTTTCGAGTCAAGGTTATTGCGATAACGTATTACCTAAAGTAGATAGTAAAGTACTATCATTGAAGGGAAGGACGCAATTTTAAAGTCAATCAAATTTTGAAGTCACTACACGATAAAATATTTAACAATAATCTTAAATTCATTAATGGTTACTTTTTCGTTCTTTTGCAACAAATATTATTTTGTGACTATTTCAGAACTTAAAATTCACGTTATTAATTTTTAAGGATGTATCATACGAATGAACGGAAATAAAAATATTCAGGTAAAGTAATAAGGAAAGATGATTTAAGGGAGACAAAATATACCTCAGTTATTCTAAGAATTTAGTTAAATATTGTCTAGTAGATTATTAAATCATGTTTCTTTAGAAGAGAAATGTGACCATTTTAAATTCGTAATATATAATTATGAACTATTATTATAATTTATTTTACTTACATATTGTAACTGTACTATATGGAAATTAATGTAAAACTAAGTTTCAAGTACTTTCCGATGGATATACCTGCAAAAATTTCTTTATTCGAACTTTCCCTCACGTTTACCCCAGAATTATTATTAAAATTCGCTCAGGGGATATAAAAATTATGATCAGGCCCGGTTTTTCTCCTTCTCGTACCAAACGACTTTCAATCTCGGCTCATGCGACCTAGGTTTCCAGCAGACAACGTGTATGTAGGGTAAATTGCCTCTTCCATAATAGGAGTATTATGGATAGCAACATCTGTCGTCTGTTACCTCCAGAGTTTCCTGATGTTCGTCATGACTTAGCAGCCCCCTACAGAGGCACAATTATGCCTTGGTTACGAGGAGATTGCTAACAATAGCCTTTCACGCAATCTAGGCTGGTAAGAAATTAATGACTCTTCCTTAAAGTGTAATCTCGCCTACGCTATCCCGATATTACACGAAAACGAAACATGAAATTTGTATACGAGAACATCGCATCGAGTTGTTATATAAATGTATCCCGATATACTAAACTTATATTTTGTGTTATAAATTTCATGCTGCAGTGAAGTACCAATGTTCCCTTTAAATTGACCAAAAGAGGCTTTTATCCATCACAATTGTGCACATTTGCAATATATAATAAGTAAATTGTAGAAATTAGAACACTTTCATATTTGCAACGGAACTTTTTTTTTTATATTTTTTAGAATTTGGTTTTAATGAGGCATCACTTGTTACATGGTTATTAAAAACAACTTGATGTGTAGTTATATAGAATTTATTACAATTGTTAAATTAATTTAGAATCATCAATATAGTCAATTGCATAGGTCATGGCTTTTTCTGTGATTTAAATTGTCTTTAACTGATGTTTCTAATTTATGCTTATCGAAGAAACTGTTGTATTTGATATTGTGCATTACAACCAAGCTTATTTTCGTTACTAACTGATAATTTCATTGCTGTTAGGTTGTCCCAAATATAATATGTTTGTATTTGAAGTCTGATCAAAAGACGCTGGTGCATTTCTATCGAGACAGACTTAACAAGACATTTTCTTGAATTCTATTATACTATGTTAACTATATTTGCACTGGTTCTTTATACACTATTTGTACATGGTTTTACGCGTTACACATTACGTTCCTGGCTTCTCATTAAATTAATTCAAAGTGGGTGCAGCGTATTCTGCGAAATATGTACTTGCAAAAATGGGTCACAGGGGTAAGATTTCATAGTAAAAATTCTCGTACTGAGTGAGACTTTCACTTAACGTCGTGATTAACATTCAGTTTCTTTTCATTTTTATTGCGAACACTTCGGTTCTGATATACAGCCTGATTCTATTGTAAGGCTGATAGATATTAGAGCTGTAATAAAATAGAAAGTATATGAAATGTATTGAAAATTTTCATTTCATTGCGATGTGAGTTTTATGGGCGAAATTTAGTGTCGTCTAAACGATCACTTTCACTTTATTTAATGACATTGATCTGGTTCCACTCATTTTTGATAGCTTCTTCGCATAATTTTGAATTTGTGCTGCGAATACTGGATTTTAATCGTTACCCGACAATCATCGAGTCGTTAGTTTCAAACGTATTTTCAATTCTATGGATTTTTATGATAATTTACCAATGTTTGCTGGTATTTGAGTGTGAAAACTTCGTGAATATATAATTAAAATTAACTCAGATTCATGTGGGTATGATTTGAAAGTATAATAAATTTCAAACACGTTCTCTTGGTGTTGCAACTTTCCTATACAGTAGTATTTATTAAGACCAGAGTGTAGACACACTAGCATGAAACCTGCGACACCTTTTCCTCATAGGAAAAGAAAGTTTTTGCACTTCTATTTTATTTTATTTGATTACTATCGAAAGTGAATTAAATATGCTGTTAACAATCACAGACCTGTTTATATGTATTATTGGATTGATGTAAAAATTTCCACGTTTTTTGTACATGATTAACAAATAATGTTTGAACGTGCATAAAGGAAACGTCTTTCTTCGTTTTTACTTACAAAGGAACCTTTTCAACCGGTATACGCCGATTTTAATGAAACTTATGTTAAACATAGTTTTCAAGAAAATATTCGACACGTATTTTTTATTATTGACCAACATCCACTTTTAAGGGGGTGAAAACACCCCTCAAAGATCAGGGTTGAAAGTATATTTTTTACATCTCTGAAACTAGGTGTAGAAAAACATCTATTTTTTAAATTATTCGCCTCGAAGTGAACAATTTAGATTTCTTTTATACAGCCTGTTCAGAGATATTGTAAAAAATATATTTTCAATTCTTAATTCTCGGATGTTAGCCGATAAATTCCTTTGTTAGTTTTGGTTTAACCAGCGAACAGTTGAGCTACTAAACTAAATCCAAGAACTAAGAACGTCGAAACTTTTGCACCGACCCAATGGATATAGTCATAAGAGTTGCTATCAGAAAAAAAACACCGCAAACTTCTTCTTACTGTATCTGCAGCTTTAGGTGCAACCTTCTCGCTGCGCTCTTGTCATCCGCCGTGTTGTAAATTCGCTGATCAAAGTTATCGTCTTTTCCTTGTACTTCCGCGATAGCAATCAGAGTGACAGCAACAAGACGTGGGAATCGATAGAGGAGTACGTTGAAAAGGGGTGGCCAAGTGTTTATCCGAGAGCTGTAAGCCTCCGTGATTTGAGTAGCCAAGGCTGCCTCGATATCCACGGCTTCTTAAACGTCGATGCGCATATACTGGTTGACCCAATAAGGATAGAACCGTTACTCGAGCCTTTAGCCTTTCCCTCCGTCAGTCTACTTTAGACGAGCGAACTGTATAGGCAGACCGAAATCCAGCAAGATGCTCCGGCTCTCATAGAAGCATTCGACCCTCGTCTGGCTTAATCCTTGTCAAGTGGCAAAATTGCTTTGATGCTAAAACTATTTCATTCTGACTGTGCTTCAGCCTGAAATAGCTGTTTTAATAGTAATAGAAGTCTTTGCTAAGCTTTATTGAGGTTCTACTATTTCGGAATGTATTCGGAAATTATTTTAGTCTGTCGCTATATTTGATCTTGGAGAAACTGTCTTAGTAACGATAGTCTTGATTACCACTTTACGAACGTTTAATTGCTTTGCTTTGGAAATAAAATTGTTTTGATAGATATTTGAATTATTTCAATCTGTTCATATTTGTTTATGTAAGAGTTGTTTTATTAATGACGAAAGTTTATATACTTCTTGTAAATGTTGAATTATTTTTCTTTTGAATGAAACATACCTTCAGGACACGAACGAACAATTTTCACTGAAATTATTTTATTGACAAGAGAACTGTAGAGTTTCGTAATTCGAATTCCAATAGCGTGTGAAGATAATATTGAAGTCTTCAATTATCGATGCTAAATAGTCACATTGTCTTATTACATACGATAAAACTTCGCCTGGTGAAGAAATAGATGAAGCTTATAAAAGAAACGATAAAATGAAATTAATTTCAATTTTTTAATTTTTAGTATAAAATGCTAAAATATCATAACGGTATAATTTTTATTTAAAACAAGTATAGATTAATACGTAAACAAATATATGACGGCTACAGGCTCAGTTACAATAACTTGGCATTATTATAAAACTTTTACTTGAAATTTACTTCAAATAGCAGTTGGTTAATAGAAAACAATATAAATATGTTTATTTATAAATTTCAAGTGTGATCATGATTCTCGACATAGGATCTGTAAGTAAAATTAGTTGAACATATTCGACAAAACAGTGTATAGGGTTCACCTTTTGCACTCGAGAGGCGATTCTCAGTTGTCACTTCATTTGTTACGGTAAAATTATAAACTTTAATATGTGATAATAAATGTTGCACAATATATCAATATACGAAACATTGAAATAAACTACCTTTACTCTGTAATATATGTGTGACTTCTTTTTAACACTAGAATCATCGCACAAGTCAAAACGACTGGTTTGTTTCTTCATTCCACAATAATTGATATCTAAAAGTATTAAATGTCCGAAATAATTTTAAAAACAAATAACTTCAGTCGAATACTATAATAAATACCTGAAGGAATCGAAAAGGATATATCGTTGTAATTTTCATCAAAATCACATATCAATCACATTAAATCTCCTGTAGTTCTAGCACCAACTTATTCTAAAAAAATATCATCTACGCCTCGTTGGAAAATTACGAATAAGGTAAAGCACCAGTAGTTGACCAGTTAAGAAAAATTTTTTGCGTAGATAACAGTAAACGCATGCTTCTTTCTTAAATAGAAAGTCTCTACGTGAAAATGCTGTTTGAACTTCTCCCATTATGTAATAAAGCGAATTCTTTAAAAATAGTTATTATCCAAATGTTATAGACATTTTCGAAAATACCATACTTGCGTCAGAAGTTGACCATCCTTGAAAACGAGATAACTAGTAATTGACTATATGTTAGTTAGTAGTTGACCACTTATAGTCAAATCAAAAACACTAAAAGTGACTACGTTAATATCTTTTAGTTGCAACGATTATGACAAATTACAAATAAAAGGACAAATGCAAATGAAAAGAAGTTAATTCCATGTTGGACATTGGAGGCATACCACCAACGTCAATGAAATAAATCGTTAATTTTTACGATAAACAATAATTCAGGTAAAAGTGTTTCGAAGTTGACTCGGTAGATGTTGCAACAAATCTATCGCGTCTTTATCGACGCATTTATTTAGATTATTATTGTTAAGAACCTTATTTTTCACGTTTTCCTGAAAAATGGTCAACTACTGATACCAGGCTAATTACCGGTGCCTTTACCTTATTTCCAGTGAAAGTCTTTCAAATGCAAAGGGTTAACAAAAGCAACCTCCTCATTTCCTGCGAAAACAAGCCAAAACAAGTAAACACCCAGAGTCACGAGTAAAGAAACCCAAGATCGTAACCTTCGCCGTAGACGAGTCTGTTTGGCCGCAGCCAGGCTTTCTAAGAGCAACGAATCCAACACAAACTACCCTTACGGGGCGCACAAGCCACGGCAGTTTTATCGTCGGCCGGCACTCACACATCGATAATCGCCGGTTGAATGGCAGAGCGGCGTGCGGCGGCGGCGTCGGCCCTGCACGGGGAACGAAGGCAAAGAAGGGTGGAAGAGGAGGCAACGGAACGGCGGTTGGGCTTGTTGCCGGCGTGCCAGCGGAATGTGGAGCAGTGTGTCAGAACGACACCCTCCTGAACCATTCCAGCATCACCCGGCCGCTCAGTTTTCTGCACTTTTCACCCCCTTTCACAAAGACAGGCTACCCCTCGACGGCTACACGCGTTACAGCTATGCGTCCACCCTTTCCTCCCCGGTTCACGGTCCCTACCACTCGGTTACCCGACTTGTCCTCTACCTTTTGTCTGCCGATACGCAGGACTTCGACTTTCCTGCTACCTACTGTTATATCCACTAAACACTCTATATATTCGTAATAACTATCGTAGGATAGAGACAAAAGTTTATTAAACTAAATGATTAACAGATAAAAATAGGTGTGCATCTGCGATGCTCGCTGAAGATTCCCTTAGCTACGTTCACACTGCTTATACCGCTTATACTATCTTTGCTTATACTGTCAGACTGTTCTCGCGATGCACTTGTACGCACTTTTAATAGTCATCTCCAATGATTCTTTCCTTCTCTTCGTAAACATCCCTTCTCACTTGCACTTTGTCTCTTGTATCTATAGTTAACATTGTCGCAGTCACTGATATACTTTCCTAATGACGTCATTTTTACGGTACAATCGCTCAATGCCATTTTGTTCGGAGTTATACTTTCTCTAAACATATCAGTGCTACCCCATCCCAAAACGGTTCCCATTATAACATCATACTACGTTCATCTAAGAACGTGTTCATCATTACCCCTATATAAAGCCTATTCTTTATACCGAAATGCTCCATTAGCATTATAACTGCGTTTACTTGTAAACCAAACTTTGTAAATATCTTGTACACCTGACAAAGCCTAAACATAGCTTTCCCTCCCTCTACTACCAAATTCTCTCTTTCCCGAGTTTTCCTATATTCCATCAACTAAAAAGAAAAGCAGAATTATCCTAACCACGCAACCGTCAAGAACAAAACAAAACCTCTACCACATTTTTCCAACTTAGGCTCGCCATCGTATGATATAATAGAACACAAAACTTAAGCAACTTTGGCTTTCCTCTGGATCCGGACAAGATCCCACCCTCTTTTTCGCGATTATTCCTCCCGTGTGTTGTTGCAACGTAACACCTACAGCCCACACTGTAGAGATATCATTTGATGGCTAGGTTGAAGAATCTGTGTTTGATTGATCAGTTCTCATATTTCTCATACTACTAACACTTAGCTAACTGATGCAGAGATCTCCTACTTTTCTCTTAGCAACGCATTCCCATTTATTTTGCTTATTTTTTTTATTATTTAGTAAGTCACGAACTGGGAATATTCGCAATTCATTAACTTTCTATTGCATGCCGATCGAAAACTTAATCTCACATAGAATAAACATGTTATTCAGAACAATCATAAAATGTAATGAACAACATTATTTATTAACATGTTCTTATTTATTTCGTTACCATACCAACATTTAGATAGAATAACAGCCGTATCTTTTAACTTTTTATGAAAATTTATCCAATATAGGGTTAAATACCTTCCTTGCTTTTATGAAACACAATTTTTAATCAAATCTGTTCAATGAATTCAATTAAAATTAATGGAAAAGATTATAGTTTATTTTTGGTCGATTGTTTAAGTGTTAATTGGCTATGTATCAATACTGTTACACATAACTATTCAAAACTACGAACAAAATACCCAACGCAGGACATGTGCTGTCCGTTGGACATCAAATAATCTATCTACAATAGTTTGGTAACCAGTCTTCATTGGTCGATCGCTTCTGCTCTTCTCTTCTTCGCTTCATTTTCTAACGCAGGCTTCATTCTTGTCCCGTCCCCTAGAAGTATCCTCTACCTTACGTTTAAGTCAAGATCACTCATCTGGCTTCTGTTTGACGCAGACATTGTTCTCCTTAGATGATTTTACCTTGACACGAGTCTCACCTTTTACCTTCGGGTTCGTGGGATTACTCGTTTTTATCCTTGATTTGGAATTGTTTGAGCTGTTGCTTTGTGACAATGGATTGGGGAGTATATTTCGGATAGGAATTAATAATTATTGAAGTTTTTGTTTTTAGAAATTTTTTCTGAACTTTTATTAACTTTTGTACGTAATTTGTCTTGGCAAGATGTAATTACTAAGAAGTCTTCTTAAATATTGTGATGAAGTGAAATGTTAATTTTCTTCGATAAATCTAATTTCAGCAGTTCGATGGCAATTCGGTAGAAGTAGGGTGTAATCAAAATTGAAACTTGGAGTATAAATTCTTGTATTCGCAAATTTCTTTAAACTATTCTGTTTTTTTTATAACCGTATTATATTCTAGGCTATTCCGTAGTTAACATTTTGTAAGACATTAAAGTTGATGAATAGTGTAAAATACAAAGTCAATTTGTTCTTGTAAATTCACTGTCAGATCATACGATAAAGATATTAATAGAGGAAAAGATTTTAAATATTCTGTCTTAATGGAATGCGTATAACCACATTTGGTTTATAGTGTTGTTTATTGAAACAGTTTTCTTTATGGTCTCTAAGAGTGATGTATAGGAGCACTAAATTCAACAAGTGACTTCTATAAAGTGAGTGGCGCAAGGCATACCGATGAGCATAACATACGACTAATTATTTCCTATTTAATGGTACATTTTGCGCTGAATGTGATGTTTTATTTGACTATATCGCGTTCTCTTTTTTTGCTTCTATTATGTGGTGAATAATGAATGAGAAATGAACTTCCAACTCACATGACACATTTTGTACTTTTTAATATGCATTTTTATATATTTCGCAAAAAGTAGTAAATATATTAACAGTGCGAGTAATTATTTTTTGGAAATACTCATACTCCAATTTCTTTGTACTTATAAAATTAATTTGTTATATAAATAATTACTAAGTAATTAAAACTTAACACTAGAACTACCGCACCCGTCAAAATAACGGGTTTTAGTTTTATTATTTCAAAAAAATATGTTGTAATTTTTATAAGGATCACATATTAATCATATTAAACGCACGATAGTTCCAGTATTAATTTTGCTTTCTTTTATCGGGGAATATTAGAAAAGAAAGAACTGTGGTGCGTTAATTGTAAGTAGAAAAATGTAGAAAAAGGATTCTGAGATACAGTTCATTTTTTCTTTGTCCAAAAAATAACAAATCTGGAATTTGCAGCACACTAATGAACTATTATGTGAACCATTTAAAGTTACATTAATTTGTTAAATGAAAATTTAATTGAAAAATGTGACCACGAATTACGTGAGTTTGAAAGTTTGTTTGGATAAAAACTTGTTTCCATTCATTTAGGAACGCGCAGAATCCACGTGTAAAAAAGCACACGTGTTATCTGTTTATAAATGGAAAAAATTCGTGCGTTCCATTAGTTTGTAGACTCCGATAATTTTATCATGCGGGTAAACGGAAGACTGTTTAATTCAGACCATATTAATGCAGAATATATTATTTTTCCTTCTCATGTTTTATTAGTATTAGTAATAAATTTCTTTATAATGCAGTTATTTTATTACCAATTAATGCTGAAGAAATGTTTCTATTTGTTTAAGTTGAAAATATTTTGTATTGTATGCTACATATTCCAAAATGTCTTTCAAAGGAAATGAGGAAGCTTGGAAATTCAGAGAATTATTAGACTTTGTATGCAAGAAGAGTAATTCGTTAGTAACGTGAATCTGCTTCTTGTGTGTATGTTAGTTCTATCTTAAAGAGTGAAATCGCCCTTTGAAGTGAATGTAGAATTTCCTTTCTTGTACACTTTGGTGGTGGTGAGAGACGTTGATGAAATGCTTAAATAGTAACTGTTTTCTTTTAATGAATGCAAAAGGTACGTGGAAATAACTTTTGAGAATCTCATGTTTTGGATATGCCACGTTAGGATAAAATTTTACGGTTTAAAAGGTCCTTAAAAATTGTAGTTGGTAAAATTTGATATTAAAAATGTATATATGTCTCACAAAGAGTTCAACAGATAAAGAGAAATTTTGATGAGTAATGTATCGAATATCTTGTTAAATCAAACATAAAATATTTAAACTACGTACATACGAGAATCGATCATTTATGTTTCGTTAATGGAAATCAACAGATAGATGAAAGTAATTTAATATTCATTATTTATATTCTCAGTAACATGGTAATGTAAATATTTTTTTGAGGTACAAAATAGCAATATAATTTTTTAATTTCAGAGAGCAATTGGCAAACATTCCTCGGATCTACGATTTATAAATCAATTCTCTTTAAGTTTGTTTAGATGTACACGTTTCGAATTCCTTTTATTTCTATTATAACACTATAGAATAATAATTAACTGTAGAATTTTCCTGTCAAATGTATGGGAAATTTTAAATTGCGTAATTGCACGGAATACACACAATATGAAAAAATATATAAAATATCCGAAGTATAGTTTATAATATTTGTTAGAGAACAGAATCTTCCATCATAATATTTCCAGACCCACAATCTACTGATTAGTATTTTGCGACCGAAATGGAACCACATCCAATTCTGTTTTTTCACAATTTTTTTATCCGATTTTGAATTAACAGGAATTATATTTCTTCTTTTACAATGTTCGACTTAATATGATTTTGAAAAAAATTAATTTTCATTTCTAACAATTTGGTTTGATTTACCACGATCACTTAAATTGTTATATGAATTTTCATACGGTTTATTATGCTAGTTTATTAATTACTTAGGGCTGGTTCCAATCTTTCATTATATCTGTAAAATAATAAAAATTAGTTCCAGACCTAAGAAATCAATAAAATAACATAATAAACCATATTAAAATTCATATAACAATTTAAGTGATTGCGTTAACCTTTAAGTATGGACATGAATTTATTCTTTAAGTATGGAAGTTTCAAAATGATCGATTAATATTAAATATTCTCGTTTGTGGCGACTAATAAAAGAATGTATTGTATTTATTTTTTTTATCTATTTAAATATCTTCACATAGCAATAGTATCAACTGTACAACGAAAATTTTACTGATTTAAAAATTCACGGTATTTTATATAGGTTAAACACTTAATACATACTTGAACATTAAACCAAATGAAATTGTTAAAAAAGAAGAAAAAGATTTTCTTAAAGTTGTGTTAAATCAACAATTTTTTCACACGGGATGTAACTGTCGTATAAAAACAGAACTGAATGTGGATAAGTACCTCACGATAAAACAAGATGGAGGCCAACGATGGATCAAACGTATGACCGACTCGCGATATATCACTGATGTTCTCCGCAACGAGTGCTTTTCCCTCCAGTGACGTGGGCATTTGTTCAAAACATCCCTTTTAGGTAGATTTATTGCGGAATGAAACATGGTCGTATTTCGGTAAATGGATTTCCGAGGAGTATGGCGGGAGTTACGCATCGTCTGGTGCGGAGGAGCGCCGAGGCAAAAGGACTGACAAGAGAAAAATGAATGCTTAAGGGACGGTCAGCATTAAGAAAAAATAGTGGAACGATTTCCGTTCCTCGTACGCCCTACCGTTCGTCGTAAATTTTTCGAGCGTCACCACACTGATAGGTGGTTTTCAACTTTAGGGTTGTAAAGAGAGCCACAAATGAAGCGTCCATTTTTTATGGGCCTAAAACGTGGAGGAGAGGAAACTTTCAAGTTTCATTACTTTTGTTAGAAAGTTCGTGATGTGATAAATATAGGTTCTTTTTTAAATAATATGGGATTCAAGGTAAAATTCCAATTATTAAAATTCAAATTGTTCTTGATTGAAAGATAATTTGTATTCTTTTTGTATTTCTATTTCCGATTAGTTTCTGATTATAGAAGAATTTCTTGAGTTTAGAATTTATGAGTTTGGAACTGTTGAAATATACAAATATACAAATACACAAAGTGTGCATATCATTTATAAATACTGATCATTTTGTGTATTTGTCTGCCTTTTAAACTACATTTATGTGCGTATTTTGGAGTTTTTAAATAATTAGAATTGAAATATTCAAATATTTTAAATTAAACTATATGAACCTTTTGGTTGACATTTGTAACCTTTCATTGGGTTTACATTTGCAAAATGTTTTAATGGAAGGAACAAAGAAATTTACCTTTCAAAATTGATAGTTTCTATAAAAATTGACACTTTCTATGTTTTTCGAAGGCCATGTAATTTATTATTACGAACCCATGAAATTGAATTAATTCTGAATATCTGTGATATTAACAGTAAAACTACCGGACGGGTCAAATTGATCCACTTCAGTATTTTTATTGTGCAAGTATTTACATTAAACACATTCCACATGAATTGCAGTTTAGTAATTAACTCCTTACTGATTTATTTCTCAACTATGATCGATACAACTACTTTGTTATCAATGTTTTATTGAAAAGGAAACAAAAAATTCTAAGCATACTCTATGACTATACTTGCTCTAAAGTGCAATATTTGATTATAGAAGGATAATGTTTAATTTAAATTCATAAGAATTGAGTGATATTTATGCTTGTTAAATTCTGTTGAAAATCTTCATTACGAGTTTGACATGTTATCACAGGATAAAGAGTTAACAAAAAATTCAATGGAATACATTTTTGTTAAATATCACTTTGCAAAAACTAGTTCAATTTACTATATATATTTTATAACATTAAATCTACTTACTTATCCTATTTCCTTTTTCTGTTCCAACGATCTTAGATATATTTATTCTAACTCCATTTTTCTTATCTTTCTTGTTTCTCCATCACATTTATCGTATTTATTCCAATTCCATTTTCCACTCTCATTTTTCTTAACACTAGAACAACCGAGCGTTTAACATGATTAATGTGCAATCCTTATAAAAATTGTAACAATACACACTCTTCGATTCCTTCATATATTAATTATAGCATAGAAGTGGAACTACTTATTTTTCAAATCATTCCGTATATTTAACACTTCCATGACATCAATAATTGCGAAATAAGAAAACGGATGAATTATTCATGCTTCTTTTAAATCAATAATATTTGTAAGAGCAGGGGGATTAATTCAAATAAATTTGAATATTCAGGATTTATGAATATATAGAATAATGATTTACATAAGCTCGATAAAAATTTTATGATTAATTCCCGTTATTTTGACGGGTGAGGTTGTTCTAGTGTTAATCTTCCTCTCACGTGCTTATTTTAATACCGCGATAAACTGGAAGGCTACGTGTAAGTACTCGACAAAACTGTTTCCAAACACGAATGCACGAGTTATCGTGCGCGGCAAAGGAAATTAGAGCAAAAATAATATCGCTGAACGCGTTTGTTCGCCGCCAGAGCTCGCCCAACGGAGTCCAAAAATGTTGTTCGGTACCGAGAGAAAAGTTGGTGTCGTTCCCCGTACACGAAAGCCTCGTGTTTCCGTTGATGCGTGCGCGCAGACACAGACGGCAAAGTGAGAAGTATCAGTAATGATGGAAAAGCGACGCGAAATTAAACGGCGAGTAATTACGCGACAAGGTTCACCGTCCGTAGATAGAAATTGCCCTCCGGAGGCGGGTGCAGTATTTTCTGTGGAGGCGCGCGCAACGGAAAGCACACGGAGCAGCTGCAGTTGCAGGGAAAACGAAATTGCCTCGATTGCTTTTCCGTCGCAGCCAGAGTCGGTGAAATATTTTTTTTTCTCTCTCCTCTCTCTCTCTCTCTCTCTCCCTCTCTCTCTTCCTCTCCCTTTCCCTCTCTCCCACTCTTCTTTCTTCTCTGTCTTTTTTATTTTGTTTAATTCTACAGGTCTCCTCTCCGCTACCAACTTCGCGATCATTCTCCTTTCCAGCTTCGATACGTTCATTAAAGCGTCGCACCGAGCTCTTTTCTCGCGCGCGAAATATTCTCCCAAAGAGCACCGGCCTCGCAACAACGTTTTCATAGTGCTTCCGATAATTCTGAATTATGTATCGAGAAATTACTCGGGGATACCTTGCTCCTTACTGATTACGAAACCGTTCGAGCCTTAAAGTAGATGCTTCGTGAAGTATGAAGTTATTATTATTTTATTGAAATTGATATTGAAGCTGATTAGTGAGCGAGTTCCAATTCCTTTGTGAAATTGTTAATATATTGTAAATATAATGGATTGAGGAGAGTAAAATTAGTGAAACTATCGGTACTATAGTTACTTGATTTCGTTCAAGATAATTAGTTTGCGAAATTGTTAATGCATTGTGAAAATAGTAGGTTAAATAGAATAAAATAAAATTAGTTCGTGAAATTATTAATATATCGAAAAGGTAGTATACTAATTAGAATAAACTTATTAAAACTATCGAAACCATAATTACCTGATTTGGTTGAAGATAATTAGTAGCAGATTTTAAATTAGTTTGTCAAATTGTTAGTGTATTATTACTGTATGTTGCTAGTTCTGCTAGTACTATAATAAAACTATGTATCAGTACTGATATTATTCGATTCCAACATTTTTAAAAACGTAGTACCTTATAAAATATGAAGTTAAAGTTATTCTATTTATTTAAAAACGACTAATCATAAATTCATTTGTAAAATGTTTACCGTAATAAATTAAATATTCTACATGTTAAAAACAGTTTCGTTTTATATTAGTGCAAGATGTTTTTCTTCGTCAGTATGCCTGAAGTAATTTCGTTCGAATTGAATGTTGAAAATTGAACTGTCTATTATTTGCAACCGGCGATTTATTCCATGAAATAAATTGTTACTGGTTTGTTTTTCTGGAACGACTATCCATTCGTTTAAGCTTTCAAACGTCACTTAGGTTACGTGGACCCTACTCATCCATCTTCTTTACCTTGCCAATCTTCCATTTGGAAGCGAGTGGTCCAAGAATGACTAATATTCATTCGTGAACTCTCTTTTCTAGTATTTAGCGTCCCGTATTTTTAATCTGACACGTTTCTGGTTTTACTACGACTTCTTTTTCAATTATCTGCTTATTGTACTGGCAATGAGCTATAAAAAGCTTTTCAATGGGAATATTGGACACGGTCCTTAATCGAATAAAACGTTAAAATTGTTGCAACTAAAAACAAGGAAGGAATAAAAGCCACCTTAAATAAAAACTGTAATGTTTAAGATCTTCTTACAATAAAAAATTAAGGAACCATTATTTTAACGCTTTCATTTTTACAAACAAGTCGGGCGATGGAAATGTTATGAAATCTATCATACATAATACGACTTCTTACTTACTTTTACTGTATATATTATATGTAGCTTATATATTTTGCTATAGAAAAATATTAATATTTTAGGAGTTTCCTAGAATCAATAATATGTATATATCAAGAATCTTAATTTTAGAAGGAATATTAAGTTTTACGGAGATTCAAACGTAGAAAAAATCTATAACACTAAATTGAATATTAAATCTAATAAAAATGATGAGACGTTTAATGTTCCGAGCAAAATTTGAAAGCTCTTGTAACGCAGAAAAACGTTTGTTATTTAAAAGCATGGTTATCGATAGCCATTAACAGTGTTTTTTGAGACTTTCGTACCAATAGAAATACCAAATTGACCTGTAGAAGAACAAGCTTTACAATGTATCGGTTAGTTGGAAGATTTTATAAAAATTCGGTGTAAGAAGGAATACTGTTAGGAACGAAGGGCTCTTTAAAGAGTGAAGTGGCGTTTTTAGAACTACTTGAAAGCACGAAGTCGCTTCAGGTATCATCCTTTCGTTTCCGTTACTTGGCAAATAGTTGACGAAGCTTCTTATAATCGTTTGTTGAATTAAGAATGACTTATTGGACACGGTCAAAGGCCAAATCATTGTTGTTTTCTTCTACAAACGTAAATCCTTAGTACTGCAAAGGTTCTCGATGATACAATAACCAGAATAAAAAAATTTCAATCCTCTTAGTATTTTTAAGTACTTGAATATAACGATTATTAATTAAATACATTGATGTATGATATACTAAACCTCTATTATCTATTATGGTATTGATTATAACTATTAATTTATGTATTCTTATATATGCACTAATATTTTCAATATTTTCATGAGTTCCATTTGATAAATATTGTTAAAAGTGAGTGGTCCTGTTATTACTGTCATCTGCTTGCTTATTATTTACGGTGCAGCCTAATGAGCTTCCATTCTTTACTACATTGCTGCAGACAAATTGACATTTCTAGTAAAATATTTAATAACTTCGAACCTTGCATCCTCCTAGTTTGGCGATAACGCGAGCGAGCATCGATTTCTGTATTTTCACCGAGCAGATACGTAACGAAGCTAGATAGAGACTCTGGGGAAATTAGGAATCAACGGCCAAGATCATTAGGTTATCTGCTGGTAAATATCAGCATTTTCATCGCCTTCCGTCCTCCTTAGTCTTCGCCGGTAGGGCACAGGTAATGATAATGTAACTTGCAGCTCAGACATCTCGATTATAAACTAACCTCCGACTGTTATTTACCATTTCTGCGAAAGAGAGGTGAATTTAAAAGGTAAAAGGAAGTGACGCAAGCTATACCTTTGAATTTTCTATAGACGAAATGATTTTCTCGTTTTTATGAGAATTACTTCGTGAATTATTCATAGGGAATTATTCTAACAGTTATTGATTTAGACTGAGATTGTACATTAAATTATATTATTTTCGAACAAAAGATAAAAAAAAATGTTTGCTTGTTAAGAATAGGTAGAAATTAGAAATTTAAAGAATAAATTAAAAATTTGAAAAATTAATTAATTAAAACAATTAGAAATTGAATTTAAGAAATTGGTAATAAGATGAAAAAGTATCTTAATTAAAAGCCATGAAAGGATTGCTGTAGGAAAGTATAGTGAATATTAATATTCCTATAAATGACTTGAAATGAGCCATTAATGAATGTAGACATTTATAAAAGCTTCTAATTTTATAGACTAGCTTACAATTTCTAAATGCACCGGAATAGATCAAGTGAACACTATATTAAAATGTTACCAGTTTTCGTGGTCGTTTCCGCTTCATTACGTTTTATTATGCATGCTGCTATACGATATGAACGCGATATAAAAACCGTAAACTACTAACTCATGATTTCATGGTAAAAGTGGTAAATAGTGGAATAAAAAGAATCGAGTTGTTGAGTTTTGTATGTATACGTTATCAGTAAAAAATGTCAAACTAAATTCATGATTATTGAAGCAGGCTTACGTTATTCAACAATGATAAAATTTCATTTGGAAAATTAATGATTACACGAATTATATGTGTTTCATTTTGATGTATGAGTTTAATTAAACCTTAACGGAACCATATTTTCCTTCCCCTTTAATAACGAGACCTGGTCTTATGTTTTTGGCCGGTGGAGTATGTCGGTATTAGAAGGGGAGCTCGAGAGATGATTCTGTGCTTCCTGAAAGTCGCCAGACTCATACCGTAGGGGTTAATGAATATGAACAAATTGTAGAATAACACGTAGCCGGCTATTTTTGTGAAAAATTGAGATAAATATTAAAATTCCTTATTACAGAGCAGTACAGAGTCAGCCATTTTTGTACGGAATGTGCATAAATATTAAAGTTTCTAATTGTAGGGTAATTTAAGACTGAACCAACAATAAATATTACACTTAACTTAATGTGTAGTACTTGAGTCGACTGTGAAAAGTTTAAATTTATTGAACAAGGAACATTGTCTTTTTACCACTTAAAGAATAATTAAACTTATTTTCTAAAAATCAATGTATGATTCGATAGCTTCACATACTGTTACTAAATAAACAATTTAACACATGCTAATATATTCCGTTTAATATTCATTTAATCTTCATTAAAATAATATAATGAGAAACATTTATGTTAATTATATCTGTTATCTAATAAAATGACCAAGTCAGAACAAGTAAATTAAAAATCAACATACTATAACCTTAAATGTTTACTTGTAGGTTTTAAAAACAATAAGAACACATATAAGGTGTAGCGAAAAGCTCTTCCCTAGGAGTTTCAGTTAATTAGACGAATTCATTTAATTAAAGCCATCGAATATCTACACCGATGGTATCTGTGGGCTCCTGGAAAAGCTACATAATGTCATAAATAATAAATAACGATTACTTTAACCTCTTACTCTGGAAATGAATTCAGAGATTTGGCAAAGTGTTGTGCAAAGAATTTCGTTTTTACCTATTTTATGCGGATATGTACGTCAATTTTATTTAATAATAATTTTGTATAGAGCGATACATTTCAAAACAATCTAGTCTAATATTTAAAGCAACAAGAGTATTGATGTGCATAAAACGTCATTAGCAATTTTACAACAAAAACATCTTGACGTACATAATAGATCCTTCCAGCGCAAGAGGTTAATGATTAAACATTTGTACATTGGTTTAAATAAAACTTTGATTTTATTGAAAAATTGGGAAGAGCTTTTTATCGCACTTAATAATTGATCAGCAATAGACACGTAGCCACGAATAAGGGCATTTACCTCGAGAAACTGATTTCTGTGATCGTTTACGCCTTCCTTAGTGGCAAGAATATAGGAAAAATGTGACCAGATCGAATATGCGATGGTGTAACCTATCTATCCTGCCGAGCAAATAATCTCGTGCATCGTTGACGTACGTGCCGAGCTCACTGTAGACGGTACATGCATGCTGGCGATTGAAAAATAAGCTTCCTCAAAGGAAACTAAATACATCAATGCGCGCTCTCACACATAAAGATGTGTTTAGCACTGCTGTAATCTTCAGGATTTAATTTATTTCAATGTCTTTCTATCATTACAACAGTGCTAAACACATTTTTATGTGTGAGAGCGTGCATTGATGTATTTAGTTTCCTTTGAGGAAGATTTAATCTCTTCAAGATTTAATTTATTTCAATGTCTTTCAGTCATGATGCAGAGCACAATTACTTTTGTTACTAGCTTTACAGGAAACATCAAGAAAAAACTGTGAGGGAATCATATTATGAATAATTGGTTGTTACACGGAAAATGAATGTCATTGTATCCTGTACGTGGATTAATGGAATTTTCTATTGGATTTTATAATATAACATAAATTGAGCTGTAACTTAATTAATAAATTAAAAAGTCACTGTTTGTAAAAAGTTTTCGCAAGTATTAAGAAACTAAATTAAGTTAAATTAAATTAACATTAGAAATTAAAATTTGTTAATTATTTTTAGAAATAACCGTGTATTAAATTTATTTTGTGAAGACATTTAAATTGTTTTGTCGTATTATAATAACTTTATAAATTACTTCAATTACTGAATATGCAGGAAACAATTCAATATTTCTCTTCCATCTTGTTAAATTGATAAATACATTAACAAATTATTTTACAGCGACATATAACAAACTTTGTATTATATATCAATATTTAAAGTAAAAAGATTAAAAAGTAATTACTACATTAAAAATGTTTACACATTTGTAACAAGTGGTTAGAAGTGGTTAGTGGTGAGTGGTTAGACTATATAGTAGAAAAATGTTTATAAGAATATAAGAATGTCACTTAATTTTCAGTTTATTAAAATTCTTTAAAAGAATAAATTATTTTCTACTTAATTCTTGTTTTTTTAAGTAATCTCGAGAACTGTTGATTTCGTATAAAGATTTGCAGCCTAGTGAAATACTAGTAGCAATTACTCAGGGATAATAAATTCGAAACGATGTTACACCACCAAACCTGTCTCTGTTTCAATGAAAAAATTAGCACAACTGTTTTTCAAAACTGATGTACCATTGCAGCAGCAGGTAATGCTAACATTTTTATTTCGTTCGTTTCCTGGCTGCATTTACGCGATGAAAAAAGTATGAAAAATTGATGAAGCGTATTCAAAAGTTACCGTCGCTACGCGGCCACGTATTTGCAAAGCGTGTTACTGTACATTTCAGGACGTACAGGCCAACACAAACAAAAGGGAAAAAAGGTATAGAAATGCGAAACTTTAAACAGGCATATTTGGATGCAAAAGCAGGAGGCTTCTGCAAAATTTAGAGTCCCGAATTCGGGGAATCTTTGGAATATTCACGTTGCAAGGGTATGAATATGGTTAGCGTAATCCCGGCATTCTTAAAATGCACACTGAACTTTATTATAATACACTATCTGTTTGAGTGCTGCATTTGCATGGCATTTTTTCGAGAAGAAAGGGTTCTTAACGATCTGTGAAACGGGAAAATATTGCTTTTTACAATGTTGTGTCGCTTTTTTAATATTCCTTGTAAGTTTAACCCTTTTCGAGTTCAACACGGTGTTCCATTAATATGACACTGTCAACAATGATTTTCTTAATATTTTAAGAAAAAAGTTTTACGAACAAAAGGTTTAGATTATTCTACCATATACCAGATTAATTGCATATTGTTTTAAAAATGAGATCTTATAAATCTGTAACTAAATTTTACTGTTTATTTAATATTCTTTAAGGGTATCCCTTATTTCAGAATCGACACAGATTGTTCATACTTCTTTTATTTTTGAAAAGTGAAATAAACAAGATTTTGTTAAATGTAAAATATATTGGCTTTAATTATCCATAGATGACCAATTTATTTTATATTTCATATTTGTTCCATTTATCCTTCATTATACGTGCATTACCTATTTATAATGTAAGTATCTATAGATGCAATACCTCAGTTTCTAGAGATAAAAGTTGCTGAATGACACGATGAAATCGGTATTCAGTCACGAGGATAGATTCTGGAGTCAGTTGGCTATCGCACTGCCATTTCCAGGTCATCAGATAGGGTTGAAAGTCCTTTAGGATGGCACGCTAGAGTATTGGGCCCAAGGGAGTCCCACGATTAGTAGATCTATTAACTACTCATCGTCTCTTAAGCTTCGTGAATCATTGTCTACTGAATTTCAAAGAACGCTCCAAATTCTTTGTACAGAAATAACCTTACAATATTTTCTCTTAAGAATATAATCTCGAATCGATTTGGACGAATTAGAGAAAATTACGGAGGAAGAAGGTTGAAAAACAATTTCAATATTGGAGTAGGAAAATGTTAATTTTTTTTCTATTTGAATTTGTTCTAGGGTGGTCACATTAACAGTAAAGTTATTAGTGACCAACATTTGAATACATTATTTATTACTTAATAATATTTATTACATAATGACTTATCGTATAATAATATACCAGTTGTATGAATAATAATACAAGATTTTCGGAATAGATTCGGAATAGAACACATTCTGGATATGGTGGGTAAACTGTCAATTTTATGTCCTCATAAACATAAATCCTTATTTATCAATTTCTGTGCATTTTATCTGAATGTATTTCTACAAGATTCGTTTGTCAAATTTGATTCACACGTCGTCATCGACGCATCGTTATAATGTTAGAAGTCTCTTGTATATATGTGTGAATGCGATGTGTTCGAAAAAATCATAGATATTTATAATAATAACGAGTTCTTTTTGTTTGATACCTTTATTCCAAGTAAACACGAGCACAACAATAGATAAAAACATGACAGATCAACTACAGTGTGTGCACGGAGATAGAGAAAACGAAAATTTCACAGAAATCGATATATTCATACAGTAGGAAATAAGTCATGCCATTGCGTGACAGGTTTGAAAAATTGCGACCGGCGCACAGAAGCCGAAGGGAAATTAAACAATTTCAAGCACGATCCAGCACGTAGTGAAAAACTTCAAGATGTTGTAAAATTGATTTAAACTGATTTATCGATGAATAAATTGTTGCAGTGATGTTTAACCCTGCCAGAACGAAATTCGTTATATTTCTGGTATCAGGCTTTTGTATTCAGAATTGTGCATTACAAGCAAAGTATTTAATTGTTTAAATAACAAAACATCAGTACATCGATTTATTATCTTCTAATATTTAAAAATTTAATATATAATTTAGCATTCTATAGAAGAAATTTTTAATATTTTCAAAAATCTCTGTTCGTGAGGCGTTAAGTATAAATATCTGAAATGATAATGAAGATTTTAGTTAAATTTTGAAAATTGTCAAACGATAAAAATGAAAATTGGCCTAAGAACGAAAAGCTTCGTTGGTAAACGAGCTGAATAAAGAATTTACGTTGCTGAGACAAGATATCACGTAGTGTCAGAGGGTATTCAAACAGCTCGTAGAAAAGCAAATGCTGCTCTATAAGAGTTTTACGAGGAAGAAAATTTAGAGAAAGAAACTTTATGGATTTGATATATGTATTAATAGCAAGTACGAAGCATTATATCGAAAAAAGTACCGACATTTCAAACGTATTTTTCTTAAAAATTGTTGTTTTCGTTAAAATCGTACATCAAATTCATCTTAAACCTGGCGGATAGCTTTTGATAGCGTCTAAATTGAAACGAAACTGATCTTTGCAAAATTAAATTTTTCTACTTAAAGTGCTATCGAATTCTTAACAAAAATCGATACTTCATCTTTTACACACTTTTTGCTTATTAATGACATACCTTCTTAGCTTATCTGCATGCATTAACCCTTTGCCTTATGATTTCTTTCACAATTGCACTCGCTAAAACTATCTTATTCTTAATAATTTATTAGAAGAACAACACTTAATTTTAACTCAGTAGAATAAAATAACGCTTACATTTTTTAAATTCTGATTGAAGTCTTTGTCATGAATTTTACACGATAGTGTGATAAGCAGTTAACCCAAGAAGTACCACGAACATTTTAAATTACTCGAAAGCTAGAAAACGCCTAGATAAAGGAAAATTGTACCACACGAGAATCTTTGCTTATGGTTAACAGCTTAAATGCTAATCAGCTACCAGTACATGTGTTTTAGTTAATTAATGACCGGCTATACATTTTTTTTCACACAATTCGTATTAAAAAAATATATTCAAGGACGGAAGGATTAACAACGTTTAGCCAACACAATAGAGAGTTCTCTCACTTTTCACTTAGCAACTATTGTCTTCTATTTTGTTTATTTTTTGATTTATCATTTAGTAAGTCTTGAATTGAGATTCTTTGCGATGCATCAAATACTTTCTTGCTTTTGTGAAACAAAGTTTTTAACCGAATCAGTTGAATAACTTCAATTAAAGTTAATGAGAAAGGCTATAGTTGTAGTTCTTTTTAAGCGGTTAGCTCAGTGCTAAGAAGACCAGTTCATTACAAAAACACGAAATAGAAGACAGAAAACGCGCGACCCGTACACATACGTGCACAAATATTCACCCGATGCGCGTCAAACACCCTCAGAACTTTCATTAAATGTACTTCACCTACGGTCCACTATTTGCTTCTCGCTTTTTTCCAACCTCCCGGACAAAGTTGCCCCGACCGTTCGTAAAGTTCTCCAATATTGTCAGAAGGCTGTACGTAGAATAAGCGTCTCGAATAATGAATGTCTCCAAACTTGTAAATACTCGGCTTGAAATATGCTTGGAAACTTTCGAAGCCGGCCCGGAACCGTTTAATGTTTCTTATTAATTTGTCGAACGTGCGTCACGACAATGTCCTTCTGCTCGGTAGTTACATAGTTCCCAGCGTCTTCTTCCTAAAGGATTACATCATTTCAGGACAGAGGCGTTCAACTTACGTTACTGGTAATCGCGTTCGACGAACGGTCCAGGGCAGTGTTTCTCATTCTCATTTCCATCGTGAACGATTAAAATATAACGTATAAATTAATATATATGTATATATATAATTTATATAAATTTATATATATACAATTTTATATCATTTTTTATAATTTTTACATATATAATTTTATATGAACCAGTAATATATTGTACTCATTTTTATCGAAGTGCATTAATTCCTTGTCCTATGGTCTGCTTTACAACTGTGCTTGATAAAACTGGTTTATCGTTGACAAGTTTAGTAGAAAAAGAAAAGAATTTGATGCTTATTCTGTGTCTACATTTATTATACAGGTAGAAGATTGATAATAGACAAATAATATTTCATTTATATGAAAAATAAATAAATAACATTTAGATTTGCCGAGAAGCGGTTAAGAATACAGAAGAATGAATATTCATTTTATGGTGCACACTACTCTCATTCGTTTCAAAGAGAATTCTCAAACAATGCGAAACTAATTAAAACGCTATAAATATCTCATGAAGTGCCGTCACCATTAATCATTGATAACACAATTTGACCATTTATTATTGCAACTGTATATGTTTTTTTACATTATAGTAATTGCGTACAAGGCGTTTAACTTTAATCTATAACCGCAATTATTTTCAGAACCATTCCTTATTTAAAAAGTGTCTCGTTTCGATGTTAACTTCTTTTTCATGTCCGTTACACAAATACACCTAGAGAATAGCTACAGAGAGTTGGACCTATAGATTAAAATGGGACACCCTGTATACTTCCAATATATATATATATATAAAGAGTACTTGTAGACAAGGTAATGAATGTAAGATCAAATTTTTCAGGAGCGGGATGAAAGTTATCTAACATTACGTTGATAGTTAAGTCACGATAATGTCTTCCCTCAATATCATGAGAATTACGGATGATTACTATCGTTGATGACTACTTAAAAAACTAAAATAACACTTAACACAAAAACCACAGTACCTATCAAAACGATAGGTTTTAATTTCTTTATTTTGCACAATTGTTGATATTTTTAAAGTATTTAATATGTGAAATGGTTTAAAAAATAAATAGTTTCATTTAAATATTCTAACGAATATCTGAAGAAATCGTCGAAAAACGTATTGTTACAATCTTCATAAATATGTTAAGTATCAACCCTAATGAATGACCAGAAGTTCTAATATTAAATTGCATGTTACGGGATAAAACTGGAAAAATAACATTTCTCAGATTTGCCACTTACAATGTTTCCTACAAGACCTGCTAGTTTGCGGATCGGCTCCGATCCATGGACCGGTTGATAAACACTGGTCCAGGGTTCCACTCTTCATAATTCCTTGAACTTCTCGAAAGTTCCTGGCCAGTCGAAGTTGGTTGCCTTATTAACGCCCGGTGAGAACTTTTTCTCGCTGGTTTGAAAATTGACGGGCGTGCATCGACAAATATTTTCCTTTTTCGGAGCTGTAGGAGAACAACCTTCTTTCCCACCGCGGAAGAGGATCGTGACGCGTCACTCGATTTTAATCTATCCGTCGACGATTACTTGTCGGAGGTGGGGGGAGGGACGGTGTCTATGGATTGGCAGCAAGTAAATTGGGATTATCGTGGACAGAACGACAGCCGCGTTCTGCATGAGAAAAGAGACCAGTCGGAAGATTAAAGCGCCATTCGACGACTTCATTTCAAGTTGAATTAAACGGTCTTGTCAGCGCAATATTTTTTCCCGTTCGCTCACCGGTCCGTTTTCCTTTTACGACGGGATCAGAGAAAGAACTAATTGATACGTCAGTTAGGGGGAAGACATGGATATCCTCTGTCACGTGTTAAGACCGTTAGAATCGGTTTCGTTCTTTTTCATTCGGTCGTTTCATTCTTTTTTTTTTGTCATCGCGACCGTCATAATCGTGTTTTATACTATTGGCCGCGCGCGTTGGTTTACGTTTTGACGTTTATGGACGTGGAGAAACGATTGTTAGCTGTAACCGTTTCGTGTGTGTAGTAGAATTAATCGCTCGTGGTATTTGTAATTGTAACGCGAGCGCACTGGTACTATTAGCTTGTATTTTGTGGTTGGATCTCTGTTAATAAGAAGTTTGACAGTAAAAGAATATAGAATTGTTTCTGACCTAAAATATTTTCTTAGTCTTTCGTTTTCAAGTATTCTTTTTATGGTACTTTGTTAGTTATTGACAAAGCGACGGTATATAAGTGTGATTTGTTTTTAAACTACTTTCTGATGCTTTGGTAAGATGAATATGTATTGCAAAACTCAATAAAAAAGTAATAATATATAGTAGCATTAATGACAAATCATAGCATTGAGGAATAATAATAAGTTGTAGTAAGTAAACAATAATAGTGAACTATATTGTTAAAGTGTAGTAATAAATAATAGCATTTAAGGACAACGATAGATTAAAATGTTCAAGGATAATAATAAATTGTAGCGTTAAAATATAAAAATAAATCACGGTAATTAAAGTAATTAAAAAGTAATAATAATTTATAATATTACCCCCTTGCCGTATCACTTACTTTCCCCACTAAGCTCGTATAACATTGTATTACCAACAATTCAGTAGAAACACGAAAGAATCTTGCATTTCACTATAAGTGCAAATTCACTTTGAACATAAATTGCTATCAAAAATTTTTTTACTTCGACTCGTGGACAATGAACAATATTTATTAAATTAATCTAAAAGTCATTACGGGTCTCGTTCGTCATTGCATGGCAAAGGGTTAAAGAATAATAATAAACTATGGCGCTGCGTTAAATTCTTAAGACCTCCCTGCGTCGAAAATTTACGTTCAGCCATTACTTTGGATGCCCGGACAGCAGTTAAAGTAATGGGAGCCTCGGTAATTACCAATGAATTTGTAATTCGTTCGATTGCAAATAGCTTGAACTCATTGTCGCCGATGTTGGTGTTTTTTCTCTTCCTTTTGCCGCGGTTAAATCGAGGTCAATGCTGATGTTGCTCGTAATTTCGTGGTACGACGGTCAGTCAAGTGCCACTTCCGTTTCCGAGAGAATAACTCTGTTAGCCCAGGTCGATAACACGTAGGCGGCAACGTACCGTGGCGAGCAGTCTCGAAGACTGAGTTTCTAGAAATGCCGCGAAAAAGGACAAGCAAAGCGTGTCCTGCCGGACGACGACGTTGCTTTTCATGTCTTTTTCTATTCACCGCGCCCGTGGCCCTCGCTGTTGCTATGACAACGATATCGAGGGAGGTCGAAGGCTAAAGCCGCTCTAGAGTTCAAG
This sequence comes from Nomia melanderi, assembly GCF_051020985.1. NCBI lineage: Eukaryota > Metazoa > Arthropoda > Insecta > Hymenoptera > Halictidae > Nomia > Nomia melanderi. Next base: position 25,650,373 of record NC_134999.1, on the reverse strand, counting down.
CGGAACGATCTCCGAAAATATTTTGTATCAACAAAGGCCAATGAACGCTGGCTCCCTACCGATTGATTTTATTCTCGGTTATACTAATAGAGCCGTTTAAACGCGTACGGTTGTATTTTCCAATTTCTGTTTGAAATCTTAATTCTTTGTCTTGTGATTTCTTTCACAATTGCACTCCCTAGAATTAATTTGCTCTTAATAACTTTTAAGAAATAGAACCCACCTCATCCCTATGCTCGATTTAGATTTATACAATAGAACAAAGTTCTATTCGGAGTCTTTATCATGAATCTTACACGGTATTGTTTGATAATACAATTACACTCTTTACTTAGCAACGCATTGCTTTTCATTTTGTTTATTTTATCTTTTATTATTTAGTAAGTCTTCAACTGGGGTTATTTATAATTCATTGAATACCTTCCTTGCTTTTATAAAATACAATTTTCAATCAAATCAGTTGAATCAGTTTAAATCGAGATTAATGAAACAGGTTGTAGTTACAGTTTTTTTGCTCTGTTGCCTAAGTGTTAAAAGCATTAATTATCCCAAATTATCTTAAAAATAAATAGTTTCACTTAAGTAGTATAGTAAATATGTGAAGAAATCAAAGGAAATCTATTGTTACATTTTTATTAAACCGCATCAGTTAAATGAGTTGAATTACAGTTAATGAGAAAGAGGTCGAAGGACTAAAGCTGTTCCATCGTTCAATCGGAACGATTCCTGAAAATATTTTGTATCAACAAAGGCCAATGAACGCTGGCCACCCTTCGGATCGATTTTATTCTCGGTTATATTAGACGCGCACTCTTCGCTCAATTGCTTTCCTCATTAACTTTGGTAGACGCGGACGTTGATATTAAATTTTATGTGTACGGATTGTTGGATGATATGGAACATTCCTGCGAGGGACCGTCAATTCTCTCGGATGTTTGTTTGCGGATTTCATTCGAGAGGGATCAGAAGGTGCAATTAAATTTTATGCGCTTTGGAAATTAGTGACGTCAATTTCGGAAATTATTATTGTACATTTGATCGTGCTAATTTTTAATGTGATAATTGTTATTCGTTGATTTCTTGTTGAATTTTTGGATAGATTGTTGATTAGTGGCGCTTAACAATTGAGTTATATTGCTTAATTAATCATTGTTTTATTTATTTACGGTATCGATTGGTGTGGAGTATCGTTTGAAGGTTTTTTCAACTCTCTGCCTTTCGATTTGTTTTTATCTTCAGATTCAATTTATTTTTAATAGTTTGCTAGATGTAACAGGATTTCTATGGTCTACATTGACTTTAAGCTCAAATATTGACTATAGAAATATATGCGTTCATTTCTATATATGAAATAAATGAAAAGAGTTTCTGAGTATTTTAAAATATTAGAAGCCGATGTACTTTTTATTATGTAAAATTACGCATTTTTAAACAAAAACTCCAATTGTGCAAGCAGATTACAGAAAATTTCTACTTATCAACATTTGTGATGAAATGTTAGTTCATTTTCCTTAGCATTTATACATAAAACGTATATACCCAGATACAAAATATGAACAATCTCCTTGAATAGTTGTAGTTTGTTAACACTAGACAACCGACCGTTTAACATGATTAATATATAATCCGTATAAAAATTGTAACAATAGATGTTTTTCTTCGTATATTAATTACAGTATTCAAGTGAACCTACTTATTTTTTAGATTATTTCGAACATTTAACACTCGCATGATATCAATAGTTGCAAAATAAGAAAATTAAAATCCGTCATTTTGATATGATGCGGTTGTTCCAGCATTAATCGAGATAAATGTCATTTACACCGTTTATATTTGAATTAAAAATTACTTTGCTTTTATGAAACGTAGTGTTCTAAAGTAAATGGAAATATATAATGAGTGAGAAATGATTTTTCTTTTCTAGTAAATTAAAACCAATAAAACAGTTCTATGAAGCACAGTTGTGAAAAAAATCATAGGACTAGTGGTTAACAATACGTAATTTTGCATTCCCAACGTTCTCGTAGTTCCTATATTTCTTCGTTTCAACATCCACAATTGTTTCAATATAAACTATTGTAAATAGTTAATCAAAAACAATGTAAATTAAATATTAATTTTCTGTTATCAATCGTAATTGGAATATACCTTCGGAGAATAACCTTTGGAGCAAAAGTAGACATAAAATAACCATCAAAATAAATGATTGACAATAAAGTCGTTATATCGATCTTATGTAAAAAAGAAATCATAGAGCAAGGGGTACACCCAAAAAGTATGCGTCAAACGTTCTTCTAAAAACTGCTTTTCACCAAAATTTCATCAAAGTATCCCGTCACTTTGGTATATAACGAATAATTAAATCACGGAATAAGTGCATCCCATTTTTCTTCAGCATTGTCTTCCTCGCATTTAATTATACTCGAACAATAGAGCGCGGAATCGGTTTCGTCCAGGAAACGTTCACGGGAAAATTCGTAGGAATCTAAGAAAAGAAAAGAGTGATCCAGGATACGAATTTTACGTTAGGTATGACCACGTCCATGATTATTTTTCTGCGAGCACGAAAAAGCGTTTTATTTGCCCAGAGCAACGGCTCCTCGGGAAGCGCTTTAACAGGTACGTTTATTTTACGCGAAATGGAATCGCCCCGGCCGAGCGAGCTTTTAAAAATCCGTGAAAGTGTTCCGCGAGCGGTATTGGTAATCAATACTTTGAAGTGGTAGGTAATTATGGAAGGAGAATCATTTCGAACGTATCCAGTTTTAATCTTTCCGTGAAATTTTCATAAGGATTCACCGACACGAACGAACTTGGCTCAGTTACGTATTTAAAGAGGACCCGGATATAGTTTGTATTTCAAACGCGGTTTTGCGAAGTTTCCACGAGACGTCGCGGTAGTCGACCACGAATCATATTTCTGAAGGGAATTGATGAATTAATTAACCGGCAACAGTTTCGCCGAGTTTGCTGCCCCTAGGAGTGAATAAGGAGCGAGCGAGAACAGCGGTGGTCCCAACAGGCGCGGAAAGATCTTCCGAAAGATTCATAATGCTGTAATGAAATTTTTAATTAGAGTTTAATGCTCGGAAATATGCGTGCTATCGATTTTTCGTGGCACGCTGCGCTCTCGTAACGTTGGAGTAATAATTTCAGTCATTTATGGTATTGGTAACTAGAAATAATGTGGCGAAATATTCAATCCCTTGAGAACAAACGGACTATTGGCCACGTCGCATTTACGTATCTAGAATTGGAAGCTGTAATCGAAGAATTTAATTATGTTAACAATAAAAGATCTGTATATAGTTTTCTTATTTTGTGGTTTTACAGAATTTGTTATGTGATTTAGTTTTCTATGAAAGAGATTTTCTATGGTTCTCACACGGGAAGTCATCGAATTCGAAAATTCAAAAATTATAAAATTTTGTGTGTAAATAGAGTAATTCAAGCCTAATATATTGCAATTTTTTTCTGCCAAATTTCCATAAAATGCAAATTTTTCTTTCCCGTGGATTATTTTGAAAACAATAAGAGATAGCGAAAAAAAGTTTAAACAAAAAGTACATTGTTCTTTCATGTCTGTAAAACTGCGGAATGAAATTTTTCAAATAGGTAACATTTTTTAAAATACCCCCTTAACAACACTGTTTGAAAAATTATGTGAGAGTCATAGTAGGATTGTTGTTTTATTAGGTTTGTAATTATCATCGTGTTCTGATATTCATTTATTCTTTTAGGTAAAGGAAATATTGAAGTTTTTAATATCAAATAAAATTTCACATTAAAATATACTTTTAATAGAATCTTCACTGTAATTCTCGTACTGTAATTTTCTTCTTCATTGTAGTTTCACTTGTCATAGATTATACTATCTACTACATTTACAATTAGACTAACGTTTTGCACAACTATGTTTTTTTTATTCATTAATTCTTGAAATACCAGTGATAATAGTTCATAAAATTGAAATACAGTGACTGCTTCATTTGTTCACATATTTTTCACAAAATAATTGCATTCAGTGGTTCATCATATAGTACACATTTCTTTACCTTCCTTATTTTTCCTTTTCATATTCCCTTCCAACACATTTTTTTTCATTTCAATATAACATTTGAATGTTTGCACACAATTGGGAAAAATAAACGTAATACATTTTCACAAACAAATTTACAATAACATTCACAACTGATTAACACACTGATCTATCAATCATCCAGTTATCAAATTATTTACAAGATCACAACAATTTTCCTAAAAAGTCAACATTTTTAACGACCTTCTAATATTCTTTCATCTTATAGATCGAAGAAAATGTTTCGTCCCATACGTCACAAAAAAATTAATTCCTACTGGGTTAATACAACAGTTTTAACGTTTTATTATACAAAATAAGAATAATTCTCAACTGTTCGCTGGTTAAACCAAAACTAAGTAAAACCGAATGAAGAAGTGTCCTTTACACACGTTACAATAATTTGAAAACAGATGTTATTTGTTTCTTCGAGACAATTATTTTGTTAAACACGTATAAAAAACGTCAAAATGTTTGCGTCAACCCAATATATGTGCACTAATCAATCAATACACATGTACTGACAGCTAATTAGCACTTAAGTTGTCAGCTATAAACAAAGATCCCTGTGTGGCACAATTTTCCTTTATCTAGGCGTTCTTCAGCTTTCTGGCAATTTAACACTACACCTACCGAGCAGTTAAATTGACTTTTTGAAATTTCTCTATAGAAACTCTAAGAGTGCATCTATCGAGACTTCAATTGATTTACAATTCAGTTTAATAATTCCTCAGAGAAACGTCTGTTATTTTTGTAGTAATTACAAAAAAAGATATCAGGAATAGGTCAGTTTGATCCGTCTGGTAGTTTTAGTGTTAAAATATTCGTGGTGCCTATGTGTACCATTCGGGACGAAAGGGTTAACGCGTTAAACCGATTCGAACAGTCCCGAGCACGCAAACAAGAACTCAACAATGTTACACGACCACTGCCATTTCACGGAGTACTTCATTATTGTAAAACCTTTCAAACGGACCACTCCAAACCATTTTCCCGGTCAAAACGGCGACCGGACAAGATTAGACGGTAGCCGGGGATCCGAAGGACAAGGTTGAAGCCCAACGAGCTCGAGTGTGACTGATGGAAAACCACGAGGAGCAAGAAGAACTGGAGCTGCGTCTACGAGGAAAGGGGAGCAGGATCGGGGAATACGGGGACGATAACGAAATCGAGAGACATCTGGGGAAAGAACGAGCGAGAGTGCGGGGGCTGGCAGAAGCTCGGTAAAAGTATCTCGAGCTTAGCTGCTCTGGGATCGAGGAGGACGGGAATTGAAGTTTCTCTTTACCTGTTCATTCTCCCTTTTCGTCGGTAGCAAAGGATCCTTTCTTCTCGCCTCTTAGCGTTTCTCGTTCCTTCCTCCCTCTTAACTCTTCCCCCCCTACGGCCCCCTTTATCTCCTCACCTTCCCACTCTTTGCGTTTCCCGTGGCCTCGATCCGATTCTGACAAACTTACCGTGAAAAGCGTCTCGCGAGGAGAGACTGAAGAGCGCGGACAAACGGCAAAAAAGGGAGAGGAGCCGGTCGTGGAGAACTATCGTCGGAGTGTGTTTGCGCGGCAGGGATGAAGGAACGGTAGAAATTGCGGCGGATTGACGGGGGAGGAAACGACAACATTGGGGACGCTCCGCGGCGGACGCGAGCCTGCGGAACCGGGACACCGATCGCCGAATAAATCGAGCAGGGTCGAGGAACTCGGGTTGGAGGACAAGCTGGATGGGGTTGGAGTTGTAACGGAATTGGAGGGATCGCGGAAGGGACCGTGATATTGTGCGATTTCGGGCGAAATGAAGTACAGTTGGGAGATGACTTGATGTATAGTGGAATAGCACAGGGGCGAGGTCTTTCTAGGTTATAGTTTTACGGTTCTGATTGGTTACGTTTAACTCGACGAATAGAAAATTAATGTCCGAAAATATTAGTAATTAGGAAATAAAGCTAACAGAAAATTGGGTGAGGAAATATGAAAATCCATCTGTCGCATTCCCCTGCCTATCGAGATTTCTTACAAGTACATGTGGACACGTTGACTGCTATAGTCACAGATGACTGACGTTTCTGAGTTGCTTGAAAATAATTATAATATGTGAGATGATTGATGTTGAATGAAAGTATTTAATAATGTAAATAAGTTGATAGTAGTTGTGACTTTATTTCCGTTCTCTATAACTGTTTCAGTCGTATCCGATATATAACAGTTCCAATAGTTATTTTCGGAACCTTTCCAATCCCTTAATAAAACTGAACGAAACTATATATACAAGAACATACAGGGCAGCTCTACCGTTAGCTCCATCTCCATGATGAAATGAGACGTAACAATAGAAAACAGAATTCTCTGTAGGTCCGTCTCGCTTCGTCGCATTCGTTTACGCTTCTGTCCTTTGTTATTGCCGTGCGCCAATAATGACCATGTGGCGAAAGCCGAGGCACCCCGAACATCGTAAGTGGAAGAGTTCCCTTGCCCCTGTGCACTTTTAGCTTGGTGGTCGATGGAGCTAACACTTATCGGCTAACGGATACAGGGCTATACAACGCTACGGTTACACTTAAAGATTTCTACGAAAATCTTTGAAATTAATTAACGAGTACGTTTATTCACCATTAAATCAAGAGCTTTAGCCCTTTGCACTCGAAAGTTTTTGATAGGAAATATTCAACATTTTCCGACGAGATGTAGTCGACATTGTTTGAAACTAATTTAACGATAATTCTCAGATAAATTAAGCAACAAAGCTATTCTATTTAAATATTTCACATAGCAGTATAAAGTCTAATTTAAAATACTAAATATTCAACTGCATAGTTTTGCTGTATCAGATAAAGTGGTGACTGAGAGTCACCTCTCCAGTGTAAAGGGTTAATATATTGCGTACTGGGAACAAGAAATCTCATTTCCATTTAAATTCCTACCTTTGTATATTCGCTAACTACCACGCCGTTTGAAAGGGCATTAAATTTTATTAAAACGGATTATTTGCTTAAAATTTACGAAATAACAATAAGATATTTGAATATTTTGGATATAGTGATATAAGTTGATGTTATGTTGCCACAACACAGGGGAGGAATACTCCCGAAAAAGAGAGTGGGATCTTGTCTGGATTCAAAGGAAAACCAAAGTTGCTTAGGTTTCGTGTTGTACTGTGTCACACGCTGTCGAGTCCGAGTTAAAAAAACGTGGCAGAGGTTTTGATTTGTTCTTGGCGGTTGCGTGGTTAGGATAATTCTGCTCTTCTTCTCAGCTGACGGAATTTAGGAAAACTTGAAAAAGGTAGAATTTAGTAGTAGAGAGAAGGAAACGTTTGGGCCTGGATGATTCACGTTGGAGGTTGGAGTGACTGAGGAGGTGGACGTCTGACTGTCAGCTATGCTTAGACTTTGTCAGATGTACACGATATTTACAGAGTTAGGTTTACAAGTAAACGCAGTTATAATGCTAACGGCGTATTTCGGTATGAATAATCGTTGTCTTTAGATAGAGGTGACGAACACGTTTTCAAATGGACGCAGGCATAATATGATGTTATAATAGGTGATATGTGATATTAATAATAATAGTAATAATAATAATAGTAGTAGTAGTAGCAGTAGTAATAATAATAATAGTTATTATGAATATATAGGGTGTTGTAAGATGTAACAGTTGATCTCCTTGAAAATCCGTGGCTAGCCTTCCAAAAATTAATCGCTTTATACAAGATAATTTTAATGAAGGGAAAGTTGAAAGCTGGCTGTCTGCGTTCTGTCAATCGGTGCCTTCTTAAAGAAAAGCGCCCCCGAATCTCAGGGTGCAATAAACAGAGCGACAGCCACGCTGGTAAGAAAAGGTCTTCCGGCTAAAACAGTGCCCTTCTCAAGGCACTCGTTCTGCAGCATTCCAGCTAGTAAGATCGAGTAAAAAGAGTCTTAGTCAACCACGTTTTACCATTTTATTTAGCCCACAAAATCCTATCTTAGAGTTAATAACACGATCCTCAACTAAATTTCGGCTCGCAGCGGCAAGATCTTTGTCGGCTTCAGGAGCTGCGACGCATTTTTTCATCCCAGTCTTGGCCCGATCTGCTGGTTCCAGATTGCATCCGAGTCATAGCTCTCGGCACGTGTATTCTCCGTGGCATTTGTCACGTAGACGAAATTTTCGTACACGTGAAATAGGTGTGTCTACGACGTACACGGTGTCAAACCGAGTCAAGGAAAGATAACGCGGAAGGAGCGAGAGAAAGATGAACGCCGGAGGAGGAACAGGATGAAGAGAATTTTGGGGAATGCCTGTCGCTATGGCGACCATCCGGGGTCTAAACGGCTGATAGCGCGGGCTCTCCCGGCCACGTTTCGTACGATATCGTTATCCACGCAGAAAATCTTCGCCGGAGGAGTCATATTCGATCCCGTTTGGCTCGTTCCTTCCTGCGGCCGGTATCGATCTCTCGACACGCTATTTTTTTTCTCCTCCCCCTCCCACCCTCTTTACGAAGGGCTGCAGAGCGCTGGAATACGCAGCCACGCTTCCGAGCATTCTTTCCGCGCGGAACTGCACGCTTCGCATTCTCCTTTACGCTGACTAGTCGTCAAAGAGCTATGACGGGATATTGAGGCATGGATTTTTTTTCGAGCGCACGGTAATATTCTGAAATGTTCGATGACGTAACGCTCGGGATCAATTGTTCGTGATGAGAGATATCGTTTCGGTTTCCTTTTGTTGCGCTTGTTCTTCGTGTCGCGGAATTATTGCGTAACGGTTTCCCATTTATTTGTTTTCGATGATTGGTTCGTTTTTTTTTTGAAGAACGATTGGAGGCGAGAGATGGATGTTTGATTTTTAAATAAATGGGACTTGGATGTATGCAATGTATCGCGACCGCAGATTTTAGGAGGAATAAAATAAGTTGTTAGTGTTTAGTTTTGGAAAAGGATATGTATTGTATTTTAGTACACACTGAATTACGTACTGGATGTTGAGTTTAATACTTTGGAAAATTAGAGAATATTTGATCTACATTACTTCAGCTTACGATTATAGATTTGTGTTTGTTTCTTTCGTAACCTTCTGCCTTATGGTCTGTTTCGTAAGTAGGCTGACAAAGATTGTTAATGGTAGGTTACAAACAGGAAAAAAGTACTGTCTATTGCAGGAGCAAATATATTAAAATTATTAAACATTCATACACGTAACATTGTATAATATATTTTGTTACTTGATATGGGCTGTCAAATATTCATATTTATTATATTTAATATAAAATCCTTGCCACGAATCTTATTCAATCTTACGAGATTAAGAGTTAATATATAAAAGAGCCAATACGTATTTCCGAACGAATAGTGAACAAACAGTTTATTGTTCGTTTAATGGAATAAGGAAGGAATGTTTCGGGGAGGAGATAGTGTGAATGTACCATCCTTGATTTAAATATTCGTGTCCTGCTTTAACCTGAAAATTGATGCGACAAAAAGAAACGTATACAGACGATTTGTATACACGCGAACAATGCTTCCACAGCATTTTACGTACCACACTTTGCTTCACTATGAATTTCCTGCGCGTTTACAGCTCTTTTTGGCTCTACAACTACGATTTGCACCCGTTTAAAGTTATGGCATGTTTCCAAGTGCTTTCACCAGTTCCGAATGTTGACCACCGTGTATCCTGTATCTATAGAACAGTGTTGTACCACAGGACGTATACCCGGAGCGCGTCTAATCGCTGAGAAAATGCGCAGGGTGATAAAAACAGGTCTAACGAGGAAACTTTTCTACACTTTGAATTAGTTTTAAAAATATTCTGGTCAGATGTTGCGAATTTTAACCTCCTCGGGAATAAAATAAGTGTTATTTCAGAAAAAGGATGTCAAAATTCGTCACAAATATTTTAAACATTTTCATCAATTTTAAAAATGGACGAAAATAAAAATACGCTTTGTACGCAGTCGAATTGTTCCAATTCCGAACAGAACAGAAGAATTATTTTACAAATATCATTCCTATAAATTTGTTTGAATGTAACAATATTTTCGTAGGTTGACATATCAAAGTTTAGTTTTAATCAAAATAAATCTTAATGTTCTATCATTTTCGTCGGAAATGTTATTTCGCATGAACCATGCTTTTCGAGATATCTTTCTAGAAATCCTAATCCTTTACCATATTATTTCTTTCAAAAATGTGTTAGAGTCATTTCATCGTTAATAATTCGTCAAAAGAAACAACAAAAATATACTTTTAATAATGCTACATTTCCTTTAAATATTATGTAGCAGTATCAAAAGAATAATTATCATTTGAATTTAAAAAAAAGTGACTAACTTTAGTGTTCATTAATTGAATCTCATTGTTAATTCAGTATTTTATGACAAGGGATTAAACTGATACACTTAGTATGCATCAGTAGAAATGCAGTTACATGAACATGGAAATACGATTAAATGAACCAATAAACAGCAGAGGAAGGGAGAATTAACGGACTTATTATTCGAGAGATTCAGTTATCCGAGCCATCTTGCCCCAAACAAGTTTGGATAAATGGAGTCCTGTCATGCAGGACCCGAATTACGGGAGTGTTTTGCCCGGTGCTACGTTGCGTGCAGCATTCTGCAATCTACACACCGCCAAAGTGTGTTTTTCATGCTGTACACGTAACTAAACACACGCACACACATACACGCATTTAGCTCTTACGTTACAGTATTTATGTATTGATTGCGTGAATGGAACATCGGAGCGGAATTTACGGCACAATGCAGGTCATAAACGATACTATACAATCCAAATATAGTGATCAATCAACCGGCCGGGTTACGTGTTGTACGATGGAACTGAAATGCTATCAGTGAAGTTAAAATTCAATCTACCATACCTTTTTGCATCGATTTCAACGCGGTCTTAAAAATAGCTCTAAACCCGGCTACGTTGACATTAAATTCCTTCGATGGGTGATCGATAATAATTTACTTAATATAAGGCGCAACCGATGTCGGGTGATACTTAATGTAATTGAGAATGAACGATTGCGATTTAAATGTTTGATTATCAATCAAATTGAAATTTACAGTTCAGTGGGTAATTGAATATCGATTGCGTTTATGATTTAACCATCGCATTTCTGAACGATTATCTTCTTTTTTTGTTATCACAGAAATTTGAACGAAACGAGTCACAATGACGCATTCCTGATTTCTTCTTTTTGCAGTTATTAAAAAGATAACAAATGTTTCTCTGTGAATTTATTAAAGAAATTGATTTAGCAATACGTAAACTGAATTGTAAATCAATTAAATTCTCAGTAGACGCACTCTTGGAGTTTCTATAAATCAATTTCAAAAAGTCAGTGGAACTGCTCTGTAGTTTTAGTGTTAAAAACGCTCGCCAAGTCAATAAATCAATTAAAAAATATGTATCATTTTCGAATATTTCACGTACCATGTATTGAAGAAGCAAACATTTGAAACCAGGTAGCAGCAATACCGAGCCTATCTTCGAATGCTCCTAATTTGAAATACACTACCTGTCAAAAGTTTGAAACTTCTTGATATATCAAGAAAGACACAAATTACTAGTGTTAAATTGTTCTAGTGTTAACCAATATTCTATATTATTTTATAGATGGAATGATTATTACTAAACAATTATCTACCATTAGCACTAGAAAAACCGAGCATTTGATACGGTTAATATGTAGTCCCAGACATTCATTATAGTATTCAAGTGCAATTATTTATTTTCAAGATCATTTCGAATATTCAATGCTTTTCAAATATCAATAATTGTGAAACAGTTGGAAAAAATGGAAACCAGTCGTTTCTACTGGTACGGTAGTTCTAGTGTTAAAGAATAAAGATCATCATCATGTACAAAAGCAGATTTCACTTTATCATTTCAATCGATTTCAATCGCGAAACCAGCCGTTCTTTATTATACCTTCGATTTCGCTGTATTCTAGAATTTACAGTCCATTCGCTCGCATCATTATCCTTTACCGCGCAGCACGTAGTGTAATGTGGCGTTCTCTAAATTTGCAAGAATGAAATTAAGACGAGACTACCCGAGTTCGTCTCGGTTTTGCGAAAACAACGGACCCGCTTATCTCTCCGTTCGCCGCTCGTTCGGAGCGCGTCTACGAAATCATGGCTCGCTTCCAAATATAACGCCGGCCGCTCCCCGCGAACCGCTCGTCGCTACCCTCCTGGTGCAATGTCGTCGATGACACTTGTGGCACGATTTAATCTACGAGTAATCACGAGGGGAAAAAAGGGAAATGGAGTAGGAATGGAAGAAGCGGGTGGTCTGCAGCGTGCTCTTTGTTTCAAATGCAGATTCCCGTTGCACCTAGAGATATTGTATACATGATTTAACCATATTCGATAACTAGGTTTCTGCCCGTGGATTGTCCTAACCTGTTAACAGTGGAATTTAGTTCAAGAAATTTCTCATTTTGTGCGCAATGAAATCAAATAATGAAGTGTATACTCGTCAAACCCAGGAAGAATGCACTTAGAATATATTTTAATGAAAAACCAAAGCACTTGCAGTCAGTTCAAACTTTGAATACAACACTACAAACTCATTAATTCGTGAAGCTAATATTACTATAAGAAAGATATTAAATATAACAGAAGTTATTTATGTTAGATCCAATATTTTTTTGAATACATGTTAAAATTGTGTGCTGCAAGAGTGCTCATATTGTAAAGGTTTAAAATAGTAATGACATTTATTTTGCGCTTCGAAACAGTTTTATAAGGCAGTTTCTTTCTATGGGTATATTAAAATAAAAATCTGTACACAGATATAGATATGTATATATATCCGGTGTACTGATATACGAACAATTCTTTTTTATCGCTTATTGATAAAATGGTTCGTTGCAGGAATACTGCTTGTAACTCAAGGGTTGAAAATGATAATATCAGCTCTAGAAACAGTTTCGTAGAACCGTTATTTTCGTTATTTAGAAAGAACGGAAATTAAGGAGGATATCGACTCCAGTTTCGGTTTTGCAGATTGTTCTTATATCGGTTCTGAATCAATTCTGTATGGAATCTCTATTGGTTCTGCATCAGTTGTGTATTGGTACCAAATCAATAATGCATCGAGTGTCTATATATTCGTTCATTAATTTCAAATTTTGTCGTTACCCTCGTTCTTTCAGAGTTTCATTATAATTCAAGCGAATAATTAACGATTGATCAAGTGGAATTTCAATTTTAAACGATTTAAACACTTTAAACGTATCGGGGCGTTTTATGCTTGAATTACTAAGGAAATGAAAGTGTTCGGGGTATTAGGTATTATTCATACCAGTGATTTGTATACTTACAGCAGGTAGATGACTCGATCAACAGTAATCTGTTATTTCCGCTGAATTATTGAAGCACTGTATACGTTTATCAATACATTTACAGTAAACGCTTCATTTTTTGATTTCATTGCCCTCAAAACGTAAGATTATTCAAACTAAATTCAGCAGTTAACAGGTTAATGCGAGCCATGAGCTATGAAGTTATTAGATGCAGAAATAATTATTAATTAATTTCTAGGACTTTTTAGAATCCTTTCAAACTTTATAACCATTTTACCATTAAAACCATCCTACAACCAGTATTTATATTCACAACCATGCTTGATAAAGTTGCTTTATTATAAAATTTGTTATTCATTCCATGTCTATGTTTATTCTAGAGATCAACGATTAACTCTTAATACTCGGGAAGTATTTTAAATTTATCGTTAATACTAATATTAATCATTAGCATTCTCCTCAGTACCATTTAGATCCGTCAAATTCAGTTAAAAATTTTCATCGCGGGTCTGACGGTATCACAGAGCAAGGAGTGAACAATTACTTTCGAAACCATTTCACCCTTTAACTACAGCAAACAAAGGATCCACGTAAATGTTTCATCATCTCCATCAAATTACCTGTTTTATTCAAAGCGCATTACGCAATCCTCTTTATTTATTCCGCACAATAATCCGTTGTGATTGCCCTTCCCGGAAGTCCAATCTTCGTTAATATGCATTTTTTACAATAGCAGGCGAAAAAATTGTATCGTTTCCGATGAACTGGAATGAATAATATAGACTTTCATAACTGAACCATTTCTGTCGGTAAACGAACGTTGCACAGGTCGTTCGATCAAGATAAATATTTGAGCCGAAGAATAACAGCTTCTCCCGGATACGAGATACAGAATTCAGTACGTGACATAGAAGAATCAATAAAAATTCTGTTTGCAGCGGAACGGTGAATAAAATTAACGGGTAAGAAGGAAAGAGTGAGGGGGGCGGTGGCGGGAGGGAGGGAGAGAGATATAGGGGATTTCCGTTTCGGTGTTCTTTCCAGAATATATACACCCCGGAGAACAGAGATCGATTTTCATTAATGAAGTGGGGACGAGGGTTCCATCGACTCCGCGAAGCGGTTGAAATATTTCCTTACTCTGCCTTGACCCGTTTAAGCGGCTCCGCCAAGTTTCTGTTTGCCAGGCTTGATGAGCTGTCCCCGGCTCTCAGATAAGTGTATATTTCCCTGCATTACTTTAATCCCCCCAAAACAAAACACCGCCCCCTTAATTGAAGCCGATGTAACGGCCGAGTCTGCTACTGGCTCGTTTTTGTAGCAAATATCGAGAACAATGTATCGGTAAACCATTTTAACGTATTCGCATCGGGCACTTATTACTAAAACTTTCCTATAAAACGGGCTATTTTAACACCAAAACTACCAGGTGGGTCAAATTGACTCATTTTAGAATTTTTGTTTTGCAAGTATTTAAATTATGACGACGCTTTTGCGGAAAGTTGTAATATAAATTTGTGTACTTCTACAGATACGACAATGAAAGACCCTTCAAATATTGAGAAGTATGTTGTTCTAATTTGTATAGAAACTTAGAAGTAAATCACTGGAATTGCTCGGCAGTTTTAGTGTTAATGATATAAAGTATGTTACTATAGAGTAACGGCATCTAATATGGAACACTTAATTTGAAAAGCTTGCTAAGACGAGAGATATCCGTTTTTTTTCAATGAAATCTGCACGAATAGCACATTGGGACCATTACATTTTTCGTGAACATATTGTATTGCACATATTTTTTTCTATTATTATTATTTTTGTAATTGTCATCATAAAATAAAAGTATAACATAATAATATGTAACATTAACAAAGAGTTGCACCTAATATAGAACGCGAAAAATAATAACTATTCTAAGAAAAAAATTAATTTGCAGCAAATTGCTTTTGAATAGTGAAAAACAAACATGATCAATGATAAAGCATGAAAAAATAAAAGTTGGCATAACTATATTAAAAAATTTGATTATTTAACTCGCCTTTCAGAAAACTTAACGTACTATCAAACACTAAATTTAATGTATGTAAAAATATGAAGCTTTACGAAAATAACAAAAGAACTAAATGGTAGCGGATTCCCCAAAATTTTGCAGCAACCTAATTAGAATTAATCAATCGGTTTGTCCTGTTATTTTTGTTAATACGTTGACTGCCACGGCGGTCATCAATGACCGGAGTTTCCAAATTGCAAGAAAATAATTATAACTTGTAAGATAACTGATATCGAATAAAAATTGAAATATTCAATTACTTACCATTTTCCTGTGAATAAGTTTGCAACAATTTCAATTTCAATTAAAAATATTTTTTGCTGTTTAAATACTTCCTGTACACAGTGTAAAAGTTTCAGATCACTATCTTGAATCAGTTAAAAATAGTCTTGTCCACCACATAAGAGGTACAGTTTCGACAAAGATGGCTATAAAGTATTCATTCCTACTTAATAACAAATATGTGCACTACGGTTCTTATGGCACTAAGTTTGCTAGAGTTTCGGATTTCGATAAAGTCTTTTACGAGCGTATTTTTAAGACTTCAATTTTTATGAAAGTGTCTGAAGATATTAGAGCTTTTGGCTCAAATAAGGTGAAAAAGCACCTTAAACAGCCACATAGTTACGTATAATAAAGTGCCAACTGTGTGGAGAATTGTCGATTGTACATCGCTCAATTGGAAGTAATTTCATAGGTGGAACACTTGAAATTCCTCGAAACAGTAAACGCGATGCGCGCGGTTAATAGAGACACTCGAGAAATTATTGTGAATTCAATAGCTACTAAATGCCGTGTTTATGCATAAAGAATTTCTAAAGAGGAACGAACTGATGAATGGGCTATACATTCTATGCATTTATCATGTTCCTACGCAAAAGTAGAGAAGTTAGAACGAGAAAGCAAAACGTTCAAGAAATATTAATATACACCTATCTCATTCATGCCTGAACAGATTTGACACTTAAATGTTAACATATTTTAGAACAGTGACTTTTAACACCTGAAATTTATATAAAACTTCGTTGTTTACCAATGAAATTGATATTTTTAATATTTAGAGGAATTTAACATTTTTACAATAAGTTCCCTTAGTGAATGATTTATTATATGACATAAACTTTTTATTTTCATTCTAATTCGAGCAAAAGTTTGAAATGTAATGTAAAAAATATCTGTAATGCATTTTCTGAAAGAAACTGAATATACAGTAAGTTTAGTTCGTAAAGTTATTAAATTATTATAATATATAGTGTAAAATTAAGTTGTAGCATTTATACAATTATTATTATACGTAAAATGCAATATAATTTCTTTGTTTCCAGGAAAGGAATCTTTTATTTAATGTTACTCGATTTATTATTTCCAATACTGTTCTGGTATTAATTTTAACAGTTTCCGCTTGACTTATTCCATGCAAAAAGCATTTATAATACTGTATGAAAATATGCATTTCCATAATACCGGTCAATATATATGATTTTAAAATCCTTGACAACAACGGCGTTCGAAACTTGCATATAGAATGTCATTTAACTTTTGTAATTTCGTCCTATATTAACTTTCTCTTAGTATTCCATAGCAAATAACTGAAATCGGTATTACAATCCATTACATGAAGTTTCAAGCAACGTACAGCCATTAAGCAGTAACAAAAATGAAACACTATTCTTCGTTTCGCTTTTACTCGCTACATTTAATACATATTCTTGTTAATCGATAAAGCCTTAAAGCTTCTATGACTATCTGGAATATATGAACGTTTATTTTTCTAACGTTGTCGCAAAAATTATGCAAATGATTGTACATACAACTCGAATGAAATTATTTTTTTTTTCAAAAGAAGTTGCTTATGGATGCGTAAAATGTTTCTATACTATATAAATATGTACAATTTCCAGTAGTGGAAATTTATTATATACTATAACTATGCAATACTATTTCGTCTTAATAATTATCCTCAACTGTGTTAAATATTTATTTCACAAAACTTCTAGCGTTTAAAGCCTTATACATTGTAAAATAGTAGATATAGTCAGTGATGTGGTATTGTTTGTTTTTCTTATTACTTAGAAATAACTGAGCTTTAGTAGATAGTTTGGCAGAATGCAAAAAATACCGTGCTACTTGCGAAGTGAAGAAAAGTCACACAATCTTCACTTCGTGTAATTAAAAGGAGATTCAAAGAAGTGCTATACCTAAAATATAAAACTCATAATGTGACATATGTATACTAATTGCTTGCAAAAGTTATTACTACGAAAGAAAATAATATATAATAGGATCTCAAATAAGCTTAAGACGATTAATAAAAATTACGTGTTAATATTAATTATTTATTATTAAGAATAATAAAAAATCTATCTCAGACCCTGAAAGCCACAAGGCTTCTCTAATGAATCTAATTGCAGTGAATTAATTATATACACTGCAACTGATAATTGTTATACATAATAGGTATTACTATAATGCAGTGAATATTACATATATATTCTCATGATTACTCAGTAATAGACTAATCTAGTATAATATTATAATAAGCTTACGTAATCCAACCGATTACCAATACTGATACGTGATAATTGATGGCAACTGATACTCACTGTACTCGTTAATAATCATCAGAGATGCGTGCAACGTTACATAAATAAGTAAGTAGAGTTACCGATAGAATTAGCTAACAATGGTCAGGCATGATATTAAGCGTAGATAAAAGAAAGTTTGCAATTGGAAAATTGTTTGAAATTGACTTTTCGAAGCTAATTTTTTCAAGAACAAAACCAAGCATTATTATATATTGTTACAGATTTTCGATTCACGTTTTTTATGATGAGTATTATCACTTAGTGCTATAAATTGCAGTGATACATCGCATAAATAACGTATCTGTTATTTTATCTTTGATATTAAAGGTAATATAACGTAACCGAAAAAGTGGAGATAACGTTGAAATTATTACCGTTACGAATTGATTTCCATGAACAATTTTTAAAAGCCCCATACATTTTATAATTCCGAAATATTTTGAAATATGGCGACAGATAAATATCGAATAAATTCGATGTCGTCCCTCTTATAAAGATAATAATTGAAGATCACACTGAAACATAGAAAAGTTTTTGTGTTCGTTGGACACAATGAAATATATTCAGAATGAATATGTCATCCAGTTTCAGATGATGTTCATAATTAGCTGATATTCTTTGTTCATGTTATTTACTAATTTCGTAGCATATTCTTCCAGTAAAGGACTCCTGATCGAAGTAAAAAATTGTAATATATTAGGCTTCACTTACTTCACTTACACACAAAGTTTCATAATTTTTTTAAATTTCCGGGTTCGATACTTTTCCTTGTTACTAGTACAGAAACAAAAGAAAAGACAGACATTGAAAAACTGTCCAATCAGACAGTATAGGAATGATACAAAATTAAATGAACGAAAGAGAGAAAACGCAGAATTTTTAATCAAATTTTGAAACCGGTAATTCGACCGGTTCGCGGCACGTTTAGTGTTAAAATTATCTTCCAGCTACAACTTACATTAGGAAACTTTCTTGATTTTGAATCCTTTTGGTTGCGTTTAAATTACCCTAAATGAAGGAGAGATTAGAAATTCTTTGTTTGAAAACGCATTTCAAAAGCTGCACTTTTAGAGAGTGTTTCACAATCCGTTGAAGAAGTTTGTTCAATGAAGTTGACCAAGCACGATTAATAGTAGTTCTCAGCGAAGAAGGAACTTCATCAGAAAAGATTACGTTGCTCCACTTTTGATCGATATTTTCGTGTGCCCAGGGGATTCCATTTTCATTGTGGCTTTCACAGAATAAAGGTTTCTTTGTTACACTTCGATCTCTTGCGCGAATTTAAACGGATACGAATGATCTTACGTGATACATTTATATCTTTCTTCCTCAATTTGGATTGACCATGGCGTTATGATAGTCGAAATCATGTTCGCTATTCATTTATCTTACTTATCCGATAATTCTCGCGTTGTGACAGGTTCTGAATGATCATCGAGTGTTTTGTTTCCTTTCTCCGTTGCTTTTGTTTTTACTTTTGCACGATTTTCTGGTAATCCTCTATCAAGGAAGGTTATTCACGACCAAACATCATGAAAGGACGTTCACTACCTTCATTTTGATTGTAATTACTTTTGTTCCTTAGTATTTTTAGTAAATATTTCAATCTTCGAAATTAAATTTTGTATCAGTTTCAGAATAATTGAAATGTTTTCTTGCTTTTTAGTCCTTTCTTCCTTTTCAACTTTTTAATCATTACTTTTATCCCTGATGATGTATATTTATATTGCACAACAACAAGTCTATACAACTTGAAATAGTTAAGTATATACCAAAATTATATTCACGATCAGTTTAAGTTTTCTTCTATTGTTAAAATATTTTTCGTTTCAATCATGTTTTACTCTGTTTAATATTGCCATAATTGTTTACAGTTTTACAATTTACTTACGTATTTATTTCTTAACATTTCTTTGCGTTTCGAAAATCTATAATCAAATTTTTATCAATATTTCCGTTGTTATTTTCTTTTAATCGACAATAATGAGGATACTTGTCATTTATTAATTTGTTAGAATTCTCCACTTAATTGTGTATATTTCTAGGAACATATACATCTATTATCTGGTAAATCACTTTAATTCCTCATATCATTCTCATTGATTTTTATTCTGCGTGCACATTCGTAGTTGAGAAATCATTTAGTTAACAGGTGAAAAACATATTTTTCTTATGGAAGTCGAACAATTACTGAATTTTTATTGCATTGTAATTATATCGAATTATATGAATCTTGCAAAATTGTAATTATATCGATGTCTAGGTGAATATTTTTTAGCATAAGTTCTTAACAGACAATCAGTAGATTTATCTTGTGTCTGCTGTTTGTATATTTCTGGGTGAATCGGGTGCAGCTGGAAAATGTCAGCCAAGTTTCTTTGGAAAACAGCACAGCTGTGCAGCTCTCAATGGCATTTGTCGCATCCCAACGCCCACACATCGCGAAAAAGGGAATAATGATTTGTGGGGCGCACTCCGAAGTGGGAGAGACTTTGTTGACGACGCGACGATCTGTCGAGCCTGCTTGCAGGGTTCAACGCTGCAATTTCGTGGTCGTTGCATAATTAGGAATACACTCTAAACAATCATTATTGATTTTTTCAATACACCATCAACCTTTCCAAACTTATTTCCGACGAAAGTCTCTGGCAAACAAATAATTATAGATTATTTTTCGATTATTTTAATTTCCTAAATTTCATTTTTTCATTTCTTGTTTTGTAATGTTGAGTTACTCCCGTGGTCAAGGTTTTAAATTGTATTTAATAAACGAGAGCAGACTTTTGTGTCAGTATTTACGTCAAAATGGTTCGTTTTAATTCAGTTAGGAAAAATTGTAGGATGTAGAGGGTAATGAAATTATATTTTAATCTTCGATAGTTTGTGACATATATCTTTATATTGGTCTATTAAATTACTAATCGACAATAAAATTGTCTCCTTATTTAATTATGTGCAAATATAGATATTTCATTAAATAAACTGCAACGCGTAAAAGAGTAATAATTTTAACGAAATTGCATGATAATAAGAAAATTATTTGTGTTAGTACTAAAAACGTCTGTGTTAAGATTTTTAAAATTACGAAGTGGCAAAGGAACTTATCCACGTTAAAATATAAAATATAGTTTAAGTAATTATATTCACTAAAGATTGATGTTACTTTTTCCGTGTTTGATATCCTTAACTTATGTGATTATTTACATATATAAAACTTTGAACATTTTAAAACTTACATATGCATCATTTCGTATAATATTTTCAATAAATTGAATATTTCATTTAGTAATGTTTCTGGAGAAACTATTTTTCATTTCCAGCTGTTCTTCGTGTCACTTTCAAGCACCTGTGTTCGCTTTGCCTTTTACACTTTCTGTCTCTGCGTTTATCGACACTTCCGATTAATCGGGCACTGCTGAAATCAAAGTTAATTTAATGAACTTTCGAACTGGCAGTTCTGCCGATTGAGATTTTGAAGTATCCTAGGACCTTGATGTCATCTTTGATGTCTCCTAGTCAGTTATTTAAAGATTCACAGAACTCTGAACGGTATTTTAAATTACAAAAGTAAGTAATGATGTTGCTACCGTTCAATCTTTTTTACTACACTTCACTAGTAAGATTTGCCACTGTAAGATAATATTTTAATAGAAATTTGTCATCAGAATGAAATTTTTTACATTTATTTCTTAGTTATATTTGATATTGTCTTAGTGCTAATTACTGAATTTTGACACCATATTTTTAATCAAAATATCAAAGTGACTTATGTTAAATATGATATCAATCTTTATAATTAAATTGACACTGTAAACGAAAATTATTATTATTGTTTTTATAGTATTTTTCATATCCAGACGTAAGTTGTTAAATATTTACTTCTTAAATACTACTATTACTTTTAACTGATTCTGTACTTTTCCTTTTTTTTACGTTAAAGTATGGGTAAAATTATAATATAATACTTCAAAAGTTTTTATGACTGATGCTTTCGAATTTTTTAAGAACGATTATAATAGGAATATTTCTCTCAAGTAAAATTGTTTAATCACTTAGATAAAGAAAATATAAAAAGCAGAAATTATTTTACTAAATAATAAACAATTATTACTTACAAATAAAATACATGATGCTTTTGTAATTTACAAAAGATTCGCGTGGCAGTGATCACATTAATCTAAACATAAAAGTTCTACTTAACATTAAACTACCAAGCGTTTAATACGATTTTTATGTAATCCCTATAAAAATTGTAACAACAGATTATTTTCAGTTTCTTCAGATATTCATTATAGCATTCAAGTGAAATTATTTATTTTCAAAATCATTTCGAATATTCAATGCTTTTAAGATACCAATAATTGCGAAACAAAAAACCGAAACCAGTCATTTTGAATAGTAATTCTAGTGTTAACGCTACTTCCATTGCCCTTCATAAGCGTTCATTAAATTATAAATATAGAGTCCGATCGAAAGACAGTAGTATTTAACGTATCAATAAGTGAAATCAATTTTATGGTCGCAACACCACGAATCATAGTAAGTTCTTCGAACTGAAATTGCTGGCAATGTTTCGTTCAGTTCTCGTCATAGACAGAGTACACGCCTATAGGCCAACTATACTCAATAAAGTCATAAATATTCAATGCGCGTCCGTAGTCGACTTAAGGTGATCTATTGAAACGTCGATATTCGATCACGTGACTCTGCGAAGCTTGTGGAAAACCTGTTCGGCCCCGGGCCGACCCTGGCTACCCACCCCACAGCTACCTCCAAGTATCAACAAGTCACTGTGCGCTGGCGGAAAACCAATGAAAGGGTTGCCCGCTGGTTCGATCGAGGCCCGAGCTGGCAACTCTCTCGCCTCAAAGGGACCTCGTTACTGATCGCAGCCTTTCGCTATATTTTCCGGATCTTGATATTCGGTGCTTCAAAATTGTTAAACAAAGTAACTTTTATCAAATTCCATTTCGTGCATGAGTATAATATCCAAATATATTCGATGTTTCTTTTCTGTCATCACAAGTAATTGACGTACAAAAAGCTATTAAGTTCGAATACGCAGGAACAAACGTTGATTGATAATATGGATTTGTCTTTATGGAAGCTATGTAGCTTTGTTTGGCGGATCTTGACGTTTGGTTCTTAAAAATTGCTGAACACAGTAACATTTATTGAATTATATTTCGTGCGTGCATATGATATCTAAATGTATTCGATGTTTCTGTTCTATCATCACAAATAGTTAACGTACAAAAGCTGTTAAGTTTGAATACAGAGGGCGAACCAAACGATCATCATTACAGGAACAAACGTTGATTGATGATACGGATTTGTAATTATGGAAGCTGTGTAGCTATGTTTGAACGTTTATGTTTTATCGTCTTAAATAGTTCAATTATTGAGAATTTTTAATTTGATAACATGCCTAAAGTACAATACAAAACGAATGCAACATAACTTACCGAAATCAGTGACCATGCTACAAAAATAAAATTCAAGAAAAAAGCTATAGAATTCCTGAAGGATATTGCACTATACCATCTCCTATAAACTGTACCACTAAACAAACCTATTGTGGTCACTAATAACCTCAGAAGGTGCATGTGACCTAAATCATTTAACAAAATAAAAACTGATTGAATATATATGTATGTATCTATATGTTCATTATTAATTACAATTAAAGTCAGAAAGCTCAAAATATTAATTTCCTCTTTATATCCTATTGTATTGACTTATATTATAATAATACAGAACCATTTCCACAGAATAGTGGATAACTGATGTGTTTAATTGAATTATTAATTATATCGTTAAATAGAGTTTATTTCTTGCTAAATTTAACAGTAAACTGTATTACTTGCTCTTTATTATTAGAGCCTCAGCGACCATGCTCATAATGTGGATAATTAAGAGAGGCTGTTGGTCAATAAGTTTTCTACCAACGGTGTTCTTAGCCGGTAACAACTTAACTACAGACTAGAGACTGAAACTCACTTTATTGGTTTAAATTTTTATAAACACGCACACTTTCAACGCCCAAGGCTCAACTTTTAATTCATTTGCCAATAAAAAAATACTGAGAATGAGTCTGTCTGTTAATTACAAACACAGTGGACTAGATTTTCAAAAAATTGTTGCATATAAGATTTTTTGTAAATAAGATAGTGCAAATTTACAAATATGAAGCATATAAATCATAGTGTCAAATTTCATATTTTAAGTTTCTCACCCAAAAATAGAGGCTGCATAAGAAGATTATAAAGTCGAGGTGGATTTATCGCGTAAATTTCGTTACTTTATTAGGAATACTTCAAAACGTTACAAATGTTAGAAATTTATAATTCTGTTATCCACGGATATGAAGAAAACCACAGAAGATAAAGGAAGTCACAAATGTAAAGGGTTCATCACAAATGTTGTAGACTGTGTCTCTAATCAAATTCTGATTTTAGATACATCATTAATTAATTTGTATAAGTCGTTTGATATTTCAAAACACGTGTTTCCTTATGATCTATACTTAGGCTATCTTCATAATTAACATATTCATACATATATTTAACATGAATATTGATTATTCCTCTGTACCAAATAACAGACTTTTTATCAATCCTTTTTGTACGTTTTAATAATATTTACTAGATATTCAAAACAATAAGCATTTTTCTTGAGTTTTAACAACAGTTTTTAGGATAAAAAATTGTATCTTTTATGAAGTATAAATGAAATTTAAGAAATTCTTAAAATAGAATGCTCAATTTTCTTATTAATAACTGCGCGGTTACTTAAATCTCGAATTCGTCCAAATATTGATTTTTGCGCCAAAGGAAAATAGGTGGATCGATTTGCTGTTGATTTATCGTTAGTCCTTTGAATTGTAAAAACGCAGCAAGCTATGTGAGACTGCTCGATAGGACAGTTTATCTCTCGGTTATTCGTATACAGTGCGCTTGGATTGTTTCGATTTTTGAATCGTAATGCGTGTCCGCTGTTATGCGATACCGAAAATTGCCATTCCATGAACGTATGCAAATCTTGAAGCCATACAATACCACAAACATTTGACGATTTCTCCGCGAATGTGAATTGGTGAATGTTGTTTAATAAGAGAATTACATTTTTGAAAAATCAAAAATCATGGGAAAATTAGTTTAATAAAATCGTGCCTCAAAAACTTACTTAAAGTCCGGAAAAATATAGTCGATAATCAACAATCGTGTACCAAAAGTTGAAGAAACCAAACGATCATCATTTATGTGAATATTGTTAAGAGGGAACTTTAACAGTACAATCAATACCATAAAAAATAACTATTAATCATATTTTCTTTGAATATTTCATACTTTAATCAAGACATATTAGACTTAACCGTCGAAAACGCCTTAAACATTTAATATCAACGTGAATACAATATAATAAAGAATGATAATAAATTAATAACACAGTGAAAATAAATGATACAATTTATAAATGATATTCATATAAGCGGCTTTATACAAATGTTAACTTTTACATACTAAAAAAAGAAAGTCAAATTCAGTAGCAGTAGTTGATAGAAACATTTGATGCTGTTGTGATATTGAATGAACAAAAATAAAAAAGGAAGTATATAATTTTGCAGTTTCCCGTTCCACAATATCACTTCGCTGACACAGATCACAGTAATACCCGAAGACAGGAAGTTCTTTGGCAGTAATAATGTTCAGTAAGTTACAAATACGAAGATATACGGCATTTAAGGAACTTTGCTACTTAAGAATTTACTGAATCGGTTATTCATCTTTGCTACCACCATTAGCGATAGAAATTCGTCCAACTTTTTCCCCTAAATCAAAGGCGAAGGTAATTAAGGAGATTGAAATCCGCAGTTAACGTAAATGAATTCCATCCAATATTTTGCATGAAACTCCCGTGCTCTTATCAACCTGGAGCAAACGGTTGCACCCCACTGTTGTTCGACGAACTCATCATCCGCAGGGGATGCTGGAAAATTCCCGTCACTTTCGACGGAAACGTCCGACATTCCGAAATTACTTATTAATTTCTTTCGTGGTTGAGCTCTTTTAAATTACAAAGTAATTTCATATTAAAGAGGGATTTCGCGCTGGAGCCTTCGAACTAGGTCATCTTTAAGAAGAAAAAAGAAGAAAATTGCAATAGATAATTTAATGAAAGCTTTTGTATTAGATCAAGTATTAATTTTGCCTTGCAAATACTACCGAAATATCGTTGAATGTTAAGTTTCTACAGAAACTCGTGATGAAAATTTTAAACCGAATTCGACAAACTTCAATGTTACTTATTTATTTTTAATACAAATGAAATACTCTTCGCCCATTATCAATCTTTAACCTTCAGAGTAAACGTAGATACAGAGTAAGCGTCAAGTTCTTTTCTTTTTATACTGAATTATTGAAAATGAAGTATGTAGTTTTATCAAGCATAGTTGTGAAAGAAATCATAGGACAAGGGGTTAAGTTGTTGTGGCTATTGATTTCAAATAATACACGAAATCGCATGATTAAAAGACATAAAATTTATTAATTTATATAAAAGTGACAAAAAATGGTATTATACTAATAAATTAATTTGTACACGGAATTGCACCTGGAATTATTAATACAAAACTCATACACAAAGAACTATAATACAGGAGAATTATAATACAAAGTGTTTTATTCCTGAAACACGAACACGTTAAAAGAATGAAGTTACTTTTAAACAACCCAATGGGTTCTAAGCTTAATATTATGTTCATGCAAAAATGTTGACGTTCTCGTACGTAGTTAACAAAAAATTGTTTGTCTTCGGAACAACGTCTATTTTTTAACCTATTATAACGTGGATAAAGGACACTACTTTCTTCGTTTTTACTCAGTGTTGATTTACCCAGCAAACAGTTGAGAGCTCTTCCTTTTATTTCTTATAAAAGAACGTCAAAACTTTTGCATCAATTCAATATTTACGGTACTTGCGTATTATACGGACTACCTTTGTTTTTAAGAAATAAAATATTGATAGCAGTAGTAATAATAATGGCAATAACCATAATAAAATATTAGTAACGTGTTATAATATTAAATGGATGCTAACTCGAATCTGCATCTTACTATTAATATCCATGCACCGAGTATATGTGCCTTTGACATGTGTTAGTGTGTTGCAGTATTGAAGCATTGATAATAGTTTCCATTGATTTCGTTCGCATGGTAGTAATGAAATCATCGAAGTTTACACGCTGGTACAGGTTGCTCGGTAAGTTACATGCATTCGTGTCAGGATCGATATAGTTCACTCGGTGGGTGAAGAAGTTTAATAGGCGTATAACTTCTGAAATTTCTCATTGAATCATTAAAGTTAATGTAACAGGGGATGTGAATACGTTTTATATGACTATTAATATGATATCAATGGGCTACATTATATCTGATATTTATTTCTCATTTTTTAACGTGTTTTTACTGAGAAGTTTCAAAGTTAAACATTTACAAGTATATATACAAGTATTATTTACAAGTATATGATTGTAGTATGCTAATAGTAATAATTAAACGTTAGTACCATCGATATTATCTACAGAAATTTACACTGTTAATATTTAGAATATTTAAAATAGAGAGAACACAATTGAATTAACTATACTTGTTACTAATTACTTATTTATAACAAAATGCATAACATAAAAATACAAAATACAAAACACAGAAAAAAAACTTTACCAAAATGTGTTATTGTCCTCGTATTACTACTATATTTAATAATCAATATTATATAAAATAAACAAACTATACTATCGAATATTATACCATACTATTTCGAATTTTTTATACAAAACTAGAAAAATATAATTCTGTCGCAACCACCCATATAGTAAGAATGAACTTCATTCACACGAAACAAAATGTTACAATGAACTTTTTCTAAAACCAAAAGGAACGCAACGATAAATTTTCTTCCTCTTTTACTATTCTCCCGTCACACGTCCGCGCAGAGCAAAATCTGTCCACGATTTCCCTTTACTTTTTTCTGTTTGGCAGCAGTCGGTTACCAAGCCAATTAACATACAGTGGGGTCTCGAGTTACGTCCTCCCAATTTATGTCGCTTCGCAGTTACGACGCGACGTCTCCACATAACGCGGTGTCAATTGTTTTTAACCAATATTCTCGCCGTACGTGTTTAGTTTTAACTGAATCAGGCTGAAACTTACTTCACTAAAGAATTCGTCATGCGATAAATTAATTTTATAACGTTTTTATCGATAAATAATTTCAGATTATACAGTTTATACACAGTTCAAGAACTTATAGAAATATGTATACAATAAACATAAGGTATACAAGTGCAATTAATCAAGAATTAAGACCATTATTTACGTATGTGTAATAGCCCCACAGCGTGAGACGTCCTCATCCTTCAATTATATTGTTAAAAAAGGAAATACTGATGGAACGCAAAGTTTTGAGATTAACTAAAAAATAAATTTGCCGAAAACAACTGTGAGGACGTTTCTTAACGATAAAGATCCTATTTTAATGGGAATAAAAGAAGGCCATCTAGTACACAGTATCTCCTGATTTACATGCATACATGTCTATCCTGTATACTCCATCTTACATCCTTTTCGATTTACGTCGGCCATTCCAGAACTAATAAGAATGTAAGTCCGAGGCCCCACTGTAAGTTTTATATAAAAGAAGATCGTGTTCGTGTGCATTCACATATTCCAACCGCACATTCATCCCTATGTATACTTACACACAAATATACTACACGCATGCTGGCCCTTAACCCCTTGGGATATAATAACGAGTGAGATTCGTGGTGAAGATACAAAGTAAAATCTCTACAAACTAACGAATGTAATTATTACTCTATTCTTTTGAATTGAAATGAAATATTATTCTTCTGTTATCAATTATTATACTTTAGAACAAACGTAGACTAGGAATATGCCTAGGATTTCTCCCTTTTTTCAACAAACTATTAATGATGAAGTAGTTGCATTGATCACAGTTGAGAAATAAATCATAGGACAAGGGGTTAAAGCCGCGTCCATACATATGTAATTTCTTCACACATTTATTCTACAAATATTCAGAAAATTATTGGAGTTCCCTTGCAGTCGCGTGCAACGAACAACAACACACCGAAAGCCCAGAGACCAATTTTTCCGTCGTAAATTCCACATCGAGGGCGAAGGACGCGGTTAACCTCAAAGGTGCGCCTATGAGCCAGCACCGAGAACTTGGAGCACCAATCGTTCAACTAATTCATAGCATCTCCCGCGCGGATACGCTGTCCACGGTCAGACCCCGTGTCTTGTCAGAGAAGCCGTTCCATAAAGGGGACACAGGTCGCCAAATATTTTATTATCATCTCGTTAGCGCATCGTGTCGTTAGGGAGAGAAGCGTAACGTGAAATATGCAAGAGGACAGGGACGGTGGCCTACGGATAACGCGCTGACAACGTCAGGCATAAACAATACATGGTGTCCCTTGACCTCTCCTTCCCTCGGCCGGCTCGCGCTCCCTCTTCCTCGCTCGCTCTTTCGCCCCGTTCTCTCTTCAACTCTGCCGCAACCCCTCGTTCTCTTTCTCTGTCTTCTGCCGTCGGACGAGAGCGTCGTTGTATGCGCTTGAATCTGACGAGGCTCAGTCACCCGGCGCTTTTATCGTGGCCCCATTACCGCGAACGGCGAATCGAGCGTAACTCGTGAGGCGGGGCCCGACGTTAAACGTAGTTTAAACTCGTTACACCGCCAAACTTCCACCCCCCCTTTGCCCCTTCCGCTGCCCCATCGCTCGCACACACCACCCCTCGAAATCGTTCTTAGTTCGAGGCCCTGTGTCGGGGAATAATAGAAGGCCGTCTACCGAGTTTAATTGTCACCGATTGTACCGGGGACCTTGATGAAAGCATAATTACTTTCCGAGGCTTCGGGAAATTAAGATGGACCGACGAGGGGCGGTACCGACAGCGTGCGAACGTTCATTTCGGCGAGTCGAAGCTACGTGTCTTGTACTGGTCTTCCGGGGATGGGTGAATGTTGGGGCTTTTGGAATGCGTTGGACAGGGGGTGCGAGTGGGAAGAAGGGTAGACAGATATTGGGTCGATGCAAGAGTTTTGAGGGTTTTTTTTATAGGAAATGAGAAAAGTTGTCAGCTGTTCGTTGGTTTAGTTTGTTGAAATTTTCAAATCAATCATTTTCAGAATTAAAAGTTTAAAAAATTTGAACTTTGAACAATATTATTTTTCAATCTTATAGACGTTAAAGAGTAACGTATTTTTTGTTCAAACCTTTTTTCACTATTTCTTATTATCTTCCAGATAATTCATGGTAAAGAAAAATTTACATTTTTTTCGAGGGATGATTTCATCCCTTCAAAATGAATTTCGACAGGAAAAAATTGCAATGTATTAGGCTTAACTTACTTTACTTACACACAAAGTTTCATAGTTTTTTGAGTTTCCGGGTTAGGTTCCTTTCCTTGTATGTAGAAAAGAGGAAGAAAGTGTGCTTTATACACGTTATAATAGTTTGAAAATTGATGTTATTTGTTTCGAAGAAAAATATTCCCTTTTTAACACTAGTTATACGAAATGTCTCAGTTTAATAAACATTTCGAATCAATCTCCAAAATTAAAAATAAACACATAAATTCTTCCAGAAACAATAGAATAAGCTATACCATAAATGCCTATAAACCTAGTGTTAATTACATACGAAAAACGTCAAATAGTTTGCATTAATCCAATATTGGAAATGTATATTTACCAAGGAAATTACGCACAAGCGAATTTGAGGTGAAGTATTCTTGAATATTCACTGATAGCCAATCGCTAAAATGCCTTGAGACATTTTGATAGGGCTGGATGTGTGCCCAAGGGGACATTTGATCAAGAATCACGGCGTAAGAGGAGAACAAAGACGCGAGTTGATAAACTAAATTCCTCGTCAGTTAATATACGCTCCCGTGACGTGCCACGTGCGGTACGTGACATCAGTTGTCCTACGGACGCCGCGGAAGTTCCCGCATGAAATTTCTTGCCTCGGAGATGCCAGAAACACTCTTGACACGTTCAGAAAAGATGCTTGTAATAAATAAGGATGTTATTACCTTAACACCTCATAAATTTTCATGAACATAATGATAAAGCACTTCGCCGATTTGTTAAGAAGATTCCACTTCCGTGAAACGAGCTCTAATGACTTGAATTATTCAAGGCCTCGTTTTTCCCTTTGTTTGACAATCGGCTTCCAATTTATTTGAAAGTTTCCTAATGGTTATCGTTTACAGGAACTCACTTGTATTTTTTTATCCCCTCGATTTGTTCCTCATATTTTATCAACTGCGATAGATTGATGGTTTTATTATTTCCGTGTTCGCGTTTTGTTCTATTTTGAATTGTACGTTTTATAGATGAAACCACGACGGACTGGGAATTGTTTTATGAATCTATAAATTTGGGATCTTTTAACAAGCGTGCATCATGTGTATTGGGTTCTCAATTCTTTTGTTGAAATCGTAATGCTTCGGTTACTGATATTCACCTGGAAAATCTATATTTCGTTATTATTAACGTTATTACAAAGGAAATTTAATCTATAAATATTATATATCTATATTTTTATTATCAATAACTTTATTTAAAAGTTATTTTAGTGTATAATTTAAAGTTTAAATTAAAAAGAGTTTTAGTTCAAGCTTATAGTGACTCGTTACAATTATTATAATGTAACTAGTTGTCATTAGTGAATCATATTAAATAATTATATTAAAAGTACAACAATCTATAAGGATATTTAAAATGAATGCAAAAGTTGGATAATAATATGGATCATTTTAGTATTGAAAAACATCATGTAAAGTCCATTTTCGGAAGCCAATCCAATCATCAAGCTCTGATGACTCTGAATAGCTTCAGGCTCAATGAATGTGACAAATGGTATCAGTATATGTAACACTGTTGCCGTTTGCGCTGGTTCTCGCATCCATGAGTTCCGTGTTAAAAGGAAAATTCTCTATGTGTTTGGTAAAATGAAGTCACTGCATTTGTTTTGCAAATAAACTTTCCTTTTGTTCTTTGGAACGACGACCGTCGCATTGGTATGCCTCCCACGGCCCTCATTGAAAGAGGATAATTAATCTAAGGCTGCATTAGAAAAAGCTTTTAACTATGCGAAAGGTTAATTGCTTCGAAAGTCATTTCCACTTTCCAAAACTGATTAAATCTCGATTTAGTAATAAGAGTTTTTCTTCAGGAGTACATACTTTGTAATAAAAAATATTCAAAGCTTCTTTTAAGATAGATACATCCCTTCAAACGACCTGAATTAAAGAAAAGAATACATCACGTACTGAACTCTGAAACAAATTGCATCATGAAACAAACTGGATTTTGTTTGGAACAACAAAGAATCTCGGTTAAATCAAAAATATTCAGGTAGCAAATTATTATTTTGCTGGTGATTGAAAATTGATTGAAATTGAAAATTGAGTGACAAGCTTTATTATAGAATTTTGATATATTATTGTTACAGTGTATTTACTACAATATTTTAACAGTAATGGAGGAAATGACTGAATTTGGTACCATACAATTTTTTAAGGTTTCTAATTACATAGATATTTTTAAAATCTATGCAATAAATATTGAAGCCTTCAGAATTTTAAATGTTTTTGTTATTATCTAAATTGCAAGTATATGTATATATTTAGAATGAGGAATAGTAAAATGTTTCTCAATTATGTATGTTCATGCAGATCAACGTTGGTGCGACCGCAATCATAGACCTTATTATTGTAACATTTCCAAGTTTCAGTTAAAAAACAAATAGTTAGATTCAACATGCACACGCAATATTTAGGTTCAAATTCAATTAAAATTAATAGTGGAATTTATATGTTATGTTTATGTATTAGGTATATTCTATAATGCTAATGAATATGTCAATTTTCATTCATCTATTTATATATTTATTAAATATGTCTATAAAATATAAGCACTTACATCTAATTTTATTTTGAAAAGATTCTATGATTTTTTTAATGCGATGGATTTAATTTCTTTTAAATGGCTTTTATTATCTCCCAAATTATATTTAAAATTGAAAAGGCATAAGTAAATTTAATATTAACATATTGTTTGACCGTCAGTTTTCCGCAGAAACTATCTCATGTCACCGGTTATCATTCCGTAATTAAATATGAAAATGAAACAATCTTAATAAACTTCAACATACATTGTTTATACATAATGAATTATGTATCATTATATATTAATGTTCGTCGTGGATGCCTAATTTAAATCCGTCTAACCTTTTCGAAGATTGCACTGAGCGCACCGACTAAGGTTTGCTAGAGCTTCGAATGACCACCCTCCACTATTGAAAGAAATATGCGATGATGTCGAATTAACTAAAAACTACTGCTACAGTCCAGACGCGTCTAGCTATTAAACCAAGTTCCGGTAGTTTCGTCCTACGACTGATCTCGAGAGACTGGTCTAATGTGACTGTTTTATAAAAATTCACAGGAGAGACTATCCTAAAGAGACTATGCTCACCGGTGTTATTACACCCCTAAGGAAAGTGAATTCCGCCTTCTTCCCCGATAATGCGAAGGGGAGTGACCGAGGAATGGATGCAAGACGCCGGTGAATCTTTTATGGGAAAAACTATGAGATTTGGTAACGACGAGAGGTCCCGCTGCTCCGAGTTTATGTGCGAGTACATATGATCGTGAGCGACCCTCGCGAAAATGAAAATTTGTCTGGTTTATGGCAGCGGCACCCTTTAACGGAACGAAGCGTCGTATTCGTTTCCGCAAGGCCTACTGGTCAGTTTGCAACTTAAAGCTCCAAACGCTCCAACGCTTTCGTTCCTGCCATAAACCAGCTCCATTACGAAGCTTTCACCCTTTGCGATCCGAATGAATTGTTTCTATTCCCAGTAGTTCGGTATAAATTAATTTTTGACTTTTATCAATTCATTATATACTTAAGAACTTTTTCTCAGTTTTAATAAAGTTACAAGTAGAATAAAGTATAAAATAAGCTGAAAAACAATTAAAGACCTTTATTGATTGCTTTTAATATAAATCAATGGAGCTTAAAATATTTGTTAATATGTCTTTCGAAGCAAGTTCCCAAGTGCAGGCCAGGTTGTCACGTACATGTTTTACAAATGCAAGTAGTTTCTCTTCTTCCTCCAGGGATTTTCCTTTTTGAGGAGACTATGTAGTCTTTATGCTTTCCCCCTGGGTGAGGCATCAAAGATGACACAGTGCAATGCTGCGCAAGAGTAAAAAAAATTTACTTCACTATGAAAATAAATACATTCTAAAACTGTGAAACGATGTACAGTGATCCCATAAATTCGATAGTCGTTCATCGGTGTGTAGAAATAATTAAAATAATTATAATTCTTAAATTAAAAAATTATGTCGAGCCACACTCGACGTTAGACCTGTTGCAAGGAAATGTTATGTCCAGTTAGAATTGATGTTTAACCGCAAAGGGTTAACATTACACTACATCCCTTTTAGGGATGACCACAAGGCCTAATTTATGCATCCAGTAAAAATATCTTTTCCAAAACTCAGGGACTGCAGCGATGGAAGTCCAAGATGGCGGACTACAAAACTCAAAGTGGTGGAGCCTTGAATAACCATCTCGCCAAACCTACAGGTTGTTGCAGCCCCAGCTTTTCCAAACTCTCTTCCCCCCTTCTTTTAAGTTAAATCTTTTAAATACAGGAGGAAAAGCTGCAAGGCATTCAATCCTTTAGAAATAAGTAACACTTAAACTCTCCTTCTAATTTTGTACTAAATTTTGTTAAATGAAGATAAGTAAAATAAATTCTGTGAAGTTTTCTCTCTCGAAGTGCTCTCCCAGAGTCATCTCGACGACAGTGTGAAAGCAAAATGTTTGGAACCGAGCGACTGCTCCGAGAGAATGAAGTGATTAGTAAAGCGTACACGTGATTGGAGAGTGTTACTTTTGAGTCAAAGGACAGGGTGCAAGTCAGAAGGGATACACGTGAAAAGAAGGAAAGAGTGATTGGACATGATTGATAAAAGTTCTTGCGGGGTCAGTGGGAAGTCACTACAAAAGTAGTCTGAGAAAGTCTGACGCAGTATAAGGTTAGTTTAAGACGGTCTATGATGAATCTACAGCGATCATCAGTGGATGCATACCAGTTTTTATCTGTTAATCATTTAGCTTAATAGACTTTTTTTTTATTTTTTTTCACGTGAACCTCTTCTTTACGCGGTAAATTGGAACACTATATACACGGTAGTTTTTACGCGATCTGAATTTAGTAACTGCGAATAAAATATACTTCTGTTTTCTAAAATGTCATTATTGTTATTTCTTTTGTTAAACTGTGTGAAACAAATCTGTATTTCTAAAATTTATACCAGCTTTTCTCTTCAATATTTTGTTTTCTCTTGTACTGACAAGCTCTATTTACGCGATTTTCGTTCGCGTAAAACGAACCCACATGGAACGGATTTTCGCCTAAATCGAGGCTCAGGTGTATTATTATTACTATTATTATTGATATCACACCGATCATGACATCATACCATGCCCGCTTCTATTTGAGAAGGTGTTCATCATCGCACTTATCTAAAAACAACAATTATGCATACTAAAATGCTCCGTTGGCATTATAATTGCGTTTACTTGTAGACCTAACTCTGTAAATATCTTGTACATGCGATGAAACCTAGACATAGCTGGTAGTCCGACGCACAGTGCAGCCAAACGGCCGTTTTCTAGACAAAACTCAATTACTTAAAAAGTATAAGTGATAGAAGAAAATGTTTCAGATAACAATTGTAAGGTATACAGCTAAGCATATAGTGGTTATATATTTTATACATTATATGGATATTATGAAGTTTTTTAAATGACAATGAGTATTTTGTGTTTCGATTCCAACGTTATATAAATAGAGAAACGGAATTTATTCGCACAAAATTATATGAAATCAGATCGACATGGCCGGAGAATCTTTTCCACGGTCAACAGTCCGTATAAATATATTTAACAATGAATGCAAGGTAAAAATACAAATACGTGATAAACCCGAACTCTCTGTAGGATAATGTTTGTGCGTGATAAACAGTGGTTATTATTCATTCATTTTTAAAATAAAAATCATTTTGTATAGCTACGACTACTTATCAACGGATTGATAATCTTCAATTTTCATTATGCGAATAGTCGAATTTTTGGGTTTTGTCCATAAACGACAATGCTGTACGACGTTCAGATCCTTACTCCAACCCTGACGTAAATCATCAAAGCCCAAACGTTTCCCCGTCTCTACTACCAAAATCTCTCTTTCCCGAATTTTCGTAAATTCCCTCAACCAAGAATAAGACCAGAATTATCCTAACTACGCAACCGTCTAGAACAAATCAAAACATCTACCTCGTTCTTCCAACTCAGACTCGCTGTTGTGTGCCACAATAAAACACTAAATCTAGGCAGCTTTGGTTTTCTGGATCCAAACAAGATCCCGCCCTCTTTTTCGGGAGTATTACTCCCGTGTGTTACGGCAACACAACAGTAAAGGGCATTTCTATAACAAAATCCTATCACAAACGTTCAACGATTCAGAGACATAGATTCATTCCCCAACTAGCTATTTGTTTCTTTAGATCCGCACATCGTATATCACTCACGAAGAATTCATTGTCACACCCGCTGTCGCGAGAAACGCGATTCTCGCGGAAACAGTTTTGCCGAATTCAGTTGTCATGCCTTGCAGAATTTCAAGAGAGACGCAGGCTTCGACTTGTTCGCAAGCCCGGGGCTTTTTCAGTGCCGCTCGGAGATTTAATATCAACAGGATATTTGACAACGTTGTCTGACCTATTCCGGGTGCATGCTGGTAAAATACCGTGTGTTTGTATGCCTGGTCTGGGGAAATCCTGGGAATGATTACCCACGAGGTTTAAATTGCAAATAGACGCACGCCGAAAGGATATCCACGCGGAATCTGGATAGCACCGTGAAAATCATTAGAACGTTCCGCGTAAATCACGCCGACAAATTAATAACTTTCTGTTCCAACTGACGAATTCCATTTCCAGGTAATAATATTCAAAATCCACCGGGTTGCGGTATCAGTTCCTGTTGCAAGACGGATCATTAATCATTGCAGTTTTATCTCGCCGGGTGCTCTTCAAACTCACGTTTCAACGCTTTCGTATTAAAGAATATTAATAGAATAACGGTGATTCGAGTCGACAAGAGGAACATTTCTCACGATATTTCTGTCGGAAATAATGGAACTCGTAGCGCCCCCTTTTGAAATATTGAATGTGCCTTGTGCATGTGAGAGTACAGTATAGAGATGCCTTACTTTCAAAATACCAGGATTTCTAGTTTCATTTTCAGATTAATTAGTATCTATTTGTGATTCTGGAAACTGGAGGTCTAATTTATATTAGAAAATATGTGATTAAAATACGTTAAATACGTTGCAATGAATCAATGAATAGTTCAAGGTGGATGCACTTTTCGTTGACTTTTGAATGTTGCACACTTTAAATGTGTTTAGATTACGAATATATACAGTAGTGCGATTTTATTGATTATAGCAGTAAGTTATGTTCGAGGAGAATATTAAAACAGTAGTAATATTTAAATGTTTTATTATCTGGATGCTTTATTAATATAATATTTCCTAGAAATAAGGATTTTAATCAAATTATACTTCTAGTCATAGAGATTCAATAGATGCAAGATTTTATACTGTTACATGTATATTGAAAGTTTTAAATAATTTTACTTCTGTCATAAGGTGAAGTTTTAAAACTTTTAAAAATTATTATCTACACATGTCTGTATGTTGATATTCTTGTTTCTTTATTAACTTTTCGTTTTCTCTGTTGTGACATTTTTATTTTTGCTATTGCGCTTCGGGCTCGAAGAATCGTGTTAGGATGATTTCCATTGAAGTTTGTCATCACTTCAGTTCGACAACTGTAATCAGATTGACGAAATAACATTATAATTCTAGTGAAAGGGATACTACATAGTTACAGTAATAATAGAAGTCGTTCGCAATAAATGAGTACGTGAAACCCATTACGCTAATTGAATTCGTAATACGAGTAAATGGAATACAGAAATACCTATAAAGCTGGATTGTCACTATCTCCATTAATGCAATCGGTTGTTATATACCTATAATCGATACATTTTTCGAAGAATTCATTGCACAGGCAATCCAAATGCCAACGTGCTAAATACATTGAAGAATATTATCATGATGACTAACAATTCGCCATAGCTTTTTTCATTGTACATCAAAATGATTAAAAAGTTTTATTTTATTAAGAGACATATTTACATATTATTCAGTGTTTCGGCAAATATTATTATTTCATTTATATTAGAATGAATGTTTCGTTTGCACCAGAGATAACATTTTTAAAAACCTCACATATCATACATATGCTACATTAATATAATAGATCTGCATAAAAACGAAGAATTATACGTATTTCTTGATTTACTTCCCACTGTTTCAGTAATATGTGAGTTTACGTGGAATAATTTAACAATAATAAATATGGCCAAGATCAATGAGAAGATCTTTCCAGGTATCTATTAATTATAATTGTTAAACTGTTAAACTATTTACAATCTATTGCTTAATACTTTACTTTGTGATATATCTCAAGCAAATATTATCTTTTGCCCTTTAGCTTCTTTTAAGTCTGGTATGAAAAATGTTTCAAATTCACCAACGATTCATTATCCACCACTTATTACTCCTCTATTTAGTTACCATGGAAGCGGTATAAGTTGGGCCGACATGGAAACGTTAGGAAGGCATGTGCGATAAAGAAAGAGTATACATAGCGACACAAGGGTAGGTAGTTAACCTCCTCTATAGCCGACTATAGTCGACGGCCGGCAAGTGCAACCGTACGACCTACTGCCGTCTTTAGTCGGTGGTCTACACTGTACTATCGTGTTTTGAATTTAGTTGAAGTGCTCTGACTAATAATCAAATAATTCAAAAATTGTTTTTGAATTTCTTGCATTTTTTAGATATCGATTGAAATATGCAGAAAGCTTTACATAGTTTTATAACACTTCAATCTAAATCTTTCGCACTGTCACGAAGAATTTAACTGGAAAGATGAAAAAGCAATGGATCAATGTTTTTATTCAAATTAATATACGATGATTGCAATGAAACAATATTCATTTTTTATTTATAAAGAATTGGAAGAATTAGAAACAAATGTGTTTAATACCGTGTTTAATACGCTATGTTAACGAATTTTCAAAAAAAGCATATTGATCCGTGAAGAAAACGTTAATAAAAATGTGAATCGCTCATATTAAATACCACCATCTATAAATGTCAATAAAAATGTACGGAATTCCTTAAAAAGCAAGCATTCATAAAACATATCTTCTTTTAAATTTGGAGTTATTTTATCCTGAAATGTAAACGCAAACATAGCGATGAAAACTGCACATTAAATATTTTCCAATACTCCACGCATAGACCCACGTATTATTACAAATTTCCGCGTTCGACTGAAACATCGATCATGTAAATAAACATGTAATTCTTCTTCATCTTTTTTTACTTTTTCAGTAAAATGTATCAGATGTATTTGTTCTGCGTCTGATGTGTGTACTCGACATTGCTTGGTTTTATTAACCCTTTGCATTTCAGAGGCTCTACTTAGTCGCCACTTGATTTGACTCAGCACAATTGTAAAATTTGATAAGTAATATTGTAGAAGAAAGAGAATTTTCATTGAAACAGTATAATTATTTCATCGCAGCTCACAATGAAACAATCAAACAACGCGCACACTATTTATACACTCGGATGTTCTTGTTTCACTCGCACACTTTCTAGAACATTCTTTCATTACCATGCATTAACTTCACGTACATTTGCAATATTCTAGATTCATAATAAACGAACATCATTAACATAAAAATCAGTATAGAGAAAATCAATTTGGTCTAGAATATTCCAATGCTTTGAACATTCATTCAAAACGCGCTCACACACACTCGCGTCATTCATATATTGCACATAGATTCATCACTCATCAATATATCTGTTCTCATACTCAAATATATTCATTCCCGCAATATTAATCTTTCTATAATGTGTCAGCATGTGAAATAATAAAATGAAATAGTTTTCTTCCTGAAATTATCTGCAATTTGTGTTCAAATTAGCTTCAGAAAATGTCAACCGTGTTTCAATAGAAAATGTTGAGTGTTTAAGGTGAAACACTTCTGGAGTTCAAAGGATTAAATATTTTTATTTTATAATGGTCAAGTATTTACCATTGCTCCACACACACGCGTTATTAAAAATCTCCGTGTTCGACTGAAACGTCAATGTATCGCTGGCTGGCGAGCTATAAGTAGAATCCGATGTCCATTTCCGTTACAATAACTCTGGCCGCCCTCGATTTCCATATTTCCCGTACCATATTAAAAGTCAAAACTGTCCACGCCTGGTATCAAGAAAGCTATCGAGCGGTGCTCTGGCCCTTGACGACGGCGCCACTCGAGAAACGATTCGGAAGTTGGACGATTCCCGAGTTAATCGCAGCCGATCGACGAAGAGGCGTATCTCTTCAATTTATTCCGGGAGCAGGCCGGCTTTTGTTGTAAGCGGATTCGAGAGTCCGTCCATTTGCTGGCGGAAGAGTCTGCCACGGATAGAATTCATTCTGTTGTGCATACTATCGATTATTCACGGCTCCTATTCACCGCTCTTACGTGTCGTTTCGACTTTGAAAGCGCACCCACCTTTCATTATCTCTGTGCCGACTTGCGTCGACGGACCCACGCGCCCGCACGTATGTCCGTTGTTTGAAAGACGACTCGCGGAAGGAACGTGGTTCTGAGTGGTCGGAATCTAGCATGTTTTCGGTTTTAGTGGGCGGTTGGTCGAAACGATCGCATACTCGAATTCCGTCGCATCACGCATCGCGCATAGAGGGAACCCTAATTTGCTTCCAAGTACCTGCCGCGAAGGCTCATCTCAGAAGGCCCTCATGGGCGTAGAATTGAGATGAGGCCCAATCAGCCGAGGCCGAAGCCTTACCAGCGTTGCCTTCCAGGGGTGATGAGTCCCATGGAGGTAAACTGTTCGTAGTGTCGAACCTGTTTCCAAAGGTTTTCTAGCTCTCCAGACTAGTACCGGAACAGGTGGGACACTACTCACCTGCCGGGACCTTCGAGGGGTCCATATCCCAGCATACGGGCTTTCTACCACTACCACGCCGAAGCCAACCTCGTACCACTCAGAGGACACCAGGCAGCTGTTATGACGGTCTACTGATTGGACAACTAGGATAAGGGTTTTACACCCTATCTTTCATATCGAGGTAGCTCGTCCCTACTAGGACTTGGTTGGCTCAGCACGAGTTATGCCTCCGGGATCACCAACCCCGTGACGCCACAAGTGGCGCCACCTGAGGGAACGCAACGCACACAGTAGAAGAATCCTCTTGCCCCTGTGCCGACCTCGAACCGTCTTTCAAACAACGGACGATACGCACATGCGAGCCTTCATTGTGCGCCGGACCGATTGGAAATCACTTTTATCGTCGTCCGCTGGTACTCATTACTATCTGTGACATTGTTACGCCGCGTAAAGCGACCGCTTCCTACCAAGCTTTTCTCTGTTTTCCTCGTTCGTTAATTTCGCCGAAGCTGTTCGCCGAGTAAACGCGCTGTTGCAATACCCAATGAGGCTATCCCGATCGTTAGATTGGCTACACAACGTGGAGAAGCAGGGTAATTGTGTGTTTACGTGTAGTTGACAGTATAATCGGTCCTTTATCCGACACGTTTGTTGAATG
This sequence comes from Nomia melanderi, assembly GCF_051020985.1. Lineage (NCBI taxonomy): Eukaryota > Metazoa > Arthropoda > Insecta > Hymenoptera > Halictidae > Nomia > Nomia melanderi. Next base: position 25,608,470 of record NC_134999.1, on the reverse strand, counting down.
TAGCTGTATGCAGTATTATACTCCGTTAGATTTGTGTTTGTTGTATAACATTTATTATACTAAATATATTACAACAATATACAAACTAATTGAATTTTGGTAGATCTTAAGAAAACTAAGTATCGTTCGCAGTTTGCGATGTACTAGATTTTGGTCCGAAGACAGTTCGGAGAAATGTGCTGTGTGTCGGAAAATGAATTTATCAGGAAAATTTGAAGAAAGAGGGAAATTGTGGAGTAGTAGGTTAGTTTATCATAGACAAGTACAGTGCGTTACTAACGTGAACCCATCCGGCCTAGGGCTTAAAAGTGAAGAGGAGCAAGGGGAGACGTCCATTCACGGCACTTGGCCCAACAGTAATGGCGAAATTAGTTTCAACACGTCTTTGTTTCTGGCCCAGCCGCGGACTGAGGTGGAGCGTGTAGCCGAGTCCTCTTGCCCCTCTACACATTTGAGCCGCAAGCCGGCTTGACTTATATCAGAACGCACTGTAACTGGGTTCGGATATTTGAGTAGATAAAGGTTGAAGGGATGTTGGTAAGACTTTGACTGTTTTCTGTAGGAAGTCACTCTACGACTAATACTTAATCTAAGATGATGCTAAATATGGCGAGTCAGTGCGTTAGATTACAATAGTTGATTGAAGGAAATGGGTTTACAGTGTTTTTATTGAAAATAATGACATAAATGCAATGGATTATAGGTTTGTTCGGATTGCTTATATGGAATAATTATGTAGGAATGATTTAAAGAAAATATCACGTAGTGCCGTGATAAAGGGGTGGAAAATCGCAACAAAACTCGCGGATTAACAAATAATAAAAATTCATTAACAAAGTGAAAAAAATATATGATGACACACGGTACTCACTTTCATCGACTCTCGAAAACTCCCCTCTAGCTGTCATCAACTACCCTTATAAACCTGACTCCCTCTGTCCCTCTCTCCCATTCTTCTATTCTCGTGCTCTCCTACTCTTTCGCTCACTTTCTCGATCACTTTCTCAACCATCCCCAAGTCCCACGCATAACCTCGGCGACACTCCCTGGCCCATGCACTCAGCCATCCATTCGGTCTCAGGCAGCGTTCATTCATAGCCAAGGCTTCCCCAAACATTTAGCCCCACTCATTCTTAAATTTACGACTTTCACCCCAACCTAAACTATACTTTTCTTCTAACTGGAAATCCTTCGATTATGTATGATTGTTGATCATGTTTTCTGATATTTTGGTAAATTAAGTTTCTTAAACACTGAGCGAGACGAAGAAAAATGACACTCGAGTTCGTATAGAGTTATTACAACTTAAAATGTGCGTTCGACAGTATTATCTGATAAATTTCTTGAGTAACTCTCTTCCGTAAAGTGAAACGAGATTCATGCAACGCATTCATAATCTCGGTTTAACTCTTAAAGGACGAGATGTGCAGATTTACGTTTTCCCATACTAGGACGGTTACGTAGTTTTATGTTTTTGTCGAATAAACGATTGCGCGACATTCCTTTTCATTGCTAGTTTTAATAAAACTATGTACGACGTTTTCAGTTTTATGATTTTCATTTTTGCGCCTTATAATGTATTCTGGTCAAACGCAATTCAAGATATAAGGAATGAAAGTTATATACATCGAGATTAAAATTTGTAATTTTGATTTTACAGTAGTCGTTATAAGTCCGTTATGAAATATTTCTACAGAAATGTGGAAAATTTCGTAATTGTTGATTCTATGTGTTATGTTGAAACGACAATAAAATTTAGTATTTAAATTTTGTATTACACTTTTAAATTAGATTTATTCTGAAACAAATTCAAATATATTATACTTCCCTGAAAATTAATGTACTGCGGTGGACTATGAATCTTAATGTACTACACGGGCGATGTTATTAATAATCCAATGTGTCAGTTGTATTCACGGAATAAGCAGAGTCGCTGAAGAGAATGAACATCAATTTCTTGCTGCCACATGCTCTAGCTTAACGTCATTTAATAGTACATTAGAAAACCTATATGTTATTTTATTGCCTTCCTCATTAGTTCAGCTTCATTGACGTCGATAATTAGTAATACATTACTGGCATTGTGTCTGGATTGCTCGTTGCTCTAAATCATTGAAACACGGTTAAAAAATAGAACGGTTCATGCTATTGACACGATTTTTCAGCATTATATATATTTTTATTACACAAAATATTTAGAATGAAATTTTTTGACATTTACTGTCTTCTGTTTCTTTCAGCCTGTGCTTGTATAGCAAAATTTTAGATAAATTATCAATACAGAATCACTCGATGCAATCATTTAGTATTATATTTTAAAAATTATATATGAGAGATATAAAATTTGTATTTAATTTACATTGCCAAGATACAAATATTACTCCTCTATTCACCAGATTTATATTATTATTAGTTATTAACACTACCTTACACATTTATCATTTCATGCTTATAAATAGACTATTTGTAAATTGTTACAATTTTTCAATAACATCTGTTCTGCAATAATTATTACTTACTTAATTTAATAAAGTAGGTATTGTCCGAAGTTTAAAGGCAGACAATTCCACTGACATTAATCTGGCTTTAATAATTAATCAGATACAACTCTCATTAGTCATGGAAGTTGACACCATGTTTGCATAATTATTCGATTCAATCAAATGAAGTTCAATCTGGAGCCATTGAAGACACTATGCCTTTAATAAAACATATTGACACCTAAAGAAGTCATAATTTTATTAAAACTTACTCTTGTAAAATAATTACTGCTACATGGACGTTATGTACAATAACGTTCTAAAATGCATTCACTTTCATACTTAATAATAATCCACAAATCATCCTTTAACACCCGGTTGATTGTTATTGAAAAAAAAATAAAGGGGACAAAACAGATCATAAGCTAATGTCTATTATAAAGATTATGTAATACTGTATTTTGATTCAATTCAATATCATTGGTCGCAGACTTAAATTGTTGTTTGGTCGAATACCCGATTCATTGTCGTTCAATAGGCACCCCTAAAAATTAAGCTGCACTCTGTGCAGCTGAGTTTCGCGCGTTTGTGTTTCCATTATTCTAAAATTCGCGGCGCTGGTTTTGGCGATGCAATATGGGGGATTGCAAAATCACGAAGTTCTGATCGGCTCTCATCAGAAAATAGTGATAACTCGGGCGTAATTACGGGTCATGGTCGCACAGGGAGCCAATTTCACACGTACAATCGTGCGTGTCCTAAATTCCCGACAGCGGTGGAAACCAATCCAATCACACAGAATTCCAGTGGTGACCGATTTGGTAATATCGAACTGGCTCTTCGAGTACAGATGCTCATTATTCCTTCCTCCAACTGCTTAATGCCACGTACATATCTCTCATTGACCGATAAATCAGTGATTTCAACATTTAATCGTATATACGCGAAAAATATACATATATCGGCAAAATCACCCCATCTTTTCATAAAATTCGAATACTCTTTTTTATACTGGAACAACTGCACACGTCAAAATGACGGGTTTCAGTTTTCTTAGTTCGCAATTATTTGTATCTTAATACTGAACCTACCGGACGGATGAAATTGGTCCACTTCAGAATGTTTATTTTGCAAGTATTTAAACTATGATGGCGCTTTTGCGAATGATTTTCAATTAAATTTGTGTATTTGTACAGATACAAGACTAGGAGAATCGAGTCTCAAGAAACATATTGTTCCAATTTTCATAAAAAACTGGAAATAAGTTATTGTAATTACGCGGTAGTTTTGGTCTTAAAAGCGTTGCAATGATTTTAAAGATAAATGTAGATTATAAAGAATGTATAAAACAACGGAAAAAGATCTATTATTATAATTTTTATAAGGACGACACATAAATTATGTTAAATGCTTGGTTGTTCTAGTGGTAACATTGCAAGGTAATAAACGTATTCGAATGTTTGAACTGTAACGTCCACATTTGTGCAGTAACTGTTATTAAAGCATCTGGTTTTAATGAAATTTTTTATTATGATAAGGAATATTAGAATATAGAACTAAATTCATAAAGTATTGAAATTGGGTAAAACACAGTTTGTTTGGTTTACGTACGCACACACAAGTATATTTCACAAATTATTTAATATTGACGTAAAGGTTGATGTAACTTATCATCCCTAGCAACCAAAATGTTCGCGTTTGCTTGAACTTTAATACCGCAATATTTTTAAATTTGTCGAAACGAAAATGTTTAAAAAATGGGGATCCAAAGCGATTTTGTTAAATTTAGCAGGTTAGCAGATTAACAGTTAACTACATTCAACGACTACACACGTCATTTTACAAACCTAAATAATACAATACTTCTCCAACAGTGAACTATTTTCTCAAATAAACATGTAATTCTTCTTTATCTTCTTTTTTTTTCATTAAAATGTTCATAGCTACATTTCTCCTCCGTATGACGTGTGTACTCGTCATTACTTGTGTTTATTATGCATCTCATAATTAACCTGTTAACTGTGGAATTTAGTTTGAAAAATCTCTCGTTTTGTACGCAGTAAAATGAAAAAATGAAGTGTTTACTCGTTAAACGCAGGACGAATGCATCTAGGGTATATTTTAATGGTAAACCAAAGCAAAATAAAGTAGAATTACAAGTTTACCTGAAGAAATAAAAAATTCATCGGTGAAAGAATTAGTTCCGTTTCAAGCTTTAAGATGAGATGTATACTCGGCAAACGCAGTTAACTGGTTAAAACTAAATTATACAGTTAACAATTATCAATAATAAATATTATTTCGACATCCAACCTCAAGAACGAGGACTCAACAAGCAAGTCAATTCATATCATCGAAACTAAACAAGTTAAATGTTCTAAACGATCCGGTGTACAACAGATTAGTCCCAGAAAGCAATCGCGCGTTAGCTTTCGCAATTAGTAAACCCATTAACCGCGGACTGGTATTGGTCACGCTCAGTAGCTAGAAAAAAATCGAATAATGTTTTCGCGGAGTGGGGAGCACAATGACGACCAGTTTGGCAATTACCGGTGGTACCTTAAACTGATCGAATCTCCTATCGCGTATTTTACTCCTGTAAATTCGAAATAGCCCGGAAGCAGTGTCACGTCCAATCCGATCAGGGAAAGGATCCTACGGGGCGCCGACCTCGATAACGCTGACAGACTTTTCGACATTTCCGGACGACTTTTCTTCCGGTCGCCTGATAACGGGCTGTGTTTGTTGTTTCCACGCGTGTTCGCTCTATCGATTTCGCCCACTTAACACTTTACTGCTGACAATTACAAGGGTGCAAGCCAAAAATTGTCAGAAATAAGATGAGCTTTTGTCTTTAGAACCAACGATCTCTGCCTTTTCGTGATTCTATTTTCAAGGAAGATGGTAGTTTATAATTATTTAACACTAAAACTACAGTATTCATCCACATAATAGATTTCAATGTTCTCATTTCGCAATTATTAGTATTTTAAAAGTGTTAAATATTCAAAATCGTTTGACAAATAAATAGGTGAAATTGAATATTATGATGAATATATATATATAGAAATCGAAGTAAATCTATTGTCACAATTTTTAGAAGGATTATAAATCAATCGTATTAATCACTCGATAGTTTTAATGCTAATGTGCACGTTTGGCGAAGAGAATACTCTTAAATTCCTAATAATTGAATATCTTCATTTTCTGAAAAACCTGGATTTTAAGTAAGATACTCGAGTAAGCAAAAATTACTTAGATGATTTTTATAATATCATTCACGCTTTTATGATAAACAATGAAGTAATGATCTTAAAAATATATTAAATTGATTTCTTGAGAAGAATTTTTATAATATCATGAGGGTGCCATCTCTAGCGAAGTTACACTGGCTAGGAGATTATTTGATGTCTAAATTGAAGAATTCGGTTGATCGATTAGTTTTCATCTTTTCTCACCCAATTTTCTGTTAGTTTTATATTCTAACTCCTGATATTTTTGTTCACTAATTTGCTAATCATTAATACCATTACACGTAACCAATCGAAACAATAAGACGAGAACCTAAAAACACACCCTTTGTGACAATCTTATTTCAGTTTGCCTTAAGTATTATATCAAATTAAATGCTAATTGTTTGTCATTCTCTAATGAAAAAATTCTCTTATTTAAACACGCTTGTCTCCCAATGAATTTAATAATGAAGATTCTGCTGTAGAGTGTTTTCTTAACCTCTTAACCTCTTGTTCTATGATTTTTTTCCAAACTGTGATCCAACTACTTTGTTATTAATAATTTATTGGAAATAGGAGGAATTTCCAGTCTTATTCTTTGTCAATGTGTGCTCTAAGGTATAATCATTGATAAAACGAATAATATGTATGATTGTTAAATTCTATTTGAAATCTTCACCATCCGACTGAGACGATATTGTAGGGCAAAGGGTTAATGTAGCCAACAGCAACGATGGTAAAACGTTGGGAGAACTTTCCTACCGGACACAATTTATTTCAAAAATCCTGAAATGAGTACAATATTTCACGGCGTATGAGCAACGAATCTAATTTACCGGTCTAATACTCAGCAGTTAGTATTCAACTAAAAAGTCTTTGGCAGCAGGCATGCACACAGACAGCTATACAAGTCGGCAACGAATGTGTTAATTCCGAGCCTCACCTGCTACGTTCTTGCCCTGGAATATCCGCAGACCGTGTAGATGCGCAATCTCACGCAGGAACCGTAATAAATTGCAATCGTGATGCCATAAGTTACGCCCCGGGATTCATGCAACAAATTGCCGCGTGTATACACGAAACGCTGTAACTCCCGTGCCATCATAAAATTCGCAGAATTTTGTTTTTCGACCTGCATATAACAACGTATATTGCCCGGTGAACAATTTTTCACCGTGGTAGATTAGACGGTGTAGATGGGCTACACGCGTACGAGGAATTCAAAATGCAAGCGAATTGCATATGTGAGCCGAAAAGTAGACGTTCCACGTGAAAGCGTTAATCGAACATGGAGAAACAGCTTTCTTTCTCCTCTGTTCACTGCTGCATGTTTGCCTTTAGTGTTCGTGAAAAGAGTCAGGCAGACTCATTACTGAAAGTTAAATTGTTCGATTATGATGCTTTTTTTCGTTTATTTCTGCTTCTACGGTACCTTATACATAGAATTAAAGTCCCATAATTATTAAATTAAAGTCCCATAAACATTCGGGAATGGCAATGCAATTATAACGGGAATTAAATGTCGTTCTGCTGTGATTGTTCTTGCCCTATTATTTTACCTTTAATTAAGCTAATTACTGTGTATTGTTATATTTCCGCATAATGTCAAAAAGAATTGCATTCTGTCGTGTAACTCGCTTGTTTTCTGGGAAAAATGACTGTCGATTGAATATTTCATTGTAAAGTTCAGATTTTTGGCGACAAATGTTAGTGATGACTGTTCAAAGATTTAACAAATTTATTAATTTGAAAATTTTAACATTTGGATATCTCACTTTTTCATTTGTATCAGACTCATTTAATAGTAGTTGTGATATTGCTAGCTTTTCCAGCAGTATGTGAATGATTTATAATAATAGTGTTCTAACTTCTATTTCTGAATTCTCGAGAAACAAAGTTTCTGTGAAATGGTTTTAGATTAATTTTAATATAAATATTATAATTATTAACATTAACAATCAATAGTGTAGTTAATGTCATTAATATCTAATGTTATGATATAATTATTCGATCCAGAGCGTAAATACTAATATTTGATTAATTGAAAAAGCATTTTAAAAGCTTGTTTTCTCGAGAACATAGAAATAGGAGTTAGACCACTATTATTTTAAGCCGACCCTGTATGTATACTTTTGTGTGTGTACATTCAGAATGTATTTTAATTGTTTATTCGAATATGAACGTATAAACGGGACATTTTCAGTTCACGTTACATCTATAATCAGAAACGAAGTTTTTAAAATTACTTTTACATGCAAGGGTACTACACGTGAGAATATTAGGTCAGCTGACGAACAACAGAGGGTGTGAATAACAGGACCCTTCCGCTGGCGTTGTCGTTGCTTGTTTTGCGAAACAGAAATTGTTTCTAATAAAACTTTTTTTTATTACTTTCACGCATAAAATTCGTCTTCCAAAAATATCGTGTATATTTAGCAACGACAGTGTCTGTATTTGATCATTTTTTTATTTGAATTTCATTTTTCGCAGGGAGAATTAATTATAAATTTCGATATATCCATTTCCCATTCATTTTGTGTCGCAAGAATGAAATGTTTGATTGATAACTAGTGATCTGTATCTGAACAGACAGAAGAATGCGTTAATCATTTTGACGTTTAAATTTTATTCTCTTCAGTTTTAATGCACGAATACACATTTTTGTACATTTCCCAATAATTTTAAGTATTTACAATAATTCTTTATTCTATGTAGTATAAATTATAGCAATCTATATAAATAATACAGTACAAACGTATAACATTATTAGACTACGAAAATCTACCAATTTCTATTTTTATTTATCATTTATATGATTTATTTTATTACAGGTAAAATCGAAGAAAATTTGAATTTCACTGCGGGAAATGTTATTACTATCTTTACTTATTAATGAATAAATTATACAAATCTTTACGATACAGTTACCAGTTTTTACATTGTAAGCTATAAAACTGAACATTTCCTATGCAAGAATTTAATATTTTCTAATTTGAATAGTACCTGAAATCCACATATTATATGTAGGCGAATATCTACACACACATGCGGCTCATCGTACATGTATTTATACACGACCCTGCAGATAATACGTAGATATATTCCTGATTCTGAAAGGCATTCCTATTCCGCTTCCGGGCTTCCGAACCATCACGTGACACGAAGATTTCTTGTCTACATACATATAGCATTTACCCATCTCGCGTCAGGAAAGCGATAGACCAGTGTTCTATTTTCAAGGTTGACAGGAATTCAATGACTCGTTAGGAATCGATGGTACCTACGCGAATATACGTAGTTCGGAATTTCTTCGTTCGTTTCGAGAACTTTGCTAAATCTTGCTTAACCCTTTGCCCTACCACTTGTTTCCCTGTTGTACTTGTTAGGACTACTTACCGTTAAAAATTCACTAGAAAAATAAAAAATTCTATACTGTTTCTGTGTTTAGATTTACTTCGAACTAGAAAAATGAATAACAAAGAAAGAAATGTCCGTTTGAATTCAAAAGAATTGAATGGAATCTATATTTGTTAAACTGATAGAATATTATAATGCAAGTGGTAAAGAGAAGTAGCGATCCTGACTTTCGAATTTACTTTACAGTATTTCACCTTACGTTAAACAGAAATAACACGCTAACCAAGGAATAGAACTATTTTATTTTAATATTTCATGTTTAACCCCTTGGCTTATAACAACGTGGCAGGCCCGTAGTAAAGATACTAAAGAGAATTCAGACATAGATATTACTTAATTCTTGCAAATTCAAATTAAGTGTTATTCTTCTGTTATCAATCATTAAACTTTAAAGGAGGTGTGAGCATAGAATATATCTAGAAGTTCTCTCTTTCCACAATAAATTATTATGGACAAAGTAGTCGTATCGCTCATAATTGAGAGGGCAAGTGGTTAATTAATGTAACTTCGGAGGAGATGGCTATATTTTCTGTGAAATACATTTTAAAGACAACTAAAAGAATTAGAAAACCAGATTTGATTTCTAAATAAACTTTAACTACTTCCTTACAAAATAATCTACAAGAAATAAAACTGCAAATAAATAAACATCAATTACGATTGTAATCGTGTCAATTTTTTATGTAACATAATTGCTGTTAGAATCACAATCGTGATTTCCAATTTTGTTCAATTACCCGCCAAATCGTTCTTTCGATTTCCGATTTTACTTTTCAAAAGATGACGTCGATTACTTTTCTCTTTAGTTCCTTCTGCTTGTTTGTGGTCTAACCTACTTACTCTATACTCTCTACTTTCCGACTGTGCGTGTGTGTTACTTCATTTCTCTTTGTATGATCACGTGTCGAATTAACTCTAATATAATTCATTCATATGCAGTGTATATAAACCACAAATTGTTTGTTTTCTCTCAAACCCAACAATTGCAGTGAATTTTATAAGTTTACTACGTTAAATCAAACAACAACTGCGAGTCGCCACGAGTGCAAAGGGTCAATGTTCCCCGAGATATTTCCAGATGCCACACGGAAAACTTATAAGGTGCGAATTCTTTTTACCGAACAGAAGTTCTCCACGTAAGCTCGAAGAATAACATTCGGAACGTGATTGCGCATCCTTGATGTCGCCAGCCATTGTTCCAGCGCGGAAAGTATATGAAACAGTTAACATCTGGCTGAGGCAGTACACCCCGCGACGAAAACGCGCGGCGACACGCGTACAGCGAGCGGTTGGTGGTCGATGCGCCGCTACAATCTCGTTTACCAAGTCCTCTCTCCGCGTCCCGGCTCAATTCGTTAGTGTCAGGTCAATTAGAGCGTAGACAATGCCGCGGGAGACAGCCGTACCGCTCCTTATACGTAAACTTGCCAACAAAGAACAAAGTGTTGCCGCAGACGCGGCTTGTAACTTCTTCGGGAACGAGCGACGGGTAACGTCATAATCCTTTGTTGCATAATGTTCGTCAGGGAACAACGACGGGAAGACCTTTAGGGCTGATGCTCAAAGACTTCGATGCGTGACTCGGGCTTGATAAGGGAAATCAGCGTTTCGGCGCCTGACCGGATTAACGATTAGCAACAATGGGGAAGAACTGCGAGGCGTGAGCGATCGCGTTGTTCGCCAAGTTCATCGCCGTGATTCGGAGCTTAGGGTGAAGTTGCTGAAACACTGTTCAGTAGTACTTGGACTTCTGCGACTTTGGAACTGTGTTTTCCTTAGCTTTTTGGATCTAGGCGTGTCTTGACATTTCGGAAGTCTCGACGGTGTTGCTTGTACAATGGTAATAAATAATAATGAGTAACTGTAAATAATGATAAATAAAAATTAATAATAATGAGTAGTAATAAATAATGATAAATAATAAAAAATAATAGTAGTAAATCAATTGTACCGTCATCTCTTTTTCGTCACATCAGGATTTTATATTACATATTAATCATTTATCACCAAGAAGTGAACATTTCTTATGAAAACGTCGATGGGGTGGCGATTGTTAATGATCTTTTACTTGATTAAATTGACCTGGGTGGGCCGTGTATTCTACGTTGGTAGATACTGTTATAAAAGCTTCGTAGAAATCACGACTTCATTAAAAAAAGGTATTTTTATTCTTCCTTATACTTATCTGAATTATAAAGTATAATACTTTAAAGGTGTCGATGCATAATAGATATAAACAGATCAAGGAACACATAAAGGGACCAACATGCCGGCTATGTTTCTTAGGGTGTCACAGATAAACACGTATGGGCAGGATTCAAAATATCAGCAGTTCTTCGTAAATATTTTAAAACCTCTTGGATACTAAAATCGTCGGTTGCATGTATAGGAAAAAGGGTAGTGTCACGTATTATACGGACCACTTTCGTTTCCTAACTGAAGGTGTGGATTAGTATTTATTTAATTATATAACACTTTATTAATATTATTATTATCATTATTATTATCATCATGATTATTATTATTATTATTGCTATTATTATTAACTCTTAGCGCTCCAGCTGATGTTGAAATCTATCAACAACTTCAAATAATTTGTATAGTACCCTTAGGGGAAATGAAGAAATTATAACATAACGTGTCCTAAATTTCTTATTTTCGTTTTTGGACAAACATTGCATGTCTAGCAAATCCAATAATCGTAGGATAGTTTTTTCAAATTTGTTTATTAAGAATTTAATACTATATATGGTACCGTAGCGGAGTTTATAGAGTGCAAAGGGTTAATTTTCGATTTCTTAAAAACATAGGTGGTCCGTATAATACGTAAATACCGAAAGGTGTTCAAAATGTTGATTTCTAGAAAATATTTAAAAATGATTAAAATCGAAGAGGAAGTAAAGCTTTTGAAACTCGAATGGACATAGTCTTTGAACAGCAATCGGAAGGGGACGGATAACGTGCGGGAGGAATATTGATTTCGTAGAGTGGCGAGATGAAGAGTATACCGTATTTTCTGTTCGTCGGTCCTTCGGGGAGCAAGAGGCGAGTAATGGAGACGCAACGAGAACGAAGCCGCGAAAGGCCGGCATTTTCAACTTGCCTTCTGGCAGTTTAATCTCGAGCGTGATGTATTAAGGTATTATAGAAATTATCGACGATGGCAGCGGGGAATTACGGTCGGACGTGTGTGACCATCAAACGCGGTTATATTTAAATGAAAATAAAAACAGATGCGTTATCTGGATTTTAGATACCTTTGAAGTAAATTTCTTATATTTATTGTAGAACATGATAACATTCAGAAGAGTTCATAAATATGATGTACATGGGAGAGTTTTATTAGATTTATAAGATTTATATTAGATATTATAAGTGTTTCAGATTTATTTATATACTGAAATTTATATTTAGTAGGGCGAATTTTATAAGATACGATTCTTTATTTTACGAATGCGATGGAGTTGAGATATGGGAAATTAAATGTAAATACAGTACAAAATATTAACACTAGAACTACCAGGCAGGCCAAATACCCATTTTGAATTTCTGCTTTCGCAACTTTTGAAAAGAACACACTGGCTTTTCTAAGAAATTCTTTCCGCAACTTGGTTCGCTAATATGCATTCTAAAGTATAAATCAATTGAAATCTTATCGTGAGTTGTAGATTATAAGAAAATCTTTGAGTTGACAAATATTAATTACCTTTTTTACAAGAAATCTTTTCATCAAAGAAGTTCCATTCCTCATTCCAATATTCCAAAAATAACCCAAGAAAACAGAAACTGTCATAAGGATCTGCAGTCGCCTCGCGAATATCAATAAGAATTTGTTTGGAAACAGAAACAAAGTTGCATAAATCAGAAAATCGGGGGAGAGGAAAAGATTTACGGCGCAATCCGCCATTTGAAATGCGAAGGCATTCCGAATAAATTTGCATAATAAAACTAACAGTGGAAGATAAAGTTTAGTGCCTCTATAAAATTCAGAGTGCTCAAGGCGCAGAAGTCGGGTATGCAAGCTGGCGGACGGATCGCTCAACAAGTTCCTAATTAAACCCAAAACCGACTAACCAACGTCCTTTTTAATTCCACATTTCGCCGCCGCAACGGTTCGTTTTTCTGCAAGGAAATAAAGACAATGTAGACGACACAGTAAGTTGCAGTCCCACATCTTACACTCAAAGTCACTGAGAGCAATAAGCAGCCGCAGACCCCGTGTACACCGAATATGAGTTTCCTGGTTACAAGCACCAAGCAGTTCCATATTCTAGGAAACGTAATATCAGTGGAGAGTAACAGAAGTAATGGAAGTAGTGGTAGTACTGACGGTGTGTAACACAGAGACCGAGGGTACGCTCGTATAAACTTCAATAAATACAATTGTTCGATTTTCAGGGGAAGAGTTAAGGCGAACCACCATGTGAAACAAGTAAAATTTTTAAACCAAAATTGATTACCGTTGTTGCTTCTTGTTTTTTTATACACTTTATTGTACTTTGTCTCGTTAACCAGTTAACTGCATTTGACGAGTATACACATCGTCTTACAGTTTTAACTGATACTAATTCTTACAACGATGAACTTTTTATTTTTTCACATAAATATGTACTTTTCTTTGTCTTGCTTTGGATTTTCAATAAAATATACCCTAGATGCATTCGTCCTGCGTTTCACGAGTACACGCTTTATTTTTTTTATTTTATTACGCGCGAAACGAGCGGTTTTTTAAACTAAATTCCACAGTTAACAGGTTAATAAACGGCGTGAATGAGAATGGGAAGGTTACGTGACAAGACGCACCATAGGATCTGATAAAGATATTGTTTTGTGTATTGAATGTATAAATATTATGTAAAGTAGATAATTTTTTAATAAAATTTTATTGATTAGATGATGTTACAGGTCATATTTGAGAGTCTTGAACTTTTTTAATGATCGGGGATGAGAAAAGAGACTAGAGACTTATTTCAAATGCTACGTTAATGGTTATTTGAACATTCTATAGTATACAGGTTCCAATATTGTAGATATTGTTATGAAAGTTATTCTGATGATTTTGATAGTTTTTAATCGTAAAGCTTTCTTCTGTGATTGATATACTCAGTAAAGTGACACGTGTACAGTTTTTAATTTTATTTTTAACACGTTAAACGCCATGTCAGTCATCGATGATCGACGCTTTCGAATGAATTGAAAACAATCCTAACATGCAAGATAACTGATGTCGAATGAAAATGTTTAATAACGTAACCAAATTGACAATAGTGCAATGTAAGGATTATAAGACCAAATAATTAATAACTATTCCTGTTTTTCTTTGTTACAAAAAATTAACTCTACTGGAAAACTGTTAGGATTTTCGTAGCACTTAACGTGTTAATTTCATTTTTAACTGAATTTGATAAAAGTAGATTGTCATTATTCATTGTGCACAGTTCGAGCTGAACAACTATTTTACTATCATTAAACGAATAGTACTATTTACTATCAACAGCCAAAAACACTAAACGAACAATACATTTTTTTCTATTTTTCAAAATACGAAACAATTCTAATAAATAACCTAATATAATCCAATAAAAACATATTAACACAATATCGTTTCTTTATAGTAAATTTTAATGCAAAAGATTAATATGTTGCCTTTTTTAAATAATCGACATATTGACCATCGTTATGTATGACCTTTTCCCATTTTTCGATTACTTTTTTAACACCATCCTCGAAATGGTATCAACACTAACTGCTTCCATTAAGAAAAATTAACCCTCATGAATTTTTATGTTGAAAGAAAGATTGTTATTCTATATAAATATTACTGTGGTAACTAAGTAAATAAGAAAATATTAAACAATATTATTTGTTGCAGTTAAAAAACATTCAAGTTAAAACAATAAAGTATTTAGTGCTAAAAAATATATTACAGATTAAAATAAGTAACGACAATACTTATGGGATGATCTGGTACATAGAAATTCACTTATACCGAACCGCTGCGACTTAAACGATATTTGAGAGAAGCATTCGAGCGTCTGTCAGGTAACATCGAGAATGGTAGAAGTAACAAGAACATCAACGGCAACAGTGGCGCATAATACGCACGTTACTAGCTACCGTCATCCGTGATATACGGATACAAAGGGGAACAGGCGTCTATAGGTTATTCAGGTATTCCATCCAGCATGGAATACCCCGTACGCTTTCCTACCTACGCCTCGTTTCTACTTCGGCGCGTGTGTACACACGTGTGCAACCCTTTAAACGCGACCAGTCACGAGCCTTACTCAAATACTGCTACGAGTTGCCGGAGATATTTGACTTAGTCGAGTATATTCGATTACGCCCGAATACTTGAGCCAAGTTCAATTTGACAACGAGCTTGTGTCGCGAGCCCTGAAACCCTTTATGAAGCGACTCGGGCGTCTCTCCGCCACTATAATGTGTTTTTCTGCCACCGTTTATGTCTATACGTCGTAAATGCACTGAACGATTCATCTCAGGACGTGATTCCAGTGTGAAGTTGTACGAATAAATTGTACGACGATTTGCAACGATGAATTTGCCATGGATTAACGCATTTGCTACTAACGTCACATATTTCTGACTACGATGACACTATTTTATATGGAAGTGTTTTCGAAACATTATTTTGTATATGTATTCGTATCTATGTTATAGTTCATATTTTTATTTTAGAATAATCACTCGTTCCGTGTTTTTTGATGGGGTACATGAGAATTTAATCTTTCGACAGCAATAGCTTCTGAATCTGTTTTGATCCTTTCCGAAGACTTTACATAACTTTTCATCTTCCAATGACTAATGTACGTTATCAGTTAATCAGATTAAATTTCACACGAAAATCAAACTATTTCGTAAAAATACATTTGATAAATTGTCTAGAAAACTCGATCGCTAAAACTCTGAGTGGTTCCAGTCATCTCCGCGCACAGAGTCGTCAAAAACATCCGGCCTTTGAGAACGATAGCACACGTACACCATTCCTTTTTCCAAGCTATCGTAAAACTCGAACGAAAATACAAGTCCAAGTATTACTTTCATAAACGATGAAATCATCGGTTTGACTACCTATCCCAAAGGAAACACGATACCAGACTTGCTCCAATAATTTCATGAATGAAACGCGGTGGCACATAATTTGCGATTCAATCTTTTCGTTTTCGGGTGGACTCGATAACGAATGTCTTGCTACCGTAGTCAAGAAAATTGCTATGTATGCATATTACTGGAAACCAGCGACATTGTAATGCTGGGTCCACACTGCTGCTCGCGAGCTAAGGTATCCTCTAAACTGAAGAGGACTGTTCCCGAGCTATTTGCTAGCTACTCACGAATTGTTCAAGAACTGATCGCCAAGAGAAACATTAAGGTAGATACTGGTTCTTTTTATTATAATATGAGCAAGATTTTAATAGCTGACATCTATATCAAAAGACGGATATTCACTTTTAATGGATTAGTACTGGAAGGAGATCACTTGATATCTGAGAGGTTCGGTCGATGGATCAGCTTTCAGCTGTATACGAACTTACCTCACTTCACTTTATTACATTCACACTGGAATTCGTGAACAGCCAGTTGTTGACGGAAAATTTGGAGAAGTAAGACAATTGGGATAAGGCAGTAAATTGCAGTTTGACCTTCATGAACATCAGTTTGGACACTTTCGCAAGCAACTAGCAGCAAGCTCATCGTGAACAGTGAACTCTAGTAAACTGTTAACTTGCGAAGTGGTACATCAAAGGATCTACTATTCGCGAGCTGTTGACAAGCTACAGTATAGGTACGATAATGTCCATCTACTACTAGTTGGCTAGCGGAATGACACAGATCCAAGAGGGTTTTCTGGCTGTTCTGCGTGTAACATGGTGTCACAAATCAAGGAGAACAACACAGTTTCTTTTCAGTAGTTAAATTATGCAAATAAATAAATAACATTTTCGCCATAGCTCCTGCGCTACTCTATAACATATTCATAACAGTGACTCGAAAATCACGAGAGTCTTTGTAGAAAATGAAATGGGAAAACCTGAAAGCTGGCCAATTACATTCCTTAGCCTGGCCGTCAAGTGGTAGATGGACTACACTTCTGCAGTTTGGAAACGGCTCGCGAGCTTTTGAACAGCTTTAGTCAGTGTGGACCCAGCATAAGAAGATTCGAACACATACAGCGAGGACTGTCGCCGAATAAGGGAAAAAGTATTACCGCATGCCGGTCGATATCCAAATGTTCGAGGCTCTGTGGATTTAAAAGGATACCTGCGAACCAGCGCATCGTATACATGCCCGTGCACGACTATAAACTCGACGAAACTTACAAGACAAGCAGTTCCCGTAAAATCTTTTATTATGCCGGCTATGAAAGTTCGTATCGCGATAAACATAGTCACGGACACGAGAAAGAAATTCGAACGTTATTAGGTTTTGCGCCCCGCGAAGGAACGTGACTCGTTATTTTCTATTCCCGCGGCCGCGTGGCGGTTGAGTAATAGGAGGGAAATTGGTTTTTGCCTGACACGTATCGTCGTTCATTGTGAATATTTGTTATTAGCGCGACTGCGCGTGGAGTGCGCCGATGACAATGGAACAACCGAGCTGTAGGTAAATCTTTGTTTAACCTGTACCACGCGTTTGGGTCAATTTCGCTGGGAAAAGATACGCGATTTTTTTATCTTCTTGTTTTTGTTTTGTTACGGAAGCTTTTGAATGTACAGCTGTTTTTATGCGGCGGTTTAGTCTCTTACATGTTTGTTTAATTTGTTTTTAATTGGGCGTTCGTTTTTCGGTGATATTATAAACGGAGCTGTTGTGTAGTTACATATTTGTTCACGTTCTTTCTACGTAATAATTACTCATATGTAAACTATTGATTTTATAAGGTAGATTTATTTATTTTTATTATCGTTTATTTTGAGTGTTTGCATTTTTCGATTTCAATGGGAAGTTCGAAGTTTTATACATAGAAGAAATAAATATGACAAGCTTCCGCGAATAAATTTTTGAGCGACAAATAAACAAGATTCGGAAGATAATGATAAATTGCACAACGAAGTTTGTGATTTACTGTTTTATGTAATTGATCAATGTTATGTTTTTTATCTAGACGGTACAACGAATCTATTTATCTGCAATGTTATTCAAAATGGTAGAAGATATTTCATGTATAAATTATTCGAAACAGTGCCATATATTTTTTTATGTATGGACTTTACCATTGGTGCTGACAATATTTGATGCATTTAATGATTGACGATTGTAATTAAAATATTCGATTATCAATCGCAATTCAAAATGAAATCTTCAATTCATTGTATGCGATAAATACGGCGAAAATAATTCTGATGTATTGAAGGTAAATACTAAAATTAATTGAAATATAGTACTCATTGGTAAAAATCATAAATTTCAAATTTAGACTTCGAAATGTATTACTCTAGTGGATTAGATAAAAATCACCGACGTACATTTTGTCAATGTTATTTCATCTTACAAAAGTCCATTTTAGATTTCACATTCGTCAAAACATATATATTCTATACAAATGTATAAATATTTAACCCTTTCGTCCCAAATGGTACACATAGACACCACGAATATTTTAAATTGCCGGAAAGCTAGAAACCGCCTTAAAGATAAAGGAAAATTGTATCACACGTGAATGTTTGCTTATGACTAACACCTTAAATGCTAATTATTATTATTAGTGCTTATCTTATTCCTTTCACTGAAAAGCTTCAATTTCACTTAAAAACAGCTGTTCTTGGTCCGCTCTTTGGTTTAGGGGTAGAAATATATATTCAGGAACAAAAGAGTTAAACATACATTGTACTTTGGAGTTAATCGAAGCAACGAGGGATTAATTATATACATACTTCTTATCAAATTTTAAAAATTTGTCTTGCATGTATTGTAGAATAGTTAATAGAAACTTTTATTTTACTGTATTTAGCAATGTGGCTTTTGCGATAGAATAATAAAATCACTATCCTTTAAACATATTAAAAACATTCTTCGTGCATTGTATTTTACACATTTCCCAAGATTAACCGGTGCACGATCAAATATTACCAAAGTACAAGTAACGCGGTTGAAAGCAATATCTGTGAAAGTTGCCATCGATCAATGTTACTATCCGTCAAGTCTAATGTTGGTGAATGCAAAACAATGTCAGTGAAACCTGCGTCGATGATTCCAATGCAGCCTCCACCAAAGTTCTGTGCCGTAACTTCCATTGGAAATATCTTAACACATTGTTGATCGGTTACGAGTTAACTCATGATTGCATTTGTATTAGCTGTTTCAGTTGTTGAAACGCAGGGCAATACAGAATATTGCAAAAGCAAAGTATTCAAAGTTATATAAAAAACATGTCGGAAGTTTCATTTCAATTCATTATGTATAAGTAAAGTATATTAAAGTTTATTTAGATTGTTTCACTTTGATATTTAATTGCGGAATAATTACTGGTGACATGAGATAGCTTCCGCATAAAATTGTCTGTCAACAATGTGTTAATTCTCAGATACACAGGGTGACTCAGTCCATCGGAGGACATCTTGCTAATGAATTCTACATACTAAAATGATAAAAAAGGTTTATATAAACATATGTCCTATTTGATCCTGTTTTCAAATTATAGCGAATTTTATAGTAGTAGTTGAGCCCATTTCATCTATCTATTTACTAATAGATCTCAACAACTTTCGTAGAATTTTTGACTACTAAAAAGGAATTATGCTATTGCTATTCATTTATGACACCATGCTACATTCATGAATACGTATTATCCTTAGTTACATCTTGTCTGTCCTCGCAGTGTTGGACGGACGATAATTAATCGATATAAAATGGTATGAGTGAATGTAGCACGTGCGTTTAACACGTGCTTTTAACAATCTGTCAATTCAATCTATATATTTATATATTTGTAGGAAAATGTTCCGGACGAACTCATTCTTTTTAAATCATATTGAATCTGCCAGTAAACTTAAACAGCTTATAAAAACAGTGTTCAACGACGAATGTCAGGCCGATGCAGCATTATATTATATTTATCCCTAATATATTTTCATAGTAACATCTATGTTCAAAACCAGTTTCTCTTTTCTCTTGAAGAACACAAACTTTGAAGCTGTGACTCTATTCCAGCGAGAGAGCGACATGAACATTTTTTTTATTATGTCGACGTGCATAATCTATTCACACAGTGTCTCATCGACGGGCTGGAACACCTTGTACATTTCGGTCCAGCGATTCGCGAGAAGAGTGAAACATACCGCGAAAATTCGAAGACAACCTTATCAATAGTTGCGTTCACCAAGTATTCGGCGTTCCGGTTGCGGAATGGCCGACACGGCTCGTTCAGCGGGAGGTACGAAAGCGTTTCATTGGGTTTCGTTTTCTCGATTTATCGTTTCGGACGTTGAGGGTGACAAACGATATCGACGGTTGCTTCTTGGAGGGACGCATTGTCGAGGAAACGTTCTTGAGTTCGAGCACCGTTCTCCCTGGTGTCGTTCTTGCTTCAACTTCAAACGAATTTCTCTTCACGCGCGTTTGGCTCCGTTAACGTGATTTTAGGAAGGTATGTTTTATACGTTACCACGTATCTGGTGAGTACCTGGGTAACCATCTCCACTTTAATGTAAAAATTTATTATGGTTTGGTTGGAATGTTTAAAAATCCTTTTAAATATTGTTCTTTCTTTGGGCATTTTTCAGATGAGACACGTTTAATAAATGAAGATTCATGTAAAAAATAAAGAGTTAGAGAGTTTAAACGAAACATATGCTTTACTCACGGGTACCCATAAGATGGACGTAAGGGGAAAGTCGAACATTGATAAACGAAAAAGTTATTTTTTTGCTACCTAATATATTAATTGTTTATTTACATATAAATGAATTGTGTATTATATAAATTACTTTAATGAACTTTTTTCAAAGGTTTGAGCATAAAATCTGCTTGAGACAATCTACCCGATTGTAGAACACCATAGTTATTATGGTTGTGCACATAAGAGTTAAATAGGTTTGTGCAATATTCCATGTTCGAATTAAATTGCATATAATTCTTTTTTATTATTTATATGATAGTTGTAACGAATGTATCCAGAATTGAATTAAAACAGTTTAAGAAAAAAGATATAAGGAAAAGTATAAAAATCGATATTCAGATTCTTTTTATTTAAATAGTGAAATTTAGATTATCTAGACTGCAAAAATTATATTGAAAAAGATTATAATATTTTCAAAATGTATCGTTAATATAGGTAGATTTGCCTGTCATTGTACATAATTAAAAGTTAGAAGTATTCTTTGTTATCCTTTACAGTTACAATTACAGACTACGAAGTCTTCCACGACTAAAAAATATGAAGCTATGAAAAGCTGCAAGGAAAGCTAGAAAACGCTAATCATTATAATTAAAATATTAACATAGAAATGGAATATTTTTGCTAGTCTGGATAAACAAGAAAAATCAGCATTCATTTAAGAAAGTGTTTCAGAAAATTCATATTCATTTGGAAATGAAAAGTTTCAAATTAATGCCCTCATTAAAATTAACGTGGAATATACTTATAAATGTATCCTTACGTGCACCCCTTTCATAAGTCAAAATCAGCTTGCACGAATCGCAGACGCTGCAGGTATTCTAATTGTTTCTTGCAAGTAGCATCCTAAACCCGTCAAAGGAGACTTAGCCACCGAAATTAACTTGGATTCGTGAATACGTATTAAAGCTAATCCCACCCCTATTTACTACCTAATACTGTTATCTCCAAGAATAAATGGTTCACGTTGCTCCGGAATCGGATCTGTCACCTATACATCTGATAAGACTCCTGACTACGCTCGCTTCGACGCAGGATTTGCGATACGTCAATTAGTGCGGTGGATACTTGGTTGAGCGATTAGAAGGTACACATCAGCTGTAATCATTGCTAACAATAAATCATTTTGACTAATTGATTTCCTCTGACGACATCTTTCCTAGTGCAAAAGATATTCCACTTGGCAGTAGTAGTACAAACTAAATTGTAAAGAACGCCTAAAGCCATTTAACCTCTTAACTTCCTATTCATTTTACTATTAATCTTGAACGAATGAAATACGTTTCATTATGCAGGTTCAATTGATATCATACTTTTACGATGTATAACTTGACTGTTTCACATTATTGTTGATGTGTTTGCTTTTTTACACCTTCCAGGCAAATCCGAATTCTTCAAAGTATTTTCTTGCGAATTTGTTAAAATTGCTGAGATTAAATCAGCAGTTTTTAATTTCTATATTTTAAATAGAAGTGATGTATTCTACAATCAACATTTTTTAAAACTCGTTAAAAGTAACGAAGGTAATAAAAAGCTAGTACGAATAACAAAGAAATCGTATTTAATTACAGATTTGCTCGAGAAATTGTTTAAATCGACCCCTAAAGTTATACTATAAACCGACCCGCGAGAATACAATAAATTAATGTTGCGATACAAGTATCAACTGTATGACATGATGTTCACATCAATACCTGCGATTCAGTAGCATTTAAACATTTTAATGATTAAATGTTTTGAAATTTAATAATTAATTCCGAATTAACATAGTAAGAGGAAAAATCACTTCGTGATCCCAACCTCTCAACTTCCAGCATTACGTTGTATTACTTTCCTGTATCCTGTATCTTTGATTTCGAATTTTCACCATTCCTATTTGGATGTCATTTTCGTCCGGAGATTTTATGGTTCTCCCCTCGTGCAGTTTGCACGAAACGTGCGATGGAATCGCAATTGCTTTTCTCAGGAACATTCGTTTCAATTCGCTGGGATCAACCGTTGATTTTTATATAAAATGTCTCGTATATTTGTCTCGCAACTGTGTGCTATGTCAGTAATGGTTCGTGTCGGTTTGTTGTTATAATTGAAATTGATGAAACCGAAACAGAATTGCATTTAACCATTTTGATTCGGTTTCATATATTGCTTATGCTTTAATTTCAAAAATTTTGTCACGACTCGTTGCACGCATGCATAACTGTGATTAATATATTAATTTCGTATAAATGATTAATACAATAATGTAAGGGTATATTAATTTTGGAGGTAAAATATTTATAACAGCAAAATATTCTTTCATTTTGTTCGATATACAATAAATAATATTGATTTTTATTACATTCAGCTAAAAATCTTACCAGGAGTTTTGTCATTATCAAACAAAGGTTAATGATAAATGATTTATTATTGTATCAAATGGAATATTTTTTTTTATTATGAGTTATGTATTACCGCGTCAAATAAATATTATCATACATATAAAATAAATGTTTTATCAGAATTCAATGAAAGATTTTCAATGAATTATATATTATTTTGTACATTTATTTTTCCGTATTTTATTTGAAGAAGCATTAAATAAATAACGTACTGAATGTTGAATATCCATTTGTAGTTAATTTAAATTAAATAATAAACAAAAAAATATTGTCTAAAACTGACGTTATATATATTATACATTACATATTATGTATCATATAATATACAAGTTATTTATAATAATTCAATATTTCGAATTAAATTCTGGTACAGCTTTATAATTGGTACTTTCCTGACGATCTCTTTAATTAAATTCTTGAAATTCTTGAACAGAGACATTTTACTTTCCAGGCAAACTGCATCTAAACCTTTTCCATCGTTAACCGACCCAATTTGGAACGTCTAAGCATAGTTGCAAGAAAAGTAGGTCAACCGTCAAAATATGGTCATTCGGTGTGCTGTTGCACGTTTCGCACTGCAAGAGATGCATTCGTATCCGCATTGTCTGAAAGCTGTGAACTATTTCGAACCCAATTTTATCACCGGTTACTGTCATTCGTATTTCACCGTGTACAGAATCGAGTATCGAAAAGAGCGACTTTTTTATTACGTTTCCAAGTTCTACGCTTCTTCGGTTTCCAAAGGGAGTAGTTACTATGATCTTCAAAGGAGAATGCTGATCCCTGTACTGCACGTTCAAAATTAAGAACATCGTTATTTTCATCTTTATCTAGAAGAAGATATTATTTACAATAAAATTTAATTAATTTCAGATTGTCATTAATAAAAAAAATACAATTATATCACTTAAAAAAAGGAACAAACGATTTTAAGTATCCTAAAATTGTAGAAACTGTGAAGACAGAAATTCTTGTGTACAATTGACTGGTTTCTTGAATAGCTACATCTGGAATGGAAATCTTGTTTAAAGGAAAACATGTTTTAAGCTTTGAGATTGAACCATCTGATGTGGCATAGAAATAATATATACTACTCGATATTATTATATAAAATTTTGAAATAATTATAATAAAGCATATTATAAACTATTGTGAAAGATATAATTATTAGAAATATTAGAAATTATTATAATCTATAGAGGATTGAATAAAATGTTCGATGAACAATTAACATATTGTACACCGACTAATTTTCAGAAAACTGAATTGTGCGGATGGCAATTTTCAGTGAGATCAACTTATATCATTATACATACAAAAACTCAGATGTCATATTGTTATCTAATAAACTTTAAATATTTAGATAATCAATTCGAATCAAATTTAATATTTTTTTAAATATTGTGGTAATTAGCAAAGTTGCATAGCTAAGTGTCTATACAAAAATGTGATTTCTCATTACCAGTATGTAATGTGTTAATATTGATAAGACAGTAATAGTCTACGAGGAAACTAGGATTTAGTGTTTACGAAAGTTAAGGTTAATAATTAGTTAAAACAATTTATTTCACTTTGAACTTCACTTTTTTGTATAATATAATTTCTGATCTGAGAATCATCTGTCGGAGGCTAGGATTAGTATTTTAAGCAACAAAGTTTTCTTTTAATATTAAAGTTGAGAAACGAAATTTTGCCTATAGAATTTTGCTTTACGAAAAATTATGCTCTATAACGAATAGAAATTAATTAGTTTGCCAGTCTGTTTATTCTTCCAGAAAATAATCGGAATAAAGTTTCAAACTTCTACCGACATGTTTTCAATTTCATGTTGGAATTGCAGTCCTTTCCGCACGTTAAAACAGTTTGATGGAAGCGTTAATTTCCCGAGGCGATTATATATTCGACTTTACAGGCCTTAGCTGTAATTAACTTTGAAAAGAGTTTGCACGTGAATTAACTTTGCTCGTCGATATGTAAAGAAAGAATAAATGGCGTGTGTCATAGTCATTAAATACAAAGCAAACGACACACGTTTGCGGTTGACACTGGATTCTCACAACACTCCGGAAATCAGTCATTGCAGTGTCTCTGATACGTGGAGTCAGTCATGGATAATGGGTGCAACCGTCACAGGAACAATACACGTGAAACGTACTCTACACTCTGTTCTATACTCTGGAAATTGCCTGCGAAGAGGACTATCTGTAATATTTTCGTGAATATGCGTATTCACTCAAAAATTTTATTCATATTTACAAAAATATATAGATATTTTAGTTGGAAATGTCTGTAGTATTATTTCTTGCAACAAACATTTGTATAACTTCTATACCTAGAGCGTACAAACTTTTAAAATTGATAATCTGATTTTCTTCTTTAAAATTTGTTTTTTACACACTGATAACAATTATGGTAATTAATTGTGAGATTTGTATTCAGCTCACGCAGAAGAGTTGAAATTTGTTGTATAAATTTATTGGGAAATTGCATTGGTAATTCTTGTTGCAAATAACGTTACATTTAGAAAACACGAAAACTTGTGGTGGAATCATTATAGTTCATTATTTACAGCTTAAAACTAGTTTGCGGATTTATATGCATTTTTATTGAATATGAAGGTGAAAAAGATAATACAATTTTAGATATTATTAAATGTAACAGTATTTTCCTTTAATGTTCACATATTAATCTCATTAACAGAAGTTAACCTTTGTTCAATTCCAGTTTTTGTAAAATTCATCGTAGAAATTTTATTTTGTATAAAAATGTGCTGTCTAGATAAAATAATTTAGAAGGTATGGGAATCTAAAGATTAATTTTCAATAAATAGATAGATGTCCAACTGGAAACTATGTGTGTACATAGACATTAAGTAGAAGCATGTAATTAAATTATACATCAACTAACTGGTAACTGGGCATTTGATTAGACTGAATAATGTGGGGCGAAGGCATTGATTCCTTTAGATTGGAGATGTAATTACTTGATCTATAGGGTACCTAGAAAGCCACAATCGAACATTGATGAGTCGGATCGCAGGGGTAGTAAAAGATCTTTGAGTTAGACAGGTTTCATCTTATCGAGTTTACGAGTAACAGAGGTTTGTCACTGGAACTATCATACCCATCAAAATAACGGGTTTTAGTGACTTATTTCACAATTATCGATATCTCAACACTTAACCAACCGAATGGGGAGATCTTTCATTTTTCCTTTAGCAACGCATTGCCTTTTATTTTGTTCTTGCTTTCATAAACCAGAATTTTTAATAAAATTAGTTGCATATGTTTAAATTAAGGTTAATGAAAGAAGTTGTAATTGCAGTTTTTTTAGGTGGTTGTCTAAGTGTTAAAAGTATTAAATGTTCAAAATGATATTTAAAATAAATAGTTTTACCTGAATATTATAGTGAATTTGTGAAGAAATCGAAAATATCTATTTTCACAATTTTTATAAAGATTACTTATTAATATTATTAAATATTTAGAAGTTCTAGTGTTAATAAACAAAAGTTAGAGTTATAGAGGTTTTGTATGATGATCGACTTTAGTAAAAAACATGTTGGTCGTCTAAGGATTAAGGGTAATATTTATTTATTTTCTAGAGCTTATTTAGGCTATTTATTTTTATGCAAGGTAATATTTCAAATCGACTTTCCGTGTTATTGTGAAACCTTATAGAACTAGTGACGTTCATTTTGAAGCTGCGTACAAGTCATTTGTACATTTCGTACATTTCTTAAAATTTAATATATAATGTAAACTAAAATGAAATTTTAATAATAAAAATAAAAATTTAATAATAAAAATAATAATTTAATAAAAATTTTATATTAATTTACATTATATATTGAGTTTTAAAGAATTCCAAGATTATATTCAGCTGTATGTAAATAAAACAAGTATATTAAATATGTACATCAATTTTTGGAAAAAATCATTATTTTTATATGAAAATATCGGTTCCTTATAGATTAAAGTACTTACAATGTTTAAGTGTGTATCTATTTTTGTATAAAATAATATTTTACTCCAATACTCTTCCGGTATTATTATCAATCTATACTCATAACGTTTCTTATAAAGTAGTATACACTTTCGTGTGATGCATTTAAACTGCAGAAGTATTTCCCAGTAATTAATATAAGTTTACTGTTACCTGATATGTGCCAGTTATTGCCCATTTCTGACTTTATCTGATTTACTCGGGTAATAGTAATAACACTGGTAGTTGAGTATATACCTATGTATCTAGATACTTGGACCATCCGGACAGGAGTAGCTTCTCCAATTTAGATTACTGTTATACGGAAACTCCTTTGAATCTGGATTTAAACTTTGAGAATGGAATACTGGAAATATGAAAATTATTCTCTTATATAAAATAGAAAACTGTGAAATATTATTAATAATTCTTCAAACAAACCGTTTACTGGTAACAATGAATGCATAGTTGAAAGAGAAATAATATAATAAATATCTAAAGCAACATTTAATTTTAATTGCCTCCATTTTAAAGAGGAATAATAATGAATTATTTATTGATACACTCAATACGTAGGATTAAGCACCTTTGCAATAATTTATATCTGTTGTTTCATTGCTATATCGAATAATACAATATTCTTAAAGATCGAGGAAAAATAGATACATCGAGGCCATAATGTTACACAGTAACATCGATAATGTCCTCTGTATGCTATTATCTACTTAGCAAACTCTCAAACAGCTACTCTTCGAAAGTAAGTGAAACTAAAGTCTATTTTATTTTAACTCTAGAACTATCGACCGTTTAATACGATTAATATGTAATCCGGATAAAAATTGTAACAATAGGTTTCTTTCGATTTTTTCATATATTGATTACAGTATTCTAGTGAAGCTATTTATTTTTCGAATCATTTCAGATATTTAACACCTTTAAGATATGAATAATTAAATAAGAAAACTGAAATTCGTTATTTAATACTAATTAACACGTAAGTTACTATATTATACACAAATAACACTAGCAGAAAATTAAGAAAATATCCACAAGACCTATAAATAAAAATGAACACTTGACCAACCGAAAAAGGAGATCTCCCACTTTTCCTTTAGCAAAGCATTTCATTTGTTTTGTTTAATTCTTTTGTTATTTAACCCGTTGCTATACCATTTAACCGGGCAAAATCCGGGCCATAATTATGGCGATCGATATTTCACTCGTGTTGTCACCTCGAGTCAGACTCGTGACATATATGTTTAGTCCAAAATTTTTGTCACGAGTCAAACTCGTTAAAGTACGGCAAGCGGTTAACAAGTTTATTTTGCCGGGTGTGGTAGTTGTAGTGTTAATTAATTGTACAGTCTAATTGCTCGTACAAGTCGGTACATTGATTGAATTTAATTTTTGTATTAAGACCGACAATTAAAGCCTAATTGATTGAGATCTTCTTGATTGGTGCTTAATTTTAATGAATCCCGAATACTGAGCTTCTGCAAGTCTGTTTCCTCCTTGGTTTTGTTTCGCCTAAGTGCTCTTAGCGTTCTTATTCAACGATAGAGGTATATGCCTGTACCCTTGTTGAGGATGGACAGAGTTTCGGTAATATCAGAGAAGTTCCTCAAGCTTCCGTTTCCCTAAGACGGTTCCCGCGCACCATTAGAGTTGAGCTCGATGTTATCATTCGAAGATCTGAAGTTTATGATCGAAACTTTGAACATTTGGCAAACAAATTTTCGGAATAACGTCTAGCGTTATCAAACCAAAATCCAACATAACTTCCGTTTTTTAAAAGCCGCTAATTGTTTGATAAATTTATTATTAGCAATAATGAACTGACGTTTCGTACATTAAACGAAATGTTAACAATTATACTAACAGGAAAACATAAGACAACCCAAAAATTAGAGATGGTATTGCAAGCTTGTAAATAACGAAAACTACAGCTCTTTTGAAATTCTTTTATACAAAATAGTTCATATTTATAGGAAATAAAAAGTATTTAAAGTTTGCGAAAGAAAATACATAAATGAAAATACGAAAAATACAGTATGTATAAAGAAATAGAATAAAATAGAATTAGAATGAAATTCAAGTAAAAATGAATAAAATGTAATAGAATAAAATATGTAAAATAATATATATATAGTAAATATGTATTAACTATAATTATGTACTAGTTATATGTATTTAATTAATAATATATAAAATAATGGATACGATGAACAGTGTGTGTTTATAAGAGTACAAACGTTATTTTCAGAATACAGTTTCTCGCGATTTAACTTCAATACGCATTTAACGGTTTTCATAAAAGCGCACGCAGAGATTGTACGCTTCGATTGTAAACATTCTGAGCAGATTGTTAGCTTTAACGCGCCCACAGTGTTCAAATAACAACTAAACTGACTCCTTAAAAATTGATTTCGCGATATGAAAGATGTCGCTCACAGTTGACCCGATTACACGAGCAGATTCTCGTAAAATTTCCTCGGCACGTATCGCCATTTAATAAATTTAATGTACGAGGTTACGGGTACGTGCGGATGCAGCGAACACCACGTTTGTGATACCATAAAATGCGGACTGGAATACCTATTAGAACGCGTGTGAACGATAAGCGCGCTTACGATTTGAAAAAAAAGATAAAACGGCCTGTGAGGTGATAGTTCTCTACTTAAACGTAAAGTCATATTCTGGAACTATTATATTCGCTGAAATGGCAGGTATCAATTTTTTTATTTTACAATTACGTTAAATTATTAAAGTATTTACATCAACAATTCCGGCAATAACGAATACTCTAAACATGTAGAAAATGTGGTATAATTTATTAACTCAATAAATTATTAACTAATCATTAAAATATACGTGCTGTGTAAATTAAAATTGTTACACATGAATTCATCAAATGAGGTTTCTGAATAAATATATTGTTTCCTTTATTAAAGATTTTTTAAGAAAATAAAACAAAACCATTAACAAATTTGTACTGAATACTTAACATTAAAGTATGTCCCTTTTCATTAAATGTGTTTGGTTATTTCTCATGCAACATTAATGATTTTATGCGCTGACTTGATCCGTAGGTATAGTTTAAAATAGTACAGAAAATTGTACTTTTTCATTCTTAAATCGCGGTATGGAAATAAAGTACCAAGAAGTTAGATAAATCATAGAACTTTCACTATCCGGGAAACGTTTTTTACCGATTGAAAAATTTACGAGGTCGAAATGATATGTCGTATAACATCCGAAGAATCGTTTAACATATATTTCCAGAATATTCAGGTTAATAGCAGAATCCGTATCACATAAAACGAAGTTCGCTGTCGAACTTCGAAGATCGTCGGAGTACTGGCAGTGTGTTCTCCATACGAATGTTCCCAGCGCGAACGTGCTGTTCACGTAATCTTGCAAAAACAGCTCGTATGGTAATGGCAGAATTAATATCCTAGGTATGAGTGTAAAATCCCATTCCATTCAACTCGACCTATATTCAAAGAGAATATTTCTTTTTGATAAAACGACAAAAATGACCTGAGCAAGCGCTAACTCCTCTTCATTTCTTGTTCTCCAAATTTATGGGACCCTCTCTTATAAAGGGAGCCCACGATACTCCTTGATATATCGCGAGTGTAAAATCTTCAAGTAAAAATTAAAAAACAGTGTTATGTAAAGTTGTACAAGTTTAAACAAATTTTAAGTATACTGTTAGGAAAACTCTGTTTAATGAAATGGAGATGATTTATGCTTTCGTCTCGTATAATACTTGACGATGCTTCTTCTCTAAACAAAAAATATCAATACTTGCTAAAAGATAAAAGACAATGGAAATAATATTATCGCAATCACTAATGGTTCTTTTACATTACATAAATATTCAATTACCAGCGTGTAAAATTACATTTACCTTTCTTATACGTCATTCAAAAATATTTTCGGAGTAACAAGTAGTATATGTATTTGTACATCACGCGAAGTTGAACCTTTCATTGTGCCTACGAAAGAAACACGGTGGTCAGGCTGAAGTGTGAACGGGAATAAATTCACAGAAATATTTTATTCCCGTTAGTTATTAAAAACGCGGCCCCTGGTGGGCATAAATCTGCAGCAACGAGCGATGCAATCGAACACGCCAGATATATAGGTATGCAGGAGCAGCCTTATAAGGGAACCTTTTCAACCAGCACATGCCGATTTTAATGAAACTTATGTGAAACATAGTTCACAAGAAAATATTTGACATGTATTTTTTCTTATCGGCCAACATTCACTTCGAAGATGTGAAAACACTTCTCAAAATTGAGGATTGAAAGTATACTTTTTGCAATATCTTCGAAACTACAGGGTATATGAAGTACATGAATGCTGTTTTCACTCCTTCAAAATGGATGTTGGCCGATAAGAAAAAATCTGTGTCAAATATTTTCTTGTGAACTATATTTTAAACAAGTTTCGTAAAAATTAACGTGATCTGGTCGACAACGTTTTCTTCGTGACCATATCAGTCATTTATTTTAAAAGTGGTCTAAGTTTATTTAAAAAAGACCAAGTTAGTGGTTACAATAATTACAATTCTACATTACCTTTTTATTTTTAAGCATATTTTTCAGCATGGATTTAAGCCACTTTTAAAACAAAGAGTTCATATGGTCTAAAGCTGCGTTTACGTCACAGCTTAAATAAAAACTCACAATAAAAATTATTCGAGGTAGCTTTCTTTGGTGCATTTATAGTAGAGGTATAGTAGATAATTGCATGGTTTCAATTGTTCAGACTATACATCAGGTTTAACCCTTTGTGACACGTAACTGCGAAATCATAAAAATCTCTTCAAAAATGTTTAATAAGTTCCCGTCGGCGCTTACCACCGGTGGTTCACACTTCGATATCACATTAGATAACGTGTATACCATTAAGTATATAGTTCGTCAAACTGGTTTGGTAAATAGAAAAAATTGCAATATAGTTGAAAATTAATTTACTTATTGTAGGGACAATTTCTTTCAGGGAACGGATAATTACTTTTTATTACTCTTTGATATAAAAGCACATACTTCGTTCTCTTTTTACACACTATTCTTTCTCTCTCTCTCGACACGCTCTCGTCGTTCGCTTTTTTACGCTCAACTCACACATTCTGACAAAACACATACACACACGCACGCATGTTTATACACCCCGCGGGCGACGACTAGATATCACTGACCTAATGACCGAGACACGATCGTTTTCGGCTATTAGACGCTAAAACGCCTAATCGTCGCAATCGTGCCTTGTTGACGACCGCCCAATCACACCACGCAGCACAGGCATTCTCACTCACACTGTAACATTCTCTATCTTCTATATCATTGATAATTTCAATATTTTCAAAGATTTCAAGAATTTCGTCGCCGAAAGTTTGAAATATTGTAATTATTCATAACGAATGTGTATTTTCATATTTTGAATTCATTTTTGAATTCAAGCGTGTCTTTAGATTGAAATCAGATTGCAAATTCGAGAAATAATAGTAAACTTAGGTGTTTGCAATTGATTTTCCTACGTACATTACAAAGGTGACTAGAGCAAAGAAATAGCATTTATCGTATCGACGTATGATCGTCATTTTACTCATCTGTTTAACCGTTCGAGTGCTAGGCAGCACGATCGCGCTTCTCCGATTCACTGCTGGAAAGTAGTAGCCTATCGTTCCATCGACTTAAATTAAATTTACGTATTTATTTTACTCATACTTATTTATTTGCATTCTCTCATTATCTGCTTAGAAATAGGAAAATGACGCGGTAGCATTTAGTATGCTTCTATGTAAAATTAGACAAGCTATTAAAATTACGCTGGTTTAAAACAAAAGAAATCAGAACGACATTACGATTACATTATTTCCTTATAGTATAGGATATGTATATGGATTGAAAATAACACACGGGAGTATATAAAACTAATAAATTATGTTTATCGTTACTAAATAGGTGACAGTTAAATATAACACAAAACTAAGTAACAACTAAAGACAATACACAACCCTACAACTATCTGCCACGAATGCCAACGCTCGACTCTCTGCCCCAAACCCTTTGTTCGACGTTCGCGCCCCAAAATCATTCTCTCCCCTACAAGCATTCTTCTCACTCGGACTCTCAACAAACTCTCAAACACAACCCTTCAAAGCTGAACTGGCAACCACGAGTGTAGGACGTTGTGCAGCTTTCTTCCTTTATTGCGCTTCGTTCACTTATCCTCGTATTCACGCTGCTTAAACATATCCTAAATTACGTTAAAATCCTAGATACTGTAATAATTTGATTTTAAAGTTACAAAACTTTGTAAGTGAAGTTGTGCATTGCTACGCCATAACGAAAATCACATTGGTAGTTAGTAAGTAGTTGCTTTGATCGGGAGCGGTAGATAAAGTGTTAAGAGCCATGATACTAAATTATTAATAATTAATTCTAATACCACGTGCCTTAGTTATGAAGGAATAAATAGTATTCTATAAAGCTCTCAAAACAACTAACATTCTCGTGGTGGTCAACGTGTCAACACAAATGTCATAGTAAAACAAAACATATTTCTACATTACAGTCTCATCTACGCCTGATCTTCGATTTACGTGAAAATCCGTTTCACGTAGTCTGTCGATACAGCAGAAAAAAAATTGAAAACAAAGGTGGTATAAGTTTCAGAAATACATATTTATTTCACACAGCCAAACATAAGAAATAATAATAATAGCATTTCAGAAAGTAACAGTATAAAAATTACCGCTTAAATAGAGTTCTAATTTGCTCCGAAAAATGGAAACTCGCGTAAAAATGTGCCGCATAAATCGAGAGCCGAGTGTACATACATGGTTATCGAATATCGTAGTTGCAACGTAAACGCAGCATGAGGTGTGAAGGAAGAACGCTCCCTGTGAATGCAAATGGCGGCTGATCGCGCGCGCGCACAGGGCAGTTCCCTTGGGAATCGTTCAAGCGGGAATCGCGGAATTGATATCCAAGGAGCACTGGCTGGTCACAGTCGTCGCAGTACATCGAAATACAAGAGTTTATGTTCGTCGGCGCTGGCACGATGCCCGTAAATCGGTCTGACCTCGAAACGGTGAAGGAGAGTACGCAGCTCCCATCACGGACCTAATGGCTCCTTGCCATCCGCACGTGGCTCCAGACACCTGTAATCTGACCCTGAAACGGGGCGCGAGAAACTTTCTTGGATATGCTTGGCCTTTCCATTTCATGCACCGTCTCGTCTCTCATAACCTTTAACTAGACTTGGTAATTTTCATCGCTCTATTACCAGGAATTACTACTCATAAGGAAAGATATCGAACCCCGACATTCAGAACGTTATGTAACCTCGCGTGTAAGTAGAATAAGTCAAGCTTAATATATTGCAATCTTTTTTTTGTCCGGAATTTCACTTTGAAGGACTGAAACCACCCCTTGAAAAAAATGCAATGTTTTCTTCTCCGAGAATTACCTTAAAAACGGCAAGAGATAGCGAAGAACAGTTTAAAAAAAATTACATTACTCTTTTACGTCTATAAGATTGTAAAATAAAATTTTTCGAAATTCTGATTTTGAAAATGATTGATTTGAAAATTTTATTTTGCAATTTTATAGGCGTAAAGGAATAATGTACTTTTTGTTTAAACTTTTTTTCGCTATTTCGTACTGTTTTCAAGCTAAACCAAGGGAAAGAAAAATTTGCATTCCTTCAAGAGGTGGTTTCATCCTTTTAAAGTGAAATTCGACACGAAAACAAATTGCAATATATTAGGCTTGACTTATTATTCTTACGCATAAAGTTTCATAATTTTTTGAGTCTCTTGGTTCAATACCTTTCTTTGCCAGATCACGGGGATTTAAGCCCATAATTTTTGAATAAAGAGATGAAATCCTGCTAAAAAAATGCATATTTTGTTCTAATGACAGTTTAGATAATATAAAAGTAAGAAAGAAACTTGTTGTGTGTTGATGTTCTGACATAAGTATTTATCAAATAATCTTTATAAAACTCAATATGTTTCAAATTGACGAATTCCGTGAAATTGGTGTCAACCGAATAACTATTTTATACGATTTACATCGTTTAAAGTCTTGAACATCCACAAACTCAATAATTCAGATGCTCGGAGCTCTATTTAGCAGCTCTATAGAAATCTGTAAATTCTACATCACATGAACATTGTATAATACAGTATTTGATAACAAAATTAGCGTTTTATAGATGTAAAGACATTTAGACGAAGTAAACTACTATTTTTGTGAAAAAATGTTGGTTACATAAAACATAAGGCGCATTCATATATCTATTTGACATCAGAAAAGTTTAATAGTTGTGCGTAGTTATTATAGCAGATGTTGGAAAGTATACAAAAATTTTCTTGATTATTCTTTGACTTTATGTCAGACAAGCAAATTAAAGCTGAAACGGGAATTACATCAGAAGAAACGCTGGCGAAAGTTCTTTTGACGAGACCTGGTTATTTTAGCTGGAAATTTGTGCGTGATGAGAATAGATTCAACAAGTAGCAGTTATTACTCATTGAAATAGGTGTTCTAGAATGATGAATGGGTCGAGTAAAATTTAAAGGCACCATTTACTTTTATTCATTCGTACATGAAGAATATTTATTCTCAAAATGTCGAATCATATTTGCGTGAATTCGTCATAAAACGCTAAACTAAGGAATTACAATTACAACTTAATTACGCCTTGTATTAATTACCATGGTTCATCGATCTTCAGATGGCAAGTTAAGCTACAGAATATTCCGTCTACATGGAACGTTTCAGCTGGGAGTATTCAGCACTCAAAGAGTTAACCTCTTGCCTTACAATAACGTGTGAGACTTGTAGTGAAGATTTTAAACAAAATCGAACAAACATAAATATTATAATTCTTGTGAATTCGAATTAAATATTATTTTTCCATTATCAATTATTATATTTTAGAGCAAAGGTGGACGTAGAATATGCATAGAATGGTTCTCTTTTTTCAATAAATTATTCATAACAAAGTAGTACCGACCACAGTTGAGAAATAAATCATAGGGCAAGGGGTTAAAAACTGTTTAAAATTAAAATTTAAAAAACAAATCTTTCCTTCCACAAACCACACCAATAAACCTAATAACTACACAACGCGTTCGAAGAAAGATTCTCAACTAATCGTACAAGAAACAATTCGCGTTGACGATAGTAACGCCGAAAAATTGTACAGATTAACAAACGCGTTCGATTTTCCGTGAAAAGGAACTACCGCGCCCGTTAAAAAGCAGGTTATGGTTCACCGGTGCGCCCAGCGCGTGCGATTTCCTTTA
Organism: Nomia melanderi; assembly: GCF_051020985.1. Taxonomy (NCBI): domain Eukaryota; kingdom Metazoa; phylum Arthropoda; class Insecta; order Hymenoptera; family Halictidae; genus Nomia; species Nomia melanderi. Next base: position 25,571,787 of record NC_134999.1, on the reverse strand, counting down.
ACTCGCGATGCATAACCGTCAATTAGTTTCAGTATACGTCGTTAACTCGGTGAATCCCAATATCGAGGCAAGCTGGGCGGCCTCCGAAAAAAGGAAAAGGTAAACGCCGATAAAGTTTTCAAGTTCCGCGTGGAGCATTTATCGCGGTAGATGGAGGAGGAAAAAAAAACACCTCCACCCCCGTTCCGCCACAAAGATTCCCTCGCCGGGCACGAATAAAAAAAGAAACAAAGGAAGAATGCTTTGTGTCGTCGTACGAGAGCCTTTATTCCCACGGAGCTTCAGGTAATAACTCATCGCAGAAATTTCCCTCTCGTCGTGAAAACATTATCACGCAACACGCTCGATGCCCGAGCCTGCCCGTCCTATTTTTATAACGTATCAGTTCCATCCGGCACGGCTGTTTAATCGCGTTTCGTTATATCTCTTTAACGTGTTCACTGTACAATTGACACTTACCGAAATACCGTACGGTCGAACGAATCTTCTTAACTAGTTGTCTTGTATACTCCGCCACAGAAAGACAGCACATTGTACAATTCTGTCAATTTTTACAAACATAATTGAATAACAAAACGATAGCACATCTTCAACGATTTCCTATTTCAGTTGGTAAGAGTTGTAAAACTGTTTACATTAGCAAGTATATAATACTCTGCGTATTTAAAAAGCAATATCTTATACAATTATATATTCCATTATACAATAGGTCGCGGTAAAAGATTGAGTGATCATGAAATAGCAACGGTTCATAATTCGCGCAAAGAAAATGTTCGTATTAGTAAATTAGTAAGTTGGTTTTTTTATTAGTTCAACCGGGCAATGCGAATGCTATTAAAGCAAAGTGTGTACAAGGATACTTTAGACAACAAAATATTCAAGATATTTAGAGCGGCCGGGTAAGTTACCAGATTTGGATATCATCGAAAACATGTATCGAGCGAAAGTAGACACTATGAAGCAAAAACTTGTTAAAAAGTTATTTAAAACTATTCCAAGATGTTTACCGTCAATTATACATACAAAAGGAGGAGCTACGAAAGATATATATGTACATGTATCAATAGCATTGATAGTTTTTTATTTATTTAAAGAAGTTACAGATTTATTTATTTTACCTTTATTATTATGAAATTTTATGCATCGAAATTCTTTATTTCGCAAATCGTCTAAAATCGACGACTTGGAATACAAATATCCACGAACGAAACAGAAATGGAAACATCAAAATGTTTTTTGCTGCTTCAACTTTCTTGCATCTCGTAGATTCAGCCAAATTTGCTCGATACGTAATCGAGAAAATTCCTTTTCAAGCGTGCATGGAAAAAAATTGTGTCACCCGAATTTGAGTGACTCAGCAGTCAAAGCGATAACGGCGGCCGGTATCATTGAGGGAGGGAAACATCTGCGGCCGGAAGAAAGTTTTTGCGTTCCGTCGCGAAGTAAGTACGGGGAACGAACGTTAATCCACCTACGTGCTACTTGCCCCGCGGCTTCGTTAATGTAAAGTCGGCTAATTAATTTTTTTACTGAGCCGTAGTGCATCCACGGAGAAAACTGTGTCACGCGGAGTAATAAAAAGTTGTTACGATACGTTCCTCCCTCTCTCTCTCTCTCTCTCTCTCTCTCGACGCCGTTCTCCTCGAGGCTCACGACGTTCGCGAGAAAGGATTTTTCGTTGGTTTTGTCGGAAATTTCTTCGATGCAACGGCGGATCCTTGAATTTTCGCGACACTACCGAGAACATCAGCTTCCGACTGTCTCGTGGTTTAGAATACCCTTCGTTTTTTGCAATAAAATCTGCGTTTCTACCTAAGAATACTGTACTCTTTCGCATGTAATTTGCATTTTCCCAAAAATGTACTCTTTCGGTTTATACGTTTGACTTTCGAAGGTGTGATGGTATTATTTAACAATATTTTTAGCGAAGGTGTCAGAAGACATTTTTCAAAACTTTGAATTCAATTTATTTCTCTTGATCAAAATAGGTGTATACAAAAGGATGGCATGAATAGTTTTAAAGTATTGAGTTGTAGCGAGATACTTGGAAATTATAAACATACATTTATCGAACAAATGAGTTTGTGTTTGGTAATTTTGTGTTTACAATGCAGATACATTGAATTGATTTAACGAGGTAACTAATGAGAGATATAACGAGGAATATTGAAGGAGGATGCCACGTGTTTCTACCTTTTTTAAGTCTTGCAGATTTATTATAAACCTTAAGCAGTGTTATTAACTATATAACATTGGCTTGTGTTAAAACCTGTTCCTTAAGGTACATTATTACGGAAAAGCTATAGCAGTAATTAGCAATGGGTAATGCATGAAATTTAATAATAGTTCATTTTCATTTTTGTAATATTGGAAATGATCTTTTCCTTCGTTTATAATGAACTACTAGCAACTTGTAATAGTGCATTTCGTATAAGACTTTAAACAGGATGGAAAACTTTGAGACTAGTACACGAGAGAATTTAAGACATCAATGTCAACTTGCTTGAAGTTTCAAGTATCCAGTTGACTTTTGAGCTTTAAGTAATCCCTTACTTCGCTCTGCCTTGGTATTTTATGAAAGGAACAGCTTTGCTGTCGTTGTTCTCGTTAGTTTAATTAAACTTCAATAATCGGAATTTCTCGCCTTTAATTCTTTCTACATTTTCGTAATCATTAATTGTCCTTTTGGAAAAGTATAATCATAATTTTCAACAATGACCAAATTGCTATTTAATCCACGGCACAATACACATATAAATATGAAAATAGAAACAATTCTTCAATTCATAGCCCCTACAGTCTAATAACATTAATTACCATTTATTTCTATTAATTTTGCCTTAAACATCACACAAATGAGATATTTTTTAAAAACTAACTAAAACTACTGAGCAGTTGGAGTGACTTATTCCCAATTTTTTATAAAAATTAGAGCAATAGGTTTCTTGAAATTCGAAATATAAGAATTCTGAAATAGGTAAATTTGACCAGTTCGGTAGTTTTAGTGTTAAAATATAGTGTTATCAGACTCATTTTCATTTATATTCACATTATTTATTATTATTATTAGAAGAACTCACGAAAAATTGAATAAAAAATTAAATACTTATTTGCCAAGTACATTATTCTAGTGCATTATTCTAGCAACTCTCAGAATAATCCATATTACTCTGTCAACCTCCTTGAAGTTGCTGTGAACTCTATTCTATCACGTGACTAACTACGGATTTGTTTGTGTATTTTCCATCTGTGAAATTGCAAACTATCAACAGATATTTCGAGATGTTTGAAATTCAGTTATTTGCCAGAAAGCATTTCTCGTGAATGTGTTCCGAATTGTCAACGGATAGAAATTACGCTAGTATGAAACATATAGGAGAGGCACAAAGGGTATTTCTATATGTTGTTGTACTCCTGACGATCTCGAATTCCTGCCACGCAACGCGAGCACACTGTTTAGACGGTATAAATGGCAAAAGCCTGTAACTAAGACATACCCGCGTTAATATTTATGAGATGCCACGCGGAAATAAGCTTAAAGTGGATGATACGAGTCGTTCGTAATTCGTCCTCCGCGTTGCTTTTAATCCTTTAAGATGTAGACTTATTCGCGTGAAATGAAGGAACGTTTGAGTAGGTCCTCCTACATAATAAACGCGTCGAGTATTTCATCAATTCCATCGCTTAAGTTCAGCTTCCTGGAAGAAACTACGGATGATTCAGAGAACCATATGCCTTTTAACATTAAAATTACAGGTTTTAGTTTTCATATTTTGCAATTATTGATATTTTCAAAGTATTCAATATCCGAAATAATCTTGAAAATAAATAATTTCGTTTAAATACCGTGATTATATATTAATCCCAATAAATGGTGGGTAGTTCTAGTGTTAATTATAACATGCTTCATTTTATTATGTATTAGATAGCCTCAAAAGTTTCTTTTTGCTTTATTAATAGATACATAGGTAGCATAAAGTAATAGTGTTCTGACTCTAGTTTCTGAGTCAGGATTAATGAAATACTGATATTACTATAATTACAATGATAATATTGTTGGTTATTAATAGTAGCAATTGTAATTTAAGTAACTATTAAATTATATTTATTTACAATATTAATATCACAATATTCTGAATAATATTAAACATTATTAATTATTAATATTAGTAATTGTAATATTAGTGTTTAATTGATCCACGTTCGACCACTATTATTCCGAGTTGCCCACATAATCAATATACAATATTTTATATTGTACGTCATGTTATTAGATTCGGATTGATCACTTTCTTTCATTTTTCAGGAAGCCTTATAATCCCATATTTCCACAATTTCTGCCAGATAAAATACTGCCAGCTTAAAATACTGTCAGACTAAATATAATACACTGTGTTTATTGGTTTTAATTGAATTCGTTTCATGTTTGTTCTTGTTGAACGCTAAATAGAATAAAAACAGAGATAACATTTTGATGATAAGTATATTTGATTTTATTACTACATACTAATAAAAAATGTTGCATATAAAACAAGTGACGAATAGACAAACTGCGCAGCTGCCAGTTTGAACATTTGATTTAAGATTCATATAGTGTAACCGGCAATTAAGCACAGAAGCTTAAGAATTTCCAAAATTCTTAAACAGAAAGGTAGAACTACGTTCACTCTGCACTTCAAACAGAATGAAAGCATTTAATGACTTAAATCATGAAAAGCAGAGGTAAGTATATCACGTGGGACCAATCTAAGTTTGAAAGACTTCAATTGAAACTAAGATTAACGGAAAGTCGTAGGAGGGTAAAAGAGCTGAACTGTAGAAGATTTGAAAGAAGTAGGTGAAGAAAGTTGGATCTCAAATTTACGAAAATTTGAAAACAAAGTTATAGAACCGTCATCTATCAGAATGTTAGAAGTTCCAAAGAGACAGAGAAAATCGTACGTGCTATGGGAATTAAATAAAATGTTTGGCTATAAATTAAGAAGAAAACATTCAAGTGTCTGACAAAGGAAATCGCATTACTGTTAAGAAACTTTAAAAGTTGTGAGTGACATTCAGTCAGTTTCTCACGTAGTATGCTTTCGACCTATATGGATATGTTGAATCCATTGTTTCGTTCAATTCAAATTTGTCGATTTTGGATTGCTGCCATTTGCCTTTATGCAGCTGAGAAGCGTTCTTACAAAAGTTTCTCGCATCAGTGCTACTTTCGTTTGAATTCCACGATTTTTAATAAATGGAATTGGAATTTCATGATTCCAGAAAATTATTTAAAGTTTTTCATTAAATATATTTTAGTTTTCTAAAGCTTCTGATCTTTTAAAACTTATATATATTTATGCAGTTCAAATCTTTTAATCTTTTAAATTTTCTACAAGTGCAATATTTTAATTTCTGTTGAAAGTACTGGAAACAGTAATAATTCGTGTTTATTCTGCTTTATAGAAGTGTTCAGAGGTTCATTTAAAATTTCTAATGAATTTAAATCTACTTAGACGGTATACAGAATATATGTTATAACATTTACTTTAGCATTTTAGCGTACAAAAATCGAATTAATTACTGGTAGTTTTAAAATGTGAATAGGGTTGACACATCTGTTGCCACTGTGATTTTATTGTTGCACTGTAACACGTGGAACAAATCGTAGCACGCTAACGGCCAAGTGTTTTCAGATTCCATCATGTAGAACTAGTCAGTTATAAAACAGATATAAAATCAGCTTGAAGTGATCGGGCTCATTCAAAGTTATAGTTCTTCAGAGTTACGATGCAAATCGTGAGTTGATAAGTAAAAGTTATTTCTGCTTAAACTCTTTTTTATCACATAAAGAGTAAATTCGAATACTTTGTTTAAACAACTTGAGAATTCAAAAATTTATTAGCAATATTATTTATCGGATTATTTAATCGGGGAATATACGCGAACAGAATTTATTTAAAAAGTACAAACAACAACGTTTAACATAACATTAGTGCGTATCACTATATAATAAATACTATAATAAAAGAATCACTAATGTAAGAACTGTAATTTATTACCGTGATTTTTTAGATGTTCATCTAATTATTTTGAATTAAAATGACGTACATGTTAGAAATATATCTTACAAGCAAAGGTACTAAACCCGAAAAATTAAAAAATTATGAACCTTTGTATGTAAGTAGAGTAAGTCAGGCCTAATACATTGCAACTTTTTTCGTGTCGAATTTCACTTTAAGGGAGTGAAACCACCCTTGAAGAGGTTCCAAGAAAAAATACATTGTTCTTTCTCGTCTATAAAATTAACAAATAGAATCCTTCAAAAAGTTCAAATTTTTCAAAATCAAAATTTTGAAAATTTTATTTTGTAATTTTGTAGACGTGATAGAACAATGTATTTTTTGTTGAAACTTTTTTTTCGCTAATTCTTACTGTTTTCAAAGTAATCCAAGGGAAAGAAAAATTGTGAAAACTTGATTACCGTTGTGGCGCATTTATTATGCGTTTCGACTACTTCCTTACGTTTTGATACTGTATTTCATACTCATGCAGTAAGTATCAATTTCTTTAACAATTTCACAAAGGATAATAAGTCCTTATACTGTTTTTATACAAACATCATTCGCCATTTCAACTTATAATAAATTTATGTTCATTAATGACAAGAATATTGAACATGATTGCTGAGGATTATTTAATATTATAACTAAATGACTTTTTCTAGAAATTATTAATACTCAAAACATCTGTAGATGAGAGCATTTTCATTAAAGATTTCAATGTATGTATTTTTTAAATATATTTTTTTATTCATAAATGTTATTACGCATGAACTTCCACTTGTTTAATAATTTTATAGAAAATAATTAGTTAAGATAAAATAACAAATGTAGATTAAAGTTGTATAATCCACAAATTTCGAACTTCATATGTTACTCACACAACACAATAAATTATTCAAAATATGTATTTAATAACCTATTTACCTTAAACTACTTACTTATAACCTCTTAAAACGCATTTAAAAATAGTTACCTCTATTCACACATTCTGCTTGCACAAAAGAATCCTCAATTTGAACAATATATTTTCTGCTAACCCTTTGTCCTACAATATCGTGTCAGACTCATTGTGAAGACTTGAAACAGAATTTAACAAATATAAATATTATTCAATTTGTTTGATGGAAAATTCCATATTATTCCTCCGTTATCAATGATTATACCTTAAAGCATACGTTGACATAGAATAAAACTGGAATTTTCTCTTAGTTTCAATAAATCATTAATAAGAAAGTAGTTAGATCGATCACAGTTTAGAAAGAAATTATAGGGCAAGGGGTCAATTCCCTTTTCACAGATTGGTCCACCGAAAATAACAATTCTAATAAGAAAGAATATTCAAACCCGTTCTTCGAAATGAATTTCAACGAAACTTCTACGAAGTTCAACGAAGCTTCTACGAATGTCATCACTATCTAAATGTTGCAAAGCGCAAAGTAGCTATTCAAATGAGCCAAGAACGGCCGCCATAAATTCGAAACGAAGTCCCGAATACGCGGTAAGTCAGTTACAACTGACGAGTGATTTAAAATTCGCGGTACGGCGTGGCGTGAACTGGGTCAAAGAAGGTTCGGAACAATCCGATGTTCTTTCAGGCCTGCTTTGATTTCTTTGGAACCAATGAATATTCAATTTCATTGTGATATCCCCGAGTACTCTCTCTATCTTCCTGTTCAGTTCCTCTCTCTCTCTCGCTTCACTTTATTCCCTTACTTTCTCTTCCGTGTTAGCAGTTTCCATGACGAAATTCTAATTTAAGTTCCGCGGAAGTAGACCCACGCCACTTTCGATTTTCTACTCGTCAGGGAACTCGAACAACGGTGCCATTGGTAATTTATACGGTGTCGTTGAAAGGTACCCCGTAGATCTTCAAACTTTCCTGCATAACAATTTTTTTCCGACTACGCCGCGTCTTCCGGGACTGCCAGCCCGTTTTAACCAGGGCGTCTAGGGGATGTGGAATTAAATTATTCATGGCGAAATAATTCGCATGCCGTATAATCCCACGCTTTGGCTTACTGACAATGGAACGTATGGGAGTTGCATTCATCTACTTTTGTGGAAGTTTGGGATATATGTTTTACGAAAATATTACAATTTACTTTTTATTGCATTTTGATACAGAGGCACACACTTCGCTCTCTTTCTACTGGCTATTCTCTCTCCCGACACGCTCCCTTTAGTCGCTCTCTTCTGTAATATAGATTTTCTCCTTAAATAATGTATAATGGTGTACTAATCCTTCCTGCATCTGTATATATTCTACTTTTATGATCTCTAATATCTTTTATCACAGACACTTCTGACACAATAATGTCCATCCGTCGTCTTAAGCAACTATTTACAAATATTTTTGTTGCGTCAACTATCGCACTTGGTGCAATTTCTTTCAGATTTTAAATAGACCATTTCTCTAAGAATTCAAGAATAGTCGAGGGTTGAGACCCAACGCTAATGTAAGCCATTAATGCTAAATTTATCGCTAAACTGATAGCAGCACCTTTGCTAGTCTAAGTGGGACATACCACACTCCACATATATTTCTTTATTAACAACAGATTTACTGAATGAGCCAGTTTGACTCGTATTGAATTTTATAAACATTATTTGGTATATGTTTGGGTCGATTTTGATTGATGTAGTTACGCAAATATGTGTCTTAATTCTCCACTTTTGAACCTGTAGTTTCCAAGATGTAATGGGTGAATATCAATGTTTCTAAGAACGATAGAGAAAATTGTATAACAAATATCTGTAAGTCTAGTATTAGCACATTTACAACTGATAATTCTTACTCAAACTTTTCTGTAAAAAGGGGTATTTTAATGATATAAAAATATTTCAACACTTGTGAATTAAAACCGTGATGATTATTTTGTTAATTAATATATTCTGTCGAAATAAGTATATTAGCGAAGCTCACAATTTTCACAAAACGAGAATTCTCGTTTCCCGATGTGAATTTAATATTTATATAGTCATACAGAATATAGTCGTAATTATAATCACATAAAAGAACCGAAGACAGTTCTTAAAATTAAAGATGAGAATTAATTGATCGAATATTTTGGAAACTGCTGGAGAAAGTAAATTTTAAATTAAATATTACTAAGTAAGAAAAATTAAATATTGAATTATAATCTTGAAATACGAAAATATATATTGTATTGTTTAATATATCTTCGTAAATTTTTGTTTATCTTTAAAACTCAGATATAACACAGATTCATTTCTCATGCGCTTCATTTGGAGAACACTGTCGTACTACGTTAGAAATAAACTTAACTCAACTCGCTGAAAAGTGTGATCCACAAGCTTGGTTATAGAATGAAGTTCTCCTGATTGCCGTCTACTGAAGTCAACCTAAAGTTCTGAAAAACACGATAGTCTTGAAGTTGTTCGCGATCTGTAAATTTACTCTATGTACATTAAATCTGGAAAGTCTAATTTTCCATTCAGGGTTTCATATTTTATATGAAATGAAAGTACGCTTAATAGCCACCGAATACTAAGTGTAATACGTTAAATGCTATATATTAAATTATTATTATAACAGAAAACAAGCATTACTTTCTTTTCCAAACACTCCGGCCAAAAACCTTTGAACATGTTGAATTATTTGTTTCTAAAATAGTATCCATAAAGAATAGATGGTGTTGATTTTTGTATAGGATCCTCCCATGCAATATGTCCTTTATATGTCATAGTAACAAAAAGTTCTTAAAGCCTTTATTGCGTAAAGAAAGTTCCAAAAAATGATCTGGCCGGGAACTTCTGAACGCCACTGTATTAAGTAAATAAAAGTATAGATTAGAAATGAATTTTCATAGTATAATGTATGAAGTACAGAAAATTTCATTAAGTAAATTTATGAATGCAAGAAGATTAATAGAACAATCGTTGTTCATTCATATTTTTAAATTTTGCTAAAATATACACTCTGAAGTTTGTATTTTTAATAAATAATCGCCAATCAGAATAATTCTGTTCTAGCAAATAAGTTTGAATTTCAACAAATGAATTGTTCTGATTTTGAAGTTGTAATTTCTTAAACGTAATATTACAGCGAATAATACGCTTCCGATACAATTAACACAGCAGAAGTAGATGCATGCAAATTATGGACAATTTATATAATATAGCGTGAAGCGGATCGAGGAATAGCAAGCTTGTATTCAGTGGAACCCAATTATGGCTGTTGACTTGTCCAAGCTGAAATTTGTACTCACGCTCAGTGATCTCCTTCCGGTATCATAGCTAGTATAACGCTACGAAGCGTAACAAACACACGGTAGATTATAATAACAATCATCGGACAATGGGAACAATGGTTCTATAGATGAATTTACGGTTAACGTATTTGAATTTTCAACATAGGTATCTACGATACAATATACAATGTCTCCCGACATACAGTTACAGAACAATGAATGCGGCACAGAGAACTAAAAACGATCGTCTTACAGCTTAAAGCTTTGCACTCGAAATTTCATAATTTTGTTTCATAATCTGTTCAAGTTATTGTGTTGCAAAAAATATTTTTTACGTAATGTGCATGGTGTCAGTGGACCATTATCTGGCAAGAATATTTTTTTTCTTCAGGTCATATGTTTGGAGTTATGGAGATCATCGGTGTTTTGTGATACATATTACATTTTTTTATTGCATCGTGCAACTTATCGAAGAATATATTCAAATATATATAATAGTATGACCTTGAAATGACCTTGATCTTCGAAAATTAAAGTTTTACGTAAAACTGATATTGAATATATTTGGCCAATACTCCCAAACTTGTGAATGCGAAGAAAATATTTTTTATCACGCTAAAAATATTGATCACCAGAGGTGTTAAATAATACTTTTTTAAAAAATGATTCGTCGTTTTATATATAGTGTTATACATAATGTACACGCTGTTATTCGTCTGTTTTAGGCAATTTATTATTTAAGTATTTGATTTACAATTTTTGATAAACGCATTTTAACACTAGAACTACCCAATAGATTAATATAATTCATTTAAAAATTTCTGTTTTACAATTATTAAAATTATGAAAATATTTTTTTAAGAAATAGTAAAATGAATTCATGTATTTGTGTGTATACAACAATAAAAAGTGTATCAAATCTCAATGAACGTACTTTTCTAGTTTTTAGAGGAAATTCTAAATAAGTCATTCTAATTGCTCGGAAATTCTAATATTAATTCATTTCAAACAGTTTCAAACGGAACATATCATATTGAAACACTCTCCTTATTATTTAAAACTGCTTTCATTCCAATATCATCAACTGCTGCGGGTATCGCGATTGTACACATTAAGTTTCAAAATAATCCAATAACGCAAATACTATTTCCAGCTGAATTCAATATTCGAACTAAGCATTACCATTTTCCACGGCCGTTATTTATTCAGCCCTCTCCTTCGTGAATAATAAAAACGTTTCACTCGGAAACATCAAACGCAACCCACCAGTACATCCGGCGTTATCAGTAAACCTTAAAATCCAAAGATAATGTGAAATTTCAGGCGAAAGATTCGTTGTACCGTGGGGATTAATAATCATGCGGCTTCCATCCAGCTGGAATAATCGAATTTCCGATGAAATCGCGGTGGCGCGCGCTGCAGAAAATCCGTGCGCAGACAGATCGGAGCCACCGTGTCAGATCTACGCTGGCAGAAACCCAATTAAGGCTTTTGATTAGTCCGAACCGAAATCCGAATTCCCGTTTGTTAGATGCCTTCCGGTGGCGTAGTTCCGCTCCGCGGCCGCGCAACTACTGTACGTGGTCAGTAAGTACACGCTAGTCGCAGAAATAGGTTCGGTCGGGTTAGTTTCAGCGAATTTCTCCGGCAGGAAGTTTTGTTGCCGCCCAATGTCGCCCTCGTCTCCGACTCCGTAGCGTACAGCTTGCATGTTTACAGTCCCGAGGACTCTTCGCTTGTTTGCGCACAGCTGTACGCGTTGCAAATTCTGTTATCAGTTTTCATCCGCTCGAATTTACCGGTGAATCCGTCGTCGAACGCTGTCATTGATACCCTCGACTAAATCCACCTTGCCGCGAAAAGATAACACATCGCGCGAACTTAACCGATTTACATCATACGGAAAAGTGGAAAATTGGTCCTTAGCATCGAAAATGTATTTTTATTGCATCAAAATAAGAATGGCTCGAAACGTAGAGAAAATTACTAGCAGAGTGGCGTAAACAAAGAAATGTAACGAATAAAATGTATCTTTCTCTTTTTTTTTGTGATATACAAACTACATAATTTTTGCGAGTTTTCTTCGTTTTAATCCTTTGACCTACAATATCGTGTCAGACTCGTGACAAAAATTAATTGGATTTGACGAATCCAAGTATTATTTATTCTTTTAAATTATAAATTAAATATTATTTTTCTATTATCAATCTTTAACCTTTGGTTAAAGTAAACGTAGACGTAAAATAATGATAAAGTAGTTTTATCGACCATAGTGAAGAAATGAATCGTAGGTCACAGGTTAATGAATATTCAAAAATGTTGATCGGTAAATTTTAATGGTAATGATGGATAAGGTTTGTGTATTTAGTTTCCTGTAAATCGAAAATTATGTACGTAATTTCAAATAAAAATTCATTAATCTAACAAGATTCCATACGTAATTCACAAAACAAACAAAACATTACTGTAATTTTTGCGTTTGCCTGACCTGACTGTGTTAAAGTGAAATGCAAGTTTTCCCGGTCTTTTTCAACCATATTAAATGGAAATCGTGCAATTCGAATGCCGTGTAAATCTAACTTTTTTTTCCAACATTTTGTTTCCTCTTCTACCGATAAACTTTATTTACGTGATTTTCATTCGCATAAAACGAATCCACATATAACTTATTTTTGCGTAAATCGCGGGTCAGTTGTATTAGATAGCGGAAAAACTTCGTGCTGATTCTTAAATTAAAATTTAAACAGAGAGAACGCCCTTGTAAAGTAATTTTATTCTATTTGATACTAACGCAACTACCCCGGATATTAACGCTAGAACTACCGAGCATATAATATGATTGATACGCAATCCGTATAAAAATTGTAACAAATAGATTATTTTCAATTTGTTAAGACATTCATTATAGTATTCAAATGAAACTATTTATTTTCAAAATCATTTCGAATATTCAACGCTTTACACCATTTCTACCGAAGGTGTTAAGAGACACCTCTTGAAATTTTAGCTTAAAATTATTTTTTCAGTTTAACCATTTTTCCTAAATTGAATTTTGAACATTTCCTATAGTTAATTTTATAGCCGTTATTGGAAAAGTCGAAAAGTGAATTCAGAATATATGACTAAGCTTGGAAAATAATTTTAAATAAAAATTTCAAAAGGTGTCTTTTGACACCTTCGATAGAAATAGCGTTAAGATATCAATAATTGCGAAACAAGGAAATCGAAACCAGTTATTTTTACTAGCACAGTAGTTAAACAGTGTTAAACTAGTGAAGTACTGATTGAAATTGGTCCCGAATTCATTGCTAACGAGAAAACCGCACGAACTTTTTCCGGTACCTACATAATATTGTTGAAAGGAACAGATTTTTTACTGAAAGGCAACTCGGTAAAATGTACGATATTGGAGAAATATATTTGTTTCAATAATATTATTTCTTACAATAAATGTTCATTTTATTATATAGAAATATGTAGGTATCTTTGTTACTTACGATCGCACAAATTTTCAATAGATAGATATTTCAACAGACACATGATAGGGACAATATTTTTTTAAGATCGTTTTATACGAAATTCCGAAATTATGTTTTAGGTTTTACTAATATGTTTATTCGCATAGTTTATTTTTAACCACGCAAAGGCCTTAAGTTTATATTGAGAAGTTATTTTATGTAGGAAATATTTCAGTTTTAATGTGAAATTAATTTCTGCATTCAGACTGAGGAACGTGCTTTTCAACATTAATTTTAGGTAGGTAAACGTTGTGCTCAAAATGAAGGAGTACACGTGCAACGAGAGAGAAGCATGAGTTAGAAATCATTCGTTGTATAAACGCACCGTTTGTCTGAAACATTGTTAGTTTTTACCACAAATGGGAATTACAAATTTTCTTTTGTACAATATAACTCATTGCAATAACAGGGTAATTTCGACTTTCAAGTACAGACTGAAAAATTAATTAATTCTTCTAATATTCAAATATCTTTAGCTGTCCTTTTAAATCCTAGATAACTAAACATTCGTCTAAAAAGTTTAGCAACTTCTGCCATCTTTGCGAATTCAAATGCAGGGACATATTTTTAACATCTGTCAAGACTGCAGGTGTTAATTTTATACGCTTTTCTGTTCTTTAATTAAAATCTATTAATATATCTCCTACACTGGACCACTTTGTTTGAAATAAATGAACGAAACATAAAAATATAGTAACACTAATTTGAGTATAGTTATCTAGGGTTAATAATGTATTGAAGAAGTACACTGTGTATAGTGTCTATGTAACCATTGGAAACGTTCCCGAAAGTTTACGCTTAAGATAATGAAAAGGGCTGTGATTAAAGCGTTTAGCGTTGAGAGTCATTAGCGAACTTCAATTTTTTGATCTCACTAGCAGGAAGGTTTCGTAAACCTTCATTACTTTCTTTCTGATACAATTTTGATTATATTTTCTGAAAATTTCTGCTACCATTATTTCCGCCATCTTAACAAAAATTTATAAATTACATGTATGATAAAACACTTAAAATTTTTCCATTGCTGATGGTTTTAAATATAACCCATTGATATTCATAATTTCTTATCAAGATTATTACTAGATGGCGTATAATTATGGTGAATAATTTATTTTCTCACAAATTAATTATTTTGAAAAATATGAAGCACTATAAACATATCTATAACATACAATAAATTGCTGTTTCAGTGTTAATTTAAAAATTTTCAATAATTCTCATCATCTTCGCAAATTTTAACCTCTTTTTATTTTCTTGGCAAAATTAATCGCATTTAAAATATAAGGACGTTATTAATTTATAAGTATTAATACTTTTAATCATTTTCATGTCAAATGACATTTATTACATAATTAAATATTGAATGCCAGGAAATCACGACAAACGTTATCGACAATGAACACGGTTATTCAATACGGCAACGTTAATACGTATTATATTATTGCGCGGGAACACGCGTAATCCAGTTGGTACTTCATTATTGATCTAGGCGTTCCCTCTTATCTCATGAAAATAGAAATCTGTTAATAAGTAATAACGTAGTACTTTAACGTTTGAGCATTAATAAATAATACTTTTCCTTTTTAAAACATTCTATAAAATACAAGTTATTGTTAATTGTAAAGTACAATCTCGATAATCCGAACTAATTGGAACCTAAATGTTAGAGAAATTAAATAATTATGTTTTATATGCACCCATTAACTGATTATAATCGAATTCATTGTATGGGATTAATAAAACTTGCAATTCATGTACATATAACACTGTTATAAATTAAAATCAAACACCGGGGGACATGTATGAGAAAAAGCTATATCATTTATCAAATGGTAATCAAACACGATGTGTAATATCATTAAAATTTACAATTTTTCATCATCTGGTGGTTTATTATTGCACCTAGGTAAAAGCAATAACATCACATAAGTTCGAATAATCGAACAATAAAATAATTAATTTTTAGCGCAGAAAATCAAATAAAATAAATGCTCCACTGGCTCGGATAATCGAGAGTTTGGATAACCCTTCGCATATTGAAAGTTCAAAGAAACAAGGTTCAGATAATCGAAAGTCCGAGTAACTAAGGTTCGGATAATCGAGGCTCCACTATATTTTACTGTTCATCTATTTAAATAATATGTTGTTTCTTATATTTCATGAAACGCTGTCATATTCAGAAGCAGTGCTATCGTCAGGAAACGTCAAGCTGAAAAGTACATTATTTACAGCACGTTCAAAGTTACATTGTAGGTGATATAACTTCGCCGTTGGTGTTTAACGGAGCGCGAAACTTTTTCTAGTAAAAGAGTGATCCATCGATCATTACCTCTCTTGTACAATATTTTCTCATGACAAGAATATATCACACCAACGCCCGCAGTATTCTGTACAGAAACACATGCCGGCATGTATGTTCCTGTATACCGACCTATCCGTAATCAGCGGAATATTGGATGCAGTGAATATTACACACTGAAACTTATCCTGTCGACAATATGACGCTTCAAATGTTAATTCTGAATTTCCACGTGCATGAGAAGAGTTTCAACATCGATCACGCAAATAACTTTGTCGTATACATTAACCCTTTCATTTTTACTGTAGACAGACGACTGCATATGTAAAATTATGACATAAAATAAAATAAAATGTCCTTAGCTTGTGTTTATTCAGATCCAAAAATGTATAAATGTTTTGTCGGTAAAGCAGAACATAGATATATCAAAATTCTTGCGTCTAATCGAATTCATTATCGATAACGATTAAGAATGAAAATAGAAATTAATAGAATTATATTTTATTTCAATTTCGTATGTAGGATTTGCTGTTCAAAGGTGAGGCAGATACGTATATTTCATGATATGTACCACCTTACAATTTAAATTAGATGTCTACTATGTATATACTGCATACATTATTCTAATAAAAGTAAGCAGTAATTATACGCTAAGTTAATAAAAATAATCAACGCTTCCCAAATCTGAAATCTTTTTTTAAGAATTGTTTATATGACGTACTATCATACAGACCAAAATAGAAAGCAATCTGTGTCAAATTATTTGGGAACGAAGAGGTTAAAAATAATGTATTGAATATGAATTATTTCATGTCTTATTTTTATAAAAATTATGTGCACTATATTCGATGAACCAACGTTATATGTACTAACCTACATAATTTTGAGCACATAGCGAGTGCACATTATGTAGAAAACAAATATTGTGAAATATTTGCGTGTACATAAAGAAATTTACTTCATTTGTCTACTTTTAATCTTAAAATACTACTAAAAATTATTTTTTGATGGTATTTTTTAATAGAGGGTCATGTTACCCTTATTTTGAAGCAATTTAAATCAGGAATCAAATTTTAGAAAGAATTTTGTCCCCTTCCCTCTCTCACTCTTGTTTCTTTTCTTCTTGTTTCTTCTTCTCCGTCGTATTATCTGGCACCCTGTGCGAAGCATTTCTCCGCTGGCAGTGAGACGCAACACCGGGGGGTCGGTGTGCAGCAACTTATGCACATCGTTAACGTTTCTCGTGAAAACGTACATTTAGAGTATCGTAAATTGAACAAGCTGGCACTCTGAAACTTTTCAGTTCTAGAGGACTTGTTGAAAGAATGAGCGTGTCGTGGTTGCTAAAACTTTGAAAGTAATCGTGTTTATGATACGGATGTGATTCTTTTAACGTTCTCAGGAATAAAAGGCTTCTATTTTTGCTTATGGCGATACGCACATCTGATATGTTTGTGGTCGAAAGATACTAAATATTTAACCCTTTTTGAATTCGAAAGTTCTTTCGGTAGATAGGTATATTCTTAATTTTTTAATGAATCATTGATTATACTTTTGACTATATTAATATATTATTGCTCAGCAGTTTTCCGCAGAAGCTATACCATGACGCCAGTTATTATTCTGCAATTAAATATGAAAGTGAAACAATCTAAAAATAAAGTGCAACATACTTTGTTTATACATAATGAATTGAAATGAAACTTTCGACATATCTTTTATATAACTTTGAATATTTTTGCTTTTGCAATATTCTATATTTCCCTGTGTTTCAACAATTGATTAAATAGAAATAATACTCGAATCAAGAGATGGAACTATTTTATTTCAATATTTCACGTTTAATTACATTAGATCAATTTCAATATTGAATACTGAATTTTATCATTTTACTGTGTGAAATCAAATGGCGGCTGTGAGTTGCCTCTCCAGTACAAATGGTTAAGTTGAATTGTGTACTATCGATTGCTTTATGCTCAATACCTTCCTTACTAATGACGATAGTATGCAGAATTTGCATAAATTTATGCAATTTCTGTAATTAAAGTCTGATATTTCATTATATGTTGTCTAACCAAATTTCTTATTCATTGCAAGTAAAATATTTAATAAAGTATATCAGCATACATATAAAAGTTATTCTGTTTCACGTTGAATGCTTCGTGTACCATTTTTGGTACATCCCAACTTTTTAAAGAAACTATTTTCTGTGAGATACGTGGACACAGATAGCGGTACACGTTAAAAAGCAATGTAATCGTAAAAACATGATATCAAAATATATAGAAATTACCAAAAACTTAAATATAACGTAATGTTTTATTTAAAAAACCAATATAGTTTATATGCAAAATATTGGGTCGATACAAAAGTTTCCACGTTTTTTATAAGAAATAAAAATATTTCTCAACTGTTCGCTAGCTAAACCGAAACTAAGTAAAAACGAAGATAGAAGTATTCTTTATACACGTTATAAAAATTTGAAAATAAATATTCTTGGTTTCGAAAAAGACAATTTTTTTGTGAACCACATACAAAAAACGCCAAAATTTTTGCATGAACCCGATATGATTGTTTCTGATGCCATGGGACGAGTTAATGATTTCGGTAATCGCAACATTCTCGAAGTGCAAGGGTAAAAAAATAGTAATTTGTCTTTCCTCTTTTCAAACGACTCCCTGCATTTCCGGAGACTATTTACAGCTAGTACCCAAAGTTACATGTTCCAGACCTAAGGAGAATCAGCTACACGGTTTAGTGAAGCGATTGGAATGCGAATCTTCTGTTCACTGATTGACTGCTGCAATCAATTGGCTTGTCTAATCAATAGCAGTGGTAGCTCGCACTGTCTTCGTAGAACTCATTACAATATCGAATAGTGCCAGCATTTGTAAAGTTAAATCTGATGTATGACACACATATAACATTTTTGTAACGAACTAAAAGTTAATTTTAATCAACTAAAATATTTACGAAGGTAATCATTTGTTTTTTTAATCTATGTAATTATTTTTTAAGTTTAAAAATATTACAGCATTACAATTCTTAAATATCAGAACTGTTTTCAAACATTTTATGTTGGCTTTTTCATATAAAAGGAAATCGCTGTTTTCTGGCTGTAGTAAAACTGATGTAGAGCAGACAAGGAATTTCACAGGAATGTTTAATGATGCTTAAAATATTTAAATTGTGTCGCGGGTAAACTGTAACAGTCCCACAAATGCATGAAAATGCAACACTATCGTTAACGTTAAAAGTTTATCAATCTCAGAGGTTATAAATATGTATAACGAAAAATTTACACTTCATAGACCTGCTTCAAATTCAAATAAGAGCTTACTTTGAAGAGAAACACCGCCATAATGGCTGTTGACGTTACTAGATATAATAATAACAATATAATGCCAAAATAAAATAGAGCTATAGGTTCTTCACTGACCAATAATTTGGTGGAACATGTTTATTAGATAAACTATGAATATACGTGGAATCCTTCAGAATATTTAATTATAATTAACAATTGACACGAAACTCTTGCCTGTCGTAATTAAAAAGCATGCATTTAATCGTAAATAATTTTCTGAATGTTTCCTTCCTTCTTAATACTTTTATTTCTTTCCATTTTAATTCTGTACGGAGGCAAAAAATTTGATGGTAAAATAGTCTAAACAATTATCGTTTCTCTTCGTATAAATTTAAATAAATACTAGATTGTATAGTCGGTTCGTGTTGTATGGCAATGTTTCTTGCTCAGAATCTACGGAAGTATTGCATTAGTACTTGAAGCTTCATAAGATTATAGAATAATAAGGCTTACTTGAAACTGTTGCTTGATGATAAGCAAAAGCTTACTTTAGCCTTGCAGTTGGTCGAAAAGTTACGATTCTAAAAGTGAAAGTTGAAGTAGAAATTTACAATTTTAATGCTGAAGTCCCCAAGTGTATTTGTTATACGAAGATTCTACTATCTCAGCAAACGGTGGAAGTATAATAGGACTTTGATTAACCGAGTCACTATTTTCCGCTAACTAGATTTTCCCGAGTTTTGTCGAAACTGCAACTCAATAATATGAATTCTCAGATTGCACCTCAGAGTATAAACGATCGAATTTTACAAATATGTTTGAAAAATGTCTTCTCATGTTCCCATTTATCTAAACTGTCAGTTAACCAATTAAATCGAATTAAATCGAGGTTTCAGTGCATCTGTTTACCAAGTGTTCAAGATTTACTGCGATTTCAAGACCTAGCATCGCTTCAGAGTTGTTTGAATATCAAATCGGTAATTCAATTGAGCGTGGTATATCGGAAAATGAATATATCGACAAATTGAGATATCGGGAAATTGATGCATCGAAAAATTGATATACCGAAAAAACTGGCGTTTCACGAAATTTACTTATTGGAGGACCAATATGTTCAAAAACAAAGGCTAAACTTCGGTATTTCGCAAAATATTCGGTTGAACAGAATGTTGTATGAATTCATCTTCTTATTTTTTGACATAGAATCAGTCTCTATCTGGTTGTATCACCAGTTACATGACATCTTATATATCGATTCTGACTGAAACAGTTATAGAAAACTGAAAGAAAGTCATAATTCTTATTAGATATATCGGTTCTGTAACTGTTATTTTTCTGTTTTGAAAAAAATGTAGAACTGAAAAATAACAGTTACAGAACCGATAACAATAACAAAACCTAATAACAATTATGACTTTTTTCGTCTTTCTATACTGTTTCAGATATCATAACTGTTTTTACCTTGTTAACCGTGAAATTTATTTTAAAAAATCTCTTGTTTTGCGGGTAATAAAATAAAAAATTGGAGTGTGTATTTGTATAACGAGGGATGAATGCACCTAGGCTATATTTTAATAAAAACCGAAGCAAAATAAAGAAGAATTACACGTTTATCAGAAAAAATAAAGAATTCATTGTTGAAAGAATTAGTATTACTTTAAGCTTTAAGATGACGTGTATACTCGTTAAGCGCAGTTAACTGGTTAGCCCCTAAACAAAACCTTCTTTCCAACCTAATATATCGAACAATATTCATGATTAGTATCGCCAAATACGCCTAAGAAGGATGAAAGCGCATTAGCCGATACTCGAAGGCTGCATAATTCGAAGTCCTGCTTGCGAAGAGCATAGCTTCGAAACATTTTCCCAGCAAGCGCATTGCAAAGTGGTTACATCGTGAGCTGTTCGAATGTCGACCAACCAGAAATACATGGAGGCGCGCATACCCTTACCTGAAATACAGTTGTATGAATATATTCGTGTATATAAATTTCGTACATTTCCTGGGTATAATGGTTCGTCTTTGTTACCGGACACTACGGTTGCGCCCCGAAACATTCTCAGTATTTAGCTGGTGTAATTCTCTGGATGCTCCGATGCCGGCGTGGTCCACGTTCTCAGACAGCAGTTCACGTGTCGTTGGCAACAAAGCCGTTCCGTATTGCGGAATAGTAATTTTCACTGAAGTTTCACGCCTCGGATGATAGGCAAAGTACTGTTGAGAGACGGGCTCAGAACGGTTTCGATAAGTAAACGGATTCAACCAATTTGCCAACAACCAACTGTGCTTCTAAGGAATTCTCCATTTTTTAACCCTTTGCACTCGCTCATAAGGTTTCCCACTAGAAATATTCAACAGTTTCGGATGGGATATATGGTAAATTGGGCCCTCATTTTTTAAAAGAACTTTAAAATTGTAAATGTCATTGATACCTAACAAAAATATTTGTGAAAGTAAATATGTACCAGAAGAATCGGCAAATAAGCCTCTGCGCAAGATTTAAACAGAAGAAAACAGATATTTGATAATTTAACATTTTGAATGCAGTAGAGGTCACCGGTGACTCTATATCATAAATAATGCTACCTAATGCGATGAGATTCAGCTAGATTAACGTGCAATAATAATAACGCAATTCAATCAAATAATTTAATATTACATCTTTCACGTTTTGTCTATTTTGCTCTATGAAATCGTGCGGCATTCAACGTGTTCAATGAAATTGGGCCATCTTATCCGCACGCAGTGCTGCGACTAGAAGAAATTATACGGACAGAACTCATGTATTAATTTTTGAAAAATAAACACATGTCGCTTAAAGGACTATCGATATTATAGAGTTTTAATATTAAAGTGTAACAGAATTTTATGTAGGAAAATGCAAGCTTGGTCTTAGCGTCTGGTGACTTTTACTGTCTGATTCATGATGATTTTGAAAACACGGAGGTTTCTCAAGATATTTAAGACTCAGGTTAAACAATCCTTTAGGAAGAAGACGACGTTAAACACACGTAAAAAAGTACATTTAACTGTTTTAATTAATAATGTATGTGATACTCACATAATACGATCAATGTTGATAAACATGGACATTTTTATTGCTATTTTTACAGTAGACCTTAACCTTTTTTTTCATATAAATTTTAATATGCGGAAATGTGCGGACGTCAGTAATATTTATGTTCTTAACGACGCGCATTGCTATCTCACGATTGGAATTTTTCAACGTATGGAAATGTTTCCCAAAAGACAATTGTATTGATGAATTATATGTACTACGGAAAAATTCAGTTAATCTGGTAATTATGCACAATCGGCAATAATTATATATAACCGTCTGTAAATCACTGGTAATTATGTATAACCTCCGATTTAATATGTTGTCCGCAACATATACATATGTTTAAAAAAACATGATATACAAACATTATACGATGAGGCCGAAAGATCTCGGCAGAAGAAATAATACGTTTTGTCCAACTACTACCCCAATTCGCGACACTGTGCCGCGGGGACATATCACCTGGAATTACCATAGACGACATTTTTTGAAACTAACTGCACAAGAAAATTACACGTATATGAACGAAGCTATTTTATTTCAACACTTCACATGATGCATTATACGAAGCTTGATATGAAATATCAAAGCTTTATAATTTTGCTGTATCAAATCAAGTAGTGTCCCTCGAATGCAAAGGATTAATTGTATGCTGACATACTTTGAACTGAAAAAATATATATTATATCAACTTTATTAAACGTTATATTATTACTTTCTTACTATATTTAAATTGTTTCAGAGCAAAATGATTCATCATTACGCAAACTAAATTTCTTGCAGTATTTATAGAAAAATTTAAAAAAATAATTTTGTGTTCACGGTAGTTCTAGTGCTAGTCAATAAGTTTGATTAAAATACATATTGTTAACTTGTATTTCTATTCTAATCCACAAAAACGCTACGTTAAGAAAAGTGTAAGTAACACTTCTTCAGTTTTTTAAAATATTGCTATTACATTTTAAATAGACTGTACTGAGGTCTCACATGTAGGACTAATAACGGTTTTAGTATAACCTTTTTTCACCTCGATAGTCAACGGCTAAAGTGTCTTCATACGTGGTAGTTGAAGTTTTGAACGTAAGAACTATGAGCAAAATCAGTCAACAGAGTGAGTTTCGTAAAAACATGCGTTAGAGATACAAAACCATAACAGGCAGTTGCGATTTCCAGTAGATTCTTTAATTTCTACGTTTCCTTGTACCAACAAGGACTATTTCATTGCTTGTACTCGCGACTTGATGTTCATTACTTCCAGGAGAATAGGCTATGGTTTCTCGTAAAGTCATCAAACACGTGCCGGGAAGTTCTGAACGACCAGTTAAGACTTTCTTTACCTGTGGGCCCCATTTCACCAAGGGCATGATCACTCGGACGTTCAAATAAGAGGCTTACGCGCCAAAATAACGTACTTACGCGCGTAGCCCATTTAACCAATGACGAATCCGTTTAGTTCAACCACCAATGGGAGAATGACTCAGTTCCAAGGTTTCCGGAAGTTACCGAAGACGCACTCACCGTTCTTCTTGTCAACGACGAGAGTTTTCTAGGAACTAGCCAGCCAGTCAGCAACGAAACTCCATAAGCTCAGGAACATTTCTAATCTGCGTTTATACATATTTTTGTACATTATTTTTGCGATTAAGGTCATCGTATAAGCAAACTCCAACACCAGCTAATACAATCCACTTCAATTGTAACAAATGATTCAAAATTATTTGGAGTTTACAACATGCACCGTACTAAATTGCCATTGTGCCGGTTCTGATGTAAAACTGAAACTGAATTTCGTGACAAAGACTGTTTCACGCAAAGGCGGTGTTGTAAAGTTTCTCGAGATTCGAAATTAGATATCGGGATTATCAATTCTAGCGCAGTCTGCGGTTTGCTTCGACTGTGCCAGCACGATAGGCTAGATAACAAGAGCAGTATATTCGAGTTAAGCTAGTGCAACCGCACAGCTCGCGGATCTTCAGCGCATGAATGCAACTTAGCCAATCACGGTTGTCAGCCTATAGGTCTAATATACTAGATGGGCTAATTAGATCATTTATTCACGATGATTGTCACTCGCTATAAAGACGTTTCCTCTGAACAGTCTTACTAATAATATCATAAATGTGTCATATTTTATTATAATTTAAAACTGAACCTTACTACTTGATGATGAAATTTATATTTCTCTGATCAGTTAATAAAAATTGAAGACAACAATTTAATTTTTTGTTTTTAGGATTCTTTCCGCTTGTAGTTAACCTTTGCACATAGGGGATGACTTTGAGTCGTCATTCAATATAGCTAAATGGTAAAACTGAAAAGTCAATATTAAATTTCGTGCAATGTAATAGTAAACTAAACATCGAAATAAAACAATTCTGTTCCTTCATTGATGCTAAATTTTTTTTTATATTAGTTGCAACAAGTATCATTGGTTTCATCATCAAAAAGTGATGAATATTTATAATTAGAAATATCGCCGGTTGCAAAGTGTTAAAACAATAGTGGTATCATTACTGTTAACAGGAAAATGTTTATTTTACTTTGTTTTATTCAATAGTTGTGTAGTTTCTTATTTTTCCTGCTTTTAAGATGAAATTAGGATCTTACACATTATAAAATATTTCTTTAAGGCGACTCATGAAATAGGGGTAGTTTTTTCTCACAGAATGTAACATACATTTTAAAAATCTTTGGTACTTACTATGTGCATGTAGTAAATGTACCTTGTGTGCAAATACATGTATATATGAAACATGATAAAATTCAGTAAGGTTTTTGATGTTTAAGCTAGCTAATGGAAGAAATAATGAACATAAAAGAATAATGGAAAAATGGCTTCCGGTGTAAAATATTCATATGTGTCGAAAGTAGTAAGAACTTGTCGAAACCATTCCAGAAAATCTCAACTATACGGAAGTTCTTCACAATTTCGCACGAAATGGGTTGCCGTTTGAAACTTTCGAACCTCGTGAAGTAAGTTTTTCAGAGACTGGCTACTTGGTGCCAAATTCACGCTCCATCCTGGCTCAAGAATTTTCGAGAGCTAAGGAGACCACCAAAGGACTTTCTACACTTTGCTGCAAAGCAATGAGATAATCTTGAATTTCTAGTTTTCCTCAAAATCAAAGACGCACATAAATATTTTCTTAGTAAAATTTATTTTTCTTCTTGACGTCGGTGTTTATGTTTTTCTTATTTGCTTTTTCATCACAAAAATTGTAGAAAATTATTTTGGTCAAATTTAAAGGACTTACATATGCGGAAGTAATTAATTTCTCTCGTGTTTATGCAGGTATAAAGTGAATGGAGTGGATGCGGTTTCATGAAAAAGTATTTAAAGTATTTATTTCAACTATGAATCGTGGCTAACGGGATCTTAGAAGTTACAGAGAATACATTTCCAGAATTAAAATAAAAAATTTGCTTTCAATAGAAATTTTAAGCTCCTTTAAATATGTTTGATTATCTAGTTACTTCATTTTATTCATTTCCAGGAGGAAAGTACTATTTCTGGAAAGCACTGGTAAAGTGATCTTTTATTTGTGTGTCGCTATAGAAAGAACATCTTCTACACTGATCCGTGGAAAATTTTATTTTCATATATTCCATTGATTCCGTTAAACACTAAAAATTCAATCGTGTCCTATATTTTGCCCCACAGCGAAAAAGGAGGCAAAATTCCTGTTCAAACAGAAACGTTAAAATGAAAGAGCAAAACGTAACGGGAGATGAAATCCTATATTTCATTTGACGATTCCAATATCGTACTCATTTTATTCATTATGAAATCAGGAACTGTTCAATATTCCTCTCGGAAATGCAAAGTGGTCTTACGTAATCATAAAGAACTTCTTATTCGTACGAGAAGGGGAGGGACTGAAAAAAAAAACAATTTAAAAATGGTTTCCTCGGCAAAGAAAGTAGAATTATATTTAACCGAGTATAAAATACCGTGATACCTTATCATATTTTTTAAAGAGCCGCGTATTATTAGACCGAGTCAGGACGTAGAACAGGAACTCGTAAGTTTGCGACGCGTTTGTTCATGCTAACCGCGTGCACATGAACCGTTGCATTCTACGCTTGCCCGAGCGTGTACGTGCAAGAAGACGCGTGTCTAATGCCCACGCGTGCGAATCTGCGTGGGCGTGATCCCATTTACGTCGTACCTTTTCCTTTCCTTCGTCAACCCACTAGATGTCATGTAGTCCATCATCAACACTTGCGATCTGAACAGGTAATAGGACAGTCATTAAGACGGGCGTTCATTACCAACTGAAATGTCGGATTTTTCTTACTCATAAACCTTTGTGCCCCTATTGTTGTTATTCCTTTCTTTTTCATATAACCTCTTAAACAGTTTCATTGTCGATTATCAGAGTAACTTTTTACAGAAAAGTTTTTGCGAATTGTACGTAAGAATTATTTCTTGCATCATTTTTTGAAAACATGGATACTGCTAACATTCGTGTAATTTTCTCATACGAATTCAAACTTGGAAATAATACTGCAAAAAACGCTGAGAATATAAACAAAACATTTGAGGACAATACCGTAAATGAAAGAACAGTGCAGCGTTGATTTGCAAAATTTCGTATCGGTGATGCTTCCTTGCAAAACGAGCCACGCGGTAAACCCAACACAGTAATTTATAATGTTGTCTTTGGAATTCATTCATTCCAAACATTCAAAATTCTTCAAAAAAGGAATATATTCATTAAAACCACGTTGCTAGAAGTATATAGACTAGAATGCAGCATATTGTGATTCAATAAATGTCTTTTATGACATCAAATAAGAAATTTCCTTTTTCCCCGCAAAATCCAGCATTTCATATTAAAAGGTCTAATACATTATATTATGAAGCGTATAAAAAGGATATTATATATTCTTTAACAAAGATAATTATAAAATTATGGAAAAGAACAATTGTGGTCGACGTATCGACTGATGTAACTGTATTTACATGGGGTAGGTTTTTTACTAGTTTGGCATATATCGGTCCGAATTTACCAAATAATTCAGTTTTTTTACATTTTTTAACACCGACGTATTGTTCCGCCCAGGAACCTGAATTAACACGTTGAATACCGCACAATTTCATGAAGCAAAATACACAAAATGGAAAAAATGGCATATTAAATCATTTAATTTAATTGCATTATTATTATTGCATTTTCATCTATCAGAATGGCACTGCATTCGGTAGCATTATTAATAATGTACAAATGTTTTCAAATAATTATCGTTTAATTTAGTAAACTATAGCAATTCGATTTGGTTGGGTGTCACTGATGAGTCTCATGATATTCAACGTGTTAAAACGATATCTACACAAAGAAGTGAATAATTCTGAAACAAAAGATAAGTATACCGTGAGGAAACTTAGTAGTTTCAAAAAGAAAATGTACTTCAAAAAGTAGAATTTTTCTAAAAAGAAGTATATTCATTAAAAACACGTTGGCAGAAGTATACTAAATCGAATGGAGCATACTTTAATTCAGTAACCGTCTTTCAGAACATCAAATACGAATTCCTTGCCGCGAAATTCAACATGTCATATTACCAGACATAATATTTTTATAAAAAATCGAAAATAAGTTACTTTAACTACTTGATAGTTTTAGCTTAACATTAAATGTACCGCGAACGGTCAAATGACCGGTTTTAAAATTTTATTTAAAATTCTCGGTTTTTTTCGTTCGTTTAATACTAAATGAATTTCTACATTACCCGATTAATTAGTTTTTCAATTTTTGTATTTCCTTTTTCTCTTGCCTCTCCAATAAAAAATATTTATCATTTTAACACAAGTTAAATAAAGGTAAACAATTACCTTTATTTTATAACTAGTTATTTGACTAGTCACAGTAGGTACCTACATATATGTGCATACAAAATGTCGGTATATTTAGTGTTAAACCCACAGTCACGCACACAAGCCAAGAATTTTACATTTTAAACGAACAACAGGCTCAATCAATTCCTATTATTGTCCCATATTCCGTTGTTGCATTCCCAAGGGAGTACCATTGATACCTGCGCGGCTCGGTGCGGCGCGGCGGTTCCCGCGGGCGGGGTACGTCGACCAATGGCACGAGGAACGTTGACATCGGAGCTGTGAAAAAGCCACCAACCACCCATTCACGCTGACACCCGTTATCACACATATTTAGCCAGGGTATATAGCGCCTCGTAACGAGTCAGTAAACGACATATATCTGTCCCTTTTTTCTTTGTGCCGGTCCATCCTCACCTCTCGCTCTTTCTCCCGTCATCTCTCTTTCCCTTTCTATATTCCTGGCTCCCTTGCTTCGCCCTTCCAACGACTTTTTCCAAGCACTCGCAAAGTCATTCTCATTAATCTAAATCGACACCGACAACGTTCATCTGAATGAAGCCGCCGCGATCCTCTTTCAGTCAGCCTTTGTGACCAACTATTAAAAGGCTCATCTGCAGTCTGGTTAGCGATGCTCGTGGAATATTCTACAAAGCTCAATGCAGCGAATGAAAAAAAATATATATATATGTGTATATACATATATATATATACGTGAAAGGAAAAATTGGCAAGGAATATCTGCGAATCTGGCGATCTCGAATTTTAAATCCGTTATTTACGTTCCAGTGCGAGGCACAGATGTGATCCGTAACAGGTGCGGATTGTCAAATAGTTATCGTTTTTAATTTTTGTTTTATTAGCTGCTAGTGTTTGGCCAGCTTTCGACGCGAATCGATTTTGCGATAGAGTCGTTCGATTTAACGAGCATCACTGTTTATTAGGCAATAGGATAATGTGAATTGTTTGAGTATTCAATATTTACTACTATTGTGTTTATTACTACATTTTCTATGAAACTTTGTTTTCACAAGTATAGCGTATAATTAATATATACCTTATTTACAGATAATAAATAAATTGAACTTATTCATGATTTTCTATTCGTTATTTCAAATAACTTCTGCTCAACGCTGCATATAATAAGGTATAATAAGTAATTAATGTTTAAATGTAAATACGAAACAATGGATAAATGTTTCTCACATGAATAACGATTAATCTCTCATTTGTTACTGATAGTTAAATAAAGTGTTATTCTAATAATCCTCAACATTGCCCGTAACGAGGTTCGTTTCCTGTAAATTAGTCATTCAAAGAGCTTACTCTGTTTACGTAGAGAAAGAGCTTGAAAAAGGGCTTCTGTGCATTGTGTTTTAATTTCCATTTCATTCATCACTGTTTACTCACGGTGTGCATACGAATCGAAAAACTCTACGAGGGAAAAAAAATTGTTCGGTATTCTATGTTGCGGGAAGTTTCATCTATTATAGGCAACTTACTTCAGTCAAGCTGGTAGTTGTGCAGTTTCCTGCTTCTTGTCCGCTCATCGAGGGTTTCGGGCGAACTTTCAATCGAACTAATCTCCAGAGGAGGATCGTTTAGAGTGACCCAGAATCAATCGATCGTTATCGTCTTTATTTATAGACGTACTTTTACCTTGATGGAAAATAAGACTAGCCTGTCAACTTGCACATATTCAAAGATGCACAATAAAATGCTGGTCGCTTAAAACGCGAACATTGTTAGCGTTGCAATTGCGGTCAATTGAATTCGTAAGAATATCAGAAAATTGTAATTATAATGTTAAACTTTAAAAAGTCATTTTGGATACCTTTTAAATAAGTTCTTATCATTATTAATGTTATATTACTTTTGTAATTTCTGTTTCAAATAAACTTTTCCTCAATTTATTCTTCTAACAAATATTGTTTGTTTACCTTAAAGTAAAGAAAATAATATTGATTGAATACATTATCAAACAACGATTAGTACGATTTGAAGTGTTTATGGTAAAACTGTTGACTTGTATAAGTTTTATCTACGTCTATTATAATGACGATTAGATATTAAAAAAAATATTCTATAGAAAATTTATTGCTGCAATGTTTTACTGAATAATTTAAGCTCTATATTTCATGGAATATTTCATGGCAACTACGTATCCTTGATAATGAGTACCCAACCCTTTAACTACACATTCATAAAACGTCGTATGGAGAGCATTAAGGCAGTTGCGCATGAATACTTGCGTGACCGATGAACATGCAATAAGTTTTACACCTCGTCACGACCCTCGTGAAAATTTTAATGTCAGTATCAAATCATTTTTACAGTTTGCGGAGCGTATTTTTTTGTTTATTACCCTGGTTCTGCGAAAATTGTTTATAAAAACAAAGTAATTAAGTAAGTAACAAGCGGTAAACGAATATTCATGTTATCTCTCTACGCGAAAATAATGTAGTAGAGTTAAAATGAACGTTGACACGTATTAATATTTACGACAATGAAAAATTTCGTTTTTATTTGACCAACCACCTTAGATACTAAAAAATGCGATATATATATTAAACGTCCAAAAAGTGTATTGTAATTCTTGACAAGTTTCCAGCTTGTTTCTCATACACTTTGAATTAAGTATCATTTTAACGATGTGCATTGTTGTTTCATAATAACTTACAGAATTTTCGTTAAGTTACAAACGAAGAGTATATTTTGAATTTAAAATGCATTTGATAAAAAGACACAGTGGTCTATTTTTTTTATTAAAATTTATGTAAAGTCAGAAAATACGTTAATAATTTATAGTGGGTCTAATAATATATGATCTAATTTGTACATGTATAGGTCATTTAAAAAAAGGATTGCACTTTTACATCTTTTAGTCCCCGGAATATTCTAAACCTTAGACTTTAAATCTTCAATTGTTTAATGCCCCTTTTATTTTTTCAATACATATTGAATGTATGTATTTTTTTATATTCAGTACTAAATATGTATTTCTTTAATACTAATTTTGTCAAAAAAAAGCTTACGCCTGCGCACTAATCAACCAAAATACATGTACATACTGACAACTGATTAGCACTTAACATGTTGACTGCCACGAGAATTCCGAACGTTTCGTGTAACGATACATATTCTTTCATAATAAAGGCAAACGGTATTAGAAATAATTATTAATGACTTGGTATCGCAGTACACGTGTTACACTATCATCTAGCTGTTTGTGTTACTAAGTATTTTTATTCGATATCAGTTTTCTTATTGTAATTGTATTTAAGCAATTTTAAAGCTTCGGTCACTGGTGACTACCGTGGCAGTCAACGTGCTAAGCTGTCAGCCATAAGCAAGGAACCCCGTGAAGTATAGGTTTCTCTTATCTAAGTGCTTTTTAACTTTCCGATAATTTAAAGTGTTCATGGTACCTATTTGTACCGTTCAGGACGAAAGGGTTAATACAAAATTATTTAAAAAATAAATATTTTTCTTAAAACTGTTTTCCTGTAAATTTCATCCAAATACAGATGTACAGGTTTACTACGCTCCTTCGATGTTTAGATAGTGACACCTTTTAATTACTTACGGTCGCTTAAAATCGTCACAGATGATTCAAATGATCAAACAAAGAAAATCTTCATCAAAACGAAATTAATGTCATCGTTAATTAGATTAGAGAAACGTATTACGTGTTATTGATCCCATGTTCAACTGTAGTTTATATAGTACCGACATATTGCATTGCTCTGATTAATCTCCTTTGTAATACCGCTCACAGAACACGTGCTCTGATCTCGATACCTGTCGTTAGTAAACAATGAGAACTATTCGAAACTGAGTCCTCTGTACACCCGCATACATACGTATGGTAATTTTGGGCAAAATATGAATTATTACTTGTCTATTAATGATATTGTTTATTTAAAATGTCTTTTCCCAAAACAACTTACGAATACAAGAAAAGCATTTGTCTTTTTCATTGTATTATGCTACATATTAAATAATACATATAGGGTAAATAGAGGCGAATCGAATTGAAATAAGATACCCAATTTACTAAGAATTAAATTAAAATCACACTATTCGATAAGAATCCAATTTACATTTATTATATAATAAATTATATTTCTTTCTTGTCGTTTCTTATTTGCAAAAGAAAGATTTCGAAATTCTCTTTAATTTTTTATCAGTAATATTCAAGTATTTTTATTTCTTGCCTGCCAAATATAAAATGATTCGTTTCACCTCGATCTACCATATTAAACATTTCAAAAGTTATTAGACATAATATAGTTCACGTATTGATAGAACTGTATAAAACATGTAGCCAACATTACTTTACTTCAATATGTCACGTTCAATATAAAAGATTTTACGAATGAATCAAATTATGTAATTTGTTACAACATTAACACGGTAAGCGTATATCTAGATAACTGTAAATTCATGAATCTTTCGAGAAACGGAAATACAATGATCACAGTACAAGTATCGAGGCGAAACATTTCTGATGCGATTGATGTGATAAAAATTCCAACAGTTGAATTTTGTATGAAAGGTTCAAGGTATCGGTACTGGTGGCAACGGATACTCTAGAATACCAATGTGAACTCAACGGCAACTTTCCCTGTATCTATTTATTATACTAAACGCAAGTATATATATAATAATAATAATCCAAAAAATAATCCAAAGAAGACCAAAATCCCATTAAATAGTTTTAAACAATTCACTATACCGGTTATCACAAGAATATAAACACTATAAACACACAAAACCCACAATCTACTAACAACATCACATCGCAATTTCAAAGGTAGCAAACTTGAAATAATCTCAAAGAAACCTTATCTCGAGGGGAATCAAAATAATAACCAACCATCTAATCTCTGCGTTACATTTCTCCGCGTTCAACGCAGCGTTTCAAAAGATCTCACGTAACAACCGACTTGGACCGAACAATTAAACCGACGTGGTCGAGTCAGGTGATTCACCCTGTATTCATTTATTTACGGATGAGAATGGAATATCCAGCGGAGGAAGACAACAAAAATGAGCAGGTTCTATAAAGCATTGCGTCAATGGCCACGATCAACCGAGCACGCCGCGGCACGGGGCAGAGACTGGTCTCTGAATGTGCTGAAACGGACAAAAAGAAAACGCGGAACAAACTTGGGAAGCGGGGGAGGGGCGGTCGAAGGGGGAAGAGAGGAACGGAAGACGGTACGAACAAAAAGTGCGAGGGCGTATTGAATCGTGTCCGTGTTGGTCGGGCGTAGTAAGAGAAAGAGTGGTTCCGCGAGCAAGTGCATTTGTCGTAAGCCCACAATATTTCGGTCTGTCTTCAATGGGTGCACGTGCGCCGAATTCGGCCCCGGCTACGCCCATTATTCTCCCGGCAGACACAATCCTGTTGCATTTTGCATTCGGTTGCGGCACCGTGCCCGGATTCTGAAGCTGTTTAAGGCGGCCTTGCCGGAACACAATGTCCTACGGGCAGAATGAACATACGCGCATCGGGTTAACCGTGAGCTTAACTGACGTTTCGATGACAGCGTTCGAGCTGGATCGGGGGCACTTGTTTCTTGGGTTACGCGAAAAAAAACGCACACGAAAAATGCACACATATATAAGAACGCACAGTAAAAAATCGCTCACAGCGAAAAGCGTGCATAAAAGAATCGCACGTTGTATAATTCGCACAGTGCATAACCCGTACATATATAAATTGTACGATTGTAAAGCAGAAGCGTGGATGGGGGAGGGTTGCACTCCCTTCCCGTGGAAAAGCCAGCCACACTGGTGGCTGTACCAATCCTTATTATACAGGGTGAACCGCGAAACGTGATCAGCTTAGATTATTCTGCTGATAGGGTTCGATCGTAAATTTTGTTAGCTGAAATGACACGATTTATAGAGAGCTTTGAGATGATTGTACCAAAGTTTTTTCAAACCTTTTTCTCCAGAGTTATCGACAAATGTCGACAAGCATGATAACAAACATTTTTTTCTGAATCTAAAAAGACTGAAGAAAACTCTTGACTGAAAGAACTTTGCAAGATTCTTAAAGATTATTAAAGAGGAATAGCAAGCCACGCTAGTGTACACTTTCTAGAGCTGTTGATAGATTAGTATTAGACATTATCAACTTAATCTCTCTGGGACAATTGTCTATGGCTCTCTTTGAATTATGTTATTTTAGTTAATAAAATTTCTGATCGAACTGCAAGCAGCAGATTAATCTAAGCTGTTCAATCTTCGTGATCCATCTTGTAGAAGCAAATCTGTTCTATGTGCACAATTGAAGTACAGAAACTGTTGCATTTAAGAAATACTGCAAAACAATATATAATTTGTTTAACAATAAGTAAGTATTTTTTTGTCCAACAATTCAATCAATGTGCAGAGTTCTTTCTCCGTCAACGCTTTTGCTTTACAATTGCACAATTTATATATGTGCGGGTTATGGACTGTGCGTATTTTACATTGTGCGCTTTCTTCTGGTTACCATTTCTTGGAAAAATTCTGCTGGGTGGTGACTTAGAGTAATTCTGGATACGATGATTCTGCGGGTCAGGTGATCTGATTTCATTTATATTGTCAAATATCTATATTTTCGATTGTCCTTAGTGGTGTACTGAATTTAACTCCTTCTCCTATAATATCGAGCCAGACTCGGGATAAACATTTTTAAATGAATTGAACGAACCTAAATGTTATTTATTTATTTTTCATAGAAATTAAATATGACTTTTCTATTATTAGTCGTTAACCTTTAGAGCAGATGTAGGCATAGAATAAGTATTAAATCATATTACTTTTCTACTAAATTATTATAAAATAATTCTATCGAGCATCGTTGTGAAAGAAATCATAGGACAAGGGGTTATCTATTCTTCTTATATGTATTTAGTTTCATAAAATATATTTTCCTTTTGTTAGGTATTAATAATATTTATGATGTAAGAGTTCTTTTAAGAAAAGTGGGCTATCTGTCATCGACTTACCTTATAGTAGTGGAAGGGTGGAAGAGTTGGTTATTGTTGGATTATGAACATTTATGAGTTAGTTTTTGACGTGAAGTTATAATAATCTCATATGAATTTTTATGATATAGTTGTGTTTGAAAGGTTTCTGCGGATTGGTGGGATTTACTATTAGATTTTAAATGTTAAATGTGAGATATCTAATGAAAAGAGAGAGGAGTGATTTACAGTTATATTATGAATATTTACACTAAAGTCTATACGTATGCCAGCACTATACATTTATATATTTATGGGAATTATACAAAATGTATTTGAAATATAATTTTTCAATCGAATATCTGCCACTGCAGATATGTCGTATATTCATATCAAACCAGCGATTAATAATAGAGATGATAATAATAATTAACGGAAATTATTTAATTAATAAATTTATCTATAAAACCCTGAAACGAGATTCAGTTGAATGAAATATTTCACTACTAAATAATTACAAAATAATGGACAATAGTGTATATAATACCAAACCTGAGGAAAACAAGTCTTTTTACAATTAGCTAATAAAAGTCGTCTTAAATATGTTTCGATCTGTGTTGTAGAATCATTTTTACGTATTCGATCATTAAAATGGGCTGTATCGCCTATGTAATATCATCACGGATCAAATCATATCGTTAACCTTCATATTTAATAATGCTAGCTGCAATCTTCTTTAAATATTCCGAATTTGCAGTTTCTTTCCAATAATATTAATTGTACACGGCTTTTATATTAACTTTCGTTGCTACGAGAAATCCTCCTTTCAGTTGAAGTTTGTTCGGAAATTCCTTCAACCATGGCGAGCATCGTAGATTGTGTAGCGGACGCAGATTCTATATATTACAGAGCAACGATAGGGAGTAAGCCACTGAAATCCCTTGGCAAACCTGCTAAGCTAGTGCACATTCGGCCTCGGCCAAATTGAAACTGTACCCATTTTTAATCACACTAATGCACGTATGGAACTGGCTCTCATAATTTCATTGACAGAATCTATAATGCTAGGTAGTTATTATTCAGAAACCAATGGCAATATAACACGGACGGAATTTTTAGTTTATTTATATATTTCGAATTCCATCGAAAAAGGCAGGAAAACGTATACTAGTAACGATTTATTTAAGTTCTTCTCGAATTCAAAGGAATCTTTGAAGAAATGAGACCATATCTAAATTGACAAAGAGTAAATGAACGTTATGGTGTCGGAAAGAAATGGAAACGTAATTGATAAGGTATCGGAACCGGAAATTCCAAACATTATGAAATAATTTAAATACATTGCAATTTTGAAAAAGTTTCATCCCTTCAAAGTGAAATTCGGCACGAGAAAAAGATTGGAATGTATTAAATTTGACTAACTTTACTTACACACAAAGTTTCATAATTTTTTGAATTTCCAGGTTCGATACCTTTCTTTACGAGTCACAGGTGGTCTGAAGTATAAGTACAGACTTAATACTACTATGCAATTCAGAATGCACGTATTCAACCAAACTATTGGATAGTACAATAATATGCATATACGTATACAAAACAAGTATATTCCAAGAACGTTAATAATATAAAGCTGCTTTCATATAATTTCACACTATTAAACGTTAATATTATAAATGAAATTAATAAAGTCAATGATAAGTAATATAAAAGCGTCATTAGCATAATCGACTAGAGCTGCTTCACAATAATGATTACTATTAATCTAAAACAGATATTTATTAGTTTCTAAAAAATAATCCTTTATCTTAAATCACCTAATATTTTTTAATTTAAAACAATCTTGAAACACAAGTAAAATACTTTACTAAATGAATCTTTAAGTGTTAAGTGTAATTACAGCCACTTCAACGTGGTAGTACATTCTCTTAACAATGTAACGTAACGCAGTAGCACGAAAAATGTTACAAAAGAATTGTACAGCATCGTATTTCCACCATGAATATTCATTTCTTTCAGTAATTTTATTAATCTTTAAGCTCCCAAAGTTTCTGCTGCCGTAGATGTAACTTTGGGTCATTTATGACCCACGTTAAAATTTTTATAATGTGTACTCTGGAATAATTTATGAGAGCAGAAATTTTATGAGACTAGGTAGTGTTTAAAAAGCTTTCGTGAAACTTCTCACTCACATTGCGAATAATTTGTGCTGGTTGCAGAAAGCCTGTGCGGACCTCATGAGAAACGTTTATTAAATGAGCTGCTGTCGACGTACAACACCCTGGAGCGGCCTGTCGCCAACGAGAGCGAACCTCTTGAGGTGAAATTCGGCATCACGCTGCAGCAGATCATTGACGTGGTAAGTTATTTACCTGGTCTCCATACCATCTTTTATCACCACAAACTTTTTTATGAAAGGAAGATGTACTAACGGTAATACACGAATTTCGTTTTTGAAATTAGGAAATTACTTAATCGGTTAGTTATGGTAACTTCTATGGAAAGTGTAAACTGAAATTTTTGTTTGTGTTTGAGTTTATTTTAAGGTGGTTACACTAACAGTAAAGTCGTTAGTAACCACCAACATTTGGATACATTAATTAATACTTAATAATACATAATACATAGTGACTTACTGTATAATAATAAACTAGTTGTATGAATAATAATACAAGACTTTCGGAATAGACATATCTCGAATTGACCTTCTAAATTTATTATAAATTTATCTGAGAAATTTAAGCATATTTTAGACACTATTGCGTGTGAACTTAAATTGTGCTGTAAAAATGAAACGATATTTATATCGTCTTTTAACGAGTATAATAGCCAAAATAAGTAACATGCGTAGCTGTTATAATGGTGAATTAACCCTTTGAGATCGAATGTCGCCATATTGACGACAGCAGCTTTTCGTATCTAATCTAGAAAGTTGCAAATAAATAATTTAAGTATTTAAATAACAAAAGATTAGTACATAGTCTTAGGTTTTCCCAAAATTCAAAATATTAACCAGTAATACAGCGTTTTATGGTGAAAGCTTTGAAAGGTTTAAAAAATCTTCGTTCGGAATGAGTTAAATTGTAATGAAATGACTGTTACATTTTTTCTTAATTGATAATTTTGTTATTACTATTTATTTATTTTTCTTACTTAAACATAAGAAATCTGGGTATGAAAGAAAAAAGAATACGAAAAATCAGTTACTTAGGAAAGTGATTATGTAGTTAGAATTTTATCTGCTGTTGTGGAATGATATTGCGTACAGCGAGATGCAATACATAACAGCACTTCGCAATTCGAACACCAATATCTTGATTCTTTACGAATATTATCTTTGTAACAATATAAACATTTGTGTATAGGATTATTTTTTGATTTATATATTTATATATTATATTTTGAGTATATAATTTGGAAAATGTTTCCTGATTAGACGTGTAGGGTCTGGTTTAGTTGGTCGAGTTTGTGTTGATTTTATAGTCTGAATTGGATATTATATTATAATATTAGCATAGGCTAAAATGGAACATGAATTCGAGGTGACTTTAATAATAATTACCATAAGAAAACAAAAGATTCAGAAAGTAAAGAAAACAACTACTTTGTTCTCACTGTACAGAATTTGTTCATAATAATTATTTATATTTTTCTATTTGTTCGTTTTATTTCAGTTTGGTTTCCAAATATTTTAAATACATCGACATTTACAAATATATTTCTGTTTTTAGAAAATTCCAATTTAAATAGCAAACGATAATTACTTTGTAATATACTCGTCAATCACAATTGTACATAAATACCATCGTTATCACATACACATAATGTCAGTCTTTAAATAAACAAATAAACAAAGGCAATCACATTCTTGAATCTAATCTTGAAACATTATTTGTCTTTGTTAAGACATTTACGTATTCAGTCAAATAATTTCCGATTCAGGTTTGATTTTACGTTAAACTTTATTGCAACTCAAAATATCGTAAATGAATACAATCTTCGTAGCATGCATCATTTTCAGGAATTATCGAAACGTTTGATTCGACGGTTTATGCTCCAGCAATTGCTTTTATGTCGCGAAAACTGTACGCGTGGAAAACACGTTACTAAATTTTCTGGTTGTCTTAAGAAAACCGCATTAGACTAGATTTACGTCGGAAGCATTTTCGCTTCCATTGCCGGCAAACTGCACAATGCTGTCGGTTCGCATATATGTACACATTTCCATCGATGAAGCTTCGATATGAAAGATTTCTATTATGACCCTCTTCTTTCTTTCGCTACATATGAGAAGTTACCTGAATCGTATATGAATGCTGTCTGTTACCATTCGATCGGATTTCTTTTCTCGTGTATTCACCGCACAGTCCACAAAAACTGACGTAGCATGGCATAATGGTTTAAGAATATGAGAAAAGTTTATTCTCGACGTTAATGATAGGTGGGTATGATAAATGCAATACAATTATTAACTTCTTGCCGTATTATTTAGTTTTGCTAAGCTCGTATAATATTATACTATCAACATTTTGGAATAAACGTAAAGAAATTTTTTATTCCACTTTATTTACACTTACGTGCAAATTTAATTTGAAGATAATAAATTAGTAACAGCAACATAGCTTTTATACTTTGATTCTACTTTGAAACTAATGTAGAAATCTTCGTTACGAGTCTCACTGGTCAATATATGGTCACTAGGTTTGCAGACATTTATTGTACAGTTTATTCTATTGTTCTTACAGTAATTGATGTTTTGAATCATTTTGGTCTTGGAAAGTGGAAATTTAAAAATAAACAATCTGGATACATATTTATTTACTTTATAAACATTGTAAACGTTTAGCAAAGTAAATGATAGTAATAATAATGATACGATAATAAAAATAATGTGTACATGTGGGGGATATATTCATTTATCATTTGATATTACTATTTCAATGTTTGTAATATTATTACGACAACTCCGATTTAAACACATAAGCTATTTAAAACATTTTAAAATTAATCCAAAAATATGTAACAATATATAATATATAATAATATTGGTTCAGCAATCTTCTTCGACTCGGATAATTGTACTTTTAATTCAGATATTTATAAAATTTCATTGGAATCGTACATGTTCAAAGCACTATGAATATTTCCAATTTTCATTGTAACGATGTTCGGTATTATTACACTGAATTAAAATATATATTAATGTACGTAAATACGTATATCTGAAATTTGTTATTTGTAGTTCAAAATTTATAAGCGTAATTCTGCTCGTGTACCTTCGAAGGCTTAATATTCTCACTCAATTAATGTGTAATTATTAAAAATTTCGTTTCCGCATTTTCAATTCATGAACTGCCATTAAGTAGGTTACCGCCGATTAAGGGCTCGGAGCGATGGATTATTCAATTTTTCACGTTCGTACATGCATATTTCCATTTTTACAGAATAATTTAAAATGCTCGAAAATTGAGCATAGCTGTAGCTTCTGCATTAAAAGCTTTCATTAGGCTCAAAGTAAACTACAACTTTTATTAAATATTTCTAATAACGTTATTTCAACACGATTTACTGGCTGCAGAAACATGTAAATACACAAATATCCTCAGTTGGTTAGTCATCGTGTTTTTATCACTCTTTTTTTATAATTGTACATTCAGCTGGAAAAGTACATAAAACCAATAAATAAAGAATAAATCTGAGCGTAAATGTTAATATTAATATAAATACACATAAGAATAATGTTTGCTACGTTAAAAGATCACATCCAATATATCACAAATTAATATTATGATAGAATTAATTAATATCAATATAAATAGCATAGCAACACAATCGATATATACTTTATTAGAAACAACTGTCGTTTTATTCATTGATTGCTCAGTTGTTGCACACACATATTATAAAATTGTGTTTTTTTATACAAAACAAATATGTCAACATAAAATATACAATATATGTTTACGTTATTTTCTAACACTACAAAATCTATATTAAAAATAACCACGCTTAATATTCTCGAACAAAAATCTAAATCAGCTATTTCTGAATATTATTATATTTTCCTTTGCATTTTGTCATGGTTCATCAACATTTTTTAGCACTAATCGTACCGCGACCGGTCATTTGACCGGTTTTGAAAAGTGATTAAAAATTCTCCGTTTTCATTTGTTGAATTATTACTAATGCTAAGCTAGCAAAAGCAAAAATAGCCAACGTTCATATATCTTTAGTCTAAACAAAGGCGATAGAAAGGCAACCAGATGTATGTGGATTTTGTCACGCGATGTCAAGAGACTTTTCTACAGGCAAGGCCATAAACGGTCTTGTAAAGAAAAGTGGACCCCAACTTACTTTTAGGTGTTCCGAGTTATTCACATCCAAGAACTTGAAAGAGCTGGACGTGTTTTTCAAAGCCGTTATAATAAAGTCACATTGTAAAATATATGCTGTTTCATTATTTAATCACCAATTTCCAATACCTTTCGTTCATTTAACTTTATATCAATTTTTATATTGTTCGATTAAAACTAGTCCTATTTACAGTACGTTACTCACGTGAGTTAAACCCGTCAACGGCTCAAAAGTGAAGAGGGGCAAGGGGACTCGGCCGCGCGCTTCACCTCACCTCGCGGCTCGGCCAGTAAGAAAGACGTGCCGAAACTAATTCCGCCATTACTATCGGGCTGAGTGACGTGGTTGGACGCCTCCCATTGCCCCTCTTCACTTTTAAACCACAGCCTGGCTTGGCCCACGTCAATAACGCACTGTACATCGTGTTTGGATTTATTTTAGTTACAACAATCTCAATAATACTAGTTTAAGAAAATAATAGTTTGAGAAAATAAGATGGAAATTAACGAAATTGATATTTCCTTTATTACCTGTTTATATTTGTCGTATACAGCATTACTTTTAAGACTCGCGTCTCAACCCTCGATGCTCGACGGACTGTGTCTATCTTGCTTCTTCTCATTATACTCATTCTCTAACTTTGTCAAACTGTGCTCGAAGAGAAGCAACGAAGATCGCAAATGAAACAGAATACGACAAAATGAGATACAATGATAGGGAATAAATATGACCATCATCTTCTAATTTTAATCTCACTTTATCGTATTCTATTTCATTCGCGATCTTCGTTTATGCGAATCAACAAATAACAAAAGCGGTCGAGATCTAGGCGTCAACGTTTATGGCAAGTTACCAAACATCGTTGGAGGGCAGTATGTACAAAGTACCAGTACGGTCGTAAAACAAATAAAACAAGATGTTCCTTTTATAAAACGGAATCAGCATTTCAAGCTTCGTAAGTTTCAAGTATCCAAAGTTCCGAGAGTTTCAAAACCCTACGAAGTTTCAGATTCGAGTTCCCAGAATTTAACATTTCGATTCGAAGCCACCGGTAAACGTGTTGTTCGCTTACCCTGTATATTTTTCTTTATTCGTGTTGCGAGGCTACACAATCCTGTAGCATACTGGATCCACGAGCTGAAGTCGGGCACAGAGGGATTGCATTAAATATTCAATGTCAATAGTCACGTAATATTTCCCGAGATTCCTTCCACGCTAAAATTGCAATAGCGGTGGTAGTCGCGGCGCAATTTCCGCGGCTAGATGCGTCTTATAAAGCCCACCGGAACACCGCAATCTTTGCGTGAACTGCAAAGATAAGGGGGCCCGAGATTAGCTGCGCGAGTTTTTGCACGTCAAAATATCGGCTTTATCTAAACGAGAGCGTGGTTAACGGGTCAAGGGGGTCTGCAACGAATGGTGGTCGAGCTGGTGAACGAGGCGCATCGCATTATGCCCCCCATTTTCGTTACCGTTATGTTAGCCATTTGCTTCACATACCTTTTCTTTTGTACGCCGGCCCGCTGTCATGCGACATTCCTTTGCGCCGTGTAAATGCCGATGCTTTGAAACCCTTGCGCGACACCACGTGAAATGTTTTCGCACTTTCTAATTGGTCGGATTGTTTTTTCGTGCGAATTGTGCACGTTCTTTGTGCCAGGCTAATATTATTCTAGTACTTATGTGTTATACGGACTACCTTTGTTTTTAAGGAATAAAGTATTGACTTTTTGCGATTGAAAAGAAAACTATGTCTAACAAAATACTTTCACCGTTCCGTACAAAAATATAAAATTATAAATTCTAAGTAAAAATTAAAGAATTAGACTAATTATTATTAAAATATTTTATGTAAAGTAAGGGTCTATTATTGTATCAAATTTGTCTAAAGTTTAAAAGCAGGTTGTAAACTTTATTTCTACATAAAATGAATACACGAATGAATGTAAATGATTAATAATAATGATAATAATAATAATGAATTATCAGTGTATTGTAATATTAAATAAATATTAAGCCAGGCCTAACCTAAATGACTGAACAGCGCCCGTCAGTCAGGAAAGGTATTCCGTATAATACGTAAGGACTTACTATTGTATTTTACATTTAGATTACAGGTGATGTAAAATGTATACCATAACAATCAACTGTACTGGTTAGAAATATTTTATTTTCAATCATTTAATGTATCACATAATGACAGTTACATTTGCTAATTTCTGTTTGCATGTTTCGCCAGGGTACTATAAAATGTTAAATATCCCATTTCTTAAATGTAAGAGAGACATTATTTTTTAGCACTATTCTTGAGCGTTTACAAAAGGAAAGTGGATATTTACAGTATTTATAGTATAATAGTAGTATGTATAGTAGTAATATTCACAGTATTTCTGCAAGATGATTTCAATTATTATTAATTATGATTAAACACGCGTTAATGACAATAAATAATAATTATCATTATTTAAAATTATCTATCTATGATGGAAACAAATTAGTTCGCTCAACAATTATGTTCGCTCAATTTTAACACAATATAACTAAATTTTGGAAAATGACCAGCAGTCGACATATCATAAACCGACCGAAACGGCAGCTCAACAACTTGAACCACGAGCGTGCAGCCACCGGTACCCTTGCAGGTCAGAAGGGAAGACGTACCCCCTACTTCCACCACAAGTAATGTAGGCGTAGGCAAAAAACTGTCATCGTCAACACCCCGATTTATATATATACACCACTATTTATATATATATATAGAGAGAGAGTTACAGACTGGCGATAAGATCAGACAGACACGTAGTCAACATAAGTTAATTACGATTCATGCAGTACTCACTGGACAAACACACATATCAACTTTGTGCGCACATACACACTCCTTTCACTCATTATCAACTAACAACTACAGTCCACTTTCAACCGAGAAAAGGAGGAGGTCTTTTTTCATCCCAACTATTGCACACAAAGTTAATTCGACGTGTGAAAGTGTTATCCAACGTTTACTAATATTGCCTGGATAGCGTGCACGAACAATTTCAATGAAGATTAAGTTATTTATGCTAGTAGTCACTGTAGTACGA
This sequence comes from Nomia melanderi, assembly GCF_051020985.1. Lineage (NCBI taxonomy): Eukaryota > Metazoa > Arthropoda > Insecta > Hymenoptera > Halictidae > Nomia > Nomia melanderi. The sequence goes on along the minus strand of NC_134999.1, from coordinate 25,527,111 downwards.
ATTTATATGCATTTACAAATAAAAAAGACAATAAAAATGTTATCAACGTTTGGCACTGACACAATATTTAATTAATTAATAATAATGCTGTTGGTGTGATATGCTGCATTAATAGCTGCTTGAAAATATAAGCTTGCGCGAACAGCTGCATTATCATCGTAATTCTAAAATGGTAAGTCTTTTACGTTGTAATTAGAATGAATGTACAAACATTCCTTAGCCAATGTAACACTGTAGAACTAGGAAAACATCGTAGGTAAATTCTGATATAAGATGTGCACCGTATGTAAACACGTGGATCGTAACTGTTGCAGGCAACAAACGTCCTTTTGCATCCTATCTATCTTTGTGCTACGTGCCTGTGTCTGTTTGCGCAGAGCTTGTACAGGAAAGGTAGAAATTCTGAGGTATAATAAAATTGGCGGCACGGTCCGACGCATTAACATTCAATCGAAAGTAAAATTGGACCACAAAAACTTGCAAGAAGGTATAGCGTCACAACGAAGGAAACGTGTTCTTCATGATTATTTAATAGGAAAATGTAAAAATAGCATTTTTTTAGGTCATAACAGAATGGAAACGAAGATAAATAATTGCAACTATAAGTTTGAACATAATTTATTTATAAGAAAATCAAGTTTAAATAGATAATGTGTCTGACGACACAGATGAATTTCTCCTCGGAATGAATACAGGAGTTTGAAAAAGTTTAAATAATTTTCACACAAATAATATTTTATCGATCAGAAAATAAATCAAATTTCACATTTCTCACAATTTTTACTTTCTCAATATCAACACATTACCGTTTATTCTTAAATTTATTTTTTAGCTGATAATATTTCAATTTTTTTACATAAAATACTATATGAATTTCCTCTTTTTTGTAATTGTTAGAGTATAAAACCGTGTAATCTTTACATAAAAATTATATCTGACACCAATATAAAAAATTTGTTTATATTATTTTCCTAAGAACAATATGAAAAGGAATTTTTAATTCCAAAAAGCAGAACCGTGTAACGTCAGCATAACTATTTCATCCGGACGTGATATACATAAACTGAAGTAGTTTTCAGCTTAAAATATTACAACTGTTCCAAGGCTTCCTTGCTCACTCACTCACGTGTATCCTGTTCTCTACAGCATGTAAATCGTCCCGGAGTAACACGTCACTCGCGTTGACAAACGAATTCGTAAAAAACAGAGGTACTGTTTGCACTTCAGTTGTATCGTCACTTCGAACTTTTTAAATTGGATATTTCGTGGTACAACAACCAAACTCAGTGGACCGGTCTGTACGTGTTGGCTGAAAATCCGGCTCAATTCGTGACCAAAACAGATGGTATGTGATCGTGAGCGGAATAATGTAACTCGTATACAGAAATCGCATTCCAGCACTATTAACTCTTTCAATACCAAAGGGAGTTCTTTCTGCCCACCACGTCGTACGTACTATATTGTTTTGACTAATTAGGTGAAATTCGGAAAAAGTGTATTGTACATTATTGTTTGATCACATTGCAGTCCTTGGTTTGTCTATACATTTGAAATGTTATTGAAAAGGTAGAAAAATATAGTCTAGTAAAAATTTTCTTGTATTATTCTCAATTTCAAGAGTATTCCTAATAGGAATATTAAAATGATTAAAAAATATTAAAACTATTAAAAATACTAAAAATATTGAAAATATTAACAATATTCCTGCTAAAATCAGTAATTAAATTGAAAATATTAAATAAACAAACAAAATGCTATTAGGAAAGTGAAAACGCGATTGAATCGAAAAAAAGTATAAGGACACAGCAGGGCACATTCGGGTGACGCAATTTCTTGTATAGATTTGAAAATTAATTTTCTTAGTGACATTTTTAATGAAATGAACGTTGAGTTATGTTCAGAATATATTTTATTTCAGTTTAACTTAAATACTTTGTTTCACACAGAACATAAAAGCCAAAGTTCGTACCACGTTTGAATTTACCGAAATTCGAAATGATTCCCTTATTTTACGTATCAAGAAATATCTTGGCAGTAAGATGATTAATATACGATAGTTTATAGATATCGTTTCAAGTTTATGACCGCTAAAGTCCCTGTTTTGGGCCACTGAAACAAACGAAATAGAAAATGGCAACATAAACGTAAGTATAGAAGAGGCGATGCTATACGGGCAACGACCCCTCGCAATTCGAAGGGTCCGTCGATCGGTCGCGATGCAATATCTACATTGTAGTGCTTAGTTTTTAAAATATGAATGGATGACTGTTTGGACGTGTATCTGGCGTCATGTTGCGACGGGGTGGCGCCGGTACGTTTAGGGAAAATATGATTGCGAACAGGATGATTTCGAGTGGTTGACGAAAGAATGCTTGGAACCAAGCGACTGGATCGTGAGAATGATGTGATTAGGAAAGTGTATGTATACATGATTGCGAGAATGCTATGTAGCTATGGATGCAAGGGACAGGCTGTAAATGAGAAGGGATGTCTGTGAAGAGAAGGAAAGAATGATTAAGGATGAATGTTAAAAGTGCGTGCGAGTTGAGCGGCAGGGCAATATAATAGAAGACGACAAGACAGGATAAGCTAAGAAAGTGTTACGCGAGAATCTATTGCAAGCGATCTACCAGATTACATTCTTTTTATTAATCATTTAATTTTAATAAACTATGTTTTCTATATTTGTTAACACACGCGCGTTGTTACAATTCTCTACATAGTCGTATCCTACATAAATTTATTATTTAAATATTGTAACTTTAATTTGTTATATTAATTTCTATTTAATTTAATTTATTGGTTTAATTGTTATTCTAACGAACACCAGAAAGTCCTTGATGTCTGATGTAACACATTTTTACATCAACAACTCGATTCATGCGATATAAAAGCAGGGAAGAAATAACAATTAGTATAAGTATACAAAGGAATTTCAAGATTCGTTTTGTAAAGAATTTAATTGCTTGCAAATATTAATTTAATATTGTTTCGAATAGAATGGAAATGATTGAAAACGAAAATAATGTGAAAGAAGTGCACTCATTGAAATGTTAAATCAATCCCAATATTTTATGATATTTAATAAATATTATGAACGTTAAAAGATACATGATTTATAATTCGTTAAAAAATTCATCTCATGAAAGTAAATATTTGAAAATGTTGATAACATGAATTCGTATTGGCAAATATCAGTGAACGAGACATTTTGGGATTGAATTTACATTGTAATCCTTATTGTATATATTTCACTATATTCGATTAAATGACTCGTTTTTCGCGTTACCAATTATTGTTGTGACAAATACAAACATGCTTGATGAAAGATATTTTTCATGGATCTATAAATTACATACAAGTATTTTACATCGATTCAAAACTGATTTAAAAATAGATTAAAATTGATTTAATGTGTCAGTTAAAAAACGTAAATTGATAGAATTTTATTGTTAAACATGAAATATAAAAAAATTTCAATTTTTATTTAGTAACTCTTTTCGATGAAGCAGAAAAGAACAAATTTGATTTTGATGCTCCACACTTGTTTGAAATGTATCGATTGAAAGCAGGTCAGTAGCATGACCCTAGATTCGGTCAGACACAGGATTCAGGATGCCGGATAAACGGAAACTACTGAAATTTATAGACAAACGTGGACTGCAGCTTGATTTTTCTGCGAAAAATTGTAGCCATGATCCTACTGCTGGAATAAAGATGAAATTACTGTGTTACAGTTTCTGAAACGTGTATAGTTTTCTTTAAATCTCGAAAGAATTACACATTTTTGTTAAGTTATCTTTTAACTTAAACTTAATTCAAAGATAATGCTATTGACACTAATTAATTAACTGAATTAATTATAAGCAATGAAAAGTATTTCTTATTTGAAAAATTCAAAAATTTTAAATACATAGTTTGCACTAAAGGAGAATTTAGAAAATGTAACAAAAAAAATTAATAAATATGCTCACATTTTTTTAAAATTTATATTTATAAGATATACGCAGATTTAATTATTGCAAAACTCATTATTTACTAGTGGAATAGTGATTACTAATATCTTAATTCTGTGACTTTAACCGTTTACATTAATTGAGATATTTAATTATGATCGCACTTTATTAAAATTCTTATTTGAAGAAGCTTCACGTTAATTGGAAACATTTAAAGTGTAATTAAACTTGAAGTTTGACTTAAGAATATTTCCACGTAGTTTACTCTGTTATTATGGTTAAGCTCTTGTTGGAGAAGTGGTGACAAAACGTCTTACAAAAGTCAAGTAAGGCTAACGAAAACGTAATCTTGAAACTCATTATTCTTTCCGGGAATTTTTCATCTACCTGTTTCCAACATCAAGTAAGTTTAATTACTGCATCTTATATTCATAACACTCTCTTGAGAATTCTCGAGTAAAATGTAATAACTACTGACAATAAGTTGTATTGAACAATAAAAAAAGTAACATTTATTACATTTTCCTCGTAACTTTCAGTTGCTAAAAGCTGCGAATTAAAATATAATATTGCACCAATATAATATAAACAAATTTCGTGTAATAATATGATGTTTTTCATTGAAACCTCTTCTTTATTGTTTTTTCTTTTAGGATAAATCGAATTTACATAATTGCTTTGAAATCTTACAACGATTCAAACTATGAAAATAATAAGAAAGATTTTATAATGTTTAATACTTTTACTTCATCAACACTACGAGTTTAATATAAAATTTTTAATTAACAATTTTTTATTTTTGCACTAAATTTTACTTCGGCCTACTTATTTCTTTGTTACCATGAACATTGAAATGCTCTGTTGGTAAAAACAGTTGTTATTTGTAACGATTGTATTTTCTTCAATCCTTTCAAATTCCTTTAAACATTTTCAAACGTCTATCCAACGTTCAGCAGCTGATAAAGGTATTTTGGAACATCGGTCCGCAGTCAGTACGCAAACTAAATTCAGCTAAATGCCGGTGTCTGTCGCTAACTCCTGGAACAATAGCGCCATAAACCTTTACCATTGGGAGACACTCGGAAACTCGTGGTGGTGTCTAACTTTGACCATATTTTTATTTAACTTTCACGTACACGCCATTCTAAATAAGAGGTTCTTAGTACCACCATGGCTGAGGTAAAATCGACGATTTCTTCTTTCTAAAGGGTAAATGAATTAAAAGTTGGGTTTTTAAAACTACGGTTAACGACTTGAGCCAATAAAATCATTCTTTGAACGTCCCGTACGGCAGAAAAATTCTTTAACAGTTCTGAATAACCTTCTATTCGAAAACAAAGTCATTCACTACTCGTTCCAAAAATTTCTTGTTTAATACTAGAACTACCGAACGTTTAATATGATTAATATGTGATCCTTATAAAAATTGTAACAATCGATATTTTTCCGGTTCCGTTATGTATTGATTGTATTATTCAAGTGAATTTATTTTTTAAAAATAGTTTTGGATAATTACCACTTTTAGGATATCAATAATGAAATAAGAAAACTGGAACCCATCATTTTGACGGTTGCGGTAGTTCTAATGTTGAAAGTAAACGGTCACTGTTCATTTAGAATTCACAAATATTCACTAATTAATTCAATGAATTGAACATTCGTGTAATTCACAAAATTCATGAATTAAAATGTTTTTAGTGAAAGATATTTGAATATAAACAACTCTTGATCCCTGAAACAACGATCGTTCGAAAAATACAACACGAAACTCGAACTGGCTTGAGTAATGCGATTTAGGGAAAGGAAGGTGTGGACGTAAGGAAAGCAAGGAAGATAATGAAACAGGTTTTGCTTCACTTAGGAATACCTTCTGCTTCGGTGTACAGTTTCTGTTCTGTGTAAATACCTTGTTTTGCGTTGCAAACGTCGAGTTGTATAAGCAAGAAAATGACAAGAGCGTAAAACAACGGGAAAGTTATTAGTGTGATACATTCCTTCAGCAGACACAATGGAACAATTTGAAAGAATTAAATATTGGACTCATAGTGTTTCGTTAATCATCATTTGCTTTTCTTAATAAATTCAAGATAAACCTAAATATGTATCTAAGTAATTTACTTTATTATATAATAAAGTAAAATGTGTATCATAAGGGTAATGAGAAATATTCTTAATAAAGATAAGTATAAATACTTGAAAAATTATTCTATTCGAAAAATAAGTTTATATTTAATTGAAAATTCTATTACAGAATAAATTTTCTTTCTTTTTTTATCTTGAACTTGATTTCTTAAATCCTTTTTCAAATAAAAAGGAGAAATTTTCATACATTCTGAATTGAAGTAAAAGAGATGTTTAAATAAAAACGTGAATAATACAACGATTATAAATTGTTGTAATCAGTTAATATAGAACACAAGGAATACTTGGGATTTGGAAGACTTTACTGGGATAGTACAAATATTTACTGCATTTCGGAGCTACACTAAAATTGTCTAAACGTTTACAACTATCTCAACTGCTATGAGAGATGATGGAAGCTTGAAAATGTACAATATTGGGATCAATGGGTGGAATACATATTCGAGTGAGCTACAAGAATGGATAGAATTTAGAAATTATTCAAAGTCCTACTGTCGTCAGTACGTATCAAAGATTTTCAAAGTTCCAATAACATTTAAACTCATCTATGCAGAAGTAAAATATTTGTACTATTATATAGAATTATAATAACAGTAAGTAAATGTAGAAATCTCAAAATTCAAATGGATTTTCTGGAAAGAAAAATACCATTTTTATATTAGATCTTTCATGTTAAAGACCGTGAATGTACCTATCACTTTGACATACTATATTCCAATCACACTGTAATTATCGTCATTAATTATTTTTTATTATTTGTTCTGTTTATTAAATTTCAATTTGCTACAACTTTTAGGATTGTATGAATAATTAGACTGTCCAACACAATTTTTAATTTGTAGTATCTTTTAAATGATTACTGTAGCGTTCCTTGTCTCAATTACAAATTAAGTAGGATAACATTTAATTTTAAAATTAAATTATCAACTTCAAAAATTGTTCTTAAAATTATTTATGAGATCTTATAAAAGTTTTTTAAATAATACTTATTTATAGATTCTTTTAAACAATGTGATAAATATATGTACATGTATGTTCGTATAACATTATAATTATATAACAATACAATAATTTAAACAATTTTTAGAGTCTGTGAAATGGCCTTCTGTCATCGATTTCTTGAGATATTATCCAGTTTATTTTGAGAGCCACAGATCTGAGACGAAATCTCAACACCATGCCATAGAGCAAATTTTTTTCACATAGAAACCATCAAAAGGGAGCTGTAACACAGATTTTGTTTTCGATTGAGAAAATGAAATTGTCCCGTGAAATCTCAAGTATCGTCATCCAGTGATCTTCAACGTCAACGATCGCTTGACATTCCTCTTATTGTCAGTGCAACGCAGCTGTTTGATGAATGCAATTGCATTAACTTGCTTGCCTGCCCTATTTATTATTTACAAATTACTTTGCGATAGAAATAATAAATTGGAAAGCAATATTCCATTAATATATAATATTTTCGAAGTGTCTCTTTTACACGCAATGCACTTTATACTGCTCAATAATTTAATTTACAAAATAATTTATTTTTCAGTTCGTATCCTTTCTTTTTCATCAATATATTAATGTAATGAAAAAGCGATGCTGTTGGAATTTTATATCAAATATAAATGTATTTTGTCAAGTGTTGATCAAGAAGGAACGATGTAGATATATAAATTCGTTTATTCCGAAATTATTTGTCAACAGGCCATGAACAAGTGAAGCAAGCTATTAACGTAAAAAAGTTCTATTGCAGTGAGATCTTTCTGCTATTGTTGGCGTTGAGGATCACTGTCGACATCTCGTGTCCTGAGGAAATATTTTATTTCCTCAGTCCAGAACAAAATCCGCGTTGCAGCAATTTTTCACGGTTTCCATGCAGAAAAAGGCTGCTCTATCGCATGATGCAGTTGCATTTTGCCTTAAATCTTCAATTTTTGAAATAACCTCAAAAACATTTGCAAAAGTTGGTGTACGACTTGTATATCATGTACTTTAAACATTATTTAATGATTTTTACGTAACTATAAATATGTTATAAAGCAGAGGATTTGATTGTTTTTTTTCGAGAATTGCATTTCTGAGAAACTAAAGATATCGGAGGAAAAATTTTCAGGTTCGTTTTGGCTGCACAAAATCATAATAATAAAATAATACAACCCCACAATCATTACAATAGGAGAGGTTAAATGAAAATTTGTCAGAGAATATTATTTAACAAATAAAACGCTTTCAAAGAATTACATCTAAATAAATAGTAACAACCACTATCATATTCTCGTACTTAACACTAAAACTACCAGACGGGTCAAAACTACCCATTCCTGATTTATTCCTTTTGCAATTTTTAAAAAGATAGCAGATCTTTCTTTAAAAAATTATTAAAGAAATTAATTTAGTAATACGCAAACTGAATTGTAAGTCAATTAAAGTTTCAATAGATGCACTCTTGGAATTTCTATAGAGAAATTTCAAAAAGTTAGTCTAACTGCTCGGTAGTTTTAATGTTAATCATTCCTTTATAACTCTGACTTTTCCGAATAAATCAACAAACAAAACCCATACAAATTTTTTGTACATTCTACAATGTCCAAATTATGAAATATTTCATTAGAACCCGATGAACATATGATAATCAAAACCCATTCGACAAACATTCAAGATGATCCTCCATTTCAAACCGCGCCTACCCCAGATCTCCAAAATCCTACATCCCAGAATCCCCCGGATCCCCAATACACACGAAAACGTCAACAAAGGGGCCTCCTAATGCCATAAACTGCAACCTCATTAACGTTTGCGCGTTCGGCTGCGACGTCCCCGAATCGAATTCGCGTTCGAAACTGCAGAAATTAGTCGGGTAACGTAAAACTGGAAAGGGGTCAGCGGGAGGAGTCGGGGGCAGCGAAAAGTAAAAAGTAAGGACGCGAAAGGGTGGGAGTGGGGAGTAAATTTCGCTGATCAGTCTCCTCATTCAAAGCGATGCGCGCCTACACGTCCACGCGAAAATGGCGTAGGCCGAGGTAACATGATGAGCGCGCTTTACCATTTTATAATTGCGACGCTGATGAAAAAGCTCCTCGTCACTTTGCTCCTCGCCCGCCCTACCCGCCGCCGCTCTGGGTGGGCGTGCCTTTGAACGGGCCGGGCCGGGCTGGGTCTGGTCTGGTCTGGTTCCGTACGCCTGCGAAACAAGAACGGCCGGGACTGAAAATCGGCGGGAAATCTCGATAGATTACGGCGAGCTGACAGCGAACGGCGGGGAACGACGAGGGCCGGCGCGTGTGCAGTTTCCATTATGCCGACCATAAATACGGAGTTCATGGTCAAACGGCAACGGGCATCGAAACGAGATTTACCGTTTTCATTTATCGACTACAACCCGCCCGCGGCCGGAAATAATTTACAATTCGTTGCCGATCGACTTGCTACCAGCCCGACGTTTGCGTTTCGCTCCTCGCGTAATTGCTCGGCGTCCCTGCCCTTGCCCCGCGCGCGATTTGATTAACACCTTTGCGAGGGGATGCTTTCTATAATAGAATTTCGCTGGATAATGTGTTGTTAATTGTGTTTAATGCGTTTCATACTTTCGGTTTCTGGTAACGAGTCGGACAGTGGGATGGAAGTTTGAATGGGGTTAACACTTTGTTGCGGGATTTTTGGATTCGAAGGAATTTGAAGGAGTAAATGGCGTAATGTAGAATATGGTGACATATATGTAATTTTGTGTGATTAATGTATAATAAAATAAACAGAAGAGACTTCAAGGAAATTTTAGTTGTGGGTATACATCTTAGATCTTAATAATAATACTATATTTAGTAGTAATACGTATAGCATATATAGGATGGACTATGAAGAGCGATTTTAGATTATTTTGCTAGCGGTTCGATCGGAAATTTTATTAACTAAAATAACATGGTTCAAGGAGAGCTTCAAGATGATTCTACCAAATTTTCTGTCAACCCTTTTTTTCCAGAATTATCAAGTTCGCCTTCAGTACACGCAGATCAGGAAGCACTGCTATCACTTCACGTTCGGTATCATTAAATCCGTTCCAAGGTATAGAACGAAATATTTGCAGGCGGTACGCGAGGGATCTAGTCAATAGTGACATACTAATCTATCAACAGCTCTAGAGAGTGTATAACAGTGTGGTTTGCTATTCCTAATCGTCTTTAAGAATCTTGCAAAGCTTTTCCAACAAGAGTTTCTCGAGAGTGTCTCAGTATCTCTCGGAAGAAGGCTGTAAAAAAATTATACATAGATTTATGTACCAGTAAAATTGAAGGTTAGGTAAAATTTACTTTAGCTAACAAAATTTTCGATCAAACCGCTAGCAGCAGAACAATTTAAGCTGCCGTCAGTTGCTGGCGCTCTGGTACTCTCGTTTGAGTGGTCAGATTCGAAGGAGGCACGCTTTACCCACGCAGATTTTCAATTCTGCTATGATTTGTTGAGATGTTCACGCACACTAATCGGATCGCGCGATAAAAAGCGGGAAGAGTCGTTTTCGGGCTCGCAATTAGATTTCTCGGAACCATAAAGGAGGGGCTCGGACCTACTGAGCGACTGACCTATCGTCACGAGTGCCAGATTCCCAGCAACTGACGGTACATAATTCTTAATAATAGTATATAATAATGCTACTAATACTAATAATAATAATAATAACAAAAGTTTTCACTTAGTGTACCGTTGCCTTGTGTAATAAAAACCCTGGTAACTATGATAATCTAAAAGAAAATATTAATAGCATTAATAATAATACTTGTTAGTATACAACTGATCGTTAAATAAATAAAACTATTTCTATTTTTACATTATTTGGTACAGTTTTTTAAAATTTTATTTAGTAGCTTTATATTACAGAATCGTAAATATAGAATGATGATTTAAATGGGCAATAAAAGCACACAGTTTTTTACACAAGAATTGTATATAAGAAGTATAACTTTGAATATTTTAAAGTGATCATGTAAAATTACTTAAAATTCCCATAAAAAGAACGGGAAATCTTGTAGTCGATTGAAGATTAACACTAAAACTATCGAGCAGTTACTTTAACTTCTTGAAACTTCTCTATGGAAACTCCAAGAATGCATCCATTGAGACTTTAATTGATTTACAATTCAGTTTGCGTATTACTAAATTAATTTCTTTAATAATTTTTTAAAGAAAGATCTGCTATCTTTTTAAAAATTGCAAAAGGAATAAATCAGGAATGGGTAGTTTTGACCCGTCTGGTAGTTTTAGTGTTAATATACGTATTGATTCACTCAGCAAGTATTACATATTTAATACGAACGTGTTATAAGGGAAACAACAAAATTTATATTTAATGTTATATGCCTTTCCTCTAATATGGGGTTGTTATCTAGAGAGAATGTTCGTGTACAAGTCATAAGAATTATATTACTCCCTGTCGGTAAATTTTCCCAGAGGTCTATTGATTTATGTAAATCTAGTGTTTCAAATCCCAACAGTTTCTCTCTACCCGCATCCTTAATGAATGGTTTGGTTGTTCTATCGTATCAACTGACTAAGTGTAATATTCTTTTATGATATGAGACTAACATTCTATGTAAATAATAATACAGTATGAGTAAATTAATTTTTAACGCTTAGCTAAACTCAAAAAGTATCCATCTCTTTTATCTTTAACGATATAAAAAATTATTTAAACGCAGTTTGAATAATTTAAGTATAAAATTATCATTACTCGAATAACTTTTAATGATTACTTTCTCGAATTTTTATATGTTACCAATACCTTTATGACAAAAAACTTAAAGGTTATAGCGTATTATTAAAAATGAAGGTGATAATTACTTTTTTAAATTAGTTATTTAATACTGTATTATAATCAACATTAATTTTAAAAAATTGTGATTATCATGTTCCAAAAATATTCAGGAAGATAGTACATTTTTAAAAATAGATTATGGTAGATTATCTTTTTTAGAAATGAATTAAGTTTGAAAATCCTGTATAATTCATAAATTTTGTTTTATTTCCGTAAATAAAGGTCACGGAACCAAAACTACATTCTTCAATGCGCTGCAATCTAAAAATGACAGATCAAATTGTAGAAGTAGAAATATAGAAGAGAGAATAATTATGGACACAAAGCAATTTGTGAAAAAGAAGAGATTTATTTCTTCAAAAGGAATAAAGATGGTATTGAGTAGTTTCCAAAAGACCAACCTATTAAGAATCTCGTTATGGAACACAGATCAATTCCTTGAAAAATTTAAGATTTTTTTTTGAGCATATTGAAATTACCAACTGAGATATTCTTGGAATTATAGAAGCAAGTGCCTACACAAGACTGCAATTCGACGAATACTGAAGGAAAGAGAATTAGTTCTAATGTATAATAAAATGATGGAATTGTTCGATCAATTGAAATTCAAAACGATTCAAATGATTAAAATTCGCTTAAGAACATTTACAAAAATAAGAAGAACGGTTCAATCACTTGAAATTATTCTTATCGTTTGCATGATTCCATTTCAAATGTTACTATAAGAATTTGCTGACACTAAATATATGGGTTTACTTTGTAGTCATAAGAAATACTTTTGAAAAATGCTTCTTTTATTTAAAGAACGTAACGGGAACACTTGCACCAGGAAAACTTTTGAAAGTTTACAGTGTTCACTTTATGAAAAGTAGCAAGAAAACTGCTCCTTCCTTACCCCCCGACCAGTATGAATAAATTACTTTCCCTTGCGAACAAAATAATTATACTCTGAAGTTTACAGAAGAAATTAAACATTTTCTGCTGTGGAACGAGCTATGGGGCATTTAAAATTAATCAAGGGAAATTGTAGGACTTTAACGTGGCACATAAAATGTATAAAATATTAAATATTATTTCGCAAGTAAATACATAAATATATACGCAGTTCGCCGTTCAGATAAATTGTAGTTTCTTGTAAACTTTTCTTCGTTTTACGTGTTCAATACTTTTTTCTTAATATGTCAAACTTTAACTTTTATAATTGCAGATTAAATATTTATTTTCATTCTTATTAATATTTTTTTGTTTACATTTATTAATTTTTGTATTGAGAAAATATTTTCTTTAATAGATATTCTTTTAAAATGATTGTTTTTGTAATCATTACTGAATCTCATGTGATAATAAACTTTCAATACATTAAGCAATTAAAACGAGTGATTCATAATTTTTTATAAGCATTTCACAAATGCATTTTTTAATATTACTAGTGATTTTTACCGGAGAAGATAAATGAATCTGTTAACTGACTTAATAATTTTATAAAACGAGGAAACTGAGTACTGTCATTTTACGGTTAATTTCATGCTAGTATTCACACCAGTACTCTAGTTAGCGTTGGTACTACGAACAAAGATAAATGAGGTGGATGAAGGAACAGAATAAGAAAACGTAAAACTTTACAGTAGACAGTATACTGAGATTACGCGAATCATCTTGACCATAGGACTTTGTCGAATAAGGTTATTACATTACAGAACATTTACATTCATAAACATTCTATTAAGGATACAGTGTTCATTGTGCACAATATTATAAAAAGAAGATTTACTTTACATTACAATTATATTTAATTATAAAAGTTGGCCGGAAACTTTTGAATGCCACTGTATATAAACAATAAATATTTTAAAGTGCAGTCTTGCGAATCGAAATAAGATAAAAATGAAGAATAAAAAAATAGTGAATTAATTCTTTTGTAGATGAGAATATTTAAACTTCTAAAAACTCTCCCCATAAAAAACTGAATTATATATCGAAGTGTGAAATGCTAGAAAAGAACAAAACTACATATCAATCTGTCGTTGTTCGGATAAAATTATTCGTTTGCAACTTTCGATTTTAAATATCAAAAGCTGAAGTGTTCATTACGACGGCATGCGACCGGAAAGGATTAAGCTTAAAGCTGGTAATACGATTATGTATTTGTATTGTAACTGATCAACACTGTCCAACAGATAGATCATTGAAGGTACATATTAGTATATTAAAATCAATTATGTAGGTACTTTACTGTTATTATTTATTGTTACTTATTGTATATTCATTGTCATGACATAAACTATGAATATTATTACTTATTTAGAGAAACAGTCTTCAATTCATTTGAAAATATGTCCACTGTACACTACCGTAGGTGGAATTTATATTATAGAGCAATGAATTTTATTTTAAATGATGTGCTTATGATAATATTCCAGGGTGGTAATACTAAAGAATTTATTAATTGAGTTGAATTTTCTATTAATTAAATTGATTTAAAAGTAGATTGAATTTGAGTAAATTATTCATACTAGATTTATGGAACGAATCAATTTGACTTACATTGAATTTTATAAACATTATTTGCTAAATTTTTGGGTCAATTTTGATTAATATGTTTACTTCAATACGTATCCTAATTGTCTACTGTTAAACCTTTAATTTCCAACATCTAAATTAACGAATATCAATTTTATTACGAATAGTAGAACAAACTGTACTCTAAATGTCCGTAAGTTTAGTGTTAAGAATTAAAAAATGTGTAAATAGGTGCTTTGACATAGTTTGTGTGATCAACTACCGGTTGCTAATGGAGCATTTCCGCTTGTTCAAGCGAGCAATTGATCCATTATATCACAGAAGCTATCGGATTTGCCATTTTCGCGAGAAAACGTATTCTAAACGGTCCTTGAGTAGTGCCGTATCGCTCTGGAGAGAAATTTCGATCTAACACGATGGGTTGGTTTGTTTCGAATCGATCTTCGATTGGCGTCTGCTTTGAAGTGAGCCGAGTTACAGATTACGTGAAAGCGGCCCATGGACCATGACCAAAGGTGTTCGCACGAAACAATTTCGATTAGTTTCGACGCTTGGATTCTGGCTTAATGATGTATACTCTGTGTCGTCAAACGTAGATCGAACTGCTCGATGAAGTATACGAACCTTCCTTGTTTGCATCGCAGATGCTGTAAAGTAGATCAAAGATCTTCTTGGCATTAATTTAAAGTCTTTTTTAATATATAGAATAAAGGATAATATTTTGGATAGTGGTACCTAATATGAAACACTTTATTTGAACAGCTAGCCAAAACGATAGATATGCATTTTAAATGGATCCTCCATCGAAACACGAAGAAATTAATAAACATTCACACACTGATCGATAACAATGCAAAACTTTAAATTCCTTCAAACCGCGGTAAAAATATAAATAAAATGAAAAAAAGCAATCTGTTAAAATGACACCTAATACGAAACACCTAGGTAATTTGTGAACAAAAGTAATTTAAAGGATGAGAAATGAATATTTATGAAAATAAAAAGTATAAATAAAAGAATATTCCACTTTTTTGAACTTATATTATGTTAATTTTTTCTTTTTTTATCTTTTATACATTGGATATATGAATAACAGATCGGGGCCACTAGATTATTCGTGAATACAATGCATTGGTCATATTTTTTTCCATTATTATAATTTTTTTAATTGTTACCATGAAATCAAAATATAACGTAATAATATGTAACATTAAGAAAGATTGTGCACACAATACGGGACGTGTTCCATTTTAGAAACCCACGTATTCAGACAGAGAAACAATAACTATTCTAAGAGAAAAATAAATTTGCAACAAATTGCTTCTGAATAGTGAAAAAGAAATGTGTCCAATGATAAATCATGAAAAAACAAAATTGTTTGGCCTATCAATATTAAAAAATTTGACTATTCAACTAGCCTTTAAAAAATTTAATATACTATCAAACACAATAATGCTTCGCATTCAATGACAAATTGTTAATTAATGTCCAACTATTAATATGATTGTTTTTCATTATTAATGAGGTGTTTCCCATGGTAACAGACACATTAATTGATTTATTTTTCGAAATATTGTGCTGTTCCATATCAGGCACCGTTAACCTATATGTAGTATTAGTGGTTTGTTGGTTAACATTGTAATATTACAATTACTAATATTAATATTTAATAATAATTAATATTATTAATAGCATTGTACTGTCAGTATTTAATTAATCCAAGAATCTTTTTCTGCATGACTTGTTCTGTTTTCTAATAAGTTTGGTTCTATTGATATGAATGTATGAAGTACAATTGGCAAACGTTAATCGTTATATCAATAATATTTTATCGAAAAGCAGAGATAGCTTACACGTTTAACTATTCTACTAAACTTGTTTATTTAAAGATTAAACCACATCGATGTTGATTACGAAATTTCTATGTGAATAAAAATACAACTCTATATGCGTATCAGTTACCACGAAAACTATCTAATAACCTAATATCCAGTTCGGTTAGCGCAGACATGTTTATCGTGGTTTGTTTCAAGATGATTGATTATATAATTCGATCACTTATTGATTTTCAATAATCCGGTTCGCTCTTTCTCTGCGAAACGTATTAAACATCGATTAATCATTCTCACGTCAGTATTTATTTTGTTATTACGTTACAGATATTAGACTCTCTCTCTCTCTCGCAGTGAGAATCATTTTACGTTTATCCGATTATGTGTATACCAATGTTACGTTCTTTAAATTTTAATATTCCTTTGCAGTTCTTTCTAAGAATAAAAATAGTGTATAACTAACGACTATCGCGATGGTTGTTAACGATATAATTAGAAAAATGATAAATTATATTAATAACAGCGAAACATAATATGTAGGTCAGATTTATTATAACGAATAAATATTAGCTATTTATTTACTTATTTATTTATAATATCAAGTCATATTCTGTTTGAAGACTTTATATTATATGTATTATATATAAATATTATATACTTTCATCAAATCATTCGAAGAAAATTAATTCTTTTTCTCTTTGGGAATTATACCTTCATCGAAAATTTACTTTTATCTTATAAGGAATACGTAGTTTTTCTTTTTTAATTTGGCCAACTTGAATTAATAACCGAATAACTCTTGCAACCTTATTAGGAAAAAAGTCATAAAGCAAGGAGTTAATGGGAAGTAGTGAGAAGACCTCGGCAATAATTTTTCAAACGAGTTGAATTTAATGGCCATGGGTTGCCAGTAAATCGACCATAGAGTATCATCGATTTCATCCCGAAACGACGTACTATTGAAAATTGAACGAGCGAACGCATGATTTCCATAGTGCTCGGTTTAACTACCAGCTTCAAATGTTATGCTCCTAGAACAAGCTGTGCGCGCGATCAGCTTTGTACGAAATTTATTTAAAAGAGACAAGAGAGAAGAATTCGCGGGGAACGTTTAATTTACATTCCCCAATGAATTCTGCCTTGTCCCTTTGCTAAATTCTTCCCCGTTTTCTGTGGAGAACGTGTAATTTTCAAGAAAAATATTAAATTTAAACAAATTTGAATTCTACTTCGATATTTGCAACGCGTATGCTTCTTGACTGGAAAACTTTTCACACCAGTGGACCAGCTAATTTCACTTTGAACTGGATAAAAGATCGACCTTGAGTCCAATTAAACTTTCAACTGGAAGTTGACCGTTAATTTGATTAAATTGAGACGCGTGAACGAGTGTTTCGGAGATTGAAGATACGGCGATTCAGCGGACATTTAGTTTTCGATGAAATTAACGTTGAATTGATTAATATCTAAATTATACCAGAAACAAGAGATTCGATTGACGAAAATGTTAGTCTCGACGAGAATATTATTTTCTCTGTTTTTGATTAAAAAATTGTGAACTACAAATATCTTCGAATTATTCATTAAAAATTAAAGTGGACTGTATTAGCTGGTGTTGGGGTTTGACTACTTGATGACCTTAACCGCTGAAATAAATGTACAGAAAAAACGTATTAAGTGAATTGGAAATGCTTTTGAGCCTATGAAGTCTCGTTGCTGACTGAATATGGTTTTGAATCTTTAACAAAAATAAAAGTTGATATATTGATAATATTGATAATAACTGAATGATAATTGAAATAATGTAAATAAGAAGCAATGTATAGTGTTACTATAGTATAAATAATGAAAGGGTGGATCTTGAGTAATCGAAGAATAAATATATAGCTAAGAAAACACATTCGTTAAAAGTCATCTCTTCGTCGTAGGTCACCGCGCGCAAACAAAACTCGCAATATTTAAATATCATTTAGTGGGTGTGAATATTATATTGGTCATCGAGACGCGCGAAAGTGTCCGGTGAACCGGAAAGATATCAACGAAGCGTCGACTTTCGCGAGAAATCTGGAACAATATGATTCGATAAGGGGATCCGTTCCGCGCGTTAATTAATATGCGAACGTCGTCCTTCGGTTCTTCAATGAAATTTTCGCCGTAATTCAAGGAGAGCGAGCCTGTCAGCCCCGGAAGTGTTTGACAACTAATTCGTTTCGAGTGATCGTATACAAAGCGGTTTGTCCATTGACGCCAACGATCGGGAGTGCATTCGATTTATAAATCACTTTGAAGTTTCGATGAGCCTGTGGCGGAGGGCGGCACCGTACGTACCACTGGAAAACGAATGATTGCACCGGCAATTTGCGGTTATTGGCTCCCCCCCGGTTTTTTGGCATGAATTTTACGAGTTGCTGGCCTTGATTTCCTCTTCGCCTTCTAACGCCTGTCTTCGCTCTCGCGGGTAGAATTTGTGCACCTACCTTGATTGGCCGTTTCGCGATCAAACAGATCGCACTTGACTGGGTTCCGAACACGAGGACTCGAGACAAATTGAAACGAACGTTTTTCGTTCGATCATTATTGCTCTCTAGTGTTGAATCAATTTTCCGAACTTTTTATCGTGGCAACTTTTTGGCGGATCTTTTTTATGCGTGACGAGTATACTCGTCAAAAACAGCTAACTGGTTAACACATTGATTGCCATGGCGATTAGCGATGACCAGAGCTTCCAGGTTACATCAGAATAATTACAATTTTTCAGATGATTAATGTCGAATGAAAATGTTTAATAGGGTAAATAGTTAGTAGGGTAAAATGGGATTCTTAAATAGACCTTTGGCTATAGGGAAATCAAAGATTTTTTTAATAAAAATATTTAGTTACGCAGGAAAATATGATTTTCTAAAGGTATTGAAATGGTATTGTTTATCAATGTAATAATCATTAAACATGAAACAAAACTCAATAAAAAATAGAAATATTTTTTAATAATTATTGTTTCTACTATAAAAACTTATTTTAGAACAATAATTCACCACTAGATGTATTAACATTATATTACATATAAAAGACGAATATGTTGAATCAAAGTATTTGTGTCAAATATGGCCAAGTAGATATTTTGGTTTTTTGAGTACTAAGAGGATTAATTGAAGAAAGAAATTTTTCTGAAATCATATTAATAATTAACTTTTTCTTTATTTTCTAGGACGAGAAGAATCAAATACTAACGACAAACGCGTGGCTCAAGCTGGTGAGTAGATTGACATCAATTATATTGACGCTAACATTCTTAACTTTCATTTAGTTTCAACTTTTATGTGAAACTATCAATTGAACACTGCCGTGTTGGTTATCAGAAAGCTGTAAATCCGGATGCACTGATAAATCGCTTCCAGCGACTCGAAAGTTGCCAAATGTCGACGAATCTCAACCTAACGAGACATTTCTACTATTGTAAAGTTCGAGAGTTCCACTTTGTTGAAAGACAACAACTCCTTCACCTATATTTTCCAACTAATAGGAACATTTCTAAGTTGAGATCTGACAATCGAAATTTACGACATACACAATTCCAATTATTTTACAATAATAAGAAATTTTATTGTTCTAACAATATCATTTATACCAACAATAACACTTGAAGAATTCTTAATAGACTGCAGATTTTTGTGCATATATGGAGAATTTAAGTGTAAGAAATTGCACAATACGAAGTAACTAAGTGCATAATACGAAAAAATATATCAAATATTCAAATTGTAGCGCTTTTTCTAGTATCTTTTTAGAAAATCCTTTTTCCATCATAATTTTATTTTTCTAATTATGTTATTAAATTCGAATTTGCATAAAAATTCGCAGTGTAATTATTAATATAGGTATTACAACATTTATAGTTTTATTTTTATAGTATTATTATTATTATTATAACTAATCTTAATAAACTGCTATAACTCAGACCATTTATAACGTATCAGAAAGTTTAGAGGCTCTCGGATTCGAGCATTAATTTTTTCTCCAGATTCCACGTTTTCTGGATGCGCCGCGAATCAGTCACGTTCGATTTCGTGTCTGCAGCGACGGAAGTTTCATTTGTCGCGTTCTGGATCAACTCGAGATTTCAATTCCATGGAAATATGATTGCAGAGAGACCTCAAGCGACACGTGGCGAATACCATTTCCATCTTTATGCAAATAGGGGATTCCGCGTGACAGACTGTAAAAAAGAATGTTGCCGGCTAATTGAATCGATTTTTTCATTTACGTTGTATTCATCAGGCGGCTGGTCGATGAAGCGGAAACGCAAGACCGGTTGTCGGTGTTAGTTCCTTCGTATTGGATTCTGGCTGCAGTTTCCTTCGGTTTTCCATGAAAGGTACGCCACGTTGCCGGGTCGATTAGGTGGGAAAATGAAAGCTGTTACTTTTTCTCGACGTATTGGATTATACATTTGTAGACGAAAGTATCGACGTAATATACTCGACTCTACATACTATTATTTATAATTGAAGAATTCCAATAGAAAATACTGTAAATGCTGAGACTGAAAAATTTTCTTTTTTATTCTTATCTAGTTTATTTATGCGTAAGTTCATAACACTGATAATATTAAAAGATGACATCATTATGATATTGCGTTTAACTTAATGATAGGTAATTTTCTTTGTTTTGAAAAATTTAATGTTGGCACTTACACATTTTTCTATAAATACTTGTCAATTAGAACATATTAAATAATTTGTATTGAAAAGTAATTACAGTGCTTAAAGAGAAGCCGGCAATAATTTAATTTAAAATAACAACTCAGCTGAAAAATTACTCTGACAATGAAATTGTTCTGTGATTAGTTCTTTTAAAAATTGAAGAATAAATATCTCACACAAGTAAAGGAAATTTTATACAAAAAGAAGCAAGAAGACATTAATTTAAAAGTCATATAAAACAGTCAAATTTGGTATTTCCATTTCCATTATTTATCTTCTACTTTCAAATAAATCAATTCCGTTTGCTACATTCAAATAATTAATTTATCTCCCACTTTCACATAAATCACTTCCTCTACTACCTTTAAATTATTTATCTTTAACGTTCAAATAAATCTGTTCTTTATACAACTTTCAAATAATTAATTTATCTTCTGCTTTTCAATAAAGAAATGAATAAATTTTCTCTACTAATTCCGAATAATTTATTCATCCCCAACTTTCAAATAAATCGTATCTATGTCGCAAGAACAACCTAACGTCCAGGAATCACCAATATTTATTTGCATAACAAAGATCGATCTCAGTTTACGGTACGACGAGTCAATTCTCGCGGCGCGTGCATTACGTTCGACTAAAGAGAAACTCCAATCACTCTTCTCGCGTTTTCGTTCGCGCTTCGCCGGGACTCGCGTCACGTGGGAAACAGAGGTGGCTGCCGGGTAGGGGGAGCGGTAAGAGGGAAAACATGGTAAAAGGGTGTACGGGTGGCTGCAGGGTGAAGAGGATTTGAGAAAATCGAGATAGCAGAATGATGCACTCTTGTGTCTTCCCGTTGCCTCGGCTCGGATCGAGATGAAAAGGACGGAGGCCACGTTTTCCGACGTTAGCTGGCTCGCGGAACCGGAGCGAGAGGGTGGCCGCGTGTCGCTGACATTTCGGTCTCCTTGTGATGCGCGAGTGCCGCTCGGAAATTTATTTACATATCTACAGTGCTCTCAAAGACTTCGCGACACTATACATTATTTATTATCGACCCCTTAGGAACATTTCCTACAGATACGGATGTCACGGCAGATATTCGCTGCTGCCTCCTATGACGATACATATGCTATACGCCTTTCGCATTAGCTCCATCGGTCTACAAGCTAAAAGTACACAGGGGCAAGGGGACTCTTCCACTCACGAGGCCTGGGCCGCCTCGACTTTCGGCGCATGGTCATTATTGGCACGCATCAATAACAAAGAACGAAAGCGAACCGAATGCAATGAAGTCGTAACGATAGAAAACAAAATTCTCAATAATTCTCTGTAGTTCCGTCTTACTTAGTCGCATTTGCTCTCGCTTCCGTCCTTTACTATTTTCGCTCGCCAATAATGACCATACGTTGAAGATCTAGGCGGTCCGAGCATCGTGAGCGGAGTTCTCTTGCCTCTGTGCACTTTTAGCTGGTGGCTGATGGAGCTAACGTGAAAGGCGTATAGTACCGTCAGTTGTTCCGAGAAATTCAAGTGTGAGTCCGATGCCATAGTAGGTATCCTCGTACACCCCTCCTCCAATTCGCTCTGGGACTGACCAGAGTTCCTTCGAAGTCACATTCCATACCTTCGCCTTTTCCTCTATCATTATATTACATCGCTTTTAGGGATGATAAATACCAAATTTATATATCCGGTAAAAATGTCTCTCTTTTCCAAAATTCAGGGACTGCAGCGATGGGAGTCCATGATAACGGACTATAGGACCCAAACTGATGGGGCTTAGGATAACAGCCTCGCCAAACCTACAGATCGCTGTAACCCCAGCTTTTTCAAACTCTCTTTCCTCCACTCCTTTAAGCTACATTCCTGAAATACCGAGGAAAACCTGCGAGGACAGTCAGTCTTTTAGAAACGTGCAACACTTATACGACTCTTCATCTAAGTTTTGTTCAATAAAGTTAAGTAAAATCAATTCTGTGAAGTTTTCTCCCTCGAAGCGTTCTCCCAAAGTCATCTCGACGACACCGGAAACGACTATTTGCGTTCTTTGCACACGTCCCGTTAAAATACGTGAGCACCTAAACGAATCACATACCAGAATCGAAAATTCTTGTGAACAAGCCGTACGCCTTCGAATCTGACCATTCACAAGGGAAGGAACCCAATTGCCTTGGCAGTTAAGGGTTGAATAAAAAAAATTGGTGTTATTTTCTTATTTTTTCGTGAATAATTACTCCGTGCTTGCTTGTACTTGTAATTCTCGCTCTCCCTGCACACTAAGAATCCCTGCGAGAAATATTATAAGCTTTACTTCGAATTTGCTGGATTTTCAAGCGCAAAACGTGTCGCAACTTTATCATGGTGAGAATTCCTTTTTGAAAAGTTTGTAACTTGTCGACTGC
Organism: Nomia melanderi; assembly: GCF_051020985.1. NCBI lineage: Eukaryota > Metazoa > Arthropoda > Insecta > Hymenoptera > Halictidae > Nomia > Nomia melanderi. The sequence goes on along the minus strand of NC_134999.1, from coordinate 25,503,783 downwards.
TACAAAATTCGTTGCGCGGAGTTTGGATCCATTGTGATGCGATCGAGACAAAGGTGGTGGCTCTTCATGCAAGAGTAAATCGCGAACGGAGAATGAAATTGTTTCATCTGAAGCTTTGTTTTCGAGAAAGTTTCTAGTTTGTATATTCTTTAGGCGTGCTGGTGAATGTGACTCGTTCGACGTGTCTGCTCATCTCTCGCCGTTGCCATTTATTGCAAACTCGAGTGGATGTTTGATGAATATTCAAAACTGATTTCTTTTTCAATAGCAGTGAATTATATAAAATTATTCTTTTACTGTGACTCACTCTATGATAGATTACTAATATTAAATATTATACTTTCAAATCTTATGTTAAAATATGTATAGGGTGCCCTACGGAACATGGAGCAGCTATATCTGGGAAAGATTTAAAACTAGAGAAGAATGTCATAAGACAAAATTAAAGTGTATTAAACGCTACATATTCCTTCGAAATTTTTATACATTTTTGTGCATCGGTGCAATTGCATTTGTGTCCTAAAGTAAAACTCTAGTTATGAAATAGGCTATTTAATAATCTGTATGCTTTTTGTACTAGAAAAAGGTTCATTATATCTTAGATTAGATCTTTCATTAGATTAGATATACTGTATATAGATACGAATATCAATTTCACTTTTTGCAATGAAAAACTAGAAAGTATAGCATTCTATTTACATTAAAAAATCAAAGTTGATATTTGCGTCGCGCCTTCTACATTTACATTTAGAATGCAACTGTTGACATCTGACTATGCTCCTTTCTAAAACAAAGAAATACAAGTTTGATATATTATTTATATCGACAAAAACATAAAAATTATTAAGAATTATATAAGAATTATTTAGTTACTAATTAGCCATTGTAGCTGCCATATTCTATATTTCCTATCTCTGAATACTTACCTAATTTGATTAAAATATTTCAGATCTTTTTACGCCGTAAGGAGCGTAAAATATTTTAATTACCGTCTAAGATGAAACATTCCTTTGAAACGTTCGATCTCGTATTTTCCTTTAAAATCAGGGCAACAGATTCTATGTCCGCAGCCATTATCTCTTTATTATCCTTGTTTTACAACACATAATTGCGGATTATACCAATTACCCAGCTACGAGAAGGTTGTCGCGTGTGGAGAGCCAAGGAATACAGATAAAACTAAATTTCACCAGTGCCATAAAAGTGTTATCGACGAAATCAGTATTTCATTTTATTTCCTTCTTACACGAATCACCAGCTGCCTTAAAATAAATTTATATTGTAGAGTGGTTCATGTGATTGTTTCAGGCTATAATTCTATTATAAAAATAATGTATTATAAAAATATTACAGTTTTCGATTTTACATGCACCATTGCACTTTTGAAAAAAATTTAAATCGTACAGCTTGAAAGAATTAATCGACGGTCTTAGTTTTTAAGTTCTAGTCTTATTCTTTAACTTTACCTAAAAATAGTGGTCGGTTGCTAAACGAATCTTCACGTTTTACATAAGGAAACTAATTATTAACATAGAGCTACCTAGCGTTTAATATGATTAATATATAATCCGTATAAAAATTTAAACAATAAACTTTGTTTCGGTTTCGTCATATATTTAATACAATATTCAAATGAAACTATTTATTTTTAACCCTTTAATGCACAAATCTTCTCGGTGTGCAACGTTACATATGCACTTCAAGTCAGCCATTACTTACGTTTCCATTTGATTATCAATATAAAATTGTTACACGTCAATTTTTCCTAACAAAAGCTGTTGGTTCATATAGAAAAAATAAATTATAATCTTGAATTTAAATAAATTAGTAAAGTTCAATACAGTCCTTCGTAAATCCTTTAGCCCATGTATTATGATTTATTCTCATTTAATCCCGTACGCCAAAATATTATGATTACAGCTAAATTTTACTTCCATTTGTACGGTTCTACTTAATAGTAGAATAACGATAATTCGTTCAGACAGAATTTTTATTAAAACTCAACAAGGCACCTTTCTAGATTTCTTTCTCTGTGTTCGTTCACGTTCGACTATAGATATAGATTACCGAGTTATTATGAGAGCTACCCAAAAAAACCTCGAGTGAAAAAAGTTAAAAGGAAAACACGAATCAGAGAAGAAGCTTCTCTAATTGCATCTGGAGAGCACTAAGAGTATTTATTCTTGATTGAATGCACCCTTCATTTTTAAAACCAATAAATAATCAAGCTTCTTAAGTACTATGAATTGTATTAGACTTACCTTTGTCTGCAAAACATATTAAATTCTCATAGACATGCACCATGGGTATACTTAAATGTTGGAATTACATTTTACTTCAATTCTACTTCTCATTCATCACAATTATGCTATAATATATTAATCCTTCATAATCAAAGTTCTTGTACGTTAACGAAAGCGTACAAAAAATTTGAATTCGCTAATTGGAATATTCGTAAGGGTAGCTTGATCATTCAGTCTCCTCTCAGATTTATTTTTTTCCTTCGATTCAAATGGCTGGGATAACTTTATGTTTATTAATGGCTGTTCGTCGTTCACCGTTTCTCTCTTTATCTTTATCTGCGCCTTAAATCACATGATGCCGATATCATCCGGCTTTTGGGTTTATAGCTATTTTATTGTCTCTGTGGAATTGATTTCTGGCCGCGGTAGTTTCCTTCCTACCCTTCGCTCGGCCAATTCGTCACATCGTTTCTTATCCCCTTTCACTTCGTCACTCCTTTCCTACCCTTGGCACTTCCCCGGAATCCGATTGTATCCGGGCTCTTTTCGCTCCGCTTTTTGTTTGCCCGCTCTTTCTCGGCAATCGTCGGGTAAACTTTCAGAAAGCAGCGAAATCCTCTTGAAATAGCGTCGGGTTTCGAATAATGAAAAAACATGGCCATCAATTCGGAAACTTCCTGTGTAATCAATTAAATAATCTCGTTCGCGGAGCTTCTTATGAGTGCTGCGATATTATTTATGTTAGAAATTCGATTTATCAAGTTCTTCAATGCGAGTACGATGTTCAGTGCGATTGGGGTTCACTAATGTGTTTTTATTATATGCCGAAACGTCCTGGTGCGAACGTTATGTTAAACTTTATTGTTTATACATCTAACCCTCGATTTACACGGTGGATTAGTTCCTCGATTTTTCTGACCTGACTGTGTTAAAATGAAATGCTAGTGTCGTGTAAATGGAAGGTCGTACGTTCTTCTTCAACCATGTTAAACCGAAACCGTACAATGCGAATGCCGTGTAAATCGAAGGCTAAGTGTACTTTTAAATAAGTTCTGTTCAAGTATATGCTCCAATTAAATAATTCGACTTATATAAGTAAGTTACTTCTTGTATAAGTAAGTTAGAATCAAATGTCCTTATGAATATCCAATGAAATTAAAGAGAAAAACATCAATATATAATAAATACATTCTTTTTCTCCACTAAATAAATAAAAATAAAGCAACTCTGGCACTCGTAGTAATAAAAGAAAATCACAAAGCAAAGGTTTAATACCAAGATATTTCGAAATTTCCGTTAATAATAAGACTCCCAACATTAGCTGTAAACAGTAGCTTCGAAATCCAAAAATTAAAGGAAAAACATCAATATAAATATATCCTTTTTCTCTAGTAAATGAATACCAATAAAACAACTTTGGCACCCATAGTAATCAAAGAAATCACAAAGCAAAGGTTTAATATCAAGATACCCCGAAATTCACACTAGAAATCAGATTCGCAGCATTAACCCTAAACAATCGCTTCCAACAGATTCCACCAATGTACGCAGTATACTCTCCGGTCGTTCCACAGAAACTTCCCCTCATTGTTCCTTTTTAAACAGCCCGGAACAATGATGCCGCCAATTAGCCTCGTTAATTATTGAAAATCCCGAATAACCGCTCGAGTCAAACGCGCGTTCGGCCGAGGGATGTTCTTGCTCGTCTCAGACATTCGCGCATTAAAGTTACACCGCGGGATTCCCGGCTAATGACGAAGTTCCGCGGAAGAGTATATACATATTAATTCCCACGGCGTCGATCGCTTTGAAGTGGCTAATCAAGACTTTCGAATGCATTAAGCTAAATAGAATTTCGAAGCTGCCGCCTGGACGTGACGTGACCACCCTCATTCATGAGATAATATGAAATATTCACCACCCCCGAGATGGACACACGTATCCAGGCGCGTGAGCACGCGCACGGACGCAAATTCGGACCGTGTGTCTTTCCGTTTAGCCGGCAACTGGTTGCGGAACTTCGGAACCTGTTGAAGCCGGGCTGTAAGTCATCCTCGAATGAGGGCGAGTGAATAGAAGGCCGGGTTATTTCTGTCCTCCCGCCATGAAAAGAGCGGGAAATGCGCAGTTAAACGAATGAATTGACGCGGACTTAATCCAGATCCGCTGAGTGGAATTTAATGTACTGAATCCACTGAAAATTTGGAATATTCCGACGGCAGGGTATACGACGCTGCCGAAGGAAACACCGTTACCCGCAGCGAGAATTACGTGTCAGTCTTTGAGAAGCGACAGCTGCACTAAAGATTAATTATTGGGCCAGTGTTCCATGGCAAGTGGCAGATGTGCGGCGCTGCCATTGTACGTGTTCGTATAAGTAAGAAATTTTGGTTCTTGGGAATAGAGTAAACCGCTTCACAATTGCAAAATCGTCATGCCCATCGTATCCTTACTAGACTCCTTTTAAACAGTCAACTGCGTTTGACGAGTATACACGTCATCTTAAAACTCGAAATGATACTCTTATATGTTATAATAATTTTTTTAACGATGAATTAGTTCTACTTTCAGATACAACGTAATCCTCCTTCGTTTTACTTTATTTCTATGTTTGCATACATTATAGGTGCTTTGTCCTGCGTTTGACGAGTATATACTTCTTTGTTAGATTTTATTGTGCTCACAATGAGAGATTTTTGGAACTAAATTCCACAGTTAATTAGTTCACACACCATAGCGCTCGACGACCAACCGCGGTTTAAGGATGTAACACGATTCGACTGTTGTTGAACTCGACGATTTCAGCGTCACTTTCTTTTCTATTCGTAGTTCTCTTATATGTGTATCCCACACTTCAATCACTTCTTCTATCAATAATTATGATCGCAATTCTATCGTGTTTGGTATCATTTTAATCAGAAAAACATAAGAAACGTGACGATGAAAGTTTTATTCGCCGAAAGTCAAAAATAAAAAAGTTTAATTTTTGAGTTAAAGGTCTGAAACTCATCGCGAGCCTTTAATGTTTAGTCTCAATCTTTAGTTTTTCTTCACTCGCGTTGTCCTTTTCTACGTCCACCATGCTAAACTCTTGGTTTCGTGGAGTCGATTCGATTCTACGTCTTTATAATTACAACCTTCCGGTTCCGTTGAGTGTTGTAATTATCTAATGTTCTTTTACTGGGAACTCTATTCGTGAGGTTGAGAACGTAAGATAAAAGTCTAAGGCGTAGACTACATAAACGTTTTACATGCGGCATGTAACATAAACATGTAAATGTAAACTGTATATTTCAATGCAGCTGGCTGTAGGAGCGTTCAACAGTGTGAAATACGCTGTTAGACGATTGCGAAACGCCGCGTGTCGCATGTAGCACGTTGAGTAAACAAAATACCTTGATAATGCAATGTATTGTTTGCTTTATATGTAATACGCAGCGTATTTTTAAAGCTCTTGTGTAGTCCAGGCCTATAAAGCGTAGATAAATACAATAGAATAGAATACAAAATGGAAATAAAGTTAGTAATGCTTTGCTTCAATGTGAATACGTTGAAATCATTTAGAGAGAATGTAAATTTCTGAACTGCAGTTCTGCTAAGCTCCAGCAAAAACATTTTATTTCTTATAGAATATATTATTATCATTATTTTGATAATGATTTTTATATACAATAATTAATATATTTATAACATATTAATACGTTAAATGCCGTGGGGGTCACCGGTGACTCCTAACCATAGTGAATTACTGTAGTTCAGTATAGATAGTCATTTGAAACCATTTCTATATTCTAAATAATGCTACCTAATGCGGTGACATTCAGCTAGACGAACGTGCAATAACGATAATGCAATTCAATCAAATGATTCAATATTTTTGTCCATTTCGTATATTTTACTCTATGAAATCGCACGGCATTCAACGTGTTAATAATTATGAAATATTCGATTAATTAATAACAGAATATAAGTAATATGTCTGCGATAAATGAACATTTTTTATGTTTTCACAACTAACAGAATACAATTTAGACAAAGTTACCTTAATACTTGTGAAAATGTAAAAGATTTCGATAGTGTTATTGATATCTGGCAACCGTTACCGAAAAACATTCGAAGAGTAAGGATTGTCCAATGGGAACGACAGCGTACAAAAGGCGGACGGGAAGTTTAGAAGAATAATTGTAATAATTCTTTGTGAGATACAGAGATCACGTGAAGATCGTCCTATCAAAAGGCTCGCTTTTGCGCGAGCAGAAGTGAAAGCCCGTTTTAAACGGCCGCTTGTGCGCGCGAAAAAGTCTCCAAATTATTCAAGCCGGGGTCTACGCTCCCAGAACACAAAACGACGAATTCGTCCGGTGAAAACCGTTCTTATACAAAAGGTTCAGTCGCAACTACGGCGAGTACGGCGCGTACGGCAGCGCGACAGTCGAACGTCCAAACAGATTCCAGTTGAATACGCGCTTTCAAGTTCCACCGAAAAATCCAGCCGTGCACCCACCGCAATTTTAGGGACGCATTTGCCACTCGTCTAGACGCACGATAAATGCGATGCGACCGCTAAACAATATCTTCAACGAGTCTCTCTGCAAAGGAACGTATTGAATTCGACAAGAAGTCTTATTCTTCTTTCGAATGTACCGGTTTTTATTGTGATACGCCAACATATTTCATTATTTATTGTATATAAATATGAAGGTACATTAAGTACGAATAATTTTTGAATAATTTTTAACAAACTGATAAGCAATTGTGGAAGGACAAATAGGAAACGAAACAGTAAAATGGCAATCAAATGGATCAATGTTTTTTGCAGCAAAACTCCACCTTTTTGGAATAAACGTCCACTTTGTCAGGTCCGCTTCTTAATGCGTTCACTGTCATTTTTAACAACTTGGAACTACACAATTATTAGGTTAGGTATTAGTAAAACATAAACAAAGAAATTTGAAAGGAACAAAAGTAAAATAACATTTATTGCTTATACTGTTATCTGAACAGATAAAAAAATAAGATACATCAGAGTCATATATTTACTATAATTTTAACCTAATCTACGAATAATATGCTACACTAAGTTTAAAGTTTTAATGAGAACCTTGAGCTTGGTGATCTTTACAAAGTTTAATAATAGTTGGTTCTAATTTCGAGAGATATAATTTTAAGTAACCTTGTTCGCATATGTTTGGGCAATTTTTTTGCTTAGTCAGCATTTAGGAAACAGTTCTGAAACCTCTTTCAACTAAAAATGAAGTTGGACACGTCATAATTAAAACTCTAATTTTCATCTACAATTGAAGTGTGTTACTAATTTCGATCCAAAATTCTTCCAAACTGTTTTGTTAAAATAAAACATATAGAACTTACATGTTTGGTTCTTCAGGGTGTGAAGAATGATGGTATAACCAAATTTGTTGTTCCAAGGGTAAAAATTCGTCTATTTTTATCACCCTCCTTCAAATAAATTATTTTGTATGTACTTATATAACAAGGAGTAAATGAATATTTGAATTATGACATATACAATCCACTACTTGTGGTCTACTGAAAAATAATTTGTATAAACGATCATTTAAGAATTATAATAATAGTGCTGTCTAGTCAAAGAAAAAAACAACATAACAAATGTATAAACATATATAATTAACATTATATTTAATACTATTTTTCATCGGACTATGCTATTATTAATTAAAGTTTGAAACTTCTAACAGCTTTTTTATGTTCGAATATCATAGCAACATTAAAATTGCCGCAACTTTATCAATTAGGATTTATATTTTACGTGTAATACAAAGTAGTAATTTCAGTTACTAGTCCCGAAATTAAAAACAAAAGATACACGATCTATCCTGGATAATAGTTCTTTTCTTATAGGAGAACATGTAATGGACAATTTGTCGAAGACAGAATACAATTAGGATGCAAGATAAAGGTATTAAAATGATGGCAAATTCCTATCAAAGACTCGGGGAGATATCTCGTGTTATTTGCATCGTACACTGTACAACGTTATCTTGGAATGGTAAAGCACTTTTAGGATTAACCAACGCTATTTACTTTTCACAAAGAGGGCGGATACGCTTATTCGAGCTACGTTGAGTATACCTCTGTTATTATCGTTGGCCACTCGATAAAAGTTGAAAACGAGCAATTCCATTGGAACAGAACAACCTCGATCTCCTTGATTCCAGGTGCGTAGTCTTGCCATGGACATATCCAAATAGGACTATTTCTATTAGACTTCTCATTGCATTGCTAAATCGAGCAATTTAAATGGCAAAAGAAGCCTTCTACACTAAACCGATTCTTCCTGCTAGTTACAATTCAGATTTAATTTTATGCATATATTACTATTTATCTGCCTTTGCACTGAATATAATTGTTACTGACGTTATCAACTCTACTCAGAACATTTTCCAATTCACATTTTTGAAAGTATAAATCTTTTACTAGTCGCCATAACATTTTCTTCTTCTAAAATCCCAGTTAATTTGCGATTCGTTTTGTTCATAGAACATTCCGTAATTTATTTGATCGTTCCGTCAATATTATTGTGAAGATATTCACCAAATTAGACAAATTATTTGTTTCAATTGAAATAAATATGATTTGTTTCATTTTTTGAAACATTTATTTTCTGTATTTTCGTAGATAGTAAAAAAGATACAAGTTGCATTTGAAATACTGCGTTGTTAACAGTAATAATCTTTCGATAAAGGCGCGATAGAAATTCCGCAACGTCTATCGACCCAACTCCAAAACATTTTTACCTGAATTAAATTATTTATCGTAAAAACTAACAATTTATTTCATTAACATTGGTTGTGTGCATTTAACTTCTAACACGAAATTAACTTCTTTTCATTTGTATTTGTCCTTTCACTTGTAATTTGTCACAATCGTTGCAAATAAACGATATTAAATTAATTACCTTTAATGTTTTTAGTTTTACTATAAGTGCTCAGATACTAACTAACAGTCAATTACTAATTTTCTCGTTTTTAAGGATGGTCAACTTCTGACGCAAGTATTGGATTTCTAAGATGTCTATAAAATTTGGACAATATAACTATTTCGGGAAAGTTCACTTTATCACATAATGTAAGAAGTTCAAACAGCATTTTCACACATAGAGTCTCTCTATTTAATAAAGGAGCAAGCGTTTACTATTATTCACGCAGAGAATTTTTCTTAATTGGTCAACTATTGGTGCTTTTACCTTACCTGTATTTACATAATTCAGTTCCTCATAGGAATATGTACATAACGATACATGGTTGAAAAAGCTGCACTCCGCGAGAAGTTGTGGGACAGAATAATTTATGCATTTTAATGGTTATCACGGAATTTGAATCGGTCGGCTCTACGACGCCGCACATTAATCCCTCTGACGATTCCCTCGGCCAATTTCCATCTAGTCGACAATAAATTTTAATGTCATGTTAACGGTATCGTCCTTCAGCTGTATTATCAAATATTCCTGTGGTGGGTACCACGGAATAGCATCGTTAAGGCTCTTTGATAAACTTCTCTTTCGTGCAATATGCACCGCAATCAGGTCATGTTGGTCAACGCCAAAGCAATCCCGGCCATTATTAATATTTCAATCCTTTCTGATTTCTCGTCTTCTTATTCTTCGCAAAATTTTCGTAATTGAGAAAAATTATCCGGCGAAAAGCGGAAAGATATAACGTAACGTATCCACGTGATGTCCTGAAAATCGATTATTGATTTAAAAAATTAATAACTTCTTTGATAAGTGGTACATGTTAAAATTTTTCTTTTGGAGATTATATTGGGTTATTGGGAAATTCATATCGAACATTGAATTTTTTACCAATTTAATAGATGTTGTGATCATTTAGTTTGAAGTGATATTGGAATTTGAGTTTATAAAATGTCTGCACTAACATGATGTTATTTTAACTTGAAATTTTGATTTCGTAATGAATAAATAGATGGATGTTTTACGTCGTTGAGAAAACCTGGAATTTTTTATAACATTCTGTAAATGTACTTTTGCGAGCAAAGTTATCTGGTAGTCTAACCTTCCGCGAAGATTTCGAAATAAATTTCTTTCACTGTAAGAAAATGCAGATATTCGTATGATGTTTCTGAACTAATGAAAGTAATATTTCGTTTTAATGGTACGAAGTACATATATCTTAACGTGTATGTGAGAAAATGCAGTTGTTCAAGGGATTCTTCTCGAATAATGAAAGTAATACTTCGTTTTAACGTCGAAGATTATTAACGTATGTTTAACAGTGAAACTGTCAAACAGATTGTGTAATTTGAATTTTCAGTAACTGTAAAAAAATAGAAATTTAAAATAGATGATACGAAAGGTTTCAATAATTGTGAAAAATGTTTAAAGCGAATCATTCGAGAAATTATTTTGCTATTATCAATGTTTTTACCTTCGAAATAAATCACTTGCAATGAACAGAAAATTTGTTTATTTCCTCGTGAATTATTTATAACAAAATTTATTTCTGAAAATAGTCGCGAAGAAAAGTGTACACCAAGAGGTTAAACAGAAATACTTTATTGACAAATATGTGGCCTTTGCAATAGTTGAATATACTTACATCTTATCAACAGAAATTTCAGAAGAATTCACTTTTGTCACATCATTTTCTACGATATAACTTTTTAGGTATAAAACAATGACGTGGTATCTGTAAACATTAAAATCAACAGTGTAGATGAAAATTATCACTAGAACTACCGAGCATTTAATGTAATTGATATGCAATCCCTGTAAATATTGTAACAATAGATTATTTTCTGTTTCTTCAGACATTTATCATAATATTCAAGTGAAACTATTTATTTTCGAAATCATTTCGAATATTCAATGCTTTTAAGATATCAATAATTGCGAAACAAGGCAACTGAAACCAGTCATTCTGACTAGTACGGTAGTGCTAGTGTTAAAGAATATTCACTAGTCTTCGAGATCATTTTGCATATTACATAGTATAAAACCATTGTCGAAAAAAAAGATTCATTAACGAATGCCAGTTCAACTATTCTCGACTCTTGACCTAAATATTACATTTCAATTTGGTGAATCCTGGCTTCAGGATTTTTCCATGATGGACGACACTGTTCCAAAGATTTGAAAGCCTTGAAAATGCACTTGGAAACTCGCATTGCCTGCTAAAACCCCAGTTCTCCGTGAAGACTGAAGTTCGGGGTAGCATTAGCACGCGATTCAGCAGAAAAAAAAGAATGAAATGTACCCGCAGATTTTCTCCGTCCGCCGGGAATTTTCTTTCGTCATCGCTAAAAGTCCTGATGCAAATCAAGTTCACGAATGGACGTGACCTGGATATCGACGCTGGTTTCGAGTTTCAGCGATGGAAAAGGAAATCCGCAGCCGTCGAACGTTGGGCCTCGATAGTGATTTCTGTGCAACAGGTCGACTCGATGACAATGAAATTACTATCGTTAATTGCTGATTGCCGGGTCACGAATGTTTATGCATTTGTATCAGGAATGAATATCAAAACTGCACTGGAATATGCATGAATCGTGGATAAGTTCGATATCGTTTTTATCTTGATTTTTACATATTAAAATTACTGGCAGAGGAAATAAATTTGTGATTAACCTTCGCTTCCGTAAATTATTCATTACAATTTTAATTTCCATAATAATTAAGAAGGATAAGGAAAAAGCGATGGAAATTTGAAATGATTTATTCTTGCTGCAGAACTTTTGTACTTGAAAGATGTACTTGAAAGAATTTGATAAAAGGACAGGCTTAGTTTTTTATCAGTTTTTTTTCACAACAGTTTTATATGTATTGTATTACGAATATAACAAGATCTTAAACAGAATTCTTCACCTGTTCTTCAAACACATTAAATCTCACTTATTAAACACTGTATGCTATCGGTAAATGTGCAAATGTCGTGTACGGAAACGTAGATATAAGGGATATAATGTACTTGTTACGACGTATCTTAATGTGGAAACTGGATGTCGTTCGTTTATGAAGTGCGTCAATTCGTATCGTGAACGCAAATTGACTTTGTTGCCCTTGAGGATGTCTGTCTCGAATGTCTGCGGCGGCTAGACCGGAAGGGAACGAATAGTTCTGCCGATAGTAAACTCGTTTTGTAAGCGATTAGTACGGAAGTCCATTTGATTGATTATTGATCGGTCACTGTCTATAGAAGCGTTCCATTATGGATTTTAGAAAAGTCGACGAAAACTTTCATAAGGATACTTTCATAACTTCGTCGTTCTTGCAGTGCAATTAGTACATAGGCACTAATAAAAAATATTTCAGAATAATTCGTCAGTAAATTTAATAATATTTGAACCATTTTCTTAAAAGAAGATTCTTATTTTTAGAGAAAAATTTATTTTATATAGTCGAGGTACACACTTTTATTTATTGTTACGCATAATAAATTTATTATATCCACAAAATTCTACGTTATAATGAAGATATATTGAAATGAAAGCTATACAAGTATAGCGATCAATTAGTGACAATGTACCTTTACCCCCAATATACATAATATAATATTCTCTTTATATCGTGGCGTTTTGTTGTTCTGTTCTCAATTACAATGTCGTTACCAAAACATAAATGCAAGTGGTGACAAGCTGATGATAATGAAGACAAACATTCTATTAATTAATGAACCAATTGTACAAATACATTTATCCCCTTGATCCTCCACATATAGACTATTATTTTATTAATAATAATATTTGCAACAATATTTTGTTCTGTATTGTGTTATTGAATTATGTACGGCCCATTGTGATCTACCGTTTTCTCCATCTAACTGGAAGCCTAGTAAGGTAATCTTACTGAAAGGACATAACCGAATAAGGAGGGGTAAAAGTGGCTCTAAACTAAATCGACTTTCCCACATACAATTCAATAGATCTCTTGAAGAAACCCCTTTGTACCAAGTGTTAAGCCCCTACCCATGCTATTAGGTTAGTTACAGGGTGGAATATTATACACAGTTTATGCTTGATATTTTACGTTCTATTTGTTAAAAAATTATGAAAAATTCATAGTTATTATAGATGTGGACATGCATTTCTAGGAATTTTTTCAGAATTTTGGACTGCAAAATCGATTTTTAAAAAATTCGAGTCATAAATGTTGATGTTTATTTAAATTATCAAAATACCATTTTTATATTTCCACGGAATTACCGTCCTATTATGACTGTTAATACTCTATTTTTTCATATTTTTGCCATTGGAGGAACGCAATAAGAAAATTAAAAACCGTTTTTTTCTATATTATTGACCGAATTGTGTGGAAATACCAAAGTCAGTATTGTAGATGAAAATTGGTTCACTAATGTTCATTCTAAAGCATAAACCAATCGAAATCTTTAAAAATGCATTTTTGAAATTTGTCTAAGAGAATGCATATTAAGCAATTTGATTGTTCGGTAGTTCCAGTGCCAGACGAGAATCAATCGCAGATGAAATTGATGGGGGAACCTAATAAAATAATGCAACAATATAAAGAGAACAGTGTGCTATGAAATTCAGAAAAAATCCCTTGAATAATTGCGGCTCCCGAAATAAATTACGTATGAAAGGTTTCATTTGAAAGGGAGGAACAGATGCTTGACTTATCCCTAGCAAATCTCACGAACTTGTTTTCCGACGTTTGAAAAATTCCACACCGTTACAACGTGCGTCCACGATGACTCGGGCAACAAATCTGATAGACAGCGGCGCGATTTATGCTGTTGTTTCTGTCGAATACCAATGGCCACCGGCGAGAACTTTATTCCGCAGTTTTGACTTATAGCTGGAAGCTCAGCTGCGTGTCAGTCTCTTGGAAACCGTGCCGGAATTCTCAAAATATTTTACAAACTACTATGAATCATACATCACTGGCAGAACAGCCGTTCTTGCGCTAGAAAGGAAAATACGCGTTCACATCCTGCATGGATAAATATTTGCATACTTCCCGGATTTAACGCGAGAACAGTCTTGTTCCGTGAAACGTACAGCTAATTCAAATTGGCGCGTACTCTAGGAGCGCGTTTTAAAGGAACGTGGAGCATTTTATGTATTATTTATATCTTCTATTGCACTTAATTTCATTTTCAGTTTACCTTTCAGTATATTGTTATTAAATTATAATAATGGCACGTTGAAAATATGCCTGAAGATACAATCGATTGTTTTGCAACAACTTTCCCCCTTCTAGCTATGATTTTGAAGAGAAAATCCTTTCAAATACAATATTGTTTGCCTGTTTTACCCTTTTTCGCACATCATTATCTCTTTGAAAATGTTTAAAGGTTTGAAATATTGTAATGTAATAATTATTAACTAATGTATTTGAAGGACCTATTTAAACGAAATACTTTTGTTCCGCGCAAAGTTTCTCGCGTACTGTGTTTCATTAGTAAAATACGTCAAAGTACAAAGTTTGTGATTCTCAGTCACGGACAACATTGAGAATTTAATGGTGACATTAGCTTCCAAAGTCAGTAATAAATAGAAACGTTTGAACACTTGTATAAACACTATATGGTAAATCTATCAGTATGCAAATTTGCTAGTGCTCCTTTTTCAGAAAAGACACGCAAAACCATATTCACGCATGCGTCAGTTAAAACAACTATACCCATAAAAATAACGGTTTTTAGTTTTCATATTTCTTAATTATTGATATCTTAACACTATTTCTACCGAAGGTGTCGACAGACACCTTTTAATTTTAACTTAAAATTATTTTCCAAGTTTAGTCGTATATTCTGAACTGACTTTTCGACTTTTCTAATAACGATTATATTTGTTATAAAATTTCAAAAGGTATATTATGATACCTTCGGTAAAAATAGTGTTAAAAGCTTTAAATATCCTAAATGATTAGAAAAATAAATAAGTGCTGATATTCAATGCCGTATAGCACTGCATTCGTATTCCCTCGAGAGTAGATACTGACGCGAAGAAGCAGTAAATTTTGCAATATATTTAATACCGCCGGTATCGACAAGTCGACAACTCTAAGGCGACTAAAAGGGAACGTTACGTAAAACTTACACGGACCGGCGCACACTGAAATCAATATTAACGAGACAAGGTTGCTCGCCACCGTCTAATGTATAGCCCGCGCGAAATCGAGACAGGTCGTGCTTAAATTTTCTTCCTCGCTCCTGGGACTGGTCGGCCATTACAAAGAAGCACATGGAATTACCTCCGGCTGTGCAAGTGATAAACGGAACCAGCTCTCGTGTTGCTAAGTTCTTTCGTGGACACCGAGAACATTGTCGTCGAACGTTAACCGATAGTCAGATAAATAGAGCCCATGTCGACATACAGTCAGCGACGAAAGTATTCGAACGGCACGGTGGAAAATAGATTGGGTAATTATACAGGAAAAGGTACCGGTTACCAATTTCAATGAGGTGGCAATACACTGGCTGCAAGAAGTATTTGTACACTTCAACGAAAATTGGCAGTATTTTAAACTGTCGTATCTGGACTGCCGATTTTTATGCATTTATGGGAGACACTTGAAAGTGCAAAACTGCATAGAATGCATATAATGTGGAAGAATCTATGAAAAATACAAAATTAGTGGTTTTTATAATATTTGTTGGAACAAACCGTTTTTTACGATAATTCTGCTTTTTCAATTATGCTTTATTGAATTTAAATTTGTGTAAAGATATGTAATGTAGTTGTAACTTTATAAGAAAATGTAGCAGAACAATTCATTTGAAATTATTTTAATGCAAGATGCTTTTACTTTTATATTTCTCAATTCTTTTTTTTAAAGACGTCTTTACATCTCGTAACAAATAGAAAAGTGAAAGTACTTTTCATCTTTTAAATTATAAAAATTCACATGCTTCTAGGGATGACGAAAGTTTTTTATATTACCAAATCTGCCATAGGTTTGAAGATTGAATTACTTTATTTTCTTCTTAAAGGTTATCTCATTATATAGTATCTGATTACTGTTCATTCATTTTTTGAAGATTATATTACTGAACATTAATATACTTGAAAAAGCAAAACTTATTCAGCTTTAGCTTTCGAAATACTCATAAAAGTATATTCAATGGTACGATATAAGCTCAACGTTTGAAATATGCTATTATTAATTAGAACATGGGGGTACGCTTCAATGGCAGCATCTTTAAAAATAAAACAACCCTTAGGCGACCGAATTTACAATGACCAAACTCACGTCAATACACTTTATAAATAAAAACATTATAACTAATTCAACCTTCAGGGATCGAATATACAATGAATAAATTCGCAATATTGAACTTTATAAATAAAGTTATTGTGGCTTCGGTTGTCTAAGGGTTACTTTATATTTAAATATGCCGCCTATGATGAAAATCTACGTTGATAGTTCTACAGTAAAAAATATTGGGTCATCCCATAAGTAATATCATTCGTTATGAATTTTTTAATGGAAAACCGTCGAATATTTTACATAATGACATTAAAAAATTAATTGAAAGATAAGAAAAGTCCTACACAACAATATGACAATTAAAAACAGAAGTATTAATTTTTCGACCTTAAAAGTAAGCATAAAAAATAATATCACTTATAGGTTAACCTAATATTTTTAGAAATGTCTCAAAAATCAAATTCAGTAGATAGTAACAAGTATAAAGTTATTTAAAATCTTACCCCAATAAGATGTTTCAATCTTACTGAAAACACTATGCAGTTGGCAATGTCTCCTATACAACCACCACACATTATCATAAAAAAATGTATAATTAAAATAATAAACAGAAAATTTATTAACACTAGATTTACGGTCGTTTATTGTAGGGATTATTCCACTATTCTTAGGAAAATTGATGTCCGTTCAATTACATTTTGGGAATGAAAGGTTTAAAACTAGACAATTAGGATACATATTCTTGTAATTGCATATATCAAAATCTATATAAATACATAACAATCAACGTTTACAAAAGTCAATATGCGTCGAATCGACGCGTTCCGCGAACCTAGTATAAATATATTAAAACTGCAATTTATTGAAACTAGTTCCAGTTATAGTAACGTATATACGTACACTAACAAAGAAAGGTATCGAACCTGAAAATTAAAAAAATTATGAAACTTTATGTGTAAGTAGAGTAAGTCAAACCTACTGCATAACAACTTTTTTCGTAGGGAATTTCACTTTGTCGGGGTGAACGCACCCCTTGATTACAAATTTTTCTTTCCAGCAAACTATCTTTAAAACAGTAAGAGATAGCGAAAAAAAGTTTGAACAAAAAATACATTGTTCTTTTACGTATATAAAATTGCAAATGAAATTTTTTACAAATTTTATAAATGATGAAAATTGAACTTTTTCAACAAAGTTATTTTGCAATTTTAGAGATACGAAAGAATAATGTATTTTTCGTTTAAACCTTTTTTCGCTATCTGTTGCCATTTTCAAGATAATCCACGGGGAAGAAAGATAAGCACTTTTTTCAAGGGCTGGTTTCACCCATTCAAAGTGAAATTCGGCACAAAAATAATTTCTATACCTTTTCATGTAACTATACGTAGGCTTGAAAATATAATTTATCAGCATGCAAGTAAATTAACAAATATTTATTACATCTGTAACGTTCGAATACTTTCATTGCTGACTGTAAGCATTCCTATTCCGTGCGGAAACTTTCCATTATTCTTCGTTAGACTTCACCGATCCATGGTCCTCGATTTACACTTCCGCTGACCAACGGTAGCGCGATATCGACACGGAAATTCTTACGTCTCTCCGGTCAGCCCTATCCATCATGGCCGCACCGCGATTCTATGTTTCGGGGAAAGTTTAACGGTTCTCCAGTCGCGATATTTCAAGCCGGACGATGTAACGTATTCCGTGACCGTATATCCTGCCTTCTGCGGTATTTATCGCTCTGCTAGACAGAATTTAGGGAAAAAGTAAAAAGAATGAGAAAGAAGGCTTGTACTCGATGATTTCGGGGTAGTTGTGCTTTACGGTAGGTTGCAAGATTTATTTTGATGGTGCAGCAAGATACTGGCGTTCATAAAACGTTGCACTTGATTCTTTTATAATGGTGAAGAATGAGGAACCAAGGAATGGAATTAATAGTTGATGATTTTGTGATAATTGTGCTTCACGATGTGGTTTCGAATCGATTTTAAAATAACTTTTTAATCAAAATTCAGAAATAGTTTTTAATTAGCTGATATAACTCTTCAATTTGTTAAAAATCGTTTTATGATTTGGAAAGAACATTGTTAAGTTATATCATTATAAATTTTCCGAATGCATCTGAAAAATATCGTGTTAGACTCATGAAGATTTCAAACGTAACTTAACAAATATGAATGTCATTTACTTCTCTTGAATTAAAATTAAATATTATTTTTCCATTATCAATCGTAGTGGTCTAAAATAAATGTAAACATAGAATGAACATGAAATCCTATCTTTTTTCTGGTGAATTAGAAATAATAAGATAGTTTTACCGAGCGCAGTCGTAAAAAGAATCATAGGACAAGGGTTAACTATAATACATTATTCAAGAGAAAAATGTACATTCTTATTTAAAAGATGAAAAGAGAACAATTTTAGACATATTCCATATCTACGCCTGCTGTACCATAATTGATAACAGAAGAATAATATTTCATTTGAATTGAAAGAATTCAGTAATACTTGTAATTATTAAATTCCGTTTGGAATCTTCACCGCAAGTCTGACACGATATTATAAGGCAAGAGGTTAAGCCGAAATCCCAAACTCTATAGACATGTACCCATCTACATGTACAATTCCCACTGCAGTTAAAAATAGTTGTATTAAAAACGACAATTTATGGTCGTCTTTTAAGCACTCGGTAAATCATGTATCGCTTCTTCTTGTTATTCCCACGTTTCGCTGAATTTACATCGTCCCCGTGACGTTTAATTTCATCCTATCGGATTCTATTCGCGGACCGATATCAAATGGCAAAGCCTTAATCGATACATCGGGAAGGAAAGGCGCACAGAGTAAATCTTCACGTACAAAGGAATTCGTCCTTTTGTACGAAGTAACGCACGACTTCCGATATCCGCAAGAGAATTCAAGTAGTTGCGATGGACTGATTTATGAGCTCCTAAACGAAACAGCAGGAAGAAGGATTCACCTGAAGATCCTCTGGGATCTAGATGGAACGAGCAGTTACCGCGACCCCCGACGATCTAATTCCTCCATATCACTGATTACATTGCTCAACATGATTTTTGTTACAGAAGGTTTAATGGGTGATCTTAAAGTATTTCTCACGCTGAATTCTTGATGAAGAATTCAATTTTTCAATTTTGAACGTTTGTTTGTATTTTAATGAAGAAAATTTTTCTAATTTTTCTTGCACAGTATTATTCTGTGGACCTTCCTGAACACAATAATGTAAACATGTTTAAACGGCGCCCGAAATGCACCGATTTTTGCGGATATTTTTGAATTTTTCTATGAGAAAAGTTAATTTCACCATGCGATAGAATAGACATTTACCTTGCGAAATTCGTTAAAAAAAATTCCATAGCACATTGTTATCAGTCGCTGATATTCGCAGGATCATAGGAAAGTGGCAAAGTATTATAAATAATAATGATAATTATTTTGATAATTAGACATTTGTCCCTCATTTAACCCTTTCGTCCCTGAATATGTATGTTTTCCCCTAGATCAAAGAGGGGACCAAGAACAGCTGCTTTCAAGTGAAATGGAAGCTTTCCAGTGGAAGAAATAGGATATAGACTAATAATAATAATTAGAATTTAAGCTGTCAGCCAGACGCAAAGATCCCTGTGTGGTACAATTTTCCTTTATCTTTAAGGCGGTTTCTATTTCCGGTTATTTAAAATGTTCGTGGTACTTATGTGTATTAATCGAGATAAGAGGGTTAAAAGAAACATTGATTTTAATCAGAAAGTCGAAGTAAACTGTTTCCTGCATCTAATTTTATGATATTGCTACCCTTAACATATTGTTGACCGGTCACGAGTTAACTCGTGTTTGCACTTGCATTAGCCATTTCAATTTTTGAAACGCAGGGCAATATAAAATATTGCAAAAACAAAATATTCAAAGTTATATAAAAGATATGTCTAAAGCTTCACTTCAATTCACTATATATAATTAATGTAAATTGAAGTTGATTTAGATTGTCTCACTTTCATATATAATTACGGAGTAATAGCTGTTGATATGCTCCCGCGTAAAATTACCGGTCAACGCAATGTGTTAATACCTCTCGACAAATAAGAAATTCGAACCCGGAACACTCGCTTTGTCTCGCGGTGAGCGTGTCGTTGCCCGATGGAATGGAAACGAGGTTTCAGACACAACATTCTTGAAACTACCGAAAGAAGTTCAAGTGCATCTCTCACTCGCGGGGTAAACAATCCCCGGCTCCTTCCCCATCATTGCCCCCGTCCGTTTCTGCATGTCCCAACGTTTCTTTGTCTTTCACCCCTGTTTCAATTATTCGCTTTCGCCGTCCGCCTCCATTCTGTCGCAATGCACTTGCCCTTCTCCGTACCGCCCGCGTCGGGCACGCACATATATATACACAGAGGAACGAAGAGAGAGGGTGCGAGAGAGAAAGAGAGAGATAGAGAGAGAGAGGAAAGCGCGCAGGCAGCCCGCCACAGTGGCCCACTTACGTTCGAGGTCTGCATTTGAAGCCCTTGATGCCACGAGGACCTCTCCTACCGCGAACCGCACGGAAACCGCCTACACGCGACATCCCGCCGGTCTAACTGTATTGATAACGACAACTTGATAGACCACTATAGCGCTTTATGAGTTTCGCGATTTTCAACCCCCATCGGCTATTGTCTTGTTGCGCAGGGGAATGCGCTCGAGGTCAAGTGCAGGGGACGCGTGGCTAATGAAGATGTGAGGGACAGTGTGAACATGAACTTTGATTCGGATCGCTGTTGGTTTAGACTTCCAAAAGTTATTGATTATCGATTGTATTAATGAAATATTAATGCTAAACCTATCGACAACGATCAAATTGACCTTCCAGGAGTTTTGTGTACAATTTCTCACGTAAAACGTTATCATATCGCAATTTTTATGATTCCTCGTGGAATATGCATACGCGCTATTTTTCAGTATTTATTTCTTCTTTGAGTTTTGTCGAGAACTTTATGTAAGGTATCCTAACTACCGCGAACAGCCGAAGCGTTTATGATACTCTTTTAAACTTAAAAAATTGTTACAACAGAAAGGCTATTTGAATGTGGCATAGTCTGAGAGTGGATTAGTCTTTTTGTTGCAGTATCTGAAGGAGGATTACACGAATGGTTGTTAAAAATGTGTAGCAAAACATGTTGTGCGCCGATAACCAAAGCTAATCTATTTACGAGCGTTTCACTAACCAAAAAATTAATTGTAAGAAAAGCTACTATTGTTGGAATCGTTCCAGGAAGTAAATGCGAATTCTTTAAATTTGCAATGTAAGTAAAAGATAACATGGCACGATTTTCAACGAAATTATATAGGTCAAATTATATAACTCTCATTTTATACAAAAACAAGGCAGACAAATAAGTGGTGCTACTAAGTTCAATGCACGACTCAAAAGAAATCGATAGAAGTGATAACAATATTCTGAAAATTTTATAACACACAATTTGATGTAGACAACAGACAGAAGGACAATAAAATACAGCGTAAAATCAAAATCTAATAAATGATCCCTCCAGGTCTTTTTCAATATTCTAAACCTAACTGGAACACACGCTTGGAATTTATATAAAGAAGCAACTGGAAAAAAATGTCAAGGCAGAAATTTTTATTCCAGCTAGCCACACAGAACTTCCCGTTGAATATCGAGAATCGCGGTAAGAAGAAAGTACAGCGAAAATTTAACAAGTATAAGTTCAAGTTCAAGTGTGCAAAAAACTTTGCCAAATAAAATATATAACAATAGATCATTTTCGGTTTCTTCAGGCGGTTATTAAAGAATTCAAGTAAAACTATTTATTTTCAAAATCATTTCAAATATTCGGTGCTTTTAAAATATCAATAATTGCAAAACAAAAGATGTTCACTACATTGCTATTTTTACGATTTAATCTATAATTTGCTGAGTATTACCTACATCCGCAATCTTCCAAATAACTAAATATTTCTCCCTTCGAGAACAGGTGTGTTAGAATTGTAAAATGCTATTTCCCACTTTTGATTAAGAGAGGAAGATCGTTTTGTAAGAAACGACAGGAAATAGGATGAAAGCGCGGAACGATCTCACGCAACGACAACATCTCAAGGACCGGTGAAAGCGAGGGTGGCCGAGCGACGGGAAACTGTGACACTGTCCGGATGCAGTATCCTTCGTCAACGTCGCCGACACTCGCGGATGGCTTGCAGATGTTGGAGTTGCAACAAGGGACTGGCAGTTGAGACTGAAGATGCTTTCTATGGTCGACTTTCCTAGGGGAAAACAACGACCCTTGTACATTGTACTGGCAATGTAATGTCCTATATTTTTCTTTTGATATATCCTACTAGGTAACATAGGAACATTTCTAAAACGCTTTCTATCGCTCTTTTGCGCGAGTTGGTCCTAAAGGAGATGAAAAGAATTGAAAGACGTGTTGTGCTGAAAGTAAATCAACTGTATAGTCTTGAAAAATAGTGGGAGGAGTTAAGTAACAAAACTATTGACTGTATTCTTAATATTAAATCATCCCATAAGTAATATAGTTTTTTGTGCCAACTTCTGGTGCTAAAAAATTAATACATACACTTTTTTTAATCGTCGAAGCATCCATCATCGTTGCGTTTGACCTTTTTCTTAATTTTCGATTACTTTTTCAATGCCATTTTCGAAATTGCCATTAAAAAATATGTTGCAGAGTAAGATAAGACATTATTAACCTTTATTAAGTCCATATTATTAACCTTTCATACTCGGGAGGTGACTTTCAATCATCACTTGCTTTGAAATAAAAAAATGGTAAAATCTTATATGTAATTTAAAGCTTTGTATAATACATCGAACGTGAAATATTGAAATAAAATAGCTTTAATTTTTAATTTATGTATGTTTCCTTATCACTTACTTTCAAAGAATGTCGCTTATATTGTACTGGAAAATGTTAAATATTTTTGATGAAATACGTTCGAGTACGAAAGGTTAAAATAATACTCCAGTATCGTTTGATAATAGTTTCTTGAAAAATCAACACATTAGCTATCAGCAACTTGTGTCGCTTACAGTCTTCAAAATGATATTTTGTTAAATACAACGTATTTCTTTGAGAAAATTTCTTTATAGAAAAAACAGAAATCTTTAATTATTAGATTATCATTTCACATATCGCATAAAGTTAACTTTATTTTTTCCATACAAAATAAAAATTGTGATCGTCATAAACGTGTGACGCTGATAGCGAACGTGTTAATAAAATTGAATGATTGGCGTAGAAGTAACGATACTGGAGCAAGAAGAGCGATAAATTAGAAGAGAAGCGTCGATTTGTGCACGTACCACGCCGTAAATTGTAAAATCTGTGGGGACACGAGTGAGCCTGCGTACCGTGTTGCGAAAAATAAAAGTGGTGTTACTTAAAAGAAAGAAATTGCAGTAAAAGTTGTTACTAACACATTATCATGAAATAGCCATCCCGCAATTTGGCCATAACCATATAACCTGGAGGACTAAACAGTGGCGTAAAAATGTCTTTATAGTTCGTGTATTACATTTATGGTGCATAGAAGAAACAAGGAATGTTAACTCATCTAAATTAATATCTTAATTATGAACTCAAAAAGTGGAATAAAAACATAAACGTTAACGTAACCGTATTTGAATAGTATGTTAATATTATGAAGATGGTAATATGCTAGATGCACGTAAAGAAGTGATTATCATTTTAAATCGCTGAACAAAAATATTAAAATAGGAGAGAAGTTTATCATATTTACCAAGTGTTTTTCTTTATAATATCTTTTCATATTGAAAATAATATGATAAACATTGATGTTCTTCATTGATGAAACTTTATGGATGTTTGTATCTTATTGAATTTCATTCACATTTAATGTTTTGAGATACTTATACTTCCAATCTAAAATTCAATGAAATTCCTATTACCTTTAGTCCAATATACACAGCATATTATTAAATTAAGAATATTTTATAATATTTCAGCGTGTTTCATTCGCAGAAGAATTAAGAAAATTATTAAGAATATTACGAACTCTTCTTAATATAAATGTACAGCAAATTTATAAATATATGTACACATGAAGTAAATATTCCAATTATTTTTCTCGTTGATATTTCAATTATTCTATACTTTTCTTTAAATCAATCTATATCATAATATGAACGTCAACTAAACATTTAAATTCTATATGATTCTACACTTTTCTTAAATTCAACTTCCACGGTCTTCACATTTCATTTAACATACAGTCATTAATAGTCCTTCCAATTACTTATACTCTTACATTATAAAACACCCTAACAATATTCTTCGAACAATAATCGTCAATTAATAATTAGATTATAGTGTTCAGTATGAATTGTTGATTCAGTATTCGAAATTACCATTGCTATTGAAAGTTTGATGAAAAAATCCTTACACATTAACCTGTTAAGTGTGGAATTTAATTTCAAAAATGTCTGACAATGTTCGGCATAAAATCAAATGATGACGTGTATACTCGTCTAATGCAGGCCAAATGCAGCTATAATATATTCTAACAAAAAGCTAAAGTAAAACGAAGAAGAATTACATGTTTATCTGAACAAATATATAATATATCGTTGGAAGAATTAGTATCATTTCGATTTTAAGATGACGCGTATACTCGTCGAACGCAGTTGATTGGTTAATTATTAATTTTCAGTAAACCATTCAATAACTGGCAGTAAAAAATCTGTTTTTCGAGTGAGAAGTAAATTCACGAATTCATCTGACAACCTTTAAAAAATGGTAACGGTTTCGCGATATTTTGAGGAAATTCCGTTGTTATAAATTCAAAGTTTACTGTCGGGCGGAAAGTTAATATTGCGTTTCATGACGTGCCCAGAACAGCAAAATGTCTTTACAGGGATACTAATCCGCGAGTATTATGTGAAAAAATATACGCACTCGGACGAGTTTTACGAGCGGCCGCGTTCACGTCGAAGTTCCCGGTGCCATCGGGTATGAACTCTCGCGAGAGACTCCGTCTTTATTGTCTGTGGCGGAAAGTTTTTCGACTTTCCTTTTTTTTTCGCCAGGATAAGAACTTTGAGCGAGTCCTTTTCACGGCACCGTCAGGACTGGCAATTCTCCCTTAGCAAAAATCTCATTGTACAGCCTCTGCATAAATTCATTAGCTGCAACTTCACCGTGATAACGTTCGGTCTTCCTTCATAAATTGAATTTTTCGTTGCATTCGCGCGATGCGATGGATTCGTCTCCATATTGCAAATACCCGATTTGCATCTCGAAATTAAGAAGTGCACCCGAATAGAGACTGAAGGCTTATCACTCATCGTGTAAGTAGGAAAGAAGAAATAATTTACTTGAACTATGTTTCTGGAAATTATGCGATAACGATGTTTAATATCAATGAGTCCGATAATCCATGAAAGAGCATTAATTATATTAATTTCACAGTAGATAGTATAGATAGGTACGTAATCAAATTTTGATAATACCGTGCATAGGATTTAATAACAAAGTTCATAATTATAACATATTACTATAAGTGTAACATATCTTTTTAACCAGTTAACTACGTTTGACGAGAATACACATCATCGTAAAGCTTGAAATGATACTAATCTTTTCAACGATGAATTCATTATTTTTCACATAAACACATACTTCTTTATTCTGCTTTGATTTTTCATTCAAATATACACTAGCTGCATTCGTCCTAGTTCACACTTCATGTTTTGATTTTATTGCGCGCAAAATGAGAGATTTTTCAAACTAAATTCCACAGTTAACAGGTTAATGAATTGCTTAACTCCTTTACTTCTGATTTTCGTACGAAGTTATGTGCACTTACCTCATAACTACCATTCAATGCACCACCAGTAATGATGTCTATTTTGAATGAAATATGGCAGCATACTACTTTTCTAATAAAAAAAGGCTTAAAGCAAGGGTTTATGTATGGTTGCCAGTCATAATTTTAATATTTTATTAGTCAGCAGTCCGATTCTTTGTCACTCCAGTCTCAACGTGAATCATTAAAGGCCTAAATGTTTCCCCTTCTCTACTAACAAATTTTCCTTTTCCTGACTTTTCCTAAATCCCATCAACCAAGAAGAAGAGTAGAATTATCCTAACCACGGAGTCGTCAACATCGAATTAAAACCTGTACCACGTTTTTCCAACTCCGACTCGCCGTCGTCTGACTCAATAAAACAAAACCTAAGCAACTTTAGTTTTCTTCTGGATCCGGACAAAATCTAATCCTCTTTTTCGGGAGTATTCCTCCCGTGTGTTGTTGCAACATAACACTGAATATCACTCTGCAAGGTTTACTTTTAACAGAAGTCCGTTTAAAATTAATTTTACTTTTTTACATGAAATCCGCACCAAAGAAGTTGTATTTAAATTAATTAATTAATTTTATTTAATTTCTTGATTTTACTTGTTTAATTATTCAGTATGTACAATTTCATTGATATTGTAATTACATTGTAAGCTTTGTCTTATAAAGTAGGGGAGTGTTGCTGCAATTAGCTTTAATGTTTTAAAAATAGTTCTTATGTTTTACTGATTTAAAACTGCCACTCTGAAATTTATTGGATATCAAGGAAGTTGTTTTGTTTCGAAGTATCTCCTAAAAGTTATCTTTACATTTTTTCTAAACACATTGAATGAACATGTTTTTAATATTGCTAAAGTATTAAAAAATTTTCATTTGTTCGTCATTATTTTTTGTAGTAGGAATACAATTTGTTCTTGTTAGAAATGTGTCGAAGACTTACCACACGATTTATTACTTTTCTGTTTGTTAGAGATCAATGAATCAATGTTCCTTTTATCTCTTACAAATTAGGACAGTTTCTCGTAGACAACATACCAAAGAATTGGAACTATGAAGGAAATCTATCTTTCATGTCGGAAACTCTTCCCTTATGGATGAAATTTCGTTTCGGATCAAAGCAACCATTCTTCAGATCCATCAAAGCGGTAGCTGAACGCTATGAGCGATTTCAGACAGCAACTAAAGTGCAGCATCTGTGAACGTCTTATGCAATTCGAACGCTTCCTGTGGACTTTTGATCAATCATTGATTGCCGATTGAAGAATGCAATACGATGCTCGCAAGTATAAAATCTGACATGTACGAAAATGTTAATCTCTACTTATTAACGTACTGACGTTTTCTTCTAATTAATTATTCGTTGTTAACCTAGATTACATCAAAATTTTTGAAGAAATATATAAAGCCATAAAACCTACATTTCTTGAACTCTTAGTCGTATAATAATTTCTTTCACAGCTGTGCTTATCAGAAATACTTACTACTTACGTTTATTTTAAAATATAATAATTAATAACAGAAAAATAATGTTTAATTTAAACTGAAAAGAATGGAATGATAATTATATTTGTTAAATTCTATTTGAAATCTTCAGGTATGTTAAACTATCCTGACACAATATGCTAAGACAAAATGTTAAAGACTAACAAAACAAAATATTCTATTATATACGAATTGTAGATTTTCGAAAATAATCTATTAAAATATAAATTTATATACTAATTCATATCTAGACGATTACTTTTCTGAAATCTAAATACTTATTGAATATCTTCTGTAAACATTTACGTTTCGAGCATTACTGAAACTGATCGTATAAAATATCATAATAAGATACCTTTCGTATACTGCTATAGGAAATGCTCTGAAACATTAAAATAATTGTAAAAATATTTTGATTTTCCTAAAGAACAAAATTCCTGCAGAATAGTTTAACATAAATAATTTTAACCCTATTTGATATCGTAAGAAAATAAATGCATATGTACATATATACTTTTAACTCTTTCGTCCCGAATGACACATATGGGTACCATGACCATTTTAACCAGTTAACTATGTTTCACGAGTATACACATCATCGTAAAGCTTGACATGATACTAATTCTCTCAGCGATGAATTCTTTATTTTTTCACATAAACACGTACTTCTTTATTCTGCTTTGATCTTTCATTAAAATATACTCTACGTGCATTCGTCCTTCGTTCGACTAGTACACGCTCCATTTTTCGATTTTATTGCGCGCAGAACGAGAGGTTTCTCCAACTAGATTCTACAGTTAACTGGTTAAATTACCAGAAAGCTAGAAAACGCCTTAAGGATAAAGGAAAATTGTACCACACGGGGATCTTTGTTTATGACTGACAGCTTAAGTGCTAATCAGCTGTCAATACATGCGTTTTGATTGATTGGTGCGCTGCCGTAAGTTTTTTTTACAAAGTTCGTCAGTTAGTCTAGTGGCATTGTGTACTTAAAAAAGAATTTTTAATGGCTTGAAAAATTCTCGCCAGTAAATCGTTAATTTTAGTCGTTGTTCCTCAGCCAGATCCGATAGATTTCGATTGAGCCTTTTCACCTATTCAACTGATCGCAGTGCAACTAAACAGTCATGTGGACAGCAAAGATGAACTGTTCCTCCGAACCACAGCATAACCCTTCCAAATGATCCAGAAACAGGGATCACGTGCAAAAGCTAAGGGTCGTCACGTTAAGATTTACGCGACATTCATGGTCTCGCGGTCGGCTTTAAACGCGCTTCCCTGCAACGGGGGAACAATAATCTCGATCGTGCTGTGTTTAATGAGCCACCAGATTTACTGGGGACCAGAAGCGATGCTCTGACATTGTACTTTGCAATCCCTACACACGTAGTGTCTAATTACCTCTTAGTAACTTACACCTCTGTAAAATTTTCCTTTTGAGGAAAGGTATCGAACTCGGAAATTCAAAAAATTATGAAACTTTGTTTTTAAGTAGAAGAAATTAACCTTAATAAACTATAATTTTTTTCACGCTGAATTTCACTTTGAAACCACCCCTTGAAAATTGCAAATTTTTCTTTTCCGCAAATTATTTTGAAAACGGTAAGGGATAGCGAGCAATAAATTTCAACAAAAAATACATTGTTCTTTCATGTCTATAAAATCGCAGAATATAATATTTCAAAAAATTCAAATTTTTGAAAATTTTGAAAATTTCAAAAATATTATTTTGCAGTTTTATAGACGTGAAAGAACAATGTAGTTTTGGTTGAAATTTATTTTCTCTATTTCTTATTCTTTTCAAGATAATTCATGAAAAAGAAAAATTTGCATTTTTTCAAGGAATGATTTCACCCCTTCAATATGAAATTCAACACGAAACAAAAATCGTAATGTATTAGGCTCGTCTTACTCTACTTACACACAACATTTCATACTTTTTTAAATTTCCGGGTTCGACACCTTTCCTTGTTAGTTTCTTGCTTAAGAATGATGCCAAACGTGCGAAATTTGGTTTAAACGGGCAAAATAAAAGTTAATATAAGATTTAAATAAATACATAATTAATGTAGTTAATATAACATTATATAGTAAAAAATTCTTTTACAACATGATTTTATATGGTTTTAAAAATAAAAACTGTACTGTATATTTAACTGATATAAACTACAAAATAAACTATTAAAATTGGCTATGAATCTAGAAGGTTAAACTGCAAATCATTTATTTTTCCTAGTACTAAGGCCAAAAGAAAACTGTTCATTACTTCGAATAATAGAATTTTGAACAATTGTGATTATCGTTCTCTGAAATGGTTCCACTAGTAAACCTGTGCAAATTCGTGGTAACGTATCTCTGAGACAATCACCCAATATCCTCGAATACCGGATAATCTGCTACTGAAATCTCGTCCGTGCCGTATACGGCAATTGTTTATTCTGTATATAGGGTATTTTGTGAATCTTAATGTCTTTGTTGCTATTACAAAGAAAAGTGTATTTAATTAAATTCAAACTTCTATTTTTCAAATCAAAACTTTAAATTGAGACCTATTCATACTTAAAATTGTTTAAAAATATTTGTCATGTTCCTTTAATTGTATCAACCACAGCATTTAGTTTACCATATAAAAAACGTAGTGGAACAATTTATAATAGGTACTTTACTATAGTTGATATTACAATAAGAATAATGAAAATATAATTAAATGTACACCTAGAAGAAAGGTTTGTATATCTTACATTTCATAAAAGTCACAGTAAAAACATAGGAACAATTCATTGCTCGATATAACAATTAAAAAAGTAGATCTTGTAATATACCTTCTAATATAGATCATACAAGTCCTTCTTTTGCTTCGAAACATAAAAAATATTTTATAGAAGTCAGCTGCTTTTTAATTGCTACAGGCAATAATGAATTGTTTTTATGTCTTTCTGTGACTTTTATGAAATGTTTCATATGTTTCTCTTGTAAATACCAATTCAGTTATTCCATATAGGCAATATGCGTCTAAAAATGCTATTCGTAAATTTTTATTTACATTATTTTGTTTGTTATTATATTCTTCGTATATTCGTATATACAGTGTGTCTCACAAACTCTGTTCACTTAAATATCTTGGTTATTTCAACCCATACGACAAAACGTCACTTACAGAAGTTGTAGGGTTCAAGAAACTACAAAATATGGTATTTATTCGTGAGATATACTGTATGTGTAACGCTGTTGATTACCTTTGCTATAACATCACACGAAACAATTGCAAGAAAGGTACTGTCCCATTAATGGATCCCATTGGCACATGTTCAAAATACATCGGAGAAAAGTCATTGCAAAACAGTGCAATACGAGGAGTCACGGGATACCTAAAGCCTTTTAAATTTCTATGCATCCTCGTACCGACAGCGACTGTTTCATGGTGTGTACTCTTGACTTTATGGTTATTACTTCGAGGAGCGTAGGCTATGGCTTCTCGTAAAGTCATCTCACACGCGCCGGGAAGTTTCGAACGCAGCGCTAGGACCTTTTTACAGTGGAGGTCCTATGTTAGCCAGGCCGACCTTTGATTCAAAGGTGAAGAGGAGCAGGGAAACTTTTCCACTCACGACGCTCGTGTCTTGGCGTGCGCCAATAATTTTGCGTCGGAAGCCGAGTGTTGTAAGTGGAAGAGTCACCTTTCCCCTCTTCGCTTTTGAACCAAAGGTCAGCTTGGCTAACATGGGATCTCTACTGTACCTTCGGAGCCTTTGCTTATTTCAGCCACTAATGGGAAAATTACTTGCTTCTAAAATTTCTAAAAGTCACCGAAGACGCCTTCACCTTCCTTTTTTATCAACGACGAGAGTTTTTCAAGAAATGTTCAAGAAGTCAGCTACGAGACTCCATACGCTCAAGAGAATTTCCAATCTACGTTTAACCCTTTTGTCCCTGAATATGTATTCTTTTTAATGTGAATCTTGCGAGAAAAAACTTACAGCTAAACACCAATCAACCAGAACACATGTACTGACAGCTGATTAGCACTTCAACTGTCAGCCACAAGCAAAGATTCCCTTATATAGTCGTTTTCTAGTTTTCCGATAATTTAAAATGTTTACGGTACCTACTGTAGAAGAGAGAGAATTTTACAGTGTGAGTGAGAATGCGTGTGCTGCGTGGTGTGACGAGGCGATCATCAACAGAGCACGATCGCAACGATTAGGCGTTTTAGCGTCTAATGGTCGAAAACGATCGTGTCCAGGTCATTAGGTCAGTGACGCCTAGTCGCGGCCCGCGGGGTGTATGAGTATGCGTGCATCTGTGTATGTCAGGATGCGTGAGTATGGGTGACTGGCGGAGCGAACGCGATCGTGTGAGTCGACCGTAAGATAACAAGCGAAGAGAACGTGTCAAGAGAGAGAATATTTCGTAGAAACAGAGCGAGGTGTGTGTCTTTGTATAAGAGTGTAATAAAGAGTAAATATCCGTTCTCCGCAAGTAATTAATCCGATACTATCAGTACCATTCAGGATGAAGGAGTTAATTTTAGCGACCCAGGTCACCAAATAGTTAAACTCCTATACCAGCTAATACAGTCGACTTTTAATTTTGGTAAATGTCATACAAAAGTTTGTCTTTTTTATAAATAATTTCGATCGCTTCTCTTTTCCGGACATATTTATGTGAATATATAGGAAAAAGTTGTTTAGAACGACGTCCTTGGCAACAAAGTGATTGTAATCAGTCAGGAGGTGACTGATATCTAGACATGTACCTTAACCTTTAATAAACAATTCAAAGATATTTAGCTATAGTAAGAGTATTTAGAATTTGAACACGAACGTGGTAAAAAGGCAGCTATGAAAGACACCGTAAGGCAAGCGGCCAAATCGCGAATTACCGGTTCCTCTCGTAATACGTACTGACGGTTTCGAAAAGAGAGAATGAACTTCCCTAAATTGTTTTACTACGGCGTGAACCAGCTAGCGGGAATAATATCGCCGGGAGCTTTGAGCATGCTCGAGAGAAAAATTAGAAAGTTCTCCCTACGTGGTGGGAGACTGGGTTAACTTGTTAATTATTTAATTTACGAGTTGGTGGTACTCTCCTCTGTAGTACACGCATTCTTGCGGACTCGTTGTAGCTGAATTCGCTTTGAATTTTCCTCTTGATGAGGAAACGCTTGCGGAAACGGAACTTATAGAAACTGCAGGTGCGATTGAAACAGTAACCAATACAGAATCCTTTCTTTAGCACGAACAATATGCGCGAAAAATGATACTTTAGTAACGTAATTTCGGTCTCATGCGAACTTAAATTCCGGTTTATAGATATTTCGGGTGCCAGGAAGGTAGCTATTCAAATATTGACAACGTATGCTAGTTTTCTATAGTTTAGAAAGATTATTTGAACGAAGATATTTATCCATGTGTTAATAAATATTTCATAAATGTTTCAAAAATATTTTGTTACCTCCAATGTTTTAAGAGATACTGGTTTTTTATTTTATCAATTTAATATTATATTGTATTAATATAGAATTTGTAATTGTAAGTGTATAAATGATTTCGATGCAGATCCTTTGATTGAATAAAGTGTAATAGTTAATGTTTAGAAAAGTCTATTAGGAAAATATACTAAACACCTAATTAATTTTCAGAGAAGTACATGCAATACATAACGTTATGTATCTTTAGAATCTATAAGAATAATAAAATACGATAATAAAAAGTAGATTAGAAAATGAAAATATAAATGTATGTATATGGGTTGCTTAAAAACAAAAGTTTAAAGAAATGTAATTTAATAAGACAGAAATAACGAATTGCATTTTTTATTAGCATATATTATATCAATTAATGGAAATAAGGAAAAATGAAAAATCCGAAATGGAAATTAACATACAGGAAGTATATTTATTTAATTTTATATGTTTTCCAACATTTTCAATACAAATATTGGATTTAATTGCAATAATTAAATTGCTCATTGATTCAATCCTGCTAGTGTCTCGATGCTTGTTGTGGACAAATCAATATATGATTAATTAATTACATAGTATATTCCTCTGGTAGAATCATTTCTTCATTCATTATACGTATTTTAATTACATACGTCTAACAATAACACGAATTACATTATTTTGATATTTGTAGTGGGTATAATTTTCATAAATGAGATAGTTGTCGTTGCTGAAACCTTTAATATTTTATTTACACTCTTCGTTTCATATAAAACTACCAATGCACCGTCCGCATAATACCAAAATAATAGAAATACATATATATTTACATTTGCGTTTCTAATGTCGATTATTTTTGCTCGCGTTTTTAACGTTGATCTTTGTGAAACTTGTAAATGATTAATTTGCTTACTCAAACAACAAGAATTGATATGTAGCTCTTTTTTTCTAGCGTTTAAGAGTACGATGCACGATTCAATTTTTTATGGTAATAGTATTAGAAGTTCAAGAAATTTTCATGCAAAAAGAGTTGTTGAGCCTTTAGCCTTAGTTTCTAATTTCAGTGGGCATTAACAATTCGTGTACATAAAGTCGACGGAATATTAGCTGCATCGAAATGCGCATATTAATAACGATGGTCGATATAGTTTTCATGAAATTGCGTTTAGCATTATCGAGACATTACACGTACAAGCATAATAATGAGATTGCTCAAGAATATGCGCATGGATTCTACCTCGTGTGCTTCGATCCTGGGATGTACATTCACAAAAGCATGTATGGATGTGCAGTTTCTCTTTTCATACTTATTGTGCCAAGAAAATTCATTTCTGTAATTAACAGCTTGAACGATAAATAGAGGGCTCAACAATCAAATAATGTAAGTTACACTTATATTCTCAACATTTAAAGAGTGTTTTTGTTATTGAAATTTTGAGTTAATTATACAATTATATTACTTAGCTTCTTTTAGCAATTAGATGTGTATTTAATAACAGAATTAACTTAATTCTGCAAGTAATGCTTCACTTGCTACATAATTTTAAGGATGAAAATTCTTATAAACTGCGTGAAATGAAAATGCGACTTACACTCATTGATTCGTAATTCGTAATTCGTAATTCGTAATTCGTAATTCGTTATTCTTAATTTGTAATTCGTAATACTCAATTCGTAATTCTGTAGCTAACTTAGTTAATACTATGTAAAACGATCGACTCCAGAATCGTTTTAGAAATAATTTGAAATTAAAACAAATAACTGAGTTAAAAATTCACCAAGGATTATACGAATATTGAAATCACAGTCTAATACATAGTTGTACAATCTATTTGCATTATAAATACTAATGTGCATCTCGATAATAAGTTTTATTGTATTATTAACATGGAAATAATTGTATATGCTACAGTGAACAATTTAATTGTACACAATAATTGGACTCAGTAGTAACAATTATTGTACTTGTCTAGTGCATAGAAACTAGGGGCTTTATACAGATACGTGTATTTTTATATCATTGTTACTGCAGAACTCGTAAGCTTCAGCACCAGAGCCATTTCTATAATCCTCGCATAGTACAGGAACAAGAGCAGCGCACTATTATCACAATATTGTAGTTTCCTCGTGTTAATACACGTGCTTCGTAACTGATAACAGTGTTTCCATCTGCACGCGTCCATAATAAAACCTTATAGGTATTTACGTGTTTCGAATACAAGAGAGATAAAATTAAACATAAAACGTTCATATGTAGTTACTTTTACCTACCAGCAAGTAAATGTCGTTACAGAATTTGAATTCTAGGAAGGATCTATTTCATTTTTTACAAAATCTTTTTTACTATCAGTTCCTATCTCTCTTATCAGTTTCACTACCAAGATAAATTTAGTTTGAGATCCTAATATTCTTAAAGTAATTTCTATATACTTTTACGATGTTTAAATTATATTTTTAATAACTAAAATGTCAACAGTTACAAAAATAAATATTTATCTAACAATTAGAAACAATAAGAAACATTAGCAAGATATTCAGGTAATATTAACATAAAAAAGTTAGTTTAACTTTTAAATATGTATGTGAATGTATTAAAGCCAATGATAATTTTTAACCTTGTATTTTTATAGAAAATATACACAAGTTTATTAAGAAGAGTTCTAAAATTGATCATAAATAAAGTTCTTATTGCTTTTGCGACTTTTCTACTATTGTGGCCCATACTGAATTTTGTGGGCTAATAATATTGATTTTATTACTTAGGGAGTCGAGCTTTAGAACGTCGAACCATTATTGTTTGAAAACTAATTTAACGTGTAGCGAACTTTCTTTATCAGTACCTACATTTTATATATTAATGCTGTGACACTGCTTCACTGTATTCTACTTACCAATTATTCGTTTAAGAATGAAAAAAGCTTACATGTTATGATCGCACAAGAATTAAAAATTTATAAATATCGAACACTAAATTTGAAAAAGTGTCCGTAAGTTATAAAGACAACAGTTTGACATGAAAATAAAATTTCATCATAATTTTACATAATTGTTTCACTGCCAGAGTTCTACTGATATCCTTCAATTCTTGCCTATTCAGAAACTGGAACTCAGTTATTCATCGATGAATCAATCTATATAAATAATCCCCTGCTGCAGTAACAAGGAAATGTATCGAACCCAGAAACTCAACAAATTATGAAACGTTGCGTGTAAGTACAGTAAGTCAAGCCTAATACAAATATGCAAAAAGGATGCAAATTTTTTTCCCATGCATTATCTTGAAAACGATAAAAGATAACAAAAAAAAAGTTTCAACAAAAAATGTATTGTTCTTTCACGTCTATAAAATCGAAAAATAAAACTTTTTAAAAATTTAAACTTCTTTAGAAATTTTATTTTGCAATTTTATAGACGCGAAAGAACAATGTATTTTTTTAAAAACTTTTTTCGTTATCACTTACCGTTTTCAAGATAATTTACTAAAAAGTCAAATTTGCAACCAAGGAGTGATTTCACTTCTTCAAAGTGAAATTCACCACGAAAAGAAATTGCAATGTATTAGGATGACTTACTCTACTTACACACAGCTTCATTATTCGTTTAATTGGGTTCGATACCTTCCGTCGTAAGTTTTTCCATTCTTTCCAAGTTTTTTGTTACTAACTTGTATATCTTACAGTAACTTTAAGCATAGAAATAGCATAGAATTTTTCATTTTGGCAATAAATTATTAACAATAAGTAGTTCTAACAAATGCAACTGCTACTATGTCGTAGAGCAAGGGGATATTGTAATAATAAATACAGTCCAACAAACAACAATTTCCAACGGAGCGCAGCATACCCCATAAAAGTTCAAATGTGGTATTCTGCGTATCATCAAAGAGTACACCCGAGTCACTTCGATGTCATTTGAGAATTCCCTGCCAAATGCGTTAACATTACGTCCTCGCGCAAGGGATGAAGGCTGCGAAAATATAACCAGGATCGTTCTGCGTCTCACCAATTGGTTAAATAAAACGCGGCGATGTTTCTGAAACTGCCTCTTTCAGGCATAAACGCTGGGGTAACTGCCTCCTGAAATTGCGTTTCACCTTATCGTATACTTTTACTGTATGTAAAACGGTCGCGCGAAATGCAACCTCACGGATCCACGTTGACGCGCGCGCGAGGACACGTCTGTGTATACAGACATGGCGTCCGCGGGGTCTTCCTTTGGGTAGCTGCTCGAAGGAAGCGGTATCATGCTCGAACGATGAGTCTTGTATTGGTCGTGCAAGAGCTAGCTTTGATGTCAGAGAAGTCATATTGTTTCTCGTTTACTTTGCGCGCTTCTAGACTCGCACAGTTACGAACTCGTGCCTGGCGACAGGGCTAAGGTTTCCCCTTCTCGAGACACGTTTGTCTTGTATAGATATACATGAAATTGGAATGAAAATTAGTACACGATGGTATAAGTGAGTATGTATCGGGATAATGTGTAGGGAATTGGAAATTTTAATTAACTTTACCCTAGAACAACCGTGCCCGTCGATATGACAGTTTCCTGTTTTCTTATTTTGCAATTATTGATATCTGGGTTAACCCTTTGTACTCAATTTATTTGCAATGTTGTTGGGTGTAAACTTGTATTTATTTTTACGGAAATGAATTAAAGTAATTTATAGTGGTAGAATTCAACGTTTTATATTTATTTTATTTATTATTATTAGAATAAGATTTAATTTTTATAATCTTTTAAAGTATGGTACTTTTTAAAGTACCACAAATAAAGTATAACGAATTTTTATTGTTATCTCTAGCATGAAATACGAGTGCAAGGGGTTAAATATCCGAAATTTTATGAAATGTAAATAATTTTACTTCAATTCCATAATTAATGTATGAAGAAACTGAAAAAGATCTATTGTTACCATTTTTATAAGGATTATATATTAATTATGTTAAATGATCGGTTTTTTTAGTGTTAAAGTGTGATTTATGGGGATAGCTTGTCTTCACTGTATAAAAGGATAGCAAATTTTGAAGGTTTTTGTTATAAAAGATCAAGTCATACGGAAATTTGATGTATGATATTGATGTGTATGTGATATGTATGGATGTGTTAAGGGAATAATTGTATTTGAAAAGTACAGCTTTTTTTTTTAATTTGAATTTCTGTAATTTAATACTTTCTATTTTTCTATTGTTTGACTTGAATTCCTTTACTTCGATGCTTTATATTTTTCCAAAGTTTGATCTGAATTTCTTTATTTCAACGCATTCTATTGTTCTATTTTGTAAATTAAATTTCTTTACTTTTACACATTCTATTTTCCAAAACTACCATTTTTCAAAAAAAGTGAAATACAAATAATACAAGGAACATTTAAAAGAACTAAATCTACTATGAGAGTGCGAGCATACGACACGACATCTCATTTCGTGTCAAGTTCTATTTCCGTCTCCTCATTCATCATATACACGCTCCTGGACAAAAGTTTGAAACCACTTTGATATGTAACGTCACAATTCAAAATTATATATCTTATAGATATATAAAATAAAATGACAGAAATGATATATCTTTACATTTGTCTAATACACCTCCATGTTCCTTTATCGAAAACAAAAATTCTCCAATAAAAATTGTTTACAAAAAATGAAAGGTTTTCTTTTATCCGATTTATTGGTCCCATACTTTTGACCGACGGTGTATGTATTTCCAAACCTACTTCCATTTACGTAGAAGTTCACATATCTTTTCAAGATAATAAAATTTAAATAATTTCGTAGAAAATACCATGATTAAACGGAATAGCTAGAAAGTAGATAATATTTCCGTTCAATCTGCTGCGTGAGAAACGGTAATCTCATATGCGTCAACTAAACACAGTTTTTCCCCGTAACGTCGCGACGCTCTGTAGTTCCGGGGCGACGCTCGGGAGTAGTGGAAGCTATTTTGTTTTCACCCTCATTGGCTGGCGACTCGCTGCTGCCTCGCGCGGCCGGAAACGACGGGAGACAATGACGAGCGAGCGAGAGAGCGCGATATGAGGACACTAACGCTTATGAGATTGGCCGCACGGACGGGCAGCATAGCTTATGTCACTCTATCGTTCACTATTCCGTGTTCTCTCCGGCAGACGTTAGCTCGCGAGTAAAGCTATACGAAACCCTGCACGCCACATTATGCAAAATAGCTTGAACATGTGAAATTTCTATAGTTACCAACCATACAGCGCTACACTGTGCGATGTGTGACAATAATTGTAAGCAGAGTAAGAAATCAGTGGTCGAAAAGTATAAATATAACAGTGAATTATTTGAAACATTATATAATTCATTGTTCAACTCATTCTTCATCATATGAAAAAGTGGAAAATTGGTTCTTATCACCAAAAATGTTTTTTATTGCATCAAAATAAAAATGGTTTAAAACGTATAGAGGATTAAAAACAGAGTGGTGCAAACAAAGAATTCATCATTTTATTTAGCGCGAATAAAGTTAATAGACACTCATACACTCATATGTATGAGTTTTCTTTGATGAACTTGCTTCAATGAATATTGGAACATGTTGACCAGTAAATCTTTATGATAATGATGGACACGATGTAACTGTTCGTGTTCTTGTTCAGGTGCGATGCAGATAAAAAAAAATCCGCGCATATATGTATACGCTAATGACGCAAATGGGTTAATTCATAATGATAATTATTTAAATAACAGTAAAACTAGTAAGGCATTATATAATTGATTAACATTTGTAATTCTTAAGGAATGTAAGAATTGTAAGAAATCTGTAACATCGCACTACCCCCATTCTGGGTCAAGAATAATATTATTACTGTTATAACCATCACTTTTACCATCATTGCCATCATTATTATTGTTATTATTCCTATTAGTATTATAATTAGCAGTATTACTATTATTATTGTTATTACTATTATATCACTGTTGTTATTGTGTTGTTATTGTTATCAATCTTTCTCACTCCCTCCACATCTTCCATTGAGCAATTTCCCTAAAAATGAGACAAATTTTTCCGAACCACGAACCATGTAGGTAGGCGCGCTATTGACAAAATAGAGTTAACTACGCAGAACAAAAGTCACAGAGTCTATTTTCCGATCTCCTATTATCCATTGAACTTTAACCTGAACTAGAATATACAATTACGATCTGGGAATTAACCTGCCTCATCATAGCTGACATCACATTGACATTTAAAAATTGGATTATAGATCTCATAAATACGTAAATATAACAGTGGAATATTTGAAACACAATATAATTCATTGTTTAATTAATAATAATAATTATTATTATTATTGAAATACTAACGAAAACTTTAAGCATTCATTATCGAAAGGAAACAAAGAAATACAGAGAATTAAATTCGAATGCTCAGTTGCATTTTATTAAATTATTATACTATTATAAAGTATATATAATTGACATTACGAAATGACATGAACTATGAAAAGTAAGTCAGATTATAACCGTATTTAAACACGTTTCTATATATACTATTGAACTTATTTCACGAACGTATGCAGTCGT
The DNA here is from genome assembly GCF_051020985.1 of Nomia melanderi. Lineage (NCBI taxonomy): Eukaryota > Metazoa > Arthropoda > Insecta > Hymenoptera > Halictidae > Nomia > Nomia melanderi. Next base: position 25,463,040 of record NC_134999.1, on the reverse strand, counting down.
AATGAGTTTAAAGATATCTTTAGAATTCGACAATCTTATTTCAGAGGAAATTATAAAAGATCAGTCTAGTCATGTTTGTATAATAAACTTTGCCGTTTTCGTTCTTCTTAGAAAAGGAAATAACAAATTATTTATAAACTCTTTTTTTGGAATGGTGCGATGACGAGATAGGACGACAAGAGACTCACTGACGCAACATGTACAGAATGCAATTTCATCTGTAAGTTACGTTTTCATGTCCACTTTGGAAAATAAGTAACAGTATTTCGATGCATTACCGTCGAGGATACTCGACGTTTTTAAAGAATATAAAAGTCGTACAAAGCTAAAAACTGACTTGCCTTGACGAGACTTTTCCAAACAATGCTGCAACGTGTTGAAAGTATGCAAATATAGTGCAGTTCGTACTTTAATATTTGCTTTGCAATTACATTTCTTTGTTCTCAGATTCCTTTGTTCTTTCCTTTAACTTGATGAACAATGTTTTTGCTATTCATTATAAACTTTACATTCATAAAATTCATTATGGACCATTTTAAATTTAATCAAAGAATGTATGTCGAGAAATGAAATTGTTTGTTAGAATTTGTTATGGATTATGCATTAAAAGAATTAAGAATCTCGAGAAAATTAGATCTTCGTGTTAAAAATATTTAATATTTGAATAATTAAAATATTATTCATGTTATTAATTAAAATATTAAGTAATTTCTAAATTTATATGTGAAAAACTTTATATATTTGTATTAAAATTATTCAAATACTGATAATCTTTGTGGGAACTAAAAAACATAACATTCTTAATTATCATTAAAAGTACTTGAAATATTTAGACATCATTCAAACTTCACTTCATTTCTCTTCACTTTCTTTTGAAAGTGTAGCAATTTCTAACTTTCTAACTTCTTTTCACATTAAATACAGTAGGGGATGAATATTGAATTCGTCATATATTTTTAGTTAGCATTATATAATTTATATCATATAAAAAACTCTGTGTCTTAAGATTAATGTATTTCCGATTTATTGCAATACCAGTTTGTGAAAAAGAGCATTATGTTTTAACTTCCTTAATGGTTCTAAAATGGAACCAACAATTTTAAGAACTATATCAATAAGTTTGTTCATTATAATTTGATACAATTCAAATGAATAAGTTTGTTCTAAGATGAATACCTAAGTATTCTTAAGAAAATTATTGTTTAAAATTTGAAAATTATTAAGCATTTAATTGTCTCGCATATATGCATACCTCTATAAATACATAACGCACAAACATCCAGTAATGAGTGTAATTTTCTCTTATGACATCTTCCAACATTTGGGAGTGCTGTTAATTATCATTTTTTAGCAGCGAAATAATTTTAAAAGCCAGACATCATAAAAGTACCAAGAAAACCTCATTGTTTTAAAAATGTAATTGTTGTAGCTCTTCACAAGATTTCAAGTTTTAGAAAAACAAATTGAACTATTTTTGTTTAACTTTATATTAGTTCCTAAGAATAATTATAGTGATATCGTTAAATTATCTATGTTTATTTTGTTGTTCATGGCTATGCTAAGAAATTAAAGTTATTTTGCGTGCGCGCTTTTACTTACGTTGCTAAGTCCCATCAATTATTCCAGAACCAATTTTCTTGTTGCCCGAGCTTCTCCGTTGCATTAAGTTTGTCGATAAACTCCTTATAGTAGCTTAATACTTCAATGGCGTTTTATAAGGAGCAATATTTATTAAGATACAGTTTCTCGTTTTAAATATGAACCTAATTAAAGCAATTTACTCTTAATTGATAAGTGAGAGTTTCTGGCCTATTATGGTAAATAGATTGATTGAAATCAATAATTTTGAATGGTTATAATGGATAATCAAAGGTAAACAAAGAAAAACGGTTACTTGATTATTACTTAATTATTAATTCGGTTTATAATTCCTATATTATTTATATATTTATTATAATTACTCTAATTACTATAGTTATACTGCATATAATATTATTAAAGTATCTTTAATTTATTATTAATTATACTTTTTAACATTTACAATTTGCTTTAATACAAAATTTTTATTGAAATTCGTCTGAAATAACATCTATTACTTGAATCAATAATATCACAAACGTCATTTTTAACACCGTAGATTTTTTTTTAACATACATGGTTATTTAAACATTACATCACGTGAACGGTAAAGATTTTTAACTACATTGACCTGATTAATTCGTTAAGTCGACATCATTTATTACATACATCTTCCTTCACTTTCATGTAGTTCTCCCTTTACATTTAATTTTCTTACAGAGAAGTCTGCTGATAAAAAAATATTTTTTTCCAAGATTAAATAGATGTTTGATATATCTTCAATATTACATTCAATGCGTTCAGAAAAGACAAGTTTCCGGTATCAAATTTAAAGAATTACCTTTTTATTTACGATCAGTAGAACATGTTTTCAAAATTTGTTCATTTATTCCGGCTAGTCTTCGAAAGTGATTAATTTCATAAGGCACTATAATGGACATGGAATAACGCCGGAAAGGGAAATGGAAGAAAATTTCAAATATTATATTGTTACCTTGTAGCGAAGTGGCAAGAGGTCGCGTTTAAACGGGAAATGGCTTCATTTGTAACCAGTTGGTCGATTCAGCGTTGTATGAATTTTTAACGAAGCCTGCGGTATATCATGTTCGCATGAAACTCGGCACACTTGCATCTGTTGTCGGTTAACCCACAATTTATCCAACTGAATCCGCAAATGGTAGTCGGCACTTACCAAACAGTTACAACAATGTACTTAAACCAGTTCTCTTTGAGCACGTTTTAGGCGCAAGTAAAACAACTGACGTCGGAAATAATATTATTCTGCATTAAAATGCTAGTATCCCTTTGAATGATCTACAAAGGAATCTTTATAACCTTTAACCCTTTCATCCTGAATGGTACACATAGGTACCACAAACATTTTGAATTACTGGAAAGCTAGAAAACGCCTAGATAAAGAGAAATTGTGCCACAAGGAGAAGTTTGCTTATGGCTGACAGCTTGAGTGCTAATCAGCTGTAGTACATGTGTTTTGGTTCATTATTGTGCAGCTGTAAGTTTTTCTCTCAAGATTCATATTAAAAAGAATACATATTCAGGGACAAAAGGGTTAAGCCTAAATTGGAAAATATAAAATAAATTGGAAATGCTCTTGAGCATTGACTTTTTGACCATTTCTTGAAAAACTCTCGTCATTGATAAGAAAGGAAGATGAAGGATTAATCTTAAAATAAATTTTGTGATATTTCACATTCACGAACGATTGGGTTAAGTATGAACGTAGGGTGTCACAGAGCTCTATGTATCGTGAATTTTGGAATCAGAGAAATTTTCGTTATATAGTTAACAGCATTGTTATGTAAAGATATTTAAATAAGTAAAAACAAATGAGTACAATACAGCTTTGTAGTAGTTGCTGCCGACGAGAATATTTAATATTAATCGGTAATCTTCACTTCCATACTTAACCCTATGATTTCTTTTGAACTGTGATCGGTCGAACTACTTTGTTATCCATAATTTATAAAATGTAGTAGAAAATTCCACTTTCATTATATGTCAACGTGTACGCTAAGGTGTAATCATTGATAAGAGGAATAATATGTAATTTGCATTGTGGCGGTAATTCTAGCCCTCCACGAACAGAGGACCAACACGCCCTAGGCCTTTTCCGTTCCTAGTCAGTTCTGCGTGAATTTCTGTATAAGTGTCTGCTAAACCACTTCCATTCGTCCCGACGTCTAAGGCACAGTTTCACCAGGTTGCCTTACTGACGAGTCCACTAGACTACGAACGAAACGTCTCACTCCTTCTCTCCCAAACTTTTCTTAGTCCATCCTTTACAGTAAATACTAAGCCGCTTCAGCATTCAAACAAATTGAATAATATTTATGTTTGTTAAATTCTATTTGAAATCTTCACCACGAGTTTGACACGACATTGTAGGGAAAGGGGTTAATGGTTAAATTTGCGTTCATACGAATGGGAAGATCCCATATTTTTCCCTTAACAATACATTGCCTTTTATTTTTTTATTTTATCTTTTGTTATTTAGTAAGTCTTGAATTGAGATTATTTGTAATTTGTTACAAACCTTCTTCGCTTTTTTAGAAATTAGTTGATTCATTATCATCCGGTATCTCGATAAAAATTCTGCAAGGAGAAGCGTTTTCATTAAAAAATGCATGAATGTGTTTAATTGCTGAAATATTCCAAGCAAGATCTACTTTCTTACACATTTTCATAAACTTAGGGACATTTTGAAGTGAATTCAATACAGAAATTCGAAGAATTGACGAAGTTCTAACATTTTGAAGGGAACGATCCAAATAACTTACTTAGTGGCTCATTCAGGCGTTTCACAGCTGTCGACTTAATGTTCCATCATAAAACCAGATTCATAGACCAAGCCGATCCTTTCAGAATTTGGGTAACTTTGTAATACCTTTCTGGTGAGAAACGGCATGGAAAATTAATGGGAAATATAATTTACGATGCATTATTACACAAACGTAACTAAATTTTGTAATTTTACAACAGAAATGAAAAGGGAAAATATTTTCATATTTTCTATAAAATTTTAATAGAAGATAAACTCTACCAACAAAATTTTCTCACAAAAACAAATTTGTACATAGTGTCTGTGGTAAAAGGTTCATGCTGTAAAGAAAATGAACACATACTAACATAAAGCTATTTTGGAACGTGAAGATCTTGAAACTTTACGATTTATTTCTAAATAATTAATTAGTTACAATTTAGGGAACGTTGTTTAGATAAGTTCTAGTGAAATAATACTAAAAGCTTGAACACGCTAAATTATAGAATCGTCTTTAAGTGGATTATTTAAGTCCGAAGATATTATAGATATATTAAATGATATGATAATAAACAGTTTAAATTGACCCGATGCCAAAAATGGACCTGCCTGTGGTTTTAAGGGTTCGACATCATTGTAAATTTTGATTTTTAAAAATTTTTGTCAATTATTATTATATTGAAGTGAATCATTGTATAGTGTCTATTATATTAATTTAATTCTTCTCCTATTACGTTGGCATGAATATTCACATTTGGAAAATATACAGTTAAAAAATTAACTCTTTGTATTCGAGAAGTGACTCACAGTCGTCATTTGGTTTGACAAGATAAAATTATAAAGTTTGATATTCAATATCAAAGTTCGTGTAATGTAATTATAAAAGAAATGTTGAAACATAATAATCTTTTCATTCGTATATTATTTGTATTTATATTAGTTACAATAAATACCATTAATATTTTAATAAAAACAAATAAATACAGCTAGCGGAAAAAATGTTCAAGTGCGAAAGGAGTATTATCCACCTAATAAAAGATATATACAAAGTTTTGTTTCAATAAATGAAGTATATTAAAGTTTATTTAGAATTTCTCATTTTTATATTTAATTATTAAATAATAACCGGCGACATGGAATAGCTTCCGTGTAAAATTTCCGGTCAACAATGTGTTATATGAAAATCTGCATCAGTTTCAAAATATCGTCAAACGCTATGTGATTAATTGGTAATTTTTGGTTGGACACGCGATCGTTCGCAGGCTTTTCTCCAGAATGTAACCTCTCCGACTTAACTTCCCATTATGAACTTAATTACGTCTGACGTATCATTTATAGCGGGCACCGGAAGGAATAATTCCAGACATTTCAAAGGCAAGACCACGGTGAAACATGAATATCAAGCTGCGAAGGAATGGAAGCGGTCGGGGCGAAGCGCAATTCGCGTAATTGGTTGAAAGCCGAAGACGGTGTTCCGCGCCGGAAGTGAAATAGCCTATAACTCTTCGTAAAAGCTCGGGCACTGATTGCTGAGATCGGTGAAAAAGTTGAAAGATGTCCGGGGAAACCGTAAGTGAAATTCAGTGTAGAAGACTTTAATTCAGCCGGTGACTCTAAAAATCTTTCATTGATGCCGGGAATTTATCGGCCGGCATCGAAAAATTGCTTTCCCCCTTTTGGCCCGCGGTAAATTACAGCTTTTTCAACGGAACAAATATTTGAAGGATTCACCTCGATCCCTGGCCCCACGAACCATTATTCGCCTCCCTGTAACGAAAAAGAAGGACCTCTCGTCCCTTGAACGCTCCGCTTCGCCTAGAATGAGGGTCTCTAAATACTTTAGCCAGGTATTGGCTTCACTTATTTTCAAAGATCCAAATTCATCCATTTTTCTGTAAGGACCAGTTACATTTCTGTTGGAAAATTGTAAAAATACTTGCCAACTTTTTGACCTACAACACTGTGTCAAGCTCGTGACGAAAATTTTAAACTGAATGATAAATGTGAATGTTATTTGTTATTTTTTTAATATAAATTAAATATTATTATAGTTAAGAAATAAATCATAAGGCATAGGGTTAACGCGTTGACTGTCACGAAAAACATCAGTGTTTTATGTATCACTTATTCTTTAAGCAACAAAGATAAAAAGGAAGAACTATTAATTATTTGGTATCACAATTCTTACGTTACACTATTATTTTGTTATTTACACTACTAAACATTTTTATTCGGTATCAATTATATTACAAGTTATAACTATTTTCTTATAATTTGGAAATTACGGTCATCAATGACTGTTGTGGCAGTCAACGTGTTAATAATAATCTGCCAAATAACTTTCATCTGCTCCTTGAAAAAAATCACAGCAAAATTAATCTTGATTCGAGTCAGAAAAGAACCTAGACCTCGATCAAGATTAAGACTTCGAACTTATTTATAATTTTATTCAGTAAGTAAAGTGTCCAAGCACTCAAATCTGTAATTTGATAAACAGAATGTAGGTATTACATCATTAAATTGTTTACTTATTAAATTATATTACTGATCATTATTAAACTGCAAATATTTATGCATTTATATCTTTTGCCGAATTTTAAAACACAGTGAAACTAACATTAATGTAGTTTCACAATACGCATATGTAATTATAACACGACAAAGCACTTAAAACCGCAACTAAAACATTTGTTTCCTTTCTTTCTTTATGAAGTAATATGGAGAAGCATTTTAGTTATTGCGAACAAGGGATCGACCTTTATTACGATTAAGGATAATGAAAGTGGTCCGTACTTTCAGTATCTACAGACAACAGTGCAATAACTGAAGTTGGGTGAAAATGGATGTTTGGGATATGAATAGAATCATTTTAATTATCTCTACGCTGTATCTCCTTTATATTCTGTTCTTACATTCGGAGCGTCAGAGCATCTGGAACTTCTTTAATTGCGTCGGAAGTTAATGAAAGGAGTGTAAATCATAACGACGCGATAACGTCCACAGAGTAATAACTGGAATGTGAGATTTGAAGATATGAAGCAGTTGATCTGAAATCATTTTGAACACTACATATAGCGTCAGAGTTCTCTTGTGATACATTCGCATTAATCCCAGGATGACTAACAAGGGAAGTTTGCCAAATGTTATATGAGTTTCGGAACAATGATGATTAAAAGTTAGAAGACTCGATCTCCTGAAGTGTCAAATCAGTATCAAATAATCAAATAAAATTTTGCAATTCCTCAAAAAAATGAAGTATAATGTTTGCTGCAAGTACTTTTCAAAATGGGTATACGAATTTCTGTGTGCAATTTTATTGACTCTTCAATTAAATTATTGCAGAAGTCACGACAATCCACTGCAGCTATCCAATTCTCTCGAAAAATGTTTTCTTAACCGGGTCAATATCATAGACTTACTCTTCATTACATTAACGAACTGTATCTTCCATCGAAAACTGCTGATTCTTGCAATATTGACTTATCATTTCGCAAATGGCCATTGCAAGAACTATTTCAGCTTTCCTTGATTCTGCGTTACTATTGCCTTCTCCGAAATATTCATTTTGAAAATAGAATTAAGTTTGAAGATTAAAAAATCATTACTACGTTACCTGTAGATTGTATAAAAACATTTCTTATATGAAATGATTCTATAGAATATTCTGAACGACGTGGCATATGTTTTCATTATATTGAAAATATTTAACCATAATTAAGCCATTTTTATCGAATGAAAAGAACTATGTCACAAGACACTATTGCATTTTCACACTGATGAAGTTATCAGGAACATGCATTTTTTAAAATGAATTAAATAAAATACAAAATTTAAATTAAAAGTACAAAGAAGAAAATGGTAATAACCATATTCTATTTAATAAACTGCTTCTTGGAAAGAGATAGTAATCTGTTTTAATATATTATGTGTCTATACTTTACTAATAAAATATTTTTGTACATATAAATTCGAAGACGATCGTATTATTAGATTTCCAATGAAACACTTTCACAATATTTTCGACCTTTCCTCATTTATTTTATATACCCTAGAAATTGTAAAAGAATATTTCTTTACATCTATGTTCAGAACTGGTTACGAAAAATATTGACGCCACTTTCGTGGCTAGCCGATGCTGAAATTTCCTCGTGAAACCCACTTACCTCGTTCCTCAAGACGTCGACACTTGCAACTTCCTCCCATTACCGTCCCAAAACTAATTCAACACCGGGCGAACCGAAAATTCGTCGCGAGATAGAATATTCTCGAAAACTGGCAAGTGATTTCGAAGTTCTAATCGATGGTGCGCGTTGCGTGTTGCGTATTAAAACAGTTTTAAAGCTCAGAATATTAAGCGAACACTGCGCGAAATGTTCTCCACAGCGACAGTTAGTTGCGGCGATATTCTCTCAGGTGCGGGGAACGTCTCGTTGAGCAAATGAGCAGCTCACTGGCTAGATCAGTTCTCTTCACTCCTCGAATTTTTTTCAATTTTAACGTCAAAGAGAGTAAATAACTTTTGATGTTTTGCATTTAAGATAATTTTCCTCATCATAAAGTTTAATACATCCAATTCTGTTTTTGCATGATAGCTACATTCCCTGTTAACACTAGAACTACCGAGCACTTAACCAATTAATTGTGTTTGATAAGTATACACATCGTTTTCACAATCAAAATGATACTAATTTTTTCAACGACGAATTATTTACTATTTCAGATACACGTATAATTCTTCTTCGTTTTACTTTAATTGTTCGTTAGAATATATTATAGGTGCATTTGAGGTGCGTTTGGCCAGTACACATCATTGTATGATTTTATTGCGTGCATAATCAAAGACTTTTGAATCTAAATTCCTCAGTTAACAGCTTAAATTGACTTTTATACATTTCTTTATAAGAGCTAAGAATGTATTTATTAAGATTTCAGTTGGCTTGTATTTCAATTTAGGTATTACAAAATCAGCTTCTTTAATCATCTTCTAAAGAAATATCTGTACCTTTTCAGTAATTGTGAAGGAAGAAATGAGGATTGAGTTATTTTAATCCATCTGGTATACTGTACTTACAGAAGAGTAAAGACTGGTTCCAAACTTAAGAAATCAGCAAAATAATACAATAAACCATATGAAAATTCTAATGATGACCGGAGCTTCTAAATTGCTTGAAAACAAATGCAATAAGAACACTGATATTAAACAAAAATATTTGATAACGTAAGCAACTTGACAACAGTGCAATGTAAAATCTGTAATACAATTTCATTCATAATTAATTTCACCACCACTTATCTGTGTTACAACTTTCGTCCCTGAATATGTATTTTATGAACTACACAATGCCACTGGAATAACCGGCGAATTTTGAGCAACAAAAATTACGACTGCGCACTAATCAACCAGAAACGTGTACTGACAGTTGATTAGCACTTAAGCTGTCAGTTATAAGCAAAGATCCTTGTCCAATTTAAAATGTTCCTGGTTCCTACAGTCGGGGACAGAATTATGTGGACAGTTGATGGTCAGAAATATCAATGCAATTTAAACAAATTCATCTCCATCAAATCATTCAAGATTAATATTTCATGAAAAAATCTTTTTTATTATTCCGTTTATCCAGTGAAACCCTCGCATCTAATAAATCCCGTAAATTCTCAATGGGGATCAAATTGGGACTCTGTGCTGGGCATTGGAGTAAATTAAAATTTGAATCTTTCAAAAATTGCTTAATATTTTTCGCAGTACGTTTCAAATCATTGTCCTGTTAATATAAAATTCTTTCCTCGACCCCTATTTTTAAAATAGTTTGCTCCAAATCTTTATTTAATATATCAGTGCATTTGTCTACTCATTATATCATCGACTCGATCTCGTAGCATGGAAAATACTCCTAAAACATTAATGTTTCCCCGTAAAAGTTCGCAGCTATTGTCATAAATCGCTGTTTGTATGTTTCATTTCGTTTTCTTCGTATCTGATGCTTTTTTTATCTGCCGCTGTTCAAATTTGCTCTTGTCGTTCCACATTACATTTTTCCTAAATGACAATGGCATATTTACGTATTTTTTAGCAGACACAAAACGTTTGTTTATACTGATTTTACCAATATAAGGTTCACATCTAACTTTACAGCATTTTCATCCGACTTTCTTTAGTTTTCGCTTAATTGTTTTTGCATAAATATTTAATTCTAACGATTCTATAACTTTTCTCGCAGAAGTTGTACCGTTTCGACATTTTTGAAAAATACGATGGCACTGTAACGTTTTCGATAGTAATATGACTTAAATATTTTTTATAAATCTTCTCTACTACGCTTTTATGTATATGGTACTTTCTGGCAATAGTACGATAGCTGATGTTATTACAACAGTACTAAACAACTAACCCGCGAATTTGATTTGCAATTTCATTAATTTTCGACATTATGCTACTATTTAACAAACGATGTTAACTCTGAAAAACTAGAATTAACACTGAGAATGTTGTGTGAAATTAGCCTTTGCAAGTGTCAGGAATGCACCGTATTTGTTTACATTTTTCGCCTCGCAATAAGACCGCAACCAAGTGTCCGCTTATCTTTGTCCCTCGACAGATAGATGAATGCTTAGTATCGTTTATTCAAACATAAATGTAAATATGTATATCAATTTTTCAATAAATAACTTGCGTAGTATGAGAGTATGTACAAAATAAAATTTACGCGTACAAACTTAGTTCCAACGAGTTTAAAATTCATGGATATATAGTACCACCTCCTACTCAGAAAATTTTGTCTCCGACTGTATGTGTACCATTCAGGATGGAAGGGTTAAAAGGAAAAGAAAAGAAGTTTTCCATTGATACCATGGATGTCTCTTTCTCCGAGGACATATTTCATTTTCGAGCGGCGCACTGACTCTCTCTTTTCCCTCCGTGCCTCTTGAAATATGCAATTTCCCTGGAACGTCAGTGGTAGCCTGCCACGCGAGTCACGAACGGGTAAACGTAGCGCCAGAGATCCTTCCGCGTCTGTCCACGTTTCACGCGCGATACACTAGCCCGGTGAATTTTACAGGACGTGTGCACGAAGGATCCTTTTTTCACGGTCATCTTTAGCATGCAGCACGTGACGCGAGTGGATTTTAATTTTTTTCAAGGAAAATATCGGTGGACACGATTACATATCCAACACACGCACGTGCCCCCAAGCCAGAATATATGCGTGCACCTGGCATCACACATCTATTTGCATGCATTTCCGTTACAGGAGTATGCACGAGCGTGTCTAGAATCAATTTCGAAGGAAAAGGGATATGCGAAGGATTTGTTTCCGTCCTTTCCCGAAGGAATGGATAGATCGACTGTTATAATGGTTCAAAAGTTTGTTTCTGTTTTATATTTGCTTCTAGTTTGGGAGATTTGGCTATTTTCTCGGAGATTGTCTTCTGTTGTTCCTGTGATACTGTTTTTAACACTAAAACTACCAAACGGGTCAAAATTACCCATTCTTGATTTTTTCTTTTTAGAATTATTAAAAAGATAACAGATGTTTCTCTGAAGAGTTATTAAAGAAATTGATTTAGCAATGCGAAAACTGAATTGTAAATCAGTTAAAGTCTCAATAGATGTACTCTAGGAGTTTATACAGAGGAATTTCAGGAAGTCGATTTAATTGCTTAGTAGTTTTAGTGTTAAACTTTGTAAATTTTCTTTTAACACTAGATTTACTGAACGAGTCAAGTTGACTCTTATTGAATTTTTGAAACATCATTTGGTAAATGTTTGGGTCGATTTTGGTTGATGCAGTTCTGTAAATGTGCATCCTAATTGTCTACTTTTAAACCTTTAACTTTTGAAATCTGAATGAACGAATATCAATTTTTCTAAGAACGACAGAACTAAATGTACAGTAAATGTCTGTAAATCTAATGTTAACACGTTCGCGATCATGGCCTTTGAAATACCTTTACTGTGGACTGAGTAAAAATCTCAAATTTGGTACTTCATTGTTTAAGTTATATATCATATACACGCATTAGTTGTTAATTGGAAAAATCCATAGAATAATTATTATGACCAATAAACATCGGCTATAACTTTTCTGGGTATCAGATAGTAACATAATTAATTATTTTTCTATAAATAACAAAGTCACGAGAATGCAACTGATTTAGTCCACTATGATAATGAACATAATGAACTGAATTCCGTTTAACGATGCAACAGCCAATTTAATTTAAAGGTTCAATTTTTACAACTTCTTAGAAATTATACCAGATTATTTTATTGTAATGGAATGTGACGTGAAATAACTGATAAACTCTTTTTTTGTAATTCTTGACTTAGACCACTTTCATAATTACCGGCACATATAATGTGTGATATTTTGATATAGCCAACGTGACATTAGGGTATACCATATGCCAAATATATGTTAATATCATCATAGGAACGTAATCAACAACGTCACACATATGTGTCGCTGTACTCTCTAAACCAATTGCTGTGCCACATATGTGACGCATGGTCGCGAATGTGTTGAATGTTCTTTGTATCATTAAACACGGTGTGAATATCTACTTAGATATTCTTGCTCCACTGAGATACTTTGTATAACTTCCAGAGTTGGTTTTTGATGAAAATCTAAATGATAATCTACTTTTGATTTCAGGTGTATTATTCATATTTCGCAGTTTAATGTCCTTCCTAGTAACAAATTACAAATTATAAGACCGTTAATCTTTATGCAGTTACATCATATGCAGATTTATAAAATACAAGAAAAGTGTAGATTGACCAAAACTGATAGTATAATTATTTTTTACTGTTCGTGCACGCTGTCCAAGCAATGTTAGTGGACGTTACGTAACACTTTCACACGCCGAATTAACTTTGTGTGAAATAGTTGGGATGAAAAAAGGCCGCCTCCTTTTCTCGGTTGAAAGTAGACTGTATGTGTTGATTGATAATGAGTGAAAGGAGTGTGCATGTGTGTACAAAGTTGATGTGTGTGTTTGTCCAGTGAGTTTTGCATGATTTGTAATTAACTTATGTTGACTACATGTCTGTCTGCCCTATCGTGAGTCTGTCAGTCTATATATATAAAAATAGTGGTGTAGGGCGGTGTCTTTGGTGTCAAATTTGAAAGCCGAACGATCGGGGTGTTACCGATGACAGTTTTTTAGCTTACGCCCACATTACTTGTGGTGGAGGTAGGGAGTACGCGTCCCTTCTGACCTGCAAGAGTACCGGTGGCTGCGCGTTCGGGGTTCAAGTGGTTGAGCTACCGTTTTTTATGATATGTCAACTGCTGGTCAGCTATGACCAGATGGTAAAATGCAGCATAAATCTACTCGCACCGACGGCTGTGTCGCATCCAAATAAACCGTGCCGGAACATTTACCTTCATCCCAAGGAATCTTTTGCGTGACGAAAGGAATTCGATTCTTATTCTAATTTCTGTAAACTTTAGGAGAAGAGCTACGTGTATAATGATTTTCTATTTACTTGTACATATGTTTTGAAGTGCATTCAGAACTCATTCATGCTTAACTCTCATCCATTATTTGTTTTACAATAATCAATTTTCCCTTTATATATAATTAACTGACTAATTTTGTGATTGCATTAGCTGGAAAAAGATTACACATGTATACTTATTAAAACATTTGTAGCAGGTCTAAATATAATATTTTGTTACATCTTAAACTTTACAGATACTTAATTATCATTGACATACTGCTACATTATTGGAAAGTCTGAATATTGTAAAATTTTAACCAAAAAAGTTGTTACCAAGCATAAAATGTGTTCATCAATACATATAAACAAGTAAAAGTAACATATTAAACTAAAATCTAATGCTAATACAACTTCAATATGTTACTTTCGCTTGGTTATAGGTATTGCTAAACACATTTCATGCTAGATAATCATTTTTTGGTTAAAATTTCACAATGTTCAGACTTTACAGTAGCAGTATGTCAACGGTGACTAGTTTTAAAGTTTAAGATTCAACGTGTTGACAATTAGCCAATGTAACAAAATATTATATTTAAACCCACTACAAATTTTTAACTAAAAACTGAAATCTAATGTTGATACAACTTGTAGTAAAGTACAGTAAAAATCAAGAACACTTCAAACTGCAAATAGTTAACGAAACAATTTCTAAGTCCCTCGTAGAACACCTTCCCACATCAAATTCTCTACGTGACGCTTCTTCAATCCACCTCGTCCGAGGGTAAAGGAGTCGTGAGCTAACAATAAAGAGGCTTTGTGTCAAGCTCGTTGCAGAGAATTGCAACTCGAATAAAGGAACCCGAAACTACCCACCATCCAATGAGACGATTGCAAACCTCTATCTATCGCTCTGTACACTCGCATCGTCGATCCCAGACATTGTAACTATAAAGAGAAACTACTATAGACAGAGAAGGGTAATCACAATCGATCGACTGTTAATTAGAATCGTTTGCCCCGGTTAAATCGCGCTCATTAAATTCTCTTCGATTCTCAATAACGGTCCCTTGATCGGCACATTCAAGTGTAATAAGTTGCTTCCTTTCTCACAGGGGGATTACTTGCGGCGATCAGTTTGCACCGCAAGAGCGTTCCGCGCGTATATCTGCAAAAATGATTATACAGCCAGACCTCGTTTAACGCTATCCCAATTAACGGAAATACGATGTAACGCGGTTTCTTCTAAATTCTAAAAAGCTCTAAATATCTTATGACTCGAAGTAATGGTTTTGTCATTGAAAAATAACTGTTTAATTAAAAGACAAATAACGTGATATTAAAAAAACTTTGTTATTTTTACTACATGTTTTTTTATTTATACTTGTTATGTAATAGAATGATTTCATTTAACGTTGTTTTGGTTAAAATTTTGTTTTTTAAAGATATAAATATATGTTGAGCGTTAATCGAGGTATTACTGAATTTGTAAAAGAATGTAATATGTATTGAAAGTATATTTAAAACAATTAATATTCTTCGAACGAGGTGTGCTAATGTTCTTATATTTAACATATTTCCTTTTCCCTACCCGTTTTCCTTTCAATTTTGACTGAGGCATTATAAACCAACTCTACTTGTTTAGATTTTCACTAGACGAAAAACTTTCTGTTTTTATGACAACGCCTGTGCATAAAATATAAATGAAATGTAAATAATGATTTGACAGTGCTGTTGCTACATCTTCAACCGATTAAAATTCTTTAGAAAAGAAATCAATATCTACTTAACTCTTTTTTCTTTAACACTATAAGTACCAGACGGATCAAAATGGCCCACTCCTGATGTGTTCTTTTTACAATTATTAAAAAGATAACAGATGATTCTCTGAGAAATTATTAAAGAAATTGACTTACCAATGCGTAAGCTAAATTGTAAATCAATACATGCATTCTTAGAGTTCCTATACAGAAATTTCAAAAAGTCAATTTAACTGCTCGATAATTTCAGTGTTAAGAGGACTCTTCCCTACGAAATGGGGACTACTTTGGAAAATTGTTATTTTGCATAAAAACATGTTGACTAATTATCAGAATTCGTCATCGTTATGCATTAAATTTGATAGATAACGCAAGTACTTAAAATAATTCCGGAGTATTTGGCTATATCTTCTGTTAGACATATACAAACGACAACCAAAGCAATTAGAACACCAGGTTTAGCATATAAATAAAGTAAAATTATTTTTCAGTACCTAGCGCGATTCTGAATAAAATGACCATATTTTTTTGAAACGCATATAAACGGAAATGAAAAGAAGTAGAACACTAAATTTAATTTCTGAATAAACTTAATCCCTTGCACTCGACACACTGAATTGAATTAGCATAGCAAAATTGTAAAATTCAATATTCAATATTACATTTGATGCAAAGTAATTAAATACATAATATTGAAATAAGATAGCTTTATCCCTTGAATTGCATATTATTTCTATTTAATACATCTAATCCTCAGTTTACACGGTAGATTAGTTGCTTGAAAATACCGTGTACATTGGAATCGTGCAATACGAATTAACAATTCACATACATGTGTAATAAATTTAAGTAGCAGTAGCAGTAGCAGTAGCAGTAGCAGTAGCAGTAGCAGTAGCAGTAGTAGTAGTAGTAGTAGATAGATAGCTGATTCTTGGAATTTGCTTATGCAGCGACTTTCGTCGCTAAAATTAATGTCCGAAAAATCGCATAAACGTCAATTAAAAATGTTCCGGCGCATACGGACTTTCCATGCTGACTGATTGCTGGTACCTAGAAAACTCTCATCGAAGTAAACGGATTTTTCATTGGTCGAATGGGACCTTTGGCGTGTGAGCCTCTTATTTGGACGCACGAGTGACCATGCCCCTGACGAAAAGGAGCCCGCAGCTAAAGAAGGTCTTAGCTGGCCGTTCACAACTTCCTGGGACGTGTTAGATGACTTTACGAGCAGCCACAGCCTATTCTCTTGGAAGTAATGAACATCAAGTCGCAAGTACAAACAATGAAATAGTCTTTGTCGTTACATGGATGCACAGAAATTTAAAAGGCTTTTGAGAGGTTGTGGCTTCTCATGTTGCATTGTAGAAATTAAAGAGTTTATTGGAAATCGCCGCTGTCTGTTATGATTTTGAATTTCTAACAATATCAATAACAACAGTAATAATAATAATAATAATAATAATAATAATAATAATAATAATAATAATAATAATAATAATAATAATAATAATAATAATAATAATAATAATAATAATAATAATAATAGTAGTAGTAGAAGTAGTAGAGTAGTAATAATAATAATAATGGTTATTAAGAATATATAGAGTGTTTAGTAGAGTAGGACAAATCTTCCGTGATAGACTGTTTCCTTTGCCGTGGTATTGGTTTACAAATTAACGACAATGCGTGCGTATGCGTATGCACATTACGCGCACGTGTGCAAGAATATATAATATATATATATATGATATATTACATATATATGTAGCGTACGAGGACGCGTGGTTCGTCGACCCGCAATATCGTTCAAGAATTCACGCTAGGTTGGCTTTGATTCCAGCGCAATTAGCGGCATGATTCACGTTAGTACGTATCGTCGACGGAGAATTCCAGGCAACAGTATCACGGCTGATTCGTCGCACGGTATTTACGAGCTGAACACAGGTCACAGGTGTTCCGATTTCCAAGAAGAGACGCGGAACGATTGCTTAGGCGCTGGTATAAATGCGCCGCTGTCCGACTTAACGCGTCCCCGGAATGCAATAAATCGAGGGAATAGGAAACGAGAGGTGCTACTGTCGAATAGAATTTTCGTGCAGCGTTCGCGATTCATCGTTTAATGGGACCTAGTGAATTGGGAATAAAAAGATCGATGTTTGCGTTTGGATTTTTTTTCATTTTCACTGTGTCAGGAATTTGTTCCGGGGATAATTCTGTGGAATTTTCAAATTTGTGGATGTTGTAAGTCTGTTGATCTTTGAACGTTTATGGGGAGAAACATTTGCATAGAATGCACACATTACGGAAGGATATATGGAATGTTCAAGGTGTAGTACTTTTTAAAATATTTTTTATGGAAAACCATTTATGGTGTCCATACTACTCTTCTATTTTAATTTAATTTACATGATGACCCTTAGTCTAGTTATAAGGGATTCATTCTCTTATTTTCTTTATTGCTAACGATGCTTAAAACTGTTTAAATTTGTACTTATCAACTTTTGTAGATATTTTCTCCAACGTATTTCTACTATGAAATGTAATATAATCAAGAGACAATTGTAGATATCTGTAGGATGCTGAATAATGAAATGAAGAGAAGACATATTATAGATTGTAATGTTGTAAAGTAACGTACATAATATATTCACGATGCAATAAACAATTTCATAGAAAATGAAGTGAAAATAAAATAACTGAAAATATTTTAATGTATTCAATTTGACACGATATATTGTAAGTATATGATTAACCGAGGCATACGAAACATATTCGTCGAGGCAGGTGTTTGTTTTCAACAACTACGTGCATAACAAGTCTTGAATTTATTTACGAATCTCTATACTTGGGGAACGAAGGGAACGTTGCTTTCACGGAAACGTCTGGTCCAGAAAGATCTGCTGGTAAAACCTGGCTCTGACGTAAATAAAGTAGAAAAATAATTCAAGTTAAGAGACCAATTTAAGCGGAATATGTGCTTCACTTATTTATTCTCAAGCTTGCTATTAAACAGTTCTTGCGCAGAAGCTGGACATACATTACCTGTTCGTGCTACATACTTACATGTATTTAGATATATATTTATATACGCACAATCTTCGTAAGCACATATAAACTAATTTATTTGTTCATATAAATCTACTATGTATGTCTACTATCTACATATTTACATTATATCAGATAAGTTATTTATATTATCTTCATCAGAAAGACTATTTATACAAAAATTACAATAGAATACATACAGACTCTGATATCTGAAGATTATACAATCTCAAAAGACTATTCGTAACAAAAATAGCAGTTAATAAGGAAAATATTCAAAGAACGATGCTGCAAGTGTTGAAATATTTTTGAAATAACAATTTAAATAAGTCCAATTGCTTACTAAAAAACCAATTGTTCTATTATTCAAAAACAGAAATGAAACTTTGGACATATGGTTTACATAACTTTGAATTGTTTTGCTTTGCAATATTCCATATTGCCCTGCGTTTCAAAAATTGAAATGTCTAATGTAAGTGCAAACACGAGTTAATTCGTGGCTGATCAACAATGTGTTAAGAAAACTGTTTCGACTACATGCGGGTTTTGATGAGTCAAAACGTTAAGAAGTTATATGAAAAACAAAGGAATAACAACAACAGGAGTACAAACATTTACGAGTAAGCAAAATCCGACATTTCGTACTACACGACCCAATAAATTCAGCTGACTGTCCCATCATCCAAACACCAAACACTCCGAAATACCGTGACGCACCGAAGATCACACGCCGCCACCTGGCGGACTGGTTCCAATAGAGGCTAGAGGGGTATGCACTCGTAGCGGCAAGGGTTAATAAACTGGAGAGATCTTCTGTGTCTGAAAGCATTTAATCGGGGGGCACTAGGGCGTGTACTGTCTGTGACCGGACTAGCGCCGCGTCGCGTCGTCAGATGAACAATTCGAGCGGCATACAGCATGTCCCAGGGTTTCCTGCCCGCCCCCGAATCCTGTCGCCCCGTAATCTATCCCGGGCCAAGCTGCACACAAGTTAACTCCCCTCTCCCTTCTCGCCGGGGCAATCTCCTTCGCCGCATAACCCGATAATTTTAATTACCCTAACAAGATCAATAATTTCTGTCGGCCTCGGCGCACGCTGCCTCGACGCGTAATCGTCCTGAGAGATTTCTATCGGCGCCCGCGCCAGCCCAGTTTCGTTGATCTTCGGAAGGGCAACTTTGATTACACGTACACACACGAGAGATCGTGTGCATAACGCATGTTTGTGTGTCTGCGTGCGCGGGTGTGTGTGTACCTGTGCACATGTAAGCACGGAGATCTGGGATAGGCAGGATTTCGTCCGGCCTAGATCATATATTCAATTATCGATCGTATTTCATTCAAACTACCCGGCTCCCGACGTATACGGTTCGAGGAAACTTGCTTTCATTATCGACCTAGCCCTCTCGCAACACCAGAAATTATGATCGTCCCGGTTGACCGAACCGCGATGACGTTTACGCGAATAATTTGTTAATGGGGAACAGACGGATTCGGTAAGGTGAATGATGGATACGCCTCATTGGAAAGTATTTGTGGAACGGGGCTTGATTACAGAGCACTAGCGATACGCGTTGCCGCATCGTGAATCAATTCTCCGCTGTTTGAGCTATCGCGGAGCCGGGGAGTGTTCTTGGTTCTTCGTTTTGAAATTTTTTCTTGATGCTTTTTGTTCCAGCTGGTTCGGTGGTACATTTGTTTTATCATACGTTTCATTCAGGTATATTTCAGAAGCAGTGGGATTGTGTTTACATACGATTTGATTGTGAGGTTACGAATAAATGTAACAAGGATTGGTGAAATAAATAATGATTGGAATAAAATTGAAGATGCAGTTTTCAAATTGTCTGAAGTATTCACTGAAAGAATTCTGCACAGACATATGCATAATTTCTGTAGTTTTGGAGAATGTTTTTGTTAACGATAGGAGTCGTCAATTATATTTATTATAGGTTCTTCTATAAATAACTCTTGTAAATTTGCCATGAAAGAAATTTTGTGCGTTGTAAAGTGTGGTACTAGAGTATAACAATGTTGAAAAGAATTCTAATCCTCTTCAACAGTTTTCTAATCTAGATCTTCTTATATCTATGTTGTTTACCTGGATTCTGTTATAGATGAAGCGACACTTCACTAATTTACTTGGAAATATATCACATAATTATGACACTACACACGATCATAAGAGAAACTGATGAAATACATGTTGATCATAATAAAATCGAATGTCCAATCTACCTGGGTATTAGACTACAAAGTGTTGGTTCGACTATGTAGCTATAGATCGCATTGTTTAACAACTCTCGGGTAGAATCCCAAAAGTCATTAAATTAGTAAGTTTTCGAGGAAAAGTTTCTTCTTTATTTCACGTTTAATAAGCCTCTCTTCTCCGCAAGTTAATTTTCTCGGACGTCCCGTACGAACATTATTCGTGATGCTTCCTTCACTTTTTGACCCGTTAATTATGTAGTGTACAGACGACTCGACTCTACTTAGAAGTTTCGTAATTTCCTGATAAGATTTTCCTTCTTCACGCAGTTTCAATAGAAACTCATAGTTCATATTTACTGGTCCGCGAGTGTCTCAGGACCGTGTTTAACGTTGTATTTATGAACATTTCTCGTATAATTTCCGTATTGTTCAGAAACAAATATATATAATATTCAGAATGAAATACGTTGAATTAGGTTATCCCATTTGTTATGAATTTTTTAATGGAAGACAATTATGATCGATACGCCTAAATTGTTATTAATAATTTATTGAAAAATGACGAAAATTCTTGCATATTCTATATCTATGTTTACCCTAACTAGAATAATTGATACCAGAAGAATAATACTTAATTTACATTTACAAGAATTGAGTAATATTTATGTTTCTTAAATTCTATTCAGAATCTTCACCACGAGTCTAACGTGTTATTATAAGGCAAGAGATTAAAAAAATAAAAAATGGAGAAGGGCAATGTACAACGATGGTAAATATGTCGACAATTAAAAGAAAACGAAAGTATTAACTTTTCACGCTAGATTTAACATTACGAAAACAACTTGACTTATGGGACGACCTAACATTTTGAATTTGCTAAGTGATAGTTAAGACATTTTACAGTTAAAAGCTGAATGATGTAGGAAGGCATAGTTTTATACAATCCTTTTCGAAAATACAGTGATGCATCTAAGAAATACAAATATGTTTCTTGTTAAATACAATTACGTATTTTTATATTGTATTCAAAAGTGTTAGTATACAATGCTGAAAAGATCAATAACACTGTGGAACAAATTTGAACTTTTTTTGCTTCTTACAATAACCACTAGGTGATTCTTATAGAGTTCCTTACCCTAAATACGAATCCGAAAACCAAATTAATGGGACACGTCCAGTTTTCGATAAAACTGGATTTTTGTAAAAGCGGTCGAATTTTTCAGAAAACCAAGTGTTACGTGAAAACTAAAAACGATAGGCAGGTAAAATTCGTCGCAGAAAATAAAGGAGCCTGGCCCGAAAACATAGCTATACAAATTTTGAATTTTGCGTATCATTAAATGTTTGTAAACGATAATCAAAGTTTAAAAAAGGGTAGATGCGCGTACTTTGTGTACACTTCTGTTAGATTTCTACGAAAAATGGGTTGGCTAGCACGAATTTGCTATACGCCATTGGATTCTGCAGACATTTTTAAAGAGGAACCCATCCGTGGGAAGCGTGAGATAGGTTTTTCTTTGGGACAGGGTAAGAAAATTTCCGCGAAGAGCGCGTGCACGAAACTTTCGCGCCACACGGCCATCGCTCGCCGGCCACAGCTGTGCAGGGCCGTGACTACGCGCTGTACAGACCTGGACCCCGGTCACTTCTTATATGTATATATAATGCTTAATTGTTTTATACATTTTCATAATAGTTATTATATTAAACATCAAATTATTTAAAACAGGACGATCGTGAAAAGCTCTCTCATAACTATTATGAAAATGTATAAAACAAGTAAGGAACTCTATTAGAATCACCTAGTACCTATTCAAAAACAAAAATCGTGTTCCACAGTGTAATTGGTGAAACATTTTTAATTTCTGATAAGTCTTATGAAATATTGAAAGAACACTTCACAAGTCGCTTTTTAAAATTTTTTAAAATATAATTATGGCTTATCTTTAACAGAGTTTCATTTACTTAGGAACTTATTCAACTTTTTAAGAGATATATAGTTTCAAATTAAAAAGAATAGAAAAGATGTGTTCAAGAATTCGTTTCAATACGAAACGTTAAAATTTCGTTAAAAACGCGCGTTAAAGTTAAAGAAAATTGTTTTTATTAACTGAAGTATTGCATTCGAACTTTTCCATGCAACGCGGTGATTTCATATGCTGCAAGCTAATAGATTTATGAGCTTGTTTTTCACGAACTGAAGGACTCTTGTGCATCGTCCAAACAGAATATGTAAACAGGATTGTGCATCACATCTGTGGGCGTTGAATGTTCCAGCAAATGTCCAAATTTTTCGCTGGTTTCTTTATGTTTCCACCTAGCTTTCGTTTCTTCCAAGAAACATTTTGAGTAAGAATTCAAGCGTACACCTCGGTAACTTTCTGCCTCTTGAATTAAATTTCTACTATTCATTCAAGCGAATACGTATCTTTTGAATTTCATATACACCTATTTGTATGTACATGTACCAACATTTTTTATTTGGAACTGTATTTTATTATTCGGCATTGTATCATACACTTGTATTCCTGACATGTATTTTAGAAGACAGACATTTTTCTTGTGAATATTTTTATCGATTATTAATATTGAAGAATGAATTCTGTTACGTTTTACACTATAAATACTGCACCCATCAAAGTGACGGGATTCAGTTCTCTTATTCCGCAATTATTGATATCGTGACAATAGTAAATATCCGAAATGATTTTAAAAATATATAGTTTCACTTCAATGCTATAAAGAATATATAAAAAAACCTATAAGAAAACAAATCTATTGTTAAAATTTCTATAAGAATTGCATATAAATAATATTAAACGCTCGGTAGTTTTAGCGTTAATATATACATTATAAACAATTTTCAAGTTAACAAATTCAGAACCAAACTATTGTTACACCATGTTAGTAGAGTTTGAGGTATTCTCACTCTAGCACGAATAAATTCTCCAGAAAAAAACATGAACACATTCCGTGGCAAAAAATAGATTTCTCTTTCCTAGAATATACTGAAGAACATTTACATTTTGTATATTCTACATATTTCACATTGTATGCTGAGTAAATTTACTGAAGTGCATTAATATTCCCTGAAAACGTTGATACAATATTTTTCGTGCGAGTTTACGAGAGGTACATAACTGAAAATTAAATTCGGCACAATAAAGATAAGATATTTGTACAGAATGCAGGTTATCTTACAAAAGTATTCTGAGGGATACGATAATTCCACGATAAAATAATATGTGCACGAGTTGATCCAATTCGGACGATTAATGTGAACACCGGGAGTCCTATTATACTTTGCTATTCCCATCCCGCATGCTCAGCCGTGGCTCCCGTTTGCATGGCTTCATTGACCTATCCCAACTCTGGCACCTGTGCCATGGTCAGTTGTGGAAGTTGAGTCAGCGCTTTTTCACTACTACTCGCGTTATGTATATTTCCATAAACGAACCTAGGTCACGTGCCTTTGAAAATTTTGTTCTTTCTATTTAGTAATTTCGAGTTACTGGCATGAACGCTTGATACATTGTTGACCGGTCATGAATTAACTTGTGTTTGTACTTGCATTAACTATTTCAATTATCGAAACGCAATGTAGAATATTACAAAGGAAAATATTCGAAGTTATATAAAAAATAAATATAAAGTACCATTCCAATTCATTATGTAGAAACAAAGTATGTTGAAGTTTACTTAGAATGTTTCACTTTTATATTTAATTGTGGAATAATAAACGGTGACATGGGATAACGGTCAGTAATGTGTTATCGCGTTAAGACTTAAGGCTTTGAACGCAAATATTGTCATATTAACAATTTGACTGCCACGTCACCCAAATTCGGATGACTCCATTATTTCCATAGTGTATGTAACGAACAAACCGAATTCTATTGGATGTATGAGATATGAGAAAGATAGTAGAGCAATCGTTATACAAGATCTTGATTTTTTTAGAAATGTTGAGGAAAATTGTTTTGACTACATAAGAGTTTTGATGAGTGTTTACTGGCAGTCAAAGTATTAAAGGCATCAGGTTTCCATATTTAGAATAAAACATTGTAAACGGGTAATTTGAATATTTAATAACTGAACGATCAGCACATAGTCTTCCTTTCTATTATTTAAGATTTTAATGTATAATATAGCTTTCTATGAAAGTGATTTTTGATACTTTACAAAATTTTCGTGCACAAAGGTTTAACATTTTTCCAAAAAGTGCCAGCGTTGTTCTCAGCGATTCTTTAATTTTGATAACGATAAATGTAATCATCAATGTAATTTTTTATATTTTCTGTTGTTTTCTCTTTATTTGTACCTTAGATTATACATTACGAAGTAACGTTTTCTCATTTTTATTCAATTTTTGAATTTATACAATTATTTATACAAAGCGTGTGAATTTTTTTTGGAGTCTTAGTTGCTCCGCGGGACTCTCGCTACGGTGATATGGAGCGCCCTTGAGATATTTGATCACCTCATCTGGAGTGAAAGGAACCTGATAGGAATATGATATAGGATGGGGAAAGTTACACTATCTTACAATCAGAGTCAGTCTTTCTAATAAGCAAAAGGCTGCACCAAAGATGTGTCGATACCACAAATATCAACGTAAATATTTTTTATTATTGTATTATGATTTTGCATTTTAGTTTTGCTTATAAAGTGTTTTTCAATGTTGATTATCTATCGATGTATCTCTCTAGCAAGATGATGGTTTGTTTTCATTTTCTTGGACCCTATAGTTTTCATTATTTATTCAAATATGTATGTAATTTATGGCATTTTCTACATTTTTATTTGTGTTTCCTTGCATAATTGTCAACTTTTTTGTATTTTGCCATAAATATTATGTCAGTAGCTATATTAAAGGAAAGAGAGTTTATTTTTCCAAAATAATTCTTTGCAAAGTATTGTGTGCTTAATTTTTGCAAATAACACAACCACTAAAAGACAAAAATGTTTACTATACCTTGTAAACGTTTTAGCACATTCATATGAATAGTAAAATTTTTATAGACATTTCCCGTACGCATTTCTCAGTAAATTTGCATGGCAAGTTTCGAAAGAATTTAAGCAATTACAAATGGCACTCAAAGGGTTATTAACGATACTCATTTTGTTACGGCATAACAACTGTTCCATCGCGGAATAGGAAGGTCGCATCACGACTTCGTACGGGCCTAGTTTATGACACGGGCGAGGACGTTAGAGCGCTGGTGACCGTAAGCCGGAGACTAGCCTGCGACCTGTCATAGAGCACTCGCACATGGGCCCAAAATACCGTGACTTCCCGCCATTGCCGGATTGCTTTTTTTTAAAAGCTCGGCGGCTTCTTGCACTTAGTTCCGCAGCTTCCGGGAGAATCGGGCGAATTTCATTATCTTGGAGGTGCAACAGCGTCAACAAAACAGTACCGAACGCAAAGAGATAGAATACAAATCGCTAAGACATTCGGTTAGACTCGAGTAAAATCATCAGTCGCTTGACCGATAACGACATTCATCAACACATAACTGTTTTTATTATAAAAATAAATTAAGAATAATAATCACACTCGAATATTTTCAACATCCAACCTTCGTATATTGAATATCCACTGGCCGTTAATTCAGCGAGTGGAGCGTGGCATACAGTGAAATCTTCTTTTAACAATCAAGCAAATTTTGGCTTACGCCAAAATACGTTTAATAAAAATGCAATGATTTTAAGGCATGTCTATAATTTTTTATTCCCGGGACTGGAGAAAAATAGGCAGGAAACCACCCGTCCGTTAAGTGTTAAGCGCTATGTCAGACAATGTTGATCGACGCTTTAGAACTGTTTGAAAACAATTATAATATGCAACATAACTGATGTTGAAAAAAAATGTTTAATAACGTAAGTAAGTTGGTAATGGTGTACAGTAAGAATTA
The DNA here is from genome assembly GCF_051020985.1 of Nomia melanderi. Taxonomy (NCBI): domain Eukaryota; kingdom Metazoa; phylum Arthropoda; class Insecta; order Hymenoptera; family Halictidae; genus Nomia; species Nomia melanderi. The sequence goes on along the minus strand of NC_134999.1, from coordinate 25,436,307 downwards.
TGACTCCAAGTAACTAATAATTGTTCCTACTTATCTTTGCTAAAAAAAGATACATATTACGTAATACATAACAATATTTAAATTTCTATAATTATTTCATATAATTAATTATCTATACAATATAATTTTTGTAATATTCAATTATTACAAAAGTTTTGTCATAAATGATATGAAAGAGATATGAACGTTGAAATGTATAGCAGCAATTTAATCAATCACAGGCTGAAATGATAATAATATAATAAATTAATCAGGAGAGATTCTACAAAGAGTCTACAAAGAAAAATTAATATCTAATAATAATAAAATTTGTTTTACTTGTATGTTCCTACTTGTTATGTTATTAATTTGTACTTGTATATCTGTACATATTTATTTAAATCAATCAATCACAAAAAAACAACCATACCTTTGAGAATCTCATTAACATTAACTGATAAATAAATAATGTTCATAAAATGTCGACTGCATCTGCGTTTCGTCTATTCTTCAGGAAATTGTAAGACTTGACATGATACAATTTGTGAAATTGTCATTTTAATTTATTCCTACGTTCCAGTGTCCTTTTAACACCAAGGTTTCCCATTTTCATTACTAGGTACCCTGCGTTTGATAGTCTAGAGTAGCTCTGTACCACCAATACTCCACCTTTTGTCCTGAGGACCCCTTGACCCAAAAGACGCCTCTTCCTCGTTGTGAAGTTATTCGGTCCCCAGAGTCCCGGTAGCCTTCCAACACCAAGACATCGTTTTTGAATTACTTTTTATAAGGATTCGTGTTAATTTGTAAAATTGAACCTTATTTAAACCATACTACGATCCTAATTTATCTATATATCGGAAGCATTATTGAAAAAGTAGAAACACGTGGGCTATTAATAATTTTCTAGTAATATTTTCAAATTCAGAAGTATGGACGAAGTGGGAAAGTTTTTAACTCGAGAAAGACTAAACACATGGTGTGATATTAAGAAAATGGGAATCTGGTCAAAGAAAATACGAAGAATGCTGCAGAGTATAATATAATATTATATACGATATATCTATTAATATCTACTAATATGTACTAATGTACTATCATATAGGGCACATCTACTAATATAATATTATATAGGATATATCTATTAATATCTACTAGTATGTACTAATTTAATATCACATAGGGTATATCTACAAATATTTACTAATAAACTACAATTTTTTACTTCTGTATCTCCTATAAAACGTTTCATATTCGAACATCCAATATTTAAATTCCCTATCGTATAAAAAGCTGCTTTATTGTGTTGATGTTCTGTAATTTATAATTCTGATTATAAAAGATTAATATGAAACTTTATACAACTACGACCGTCGAAAATTTGTAATTTAACGGCCAAAAATATTGAAACATGTTATCAGTTTTCACGATGTCTAAAAAGTTTCGTATTCGGCTACATATCACTCGAATAGCCTAATATGCGAACGTCTGCTTTATGTCACTGATATTTTGCTATCTATGATTCTGAACATAAAAATTGAATACGAAATGCCGCGTAGAATATCAAAACATGTAAGTAATTCAGTAGTGACAAATATTATATTTAAATGAATTTTAACTTCAAAATTAATTATTCTGTTATTTGAAAATATCATCATCTAAACACTTTTTTCTAGCTATTTTAGCTATTCTTATTTTATAAGAATTAACATCACTGTTATATCTTTATATAAGATATAGTATAAGTTTATAATTTAAGAGTTTACACCCGATTAAGCGTAAATGCTTTATTTCCTCAATTTCTTTTTCAAAAATCATCTTATCACTCGCCACTTCCATAATTAAACGGTTTCTATGATTATATTCCATTGAGTTAGTTTCTTCGATTAATATGAAGGCACATAGGTACTAACGCAGAACCGTGATAGCATTGTAGCATCAGAAGATCGCCATCTACCTCACAGTCTTAACCGAAAGCACGCGTTGCATTAATGCGCGCGAGAGCCAGTCAAGCGCATGCATCCACTATTGTGGTCATCCGAAGATGGATGCGGCAATCCATTGCATCTCGAACGATGGGATTTGCACAGACCAACACGGTTAATATGCGCACCCTTTTTCTCACATGATTCATCGCCGCTCTTCGTAGCAACTGTAGCAATTCTAGAATATAAACAATGGAACTCATGCATTTACTTACAATTTGATGTAAATTGTATTTTTGTTTTTAAACTGTATGTATTTAAACGTTGTGTCTGAGTTGCTTTGACAGAGGCATAAATCTTATTATTTGTTTTTCTACCTGACAGATTTTCTTTTACATGGATAATATACTCTACAGTTTTTAGGATATCTTACATTTTTTAGTTTTTCGCTGTACTATTATTGTTATTATTATTATTGTAAAGAGTTCTCTTCTTATGAAAGGTTCTTTTCGCACTAACTTTGTCCAAACTTTCTACTAAGTAACAATCACAGATACACAATTGTGAGTGTTGGATATGGATAATACAAATATTCATTGATTTTTAGCAAATAAAAAGATATACAAGTCTCCAATATAAAAAGAACTCAAACTATACGACAAAAAACATCAACGATTAATACAGCACTCTAGAACTGTTTCAGTAATACGCAAAATCCAATAAAAACATATATATGTGTATATTCATTCAATTCTGTATAAAAGATTTCAAAAGGTATCTTATAAATTCGATTATACGTATATTTTGTGGAGTAAAATGTAATTAATCCCTTGTCCTATAATTTCTTTCATAACTATGTTAACTGGAATTATTTTACCATTCATAATTCACTAGAAACAAAAAGAATTCTATGTTTATCCTATATCTACATTTACTCTAGTAACTAAGAATTGCTAATAGTTATAATTATATTACATAGTTTCAATTCAATATTAAAAAGAATTTAATGACAATTACGTTTGCTGAACTCTGTTCGAAACTCTGATCACGTGTTGGGCACAATATTATAAGACAAGGGATTAATCTTATACACCTATCTACAGGTATCGGTTTCCGTGTCTCCTCTAGATACTAAGCTGCATCGCTGTCTCATATTTTTCGATTTTCGCAGCCACGTGTATTTTTCCTCATCGATCTGCAGCGTTTCGCAGGGATTAAGGTCACGAGATTGCGCCGTCCGTTTTTAAGACACTTATATTTCATGCCGGTAAAAATGTTATAACAACATATGCAACCGAGCATCGTATTATTTACTTGACAGATCCAATCTTTTGCTATAGACTCTTCTGTAAATGGCAGTAATACCTCTTGCGCTATGTTTAAATGGCATATCGATCTCTCATTCCCTGTATGCAGTGAATTGGACCAATGCCATTTGTGAACATTGCACTCCAAACAAATACGATCCGCCATCCTCTTTTTATCCTTTTTAGTATTATTTCGTTAGCATTCTACTCCAAAAAAATTCTTGACGCACGTTTTGTCATTTGGTTCTAGTATATTGAACAGACTTACTTTTGTGGAGATCGCTTCAGGTTACGCTGGAATCCAGTTTAAATAACTTTTTGTGAAAGCAACTTTAGCTCGACAATTTTCAAAATAAGTGCCTCCATTTTTTTAATATTATTTCAATATTATTCTAATATTGTTGTGATATTATTCTACAATTAACAGAACAATTAATATCCACCTATATAACACCTCATGTATACGAAATGAATTTATAAAGTAAATATGTGATTCATTTTGTTGATACATTATACGACAACATTTGAACAGTAACGGTTTTGAAATTTCCTGTAAGAAACTGTAAAAATATTAACAGTCCCATGAATTATTATTCTTAATTATTTTCATTGTGTTACATCAAATACTTATGTAAATTGTATTTAATTGCTGAAAACAATTTGTCGCTCGAATGGAACTGTTCAAAAATAATATTATTCACTGGTAAACTCACGGAAAATTTAAAATCACTTATTTCTTAAGCTTAATGCGTAATTAATACTTTCCGAGGTGTGCACACCGAACAACGAAACTTTTAGAAAGTTTCGCGGAGTTGTCCGCGCGAAATTCAAAGTTGAAGTTTCATATTTTCATAATAACACGGTGTGCACGGAAACACGCCGAACATAAAAATATGATTACAAGCAAGCGTAGGCACACTCCGCATTCGTTATACCCGGATATGCTTAATTCAAACTTTAATGAAAGTTATTCCATCGATGGTTCCTTGAACTTCGGGCACATCGCTCGCGAACGTGGCTGCGAACTTCTAATACTCTTCCTTATAATCATTCGCAGCGGGGCCCAATCGTTTTCCCATAAAGTTTTCCAACGCGTACTATCGAAGGAATAGGACACCTGAGACTGGAAGCCTTACAATAACTGCGGAGAACAATTTATCTAGAAATCGAGCGGCCGCGCCTCTTAAATGAAATTATAAGAACCTAAAATGAAATTATAAGAGAACATTTTTTACTTTGAAAGCTGAAATAGAAATATTAATTGGATATCTTGCTTAGTAACGTATCAGTGACAATTTGATTTTTTGACGACAAAAACATTTGATCGAACGAACTCTGATTGTTTTGTTTCTTGATTAGAAAGATGTAGTACAAAACTTGGAAGAGTTACGAATTCAAATACTTTTTAAATTAAATAAAAAATTTGTAGAATTTGTAAATACACTAATAATAAATTATTAGTTTGTATAATGTCCATTGAAATGAACGAAGCTGATGTCAAAAAGGTGATTGTTCCATTATCTAAATCGCAATTGCATAAAAATTCTTATATTTGTAATAATTGTATGAAATGAGCTTGTATGACAGATTTATTTTATAGTATCTGTATACATACTAATAAACGAAATAGGAATGTATAATTAGTTACTGATTTCAAGCAGCAATACTTCTTTCTATGTAATATAAACTTAACAAATATTATTAAAAATTGCATATCTAAAGTCACAAAATTAGAGAATATTCCAATCTAACTTTACATTTTTCATTTAATTTAATTCAGTTAAAGAAAAAATTATGATTATTATTCAGTTGTTGAATATAAAAATTATATTTATTTCATCTGATCGCATAGTTAAGTATATAATTTTAACTTCGATTTATTGTCTTTATCTTTAGAATGATTTATCATAAATGTACACAACAATTTTCTACGAATTTTCCTTATTTCAATTTCATTCTATATTTATTGATTATCAGTGAAAGTTTTATAACATCAATCGAGCTTCCTGTATTCTGTTTTTCTTTATAAGATCTCCGTCAGAAATATATCCTCTTACTAAGAATGACTCGAGCTCTTCTAGGAAATTTATTCATGCGCAAGATTAAGCACAATAAGGAAGTTAAAGATACCCGCAACGAATCTTCTATATATTTAGATACCTACTTTCTTCTTCCTTCTTGAAGATGACTAGCCTTTGACAAGTCCCGCGTACAGGTGGATGTGAAAAAGGGCTCAGTCGATGAAGATTGAAATTCCAAAGATTGTATTACACGCTCGCTGAACGCTATTACTTTCACAGACGTAAAAGAAACGATATTGCATTAAACACTGGATTGGCCAAAAAGTATGGTATATTATTTTCTTTTCACATAAAATTGAAATTTAACTTATTAAACATATAAATATTCTTGCTGCTAATATTTCGATGCATAATTCAATGTAACGTTACAGGTACAAATATTTGTTTAATCGAACATATTTTGAAAATGTTTGGCAGTAAAGTATATTTTCGGTTTACGATATTGTTTTATTTCTACGTATGGAAAAACATAGTTTAAACAGTAAAGCGATTTGTGATTTTTATGATAGTAATATAAGTAATGAACAAATGCTTTAAAAAATGATTTAATAACTTTCGTGACAGAGATTGTAATCTAATCAATGAAAAGTGTTTATTAAATTAAATTTTATTAAACTATATGTTGTCCAATTCGTTCAACTTTCCGTTGTCTATCAGAGTATTTATTTGTAGCGTAAGTAAATGATCAAAATATAAATATCACATTTAACCCTTTCTATGTTGGTACAGCAAAGGTACAGCAAACGTGAATAAAAATTGAAATATCGAACATCCACATCCTAAAAAATGTATTTATTTCCTATTTTTACGTAAAACTTTTCATGCGATCAGAAGCTTAGCATGTACAGCTATAGTTGTTATCGACTATAACAACCAACATAAATATATTTGCGCATGTAATATAGAATTAAAGTACAAGTGATAGATATAATTATCAGTAATCTATGAAGGGTTAAAAAACATACAATTTCCTCATTGAACATAATAATAAAGAAAAAATTCTGTTGCCTATTATTGTAATCTTCATCACTAACCTATAAAGGGTTAAACATTGTAAAATTTTTTATTAAACCCAATAAAATTAACGAAACAATTCTGTTGTCTATTGAAAAGTCTATTCTAATCAGTAAAAACTGTGTACCGATGCAAACATTCAATTGGACAGCGTCGGTTCGGTAATAAAACTTGGAGTACCCTTGTAAACAAGAGTATACTGTTAGTGAAGATTTGAGTATTATATGCTATAAACTTTCGAGTACCTATACTATACTAGGATTCGCTCGTAGTACAACATATAGGAGAGCAAACAATCGATGGCACCGATAATCTCTTACCTCCATTTATTTCTAACGACGAGGTAAGTAGTAAGAACAATTCGCCAAATTGCTTCTCCCTCAAATGATCGTTGCTATCAATTTTGTAAGCGAAAAATTGCTGCAATTCTATGGTGCACCAAAGTGTATATGAAATAGAAATATTTCAATCATATTCGGATCTTTGAATGTTTACTTTTTAAAATATCTCTGAAACTAACAGGTATAGGAAAAAAGCTGTTTTCTTTGTTCCTTTCAAAGTAAACTTAATAGTATGAACAATGATTTTTAAAATCTATTTGTTTGAACAGTATATTAAAAATGCTGATGTTTATAGTAAATATGATTACAATTATAATTTTATAGAAATTAGAATAGAAGGCACGACAAGTAGAAATGAAAACTATGTATGCATACTTAGCCCTCGATTTACATGCCATTCGAATTGCACGATTTCAGTTTAACATAGTTGAAGAGCAGCGGAAGGACTTCTATTTATTCGCCACTTGCATTTCACATTAACACGGACAAGTTATACAAATGCAAAAGTTACATTAATTTTTTTCAATATCACAACCACCGAGTGGGTATTAAAAGAACAGACTTTTCTAAAAATATTAGTAGTAAAAATGAAGCTAAAAACAAAAAACAGATGGAAAGAAAAAAAATTGAAAACAAATGTAAGTATTTATATGGTACGTATATAAAAGAAATTCTCATAAGATAAAAAGAGTGATATTATATGGATTTGTTAAATTTATTACACTTGTATTTATTTTCAATGCGAATTGTGAACTCCAATTGCACGATTTCAATTTACACGGTATTATCGAGTAGCCAATATACCGTGTGAATTGAAGGTTAAGTGTATATGCTTGAATTTGACATTCAAGACACATAAATTTGTATTTTTCATTTTACTGTCTAGCATCAATAATAATTTTATTGGAAAGCAAATTTGATTGAATTAAGAGATAATACAGGAGACGATAAAGAATAGCGATTAGATAGCGTTCGAAACGATTCAACTGTTTGAGCTCAATTGAATTTCTAATAACTTTAGGCAGAACCTGATTACATATGTTCGATCATGTTCGAACATCAAACCTCTTGAGTTCTATATTGCTTTATTTGATTCAACCACGTTCGAACATGAAGCCGCTTGAACAACCTCCTACTTGCTTCGGGTCGAGCAGGCTCAAGTTCTAATCTGATCGAACTTATCGTTGACTTCAAACCTCAAGTGCTCGAAGACGAGTCACTATTTGGTAGTACGGAGATAGATCGTAATATTGGATCATCCCATAAATAATGCAATTTTAAATAATTAAGATAAACAAAACTTTTTCAAAACATATATTTTCCCTCGTTACATATATTAGGTTGGTGTGTATGAAATGTCGGATTTTTAAGTGAAAATAAAAAACTGCATATCTTTTTTCAAAAGCTGTTTATTTAATTAAAATAAGCTCCATTTAATTCAATATACTTTTCCCAACGAGATTTTAATGCATAAATGCCTGTCTTAAAGAAATTCTAATCTTTAAAATCAATAAACTCTGGTATAGAATTTTTCAGGCTGTCTTTATTTTCATACTGTTTAGCCCGTTAAAACTGTTCTAAATGTTTTAAGAAATGAAAGTCAGTTGGCGAAAGATCCGGTGAATAAGCTGGGTGCTCTAAAATTTCATATTTTAATTCATTTAATTTCGCAATTGTTTTGTACGAGAAGTATTGGGTCATGCCGATTAACAAGTGTTGGGCGTATAATTTTCAATTTTTCATGCATTTCATCAATGTACTGGCAGTACTTTTCGGTTGTAATTGTCTCCCCAGTTCGAATAAATGAGTAGTAAATTACTCCAGTTATATTCAACAAAACTGTTATTAAAATTTTCCATGGATGAAGTGATGGCTTTGGAGTATGAGCACAAGCCTCATCTCTATCAAGCCACGAAGCGCACGTTTTCCTATTGTCATAAAGTACCCATTTTTCATCACAAGTAGTAATCCGATCGAAAAATGGCACTCGATGAAATCGGGTTAGTAATGATGAGCATACGATTCAGCTTATTTCACTCGGTTAGTTCGTGCGGTACCCACTTATCTATTTTTTCACCTTGCCAATTTCAGAAAGGTGTCGCAATATTGTTGTATGGTCAACTTTTATTCTGGTAACAAGTTCCCTTGTAGATACAGTTGGATTCGTTTCTACCAATGCTTTCAGAACATCATTTTTCACAGACGTTTTGGGTCTTACACGAGGTTCATTTTATAGGAAAAATCACCAGACCGAAAATTTTCAAACCAACGCTGCACTTTTCGATCGTTAACAGTATTCTCCCCAAACACCTGGTTTATATTGCGTGTAGCTTTTGCAACATTATTACTAAGTTTATACTTATATAAAAAAATTACACGAATATCGGTTGAATTCATATCGGTACAAAATTCAAAACAAATAACAAAAGGGAACACTTTTGAGAAAATTTTCTTTGTTGAAATGTGACTCTTGCAATGGACAAAACGACTATAAACGTGGTTATGCCAAAAACAAAAGCATAATGAAAACAGGGAGACAAACGTTAATATGTAAAGAAAAACTGACATTTATATACATTATAACTAGTTCTAAAAAAATGTTCTTTATCTTAATTTTTTAAAATAGAAGAAATACAAATAAACTACATTAATTGTAGGATGACACGATATTTTGCTTTCGGTTAAATTCCAAATGAATTTGAATTCATACTCTTATGAAATAATATTAAAGTGGACATTTATTTTTTATTTTTAAACTTATTTTAAGTTACATCATTATATTTCTTTCTATGGTTAAGACCAACCTCAATAATACACACTCTCTTAGCATGATATGAAGCAATTAGTTCAAATTAATAAACAACGGTTAGAATACGGTCTTTCTTAATCAAAAATGTATATTCAATATTATATCTTTCTTCGAAAAAGTACTTCAAAATATTTTTTCATGAACTACGAAGTAACTAAAATCTTTACAAATAGATAAAATAATTATATAAAACTTACATCATTTCACGAGTATTTGCAAAAATTACCATGCAAAAAATTAAAATTTTTCAAAGTCTTTCTTTTCTATGTTTCAAATTCTTTAAAGTGTTCACATTATTCTTTTCTCAAATCACAAAACAAAAACTCCAAAGAATTCTATACATATTAAACAGCACGGAGACAATATCACAGAAAAAAGGATCACAGAGATTTCAGCCTAACGAAAGCAATTTTCCGGTTGCAGTCCGATCGGTTCAGGTACGCTGGTAGCGTCTCCTTGTAATAAAAGTGGGTACGATCGTTCAATCCCCGAAAACGCGGAACGTCTTCCAGCAGTTTCGGCTGGCAGCGACTGGTAACCACTTGCCGCGAGACGGCGGGAACGAAATTTATCTGAGGAGGAAACGCCGAAGGATCGTTCGTTACGCCTCGTTTCCATGGCGCGACGAAATCTCTGCCTTTGGAAAAAAGAACTCGAGATTTTCGAGGCAGACAGGATAGAGGAGAAAATCTAAATATCGGCTAGTAGTCTAATTTCAGGAATTACTACCGAACTTATTGAAAATTTTTTAACCAGTTAACTGTAGAATTTAGTTTCAAAAATTTCTCATTGTACGCGCAATAACGGCGAACAATGAAGTATATACTCGTCATGTATAGTACAAATGGTACCTATAACATATTCTGACGAAAAACTAAAGCGAAACGAAGAAGAATTACGTGTGTATCTGAAAACATAACTAATTCGTCGCTGAAAAGATTATTATTCGTATCATTTCGAGTTTTAAGATCGCGCCAGGCGCTCGAACTGAATCTCTTATTACAAATTTGGAGAGATCGCCTTTTAGCACGACAAAATGAAAAAATGAAGTGTGTACTCGCGAAATGCAAGATGAATGCACCTAGGGTATATTTTAAGGAATAACCAAAACAAGACAAAGGAGAATTACATGTTTCTCTGAAAAAGTAAATAATTCATCGTTGAAAGAATTAGTAGCATTTCGAGCGTTAAAATAACGTGTATACTCGTGACACGCAGTTAATTGGTTAAGTTACCTTTTACACTTCCAATGCTGTTATCGTGATGAAAGTGGCGTAAAAACTATGATGGCCCTAATCTTATGATCAGGGACTGTATACTTCAACCAACCCATGTTTAGATCCTAGCTCACATTCAGATCTACCCTACTATCAAGTTTGTCTCGGCCAGCGAAACGTGAAAACTTTCACCCTCTAAATTCCTCGTCTGTGCAATTCAGCTGCGTAATCTAATGAGCAAACGCCGGGACTCCGGCCCGTCCGGGCCCCGGAAATTGAAGTATACATTATAAAGCGGCGCGTTTTCTATGCAGTTTGCACACCACCTTCGCGAAACCAGGTCGCGCATTCCTCGAAAGTCGCTGCACTTAAATATACAGGACAGCCCACCGCGGACCCCTTTCCGCCTTACATTTCGCTTCTTTAACTGCGGCGTTGTAATTCCATCGGGGATCCGATATTAATCTTAATCACAATACGTTTTTGTTTGATCGTGGAACGTTGCGTTCGCTGGTTGGAATCGTAGACCTGCCTCATGATTTACGATGTTTGCCGGAGTTTAAATGGCTCTCCATACTGTTCCCGCTGAAAACTACTGTTGTGTATATATCGTCCACTATAGCGGATTAAAAAGATTCATATCTGAGCAAATCTTATTTAATGTAGCGGTTTCGCACGGAGTACGCCGCATAAAATAGGTGCGCAATTAACTTCCCTAATGGGAATGATTTAAAAATATTCCTGATGTTATTTAAATCGTACTAAAGATAAAGCGGGAATCTTATTTAGATATGCGATTTTATTGTTTGATTTCGAAGATCGTTGTTGTCTTTGTAATATTTGAATATGTTCTTGATTACCTGGAGAATAAGCTGTTATTTCGAAAAATATGATGAATTAAATAAGACTTATGCTTTAGTTAAATATGAAATTAGCCAGAAAGCTGTGTAATTAGTCATTTTTGATTTGGAAATTATGTAATCGTTGGAAGATATTGTATTGGATACTCACTGAATTCGAAACTGTGTTTATTTGCATGATGATGTTATTTAGAGTGTGTAGTAGAAAAATATGTATGTATACGTAAAAACGTAAATTACTATGGATGAAACTGAAAACGAAAAGGAAGAATTATTTTTCAGGAACTTCAAAACGTTGCAAAATGAGATCTGTATTTTCAAATATGGAACACATATTAGAAGCAATTTTCTCTTTTCACAAAAATGAATTCGAGAATATCGAAATCTACTGTCAGTTATCTACGAATGAAATTTTTTACTGCAACATCTTGAAATGGAAATCATGTGATTTATGACGTTGTGACTTAGAACCTGTTCCCAAAGTAGTGTAACCATCCAAATGGTGATTTAGTATGCAAAAATAAGTAAACGAGAGAATAACAGTTTTTTATTTTAACGCTTCACTTTCGAAAAATATGTACTTAAGAGTCCATCAATGTGGACCATACATATAATGTAGTATTTTTCAACAATTCGAAATTCCATTATAAAATTTATTGCGTTATTTAATAAACTAACGTTGAAAAGCCAACTGTGGAAAAATAATTGAATTGAGAAAGTAACTTCAACCTAAAATTTTGAAGGGTTTCCTTTGACACTTTCGATAAAAATAATGTTAACACTAGGACTATCGTACTCATCAAAATGGCGTGTCATAATTTTCTAATTTTGCAATTATTGGTATTTAAATAGTATTGATTATTCGAAAAGATTCTGAAAATAAATAGATCTACTTAAATACTGTAACAAACGTCTGAAGAAATCGAGGAAAAATGTATTTTGACAATCTTTATAAGATCCCAATAAATGCTCGGTTCTTCTGGTGTTAATGAAACAAATAAAAGGTACAAATATTACTTAAAGAATTTAAGTTGTGAGTACCATTTTAGCGAAAAAGTAACTTAGTTTCTAGAATACCTTCAAATTATAATAACTAATAAATAACTAATAAATAGCTAATAAATAACTAATAAATAACTAATAAATAACTAATAAATAACTAATAAATAAGTAATAAATAACTAATAAATAACTAATAAATAACTAATAAATAACTAATAAATGATTAATAAATAATAACTAATAAATTGTAATAGCACAGCAATCACCGTAACTCTGTGAATCGTCTCACTGACAGCAAACTGTAATACACCGACACCGGTTTTCCCAGTTTTCATGCTACCAGCGAATTTATCATCTCTAATCTGACGCTTTGTGAATCGCTCACGATTGCTGTTAGATCTTTTCATTTATGGGCCACGTTTATACGATAAAGAAAAACGAGGAGGAGGGTGATGAAGGTTTAACGTTTTTACGCACGCTAATACTAACAAATTTCGACAAAGGAATTCTTTGTCTACAGTTCCCATCCTTTTCAGAGTTCCTTCGGTCACCTACCGAAGACAAAAACGCAATTTCCTCCATGCAACGAAAATAAACGTATTTCCACGAATAATTAATCTTCTTTTTAACGAGAATTAATTAGTTTTACCAATTTCGTATCCGAACGAAGTTTCCTGGAGTTTTCGAGCTTCATTATCCTCGGCAGACCACAGAGAATTGATATTCCTCTTTGGTGAAATTACTCCTGGCAGTAGACTGAATATTAATTATATCGAACATTTCTCTCCTCTCGGTTAGCCTTCAGATAGGAGCATTAAAATTCGAAACGCGGGGTGACATGTCTCGAGCAGAACATTCGGAGAACTTTGTTTTTAGTTTCGAAGACACGAAAGAACTTTGGCAGGCAACCTGAAAATTGTTCCATGTCGACAGATATTATTGATTGGTTAAGTAATGGAGATTATGAAAACTTGTTCTCAAAATTCGATTGTGAAATGCTGACATTTACATCACTAAGTCGTATATAAAATGATACCAATGTTCAAGTAAGTTAAATACACATTGTTCAGTACAATAGATGATAGTTTAATAATAATTTATACAATTTTGTGTTTCAATGATTAGTTCAGTAATTTTACCTGAAAATTGGGTGCGACATGCTATATGTATTATAGGTTATGGGAAATAAAGTAGCAGTTTTAATTATGAACAAATAATTTCCTTAATTTCAATAGATTTTCTTTTCTTTAGAACTTTTTATATTGTAATATTTGGAGATTAATACAATTTCTTATTGTCTTTAAAAATTTACTTGTGCCATTGCTTACAGCTTTTTCGCAATTAAGTAGTTTACAAAACTTTATCAGAAAATAATTTCCCATCACTCTGATAAAAACATTGTTATTTATGGCTTATAATCGTGTTTAAATAATAAAAATGATCTTTAGAATTCAGAATGTAATATTTGAAAAACCAGTCAAGATACAAAAGTATTCAGTACATTAAACCTTTTATAATTAAAATAACGTAGCCCGAACCCCTCTTTATTAGGTTAAATAATTTATCTAACACCACACGACAGCATAATAAATTTCCATTAACTTATAAGTAAGACCATGGTCGTTCATTAAATTCCCTGGTCCTTTAATATTCCGTTAATTTGCATACGTCAAAGGATGTATGCAACTGATGTAAAATTGTAAAATTGTTTTACCTCTAATAACTGTCACTCTTAAGGTAATTCACGGACGTTGTTTTATGTTCCAGGAGTGGACGGACTATAATCTCCAGTGGAACGAGTCTGATTATGGTGGAGTGAAGGATCTCCGAATCACTCCGAACAAGCTTTGGAAACCAGATATCCTCATGTACAACAGGTAATTTAATCTCGTTGCATTCGCATAAGGAATTTGATTTCGCGTGATATATGAGGAAACTTAATAAGCGCGGAATAATATAAAATTCGCCGTTAAAATCGCGGATCGGTTCGTTTCGTGTCTAACTAACTACTTCGTTAATCAAACGGTTCATTTACCGAGTCAAAGGATACCGCGTCTACAAGGTGAAAACAAAATTACTAAAAATAATTGATTGTGCAACGTACACTTTGTTTCCGTGCGAGACTAAAAAGAAACTCGTTTACGTGCTCTAAAGTGATTCCGAAGGTGATCCAAATAAAATTGAATCGTGAGTTCCCGAAAAAATTAAATTGCGTCCTGGAAATGTTTCAATGATCGTGTCAACGTTACAACGTTTCCGAAAAAAAAGATAAAGTACTGAAATGTTTTGTTGGTACGCGGTTTAAACATATTATCGGTCACAGAAATTTTCGAATCACGGTGGCAAACGTTATTTACGCAACGTGTATCGCAAATTGTTCGATTTTGTTGCGTTTCGGGCGATCATGGATAAATATTTGTGCAGCCATTACCTGCGCGTAGAGAAATGTGCGCGATGAAACATTTTTTCTGATATAAATTTTGCGATACAGTATACTGCAGATAAAACATTGAAAAGAAATTGGAATAACATATAAACGTAAACTTATTGTGAATTCATAACAAAAGGTAACACTTCAATCATACAGTCCATTTCAAAATTCCTTTATTTAAGGTGTTATTTGAAACAACGAATACGATATTCAAAATTCCAAATGAATTCCATTAACTTTTTCTTAGAAACTGATTAACAATCTTGCTTCGTGCAATCTATAGCTGTTTCATAATGAAATATATAATTTTTTAATTATACAGATATATATCACGAGTACGTTTATTAAAAAAAAAAAACTAAAAATTACAAGTCAAAATCTGAAATGGAAAAAATCATCGATACATAGAAATAATTTCCAATTTTAAATATCTGACATCTAATTTCTAATTAAAAAATATAATTCAAAATTTCTTTTTGTAGGAAGTCTTATCCAAAACGTTACCTCTTAAAAAATAAATACAACGTCAATTGAATCTTCTTAACAATATTGTTCTAAAATTACAAATTTCCCACGCCTACTGTATCCAACATTCATTAGACCACCGATTGGAAATTATGGAATCGTAGAAGCATTAAACGTCAAACTGGAGCACATTCAACGAGTGAGCTGCGTGTATAGTATTTTTATGAGCGCGTCGCTCGATACCAACAGAATCGAGCTAATTCGCGGTACACGCAATACTCGCGCGTAATCCGATGCATCCGAGTTACAAATACACTGGGCTGCACCCACCCCGGACGCTGCAGTGTCGGACTTTAAAGCTCGTATCCGAATTCGGGTCATCAATATTTCACCGGTCAGTCGTTATCCAAATTAGCTCCGGACTGCTGCACCGGAAGTCGCATGGAGAACTATTTGTTCCGTCGCGTCGTGGTATCATGTTACCTCGTTTTTCGCGTAAGATCGCAAATGAACCCGCGACGCATCGGTACGAGTCAAAGAAGACGGTTAATAAAATATAAAAATAAAATGTAATAAATACACGGGATTTTCGTAAAAATATTAAAACGTTAACTAATGTTTCAACGTGTACCGATTAATAATAAAGAGATAAAGAATGAAACAAAATCAAGGGACGAAGACTCGTAGAAGCTCTGAAGAGAAGAATTAAAAATTTTGAGAATGTTTCAGAAACCGACGCCGGCTAAACGTACACACGTTGTACGATGCGTAAATTCAAATTACGTACGTTCTCTTTCTTTTTCACATGAAGTTTTTCTGATTCCGAGATAATAGATTTAAGACGACCAGGGTACGTAGACATTATCCCAGTATTGCTTCGTATTCTTCAATTGCATTTAACACAGCTCTATGCCCACACAATCGCGCTTGCGCGCGCATACACACATGACACACCTTAGACACAAAATATAATCTATATGTATATATATATATTTACATATTATATACGTATATGTAATGAAAGTGTTCGAAAGTGCATGCGTTTTCTTGAATCCAACAACACAGTATTCTATCTAGAACGTATTGTACTCGTATATTTTACTTTTCTTTTCGTTTCTGTATATATTTATACATGATAATAGTTACGTATGTATACATACATATATATCATATCACGTGCATCGTATATGATATATATTTGTATTCCTCCCACAGAAACTTTTCGATCCTGACCGTAGATAACGTTCTTCTACGCGAGTCGTCCAGCATTTGATGAACGATTATCAATGGATAAAATGAATTTGTTTGACAACGTTCCCGTTTCACGGATTAACAGGGAAATTCCACACCGCTGGCCGGCTCGCGCGCGTTCGCTCGCACATTTTCTACATGAATTGTGAAAAAGCAGAAACATTAATTGCATATACATAAGCCATAGCCATCATTTCAGAAGCTGCTAGGGCCACGGCGTTACGTTCGATGCTTTTTGCTTTGGTACATAAGTTCAATAGAGAATTACATGTTCAATGTAAAATAAAGAGAGGGTTGAAAAGTGATATATCGCAGAATTTGGAGTGCACTGTACTCGACAGATAATTGACTGTTTATGTAATAAACATTATCATTGCTCTGTTATCTTAGTATACTCGTATACTTCTAGTATACTTATTTCTATTTCTATTTTCTCTAAAAGATTACTCACAATTTCATTTAAGATTTTTAATAAATTTAATTCTTTTATTGATTATTCAATCACGTGAAACGGTAAGAATGATCCTATAACTGTAAAATAAGAGGATCAGTGACAATTCTCGCTTTCTAAAATTCACGGTATACATTCTATATCTCGTTTGGTTACTTAACAATAAAAATCATTGTCGAATTCAATGATTAATAATACAACTTTATCTTTAACGAAACCTTAATGTCACAAGGAGAAAACTTCGTATTACTCTTTTTAAAGGAACCCTTTGTTAGCTAAAATGTAATCCCTTTTTTACGGACGTTGCACAGCTCACTAATCCGTAAAGTTGTACGTCAACTAAAAGAAGAATTGCATATCTACTTTTGTCACAAGCACATAGTAATCAATATTTAACGTTAAATACGATTGCGTTTCGTGAACGCAAGAATTTCATTGATTTTTACCTAATCTATCACTAATCGTCACATACATCTAAAAACTACCTCATATAATATTAACATTGACATTAGAACAATCCTAATTTCTCGTACGAAATAAAATCCGATCAAATATATCGTCGATATTTCCTAATTCAGTGATATATCTCTCAATGATCTTATTAAATGCATAAAAGTAAAGAAAAAGGATGAACGATCGTTAAGAAAAAAGAAATCCCGAACAATTAACGCCGTGGCTGGCTCCGAGTCGTAAACTAATTAATCACACAGCCTCTAGATAATATAGGTATAGACTTTAATAGGCTCTATACAATATATGCAGTGCGCGCGAGGGAGCAGCTCGTGGAACGTCTTCGCTACTTACCCCACGTTCCGCTCCTCTCCGCGAAATTAATATGTCCGCCGCTCCACTGCTAACCGATCTCCCCATCGCCGCTAGAATCAGCCGTCATGTTAAGTACAGTCGCCATTCCGGCAAATTATTACGGATTCTCAGTGATGCCGCGTCACATATTGCGCGTACGTCGCGCAGCCACCGTGAGTTCGGATCCGACCGTTGAATAATGGATCACCGAGCGGACCGCGCTTTCAGCCGCTGCTATCTGCCGGATTTGACGGTTCCTTTCGCGAGCCGAGCAACTCGGAAATTCCTTTATCCTATGCGTCCCCTAATTACTCTCTTCTTCTCTCATTAATTGTCGGGTCAACCCATAAATTGAACATTGTTTCTTTTAATGTTCAAAATTTAGATGAAGGGAGCTTATTTCGGTTTGAAGTATGTTCTTTAGTATCTATAGATTCATTATCTATAAACATAACTGCAGATTATAATTAGATCGAAAGTTTTGTTTGTCTTCATTTTTAGATATAAAAGAGATGCAGGAAAATCGCATTATTTAGGAGTATTCAATACTTTGCAATTTTAACCTCTTGCCGTGTAATGATGAGCGTGGCAAAGATTTCTAGTTCAGTTTAATATGAATTAGTGTTATTCGTCGCATGTAAATTCAAGTTAAAAACTGTTTTTATATTATTATTTATCCTTGGAGCGAGCGTATACTTACAATAAATAATAAATTTCTTCGAGTTTCCGCGAATTCTTATGAATGAAATAAATCTGATGCGCATGATCGCGAACAAAATGGTACAGCAAGGGGTGAAATGAAAAAAGGTTCATGGATAGATTGAAGTTAGAAGTGATAAATGGACTGTGGATTCGTCATATTTATGTACTATCCTATTTGCGTTGCTAAATTTGAAGAATGTGGAATTACAAAGAACTTTACTTTCTTTAGAAATAAATTTCGTATTTGAAAAATTAACTGTGTTACGTTTGATTCGATTTTCAATTTTACCTTTCTGAAAATTCTAGTAAAATATAAATCTATACACATTAGAAGTTCAATAATAACTAACTTACAAAATATAGGAGAGAATATCGTTGAATTTCAAATTTTAAGAATCTGGGACTACATAAATCGTTCTTTTCTGCAATGCTTTCACACATGAAAAATAACAAACTTTCTTAACACTAGATTTACGTACATTTATTGTACAGTTTATTCTGTTATTCTTAGCAAGATGTTTCTTCAATTAGATCTAGGAAATTAGATGTTTAAAAATGTATTATTAGGAAATATATTTGCAAATCGACCGAAGCATTTACCAAATAATGTTTATAAAGTTCAATATGACTCAAATTGGCTCATTTCGTAAATCTAGTGGTAAATTCTATTAAACATTCAATTTTATTCTTCTAAATGCTAGAAGTATATAAAAATTTGAGTTTAGAAATAAGCAATTCACAAACAGGGTGCGAGAATATTTTTGAGTTTCACAGTGAAAGGGAATAAATTATAACCAAACGTGAACTAAAGTCGAATTTTTCAGCGAACGACTGTACGACGAGTATTCGACGGGTTACACTGAAATCATTGACACAGATTTCGTCGACGCTGTTTCATTCGACAAGAATTCATCGAAACCAGGTTTGCCCGATGCCAGTATCAATCGACGACGATATTGATCAACACTAACTTCCAGAGACATACACGTACACACTGTATGCTCACTAGCTTATACACGTTACCAACGATGCGCAACATTTCGATGTATAAGAATACTTTTATCATCGGAGGATAAATGTATATCCAGTAAAAAAAGTTGTCGGTTAATGGTGCAATCATTGACAATGGCATCAAATTTCGTTTCAGTGAATTCTTATTGAAAGAAATGGTGTCAGTGATTTTAATTAAATCAATGTAAGGATTAAAATTCAGTTAAATAGAACCACTTGAAGAATCCTGAAGGTGATTGAGATGGATATGGTTAATTGAAGATTTAAGGTATTATTACTAATTACCTTGGGATCTTATTACTGAAATTCTCACAATTGTGGAATTAGCTAGTATCTTTTATGACTAAATAGGAAATTCTTCGCTCGTGTTTGAATAAATTAAGTCAAACACCATTACCTGAGTTTTTGTTGTGTGATCTCATTGGCAGTGTTACAGAGTACAAGTGATTTTTCATTGTGTCTAAAGAGGAATTAGGAGGAATCATCATTATTTTATTTTGATTGTAGAATACTTGATTCTTCGTTATTATTATCAAGTAATGATTCTTTAGTTAAACTCAATTACCCGAATGAAACGTTATTTTTGAGTCAATCTATTTCGGTCTGAAAGTAACAGGGGGTAAGAGTTAAATGACATAATCTTTGATTTAATGTTCATTCAGGGTTTGATGAGGACTTCGAAGAATGAAGGAAGCTGATTGACCTTAATTTGAGAAGTGTCTTCTGGGTCGCTGTACGTCTTTCGATATTGATTTAAGCAAAATTATGCCCATGTGCCAATACATTTGCTCACGGTGTTAGTTTGCTGATCTGGAAACTTCGAATTTAGTTATTACAGTTTACATTAAAAACTTATGTGAATTAACCGACGATTTTCGATATTTCAATTTGTATCAGTTTCTATGATAGAAAGAATCCATATAAAATAATTATATTTTTAACTAGTCTTTCGAATTCATACAAAACTCTAGTAAGTATGGAGGAAAGTAGTGATATTCACTGTAAAATTTCGAAATGTCAGAACTCATAGTAATCCTATGCCAAAAAATGAAATTTGCTACAACTTCCGTCCCAAAAGGTTTCCTTGCGATGAAAAATATTCTCCAAAAACGTGACAAGGTAAAAGGTATTCCAAGTGATAGAGTCGACTGGGACATTTTATATACAGTGTGTCTTCCAACAGATGATACATGAAAAAAGAGATGAAGCCACATGACAAAATAAACGGAAAATAGTGACATTGGCATTTTTCCATACACAGTCTTATCTCTAAAAAATTAGTGTAAAGAAGTCACTAAAATTCTATTTCTGGCAATTATTTCTTCTCTTATTTTTATTATTGCCAACAATTTTTGTATTTTATTAAGTAATAATGTCACAATATCATTAATAGTATAAATTACGTTGTACGAGTGTTCATCGCTACAAAATATTAACCATATTAATTTTATTTGTCCTGAGTTACGTCTTCGCGAGTATTTCGACTCATCATTTAACCACGTAATACAACTCTACGTTTTCAATTAAAGTATAGCAATGTACTGTGGACGTTTAACATTGCTACATGTATAATAATTATAGATACTGTTCTGTCTTAATTTGCCTAAACAATTAAAATAGACGAAGTGAACTCCAACAAAACTTTCATTTGTAGTCATTCTTTATTTTTTTCATATAATTTCATTGTTCAGATTGTATCATCAGTTCGAAGAAATCGTGAGATTATTATATTTGTTATAACCCGTTAGACGTCAAAAGTTGAAAATTATAAATTACATAAACTATCTCATTGACTGTGTTAAATATTGAGTAACAAATGTACAATATTTTGTTGTGATGTCATTCCATTATGCGAATTTTATACAAAAAGACGTTGACATAAGCCATGACGCATTATATCACTGAAATTGATCGTAAAACAAATAAAATAATGATTATAATTATATTTAATAAACACATATTATATTTATTGAAATTCCCTGACAGGAACTCCATAGTAGACCAAAACAAGATCGCACAGTTTTCTCAACGGCATAAATTTCTTACTGACGATTAGTCAACGCCATTGTTAAGGCTGAGTAATTACCAGCTCCGTCAGGGAAACTTCGTCCAGAATTCCGCAAACCTAATTCCCAAGGGCCGAGCTCGAATTTTACGTCAAATTGAATCTAACGTAACTGTTAATGGCGTACTTGGAAGACATCGGCAACCCCATTCAGCCATCCTACGCCAGTTTATCTCGAAATCACTTGATTCTCGTAATCGCGTTGATCCGTTGAATTCCGGGAAACTCCCTCGAACCTTGATAACTCGCAGGAAGTCCGGAAAACCGTGCCGCCACGCTGGATAACTGCAAAAACGGCTGGCGCAGGCGCGCCCTGGCCCGGCCCAGGAAGCTACCCGGGTAATGGCAGAATCGGACGGGCACGAAAGGGGTAGGGGCGACGCCTTGAATCCTCTTTTCAACGGCAACTAACAACTGACCAAGTTGGTCAACCAGGAGCTAACGAGACCCCGCGAATTCCACGCGATCGGGTATCCTGGCAAAGGAATTAATTGAATCTCCCGCGGATACTTTGTCACCGAGTGTTAGCACGAGACAAACGGACAAACAGATCAGCAAACCTTTCTACCTATTCTAGCTAGGATTCTCGGCTTTCCTGGTTGTTTGTTAGGTCTTCGCCGCCGCTTTTAACGAGATGTCTTGGGATATTACGTGACACGTTGCTATTCGCGATGGAATATTCGAGATGTTTTTTGAAACACGCAGTTTGTCCTCCCCTTTCGTTCTGTGAATATATGTTGTTAGATGTAAGTAGTTTTCTTTAAATAAGGGATTCAAATTTGTTTGCGAATATCTTTGGTATAGCTTTCGGAAATTCGTTACTAATCGTCTTAGTTTGTAGATATATTTTTAAGAAGGAACTGTTTTGAGGTACAGATGTCTTTTTGATGAAGATTTTGAATGTTCGCAAACGTCTTGTAGATTGTTTTTAGAAATTTTCTATTGATAATTTTAGCTTATAAATACGATGTTTTGAGGAAAGATTTGTTTGTTTTGTTTAATGTAATCTTCTGAGAAGGTTTCTTGTGATATTTGTAAAAGAACTGTGTACATTGTAAGTAACTAGTTTATATCTAATTAATGTTTTAATTGATACAAAACTTTTTTGAATTTTTTGCTGCAGAAATAGAATTTGTAGAAAATCGGAAGGTCGCATGCACGAAAGTTAAAATAGAGATGCAGGTACACTCTATGGATATAAATAACCTGATTATCTGAGCATATTGAAGGTATAAAAGAAATTATGTATAAAATAATTTATAAATTTTTCAGTAGTACTAGGAATTGAAAAGATAAATTTATTGCTATAAATTAAGAATGAATGGAAAATAAGAAAGTGATATATTTTATTGGTCTTAGGAAACTAATTTAGTGATTTACACAAATTTAAACTAATTTCTTCCAGAAACAGTTTGAGCGGAATAACAAAACTTGTTCAACGAGAAATTTCTTTTCTCCCAGAAACTAACGTTGTCATAATACTTTCCATCGACTCGTTAGTCTCAAATGAAATCTAATGTCGGCACATCCTATTTCATATTTTCGATTTTCAAATTATCTGGATTTCTTCAGTCCAATGTTCCACTTCCATTAAATAGATTCTTTCTAATATGGAGGAGAACAGGTGCGAATTATTTCTTGTCACAAGCCAGTATGACAAAAAGCAGATAATCCTACATTTTTGGCTTGATAAAAAATTTCAAACCACAGTCTTACAAAAATAGATAAATGCAACTGTTGAAAACAACACGAGGATTGACCCTTATTTTGACAATCAAAATGTTTGCGTTTCTTCAAATTGCAATATTACAGTATTTTTCCATAAATGTTTCGTTTTGTAAGCATAAATCGACGTAAAGTGGCTCAAGAAATATAAATCCGAAACAATTTAGTAAAATTTTCGCGAAAATGTAACAAATTGTCGCGAAGAAAATTGAGAAATTTAGAAACCTGGAACTTGGAAATTTAGGAATTTAAAAAATTTGGAAATCTGAAATTTAGAAATTTAGGAATTAAAAAATTTAGAAATAGAAACTTGATGTTTCACAAAAAATTGGATAAAGCTGTATACAATTAATACCAAATTTGTGAAGGAAACGAGCAACGAAATTTCCCAGTTTAAATTCTTCCTTGTCCGTGTATCCTCAAAGAGACTTCTGATAGCCGAAAGGGACGAGCAAGGGCGTCTCGAATGGCGGGTTAATCAAGTTTGGATTGCTCCATGTCAGCAGAACTTTCGTAAACCTGGAATTGATCCTTCGTCTTTCCACAGATATTGGAATCCGTTTGTAATGGATACTCATTGTTTCCAATACGAAGCACGACAATATACTATTCTGAGCCATTCGATTGTATCGTTGAAAGCCGGCTGGACCAGAATTTCTAATGTACTAAATCGTGGACGGTCCGTATTCAGTGTCAGACTTCAAGGAATGATTTACGAGGCCATTTGCATTGCCAATGGGGTACGAAGTTTCGCATTCTAATTGTTTATGTAAACCTCTCCCTAAAATTCGAAAACGGGTTTGCGCTGTAACAATTAATTTAAAAGTTAACGGGTTCGCTTTGCTAATTTTCTGTAGCAATTTCGACGTTACAAACTACGTATTTGTTATGCTTGTTTCAATTATCTTGTCGTGAGAAAATGAATAGGAATACAGAGAGACGAGTTTGAAAACGTTCGTAAAAATGGGAAAAGATTTCGCTGATCATTAATACCTTAGAATTAATTTAAAAGAAGTAACAATGAATGTACAATTTTCATTTAAATTTTGAAAGCGGTCATTCGACCGATCATGGTACGTTTACTGTTAAGATTATTACGTACAATGACACGAATAAATCGAATTCTTATTCGAAAAACTAGAAGCGTTCCTAAGTTTCCCAGCATCATGAAAATAGAAGAAACAGGTGTTTCTAAAAAATTTCGACGATTCTCGTCCTCGGGACCCCGTGGAGAATGAAAATAATATCGGCGAATATGCTCATTTAGCAACACATTGTATATACCCCGGGGAACAGTTACTGCTAGTAGTTCTTCCCAAAGAGAAAGGTGTTTCCTGCGAAACCGTAAAGCGAATCCCGAGCATTCCGCTCCAAGGTACTTTTAGGCGGTACGACTGAATTTAAGCTGCTATAACCTGGAGGTTAAAGTTTCGGGACTGGCGTACAGCCCGTAAAATCCGTTTCATCCGAACACCTTCGTAGATGTACGTAACCCTATCTCTACCACGACACGACCGCCAACCAGCTGGCTACTTATGAAACTTGCAACAGCTGAATCGAAAGCGAACACTGCTTTCTCTTTGCTGAAGTCGCCTCTGAATTTCTCAAGAATTTGTTTTCTAAATGAACCCTTAACCGATCAGCGATTAAAAATTTCATCTGCGTGAAACCGGCTTCGGAATGATTCACTCGGATCTTTTGCATTTTTACTGAATACACGGATACTCAAATAACCTGCAAATGATTTCAACTTTACGACGTCGTATTTCTTTGAAGGATTCTGTAATTTTTATACAGTCGTGTGACTTTCTGAATTTCTTTTCCTATATGAAACATATTTAAGAGAAGATATTCATTTCTTTACTAGCAGAATATTTACTGTATAAGTATACAGAAATAATAAATTAACAATATTTTTATATGGTAAATCTGGAGATAGATAAATATCATTGAAATACTATTATGTAACTTCATTTTCGACTTGATTTAATTAACTTAAATTCATTACGTTTACTGTACAAAACGTTTTAACGCGTTCACGCCGGCATGTACCATGGGGGGTACGCAGTTATTTTATAATGTTAAAATAAGTCAACGTTAATAAGTAAATTATTTATCAAATTATCCATTCACATTTATTCACGATTAGCAACTAAAGTTAGATAACTAGAAACGCAACAGAACAATGGACTTGAACATTATTTTCGCAAACATTGCTATTATTACGATCCATGATTAAACATATAGAAACATGTCCCGACGTGAATGTATTAAATTCGTGATTGATAAGTTATCAAAAAAGATCTTAAATATGCTCAGAGGTGAAAGTGTATGCAAATGATAATGGATGTATTGTAGTTAATTTGCTTCTGAAGTACTTGTCACCGGTGCTCATCATCGACATTTCGAGTTGCACGGTACGACCGGTAAATGGTATTGCAGCTACCATTGTTTCAAACGGAACGCAATTTCAGGTGACCGAAAGTCCACGTGCCTCCTTGTGATACGTGAAACTGGTCTCTTCTCGTGCATGCGCGCAGCCGAATCATGTCAAGGGAAAGCGATAATCGAATTCAATCGGACGGCGTCAAATTCAATTTATCACAACATTCACAGAGAACAAATTGTTACTTGGGAAACGTTGTATAACGTTAATATAACCAGGTACACTCGATGTTTGAACAAGTGAATTTCGCTGACCATATTTGTCCAGGTAAATTTCATTCCTATCTACATACGTATGTTCCGTACGAAAATGTTCCGAGATTAAACATGAGATTTTGTTATCCCGTTCTGCCTGTTCTAACAGAATTTGTTCGATTCTATGCCTTTTATATCGTAAGGTAGCATACTGCCAAAGAAAATGATTCGTATGGAGAATGTATCTTCAATATGTTAGAAATAATAGATATATCACATGGGATGAAATAGCAAGAAACCTTCAGATAATTGCAATTACTATATAAACAGCCTTAAACATTAAATACTTATTATTAATTATGAAAATACATTTTATAGTGCAAAATAAATGCGACTATTGAAAACTTACGTGTAACTAAATGTAATATTTAAATAGATCTGTTATGTATCCTTAGATATATAACGGCAGAAGCTTTTTCAGTATAATTAAATGAAATAAATAATTTAATTTTAATTCCGGAATCATTCTATCATTTATAGAAATATTAAGCAAAACATAACAATCAAATCACTTTGGTTGCAATGAAACATAATCTACTAAGGTAGTCCCAAAATAAACAATCAAAGATATTCTCTCAATTTTAAATAATAGTTAATCTCTCTAGGCTATTAACAAGATAGAATTTCTCTAACATTCTTCAAATTAGCATATGTTAATCAACTATCACAACTGTCACCGATAAACAAAGCTTCCAAATTCCTTGAAAACAATGACAAGAAAAAAACTGACATCGAATCAAAATATTTAGTTACATGAGCAACTAAATAATACTGTAACACCATTTACCTTTGTTATGAAAAAATGAGTAACACTATGCAAAATTTCCAAAATTCTCGTGGCGGTTAACGCGTTAACCCTTTACGGTCGTATTGTAGGTATGTACAACATATGTACAAACGAAATGTATAACTTGTTTTTAAATTGTAGAAAAATATACAATAATAGCTCTTTATTTTACATAAATTATTTTAATAATAAATCTTTCAATCTCTCAACTTTTATTTATGATTTATAAGTTTATATTTCAATTATTTTCATTTCATACAACCAGAACGGTGAAAGTGTCCCGTCGGGCATAGTTCGTCTTACCACCACAAGGGATTCCCCCCAACAACAATTCTCACAAATTCTTTCTCGTCCAATCCGAGAACATTCTACAACAATCAATTCTCGAAACCGTATCCAATTCCTCGATCCGCCTTAGTCCCGTCACTGCGAAGTTCCGGAAGACGTCGCATGAAAATTTGAGCGACTTCTGTTCCGACCGTAAACCCCTCGGACAAAGTACCCTGCGACTCGTCTCTTCCTTTAAAAGGGAGCGTGGAGTCGGCCCCGCGACATCGCGATCATGAATTCGACATAATCGCGTTACCCGGCCATTCCACCGGTAATCACTCAGCTTAATCGGCTTAAGGATACGCCGGGCAGGAATCGTTTTAGTCGCAGCGGCGAAGCGCGGCAATCGCTCGATCTAAGTTGGCCCGGGTCTTCTATGTGTCCGGTAGCTACCTCGAACTGTTTATCTCCGGCATATGCGGAACTGGTGAACTGGCATACGCGGAACTAGAGAAACTAACATTTTCCCTCTTTACTAACCCCTGTCACAGTTGGGCTAAATGTAATCGAATGACATCGTTAGCAATGAATCATATGTACGGATGATTCATTGTACACTGGTTTTTCTGATGATTAATAGCTTGCAACAGAAATTGAAGAGATTACAGTGAGTTATAATTAATAGTTATAGGCTGTAAATTACAGTAGAATCAGAGGTGCACTCATTAAGAGGTTATGTGACTCTATAAATTTAAAAAGTTGGCTGCATTCAGCTTTTTCTTTGATGGCGGGTATTTGGAAGGGAACCAAAGTTTTTGCGAGGAATGTTGGGCAACGTTTTATCCCCGGTTTCATAGTTTTTCTTGTCAAAAATACAAAGTTACCGGAATGTAAAGAATAACAACATTTTGCAGCAAAGTAAACTAGAATAAATTATTTTCGGCGCAGCATACAGTTTTCCTATATTTCAATCTGTCAAGTTTCTATAAAAATTCACTACATTAGTTAATTTCTTCAATCGAAAAGAAAAAGGACATTTAACAAACCGATATTTTTTCATTCTTCGAAATTACCAGAAACTCCTAGTACACTGAAAATAATCTATTATACCTTACCGTACCAAGAATTTTATCTTGCATTCCCAGAACTTTTAGTAGTGGTTGCAATCCAACAAGGTCCAACCAACAGTCACATAATACCCCATAACTTCATTTCGTATTTTCTAATAGCAAACAGAAATACGAAGACAATCCAAATCTTGCTGAATACTTCCTACATTAACTCCAACCTTCTACCAAATACAAACAAAGAAAGGAAAGCCAAACGCAATCATCGTTTTTCAGACTTCTGAGGTTGCATGCCTCTTAGTATTCAATTCGATTAGATTTCGCCCAGACCTTTTCGATTCTATTAGCCGATGCTCCTAGTGGCAGACGGAAACTCGTCGAGCGCGGCGACGGTGAAACACGGTTCGCAGCGGGGCAGCGGCTGTAATTATGTGAATAATTAATAGAGATGCGACGTCAGGCCACCCCGTTACTGCGGGCCACCGCAGCACCAGGACCGGCACCCGCCCCCTCCAAACACGCGCAACACGTACCAACGTTTCGACATTCCTGCGGAACTGCTGAAATACCGGCGAGCGCTGGCTATATAGTCTCCAGCATCGCGACCACGCCGGACCGTGCCACCGGTCTATCTCCACGCGCAGTACACGTTCAGACTACGACATAGTACGGGCGGCGGTCCGAGTCCGCAGGTATGCGGATCATCGGACCGATGCCGTCTCGCGAGATCGAAGTCGGCCTCGGTTTGTGGACAGCACCGCGGGATACATGCCGGCTGCCGAGCCACCGCTGACGAGTTGATGAACTCTGGTAGCAATTTTAGAGGCGCGAGATCTTCGGTGTGGTTCGTGCGAGGATTTCGAGCTGGGGTTGGAAATCGTTATGATGTCGGTTTCGGTTCTTGACAGAGATGGACAACTGAAATAAAGTCATAAGTATTACGAGGTATATCGGTTTGGGTACCAGGTCGCCGGAATCCATATTATATCGGTTCTATATCGATTCTGTAACTCTTACTTTTCGGTTCTGAAAGAAATGCAGAGCCGAAAAATAACAGTTATAGAATGAAGAATAGTTACGGTCGAAAAACTGGACTCGATGTAGCTCAGAACTAATACACCGAATAACATTATGACTTTATTTCGGTTCTCAATAATTGTATCAGTCGGAACCGATATATAACAGTTTCAAACAGTTATTCTCGAAACTTTTTTAATCTCTGGTTTTGAGTCGTAGGTTTCTTAGGGGAGTTGGGAAACAATGGAAGGTAGATATTTGTGAATGGTTTAGGGAGTATTGTGATTGTAGGAGTGTGTCATTTTTGTGAGGGTAATGGTGTGATTAAGAATTGTGTTGATTGTTTACCTTTTGATGGAAATGTATGGTTTCTTTTTTTAAGTAGGTCCTCTAGGTATTGTGAGCATAAAAATATTGAGATAAACTCATTGAATCGTGATTGGTTTATAACAATATTTTAAAATAAAATATTTTGATTATGAATATTTTCAGTATTTCTTGCATTGTTTTTTAATCGTTGAACTAGAAGATATATTCGCGAGGTATAGAAAATTCATAGTTTAGAAGGAATAGAAATTATAGTTAGGATACACTAATATGTCGTATAAAATTTTACATGCTGATATTATTGGTCATTAAATTGAAATTTAATTTTAATTATTTTACGTCAATACTTTTTTATGTAGAATAACAAGGGAATTTAATTATGTGCATTTCTATTGAAAAGGAATAATGTAATTCTTAAATACACATTTACTGTTGCTGTTACTATAAGTACATGGTTCTACAAACCTATGATTCCTCATACCATTCATTAATTTCTTCCAACATGTTTTTTAACAGTACTAAGAACGACTCGTATCAATTGTCCGAGCCACCTTTTATAATAGATAAAGAATAAACTATAATTTAATCTAATATAATGTATTTTATTTTTTGATGAGAGATAGATTTTGTATTTGAGTTTGATTGGCAGTTATATCTGCACAATAACATTGTTTATAATCTTTGTCTATATTTAAAAACTTGAAAACATATCAAATAAAAAAATTATCCAACTCTGATATTCATTCGGTTTTCCTTTTTATTTAAATACATTCTTCATAATTTTATAAAAATATTATTAAATTAGTTTTTCTTTTCAATTTTATGAATATTTATATTAATCTATATTAACCATAATTTCAATCAAAGATTTCTATAGAGGTACCACAAACTGACCGACTTCGATCGAAGCTACAACAGAAGCACCACAGAACACGTACCTGCACGCACGTTGTACGATAATGCCGACCCCAATAAATGGCGTAATCGATCGAAATCGGTATAATCTATAGTTGGTGCTGGAGAGACACACGTCACCACTGTTTCCGGGCGTAACAAACTCCCGCAGTTTAATTAATTGAGAAAGGTTAACGGATAACGCATTAGGCCCCGGTGTTTAACGAAAGGACAGTCGAGCGTTGAGATTACTCACCGGTTAAGCGTACTCGTCTCGATGATACCCGGCCGATAAATCATGAAACTCTGCCACGCATGTTGTAGAAGAACCGAGAACATATTATACATTTCGCTTAATACGATACTATTTCTGTTCCAAGTAAGATATATCGCACATTTCATTTGAAATATTCTTTGTACCTTC
The DNA here is from genome assembly GCF_051020985.1 of Nomia melanderi. Taxonomy (NCBI): domain Eukaryota; kingdom Metazoa; phylum Arthropoda; class Insecta; order Hymenoptera; family Halictidae; genus Nomia; species Nomia melanderi. The sequence goes on along the minus strand of NC_134999.1, from coordinate 25,405,381 downwards.
ATGAATACATGTCCACAACGAACAAATCTACGAAGTGTAGACAATCAATCGACAAAATCAGTATTACACTTTAAAAAATACCAGTTTGCGACTAACATAAATTTCAGCTCGTAACGAAAACTTTCCTCTTTATTTTCGATAGAACCAATCTAGTATTTAGAGTAGATGTCTATTCTTACAGCTAACAAACTTGGTTAGCGACAAACTTAAACTATGGACAATCTTTAAGCATTACTATCATTTCTTCTATTCCCATTGACAACCACATGCTTGCATCTAAACATTCTCTGAAACTCCTTGTACATAGAATTATCTATACTCAGAAATACATAGTGCTTTATAGAATGTACAGATAGCTTCGGCAATGACTTTCACTTACGAAAACGACCGTGGAAGCTTCTACAAACGTAGCTGCCTTGTATTATTGCATTCCTAAATTTTCAGTTGTTACTTTATTATGTTACAACTCTCCTTTCTCGCGACACTGTACATTTTCTCAAATTCTAAACATAAAATGACTTTACCAGTAAATCGTCTCAGATGCACAAGTACTGCCTATCTATGTTGTAACTTCAAACTGGTAGATTATAGATACAATATAATTGTAACTAGAATGACTAATGCGATTGATAACATCGATTAATAGACAAAGCATGTCTAGTATCTTGTATATTGTTGACACGCGGCAAAGGAAATACGTGTTTCATCAAATTTTCAACAAGAAAGATTTTTAAACGATTGTCGAACGTATTTAACCATTTAGCTTTGAATGTAGTCTATGCAATTTATATAACGATCTAAGAATAATAAATAACAATTTTAATAACAACTATAGTAGTATAACAACTAGTTGATGTATATAATAATTTAATTTTGCAATACTTAAGTTAAATTATTTTCCAACGTTTAATCGTTGAACAGCATTGTTCTACGTTTGCCAAGATTTTCAAAGATTTCACGTAACTTTTCACTTTCTGTAGTTAACTCAAACTATTAGTTGATTATATTAGATTCAATAAGAAGACCAACGCACCTCCTAGACGTTCGAAAAGAAAACTTGGTAAGTAAGAATTCGAATATTTCTTTTATTACAGTATTATCTTCCACAAAATCAAGACTTCAAGAAAAATCCAAGATAATACAGCAAACATTAGTGTCACAGTTGTACTCGTATAAAATTCCATTGCATAAAATGAAAAATCCTCGAAAAGGAAACGTGCAATTTATTTTCCACGAGAAAGAGTATCAGTAACAAGTAGAAGACGTTATTCCAAGCCAAATGGTTAATTAGCGAAAGAAGTTGACGCGATGGGTCTTCCGTCGTAAACGAAGTTAAGCTAGATGATGCATTTTGCGAGGTTCAACGCGGCCGTAAAGTGGTCCGCTTGACAGCGTGTAATATCAAATTATCGGTTGAAAATATCCAGACATGCGTTTCGAACGATGCCTAGCGTCGGATCGCGGAACCGGCAAGTTTCAAGCACGCCTCCGCGAAATTAATGCCACGCCACTGTGCATAGGCGCGCGCCGCGGTGATTTGCCCGCCGTTAACTTTCCGACAGTTTCCCCGACATTTATGATGGCCGGGGATAGAACGCGGGCCACCGCCCCGTTATGTCGTCGGAACTGTTTGCTCATGGGAGTATAACAACTTGAACAAATACTCATCCGCGTGGGCGTGCGGGAAATTTGCGTGGTCGTTACTCGCGCGTTTCTCTTGTCGAACACGATTAATGGCATCCGAGAAGGGGCCGCCCGCAAGGGATACCCGCTACCAATCAGCTGCTGCCGCGACGAGTAACGGACGTATTCGAACAACGGTGTCTTGTGCCTATATTTTGGAAAATTCATTATTTTTAACACTGACCGTACCGTGAACTGGTCAAACGATGTCCAGTCGTTTATATAAAATGTTTTTGAAATTATCAAAATCAAATTTTTTTTTAATTTGATTAAAAATGTTATGTTCGTTTAACTTTTTATCAATTCTTATATTATCCGATCAGTTTTCCAATTTTTGTTTTTCCCTCTGTTTCTGTTTCCACTAAGAAAAAGTTATCATATAGCTTGTTTACTTTTCTTTTGTATTTAGTTATTTGACTGGTTACAATAAGAATAAGTATATATAAAGTACCGGTACGGTTAGTGTTAATACGTCAAACGGATATTTTTGTTCAAGTTTCTGTTAAATTTGTGTATGTTTTATTGGTTTCAATGGTTGAACTTTCTAAGTGATGGAGTATTTGTATTGTACTCGTATAGATAATCCTTGTGTAACATTGTATTCACATGATAAGGTTGTACTGTTATTTTGATGGAAAATTGCAAAAATTTAATTTTCTAAATATGCTTTGCCCAAAAGTAATGATAATATGTTTTTTACTAAACTGTAATATAGGCGACTTCCCATATGTTTCTGTTCTTAGTGAAATTTGTAGGAGTAAATCTTTTCACTAGTGAAATTATACTAAAAAAATTGTTAAGAAATATTCAGTACATATTTTATCTTTTCATTGTTATGAAAGCAAAATAGTGTTGATTTTCTAGTTTACTCTGTTTTTGCATTAACTGCCAATCTGATGCAATGCAAATTTACTTAGTATGGCAATTTTTAAGAATATAACTACTGTGTTTCAACAAGATTATCCGTAAATATTACAAGTAAATATTACATTATTTTTTCGTTCGAATAGTTATGTTACTCTTTGTATATACGAGTAAATCAAGTATGACATTGACTATCATTTTTATACAATTAAAGATAACTGGAAATTGTACGTGAAAGAAATAGAATGGTATATAATGTTTATTCCTTTAGGATTATGTTTTTACCATTTAATATCCGACCAGTACAGAACAATATCTATAGGATTAAACCCATGTTTCTACTTAAACAATACCTATATGATATTAGCATTTGTTATGACAATCAGTTTCATAATTTATTTCTCATTGTAAATTTATTTCATTCAATACCTTACTGGTAATAGTAGTTTTATCATTCCCAATTAGGTTGATTAAGAAAAGAATAAAAGGAGAGTATGAAGGAAATGTGTGTTTGATGACGTAAAAACTAGTAGTAGTTATTGTCTACTATATTCGCTAAATGTTATAGATATTCCCTTAAAGAGACGAAAATGAAAATTTACTTACAATACTAAACTACAATTTCATACTATTAAAATCTCCATATCACTATTTGTGCAAATAAATTCTCTAAGCAAATCAATCTAACTCAAACAAGCATAATTTCCGAATAATTAAATTTCTTAGGAAAGTAACCAGAAGGTTAATTCGTCGAAAAATATAGAAGAAAAAGTTATCAATCAGCGATTTAGTCGAATTACTTCAACGAACTTGAAACTACACGTTGTAGCGAAACCAACTACACGGTTTTTCGAAGACGAAAAGGGATTTTTACAGCATTTTTACGTGCCGAAGCGTACGTGCGTGGGTATCATCCAGCGAGCGTGGTTTCGCTTACCTCTGAAACTTACGGAATACAGCCGGATATAAATTTCTTCTACGAGCAGCAAGTTTTTTACTCGAGTAAGATCATTTCGAGCCGGAAATGAAAATTCTTGAATCGAACCTGTACCCGACTGTCTTCGTTTCCCACCGGTACCTCTCTACGAATGAGTTATCCTGATTATTGCGTTCCTTGATAAGATCCTTGTACCGATTTCGTGGATTCACGCACGTACCGTGCACCGATGAAACGTTGGCTGTGTATTCACTAGCTACAACGTCACAGGGTCAAAGAGTATCTTCCACTGAGTTTCAACGGTACAGAATGAACATCGTCGTCAGATTCCATATTCAGGGTTTTCTTATGTATATGGAATCGCGTGAACATGGAGGACATACTATAGTAGAACTTCAAATATGCGAATTCTCGATTATATGAAGCAGTGATGTGTCGTTTTTGGTTTGTTCTACTTTTCGATCATCTGGATTGTGCATTCGTTTATTTCAACGATTTTGATCCCAGTTAACGTAGATAATCGAGGTTCTACTGTATTATTCGATTATTCGGATTATCTTGGTCCCAATTAGTTCAGATAACCGAGCTTCTATTGTACTGTTCGACTATCTGAACCATGTTGGTCTCAATTCGAATAATCAAAGCTCCATGTGTACCATGTTTCCTGTAACGAATAAACGGCAGAACGATCCCCTTTGCCCCTGTGCCTTTTCAGCTCGCGAGTAGTCGGCCAGCTTCCCATCGGCGTACTTTACACGAACGCGAAACGAACGAGATTAAGCGACGTGGCTCGGTGCCGCTTGAGCGCACCAGGAGATAAGTTCTAGGGCGAACCAAAAGGGGACTGCAAAAAGGAGGAGGGAGCGGGGTCCGCGGCATGGTCGATGAAACCTCAACCGCCCGAATTTCTAAGGGAAGCACATCCACTTAAAACCGTGCGCGCGTCTTCTCTGTCGGCAGGACGGACTTAATCCTCGCGGCAAATAGAAACGTCTAGCTAAATCCCTGAACGCAAGGCGTACGTAAACCGGCGCGGATGAACACGGAGAAATCGTGATTGAACGATAACGCGGGACCGTTACGCGCACTCGTTATTAATGCTACCGCGGGAGAACGTGATAAGACTGCTGGCTTGGTAACTGTTGATAAGAGAATTCACTGGGACCGTTGATCTCACGATGCGAATATTGCTCGAATCGGTGGGGACATTTTTGATGTTTGAACAATTTAGGGGATGAATGTATTTAATGTGTTTAAGGAGTTTTTGGTGAAGTGTTGAATATAGATTTTTGCGATTCTTTTCTGTTTGGAAGAATGTGGTTTAAAGTATGCAGTTTGGTTGATATATTCAGTTAAGCATGGTGAAGAAGGTTGACCTTACCTCTTGATTTAAAAAATTACAGATAGAATAGGTTTATGAGTATAATCTGTAAGTAATCGTAAATATGAGAAATATAGGCCATTATCATAGAATAAACAGACTTCGTGTAGAAACAAAATGTATGTAAGTTGATATTCCACGTGTAAGAGTATCATAACATAATGGAAACGTTGATTACCATCAAATGGAGCACTCGATTTTTGACTTAAATAAAACGCACTGGCACGTGCACGTTACCTCTGCATTCAAAGGAAGATCTCTAGTGATAGGCATCAATCACCGACGAACGGAACGATCTCTAATGTCGCGGCAGTAACCGACCAATTCGCCGTCAACGAGGCAGGACATCCTGTGTCAACAATGCCTCGACGGCGACAGTGAACGAGTTAAATATTGAATGTTACACGTATAATGGTTTATGGACCAATTATACCATATTTATTGAGGCACACCAGATTTTCTTAAAACTGAAAATACTGAGCAAAAGACTTTCTTATTACCCAGAATTTCATTTAATCAAGATATTTTTTATTGCTCTTAAAAATATGTATTTCACAATTAGTCACTATATCCCTAAAAGAGATTCAGTACAAGAACTTCATAATTATTATTACAACCCATTTTGTCAAATCAATTGTACAGTGACAAATCCAGTATTATTGTATAGTAAACTTCCTCTGATTTACCAATACCAATTACACTTTATTTCATTCTTCGAGTACTGCCTGCAATCGATAACAATAGGCATATTTGAACATGAATTATCTCATCAATTCTTAAAAAACCTATACGAAACAACGTTTTATTACGATCGCTATACATTACCCTCAATTACCTCGAAACAAAAAGCCTGTTACCTACAATCAAAATATTACTGTCTAATAAAGTCCAGCATAATAAAAAATAGTAGTATTGAATTCAAACTACTCCGAGCTTCCAACGGTATCAAACAATTCCAACCAATTTCAACAAATCGCAACAATGTTCCAGTGGTGTCGCCACCTGGCGGCATTAGGACATCTCTTTCAGAACAGAAGTTGAACACACGGTGGGGGTAATTTACTTATTGACCGAGCTTCTCGTACAGATTTCCCAGTAGAAGGCTCCCTTTTTAATTCCGCGTTACTTTCAATCACGTCCGACGATAGCTAACCACAAGCCAAATTGATGCTAAGTGGCCGTCGCGTTAATATCATTTAAGGATACACAATGACCGTAGATAATGGAGGGCAAGCCGGTCGTTATTCGCGAAACAAAAGCGGAGAATGCCTCCCCTAGCACGACTTACTTGTTGCTCGGTTGGGTCTCGACGCCTCTTCTCGCGCTGAATATCGTCATCCAGAAGCGACAGTCGCGCACAAAGGGAGAAATCAGAAAGGGTGGACGGGAAGGGGTCGGAAGGGGTCAGCGATCTTGGAGGACAGGGTTCTTCCGAATGCCAGACAATGCCCCCGCCATGCAAAGATCGTCACGACGGAACAATCGTCGAAAGTGCGCCTCTTAGAATTTATAAACGTCGCGTACCGCGCGCACCGCTTTGTAACAGTCGCGCGGATGAAAGCGAATAGTTTCGAACAGACAAAAATTCTGGAATTGTTCCGCTGCGCTACCGCCGGCGGAATGTTTCCTATCACTGAAATTTTTTTCCGATTCCACGGGTCGACGAGAATGGAGTATCGGGTTCGCATAGTTTTCAACTTTTAAATGACCCGGACGGTCTGTTAGATCCATGGATCCAATTTTTTCGTAATGGGTTAATTAATTGATGCTTATAAACTCAGTTTTTCTGTAAGAGTAGGGAAAAATATTTTATTTTAGAATCTAATTCTATATTTATTTGTTTACTCATTTATTTAACGTGTTCCAAGTTTATTATTTCAGAATTTAATTTCATTGAAAGTAATTACATGTTTATCGTATTCTAAATTTATTGTTTCGGAAATTAATTTCGCGGAAGGCAATCCTAAATTTCCTTGCTTATTTATTTGAATGAATTTTACTGAAACTAATTTCACATTCATAGTATTCCAAGTATATTATTTCGAAAACAAATTTCAAATTTTTTTTTTGAAAAACTAATAACAATAGTACCAGTTCCAAATTTTCATTAAAATTCTGTTCTTTTAACGAAAACTCACTTTTAATGAAGTTTATATTACCGTAGATTAACGAATATTCTTCACACAACGAAGACAAAAACTTGTTGACTACCTTGGCCACCATAAACAGCTGAAACTTTATATAGTGCCTTAAATTTAAGTAAACTGTACTCCTATATAACTATCACACTTCATCAAATTTAAAACCATCTAATCCTGCATAAAATAATACAGTTTTTAATAGGTTTACTTGTAAAATAACACAATATTCGATAAATGTAGGAAACACATTGATAAGGCTTTTAATACAATAAAATAGAAAATATATCTAAAACTATAGCAAATATAATAAATGGAAATATAAAAAAAATAGAGACGTGTTAGTAAACGATAAATAAGTGATTTAATATAACAGTGATCTAATTTCTATTTCCATATTCTCAGAAAATAGATTTCTTATAAAATGTTTTTTGATGAACTAAATGTTAATATTAACAATTAATAGTAATTAATACCATTAACACATTTACTGTCACGGTGCTCATGGCCAGAGCTTTATAAGTACTGGAAAATAGTTATAATATGCGAGATAACAGATCAAATAATGGTGTAATTTTTACTGTAATTTTTAGATCAAATAATCAGATAATGGTGTAATATTAAATTGTCGTAACAGATAATAAATAATTCTTCCTCTTTATCTTTGCTACAAAGAAATAAGTAATACATAAAACACAGTTTTTCGTGGCAGTGAACGTGTTAATAACATTGTACTATTACTATTTAATCAATCCAGGAACATTTCAAAAAATCTGTTTTCCCCAAGTTAAATCACTAGATAAGAGTTAAATCATTATTTCAAATTACTCGAATAGAACATTTAGTCAACTCCAATAAAATTCGAACGGAGTGGTACGAGTGTGTAGGATCAGTCGTGTATTACTCCGCTAGGCGTTAACGCAGCGATAAACAGAAAACACCACTATAACGAGCTTCAACCCCCCCCCCCCCTTACTCTCTCGCTGTCCCTTTTCCTCTCCCGCTGTTCATTGTATCGCGAGCCTTTCTTTTTCAAAAGGTACAACGCTCGAGATAAATGCACAGAGATATACCTATGCAATGCATCGCGATTGTTTCGCCGTGGCGCTGTGCATCGTCGCACCAGCGGAGAACAAAAGGGAAGACGGCCGTTTATGTAACGGGCGCCGGTATGAAAAACCGAGAAATTCGCTGGTGTCAATTACTGTCGTTTCTCCGTTTCCCCTTGAATTACTCCAACAGGATTCTCTCTAAGCCCACCTTTTCTCTCTCTCTCTCTCTCCCTCACGCACACGCACACGCCAACACAGTAACAATTTTTCTCTCTTTGTCTCTCTCGATCTCTCCCACTTTCAATCTCTTTTTTCCATCTTCAATTATTTCCGCTTTCATGAAAGAACTTTGAAGTTGAACATTTTTGAAGTACTATTCACGTCACCTGGATTTTAGATGGGAAGTACCGATTTGCGAAAATGCGGTTGAACGTGGATTGGATTCGAGAAAAGTGGTGTGGATAAGTGTGGAGTAACTTGGACAATTGAAACAAATTTTTATGCAGCTTTCGAGGGGAGAGAATTTCAAGTTGTTTGTGCAATTGGATATTCTGTGGGAAGTGTTGAGTTTGGAACAAATTGTTGTTCCAAAGTGACTTTTTTCAAAATACACATTATTATATTCTACTGCTGCTGGAATCGATTAAAGACAAATCTTTTTTCAGTGGTTTTATGTACGATAAAAATGTACTGCATAGGATGTCTAGTGGCGTGGCTAAAGTAGAGGAAACTGTTGAATGAAATTAATTCTGATTACGATCTATATAGAAAATTTAAGAACAGTTGTCTTTCATAAATATGAAACTCCATTCGTTGCAAACAATACATACCAATACCTAATATAATATGAATACCGCATTTGCAATGTTGTTTATTGACTTATTGCCCATTAAATAAATAATAGTGAGAATCCTTTTATAAATATATATGATACTAGCAAACAAATAAAAGAATATTAAAGTTTATATACAATATAAAAAATATTCGTGTTTTGATATTTAACTTGCATTCGAAATACTCAATTGTTATACAGAAATTATAGGTGATATTTAGTTAACTTACCTTATTAATAAAGAATTAATCAAGACTTAATTTCTTACATGAAAATATAAAGGATAAAATATTAGTATTTAATAAACACTATAAACTATGTACTAATAAGGAAAGGTATCGAACTCGAAAATTCGGTGACTATGAAACTTTGCATGTAAGTAGAGTAAGCCAAGCCTAATACATTGCAATCGTTTTTTCGTGCCGAATTTCACTTTGAAGGGGTGAAACTACGCCTTGATAAAATGCAAATTTTCCTTTCCCGTGGATTAACTTGAAAACGGTAAGAGATAGCGAACAGAGTTTAAACAAAAAATACATTGTTCTTTCATGTCTATAAAATTACAAAATAAAATATTCAAATCAATCGTTTTTAAAATAAAAATTTTTTAAAATTTTCGTTTTAGTTTCATAGGCGTGAAAGAACAATATATTTTTTGTTGACGCTTTTTTCGCTATCTTTTACCGTATTCAAGATAGTCCACGGGAAAGAAGAATTTGCATTTCATCAAAGGGTGGTTTCATCCGTTCAAAGTGAAATTCGGCAGGAAAAAACGATTGCAATGTATTAGGCTTGACTTACTCTACTTACACACGAAGTTTCATCATTTTTAGAATTTCTGGGTTCGATACTTTACTGTAAGTACGGAGACGTTTCACGTTAAAGTTAATAAACGTTATAAGAATAATGTCGTATACTTTAATGCGAGAGCCACACGCCAAAGGAAATTATTCAAGAATGAAGTTCCGTCAACGGAAGCAAACGGTCGTATCGATTTCCGGCCTTCCTTACAATTTCCCGTTTTCCTTTTTCGCTTAACTACCCGTGACCCAACCTATTTGCTAAGTAGGCAATGTCGAAACTCCGTTATACAAAAGTACTCGAAAGTACTTAATACCTGTTCAGGGTGCACTTTGCAGCCGAACTTCGGAAACTATCTGGACGATCGAAAGTATTAACAGGAAGAACGAAATTCAGAAGTTCCCTGTGATTCGGTAATGGCGGCCCGACACGAGCCGGCAATCGCTTTAAACTTCGACGTTATCCTTATTTTTCCCGTGCCTCGTGGGATTTGCATGCATATGAAAGCGTGAGAGATTTACAAAATATCCGACTGTGTTTGCTCTACCCGTGAATTTCTGTTACACCCGTATTAACGTTTCCCTTTTCCATCGTATTCTTTGCCAGGAGAGATCAGCTTCAGTTACTCGTAGGATTATTCTCATTCCGGTGATCTGAATTTCTGCGATTTCTTGGATCCCTCTTGTACCCTCCTCCATTTAAAAATTCTTCAACTTCATAGTCACAGTTCCCTGAGAATGGAATTCAATACTGTTGGATAACAGGATGACTATTACATTCTTGGCTGATGAAGATCCGATGAACAACAAGAATTTACCATTTACTCGCAACGAAGTAAATATCGGTTAGCTTAATACAGTGGCCTATATTTCTCTAACGATTATGTGAGACATAAAAAGTTTATGAGACATAAAATTACTTCCGATGTAATAGACCTACTCATAATAATGTGAATCATCTGACAAAAGCGTTTTATTATTTAAAGTACTTGGAATTCACCAAATAACTGCCCATTTTTGTAATTGGGTAACAATTCCAGAGAAAACTTATAAGATTTAACGAAACTTCATACGAAACTTATTAATTATAAGTGGAATAATACATCGTCAACATTTATTAGACACATATCACCAAGATTTCCAATATTCATACAGCTATTCTCACATAATACAAATTATTCCATAAAAATATTGTGTTACTCACAATATTTCGAATTCACCAAAAATCTTTCTGCGATAAACTAACTAATTAATTCCGGGGAGATGATACACGACTACAGCTAGCAAGACGTTAGAACGTTAAAATCTATCTGACACAGTACAGTACATCCCCGACATTTATTAGGCACGTGTTACAGTTACCAAGCAAGCAGCTGTTCGCAACGCAACGTGACGCGCGACGCTGAACAGACAAAACAGATAATAATCGATCCGGTAAATCGTCAGAATGAACCCGGCGCGACAGTAATTTCAATATCCGAGAAATCCGTCAATGAATGTCGGAAACGCTACACGCGGGCCGTCTTTAATCGCGTAGAAATAAAATCGCGCGGCCGTGATAAAGGAGAAACGTGATCCTAAACGGAACGTCGCGCGATATAACGATAATAATTTTCATCTCCGTGAAGCTACCGTACGGGCGTATACATTATATACATACATATATAACAAGATCAAGTTGAAAGGGACTTGAAACGTGATTTTGATGGAACCGACCCGTCCTTTGTGAAAATTAATCGAACGCTTTTTCTGCCCCTCCTTCCCCCGTCCTTCTCGATGGATCTATTCTTCCAGCGGGATTTTAATTTACTTCATTTTTCTCAAATATACGCTCAATTAACTCCTCGGCGAGGCACGGTGCCTTTCAAAGGTGTTCGTGACAAAATTTCTCTTACCTCTTCCCCCCCGCGTGCTCGCTTCACTCCTTTTTACAGCGTATTATCTCGCTCGCCTTGTCCCCGATGTTTCCATTTCGAAATTCAATGCCACAACAGTCTAGACAATGGCGATACCGGAGGAAATTCTGCACGGTTTAATCTTCCATGGTGTCTTATTTGCGCGGCAACAAGCATCGCAACCGATGCGATGGTTCGAGTGTCTGCCTGTGTATACCTTGAGGATCCGACGTACTGCCGGGTACCTTTTTCCCGGTGCACTGCCTGTAAACTGCAAAGCCGATTGGTTAGAGTACTGGCTGAAACACCTGACAGGGATACTTCAAGTATCTCCATTATACGGTATGCGCGACGTGAAACAGTCCACCTAATTATCTTCTGTCGCGGCGGCGGTATGAAAAATCTTTCCTCTGCAATTTAAACGAGATTGAGAGGAAGACGTAGTGGTAATTTTTTCCGAACGTGGGTTTATTAACAAATAGAAATTTCTTGGGGAGGTTACATTTGTAATGTTCGTTTAATTATTGTGTTAATGCTAATTGAATTCTGAAGTTGTTGATTGAAATGAACATTATTTTCTAAAGGTGAATTTAATTCTTTTTTCATTTTCCTCGAGGTCTCTCGTGTTTTTTAAATGTATCCGTGTAGGTATTTTTGCCTATTGTGTAATATAATCCATGTATTTACAAAAGCTTACGTTTCTAAATTGTTTTACTTTACGTTTAAGTAACTAAAGAATGTAAATTTCTTTTGTAGAGGTTGCATTCGTAAATCTGTTTGTTTACTCTATTAATGCTAACTGAATTGCAAAGTTGTTCATTGAAATAAAGATTATTTTATGAATCTACATTTAATCCTGTTCTTAATTTTGTTGAATGTTAATCATGTTTTTTAAATACATCTAAGTATGCATTTTTGTTTATTGTATAATGTAATTCATGTATTCACATACATATGATCATAAATTGATTTATTTTGTCAAAATTTGTACATCTTCATGGAAAAAGTAGTATGCAGGAAAGTAATTTCAAGGCAATACTATTATGTAAATTTTAACAGTAATGTCAATTGGAATACAGACTAAAAGTAAATATCAAAATACGTGTATTTAAAGAAACGCAAATGATGCTGAAAGAAACTGAAAGATTCTATTTTATAAAAGATTCTTTGTCTCCCTTATTTGCTCTTCGAAGCTACTGAAATTGCAGAAAGAATATTTCTCATATCATTTGTTATCGCAAATAATTATGCAGTCTGTTTTACGTTAACATAGAATACTCTATGACTTTATAATAAAAGAAATTTTATGGCGATTACAATTTGATAATTATAAATATATCACAGGCACAAAAAAACGTAAGAAGTATTATTACAATTCTTATTGTTCCTACTTTATTTGATTAAAAAAGTGTTATGAGATCTTCTCAAACAAGTCACAATTGTATATGTATTTACATAATATTAAAATTATATTAATTGTATAATATTGGAAATGATATCCACTTTATTTAACGTTTTGTCTCATTAAAAGGCAATAATATAATGTTTTTCGAATATCTTTTAATTGAAAGAGTCCATATAGTTGATGTTTCAATATTAGGCTCAACATTGAACGTATTCATCTGTCATCTACGAAATAACTGAAATTAAGTCGCGTGTGCAAATATTATTTTCGTCAAGCAGTTACGCTAATCAGTTTGAAATTCTAATAAGTCAGCTATTACACAATCATAATGACAGCTATTACGCCACGGTGCAGGTAAACAATAGTTGTCACATCAAATCGCTAATAACTTGAGGTAGTCGTTGATAATTGAACATTCTCTGACAGGTGTTTACCTATTTACATATGTGTGCCAACATCATTTGAGTGTATTCGAATGGAGGAAAGTCGATGGTTAAGCTACTTTGTTTGCAAATGTGACAAGCTCAACTGTGAAATTATTGGCACGAAACGTTATTACTCTATTCTGCGTTACGTAAATTCTGTCATAACTGACATTACAGAACGAAGACATGTCCAAATAAATTATAATACCGCGCGGAGAGCTCTAAGAGAAATGTAAATTATTTATACGTAAATATAAATGCAATGAGAGTAAAGCTATTGTTATAGAAATTCAAGTACCTTTTTAAAATATAAAATAATACTGAAAATTAATTAATAGTTATTTAAAAAATGTTTAATTCTGTAAAACAACATAATTTAAAAGTAAGGTTTTAAATCTTTTCCAATATATCATTTAGGCGTTATTTTCATATCGCTTTCTTCTTATTTCACTTGATATTTTTTATTTCATTTCATTTCGTATAAATGGTATTGAAACGAGAAAACTGAATATTACACTTTGCATAATAAATAATATCGATTGCTGGAAAATTCAATATTCTTTTTAGTCATATATTTTTGAAATATTTTATTCATTTCTCTGAAGTATTAATTTAAGAGTTTCAAAGCAAAATTTCACACTGAATCCAAATAGTGTTCAATTTTAATCGTAAATTTTAAAAATTTAGTTGTTCTCCTTTCGAATATTGAAATATTTTGAATGGAAATATTGTTTCAGAGAAACAATATTTAAACAAGTTTTATTGATATGATAAACTCACAATCAGTATTTGCATTTTAGTATGATAAATTCAGTAATTTTGTTAGCATGTATTGTGAAATTTTTACTCAATATTAATTCCAATTGCGAGTGAACAATCCAGCTTACAACAATTCTCGAATGTTTCACACTTTGGTGATTTCATCATTCGCATTCGAAGAAAATACCAACTTAATCATGATATTACGCTTTCACGGTGCACAACTGTCGGAAAATAAAAGAAATTTTATGTCTCTTGACTCTCATAAAGGAAATGAACATTATTATACGGTTTCTTGGGTACATTTTTCTAAACCATTTCCCAGTCCACAGTAACTAGCTTTTGCAAATAAGTCTTCCGAAAAATGTGGCATTCACTGTCATAATGGAAAATTCAATAAATAATTTTTTTATTTTATAGAAGAATGAAGTAAATGTTAAGTTCAAGCATATATCAAACACTAAAATTTCATACCTCTCCTTTTTGTGAATAAATCATTATGCATCAACATGAAGAGGTTATTAGCTGTCTTTTGTTATACCTTACATTTCTTCGCTAATTGCAGTTTTTATGTAAAACGTAAAACTTTTTCTTCTAATTTGTTTTTCACCCTAGCTTATTCGTGATTTTTTTTGTAATTAACATTATACTATTGTCATTTAAATTTTGCTCAATGTTATTTACAATATAGTTTACAATTAATTAAATATTTCAATTTATTCAATTTCTCAAGAGATTCTTTTGTCAGTATATATTCATGTAATCTAATTTTAACGAATTTAATCTTTTATCTCTTTAATTCTTTCATAATGAATGCATATGTGTAGTTACTTTAATATTGTATTTACAATGCTGAATGTACTTGCTAAATATTACCATAACCGTAAATAAACAGCAGACTTTCTATCTCCTTCAACTGATTATTTTTTTTAAATAGCATTCCTTAAAATACAATAATAAACAATAATAATTTAATAATAATAAAGGTATAGCACCTATATCATATTTCACTGATACTTCAAAGAACCATATTATCAATTTCGAAATATTTTTCTTGCTAACGAAATACGTGACGAGTAAAAAAGAATGAACAATGCAATTTCAACATGGAAGTCAAACACGAAGAGTACGTGTCAAATTCCTTTCCAAGATAACGTCAACAAAGTTTATTGAATCTCTTAGCAAACTTTCCGGCGCGACTCCAAATCGAATACACGCTTTGCTTTCCGTTGACAAGGTCACGACTAAAGTGTACTTTGTGAAACAGAAAATCGTTTAGGGCCTACGTGACAAGTTAAATAGAGTAAGAGGACGAAGGGATTTCGCAAAGGAAAATTGGGACGGTGAAACTTCTAATTGGTCTATTTTGTTAATTGTGCGATCCTCGATCGAACCTCTTCTCTCGCGGATAATTTGCATTTAAATTCATAACGGCTTGATTATAATGGAATTAATCCCAGGAATGGCTTTGATGGTTCATAGTTTGCATAAGTCTGATGTACGGACTCTTAGATTGCGCCAGCTCGAACGAGCACGGAACATTCTTTAATTATCTTTACTCCGGCGTATGCCGACGGGTGTAATCGTTTTCATGAAATATTCCTGTTCGAAGAAGTAACTTGAAGACATTAATGTCATTCATCGAACGATTACGGGCGGAAGTTTATACGAAATCTTTAATACTTGTTTGCTGGTAAGACACCTTGGAAGAAACGACGATGAAACAAATAATGCAGATTGCATTTAGCAATTTAATAGTTGTGGTATTAGTTGTATAAAAGGATATTAACTTGAAATGTTATTAAACATTGTAACTACTATAACTATTACAATTCTACTATTACTAACTATTATTACTTATTATCAATTACTATTGGTTACTATGTCTATTTTATTCCCTGTTCTTTCCTTCCTATACTCAACAGTTAAGAATCCAATCATTTAAAATACAATAAATTATAATAATCAAATGAATCGACTCCCGATTCATCAATCGATAGCAATTACACAAGTCCTTATTACCTAATTAAGAAGCAAAACCAAAGAAATCGGAGAAAGTTGTCCCTCCCTTCAAATAATGACTATAGTTTCCGAAAACTATTCTTCCTTGTTACAAAGTTAAAATTGAAATGAACGCATCGGTGAACACGCGATTAACGGGAATCCAATCTTTCAACTTGATCTTCGCGCGGATAGTTCGAAATTCGAGAGCCGAAAATATCGATGAATTACAACGCGGAAACGGGAAATGAAAAAAAAATGAATAGAAATCTAACCGGGACCGAGGTTGATCACAAAGATTAATTAAGATGTGATGTGAACACGTTAGTGCGGAAGAGGGTTTCGACGGAACGTATCAAACGAACGTGGTGGTCACGCATAACGGCAGTTGCCTGTACGTCCCTCCGGGCATCTTCAAGAGCACATGCAAGATGGACATCACTTGGTTCCCCTTTGACGACCAACACTGTGACATGAAGTTCGGATCCTGGACCTACGACGGCAACCAGGTACACTACTGTCTCCACTACACACTAAACACGCTCAGAGTACACACGGAGCACCAAAGTCTCGTATTGGTCCTGAATTTTTCGAGCGTACTTGTCCTTGAATGCAAGGACCGCGAAACACCGCTCCGGAAACTCCTGGAAAACGATCCCCCAAATGCGCACAATCCGAACCTCGGTATCACCGGCATGGAGAGAATCAATGGCGAAAATCTGGAAAGAGTCTCAGTCCATTCTTTTTCATCTGGGAATCTACTTGCACATTTATTGCGTGTCGAGTAATTTCTAATTAAGAGATTGATTTGGTTTGTTGTTAGAGGTTTTGGTGAAGTGGTCAATAAGGTCCAGTGTAATTATCACATTAGTATTTTATTTTGATTTGTGGAAGGATGAAATGAAGTAGATTGAAGACTGTACGGTGAAATTGATTGCTATGTGATATAAATTGGAGACACATTTGTTTTATTCTAATAGTTATTGAAGTTTCGATATTATATAGTTGAAGAGACGAAGGTGTTAGATATGGAAGTGCTCACTTTGAAATTTACAATTTCAATCTATATTTGACAAATAGCATTGAATAACTTGTGAATCGGACACTGTGTTAAGAATTATTGTACTTAAGAACATTATGAATTTTCAAATCAAAGAAAAACAGCGGAAATTACAAGAAGAAGTAATTAACGTCGCGGTACTATACTTGCAGTGTTATACCTGAAAATAAATCGTAAAAAAGAATTATCCAATAATTCTATTGAAAGCTAAGCAAACAACGTTTGTGATAAATTGAAGAAAATTCACCACGAAAACAAAAATCAGTAATTCATAAATTTAGTAGCGACTCTGTCAAAACCTACAAAAACAACAGACTCACGTTCATCCCATACCTTCGTGAATCTCCAAATAATCCCACTGAAATCCAAAGAAACAATACGTTCGCATGATCGTGCAAGTAAATCCTAAAGGCTCCCGCACATGCTGAAACCTGCGGCGATGCAGGCATTGCTGCAAGTGATGGGTTTGAGTTTTCCAAAGTTTCATGATACATGTTGCACTGAAACAAACAGAGGAAAAGGCTCGAACCCATCGCTCGTAGCGATGCCTGTGTCATCGAATGTTTCAACGTGTATGGGACTCTTAAGAGAGAATCGAGGCAGCGCAGCCATCGAGCGGTAGCAAGCTCGTCTCATCTCGTTGAATGGGACGCGAAGGAGGACTGTCCCGGTAACAGTATCATTCCGATAGCGATTACCAGGGACGTAATAATCGAGCCAGGATACGATGTCGCGAATCGACGGAGACGTTTTCCTTGCTTTTTGCGAGCAGTCTGCCCCGCTGCCTAGAATGGCCTGCTGATTCTCTCCATAGCATCGTGGACCGTAAATGGAGACGCTTTTGGAGATCGTGCTGGGGCATTGACGAATCCTTATTGCCGCGATATTCGACCCATCTCTACCCCGCCGGCCCCGCTGAAAGAAAAGTCCCCTTGATCCTACGCCCATGAGATCCATATACCCGACCCCCACTCCCCCGAGGCTTCTTTGTCCGACACAAGAACTCTGTGCAACACAATAGCAACGCTCCATAGATAGCCGTTCGTTCTCACGCTTCGTAGCTTCAGCTCAGATCTATATCTATATATACATGTATAATATTTATATGTGTGTATATACGGGGTGGCGTGAAAGTATGGGACCATCCCGAACGTGCATACTCGTTACATCGCGAACGTGAATACGGATTGAACAGTCCTCTGTCACCTCGCCGGTTGCAGCTTCTGTTTTGTGATATCAATGGTTTGGAAACTGAAAATTTGGGTTTCTTTCGGGTTTTAGTCGGTGAATGGCTATGCGGGGAAAACAAGAATGGACGGAAGCAACTTGTACGATTGTTTTACAGGTTTTATCGTGTTTCTTCCTTTTTTTAATAAAATGTGCGTGTTTGGTAGTTCTTACATTGGGGGCGATTCTTATGGATGCTGACGTTTTAGTTTGGAGTATGTGATATTTACGGTAATTGGAAGAAGACATTTTGAAGTAAGTATTTATGAGCAACTTTGGTTTATTCATTGTTACAAGAATGTTTGAGTATGTGGTTTCCATCATTTTGGATACGTTATATCGATTATTACTGCATTGATCAAACGAATCAAGTGTTACATTTCGAACGTTAATTAAATCAGACTTTGATAATAGTCTCAGCTCAATAGAAATAATAATTATTATTATTTGCACAACTATTTCATTTTATTGTTAGCTTTTTAGAATTATTCCATTTCTCCAATCAAAATAATTCTAAATCATTAATTCTGTAATTAATTCGTAATTAACTAATTCTGTAAATAATTGTTAATGCATAATTAATTCTGTTTCATTGCTTGGAAATCAATACACAAGGAAATTGTACTTTGAGTAATAGAGTAGTAGAATTTCTGTGTCACTGATACAAGATTTGTAACACACCGCAGTTCAAATTCGCTTTGCCGATTACTATGCACAAATTGAAATTTGACCTAACGTTTCCTCAACCGCCAGTAACGAGCTGTCGCACACCCGCACTTAATTTAGAATCAAAAGAAAGATCTAACGCTCAAACCTTAGTGGTCTCTCGTATTTACATGCTGGTAAATTTCTTGGTAATAGCTGTTGGTGACCACAAACTGCTCAACCGATTTTCTAATAAGACTCAAATGCATGGGTTTCGAATTATGCAAAAACTTAAATTAAAAATAGAATCGGTGATACTTTGTCAAATTTTTTAACATACTGACTTTCTTCTTCTTACATGTATTTTTTTTAATTTTTTGGAATTGGTCATCTGCAATAATGATAACAATGAACAATCTTCATAAGAGAATAATAAGATATTAACGTAACTAAATATAAATGTAATAATATCATAATTACATAAGTATAATATGCATTGACCAGAATATGTTGAGTTAAAGCATACATAGGAATATGCAATATTTTTGCAGTATTGAATGAATGAACCGCAGTATTTATACAAAAATTTGCTGTTATTTTTTCAAAATTATCATGTATGTGCAATATGATCTTTTATAATACAAATTGTTTATATTTTTCCATTGAACTGAGATCACTGTAAAAATTGAAATCAATTCAAATTAGAAATGTAATACCTTATATATTTGATGAAGTCGTTTACGAAGTGTATTTAAAAATGGTAAAAACGAATATATGAGAGCATTATTTCCAATAGTTGAAGTTACACATAAATATTTACTTTCTGTAACTGCTTTTTCAATTGCCTATGTCCCATATTATCTTACAATGAACCTTCTTGCACAGTTTGTGCTAATATTATTAAGAATAATTTCGCATAATGTTATGAGAAAAAGGAAAAGAAAATATGAAAATCTGTGGACAAATCGAAACAGAATCTTCCGACCGTGCGTGTACGTGCACGTAGCCAAGCGCTGAGCTAAAATTCAAACAACCCGCTTCAAAAGCTGAATTTTCAATTTTTCAGGGTTAATATTTTCCATGTAAAGCTTCAACTTGCAAAACAGAAATGAACTTTTCGATTCGTATTCGCACGAGAAATATGCATGTTCCAGATAGTCTCGGATTTTTAAGACACCTTGTACGTTATACATAATTATAATCATATACATGATTATATAATTATATATAGATATACATATAATGTACATGTATACATATATGATGCGACTTGCATTATTTACGTACATATATGATACATACACGCAACGTCTGCCAACGTGTGTGAAATATCGAGAAGTGTGGATAAGCAGACAAGGTTGAAACATGATGGTGGTCGTGGGAATGTTCATTGCATTGAAATGTGATGTATCCTCTCTCGCTCTTCGTAATATTTATTCTAAATGTCTAACAGATTGGCTGCCAAGTCATTCATACATGAATGAGATGGTCCTACACGTGAAACTGGTTACATATTTTCTTCAGGGGCTTCGTCAGTCAAATGTGATTGAACATTTGATAAAAAATGTGTGAAAAGTACTAAAAGCATATAATTTGAGCAAATTATGATAAAAAATGTATTCCTGACTTCCGGGATGAATATTTTATATACAGTAATGGCAGCAATGTGTTTAGGGAAATCATTTGTTACTTGAAGTTCTTTAAGAGTTACCGACATTCAGGGTATTTTTCTTTTTAGAGTACATTTCTTAATTACACTTTTAGGGGAGTTTTCAACGTTTGAAGCTTTCAGGAAGATTGATGAATCGATAGTTCTTAACGATAATGGTAATTTTTTTGCATTCATAAAAATTACTAGTGACTCTAGAGTTACTATCGAAAGATTCGTTAACTCTTTGCCGTACTTTAACGAGTTCAACTCGTTATACAAATTTTGAACTAAACGTGAACATCACGAGTTTGACTCGAAGTGACAACACGAGTGAGATATCGGTGGCCCGGATTATGACCGGTTAAATGGTACGGCAAAGGCTCAAGGAGGCTGTGCTTATATCTTACTTTTTCGTACACAGAGCTGTGAGTTGAAATGTTTAAGCCATTAACGTGCAAATATAATTGTTAGGAATGGTTTATGTTTTTACAGATAGATACGAGGCTTAAATGCAAGAATTTTTTACATAGAGTTGCAACTATTTTGACAAATATTCGATAACGAAGGCAGCAAAGCTACGCAATACTAGTTCTCAATTTTTATTTGGGAAGAGCAAACTATTTACTCTTAAATTATTTAAAATAAATAATAACAATACGAATACATTGCTATTATGTTACTAGATATATCTAGTACTTTAATATTCTATTCCACAGAGGGATATCCCCTCCTAACAACTTAATTATTGATTAATGATTGTTAATATCAAATAACTTAATTGTATAGTGCTAATGAATAAGAAATTTACGTTACAAGGAAAGGTATCGAACTCGGAAATTCAAAAAGTTATGAAACTTCGTCTATAAGTAGAGTAAGGTCAAGTGTAATACATTTCGATCTTTTGTACTGAATTTCACTTTGAAGGGATGAAACTACCCTTTGAAAAAAAATACAAATTTTTCTTTCCTGTGAATTGTGTTGAAAACGGTAAGAGATAATGAAAAAAAAGTTTTAGAAAACACATTGTTTTCTACGTCTCTAAAATTACAAAACGAAATTTTTGAAAAATTTGGAAAAATTTGAATTTTTTTGGAAACTTTTATTTTACAATTTTATAGACGTAAAAGAACAATGTATTTTTGGTTTAAACATTTAAATTATCTCTTACCGTTCTCAAGATAATCCACGGAAAATTCGACAGAAAGCAAAAATTGCCATGTATTAGGCTTAAATGACTGAACTCACACACAAAGTTTCATAATTTCTTAAATTTCCGTGCTCGATACCTTTTCTTGTCATTAAAAATTATCGAACAGTGACGTCCCGTTTCTGTGTCGATCTATTTTCTTGCGACTGGTGCCTCGCGCGGCTCGTGACATGCTGCGCAATTAAACCTCAATTAATTAAACGTCAAATGTGAAATTTAACTTCTTAAGCGGTCAGAATGTCAGTCGAGCGGGACCCGGGCCTGTCCACGAGTTCCGCGGGCGAGCCGGCGCGGCCGCGGGAGTAACGATCGTTCCTTGCTGGGCTCGGGTAATTAAATTCGCCGCGTCGTCGACGTTAAATACCCCCGTGTATTATTTAATGCTCGAATTTGTCGGGGGCTCACGCTCAGCTGAACCCGACGCACCGCGCAGATTCTGATAGCACGTATTTGTAGGTGCGGTTCCGTTAATTGTATTCCACTTTCAGGGCGGTTGCCGCTCGGAAATGCGGTAATAGCGTGAACCATCGTCGGATTAGAACTCGTCGTATTCAATTATTTCGGAATTGCGGCGAACTTGAGGCAATCATCATTAACGGTACGTTCGCTGCCACTTACCGGGCGCGCATCGCGACGGACGTTGGGTTAGGGACACGATTCGCCGGCAACCTAAGAAAATCGGTTCATTAGGGTCGCGGGGGATAATTAATTGGTTCGTCGCCGTTTGTCGGCAATAGTGTTGCTTGTCGCGCTAATGGCCCGAGTTCCGGAAGTTTCGACGTTTTCGGAATCCTATGCAGCTAGAGTCTTTGGTCGGGGATGTGCCTACTTGAAGTTTGGACCTAGTTCTTGTTTATGGTTGTTTGGTATTCAAACGTTCGCGCTGTACGTGTTCTAAAGTTTGTTATTAATTATTACTTATTATTGCTTTTATTTATATTTATATAAGTCGCTTTTCATATTATTATTTATATTATTGTTCAATATTATTTGGGGTAAGAACAGTCTTTGGCTTCACTAGTTCCGTTGTTTCTAATGGATACTGCTTAATTTCTTACTTTACCTACGATACTTTTTAATACTGGGTACTGTTTTCTTCCGTCTACATTATTTAATCGATAAACTGTATTTCGCACTTAATGAATATTACAATTTTGGAGGCAGTAGACATTTCTTATTGTATATAAACTTCATTCTCTATCGTCACATGTGTGTTTTCTAAAAATTGTCTTAAATTTTATTTGATTCTCAGATCTTAATAAAAATTATCATTTCAATCGCAATATCCAATAAAATCAATTTATTTTCATTATGATGAAGTAAGTTTCATCAGTCACAATGAAATCACGTTTGTGTGACACTAGCCGATAAAATCTTACGTGTGATACGTGTTGCTAAGCTCGGATAACCGATATAAGAATTATTTCTTCTTCTTTCCAATTTCATATTCATTTACGAACGCGATCTAATTTCTGATGAAAAAATTCGTCAAACTTGGCATGTAATTAAACGAATAAAACAGTTTATTCTATTCAGGAACTCGAAATTATTTCTCATGTTTCATTAAAACATGCGTAAACTTATATTTACCTGTTTATCTGTTTCACATGTTTCTGTACATGTAAAAAGTTTCCTGTTCTTTTACATTTAGAAAATTAATTGTTTTTCATAGTACTTACCTGAAACTGACGGAAAGTGAACTGAAATTTCATAGACGTGTCTCGTTATAACAAAAAAGATAAATAAATTCTAAGATGCTTGCAGCAGGTTCCTTTTATATTACGAAAGTAATAAGTTCAAATGTTACCGTTGTTTGCGTTAGATATACATATTTCTTTCACCGAACAAACAGCGTGGTACAGAGTCACAGCGCAGCAGATTTCATCCGACATTAAATCTCGTTAAATGTGCTCTACTCGACTGTAACCGAATTTCGGAGAAGTTGAGATAATCGCCGTTAATGGAACAACGTCTGCGTGCTGCTACACACGACGGTGTTTCATCGTTAATCAGAAAGTTTCATTTGCGATTCTAGGAGTACTCCTCAATTTCTAATTCAAATGATCATTAGTTATGTATTGATTTTAATGGGAAAAAAATGTTAACGCACTTCTGAAGATATTGAGGGCATCGAGTTTGTTTTCCGAGTTCCGGGTTCATGAAAAGCCTAAATTGTTAGGTACCGAAAAAAGTTCGTACCGGTTCTTAAATGAAAATTTATACATAGAGAATATTTTTGTAAAATAATTTTATTTTATTTGATATGACATTAACATAACTTGCTAATACCAATTTCATTTATTAACACTACACGTACTGACACTTTGTATATACCTATTCCTACCGTAACCTGTTAAATAATTGATCATAAAATAAAGGCAAACAAGTTAAATAGTACGTTTTTCTTATTGGGAACAGAAACAAAAGGGAAAACGAAAATTGAAAAACCAATTAATCAGGAAATATAGGAATTGATATAAAGTTAAATGATTGAAGAAAAACGTAGAATTTTAAATCAAATTTTAAAACCGGTCATTTGATCGCGATACGTTTAACGTTAAATTAACAGTGAAATACTGATTAAACCTCAATTCATTGCTAACAAGAAAACGAACTTCTTTCGGTATCCAATACTTCTATATGGTCACTAGTATACAAAAGTACTGATTAATATTTGATCAAGTATTATTAAATTTGATCCAATAAAATATTATTTAAACACGTTGTAAGAATTAGCTTTAAAAAGATTAAACTTTGAAATTAATCAATTAATTTTAATTCAGGCTTAAAATCGACAACATTAAAGTATCGATTAAAATTTTACTTATAGACTAATTAATTTTGATTAACGATGACAGTGTACAGTTTCAGTAAAGATATTACAATTTTCTTAAAGTTTACTCGATATTCTGTACTTGAATGCTACAGGTTTAATCTTGACATAAAAATAGTGTATAAATACAGTTTATTTTTTTAATTCATATTCGTTGTATTTGTTTATAAGCAGAGGTGATTAAATAAAAGTCTGACAAATTATTGATGGAAACTACTTCTGAGATATATATATATATATCAGGCATTAAACGTTGAGTGTACGTTATTTGCAAAATGTTAACTGTTTATAATCATCATGAATTATTGTAATATTCGATGATTAATATGGTATTAATATTTGAACGTATATCAGTAAAAATTTAACATAAATTTAAATTCGTTCATCGAATGATTAAACGACCAAATGAATCTAAAAGCTAGTAGAAATATTCTATAGATAAAGAAGCTAAACATTGAGTTTAATACATTAAACTTCTCTATTTACAAATAAATATTTGTGGCGTCACATTAAGTGTGGAGGTGAATTTGTAATTTTGTCATTTAAACACTACTCCATGTGTAAATTTGAAGTTAACCAGTTTACATACCAGAGCATAACACGCACGCGAGTAATTCTGAAAATTTAATAATAACTCGTGGTAAATATGCATAGCAGAAGAAAAAAATAAAAATTTTGAACATAACCAAATTTGTTTATTCTGGAATCGAATATTTTGAGAAGTTGCAAAATTATATAGGTGACATTCCTTAAATGTTTAAATGTCTTTTCTTTTAACATAAACGTTGATATTGCAATTAATGATTATTACAAATGACCAGTAAATTAATAATGCTTACTAGATAACAATAAATGGTTCAACGGAAGAAAATACACAGACTGCCAAATACAATCGAAAATTCACCGAGGTATCACGTGCCTGTCCACATCAATCAGAATTAATTTAATGCAGTCCCGTCGGCATTGCAATTGAATTCCTCATGCTCGGCTCTCTTTCTGACACGTTATAATTGTATCGTCTGCTTGAATCACACTAAATCGAGCATAACGAATTTTCAGTTAAACGGACAGGATTATTTTGCAAGTCCATTTGACATTTTTAAGCACATCTATTCGCTGTTGTTCATAAACATTTAATCGATTACATTTGAATTCTTTACTTTGCATTCGACGGGTTGCAGATATTGATGCAAATTTCCACTTTCATACAGTATTTCGTTATAATCGAAATTATAGTTGCAGATCATTGTATTTTGTATTCTTCGTCTCCGATAAAATAAGTGAGTCGTGTTTGAATACTTTTATTTCATTACCTTCATTTATAGAATTGTGTATTCTCTGAGGAATCTACGATTTACAGTAAAAAATTACAAAAATTAACTCTATATAATTTTAAATTATAATATTCTACCTTATTTTCTAAATATGATTACAATTATGTACGACATAACATTGTATTTCTGATAAATTCATTATAAATTGTTTGCTTCTATACACGTATTTTTCTTCTTTTTCTCTTTGCAGTATATTTTTACCGCTAACTAATTTAAAAGTATTATTGAACATATATTTCCATATAAATTCCATTTTATTCATATAATGAAAATGTCACAAAATTTCAAATCACCAATTACAATACATCCTACAATTTCTAACGTGATTAAAATTGTTATATCTTAAAATGTCTAACATTACTGAAAGTGTTTTAACAATAGAAAAAACCTAGGCAACTTACTGTATTTATAGTAGTATAATAAAAATCATTACAAGTAAAAGATAAGCTACGATCCATTATTGGTAGAAGACTTATAGAAAATTGAGGTGTGTGTTTGCCTAATAACCTTTCGTTACGAAATAACCGGCTGGCATTTGAGGAAAGGAATTAAACTCAAGTGGATAAATGAACACGAGTTAAACGCTTTTCGTACAACAACGGTAATCATTTAATTAGCAGTAAATTTAATTGCTCTTCTCAGAGAAAATTTAGAGACTCGGATTTATCGGAGCCAATATTCGACGAATGTCGAAAATCACGTATGATGGATTGGGGTATTTTATGTCGAATAAACAATAGCATTGAATGGCGCGTACGTCGTAAAGTTCAGTAATCGTTTCAAACGGGCAAAGAACGTGCTTCGAGTGAGGATAACTCGCGGGTAACGGAAGTGACGAGTGCAGAACACAAAACGTGGACGATTTATTGTTCGAATCAGAGTTTCGATGCAGTACCTACTCGGGATTCGTGAAATCTCGTTTGAGTTATATCGTTCGATACCACTGTTGCTTTCCTGTGTGGCTTTTATTTCGAGGTACATCAATATTAAGAGTAATCAGTTAGTTTTATTTAAATTAAATTGATCTGTACACTTCACTTACGAAATGTAACAATATTAAATATAATCATTTTTTTTGTTTTAATTAAACTGTTTGTTTTAATTATATTTAATTTACACAATTTGTTTAAGAAAACACAGTACTTTTTTAATGTTAATCTTCGTACGGGGAAATTTTAACTGTTTTCGTACATGTGAAAGAACTATTTTTAGTTATTTATTCATAATTAAAGGTTTATTCCGTAGGAATAATCAAATATATAAAATTCTTACCAATATTCAAAACATGCAACAGAGCATGGTCATAGATAAGTAAAAAATGCCTATTTGTATTAATAAAAAGTAATGTGTAAATTAAAAATGATCTTTCTTAATTTCTATATTCACCATAATTCTCGGAAAAATTCGATATTAGATATTTATTCATATGAATAATTGTAAATCTTGATAGGTCGAGTATTTATTTATAATCTGATAACCATTATTTTGAAAAGGACTATTTACTGTGGAATATATATCAGTGACTTCAGTGGAAATTTGCAAACCTATAGACATATATGTGATGATGCTTTGAAATTATACCATTAATAATAAATTGGTTAACACTTGAAATGAAATTCGGGAATAACTTTATGTGACGTATAATATATTTATCCGGATGGGGAGGCTAGATTAATATTTCGAATTTAATGATTCATTAACCTCATTATCGTGTTCACATAAATGAAACGGATAACTTTTCTTCTTCTGTTCTCTTATAACAGGAATTTATTGGTTGATTGCATTTGTATAAATTAAACATCATCATTTACTATGGATCTCCATAATGCAATATGCAATCACAAATATTACGTCATAATTAGTGCATGCTCTTAAAAACTTGATCGATCCTCAGAATAGAGAGATATGATGGGATGTTTTACATCTGTCGAACTTTTCACTTTCATTACGACTTAGAACCTTCCATGCTAAGAATAATATGTAGGTATATTAACATAAAAGTATTAATCGAAATATTTATTTAATATTTCTAAGCAACAATTTGTAATGGAAAACTAATATCTCTTAAATATAATCAAGTTATAAAGCTTAAACCAGGATTTGTTATCTTTCACAAATTTGTTGGTAATTTAAATATTCAATCGCGAGCTTTGCTGCCTCCAAACGATAAAATATAATCTTCTATCAGTTATTTAAACATTTGATATATTTTTAAAATAATATTACAATAACTATAATAATGATAATAATGACAATGATATTAATGTTTTTCAAACTGGAACTTCAAGTCGCAAAAATGTTCACTTGAACCTATTATCAAAGTAATTAAAGAAATTACTTTAACATTAACGACGTATCTTTAACCGTTTAAATCGGAATTAGCCAGTGAATAATTAGTCGTTATATAATTTCACTTTAAAGCTAGTGAAAGATCTAATTGTCGTTTCCACCGACTCTTTCAT
This sequence comes from Nomia melanderi, assembly GCF_051020985.1. Lineage (NCBI taxonomy): Eukaryota > Metazoa > Arthropoda > Insecta > Hymenoptera > Halictidae > Nomia > Nomia melanderi. The sequence continues at coordinate 25,376,790 of NC_134999.1, read as the reverse complement.
TTCCCATATTTTCGAATTGCGAGAGAGGACGACCGATCACAGTGACAACAAAGGAAGTGATTAACTCAGCGAGGGGAAAGATGAAAATCTGCGCAAAGACTTTCACCGATAAGTTCTGCCCACTTTTCGAAGGTTTCACGATTACGAAATGTCTAGAGTGTATAAATCTCGATAATGTGCACTCGTTTAATCGTGGAAGGTCTGCTTCAAAGCGGTGTCTGGCGACATCTTTTTAAACGGCTGAGAAAATTTGTTATGCGTGCAACGCTGCGCGCGAGCATATATTTAAATGTGCTATATTTCGTTTATACATGAAATATTTGTCACTAACTGGGAATCATAATTCCGTTGTCAAATAAATTATCCGCGATGCTATGATAACCATGGTGAAATATTAAAAACAAATTATTTACTAATTAAAGCAAAATAAAACATAATTTCTATACCCTAAGAAAAACACAACAATTTAAATTTTTATACACTACAAAATCGTGTATAATTATATTATAATCATATATTATACATAATTACTGTATATAATTGTACTGTAATCTCGTATAATAAAATTATACATATGTAACTGTTTAAAATGAACTAAAATCATTTCAATTTACTATGCTACTATCTACAAAGATCTTTGAAGAAACAATAACATCTAGAAAATAACAGGAATTCATTTATTTATCAAATATTCTGCATGATTCAACGAAGCTGCTGCTAGCCTAGCATTCCGCGGCCATAAAGCTTCGTCTAACATTTCGCGAACATGCGCGAAGATCGCACGCATAACAAATTCGTGAATGCAATCTCGGCCCATGAATTGGCTCTAAATGTGGTGTACATTATTCGTACCTCTGGTGTCAGCATTAAACCCTTCGGTTAGGGGGCCGCTACGATGGGCTGATGTCGCTTGCCAGTGTCTCCTGCTTTCACGGGCTTTTCCGCGGAACGTATCGAGCGAGCTTTCACTATATTATGTATAGACATAATACGTGTATACGGGAATCGGTTATACGGCCGTGTACGAGAAGCAGGCTTAAAGGAGAAGAGCAAAAAAATAGAGAAACGAGAGAGAGAAGCAAGCGAAGAATGAAGATATCGCGACCCATCCCTCCATACATACACATACACACCCTCGGGAGTATATACAGTGCATACAGTCAGCTACGAAAGTATTCGAACTGCACGATGGGGAATAAATTATTGTGAAGGAAGTGTTCAATTTATCAGAATTTATTGAAACAAGTTGGATTTGTGGTCAGGTATTGGGACTCCAGGAGAGTTTTGTCCGTTTTTCAATGAAAAGGAAATGAATTTTTCTGAAAATGTCAATCGGTAAGTAGAATCTTTAGAAGAAGAAGATTCAAATTTTAATATTAAATGAGTAAATTTATCAAAATTGATTTGAAGGGGTGTAATGTAAATTTAATAATAACTATCTAATTATATGTTTGATGCATTTATTAATATTTAGCGAAGAATATTATTTTCATCGTATTTAATGATCTATTCCCAGCGCGATGGTAATTTGTGGATTTCATTTCTGTAGAATGATTCATCCGTTTTTTTCATCCTATTGGATAAAATAAGGGATACGATTAATTATAAGAAGAGATTAATATTAACTTTTTGTATAAAAGAGTCTCAATCGTCACTTGATTTGGTACAGAAAAATTATCAAGTTTGATATTTGATATTACGTTTTTTGTAATACATCAACATGTAGTACTGAAATAAAGTAGCTTTATTTCGTGATGTATATGCGATTTCTCGATGAGTTAGTTTTAAAAACAGTTATACCTAATCAGAAGATGCTACATACTTTCTAGAGCAAAGAATTACCTGTACGAAGATGAACACGTAAATAGTGTCTTGCACGACAAATCTTAAAATGTTCTATTAAATATTATTCAGGATTCGTATGCTTTCATACGTAAAAAATTCAGATTACATGATGTTGATCAAAAGTTTCCTGGGTGTACGAGATATCATTTTGTCCAACGCCAATCTACGCACTTACTGCAGTAACGAAAATGAGATTTAATAATCCCCAATAAAATACTAGAACATGTATTATATTTAAATATAAACAATACGCAAAGTTCGAATATTTTTGTCGTGGACTGTGTATATGAATATCTTTCTCCTAAACCACCCACGACACCTAATCCTACCTCCATCCACCCCCATGGGGATGGATAAAAAAAAGTGAAACGAACAAAGATAGCAGACGTAGGAGACAGGATGACCGAGAACACAATGACCCAGAAAATACTTATACATGCCTCACACACAAATACATCGACCAGTCAAAGCAGGGACCACGTGATTATGTCTGAGCTGGGAATTGCGATTTTGCATGGACCGTAATGTCTTCGTCGCTCTACTATCGACTCCACAGCGGTCCCTCCGAATACGATCCTCTCTGGCGAACTGTCCTTCGATACCTGATTCCTCTGTGCAGCTTCGTGTTCCCTGTATTTTCCGAAATTTCCTGTTTATTCTTTCCTTTTTTAACGTTGCTGCGATCGATACGGAATCTCGATCTGTTTTCGCTTTCGCATATTTGCGAGGATTACAAATGCATGCCCGGGATTCTACGAATTCACCGCCGCATGCATGCGCAATCGATTACTTGTTTGACAGAGGAAGGTGAGCCTTGCGTTCGACGCTGGACTGTGGATTTATTTGTTTGTCTCTGTTTTGGGTTTCCCAATTCTCTCTTCTTCTGGTTTCGGGGAGAATTCTACTTATGAGATTTGCTCTATTGGCATTGGACTGTTCCGCGGGATGATACCTTTGGATTTTTCGAAGATTTAGAAGCATGTTTCATATTTTTGTAAATTGGTAAGTTTATGGGGTTACGGTTTGTATGCAGGGTGTTCCTAAAGTGCTTCGACACAGTTTAACGGATACAGAGGATTGAAAATATAGATTTGGAAAAAATATTCTTTCGCCTTGTTAGTAATAATTGAAAAGAATTTGAGTGTTTGGATAGATCATTTATTAAATACGAAATAGTAGAAGTTAGCTCCTATTCGATTTATTTTTGAATAATGTTATTTTTAGACAAGTAATTTAATGCTTTTAACATACTTATTACGTGAAGAATAAGTTTTTACTTATAATCATCAGTTCTAATTTATTAATAATGTATTACTAGAAAAAGTTTATTAATTACACCTTCTGTGTCTTTCAATAGGTTTTAATGGTTAATACAGAATATATTACGTTTACAAATTATTAAATATCTAGCAAGGAATTGAAGATATTTTGAAATCGTTCTTTCAAACAATTTGTCATAAATAAATAGTGTGAGATGTTTCACGAAGTGTATTACCGCGTCTTTCCATTCATGGCGTAATATTAAGTCAGCTGGACTGTATAAAGTGTACACTGCCGCTTAAAAGTTTGGATTATTGACACTTCGAAGCAAATAACGTTTTCCTTAAGCAAATAAATGTTTCATTAAAATATCATTTTGATACAGTAATAAAGTGGTATTTAAATATATCTAAATATGAAACTTATGAGTATAAAGTTCTTATTTTTTGAAAAGAATATTGTAATAAAGAAAATATTGTGCATTTTTTATTTTATTCTTCTTAGATTAATGTATTTAACTTGATGTACTTTTAGAGTATTACAACTTTTTATGAGATATTTATTAACATTTCTGTAATGAATTTTAAAATGTAGTACAGTCAATAGTAAAATTATACTAAATTATACTAAAATTAGTATATTGCAAGTTTACTAATAAGTGATACATTAATAAGTAATATGATAAATTTGAAAATTGTTATATAAAAATTATCTTTGCTAAATTTTCCTTAATTTATACATATATTCATCAAATCCCCAAAATATTAAATGAAATCAATTTTCTAATGTTCAAAAGAGAAGTTGTTTCATTAAGATGATTTAAAAATGAATGTTTGAGTCAGGTGGAAAGTAACTATTTCTATATGATCTCGATATAATTAAAAATATATATGAAAGAAACTATAAGACAATCTGATTGTAGAATAATAAGAATGATAACAATAATTACAAATTAGTGCTTATAGCATGGCATAGTAGTTGTAGTTAGCACTGAAAAGTAATGGCACAGAATTTTTATCCAAATTCGAATTTTAATAAAAACGTTTAGAAATGCAAAGATCTGTTTTCATTATTACAAAAAATAAAATAAAATTTATTTCTCTTTTCTCATTTCTCCTGGTATGTTACGCAAGTATAATTAATTCATTAATTAAAGTACTTTAATTTCTGTGGTATATTATAATACATATTTTCATAAAACTATCCTAATTTTATGATCAATGAAACTTACTAATAATAACTAAGACAATCACTATAGGAACACCCTATGCGTTCAACCTATACTCTGTAACTTTTGATTAACAAGAAACTAAATTACGATTGTTAATACTAATGCCTGTACCTTACGAAAATGTCCAATTTATTTTCTACAAGAAAAATGGTACCTAAGGTTTTGGTGTAAGAAACTCTATGAAATTATATAATGTATAAACTAGTCGTAGCTTTTGCTACAAGAAGTGTTAGAGCCAATTATTCATTCTTATAAAAATTTAATAATACTCCTAATTACGACTATGCAATAGAGTTTTCACTCACTTATAATCCATTAACTTTGTATTTTCCATATACTTGAATTAATCACATATTTTCCATAAAAAAGAAATAATTTATCCATACCAAAGCCAGCAAATTCTACAAAAATGGCCACTATTAATTTATTATAGTAATTAACAACACCAAGAATCACTTTCCTCTAAGAGTCGAGGAATTTAATTGCTCCATGTACCTTCATCGAAGGAAATACCGAGGCTTGTCATTTTTGTCAATACTCTTATCGTCGACTAAACTACACAAACTTTCTTATTATCTTTTTCCTATAACTTCTTTTTTCCTTTATTTGCAAACCGTTCTACGAGACTTGTCCTCTTAGAGACCAAGGAAACGTCTGCGAACCAGACACCAGGATCAAGTTATTTGCAATCTGTCAATCCGTTGTCCAGAACCTACACAAAGTTTCCATCGCGGAGTCGATAGCTGAGTGACGTTTCCATGCCAGCCAATAGCGAGCACTCGCTCCTGACATTCTCCCGGTTCCGAGATATATGCGAGCCTCGCATCGATATATCGGTTTCACGCGTAGAATATTTATCGGCTGCACGCGTCGAATATTTATTGATATCACGCGTAGAATGTTTATCGTTTCCTTCTATTCCGTTCATATGCATTATTACGATCCGTCTTACGTTGACGTTTTTCTTTTCGTTACTGTGATTCTGTCTGAATAATCCGTTTTGAACAGTTGTTGTTCGTTTTAGGCGATTTGAGGCTTTGTTAGCGTAACCAACCAACTAGTTATTCAAATAACTAAACTAGTTTACCTAACAAGCCTCATTAGTTTGACATCGATAATTTTGATATTTGGTAATTAATAAACATTGTACGTTAGTTTTTGTTTGGAAACACGCAAGTGTAATTAATGGTTCATGTAAAGTTGTGATTTATAACGATGGTTAACAAATGACTTTGCTAGTCGGAGAAGTATTGCTAGTAACACTGAGTTGGTTACATTGATGTAAATTGTTTGTTGTTGACTTATGGAGGGAAGATTTTAATTGGAAATTAATTCGTATACCACGAATATTATTCTGGAAGTATTTTTGTTAGCAATAAAATCTGTTTAGTTATGCAGTAAATTAATTAAAGTCATAAAATTATTAAATCTATAGAAATAATTTCGATAATTTTTCTGAACTGCGCGCGTGTAATATATGTTGCGTTGTAAATTCTCTTTGTAATCATTTTCTGACGTATATAACGTTGGCTTTGACTTTTAATGGAGAAACAATTTATTTTATAACAAGAAATCATAACAAGAAATAATTGCGAACGTTGTTTAATTACAGAAGCAATTCTCATTATTATTCAGGTAACGATGCGACAGACCAAAAATGAATTTGTTTTTTTCGTTACTTTGTGTTCGGAGGCAGCTCATCGAAAACTTGCGAAATGATAATGAAACGTTATTTCACGAAGAAAACGTTGTTATATTGCACAATGATTTCACAGAAATGTGATTTATTTACAGAGCACTTGGGATGATCATACCTGACACCAATAATCAATTCTAAATTTCTACACTACTTAATACTAGAACCGCCAAGTATTTATAAAATAAATAGAATGCTCTTATGAAAGGGTATAAGAGTCTATCTATTTAAGGTTTCATTGATATTTGTTACATTATGTAAATCAATCTATTAATTTTTTAAATGATTTCAGATATTTAACATTTTTATAATGTCAGTAGCTACAAGATACAAAGATCGAAAATTGTCATTTCAATTAGTACGGTAATTCTAATGTTAATAACCCATTGTACTCGAGAAGCTTTCAGAGAATTTGATGCAGGAGAATTAAAGTTTAAAGTTTAATATGGAACCTTGTATAATGTATCAACGTGTGAAACATTGAAATAAAATATTCCTTAATTTACGTGTGATTCCTCTGTAATTTCACTTGAAAGAATGTCTATATCTCATAAAAAAATATTAAATATCTCTGCCAGAAAAGTTTCGAGTGCAGAGGGTTAACACACATTTATTAAACCAGCGATTGAGACCATTAACAGAAAATTCATTTTCCACGCATTTCTCGTTTCCACAAGCGAATTTATCAAAGGTTCCAACTGTTGCTACCGCATACAATATAACATAAACAATTTGATATCTCTTCCCTTTAATCCCTTGAGTACCGAATTAACTTGCATAAATTTTCCTACAAATTTGATTTCACTTTTCGCGGCATGCTTATTCAGTTAACTGCATTTGACGAGTATACACATCTTTTAAGCTTTAGTTTGAAACGATACTCATTCTTTTAACGGTGAATTCTTTATTTTTCCAAATAAACATGTAATTCTTCTTTATTTTGCTTCGGTTTTTTATTAAAATGTACCCTAGGCAAACTGAGAGATTTTTCAAACTTAATTCCACAGTTGACAAATTAATGCAGCTCAGTGAAAATAAAAACAAAGGGTTTCAGAAAAAAAATTATTAACTTATTTGTGCAAAATGTATGGCATACCATTAGACACTGTTTCTTGCTGCGAAAATGTTGATTTTATTGCAACAGATTGCGACAAATCAAACTCGTCAAATGCACTCAAGGGGTTAATTCTATTTTCTGAGATAAATAAGAAACGATCTCCAAATATTTATGCTGCCAGTAAAACACAACCGCAGTCGATAAATTGGACGTATTCAAATGATCCGACCGTATTTAATATCGGAGATAAAGTATGTGACGAGCGGGCCAACGCCGAGGAAAATTAATTTACCCCGCGGTCTGTCGTTCGCGTCCATCGAGCGGAGACAATTAGCGTTTTACGAGAATTCCGGCTCGCGCGGCCGTAGCCCGGTTTACGATTGTCACAAGACCGCTGATAGACACCTCGTAAATCCGCGAAACTGCGCTGGAGATAGCGCACTGTTTGTTGCCCTCGTATCTGATCGCCGCTGTTAATCATAAACTGTTAATCACGTTTATCCTTACCGAGCAGGGAATCGGGCTGCGGCCAGGAACAGAAACTGACAAACTGTTCATTTGATACTGTTACGTGACGGGATCAAGATATCGGGCGCCTCGATCTGTTTACGATACGCAGTCCAATTCATCGGCTATCTAATCACGGTTCAGGCAAACTGCCTGTGGTACGATGAAATGTGTGCAACTAATTCGAATCGTTTTGTCCTTTTTGGGATTACTAATCATCAAAACGACCGGACAGTTCAATTGACTTTTTGAAATTTTTTTATACGAATTCTAAATGTGCATCTCTTGAGACTTTATCCGATTTACAATTTAGTTTGCGTATTGTTAAATCAATTTCTTTAGTAATTTCTCTGTGAAATATCTGTTGTTTTTTTAATAACTGTAAAAGGAAGAAATTAGGAGTCGGTCACTTTGAGCTATCTGGTAGTATTAGTGTTCACTCCTTGCCTTATGATGTCTTTCATAACTGCGCTCACTAATATTATTTTGTCATTGATCATTTCCTAGAAACAAAGAATAATTCCATATTCATTTATTCATTTATTAGATTTAGTGATAATTGGTGTTGGTTTTTTTGGTAGATTTTTGAAACTGATTATCTGAGAGATGAATAAAGAACGAATGTGTAATATAATGGTATTATATTACATTTTACCAAAGATTATCGTTAACTACACACTTTCTGTATATATAAAATGTTTTTAGGTTATGTTATTCTTGACAATATTTTTGCTGACGATGTTAAGAAACATTTTTAAAAATTTTAACTTAGTAATAATACCTCACAATGATTTTTATAATTATGAAATGAAGACAAAAATAAAATATGATTTTCACAGTTGCTTGCATTTAAATCCAGAAACGTCATTTAATAAAACTTGGTAAAAATAGGTGTATACGAAATAGTATAATTAGTGTTGAAGCATAATAATCGATAAAGTAATATTTGTTATTTATTTTTATTAACTTCCGTTTGAGTCATCCTCACAGGTTTGTCACTATATCGTATGGCATAGAGGTTATATGGTTAAGTTACATTTTCTAGGTAAATTCTTGTTGACCGTTTTAGGTGAAAAAGAGTATTATGTTAGCGTTGTTAATGTAAGTGAACATTTTTCTAGTCATTTATCTTGTTAGGTAACAGGAAAACAGATGGTCAAACTTCGGTAGCGTATTTTACTCTTCCTAAGGATGAAAAAGGACCATCTAAACCCGGGTTCGGAAACTCTTACTTTTCGAGTTGTAAACACTTTTTGTTGGTGTTGAAGTATTGTACGAGCGCTTAAAACTTGACACTACGATTACCGAATAGTTTAAGTGACGAGTGGAAATTTTCAATTTTTAAAGGTTAACACGTTCACATCGGGATACGTTATTATACATATATTTAATCATAGATCGTAAAAATAACGATATTAGGAAAACTGATGTTGGAGTGCATTCTTTCGTTACCCGTTTGTTTCAAATTACTCTTTGCGAGTAAATGTTAATAAATAATTTAATAAATCACTGACTTGTTAACTTTGACTTATTTTAATAATATATGTTAGCTGTGTACCACCGGTGGTCCACGCCAGCTTGAACGTATTAAACGTAGCTGATGGATAACGAGTAAAAAATGAATATAACTATTATCTATGAAACGGATCGCAGCGCACGAATGCACGCCGCGGTAGAAATCGATGAGCTGCCAACACAAATGGTTTTCCTGTGTGTAGAAATCAAGATACGGTCTGTCTTTGTATTCGTAAGTCCTTAAGGATACGAGATGAATTGAATATCAGGACTTGCACCTGGATAAAACTTATCTGCGCTTCAATAAACGATGGAATTTTATTGCCTCGTAATACATTGTCCACAAGAGTTTTATGACATACTAGTAATACTTCTCGCCATTCTCTTCCCGTTTTTACTGCTGTTAATCATTCTTATTGCTGCCCCGTTTCACGGCAAATATTTATTTCTCCTATCACGTAACATTAAATTCGATTGAGCACGTTTTAAATTTACTTTTATTACGTTATGTGGCTTGAAATATTTATTTCCTTCAGTACGTAACATTAAATTCGATTGAGTACGATTTAACTTTATTTTTATTAATTCGTGTTATTTGAAACATATATTTTTCAGTGGTAAAGGATCGTCATCTGTTGATATGAATTATTAATGGTTTTAGTTTCGCTGAATTATTTATTTTAAGGAGATAGGGTGGCGTAAAGTTTACGACGATAATTTGTATGCATATTAAGGGGAAATTTTGCGGAGAATTTCAGGAGTGGATGGTCACTGGCTAAGCTTAAGCTAAGTACGTATTTGTTTCGCACACACTGATCAGTACATATATATGATGTTAATGTTGTCTACGTATAGCAAAAGTAATCTTTGAAGCCACTCCACTGTGTGAAAAGTAGAGTATTAAGCTTACGATCGGTGGATCGTCGAATTTTGAACTTTTATGATTACCCTTGTAATAAAAACTGTTTGTCCTGGAAGATTATCATAATTTACCAAGTGGAAATATCAGGAGAAACTTACTGAAATTTCAAGGAGAATAACTTAAGAGACTGAATTATTTAAGATTGAATGTTGGTGTCTTACTTTCGTCATATAATTATGCACATTAAACACACATGTTCAATTCTATAATATTTTTACAAATTTAATTCATCAATGATTACAAATGTAACAAGCAGCAATAACTATAATAGTAACTTCAAAGTAAGTAATTCACACACTTAGTTTTACATTGCAGTTTTTCTATTTTTCTAAAACTCTTGAATATGCAAAATGATAATGTACTGTTACTTATGTAGCTTGTTCAACATATAGAAAACATTTGAACTTCTATAAATGACATAAACTTCGAAAATTGTTACAATAATTGATTTTATAGGAATATTTTCATTGCAAATTGATGAATTATTATAATTATATTTGATTCTTTGGAAACTTCGTATCTTATATTACGTATCCTTACAACATGGCTTGACATTTCAAAAAATTACAGTTAAAATAATTTAACTTAAATTACTGAAAATTAAATTAAATATGTTACAAATTAAATCACTAAATAATTACTATAAATTAATTAAAATGAATTAGTATATGTAACAGTTCAAATTAATATTACACTTCTATAATGATTGATTACTGCATATATTTAACAGTATTTTTGGTTTTATATCTGGAAATTAAGACATGGGAAATAAAAAAGTTTTAAGAATATTAAAAATTTAGCGTTTGTAGAAGATTTATCTAAATACTGCTCGCGTTCAAGAAACGAAAATATTATTTCCCTTTTTATCTTGAAACTTACACGATATCGATACATCACGGACATGTCAAACGGAACGATTATTCTCAAAGTTTGAAATGGACTTTAAATATTCAACGCAGATAAGTGTTCGGCGATCGGTTGCACGTACCTCCATGTATCTTTCAAGAAACAAAGTGCGGAAACGCATACTTCTTTCTCAGCGCGTACTTAAGCAAAAGTGGAAGCTAGACAACCGAAGTTTTACCTTCTTCACATTACTTCGGAAAGAACGATGGCACCGTAAAATACATCAAGTTGTTCAAAATAAGCCTTATTGAATATTAAATATTACCCTTACTTTATGAACTCTTTCTTAACAATCGATAGAATTATTCGACTGTTAAGAATTTACCCAAAAAGTAAGGGAGTATTCTGTGTATTACAAATATACGTTTTCTATCAAAATTGAATACCGATGAACAGTAAACTAGGTTTTCATTTTAAAGTATTCGTTTCTTATAGTGAAGATAAAGTAAAACATTGAATATCTGCACAACAACTCTGACTTGTTATTATAAAGCAAGGGATTAAAAACAAACATGATAGGATACTGTTCTCTTTATCAGTAAAATGCTCGTTTATATTTCAGAGATAAGTAGAACATTAATTCAATTATACATTCATATCAGCCTTAAACTATGTAAATGCTCGCAGAATAATGATCAAATTCGCATGCAGTCAGGGACTTGCAAAAATGAATATTTCGAGAATAATAGACGTATATACTATATATAAGTGTCTAATAATTATAGTGGTGTAATTCTCATTTCTGAGTTCTTAAGAAAAAATACTTTCGTAAAATATAATCGATTTGATAAAACACTAATATTAGAATACTACGACTAATTTCAATTGTTATTAAATGTTAATACTAGTAATTATAATATTAATAATTAATTTTTAATATTAGTACTTATCTAATGTAATTAATAATATTAATAATTATTACTCACTAATTAGTATTAAATAATGCTAATCATTATTAGCCATTAATATTAGTAATTTAATTAACTCAAGAACATTTCACAACAGCTTTTTCCCAAGAATTCAGAAATAAGAATTAGACCACCATTACTCTGAGCCAGTCATATCAAACACTGCACTGATCTTTGCACGTAGACTCGGCAAACATTTAGTGGCCCCCAATAAAATTTTCCTTGCCCCTCTCCTCCCACCTGCCATCACTGCACGCTGCGGAATAAGCGAGGCATTCAATACCTAACTTTCACCTGTTGCATGCATGTTCCTACCGGTGCGACGACGTCTCGAGATGCTTCACAGTGACGCGGCCGCTCCATTCTTTCCTCGTTTCAGTGGCTCGTGCTAGTCACAAAGTACTTCGTCGTTGTCACACATCTTCCTTCATGAGAATTCGCGGGTTCGTTACCTTGTGAAGTATCTTCTTGGCACAGCCCAAAAACTTACCCTCATTTGAATTCTTTTCACTCGTGACGTCGTCGATTCATTTGATCCTTTTCGATTGGCCTTTCTTATTAGTATTCTTCATTCTTAGTGTTTTCTTGTTTTTACAATTTTCACCATTTTTATGGATGTACAGAATCAATATTTTTGTCAATAAATAGCTGGCGAGAAGCGTTTGAAATCTTAATTTTCTTTTTTCTTTAATAGTGGTTTGTGTACTTCACAATTTGTCTATTGAAGCCTAAATGTTTTTCATTCTCATTATCCTTTGGTTTTACTGTTTTCATTATTTGCACAAACATTTTGAATTGATAATAATATTTCTTAAGCTATGCAGCTCACAGACGATATTTAAAATCTCAATGTGCTTCATTAACAGTTATCCCTATTTTTATTATTTCTACAGACTTTAAGAATGAATCATAACATTTCTCACGATAGACAGTTAATAAGATATTTAAAACCATTATTGGATTCGTGCGAAACCGCACGAACAGTCTCTTAGCTAGATTCGGTTCGTTTACGAATCCAACCATGCCGGTTAAGTGAAGAGATCTGTGAAATGCTGATTTGCAATGCATGATACGCTAAAGCTCTTCTCTATCCGAGCTAATGTGGAGTAAAATTTTATTAAAACAATGGATGGAAGATCAGAAAAAGGAATAAAATCGTCTTTAATTCTAATCACTGAACAATTAATAGAATACTGATTTATTTGTCACAATAAATAATGAAGTATTATGTTTTTATAAAATTCATTTTATACTGGTCTTCATCATTAATTTTTTTTTTCAAATACTGAATTTCACTTACAATACCTTGTAATAACACTTACAATACCTACTACAAGTCAAGTTGATTTAATGTTATTGCTGCAAATTATAATAAAGAAAATGGAAGACATATTAGTGTACATACAGAATAACTTTACTGTATTCAGAGTACTGCAGGTGAATTAGAATTGTGCTATGAAATAAATACCAAAAACTGGCTGAATTAACTTCAAACATAGAATATTGTCTCTTTATATTTCCACTTGCGTTATTAAGTTATTGATCTCACTTCTATTATTCTTTGAAAGGAACATATTTGAAAATCAAGAACAGAAACGAAATATAATTACAGATAAAATCGAAAGTTACGGTTAAGAGAGTAATTTTAGACAGAAAGATGATCAGTTTAACTAAAACATAAATACAAATCAGTAATCAATGCAGTCTGAAGTAATTATCTCCAAACTTCCATTTTAAAAGAAATATTCTACAATTCTTTATTCAAACTAATTTCAATCTCAAATTCGAAAGCAATCTATATTTCTATCAATATGAAATTTCGTGCAAACAGAAGCGAATCGGAGGAATAAACTTTCAGCGGAACGATGAACTTTAAAAATAATCCGACGATCTACTGTCAACTTCCACCCTTTCCCCCTCCGATGCACCGTAGCAAGTCCAAGAACACGAGAAACAAGTATATCAAGCTTGCCAATTTGCCCGTGTGTGTGTGCGTGTGTGCGAAGCAAATTCATTCCGTTCGGATGCGCTCTTGCTTGCGTGCCTCTCGCTGCAATCGAGCACGAGTCAATAGTAAAAGAGAGCAAAACAGGAACTACGTGGTACGTGATAAAACCAAAAATAAAACGAAAATAAAGAAAAAAAGGAAACCGAAAAAGAAGGGAAAAGCAAATAGAAAAGAAAAAGAAAGAAAGAAAGAGGGACAGCTCGAATGTAAGTCAGGGCATTCATGCAAGATAATCTTCCGAAGACCTTAACGACCTTATCTCGATAAATACATCAAGCATTGTGTTCACCCTAGACCTTAAGTGTTTAATCGATGCAATTTGATAGAGAAAAACAAACCTGTTGTTCGAAAAACTCGACCGTTTCCGGCTTCATCAATCTGTCCTACAGCGAGTTTCGCGCGTTAAACTCGTATCGATTAATTAATTACCCTCGAAATAATTGACCGGCGTTCGTCCGCCAGCGTGGATTGATCGCGCGGGAGTTGGTAACCGTGATAACCGCGCGATGAATTATTGCAAAACGTGCATGTTAATTAATACAGAGATCGCCAAATTTCTGGGGATGTACACTAACAAGGGAAATTGTTGAATCTGGATATTCAACAAATTATAAATCTTTGTGTATGAGTAGAGCAAATCAAGCCTAGTATATTTTGGTTCTTTTTGTGCCAAATTTTATTTTGGAAAGGGTGAAATCACTCCTTGAAAAGAACACAAATTTTTCTTTCCCGTGGATTATCTTGAAAACAGTAAGAAACAGCAAAAAGAAAGTTTAAACAAAAAGCATTTTTACATTGCTCTTTCATATCTATAAAACTGGAAGAACGTTTTTCAGTAAGGGTTGAGGGTGAGGATATTATGAAAAATATTGTTATGCAACTTTCTAGACGTAAACAAACAATGTATTTTTTGTTTAAACTTTTCTTCGTTACCTCTTACCATTCTCAAGATAATTCATGACAAGGAAAAATTTGTATTCTTTTCAAGGGGAAATTTCACCCCTTCCACAATAAAATTCAGCAGGAAAAAAAGTTGCTATGTATTAGGCTTGACTTGCTTTACTTGCACACTTAGTTTGATAATTTTTTGAATTTCTGGGTCCGATAACTTCCCTTGTAAGTAGTAAAATCATTTTTCCGTGACTAATCGAACGTGGATCCTCTCGTTTTTGTTTTTATATGAGAAAAGTGAATTACGAGGCGGCAAGGCTCATTTTATTAGGATAGAGATGGATGCCGAAACGGACGACTTTTTTCCTACCCCCAACCCACCCGCGCCTCTATATATGTATAACGGAAACATTCCGAATTGTGAAGAGAAAATTGCAAAAATTTTCCATTTTTCGTCGTGACGCTGGCGTTATTATTCGCTCCTGTTTTACGTGTTCACGCGCAACGACTTTTCTTTTGTGGACCTTTTTCGTTGGCTTTCCCATTTACGTTATTACTATGTGTCGTGAAAATTTGACCGAGGCTTCGTGTAATCGTAAATCGTCGCGAAAGTCAAGTATTGGTTGTTGAAACTCCGCGTAAGTTTGTTTTGTGCTCGTTTTGTGGATTCATGGTTTTGTTTTTGAAATTAATTCGGAAATTCAGGTCAAACTGCAGCGGTAGTATATGAAAGTACATAGAATGATATTATATACGGTACCATTTTTGATACTATAAATTGTAAAGAGGCGCGCAAAATTTAAATCTGTTTATTAGTTTTTATGAGTTTGTGGATCAGTGTTGAATACACTATTTTCTGGTATTATAAGTATTATAAGGATAGGGAATATAAAGAAAGTTTTCAACTTTCCAACATTTAGTGAGAATCGTGGAAAAAACAGTTTTCATTGCATGTGTTTAAGTAATAATTGGATATTTGCTACAAAATAAACAATTTTTAATAATCTCATTTATCAGCCAAGTTTATTGTCTGCAGATTTTGTATTCAATAGAAATATGAAATTTTTGTATGAAATATATCTCTGAATACAACTACCAAACGGTAATAAATGGACTAATTTAAATAATTTCGAAATCTTAAAACATTTGTTCGTATCTTTTAATAATATGAACATTGCAACTGATCACTAAAAGAAACCTAACCCACAATATATCGAAAAGGATGAATGTTATAATAAACGCAAAGGGGGAAACACAACTGATCAATATTCATTTATTTAATAAATATGTACATACCCTAATGGTTAATGGAAGTTATTATTAAATTACGTTTTAATGTTTTCTTAGGTACCGGAAAAAGATCGTGTGGTTTTCTTGTTAACAGTGAATGAAGATTCGATTTCAATTAGTATTTTAGTAGTTTAATGAATGAAATTGATATTAGCAGCACGTTATGTTTATGCAGCTGATATCAAATGAAATAAAATTATTCCACACAAAGGCTCTGTGTTTAACCCTTTCGACTCTGAATGTACATTTCCTTTAATATGAATTTTGTGAAATAAACTTACAGCTGCGCACTAATCAACATAAGCAAAGATCCCCGTGTGGAACAATTTTTCTTTATCTAGACGTTTTCTAGATTTCTGTTAATTTAAAATGTTCGCGGTACCTATCTGTCCTACTTGCGACGAAAGAGTTAATTCAAAGGATTTTAATTTAACCAGTTAACTGCATTTGACGAGTATACATGTCATCTTAAAACTCGAAATGATACTAATCTTTTCAACGATGAATTACTTATTTCTTCGGATACACATGTAATTCTTTTTCGTTTCGCTTTAATTTTTCATCAGCATATATTATAGGTACATTTGTAGTACGCTTGACGAGTATATACTTTATTGCTTAACTTTATTACACGCACAAGCAGAGATTTTGCAAACTAAACTTCACAGTTAACTCGTTAACACTAAAACTACCAAACGGGTCAAAATGCCCCATTCCAGATTTCTCCTTTTTAGAATGACTAAAAAGGTAATAGATGTTTCTCAAAGAAATAATTAAAGAAATTGATTGTACAATACGCAAACTGAATTTCAAGTCAATTAAAGTTTCAATTGATGCACCTTCAAGTTTCTATAGAGAAATTTCAAAAAGTCAATTTAACTGCTCGGTAGTTTTAGTGTTAGGAGCCCACACGAACTATTTCCGGTACCTAATAATTATTGATTACAACGAAAAATCTTGAAAACTGGGTGGCTCTAATTTTTTTATCGGGAACTGTAATCCCTTTAGAAGACCAAGACTCCCACTGTCTCTACAAACTCATAAAAAAGGAACAGCAAAGAGTCACGTCTGTCCGTGCATAAACCTCTCCGCGTAAGAAACGAATGAGGCCAGCCCGTTTTAGCGTCGGGGTAATGGAGTTCGCAAACGGATCATTCCCGATGTTCTGCTTATCTGTTTTAATTACCGAGCAGAACCGCGGCGTTTATTCACTGGCATTCACCATGAAAGTGCACGCGCGCTATATTTGGGGGCCAGGCACGAGTGCGTAAACAGAGAAAGGAGCCAGCTCAAACACGCGGGACACGTAAATCCGGGGTATAAATACGCGGCGACATCACAATCAATTCATTGATTACCGTGTCGCATATTACCGACCCCCATGCGCCCGGACCTGCACCAGCCACGCGCTCCTCGCTTCCAACCCCCACCCTTCGACCCCTCATCGACCACCTCCCGGAACGTAGAGGGCTCAGGAAGGAAGCGAAAAAGGAAATGCAAGATCTGATCGAAAAGCGGGCGCAATTTGCGAAACGACAGTCTGCGAGCTTAAGGCTGCTTTCATACGATGACAAGTCTTGGGCATTGAAGCTACACGAAAATTAGCGGGGACGTTTGGAGGTTTCCTGCGATACTTTCATGTATCTTTTCGTATCCAAATGCTGAAGACGACAGGCGACGCGTATTGTTGTATGAAGGAGACTTATGATTTGGAAAGTGGGAATACTCTTTGTTGTTTGTTCTATAAACGGATTGAGATTTGTTAAGCGTGTTCTTCATTCGATTATGGTTTGCTTCACAAAAATGTCTTTAGTGATTTTTGATAGTGATTGTTTTTGAAGAGTATTTTCTTGGAGATGTTTGAGGAAGGAAGAAAAGATCTAAAAGATTCGTCATTTAAGAGCTTTGGATCGACATTCGATACCTATATTTTATTATGCTTATACTAGTATAGTAAACTAGATGAATTGAATTTCGAATTAAAAACTCTTCAACAAACGATGTCTTTTCATGAACTTTTTTAAAAATTAGTCATTACAATCTCTAAATACATGAAGCATGTTTTCGTAAAATCAACGGAAAATTAACCGAATGAAGAACAGTGTTGACAAGATTTGAGTTTATAGAAAAAACATAAAAATAATAATATTCCCAAGCTTTAGATCGTAATTACCGCATTTCGCCAATTACGTCCCCGAACTTTCTGACGGCATCTTGTAATTCTCCCCCGAACACCGTTCACACAAACCGAGTAACACTTGTTGGACCCTAAACTCGCTGAACCCCCGTTTTAGCCCTCCCCATTGCTTTACGTCGCAACGAATCAACGTTCGACAGCAATCGAGCGGATTAGTTTATAAATGTACATGTGTATACGTATAAGTGTATAGCGTGTGTGTCGCATGCGTTTGTTTGGTATATGTGTATGTACTCGGATATATGTATATATGTAACTCTAAGAGTGTATTTATACGTGTAAGTCACCCTACATCGATGTGCCGATGCATGCGCTCGACGTCTGGACCTGACCGGTCCACAGCATCGTACCCACGTGTGTTTTTCCCGTTTGTTGTGTCATAGTGAGAATCTAGAGCAGTTCTTGGTGTTCTCTAGAGGAACCTCGATGTTTTTGTTCCTTATTTTGTTTGGGATTAAAAGGGTTGATATTGCAACGCGCGATGAACTGGGTGCGAACGATGTTTCTGTTTGTAGATATCGGGGATTTGTCTGCATGTGGCTGGATGTAGATTTTTGGATAAATCTCTAGGCCAGAATTTTTCCCTTAAAATTGAAGGCTGTGTATATCTTAGTGATTTGTTATTCTTTGGGCGGCGAAGGGTTCAGGATTGTATTCGAGTTACAAGATTACAATTTATATTTTTATATTAATGTATGTAATATTTTGTTATTATTACGGGTTGTAATGGGACTTCTCTGATATAAAAATTTATTAATTCGCTTTGGGTAAAGTATGCCAATTAAATTGTATTTCAATTTCGCGTGTTTATTCGGATTATAAATCCAAGCACCTCGTTATGGAGTTAAGGCTTTTGATTCTTTCTTTATGCAAAGTGACTAGTCTGAAATATTATTCTTGCTAATTTGTGGAAATAATTGTGTTTAGCTAATTTGAAAAATGTTGCCGACTAACATCATTTTATTACCATACTTGACATTTGTATTAATCATACGCATGAATACTTTCAAATTGCCCTTGTCTAGAAGAAATTTGAAAACTTCTAATTAGCGAGGAAACTTTAATCAATTTTAAGGAAATATTTTCGTTCCTTTAAAGTATGTTTAAGTGAAAATTATTTTTCTTTTTTACACTTCAAATAGAATTAATGGATGTAATAAACACTTTGTCTTCAATTTTAAGGTCAAATAAATGTTTTATACTCTATGACAAATACCTATGCACCAATCAAGGTAAAATGACTCATTATCTATTGTTTTGATAGAAAAATGTTTGACACAAAATACATTGTACATAAAAAAGCTGAATGAATAAATGCGTTTTGATTCTCTTGTATTTTAATTTTTATTGAATTTTTGTACATGAACTGCATATTCTCTTTAATATTGTACTTTTGTTGGTAAGGTCAGGAATTCTATAAGCATAAATGGTATGGTTGCACTATATTAAAAATTGCAGTTTCTAACCGTGTATGAACTATTTTTGAAGTTGTCAAACAGATCGTAAAAATAGCTTCCTTGGAAGTTCAGCTAATTAAAAAAATATTGAATTAAAAACAACTATAATCAAAAGACATGTTATGAATGAAAACATTGAAAATAAATAGTGCAGCTATTTTTGCCACATTTTCGCCTAATTATGAGCCTGAGAAGCAACTAACCAAGACCTAATTTCATGTCCATGCATTCTTTTTTGTATCAACTACAACAGAATATTAAAGACAATATACATTGCCATTAAAGAAACTCGTAATTACTTTCATATCTCAATATTTAAGTCATAAAAGTTTCAAAATTTATCTATTCAACAAGCCTCATCGATTACAGTGTGTCTTGCGAAACATTTTTTTACCTGAACAATAAATAACAAACAATTTCAGATTGTTTACACTGACTTATTTAATAAATGTCGATGTAATAAGTAACGACATTTCGAAAATATGAGTGTATATGCCTAAGTACATAAAAAATTATTGTTAATATGATATCTATAAAATAAACAACGCGATGCTTAGATACAGCTTATATACAGGGTGTTTTATGTATCTGTATCAAGCGATAACTTCGAAATGATAAAAGGTGTAAAGGAGTATTACAAAAAAGTGAATATTTCAAAAGATTCATGTTTATGATGTTGATACACGTAATATATTATACATACATCTGTTACGAAAGTGAAAAGGTCCTCAAGATTTCACGAATATTTTCATCGAACATGTTGCACATATTTTAGTACTCCGTTCGATATGTATTTTTATTCCTTATAAGAATCATTACAGTAAATATTTGTAGCAAAAATGAATTACTTTGAATGATATTTCAACTTTAACACTTTATCATTAAATAAATATTTCTAAATATTCACGCTTGCACGGTTCCTCTGAACACAGTTGAATCGTGTTCGAGTTCGGAAATAGTGTTGAGGTTGGAATATCTTACAAATGAACAATTTTTTGCGCAAGTATATTAACACTTCTTTCTAAAGGATAAAAAAAGTGCAGTAATCGGAGTATAATTAAGACACAAAACATTAAATAACGAATTTTTAAGTGATTTATTTTAAAAGTAATATAGGTAACCTTGAAATGTTTGATAACGTCTTCCTTTTTGCAGCAATGTTCACGACACGATGAATCATTTGAAAGCATTTAATTTTACTCCACGAAATTTATTTTCATTTTTCACCGTTTCAAAGCTACGACTTGGCCCATTTACATGGAACACTCTATAGATACTTTCCATTTGAACGTTTCATCAGTGAACCGTTCAGAACTGCTAGATTTACCCCTCGAGTTAAGTCGCTGTCTTATTCGACTGTGTGTGAGCATATGTGTCGTCGATGACGTGAAATAGTTGATTGCCCTCATCAGCGAACCCTCCGCATTGCGTTCCGCGCATTTAACAATGCAAATGTCCCCTGCGAATATTCGTGAGCGTGTGAAACCTAACATTGATTATGCGCTATTCATCTAATACCATTAAGTAACTTACATTCATCTATGTGTCCGTATAAAGACTCCTTGGCTGAATATCCTCCCCTCTTTAGAACATTTTAACGAAGTTTCGCGTCTAATTATCCTAAATCGGTGACTTCGTTTGTTTTTTTTCAGCGCTTCCGATTATAACGACGTGCAAATTTATTCATGAAAGAGTCATATTCATTTCTCCTGTCTATTTACGAGTAAAATTTCAAATTTTCTATTCATATAGCAGAAATATGTATTATACAAATAGTAATATAACTTACATTTATTTAAATATTAATGTGTGTTAGAAACATTTTATTAGTATATAAGTGGCCCAAAATAGATATCTGACTCCTATTTGTAAGTTCTTGAAAAAAAGCCTTAGTAGAATGTTCTTGGATTAATTAAATACTAATATTACAATGTTAATAATGCTATTAACACTATTAATAATTGTAATGTTAGTATTTAATTATTCGAATAATAATAATCATAATTATTAATATCGTAATTAGACTATCAATATTCAATTAATCCAAGAACTTCGTACAAAAACTCTCAGAAATATGAGTTAGACTATAACTGTGATCTACTCGTATATTAAAATATTATGAATATACACATATATCATAAAATACATTACATCCAGGAAAAAGCAAGAATACGACGAAGATAACGATGTCGTATAATCAACTGCTTGATATAATTATTATACGTCATTGTATGCAGAAACACAATCGCATTTCAGGGAATTGAATTCACGCCAGTCGGTATGACGAGTTTCGAGCGAATTGAAACAATCAGGTAGATTTATCGATTTAATTGTAAATTATCAGTTCCCTGGCATTTCACTTTTCCATCGTGGGATAGTGTTAATCGATATTATCGGTGGGACGGAGTCGATCGTTCGCCGTGACGGACGTATCGGGACAAAAACGCGTGCACCGGACGACGTAGATCGCATTCGAGTCGTCTGTCACCGGTTTAGGATTAATTGTCAATCGCGCGCCACGCCGCGCCGCGATAAATTTCTGGTTGGCGGAGCCCGCGGACGCGAACTTGTTACGGCTTTCTCCTTGCTAATTGATAACGATAATGAGATCGAGCGTGCCCGTCCGTGAATTTTCGCGAGGTGACGTTTATGGAAACATCTCTTAAGCTGCCGTGAAAATTTAATATCTATCGTGTCTATGCTGCGCAGAGCTCCGGGATTAAGAATTTATATCCGACGAATCAACGTCTGGAACGAATTCGCCATACATACATGAAATTAACTGACACAAAGTTGGCAGTTGAATAATATTTTATGCGTATGAATTATATAGCTTATGTAATTCATTAATGAATGATGGATTTGGATTTTTCTCTCTCTCTCTCAGTTTAATGTGCTGAATTTCATAATGTCTGGTCTTACGGGATTAAACAAAATGAATTCTAATTAACGGCTAGTGTTATTGGTTAGTTAATAATTACATTTAATGAAGTTTTTCTTAGGCGTTATTATACTCACTGCGACTACGGAAACGTACTGATCTATTTATCGCGTAGAAAATGTCAGATGAATAGTTAATATTCAAGAACTTATTGCATCATTTATCTTCATTAATGTGTACGTAGAAGTATATGAATTAGAATTGACACTTGACTTTTGAAATTATAATATGAAACAAAATTAAATGTAACATTGTTATCCATAATTATGTTAAATAATGCGTCTGTTTTTCATTGATTTTATTACAATAGTATTTTCTAATAGTAGATGCAAAATTATATTGTTGTACTTGGGTAATACAATATACCTTCCAACTTGAGAAAATTTATAATTTCTACTGTTTCAAAAAAAATTCTAGAAACAAAAAGAAAAAATGTAGTTCCTTCAATTAAGCAAATCCTAGTTAATATTTATGCTTTTATTTTCCCAAAATTCATCTGCACAATTGAAAAAAAGCAATAACAGAAACAAAATAATTATAAATGAATATTTTTTATAGCCTTCTAATACTTTACAACTGGAACAAAGTACTAAAATTTTTATTATTATCTACTATTATATTTTATTATCGGAACTAACAGTGATGTTACCATTTCATGCAGTCAAATTTCACAAATTCTTCATTCCTCAAACTAATACTCTCAAAAACAAAGACTAATAAGGACAGATGTAGAAGCCGGAAAATCAAAAAATTGTGGAACTTTATTTACAAGTAGAGTAAATTGAGCCTAATATATTGTAACTTTTTGTGCCAAACTTTATTTTGAAGGAGTAAAATCATCCGTTAAAATTAATAAGAATTATCTTGAAAATAATAACAGACAACGAAAAAAAGGTTTAACAAAAAAATACATTCTTCTTTTATGTCTATGAAATTGTAAAATAAAATTTGTAAATTAATCATTTTCAAAATCAAAATTCTGAAAAATTGGAACTTATTGAAAAATGGTATTTTGTAATTTTATAGACACAAAAGAACAATGTATTTTTTGTTTAAACTTTTTTTCGCTGTCTCCTACCGCTTTCAAGATAATCCACGGAAAATAAAAATTTGCATTTTTTTCAAGGGGTGGTTTCATACTTTCAAAGTGAGATTTTTTACTTATTCCACTTACAGACAAAATTTCATAATTTTTGGAAAATCTGGGTTTGATAGCTTACCTTGTAAGTCCAATAAGAAAAAGAATAGTTTATCTCTGAACTTTAAATAATGTATGCGCCAGCTACAACTTCAACGTTGAGTACTTCCGATACACGGTGCAGATATCCGAGATCTCGCGGGACTGAACTCTGTTTAGGTATGGACAGCAGCAATACGCAGGTGAAATCGGTAGCCGACGATTAGTCTCAATGCATCAGATAGAGACTAAGCCACAAATCCCTCGAGAATAAACGCTCGATTCGGGCTGCCTTCATGAAATATACGTCTGACTATGAATTATGAGAGGCAAACGCGACGGTACCGCGCGTATTCGCCGTGACGCTCAGCGAATTTCAAGTCCGCGCGGCGCGATGCGGAGTTTAGGCCATTCGGCTACCCCAGAATTATTGCAAAAAGAGAAGAAAACACAGGCACGCGAGAGAGAAATAATAATATAGAGCCCGTCCATGCGGGACGGAAAAACACGGAGGTTTTTTTCGTGCGCGAAGCAAATACCGGTTCGCTCTACATACCTCTCGCTCCGCTCTTTTTTTTCGATATTGTCACACTGCTCGACTCTCGTCCATTCTCGTTGGAATTCCGAAAATATCGAGCTCGAAGCTGTGCACAATTATGTCGACCGAACTGTCGTCGCGTCGTTGTAATTAATTGTCTTGATTGTAACTTATGTATTGTCGTTTGATAACGCGCGAAGTAAAGTACTTTGTATCTGTGCTTTGGTTTGTGAAAGTGTATTATGAACGTGGCCTCTGTGATTAGGGAAAATTGGGAGAGGGAATGCTTTTTATATGGTTTGGTAGGTAATCTTTGACTGTGGTCAATTCACGATTTATCTTTTAAAATGTTTATTTATGTGTTTTCATAAATTGAACATTTCTTGGCAATTAATGTTGTGTAACTGTTTATTGTAATAATGCATTGTTAAATCGGTTCATTTATAAAAATAATATATGCCGACACAAATACAGTGAGTCACAAGAGTATTCATACCTCCCGAACTGCTGAACTTGAACGATTGATATTTGTTTACAATGCAAGTTTCAAAGTTCTTGTCAATAGGAATGTATGTTGGATTTACAAAGCTTTGAATCTTATATATACCTCATTGCACAACATGTCAATATAACAAAAATATAATTTTACGTAAACTGGAACAAAATTAGTCTCACAAGATTATTCGTAACTATACAAGTTGTACTAAAAATACAATTAACGTATTAATAACTAATATTTGGTTGGTCTTTCTTCGCATTTCATAATATGTATATGTTTAACTCATTTATTTATATATTAACATACACAAAAATATTATATTTCATAATAATACAAGTAACAGAAAGACAATGAATTTAATCCTATTCTGATTTTTAGTTCACATACAATCGAAGTATAATTGAAAAAGTGGGAACACCAGAAACGATGTTTTTGTACTTTACGTAATTAAATCGAGAAAGACTGAACAAACATAACGTCTTAAAGAAGATAAAGAAATAATTGGTTCGGAGGAGACCCGAACACTCTAACGGTATGAAAAAGAAGAATGTTACGACATTAATCAAAGAGAAACTCATTAATTCAAAGAGAAACAATTTCTTTGTGTTATATTAAATTCCACGTTATCGATGTTAAAGTAACGGAAGTCACTGTTCAAAGTTTTTAGCCGGCGGCCGTATTCAGTGAGAGTTTCAATGTAATAACAGCGCTTTCGTTACGAGTTCCGCGACAGTCTTTCTTTTCTTATGAAGAAACTTCTTTCGGTTCGTCGACGAATTTATTCAATTTCCCCGGTGAAACTGCCGACGGTTGATCTCGTTCCGCTGCTCCCCGGTAAGTTCAATTTTATTGTATTCGAGATATCGGAATCTCGCGCGTCAAAAACAAATGTCTCGGACGGTACCAGCGAACGCAACGCCATGCTGTGGTTCAGATTATTCGATTAGAAGCAAAAAATCATTGATTTTATTGGTTACAATACTATTTTCTAGGAACTTTTGCATTCGACATAGAATACGACTAATATCGAGTGGATAGGATTATAGAGTTTCATAGTTAGATTACACTGGTCTACAAAATTTAACTTTGATTTTTTTCGACAGAAGGTTTAATGCAAGATCTTAATAGTATTTCTCATGCTGAATTCGAATATACAATCCATTTTCCCCATCACCTACAGTTTTTGAGAAAATCAATTTTGAAAGAAAAACTCAATTTTCCAATTTTAAACGTTTGCTGTGTGTGGTACTATTAAGATCACTCATTAAACCTTCCATAAAAAAAAATCGTATCAATTGTTATTATATTGTTGAATTGTAGGTACAACATTCTTAACATATTAACACTAGAATTACTATAAAATGACGGGTTTTAGTTGTTTTACTTCGTAATTATTAATGTCGTAAAAGTGTTAAATACCTGAAATGCTTTGAAAAATGAATAGCTTCACTTCGATACTACAATCAATATATGAAGAAATCGGAAAAAATCGAACGTTACAGTTTTTACAAGAATTACATATTAATCATGTTAAACGGTCAGTAGTTCTAGTGTTAATATAATCCTTCATGAGTGACTCAGAAGAATAGTATTCAAACTCTTATTTCTGAATTCTCGAGAAAAAGAATCTTCTGTGAAGTGTTCTTGGATTAATTAAATACAGATATTACAATTACCCATATTAATAAGTAATATTATTATTGGCACTGTGATATTAGTATTTCATTCCTCTAAAAACATTCTGCAAAAACTTTTTTTATTCAGTCTAATCTATCTGTCATAAAAAAATTAATGATAGATACTACACAAAATGTTTAAGATCTTTGTATTATTCTTAATAATTTAGTAATAACAAGAAGAATTCTACATTCAGTATTATTCTACGTTTGCTACTTTTATTTATTCTTTCATAATAAAGATAGATGGTATTAGAAATAATTATTATTTTATATCGCAAGTTCTTATATTACTTTCGTTACTAAATATCTTTATTCGACATTAGTCGTCTCATTGGGATTGTCTTTAAACAATAATCATTAATCAAACATGTTATTTTCAACTTGAAAGAGAAAAATAATATGTAGATTTGGTAAATTCAATTTCAAAACTTCATCGCTAGTCTCTTTCGATATTGTAAAGCAAGGTGTTAATTGTACGATCTGGATCACTGTGTGCAGGATCGTTTCGGCCATCGAGCAATCTCAAGCGATTTCGAGCATCGCCGCGTTTAAAGCCGTTTTCGAGATAGAAAATGCCGGTCATGAAATTTAAAACGCTATACCGTGTCTCGTTTGGCTCTCGATCAAAGAGCAACAGATAGGCGGGGATCCGGAACGCCGCTGGAATTCGAGGGAATCCGGAAACCGTTTAAAAAACGTTCCGGAAGCGAATAAGTATCTCTCGAGGACTTTCCTTCCGTGCAACTTCTATCTCTCACAATGAGGACCGTGGGATGGATAAGAGAGAAAAAAGAGCGGAGAAAAACCGGTATCTACTTTCTCTTCGGTTGATGCACAAACCTTTGGAAAGTTTGTTCTGCGTTCGATTCTCGTGGAGCGTAAAACCGCTAACGTTTCGTGTGGAAAATTGAACGCGTCTTGATTACTGTTGGTATTGCTGTTGGCCGACTAGGAATATTGATATTAGAGAGATTGGAAAGGAATTCATTATTTGTAGTTCCAACGAAGATCTTTAATACTTCTGGTCAATTATTAAATATTAATACAAGAATTGAACTTCGAAGAATAGATCGTTGGTAAACTTTTCTTAAAGAAGAAAGGTGTTATCTTTTAAATTGATATTTAAAAGTTTGTATAGAATAATAAAGATTTCACTTGAGACTTAAAATAATGAAATTCTTTCGAGAACGCCAAATATGAGATAAAATTTTCTTTGTGTAATTTACAAAGGGTGGAAATTTGCTAGTTTTATCGTACGTTCTATGTTTGCAGGAAAATGTATGTGTTACATGCATATGCAAAGATTCATTTCTGATCTAAAAGGATGGTAGTTTCAAAATGAATCACGGATTTGATCAAATTGAAACGAAATTATTGTTCCTAGTGTTTTATATATTTGTGCCCATAGAAACGCACAATATAAGTACACATTGAAAAGTTTGCGCTTTTTTTCAATATGCACACTGAAAACATTGGTTTAATGTTAATCTTATAATTCTTTTTTGCGACACTTTCCACGAATTCAAATAATTACTTTAATACGACATAATAATAATAACTAATTATATGTGCAATTATTGATTATGTAACAATTATGTTATTATGTAATAATTAATTATATAAATATATGTATAATTGCATACTTAGTTATTAACAGAATCATTAATTGTTATATAATTTTGAGAAAAAAATAATTCTTACAAAGAAAGGTATCGAACCCGGAAATTCAAAAAATTATGAAATTCTGTCTGTAAGTAGAGTAAGTCAAGTTTGATACATTGCAATTCATTTTCGTTTGAAATTTCACTTTAAAAGGATAAAACTACCTTTTTGAAGAAATGCAAATTTTTCTTTTCGGTCGATTATCTTGAGCATGGTAAGAGATAGCTGAAAAAGATTTCAATAAAAAATGCATTGTTCTTTGTATCATGTTTATAAAATTGCAATATAAAATTTTTAATAAATGTTGAAAACTTTTATTTTACAATTTTATAGACATGAAAAAACAATGTGTCTTTTGTTCAAATTTTCTTTTGATATCTTTTATCGTCCTCAAGATAACCCAGGGAAAAGAAACGTTTGCATTTTTTTCAACGGGTGGTTTCACCCCTTCAAAGTGAAATTCGACACGAAACAAAAATTGCAATGTATTAGGTTTGTTTTAGTCTACTTACACACAAAGTTTCATAATTTTTTTGATTTTCCGGGTTCGATACCTGTTCTTATTAGTTATAACCCAGTAAGTTTATCTATTTAAATAACTTTGGAGCAAAAGATGTAGCACAAAAGCGACCGGAGAAGTTTCCAAAACGTCACGAATCACCATAGACACAAAAAATTGATGGAAGGCAACCTGTCAGGGGGCATTTCACTAATGATCAATGACTACGAAGAATCGCGGAGCTCCGCCTGTCGATCTTCGCGAAACTTCTTTCCCTTTCATGCGCCCAGATAAGCATAAGAAACACCGTTTGCGACACACCATCCTCCCCAGAGTCCTCTTCCCGCGCGATTTATCGCGTCGCGGTCCCAACACGTATCCCCCGTGTAAAATACAGGGTTTTTCCGAAATCAGAGTACATCAAGGAAAGGAATTCCATGTGAAAAACCAAACAGAAAATACAAAACAACACTTTCTCGCACGACATTTTATTTTTGAGATTATGTGTTTGAAAATTAGCCAATTGCCCGTACTGTTCAATAGAAATTAGTTAACACTAATTTTACCGAAGGTTTTGATTTTAAAATTGAATTAAAAATATTTTCCAGGTTTAACCATTTCTCATCAGTTGACTTTACTTTTCATCTTTTATAATGATTATAAAATTAATGTATACCTCTGTATCAATTTTATAAATATTATGGTCATTACTATGATCATTATAAAATTAATATACACCGCTAAATTAATTCCTTGATCATTATATGAAAAGTCGAAAAGTTAGTCGAGGAAGAATAATTAAACATAGGAAATAATTCTAAGTTTACACCTTCGGTAAAAGTCATGTTAATATAATATTTCCCCATGATTCCTAATTTCCACTTGTTACAAGCGTCAGTACGTGGCCGTTGGATAAAATTTCGAAGTTGATTATCTTGAAAATGAAATTTCCTTCTATGAGAAAATTTGCTTCTTTGTCAGGCATATTTTTACATGTAGATTCACTGTTTTCCTGGTTGCAGCTCGATTTCGGGGACACTCTCTATGTAGATACGAAACGCACTAGATCTAGACCTGTAGAATCTTAGAACCCGTAGAGACGAAAGTCTGTTGGCATGCGCATGTCGTTGCTTTCTTTTGCCTTGCGGATCACCAGAAACCGTAGACGTGTGCGTGTCTTAATCAATCTTTGACCTTGGTAGCTCGATCTGGTACTCAACTCTGAGGAGGGCGGTGACTTGTCCGATTTCATCATGAACGGGGAATGGTACCTCATCGGTGAGTTTCTCTGAACGTAAGTTTGTTAGGGCAGCTTTGTAAGATATCTACATACGTCGCCACGCGAATAATCATGGACGTTTTGAATCGTTTTGACGAGAATCTGGGATTATTTGTGTAACGGAGATGCGGAGATACGCGAGTTTCGAGAAAATAAGAATAAAGAAAGAATAACGGCAGAATGAGAATGATTTGGAAATCTTTTCTTGTGCATTAAAGTGAGAGTACAACTAGTGTTTAATTAAAGTAATCGATTTTACAATTTTTAATGTTTAATATAATATTATGTATTCGATAAAGTATAACCGTGAGGAATTTCCTGTGGTAAATTTAAAAAGAAAATAGTGTTTCTGTAATGGAATATTCTTTTTTGCAGACGGAAAGTACAAATTTGTTTGATGAGAAATGAAGTTTTGTTATATATTTGACGTTACGCCTTTTTTTTATAAACCAAGATAATTTTTAGTTTGTTTTAATGAAATAATATGGAAAGTTGTGAATAATGGTCGCAATACAGGTATAAAATATTTCACATATTTCAAATCATCTTATTTGATTCATTTCGCAGTTTATATTTAAAATGATTTTTTCGTTCATTGCTCATTTTTTCCAATCACTGTTCCGTTAACAAATACATAGAATCAAAATAGCTCTTATGTAAGGGTTGTTTAAATAAATTGTCTACGAATTTAATAGCGTATACTATTTACTGAAAAAATCAAATGCATAATACAGACTGGCACATGAATATTATAAAATAAATAGTAATTTTCATTTATAATTAATCAATTGTTATCTCGTTATTCAATCAGTTAAAATAATAGTGATTTCATTGTAAATACTCTGCATAGGTAATTATTAATAATATCTACCAGTACTATACTTGGTGATATTTTGTTGTGATTCCTTTTTTGAATTCATAATTCTTTTCTAAAAGTACTCTTCATGGATTCCTAATGTATTGAGAGTATTAATGAAATCGGCAATGAATTAAATCCCAGGAAAAAAGGTGCAGAAGTAGCCGCCATTACAGACCACTTGTTCAATCGGCGATTGCAAACACCTGTACGTTTTCTCATTATGTCATTTTAATATGTACTTCAAACTCAATTTACGCATTATTCGAAAACCCTTCGGTCGGCATTCTCCAATGCGATTGCATTGTAAATCGTTGCCTGACATGGTCTAATACCGTTAGTGGATTATCGAAAATCCATTTTCTCTTTTACATCGATCTAAATGCATTAATGAACTGCACAGTACGATGTGATATTTAAATGTCGATCACAGGACTATATTTTTTTACTGATATTTTTAATATCATGTAAAAATTACAGAAGAATATATGTTTTGGTACTTCTGTTCCATTTTACTGATACAAAAAGGTATAAATAAATTAGACTACATAATAATAGAATAAATTAAAATACGCAAATAATAATTCAAAATGCAATATTAAAAATTGATGAATTATATGTTTTCCGACATGTTCACATTTTTACTAATCCTCTGATGAGTATAATATTATCTTTGTAAGTGGTCTGTAGTACGGTATTTTGAATAATTACTTCATTCGAGGAAAATGAGATAAAAAATTATTATTATGTTTATTGTTGTATTTATGGTTGGATAAGTGTATCTATCTAATTTTACTTTTCATAATCTTTGTATAACTATGTTTTTATTTCTTAAAAGATGAACAATGCCGTAAAATTTTGTTAAAAATTCGCTTATTTCTAATATTGTCTTTTAAGAGCTGCACATTATGTGGTTTTCGCATAAAAAAAGAACTGTAAGATATTACAGATATAGTTGAATGTATTTTATAATCTGTATTATCATTAATGTAACAGCAACTACTGCAATTATGCCATAACGAACGTAAAATAACATTGTACTCAACACAGGCTCGAGAGCTAGTAGTATCAGTCGACGTACAGTCAAACACGGAAAGCAAACTTCACATTATAGTCAGGATGTATATAATTTAGTTACAAGTTTTCATAAATTAGACATTATTCTATCAAAGTAATTCAATGAAAATAATTGTATTAAAAGTAATAATAAAAAAATAACTATATGAAAACTCTCTGTAGTAAAACAACTCTTTCTATACTTTTAATAACAAAACTTTTTAGATTATATTTCCTGAATTTTGATTTTTTATTACTGAATCATTCGATTCTTCTTTTTAATCTCTACCTAATTCTTATTTTTACATGGAATTAACAGGGAAATACTTATTTCTGTAGTGCTTGTAGATTTATAAGAATACTGTCATAAAATTCGAAACTACGAAAACTGGATTGTCATAATAATTCGATACTTTCTATCGTATCTCGAAAATCGAAGAAATCAAATCATATCATTTTTCACTAATATTTTGCAATTTTAATTTATTATTTACAATGGTTACAGTGGTTATAAGTTTAACAAAGAGTATAGTCTTCTCTCCTTCTTAATTGCAATTACTTTTAATAAAGAAAACTTTTCGATATTACGATCAGAGTGTAATTACAAAATTCATTTAATCATTCCTTTCTATCTCTCCACAATCTTATGCCAAAGTTTATCTACAGTAATATACAGTATCCATGCATTATAATCTCAAGACAGATTGAAATTGCTTACCGCGTTCGCTAATTGTGTCACATATTTGTCACGCCCGTAATCATATATTTTACATTAAAAAAATGAAATGGATCATGTGGATATTGCTATCTTACCCTTTCGAGACTGTTGGGACAGATATGTCTCAGTCAAGTAAACGTAGACGTTACCATATATGTCCCAGACTGTAACTTTGCACTGAAGTAAAAAAAAATTAATTTTGTTGCTTTATCCTATTATTTTAAATAAATTTATTAACTGAAATATTACAAATGTATCCTACTTCTTTTATTTTCCTAAAATAAAATCTGGGTCGACATTTATAAGGTACAGCATTATATTTAGGAACTCAATGACCCGTTTTACATTCTTTTTTCAATATTTTGTTTAGAAGATTCGTTGCATTGAATAAAATACTACAATCGAGAAGATCGTCACCGAAGCAAACGCTGGTTGCGAGCGTGTTAAACAGAAATAAGTATTTCTCTACAATTTGACCATGAAGGTATTTCTTAAATTGTTGCAACACTTGGTACGACAGCGTGAGAATGATCACCTCCACCGAGATGCTATTGCAAAGTGGATGATTCCGAGCTTCGCGTAAAATCGTGTACTTCACCTTTGCACTTTGGCACTTCATATTCCTCGCATCGTTCAGCGCTGTCGGCGCGTAAAGGAATGCTGATAGAAGTCTTTAAGAAGAATTGTCCATGACGCTGCAATCACGAGGACGATCTCGCGCATGAAAAGACTTCGCAGCTGCTCTTTCGGGCATTCCATAAACTGTTCGATCGATGCTGCGATTGAACGACCGTGGAATGACTGGATTCACGCGGTTGTGCCTGATTCGACGTTGTGCCGTGACTATAAAATCGTAGAATGATCCTTCCCCGCGTCTAACGTCAACGTTTCTTTACAATTTAACTTTCAATCTTAGCTGCCTTCTACGGCACACATTCTTCTGTGTCGATTCACAGAATTTTGCTCGTAAACAACAATTTTTATGAAGCTTCGAGGAAATTATTTGACCTCCTAAGTGAAAATAGGCGAGCCGGAATTTCGACTGACGTAGGTGAAGAGAAAATAGAGATCATTTATTTGAATAAGCTTCGATTTTTTTTTACACTTGTCAAAGTTATATATTTGCGTGTATATATTCTATTATTCCATCTATTCGAGGTTATCTATTATTGAGTAATTATGTTTGAGATAACTTGATTTCATTAAAATCGTCAAATATTTTTAATTTTTCTATGTCGTATATTGAATTTCTACAGAAATTTATTTAATTATTCATTTTATATAGATATTTATATTCATAAATATATTTTATTTTTCATTAGGTATTAATAATATTTAGGACATATTAGTATTTTTTTATATTGAAGTTATCTGTTTACATATACCCGTTCTAAATATTATGGAATTTAATGTATTCGAAGGTGCTAAATACGGACATTTATCTATGGCTGTAAGGCCATTTCATCATTTTTCAAAATTAATTCACAGTATGCGATCAATTTTAAAGACACATCGATTTATGAACTACCACTTATTTGCTTTTGAACTTTCCACGTATTTCAATCTGTTTAATTAACTTCGAAAAATATTAGTAATCCTATGAATAATGCGGTGTTTGCATACTTCTTTTGTCTTTAAAAATTCAAATAACCGGAACTTCTTTTCATCGCTGTAATTAGAGTTAAAAAAGTTTTGCTTACCTTAATTTGTTAAAGTAAAAGAAATGTAAAACAAAACCGCAATATTTATGAGATGACCCAATATATGGCAATATAAACATTCTCGTATTGCCCGTGTTACATCATCATTAAGATTTTCGTAAGTCACTTACGAAAAATTTTGTACGGGATGAATTTACTTGTAAACCATTTATTACGTAAAAGAAAACCTTTCAGACGAAAGTTATTTGATATCAATCATATCAACAGCATTTCAGCTCCTGATGTCAAACAACTTTTGCCTCAAACATTTTTGTACCCAACAAATAAATTTTGGTGGCACGATTAAACGGCTCACCCTATATACGACAAACCAACAAATAATTAAACACTTTATCTAACCTCTGGCCGACACAATCACTGACTAACTACCAGCACAGTCCTCGTAATCGCATAGGACTGTACATTTTTACTTGCAAATCTCTATAACTTTTCTTTTGTTTTAAATCTTTTAAATCAGCGTAATTTGAATGGGTTGCCGATTGTTCAGCATTTGAAATCTAAAAGACGATTAATTTTTGAATGATTAGTAACATAATTAGGAATTTTGTTTTTGATTATAAAGATTTGATAATGAGCTTGCGGTAAATAAAGTGTTAATAAACAAGTTAGGAAAGATGATCTTTAATCGTAAGAACGTCCTTGCTTATTTAATCCATCAACAGCTTTGAAACCACGTTTTGCACGAATGAGATCTCGTGCGTCTCACCTTGATGCACAGAAAAGTGTGTTAGCTTATTAATTAAAAGCCTTAGCTCCGTCATTAACATTTTTAAGGAGAGTACGAAGAATGGCGTGGCACGGAACATGCTCTAGTGTCGTCTTTTAGGGAGCCATGGAAGGGAAAATTGATCCGCATCTCCCACACACGCGGCTTAAGTATCTATGTAGGTGCACCGACCGCCGGGACAGAAAAGTCGCAGGTGTAGCCTCTGTACTTTTTGCTAATTAGAACGGACGAACCATTTGAGAGATTAATTTAAAAATAACTCGGGGAACGAGCCCCGGGGATGCAGCAACAAGTGACCGATTTGCTTTCTTATCTGAATTGCCGGATTCGATCGGAACGACTCCGGTCGATTGCAATTAATTACAACATCCCCTTCGCGTGATTATTAATGTGACATTTTTGCCTACGGACGAGTAAGTATACATCCCCGTTTCTTTATGTAATTCCTGTCTATACTGAATAAGAGATACAGCTGCATTACGTCGATTAAGATATTTCTTACGTATATTATTATGTATATATTAGTCGTCGCAAATAGAAATGATCAGTCATTAATATTTGATAATTAATAAATTACCAAATTTTGTCCCTTGCAAAACTATTTGAAAAATCAAATACGTTTTCAGATTCGTTTTCCTTTACTTTTCTTTGAACGTCGTGTTTTATTCTGTTCATGGCATGTTTACATGTTTTGAACGTTAGCTTGTGCCTCGTAAATCTCAACGTGATTTTTCACAGATCCTTTCCCAGTTCGTCGCGGTGTCAAGACACGTTAGTCGCTCGACTGTTTCCCAACAGCGAGACAAAGTTACGATCAAATTCGTAAGCTTCCTCGTCGTGCAAACAGCGCCAGGAATTACCAACCAAACGCAGTTTCCTCGTGAACGCGGTCAAAGTATACTTTCGTGGTTACTTGGATCGTGATTACAGTCTGGTCCTTCGTGCATCGTAATTCACATTTACGCCAAGAACGGCTGCTGTGCGCACGACGTGTATAGTCGCGAAATGTTCACGAAGTATTCGTGTGTACCAAGAATGGAGAAATTCGCGGTGCGTATAATTTGTGGCGGAAAACTTGAGACAAACGTCTGGATTAACCTCTTGCGTTGGAATTTACTTCTTCCAGGAGTTGTAGCTTGCACGGGCTGAAAGAATGACGCCAGTCTTCCCTCGGTAACAGTTTTTCCAAGTTAATTAGCAAGTGTTTCGTAATTAAAGAATCAGTAGAAAGGGCAAATCTTCCGAGATCATTCGTTGAAATTTCATTATGAATTCATCACAGTACATTACGTTTCGAGATTGAATAGAACAGTTAGACTAAATGAATTAATAGAAGTAGTAGTTTAAATGTTCTCACACAAAAACATTTTTTTTCTAATTTTCCTTTGTAAACTGTGCGACTGGACATTCGGAAAATTTTTATAACATACATGTGGAAATTAATGTAAATTTGATTAGTACTTTCGCCTGTTTATTATCCTAGTTATAATTTCATTCACTAAGTAGGATTATTGAAGTATAGTCTCATAAGAAAAATGAAATTTACTAATTACAATTGTCACATTTGTGTTGATATAAAAAATAATTTTTCATCGAATTATACTTTAGTTAAAAGTAACATTCCATTATAATTTCATTAACCACTTTGTGGCAGGAGATTTTTAGAAACGTTAGAAATTGTTTTCATAGAAAACTAACTTTATATATCAAACTCTTAAATACTGAAAAATAAGAAAATGTACTGATATCTTATTGTTTACATATTTAAAACTATTTATTGTTACTTTCGTTTCTAGATATGTAAACTCGATGTGACCATTTGTACTACATTCCTCATAACAATATCATAACATAATATTATTGAACTATTATATTATAGAATGAACTACACTTACATACAACACAAATTTAGTTTAAAGCATTACCAGAATTTACCTCCACTACCAACGAAAGAATTTAAAAACCTCGAATTTCGTTTAACCGTACCCCTTTGCTTCTGCATTCAATTTCACAATAACCATTTACATTTTTACTTCTACAAGATTCAATGCATCTGCAAATCTCAAAGATAATATTCTGCAGAAGAAAATATTAGCCTTATCATCAATTAATTACAAAGACGTTCACAATATCAGCCCAAATAAGAATTATAATTATAATCGTAAGTATTTTAAATGAAAGGATTGTTAAATAATTTTAATGAATATATGTAGATACAGGTCAATTACAATTTAATTATTATGCTGCACGAGCTGGAATAATAATTAATAACTAGAGACTTGTGTGTTCCTAATATACAAAGTGTTCTATTCCAACAAAGTTTAGATTCTTTGAAATAAATGTTTATATCTAATTACTTTGAGATTGAGAAATCTTTGTACCATGATGGTTTGAAAGAATCGATCTTCAAGATTAATATTTTAAATACAATAGTAACATGAATTCGAATAATTGAAAAAGTATATTTTATTGATAATGCTATATAATTCGTCCAATGTAAATTCCATAGTCCAGAACAAATACTCCAGTTTTATGCATTATGCTTGCACTATGTTATTATTACCGATTTATGTAATTACTTATGAGTACTCAATGACAATGAAAATATAATTCACATAGCTAAAAGCCTATTCTTAACATTACATAACACATGCTACATAGCCTTACGAACAAAAAATTCCAATAAATACAATATTACAAAACATGAAAATTCTTTCTTCACTATGTAACAGTATAAACTGTAACATTATATTTAAAAAATTCCAAAAGCTATCAAACTGCTTACAAAAAAGCAATAGAACATTTTTCTCATTCATTCCACTATTTACAAAAGAAACGCTTCAGTTTCCACGCGAACACCCAGTACATTTAATATCCATTATAAACGTGCACACGTATAAATCTATTACGAAAGCATAGGAATGGTTACAAATACTGATAAAACATCCACCTTTTTCATTCGATCCACATGCTCACCGTTTAGAAGAGAAACATTGCCCAATATTCACGCGGACACCCGGTATAGTTCATATTCATTATAACACATGCACATGTGTAAATCCATAGATACATTACAGAAGCAAAGGGATTTCACTTAGTCCGGCAATCGACGCGTTTCACTGACCGAATACGTGATTAAACGTGTATCGAAATTTCCCCGCAACAAATTACACGCTCTCGTTACCCGCTTGCACTCGGCGAACCTTTGTTACCCGCGAACCGGGATACACCTATCGCCGTTTAGCTTCTCCGCAGCTGGCCGTTCTATCGTCCATTAGCTCTCCTATCCTATCGAATTACACTTGACCCCCGATTTACGCGGACTTTTTTCCGCGGTAAGCTAGAACACTATTTAGGCGATAGTTTTCATGCGATCTAAATTTGGTAACATCGAATAAAGTATACTTTTGTTTCCTGAAATGTCATTATTATTTCTTCTGTTTAGCTATGTGAAATAAATATGTATTTCTAAAAGTTATACCAGCTTTCCTTTCCGATATTTTGTTTTCTCCCTTACCGACAGGCTCTATTTACGCGATTTTCATTCGCGTAAAACGAATATGTTCCTGCAACTACCCCTTGTTCTATGTTTCTTTCATAACCGCGCTCGTTAGGAGAATTTCGCCAATAATATTTACCAAACAACAAAGACAAATTTTCGGACACAACGACTGATAATAGAAAAATAGTACTTATTTTGAATACATAATTAAGTGATATTTTATTTTTATAACTTCCGTTTGAGAACTTCCTCGCGATCCTGACTCCGATATTGTACGGTAAGGAGTTAACGTATTGCATGCGGGCCATTTTGCTCATTTCAAATTGAAGGCGTGAATTCCAAAACAGAAGTCCACGTTTTAACATGATCTATATGAGTTCCTGGTGTAAGTGTTTGCAGCTTATTCGGAACAATTTAACACTTGAACTACCAACTATTTAAGACATGTTTAAGATATGTAATTGTTATAAAAATTATAACAATATATGTTTTACATTCTTGCTTACATTCGTTATAGTATGCGAGTGAAATTGTTGACTTATAAAATGATTTCGGATATTTAACATTTTTAACATATCAGTAATTGCAAAATAAAAAAACTGAAATCAGTCATACTCACTGATACGGTAGCTCTAGAGTTAATGCTTTTAACATTATAACTACTGAACATTCGAGTGACGTCTTTCAAATTTTTGATAAAAATTAGAACTTACTATTAGAACATTACTTGAGACTTGAAGAGTCTCTTATTCTTGTATCTCTACAAATGTACAAATTTATTTTATGATTCCAAGCAGAAGCAACTTCACAATTTAAATACTTGTAAAAAAAAATTCTGAAGTAGGCCGATTTGATCCATCCTGTAGTTTTAGTGTTAATAGTGTTTTAGTGTTAACAGAAATACGCATAAGTAGTGTAGCAAAGTTTGCAGCAAGATTCAATAAAATGAATAATGTTTTTGAATTCATGGCTTCACTTGTATCGATTACATTTGAATATTTTATTTATGATTCAATACGTTTTTCAATATATATACTTACAATCATACGTAAAATGAATCGAACTATATTTATTTTTAACGTAACGTATCAACGAAATAAATACGAACCTTTATTACTACTTGACGGAACACGGAAAACGTATTTTTACGTTAACTGCATATAATGTGTTAATCAATCTGTGAAACATAGGTGCACTTGAAACTGCTCGTTCTTATTCTAGTTTCAATTTTCCCATTTTAATATAATTTCAGTAGTACCTCGGTAATAGGCACATTTTTGTCTCGAAAACAGATGCAGATTCCATAAATAATGCGGTTTATAAAATTAAATGCACTGCATCTTTCGCCACGAACGAGAATATCTTTGAAATTAGGAATAGGTTTGTTTATCTTTATTTTTAAAAATAAAAGAAATATTGAAAAATCGTATTTAAAGGATGACACGATATTTCGTCTTCAGCGATTATACGATACGTGACACCGCGACGATCATGTCGAATGGCAATTCCTTTTCCTTTCACTCCAGCTTATAATTTCGGTATAAGAAACAGCATACTGCCAGCAATTTCCGGTACACATCTAAGTAAATACCTCGCTAGTAGACGCGTTGTTGACTCGTCATGCGTCTACTATCGAGACATTGCTGCAGGGTAAGTTCGGGGTAGTTCAACAACATATTCATAGTTTTAAAAGTATTGACATTAAACTAATAATTTAATTATGTAATAATTATAGTTGCGAGATGTAGGTATGTATAATACATTGATTCATTTGTTTCTCTAAGCAACGGAACTACCCAGTAATCAAATTGTTTTGTAAAGATTTTTATATAGAAAGTTAAGAGTGCATTTATTGAGATTTTCGTTGCTTTATAATTCATTCTAAAATATTCAAAAATGAGTGGTTTTAGCCCATCTGGTAATAGTTTTAGTGTTAAATTGTGTGATTTTGAGGAATAGTGGTCTAGCTCCTATTTCTGAGCTCTTGGGAAAGAAATTATTTTTGGATTAATTAAATTCTAATATCACAATATTATTAGTAATATTAATTTTTACTAATCATTAATATTAATAATTATAATGTCAGTATTTAATTAGTCCAAGAACGTTTCTCAAAAGCATTTTTCCCAAAAACTCGAAAACAATAATTAAACCACTATCATGTTAAGCCACTCAAATGAGACAGCGAGTCCTTTCACCCTTTAACATTCCCCAATTTCCCACTATAGACGAACTATCCCGAACTTAGAATATTCATATTAATTACAAATAATAAATTTATACTTTGATATTAATATATTCGTTATTTCGTCTTAACTTACTTATAAGTCCGTTTAGTTATCAATTAGAAGAAAAAACGATAAAGTAGAATTGTCTTTAATGTCAGATCTCGATCCTGGAATTGTGAAAGATAACACCTGGCTGTGTTCTCGTTGCAGGCATGCCCGGGAAAAAGAACACGATAATGTACCAGTGTTGTCCGGAGCCGTACGTCGACGTCACCTTCACCATCCAAATCCGAAGGAGGACGCTGTATTATTTTTTCAACCTGATCGTGCCGTGCGTCCTGATATCAAGTATGGCACTCCTGGGCTTCACGCTGCCGCCGGATTCCGGAGAGAAGCTCACCTTAGGTAACGTAACTCGTGGCATGCCTTGCCTGCATATTACACCAGCCAGACACGTCTATTCTCTTTTTTATTTTATATCTCTCTGTCCTTCAACTATCTCTTCTGTGTTTCACTATCTCGTTTCTGTTGGTTCTTCCGGGTTGTGTGCGTACGGTGATCGATGAAAATGTTCGAACAGCGAGATCCTCGAATTTTCAGATTCTTCGCGGAGGAATTGTAGGTTTCAGAGTATATTGATAATGTTTTAATAGTAATTATATTAGTATGAATTTTTCATTGTGAAATTGGAAATTTAATATGTTGCATATTGTATGTTATAAGGCTATTAAATTTTACATTGAATTTTGTATTAAATTTTTTATTTACATTTTATATTAAATTTTACATTAAACGTTTTATTTAAATTCGACATTAAATTTTTTAATTGAATTTCTTATTTAAATTTTACATGAAATTTTTTTATTTACATTTCATTTACAATATTAAAGAAACATTAAATTATTCTTACTTTTGTAACATCATTATCAATAAGTGTACATGTATGATGGAATATGCGAGAGATATGCGATGGAATTATTAGAGCGTACTTGCGCAGATATGTTTGCAGTGCAGTTCCGTAAAATCCGAATATTTCATTTATGTGTTTCAAATATTAAATTCTCTTATTTTTTAATAAAATTGTATCAGTATTCAGTAAAACAGTTATATACCAGGGACAATCTTTTAGAGACGATTATTAATTACAAATATAAAAGTCTTTCTATTTCTCGTAATATTCCCTATGAAGATTCCAATAAATGAATTAACAAACTTTTCTCTTGACGAAAACGAGTTCAAACACAATATTCGTGTCAAATATGTTTATTCATTGCGATCAACAAATATAATACGCATTAATAAACATATAACTGACACTTATCTTGTTAAAATCTTAGTTTGTTTCGTCGAAGTCGAAAATACTGATTCATTAGTGAATGTTTCGTACAAATATAATGAGAATCAAAGAAATGTTTACTCTTCTAACTACATTTCAATTCGGTCACTAATTCTCTCTCCGTTTAATCTCCACATATTTCATTTCTCGTTCCTATCAAGTTAAACAACTAATTAAAAACTAATTTCACAACTAATTGAGAAAACATACTATTTCAAATCGAACATCCAAAAGTTGTAGTTTTAACTGCACGAACAGTTACGCACGAAACACGTTCGAATTCAAGAGAAGGAGAAATAAAACTCTCCGCGCGTAAACAATAACGTTAGAAGGATGCAAAAGTGGAAATGAATTTATTCAAATGAGTTGAAATATTTTCGTCGGTCCCGAAACGCGCGCCGATCCGCCTATATCTATCTTTCTTTCCCTCTGTCTCTCCACATATATCTGTTTTGTACCTGTATATTGTATGTACGTACTCGTACAAGTTGGAGTCTTGCGACTGGTTTGACTTTTAACCGGATTATGTTGATATTTTGAACCTATCGGCAACTACAACGCTGACTGTCCTGCGTTTCTTTTGTTTGGACGATGAAAGGGAGTAACGAGATCGAAACTACTCCACTCTCGATCACGGACGGCCGGACGACATTGCGAACACACTCAAGTCGGACGACGTTTTCGATTGATTTCTCGAACCGAATCGGATCGCGCGCGGATCGCAATGAACTCGAGACGTGTTGCGATAGACCGACTGGTTAAAACCGGTGATCGCATCAAGCACGGAATCGATTTACGAGGCTAGGGATTGATCGTTCCGATTTATTTCACGGGACTCGGTCCAGGCGTTGATCAACTGTCGGGGCTTTACTTCTTCGGTCGGCGTTAATGAGAGTGGATTCTGACGTTGCAGGTTTATTCCCGCGGCATCTGAATTGTTTCATCAATCTTCGTTCGAGGGTAATTAACATGGTATCGAGTTTCTTCGGTCTTCTGAGCTCGTTCGTTGTCTGATCAACGTTCCGTGACCATCATTTTTATTTCTACGATGAATCCGGACTGAGCATTGTTGCGTTTGTTGTTGGAACGATAATATACGTTTCGAGCATTTATTACTTAAGCTCCTGTTACACGATAATTCAATGAAGACGCAATTCGTGTAATTTATGTTTGATACTGTTGTAAATTATGTCTGAGCACAATCAGTTTGTGTTGCATTTCGATTAATTTTGTGCTCCAGAATTATCAAGATTGGAATTCATTAATTCTGAATAATATTCTCAGAACATATCGTTCGTATTTCAATGGACAATGTGTGTTGTATGTATTTGAATTTTGGTATTTTGTATTAATAATAAGAATGTACAAATGCATAGTCCGCTGATAAACTTTTTTAAAAATATTATCTATAAATATTACACATGAGCTACAAATTGTTGTGTATTTATACTTAAAAACATGGGTAATATTATAAAACACACGTTTTCCATTAAAATGCATTTGCAGTTACCTAAATATTCTCTTTTTATCAGAGAGCGTATATTATTTAACAGACTAATCAACACTAGATATTTAATACCAATTCCATTAGTCATTGCAATAATGCTCAATCACGATTCATCAAGATCATCATCAAAAAGTCATAGAAACATTAACAATGGAACGATAAATAATAATTCTTCTACATATACTCCTATTTCGACGCCAGCATTACAATTTAATATAAAACGATCATCACTTTCATTCATACCATAATTATGTAAGGTTCTA
Source organism: Nomia melanderi (assembly GCF_051020985.1). Classification (NCBI taxonomy): domain Eukaryota; kingdom Metazoa; phylum Arthropoda; class Insecta; order Hymenoptera; family Halictidae; genus Nomia; species Nomia melanderi. The sequence goes on along the minus strand of NC_134999.1, from coordinate 25,332,912 downwards.
TATCATCAATCATCCTGAAAGATGAAAATATTACTCCGTATATGACATTTAAATGACAACTTACTTCATCAGTGTATTTTAAGGAACAAGATCAATATTGTTGAAATTTCATGCCACTGGTTGAAGATCGAATGATCGTCGTACGAAATCTTCGTCAATGTGTCTCTATAGATGAATCGAAGAACTTTATCATGTATTCTTTCTGTGATGCAACGCTATCTTGGGAACGTAGAAATTCGGTGATTGTCCTACTATCTCTGATGCATCCAGTCGACATGTCTTACGAATATGAGATGCACGTAAACAGGATAACCCGGCGAGTTGCATTCGTATTCCGAGCACAACGTGCATCGATATCATCGCACATCCGGCGTCAGGGATTCCTTCTAGTAAGGAGAATATGCCAGCTCCTCTTCCTTCTTCCGGAAAAGATTTCGTTACTTCAGTGCAATAGAAGTAATTCGACAGTAAAAAGCAACGTACAGAATAAGATGTACCTTACAATATAATTGAGAAAAGGAGAGTGGTACCTTTTATGAAAATAAATAGAGGTATATAACAAATGTGACAGTATAAAGTGACAAGCCTGCATTCTCAAGAAAATATAGTTAGATTATTTATTAACATTAGAACTACTGTTAGTTTTCTTATTTTGCAATTATCGATATTTTTAAATTATTCAGTATCCGGAATGATCTTGAAAGTAAATAATTTCGCTTAAATACTGTAACAAATATCTGAAAAAATTGTCTTGGCATAGAGGTTTTGAAGGTTACATATTTTGAAAATTATTGACTAGAGTCTAAGTTTTTACTCAAGTTATTTCCAAATTCTTTCAACTGTTTCACTAAGAAGACAAACAATTTTCAGTTCCGTAAATATCAAGTATAGTTGCTACATATCTTGAAAAACTTGCAAAGAAAAATACATTACAGGATAGAAGACATGCAAGAAGAGGAAATGGTACTATTCTCCACATACCCGATATAAGCCGTTGCTCATAACGTACATCACTGTTTATAAGCATTAGGGCGCTTGAGAGGGATGAAACAAATTTATAAAACATTCAAAAAGTAATTACGTCTTTACCACTTAACTAGCAAACAATTAGACAACGAACTAACAACCGAAAGCAGATTATGTCTAGTATAATATAAATTATCTACTTATAAAGTACAAATGTAATATGTTCTAGTTCTTAGAGAAACAAAATTTACTACTACATCACAGACTTTCGTATAATTTCAACGTCTTAACTATGTACATCATTTACCTTGTCTTATAATTAATGTCACCTAATTGCTGATTAAAAATACAAGATAACAGTGAAAGAAAGTATCAATTACATTTGATAAACTTAAGTAATGAATAAAGAATAATTGATAATTAATATATAATGTAATTAATAAAAATCATCGAACAGAATATTCATTTATATTCGTTTTCGTTAGTACAATATCAAAACACTTGAATCAGACTTGTATAATATCGATTAAAAATCTCTTTTCTTTGTAGAACTAACTAGTATCCTAATATTTATACACGGTGGTGTCCATTATTTCCTAAAATAGTATCTACAGAAAGAGGTTCGTTCGATAGCTGCGTTCTGTCGTGTAACATTCGATCAGGAAATATAGTCAGCTTCCATCGAGAGCGTCACACGGTTTCAATTTTAGATGAGGCCTGTTCCACAGATTACAACCTTCGAAAATCTCTCTTCCACACGCCATATTGTGCATTATAAATATCGGGTTCACGAAGTTTGACGTGTCTGATATATCCTTCACGAGGTTGGATCAATTTGCTCGAATGTGTCTTCTGGGATGCGAGTCTGGATTTGTTGTTGTCAACCTGTCGACGACCAGTTAATTATTCACAATGATGTTACATCGCTGTAAATCCTTGTTAGGATCATGTTGGAAGAAATACTCCTCATACTCTGATGCATTGGCCCCTTGTGATCCGACATATACTCGATTCTTCACTCTATAATTTGCATTAATGTTACTTAATGCAATTGCAGTTTAATATTTATTGTTTAACTTTATTTATTGATTTGACAATTTTGAATGAAAATTTAATTTAAGAAGTTTTATCACTATAATCGTATCAAATGTGATTATAACACTACAAATAATTGCAGTATAAATTGGCAAAATTAAATATCAAATTTATTTCGATGTAGGATCGCAAAGGGTAAACATTGTTTCATACAAAGCAATGTCCAAAGAAAGATACATACGCTTTACAATTTTGGATGAGAATAAGGTTCATCAGATTGCGTATGATTCTATTGGTAACTGAATTTTTGAGGTGAGGAATATTCAACTTCTTGTTAATAGTTTCCATAAGTATTTCATAAAAGAATTTCTGTAGGTTGCAACGAATGCAATTAGATTACAACAATTTAGAAGAAAATATTATTCTTTCTAATCGTCTTCTATCATTGTGTCGTAAAATATACCTATATATGTACGTCATCTCGAATTCTCATTCGCAATTTAATTACATTTCATTTCTTTCGTTATTAATACGTATTAGAGCAAGCTCTAATTAACTTTCCCCAATTCGAAGAAAGCACTACATTCTAAGTAACGTAAATGTACGAATCCCTGCAAAAATATAATTACGCTACGAATACTTAATCCAAACTCGTACATATACAGGGTGTCCCATAACTGGTGGTACAAGCGAGCAGGAGAAAATTCTACGTGAAAAACTGAATTGAAAATGTAGAATAAAATTGTTTCATATGAAGCTTTGTTTTCGAGAATAATAAATTTGAAAATTTGTCGAGTATGCGTGCACTTCATCCAGTTTCATCTTAATAAACTTCACTGTGAATCAGCTCCACTCTTGTTCGTAAACATTACCAATGTTTTTATGCACCAATTGGATCGATGATCAGGACCGCAATTTTAGGAGTACTTACTTTCGAGGAATTCGTCTAATTGATGAACTGCTAGAAGTGACGTGCACGTTGTTGCCAACATAACCGTACTCTTCTTATTAAATTGCATCAAACGTTTTCTAACACATCGTTATGCAATTTTAATTGTTCAAATGCTATAATAATTTTTTGTTTTAATTGTTCAACGCACGTTATTTTATCACATAATATGTTACGTTATCCCATAAATAAAAATTTAAAGGTGATAGGATCGAAGATCTTGGTCTCCAAGATATTTTGCCATCACAACCGATTCAACAATGATAATTCTCAATTAAAAAGCGTTTTACTTATCGACCATATTCACAATATTTCGGAAACTAAAAACTCTGTTCCATAAACATAAACAGAAAATAGGGTAAATGTCTAGATGAGTCACCTCCTCCCCGATTTCAATGACCTTAGAATATGATGCCAAGGACGTTATTATAAACAACTTTTTCTTGTACGTACAATAGGCGGTCTCTTTTATTTTTCAAGATATTTTCATGACTATATGTTCGGAAAGGGGAAGTTACCGAAATTGTTTAGAAAAAGAGCAAAACTTTGTATGCCCTTCACGTTGACATATATTATGAAGGCCATTGTTCCGTGTGCCTAGCAAGTTAAATTTGTTGGTAGTGACTGTTAGTTCAAAAATGAAGATACCTTAAAATTTCTCGTTAAGCTCTAATCTGTCGCCTTCACATTTATTCATTGGTACTGTTTTTTACTATATGTATATATCAATTTCATTTAGATAATAGAGATAGGTGTTAGTGCGGTTAGTTTTTACGGGGTCGGGTGCACCACTTCTTCCTCGAAAAATCTAACCTTACTAGTACCTACCCTTAGTATCTAAATGAAACTAATTTCTATATACCACACGAACCAACTTCAATAAGTGCAGGAAACTATTTAGTATGATACATATTTTTATGTATAACTGGAAAACTGACAAAAGTACGTGTAGACAAAAATTACTCAGTATGATACCCTCGACAACATATTTTAAGGTTATTTTGATTATCCCGGAGGGTGCCCATCCAAATATTTACCACATATTTTTATTTGCAACTCAAAAACTAAAAGGGGCCACTTATTATATGTATAGGAAAAAGTTATTCAGAATGACGTCCTTGACAATATATTTCAGGGTCGTTGAAATAGATAGGGAGTACACACATCTAAACATTTACTGAAAGTAGAACTGATACAAGACATATCATGTTAACAATGTTTCTAGACATTACAAGAAGCACAGAAATACTCTCCTAATCGGGAAAGTAAGGTAGTGAAATCCGTCGAGCTGAACTTTAATCAAGTGCACGCGTTCTTGACAAATTTTCGAAATTTTTATCGAAATCGATCTTATTTTACATTTTCGATTCAGTTTTTCACGCAGAATCTTCTCCTGCTCGCTTGTACCAGCAATTATGAGGCACCCTGTATATTTCTATAAAAAAAGGGTACAATCCTCTTTTGCGTCCACATATATTACGTAAAATGACACGTCATCGTTTCTAATATCATCTCGTAATATTTCTCATCCGTTTCGTCATAGAGATACCATTAAATTCCCCATGTAGCTCGATAATTGAACAAACTTGGAGAATTTAAGAGCCCATAAATCATCCAAGTCAATTCGCGGAATTCCTTAATGAAATTCGGTAATAGAATTTACCGAATCACTTTGCCGGCCTCTATCTTCTATAAGTTACTTAATCACCACAACGGTTAGCGCGTCGAGAACTTGCGAGCGGCGCGAACGAGGAGGAGCATTGTTCCCTTTGTAACGAGTTCTTGAAAAGTGAAGACCCGATTGCCGCCGCAAGTTTTGGAACGTCGAAGGAAGATGCTGGTTTTCAGATGTCGGGTCGAGGGTTAATTACACCGAGTCGCTTTCCTCATCCGATTCTTCAGAGTTTCCCTGCTTTCGTCGTGGAGAAACTTCCTCCGAGTCGACAATCCGAATACTTTCGTGTTTATTCTCAGTTATAGTACATAGCCGTCTACGTTTTCATGTTTTCGTTGAAACGGTTTGTAACAGGAAAACAGGAATTCGAATCATCGTATGTATTACGTTGATGCAAAAACTTCGACGTCCGTTGGAGCAAGTGAAAATATTATTAGATTCATTTTTCTCTACGAAATTACGACATTTTTAGAATGGTGGGATAAATAAGCTTATAGGGGAGGGTAATAGCAACTAATGGAAGTTACATAAGTCAATAAAGGTTGAGATTAAGCCAATGAAAATATTTGAAGAACTCTGATTTTTATTTCTTATTAAAAAAAGTCGTAATTTTTGCATCAATAGTATACATTCTATTGAGTCGTCCAATAGATAATATTTTTTTCACTTAGATGCATTGTATTTTTGGTCATGGACAAATGAATTTTCAAAGTAAGCCATTGAAAGTCTGTTGGAGAGATGGAAAAACATTGTAGATAATAAAGGAGAGGAAGTTTTATTTACTTTGAAATTTAAAAGCAAAAATTGCACTTAAAAAGAAGCATTATTTAGGGAATAACTCAATAGCTTCTGATTTTTGTAGAATGTGTAATTGAGGAATTGTACTGTACTTTCGGATCAAACGAGCTATAACGGCAATCGTCTTAGAAATTTTGATGTTGAGTTTAAACGATTCTTTCGTACATGGGGATAGGTTTTAGTGTCAGTAAGGGGTGTTTCAAAATTTTAGGTGTGGGGTAAGTTATTGGTTTGAACAGAAAGTTTCATTGATAAAATTGTTATGCATTCTTACAGTATACGTTTGAAGTTCAGGTATTTTAAATGTTAATTTACTCATTATTGGAATGTGGTTGCCTTCAGTGACAAGTTTAATTGATGTAACTGTCTTGGATTATACTTTTTAACAGAAGGTACGTTTCTTTCAATGATTTTCCAAGTGGAGTCACTTTAATGAAATTTTTTGCATTTATCGTTATTCACTAATGGAATCATGTATTCGCTCCAAAGAAAAATACAAAGTTTGATTGAAACAGATGAAGGTTGTAATAAATATGTGATTTTATATTAGTAAGGGAAAAGCAAGCGAAAGAATAATATTAATTTTTAAATATACCCTCTATTCTGATAATATATAAATAAGTGTGAATTTATAGATGTGAATACTAGAAATTTAACCCTTTGAATGCCAGGGTAAATTTTCATACATATTTGAGAAATTCTAGAAAATTTAAAACATAGGTACATGATTATAAACAAAAATTTATATTTCGATCAATTTGTATCTAAAGTTCATAAAATTTTTACACAATACTAAAAACATGTGAAATTTTCTTTATTACTAATAAAATTAAAAAGAAACTCTATAGATTTAACAAAAAAAATTAAATATAAAAGAAATATTCAATTTTTTTGGTTAAATCTATAGAGCTTCCTTTTTGACATTATTAGTAATGAAGGAAATTTAACATGATTTTAGTATTGTATACAAATTGTATGAACTTTAGATTAAAATTCACCGAAATATACATTTACAAATAAACGTGAATTATTGTCCGTGAAAATGAATGCTTTCAATTATTTTTTAAATCCGTAATTGTTATAAATAAATATATGTATTTGAAATAAGCTTTCACATATAATTGTGCTCTACCAAACACAATTCGTGGAGGCCTTTTTTGCAGATCGAAGAGATAAGAGGTGACCTTTTTATATATTACACGCATTATGATATTTAAAATAAAATGAAAGTACACATGTAAATCTATATGTGTTAGGCATTGACGTTTCTTTTGTAAAGCAAGATTGACTTTTTAATGAATTATACCACTTAAAACTTCGAGCAGCGATATATTGCTTTTTGGGACTCAAAGGGTTAACCAATAAAAGTGAAATATTATATTAGTATACACCTTAATTAGAGATTTTCTTAAATGTCCTGAGTTACATTTGGATAAATGCTAATTCATTTCGCATATTTCATACAATATAGAATATAAATGTAAAATATCGAAGATGACGGACATATATGATGAAAATTTCAATTGTTTCATTCATCAGTTTTACTTGCCACATGTTAATCATTTTGGAACACCCTGTATATCCATGACCGAAGACGATTCAACTGATTTATTGGTCTAATTTGGGTCTATGGTTTCTTGGCACCTTCGATAGGAAATGTGATACTCGATAATTCGACCATCTTCTAGAAATAAAGTGCTTTCGTTCAACATTTACGACACGATCATAATTGTGGTGGACTTAATGGTGGAAAACGATATACTTCGACGTGCTCGACATTTCCTCGTTTAAACTGTTTCAGACGTGAAGATCTTATCACGATTTATCGACTAATCATCCACCACTTAGAACAGCTTGTCAGTGCACTTATTGGAAGTAGACTTAAAAGACTACGACTTTCCAGTTTCAAATACGAGGAGCTTTCGTACTGGCGTCCTTCAAGCAAAAGAATATCTGTATTTATATCGAGAGATTTTATTGTCAATTTCGATGAACTATCGTTGACAACAAGACCTGAATACAAATCTGTTTCTTAAAAGAGAGAATATAATTGAAGACTTCTCGTAGAGAATACAGTAAATTATACAATTATACATTTTTTTATTGAAAAATATTTTCACACATCAACGACAATATGCAAAATATAATTTAAGTGCAATTTTCCTTTCGTAAATAGTTATTAACAATTCAATAAAATGATATTACTGATACGTAACTGTAAATAACTTATTTTCTTCCGAAACTTTTGCTGTTTGTCACTTAAAGTGTTTTATATAAGTACTCTTCAATTATGAATCTCACCATGTTTCCTCTGTGGCATGAGTGCTGCATTAGAATAGCTATAATGTAAATAAAATTTCAATGAATTTCTTAAAAACACTTTAAACACAGTTACGAATTCCTATTGTTATAGTAACTTCTAACAGGAATTTGCCTCTGTTGCACTTATTTTTTGAAATTATTTAATTATGTATATAGTTTGTATATTAAGAATTAATTATATTCTTTCTAAGTATTAGACGAGCTTATGAATTACAAAATGGAAACGTTATCTGGATCGAAGCCATGTTCAATACTATTTATTGTTACTCGTTTAAATCGATTGAAATGCTTTCCCAGCAAAACTCAGGTCAATTTTAACTATATATGCTATCCAAAATAAGGGAACATTATTTAAGACAAGATAATTCGTCAAATGAATCTATTTTGTTGAATTAATTAAGTAATTAAACTTAAGTAATTAATCGTTAAATTAATGATTACACGTATTAACGATTATAACCTATTAAAAGGAACGCAAAATTCGAAGTGTACAGCACCTCTACAATGTACTATTGTTCATTATAGAGTGTGAAGGGTTAAGTAAAGTTAACACACGCATACTACGTCGGTTCACACGATACTGAATACCATCGGTATTGTAATCTAATGCTTCGTTAGAAAGACGATATCCTCAGAGCCGATAATGTGGTAACTGACTATGCACGATGACTCGTATATCGATACAAGAAAATTATATATTATTTTCACGTTGTTAGATAACTAAAGAGTTATTCAAAGGGGGTACTGTAAATAGGCTATTTAAACTATTAACCTTTCGAGTGTAGCACATTTTACCGAAATACCAGCAGCAACGTGCTAAGGTTTTCAATGACTAAAAATTTACAATATAAGACTTTATAAAAACATATGTCAACAAGTAACAGTAAATTTTAATAAACAATTCTACTGTGATTTTTTCAATAATGTACAAATGACTGAAAATGACAAAAAATCTACAATATAAGATTTTATAAAAAAATATGTCAACAGGTAACAGTAAATTTTGATAAACAATTCTACTGTCATTTTTAAAGAATGTACAAATATATTTTTCTATCTATATTACGAGTGTTATTTATTGATGGTAGAACAACCACGTGTTCCAACCACATTTACGTATTTATAATACGAAGATAATACGAAGAGTATAGCGTAGAAACGTATATCATTACGCCATAAACACTATAAATATACTTTTGCCATTTTTATAAGTTAAATGTAATTAATTTCCAAAAGAAGAATATTTTTCAAGGAACCCCAAATTTCCCATTCTTAATACTTTAAATACTATAATGTCAAACAACATTAAGGCAAAGGCAACAGTGGCTGACCTGGTGTCAGTAGCTGACCATTTTTTTCATTTGTATTTGTCCTTTTATTTGTAATTTGTTATAATCGTTGTAAATAAACGATATAAAAGTAATCATCTTTAGTGTTATTTTATAAATTACTAATTTTCTCGTTTTAAAAAATGGTCCACTATTGACGCAAGTATAGAATTCTCAAAAATGTCTATAAAATTTGGGTAATACAACTGTTTCAAAAAAGTTCACTTTGTTACACAATGTAAGAAGTTCAAACATCATTTTCTCGCACAGAGTCTCTCTATTTAACGAAGGAGCAAGCGTTTACTATTATTCACGCAGAACATTTTTCTTAACTGGTCAACTACTGGTGCTTTCATCTTACTTTACTCCACTGAAAGTTAAACGAAACCTCTAATACCAAATACTAAAACACAACACTAAACCTAAATTAAATTCAAACTAAAACAAAACTACTGAAATTAAGTTACATCAAACGAAAACTCGGCCAGCTCCAAATAACCCAAAGTAAACAAGGAAACGGAGAAAAGCTAGGCGTCAAGCTGCATTCGCTTGTAACAAACGATTTCTCGCGGGTCGACGGGTCGGTCTGAGAAACAGTTCGCAATCGGGGAGCAGCGTGCAAGTTCAGTTTTCGTTCAAAATGACGTTTCGCGGTGAATGACAGGCCGGATCGATTCTGGCACGGATTCGTGCTTCCGTCGACGTTCGTCGTGCCCGGCGTAGGTGCAATTGCAGCTATCCACGTGGATACGTATGTACAAACACGAACGTGTCCTGCATGCCTCGCGTAGTCCCGTGAGCCCGCATCTGTATATAATTCTCGGGACACCAGCCGGCTAGGAAAACACCGTGAAAATACTCCGGCTTGCTTCTCTCCGGGGACGAACGCGGCCACCGGGACACTGTACGATTTTTCTTCGATCTCGGGCCGACCGACCCTTTCAAATGAAATTTCATCGGACCGATTGTCAGATTCGTCACCCGGATTGTCAGGTCCGAATGGAATTTAAGCACGTTCGCCGGGAATCCGGTGAATAACAAGGCCATCGGGAAAGGATGCGGGGATTAGAAAAACGTTCTGGTAAAAAAACTATTAAATCTATCGACATTCTGTGAATCTTGTATTACTATTGATACAGCTGGTATATTATTATACAATAAGTCATTATGCAAGAAGTATTATTGAGTAATAAGTAATCATTTCTTATTGCCTTCAGTACATTTCATTCTATTTTACATGTGCTATAATACACTACCATTTTTGAATACGCTCTTAAAGGACAATATATTGAGGAAGTGGCTGGTTCCATAGAAAGACGAAGAAAAACATGTAAATGTTACCAAAATTGTAACAAGCTTATATGCGACGAACACGTGCAAACGATTACAAGATGTAATAATTGTAGGTTATTAGTACAATAAATAAATGAGATTTATAGAATACTTAATTCATTTACATGTAAATAAATAATTAATATGTTAGTTAGCAAGAAAAACAACTTTTTTTTTTATCAATATTCGACTTTCCTCTATTATCCGTCTTATGGGTACCCGTGACTAGAGCATACATTTTATTTAAACTCTCTAACTCTTTATTTTTTACAAGAATTTTTATTTATTAAACGTGTCTCAACTAAAAAATGTCCAAACAAACAATGTCTAAAAGGATTTAGAAATATTCCGATCAGAACATAATAAATTTTCACGTTAAAGTGGAAATTTAATTTCTGGTAAACCAGAACCTAAGTGTGAGTAAACTATCGAATTTTCTGTCTATAGTGGTATTATGAAATTATTCAGAGCGTTACGTCAATGTTCATCGAGGCTTATCTAATACCACTACTGTATACGTATAAACGAGGGAGAGAGAGAGAGAGTACGATATCATAGAAATTCCATTTCAGTCAAGTTTCATCATTGCCGCAGCTTCCGGTAGATCCAATGTAAAACGAATTCCTCTTGAACCTTGCTCAAAAATAAGATTCCACTAAGAAATTCCGATTAATCTGTGGAAGCGCATACCCCAAGGAAACGGAGAGATGCAGTTACAACGTTCGGATTTCCTTTAGATTTATGCATACAATGAAGTCCTCAAAAATATACTCTGTGTTCAACCAATAAAGCATTACAACCCGTCCCATTTTAATCTATAAATGTTTTACAATTATGTCTCAAACTATTCTTTGTTTAACACTAGAAGAACCACACCCGTCAAAATGGCGGGTTTCAGTGATTTTGTTTCGTAATTATTGTTATCTTAAAAGCGTTAAATATCCGAAATGATTTAAAAAATAAGTAGTTTCACTTCAATGGTATAATTAAAATGCGAAGAAATCGAAAAAAATGTATTATTACAATTTTTATAAGGATTATATATTAATCGTGTTAAATGTTCGGTTATTGTAGTGTTAAAAAAAAGTCGCGAATTCAGTTTACATGAAGGTCACTATTTTTTCAAATATAATCATGTAATCCTTTTAGCACGAATCAATGCAGTAAATCATTTACAAGGTGATTAACATGGTCTTAATCTATCCACATTGAAAAATTCATCCAATCAGAAATAATAGCATTTGAGGTATTTTGAAATAACGAATAGTTCCTGGGATAAATGCATTTATAGATTAAAAAGAAATATTCTCTATGTTGAAAATATTGCATGTTGCGTTATTTGGTAATTTTATAATTAATATCAGGGTTTCGAATTATATGAATTGTTTTAAGTAAATATTTATTCGGCACAATTACATGTCGTTATTCATATACTTAATTAATTATTCTAGAAAATATCGTCCTGTCAAATAAAAATTCCAATTAACGTATACATGGAAACATTCAACATGAGCATTTTAACTATCACCGTCTTCAGTTATCCCTTTTTAATAATAATTCTACTACAACAAATTCTTTAAAATATGAGTATGTAACTACTTATTATCCAAATAAAATATCCAAACACTAATTAACAATGAATTCATGATAAAAACTTAACACATGTGTAATCCACTTAACATAATACCAACATTTAATAATTATTAGTCAGTTGAACATCTCAAATATCAATTGACTAATAATTATCTGAAAGAAGTAACGATTTTAATCAATCAAGCATTATCCACGCCCAATATAAAAGCAAAATAAGAAAAAACCAGACGAATCGTACAATTTCTTTGCTGCAAGAAATCAAGGCTGGCGTTTACAATAAATCTATCCTCTCGCGCGGTGCTATGATTTATTACGAATACTCCGTTTTTCTGTCGGTGTATGCATAAATCATCGAAAAACTGCATACGGAAAGTGACTGGGAAGCTTTCCACTCCGTCGAGAGCATAACGTAAAACGTTGCATAATCAAATCCCTTTGAAGAATGAGCAGAATATAATTGCGTGCTTGCCGTGAGCCTTCACGCGCCCGTGTGTCCCGTGCATCGCCGGTTCTCAGGACGTCTGTGTGCGTGAATGTGTATGTGTGTGTTTGCTCGACCGACGACAAAGGACAGGGTGTGCGGAGTTGGAAATGGTCGGAACAGCGCAATTAAAACATAACTGCGGGTCACTTCTCGGACTACATGTATGCAGATATCAGAACGGCAGTCGGATGGCCAGACAAGAGACTTATTAAAAATTGTCTTCGTCCCTTGCGGTTCACTAAACGCGAGAGTCTTCAAGATCTAGAGATCCCAAATGAATAACTATGCCCCAAAAACGTCCAATTGTTACACCGACTGAACGAAACACGTGACTTTCACTTAACCCATTTGCATCATATGGAAAAGTGAAAAATTGCTTCTTACCATGAAAAATGTTTTTTATTGTATCAAAATAAAAGTGGTTCAAACCGTATAGAAAGTTGAAAGCGGAGTGACGTAAACAAGGAATTCATCATTGCACTTAGCGCAATAAAAGTAATACTCACACGCACATATATAAATGAATAATAATTTGACAAATTAATTTTAATTGTTCTGTACGATATGAAAATATTTGAAATGGCCAACGCATGTAGCTACATAGCAATTAATGTACTTATAAAATGTACCTTTTCTTCTCATTTGTGATATACAAATAAATATTGGAAAATATTGATCAGTAAATCTTTATGGTAATGATGGATATGGTGTATCTGTCGTATACTTGTTCAGAAGCGTTCTAGTTATAATGTCTCAAAAGGTGGCGCACATATATGCGCTCCGGTCGTATAAATCAGAAAAGATCCGCACATATATGCATTAATGATGCAAATGGGTCAATCTACAATGTTTCGAATGAAATGTGCCATTGTGAAGTATCTATCTTTGAAATTCGTCTGTTTAAAGATGGGTGTACAATTTCTGAGAATTGTACGAACAAAAGAATTTTTGATCAGGAATAAGGAACATTTCGTTATGTTTCAAATAATATTTATGAATACTTGTCAACTATTCAACATTTATCATTGGTAGACAACGAATTTTTATGCAAATTCATGTTTTTAATAATATAATTATTTCTCCCTAGTAAATATCATAGAAACACAACACTTTGGATATTTATATATATTTTTCATATCATCTAAAATTTGAGTGATTTCGTATTTTCTAATTTCTAATGAATGCATAAAAATATAAGAAAATTCAAATGCATAAAGTCCGATGAAAGGTGTAAATATTTTATAAATACGTTTTTAAAATATATGTATATGTTTCTTTATTTTATAACTTACTGTAAACCAATTTTTGCCTTTGAAAAAGAAATTATATTTTATATATTATAAAATATTAATATTATTATGATATGTGGCTTGTAGATAATATATACGTGATACGTGAATATTTTAAAGTCATTTATTATGAATTGTGAAAATTGAAATCAGTATATACTTATAAGCAATTAATCGATGTTACTGAAACGTGATCTGTATTAATTTTGTACATAATAGTGCCATTTATAATAAGAGAAATTTATTCGACAACCTGAACCGTATCACGCAACTTAAACAAGTGAAAATGGAAATAAATTTGTATTAATAGTATTTAATTGTAGATAAGTAAATAACAATATAAGTATTAGATCTACAAGTGAATATTTATGCATTTATAACATGCAGAAATTTGTAACATACAAGGATATGTGAGTGTATATTAACAGAAACTTGCTTCTGCTTTATTTTTACCACAAGAAATTTTTCTATCGGCAAATGAAATTATTCCTTTAGTTGTACTTTTTCTAAGTAACCTATGGAAACCTATAAAACCCAGAAAAACTACATAGAAATTTGCATAAAGATCCAGATTCAAGTTATAGTCATAAATGGGTCCGTATCTTCTTCGTCGTGAGAAACATGCTGAAACTATCGAAAAAGTATCAGAAAAATAGTTTCACTATCGGAAAATTTTAAAATCAGCTTAGTGCAGCTAATGCTAGCCGTACTTTGCGACAGAAAAGCATGCATAAAACAGTAAAAACATGGTAACTGTCGGCTTCGAACGATGTAATATTTCCGGGAGTTCGAACTGTTGTTGAAAACTCCGCGATTCGAGAGCAAAATCACAGAAACTGTACGCGAACTTTTTGTGGAGGAATCGGGAAAATTTTGCATACATCCAATGCTCGCGATCCAAGTCGGTGGCTTATTAACAATTCAAGCTACGTTCTGGCACATTTCCGTGCTACCACTACACTCTCCAGATACCATCCTGGCAATTGGGACTTTTCACGGTACATATGTCTTGAGTGGTACCTTGATTCAATTAAATTGAAGTACATCGTCCCAACTTCCTGTACGAGGTTTTCGTGGCTGACACGAACACCAACTGCCTTCTAGAATATTGTGCTACCCTTTGAGAAGGCACGATGAATGACTTTAAATATAAAAATAAAGTCACTAAATATAAAAATGGTCATAATTTGTGGTATTAACAAGAACTAATAATATTATGCATTTTATTCTTCACGTTCATAATCTTATTTTTTATATTCGAAAAATACATATATTTAGTTTTCATATTGGTGGTGGTGATAGAAAAGAGGACAGTAATAACATAATAGAATATTCCATTATAATAGCGTATAAAAAATTCCTACATAAGTGTTCATGAATAATTAATAATAATATCTGTTATATAGTACATAAATGAATGGACATGAATTTTTCAGGGTTAGTATTTTATTATAATTATACTGCTTAATTAATATTGGAAACATAATTATTATAATGGTCTACCAAGTATTTAATTATTTATTATCACCCTAACCTAAAAATAGTGTACTTATCTTTACTTTTAACTTTTTTTCAGAGTTCTTATTGATTTAGTTTAAGATTCTTTGATTAAATAATATCATAACATTCGTATAAATGAAAATTAAATTATATCTATCTGTATCAATATAAAATGTAAAATCACACAATAGTAACATCAAATTTATTACATCCCAAAAATTATCAACTTCATGCCTACAAATTAATTACTTAAAAAAAAGTGGTAAACACTTATTATCTTTCCTTTCCACTACCTATTACGCCATTACATATAATTTAACTTTCTACAGAAAATATTATTAATATTGTAATAAATTATTATCCACAAAAAATTCATATATAAAGTACACTAAAAACAGAAACACTATAAATTTTCTATGAATTTTAATCCAAAAGTCTTGGTTTCGTTCACAAATTATTACAATTGTCTGATACGTAGATTGTTGCAAACGTTTTGGGAAAATATGAGAAAAGCCACAAATAAGATTGAACTAATAGTTTTATTGGTCTTCAAAATATTCTCCGTCAACATTAATGCATTTTCAATTGTGTCGTGTTAGCACTTTCTAACCGTCACGCTAAGCGTACGGACATTTACTGTACAATTCATTCCATCGCTATCAGAGAAATTGGTATTCGTTCATTTAGTTACGTTTAAAATTAACAGTTAGGATACATATTCGCGTATCTACATCAATCAAAATCGACCCAAACATTTACCAAATAACGTTTATGAAAATCAATATAAATCAAATTGGCTCGTTCCGTAAATCTGGTATTAAAAATCTCAAGCTTGACAAAAATTAACCTAAGTTCCAGAAAGATTTCCGAAACTTCTGCAGCAATCTACGTATCTTAAATTTAACCCTTTTGTCGCTGAATATGTATGTTTCCCCTAAATTAAAGAGAGAGCCAAGAATAGCTGCTTTCACGTAAAATTGAAGTTTTCCAGTGCAAGAAATAAGTTAAGCACTAACAATAATAATAATTAGCACTTAAGCTGCCAGCCAATAAACAAAGATCTCCATGTGGTACAATTTTCCTTTATCTTTAACCAGTTAATTGTGTTCGACGAGTATACACGTCATCTTGAAACTCAAAATAGCACTAATTTTTTCCACGATAAATTATTTATTTTTTCAGATAAATGTGTAATCCTTTTTCGTTTTATTTTAGCTTTTCGTTAGAATATATTATAGATGCATTTGCTCTGCGTTTGACGAGTATACACTTTATTATCTGACTTTATTGCGTGTACAATGAGAGATTTTTCAAACTAAATTCCATAGTTTACTGGTTAACGCGTTTTCTAACTTTGAGGTAATTTAAAACGTTCTCGGTACCTACGTGTACAATTCAAGACGAAAGGGTTAAACACGGTCGTACATCTGTACTCGCCCATTCACCTTCGCCAAGCGCGGTAATTAAGAGTTCACCCCGTGGAGCCGACAAGAAAGGGATTCCCGCAGGAAATCCAAATAAGTAAGATCGAATCTCGCGGTATCTGGTCCCCGTCTTCGCCTCATTTTCCTGCTTCCCCGGCATTGTTATCAGCCGGTCTTTCAAATTCGCCTTTGTCCTTCCACTTCCGCGTTTTCTGCCATTGTTGTCACTTCACATCGTCTGCACGGCTGTCTGCTCGGTTAAACTCCGACTCCAGGCACAAACGGACGTTCCATTAACGCTGGAATCGAAAATTCAGGATTCCTTGGAACTTCGTGAAATCCTCTCTGTGTTATTTTGCCGTAACCGAACAGTTCTGAACCATAACTATTTTACAGATCAAGGAAGAAGCGTCCCATCCTGCAGTTAAACTTCACCTCTTCGGCCCTTCGGCGTCGCGGGCTCGCGTTACGAACGAATAACCCGATGCTATCAGTGCAAACAGAGTTACAGCAAACAAACATTTTCAGAGCCATCTTCGATGAAACAACACGGCACAACGTTCACCGTGTTGCTTGTGGACACGGCACTCTTCCGCGAAATTTACGAAAGTTTGTTTCACTGTATGAGAAAGTTTACCCATTTTCGTCTCGATTTCTCATTCCCTTGCGTTTTCTGAAACGTTCGGAATAGGGATGAAACAATCAGGAGGGTTTTAATGTTTAAAAGCGGATTTTCAGTGGTATGAGAGTAGGTAAATGGAAATGTGGCGCTATAATTATTGATTTTACTAAATTTGCTTCATCTATTTTTGGGGTGGTATTAATGTATTCAAGGATATTGGCATATACACACGTGGACTTCACTTTGGGTTAATATTGAAGCTGACGTTACGTGAATACTATTTTTGGATACGGTTACGTGTAATGTTGGGTAAAAGTTATCCGAAATTACGAATTAATTCAATCTGATAGTTATTTGCGAACAATGAATCATTATGTATTCATTAGTCACAGATAACAAGTAAATTGTATTTATTCATTCGTTATTATGAAGTTTTGCCATATGCTGTATATAGCAACGTAAGGAATGTAAGTAATATTTCCTTGCTCTTAACCGAATTTGTAAATGTGAATAAGAAACGACGAATAGTAAATAACGAATAACAGGAATAACAGATACCTTGAATTACGAATAACTGAAATTAATTATTTATCCGTTATGGTTATTCAAATAAAGTTTCGAAGAGCGTTCTTTGATCTAAATACTTGACCGTTGATTCATTTTCGTAGTAAAGTTTCTATACATCTAAGATATTGTTTCAAATATCAAGGATTATAAACAACAATACATTAATCTATAGTGTTTGATTTCTTTTGTTAATTTGTTTTATTCTGATATAAGCACAAGTTTAATGTCATACTTCGAAATTATCCATAGTACGGTGCCCATGACGCAAATATTTGTAATATTTATTATTCTAATTCTTATACTTTTATCATGCATAATATCGAATTATTTATTATTAATTATTAACATCCTAAATCATACAATTGTTAACAAGCAAGTATTGAAATTATTTGATTTATTAGGCATACATAAATTAAATACAGTATTCAAAAAGAATATTAATTGGATACAATTAATTATCTTCATGCTTCTTTATTTTATTGAAGGCTTTTATCTGCCTTGTATAAAGTGCAAATGATCAAACTATACAATCAGCTTTCTTTGTTCTCGAGTAATTCGTCCCTAAAGAGATTAATCTACAACGCCCTTGTACCTCCAGTAAACATTCTTCACCTCTAAGTGGCTGACTGCAGCTTTTTATCGATGAACACCTTTACCCTAGACCCCTTCTCAATGTTAGGCCACTTAAGCCTCTCCGACCTTCTGCCAACAGTTGCTCACTCTCCGCGTATGGTTTGGATGAATAATCTACAGCATTTCCGTGCCGCTACCACACTCACCTTTTGATCAGATGTCTGAATAGCAAAGGAGGAAGCCCTTGATTCTGACGCAAGCCGCTTTACACTGATAAGCCGTTTGAACCTTGAGGAACTCGTGACACTACATCACTCACATTATCTTTTCTTTCTATGCAACGATGCTTCAATTCATATTCTATAGAAGTCCTTCTTTGACATTCTTTAACTTTTTATGTAACTGGTATTACCACTTTTAATCTCTAAAAGAGCACAAAAGAAAGTAACGTAAAATACTGGTAGTAACCATTCGACCTATACATGAAAAGTGGGTAGAACAGAAATTGTTCGTATATTTGTTGTTATTATTAGTATTATTTTGTTATTAATTATATAAATAAAAAACAATTTTGATAACCAATGGTAAATATTTGAACAGACAGAGTCGTATTACATACACATAAAATAGTCGTATAATGGTTCGGCAAAACGAACGATTGCTTGTTCAACGGTACGAGTATTCGTCCATGTTCAATAAATTATTCGAACGTTCGACAAATTTTAGCTCATACTTTTTCACATTCACTGGCGTTCGAAAAGCATTTACACTAACCGACCACGAATTTGTTGAAGCGAAAGGTAAACGAGCAATCATTAGTTTAATCTAAAATGCACCACTAAACATTTGCTTTGTGTTCTTGTAACTAGATCATATGCTATACTTTATATAGAGTAATAAACTAACGTGTGGCAACTTATTTTAATATTTATATACTATTTACTACGTTAAATTCGTGTTTGTTATTAGTTTCTGACAATCATCTTACCTTTTGCCATAATTTTTCATACTGCTAAATATTGATACAATTGTATTCTCATGCAATAGAATTTAACAAACATCAATATTATTCAATTTGTTTGAATGCAAATTACATATTATTCATTTGTTATCAATTATTATAATTTAGAACTCACGTTGGCATAGAATAAAACTGGGATTTTTTCTTATTTTCAATAAATTATTAAGAACAAAGTGGTTGGACCGATCACTGTTCAGAAAGAAATCGTAGGTCAAGGGGTTAAACGTCAAATAATTTTTAAACATAATATGAAATATAGGTGAATTATAATGAAACGTTAACATGACGTTTCATGTTAACACTACCATCGCGAATCAACTGAAAGTGACATTATGCAACAAACTTTCCGAAAGAATATTTAGGCGAGATCGATTTATCAAAACGCATCATTCTTCATTCTTGACCTATTCCTTCTTTTTTTCCCTTAAAGCGCAGTTTTCTCTGTACTGTAATTAATCTCCAGCTCAGTCACGCTCCTCGCTCGGTAGCTTTCTTTCCAGTTTAATGCCAGCTGAAACTTTCTTACATCAGAAGAGAGGTTAGAGCTCGTCCAAGTTCGGTGAAACGTATATTACAGCTTCTGTGAATCAGTGTTTCTTACTACGTCGGATGCTGCCAAGTCTAATGAATTCTCTGAAACTATGCTGAAACTGCCACGTGACGGCTGTTCTGATTTTGCAAACAAATATCCAGTGTTTCCTCAAATTGTGAAAGAATCTTCGCAATCTTCAACACTTTAATTAACAGAGAAATCGTAAATTGTACGTAGTTTGATCTATTTAATAACAAAATGAGAAACTTTTATGAGAAATCGTACGTTTATTAATTTCTTTTCTGTTATGAAACGTTTAATTTATGTAGAAAATTTCTGAAGTTTTTAAATTAAATATTAAACATTCAGTAAATCTTTCGTATCTCAGTTACTTCGATCAAAGCAATCAAAGTCATCAATTATTTGATTGAAATTAAAGAAAAGTACTTTGAAAATAATATTCTGCATTCGTCTCTATTCATATAATATAAATTAAGAATCGAAATATTTTTAATAAACATAATTGTAAACTAAATAAAAATTGAAATAAAAACTAATCAGATTGTAAAACGTTATAAAAGAACGGATATCCCAATAAAATTTATAAAATTTTCGTGTTACAACAAATCTACTAAAAATATCTGTCAACAAAATAAGTTTATATATACACTCATGTGTCTTATATGTTATCCTTCAAAAACTGCATTAGTTGTAAGACAAATAAATTCTTCATAAAACACTAATACTATCTTTGTTACCGTTCTCCATCGTCTCGTAACAAAAACAATTACAATAAAAGTCTCGATAAACACGCTCTCGCATTTTTCAGTAATTAGTGGGTACATTAAAGTCATCTCGGAAGGAAACTCGCCGCGGCGTACTAGGTTTTCCTCTATCTGAGGGGCCGCAATCCACGAGGGAATAATTTTCATCGCAGTAGAGAGCATTTTATTATGAATAAAAATGTAACTTTTTAGACGCGGCATTATTGCGACGTGTTTGAATGAAATTTCCATAATATTATACCGTTGTAAATTCCGATCCGGCTCGGCCGGCGGCATCGCGAATTTCATTAACCGAATAAATACGAAGGATACGCACAGGCAGCGCGTTATGGCTGCAAGCGTGCGGCGGCGCTCTCTTCACGAAAAGTGTGTTTGATTGAACATTACCATGACAAAGGGTTGGATCGTGAATACGCGAGCGGTATCGCTCATACCGCTCGCGCGCCTTAGTGTATCGACTCTGTCACCTTGACACGATTTTCACTGGCCCGATCGTTTTGATTTTCTCTTGCACACGTACGCAGATATTCGATGCATGTTATCTCTAGCCAAAGTCAGCCGAAAGCCATATAGAAGAAATAGAAGCACTACAATCCATAATACAGTATTCTCGCGATTAGTACCCGAAAATCAGGACTGTAACCAGCTCCTAATCGCGCGGAGGTGTTGGTGAAGTCTAGATAAGGTTTGATCCGAGCTCCTCTGTTTGTCCTCTATAAAAAAGGATGGCGCGAATGAAAAAACGAGAATTCCGAACTTCATAGGGATCAAAACAAACAGTTGAATGAGCGGATATTAATGCAATGTTAAACCTTTTTAATGTTCAGTTTTACTAATAGAAACTTTTACCAATTCAATTGTAAGATTTAACGAGATCAAACACGATATATTTTTGAACATATTTACTTATCCAATAAATCATAATAATCTATTTTCATCTAGTAAATTGTGACTTAAAGTATGTGTCTTGTTTGTTTTGTTTTAATAAAAAAAATCGCAGAAATGCGTTAGAAAAAATTTCATTCGCAAAAACACCCTTATAAAAATATCTCGTAATTGCATTAATATTGTCTCACCGATATCTCCTGTCACTGAACAGCGTATCATATTACAACTGCTCGACCGTCGAACTTCTTGACTTGTTGAGAGGACTCGCCTCTCAACGGTGGGAATGACTACCGAGCATTAATCCTGCAGATCGGATCGAGTACTAATCGCGAAAATACTGTACTTCGAACAATTGTAAATGCCCCATGATATATATAAGAAACAAAGACATTCGAAAAGAACTATCCATTCGAATAGTAAGAGAAGAAGTAACAACATATGCCAAAAAAAAATCAGAAAAAATCTACAATCACCCCAACTTCCTCATCAAGGATGCACACAGAACAACACTCGAAAGGAGACTAAAGAACAAGCATCCAACGGCTTACTAAATTAGGAATTACAAAAAAGAAACCAATCACAGTGCAACCTCAACTTTAATATTAACTCAAAGAAATGGTACTGCTGCTGTACTCTCAATAAGCTTTTTTTATTAAATCTTAATATTTCGTTAAATTTACGATTGACGTATATTAAGTTCTTTAACAGATGATGTTTGCGAAGAACTCTATAACACTGTTCAAAGAAATATCCTTCATTTCGAAACGTTGGAAAGCATAACTTCAAAAAGAAAATCTTCGTCACGATACATGCCAGTTTATACTAACTACAGCAAATACTTTTTCATTAAAGAATTTTGCAATATTATTACAAATATCGACTTTTCAAGTTTCAATCTTAAATATCACCTATCACTTTAATATTGTAAAATATTATCTAGAGAAAATGGCTTATCTACAATATTTTCTCACTAACAGCAAATATTTTCTTCCCAATTTTACTTCAATATTAAAAACACCTAAAATATTTCAACCTTAGATTTAAATCTTAAATGATCTACTGCCTGCAATACAACAACAGCAGCGAATTCTCGATTCTCACTTACCAACGTTGGAGTTTCAATCTGAATAACGTTGATCTTACATGCCGGTCGAGGTGGACCGCATCACGAAATTGTGAATGGTACCTTCAGCGATGTTATCAGCTGGCTCCTCGCGTCGGATGTAAGACATCAGTGAACAGGGCTTTTCATGTTAGTCGAACCGAAGGAATCTAATGGAGTTAGGTCAGGAGAATGAAGTGGTCTTTCTGTAAAGCTATCCCATTCAGTCTGTCTTACTCGAAACTGTCAAATAAGATACGAAATTACTCATCTTAGCGAAGCCTCGTACTACACTGTAGCTACAATTAAGCTTCTCGATAGAGGATGTACCTCGAATAACGCTGCACATTCTTGTCTCTAATATATTCGATGAAAAAGAGGCAGACCGAACAGTTTTCTTCCAGTAAACGATGCATATTTCATCGTGTACGCAGTACAACCACTCTAAAATGGAATACTTTACTCGGATATATTTATGGTACCGTTGATGGAACTGATGTTGACGTTGTCTCGCGGAATAATCGCAACAGTTATAATTTCGTACGTATTAATATTAGAACTACCAAACGTTTAATATGATTAATATGTAGTCCTTGTAAAAATTGTAACAATAGATTTTTTTCGGTTTCTTTGTACAATCATTATAGTACTAAAGTGAAACTATTTACTTTTAAAATCATTTTGGATATTTAACACTCTTAAGACAGCAGTAATTGCAAAACAAGAACAGTACTAAAACTCATCATTTTGATGGGTATGGTAGTTCTAGTGTTAACAGCGAATGTAGTAACTTTTTGCTTCGCGTTTGTGTACGTATGCAAAAGAAAATTAAATATGATTTTAGAAAATCGAAGCAAGGGAAGAGGTATTAAAGATGATTTTATGTCTCTTTAGAATGTAGTCTCTAGATAATTGTAGTATTCTATAAAATGATGATGTTTTAGTAATAACTAATTTATAGAAAATTTATTTATTTACTACTGTATAAATGCTGTACTTAAAATGAACAGTAGTTTTAATTTCATTTCTAATTGATGAACGTTTTGAGCAGCATTTAAAATAATACTTGGCACTTGTTATTAATATTTCTTAATATGTTAATTCATGCAAAATGTTTTCATTCATTTATTTAAATTAAGTATTATATTATAGTATTTTATGAACCATTTAATTAATAAGGAAAACAGTGTTTATTATTTTTAATACAGCGACTGTAGAAATATCTGGAGGAAAATTCATTTCTAGAGTGTAGTAAACGTCAACTTCTTCTCTGCATAGACACAAATCATGCAACTTGTTGTTTCCGAGTGAGTGCAACCAGTTATCTCCGAGAAATCCGTAAATGATCCGTGAGACAATGTGACGTATGAAGTGACGGGGTGACCTAGTGTAATTTCGCTGCAAGCACCCAGTCGACAAAAGGAAAGAGACAGATAAAGAGACAGCGAGAGAGAAGAAAACACAAGCTTTCGTTCTCTCTGAAGTGTTTTTGGGACGCACATGCTTTCATAAATGAATGTATGCTATACCTACATACATGCCAGTACAGAATTAATTGAAGACATGATTTCTTTAAATAAATATGTTGACAAAATTAAATATATAGCGGTTTTAAATATGAACTTATGACACGAGATTAAATTAACTTATATAAATAATCTTATAAAAAACTTGATTATTATAGGAGAACGACTTGTGAGTTTTTTTAAAGATTAAGGATTAATTTTTTCTAGAATGGAATGCAAAACCTTGAACACAAAAAAAAACTAACTTGAAATTCCTATTTTTACTTGTACAAATAACTCTTTCTCGCTTTCGATTTTCATAATTGGAAGGTTTAATTTTAAGACTGATTAAACATCTTTCATTTCACTTAACGAATGATGTAAAATCCTTCTTTATCAGTACATGTGTATAGAGTAGTACGATTAAACTGTTAATGTAACAAAAAAAATAATTTTCTATTTTTCTGAATTTTCTTCACTATCGTGTCCACTACTGCTATTTAATATAATAATAAGTAACGTGGCGCCGTAATAAAATATTCAAAGGAGAAAACTGTACAAAAGAAAAGTTATTTACTTTCGGAGGTAAATGTCCAGATGAAGTAATTGAATCTAAAAATTACGTCAGGGTCATATAAAAGTTTCTCCTTTTTGTACATAATTTCGATAGCTTCCGTTTCCCAGACATACTTATGCGATTATCTTGAAAAGTAAAAGAGTCCGGGTATTACATGTATGGGAAGAAGTTGTTTAGAATAACGTCCTTGCCAACATGTTTCAAGGTCATTGCAATTGGTGAGTGGGTAACTCATCTATACATTTACCATTTCAGAAAGCAACAACTTGCATTATGACGACGCATAATATCTGTATAATGAATTACACATACTTTTATCAAAAATGCAAACCAAAGATACATTTCCGTGCACTTAAAAGATATTTCAAACTGAAAAATTATAAATATTTTACAGAATATGAAAAAATATATAAGCTGTTAAAATTGTAGTGCTTTTTATAGCATATGCTAAAAAAAACAATTTTCCATAGTAATTGTATTTTTCCAGTTGCGTTCCTAAAAATTAAAATTTGCATAAGTATACAGCGATTACAAATATATAACGTTGCCGGCAAACGTGTTAATTTCTGGAAAGTCCGGTTCACATAAATCTTCTTGATTCCCATAAAAAAACCACAACTCCCAAATCTCCGTTCTCATAAATCCGCTACAACATCATCATACATTACCGGAGAAATGAACGATCCTTAAACACAGAAAATGTCCGTGGCTAGCAGCATAAATTTCCGAACGCCCGTAAAACTGCGTAACGCGCGGTAGATTCATTTCGTTCGGCGTGAGGCGGCGGCTCGTTTGTTAATTTTCGAACAGTTCGTTAGCCCCGCGCAACCGCCGTGGCGTCGCGGCGACATATTTACGCCGAAATTCGCCGAATGCGAGCGTGTTACACGCGACTGGGAATTTCAGGTGACATCACGACCAGAATTAAAAGCATAAATTGGCGAGATTTCTGACAAATTTCAAACTGTTTTTAACCCACCTTAACCCTTATTGAACAAGTTAGACGATACCTTTTTCTTAGTGGAAACAGCAACAAAAGGAAAGACAGAAATTGTAAAACTGTTTAATCGGATAATATAAGAATCGACACAGAGTTAAATGAACGAAAGAAAACGCAGACTTTTTAATCAAATTTTAAAAGCCAATCTTTTATTGGTTCGAGGTATGGTTAGTGTTGAGCATTAATTATGCACGGGTTATCGCGCCTGGCTGTCGTCGGTAATGTAGCTACAGGAGGTATGTATTAGCCCGAACGAATGTTCAGGAGCTAACTGTAAGGAACTAATTGCCGGCTATCCTGAATCATCCCCTGTTGCCGGTCTGCTCGCCAACGTACCAAACAACCCTGAATGTTATTGGCGGTCTGCAGCCTGCATCGGATGCATCTTGTCGCGGTTTGCTACCCCCGAAGATCCCATCGAAATGTGACCTCGAAACTCTTATCCGGCCAGTGTCGAAAACAGGCTTTAAACGAATTAAAGTCACCCGCTGGGACCGCGACGGAAAGGGGGACCTGAACTTCTGCGGTAAATCTGTGTCAAGCGAATTATTGAGGCTGTACCTGTTGGATTAAACCCCCCACCTTCGCCGTGGACCGAATTACTCTTAGTCTTCCTGGAATTGAAACCGTAACCGAAACGGAAATTGTACGGGCTCCTCTCGTGCTGACTGTCACTTACTCAACACTTTCAGAGGGGTTGTGTTTATTCGTTGTCACGCAACTAAGGAAAGCTATATTTTTAACCTCTTATCCTGTGATTTCTTCTACAACTGCGCTTGACAAGACTAGTGAGTTGATGCAAAAGTTTCGACGTGTTTGTATGTTGTTAATAAGCAAATTGTTTTCTTCGAAACATCTGTTTTCAAATTATTATAACGTGTACAAAGGACACTTCTTTTCTCATTTTCAATTAGTTTTGATTCAGACAGCGAACGGTTGAGAACGAACTCTTCTTGTTATTTATTGTAAACAAACGTCGAAACTTTTGTTTAACGATTCGATGCATCATCGGTATCATTTCATTAGAAAAAGAGGAGAATTTGATGCTTGACCTATGTCTATGTTTACTCTAAAGATTCACGATTTTTAATGGAAAAGTGATATTTAACTTATATTCTGAAAAATGGAGTAACTTGTGAATTTGTCGAGTTCAGTTTACAATTGTGAGAAACTGTATATGGCTGAAATTTAGTCGCGAAGAAAGTGCATTTAAAAAAAATTACAACTATAAAGGATACGCAAAGCTAAATGTAAATAGATCTACGTAATGTTGAAATTAAAATATCTATTAAACTAATAATTTTTAACGTAAGTAGCTTAATGTTCAGTGGGGTAAAATGCTAATGTCGTCCGTGTTAAATTTATTAATTCGGATGTAATGAAACTTATACGAAATAAATGGAACATAAACTAATTTGACTATTTATGTAGAGTACTTATTTATGGGAGATTTGGTGCTGAAAAATTATCCAAAGGTACAGTTAAATATTCTCGCTATCGTGTGGAAGTATTTAACAATTTAATTTAAAGCATGTAATCTATATCAATAAGTTGGTTACTAAGCCCACACATTATTTGCCATAAATGATATTAGGTATTTCAAATTGCTTAGCTATTTTTTTCTAATTTGATACTTTAAATTATTTTCATCACAAAATAAAACATATTTTCATCAGAAAGTAAAATAGTTACAGAATATCAAATTAGAATATTAATAAATGAGTAATGCGCGGCTGAGATTAATTTTCGCGGCAATTTTCGAATTTCGAGTCAACTACCCTGGAGTAATGTTATTAATGACTTGGACGGTTGCATGCTCGTGGCATCGGCACTATTGTGTCCCTAATTCGACGTATTAATCCATCTTCGGGCATTTCGTCGTTTCGTGTAATACAAATTGCGTGTAATTGCTCTTGTCATGAAGATTAACGAAGGGCTTGTTTATTTTCGAGCGTTACGGTTTGAGTGTAAGGAATTATCGCGGCTTACTATTCCAATCAAGCCCAAATACTAATGTGAAATTAATTTATTTGGAACTGATAACAGAATCAGTGTAACAAGAACATTACTGTTAACTAATAAAATAATTTGGAAAGTACTAAAAATTGTCGACAACTGTGAAAAAGAAAATAACTTCCGAATAATACCTGATTAAATGGAATTTAAACATAATGTTAAATATAATTCCCCAATGAAGTTCAGCGTATTTAATAAATTACTGTCCAGTCGTATTTCTACGATAAAAGATAACGCAAATAATAAAAATATGCGTTAGTAAAATCAAAAAATATATAATCAAATAAGATATCTTACATTAAATTATATTCACAAAAGAATTATAAATATAAATAAAGAATCTCATTAAATAAATTTTTCATTCTTTAATTCTAATTGAAGTTTTTTACTTGAAATTTCTTTAAATTGAAAATTTCTTAAATTTTTACACGTAAAAAGTGTCTATTCGAGTGTGAAAATAGTTTTCTGCTATCTACGCTATCTCACGATAAAAAGAACACGTAAAAGTAAATATGTAGATTCTTGTACAGACGTTTTCTGTGATTTTTATCGAACTAATTGGTCTATAATGCGGCACTGGGAAACAGGGAACTTGCAGCTGTCTTAAAGCAAACGTGGACCCACAGAAGCTTAATCTGTTCGCCAAGCTTCAGGAAACTGAGAGACCCCAACACCGTTGAAACGTTCATCCGTTCAAAATGCTATAACCGGAACGTGTTAATCTGTCTCCGAAGTTCCTCTGTACGGAAATCATGCAAATCTACGTATATGCAGTTACCTCTATGCACGTGTTTGCACGATATCCGCAATATTTGTTGAACGTGGACAGGCAATTAATGTTTATCTTTCTACGTGTAAATTCTCTGATAATAAACGTGATCTGGTTAGTCCCATGGGTTTCGCGTACTCCGCTCAGTACTCAACACGTTGATAGGGCACGTTTGCGACGGAAATTTTAATTATTATGTTAACCAAATATAAAGTCATATTCATTTCAAAATATCGTACACTCGCGGGTTCCGCGATTATTGCACACAGATAGGTTCCCCTTCATCTATTACCTTTGGTAATTCAATGCGAGATTCTGTGAAATATTTTTAGTTTGCTCTTTGGGCCATGGGAGTTGTGATAATTTCATTGAATTCAAAGCAATAATCCTATTTCGTTGCCTGTAATGACTGTTCTCTATAAATTGAAATTCTTTTTATGTACAATATACATTGTGCTTTCGTGTATTTTTTTTTAATTGGAAATATGAATATTTTAGATCGCAAACAAATGTTTGGGACATTTTATAAACCTTCTTCTAATTAAACAAATTTTAACACTAAAACTACCGAGCAGTTCAATTGACCTTCCGAAATTTCTTTATAGAAACTCTAAGAGTACATTTATCGAGATTTCAATTGATCTACAATTCAGTTTCAGTTTACAGTGGGTCATATTGACCCGTCTGGTAGCTTTAGTGTTAAAAAGGCACTTATATTTATCTATTAATTCATGTATATCATGGATATTTTAATACAATTATTTCGGTACATTAAAAAGTCAAATACTTAAAACTTTTTAACTTTATTTTCATTATCATTGCTTATGTGCAATATTTATTCAACACACTTCCAGAAATAACGTGGAATTTAATAAAACGTATATCTTTGAAGCTGCCGACAAATAAATGTGAATTACCGTAATCATCAAAGCTTATGTTCGACAGAACAAATTTAAAATATCGAATGAGGATTGCGTTATTTCAGTGAAAGCTTCGTTAAAAAAAAGCTGCTTTGCCTCTACACTCCATTCATTCAATCTCTATTCTATGTTATATTAAAACAGTCTGTACACCTTTCTTTTTTATTGTGAATCTTTTTTCGTGGATTTTTTTATTGTGGGTGAATGGCCCACATTCAGGTTAAAAGAATAGCAGTTAGAAATTAAATTGATGTTCTGAACCACTTTTTGAACTTTAATTATTGGCATTTAAGGAACCATTACATAATCTCCAAAGTATTAGTATTGTTACAACAGGTTTAAAAAATATTTTTGTGATCCATTAAACGATTACATTACAGAGTGAATTACCCTTAACAACTTCAGTTGATCACCATACTGGACACTAATGTATTCCTCGAAAATTTTTATAATTCATAATTCCGAAAATAATTACAATATTGTAATATAATTACTGACGAATAAAAGTGTTAAATATTTAAATATTCTGTTTAACTTTAATACAAAGTGACATATGAAATGCTCAAAATTTTCCTGGCAGTCAACACCAAAGAATATTTTGTCATAATCATCTTAATAGCTGTAGATATTGGGCATGTTTTATAATAATACAATTAAAAATAAATCTGTAAACGTGCATAAAAAATTAACTTTCTGAGGTAACTTATTAACATATTCGCGATCGCTGACGTAATTTACGTCGTTTCAAATTCTATTCTTTCAAAATATCTTATTCTGATATTCTTCTACGTTTTTCGATTTGCAACTTCTTTAAAGCAAAGTTCTTCATTTCGAAGAGATCGTTACAAGACCAGTATTTCAAAACAAATTTTCTAATTCTTGTCCCAGTTTTAATGTCAGAAATTTGTAATAATTAACTTAAGATTTCCTCCATTTTTATCGGCAAGGGCTGTTCGAAAAGTGACAATTTTTCCGATCGCCAATGTGTTGATTCACACATCACAGTAGAATTGTTTATACAGCGGTGTAACTTAACGACTAGCTCCACCGTAACTGAAGGATTGAAATCGTACTGGAACCGAGTTGAGTAGTATAATTAACAATGCTGCCAGTGACATAGCAGTAGCAACGGTGATTAAAGAGGTCCATTCAGCCACAGCTTCTTTGTCGGCGTAAATCTGCTCGTTTATCAATCACGGGAGACACGAGACGCGCAAAAACTGGCGCATAATGGCGGAAAATGTTTGCTTTGATCAAGCGGAGACAGCCACTTAAAGCAAAACGGAAGTTTCCACTGAAAGAATTACCCACGCTAGGCTCGCTAAAGACATGTTTCTCGAAACGTGGCGAGTCTAAGTTGTGGCTTCGCAATCTCGCTGCGAATGTCCTTTGATCGAGGAATTACAAATTGAAAAACTGGCAACTGTAACAGTAATATTTGTTTTCAACGCAATCGTGTGATTGAAACCAGTTTGTCGATGGAAGTGTTAGATAACCGAATAATTTTGTCTTTGTATGAGGAAATGCGTTGTAAACTTCAATTTATCGTTATTATTATTGTTGATGTTATTATTATTAATGTGTTGTTGTTATTATCAGTCTTGTGTGGCTTTTATTTTCCGATAAGTGAATGTAAACATTACAAAAATAATAAAGATGTAACAATTAATAAAAACAAATAAAACAGTATTAAAAAAGATTATTATGATTATTAAAATAATTTTATTCACGACTCTTATATTAAAATTCTTGTATTCAAGTTGTAGTTACGTAAAGTAAAATATTTTTATCAATAATAAGTCTTAAAGTCTTCTATAAATTTCGTTCGTCTTTTTTCTTTGTTGTTTACTTTGTCAATAACATTGATAATTTATTAAAGGAATTATTTGAAAAAATGTTATTAAAAAATATGTCTTAATAATTATATCTGAAAGAAATACTTGTAATTACATACTGGCTGCCATTTACCTCAAGTACAGAATTCAAGTAGAAAATTTCATAAAGAATATAAGATTGTTTCATTAATATAAATTAAGGAATAGTTTCGGAAAGAAATAAAAGCAAGCATAAATTAATTTGCCAATTTTATACAGATACAGAAGAATATTTAGCACTAGAAGGAGCCTCAGTGTCAGTGCTGAAAGAAAAATGTCTTGGAGCTATAAGCTTACGTTCTAGAAAATAACTATTCCGCTTCAATAGCTTGAACAATGGCTTCGATCCTTTTAAGCGTTTCCGCAATGTGTACAAGACGTACTAGTCCATTCACATTGAAACGTTTCCCTCCAGTCTCAACATTACGGGACTGTTAAGCAGTAATGTTAAGTGGCAATCTTGACTTTCGTCATTTCTATCTTAAACGGGCGCAGTAAAGCTCAGCGTAGGATAAGGAAGCATAAAGCTTCGGTACATAATATAAAATCTCTCGTAATACTGAGGGTTGTTAATTTTCAAATAGTCTGTACTATCTCGCAGATGAAATTCAGATTATCGTGCAGTCTTCTTAAAATGAATGCATCAAACACTCGTTTCGGATTAAATTAATCTTCAAACATTATCATCGAAATAATTTCTATACAAAGTGTATTGAAAAAACGATTCTCTGGGAATCAATGTTCAGATAACGTGTAATCGAGAATAAAGCAAAAGGACAGTTGATATGAATATAAAATTTAGCATGTAAACAACATAACAGAGTCCCTTGTTGGAGATAATCAATTTGTTTATTCTGTTACTTAAAGTATTGTAAGTATTTGCAGAATTAAAATTAATATATAAATTTTATCTTGTAAAATATATCGATATAAATTTAAAGATAGGGAGAGATAGGTACATAACTGATAATCATTGTTTTCATAGTGTAATTTTAACTTCAAAATTATTTTATATGTTTAGTATTTCGTAAAATACTTCATACTTAAAGCAACATTTAATAGTATCGTACGATTTTTCGTACATTACTTTAAAATATATATAATACTAACTTTCCTTTCTGCCGAAAAAAATCATATACCACTCGAATACTAATCGCTACACAACTCAACGAATTAACACCTCAATTATATATAGTCGTGTGAGTTCCTAATTCAAAAGTAATCATGCTTATTTAACAGTGTTTACCGAAGATCTCAACAGACTTTTAAAATTTCAACCAGATCCAAAAGGATGTCAAGAAAAACATACAGCACTGTAGTAATTTTAAAATCACTATAGGAAAAGTCGACAATTCAACTCAGGAGAAACAATTAAACATAGAAAACGATTTTAAGTTCACATCTTAAATGGTGTCTTTTAACATCTTCAGTAAAAATAGTGTCAATACCTTTGTACAATCCTGTAAATACCTTATCCAATAGGAAGAAGTGTCTCATCAGTAAAACTGTCCATCTCCACAATTCCTAAAAAGAAGCCAAAAGCAAAAATAATGCACATGAAGAAATTGTACCCTTAGGTGTCTTTGTAAATCGTCTCAAATCTGGACTGAAACGTAACCCCTGGTCCCTGATCAACCATGAAAACCACACTACCAACAGAAAACACCCATCTTGACACGTGCATATTTTTTCGACTATCGCAGGGGTGACCATTCTGCTGTCGCTGACAGTTTTCCTGAACCTCGTGGCAGAAAGCATGCCGACGACCTCGGACGCTGTCCCTCTAATAGGTACCTATTACAAGAACCACGATAATTAAGCATCCGGCTCTGGCAAGCGTTGTGTTACAATGTCCGTCTGTTTTCGATGTCGCTCTGTGTAAATATTTCTACATATATGTATATGTATATACACATGTATATGTACGTGCGTTATATGTATATACAAGCAACCGTATTTGTGCCTGACGTTAAGTATCCTGTTCGAGAGGCAGCTCCCTTGAGAATCTCCGGATGGGGAGAGAGCGTGAAAGAGAAATCATGTGGGACGGTAAGAACCTCGAAGGTCGTTCAGAGTTCCGGGACAATTTTGTTATTTTCGCCGGGGTGAAAGACGTCGAAATCCACTTTGCTGGAGGGGGGCAGAGGGGTAGGGGGGGGTGGTTGACAGCGTTAGAAAAGGACAATCTCGACGGGATAGTTGAGGCGTTCGGTGTTATATCGATGCGACGCTCGCCGGTAAGCTATTTTTCGGCTCCGACGGAGCCGGAGTACTTGTTCAGTCGCTGCGGGGCCCGCGATTACACGGCCACTTTCAACCGAGAAACGATTTTATTCTTCGCTTTAATAGGGGACGGTTAACGCGGGGGACACCCCCTGCTTACCACCCCAGGTCTCTTCGTTCCAGGGATTTTATGTCTGTCATAATCTTGCAAATCGCTGAAATGTTTGCTTTAATTGCTTTTTCTTCCTTTATTGGCAACAGGGATGTCTGGAAAGTTTTTTCTTAAAGTTAGGTATTGATATATAGAAACTACTGGTATAATACCAGGAAAGAGTTTCCATTTCTCTTTTTGGGAAGAAGGAGAGAGGCCTTGAAAGTTTTCTTAGAATGTGAATGTTATTATATTTAATTTTGGAAGCAGAATTGATGTGGAGGAGTTTGTGTCAACGTGGAAAATGTAATTCAAAGAGGGAGTCTGTGGAGAATTTTTAAATAGGGATGCTGCTATTGATATTGATGTTATGTCCATGAATATTGACATTATCAGAATGTTATCAATAACAGAATATATCAGTATATTACAATAGTATCAAGAAATTTTTAACTTAAATCGTTATTACATGTACAGTCATATAATTACTGAAGACAGCGATTATGATACAACAATTGGATATGGCAAAAGATGTGAACATCGATATATGTCAATTGTACGTGTAATAAGAAAGTATAAATTATACCATCTAACGTTAATCATAATATCTGTATGTACAATAATATATAATCTACAGTGTGTA
The DNA here is from genome assembly GCF_051020985.1 of Nomia melanderi. Lineage (NCBI taxonomy): Eukaryota > Metazoa > Arthropoda > Insecta > Hymenoptera > Halictidae > Nomia > Nomia melanderi. The sequence continues at coordinate 25,298,449 of NC_134999.1, read as the reverse complement.
GATTATAAACAAGTCAGCAAATTCGTAATCACTATGTTTAAATTAAACAATACTTTTCGAAAAAAGCCTTAGCCTTTTCAATTCCTATCAACTCGTGAAATCATAGTAATAGTTTTTTTCAGAATGTTTTTCTCTTAACAGATTAAATTAAATTCAAAATATTCATTTACCTTTCTTTTGATACTATAGAAACTATTAATTACAATTCTTCATTAACTTTTGTAAAAAATTAATTGCCTATATATTAGATTATGTATTTACTATCAATTAAAACTGAGTACCTATTAGTTTATTCGAATCTTTTAGTAATTATTGAAATTATACAATTTTCAGAATAACTCAAACTTAAAATTTCTATATTTTTCTTCCGTATTCGAGAGAAAATATTAATTTGTTCATGTAGTTCACCAGTAAGAGGAATTTAATTTTCATTGAAGCGGACAAGCGTTGAAATATCATGGCCGTCCAACTTCTATATTTTCCATTTCCAGCAGGATCGAAAATCGCGTTACGTCGAAAGACGGGGCTGGGTCTGTCAGTTATGAATCATCCCGATGATTTAGAATGAAAATAAGCGAGCAGGATGAAAATGCAGGAAACGTGTCGCTCGAGAGGCAAAACTAAATGTGAAATATTATTCGTGCCTAACACCTTCAAAGCGAAGTTGTAGAGAATCACCTAGAAAATGCGTTTTATTCTTCTTCAATCATGGACACTTTCAACGAATAATTTATTTCCAAATCTTAGAGACATATTTTATGTTATTGACATTTTTATAAGAAGAGGAATTCGTGGATCTAAAAGGAAAGAGAAGAAAAGTCAGCATTATAAAATCAATGAAAATTTTGTACAAAAATATTTGACTACAGGAAACATTTTAATAAGTAAACATAATACAAATATTTCAGTCGGTTCATATTGATTTATTCGAAATTATTTTTTCATGTATTTTAACCCCAAATATAACAAACATCAATATTCGCGTGTTTATGCTTGCAGAGTAAATATATTTTAAATAATTTCACACCTAATGATCTCAACTGCGGCTTGTATCATTATAATTTTTGGCTTGAGAATGCTTAAGGACATTTAAACTATTAAAACCAACGTAAAAGAAGAATAAGCAGAATTTACATTTCTGGTTAATAGATATGCAACAGAAAGTAGATTTATATCTTCAATAATATATATATTAAGATTGAATAACTTTTACAGATTTTAAATGCCATTTGACAACCACTTTTCGTACAATTTTCTGCTCCAACAAATCATTAGCAACAAAATAATTCTATTAGCAACATTAAGAAAAACAAGATTAGTCTTGATTACCTTGAAAAGTAAATACATAATTTTTTCATAAATGGGACTATAGTTCTACTATTTGAAACACAACCACAACTTAAAACTTTGTATTTCTCTCAAAGCGTAAAAAGTTTTTTATACAGTTCTGTATGTTCTGTAATTGTTTACTTAAAAGCTGCCGTGTATTACTTATCAATCGAGTCTCTTACTTATTTAAAATATCGATTAGTTTCAAACAAACTGAAGTGTTCAGAGAAGAAACATTAAAGCACAGATGATTTTTATGTAATCATTTAAAATCAAGTTTCAACTAGAACCTAATAATTTCATTACAAAGTGTTATAAATCATTGTTAATAATATATTATTAATTAATAATTTGTTTGTAAAATATAACAAATATTCTTACAATTAACTGGCATACAAAAATGCACACTGTTCCATTAAAAAGAAATGGATGCGAGGGTCACGATGTAATCATAGCACGAGCCTGCTCAGTGAAACACCCTGTACCTTTAAATTGAGAATTTCTTCTTCTCGGTTACACCATAAAACAGTTTCTACTGTTTTTAACTTAAGCCGGTAATTCCACCGCACACCGGAATCTCTTGCGCAAACCTCGAGAATTGGAATGCGCCGGCAATAAGCAATAGTAACACAAGCAATTCTTGCTTTAATTAACAACGCACGTCTTGTTTTAATTAGTTCCCATTATCGAGTTTACACTGTGCAATAGAACCGACGGTCTGTGTAACGGCGCTCGGTGTAATCTTCCGGGGAAAAGATCTGAATCCCAAGAGGCAGAAAACTCGACCAATATGTGCCACGAGCCCTGGAAATGTCGATACCGTTCAACAGACACGGAAAGCATTTTTCTTAGCCGCGCGCCTGTAATTCCGCCATTGATCAATCATCCTCGAGGATTTTCATCGTCAGACTCCTCCTGTGTCATTTTAGAAAATTATTCACGTGCAACTGACAGATCTCTTAACACTAGGTTTAACACTAAAATTACTGACCAATTAAAGTGACTTATTTCCAAGTTTTTATTAAAATTAGAATAATAGGTTTCTTGAGATTCAAAAGGTCTCCTAGTCTTGTGCTTGTACAGATATACAAATTCAATTGAAAATCTTTCGCAAAAACACTTTAATAGTTTAAATACTTAAATCCTTACTGTCCAGTAGTTTTGATGTTACAATAATTAATTATTTGATTTGATGTATAATAATTATGATTATCCATTATAATAATCCAAAAACAATTTACAAAATCTGATTATTCTATACACTGTCCAGAATTCAGAAGTAAGAGTTACATCACTATTATTCTGAGCCACTCATACTATTCCCTTTGTCTTCGCAATCCATCAACACGCGTCATAATCGAAACTAGTTTGGAATGTTGATATATTCCGTATATCTTCATACCCTCAGCGCAATCCCCAAAATTACTATCTCGCGGTGAAGCAGCCAGTAGATCCATTGTTCCCAATACCGAATAGCGACCAGAATCGAATAGCCGAGGAGACGTGGCGCCTCGTACCTCGTCTTCCGCACATAAACGTGTCCTCGAACAGAAAGAGATCGCGGCGGTGCAGTTCTGTTATCATGTCTCACCATCGCATAAAAGCGCGTGCAAGTTTTAATGACCGTTACGATAGTACGAGGGCCACTGTCTCGGAAACTGCAACGCGTTTACGCCGAACAACTTTTCCGTTACTTGTCGCGAATCCTTTCCGCGACGCGTTTGCCGCATAATGTATTTACAATACACATTGGATAATTGCAACATCGGAAACCTCTTCATAATTACAACGTCGCCATCCCCACCATATGCCCACCAGGTTCCTTTCAACACACCATAGCCCTCGATGACCAGCCGCGGTTAAAAGCTGCAACATGATCCAACTATTGTCGAACTCGACGATTTCAACGCCTCTTTCTTTTCTATTCGCAATCCTTTTCCATATCCAAAACTACAGTCGTTTATTATACCAGCAATTATGACCGTAACTCTATCATGTTTGGCGTCATATATATCAGAAAAACATAAACGCGATGATGAAAGTTGCATTCATCAAAAGGCAAAAGTAAAAGAGTTTGATTTTTGAGTTAAAGATCTGAAGCTTAAATCAGTCTTTCTTTTCCCTTCATTCCTGTTGTCCTTTTCTATGTCTGCCATGCTAAAGTCTTCGTTTCTCGATGGTTCCGTCGAGTGTTGCAATTATTCAATGCTTACTGTACTGCGCAGGTAAACTAACGCGCGGAACACTTTTGAAGCTTTACCTACAGTGCAGCTCTCACGTTAGCTCCATCGGTTCTGGGTTTAAAAGTGCACAGGCGCAAGTGAACTCTTTCACTCATGATGCTCGACCGTCTAGGTTTGCGACGCATGGTCATTTATTGGCAGGATTAACCCTTTCGTTACAATGGACGAGATATTTCGGTTCCACTATATCGAAGAAACGATGCTATGGATGAGACATCTCGTGTACCTTTATTATTGATACGAAGTGTTTTATTTTAAAATTTGACACAAGATGTATAAGACATGTCATCGTTGGTGGAAGGGGCATAAACATGATTAATATAAAATACTCCATATTTTATACCGGGATACGAAAAATCGGATTTTCAATGCCAACGCTTACTTATAGTGTTGATTTGAAACTAGTGAATTAACACTAACCATACCGGCATTTTTGCTACGGTAACAAAGTGGTTACAAAATAAAGATAAACAAGTTAGATGATACAGTTTTTTAGTGGAAATGAAAACAAAAAGAAAGACAAAAATTGAAAAACTGATTAAATCGGACTATATAGGAATTGATATAAAGTTAAATGGACGAAAAAAAGCGCAGGGTTTCAAATCAAATGTTAAAACCGGTCATTTGACCGATTCCTGATATGGTTGGTGTTAATATTATATAAATTACATTATTCTCCATATAATTTATTGTTATTATTTATTATATTATGTTGATAATCGTGGTATAAGCTAAGAATCTCAGAAATCTTACAAGAAAATAATTTTCGACAATATTTCGTTAATAATAATTAAAAATGGATTATGCAGCAGCACGCGCTAAATTATTTCAACTTCATCCGTATCGCATTAAAGGCTATTGATTGCCCGTCGTATTTCAGATCCGAATAAGCCAGTTACATTAATACATACAATGCAAAATCTGTTCAATCGCCGAATTAAACAAAGCAGATTAAAGGAGATATGTTTCCTGCATTTTCGGTATTTTAATCAAGATTATACCTTCCCACAACATCTCTTCCTAAATCTTTGGAACGAAGATCGGGGAGAAGCAGGCGGATTACTAACAAGTTTCAAAACATTCCTAAGAAGACTCGCAAATAATTAACAGAGAACGCAGTTCTTTATTTTCTTTCGCGTTGCTAATTTTCGTTTATTAAGGTCCCTTTCTGAGCCCTTCTACAAAAGTAAACCCACCCGGCTTGTCTTATATTAATGTTATTAGAGTATTATCTCGTTTCAACATGTAACCCCATGTCAAGTATCAAATGTTTCAGGTGCCTACGAAATTGTCGTCCAACAGTCAAACGTAAAGTTTATTAAAAAATACATTTGTAGTCATTATAAAATTGTTCATAAAATTTTCCCCGATAAAAATAAATTATACAACAAACTAATTTTTGTTTTCAATGTATAATATAGTTTACCAACTGTATCGAGTGTCATGATAAACAATAAAGCTAAGCACGAATGTACGATAAAAGAATGGTAATTACTATTAATATCGCTTCTCAATTATCGTATGACTTTTCAGTTTCGTATGCGCCTATAATTACTGTTACTCAAGTTGATCGAACCCTGAAACATGCACGGTTCCTCCCTCGTTTGGTGTATTGTACTGATTGTTATTCTCGAACAGCAGTCCGTATGTTTAGAGGGAAACCCTTAATTGACTTAAGAGTCCCTGTGTCCTCGTGTCATATAATAATTTAGAGAATTACTGGTAGCACTGAATTCCTAGGTATATTGCTGTCTTAATTGCCTGTTGAAAGGTCCCATAGTTTACTGATAGTCCACCGTTTCCCCTAGGGAGTTGGCAAGGGATATTCCATCAGTTTATCGGAAAGCTCGTGTAAACAGTAAGTTCAATTTCACGGGCTGATACGCCCAACTTTCCTTCTAAACTGACTCCGGTTATTTACTTTTACAATATTCATTTCATATTTTTCAATATAAAAAGAAAATGATATTTTCTTTTTTCGATATCACGACAGAACTCGAATCTGTCGAATAAAAAGTAGTTCCAGTACTTGTTAACAGTATTAATTCAAATTCGGTGTACTAAATTACTTTTAATTGTTAAATTAATTTTCGTGCAGATACAATTGCGCGTGTACAATTCGATTCGTCTATGCATCGATATCACTGTCAGCGTGCTTCAAACGATAGACGAAGAGAGAAAAACTTCGTGCAGTGATAAATTACATTTATGGAGGAATGGTCCATGTTTTATTTTTGTAAATTAATGCTGATCTGAACGACCTTCGTTGTAAAACCTTGTAAACATGTAAAATGCATTATGTAGAAGTGTAATTTATTTACAGCTCAATGGTTGCTAGCGAGAACTTCAACGATATACGATTTCTTGTCGGTTTCGGGGAAAGAGGTGTTGGATGGGGTTAGTTAGGCTGTTTAGTCAGCTGCTGGGGATGTTGCTATCTTACAGTTAGTCAATTAATTTTTAAACTTCAAGAGAATGAAGCTTTTTATTGCGGGACCTTGAAGTAATTTCAAACTAGTAAGAATATTACATTAACCTTACGTTAACTTTATATTTTTTAAAATGTCTATACCCATAAAACACTGACGTGGAATTTGTTTAAAATATTTATACTTATAGGATATCGGTCCAACATGTTTCAGGACATTTCACTCGTAGGATGCAAGATTCTTACCAAAGAATGAACAAAGTATTTGTTCAAGATTTTCAATTTTTTCAAAGTATTCTCATACAAGTTTCGAGGGGAAGAAAATTACTAATTACTATTTACTGAATCATATGAATCATGTCTGAATTAACTACGTTTCACTAAGTTGTATTAAATGTCTCAACAGGAGAAAATGTTTGAGACATTTTTAATGAAAAGGCTTGAAAAAGACAGATAATTATGCGAGTCGTCTTCTTCGTAAAGATGAAATATTTGAGCATGCATCGATATACGGATTGTATGTAGATGTATGTAGTTCGATAGACAGCTAACTGTGGAAAAAGAGAAAAAGTTCTCCTACCTGACAGATAAGAAAAACAATAGAAAGCGACTCGTGAACCGATCGATCTTCGTACGTGATAGTCTATTCGTCTCCGATCGTCCTAGCTATAACGGCAGCGAGTCGAATAAGTAATGGCAGAGAATAGTCGGAACAGAAAGAGAGAAATATTAACTAGAATTCAGCTCCCGTTTCGAAGTAGTAGTCAGTTTCACCTGAAGGAAGTTTAATTAAATTCTAGACAGAACGAGACGATAAACGCAAGAAGAACACGATTACAATATTGTAACCCTTATATCAATAACCAGGTTCTCAGAAAATCGAAAATTAATAATTGTTCATTTTTATCTTTTGACCAATTGTAAAATACTTTTAAATGTTTGTTCTTACGTTAATATTCAAGTAAAAGTTTGAAAAATTGCTGAAAATATATACTGAAAGTTTCAGGTACGGGACAAATTTCTTTTAATTCTTCAACTGGTGCACCAGGGTATTAATATGGCGAAAATTGTATTGTGAGTAGAATAAAAAAAGAATTAAGTTTACATAAGTTCTTTAAATGATTCGTAGGAGTGAATGTATTTCACGCTTTACAAAATGTTACAAAAAGGTTATGGATTTTTACGCGCAGAAATAAAATTTTTGAAATATTCTAGTTTTCGTAAGACTATCTATGAAAAAGAGAATTTGCGTAAAGAAGAATTATAAATATGTTTAATTACTTACATTTCTCGTATCTTTCGTACTTTTTGATTCAGATGTCTTAACATATGTATGTAGATGCATAGAATATCATTATTTTCGTTCTCTAATTCGTATTTCTTTGTGGACATTGTGTGCTCAAAAATTTATAGTACAATTCCTGTAAGTGCTGACAGTTTCTTTGATAAATACATTATTATTTATTCATTAAAATAACGGTAATTTTCTTAAAATTGGGAAATTTAACTCTTTTTTTAATTATCATAAGACTGCATTATGACTGTTTATGTTGCTTTTTCACCCATTACTTTCTTATTTCTGACTAAAAAAATAAATATAGACTTCAAATAGATATTGCCATGTCCTGCTGCCTATATAGTTTTTATTTTTTTCCAGGGTTGATGATTGTTAACTTTCATCATGAAAGAAGTTTTCCAGAGAGGTCATACAATAATTAATTGTAATGTCAAAGTAATCACAAAGTTTTTGGAACATTTAAATCTTTAACGATTTTCTGTAACATAAGCTTGCCCATATAATAATTGTTTACATCCACAACTGATACTATTATACATTTTGTCAAAACGGTTTTGATAAAATGTATCCTGTGAATGCTGTTTTATATGGGAAAAAGTATTTGCCAATCACCTGCTTTGCAGAAGGTTTATACATTTTATTAAAGTTGAATTTAACAGAATCCACAATATCACGTGCCTGTATGAGTTGCCTTGTTACTTTCCATACGTCATAACCATGTACTTGTATCGTTAAACTGAATAAATCGCACCATATTTTAAAATGGATTTGCTCCCATGATTGCTCTACTATACATAGAACAATGTTTCCCAACGTAGAGCAACTAGGGGGCCATTTTAATATATTAAAAGGAAACTAGAAAATGATGTTACATTCGTTTTTTATGATACGTACGTTTTATAATATGCAAATATAATATAAAAGTCATATTCACTGAAGGAAATTAAATTAAAAACAGTTTTACTTGTTCCATTTTTATTTGAATATTAACAAATTGGAAAACGCTGTTATCGATGATTACGCACAACGATTACTCGTTTCCCATATGTATGATTTTTACTCAATTTATTTTCATCTATTAAAAAACGTTTCCTCTACGTCATACTTAATTGTTGTACATATACTTAGCTCGTATACCGTAGTAGACACTTATTGCAAATGTTAACTCCTTGTTTTATAATGACTTATAAAATTTCGAAAAAATGTTCAGTTTGCGAAAATTTTCAATACAATTTAATGAATAACTTCTATCATTCATTGTACATGAATTAATAGAAAACTGTTCTACTATCATATACATAAAGCTTTTAAAGCATATACTTCCCTTATAATTTTGCAAACAGGCAACAATGAAGCAATTCTATTGATTGTTGTTACGAAGAAATAAATCATAAAACAAAGGGTTAAATCAAGGTTAGAAAAATGTGTGAAGTACCCTAATGCCTAGTTGCTAAGCATTTCACAAAATCTGATCATTGATACAAGGGTTAAAATGCTGTCTTCTTGCAAATAGTCTGAAAACACGTTCAGAATTTTCTCTTACACACGTTCCTCCATTTACGCGGCAGTTTCTCCACCTAAATCTTTTTTTTAGTTGGTAAATTATAACACTAATTGCTCATTTACGCTCTATTACTGACGCAATATCAATTTACATTATCAGAATGTAATGACACCAAATAAAATTTACTTTTCTTTTCTGAAATGTTATTATGATATTTCGATAAGCTACGTGAAATAAATACGTACTACTAAAACTTACGCCAACTTCTCTTTCCAATATTTTGCTTTCGTTTGTACCGACAAACTCTATTCACACGATTTTTATTCGCGTAAAACGAATCCACGCGGAACAATTACTCAGTGTAAATGTGGGACGTGTGTACCAAAGAAAGTAAGGTAAGTCAGGAAGAGATAGTTTACTTTTGTTTAAGAGAACTGTTACATCGTAAATATCATTAACACCTGACAACATGAAAATATATTTATGAAAGCAAATACATATAAAAATATTAGTTAGATAGGCCTTTGTGCAAGATTCAGTATACCACTAAAAGTAATTGGAAATATAGATATTTTACAACGTAAATGAGATCGGTTCATGCGACCCGCAGGCAGGAGTTGAAAACAGTTATGATGTCGGTTTCGGTTCTTGAAACAGGCATGGAGTAAGAAAATAAAATTATAACTGTTGTTAGGTATATCGATTCTAAGCTATATCGATTTCGGTTCCAGTTCTTTCAGAGCTCGAACCTTGAGTTTTAAAAACTGAAGCCTTTAACGTTCTAATCTTTAAACTCGAAGATTCGTGCCGTCTGTTGCTATATTCATACCGAGAAGCTGAAACCGAGAAAATTTGAAATGCCTTGAAGATTGAACATCAGATTTGAAATTTTTAATGGCATGTTAATATAGCAATAAACGGTTTAAGTGTTTAACTATTTTCAAGCATAACAGCTCGATCGTTGAAGGCTCTCAAAGCTCAATCAGCACTTTGAAAGCTTCGAGACTGAGCCTTGATGCTTCGAAGACTCGAGCTTTATTGAACTCCAAGTCTTCAAGACTCAGCCTTTAAGGTTAAACCTTGAAGCTCCGAGGACTTGAGCGTTTTACAACACTACTGAGAAATGATATACTGAATAAGAATGAATTTATTTTGGTTCTCTACAACTGTCTCAGTCGGAACCGACACATAACAGCTTGCTAATTGTTTACAACACTGATTCCTCGCCAATTCGGATGACCATGAAATATGTTGTAGGGCACTTAATTCTGAACAACTTTTTTTCGACATTTCGTACTTATTTACAAAAAGAGTAACCCTCGAACGACTTTCATGTCGACATATGTTATTAAGATCATAGTTCTGTATATCCAAGGCTTTAAACGTTTTAGCAGTGAGTATTGAATCAAAAGTTATGATGCATTAAAGTTTCGCATTACGCTAGAAATTTTCGTCTTCATTTTTATTTATTGAAGTTGCGTTTCTTATAACATGTGTACTCGAACTTTATTAAGATAATAAAGATTGCTGTTACTCCACCCCTGCTCCACCCCTCCAGAGAAAGCAGCCACATCAATACCAATCTCTATTATCTAAGTGAAGTTCAAGAACACATATTATAAGGAACACAATTTCAATAAATGAAAATGAAAACGGAAATTTCTGGCGCAATGCGAAACTTGAATATGAAGCGGCCTATTAAATTACGAGAAGGAGATGGTTCTTGAAAAAGTTTAGGAGAGAGGGATTGTGCGTTTCGTCCGGGATCTACCAGTGAACTCGACAGGAACACATTCTGGTATAACCGAGTCTTAGACACTGGAACGAGTGTTAAAGGTTTAAGGGATGTCATACTTGTATGCAAATTGTACAAGGACTGGGTAGGAGCGAAAAAGGCCTTGGTGAAGTTGCCTGAAGTTACCGCCACAAATGTTTCATAACTTTTGATCCAGTATTCACTGCTGAAAAGTTTAAAATCCTGGGTGTACAGAACAATGATCTTAATAATATGTGTCGAAATGAAGGTTATCGTAGGAATCAGTGTTGTAAATAATTACCAAAAATTTCAAAGAATTATTTTCGGAATCTTTTCAATCTTTGTCCTTAGGGTCATCCCCCCTGGAATTATCTTACGTCTATTTTTATCTAAGAATCATTTTCCTGCCGCGTGAGTTTTTAAACCAACAAAGTTTTGTTTAATCTTGGTAATGCCATTATGGTCACTCGTTCTCATCCCCGTCGCCTAGTTCCCTCTACTTCGTTTCTTTTTCCCTCGTCGCATCAATCGCCTAGGGAAACCAGTCTAACCGCGATGTAGCGCGTACACTTGCGATAATTGTTCCCGGGCCGAACACGAGTCACGACACACCGGTGGTTCCGAGAACAGAGAGAACTTTCTTTTCTAGGCAATTAGCGACCCCCGCGCAGCGAGCCCGCGTGAAATTAGTTCCTAACTAGCCATCATTGACAAGTTCGATCTTTTTTAGGGGACTTCGATCGCGTCCGACGCCGGCGCGTGCGTCATTCCTGAGGCCTCAGTGTTGCGTGTCGATTTTCCGACGAGTTGTTAATGAGAATCGAATTCGCGGGCAATTAGGGATCGAATCCTCCTTTTAACGGGGAGGAACTCGAAAACGTATGTCTCGTCGGATCTGCTAGCTACTGAGGCGGTTTTTATTTTGTTTGTAGAATATGTTCGGGGTTGAGAATTATACGGGGTGTCCCAAATTTATGTCCTTAGCACTAAAACTACTGAGCAATTAGAGATTACGTTTTTTGAGATTCGCTGAATTTCATAGTCTGGTATCTGTACAGATGTACGAACTTAATTGAAAATCTTTCGCAGAAACGTTTGTACAATTTAAATGATAGCAAAATAAAAATTCTGAAATTGATCAATCTGATCCGTCCAATAGTTTTAGTGTTAACCTCTTATAGCTCGAATCATTTACTACTATAATCAGTGGTTCATAGAATTTTTCAATGAGACAAATCGAGGTGAATATTTAAAACATAAGTTTGTTTAACACTAACCGTACTGGCGCTTTATGTAGGCTTATTCCTACCGTAACCAGTCGAGTAACTGGCTAAAAAATAAAGGCGAACCAGTTCGATGACATATTTTTCTTAGTGGAAATAGAAACAACAGGAAAGACAAAAATTGAAAAACTGATCAATCAGGTAATACAGGAATCGATATAAAGTTGAATGAACGAATGAAAACGCGGAATTTTAAAGCAATTTTTAGAACCTGTCATTTAATTGATTTGTAAGCGGTTAGTGTTAACATCGATACAGTTAGATATTTCATTGATTAGTTAATTAATTAATTATTCATCAATGAACATTAATATTATATCTAACATTGCAAGCTCTAATTGGAGCTGGATATTGATCTAGTGATATGTGTGGTGTACTACAGCTATGATTCAGTTGATTAACATGGAATAAACCTTCTGCTTCCAAGCTCTTCATATGAATAAACCTATGGTTGTTATATCACATGATTGGGTTGTGACTAGAAGTCCCTCTAAAAGACTTTTTTCTTAGTTAACCCCTTGTCCTATGAATTATTCCTTAACTATGATTGATACCACCATTTCATTGTTAATAATTCATTAGGAAAAAATAACATTTTTATACTTACTTTATGTAGGTGTTTACTCGAACAGTTAATTGATAATAGAAAAGTAATATTTAATTTATGTTTTTAAGAAATAAAGAACACTTAAATATGTCAAATGCAGTTTAAAATTGTCGTCACGATATTTTAGGGCAAGGGGTTAATCAGTCTCCTGCGTGCTTTCGAATTTTAAACATTTAAATTCGGGACACCCTGTAGTGGACGGTAACGCGAGGCACACAAAGTTCGAAATATCGAGCTTTTACGTGGCGCGTACTTACAGTCGTTGGCAATTTTGCGTTCGGATGGAGCTATTCAGCTGGTATGCCGGTTTGCTTCCGGACAATATTCCGTTTGATGTGATACCGTCCCATTAATCGTTTCGTTACAGTCAATCGACGTGGTTGAAACTTTATCTCGCGTCCGTTAGTTTTGCTCACTGTGTAAGGTTTGTTACGGATTATTGGTTACTTCACGGTGGACAGATAGTGTATCTATTTAATCGTTCGAGGAATAATTTCATTTAAGATGAGGGATATTTTCACTTTCATATTGGAATCTTCTTTAAAGATTGGGAAATTTCGAAGCACAAATTTCAACTGTTTGAGCAACTTATGATTTTTTAAAAGGTACTTTTTCAAGCATTTTGTTCTTATAGTTGTATCATAATAATAAGAGCTTTATATAGGAAAAACTGATTGGTGAAGTTTAAATATCTTCGTAATGATGCTAAAGTAAACAGTTAAATTGTTCAGTAATGTGTAGCAATCTACAAAGCGTCTCGTTATTTAGAGGTTTTAAATTGATCGCATCGAAGCTTGGGGAATTAAATTCAACAATATTTCTTAAGTATGTCTCTATCAGTTGCTTAGTTGAAAATCTGATTGCTTTTCTTGATAGGAGAATGTTAAAGAGATATAGAATTTATCTAAAAATTTTATTAAACTTATACTTATATAGACAAATATAATTACAATCGTTTTACACGACGATATTTTATAAATGCTACTTTCAATATAGTTAATGTATCATATTAACCCCTTGCTCTAAAATATCGTGTCAAGCTTGTGGCGAAGATTTCAAATAGAATTTAACAAATGTAAATATCACTTGATTCTTCCAAGTCCGAATTGAATATTACTTTTCTATTATTAGTTGTAATGCTTTTGAGTAAACGTAGACATAAAATAATTGTAGAATTTTCCGCTTTTTATTATGAATTATGAAGAATGAAATGTCTCTGTTAAGCGTATTTGGGAAAGAAATCGTAGGGCAAGGGGTTAAATTCATCATTTCTGATATCTGCAGAATTTATATAAATTCCTTGATACTCGAAACCAAAGATATCTGAAGACAATATTTATGTACAACTTTAAAATAAGTATTAAGTCAAATTTGCGTTTGCATTTGCATTTTTAAAATACCTATAAGCAACTTTCACGTAAGTGAAACAAAATTGACACCATAAACAGTTGTGATTATAAAGAAAATAGATTTTAATACTATTTTAACTACCTAGTAAATGAACAAATAGCTCACAAGCAGAATATTCATTTAAAATGTAATCATGCAAAGTGTTTCTGATCCAGTGTTACAAGCAAGAAAAGGAAATTTCTACACAAGAAGATAAATTGAAAGGAAAGAATGAAATCCTTTCATTTATAGCTTCATTGTCGGTCAAATCAAGTTTGAAAATTAAATAGACACATGTTCAAATCTGCGATTATGTATAAAAATGAATGCAGTCTCGTTAAATCTTTAGCATTCATTTATGTGGAAATGAAACCTCGATAAAGTATCATTTTACATTTCCAATTTGCGTTTTCATGTATTATAATCTCCTCCCGTTTATTCAGTCGCTTTCAAAACCTAATTAGATGAAAACCAAAGTTCTGAACTAAAAAATTTGATTCTTTGGACTTGATTTATGTTTCATGTAGGATTTTGTCGTTTTGCTTGTACGACCATATCATAAGCACCCTGTATAATTACATGTACATCCATCACGATTTCAATACTACAATTAATAATAATGAATTAAACAACACGCAATGTGCTCTCTGATTGTGATTATTCTGCAATCATATGCCATTATTTTGTCGTTACGACATTTATCATAATTTCAACAAAAAGCTGTGGTCATATCCCGACTTCTATTGGTATCGAATAGGGAATCTCATAAATCAAGACGTTTTCGATAACCGCAGTCACGTCGGTTCGATAAACAAAATCGTCGAATCGATGATGGAAAATCGCAGGAAACGCAGAGAGCCCAACGCGTCAACCATGATTCTCGTTATGACCGCTGTCCTCGTGTAATTAATGTTATCCTGCCGAAAGCCGATCTCTGCCTTCTGCTAGCTGCAAATGAAATGTACACTGAATTGAATGAAAAATAAGAGTTGCAATTCCTTCAAGATATCTTGTATTTATTCTTTGTTTTCTCTTATTCTCTATATTTATTCTTATTGTCAGTCACATACAATAAAATAAATGGTTTCTATAATATATTTACCACTAATTTTAACTAAGCTACCAAAGATTAAAAATTTAATTGAAATAATAAAATTATAATCTGAAATTGTTTTCGAAGTTTCAATACAGAAGGTAAAGAGATATTAAAAAATAATTTTGATAATCATTATAAGTAAAGTTGAAAACCTAATTTAAGAAAAATAATTGAAATTAGAAAATACTTTTGAGTTAAAATTCTTGGAAAGTGTTTTCTAACGCCTTTAGTGAAAACGGGGTTAAAAATCATTGAAATCGATGAGGTAATAGTTGATTTAAAAGTTCATCAAGAATGGAATGAGAACTCTAATGAACTAATTATCTGCTCTCCTTTTCATTTTGTTAGTACTCTCATGGTCGCTCCATGACAAACAGTGTAACCTTATCCTCATTTTTGTTCGACCAGCAAAAAAGGAAATCGAATTCCATTTTACTTCACAAAGGTATTAATGCTTTGTAACTATGGACATTATCGTTAGCAGTTCGTTTTATCAGACCTTCCTGTGAACATCATTCTTCGAACGATTTAATAAGGAATAGTAGCTTGAATTATAATTTTATTTTGCTCAGACTTATTATTAGTTTAGATCAATTGGAGTAGCAGTTTAAAAAAATCGCATTATTGTTTTATATTTGTTTTAAGAAATCGTTGTACAAATTAAAAATAACACTTCACGATACACAGACATCAATTAGCTTTAGACGTATTATGACACTACAGTAGGTTTTAGAATAATACTTGACGCAATTCTTCTTTTAACTGATCGTATGTATTAAAAAGTTGGAACAACCCTTCAAAGTAAGGATTAAATAATATATTCGTCAAAAGTAGCTAACTGATTAAAGTTTAGAGAATACAAAATGCACGTCTATGTCGTAGCATTCCGTATATTTGCAGCGAAAAGATTGAACTGAATCTTACTGTACTGTCTAATTACATACATTACATCATAAAATCAGATCGACTGGATCCAGCATGAAAAATTCATAATTATCCGCCTCACCGTTCAACTTTCCCGTTTACTGGCTTATAGCGGTTCATGTGTTAACACTGGAACTATCAAGCATTTAATACGATTTATATGTAATCCTCATAAATATTGTAACAATAGATTATTTTCGATTTTTTCAGACATTCTTATAACATTCAAGTGAAACTATTTATTTCCAAAATCATTTTGAATATTTAATGCTTTGAAGATATCAATAATTGCAAAACAAAAAAGACCAAAACCAGTCAAAATAACTAGTTATTGTAATAGTTCTAGTGCTAAGGGGGGACACTACCTAGCAACATCCTAAACATAGATGAACTTTAGGAATTCTTTTGTTAATAATTATTAAGTAAAACCATTTGATTCTTCCTGGGTGTATAACTGTGATTTTCTCCTTTATATTTATATTTTTTCTAAACTAAAATATTACAAAATGGCGCAGTTACTCGCTAGCTTCGGAATCCTCTTTCGTAAAACATAGATTGCTGGAAAACTGGATTGCAAACAACTCAAGCATCCGAAGACAAAAATTGTGGTGAATTCATAAACAGAATTACATTACCTAAATTGTAGCGTATGCAGCGATTTTTCGATATCTCAATTACTTAATTTTTCATGAACATTTGGAGCTACCTTTTTGGAGTAAAACGAATTTTTGCACTTCAAATGCTTGCTACCTTCATACTAATTAAAATTTCGTAAAATCCGTGCATTACATTTTAGACAACATATTTCTGTTTATAAATCCTGAAAAATTGGTCTTTGGATGATTCAGTGTTTGCAATCGAGTCCGCCAACAATGGGTGTTTTATGAAAGTTTGTATTACCATTTTGTAACATTTTGGCTTAGAAAAAATATAAAGCAAGAGGTTACAGTTATACACCCAGAAGAAGTAAAAAAGTTTTACTTAATAGTTAGCAACAAACAGATTCCTAAAGTTTACCTATGTTTAAGAGGTCCCTAGGTGGTGCCTCCCTTAATTCGACGCCAATAGTAACCCAATTTCCAGTCCACGGTGGACTCGTTCGATACGCGATAGAATAATGCATAACGCCGGCAAGAAAATATCGCCGGGCGAAAAAGCTGATACACGACCGACGAACCGGTCGCTTTGTGCTGATAGTTTTTTAAAGCGGCCAGTACATCGCCTGATCGACGTGACATGCAAATTTATGCGGAAGCGCGCTCTGTCGCCCGGCACAGTCGACTCGGAAGACAGGCCATTATTGTTGTGTTTGGAGGGGGGGAGGGATGAAGGCGTGCTCACGCCTTTATATGGCAACTGATAAAGGACTTCGTGTGTTGGTAGTTATCTACACTACCAATATTGCGAGAAAAATGTCCCCACTCATGGTTACCAATTTCAAGCGTTAGTTTCACTTTTTATGTTATTAAAAATACAGTTGGGCTTTATTTAAATTGTTTCAGGTAACGACTTACTTATAATAATATAGCTGAATGAATTTTTAGCACAATATTTGTTACACTATTTTAGTTAATATTTATTTATTATTGATTAGAACAATATGCTAACACAAGGCTGTGAATCGATTACACAGTGGAACAAATTTGAATTTTTTTTGCGTCTTGCAATAATCATTAAGTGCTTCTTATAGAGTTCCTTACCCTAAATAATAATTAAACGTCCGTGCGCGCGCTCTTCACGGACGTTTTCTTAAAGTGTCCGAAAGAAAAACCGTTCTCACGCTTCTCGCGGGGGGTTCCTCTTCAGAAATGTCTGCAGAATCCAATGGTATATAGCAAATTCGTGCTAGCCAATCCACATTTCGTAGAAATGTAATAGAAATGCACACAAAGTACGCACTTGTATCCTTTTTTAAACTTCGATCATCATTTACAAACATTTAATGATATGCAAAATTCAAAATTTCTATAGCTACATATTCGAGCAAGTCTCCTCTAGTTTCTACGATAAATTTTCACTGCCTATCATTTTTAGTTTTTACGTAACACTTGGTTTTCTGAAAAATTCGACTGTTTTTACAAAAACCCAGTTTTTTCGAGAACTGGACGTGGCCCAGCAATTTGGTTTTCGCATTTGTATTTAGGGTAAGGAACTCTATAAGGACCACCTAGTGACTATTACAAAACAAAAGTCGTGTTCCACAATCTTACTTATAAGGAAAAGTATCGAACCCGGTAGTTCAAGAAATTATGAAATTCTGTGTGTAAGTAGAATAAGTAGAATCAAGCCTAATAGATTGCAATTTTTGTTTGCTCCGAATTTCGCTTTGAAGAAATAAAACCACGACTTAAAAAGATGTAAATTTTTCTTTCTCGTGGATTATCTTGAGAACGGTAAGAGATTGCGAAACAAAGTTTACATAGAATACATCGTTCTTTCACGTCTACAAAGTTGTAAAATAAAATTTTCAAATCAAAATTTTGACAAATTCTATTTCGCAATATTACATACGTGAAAGATCAATGTATTTTTTGTTTAAACTATTTTTATGTAACGAGAGTTAGATAGGTCAATCCTGTGTTCTTAAAACTAGCTTATTTACTAAATACTATATACTTCTTAATATTTCTTGTTTATTAAAATTGACAGTTTTCAAACATATAAAACAGTCCACTAAAAACAGGCGAAAAATAAGTAATTTCACAATTTCCAATGTTAAATGAATTGTCGGAAGAAACATCAAACGCAACAGATCACATTCGCGCGCAATCAAAGCCTCACTTACTCTCGATTACGACCATAAAACATCAAAAGTTACGTCTCGGTTCGCCCAGAAAGAGAAGCCTTGAAAGGTTAACGGGCGCAGCGATAATATTCCGTTCACCTTTTCTCTTCGAAACTGGTTACACGTTTCCACCGCGGCATTCTCATACTCGGCACCCGCGGTACGTTTGAAATTTTCCATGAGTAATTAGACTTTTACTTGGCTCGCAGTTCAAAGTTCCGAGTGAAAGTTTAATGAGTGGGCGAGCGTTACCGTGAACGTTTAAACTCGAACAAATTAACAGCTGCTACCTATCGAACTTAAATAGATTAAGTGCTCGCCGTTCCACGACTTTCATACTTTTCAGTCGTTCCATGGACGTACAGGGCAACCGATGCGTTTAAATGCTCTTTTCCAATTTCGCCCGGGTCCCTTTTATTATTCAAATGTTTACCCGTTTCCCGTGGACAGCCTTTAATCCGACCATGGAAAAACGAATTGAAGAAGAAAAAAACGATTGCGGCGTTCTCAAGTCGAAGGATCTTTTTCGTTTATTCGACTCGATACGTACCTACGTGTGCGACTGTGCACACAAACATGCGCGCGCACGCATTGAACGTTGCAAATTTCAATTTCCATCACGGTTCAGGACCCGCGATATTGAATCTGGAGATTCGGGCCGGTATACCGAAATTGAACGATAGAAAAACTTCATGACATATGAGGAATGCGGTCGTATAAACAATCATGGACGATCAGCGATATTCGCATTAGAGCTCGGAGCAAGATGATAAAGGATATAGTTGGAAGGGGAGGTTTCGGTTTAATTGTGTGCATGTGAATTTATGAGCTGATAACGGGGATTGAAAGGGTTCCGAAAGTAACTATTATTAAGGTTGCTTAAGTCGTACGAGTGCGAAATGTGTAACGCTCTTCCATGTAATTAACACATTCCGTACCATCGGACATTTCAGTTATATCGTGCTTATAAAGTGTACTGTTTTATTTTTAAATGAAATATTAAGGTGCATTCACGTTTTTAGTTCCTTTCATATATATTTTCATATTATTTTTTTATATTTTCGCTACTTTGCAACGTGTACCATCATTCTTCGAGACATGTCTCATAAAAAATGTTTCCTTACAAAAATGGTATACATGGCACGGAACATGTTAACGTATCTTAATATACAAACATCGGTGCATCGGCAAAAATATTTTTTTGTTTCTTTTGTAACTTTTGCACATAAATCGTGCGCCTATGTTTCGCATTCTAAACATTGGATCATATTTTCTTTATGATTTTTGGCGCAAATTTTAAAATACCATGCGTTTTCAGATTTTTTAACTTTAATTTACTTTTTTTAACTTGTACATTTTTCGTTTTTTTATATAGACCAGATATAATATTTACAGTTGAGGTTATGTCTCTACGGACTTGGTGATTGATATTTATTAAATTTAGAATTGGAAATAAATTATTCAATTCCACCCTTACTTTGTGTGGACCATGTAATAAGGTTGTAATAAGATTTTCTTGGTTTAACGTTGTTGTGATACACAGAAGGATTTCCGTAAAAATGATTGGATTCTTGTCCCGATCGGAGAATGACACACAGCGAGGTGTTTAAAAAAAAAAAAAAAATACTTTATCGTAGCTCCGCAAATTTTGAGGACTTTTGTACAAAGTTTACTTTTGCGACGTTTATGAAATTTGTACATTGCTAAAGTTGTGTCTGTCGAGAAGTCTTCTAGCGTTCTGTATGGTTCTCGTAGTTTCTCATTTTACGTAAATTTTATGATTTCGGAAGAATCATTTATTAGTATCAATCTTGAAAATATCAATTTTACAATTTAGAAAATATCATCTATTGGTTCCAATCTAAAAGGTATCAAATTTATAATTTATAAAATATAATTGATTAGTTCCGATCTAAAAAGTATCAATTTTATAATTTAGAAAGTATCATTTATTAGTCTAAATCTTAACATTTGGATTTTATAACTGAGAAATTACAATTAAGTACAAGCGTCATAATTTAAACCAACACATTTCGAAGATAGTACTTCTAAAGCTTGATTTTGATTAAAGTATCAACAAATCGTGCTCGCACCGCAATAAAAAGATTTCAGCAGCACAAAAACCTCTCCGACATTTTGTTATCTTTCATCCACGAGTTCCTCTTAGTTTCATTTCGACTAGTGAAATGCAATTCTAAAGTCCTCCGAGTCGTAGCAACGGGATCCGGATAAAAAGTAATTCAACTCGAAAGCCGCGGCGCTGCCTTAATATTACACGCAATTAAATTGTGGCTGACGCCCTCGATCCAGTTTAAATGTAATTAGGAAATCGCGACACTGACAGATCGCCGAGACTGGCCGCGTGAAATTGAAACGATTAAATTGCGTGGGCATTAGCGTGTCGCGGAAAGAAATTTACTTCGAGTGGGGAAGCCGAATCGCAGTCTGCACGCGGAAAGGTATTATGGGGCCGCATACTACCGTGCATAGGTATTTCGACACTTTCGCATTGGTAGCCATGCGTGAAACTGGAATAACTGTTTAACACTAGAACTACTCTGCCAGTTGAAATGATTTCTTTTGACATTTCTTAAACTTTTTATTTTGCAATCTAATGATGTCATAAAAGTGTGTACATTAAATTATTTAAAAATATGATGGTTTCAATAATGAATAATATAATAATGACAAATATCAACAGAACTGATCGAAATGATTAGTTTCAATTTTTTGTAATTTGTATTTATTGATACCATAAAAGCGTTTAACATATGAAATTATTTAAAGCATTAATCGTTTCAGGTGCATAAAGTAAGGAATATCAACAGAATTAGTCTAAATGATTGGTTTGAATTTTTTGATTTTCTAATTACTGATGTCATAAAGGTGTTCAGCATCTGAAATTATTTAAAAAATGAATAGCTTATATCATACAATGTAAGGAATATGAATTGAAATTTGAAAAAATATGTACTCTTATAATTTTCATAAGGAGTACATATCAAACACATTAGATACTTGGTAGTTCTAATATTAAGTAAAACGTTCTATTACAGTCTTACTGATAATGTTAATTATGTGTAATAAATTGTGTAGCTACTTTCTACATCTAAATTCGATTTTTATCGATAAGTTTCGTTAATTAATATCATCAAATCTCCAGAAACTGTTTGTTACTTATTATAATTCAAACTATAATTTATCACAATAATAATAAAATATATGATATCTTTCAGCTTTATCACTATAAATTATTACACCCAACACTGCATATTTTTCGAATATATCTGTAAATATTTCATGCATATTTGTATATTTTCCATGGAATAATGTTATATATTTTATATGTATTGTATATAAATGTTGGAAGTCAAATAATACTATACTAAAGTAAAAATATCAAAATTTCAATACAATCGCGTCAAATGCCCAACTTACACGCGGTGGTGTATATCGGTGAACCGTAGCCATGATGGCTTCTTTCCAGAGTTCCATTCGCGCGAAAGTTATTCGCTTGGTTCTCGAAGAACAATTTTCTTCCTCCCATCGACATATCGTATCGTCCAGAAACTTATTCGATTTTGACGACTTCCGTTCTCGACATTTTCAACCCACCCCTTTTTTGCGTTACACTCGTTCCAACCGACCATGGAGATCAAGAGATTGAGTTATTTTTCGTCCGTCTCCATCTGAACTCCTTGCGGTTTTTCTTTCTCTCGACGTTGAGTACATTTGGTAAGGAACGGAGAGAGTTTATCGTGATATATCCCTTGGAGATCTGTATATATACTGATTTTCCTCCTCGACGATGCATCTGATAATTAGGCGCCTTTAACGCGTCACGGATATTACCTGCACAGTGGAGGCAAATGAAATTGCATCATGGTATATACGTATAATCCAGATGTGTCGAGAGTGTAACTGTTATTATTCGTATGTGTGTATATATTATTGTCGAGATAAATGGAATATATAATGTAATCAAATTTAAGTTACTTAAGAGAATATTGTCTGGAACCTTCTTTGAAACATAAAACTTTGATTATTAACCAAATAAATAATATTATTTGAGGTACTTACAATTAGTTCGTTATAAGGTTTATTAGTTCATTAATTCGTTATTATATACTATCGATGGAAACCAAGAATTCTCTTTTGAAGTTTGGTTATGAATACTTTTGTGCTGAATCTTATAACCACTTACTCTGATTAAAAAACACAAATAATGTACTTGAGTTCAACGATTTCATGCTTATCGTATTAAAGTTGAATAACATTCACAAACAATTAATTACAGGTATATATACCAATCGAGTATAAATAATTATATGGTTATTAGTTATACATTAATTAGGAATATTAATTCCAGTTAAATGTTATTACTGCACACTCGGATTAATTTCGAAATTTTAAAAAGTAATACAAAAAAGCTTCGTTTAACCAATCTATATATTTCAATTCACCTTCGATCATCGTACCTGTTTTCTAGTCTTCTCTCAACCTTATTTTACATTATTTTACGTCTCTGTTAACAAGTCAATAGCGATTCCTCATGAAACATCTGTCAAAACATTCGCTATTATTGCAGTTACTAAAATGAAATGTCATAATCACAAAACAGGTTTTAATTTTTCCATGTTTTCCAACAATATAAACTCCCATTATTTTGATAGAAGAAAACTATGGAGAACAACAAGTTCGATAAAAAAAAGTCTCGATAAACGAGCCTCATAATTCATTGCTGAGAGAGTCAGTGTTCTCCCAGAGGTAAGAATATCGTGGGAATAAGGTAACGAAACTTCAACGCTTCGGTATCGATACCTTAACACGGTGTTGCCATTCTTCAGTGTCACAGGGCAAATCCCAATTCGGATACCTTTACAAGTCCCCGAGTACCCTTTTCCAAGGGTTCTCGCTTACACCTGTCACGCTATGTACTCCGTAGTTTAGGGACGCCGGGAGGATTATATTTAGATTGAAACAAACCCACGGAGAGTACTTTCAGAAGATCGGACAATTCCGGAACCCAGGGGATCACTGGATTTCAGGAGAATTTCAGAAGTTTAGAATTTCGTGCTTGAAAAGTCACGCTTCGTTTGTCGAATAATGATTCGAACTAATGCAAGATCTTCCAATTTGGTTTAACTCTTATATAGGAGCTACAGTGTCTGTTGTACATGGCTGGGGGATTATTCGAATTAAAAAGGATGTCGAAAATTGTTCAGGATATTCCGTACAAATTGATCTCCTTGGAAATTAAAGTATTTTCTTAATTAACTTATCTTATAACTTTCTTTTCGAGGACGCTTAAAATAATCACATAATTGTTAATAATGTTTTAACAATAAAGAAATTATATATTTACTATATTTTGCTATACAAGTGTGAAATTGAACATTCGTTAATGGACAACACTACATACGTAGTCTCTTTTAATTAATGTACACTGAGTAGGATTTATATTTATTGAATTAAATGTTCTTTGATTTCTTTGCTATGTTTTAACCAGTTAATTGTGGAATTTAGTTTGAAAAGTCTATCATTGCGCGCTCTATGAAATGAAAAAATGATGTGTATACTCGTCAAACACAGAGAAAATGCATGTATAATATATTCTAACGAAAAACTACAACGTAACGAAGAAGAATTAAACTTTTCCCTGAAAAAATGAAAGAACTGATCCTTGAAACAAACCATTTCGCGTTTTCAAATGGTTCGTCAAACACAGCTAACTGGTTAAATTTGTAAAAATTGTCGGGTTGATGCCAAAATTTTGACGTTTTTTGTACGTGATTAACAGAAAGAGTATTCTGCACTCAACGGGTCTGGAAGGTTGCAATTATGAAGAGGTAGAATCGAATCGAACTCAACAAACGATGATTTCAACATGGCGAACGTAAAAAAAGGCAATGCGAGTGAAGAAAAACGAAAGCCTAAGAGCTGAAACGTTCGGCAGCATTAAAGGCTTGCGATTAGCTTGGGACCTTTAACTAAAAAATCAAAGATTTTTATTTTAGACTTTTGATGAATGCAACTTTCACCATCGTATTTCTTATGTTTCTCTGATTAAAATAACGCCAAACACGATAGAGTTACGATCATAATTGCTTGTATAATAAGCGATTGGAGTTTCGGATATAGAAAAGGACTTCGAATAGGAGAGAAGGAGATGTTGAAATCGTCGAATTTGACAATAATCAGATCATGTTACGCCCTTCAATCACGGTCGGTTGTCGAGCGCCATGGTATGCTAAAAGGAACCGAATGGGGGTGTGGTGGAGATAACGACATTGGAATTATGAAAAGCTCTCTGATGTTGCAATTATCCAATGTTC
This sequence comes from Nomia melanderi, assembly GCF_051020985.1. Lineage (NCBI taxonomy): Eukaryota > Metazoa > Arthropoda > Insecta > Hymenoptera > Halictidae > Nomia > Nomia melanderi. The sequence goes on along the minus strand of NC_134999.1, from coordinate 25,273,473 downwards.
ACTGTATTTCCAATTTGACCGTGAATGTTAACTACATAGTTAACTCCGTTTGACCAGTATACACATCACCATAAAGCTTGAATTGATACTAATTCTTTCAACAATGAATTATTTATTTCTTCAGGTAAATATGTAATTCTTCTTTATTTTGCTTTGGTTTTTCATTCAAATATACCCTAGGTATATTCATCCTGCGTTTGATTTTATTGCGCGCAAAACGAGAGATTTTTCAAACTAAATTCCACAGTTAACAGGTTAAACAAACGATCTAAAAACATCGAACCTCTGTAGATCGAAATCATTTCCATCGTAAAGCCCATCCTTTTCCCGTTAAATGACGCTCAATTTTCATATCTTCGCGTAATCCGAGTCGCCGGTCGTCGATTCCCCTAACTTGCGATCGTTTCGAAGCGTTGCTGAACTGAATCGACGCGCGTTGCGCCGGGATCCGGCGGTAACAGTCGTTCACGAACCGCAAATAACGTTCGCCGAATCGATTTTAATGGCCGCATAGATGTCCCGGTAATGTACAAACGCGACGTTTTGCATGGAAAACTACTCCCCGAGCCAATCTGGCCGGAACGCGTCGATCGATCCCGTGGACGTGACCGGCTTCCGGCACGGCTCGTTTTCGCACTGTCAATTGATCTTCGACGTTTAGAGATTTCCATCCCGGCTACAGTTGCACCTCCCAACGACGAACACGTGACGAACGCGCCATTCACTCGGACCCAAGCTGACAGACGAAACCGTTAAACGCGGCAGACACTTGTCAGTGCTTAAAATATAACGGCTGTCGTAACAACTTCTGAAAAAAATTCGGCAACTGAAACTTATCCGTTATTGAAATTGGGGATGTTATCACTAACCGTACCGACATTTTGCATATATTTATTCCTACCGTAATCAGCCGAATGACCGGCTACAAAATATAGGTAAACAAGTTCGATAACAAATTTTTCTTACTTGAAAGGAACGCGGAAACTCAAAAAATTATGAAATTATGTGTGTAAGTAGAGTATGTCAGGTCTAATGCAATGCAATTTTTTTTCGTGCTGAATTTCATTTCGAAGTTTTTCTTTCCCGCGGATTATCTTCAGAACAGCAAAAGATAGCGAAACAAAGTTTCAACAAAAATACGTCGTTCTTTCACATTCACAAAATTGCAAAATAACATTTTTCAAAATGCTTAAATTTGTCAAAATTCTGAAAATAACGTGACTTTGTATAATATATTAATGGATACATATAATGTTAAATGAAGACCAAAATTTAAAACCAGTCAAATGACCGATTCACGGTATAGTTAGTGTTAATTACGAAATGTGGAGAAAATTAGAATGCAAGGGTAAATTTAAAGATACTTTATTATGTTTTTTATGAAAAAATGTGTATCGCCTGTTTTAAAGGTAAAACGTTTCGCATGTGAATTTTTTTAAACTAAATTTCCTCTGACACATTAAACATGCTCCAATTTTCATGACATTAAGGGGTATGAAATTTCGTCAACTTTGACTGCCTATACGCCAGTAAACAATCGATATATTTAAAATATTCAAGCGGCATCTGACGCACTAGTATTTTTCAAAGAAATCTTTTGTAGCAGCAAAAAGCTATTATACGCACTGTGAAAACTGAATTTTCAACAGCTTTTTGACGAATAGTACGTGTTTCGTTGCTTGTTCGCTCGAAGTTGAAACTGATGGAAAGCGGCGGAACGAAGACGGACACCGTGAACATTTCGACTTCATGTATTGTGACGTGATCCGTTTTATGCTTCATGATCCGACTGATGCTTTGTTGGGAGGATTTTCGAAGGATATTCGTTTCGTGATGGATTTCTAGTTTGATGGAGATATGCGTTTCCAAATAGACCGCGGATTTTGTACACTTATTGTAAATGCAGGGCGGTTCGATCACATTTTCATAAAGTTTTATTAGCCTAATAACCATTTAATGGCCATATCCGTGACGTATACAGGCTCGAAGGATTTATGAATGACTATTAAAATTTAAACTTAATTTCTTTAAATTCAAGATTATAATTTGTTTCTTCTATGGAAAGCATTGCTAGGAAAAACTGAATACTAACAATTTTCTACTGATAATCAAATAGAAACAAGAGTGATCATTAACTTGAAAGTATATAACATTGGATGCCAAGAAAATTTATTCATTAAGGGGATAAAACTAAGTTTGTTTATTTATTACTGTTAGTTATAATTATTATATTCTTATTAATATAATAATAATAATAATATTATGCATTATATAGTATTAGCTTATTTATTTATTCATTAAGTTTATTATGTAATCACACATCGATACGAGATATTATAATAAGCTGATTTATTCGTGTTATTTGAATGATACACAGTCCTCTCACGATTTCATTTATTTAATATACTATACTACGATTTTTATATAGTTTTCATGACCATTTAACGCTCAAGGAAATGAAATTTTTAATAGTATTTTATGAGGTTTCTGTTTTTTTGGAACGCAACAAAATTCATAATACAGCAGAATGAAGGGATCTCTTTTAAATCAATTTTTGCAAGGTAGTGCATACAAATTTATGTTTATAAAAATTCACAGTCTATTTATAAGTTATTGCAGTGGTTTTGAGGGGAGAAATGATTGCTCGAAATAGTAGCGCGAAGTTCTCGGTATCTATGAGAATTGTATTTTTTAGTTAGGCGGACAATTCTTTGGTAATGGATTGGAAGTAATGGCTTGTAGGAAAAGTTTATGGAATATTACGATGAAATAGAGTATAGAGGAAGATATATTTCTCTAAGTACATGTTCGTATAACGTATTAGAATTTCCTTCATTATTTTATGTAGTAATCCATTTCGGTGAATAATATGGAAAACTATATTTTCTTTAATAAGTGCAGTTATAATATATTGTGAACATTTATCTTACGTGATACAATCTTGAAACACACCTTAATTAAGAGATTAAGGATTACAATTGAGCGCTGTCCCCTTTTAAATATTAATCCTTTAAAATTTTTAATTAAAAACTTCAATTTGTTGGAATATCTTGAATCAATTTTTATCCTAATCATTCGAAAGTAAATAATTAACATTCATTGACAAATTGTATTTTAATGAATATATGAACCACGAATTAAATAATCTTTGAAATAACACATTTCCAATGCTCGAAATACCATAGCAAATATTTGTATTTCGACTAAAACTAATACCACGTTCAAATAAATATTTTACGGAAAAATTGTTAGTTTTCGTTCGAGCTCATATTTAAACAAATGTTCTATAAAAGCCATCCGTGTCGATGAATGATTGGAAATTGCGTTCTGACCGCAGATGCGTGCATATGATGACGCACAACTCGAAATGCATGTCGCGTCAAACGACATTCAGCCCTACGCGCTCTATTAAGCGCGCCTAGTTCAAACTTTCTGATTAAGTAATAGGCGATTAGTAGAAGTTCTGCATGAACCTGGTATTAGTCACGTGTGCAAATGTCGGATGCACGATTTTCTAATTACTCTCCTGTCTCGGGCGTACCGAGATTTAACTCTATACTCTGCCTATTCAGTGTGATTAATTTATTTGGTGAAAATATTTCCTTCATGTTGATAATTATGATGTAATAATGTAAAATTTATTGTATAATATATTATCAGATAATAAAAAATGAAGCTAACATTTTCGTTCAGAACTATTTAAATGACATTTAACATTCGAGGAACAGATCATTCTACTTTAAACTTGGTGTTATTAATGATTAAACTGTGAATATTTGTGCACATTCAAATTTCGAAAATCATAATTAGAAAAATAGAATTATTATACAAGAGAAAATAGTTCTTTCTAATATGTTACATAAAAAGTATAACACTTAGGTTGTTTTCTATATTTTTCGTATTTTACGTATTTCATAGAATTTTCAATTTTCAAATTTTCTATAAATGCATAAAAATCTGCAGTCTATTAACAATGTTACGAAAATAGAAATTTTTTAAAGTCCATTATAAACTTGATAATACACATTTATGTTTTTATTTGTTACTTTTGAGTATACGAACGTATTTCAAAGCTTTTTCATAAATTTTTTAAAATTTAGATTATTTAAAAAAACTTGTTTCTACAAAAAGATGAACTGGTACCAAAATAGTTTATTATTCGTATGAATTGTTACCAATGGGGCGCTAATTAATTACGTAATAATCGATTCAATTGCGAGTACCTTTTTGTAGCTACCAACTGTTTCCAACATACAATCACCACTGAAATAATTACAACGCATTGTAATTAACAATCAAGAAAAATAACTAGAAATCGAACTATCAATTGCATTTCAATCGTCAATATCAATACGTAATCAATTTTGCCGGAGTATCATGTCACTCTTTTCATTACTATTTGTCAGTACAGTCACATTGTTTTATCCCAATTCGACCATCTATCAATTCAGCTTGCATACCTTACGTAAGGGCTCGTCTAATGGACGGCGCTAAAAAGAATCAATTCTCTGTCATTCTTAAATTGTCCCATCGAAACCTAAAAGCGCTTCTTGTCAGAGCGTCCAGCAACTTTCACTAAAGCCACTACATTTTTAGCATCGACAATGCACACTTCCGGATACAGGCTTCTAAAATCTTATTCCCCCAGTACCGCCTTCCATTCGGCCACGAATGGCGCTTCATTGTGCACAGATCACAATTGTTCCATCGAACAATAACGAACCAGCCATCCCGGGGACAATGAGAATATTTCAATTTCCGTGAAATAAATCTCGTTGCACAAAACTCAGAGCACACCGTCGTGTTTTATAGGGATTGCGCTTTATAACACGTGGGAATGGTGTCACGTATAAATTCAAATTCTGACGACACGTTACAATTGTAATGCACATAGTATATACCTACGTACAGTGAATCGCGTGATAGAACAAACTGAAAATCAAGGTGGTTAAAGAAACTTTTCTTTTCGCTTCGACGGAATGTAGAATGGTTAATGTGTTTTCTAATATTTTATATTTTCCCGTAAGAAGTTAAGATGTATTGAGTTGATGCAAAAGTATTAATGTTTTCAGTTTTTAGATTTAGGTTGGTAGCTTAACTGTTCGCTGGCTGAATGAAAAGTAAGTGTAGGTTTTTTTAAATAAAATAATCGTGAAAGGGGGAAGACTTTATTGTAAAATATACTTGCGCAACAAACTCGCTCAATATTCGGTTGGTGCCTTACGACAGACTGCGTGACTCGCGAGGTGACGCATCGGTTTTTTGTTTTTCGGCAAAACAAACTTTTTTTGGTTTGCGCGGGAAACGTCGCTTCAACGCATAACCGTATCTATTGTAAACTCGGCCGGTGCCTGTTAGAAAAGTAAAAAGGAAAAATGAAGTGACCTTTATACACGTTATAATAACTTCAAGACAGATGTTATTTGTTTCGAAGGAAAACATTTGTTTCTTACCCACGTACAAGAAACGTCAGAATTTTTTAATCAAAGCAATAATAACGTTAACCCGAAAGTAGGCTACTTTGTATGAGAATTGTAAAAACGGGCATAGTAACAGAGAATAGAGATTGAAATGCACTTGGACAAATAAAAGTTTACTTATATACTGTAAAAAAAAGTTAGAAATCTAAAATATGTTATAAAATGTTATTAAATTCTTAATACATTGACGACTACGTTTTTGAACTATCAATCCCATAAGAATGTTGTAATGGATGTAACTAATTAGTACAAAACTTTTAAATGATTGGATAAAGGGAACTCGAGTAGCTTCACACTCCATTTTCAAAAATACACTTCATCAAATCTTAAAATATTAATTTTCTCAAAAGTAGAAAATACTATAAAATACAACAGTATTTTCTCTATATCTCGAAAAAACATTCTCAAAATTAAAGACAATGTTTAAAGACGTTTACACTTCATATTAAATATTTTAAATTATCCACCGAATAAGATATTTTCCAAATCTTCTTAAATTTGTTATATCCTGATTAACTCACGTATTTCAAAAACTAGCCCATATTAAAAACTTTGATCTACATTTCATTTCAACAGTTCAAGCTAAAATTCAAAAGCGGAAGAAATAAATCTCCGAATTTGTTCAACTTTACTATACTTAACGCCTTAACTCATTTTGTACGCAAGTGCATCTATATTTACCTCGCAGATTGAAACGAAGGAATGCGATATTTGCGTGCCTCGTTTCCTTAGGCACGAATGAGAACCAGGAAGAAATAAGTAGCACGATTGTAGAGGGTGGCAAAGGGGATGATAAACGCCGCCTCGAAGAAAGTTCGTTCGACTGGTCGTGATACTTTATGACCGGTTAAAACCGCGGCAATAAAGTTCGAAGCTGAGAATTATCTTCAACGATTTTGCTATCCGTTTTAGTCTGGCTTCCATTGGACGAGAGTAGGTACAATTGAATTAATAAGACTATCGTGATTACTTCATGTACGGGTTCCGAATCCAGAGACGCAATTCGAGGATCCTAAGAAACTACTTGATTTACGGGTCACGTTTCTTCCGGTAAATTGGCCATTTTCATTTCATTTTCGCGGTACGTTTGAGACTTATCTGCCAGATTAAATGAAAAGTATATGTCAAAAGGTGGAAATATTAACTTCGAAGTGTGTATCGTTGCTATTTGGCAGTAATATCTACTTGTTTATTGTTTCATTATTTTGAAAGTATCGTTACGTTTCAAGCGCAACAATTACTTCAGAAATTTTCACGGTACTTGTTTACAGTTTATTTTTGTTTATTTACATGGTACACATTATTTATCGTTAACAAAATTTAAGCAGTTATGTGGATTTTTAAAATTATGATTCTAATACTGTTCGGAACATAAATCGGAAAATTAAAAATATTTTATTTTTATTCCTTTGATGACAAATTTTCCATTGTTTTGAGTTTCTTTGTGTGCAGGTGTTATTTATCGAATAGAAATAGCAGTGTTCAATTATATGTATAGGAAAACGAAGACTGTTAAATAAAATTGTTTTGTGACAAATCGATTAGAAAAAAATGTTATGTATCACGTTATAACTTCATTATATCCATTATACATTATATGTTATAAAGTAATTAGGTTAAAAAGAAATTTCTGAATTTAAAGTTTATACAATTGTTTTTGTTAGTCTAATTAATTTTTTCATTTATAGTCCAGTATTTGAATTCTTAATGGGATGACACAGAACGATCAGCTGATTAAAATAGGCTATACCGAAGTGAAAGGCTAGGTTCAACCAAAGCTCTGGTCGCGAGCATTTAGAATTATCGGAAATAATCCGGTTCAGCCGTTGACAGGCATTCATTTAGCAGCGGCGGTAGAATTGTAACGGAAAAAGGCGGTTGGTTAAATTATATCGGGAAATAGTTTCCAATAGGGATTGTACCACTCTCCTGCGGTTTTGGAAATTTGCAGCACCATTCGAATGCTTACGGAAGCGATACATTTCATTTATTTTTCAAAAAACGGAGCTAAAATTATTGCAAAGCGAATAATTGTATTTTTCATGACTCCCATTGAAAGAGTTATTTTTTTATCGGCAGTCATGATATTATTCAATTATTGAAAAGAATAATTAAAGAATAATTTATATTTTGAAACAGAAGAAATATAGTGATCTACAGAAAAAAGATGAAGGAATATTTTGAAAATAATATAATAATTTAGATATTTTACTTTTCATTCAAATAAATCAAATATTTTCCTTCTTCTATATTGAATTAATATTATTACAAAAATATTTTTAAAAAGTGCCTACCGTTGCATGCTCGTTACCATCATTTCTTTCTATAACAGTCTCTATATTTATAATGTTATGTTAGATACAACGTATCATCTGTATGAAACATAAACAAAGAAATCTAATAAAAAAATCATTCACTTTTGGAATGTACCACCAAGCATTGTAATATGAAATAATCATACATACAACACGTATAAAATTAATTACTATTACGGAAAATACGAGTTGCTGTTTGTGAAAATATAACGGTAATAGCGAGCGTGATAATTAGTATGGATCATTAGTAAATTAAATTTTTACGTTAATTCTCATTTTCAAAGATTGTTGTAAAATCCAAAATAAAGAAAAAATTGATTTCGTCGATTACAAAATCTTTTATAGTAAAAATCAAGTAGAAATGCTATTGTTTAATACTATTAAAAATAGAAATATCATTATTTAATATTATTAGTGATAGAATTATCATTATTTTTATAAATTTTCAAAACTCATAAATGTATAAATATCCATTGCCCACTCATTAAAGTGTACGCATTGAAAGTAAAAAAATTAAAAAGAATACAAGTAGATATCACAACAATAATTTCTTCTTATCTTCCAAGTTATCTAAAAGTGATATTGTTCCGTATTGGGAACACTATTCAAAAAACATTTTGTCAAACGCGCTCAAGTTACTAAACGGTTATTGAACTTATAGTATAAAACATTTCTCTTTTCATTTAGCGATAGGCGATCTTCTGCCCGTATAATTTTTTGCGACAGAACTTTCGGCGGTTGTCATTGTTGTCCATCTTAAATTTTCTTATCTCGAGGTCTTTGTATGATCACCTTCCTTCTTTTCCTTCAAGGCAGAAAACATTTTAAAAATTGAACGAACTTCTACGCTCGGATAACCGAAACTTCTATAATCTCTCCTACGCCAATGCTGTTCGCCTTTTTCGCATGAAAATTCATGGAACTTTAACTTCTAACGATCTAAGTGACAATATTACGAAATTTTCTGCTTTTACAGCTGGAAGTTTCATGGCGCTGATGCAATTAAAAATTTATTAACCAGTCATATCCTGTCGTTCTTTTTGGAAACTAGAGTGTAGTGGTTGATAAAGCGAATAAAGAATTCCGCTCATTATTCATTGTGTTCGTTTAGTGCCGCGGTGTCTATGAAGTTAGCGAAACATGAAATAGCGTCGCTGCAAACGCAGTGGCCGAATCTTGAAAACGAAGAGCACGGGAGAAATGAACGGAGATCACTCAACAATGTGATATGTGCAGTAACATAGATCACTTTGATAAATTTTCATTTTCGTCTGAGCTGTTCTCAGCTTGCTCATATTTTATTTCCTTTATTACGAAGTGAAATACTATTTCATGACTAACACGTTGACCACCGTGTCACCCGAATGTGATCTGGAAATGAATTTTTCCGAATGTATTGACTGATGAAAGATTTATTGGAATTTCTGAGATGCGAGAGGATCGACACTAACCGCACCAGCACTACCGTAATCAGTTGATTGATTGGTTACAGAATAAAGGAGAACAAGTTAGATAGTGCATTTTTTTCAGTGGAAACAAAAACAATAGGAAAGACAAAAATTAAAACTGATTAATCAAACAATACAGAAATTGATATATATAAGTTAATAATATATAAGTTAACACTCATCGAAACTTCAATGCAGTCGGAATAGTTGTCTTAACACCTTGCTGACCGCTAACTTTAGCCGAAAATTATTCTCTTAAATATCAATATACATACTTCACTTAGATAGTACATGTTGAAATGACTAAAACAATTTAATCTAATAGGTACAATCTAAAACACTTTTATAAAGACCTATTTTATCTTCAGATAAAAATCGATAAAGCGAAATATAACTCTATTCCTGAACAATTCGGGTCGTGGAAATACGAGTTAATTCGTGACCGGTCAGCTAGATGTTAATAAAGCAGAAATTAAAAAGCGAAGATTCTTCATAACGATTGCTCTAGTACCTTTCTTATATCTCATATATCCAACAAAATTTGGGTCGTTCGACACGTTACCAAGAAAATTAATGTTTAAGTTTATATAAAAAATGGTATCACCCAAATTCGGGTGACGCGGCAGACAAAGTGTTAAATGAAACAAAGAAAACGCAGAATTTTAAATCCAAACATTTGACCGGTTCTGGTACGGTTAGTGTTAAGAACAATCTGCACGAAAAATCTTGATTTTTCAGTTCCTGCGTTATTAAGAAGATTATTTCGACTATGCAGAATATCAATGAATAATTATCCCGCGATCAACGTGTTAATAATATTATTTAATGCCAAGAACTTCAACACTAGAAGCAAAGTTTGAAGAGAAATGCAGTATAAATTGTGAAAAGAGAATGCGTTTATGTGCAACAGAAAGGTCGTCATTTACACTATAATACTCCACGAGTAAGTCTAACAATTTTACATGTGAATTGCTCTAATAAAGTTTGTGGAGCTCATTTTTATTTTTAATATTGAATTCCGTCTAAAAGAATGATATTATGTGTAACAGATATTTCGGTTTGAAATTAACTCGTGTGCAAATTATAACTTTCAATAATTAGTAACTCATTTATACATGTCTATTAACATTTATATTAAACATAAATTTTATCGCCATTTTATTAAAATTTATTATAAATATTTATGTAAAGAGTATTAAAATGTTCATTACCATTTATATTATATAGTATCATATTTATTAACTTTCATATTTTATATCGTCGAATTACGTTCGAAAACATACGAAATCCTCTTTCTACGTCAAAAAATATTTCATCAATCTAATTCGTGTTCGAAGCAGGCATTGCGTTCTGAAGTCATCATTTTTGCACGTAAACACACGATCAACCGAAATGACTTTTGAACAAAAATTTCATCGGCCGAATTACATGTGCAAAGTGCTGTTTCACGCTTGCTCCTCAATAATGAAACGCAAATGCCATGAAACTAATTAACGTCGATTTCGCTGCACGACCAAGTGTTATTCGACCACAACAGTCGATCCCACTGTTCACGGGCAAATTGGAAAATCAATCAGGAATAAGCCAACGCTTTTCGTTCGTGTACAATATGTCAGTATTTTATGTGTTAAACACAAATTTCGATGTACGAAAGATACGATCTGCGTTATACGAAACAAACAGCTTCAAAAGTTAAAGTTAAATAATTACATTTTTTTTAACTCCTTGGCGTATACTATTGCTATTTAGTATTGCTATTAACTATTACTAATTATTATTACTACTACGAAAAATTTAGTTTGACAATAATAAATCGATAATAGCAAAATATTTTTTTGTGTTGATTCGCGTACAATTAACAAAATGGACTTTTATTAAATTAATCTAGAAATTTCCATCACGAATCTCATTCGTTATTGTATGGTAAGGGGTTAATATGATAGAAAGAAATATGCAATTTTCTAAATTAACAGAAATGTAAAATGCTTTAATTTTATATGCAGAATAATTTAAATCAAAGAGGCAGAAGAAACGAAATTGTAATCACTGCCAGAATCTATCAAAATTAAGTTCCACCGACATCGCCTTTTGAGTATTGGTTCAAATTCTTTGTTAGTCGAATTTTCTTCAATTTCAAAATCTATGAATTACTTATTTCCTAATGTCTCTGCTTGTATGATTTTTTTATGAAATATCTCACCTTTATCATTATTTTTCAGCAATGTTTTAATCACTTTATACGAAGGCAATAGCGCAATGTTTAGTACGCGTTATAGGAGTACTGCAGTTTCAATGACGTATACTAGTGCCTGAAACTATGGAATTTATTTGTTACTAAGAAAGGGTAATATTGCTTTTGAAACGTTAGTTCAATACTTTAATTTATTATATCGTGTTAAATTCGTGTTAAGTGACGAAAACGTCAAGCAGGAATAAGCAGAAATTAATACTGTTCAATCATTTTCAGTTAAAATGAAATATTGTTTCTGTATTATGAACAGCTATCTTCTGGAATAAAATTAATACGATAAATATGGAATCCTTTTTGATTTCTTGTAAATTATTAACGACATATGTTAAATTATAGAACAAGGAGTTAATGAAATGAGGCACAAAAGTATTCATGTAATTACTGACATCGTAAGTTTGATGGTGTCGTTAAAAAAAATTTTTTTCTTTTATTGGTCATGAATCCTGCCGCCATACTTTCGACACTACGTGTAGGTCACTAATCTCAGGAAAAAAGTTTGCCGATAAACTGACCGTCTTTTACGCGGGAACTTTTGATAGCACATCGAATAACTGAAACTCGTGTGGCAGAGAAACAATTTTTCTGAGAGGTCGATATATCGTTATTGATATCGATGGTAAAACCGAAGGGTTCCTATTTTTTTTTATTGTCGTTTCATCTTTTTATTTTCTTGTTATGAATCTATATTCCGTATTGTTATGCATATACAAGATAAGCCGTTATAACTCAACAACCTAAATAACTTTTTCGGTTTTGGTATTATAAAAGGATGCGCTTTTTCTAAGATTTGTACACAAAAGTTCATTACAATCTAAGTTTTATATGAGTATTATTAATTAAGTATTAAGTACTTAAACTTGATTCTAATTGAAGATTTTCATTTGTAATTCGGCTAGAAGGTGCAGAGTATTTCGTTTTACTGTGGTTAAATTCAGTTAATATAAGTCTGAAGTTTTATTGAAGCATATTAAAAGTGCTCTTATATTTTTAGTTAGAAATGTACAGTTATCGTTGTACAACATAGGAATACATCAGCGATATTTACATTAATTTGTTTATGCAGGCTACGTTTGTTATTTACGAACATTGAAGATGTTATAATACGAATTAAACTATACAAACCACATCGTCAATATTTAATATTGACTTTAAGTCAAGTAACTAGGGAGTATTTATTATTAAGGACTAAACTTCAGATAATGATTGCAGATAATGATTTAATATAAACGGACTACGTAGATATATCTACTGCTAACCTACATTATGTCATAGTGTAAAACAAACCAGTTATAATTTCCATCATGTCCCATATGCTCGAAACAATCCTTTTTTAAATAAAAATGAGTACATTTATATATCCTTGTAATGGACAATATAATTAAAACTTTGAAGAAATTAATCGATCGATTAAAAGTAGTACTTTCTCAAATTTTATTTTCTAACTTTATCTATTTTGTGTATTGCATTGAATACGATACGTATCTCTTGATATATTCTTTTATTTTATAATAATTAGACATATTACATATTTATATTAAATCCTACTGAATCTAACAGTATTCATTGATCTAGTACGACATTATGAAACAATAAATCTCCATTTTATTTCACACAGGTGGCCACAAAAACTCAATTTTGATATCAAACACTGATCTACTAAATAAACCTAACTTAATTTCGCGATGCCGAGTAGTAAATGTAGAAGTAGTGAAAGACATTTTAAAAAACCGTGTACACTGCTTTCAACGCCAGTGTTTATTCCCCAACAATTTACTTATCGTTAGCTTTGTTATTTCATTCAGTCAGTCTATTTCCTCCACTTTCGCATGCACTCACTACAACAACCCTCTCCCTATTCCCCGTTACCGTTTCTCCACAATATAGCGGTCTATCCGTTTCTCGTTGTATTTTCATGTTTTTCCATTTTTCCATTTTCTCCACCCCCGTTGCAATTCACTTCGCTCTTCTAGCTTTTATCTCTCCGAATACGATATCCCGGATTTCGGTTTCGCCCCCACCCCCCTTCCCCACCCTCATGAAAGTCCGACGCATTCATAAACACAATGCACGGAGAAGTGGTGGCGTCAAGCGAACTTCGACATTAATGAATTTCTTGGAACAAATACGGAAGTTAGAGGGAAAACAGAAGGGTCTTCGTTGGAGGGAAGCAACGCAATGCATTCCCGTGTCGACGATTTCTCTAGTGTTTTTACGGGCCGTCTAATACCGCTTCCAATGCAAATGCGTCATTAATTCTACGACACTCGCAATCCCTTTCCGTGTAAAACAAGAAACGCTTCCGCGAGCTGTTTCGTTTATTTCGAGAAGCAAAAAATTCAAGGGAATGGACGAACGTTAGGGTTACGTTTATTTCGCTTGGTTTAACATGCAGAATTTAAAATGATGCACTCGGGTCAATTTATCGCTTAAGATGGAGTTTGATATACGAGTAGACCACGAAGCGTGATCAGCTTAGATTATTCCGCTGCTAGCAATTCGATCGGAAATTTTGTTAGTTAAAATACCATATATAGTTCAAGGAGAACTTCAAGATGATTCCACTAAATTCTTTGTCAACCCCTTTTTCTCAGAGTTATCCAGCACACCTTCAATTTTTTTACAGGTAAACCTACAATTTTTCACATTCATCTTTTGGGGAATACTGAGACGAATTTGGAAAGCATTATAACAAATATTTTTTTTCTGAATCTAAAAAGATTGAAGAACACTCTTAGTTAGAAGAGCTTTGCAAGATTCTTAGAGATTATTGAAAAAGAATAGCAAGCCACACTGTTCCACAAATTCCTAGAGCTGTTGATAGATTAGGATTAGAACATTATTCACTTGAATCTTCGTGGACTGTTTGTAAACATTTTGTTCTGTACCTTCGAACGTATTAAATGATATCGAACGTGAAGTGTTAGTAGTGTTTCGTGATCTGCGTGTACTGAAGATGACTATGATAACTCTGAAAGAAGGGTTGACAAAGAATATGATACCGCCATCTTAAAGCACTCCTTGAACCATGTTATTTCAGCTAACAAAATTTATGATCGAACCTCTAGCAGCAGAATAATCTAAGCTGATCACTCTTCGTGGTCTACTCGTATACATGACGTTTTATGAGAAGGATGAATAGAATAAGATAAAATTTATACGAGATAACAGATGATAAGTTTTCATGTATTTATTTGTTTATATTGTACTTCAGTTAATTTTTGATTTTTGGTATTTGAAAAAACGATGAGAAGATAGACGATAATTTTTCATTTATTTGTTTTCTTTTAAATATTTCTTTTATCTTCGATTATTAATAACTAAGAAAATAAACAACGTTTATTTATTTTTGTTTCCAATGTTGCAAGGGAATGTAAAATAAATACACATTTTAAAAAGAACTCTATAAGAAATATCACAAATTTTGCTGTATGTATCGATAGATTAATTTTTTCGATATTTTCCAATTTATTTGGAAAACTAGAGGTTTGAGACAATATCGAACCATATTACGTTAATACAATTGATTTATTTTGTGCAAATACTATTATTTTACAAAGTGATGCAATATAGATTTTGTTTTTAATTAGAAAAATAAAACGATTCCTCGGAGTACTGTGATCCTTAACTCTAAAACTACCGAGCAGTCAAACTGACTTCCTTGTATTCTTTTGGAGATGTATTATACGAACGTATTTATTCAGATTTTCATTGGATTATATTTTAATTTGAATATTACCAAATCAGCTTATTCAGTCATTTCTCTGAGAATCGTTTGTATCTCCTAAATAATTGTGAAAGGAGAAATCAAGAATAGGTCATTTTGACCTATCTGGTAGTTTGATTGTCAGTGTCAACGATCGCTCAACGCAAAGAGAACGACATAACCGTTAAAAATCGATTATTCCACAGGTACCGAATTTTTTCAAGTACTTACTGATCTTATAAAAGAACAACTTTATGACTCGGATTAATTCTATGCTCATGATGAAACCTTTGTTTTCGTCGAAACCTTCGTCTTAATGTCGCGAATATTTATTCTGACAGAAATATAAAAACAACTATATTGGAAAACGATTAATTGACTTTCTATGTATCGGTTATCAAATGGGTTCTTACGCAATAAACGTGCATCCTTCGAAATTGTTTTATTTTCAATCCTGTATGATATGTTTGTAAGTTCATTTCTCCTAGATTGATTATTACTGAACCGAAATGGTTTCGTTTTTCTATTAGTTTCATCGATATTTCAATCGACAATTAAATTGACATTGTTTCAGAGCACTCACTTTCATGTTTCAATGTTTGGACTATTCTATAGTATCCAGCCAGCAACATTTTTTACGCAAATTTGTTAAACTGAGAGTTTTTTGTGTCGCTGAATTAAAAAATAACAGCCTGTCGTTATGAAACGAGTACTTCCAAAAGAAAAGTGCCAAAATTAGTTTAGAAACTTTTTATTAGGAAACATATTACTAGGACAAATAATGACGTCACGTTGTTAAATTATAAATTCCAGAATCTCGAGAGCTATAATTAGAATATCCAAATCTATGAAAATTGGTTAGTCATTTATTAGTTATACATAATTAATCCGAAGAATGGTAAATTATTTTTGTCTTCTATTTATAGAATCGGTCATTTCTATGAAAAAAGACCATAATAATTGATTTCAGCTACAAAAAAATACTTCCGAAATGAGAAATTTGAAAAAAATTCTGCTGCCCGAATACTATAGTTCCTGTTGTTAACGGATGCAGAAAAACATTTCCCCGTAAATATCATGACATCCCGGCTAAGGAAATACGAACAGGGAAATAAATTGTCGAGCATGAACGGTGTTTTTATGAGGACGGCTGGATCCATCGGTCTCTTTTTGCGGGCATTAAGATTCCGTAAGAAACGACGATGTCGAAAAATAACACGGTCGTGACGATACCTTCTCCCAAGTAAAAATGCGAGACTAACCGCGATGTCAGTTCGCGTTGTTGCATTGTCCCCGCGATTGCAGTGTATATCATTCATTATTCAACACAGTGCGCCGAAGAAATTCAATGAACAATTGGTTTCTTGTCGTAGTAATATTTCTATGATATTGGTGGGCCATAATCGTTAATTTAGAACGTGATTTCTCTAGTCGGTTCATTATTTTGATGAATCTGTTAATTTTAATCTTTGTGCACTTACCTGTTATGAATTAGTGGAGTACTAGTTCAGCAATTTTTAATGTTAAATATAACTAATAATATTACATAAACTATTCAATAATATTATTTGACCTTTGAATAATATTAAATTGTATGGTATATAAACTTTTACATTAGTTTTTTAGTGACTAATGTATAAAATATTGGATTATTTTATAAGTGATACGGTTACACTACTTTTTCATTTAGAATGCATGAAAAAGTTTCTCCTGTGAATCAATGTCAAGCATAGTTTAAAAAATTATTTGTTATAATTTTTTATTATCTTTACATGTTACTTTTACATGAAGTCTAATAGTAATTATGTAAGGATTAACCTGAATTTTACAGTAAACTAATGCATATTT
Organism: Nomia melanderi; assembly: GCF_051020985.1. Taxonomy (NCBI): domain Eukaryota; kingdom Metazoa; phylum Arthropoda; class Insecta; order Hymenoptera; family Halictidae; genus Nomia; species Nomia melanderi. Next base: position 25,256,428 of record NC_134999.1, on the reverse strand, counting down.
TCAACTTATTTATATATTGAAAACATCGCATTATTTGTAGGTTTATCTAGTACATAATTGAAGGCAAAGGTCGGCTTATATTTCAGGGCTTAACCAGAGAGTACAATGTTTTCTTATAATAAAAATTTTACGTACAACTAAACTAATAGTTAAGTTAACACTTTGCGGACGAATACAGCTACAGACTGTTGTTTAGTTATTTAAATTATTTGTTTGTAACTTCCTAGTTCAGATACCAAAGCTCGATGCTGCCAAAACGAAGACATTCGCTCTCAAAAGGTTAATATTAAGGTTATACGTATGAATTATATATTCGTCGCATTCGTAAACCTGCAGACTAGTTCGAAATAATATGGACTTGCATAACTGTTTTCAGTCTAGAAGAATGTTTCTGAAATAAACAACTACTTGTTACAACGAAATTTGAAAAATGTTTGTACAGGAGATATTTAACAAATTTTAATTTCTAATTTCATTATTAAAATATGTTTAGGTTGAAGTATTATCTAAACAAGTATATCATTGGGTTATAGTATTCAATATTTATTGTTGAAGTATTTATTTATAAGATTTAAGTTCTTTTACTTTATTTAATTTTGTTTAGCAATCAAAAGAATGAGGCTTTAACGCTTCCAAAAAATTCTACAGATTTTTAATTTATTTTCTCTGTTTTAGACCATCTATATTGTACTAATTTTATTATAAATTTTATAGACTTCAGTAGATCAAATTCTACTGTCGGCAATAACGTGATTTACAACATGACCAGCATCAATAATCTTCATTTCTTAAATGGTGTGGGAAGCACATAACTGGCTTGAATCTTAAACACAAATTTCAACAATATTTATTTCCTACGAAGAACTGCAAAATTAGAAAAATGATATTCTAATAAAACGTGATTTGACAAACTTAATAGTGTTAGGTATATTTAATTCTTCAAATAACAGAGGAACTTGGAAATTTCTACAAAATCCATTCATATAAACACATTACTCATACTTTTAATAAGAATTTGCAATCGTTCCATAATTTTTCTTGTTAGTAGGTTTTAAGACTTACGATAACGTTTTTTCTCGTCTTCCATGTCTATTTCTCTATTTTCGACACTTAGGTCGTGGTGTTTCAGTATCATCGAAGTTCCCCATCATCAATGTATTTGTTCAGAAATCTTATGAGTGGTAACAGGATGTTTTAAAGACTTGGTGATGTTCATTGCGAACTCTGATATTGTTCGTTCATTCTTCCACGATAAGAGGAAAGGTCAATGCTACACAGATCTCTGACGCTTCATCTTCGTCAGCTACGAGTTTCAAGTAAGTTATGATGGATGCAAACATAAATTGCTGAAACTAGGTGAAGCTTTCTCTCCCTAGAATACATTTCCTTCTTCACTAAAAATATTCAATTCTGATTTCGATGATCAGAATTTAAATCTATATTTTCATGTGTATTTCGATAATGCGACGATAAGAAATTTATATATAAAAGCATGCACGTTTTATATACAAATAAATATATCATTTATTTTACACAAGGCGTCCAATCAATCAATTAATCGCGAGAAAGTATAAATAATTTTCACTTTCAAATAATTATGAATCTTCATTTCCCATTCCAAGCACATTAAATCCTTCCCAGATCCTTAGAACAAGAAACTGTCTGATTCGGCTATAAAGCAACGGTAACAGTCCTTTCACGTATGTGCACAAAGTATTCATGCAGTTGCTAGCCAACATTGTCTGTCGTAAATCGTAAGTACACGCGTAAAATGAAAGAGGAAAATGTTTTACTGCTTTTATAGGCAAAGTAATAGTGTATGTAAATCTTTTATGTCTGAAATATTTTTTGGAAAAACCTGAAGATCAGGTTTGAATATTTAAATGAAATATTACATATTTTTTTGCACAATATGCAAGTGCGTATCAAAAGTAACTTAATTATACGTGATACAATAGCCTTCAACATCACATAAGGTTAGAAATAAAAAATATGTCTAATTATAATTATAGGAAATTATAATTAGAAGTAAGCAATATTTTTTATCCTTGACCTTTCAAAATCTTAAGCGCCATTATTTCACAAATAATTATATTGGCCCTTACAAATGCATTCATATTCGTACAAAAATATATATAACATTCCACATAAGAAATTCGAAATTGACTTTAAAAATATTAAAAACATAAGAATCTACTGACACCATTCTATGGAATTAGTCAAAATCAAAATGATTAAAAATCAGTTTCGTTCCATCAAAAACATTCCAAACCCAAAATATGAACTTACACCATTCCATTAATTTCAAAGAATGCCAAAGGTTTTCCTCTTGCGTTTCCTTCGTGCCTCAACCATTAAACAGTACGCTGGCGACTACGTGAACACCGAATACGTGAATCCCAGCGTAATACTCCTAACACCGGCCACATCCGTGAACTTTAACAATCCCCGGTCGAACGTTAAAGAATATTCTCGTGGCGGCGGCCGGTTTAAGATCAATCGCATCCTCCCTGGAGGAGATCAGACACTCCGGAATCCCCCGGAAAAACCTTTCCCGGCCCGATTCCCATTCTTCACGTTTATCGGGCGGCTGTTTTAAAACCCGGGGATTCACCTACGGTCTTGATCCCCGGATTGTCAGCCGTCTGGACGATCAGCAGGAAGAGAGAGAGTCGAGGGACGACGCTCGTGCCAATGGGTGAGCACGATCGTCGGCTTACTTGCTTCCGGACGCGAATGCGGAATGGATCATTGAGCAAGCCGGGCTACGACTGTTTCAGGGGTGACCATCTTGTTATCGCTGACGGTGTTCCTGAACCTAGTCGCCGAGACCCTGCCACAGGTCTCCGACGCGATACCCTTGTTAGGTACATTGAGTTTCTGCAAGTATTGGCTTCAACAGAAAGTTTCGTCGGCAAAATGAATCTGTGATATTTGCGTCGGAGACTTTATGCTTATTGATCTTTTGCTTGAGACGAGAACGGTTGTGTCAAATCGTGGAATATACAGGGTGAGTCGTTTAATCGTGGCACTAAAATTTACTTGTCTGTTGGGTAATGTTCGAAACAAAAGTTGTTTGGCAGCGAGAGCTGAAACTATTGTTAACAAGTGAATTTCAGTGGCACGGTTGAATGATTCATCCTGTGTATTTCATATTGACAGATGAATAATTTATTAAGGAGAGAATAGGTTGTTGAGGAAATGAGTAATTTATTAGGAATGAATTTGTTTAATGAACATTCAGCTTTTCCGTTAATTTACTGACAAAGCTTTCTGTTCGGTTCAGTATTAGGTGGTAACATAAGTAAGTTCGGATGCGAGTATGAACGTGTTCTAATTTGATGGATTTAATTGTGTCTCGGATAATCTTGCGAAGAAAAATGTTAAAGAATATTGGTCATTGTGTAATGTATTGTGATAATTATTACACTTTTGATTTTTTAGATATTCTTTCATGTACATTTTGAGCAATTTAAAAGTTTCACATTTCTCCACGGACGCATAAAAACTCGCAGTCTAATTAACTTATTCCAAATGAGTTTAACTGAGTTGTACGAGAAGACGTTTCAGGTAAATTTAAATTCGGCACTGTTATTTCCGTGCTTCATGAAACTAATATTGGGACGGAAATGTTGGATACATTCGAACATATTTATGTTACAACCCAATAAAACGTGTGTCAGTGTGAGTCTCTATTGTCATGGTTGGAAACGCTTCTTTCCTGTTATTTTCCTACAACCATTATTTCCCTTCATTCTTTTTCTCTGCGTCCGATAACGATTTCTGATCGAAGTATCCGACGTTGACACGATCCTGAGCAATTTTCTTTCTCGCTGTTTAATTCTGGCTTGGGCCTTTTGCGTGCGATGTCGGTGTTTGGTGTTGGATTATTATTATGATCGAATGGTGGCCCTTTTTGGCCAGGAACTTCTTTTCTTTCGCTTTCGTCTTTCTTTTGTGTGGAATTGACGAATGAATGAATCAATTGATCAATTAATTGATGATATATGAGGGATGGTTTTAATACTAGAAATAATGTAGTAATTTTTTATAGAATGTTGCACTCGTCATATTGATGTTTTTTGATATGGTATTTTAGGAATTTGGAATCTTTGAATTTGGAGAGAAATATTATTTCAACTACATTTTATAATAGATTAATATAGTGTTGTGGTTAACATTTGGCGAAAGTGTTATGTTTGAAAGATTAATATTACAACGTTTCAAATTTGAAAATTTTCCTGATTTTTACAATCACATACTGTATTAGGTTGCTGTGTAATGTCTTTTGAATTACATTTGAGAATATCATAGATTAATATGATGTTATGACATTCAGCAGAATTGATATGTTTGAACCATTGAATTGACGAGGAATGATTATACTAAACGTCATTCGGTAAGGAATTGTATAACGTATAACATAATTTGAAAGATTTCGAGAAATATGAAAAATAAAATACGTTCACTTTTAATCCGAGATTTTGAGCAAAACTTCTAAGCAATAAAAACTCAATAAAGCTTTGCCAAGATACAACGTCACGTTCTTGAAATTTTTAAACTGAATGTGCAGTTTCCTGCGGATTCCACGGAAATTTTTATCGTCCGGCAATTTTTCCTAAGAATGTTCGAATTCACACGTTGCTACCCTGCTCCGAGCGCAAACAAATAAACAGTGTCGGAAGGAATTCCCTTTCTGTAGTTCCGAACGACTTTCCTTCAGCCGTAGTTCGAAAACTTCGGCCCCAACTTGCCAGGATTTAATTGAATAAGTTCGTGCCTGAAACGAGACAGGCCGGTGTCACCTTGCGCCACCGGAAATCCAGTAACCCGGGCACGCTCGTACACCTGGTAGGGCTTTATCGCTCGTTTTCCTACCAACTGTACAGAGTATTTCAAAAGATAATGTCACGATCCCATACCTTTGGTTCGATGGAAAAATTCGGTCGCAAAATTCGCTTGACTTTGAAAAAAGGGTTAACCTCTTGAACTCGGGAGGCAATTTATAGTGCCCAGTAGGTTTGATACAAAAAAATTATGATATTCAGTATGAAGTTTCGTATATAATGTATCAGTTTGGCCGAAAAATCTTGTCGTTTTAATTTTCAATGTGACGTTTATAATATAATATACTAAAAAATATTTCAAAGCGGTAAAAAGTTTTCAAATCAAATACGCGACCTATAGTTCAGTGAAGTTTAATTTATTATAGTGAAATTTCTTTTTAAACCTGATTTAAAAGTGGGACGAGACATTTTGAGTAACTTAATAGTTGGACACGAAATATTCATGTAAAATAGTTCTATTCCTCCTTTCGTGTATTATTTCTATTGAATATAATGAATAAATTAATTGGTATTTCTTTAGGGAGATGAGCGTGTGTAAGGAAAAAACTTTCGAGTGCAAGAGATTAACGCTTTTATCGCTATATCGTATTGTATAATATTCGTTATGAAAGTTTGAAAGGTCTGAAATGTTTAAAAGGAACCGTGGGTCAAAAATAATTTGATTTTCTACAGATTACTGTTGAACTTCGTATAGGAGAGTACAGTGCTGCAAATACCTATCATCAGATGTGGATTTATAATGCAAAGTTAACCATTTTTTTCAAAGTTAAAGTTAATTTTGCTATCACTTCAATACATCCTTTTCTATCAAATGAAAGATGTATTGTAGAATCACTCTATGGTGATCATGACTTTTAAAACACCCTGTACACATCTGAAATAACATCAGTCTGGTGAGTTTCATATCGATTATATACTTTGAACTTGTGTTGTCTGCACGGATCATATCCATTCATTCCCAATATTTACGAGAAAATAGGAACTTGATCTTGGAAAGCTACCCTAAAATTGTACCAACGATTCAATGCAGAAGTAGAGTACAAATGAATTAATAATGGTTGCTGATATATGTTTAAACGACATTTATTCACTATTTATTCAAACTCATCCCATAAGTAATGTCGTTATTTAATACTAAATTCTAATGTAAAAAATTATTACTTACATCTTCTTTTAATCGTCGCCGTATCGACCATCATGCGCACGACCACTTTCATTTTTCGATTTCTTTAATGCCATTTTCTAAATATCTAACACAGAAGAAGAATTTAACGAAGCAACATAAGAAACGAAATTGCTTATCGGATGACTTAATATCATTTATAATTTTCAATTTCTGACATCTTATGGGTCATAATGAAAACAACAAGGACACAGTAATCATTCGTGTATCGATTATATGGCTGTTTAATTCCTCGATTCATCTTGCTCGCCTTTAAAATACCCGTTCGGTACCACGATCTTCAGACTTAGCATGGCTCTCAACTGAAGAACAAAGCCGTGTTGTCGAATTTCCGCGTATTGGACAGCTGTCGATTCGCGCGAACCTTTTTCCCGTATTCTTCGCGTTCACCGTCCCTCGTCTTCGTTTACCTCGACGTTCGTTTTATCGGCGATCGAAGTAAATTAAAATAGTTCAGTCGTCCACATCGTTATGAATTCGTTGTCAACCGACGTCTTTGTTTCAGCGACGCGTTCCCTTCACCCCGCGACCCGGTCAATATTTCGCGTCGACTACCCCCGACCCCCAGTTCCATCCCCGTTCATCCCTTCCGCTTTTCCGCGCCTCGGGTTTCAAAGAAGCCCACGATGCTTCCTTCGCAGCAGATAATATTCTAGGTATTGGAACGCGAAACGATCGGGAAACTAATTAATCCTTTCATAGGCGACGAGAATTACGCAATCCTATTATATAATTTATTTATATAATCTGTGTAATCCTTATTTTTTCTAATTATATCAGGTCTTTATTTATACTTAATAATTCGTATGAACAAAATGAAATATTTTTCTTGCCCCTTCTGTGTCTAAGGGATAGAGTAAAAAATCATTAGACTGCATGATGATAAACAATCATAATATTTCATATCTTATTTTTAAGAAATTTAGGTTTTTTTAGAAAAGTGTAAATTTTGTTTATGAAAGGGTTAAAGTTGATTGGAGAGATGTTAGTGGATCATTCCGAGAGGGAAACGGAAATTATTTGGTTATTTTTTAATATTACATAGATTGAATTTTCTGATGACTGAGATATAAACTGAAACTTTTTGAAAATGTAACTGACGTTGTTTTGTCATGCTATCACAGATATTAGATGTAAAAATTTATTCGGTGTCCTTAAATAGAATTACAGTGGACCCTCGATTTTCGCACATAATTGGTTCCTGAAAGTGTGTGCAAATGTTGAATGTTCGAAAGCAGAAGGATGTAAAAATATATGCAGCAAAAACTGTGTTTTAAAGTATTTATTTATCAATATGTATACATAATGAAGTTAAAGAGGCGTGTTTAAATGCTTTCGGGTGTTTTCTTTATAAACTTATTAAGAGTTAGTTAAATACCATTCTTTTCTTTCTTTTCTTGATGAAAATTTCTATAACATGCTGTGTCTTTCTGAATTGCCCTACGTATTTGAAATATATACGTTCTCCATTGGGATTACATTCTTCTTGACATTTTTACCAGCTTCTTCCTCCTCACATTCATTGTGTATTTTATTGTTACTCAATTGTTGCTCAATTAAGTATTCACTTAACAGCGGTGCCGAATGAGATTCAATCAACTCATTAACATCTTCATTGTCGACGTCCAAGTTTAGCTCATTCATTCGGCTAACTATTTTATCTGTGATAGCTTCCGGTGTTCCTTCAAAATTTATAAAATCACTCATCATTTGTGGGCATAATTGTTTCCAGGAACCTTTCATTGTCTTCAATATTGTTTTTAAAAATGTGCAAAATAGCGAATTGTGCGGAAGTAGAAGGTGCAAAACTCGAAGGCCGCCTGTAATTAGAACTTCGTTTCAACTGAAATATCGTTTCGGAGTATCGAGATTTCAGAGTTTCGAGTGTTAGACTACTCCTACTCTAGAAAACAGCTATTAAAATCAGCTAAACATAATGATTTTCGTATGACAGGTCTAAGAGATAAAATCCTGGAGATAAATTGAATGCGATGAAGCGTAAACATCAATACAAAGCTCAACATTCATGCCAAAACTGTATTAGTGTCCAGCATTTGGTGGGCGATTGGGGGTGTCATATATCTTGAATTGCTATAATCTGATCAGACAGTCAATTTAGAGCATTATCAACGTCAGCTTATCGTTATAAGCGTGGAAAAGAGTGGATTTATCGAGAGCAGAATTAGAGAATTCATTCTATGGCATGACAATGCTCGGTCGCGTGTAGCAGAAAGAACAAAGAATATTTTTCAACCCTTGAACTGAAAAGCTCTCGGTCGTTAGAATTATTCAATGGATTCATCTCAGTTCGATTACGACTTATTTCCGAGGCTCTACCATTACTTAGTTGAGACAGTCTTGTCAAAATAGCGAAAGAAATTCAAAAATACATTCACAATATTTTATTGACGTAAATCTCTCATATTTTTTTCATGAACAAATACCTGAGAGATTGAAGTATATTTAATTTTTCTGTATGTAAAGGTACAATTAGGAAAAAAGGACACGAAATTAATATGTACACTAAATACATCGGAGAACAGTGCACAGAGCAGAAAACAAAAGCAATATGTAATCATGAAATTAATAATTCTTGGTTTCAATGTCGTTGAGTACAAGTTTAGAGTAGGTAATCCTATGTTTTGGATTTATTGCTCAATGTAATTACCGTTGCAAACTGTGTTACGTCTAGAAACTAGTCAAGTAGGTGTGTTGTATTATTATTACATGGACAACGGATAATGTAGTTCTACTTGACTTTATATTTATTGCAATACTCTATAGTGAGTTATGTACTTACATACATTTAATGTTTAGTGGTAATTTATCGTTTGCGTTCATGATTATTACAATTTGCGAACTACAATACATTTAACTAAACTGTTTAGACAAAACGTTAATTTGCCATACCATTTTATTTTTAAATGTATTTTTGGATAATTAAAGAATTAGATTCATTACATAAAAAGAAATTTGATTGTTTAATTGAAAGTGTTAATTGAAGTTGATCTAATATTAGTTCTAAAGTAAATGATTTTATTGTCTCTTAAAAATATACAGTTTGTAAATTCTTAAAATTTTCCAATTTCTATACTTGACACTCAATTTTAACTATTTAAATTTATATATATTGTCCAATTTAACATTATAATTCTACTATATATGTACATTTTATTTTTTTACATACTTTTGGTATTAATTTTTAAATTTCAATAAGGAACCTTTATTTCTGTTATTTTTCAATGTTCGCAATCTTTTAAGCTTATAATTTTCAATCTGAAATACATATACACATTTTCAATACTTTTTAAACATCAAATCTTTAATACCCAAAAGTTTTGCATACGATTACATGAAAATAATCGAACTGGAAAGCAATAGTCGGATTTTTCCCATAACTACCCTTTTGGTCAAGGTACGGCATTAAAACTTGAAATAAAATGCTTTTTCTTGCTACGCTATGGAGCAGTCTATCGTCGGTTTAATTCGGTTCAAAAGCACTTATAACCCCTCTGTCCGTCTATACCCTTCGTATATTGAAAAGATCATACACCCTTGCCCACTTGAAAATCCAGCAGGGTGGATATTAATATTTTCTTATGGGTTTCAGTGAGCAAGCAGATTTAACATTCAATGATTTGTATGAAAGTTTCGCAAAATAGTGTTATATCGTGATTTCAAAATAAACGTCTATCATAACACGTCGTTATTCATGCTCGTATTGATTTATCTTAAATGCATTATTCTTAATAAATCATTATAGTTCTGGGTGATTCAAAATTGTTACTGACTTAAAATCAAAACTTTTATCGCAATTTCATATGTCTTTTATTTCTGTCGTACTTTGGTTTATGTGAACATCCCCTAAAATGAACATTATTGTATCTGTAGGCGAATATCTTATATACAAAACTTAAGAGAGGATTTCACAAAAATGTATCAATTTATATTGCAAGATTTATAAAAGTCCCTGAAGTAAAAGTAAATAGACGACGGTAATGGACTTCTTAAGAAAAACGAAACATAGAAGGCAAGATATGTTTTTTCCAACACGGAAACTCATCCTTTTTAATGCTGCTGGGTAATGACAAAGACAAAATTTTACGTGCATTTTTTAGCATTAATATACGATATGCTCTCACAGTTATTAATGCCTTTAAGAAATATATTTTTTATAGTTATGAAACTGATATAGTGTAAGATCTTCAGTTTCTAGAACCTAATTTTGTTCCTTGTACTAGTTCTGAGTTTCTTGTGACACGAATTTGCATAACGGCGAAAAGCATGTCTACCATATTATACGGGAGTTGCCTATATATGTGCATATTTTTATTGCTATAATTACTTAAGTAACCAGAAGGTATAACTGGATAAAGAATTGAAAAATATTTGAATCGAACAAGATAACAATGAAATTAATAGAAGAAACGAAGGTTTCTTATTAAAGTTTAAAAATTACATTTATTTGCATTTCAGCAGTAATGAAACATCTCAGGTATGGTTCTTCAATTTTTTCTGATTTTTTATAAGCCTTTCTGTAACTGCAAATATCAAAAACCAGTTTTTTCAATGCTTTAGTGTACAAACGTCTGCAGTAGTCTACACTGATTTTAAATGATCTTAAAAGATAAAATAAATGATATAACAGATATTAAATAATTTTAAACACTTCTATGTTCAACACAACAGTGTACACTTTACTAACAGACTTTGTTGTTAGTATATACAATTATAAACACAATAGTACAAAACAAAAAGATTTTAATTTCACATTACTGAAACATAAAAATAAAATTCTATGATAGTTCCTTTTTTAAATCACATATAACATATCGTTAAGTATTTATACAGAATATTAACTATATATAAATTATACAAAAGAAAATGAAATATAACATAATATTTTATATTCCAACGTTTCGAATTGTGCACAATAAAGTTAGTACATTTTTATAGAAAATCATCGTCGCATTCACAAAGTGCTTGTTAATTGACGGCATCCGTCCATGCAGTGTCAGAGAAATTCGAAAGGTGTGCAAAGTGCCACGTCGCGAAATACGGTCACTTAATTATCGTACTCAGGCTGCGAACATGTCTCGGCAAAGTGACCTTAAATGTATTTACTCTTCGGCCCGTCCCGCTATTGAACCTCTTAAGGGATGTAACAGACATGTCTGTAATTCTGGCATCTTAGATGAAGGTAGTACTCGCACTCGAAGTGAATCTATTACACTCCCTTGACCGGCTGTGAAGTTCGAGTTACTTGATATAAAATTAACGATCTTTCATGATTACTTGATGAAATATACTTAACGGTACTTCAAGATAAAGAAGGGTTAGGCATAAAGTTAACAATAAAGTGTTAACGGTAATAGTTTACTACCACCCGTTCATTACCAATGGTTATGAATGGTTACGAGTGGTTCAGAATAACCGAGGTTCAATTGATATCTTTGAATTTTTTATAAAGCAAGCTTTCATGAAATATTCTAAGTATAGTTACTGAAATGACTAATAATAATAATTAATAGTAATTAATATTATTAATAACACTGTAATATTATTCAATTGATCCAAGAACATTTGACAAAAACTTTCCTTTCTTGAGAACTCAAAAGTAGAAGTTGGACCACTATTATTCTAACCTATTTATATTATTATCATCAATTGTTCACTACAGAAATATTCAAATTCACAAGAACTATTAGAATATACCAGAACCATCTACTTCTGCATTAAATGATTTCTCTATATTTACAGTAAATAAAACATTGTCATCGTCAAACTTCCCTCGTAAAGCAATCGATAAAATAATATGCTCCATGCAGGCATAAATAAATTAAATTGTTTGAAAAAGATGTCACATATTGTATCTTTCATCGCCGAAATCGATAGATATTTCCATTTGTTTGAATTAAACCCTTAACAATCGTTTTACGCGGTTTTCACTACTTCCTTTCAATTAGTATACTTTGTAATCGTGGCCATTACGCCACACTATGTATTTCTTGGCGAATCTTCCTTTCTCCGCCCGGCGACGAGTACTTTAATTATCCACGCTTTTGTATTCGTGTGCGATTTTAAAGGCACGAACTGCTTTCTCGGCCGTGCCTGAAGAGCTTCAATTATATTCAAAAAGCCGGCGCCATTTGCCACAAACCACGACTGACACTTTCGCCGAGCATCTGATCCTTTTCATTCGAGAGCCTTCAAGGACAATTCGAGCAAATGGCACCGTTTGCTTTGTCACCGGATTCGGCTACCGTTCTGCTTCTCTTGTGTACGCTGATTATCTCAATCAGATTCCACTCTAATTTCGGTTGCCTTTAAGGATTTCCCCGTAAAGATTCGCTGCAATTATATGATTTCAAATTATACAAGATTTTCCACGTAATTAAACCAAATCAGAATTCTAAAAGGATAGACGCTAGAACAGAATTTTATGAATTTAATGCATTCTGTACTATTTGGTTTTCTTTTGTAAAGAATTTCGGTTGGTGCACCATATGGAACATCATATGGATTAGTTTATAGTTACCGTCCGTTGCACGGAAGTTGGCACTCGGGACGGCATAGGGGCAGAAAGAGTTGTTTAGTTGCGTGTAATCGTATGAACGGATAGAAAATTAATATTGAAACTTCGTTTCATTACGCGCAAAAACTGTGGAATTAATTTGTTATAAGAAAGAATATGACTTATAATTATAGTCTTTTGATAAGACGATAAACTTTTGCAAGAAAAAGATATTAACAGGCCTTATATCATTCCGACATTCCATAGAGAACATGAGATCACAAAACTAATCATAAATTTACTGAAATTACCATACTAAATAATTACAAATCTATTCCAAACCCTCAAAAACGAGTGCACCATTCTATACATTCAATCACCATATGAAAAAGCTTAAACCTTATTCAACATATTCTCATCTCACCACAAAAACGAATGAAAGAACATGAAACTGTGCTTAACTTGTCAGTGTTGCCTCCAAAATCTTTTAGTCGTGCAAATTATTCAGACCACCTAACCCAAACCTGGGAAATTACTTGAATGCACGTCTTCGGGTAAGATTGTCCCAGGGTCGCGTTTCGAAATTTCACGGTTAACGTTGATCATTTCCGTTTGTTCTGTAAATTAATACACCGCAAAACACTGGGTACAATTGAAAGGGATTTCGCCGAGACAAGGGAACCGAACCTAACCTAACCTGCGCGCGGAACCGTCGTTGCCGCGAAGAGAACACAATTCCTTTTCATTCCGCGGTTCTTTCGTTTGTTTCGTTGTTTCCATACGCGAGTGATTGTTCCTCAACAATCTTCGCTTTGTTATTTCCATGAAAGCGATAATTGCCTGGCTTCGCATCTCTTCGAGATGAAATAACAGCAGGAGACCGACCCCCGTACTTACCATCTTTCCCCACTTTTATTTCTTCACCCCGGGCTTCGAACTCTGTCCCGTGATTACTATTCTAATTGCTCTTTTTCGCACACCTCTGCGTCGGAGGCACGGTGCATAAAGACGGGAACGTGATTTGTTCTTATTGTGTAATTATTAACGTGGAAAACGTTTCCAAGAAAAATTACGACAGCGTACTAAGGAAACTTCAGCTTCACTGTTAACGAAGGTTGACGTAATGAGACGTAAATTTAGAATCCTGTCGTGTTTTATAGTTGCATTGATGATGACAATTACGTTATTATTCGATTATGTTATATGTAATATGCTATGTGTTACGTTAAAATATGAAACTCTTTATAATTAAAGAAATGTCCAATTAATTTTTTAATAATTTTAAAATATAAACTCAATTATAAATTACGTGTTCCGGAATATGTATTCGATTTTATCAATTAGTGCTTTTTTTTGTTTCTGTTTTTACTATCTGGTCAATAGTTCCTGTAATTATTCGAGGCATAATATACTGATAATTTACAGTTTATTCACGTCAAATAACATAAAATCGTTATAGAATTAGTTAAATCGTATTTGCCTTAAGTATTTGTAATTGAAAAATTGGACCGAATTAACAGATTAATCGATTATCGATTTTATGAATTTCCGATATTTTCAAGTATAGAAAAAAAACGAAATAAATGGATTAATGAGCATTAATCTCATGTTCATTTTATACCTTCAATTCAATGAATCTTTTAATCAATGAATTAAATTTTCCTTTGATCATTGAAATGTAATATGCACACTGGCGTTTGCTTAAACATGTACGGTTTATCGATAAATTTCGAACTTCAGTCGTGTGTGCAATTTCGGCCAGTAATAGTGAAAACGTTTTTTCAGAGATAACATGTCGAAATACAACGTTTCAAGTGTTTTATTCGACATACGACTTTAATTGTGAAACCGTTTTATGTGCAATTCTTGTGCAATATTTCTGGTTACAATGGCACTAGCCCCGAGTACTCATACAGTACTTATACTTTCAACAACGTTTTTCAACAACGTTTTTCAACAGAGAAAAAATTTATTTGAAATAAAAACTCTTGTGTGTATTAATGACTATTGCTGTAAAATCTTTGTTTCCTTTTCGTGCCCTTTTTTTCTACAAAAGCTAGAATCGTTACTCGACGATTCGTTACCACTGTAATAAGGTCTAGATTTCTGTAAATTTCCAGAAGTCTTATAAGGAAAATGAATTGAATGTATAAACGATCTTAAAACACAATTACGAAAGATAATGAAACAAATAAATAATTCCTAAATAGTTTAAGTAATAAGGTAATGGAATGGAATATAACCTATGTATTATGAATTATAGATACTTCTATTAGAAATGATAATAATCAACATTTAATTATCATAACATCACCTTTCGTTCCAATGAACTGTACGTATTACATTTTTTCACGAGTTTTCACGAACATTTCCATCAGAAGTTTTTAAGAAAGAAAAATTTTTCCCGACATTTCTACATATCATCGAAAGAGATATTCATTTACTTTCCCAATTGTACATTTTTTTTCAATACCTCACTAAAATTTTTGTGAACCAATGGAAAAATAACGAACCAATTTTATATTCCTTGAAGTTAACAATTTTTTACCACACAGATCAAGCTACACACGGATCTCATTTATCTCTGCAGATCGAATGCAGCAGAATTGCAATTTTTTCTTGATAACTGTTACATCAGAATAATGGATTTTCGTTCGCAACTCGATATACATGAAAGAGAGTAAAGATGAAAAGTACAGAAGCTCAACTTTTAATTGAATGAAAGTAAGTTTTATAATTAGTTTAACGCAAATACATGCATCATCATCGTTATTATTATATTTATAATATTTAATATTCCCTATACAGGTTTATAAATTTTGCAGTTTACATACACGTCTAACGATGCATATAAATTGTATCTGATATATCTATCTTTCTTAATTTTTCTTATGTTTCTTAGTTACACTATGCATCTTTTAAATCTTCCTTTTCCTCAACTCATTCTCACCTTTGTTGCTTTTATCCCTCTATTCAATATTCTCATCTACTCTATTTTATTTGTTTATTTACTTCCCTTTATTTCTCTCCTGTTACTCAAATGTGCATCTTTATCTAACTCCAAACACCTATTCTTCATAACCTTTTTAACCTCAACACAACCCCAAATACTTATATTTTTCTCTGCCTTTAACATTCACTCTTTAAGGACGTCACTCTATGACAATTCTCGGTTTCTTTGAATTCCTTCGGATTCTTCATTCACCGATACAGATTTTACCATCATTCGTTGATAATATAGATTTTTCGATATCGTTCTATAGCTACTCCGAATACTATGAAATAAAACGATTGATAACACTGCAGAAGACGATTTTTGTTTTGTAATAACCACTATGTGGTCCTTATAGAGTTCCTTACCCTAAATACGAATCCGAAAACCAAATTTCTCGGTCACGTCCAGTTTTCGAAAAAATGCGTTTTGTAAAAATGGTCGAATTTTTCAGAGAAACAAGTGTTACGTGAAAATTAAAAACAATAGGCAGTTAAAATTTATCGTAGAAAATAGAGAAGAGTCTCCCGAATATGTAGCTATACAAATTTTGAGTATTGCGTATCATTAAATGTTTGTAAATGATGATCAATGTTTTAAAAAGGGTAGATGCGCGTACTTTGTACGCACTTCTGTTACAGTTCTACGAAAATTGGGTTGGTTAGCACGACATTGCTATACACTATTGAATTCTATAGACATTTCTAAAGAGGAACCCACCGCGGGAAGCGTGAGAACGGTTTCTCTTTCGGACAGTTTAAGAAAATCTCCGTGAATAGCATGTGTACAGAATATTGGCGCCACACGGCCATCGCTCGCCGGCCATAACTATTCAGGGCCGTGACTATGCGCTGTATAGACCTGGACCCCCGGTCACTTCTTATACGTACATATAATGTTTAATTGATTTATAAATTTTCATAATAGTATGAGAAAGCTTTTCACGATCGTTCCGTTTTAAGTAATTTGCTGTTTTATATGTGAACACACATATACGAGTAATATTATTACGATGATCAACACTAAAATTATCGAATCAGTCAAGATAGCCGGTATAAATTTCATTATCTTTCGATTATTAATATCTTGAAAGTATTAGATATATGAAATGTTTTTAAAAATTAATTAAGTTTACTCGAATTATAACGACTATTCAATTATACTCAGTGGTTTTACTGGTAATTTAAAAATACTTCAGTAAACACACATTGTAAATCGCGTACTTTATGTAATAATCTTTTATCTCAAATTTAATACTCTATATGAGTTCAAAATGATATCATTAGATGTACCATTTAAAAAACCGATTGCAATGATGTTTTTCCTTTTAGAAAACTAGCAATTTTTATTTGAAATCTCTTGCATGCGGTAAACACATATAAAAATTACACATGTCTTTAGAATGTGAAACTTAATTAATTTTTCTCTGAAAAATTCGACCGTTTTTACAAAAACCCATTTTTCTCAAAAACTGGACGTAAGCTAGCAATTTGGTTTTCAGATTCGTATTTAGGGTAAGGAACTCTATAAGAATCACCTAATGATTATTGTAAGACACAAAAAAAGTTCAAATTTGTTCCACAGTGTAATTAATCCTATCCACTCGAAGGTTTTTTCTTATAAATATTTATGACATCTTTGGCAATCAGCAAAAAGACTATTTCATTTAAATATTTCATGCTTCACAGATTATACAAAATTTCAATTTGAATATCAAACTTGCAACGTGTAAAATAATAGAGAAAAAGAATGAAGACACTGTGAATGGTGTTAAAGTGCAGTAGGTCGATATTGATTCTGAAGGGTCAATATCAGTATCCTAAGGGCCCCTCACATTACATGCCAATTCTTATTACTTTCCTAATTGCTACATTGAGATCTAATGTACTTGTGATTAAATCTTCTGCTCTCATTCTCAGCTTTCCTTTTACCTTTTTAGTCCGTTTATCACTACATTTCTCTTTCCCCTCCCCCTCCTTATCATTCATTTCCAATCTCTATTCAATCTCCCTTAAACTTCTCCCTTCTTTCCTCAGTACTCACTTGGACACCTGTTTCCAATACCCAGCTTTCCATAACTTTTAACCTCCATTCCGTCTTCCTAATTGATTCCATCCATCTTTCCCGTTCTCTTGCCACCCACCTTCCTTTTCTACCACCGCCATTTTATGCCTTCCACTTTCCTGTCTAGTCTCATTTTCTCGGTTCCTCATTTTTTTTTACTTTTTCTCTCTACCTTAGCTGTTTTCGCCCGTAGATTTTTTTACCTTAACTACGCAGCATTTTGTACTCTATTTTATTTCATTCCCGAGTACATTTCATTCCTAATTTTTTTCATTTTTCGGTTGTAACGTAACTTGGAATAAAAAATTTTAGGTTTCCCAATTTTAGGGTTGTAGCACAATGTAACGAAAAAATTCGAAATTTTATTATTAGGTTATAAACGAATTTAAAAAGAAAATTAGACATTTCGTTTTAGCTTTAATATAATTTAGTAATATTCTGGACTTTTTATTATCAGATTACAACATTATTGAACACTAACCGTATCGGGAACACCGGTCAAATGACCAAATTTAAAATTCTGCGTTTTCTTTCGTTCATTTAACTTTATATCAATTCCTATATTGTCTGATTGAATCAATTTTTCAATTCTTGTCTGTCCTTTCGTTTCCGTTTCCACTGAACAAAGTGTACTATCTAACTTATTTACTTTTATTTCGTAGTCCGTTATTTTTGATTGGTTCAGCTAAGAAAAGTGTCAGTACGGTTAGTGTTAACAATAAAGTTTTAGGTTTTCTATAATTAGGTTGTAATATAATTTGACGATCAAATTTTAAACTTTTTATTATCAGGCTGTAACGTAATTTATAACAGAATTTTAAATGCCTTATTATTAGATTGCAACATGGCCAAATTCGGTTGCAAGTATCGTATATACATGCTTTAACTCTAATGATGCGTTTCGTCTAAACTAATGAATGGCTCGTTCGTTCCTCATTCCGATAAATTCGTGCTCGTTTAGCGGAAACGGAAATTGCATTATGTTCGCGGTAAATGCGAGCGAATATTCGTATAGTTTAAATTGAATATCGAGAAGGAATATAAGCCGAATATTTGCAGGACATTCTACATGCATTTATGATTTATTTGTATAAAGAACTGTGGCACGTTCAACAATTTATTTTTCAAGCATAGGCCTGTCTATACTTGTTTACGTTTAAATTCTGTGAAAGTGGAGGATGAACGAGCATTCATTGGTCTAGTCGAAACGCTCGTTTATTTGTGAAAAATTGGTTGAAATACATTCAAATCTCATGTAACTGTAATTAAAAAATAGTTACTTGCAGCCATTCTAAACCTGATATTTGAAAATACTGAATCACCCTATAAATAACGCAATTTTTTATATTCCTCTTATTTCTCTGAAAGTGAAGATAAACAAAACTTATTTTAATTTAAAATATAGTCTCCTTCATTGTAGACTACGAAGATAGATCATGAAAGAGAATTCATTTCAGATTAAAAAACGTTTTGTTTATCGTCATTTCTAAAAATAACAGGAGCAAACATATATTTATGGGCTGACCCAGTAGGTATTTCAGTATTTCATGTTAACAAAATTGCTAAAAAAAGAAAGTTTTGAACATAATTGAACATACTTATATTTTAACTTAATAGTATTAACGTTAACTTCGATTCTCTTATCTCAGCTTCGTGGGTTTTCTATCATAATATTTTCTTTCTGAATCTTCCTCCTCAGCCATTCCTTTTCTCCTTTATATGACTTTGAAACTTCGTAGAATCATTTTCTTTCTGCTCTTAGTTCTATCCTCTTCCGTCCCTATTTTCTCTGTTGTTTCTAACCCTTTCAAAATGTTCCTTTTTTATTCATTCTAAACTTCTTCCTCCTCATCCGGTTTAAATAACTTACTCAACGTCATATTTGGAGCCGCTTAACCCTTTTATCCCTGAGTATGTATTTTTTTTAATATGAATTTTATGGAAAAAAAACTTACAGCTGCGCGATAATGAAACAAAACACATGTATTGATAGCTGAGTAGCAGTTAAGCTGTCAGCTATAAGCAAAGATCCCCGTGTGGTAAACTTTTCATTTATCTAGGTGTTTTCTAGTTTTCCAGTAATTTAAAATGTTCGTGGTATTTATGTATATCTTCCAGGGTGAAAGGGTTAAGGGACACGAAAGCCTGAATACCTGAAAAAATGGTTGTATCTAGCTTTTATTTTCACCTGTAAATATTCGGTAAAAAGTTACGATTTTCATAGAGAATATTAACCCCTTGGCATATTATTCACTTTCGCTTCTAAACTCGTGTAACAATTTATTATCAACAATGTAGAAGAAACGAAAACAATTATCCAATCTACTGTAAATGCACATTTACTTCGAAGATAATAAATTGCTAATAGTAAAATAGTTTTTTGTTTTAATCCGTGGACAGTGAACAACATCCATGTTAATTAAATTAATCTAGAAATCTTTATCAAGAGTCTTACTCGTCATTATATGGTTAGGTCAAAGGGTTAAGCAATATGTTTTTCTTTTTCTTTTATTACCAACAAGTACAAAATGGTAAAGTCATACAGTATTACGTGACTCACTTTTTTCATATCGTCATCCGTTGAATTTTTACAAACATTTAAAGTAGATTTTTTCGCGCAAAGAGAAAATCGTCTTTAAGAAACTACCATTTCTTCATTTTTCAAAATTATTCAGAAATCGTACTGTACTGTGAAAATGATGTACTCTCTTTAAGTTCGTCGCAAGCATTTCTTTATCTTTTGCATTCCATTTGAGTGCAAACCAAGAAGGTCCCACTTTATACGTTGTACTAAGAAAAAAATACATGAATAGAGTCTAAATGTTGCTTAACACCAAAAATTACAAGACAGGTCAAAATGACGTATTCCCGAATTCTTTTTTCACAATCATCGAAAACTGACAAGCATTTCTCAGAAATTAAAATTAACACAAATTACTAAATAAATTAAAACAAATTACTAAATAAGCGGACTTGGTTATACACGCACTAAAATATAATCCAATGAAAATCTGAAAAGTACACTCTTATAATGTTTCCGGAAGACTAAAAGGAAGCCAATTTGACTGCTCGGTAGTATTAGTGTTAATGTTGCCTACGAAAATCTTTATTTTTCACGAAATACTTGTAGCTGAAAAAAAAGATAGATGCACCGAATTTTTACTAAATTCTGCTCAATTCTGAAACGACGCGGCTTTTATGTTCTTACGGTACTTCCGCGGGGCAGGATTCATCTATCGGGTGTTCCCCCTTCCTGTGGGCACGGTGACGCGCGCATTCCTGGAACGGAATAATTTACGTTAAGAGCAATTGATTTTCTCGTCGGGCCAACGTGACGGGGCATAGACACGCGCGAGCGAATGTTTGTAAACGCTCGAGGATTCCGAGAGCACTGCTACCAGTGAAATACGTAGGTTAAGTCTGTCGAACACCAATCTTTCCGGCACGTAACTATTCGTCGCGATACCGCCTCGAGAGAGTGTTCCCAGTGAGCTCTTCACCAGTTAGCTGTGATTGACGAGTACACTCGTCATGAAGGAATGGCAATATTTTGTATTATGACCAATATATTCGTCTTACGGAAAAAGCATTTACCATTTGCTATTTCAATTGGAATTTCTGTAAAAACTAAAATATATTTGTGAATTTTGAGATGTTTTAAATACTTGAAGATCGAGACGAAATAATTATTATGAAAAACTTATACAGTGCGAACAAAGTAATTGTTCTCGAAAATATTTGAAGTATTTGAAATTGAAACTAGATTCCGAATTTATTCTAGCAAATAAGAGTGTAATGAAATTAAGATTACTTATTTATAGGTCTAAGGAAAAGTTTACGAGTTGTTATTATTTTCCCGATTTTGTTATAATTGAACCTGATTGTCCTACAGTATTGCCACGCGACTTCTTTTGTCTTATTATTTAATGAAATATTTGCATGCAACAATTATACACATTCGCAATATTGCTTTCGCTAGAAATGGAATTAGAAGATATAGCCATTCTTTGATTACGTGTATAGATCGTGTTTGTAGGAGAGAGGTGAAACGAAAGAGACATTTTTATTTAGGACTATTAAGACAGCAAAGAAAATAGCGAATCATTCTAGGTTTAACTAGTACAGCTAGTAACTAACTATAGCAGGGTATGACAATAATAAACTTTTTCTAGTATTTATTTACCATAGTTTTAAAAAACTGTACCTTGTTTCTTTCGTAAATTAAAAGTTCTGAATGGAACATGATTATTTATGAATAAAATAATACAATACACATGGTAATTGAAAAATTTTGTTTAATCTGAATTTTTTCAGGTATCAGAATCACTGCATTATTGATTTTATTCTCAACTTGCATAAACAGCACAGTATTACTATGGTATTTAAAACAAATTTGGCATTGTATGCCAAACAAATATAATCTAAATTTAAATTGTATGTCTGCAGTCAAAATAATAAACAAGAGATATCTGACGTGCGCTGTTATTGTTCTTGAAGAAGTATTTATGTAGATATAGCGAAAAAGAAAATAGAAATTAACAACACTTCTCAAAATGTCGTTTTAAAAAAGCATTGAAAATTAGACTTTTAAACGCAGAATCCTATTTTTATAAAAAGAAATCTAATGATTGAGAACACCATTAAACTGGACCACATACAATCAACTTCATTACCATCCAGAACAGCTTGTAACACTTTTCCTTGGTTCAACTTGTACAAAGTTATTAAAAAACAATTGATAAACACTGTAATCTGTAATAAAGTCTGGAAATAATAAGTTAATTAAGAAAAATTACTAAATTGCAAAATTCTAATGTATAATAAGGAAATTAAATAAATATAAGCTTTCCTAGACAATTAACCTTTTGCGTTCAAACATTTAGACACGATAAATAGAACAAATAAAATAAAAATCTTGAGAACGTACACTTTTTACAGCTAACGTCAATAGAAATTATACGCAAATTAAAGAATAGAGCTATTGTAGACAACACGTAATACTAAATATTAATTTTTAATAAATTAATCATTAAAAAATTGAAAAATTGCAAAATCGAGAAACTGAAAATTTGAAAAATTCTATATTGAATATTGAATATCGTATGTGATATTGAATATTAAATTTTATCATTTTGCTGCATCAGGCCACACACTGATTAAAAGTCGCATTTCGAGTGCAATAGGTTAATATTAAGGCGTTTATGAAACGTGCATTTGAAAACTTAAAGAAATACTGGCTCGATCTGCCTCGGAATCCACGAGTTGTAGGTAAGCGACGGATAGCATTGTTCGGTTACCAGTCACGTTCGACAGGTTTCGCTTCGGTTGCCGTTAAGAACACTTGAAGCTCGTTTTCTTCCCTAGCTTTTCACGTGCTTTCCTTCCGGTCTTTGTGCCCTCTTGAATCCGCGGCATTCGTATTATACACGTACTCCGACCTCGTCTTACGATCCAACGTGAGCTTGTTAACGCGATCGTAGATGACGGACGAATATAGCCGGTTTGTTTTCGCGATTTCTTGATCTTCTGCCAAGACTTTTGAAAACCAATTGCTAGAAACGCAATCGCGCGCGTACCGTGCAATCAGGGTTGGTCATTATCGAAATGAAATTCTACGCGAACGATGATTCAAATCAAATGTATATTTTATTCATTGTTTATTCGACTCCTTTGCTTCGGTTGACGTTATTTGAAAAATCATGTACTCGAAAAATGAATTACCTTTCATATCTCGTATTTCATTTGAAATGTCGGTATTCGCTGTTTCGTTTCATTCATCAATGTTTGTTTTCGGAAATGATGTATTTAAAAAATCAGTTGCTACAATGGTTCCTGACACTATTTGAAATCTACGTACTTCGTCTCAATTCCACTGAAAAAATAACGATGCTTTTATCCGAGAGTACAATTTCAGAAAAAATATATCGTTATTTCGTTATTATAAATAATCTTCAATTTCAAATAAATCTTATTAATATTTTTGTTGAACTAATTATTTGTCTTTGTTGTTCATTGTTCTTAAAGCGAATAAAAATGTTCAATCGTTCATAGTATATTATCTCATGAATTTTATAATTATTATTTGTATAAATTTATACTAACCGTTGTAAGCTTAGATTGTTTGATACTTTTTATTGAAATATTGAGGGAATAGTTGTTTCTATTGCTAACACATTCTGTACCACGTGAAACTCTCATACTCCACGTCACAGTATTCCCTCAGGCCATTTGATTTTTCGGCTATAAAGAGAAACGTGAACTATCGATGATTCGCGGACATGTTATACAAAACTCGTGTATCATAATACGTATCAATGGTGACGGGATGTTGCAAATGGAATAAAACTTTCATCCAAAGTTCGTTAAGAGTTCTATTCGATCGTATTTTGCACAATGAAATTCGCAGTTTTGTTAATCAAGTTGAAACGTTCATGGCACATGAAAGTATAATTGTCGAAATAAATTAATTAAGATTACTAAGGACTCTATTATAAAATGATAATTCTCCAAGTTAATAAACAAATTTAATAAAATAAATCCCTATGAACTTTGATTAGTTTCGAACAGCGAATTTATTTGCGAACGGAAATCGTAAATCTAGAGCATATTGATCATCTAAGAAGCTTCATTCCTGAATATTTATTTGGAATTTAATACATCACACGTAATTCTCAGCACATGTAGTCGTCTGATAAATCAGATTATTATTGACTATTTCTACTTGCAGTTACATTCCTATAAGGTTGCAATGATATCACGTGATTTCCAGTAATCACGTTATTTTCATTATCTTAATTTGAATCACTTTGTGATCAACAAATAATGCTGAACCACTATCAATATTTATTAATATTAATTCAAGTTGAGATAATTAATACATTGAGTCATTGCTGGAGGAATTACAGATTAGATTTGGTAGAAAACGAGTATTTGTGCGATAATAGTTCAATGAACATTTTGAATATAGTTTTACGTCATTAATTAATATATTTTTAATGTATTGCGACATTTATAGTGAATTCATTCAATATTACTTCAACTGCTACTTCTATATAAAAATATCTTTTATTCTAATTAGAGTAAAATATAATAGCCAAATTTGATCGTGGCAAATGTAATTATTTCACAAATAACAAAGAAATTCAAATAACAAAGAAATTCAAATATAAACATTTTTTACAATACAGTTCTTTTAAAAATGAGGTTAATGAAAAATAAAGGGTTGATCCTATTTCAAAGGGAATCGATAAGATAAATGAGTATATAAATCACGATAAAAACACAAGAATAATCATATGATTCTATTTTATTTTTAATCTAACGGGACAATTATAAGCATACGTATCTTTTTAATGATTATTTTTATAAATGTACAGGACATTGCGTTATATTTATTAGGCCATCTCATGAATTATACAGTATTTGTAAAATTGTTCTATCTTTAAAGATTAAGATAACCATAATCATTCATTATCCATTGATAATCTATCTATACACGCTATACTTAGATTCAAAAAATGTTAGGTTTATGTTAATTTTAAAAATTAAAAGAAATTTAAGAGAGACATATTATTTATGAGATTATCTAGTAATTATGAATAACGATATGAAGCTTGTTCAGTAAACTTAGAAAAGTAGTAATATCTCTGAAATATTATCGTATATCAAATATAATGTTATCTCTGAAACAACGTTATGTTGGCCTTATATCTGCGCAAACGTAAAATAAAATTATTTGAATCAACCCTGTTCCTTTTTGCGTGATCGAACGAGGACGAATCCAGGCTTAAACCCTGACAAACGACGTATTTTTTCGCTACACCGATTTATCTTCCCTCTTTTAACCCCTTGCACTCGAAAAACCATTTGCAAACGCCGTTTGATTTAATATACCAAAATTTTAAAATTCAATGTTCAATATTATATTTTATAGAATGAAATTAACCTAAAAACATTAAAATAAAATAGTTCTATTATTTGATAGAATCAATAGTTCAATCAATATGTCATTAAGGAATAATGAATGCACACAGCTTTTACACTATGTACGTGTATTCATTATTCGAGTGCAAAGGGTCAAAAGTGATTCTTAAAAATCGATCGCTTTTCGTTTCCTTTCATTCTCTCTTTCTCTTCCCTTATCTTTCTCTTCTTTCTTTCTTTTTCAAATTTATTTATTCTCTCCTTTCCTCTAATTTTATCTCTCTCTTTCTCTGTTTCTCTTCGAATTGCGTAACTATTCATTTCCTTTGTATTACATTGTTCTGCACAATACACTCACATGCGCTGTTGTTTCGTTCGTTCGCTTCGTACTGTTATATTTGTGGAGCAATATGTCGCTGCCGTACAAACACACCGAAAACACAATCGCATACGTGCACGCACACAAAGGTTACGTTATTATGAGGCGAACACAATTATTATTGGCGACGTTTTCTGATAATCACGTTCGCCGGGAATAAACTCCGATAATTAGAGCACTAACTGCCGCAGGTGTATCATTAAATAGACGAAGTGCCGGTTTTCACGAATGAACGTCGTTACTATCTTAATTATTTTTATTTCTTTTTTCTTTCTAAGTGTCAGTGGAAAATATATATTTCGATGGTGATAATCCTTAATAGACAAGCAAAGTATAGAAAGGAAGACAGTTTGTGTTTCTCGATTTGTCGGGTTGCAAGAATTTAGTTAATTAACGTGAATTTGACATGATCATATTGAATATTGATAAATACGTATAAGACTGTGAAATGGAGAGCAAATATATAGAGACAGCAACTAATAATTACTAGCCAGTGCAATTGTGATATTATAGACACAATATTGTATTAAATGTAAATAAGCAGTGCTATTTAATACCTAATATTTATCTGATATCTATTTAATAAGTATACTGGTTATAACCAAATTTAAGTTTTTTTAACGTAATTTTTAAAAAATTCAAATATTGTCACTGTAAACTGTATATTTGAGTATTCTTTATTTTTATAGAATCTCTTGAAAAATATTCGAAATAATTAAAAAGACATTTGATCACTTGCGATAATTTCAGACTCAAAGTAATAAGAGAATATATCGATTAGAAACACAATTTATTTACGACATATTTATTTAATTAACTTTAACGATTGCGAGCTTTTTACAGTATACTTTAGCCTACTGAGTTTTTTATGCTGTAGTTTCAGTATTTTCATTTCAAAAAGTTTGAAAACATAAAATTCATTGTCTGTGTTACATCCTGTAGTTGTATAAAGCTTGCAGGGCGATCGTTTTCAATCAAAGCCGATTTTAAAAAATCATTGCCAATCAAATTACTGGATATCACAAAACTCCGATTGATGTTTTTTTAGATATATTTGCTATTCTTTAATTACACTTAAAAGGCCCATTAGTGATGAATACGGTAAAAATATCACTGACACGAAACAATTGATGATTATTGACTAATGTTAATAATTAGCGAATGAACATTACATGTTATAACAATATATCACCCATCAATTTAATAAAAAAATATTGGAAATTGCAATCAGTTGACAACAGACTTAAATAATTCTATAAAAAGAAATAGCTACTTGTTTAGCACTAGAACTACCGTGCCATCGAAATGACAAGTTAGTTTCCTTATTTTGTAATTATTGATATCTTAAAAGTGTTAAATATCCGAAATGATTTGAAAAATGACTATTGGCTTGATGCAAAAATGTGACGTTTCTTGTACGTGGTTAACACCAATATTCTTTTCTTTGAAATAAGTAACATCTGTTTTCAAATTATTATAACATGTATAAAGTACACTTCTTTCTTCGTTTTTACTTAGTTTTGGTTTAGCCTGCTAACCGTTGAACTACCAAATTAAAAATTAAAACTGAACACACCGAAACTTTTCCATGAACCCAATGTTTTAAACTTACTAAAAGTTTAACAACCCATTTCCATTACGTGTAACGATGAACTCGTTTACTTTCTGTTAATCTAATGACTCGAATATTAGGGCAATTCGTACTTCTGTATAAAATAATAAAAGTGAAATAATTAATTGTTTTAAAATTAAACCTGTTTGGTCAAGTACTAATAGTTCTAGTAGCCAGTTCTTAAACCTATTAAAATAAGGAGGAGGCAAACCGGATCACAAGGTATCTGTCAAAGTGACGAATTTTAATAGTGTTCTTATTTCAAAATTATATTATTGATATTTTAAGAAAGTTAAATATCCGAAATGATTTGAAAAATAAATAGTTTCATTTAAATACTATAATGGGCATATGAAGAAACCGAAAAAAATCTACTGTTACAATCTTTATAAGGATACGTATTAATCATATTAAACGCCTGATAGTTCTACTTGAAAAGCAAGCTGCGTTTGAAAAGCCACAGACCACCGTCTGAATGAATTATTCTGAAGTTGACCAATTAGATTATCAAAGTAAAAGATCACATCAGGTATAGAAAAGTTTCTTTGAAGCCTCAATCGAAATTACCGGTTTTTCTTTCGAATGCGTCGGTTCATCTTTTTAACGCAATTTCTTTTTCTGTCGCAGACAATCAAATTATTCCATCAAATACACATTACGCGACGCACAGGGACGCAAAACATAAAGAGGCACTGGAACGTCTATCAGCATTCACTGACTTTTCATTAGAAGTAATTGGCGTTAATGAAAAGCAATGAGCGTGCCATGAGGCTTCGCATCTTCGTGATTTCCTTCATTATCCTGATCAATGCGTACCCTAGTAAATTGAGTCAGTAACAGAACGTCCTGCCACCTGTTAGGTGGCATTGCAACAGCGTGTGTACGTGAGTAGTTTCAAGTTTTCACGATCTATAATTGCCTGATCGAATGCAACTCGGTACGCGACGCATTGCAATTCCTCAGTTCGACTTACGAGGAGAACATTTGTCGAGCACTTACCTTTAAACTTGAGGAAAACTTTGTTGTTATTCTTGGATAGAGCATAGAAATCATTTAAAAAATATATTTAATGGCAAATAAATATATTATATTGAAAGTATCTATCACAATTTGTTTACCAAAACAAATCTTTCAAAAACGCAGTTTTGAATAGTATTATTTCACTGTTTAACAAATTATGTATATAGGCACTCGTGTTTGTAATATTTATTTCATAGTTGTTCTTATTTGTAACAGATTACATGTAGACTATCTATTGCAAAAGGGATTATTCTTTACGAATTGATTTTTCATCACTTTATTTTGGTATTCGATAAATTATATATCCATTCTTACTTATCACTTTCATTTATTTTTGTTTTCATTTGCAGTAAAGGGTAAATAGAAATTAACTGTTTAGAAAAAAAGATTTTTGAAAAAGCTAAATGTTCTGTTATTCGACAACTTACATATTCGTACTTACCTATACTCTATTTATGCCTTCTTAGACTCATGTATTCTTTTCTTTTCAAAGAATTATTCTGCATAATTTTAGGTCACTGAATTTGATTCCATTTCCTTAGATATTATGTTTAATATCCGGGTTTATAGAAATTACAGATTTATGAGTACAAAATTTCTACGTTGCGTACCTATGTACATTTTCCACCAACTGAGAAAGATTGCTGTATACCTAAAACAGAACAGCACGGACGCAATAACAGAAACTCGTAAAGGAGATTATACGATGCCACCTGAAATTTATTACTGGATCGTTTACGAGAAACATTGAAGTTAGTATTAATTGCTCGCGTGCTGAATGAAATTTAATTGCGTTTGCAGTACACGTCGGTAGATTTAAAACAGCAGTGAGCCTTTTTTCCTAACGTTTCACAGTGACGAGGTGTACCAATGTTTTTCTTTCTGTCACTACTTATGGAAATAAACAGTAAAATTTGTTTGTTTACGTAGTTTAATTTACATTTAACGGGCATTGTACGCATTAATTATTTAATGATCAGTGATAAAAGGAATCGTTCAATAATCAAATAGATATTTTGATTTCAAAAATAAATAAAATGTGAAACATGTATATCTTGTATTTTAAATATACGCTGAAAACATTTTTGGTCTGTATAAATGAAATAAATGAAGGAATAGTCGAAAGAAACAATAGAACTTGGCGAAGTCAGTTTCTTTTTAATTTGGTAAATAGATCTAACTTATAATTGTTTAATCCGTTTTTTCGTGAACATAGGATCAATCCATTGACGAAAATTCAAAATGATAAAAAACCAAAAGTACTTTCTTTCAAATTCTGTACTCATGGTTGAAAATATTTTTCAAAATTTTACATTCTCAATTCAGAAGCTTTTAAAATCCTACTGTTTCTGACCAATTTTGCAAAAAATAAAACCCGATACGTCGTTGTTTTTTTAAACAGTCGATGAAATGTTCCAATGTATTTTAAACTGTACTGAAAATATTGCCACTAGCCTCAATAACTCTCCAAAAATAATATTCGTAACATTTTACGTCAACCGGTCATTGTACAAGCAATCTTTCAGAATATAAAATAACATTTTTATACAAATACAAAGTCTGTCAGACACGTGAATCATAATACTCTTCAGTTATAATCTCCTTTAAAGTTTTTAAATCTGCTTAATCTTCAAGATTATTAGCACACACGTGAGCATTTGATTTTAGTTTAACATTAAAGTCCATCGAACGGACATTTGCTTTATTTTCATACAATTTTCACAACTGTCTTCGTCCGTCTTCGTATTGTTTAATTTTTATCAATTTGAACAAAATAAATTGCAGTCAAACAAAAACTAGAATCATCTTTGTCTATTCTAACGAAAAATGCCGCTCTGAAGAAATTAATGAAACTAACAATTACTAATTCGAGTAACGAGTACACATTACAATAAACAAATCAATCATTTGGAACTTATTTTAATAGATAAGTCAACTGAACTTTTATAATTCGAAAACAAATCAAATTTTGAACACGTTTGTACCAGGCCTGGTCATCTTTCGATACTGAATTCTCTCATTCGTTTTGCTCATTTCCGTTTGCACGGACTAACGGAAGGTAACGTTGAATTCCCTTCACAATAGCGTGCAGAAGCATCCTCGACGGAACGACGTCGCCGGATGTTTTATTAAAATTATATCGGACCGACGAAATTCGTCCTGCGACAGGCTGTCGTTACGGGGGGAACCGGCTAGAAGCGGAGGAGGCATCGAATAAAAATGAATTCGATGTTAAATACAAGCTCGGGGCGAAGCGTCGGTGGCAAAATAGGTCAGGGTAACGTTGCAGCTTTGAGGAAAGGCGAAAAAAAGATTGAATTTTTCGCTGTACTCCGTCGCACTTGCCCCATTTCCCAGGTTCTATAATGAGGGAAGAAAGACGACGATGTTTCACTTGGGAAAAAGGAGCTGTCGGTTTGAATCTTTAGCGACCAGCTGCCTAGAAATAATCGATGCAAGATTCACTTCTCGTTTTCGTTGTCTATAATTACGTTATTATGTGGTACACGCTAAAACGTTCCCCTCAGAATTGCTAATTCATGTGTTTTAATGAAATTCCCCTTTGAACGATCAGTTGTTCGTCTTTATGACGGGAATCAGAAGATAATATTCGAATTATTCGGGGTTGTGGTACATAAACAAATAAATTTTGTGAGGCTGCAGTAGGCGTTATCGTAATTTCGGTTTCTTAAACGCTACTGGGTGTAAGGAAACATTAATGTTTATTTGAAATTGTCAATTTAGTGGCAAAATTAACAGTAGAATATAAGTCGGCTCAAATAACGAATAGTTTTGTTATAAAATAGCAATATGCTGAATTTATAGAACTACAAAAGTCGAATAAATGGAAAAAATGATTAATTGTCTAACAACTGAAAAGGTATCAATGAGTACAAACTTATACGATGTTCAATTACCTGAATTCCGTGTCGCCTATTTACTCTTTTTAACAATCATAATAAACGATGATGGTTACGTAATTGATGAGTTACGTTAAGCAATATTCAGTATGAAATTAAATGATGGCTTTAATACAAAAGTCAACAGATGTCAAATTCACGTTAAATATACATTGGGGTGGCAATTCTTAAGAAACACAAATGACAATTTCTTATTGATCATAACTGCACACAAGTGTTGCACTTTTTATTCTTCGACAATTAATAATCTCAAGAATCAATTATTTCTCAAAGAAGAATATTTACACTACTAATTGAATCAATATATTCATAGTATTGTTAAAAAGTTGTATTCTTTATTTTTTATTTCCTTTTAAAACAGTTCTTTCTTTTATTAAATATTTATAATAAGTATTTATAATAAGAAGAGTCATCTCTATAGTATTCATTCTTGCTCTCCATATTACATCATACCATAACAAAAAATCAGAAACACATATTTTTGCTTATATTACATTGTCATTTCATTAAAAAAAACAATAATGGATCGCTGATTGATATGTCCATTTCATACGTGTGCTGCCATCGTCAAGAACTTTTGCAAGACCTTGTCTCAAGTTCATTGATACTCCATAATTCGCTGATTGCTCGCCTATGTAACCGTGGCAACGCGCGGGAAACGAAACGTTAACCATTCATAAACGATGTATGTATGCACACTTCGCATTCCATCAGAGTCGCGGTGACGTTCGGCGTAGGAAAGGATCGTTTCTCTTTTATTAATTTTGAAAGCTAAGTGCTCGCATCGCATACTGTCAATAGCTCTGAGGATCTTCTGCTCACATGCATGATGTCGTGCTGTAATACTACTTATTGGTTACATTGTGTCTATTCTATTATTATTATTATTTTTATTATTATTATTGTTATTATTAGTTAATGATTATTATTATTATTATTAATTATTATCGTTAGTGTTGCTCTGATGAATACGTGACACGCTCACTTAGCATTGAAATAAGGACACCAAGTCTCGTTATTGTTTTTTCATGCTGTATCGAACACGAACGTTTCACGATTACCTTATAATCGAACCTGTCTGATCATGGTCTGATGGATTTTTGTGTATCTGGACGAGCTTTTCTCTTCTTTCCTGTCGTCTGTTTAGTTTCTGGTCTCGGTCTGCTGTTGCGTAATGATTGCCACGTAACGGAAACCGCCCGGTATTGTTCGTACGTTTCTGTATTTTTGCGCCGTACTCTCTTCTGTTTTTCTTTAATGTTTACAGGCTTTCTTCTATCTCGCCTATATAATTAAACGATGTTTCTCGTTCTCTCTGCGTCTGTTTTGCGCAGCTTCTATTTCCTCTACTGGATCTGGCTCTTTTTTTCTTCTACGCGAGCCTTCTTTCATTCTTTCTCTTCTCTTCTCTCTTCTCTTTTCTCTCTTATCGCTCTCTCTCTCTCTCTCTCTCTCTCTCTCTCTCTTTCTCTTTCGCTCTCTCTCGCTCTCTCTCGCTCTCTCTTTCTCTCTCTTTCTCCCTCTATCTTTCTCTCTATCTATCTATCTGTCCTCGCTACTTATCTATTCTGATTTTGGTTTCGTCTATGCAAGCTGCTGGCTCATTGGGTTTTTCTGAAAGTGCCTGTAATACTCGGACATTGCCTGTAACACTATATGCTTTCCACATCTACGTTAAGTACTTATTACACGTGTAATGTCTGTTGATTGATGTTGGTATGTTTCGTACGAACGATATAGCATATTACTAAACGCATACACGCGGGATGTTCGATTTCAATCCGTTCAGACAAATCTCTCGGAAAACACCGGACACGGAGGAAATCGTTTCAAACGAATTCCGTAGAATTTCAAGGAGCATGAATTTCATCGTTTTCGTGTCTGTTCGATTTTCCGTTGACCTTGGAAGCTTCGGCGAAATCAACGTTAAATATTTGAATGGTGATCTGTATTTTTTATTTAAAGTCTGTCCGATGTCTGAACGTTATTGACATATTATTTATTGTTCGCACAAATGGTGATAAGAAGTATGAATTTTTCATTTGAAAATTTCTTATGTTTTCAAAATGTTTCTATTTCAGTTGGCAAAAGCCCACAATTGAAAATACAGATTCGCAATTAAAACATTTGAAGTTCTGTTTTGCAGGAGTTTCAAGGTCATCGGGAGGTGAAACGAACGTAAGCATGATCTTTCCTTCTTCAAATCCTATAGCTTTCATTGGAAACATATTTCCATAGTTTTCGAAACGTTTGCCTGGGGAAATTTAAATTGGACAGCCTGTACACTTTTATAAGCATATCATTATACATATAATTATCAGTCTTATGCATAGCTGATTTCTATTGGCCGTGCATCATATTCGCGCTATATAAATATATATTTATTAATATGTATTTATATGTCTGTTTAACATATTGATTTCATGACGTTTAAGATATCGAATGGTTTGATATCTGCAACCAACAACATACACGGTATTGCGATATACTTTTATGGGTATACATTTCCCGATGTACTGGTTCTTGGTACGTTCAACACGAGTACCAATAAATAGCCGCACTATCGATCGTTTAATAATCCACCGATCATACGAACGATCGTTCATTAATCACGATACAAAGTGGCCGCAGCAACGTACAATGAAGTATTTAGTGCCAGCTAAATCGCGTAAAAATCTCACGATCGTTTCCGACTGGTTAAATGGTGGGCCGGCGGGACACATTAATGAATTGCAGCGGACCGCGTTTTCTTAATTCCCTTTAACGAAGCAGTTCGTAATACGAAGCATTTTAATTGCTCTGAAGAGAACAGGGGCTATTATTCCGACCAGGTAAAAATTGTAATGTTATTATGAGCGTTGTTCATAGATTCTAAAGAAATGCCTTTTCGAATTCGTTTAAATTAAATATTTTTAGTGGTATTTAAATAATTGAAGACAAATAATGCATCTTTCACGATTAAAAATAATTGAATACAGTATTAAAGAATCATTATAAACAAATACTAGTAATCTAGTGAAACGAATAAACATTTGCTGCATAGTAATTTCCGTTTGACATCAAATAACTGCTTTGGAAAAGAAAAGAATCATTTTAATGGCTGAATACCGATGATCAGGACACTTTCGTCGTCGTTTCTTAAAACCTAAACAAAATCGAAAGGTTGACTGTTAAAGCGAATATTTTAAATTAATTTCCTCGAAACGTAGAGCCTTTTTATTTTTTTAAATTTCATTTTTGGAATAATATAATTTACAATGGAAGAATAAATTCTAATTTCTCCTTCACCAATTTAAACCAAAGAGATAGAAATCACATTAACCCCTTGCCATTCACTATCTATCTAAAAGAATGTTACCCGATTCTTTTGAGTTAAAATTCAATATTATTTTTTTGCTACGAATTGTTATGCTTTAAAATAAATGTCGATATAGATAAACATGTATTATTCTGTGGTATTGGAGATTATTAATGACAAAGTAATTCTAACGAGCTTTGGAAGTTATGAAACAAATCGTAGGACATGGGGTTAAAGTATCATGGCCCCACAATTATCATCAACAATAACGAAAAAGCTACAAAGTGTAAAACAAAAAATCGTTAATTTAATTTTTCTCTATAAAGGAGAATTGTGTGGACTTACATGCTATACGACGCTGTTAACGTTAAGTACCTACTGTACAAAACAGTCATGACAGTGAACGCATCCAACTGTGATATTTGAATGGGTGTCTGGAAGAAAGAGCCTTTATACAATTTTTTCAGAGCTGTATTTTGTGAAAAAAGAATAGGATATTATATAAAGGACGTTTTTGCTAAGTTTTGTTTGAAAGTACATAAGTGCACAAATTGTTTGCAATAGTGAAAAATATATGAAACACAAACTGTAGTAGGTACTTTTTATAGTATTTGTTAGAAAAAACTACCTTCCATCGTAATTCTATTTTTTTAATTGTGCTAACTTTGAAAATCAAATCAGTCATAATAAATTCTTATTTTTTAAGACTAAGTATTATCTAGAATATTTTATTACACATTATAAACATATTTTTTAATCTACTCAGGCACAATACATTAAATACGTATCTCGAAACTAAAAATACAGTGTGTGAAAAAAATACCGAGACATCCTCATGTATGTAAACTGCTCTCGTAAAAGGTATTTACAATTTCTTTTCTAGAAGTTAATATAACTGTAAACTATTACGACGCAGAGTTTGAGCTCGATCTATCAAATAGTTTGTTTATAGCTGTCGATTTTGTCAGTTTACTTCAAGAGGGTTCTGCGATTTTTATCCCGGAAAAAGATATCGGACAAAGAATTTGCTTGAAATTTTATGTTGTCAACGAAATTTCTTGTGCCGACTCGTTGAAAATGTTAAATAAGTCCTTCGGTGATTCAGTTATACTGAGAGCACGAATATATAAGTACAATGCAGAAAACATTGACTAAGTGAAAGAAATGCTGTTCGAAAATTGTTATTTGAAGCTACGAGAGTTCGTAATTTGGACGTATCTTATAAATCAATTCGCGGTATTTTTATTCCGAAAGAGCACAGTTTTTTCCAAAAAGGAACGCATTTTCCATGGAACGCATCGCAACTGGCGACGTGACATGAATCTACGAATATGACATGCAAACGAGCCGCCAGTTGTCAGAATGACGCTATCAAATGAATCCAAACCGAAAAACCGCGTCAATCGCAGTCAAAAGTAAAGATAATATTGACTGTTCTCTTCGTCTGTCGTGACGTTGTCCATTCAGAATTCCTTCCAGAAAGTCAAAGTTCAATAAAGAGTATTATCTGTGTGTTTTGAAACGTTTGAGAGGAAAGATCCGTCGGAAACGACCAAAATTCTAGGAAGATAATTTGTGGATTTTGCATCACGACAACGCGTCATCTTACAAAGCGACCGGTATAATCGAATTTTTGGCCAAACACTCAACAACTGTCATCGACCAAGCACCGTATTCGACAGATGTGGCCTCATGTGACTTTTTCCTGTTTCCTAAACTCAAATTACCACTTCGGAGTCGCCTTTTTGAGTCGGTAAAGGTCGTAAAACAAAATTTACTAAAGGAAATACCATAAAACACATAAGAAATGTTTTGGCGATTGGATTTTGCGCTGATATAAGTGCATGGGCTCGGAAGGGGCCTATTTTAAAGGTAATAAAATAAATTTTGACAATAATTGAAAATTTGTACGTTTTATTTAACATGTCTTGGTATTTTTTTGACACAATGTATGACTTAGATCATTTTCAAAATTAACGGCACAAATATGTTCTTAAAAATTTGAATTTGCATAAAGATTTACAGTCTGACTAATACTCTAAATGTAAAAAATCAGGCATGAGAATTGATGACAACCATACAGAAAAACGGCCTAAAATTCTAATTTCAGTCGACATACCAAAACCTAATGATTTACCGACCTTGCACCACAAATGTATTGGCTATTATTAAATAGGCGAAAAGAAGTTGTTTCGCTTCTATATTTATAAAAAGTAATTTATTACTTTTTAATATGTAATTATATGAATATTAAGCTTCTATTGCATTTAATTCCTGATTGGAAGCTTAATTTATACAGAATAAACAGTTTTTTTTCAATTTTGTACATATATGTATGAAGTTCTCGTGTAGGAAAAATCATAAAATGCAATAAGTAACATTGTTTATTAATATTTGGAGGTTTTAATTATTCGAAAGTTAAATATTATATACATTATACGTATTTAATTATTGAATTCTAATTTCTATTTTTCAATTTAGGAGAAGAATATATATTGCAGGGGACATCTGTCCGCTCACTACAGTGAACAGTAATTTGTTCTTCCGTCGTACTCTAAAATTTATGAAATATATTATAAACCGTTCTTCTAGACACCCATTCATTTCGTCTTAAAATATTCGGATGATTGTTCACAACTTTTTCCTATATACGTTACCGCCGCTTGGCCTTAGGTTTCCAGATATCCGGAAAAATATGTCCGGGAATGGGGTATTATTGTACTTACAAAAAGAGTAACCCTCGAATAACATTGAAATTGACATGTATTGTTAAGGTTATTGCTCTATACAGCCAGGACTTTAAACTTTTTGACAGTGAGTGTTCGTTTAAAAGTTATGAAGCAAATACTAATACCAATTTCTATTATCTGAGTGAAGTTCAAGCACACATGTTATAAGGAACATAATCTTATTAAATGAAAATGAAGACGAAAATGTTAGAGCAATTCGTAACTTTAATGCTTCAGAACTTTTGACCCAATACTCATTATCAAAAAGTTTAAAGTCTTGGGTGTACAGAACAATGACATTAAGAATATTTGTCAAGATCAAGGTCATCCGAGGTTTACTCTTTTTGTAAATCAGTAGCATGTATAGGAAAAAGTAGTTTAGAATCAAATCCGGCACAACATATTTCAAGGTCATCCAAATCGGCGAGAAGACACTGTTGTAAATAATTACTAATATTCGTCTCAGGATCGCTCGATTACTGTCGTATCGCGGCAGCCCTTAGGGATGATCAAACATTCACTTAGAAACAGGTCCAGGAACAGCAAGAAAGTTTTAACTTCACGACGTTCACAGTAATAATTACGAGGACCGGCCGCAATTACGCAAGCGCTTTAATTCAAGCTTTATAGACCGTATCTGTCTTTCTCCGTCCCGACAGCGACGTTTAGTGCAATATGCTACGACGCCTGCCCGAATTACCGGTCCAGGTAAATGAAATGGTTTCAACCTTCCCTTTTATCTAACCCTTATTCTTAACCCCTTCAACCCGAAGAGCTTTCCCCGTTCGTCCTCACACGGTACCGACATGTCAAAACGAAATTTCTTCTACGATTTCACACTGAATCCTCTGCACAGGAAATACAATATTCGATATCATGTATTGGGTAATGTAATCACACATAAAACATTGAAATAAACCCGAACAGTTCACTCATGATCTAATATTTTGAAATTTCTAATCGAAATGGAAATAGTACACTTAATTTAATCAGCCATCCACAGCTAAGAAATACATAATTCAATCATATACATCGATAATCATCTGCATAATTTAAACTAGTTGCCAATGATCCAATGGGGTTGACGCAACTTAAAATACAT
The DNA here is from genome assembly GCF_051020985.1 of Nomia melanderi. Taxonomy (NCBI): domain Eukaryota; kingdom Metazoa; phylum Arthropoda; class Insecta; order Hymenoptera; family Halictidae; genus Nomia; species Nomia melanderi. Next base: position 25,217,844 of record NC_134999.1, on the reverse strand, counting down.
AATAAAAAGACATAGTTCTATCTATTATTGATTTGGGTAATATTTATATTTAATAGAATCGGTAGTTTAATCCATATTTCATTAGAAACTTATATTTTCTTATGTCATTGATTTTTTTTATTGCTTTATTATTATATTATGTTAACTGAAAAATCGAACATTGCAAATATTATAAAACAAGTAATGGTCGTCCGTTCAAAATTATAGTTCGAACAGACCCAGGCGTAGTATGGCAAGGATAAACTCCTTGCGCTGGCAACTGATTTAGAAGCTCGGTAGACTCGCGAGAAAACTTTGTTTTTACCTATTTTACACAAATATATACACTAATTTTGTTCAGTAAGTATTTTTTATTGACTGATACATTTGAAAACAATCTAGTACATATAATGCAAGAAGACATGTATAGGACGTGGTTGGCAATTTTAAAATAGAAGTATCTCGATGTAGGTGGCATGTCTTTCCAGCACAAAACTGTTAAAGAGTCAAATAAGAAAATTATTGTATAAGATATTAAAATATTATTAGAGTATTATTTTTATTCGAGACATATAGGTTGACAAACAGTATAAAAATTTGGCTACATACCATCGCTAGTAGCTCGATTAATTTTGTTCATTTTTATTATTCTTGAATGATTAATTAAACAATGAATAATTTTACTTAAATGTATTTTTACATCATTAGAATGGCAGCAATTAACACCTTCAGAACATCGATTTAATGGTACGTTGTACCAATGACGGGTTGAAGGGATTAGATACCCTTCCTTCCTTTCTCTATCTCACTTTCCCTTCCCACACCACCTTATCGTCGTGTTTCAGCCTTGATCACTCTTAATTTCTGTGTTTCTTCCTGCTTCCCTTTCCACTGTTCCTCCAAGGCATCCCGAAGACATCTTAGCTCAAAGTCTTTTATCTCACCGAAGGACCCTTCCGCTTGCTGCTTGCGTAGGATGTCCTATAACTGATAACGTGGCCAAACTGGCAGCCATTTTTTACGAAAACGTGAAACAACGTCTGCGGTAAGCCCTCTTTAGACGCGGGCCTTTCTTTCAGTAAGATTGGTTAGAAAGGTCTTCTCTGTTACACGGACGTTAAAATGAAGAATGTTCCAAGTATTTCTAGTCAACCATTTAGATAAATACTGCAGTTGGTTTCTCAGTTCTCTAACAAATCGTAGTGTAATTGGAAAGTAAATACATAGAGTTTCGACACTGTAAATTATGCAAAACAGAAAATGTAGAAAATAAAAATGCTTAGCGATCTAATAAGGATTAAACAGTGAGAAAATATTTTAGAAGTAAAATGAAGTAATAAAAATAAAAGTAATCTATCACGTAAATGTAGGTTCATGACTGTTTCATGAAAAAATTGAATGAAAAATATGAAATAACAACAGACTTGTTTTTTATTCAATACAGTGTTTTTTAGATTCGCGATATTTATTTTATCTGTTTACATGAAATTATTAATTGAGATCGTTGCAGGTTCCGTTTCAGAACGTCATCGATTATTATTTTTGGACGAAAATATTGACTGCATACAAATTAATGCGTATTGAAAAGTAATTTAAAAAATTCAATGAAATAAACGAAATTGACACGGAATGTGTAATATAATAAATTTATTTTTTAATGGATATCAATAAGTATGCTGTATTATATTTCTCTCTTGCCTTCCATCGTAGAATAATACTGACAAGAAAAACTTGGAACCATATACGTCATAATTCCGTTGTGAACTCTTATTTTGACTTGTTCATATTTGTGCGTTTGAATCGATATAGTTTGAAACACATGATTAATTTGTTTAATATGTTTATTCTGCTGTTCATTGAAATTGTTTAGTATTCCTTTTCATGTTTCTCATTTAAAATGTCGTCCCAGCTAACTATGAGTAGATTTTTCACGTTTTCATCATTGTGGAGAAGTGATTTTGATTTGTTGAAAGAATCACAAATAATTTCAGAAGTTCTAATTTAGTCAGCATCTGATGATTATCATTAAATGTGATATAAACAGTTTGAAAAGGTAGCAAATTTAAATAAAATTAAAGCTACTTGTATATGTTTAAATTAAGTGTTCCGTACAGAATATTAAAACACATTTCTTTGACGTACGGCCACCATCTTTTCCACTCCATTGGCGACGGTACGTCTCAATATGCCATAATTGTCCATGATTACAGTGGGAATTCGATTAAGCAGCTTAATGGGGGAAGAGATAGCTCGGATAAATCGAAATTCACAGGATAATCGAGATTTGAGAAGGAGAAAGCTATATTACTATTTATGTAGACAGTAGACGTTCCATTCTACAAAATAATGTATTCTATTTTACAATTCAACCGTAATATATAGTTACATCTTTTTTTACGCTATAACGTTCACGTTTTCGAGTGCTTTAGCACAGCAACATTTCATCATTGACAAAATCTGCTTCTTTAAAATTTTAGTTTACTGTTTTACACATTAAAGGCAGATATAACGTTCATTGATAATATAAATAAGCACTTCCTGAACGGACAACTAACAAAATAAAGAGAAAAGTGAATAGGTTTACATAATGACATATAAAACAGCAAAACATTATTCTACAGAGAAAGCAAAGGTGAACCTTTGGATTTCTGCACTTCTTAATTGGAAAAAAGATCGTTAAAATTAAATTACATCTCTCTTGAAACTAAGAAAAATTTGTTTTAAATAAACAACTACAAAATAGGAAGAAGCAAGGTTTTAAACATTCAAAAGTAATTCCAACGCATTCTCTACGTAGTCTTGCTAGAGCGAATAATCGAATCCCGGATAACCGAAACCGCGGATAATCGAAGCCCGGTTAATCGATGTTCCACTATATTTTAATCCCTTCGAATCCTATTCGGTCCTCTATTTAATTTTAAATCAATGTCCCGGGTATTTGTGTATTCTATGTACTGCATATTTTACCAGTCCGCTAATTTCATGCTTTTTTAATTTCTCTTCCCAGTTGTCCTTTTAATTTTCACAATATATCGCGTAACGCCTTTCAACGATTTCCTTCATAATTTCAATACGAATAATACGCACTCTCGTTTCTCTCTGATCTCCTCAATTTTTACGTTCCTCTTTTTATACGTTATATTACATTGTATAATATGAAATGTCGGGTCATTTAAAGAGAAAGAAAAATGGAATTTTACATTCAACGTGTCTTAAGAAATGCTTCTTTTGAAATTTTGTAATTTATAATCGATAAAGGACTATAAAGTTCCATTAAACTTAATCCTTACTATAATAAAAAACTTTAATGAACTAGAAAGGTCTATTAGACATAAATCTTAACATTTATATCTGCTCAAAAGTTTTTTACCGCTTGTAAAAATTGTTGTTTGTCGGTATGCACAGAGTACTTGAAATTAATTCATTAGTATATTTTACACATTTAATGTTATTTAACTATTTCAATCAGCTCTTTCCATTTTTGATCTTTTGATTTTTGAATCTCCGATTTTTCCATCACGTCTTTTTGATCCTTCAACTCTGGCTACCACACGTCACACGTACGTGAAGCACTAGTTCCTTTCCAAATTGCATCTAGGTGACGCAAAGTTCACCCCAATTATCATTAAAATTAATGGATGACATTTTATTCATATTTCTCAAAGATGCTTATGTAAAGTATAAATAATTTCGAATTCTTAACTATATAATCAGTTTATTTAACACATTTTATTACTGTATGTATAAAAACATATATCATATTATATAAAATTTTGAAAATTCCAGGCTAGGGTTGCAAATGGCAACTTTTCTGTCGGTCGAAAGGTTGAGACCCATACAGTTAAAAGAAAAGCTTACATTTTTTGTAAACAACTTTTATTGGAGAATGTTTGTATATAACAAAGGAACATGGGCATATGTGTATTAGTCAAATATAAAGATATATAATTTTTAATTTGCGACGTTGCATATCAAGTGGTTCCAAACTTTTAACCGGCAATGTATTTAGCAAACTAAACATATACAGTAGAATCTCGATTAACCGAGTCGTTATTTTTCGTGAACTATATCCTCTAGCAAGAATCTCGTCATCCATGAGTCATCCACGAAGTTAATACGGTAGGGCCCGCTATAACGCGATTAACACTAGAACTGCTTTATCAATTAAAATGACTGGTTTCGCTTTTTCATTTCGCAATTATTGATATCTTCAAAGCATTGAATATTCGAAATGATTTTGAAAATAAATAGTTTCATTTGAATACCATAATGAATATCTGAAGAAACTGAAAATAATTTATTATTACAATTCTTATAGGGATTAGATATCAATTGTATTAAATGCTCGATAGTTCTAGTGTTAAAAGATCTTTTAAAAGAAAAACAACGCTGAAAGTGAAATTTTCCATGAGAAACTGATACATTCAGAGAACCAACTTAATATGTGGGTTACTGCAAAAGTTTCGGAAAAGTATGAGGAAAGTTACAAATAAGTTTGAATTAAAAGTTTCATTGTTTTTCAAAATATTCTTCTTCGACATTAATACATTTACAATTGTTTCGTGTTAGTGCTCTCAAACCTTAACAACGTAAAGCTTTACGAAAGTAAAATAAACTCCGGCAGTGAAAGATTCTCGAAACTTTTATGGCAACCTACGTACAAGTTCAATCAGTATCCAAAAAACAGAATTTTACGCAAAATTCGTAAACGTGAAATCCTGTTACGCGGAATATTAATACATATTAATTGCGTTCTAGGTGGTTCTACTGTAATTCAGGTCCTTAAACAGTTAACTGCGTTCGATGAGTATACATATTATCTTAAACTTTGGAATGATACTAATTCTTTATTTTTTTCAGATAAACATGTATTATGTTTTTCATTAAAATATACCCTAGGTGCATTTGTCCTGCGTTTGATGAGTATACACTTCATTTTTCGATTTTATTGCGTGCAAAAAAGGTTAAATTGTTCTCAAGACATTAGGTCGTCTCATACATTCATGCGACGGTGTGTTAATACTTCTCACGTTACGGTTTGTAATTACGGAACGATACGAGTTTGAACTGCTTCAGTTTAGCCAGTAAAAGGTATTCGAGTAAAAGGTATTTTATATTTAATAAAATACTCCCTTCGTGCGAAAATATTAAATTTCTAAAATTGGAATAATTTTATTTATGAAATACTTACAAGCATCTAGTAAAACAAAGGATAATACAGAGGTTTTAACGTAACAATGACGTGGCTAAGGCCACAGCTTTTATGTAACATGATAATGTTGTTTGTAATCGTCCCTCATAACGAAGTTTTGACTTATTAATATGCGGAATCTTGTGGGAATGCCCTCTTTTTGCTATCATGGTTGTTTCTAGACGAGTTTGCAGTGTTAGAAAACATTATCGAGGATTTGTATATTCAATGCATTAAATGTATTTTGTACGCATTCGACCAATTCGTCGATTGTATTCTGTGAAGCTGTATGTCGTAAGGATTATATAGAATTGCAAACAATTTTTGGATTACACCATTAAGCTGGTTAAGTGCCGGTACAATTCAACACAATTTTGATCGAAATTCGCCATTTTGTAAGACCAGCGGGTGTCACTGTAATTTGTCTAAAATTCGTGGTTTCTTTTCTATTAAATACTTTTGACATATGCAAAACTATTTCCGCGCCATTTGTTCATTAGTTGGCTAGCAAGCACTTATTTAGAAGTAAAAACACAAGGAGATCTAGGTAGTATTACTTTCGTTAATCCCACATTTTTTAAAAAACGTATACCATGTTTTCGGACTAAGGGAGATTATTTCATAGATTAGAAAAATAGACGAACTTATCAGACGACCTAATACAGTGCGCCTTATGAACTCTGTCCACTTAAATATTTTAGTTATTTTCATCGGTTCATTGGTCATCGTTGGTTCAAGCAATACGGAGTTGTGGGGTTTAAGAAATTACAAAATATGATCTAAATTTTATTCTTGCAAGTGGAGGCATAGAGGAGGAGGAATAGAGAATTATGCTCGATTTCGGTACAGTGGCATATTCTGAGTATAAAAGTACTAAGGTGCATTTGCCTTGAAACTTATCATTGCTGAGATATTTGACTTTCTTTATGAAGCGTGTTCCAAATGTCGGCCGCGCTGTAGCGATGCAACGTTACAGTCTTTGAACTGTTGCGACCCTTGCAAGTCTTATTGTTGGAGCATCTATTGCAGCACACGCTGCAATAATTCGTTGCTTCATATCTTCCGGGGTTATTTTTTAATGATGCCCACAAGGAAAGATCTAGGGGTGTTAAATCTGGACTTCACGCTGGCCAGCAAATAGTGCCTCCGTGTCCTATCCATCGATTTGGGAATATTTCATCAAGTGTACTTCTCACCCTTTGAGCGTAGTGTGTTGGACATTCATCTCGCTGATACCACGATATTTCGAACGTGCTTCATGAAGAAAGTCAAATATCTCAGCAACGGTAAGTTTTATCATTTAAAAAAAAAACAAAGGTGACCGTTATATCTTCCCTGTGCCTCCACTTGCAAGAATAACATTTAGATCATATTCTGTAGTTTCTTAAACCCCACAACTCCTGGAAGTAGCATTCCCTCGCATTGGTTGAAATAACCAAGATATTTAAATGCGCAGAGTTCGTGAGACGCACTGTATATAGAGTCGAATTTTACAAACGTACTTCGAAGCATTTCTTCTCGAGACCTTATTTATGTGGCTCTTATTAGTCGCCCAATTAAATCGGATAATCGAGGTTCTACTTTAATTACATGATCACTCGAACGATCAGTTTACAACTAACAAGAAATTCGACATTTCGTATTGCACGACCCGATACTTCATTCTTTCGTGCATTTCACGTTTATCCGATCCTCACCAGCGTTTCATTTCTACATTCTTCTTCCGCCTGCCTGAAACCACTTCCACCGTTTCTCCGCTTAATCCTCTCTTTGCGACCCTTCATTTCCACCGCCCTCTAGCGCGATCTATTTACTTCAGTCATTTTCTCGACCGTGTTACCGGTCTCAAAGTATCTTACCCTCGTCGAGTTTCTTCCGTGTTTTCCTAAGGGCGCGTTTACACTACTGTAACAGTCTGCTGCGAAACACACTCGAAACTCTGTAAAAGAAGACGATTTTAATGGCAAGCTGGCCGACACGCGCGGATTCAGACCCGCTACGTGCTATCAAACAATATGAAAGAAACTCGGGCGATGGTCTGAATCTTAGGAAGCAAATAAATTGATGCTTCCGCGTCGAGCTGTTCGTTTTTGAAGACGCTGCAAAGTGAAAATGTTCGTTTCAACGTGGATCGAGACCATTTCTTAATTAAACCTGCGGGGTCAGTTACGTTAACTAACATATTTTTTGGCAATTAACATCTAGTAACCAGTTATAAAACCTTATGAGCTGGGGTAGAGGCGAACCAGATCATAGGCTGAAGTGGAAATAAAAATTTAGTCCACGTTTGGTATATCAGGAAGTATATTTATCACTTATTCTTCCTCATTTGTGAAAGAAAAACTTAAAAGTTCTTTGTACTTTTTATTATAAACACTGGAACAATCACACACGTCAAAATGACGAGTTTCAGTTTTCATATTTGGCGATTATTGATATCTTAAAGTATTAATTATCCGCAATGATTTGAAAAATAAATAGTTTCACTTCAATACTATAAATAATGCACGAAGGAAAAATCTGTTGTTACAATTTTTGTAAGGATTACATACTAATCATGTTAACACTCGGTTGTTCAGGTGTTAATTCAGACATACTGTTTTAAATAATTCGTATTTCTTCTTCTTGTATAGTTGATAGAAAGCGACATATTTTATTTTCAATTTTGCTAATTTGATTATTTTATAGATACTACGAAAATATTTGTATTTTTATATACTATTTATTTCTATTCCTACAAGGATAGTAATAAACTTAATATAGTTTAGAAAATGTATTACCATTGAGATTGTAATGTAGTTGAATATCACAATTTATTATTCTACTTCTGAAATTTATATCATGATGTGAAAATTTGGGGACAATGAAGAGAGAATTAAATTTTCAAATTCATTCGTTTCTTACATATACAACTTGGAGGAATTGTTTATTAAAAAGTTCCATAATATTTTACTATACGTTGCTTTGTAAAAGAGATAAAACAGATTTTTAAAATGTATTTTTTCCGCTTCCGTTTGTTGATACGATAAACATTGGTCCATTAATACTGTCAACAAATATACCTTCGTTATTTATTGTATTTTTTGACAGAAAAAGAACGTTAATAAAATCAAAACATATCTAAATATAAATTTAAATAATTACACAGTATATCCTTCGCGTATTAGTTCTATAAAATATTATATTATAGTATAAGTAGTAATATAAGTTGTGAAATAATATTAACTACTTTACTATGCGTTATGTAATTACAAACATTCACTTGCAATTTTATTATAGTAAATGTAATTACAGATCATTAAAACATAGCTTTTAGTATCACATATTTTGAGAATTATATACTTTGAACATATACATATCTGCATGCACACAGAAAAATCGATTGAGCAAGATTAAAGTATATATATTGGGTTTCTAAAAACTTTTCAACTAGAATCAGTGTTTTTCGAAATTTCAGAATGCATCGGACAGAATTTAACAAATTATCCTTTTAATAGCTTCAGTTAAATCCCGAATAAGCTGAATAATATTCCGAATAATTTGAGAAATGCTCTCCATCGTTTGACCCTCTGAACTTCGAGGAACGTTTCGAATTCCATTACTCTGAATATTATGCCAAGTAACTTCAGTAATATTTCGAACATTGTACCTTCGAGTAATTCAAGCAATATTTCAAATAACTTGAATTTAATTTTAAAAATCAACATTTCAGATAACTCGAATAAATTGATATAAAAAACATTTTCGCATTGAATCATAACTTATGCCAATGGAAGTAACTTTTATTATTTTTCCCCGGTCATAAATATTATCTCAGAATATGCGAACGCTGAAACGATCACTCGTATTTCCAGATTGAAACTCACTTATATTCTCATAATGAGAGAACGATCACTCGCAGTGTCTTTTATATCAAATTTTTACGTTCATTTCTTATTCAAGTTGACATGACAATTATTCTGAATTTCAGTTAATATTAAAATATATAAATTATTAGAATATATAAAATTGTTATTATTATTATTATATTATCAGAATCATAATGACTTGTACATTATTAAAATTACTATTATTACTTCTACATAATTAAAATATATATTAGAACGTACAACTTAATTCTTTTACAATTTTAGCTGCAGTAAGCAATTTTCTTAGCTTGTCAGAGAAAAGAAAGCGCCGAATATTCTCTGCTGTCTTCTCGCAACAGTGTAAACGTACCTTAATAGGCTAGTACAAGCGCCACGCCTTCCTGTCTCCTTAACTCCGTTACTCGGTGCTCTTCCCTATTTACGCGCCATTTCTCTTTATCTCGACCACCCACTCTATCCAGTGATAGTCCACCCATCCTCCCTCCCACCCACTTCTCCCAGCTCTTTGCTCACACCTGTATAAAGATAGTACACATCTCTAATAACGAGCAATGGAAAGGGGGACGGACGAGATGCCGTTCACGAAGATCGTTTCTGATAGGATTAACAGCTTCACGAGTGCCGGGATACTAAACATTCATAGTTCGGCGAAAGGATTGTTGCGGACTATACAGTGGGATATAATGCGTGCGAAGGCACTTCGGTAAAGAAAATAGTTCTCGAAATTACATTTTAACACTAGATTTACGGATGTTTATTGTATCGCACGCTTCTTTGTATAGTTCCTGAGAAAGTTGGTGTTCATTCGTGTAGGTTTTGGAAATTAGAATTTCCTCAACAATCAAAATCGACATCAATTTTTGGTAAACAATATTTATATCATTGGCTTTTAATGATTATTATTAAGATATTACTAAATAATCTTTATATTATGAAGTAAAATTTAATGTCCTTCGAATTGGCTAGTTTCCTAAATCTAGTGATAATAGTATTTGTTAAGACCATATGGTACAACCGATCAACCCCTGGTCTTATGATTCTTTTCGTGACAACAAATGCTAGAATTATTTTAGTGTTCATTGTTTTGCGATAAGATGGAGTAAATTTATTTATTTATTTACATTAAGTAAATTGCATAATCTTTTATATTGAGTTGTATACAGCGAATAATTGCTATATTTCGAAGTCCTTTGCTTTAAGATTATTTTCTCACCTGAACTCTTTAAAGATATACCATTTTGAGTAATTGATTAGAAAATAAGGAATTCGACGTTCATTGTGTTACTTAATACTTAAAAGTTAAATAATTACAGAAGAAAAATATCTCATTTCGGCTTGAAAGACAAAAATAATACTGACAATATTTAAATTCAGCTTCAATATACCAATCGAACAATTCAAAATTGCTACGAAATAATATTTGCGGATGTTACGTCGGAAATAAAATAACGTACATAACCAGACATTTATATACAGATACACAGAATAAGTACACAGACATATTAAATAACTAAAGCTATTAAATAAATATACATTCGAAATATTATTGGAAAAGTTTTAACACACGGTCTGGTACTATTTACCTTGCACTATCCTCAAATTTAAACATAGGTATTCTTAACAAGGAAACCAATAAAATTAAACAAGGCTAAACAAAAAACGTGGTAATAAGAAGATAAAAACCCAATTGGGTCAAAAAAGACCCAAGGAGCAGGATTAAAGCGAGAAAACGTAGCTACACTACAAAAATACGGAAACTGTCGTGCCATAAAAAGGGAGGTTACAGGATTAAAACCTGAAAGCAGAACACTGCAGACAATTAACTTAATAAACTCGGAACCGTTACGGTGCATAAAGTGCGCGCACGTGTTAGAGCTCGCTAAACGTGAATTGCGAAGAATGAACGTGTGAAACCGCTCGAACACCGTTCGTCAAAAGAATTACTCGGTCAGAGGTAAACAATCACTTCGAATGCTCCCTTCTATTGTTCTCGGTTCCGAGCCGAACATCCTAAATTTTGGCTCGATGGTATCCTCCACGCGCCACGGCGCACCCTTCATCACCGTCAATCAGTAAATCTTTGACGATGCAAGTCCAACATCCGCAGTTCGGCTGACCGAAAAACAAAAACAAAGAGGGGAAAAATATATCGGAAAAAGAGAAGCTCGTTTCGACGGCCGAGATTCGACGATCGCGTGTTTTCGGAACGCGAACGAGCGGCTCGCATGAGACTCGCGCAGTTGTACTGTCCACCGAGCACGTTTTTGCCGAGTACCCACAAGTTGAAACTGTACAGAAGTAGAGGGAATTTGTCTAGTTTAATGCTCAAGTATCTGCTACGAAAGCCTACTTTAATCTTTTAACTACTATACGCCACTATATTGGCTTATGTGTTATCATGTTCTTGAACGGTACGCCACTATAGCGGCTCAATTCTTCCTCTGTCATCGATAGTTGTACGCATTATAGTCTAATCTAACGTAATTGCACACTGGAAAATTCTATCAGTCTCCAGTCACAGTGCTACATTTATGATACGCAGACCGCGTCAAACCTTGCCTTAAAGAGGTATAACAACGGTTAGTCCCGCAGTAGCTAAAAGGTTAAACGGTGCCCATGTACTTTAGGATTGGGGCCCAATCAACCGAGGCTGAAGCCCTACCAGAGTAGCCTCTCGGGGATGACGAGTCTCATGGAGTTACAGTTCGCCGATTCTGAGCTGAGCGGCGATTACATAGGCTAAGTGGGTAAGGGGGTAGAGGGAATCAGTCGACTCGGCCAATAACAAGGAGGTGCCGAAACTAACAACCGGGTCGAGCGGCGCGATTGGACGTCTTTCCTTGCCCCCTACTCACTTAGCCATAAGATTGCCTCTCAGCTCGAAATCGGCCAACTGTAAACTGATGGTAGCGCCGAGTTCACTTTCCAAAACTGTATCAGTTTAGTATTATACGCCTCTCACGTTAGCTCCATTGGCCTTAGGTTTAAAAGTGCACACGAGCAAAAGGACTCTTCCACTCACAACGCTCCGGCCTCGGCGCGCTCCAATAGTGACCATGCGTCGGCAGCCGAGCGTCGTGAATGGAAGAGTCCCTTTGACCCTGTGCACTTTTAAACCTAAGGCCGATGGAATTAACGTGAGGGGCGTATAGTAGGCAGGTGCGCAAGCAGTTGGGACTCTACTTACCTGCCGGAACCCTGAAAAAAGGGGTTTCTGGCCCAGCATTAGAGCTATCAACCATTGCCCCTTCAAGTCCAAGCCAATGTCCAGAATGGCACTGACAACGGGCACTCGTCTCCGAGGTACCGGCTATGACTTCGACTGGTAAGATCGCTAGGATATGGACTATAGGCTCTGTCTTGTAGATCTAGGTGGCTCGGTCTTACCAAGACTTGGTTGGTTTAGTTAGACTATATACCCCGGGATCGTCAATTCCTGTACTATGCAGCTTTCACGTCCTGAGTCAATTCTAAAAGCTAGAAAATAACAGGGGTAAGGGGTCTTTTCCACTCAGGATCGCGTCAATAACTATAGAATAGTTGATGTTATTGGTCGAGCCGCGTGACGAAGAAAGCAGACGCAACAGACTGCGACGAACGTTGACGTCAAATTTCGTTTCTACGCAGCGGCGGCTTTTTATGTTTACCGATTCTAGGGGACGCGAAGGCTTGGCTACTATATTTCATGGAGGGGCCGAGGTACAGCGTGCGGCCAATTTCCCTTGCCTCTGTGCACTTTTAGCTTTGAAAATTGACTCAGGACGTAGGAGCTGTATAGTACCGCCATCTACAGGCAGCTTCTGGGAGTACTAAACAGCGGCAAGGAGAAAACGTTCACTCACGATGATCGGTTCTATAGTTATAGCGACGTTGACATCTTCGTTTCAACTGATTTTTATTATTGTCCGAGTCGCGTAAACGAAGATCGCAAATGAAACAGAATACGACAAAGTGAGATGTAAATAAGAAATTGTTGGACGAATGATAATTAATACAAACGATGTAAAGTGTTACGGGTGAATTTTGCGTGTGCATAATTTCCGCGTATTTCGTATTTTATCGATCTGTCTATTCGACTCGCATATTTATATGTTTGTTTATTAAATTATTCATAATTTATATTACACTGTGTAATTCTATCAGGTTACGGACCGAGAAAACAAGCAAACAGGCGAAATAATTAATTAACGAGAGAATGTATAATTTGTTTCGTCCATTTGAACACCCATGTTCAGTCTCTATCGTTATATCTGACTTTATCGTATTCTGTTTCGTTTGCGCTCTTCGTTTCCGCAACTCGCTCAGTAACAAAAATGAGTCGAAATCGAGGCGTTAGCGTTGCTGTAACTATGGAACCTATCATCGCGAGTGGACGTCTTCCCCTTGCCTCTGTGCAGTTTCAGCTTGTGGGTAGTCGGACGGTAGCTTGAGAAACGTGGCCAGTATCTACCGCGCCCGTGTCGCGTCTCCCAGTACGGAATTTAATGAGCAAAGCGCAAATATGGGGGAACAAAAGCCAGGTTAGCGCCAGTGGTGAACAACATTCTTCTGCTGCGGGCCGAATTTGGAGAGCTAATAACCCCTATGTGTAGCCGTAACCGCAACCTTACGAAAATCGCTAAGTCTATTCATTTAACCCTTTGTGCTCGGTTAATTTCGCAGTGACACTCGTAATGTGTTCTGTAACTTGATTGGCTCAGCTGCGAGGATACACGTTCGTAATTTTCGGTAGATACGTACGAATAATTTCTCATCGTGAAATTCACATGTTTGTTTTCATTAAAATAGAGCGAATTGTACCCCTTGGTACGTGATTTCTTTTGTAACTACTACACTTGCTGGAATTACTTTGTTATTAGTAATTTACTAGAAGAAGAGTAACATCATTTATTTTGAAGCATGACAATTGGTAACTAAAGCACAATATTTCATTTATATTGAAAAGAATTCAGTGATTTATATTTTTAATAAGAAGATTTCGGAAATATTATATATACTTTCTCTTGACATACACCAACATTAGGAATCGATTGAAATGATTAATAAAAGAAATTTATTAATCTTCTTCTCAATATTGCGCTAACATTCAAAATTTTCCGAAATTATTACACAAAGAAAACTCCTTAAGCTTGCTTTCAATATTGTATTAAGATTAAGCTTAACAATAAGTGTCCAACTGTCAACGTTGCAATACAACGAATTCATTCATTTTCTTCCTAAAAACAAAGTCTTAAACGAACCATTCATTATTCCGAGTAATTTTTCCACGTGAAATAACCTTCCGCCTGGTTATGTCTGCCGTTTTGAGCCACCTATATAATTAGTGGGCAGAGAGTTGTTCATCACTGAACAGGAAGGGAAGGACTGAAGGAAGGGATGGCGGATAAAAGTCGGACGAGGCGTCGTATCGTAAAACGAAGGAAGAGGAATTGAATTTTTTTTTCAGCCGGTCGTGCCACATAAATTTCGTAATCCGAAAAATGTGTTCCTCCACGGGCTCGCAAAGGGTCGACGAAAAAGGGACGCTCAGAAAGGAAAAAAGAACCGCAATGGGCGAAAAGATAAACGAATCGTGGAAATACATGGACCGCCACCAAAGAAAAAAAATATGGGCGATATTCTAACAAGTTTAATCTTCATTACTTCGGCACATGAGCAGACGAGTCCATTTTTCAAAAATTAACCTCATTCACTAACGCATTATTAGAAAAATTGATCAGTGCAATAGTTTTCATCTCAATTATGGTTTTAAATTTTGTTTTGTTGGTCGAAGAGTTGAACTGGTTATATTCACGTGTGATATAGTTAAACATGCGAGTTTTTGTAGAATGATAATTAAGAAACTTTAAATTCGTATTTTTCTTGTACTTTGAACTCGTCACTACATTTTACAATGATCGTTTGTTTTTGTGTCTTTTTATTACTCATTGTTTCATATTCAAGAAATATTAGGTATATAAGAATTACGAGACGAAAGAATCGCATAATTACAGTTTATTAATATCGAATATGTTTTCACTCTATCTTTTCCAATCAATATTTATATTATCCATTCTTTCAACAAAGTACAAAGATCATATTTTGGAACGATAATTTCGATAGCAACTATGGTCAATGATGCTTTCCGCCGTCATCATTTTATATTGTTGTAAATTGTAAATACTTTCCAATGAAAACCAAAATTCCATTTATTTATTAGAAAAACCCTATTAATTCGCTGAAATCCTTTTATTAAAATAAAATAATGATTATACAACTTTTAATCCCTTACATGGATTCTTGGAACAAAAAGTAGATTAAACGTTGCTGATCAATCTGTCTCATCCTATATAATAATATTATCGTTCTAAGATCTTTAATGACTCTTAGTTCGATAAACAAGGGAGCTTTGTTCTTTTAACAAACAAAATACAAATGAAAGCTTAAATTATTATTTACCCGAAGTAAAATAATGAAATTTAAAAAAATAACTGCTAAAACAAGAATTTCCAGTGGGTAGCCAGCATTGTCGTTTTATTTTCTCTTTTCTCTTAAACTGGAAGTGTTGTAACTCAGGGGTGACGAACTTTTTCGTTGTAAAGTACTGCGCATGCCTCACTATCAGTTTTTCATCTGTTTTAAAAAATAATGGGAATATTACACAGACAACATATATAAGTCCTAAATATACAACTTTACTATACAAAAACGATATTTTCATCTTACAGTTATGTAGTTCATTTCAATTGTTTAAAGTATATTTTAATAATGCATTGTTAAATTTTAAGTATTCCATTTTTCGATATCTTATTTATTATGAATGTTCAGGGAATGTTTGACCTTATCTATATTAGATAAATAATATAAAGTAAAACGAAATTGGAGAAAAATTTAAGGAGAACCTTAAATTAAATTCTAATCTAATTAAAGAACTTTAATTAAGTTGTGTGCATCTTGTTAATCTTGTATTCCATGAGTCGAATAACTGACGAACCATACTTTTTCACTTTTTAATTATAATTGAATTCATTACGAAATTATAACGTTATCGCAATTCCTCATTTCTGAAAAATAACTCAAAATAGTACACTCAACATACATTCTAAGTTTCGACTTCATTAAGAAGCAACAAATAAAGAAAAATAAAAGTGTGTTTTACATATTTTAACCATTTACTGCATTTACTTCATTTATTTATTTTTCTTTACACTTTTACAACAACTTACATTTTCCTCAGTCCCATCAAGTACCCGATGATAATAAAGCTCTCAGTAGAACCAGCAGATGCAGTGAAATTTACATTTTACATTTTATATATGCACCACTGATGATTCATCCACGGTAAAAGGTGTAAAGATTGTTTTCATCTGCATTTCATTCAAAGCGTGAACATCCAAAAGGACCAATGAAGAAAATGGAGCTAGTTTCTCTTTTGATGAATTTTAGAGATATTTCATTCGCAGTGAAGCAACAGTAACGAGCCGGAACTCGTTCTTTTACAGAATGTATTCATTCAGCGACAAGACTAGGTTAACTGTTTTATTTTTATTTTCAATCCTGACACTTAATACTTTGCTCGCAGCTATTTTGAAAGCTAGTGAAACGAATTTTTAACTATTGAACCGGTATAAATACTCTGGTTTTCAACTTTCGTGTTGAATGTGGACTTTGCCCCAATACATATTCAATGTCGATGAATCACCGGCTATACGTATCCAATGTGCAAAAGTGAGAATTCAGTTTAAGGGAGGGAGTTGAAAAACAAACAACGCTCGCAATCCACTAGTTCGTCACCTCTGATCTATTTGTAAACGTGATATTTTTGTACCTTATATTTCAAGTGTAGAATTACTTAACCTGTTAACCGGTTGATTTTTTTCATTAACAATAACACAACAAAATATGTAGGATATAAAAGTTTGAAACAATTTACTCCACGACTACAGTTATAATTAATATGATTAAGAATTAATATAATTAAATGATTTGTATTCCGACATACATTAGGTTGTCCCAAAAGTGTTCTTCGTTTTGTTAATATATAATAAATGCACAATATTTTCTCTGTATGTTATGTCAACAAAATTATGTACAATTTGTTTCGATTTATTCCTTTGTTTTATAGGACGCTTTGCAATGCTATCTTTCCAAAGCAACTACCACAATATACATTGTAAGTGGGGCAGAAAAATAATTTATGGAACAACCACATATTATAATTTCCAAATAGATAAATGGTTAGAATCTCTAGATAAATAAATTAGTAAACTAGTGTTCATTCGAAGATAAGGAAAATTAGAAATAAAGGTTCAAATGAAAATTAAAAAACCAGTTAACAGGTTAAAAACTTTATCGTTAATTTTTCTTTTCGTAAAATGATCATAAAAAATCGATGGGACGACAGTATGTTGTTGTCGTAAATGAAACGGCGGGGAAAGAGATTAGAGACGATAAAAAAACAAGTAAAACCAGTGATGGTTATCGATGTCGCTATCCAAAAAGCGTTCACAGTTATCGGGTAATCCAGTACATTATTTTCTCACGAAAGCTTGAGCGCATAGATGTCTGATTCCTGGCTTTTATCGACATCCGTGTCACACGTTCTGCCGAAACTGCGAGCGGAAAGGGATTCGAACTGTCCGTTCACGGAAGACTCGGTGACAATGCGAGAATAACTATCGTGAAATGGAGAGTCCCCTGATATCGTGTTTTGTGCCAATATTAACCCTTTTGAAATGTCCCGATAAAACGTTCGGGTAAATTTCAAAGTGATTTCCTGATAGAATTGACTAGTCATTAACCCTTTGTGGACGAGGATTTTCAGAAACGTTAGAAACCTTCTCCATAGGAAGCTAAATTAGAAATTGAATTTTATAATATTATTTTTTATTACCATTAATATTATATAATATTACTTATTATAGTAATATCTTTTGTTGTTCATATTATTGCAGTTTTTGGTGTGTATCGTTCTAGATATATAAACTTGATCCGGTCAATAGTAAGTACAACACTAGTCTTCAAAGGATTAAATGACACGTTTGTATGTCGGTTCGATCCCTGGAACTTTCCTCGCTTAATTAAAATCTTTTCCATTCTTATTGCTACAATACATACAAAAAAAAATATTGAAAAATATTAATTAAACACATATTGAAGAATAATAATTATTCAATGTCATACTGTAAAATTCGAAGTTTCAGTGCATTCGTAAGTTGCTTAATAAGTTACGTTTTGAATGAACTGATGCTTGCTAACAGATAATTATTTTTATTCTCTTCCCTGTGCAGTATTTTATAAAGAAGCGAATAGTATACGAAGTATTACTAATTATTTAAAAGTAACGTCATCCAACGTTTTAGTAAATGATTAAAATTTAATATGATAGTAATTCTCATTAAATCAGAATTAATTATGTTATCATTTGCTTACTCGTGAATAACTGGAAAAGTGGAAACAGAAGTATAAGTAGTAGTATAATAATATTAACAGTTTAATAATTGGAAATCAATAATTATCTTGTATGTTCGCGTAAAAGAGAAATAAATTTATATTTTGACCTAGTAATGCATGAGTTACGTAGACGTGAGTTCTCACTTATAAAAATATAGATATATATGTTTATAAAAATGAAAAATTAAACTACATATAATTAATCAATCTTTATTTACAAAATTACGTTCCTTAAAGTTAATAACGTTCGTAAATTATTTAATGGATTCACATGCACAATAATTGGATTTCGCTGCTACACGTTCAAAAACACGGAAAATCGCCCCCGCTGGCAAAGTGTTATAAAATATTGCCATGTTCATAAAACTCAGAGTAAAGTCATTTAAATACATCATGCGAGAAGTTCTAAGGATCGTGCCAAATTCCGCACAATCTTCCATAGAACAGAATTAACGAAACGGGGCGGTATGTTGATTGGTACATTTCGGTAACATGCTACAGGGTTATTCACTTAACCTAGAACTGTTGCGTGGAAGAACAAGGGTGATTCTAGAGATAGGGTTGGTTGCCTAAACAGAGCTACGATACAAATTTTCAACACCGACCTAGTAGTCTTTGTTAATTTTTAATTTATAGTAGGTATATTTAAAGTATCCTTCATCAGAGTAATGTATCTCCAATTTATTTCATACAATAATAAATAATATATTTACTGCTACATATGTACGACAGTAAATTATTTATATGGCAATGTTTTCACTGCGATATTGTTATTTTAGCCAAAAGGTCTTGTATCTGTTGTGAAAGTTTGAAAACGAACTCCAGTAGACTATGCATTACCCAGTTCGCGCAGGAACTTTATACTTATAATTTATTCTTCAATATTAGTAATTTATATTATTCATTTGTGTATTATAATTCAAAATTCGCAACGGAAAAGTATATGAGATTTTTGGACAAGTTAGTATTAATTATTCAAAGTTGTAGATTTAGCTGATGCATTTAGTAAATGATAAGTTACAACGTTATGTTTCATTCTGATAACAAACATAACCTAAATTCCTGATTACTGCTTCTTGAGGAAAATGAAATGTTTACTGCAATTTATAAACATGCCACGGAAACATCAACAACCGATTCTAAAAGTTGTTTCTATGAAAATTAGTTCAAACACGTCATAAATCGGATTGTAACGCGGAACAAGTCTGAATTGACAAACTTCATGTGAAGCTCGCTAACAAACCCTGTCTCTTGTAGTCACACGTAAATGTATAGTTACTGTTCCTACTTGTAGTCTCGTTTGTTCTCGCGCGTATACCGAGGTAAGTGGATATCCCTGTATGATACACGCTGAATAACTAATAAGTAATCGCAGCACAACTGGGAGTCATTTGCGTGTACTAACGTGGGCTCATGACATAAACACGAATCAAGTGAGCCGTTAGTATCACTCGTTAACCCTCGAAATGCAGACACCGAGACGTTCTCATGCAAGACAGAGGCTACTACCTGCACAATTAAAATTCATAACCAAGGTATCCTTGTATGTTTTTGAAGAGAAATATAAAATATATAAAATATCACAGTATTTTCATTCTTATCTTTGATTATTTTTGAAAATAGAAATAATATCCAGTCATCTTAGAAAAAAAGACGTATATTTATTCAGTATACGCCTCTTACGTTAACTCCATCGACCAACAAGTCGTTTGTTATTGTCGCGCGCAATAATGACCATGTGTCGAAAGTCAAGACGGCACGAGCATGAATGGAAGAATCCCCTTGCCCTTGTGCACTTTTAACTTGGTGGTTGATGGAGCTAACGTGAGAGACGTACGGTAATTGTAAGGTAATGATATTTACTTGTTAATCACTCGGTGTCTACTGGAAGAGGGTTAATTCTTAGCATACGAAATGGATTATTCAAAGGCTCCAATACGTACTGTCAGTTGTGGCGACCTGGCACTCTCGTCTGAGTGGTTAGATTCGAAGGCGTACGCCTTACCCACACGGATATTCGGTTCTGGTATATGATTCGTTGAGTTGCTCACGTACATTAATCGGTCGCGTGACAAAGAGTAGGGAGAGCCGTTTCCGGATTCGCAATTGGATTTCCCGGAACCGTAAAGGAGGGATAGGCGGGCCTACCGAGCGACTGTTTTTGCCCTTATAATGTCAGGAGTGCCAAGATCCCAGAAACTGATGGTACTTTCTTTATTATTAATCACTATAACTTAATTTATAAAGTAAACATGAAGATAAACAAGTATTTCTAATATAAAAAATTTAGCATTTCTGATTTTCAGCTTTGATGTTTTCAATATTTCAATATTTCAATGTTTCAATGTTTCAATGTCTAATATTTTCAATATTTTAATATTTTAATGTTTCAATATCTCAATATTTCAATTTAAGTATTTTCATTAAGTTTGACAAAAACATGAAATTTACGAAAGCCAATAATAAAGCAGTCTAACCTACAATAACAATAAAGAACGTTTAGCAAAAGATCTTCGACAATTTCATCTTCGTATGCTAAGAACTAAATGAACCATAAGAGTAAAAAATGGCATCGGAGAGGAGACAGGGGACAAGTGAAAACGAATAAATCGCAAGTTCACTGTCGTTGACGGCGAAAGAAAGGAGAGAGAGGTGGAATTTTTGTGATTACCGCGTGAACAGGACGGTGTACGAAAAGCGGACCCGGCTGACAAGTAACCTCGACTTTTCGATACGGCGGGCTTTCAAGTGCATGCGCGTTCGCCGGTTAGCAAAGTTGGCAGGATCGTGAATGCAATCGGGCCACGATCTCTTTGATCCTCACGAAATTCCGGTGGCGGAGCAACGGAATTACATGAGGGACACGTTGCCGGACTGTGTCCGATAAAGTTTAATCTAAAAGTCCTACGTCGCCGGCACGTTTCAATCCCCTGCTCGATGAGAATCTCGATTCGCGAACAGGCGGATTTAAATCGCCGGGAATCACCTGCCTCCCAAAGTAATCGTCGAGCAATATTTTCCAGGGGATTCTTGTTGGATTTTCTTGTAAATATTCGTTTCAAATATTTGCTTTCTTCTTGTGTTCCTTTTTTTCCTTCTTTTGTTTTTGGTTGAATTTTCGTTTTGCTGCGCAGACGACGTGCACGACGTTGCTACGTACGCTGGTATCGCGGAATTAGCATTCGTCGGTGGGTTGTTTCTTTCTCGTGAACTGTTGCACACGCTCCGCGAGCTCCCGGGCAGCTGACTCGCTTTTCGATGCACCACGGTGACACGTGTAGTTAACGAATGCAGACAATTCTACACGAACGGAGACATTAAATTTAATCCTCTATAACCTGAAATTTCTCTCTCTCAGTGTTCCTGCTGGAGAGAAAGAGATGTTGAATTTTACAACGAAATGGGGGGACTGTTAGCCTCAATATAACAAGGCGGGAAACAGCTGAGATAGAATAGTTTTGAATTAATGCCTTGTAATTTCATTTTGTGCTATTTTGTATGCGTGCTTGATGGGAATTAGTTGAAATGATATGAGTAAATTAAGTTTTGTATTCAGAATCGAATGTATTTGAAGTTTAAATTGTATATAGAAACCTTTGTCTTTGTTTCTTGGTATATTTGTGAATGAGAAATTATCTTCATTCCGATTGAACTGCAAATTATTGGTATTCTCACGTGTGAATGTGAATAAATTTCGTTTTGGTGTTACTAGTTTATTAATATAGAGAAAATATGACTTTCTCTCTATCTATGTACTTCTTGTGTAATTGTCAGCATCAAGCAAAACACAGAAACGATTACACCTGTTTTGTTACTATTTTTGAGACCATTGAAACAGTCAAATGCTATATGTTCAATATAGAAATTCCGATTTATTATTATAGTGTCAAAAAAGTAAGACATTTTGAATTGATATCACATCTGCAAGCATATATAATACCTAAACACCATAAACCAATATACAAAACAAAAAAATACTTTTCCCAATAAGACTTCTACGTAGAAAATATATCTATTCACTGACAGTTGCAACATACATTCGACACATTCGCTACCAGCGTCATATACATATTTATAACAATAACCATTTTTTAGTTTTTTGTTAATTATTCATCAGTTAAGTTCTTCATTTATTAAAATATTCCAGTTGATAAAATCAAAAGCTGTTAAATAAATAAACGATGATGTTCAATCAAACGAACATGTTCATTAGCATATCGAAATTATTACTATAAATTCGCAACGTGAATTCCTTAAAAAAATCCAACAAACAGCAGCTCACGAATAGCTTCGTCTAATATTTCACGAACAAAATTTATCCTATTCAACAGAGCATCCGCGAAAGCTATAATTTAAATAAACAATGGTAGCGGACGTGTTAGTATTTACACAACCAAAACCCTCAAAGCTCACAAGTCACTATACCACGAACATACCCAAAACATCTTCAAGATCGGATTATAGAGGATTAAAATCCATTACCAACAGCCCAATTCCCTTGTGAAACGTCATACAACAAAAACTCTATCCTCCCCACTTAACAAATCACCACTGTCAAGTTCATTAGCATCCCCGAGTCAGCCTAGTTCAACTAGAAACCTCTCATTTGTCCGCGGAGCCCCAGCTATCCTCTAAAAAGCTCCTGCAGTCCCAGCTCGCGCGGCAATCCCCTTTCCTTCCCACGGGAGGATTCAATCGTGACGCTTGACACCCGGGCTAGAGAGGAGTAGACGTCTGACAAACGAGGAGAACGAAGACAAAGGTGCGGAGCAAGAACAGCAGGAGGGTGGGGGAAGGGAGCGAGGACATCGCGGTGATGCTAGGGGGAGGAGAAAGGAGACAACGCCGCGAGACGAAAGACTCGATGGTAATGCTCGTCTCTATGGCCGTCGCGAGAACGGACAAACAACGGGCGCAGTCTTGAACAAAGGATCCTTTTCCTTCTCCTCCGCTACACGATCCAGCCCCACCTCCTTCTCCACCCCCAGCTCCTCCCGTGACCACCCCTCTGCCAGCCTTTCGAGAACCTTTCACGAGAATCTCGACGGCTTCGACACAAAACATTTTATCCGGGCACCGGCGTCGTCGTGTTCCGTCTACGCGTTTTCGCTCGTGGCTGGCCGACACGACGCCGCCGGTTACGCGTTTGAAAAAAAGCGCGGCGACGGCGCGGGTAGGATCGATCCATTCACACGTGGACAGGCGCGCGCGAGTGCACGTCGTCTACGCGCTGGTCCAACACGGACACCGAATCAGCGATGTGTGGGTGTGGGCGGTGGTGTGTACCGATGTTGCAGGTGTGACCATCCTGTTGTCACAGACGGTGTTTTCCCTGCTGGTGGCCCATGTGTTGACGCGAACCTCCGAGGCGGTGCCGATTATAGGTACCGATTCATCCGCCTTTCCTTAGAACACCTTTATGCACCTTGTCTCGCGAGATCTCGTACCGAGGAGTTTTCTTGATGTTACAGTGTACTGTAGGAAGATGATTTGGTGTCTGATGGGACAGCACACAGGCAAGAGGTGGCTTTCTAGTTTACAGCTG
This sequence comes from Nomia melanderi, assembly GCF_051020985.1. Classification (NCBI taxonomy): domain Eukaryota; kingdom Metazoa; phylum Arthropoda; class Insecta; order Hymenoptera; family Halictidae; genus Nomia; species Nomia melanderi. Next base: position 25,193,828 of record NC_134999.1, on the reverse strand, counting down.
TATAATTTTGATTGGTCACTTGTAGCTCTGTTGACGAACAGTAAATTAGCAATTGGAAATATTAGGAAGTAGGAAATAGAACCGATAGGAATATTGGCTAAGACAAAATGAAAACTGATCGATCAATCGACCTCCTCTGTCTAGTCATCAAGTGATCTCCTAGCTGTAGTGTAGAGGGATGACTTAAGGTGCGTTTTGTTTAGATTCGATTGATTACGCGTAATAAAAGAGGTGAAACCTGACCAATCAGACGCACATTCCTCAGCCTTGCCATCAAGTGATCTCCCTACAATACTTTTGACTTTCTTTATGGTTGCTACTTTCTTTTACTCGTCAGCCGCACCGGTTAACCTTAGCTGTTCTATTAAGATAATAATGGTAAAAGTTAATGAACATAAATTTATTTGTTGTTTTCCGATCATATACTATTTGGAATAGGTTGAAGTTTGATAAAGAGAAATTTTTTGTGGGTGTAGTTCTGTTTTAGAAATATGATGCGCGACATCTTGCTTTTTTCTTTGTATATATAAATTATTACTCTGACGCACCTGATTGCTGGCTGTTTGAAAGTCCTAGTGGTACTATCCACAGTAAAACTTACGGCAGCTACAAATATTCAAATTTTAACAAATTCTTTTTACTGGCATAGAGTTTCTTTATGATCAATGCTTCCCATCTACATATATCTATACAATTGGTTATGATTGAAGATCGAGATTAAAATTAAAAAGAAAAGAAAAAGATATTCCTTTATTGCCTTTGCTATCACAAAAATGTCATTTTCTCGTCGCAAGAGAGAAATATTTTTTCATCTCTACATTGTAGCATTTAGCTTCGTTATCAACCATTATTTCCAGCGAATCAGTTGTCAGAAGTAAATGAGAAATAGCAACGGATATATCACTGTGACACAACGTTTTCGTTTGAAACGCGAAAACGTGACAGAAACAAATATTCGATAAAAACAAATACGCAACAGTTGCTCTGATTGCGTTATTGAAATTACTTCTATTCATTATTGAAACTTATCTTTCCCTTCTAATGCAACTGACCTTATATGCAGATGCAAGCGTTAATCTTTAACGATTATACAAAGAAAAAAAGAAAGATGCCCATCATATTTCTTAAACTCTCCTACAACGCAAAGAATTTTATGTAACGACCTCAGAAATATATCTCTATTTACTTGTATTCACCTTTAATTATAGTTTTAGCAATAATTCACTGCCACTAGGACAATATGTAATTACACAATGTCACACTGTATTAGTCAAAAGATTTTATCTATTTTGTTTTCGCTCGAATGAATTAGAGGAGGAATTAAAAGAAAATATACCTACTGTTCAAATTGATAAAAATTGATTTATAGCGATTAAAGAAAAATTAAGTTTTGTTTAAAACTGAGAGAAGAAGTTTAAAAACTGAAGGACGAAATAATTTAAAGTGACACGGAATTAAAAATGTGTTCGTTATTGTACTCAAGAAAACTCCTCTTTCGTTCTCTAATCTTATATTAGAACTACAAACTGATCTATGCTTCATCTTTCTGCGTTTCTCCTGTCAATTACTCTAATAGTGACAATGGATCAAATTGTCGCACATATCTATTGCTGGTGATCAAACTAACTTGCTTCCAATAGACTCGCATTGTGAAAGTGGTCTCCCTCGTGATTCTAGTGAAACTCGAACGAATTCGCAGTCTCAAGCGATTCCTTGTCTACTCTCTGTCTGGCTTATTTATACGTAATCCTTCTGAGTAGTCGTAAATAACGTCTCAGTGAACACTCTTGCGACGTTTTCTTGCCGAACACGAACATGATTCGACTTTTGACGTACTTGGGGAATTAATTAAACGTAACGTTTTATTCGAATTTTCTTTAAACCATTGCTGTCTTGAATTCATCGAGTTGTCTTAGTTACTTTTCCTACTCGAATCAAATTAATGTTTATAAAGAAATAAACCTAAATACAATCCTTCTAAAAATTCATTAATGCCTATAAAAATTAGCATTACAGATAAAAAATCATTCCATAAATTTTTAAGCTTCAAAAGTAATGTTGAAATTGAAATAAGAAGTTTTACAGAGATTGAAGTAGATCAAAGCACGTTTCGAGGTTGCTATGAAAAATCGTATTTTTAATTTTAACCCTCCGTTGATGAAATTGGTCCCTTGGGACTTTACGGTAGTTTTGAAACGAGTGACAATCTCGCTATTTTATTTAGTACCGATAAAATTTTAGAGATGTTACGTGTCTCAATGTCAGAACTCGCCATCAAAACTTATACTACCAGATAATGTTGAACTCTCTCGGATGAATTTCTAGATTATTAAATACAATTTTACTCGTATACATGAATAGAAATTTTTAAAAATTTTATATATATCTATTCAAGAAAATGATAAATACTGTAGATTCACAATTAAACTGGAAATCTCCATTAAATACGTAATTCAAAAAATTATTTTTAAAATAATTGATGAAGAACTAATTAAATAGAAACTTACTAGTGAAGACTTTCTTTTTACTTACCTAAATAAGAAATATTATCGAACGTATTGTAACAATTAGGAGCATACAATGTTCTAATTATATACTTTGTTCATAATATCTTTGTTTCAATAATTCAATTTTCAGGAACATCAAATTGTAAATACAGAGAACAGACAGTAAATGTAACAGAAACATATATTCAACAGAGAAACAAGAACATAAAATCTATTAGAATAATAAAGGCATGTAGTGATCTAGTTACACATTTCGTTGGTAATATTTTTGCTTGTATAATCCAATCTTCTGGAAACAGGCAGCAAATGTAACAAGAACGTATTTTCAAGGGAGAAACAAAACGAAGTATGCAAAAACTCTCGCGAACAAAGAAAATGTACTGATACTAGACGCGAGTAGAGGCAAGGGTCTCAATCGCGGGCCGCGAGGAGCACAAAAGAAACCGCGGCAGTCCATCGTGTTCGGTAAGGAGGCTCGCGGAGTAACTAGAAAAAAAAGGTGGTGGCACGAGGAGGTGCAGCTTTCTTTCTGATCTTCTGAAACGCCCTTCGCGGCGGGCAAAAACGTTCATACCAGGTGCACCCGCGAACGGAACCGCGCGATGCTCTCCTCGTGCCGCTGGCGTACAGCGCCTAAATAAAATGGAAGGAGGAACGAGTGAATGGTGCATTGTGCCCGGGCTAGTGTGAACGCGGGAACAGTTGATGGTAAGGGGTGACTATGCCTGTGCAGTACGTGAGCGAGGAGAATACGCACTGTGGTCGCGTTACTGGTAATGAGTGCAACTCTGCTGATGGTGTACTTATGTAAATGCTGTTTAACCCCTTGCCCTGTCATTTATTTGCCAACCATGATCGATACAATTATGTATGTAGTACTTTTTCATTGACACCAAAAAGCGTTTCACATGATTAACATACAATTCTTGTAAAAATTGTAACAATAGAGTTTTTTCGGTTTCTTCGTACATTGATTATAGTACTGAAGTGAATTTGTTTATTTAGAAAATAATTTTGGACATTTAACGCTTTCATGATATCAATTGTTGTGAGATAAGGAAACTGAGACTTGTCATTTCGAAAGGTACGGTTGGTCTAGTGTTAACACATTTTTACCGGAGAAAAGAGGAAATATTTAGGCATATTCTTTATATTTGTTTGTTCTGATGTATAATAATTGATAAGAGAAGAATAATATTTCACTTGAATACAAGAGAATCAAGTAATATTTATGCTGGTTAAATTATGTTTGAAATCTTCACCACGATTCTGACACGTTATTATAAGGCAAGGGGTTAAGACTGGTTCCACATACGCAGATCTTAACATTTGACACTTCAATATTCATAAAGTTCCATCGTTTGTAGTGGTAATAAGTCGACAAAATCATACATAGAGATTTTTGCGGCATAAGGAACAAGGAAAATAATTTTGAAAAGTATTTAAGCATAGACAATTTTTGTTACCTTGTACATGTTAGCGATAATTTGTGTTAATGACATTATTTCGTATTTTGAAACTTGAAAATTTGGAAAATTGAATAACAAACTTTATTTTTGAAAATAAGAAATGACTACATAAACAACTTACTAACTTACTATTTAGTTTACAATATAATTAATAATTTATTTAATAAAACGGAAAACAAGAAATCAAAATTCATATTTATAATCACTGTATTAACCCTCTTAAATCTGATAAATTGCAACAAAATTTGCTTCTATTGCACATATCAGTACAAAAGCCAATTTTTCAATTCGAACAAAGCGTTTTGTGACCATGTACAGATATAACTAACGCACCGTCCAAAGCGTTAAATCAATAAATTCCCCAACGCTGCCGAATCTCAAAGAAACCACCGAAACGGCGAAATCGAATTCAAATCAGCTGGCATCCAAATGAAATTAGCGTATGTGAAACCAGTACGAGTGTGTGTATACGCACACAAAGTGTATACAGGGTGTTCCAGTATAAATTGGCACCAAATTATCTCCGCTATTTTCAGAGATAAGAAAAAATTGTATCAACAAAAGTTTTTTAGTAAAAATGAGACTATAATATGATAGTAACACTTCCCTGGTATATGAAACAGTTAAAAAACAATGAAATCTTCAGAACTCTTTCAATTACAAAAAAATTATTACTACCACTCTATATCTCATTAAATTAAACAATTTTTGTTAATAAAATTTCTTCTAATTTTCGCTAATTCTTACTGAAACACACTATATACCCCTTAATTTAACCCTGCTACGTTCTTCAAGTCCTTTTCAACCCAACCACGCTTTCATTTCTTAACATTCTTTCGTTCGTTTAATCCGGTCTGATTTATTCGTGTTTCAATTTCCTTAAAAATACTTTAAAGTTAAAAACGCTATAAGAAAATGATCAATACATGATCCTACCTTTTTGAATAATATTTCAAATGCATAAACAAATTGAGGACCGTAGCAGGATTAATTGCATTAGTTCCGAACAGGTAAGAAAACTCGTTCGCGGTTTTGAAACCATCGAAATTTCTTTACGATCCCCGTGTTCCACCGAACCGATGAATCTTTGATCACCGTATTAGTTACTTTAATGTTGACCTATTCGTTTCACGGGTCAACTTTTCTCGAGTCAAGGGCGTGTTCAGTCGTGGATCGGTTCGCTCGTTGAAATCCGAGCTAAAAATCGACCGAACGGTAAAACGAGGAATGGCAGTTCCTACGAATTTCGACTTCCGCCTCTGTGATTCTTCATTCTTTCTCTCCCTATCTGTCTTTCACTCTTTCTCCATCCCTTTCCTATCTCTTTCTATCTCTACCTCTCCAATCCCTCTTCACTCTCTCTCTCCCTCTCCCTCTCTCTCTCCCTCTCCCTCTCTCTCTCTCTCTCTCTCTCTCTCTCTCTCTCTCTCTCTCTCTCTCTCTCTCTCTCTCTCTCTCTCTCTCTCTCTCCCCCTCTCTCTCTCTCTCTCCCTCTCTCTCTCTCTCTCTCTCTGAGGCTCTCTTTCACTCTGTCTCTTTTACTGCCTCTGTCTCGCTCGCTCGCTCGTTGTCTGACTCTATTTCTCCTCTCTATCGCTGTCGGCTACTTTGCGATTAGATTTGTTACCTACACTGTCCACGTACAGACACGATGCAATTCACGACACGCTGATAACATTAATGTCCCTAGGTCTCGGCGAATCGAGATGGTCGAGACGTCTCCAGGTTCTCAGCGAAGAGAATCGTTTGCTCGTTAAACGTTTCCTGTTCAGGGGAACTTGTGGAAGATAGATGATCATTTTCGGCTGTTGCCGTTTTGGATAACAATTTGCCTTTCTGTAATGTTTCATCGACGAAATGATACATGGAGGATTTTATTTTTGTTTTATTTGGATGAAGCGTTTCAGTTTTCTTTAATTTAACAATTATTTGGTTAAAATAGTGACATTACTATTTCATAGAATATTCTCTCACAATATATAAGACTTTTATCTTTGAATGCCAAATGATAGAAAATAACGAGTTCAGTAAGCCGTATGATTTCAATTCACATATTATTGCCAAGAAAAATAGTATATGATGTTGAATATATTTAACTTAAAATAACAGTAACATTAACTGTAAGACTACCGAGCAATTACAATGGCATATCTCCAATTTTGTATAAAAATTAAAACGACGCGTTCCTTGAGATTCGAAGAGTCTACTAGTCTTATATCTGTACAAATACACAAAGTTAATTAAAAACACCTTCGCAAAAACTCCTTTATAATTCAAATACTTGCAAAATAAAAATTCTGACGTAGGTAAACTTGAACCGTCTGCTATCTTCAGTGTTAATATATAAACAATTAATTACATTGAAAGCATTTGTTAAATGAAAATATTACAAGAATGTAAATCAAAATAAGATACAATCAAAGCTAAGAATACTTAAACAGGGCGATTTGAAGTTAAATTAAGAGAAATGCATCGTCTAAATTACACGTAAAGTTGAATCTTTTCGATCCTAACTTAGAGATTCAATGTGTTATTCTCCATTGACTTTCCATTGACTGAAATCGTTAATATCCACGGGTGAACGCGTTTTCACGAGCCAAATGACGGTTTACTGGGCTAGCAACTCAAGTGCTAATAAAAGCCCAATCAATGCACTGCGCTAAGAAAAGTGCAAACATACGAAAGACTACCGTGTTGAAATAAAATAAATCTTTCAGATCTTAACTGGATATGGAGCAGTTGATTAAAATTTTTAATTTATCGAAATTGAACAAACATAATTAAGAAGAAGCTTCCAACTTAGATTGATAGTGTTTAAATTCAAGGATTTTTTAGAGATTCCCTGGATATTTTCATAGAATTGCATTTTCGTCTCTTTTACTTTTATTGTAATTGGTCGTATGCGATGGATTGTGCCTCAATCAAAGAATAATCCTGGGGATTGAATCGTATTTTCTGAGTAAACGATGGCTCGAGTATGAGCCAGGTATTTCGAGGGAGAGCGAACGGTTAACTAGAAAAAATGGGAATACACAAACGCCTATTTCCTCACCGACGATTCTATTCGTGAATGTCCGATCGTTATTGCTGTTACACGTCATCGAACTACCTATTAATTTCTAACAAACCACAATTAATATTTTCGTTGTAGTTTAGGTAAAATTGTTTGAACCTACATTCCTTCGAAAGTTTTATTTAAATCATTTCACATGTCTGTTTAAGAACTAGTTCTTTCATATTGAATTCTTGTAAAATTTTTTCCTTAAAAATAATACTGTTGAAGTCCAGGTTATTAACTATTTCTCCGGGACTGTAAATAGCTATTTTTTAAACTATTTTTCATTTTAAGGATTTAAACAATTATGAATTAGTGGAGTCTGTTGCTTTTGAATAGAAACATTGAAGTCAAGGTTACTGACTACTTCTATAAAGCTGTTAAGATTCCGGTGAATAAGCATTCCTCCTTTTAAAAATGTAACAGTTATTACGTATCTATTTTACATAATATATTTTTGTATTTTTGAACGATCTTCTGTTTCTATTAAGAAATAGCAAAGGAAAATTTATGTGTTTATACGAATTAATAACAAAAGCATTTTTTTTGCCTATATGCATTTTAAGACATGTTTGTTTACTTTTACATTAAAACGATCAAATACGAACGATATACGTCGATTAAATAAATCAGGGATCAAACGTGGCAGAGATATTGAGATTAGGGAAATTAATACCATTACGAATTTTCAGAAAATACAACTTTTTTAAATATAATGTTTAAGGTGTCTACAAACAAACTAGTGTTTCAATGTTTATCCAAGTATTGCTAGGAACATGTACTTTAATAATAATATCCACCAATATTCGTAAGAGAAATTTAAAAATTGCGCTTAAATTTACTACAATTTTGCAGTAAAGGTACTTAATTTCATATGATTGCTTAGCCAAATTTATTTACGCAATTTTTTATTTATCGATTTGTATTTTCAGAACCGGACAATGCGTTCTTGTTCGTGCAATACGTTACTCTTAACGAATCAGTAAATATTTAAATTTAAATGCTATAAAATAACAAAATATAATTAACGCGAAGTTATTACGCTCGAAATTGAATGCATGTGGACTGTAACGTATGATGGAATGATAAACATTCATTTCAATGGATTTGCGGGAAATTAATGTGTTTCATTGGGGGATAGTCGAGATTATTACGTAATTTCGATTTTAGTACTTTTCCAAATTCTGTAAAAGCTACAAAACTGTTGAATTTCATACATTAGGAAATGCAGTACATGTATTATTATATAAATGTAATAAAAAAAATATTAATTAAAAATTTCAAAAAAAGATTAAATTAATGTAGGTAAAAAGTTTACGCGACAAAACGAATTAAAAGCATGTGTAAAGAATGTGTGACAAAATTGATAATAATATTAAAACATAAAATAGTAGTAATATTCTTAAAGAAAGGATAGGTTCATTCCACCAGGAAAAAGAATAACTTAAGTTTTTTTCGGAAAATGAAATCATCTAGTAATTCAATGAACATAATAAACCAGTAATAAAAACATTTATTGAGCATACGCGGACTTAATTGAAGTATTTGGATAATTTATACGAGAAATAACATAACATGATCCTTTATAGCACTTTTATTTGCATTTAGTTTGTGTCGTAATGAAAGCTAGCGTTAAAACTAGTTTAATCTAGTTTTTGAACCACAAACAACCACACGAAGACTTAAAGATTTAATACACTTAGAGAAGTAAATGTAAAGAAAATATTTAAAAAAGATAATAAGGCAAATAAAAATATGAAATGTTTTAAAAAATACGTATAGTATGTTGAATTAGATGTAAATTATTTTTATTAAGTATAATGTATAACGTTTGGACGAAAATTACTTGTAATTATAATTTTACTTTAAAAAATAACATTTTATATGCAACAACTTAATATATAAACGCAATCTATTCCTGTAAAGATTTTCTGTTAATATACGATACTAACGATATATTATACTTCCTTGTTAGTGCTAAACGTTAGAAAAGTTTCATATTTTCTTAAGTGTTTCTCTAATCATTGTGAACATATTTATTATTTCTTAATGCGACCTCAACAGATCAATAATTCCAAGGACAATCGTGAAACCAGTGTGCTATAATGATTATTTATAACAATAATAATTATATAGAAGTTTAAGCGCAATTTTCAAATAGTCAGCAATACGAATTATACTAAAAAATCACGTCATTATGACATAACGTTACGATACGTTACCAACGTAATATTAAATAACTTTCCTCCTCCTATTGAGAAATTTGAATTTCGACACTTACTAACTTTTCTAATAAATACTTTTCAATTATTTGCTAATTATACGGTTTTGAACACGTGATTATTATAGAACCAAGGTTTTCAACGTACGCGATTACTTTTCCGGCTTGCGATGGCACTTCTTGGTACGTTTTAATGAAACGCATTAAATGGTCCGCGAAACGTCCAAACCAGTTTGTGTTTCTGCTGCAAAATCCTATAACAAATTTCCGGCGTAATTTCATAGCATTTGAAACCGATAATCAGATCCGTTCGATAGTGTTTCATTTGGTGGAAGATTTACTAATTAAGTGTCACAGAACTAGGGATAATATTCAAGTTAATTATCATAATCACCATATTATCTAATCTTTTACATTCCGAAGTGTTCTTGGTTTCACACTTCGAAACTTGCAATAAACATTTTTTGATTCAATAATTTAACCCTTTTTAGACGACAATTTTTTTAACTTTTCGAAATATTTTCCATAAGAGATTAATTATGTACTAAGTGTTAAATACTAGAAAAAAGGTAAATCAAATATCAATTTTTCATTGTTTAAATAATTAAATTATTTATTCGCAACTGTATTCATTTTGAGTATTCAAGTAAAATATTACTTTCTGTCATTAATTACATATTATATCATTAGAATAAACAAGAACATAACATGAGCATACAAATTTTATTTTTAGTCAATTATCAATAACAAATAGTTTAATATATTTTATACCATATTCCAAATTAAAAGAAACTTTAATAAATGAAGCGTTGTTCCTTTTAATGTTTCCACGAGAGATTTTTCTTCTTTGAACTGTTCAGAAAGCTATTTCTGTTAGATCCTTTTACATACTTCATTCATAGTAACACGCAAACACATCGAACTGGACAATATATAAAAAATAGGAAACTCTGTTCATTAATAACAGCTGAAACAGTATATTTCATCAATGAGAGATAAAAAAAATTGCACAGTTAAATTATAATAATATAATTTAAAGAAAATAATAATAAAGTAGTATGAAATATATTTATGAACTTGTATTTCAAACAGCAATTATAAATTAATCTGTATACCTATATTTACGTAAAATGAATGGAAAGGAATTTCGATGCTAGAAAGAGTAACCTTGAATTTATTTTCATTAAAGACTTATTTTGTCTTTTTGATTGGTTTCTTATAATAATTATTGTATTATGATATGTAATCATAAATAGTATTCTATCATTAATACTTTAGTGATATGGAGTTTTATAAAATTCAGATTTTAATGAAACGTTTATGAAACCTAAATTTCTTATCTATTTGAAACAATAGGTTGTATTTTAAAATGTACATTGAGATGAGTATACGTCTATTAAGTTTTTCAATGTAGTGTCTAACACCGTGAAATTTAAAACTTTCAACGAATTGTTATCGATTTTAACAATTCTTTGCGATATTACGAAACAAGTATGTTTCACTGAATCGGTCAATAGAAAGTCTAATTATTGTACATAAATTCAGTAGTTAACGAAATTACATATTTCTATTCCATCATAACTTATTTGACAAAATTTATACACATTCAATTTTTAATATAGAAATTCTCGATTTTGTGAAAATAAATAATACTAGAATTGAAATTGTCATAAAATTATGATTACAATGCAATATAAAACAATTAGCATTATATATAATATTTAAATTATTAAGTGAAATGGAAATTCATTTGACACATTAAACAGCATTTAATTCTTTAATAATAGTTATTTTCAACTCCGTTTTGTAGCTACGTTAAGGCGAACATTTTTTTAGAAAGAAGTCACAGAAATGCAAAAATAAAATACAGTGAAGGTGGGAACGCTGCAGAGTTGATGTAAATTTTATAATTTATTCCGCCAACGAGGCGTTCGCGATTTCACGAGGCAACTGAATCGTAAAACAATTTGGACAGAATATTATTTCCGCGATGCACCGAATTTATGTCGATATTCTCTATCTGTAAGGATGAAAATGATGTGACAACACTTACATTCTGCGATACGATATGCTTCATTAAATCAATTGATTGTAAATTACAAAATGTAGATACGTTACATCATATCATTTTTATATCGAACATTTTATTTCGAGCGATAAATTTAATTACTTCTACTAATCACTACTTCATTAACACTGGAATTTTATGAATAATTCATCAAATCTTTCGATAATTAATTGAAATTTTTAATGAAATTCTCGCGCTATTTACGTACAACTATTCCATCGTACACTGAAGCTACAAAATAGGAAATGCAAATAATTTTTCTTATATACACATGTGTTTGACAAGTACAGTAGAAAATAAATTAATTCTCTATTTATATTTCATTTTCGATATTTTGTACCATTTTTCTGTTGTTGCATAGTTAAAAGTTTAGCATTTCAAGCAAGTTCAAATACGTATATAAACGATTTTATTCAATCGTCACAGTTAAAAAATCAAAGCCTTAATCACACTTTTCTTTGGGAACACGAAAAGAGTTGCTTATATCGAATTATTGGAATTGTTGACGTAATGTCATATTTCTTTTAGAAAAATAGAGGGAAGTTATTTTTTCAGGCAATCAGCAGTAGGTGTTACCGTCATTATCCACTTACCTAATAATATATAATAACACATGAAGTTAAGTGATTCAGTTTGAAAAACTAATTCTGCATTAATGTAAAATATAATTTTTCTATTTTTTATTTAAAAGATATGTCTATAGTTATATGTCTAACCTCGTACAGTTGTAATAATTTATTCAAAAACAAAATCAACTCTGCAATTAAAAATGCCAAAATAATTATGCAGATACAGATTGTGTTGATGATTCTCAATTTACTTCTTTTCTTTCTTATGTTGCTAACAATCATATTTCAAAATCGCATTCTAAATTTCCCACTCACATCAGTAATACGAAAAATCAATTTTTGAAATAATATTTAACATTATATACAATTATTGATTGGTCTAAATATTTTTATTCATGTTAAAAACAAGTTTCATTTATTTTATATTAAGTTTTTCTCGAAATAACTTGCAACCTTTACCTATGGACGTGAATCTGACTTTTAAGCATGGAAGTATGAAAATGACCGATTAATGTTAAATATTCTCATTTCTAGCAACCAAAGCAAAAATTTATGTTTTTAGTTCTTTAAATACCTCTACATAGCAATAGTATCAACTATATAACGAAAATTTCACTGGTTTCGAAATTCACTATAATTTATACAGAGATCTGTAAAACGGCACATCCATACTTGACACTTTATCTACAACTTTCGATCAAGATAACCACTCACTAACTACCAATACGGTTTTCGTTATCGCATAGGTGTGTACGTTTCTCATAATATCGTTCCGATTCCTTTCGTTTTAACCCCTTCGTCCTTAAATATGTATTTTTTTAATATGAATTTTGCGAAAATAACTTGCGAAAATATTTGCGAAAGATTTTCAATTAAATTCGTGTATTTGCACAGATACAAGACTAGGAGACCATTCGAATCTGAAGAAACGGATTGTACTCATTTTTATAAAAACTTGGAAACAAGTGACTTTAATTGTTCGGTAGTTTTAGTGTTAATCTGTCAGTCATAAACAAAGATCCTCGTGTGGCACAATTTGTTTTTATTTTTAAGGTGTTTTCCAGCTTTCCGGTAATTTAAAATGTTCTTGATAAATACCTATGTGCATCATTTGGGACGAAAGGGTTAAATCAGCGTAATCTGAATAGGTTACCACTTGTTACGCATGCGAAATTGAAAAACCGATTAACATGTTCACTAACGTGAATGCTATTGCATTCATTTTCATTGTGATGCAAATTGACATGAATGTTATAACATTCAAATTTATAACCCACATTATCATGTATTTCGTTCTATATGGCCTTAAACTTTTGAGATTATTATGTACTTCAACCTTCGGAGTACTACATATGCATTTTTCCTATTTTTGTAGCTTATTAAAATTTTTACTGTCCGCGAATACGTTATTAGGTTTGCATTAGATAAAGTGTTGAAGGTTAATACACATCAAGGAATATTCGTCGCAAATATTGGATCGTTGTCACCGTCGCGGTGACGCGCAACGCAACCGCCTGTAAACAAAACCCAAAAATTCGACTATTCACATAACGAAAATTGAAGGTTACTAATCTGCTGCTAAGTAGTCCCTGCTGTGCAAACTGATTTTTATTTCAAAAATTAATGAATATTAACCACTGTTTATACAGATTTTTAACAATGGAACATATTCTTCGAAGCATGTAGATCTAATTTCACATAACTTGGTGCAAATAAATTCCGTTTCTCTACTTATATAATATTGGAATCGAAACGTAAAATATCCATTGTCATTAAAAAAACTTCATAATATCGCAATAATGTAAAAAGAATATAACCACCATATGCTTAGCTCTATACCTTATAATTTTTGTCTGAAGAATTTTTTTGTATCACTCATACTGTGTAATCATTTAACTGTGGAATTTAGTTTGAGAAATCTCTCATGATACGCACAATAATTTAAATAATGAACTGTATACTAGTCAAATGCAGAGCAAATGCATCTGTAATATATTCTAACGAAAAACTCAAACAAAACGAAGAATTACACATTTATCTGAAAAAATAAATAATTTATCGATGAAAAAATTAATGTCAATTTTCGTTTTAAGGTGACGTGTATACTTGTCGAACGCAGCTAACTAGTTAAATTATTGAGTTTTGTCCAGAAAACGGGCGTTTGGCCGCACCGCGTGTCGGTACGCAGGGAAAACTCGCGCGCAACAAATTATCAGTGGCTTACGGAAATAAATATTGTTTGCTTTTCATAAAACGCGGATACGTCGCGTAAAGGCGCGGAACAGAGTTGACAGGAGAAAACGGGGTAGTTGTAGCAGAAATGCGCCAGCGGCTTTTGTAGCGCGGTAACTTTGTAACTGGAAACTTAATGCAATCTTACCGGAGAAAGGTGGATGAGTGCACTCGATGCACTTCGCACGGCGTACCCGTGTCATCGCAATCGAACTTTGTTGATTTAACGGCACGAAACCGGGAAAACTTTACGTCCGACGGCGGTAGCGTGAAAAATTAATAGAATACACGATTAGGGTAAACGTACGTAGACGACTTTTATAGCGCGGCGCTGTTCCGCGATACTAAAAGAAAGTTTTACGGTAGTCACGCGCTGGCTTCGTGGAAAATAAAGAGGAATTCTGGACGTGATATCCAGCTACGTTGATTCTTTTATATTTCGTACCATTGGAATAACCAATTTGATTGCCGTGTTTTATTTAACACTAGAACTAAAATGGCGAGTTCCAGTTTTTCTATTTCGCAATTATTGATATCTTATGAGTGCCAACTATCCGAAATGGTTTGAAAAATAAATCATTTCATTTGAATGCTATGATGAATATGCGTAGAAATTGAAAAAAAATCGATTGTTAGAATTTTTATAAAGTTGTTCTGGTGTTAAATCTGCTTTCAGGCAACTGTATTTACGCGTTGTTGGGTTAGTGCATACGAAATATCGACTGCTTAAATGAATTCGTGCATTTAATACTATTTCTATCGCTCTTTTGTGTGTATCTATTTTTACCAACAGGTAATATTATAAAAGTTATTAAGTTACTTGATTTTTTAAATTAGTTTTACTTTCATTACAAGAGAAGTCGAGAAGCTAATTGATGAAAAATGAGTAAACATAGAAAGCAATTTTAAATTAAAATTTTAAAAGCTGTCTTTTTCTATTAGTTTTATTACTTTTAAAAGTAATTTTCATGTTTAAATAATTTATTTCTCGTTGAAATAAATATAAATTCTTGAAGACTTGTAAAAATGTTTACAATGTGCTCATTTAAACGAATTCTTTCTTCTTCCTATGGTTTTATAATTCTAAAATTATATGGAATTATTTATATTAAATGCATAATGTTTGGAGGGAACTATGTGTGATTATAATTTTGGTTCCAAAACGATATTTCACAAGCATTATTTATATACTAGTTTTTTTTTATTTCAACTGTTGCTTCCATCTTCCTAGAACATAAACCGTGGAAGGCTATTTTGGAACTCCTGCTTATATTACACTTACGAAAAACTTCACTCTAAAATTCATTCGTCACTCTTTAAAAAAGTACAACCCTTCTCTATCATTTAATTGTAATAAATTCATGGTTAATCAAATTGGTAAAATATTATATTTCATATATTAAATTTTATATTTTCAGTTATCATTTGCATACTTCTCATTATTCAATTATTGTTATTAAAACTTAAAGTATTTTTACCTTATATCCTTATGTCTGTTATGAGAAAATAAAATTTCTAAACTTTCAATCTCCCAGATACTATAATTCAGTCATAGCATAATCATAGTAATAATAATGATACCAATAATATTCAACAATAAGACATTAAATTCTGATAAATTACAGTCGATAAATAAATCAAGAAACAACCCATGCATTGGGTTGATGCAAAGGTTTTGATTTTCCTATTTATCATATTATATAGAAGTGTCCTCTATACATGTTATAATAGTTTAAAAACATGTGTCATCTGTCTGTGAAGAAAAACATTTTTTAACCGCGTACAAAAAACGTCAAAACTTTTACATTAACTTAATAGGAACTCTAATACAAGGTGAAAAATTACTTAAACTATAAACCGCACGGAGTCCTTAATTAAATATTTATTTCGAGTAATCGTTTTACACGAAACCGCTGAACAGAAGCTACGTAAAGGTCATTCTTGCGCAGACAATTGAATTCAGAACCGTTTGTCGGTATGGCCAGCCTTGAAATAACTTTCGCTTTCATCGTCATTATTAACTTGTTCCGGTGTTGCGAACGGAAATATGGAAAAATGTATTCGGCACGCATGAATATAATTTTCATGCTCGTCCTCGATTTGCGAGCTCGATTTTCCGCGGCAAGGGAAAGTAAACGCCTCGATTCAATTCAGTGCACACGTAGTGGCAAAATAGTACTTTATTTATCTGCATAAGTTTATAGACACGCTGCATCGAGGGCTCTAGCAAAGGAATTGTCTTTTTCTTGCAGCATCGAGTGCACTGTATTTCTGTACTTTCTCTATTCTTCTCTCTCATGTGCTTTCCCTCATTCTATCTATTTCTATCTTCGCCTTTAACACCCTAACGACGAATAACTCAATACTACGTCAAATTAGATAATGTTTTTTTATTACGGATAATGTATAATTGGAAAGTAGTTAGGTAAATAACAATAATTGATAAGCTTCAAATTTTTCAAAAAAAAGTTACCTGACCTTATGTTAAATAAATTGTATGTTTATGTCATAATGATATCATCTTTCAGTACTGTCAGTATGATTGATGATTACTTAGAAAACGAAAACTTCTTTTTAAAATGTATATTACAGAATAATACACAATATAATTTGCTCATTTTGACAGTGTTTTCTAAATAAACGTCTTAATTGCATCAAATAAATATTGATAGACACAAAGTTTGAAACGAATGCTTTATTAGAATTTAGATAAAGGTTTTCAATAAACTATGAATTACTTTTTTAATAATAATTATCTATGATGAATTATAAATTACTTTTTCAATAATAATGGACTATAGTTTGCTATGTATTCTTGTTCTAGTAATTATTAACGGTACTAAGTTACCATTTCGGACATTTACTATGAAGAAGGTTGGGTGACCAATGTATTCTGTAGGGGACATCAATTTCCAGTGTAACGACCTCGTCGTTAAGGTGTTAATATGCGTTTAACTCTCAAGTGGTAGTTTATCCTGGGGAATCAATGATAACATCAGTTCAAGTTATCCAGCAACAAGTACAGTGTAATCTTGATTAACTGCGCTAGTCAGGCCGCACATTGTTCCTATAAACGAATTTTTTGTTAATCCATCTTCTGATAATTGAGGTTCTACTATACTACATGTACAAATCATTAAACAAAACGAGCGTAATCGTTTTTTAATAATTTTAAGATTTAAAATATATATAAGGTAATAATGTGGTAATCAGTGTGAAGGAAGTTCTTTTGTAATTTGGAAACCTGATTGGATCAATCTTAGTCTTTGACATAATTCAATTAAAAAATGTATCACTCTTATTATACATTATTTTTAGTACCAATGGTTAGAATTAATCACTGTGTAGTTCTACTTACACACGATGCTACTTTTTCTTCAATTAAATTATTCTGTTTTAAATTAATCAAAACGTTTATCAAATTTTGTTCATGGCAAATTGTTTTAAAATACCTACTGCCATTATTTACATAACTACTAAAAACGAAGAAAAGAGAACATGGACGTACAACAAGTCTAAATGTTACACTAAATGTTGACAACTCTATAGTTACGAAAAAAATGTTGAGATGAGTCTTTCTTTTTTATAATCAAAGGTTGCTTTTAAAATTTTCTCGAGCATTCAGCTCTTATTTTTCTTCTATAGTTCAGTTTATTCATGTATTATATTTAATCCATTAAACCCTTTAACCTGTTAACTGTGAAATTTAATTTAAAAAATCTTTGATAATGCTCGCAGTGAAATCAAATAATAAAGTGTATATTCGTTTGACGCAGACTAAATGAACTTACAATACATTCTAATGAAAAGCTAAATCGAAAAGAAGAAAAATTACATGTTCATCTGAAAAAAATAAATAATTTATCGTTGAAAGAATCAGTATCATTTTGATTTTAAGGTGACGTGTATACTCGTCAAACGCAATTAACTGGTTAATTTGGTACCTTTATTTAGTATTTTACATTCGAAAGTGTAGAAACTATTTCCAACAAATCTGATAATATTAATTAAAGAACAAGTCTGTGATTCGAGAGTGCACCCTTTATACCACTCGAGAGTTAATCTCTCTCCTGACTGATCGCACTTCTCGCTCTATACTACTAAACGTTGGGCTAATCACTCTGTCATCGCTACTGGCGTTCTCACTCTTGCTAGTTTGGTTACTCTGCAAAGCAACCTTCTTTCTCACTGCGAATGACGGGACTACGGTGCTAGTCAATCATGTATCTCTCTCTTGAAACATGTATACATGTTGCGAAAATCAACGTGAAAATCTGTAGGCTGCTCACGGTTTGGCTTTCGAGAAGTAATCAGGCTCTGTTTTGAATATGCATCAATACATTCCAAAGGATACAACGTTGAGGATGGTCGATAGAGAAGCACTTTCTTTCAATTTTTTCGTGTATTATCTTAACACTAGAACTGTCAAGTTGTCATTCATCATCGAATTTCTGCATTGTATTTTCTTATATGCATTACGTGAGATACTGCAAAAGTTTCGGGAAAGAATGAGGAAATTTACAAGTAAATTTGGACTAATGGTTTCATTGTTTTTCAAAATATTCTCCTTCGACATTAATACGTTTTCCATTGTGTTGCGTCAGCGCTTTCTAGATTTACAAATGTGAAGCTTTATGAAATTAACAAACGACTGAATGACAGCGGATTCCCGAAATTATTGCAGCAACCTACGCATAACGGGGCATTCGTTGAAATTTCGATTCAGTTATATTTCATTATGTGTATATTTTCAATATTTTTAACGCAAGAAACTAGAAATGTCTTTGACACATCTGGTAGTTCTAGTATTAACACGTTTGCTAGCAGCGTTTATTTCGGTGACAATCTTCTGAATTGTAATATTTTGTTTAATCCAACAAATCTTCTAAACAAAATATTGAAAAAATCAATCTAAATCGAGTCATTCAGTTCCTAAACATAATGTCGTAATTTATAATTTTAAATAACAATATCTATAGGGTTAATTCCATTTTCTTTGCGTAAAATATAGGATTACGGCCGGCACAAATATAAATAAACCATGCTGGTAGCGAGCATGTTAAACACGAAAAAGGTTGAAACGTCGTACTTCTTGTGTCCCGGAAAAGGCAACGCCCACAACGTTTGCTCGAAATCGCGATTCCTCTTCCAAGCTAGAGAGATTATTTATTCGTGGAAGGAGGTTTTTGCCGTTGAAGATTGTCACGCAGAAGAAAGCTAAAGGCAGGCAGAAAACGGCATTTCACGAGTGCTTGGCGCTCTTCCTGTCACGAAGTTGTAGACCGGTTTCTATCTTTTTGCCACCGAGGCGAGGCAAAAGCCAGAGGGTTAGTTGGCCGTGTCTAGGTATTCCGGAGTCTTAGCCGAGTATCGCGACGCTGGCTAACGAGGGTCGATGTGCATCCATCACGTAACAACTAACCTCGAACGTTTCGACGGTACAGTTGTTGTATATTAGTTTCGAAATCCTGGAACGTAACGGTGTCGTGCATGCTGTGTTGCAGTGTTATTTGCGACATCGCTGTCGAGAGGACACACGGACTATATACATGTATCTAATAGATGACGCGTTTCTCTGCCAATAATTTTGCACTGTCTTTTACTTCTGATTGTTCTTTCACTTCTTCTTCTTCCTCTTCTTCTTCTTCTTCTTCTTCTTCTTCTTCTTCTTCTTCTTCTTCTTCTTCTTCCTCTTCTTCTTCTTCTTCTTCTTCTTCTTCTTCTTCTTCTTCCTCTTCTTCTTCTTCTTCTTCCTCCCTTCCTACTAACCAGTACTCCCCTTGTGATTTCAACTATTTTTTCATCGCTTCTACTTTTCTTTTTCCTCATCTCTACTTTTCTTTTTCTTCGTCTGTAATTTTGTTAGTACCCAATAATTTTACTGCGTGTTTCACTTATGGTTCTCAGTACCTTTTCTTCCTCTTCACCTTTTCTTCCTATTTTTCGATAATTTACTTCTGATTTCTACTACTTTTTTCTTCATCTTTTCTTCCTCTCCGATAATTCAGTAATATTATAATGTGTTTCACTTTTAGATTTTCCCAATTTTTCTTTTTCTTTCATTTCTTCTTCTACATATAATTCAGTAATTTTGTAATACCTTTCATTCCTAACTTTTCCAATTTTGTTCTCTTCCCCCTTCTATTCGCCAGTAATTTTTTACTGTTTTTTTTTATCTTGATTCCTATTTCTTCTTCTGTTCGTATTCTCCAGTAATTTTGCAGTGCCTTTCAATTTTAATTTTGCTCGTATTTCATGCTTTTCATTTTTCTCCCTCGTTATTCAGTAATTCTTTATCGTCCTCCATTTTTGGATTCTCCTTCTTTTCCTTTCTTTCTTTCATTATTCAGTATTCCTTCACTGTCTTTAAATTATTATTTCTACTTCTTTTTCTGCATTCCTTCATCTTCTCCTATTATCCCGTAATTACTCACTGCGTTTAACCGAAAGTTCTTCCTTCTTTTTGTTTTTCTTTTTTTTTTCTTTTTCTTTTTCTTTTTCTTTTTCTTTTCCCATTAGCCGGTAGGAATCGGCTTTTTCTTCCTTTCCTTTTTCCATTTTCTCTATTGCCTCATCATTTTTCATCATCTTCCATATTTAGTTTATTCTTTTCTTTCTTCTTCCAATCTCCTCCCGTTTCTCTTCTTTTCATTTCTACTATTTCCTTTTTCTTCTTCTTCCACTACTGCTGTTGCTGCTACGTCCTGTAACCAGTTCTCATTAGTCTAACTCACGGCTTGTGTACACCAAGTGGCACCGCTGAACTCGCAGCTATACTTACTTTATTACCGTTAAGATCGAGTAAGGGGGTAAAATTGCGGAATTAAGGTAAACGTACCAATAACTAACCAGTTAAGGCTAAAGAGAAAATATTAAATTATAAATATAAATATACAACGTAAATATAAAGATTTATATTAAATTTTTATATTAGAGTATTTTATACCAAATGATATTAAATTATATTAAATTGAGTGTTAAATATTAAACATTTATATTTATATGACCTTACTTATTTAGTTATTGGCACATTTACCTTACGTCGACCGAGCACACATTTTCGTTCAACGTCCGTGTATTTCATGCTCGACGACGAGCATTGCGAGTAGCAGCAAATACATAATAATGTTATTCAACACTGTTCAAGTGTCCTGCACGGTCAGGATTGGACGAACTAATTGCGGAAGGACTTTTTGTGCCCCGTTGAACATCCGTTTCATTCTAAGCTGGGGATTTGTCCGTTCTTCGCAAATTCATTGTACCTGAAAAAACGTGGATGTTAAGAGAAGTCTGTGTGAACGTCGCTTTAAGTTTTTATACGTTATAACATTTGTTTTCTGTGAACCTTTTTCTCTTTCCTTTCGTTTCTTACGTTACTTCCGTTCGTGGAACGACTGAAATAATCGTTATATTTGTAAATTTATACTTTTGTTAATTTATTCTACTTTAAATTTTGTCGGTTTGTTGGGTATATTTTGATATGCAGATGTAACGGAAATTATTGAAACAAGATATTAACTATACACGCGAAAATTGCACAAATATTCGAAACTATTTAAAGATCAATTTTCAAAACAAATGATACCGTGAGATGGCAGTAACAATAATTTTATTTGTAGTAATGAAAATGCAATAAACGACGAATTACTCAATAATTATCACATGCAATTCCTGAAACGAATGTGTATCACACTTATGTTGAAGAATTTCTTTCTATATCCAATTCTAATGTTTCATTCAATTAACAATATGTCACTGTTTATGGAAGTGTCCATTTAAATAATACATTTCCACAAATTTTGTTATTCTGCGTTTTAAATATTTCAATTTTCATATTTCAGACCAGTATATACTAAACTTCGTATAAATGACTCTATTGTTCAGTTCTTTTTCATAAAATAAATTTTCTATATATTAGAATACAAATCAAGATGACATAACGCAGGTAACACATTTGATTTTTTACAGATAACTCATTAACCCTTTATTACATGAATCTTTATAAAAAATTAAAAAAGAATATATGATTCTTATTCCATTTAAGTGTTGGTGTGATAATGAAATAAATAAGAAAATATTAATAAACAATATTATTTATTACATGTTGAGATATATATATATAATAGAGAGTTAGAATCAGTTTAACAATTACTAATGCGGAGGTGATCAAAATCAGAAACATTTAGTAAAAACCATAGAGCTAAATCATGTTTCTAAAAAGAACAAAAAATCCATATATACCAATATATTTGATGAAGCACAGATATTAGCGTTATCATTGGCCACGAGCGAACAACGTAGCGCGAAGATTAGGACAGCGTTTAATCGCGGTGCAACATCAACTTAAATCGACTCTTGTTCCATTAATTCAACGATACATCTCGCAGCTCATATCGGTTTGGTGTTCTGGCGCTGATAGAGTCAACCGCGCTTGAATCACAGATTGAACAATCCACGGACGAACGTTTCAATTAAGCGGTAGATCGATCCCGGCTGAAAGTTTACCGCGACGTTCCCGGGAAAATTGTGCTCGATATCCGGTGCATCGTTTAAAATCGATCGGATACTGGGCGGAGCTGAAAAGAAATCCCGTGCTAGGAATGCGGCTCTAATTGGTCGAAATGGAAAAAGCCACGTCTCTTCTCACACGCATTTTCGGCTCTGTCGTGCTATTTGTCGAAGAATCATATGGGAGCTGCTCATTGGTCAAATCGATTAACTTCACTTTTTGAATTTTTTAAGATTTTATTATTAACACTAAAACTATCAGACGGGTCAAATGGACCCATTTTAGAATTTTTAGTTTGCAAATATTTAAATTATGCCAAGGCTTCCGCGGAAAATTGTCAAATAAATTTGTGTATTTGTACAGATACAACAATAAGGGGTCCATTAAACATTCGGGTCTCGAGAAATATATTGTTGCAATTTTTATAAAAATTTAGAAATAAGTCACATCAATTGCTCGATAGTTTCAGTGTTAAAGCACAAACGAGCTCTTAACTTTTTACATTTAAAATAAATTTCATTGTGACTGGGTTTGGTACCATGAAATAATAAAAAAATCTGTTGGGCATATAAAAATTGCAATCATAATAAGGATTACTTCAAGAATATACTATTTTATGCATTTTATAGATTCGTTAGATTGAAGTTGCACCTGTATATAATAAAGTGAAATAGATTCTGTAATGATTATTTGATTTTGTATTTGAAGGAAAGTTTTTTAAATCAATATATAACTATTGCATCACTTTCCTCTACGTTTTGTTTTGTAAAATTAACCGATTTTATCAATCAGTGACTTAGATAAGTACATTTCAAACTAGTTCAAGGAATGATATCGATATTAGTAGCAAGTTGTATTTCTGTCGTCGGTATCAAATGAGATGAAATAATTGAACATACATGAACTTTTGCCGGTACTTAATACTTTCTAACGTATCTACTACTGTATATATTGGGTCTACCGGTAAGTAGATTCATCTCGTTTACATATACTTCTTGCCTTTCTGCCGTATCGTGGGACTACTTTTCAGCTGTGTACAGTACCTTACGTGTTGTGGACGGTGCAGGGAAATCGATTGTCTCAGTCGAAGGTAAACGATCCGCGTGTGCACCGTGGAACGATATCGGAGATAGATCTATCGACTCAATCCAGACGAGTACCGCTTTCTGCGGCGAAATCCTGGGGATCAATCACAAACTGTCGTCGCCGTCGTTGGCGGGGCTAACATTCGTCAGGGGAATTCCTAACTGAGCTGTAGAGTACGCGCCGAATAAATTTGGTGAAGAAGGTACAAAGTATTTCAAAATTATACGGTGGAATTTTAATGCAGTGTTTTCTGTGAAAAAGAATAAAGAAATTAATAGAGATTCGAATTGTGCAATTCTCACGGTTAAATGTTCTTACTGTGGAACTGTTTTGGTTATTACGTTTTACAGATTTATTTTATTTGACATTAATAATAATATTGTCGGGTTTTTAGTAAATAATAACACTTTTATTAAATACACAAACTGAAAGATATCGCAAACAAACAAGGTATACTATAAATATATCACAATAACAAAATCGTTACCCGAACAATAAATAAAATACAATCTGTTAAATACGTCGATATATATCGATTTATATATACTTTTCTAATTAATAATAAGTTAACAATAATATTAACACTGATTTATCATTGATTATGATATAATGACGAATAATGATAACAAAAATATTATTATAAATCTGTTATTTTTATTTATGTTGATTATTATTAACTTGTGAGAATGTAAGTTTATTTTGAAGGTAAAACATTGAATAGTAGAACTGCCTTTGTTATCATTGTTAAATTACAGTTAATAATTTTTTTCCTCAGTCTTAAAATTGATTATGTTTCATTGAAGCACTAGAAAGAAACATGGTCTATAAATCTAT
This sequence comes from Nomia melanderi, assembly GCF_051020985.1. Classification (NCBI taxonomy): domain Eukaryota; kingdom Metazoa; phylum Arthropoda; class Insecta; order Hymenoptera; family Halictidae; genus Nomia; species Nomia melanderi. The sequence continues at coordinate 25,169,278 of NC_134999.1, read as the reverse complement.
AAAGTTTACAAATCTATGTTTATTTAGACTTTTTTGTTAATTTTGATAAGCTGGTAGTATGTACTCATAGGGTTAGATCACATATTTTATCAACATTGTATATGCAACTGAATCTAGGAAAATTGTATTACAATATTATTACGGGAATACTGATTCTGAAACAATTACAGTCACTCCGCATTACGAGGTACAAATAAAATTATACCGGGTATTTAACCTGTTTACTCTAACCACGTTCGTTACCTAAATTCATGGAAACTGATCAATTCAATTTGCACCTGTCTGAAAGTATCGCGTAATCAGATGTACACGCCGCGTATATATCAGCTATTGAATCACATTTCCTATTTGTGTTGTGTTTGTGATTTACATAAAATAGAAATATAATTTACACATAGAATACCTTCCCTAATTCTATTTTGTTAAATCAACTAATGAAAATAAATATACGTATTGTTAATATAGCATAGATCAATCAAATTAACAATACTTTATTAAATATTCAGGACTGAGTTTTATATAATACTCTATATTCTTATTCTTGTTCACAGAAATTGAACATAAAAATATTAAAGAACAGAATCTTTCAGGGATATAAGACAAACTAAACCAAATAATTTAATGAAGTCAACCGACATTCTTATTCCACTTTTAATCGGCAACGAATTTCTCTGTGGGCAATAACTTTCAGTTTCAATGGCATCATTGAAAATTTTATCTAGAAAAAACTAGTAACTCCCGTAACCCAGTCAATAATTACACGAAACCAATTTCTTCTGGAACAATATACAGTACGAAATAACTTCGATAAACTGCTAGAAAAATGTTGATTAAACATTGATTCGTCAGCGATCGAAACCAATGTCTCGATGACCGGGTCTTCGTTATAATTCCGCTGAGCTAGAAACACGTAAGACGATCGGGCGGTGGCTGGGAAACGGCGTAAGATAATCCAGGGAATTTCCACGGATCGGAACGGGTTTCGCGCTGCGTTTGCGGAATTCCGCGAAATGTAATTTCACGGCGAGGCTCGCGGCATCTCGGCGGCGAACCGAACAGATCATAACGAACCGCTGAAATAATCGTAACACGGCCGGAAAACGCGTTACGAGCGCGATAATGCGGAATCTGTGGCCACAGAAGCGAGAGCCGCGTGTCGTTACGCGACTGAAACACGGTGCTGGTGGCATCCCGAGTGCGGTAACCCTTTTCGAACCAAAAGGAACGAATCGGCGACCGGCGCGGCGTCATCTGATAAGAAAAGGTACCGAACGCGGAAATTCAAAAACTATGAAACTTTCTGTGTAAATAGAGTAAGTCAAGTCAAATGTATTGCAATTCTTTTTCGTGCCGAATTTCCTTTTGAAGGGGTGACACGAACCGTTGAAGAAAAAACAAAATTTTCTTTCCCGTGAATTATCTTGGAAACTTTAAATGACAACGAAAAAAGGCTTCAAGAAATAATACATTGTTCCTTTGCATCTATAAAATTGCAAAATAAAATTTTTCAAAATTTTGATTTGAAAATTTTTTTTATAATTTTATAGACGCAACAGGACTATGTATTTTTGTTGAAACATTTTTTCGTTATCTCTTATCGTTTTTAAGATACTCCACGGGGAAGAAAAATTTGCATTTTCTTCAACAAGTGGTTCCACCCCTTCAAAGTGAAATTCGGCACAAAAAAATTGCTATGTATTCGGCTTGATTTACTCTACTTACGCGCAAAGTTTCATAGTTTTTGAATTTTCGGCTTCGATACCTTTCCTTGCAAGTTGCTCCATAGAGGGTGAAGTCATCCCCTTTACGAAAAAGAAATCTATGAAACTTGAAATTGCTTCTTCGTTGTTTGATGCTCGATTAACCTGTTAATTGCTGAATTTATGGGACTTTAATACGTGATCATCGGCAATCAAAGTGTTAGTTTCAATTTTATAATGAACCACATTATATTTATACTTTTTATCGCAGAAACTATTTGACGAATTTCTTTGCCTTTTTCATTTTAATCGAGAATGTTTCATTCATTGCAGTAACATTTTTTTTTTAACTTAAACAAGATACAAAACTATTAGTAGAAAGTAAATTATTATTAATAAAGAATTATTGGGAAAAGATAAATCAGAAATGTAAACTAATATTCTTATTTAGAATATCACTATCGAGATGATTATTCGTAATTATAATCAGCATGATGAGTAAATAATGCACAAACAAGTTAGTTTATAACCGTATTCAGCAGTACGTATTTCTAGTTGAAATTCAGACTCAATTTTCTCGAATACGAAACGACGTACTTATACAAAATATTTAGGCTTCATTCAAGTATTAAATCATTGCCACATTCGTAACATTCCCACCTACATTTCACGTTCCCTTTTTCCTAGTGCATGCCACCAGCAGCAGAGTGACATTTTCTTTAAACCTAACAATTCACTAATATAATCTTGTGGACAAATAAATCTACATTTATGTAACAACAATTACAGGATGGTTATCACAATGACAATAAAAATATTTGTGAAAACGCACCGAAATGTAATGCGCAAATATCTATTGCGAAACTGATATTGTTTTACCGTTAAAAGAAAGAAAGTGAAATACATTGTTATTTTAATATTTGAGAACGTGAACGGTGTAAAAGATGTCTGAAATACCTTTTCATTCCATTGCTGAAAAAATTATGAACTTAATGAATATTGTTCAATGCAATTTAGAGGCAGGTCCTTTTAATGATAATTTTAAACCAAATTGTGTTAGGTTATATCAGTTGGCACTAGAACTACCAAACATTTAAATACACTGGTTTTTACTTTTAATATGGACTGCATTCAAAAGAGATTTTATTCAAATTTTGATTGATGGATAATTTAATTTGTCTATTATTAAATTAATTTTACATTACTGATTAATTTATTTAATAATTTATCAGGATTCTTTCCAATAACTATGCAAGAAGATGTATGAAACGGGTTATTTTGCGTCATCTGTTAGCTCTAATATTAAAATTTATTTAATAGATTTATTAATTCACAGATATAATTGCTATTGTTATTAAAACAACTTAGCCGTTAATTATTTTTTTAACTCTTAAATAATCACTGATAAATAAAATATTGATATATATATATATTTTTTTTTTTTAAGTATAATCAAGTATAATTTTATCTGCGTCAATCAAGGCAGTAAGTAATTCTCTACAAAAAAGTGTTTACTTATCCATATTGAAAATTCATGAAAACAAAACAAAAATTGCACTTGAGACATTTTTAAAATAACGAATATTTTTGAAGATTGTTGCATTTATAAATTTAAATGGCACACTCTGTGTACTGAGATTACAGTTTGTCCAACTCTGGTCTTAACCACATATCCAACTCGATACTGCTAGACAACGGGATTAGGGCAAGGAACAAAGGATTAGCCAAACGTAAAAGTCGATACGAAAGTGCGCTTTCCCGGTCCTTCTCCTGTAACAAACTTGTTATAGTTTTCGTGGATGACACGTTGCTTAAGAGCTGATCCCCGAAACAGCACAGGATAATAGGGGTCTCTCATTATAGGACAATGGGTCTTTTCTTTATAATTTTGATTAGTTACGTGTAACCGTATTAACGATCAGTAAATTCGTAGGTAGTAATATAAATAAGTTCGGGCTGCCTTTGATCACGAATATGTTTTACTTCCAAAAATTTAATTATAACTTATTACAATGCGTATATTTCTAATGAGCAAACAGCTACTTCTGATCAATTTAAATATAACATTGTTATTTAAGTGGCTTAGAATAATAATGGTCTAACCAGTATTTCTGAATTATTCAGAAAATAAGCTTTCGTGAAATGTTTTTGGATTAATTTAATACTAATATGACAATGTTATTGATAATATTAATTATTAATGTGAGTACGTGTAACGTTGTTATTTATTAAGCCACTTTATTGTGAGCCACTCATTTTACTGTTCCATGAAATTAATAATATTTATAAAAAAACATTGAATATATCCGTACGCAATTACGTTGCAACCCAACAATTAGAACTGAAAAATGGGATGATAAATCAACATTAGAAATGAGATGAAAAAAGATGAAGCCTGACTAATTAAACCCGCATTTTTTTCAAAGATCAACTTCTGTCCAACGAAAAATACGTGGATTCATGTGTAGAATTTAGACCATGTATTTACTAAAGTTAGTTCTTTTATCCGCGTATATGAGATACCAGGGTACCCGAGTACCTCATAAAGTCTTACAACTGGCTTGACCTGGTAGTCGGATCCTCTATAGGGTATTTATTCGGAAATAGAATAAATCTTCGAATATGTTTTACTCAAGTATTCTATTTGTATTACCTAAATATTTAGGAAATTCATATTTCTGTAAAAAATAAAATAATTAATTATTTGAAAATTAAACTTCTGGGATCAAGCATGAATAGTTCTAGTGGCCAGTTATTGTCTTTTGAAATAAAATACAGCCGAACCAGATCACAAGGTGAATCAGATCGAAACAAGAATTCAGTCCACAGTTGTTATATCAGAAAGTACATTTCTCACTTCTTGTTTCTCATTTGTAAAAGAAAGATTTAAAAATTTTTTGTCATTTTTTATTATTATTAACGCTACAACTGTATCCGTCAAAATAACTAGTTCTAATAGTATTCTTATTTCGCAGTTATTGATATCTTAAGAGTGTTAAATGTCTGAAATGAATTTAGGATTGAGTACTTTCAGTTGGACGTTATGATGAATGCGCAAAGAAATAAAAATAAATCTGTTGTTATAATTTTTATACAAATTACATATTAGTCATATTAAACCTTCGATAATCCTAGTGTTAATATTAGGTCTACTGGAAATTTCTGTCCGATAATGTAATATAAATAATATTATAATATTATATTATATAAATAATATAATCTCAAGTTGTAATATCCTCTAAAAGTAAATCATCATCCAAAGGGTTAATCAACATTTAACAAGACACGTCTTTCCATATTTCGACGCTTCTGGAACATTTTCAATTTTCATAGAAAGCATACGATAATATTTCGCAAAAGTTTATTCCCTATAATCTTTACAGTATTTTTATTTTATTACTATGAAAGAATAGAGGATTCGATTCGTCTCAGCCTAGCCTGTAGACTCGGGTAAATACCAGACTTCGAATAATTCTGCTTTAACCCTTTCGTCGCTAAATATATATTTTTTCCCTTAAATCTAAGAGAGTACCAAGGACAGCTGCTTTCAAGTGAAATTCAGGCTTTTCAGTGAAAGAAATCAGATAAGCACTAATAGTAATAATAATAATTAGCACTTTAGCAAAGATCCCTGTGTGGTACAATTATCCGTCATCTTGAAGGCGTTTCATAGCTTTCCGGTAATTTAAAATATTGGTGGTATCTCTGTGTATCATTTGGGACGAAGGGGTTAAACCCGAATACCCGGGTATTTCATAAGTCACAGCTCGAGTATTTACGAGGGCATCGTGCAACTTTGACGAAACATCAGTCTCTCGGACATTCGCTGCTTACCTCAATATACTGCACGAGGCCGACAATTTCGTTTCCTTCTTTCTCGTCCTGCGAGGCAGCAGCTGCTTCTCCACGAGAGACGGAATTGCAGCCGTACCATGAAAAACGATCTCTTTCTGCCAACGGAAAAGCTTCTTAAAGCTTGTTCAGTGTTGAATTCGACGTCTCCCGTTGAGAAGACATTTGAACCGAAATGTTGTGCATTCGTAGTTAGCTCTGTGACATTGAAAGGACTCGGATGAGAATCGATCTACGCCATTGTCGCTAGATCGTCCGGGAGTACGTGGTTTTCCGCACTTCGATATTTAGAGCTACGTCTCCTTAGGAATTTTTTATTGGCGTTTCATTTTCGGATTATACAGGGTGGACCACGAAGCATGATCAGCGTAGATTACTCTGCAGCCAGCTGTTTGATCGGACATTTGTTGGCTGAAATGACATAATTCAAGGAGAGCTTTAAAATGATTCTACAAAATCTTTTGTCAACTCCTTTTTCTCAGAGTTATCAAGGTCACCTTCAAATTTTTACCAGTAAAACTACGATTTTTGTACACTCATTTTTTGGGGGATACTGTGACGAATTCGACAAGCATCATAAAAAATATTCTTTTCTGATTCTAAGAAGATTAAAGAAAACTCTTAGTTGGAAGAGTTTTGCAAGATTTTAAAAGATTATTACAGAAGAATAGGGAGCGACACTTTATTGATTTGATCACTCGCGTACTGTTTCTAAACATTTCGCTCTGTATCTTGAGACACATTTAATGATATCGAACGTGTAGTGTTAGTAGTGCTTCGTGATCTGCCTGTACTGAAGGTGACCTTAATAACTCTGGAAAAAGGGTTGTCAAAAAATTTGGCACCATCATCTTAAAGTTTTTCTTGAACCGTGTCATTTTAACTAACAAAATTTTCGATCGAACCGCTAGCAGCAAAATAACGTTAGCTGATCATGCTTCGTGGTCCACTCTGTATCAGTTGGTCAGAAAGAATAAATTTTATATATAGATAAATGCGTTGGAAAATGGTGGAAAGCTATGGATCAGAATGGACGATGCATAAATTAATAATGTATGTAACGAGGAAGAATATGAGTTACAATATGAGAACATTTATGGTACTACCACCATGTTTTTTTCTTCGTATTTTCTATTCTAACCTTTTTTCAAGTTTCTCACATTTCTGTTAATTATCGTTAATTATGGTATAAATGTTCCTACATAGCATCATATAGTTTGCCAATACTTGTACATATTTACCATTTACCAAAATATTCGAATCTATCTCAATTAAAAGTTCCCTTTAAAGTAACACGTACTTTCTTTCTGTCGTTTTCAAGTATTCAGGAAATTCTTTAGCGTTCAGATAAATTCAATTAAATTAAAACATTATTTACAATCTTGTTCGTTCCATTTCTATAAAAGATACTGTACCTTTATGAATAGGTTTAGGTCAGGTCATTGACGACAGAGCTGTCCCCAGAGACTTCCCTGTTTCATCGCCTGGCCCTAGTAACTAGTGCTTCTGTATAGCTTCTAATGTACAGTAGAGCTAAACCTCCATACCTATGATAGGCCTATCGAAGTGCGTTCATAGACACATAAATTCAAAGCGATACTGAACGGTATATCGGTGTACAAACAATTAATGCCTGCGAGATAAAATTCTTATCTGTATATAATGAATAATATATAAAATGAATCTTTACGTAATGAATAATAGTACTAAATTCAAAAATTATAAAATTTCACTGATGAAAATGGAAAGGAAAAATTGATTTTAAGGAAAACTGTATTAATTTATTAACTGAGGCTTTGTAAAGGAGTAATGAACAAAATTGATGATAGTATTACCAAAGCGCAGCCATAAATGAATAAATGAAAGATGAAACAGTGCCAGTGTGCAGTGCAAACAATTAATACAACATAAAACTATTTTAACTATTTAACGAAATCAAAATTGAATAAACATATTAAAAGGTTTTGGTAGTGAAAATACAGAAAATTAACGAAAATCTAATCCTTAAGGAAATTTTGTCAATTTATTGCTTACATTAATTAATAAAAAAAAATTAATTTCTAAAATAAAATTACTAAAACTATTAAAATTTTAATAAATAAAAATTTTATAAAGTTTCACAATAAAGTGATAAAAAATAGTATTTTCTTCAATATTACAGTAAACTATCATTCCTAAGTTAACAATTTAAATTTGAACACTTACATCACATTTGTCATAGATTATGTACAGAAAGAAAAGGAAAATGGAATAATGAACAAATTTCTTGTGGTATATTCTAGAAAAAATGTTCTAAATAATCACACTAGCTTCGATAAAGAAAGAGCAACAAGAAATACGATTAGACCTTAAGTGGGTGCTATTAAAAGGCAGCCAAAATAGTATTGAAGCGTAGTTACTGACGCATCAAATTAATTTGAAAACTGTGACGGTCTTTGGTCTTTTCAAGGAAAACTGGGAGATTCAAAAGTTTTCTTCTTACACTGATGAAGAATGTATCTTGATAACAGAACAGATTAAAGGATTAAACAGAAGGTTGGAAGGGATGAGAAGCGTGGGACAAGAATTCCGTTAAAGTCTTGATCGGTACTCACTTCAATCGACCCAATAGAACTAATAAAATTGGTTTCCATTTTAGTGGTTAACATTTAGACAACCGCCTAAACAAACTGTAACTATAACCATCTTCATTAACTTTAATCAAACTCATTCAATAGATTTGGTTAAAAATTATGTTTTACAAAAACAAGAAAGTTATTTATTGATTTGCAAATATCCGCAGCTCAAGACCTACTAAATAACAAAAAAAGAAAGAAAGTAAATCGCAATGCGTTGCTAAGGGAACAGTGGGAGACCGCCTCATTCGGTTAGCTAAGTGTTAAATGGCTTATTGAACAAATTCAGATTTTAAGGAAATTACTGCAATAAAAGGAATGTTACGTTATAATACTCTTAAAATTCTGCAACAATTATTTTCCACAATGAATTCAATTTATTGTATGAAATATTTGAACGAAAATAATATTTGGAACAACGTTTAGATTCAATTGCGAGTATTTAAAAGGATTTGTTTTCTGAAACTTTATATAAAAGAATGTTAAGAAGCTCCCAAAATCATACATTGGTGTGTTTCGTCTATAACTGTGCCAAAAGGAGGAGAAGTACGTTAAAAATGAAATAAGAATTACGAAAGGAACTCTGAAATGAAGCTTCTGTGTTCCAAATATACGTGAAATCGAGCCATGAAGCCAAGTACTGGAAAAACAAACCGCGAAAACAAAGAAGATAAAACAAGGGGATAAAACGGACCGATGGAAAATATTGATACTGTTGGAAATGAGAAAACACTTCTACCTGAGCGTAACAAAAACGTGCGCATTGAATTGGACAACCAAATCGCGATTAAATAACTGCGAAATAAGGAAAAACAAGAAAATTAATTCTCCAACAGGTGAGAAAGACTAATTACGGTCACTCAATAATTATTTGGGTATGAGATCAATACCAATTGGAAAAAACATGTGTTGCATGCAAATAAGTTACAACGTAAAAATTTAAAAATAAACGACTCAATTAATTGATATAAAATTTTCGAAAAATTTTGACATGTGATAGAATTATTTATTTATGGATTTTTATTTGCAGTAACATTTGTTATAACGTGAAAGGGGTGCATGACTAGTTTCATTTACAATTATTTCTTCATCAACAACGACAAAAAGTATTAAGGCTTTTTAATGGTTTTTTAATATCTGATTGAACACAGTGATTCGAAACGTATTGTTAATTTTTTTGTTATGTGCAAATCGATATTTCTTCCAAGCTGAGCAAAATAAAATCAATATCTGTTTTGTTTAAATTAAAATGCTTGAATTAAAAAATTCATATTGTTTTAAACCACGCAACCAAATTTCAACAATATGCAAGTATGTTTAACATTTTGAACATATTGTATCGTTGTATTTTACGTTTCATCTCGTACATTCTCAAATACTGTTATAATTACTGCAAACCTTTGTTTATTTACAGTAAATGCACTTCAACACAAACAGAATTCAGAAGTTATAAATTATTAATTATTTTATATTAAAAATTCATTTAATATTAAACGGAATTAAATTATAACTTCGAAGAAACATACTGCACTAAACAATATTGCCTTTAATGACATTATAAACATTTAAGCAACATTTAAAATTATGAATAATTACAGAGATAACGAAATCATATTATATTTATTATGTTATTACTCTTGTGAATTTATTTTAGAGATTAAGTACAATCTTACTTATATTTATCCATACAAATAGTTCATTAATAAAGATAAAATAACAAGTGATTTGTGAATGTACCAGATTAAATTTCAATCATCTAAGAAATGATAAATATTACAATAAATATTATAAAAGATTATTTTAAATATTGCTATATATTGTCATGATTAATCGATAACGTTATGCAACTATTCTTATTGCAACGGGAAAGAAGCAATTGTAAGTATACAGACAAAAAATTGCCCTTTGATGGTATTTTGCAGCATTTAAAAGGTTTTGTAATAATAGCAATGGAAAGACAAATCGAAAGCTAAAATATTCCGCAAATCAAGTTCATCATCGTAATATGGTTATAATTCCCTAAATTCTATATTTGATAACGAATTATACACTCTATAATTGTAACGAGTAAAATAAGTATAGCATATTTGCCATGCGAACGAATGTTTATAAAAACATGTTAAAAAATTATTCAAATATCATTGTGATTATGGTTTTGTACTTGAATAACCGAGAAATCACAAAACACAAAATTCACCGAACGCAAATTGGTCGAAAGAAGTTCCAAATTCCTTTGACGAGGACTGAGCTTTGAATTACTTGAATAGCTTCTGTCGTTCAAAACTGGAGGATCCCGAGTAGCGTTGAAACACAAGGTTGACGAGTAGCCTTTAACGGAAAGAAACTTCGGGTTGCTTTGACGGGAAGATGAAAAATCAGAAAACGCACGATCTATTCATCGGGAAGTCGAGCGTGCTATCAAAGAAAGGCCACGAGCGTCATTAAAATCGCAAGATTAAGGATTTGCTCGGTCGAACTAATCCGGGCAAGATAGGCGTTCGCTGCAGTGGATGAGGGGTGAAGAAAAAAAAATAGAGAAAGTTCCCGTTGAACGGAAGTAATCAAGAAACAGATTCAGCGAATAAGATTGCAACCGACTGGATGGAAGGAAGGATTATCAAAGAAAATGAAATAATGGCCACAGGGCAAATAAATACTAACAATATAAGGAAAACAGAGGGAGTTTCTTTGCGTGACGATGCAACGAAGGTAGTCGTTTAAAATAGCCAAGGGACAAGGAGAATTAAACGAGCGGCTTCAATAAATGGCGAGGAGATGAATACTTTTCATAAACAATATGGAAAGGAAAAATGTTGCAACAGAAGAAAAAATATAAATGGAAGAATTTCGAATGAAAATACATTTGTACTTAGAAGCTTTCTTTATTATTCTTGGACTTTGTTAGCAGATTCATCTTATTTTTGCGTGAAATAAGATTGTTATTAATCTATCACTATCTTAAAGTAAAAAGAAATTATTGAGTGGACTACTAGAAGATTCAAAGGAAGTTAAGGACAATTAATGGAAAATACATAATTATGAATGCCTTGGGAACTGAAAGAGTTCAACATTCTTATAAAAGAAAAAAGGTGTTCAAAATGTCGAACTCATTTTTACATGTTTAAAAATTATTAAATTCGGCGAGGAAGTAGTTAATCTATAGGTTTACTTCGTTGTCTTGTTCCCATTGGAGATTAACTTTAATTAACAGAACTTCGAAAGAAACCATAAGACAATTAATGAAAGACGATAAATGAAACTTCGTCTAAAATTTGTCTTTACTATAGGAATACTTGCAATCTTTCTTCGTTCTCCAGATACATTTACTTAGAAATAAGGTAAATGTACCATTAACTGACCAGTACAAGTTATAAGGAGAGTATATTTATATTATAAATATTAACAATAGAAAAGTTCCTTATTCCAAAACACGATATAGTTTATTCGAAACGGTAATAATGCATAAATTTTAATTATTATAATTAATCATACTAGTTGGTTACTAATTATTGAAAATGAAGCTTTAAGAAAACCAATTAATTCATGAAATATGTCTACGTCTCGGTACTAATTCCTTTGTGGTATCAACAATGACATAACTTTCACTTAATGAAATTTTCTTGGTCATCTATAATAGATAAAATACAATATAAATAATATTTAACAACGTTGCACTAAAAAGAATTAAAAAATATTGAAATACTTTTATCGAATCCTTTCTATTGTCACATTTGAATTTTGTTTTACAAACGAAGCTGATTCCTTTAAATTTCACAATAGGTACTTTAAGAATTAAAAGACTAAAAATATAAGTGGAAGTAAAAGATAAATCAAAGTCACTCCATCCGCCTTAACGAAAGGTCTTTTTCACTTAACAGCACTCCGTGGCACCGTGATTCTCCATCTTCCCTTTATAACCCTCCAGTTTCGTTAAATTTTCTATACTCCACACTAGTCCGGTTATCTGGAGATGAATTTAGAGAAATCTTTCAGTATAAGGGAATGCAAAAATTCTTGCTACGTATATGTCTCTAGGATTAACATTACAGAATCAAAATTAAAAATATCTTGGATGACTTTAACTCTTTCGAATATAACGGTGGAATTCTTATACCTACTCTTGTTTTAAAATTCGTACGATATATTAAAAGAACTATTCTACAAGTATAAATAATATAAATATAAACATTCTTCTAAAAGTGGTAATAATTATTAGACTATGGATTTTTAAACATTTATGGAAGATTTTAAAATTCAAAATTCCATAGTTTACACAATCAGAAACACTATGCAAAATATCTGAAGTGTAATGTAATATCTTTCCAATTATATCTTCAGAAATTTTAATTGACAAGTGCGATAAATGAATAATTACATATTCCATTCTTAGAAATGTTAAACGCTCTACTTTTAATATATTTAATAATATAATTAATTAATAGCACTATGATTAATTATTTTTTCTGAGCGAACGTTCTTTTGATGGCATCTATATTTGAAAGAGTTAATGACACAGAAAAGTTTTTAACAAAATTATTTCAAACTTGAAATGATTAAAATTATAACGGAGGTTTTTCCTCGAAGTGAAGTCTTCCTAAATTTCAATTCGCTCATTGAAATTATTTTTTTAAATGCAACTATTTTCTTAAGTGGGGTAACATATTTTTAATTCTACTATTTTCTAGCTAATAAAACGACAAATTAATTGATATGTATAGAATGCTCAACTGTACGTACTAAATATTTTGAGGCATGATTAATATTTCAAAGAAGGTGTTGTTCCGTTTTGAAGTTATTAACAATTAAACCTCGCTAATGGTGGCATGAGTGTCAGGTCTCGGTCTTTTCTCAATACGTTACTGTCACCGCTCGTATTGACCAACCACAGAAATATTATTATTAGTGGATCGTATAGTGCAGTTACATTTTTAATCGGCAATAACTTAAAACAAAGATAAAACCATAATTTCGTCACCCCAGGCTTTCATCTTATCATGTCTTGTAGAATCATTTCATAAAATATTTACTATACTATCTCGTATATTAACTTTCGTTTCATTATTTCAATTTGAACAATGATGAACACGTATATTTCTTCTTCCCAATAAACAAACAATCCATCCTCATTTTGCTTAAATTTCTCGTCAAAATTTATGATAGGTACATTCGCTCTGCGTTTGACACATATGCTCGTCAGTGCTTGATTTTAATTGGGCACCCCACAAGAGATTTTTAAAATTAAATTCCACAGTTAACAGGTTAATGAAGAGAACAGCGGAGGTAAACCCACGATTAATTACGTCGGTGGTGCTACCAGCCTTTATGGAGCTGTTAAACGCAACCGCGAAGATAACGGGAAGTTTAAAAACCGCCTTCCTTCAGCAGTACCTCGTCAGACGCTCAATTCGTGCCGCCATCGCCGAGATTACCATTCCGTTCCTTTTTCTCGTATTTCCGATAGAGCGTGTTTCGTCGAATGTCCGGTGTTTCGCGCGATTTCCGATTGATTGGAAGAATATACACTGGTCCATGAAATAACTTAAAATCTGAAGTGAAGCATTAATCTAATAAAATAATTCTACTTCAAATATATTAAGTCTACCAGATATAAGTTCTATCCGATAACGTCACCTTAAGTTTACTGAGATGAGTTATTCTCCGGAAGTAGAGTCCACAAATTACCATCACGCTAGAAAAAGGTGATTAGTAACAATGGAAATTATATTACTCAGTAAATTTTAATAAATATATTGAAAATGTAATATTTTCTTTTAATTTAAAACCGGACAGAACTTGCTGGTAGACTTTATATATTATTCGATTTACAAAAAATGTATACTTATATACACCATGCATCATATATACGAACATTTCAAGTTCAAGAAATTCTGACTGGCAATTGAAAGGATAAAGGGGATGCCTTTGGAAGCAAAGTGAAGAAAATGGGGAAAAGCAATTTCGTTAAACTAAAGCAGTGGGACATTTCGTGAAATCACATTAGGTTGGCCAAAAGGTTTCATCGCCATTTCTAAATAAAGTTTAACGCTAGATTTACTTTTAGAACCCGTTAATCTGATGGACATTGAATTTAAATATTACTAGGTAAAAATTCATGTCAATTTTAATTGATACAATTATATGAATATGTCTCGTAATTCTCAGTTTTTGAAATTCTAATTTCCAAAATTTATATGAAGGAGCGTATATTTTTCTAGAAACAATAGAATTACGAAGTGATTATTTATCACAAAATTTCACTGCGTTGAATTAAGCTTCATTGAACTTTGACTTTTTTGGAAAGTTCTTAAAAAGTTCTTAAAGTTAAAGGAATATATTATACTAAAACAATACCTACACATATACAGTCCTTCTACATTATCGCCATTTTTATTTATTCTGTTAATATAACTGAACACTTCTTTTAATACTCTTTCCATAGAAATTTGCAATGCACATAATAAACACGTATTGTCACTTTTAACTTTGAATTTTCTTTACCTTCGATGCGCTGTAAACCTAGGCCCTATTTAGAATACAAGAAGGAATGTTAATAGCAACATGGCAGATGTATTCACAAGAGAGGAGGCAGAAGAGCGGAGAATAGACGTCAAAATGTCTCAGTTAATTAAATCCTCTGAGATATCATACGGCACGCGCGTTGTCTCGTGAGAAATCTGTTCTAGGATTTCAAAAATGACCTCAGTTTATGATAATTCGAAGGTGATGAAAATTGGAAGTTAAAGAGTAATATAGTAAGAGCTCTTATAACACGATTAAAAATTTGTTGAAAAATAATAGTACAAGCACAGGAAGAATTTGAATTAATATTAAAAATTCGATGTTGGTCGAAGTAAACGGAAAATCCGTAAACGTGAAATGCCTATAACGTGGAATTTTATAATCGTGTTATACGGAGTAAATACTACTGTAACTTTGTTTATTACCTATACGTTAACTTTTCACGTAATAGTATACAGAATAACTAGAAAATGGCAACATGGAACAAAATTCATTTGTACAACATTCTTTTACTGTAATATATTCTACGTATATGTACTAATTTATCTTAATTCATTTATCAATTTTTTTTATATACTGCATAAGTATTTTAAAAGTAAAAGAAATTTAAACTGTCACCGGAAGGTTTACTATGAATGAGAAGATATCATTTTTATAAAGACTTTAAAAAACTAATCATATAAACTTAACGTTTATGACTTATACTGGATGTTTCATTATTCATGGGCAGTATTGAAATTGTGAATATAGCACACAAAAGTACTTAAGTAAAAGAGTTCGTACGAATATATGCATATGCAATTGACATTCTGTCTGGTTTATAATCGTTTTTTTATCGTGATAGTTATTCATTGTTTTTGAAAATTGTTGATCTCGAGCAAAAATTTCTAAATACTTGATCATAGAAGTTTACATTCGTTTATAGCCAATATTGAGAACTGTATTAATAGGTGCGTCTCAAAAATACTACAAATTAGTAAGATTATTCGCAAATGAATGAAAAGTTTAGTTTGTTAAAAGTATGAAACAATTATAAATCGAACGGAAGTCATGTCGGACGTACATGTATTTATATGAACTTCTTTATATTTTTAAATACTTATTTAACTATTGAAGCTACGCCCTTATATTATGAAACATCCTGTGTAGTCATTCACTAGGCATATTTTATGAAGTCATTGTAAATGAATATTTTATCTTTCATTAACTACGACATACGATTAAATACATCTCAAGAATACACAACATGGAAATACAAATTAGATCTGTACGGAATACGACCCTAAACGTAATTCCGACAATTATCTCAAGTAATCCATAAACAAACAGAAACTCTGATATTTATCTATTTACTACACTAATTTTAATATAAGAATATATTAACATTCTTCCAAAAAATAACTGTGTACAAAGCCGCCGATATTCGGCCTCATTCCACGAAATATTCTTGAGCATCCTTACAGCACCGCTAAAACGAATGTTCACAAAAAAAAGACTGAAACACCTTTATATAAAAAACCGCATGAAACATCAATTAACAATCTTCAGATAACCATATCAATTAGAAAGCTGTCATTCAAGGATATAGTAACATCTTTCCAGTAAGTCTGTCGCATACCTGCACCTTTCAGCTTTCTTCCGAAGGAAGGAATGAAGCACGATTCACGCTAATAGTAATTATTAATCTACTAGCAGCATCTCGGACCTTTATATAAGTACTGTATTTCTCTTGAGACGCATGCTACAGATACTGTAACAATATTCGTACCTTAATACGCATGATGCATCCTCGTAGTAATTGCATTCCGTAGCTGCATGCTAATGTATTTGATGCGTCTCTACCAAAGTAACAGCCTGGCTCGCGGTACATATCGCTGCAGACAGTTCGGAGGAATAAGTTGTTGAAGCCAATTCAAGTATTGCTCTCAACCCCTCTTCCATTGGAATCTCTCGATACCTCCCGATTACGAAATTAATCACTTAACCCCTTACACTCGAAAGTGTTCTCGCTACGTATATTCATAATGTTCTGATAAAACATTAATTAAAGTTTTAACTATATTGTAAAGAAATAATATACGAATCAGGGCATGGAGCTATTTCATTACAATATCTCGTGTATAATTTCATTACACCAAATTTAATATTGAGTACCGACTTTTATAATTTCGCTATGTCAGATCAAATGGCGACTGAGAATAGTCTACCGAGTGCAAAGAGTTAATACAGAGATTAAAAATTTTCCAAATTTCTATAGTTAATCGTTACTAAAATTTTCATTTGTACTGGAATTTATTTCGAATATTAAATATTAGTTATTAGTTTTGATTATTATTATTGTTGTGCGAATGATTAGACCTTTAATAAATCAATGATAATAAGATAATAGGATTATCTGTTTTAGATCGATTCAATCGTTTCACTTCTAATTTGGAAAAAAGATTGAACAGACAAGTGCAAATATTTGGTTAGTTTTGGTAAATGATGCAGTATTTATCCATTATTTACTGCCTCCACTAAAACAAGCATATTTGGCCATCCCATAAACAACGTTACTTTTCCATATCTCGTTCATTTTAACAAATATGGAATCAAACATTTTTCAATTTAAAATACATTCTTATTTAACCTATACTTAATAAAGGAGAATATATTTCAGATTGAAAAAAAACTTTCGTTTATCTTAATTTTCAAAAACAAAGGAACCACAAAATAATAATAAAAGATAAACTGATAATAAATAAATATATATATATATACATATATACAAATAATAATAAAGAAATAAAATGATGAAATCGTTGAAACACACATCTGTTTAAGCAAACACCAAAAATATCTTTCGCAAAGCATAGCCTTTTGTAACAAAGATTTATCTCGATACTTATAAACGTATTCTTCCGCAAAACGTGACGATACATTCGGTCTCGCCTCAGACGCAATTACATTTTCGTCTAATCAAGGAAGAAAGCTACAAGGAACATCTAAAAATTACCGTGGAGCACGTAACGGGCTCAGGTAACGAGATCACCCAAGCAGAATCCGCAGCGAGTAAGTAGGTACATACCTACCAGCGTGGCCAGGTCTGAAGCTTCAATCAGAAATATACCAAACGAAATATTTGTTCTCGCGATCTGTACACCTCGCATGTAAGTTACGCTTCCATGTTCCGTTTCCGCGCCGGGGTTGGCTCGATCCTTTCTCTCCCGGCTCTAAACGAGAGTATACGTACACTGTGCTTGCTTTTTTATGATCTCTCGGCTTCTTTCGTTCTTTCGCCCGTCTAATTTCTTTCATTCTTTATTTCCACGTCCGTGTTTCCTTCGCCGTAACGAGGAACGATCCTACAAAGAATCGCCGCGCGGGAACGCGACCACCACGGGTCGCGCGAGGAATACACTTGTGAAACGTGTTCGTGGCTCATTCCGCTCGGTGTCTCGCGAGCTGAGAAACGAAACATCTAGGAGGCTACCTTATCTCGTGGAATACGAACACCCTCTGCACGAAAATCCCAGGGAGTGGGTCAGTGTGCTTGGTTGTGTGCGTGCGAATTGCGATAGAACATCGATTATTATATTTGCTACTGTATACCATACGCCTCTTACGTTAGTTCCATCGACAGCTAAGCTAAAAGTGCACAAAGGCAAGGGGACTCTTCCACTCACGATGCTCGGACCACCTCGAACTTGGACGCATAATCATTATTGGCGCGCAGCAATAAAAAAGGACGGCAGAGACCGAATATGGCGGAATGAGACGGAAGTATAGAGAACTTTGTTTTTTATCGTTACGTATTACTTCATCACGTTCAGTCTCGCTTGTGTCCTTTGTTATTCCCACGCGCCAATAATGACTATGCGTCGAAGGTCAAAGCGGCTCGAACACCGTCAGTGGATGAGTCTCCTTGCCCCTGTGCACTTTTAACTTATTGGTTGATGGAACTAACGTGAGATGCGAATAGTAATTATACCTGCGCGTTGATTTTCCGTTATATGCCTATCTTAACCAGGGTTGAATGCAAATGGAACTGAATACGACGAAGTCAGATATAACGATAAACAATGAACATGGCCGTCCACTTTTTATTTGTACCTCACTTTGTCGTATTCTGTTTCGTTTGCGTTCTTCGTTTACGTAACGCAATCAATAACAAAAATGAATTGAAACAAAGGCGTCGACGTTGCTATAACTACGGAATCGATCATCGCGACTAGATGTTTTCTCCTTACCCCTGTGACTTTTTAGCTTGGTGGATTGACTCAAGATGTGAGAGCGGCACTGTATATTGATTCAGAGTTACTGTGAGTCATAAAAGTACTCGTACCTCTCGAACTGTCGAATTTAAATGATTGATATTGTTTACAATGCAAGTTTCAAAGTTCTGATCAAAAGGAATGTATGTTAGAATTACAAAGATTTCAAACTTATATAAACTTCATTGCAAAACAACATGTCAATATTATAAAAATGTAATTTTACGTCTATCGGAACAAAAATTATCTCACAAGCCTGATGATTTAGATCGTTTCAAATGTATTATAAAATGCAAAGCATCTCCAACCAAATATTAATTATTAATACGTTAATTGTATTTTTAGTATAACTTGTACAGGTATGAAAACCCTTGTGAGACAATTTTTGTTCCAGTTTACGTAAAATAATATTTTTATTATATTGACATGTTGTTTTGCAATAAAGTTTATATAAGCTTAAAAGCTTCATAAAAAGTTTGAAATCTTCATTGTACATAAAGATCATTTAAATTCGGCAATTCAAGAGGCGCGATTACTCTTGTGACTCACTGTATATGCATTTTGCTTCCGATTATTTAGAATGAATATTATATTGGTTTTGTAACTGTTATTTTTCAGTTCTGGAAAAAATACAGAACCGAAAAAAGAACTGAAAAGTAACAGTTACAGAACTGATATGATATCAGTTACAAAGAACTGGAAGCGAAAACGATATAGCTCAAAACCAATGTGCTAGGTACCAGATACGACTTTATTTCAATTCTTCATAACTGTTGTTTCAGTCAGAACCGATACATAATACTTTCAAACAATTATGTTTTCGGACTTATCTACTCATTTGTTCTGGTTCTTATTGGTTTTGGTTTCGATGTTATGTCAGATTTATATTAGTTCTGTCATTTTTTGGTTCCATATCAGTTCTATGTTCTGTAACTGTTACTTTCTGTTATATCTTTTTAGTTTTATTCCTTCAAAATCGATATTATTTCGATTCCAAACTATTATTTTTCGGTTCTGCGTCAGTTATGGTTTGGCTCAACATCGTAATAAACGAAAAAATTCTGAAAAGATATGATCGTTTACAATCCCTGCTCTTCTCATCGGTGTAAACACGCCGGAAATCCTTGTACTTGATACCAGATTTGGGCAAAATGTAATCTGATTATGTAGATTACTAACGATGATTTAAATATGACTGTTGATTCGATAACAAATTATCTTTTACATTTTTCAATTGTCACTAGTTTATAACTAAAATTAAAATGACTGTGTTGTGTAAAAATAATAATTCGAAATCGAATAAAAGTTGCATTTTAATCGTTGATATTAATATGTAAGTTGGATTACATCTTAGCCAAGGGAGTTCGATACACAGGGATTTTAATCAAGTAAACAGTGTCACAAAAGTAAACGTTGAACTGTGTAATTCATTGACAGTACCTCCATTGTCAGAATAATTTGGTCGGTGTTCTACTGCACTGTTTGATGAAGGTTCAGTCATACAAGTTTATATATGCCGGTGTAATATTCCGTGGAATCCTGAAATGCGTGCAAGGAATGCTTAAACTTGAATTTTAGGATTACAACATCCGAAATGAACACAGGATATTGATACTTAAACTCACTGTGACGTTTATTAAATACACGTTAACGATTGAGTTTTATTATGTCAAACGATTTGTTCAATTTAAATTAAACATTATACATGTTTTACATTATTATTGCTATTATTATCTTTTCCCTTTATCTGCGTATTACTATTTTGAATAAATTAAAATTAGAAGAGCGAACAGTATATGTTAAAATCCTTCAGTCTCTACATTGTATTTTATCTGGATGTTGTAGATTAAATTAATTACTCGTTTTGTCAGAACCACGCAAGCGCCTTATCGTTATTAGACATATTCATAAATTAGAAAATTATAAATCAGGCCATTTGTAATCCAATAAGGACAATAATTTGATTAAATATTATTTTCATAAACAGATTAAACTTTCGAACTCTGAATAATTTCGTTATTCTTTTGTAATTTTGCAATATATTATCACACAATGCAGAACCTCCGTAAAAATACAGAATATTGCTTTAAAAAGGAAGTATTCAATTGTGTTCATCAGAAATATTCAATACCGTTATTTGGCGTTATCAAATTTTATAACTTTAGTCAGTGCAAAATTCATTATGTAAACGTTTATCGAACACCTGCATTTTACATTTGCAGAACGTAGATAAACTTTTATGACTGATGTGTGCCGAATGAATGCTGGGAGCAAAATGCACAAGATCGATTGTTGTGTTTGTCCACCATTTTGTCGGTACGAACGATGTGCGAGTTTTGTGATCTTTTTCGACAATCTTTTTTTGCCCATTGTGTGTGCGTGTGTCCGTGTGTTTATGAGCGCGGGTACAAAAATGAGCGTAGTCGCGAGATCGAATGAAAGATTATCCGGGGCGAAACCGTCTGAAAACTGATAGGGTCTTACAGTAATTGCTAAAGTAGAGTATCAAGAGCCGGCGAAACCCCACTGTCTTTCATTCGTAGTGACTAATTGAGTGGATCCCCTATCCATTACCGTGACTAATCGCCTCCTTTCTGTGTTTCTTTCTTCGGGGGATCTTCGGGAACACCCCGAATTCAGGGACATACTTCAATTGCATCATGTTCATGGTGGCGAACAGCGTAGTCCTGACAGTGGTGGTTCTGAATTTCCATCACCGAACGCCAGACAGATACGCGATGTCGCAGTGGGTAAGAAACTGTTTTTAATGTCCACCCTTTTCACTCGACAACATTTTTCACTAGAAATATTCAGTACTTCTTTTACGAAATATGAATATTTTTGTTAACTAATATACAGAAAAGTTTCACACCTGTTGACCTATAATATCGTGTCAGACGCGTGATGAACATTTTAAACTGCGTTTGAGAAATCTAAATGTAATTTACTTTTTTAAAATATAAATTAAATATTACATTTCTCTTATAAACCGTTAATCTTTGAAGTGAAAATAAATATAGAATAAGCATTAACACTTTTTTTCTTTTCGTATTAAATTATTAACGATAATGTAGATACATCAATCATAGTTAAGAAGTAAATCATAGAACAACCGGTTAAGACGGAATTTCAATATTCAATGGGTTGATATATTTATGTGCAATTTAATACCGAATATCTGATTTTATAGTTTTATAATTGTGCTGGGTAAAATCAAATGGCGACTGACATTTGCCTTTCCAATGCAAAAAGTTAATCTCTGAATTACTAGTATATAATTACAACGAAATGGATTTATGTGTAAATATTTGATTTTCCAACTGTGTCTTACACCTTGTATCACGTTCTCTCTTGGTGGACCTTTTATATACACTAGAATGTGGCGCATAACTTTAGCACCAACTAAATTATGAAATGTTTTGTACATTCGCTTAGGAATTCATAAAAATCAATCATAAGACTAAGAATTTTTTGAGAACTTGTTGATAGAATGCTGGATATTTGTCAACATAGACAGTAATTCTTTATGTAACGAATAAATTATTCCTCAGACAAAATATTCCTTAAATAATAGGAAGACAGAAAAAGAAACGAAACAATTCGAACAATGGGACAGTACATATCCATTCAACATTCGCTAACCAAACGATGATCTACGCGAAAAACTAAAATCACAAAAAATCGAAAGACTTCTGTTGTATGTCAACCGTATAATAGAAGTCTAGACATATAGAGAATATGTACTAATTATTTTAACGACAATTAAGATAAATGTACAAGTAGACTATAACTAAGTTCACAGTGTTGCCGCTTGCCCGGATAATTTAAAGCGTTTCGCTGCTTGTGGCTCGTTCCACTGCCTGCATCTCGACCAATGTCTTTTAACTACGCGAACTTGTTTCACTATATGTATGCTTTCCCTGTACCACACATATTTTGTTAACTTTATCGTGCAGACCCGATCTAGATTGTTTCTATAGTAACTAAATAACGTGCCGAAGTTAATAGTAAATTGCAGGGAACTCACGCCACGAAGTTACTAAATGGTGGTTAAGATGTTGGTGAATTAAAAACAATTTTTACTTTTCCAGAAAACACGGAACAAAAATATTTAAAATTAAACATAAAAATGAATATGAAATACAATATAACACCTAGCTTGGATTGATTTTATTGAAAAATATATTTCAGAGAAAAACTTTTTCCCGTGCATATATATTTCGCACTGTTCCAAAGCGTCAATTTCAAAATTCGAAAGAGAATATTATAATAAAAAAATTAATTTAGAGATGCTCAACGAAGAATTTCGTAAATATTTGTTTCTCACTATGTAGAAAGCGTGAGAGTTGTCCACTGACGAATTGTCTTATCACGAGATACGGGCTCATTTGGGACATGGTTTCACTACCCCTGACACTCAGCTCACTGAAACTAGTTTACCAACTACTTAGACATGCCTAGACTAGTTAAAGCTTCGATATATATTCAGATACTGTATAAATATTGAATTTAATTGTTAGCGGTTAGCATTCAGTTGTTCGGGTTTCAGAAAAAATAAAATAATGTCTAGGAACATTGTACAAAATATGCAATAAAAATATAAACGTGGAACCATTCAAAATTATTCCAAACTTCTGAGAAAGGTTAACCCATTCAGATATGACACACATTATAATATTCATTGTCTTACCACTGTAATATTTGATCAAATATTAAAACTTTCAGAGACAACCGTGTGACAGAATTTTTATAAATACGATACATTTTTATAATAATAAGTTAATATAGTGTGCCACACATCACATTAACGTCTTTTTCCATCAAATTCATATAATGGAATGACTAAACAAAGATTACAATATTAAACATTTATTATCTAGTATTTAACAGAATTGATAATATAATTTATAATTTTCAACTTCTAACGTACAGTCTGACGGGTTATAATGACAACAATCTAACAATCAACAAGAGCACAAAAGAAAAACATATGTGCGCACGCGCGCGCGCATGGTGTGTGTGTGTGTTTGTGTGTGCGTGCGTGCGTGTAGGTTTGCTTTGAGCCTATTTATATAAAAAAAGTATACTACCATTTTATTTAAAATAATATTATTATTGGTGATATATTGAGTATCAGTACTTTATCGTTACGTAAGTGAACATAATTTTATATTAGGTCATTTCATAAGTAATTTCGTTTCTTATTTCACCTCATAGGGTATTTTTTATAATGCCATTTTTCTCGAAATGGAGTATTAAAAAGATTATTAGAATAGATGCTAGGGTAGAAGGCCATTTAAAAAACGACATTACTTGTGCGACAACCTAGAAGAAAAATCAGGTCTGATGGGGTTAAAAAATTCCGGGTAGTAGAAGGTATTCACGGAAAATCGACTAACGAACTCTTGAAATTTGTTTGCCTAGACGGTATATAGAAGAATTTTACCAGCAGGACACACAAAAAACACCAGTCTTATTCGCGGTAGCTATTACGACCTTAAAAGACAGCGCCTTGGTTGCTGAAAGTTTAAAAGCGCCTTCGAGGTGTTAGCACTTCCTCTTGACCGTTGATTACTAGAAGTTTCATAAACCAAGGGAGAACGTATTCGAGGCTGAGACGAGAATCCTTCAGCTACGAAAAATTTTCCGTAGTTGTTCTTCATACTGTTACGTTTAAATGGAAGTAAACGCCGAAGAGACCTAACTTCATGTAAAGTACAGTAAAAAAAAGATGGTGCGCGACGCTGGGTATTCAGAAGCTCGCGTTACAAGAATTAGAGTTTCGAACTCACTAAAGCTTCGGAAAAATCCGAGTTTTACGAGTTTCATGTATGGGGAATCACTAAAATGTTAGATAGAAAAAGTATTGATTACGATTCTTTAGAATGACAGACAGGGATAGATTTATTCTATCTTTAAGAAGAAATTGTAAGTTTCTGTATAGTTTCAATTGTTGCAAATTAAAAAACAGAATGTTTATTGTTACTGAATATGTAGTGAAATCACGATTGCGAGCAACATTTGTCTATTTGAAAAGACAGTCAATTAAAGGAACATATACAAAGGATCAAGAATTTAATCAATGTATTTTGTTTCTAAAAATACCCAGGTTGATAGAATTTTTTAAAACCATAATTAACAGTGTTAGAATATTTCTTATTTAATTGATATTTATGAAGATTTATTTAGTTTTTCAACTTTGTTGTCTTAAGACATAAGTATGCTGTATCTGTGAACAGGTGGCAGAACATTAAAATATTACATATATAATGATAATTGAATACGAGTTTAATTTGTGTTTCTGCCTTGCATATAGATAAAAACACTATTTTTACAATGGTTGCCATGGTTGCTGCGTATGAATCGTCCGGGAAAGAAAGTCACGAAGAAAAATATCCTTATGAGCAACCGAATGAAGGACATGGAACTGCAGGAAAGAAGTAGCAAAAGTTTGCTGGCAAACGTTTTAGATATTGACGATGATTTTCGTCATAAAAATAGCGCAGCTAATCCTCCTTCCGCATACATAAGGTAACATAATTTATTAAACACCCCTTTAAGTTTACAAAAACATTTTCTAAACATCTTCTTCTGAAATTGTGAGTTGAAAATTATTGCCACGAGACTGGTCTTACGATATATTTAAAACATTTGTATACATTAATATTGGATCGTAATATTGTAACAATTGCTAAGTACATTCAACACGTTTAATTTCTTGTTGCTTCATTTTATTATGAGAAACGCATTTTATTTTGAGAAAGGTACTACGTTTCAATGGGAATACATAAATTTCCTTCTACTTTCAGGACAGTCTCCCATGTAGTAAGCCATTCTTCAAATGTATCTTTTAGATTAACATATAAAACTTTCTGTTTAGATTAAAAATAATGGACTCCTTTCCAATCCCATTAATACAATGCGTTACAGCGTTATATGTGTATAATTTTAAATCAATTCTCATAACAATGTAATTCATTTTATATATCTAGAATTATATAGTTTTCGATCTGCAAAACGTTTTACGTAAAGCCAGATTCATAAATATAATAATGTATAATCGAAAGGAGATGGCAACATAATCTGCAAATAAAAATTCTAATTGTAATAATTAATAAATAATAGCAAATTATTTATTTATACAACAGTAGGTCGGCGTTCGGTACACCGATATCCACAGGAAGACCAGCGACAGTCGAAGATACATCGGTGTCGTTACCCCTTAGTGGTATGCAAGAAGAATTGCACACAATCCTTAAGGAATTGCGATTCATTACGGATCGTATGAAAAAGGCGGACGAAGGCGACGATGTTATTAACGATTGGAAATTCGCCGCTATGGTGGTGGACAGGTTCGAAATATACTTATCTGAGCCACTGATTGACAAAATCAGTTAACCCCACAATACAAAAAGTAGAGAGAACTGATGCAATATTATATTATACATTAATTTTAAGCTTTAATATAATAAATATGTAAAATGCATAAAATTTTTATTCTCTAGCATCTAACTTAATAACGAGGAAATTTATTTTGAATACAAAAAATTACGAGTCAATCAAGCGCTTTAACGATAAAATCTTAAAAATTTTATTGATTCACATATACATGTAAAAAGTGGAGTTAACCAATTTGGTCAGTGATCGGTTCATTTATGTCTCAGAATTTCTAACTGAAAAAAAACATCCTGAATAAGTGGATCTAAATAGTACATGCTGTGAAAAATTGAATAGTCAGAAATTCAGGTAACAAATTCACACTCTCTGGTCCGTGGACATTTCTTAAAAGAATGTTTTGCAAAATTATTTATAATGTTCAATGTTACTATGTAATGGAAAATAAATTAGCCTACTAATGGCCTTACAATTTGTCTTAGTTTCTCTTTATTTGTGATCGATAATCAGCTTAGTTAAAAACCAATGAATTGTATTTTTAAAATGATAACCAATTGCATACTATTTACACCAGCATTAACGCGATTAGCATGTACTTGTGGTTTAAAATTCGCTTATTTGCTATATATTATCTACATGTTTTATATTCTGAGATTAGAAAGAATAATTTGGGTATGTATAAGAGAAAATTAAAGAGCTCTTGTAGAAAACACTGTAAGTACCAAAACAGAAAAATTATCTTTTCTTTGTGCTTATCCTATAATATACAATTTAAGTGCAAGTTTTCTTTTGTAAGTAGTCATTATTACTAGAATTGCCGAGCATTTAATACGATTAATAGATTATTTTCAGTTTCATCGGGCATCCATTATAGACATTCATTTATTCAAGTGAAACTATTTATTTTCAAAATCATTTCAAATATTCAATGCTCTTAAAATATCAATAATTTCGAAGCAGAAAAAACGAAAGGAGCCATTTTGACTGGTACGGTAGTTCTAGTATTAATAGTGGTAGTCATCGATGATACTGATAATATTGAAAGATGATATCATTATAATATAATACAATGTCATGTTAGTGACACTTTTTTTTTCTTCTTGAAACATTTGATGTTGACATTTATATTTTCTACAAATGCTCTTCAATGACCGTTACTTTGTTCGATCGTTTCGAGTATAAATTTTCCATCCGTTTTCGTATGGTTTGAGTAGCGACAGATATATCATTATACCGTGTCTTGGCGACACCGTCAGATGTACAGTATTAATTAGTAAGTCGCAGTTTATATATAGACATAATTCTACGCAATTAAATTGTTGATAGAAATCTATTAATTTATATCTGAAATACCTATTACTTGTTTGTTGCGTGGAGTTTCTTTTAAACTAGTTTAATATTGATTTCGAGTATCATAATTTTGATAATCTACTCCTTTTTCAAATGTCTATTGATCGAGAGATGAAGATGTATCTCCTGAAATTGTGCTTATTTATTTTTTAACACTTTGTACATTTTGATAATTTAAATACACTTGTATAATAATGATCAATGGAATTTCAGAACAATACACTGAACTAAAATTTGAAATTTTAATTTGTTTACTTATTACCCAATATGTGCTGGGTTAGTTCCGGATTAAGTAATTACACGGTGGATATTAATTTTCCTATACCCATTCGTGTTACACGATTAAAACATAACTTACTTTGTAGAAAGATTTTCAAATAATATATTCTTGTAAAGTAATAAATGTTTAGTGAAAAATGACCAGTGTTGTTAAATAAAATCTACTCTGTTAGTATTTGATTTCTGAATTATTTGATGAAATTGAACATTTTTCTTCATTTAGTCAAAGTTTCAATGTATTCTTATACACTAATTAATAAATGTGATTTTGAAATTTGATAATAAGAAGGTAATAATTAATTGAAATTCTAAATACTTATTTTATCCTGTTATAATTTTTATTCTATTTTTATAATTTGTATGCTTTCCTGTGGACAGAAAACTACTAAATATATATTTGCTTCTCTTCCTTACAGGCTTTGCTTGTTCATCTTTACATTGTTCACGGTTCTGGCTACGATAGTTATATTGTGTCGTGCGCCACACATAATCGTCCAATAAATAGACTGCCCCGGTAAAGTCACCGAAACAAAGCACAAAAAATGCCAACGGTAATGTTTCATTTAATAAAAAGTATTTACACAAATAGTGTTCATAGAATAATTGTAAAATCATATTATTGCAAATGTTAGAATAGATAATAATAGTTGTAATTATTGCAAATTTCATTACTTATCACTAGATATCATTGTCTTATCAATAATCATTAAGATTCATTGTGTAATAAAATATATAATTAATAATTTCGGTAAAGTTTGTGAATCTTTTCATTTTCACGATATTTTGTGCAATTAAATATCCTATGTAAAAGTGCGAACATATAATTCGCAGTAATACAAATTCTTTTAATTCTAAAGTTTAAATGTTATAATTTCTGAAAGTTGTGATACATCATTAAATTATATTTATATGTGCATCCATTATAATAACATTCTCAGTCATACATTTCTCTCTATTATATTTTGTTGTAAGAAATAACTTATAGAAAATAATAGCGATTATATTACATTAATTAATTATTCTATTAGTGTATCAGCTACCATACTCTATTTAATAATTATGCATGAGACTAACGTGTACATTCAATCTAATAATGTTGACTACGTGCATGCGAAATACCCACATGCATACTATTGCATTCGAATATTGTGTAAAGTCACTCTTTATGCGACACGAGAGACACGTGGAAAGCAAAATTGATAGAGTATGGGAACGTTAATTTGTTTTATGTAACGAGGTTACCCGGTTCGTTGTCACGTTGAAAATTCTACACGGAGTAGTATACAATTTTCCGCGGATAATCCACAATTTGCGTGAAAATCGTCGTCGAGACAAAATTCAATCTTCGAATAAATCAATTATTGTTTACAATAAAATATTGGATTGATTGATCGATGATTGAGTATTGATGATTGATCGATCGATTGATCAATTAATTAATTGATTAATGGAATTGATATTACACTACAATATTTTCATTATGCATATCTATTCATATTGTATCTAATTACCTTATTATGTTAATAATCCAAATTTAAATATATAATAATCTATACAACATTTTCAAATACAAGAATCATTTAATAAATAAAGCAATAAAGTAATGTTGATATGCATCTTAAAATGCATCAAAATTTCAGTTGATATGCATCTTAGTATGCGTATGAGTAAATCATGTTTTTAAATAATTTTTCAGGAAATCAGTCTTTTCTTCGTAATAAATAGAAGACACATAAAAAAATGAACCATTTTAGCCTGTCTGGTAGTACCAGTGTTAAAGACTGATGAAGACTATTGTTTACTTTGCATATCAAATCTCAAATGCAATAGAACCGCAACAACTCGAACACCTCTAAAACTCGTAAAATTTTTCTATTACCTTTCGCTGTGCTGTAAAAACCTTTACAACTTAAAACACAAAAACACAAATGTAGCTCAAACTATCTTCCTCACATTTAGTATATATTTCACCTGTAGAATTCCAATTAAAGAAAATTCAACCTGTACAAACTGAAGTCGTTAATTCCAAAACAGCACAAGACCACTCTTTAACGTTATCTATATGAGTTATTCATTTAACTTTTTTTAGCTTATTCAGGCCTATTTAATGATATTAGACATGTATACAATGAAGATATACATATGTGTAGCCAATACTTGCTGCAAGGATCAATGAAATATATAATGTATGATTGAACGAAGATGAAAAGGAATATTGATTTTCTCAAAATGTTGCATAGTTGATTTGTGCTGTTTTCAAATTCATAGCATCGATTGAAGTTCGTATTTACATATAAGCTTCACAAAACCGTCATTCATCGAATTTTCGTTTGTCAAACCTCTTATATCTTAAAACTCGCTAAGAAAAAACCTCCACAGCTCAAAGACCTTGCCTCTCCCAATGATTCGACTTGTCGAGGTTCGACTGTAATTTGAGTCTCGGAGTTTCTTGCAATTACTAAAACTAACACACAAACCAATGCACGCCATATCCGAAGATTAAACTTCACAATAGCTAAAGCTAGCACAGATGTAATCCACTCTCTATACTTTTCCTTTGTCCTACAGAAACGACGACGCATGGGTTTCGAGGAGACAGCTATGGCGCGACGAAGCAACGAAAGACGAGATGGACACGGGATTCGTTGCCCTCCATTTCCTTTCTTCTCGCTCAGGCCTGCCGAAGCCCTACCCGCTGTTCTTCCATTTTCTTCCTAGGAAGAGGAGACCTGGAAATTGTGAAACTCGAGCGCGAGATTGTCGACAAATTGCGATGTGCTTCTAGTTAACGATCGAAGAATTACAGGGGACCTAACTGAGGAAGAAGAGGAGCAGTACGTATCGGACAGGAAAGGAAAAAGAAAAGGAAAAGAAAAAGAAGAAGAGAAAGAAGAAAAAGAAGAAGAAGAAGAAAAAGAAGAAAAAGAAGAAAAAGAAGAAAAAGAAGAAAAAGAAGAGGAAGAAGAGGAAGATGAAGAAGAGGAAGAGGAAGAGGAGAAGGAAGAAAAAGAAGAGAAAGAAAAACAAGAAGAAAACGAAATACGAGTAAGATCGGAAAAGGAAACCCAGTCGATATCAAGGGAATCGTGGTCAGTTCGGTTCTTTCGGCTGACCGTGGCCAAATTAAGCGCCGTGCCTGAAAAATCGGTCGAACAATTCCGTCGTCGATCGCGAAGGTCGTTCATGGGACGCGAGACGCACAGAAAGAGAATGGAAGGGGAAAGGATTAAGGAAGAACCGAACGAAGAACACGAATGGGGATCGCGACAAGGGAGGACAAAACGGCGCCTCGACATATTGCTGACAATACACGGCCACGTTGTGCGTTCACTTCCTTCGGCTGTCTTTGTTTAAAACCTAATTAATCGACCGCTGTCACTTTTCTCTCCGGATAGGTAAAATCGATGTTCGCCGTAAGTCGATTGTGTAACGTTTAATTTATCGTAAAGACGCGCGCGTTTTAAGTATACTCAAATATCGTGGTCGAGAGTGATTCCGGTGATTAAACGAGAGAAAAGGGAGAAGAAGGAGGAAAAGTATATAGCCGAGACGCGGTGTTTATGTAATAATTCCTCGGGAGAACGTTTGTCGCGGCCTTTCAATAATAAATTAGTAACAACAAAACCTGAACAAAATGAAAGAAGAAAGACGACAACAGCAACAACAACAACAAAACAACAATAACAACAACAACAACAACAACAACAACAACAGCAACAAAAACAACAAAACAACAGCAACTACAACAACAACAACAACAACAACAACAACAACAATAACAATAATAATAATAATAATAATAATAATAATAATAACGATAACAATAATAATCGTAATAATGCTAACGGTTAAAACAATGTGACAAGGATTTAACGGAATACGAATACTTTAATAGATGATCGAATAATATTTACGTTAACGGTACCGTTAACGATATACATAATATACATAACGTTTAAGGAGTAATTAAATGCAAAAGGAATAATATTGTTAATGATAATCGCTTTGTGTGCGGACGTGTCACGAATCGAGTTTGCGTGTAGCGTTGTGCCATTAAGGGTCTATCGTGGGAACGATACGGTCTTTAAATAACTGCCAAATAGAGAAACTCAAGACAGGGGTGTCCAACCATTTACAGATAAAGAAACGCGAGCTGCAGTTCATTTACGATTCCCTGAATGAACATGGTGTTTGATTAATGGATCCTAGAACATTAGCAATGAATATTTCAAGTGAATCTTTCGCTGGTTTCTTCATTTCACCAAATTATAGCCGGTTTTATCGATGAACGTAACAGGTAATAGGTTTAATCGAATTGATTGGGCGGCGTCCCTTCGTTGTGGTCTCGCAGATTCGCAATAAGAGATGGGGACTGGCAACAGACTGGTCAGTAGACAAAACTGCCAAGTTGGACAACCTCTGCTTTCCGTACAGACACGAAATCGTTCTTGATGGATCATCGACAAACGCGATGATTGGTTTCGTTGACTTTTAAAGAAATCGGGATTGATCGCGTGACTAGCATGCTATACGCGTTTTCCTGATTACATGGAAGTTATCAGTGACTGTACTCTGATCACGTGAAAATTGGCAATCGTCTCGATCCGATTTTTCGCAATCGATAATCGTATTTTTCGTGCAATGTAGTTTCTATGATGTACCACATAATTTCATGTTCTTAATACCGTTGAGAATTTTATCGTGCAACAATTTTTACTTTTATGTATTTTCCGCTTTTTAGTTTGATTTGTTTTAGTTTGATGCTTAATTATGGAATATCTGATATGATATTTATAATTAAGTAACATATAATGATTCAGAATTGGTAATTGGTAAATTAATTTTTATTATTTGTAAACTTTCAGTAAATGTAATTTAGCTTCTTTTTTGTCGGAATCAGAGATAGATAGAATCGGTTGAGCAATCGGGAACAGATTGGTGCAATGACATTGGTGCAATGTCTTATTATTTCAATCATTTCTTCGCGTACACGTTTAAAAATATTATCACTGAAATTTAAATATTTGCAATCTTTCTAGTTCTTGGAAATTTGTTGAAAATAACATTGTTAATTAGAAAAAAAAACTGCTTTGACATTACGTTTCACTCATTTTCTGTAGTTTTCCATAGTCAGTCAATGGGAAGTCATCGAATTGCAGTTTGCAGACCAGTAAAAAAGAAAAATCAAACAACTTCAACCTTGGACCAATTCAGCATCGCGAAATATAAATCAAACTAACATTAAGACGACAATCCTAAATCGCATTACGTACTTAAACACCGGAAAAATCGAATTCCTCCAATCCAAGACTGTCAGATTCAACTTGAACCCATCCTAAACTGAGACCCTTGAGAACCAGAGAAAATGAAGCCACTAAAATGGACCAATCGTGATCTGAAGGCATTAAATCAGGCCAAGAAATCAGGCTACTTCAAAACCGAATCACCTTAATTGCATTAGCAAAGAACATATTAGGTATAGTAAAAAGTTCTTCTCGATTTTTCTGTGAGATCAAAGATTTATTTAAAGTAATGAAGAAATTCCCAGTCATTGAAATAATTGCTATTGTCGTTTATAATATCCTGCCACTTCTCTGGGAACCAATGAACACCATCGTAATAGATATTCGGTGACTTTGATGAAACAAATTAATCTAGTCAACTGAAGCTGATTGGAAAGAACTTGTTACTACACCTAGTAAGGAGACCATCACAAGATTCAAAAACTCAAATTAGGCAATTATTGGATTCAGGGACTGAAACCAGGGTTTCTAAGACTTTATGCCTTCTAAAGATCTTATTTTCAGTCCCTAAATGTAAGGATTTCATATTGGGTACTTAAACTAAGTAATTATCTACTTTGTGTCTTTCTATTCGAAAATTTATTTGATTCTTGGCACGAAGAACTTGTACCACTTGCAATCTCAAATTCAAAATTAGTTTGATTTAGAACCTCTCGGATCTAGGTTGGTCTGATTCGAGTCTTGTTTTGTGATTTTATTTGATAGAAATGTGCCTTTGTTTGTCATCTTTACTTTGTTGAAATTAGAAAGATGCAAATTGAATAATATTGTACCTAAGTACTTCACGAAAACCAAAATTGATTCATATTCTATATTTATTTTTCAAGATAGAACAACCATATGTTTTAAAAATATTTTTAATTTTTGTAGAAGCTAATAAATATAATTGTTAACATATTAATGATAAAATAGCTTGATTCTAGATTGATGATAATAGTTTCATGTGTTATAAAAAAGAAAACAAAAATGGCAAATGACTGTCAATGTATTAAACAAAATACCTAATAGGAAACGTTTTTGTTTTCATTAGATGTTAAAAGTATTTATTTCTATAATAATTTGATCGCATTTACCCAAAGAGACGATTCCAAGAACTAACAGTCTGCCAATCCTTCTCGTGACAAAGCGGAATATGCTAAACATCATATAATTTAACGCAATAGATCAGGCGTACGTACATTTGAAAATTTAGGCATAATCACATTAATAATCA
This sequence comes from Nomia melanderi, assembly GCF_051020985.1. NCBI lineage: Eukaryota > Metazoa > Arthropoda > Insecta > Hymenoptera > Halictidae > Nomia > Nomia melanderi. The sequence continues at coordinate 25,134,799 of NC_134999.1, read as the reverse complement.
AATTCGCTGAGAATTACGAAATTTAGTGACAGGTTGCGTATATATAAATGCATTATTCATCGTTGAACAGTGTGAACTCGTATATTACAAATCGTTTATTACAACACTGTTTGTAACACCGGAATTTATTCATCTCAGTATTCATCTTCATTGATTGCAAAATTTATATTTGACGTTTGAAATTAATGAACGTGTTAAACAATTTCACAGTCAATATATTCAGTTGACAGAACTGGATGTGAATGAACGTAAAAATGACGGGTATGTAAATAAATATTAGTTGCAATATAAATTAAAATATAGATTTAACAAGCTGCTGTTCATACTTTATATGAGTTTCCGTGTTGGTTTTGTAAAAACAAAATATAATTTAAAATTTCTCTCAGAGAATCGAGGAACATGCAATAGATATTATTATAGATGTTATTAATTTTTAGTTTATAGTTCTTTTTATCTTTGTGTACAAAAATAATAGATCACGATGTATGAAATTAATTACATTATCTGTTAAAAGTATTCGATCGCATCTTGATTTATGTTAAATGCGGTAGCTCACAATTAATACACAGTTCTTTAGGACTATTTTGATTAATCATCTTAAAAATTTCTGTTTATAAATTTCTTTAATGAGTTATTGCCTGTTACACATTTTAACGTTAATTAACTTCAATTTTTCATAACATGATCAAATTTGTGAATTTAACTTTTTCGTAGTAAAATCGGTATTCGATTCATTCAAAACATAAAAAGATTAGTAAGGAAAAATAAAAAAATTTAAGGAAAAATCATTCAGTGAGTAAGTAATGACCAACGTAATACCCTAACAAGAATGAAATATAGATATCCAGTCGTAAAAAGAATGATTATGTACTGAATGCAAAATCAACGAGTCAAAATGTCTCAGTGAATCTTGAATATCATGTGATTAATTGAAATGACATGAACCAACCGTTTCTAAATTCTTATAGAAATTTCACAGCAACAATTACAAATGCAGTGAATGTTCTCAAAAGTTTTGATAGAGATGCAGGAAACTTTCATTCTTCATTGTACCACAACTAATATTAACCCTTTGAGAACGAATGCCGTCGTATCGACGACATCAAAGATTCATATCTTGAACACAAAGTTGCAAACAAATGATTTAATTATTTAAATGATCGAAGATTAATACATAATTTCCTTTTTCTTGTACTTAAGAGTTCAATACGTAATTTAGCTTCTTCAGCTGAGAGTTCTGAATACAGTAAAACTTTGATTAACCAAGCTACAGTTTTTCGAAATCTGGATTGTTCAGTTTTCATTATTCATACGCGCAATAATTCAGATTTTTAGATTATACTGCAGACTATCTATCAGTATTTCTTCTCAAGTTTCCATTTTTTATTTGGGCAGTCAGTCGGCCAATTAAATGGACTAACAACTAAATACGTTGGAGAATTAAACAAACTAAGAATCAAGCTTTTACTTGAAAAAGTACTCATTCGCAAAGGGTTAATTGTTCCAATGTTTAGAACGAAAAGTAACAGTGTTACGCGTAGAAAGCTAATAGACCTTAACATATGTAAGATCGCGGTTCGTTTCCCCGTGGAGTTTCGCGTATGGCATTTAGATAAATATAAGAATCGATATACGTAAGAAACACGTTGAAGTAAACACGGCAGTTACGTTCCTCGTATCGTACAACGAATGTAAAGTTAAACAATACACGAAGAAACATACGCACGCGATTATCGTGAATATTATATGATTGTTTTTATACACACGGTCGCGTACATTCGACGCGGGACAGGAAAGTGCCGGAAGAGAGCACAAAATGGCGGACGCGACGCGGCGTAGCGTCACAGCAGTACAGTCATTGATCTTCGCATCGCACAAAAATCGTTGAATCTTCACTCGTCTGTGAAAACGAACCTACTCTATTTTCCAAGTAGCCGAAGCTGTACGGAACGTGGGAGTACACACTTATTGTTAAAACGACGGGAGAAACATAATAATGAATAACCTCGAGGTGTTCGGATTAAATACTCAAATAAAATATGTACATAAAAAGAAGAAAAGAAATGTTTGCATGTCGTGGGACTCAATACATTATAGCGACGTAATAGGTATCAAAACAGTATCAGATAAAACTAAGTAAGATTAATTATAAACATAATAATAACTTTAAAAATCTTAGTTAGAATAATCTCGATCGGTGCTCGATCGGGGCTCGATCGAAGGAATTCTCAAAACGTAAATGATCGATTGAAATTTTCTCGCGGTTCACGGTGGAGAAAACCTGAATAATTAGGGATTCTTCGGAGTTATATTTTTAAATGATGAAAAATCGTCGATTCCTGTTCGATCGTTAATTTAAAAATGAACGTATCGCCATACACAAGGAAGCACGCGTTTACTATACGCGAAACCATTCATCAAAATGTCGTCTCGGAACGTTTTCAGGGACGATTGCTCGAAATATCCGACAATCATGTGTTATGGGATAGAAAGACGCGCGCTATAGACCGATGAAACAGAGAAAAAACGACGCACGTACTATGGCAGTTCCTTTCGAGAACCCTTCGCTTCCCGGGCTGTATGGCGATAGAGGACAGCTTCGAGAACAACGAACAAAATGAATTTTTAGCGACTAAAAAGCTTCGAACCGGATCGAACGGAGGCGCAATCGATGATTTTTGGGTCGACGCGAATTCGAGGAACATTCTCAGATCGGAACGTGCTTTCATCTACGACCTAGAATAATTTTCTAAATCGCGGTGCGATTCGCTGGGAAAGGCGTAGGTACATACGCGTGCAATCACGGCGGTTTTTCGTTCGACGCTCTGACCGACCGCCGGACGGCGGTTGAAATCGATCTGACAGGCTCACACAATCTCCATTCGAAGAAACCGAATTTGATCGAAGCATCGGCAAGACGGAGTGCGTCGAGACGCGGTCGCAGAAGGACAGACCAAATACATATTTAATATTCGGCTTGGACGGGATGGAACACGATAAAACGAAAACGAAACAAAAAAAGAAATGAAAAGAACAGAAAAGAAAAGAAAGGAAAGAAACATAGAATAAATATATTCTAGAATGGTCTATAAAAGAATTAAGGAAACAAAGTTTTATATCGAAGAGGCGCGCGCGAGAAGGGGGAGTGCATTTTTAATACGAATGCTCATTGAAACAAAACTAGCGGGTATCAGCTAAAATATTTCACGCGTTATTTGTATCGTTAAAAAGTGGATCGGACGCGTTCGGGTCTTTATCGGGTGAAGAAAGACAAAAAAAAACATAAAAACCGAATAGATAGATTATTATATGAATATTGTCACGTTGCGAACGAAGTTGGCGTCCGTGTAACGTAAACAAGTAAGGTTTAGCGAATCGGTATTACGATAATCGTGTCGTCGGTAATCAAGATGCTACCGTTTTTTGCCGAGAACGCATCGTCGTTAACACTATTATCATTACGAAAACTACTATTACCGGTATTACTACTATCTATGAAACTATTGCTAGATACTACTAGTATTACGGGACAGCATTATTATTGTTATTACTATTGTTTCATTATCGCACTTATTATCGCGACCATCGTCATTGCCATCGCGTCATTGTCCACGCAATCATCATTATCATTATTATCATTATTATCATTATTATCAGCATTATCATTATTATCAGCATTATCATTATTATCAGCATTATCAGCATTATCGGCATTATCAGCATTATCAGTATTATCAGCATTATCAGTATTATCAGTATTATCAGTATTATCAGTATTATCAGCATTATCGGTATTATCAGTATTATCAGTATTATCAGTATTATCAGTATTATCGACGCTTTTATTACCATCGCCGTTACTGTTCTTCCGTTGTCATTCGCAACTGCTGCTGTTGTTAATGCTCCACGAATAAATAAAAATGTTACGCAAACACACGGTTTACTATGAAATCATCGTTCCGTTTCGAATCGATTTGAACGCGCGATAATAGTAGAAATTTCCTTGATATTATATTTAACATACATATCTAGACGCGAATTAACGAAATTTCCGTGAAATTCGGTCGATATGTCGGAAAGTCGCGCTGCACGCTCGAAAAATTCGACGTTTCGGAAGATTCGTTGTCTAAATGTAATGGGTTCATTTTACATTTAGGGGATACAATTCGCTCCGGGGGATGATGGAAACGATGACCGTGGAATGAATAGTTAGGCGTAAGATTCTAAAACGTCATTTAAATTATGCTCTACCGAAAAGTTATGTCCGACAAATGTCATTTCAATTTTCCTGAGATGAGTCATTATACGAACGATAGAAATTATATTGTTCGGTAAATATCAGCCGTTTGCGCGGGAAATTCATTTAGACATTTGGCAAAGTCTTATTAATTAATCATTTTGTATAGAGTGGTACATTTCAAAGCAATCTAGTAGTATGTGTAATGTAACAGGACTATCGATGCATATAAGTTGGAAATGTGTTATTTTTTTTTTAATTAAAGAACGGATAGAAGTTTTCGGTGGACTTGTACATCCCGATTGCGTACGCAAACTCGGGAGCGTTCCCGGAATTTCGGATGTAATTTTTCACGAATTACCGATCACTCTTACGGGTCGACGTTATTGATCCTTGCTCGTGATAGAGCCCACCGATCGCGAATTCACTCGACTACGCGGGAAAAGGGAATTACCACTAAACGTACCGCGACGGGTCAAATGACCGATATTAAAATTTCATTTAACCAGTTAACTGTGTTCCACAAGTATACGCGCCATCTTAAAGCTTGAACTGATACTAATTCTTCCAACGATGCATTCTTTATTTTTTCAGATAAACATGTCATCCTTTTTTGTTTTGCTTTGGTTTTTCATTCAAATATATCGTAGGTGAATTCGTTTTGCGTTTCACGAGTACACATTTCAGTTTCTTAATTTTATTGCGCGCGAACCGAGAAATTTTTGGAACTAAATTCCTCAGTTAACAGGTTACCCCTTTCGTCCCGAATGATACACCTACTTAGGTACCACGAACATTTTTAATTACCGAAAATCTAGAAAATGCCTAGATAAAGAAAACTTGTACCACGCGAGAACTTTTACTTACGGCTAAGTGCTAATTAGCTGGCAGTACATGTGTTTTGATTGAACAATACGTAGCCGTAAGCTTTTTTTCATGAAATTCATAGTTAAAAACGTACATATTCAGGGAGGAAAGGGTTAAAATCCTGCGTTTATATTCGTTCATTTAACTTTATATCAATTTTTATATCGTCCGATTCACATTCGCGACCAACGTCACACATTTGTGACGATCAACATTTGTATCTTGTGTAAAGAAAATTAAATTACACACACATGTGTTTGTATTTAATATCGTAACGCACGGTGTGAAACGTAGGAAGCTGACGCGACTTTCTCCTTGGATTTTACTTGCATTTCATCTAGACAATTCGTCGCATGTTATAAAATATTGTAACCATGAAGATTGCTATTGTAACAAACGCCAGTCGCGAACGTGTTAATCAGTTTTTCAATTTTTGTCTCTCTTCTGTTTCTGTTTCGAATAAGGACAATTGATCGTCTAACGTTTACCTTTATTTTATAACCCGTTATTTCACTGGTTACGGTAGAAATAGGTATATACAAAATGTCGGCACGTTTAGTGTTAATAACGGGGGTGGACAAAACGAGAAAGAAAGCGAAGCGTCCTCCGTCGCGCGAGACCTCTCGCCGGCGAATGAAGAAACGAAAGGGATAATCGGCAACGGCGACGGGCAAAGGCACGCAATTTTCTCGAGTCTCTTTCCGATAGGACGACTAGATTTCTTGTCTGTGCTTCAAAGAGGAAACGAAAGAAAATAAAAAATAGGAAGGAAGAGGAACGTGAACGAAAACCGTGATTCGTTTGATGACGAGTGTTGTGGACGCGATGCTCGGTCTTTCGTCAGAGGGAAGATCGATGTATGGGATCGTGTAAATAACTTCTGTGATAAGAATTGATTATTAATCATTGCCGAACGCGAAACCCCCTGAAATGAATGTACCGTCGAGAGCGGTGCCGTCGAATCAGTCTTCCGTACGATTTTCTGTTCAAATTATACACTTTTTACTTGTGTTTTAGGCGTTTTGGTGGATTTCGTGACATTCTCTACTTCTGCGAGTAATGCACACATAGTTATGTAGATGTTTGGAAAAACTACGGAAACATTGAAACATATACTATGCTAAAGAATACATTCTGTAATTATTGTTTTCCAGAGAAAGGGGTGTGAACTGTTTTTAATTAGTGATGTTGCGATTTTTAAAATTCGTTTGAAGTTCTGTTGAAATTTGATTAGTATTGGACCTACATTTTATAACAGAATTGCAATTTTCTCTAGTGTTATTCAGATAAAATTAATGTAAAATGCAGAGGGAAATGAATCCGCAGGAATCTTAGTGAATTCTTTGTACTGTATAAGTACCAACATAAAAATGAATTTAACAGTCTATAAGTGTCTACATTTAAACGAGTGATTTCATTTACTTATATTACAGATCTGTATTAAATAAAATGAGTTCAATGTTTAAACATAACAATTTAGCTACTCGCGGCAGCATATTATTTTTCGTTACTGACGCAAATAATATTACTCTATAGCAACATATTATTCATTATAAAAAAAGGCAGACAAGAAAATATTTAAAAATCGTTACGTAAATAAAAATATTGTTCACTTTTATTTCCGTTTCCACGTGAAAGTATTGACTTCTGAAATAATAATATTTTTGAAATGTACTATGTAAAACCAGAATAAATCTAACACACTTACGTCAAAGTTAGAATATCTAAATCAATTTTTCGTAAAATATCGATCATACTCCGTTTCGTGTATAAACATAATAAATACAAAAATGTCTTGTATCAGTACCAGAATATGAAAAATAAATTATAATTATATAATTATATAAACAAGGCTATGACTATACCTCTCGTATTAACTTCAATTAGATTCGTTTAATTGATTTTATTAAAAACATTGTTCTGTAAAAACAAGAAAAGTGTTTAACGAATTACAAAGAATTCCAAAGGAATTGAAGATTTCCTGAATAACAAAAGAAAATAGAAACAAAAGCTAATGCGTGGCTAAGAGAAAAGTGGAAAATCTCCCCATTCGGTTGGCTACGCGTTAACTATCTTCAAAGCTATCACATACTACGTTCCGGTGCCTTCACTTTGCGTGATCGGTCACTATATCTTCAAACGTTGCCCCGTTTTCCGCGCGAATACGACATATGCTTTGTATTTTGAATCGCCCGTGTGTCGATATCAGCGTGTGCAATCGCGCAGATATTTTCAGCAGGCTGGCTTTAAACGGCAGCGGAATGTTTCGAAGCGAGGTAGCCAAAAGATGTTCGAGGTCTCTAATCAATTTTCTCTAATCGAATTCATTCAATCAGCTAAAATGTGTATAGAATCAGTTTGCGATCGCGAAAGATGACAGACCGATTGCTCTGGGTTCTTTTATTAGTCGGTGCTTTTCGATTTCGCGGACGCATCGTCGCCCGACCGTTTCGGACTGTCTTTTACATTCAAAACGTATTTGTTGCGGTCAGCGTGTTTCGAATCATCTGACCGAGGAAACGCGCACCGCAAAGCGGCGTTGTTCAGTTTAGCCGAGTTAGCCGGATCAGAATTTGAATATTGACTAATGGATGACTTCAAACGTCTGGCCAGTCACGGATATAGAATATAGTGTATTTCCGGTCGGCTGGTCGACTCGTCACATTTCAACTTTCGCCGATAACGGTAACGTAACTAATTCGATTAGTGTGACATTCAACCGTACTTACGCAACTTTAATAAAAATTTTCCTGCATACTTTTTTGATTCTGTGTATATATTTTAGTGAAGTTTCAGTGAGCGTTGTGAACTGCTCCGATTAGTTCGATACAAAATAGAACCTAGTTTTTAATCATGCTTTTGCTTTTGGGAAGGGTTGATAATAAACTGCAAATAATCATTTAATATTTTCATGGTTACACTTTGTATAATAGAAACGTAACTATTTGTTTCTTTGAAACGGGTGAAAACATCATTTCAAGTGTGAGATGTGAAACTTTTGTTTTATTATTATAAAATTCTTCGATTGCACACCATACAGTAGGAAGAACTGTATTAACCGCTTGCCTTATAATAACGTGTCACATTTGTGGTGAAGATTTTGAATAGAATTTAATAAACCTAAATATTACTCAACTGTTGTGAATTCAAATTGAATATTATTCTTCTAATATGAATTATTGTGCTTTAGAGCAAATAGGCATAGAATATGCCTAGGACATTTGTGTTTCTTCAATAAATTATTCTTAACAATGTATGTGCGTCGATTATGGTTCAGGAATAAATCATAAACCAAGGGGTTAAAAGAAAGAATATATTCTCACCAGTGAAAGATGTACAAAAAGTAAGATTGATGTTACATAAAGAAAATTCATAATGAATTCATTTTTTCTGATACTATGATACATTTCCAGTTGAGTAAAAATTTAAGATTCATTCTGTTTGCCTATTTTATTCGTAAATATTTTGTTTTTTAAAGTACTCTAATGTTGAAGAATTCTTTTTCATTTTTGCGAGAGATCGAACGAACATGAATTGCTTTTGGTTACGGATGATGGACAATGGTTTCGTATTACGTGGCAGAATTTAACGCGTCTTCATTCAGGGATAATTGCTGTCAATTATGAGGAGCTCTGCTTGACGAACGAAGGCGAGCAGGATGCAGGAAATAGCGAGGCTTAGCGTGGAAATTGGCAATCGTCGTCTAATTAGCAGGCTAGTAGCCAATTTCAGGTTGATACCGAAGATTCAGGACTCGAGCCTCTCGATACTGCACTTACCACGAACGTTATCTACCGCCAATGAGCACATCAATGATGTTCCTATCAAAGATACCTTTAATCGAAATCTACGTACAATTATTAGTTCGACGTCTATAAAATTGATTTATGATCATATTTGTATTAATATTGAAATTATTTTCATTAAATTTATTCGTATTGATATTTATATTATAATATCAAGATCATTCAGCATTTAAATTTTAAACATTTTACTACCGCCTTCTTTCGTATTATTAATATTCGAAAATTAATTAAAACACATACAATATTCTTAAAATGTGTGGTTTAATATTTTGACCAAAATAAAATGAATACAAACCAATCTGTTAATGAGGATAGTACATACCATGCACGTAACCATGAAAATATTATAAACTTGAAAAGCAGCGTTAAATGACAAATTAAAAATTTTTTAAATTAGTTCTTTAAGCTAGAAGCAATAAAGAAGTTCATAAATATATTCCAATAAAAAAATATGTCTAAAGATACTACTAAAGCTTCTTATTGAACATAATGAAATTTTCAATGAATTGATGCTGCATTTTTTCAAAAGTGAATTTCATTTTATCGCATACACTTGTATTAAATTTGAACGTCATCTTTCCTTCAAACTTTTACATTGCTCAATGCATATACTCTATTCAAAATAAATAATAGATTCTCTATACTCGCAATAAAGCAGGATATAGTAACGCTTAATTCCTGAAAAAAATACAGCTAATAAATCTGAAAACTTGATCATAACGCTGGAACACAAGAGTGGCTGCAATTCTGAACATAAAAGTGGCCATGATTCTTTATTTTATCATTGTTGAACTCCCCGTGTCAATCTCAACGATATACTCAACGATGAAATAAAGGTCTTAGATATTTTGTTTCAGTAGGAATTTATCGTCGCATCGACACTGAAGTCATTAGCGAACTTACATATTTTATTTTTATTGATAAATTGTCTTAATTTGTCTACAACAGAAACGCGTGTAAATCACTAGTTAATGTTGGATGGCACCGGTCCCGATGGCTAGAATCAGCGCGTGATCATAAAAGAAAATACCTGTTACTCTCTGAATGAAACCGTTCTCATACGTGAGAAAGAGTTTCTTGTAAAGCGCATTGTAATTGATATACATAATATACATACGCGTACTTTGAACACGCGAATATACATATACGTATAAATAAATAGACGCAAGCGCATATGTATAGATACATCTATATTCATTACGTATAAATCTATAAATAGGCGTTTTGCTTAGGTAATACGTTATACAGATACGAATTCTATAAAATTCTATATACATAAATGAACAGGCAGCCCTTAAGTAGCGCGTGCGTCCATATGTTGCAAGATGAGGACGGAAAGAAAGAAATAGAGGAAATGCATGTTTGCGCGTGTTTGTTTGTGGCTGGGTGTATGTGTGTACGAAAGAAAGAAAAGAGAAAAAGTAGGAAGGAAAGAAACGATGGAAACGGACGTGTTACTCAAAAGAAAATGAATACGACGACCACCGACAAAACGGCGGCCGTGCTACCGCGATTCGAACAAGTTAAACTAATGAATAATCGCGAAGTGTTGATAAGTTGTAATACTTAAGGGAGTCATTAATGAACTAAACACGAAGGAATTGAATTAGGTTACACGGGCAACCAGGTATAGTCTGTCCCCATAATTCGTCTCTGTTCCTATTTCTCTGCAGCGTACGCGAAGAAGACCGTATATATGTGTGTATAACGCGGAGGTTGATTTTTGTATCGTTCTTCATCGTTTCTCGAGCCGCAGAACGGAAACGCGATTGCGTGTCACGAAGTACTGTGATCGGTGTTAATCGAATTCCTCGATATACAGGAACAAATTGTATAAACAAAGACTCGCTGGAGTTATTTTTCATTTCCGTGCAGGCGAACCATCTAAAAGCAACACAGGCGAAAAACTGTTTCATTGTTTCTTTCGAGCGTTCCGCGCTCGGGACGCGGGGCGAACGTTGATCAAAAATAAACCAGCGAGTCCTCAAGACAAGATAACCTTTGTTTACATTTATATAAACAACACGATACGTATGTATATTAACATTGTAGGCTTAATCGCGCGAAACGTTCGGCAGTCACGCACACATGCTATACGCCTCTCACGTTATCTCCAACGACTGCTAAGTTAAAAGTGCACAGGGGTAAAGGGACTCCACTCGCAATGCTCAGGCCACCTCGGTGTTCGACGCAGGGTCATTATTGTCGTGAGGCAATAACAAAAAACGTAAGCGAGGCGGAATACGATGAAGTGAGACGTGACGGTACAAGACAAAATTCTTTATAGCTCCATCTCCGTCGCATTCGGTCTCACTTCCGCCCTTCGTTATTGCTCCGAGCCACTAATGACCATACATCGGCCCGAACATCGCGACTGGAAGAGTCCCCTTGCCCCTGTACACTCTTAAACCTATGGTTGCTGTTATAAACGTGAAAGCTGCATTGTTCACATAGGCACACAGAACAAACACGCTGTTCATGATCGCTTCCGCGAAGATGAGATGAAAGATTCACCTCTCCATCCTTCATTTTTACGCGCCCGCCTCGCATCGCATCGCCTAGATGTTTTCTCTCGTGGGAACACGCCTACGCACTCGGAAACAACCTAGAAATGAATGAATCGAGATCAAGAGAAAAAAAAGTACCGAAATCGAAGACCAAAAGAATAACTCGTAACCCTTGACGTCATTATTATTCATCTACCCGGGCCCATATATCCTCGTCAAACCGAGTCCATGCGATTTATCGACGTACCGAGAACATCGCGTTGCATGTCGCTCGAAACGACGCACAATTGACGACTAATCGTTTGCGAACCGAGAAGAAGAGAACCGCATCTCGGGTATTACCGATTATTGTATATATATATATATTCTCTGTACGTACAAGACACATACGATCATATTATGTATTACCTTACACGCATACACACGCAAGAAGGTCGCAATCATGAAGCGAAACTGAGCGAAACGATGGCGGGAATGATAATTACTTCGGTGAAAGATACATTCCCCTTGGTGCAGTTGTTACGAGAAATGTGTCCGCGTATAAATACTTCAGTGGCCCCGAGGTGTATTTACATTCGAGTTTGTATTCACAAATTCTTTCTGTGTGAGAAGAAAACGGTTGGTACTTCAGTATGCTGCTTACATAGTTTTATGTAGAATTAGGAACTTTGTCCTCAATTCAGTACCTGATCATTGTTATATCAAGTTTATTTTTAATACTTTATTTATAATAATTCACACTCTTACATGTTTATACTATTTTGCTGTATCTGTTATTTTTTTTATCAAAAATTCTCAAATTTTTATGTAGATCTTGAGTTTTAATATAATTCTTTTACAAACGTTTAGTTTTTTTCTTCGTTCAATTGTATATATTTATATATTTACTTTCATTTAACACTTATTCAGGATCATTAGAGAATTTAACATAAATTCGTTAAAGCATCGGTAAGGATAAAAAATATTTATAAGTCTTCTTCCCCTCCGTCCCATTATTTTAAAAATAAGTCGTCATTGAAGAATTTCAAGTTTACAATCTGATTGGCTAATTTAAATGCGATTTTAATAATTAGTTGAAGTGACAACACAACAGGACATTTTCCAAGAATTTAACGGGACCCAATGTCGATCAAAACGTAATTTACAAAATTTGCTTGACTAAACGACATATATTTTTCTGATTTGAAACTTGTTAGAGATAATACACGAAATACTGTTTGAGACGATGAAACGTGTACAAAGCGAAAAGCCATATTCTTCTCACTAGACGTAAAACCATGAAATTGTTTATATCAAATAGAATAAATACAGCGAAGCAGCACATTTTTCTCGTAACAAATTAAAACGAATGGAACACGCTTCTCGAATCAGTAATTATCAATCTCATCACCGTTCGACTTTCTATACACTAGTCGTTGAGTCGTTATAGGCGTTTAACGTGGTTTAGATTATTATGCCTATAAAAGCAAAAAAAAATAAATTAAGAGGAGTTGCTCGTTCAGAGAGCGTGCAGTCTGCACAAAAGCGAAGCCCAAGGGGATACATAATAAAATAATAAATAAGGAGTAAGAAATAAAGCCGCGCGGTATGCTCAAATTGTAGAGGAAAGTTTTATCTCTGTACATGCGCTTAAGAGAATCCTTTACCTAGAAATATTACAATTATTACCATATTAAAGAGAGCGAGTAAATGAGAACGAGCATGTGTATTTGAGCGAAAGAGAGCGAGAAAGAGAGCGAGAGAGAGAGCGAGAGAGCGAGAGAGAGAGAGGAAGAGAGGGAGAGAGAGCGAGAGAGAGAGAGAGAGAGTGTGTGAGAGAGAGAGAGAGAGAGAGAGAGAGAGAGAGAGAGAGAGAGAGAGCGAGAGAGAGAGAGCGAGAGAGAAAGAGAGAGAGAGAGAGAGAGAGAGAGAGAGAGAACAAAGCGAACATTCGTTGTGACACGAACAGATAAAATTCGACATGTTTTTAACGTTAAGTTGAAGGGAAGGAATCAGACCCAAGAGACGAATCGATTTCAAACGGAATCGCGTTCGCGTGGCACAAGGAATCAGTTAAAAGCGAATCGATTGATTCTTAAATTGTTTACGCGTTGAATTAGAGTTTATTACGAGTTTATCAGATGACTATTTACGTTATCGCTTCAACTCTTTACACTCGTATGTCTACTCTCATCTACAGCGTGTCAGCGTTGCTTTGTTACTGCATTCGATCATTATACAACACACTATGGAAATATTATTATAATACAACATCGTTTACTTTCTTTAGATTTTACAATAAGAAACATTTAAAAATGTATGTATTATTATATATTATTTACTCATTGAATAAATAAATAAATAAATAAATAAATAAATGAATTAATGAATAAGTGAATACATAGATGAGTGAATTATGAGCTGACCGGTGAATTGGGTTTAAATTGGTACGAGTCTAAAGGGTAGATGTACATGCGAAATTGGGGGAATTACGAATAAATACAATAGTAGGTTGTAAAATAAATGAAATAGCATCTAAATGGTTGAAAACTATATTGTTTAAACCATGGTTTGTGTCGCGCGGATGGATTTTCGAGTGAAAAAGTGATTGAAAAAAACGATCGGTAGCATCCTATCAGCTCTGCTTTTTTCCGCCCGAACAGAACGAGGACGGACGACAACGGAGCGTAAATGCGATAAACGGAAAGATCCGAATACGTACGTAGAGCGATAAAATAAAATAAAACATCTGTATTATCTTCCGGAACAAATATATACAATAATACAAAGAATTTAAGGATAACATGAACGATTAACGGTTAACGTAGTGGATAACAAACCAAAGATACAAATGCCCAATCGGGAGAGGCGCAGGATCGATTTATGAGTCCCGCTTCAACATTCTACGTACATAAATGTTTCACGAATAATACGAAATATTGTTCTTCTAATAACGTCTGCATTGAAGTGTCATTTTTTAAAACAATGTAACAATCTCATTTTGATAAAGTTTCTTATCAATGCATTAGGTTATGCCGTAAATAATTCAATTTTTTTATTGTCCTATGGAAATGAACCTATAAGCTATAATGTTCTTTTAACCTATAAGCCAATTTTTTAAATGGAAAACATTATTAAGCAAACACCATTTTTATTAATTACTTAATAAAAAATATTCTTTTTTTTTTAATGGAAGAATCTTGAGCCGGTTTCACCATAGAATCCCGTTACTATTTTCTGCATACACTTACGGCACATTTTTCACTACTAAAAATTATATTACTTCCTTCATTGAAACCTTTACTTTGTCAAACGTTTGTACTTACGCAGACTATGGATGTTTATAGAAATTCAGATTCTCATAGATTAATGTACCAGAACAACAAAAGAAAAAGAAGTGTAGATCGATCTTCATTCGAAGTTTTATTACACTGGAGAAGGAAATAAAATCATGACTGAACTTACCGAATCTTTTTAATGATATTATAATGCACATGCGCGAGCGCTATAAGTGTACGAAATCCGAATTTAAACATACATGTATTACATACTGCTGTTCGAAACTTTGGAGTGTATTTCAACCATTCGACTTTCTAATTCTCATGTTACGTCGGTTTTCGGAAAATCGCTGAATACATCGCGTATTCCACTTTTAATTGTCAGTGCCGTTTCATTGCGACAACCAAACAATATTTTCAATGAGATGTTCGTTCGCCTCGGAGCCCATTTACTCGTTCCGTGAACGCGAAGAAACATAATGCTCTCCAAACTTTTAACGAGCGGCAGTGCACTCGAAACAGGTAAGCAAAGATGGCGTCGAGCGGTGTCGTATCCCAGATAAAACTGTGCGACGTGTGCTACGACCTAATATAATTATTATCGACGACTCTATCTGGATAAAATAGACGGGGAAGGAGTTAATACGTTCGTTATCAGCGTCGCATATGTGTGACAACAGTAATCCTATATTTTACACAAATGAAATGAAATTAATCCTATTGATATTACTTAAAATTATATGATGTGGCATTATATTTAGAAACCCAACGACTCCTTTTAGTTTCATTTGTTCAATTATTGGCATTATTTTGTTTAGAAGATTTGATAGATCGAATGGAATATTACAATTGAGAGGATCGTCAACGAAACAAACGTTGACAGCGAACGTATTAAGGAATGGAATTCATCCCGTTCGCGCGAACGATTCCCAATAAAACGGATGATCGATCCTGCGCACGGCGTTCGGGTCACATGCTCCTAATTTGTATTCAAGTTTTACACAAGTTTATCCGATGAATTTACCAGTATTCTTTACGAAAGCTTTTATTCTATAATCTGTACACGATTTAATGAGCTAGCGGCTGGGCCGCGGCGGCCCTACATGGAACATGGCGTCGCGTCGCACCGGGGCGCGGTCGCGCGCCCGGAACGCAATTATCGACGACAAAATATATACATATAGACGTAACATACGATATATTTTGTGCTAAAGTCATTTCCACCGTGCAATGACGACGGTAGCCAATACCGTTTCTGCGGGTAGCTGATCAGATAGTCGGATATCGACATGCGCCCATGCTTTGTTAGGCATTATTTCGATGCGGTAGGGTTCGTTAACTTGTTGCTAGAAGCATGCGTGAGTGGATACGAACATTGGCACGTGTATAAAAGAAAAAGAAAAACGGAGTGAAAGAGAGAGAGAGAGAGAGAGAGAGAGAGAGAGAGAGAGAGAGAGAGGGGAGAGAGAGAGAGAGAGAGAGAGAGAGAGGGAGAGAGAGAGAGAGAGAGAGAGAGAGGGAGAGAGAGAGAGAGAGAGAGAGAGAGAGAGAGAGAGAGAGAGAGAGAGAGAGAGAGAGAGAAAGTGGGTGAAAGAGGGGGGATGGGGTGAAGGAAACGATGTGTCCATGGTTTGTTCATTAAGCTTTACGATTGTTTTTGTATCACCGGAAACCGGTCAACCGATAGTTCTCGTCAGGTGAGAGTATCGTGCGTCGACGCTCAGCTTCGTCACTTGCAGTCCGCCTGTGTCTTTAGCACCGAACTGCCGCCAACGGAAATAGAGTCTCTGATATTGCATCACGTGGATTATTATCCCTTTCGCGACAGTTTTGAGAATGAATGGCAACAGTTTCGTTTTATAAGTTTGTGAGGATAACAAATAATGGTTATATTTTTGGTAAACTTGTTTACTTATTTTTAAGTGAATGAGTATTGGTTTCTATTGAGACGTTGGAATCAGAGGACAGCAGGTCATTTATTAATTTGTAATTTGTGATTTTAAATGTTTTTTATGTAACAGGTAGCCAGAGAGTATTAATATTTTTGTGTTGCCAGCTTTGAATATTTTATGTGATTTTTGTTAACGAGACGTATAAATAACTGTTGAAAAATTCAGGTGTATTTATGAGTGCAATGATTTAACGATGTGTTAAATTTTTTTTCTTGTAAATATAGCAGGGAATGTGAAATTAAGTGTTTGTCGTTATCGGAGAGTATATTCTACAGGGTGTTTCATCGGATCTATTACAGACCGATGTCTAAGAAACTATTAATGGTGTCGAGGTAATCTTTTTTCTTAAAATGTGAAGTAAACTTGTACACATTTATTTAATTTCTATTCAACTCTATAAATTTTACTTAGAATATTTATTAAAATGTTACACGTAATAGAAGCTATTACAGTTCGAATTATCTACATTAGCATTCTAAATTTGATACGTAAATAATTATACGCATCAGGTTTATTAATCTCGGTTATATTAACATCCTTGATAATCAGAAGAAATAGAAATAATCTAAAAAAGGTCTAAATCATGTTATCCTTAATTTCGTTTCGTTTAATAAATATTCAAAACAAGCTCCATGTATTTTTAAGCATTTTTTGGTGTTGTAAGGAAATACCCCATCACTACACAGGCAATTCAATCATTCATGTTTTCTTAACTTATAAGACGTGTCACTATAAAACGATACCTTTATGTAAAATAATCTGGTGGATTCGTATCGGTGCTACACAGTGCAGCTCGAAAGAGTACTAGATTTTTATGTTCGTACACGCTAAAGAATCCTCCGTCAAACAAAAAAATCATATCGATACCGTTAATATATTCCTAAATATCAACCGGCAGCAGATTCAATGAAACAGCTTGTACGTGAATTTTATAACGAAGGACGAATAATGTAATATGCTTCTTCCTGGGGTTACTTAGAAACGCGAGATAATAGTCGAAAAATTTCTGCAGTCACCGCGTGATTGCAGGCCGTTGCGTTTAACATTTAACTTACATAATCGACTATCTGGAAGCACGATTCTGGAAACCTGCCTCGGATCATTGAACATACCTGCGTCATTTCTTCCAATGATTTGCGACTGTGGGAGTGTTTTTTTCTTCCCGTGAAAAGCGTGCGCATGCGTGCGCGTGTAGCTCATAAATGGAACGTCGTTCGACTTGCGCCGTAATGACGATCTTATTTATACGTTGTAGGACAGACCGTGGAACGTATGTCATTAAATTGCAAGCCATTTATTGGTTTATCTAATGCATAATCGAGACCGTGCATTGCCTTTAAGCGTTTCACGTTGAAGGACTAATTGTAATAACGATCGCCGCCAGAATGAACAAAGTATTCGAAATAATTTTCATCGGCACCGATCGCCGCGTCCTGCGTTTCCCACCTCGCACTACGCCACGTTCCGTTTTCTCGGGGGCACGGGATTTCCCGTTTTCCTTTCAACCCCTTTTTTCCCTGTTTTGTATCTTCGATCGTGTACCCGTGATAAGTGTAGTTTTCTACGATTGGTTTCACCGTATATCGCGCCGCAGCTTCTTTGTATACCGAGCTGATTTTTCTGTACATACATACAAAACACGTGCGCCACAGTTGTGTTAAATGCGATGAATAAAATGATGTCTTAATGAAACCAGCCGAATGATCATTACCTGTCCTCACTTAGGGTATGTTTGTAGAGCTGCGATACTTGGTAAAAACACTGTTGACAACGAAGCGTAGAGTTAGGTATTAATCGGTTAAAATTTCCAGTTTGTTCGATTAATTAGTGTTTACGATGGAAATAGTTAGTCGTTGAATAATCGAAGGTTGATTTAATCAATTAGTCATCGAAAGGTAAACCTAAAATGTTTTTAAAAATGTGAATAAATGACTGACTTCATTGCAAGAAAAAACTTTAGTAATTGATCATTGATTGGTTATCTAAATGGCGAATAAAATTAAAACGTATTTAATCAGTAAAAGCAACTAAGAATTAAGGTGAAATTGCTATTTTACTATTTATTGAATATAACTGTAGCTTTGAGTCGAACCATTAGCTGAGGTAGAATACGTCTACAGTGCGTTACTGACGTGTTCCCAGCCGGTTTGCGGTTTATAAGTGAAGAAGGGCAAAGGGAGACGTCCATTCGCGGCGCGATAGTAATGACAAAATTAGTTTCAGCATGTTTTTGTTACTGGCCAAGCCGCGAACTGAAGTGGAGCGTGCGGCCGAGTCCCCTTGCCCCTCTTCACTTTTGAACCGTAAGTCAGCTGCGGTCACGTCAGTAACGCACTGTAGTTCCATTTAGTTACAGTTGTTAGGTACTATCAGTGAAAATGTGGAAGGGTTATTGGTATCGTTACATAGTGTTGCTTATAGGTTAACTTACTTAGATGTAGGTTACTTATACATGGTTGTGTCTTTCAACCACAGTAAAGGAAGCTCCCGAAAACTAAACATGTAAATCGTGAACGAACAGTTGTACAGTTATAAATAAATGTTAACTTTATCGCTGGTTATACATAATGTCGCGAACGAGCGCATTTCAGTGCAACAGTCGTATAATAAGATCGAGGTTATTGTCAGGATGGTTGTAGTTATAATAGATGAAGAGTTGTGGTTGAGTACCGCGTAATCATTATTTCGGAGGGCTTGGAGAAATTTTTCGCCCTGATGTGAAATGTGAATACAGTTCCAAGCGATGTGGTGGAGGTTAAAGTCTACAAGCAGGAACTGCTCTTCTTGTTGCAATTTCTGCAGGGGTATGTTCCATTTATCTTGTTGAATGTAAGTGGTAGGTGCTCTGTAGCAGATAAATACCGTAAGACAAGTCTCTTCTAGAGCAATGATGACATAGGGAACCCAGATTATTCTCCAAGTACCTGCCGTGACGGCTTACCAAGGAGAGCCCCCATGGGCGAGGGATTGAGATTAAGCTCAATCAGCTGAGGCCGTAGCCTTACCAGCGTTGCTTCCCGGGGATGACGAGTCCCATGGAAGTAGACTGTTGGTAGCGCCGAGTTACCTTTCCAAAAACTCTACCAGATTTCCTGTCTGGTCCAGGAGCAGGTGGGACGCTGCTCACGCGCCGAGACCCTCGAAAGGTCTCTGCCCAGCATGTAGGTTTCAACCACTGCCACTACGAATCCAACACCAATTGCACCGGCCGAGAGGACCCGGGGACAAGCACCCATGGTACGCTCTCTGCGAGGGGACAAGGGGACTCAGCACCCTTCGTGCGCCCTCGTGGGCAACCGGAGCGCCCGTAGTACCAATCCAATCGCAGGTCTATTGGTAGGACCTGTCCGGCTTCTTACATACATGAATAAGCTGTGCCTGCCATATCAAGGTATCTCGTCCACACCAAGGGTTGGTTAGATCCTAGCTAAGGACCCCGGGATCGCCACTTCCCGAACCGTGATCGCCACACGGCCCCTGGGGCAAGAGCAATGTTGACAGCTATCGAGTACATATTGGTATTAGGCAGCATGCAGATGTTATTTAATGTCCATGTAATGTCATTTTTTACTCCGCCGTCAAGGTTTACTCCGCCACCCTTGCAAAACTTGCGGTCCGTTTTTGCGATAGAGAATGCGCGAAATCTGACGTCGATATTGTTTGTATGTGTTTTACTAGTATTACCTGTTGTCTTTGTTTTTGTGTTGTGTGTGGGTTGGTCCTTAATTGTTTGTTCGGAGGCTCTTTTTGTTATTGTTAATGTAGAGGTTCCTGCTCTTATGGAATAAGTTTCGAAAACTTGGCTTGCCATTGGTTGATGATTATCTATTTGTTCTGAGAGATGCCTCCAATGGTCTTTAAGTGATATTCCTTGTTTATAGCTGAAACTGGCAGTTGTGGAAAATTCGCATTGTTAGATTGGGAAGATGTAGAAATGAGACGTTTGTGGGTACGTGAATTTTTTGACTGCACGTTGAGGTCCAGTTTTTTTTCGTGCCAAAGTCATGGCCTCATGCATGTATGCTGCAGTCAGAGTAGGCTAATGTGCGATTAATTTTCAGGTTAAAGATCATTTTCTCGCATTCGCTGTGAAATATGGGATGGCTCCCATTACAGTGGAGGCAGGTGGCTCGTTTGATGCTGCAGCTGTGTGGGTTGTTCTCTGTTTTTTCACCACACGAGGAGCAGATAGTGCGCCTTCTGCACTTTGTGGTAGAGATTTTCTACAATTTTTGCAAATCCTCACCCTCTCTACAAAGGGGGTAACCTATAAAGTTTTATTTTTTCAGGCATCGTAGTACAACGAAGATGAGCACAACGGTTTCTGAAGATATTCATACAGTTTGTTCTGTTGTTGAGTCATATTTCTTCTGTTTAGTTTCTGTGCCGAGAGGATTCTGTATGGTGAATCGGCGAGATTATTGAATTTCTGAGTATCAAGATCAAGAGAAATACTTCTCGATTCCCCGTTTCTTAAGCCTGTGAACCGAAATGTAGACTGTTAAGCCTGCATCAAAGAAGGATGTAGGGTCATCATTGTTCAATAAAATCTTGCGGCAGGATGGCGTGGATTTTACCAACTTCGACGATAGACTTGCCTACTCTGTTGAAGTCAAAATACATTTTCTCTTATTTTCGCTGACCCTGCAGTTTCGTTATTCTGATGCAGTAATCGATGTAATAACACAGGATCGATCGATGTGCACTCGGTCGTCGTCGGGGCGAGTCTGGAATTTCCATTGCTGAAGGAAATAATAGCATTATACAGTGATGACATCTATAAAGCAGTGGATGTAATCTCTAGCAGAATATCTTTATTTAATACTAAACTATCAAGCACTTAAACTGACTTTTTAAAATTCCTCTATAGAAACTTCAAGAGTGCAGCTATTCAGACTTTAATTGATTTATAATTTAGTTCGCGTATCGTTAAATCAATTTCTTTAATAATTTCTCAGAGGAACATCTGTTGTCTTTTTAATAATTGCAATATGAAGAAATCAGGAATGGGTGATTTTGATTGTCTGGTAGTTTTAGTGTTAATTAATTAATTTTTCTTAATGACCCTGTACAAATAAAGTATCAGTAATTCGAAAACGTGTGTAATTTATTTTGTCTCTATGAGATCTCATATATATGCTACGTGCACGCATGTATGTTTCTATCTCGTAAACAAATTTCTTTACATTTGTCAATTTTGCCAACTTCTACCATCGGTTCGAATGTAATTCTTAAACCGCCAACTTTTAATCATAGAGGGCATGTTAAAACGTCTGCTCTTTCCACAATCGGTATTTCAGATTACTGAACAGAAAGTCCCATAAGATAATTAGTCTTACTCCGAAGATATACGTACCACGAAAAATGTATTATTGCCATCTATATAGCAACGCATCGTTCAACGCTAACTCTATATTACCATTGCACGCTAACTTTGTATAAAATGGATAAAAATAATGAAAATATATAATGTCATTGAAATCACTGAAAAGGGAAATAAACCGTCATCGTAAATAATAGATAAAAATAGATTAATCACCTTTATTAAACTGTTTCATTGACCCAGAAATTCAAGATTGCTTCTTGAATTCTTATGTAGGTGAGTTGATTAAAGAACTATGTGAAATATTATTGCAGGAATTTTCCATTTTTGTAAATAAATACTCCAAAACTTTACCCCTAAAAAATATAAAAAACGGTAAAATGTTGCTAAATCTTTTTGCAAAAATCTGACATAGTGAGAAAAGATATAGTACTAAACAAACTCCAGATACAGAAAATTACGTCAAATAGTTGGTTAAATTTTGATACGTGATGAAAATGATTCGTTATTCTCTAATATATCGATGTATAACGTATATTGCTACAGAAGGCATTAATTTTCAGTCATTTCTTTAAGAAAGTTTTAAACGTTAGTTTAAATTTAAGCATGCATCAATAATTTAAACGACTCTTAATATAATGCTGTTTCAATTATCTGTAATGCATTCTACACTTAGTGGCTCCTTAAAATAATAACTGTATGAGCATATGAACAAATTTCAATAGACGCGCGAAAACTACATAATTACGAAGGCAAGTGTGAACATGGTGTGAAGATAGACAAGTATGAACGTAGCGTAAAGGTAATGTGAATATGTGCAAGTATGAACTCAGAGTAAAGATAACTGTTGACCACGACACGTCGTATCAACGTTCAAAAGCGGCAAGTTCAAAGAGCTTCAGTATCGGAAAGCGAAATTGCGAGAAAGGCCTGGAATATAGAAGAATGTTCAAGAAAGTTCGGTTAAGATCAGCTTTCGGTTCAGAACTGTGAACAGATCGAGCGACACGTTCATGGCATTAGACAATTATGGAATGCCGATGTAGCCACGTCTGTTGAACTACAACCCTTACAATAAATACAGCTCACACTGCGAAAAATTCTTCATTCCAGTTTCCGACCTTAAAAAAGACTTCTAGAGATTTCGAGTTAAGATGATCATAAGGATGACATCCACAGGCACCATTTAACCCCTTATTTCATGTATTTCGTTATTAATTAATTATAAGAATTATGTATGGGTTGAAATAAAAGATTAATGCATTATTATTAATAACACTGATTTGTATTAAACAAAGCTAACCCAAGCCTATCTACAATGAATAACATTGAATTACATTAAATTGAGACTTCACTACACGTCTCATTCATCATTCTACGACAAAGGATTGAAAGCTGTTTGAAATTCCTAAGGGATAAGGGACAAGTTACATAGAAGTCTTCCATAGATCTCCCGAGACTCTGAAAACTCTTCGTTATCCCTAAGAACCTCTCGAGGATTTCTGAGGAATTTAAAGGATTTCTCAAAATTTCTTAAGATCATCAGATATAAAAGCAAGGATGGCCAAGGCTAAGGCTCTTGTAATAGAAAGTGGCACATACGCCGGTTGGACGTCGTGTTCGTCTGAGGACTTTTCTGTACCTCCGGCAGTAAGGAAGGCCCGGAAGAAAAAGGCAGCGGAAGCTAAAGCGAGAAAGGAGGCCCCTACGCAAGTGCAAGACATCTGGGGGAAACCTCTCTAAGTGATGCGGAGATCTTTTTGAATGTTGATAAGGAAGTGAAGAAGGAAAATAGGAAGAAGGATAATCTACCTCCAGAAACTGAAATACGGAACCACCTAACCAAGACCTAACCAAATAATTGCGGTACTATTCAGACATAACCCTTAGGAATACCCTAAATATTCAGGCATAACCCTTAAAAGTACCCGAAATATTCCAGCCCTAACCCCTAAACTTTGATCTCAAATATCTCGGAAAATATTCAATTCAGACATATCATCCGTGAACTCAAAATTCTTGGATTTTCGAGGTCTATAACATATCCGAATTTCTTCGAAATTTGAGACTTCGTTCAAAATTTTAATTTTCCAAATATTTCGAAAATTGTGAAAGCTATAATCTTGTCTCCCATATATTTCCCTTCCAATATCGAGGTCTGTCATCCCTCCAAATTTCATTCAAATCTGTCCACTAGAAATGGAGATACAGAGATGCCATATTTTGCGTTCAATTGAGGATATCTCATAAACCGGTATAGGTACGGTAATAACTCTGTATGCAAAATGTACGTCCAGTCACAGGCTCCAATGTCCCCAAACATGGGCCGGATAAACCCAACAAAACAGGAGATATGGCCCAAAATAAAACAGACACGCCGCTGGTACTTAAAAAAAAAAAAAAAAAAAAAAAATTTACTATACAATACTATGCTGAAACTACTACTACTACTACTACTACTACTACTACTACTACTACTACTACTACTACTACTACTACTACTACTACTATACAAGCTTGTGTATCCCTGGACGCTTGCACACATCTGGATTCATTTCCTTGTGACAACTCCACAACAAACTAGATATTTCAGCCTTCTTTTTTTTCCTTTCTTTTTCTCATTTCTTCTCCACTTTTTTCCATTTTTTTTCCTCTCTTTTCCCCTTTTCTCGCATCTTTTAAACATTGCTTCGCCTGTACCTCTCGCCACCAAACACTCTGATATAATGTACAAACAATGCCATCACAGTCGAAACACCTTTATAGCCTAGGTATACTTCTAGTTCAACATTCTCCAATACAGTGCAATAAAACTTATACACTGTTCCACAAAACCGAATGAATCCACAACAGGCACAATGTCCACAACTGCGCAAACACCACAGAACGTCTCAATAACGAGAAAGTAGAGAGAAAAGTGAGCTCCTTCGCAAACAGGGGTTAGTTTCGTCCTGCAGGCTGACAGGACTTATGGAATTCACTCAGTGTAACTTGTTTCTTTATTAAGTATCCTGAATTACAAACTGACTATTTGCAAAAAAGAAAAAAAAATAGAATATCACGTTTATAAATTGTAGCCAACGAGTCGGTATTATCAGCTCCTAGTTCAAGAAAAAATAAAAGTAAAATTCCTTTTGTTGTTTTAAATCGTACAACTATACAACTTAAATTCCTTTGTTCATGTCCATGATATGCTTTTTGTAAATATTCAGGTAGAAACAAGCCCTCCAACAAGTTGGTCGACACCATATATCACGACCAAAAACTAGTGAATTTTATAAGTTAATCATAAATATTGAGAATATTTATTATCGCAGAAATTAGGCTCGACCCTCGGGAATATTCCGTAACAGTTTCAACAGGATTCGAGCAGTAATTAATAAGTTATTAGCGATTTTCGGAGAGATCCACTGAATCACGTGAGAACAAGTAGTGCCATCTATCGGGAGAACGCTGAAACTTCTGATCAATTAGTACCGATTTTCGGCGGCTAGATGGCACCACAAATGACCATTCTTACCGACGCAGCCAACTCACTGGATAATCGCTAATTAGTTATAAATTATTAATTGTGGGTGGAAATTCAATTCCACCCACCTCCCGTTCTTATTCTAAACCTTATTTTAAACGCAGTGATCAGTATCGCACTTAAGAATAATCCCGCGGCGGCTGTCTTCTTTCTTGAGTCTGAAATAATGGAGTACACCACGGCGGATGATCGACGTCTTCTTTCGCACGCTTAATTCTAACGCAGTTCAGTCGCAACGCTTCGCTTTAATTGTACAATCATCGCAGTGTAGGGAGAGAATCAAGGAAGAAGTCCTTGATTCAGTCATTCGAATCAGAGAAGAAGTCTCTGATTCAGCAAAGCAAAGTTAGGGGATACAATCTTAATTCTAACTTAGTTTCGCCGCACGAAACTACGCACTGGTCGCAGATATGCCGAGCAATTATCGGACCAAGAAGCGAAGGGAGCGAATCAAGGAAGAAGTCCTGGATTCGGCGATTGGAGAAATCAGAGAAGAAGTCTCTGATTGAAAAAGGAGGGTGACGCGAGCAAACCGCGATCAACCGGCCAGACCACAGTCCCGAGTTACGATGCTCGTCCTCTTTCGGATCAGCGGACGACGACGTACTCTTCAGAGGCGCCCGTTAACTTCCCAACGCCCGGCCCTGTGGCTAGGCCACAGGACTAGGGGCGGATTACGAAGAAGTAGGATCCTAGGAAGAGCAGTGCCGTGGGTCGTCGGCGCGAGCACCACCCGGCCCACGGTGTGGCCGTCATGATCTTACTCGCGAGGCCGAACACCGAGGTACGTGAACTGCAGACCGACCGGCGTCACACGGCCCGATGCACTTGCAAACATGGTCAAGCGAACCGGATAGATGGAAACGAGCGGAGTGAGAATGAAGCTAAAGAATAACTACTCGGCATATTTCACACAATTCGCAGCTATTGGCCTAGCAACACCCTCGATAGAAGCTACTCTTCGGCGATGCTACTAGTTTCCAGGTCCACCACGTGGAGGTTGCTGCCAGGGACCCTGGGAGGTGGGTGGAAAACACAATTCCACCGACCTCCCTCCTTATTCTAAACCTTATGCTAAACGCAGTCGTCGGTATCGCACTTAAAAATAATCCCACGTCGGCTGTCTTCTTTCTTGAGTCTGAAATAAGGGAGTATCCCACGGCGGATGATCGACGTCTTCTTTCGCACGCTTAATTCTAACGCAGTTCAGTCGCAACGCTTCGCTTTAATTGTACAATCATCGCAGTGTAGGGAGAGAATCAAGGAAGAAGTCCTTGATTCAGTCATTCGAATCAGAGAAGAAGTCTCTGATTCAGCAAAGCAAAGTTAGGGGATACAATCTTAATTCTAACTTAGTTTCGCCGCACGAAACTACGCACTGGTCGCAGATATGCCGAGCAATTATCGGACCAAGAAGCGAAGGGAGCGAATCAAGGAAGAAGTCCTGGATTCGGCGATTGGAGAAATCAGAGAAGAAGTCTCTGATTGAAAAAGGAGGGTGACGCGAGCAAACCGCGATCAACCGGCCAGACCACAGTCCCGAGTTACGATGCTCGTCCTCTTTCGGATCAGCGGACGACGACGTACTCTTCAGAGGCGCCCGTTAACTTCCCAACGCCCGGCCCTGTGGCTAGGCCACAGGACTAGGGGCGGATTACGAAGAAGTAGGATCCTAGGAAGAGCAGTGCCGTGGGTCGTCGGCGCGAGCACCACCCGGCCCACGGTGTGGCCGTCATGATCTTACTCGCGAGGCCGAACACCGAGGTACGTGAACTGCAGACCGACCGGCGTCACACGGCCCGATGCACTTGCAAACATGGTCAAGCGAACCGGATAGATGGAAACGAGCGGAGTGAGAATGAAGCTAAAGAATAACTACTCGGCATATTTCACACAATTCGCAGCTATTGGCCTAGCAACACCCTCGATAGAAGCTACTCTTCGGCGATGCTACTAGTTTCCAGGTCCACCACGTGGAGGTTGCTGCCAGGGACCCTGGGAGGTGGGTGGAATACACAATTCCACCGACCTCCCTCCTTATTCTAAACCTTATGCTAAACGCAGTCGTCGGTATCGCACTTAAAAATAATCCCACGTCGGCTGTCTTCTTTCTTGAGTCTGAAATAAGGGAGTATCCCACGGCGGATGATCGACGTCTTCTTTCGCACGCTTAATTCTAACGCAGTTCAGTCGCAACGCAGTCGCTTTAATTGTACAATCACCGCAGTGTAGGGAGAGAATCAAGGAAGAAGTCCTTGATTCAGTCATTCGAATCAGAGAAGAAGTCTCTGATTCAGCAAAGCAAAGTTAGGGGATACAATCTTAATTCTAACTTAGTTTCGCCGCACGAAACTACGCACTGGTCGCAGATATGCCGAGCAATTATCGGACCAAGAAGCGAAGGGAGCGAATCAAGGAAGAAGTCCTGGATTCGGCGATTGGAGAAATCAGAGAAGAAGTCTCTGATTGAAAAAGGAGGGTGACGCGAGCAAACCGCGATCAACCGGCCAGACCACAGTCCCGAGTTACGATGCTCGTCCTCTTTCGGATCAGCGGACGACGACGTACTCTTCAGAGGCGCCCGTTAACTTCCCAACGCCCGGCCCTGTGGCTAGGCCACAGGACTAGGGGCGGATTACGAAGAAGTAGGATCCTAGGAAGAGCAGTGCCGTGGGTCGTCGGCGCGAGCACCACCCGGCCCACGGTGTGGCCGTCATGATCTTACTCGCGAGGCCGAACACCGAGGTACGTGAACTGCAGACCGACCGGCGTCACACGGCCCGATGCACTTGCAAACATGGTCAAGCGAACCGGATAGATGGAAACGAGCGGAGTGAGAATGAAGCTAAAGAATAACTACTCGGCATATTTCACACAATTCGCAGCTATTGGCCTAGCAACACCCTCGATAGAAGCTACTCTTCGGCGATGCTACTAGTTTCCAGGTCCACCACGTGGAGGTTGCTGCCAGGGACCCTGGGAGGTGGGTGGAAAACACAATTCCACCGACCTCCCTCCTTATTCTAAACCTTATGCTAAACGCAGTCGTCGGTATCGCACTTAAAAATAATCCCACGTCGGCTGTCTTCTTTCTTGAGTCTGAAATAAGGGAGTATCCCACGGCGGATGATCGACGTCTTCTTTCGCACGCTTAATTCTAACGCAGTTCAGTCGCAACGCAGTCGCTTTAATTGTACAATCACCGCAGTGTAGGGAGAGAATCAAGGAAGAAGTCCTTGATTCAGTCATTCGAATCAGAGAAGAAGTCTCTGATTCAGCAAAGCAAAGTTAGGGGATACAATCTTAATTCTAACTTAGTTTCGCCGCACGAAACTACGCACTGGTCGCAGATATGCCGAGCAATTATCGGACCAAGAAGCGAAGGGAGCGAATCAAGGAAGAAGTCCTGGATTCGGCGATTGGAGAAATCAGAGAAGAAGTCTCTGATTGAAAAAGGAGGGTGACGCGAGCAAACCGCGATCAACCGGCCAGACCACAGTCCCGAGTTACGATGCTCGTCCTCTTTCGGATCAGCGGACGACGACGTACTCTTCAGAGGCGCCCGTTAACTTCCCAACGCCCGGCCCTGTGGCTAGGCCACAGGACTAGGGGCGGATTACGAAGAAGTAGGATCCTAGGAAGAGCAGTGCCGTGGGTCGTCGGCGCGAGCACCACCCGGCCCACGGTGTGGCCGTCATGATCTTACTCGCGAGGCCGAACACCGAGGTACGTGAACTGCAGACCGACCGGCGTCACACGGCCCGATGCACTTGCAAACATGGTCAAGCGAACCGGATAGATGGAAACGAGCGGAGTGAGAATGAAGCTAAAGAATAACTACTCGGCATATTTCACACAATTCGCAGCTATTGGCCTAGCAACACCCTCGATAGAAGCTACTCTTCGGCGATGCTACTAGTTTCCAGGTCCACCACGTGGAGGTTGCTGCCAGGGACCCTGGGAGGTGGGTGGACATTGAATTCCACCGACCTCCCTTTCTAAATCTAATACTTATGTTTATCGCACTTATTCTATCGCTCTTAATGTTATACTAAGCCCTCGGCGGCTGTCTTCTTTCTTGAGTCTATTCTGAAATATTTGTAAAATGGCAACAAGGGAATTGTAAATTAACCACAGTAACACAAAATTAAAATTGTATTAAGAGAAAATGAATAATACATCGATGACAAACTAACATTAGATTACTATTAGATTATAAATTGATTATGGTGGGAACTGAAATAAGTAGATGTTAATTAAAAGGTACAGAAGGGTTTGTGTAGTAACACATTTTACCGTCTGCATCAAAACGATTAAGGTTATGTAAATCAGAAGTACAATTAAATTAAGCTGAAAATAAAATTATACTGATATTAAAGTAAATGGAGGGAAAAAGGAAAGGAACTTTTTACCGAGCGTATTCTTCGAGCAGCAAGATTGCACGTTAAAGGGTTGCTTCTATGCTCTACCCCCATAGAAGTAGAATCTTCTAATCCCCTCAGTCCACTCTGCAACAGAAACTGTCTTGCTCGATTAGTAGCTGAATATAATTTAAGAAATTTAGCCTAAATCCTAAAACCTTAATATTCCCTGAAACAGAAGCACCAAGGATTAAATAAAGTAAATTAAAATTAATAAAGATACCATTTTCACCATACAATTGCATCTCATATTCCTCTCAAGCTTCTCTGCAACAGAAACTCACGTATTAGATAGTAAATTTTATTCTTCTACAGGGATATGAATATAAGGAGGGATGTTAAAAAAATGGGACTGTCCACTCTCTATTACACGTGCTATAAAAATCGCGGGAGTGGACCATCTCTTTCGCAACACTAATTTAAAGAATGTTCAAATATTTCAATAATAAACGCGAGAGGTGCATTACTGTTCGCCACGTTAATAAAATATGCAAAGGTCTCAATAAGAAACGCGAAAACTGTATAATTAATCGCAACGCTACTTTAGAAATATAAAATTAAAACGCGGGGGTTTCAGTATCGATCGCAACTCTAATTTATTTAATATGGAATGGATAACTCGCGTGCACCAGTTTCATTATACGCAACGCTACGTTTAAGATCATGGGGCAGCCAATTCGGCTGCGAGGAACCACTGTTCGCAGTAATGCGAACTGCTTTGTGGTTCTTATGGTTCCAGCATACTTTTGAGCATTTTATACAACGCAACTCTAAGACAACGCGAAAAATTATTGTCGCGACACTAAGAAGAACGCGGAAGATCGGTATCGCAACGCTACTTTAATCAATGAGAGTTATATTTAATAAAGAGTATTCTATCAAACCCGTTTATTCAATTCTTCGCAACGCTATCTCAAAATCAAGACAACTACGTGCTAGTTAACATAATCTAGCTTTATATTCAATAGTATTAAACTCAAACGCGATCAGTGCCTGTCATACGCGAAGTTAATTCTAAAATAATATCAGAAAACAAGTATAAAAATCAATTGTAATCGAAATCGCGATTATATCATTCGCAACTCTACTTCAAACCGCAATATTTATTTCGCAACGCTAATTAAAAGTCGCGAAATGCCCATTGCTGGTCGTTGGGGCGGCTATGGCCAGCCCGATGCAGCTACAACTACTTCTACTACTACCACCACCATTTCTATTAAAGCTAAAGTGAGTGCAGTGACAAAGTAGTAACATAAAATGACGCTCCATCTGCATGCAGAGATGGAGCGCCATTAATAGGTGCCCTCTTGAGCGACATTTTGTCGGGGCCTCTTCGGCATACGCCTCTTCGTTTCTTCGGCCGTCCGCCATTGCTGAAACCCTGAGTTTGCTCGATAGCGAATGGCCAATAGCTCGGGAACAGCCATCGACCATTCGACAGTGCAATCGAGCAATTTCGAGCGTTTCGCCTATTCGCGCCTAACACCGATCGCGATCGTGGTATCTATGTGGAACTTGAAAAGTCGAGATCAAGGTTGATCAGCAAACGGCATGCTCCGTTTTGCTATCAACTTTGAACTGATTTTTCAAGTTCCCCGGTAACTGACCATCGTGCAGAAACGAAGGCCAGCACCGGCCCCTGCCTACTTAAATCTAACATTCATTCCAGAGAGTATGCTACCTGCCTACCTATAGCTATATTTAAAAAAGGCAAAAGACACATTCTCACAAACACACGTCATTCCACAACTAATGCACCCGGGTGCGAAAGAACCTAACGTCTAGAGAACGTCCAGAGACGTCGACAATCACATTCATACTGTAATTTATCATTTCCTGAAATCGACTGGCAATGGCTAACGATCTTTGAGAAAATATTTTACTTGGCACGAATGATTGATTGAAATTGATATAATTCTACTGTTCTTTATGTCATTTGGTAACGCAATGAGAGGCAAATATTCTAATCTGTTAACATTTGTACTCTATGAGTGAGGATATAAGGGAACGCGTATATATTCCATGAATAATCTATTGCAAACATAGAATAACATAGAATAAGTGGAATATACACGTGTAAAGAGTATTAATTCAGACTTGGAAGGTATTGTTTGTTACATTTATGCAAATTCCGACGCATTTCCACTTCCTAACCACACACACACAAGTGGAGAATACGTCGGGCATTATACGCTAACCATTGCCAATCGCTCACATGTTTAAATAATAACAATTTCATCATGCCCATTGCTCTCACTCTCCCAAGTAGCACCTGGGCACGTGAGAGAGATCGAGCAACGAACATGGAAACAATATCCTGAAAATCCTAGCTATGAAATCATGTTAGTTTGATTTTTCTATCGGTCTTAGGTTCTTTGATTCTCTATAATGACTATAACTGACTCAAAATTAAGAATTTAATTCTCTAACTTTAGAAATAAATGTGTATATACTAAGAAATAAATATTTTAATATACTAGTATAATCAAAATTTAATGGAAAAGGAGACTCTAAGTAAAATTTCAATAAGAATGAATCTATTTTAAACTTTTAACACATTTTCAAAAATCAGGTGATCCCTTTATCAAAGCAGCTGTTTCTAATATCAAAAGAATGTATTACAGAGTATTTGCTTCGATTCAGAGATCTACCCGTCGCGAAATGTTTTCTTGTACATTTGCTATCATGTCCAGCGATTAAACAACTTTAACGCGAATAATCAATCATCTTAATCGATTGCATCTTATTCAAACTTTAAAAATTGAAGACTATACTGAACTTATTGATACAATTAATGTACCACTAAGTTCTCAGTCGTATTATCTTAATATTCAATCTTGAAAATTGCATTATATCTTACATACAAAACTAGAAAATAAAGTAACATAAAAATCAAAGAATTGTTCCTAGTATTTGCAATTAACGTTAAACGCGACGTACAAGAAAACCCCATCCTATCTAACAAATAAACCAAAAAACGCTACTACTCTCGAATATGCCTCGAGAGGCATATCCGAGTTCACTGCACTCCCAAAATCTACTACTAAAATGGTACCACCAGTCACCGGTGTCGCTACGGACCCTTTGCCCTACGACATGATCGGAGACTGGAGTAAAAGGAAAGAGCATGCGACTCACCGATTGCTGTGTGCAACCGGCACATGCCTTGGAATGAGCCGAGGTCCACTGCTCTGCATGGCTCTGCATGAATCGCGAATGGTCAATGGTAGTCACTGGTAGCCAGGGGTGAAGGTAGGGGTAGGCCACTGGTGCCCAGAGCGGTCCAGGAATTCCCAGGGAGAACCAGGGGAGCTCAGGAGTGTCTACTAGTCCTCTCCTATCCTCTCAGTTCAGGTTAGGCCAATGGTGGTCACTGGTAGCCAGAGGGTGGTGGTAGGAGTAGGCCACTGGTGCCCAGAGGGGTCCGGGAAGCCCCAGGGAGAACCAGGAGAGATCAAAAGTGTCTACTGGTCCTCTCCTATCCTCCCAGTTCAGGTTAGGCCAATGGTGGTCACTGGTAGCCAGGGGTGGTGGTAGGAGTAGGCCACTGGTGCCCACAGAGATCCGGGTAGTTCCAGGGAGAACCAGGGAGCTCAGGAGGCCCGGGAGGCCCAGGAGAACCCTCTGGTCAGGAGTTCCCGAGGAACTGAGGTCCTGCTGCCGAACCTGCTCCTTATAAGGTCGAAGGTGGCCGGGGGTGGTGGTAGGAGTAGGCCACTGGTGCCCACAGAGGTCCGGGTAGTTCCACGGAGAACCAGGGAGCTCAGGAGGCCCGGGAGGCCCAGGAGAACTCTCTGGTCAGGAGTTCCCGAGGAACTGAGGTCCTGCTGCCGAACCTG
Organism: Nomia melanderi; assembly: GCF_051020985.1. Classification (NCBI taxonomy): domain Eukaryota; kingdom Metazoa; phylum Arthropoda; class Insecta; order Hymenoptera; family Halictidae; genus Nomia; species Nomia melanderi. Next base: position 25,101,061 of record NC_134999.1, on the reverse strand, counting down.
CTCCTTATAAGGTCGAAGGTGGCCGGGGGTGGTGGTAGGAGTAGGCCACTGGTGCCCACAGAGGTCCGGGTAGTTCCACGGAGAACCAGGGAGCTCAGGAGGCCCGGGAGGCCCAGGAGAACTCTCTGGTCAGGAGTTCCCGAGGAACTGAGGTCCTGCTGCCGAACCTGCTCCTTATGAGGTCGAAGGTGGCCGGGGGTGGTGGTAGGAGTAGGCCACTGGTGCCCACAGAGGTCCGGGTAGTTCCACGGAGAACCAGGGAGCTCAGGAGGCCCGGGAGGCCCAGGAGAACTCTCTGGTCAGGAGTTCCCGAGGAACTGAGGTCCTGCTGCCGAACCTGCTCCTTATAAGGTCGAAGGTGGCCGGGGGTGGTGGTAGGAGTAGGCCACTGGTGCCCACAGAGGTCCGGGTAGTTCCACGGAGAACCAGGGAGCTCAGGAGGCCCGGGAGGCCCAGGAGAACTCTCTGGTCAGGAGTTCCCGAGGAACTGAGGTCCTGCTGCCGAACCTGCTCCTTATAAGGTCGAAGGCGGCCGGGGGTGTTGGTAGGAGAAGGCCACTGTGCCCACAGAGGTCCGGGTAGTTCCAGGGAGAACCAGGGAGCACCAGGGAGCTCCGGGGGAGCTCAGGGGGAGCTCAGGGGGAGCTCAGGAGGAGCTCAGGGAGCTCAGGAGGCCCAGGAGGCCCAGGAGGCCCAGGAGTTCCCGAGGAACTGAGCTCCTGCTGCCGAACCTGCTCCTTATAAGGTCGAAGGTGGCCGGGGGTGGTGGTAGGAGTAGGCCACTGGTACCCACAGAGGTCCGGGTAGTTCCACGGAGAACCAGGGAGCTCAGGAGGCCCGGGAGGCCCAGGAGAACTCTCTGGTCAGGAGTTCCCGAGGAACTGAGGTCCTGCTGCCGAACCTGCTCCTTATGAGGTCGAAGGTGGCCGGGGGTGGTGGTAGGAGTAGGCCACTGGTGCCCACAGAGGTCCGGGTAGTTCCAGGGAGAACCAGGGAGCTCAGGAGGCCCGGGAGGCCCAGGAGAACTCTCTGGTCAGGAGTTCCCGAGGAACTGAGGTCCTGCTGCCGAACCTGCTCCTTATAAGGTCGAAGGTGGCCGGGGGTGGTGGTAGGAGTAGGCCACTGGTGCCCACAGAGGTCCGGGTAGTTCCACGGAGAACCAGGGAGCTCAGGAGGCCCGGGAGGCCCAGGAGAACTCTCTGGTCAGGAGTTCCCGAGGAACTGAGCTCCTGCTGCCGAACCTGCTCCTTATAAGGTCGAAGGCGGCCGGGGGTGTTGGTAGGAGAAGGCCACTGTGTCCACAGAGGTCCGGGTAGTTCCAGGGAGCACCAGGGAGCTCCGGGGGAGCTCAGGGGGAGCTCAGGGGGAGCTCAGGAGGAGCTCAGGGAGCTCAGGAGGCCCAGGAGGCCCAGGAGTTCCCGAGGAACTGAGCTCCTGCTGCCGAACCTGCTCCTTATAAGGTCGAAGGTGGCCGGGGGTGGTGGTAGGAGTAGGCCACTGGTGCCCACAGAGGTCCGGGTAGTTCCACGGAGAACCAGGGAGCTCAGGAGGCCCGGGAGGCCCAGGAGAACTCTCTGGTCAGGAGTTCCCGAGGAACTGAGGTCCTGCTGCCGAACCTGCTCCTTATGAGGTCGAAGGTGGCCGGGGGTGGTGGTAGGAGTAGGCCACTGGTGCCCACAGAGGTCCGGGTAGTTCCACGGAGAACCAGGGAGCTCAGGAGGCCCGGGAGGCCCAGGAGAACTCTCTGGTCAGGAGTTCCCGAGGAACTGAGGTCCTGCTGCCGAACCTGCTCCTTATAAGGTCGAAGGTGGCCGGGGGTGGTGGTAGGAGTAGGCCACTGGTGCCCACAGAGGTCCGGGTAGTTCCACGGAGAACCAGGGAGCTCAGGAGGCCCGGGAGGCCCAGGAGAACTCTCTGGTCAGGAGTTCCCGAGGAACTGAGGTCCTGCTGCCGAACCTGCTCCTTATAAGGTCGAAGGTGGCCGGGGTGGTGGCAGGAGTAGGCCACTGGTGCCCACAGAGGTCCGGGTAGTTCCACGGAGAACCAGGGAGCTCAGGAGGCCCGGGAGGCCCAGGAGAACTCTCTGGTCAGGAGTTCCCGAGGAACTGAGGTCCTGCTGCCGAACCTGCTCCTTATGAGGTCGAAGGTGGCCGGGGGTGGTGGTAGGAGTAGGCCACTGGTGCCCACAGAGGTCCGGGTAGTTCCACGGAGAACCAGGGAGCTCAGGAGGCCCGGGAGGCCCAGGAGAACTCTCTGGTCAGGAGTTCCCGAGGAACTGAGGTCCTGCTGCCGAACCTGCTCCTTATAAGGTCGAAGGTGGCCGGGGGTGGTGGTAGGAGTAGGCCACTGGTGCCCACAGAGGTCCGGGTAGTTCCACGGAGAACCAGGGAGCTCAGGAGGCCCGGGAGGCCCAGGAGAACTCTCTGGTCAGGAGTTCCCGAGGAACTGAGGTCCTGCTGCCGAACCTGCTCCTTATGAGGTCGAAGGTGGCCGGGGGTGGTGGTAGGAGTAGGCCACTGGTGCCCACAGAGGTCCGGGTAGTTCCACGGAGAACCAGGGAGCTCAGGAGGCCCGGGAGGCCCAGGAGAACTCTCTGGTCAGGAGTTCCCGAGGAACTGAGGTCCTGCTGCCGAACCTGCTCCTTATGAGGTCGAAGGTGGCCGGGGGTGGTGGTAGGAGAAGGCCACTGGTGCCCACAGAGGTCCGGGTAGTTCCACGGAGAACCAGGGAGCTCAGGAGGCCCGGGAGGCCCAGGAGAACTCTCTGGTCAGGAGTTCCCGAGGAACTGAGGTCCTGCTGCCGAACCTGCTCCTTATAAGGTCGAAGGCGGCCGGGGGTGTTGGTAGGAGTAGGCCACTGGTGCCCACAGAGGTCCGGGTAGTTCCACGGAGAACCAGGGAGCTCAGGAGGCCCGGGAGGCCCAGGAGAACTCTCTGGTCAGGAGTTCCCGAGGAACTGAGGTCCTGCTGCCGAACCTGCTCCTTATAAGGTCGAAGGTGGCCGGGGGTGGTGGTAGGAGTAGGCCACTGGTGCCCACAGAGGTCCGGGTAGTTCCACGGAGAACCAGGGAGCTCAGGAGGCCCGGGAGGCCCAGGAGAACTCTCTGGTCAGGAGTTCCCGAGGAACTGAGGTCCTGCTGCCGAACCTGCTCCTTATAAGGTCGAAGGTGGCCGGGGGTGGTGGTAGGAGTAGGCCACTGGTGCCCACAGAGGTCCGGGTAGTTCCACGGAGAACCAGGGAGCTCAGGAGGCCCGGGAGGCCCAGGAGAACTCTCTGGTCAGGAGTTCCCGAGGAACTGAGGTCCTGCTGCCGAACCTGCTCCTTATAAGGTCGAAGGTGGCCGGGGGTGGTGGTAGGAGTAGGCCACTGGTGCCCACAGAGGTCCGGGTAGTTCCACGGAGAACCAGGGAGCTCAGGAGGCCCGGGAGGCCCAGGAGAACTCTCTGGTCAGGAGTTCCCGAGGAACTGAGGTCCTGCTGCCGAACCTGCTCCTTATGAGGTCGAAGGTGGCCGGGGGTGGTGGTAGGAGTAGGCCACTGGTGCCCACAGAGGTCCGGGTAGTTCCACGGAGAACCAGGGAGCTCAGGAGGCCCGGGAGGCCCAGGAGAACTCTCTGGTCAGGAGTTCCCGAGGAACTGAGGTCCTGCTGCCGAACCTGCTCCTTATGAGGTCGAAGGTGGCCGGGGGTGGTGGTAGGAGTAGGCCACTGGTGCCCACAGAGGTCCGGGTAGTTCCAGGGAGAACCAGGGATCTCAGGAGGCCCGGGAGGCCCAGGAGAACTCTCTGGTCAGGAGTTCCCGAGGAACTGAGGTCCTGCTGCCGAACCTGCTCCTTATAAGGTCGAAGGTGGCCGGGGGTGGTGGTAGGAGTAGGCCACTGGTGCCCACAGAGGTCCGGGTAGTTCCACGGAGAACCAGGGAGCTCAGGAGGCCCGGGAGGCCTAGGAGAACTCTCTGGTCAGGAGTTCCCGAGGAACTGAGGTCCTGCTGCCGAACCTGCTCCTTATAAGGTCGAAGGCGGCCGGGGGTGTTGGTAGGAGTAGGCCACTGTGCCCACAGAGGTCCGGGTAGTTCCAGGGAGAACCAGGGAGCACCAGGGAGCTCCGTGGGAGCTCAGGGGGAGCTCAGGGGGAGCTCAGGAGGAGCTCAGGGAGCTCAGGAGGCCCAGGAGTTCCCGAGGAACTGAGCTCCTGCTGCCGAACCTGCTCCTTATAAGGTCGAAGGTGGCCGGGGGTGGTGGTAGGAGTAGGCCACTGTGCCCACAGAGGTCCGGGTAGTTCCAGGGAGAACCAGGGAGCACCAGGGAGCTCCGGGGGAGCTCAGGGGGAGCTCAGGAGGAGCTCAGGGAGCTCAGGAGGCCCAGGAGTTCCCGAGGAACCTGAGCTCCTGCTGCTGAACCTGCTCCTTATAAGGTCGAAGGTGGCCGGGGGTGGTGGTAGGAGTAGGCCACTGGTGCCCACAGAGGTCCGGGAAGTTCCAGGGAGCACCAGGGGAGCTCAGGAGGCTCAGGAGGCCCAGGAGACCCAGGAGAACTCTCTGGTCAGGAGTTCCCGAGAAACTGAGGTCCTGCTGCCGAACCTGCTCCTTATAAGGTCGAAGGCCGAACACCGAGGTACGTGAACTGCAGACCGACCGGCGTCACACGGCCCGATGCACTTGCAAACATGGTCAAGCGAACCGGATAGATGGAAACGAGCGAAGTGAGAATGAAGCTAAAGAATAACAACTCGGCATATTTCACACAATTTGCAGCTATTGGCCTAGCAACACCCTCGATAGAAGCTACTCTTCGGCGATGCTACTAGTTTCCAGGTTCACCACGTGGAGGTTGCTGCGAATGAGACCCTGGGAGGTGGGTGCAAATTCAATTCCACCCACCTCCCGTTCTTATTCTGAATCTTATTATTAACGCACCTAAAACTATCATAGTCAATATTATACTGCTTCTTGAGCCTGTACGGAAATACAACACTAACAAATTTGTAAAATGTTCGTGAGGTAATTGTAAATGCCCTGCAGTAATGTTAAATAACGATTATATTATGAATAAAGTAATGATGTGTCAATGTTAAAGGAAAATTAAACTAAGATTAGACTAAAATTAGACTGAAATTGTATTAAAAATACATTAGAATTAGTGCTGAAACAAATAAGAAGGATAAGCTAAAGGAACTGAAACAGAAACTGTCTTATTCGATTAGTGGATGAATACAATTTAAGAAATGGAGCCTAAGAAAAATTATACGATTTTTCCTTACCATTGCAGTTATAATATTCCCTGAAACAGAAACACAAAGGATTAAATAAATTAAATTAGAATTAAAATTAAGATATATACCATTTTCCCCTGAGAATTGCATCCTCTATCCCACCCAAATTCCTCTGAAACAAAAACTCACTTCATTAGATAGTAAGTTTTGTTCAATTACATGAAATTGAATAGGAGGATGGATATTTAAAATATGGGACTGTCCACTCTGTACATTATATATGCTATAAAAGTCGCGAGAGTGGACCATTTATTTCGCAACACTAATTTACGGAATATAAAAGTATTTCAATAATGAACGTGAGAGGTGCATTACTGTTCGCCACGCTAATTAATAAAATGAGCAAAGTTTTCAATAAGAAACGCGAAAAATGTATGATTAATCGCAACGCTACTTTACAAATATCATACAATAAAAACGCGAGGGTTTCAGTATCGAACGCAACTCTAAATTATTTCATTTAAAACGAATAACTCGCGTGCACCAGTTTCTTTATACGCCACGCTACATGTAAGAATACGGGGCAGCCTTTTGGGCTGCGGGCTATAATGTGCAGCTGTTTTAGCTACAAAGAACCACGTTTCGCAGTAACGCAAATTGCTCTGTGGTTCTTATGGTTCCAGCATATGTTTGAGCATTTAATACAACGCAACTCTAAGACAACGCGAAAAATCGTGGTCGCGACTCTAAGAAGACCCCGATCTACCGATTTCGCAACGCTACATTAATAAATGGATATTATATTTAATAAAGTACGCTTTGTCAAACGCGTTTATTCAATTAATCGCAATGCTATCTCAAAATCAAGACAACTACGTGTCACTTAACATAATTGCGCTTTATATTTAATAGTATTAAAGTCAAACGCGATCAATGTTTGTCATACGCAAAGCTATCTTTAAAGCAATTTCAAAAACCAAGTACTAAAAATAGTTGTAATCGAAATCGCGATTATATCATTCACAGCTCTAATTCAAACCGTAATGTTTGTCTCGCAACGCTAATTAAAAATCGCGAAATGCTCATTGCTGGACGTTGGGGCGGCAATGGCCAGCCCAATACAACTACAACTACTTCTACTACTACCACCACCATTTCTATTAAAGCTAAAGTGAGTGCAGTGACAAAGTAGTAACATAAAATGACGCTCCATCTGCATGCAGAGATGGAGCGCCATTAATAGTTGCCCTCTTGAGCGACACTTTGTCTGGGCCTCTTCGGCATACGCCTCTTCTTTTCTTCGGCAGTCCACCATTTCTGAAACCCTGAGCTTGCTCGATAGCGAATGGCCATTAGCTCGGGAACAGCCATCGACCATTCGACAGTGCAATCGAGCAATTTCGAGCGTTTCGCCTATTCGCGCCTAACACCGATCGCGATCGCGGTATCCATGTGGAACTTGAAAAGTCGAGATCAAGGTTGATCAGCAAACGGCATGCTCCGTTTTGCTATCAACTTTGAACTGATTTTTCAAGTTCCCCGGTAACTGACCATCGTGCAGAAACGAAGGCCAGCACCGGCCCCTGCCTACTTAAATCTAACATTCATTCCAGAGAGTATGCTACCTGCCTACCTATAGCTATATTTAAAAAAGGAGCAAGAGACTCATTCTCACAAACACACATCACTTCACGATTGTCTCTGATGCACCTGAGTGCGAAAGAACCTAACGCCTAGAGAGAACGTCCCGGGACGTTCACTAACAACCACATTCTCATACTCTAGTATATCAATTCCTGAAATCGACTGGCAATGGCTAACGATCTTTGAGAAAATATTTTACTTGGCACGAATAAGTCATTGAAATTAATATAATTCTACCCTTCTTTATGTCGTTTGGTAACGTATGGACGATCAAAGTATTCTAATATGTTAATATTCGTACTCTATTGAATAAGGGAATAAGGAAGAGTGTGTATATATTCCACAAACAATTTATATATTTCATTTACAGTAACTGGAATATATACGTATAAAGAGTATTTGTCATATTATAAAGTCCGACGCATTTCCACTTCCTAACCACACACACACACACACACACACGCACACACACACACAAGTGGATAATACGTCGGGCACGATACGCTAACCATTTCCAATCGCTCACATGTTTAAATAATAACAATTTCATCATGCCCATTGCTCTCACTCTCCGAAGTAGCACCTGGGCTCTTGAGAGAGATCGAACAATGAACATGGAAACAATATCCTGAAAATCCTAGCTATAAAATCATGTTAGTTTCTGATTTTTCTAACGGACTAATGTTCTTTGGTTCTCAACAATTACTTTAATTGACTCAGAATTAAGAATTTTATTCTCTAACTTTAGAAATGAAGAGTGTACTAATGTACAACTACTGTAATATTCGATAAAACAATAAGAGAAATTGAAATTTAATAGAAAATGAGACTCTAAGTGAAATAGCAATATGAATGATTCTATTTTAAACTTTTAACACATTTTCAAAAATACTTAGGTGATCCCTTTGTCGAAGCAGCTGTTTCTAATATCACAAGAATGTTTTACAAGTAGTTGATCGATTCAGAGACCTAACCGTCGCGAAATGTTTTCTTGTACGATATTTACTGTGATATTTCAGCGATTAAATTAACTTTAACGCGAATAATCAATCATTTCAATCGACTGTATGTTAGTCGAACTTTAAAAATCAAAAAGCAGACTGAACCTATTGATACAATTAATGTACCACTAAGTTCCCAATCTTATTATCTGAATATTCGATGTTGAAGGTTGTGTTATATCTTACATATCATAGTACAGAATAAAGTTACGTTACTCGTAATTCGGTAAAAAGTCAAAGTATTGTTGCTAGTATTTACAGTTAACTTTAAACGCGACGTACAAGAAAACCCTATCGTATCTAATAAATAAATTAAAATATGCTACTACTCTCGGGTATGCCTCGAGAGGCATATCCGAGGTCACTGCACTCACACAATCAAAAACTACTAAAATGGTACCACCAGTCACCGGTATCGGTACGGACCATTCATCCTACGACATGATCGGTGACTGGAGTTAAAAAGAAAGAGCATGCGACTCACCGATCGCTGTTCGCAATCGGTACATAGCTTAGGAGAAGCCGAGGACCACTCGTTGGCATTCACCAGTACTGGCCACCATGGATCTGCATTAATCCCGACTGATCGATGGTAGCCAGTAGTGGTCACCAGTGCCCCAGAGTGAAGGTAGGAGTAGACCAGTGTAGCCCAGTGTAGCCCAGGGTAGCCCAGGGTAGCCCAGGATAGTCCAGGATAGTCCAGGAGGGTCTGCTGGTCCTCCCCCATCCTCGCAGTTGAAGAGTTCGCGAGGAACTGAGCCCTCCACTGTCAAGACTGTCCTTATAAGGTCGAAGGTCCCCAGCATACTCGCGACCTCCTTGAGTTTCATCGCGTCCTCCTTTTTAGTCTATTATTTAATTGTTAATCCTACGTTAATGTAACATTTTACATATATTTAATAAAAATGCAAAGTAAAATTACAAAATCCAATTTATTATTCTTTTCCATTGGTTATAAATTTCAGTATGATTGATGTTTAACAATGTATCAATATAATCATTGACGCCCATGTTTTAGTATCTGAAATTTAATCGGCGCACAATGTCTTAATACAATTTAATACAATCCCGCAGCCGATTAGCCTAGCAGCATCCTCGATGGGAATGTACTCCATCGGCGATGCTGCTGGTTTCCAGGTCTACCACGTGGAGGTTGCTGCGAATGAGACCCTGGGAGGCGGATAGAAATTCAATTCCATCGACCTCCGTTTCTAATTCGACATATAGTATTATTATCAACGCATTTGTGGGTTTCGCACTTAAAAATAATCCCACGCCAGCTGCCTTCTTTCTTGAGTCTGTACTGAAATGCAGGAACACATAGCAATAAATAGTAATATGGGATTAATATAGCATAATTAGTAAATGAAGCGATGTATCCCACGGCGGTCGATCGATGTCTTCTTCCTTGAGCCTGAAATAATGTATCCTAGAGTTCACGCTCAACGCATCACTTATATTATACAATCATCGCAGTATGGGGAGTAAATCAAGGAAGAAATCCTTGATTCGAGCATGAGGCGAATCAGAAAAGAAGTCTCTTATTCAACAAGAGCAAAATTGGGGGATACAATCTTAATTCTGACATAGTTTCGCCTTATAAAACGATACATTCGTCTCACATATGCCGAGCAATTATGGTGACAAGACGCACAGGAACGGAATCAAGGAGGAAGTTCTTGATTCGATATGAGAAAAATCAGAGAAGAGGAATCTGATTGGAAATAGGCAATATCACGGTAATGCGAAACAAACCACTATCAGAATTAAAATAAAGAATAACTACTCGGCATATTTAACACAATTCGCAGTCATTCGCCTAGCACCATCCTCGACAGGGACTACTCTGACGGCGATAGTTCTAGTTTCCAGGTCCACCACGTGGGGGTTGCTGCGAATGAGACCCTGGGAGGTGGGTGGAAATTCAATTCCACCCACCTCCCGTTCTTATTCTAAACCTTATTTTAAACGCAGTGATCAGTATCGCACTTAAGAATAATTCCGCGGCGGCTGTCTTCTTTCTTGAGTCTGAAATAATGGAGTATCCCACGGCGGATGATCGACGTCTTCTTTCGCACGCTTAATTCTAACGCAGTTCAACCGCAACGCATACTTTTATTATACAATCATCGCAGTACAGGGAGGGAATCAAGGAAGAAGTCCTTGATTCGAGCGTGAGGCGAATCAGAGAAAAAGTCTCTGACTCAGCAAGCTCAAAATGAGGGGCTACAATCTTAACTCGGACATAGCTTCGCCTTATAAGAGGTCTCATAGGGACCAAGGCTACATCCGGCTGACCGATGGGAAGGTCGGGATACTTTTGGTCGTAAATGACATTAGACTATACAAACCAGGTTGCCAAAGTGGAAAACTTGGATTCCGCTGGGCAGAACAGCCAGGAAGGCCGGGGGTAGCCATTTGACTTAGCAGTGATGGGACTCCAGGGCGAGGTCTCATAGGAACCGAGGCTACATCCGGCAGACCGATGGGAAGGTCGGGATACTTTTGGTCGAAAATGACTTTAGACTATACAAACCAGGTTTCCAAAGTCTAAAACTTGGATTCCGTCGGCCAGAATTCGCAGGAAGGTCGGGGGTAGCCATTTAACTTCGCAGTGATGGGACTCCAGGACAAGGTCTCATAGCGACCAAGGCTACATCCGACTGACCGATGGGAAGGATGGGATACTTTTGGTCGAAATTGACTTCAGACTATAGAAATCAGGTTTCCAAAGTGGAAAACTTGGATTCCGTCGGCCAGAATTTCCAGGAAGGTCGGGGGTAGCCATTTGACTTAGCAGTGATGGGACTCCAGGACAAGGTCTCATAGCGACCAAGGCTACATCCGGCTGACCGATGGGAAGGTCGGGATACTTTTGGTCGAAATTGACTTTAGACTATTCAATCCAGGATCCAAAGTCTAAAACTTGGATTCCGTCGGCCAGAATTCGCAGGAAGGCCGGGGGTAGCCATTTGAATTAGCAGTGATGGGACTCCAGGACGAGGTCTCATAGGGACCAAAGCTACATCCGGCAGACCGATGGGAAGGTCGGGATACTTTTGGTCGAAAATGACTTTAGACTATACAAACCAGGTTTCCAAAGTGTAAAACTTGGATTCCGTCGGCCAGAATTGCCAGGAAGGCCGGGTGTAGCCATTTGACTTAGCAGTGATGGGACTCCAGGACGAGGTCTCATAGGGACCAAAGCTACATCCTGCTGACCGATGGGAAGGTCGGGATACTTTTGGTCGAAATTGACTTTAGACTATTCAATCCAGGTTTCCAAAGTGTAAAACTTGGATTCCGTCGGCCAGAATTGCCAGGAAGGCCGGGGGTAGCCATTTGACTTAGCAGTGATGGGACTCCAGGACGAGGTCTCATAGGGACCAAAGCTACATCTGCCTGAGCGATGGGAAGGTCGGGATACTTTTGGTCAAAATTGACTTTAGACTATACAAACCAGGTTTCCAAAGTGGAAAACTTGGATTCCGTCGGCCAGAATTGCCAGGAAGGCCGGGGGTAGCCATTTGACTTAGCAGTGATGGGACTCCAGGACGAGGTCTCATAGGGACCAAAGCTACATCCGGCTAACCGATGGGAAGGTCGGGATACTTTTGGTCGAAATTGACTTTAGACTATACAAACCAGGTTTCCAAAGTGGAAAACTTGGATTCCGTCGGCCAGAATTGCCAGGAAGGCCGGGGGTAGCCATTTGACTTAGCAGTGATGGGACTGCAGGGCGAGGTCTCATAGGAACCGAGGCTACATCCGGCAGACCGATGGGAAGGTCGGCATACTTTTGGTCGAAAATGACTTTAGACTATACAAACCAGGTTTCCAAAGTCTAAAACTTGGATTCCGTCGGCCAGAATTCGCAGGAAGGTCGGGGGTAGCCATTTAACTTCGCAGTGATGGGACTCCAGGACAAGGTCTCATAGCGACCAAGGCTACATCCGACTGACCGATGGGAAGGATGGGATACTTTTGGTCGAAATTGACTTCAGACTATAGAAATCAGGTTTCCAAAGTGGAAAACTTGGATACCGTCGGCCAGAATTTCCAGGAAGGTCGGGGGTAGCCATTTGACTTAGCAGTGATGGGACACCAGGGCAAGGTCTCATAGCGACCAAGGCTACATCCGGCTGACCGATGGGAAGGTCGGGATACTTTTGGTCGAAATTGAATTTAGACTATTCAATCCAGGTTTCCAAAGTGGACAACTTGGATTCCGTCGGCCAGAATTGCCAGGAAGGCCGGGGGTAGCCATTTGACTAAGCAGTGATGGGACTCCAGGGCGAGGTCTCATAGGAAGCAAGGCTACATCCGGCTGACCGATGGGAAGGTCGGGATACTTTTGGTCGAAATTGACTTTAGACTATTCTATCCAGGTTTCCAAAGTCTAAAACTTGGATTCCGACGGCCAGAATTGCCAGGAAGGCCGGGGGTAGCCATTTGACTTAGCAGTGATGGGACTCCAGGACGAGGTCTCATAGGGACCAAAGCTACAGCCGGCTGACCGATGGGAAGGTCGGGATACTTTTGGTCGAAATTGACTTTAGACTATACAAACCAGGTTTCCAAAGTGGAAAACTTGGATTCCGCTGGGCAGAACAGCCAGGAAGGTCGGGGGTAGCCATTTGACTTAGCTGTGATGTGACTCCCGGACGAGGTCTCATAAAGACCAAGGCTACATCCGCCTGACCGATGGGAAGGTTGGGATACTTTTGGTCGAAAATGACTTTCGACTATACAAACCAGGTTTCCAAAGTGGAAAACTTGGATTCCGTCGGCCAGAATTGCCAGGAAGGCCGGGGGTAGCCATTTGACTTAGCAGTGATGGGACTCCAGGGCGAGGTCTCATAGGAACCGAGGCTACATCCGGCAGACCGATGGGAAGGTCGGGATACTTTTGGTCGAAAATGACTTTAGACTATACAAACCAGGTTTCCAAAGTCTAAAACTTGGATTCCGTCGGCCAGAATTCGCAGGAAGGTCGGGGGTAGCCATTTAACTTCGCAGTGATGGGACTCCAGGACAAGGTCTCATAGCGACCAAGGCTACATCCGACTGACCGATGGGAAGGATGGGATACTTTTGGTCGAAATTGACTTCAGACTATAGAAATCAGGTTTCCAAAGTGGAAAACTTGGATTCCGTCGGCCAGAATTTCCAGGAAGGTCGGGGGTAGCCATTTGACTTAGCAGTGATGGGACTCCAGGACAAGGTCTCATAGCGACCAAGGCTACATCCGGCTGACCGATGGGAAGGTCGGGATACTTTTGGTCGAAATTGACTTTAGACTATTCAATCCAGGATCCAAAGTCTAAAACTTGGATTCCGTCGGCCAGAATTCGCAGGAAGGCCGGGGGTAGCCATTTGACTTAGCAGTGATGGGACTCCAGGCCGAGGTCTCATAGGGACCGAGGCTACATCCGGCAGACCGATGGGAAGGTCGGGATACTTTTGGTCGAAAATGACTTTAGACTATACAAACCAGGTTTCCAAAGTCTAAAACTTGGATTCCGTCGGCCAGAATTGCCAGGAAGGCCGGGGGTAGCCATTTGACTTAGCAGTGATGGGACTCCAGGACGAGGTCTCATAGGGACCAAAGCTACATCCGGCTGACCGCTGGGAAGGTCGGGATACTTTTGGTCGAAATTGACTTTAGACTATTCAATCCAGGTTTCCAAAGTGGAAAACTAGGATTCCGTCGGCCAGAATTCGCAGGAAGGTCGGGGGTAGCCATTTGACTTAGCAGTGATGGGACTCCAGGACGAGGTCTCATAGGGACCAAAGCTACATCCGGCTGACCCATGGGAAGGTCGGGATACTTTTGGTCGAAATTGACTTTAGACTATTCAATCTAGGTTTCCAAAGTGGAAAACTTGGATTCCGTCGGCCAGAATTCGCAGGAAGGTCGGGGGTAGCCATTTGACTTAGCTGTGATGGGACTCCAGGACGATGTCTCATAGGAGTCCTAGGCTACATCCGGCTGACCGATGGGAAGGTCGGGATACTTTTCGTGGAAAATGTCTTTACACTATACAATATAGGTTTCCAAAGTGGAAAACTTGGATTCCGTCGGACAGAATTATCAGGAAGGTCGGGGGTAGCCATTTGACTTAGCAGTGATGGGACTCCAGGACAAGGTCTCATAGCGACCAAGGCTACATCCGACTGACCGATGGGAAGGATGGGATACTTTTGGTCGAAATTGACTTCAGACTATAGAAATCAGGTTTCCAAAGTGGAAAACTTGGATTCCGTCGGCCAGAATTTCCAGGAAGGTCGGGGGTAGCCATTTGACTTAGCAGTGATGGGACTCCAGGACAAGGTCTCATAGCGACCAAGGCTACATCCGGCTGACCGATGGGAAGGTCGGGATACTTTTGGTCGAAATTGACTTTAGACTATTCAATCCAGGATCCAAAGTCTAAAACTTGGATTCCGTCGGCCAGAATTCGCAGGAAGGCCGGGGGTAGCCATTTGAAATAGCAGTGATGGGACTCCAGGACGAGGTCTCATAGGGACCAAAGCTACATCCTGCTGACCGACGGGAAGGTCGGGATACTTTTGGTCGAAATTGACTTTAGACTATTCAATCCAGGTTTCCAAAGTGGAAAACTTGGATTCCGTCGGCCAGAATTGCCAGGAAGGCCGGGGGTAGCCATTTGACTTAGCAGTGATGGGACTGCAGGGCGAGGTCTCATAGGAACCGAGGCTACATCCGGCAGACCGATGGGAAGGTCGGGATACTTTTGGTCGAAAATGACTTTAGACTATACAAACCAGGTTTCCAAAGTGGAAAACTTGGATTCCGTCGGCCAGAATTGCCAGGAAGGCCGGGGGTAGCCATTTGACTTAGCAGTGATGGGACTCCAGGACGAGGTCTCATAGGGACCAAAGCTACATCCGGCTAACCGATGGGAAGGTCGGGATACTTTTGGTCGAAATTGACTTTAGACTATACAAACCAGGTTTCCAAAGTGTAAAACTTGGATTCCGTCGGCCAGAATTGCCAGGAAGGCCGGGGGTAGCCATTTGACTTAGCAGTGATGGGACTCCAGCACGAGGTCTCATAGGGACCAAAGCTACATCTGCCTGAGCGATGGGAAGGTCGGGATACTTTTGGTCAAAATTGACTTTAGACTATACAAACCAGGTTTCCAAAGTGGAAAACTTGGATTCCGTCGGCCAGAATTGCCAGGAAGGCCGGGGGTAGCCATTTGACTTAGCAGTGATGGGACTCCAGGACGAGGTCTCATAGGGACCAAAGCTACATCCGGCTAACCGATGGGAAGGTCGGGATACTTTTGGTCGAAATTGACTTTAGACTATACAAACCAGGTTTCCAAAGTGGAAAACTTGGATTCCGTCGGCCAGAATTGCCAGGAAGGCCGGGGGTAGCCATTTGACTTAGCAGTGATGGGACTGCAGGGCGAGGTCTCATAGGAACCGAGGCTACATCCGGCAGACCGATGGGAAGGTCGGGATACTTTTGGTCGAAAATGACTTTAGACTATACAAACCAGGTTTCCAAAGTCTAAAACTTGGATTCCGTCGGCCAGAATTCGCAGGAAGGTCGGGGGTAGCCATTTAACTTCGCAGTGACGGGACTCCAGGACAAGGTCTCATAGCGACCAAGGCTACATCCGACTGACCGATGGGAAGGATGGGATACTTTTGGTCGAAATTGACTTCAGACTATAGAAATCAGGTTTCCAAAGTGGAAAACTTGGATACCGTCGGCCAGAATTTCCAGGAAGGTCGGGGGTAGCCATTTGACTTAGCAGTGATGGGACACCAGGGCAAGGTCTCATAGCGACCAAGGCTACATCCGGCTGACCGATGGGAAGGTCGGGATACTTTTGGTCGAAATTGAATTTAGACTATTCAATCCAGGTTTCCAAAGTGGACAACTTGGATTCCGTCGGCCAGAATTGCCAGGAAGGCTGGGGGTAGCCATTTGACTTAGCAGTGATGGGACTCCAGGACGAGGTCTCATAGGGACCAAAGCTACATCCGGCTGACCGATGGGAAGGTCGGGATACTTTTGGTCGAAATTGACTTTAGACTATTCAATCCAGGTTTCGAAAGTGGAAAACTTGGATTCCGTCGGCCAGAATTCGCAGGAAGGTCGGGGGTAGCCATTTGACTTAGCAGTGATGGGACTCCAGGACGAGGTCTCATAGGGACCAAAGCTACATCCGGCTGACCGATGGGAAAGTCGGGATACTTTTGGTCGAAATCGACTTTAGACTATTCAATCCAGGTTTCCAAAGTGTAAAACTTGGATTCCGTCGGCCAGAATTGCCAGGAAGGCCGGGTGTAGCCATTTGACTTAGCAGTGATGGGACTCCAGGACGAGGTCTCATAGGGACCAAAGCTACATCCTGCTGACCGATGGGAAGGTCGGGATACTTTTGGTCGAAATTGACTTTAGACTATTCAATCCAGGTTTCCAAAGTGTAAAACTTGGATTCCGTCGGCCAGAATTGCCAGGAAGGCCGGGGGTAGCCATTTGACTTAGCAGTGATGGGACTCCAGGACGAGGTCTCATAGGGACCAAAGCTACATCTGCCTGAGCGATGGGAAGGTCGGGATACTTTTGGTCAAAATTGACTTTAGACTATACAAACCAGGTTTCCAAAGTGGAAAACTTGGATTCCGTCGGCCAGAATTGCCAGGAAGGCCGGGGGTAGCCATTTGACTTAGCAGTGATGGGACTCCAGGACGAGGTCTCATAGGGACCAAAGCTACATCCGGCTAACCGATGGGAAGGTCGGGATACTTTTGGTCGAAATTGACTTTAGACTATACAAACCAGGTTTCCAAAGTGGAAAACTTGGATTCCGTCGGCCAGAATTGCCAGGAAGGCCGGGGGTAGCCATTTGACTTAGCAGTGATGGGACTGCAGGGCGAGGTCTCATAGGAACCGAGGCTACATCCGGCAGACCGATGGGAAGGTCGGCATACTTTTGGTCGAAAATGACTTTAGACTATACAAACCAGGTTTCCAAAGTCTAAAACTTGGATTCCGTCGGCCAGAATTCGCAGGAAGGTCGGGGGTAGCCATTTAACTTCGCAGTGATGGGACTCCAGGACAAGGTCTCATAGCGACCAAGGCTACATCCGACTGACCGATGGGAAGGATGGGATACTTTTGGTCGAAATTGACTTCAGACTATAGAAATCAGGTTTCCAAAGTGGAAAACTTGGATACCGTCGGCCAGAATTTCCAGGAAGGTCGGGGGTAGCCATTTGACTTAGCAGTGATGGGACACCAGGGCAAGGTCTCATAGCGACCAAGGCTACATCCGGCTGACCGATGGGAAGGTCGGGATACTTTTGGTCGAAATTGAATTTAGACTATTCAATCCAGGTTTCCAAAGTGGACAACTTGGATTCCGTCGGCCAGAATTGCCAGGAAGGCCGGGGGTAGCCATTTGACTAAGCAGTGATGGGACTCCAGGGCGAGGTCTCATAGGAAGCAAGGCTACATCCGGCTGACCGATGGGAAGGTCGGGATACTTTTGGTCGAAATTGACTTTAGACTATTCTATCCAGGTTTCCAAAGTCTAAAACTTGGATTCCGACGGCCAGAATTGCCAGGAAGGCCGGGGGTAGCCATTTGACTTAGCAGTGATGGGACTCCAGGACGAGGTCTCATAGGGACCAAAGCTACAGCCGGCTGACCGATGGGAAGGTCGGGATACTTTTGGTCGAAATTGACTTTAGACTATACAAACCAGGTTTCCAAAGTGGAAAACTTGGATTCCGCTGGGCAGAACAGCCAGGAAGGTCGGGGGTAGCCATTTGACTTAGCTGTGATGTGACTCCCGGACGAGGTCTCATAAAGACCAAGGCTACATCCGCCTGACCGATGGGAAGGTTGGGATACTTTTGGTCGAAAATGACTTTCGACTATACAAACCAGGTTTCCAAAGTGGAAAACTTGGATTCCGTCGGCCAGAATTGCCAGGAAGGCCGGGGGTAGCCATTTGACTTAGCAGTGATGGGACTCCAGGGCGAGGTCTCATAGGAACCGAGGCTACATCCGGCAGACCGATGGGAAGGTCGGGATACTTTTGGTCGAAAATGACTTTAGACTATACAAACCAGGTTTCCAAAGTCTAAAACTTGGATTCCGTCGGCCAGAATTCGCAGGAAGGTCGGGGGTAGCCATTTAACTTCGCAGTGATGGGACTCCAGGACAAGGTCTCATAGCGACCAAGGCTACATCCGACTGACCGATGGGAAGGATGGGATACTTTTGGTCGAAATTGACTTCAGACTATAGAAATCAGGTTTCCAAAGTGGAAAACTTGGATTCCGTCGGCCAGAATTTCCAGGAAGGTCGGGGGTAGCCATTTGACTTAGCAGTGATGGGACTCCAGGACAAGGTCTCATAGCGACCAAGGCTACATCCGGCTGACCGATGGGAAGGTCGGGATACTTTTGGTCGAAATTGACTTTAGACTATTCAATCCAGGATCCAAAGTCTAAAACTTGGATTCCGTCGGCCAGAATTCGCAGGAAGGCCGGGGGTAGCCATTTGACTTAGCAGTGATGGGACTCCAGGCCGAGGTCTCATAGGGACCGAGGCTACATCCGGCAGACCGATGGGAAGGTCGGGATACTTTTGGTCGAAAATGACTTTAGACTATACAAACCAGGTTTCCAAAGTCTAAAACTTGGATTCCGTCGGCCAGAATTGCCAGGAAGGCCGGGGGTAGCCATTTGACTTAGCAGTGATGGGACTCCAGGACGAGGTCTCATAGGGACCAAAGCTACATCCGGCTGACCGATGGGAAGGTCGGGATACTTTTGGTCGAAATTGACTTTAGACTATTCAATCCAGGTTTCCAAAGTGGAAAACTAGGATTCCGTCGGCCAGAATTCGCAGGAAGGTCGGGGGTAGCCATTTGACTTAGCAGTGATGGGACTCCAGGACGAGGTCTCATAGGGACCAAAGCTACATCCGGCTGACCCATGGGAAGGTCGGGATACTTTTGGTCGAAATTGACTTTAGACTATTCAATCCAGGTTTCCAAAGTGGAAAACTTGGATTCCGTCGGCCAGAATTCGCAGGAAGGTCGGGGTAGCCATTTGACTTAGCTGTGATGGGACTCCAGGACGATGTCTCATAGGAGTCCTAGGCTACATCCGGCTGACCGATGGGAAGGTCGGGATACTTTTCGTGGAAAATGTCTTTACACTATACAATATAGGTTTCCAAAGTGGAAAACTTGGATTCCGTCGGACAGAATTATCAGGAAGGTCGGGGGTAGCCATTTGACTTAGCAGTGATGGGACTCCAGGACAAGGTCTCATAGCGACCAAGGCTACATCCGACTGACCGATGGGAAGGATGGGATACTTTTGGTCGAAATTGACTTCAGACTATAGAAATCAGGTTTCCAAAGTGGAAAACTTGGATACCGTCGGCCAGAATTTCCAGGAAGGTCGGGGGTAGCCATTTGACTTAGCAGTGATGGGACACCAGGGCAAGGTCTCATAACGACCAAGGCTACATCCTGCTGACCGATGGGAAAGTCGGGATACTTTTGGTCGAACTCGACTTTAGACTATTCAATCCAGGTTTCCAAAGTGTAAAACTTGGATTCCGTCGGCCAGAATTGCCAGGAAGGCCGGGTGTAGCCATTTGACTTAGCAGTGATGGGACTCCAGGACGAGGTCTCATAGGGACCAAAGCTACATCCTGCTGACCGACGGGAAGGTCGGGATACTTTTGGTCGAAATTGACTTTAGACTATTCAATCCAGGTTTCCAAAGTGTAAAACTTGGATTCCGTCGGCCAGAATTGCCAGGAAGGCCGGGGGTAGCCATTTGACTTAGCAGTGATGGGACTCCAGGACGAGGTCTCATAGGGACCAAAGCTACATCTGCCTGAGCGATGGGAAGGTCGGGATACTTTTGGTCAAAATTGACATTAGACTATACAAACCAGGTTTCCAAAGTGGAAAACTTGGATTCCGTCGGCCAGAATTGCCAGGAAGGCCGGGGGTAGCCATTTGACTTAGCAGTGATGGGACTCCAGGACGAGGTCTCATAGGGACCAAAGCTACATCCGGCTGACCGATGGGAAGGTCGGGATACTTTTGGTCGAAATTGACTTTAGACTATACAAACCAGGTTTCCAAAGTGGAAAACTTGGATTCCGTCGGCCAGAATTGCCAGGAAGGCCGGGGGTAGCCATTTGACTTAGCAGTGATGGGACTGCAGGGCGAGGTCTCATAGGAACCGAGGCTACATCCGGCAGACCGATGGGAAGGTCGGGATACTTTTGGTCGAAAATGACTTTAGACTATTCAATCCAGGTTTCCAAAGTCTAAAACTTGGATTCCGTCGGCCAGAATTGCCAGGAAGGCCGGGGTTAGCCATTTGACTTAGCAGTGATGGGACTCCAGGACGAGGTCTCATAGGGACCAAAGCTACATCCGGCGGACCGATGGGAAGGTCGGGATACTTTTGGTCGAAATTGACTTTAGACTATTCAATCCAGGTTTCCAAAGTGTAAAACTTGGATTCCGTCGGCCAGAATTGCCAAGAAGGCCGGGGGTAGCTATTTGACTTAGCAGTGATGGGACTCCAGGACGAGGTCTCATAGGGACCAAAGCTACATCTGCCTCAGCGATGGGAAGGTCGGGATACTTTTGGTCGAAATTGACTTTAGACTATACAAACCAGGTTTCCAAAGTGGAAAACTTGGATTCCGTCGGCCAGAATTGCCAGGAAGGCCGGGGGTAGCCATTTGACTTAGAAGTGATGGGACTCCAGGACAAGGTCTCATAGCGACCAAGGCTACATCCGACTGACCGATGGGAAGGATGGGATACTTTTGGTCGAAATTGACTTCAGACTATAGAAATCAGGTTTCCAAAGTGGAAAACTTGGATACCGTCGGCCAGAATTTCCAGGAAGGTCGGGGTTAGCCATTTGACTTAGCAGTGATGGGACTCCAGGACAAGGTCTCATAGCGACCAAGGCTACATCCGGCTGACCGATGGGAAGGTCGGGATACTTTTGGTCGAAATTGAATTTAGACTATTCAATCCAGGTTTCCAAAGTGTAAAACTTGGATTCCGTCGGCCAGAATTGCCAAGAAGGCCGGGGGTAGCTATTTGACTTAGCAGTGATGGGACTCCAGGACGAGGTCTCATAGGGACCAAAGCTACATCTGCCTCAGCGATGGGAAGGTCGGGATACTTTTGGTCGAAATTGACTTTAGACTATACAAACCAGGTTTCCAAAGTGGAAAACTTGGATTCCGTCGGCCAGAATTGCCAGGAAGGCCGGGGGTAGCCATTTGACTTAGAAGTGATGGGACTCCAGGACAAGGTCTCATAGCGACCAAGGCTACATCCGACTGACCGATGGGAAGGATGGGATACTTTTGGTCGAAATTGACTTTAGACTATACAAACCAGGTTTCCAAAGTGGAAAACTTGGATTCCGTCGGCCAGAATTGCCAGGAAGGCCGGGGGTAGCCATTTGACTTAGCAGTGATGGGACTCCAGGACAAGGTCTCATAGCGACCAAGGCTACATCCGGCTGACCGATGGGAAGGTCGGGATACTTTTGGTCGAAATTGACTTTAGACTATACAAACCAGGTTTCCAAAGTGGAAAACTTGGATTCCGTCGGCCAGAATTGCCAGGAAGGCCGGGGGTAGCCATTTGACTTAGCAGTGATGGGACTCCAGGACGAGGTCTCATAGAGAGCAAAGCTACATCCGGCTGACCGATGGGAAGGTCGGGATACTTTTGGTCGAAATTGACTTTAGACTATACAAACCAGGTTTCCAAAGTGGAAAACTTGGATTCCGTCGGCCAGAATTGCCAGGAAGGCCGGGGGTAGCCATTTGACTAAGCAGTGATGGGACTCCAGGGCGAGGTCTCATAGGAACCAAGGCTACATCCGGCAGACCGATGGGAAGGTCGGGATACTTTTGGTCGAAAATGACTTTAGACTATACAAACCAGGTTTCCAAAGTGGAAAACTTGGATTCCGTCGGCCAGAATTGCCAGGAAGGCCGGGGGTAGCCATTTGACTAAGCAGTGATGGGACTCCAGGGCGAGGTCTCATAGGAAGCAAGGCTACATCCGACTGACCGATGGGAAGGATGGGATACTTTTGGTCGAAATTGACTTCAGACTATAGAAATCAGGTTTCGAAAGTGGAAAACTTGGATTCCGTCGGCCAGAATTCGCAGGAAGGTCGGGGGTAGCCATTTGACTTAGCAGTGATGGGACTCCAGGACAAGGTCTCATAGCGACCAAGGCTACATCCGGCTGACCGATGGGAAGGTCGGGATACTTTTGGTCGAAATTGACTTTAGACTATTCAATCCAGGATCCAAAGTCTAAAACTTGGATTCCGTCGGCCAGAATTCGCAGGAAGGCCGGGGGTAGCCATTTGACTTAGCAGTGATGGGACTCCAGGCCGAGGTCTCATAGGGACCGAGGCTACATCCGGCAGACCGATGGGAAGGTCGGGATACTTTTGGTCGAAAATGACTTTAGACTATACAAACCAGGTTTCCAAAGTCTAAAACTTGGATTCCGTCGGCCAGAATTGCCAGGAAGGCCGGGGGTAGCCATTTGACTTAGCAGTGATGGGACTCCAGGACGAGGTCTCATAGGGACCAAAGCTACATCCGGCTGACCGATGGGAAGGTCGGGATACTTTTGGTCGAAATTGACTTTAGACTATTCAATCCAGGTTTCCAAAGTGGAAAACTTGGATTCCGTCGGCCAGAACTCGCAGGAAGGTCGGGGGTAGCCATTTGACTTAGCAGTGATGGGACTCCAGGACGAGGTCTCATAGGGACCAAAGCTACATCCGGCTGACCGATGGGAAGGTCGGGATACTTTTGGTCGAAATTGACTTTAGACTATTCAATCCAGGTTTCCAAAGTGGAAAACTTGGATTCCGTCGGCCAGAATTCGCAGGAAGGTCGGGGGTAGCCATTTGACTTAGCTGTGATGGGACTCCAGGACGATGTCTCATAGGACTCCTAGGCTACATCCGGCTGACCGATGGGAAGGTCGGGATACTTTTCGTGGAAAATGTCTTTACACTATACAATATAGGTTTCCAAAGTGGAAAACTTGGATTCCGTCGGACAGAATTATCAGGAAGGTCGGGGGTAGCCATTTGACTTAGCAGTGATGGGACTCCAGGACAAGGTCTCATAGCGACCAAGGCTACATCCGACTGACCGATGGGAAGGATGGGATACTTTTGGTCGAAATTGACTTCAGACTATAGAAATCAGGTTTCCAAAGTGGAAAACTTGGATACCGTCGGCCAGAATTTCCAGGAAGGTCGGGGGTAGCCATTTGACTTAGCAGTGATGGGACACCAGGGCAAGGTCTCATAACGACCAAGGCTACATCCGGCTGACCGATGGGAAAGTCGGGATACTTTTGGTCGAACTCGACTTTAGACTATTCAATCCAGGTTTCCAAAGTGTAAAACTTGGATTCCGTCGGCCAGAATTGCCAGGAAGGCCGGGTGTAGCCATTTGACTTAGCAGTGATGGGACTCCAGGACGAGGTCTCATAGGGACCAAAGCTACATCCTGCTGACCGATGGGAAGGTCGGGATACTTTTGGTCGAAATTGACTTTAGACTATACAAACCAGGTTTCCAAAGTGGAAAACTTGGATTCCGTCGGCCAGAATTGCCAGGAAGGCCGGGGGTAGCCATTTGACTTAGCAGTGATGGGACTGCAGGGCGAGGTCTCATAGGAACCGAGGCTACATCCGGCAGACCGATGGGAAGGTCGGGATACTTTTGGTCGAAAATGACTTTAGACTATTCAATCCAGGTTTCCAAAGTCTAAAACTTGGATTCCGTCGGCCAGAATTGCCAGGAAGGCCGGGGTTAGCCATTTGACTTAGCAGTGATGGGACTCCAGGACGAGGTCTCATAGGGACCAAAGCTACATCCGGCGGACCGATGGGAAGGTCGGGATACTTTTGGTCGAAATTGACTTTAGACTATTCAATCCAGGTTTCCAAAGTGTAAAACTTGGATTCCGTCGGCCAGAATTGCCAAGAAGGCCGGGGGTAGCTATTTGACTTAGCAGTGATGGGACTCCAGGACGAGGTCTCATAGGGACCAAAGCTACATCTGCCTCAGCGATGGGAAGGTCGGGATACTTTTGGTCGAAATTGACTTTAGACTATACAAACCAGGTTTCCAAAGTGGAAAACTTGGATTCCGTCGGCCAGAATTGCCAGGAAGGCCGGGGGTAGCCATTTGACTTAGAAGTGATGGGACTCCAGGACAAGGTCTCATAGCGACCAAGGCTACATCCGACTGACCGATGGGAAGGATGGGATACTTTTGGTCGAAATTGACTTCAGACTATAGAAATCAGGTTTCCAAAGTGGAAAACTTGGATACCGTCGGCCAGAATTTCCAGGAAGGTCGGGGTTAGCCATTTGACTTAGCAGTGATGGGACTCCAGGACAAGGTCTCATAGCGACCAAGGCTACATCCGGCTGTCCGATGGGAAGGTCGGGATACTTGTGGTCGAAATTGAATTTAGACTATTCAATCCAGGTTTCCAAAGTCTAAAACTTGGATTCCGTCGGCCAGAATTGCCAGGAAGGCCGGGGGTAGCCATTTGAATTAGCAGTGATGGGACTCCAGGACGAGGTCTCATAGGGACCAAAGCTACATCCGGCTGACCGATGGGAAGGTCGGGATACTTTTGGTCGAAATTGACTTTAGACTATTCAATCCAGGTTTCCAAAGTGTAAAACTTGGATTCCGTCGGCCAGAATTGCCAGGAAGGCCGGGGGTAGCCATTTGACTTAGCAGTGATGGGACTCCAGGACGAGGTCTCATAGGGACCAAAGCTACATCTGCCTGAGCGATGGGAAGGTCGGGATACTTTTGGTCAAAATTGACTTTAGACTATACAAACCAGGTTTCCAAAGTGGAAAACTTGGATTCCGTCGGCCAGAATTTCCAGGAAGGTCGGGGTTAGCCATTTGACTTAGCAGTGATGGGACTCCAGGACAAGGTCTCATAGCGACCAAGGCTACATCCGGCTGTCCGATGGGAAGGTCGGGATACTTGTGGTCGAAATTGAATTTAGACTATTCAATCCAGGTTTCCAAAGTCTAAAACTTGGATTCCGTCGGCCAGAATTGCCAGGAAGGCCGGGGGTAGCCATTTGAATTAGCAGTGATGGGACTCCAGGACGAGGTCTCATAGGGACCAAAGCTACATCCGGCTGACCGATGGGAAGGTCGGGATACTTTTGGTCGAAATTGACTTTAGACTATTCAATCCAGGTTTCCAAAGTGTAAAACTTGGATTCCGTCGGCCAGAATTGCCAGGAAGGCCGGGGGTAGCCATTTGACTTAGCAGTGATGGGACTCCAGGACGAGGTCTCATAGGGACCAAAGCTACATCTGCCTGAGCGATGGGAAGGTCGGGATACTTTTGGTCAAAATTGACTTTAGACTATACAAACCAGGTTTCCAAAGTGGAAAACTTGGATTCCGTCGGCCAGAATTGCCAGGAAGGCCGGGGGTAGCCATTTGACTTAGCAGTGATGGGACTCCAGGACGAGGTCTCATAGGGACCAAAGCTACATCCGGCTGACCGATGGAAAGGTCGGGATACTTTTGGTCGAAATTGACTTTAGACTATTCAAACCAGGTTTCCAAAGCGGAAAACTTGGATTCCGTCGGCCAGAATTGCCAGGAAGGCCGGGGGTAGCCATTTGACTTAGCAGTGATGGGACTCCAGGACGAGGTCTCATAGGGACCAAAGCTACAGCCGGCTGACCGATGGGAAGGTCGGGATACTTTTGGTCGAAATTGACTTTAGACTATACAAACCAGGTTTCCAAAGTGGAAAACTTGGATTCCGTCGGCCAGAATTGCCAGGAAGGTCGGGGGTAGCCATTTGACTTAGCAGTGATGGGACTCCAGGACGAGGTCTCATAGGGACCAAAGCTACATCTGCCTGAGCGATGGGTAGGTCGGGATACTTTTGGTCGAAATTGACTTTAGACTATACAAACCAGGTTTCCAAAGTGGAAAACTTGGATTCCGTCGGCCAGAATTGCCAGGAAGGCCGGGGGTAGCCATTTGACTTAGCAGTGATGGGACTCCAGGACGAGGTCTCATAGAGACCAAAGCTACATCCGGCTGACCGATGGGAAGGTCGGGATACTTTTGGTCGAAATTGACTTTAGACTATACAAACCAGGTTTCCAAAGTGGAAAACTTGGATTCCGTCGGCCAGAATTGCCAGGAAGGCCGGGGGTAGCCATTTGACTAAGCAGTGATGGGACTCCAGGGCGAGGTCTCATAGGAACCAAGGCTACATCCGGCAGACCGATGGGAAGGTCGGGATACTTTTGGTCGAAAATGACTTTAGACTATACAAACCAGGTTTCCAAAGTGGAAAACTTGGATTCCGTCGGCCAGAATTGCCAGGAAGGCCGTGGGTAGCCATTTGACTAAGCAGTGATGGGACTCCAGGGCGAGGTCTCATAGGAAGCAAGGCTACATCCGGCTAACCGATGGGAAGGTCGGGATACTTTTAGTCGAAATTGACTTTAGACTATTCAATCCAGGTTTCCAAAGTGTAAAAATTGGATTCCGTCGGCCAGAATTGCCAGGAAGGCCGGGGGTAGCCATTTGACTAAGCAGTGATGGGACTCCAGGGCGAGGTCTCATAGGAAGCAAGGCTACATCCGGCTAACCGATGGGAAGGTCGGGATACTTTTAGTCGAAATTGACTTTAGACTATTCAATCCAGGTTTCCAAAGTCTAAAACTTGGATTCCGTCGGCCAGAATTGCCAGGAAGGCCGGGGGTAGCCATTTGACTTAGCAGTGATGGGACTCCAGGACGAGGTCTCATAGGGACCAAAGCTACATCCGGCTGACCGATGGGAAGGTCGGGATACATTTGGTCGAAATTGACTTTAGACTATACAAGCCAGGTTTCCAAAGTGGAAAACTTGGATTCCGTCGGCCAGAATTGCCAGGAAGGCCGGGGGTAGCCATTTGACTAAGCAGTGATGGGACTGCAGGGCGAGGTCTCATAGGAACCGAGGCTACATCCGGCAGACCGATGGGAAGGTCGGGATACTTTTGGTCGAAAATGACTTTAGACGATACAAACCAGGTTTCCAAAGTCTAAAACTTGGATTCCGTCGGCCAGAATTGCCAGGAAGGCCGGGGGTAGCCATTTGACTTAGCAGTGATGGGACTCCAGGACGAGGTCTCATAGGGACCAAAGCTACATCCGGCGGACCGATGGGAAGGTCGGGATACTTTTGGTCGAAATTGACTTTAGACTATACAAACCAGGTTTCCAAAGTGGACAACTTGGATTCCGTCGGCCAGAATTGCCAGGAAGGCCGGGGGTAGCCATTTGACTAAGCAGTGATGGGACTCCAGGGCGAGGTCTCATTGGAAGCAAAGCTACATCCGGCTGACCGATGGGAAGGTCGGGATACTTTTGGTCGAAATTGACTTTAGACTATTCTATCCAGGTTTCCAAAGTCTAAAACTTGGATTCCGTCGGCAAGAATTGCCAGGAAGGCCGGGGTTAGCCATTTGACTTAGCAGTGATGGGACTCCAGGACGAGGTCTCATAGGGACCAAAGCTACATCCGGCGGACCGATGGGAAGGTCGGGATACTTTTGGTCGAAATTGACTTTAGACTATACAAACCAGGTTTCCAAAGTGGAAAACTTGGATTCCGTCGGCCAGAATTGCCAAGAAGGCCGGGGGTAGCCATTTGACTTAGAAGTGATGGGACTCCAGGACAAGGTCTCATAGCGACCAAGGCTACATCCGACTGACCGATGGGACGGATGGGATACTTTTGGTCGAAATTGACTTCAGACTATAGAAATCAGGTTTCCAAAGTGGAAAACTTGGATACCGTCGGCCAGAATTTCCAGGAAGGTCGGGGTTAGCCATTTGACTTAGCAGTGATGGGACTCCAGGACAAGGTCTCATAGCGACCAAGGCTACATCCGGCTGACCGATGGGAAGGTCGGGATACTTTTGGTCGAAATTGAATTTAGACTATTCAATCCAGGTTTCCAAAGTCTAAAACTTGGATTCCGTCGGCCAGAATTGCCAGGAAGGCCGGGGGTAGCCATTTGACTTAGCAGTGATGGGACTCCAGGACGAGGTCTCATAGGGACCAAAGCTACATCCGGCTGACCGATGGGAAGGTCGGGATACATTTGGTCGAAATTGACTTTAGACTATACAAGCCAGGTTTCCAAAGTGGAAAACTTGGATTCCGTCGGCCAGAATTGCCAGGAAGGCCGGGGGTAGCCATTTGACTAAGCAGTGATGGGACTGCAGGGCGAGGTCTCATAGGAACCGAGGCTACATCCGGCAGACCGATGGGAAGGTCGGGATACTTTTGGTCGAAAATGACTTTAGACGATACAAACCAGGTTTCCAAAGTCTAAAACTTGGATTCCGTCGGCCAGAATTGCCAGGAAGGCCGGGGGTAGCCATTTGACTTAGCAGTGATGGGACTCCAGGACGAGGTCTCATAGGGACCAAAGCTACATCCGGCGGACCGATGGGAAGGTCGGGATACTTTTGGTCGAAATTGACTTTAGACTATACAAACCAGGTTTCCAAAGTGGACAACTTGGATTCCGTCGGCCAGAATTGCCAGGAAGGCCGGGGGTAGCCATTTGACTAAGCAGTGATGGGACTCCAGGGCGAGGTCTCATTGGAAGCAAAGCTACATCCGGCTGACCGATGGGAAGGTCGGGATACTTTTGGTCGAAATTGACTTTAGACTATTCTATCCAGGTTTCCAAAGTCTAAAACTTGGATTCCGTCGGCAAGAATTGCCAGGAAGGCCGGGGTTAGCCATTTGACTTAGCAGTGATGGGACTCCAGGACGAGGTCTCATAGGGACCAAAGCTACATCCGGCTGACCGATGGGAAGGTCGGGATACTTTTGGTCGAAATTGACTTTAGACTATTCAATCCAGGTTTCCAAAGTGTAAAACTTGGATTCCGTCGGCCAGAATTGCCAGGAAGGCCGGGGGTAGCCATTTGACTTAGCAGTGATGGGACTCCAGGACGAGGTCTCATAGGGACCAAAGCTACATCTGCCTGAGCGATGGGAAGGTCGGGATACTTTTGGTCAAAATTGACTTTAGACTATACAAACCAGGTTTCCAAAGTGGAAAACTTGGATTCCGTCGGCCAGAATTGCCAGGAAGGCCGGGGGTAGCCATTTGACTTAGCAGTGATGGGACTCCAGGACGAGGTCTCATAGGGACCAAAGCTACATCCGGCTGACCGATGGAAAGGTCGGGATACTTTTGGTCGAAATTGACTTTAGACTATTCAAACCAGGTTTCCAAAGCGGAAAACTTGGATTCCGTCGGCCAGAATTGCCAGGAAGGCCGGGGGTAGCCATTTGACTTAGCAGTGATGGGACTCCAGGACGAGGTCTCATAGGGACCAAAGCTACATCTGCCTGAGCGATGGGAAGGTCGGGATACTTTTGGTCGAAATTGACTTTAGACTATACAAACCAGGTTTCCAAAGTGGAAAACTTGGATTCCGTCGGCCAGAATTGCCAGGAAGGCCGGGGGTAGCCATTTGACTTAGCAGTGATGGGACTCCAGGACGAGGTCTCATAGAGACCAAAGCTACATCCGGCTGACCGATGGGAAGGTCGGGATACTTTTGGTCGAAATTGACTTTAGACTATACAAACCAGGTTTCCAAAGTGGAAAACTTGGATTCCGTCGGCCAGAATTGCCAGGAAGGCCGGGGGTAGCCATTTGACTAAGCAGTGATGGGACTCCAGGGCGAGGTCTCAAAGGAACCAAGGCTACATCCGGCAGACCGATGGGAAGGTCGGGATACTTTTGGTCGAAAATGACTTTAGACTATACAAACCAGGTTTCCAAAGTGGAAAACTTGGATTCCGTCGGCCAGAATTGCCAGGAAGGCCGGGGGTAGCCATTTGACTAAGCAGTGATGGGACTCCAGGGCGAGGTCTCATAGGAAGCAAGGCTACATCCGGCTAACCGATGGGAAGGTCGGGATACTTTTAGTCGAAATTGACTTTAGACTATTCAATCCAGGTTTCCAAAGTGTAAAAATTGGATTCCGTCGGCCAGAATTGCCAGGAAGGCCGGGGGTAGCCATTTGACTAAGCAGTGATGGGACTGCAGGGCGAAGTCTCATAGGAACCGAGGCTACATCCGGCAGACCGATGGGAAGGTCGGGATACTTTTGGTCGAAATTGACTTTAGACTATACAAACCAGGTTTCCAAAGTGGAAAACTTGGATTCCGTCGGCCAGAATTGCCAGGAAGGCCGGGGGTAGCCATTTGACTAAGCAGTGATGGGACTCCAGGGCGAGGTCTCAAAGGAACCAAGGCTACATCCGGCAGACCGATGGGAAGGTCGGGATACTTTTGGTCGAAAATGACTTTAGACTATACAAACCAGGTTTCCAAAGTGGAAAACTTGGATTCCGTCGGCCAGAATTGCCAGGAAGGCCGGGGGTAGCCATTTGACTTAGCAGTGATGGGACTCCAGGACGAGGTCTCATAGAGACCAAAGCTACATCCGGCTGACCGATGGGAAGGTCGGGATACTTTTGGTCGAAATTGACTTTAGACTATACAAGCCAGGTTTCCAAAGTGGAAAACTTGGATTCCGTCGGCCAGAATTGCCAGGAAGGCCGGGGGTAGCCATTTGACTTAGCAGTGATGGGACTCCAGGACGAGGTCTCATAGGGACCAAAGCTACATCTGCCTGAGCGATGGGAAGGTCGGGATACTTTTGGTCGAAATTGACTTTAGACTATACAAACCAGGTTTCCAAAGTGGACAACTTGGATTCCGTCGGCCAGAATTGCCAGGAAGGCCGGGGGTAGCCATTTGACTAAGCAGTGATGGGACTCCAGGGCGAGGTCTCATTGGAAGCAAAGCTACATCCGGCTGACCGATGGGAAGGTCGGGATACTTTTGGTCGAAATTGACTTTAGACTATTCTATCCAGGTTTCCAAAGTGGAAAACTTGGATTCCGTCGGCCAGAATTCGCAGGAAGGTCGGGGGTAGACATTTGAATTAGCAGTGATGGGACTCCAGGACGAGGTCTCATAGGGACCAAAGCTACATCCGGCGGACCGATGGGAAGGTCGGGATACTTTTGGTCGAAATTGACTTTAGACTATACAAACCAGGTTTCCAAAGTGGAAAACTTGGATTCCGTCGGCCAGAATTGCCAAGAAGGCCGGGGGTAGCCATTTGACTTAGCAGTGATGGGACTCCAGGACGAGGTCTCATAGGGACCAAAGCTACATCTGCCTGAGCGATGGGAAGGTCGGGATACTTTTGGTCGAAATTGACTTTAGACTATACAAACCAGGTTTCCAAAGTGGAAAACTTGGATTCCGTCGGCCAGAATTGCCAGGAAGGCCGGGGGTAGCCATTTGACTTAGCAGTGATGGGACTCCAGGACGAGGTCTCATAGGGACCAAAGCTACATCCGGCTGACCGATGGGAAGGTCGGGATACTTTTGGTCGAAATTGACTTTAGACTATACAAACCAGGTTTCCAAAGTGGAAAACTTGGATTCCGTCGGCCAGAATTGCCAGGAAGGCCGGGGGTAGCCATTTGACTTAGCAGTGATGGGACTGCAGGGCGAAGTCTCATAGGAACCGAGGCTGCATCCGGCAGACCGATGGGAAGGTCGGGATACTTTTGGTCGAAAATGACTTTAGACGATACAAACCAGGTTTCCAAAGTCTAAAACTTGGATTCCGTCGGCCAGAATTGCCAGGAAGGCCGGGGGTAGCCATTTGACTTAGCAGTGATGGGACTCCAGGACGAGGTCTCATAGGGACCAAAGCTACATCCGGCTGACCGATGGGAAGGTCGGGATACTTTTGGTCGAAATTGACTTTGGACTATTCAATCAAGGTTTCCAAAGTGGAAAACTTGGATTCCGTCGGCCAGAATTCGCAGGAAGGTCGGGGGTAGCCATTTGACTTAGCAGTGATGGGACTGCAGGGCGAAGTCTCATAGGAACCGAGGCTACATCCGGCAGACCGATGGGAAGGTCGGGATACTTTTGGTCGAAATCGACTTTAGACTATTCAATCCAGGTTTCCAAAGTGTAAAACTTGGATTCCGTCGGCCAGAATTGCCAGGATGGCCGGGTGTAGCCATTTGACTTAGCAGTGATGGGACTCCAGGACGAGGTCTCATAGGGACCAAAGCTACATCCGGCTGACCGATGGGAAGGTCGGGATACTTTTGGTCGAAAATGACTTTAGACTATACAAACCAGGTTTCCAAAGTCTAAAACTTGGATTCCGTCGGCCAGAATTGCCAGGAAGGCCGGGGGTAGCCATTTGACTTAGCAGTGATGGGACTCCAGGACGAGGTCTCATAGGGATCAAAGCTACATCCGGCAGACCGATGGGAAGGGCGGGATACTTTTGGTCGAAAATGACTTTAGACTATACAAACCAGGTTTCCAAAGTCTAAAACTTGGATTCCGTCGGCCAGAATTGCCAGGAAGGCCGGGGGTAGCCATTTGACTTAGCAGTGATGGGACTCCAGGACGAGGTCTCATAGGGACCAAAGCTACATCTGGCTGAGCGATGGGAAGGTCGGGATACTTTTGGTCGAAATTGATTTTAGACTATACAAACCAGGTTTCCAAAGAGGAAAACTTGGATTCCGTCAGCCAGAATTGCCAGGAAGGCCGGGGGTAGCCATTTGACTTGGCTGATATGGAACTCCAGGACGATATCTCATAGAGACCCAGGCTACATCCGACTGACCGATGGGAAGGATGGGATACTTTTGGTCGAAATTGACTTCAGACTATAGAAATCTGGTTTCCAAAGTGGAAAACTTGGATTCCGTCGGCCACAATAGCCAGGAAGGTCGAGGGTAGCAGCCATTGGAATTAGCAGTGATGGGACTCCAGAACGAGGTCTAATAGCGACTAAGGCTTCATCCGGCTGTCCGATGGGAAGGTTGGGATACTTTTGGTCGAAATTGACTTCAGACTATAGAAATCAGGTTTCCAAAGTGGAAAACTTGGATTTCGTCGGCCAGAATTGCCAGGAAGGCCGGGGGTAGCCATTTGACTTAGCAGTGATGTGACTCCAGGACGAGGTCTCATAGGGACCAAAGCTACATCCGGCTGACCGATGGGAAGGTCGGGATACTTTTGGTCGAAATTGACTTTAGACTATACAAACCAGGTTTCCAAATTGGAAAACTTGGGTTCCGTCGGCCAGAATTGCCAAGAAGGCCGGGGGAAGCCATTTGACTTAGCAGTGATGGGACTCCAGGACGAGGTCTCATAGGGACCAAAGCTACATCTGCCTGAGCGATGGGAAGGTCGGGATACTTTTGGTCGAAATTGACTTTAGACTATACAAACCAGGTTTCCAAAGTGGAAAACTTGGATTCCGTCGGCCAGAATTGCCAGGAAGGCCGGGGGTAGCCATTTGACTTAGCTGTGATGGGACTCCAGGACGATGTCTCATAGGAGTCCTAGGCTACATCCGGCTGACCGATGGGAAGGTCGGGATACTTTTCGTGGAAAATGTCTTTACACTATACAATATAGGTTTCCAAAGTGGAAAACTTGGATTCCGTCGGACAGAATTATCAGGAAGGTCGGGGGTAGCCATTTGACTTAGCAGTGATGGGACTCCAGGACAAGGTCTCATAGCGACCAAGGCTACATCCGACTGACCGATGGGAAGGATGGGATACTTTTGGTCGAAATTGACTTCAGACTATAGAAATCAGGTTTCCAAAGTGTAAAACTTGGATTCCGTCGGCCAGAATAGCCAGGAAGGTCGGGGGAAGCAGCCATTTGACTCAGCAGTGATGGGACTCCAGGACGAGGTCTCATAGCGGCCAAGGCTACATCCGCCTGACCGATGGGAAGGTTGGGATACTTTTGGTGGAAAATGACTTTAGACTATACAATCCAGGTTGCCAAAGTGTAAAACTTGGATTCCGTCGGCCAGAATGTCCAGGAAGGTCGGGGGAAGCAGCCATTTGACTCAGCAGTGATGGGACTCCAGGACGAGGTCTCATAGCGGCCAAGGCTACATCCGCCTGACCGATGGGAAGGTCGGGATACTTTTGGTCGAAAATGACTTTAGACTATACAAACCAGGTTTCCAGAGTGGAAAACTTGGATTCCGTCGGCCAGAATTGCCAGGAAGGCCGGGGGTAGCCATTTGACTTAGCAGTGATGGGACTCCAGGACGAGGTCTCATAGGGACCAAAGCTACATCCGGCTGACCGATGGGAAGGTCGGGATACTTTTGGTCGAAATTGACTTTAGACTATTCAATCCAGGTTTCCAAAGTGGAAAACTTGGATTCCGTCGGCCAGAACTCGCAGGAAGGTCGGGGGTAGCCATTTGACTTAGCAGTGATGGGACTCCAGGACGAGGTCTCATAGGGACCAAAGCTACATCCGGCTGACCGATGGGAAGGTCGGGATACTTTTGGTCGAAATTGACTTTAGACTATTCAATCCAGGTTTCCAAAGTGGAAAACTTGGATTCCGTCGGCCAGAATTCGCAGGAAGGTCGGGGGTAGCCATTTGACTTAGCTGTGATGGGACTCCAGGACGATGTCTCATAGGACTCCTAGGCTACATCCGGCTGACCGATGGGAAGGTCGGGATACTTTTCGTGGAAAATGTCTTTACACTATACAATATAGGTTTCCAAAGTGGAAAACTTGGATTCCGTCGGACAGAATTATCAGGAAGGTCGGGGGTAGCCATTTGACTTAGCAGTGATGGGACTCCAGGACAAGGTCTCATAGCGACCAAGGCTACATCCGACTGACCGATGGGAAGGATGGGATACTTTTGGTCGAAATTGACTTCAGACTATAGAAATCAGGTTTCCAAAGTGGAAAACTTGGATACCGTCGGCCAGAATTTCCAGGAAGGTCGGGGGTAGCCATTTGACTTAGCAGTGATGGGACACCAGGGCAAGGTCTCATAACGACCAAGGCTACATCCGGCTGACCGATGGGAAAGTCGGGATACTTTTGGTCGAACTCGACTTTAGACTATTCAATCCAGGTTTCCAAAGTGTAAAACTTGGATTCCGTCGGCCAGAATTGCCAGGAAGGCCGGGTGTAGCCATTTGACTTAGCAGTGATGGGACTCCAGGACGAGGTCTCATAGGGACCAAAGCTACATCCTGCTGACCGATGGGAAGGTCGGGATACTTTTGGTCGAAATTGACTTTAGACTATACAAACCAGGTTTCCAAAGTGGAAAACTTGGATTCCGTCGGCCAGAATTGCCAGGAAGGCCGGGGGTAGCCATTTGACTTAGCAGTGATGGGACTGCAGGGCGAGGTCTCATAGGAACCGAGGCTACATCCGGCAGACCGATGGGAAGGTCGGGATACTTTTGGTCGAAAATGACTTTAGACTATTCAATCCAGGTTTCCAAAGTCTAAAACTTGGATTCCGTCGGCCAGAATTGCCAGGAAGGCCGGGGTTAGCCATTTGACTTAGCAGTGATGGGACTCCAGGACGAGGTCTCATAGGGACCAAAGCTACATCCGGCGGACCGATGGGAAGGTCGGGATACTTTTGGTCGAAATTGACTTTAGACTATTCAATCCAGGTTTCCAAAGTGTAAAACTTGGATTCCGTCGGCCAGAATTGCCAAGAAGGCCGGGGGTAGCTATTTGACTTAGCAGTGATGGGACTCCAGGACGAGGTCTCATAGGGACCAAAGCTACATCTGCCTCAGCGATGGGAAGGTCGGGATACTTTTGGTCGAAATTGACTTTAGACTATACAAACCAGGTTTCCAAAGTGGAAAACTTGGATTCCGTCGGCCAGAATTGCCAGGAAGGCCGGGGGTAGCCATTTGACTTAGAAGTGATGGGACTCCAGGACAAGGTCTCATAGCGACCAAGGCTACATCCGACTGACCGATGGGAAGGATGGGATACTTTTGGTCGAAATTGACTTCAGACTATAGAAATCAGGTTTCCAAAGTGGAAAACTTGGATACCGTCGGCCAGAATTTCCAGGAAGGTCGGGGTTAGCCATTTGACTTAGCAGTGATGGGACTCCAGGACAAGGTCTCATAGCGACCAAGGCTACATCCGGCTGTCCGATGGGAAGGTCGGGATACTTGTGGTCGAAATTGAATTTAGACTATTCAATCCAGGTTTCCAAAGTCTAAAACTTGGATTCCGTCGGCCAGAATTGCCAGGAAGGCCGGGGGTAGCCATTTGAATTAGCAGTGATGGGACTCCAGGACGAGGTCTCATAGGGACCAAAGCTACATCCGGCTGACCGATGGGAAGGTCGGGATACTTTTGGTCGAAATTGACTTTAGACTATTCAATCCAGGTTTCCAAAGTGTAAAACTTGGATTCCGTCGGCCAGAATTGCCAGGAAGGCCGGGGGTAGCCATTTGACTTAGCAGTGATGGGACTCCAGGACGAGGTCTCATAGGGACCAAAGCTACATCTGCCTGAGCGATGGGAAGGTCGGGATACTTTTGGTCAAAATTGACTTTAGACTATACAAACCAGGTTTCCAAAGTGGAAAACTTGGATTCCGTCGGCCAGAATTTCCAGGAAGGTCGGGGTTAGCCATTTGACTTAGCAGTGATGGGACTCCAGGACAAGGTCTCATAGCGACCAAGGCTACATCCGGCTGTCCGATGGGAAGGTCGGGATACTTGTGGTCGAAATTGAATTTAGACTATTCAATCCAGGTTTCCAAAGTCTAAAACTTGGATTCCGTCGGCCAGAATTGCCAGGAAGGCCGGGGGTAGCCATTTGAATTAGCAGTGATGGGACTCCAGGACGAGGTCTCATAGGGACCAAAGCTACATCCGGCTGACCGATGGGAAGGTCGGGATACTTTTGGTCGAAATTGACTTTAGACTATTCAATCCAGGTTTCCAAAGTGTAAAACTTGGATTCCGTCGGCCAGAATTGCCAGGAAGGCCGGGGGTAGCCATTTGACTTAGCAGTGATGGGACTCCAGGACGAGGTCTCATAGGGACCAAAGCTACATCTGCCTGAGCGATGGGAAGGTCGGGATACTTTTGGTCAAAATTGACTTTAGACTATACAAACCAGGTTTCCAAAGTGGAAAACTTGGATTCCGTCGGCCAGAATTGCCAGGAAGGCCGGGGGTAGCCATTTGACTTAGCAGTGATGGGACTCCAGGACGAGGTCTCATAGGGACCAAAGCTACATCCGGCTGACCGATGGAAAGGTCGGGATACTTTTGGTCGAAATTGACTTTAGACTATTCAAACCAGGTTTCCAAAGCGGAAAACTTGGATTCCGTCGGCCAGAATTGCCAGGAAGGCCGGGGGTAGCCATTTGACTTAGCAGTGATGGGACTCCAGGACGAGGTCTCATAGGGACCAAAGCTACATCTGCCTGAGCGATGGGAAGGTCGGGATACTTTTGGTCGAAATTGACTTTAGACTATACAAACCAGGTTTCCAAAGTGGAAAACTTGGATTCCGTCGGCCAGAATTGCCAGGAAGGCCGGGGGTAGCCATTTGACTTAGCAGTGATGGGACTCCAGGACGAGGTCTCATAGAGACCAAAGCTACATCCGGCTGACCGATGGGAAGGTCGGGATACTTTTGGTCGAAATTGACTTTAGACTATACAAACCAGGTTTCCAAAGTGGAAAACTTGGATTCCGTCGGCCAGAATTGCCAGGAAGGCCGGGGGTAGCCATTTGACTAAGCAGTGATGGGACTCCAGGGCGAGGTCTCAAAGGAACCAAGGCTACATCCGGCAGACCGATGGGAAGGTCGGGATACTTTTGGTCGAAAATGACTTTAGACTATACAAACCAGGTTTCCAAAGTGGAAAACTTGGATTCCGTCGGCCAGAATTGCCAGGAAGGCCGGGGGTAGCCATTTGACTAAGCAGTGATGGGACTCCAGGGC
Organism: Nomia melanderi; assembly: GCF_051020985.1. Classification (NCBI taxonomy): domain Eukaryota; kingdom Metazoa; phylum Arthropoda; class Insecta; order Hymenoptera; family Halictidae; genus Nomia; species Nomia melanderi. The sequence goes on along the minus strand of NC_134999.1, from coordinate 25,063,187 downwards.
GAGGTCTCATAGGAAGCAAGGCTACATCCGGCTAACCGATGGGAAGGTCGGGATACTTTTAGTCGAAATTGACTTTAGACTATTCAATCCAGGTTTCCAAAGTGTAAAAATTGGATTCCGTCGGCCAGAATTGCCAGGAAGGCCGGGGGTAGCCATTTGACTAAGCAGTGATGGGACTGCAGGGCGAAGTCTCATAGGAACCGAGGCTACATCCGGCAGACCGATGGGAAGGTCGGGATACTTTTGGTCGAAATTGACTTTAGACTATACAAACCAGGTTTCCAAAGTGGAAAACTTGGATTCCGTCGGCCAGAATTGCCAGGAAGGCCGGGGGTAGCCATTTGACTAAGCAGTGATGGGACTCCAGGGCGAGGTCTCAAAGGAACCAAGGCTACATCCGGCAGACCGATGGGAAGGTCGGGATACTTTTGGTCGAAAATGACTTTAGACTATACAAACCAGGTTTCCAAAGTGGAAAACTTGGATTCCGTCGGCCAGAATTGCCAGGAAGGCCGGGGGTAGCCATTTGACTTAGCAGTGATGGGACTCCAGGACGAGGTCTCATAGAGACCAAAGCTACATCCGGCTGACCGATGGGAAGGTCGGGATACTTTTGGTCGAAATTGACTTTAGACTATACAAGCCAGGTTTCCAAAGTGGAAAACTTGGATTCCGTCGGCCAGAATTGCCAGGAAGGCCGGGGGTAGCCATTTGACTTAGCAGTGATGGGACTCCAGGACGAGGTCTCATAGGGACCAAAGCTACATCTGCCTGAGCGATGGGAAGGTCGGGATACTTTTGGTCGAAATTGACTTTAGACTATACAAACCAGGTTTCCAAAGTGGACAACTTGGATTCCGTCGGCCAGAATTGCCAGGAAGGCCGGGGGTAGCCATTTGACTAAGCAGTGATGGGACTCCAGGGCGAGGTCTCATTGGAAGCAAAGCTACATCCGGCTGACCGATGGGAAGGTCGGGATACTTTTGGTCGAAATTGACTTTAGACTATTCTATCCAGGTTTCCAAAGTGGAAAACTTGGATTCCGTCGGCCAGAATTCGCAGGAAGGTCGGGGGTAGACATTTGAATTAGCAGTGATGGGACTCCAGGACGAGGTCTCATAGGGACCAAAGCTACATCCGGCGGACCGATGGGAAGGTCGGGATACTTTTGGTCGAAATTGACTTTAGACTATACAAACCAGGTTTCCAAAGTGGAAAACTTGGATTCCGTCGGCCAGAATTGCCAAGAAGGCCGGGGGTAGCCATTTGACTTAGCAGTGATGGGACTCCAGGACGAGGTCTCATAGGGACCAAAGCTACATCTGCCTGAGCGATGGGAAGGTCGGGATACTTTTGGTCGAAATTGACTTTAGACTATACAAACCAGGTTTCCAAAGTGGAAAACTTGGATTCCGTCGGCCAGAATTGCCAGGAAGGCCGGGGGTAGCCATTTGACTTAGCAGTGATGGGACTCCAGGACGAGGTCTCATAGGGACCAAAGCTACATCCGGCTGACCGATGGGAAGGTCGGGATACTTTTGGTCGAAATTGACTTTAGACTATACAAACCAGGTTTCCAAAGTGGAAAACTTGGATTCCGTCGGCCAGAATTGCCAGGAAGGCCGGGGGTAGCCATTTGACTTAGCAGTGATGGGACTGCAGGGCGAAGTCTCATAGGAACCGAGGCTGCATCCGGCAGACCGATGGGAAGGTCGGGATACTTTTGGTCGAAAATGACTTTAGACGATACAAACCAGGTTTCCAAAGTCTAAAACTTGGATTCCGTCGGCCAGAATTGCCAGGAAGGCCGGGGGTAGCCATTTGACTTAGCAGTGATGGGACTCCAGGACGAGGTCTCATAGGGACCAAAGCTACATCCGGCTGACCGATGGGAAGGTCGGGATACTTTTGGTCGAAATTGACTTTGGACTATTCAATCAAGGTTTCCAAAGTGGAAAACTTGGATTCCGTCGGCCAGAATTCGCAGGAAGGTCGGGGGTAGCCATTTGACTTAGCAGTGATGGGACTGCAGGGCGAAGTCTCATAGGAACCGAGGCTACATCCGGCAGACCGATGGGAAGGTCGGGATACTTTTGGTCGAAATCGACTTTAGACTATTCAATCCAGGTTTCCAAAGTGTAAAACTTGGATTCCGTCGGCCAGAATTGCCAGGATGGCCGGGTGTAGCCATTTGACTTAGCAGTGATGGGACTCCAGGACGAGGTCTCATAGGGACCAAAGCTACATCCGGCTGACCGATGGGAAGGTCGGGATACTTTTGGTCGAAAATGACTTTAGACTATACAAACCAGGTTTCCAAAGTCTAAAACTTGGATTCCGTCGGCCAGAATTGCCAGGAAGGCCGGGGGTAGCCATTTGACTTAGCAGTGATGGGACTCCAGGACGAGGTCTCATAGGGATCAAAGCTACATCCGGCAGACCGATGGGAAGGGCGGGATACTTTTGGTCGAAAATGACTTTAGACTATACAAACCAGGTTTCCAAAGTCTAAAACTTGGATTCCGTCGGCCAGAATTGCCAGGAAGGCCGGGGGTAGCCATTTGACTTAGCAGTGATGGGACTCCAGGACGAGGTCTCATAGGGACCAAAGCTACATCTGGCTGAGCGATGGGAAGGTCGGGATACTTTTGGTCGAAATTGATTTTAGACTATACAAACCAGGTTTCCAAAGAGGAAAACTTGGATTCCGTCAGCCAGAATTGCCAGGAAGGCCGGGGGTAGCCATTTGACTTGGCTGATATGGAACTCCAGGACGATATCTCATAGAGACCCAGGCTACATCCGACTGACCGATGGGAAGGATGGGATACTTTTGGTCGAAATTGACTTCAGACTATAGAAATCTGGTTTCCAAAGTGGAAAACTTGGATTCCGTCGGCCACAATAGCCAGGAAGGTCGAGGGTAGCAGCCATTGGAATTAGCAGTGATGGGACTCCAGAACGAGGTCTAATAGCGACTAAGGCTTCATCCGGCTGTCCGATGGGAAGGTTGGGATACTTTTGGTCGAAATTGACTTCAGACTATAGAAATCAGGTTTCCAAAGTGGAAAACTTGGATTTCGTCGGCCAGAATTGCCAGGAAGGCCGGGGGTAGCCATTTGACTTAGCAGTGATGTGACTCCAGGACGAGGTCTCATAGGGACCAAAGCTACATCCGGCTGACCGATGGGAAGGTCGGGATACTTTTGGTCGAAATTGACTTTAGACTATACAAACCAGGTTTCCAAATTGGAAAACTTGGGTTCCGTCGGCCAGAATTGCCAAGAAGGCCGGGGGAAGCCATTTGACTTAGCAGTGATGGGACTCCAGGACGAGGTCTCATAGGGACCAAAGCTACATCTGCCTGAGCGATGGGAAGGTCGGGATACTTTTGGTCGAAATTGACTTTAGACTATACAAACCAGGTTTCCAAAGTGGAAAACTTGGATTCCGTCGGCCAGAATTGCCAGGAAGGCCGGGGGTAGCCATTTGACTTAGCTGTGATGGGACTCCAGGACGATGTCTCATAGGAGTCCTAGGCTACATCCGGCTGACCGATGGGAAGGTCGGGATACTTTTCGTGGAAAATGTCTTTACACTATACAATATAGGTTTCCAAAGTGGAAAACTTGGATTCCGTCGGACAGAATTATCAGGAAGGTCGGGGGTAGCCATTTGACTTAGCAGTGATGGGACTCCAGGACAAGGTCTCATAGCGACCAAGGCTACATCCGACTGACCGATGGGAAGGATGGGATACTTTTGGTCGAAATTGACTTCAGACTATAGAAATCAGGTTTCCAAAGTGTAAAACTTGGATTCCGTCGGCCAGAATAGCCAGGAAGGTCGGGGGAAGCAGCCATTTGACTCAGCAGTGATGGGACTCCAGGACGAGGTCTCATAGCGGCCAAGGCTACATCCGCCTGACCGATGGGAAGGTTGGGATACTTTTGGTGGAAAATGACTTTAGACTATACAATCCAGGTTGCCAAAGTGTAAAACTTGGATTCCGTCGGCCAGAATGTCCAGGAAGGTCGGGGGAAGCAGCCATTTGACTCAGCAGTGATGGGACTCCAGGACGAGGTCTCATAGCGGCCAAGGCTACATCCGCCTGACCGATGGGAAAGTCGGGATACTTTTGGTCGAAATCGACTTTAGACTATTCAATCCAGGTTTCCAGAGTGGAAAACTTGGATTCCGTCGGGCAGAATAGCCAGGAAGGTCGGGGGTAGCCATTTGACTTAGCAGTGATGGGACTCCAGGACGATGTCTCATAGGGAGCAAGGCTACATCCGGCTGACCGATGGAAAGGTCGGGATACTTTTGGTCGAAATTGACTTTAGACTATTCAATCCAGATTCCCAAAGTGGAAAACTTGGATTCCGTCGGGCAGAATTGCCAGGAAGGCCGGGGGTAGCCATTTGACTTAGCAGTGATGGGACTCCAGGACAAGGTCTCATAGCGACCAAGGCTACATCCGGCTGACCGATGGAATGGTCGGGATACTTTTGGTCGAAAATGACTTTAGACTATACAGTCCAGGTTGCCAATGTAGAAAACTTGGATTCCGTCGGCCAGAATTCCCATGAAGTTCGCGGGTAGCCATTTGACTTAGCAGTGATGGGACTCCCGGACGAGATCTCATAGCTACCAAGGCTATATCCGACTGACCGATGGGAAGGTCGGGATACTTTTGGTCGAAAATGACTTTAGACTATACAAACCAGGTTGCTAAAGTGGAAAACTTGGATTCCGTCGGCCAGAATAGCCAGGAAGGTCAGGGGAAGCAGGCATTTGACTCAGCAGTGATGGGACTCCAGGACGAGGTCTCATAGCGGCCAAGGCTACATCCTCCTGACCGATGGGAAGGTTGGGATACTTTTGGTGGAAAATGACTTCAGACTATAGAAATCAGGTTTCCAAAGTGGAAAACTTGGATTCCGTCGGCCAGAATAGCCAGGAAGGTCGGGGGTAGCCATTTGACTTAGCAGTGATGGGACAGCAGGACGAGGTCTCATAGAGACCAAGGCTACATCCGGCTGACCGATGGGAAGGTCGGGATACTTTTGATCGAAAATGACTTTAGACTATACAATCCAGGTTGCCAAAGTGTAAAACTTGGATTCCGTCGGCCAGAATGTCCAGGAAGGTCGGGGGTAGCCATTTGACTCAGCAGTGATGGGACTCCAGGACGAGGTCTCATAGCGGCCAAGGCTACATCCGACAGACCGATGGGAAGGATGGGATACTTTTGGTCGAAAATGACTTCAGACTATAGAAATCAGGTTTCCAAAGTGGAAAACTTGGATTCCGTCGGCCAGAATAGCCAGGAAGGTCGGGGGAAGCAGCCATTTGACTCAGCAGTGATGGGACTCCAGGACGAGGTCTCATAGCGGCCAAGGCTACATCCGCCTGACCGATGGGAAGGTTGGGATACTTTTGGTGGAAAATGACTTTAGACTATTCAATCCAGGTTTCCAAAGTGGAAAACTTGGATTCCGTCGGGCAGAATAGCCAGGAAGGTCGGGGGTAGCCATTTGACTTAGCAGTGATGGGACTCCAGGACGATGTCTCATAGGGAGCAAGGCTACATCCGGCTGACCGATGGAAAGGTCGGGATACTTTTGTTCGAAATTGACTTTAGACTATTCAATCCAGGTTCCCAAAGTGGAAAACTTGGATTCCGTCGGGCATAATTGCCAGGAAGGCCGGGGGTAGCCATTTGACTTAGCAGTGATGGGACTCCAGGACGAGGTCTCATAGCGGCCAAGGCTACATCCGCCTGACCGATGGGAAGGTTGGGATACTTTTGGTGGAAAATGACTTTAGACTATTCAATCCAGGTTTCCAAAGTGGAAAACTTGGATTCCGTCGGACAGAATTATCAGGAAGGTCGGGGGTAGCCATTTGACTTAGCAGTGATGGGACAGCAGGACGAGGTCTCATAGAGACCAAGGCTACATCCGGCTGACCGATGGGAAGGTCGGGATACTTTTGATTGAAAATGACTTTAGACTATAGAAATCAGGTTTCCAAAGTGGAAAACTTGGATTCCGTCGGTCAGAATTATCAGGAAGGTCGGGGGTAGCCATTTGACTTAGCAGTGATGGGACTCCACGACGAGGTCTCATAGCGACCAAGGCTACATCCGCCTGACCGATGGGAAGGACCAGATACTTTTGGTCGAAAATGACTTTAGACTATACAAACCAGGTTGCTAAAGTGTAAAAGTTGGATTCCGTCGACCAGAACTCGCAGGAAGGTCGGGGGTAGCCATTTGACTTAGCAGTGATGGGACTCCAGGACGAGGTCTCATAGGGACCAAAGATACGTCCGGCTGACCGATGGGAAGGTCGGGATACTTTTGGTCGAAATTGACTTTAGACTATTCAATCCAGGTTTCCAAAGTGGAAAACTTGGATTCCGTGGGCCAGAATTGCCAGGAAGGCCGGGGGTAGCAGCCATTTGACGTAGCAGTGATGGGACTCCACGACGAGGTCTCATAGCGACTAAGGCTACATCCGACTGACCGATGGGAAGGTAGGGATACTTTTGGTCGAAATTGACTTCAGACTATAGAAATCAGGTTTCCAAAGTAGAAAACTTGGATTCCGTCGGTCAGAATTATCAGGAAGGTCGGGGGTAGCCATTTGACTTAGCAGTGATGGGACTCCAGGACGAGGTCTCATAGGGACCAAAGCTGCATCCGGCGGACCGATGGGAAGGTCCGGATACTTTTGGTCGAAATTGACTTTAGACTATACAAACCAGGTTTCCAAAGTGGAAAACTTGGCTTCCGTCGGCCAGAATTGCCAGGAAGGCCGGGGGTAGCCATTTGACTTAGCAGTGATGGGACTCCAGGACGAGGTCACACAGGGACCAAAGCTACATCCGGCTGACCGATGGAAAGGTCGGGATACTTTTGGTCGAAAATGACTTTAGACTATACAGTCCAGGTTGCCAATGTAGAAAACTTGGATTCCGTCGGCCAGAATTCCCATGAAGGTCGCGGGTAGCCATTTGACTTAGCAGTGATGGGACTCCAGGACGAGATCTCATGTCTACCAAGGCTACATCCGACTGACCGATGGGAAGGTCGGGATACTTTTGGTCGAAAATGACTTTAGACTATACAATCCAGGTTGCCAAAGTGTAAAACTTGGATTCCGTCGGCCAGAATTCGCAGGAAGGTCGGGGGTAGCCATTTAACTTAGCAGTGATGGGACTCCAGGACAAGGTCTCATAGCGACCAAGGCTACATCCGACTGACCGATGAGAAGGATGGGATACTTTTGGTCGAAATTGACTTCAGACTATAGAAATCAGGTTTCCAAAGTGGAAAACTTGGATTCCGTCGGCCAGAATAGCCAGGAAGGTCGAGGGTAGCAGCCATTGGAATTAGCAGTGATGGGACTCCAGAACGAGGTCTAATAGCGTCTAAGGCTTCATCCGGCTGTCCGATGGGAAGGTTGGGATACTTTTGGTCGAAAATGACTTTAGACTATAGAAATCTGGTTTTCAAAGTGGAAAACATGAATTCCGTCGGCCAGAGTAGCTAGGGAGGTCGGGGGTTGCAGCCATTTGACTTAGCAGTGATGGGACGTCAGGGCAAGATCTCATAGGAACCAAAGCTACATCGGGCTGACCGATGGGAAGGTCGGGATACTTTTGGTCGAAATTGACTTTAGACTATACAATCCAGATTTCCAAAGTGGAAAACTTGGATTCCGTCGGCCGGAAATGCCAGGAAGGTGAGGGGTACCATTTGACTTAGCTGTGATGGGACTCCAGGACGATGTCTCATAGGAGTCCTAGGCTACATCCGGCTGACCGATGGGAAGGTCGGGATACTTTTGGTCGAAAGTGACTTTAGACTATTCAATCCAGGTTTCCAAAGTGGAAAACCCACCCCTGCTGGGGGTGCGAACTGCAGACTGACCGGCGTCACACGGCCCGATGCACTTGCAAACATGGTCAAGCGAACCGGATAGATGGAAACGAGCGGAGTGAGAATGAAGCTAAAGAATAACTACTCGGCATATTTCACACAATTCGCAGCTATTGGCCTAGCAACACCCTCGATAGAAGCTACTCTTCGGCGATGCTACTAGTTTCCAGGTCCACCACGTGGAGGTTGCTGCCAGGGACCCTGGGAGGTGGGTGGAAAACACAATTCCAACGACCTCCCTCCTTATTCTAAACCTTATGCTAAACGCAGTCGTCGGTATCGCACTTAAAAATAATCCCACGTCGGCTGTCTTCTTTCTTGAGTCTGAAATAAGGGAGTATCCCACGGCGGATGATCGACGTCTTCTTTCGCACGCTTAATTCTAACGCAGTTCAGTCGCAACGCTTCGCTTTAATTGTACAATCATCGCAGTGTAGGGAGAGAATCAAGGAAGAAGTCCTTGATTCAGTCATTCGAATCAGAGAAGAAGTCTCTGATTCAGCAAAGCAAAGTTAGGGGATACAATCTTAAGTCTAACTTAGTTTCGCCGCACGAAACTACGCACTGGTCGCAGATATGCCGAGCAATTATCGGACCAAGAAGCGAAGGGAGCGAATCAAGGAAGAAGTCCTGGATTCGGCGATTGGAGAAATCAGAGAAGAAGTCTCTGATTGAAAAAGGAGGGTGACGCGAGCAAACCGCGATCAACCGGCCAGACCACAGTCCCGAGTTACGATGCTCGTCCTCTTTCGGATCAGCGGACGACGACGTACTCTTCAGAGGCGCCCGTTAACTTCCCAACGCCCGGCCCTGTGGCTAGGCCACAGGACTAGGGGCGGATTACGAAGAAGTAGGATCCTAGGAAGAGCAGTGCCGTGGGTCGTCGGCGCGAGCACCACCCGGCCCACGGTGTGGCCGTCATGATCTTACTCGCGAGGCCGAACACCGAGGTACGTGAACTGCAGACCGACCGGCGTCACACGGCCCGATGCACTTGCAAACATGGTCAAGCGAACCGGATAGATGGAAACGAGCGGAGTGAGAATGAAGCTAAAGAATAACTACTCGGCATATTTCACACAATTCGCAGCTATTGGCCTAGCAACACCCTCGATAGAAGCTACTCTTCGGCGATGCTACTAGTTTCCAGGTCCACCACGTGGAGGTTGCTGCCAGGGACCCTGGGAGGTGGGTGGAAAACACAATTCCAACGACCTCCCTCCTTATTCTAAACCTTATGCTAAACGCAGTCGTCGGTATCGCACTTAAAAATAATCCCACGTCGGCTGTCTTCTTTCTTGAGTCTGAAATAAGGGAGTATCCCACGGCGGATGATCGACGTCTTCTTTCGCACGCTTAATTCTAACGCAGTTCAGTCGCAACGCTTCGCTTTAATTGTACAATCATCGCAGTGTAGGGAGAGAATCAAGGAAGAAGTCCTTGATTCAGTCATTCGAATCAGAGAAGAAGTCTCTGATTCAGCAAAGCAAAGTTAGGGGATACAATCTTAATTCTAACTTAGTTTCGCCGCACGAAACTACGCACTGGTCGCAGATATGCCGAGCAATTATCGGACCAAGAAGCGAAGGGAGCGAATCAAGGAAGAAGTCCTGGATTCGGCGATTGGAGAAATCAGAGAAGAAGTCTCTGATTGAAAAAGGAGGGTGACGCGAGCAAACCGCGATCAACCGGCCAGACCACAGTCCCGAGTTACGATGCTCGTCCTCTTTCGGATCAGCGGACGACGACGTACTCTTCAGAGGCGCCCGTTAACTTCCCAACGCCCGGCCCTGTGGCTAGGCCACAGGACTAGGGGCGGATTACGAAGAAGTAGGATCCTAGGAAGAGCAGTGCCGTGGGTCGTCGGCGCGAGCACCACCCGGCCCACGGTGTGGCCGTCATGATCTTACTCGCGAGGCCGAACACCGAGGTACGTGAACTGCAGACCGACCGGCGTCACACGGCCCGATGCACTTGCAAACATGGTCAAGCGAACCGGATAGATGGAAACGAGCGGAGTGAGAATGAAGCTAAAGAATACCTACTCGGCATATTTCACACAATTCGCAGCTATTGGCCTAGCAACACCCTCGATAGAAGCTACTCTTCGGCGGTGCTACTAGTTTCCAGGTCCACCACGTGGAGGTTGCTGCCAGGGACCCTGGGAGGTGGGTGGAAAACACAATTCCAACGACCTCCCTCCTTATTCTAAACCTTATGCTAAACGCAGTCGTCGGTATCGCACTTAAAAATAATCCCACGTCGGCTGTCTTCTTTCTTGAGTCTGAAATAAGGGAGTATCCCACGGCGGATGATCGACGTCTTCTTTCGCACGCTTAATTCTAACGCAATTCAGTCGCAACGCTTCGCTTTAATTGTACAATCATCGCAGTGTAGGGAGAGAATCAAGGAAGAAGTCCTTGATTCAGTCATTCGAATCAGAGAAGAAGTCTCTGATTCAGCAAAGCAAAGTTAGGGGATACAATCTTAAGTCTAACTTAGTTTCGCCGCACGAAACTACGCACTGGTCGCAGATATGCCGAGCAATTATCGGACCAAGAAGCGAAGGGAGCGAATCAAGGAAGAAGTCCTGGATTCGGCGATTGGAGAAATCAGAGAAGAAGTCTCTGATTGAAAAAGGAGGGTGACGCGAGCAAACCGCGATCAACCGGCCAGACCACAGTCCCGAGTTACGATGCTCGTCCTCTTTCGGATCAGCGGACGACGACGTACTCTTCAGAGGCGCCCGTTAACTTCCCAACGCCCGGCCCTGTGGCTAGGCCACAGGACTAGGGGCGGATTACGAAGAAGTAGGATCCTAGGAAGAGCAGTGCCGTGGGTCGTCGGCGCGAGCACCACCCGGCCCACGGTGTGGCCGTCATGATCTTACTCGCGAGGCCGAACACCGAGGTACGTGAACTGCAGACCGACCGGCGTCACACGGCCCGATGCACTTGCAAACATGGTCAAGCGAACCGGATAGATGGAAACGAGCGGAGTGAGAATGAAGCTAAAGAATAACTACTCGGCATATTTCACACAATTCGCAGCTATTGGCCTAGCAACACCATCGATAGAAGCTACTCTTCGGCGATGCTACTAGTTTCCAGGTCCACCACGTGGAGGTTGCTGCCAGGGACCCTGGGAGGTGGGTGGAAAACACAATTCCAACGACCTCCCTCCTTATTCTAAACCTTATGCTAAACGCAGTCGTCGGTATCGCACTTAAAAATAATCCCACGTCGGCTGTCTTCTTTCTTGAGTCTGAAATAAGAGAGTATCCCACGGCGGATGATCGACGTCTTCTTTCGCACGCTTAATTCTAACGCAGTTCCGTCGCAACGCTTCGCTTTAATTGTACAATCATCGCAGTGTAGGGAGAGAATCAAGGAAGAAGTCCTTGATTCAGTCATTCGAATCAGAGAAGAAGTCTCTGATTCAGCAAAGCAAAGTTAGGGGATACAATCTTAAGTCTAACTTAGTTTCGCCGCACGAAACTACGCACTGGTCGCAGATATGCCGAGCAATTATCGGACCAAGAAGCGAAGGGAGCGAATCAAGGAAGAAGTCCTGGATTCGGCGATTGGAGAAATCAGAGAAGAAGTCTCTGATTGAAAAAGGAGGGTGACGCGAGCAAACCGCGATCAACCGGCCAGACCACAGTCCCGAGTTACGATGCTCGTCCTCTTTCGGATCAGCGGACGACGACGTACTCTTCAGAGGCGCCCGTTAACTTCCCAACGCCCGGCCCTGTGGCTAGGCCACAGGACTAGGGGCGGATTACGAAGAAGTAGGATCCTAGGAAGAGCAGTGCCGTGGGTCGTCGGCGCGAGCACCACCCGGCCCACGGTGTGGCCGTCATGATCTTACTCGCGAGGCCGAACACCGAGGTACGTGAACTGCAGACCGACCGGCGTCACACGGCCCGATGCACTTGCAAACATGGTCAAGCGAACCGGATAGATGGAAACGAGCGGAGTGAGAATGAAGCTAAAGAATACCTACTCGGCATATTTCACACAATTCGCAGCTATTGGCCTAGCAACACCCTCGATAGAAGCTACTCTTCGGCGGTGCTACTAGTTTCCAGGTCCACCACGTGGAGGTTGCTGCCAGGGACCCTGGGAGGTGGGTGGAAAACACAATTCCAACGACCTCCCTCCTTATTCTAAACCTTATGCTAAACGCAGTCGTCGGTATCGCACTTAAAAATAATCCCACGTCGGCTGTCTTCTTTCTTGAGTCTGAAATAAGGGAGTATCCCACGGCGGATGATCGACGTCTTCTTTCGCACGCTTAATTCTAACGCAATTCAGTCGCAACGCTTCGCTTTAATTGTACAATCATCGCAGTGTAGGGAGAGAATCAAGGAAGAAGTCCTTGATTCAGTCATTCGAATCAGAGAAGAAGTCTCTGATTCAGCAAAGCAAAGTTAGGGGATACAATCTTAAGTCTAACTTAGTTTCGCCGCACGAAACTACGCACTGGTCGCAGATATGCCGAGCAATTATCGGACCAAGAAGCGAAGGGAGCGAATCAAGGAAGAAGTCCTGGATTCGGCGATTGGAGAAATCAGAGAAGAAGTCTCTGATTGAAAAAGGAGGGTGACGCGAGCAAACCGCGATCAACCGGCCAGACCACAGTCCCGAGTTACGATGCTCGTCCTCTTTCGGATCAGCGGACGACGACGTACTCTTCAGAGGCGCCCGTTAACTTCCCAACGCCCGGCCCTGTGGCTAGGCCACAGGACTAGGGGCGGATTACGAAGAAGTAGGATCCTAGGAAGAGCAGTGCCGTGGGTCGTCGGCGCGAGCACCACCCGGCCCACGGTGTGGCCGTCATGATCTTACTCGCGAGGCCGAACACCGAGGTACGTGAACTGCAGACCGACCGGCGTCACACGGCCCGATGCACTTGCAAACATGGTCAAGCGAACCGGATAGATGGAAACGAGCGGAGTGAGAATGAAGCTAAAGAATAACTACTCGGCATATTTCACACAATTCGCAGCTATTGGCCTAGCAACACCCTCGATAGAAGCTACTCTTCGGCGGTGCTACTAGTTTCCAGGTCCACCACGTGGAGGTTGCTGCCAGGGACCCTGGGAGGTGGGTGGAAAACACAATTCCAACGACCTCCCTCCTTATTCTAAACCTTATGCTAAACGCAGTCGTCGGTATCGCACTTAAAAATAATCCCACGTCGGCTGTCTTCTTTCTTGAGTCTGAAATAAGGGAGTATCCCACGGCGGATGATCGACGTCTTCTTTCGCACGCTTAATTCTAACGCAGTTCAGTCGCAACGCTTCGCTTTAATTGTACAATCATCGCAGTGTAGGGAGAGAATCAAGGAAGAAGTCCTTGATTCAGTCATTCGAATCAGAGAAGAAGTCTCTGATTCAGCAAAGCAAAGTTAGGGGATACAATCTTAAGTCTAACTTAGTTTCGCCGCACGAAACTACGCACTGGTCGCAGATATGCCGAGCAATTATCGGACCAAGAAGCGAAGGGAGCGAATCAAGGAAGAAGTCCTGGATTCGGCGATTGGAGAAATCAGAGAAGAAGTCTCTGATTGAAAAAGGAGGGTGACGCGAGCAAACCGCGATCAACCGGCCAGACCACAGTCCCGAGTTACGATGCTCGTCCTCTTTCGGATCAGCGGACGACGACGTACTCTTCAGAGGCGCCCGTTAACTTCCCAACGCCCGGCCCTGTGGCTAGGCCACAGGACTAGGGGCGGATTACGAAGAAGTAGGATCCTAGGAAGAGCAGTGCCGTGGGTCGTCGGCGCGAGCACCACCCGGCCCACGGTGTGGCCGTCATGATCTTACTCGCGAGGCCGAACACCGAGGTACGTGAACTGCAGACCGACCGGCGTCACACGGCCCGATGCACTTGCAAACATGGTCAAGCGAACCGGATAGATGGAAACGAGCGGAGTGAGAATGAAGCTAAAGAATAACTACTCGGCATATTTCACACAATTCGCAGCTATTGGCCTAGCAACACCATCGATAGAAGCTACTCTTCGGCGATGCTACTAGTTTCCAGGTCCACCACGTGGAGGTTGCTGCCAGGGACCCTGGGAGGTGGGTGGAAAACACAATTCCAACGACCTCCCTCCTTATTCTAAACCTTATGCTAAACGCAGTCGTCGGTATCGCACTTAAAAATAATCCCACGTCGGCTGTCTTCTTTCTTGAGTCTGAAATAAGAGAGTATCCCACGGCGGATGATCGACGTCTTCTTTCGCACGCTTAATTCTAACGCAGTTCCGTCGCAACGCTTCGCTTTAATTGTACAATCATCGCAGTGTAGGGAGAGAATCAAGGAAGAAGTCCTTGATTCAGTCATTCGAATCAGAGAAGAAGTCTCTGATTCAGCAAAGCAAAGTTAGGGGATACAATCTTAAGTCTAACTTAGTTTCGCCGCACGAAACTACGCACTGGTCGCAGATATGCCGAGCAATTATCGGACCAAGAAGCGAAGGGAGCGAATCAAGGAAGAAGTCCTGGATTCGGCGATTGGAGAAATCAGAGAAGAAGTCTCTGATTGAAAAAGGAGGGTGACGCGAGCAAACCGCGATCAACCGGCCAGACCACAGTCCCGAGTTACGATGCCCGTCCTCTTTCGGATCAGCGGACGACGACGTACTCTTCAGAGGCGCCCGTTAACTTCCCAACGCCCGGCCCTGTGGCTAGGCCACAGGACTAGGGGCGGATTACGAAGAAGTAGGATCCTAGGAAGAGCAGTGCCGTGGGTCGTCGGCGCGAGCACCACCCGGCCCACGGTGTGGCCGTCATGATCTTACTCGCGAGGCCGAACACCGAGGTACGTGAACTGCAGACCGACCGGCGTCACACGGCCCGATGCACTTGCAAACATGGTCAAGCGAACCGGATAGATGGAAACGAGCGGAGTGAGAATGAAGCTAAAGAATAACTACTCGGCATATTTCACACAATTCGCAGCTATTGGCCTAGCAACACCCTCGATAGAAGCTACTCTTCGGCGGTGCTACTAGTTTCCAGGTCCACCACGTGGAGGTTGCTGCCAGGGACCCTGGGAGGTGGGTGGAAAACACAATTCCAACGACCTCCCTCCTTATTCTAAACCTTATGCTAAACGCAGTCGTCGGTATCGCACTTAAAAATAATCCCACGTCGGCTGTCTTCTTTCTTGAGTCTGAAATAAGGGAGTATCCCACGGCGGATGATCGACGTCTTCTTTCGCACGCTTAATTCTAACGCAATTCAGTCGCAACGCTTCGCTTTAATTGTACAATCATCGCAGTGTAGGGAGAGAATCAAGGAAGAAGTCCTTGATTCAGTCATTCGAATCAGAGAAGAAGTCTCTGATTCAGCAAAGCAAAGTTAGGGGATACAATCTTAAGTCTAACTTAGTTTCGCCGCACGAAACTACGCACTGGTCGCAGATATGCCGAGCAATTATCGGACCAAGAAGCGAAGGGAGCGAATCAAGGAAGAAGTCCTGGATTCGGCGATTGGAGAAATCAGAGAAGAAGTCTCTGATTGAAAAAGGAGGGTGACGCGAGCAAACCGCGATCAACCGGCCAGACCACAGTCCCGAGTTACGATGCTCGTCCTCTTTCGGATCAGCGGACGACGACGTACTCTTCAGAGGCGCCCGTTAACTTCCCAACGCCCGGCCCTGTGGCTAGGCCACAGGACTAGGGGCGGATTACGAAGAAGTAGGATCCTAGGAAGAGCAGTGCCGTGGGTCGTCGGCGCGAGCACCACCCGGCCCACGGTGTGGCCGTCATGATCTTACTCGCGAGGCCGAACACCGAGGTACGTGAACTGCAGACCGACCGGCGTCACACGGCCCGATGCACTTGCAAACATGGTCAAGCGAACCGGATAGATGGAAACGAGCGGAGTGAGAATGAAGCTAAAGAATAACTACTCGGCATATTTCACACAATTCGCAGCTATTGGCCTAGCAACACCATCGATAGAAGCTACTCTTCGGCGGTGCTACTAGTTTCCAGGTCCACCACGTGGAGGTTGCTGTCAGGGACCCTGGGAGGTGGGTGGAAAACACAATTCCAACGACCTCCCTCCTTATTCTAAACCTTATGCTAAACGCAGTCGTCGGTATCGCACTTAAAAATAATCCCACGTCGGCTGTCTTCTTTCTTGAGTCTGAAATAAGAGAGTATCCCACGGCGGTTGATCGACGTCTTCTTTCGCACGCTTAATTCTAACGCAGTTCAGTCGCAACGCTTCGCTTTAATTGTACAATCATCGCAGTGTAGGGAGAGAATCAAGGAAGAAGTCCTTGATTCAGTCATTCGAATCAGAGAAGAAGTCTCTGATTCAGCAAAGCAAAGTTAGGGGATACAATCTTAATTCTAACTTAGTTTCGCCGCACGAAACTACGCACTGGTCGCAGATATGCCGAGCAATTATCGGACCAAGAAGCGAAGGGAGCGAATCAAGGAAGAAGTCCTGGATTCGGCGATTGGAGAAATCAGAGAAGAAGTCTCTGATTGAAAAAGGAGGGTGACGCGAGCAAACCGCGATCAACCGGCCAGACCACAGTCCCGAGTTACGATGCTCGTCCTCTTTCGGATCAGCGGACGACGACGTACTCTTCAGAGGCGCCCGTTAACTTCCCAACGCCCGGCCCTGTGGCTAGGCCACAGGACTAGGGGCGGATTACGAAGAAGTAGGATCCTAGGAAGAGCAGTGCCGTGGGTCGTCGGTGCGAGCACCACCCGGCCCACGGTGTGGCCGTCATGATCTTACTCGCGAGGCCGAACACCGAGGTACGTGAACTGCAGACCGACCGGCGTCACACGGCCCGATGCACTTGCAAACATGGTCAAGCGAACCGGATAGATGGAAACGAGCGGAGTGAGAATGAAGCTAAAGAATAACTACTCGGCATATTTCACACAATTCGCAGCTATTGGCCTAGCAACACCATCGATAGAAGCTACTCTTCGGCGGTGCTACTAGTTTCCAGGTCCACCACGTGGAGGTTGCTGCCAGGGACCCTGGGAGGTGGGTGGAAAACACAATTCCAACGACCTCCCTCCTTATTCTAAACCTTATGCTAAACGCAGTCGTCGGTATCGCACTTAAAAATAATCCCACGTCGGCTGTCTTCTTTCTTGAGTCTGAAATAAGAGAGTATCCCACGGCGGATGATCGACGTCTTCTTTCGCACGCTTAATTCTAACGCAATTCAGTCGCAACGCTTCGCTTTAATTGTACAATCATCGCAGTGTAGGGAGAGAATCAAGGAAGAAGTCCTTGATTCAGTCATTCGAATCAGAGAAGAAGTCTCTGATTCAGCAAAGCAAAGTTAGGGGATACAATCTTAAGTCTAACTTAGTTTCGCCGCACGAAACTACGCACTGGTCGCAGATATGCCGAGCAATTATCGGACCAAGAAGCGAAGGGAGCGAATCAAGGAAGAAGTCCTGGATTCGGCGATTGGAGAAATCAGAGAAGAAGTCTCTGATTGAAAAAGGAGGGTGACGCGAGCAAACCGCGATCAACCGGCCAGACCACAGTCCCGAGTTACGATGCTCGTCCTCTTTCGGATCAGCGGACGACGACGTACTCTTCAGAGGCGCCCGTTAACTTCCCAACGCCCGGCCCTGTGGCTAGGCCACAGGACTAGGGGCGGATTACGAAGAAGTAGGATCCTAGGAAGAGCAGTGCCGTGGGTCGTCGGCGCGAGCACCACCCGGCCCACGGTGTGGCCGTCATGATCTTACTCGCGAGGCCGAACACCGAGGTACGTGAACTGCAGACCGACCGGCGTCACACGGCCCGATGCACTTGCAAACATGGTCAAGCGAACCGGATAGATGGAAACGAGCGGAGTGAGAATGAAGCTAAAGAATAACTACTCGGCATATTTCACACAATTCGCAGCTATTGGCCTAGCAACACCATCGATAGAAGCTACTCTTCGGCGGTGCTACTAGTTTCCAGGTCCACCACGTGGAGGTTGCTGTCAGGGACCCTGGGAGGTGGGTGGAAAACACAATTCCAACGACCTCCCTCCTTATTCTAAACCTTATGCTAAACGCAGTCGTCGGTATCGCACTTAAAAATAATCCCACGTCGGCTGTCTTCTTTCTTGAGTCTGAAATAAGAGAGTATCCCACGGCGGTTGATCGACGTCTTCTTTCGCACGCTTAATTCTAACGCAGTTCAGTCGCAACGCTTCGCTTTAATTGTACAATCATCGCAGTGTAGGGAGAGAATCAAGGAAGAAGTCCTTGATTCAGTCATTCGAATCAGAGAAGAAGTCTCTGATTCAGCAAAGCAAAGTTAGGGGATACAATCTTAATTCTAACTTAGTTTCGCCGCACGAAACTACGCACTGGTCGCAGATATGCCGAGCAATTATCGGACCAAGAAGCGAAGGGAGCGAATCAAGGAAGAAGTCCTGGATTCGGCGATTGGAGAAATCAGAGAAGAAGTCTCTGATTGAAAAAGGAGGGTGACGCGAGCAAACCGCGATCAACCGGCCAGACCACAGTCCCGAGTTACGATGCTCGTCCTCTTTCGGATCAGCGGACGACGACGTACTCTTCAGAGGCGCCCGTTAACTTCCCAACGCCCGGCCCTGTGGCTAGGCCACAGGACTAGGGGCGGATTACGAAGAAGTAGGATCCTAGGAAGAGCAGTGCCGTGGGTCGTCGGTGCGAGCACCACCCGGCCCACGGTGTGGCCGTCATGATCTTACTCGCGAGGCCGAACACCGAGGTACGTGAACTGCAGACCGACCGGCGTCACACGGCCCGATGCACTTGCAAACATGGTCAAGCGAACCGGATAGATGGAAACGAGCGGAGTGAGAATGAAGCTAAAGAATAACTACTCGGCATATTTCACACAATTCGCAGCTATTGGCCTAGCAACACCATCGATAGAAGCTACTCTTCGGCGGTGCTACTAGTTTCCAGGTCCACCACGTGGAGGTTGCTGCCAGGGACCCTGGGAGGTGGGTGGAAAACACAATTCCAACGACCTCCCTCCTTATTCTAAACCTTATGCTAAACGCAGTCGTCGGTATCGCACTTAAAAATAATCCCACGTCGGCTGTCTTCTTTCTTGAGTCTGAAATAAGAGAGTATCCCACGGCGGATGATCGACGTCTTCTTTCGCACGCTTAATTCTAACGCAGTTCAGTCGCAACGCTTCGCTTTAATTGTACAATCATCGCAGTGTAGGGAGAGAATCAAGGAAGAAGTCCTTGATTCAGTCATTCGAATCAGAGAAGAAGTCTCTGATTCAGCAAAGCAAAGTTAGGGGATACAATCTTAATTCTAACTTAGTTTCGCCGCACGAAACTACGCACTGGTCGCAGATATGCCGAGCAATTATCGGACCAAGAAGCGAAGGGAGCGAATCAAGGAAGAAGTCCTGGATTCGGCGATTGGAGAAATCAGAGAAGAAGTCTCTGATTGAAAAAGGAGGGTGACGCGAGCAAACCGCGATCAACCGGCCAGACCACAGTCCCGAGTTACGATGCTCGTCCTCTTTCGGATCAGCGGACGACGACGTACTCTTCAGAGGCGCCCGTTAACTTCCCAACGCCCGGCCCTGTGGCTAGGCCACAGGACTAGGGGCGGATTACGAAGAAGTAGGATCCTAGGAAGAGCAGTGCCGTGGGTCGTCGGCGCGAGCACCACCCGGCCCACGGTGTGGCCGTCATGATCTTACTCGCGAGGCCGAACACCGAGGTACGTGAACTGCAGACCGACCGGCGTCACACGGCCCGATGCACTTGCAAACATGGTCAAGCGAACCGGATAGATGGAAACGAGCGGAGTGAGAATGAAGCTAAAGAATAACTACTCGGCATATTTCACACAATTCGCAGCTATTGGCCTAGCAACACCATCGATAGAAGCTACTCTTCGGCGGTGCTACTAGTTTCCAGGTCCACCACGTGGAGGTTGCTGTCAGGGACCCTGGGAGGTGGGTGGAAAACACAATTCCAACGACCTCCCTCCTTATTCTAAACCTTATGCTAAACGCAGTCGTCGGTATCGCACTTAAAAATAATCCCACGTCGGCTGTCTTCTTTCTTGAGTCTGAAATAAGAGAGTATCCCACGGCGGTTGATCGACGTCTTCTTTCGCACGCTTAATTCTAACGCAGTTCAGTCGCAACGCTTCGCTTTAATTGTACAATCATCGCAGTGTAGGGAGAGAATCAAGGAAGAAGTCCTTGATTCAGTCATTCGAATCAGAGAAGAAGTCTCTGATTCAGCAAAGCAAAGTTAGGGGATACAATCTTAATTCTAACTTAGTTTCGCCGCACGAAACTACGCACTGGTCGCAGATATGCCGAGCAATTATCGGACCAAGAAGCGAAGGGAGCGAATCAAGGAAGAAGTCCTGGATTCGGCGATTGGAGAAATCAGAGAAGAAGTCTCTGATTGAAAAAGGAGGGTGACGCGAGCAAACCGCGATCAACCGGCCAGACCACAGTCCCGAGTTACGATGCTCGTCCTCTTTCGGATCAGCGGACGACGACGTACTCTTCAGAGGCGCCCGTTAACTTCCCAACGCCCGGCCCTGTGGCTAGGCCACAGGACTAGGGGCGGATTACGAAGAAGTAGGATCCTAGGAAGAGCAGTGCCGTGGGTCGTCGGTGCGAGCACCACCCGGCCCACGGTGTGGCCGTCATGATCTTACTCGCGAGGCCGAACACCGAGGTACGTGAACTGCAGACCGACCGGCGTCACACGGCCCGATGCACTTGCAAACATGGTCAAGCGAACCGGATAGATGGAAACGAGCGGAGTGAGAATGAAGCTAAAGAATAACTACTCGGCATATTTCACACAATTCGCAGCTATTGGCCTAGCAACACCATCGATAGAAGCTACTCTTCGGCGGTGCTACTAGTTTCCAGGTCCACCACGTGGAGGTTGCTGCCAGGGACCCTGGGTGGTGGGTGGAAAACACAATTCCAACGACCTCCCTCCTTATTCTAAACCTTATGCTAAACGCAGTCGTCGGTATCGCACTTAAAAATAATCCCACGTCGGCTGTCTTCTTTCTTGAGTCTGAAATAAGAGAGTATCCCACGGCGGATGATCGACGTCTTCTTTCGCACGCTTAATTCTAACGCAGTTCAGTCGCAACGCTTCGCTTTAATTGTACAATCATCGCAGTGTAGGGAGAGAATCAAGGAAGAAGTCCTTGATTCAGTCATTCGAATCAGAGAAGAAGTCTCTGATTCAGCAAAGCAAAGTTAGGGGATACAATCTTAATTCTAACTTAGTTTCGCCGCACGAAACTACGCACTGGTCGCAGATATGCCGAGCAATTATCGGACCAAGAAGCGAAGGGAGCGAATCAAGGAAGAAGTCCTGGATTCGGCGATTGGAGAAATCAGAGAAGAAGTCTCTGATTGAAAAAGGAGGGTGACGCGAGCAAACCGCGATCAACCGGCCAGACCACAGTCCCGAGTTACGATGCTCGTCCTCTTTCGGATCAGCGGACGACGACGTACTCTTCAGAGGCGCCCGTTAACTTCCCAACGCCCGGCCCTGTGGCTAGGCCACAGGACTAGGGGCGGATTACGAAGAAGTAGGATCCTAGGAAGAGCAGTGCCGTGGGTCGTCGGCGCGAGCACCACCCGGCCCACGGTGTGGCCGTCATGATCTTACTCGCGAGGCCGAACACCGAGGTACGTGAACTGCAGACCGACCGGCGTCACACGGCCCGATGCACTTGCAAACATGGTCAAGCGAACCGGATAGATGGAAACGAGCGGAGTGAGAATGAAGCTAAAGAATAACTACTCGGCATATTTCACACAATTCGCAGCTATTGGCCTAGCAACACCCTCGATAGAAGCTACTCTTCGGCGATGCTACTAGTTTCCAGGTCCACCACGTGGAGGTTGCTGCCAGGGACCCTGGGAGGTGGGTGGACATTGAATTCCACCGACCTCCCTTTCTAAATCTAATACTTATGTTTATCGCACTTATTCTATCGCTCTTAATGTTATACTAAGCCCTCGGCGGCTGTCTTCTTTCTTGAGTCTATTCTGAAATATTTGTAAAATGGCAACAAGGGAATTGTAAATTAACCACAGTAACACAAAATTAAAATTGTATTAAGAGAAAATGAATAATACATCGATGACAAACTAACATTAGATTACTATTAGATTATAAATTGATTATGGTGGGAACTGAAATAAGTAGATGTTAATTAAAAGGTACAGAAGGGTTTGTGTAGTAACACATTTTACCGTCTGCATCAAAACGATTAAGGTTATGTAAATCAGAAGTACAATTAAATTAAGCTGAAAATAAAATTATACTGATATTAAAGTAAATGGAGGGAAAAAGGAAAGGAACTTTTTACCGAGCGTATTCTTCGAGCAGCAAGATTGCACGTTAAAGGGTTGCTTCTATGCTCTACCCCCATAGAAGTAGAATCTTCTAATCCCCTCAGTCCACTCTGCAACAGAAACTGTCTTGCTCGATTAGTAGCTGAATATAATTTAAGAAATTTAGCCTAAATCCTAAAACCTTAATATTCCCTGAAACAGAAGCACCAAGGATTAAATAAAGTAAATTAAAATTAATAAAGATACCATTTTCACCATACAATTGCATCTCATATTCCTCTCAAGCTTCTCTGCAACAGAAACTCACGTATTAGATAGTAAATTTTATTCTTCTACAGGGATATGAATATAAGGAGGGATGTTAAAAAAATGGGACTGTCCACTCTCTATTACACGTGCTATAAAAATCGCGGGAGTGGACCATCTCTTTCGCAACACTAATTTAAAGAATGTTCAAATATTTCAATAATAAACGCGAGAGGTGCATTACTGTTCGCCACGTTAATAAAATATGCAAAGGTCTCAATAAGAAACGCGAAAACTGTATAATTAATCGCAACGCTACTTTAGAAATATAAAATTAAAACGCGGGGGTTTCAGTATCGATCGCAACTCTAATTTATTTAATATGGAATGGATAACTCGCGTGCACCAGTTTCATTATACGCAACGCTACGTTTAAGATCATGGGGCAGCCAATTCGGCTGCGAGGAACCACTGTTCGCAGTAATGCGAACTGCTTTGTGGTTCTTATGGTTCCAGCATACTTTTGAGCATTTTATACAACGCAACTCTAAGACAACGCGAAAAATTATTGTCGCGACACTAAGAAGAACGCGGAAGATCGGTATCGCAACGCTACTTTAATCAATGAGAGTTATATTTAATAAAGAGTATTCTATCAAACCCGTTTATTCAATTCTTCGCAACGCTATCTCAAAATCAAGACAACTACGTGCTAGTTAACATAATCTAGCTTTATATTCAATAGTATTAAACTCAAACGCGATCAGTGCCTGTCATACGCGAAGTTAATTCTAAAATAATATCAGAAAACAAGTATAAAAATCAATTGTAATCGAAATCGCGATTATATCATTCGCAACTCTACTTCAAACCGCAATATTTATTTCGCAACGCTAATTAAAAGTCGCGAAATGCCCATTGCTGGTCGTTGGGGCGGCTATGGCCAGCCCGATGCAGCTACAACTACTTCTACTACTACCACCACCATTTCTATTAAAGCTAAAGTGAGTGCAGTGACAAAGTAGTAACATAAAATGACGCTCCATCTGCATGCAGAGATGGAGCGCCATTAATAGTTGCCCTCTTGAGCGACATTTTGTCGGGGCCTCTTCGGCATACGCCTCTTCGTTTCTTCGGCCGTCCGCCATTGCTGAAACCCTGAGTTTGCTCGATAGCGAATGGCCAATAGCTCGGGAACAGCCATCGACCATTCGACAGTGCAATCGAGCAATTTCGAGCGTTTCGCCTATTCGCGCCTAACACCGATCGCGATCGCGGTATCTATGTGGAACTTGAAAAGTCGAGATCAAGGTTGATCAGCAAACGGCATGCTCCGTTTTGCTATCAACTTTGAACTGATTTTTCAAGTTCCCCGGTAACTGACCATCGTGCAGAAACGAAGGCCAGCACCGGCCCCTGCCTACTTAAATCTAACATTCATTCCAGAGAGTATGCTACCTGCCTACCTATAGCTATATTTAAAAAAGGCAAAAGACACATTCTCACAAACACACGTCATTCCACAACTAATGCACCCGGGTGCGAAAGAACCTAACGTCTAGAGAACGTCCAGAGACGTCGACAATCACATTCATACTGTAATTTATCATTTCCTGAAATCGACTGGCAATGGCTAACGATCTTTGAGAAAATATTTTACTTGGCACGAATGATTGATTGAAATTGATATAATTCTACTGTTCTTTATGTCATTTGGTAACGCAATGAGAGGCAAATATTCTAATCTGTTAACATTTGTACTCTATGAGTGAGGATATAAGGGAACGCGTATATATTCCATGAATAATCTATTGCAAACATAGAATAACATAGAATAAGTGGAATATACACGTGTAAAGAGTATTAATTCAGACTTGGAAGGTATTGTTTGTTACATTTATGCAAATTCCGACGCATTTCCACTTCCTAACCACACACACACAAGTGGAGAATACGTCGGGCATTATACGCTAACCATTGCCAATCGCTCACATGTTTAAATAATAACAATTTCATCATGCCCATTGCTCTCACTCTCCCAAGTAGCACCTGGGCACGTGAGAGAGATCGAGCAACG
The DNA here is from genome assembly GCF_051020985.1 of Nomia melanderi. Lineage (NCBI taxonomy): Eukaryota > Metazoa > Arthropoda > Insecta > Hymenoptera > Halictidae > Nomia > Nomia melanderi. Next base: position 25,038,554 of record NC_134999.1, on the reverse strand, counting down.
AACATGGAAACAATATCCTGAAAATCCTAGCTATGAAATCATGTTAGTTTGATTTTTCTATCGGTCTTAGGTTCTTTGATTCTCTATAATGACTATAACTGACTCAAAATTAAGAATTTAATTCTCTAACTTTAGAAATAAATGTGTATATACTAAGAAATAAATATTTTAATATACTAGTATAATCAAAATTTAATGGAAAAGGAGACTCTAAGTAAAATTTCAATAAGAATGAATCTATTTTAAACTTTTAACACATTTTCAAAAATCAGGTGATCCCTTTATCAAAGCAGCTGTTTCTAATATCAAAAGAATGTATTACAGAGTATTTGCTTCGATTCAGAGATCTACCCGTCGCGAAATGTTTTCTTGTACATTTGCTATCATGTCCAGCGATTAAACAACTTTAACGCGAATAATCAATCATCTTAATCGATTGCATCTTATTCAAACTTTAAAAATTGAAGACTATACTGAACTTATTGATACAATTAATGTACCACTAAGTTCTCAGTCGTATTATCTTAATATTCAATCTTGAAAATTGCATTATATCTTACATACAAAACTAGAAAATAAAGTAACATAAAAATCAAAGAATTGTTCCTAGTATTTGCAATTAACGTTAAACGCGACGTACAAGAAAACCCCATCCTATCTAACAAATAAACCAAAAAACGCTACTACTCTCGAATATGCCTCGAGAGGCATATCCGAGTTCACTGCACTCCCAAAATCTACTACTAAAATGGTACCACCAGTCACCGGTGTCGCTACGGACCCTTTGCCCTACGACATGATCGGAGACTGGAGTAAAAGGAAAGAGCATGCGACTCACCGATTGCTGTGTGCAACCGGCACATGCCTTGGAATGAGCCGAGGTCCACTGCTCTGCATGGCTCTGCATGAATCGCGAATGGTCAATGGTAGTCACTGGTAGCCAGGGGTGAAGGTAGGGGTAGGCCACTGGTGCCCAGAGCGGTCCAGGAATTCCCAGGGAGAACCAGGGGAGCTCAGGAGTGTCTACTAGTCCTCTCCTATCCTCTCAGTTCAGGTTAGGCCAATGGTGGTCACTGGTAGCCAGAGGGTGGTGGTAGGAGTAGGCCACTGGTGCCCAGAGGGGTCCGGGAAGCCCCAGGGAGAACCAGGAGAGATCAAAAGTGTCTACTGGTCCTCTCCTATCCTCCCAGTTCAGGTTAGGCCAATGGTGGTCACTGGTAGCCAGGGGTGGTGGTAGGAGTAGGCCACTGGTGCCCACAGAGATCCGGGTAGTTCCAGGGAGAACCAGGGAGCTCAGGAGGCCCGGGAGGCCCAGGAGAACCCTCTGGTCAGGAGTTCCCGAGGAACTGAGGTCCTGCTGCCGAACCTGCTCCTTATAAGGTCGAAGGTGGCCGGGGGTGGTGGTAGGAGTAGGCCACTGGTGCCCACAGAGGTCCGGGTAGTTCCACGGAGAACCAGGGAGCTCAGGAGGCCCGGGAGGCCCAGGAGAACTCTCTGGTCAGGAGTTCCCGAGGAACTGAGGTCCTGCTGCCGAACCTGCTCCTTATGAGGTCGAAGGTGGCCGGGGGTGGTGGTAGGAGTAGGCCACTGGTGCCCACAGAGGTCCGGGTAGTTCCACGGAGAACCAGGGAGCTCAGGAGGCCCGGGAGGCCCAGGAGAACTCTCTGGTCAGGAGTTCCCGAGGAACTGAGGTCCTGCTGCCGAACCTGCTCCTTATAAGGTCGAAGGTGGCCGGGGGTGGTGGTAGGAGTAGGCCACTGGTGCCCACAGAGGTCCGGGTAGTTCCACGGAGAACCAGGGAGCTCAGGAGGCCCGGGAGGCCCAGGAGAACTCTCTGGTCAGGAGTTCCCGAGGAACTGAGGTCCTGCTGCCGAACCTGCTCCTTATGAGGTCGAAGGTGGCCGGGGGTGGTGGTAGGAGTAGGCCACTGGTGCCCACAGAGGTCCGGGTAGTTCCACGGAGAACCAGGGAGCTCAGGAGGCCCGGGAGGCCCAGGAGAACTCTCTGGTCAGGAGTTCCCGAGGAACTGAGGTCCTGCTGCCGAACCTGCTCCTTATAAGGTCGAAGGCGGCCGGGGGTGTTGGTAGGAGAAGGCCACTGTGCCCACAGAGGTCCGGGTAGTTCCAGGGAGAACCAGGGAGCACCAGGGAGCTCCGGGGGAGCTCAGGGGGAGCTCAGGGGGAGCTCAGGAGGAGCTCAGGGAGCTCAGGAGGCCCAGGAGGCCCAGGAGGCCCAGGAGTTCCCGAGGAACTGAGCTCCTGCTGCCGAACCTGCTCCTTATAAGGTCGAAGGTGGCCGGGGGTGGTGGTAGGAGTAGGCCACTGGTACCCACAGAGGTCCGGGTAGTTCCACGGAGAACCAGGGAGCTCAGGAGGCCCGGGAGGCCCAGGAGAACTCTCTGGTCAGGAGTTCCCGAGGAACTGAGGTCCTGCTGCCGAACCTGCTCCTTATGAGGTCGAAGGTGGCCGGGGGTGGTGGTAGGAGTAGGCCACTGGTGCCCACAGAGGTCCGGGTAGTTCCAGGGAGAACCAGGGAGCTCAGGAGGCCCGGGAGGCCCAGGAGAACTCTCTGGTCAGGAGTTCCCGAGGAACTGAGGTCCTGCTGCCGAACCTGCTCCTTATAAGGTCGAAGGTGGCCGGGGGTGGTGGTAGGAGTAGGCCACTGGTGCCCACAGAGGTCCGGGTAGTTCCACGGAGAACCAGGGAGCTCAGGAGGCCCGGGAGGCCCAGGAGAACTCTCTGGTCAGGAGTTCCCGAGGAACTGAGCTCCTGCTGCCGAACCTGCTCCTTATAAGGTCGAAGGCGGCCGGGGGTGTTGGTAGGAGAAGGCCACTGTGTCCACAGAGGTCCGGGTAGTTCCAGGGAGCACCAGGGAGCTCCGGGGGAGCTCAGGGGGAGCTCAGGGGGAGCTCAGGAGGAGCTCAGGGAGCTCAGGAGGCCCAGGAGGCCCAGGAGTTCCCGAGGAACTGAGCTCCTGCTGCCGAACCTGCTCCTTATAAGGTCGAAGGTGGCCGGGGGTGGTGGTAGGAGTAGGCCACTGGTGCCCACAGAGGTCCGGGTAGTTCCACGGAGAACCAGGGAGCTCAGGAGGCCCGGGAGGCCCAGGAGAACTCTCTGGTCAGGAGTTCCCGAGGAACTGAGGTCCTGCTGCCGAACCTGCTCCTTATGAGGTCGAAGGTGGCCGGGGGTGGTGGTAGGAGTAGGCCACTGGTGCCCACAGAGGTCCGGGTAGTTCCACGGAGAACCAGGGAGCTCAGGAGGCCCGGGAGGCCCAGGAGAACTCTCTGGTCAGGAGTTCCCGAGGAACTGAGGTCCTGCTGCCGAACCTGCTCCTTATAAGGTCGAAGGTGGCCGGGGGTGGTGGTAGGAGTAGGCCACTGGTGCCCACAGAGGTCCGGGTAGTTCCACGGAGAACCAGGGAGCTCAGGAGGCCCGGGAGGCCCAGGAGAACTCTCTGGTCAGGAGTTCCCGAGGAACTGAGGTCCTGCTGCCGAACCTGCTCCTTATAAGGTCGAAGGTGGCCGGGGTGGTGGCAGGAGTAGGCCACTGGTGCCCACAGAGGTCCGGGTAGTTCCACGGAGAACCAGGGAGCTCAGGAGGCCCGGGAGGCCCAGGAGAACTCTCTGGTCAGGAGTTCCCGAGGAACTGAGGTCCTGCTGCCGAACCTGCTCCTTATGAGGTCGAAGGTGGCCGGGGGTGGTGGTAGGAGTAGGCCACTGGTGCCCACAGAGGTCCGGGTAGTTCCACGGAGAACCAGGGAGCTCAGGAGGCCCGGGAGGCCCAGGAGAACTCTCTGGTCAGGAGTTCCCGAGGAACTGAGGTCCTGCTGCCGAACCTGCTCCTTATAAGGTCGAAGGTGGCCGGGGGTGGTGGTAGGAGTAGGCCACTGGTGCCCACAGAGGTCCGGGTAGTTCCACGGAGAACCAGGGAGCTCAGGAGGCCCGGGAGGCCTAGGAGAACTCTCTGGTCAGGAGTTCCCGAGGAACTGAGGTCCTGCTGCCGAACCTGTTCCTTATGAGGTCGAAGGTGGCCGGGGGTGGTGGTAGGAGTAGGCCACTGGTGCCCACAGAGGTCCGGGTAGTTCCACGGAGAACCAGGGAGCTCAGGAGGCCCGGGAGGCCCAGGAGAACTCTCTGGTCAGGAGTTCCCGAGGAACTGAGGTCCTGCTGCCGAACCTGCTCCTTATAAGGTCGAAGGTGGCCGGGGGTGGTGGTAGGAGTAGGCCACTGGTGCCCACAGAGGTCCGGGTAGTTCCACGGAGAACCAGGGAGCTCAGGAGGCCCGGGAGGCCCAGGAGATCTCTCTGGTCAGGAGTTCCCGAGGAACTGAGGTCCTGCTGCCGAACCTGCTCCTTATAAGGTCGAAGGTGGCCGGGGGTGGTGGTAGGAGTAGGCCACTGGTGCCCACAGAGGTCCGGGTAGTTCCACGGAGAACCAGGGAGCTCAGGAGGCCCGGGAGGCCCAGGAGAACTCTCTGGTCAGGAGTTCCCGAGGAACTGAGGTCCTGCTGCCGAACCTGCTCCTTATGAGGTCGAAGGTGGCCGGGGGTGGTGGTAGGAGTAGGCCACTGGTGCCCACAGAGGTCCGGGTAGTTCCACGGAGAACCAGGGAGCTCAGGAGGCCCGGGAGGCCCAGGAGAACTCTCTGGTCAGGAGTTCCCGAGGAACTGAGGTCCTGCTGCCGAACCTGCTCCTTATAAGGTCGAAGGCGGCCGGGGGTGTTGGTAGGAGTAGGCCACTGGTGCCCACAGAGGTCCGGGTAGTTCCACGGAGAACCAGGGAGCTCAGGAGGCCCGGGAGGCCCAGGAGAACTCTCTGGTCAGGAGTTCCCGAGGAACTGAGGTCCTGCTGCCGAACCTGCTCCTTATAAGGTCGAAGGTGGCCGGGGGTGGTGGTAGGAGTAGGCCACTGGTGCCCACAGAGGTCCGGGTAGTTCCACGGAGAACCAGGGAGCTCAGGAGGCCCGGGAGGCCCAGGAGAACTCTCTGGTCAGGAGTTCCCGAGGAACTGAGGTCCTGCTGCCGAACCTGCTCCTTATAAGGTCGAAGGTGGCCGGGGGTGGTGGTAGGAGTAGGCCACTGGTGCCCACAGAGGTCCGGGTAGTTCCACGGAGAACCAGGGAGCTCAGGAGGCCCGGGAGGCCCAGGAGAACTCTCTGGTCAGGAGTTCCCGAGGAACTGAGGTCCTGCTGCCGAACCTGCTCCTTATAAGGTCGAAGGTGGCCGGGGGTGGTGGTAGGAGTAGGCCACTGGTGCCCACAGAGGTCCGGGTAGTTCCACGGAGAACCAGGGAGCTCAGGAGGCCCGGGAGGCCCAGGAGAACTCTCTGGTCAGGAGTTCCCGAGGAACTGAGGTCCAGCTGCCGAACCTGCTCCTTATGAGGTCGAAGGTGGCCGGGGGTGGTGGTAGGAGTAGGCCACTGGTGCCCACAGAGGTCCGGGTAGTTCCACGGAGAACCAGGGAGCTCAGGAGGCCCGGGAGGCCCAGGAGAACTCTCTGGTCAGGAGTTCCCGAGGAACTGAGGTCCTGCTGCCGAACCTGCTCCTTATGAGGTCGAAGGTGGCCGGGGGTGGTGGTAGGAGTAGGCCACTGGTGCCCACAGAGGTCCGGGTAGTTCCAGGGAGAACCAGGGAGCTCAGGAGGCCCGGGAGGCCCAGGAGAACTCTCTGGTCAGGAGTTCCCGAGGAACTGAGGTCCTGCTGCCGAACCTGCTCCTTATAAGGTCGAAGGTGGCCGGGGGTGGTGGTAGGAGTAGGCCACTGGTGCCCACAGAGGTCCGGGTAGTTCCACGGAGAACCAGGGAGCTCAGGAGGCCCGGGAGGCCTAGGAGAACTCTCTGGTCAGGAGTTCCCGAGGAACTGAGGTCCTGCTGCCGAACCTGCTCCTTATAAGGTCGAAGGCGGTCGGGGGTGTTGGTAGGAGTAGGCCACTGTGCCCACAGAGGTCCGGGTAGTTCCAGGGAGAACCAGGGAGCACCAGGGAGCTCCGTGGGAGCTCAGGGGGAGCTCAGGGGGAGCTCAGGAGGAGCTCAGGGAGCTCAGGGAGCTCAGGAGGCCCAGGAGTTCCCGAGGAACTGAGCTCCTGCTGCCGAACCTGCTCCTTATAAGGTCGAAGGTGGCCGGGGGTGGTGGTAGGAGTAGGCCACTGTGCCCACAGAGGTCCGGGTAGTTCCAGGGAGAACCAGGGAGCACCAGGGAGCTCCGGGGGAGCTCAGGGGGAGCTCAGGAGGAGCTCAGGGAGCTCAGGAGGCCCAGGAGTTCCCGAGGAACCTGAGCTCCTGCTGCTGAACCTGCTCCTTATAAGGTCGAAGGTGGCCGGGGGTGGTGGTAGGAGTAGGCCACTGGTGCCCACAGAGGTCCGGGAAGTTCCAGGGAGCACCAGGGGAGCTCAGGAGGCTCAGGAGGCCCAGGAGACCCAGGAGAACTCTCTGGTCAGGAGTTCCCGAGAAACTGAGGTCCTGCTGCCGAACCTGCTCCTTATAAGGTCGAAGGCCGAACACCGAGGTACGTGAACTGCAGACCGACCGGCGTCACACGGCCCGATGCACTTGCAAACATGGTCAAGCGAACCGGATAGATGGAAACGAGCGAAGTGAGAATGAAGCTAAAGAATAACAACTCGGCATATTTCACACAATTTGCAGCTATTGGCCTAGCAACACCCTCGATAGAAGCTACTCTTCGGCGATGCTACTAGTTTCCAGGTTCACCACGTGGAGGTTGCTGCGAATGAGACCCTGGGAGGTGGGTGCAAATTCAATTCCACCCACCTCCCGTTCTTATTCTGAATCTTATTATTAACGCACCTAAAACTATCATAGTCAATATTATACTGCTTCTTGAGCCTGTACGGAAATACAACACTAACAAATTTGTAAAATGTTCGTGAGGTAATTGTAAATGCCCTGCAGTAATGTTAAATAACGATTATATTATGAATAAAGTAATGATGTGTCAATGTTAAAGGAAAATTAAACTAAGATTAGACTAAAATTAGACTGAAATTGTATTAAAAATACATTAGAATTAGTGCTGAAACAAATAAGAAGGATAAGCTAAAGGAACTGAAACAGAAACTGTCTTATTCGATTAGTGGATGAATACAATTTAAGAAATGGAGCCTAAGAAAAATTATACGATTTTTCCTTACCATTGCAGTTATAATATTCCCTGAAACAGAAACACAAAGGATTAAATAAATTAAATTAGAATTAAAATTAAGATATATACCATTTTCCCCTGAGAATTGCATCCTCTATCCCACCCAAATTCCTCTGAAACAAAAACTCACTTCATTAGATAGTAAGTTTTGTTCAATTACATGAAATTGAATAGGAGGATGGATATTTAAAATATGGGACTGTCCACTCTGTACATTATATATGCTATAAAAGTCGCGAGAGTGGACCATTTATTTCGCAACACTAATTTACGGAATATAAAAGTATTTCAATAATGAACGTGAGAGGTGCATTACTGTTCGCCACGCTAATTAATAAAATGAGCAAAGTTTTCAATAAGAAACGCGAAAAATGTATGATTAATCGCAACGCTACTTTACAAATATCATACAATAAAAACGCGAGGGTTTCAGTATCGAACGCAACTCTAAATTATTTCATTTAAAACGAATAACTCGCGTGCACCAGTTTCTTTATACGCCACGCTACATGTAAGAATACGGGGCAGCCTTTTGGGCTGCGGGCTATAATGTGCAGCTGTTTTAGCTACAAAGAACCACGTTTCGCAGTAACGCAAATTGCTCTGTGGTTCTTATGGTTCCAGCATATGTTTGAGCATTTAATACAACGCAACTCTAAGACAACGCGAAAAATCGTGGTCGCGACTCTAAGAAGACCCCGATCTACCGATTTCGCAACGCTACATTAATAAATGGATATTATATTTAATAAAGTACGCTTTGTCAAACGCGTTTATTCAATTAATCGCAATGCTATCTCAAAATCAAGACAACTACGTGTCACTTAACATAATTGCGCTTTATATTTAATAGTATTAAAGTCAAACGCGATCAATGTTTGTCATACGCAAAGCTATCTTTAAAGCAATTTCAAAAACCAAGTACTAAAAATAGTTGTAATCGAAATCGCGATTATATCATTCACAGCTCTAATTCAAACCGTAATGTTTGTCTCGCAACGCTAATTAAAAATCGCGAAATGCTCATTGCTGGACGTTGGGGCGGCAATGGCCAGCCCAATACAACTACAACTACTTCTACTACTACCACCACCATTTCTATTAAAGCTAAAGTGAGTGCAGTGACAAAGTAGTAACATAAAATGACGCTCCATCTGCATGCAGAGATGGAGCGCCATTAATAGTTGCCCTCTTGAGCGACACTTTGTCTGGGCCTCTTCGGCATACGCCTCTTCTTTTCTTCGGCAGTCCACCATTTCTGAAACCCTGAGCTTGCTCGATAGCGAATGGCCATTAGCTCGGGAACAGCCATCGACCATTCGACAGTGCAATCGAGCAATTTCGAGCGTTTCGCCTATTCGCGCCTAACACCGATCGCGATCGCGGTATCCATGTGGAACTTGAAAAGTCGAGATCAAGGTTGATCAGCAAACGGCATGCTCCGTTTTGCTATCAACTTTGAACTGATTTTTCAAGTTCCCCGGTAACTGACCATCGTGCAGAAACGAAGGCCAGCACCGGCCCCTGCCTACTTAAATCTAACATTCATTCCAGAGAGTATGCTACCTGCCTACCTATAGCTATATTTAAAAAAGGAGCAAGAGACTCATTCTCACAAACACACATCACTTCACGATTGTCTCTGATGCACCTGAGTGCGAAAGAACCTAACGCCTAGAGAGAACGTCCCGGGACGTTCACTAACAACCACATTCTCATACTCTAGTATATCAATTCCTGAAATCGACTGGCAATGGCTAACGATCTTTGAGAAAATATTTTACTTGGCACGAATAAGTCATTGAAATTAATATAATTCTACCCTTCTTTATGTCGTTTGGTAACGTATGGACGATCAAAGTATTCTAATATGTTAATATTCGTACTCTATTGAATAAGGGAATAAGGAAGAGTGTGTATATATTCCACAAACAATTTATATATTTCATTTACAGTAACTGGAATATATACGTATAAAGAGTATTTGTCATATTATAAAGTCCGACGCATTTCCACTTCCTAACCACACACACACACACACACACACGCACACACACACACAAGTGGATAATACGTCGGGCACGATACGCTAACCATTTCCAATCGCTCACATGTTTAAATAATAACAATTTCATCATGCCCATTGCTCTCACTCTCCGAAGTAGCACCTGGGCTCTTGAGAGAGATCGAACAATGAACATGGAAACAATATCCTGAAAATCCTAGCTATAAAATCATGTTAGTTTCTGATTTTTCTAACGGACTAATGTTCTTTGGTTCTCAACAATTACTTTAATTGACTCAGAATTAAGAATTTTATTCTCTAACTTTAGAAATGAAGAGTGTACTAATGTACAACTACTGTAATATTCGATAAAACAATAAGAGAAATTGAAATTTAATAGAAAATGAGACTCTAAGTGAAATAGCAATATGAATGATTCTATTTTAAACTTTTAACACATTTTCAAAAATACTTAGGTGATCCCTTTGTCGAAGCAGCTGTTTCTAATATCACAAGAATGTTTTACAAGTAGTTGATCGATTCAGAGACCTAACCGTCGCGAAATGTTTTCTTGTACGATATTTACTGTGATATTTCAGCGATTAAATTAACTTTAACGCGAATAATCAATCATTTCAATCGACTGTATGTTAGTCGAACTTTAAAAATCAAAAAGCAGACTGAACCTATTGATACAATTAATGTACCACTAAGTTCCCAATCTTATTATCTGAATATTCGATGTTGAAGGTTGTGTTATATCTTACATATCATAGTACAGAATAAAGTTACGTTACTCGTAATTCGGTAAAAAGTCAAAGTATTGTTGCTAGTATTTACAGTTAACTTTAAACGCGACGTACAAGAAAACCCTATCGTATCTAATAAATAAATTAAAATATGCTACTACTCTCGGGTATGCCTCGAGAGGCATATCCGAGGTCACTGCACTCACACAATCAAAAACTACTAAAATGGTACCACCAGTCACCGGTATCGGTACGGACCATTCATCCTACGACATGATCGGTGACTGGAGTTAAAAAGAAAGAGCATGCGACTCACCGATCGCTGTTCGCAATCGGTACATAGCTTAGGAGAAGCCGAGGACCACTCGTTGGCATTCACCAGTACTGGCCACCATGGATCTGCATTAATCCCGACTGATCGATGGTAGCCAGTAGTGGTCACCAGTGCCCCAGAGTGAAGGTAGGAGTAGACCAGTGTAGCCCAGTGTAGCCCAGGGTAGCCCAGGGTAGCCCAGGATAGTCCAGGATAGTCCAGGAGGGTCTGCTGGTCCTCCCCCATCCTCGCAGTTGAAGAGTTCGCGAGGAACTGAGCCCTCCACTGTCAAGACTGTCCTTATAAGGTCGAAGGTCCCCAGCATACTCGCGACCTCCTTGAGTTTCATCGCGTCCTCCTTTTTAGTCTATTATTTAATTGTTAATCCTACGTTAATGTAACATTTTACATATATTTAATAAAAATGCAAAGTAAAATTACAAAATCCAATTTATTATTCTTTTCCATTGGTTATAAATTTCAGTATGATTGATGTTTAACAATGTATCAATATAATCATTGACGCCCATGTTTTAGTATCTGAAATTTAATCGGCGCACAATGTCTTAATACAATTTAATACAATCCCGCAGCCGATTAGCCTAGCAGCATCCTCGATGGGAATGTACTCCATCGGCGATGCTGCTGGTTTCCAGGTCTACCACGTGGAGGTTGCTGCGAATGAGACCCTGGGAGGCGGATAGAAATTCAATTCCATCGACCTCCGTTTCTAATTCGACATATAGTATTATTATCAACGCATTTGTGGGTTTCGCACTTAAAAATAATCCCACGCCAGCTGCCTTCTTTCTTGAGTCTGTACTGAAATGCAGGAACACATAGCAATAAATAGTAATATGGGATTAATATAGCATAATTAGTAAATGAAGCGATGTATCCCACGGCGGTCGATCGATGTCTTCTTCCTTGAGCCTGAAATAATGTATCCTAGAGTTCACGCTCAACGCATCACTTATATTATACAATCATCGCAGTATGGGGAGTAAATCAAGGAAGAAATCCTTGATTCGAGCATGAGGCGAATCAGAAAAGAAGTCTCTTATTCAACAAGAGCAAAATTGGGGGATACAATCTTAATTCTGACATAGTTTCGCCTTATAAAACGATACATTCGTCTCACATATGCCGAGCAATTATGGTGACAAGACGCACAGGAACGGAATCAAGGAGGAAGTTCTTGATTCGATATGAGAAAAATCAGAGAAGAGGAATCTGATTGGAAATAGGCAATATCACGGTAATGCGAAACAAACCACTATCAGAATTAAAATAAAGAATAACTACTCGGCATATTTAACACAATTCGCAGTCATTCGCCTAGCACCATCCTCGACAGGGACTACTCTGACGGCGATAGTTCTAGTTTCCAGGTCCACCACGTGGGGGTTGCTGCGAATGAGACCCTGGGAGGTGGGTGGAAATTCAATTCCACCCACCTCCCGTTCTTATTCTAAACCTTATTTTAAACGCAGTGATCAGTATCGCACTTAAGAATAATTCCGCGGCGGCTGTCTTCTTTCTTGAGTCTGAAATAATGGAGTATCCCACGGCGGATGATCGACGTCTTCTTTCGCACGCTTAATTCTAACGCAGTTCAACCGCAACGCATACTTTTATTATACAATCATCGCAGTACAGGGAGGGAATCAAGGAAGAAGTCCTTGATTCGAGCGTGAGGCGAATCAGAGAAAAAGTCTCTGACTCAGCAAGCTCAAAATGAGGGGCTACAATCTTAACTCGGACATAGCTTCGCCTTATAAGAGGTCTCATAGGGACCAAGGCTACATCCGGCTGACCGATGGGAAGGTCGGGATACTTTTGGTCGTAAATGACATTAGACTATACAAACCAGGTTGCCAAAGTGGAAAACTTGGATTCCGCTGGGCAGAACAGCCAGGAAGGCCGGGGGTAGCCATTTGACTTAGCAGTGATGGGACTCCAGGGCGAGGTCTCATAGGAACCGAGGCTACATCCGGCAGACCGATGGGAAGGTCGGGATACTTTTGGTCGAAAATGACTTTAGACTATACAAACCAGGTTTCCAAAGTCTAAAACTTGGATTCCGTCGGCCAGAATTCGCAGGAAGGTCGGGGGTAGCCATTTAACTTCGCAGTGATGGGACTCCAGGACAAGGTCTCATAGCGACCAAGGCTACATCCGACTGACCGATGGGAAGGATGGGATACTTTTGGTCGAAATTGACTTCAGACTATAGAAATCAGGTTTCCAAAGTGGAAAACTTGGATTCCGTCGGCCAGAATTTCCAGGAAGGTCGGGGGTAGCCATTTGACTTAGCAGTGATGGGACTCCAGGACAAGGTCTCATAGCGACCAAGGCTACATCCGGCTGACCGATGGGAAGGTCGGGATACTTTTGGTCGAAATTGACTTTAGACTATTCAATCCAGGATCCAAAGTCTAAAACTTGGATTCCGTCGGCCAGAATTCGCAGGAAGGCCGGGGGTAGCCATTTGAATTAGCAGTGATGGGACTCCAGGACGAGGTCTCATAGGGACCAAAGCTACATCCGGCAGACCGATGGGAAGGTCGGGATACTTTTGGTCGAAAATGACTTTAGACTATACAAACCAGGTTTCCAAAGTGGAAAACTTGGATTCCGTCGGCCAGAATTGCCAGGAAGGCCGGGTGTAGCCATTTGACTTAGCAGTGATGGGACTCCAGGACGAGGTCTCATAGGGACCAAAGCTACATCCTGCTGACCGATGGGAAGGTCGGGATACTTTTGGTCGAAATTGACTTTAGACTATTCAATCCAGGTTTCCAAAGTGTAAAACTTGGATTCCGTCGGCCAGAATTGCCAGGAAGGCCGGGGGTAGCCATTTGACTTAGCAGTGATGGGACTCCAGGACGAGGTCTCATAGGGACCAAAGCTACATCTGCCTGAGCGATGGGAAGGTCGGGATACTTTTGGTCAAAATTGACTTTAGACTATACAAACCAGGTTTCCAAAGTGGAAAACTTGGATTCCGTCGGCCAGAATTGCCAGGAAGGCCGGGGGTAGCCATTTGACTTAGCAGTGATGGGACTCCAGGACGAGGTCTCATAGGGACCAAAGCTACATCCGGCTAACCGATGGGAAGGTCGGGATACTTTTGGTCGAAATTGACTTTAGACTATACAAACCAGGTTTCCAAAGTGGAAAACTTGGATTCCGTCGGCCAGAATTGCCAGGAAGGCCGGGGGTAGCCATTTGACTTAGCAGTGATGGGACTGCAGGGCGAGGTCTCATAGGAACCGAGGCTACATCCGGCAGACCGATGGGAAGGTCGGCATACTTTTGGTCGAAAATGACTTTAGACTATACAAACCAGGTTTCCAAAGTCTAAAACTTGGATTCCGTCGGCCAGAATTCGCAGGAAGGTCGGGGGTAGCCATTTAACTTCGCAGTGATGGGACTCCAGGACAAGGTCTCATAGCGACCAAGGCTACATCCGACTGACCGATGGGAAGGATGGGATACTTTTGGTCGAAATTGACTTCAGACTATAGAAATCAGGTTTCCAAAGTGGAAAACTTGGATACCGTCGGCCAGAATTTCCAGGAAGGTCGGGGGTAGCCATTTGACTTAGCAGTGATGGGACACCAGGGCAAGGTCTCATAGCGACCAAGGCTACATCCGGCTGACCGATGGGAAGGTCGGGATACTTTTGGTCGAAATTGAATTTAGACTATTCAATCCAGGTTTCCAAAGTGGACAACTTGGATTCCGTCGGCCAGAATTGCCAGGAAGGCCGGGGGTAGCCATTTGACTAAGCAGTGATGGGACTCCAGGGCGAGGTCTCATAGGAAGCAAGGCTACATCCGGCTGACCGATGGGAAGGTCGGGATACTTTTGGTCGAAATTGACTTTAGACTATTCTATCCAGGTTTCCAAAGTCTAAAACTTGGATTCCGACGGCCAGAATTGCCAGGAAGGCCGGGGGTAGCCATTTGACTTAGCAGTGATGGGACTCCAGGACGAGGTCTCATAGGGACCAAAGCTACAGCCGGCTGACCGATGGGAAGGTCGGGATACTTTTGGTCGAAATTGACTTTAGACTATACAAACCAGGTTTCCAAAGTGGAAAACTTGGATTCCGCTGGGCAGAACAGCCAGGAAGGTCGGGGGTAGCCATTTGACTTAGCTGTGATGTGACTCCCGGACGAGGTCTCATAAAGACCAAGGCTACATCCGCCTGACCGATGGGAAGGTTGGGATACTTTTGGTCGAAAATGACTTTCGACTATACAAACCAGGTTTCCAAAGTGGAAAACTTGGATTCCGTCGGCCAGAATTGCCAGGAAGGCCGGGGGTAGCCATTTGACTTAGCAGTGATGGGACTCCAGGGCGAGGTCTCATAGGAACCGAGGCTACATCCGGCAGACCGATGGGAAGGTCGGGATACTTTTGGTCGAAAATGACTTTAGACTATACAAACCAGGTTTCCAAAGTCTAAAACTTGGATTCCGTCGGCCAGAATTCGCAGGAAGGTCGGGGGTAGCCATTTAACTTCGCAGTGATGGGACTCCAGGACAAGGTCTCATAGCGACCAAGGCTACATCCGACTGACCGATGGGAAGGATGGGATACTTTTGGTCGAAATTGACTTCAGACTATAGAAATCAGGTTTCCAAAGTGGAAAACTTGGATTCCGTCGGCCAGAATTTCCAGGAAGGTCGGGGGTAGCCATTTGACTTAGCAGTGATGGGACTCCAGGACAAGGTCTCATAGCGACCAAGGCTACATCCGGCTGACCGATGGGAAGGTCGGGATACTTTTGGTCGAAATTGACTTTAGACTATTCAATCCAGGATCCAAAGTCTAAAACTTGGATTCCGTCGGCCAGAATTCGCAGGAAGGCCGGGGGTAGCCATTTGACTTAGCAGTGATGGGACTCCAGGCCGAGGTCTCATAGGGACCGAGGCTACATCCGGCAGACCGATGGGAAGGTCGGGATACTTTTGGTCGAAAATGACTTTATACTATACAAACCAGGTTTCCAAAGTCTAAAACTTGGATTCCGTCGGCCAGAATCGCCAGGAAGGCCGGGGGTAGCCATTTGACTTAGCAGTGATGGGACTCCAGGACGAGGTCTCATAGGGACCAAAGCTACATCCGGCTGACCGATGGGAAGGTCGGGATACTTTTGGTCGAAATTGACTTTAGACTATTCAATCCAGGTTTCCAAAGTGGAAAACTAGGATTCCGTCGGCCAGAATTCGCAGGAAGGTCGGGGGTAGCCATTTGACTTAGCAGTGATGGGACTCCAGGACGAGGTCTCATAGGGACCAAAGCTACATCCGGCTGACCCATGGGAAGGTCGGGATACTTTTGGTCGAAATTGACTTTAGACTATTCAATCCAGGTTTCCAAAGTGGAAAACTTGGATTCCGTCGGCCAGAATTCGCAGGAAGGTCGGGGTAGCCATTTGACTTAGCTGTGATGGGACTCCAGGACGATGTCTCATAGGAGTCCTAGGCTACATCCGGCTGACCGATGGGAAGGTCGGGATACTTTTCGTGGAAAATGTCTTTACACTATACAATATAGGTTTCCAAAGTGGAAAACTTGGATTCCGTCGGACAGAATTATCAGGAAGGTCGGGGGTAGCCATTTGACTTAGCAGTGATGGGACTCCAGGACAAGGTCTCATAGCGACCAAGGCTACATCCGACTGACCGATGGGAAGGATGGGATACTTTTGGTCGAAATTGACTTCAGACTATAGAAATCAGGTTTCCAAAGTGGAAAACTTGGATACCGTCGGCCAGAATTTCCAGGAAGGTCGGGGGTAGCCATTTGACTTAGCAGTGATGGGACACCAGGGCAAGGTCTCATAACGACCAAGGCTACATCCGGCTGACCGATGGGAAAGTCGGGATACTTTTGGTCGAACTCGACTTTAGACTATTCAATCCAGGTTTCCAAAGTGTAAAACTTGGATTCCGTCGGCCAGAATTGCCAGGAAGGCCGGGTGTAGCCATTTGACTTAGCAGTGATGGGACTCCAGGACGAGGTCTCATAGGGACCAAAGCTACATCCTGCTGACCGACGGGAAGGTCGGGATACTTTTGGTCGAAATTGACTTTAGACTATTCAATCCAGGTTTCCAAAGTGTAAAACTTGGATTCCGTCGGCCAGAATTGCCAGGAAGGCCGGGGGTAGCCATTTGACTTAGCAGTGATGGGACTCCAGGACGAGGTCTCATAGGGACCAAAGCTACATCTGCCTGAGCGATGGGAAGGTCGGGATACTTTTGGTCAAAATTGACATTAGACTATACAAACCAGGTTTCCAAAGTGGAAAACTTGGATTCCGTCGGCCAGAATTGCCAGGAAGGCCGGGGGTAGCCATTTGACTTAGCAGTGATGGGACTCCAGGACGAGGTCTCATAGGGACCAAAGCTACATCCGGCTGACCGATGGGAAGGTCGGGATACTTTTGGTCGAAATTGACTTTAGACTATACAAACCAGGTTTCCAAAGTGGAAAACTTGGATTCCGTCGGCCAGAATTGCCAGGAAGGCCGGGGGTAGCCATTTGACTTAGCAGTGATGGGACTGCAGGGCGAGGTCTCATAGGAACCGAGGCTACATCCGGCAGACCGATGGGAAGGTCGGGATACTTTTGGTCGAAAATGACTTTAGACTATTCAATCCAGGTTTCCAAAGTCTAAAACTTGGATTCCGTCGGCCAGAATTGCCAGGAAGGCCGGGGTTAGCCATTTGACTTAGCAGTGATGGGACTCCAGGACGAGGTCTCATAGGGACCAAAGCTACATCCGGCGGACCGATGGGAAGGTCGGGATACTTTTGGTCGAAATTGACTTTAGACTATTCAATCCAGGTTTCCAAAGTGTAAAACTTGGATTCCGTCGGCCAGAATTGCCAAGAAGGCCGGGGGTAGCTATTTGACTTAGCAGTGATGGGACTCCAGGACGAGGTCTCATAGGGACCAAAGCTACATCTGCCTCAGCGATGGGAAGGTCGGGATACTTTTGGTCGAAATTGACTTTAGACTATACAAACCAGGTTTCCAAAGTGGAAAACTTGGATTCCGTCGGCCAGAATTGCCAGGAAGGCCGGGGGTAGCCATTTGACTTAGAAGTGATGGGACTCCAGGACAAGGTCTCATAGCGACCAAGGCTACATCCGACTGACCGATGGGAAGGATGGGATACTTTTGGTCGAAATTGACTTCAGACTATAGAAATCAGGTTTCCAAAGTGGAAAACTTGGATACCGTCGGCCAGAATTTCCAGGAAGGTCGGGGTTAGCCATTTGACTTAGCAGTGATGGGACTCCAGGACAAGGTCTCATAGCGACCAAGGCTACATCCGGCTGACCGATGGGAAGGTCGGGATACTTTTGGTCGAAATTGAATTTAGACTATTCAATCCAGGTTTCCAAAGTGTAAAACTTGGATTCCGTCGGCCAGAATTGCCAAGAAGGCCGGGGGTAGCTATTTGACTTAGCAGTGATGGGACTCCAGGACGAGGTCTCATAGGGACCAAAGCTACATCTGCCTCAGCGATGGGAAGGTCGGGATACTTTTGGTCGAAATTGACTTTAGACTATACAAACCAGGTTTCCAAAGTGGAAAACTTGGATTCCGTCGGCCAGAATTGCCAGGAAGGCCGGGGGTAGCCATTTGACTTAGAAGTGATGGGACTCCAGGACAAGGTCTCATAGCGACCAAGGCTACATCCGACTGACCGATGGGAAGGATGGGATACTTTTGGTCGAAATTGACTTTAGACTATACAAACCAGGTTTCCAAAGTGGAAAACTTGGATTCCGTCGGCCAGAATTGCCAGGAAGGCCGGGGGTAGCCATTTGACTTAGCAGTGATGGGACTCCAGGACAAGGTCTCATAGCGACCAAGGCTACATCCGGCTGACCGATGGGAAGGTCGGGATACTTTTGGTCGAAATTGACTTTAGACTATACAAACCAGGTTTCCAAAGTGGAAAACTTGGATTCCGTCGGCCAGAATTGCCAGGAAGGCCGGGGGTAGCCATTTGACTTAGCAGTGATGGGACTCCAGGACGAGGTCTCATAGAGACCAAAGCTACATCCGGCTGACCGATGGGAAGGTCGGGATACTTTTGGTCGAAATTGACTTTAGACTATACAAACCAGGTTTCCAAAGTGGAAAACTTGGATTCCGTCGGCCAGAATTGCCAGGAAGGCCGGGGGTAGCCATTTGACTAAGCAGTGATGGGACTCCAGGGCGAGGTCTCATAGGAACCAAGGCTACATCCGGCAGACCGATGGGAAGGTCGGGATACTTTTGGTCGAAAATGACTTTAGACTATACAAACCAGGTTTCCAAAGTGGAAAACTTGGATTCCGTCGGCCAGAATTGCCAGGAAGGCCGGGGGTAGCCATTTGACTAAGCAGTGATGGGACTCCAGGGCGAGGTCTCATAGGAAGCAAGGCTACATCCGACTGACCGATGGGAAGGATGGGATACTTTTGGTCGAAATTGACTTCAGACTATAGAAATCAGGTTTCGAAAGTGGAAAACTTGGATTCCGTCGGCCAGAATTCGCAGGAAGGTCGGGGGTAGCCATTTGACTTAGCAGTGATGGGACTCCAGGACGAGGTCTCATAGGGACCAAAGCTACATCCTGCTGACCGATGGGAAGGTCGGGATACTTTTGGTCGAAATTGACTTTAGACTATACAAACCAGGTTTCCAAAGTGGAAAACTTGGATTCCGTCGGCCAGAATTGCCAGGAAGGCCGGGGGTAGCCATTTGACTTAGCAGTGATGGGACTGCAGGGCGAGGTCTCATAGGAACCGAGGCTACATCCGGCAGACCGATGGGAAGGTCGGGATACTTTTGGTCGAAAATGACTTTAGACTATTCAATCCAGGTTTCCAAAGTCTAAAACTTGGATTCCGTCGGCCAGAATTGCCAGGAAGGCCGGGGTTAGCCATTTGACTTAGCAGTGATGGGACTCCAGGACGAGGTCTCATAGGGACCAAAGCTACATCCGGCGGACCGATGGGAAGGTCGGGATACTTTTGGTCGAAATTGACTTTAGACTATTCAATCCAGGTTTCCAAAGTGTAAAACTTGGATTCCGTCGGCCAGAATTGCCAAGAAGGCCGGGGGTAGCTATTTGACTTAGCAGTGATGGGACTCCAGGACGAGGTCTCATAGGGACCAAAGCTACATCTGCCTCAGCGATGGGAAGGTCGGGATACTTTTGGTCGAAATTGACTTTAGACTATACAAACCAGGTTTCCAAAGTGGAAAACTTGGATTCCGTCGGCCAGAATTGCCAGGAAGGCCGGGGGTAGCCATTTGACTTAGAAGTGATGGGACTCCAGGACAAAGTCTCATAGCGACCAAGGCTACATCCGACTGACCGATGGGAAGGATGGGATACTTTTGGTCGAAATTGACTTCAGACTATAGAAATCAGGTTTCCAAAGTGGAAAACTTGGATACCGTCGGCCAGAATTTCCAGGAAGGTCGGGGTTAGCCATTTGACTTAGCAGTGATGGGACTCCAGGACAAGGTCTCATAGCGACCAAGGCTACATCCGGCTGTCCGATGGGAAGGTCGGGATACTTGTGGTCGAAATTGAATTTAGACTATTCAATCCAGGTTTCCAAAGTCTAAAACTTGGATTCCGTCGGCCAGAATTGCCAGGAAGGCCGGGGGTAGCCATTTGAATTAGCAGTGATGGGACTCCAGGACGAGGTCTCATAGGGACCAAAGCTACATCCGGCTGACCGATGGGAAGGTCGGGATACTTTTGGTCGAAATTGACTTTAGACTATTCAATCCAGGTTTCCAAAGTGTAAAACTTGGATTCCGTCGGCCAGAATTGCCAGGAAGGCCGGGGGTAGCCATTTGACTTAGCAGTGATGGGACTCCAGGACGAGGTCTCATAGGGACCAAAGCTACATCTGCCTGAGCGATGGGAAGGTCGGGATACTTTTGGTCAAAATTGACTTTAGACTATACAAACCAGGTTTCCAAAGTGGAAAACTTGGATTCCGTCGGCCAGAATTTCCAGGAAGGTCGGGGTTAGCCATTTGACTTAGCAGTGATGGGACTCCAGGACAAGGTCTCATAGCGACCAAGGCTACATCCGGCTGTCCGATGGGAAGGTCGGGATACTTGTGGTCGAAATTGAATTTAGACTATTCAATCCAGGTTTCCAAAGTCTAAAACTTGGATTCCGTCGGCCAGAATTGCCAGGAAGGCCGGGGGTAGCCATTTGAATTAGCAGTGATGGGACTCCAGGACGAGGTCTCATAGGGACCAAAGCTACATCCGGCTGACCGATGGGAAGGTCGGGATACTTTTGGTCGAAATTGACTTTAGACTATTCAATCCAGGTTTCCAAAGTGTAAAACTTGGATTCCGTCGGCCAGAATTGCCAGGAAGGCCGGGGGTAGCCATTTGACTTAGCAGTGATGGGACTCCAGGACGAGGTCTCATAGGGACCAAAGCTACATCTGCCTGAGCGATGGGAAGGTCGGGATACTTTTGGTCAAAATTGACTTTAGACTATACAAACCAGGTTTCCAAAGTGGAAAACTTGGATTCCGTCGGCCAGAATTGCCAGGAAGGCCGGGGGTAGCCATTTGACTTAGCAGTGATGGGACTCCAGGACGAGGTCTCATAGGGACCAAAGCTACATCCGGCTGACCGATGGAAAGGTCGGGATACTTTTGGTCGAAATTGACTTTAGACTATTCAAACCAGGTTTCCAAAGCGGAAAACTTGGATTCCGTCGGCCAGAATTGCCAGGAAGGCCGGGGGTAGCCATTTGACTTAGCAGTGATGGGACTCCAGGACGAGGTCTCATAGGGACCAAAGCTACAGCCGGCTGACCGATGGGAAGGTCGGGATACTTTTGGTCGAAATTGACTTTAGACTATACAAACCAGGTTTCCAAAGTGGAAAACTTGGATTCCGTCGGCCAGAATTGCCAGGAAGGCCGGGGGTAGCCATTTGACTTAGCAGTGATGGGACTCCAGGACGAGGTCTCATAGGGACCAAAGCTACATCTGCCTGAGCGATGGGAAGGTCGGGATACTTTTGGTCGAAATTGACTTTAGACTATACAAACCAGGTTTCCAAAGTGGAAAACTTGGATTCCGTCGGCCAGAATTGCCAGGAAGGCCGGGGGTAGCCATTTGACTTAGCAGTGATGGGACTCCAGGACGAGGTCTCATAGAGACCAAAGCTACATCCGGCTGACCGATGGGAAGGTCGGGATACTTTTGGTCGAAATTGACTTTAGACTATACAAACCAGGTTTCCAAAGTGGAAAACTTGGATTCCGTCGGCCAGAATTGCCAGGAAGGCCGGGGGTAGCCATTTGACTAAGCAGTGATGGGACTCCAGGGCGAGGTCTCATAGGAACCAAGGCTACATCCGGCAGACCGATGGGAAGGTCGGGATACTTTTGGTCGAAAATGACTTTAGACTATACAAACCAGGTTTCCAAAGTGGAAAACTTGGATTCCGTCGGCCAGAATTGCCAGGAAGGCCGTGGGTAGCCATTTGACTAAGCAGTGATGGGACTCCAGGGCGAGGTCTCATAGGAAGCAAGGCTACATCCGGCTAACCGATGGGAAGGTCGGGATACTTTTAGTCGAAATTGACTTTAGACTATTCAATCCAGGTTTCCAAAGTGTAAAAATTGGATTCCGTCGGCCAGAATTGCCAGGAAGGCCGGGGGTAGCCATTTGACTAAGCAGTGATGGGACTCCAGGGCGAGGTCTCATAGGAAGCAAGGCTACATCCGGCTAACCGATGGGAAGGTCGGGATACTTTTAGTCGAAATTGACTTTAGACTATTCAATCCAGGTTTCCAAAGTCTAAAACTTGGATTCCGTCGGCCAGAATTGCCAGGAAGGCCGGGGGTAGCCATTTGACTTAGCAGTGATGGGACTCCAGGACGAGGTCTCATAGGGACCAAAGCTACATCCGGCTGACCGATGGGAAGGTCGGGATACATTTGGTCGAAATTGACTTTAGACTATACAAGCCAGGTTTCCAAAGTGGAAAACTTGGATTCCGTCGGCCAGAATTGCCAGGAAGGCCGGGGGTAGCCATTTGACTAAGCAGTGATGGGACTGCAGGGCGAGGTCTCATAGGAACCGAGGCTACATCCGGCAGACCGATGGGAAGGTCGGGATACTTTTGGTCGAAAATGACTTTAGACGATACAAACCAGGTTTCCAAAGTCTAAAACTTGGATTCCGTCGGCCAGAATTGCCAGGAAGGCCGGGGGTAGCCATTTGACTTAGCAGTGATGGGACTCCAGGACGAGGTCTCATAGGGACCAAAGCTACATCCGGCGGACCGATGGGAAGGTCGGGATACTTTTGGTCGAAATTGACTTTAGACTATACAAACCAGGTTTCCAAAGTGGACAACTTGGATTCCGTCGGCCAGAATTGCCAGGAAGGCCGGGGGTAGCCATTTGACTAAGCAGTGATGGGACTCCAGGGCGAGGTCTCATTGGAAGCAAAGCTACATCCGGCTGACCGATGGGAAGGTCGGGATACTTTTGGTCGAAATTGACTTTAGACTATTCTATCCAGGTTTCCAAAGTCTAAAACTTGGATTCCGTCGGCAAGAATTGCCAGGAAGGCCGGGGTTAGCCATTTGACTTAGCAGTGATGGGACTCCAGGACGAGGTCTCATAGGGACCAAAGCTACATCCGGCGGACCGATGGGAAGGTCGGGATACTTTTGGTCGAAATTGACTTTAGACTATACAAACCAGGTTTCCAAAGTGGAAAACTTGGATTCCGTCGGCCAGAAATGCCAAGAAGGCCGGGGGTAGCCATTTGACTTAGAAGTGATGGGACTCCAGGACAAGGTCTCATAGCGACCAAGGCTACATCCGACTGACCGATGGGAAGGATGGGATACTTTTGGTCGAAATTGACTTCAGACTATAGAAATCAGGTTTCCAAAGTGGAAAACTTGGATACCGTCGGCCAGAATTTCCAGGAAGGTCGGGGTTAGCCATTTGACTTAGCAGTGATGGGACTCCAGGACAAGGTCTCATAGCGACCAAGGCTACATCCGGCTGACCGATGGGAAGGTCGGGATACTTTTGGTCGAAATTGAATTTAGACTATTCAATCCAGGTTTCCAAAGTCTAAAACTTGGATTCCGTCGGCCAGAATTGCCAGGAAGGCCGGGGGTAGCCATTTGACTTAGCAGTGATGGGACTCCAGGACGAGGTCTCATAGGGACCAAAGCTACATCCGGCTGACCGATGGGAAGGTCGGGATACATTTGGTCGAAATTGACTTTAGACTATACAAGCCAGGTTTCCAAAGTGGAAAACTTGGATTCCGTCGGCCAGAATTGCCAGGAAGGCCGGGGGTAGCCATTTGACTAAGCAGTGATGGGACTCCAGGGCGAGGTCTCATTGGAAGCAAAGCTACATCCGGCTGACCGATGGGAAGGTCGGGATACTTTTGGTCGAAATTGACTTTAGACTATTCTATCCAGGTTTCCAAAGTCTAAAACTTGGATTCCGTCGGCAAGAATTGCCAGGAAGGCCGGGGTTAGCCATTTGACTTAGCAGTGATGGGACTCCAGGACGAGGTCTCATAGGGACCAAAGCTACATCCGGCTGACCGATGGGAAGGTCGGGATACTTTTGGTCGAAATTGACTTTAGACTATTCAATCCAGGTTTCCAAAGTGTAAAACTTGGATTCCGTCGGCCAGAATTGCCAGGAAGGCCGGGGGTAGCCATTTGACTTAGCAGTGATGGGACTCCAGGACGAGGTCTCATAGGGACCAAAGCTACATCTGCCTGAGCGATGGGAAGGTCGGGATACTTTTGGTCAAAATTGACTTTAGACTATACAAACCAGGTTTCCAAAGTGGAAAACTTGGATTCCGTCGGCCAGAATTGCCAGGAAGGCCGGGGGTAGCCATTTGACTTAGCAGTGATGGGACTCCAGGACGAGGTCTCATAGGGACCAAAGCTACATCCGGCTGACCGATGGAAAGGTCGGGATACTTTTGGTCGAAATTGACTTTAGACTATTCAAACCAGGTTTCCAAAGCGGAAAACTTGGATTCCGTCGGCCAGAATTGCCAGGAAGGCCGGGGGTAGCCATTTGACTTAGCAGTGATGGGACTCCAGGACGAGGTCTCATAGGGACCAAAGCTACATCTGCCTGAGCGATGGGAAGGTCGGGATACTTTTGGTCGAAATTGACTTTAGACTATACAAACCAGGTTTCCAAAGTGGAAAACTTGGATTCCGTCGGCCAGAATTGCCAGGAAGGCCGGGGGTAGCCATTTGACTTAGCAGTGATGGGACTCCAGGACGAGGTCTCATAGAGACCAAAGCTACATCCGGCTGACCGATGGGAAGGTCGGGATACTTTTGGTCGAAATTGACTTTAGACTATACAAACCAGGTTTCCAAAGTGGAAAACTTGGATTCCGTCGGCCAGAATTGCCAGGAAGGCCGGGGGTAGCCATTTGACTAAGCAGTGATGGGACTCCAGGGCGAGGTCTCAAAGGAACCAAGGCTACATCCGGCAGACCGATGGGAAGGTCGGGATACTTTTGGTCGAAAATGACTTTAGACTATACAAACCAGGTTTCCAAAGTGGAAAACTTGGATTCCGTCGGCCAGAATTGCCAGGAAGGCCGGGGGTAGCCATTTGACTAAGCAGTGATGGGACTCCAGGGCGAGGTCTCATAGGAAGCAAGGCTACATCCGGCTAACCGATGGGAAGGTCGGGATACTTTTAGTCGAAATTGACTTTAGACTATTCAATCCAGGTTTCCAAAGTGTAAAAATTGGATTCCGTCGGCCAGAATTGCCAGGAAGGCCGGGGGTAGCCATTTGACTAAGCAGTGATGGGACTCCAGGGCGAGGTCTCATAGGAAGCAAGGCTACATCCGGCTAACCGATGGGAAGGTCGGGATACTTTTAGTCGAAATTGACTTTAGACTATTCAATCCAGGTTTCCAAAGTCTAAAACTTGGATTCCGTCGGCCAGAATTGCCAGGAAGGCCGGGGGTAGCCATTTGACTTAGCAGTGATGGGACTCCAGGACGAGGTCTCATAGGGACCAAAGCTACATCCGGCTGACCGATGGGAAGGTCGGGATACATTTGGTCGAAATTGACTTTAGACTATACAAGCCAGGTTTCCAAAGTGGAAAACTTGGATTCCGTCGGCCAGAATTGCCAGGAAGGCCGGGGGTAGCCATTTGACTTAGCAGTGATGGGACTCCAGGACGAGGTCTCATAGGGACCAAAGCTACATCTGCCTGAGCGATGGGAAGGTCGGGATACTTTTGGTCGAAATTGACTTTAGACTATACAAACCAGGTTTCCAAAGTGGACAACTTGGATTCCGTCGGCCAGAATTGCCAGGAAGGCCGGGGGTAGCCATTTGACTAAGCAGTGATGGGACTCCAGGGCGAGGTCTCATTGGAAGCAAAGCTACATCCGGCTGACCGATGGGAAGGTCGGGATACTTTTGGTCGAAATTGACTTTAGACTATTCTATCCAGGTTTCCAAAGTGGAAAACTTGGATTCCGTCGGCCAGAATTCGCAGGAAGGTCGGGGGTAGACATTTGAATTAGCAGTGATGGGACTCCAGGACGAGGTCTCATAGGGACCAAAGCTACATCCGGCGGACCGATGGGAAGGTCGGGATACTTTTGGTCGAAATTGACTTTAGACTATACAAACCAGGTTTCCAAAGTGGAAAACTTGGATTCCGTCGGCCAGAATTGCCAAGAAGGCCGGGGGTAGCCATTTGACTTAGCAGTGATGGGACTCCAGGACGAGGTCTCATAGGGACCAAAGCTACATCTGCCTGAGCGATGGGAAGGTCGGGATACTTTTGGTCGAAATTGACTTTAGACTATACAAACCAGGTTTCCAAAGTGGAAAACTTGGATTCCGTCGGCCAGAATTGCCAGGAAGGCCGGGGGTAGCCATTTGACTTAGCAGTGATGGGACTCCAGGACGAGGTCTCATAGGGACCAAAGCTACATCCGGCTGACCGATGGGAAGGTCGGGATACTTTTGGTCGAAATTGACTTTAGACTATACAAACCAGGTTTCCAAAGTGGAAAACTTGGATTCCGTCGGCCAGAATTGCCAGGAAGGCCGGGGGTAGCCATTTGACTTAGCAGTGATGGGACTGCAGGGCGAAGTCTCATAGGAACCGAGGCTACATCCGGCAGACCGATGGGAAGGTCGGGATACTTTTGGTCGAAAATGACTTTAGACGATACAAACCAGGTTTCCAAAGTCTAAAACTTGGATTCCGTCGGCCAGAATTGCCAGGAAGGCCGGGGGTAGCCATTTGACTTAGCAGTGATGGGACTCCAGGACGAGGTCTCATAGGGACCAAAGCTACATCCGGCTGACCGATGGGAAGGTCGGGATACTTTTGGTCGAAATTGACTTTGGACTATTCAATCAAGGTTTCCAAAGTGGAAAACTTGGATTCCGTCGGCCAGAATTCGCAGGAAGGTCGGGGGTAGCCATTTGACTTAGCAGTGATGGGACTGCAGGGCGAAGTCTCATAGGAACCGAGGCTACATCCGGCAGACCGATGGGAAGGTCGGGATACTTTTGGTCGAAATTGACTTTAGACTATTCAATCCAGGTTTCCAAAGTGGAAAACTTGGATTCCGTCGGCCAGAATTCGCAGGAAGGTCGGGGGTAGACATTTGACTTAGCAGTGATGGGACTCCAGGACGAGGTCTCATAGGGACCAAAGCTACATCCGGCTGACCGATGGGAAAGTCGGGATACTTTTGGTCGAAATCGACTTTAGACTATTCAATCCAGGTTTCCAAAGTGTAAAACTTGGATTCCGTCGGCCAGAATTGCCAGGATGGCCGGGTGTAGCCATTTGACTTAGCAGTGATGGGACTCCAGGACGAGGTCTCATAGGGACCAAAGCTACATCCGGCTGACCGATGGGAAGGTCGGGATACTTTTGGTCGAAAATGACTTTAGACTATACAAACCAGGTTTCCAAAGTCTAAAACTTGGATTCCGTCGGCCAGAATTGCCAGGAAGGCCGGGGGTAGCCATTTGACTTAGCAGTGATGGGACTCCAGGACGAGGTCTCATAGGGATCAAAGCTACATCCGGCAGACCGATGGGAAGGGCGGGATACTTTTGGTCGAAAATGACTTTAGACTATACAAACCAGGTTTCCAAAGTCTAAAACTTGGATTCCGTCGGCCAGAATTGCCAGGAAGGCCGGGGGTAGCCATTTGACTTAGCAGTGATGGGACTCCAGGACGAGGTCTCATAGGGACCAAAGCTACATCTGGCTGAGCGATGGGAAGGTCGGGATACTTTTGGTCGAAATTGATTTTAGACTATACAAACCAGGTTTCCAAAGAGGAAAACTTGGATTCCGTCAGCCAGAATTGCCAGGAAGGCCGGGGGTAGCCATTTGACTTGGCTGATATGGAACTCCAGGACGATATCTCATAGAGACCAAGGCTACATCCGACTGACCGATGGGAAGGATGGGATACTTTTGGTCGAAATTGACTTCAGACTATAGAAATCTGGTTTCCAAAGTGGAAAACTTGGATTCCGTCGGCCACAATAGCCAGGAAGGTCGAGGGTAGCAGCCATTGGAATTAGCAGTGATGGGACTCCAGAACGAGGTCTAATAGCGACTAAGGCTTCATCCGGCTGTCCGATGGGAAGGTTGGGATACTTTTGGTCGAAATTGACTTCAGACTATAGAAATCAGGTTTCCAAAGTGGAAAACTTGGATTCCGTCGGCCAGAATTGCCAGGAAGGCCGGGGGTAGCCATTTGACTTAGCAGTGATGTGACTCCAGGACGAGGTCTCATAGGGACCAAAGCTACATCCGGCTGACCGATGGGAAGGTCGGGATACTTTTGGTCGAAATTGACTTTAGACTATACAAACCAGGTTTCCAAATTGGAAAACTTGGGTTCCGTCGGCCAGAATTGCCAAGAAGGCCGGGGGAAGCCATTTGACTTAGCAGTGATGGGACTCCAGGACGAGGTCTCATAGGGACCAAAGCTACATCTGCCTGAGCGATGGGAAGGTCGGGATACTTTTGGTCGAAATTGACTTTAGACTATACAAACCAGGTTTCCAAAGTGGAAAACTTGGATTCCGTCGGCCAGAATTGCCAGGAAGGCCGGGGGTAGCCATTTGACTTAGCTGTGATGGGACTCCAGGACGATGTCTCATAGGAGTCCTAGGCTACATCCGGCTGACCGATGGGAAGGTCGGGATACTTTTCGTGGAAAATGTCTTTACACTATACAATATAGGTTTCCAAAGTGGAAAACTTGGATTCCGTCGGACAGAATTATCAGGAAGGTCGGGGGTAGCCATTTGACTTAGCAGTGATGGGACTCCAGGACAAGGTCTCATAGCGACCAAGGCTACATCCGACTGACCGATGGGAAGGATGGGATACTTTTGGTCGAAATTGACTTCAGACTATAGAAATCAGGTTTCCAAAGTGTAAAACTTGGATTCCGTCGGCCAGAATAGCCAGGAAGGTCGGGGGAAGCAGCCATTTGACTCAGCAGTGATGGGACTCCAGGACGAGGTCTCATAGCGGCCAAGGCTACATCCGCCTGACCGATGGGAAGGTTGGGATACTTTTGTTGGAAAATGACTTTAGACTATACAATCCAGGTTGCCAAAGTGTAAAACTTGGATTCCGTCGGCCAGAATGTCCAGGAAGGTCGGGGGAAGCAGCCATTTGACTCAGCAGTGATGGGACTCCAGGACGAGGTCTCATAGCGGCCAAGGCTACATCCGCCTGACCGATGGGAAAGTCGGGATACTTTTGGTCGAAATCGACTTTAGACTATTCAATCCAGGTTTCCAGAGTGGAAAACTTGGATTCCGTCGGGCAGAATAGCCAGGAAGGTCGGGGGTAGCCATTTGACTTAGCAGTGATGGGACTCCAGGACGATGTCTCATAGGGAGCAAGGCTACATCCGGCTGACCGATGGAAAGGTCGGGATACTTTTGGTCGAAATTGACTTTAGACTATTCAATCCAGATTCCCAAAGTGGAAAACTTGGATTCCGTCGGGCAGAATTGCCAGGAAGGCCGGGGGTAGCCATTTGACTTAGCAGTGATGGGACTCCAGGACAAGGTCTCATAGCGACCAAGGCTACATCCGGCTGACCGATGGAATGGTCGGGATACTTTTGGTCGAAAATGACTTTAGACTATACAGTCCAGGTTGCCAATGTAGAAAACTTGGATTCCGTCGGCCAGAATTCCCATGAAGTTCGCGGGTAGCCATTTGACTTAGCAGTGATGGGACTCCCGGACGAGATCTCATAGCTACCAAGGCTATATCCGACTGACCGATGGGAAGGTCGGGATACTTTTGGTCGAAAATGACTTTAGACTATACAAACCAGGTTGCTAAAGTGGAAAACTTGGATTCCGTCGGCCAGAATAGCCAGGAAGGTCAGGGGAAGCAGGCATTTGACTCAGCAGTGATGGGACTCCAGGACGAGGTCTCATAGCGGCCAAGGCTACATCCTCCTGACCGATGGGAAGGTTGGGATACTTTTGGTGGAAAATGACTTCAGACTATAGAAATCAGGTTTCCAAAGTGGAAAACCTGGATTCCGTCGGCCAGAATAGCCAGGAAGGTCGGGGGTAGCCATTTGACTTAGCAGTGATGGGACAGCAGGACGAGGTCTCATAGAGACCAAGGCTACATCCGGCTGACCGATGGGAAGGTCGGGATACTTTTGATCGAAAATGACTTTAGACTATACAATCCAGGTTGCCAAAGTGTAAAACTTGGATTCCGTCGGCCAGAATGTCCAGGAAGGTCGGGGGTAGCCATTTGACTCAGCAGTGATGGGACTCCAGGACGAGGTCTCATAGCGGCCAAGGCTACATCCGACAGACCGATGGGAAGGATGGGATACTTTTGGTCGAAAATGACTTCAGACTATAGAAATCAGGTTTCCAAAGTGGAAAACTTGGATTCCGTCGGCCAGAATAGCCAGGAAGGTCGGGGGAAGCAGCCATTTGACTCAGCAGTGATGGGACTCCAGGACGAGGTCTCATAGCGGCCAAGGCTACATCCGCCTGACCGATGGGAAGGTTGGGATACTTTTGGTGGAAAATGACTTTAGACTATTCAATCCAGGTTTCCAAAGTGGAAAACTTGGATTCCGTCGGGCAGAATAGCCAGGAAGGTCGGGGGTAGCCATTTGACTTAGCAGTGATGGGACTCCAGGACGATGTCTCATAGGGAGCAAGGCTACATCCGGCTGACCGATGGAAAGGTCGGGATACTTTTGTTCGAAATTGACTTTAGACTATTCAATCCAGGTTCCCAAAGTGGAAAACTTGGATTCCGTCGGGCATAATTGCCAGGAAGGCCGGGGGTAGCCATTTGACTTAGCAGTGATGGGACTCCAGGACGAGGTCTCATAGCGGCCAAGGCTACATCCGCCTGACCGATGGGAAGGTTGGGATACTTTTGGTGGAAAATGACTTTAGACTATTCAATCCAGGTTTCCAAAGTGGAAAACTTGGATTCCGTCGGGCAGAATAGCCAGGAAGGTCGGGGGTAGCCATTTGACTTAGCAGTGATGGGACTCCAGGACGATGTCTCATAGGGAGCAAGGCTACATCCGGCTGACCGATGGAAAGGTCGGGATACTTTTGTTCGAAATTGACTTTAGACTATTCAATCCAGGTTCCCAAAGTGGAAAACTTGGATTCCGTCGGGCATAATTGCCAGGAAGGCCGGGGGTAGCCATTTGACTTAGCAGTGATGGGACTCCAGGACAAGGTCTCATAGCGACCAAGGCTACATCCGGCTGACCGATGGAATGGTCGGGATACTTTTGGTCGAAAATGACTTTAGACTATTCAATCCAGGTTTCCAAAGTGGAAAACTTGGATTCCGTCGGACAGAATTATCAGGAAGGTCGGGGGTAGCCATTTGACTTAGCAGTGATGGGACAGCAGGACGAGGTCTCATAGAGACCAAGGCTACATCCGGCTGACCGATGGGAAGGTCGGGATACTTTTGATTGAAAATGACTTTAGACTATAGAAATCAGGTTTCCAAAGTGGAAAACTTGGATTCCGTCGGTCAGAATTATCAGGAAGGTCGGGGGTAGCCATTTGACTTAGCAGTGATGGGACTCCACGACGAGGTCTCATAGCGACCAAGGCTACATCCGCCTGACCGATGGGAAGGACCAGATACTTTTGGTCGAAAATGACTTTAGACTATACAAACCAGGTTGCTAAAGTGTAAAAGTTGGATTCCGTCGACCAGAACTCGCAGGAAGGTCGGGGGTAGCCATTTGACTTAGCAGTGATGGGACTCCAGGACGAGGTCTCATAGGGACCAAAGATACGTCCGGCTGACCGATGGGAAGGTCGGGATACTTTTGGTCGAAATTGACTTTAGACTATTCAATCCAGGTTTCCAAAGTGGAAAACTTGGATTCCGTGGGCCAGAATTGCCAGGAAGGCCGGGGGTAGCAGCCATTTGACGTAGCAGTGATGGGACTCCACGACGAGGTCTCATAGCGACTAAGGCTACATCCGACTGACCGATGGGAAGGTAGGGATACTTTTGGTCGAAATTGACTTCAGACTATAGAAATCAGGTTTCCAAAGTAGAAAACTTGGATTCCGTCGGTCAGAATTATCAGGAAGGTCGGGGGTAGCCATTTGACTTAGCAGTGATGGGACTCCAGGACGAGGTCTCATAGGGACCAAAGCTGCATCCGGCGGACCGATGGGAAGGTCCGGATACTTTTGGTCGAAATTGACTTTAGACTATACAAACCAGGTTTCCAAAGTGGAAAACTTGGCTTCCGTCGGCCAGAATTGCCAGGAAGGCCGGGGGTAGCCATTTGACTTAGCAGTGATGGGACTCCAGGACGAGGTCACACAGGGACCAAAGCTACATCCGGCTGACCGATGGAAAGGTCGGGATACTTTTGGTCGAAAATGACTTTAGACTATACAGTCCAGGTTGCCAATGTAGAAAACTTGGATTCCGTCGGCCAGAATTCCCATGAAGGTCGCGGGTAGCCATTTGACTTAGCAGTGATGGGACTCCAGGACGAGATCTCATGTCTACCAAGGCTACATCCGACTGACCGATGGGAAGGTCGGGATACTTTTGGTCGAAAATGACTTTAGACTATACAATCCAGGTTGCCAAAGTGTAAAACTTGGATTCCGTCGGCCAGAATTCGCAGGAAGGTCGGGGGTAGCCATTTAACTTAGCAGTGATGGGACTCCAGGACAAGGTCTCATAGCGACCAAGGCTACATCCGACTGACCGATGAGAAGGATGGGATACTTTTGGTCGAAATTGACTTCAGACTATAGAAATCAGGTTTCCAAAGTGGAAAACTTGGATTCCGTCGGCCAGAATAGCCAGGAAGGTCGAGGGTAGCAGCCATTGGAATTAGCAGTGATGGGACTCCAGAACGAGGTCTAATAGCGTCTAAGGCTTCATCCGGCTGTCCGATGGGAAGGTTGGGATACTTTTGGTCGAAAATGACTTTAGACTATAGAAATCTGGTTTTCAAAGTGGAAAACATGAATTCCGTCGGCCAGAGTAGCTAGGGAGGTCGGGGGTTGCAGCCATTTGACTTAGCAGTGATGGGACGTCAGGGCAAGATCTCATAGGAACCAAAGCTACATCGGGCTGACCGATGGGAAGGTCGGGATACTTTTGGTCGAAATTGACTTTAGACTATACAATCCAGGTTTCCAAAGTGGAAAACTTGGATTCCGTCGGCCGGAAATGCCAGGAAGGTGAGGGGTACCATTTGACTTAGCTGTGATGGGACTCCAGGACGATGTCTCATAGGAGTCCTAGGCTACATCCGGCTGACCGATGGGAAGGTCGGGATACTTTTGGTCGAAAGTGACTTTAGACTATTCAATCCAGGTTTCCAAAGTGGAAAACCCACCCCTGCTGGGGGTGCGAACTGCAGACTGACCGGCGTCACACGGCCCGATGCACTTGCAAACATGGTCAAGCGAACCGGATAGATGGAAACGAGCGGAGTGAGAATGAAGCTAAAGAATAACTACTCGGCATATTTCACACAATTCGCAGCTATTGGCCTAGCAACACCCTCGATAGAAGCTACTCTTCGGCGATGCTACTAGTTTCCAGGTCCACCACGTGGAGGTTGCTGCCAGGGACCCTGGGAGGTGGGTGGAAAACACAATTCCAACGACCTCCCTCCTTATTCTAAACCTTATGCTAAACGCAGTCGTCGGTATCGCACTTAAAAATAATCCCACGTCGGCTGTCTTCTTTCTTGAGTCTGAAATAAGGGAGTATCCCACGGCGGATGATCGACGTCTTCTTTCGCACGCTTAATTCTAACGCAGTTCAGTCGCAACGCTTCGCTTTAATTGTACAATCATCGCAGTGTAGGGAGAGAATCAAGGAAGAAGTCCTTGATTCAGTCATTCGAATCAGAGAAGAAGTCTCTGATTCAGCAAAGCAAAGTTAGGGGATACAATCTTAAGTCTAACTTAGTTTCGCCGCACGAAACTACGCACTGGTCGCAGATATGCCGAGCAATTATCGGACCAAGAAGCGAAGGGAGCGAATCAAGGAAGAAGTCCTGGATTCGGCGATTGGAGAAATCAGAGAAGAAGTCTCTGATTGAAAAAGGAGGGTGACGCGAGCAAACCGCGATCAACCGGCCAGACCACAGTCCCGAGTTACGATGCTCGTCCTCTTTCGGATCAGCGGACGACGACGTACTCTTCAGAGGCGCCCGTTAACTTCCCAACGCCCGGCCCTGTGGCTAGGCCACAGGACTAGGGGCGGATTACGAAGAAGTAGGATCCTAGGAAGAGCAGTGCCGTGGGTCGTCGGCGCGAGCACCACCCGGCCCACGGTGTGGCCGTCATGATCTTACTCGCGAGGCCGAACACCGAGGTACGTGAACTGCAGACCGACCGGCGTCACACGGCCCGATGCACTTGCAAACATGGTCAAGCGAACCGGATAGATGGAAACGAGCGGAGTGAGAATGAAGCTAAAGAATAACTACTCGGCATATTTCACACAATTCGCAGCTATTGGCCTAGCAACACCCTCGATAGAAGCTACTCTTCGGCGATGCTACTAGTTTCCAGGTCCACCACGTGGAGGTTGCTGCCAGGGACCCTGGGAGGTGGGTGGAAAACACAATTCCAACGACCTCCCTCCTTATTCTAAACCTTATGCTAAACGCAGTCGTCGGTATCGCACTTAAAAATAATCCCACGTCGGCTGTCTTCTTTCTTGAGTCTGAAATAAGGGAGTATCCCACGGCGGATGATCGACGTCTTCTTTCGCACGCTTAATTCTAACGCAGTTCAGTCGCAACGCTTCGCTTTAATTGTACAATCATCGCAGTGTAGGGAGAGAATCAAGGAAGAAGTCCTTGATTCAGTCATTCGAATCAGAGAAGAAGTCTCTGATTCAGCAAAGCAAAGTTAGGGGATACAATCTTAATTCTAACTTAGTTTCGCCGCACGAAACTACGCACTGGTCGCAGATATGCCGAGCAATTATCGGACCAAGAAGCGAAGGGAGCGAATCAAGGAAGAAGTCCTGGATTCGGCGATTGGAGAAATCAGAGAAGAAGTCTCTGATTGAAAAAGGAGGGTGACGCGAGCAAACCGCGATCAACCGGCCAGACCACAGTCCCGAGTTACGATGCTCGTCCTCTTTCGGATCAGCGGACGACGACGTACTCTTCAGAGGCGCCCGTTAACTTCCCAACGCCCGGCCCTGTGGCTAGGCCACAGGACTAGGGGCGGATTACGAAGAAGTAGGATCCTAGGAAGAGCAGTGCCGTGGGTCGTCGGCGCGAGCACCACCCGGCCCACGGTGTGGCCGTCATGATCTTACTCGCGAGGCCGAACACCGAGGTACGTGAACTGCAGACCGACCGGCGTCACACGGCCCGATGCACTTGCAAACATGGTCAAGCGAACCGGATAGATGGAAACGAGCGGAGTGAGAATGAAGCTAAAGAATAACTACTCGGCATATTTCACACAATTCGCAGCTATTGGCCTAGCAACACCCTCGATAGAAGCTACTCTTCGGCGGTGCTACTAGTTTCCAGGTCCACCACGTGGAGGTTGCTGCCAGGGACCCTGGGAGGTGGGTGGAAAACACAATTCCAACGACCTCCCTCCTTATTCTAAACCTTATGCTAAACGCAGTCGTCGGTATCGCACTTAAAAATAATCCCACGTCGGCTGTCTTCTTTCTTGAGTCTGAAATAAGGGAGTATCCCACGGCGGATGATCGACGTCTTCTTTCGCACGCTTAATTCTAACGCAGTTCAGTCGCAACGCTTCGCTTTAATTGTACAATCATCGCAGTGTAGGGAGAGAATCAAGGAAGAAGTCCTTGATTCAGTCATTCGAATCAGAGAAGAAGTCTCTGATTCAGCAAAGCAAAGTTAGGGGATACAATCTTAAGTCTAACTTAGTTTCGCCGCACGAAACTACGCACTGGTCGCAGATATGCCGAGCAATTATCGGACCAAGAAGCGAAGGGAGCGAATCAAGGAAGAAGTCCTGGATTCGGCGATTGGAGAAATCAGAGAAGAAGTCTCTGATTGAAAAAGGAGGGTGACGCGAGCAAACCGCGATCAACCGGCCAGACCACAGTCCCGAGTTACGATGCTCGTCCTCTTTCGGATCAGCGGACGACGACGTACTCTTCAGAGGCGCCCGTTAACTTCCCAACGCCCGGCCCTGTGGCTAGGCCACAGGACTAGGGGCGGATTACGAAGAAGTAGGATCCTAGGAAGAGCAGTGCCGTGGGTCGTCGGCGCGAGCACCACCCGGCCCACGGTGTGGCCGTCATGATCTTACTCGCGAGGCCGAACACCGAGGTACGTGAACTGCAGACCGACCGGCGTCACACGGCCCGATGCACTTGCAAACATGGTCAAGCGAACCGGATAGATGGAAACGAGCGGAGTGAGAATGAAGCTAAAGAATAACTACTCGGCATATTTCACACAATTCGCAGCTATTGGCCTAGCAACACCATCGATAGAAGCTACTCTTCGGCGATGCTACTAGTTTCCAGGTCCACCACGTGGAGGTTGCTGCCAGGGACCCTGGGAGGTGGGTGGAAAACACAATTCCAACGACCTCCCTCCTTATTCTAAACCTTATGCTAAACGCAGTCGTCGGTATCGCACTTAAAAATAATCCCACGTCGGCTGTCTTCTTTCTTGAGTCTGAAATAAGAGAGTATCCCACGGCGGATGATCGACGTCTTCTTTCGCACGCTTAATTCTAACGCAGTTCAGTCGCAACGCTTCGCTTTAATTGTACAATCATCGCAGTGTAGGGAGAGAATCAAGGAAGAAGTCCTTGATTCAGTCATTCGAATCAGAGAAGAAGTCTCTGATTCAGCAAAGCAAAGTTAGGGGATACAATCTTAATTCTAACTTAGTTTCGCCGCACGAAACTACGCACTGGTCGCAGATATGCCGAGCAATTATCGGACCAAGAAGCGAAGGGAGCGAATCAAGGAAGAAGTCCTGGATTCGGCGATTGGAGAAATCAGAGAAGAAGTCTCTGATTGAAAAAGGAGGGTGACGCGAGCAAACCGCGATCAACCGGCCAGACCACAGTCCCGAGTTACGATGCTCGTCCTCTTTCGGATCAGCGGACGACGACGTACTCTTCAGAGGCGCCCGTTAACTTCCCAACGCCCGGCCCTGTGGCTAGGCCACAGGACTAGGGGCGGATTACGAAGAAGTAGGATCCTAGGAAGAGCAGTGCCGTGGGTCGTCGGCGCGAGCACCACCCGGCCCACGGTGTGGCCGTCATGATCTTACTCGCGAGGCCGAACACCGAGGTACGTGAACTGCAGACCGACCGGCGTCACACGGCCCGATGCACTTGCAAACATGGTCAAGCGAACCGGATAGATGGAAACGAGCGGAGTGAGAATGAAGCTAAAGAATACCTACTCGGCATATTTCACACAATTCGCAGCTATTGGCCTAGCAACACCCTCGATAGAAGCTACTCTTCGGCGGTGCTACTAGTTTCCAGGTCCACCACGTGGAGGTTGCTGCCAGGGACCCTGGGAGGTGGGTGGAAAACACAATTCCAACGACCTCCCTCCTTATTCTAAACCTTATGCTAAACGCAGTCGTCGGTATCGCACTTAAAAATAATCCCACGTCGGCTGTCTTCTTTCTTGAGTCTGAAATAAGGGAGTATCCCACGGCGGATGATCGACGTCTTCTTTCGCACGCTTAATTCTAACGCAGTTCAGTCGCAACGCTTCGCTTTAATTGTACAATCATCGCAGTGTAGGGAGAGAATCAAGGAAGAAGTCCTTGATTCAGTCATTCGAATCAGAGAAGAAGTCTCTGATTCAGCAAAGCAAAGTTAGGGGATACAATCTTAAGTCTAACTTAGTTTCGCCGCACGAAACTACGCACTGGTCGCAGATATGCCGAGCAATTATCGGACCAAGAAGCGAAGGGAGCGAATCAAGGAAGAAGTCCTGGATTCGGCGATTGGAGAAATCAGAGAAGAAGTCTCTGATTGAAAAAGGAGGGTGACGCGAGCAAACCGCGATCAACCGGCCAGACCACAGTCCCGAGTTACGATGCTCGTCCTCTTTCGGATCAGCGGACGACGACGTACTCTTCAGAGGCGCCCGTTAACTTCCCAACGCCCGGCCCTGTGGCTAGGCCACAGGACTAGGGGCGGATTACGAAGAAGTAGGATCCTAGGAAGAGCAGTGCCGTGGGTCGTCGGCGCGAGCACCACCCGGCCCACGGTGTGGCCGTCATGATCTTACTCGCGAGGCCGAACACCGAGGTACGTGAACTGCAGACCGACCGGCGTCACACGGCCCGATGCACTTGCAAACATGGTCAAGCGAACCGGATAGATGGAAACGAGCGGAGTGAGAATGAAGCTAAAGAATAACTACTCGGCATATTTCACACAATTCGCAGCTATTGGCCTAGCAACACCATCGATAGAAGCTACTCTTCGGCGATGCTACTAGTTTCCAGGTCCACCACGTGGAGGTTGCTGCCAGGGACCCTGGGAGGTGGGTGGAAAACACAATTCCAACGACCTCCCTCCTTATTCTAAACCTTATGCTAAACGCAGTCGTCGGTATCGCACTTAAAAATAATCCCACGTCGGCTGTCTTCTTTCTTGAGTCTGAAATAAGAGAGTATCCCACGGCGGATGATCGACGTCTTCTTTCGCACGCTTAATTCTAACGCAGTTCAGTCGCAACGCTTCGCTTTAATTGTACAATCATCGCAGTGTAGGGAGAGAATCAAGGAAGAAGTCCTTGATTCAGTCATTCGAATCAGAGAAGAAGTCTCTGATTCAGCAAAGCAAAGTTAGGGGATACAATCTTAATTCTAACTTAGTTTCGCCGCACGAAACTACGCACTGGTCGCAGATATGCCGAGCAATTATCGGACCAAGAAGCGAAGGGAGCGAATCAAGGAAGAAGTCCTGGATTCGGCGATTGGAGAAATCAGAGAAGAAGTCTCTGATTGAAAAAGGAGGGTGACGCGAGCAAACCGCGATCAACCGGCCAGACCACAGTCCCGAGTTACGATGCTCGTCCTCTTTCGGATCAGCGGACGACGACGTACTCTTCAGAGGCGCCCGTTAACTTCCCAACGCCCGGCCCTGTGGCTAGGCCACAGGACTAGGGGCGGATTACGAAGAAGTAGGATCCTAGGAAGAGCAGTGCCGTGGGTCGTCGGCGCGAGCACCACCCGGCCCACGGTGTGGCCGTCATGATCTTACTCGCGAGGCCGAACACCGAGGTACGTGAACTGCAGACCGACCGGCGTCACACGGCCCGATGCACTTGCAAACATGGTCAAGCGAACCGGATAGATGGAAACGAGCGGAGTGAGAATGAAGCTAAAGAATAACTACTCGGCATATTTCACACAATTCGCAGCTATTGGCCTAGCAACACCATCGATAGAAGCTACTCTTCGGCGGTGCTACTAGTTTCCAGGTCCACCACGTGGAGGTTGCTGTCAGGGACCCTGGGAGGTGGGTGGAAAACACAATTCCAACGACCTCCCTCCTTATTCTAAACCTTATGCTAAACGCAGTCGTCGGTATCGCACTTAAAAATAATCCCACGTCGGCTGTCTTCTTTCTTGAGTCTGAAATAAGAGAGTATCCCACGGCGGTTGATCGACGTCTTCTTTCGCACGCTTAATTCTAACGCAGTTCAGTCGCAACGCTTCGCTTTAATTGTACAATCATCGCAGTGTAGGGAGAGAATCAAGGAAGAAGTCCTTGATTCAGTCATTCGAATCAGAGAAGAAGTCTCTGATTCAGCAAAGCAAAGTTAGGGGATACAATCTTAATTCTAACTTAGTTTCGCCGCACGAAACTACGCACTGGTCGCAGATATGCCGAGCAATTATCGGACCAAGAAGCGAAGGGAGCGAATCAAGGAAGAAGTCCTGGATTCGGCGATTGGAGAAATCAGAGAAGAAGTCTCTGATTGAAAAAGGAGGGTGACGCGAGCAAACCGCGATCAACCGGCCAGACCACAGTCCCGAGTTACGATGCTCGTCCTCTTTCGGATCAGCGGACGACGACGTACTCTTCAGAGGCGCCCGTTAACTTCCCAACGCCCGGCCCTGTGGCTAGGCCACAGGACTAGGGGCGGATTACGAAGAAGTAGGATCCTAGGAAGAGCAGTGCCGTGGGTCGTCGGTGCGAGCACCACCCGGCCCACGGTGTGGCCGTCATGATCTTACTCGCGAGGCCGAACACCGAGGTACGTGAACTGCAGACCGACCGGCGTCACACGGCCCGATGCACTTGCAAACATGGTCAAGCGAACCGGATAGATGGAAACGAGCGGAGTGAGAATGAAGCTAAAGAATAACTACTCGGCATATTTCACACAATTCGCAGCTATTGGCCTAGCAACACCATCGATAGAAGCTACTCTTCGGCGGTGCTACTAGTTTCCAGGTCCACCACGTGGAGGTTGCTGCCAGGGACCCTGGGAGGTGGGTGGAAAACACAATTCCAACGACCTCCCTCCTTATTCTAAACCTTATGCTAAACGCAGTCGTCGGTATCGCACTTAAAAATAATCCCACGTCGGCTGTCTTCTTTCTTGAGTCTGAAATAAGAGAGTATCCCACGGCGGATGATCGACGTCTTCTTTCGCACGCTTAATTCTAACGCAGTTCAGTCGCAACGCTTCGCTTTAATTGTACAATCATCGCAGTGTAGGGAGAGAATCAAGGAAGAAGTCCTTGATTCAGTCATTCGAATCAGAGAAGAAGTCTCTGATTCAGCAAAGCAAAGTTAGGGGATACAATCTTAATTCTAAC
The DNA here is from genome assembly GCF_051020985.1 of Nomia melanderi. Classification (NCBI taxonomy): domain Eukaryota; kingdom Metazoa; phylum Arthropoda; class Insecta; order Hymenoptera; family Halictidae; genus Nomia; species Nomia melanderi. Next base: position 24,997,886 of record NC_134999.1, on the reverse strand, counting down.
TTAGTTTCGCCGCACGAAACTACGCACTGGTCGCAGATATGCCGAGCAATTATCGGACCAAGAAGCGAAGGGAGCGAATCAAGGAAGAAGTCCTGGATTCGGCGATTGGAGAAATCAGAGAAGAAGTCTCTGATTGAAAAAGGAGGGTGACGCGAGCAAACCGCGATCAACCGGCCAGACCACAGTCCCGAGTTACGATGCTCGTCCTCTTTCGGATCAGCGGACGACGACGTACTCTTCAGAGGCGCCCGTTAACTTCCCAACGCCCGGCCCTGTGGCTAGGCCACAGGACTAGGGGCGGATTACGAAGAAGTAGGATCCTAGGAAGAGCAGTGCCGTGGGTCGTCGGCGCGAGCACCACCCGGCCCACGGTGTGGCCGTCATGATCTTACTCGCGAGGCCGAACACCGAGGTACGTGAACTGCAGACCGACCGGCGTCACACGGCCCGATGCACTTGCAAACATGGTCAAGCGAACCGGATAGATGGAAACGAGCGGAGTGAGAATGAAGCTAAAGAATAACTACTCGGCATATTTCACACAATTCGCAGCTATTGGCCTAGCAACACCCTCGATAGAAGCTACTCTTCGGCGATGCTACTAGTTTCCAGGTCCACCACGTGGAGGTTGCTGCCAGGGACCCTGGGAGGTGGGTGGACATTGAATTCCACCGACCTCCCTTTCTAAATCTAATACTTATGTTTATCGCACTTATTCTATCGCTCTTAATGTTATACTAAGCCCTCGGCGGCTGTCTTCTTTCTTGAGTCTATTCTGAAATATTTGTAAAATGGCAACAAGGGAATTGTAAATTAACCACAGTAACACAAAATTAAAATTGTATTAAGAGAAAATGAATAATACATCGATGACAAACTAACATTAGATTACTATTAGATTATAAATTGATTATGGTGGGAACTGAAATAAGTAGATGTTAATTAAAAGGTACAGAAGGGTTTGTGTAGTAACACATTTTACCGTCTGCATCAAAACGATTAAGGTTATGTAAATCAGAAGTACAATTAAATTAAGCTGAAAATAAAATTATACTGATATTAAAGTAAATGGAGGGAAAAAGGAAAGGAACTTTTTACCGAGCGTATTCTTCGAGCAGCAAGATTGCACGTTAAAGGGTTGCTTCTATGCTCTACCCCCATAGAAGTAGAATCTTCTAATCCCCTCAGTCCACTCTGCAACAGAAACTGTCTTGCTCGATTAGTAGCTGAATATAATTTAAGAAATTTAGCCTAAATCCTAAAACCTTAATATTCCCTGAAACAGAAGCACCAAGGATTAAATAAAGTAAATTAAAATTAATAAAGATACCATTTTCACCATACAATTGCATCTCATATTCCTCTCAAGCTTCTCTGCAACAGAAACTCACGTATTAGATAGTAAATTTTATTCTTCTACAGGGATATGAATATAAGGAGGGATGTTAAAAAAATGGGACTGTCCACTCTCTATTACACGTGCTATAAAAATCGCGGGAGTGGACCATCTCTTTCGCAACACTAATTTAAAGAATGTTCAAATATTTCAATAATAAACGCGAGAGGTGCATTACTGTTCGCCACGTTAATAAAATATGCAAAGGTCTCAATAAGAAACGCGAAAACTGTATAATTAATCGCAACGCTACTTTAGAAATATAAAATTAAAACGCGGGGGTTTCAGTATCGATCGCAACTCTAATTTATTTAATATGGAATGGATAACTCGCGTGCACCAGTTTCATTATACGCAACGCTACGTTTAAGATCATGGGGCAGCCAATTCGGCTGCGAGGAACCACTGTTCGCAGTAATGCGAACTGCTTTGTGGTTCTTATGGTTCCAGCATACTTTTGAGCATTTTATACAACGCAACTCTAAGACAACGCGAAAAATTATTGTCGCGACACTAAGAAGAACGCGGAAGATCGGTATCGCAACGCTACTTTAATCAATGAGAGTTATATTTAATAAAGAGTATTCTATCAAACCCGTTTATTCAATTCTTCGCAACGCTATCTCAAAATCAAGACAACTACGTGCTAGTTAACATAATCTAGCTTTATATTCAATAGTATTAAACTCAAACGCGATCAGTGCCTGTCATACGCGAAGTTAATTCTAAAATAATATCAGAAAACAAGTATAAAAATCAATTGTAATCGAAATCGCGATTATATCATTCGCAACTCTACTTCAAACCGCAATATTTATTTCGCAACGCTAATTAAAAGTCGCGAAATGCCCATTGCTGGTCGTTGGGGCGGCTATGGCCAGCCCGATGCAGCTACAACTACTTCTACTACTACCACCACCATTTCTATTAAAGCTAAAGTGAGTGCAGTGACAAAGTAGTAACATAAAATGACGCTCCATCTGCATGCAGAGATGGAGCGCCATTAATAGTTGCCCTCTTGAGCGACATTTTGTCGGGGCCTCTTCGGCATACGCCTCTTCGTTTCTTCGGCCGTCCGCCATTGCTGAAACCCTGAGTTTGCTCGATAGCGAATGGCCAATAGCTCGGGAACAGCCATCGACCATTCGACAGTGCAATCGAGCAATTTCGAGCGTTTCGCCTATTCGCGCCTAACACCGATCGCGATCGCGGTATCTATGTGGAACTTGAAAAGTCGAGATCAAGGTTGATCAGCAAACGGCATGCTCCGTTTTGCTATCAACTTTGAACTGATTTTTCAAGTTCCCCGGTAACTGACCATCGTGCAGAAACGAAGGCCAGCACCGGCCCCTGCCTACTTAAATCTAACATTCATTCCAGAGAGTATGCTACCTGCCTACCTATAGCTATATTTAAAAAAGGCAAAAGACACATTCTCACAAACACACGTCATTCCACAACTAATGCACCCGGGTGCGAAAGAACCTAACGTCTAGAGAACGTCCAGAGACGTCGACAATCACATTCATACTGTAATTTATCATTTCCTGAAATCGACTGGCAATGGCTAACGATCTTTGAGAAAATATTTTACTTGGCACGAATGATTGATTGAAATTGATATAATTCTACTGTTCTTTATGTCATTTGGTAACGCAATGAGAGGCAAATATTCTAATCTGTTAACATTTGTACTCTATGAGTGAGGATATAAGGGAACGCGTATATATTCCATGAATAATCTATTGCAAACATAGAATAACATAGAATAAGTGGAATATACACGTGTAAAGAGTATTAATTCAGACTTGGAAGGTATTGTTTGTTACATTTATGCAAATTCCGACGCATTTCCACTTCCTAACCACACACACACAAGTGGAGAATACGTCGGGCATTATACGCTAACCATTGCCAATCGCTCACATGTTTAAATAATAACAATTTCATCATGCCCATTGCTCTCACTCTCCCAAGTAGCACCTGGGCACGTGAGAGAGATCGAGCAACGAACATGGAAACAATATCCTGAAAATCCTAGCTATGAAATCATGTTAGTTTGATTTTTCTATCGGTCTTAGGTTCTTTGATTCTCTATAATGACTATAACTGACTCAAAATTAAGAATTTAATTCTCTAACTTTAGAAATAAATGTGTATATACTAAGAAATAAATATTTTAATATACTAGTATAATCAAAATTTAATGGAAAAGGAGACTCTAAGTAAAATTTCAATAAGAATGAATCTATTTTAAACTTTTAACACATTTTCAAAAATCAGGTGATCCCTTTATCAAAGCAGCTGTTTCTAATATCAAAAGAATGTATTACAGAGTATTTGCTTCGATTCAGAGATCTACCCGTCGCGAAATGTTTTCTTGTACATTTGCTATCATGTCCAGCGATTAAACAACTTTAACGCGAATAATCAATCATCTTAATCGATTGCATCTTATTCAAACTTTAAAAATTGAAGACTATACTGAACTTATTGATACAATTAATGTACCACTAAGTTCTCAGTCGTATTATCTTAATATTCAATCTTGAAAATTGCATTATATCTTACATACAAAACTAGAAAATAAAGTAACATAAAAATCAAAGAATTGTTCCTAGTATTTGCAATTAACGTTAAACGCGACGTACAAGAAAACCCCATCCTATCTAACAAATAAACCAAAAAACGCTACTACTCTCGAATATGCCTCGAGAGGCATATCCGAGTTCACTGCACTCCCAAAATCTACTACTAAAATGGTACCACCAGTCACCGGTGTCGCTACGGACCCTTTGCCCTACGACATGATCGGAGACTGGAGTAAAAGGAAAGAGCATGCGACTCACCGATTGCTGTGTGCAACCGGCACATGCCTTGGAATGAGCCGAGGTCCACTGCTCTGCATGGCTCTGCATGAATCGCGAATGGTCAATGGTAGTCACTGGTAGCCAGGGGTGAAGGTAGGGGTAGGCCACTGGTGCCCAGAGCGGTCCAGGAATTCCCAGGGAGAACCAGGGGAGCTCAGGAGTGTCTACTAGTCCTCTCCTATCCTCTCAGTTCAGGTTAGGCCAATGGTGGTCACTGGTAGCCAGAGGGTGGTGGTAGGAGTAGGCCACTGGTGCCCAGAGGGGTCCGGGAAGCCCCAGGGAGAACCAGGAGAGATCAAAAGTGTCTACTGGTCCTCTCCTATCCTCCCAGTTCAGGTTAGGCCAATGGTGGTCACTGGTAGCCAGGGGTGGTGGTAGGAGTAGGCCACTGGTGCCCACAGAGATCCGGGTAGTTCCAGGGAGAACCAGGGAGCTCAGGAGGCCCGGGAGGCCCAGGAGAACCCTCTGGTCAGGAGTTCCCGAGGAACTGAGGTCCTGCTGCCGAACCTGCTCCTTATAAGGTCGAAGGTGGCCGGGGGTGGTGGTAGGAGTAGGCCACTGGTGCCCACAGAGGTCCGGGTAGTTCCACGGAGAACCAGGGAGCTCAGGAGGCCCGGGAGGCCCAGGAGAACTCTCTGGTCAGGAGTTCCCGAGGAACTGAGGTCCTGCTGCCGAACCTGCTCCTTATGAGGTCGAAGGTGGCCGGGGGTGGTGGTAGGAGTAGGCCACTGGTGCCCACAGAGGTCCGGGTAGTTCCACGGAGAACCAGGGAGCTCAGGAGGCCCGGGAGGCCCAGGAGAACTCTCTGGTCAGGAGTTCCCGAGGAACTGAGGTCCTGCTGCCGAACCTGCTCCTTATAAGGTCGAAGGTGGCCGGGGGTGGTGGTAGGAGTAGGCCACTGGTGCCCACAGAGGTCCGGGTAGTTCCACGGAGAACCAGGGAGCTCAGGAGGCCCGGGAGGCCCAGGAGAACTCTCTGGTCAGGAGTTCCCGAGGAACTGAGGTCCTGCTGCCGAACCTGCTCCTTATGAGGTCGAAGGTGGCCGGGGGTGGTGGTAGGAGTAGGCCACTGGTGCCCACAGAGGTCCGGGTAGTTCCACGGAGAACCAGGGAGCTCAGGAGGCCCGGGAGGCCCAGGAGAACTCTCTGGTCAGGAGTTCCCGAGGAACTGAGGTCCTGCTGCCGAACCTGCTCCTTATAAGGTCGAAGGTGGCCGGGGGTGGTGGTAGGAGTAGGCCACTGGTGCCCACAGAGGTCCGGGTAGTTCCACGGAGAACCAGGGAGCTCAGGAGGCCCGGGAGGCCCAGGAGAACTCTCTGGTCAGGAGTTCCCGAGGAACTGAGGTCCTGCTGCCGAACCTGCTCCTTATAAGGTCGAAGGCGGCCGGGGGTGTTGGTAGGAGAAGGCCACTGTGCCCACAGAGGTCCGGGTAGTTCCAGGGAGAACCAGGGAGCACCAGGGAGCTCCGGGGGAGCTCAGGGGGAGCTCAGGGGGAGCTCAGGAGGAGCTCAGGGAGCTCAGGAGGCCCAGGAGGCCCAGGAGGCCCAGGAGGCCCAGGAGGCCCAGGAGTTCCCGAGGAACTGAGCTCCTGCTGCCGAACCTGCTCCTTATAAGGTCGAAGGTGGCCGGGGGTGGTGGTAGGAGTAGGCCACTGGTACCCACAGAGGTCCGGGTAGTTCCACGGAGAACCAGGGAGCTCAGGAGGCCCGGGAGGCCCAGGAGAACTCTCTGGTCAGGAGTTCCCGAGGAACTGAGGTCCTGCTGCCGAACCTGCTCCTTATGAGGTCGAAGGTGGCCGGGGGTGGTGGTAGGAGTAGGCCACTGGTGCCCACAGAGGTCCGGGTAGTTCCAGGGAGAACCAGGGAGCTCAGGAGGCCCGGGAGGCCCAGGAGAACTCTCTGGTCAGGAGTTCCCGAGGAACTGAGGTCCTGCTGCCGAACCTGCTCCTTATAAGGTCGAAGGTGGCCGGGGGTGGTGGTAGGAGTAGGCCACTGGTGCCCACAGAGGTCCGGGTAGTTCCACGGAGAACCAGGGAGCTCAGGAGGCCCGGGAGGCCCAGGAGAACTCTCTGGTCAGGAGTTCCCGAGGAACTGAGCTCCTGCTGCCGAACCTGCTCCTTATAAGGTCGAAGGCGGCCGGGGGTGTTGGTAGGAGAAGGCCACTGTGTCCACAGAGGTCCGGGTAGTTCCAGGGAGAACCAGGGAGCACCAGGGAGCTCCGGGGAAGCTCAGGGGGAGCTCAGGGGGAGCTCAGGAGGAGCTCAGGGAGCTCAGGAGGCCCAGGAGGCCCAGGAGTTCCCGAGGAACTGAGCTCCTGCTGCCGAACCTGCTCCTTATAAGGTCGAAGGTGGCCGGGGGTGGTGGTAGGAGTAGGCCACTGGTGCCCACAGAGGTCCGGGTAGTTCCACGGAGAACCAGGGAGCTCAGGAGGCCCGGGAGGCCCAGGAGAACTCTCTGGTCAGGAGTTCCCGAGGAACTGAGGTCCTGCTGCCGAACCTGCTCCTTATGAGGTCGAAGGTGGCCGGGGGTGGTGGTAGGAGTAGGCCACTGGTGCCCACAGAGGTCCGGGTAGTTCCAGGGAGAACCAGGGAGCTCAGGAGGCCCGGGAGGCCCAGGAGAACTCTCTGGTCAGGAGTTCCCGAGGAACTGAGGTCCTGCTGCCGAACCTGCTCCTTATAAGGTCGAAGGTGGCCGGGGGTGGTGGTAGGAGTAGGCCACTGGTGCCCACAGAGGTCCGGGTAGTTCCACGGAGAACCAGGGAGCTCAGGAGGCCCGGGAGGCCCAGGAGAACTCTCTGGTCAGGAGTTCCCGAGGAACTGAGGTCCTGCTGCCGAACCTGCTCCTTATAAGGTCGAAGGTGGCCGGGGTGGTGGCAGGAGTAGGCCACTGGTGCCCACAGAGGTCCGGGTAGTTCCACGGAGAACCAGGGAGCTCAGGAGGCCTGGGAGGCCCAGGAGAACTCTCTGGTCAGGAGTTCCCGAGGAACTGAGGTCCTGCTGCCGAACCTGCTCCTTATGAGGTCGAAGGTGGCCGGGGGTGGTGGTAGGAGTAGGCCACTGGTGCCCACAGAGGTCCGGGTAGTTCCACGGAGAACCAGGGAGCTCAGGAGGCCCGGGAGGCCCAGGAGAACTCTCTGGTCAGGAGTTCCCGAGGAACTGAGGTCCTGCTGCCGAACCTGCTCCTTATAAGGTCGAAGGCGGCCGGGGGTGTTGGTAGGAGTAGGCCACTGGTGCCCACAGAGGTCCGGGTAGTTCCACGGAGAACCAGGGAGCTCAGGAGGCCCGGGAGGCCCAGGAGAACTCTCTGGTCAGGAGTTCCCGAGGAACTGAGGTCCTGCTGCCGAACCTGCTCCTTATAAGGTCGAAGGTGGCCGGGGGTGGTGGTAGGAGTAGGCCACTGGTGCCCACAGAGGTCCGGGTAGTTCCACGGAGAACCAGGGAGCTCAGGAGGCCCGGGAGGCCCAGGAGAACTCTCTGGTCAGGAGTTCCCGAGGAACTGAGGTCCTGCTGCCGAACCTGCTCCTTATAAGGTCGAAGGTGGCCGGGGGTGGTGGTAGGAGTAGGCCACTGGTGCCCACAGAGGTCCGGGTAGTTCCACGGAGAACCAGGGAGCTCAGGAGGCCCGGGAGGCCCAGGAGAACTCTCTGGTCAGGAGTTCCCGAGGAACTGAGGTCCTGCTGCCGAACCTGCTCCTTATAAGGTCGAAGGTGGCCGGGGGTGGTGGTAGGAGTAGGCCACTGGTGCCCACAGAGGTCCGGGTAGTTCCACGGAGAACCAGGGAGCTCAGGAGGCCCGGGAGGCCCAGGAGAACTCTCTGGTCAGGAGTTCCCGAGGAACTGAGGTCCTGCTGCCGAACCTGCTCCTTATGAGGTCGAAGGTGGCCGGGGGTGGTGGTAGGAGTAGGCCACTGGTGCCCACAGAGGTCCGGGTAGTTCCACGGAGAACCAGGGAGCTCAGGAGGCCCGGGAGGCCCAGGAGAACTCTCTGGTCAGGAGTTCCCGAGGAACTGAGGTCCTGCTGCCGAACCTGCTCCTTATGAGGTCGAAGGTGGCCGGGGGTGGTGGTAGGAGTAGGCCACTGGTGCCCACAGAGGTCCGGGTAGTTCCACGGAGAACCAGGGAGCTCAGGAGGCCCGGGAGGCCCAGGAGAACTCTCTGGTCAGGAGTTCCCGAGGAACTGAGGTCCTGCTGCCGAACCTGCTCCTTATAAGGTCGAAGGTGGCCGGGGGTGGTGGTAGGAGTAGGCCACTGGTGCCCACAGAGGTCCGGGTAGTTCCACGGAGAACCAGGGAGCTCAGGAGGCCCGGGAGGCCTAGGAGAACTCTCTGGTCAGGAGTTCCCGAGGAACTGAGGTCCTGCTGCCGAACCTGCTCCTTATGAGGTCGAAGGTGGCCGGGGGTGGTGGTAGGAGTAGGCCACTGGTGCCCACAGATGTCCGGGTAGTTCCAGGGAGAACCAGGGAGCTCAGGAGGCCCGGGAGGCCCAGGAGAACTCTCTGGTCAGGAGTTCCCGAGGAACTGAGGTCCTGCTGCCGAACCTGCTCCTTATAAGGTCGAAGGTGGCCGGGGGTGGTGGTAGGAGTAGGCCACTGGTGCCCACAGAGGTCCGGGTAGTTCCACGGAGAACCAGGGAGCTCAGGAGGCCCGGGAGGCCCAGGAGAACTCTCTGGTCAGGAGTTCCCGAGGAACTGAGGTCCTGCTGCCGAACCTGCTCCTTATAAGGTCGAAGGCGGCCGGGGGTGTTGGTAGGAGTAGGCCACTGTGCCCACAGAGGTCCGGGTAGTTCCAGGGAGAACCAGGGAGCACCAGGGAGCTCCGTGGGAGCTCAGGGGGAGCTCAGGGGGAGCTCAGGAGGAGCTCAGGGAGCTCAGGAGGCCCAGGAGTTCCCGAGGAACTGAGCTCCTGCTGCCGAACCTGCTCCTTATAAGGTCGAAGGTGGCCGGGGGTGGTGGTAGGAGTAGGCCACTGTGCCCACAGAGGTCCGGGTAGTTCCAGGGAGAACCAGGGAGCACCAGGGAGCTCCGGGGGAGCTCAGGGGGAGCTCAGGAGGAGCTCAGGGAGCTCAGGAGGCCCAGGAGTTCCCGAGGAACCTGAGCTCCTGCTGCTGAACCTGCTCCTTATAAGGTCGAAGGTGGCCGGGGGTGGTGGTAGGAGTAGGCCACTGGTGCCCACAGAGGTCCGGGAAGTTCCAGGGAGCACCAGGGGAGCTCAGGAGGCTCAGGAGGCCCAGGAGACCCAGGAGAACTCTCTGGTCAGGAGTTCCCGAGAAACTGAGGTCCTGCTGCCGAACCTGCTCCTTATAAGGTCGAAGGCCGAACACCGAGGTACGTGAACTGCAGACCGACCGGCGTCACACGGCCCGATGCACTTGCAAACATGGTCAAGCGAACCGGATAGATGGAAACGAGCGAAGTGAGAATGAAGCTAAAGAATAACAACTCGGCATATTTCACACAATTTGCAGCTATTGGCCTAGCAACACCCTCGATAGAAGCTACTCTTCGGCGATGCTACTAGTTTCCAGGTTCACCACGTGGAGGTTGCTGCGAATGAGACCCTGGGAGGTGGGTGCAAATTCAATTCCACCCACCTCCCGTTCTTATTCTGAATCTTATTATTAACGCACCTAAAACTATCATAGTCAATATTATACTGCTTCTTGAGCCTGTACGGAAATACAACACTAACAAATTTGTAAAATGTTCGTGAGGTAATTGTAAATGCCCTGCAGTAATGTTAAATAACGATTATATTATGAATAAAGTAATGATGTGTCAATGTTAAAGGAAAATTAAACTAAGATTAGACTAAAATTAGACTGAAATTGTATTAAAAATACATTAGAATTAGTGCTGAAACAAATACGAAGGATAAGCTAAAGGAACTGAAACAGAAACTGTCTTATTCGATTAGTGGATGAATACAATTTAAGAAATGGAGCCTAAGAAAAATTATACGATTTTTCCTTACCATTGCAGTTATAATATTCCCTGAAACAGAAACACAAAGGATTAAATAAATTAAATTAGAATTAAAATTAAGATATATACCATTTTCCCCTGAGAATTGCATCCTCTATCCCACCCAAATTCCTCTGAAACAAAAACTCACTTCATTAGATAGTAAGTTTTGTTCAATTACATGAAATTGAATAGGAGGATGGATATTTAAAATATGGGACTGTCCACTCTGTACATTATATATGCTATAAAAGTCGCGAGAGTGGACCATTTATTTCGCAACACTAATTTACGGAATATAAAAGTATTTCAATAATGAACGTGAGAGGTGCATTACTGTTCGCCACGCTAATTAATAAAATGAGCAAAGTTTTCAATAAGAAACGCGAAAAATGTATGATTAATCGCAACGCTACTTTACAAATATCATACAATAAAAACGCGAGGGTTTCAGTATCGAACGCAACTCTAAATTATTTCATTTAAAACGAATAACTCGCGTGCACCAGTTTCTTTATACGCCACGCTACATGTAAGAATACGGGGCAGCCTTTTGGGCTGCGGGCTATAATGTGCAGCTGTTTTAGCTACAAAGAACCACGTTTCGCAGTAACGCAAATTGCTCTGTGGTTCTTATGGTTCCAGCATATGTTTGAGCATTTAATACAACGCAACTCTAAGACAACGCGAAAAATCGTGGTCGCGACTCTAAGAAGACCCCGATCTACCGATTTCGCAACGCTACATTAATAAATGGATATTATATTTAATAAAGTACGCTTTGTCAAACGCGTTTATTCAATTAATCGCAATGCTATCTCAAAATCAAGACAACTACGTGTCACTTAACATAATTGCGCTTTATATTTAATAGTATTAAAGTCAAACGCGATCAATGTTTGTCATACGCAAAGCTATCTTTAAAGCAATTTCAAAAACCAAGTACTAAAAATAGTTGTAATCGAAATCGCGATTATATCATTCACAGCTCTAATTCAAACCGTAATGTTTGTCTCGCAACGCTAATTAAAAATCGCGAAATGCTCATTGCTGGACGTTGGGGCGGCAATGGCCAGCCCAATACAACTACAACTACTTCTACTACTACCACCACCATTTCTATTAAAGCTAAAGTGAGTGCAGTGACAAAGTAGTAACATAAAATGACGCTCCATCTGCATGCAGAGATGGAGCGCCATTAATAGTTGCCCTCTTGAGCGACACTTTGTCTGGGCCTCTTCGGCATACGCCTCTTCTTTTCTTCGGCAGTCCACCATTTCTGAAACCCTGAGCTTGCTCGATAGCGAATGGCCATTAGCTCGGGAACAGCCATCGACCATTCGACAGTGCAATCGAGCAATTTCGAGCGTTTCGCCTATTCGCGCCTAACACCGATCGCGATCGCGGTATCCATGTGGAACTTGAAAAGTCGAGATCAAGGTTGATCAGCAAACGGCATGCTCCGTTTTGCTATCAACTTTGAACTGATTTTTCAAGTTCCCCGGTAACTGACCATCGTGCAGAAACGAAGGCCAGCACCGGCCCCTGCCTACTTAAATCTAACATTCATTCCAGAGAGTATGCTACCTGCCTACCTATAGCTATATTTAAAAAAGGAGCAAGAGACTCATTCTCACAAACACACATCACTTCACGATTGTCTCTGATGCACCTGAGTGCGAAAGAACCTAACGCCTAGAGAGAACGTCCCGGGACGTTCACTAACAACCACATTCTCATACTCTAGTATATCAATTCCTGAAATCGACTGGCAATGGCTAACGATCTTTGAGAAAATATTTTACTTGGCACGAATAAGTCATTGAAATTAATATAATTCTACCCTTCTTTATGTCGTTTGGTAACGTATGGACGATCAAAGTATTCTAATATGTTAATATTCGTACTCTATTGAATAAGGGAATAAGGAAGAGTGTGTATATATTCCACAAACAATTTATATATTTCATTTACAGTAACTGGAATATATACGTATAAAGAGTATTTGTCATATTATAAAGTCCGACGCATTTCCACTTCCTAACCACACACACACACACACACACACGCACACACACACACAAGTGGATAATACGTCGGGCACGATACGCTAACCATTTCCAATCGCTCACATGTTTAAATAATAACAATTTCATCATGCCCATTGCTCTCACTCTCCGAAGTAGCACCTGGGCTCTTGAGAGAGATCGAACAATGAACATGGAAACAATATCCTGAAAATCCTAGCTATAAAATCATGTTAGTTTCTGATTTTTCTAACGGACTAATGTTCTTTGGTTCTCAACAATTACTTTAATTGACTCAGAATTAAGAATTTTATTCTCTAACTTTAGAAATGAAGAGTGTACTAATGTACAACTACTGTAATATTCGATAAAACAATAAGAGAAATTGAAATTTAATAGAAAATGAGACTCTAAGTGAAATAGCAATATGAATGATTCTATTTTAAACTTTTAACACATTTTCAAAAATACTTAGGTGATCCCTTTGTCGAAGCAGCTGTTTCTAATATCACAAGAATGTTTTACAAGTAGTTGATCGATTCAGAGACCTAACCGTCGCGAAATGTTTTCTTGTACGATATTTACTGTGATATTTCAGCGATTAAATTAACTTTAACGCGAATAATCAATCATTTCAATCGACTGTATGTTAGTCGAACTTTAAAAATCAAAAAGCAGACTGAACCTATTGATACAATTAATGTACCACTAAGTTCCCAATCTTATTATCTGAATATTCGATGTTGAAGGTTGTGTTATATCTTACATATCATAGTACAGAATAAAGTTACGTTACTCGTAATTCGGTAAAAAGTCAAAGTATTGTTGCTAGTATTTACAGTTAACTTTAAACGCGACGTACAAGAAAACCCTATCGTATCTAATAAATAAATTAAAATATGCTACTACTCTCGGGTATGCCTCGAGAGGCATATCCGAGGTCACTGCACTCACACAATCAAAAACTACTAAAATGGTACCACCAGTCACCGGTATCGGTACGGACCATTCATCCTACGACATGATCGGTGACTGGAGTTAAAAAGAAAGAGCATGCGACTCACCGATCGCTGTTCGCAATCGGTACATAGCTTAGGAGAAGCCGAGGACCACTCGTTGGCATTCACCAGTACTGGCCACCATGGATCTGCATTAATCCCGACTGATCGATGGTAGCCAGTAGTGGTCACCAGTGCCCCAGAGTGAAGGTAGGAGTAGACCAGTGTAGCCCAGTGTAGCCCAGGGTAGCCCAGGGTAGCCCAGGATAGTCCAGGATAGTCCAGGAGGGTCTGCTGGTCCTCCCCCATCCTCGCAGTTGAAGAGTTCGCGAGGAACTGAGCCCTCCACTGTCAAGACTGTCCTTATAAGGTCGAAGGTCCCCAGCATACTCGCGACCTCCTTGAGTTTCATCGCGTCCTCCTGTTTAACCGTTTGCACTCAACGATTTTATAGGAACCTTGGCTTTTGTTATTAACACACTGCGCGCCTGCCCCGCGATGGTGGAGGATTTTTAGTCTATTATTTAATTGTTAATCCTACGTTAATGTAACATTTTACATATATTTAATAAAAATGCAAAGTAAAATTACAAAATCCAATTTATTATTCTTTTCCATTGGTTATAAATTTCAGTATGATTGATGTTTAACAATGTATCAATATAATCATTGACGCCCATGTTTTAGTATCTGAAATTTAATCGGCGCACAATGTCTTAATACAATTTAATACAATCCCGCAGCCGATTAGCCTAGCAGCATCCTCGATGGGAATGTACTCCATCGGCGATGCTGCTGGTTTCCAGGTCTACCACGTGGAGGTTGCTGCGAATGAGACCCTGGGAGGCGGATAGAAATTCAATTCCATCGACCTCCGTTTCTAATTCGACATATAGTATTATTATCAACGCATTTGTGGGTTTCGCACTTAAAAATAATCCCACGCCAGCTGCCTTCTTTCTTGAGTCTGTACTGAAATGCAGGAACACATAGCAATAAATAGTAATATGGGATTAATATAGCATAATTAGTAAATGAAGCGATGTATCCCACGGCGGTCGATCGATGTCTTCTTCCTTGAGCCTGAAATAATGTATCCTAGAGTTCACGCTCAACGCATCACTTATATTATACAATCATCGCAGTATGGGGAGTAAATCAAGGAAGAAATCCTTGATTCGAGCATGAGGCGAATCAGAAAAGAAGTCTCTTATTCAACAAGAGCAAAATTGGGGGATACAATCTTAATTCTGACATAGTTTCGCCTTATAAAACGATACATTCGTCTCACATATGCCGAGCAATTATGGTGACAAGACGCACAGGAACGGAATCAAGGAGGAAGTTCTTGATTCGATATGAGAAAAATCAGAGAAGAGGAATCTGATTGGAAATAGGCAATATCACGGTAATGCGAAACAAACCACTATCAGAATTAAAATAAAGAATAACTACTCGGCATATTTAACACAATTCGCAGTCATTCGCCTAGCACCATCCTCGACAGGGACTACTCTGACGGCGATAGTTCTAGTTTCCAGGTCCACCACGTGGGGGTTGCTGCGAATGAGACCCTGGGAGGTGGGTGGAAATTCAATTCCACCCACCTCCCGTTCTTATTCTAAACCTTATTTTAAACGCAGTGATCAGTATCGCACTTAAGAATAATTCCGCGGCGGCTGTCTTCTTTCTTGAGTCTGAAATAATGGAGTATCCCACGGCGGATGATCGACGTCTTCTTTCGCACGCTTAATTCTAACGCAGTTCAACCGCAACGCATACTTTTATTATACAATCATCGCAGTACAGGGAGGGAATCAAGGAAGAAGTCCTTGATTCGAGCGTGAGGCGAATCAGAGAAAAAGTCTCTGACTCAGCAAGCTCAAAATGAGGGGCTACAATCTTAACTCGGACATAGCTTCGCCTTATAAGAGGTCTCATAGGGACCAAGGCTACATCCGGCTGACCGATGGGAAGGTCGGGATACTTTTGGTCGTAAATGACATTAGACTATACAAACCAGGTTGCCAAAGTGGAAAACTTGGATTCCGCTGGGCAGAACAGCCAGGAAGGCCGGGGGTAGCCATTTGACTTAGCAGTGATGGGACTCCAGGGCGAGGTCTCATAGGAACCGAGGCTACATCCGGCAGACCGATGGGAAGGTCGGGATACTTTTGGTCGAAAATGACTTTAGACTATACAAACCAGGTTTCCAAAGTCTAAAACTTGGATTCCGTCGGCCAGAATTCGCAGGAAGGTCGGGGGTAGCCATTTAACTTCGCAGTGATGGGACTCCAGGACAAGGTCTCATAGCGACCAAGGCTACATCCGACTGACCGATGGGAAGGATGGGATACTTTTGGTCGAAATTGACTTCAGACTATAGAAATCAGGTTTCCAAAGTGGAAAACTTGGATTCCGTCGGCCAGAATTTCCAGGAAGGTCGGGGGTAGCCATTTGACTTAGCAGTGATGGGACTCCAGGACAAGGTCTCATAGCGACCAAGGCTACATCCGGCTGACCGATGGGAAGGTCGGGATACTTTTGGTCGAAATTGACTTTAGACTATTCAATCCAGGATCCAAAGTCTAAAACTTGGATTCCGTCGGCCAGAATTCGCAGGAAGGCCGGGGGTAGCCATTTGAATTAGCAGTGATGGGACTCCAGGACGAGGTCTCATAGGGACCAAAGCTACATCCGGCAGACCGATGGGAAGGTCGGGATACTTTTGGTCGAAAATGACTTTAGACTATACAAACCAGGTTTCCAAAGTGGAAAACTTGGATTCCGTCGGCCAGAATTGCCAAGATGGCCGGGGGTAGCCATTTGACTTAGCAGTGATGGGACTCCAGGACGAGGTCTCATAGGGACCAAAGCTACATCTGCCTGAGCGATGGGAAGGTCGGGATACTTTTGGTCGAAACTGACTTTAGACTATACAAACCAGGTTTCCAAAGTGGAAAACTTGGATTCCGTCGGCCAGAATTGCCAGGAAGGCCGGGGGTAGCCATTTGACTTAGCAGTGATGGGACTCCAGGACGAGGTCTCATAGGGACCAAAGCTACATCCGGCTGACCGATGGGAAGGTCGGGATACTTTTGGTCGAAAATGACTTTAGACTATACAAACCAGGTTTCCAAAGTCTAAAACTTGGATTCCGTCGGCCAGAATTCGCAGGAAGGTCGGGGGTAGCCATTTAACTTCGCAGTGATGGGACTCCAGGACAAGGTCTCATAGCGACCAAGGCTACATCCGACTGACCGATGGGAAGGATGGGATACTTTTGGTCGAAATTGACTTCAGACTATAGAAATCAGGTTTCCAAAGTGGAAAACTTGGATTCCGTCGGCCAGAATTTCCAGGAAGGTCGGGGGTAGCCATTTGACTTAGCAGTGATGGGACTCCAGGACAAGGTCTCATAGCGACCAAGGCTACATCCGGCTGACCGATGGGAAGGTCGGGATACTTTTGGTCGAAATTGACTTTAGATTATACAAACCAGGTTTCCAAAGTGGAAAAGTTGGATTCCGTCGGCCAGAATTGCCAAGAAGGCTGGGGGTAGCCATTTGACTTAGCAGTGATGGGACTCCAGGACGAGGTCTCATAGGGACCAAAGCTACATCTGCCTGAGCGATGGGAAGGTCGGGATACTTTTGGTCGAAATTGACTTTATACTATACAAACCAGGTTTCCAAAGTGGAAAACTTGGATTCCGTCGGCCAGAATTGCCAGGAAGGCCGGGGGTAGCCATTCGACTTAGCAGTGATGGGACTCCAGGACGAGGTCTCATAGGGACCAAAGCTACATCCGGCTGACCGATGGGAAGGTCGGGATACTTTTGGTCGAAATTGACTTTAGACTATACAAACCAGGTTTCCAAAGTGGAAAACTTGGATTCCGTCGGCCAGAATTGCCAGGAAGGCCGGGGGTAGCCATTTGACTTAGCAGTGATGGGACTCCAGGACGAGGTCTCATAGGGACCAAAGCTACATCCTGCTGACCGATGGGAAGGTCGGGATACTTTTGGTCGAAATTGACTTTAGACTATTCAATCCAGGTTTCCAAAGTGTAAAACTTGGATTCCGTCGGCCAGAATTGCCAGGAAGGCCGGGGGTAGCCATTTGACTTAGCAGTGATGGGACTGCAGGGCGAGGTCTCATAGGAACCGAGGCTACATCCGGCAGACCGATGGGAAGGTCGGGATACTTTTGGTCGAAAATGACTTTAGACTATACAAACCAGGTTTCCAAAGTCTAAAACTTGGATTCCGTCGGCCAGAATTGCCAGGAAGGCCGGGGGTAGCCATTTGACTAAGCAGTGATGGGACTCCAGGACGAGGTCTCATAGGGACCAAAGCTACATCCGGCGGACCGATGGGAAGGTCGGGATACTTTTGGTCGAAATTGACTTTAGACTATCCAATCCAGGTTTCCAAAGTCTAAAACTTGGATTCCGTCGGCCAGAATTGCCAGGAAGGCCGGGGGTAACCATTTGAATTAGCAGTGATGGGACTCCAGGACGAGGTCTCATAGGGACCAAAGCTACATCCGGCGGACCGATGGGAAGGTCGGGATACTTTTGGTCGAAATTGACTTTAGACTATACAAACCAGGTTTCCAAAGCGGAAAACTTGGATTCCGTCGGCCAGAATTGCCAGGAAGGCCGGGGGTAGCCATTTGACTTAGCAGTGATGGGACTCCAGGACGAGGTCTCATAGGGACCAAAGCTACATCCGGCGGACCGATGGGAAGGTCGGGATAGTTTTGGTCGAAATTGACTTTAGACTATACAAACCAGGTTTCCAAAGTGGAAAACTTGGATTCCGTCGGCCAGAATTGCCAAGAAGGCCGGGGGTAGCCATTTGACTTAGCAGTGATGGGACTCCAGGACGAGGTCTCATAGGGACCAAAGCTACATCTGCCTGAGCGATGGGTAGGTCGGGATACTTTTGGTCGAAATTGACTTTAGACTATACAAACCAGGTTTCCAAAGTGGAAAACTTGGATTCCGTCGGCCAGAATTGCCAGGAAGGCCGGAGGTGGCCATTTGACTTAGCAGTGATGGGACTCCAGGACGAGGTCTCATAGGGACCAAAGCTACATCCGGCTGACCGATGGGAAGGTCGGGATACTTTTGGTCGAAATTGACTTCAGACTATACAAACCAGGTTTCCAAGGTGGAAAACTTGGATTCCGTCGGCCAGAATTGCCAGGAAGGCCGGGGGTAGCCATTTGACTTAGCAGTGATGGGACTGCAGGGCGAGGTCTCATAGGAACCGAGGCTACATCCGGCAGACCGATGGGAAGGTCGGGATACTTTTGGTCGAAAATGACTTTAGACTATACAAACCAGGTTTCCAAAGTGGAAAACTTGGATTCCGTCGGCCAGAATTGCCAGGAAGGCCGGGGGTAGCCATTTGACTTAGCAGTGATGGGACTCCAGGGCGAGGTCTCATAGGAACCGAGGCTACATCCGGCAGACCGATGGGAAGGTCGCGATACTTTTGGTCGAAAATGACTTTAGACTATACAAACCAGGTTTCCAAAATCTAAAACTTGGATTCCGTCGGCCAGAATTCGCAGGAAGGTCGGGGGTAGCCATTTAACTTCGCAGTGATGGGACTCCAGGACAAGGTCTCATAGCGACCAAGGCTACATCCGACTGACCGATGGGAAGGATGGGATACTTTTGGTCGAAATTGACTTCAGACTATAGAAATCAGGTTTCCAAAGTGGAAAACTTGGATTCCGTCGGCCAGAATTGCCAGGAAGGCCGGGGGTAGCCATATGACTAAGCAGTGATGGGACTCCAGGGCGAGGTCTCATAGGAAGCAAGGCTACATCCGGCTGACCGATGGGAAGGTCGGGATACTTTTGGTCGAAATTGACTTTAGACTATTCAATCCAGGTTTCCATAGTCTAAAACTTGGATTCCGTCGGCCAGAATTGCCAGGAAGGCCGGGGGTAACCATTTGAATTAGCAGTGATGGGACTCCAGGACGAGGTCTCATAGGGACCAAAGCTACATCCGGCGGACCGATGGGAAGGTCGGGATACTTTTGGTCGAAATTGACTTTAGACTATACAAACCAGGTTTCCAAAGCGGAAAACTTGGATTCCGTCGGCCAGAATTGCCAGGAAGGCCGGGGGTAGCCATTTGACTTAGCAGTGATGGGACTCCAGGACGAGGTCTCATAGGGACCAAAGCTACATCCG
Source organism: Nomia melanderi (assembly GCF_051020985.1). Taxonomy (NCBI): domain Eukaryota; kingdom Metazoa; phylum Arthropoda; class Insecta; order Hymenoptera; family Halictidae; genus Nomia; species Nomia melanderi. The sequence goes on along the minus strand of NC_134999.1, from coordinate 24,978,425 downwards.
GCGGACCGATTGGAAGGTCGGGATAGTTTTGGTCGAAATTGACTTTAGACTATACAAACCAGGTTTCCAAAGTGGAAAACTTGGATTCCGTCGGCCAGAATTGCCAAGAAGGCCGGGGGTAGCCATCTGACTTAGCAGTGATGGGACTCCAGGACGAGGTCTCATAGGGACCAAAGCTACATCTGCCTGAGCGATGGGAAGGTCGGGATACTTTTGGTCGAAATTGACTTTATACTATACAAACCAGGTTTCCAAAGTGGAAAACTTGGATTCCGTCGGCCAGAATTGCCAGGAAGGCCGGGGGTAGCCATTCGACTTAGCAGTGATGGGACTCCAGGACGAGGTCTCATAGGGACCAAAGCTACATCCGGCTGACCGATGGGAAGGTCGGGATACTTTTGGTCGAAATTGACTTTAGACTATACAAACCAGGTTTCCAAAGTGGAAAACTTGGATTCCGTCGGCCAGAATTGCCAGGAAGGCCGGGGGTAGCCATTTGACTTAGCAGTGATGGGACTCCAGGGCGAGGTCTCATAGGAACCGAGGCTACATCCGGCAGACCGATGGGAAGGTCGCGATACTTTTGGTCGAAAATGACTTTAGACTATACAAACCAGGTTTCCAAAATCTAAAACTTGGATTCCGTCGGCCAGAATTCGCAGGAAGGTCGGGGGTAGCCATTTAACTTCGCAGTGATGGGACTCCAGGACAAGGTCTCATAGCGACCAAGGCTACATCCGACTGACCGATGGGAAGGATGGGATACTTTTGGTCGAAATTGACTTCAGACTATAGAAATCAGGTTTCCAAAGTGGAAAACTTGGATTCCGTCGGCCAGAATTGCCAGGAAGGCCGGGGGTAGCCATTTGACTAAGCAGTGATGGGACTCCAGGGCGAGGTCTCATAGGAAGCAAGGCTACATCCGGCTGACCGATGGGAAGGTCGGGATACTTTTGGTCGAAAATGACTTTAGACTATTCAATCCAGGTTTCCAAAATCTAAAACTTGGATTCCGTCGGCCAGAATTGCCAGGAAGGCCGGGGGTAACCATTTGAATTAGCAGTGATGGGACTCCAGGACGAGGTCTCATAGGGACCAAAGCTACATCCGGCGGACCGATGGGAAGGTCGGGATACTTTTGGTCGAAATTGACTTTAGACTATACAAACCAGGTTTCCAAAGCGGAAAACTTGGATTCCGTCGGCCAGAATTGCCAGGAAGGCCGGGGGTAGCCATTTGACTTAGCAGTGATGGGACTCCAGGACGAGGTCTCATAGGGACCAAAGCTACATCCGGCGGACCGATGGGAAGGTCGGGATAGTTTTGGTCGAAATTGACTTTAGACTATACAAACCAGGTTTCCAAAGTGGAAAACTTGGATTCCGTCGGCCAGAATTGCCAAGAAGGCCGGGGGTAGCCATTTGACTTAGCAGTGATGGGACTCCAGGACGAGGTCTCATAGGGACCAAAGCTACATCTGCCTGAGCGATGGGAAGGTCGGGATACTTTTGGTCGAAATTGACTTTAGACTATACAAACCAGGTTTCCAAAGTGGAAAACTTGGATTCCGTCGGCCAGAATTGCCAGGAAGGCCGGGGGTGGCCATTTGACTTAGCAGTGATGGGACTCCAGGACGAGGTCTCATAGGGACCAAAGCTACATCCGGCTGACCGATGGGAAGGTCGGGATACTTTTGGTCGAAATAGACTTTAGACTATACAAACCAGGTTTCCAAAGTGGAAAACTTGGATTCCGTCGGCCAGAATTGCCAGGAAGGCCGGGGGTAGCCATTTGACTTAGCAGTGATGGGACTGCAGGGCGAGGTCTCATAGGAACCGAGGCTACATCCGGCAGACCGATGGGAAGGTCGGGATACTTTTGGTCGAAAATGACTTTAGACTATACAAACCAGGTTTCCAAAGTGGAAAACTTGGATTCCGTCGGCCAGAATTGCCAGGAAGGCCGGGGGTAGCCATTTGACTTAGCAGTGATGGGACTCCAGGGCGAGGTCTCATAGGAACCGAGGCTACATCCGGCAGACCGATGGGAAGGTCGCGATACTTTTGGTCGAAAATGACTTTAGACTATACAAACCAGGTTTCCAAAATCTAAAACTTGGATTCCGTCGGCCAGAATTCGCAGGAAGGTCGGGGGTAGCAATTTAACTTCGCAGTGATGGGACTCCAGGACAAGGTCTCATAGCGACCAAGGCTACATCCGACTGACCGATGGGAAGGATGGGATACTTTTGGTCGAAATTGACTTCAGACTATAGAAATCAGGTTTCCAAAGTGGAAAACTTGGATTCCGTCGGCCAGAATTTCCAGGAAGGTCGGGGGTAGCCATTTGACTTAGCAGTGATGGGACTCCAGGACAAGGTCTCATAGCGACCAAGGCTACATCCGGCTGACCGATGGGAAGGTCGGGATACTTTTGGTCGAAATTGACTTTAGACTATTCAATCCAGGTTTCCAAAGTCTAAAACTTGGATTCCGTCGGCCAGAATTGCCAGGAGGGCCGGGGGTAGCCATTTGAATTAGCAGTGATGGGACTCCAGGACGAGGTCTCATAGGGACCAAAGCTACATCCTGCTGACCGATGGGAAGGTCGGGATACTTTTGGTCGAAATTGACTTTAGACTATTCAATCCAGGTTTCCAAAGTGTAAAACTTGGATTCCGTCGGCCAGAATTGCCAGGAAGGCCGGGGGTAGCCATTTGACTTAGCAGTGATGGGACTGCAGGGCGAGGTCTCATAGGAACCGAGGCTACATCCGGCAGACCGATGGGAAGGTCGGGATACTTTTGGTCGAAAATGACTTTAGACTATACAAACCAGGTTTCCAAAGTCTAAAACTTGGATTCCGTCGGCCAGAATTGCCAGGAAGGCCGGGGGTAGCCATTTGACTAAGCAGTGATGGGACTCCAGGACGAGGTCTCATAGGGACCAAAGCTACATCCGGCGGACCGATGGGAAGGTCGGGATACTTTTGGTCGAAATTGACTTTAGACTATTCAATCCAGGTTTCCAAAGTCTAAAACTTGGATTCCGTCGGCCAGAATTGCCAGGAAGGCCGGGGGTAACCATTTGAATTAGCAGTGATGGGACTCCAGGACGAGGTCTCATAGGGACCAAAGCTACATCCGGCTGACCGATGGGAAGGTCGGGATACTTTTGGTCGAAATTGACTTTAGACTATTCAATCCAGGTTTCCAAAGTCTAAAACTTGGATTCCGTCGGCCAGAATTGCCAGGAAGGCCGGGGGTAACCATTTGAATTAGCAGTGATGGGACTCCAGGACGAGGTCTCATAGGGACCAAAGCTACATCCGGCGGACCGATGGGAAGGTCGGGATACTTTTGGTCGAAATTGACTTTAGACTATACAAACCAGGTTTCCAAAGCGGAAAACTTGGATTCCGTCGGCCAGAATTGCCAGGAAGGCCGGGGGTAGCCATTTGACTTAGCAGTGATGGGACTCCAGGACGAGGTCTCATAGGGACCAAAGCTACATCCGGCGGACCGATTGGAAGGTCGGGATAGTTTTGGTCGAAATTGACTTTAGACTATACAAACCAGGTTTCCAAAGTGGAAAACTTGGATTCCGTCGGCCAGAATTGCCAAGAAGGCCGGGGGTAGCCATCTGACTTAGCAGTGATGGGACTCCAGGACGAGGTCTCATAGGGACCAAAGCTACATCTGCCTGAGCGATGGGAAGGTCGGGATACTTTTGGTCGAAATTGACTTTATACTATACAAACCAGGTTTCCAAAGTGGAAAACTTGGATTCCGTCGGCCAGAATTGCCAGGAAGGCCGGGGGTAGCCATTCGACTTAGCAGTGATGGGACTCCAGGACGAGGTCTCATAGGGACCAAAGCTACATCCGGCTGACCGATGGGAAGGTCGGGATACTTTTGGTCGAAATTGACTTTAGACTATACAAACCAGGTTTCCAAAGTGGAAAACTTGGATTCCGTCGGCCAGAATTGCCAGGAAGGCCGGGGGTAGCCATTTGACTTAGCAGTGATGGGACTCCAGGACGAGGTCTCATAGGGACCAAAGCTACATCCTGCTGACCGATGGGAAGGTCGGGATACTTTTGGTCGAAATTGACTTTAGACTATTCAATCCAGGTTTCCAAAGTGTAAAACTTGGATTCCGTCGGCCAGAATTGCCAGGAAGGCCGGGGGTAGCCATTTGACTTAGCAGTGATGGGACTGCAGGGCGAGGTCTCATAGGAACCGAGGCTACATCCGGCAGACCGATGGGAAGGTCGGGATACTTTTGGTCGAAAATGACTTTAGACTATACAAACCAGGTTTCCAAAGTCTAAAACTTGGATTCCGTCGGCCAGAATTGCCAGGAAGGCCGGGGGTAGCCATTTGACTAAGCAGTGATGGGACTCCAGGACGAGGTCTCATAGGGACCAAAGCTACATCCGGCGGACCGATGGGAAGGTCGGGATACTTTTGGTCGAAATTGACTTTAGACTATTCAATCCAGGTTTCCAAAGTCTAAAACTTGGATTCCGTCGGCCAGAATTGCCAGGAAGGCCGGGGGTAACCATTTGAATTAGCAGTGATGGGACTCCAGGACGAGGTCTCATAGGGACCAAAGCTACATCCGGCGGACCGATGGGAAGGTCGGGATACTTTTGGTCGAAATTGACTTTAGACTATACAAACCAGGTTTCCAAAGCGGAAAACTTGGATTCCGTCGGCCAGAATTGCCAGGAAGGCCGGGGGTAGCCATTTGACTTAGCAGTGATGGGACTCCAGGACGAGGTCTCATAGGGACCAAAGCTACATCCGGCGGACCGATGGGAAGGTCGGGATAGTTTTGGTCGAAATTGACTTTAGACTATACAAACCAGGTTTCCAAAGTGGAAAACTTGGATTCCGTCGGCCAGAATTGCCAAGAAGGCCGGGGGTAGCCATTTGACTTAGCAGTGATGGGACTCCAGGACGAGGTCTCATAGGGACCAAAGCTACATCTGCCTGAGCGATGGGTAGGTCGGGATACTTTTGGTCGAAATTGACTTTAGACTATACAAACCAGGTTTCCAAAGTGGAAAACTTGGATTCCGTCGGCCAGAATTGCCAGGAAGGCCGGGGGTGGCCATTTGACTTAGCAGTGATGGGACTCCAGGACGAGGTCTCATAGGGACCAAAGCTACATCCGGCTGACCGATGGGAAGGTCGGGATACTTTTGGTCGAAATTGACTTCAGACTATACAAACCAGGTTTCCAAGGTGGAAAACTTGGATTCCGTCGGCCAGAATTGCCAGGAAGGCCGGGGGTAGCCATTTGACTTAGCAGTGATGGGACTGCAGGGCGAGGTCTCATAGGAACCGAGGCTACATCCGGCAGACCGATGGGAAGGTCGGGATACTTTTGGTCGAAAATGACTTTAGACTATACAAACCAGGTTTCCAAAGTGGAAAACTTGGATTCCGTCGGCCAGAATTGCCAGGAAGGCCGGGGGTAGCCATTTGACTTAGCAGTGATGGGACTCCAGGGCGAGGTCTCATAGGAACCGAGGCTACATCCGGCAGACCGATGGGAAGGTCGCGATACTTTTGGTCGAAAATGACTTTAGACTATACAAACCAGGTTTCCAAAATCTAAAACTTGGATTCCGTCGGCCAGAATTCGCAGGAAGGTCGGGGGTAGCCATTTAACTTCGCAGTGATGGGACTCCAGGACAAGGTCTCATAGCGACCAAGGCTACATCCGACTGACCGATGGGAAGGATGGGATACTTTTGGTCGAAATTGACTTCAGACTATAGAAATCAGGTTTCCAAAGTGGAAAACTTGGATTCCGTCGGCCAGAATTGCCTGGAAGGCCGGGGGTAGCCATTTGACTAAGCAGTGATGGGACTCCAGGGCGAGGTCTCATAGGAAGCAAGGCTACATCCGGCTGACCGATGGGAAGGTCGGGATACTTTTGGTCGAAAATGACTTTAGACTATTCAATCCAGGTTTCCAAAATCTAAAACTTGGATTCCGTCGGCCAGAATTGCCAGGAAGGCCGGGGGTAACCATTTGAATTAGCAGTGATGGGACTCCAGGACGAGGTCTCATAGGGACCAAAGCTACATCCGGCGGACCGATGGGAAGGTCGGGATACTTTTGGTCGAAATTGACTTTAGACTATACAAACCAGGTTTCCAAAGCGGAAAACTTGGATTCCGTCGGCCAGAATTGCCAGGAAGGCCGGGGGTAGCCATTTGACTTAGCAGTGATGGGACTCCAGGACGAGGTCTCATAGGGACCAAAGCTACATCCGGCGGACCGATGGGAAGGTCGGGATAGTTTTGGTCGAAATTGACTTTAGACTATACAAACCAGGTTTCCAAAGTGGAAAACTTGGATTCCGTCGGCCAGAATTGCCAAGAAGGCCGGGGGTAGCCATTTGACTTAGCAGTGATGGGACTCCAGGACGAGGTCTCATAGGGACCAAAGCTACATCTGCCTGAGCGATGGGAAGGTCGGGATACTTTTGGTCGAAATTGACTTTAGACTATACAAACCAGGTTTCCAAAGTGGAAAACTTGGATTCCGTCGGCCAGAATTGCCAGGAAGGCCGGGGGTGGCCATTTGACTTAGCAGTGATGGGACTCCAGGACGAGGTCTCATAGGGACCAAAGCTACATCCGGCTGACCGATGGGAAGGTCGGGATACTTTTGGTCGAAATAGACTTTAGACTATACAAACCAGGTTTCCAAAGTGGAAAACTTGGATTCCGTCGGCCAGAATTGCCAGGAAGGCCGGGGGTAGCCATTTGACTTAGCAGTGATGGGACTGCAGGGCGAGGTCTCATAGGAACCGAGGCTACATCCGGCAGACCGATGGGAAGGTCGGGATACTTTTGGTCGAAAATGACTTTAGACTATACAAACCAGGTTTCCAAAGTGGAAAACTTGGATTCCGTCGGCCAGAATTGCCAGGAAGGCCGGGGGTAGCCATTTGACTTAGCAGTGATGGGACTCCAGGGCGAGGTCTCATAGGAACCGAGGCTACATCCGGCAGACCGATGGGAAGGTCGCGATACTTTTGGTCGAAAATGACTTTAGACTATACAAACCAGGTTTCCAAAATCTAAAACTTGGATTCCGTCGGCCAGAATTCGCAGGAAGGTCGGGGGTAGCAATTTAACTTCGCAGTGATGGGACTCCAGGACAAGGTCTCATAGCGACCAAGGCTACATCCGACAGACCGATGGGAAGGATGGGATACTTTTGGTCGAAATTGACTTCAGACTATAGAAATCAGGTTTCCAAAGTGGAAAACTTGGATTCCGTCGGCCAGAATTTCCAGGAAGGTCGGGGGTAGCCATTTGACTTAGCAGTGATGGGACTCCAGGACAAGGTCTCATAGCGACCAAGGCTACATCCGGCTGACCGATGGGAAGGTCGGGATACTTTTGGTCGAAATTGACTTTAGACTATTCAATCCAGGTTTCCAAAGTCTAAAACTTGGATTCCGTCGGCCAGAATTGCCAGGAGGGCCGGGGGTAGCCATTTGAATTAGCAGTGATGGGACTCCAGGACGAGGTCTCATAGGGACCAAAGCTACATCCTGCTGACCGATGGGAAGGTCGGGATACTTTTGGTCGAAATTGACTTTAGACTATTCAATCCAGGTTTCCAAAGTGTAAAACTTGGATTCCGTCGGCCAGAATTGCCAGGAAGGCCGGGGGTAGCCATTTGACTTAGCAGTGATGGGACTGCAGGGCGAGGTCTCATAGGAACCGAGGCTACATCCGGCAGACCGATGGGAAGGTCGGGATACTTTTGGTCGAAAATGACTTTAGACTATACAAACCAGGTTTCCAAAGTCTAAAACTTGGATTCCGTCGGCCAGAATTGCCAGGAAGGCCGGGGGTAGCCATTTGACTAAGCAGTGATGGGACTCCAGGACGAGGTCTCATAGGGACCAAAGCTACATCCGGCGGACCGATGGGAAGGTCGGGATACTTTTGGTCGAAATTGACTTTAGACTATTCAATCCAGGTTTCCAAAGTCTAAAACTTGGATTCCGTCGGCCAGAATTGCCAGGAAGGCCGGGGGTAACCATTTGAATTAGCAGTGATGGGACCCCAGGACGAGGTCTCATAGGGACCAAAGCTACATCCGGCGGACCGATGGGAAGGTCGGGATACTTTTGGTCGAAATTGACTTTAGACTATACAAACCAGGTTTCCAAAGCGGAAAACTTGGATTCCGTCGGCCAGAATTGCCAGGAAGGCCGGGGGTAGCCATTTGACTTAGCAGTGATGGGACTCCAGGACGAGGTCTCATAGGGACCAAAGCTACATCCGGCGGACCGATGGGAAGGTCGGGATAGTTTTGGTCGAAATTGACTTTAGACTATACAAACCAGGTTTCCAAAGTGGAAAACTTGGATTCCGTCGGCCAGAATTGCCAAGAAGGCCGGGGGTAGCCATTTGACTTAGCAGTGATGGGACTCCAGGACGAGGTCTCATAGGGACCAAAGCTACATCTGCCTGAGCGATGGGTAGGTCGGGATACTTTTGGTCGAAATTGACTTTAGACTATACAAACCAGGTTTCCAAAGCGGAAAACTTGGATTCCGTCGGCCAGAATTGCCAGGAAGGCCGGGGGTAGCCATTTGACTTAGCAGTGATGGGACTCCAGGACGAGGTCTCATAGGGACCAAAGCTACATCCGGCAGACCGATGGGATGGTCGCGATACTTTTGGTCGAAATTGACTTTAGACTATTCAATCCAGGTTTCCAAAGTCTAAAACTTGGATTCCGTCGGCCAGAATTGCCAGGAAGGCCGGGGGTAACCATTTGAATTAGCAGTGATGGGACTCCAGGACGAGGTCTCATAGGGACCAAAGCTACATCCGGCGGACCGATGGGAAGGTCTGGATACTTTTGGTCGAAATTGACTTTAGACTATACAAACCAGGTTTCCAAAGTCTAAAACTTGGATTCCGTCGGCCAGAATTGCCAGGAAGGCCGGGGGTAGCCATTTGAATTAGCAGTGATGGGACTTCAGGACGAGGTCTCATAGGGACCAAAGCTACATCCGGCTGACCGATGGGAAGGTCGGGATACTTTTGGTCGAAATAGACTTTAGACTATACAAACCAGGTTTCCAAAGCGGAAAACTTGGATTCCGTCGGCCAGAATTCGCAGGAAGGCCGGGGGTAGCCATTTGACTTAGCAGTGATGGGACTCCAGGACGAGGTCACATAGGGACCAAAGCTACATCTGCCTGAGCGATGGGAAGGTCGGGAAACTTTTGGTCGAAATTGACTTTAGACTATACAAACCAGGTTTCCAAAGTGGAAAAGTTGGATTCCGTCGGCCAGAATTGCCAGGAAGGCCGGGGGTAGCCATTCGACTTAGCAGTGATGGGACTCCAGGACGAGGTCTCATAGGGACCAAAGCTACATCCGGCTGACCGATGGGAAGGTCGGGATACTTTTGGTCGAAATTGACTTTAGACTATACAAACCAGGTTTCCAAAGTGGAAAACTTGGATTCCGTCGGCCAGAATTGCCACGAAGGCCGGGGGTAGCCATTTGACTTAGCAGTGATGGGACTCCAGGACGAGGTCTCATAGGGACCAAAGCTACATCCTGCTGACCGATGGGAAGGTCGGGATACTTTTGGTCGAAATTGACTTTAGACTATTCAATCCAGGTTTCCAAAGTGTAAAACTTGGATTCCGTCGGCCAGAATTGCCAGGAAGGCCGGGGGTAGCCATTTGACTTAGCAGTGATGGGACTGCAGGGCGAGGTCTCATAGGAACCGAGGCTACATCCGGCAGACCGATGGGAAGGTCGGGATACTTTTGGTCGAAAATGACTTTAGACTATACAAACCAGGTTTCCAAAGTCTAAATCTTGGATTCCCTCGGCCAGAATTCGCAGGAAGGTCGGGGGTAGCCATTTAACTTCGCAGTGATGGGACTCCAGGACAAGGTCTCATAGCGACCAAGGCTACATCCGACTGACCGATGGGAAGGATGGGATACTTTTGGTCGAAATTGACTTCAGACTATAGAAATCAGGTTTCCAAAGTGGAAAACTTGGATTCCGTCGGCCAGAATTGCCAGGAAGGCCGGGGGTAGCCATTTGACTAAGCAGTGATGGGACTCCAGGGCGAGGTCTCATAGGAAGCAAGGCTACATCCGGCTGACCGATGGGAAGGTCGGGATACTTTTGGTCGAAATTGACTTTAGACTATTCAATCCAGGTTTCCAAAGTCTAAAACTTGGATTCCGTCGGCCAGAATTGCCAGGAAGGCCGGGGGTAACCATTTGAATTAGCAGTGATGGGACTCCAGGACGAGGTCTCATAGGGACCAAAGCTACATCCGGCGGACCGATGGGAAGGTCGGGATACTTTTGGTCGAAATTGACTTTAGACTATACAAACCAGGTTTCCAAAGCGGAAAACTTGGATTCCGTCGGCCAGAATTGCCAGGAAGGCCGGGGGTAGCCATTTGACTTAGCAGTGATGGGACTCCAGGACGAGGTCTCATAGGGACCAAAGCTACATCCGGCGGACCGATGGGAAGGTCGGGATAGTTTTGGTCGAAATTGACTTTAGACTATACAAACCAGGTTTCCAAAGTGGAAAACTTGGATTCCGTCGGCCAGAATTGCCAAGAAGGCCGGGGGTAGCCATTTGACTTAGCAGTGATGGGACTCCAGGACGAGGTCTCATAGGGACCAAAGCTACATCTGCCTGAGCGATGGGAAGGTCGGGATACTTTTGGTCGAAATTGACTTTAGACTATACAAACCAGGTTTCCAAAGTGGAAAACTTGGATTCCGTCGGCCAGAATTGCCAGGAAGGCCGGGGGTGGCCATTTGACTTAGCAGTGATGGGACTCCAGGACGAGGTCTCATAGGGACCAAAGCTACATCCGGCTGACCGATGGGAAGGTCGGGATACTTTTGGTCGAAATTGACTTCAGACTATACAAACCAGGTTTCCAAGGTGGAAAACTTGGATTCCGTCGGCCAGAATTGCCAGGAAGGCCGGGGGTAGCCATTTGACTTAGCAGTGATGGGACTGCAGGGCGAGGTCTCATAGGAACCGAGGCTACATCCGGCAGACCGATGGGAAGGTCGGGATACTTTTGGTCGAAAATGACTTTAGACTATACAAACCAGGTTTCCAAAGTGGAAAACTTGGATTCCGTCGGCCAGAATTGCCAGGAAGGCCGGGGGTAGCCATTTGACTTAGCAGTGATGGGACTCCAGGGCGAGGTCTCATAGGAACCGAGGCTACATCCGGCAGACCGATGGGAAGGTCGCGATACTTTTGGTCGAAAATGACTTTAGACTATACAAACCAGGTTTCCAAAATCTAAAACTTGGATTCCGTCGGCCAGAATTCGCAGGAAGGTCGGGGGTAGCCATTTAACTTCGCAGTGATGGGACTCCAGGACAAGGTCTCATAGCGACCAAGGCTACATCCGACTGACCGATGGGAAGGATGGGATACTTTTGGTCGAAATTGACTTCAGACTATAGAAATCAGGTTTCCAAAGTGGAAAACTTGGATTCCGTCGGCCAGAATTTCCAGGAAGGTCGGGGGTAGCCATTTGACTTAGCAGTGATGGGACTGCAGGGCGAGGTCTCATAGGAACCGAGGCTACATCCGGCAGACCGATGGGAAGGTCGGGATACTTTTGGTCGAAAATGACTTTAGACTATACAAACCAGGTTTCCAAAGTCTAAAATTTGGATTCCGTCGGCCAGAATTGCCAGGAAGGTCGGGGGTAGCCATTTGACTTAGCAGTGATGGGACTCCAGGACGAAGTCTCATAGGGACCTAAGCTACATCCGGCTGACCGATGGGAAGGTCGGGATACTTTTGGTCGAAATTGACTTTAGACTATTCAATCCAGGATCCAATGTCTAAAACTTGGATTCCGTCGGCCAGAATTGCCAAGAAGGCCGGGGGTAGCCATTTGACTAAGCAGTGATGGGACTCCAGGGCGAGGTCTCATAGGAAGCAAGGCTACATCCGGCTGACCGTTGGGAAGGTCGGGATACTTTTGGTCGAAATTGACTTTAGACTATTCAATCCAGGTTTCCAAAGTCTAAAATTTGGATTCCGTCGGCCAGAATTGCCAGGAAGGCCGGGGGTAGCCATTTGAATTAGCAGTGATGGGACTCCAGGACGAGGTCTCATAGGGACCAAAGCTACATCCGGCGGACGGATGGGAAGGTCGGGATACTTTTGGTCGAAATTGACTTTAGACTATACAAACCAGGTTTCCAAAGCGGAAAACTTGGATTCCGTCGGCCAGAAATGCCAGGAAGGCCGGGGGTAGCCATTTGACTTAGCAGTGATGGGACTCCAGGACGAGGTCTCATAGGGACCAAAGCTACATCCGGCGGACCGATGGGAAGGTCGGGATACTTTTGGTCGAAATTGACTTTAGACTATTCAATCCAGGTTTCCAAAGTCTAAAACTTGGATTCCGTCGGCCAGAATTGCCAGGAAGGCCGGGGGTAGCCATTTGACTTAGCAGTGATGGGACTCCAGGACGAGGTCTCATAGGGACCAAAGCTACATCCGGCGGAACGATGGGAAGGTTGGGATACTTTTGGTCGAAATTGACTTTAGATTATACAAACCAGGTTTCCAAAGCGGAAAACTCGGATTCCGTCGGCCAGAATTGCCAGGAAGGCCGGGGGTAGCCATTTGACTTAGCAGTGATGGGACTCCAGGACGAGGTCTCATAGGGACCAAAGCTACATCCGGCGGACCGATGGGAAGGTCGGGATACTTTTGGTCGAAATTGACTTTAGACTATACAAACCAGGTTTCCAAAGTGGAAAACTTGGATTCCGTCAGCCAGAATTGCCAGGAAGGCCGGGGGTAGCCATTTGACTTAGCAGTGATGGGACTGCAGGGCGAGGTCTCATAGGAACCGAGGCTACATCCGGCAGACCGATGGGAAGGTCGGGATACTTTTGGTCGAAAATGACTTTAGACTATACAAACCAGGTTTCCAAAGTCTAAAATTTGGATTCCGTCGGCCAGAATTGCCAGGAAGGCCGGGGGTAGCCATTTGACTTAGCAGTGATGGGACTCCAGGACGAAGTCTCATAGGGACCTAAGCTACATCCGGCTGACCGATGGGAAGGTCGGGATACTTTTGGTCGAAATTGACTTTAGACTATTCAATCCAGGATCCAATGTCTAAAACTTGGATTCCGTCGGCCAGAATTCGCAGGAAGGCCGGGGGTAGCCATTTGACTTAGCAGTGATGGGACTCCAGGACGAGGTCTCATAGGGACCAAAGCTACATCCGGCGGACCGATGGGAAGGTCGGGATACTTTTGGTCGAAATTGACTTTAGACTATTCAATCCAGGTTTCCAAAGTCTAAAACTTGGATTCCGTCGGCCAGAATTGCCAGGAAGGCCGGGGGTAGCCATTTGACTTAGCAGTGATGGGACTCCAGGACGAGGTCTCATAGGGACCAAAGCTACATCCGGCGGAACGATGGGAAGGTTGGGATACTTTTGGTCGAAATTGACTTTAGATTATACAAACCAGGTTTCCAAAGCGGAAAACTCGGATTCCGTCGGCCAGAATTGCCAGGAAGGCCGGGGGTAGCCATTTGACTTAGCAGTGATGGGACTCCAGGACGAGGTCTCATAGGGACCAAAGCTACATCCGGCGGACCGATGGGAAGGTCGGGATACTTTTGGTCGAAATTGACTTTAGACTATACAAACCAGGTTTCCAAAGTGGAAAACTTGGATTCCGTCAGCCAGAATTGCCAGGAAGGCCGGGGGTAGCCATTTGACTTAGCAGTGATGGGACTGCAGGGCGAGGTCTCATAGGAACCGAGGCTACATCCGGCAGACCGATGGGAAGGTCGGGATACTTTTGGTCGAAAATGACTTTAGACTATACAAACCAGGTTTCCAAAGTCTAAAATTTGGATTCCGTCGGCCAGAATGGCCAGGAAGGCCGGGGGTAGCCATTTGACTTAGCAGTGATGGGACTCCAGGACGAAGTCTCATAGGGACCTAAGCTACATCCGGCTGACCGATGGGAAGGTCGGGATACTTTTGGTCGAAATTGACTTTAGACTATTCAATCCAGGATCCAATGTCTAAAACTTGGATTCCGTCGGCCAGAATTCGCAGGAAGGCCGGGGGTAGCCATTTGAATTAGCAGTGATGGGACTCCAGGACGAGGTCTCATAGGGACCAAAGCTACATCCGGCGGACCGATGGGAAGGTCGGGATACTTTTGGTCGAAATTGACTTTAGACTATACAAACCAGGTTTCCAAAGTGGAAAACTTGGATTCCGTCGGCCAGAATTGCCAGGAAGGCCGGGGGTAGCCATTTGACTAAGCAGTGATGGGACTCCAGGGCGAGGTCTCATAGGAACCGAGGCTACATCCGGCAGACCGATGGGATGGTCGCGATACTTTTGGTCGAAATTGACTTTAGACTATTCAATCCAGGTTTCCAAAGTCTAAAACTTGGATTCCGTCGGCCAGAATTGCCAGGAAGGCCGGGGGTAACCATTTGAATTAGCAGTGATGGGACTCCAGGACGAGGTCTCATAGGGACCAAAGCTACATCCGGCGGACCGATGGGAAGGTCGGGATACTTTTGGTCGAAATTGACTTTAGACTATACAAACCAGGTTTCCAAAGTCTAAAACTTGGATTCCGTCGGCCAGAATTCGCAGGAAGGCCGGGGGTAGCCATTTGACTTAGCAGTGATGGGACTCCAGGACGAGGTCACATAGGGACCAAAGCTACATCTGCCTGAGCGATGGGAAGGTCGGGAAACTTTTGGTCGAAATTGACTTTAGACTATACAAACCAGGTTTCCAAAGTGGAAAACTTGGATTCCGTCGGCCAGAATTGCCAAGAAGGCCGGGGGTAGCCATTTGACTTAGCAGTGATGGGACTCCAGGACGAGGTCTCATAGGGACCAAAGCTACATCCGGCTGACCGATGGGAAGGTCGGGATACTTTTGGTCGAAATTGACTTTAGACTATACAAACCAGGTTTCCAAAGTGGAAAACTTGGATTCCGTCGGCCAGAATTGCCAGGAAGGCCGGGGGTAGCCATTTGACTCAGCAGTGATGGGACTCCAGGGCGAGGTCTCATAGGAACCAAGGCTACATCCGGCAGACCGATGGGAAGGTCGGGACACTTTTGGTCGAAAATGACTTTAGACTATACAAACCAGGTTTCAAAAGTGGAAAACTTGGATTCCCTCGGCCAGAATTGCCAGGAAGGCCGGGGGTAGCCATTTGACTTAGCAGTGATGGGACTCGAGGACGAGGTCTCATAGGGACCAAAGCTACATCCGGCGGACCGATGGGAAGGTCGGGATACTTTTGGTCGAAATTGACTTTAGACTATACAAACCAGGTTTCCAAAGTGGAAAACTTGGATTCCGTCGGCCAGAATTGCCAAGAAGGCCGGGGGTAGCCATTTGACTTAGCAGTGATGGGACTCCAGGACGAGGTCTCATAGGGACCAAAGCTACATCTGCCTGAGCGATGGGAAGGTCGGGATACTTTTGGTCGAAATTGACTTTAGACTATACAAACCAGGTTTCCAAAGTGGAAAACTTGGATTCCGTCAGCCAGAATTGCCAGGAAGGCCGGGGGTAGCCATTTGACTTAGCAGTGATGGGACTGCAGGGCGAGGTCTCATAGGAACCGAGGCTACATCCGGCAGACCGATGGGAAGGTCGGGATACTTTTGGTCGAAAATGACTTTAGACTATACAAACCAGGTTTCCAAAGTCTAAAATTTGGATTCCGTCGGCCAGAATTGCCAGGAAGGCCGGGGGTAGCCATTTGACTTAGCAGTGATGGGACTCCAGGACGAAGTCTCATAGGGACCTAAGCTACATCCGGCTGACCGATGGGAAGGTCGGGATACTTTTGGTCGAAATTGACTTTAGACTATTCAATCCAGGATCCAATGTCTAAAACTTGGATTCCGTCGGCCAGAATTCGCAGGAAGGCCGGGGGTAGCCATTTGAATTAGCAGTGATGGGACTCCAGGACGAGGTCTCATAGGGACCAAAGCTACATCCGGCGGACCGATGGGAAGGTCGGGATACTTTTGGTCGAAATTGACTTTAGACTATACAAACCAGGTTTCCAAAGTGGAAAACTTGGATTCCGTCGGCCAGAATTGCCAGGAAGGCCGGGGGTAGCCATTTGACTAAGCAGTGATGGGACTCCAGGGCGAGGTCTCATAGGAAGCAAGGCTACATCCGGCTGACCGTTGGGAAGGTCGGGATACTTTTGGTCGAAATTGACTTTAGACTATTCAATCCAGGATCCAAAGTCTAAAACTTGGATTCCGTCGGCCAGAATTCGCAGGAAGGCCGGGGGTAGCCGTTTGACTTAGCAGTGATGGGACTCCAGGACGAGGTCACATAGGGACCAAAGCTACATCTGCCTGAGCGATGGGAAGGTCGGGAAACTTTTGGTCGAAATTGACTTTAGACTATACAAACCAGGTTTCCAAAGTGGAAAACTTGGATTCCGTCGGCCAGAATTGCCAAGAAGGCCGGGGGTAGCCATTTGACTTAGCAGTGATGGGACTCCAGGACGAGGTCTCATAGGGACCAAAGCTACATCCGGCTGACCGATGGGAAGGTCGGGATACTTTTGGTCGAAATTGACTTTAGACTATACAAACCAGGTTTCCAAAGTGGAAAACTTGGATTCCGTCGGCCAGAATTGCCAGGAAGGCCGGGGGTAGCCATTTGACTCAGCAGTGATGGGACTCCAGGGCGAGGTCTCATAGGAACCAAGGCTACATCCGGCAGACCGATGGGAAGGTCGGGACACTTTTGGTCGAAATTGACTTTAGACTATACAAACCAGGTTTCCAAAGTGGAAAACTTGGATTCCGTCGGCCAGAATTGCCAAGAAGGCCGGGGGTAGCCATTTGACTTAGCAGTGATGGGACTCCAGGACGAGGTCTCATAGGGACCAAAGCTACATCTGCCTGAGCGATGGGAAGGTCGGGATACTTTTGGTCGAAATTGACTTTAGACTATACAAACCAGGTTTCCAAAGTGGAAAACTTGGATTCCGTCGGCCAGAATTGCCAGGAAGGCCGGGGGTAGCCATTTGACTTAGCAGTGATGGGACTCCAGGACGAGGTCTCATAGGGACCAAAGCTACATCTGCCTGAGCGATGGGAAGGTCGGGATACTTTTGGTCGAAATTGACTTTAGACTATACAAACCAGGTTTCCAAAGTGGAAAACTTGGATTCCGTCGGCCAGAATTGCCAGGAAGGCCGGGGGTAGCCATTTGACTCAGCAGTGATGGGACTCCAGGGCGAGGTCTCATAGGAACCAAGGCTACATCCGGCAGACCGATGGGAAGGTCGGGACACTTTTGGTCGAAAATGACTTTAGACTATACAAACCAGGTTTCAAAAGTGGAAAACTTGGATTCCGTCGGCCAGAATTGCCAGGAAGGCCGGGGGTAGCCATTTGACTAAGCAGTGATGGGACTCCAGGGCGAGGTCTCATAGGGACCAAAGCTACATCCGGCGGACCGATGGGAAGGTCGGGATACTTTTGGTCGAAATTGACTTTAGACTATACAAACCAGGTTTCCAAAGCGGAAAACTTGGATTCCGTCGGCCAGAATTGCCAGGAAGGCCGGGGGTAGCCATTTGACTTAGCAGTGATGGGACTCCAGGACGAGGTCTCATAGGGACCAAAGCTACATCCGGCTGACCGATGGGAAGGTCGGGATACTTTTGGTCGAAATTGACTTTAGACTATACAAACCAGGTTTCCAAAGTGGAAAACTTGGATTCCGTCGGCCAGAATTGCCAGGAAGGCCGGGGATAGCCATTTGACTCAGCAGTGATGGGACTCCAGGGCGAGGTCTCATAGGAACCAAGGCTACATCCGGCAGACCGACGGGAAGGTCGGGACACTTTTGGTCGAAAATGACTTTAGACTATACAAACCAGGTTTCAAAAGTGGAAAACTTGGATTCCGTCGGCCAGAATTGCCAGGAAGGCCGGGGGTAGCCATTTGACTAAGCAGTGATGGGACTCCAGGGCGAGGTCTCATAGGGACCAAAGCTACATCCGGCGGACCGATGGGAAGGTCGGGATACTTTTGGTCGAAATTGACTTTAGACTATACAAACCAGGTTTCCAAAGCGGAAAACTTGGATTCCGTCGGCCAGAATTGCCAGGAAGGCCGGGGGTAGCCATTTGACTTAGCAGTGATGGGACTCCAGGACGAGGTCTCATAGGGACCAAAGCTACATCCGGCGGACCGATGGGAAGGTCGGGATAGTTTTGGTCGAAATTGACTTTAGACTATACAAACCAGGTTTCCAAAGTGTAAAACTTGGATTCCGTCGGCCAGAATTGCCAGGAAGGCCGGGGGTAGCCATTTGACTTAGCAGTGATGGGACTCCAGGGCGAGGTCTCATAGGAACCGAGGCTACATCCGGCAGACCGATGGGAAGGTCGGGATACTTTTGGTCGAAAATGACTTTAGACTATACAAACCAGGTTTCCAAAGTCTAAAACTTGGATTCCGTCGGCCAGAATTGCCAGGAAGGCCGGGGGTAGCCATTTGACTTAGCAGTGATGGGACTCAAGGACGAGGTCTCATAGGGACCTAAGCTACATCCGGCTGACCGATGGGAAGGTCGGGATACTTTTGGTCGAAGTTGACTTTAGACTATTCAATCCAGGTTTCCAAAGTGGAAAACTTGGATTCCGTCGGCCAGAATTCGCAGGAAGGTCGGGGGTAGCCATTTGACTTAGCAGTGATGGGACTCCAGGACGAGGTCTCATAGGGACCAAAGCTACATCCGGCTGACCGATGGGAAAGTCGGGATACTTTTGGTCGAAATCGACTTTAGACTATTCAATCCAGGTTTCCAAAGTGTAAAACTTGGATTCCGTCGGCCAGAATTGCCAGGAAGGCCGGGTGTAGCCATTTGACTTAGCAGTGATGGGACTCCAGGACGAGGTCTCATAGGGACCAAAGCTACAACCGGCTGACCGATGGGAAGGTCGGGATACTTTTGGTCGAAATTGACTTTAGACTATTCAATCCAGGTTTCCAAAGTGTAAAACTTGGATTCCGTCGGCCAGAATTGCCAGGAAGGCCGGGGGTAGCCATTTGACTTAGCAGTGATGGGACTGCAGGGCGAGGTCTCATAGGAACCGAGGCTACATCCGGCAGACCGATGGGAAGGTCGGGATACTTTTGGTCGAAATTGACTTTTGACTATACAAACCAGGTTTCCAAAGTGGAAAACTTGGATTCCGTCGGCCAGAATTGCCAAGAAGGCCGGGGGTAGCCATTTGGCTTAGCAGTGATGGGACTCCAGGACGAGGTCTCATAGGGACCAAAGCTACATCTGCCTGAGCGATGGGAAGGTCGGGATACTTTTGGTCGAAATTGACTTTAGACTATACAAACCAGGTTTCCAAAGTGGAAAACTTGGATTCCGTCGGCCAGAATTGCCAGGAAGGCCGGGGGTAGCCATTTGACTTAGCAGTGATGGAACTCCAGGACGAGGTCTCATAGGGACCAAAGCTACATCCTGCTGACCGATGGGAAGGTCGGGATACTTTTGGTCGAAATTGACTTTAGACTATTCAATCCAGGTTTCCAAAGTGTAAAACTTGGATTCCGTCGGCCAGAATTGCCAGGAAGGCCGGGGGTAGCCATTTGACTTAGCAGTGATGTGACTCCAGGACGAGGTCTCATAGGGACCAAAGCTACATCCGGCTGACCGATGGAAAGGTCGGGATACTTTTGGTCGAAATTGACTTTAGACTATACAAACCAGGTTTACAAAGTGGAAAACTTGGATTCCGTCGGCCAGAATTGCCAGGAAGGCCGGGGGTAGCCATTTGACTTAGCAGTGATGGGACTCCAGGACGAGGTCTCATAGGGACCAAAGCTACATCCGGCTGACCGATGGGAAAGTCGGGATACTTTTGGTCGAAATCGACATTAGACTATTCAATCCAGGTTTCCAAAGTGTAAAACTTGGATTCCGTCGGCCAGAATTGCCAAGAAGGCCGGGGGTAGCCATTTGACTTAGCAGTGATGGGACTCCAGGACGAGGTCTCATAGGGACCAAAGCTACATCCGGCTGACCGATGGGAAAGTCGGGATACTTTTGGTCGAAATTGACTTTAGACTATACAAACCAGGTTTCCAAAGTGTAAAACTTGGATTCCGTCGGCCAGAATTGCCAGGAAGGCCGGGGGTAGCCATTTGACTTAGCAGTGATGGGACTCCAGGGCGAGGTCTCATAGGGACCTAAGCTACATCCGGCTGACCGATGGGAAGGTCGGGATACTTTTGGTCGAAGTTGACTTTAGACTATTCAATCCAGGTTTCCAAAGTGGAAAACTTGGATTCCGTCGGCCAGAATTCGCAGGAAGGTCGGGGGTAGCCATTTGACTTAGCAGTGATGGGACTCCAGGACGAGGTCTCATAGGGACCAAAGCTACATCCGGCTGACCGATGGGAAAGTCGGGATACTTTTGGTCGAAATCGACTTTAGACTATTCAATCCAGGTTTCCAAAGTGTAAAACTTGGATTCCGTCAGCCAGAATTGCCAGGAAGGCCGGGTGTAGCCATTTGACTTAGCAGTGATGGGACTCCAGGACGAGGTCTCATAGGGACCAAAGCTACAACCGGCTGACCGATGGGAAGGTCGGGATACTTTTGGTCGAAATTGACTTTAGACTATTCAATCCAGGTTTCCAAAGTGTAAAACTTGGATTCCGTCGGCCAGAATTGCCAGGAAGGCCGGGGGTAGCCATTTGACTTAGCAGTGATGGGACTGCAGGGCGAGGTCTCATAGGAACCGAGGCTACATCCGGCAGACCGATGGGAAGGTCGGGATACTTTTGGTCGAAATTGACTTTTGACTATACAAACCAGGTTTCCAAAGTGGAAAACTTGGATTCCGTCGGCCAGAATTGCCAAGAAAGCCGGGGGTAGCCATTTGACTTAGCAGTGATGGGACTCCAGGACGAGGTCTCATAGGGACCAAAGCTACATCCGGCGGACCGATGGGAAGGTCGGGATACTTTTGGTCGAAATTGACTTTAGACTATACAAACCAGGTTTCCAAAGCGGAAAACTTGGATTCCGTCGGCCAGAATTGCCAGGAAGGCCGGGGGTAGCCATTTGACTTAGCAGTGATGGGACTCCAGGACGAGGACTCATAGGGACCAAAGCTACATCCGGCGGACCGATGGGAAGGTCGGGATACTTTTGGTCGAAATCGACATTAGACTATTCAATCCAGGTTTCCAAAGTGTAAAACTTGGATTCCGTCGGCCAGAATTGCCAAGAAGGCCGGGGGTAGCCATTTGACTTAGCAGTGATGGGACTCCAGGACGAGGTCTCATAGGGACCAAAGCTACATCCGGCTGACCGATGGGAAAGTCGGGATACTTTTGGTCGAAATTGACTTTAGACTATACAAACCAGGTTTCCAAAGTGTAAAACTTGGATTCCGTCGGCCAGAATTGCCAGGAAGGCCGGGGGTAGCCATTTGACTTAGCAGTGATGGGACTCCAGGGCGAGGTCTCATAGGGACCTAAGCTACATCCGGCTGACCGATGGGAAGGTCGGGATACTTTTGGTCGAAGTTGACTTTAGACTATTCAATCCAGGTTTCCAAAGTGGAAAACTTGGATTCCGTCGGCCAGAATTCGCAGGAAGGTCGGGGGTAGCCATTTGACTTAGCAGTGATGGGACTCCAGGACGAGGTCTCATAGGGACCAAAGCTACATCCGGCTGACCGATGGGAAAGTCGGGATACTTTTGGTCGAAATCGACTTTAGACTATTCAATCCAGGTTTCCAAAGTGTAAAACTTGGATTCCGTCAGCCAGAATTGCCAGGAAGGCCGGGTGTAGCCATTTGACTTAGCAGTGATGGGACTCCAGGACGAGGTCTCATAGGGACCAAAGCTACAACCGGCTGACCGATGGGAAGGTCGGGATACTTTTGGTCGAAATTGACTTTAGACTATTCAATCCAGGTTTCCAAAGTGTAAAACTTGGATTCCGTCGGCCAGAATTGCCAGGAAGGCCGGGGGTAGCCATTTGACTTAGCAGTGATGGGACTGCAGGGCGAGGTCTCATAGGAACCGAGGCTACATCCGGCAGACCGATGGGAAGGTCGGGATACTTTTGGTCGAAATTGACTTTTGACTATACAAACCAGGTTTCCAAAGTGGAAAACTTGGATTCCGTCGGCCAGAATTGCCAAGAAAGCCGGGGGTAGCCATTTGACTTAGCAGTGATGGGACTCCAGGACGAGGTCTCATAGGGACCAAAGCTACATCCGGCGGACCGATGGGAAGGTCGGGATACTTTTGGTCGAAATTGACTTTAGACTATTCAATCCAGGTTTCCAAAGTGGAAAACTTGGATTCCGTCGGCCAGAATTGCCAGGAAGGACGGGGGTAGCCATTTGACTTAGCAGTGATGGGACTCCAGGACGAGGTCTCATAGGGACCAAAGCTACATCTGCCTGAGCGATGGGAAGGTCGGGATACTTTTGGTCGAAATTGACTTTAGACTATACAAACCAGGTTTCCAAAGTCTAAAACTTGGATTCCGTCGGCCAGAATTGCCAGGAAGGCCGGGGGTAGCCATTTGACTTAGCAGTGATGGGACTCCAGGACCAGGTCTCATAGGGACCAAAGCTACATCCGGCTGACCGATGGGAAGGTCGGGATACTTTTGGTCGAAATTGACTTTAGACTATTCAATCCAGGTTTCCAAAGTGGAAAACTTGGATTCCGTCGGCCAGAATTCGCAGGAAGGTCGGGGGTAGCCATTTGACTTAGCAGTGATGGGACTCCAGGACGAAGTCTCATAGGGACCAAAGCTACATCTGGCTGACCGATGGGAAAGTCGGGATACTTTTGGTCGAAATCGACTTTAGACTATTCAATCCAGGTTTCCAAAGTCTAAAACTTGAATTCCGTCGGCCGGAATTCGCAGGAAGGTCGGGGGTAGCCATTTAACTTCGCAGTGATGGGACTCCAGGACAAGGTCTCATAGCGACCAAGGCTACATCCGACTGACCGATGGGAAGGATGGGATACTTTTGGTCGAAATTGACTTTAGATTATACAAACCAGGTTTCCAAAGCGGAAAACTTGGATTCCGTCGGCCAGAATTGCCAGGAAGGCCGGGGGTAGCCATTTGACTTAGCAGTGATGGGACCCCAGGACGAGGTCTCATAGGGACCAAAGATACATCCTGCGGACCGATGGGAAGGTCGGGATACTTTTGGTCGAAATTGACTTTAGACTATACAAACCAGGTTTCCAAAGTGGAAAACTTGGATTCCGTCGGCCAGAATTGCCAAGAAGGCCGGGGGTAGCCATTTGACTTAGCAGTGATGGGACTCCAGGACGAGGTCTCATAGGGACCAAAGCTACATCCGGCTGACCGATGGGAAAGTCGGGATACATTTGGTCGAAATTGACTTTAGACTATACAAACCAGGTTTCCAAAGTGTAAAACTTGGATTCCGTCGGCCAGAATTGCCAAGAAGGCCGGGGGTAGCCATTTGGCTTAGCAGTGATGGGACTCCAGGACGAGGTCTCATAGGGACCAAAGCTACATCTGCCTGAGCGATGGGAAGGTCGGGATACTTTTGGTCGAAATTGACTTTAGACTATACAAACCAGGTTTCCAAAGTGGAAAACTTGGATTCCGTCGGCCAGAATTGCCAGGAAGGCCGGGGGTAGCCATTTGACTTAGCAGTGATGGGACTCCAGGACGAGGTCTCATAAGGACCAAAGCTACATCCGGCTGACCGATGGAAAGGTCGGGATACTTTTGGTCGAAAATGACTTTAGACTATACAGTCCAGGTTGCCAATGTAGAAAACTTGGATTCCGTCGGCCAGAATTCCCATGAAGGTCGCGGGTAGCCATTTGACTTAGCAGTGATGGGACTCCATGACGAGATCTCATAGCTACCAAGGCTACATCCGACTGACCGATGGGAAGGTCGGGATACTTTTGGTCGAAAATGACTTTAGACTATACAATCCAGGTTGCCAAAGTGTAAAACTTGGATTCCGTCGGCCAGAATTCGCAGGAAGGTCGGGGGTAGCCATTTAACTTAGCAGTGATGGGACTCCAGGACAAGGTCTCATAGCGACCAAGGCTACATCCGACTGACCGATGAGAAGGATGGGATACTTTTGGTCGAAATTGACTTCAGACTATAGAAATCAGGTTTCCAAAGTGGAAAACTTGGATTCCGTCGGCCAGAATTGCCAGGAAGGCCGGGGGTAGCCTTTTGACTTAGCAGTGATGGGACTCCAGGACGAGGTCTCATAGGGACCAAAGCTACATCCGGCGGACCGATGGGAAGGTCGGTATACTTTTGGTCGAAATTGACTTTAGACTATACAAACCAGGTTTCCAAAGCGGAAAACTTGGATTCCGTCGGCCAGAATTGCCAGGAAGGCCGGGGGTAGCCATTTGACTTAGCAGTGATGCGACTCCAGGACGAGGTCTCATAGGGACCAAAGCTACATCCTGCTGACCGATGGGAAGGTCGGGATACTTTTGGTCGAAATTGACTTTAGACTATTCAATCCAGGTTTCCAAAGTGTAAAACTTGGATTCCGTCGGCCAGAATTGCCAGGAAGGCCGGGGGTAGCCATTTGACTTAGCAGTGATGGGACTCCAGGACGAGGTCTCATAGGGACCAAAGCTACATCTGCCTGAGCGATGGGAAGGTCGGGATACTTTTGGTCGAAATTGACTTTAGACTATACAAACCAGGTTTCCAAAGTCTAAAACTTGGATTCCGTCGGCCAGAATTGCCAGGAAGGCCGGGGGTAGCCATTTGACTTAGCAGTGATGGGACTCCAGGACAAGGTCTCATAGCGACCAAGGCTACATCCGACTGACCGATGAGAAGGATGGGATACTTTTGGTCGAAATTGACTTCAGACTATAGAAATCAGGTTTCCAAAGTGGAAAACTTGGATTCCGTCGGCCAGAATTGCCAGGAAGGCCGGGGGTAGCATTTGACTTAGCAGTGATGGGACTCCAGGACGAGGTCTCATAGGGACCAAAGCTACATCCGGCGGACCGATGGGAAGGTCGGGATACTTTTGGTCGAAATTGACTTTAGACTATACAAACCAGGTTTCCAAAGCGGAAAACTTGGATTCCGTCGGCCAGAATTGCCAGGAAGGCCGGGGGTAGCCATTTGACTTAGCAGTGATGCGACTCCAGGACGAGGTCTCATAGGGACCAAAGCTACATCCGGCGGACCGATGGGAAGGTCGGGATACTTTTGGTCGAAATTGACTTTAGACTATACAAACCAGGTTTCCAAAGTGGAAAACTTGGATTCCGTCGGCCAGAATTGCCAGGAAGGCCGGGGGTAGCCATTTGACTTAGCAGTGATGGGACTCCAGGGCGAGGTCTCATAGGAACCAAGGCTACATCCGGCTGACCGATGGGAAGGTCGGGATACTTTTGGTCGAAATTGACTTTAGACTATACAATCCAGGTTGCCAAAGTGTAAAACTTGGATTCCGTCGGCCAGAATTCCCATGAAGGTCGCGGGTAGCCATTTGACTTAGCAGTGATGGGACTCCAGGACGAGATCTCATAGCTACCAAGGCTACATCCGACTGACCGATGGGAAGGTCGGGATACTTTTGGTCGAAAATGACTTTAGACTATACAATCCAGGTTGCCAAAGTGTAAAACTTGGATTCCGTCGGCCAGAATTCGCAGGAAGGTCGGGGGTAGCCATTTAACTTAGCAGTGATGGGACTCCAGGACGAGGTCTCATAGGGACCAAAGCTACATCCGGCGGACCGATGGGAAGGTCGGGATACTTTTAGTCGAAATTGACTTCAGACTATAGAAATCAGGTTTCCAAAGCGGAAAACTTGGATTCCGTCGGCCAGAATTGCCAGGAAGGCCGGGGGTAGCCATTTGACTTAGCAGTGATGCGACTCCAGGACGAGGTCTCATAGGGACCAAAGCTACATCCGGCGGATCGATGGGAAGGTCGGGATACTTTTGGTCGAAATTGACTTTAGACTATACAAACCAGGTTTCCAAAGTGGAAAACTTGGATTCCGTCGGCCAGAATTGCCAGGAAGGCCGGGGGTAGCCATTTGACTTAGCAGTGATGGGACTCCAGGGCGAGGTCTCATAGGAACCAAGGCTACATCCGGCAGACCGATGGGAAGGTCGGGATACTTTTGGTCGAAAATGACTTTAGACTATACAAACCAGGTTTCCAAAGTGTAAAACTTGGATTCCGTCGGCCAGAATTGCCAGGAAGGCCGGGGGTAGCCATTTGACTTAGCAGTGATGGGACTCCAGGACGAGGTCTCATAGGGACCAAAGCTACATCTGCCTGAGCAATGGGAAGGTCGGGATACTTTTGGTCGAAATTGACTTTAGACTATACAAACCAGGTTTCCAAAGTGTAAAACTTGGATTCCGTCGGCCACAATTGCCAGGAAGGCCGGGTGTAGCCATTTGACTTAGCAGTGATGGGACTCCAGGACGAGGTCTCATAGGGACCAAAGCTACATCCGGCGGACCGATGGGAAGGTCGGGATACTTTTGGTCGAAATTGACTTTACACTATACAAACCAGGTTTCCAAAGCGGAAAACTTGGATTCCGTCGGCCAGAATTGCCAGGAAGGCCGGGGGTAGCCATTTGACTTAGCAGTGATGGGACTCCAGGACGAGGTCTCATAGGGACCAAAGCTACATCCGGCGGACCGATGGGAAGGTCGGGATACTTTTGGTCGAAATTGACTTTAGACTATACAAACCAGGTTTCCAAAGTGGAAAACTTGGATTCCGTCGGCCAGAATTGCCAGGAAGGCCGGGGGTAGCCATTTGACTTAGCAGTGATGGGACTCCAGGGCGAGGTCTCATAGGAACCAAGGCTACATCCGGCTGACCGATGGGAAGGTCGGGATACTTTTGGTCGAAATTGACTTTAGACTATACAATCCAGGTTGCCAAAGTGTAAAACTTGGATTCCGTCGGCCAGAATTCCCATGAAGGTCGCGGGTAGCCATTTGACTTAGCAGTGATGGGACTCCAGGACGAGATCTCATAGCTACCAAGGCTACATCCGACTGACCGATGGGAAGGTCGGGATACTTTTGGTCGAAAATGACTTTAGACTATACAATCCAGGTTGCCAAAGTGTAAAACTTGGATTCCGTCGGCCAGAATTCGCAGGAAGGTCGGGGGTAGCCATTTAACTTAGCAGTGATGGGACTCCAGGACGAGGTCTCATAGGGACCAAAGCTACATCCGGCGGACCGATGGGAAGGTCGGGATACTTTTAGTCGAAATTGACTTCAGACTATAGAAATCAGGTTTCCAAAGCGGAAAACTTGGATTCCGTCGGCCAGAATTGCCAGGAAGGCCGGGGGTAGCCATTTGACTTAGCAGTGATGCGACTCCAGGACGAGGTCTCATAGGGACCAAAGCTACATCCGGCGGATCGATGGGAAGGTCGGGATACTTTTGGTCGAAATTGACTTTAGACTATACAAACCAGGTTTCCAAAGTGGAAAACTTGGATTCCGTCGGCCAGAATTGCCAGGAAGGCCGGGGGTAGCCATTTGACTTAGCAGTGATGGGACTCCAGGGCGAGGTCTCATAGGAACCAAGGCTACATCCGGCAGACCGATGGGAAGGTCGGGATACTTTTGGTCGAAAATGACTTTAGACTATACAAACCAGGTTTCCAAAGTGTAAAACTTGGATTCCGTCGGCCAGAATTGCCAGGAAGGCCGGGGGTAGCCATTTGACTTAGCAGTGATGGGACTCCAGGACGAGGTCACATAGGGACCAAAGCTACATCTGGCTGACCGATGGGAAAGTCGGGATACTTTTGGTCGAAATCGACTTTAGACTATTCAATCCAGGTTTCCAAAGTCTAAAACTTGAATTCCGTCGGCCGGAATTCGCAGGAAGGTCGGGGGTAGCCATTTAACTTCGCAGTGATGGGACTCCAGGACAAGGTCTCATAGCGACCAAGGCTACATCCGACTGACCGATGGGAAGGATGGGATACTTTTGGTCGAAATTGACTTTAGATTATACAAACCAGGTTTCCAAAGCGGAAAACTTGGATTCCGTCGGCCAGAATTGCCAGGAAGGCCGGGGGTAGCCATTTGACTTAGCAGTGATGGGACCCCAGGACGAGGTCTCATAGGGACCACAGATACATCCTGCGGACCGATGGGAAGGTCGGGATACTTTTGGTCGAAATTGACTTTAGACTATACAAACCAGGTTTCCAAAGTGGAAAACTTGGATTCCGTCGGCCAGAATTGCCAAGAAGGCCGGGGGTAGCCATTTGACTTAGCAGTGATGGGACTCCAGGACGAGGTCTCATAGGGACCAAAGCTACATCCGGCTGACCGATGGGAAAGTCGGGATACTTTTGGTCGAAATTGACTTTAGACTATACAAACCAGGTTTCCAAAGTGTAAAACTTGGATTCCGTCGGCCAGAATTGCCAGGAAGGCCGGGGGTAGCCATTTGACTTAGCAGTGATGGGACTCCAGGGCGAGGTCTCATAGGAACCGAGGCTACATCCGGCAGACCGATGGGAAGGTCGGGATACTTTTGGTCGAAAATGACTTTAGACTATACAAACCACGTTTCCAAAGTGGAAAACTTGGATTCCGTCGGCCAGAATTGCCAAGAAGGCCGGGGGTAGCCATTTGACTTAGCAGTGATGGGACTCCAGGACGAGGTCTCATAGGGACCAAAGCTACATCTGCCTGAGCGATGGGAAGGTCGGGATACTTTTGGTCGAAATTGACTTTAGACTATACAAACCAGGTTTCCAAAGTGGAAAACTTGGATTCCGTCGGCCAGAATTGCCAGGAAGGCCGGGGGTAGCCATTTGACTTAGCAGTGATGGAACTCCAGGACGAGGTCTCATAGGGACCAAAGCTACATCCTGCTGACCGATGGGAAGGTCGGGATACTTTTGGTCGAAATTGACTTTAGACTATTCAATCCAGGTTTCCAAAGTGTAAAACTTGGATTCCGTCGGCCAGAATTGCCAGGAAGGCCGGGGGTAGCCATTTGACTTAGCAGTGATGGGACTCCAGGACGAGGTCTCATAAGGACCAAAGCTACATCCGGCTGACCGATGGAAAGGTCGGGATACTTTTGATCGAAATTGACTTTAGACTATTCAATCCAGGTTTCCAAAGTCTAAAACTTGGATTCCGTCGGCCAGAATTGCCAGGAAGGCCGGGGTAGCCATTTGACTTAGCAGTGATGCGACTCCAGGACGAGGTCTCATAGGGACCAAAGCTACATCCGGCTGACCGATGGGAAGGTCGGGATACTTTTGGTCGAAATTGACTTTAGACTATACAAACCAGGTTTCCAAAGTGGAAAACTTGGATTCCGTCGGCCAGAATTGCCAGGAAGGCCGGGGGTAGCCATTTGAATTAGCAGTGATGGGACTCCAGGGCGAGGTCTCATAGGAACCAAGGCTACATCCGGCAGACCGATGGGAAGGTCGGGATACTTTTGGTCGAAAATGACTTTAGACTATACAAACCAGGTTTACAAAGTGGAAAACTTGGATTCCGTCGGCCAGAATTGCCAGGAAGGCCGGGGGTAGCCATTTGACTTAGCAGTGATGGGACTCCAGGTCGAGGTCTCATAGGAACCAAGGCTACATCCGGCTGACCGATGGGAAGGTCGGGATACTTTTGGTCGAAATTGACTTTAGACTATACAATCCAGGTTGCCAAAGTGTAAAACTTGGATTCCGTCGGCCAGAATTCCCATGAAGGTCGCGGGTAGCCATTTGACTTAGCAGTGATGGGACTCCATGACGAGATCTCATAGCTACCAAGGCTACATCCGACTGACCGATGGGAAGGTCGGGATACTTTTGGTCGAAAATGACTTTAGACTATACAATCCAGGTTGCCAAAGTGTAAAACTTGGATTCCGTCGGCCAGAATTCGCAGGAAGGTCGGGGGTAGCCATTTAACTTAGCAGTGATGGGACTCCAGGACAAGGTCTCATAGCGACCAAGGCTACATCCGACTGACCGATGAGAAGGATGGGATACTTTTGGTCGAAATTGACTTCAGACTATAGAAATCAGGTTTCCAAAGTGGAAAACTTGGATTCCGTCGGCCAGAATTGCCAGGAAGGCCGGGGGTAGCCTTTTGACTTAGCAGTGATGGGACTCCAGGACGAGGTCTCATAGGGACCAAAGCTACATCCGGCGGACCGATGGGAAGGTCGGTATACTTTTGGTCGAAATTGACTTTAGACTATACAAACCAGGTTTCCAAAGCGGAAAACTTGGATTCCGTCGGCCAGAATTGCCAGGAAGGCCGGGGGTAGCCATTTGACTTAGCAGTGATACGACTCCAGGACGAGGTCTCATAGGGACCAAAGCTACATCCTGCTGACCGATGGGAAGGTCGGGATACTTTTGGTCGAAATTGACTTTAGACTATTCAATCCAGGTTTCCAAAGTGTAAAACTTGGATTCCGTCGGCCAGAATTGCCAGGAAGGCCGGGGGTAGCCATTTGACTTAGCAGTGATGGGACTCCAGGACGAGGTCTCATAGGGACCAAAGCTACATCTGCCTGAGCGATGGGAAGGTCGGGATACTTTTGGTCGAAATTGACTTTAGACTATACAAACCAGGTTTCCAAAGTCTAAAACTTGGATTCCGTCGGCCAGAATTGCCAGGAAGGCCGGGGGTAGCCATTTGACTTAGCAGTGATGGGACTCCAGGACCAGGTCTCATAGGGACCAAAGCTACATCCGGCTGACCGATGGGAAGGTCGGGATACTTTTGGTCGAAATTGACTTTAGACTATTCAATCCAGGTTCCCAAAGTGGAAAACTTGGATTCCGTCGGCCAGAATTCGCAGGAAGGTCGGGGGTAGCCATTTGACTTAGCAGTGATGGGACTCCAGGACGAAGTCTCATAGGGACCAAAGCTACATCCGGCTGACCGATGGGAAAGTCGGGATACTTTTGGTCGAAATCGACTTTAGACTATTCAATCCAGGTTTCCAAAGTGTAAAACTTGGATTCCGTCGGCCAGAATTGCCAGGAAGGCCGGGTGTAGCCATTTGACTTAGCAGTGATGGGACTCCAGGACGAGGTCTCATAGGGACCAAAGCTACATCCGGCGGACCGATGGGAAGGTCGGGATACTTTTGGTCGAAATTGACTTTAGACTATACAAACCAGGTTTCCAAAGCGGAAAACTTGGATTCCGTCGGCCAGAATTGCCAGGAAGGCCGGGGGTAGCCATTTGACTTAGCAGTGATGGGACTCCAGAACGAGGTCTCATAGGGACCAAAGCTACATCCGGCGGACCGATGGGAAGGTCGGGATACTTTTGGTCGAAATTGACTTTAGACTATACAAACCAGGTTTCCAAAGTGGAAAACTTGGATTCCGTCGGCCAGAATTGCCAGGAAGGCCGGGGGTAGCCATTTGACTAAGCAGTGATGGGACCCCAGGACGAGGTCTCATAGGGACCAAAGCTACATCCGGCGGACCGATGGGAAGGTCGGGATACTTTTGGTCGAAATTGACTTTAGACTATTCAATCCAGGTTTCCAAAGTCTAAAACTTGGATTCCGTCGGCCAGAATTGCCAGGAAGGCCGGGGGTAGCCATTTGACTTAGCAGTGATGCGACTCCAGGACGAGGTCTCATAGGGACCAAAGCTACATCCGGCTGACCGATGGGAAGGTCGGGATACTTTTGGTCGAAATTGACTTTAGACTATACAAACCAGGTTTCCAAAGTGGAAAACTTGGATTCCGTCGGCCAGAATTGCCAGGAAGGCCGGGGGTAGCCATTTGACTTAGCAGTGATGGGACTCCAGGGCGAGGTCTCATAGGAACCAAGGCTACATCCGGCAGACCGATGGGAAGGTCGGGATACTTTTGGTCGAAAATGACTTTAGACTATACAAACCAGGTTTACAAAGTGGAAAACTTGGATTCCGTCGGCCAGAATTGCCAGGAAGGCCGGGGGTAGCCATTTGACTTAGCAGTGATGGGACTCCAGGGCGAGGTCTCATAGGAACCAAGGCTACATCCGGCTGACCGATGGGAAGGTCGGGATACTTTTGGTCGAAATTGACTTTAGACTATACAATCCAGGTTGCCAAAGTGTAAAACTTGGATTCCGTCGGCCAGAATTCCCATGAAGGTCGCGGGTAGCCATTTGACTTAGCAGTGATGGGACTCCAGGACGAGATCTCATAGCTACCAAGGCTACATCCGACTGACCGATGGGAAGGTCGGGATACTTTTGGTCGAAAATGACTTTAGACTATACAATCCAGGTTGCCAAAGTGTAAAACTTGGATTCCGTCGGCCAGAATTCGCAGGAAGGTCGGGGGTAGCCATTTAACTTAGCACTGATGGGACTCCAGGACAAGGTCTCATAGCGACCAAGGCTACATCCGACTGACCGATGAGAAGGATGGGATACTTTTGGTCGAAATTGACTTCAGACTATAGAAATCAGGTTTCCAAAGTGGAAAACTTGGATTCCGTCGGCCAGAATTGCCAGGAAGGCCGGGGGTAGCATTTGACTTAGCAGTGATGGGACTCCAGGACGAGGTCTCATAGGGACCAAAGCTACATCCGGCGGACCGATGGGAAGGTCGGGATACTTTTGGTCGAAATTGACTTTAGACTATACAAACCAGGTTTCCAAAGCGGAAAACTTGGATTCCGTCGGCCAGAATTGCCAGGAAGGCCGGGGGTAGCCATTTGACTTAGCAGTGATGCGACTCCAGGACGAGGTCTCATAGGGACCAAAGCTACATCCGGCGGACCGATGGGAAGGTCGGGATACTTTTGGTCGAAATTGACTTTAGACTATACAAACCAGGTTTCCAAAGTGGAAAACTTGGATTCCGTCGGCCAGAATTGCCAGGAAGGCCGGGGGTAGCCATTTGACTTAGCAGTGATGGGACTCCAGGACGAGGTCTCATAGGGACCAAAGCTACATCCGGCGGACCGATGGGAAGGTCGGGATACTTTTGGTCGAAATTGACTTTAGACTATACAATCCAGGTTGCCAAAGTGTAAAACTTGGATTCCGTCGGCCAGAATTCCCATGAAGGTCGCGGGTAGCCATTTGACTTAGCAGTGATGGGACTCCAGGACGAGATCTCATAGCTACCAAGGCTACATCCGACTGACCGATGGGAAGGTCGGGATACTTTTGGTCGAAAATGACTTTAGACTATACAATCCAGGTTGCCAAAGTGTAAAACTTGGATTCCGTCGGCCAGAATTCGCAGGAAGGTCGGGGGTAGCCATTTAACTTAGCAGTGATGGGACTCCAGGACGAGGTCTCATAGGGACCAAAGCTACATCCGGCGGACCGATGGGAAGGTCGGGATACTTTTAGTCGAAATTGACTTCAGACTATAGAAATCAGGTTTCCAAAGCGGAAAACTTGGATTCCGTCGGCCAGAATTGCCAGGAAGGCCGGGGGTAGCCATTTGACTTAGCAGTGATGCGACTCCAGGACGAGGTCTCATAGGGACCAAAGCTACATCCGGCGGATCGATGGGAAGGTCGGGATACTTTTGGTCGAAATTGACTTTAGACTATACAAACCAGGTTTCCAAAGTGGAAAACTTGGATTCCGTCGGCCAGAATTGCCAGGAAGGCCGGGGGTAGCCATTTGACTTAGCAGTGATGGGACTCCAGGGCGAGGTCTCATAGGAACCAAGGCTACATCCGGCAGACCGATGGGAAGGTCGGGATACTTTTGGTCGAAAATGACTTTAGACTATACAAACCAGGTTTCCAAAGTGTAAAACTTGGATTCCGTCGGCCAGAATTGCCAGGAAGGCCGGGGGTAGCCATTTGACTTAGCAGTGATGGGACTCCAGGACGAGGTCTCATAGGGACCAAAGCTACATCTGCCTGAGCGATGGGAAGGTCGGGATACTTTTGGTCGAAATTGACTTTAGACTATACAAACCAGGTTTCCAAAGTGTAAAACTTGGATTCCGTCGGCCACAATTGCCAGGAAGGCCGGGTGTAGCCATTTGACTTAGCAGTGATGGGACTCCAGGACGAGGTCTCATAGGGACCAAAGCTACATCCGGCGGACCGATGGGAAGGTCGGGATACTTTTGGTCGAAATTGACTTTACACTATACAAACCAGGTTTCCAAAGCGGAAAACTTGGATTCCGTCGGCCAGAATTGCCAGGAAGGCCGGGGGTAGCCATTTGACTTAGCAGTGATGGGACTCCAGGACGAGGTCTCATAGGGACCAAAGCTACATCCGGCGGACCGATGGGAAGGTCGGGATACTTTTGGTCGAAATTGACTTTAGACTATACAAACCAGGTTTCCAAAGTGGAAAACTTGGATTCCGTCGGCCAGAATTGCCAGGAAGGTCGGGGGTAGCCATTTGACTTAGCAGTGATGGGACTCCAGGGCGAGGTCTCATAGGAACCAAGGCTACATACGGCAGACCGATGGGAAGGTCGGGATACTTTTGGTCGAAAATGACTTTAGACTATACAAACCAGGTTTCCAAAGTGGAAAACTTGGATTCCGTCGGCCAGAATTGCCAGGAAGGCCGGGGGTAGCCATTTGACTAAGCAGTGATGGGACCCCAGGACGAGGTCTCATAGGGACCAAAGCTACATCCGGCGGACCGATGGGAAGGTCGGGATACTTTTGGTCGAAATTGACTTTAGACTATTCAATCCAGGTTTCCAAAGTCTAAAACTTGGATTCCGTCGGCCAGAATTGCCAGGAAGGCCGGGGGTAGCCATTTGACTTAGCAGTGATGCGACTCCAGGACGAGGTCTCATAGGGACCAAAGCTACATCCGGCTGACCGATGGGAAGGTCGGGATACTTTTGGTCGAAATTGACTTTAGACTATACAAACCAGGTTTCCAAAGTGGAAAACTTGGATTCCGTCGGCCAGAATTGCCAGGAAGGCCGGGGGTAGCCATTTGACTTAGCAGTGATGGGACTCCAGGGCGAGGTCTCATAGGAACCAAGGCTACATCCGGCTGACCGATGGGAAGGTCGGGATACTTTTGGTCGAAATTGACTTTAGACTATACAATCCAGGTTGCCAAAGTGTAAAACTTGGATTCCGTCGGCCAGAATTCCCATGAAGGTCGCGGGTAGCCATTTGACTTAGCAGTGATGGGACTCCAGGACGAGATCTCATAGCTACCAAGGCTACATCCGACTGACCGATGGGAAGGTCGGGATACTTTTGGTCGAAAATGACTTTAGACTATACAATCCAGGTTGCCAAAGTGTAAAACTTGGATTCCGTCGGCCAGAATTCGCAGGAAGGTCGGGGGTAGCCATTTAACTTAGCAGTGATGGGACTCCAGGACGAGGTCTCATAGGGACCAAAGCTACATCCGGCGGACCGATGGGAAGGTCGGGATACTTTTAGTCGAAATTGACTTCAGACTATAGAAATCAGGTTTCCAAAGCGGAAAACTTGGATTCCGTCGGCCAGAATTGCCAGGAAGGCCGGGGGTAGCCATTTGACTTAGCAGTGATGCGACTCCAGGACGAGGTCTCATAGGGACCAAAGCTACATCCGGCGGATCGATGGGAAGGTCGGGATACTTTTGGTCGAAATTGACTTTAGACTATACAAACCAGGTTTCCAAAGTGGAAAACTTGGATTCCGTCGGCCAGAATTGCCAGGAAGGCCGGGGGTAGCCATTTGACTTAGCAGTGATGGGACTCCAGGGCGAGGTCTCATAGGAACCAAGGCTACATCCGGCAGACCGATGGGAAGGTCGGGATACTTTTGGTCGAAAATGACTTTAGACTATACAAACCAGGTTTCCAAAGTGTAAAACTTGGATTCCGTCGGCCAGAATTGCCAGGAAGGCCGGGGGTAGCCATTTGACTTAGCAGTGATGGGACTCCAGGACGAGGTCTCATAGGGACCAAAGCTACATCTGCCTGAGCGATGGGAAGGTCGGGATACTTTTGGTCGAAATTGACTTTAGACTATACAAACCAGGTTTCCAAAGTGTAAAACTTGGATTCCGTCGGCCACAATTGCCAGGAAGGCCGGGTGTAGCCATTTGACTTAGCAGTGATGGGACTCCAGGACGAGGTCTCATAGGGACCAAAGCTACATCCGGCGGACCGATGGGAAGGTCGGGATACTTTTGGTCGAAATTGACTTTACACTATACAAACCAGGTTTCCAAAGCGGAAAACTTGGATTCCGTCGGCCAGAATTGCCAGGAAGGCCGGGGGTAGCCATTTGACTTAGCAGTGATGGGACTCCAGGACGAGGTCTCATAGGGACCAAAGCTACATCCGGCGGACCGATGGGAAGGTCGGGATACTTTTGGTCGAAATTGACTTTAGACTATACAAACCAGGTTTCCAAAGTGGAAAACTTGGATTCCGTCGGCCACAATTGCCAGGAAGGCCGGGGGTAGCCATTTGACTTAGCAGTGATGCGACTCCAGGACGAGGTCTCATAGGGACCAAAGCTACATCCGGCGGATCGATGGGAAGGTCGGGATACTTTTGGTCGAAATTGACTTTAGACTATACAAACCAGGTTTCCAAAGTGGAAAACTTGGATTCCGTCGGCCAGAATTGCCAGGAAGGCCGGGGGTAGCCATTTGACTTAGCAGTGATGGGACTCCAGGGCGAGGTCTCATAGGAACCAAGGCTACATCCGGCAGACCGATGGGAAGGTCGGGATACTTTTGGTCGAAAATGACTTTAGACTATACAAACCAGGTTTCCAAAGTGTAAAACTTGGATTCCGTCGGCCAGAATTGCCAGGAAGGCCGGGGGTAGCCATTTGACTTAGCAGTGATGGGACTCCAGGACGAAGTCTCATAGGGACCAAAGCTACATCTGGCTGACCGATGGGAAAGTCGGGATACTTTTGGTCGAAATCGACTTTAGACTATTCAATCCAGGTTTCCAAAGTCTAAAACTTGAATTCCGTCGGCCGGAATTCGCAGGAAGGTCGGGGGTAGCCATTTAACTTCGCAGTGATGGGACTCCAGGACAAGGTCTCATAGCGACCAAGGCTACATCCGACTGACCGATGGGAAGGTCGGGATACTTTTGGTCGAAATTGACTTTAGACTATACAAACCAGGTTTCCAAAGTGGAAAACTTGGATTCCGTCGGCCAGAATTGCCAAGAAGGCCGGGGGTAGCCATTTGACTTAGCAGTGATGGGACTCCAGGACGAGGTCTCATAGGGACCAAAGCTACATCCGGCTGACCGATGGGAAAGTCGGGATACTTTTGGTCGAAATTGACTTTAGACTATACAAACCAGGTTTCCAAAGTGTAAAACTTGGATTCCGTCGGCCAGAATTGCCAGGAAGGCCGGGGGTAGCCATTTGACTTAGCAGTGATGGGACTCCAGGGCGAGGTCTCATAGGAACCGAGGCTACATCCGGCAGACCGATGGGAAGGTCGGGATACTTTTGGTCGAAAATGACTTTAGACTATACAAACCAGGTTTCCAAAGTGGAAAACTTGGATTCCGTCGGCCAGAATTGCCAAGAAGGCCGGGGGTAGCCATTTGACTTAGCAGTGATGGGACTCCAGGACGAGGTCTCATAGGGACCAAAGCTACATCTGCCTGAGCGATGGGAAGGTCGGGATACTTTTGGTCGAAATTGACTTTAGACTATACAAACCAGGTTTCCAAAGTGGAAAACTTGGATTCCGTCGGCCAGAATTGCCAGGAAGGCCGGGGGTAGCCATTTGACTTAGCAGTGATGGAACTCCAGGACGAGGTCTCATAGGGACCAAAGCTACATCCTGCTGACCGATGGGAAGGTCGGGATACTTTTGGTCGAAATTGACTTTAGACTATTCAATCCAGGTTTCCAAAGTGTAAAACTTGGATTCCGTCGGCCAGAATTGCCAGGAAGGCCGGGGGTAGCCATTTGACTTAGCAGTGATGGGACTCCAGGACGAGGTCTCATAAGGACCAAAGCTACATCCGGCTGACCGATGGAAAGGTCGGGATACTTTTGATCGAAATTGACTTTAGACTATTCAATCCAGGTTTCCAAAGTCTAAAACTTGGATTCCGTCGGCCAGAATTGCCAGGAAGGCCGGGGTAGCCATTTGACTTAGCAGTGATGCGACTCCAGGACGAGGTCTCATAGGGACCAAAGCTACATCCGGCTGACCGATGGGAAGGTCGGGATACTTTTGGTCGAAATTGACTTTAGACTATACAAACCAGGTTTCCAAAGTGGAAAACTTGGATTCCGTCGGCCAGAATTGCCAGGAAGGCCGGGGGTAGCCATTTGAATTAGCAGTGATGGGACTCCAGGGCGAGGTCTCATAGGAACCAAGGCTACATCCGGCAGACCGATGGGAAGGTCGGGATACTTTTGGTCGAAAATGACTTTAGACTATACAAACCAGGTTTACAAAGTGGAAAACTTGGATTCCGTCGGCCAGAATTGCCAGGAAGGCCGGGGGTAGCCATTTGACTTAGCAGTGATGGGACTCCAGGTCGAGGTCTCATAGGAACCAAGGCTACATCCGGCTGACCGATGGGAAGGTCGGGATACTTTTGGTCGAAATTGACTTTAGACTATACAATCCAGGTTGCCAAAGTGTAAAACTTGGATTCCGTCGGCCAGAATTCGCAGGAAGGTCGGGGGTAGCCATTTAACTTAGCAGTGATGGGACTCCAGGACAAGGTCTCATAGCGACCAAGGCTACATCCGACTGACCGATGAGAAGGATGGGATACTTTTGGTCGAAATTGACTTCAGACTATAGAAATCAGGTTTCCAAAGTGGAAAACTTGGATTCCGTCGGCCAGAATTGCCAGGAAGGCCGGGGGTAGCCTTTTGACTTAGCAGTGATGGGACTCCAGGACGAGGTCTCATAGGGACCAAAGCTACATCCGGCGGACCGATGGGAAGGTCGGGATACTTTTGGTCGAAATTGACTTTAGACTATACAAATCAGGTTTCCAAAGTGGAAAACTTGGATTCCGTCGGCCAGAATTGCCAGGAAGGCCGGGGGTAGCCATTTGACTTAGCAGTGATGGGACTCCAGGACGAGGTCTCATAGGGACCAAAGCTACATCTGCCTGAGCGATGGGAAGGTCGGGATACTTTTGGTCGAAATTGACTTTAGACTATACAAACCAGGTTTCCAAAGTCTAAAACTTGGATTCCGTCGGCCAGAATTGCCAGGAAGGCCGGGGGTAGCCATTTGACTTAGCAGTGATGGGACTCCAGGACGAGGTCTCATAGGGACCAAAGCTACATCCGGCGGACCGATGGGAAGGTCGGGATACTTTTGGTCGAAATTGACTTTAGACTATACAAACCAGGTTTCCAAAGTGGAAAACTTGGATTCCGTCGGCCAGAATTG
Organism: Nomia melanderi; assembly: GCF_051020985.1. Lineage (NCBI taxonomy): Eukaryota > Metazoa > Arthropoda > Insecta > Hymenoptera > Halictidae > Nomia > Nomia melanderi. The sequence continues at coordinate 24,938,926 of NC_134999.1, read as the reverse complement.
CCAGGAAGGTCGGGGGTAGCCATTTGACTTAGCAGTGATGGGACTCCAGGGCGAGGTCTCATAGGAACCAAGGCTACATACGGCAGACCGATGGGAAGGTCGGGATACTTTTGGTCGAAAATGACTTTAGACTATACAAACCAGGTTTCCAAAGTGGAAAACTTGGATTCCGTCGGCCAGAATTGCCAGGAAGGCCGGGGGTAGCCATTTGACTAAGCAGTGATGGGACCCCAGGACGAGGTCTCATATGGACCAAAGCTACATCCGGCGGACCGATGGGAAGGTCGGGATACTTTTGGTCGAAATTGACTTTAGACTATTCAATCCAGGTTTCCAAAGTCTAAAACTTGGATTCCGTCGGCCAGAATTGCCAGGAAGGCCGGGGGTAGCCATTTGACTTAGCAGTGATGCGACTCCAGGACGAGGTCTCATAGGGACCAAAGCTACATCCGGCTGACCGATGGGAAGGTCGGGATACTTTTGGTCGAAATTGACTTTAGACTATACAAACCAGGTTTCCAAAGTGGAAAACTTGGATTCCGTCGGCCAGAATTGCCAGGAAGGCCGGGGGTAGCCATTTGACTTAGCAGTGATGGGACTCCAGGGCGAGGTCTCATAGGAACCAAGGCTACATCCGGCAGACCGATGGGAAGGTCGGGATACTTTTGGTCGAAAATGACTTTAGACTATACAAACCAGGTTTACAAAGTGGAAAACTTGGATTCCGTCGGCCAGAATTGCCAGGAAGGCCGGGGGTAGCCATTTGACTTAGCAGTGATGGGACTCCAGGGCGAGGTCTCATAGGAACCAAGGCTACATCCGGCTGACCGATGGGAAGGTCGGGATACTTTTGGTCGAAATTGACTTTAGACTATACAATCCAGGTTGCCAAAGTGTAAAACTTGGATTCCGTCGGCCAGAATTCCCATGAAGGTCGCGGGTAGCCATTTGACTTAGCAGTGATGGGACTCCAGGACGAGGTCTCATAGGGACCAAAGCTACATCCGGCGGACCGATGGGAAGGTCGGGATACTTTTGGTCGAAATTGACTTTAGACTATACAAACCAGGTTTCCAAAGTGGAAAACTTGGATTCCGTCGGCCAGAATTGCCAGGAAGGTCGGGGGTAGCCATTTGACTTAGCAGTGATGGGACTCCAGGGCGAGGTCTCATAGGAACCAAGGCTACATACGGCAGACCGATGGGAAGGTCGGGATACTTTTGGTCGAAAATGACTTTAGACTATACAAACCAGGTTTCCAAAGTGGAAAACTTGGATTCCGTCGGCCAGCATTGCCAGGAAGGCCGGGGGTAGCCATTTGACTAAGCAGTGATGGGACCCCAGGACGAGGTCTCATAGGGACCAAAGCTACATCCGGCGGACCGATGGGAAGGTCGGGATACTTTTGGTCGAAATTGACTTTAGACTATTCAATCCAGGTTTCCAAAGTCTAAAACTTGGATTCCGTCGGCCAGAATTGCCAGGAAGGCCGGGGGTAGCCATTTGACTTAGCAGTGATGCGACTCCAGGACGAGGTCTCATAGGGACCAAAGCTACATCCGGCTGACCGATGGGAAGGTCGGGATACTTTTGGTCGAAAATGACTTTAGACTATACAATCCAGGTTGCCAAAGTGTAAAACTTGGATTCCGTCGGCCAGAATTCGCAGGAAGGTCGGGGGTAGCCATTTAACTTAGCAGTGATGGGACTCCAGGACAAGGTCTCATAGCGACCAAGGCTACATCCGACTGACCGATGAGAAGGATGGGATACTTTTGGTCGAAATTGACTTCAGACTATAGAAATCAGGTTTCCAAAGTGGAAAACTTGGATTCCGTCGGCCAGAATTGCCAGGAAGGCCGGGGGTAGCCTTTTGACTTAGCAGTGATGGGACTCCAGGACGAGGTCTCATAGGGACCAAAGCTACATCCGGCGGACCGATGGGAAGGTCGGGATACTTTTGGTCGAAATTGACTTTAGACTATACAAATCAGGTTTCCAAAGTGGAAAACTTGGATTCCGTCGGCCAGAATTGCCAGGAAGGCCGGGGGTAGCCATTTGACTTAGCAGTGATGGGACTCCAGGACGAGGTCTCATAGGGACCAAAGCTACATCTGCCTGAGCGATGGGAAGGTCGGGATACTTTTGGTCGAAATTGACTTTAGACTATACAAACCAGGTTTCCAAAGTCTAAAACTTGGATTCCGTCGGCCAGAATTGCCAGGAAGGCCGGGGGTAGCCATTTGACTTAGCAGTGATGGGACTCCAGGACCAGGTCTCATAGGGACCAAAGCTACATCCGGCTGACCGATGGGAAGGTCGGGATACTTTTGGTCGAAATTGACTTTAGACTATTCAATCCAGGTTTCCAAAGTGGAAAACTTGGATTCCGTCGGCCAGAATTCGCAGGAAGGTCGGGGGTAGCCATTTGACTTAGCAGTGATGGGACTCCAGGACGAAGTCTCATAGGGACCAAAGCTACATCCGGCTGACCGATGGGAAAGTCGGGATACTTTTGGTCGAAATCGACTTTAGACTATTCAATCCAGGTTTCCAAAGTGTAAAACTTGGATTCCGTCGGCCACAATTGCCAGGAAGGCCGGGTGTAGCCATTTGACTTAGCAGTGATGGGACTCCAGGACGAGGTCTCATAGGGACCAAAGCTACATCCGGCGGACCGATGGGAAGGTCGGGATACTTTTGGTCGAAATTGACTTTACACTATACAAACCAGGTTTCCAAAGCGGAAAACTTGGATTCCGTCGGCCAGAATTGCCAGGAAGGCCGGGGGTAGCCATTTGACTTAGCAGTGATGGGACTCCAGGACGAGGTCTCATAGGGACCAAAGCTACATCCGGCGGACCGATGGGAAGGTCGGGATACTTTTGGTCGAAATTGACTTTAGACTATACAAACCAGGTTTCCAAAGTGGAAAACTTGGATTCCGTCGGCCAGAATTGCCAGGAAGGTCGGGGGTAGCCATTTGACTTAGCAGTGATGGGACTCCAGGGCGAGGTCTCATAGGAACCAAGGCTACATACGGCAGACCGATGGGAAGGTCGGGATACTTTTGGTCGAAAATGACTTTAGACTATACAAACCAGGTTTCCAAAGTGGAAAACTTGGATTCCGTCGGCCAGAATTGCCAGGAAGGCCGGGGGTAGCCATTTGACTAAGCAGTGATGGGACCCCAGGACGAGGTCTCATAGGGACCAAAGCTACATCCGGCGGACCGATGGGAAGGTCGGGATACTTTTGGTCGAAATTGACTTTAGACTATTCAATCCAGGTTTCCAAAGTCTAAAACTTGGATTCCGTCGGCCAGAATTGCCAGGAAGGCCGGGGGTAGCCATTTGACTTAGCAGTGATGCGACTCCAGGACGAGGTCTCATAGGGACCAAAGCTACATCCGGCTGACCGATGGGAAGGTCGGGATACTTTTGGTCGAAATTGACTTTAGACTATACAAACCAGGTTTCCAAAGTGGAAAACTTGGATTCCGTCGGCCAGAATTGCCAAGAAGGCCGGGGGTAGCCATTTGACTTAGCAGTGATGGGACTCCAGGACGAGGTCTCATAGGGACCAAAGCTACATCTGCCTGAGCGATGGGAAGGTCGGGATACTTTTGGTCGAAATTGACTTTAGACTATACAAACCAGGTTTCCAAAGTGGAAAACTTGGATTCCGTCGGCCAGAATTGCCAGGAAGGCCGGGGGTAGCCATTTGACTTAGCAGTGATGGAACTCCAGGACGAGGTCTCATAGGGACCAAAGCTACATCCTGCTGACCGATGGGAAGGTCGGGATACTTTTGGTCGAAATTGACTTTAGACTATTCAATCCAGGTTTCCAAAGTGTAAAACTTGGATTCCGTCGGCCAGAATTGCCAGGAAGGCCGGGGGTAGCCATTTGACTTAGCAGTGATGGGACTCCAGGACGAGGTCTCATAAGGACCAAAGCTACATCCGGCTGACCGATGGAAAGGTCGGGATACTTTTGATCGAAATTGACTTTAGACTATTCAATCCAGGTTTCCAAAGTCTAAAACTTGGATTCCGTCGGCCAGAATTGCCAGGAAGGCCGGGGTAGCCATTTGACTTAGCAGTGATGCGACTCCAGGACGAGGTCTCATAGGGACCAAAGCTACATCCGGCTGACCGATGGGAAGGTCGGGATACTTTTGGTCGAAATTGACTTTAGACTATACAAACCAGGTTTCCAAAGTGGAAAACTTGGATTCCGTCGGCCAGAATTGCCAGGAAGGCCGGGGGTAGCCATTTGAATTAGCAGTGATGGGACTCCAGGGCGAGGTCTCATAGGAACCAAGGCTACATCCGGCAGACCGATGGGAAGGTCGGGATACTTTTGGTCGAAAATGACTTTAGACTATACAAACCAGGTTTACAAAGTGGAAAACTTGGATTCCGTCGGCCAGAATTGCCAGGAAGGCCGGGGGTAGCCATTTGACTTAGCAGTGATGGGACTCCAGATCGAGGTCTCATAGGAACCAAGGCTACATCCGGCTGACCGATGGGAAGGTCGGGATACTTTTGGTCGAAATTGACTTTAGACTATACAATCCAGGTTGCCAAAGTGTAAAACTTGGATTCCGTCGGCCAGAATTCCCATGAAGGTCGCGGGTAGCCATTTGACTTAGCAGTGATGGGACTCCATGACGAGATCTCATAGCTACCAAGGCTACATCCGACTGACCGATGGGAAGGTCGGGATACTTTTGGTCGAAAATGACTTTAGACTATACAATCCAGGTTGCCAAAGTGTAAAACTTGGATTCCGTCGGCCAGAATTCGCAGGAAGGTCGGGGGTAGCCATTTAACTTAGCAGTGATGGGACTCCAGGACAAGGTCTCATAGCGACCAAGGCTACATCCGACTGACCGATGAGAAGGATGGGATACTTTTGGTCGAAATTGACTTCAGACTATAGAAATCAGGTTTCCAAAGTGGAAAACTTGGATTCCGTCGGCCAGAATTGCCAGGAAGGCCGGGGGTAGCCTTTTGACTTAGCAGTGATGGGACTCCAGGACGAGGTCTCATAGGGACCAAAGCTACATCCGGCGGACCGATGGGAAGGTCGGGATACTTTTGGTCGAAATTGACTTTAGACTATTCAATCCAGGTTTCCAAAGTGGAAAACTTGGATTCCGTCGGCCAGAATTCGCAGGAAGGTCGGGGGTAGCCATTTGACTTAGCAGTGATGGGACTCCAGGACGAAGTCTCATAGGGACCAAAGCTACATCCGGCTGACCGATGGGAAAGTCGGGATACTTTTGGTCGAAATCGACTTTAGACTATTCAATCCAGGTTTCCAAAGTGTAAAACTTGGATTCCGTCGGCCACAATTGCCAGGAAGGCCGGGTGTAGCCATTTGACTTAGCAGTGATGGGACTCCAGGACGAGGTCTCATAGGGACCAAAGCTACATCCGGCGGACCGATGGGAAGGTCGGGATACTTTTGGTCGAAATTGACTTTACACTATACAAACCAGGTTTCCAAAGCGGAAAACTTGGATTCCGTCGGCCAGAATTGCCAGGAAGGCCGGGGGTAGCCATTTGACTTAGCAGTGATGGGACTCCAGGACGAGGTCTCATAGGGACCAAAGCTACATCCGGCGGACCGATGGGAAGGTCGGGATACTTTTGGTCGAAATTGACTTTAGACTATACAAACCAGGTTTCCAAAGTGGAAAACTTGGATTCCGTCGGCCAGAATTGCCAGGAAGGTCGGGGGTAGCCATTTGACTTAGCAGTGATGGGACTCCAGGGCGAGGTCTCATAGGAACCAAGGCTACATACGGCAGACCGATGGGAAGGTCGGGATACTTTTGGTCGAAAATGACTTTAGACTATACAAACCAGGTTTCCAAAGTGGAAAACTTGGATTCCGTCGGCCAGAATTGCCAGGAAGGCCGGGGGTAGCCATTTGACTAAGCAGTGATGGGACCCCAGGACGAGGTCTCATATGGACCAAAGCTACATCCGGCGGACCGATGGGAAGGTCGGGATACTTTTGGTCGAAATTGACTTTAGACTATTCAATCCAGGTTTCCAAAGTCTAAAACTTGGATTCCGTCGGCCAGAATTGCCAGGAAGGCCGGGGGTAGCCATTTGACTTAGCAGTGATGCGACTCCAGGACGAGGTCTCATAGGGACCAAAGCTACATCCGGCTGACCGATGGGAAGGTCGGGATACTTTTGGTCGAAATTGACTTTAGACTATACAAACCAGGTTTCCAAAGTGGAAAACGTGGATTCCGTCGGCCAGAATTGCCAGGAAGGCCGGGGGTAGCCATTTGACTTAGCAGTGATAGGACTCCAGGGCGAGGTCTCATAGGAACCAAGGCTACATCCGGCAGACCGATGGGAAGGTCGGGATACTTTTGGTCGAAAATGACTTTAGACTATACAAACCAGGTTTACAAAGTGGAAAACTTGGATTCCGTCGGCCAGAATTGCCAGGAAGGCCGGGGGTAGCCATTTGACTTAGCAGTGATGCGACTCCAGGACGAGGTCTCATAGGGACCAAAGCTACATCCGGCTGACCGATGGGAAGGTCGGGATACTTTTGGTCGAAATTGACTTTAGACTATACAAACCAGGTTTCCAAAGTGGAAAACTTGGATTCCGTCGGCCAGAATTGCCAGGAAGGCCGGGGGTAGCCATTTGACTTAGCAGTGATGGGACTCCAGGGCGAGGTCTCATAGGAACCAAGGCTACATCCGGCAGACCGATGGGAAGGTCGGGATACTTTTGGTCGAAAATGACTTTAGACTATACAAACCAGGTTTACAAAGTGGAAAACTTGGATTCCGTCGGCCAGAATTGCCAGGAAGGCCGGGGGTAGCCATTTGACTTAGCAGTGATGGGACTCCAGGGCGAGGTCTCATAGGAACCAAGGCTACATCCGGCTGACCGATGGGAAGGTCGGGATACTTTTGGTCGAAATTGACTTTACACTATACAATCCAGGTTGCCAAAGTGTAAAACTTGGATTCCGTCGGCCAGAATTCCCATGAAGGTCGCGGGTAGCCATTTGACTTAGCAGTGATGGGACTCCAGGACGAGGTCTCATAGGGACCAAAGCTACATCCGGCGGACCGATGGGAAGGTCGGGATACTTTTGGTCGAAATTGACTTTAGACTATACAAACCAGGTTTCCAAAGTGGAAAACTTGGATTCCGTCGGCCAGAATTGCCAGGAAGGTCGGGGGTAGCCATTTGACTTAGCAGTGATGGGACTCCAGGGCGAGGTCTCATAGGAACCAAGGCTACATACGGCAGACCGATGGGAAGGTCGGGATACTTTTGGTCGAAAATGACTTTAGACTATACAAACCAGGTTTCCAAAGTGGAAAACTTGGATTCCGTCGGCCAGCATTGCCAGGAAGGCCGGGGGTAGCCATTTGACTAAGCAGTGATGGGACCCCAGGACGAGATCTCATAGCTACCAAGGCTACATCCGACTGACCGATGGGAAGGTCGGGATACTTTTGGTCGAAAATGACTTTAGACTATACAATCCAGGTTGCCAAAGTGTAAAACTTGGATTCCGTCGGCCAGAATTCGCAGGAAGGTCGGGGGTAGCCATTTAACTTAGCACTGATGGGACTCCAGGACAAGGTCTCATAGCGACCAAGGCTACATCCGACTGACCGATGAGAAGGATGGGATACTTTTGGTCGAAATTGACTTCAGACTATACAATCCAGGTTGCCAAAGTGTAAAACTTGGATTCCGTCGGCCAGAATTCGCAGGAAGGTCGGGGGTAGCCATTTAACTTAGCAGTGATGGGACTCCAGGACGAGGTCTCATAGGGACCAAAGCTACATCCGGCGGACCGATGGGAAGGTCGGGATACTTTTAGTCGAAATTGACTTCAGACTATAGAAATCAGGTTTCCAAAGCGGAAAACTTGGATTCCGTCGGCCAGAATTGCCAGGAAGGCCGGGGGTAGCCATTTGACTTAGCAGTGATGCGACTCCAGGACGAGGTCTCATAGGGACCAAAGCTACATCCGGCGGATCGATGGGAAGGTCGGGATACTTTTGGTCGAAATTGACTTTAGACTATACAAACCAGGTTTCCAAAGTGGAAAACTTGGATTCCGTCGGCCAGAATTGCCAGGAAGGCCGGGGGTAGCCATTTGACTTAGCAGTGATGGGACTCCAGGGCGAGGTCTCATAGGAACCAAGGCTACATCCGGCAGACCGATGGGAAGGTCGGGATACTTTTGGTCGAAAATGACTTTAGACTATACAAACCAGGTTTCCAAAGTGTAAAACTTGGATTCCGTCGGCCAGAATTGCCAGGAAGGCCGGGGGTAGCCATTTGACTTAGCAGTGATGGGACTCCAGGACGAGGTCTCATAGGGACCAAAGCTACATCTGCCTGAGCGATGGGAAGGTCGGGATACTTTTGGTCGAAATTGACTTTAGACTATACAAACCAGGTTTCCAAAGTCTAAAACTTGGATTCCGTCGGCCAGAATTGCCAGGAAGGCCGGGGGTAGCCATTTGACTTAGCAGTGATGGGACTCCAGGACCAGGTCTCATAGGGACCAAAGCTACATCCGGCTGACCGATGGGAAGGTCGGGATACTTTTGGTCGAAATTGACTTTAGACTATTCAATCCAGGTTTCCAAAGTGGAAAACTTGGATTCCGTCGGCCAGAATTCGCAGGAAGGTCGGGGGTAGCCATTTGACTTAGCAGTGATGGGACTCCAGGACGAAGTCTCATAGGGACCAAAGCTACATCCGGCTGACCGATGGGAAAGTCGGGATACTTTTGGTCGAAATCGACTTTAGACTATTCAATCCAGGTTTCCAAAGTGTAAAACTTGGATTCCGTCGGCCACAATTGCCAGGAAGGCCGGGTGTAGCCATTTGACTTAGCAGTGATGGGACTCCAGGACGAGGTCTCATAGGGACCAAAGCTACATCCGGCGGACCGATGGGAAGGTCGGGATACTTTTGGTCGAAATTGACTTTACACTATACAAACCAGGTTTCCAAAGCGGAAAACTTGGATTCCGTCGGCCAGAATTGCCAGGAAGGCCGGGGGTAGCCATTTGACTTAGCAGTGATGGGACTCCAGGACGAGGTCTCATAGGGACCAAAGCTACATCCGGCGGACCGATGGGAAGGTCGGGATACTTTTGGTCGAAATTGACTTTAGACTATACAAACCAGGTTTCCAAAGTGGAAAACTTGGATTCCGTCGGCCAGAATTGCCAGGAAGGTCGGGGGTAGCCATTTGACTTAGCAGTGATGGGACTCCAGGGCGAGGTCTCATAGGAACCAAGGCTACATACGGCAGACCGATGGGAAGGTCGGGATACTTTTGGTCGAAAATGACTTTAGACTATACAAACCAGGTTTCCAAAGTGGAAAACTTGGATTCCGTCGGCCAGAATTGCCAGGAAGGCCGGGGGTAGCCATTTGACTAAGCAGTGATGGGACCCCAGGACGAGGTCTCATAGGGACCAAAGCTACATCCGGCGGACGGATGGGAAGGTCGGGATACTTTTGGTCGAAATTGACTTTAGACTATTCAATCCAGGTTTCCAAAGTCTAAAACTTGGATTCCGTCGGCCAGAATTGCCAGGAAGGCCGGGGGTAGCCATTTGACTTAGCAGTGATGCGACTCCAGGACGAGGTCTCATAGGGACCAAAGCTACATCCGGCTGACCGATGGGAAGGTCGGGATACTTTTGGTCGAAATTTACTTTAGACTATACAAACCAGGTTTCCAAAGTGGAAAACTTGGATTCCGTCGGCCAGAATTCCCATGAAGGTCGCGGGTAGCCATTTGACTTAGCAGTGATGGGACTCCAGGACGAGATCTCATAGCTACCAAGGCTACATCCGACTGACCGATGGGAAGGTCGGGATACTTTTGGTCGAAAATGACTTTAGACTATACAATCCAGGTTGCCAAAGTGTAAAACTTGGATTCCGTCGGCCAGAATTCGCAGGAAGGTCGGGGGTAGCCATTTAACTTAGCAGTGATGGGACTCCAGGACGAGGTCTCATAGGGACCAAAGCTACATCCGGCGGACCGATGGGAAGGTCGGGATACTTTTAGTCGAAATTGACTTCAGACTATAGAAATCAGGTTTCCAAAGCGGAAAACTTGGATTCCGTCGGCCAGAATTGCCAGGAAGGCCGGGGGTAGCCATTTGACTTAGCAGTGATGCGACTCCAGGACGAGGTCTCATAGGGACCAAAGCTACATCCGGCGGATCGATGGGAAGGTCGGGATACTTTTGGTCGAAATTGACTTTAGACTATACAAACCAGGTTTCCAAAGTGGAAAACTTGGATTCCGTCGGCCAGAATTGCCAGGAAGGCCGGGGGTAGCCATTTGACTTAGCAGTGATGGGACTCCAGGGCGAGGTCTCATAGGAACCAAGGCTACATCCGGCAGACCGATGGGAAGGTCGGGATACTTTTGGTCGAAAATGACTTTAGACTATACAAACCAGGTTTCCAAAGTGTAAAACTTGGATTCCGTCGGCCAGAATTGCCAGGAAGGCCGGGGGTAGCCATTTGACTTAGCAGTGATGGGACTCCAGGACGAGGTCTCATAGGGACCAAAGCTACATCTGCCTGAGCGATGGGAAGGTCGGGATACTTTTGGTCGAAATTGACTTTAGACTATACAAACCAGGTTTCCAAAGTCTAAAACTTGGATTCCGTCGGCCAGAATTGCCAGGAAGGCCGGGGGTAGCCATTTGACTTAGCAGTGATGGGACTCCAGGACCAGGTCTCATAGGGACCAAAGCTACATCCGGCTGACCGATGGGAAGGTCGGGATACTTTTGGTCGAAATTGACTTTAGACTATTCAATCCAGGTTTCCAAAGTGGAAAACTTGGATTCCGTCGGCCAGAATTCGCAGGAAGGTCGGGGGTAGCCATTTGACTTAGCAGTGATGTGACTCCAGGACGAAGTCTCATAGGGACCAAAGCTACATCCGGCTGACCGATGGGAAAGTCGGGATACTTTTGGTCGAAATCGACTTTAGACTATTCAATCCAGGTTTCCAAAGTGTAAAACTTGGATTCCGTCGGCCAGAATTGCCAGGAAGGCCGGGTGTAGCCATTTGACTTAGCAGTGATGGGACTCCAGGACGAGGTCTCATAGGGACCAAAGCTACATCCGGCGGACCGATGGGAAGGTCGGGATACTTTTGGTCGAAATTGACTTTAGACTATACAAACCAGGTTTCCAAAGTGGAAAACTTGGATTCCGTCGGCCAGAATTGCCAGGAAGGTCGGGGGTAGCCATTTGACTTAGCAGTGATGGGACTCCAGGGCGAGGTCTCATAGGAACCAAGGCTACATACGGCAGACCGATGGGAAGGTCGGGATACTTTTGGTCGAAAATGACTTTAGACTATACAAACCAGGTTTCCAAAGTGGAAAACTTGGATTCCGTCGGCCAGAATTGCCAGGAAGGCCGGGGGTAGCCATTTGACTTAGCAGTGATGGGACTCCAGGGCGAGGTCTCATAGGAACCAAGGCTACATCCGGCAGACCGATGGGAAGGTCGGGATACTTTTGGTCGAAAATGACTTTAGACTATACAAACCAGGTTTCCAAAGTGTAAAACTTGGATTCCGTCGGCCAGAATTGCCAGGAAGGCCGGGGGTAGCCATTTGACTTAGCAGTGATGGGACTCCAGGACGAGGTCTCATAGGGACCAAAGCTACATCTGCCTGAGCGATGGGAAGGTCGGGATACTTTTGGTCGAAATTGACTTTAGACTATACAAACCAGGTTTCCAAAGTCTAAAACTTGGATTCCGTCGGCCAGAATTGCCAGGAAGGCCGGGGGTAGCCATTTGACTTAGCAGTGATGGGACTCCAGGACCAGGTCTCATAGGGACCAAAGCTACATCCGGCTGACCGATGGGAAGGTCGGGATACTTTTGGTCGAAATTGACTTTAGACTATTCAATCCAGGTTTCCAAAGTGGAAAACTTGGATTCCGTCGGCCAGAATTCGCAGGAAGGTCGGGGGTAGCCATTTGACTTAGCAGTGATGTGACTCCAGGACGAAGTCTCATAGGGACCAAAGCTACATCCGGCTGACCGATGGGAAAGTCGGGATACTTTTGGTCGAAATCGACTTTAGACTATTCAATCCAGGTTTCCAAAGTGTAAAACTTGGATTCCGTCGGCCAGAATTGCCAGGAAGGCCGGGTGTAGCCATTTGACTTAGCAGTGATGGGACTCCAGGACGAGGTCTCATAGGGACCAAAGCTACATCCGGCGGACCGATGGGAAGGTCGGGATACTTTTGGTCGAAATTGACTTTAGACTATACAAACCAGGTTTCCAAAGTGGAAAACTTGGATTCCGTCGGCCAGAATTGCCAGGAAGGTCGGGGGTAGCCATTTGACTTAGCAGTGATGGGACTCCAGGGCGAGGTCTCATAGGAACCAAGGCTACATACGGCAGACCGATGGGAAGGTCGGGATACTTTTGGTCGAAAATGACTTTAGACTATACAAACCAGGTTTCCAAAGTGGAAAACTTGGATTCCGTCGGCCAGAATTGCCAGGAAGGCCGGGGGTAGCCATTTGACTAAGCAGTGATGGGACCCCAGGACGAGGTCTCATAGGGACCAAAGCTACATCCGGCGGACCGATGGGAAGGTCGGGATACTTTTGGTCGAAATTGACTTTAGACTATTCAATCCAGGTTTCCAAAGTCTAAAACTTGGATTCCGTCGGCCAGAATTGCCAGGAAGGCCGGGGGTAGCCATTTGACTTAGCAGTGATGCGACTCCAGGACGAGGTCTCATAGGGACCAAAGCTACATCCGGCTGACCGATGGGAAGGTCGGGATACTTTTGGTCGAAATTGACTTTAGACTATACAAACCAGGTTTCCAAAGTGGAAAACTTGGATTCCGTCGGCCAGAATTCGCAGGAAGGTCGGGGGTAGCCATTTAACTTAGCACTGATGGGACTCCAGGACAAGGTCTCATAGCGACCAAGGCTACATCCGACTGACCGATGAGAAGGATGGGATACTTTTGGTCGAAATTGACTTCAGACTATAGAAATCAGGTTTCCAAAGTGGAAAACTTGGATTCCGTCGGCCAGAATTGCCAGGAAGGCCGGGGGTAGCATTTGACTTAGCAGTGATGGGACTCCAGGACGAGGTCTCATAGGGACCAAAGCTACATCCGGCGGACCGATGGGAAGGTCGGGATACTTTTGGTCGAAATTGACTTTAGACTATACAAACCAGGTTTCCAAAGCGGAAAACTTGGATTCCGTCGGCCAGAATTGCCAGGAAGGCCGGGGGTAGCCATTTGACTTAGCAGTGATGCGACTCCAGGACGAGGTCTCATAGGGACCAAAGCTACATCCGGCGGACCGATGGGAAGGTCGGGATACTTTTGGTCGAAATTGACTTTAGACTATACAAACCAGGTTTCCAAAGTGGAAAACTTGGATTCCGTCGGCCAGAATTGCCAGGAAGGCCGGGGGTAGCCATTTGACTTAGCAGTGATGCGACTCCAGGACGAGGTCTCATAGGGACCAAAGCTACATCCGGCGGACCGATGGGAAGGTCGGGATACTTTTGGTCGAAATTGACTTTAGACTATACAATCCAGGTTGCCAAAGTGTAAAACTTGGATTCCGTCGGCCAGAATTCCCATGAAGGTCGCGGGTAGCCATTTGACTTAGCAGTGATGGGGCTCCAGGACGAGATCTCATAGCTACCAAGGCTACATCCGACTGACCGATGGGAAGGTCGGGATACTTTTGGTCGAAAATGACTTTAGACTATACAATCCAGGTTGCCAAAGTGTAAAACTTGGATTCCGTCGGCCAGAATTCGCAGGAAGGTCGGGGGTAGCCATTTAACTTAGCAGTGATGGGACTCCAGGACGAGGTCTCATAGGGACCAAAGCTACATCCGGCGGACCGATGGGAAGGTCGGGATACTTTTAGTCGAAATTGACTTCAGACTATAGAAATCAGGTTTCCAAAGCGGAAAACTTGGATTCCGTCGGCCAGAATTGCCAGGAAGGCCGGGGGTAGCCATTTGACTTAGCAGTGATGCGACTCCAGGACGAGGTCTCATAGGGACCAAAGCTACATCCGGCGGATCGATGGGAAGGTCGGGATACTTTTGGTCGAAATTGACTTTAGACTATACAAACCAGGTTTCCAAAGTGGAAAACTTGGATTCCGTCGGCCAGAATTGCCAGGAAGGCCGGGGGTAGCCATTTGACTTAGCAGTGATGGGACTCCAGGGCGAGGTCTCATAGGAACCAAGGCTACATCCGGCAGACCGATGGGAAGGTCGGGATACTTTTGGTCGAAAATGACTTTAGACTATACAAACCAGGTTTCCAAAGTGGAAAACTTGGATTCCGTCGGCCAGAATTGCCAGGAAGGCCGGGGGTAGCCATTTGACTAAGCAGTGATGGGACTCCACGGCGAGGTCTCATAGGAAGCAAGGCTACATCCGGCTGACCGATGGGAAGGTCGGGATACTTTTGGTCGAAATTGACTTTAGACTATTCAATCCAGGTTTCCAAAGTCTAAAACTTGGATTCCGTCGGCCAGAATTCCCAGGAAGGTCGGGGGTAGCCATTTGACTTAGCAGTGATGGGACTCCAGGACGAGGTCTCATAGGGACCAAGGCTACATCCGGCTGACCGATGGGAAGGTCGGGATAATTTTGGTCGAAAATGACTTTAGACTATACAATCCGGGTTGCCAAAGTGGAAAACTTGGATTCCGTCGGCTAGAATTGCCAGGAAGGCCGGGGGTGTGAACTGCAGACTGACTGGCATCACACGGCCCGATGCACTTGCAAGCATGGTCAAGTGAACCGGATAAATGGAGACACAGGTGGAATCAGAGAAAGAAGCTAAAGAATAACTACTCTGCATATTTAACACAATTCGCAGCCATTCGCCTAGCACCATCCTCGACAGGGACTACTCTGACGGCGATGGTTCTACTTTCCAGGTCCACCACGTGGAGGTTGCTGCGAATGAGACCCTGGCAGGTGGGTGGAAATTCAATTCCACCAACCTCCCGTTCTTATTCTAAACCTTATTTTAAACGCAGTAATCAGTATCGCACTTAAGAATAATCCCGCGGCGGCTGTCTTCTTTCTTGAGTCTGAAATAATGGAGTATCCCACGGCGGATGATCGACGTCTTCTTTCGCACGCTTAATTCTAACGCCGTTCAACCGCAACGCATACTTTTATTATACAATCATCGCGGTACAGGGAGCGAATCAGGAAAGAAGTCCTTAATTCGACAACTGGGAAAATCGGAGAAGAAGTTCAAAGTAATGTTACAAAACGCTTGATGGCTCAAATTAAAGATTATGGAACAAAGATAATGATACATATATGAGTTCTTGTAAATCCATAAGACAACAGACTGAACATCACTATCAAGTGAATATTTATACTTGTGTTACTCGTTATGTTCTTGTAGAACACAATGAACACGTCAAAAAATCGGTAATAACTCATTAATTACGTCTGAAATATGATTCAAGGCATTTCCAGAATGTTGCGGAAGGCACATTCTAATTTCTTCAGTCGCAAATATTCACCAATTATGTCTATTAAATGAGAAACTTGTTGATTTATTGCGCACCAGTGAAAAAATTCTAGGTTGCTTGGAACATCGTCCCGAAGAATAATTCATTAATAATCAACGCGGTGCAAAATTCCATGAATGGTGACGTGAGAAAGTAGGGGAATGAACATTCTACAATCTTATATTGCGAAGATCAACAATTTATTCGTAATAGTTTAGTTATTAATGAATTCGCTGCTAATTTCCTTGTTTCTTCACCATCGACATGTCGCATTTAGTTGTTAGCTGTCGCGGCTAGATGGCGCACTTTCGTATACCTCCTTAGTCCTGATGCTTCGCGCGTACGTACCAGGGACCGATGAGATGCTTTTTCGAAGGAAGTTGAATCGAGTACGCTGTCTCTGTCTTTGTCGCACAGTAGCTCTGTCCTTGTCTTACACATGGCGGGGATAAGGAAAAGCTGCGGAAACGGCCGTCCGCTAGATGGCGATGCTATCGTGTTACAGCAGAACTCCCTGTTCTTGTCGCACGCTCGTCCTTTCCTTGTCTTACGCATTCAAAGAATTGGAAAATTTCCAAGAAATTCTAACAAGTTTCGATAGTCCTTTTCATTTATTCTACCATAATGCTATCGATAGTATTTTATGTTACATTAATTATCGAACAACTGTTCTTCGCAAATGGAACGATTTCGCTCAAGTCTGTGCAAATAAGTATAAATAAACGAATGAACGATAGAGCTGTCCTTCTTTACTGTTTTATCTGAGTATTAGATTGTTGTATACACGCGTAACATCTTATAGCATTTATCAGAATATTAAATGGAATTGACAATGTTCAAGCGCAATAGAATACGAATACAAGAAATGTACATACACACAGTTTTCCCCTGATCGGGTGCATAGAAAGAGACACATGGGAGAAGGAGAGTCTCCGTAGGAGGGAACCTTAAATTTATTTCATATTTATGACACATTCATGTATAATAAATGTAACTCGATAGCAGAAGAAAGCTATTGGGATGTATGTGTGAAAAAATAGACGGAATCATAATGAATTAGTGAAAGTTCATTGTTATATTCGCATTTCTCTTGTTAATTTGTCCAAGACTGTCTGTACTGTGGAACCAGACACTACTACAATCTTTTGACGACTTTTCGAACCCTAGAAGAAATTCAATATGAATAGTTGAATTCGAAACAAGTTCCAATGAATAGAATATGAAATGGTACCGACTCTATCCAAGAATACATCCGATTTTCGCATTCCTAATACGGAAGCCAAATATTTGACAAGTTCCACGTTCGCTTCGCCTTCGACTGGAGGGGCGGATATGGCGATGCCCACAAATTCTTCAGAGATATCTGCAAACAAGTTCGTTTCCCTGTGTACCAATGAAAAATCAAACGTTTTCAATTTCGTTCCATAAATTGCAGAATAATATTACCCGTTATATTATTATTTTTAGCTCCGGGCTTTGCGTGGATCCTGATGGTAACGTTTCCATTTTTATCTAGACCCACGGGTCCCTTGGCTTCCTGCGCAAACAGAAAAGAAACTACTGCACTGTCGAGAAAGAAAATAGAAAGAAAATAGAAAGAAAATAGGGGGCAGACTTGGTCTTTTCTTTGTATTCGTTAGTACTCGAGCCGTGTAGTGGCACAAAGAAATAACCGTTTTTCTTTCGCTGATCGACGCCGCCGAGAAAGAAGATGTACAGGGATCGCTTAGAGTTTTAAGCTTCACCACCGGCTCGTAAAGATACTCGCGAGACTCCTCTGTATGAAACTTTGTATACATATAATATTGCAATTTGATCGAACATGGATGTTTCATAGATTCCTATTAACGATATTCTTGAATGAATGATATTAATGGTATTAGTTGTTGAATACTTTTTAATACGCTTGGAACAATGCTGTAACGAGTCGGAGGTTTTCGAAAAGAATTTCGTCGATAGAAGAATAATGAAACGCGATTGAAAATGCAGAATTGCAGAAGCATTCACGCGTGCAACGATGTCGATAAAGCCGATAAAGTAGTAATTCTGAAACGAACAGATTTTAGTAGGATACAGTTGGTACTGAAATCGTAAGTCACCGGATCGTGTATTCACGAGCGACACCTGGCAGCGTCAAGTGTAAGTTGAACGTGTGCTTCGGAAAATGTCATGTTATTTTCTGAATAGGTGATTAAACCTCGATTACGCTTCAAAATTTGAATTTCATCCGAATCGCAACTGGTAATACTCTTTGAATTATCCACTAACCTCGTTAGCCGTCGCTTTCTGTGTTTTGCCAACTTTCTTTGAGCCTTGCTTCGACATTTCACAAATACTTGTTAAACGCTGTAAACTGCTTTCACGTAGACAAGTATTTCGAAAATACCACATTATTTCGAATTCAAAAGTAACCTTGCATCGCATCCATGATTCGATGCCTTCGTATAAAATGTATACAAATTATTGTTTAACCTCAACTGCTTGCGGTCGACTGGTACATCTGCGCACGTGTAGCAGAAATGCCAACCCAACTATAGGGAAATCCGTGCACCGCGCGCGTATTATTAAATCGCTCAAACAATAACTCCATATAGAGCATATCGACTCCGTTATTAGCCGTTGTTCGCGTATCAAAAGAAAATTATGCAAAAGATAATAATGGTTAAAGAGTTGAATGAAATGTAGATCGACATGCCCAAGAAATTCGTCGGTGAAAATAGTAAAGCTGTCGCTGCCAGAGCAAGAAAGGCAGCAGCCAAGGAAGCTGAAAGTACAAGAAAGGCTTTGGAAGCGGAAGATAAAGCCTGGCAAGATGACGATAAACAATTGCTGAAGAAGAAACAAAAACTGGTATACCTGATATTCGTGCACACGTTTAAAACTGTTGGAGTACTGATCGTGTTCTTCAATGTATTTCATTGGGATTTTGATATCGTCAATTTTATCATTATTCATAGGAAGAACAAGAGAAGAAACGTCAACAGCAGTTAGAGAAGAAAGCAGAGACGAAAGCTTTGCTCGAGAAGGAGATGGCAAATATAAAAGTAGGTGGCAAGCAACCCGCCGCCAAGATAACTAGAGCTGAAATTGTGGTTGCCACGGAGAAACGAAATCAGGTAGCAATGAAAAAGAAAGAGGAAGAGAAACCGATCGAGGAGAATTTAAATAGACTGACGATCGAAGGTGAAACTGCACATGGTATAGACGAAGCTTTAACTATTTTAAGGTAAGAAGAAAAGTAACATTACAATTTGACCAAACTAATGAATTTCCTTGAGATTTAGTTGAAAAAAAAGGAAAAGAATCGTTCCAAGTGTATTTAATGCAATACTATCTATTTTAGTACAAAGGAACCGGAAGCTGATCGTCATCCAGAGAAACGTGTGAAAGCTGCGTATGCGAGTTTCGAAGAAAGGATGATGCCTATCGTGAAAGAACAAAATCCTACGCTAAGGTTAAGTCAATTAAAACAAATACTGAAGAAGGAATGGATGAAGTCTCCGGAAAATCCACTTAATCAAAAGTTACTCTTAAATCGCTGATATTACTCGATTCTTGATAACACAAACATACATGACGATCGAATAGATGGCTGACAGGAATACGTGGAATAAGACTTATAAATACAATTGTCGATAAATCAAATGTATCTGTACACAATTTTATTGTAAACGAATAAGTTATACTCTGGTAGAATAGAGAAAATCACATTGTATAAATCATCTTTGGTATAACTTATACGCTACCGCATAGCCTCTACATAATATTTTACAATTTCATTTACAAATCGACCTTTACAACCTTCGTTAGAACCGCTTCAATTTGAAGAATCACTGCAACAACCGTGTGCACAGATTTTGGCACAGTTGTGTCATAGAATGAATCAACTTTAATGAGAATAATATCAGTAACCAGCCGTAGCTGCACATTATCGCAAAACGTTTTCAAAGTGTTGGTAAAAAACTTGTTTTTTTGGATTTGTTTTGCCGCTACAATCGTATAAAATAGTATCTATAAAAATGAATGTTCACTAGTATAAAACTAGGTTGTATACAATAGGTTATAATCTTTGTTTCGATGCATAAATTCGCCACATCGAATTACGCACAAGGCATCTAATTTTTTCTTTCAACATATACAAATGAATCGAATACCCGTATAATGAACTTGATTCAAATATAATCTTATTATGCAATAATATATTTTACAAAGTGTCTATTCTGTATATCATATAGACCTAACTATATTACCGCTACCACTTTTTATTTTTCCACAAATCTATAAAACAATGTATCATGTGATTCACTTGTTCTGGACAGTCAGTCATGGGTGTATGGTCAGCTGCTGGAATTGCTTCCAAGAAAGCTTTAAGCATGGTCTGAAAAGATTCAACATAAAAGCTGCAGTTAATACAAAAAGTAAAAAACGTGAGAAAAATATGAAATATTCTTTAATCATTGAGAAACGTATAATATAGAAATACGAATACGAATACGAATACGAACACGAAAACAAATACAAATAGAAGTCTTCAATGATGCAAAAGTATTCGTTTTATTAGAAATATAGATGGATAAAATATATTCTTTAGTGACTGAAAAGATAAATACATGGAAGAGAACAAGTTATTTTCATTAGAAAAAGGTTGTTGCAGAAAGATCCCGTCCAATTTTCCGATATCCGTGTTAAGGTTGTTTCTACTGTGCGTGGTACTCGTCGAAAAGTTTCGCGGTGCTGCCCGTTTTGTAATGCTTTGCGTCACACACTACACCAGTTCAGACATGACGTGTATTGTAATATATAAGGTTTCACTGCTTCCATAGATAAGAGAAGAGAAAATATGAAAATTCTGACGGGCAACCATGTATTAGGAAAGATGGACACCTTTGTTTTAAGCCTGTTTCGATGAAAAAACTAGTGTACATTACTATATTTTACTCGAAATATACGTCATTACTGATAGTGCATCGAATAAGAGTGGTTTGTCGATGAGATAGGTAAAGGAACAGAGTTTTTGTGAAATAAATAAATTGGGTCCGACGGGGTTAACGACTGACTGATTAGATGGAGTCTTTTATCTATACGCACTTTTACTTTTTCATCCGTGAAGGTCCTATCGGATATGCATATTAATGTTAGACGCGCTTTTAATGTAACGTATCATAAATATCTCTCTCAGAACGAAAGTTGCAGGATCGCATAATTTACTTCTTGAGCGACTCTTGTATAACGTTACATACGATTCCAATGTTGAATAATAAATAAGAAACTTATGTTTGTATTTTCAAGTACGTATTGAAATTGAATCCAATGTTACCCCCGTGCGAGTTGTACCATATTGTCTGTAACTTGGTATCTGTATATACCAAATAGACCTCCGTCCGTGTCCTCCGTTCAGTCGAATTATCCCTGTTGTACGGGAAGAATGTTTCATCTCTGACGAGTGGAACTACGATCTGAAGGGGAGAACACGTAGTTGGTATTTTAAGGGCCTCGTAAGAAAAATATTCCGTGAAATCAGTTTGGTCGCGAGACCCACGAGGATTTTCTATGGGTCGAGGGAAAACATCGTACCGAGAATTCGAGATATAGAGGGATAGCATTTAAAAACGTACTCTTTCCATTTGGCATTCTTGCACCAATGACACTTTGTTGTCCCTTAAACCATGTATAAGAAGCGTCGGTGTGCATATCCTTCTATGGAAAATGTAGTCACCATCTGGCCAAACCATGCCGTCTAGAACGTATTTCATGTGCGAGGGCCATTGTTCCGGTGGTTCGGGGCCGCAGTAAGGGTGTTGACGGCCCTTTGCGGAATATAGTATATCTCTGTGAAGGCCACACATTAAAAAAGGCGCGAGGATTGCTCGGAGGCAACAGTGACCGGCGCTTTCGCTGCTGGGTGCTGCTAAAGGAGTTGGACCACCTCCGGATATTAAGACTAGCTGGTGTATGCAACTGTCGTATTTACAGGCCAAGGCAGCCGCGAAACTGCATCTGCGACAAAAGAAAATGAAGAAATAGGAATTTGAGAAATGTTCGTTATTTTAGTTTGCAAATGGCAAAGCGTACGCGGAAAGCGATCTTGTGATTTTCGGAGAGTTTGAAAGTAAGCGCCGAGTAGAGAGACGACAAGGTTTTGCGGATGTTCGGAAAGCAGAGTGAAAGGGAAGGTAATAAAAGGAGTGTTTACCCGTAATTGTGCGCTACCAGAACACACTTCTGTCCGGGTTTGAACGCGTAATGGCAGAGGATGGTGTCGAGATCCTTGAGCAGTTTGTTAAAGTGATAATCCCTGGAGCGACCAGGTGCCGAGCTCATGCCGTGCCCCAGCATGTCCGGTGCGATGCAAGGATAGCCCAAAGCAGAGAAATACCGAAGCTGATGCTCAAAGATATCTGCGGACGATCCAAACCCGTGGATGAATACGATCATCGGCTTTCGGGTCTTCCTGAAAGTAACGAAATCGCGAGGATTCTGTTCGTAAGCGGTCGCAGACGTCTCTTCGATGTTCGGCCACATTTTCCTGTAATCTTCGAGCTCAATAGGGGCCGGCGGCGGTTCCTTCTTGAGCTGCAACGACGGCGCCATCATCTCGGTCGAGCGAATCTGTTCGAAAGACTCGTCGGACGCAGCCGGGTTCGCGCACAGCTTCTTCCGCAGCTTCGACATGGCGTTAGCTTTGTTGAACTTGAAGGAGGATCCGTTCCCGCTGCCGTTCAATTCCAGTCGCAAATTCTCGAAACTGTGCTCGTTAACAATATCCTCTGGCTCCTTGAGATCGAGCATTGCCGGTTCCCTAGCCGCGAGATTATCCGTCGAGATATCGATTCCTCCGGCGGCTTGAACGCTCGGATTCTGCGGCTTGTTGCTTTCCGCATCATTCTTCTCGGTGACCTCCGATCTCTCGGCGCTGCTGCCTCCATCATTGCCCAGATGCTCACCGGTTCTCGGAATCACCTTTCCGTCCGCTCTCTTTGTCGGCTGGCCCTGGGGATCGTTGTCCTGGCCACCTGTGCCACACAAGTCCTCCCAACTGTTCCTCAAAGGCAAGGATATTCTGCCGAGTCTCTCGTCGATGATCTTCAGCAAGGATTGCTCGAGGCTGGGCTCTTGATCCGGCTGGAACTCTATCGTCTCAACGCTGTTTATCCCCGAATCGATACAGTCGAACTGTTCTAGGGTGACTTGCGTTGCGGCCGAACGTCGCAAGTAAAAGTCGAGCGCGTCCGGATCTGTCGAGGAGCCAATGAAGCCGCGATTAACGTATCCCTCCTCGTTACTCGATATCTCATTTCTGCACTGGTTCGGTTCGTTCGGTTGTTTCGCAATCCGATCCGGATCAAGGGACAAGTTTATGTCGTTGAATGACTGTTCGTTATCGAAGCAACGATCGTTGGATGGTTTCTTTTTGCTGCAATTCCGTTTATCCTTGTCCGATCGGCGAGGCGAGCTCTTGTTCCTTTTCAGAGTATTTTCGGCACCGGCAATGTATTTCACAGTGTCGTCGAGAATCTCCTCGAGAAGTATGTTGATGTACCTTTCTAGGTCCTTCACGATTTGATTTTTCATCGTTTTCTCGTCCACTCGAGGATCTTTCGCAACCATTTGATTGGTGATCGCAAGCGCCGCGTCCTCCGATTCCGGTTTCGTTGGTTGACTTTCGGTGACTTGAAGTCTCTGCAAATTCATCGACACCCTTTGTTCCAACTCTTGAATCGCTCGCTCGTTCTTCTCGGCTTCGCAAAGACTCGTTCGAATTCTGTTCAACTCTGCGGATATAATCTGTTCCTCGGTGGTGCTCAAGCGGCGAGACTGCCGAAAGGAACACCTGCAATTCCCAGACGAATGGGGTCTTCTGGACCAACGGGCGAAGAAATTGTCGGCGATAGATTCCGGTTTGTCGTTGCTGGTACTCTCGTAATACCAGCCGCTCTTCAGGGACGGTTTCAGAATTCTCAGGGTTCGACGCGGACCGACGATGAAAAAGTCGCAATCGGGAAGCTCTACTTTCCCGGGACCCACTCGATTCCTGTTTCTCCAGTATTCGAAAACTGTCGCATACCAAGGCGCATCCGGTACTACGGCCTCTTCTCTCTCCATAGTTTTAGCGAAGACTATTTCCTTACGAGTAACGAAGAGAATACCACGGTAACGAGAGAGAGTGCATCGATCAAGATGACAATGTTGCAATTTATCTGTTTGATATTTGCTCGATCGCGCGACCGTCTTCTCGCGGGTTGTCACTTGTTTGCGAATCAGGAGGAGTTTCGATCACCGAATACACCGTGGCAGCGACAGCATAATCGTTCCTTTTTCCTTTTTCCTTTGTCGTGTTGTAGTCGAAGAGAACGAATCGCGAGAATTTTCGATATAATTGCTCCTGGAAATTTCATCCAGCATTTCAACTTTGTAACATTTTTTGGAAACATTCCATCGTCGTCACAGCCTCGATTATTTCTTACTATTCCTATTTGTTCGAGGCGAGAAACATTTCCCTTTCGTTATGTTCATTTTTCAATTGTCCAGCACGGTGTCCAGTAACGACGTATCATCGTTTGCAGGATATTTGTACAATTTCTTTTCGCTGTATACGTTCCAGTCAAGTGCATTCGTAGCCTTGCAACACTTTTCCTGCAGTTCCCGCAATCGTTGCTTGGTCAGACACGATTTCCCCGCGAAATACGAAAGTAACATTTCGCGTGGCTGCTTGTATTAAGCAGTTCACGGTTCGGTGAATCACCGATGATCGTTCCACCGTCGGTACATCTAAACTTCACCGCTCGAACCTGTGGATGGAACAAGTTTTGTTAGAAATTTACCATGTTTAATCTTTATCTTTATAATGTCTTTACCATTGGTCTTTACAATCGGTAAGAACGCGGGTTCAATCTGTCAGAGATTTTAGACTGATCGTGTTAATTGATTAAATACAGTTACACGATGGTAAATGAAAATCATAAATGAAAGACAAGGCTCGATATACCTTTGTCCCTACGTGTTTGCGAAGGCGTAGCAGATAATCGACAGACATACGGTGAACTTTGGACACTTGCAACGCTCAACGGGACCGGAAGGAAAACACTTTCGGATGGCGTAGAAAAAGGACGGAGAAAAGGACAACGCCAGTGAAGGAAAAGGAAAGACCGAGAGTCGAAGCGTGTTCAGTAACCGCGAGACACTTTGTGTTAAATGAAAACAAGGAGTTGGTGGCGGCAAACAAAACGAACGCAAACATTTTCATTCTTTCTACGCTACAAGTACATCTTGATTAACCATCAAGTCCAACGTTTCTTCTTTAGATATACAGATATACACAGTATACTCTTTTCTTAATGTTCAAAGATTACTATTTGCAGTGTAACACGTTTCATATCGTGCATCGTGAACCCTTTGCGGTCGGGTAAAATGAAAATAATTGCAATATTTATTACTAAAATAATTTCTGCGAAAGAGACGATGGAAAATATTATAGTATTTGATAAACGAGCGATACAGTTGAGATTTGTATGTAAAATGAATACGACCGCGGAAGGTTAATCAGTTGTTCAATTTCTTTCAAAGTGACGCAACTACCGCGATCATCTTGGTAATCTCCAATCGATGCGCTAAATTGAGTTTGACACGAGAAAATGGTACACACACGCTAAAATAACGTAATATGACAAGTAATGAAATGTACAAATTTCAATACTTTATCTTTATTGCAATCTTGTATTGTAATCTTTATTGTCGGTAATTTGAACGTTTAATAAAATTATATTGGTTGTCTATACTCTGAGCACATACAGATAACACGAACAAATGTTTGGTTTCAAATGGAACCAAACATTTATCGCATCTGATAACTTGTATATATGACAGTTGGAAAACGGGACGAAAAATGTCGAATGTTGACGATACAAAAAAAAAGGGAAAAAAGGGAAAAAAGGGAAAAAAGGGAAAAAAGGGAAAAAAGGGAAAAAAGGGAAAAAAGGAAAACAAGGAAAACAAGGAAAATGGAACACAGATAAAGGAAAAAAATATCGGAAGAGAGGTAAGGTGCGACCGGAACAGGAAAAGTGAACATCGACAAGTAGTAAAGAATTGCTAAAAGATTTCTTCCTAAAGTAGAACTTACGCGGGAAACGTTTCAACTGATTTTTCAAGCAATATTCGTGCTTGTTCACGGTAGCGTTTAAAACGACGACGATAAAAGTAAATGGAATATAGCATTTCCCATGAACATTAGTGATCCTGCGGACGATCAAGATATCTTTTTCAAATTTGCCGCGCAACGTAATCGCGTTTAAACACGTAGAAGCTGCTTTCCTAGATATCCCGATCAGGTTGCAGATATTTACCGCGCTATCGTGTGGCTGGCCACAATGAAATCAGTCAGGCACACGTAATTTGTCCAGTCACAGAGAAATTTCCCGATGGAAAGTTTAATCGAGAACTACTCCATCGTGCAGAGTAAGTGTACTACGGTTACTGTAGGCCTAGCATTCTCGATATAATTACGTCCACGATCCGTGTCCATTATGCAGGTTATTCGAATAAATCAGCTCTCGGCATACCAGCCGGTTAGTCATCGAGCTACGAACATAAGCCTCAAAACGACTTTTCCTTAGTCTATAGTCTATAATGTGCAAACATTGAAAGAAAAAGACTCGACGAGAACTCTGTATACATACATGTACATTCTCTTACACATGTGTATACATACCTTTCGAAAAAAGCAACGAACGAACGAACAATGTCAGCTTAATCGTTGAATATTCTTACTTTTCTAAT
This sequence comes from Nomia melanderi, assembly GCF_051020985.1. Lineage (NCBI taxonomy): Eukaryota > Metazoa > Arthropoda > Insecta > Hymenoptera > Halictidae > Nomia > Nomia melanderi. Next base: position 24,912,543 of record NC_134999.1, on the reverse strand, counting down.
TGCACCGCGTTCGCGGAATATATTTTCCCGTTGCATTATACGCTCGAAACGATCAGAGAAAATTCATCTTTTGTGAAATGTCGTGCACAGTTCGTGGTTCGTAGTCGACGAACGCGTCGCGGCAAAAATCCTACTGTTGTACTTGCCCCTCGATCCTCGATTGCTGATTGTTGGTTGTCAATTGTCGACCGCCTTTTCTCGTCAGCACGACACACGATAGCGGGGCACAGGTCGGTAAAGCGTGGCTCAAAGCCATATGCAAGCTTTACCCATCCTCGGTACGCACAAAACCACTTGTTGCCTCTGCGACTGATCCTCGGTTCGAATCGGCGTTGCTCCGCACAGAAAATCGTCTTTGGTATGAAACACAGGCCGGGACCAGCACTAGCGCACAGCGTGTTCCGTAGTAATGCGCGCATTAAACCGTCAATTGGCACTTCCTCTCGGCTCCGACTGTTCTCGCGTACGAAAAATCGGCTATCGGGAACGTGTTCCGCAAGGGGTCCACTTTCACGAGACACGAAAGCTGCCCGACGGGGGTACACGTCGGAAATGCATATTCACTGGCTCGTTTTTCCCGACCGATCATCCGCAGGATGCAAACTGAGCGGACACTCTTTCGACACGCTCGGTCGCGTGTCGATTTCCACGGTGATTCTCGGAGACGATGGAAACATTCGTGGGGAGACTGTGTTACCCGAGAGCCAGAGCAGCCTGTCGTCGTTGTCCAAGTGCACGGTATCGCAGAGCTGCGTCGACTGTGTGCATGACGAGGTGGCGCGCATTTTCGTGGGCGTGGAACGGCGAATTAAAACGGGAAAATTAAAGACAATTGACATTGAACCACCGCACGTCAGGTCACGGCGGCCATTGCGCGTCTCGAGGTACACGCACACGGCGCACACCGCGCGCACGAAACAGCGCCACCCCACTTAGCGCGCTCTTCTACGCGGTGTCCTCAACTATCCTGTGCCCCGTTCCCACCAATTGGATTCCGATGGGAGTCGTCCAACGGACGAAACGAGAAATACCATTTCAACTCTCCATCGGTACGCGTACTATTCGAAATGTCCTTTCTTGTCAATTATCCGCGTGTCGCATGCACAACCACTTCCCGGGCTCTAACGTTCGAAACAGTCTCTCGACAATGTCTACTCGCAGGGGCACGCCAAAGACATTTGCCGGCCGGGTGTAAGCTTTGATTGGCCTCCCTTTAAAAGCTCGACAAACTGAATTGTCATTTTGAAGTTTCAGAAATCGTTTGCGATCCGTTTCAACTGAGAATACTAGATGCTTCGAATGAATATTAGATACTCGTTTATTGCCGCCCCCCATCGATTGCACCCTCGGGTCGGCGCGGCTCCCTATATTCGATGTTGGAAGCTTCGGTGTAGAAACAATGTCCAAACAAAGTCGAAGATACTTGACTGTATTTCCGAGACACCGAGTGTATTATATTGGTACGATAACAGTCCATAAGATGTGTCCGAAAGCACGGCGTGTTGTTCTCGCTGCTTCGCTGTCTGTTATAATCCCACATGTCAGAATAATTTGGCAGGAACCGAAACTCTGATTTTTCATCGACGATTCAATGCAACTTCGAACCAATTGATCGATTCAGAATAAGTCGATGCAAGTCGTATGAAATCCTGTAGAAGAAAAGTCGTTGTGCCGAGATGGGTAACCGTGGTAAAGCACGAGAAACGGTTACAAGTAAATATCCAGTTCTGGTAAAACGAAGGTAATATAAGAATTAATTTCGCGTGTCCGCGGAATGCCTCGCCACCAGTATTGTCGCCGGTGAAATCATGGCGTGTAATGCCTGAACGAATTAAGCGGTTGCTTCTATTTGTTGCAAAACACTTTCTGAATAGAATCGTTTCTTTTCTGAATTTTAAAGCATCGTGTCGCAGAAATGTTTTGTTAAAGAAAAGTAATCGATTAAAAAGCCAATGACAAGTACGATAGTTATAAATTAGAATGTGTACATAGTTGATTTATTTACTTGTAAATGAATTCCTACTCCATTTGTTTAATCGTAGAGACAATCGTTTATGACAATAACATTTGTCCTACTATCGAAGAGTTGAAATAATATGATTATCCGTTTTAGTCGTTCCTTCAAGATCGAAATGGAGCACGCGGTGTTAACATGTGTGACGACACGCTTCCGATGATCGAACGAACGGTACTGTATAAAATGAGGTTAGTCGTTAATAGAAATGAAAAATGTTTAGGGTCACGATAAACAGACACAATGAAATCAATTACGATTCAGAATAGATAGATATCTATCGGAAGAAGGAAATATAACGTTAACGAATGATTTTAAGCACAGTGTTTTTGTGAGAAACAATTTGCTTAGATATCCGAGTCAGTCAGACGCGTCGTGTAACGAAAAAGATGTAATTCAACTAGAGAAAAGAAAAAGAGTAGTAATCTAAAAGCCGATTAAATAAGATGGTTACTAAATAAAACTTGGGTAATTTGAAGAAAACGTTGATGAGAAAGGACACGTGCTTAATTCGAAAATGTGCACAGTTACGCAGCATTGATATTCTAGTCGTTATCATTGTACCGTATGAGCAACGATTAAAATGATTTTCACCGATTGCGATACGGGATCGCGACCCAAATTATTTCAAATACAATAGTATTTTACAGTATTTCGAATTGTTGAGAATCGTGTTAATGTATCGATATTGTAGCAGCCACCCGCATTCCGACTGGAGCAAACAATTGTCTTCCCAGACACTTCCTTGTCCCAAGTTTGGTTTCATGGGAGTGGTGAACGATAAGTAGTGCAAATTTGTCGTGGCAGTAGAGTACCGTGCAGCTGAAAAATCCACGCACCAAGATATTAGCCTAGAGTGCGATGTCCCTGCTATCTTGGAACGAAGCGCAAACGCTTTCCGAGAATCCGACTTTTATACAAGTGATTTACTTAACGGTAGATAATATGAGTATAAAGGGACGCGTGGTCAGGATGGCCGACTGCTGTTTCGTTAAAGGTCTCAGAATGAATTCACAAACATTATACTTGGTCGCGATACTCGTTGGTTTCGGCGCATTCGTCAACTTTGTTCTCACCAGTCCGTTAGCGATCTCTACGGAAGCTTCGAGCGACATAACGAAAATTCTGTTGGACTGCAAGCACTCGGACTACAGGACTTACTTACAGTGTTTGAAAAGATATAAGAGACATCCGTCTGGAGATATTAACGAGATAGGTTTGACGCAACATAAACACAGTTTTTCTTTAATAAGAGTATCTCTGATTTAAGTAGCCAGGTCGTTTAAGAAGACAAACTAAGAAATTGTAATATTTCAAGCGAAACGATTCAGGTAGAAGCCAACTCGGCGAAAAGTTTCAACGCGGTTTTATCGCAGCCAACTTGTACGGGTTCCCAATAAGATTCTGTAAATGTTATCCGAGTGATTTTTTCATTAAGCCCTGATTGCGGTGTCTCTCGATTCGAGTGATCGGAACTTTGTTTAAATATCAAGTTTCATAGAAAGCTTTTGCAGGAACATGGCTTTGAAAGCTTAAACGTTAAGAAATGTAAAATACTCTCTCCTAACGTGCTAATTTCATTGATTACACTCTACACGACATCGTATTAACAGACTTGAAATAAAACTCGGCAAACACCCGGATGTGTGACCTCCTCGCTGATCGAAATAACTTTGAAATATGTTGCGGACTTTTTTATTTTTTCGGCTACACGTGAAAATCTGTGTCGTATCGAATGTTTTCTTTCACCTGTTGCAGTTGCTTCGGAGGCGTTGAGCTCGAAGCGAGATTTTAATGATTCGTAACTGTTGAACTAATAGTCGCCGATGAAAAATATCAAGCGCTAGTTGCTAATGAATATTTCCCCTTTCCCAGAGAAACGTTTGCGAATATTTCGAAAAGTGAAACAAAAGTGAAACCGCCTGTTAGATGTATAGAAAAAGTTGTTCGGTATGACAAATGAATTTGATAAGATACTTCGAGGTGATTGAAATTAGCGAGGAGGTGATGCATTGAAATATTTTCCGAATATTCATACGATAAAATTACATTCAGATCATGCCTGCATGGATAAGTGTATGGAGACTCATTGTGCAACGCGAAGAACGTCGTGCGAACAGAAATGTAATCACTGCATAGAAAAGAAAACAATGCAGAAACATAAACACCACATAATCAATATTACCGAAACCGAATATGTAACGGACTGCAGTTCCACAAATTGTACCGAAGTTGTACCAAAGAGCAATGATAATCCGGTGACCATTAATGTCACAACGCATGTTCACCTTCACTTGAAGCCCGCTGAAACACGTATGACTGGATTCAAGTATTGGCTTTCGAAAATCTTTCATATTATTAATGCAGTTACTTTGCTTAAATAGCTGAGCGTCCTAATCACTGCCCGTGTTATCACAAGACTTGGATACCATGTTACTGTCGGCCTTATACTCCTATTTTGATATGCAAATATCACATCGGATGGCCCTGTATTCCAGTAAGTTTAAATACTCGATAATAACTGTATGTTTAAGCTCAGCACAATGACACTGCGATTTAATCATTTGTTCCCAGCAGTTTTTCTTACGTACACGTTTATTCGATCATTCGTATGTATCATAAATGTTCTGCTTCGATTTCTTGTAAATATTACGTCTATCTTGCAATGATAACCTATGCATGTCCATATTATCGCATCACCACTACCAATTTCACGACAATTCAAACATTTCCCTTGACGATTGTCGATAATCGGTTCGAGGATCTTTTCGAAGCATGCTAATTGATATTTCTGTGATATTGCTATCCCTTTTGGTATACCCCGATCAAAATTGTCGTGAAATTTCTATGGTTCATTGTTGATTAATCGTATGTCTTGTATGTATGATATTATAGTACGGCCATGGCGGAGGATTCGTACACGGAGGAGGAATCGAAGAAGGATTCGGAGGAGGATACGGAGGAGGATACGGAGGAGGATACGGAGGAGGAATCGAAGGAGGATTCGGAGGAGTATACGGAGGAGGAATTGGAGGTTCAGGTGTGGTGCCTGTTGTTGTGCCAACCGTAGCGGGTGGATCAATTAATGTAACCCTATGCGATACACATCCTCCACCCCCGCATTGCTAACATGCTGTCATGCCAACATGCCGACTTGCCATGAATGATATTTTCTTTGTAGGTGTTGGATGGATCACAGATTCGTATTTCATTCTTGTACACATATTTATATTCCAGCAATTCCCAACGTTTATTATGCTGTTACGAAAACATGTTGCTTATTGACTTGTACTAATAAAGACTATGCGAGCACCGTTGTACAGTTATTTCAATAACAATGGAAAAATAAGCTTTTTTGTAATATTATTTGAATGATTTGTTCGGTGGTTAAGTAGTTATTTCCCACGTTCAATCTTTTCGCTTCGGTGATTTGTTATATGTTCTTGGTGAAATAATCTGTTGATTTACTATCCGAGATTTATCCGATAGTCTGTAAGGAAACAGAAACGGCTTCTTCAATAATATTTGAGAAATACAATATATCGAATATCGTATACTTCACGACACGAACGGCTTCGAGTGAAATTCGAGTGTTGACAACACATGGTATGCAACCTGCTCAGCAGCAGAGACACCCGTTTGCGTAGCACAGGCGTACACATGCGCAACAGTCGAAAACATCTTTACCGATACTACTAACACGCACAATAATTAATTTACTATCCATAGATGCATGGAAGCAGATTTCTCGTGCAGCTATATTGTTCATTTTAAGCCGAACAACTGTTGAGCTTTTAAATTGCGGCAAAAGGTCCTCGATAAACGAACCTATGCAAGACAATGTTATTTCAATTGTTACATATTTTTTAGTTGTTTTAGAATTCGCTGCACAGCAATTGTTCGAGACATCGATTCGAATAAAGCAGCGAGAACTCGGAAAGAACGAACAGCGAGGATGGTCGATCAGTAATGACCACGGTGTTGTATCATTCGGCTGAAGGGCCTCCTTGTTCCAATCCGCATCTGGCATACGATCTAACTCGTCGAGTTTATAGAGCAAACGGGCCACATCGATGGACCACCTACAGGCCAGCCCAGTTGGGTTCTTCGTTCCGTTCCCGTCGCGCTGAAGACTCGTCGAACGTCTACGCTGCGCCTGGACATCCGACTTCCGCCGTATTATGTAGTAACAGTACGCTACTCTCTTGTTTGCCCCCTCGAAGAAACTGGACATAAAATGTTCACGGTTCAGTGCGGTTCGAGCGCGCGAGTCCTTCCGGAGGATTAGCGAAACGCCGACTTCGGATCCATTCGGGGAACCCCAAGGAGGCCCTAGAAGCTGCCACATATGGCACGCGCGGCCACCGAGTTTACGGAGGTTCCAATTAAACGAGGTACTCGACCGTCCTAATACGCATTCATCTACTTACGGCTCGCGTACTTTCTTTGAACCGGTGTATCCTTGCGGACGCATTAACTCGAGAATAGAACTCCAACAGTCTAACGCGATCCAATACAAAGGTTTACCTCTTGCCGAGAACTCGAAGAGAGAATAACCGGGGACGTTTCTTTCGATTGTAACAGTTCGGCAACCGACGCGTCGCGACGCAACGATGTTGCCGGTTGACTTTTGCTGGCCGGAAATTCGTCTAACCCGAATTACGTATCGAACAGGCGATGACCGGCTCCTTTTAAAGACGAGTATCGATAGAATTTCAATTTCAATTTCGAATGTACCTTTACTTACCGACGAGACGACCAAAGTACCGTAGCATGAAAAACATTCAGGAATAACGCTGGCTAGGAAATTAATAGAGTAAACAGTTGAAACTGGTGAAAGTAATTGCATTAGCCAACCTGTTCGATCTTGCACGTTTGTTGCAGCTTACCGCTAAACGATTTCCGTTAAGGATCTCTATTGCTACAATTCATTTTAGCGCTTTTACGCAGCTGGGGCGTACACGTATGTGTACCGAGGAGTCTAGAGTATGCAGCAAGAGCCGGCAGTTGGACGCGTTGCTGTTGATGAGACCTCGTCACCTGTCCTCTGCTGTTCCCCTTCATAAATACCTTCTGACTTGAAACTGTTAATTAGTGTTTATAAGTCGCGAAAGAAATGACTGTTGAACGAACTGCGTGCTTAACCAGTGGAAACAGTTGACCTCGATAAAGTTTGCCAAGGGTATTATTTTTCGATTGATTGCAAGTGCACACCAGCGGTTTGCATCGAAATGTTACTGCGGCGTTTCTTTTTCAACAATAGAGAAAAGAATTTCGCCTTGGGCTCGATCAAATATTAGGCAGTCGTTTAGTATGCAAGCAGGTTTTTGCACATGAGTCTTCACGATTTCGGATCGATTTTGCTCCAGTTCTGTTGATCGGAAACGATTTTCAGAGGATTATGCATATTACGAAGTCCCGAAACCCCGTTTCGTTCGCAGAGCCCATCGGCGCAGATGTGCGGAGCGTGTTGATTTTTCATTTACGATAACGTATCTTGAGAAATGTAGAAACGGATTGTGTACTATTGAAAGAAAAACTTATCCGATTGTAGGATGTCCTTGACCCTCGGGGGCCGTATGGTGGTTGCGGTATGGGAATTCGCGATTCCGAGCTGTCTGGCTGGGTCAACCAAGCCGCGATAGCCTTGATAGGGACGAGCCACCTGGATGTGAAAGATACAGCATATAAAGTGTACGCATCCAACAGCGGTACAACTGTCGACAGATAATTGGTATTACGGATAACCTATATCCGATAGATATAGACCCTGTCATTTGGCGGTGGCTTCGCAGTGTCACTGGTTGAAAGCCAGCATGCTGGGCTAGGGATCTTTCGAGGATCTCGGCGCGTGGGCAGCTAGTACTACTACTCTGGGTTCCAACTAGTCCGGCACTAGCCTGGCTAGCTGACAGAGCTTTGGAAAGTAAACTAGAGAAAGAAACTAGCAACGGTGTCCCCATTTCCACGGGACTCGTCATCCCCAAGAAATAAAGTTGGTAACGCTCCAGCCACGGCTGATTGGGCCTAATCCCAATCCCACTGCGCATGGGCGCACAAGGATCTGTAATCAGCGTCCACGGAAGGTGTACGGACGTGAAACTGCAGAGTTCCTTCTGTAGGATGTCTTTGGTCTGGAGATATTTACATTTTCTAGTCCGTAAGAAACAGTCGATATTGTCAGTTCGGTAGTGCTAGTGTCGAATGAAAGTAAATGAGACTCTGTAGCTGCACGAGTGTACGAGTATTCAGGAATGTCGTTGCGTTGTTCCTCGAACGCAATGTCTGAATCGAAACTCGAAATATTTGAGAAATGTTTTATTTCCCGCATTTCGAATGTTTGAAATATTTCCTCGAAAGACTCGTGTCAATTACGGACGTATTTGGACCGCGATCACCATGGGCTGTAGAGCGAGACCCCTGCTTCTCAGAGCCTGGTGGTGGCGAACGTGTTTAAAGCAGTAGTTGAAAGCGTTCATTAAGAATACTTTGTAGTAACGAAAATGTTTGGAATATTACAATTAGGATTTCGGTACATTTGTTAAAGTCTACTTGAAAGGTATTTGTAAGTTAATTTCGAAAACAGAAGGATTCTCTGGACTCGACGCATTAAGCGAATTTACCCAAATCCTGATTGTAATAGACTGTTTCATCTATGTAGACTGCTTACGGTAAGAGGAATGGACGAAAATGATTAGCCGATTAATTGATTTGATTTTCCTGAATTCCCTTTGAAAATGCAGATGGTTTTATTGGAATTTTTCAGGTTTCTTTTCGTAAGGAAACTTTAGTCTTCTTCGGGAATGTTCGTGTTTGCCCACGCACTTCTCGGTGGAACATTTTAGATTAGTGTCCTCGGATAACACGTATACGAACTCGGACCGTATATTACAAACAAGAAATTGACAGAGAGCTGGACTTTTGATTCGATAGATCCGGTTTACGGACTTGGTGGAGATTTTATAATTGTAACGTCTAACAGTCTACGAATCTATTAGAATCTACTAATTAAAAAGGAAACTATACTTTACTTATTTATCGATCGCTTTATTAATCATTTAATTCGCAACATCAAATCAGCTGTTTAAGATTTTTTACACGATGGTATATAAAACTTGTACGAACTTATGTGAATGAACTATTTTATGTTCATGTTCGTTTTCGGAAAGGGATAAACGGTGAATGAGTCGAGTAAGCGAGAGCTATTTCTATAGAAAATACGTAAAGAACAGATCCGAAGAAAAGACTTGTCCGTTTTCGAAAGATCTTCTAAAACAGTTTTGAGTAACTTTCGGCAGAATAATTACCGTCGTTGTACGTTGTACGTTTTACGTTTTACCGTGAATCTTGCACAATTATTTAATTATAGAATTCAAGCTGGGTCGCGCGATGCGATCGACGAGGTGAATGGTAGCGAAACAAGCTTCGTGTACATTGCAACATTTATTAGTTTGTCTTGTTCGACGTTTAAAAGAGAAGCTGGTACATCGCGATCGCGGGTACCGGTGGAGTACAGGATAAGTCGACGGTAAGAACTGCATAGCATGGTTTTTGTTGGGCCCAAGGCCTTGCGGAGATGTGAATGAATCTAGAACCTGTTCCCCCCTGCTTCTTCTACATTTATCCCGTCTTCTGTTAGAAGTCAGGCGCAAGCAATAGGCTCGTTGAAAGCTGCCTTAGAAGCGAAACAGTGTCGAATAGGGTTTGTTGAATAGGCCCGAATTATATATATATAATTTGTTTCGTGTGCATTATCCGACATGTATCTCTTGTTTTTTGCCTCTCGGAGTCGTTTGTTCACAGACTACGTATCTCCGATATTAGACTTTTGCGTCTGGTCCGTAAAGAAATGTCTTCTTTCATTATTGATCAAACGAATCCCTGGCACGAGAGTTCAATTTGACAGGTGATGGAGGTAAAGAAGCGACAAGTGATCAATTCAAGCCTTTTCCAATGTTTCCTTTCTCGTTTAGGAAAAAACTTTGAATTTTTCAGCAAACCAACCAAAATACAGTGCTCAAGAAAGTGAATTGCTTCCACAGACATTTCGCCGTTGATTTTTCAGTAAGGTCGGCAAAAATATTCCACCGACTAGTTTGATGAAGTAGACAACGCGCATCGTACATTGCGGTGAAAACGAAATGAAAACAACAAACAACTTGTCGGAGATTATTCTGATTTTGGAACGTCAGGGATAAGTGTTGAGCGACATCTCAAAAAAGGAAGAGAATGTCCAGACAGAAAACGACTAGCAAGGAGTAGCTGTGGTCCGAAGGATTCTTCCGAAGAAGGAAAACGGTAAAAAGGAAAAATGAATAGTTCGCAAGGAGCGCGAATGATTTACACCAGCCTGGTTCCCATCAAGTGAAATGCTATTCGTGGTGAATACCTACTACCTACCCTACAGGCCCTCGATCTTCCCCTCCCCGGAACCCACGTGCATTCGCGCCGCGCGTAACCAGCAACTCCAAAGTTGTTCGCCGCTGGCTCACCGCTCCCCAGTTTCAACAGAGTCGTGCCGATGTGCGCATCCGTGATCCGATATTTCGTCCGCTGTTAGATCTCGTCACGGATCACACGATACATACCGCGCGCGCGCGCGAATCGGCGTCGAAATATTGGAGATTTTCGCACAGTGCTGATTAGAAAGAATTTCGTTTTGTGACATTCGTCTGGTGCGAGTCGTGTTTGTCGGGGGAATCTTGTATTGGTTTAGTATGCATTGATCTGTGGAATACCTTCCAGTCAGAGGTGAGTGATTCTTCGTTTCTCGTCAAAGGCTTTTCTTTCTTGAATCCTTAAATTACCGATCTGGCTAAATAACGCTTTACTCGATCTAATTGATTTTGCAACTATAAATTTTGTCAACGTGCTGTATAACGAGTTTTAACAATGTTTGCGGAACACGTCCATGTTTCTTTCATTTCTGACAATTGAAGTTCCTCTCTTTCTCCCCCCCCCCCCCCCCCCCCACTCTCATGGTTTATATTTCGTGATTCCTGTTTATCGGTTCATTCAAGCTGATGCTAACGCTTTACATCATGAACATTTCAATTTCTGAGAGCAGTTGGGACCTATTAACCGGTGTCGATCGAAATCCTACAATTGTGTACGTAATGTTGAATGTCGCGCTATGGTTACCCTTGAGGATCAACGATCAAAATAGAATCGATCGGGTTCATCGAACGAGTGCGACTAGAATTTCGAATCAATACACGAGTTCGTATATACGATCAACTCGTTTAAATGATCTACTCTCCATCAATGAACGTAACATCATTTTTCTATATTAACGATAAGAAAACCATAAATCTAAACTTACCTTGCATACTTTTCCCCGAACGCGAGGTTGAAATCTTTGCTGTCTCAATTATGCTTCACTTAATTATGAAATCATTGAAATGCAAGCAATTGTTTAATCTTGTCTAATTTTCTATCTAAAATAAATATGTTTTTCCGTTAACACGTTGAACGCCATGGGGGTCACCGATTTGAAAACATTTCTGTATTAGAAATAAAGCAACCTAATGCGCGGTGAGATCCGATTGAATCGATTGAATGAATATTTTATCTTGTCCATTTTACTCGAGGAAATCGTGCGGCATTCAATGTATTAAACTTACAGCTAACGATAACTGTAATCAATTTTCTAAAATAGATGTCTCGAAAGTTTCTAATCTCCATGAATTCGAAGGTGTAGAATCTCTCTGGCAGAGTGGTCGGGGGGTCGGTCTGGTAGTTGAGACATACAATTGTACTGATGGGTCGCGAGGTTCGGTAAATATTTACCAACTTTACACCGTCGAACCGTTGTAATTCTATTGCACTCTAACCCTCGGCGTTACCTGAACAAAATCCGGCAAGAATTTCTTGCTGGAAATCCGTTTTGCATACGTATATACGCGCAAGTAGTTTATTATTCTTCCATGTACTCTTTCCGAATGTATGCAGATATAAATTTCAATTGATCGTAGTTTCGACATGCTCGTGCAAATGATGATTTCTTACTGAGAAGGAAAGGGATTAGACTTTACAACAACCTACTTGAATCGCTTGACTATTTTTAAATGTTGCTCCGATTCATCATTGTCCAGATTGAATTGATTTGTTTATTAGCCGCTCAACGTCTTATACGATGAACAATGAGTAGCAATTTGTATTTGGAAAAATGGCCAACAACCATATAATGGGTGCTGTCTGAAAGATTGTCTCTCTCATAGATTGGGAGCGTAAAAAGGACACAACGGTAACGATAATTGCATTGTGCGACTGCTGATCGTATTGTTGGGATGCTAACACGGAAAATACGCGATACCATTACAAACGCCGTATGGACGTTAATAACAAGTAGACTCCGACTCGATTCAACGGTAGATCGGCTTTCGTACCCATGACATTCCTTTGCACGGATTATCCGCATTGTTCGCAGCATTTTTTTCTTCTTCAATAACATTTGATTTTCTAATGACAAACATTGGCCGTCATTGCGGATTCAATAAATCTGAGCTTCACCCGAGTCTTATTCAGCTTAATATATTATAGTATTCTAACGATCCCTCCACCGATTGGTTTTTTCACATGTACATCTGCAAACGATGTCTCACAAATACTGCGCATTCTTTCTATACAGTATTTCTTTACTTTCCCAACTATACTTAACAATTAAATATACTGCACACTAACGTTATTACGCTAAAGAAAGGAAAGATATTTAATTGTTCGGTAATCCTTGTATGGGTCATGGTGTGTCACCATTGTGAAATCGAGTGCGATGCAACCTATAAAATTGTAAATAGAAAAAGCTCAATGGAAAAGATATTTTTTGCTTGATACGTTTCGTAAAATAGACACTTGGGAATGCGTTGGAAGCAGAAATACGTAGATAGGAGCTAACAGAAATATGCCGTTTGTTCGAATTACGGTCGTGCGGTGTAAACATCTTATCTTCGGCGCCACTATTTGCCTACATGGATGTATGCGTCTCGCGAGTAAGTTTCAAATATCTGAACAGCTACGAAGCAGCAACGTGTATTCGGAACACGGGAAATACTTTTCCATTTATCGATTAGAATTCAAGTGTATACCTGACAATTGAAATTGTTGCGTACCTGCTTTCTATTCTCTGTGGATCAACCGAGATCTTTGTTTGATAGAATTAACGATGGATCATCGAAATCTATACCTGCTCGCATACACGAGTGTGCAATAGAAACCTGGATATCGATGAACGATCGAAAGAATTAGTTTCACTTTCAATTTGAGACGATTCTTCCTTTCGAGCGCTAGCTTTCTAGCTTTGATCGTCGAAATTCGTGACTGGATTAAAACGGGAAAAATTGGAAGCGTCCAGAGGTGAGACCGGGAGCACTGAAAAATTGTGTTTTCTCAGGAAATGTCGTTTTTCGAGTCATGGTACACACTCGTCGCGACTGATGGAAGAAGGAAGGAGGAGAACGTAGGTTGCGCCAGGCAACCTGAACTCGCCTGGGTAGATTTCTCGATCGGTGACGTCACCCTCGACGAAACAGGCACTCCTGTACGTATCTACCTGCAGTCATGTACGCGTGTTCGATGGTCGCGAATAAAAAAAGAGTAAAACGGACTGCAAAGAAGAAGAGGGACGGCGAAGCCAGGCAATCGGGCAACGAACTCTCTCGGCTAGCTTGATACACCTCTTTCTCTTTCATCTTCTTTCCTGCGTTCTCACTGGATCTCCTCTCTGTCTCCTCTTCGTCTCCTCTGCGTCTCCTCTCCGTCTCGATTCCACGACTCGTCCGCTCCAACTCGGTTCCGTTCGCTCTTTCCCTCCTCTTTCTGCCACGTCTATCTTTGCCGACCTTCTTTCTCCGCGACTTTTCTCCTGTCTCATCTAATCTCGCCATCTTCATCTGACCTTGCTTCCTGGCGCAACCATAAACGCGTGTGTCATCCGGGTCCTAGATAAGCGACAGAGAGCAATCGAGAAGTTTGCGAATCGCAGGTGTGCGCATAATTTATGAAAAAGTAATGAGCAATGGGGGCTGGAATAGACGCGTACTGGTCTTAATGTTGCTCGAGTATTCGAAACTCGTTGTCGTATCGCGAATGTTTTTACTTTACTTTTCTGTTTTCTATACTCGATCACTGCAAGTGAGGCCAATTTCAGTTTCTACCCTAATTGTAGCTAGCGAGCTTCGGGGATAAATAACTATAGGTTACGGGGTAACGGCAGTTCTAATATATTCGATATTTCATGACGGACGTGGGGGATGAATAGACGGATAGAAAGGAAGCAAGTAATTTTACAAGTGATTATTCGATAGAAACATTACATGGTTCATATTGTAGCACATTCAAATTTATTCGGTTTTGTTGACGCCGATGGTATCGAGATAAGTTTGATGGAATACGACAAATCGTCTCGCTGAACGATTCACTGCATGTTTCACTAACATAGGTATTAAAGGGAGAACGCTGCCTGGTAACGTAATTAAAAGAAATACCAATTTATTGACTTTTTAACGATTGCGCTTAAAGTGTTGCAAGTGAAACGAAAAAGAATTTTCTGCGGTGAAAGTGCATCGAAACGCCTCTTAATTATTCTGGCTTCGTACTCGGACTAGTAATTATTTCGAAGAGTTATTTACAACTTAATGCGTCACGGAGACACTGCGCTGCACACTGCGCTGCACACTGTGCGCAAGTAGATACTAAACGATGAAATTAAATACAGCGAAAAGCCGTCCAATTACGATGAGTTGAAGCGGAAGATGCATTTTGAAAATATTTCAGATACCGTCCCGCTATTAACTTTCTTCTGATGTTGTAATACATGCTCTTTATCCGTTGAATCTCGGTCGCGCGCTTCTCGTATAATTATAATATCTCGTCCAACTACTATTAATTGCGCTCGTCTACAACACTGCAATCTATAGGCCTACTAAAATTGTGATTATGCGGATTTTCCGAGTAAATACTGGTCATTTCGTTTCTTCTTTGAATTCTTTTGCCAAAGTTTCAGATCAAAGTCCCTTCGTCTTCGAATGTTGTTTATCGCCGTTACGCGCAGCTGCCTTTGACACCGTCCACTCAAAACCTTTATGGCAATAACCATTTCCGTGGAAATATTCAGAGTTCTCCGGGCGTCCAGCATTCGGCTTAAACGGTTTATTGTCTGATCACTTGAGCCGACTATGGTCGGCGACAGCTCCCAGGTGTCTGGGTCACCGTTAAGCTGGACTGCTAATTACCGCCCTTGGTGGTTCAGTCAGGCAAATTTTTGACCCTCAGCCGACGCGAACACTTGATCCTGTTCTCTAGTTGGTATACCGCTGCATAATGCACCCGAGAAATACCTTGTGTACATTTTTCCTCGAACGATAGAGTGTATTTCTGACCTGAAGCCGTTTCCGATGCAACCCGAATTGTTTCTAAGAAATTCTTAATAAGCATATCCGCGAAATAAATTGCTTCGATTCTGGCCAGTGGGAGACGAATCGCGTTCCTGAAATGTTCAATGTGAGAACGTTCCGCTCCGGAAATGATTAGAGTATCGCACGCGATTTATCGTAAATTCTGCTAGAAGAACGGGGGCCATGAGATCCTTTCGATACGATAGCTCGCCTAGTTAAATATAATGCGTACCGTTTTAGGTAGAAGTAACGTACTTGAACCGCTCCGTTTATCGTTTCTGTTGAGAGCATACTTAAGGCTCTCCCCCTAATTGCACTTGCACAAAGTAATCGTCAGCGCGAGACGGCATAATTACCGAGCAGCCCCAGGGTAAACTTTATTTCACGAGGACAGAGCATCGCCTTACAACTAGGAGTTCCGAAGCACGTATCACGCGTTCGAAATTACTCTAGATTCGTAAGCATGCAATACCAGAGGAGCACGATACACTCGTGAAAAAAGAATTCACCTGTAACGAATACAATGTGACTGGTAATCTAATGAGTTTCCGTGATCGATCCGGAGGTGTAGAATCACGTTGGCCTTTAATACTTGTACACCCTGTGTGGAATCGCGAATCTTCATTTACCGTCGACTACCTGACCGAACAATGAAAACTGTCCTTGCAAGCAATCGACTTAATTACGGAAAGCCCAAGTTCTCGGAAAGGGTCTCGCAGCGACAGCCGACCACGCACACCTGACCAACCGTATATACCTGCCCCTTTGGTCATGGGAACCTGCCCCTCGGTAGCCTGTGGCTAGGGTTTCCAATGCACTCTACACAACAGATGTCGATTGTCCTCTTTGTCGTTTCTGCAGGTTACGGACGCCTTGTGCACGTTTTCTACGATTCTCCCACGCTGAACGTATTGCACGTTTCTTTCTTTTTCTCTCTTTGGTATTGTGTAGAGAACGTTAATACAATGTCATTTGAGTAGACATCTCGAATAAGCTCTAGATGCATGATTCGAAAATCGAAAGCTCTTTCTTTCTGTCGAGTATGCATGATATTTGTTCGGATAAGAAAGCTCCTCTGGTACGTTGTATACAGATTTGATAGATTCCATAGATGCATACATGTTAACACTATTCGTGTTAATTCCTGCGCTCCAAGCATGTCTCACCTACAATTTCCGTGATTCTCCCACGTTCAAGGCGGGAGGCATTGTTCGGTTGTCGAGGGCTTGGCGTTGAATGCGAAACAAGCGTATCCTGGTCCGTAAGTTTGCGCGAGTCCATCGGTTTCGTGTATCCTGAAAAGGCTCGAGCAGTCGAGCTCCTCGACGGCTCGGGTACACTTCTGCGCGGCATGCGCAAGTACGTCGAGGCAGTTATTCGATATAAAGACATCTCTACGGCTATCACGAAACTCGGAGTACAGGATAACGAGGAGAATTTTCTTCGTTGTAAATTTTCTACGCCTCCGTTCCACACGATTCGTTTCATTGATCAACGCACAGAGTTACCGCTTTCTTCCTCCTTAAGAGGATACTTATTCTACAATGCTTTCGAGTGTACAGGTAGCAGTAATAGTGAAAGGATTCGATCGTACGAAAAATGTTGATTTCCTTTGAACGCTTTAAACGTTTTTAGGTAGGTTGCCTACTGGCACTCGTAATCGCGTTAATTGAGCGAGAATTCTTGACATCAGCGATTCCTTACCGACTACACGTGTCACGCGTGTTACTTGGATTTTGTTGTTGGATTCGTCTAGTACCAGTAACAAGATGTGCGTACAATATATTCGGGAAACTGCGCGACTGTCGTAATTATTTCGAAAAAGGGCATCTTCTCGGACGACCAAGACCATGACACGTTTCTGTAAGGTGATTGTTCCATGCGCCCAATGCTTAAAATTTGTTGCCGACCGGTCGATTGCGGTCGAAAAGCAGTGAAGCGTTGAAATATTTTGTCTTCACCTTCATTCGCGGATTCACGTTGTTTCTTACGACGTGTAAGTGGCATGTACAAGCTGTTTCAAAAGTATATGTCACGGCCACTACGCATAGTGATTCTACACGTATCATTCGATGGGGAAGGATGCAAAAAATCAGCCTGTACATTTGAAATTCTTTAACATGTTGCATCCGGTAAGTGGAAAATAAACTCAACAACATTTCCTACACGTCTGCCTGTCGAATTCGTCGAGGACTTGCAAATGCTTTCGAAAAGAACGCTTAAAGTGAGCCGAATGTGTGTCAGACAACGAATCGGTTCGAGGACGTTCGAGTATCTTATAGTTTTACTTTCTACGGCTGATGGTCGAGGCGTGGAGACTAAAAGCGTAAGCGAGATAAAAATTCAAACCACGAAATAGGAGCCGAAATAGCCGACTGAAATACCATTGGTTCGCAACAGCGAATGTCGGAATCGTTTCAATGTCCTACGTGTTATCCACATCGTAGTATGGAAATGACTGTTTGTTGATATTCATTTGTCGATATTTTGTGAACCGAGTAGTAAAGAGGGGGGAACTGGTTTCAAGAAATCTGGAAATTAGCTCGTCTCCTTTTCACGTGCATGTGGGTGCACGTCTCCGACTAATACGGAGGAACAGTATCGCGCAGTTCCGAATGTATCGGGACGATGGAATTATTGGCTGTACAGCCTGAAGAGATACCATTGAGCGCTTTATGCAACTCTGAGGAGGTGGATCTTAACAAGTGTCACCGGTTTCAGTATGGTGAACCCGTTAGTGAGTCATACCGAAGGGATCGGAGAATGGAAAGTATCGGTTGAAAGGAAAATTTCCTTTTCTTTATGAAATTCCGCCTGAAAGGGAATATTTCGCTATAAATCATATTTCGCATTCGTTTAGATGAATTATCTGTTTCCTGGTGAATATTGCACGCGTGAAACGAGTTGTCTTTCAGTCTCTTTCGAGACGCAGTGGAATCAAATTGATTCTATCTACAAAGATGGAGTGATTCAAAGTGATTTATTAAGCGAATCGTTTCCTAGATACACTACCCTAAGCTAACGTTATCTGTGAACGCTTCAACTCCACGCCCCGTACTCGGAGCTTCGCTTCTGATGAAAACTTGGTGATTCGTGAATATTTGTCTGTATTAGATTTGTATTACGCAGAAAACGCGCGAAAAGTGCGCGCAGTTATTCGACAGGCGTTTCAGTTTTTACGGTACTCTTGCGAGGTCGCGCGCATCGCGCATACCCCGACTGGATTTTTCATCCCCGTTGTAGCGTATGGCATGGTGGGTAAAAGTCGCCTTTAAAACGTCCACCGGAATCGAGTCCAGCATGTGTTCAGGTATATACATAACTGGAATGCATCTCGCTTCACCTATGATCTCGCACCGTTACCTAGAAATAGGTGAGCCATCGGTCGATGGTAGACGGTCAGTGAGTGGCGAGAGCTCGCGCTCGCGCTCTTTCGTCGACAGGCCAGTGGAGCAAATAACAGATATTTGACAATTCTCCTCGCGGGAAAGAAAGAGGGGAAAAAAGGAAGCGCGGAGGGAGAAATCCGCTAAAGAGGAAGAGATGAAAGCGCGACAGGAAGCTGGCACGACGGGAAGCGAGTGTTTCCGGTGCGCGAGGCGCGACGGCATTCTGACCCATCTATTTCTGGAGGAAACGACGGGGGCGGCCGTACGCTCCTAGTGGGGAGAAGAGAGTTTTTCGGCATACGACGCCGCGTATGAATGAAAAGTTAAGAGGGAAGTCCGTTAGGCGGTGCACTGTCTGGCTTCGCTCTGGCTTCGCTCTGGCTTCGTTCTGGCTCGCTGCATTCTCTCAAAGGAGACGTGGGTGAGTGGGTGCTGGTGCTGCCCTTCTACTCTTTGTAATTTGATGCTGTTTAATCGTTAGCTCGCTCCAATCGCGTTGCGCGTTGCTGCACGATTTCGAAATTTGTCAGTAAAAACATATTATTTTTGGATATCTTGATGAAATACTCTATTCGAAGAAAAAACTACGTGTAAAACTATTCATTGTCAACTGTGTACAATTTGATTGCAGCATTTCTCTCCCTTAGTCGTTGTTTTCATTTCATCTGTTTCGACTAAACAATGTTACAGCACCAATGTAATATAGTGTACATGCTTATTATAGTTTAGCGAATAGGTGCAAGATTTTCCGATGACATCGGATACGCCGTGTTAAATGTTTCTGCGAGTCCTTCCTTGTACAAAACGAATGCGATCGTTTTCACGCGAGCTCCCGTGCACGCTCCGTCCCGGAAAAGTGCACGGCACTTCGCCTTCGCCGTGGCATGTGGTATATGTGATATGCACTTATACGGCCGACTCGAGCTACACGTGGGCACGCTATGAGCACTTTTTTTCCTGTCTCCGCACACCCTGCTCTCTCTTCTCCAGTCCAAGAAGGGTCGGTCAGTGCTGTTCACGTAACGGGTGACACTCGACAGAGACGTGCATTGCTCGAAACGATCGTTCGAAATATAATACTTTTCGGAATCTATTGGTTACTCTCTACCTTCTCGGAACCCTTTTAGTTTGCATTTCGCAGGAATGCATTCGCCGAGTTCCAAAGTGTAACAGACTCGATCGAAGCGTCGCTCTCGCGCTTAGTTTCCAAGATTATCGCGAAAAACTTTCACCACTACTACGTTGACTTCCACGCACGCGTGTACGCACGAACGCGTCCGCGAGATGACCACAAGCATACCCGTACGGTTGTTGCTTCGGCATTTGACCTTCTCGAATTTCACGCAGGTAGGCAAGTACTTGCTTTCTTTCACAAAACTTCCAGTCCAGGAATTCTAAGACTTGTTCGGAATATCAATCTCTACCGACATTGGCCAGTCTTGTGGAAACGGACGATGCTGGCCGCTTACTCTACTATGAGCTTATTCTACTATAGTTAGATAATTCACTTGTAATAAAACACTTTGTTTCATCGCACCCCCCACCACTGAATAACGCCAGTTATTATTATGTTAGACTTAAGTGAACGAAAGATTCAAGTACTCTAACCCGAAATGTTTGTTGGTACTGTTTGATAATATTTCTGATAGTTATACCGTGATCGGTAATAAGAACGTGTAATGTTTCGCGGATAAGTATACTCGGCTGAGACGGTTAATTATCAATTTTATCCTGCGTGTTGGAATATGGCACTCTGCAAGTGATTTGCATGCCTACGATTGCTACACTCTCAGAGATCCCTATGGGAAAGCGATAGGTCGTTTGCGCGACGGGTTCAACCTACCAAGTACCTAGCTGGATGTAAAATGAACCTGAGAACAGTACACGCATGATCGACCGCAAAGGCGTACGCGTGGTAGAGATATAATGTTGGCGTGAGTAGGAGAGACCTCGCCTCTCTGTCGTTCGTAGAGGGATATTGCGGCAGGAAACGTTGCTAAACGACCCTGGAATGTTGGGAAAGTGATCGTTCGATGATCCGTACTTTTACTGAACTTCAAGCCTCTCCCTGATCATCCGATTCTGAGATTCAGCTAGTACTCGGCTTTCTGTACGATCATTCGCGAGGATTAGCTTTCTCAGCGCGTATTTCCTCTCGCCAGTTTCCAGTCTTTTGTTCGTTGAGACGTTTTCGTAGAATATTTCGGGCACTTGGATGGGCAATTGATGCTGTGTACCTAGCATTCTCAACTGATCTGCGATTGCTTGGTTGTGCAGAGTAATGCTACTATCCTTATACGGGTCGCATCTTCTAGTGCTTAATAATGTGCGCTTGAACCATTGCGCACCCTACGGCTTCTAGTATTTGTAATAATGTTGCACCTCCTTCATTAAATATGCAGGCAGTTATTGTTATGAATGGACGTTACGTTACGAAACCACTGGGTAGAATCTTGAACAGATTTGATAAATTAGCTGATCGTAATTTCATTACTGTTTTGCGTAAAACTACCCACGCATTTTCCTAGTAATTTCTCTTTGCTAGGGTCCTTGTGAATTGGTTCTACTGTTTTCGGAATGTGCGTAGGTAGAGAGCCTCGTAGTTGTGTTTGAATAAAGCCAAAGCACCTTGTCGGGCGCATGATGAGTCAGTTCCAGTTGGACGCTTATCGTGATACGAATTTCCTTCGGTTGATGTGCAATTGTCGCATGTTGCAGAAATGGTTATCGATGGATACGGTACCGAATAAACGGTATACAAATGATTTGTAACTTTGTAACGATGTAAAGAAACTTTTATGGTTACCGATAAAGGTATCTCTGATATCTCAGCAGCGGACAATGCATTTCGAATATAGGTTGGATGGGACGGCCTTTCTCTTGTACCGCAGCTACTCTGCTGTATCTGCTTGAAATGCTCGAAACGTACTTTTGGACCCGTACAGCTCCGTATAACTTGCACAGATTGTAATGAGTTTCACTTGATACTGTCGGGAAATATTCTCAAGGTAATATGCTCGAAGAAAACGTCGAAACCCGAAACATTGTGTTTTCTTTGAATAGTTGAAACAGGATTCGATAATGACAGATACACGTATCCTTCGTTAACAAATATATCAACTTACCACAGTAAACGAATATCTAGAATAAACACTAATAATATATATTCATGTATGGACATTTAAATTTCTCGACCGTTAGGAAAGCATTAGCAAGAAAATCAATTTAAATGAACGAAAGAGTGATGCGTTTCGCTTTCATTCGCTTTTGTTTACTTTTATTTACTTTTATTTACTTTTTTGTCAAGCCATTCAGTTTTCTAACCAAGACCATTCTTCCGTAGGTTATCGGAATGCGTCTGTTCAAACGTCAGTCCTCTGACACCAGTCCACAGCTGGTTTCGGCAACGCCGTTATCACAGGATGGGGTTACGCCTTTGGTAGTCATTGATCAAAATTCCGAAAGAACGAGGAGAAAAATTCAAAGCGAGAACGACGAATCGGAACGAACTTCCATTAAAGAAAATGCTGGCGATCCTCAGAAATCTTCTTCTTCTTCTTCTTCTTCCTCTTCATCCCAGACGTGCATTTCGAATCGCAAAGGTAATTGTACGAAAATATATACATCTAACATACGATACGATGAACTCGAGTATTATTCATCTATACAGGATGATTTAAGAATACATGTCACCCTACGAGAATCTATGTAAATGAATTTACAATAAAAATGTCTGCTTGATTGTGCCATAAGATTTAGATTAGTGTACATTTTCGTTTCGTAGGAATTTCAACATGGGGAAGGAAAGTGGGTCGAAGATGGGATCAGCTAAAGAGATCGGATAGCTCGGAGTTGCTCTCGGTTTCGGGCCGAAGAAGACGCTGGAGCCCGAATCGGAGAAGTTGCGGCAACGTGATGGATGAGAAAGAAAATGTAAATATATATGCGTCTGTTATACCTGTGCTTTCGTTTGCAACAAGTTTTCGTTCTAGGGTGCGAGCGGACCGTCCGAATTGCTAAAACCAAAGAGAATTTCCAGAGTGGAATCCCTGCGAAACCTGTTCAGGAGTAGCGAGCGGAGTAACAACTTGATAGGCGGTGATGTATCAACGAGGAACGTGACAATTCAAGAGGAAGATGTTGCTTGCATCAGTCATTACCCAATGGAAAAAGCTTTGAGCGAGGGTGCGATAAAGAACGCGGCAAATGCCTTCCAGGCAAGCTCGAACGATAGTCAACTGGACCGCGGTACGCTCCTTTACGAGAAGAAGAAGCAACTTGGTCGTAGCATACAGGATCTCCAGGAACAGCAACGCGTTTTGGATTACATTTTGAAGAATCAAGGTATATTGAAAACACAGGAAGGCTCGACATTGGCAAAGGAAACATTGGACAAAGTTAGACGAAGCGCCAGTCCGAAGCGGGCAAGCAAGTCAACATCGGACGGCAATAAAAACAGCGTGTCGACGCAGACGAAGGAGTTCCTTAACGCTCAACTGAATAACATTAAGAAGAACTTGTTTAGTGCGCGAACAAGTACCAGCGAATACGATAGGTGAGCATTTATGTCTGTCGGAAAGAGAGCATCTCTTAATAATTTATGTCAGATTTTCATATATATTTCTATTGCGAGCTAATTGTCACCGAATAATTTGTTCTGCGTTACACAGGACCGATGCACCGAGACTTTACCCGGCAACGGGCCTCGAAGACTTGATGAACAACTTGCGACTGGGTTGCGATGAAAGTGGTTACGACTCCGACAGCACTCGCGCCGGAGCAGATTCACCGGACAGCGGAAAGTCCGTGCCGCCAATGTTAAAGCCTCGTAGTTTCTCCATCACATCCGACGATTATCATGGGATTGATTTGTCGTTACCCATCGCTACTCCCAACAATCAGGACACGGCTACGGAAAGCAACGAAACCGAGCCAGGAGCTTCCTGCCTCGATGAGACTATCGTCTTTGAAAACAGTCTGCTGAACGAATCGGTCAGAACAGACACGACCGTATTGATTTCCGAAGGAGAGGACACGGACAGCTGCGACGAGGACACTTTCGAAGGGTTCACAGAATTTCAAATGAAACGTGCTGCGGAATATTCGAAATTTGACAGCTCACTGCTGAAATGCGGCATGGACCTATCGAAAGCATCCACGATAGGATCATCGACGAGTGAGAATGTTGACAAATCGAAACCGTTCGCGTCTGGAAAGAAGAAACTCTCTGGAGCGCCGGAAAACGTGTCGTTCGCGAAGCCGGAACAGTCGGCCTCGCAGACGGCGAAGACGCAGAATCTGCAGAAGGAAGCGAGGCCCCAGATACCATTCAAGTCCCGAAAGTACACGAACTGTAGCACACTGAATCTACTGGAGAACGCCGCTTCCCCGTGCAAGGACAGCCCACCCGCATCGAAGGTTCACGCAACAGTGATCGGCAGCCCCCTACAGTATTACAGTCCGAAGAGGTCTCGGTCGAACATGGACCCGGAGGATGTAGCGAACGTCGGGAATAAGGCGAAGAAAGCTGCGCAGTTGACGAAAACGAAACAAGCTACGTCGTCCTCTGCCACGCCGGCCAAGACTCTGATCCGGCGAGAACTGAAAACGATGAAACTGTCCGTTGAGAAACCGGGAAGTCTCGGCATATCCGTGGAGAGGCGGGAAGCTGCGAGACCTTTCTACGTGATCTCGAGGATGGACACGAACGGGGAAGCAGCGAAATCGAAGCAGTTCAGGATCGGGGACGAGATCGTGCGTGTTTGTGGACGTAGACTGCGCGGAATGTCGATAGTGGAAGCCAGAAACGCGCTACGAAGCTGCACAGGTATCGTAGAACTGCAGATCGCGAGGGAACCGACGTTTACGTTTGGGGAAGAATTGGGCGACACGTGGGGCGACATTTTGCTCCGCACTCGAAGCGACTCGGAAGTGTGGGCGTTCAAGGAGGACAAGAGGGAGGAAATTGCCGCGTCCGTCGACGCGACGTCGCGACAGGAAGGCTCGTCCAAGTGCACGATTCTCGAGGCGCTGTCCAAGGACGAGATCGATTTGTCGGCGAGCGCAATCGAGAGGATCGAAACCGACGGTGAACTGAAACGGGACTCGGACCAGAAAATGACTGGTATGAGGAAATTCCAAGTGGTGCGGAAACGCGGAATCAATCCGGTTGCGTGTCCGAGAAGGGCGACTAGTCTTTCGATGGACTTGCTGACCATTACGTTGGAGAAAGGCGCTGCTAAGAAATTGGGGTTCTCTATCGTCGGAGGATCGGACAGTAACAAAGGATCCATGGGTATTTTTGTCAAGGACATTCTGGCCGGCGGCCAAGCGGCCGAAGAAGGCACACTTAAAGTCGGAGACGAGATTTTGGCAATCAATGGAATATCCATGGATGGACTGACGCACGCGAAAGCTTTGCAAACCTTCAAAGCTGCGAAGCCTGGGAAAATGATTCTCCACGTGGGCCGGCGAGACCCCACGCACAAACGGTTGTGTTACAGGCGATAATATTAATGGTTCTAATACTGGGTTAGTTTGGTGCTTTGCTTTATTAGCAAATTCTTGAATAGCTTTATTCGAATTGTATTCATTGGTCGACGTGTCAGCTGAAATTTCCATGCACAGTTCCTATTTTTCCACGCATGTTACTTGTCGACTAAAGTTTTCGGTTGGCACGACACCCTTGATAGAGCTTTGCTTTCGCAGCGGTCGAGATGCGATTAGCTGCTGGAGTTTATGAAAGGGGTAGAAGGTGTTGGAATATGAAAAGTTTCTTCACATTATTTACCGATGATTCTTAAATACATGGTGTAACTATGGACAATTGCGGAAAAGGGCATATTCTTCGACACCGATACTAAAGCCTCCTCTTGAGCTGTCGTTTATTAACTAACGTTCATTCTTCTACTAAATACTGGATTCGAAGGTGCAATATTTTAATGTTAACATTCTGATTGTTACAGATACATCATTCAGTCGAAATCTTACGATTATTTAGACAAGCTAACGGAGACCGGGGACGAATAAAAACTGAGCCGAATCGGACAATCGAGTTTACCAGTCATTAAGAGCTCCACTGCCTATATCGTGTTCTGAAAGGTTAGAAAAGTCGCGTCAGGTTCCGTCAAAGATATTACCTTTTCATCTTCGCGAAGAAAATGGTGTTATTTGCATACTTTCGCGTGTACGTCAGACTACGTTTGCTTTTCCGTCGATTAAACGCGTTTCCCGTCTTATAACAAGTAAATAGTCTGACGCGCAACTCTCTAGAAATTATGTTATACATCTCAGCCTACGCTTATAACAATTGTACATCTTAAGACGGTAATTGTGATATCGTTCAACTATATTTTCAACAAAAGTGAAACCAACGACGCGAATATATCTTCAGTTTCCACTTGACATTGACGAGATTTAATCATTTGTTGGGCAGCGTGAAAGGTTCTACTTAAACACTGACATTTGTTACATTTTCATTTCACTGATTGCAATTCATATATACATATATATATATATATATTATATATATATATATATTAAACCATGTAAAAGTGTCATAGTGGAGTATTTCTATAATAGTTTACACGTGAAAAGACTCATTTGGTTCAATGGTTTAATTGATCGTTACTGCAATACCTCTGAAGAAAATTGCACATAGCCATATCCCGTTAGATGTATAACGCTAACATGTTGGCTCATGGCTCCCTAATTCGTGTAGCGCGAATTTAACGTATGTTTTGTTTCAAAACATATTCTCTTTGTTTAATATGCGTTACACAACGGAACACGACACGAAGACATTTAACTGGGTCGAGTACTCAACATTTACTCACTATTCAATTAGATGTAAGCACGATATTTAGTTGATTTATAATTTTTCGTTTAAGCTACCGAGACTGACATTTCGAAATGTCTACCTGAGAAATGCTGTGATACTTATTGTAGTCGCATTAGCTGGTATCGTACAAACTGTATTTAAAATAAAATTGGTTTTGTTAATAAATGTATTCATACGGTTCATTTGCTTTCTCTGTCAAGACTCCAACTAATATCAAGTACATTTATGTTTAGTTTGCTCGAAGAATTTGCAGAAAACGAGAATCTACATAGAAGAATTTACATTTGACATGAATAAATTGTAAAATTACAATGATTCTGAATAACAGAATTAGTGAGCAGAGTTGACTAAAAACTAAACGGTTATTTCTAAGTAATAGTTTTATTTGTTACAGTATTTTAAGCATGTCGTACGTACGGAACATGTTAAATATTATTATCACGATATCGTTCTACGGGGGAAGATACATCACATTTTCTTGTCGTCCAACAGAAGCTGCATTGTTTGAAGGATACTTAGAACTAAGGAAGTTTGAAGGATAATTTGATTTCGGATAATCAGGCTGGGATTGTGGTGCAGGGTAACTTGGGTTAGAAGTTGAAGTAGGGAAGCTCGATTGAGGCATAGGATAATTCGCGTTAGCTTTCGGTGGGAGATTACTTTGCTGAGAAGACGGATACGAGGGCTGACGAGGCAAGGAAGGGAAACTTGGTTTCGAAGCTGGCGAAGGATAACTCGGCTGAGCAATTGCTGAAGGATAACTAGGTTGTGGTTTCGGATAGGTGGGTCGTTGCGGAGGACCATAAACCGATGTAGGAGGTTGCGAAGGATACGATTGTTGAGAGGCTGGAGATGGATAGCTTGGATTGGGAACCGGCGGCAGATAAGAACTTTGAGGAGGTGGAGATGCGTTTGGTTTCGATATTGCTGTGGGATAATTCGGTTGCGACACAGGGTAGGTGGGTCGTTGCGGAGGAGGATAAACCGGTGGAGATGATTGTGGAGGGTACGATGGCTGAGGAGGCGGAGGCGGATAGTTTGGTTTAGGAGGCGGCGCTGGATAAGAAGCTCGAGGAGGATCAGCTGGAGATGGATAGCTTGGTCTAAGAGGCGGCGGTAGATAAGAAGGTTGACGAGGTGGGGATGGGTTTGGTTTCGATATTGGCGCGGGATAAGTCGGTTGCGATACAGGATAGGTGGGTCGCTGCGGAGGACCAGGAACCGATGTAACAGCTGGTTGTGAAGGATACGATGGCTGCGCAGCTGGATAATTCGGCCTAGGAGTCGAGGGAGAGTAAGTGGATGTGGGTAAAGTTATTTTAATAGGTGAATTGTTATAATTCCGAGTTGGAGATGAAGTCGAATAATCGTAGCTCGACGATGCGATGGGGATTCTCGAGTTGTACGACGGAAACGTTGGCGCAGCGCTCGTAGTAGTAGGATAATTTCCATTTGTCACGGCGAGTGGACCGGTTATTTTCACTACACCAGCGGACGCTGTTGCGGACGCTGTGTTCTTTGCAAAGGAGACAGGCTCTTGATCGTCTCGCTGAAGGCCCCCTTGACCAATCGGTGGTAGGTATATCGGTGCTGACGTCGAAGGCGGCGACTGCGGTGGCAACGATGCTGGGCTAACGTATTTCGGTTGTGACGGTGGAATTGAAAACGGTGGAGACGGCCGCCGCGGAGGTGGTGGTGTTGTCGGTATAGGCGGCGCAGCTGCCAGTGTATACGAGGTTGCATCTGTAGGTGGCGGAGCAGGGTTCGTTGGATATATCGGTGGATTGGAGTTGGAGTTTGGAAACGCGAATGGTATTTTTGGTACGTCGTAAACGTATCCCGTTTGCCGGACTTTCTGTTGCGTTTGTCCAGCGACGTGGGTGAACAGCACCAGTATCCCTAGCTGTGGGCGGGCAAGAAAGAATAAATCTTTGAAAAGAGACGAATTCACCGAGCTTTTTTCTACATCTACGTACCCATTCTAATGGCGGCATAATCAGTTGGCGTCTACTGGCAAAACAAAGTGACAACGCCTTTTATACAAACACTTTCCATCGTTACTTTTGTGCCACGTGCTCCTCGTGAAACCGCATACATTTCACAATGTTTCAAGTGGACTAATCGTCCGCATGATATAAAATTGTTTGTGTCCTAGTTGCACTAAAGACTATTAGACTCGCGGGGATTGCAGTTCTCGAAGAAGCTGATTCTTTTCGTTGCATAGTAATGACAAGGGGAAATGTGATTACTCGATGGTCACGCCAAATTCGTAATCAAAATATTCTCACATACTATTACGAAAACTATGGTTGAACGAAATGAATTATCGGTTCAAGGAACCGATTTCTCTTTCGGTAGATTCGGTAGATTCGGCTAGAATCTCGTACCACATACATGTGCTTTATGCGCGGGTAAGAACCGGCATAGGAGGGCCTGCCGCAAGAAAGCACACCGTGGAAAATCCTCGTCTAGAAACTGTTGCGGAGTGGAACGTCAGCAGTAAAATCAGCGTAGAGGAAATGGGCATGAGAAACCGCGTGCTAGGCAGAACGTCAATTAAGGTGAAGCGTTTACAAGTTTATGATGCGGCAATTACCATTCGGTACGAAGGCCAGGCCACTGGAAACGCACCCGAGTGGGCCAAAATCTAGTATAATCCGAGTATTTATGAAATACAAATCATCTCTTCTAATTGCCAACTTTTACTAATCCACTGGGGTATTCGAAACGAGCCCGAAATATAAACTCGTAAACTAATTATTTCGCGTATTTACACAAGAGCAATATCGATAGAAATGCAAGGTAAATTCTACTTAGTTATCATTCTAATGGAATTAGAATTAATTGGCGATTAATGCCCAAGGATCTTTAGGGTAAATATGTACTTGAGTATGCGTTTGTCACGCACCAATTTCCTCGAATATTTTCCAGTTTGTTTTGAAAGCTAATGACGTGAGACAGAGTCAAAGTATTTAGACCGTGCGATAGAGCAGACCTCGTACGGAACACCTTCCGGAGGTTCCGGTAACCTAAGCTAACCTAATTCACGCAATTTGTATTTTACTCGAAAACGCGAAGCACTCTTCGGATTTCTGACGGATTTGTCCAGTTTCGGTCGAGAAGGAATCTTGATAAATTCGATTTGATCGGTAACTGTTCTGTGAAATATCGACAAATCCAACACAGTGGGACGAGCTAACGATTTCATGCACGTAACAACCGCATCGCGTGGAAGAACTCGATTGTTAGCTGTATCGGTTGTCGAGTGTTGACGATCGCTAACGGTATACGCACGCGTACACCTATATTTCTACGTACATCGTCTTCGACAGCATATCGGGAACCATAAGAAATGCAAGAAGAAATCGAGTCGGTGCAAGTAACAAGCGTATCGGCACGTAAGAGGATGGTCGGTTGGGGACGGGTATACCGATTAGACATTCGGGAATCGACTGGTGTGTGCTCATTTATCGGGAAGATTAACCTGCGAAACTAATACACGAGACAATGCGTTGACACTTTCTCGCAGGCGTTCCTACTTTTACGAGCCCGATATTCCGATAGACATCCTCCACCATCCGTGACTGTATGTTCACTGGGCGAGCACGTATCGCGTAACCTGGAGAGATGGCCTGGATGCCTTTTTTCGTCGTGTACCGTTACCGTAGAATAACTTACGTAGGTATGTATCTACCGGCATGGAACCACCACTTGTTTCACTTTGTCTCCATCGGTCACCTGCTCGATCGTACGTTACGATCCGTGCTCTATCAGCAACAAAGCTCGATAGAAGAGGAACTGGCTGAGTTTCTCTACACGGAGCCACTGTTCAGTCCTCGTTGAGTGCTCGTTCGAAACGGGCGCACAGATGTGACCGAACCTATCGCGGCAAACGGATCGAGTCAGACGAAAAAGCCCAGTCCGCGCGCGCGAAGCACCTTTCCGTTGTTCCCTGGAACCGAACGACGCGTCCAAGATGAAGATTGGGTTTCTTCTCCTACTTTGCTCTATTATCGCCTGCGTCAATGTAAGTTGCAACTTATCATCTCAGTAAGACTCGGTCTGTTTCTCGTTTGTTTAATACTTCTCTCTAGCCTCTTATCGCCCCCGCGCGAACGACTTATTTCTCACGAGCAACTAAACTGCTCGCATTTAGCACGTATTTATTCACGTTTAGCTCGTATTTATTACAAGTTTTCGTTCCTGTAAACATTCGATAGATACGTTTCATAGAAACGCTCACGTTTGTTAACATAGAAATGTGATTGTTGACAGATCCAGCATGTCGAGAGCAAGGGGAAGAAGGCGACGCAGTTGTCTCTTCAAAGTAAAGAAACGAATGTGGTAAACTTCATGAGATTGCTGGTTATGAGGCTAGTCTTTGGCGTGGCATCTGCAATGGGTCTCGGTGAAAACCTTTCCGGTGTTCTTGGAGGGATTTTTGTACCACCCGGAGCTGACGACTACGATTACGGTGACGACGACTATGTGTCCGACTTGTTTTAACACCGATGCGTATCGGATTTCAGATATTCTCGTTTCACGTTTGAATTCATTTGTTGCCATGTCGATCAGCGGTAATCAACATTATTCTACAATAACCCGCTCGATCGACCAACGAATCGAGTCACAGGTTTAATATGACAGAATAATGCAAGTCTATTTCTTTGAAACAACTACGTTGAAACGACGTTGTATTCGCTACGCGAGGACTAAGCGAAACACCCGTGTTGTTTATAATAGCGTGAAAGCAACATTAGACCCGAGTAAACGATCTTGATTTCCATAGAAACCAATATTGATACACCATTCGAAACTAGTAGTTTATTTATGTTTATTTATTTTTATTTATTTACACATATAATGATTATGGTTGTACACTCGCGTACAGCAAGTGTGAAAGGAATGTTTTCGGAGTAGAAAGTAAGTGTGATGCTGAACGCGCAATATAATAATCGTTCATTGTGAATCGTCCAAGTGAAAATCTGTATCTTTCGCTTTGTGTGCAAATCAAACATGTACATACTATACTTTGTCGAGGATAAGTGAAGATGCAAAAAAATGGGGTGGTTTGCGATTCTTTTATTTGTAGATTTCTCTTCTACTATACCAGGTTCGCCAACAGGAAATTCCGACTGATTCTCCTGACTGACCTTTACGCGTAGAAATGAGCGCTATCGATTTACACAGTAATGTTTCAGTCAATACCGTTTCACTGCAAAATGAGATCAGAAGGGGGACTTGTTCAGAGTTGCCCACTTTACCGTTATTCGTCATAATTTCGGTGGAGATTCCGTATTCGTGAAATCTACGGTAAACGCGTCTAATCCTGTATGTTTCATTTTTCCTCTCTTGATTACGTCGATGTCGAAATCATTCATTTGCGTTATTATTTAGACAAGTGCCGGGTCAAATATAGGAAATATTTCAAGGAATCTAGACACTCGTATTAGAATCTTTAGGATGAAGCAATTACAATGACATCAGAACTGCTGCGCTTCTACGCTGTTGAAGTAGAGCCGTCTTATCAACAGCCGTTTCTGTCAGTGTTTTGACTATTTCAAGCAACTGCTAGTAGATAAGATTGATTTACTTGTAAATAATATTCTACCGATTAGCATGCGACTAAATTAATACTCAAAGTATTGAAACGTTCTTGCGTCGAAAAGCACTCGTAACTACTTACGACAAATATTCTGTTATACATAGCTTTTTGTACGTACCAAGGTTTCTCTGTAATAAGAATATCAATCAAATCGAATGCTTAGCCTATCCTTCGCATTTTTTCCATCATCCTTCCAATTATTTCATATTACAGCACGAACATTTTTCCTTTGATATCGTAGAAAACCACAAATATTCCCCATCGCCCGAAAGTTTACACGTTGCGGTATGTCATTGTCCCATGTGACACGTATGTATGCAAGTATGGTGTAAAATAAAGTAAAGAAAGTAACGATGATAACCGAATGAACCAAGTTAGAATGAATGTTAGCTAATTTGAAATTTGCGACTTGTCGACATTTCAATCAACATGTAACAGATTAACATTGATTTATTTCGATCTTTTCTCTTTTACAAAACATGGAGCAAAGTGCTCGAGAATTGTTCACTTTCATCTATAATAGTTACGTCTCCGAATGTAGAACATGTAAACGCACTAATGGTAGCTCGTGTTCTTCCCATAAAATTTCTGCTCGAATAAATAACCAAGAGAATGAGAAGAATGAAAAGCATTCGAACGTGTCCGTGTACCAGCTTTGATAACTAGCTTCAAGAGCTGGTCAAAAGTCCCGACGCTTCGATGACACGACATTCGCCGATCCCCCTTTCAACGTCCAGCAATTCAACTTTCCTTTCGCTACTTTCATCGGCGATATCCTCTCTTCCTCTCGACCTCTCTTCAACTTGATCGGACTTGTCATCTTGAACTTGTTGTTCACCGATGACGTTGTGCCGAGTCTCGAATTCGGAACGTCTGTCGAACTGTCGCGCGACAGGTTTACCAAAGACGGAGTCGTCAATACACGCGATCGACAAGGTCGAGTGTCTGAATCTGGGGATCGTTAGACTCTGAGGAGAACCCGTCAGGAACGTGCCAGGAGAGTGCCATTTACCGAGGAAAGGGAAAGGTTCGTAGATATCGGATACTTGCCCGACAGCCCGAATGCCGTCTGTTTCAGAGGCGTTCGTGTCGGATGTCCGATCGGCTGGTTCCTGCCGAAGTATACGAAAGGTCCAGGTGACCACAGCGAAGGTGACGGCATTCGTGGGAAATGCCCGAATGATCGCGGAATTCAAACCCCTGTAGAAAGAGGAGTAACCTTCGGTTCTCGCCGACTGCCTGAAGCAATCGATCACTCCCGAGTAGCGATTGTTGTCCATTTGGATTCTCGATTTGACCACATCCAAAGGATAAGTGAACACCCAGGAAGCGGTTCCAGCGAGTCCTCCAGCTAGCAACATGTGTGGCGTCGAGATCGGCTTGTTCCCAAAGGACCTCGTGATTGCTTCGTACGTGAGGAAGTAGATGCCGAAACTGGGTGCTTCTCGGAGGATGGTGATGTTTAAACCTTTGAACACTCCTCGGTACCCCCGATGTTTATAGGTATGCTTCAGGTATCGCAAGGGCCCGGAGAACCGAGCATCCGGCGTCTGCAGTTGCATGCGCGTTTTGGCCAGCTCTATCGGACTGCAGATAGGACTCTGAGCAATCCCAGCCAGGCTGCCGGCGATGAAGTGCGAGGCGAGGGAATCCGGATCGGTTACGTGTTTCTGGGTTTGACCGTACACGCCGAAGATGACTGCGTTCACTAGCGCTACACCCGCCATAGGCGACGTCATACCTCGGTAAAGACCTGCTACCTGATCGAACGAACATTGGAAATTTCTTCACTGATATTGCAAATCATTCGGAATTTGGAATGTTCATCTGGAATTTCTTAATTACCGATTCCTTCGCAAGAATCGTGCGGAAGCAGTGCCAGCTGCCCTTGTATTTCGGGCTTCGGTAATCTTGCGTTTGCATGTGTACTTTGATCGTATCCAGAGGATATCCCACCACAATACCGGCAGACCCTACAATTCATTGGACACATTGTGAAGAAACATTGCGATGATTGAGTACTAAATTAAAGCATAGCGCTGCGTAATTTGTTGGTTCCGGGAAAAATCACCTCCCAAACATCCGGCGACAAAGTCAAGGGCCATTTTCTTCTTGTAAGAATACCAACACGCTTTTTCCACCCGTAGGCTGATTGCGCGTTCTGAAAGTCACTACTCGCACAGGTTTCTTTGGCAGCGTTCAAGGCCACGTAGATGTACAAACAAGTTGCCGATCGATTCGTTTCCACCGAAACGGAGGATGGATCCATGAAAGATTCACTCTCGTTCTGTCCTTGTACTCCTGTCTACGAATACGCGGCGCATAGAAACACAGAATGGTCGTTAGGAAGAAAAGTGTACTGCAAGGAATATCTTGAATGTTCGAATGTTCGAATGTTCGAACATTCGACACTTACCAAATGGTGAATCATCGCTACATCTCCAAAGGTGCACCGGCGAGCGTTTACATCAGCCTTTGTTCACTAAACCTTTGACTCCCGTAGATTTTCCCGTTGAGCGCGGACGAAAGGAAACTTGCTACACACACTACTCGTCGGATGAAATTTCTTACTGAGTACGAATTGTTTCGTTCTTGAAGAAAAGATCACTGTTGAATTATCATCGTGTTATTGGCGTACCACTACAGACATTCAGTCCAGTTGATGCGACAGTAATGTTAATAACATACACTGGACCTATCGCGACGAAGAACCGACGAAGAAGCGACGAACGAGCGACGAACAAGCGACGAAGAAGCGGCGTGAGGGTCAAGCGCTGATAAGAGGTCGTTTTTACGTCGTCCAATCAAGCTATTTAGCCGTAAATTTGCTTCGATACGATAAACAGCTGTTCTTCTACGATTGCGTAGAATTTTTTTAGGAACGCTGGCAAATAGCAAATAACTCTAATAGCAGATTAACAACAGCATCTATACTCGGACAATATAGACAGAGAGAAGTGATACGTCAATTTTATTCGAAGATGTCGACCGTCCTGTGATTCGATATCGAGTCGGCAACGTTTATTTCGCCTTGCCATATGAAGTTGAAATCGTGCTTGAAATTTCATCAGTTCAATTTCCTTACCAGCCATCACCTTTTTACGATCTCAAACGTTCAACAGTTTCCTCCATGAACAGTCCAATGCGAATGGTACAACAATCGCTTACTATGCAGAAACACGCAGATTTTTTGAAAGGCAGAAACGTTCAAGTGAGAACTGAAAAGTAAAAGTTAAGAATTCACTCTGGTCGCTTATCTTCCCAACCAAGCAAAATATTATGAAATGTCGAATGACCCACAGATACACCTAAAACCGAGTTAGATATTTCGTGAATGCAAAGCATGCTGGTTATTAATCATAATAAGTCATGAAAAATTCATCAAATCCCCATCCCTTCTCGCACAATCTATGGGCTTTTAGAACGAAACTTTGTTCGCGCCATCGTCTCCGATGCGATTTTACTCCAACCAAATGCAGGAACAGTATATATTATACTTGATTGCTTGATGCGAATCCAACGAATTGAAAAGTCCTGACAAATTCAGAATACAAGCGCACGAATGCGCACTTGCGGAGGAAAATATCATAACGATGTGTCCTTTCACCAGTTGCATCTGTTCGAATTACCTGTTCGAATCGTGTATGGCTAAAGAAATGTACAGAAGAAGAATTGTTTCGAATTTGAAATCTAAAGTGAAAACATTCCAAGTGACGCGTATTTTCATTAGAAATATTCAGCATTTTCCGACGAGTTCTAGACGACATTCTTTGCAATTAACCAAGGTATTAGAATTGTTAAATGATCGAATTTACAAGATAGATAGACTGGAGAGTGGAAGGTACGAACTGAAATATATTCCTTCGTTACTGGAACAGAAAACATTTATAACGACTATTTCGAAAGGAAATCACTTATTCAAGAGAATATGGCTATCGTGCTCGTTCAGAAATGAAATTGAATGAAAAATCTGATAAATGTTTATTTCTTCACGCTTATAAGCAGGGACATTTCTTTGAAGGCATCTAGCTCCATCTCATTAAAACTGAGGAACGCGACGCCGCAGAAATCAGTCTTATCAAGACGCTCGGCTTGTGAAAATCGCAACAGTTCTCAGTACACTCGACACTTTTTTCCATTACACACAGTTGTTAGCCTTGTGAAAATGTACGCAAAAGCAATACCAAAAATGAATGACACGTTGGAGGAAGGTGACGAAGTCCTTAATGAATTGTCCATCGATAAGGTGAGGAACACTTGTAAGAAAGATCTAATTTTATCGAAATTTTAACCTAGCTTTTTTACAATCGAATGATCTCTAATCGAATCATTAGTATTCAACTGTGATCATACTATTTATACAATAGACGAGAGCATTTTCTTTTAATGAATCTTTGTGAAAGGAAACGATGGAGAGATGTTTACTGAAGGTATTATCAAAAACATTCGAATGTTGAAGAAAGTTGTAGTTTCTAACAACAAAAATGTTTCTATTTCAAAATCTATTACTGTACATTTTACTACATAACTGAATATAGAAATGAGCAAAAAATATTCTCAACTCATTGAAATAACAATCCTGAGATAAAAAGCATTTGAGGAATAGTAACGTGTTAATGATTTTATCTAGTTTTACCTTATTGAACTGATGAAACTTATCAAACGTGCGTTATCCAGATATGTAGATTTTTAATGTTTTCTTCAAATATTAGACAAATTATTTTCGCGCTACTATTGCCTTAATCTTTAATGATAAATCTATTATTACGCCGGTTCAGAGTGCGACAACTGAAAGTTTATGTGTTCCCGGAGAAATATTGCTAATTGCGAGCTAATACGTGCTATCTCTGGTACATGTACCGTTGTCAAACATTATCATAATGTTTAACACTATTTAGAATATCGAATATTTTTCAAGTAGATATTGACATTACATCGAAATATTTGAAGCGTGGAAACTAGAAGCAAGGAGTCGTACAATTGATTTCACTTATGAGAAAAACTTTTCAATTTGGATCAAAGTGAAACATATGCCAGTGTCGTCGATCATAATCACGCATGAATCATTTGAAAGATAACATTTAAACGCAATCGTTATATAAACACCGCATGTCGTGTGCATAATCGATTGCGAGCAGAAATTCTTACATAAACTGTGAACCTAGGGTAAAAATCTCTTATGTAAATAGTTCTGATGGAATTCGGAACGAATGAGAAATAATTCACGTTTATTTCGTAGCAACTCGCACATTTCATCAATGTAAGAGACAGTTGATCGTTATTCGGTACATTGTAGTACATATCTGTGTAACGGATAACGGTCGAGTTATTTGCTATTGATTAATAGCCCCGAAAGCTACTTTACCAAATGTTTGTTCAAGCAAATAGTTTCCAACATAGCAAGTGGTATTGTTAAGAATGTTGAGGAAAACCGTTAGTCGGCACAATATCTGAACTGAATCACTTTTAATTCTTCATGTCCTTCTCGACTCGTTCACAGAGAACTGTTTTGTTATTTGAATTGTCAAGGAATTCAAGTTTCAAGATTCCAATTACAGAAAAAGATAATGACACGCTGTTCGCACTTTTTTCACCGTTGATTCTGATCGCTGTCGGCTCAACCATGCGTGCTGTACTTTTTTTTTTAGCGTGTTAATCGACAATTTCAACAAGGTTTCTTTTTAAACTGCTCAGAAACGAATGTAAGGTTTCTTATCTACGTTATTCGGTCGGACTGCATTAGTTTTCCTTGTCCTTGCTGCACCGCGCGAACCCTCTATCTGCAGACAAATGTTCTTTTCTACACTCGAAACATTATTAGAGTGTCGATTCGATGTGGACAAGATGTGTAGCAATCGAGCTACACATATGTACACGTTCGCGGTGAATGCGAGCGAATGTTCGCGTGGTTTCAATGGGCCGCGGGTTTATTATTCTATTTTATTTCAGCATTACTCGTCCGATGTTCAATTTTCTTGGAGTGGGAGAGCGTTTGTTCAAACGAAGCGTTCGTTCAATTCAATCGTGGAGCACAATAATTGTTTTTCACCGGATTTATCGTGTGAGATAGAACGTTACGAGTACACACAGTAGCTTTCGTAATATTTCCATTTCAGTATAGAAGATTTCTTCAACGTTTCAATTTCATTCAAAGAATGACGGACGTTGTAGTCTATACAACTGGAACGAATTCGACCAAGGAACCTAGCAAATCGGCTTCAAACTGATACTAAAAGTAACACTTTTCAACAGACATTTGTCACAAGAAATCTGTTAAAGTGTAATTTTGCCAAATTTCCGGGTTGGGTGTCGCGAGGGTGTCGGATTGTCCCCGACTAGAAGGTTTGTTTAGATTCGATGGTTGGAGAAGCAAATACAAGCAAGACAAGTTGTGAATGGCTGTGCAGGTTACTCAATCGATACACGCTGCTTTACATTCGCTATAGACTTGGTCCAACCAAAATTCTTTTGTTCGGTGAAATCGACCTTGACACCCGAACAGCGGTAGTGTTACCGTTTGCATGATGCAAAAGTCACAGGAATTACATCTGGCGAGTGTAAGGTGGTTTTTCTTCGTCATATTTATTAGATAAATGATCTGCGGGAAAACGCATAAACGACGCAAGCCTCGCGTTCTTTCCAGAGGGAATTTTCCTGGAAAATGGTACAGGGGAACACTACACTACTGGGAAAACTACACTCGACAAAGTTACGGTTTTCTCAGTGAAGTTGTAAAAAATGGAGTAAACTGAGGACGAAAGGGGGGACTGTCTCAGTCTGTATAAAATAGACGCCTGGCGTGTTAATGGAGAGTAGTACCTTCCGTAAAGTTATCTCACCAGGAGTAAGATAAGTTCAGGCGACAGTTCGCTTCTACTATTCTCCGTGCAATGATCGAGACGCCGTTAATAATGTTCGATGTAAGGATCTTCTGTCGATTCTTTTTCGAAACATTTACACACCATTCGGAATAAATATCGAATTCCAATTGACCAAAGTAAAAAGTAAATAGTCGAAACATTCGAATGGAAATTCTGGAAAAATCCAGTTGGTTTAACTCTACTTTACACAATCAATCAACAGTTTCAGCATTTTCAAGGATTATCGTTCGTTTATTATTATTTCATAGTATACGATCAATACTGATTTGAAAATTGTTATTTTTTAAAGCCGACTCTGGTACGTGGAGGGAACTACATCAAAGAAGGCAGGGATTCCACGAAAAGTACGTGCCTGATCTTCTCCCCGACAGACGAGGACTCTGTTGGAGCACTGGGAAGATATCTGCAGTTGTTTGCTGTAAGTACCACTAATTTCAAACGGAACAATCAATGATTCCATACCTTACAGGTATCTCTGACTCGCTTGATAGAAATGTCTATGCGCGAGAGCAAAGTATTTATTTTCAAATCAGAGACGTTCTTCTCGTCGAGGGAATTGTACTATTTCCGGAATTTCATTGAATTTATTTCATTTACAGAAACACGAGGTTAATTTATTGCACATTGAATCGAGAAGTTCTCTTCGGCGCGCAGACGTTTACGAATTTATGGTGGAGTGCGCACCGGGTGGAGATCTCGGCGCTGTCGTTGATACTTTACGCAAACAATGTAGTTACTTCTCGATCATTTCCAGGTGAATAATATACATATAATAATCGATTTCTTGTTCTTAACAAGTGTATCTCTTGCTAATTCCTGCGTCCGGATAGCGTGTGGTCGTTCTCTTTTCTAAAGAGGCAATTTCATTTCTCTTGGCAGAAATCACAAGGATAATATGGGAACAGTGCCATGGTTTCCGCAAAGAATCAGGGATTTGGATAAGTTTGCCAATCAAATTTTGTCGTATGGTTCGGAGCTGGACAGCGATCATCCTGGATTCACAGACGCGGTTTACAGGCAGAGGCGCAAATACTTTGCCGACTTGGCTTACAATTACAAACAGTAAGTCTGATTCTCGATTCTCCCCAAGTAACCACTCGACGTGGCTAACTCTAGTCGAATGTTTTAGTGGGCAACCCATTCCTAGAGTGGAATACACCAAAGAAGAGATTAAAACGTGGGGCGTAGTTTTCCAAAATCTCACGAAGCTGTACCCGAAATACGCCTGCAGAGAGCACAACTATGTTTTCCCTTTACTCATCGAAAACTGTGATTACAGAGAAGATAATATTCCTCAGTTGCAAGATATATCAAACTTTCTGAAAGGTATCGGATGTTTTAGATTAGCGTGTAATCGTCGGCAACGAAACGAGCACAGTGCGACACGTTCCTCTGATTCTTTGCAGATTGCACTGGTTTCACGCTTCGTCCAGTTGCCGGTCTGTTATCGTCCCGCGACTTTTTAGCCGGTTTGGCTTTTCGAGTGTTTCATTGTACACAATACATAAGACACGGCAGTAAACCATTGTACACACCAGAACCCGACATTTGTCACGAAGTACTGGGTCACGTACCGCTATTCGCTGATCCCTCGTTCGCTCAGTTTTGTCAAATCGTCGGCCTGGCGTCTCTCGGTGCTCCTGACGATTACATCGAGAAGCTTGCCACGGTGAGTGTGACTTGTGGTTCCTTTAGTTTCATTCGCGCGGCCAAGAGAATTCATCATCGACCAAGTGTTTATTAGTGTTTCTGGTTCACGGTGGAATACGGTATCTGCCGGCAAAATGGCGAATTGAAAGCATACGGCGCTGGCTTGCTTTCCTCCTTCGGCGAGCTCGAGTACTGCTTGAGTGGCAAACCAGAACTCCGACCTTTTGAACCGGCGAAGACAGCGTTGCAAAAATATCCGATA
Organism: Nomia melanderi; assembly: GCF_051020985.1. NCBI lineage: Eukaryota > Metazoa > Arthropoda > Insecta > Hymenoptera > Halictidae > Nomia > Nomia melanderi. Next base: position 24,871,511 of record NC_134999.1, on the reverse strand, counting down.
ACGGAATATCAACCCGTCTACTTCGTTGCTGAGGACTTTGACGATGCAAAACAGAAAATGATGTGAGTAAATTGCTCGGCTGATTTACGTGCTCACGGAGATTATCTTATCTGTGAACCACTCGCGCGTTCCGGATGAAAAATAACCAAGACACTTCCGAATGAAATACTTTCTCGCGAAGCTAACGAGATTTCTTAAGATTACTATTCTTCTATCCTTCTGTCGAATTATAATATATATATGTATTGTAATACCTCAAGTGAACGAAACGTACAAAAAGATTTCGAAGATTACCATTCTTCGGGAAACTGTTCACTCGAGCCAGCAAAAGATTTTCATAAAAATATGCGATTGAAATATGCTACGTTTACTAATCATTTATTCCGTTGATTATTTTAGTAAATTCGCCGAGACTATCCCAAGGAAATTTGGAGTCCGATACGACCCGTACACTCAATCCATCAACATAATTGACAGTAAACACCAAATCGAAGATCTGATTTACAACGTGAATCAGGAAGTCCAAATTTTAATGGATGCTGTCAGAAAGCTAAAGCAGTAGGACTATATTGATTGTCGAGAATGTATGATAATAACTATAATTGTGGTTGAAATGAAATCGTACCCGAACGAGAGCTTACAACGAAAATGGTGGCTCAACTTTTGTAAAGTTGGTGATATTAGTTTAATCCTATATCGAACGAATAAAATTTCTATAACTTGCTAATGACTGTTGGAATATCACTCTTTTCGCAATGTTTGCTAGCTACGTTTCCTTCTACGATTCCGGTCCTCGACTCGTCAGCGAGTATCCCCAACGAAGCCCCGCAACCACCGCAGAATCTATCGATAATCGCTTCTTCATCTGAAATTATAAGATAAACTGCTCGCTTTGATTTGAAATCGTTCAGTTTTCTTGTTAGTAATTTAGGAACTTCCTTTATTTTCACGTTGTATCTAATGCATGCAATCTTGTTATCGCATACAATCGAACTGTGGAAGTTATTGTCTTAATACAGTAATAGTTAAACATGTTTCCTGCAGTACATTTCCTTGGAATGTGTAGAAATTTCCTTCAATGTATAATCCGTCCGATAACATTTAGAAAATATATGAATTTCGACACTCATAATACACACCATTTCATAGATTAAAGATACATGTTGGAGCTTATCAATGTACATTTACAACAAAATATATTACTTTCTGTCGTTCCTCGTAATATACATATACATATACATATACATGGTAGATACAGATACGGATATAGATATAGATGTAGGTATAGATATAGATATATTTAGAAATATACCCTGTTCCCGAACAAAATGCGGGTCATCGTTTCCCGTCAACTCTTCGGTACGATAAAACTAATTAGGCTATCTGGAAACACAAAGTTCCTGGTTAAACCACTTTCCAAGTGATTCCAGACATATTTTGTACTTTCGGAAACGAAATAAACTATCTGTGACGGAGTCCATAAAGCATTTAGCCCAGTCGACACGGTAAAAATACATAATCTATACATAATACGCGCAATAGATAGCCTTTTTCAAAGGTAATCGACGTCGGATATCGGTTCCATGCGAAGAGAGTGCCGAGCATGCTCTCAAAGAAATATCTCGCGGATCCAAAGTCTGAAGAAGTCGGCCGATAACATTCATTCGATCCAAATCACTTTTGTCGCTTTAGTTTTCAAGCGACTGCAGTTACATTCCCTAAGATCCGCTGAATAATAAGGTGTAATGGGTAGGGTGGACAGCACTGATCCAATTGGATGGGAGCCCAGCCCGGTGTCCGAACATTCTCGTTCGATTAAACAGAAGCGCTGAACCCATCCAATTTCCATTGCGAAATGTTCTTTCTGTACAACTTACATAGAAAAATATTAGTCTAAATATTGTAAAGGTGACCCTAAACCGTAGAGTCTCGCTCGTTTAGTTTCCGATTTTCTTCATCTCCGAATCATTGCTCGATAACGTGGAACAAGGAGCATCAAAAGTAGCAGTCGTTTAATTCTGGGGTGGTCTTTGTTGCTGAGTCGATGCCGGTTCCATGTCATTGTATAACATGTCTGCTTGATGAGAACAGATCTGAAAAGGCACAAGATCAGGATTGCCGTTTTGCTGCGTTGGTCCTTGCGGCTGCTGCTGATGCGGCTGCTGTGGCGTTTGGATCATCGTCGCCACGTTTCCTTGAACCGTGGTCGATACTGTTGGCACGGGACTAACCGGTAACGAGTGAGAGAACAATTCCGTGGGCACCAGAGGCACTGGAACAGTGATGGGTAAAGGAAGAACGTTCACGCTTTGCACGCTGCTCGATGTGGGTAGTTGCATAGCCGTGTTATTGGTGTTGCATCGGTTCATTTGTTGGCACGCATTCGTTGTTGCGCCGTATGGCATGCCTGCCTGAAATTCGACAGCACGCTTTAGCTAGAAATTCTTCCGAAACATCGGATATGAAATAACGAGATACTTGCGTTAAGCAACGGCGAGAGAATTCCATATCTGGCGATAAATAGTTGCTCCGACACTCTACGAAGTTCTTCTTGCTGATGCACTATTAGCTGTTGCAGCTCCTCGTGCTTACGCTGCAGCTCGTCTTGAATTTGATTCTGCTGCGGTGTCATCACGATACCTTGCTGATGCAACATCTAGAAATATTCCCAGATCGTTCGATATATATTTATAATATATTTCCCGTACCAATGAGAAATGTGTTTTCTTACCTCGTGGGTAGGAACGGTCGACAGAATTTGTCCCGCGGGAGTAGCGAAGCCAGTGGTAACTACAGGTTGTAGATTAACCGTCGCATATTGCGCCTGTTCCATAAAGTGAATGCAACTCTGGTCAACTTCTATCTGAGGTTGCTGCTGGGATTGCTGTTGGTGCTGCCGGTTGTCGATTTGAGGCATCTGATTTTTCGGAGCGTTGGCAGAAGTGCCTTTGGAACGCGACACGTGCGTGATTTGCGAATGTGGCGAACTTTGCATGGACGCCGACATCGAGGAGCTATCGGAGCCTTCGACGTGTCTCGGTCTCGTGTTTGAAGCTATTGATTTCGACGACTTGGACGATTTCGACGGCCATTGCGTCGTTGGAACCGGGCACGATGTGCTCACCTGCGAAATTACCAAGTATGCGTGTCTCGCGAATCGTAGGTTGCGCGGCAAACAAATGATCGGATCCCGACGTACCTGCTGCTGTTTTACCGTCATTAAAACGTCCTCGGTCTGCTCTTTCCCGAAAGTTTCCGACTCTTTGCGCAGCTCCTTGATCACATCGATATAGCTGACCACGTAATGGGTGCAGACGATGAACTCGGGTTTCGAATTCCATTGGTTGTACGTGATATAAAATCTGGTCTGCAACCATATCCATTGTTGACCCTTCGTCAGGAATCTATAGTAGCACGAAGTGCCCTCTCCCTTTTGCATCACTGCGAATCGTGCAGACGACAGTTATTGCTCGGTGAAACGAATTGTCCGAGATTCAGTCGCGCCAACACTTACGGGATTCGTGGCACATGACGACCTTGTCCAAGTCGTCGACATGATAATAATCGTATCCGGAGGTGCCGAGAACTTCGAACGGTAGGTATCCGATGATGGGCGGTGCTCGATGATCCAGAAAGAGAAACTTCCATTCGAGACTATGTCTGGAAGTAAACTCCGACTTAGTGCTGTCCATTACAGACAACTCGCGAATCAACTGGGGCGTTTGCAGGCGTCCCGTTCCGACGAAAACTAATCTGAGGAAAAAACGTATAGAATATCTCTCGAATAACTGCTGGGAAATATTGATTATCATACACAAAGACAATTACTTTGTGTCCATTCCACCGGTAGTCCCGAATTTTGTATTTGGGAGGAGATTGTCTACTTCCGAATCGACGTCAGAACCTTGAATAAATGAACGGGGAAATGAATATATTTGTACTTGTCTAAAATCTAGAATGATTCCTAACCGAATAATGGAGGCTGGCGGTGTCAAGTAAACGAGGAAACAGAAATCCTTTGAAAGAGTCCACGAAAGATTCGGTTGGTTCTACAGAGAATCGTTTGAATTGACTCCACTATTACCGACTTTCTTCGATCTTCCAGAATCCGGCGAACGTATTTACGACTACACGCGTAAGAAATGCGCTGCTTCGAGGACTGTCCATGTGCAATCGGTCGTCTACATGTACAGTCGCGGCTACAAGTAGTCGAGGCAGTGAGAAATTCTGAATCACTTACGGAAGTATCCGATAAATTGCACGAGCTCGTAAACGGGATTCTCTTGAACGTTCAGGCCACCTCTTTTAATGTGACACGAGAAAGATATTTGGTCCTCTGGAAATGAGAATAGTGTCGTTAATGGTGCTTCCGTCGAGGCTTCTTTGCGATTCTCGAGAAACCTTTGCTACCTTTCTTGACGTTTCGTCGATCCCTCGCGTTCACTGGATTCAATAACACATTGTATAACGGCGATTGGTCCTCTTGGTAAGTTATATCATAAATGGTAGTGTTTTCCAGCTCCTTTGGAAGGTAGCCAAGTAGAGATGTAACGCTTTCGGACACATAATAAATGCGCCCGCTTGAAGAAAATACCATTATAAAACCGTCCAGAGCCTACATTGAAAAAATTGTTTCTGGTTTTATCGATCGATAAATTCGTACTGATTGCACTTGGTGTTTCCGTTGATTATGTGTACGATATCTTGGCTAGAAGTTTCACACTGAACTGTTCTTAGTTCCTTAACTCGTCAACTCTTTAATTCGTTAATTCGTACCTCTTACCGCAGATCGAACAACTTTCTTCTCGAGTAATGAAATTGTATTTGTAGCCAGTACACGGATCAATTACGTTCGTCGCTTTCTCGTTTTCAACTTTGATAGACTTCACCGTAGATACGTATTCGTATTTCCCGCACGACTCTACACTTGTTATTCAGAATTCTTACATTATTTCTATTGAAACATATTATGAAAATATAAACCGTAAAATCCACGACAGGCTTTCAAGAATCTTAATCACGGCAAGTGTATACGAGTTACTAGAAATCTTTTTCATTTATTTCAGGCTGTTAAACGTACCTCTAATATGAGATGCGTGAACTCTTCGTTTGACAGAAACGACGGCTTCCAATCTTCCTGAATCTCATGCACCCTTGATCTTACGGCTATTTCTGGAATATTGAGAAATTCCAAAGGAATAGAAAACAGAGAGGAAAGACAAGCTTTTCCAGGACTGCGGACAAAACTGCACTTACCGTTATGGTTTTTCAAGAATAATATCGTGGATTTTAATACGGTAGATTTGTCCATTTTCCGCGTATTCGAACCAACCATGCTCCCCAGCTCGTTCACCAACATGTTGAATTGGTCACGCCGTTTTTTTTCACTCAAATTTCGCGATTTCCTGACGATTGAAAGACAACAATTCACGATACTTTGAACAATCGATGATTTCAATAGAGAAAATGATCTAGCCGTTCCGCAACGACTCTCTTTACTCACCGTTTCGTGTCATCTTTGTCGTCGATATCATCGTCCATCGTGTCACTATATAGAAAACTGTTCGATTAATAAAATCGAATGTAACATTCGAACGAATAAAAACTAATGACGGCACATCACCGCGCACCGTTCATGCTAATTTCTATTGAACAAAAACAAAATCACCGGAACGTGATTGGGAGTACTGTATGAAATGTTTCTCATAATCCACGTCTGTTTTTGATAGCCAGGGAGGATAATACGAGGCCCCATAAACGACTTTACCGGCGTATAGTAACACGTGTATTATGATTGAATCAATAGCATGAACCGCCTATTGTGTAACACGTTCAGCAATCAATATTGACAACGGCTATAGCGTTTTCTGCTTTTCTCTGTACGCACAGAGTCTCTCCGTTGAATAAAACAAAGTTGTTTAAATGATTCGATAAACGGCTGAGAAGCATGTATCAAAGTAACAGACAGAAAATCTATTTGACGTATATTTCTGGAAATATTTCTTGGAATAGTGTGCTGCAGTGATCGAAAAAGGACAGCTTGGACAACTCAATCGCGATTCGTAGAAGAAGGACCGGATGCTACGGAAAAGCAATTCAACAATTTCAGATTCTGATCGTTTGAAAACTCTCATCAATTACCTGAACCTCGATGATCGATGATATCAGAGTTTCGCAACGGTACAAATAATAATTACTTCGGTGTCGTAATCGCTCGGCACGACAGGCGTAAGAAGCGCGGTCACGATTAGTCGGTCAATGAATCGTCCACGACAGATTGTGACACTTGTTGTCGGTCACATCCGAGCCGCTAGTTGTCAATTGCGGCTATTTTCTCGAAAATGTCGGATGTTGGATGTTGGGTAGCGATCGTTGAGTTTGATCTTTTGAAAGGCATGATCGTTTGAAAAGGATCGATCATCGGGGTCGATTCGAACGTCGATTCGAACGGTGAATGTGAATTCGGTTTGACCGTTCCAGATTGGCACAATGATATATCGAATCGATGATCTCGCACTCACTCGGATTGTCGAGAGGAACGTCCACGCGAATAACTCGCCATGTAACTTGGTCGGCGTTTGTTGTCACGCGCCTGTACGTATTGCGCGGCGCAGACACGTTGCTCCGGCTTCCAACGCTTAGATCGTGTGTTCTTGGTTCCCTCGGGGCTGTCCCTGCTGATTGTAGGCAGCACGCGTGGAATTCACTTGTTTCGAGTGCCACTGTTGCCAGCAACATTGACACATTTTTGCCACGACTCCGAGAGTCCGATTCACTCGCGCTAACCACCGATCGTCGACATATCCAACGATCAGCCTAGTCAGCCTACGTGCCTTCTCGGTGCCTTCGTGCGACGCTTGCGTACCACCAGTTTGCAATGGAAGGTCCGCTGCACCATCTGAAGTTGCATCGACTAGAGCACTAGACGAGAGAACGCATGCTCTGGATTCAACCTGGATATCCTCTACACTTTCGACGGTTCTCTCGAAACTTTCCGACCCCCGAATGCTTTAGCGCTCGATTCGTTTCTCGTTTATCCATTTATCCATTTTCGGCAGAAAGTTCGAACCAGCTGATGGAAGGAAGGTGCCGTCATTTCCAAGGAAAATCCCCGTTTTATTATCGCGTCGTTTTCATCGAAACACTGATTTCTATAATTGCCACTCGATAGACCTAAAACAGACCTAAGAAAAATCCAGCGGATCTCTTTGTCGAATAGATTCACCTTTGCTTCTCGAAGTGAAACTTTCACCCAGACGGGAATCGAAGATTAAACTGATAGTCGCGTGGCAAAAGCCATCTCCGAGGAAAGTTTCGGATTAGAACCGATGGCTGCAAGGAAAACTGTTGCCAACTTCAAGCAAGTTTTCCGCGAGCCGTCTTTGAACAGTGCGCAGTCGCGACTTATCATTGCATTGCTATCGCGGAATCGTGTACGCCGAGGTGAGCGGGCAAGGCGTATCGCGTTGTTCCTAGCACGGCTGATTGGCCAACCGTACTGCACTATTTCAAAGATTGCCGCAATCACGCTACTAGACATCGAGCGTTCTCTAGCGAGAATTGCAGGCAAGCTTCGCTTAAGCAGCGCGTAACAATTGTCTGTCATATCGGAATCATTCAAAGGAATCCGCTTCTCTCGCCACGCGCAGAGTCTCGATCGAAGAATGCGAGATGTATTTGAAAGTATAACTCTATAGAGTGTTGCCCTGCTTTCAGATTACAGAATACGTACTCGTTCCCGTTACTCTATGCGTTCTAGACACTGATAACTTTCCCTTGGATGAATTCTAGCGAGGAATGAACTGTTTTCGTTGTTAGTTGGTTTAGGCGCGATTGAATTTGCGCGTCGTCGCTCCTTACTCGTTTCGTTTCCGCACGCGAACGCGCAAAGATGGATAGCATAATGCAGCAAGAACGCAACCTTTGCAACCTTTACACGGTAGGACGAAGAGATCGAAAGGAAACGAGCAACTTTTCCCATTACTTGATAGATACGTACTATAGGCTCTCGTACGAGCCTGTGGCGAACAGGAAGGAAAGGGTAAGGAAGGAAACTGATGCAACCGGGTTACCTTTGGTTGATTACCTTTCGGGTGGGTAAATGAAAAGGATCCACGAGTAAATTTTACATAATGTTTATTATTTATAGTGTACTCAGAAATGTCGGGCCTCAACCAGTGGGCCTCTACTTTTTTGACATATTTGATCAGTAAACATCACAATGTTAATTTTCCTCTAGTCCGCACAGTTTCGTTTATTTATTCCGTCTGTCGAAAGTGACGCGCAAGCTGTTCGCACAACTACTTGAACAGCGGGAGATTGACGCCTTTTTGATTTCCATACCGTACAAACTTGTTGAGTTGATCGATATTTAAACGTTCGTTCGCCGTACAAGTAATCATTATCAAACCAAAGAAAGTGAAGGAAGTGAAGGATTTTTGGTCGCCCATCATTTCTCTCTGGTTGAATGTTTCCATAAAGAATAGGAACAAGGAATATGCGTAAACGATCACGATCAGCTTGCGCCCCGCAACGAATAGACGATACCCAGCATTTTGTTGGTTCTCTCCCATCGATTCAACATGCCAGCATATTTTCATATAACAAAACATCGAATGTAACAATTGCATAGAAAAGTAGAAGGGAAAGAAAAGACAGGGGAAAGGAAGAGAAGAAGAGAAAGGAGGAGGAAAAGGAAAAGGAAAGGGGAAAGGGAAAGAAGAAGAGAAGAAAAGAGAAAGAGAAAGAGAAAGAGAAAGAGAAAGAGAAAGAAAAGGAAAAAGAGAAACGGAAACGAAAACGGAAACGGAAACGAAAATGAAGAAGTGTTTGTATTATTGTTCGTCAAGTGTTCGAGGTGATGAATTTCGTTTTTGCGTGTTCCGATGGCCAATAATTAATCGTAATTAATATTATAATATATAGGTGTATATATATATGTGTGTGTATATATACGCATCCGAGCGTGGATGTATCGTTAGAACGCAAACTTAGCATATCAATGAAATTCGCATTCGTATTACAAAGGTCGCCGTCAGAATTTGAATTGATCGGTCTCATCGACAATTAGAAAAAACGCATCGGTTGTCAGTTTCTGTTCACCCTCTTGCTCGCCATTCTCCTCAACATTCTATCTCGTAACTCGATTGTTCGGGCCGACACTCGGGAAGCTTCTAAATGTGACAGGCATAAAAATAGAAGGTTCAAAGGATTGAGAGAGAAGTAGTGAGTCGATACACGAGTTCGGGACGGGGAATGTCGGAGGAAAGGAATGGGAAGAGTGAAGATAGGTGGGAACTAACTTTCCTTTTCTCATTTTATTCGTATTCAGTAACCAATCATCCCCGCTGTACACGCCTCTGCTCGATTCTTAGTCCCTACCGCGGACATTGAAAAATTAGGATACGCACGTGTCGGGTTCGAAGAATGAATATCGGAGGAAGTATTTCGAAAGGTCGCGTTCGACGGTCGGTCTCGTGTCTACCGATCAGCCCGGATTTCCAGTTGCTTCGCAGCCGATTCGCAGCCGATTCGCAGCCGATTCGCGCAGCTCTTCTACCTCGTCACTCCTCCGTTTCGTCCTCCGTTCCGTCCTCCGTTTCGTCCTTCGATCCGACCAAGTGAACATTCACCGACTCGGTCGTCGAACGGTCAATCACATATTCAGGATAATAGGGAGTTTTCGTTCTTCATCGTTTGACTACCGCCGATTTTCAGAGCCTCGTGAAAATCGAACCGCGACAAGTAGGACCTCTTACTCGACGGTTCACCTCCTTGAACACAGTGAGAATCGAACAACGACCGATCGACCACCCGTCGACCACCCGTCGACCACCGATCGACGGCCGTACGCTAAGAAAATCGGCGCGGAAGCGATAGTGGCGCGCGGGTACCATTCCGCATCTTTCTTCTCTTTTTTCTCTCATTAAAGATCTCGTTACATTTAGGAATCGAGGGAGACTGAATATTCGAAAAATCTTGGTAAAAATATGTCTGGTGTGACCCGGCGCCACTCGGCTCGCCGACGCTTCTGGCCCACCTAATTAATTCTCTTAAATCTCCGAAACACTTTGTCCAGCCTTGGCGCTATTACGAAATAATCGTTTACAGTATCGCATTATATGTGCATATATATGTGTACACATATATACGTACATATATATACACATATATACATACATATAACAGATATATTATACTCTACATTACATTACTATGTTCGAAAAATAATATTACAATATATATAGTATGTGTGTACGTGTGGGTGTGCGTGGGTACGTGTGAGTGTCCGTGTGTGTGTAGGTGTGTGTGTTGTCACGTGTATTACCATATTTTTTTCCTTGTTATTCTCCTTATTCCTCCTCTCCTCCGCGATAGTGCACGCCTCACTCTCTCTCTTTCTCACTCTCTCTCGCTCTCGCTCGCTCTCTCTCTCTCTCGCTCTCGCTCTCGCTCTCTTTCACCTATCGCGATATCCATCATTGTTTCGTTTCCCCTATGTTACGCGCGGTAGTACCTAAAATTTACAATTAATTAGTTTATAATCGACGGCCCGATGCTGCTGAGAGGGCTGTCAACCTGCGTACGCCTGCGCTCCCCCCTCTGAACGGTCGTATAAAATTATTATTATTCTATCTGCGAGTCACAAATACAAATCTCTCGTTCGTTAGAAAACTCGAGTTCCATTATGACAACGAATTATTACGTATATCGAACGGGTAGATTGGTTGTCGGTCGTTCCTGGCGCCGACTTTCGTTCGCCTCTAGGGCGCACGGGGAACGAGAATAACAGTGGACAAGCAATCTAGCCGTTCCCCGTTACGGAATGCCCTATAAAATTTATCGTCGACTTATCGTGAAACGTGTCGCTTCTCTCAGCAGTACGCGCGTCACATTACCAAATTCATTTGGTGTGTTCGTGTGGATGTAAAACCGCTAGGCGCTTCTCTTCTCATTCTCTTCGTCTTTTTTTTTTAATTCGAATAACAACCATTTTCTTGTTAAATTTGTTTTACTAAATATATCACAAACTGCCGGTGGCTAGCGCAGCCTCCGCGTTCGCATCGAAACCGCGTTCGCGCGTATCTGTCTCTTTCTCTTTCGTTCGGCGAGAGCTCGAATGAGAAATCTCTCTGGTTTACCGTTCGGGAAGAATCGTTGGTCTCGATGCGAACGCTGAGGCTACCACCGGAAAAATATAACGTTAAGGGGTACATGTTAATAGTTACATCACTGTCGGAAGACGCAACGTTCCGGAGGGTCGTCGGCGGCAATGTTAGTTGGTCCGCCGGGAACCCTTCGGGCTCGTCCCCAACGTACGATTAGTTTAACTTGTCGAACTAGTAATTTTTTCTCTGTTTATTATGCTGCCACAGAAGATTCTCTCTGTTTATTTTGTGAAACTGTGAGAGTACATTTGATCGATTGATGAGCTTAGAATGTTACGTAAGGGCTTGTTAGATTTCGTTTTGCTTACGTTGCTCGATAATCTTCGAGATTGTGCCGAATCAGTCGCGAATACAAAGGTATTCCTTTTCTTCGTGTTCTTCTCGATGAATCCGAATGTTTCTCGTGTGTGTGTTCGTTTCCAAATGATTTTCTTTCGAAAACTTGTAGTCAAGGGGGGCAACCGTGTTATTGTACCGGAAGGACATGACGGGGGCGTGTGTGGGACAGAGGAGATCAAGCCATCTTTCGACTATACAACGACGTATGGTGATTAGACCGAACTGTTCTTCTCGAGGCTACAGGCGATCGGTCACTAATATCGCGGAAAGGAACTACTCTAACATCTAGTGGCCGTTGGAATATATACGCGTGACCCAGAGAAATAGTCTTAAAACGGAAGTGCTCTCTCTCTCGTAACGTGCGAGTTGCTCGCTATGGTTGCGTCGTTGAAGCGTCCGAAATGTCCTTTTCGCGTTTCTCTCCGTTCCGTACGTTTGCTCCGTACAACGTACATTTTTCCTAGTACCGTGTACGTGGAACATTGCGCGCGCGCGGCAGAAGTTTATTCGAGGAACTTTCACGACTAGACATCTATTCCTTATTCTATTAGAATACCAACTAAACGTACCTTAATATCGGTCTGCGTTCGAGCAACCGATATACTGCAATTTACAATTCGGATCTCTCGTCGGGAACTGTCGCGAGATTCATTTTCTTCAGTTTCCCGGAAATTCGGAACTCTTGGAGCTCTTTTCGAAAATATCCCGCACAACTGGCATTCCTCGTCGAACCGTTCGATCTAGGATACCGAGATATCGTTTAACAACACTCTTTCAATTCGTTCCCCGTGCTGGCCACGAGCCGACACACTATTCTTCCAGTTGGAAAAGTTGGAAAGGTTTTCGAAAGATCAACCCAATTCCATTCCCGATGTTGAACCGAGAAACGATTTGAAACGATTTGAAACGATCTGAAACGTCCAATATATTCCAATATACATATTCTCGCGATTGATCTGTTAGCTTTCGAGATTCCAATGGTGCCCGTATGGAAAGGAAGAAGGCGGGAAGCACATTCGGCGCGACAACGACGCGCGAGCCCACTACTAGCGATCAGCAAAAGTGTCACACCGACATCCTAAGCGGGTTAATCTACTTCTAGAGTAAGAGTATAGTTGCGATAAATATACGTATAGTAATAACACGCTATTCTTAGCACAGCTCAGGCGTGCGCGCGTCCGTGTAGGATCAAGAACGTCTAATCGAATATTAGTACGAATACGTTTGTTTACGCACATAGCATACGTGTACGTGTGTAGAAGGAGCTAAGAAAGCGTTTCGCGAATGGCGTGGAAGCTTTCGCGTAAGCGAGGAAACAACCACGAGCTTCGGATCGATCGTGGTCTAGCTCGGGGAGAATAGTGGACTACCATTATTTAAACAGTCCGTCTAGCTCTAGTATCTTAATTACGAATCGAATAATGAACGCGCGATCAGCAATCTCTCCCTCGACGAAAAGGCTGACTACTCCGGAAATCCTACGTGTTCTTTGCTACCGTGGAACAAGCTAGGGGCCTTGGAAAGTTTGTTGCGTTGATTGGACGAACGAGGCTATTCAATCTTAACGAAGGCCAGCAATGGGGCAAGTAGGTGGGGGGTTTCGGGTGGGCTGCTAGGCTATTTCGCCGTCCGAAGCGTCGAAAATTCGTCAACAGACATTTCTGGCAGTCCCTCGTCGTGCTATCGAGAACTTCTTTTCTCGAGCTTCTTTTCGAAGCGGAAGCTAAGAAAACTGACTGATCAAGGTCGCTTCTACTCTGCAACTCGCGTCGTTCGCTGTTCCCTCGCTATTGCTGCACTGGGCTTTCTTTCGTGTTCTCATAGACTGCGTTGGTTCTTTGATGGCTCTCGTCTCTCGGCACTCTGGTAGCCTTTAGTCTGTGGCCAATCCCGTGGGTGTCGGACGAAACGCATCTGTACGTACGTCCCCCATGGAAATACATGGAATACACGGAGTACAAGTCTGAGAAGATTATTCCGCGAGTCTCGTCTGTGGATAGAGTACTGAGTTCGAAAGGAGAATGCTCTGCACTTGTCGCTCAACAATGGCGGGGTAGTCTAATCGTATGGACGACGGAACATCCGATTCCTGCTGTTCTTCTCACCGTTTACTGACCTTGAACCGCCAATTTCTTCGACTCCTCGATACAGTCTGTTGAGAAGGTTCGCGCCACAGAAGAAAGTGGAGTCTACTCTACTCTGGCGACGTATCTCGTTCTCGCAGGATACGACCTGGGTCCGATGATTATACTTTTCTCATTTTTCATCGTTGTTCATCATTTTTCACCATTTTCACCATTTTTCTCCATTTTTCATCATGATTTCTCATCATTTTTCGTCAGACGCATTGTCTAAATGAAGTTTTCCGTCGTTTCTTGGTTACGTTTCGGTATTAGTAGATAGATTAGACGCTAAGCGTTACTCGGTGCGAGCTGAATCAGCCCTTTGACCTGTTTCAGTTTCAGTTTCAGTTTCAGTTTCAGTTCCAGTTTCAGTTTCTCTTCGGATGGGTGAGAAGAGGAAGCTTGTGGGGGTAAAAGGATAGGAGGAAGCGGGAATATAAACGGAGAAACGACGAAACGGTATCACGGAAACCAGTCTGGGGTCGCTTCGTCGTTTGAGTTCGAGGAGCGTGTCCTCCGAAAGCATAAAAGACGATACAAGTCGTGTTTGTCCGTTCGTGAGGAGTAACTGCGGCTTAAATACTCGACTACCGACTACAAGAAGCTTATTGGCGTAGGCTGGATTCACTAACATGCAAACTACTCGAGTGATCAAAGTTTTTCTCTTCTCCTGTCGTCTCTACTTGCTAAGATCGTGTACACGCTACAACGTACTGCTAATGTTAACCATCTAACTTTGAAAAATACTATTAGTCCTCGTTAGCTTAGTTTCGAAGAACATTTAATTATATCGATAAATCGTTAAATACCGATAGCTATCAATGTCGAAAAACGCGTTTTGACTGTTGGTTATCATCTCTTTTCCACGTTTATCTAAGAAAGAGTCGTCTCGAAAACGTATGCATCTGTTTCGTCTCCATGTTTCTTGAGTTTTTACTTGATTTCTTTTTGGTTCGCCTAGACAATTGTTCATTGCGTGTTCTTGTACTCGAAATCGGAGAGACTACAAGCGTACGGGGCATTTCACTTTCGTTGGCGATTCGTCGAGCCGCCGTTGCGCGCGGCCGCGCCATCCATAACTCTGCGCGTTCTACTTAATCTCGTTCTCCAGGAAAATTATCCGTTTTCTTTCGTGTATGTAACGATAGTCTGAATAAAAAGGAACTCTCTTGAAGAGGGAGCATCTGCTCGAACGGTACATCTATATATATTCTTTTCTCTCTTTCTATACACGTATAATACATATTTTATTTCTGCGCGTGTCACTGTTTGTCACTGTGTATAACTGTATGTGCATACGTGTGTAATGCGTGTGTAATGCGTGTGTAATGCGTGTGTAACGAAAATTCCAGTCGTTCTATTCTCATCGAATTCTTGTTGAATCTTCTCTTTCGTGTATCGATCTTTATCCACCAAGAAGGGAAACACCCCGCGCAATACGCGCAATAAAGCGCAATACGCGCAAACACTTCGCTCTGCAGAAGAGTTCGGTTGCCCACACTTCTTTCTCTCAGGTTGCCCCCTACTTCGACATTTGAATTTCTCCTTTTCTACCATCGACTGGTTGTATCGATCGGGTTTCGCTTAGATCCATAAGAGGAATTCAGAAATTACGTCGAGCAGCCAAATTGTCTGAACGATTTTTATGTATATTTGCAACCAAGGGGCTTGTCCGTCTTTTAGTGAGTGTCCCGGTACACGGTCCACTTACGACTTACTGTAGAATAAAAGTCAAAAATATATTATATGTATATTCATATATAATATATTCGTTTTGCTGTATCTACTATTATGTATATATACATTAGGCATGTATGTATGTGCGCCTGCGTGCGTGCGTGCGTGCGTGCGAGCGTGCGTGCGTCGTGTACACGTCCACGTACACGTCTACGCATACGTCTACGCATACGTAGACGCATGTGTGGACGTATGCATCCAGTGTACCTGATCACATGTATGTATCACATACATACATCTTCATATATATCTAGTGTATTTCACAAGCGTGTTACGTTCGGGTTCCTTCGTGATGCTGTTTCCACATGTTTTCTTCCGTTGAACTTGACTACTAACTGCGGATGCTTATGCATAGGTAATAGACGAAAACATTGAACGAAACGAGAATGAAGTGTCTGCTGAGAAGGCTCGTCTCGAGGCGAACGACGGGCTTGCGACTTTTTCACTGTCTCTACGACACGCTCGCGTCGTACGGAAAGTGACAGAGACTAAAGAGTGTCGCGTGCAGGGGCCTCGACGGAATAAAGTTGTTGTTCGGTTGGCATTCTGCTAGATTACGCATCGAACGAAGCCACGAATCCGCGCAAACATCCACAGTGTATCGATTATAGACACGCTGATCTAGAACCAAAGTCGTATTTCTACGATTCCTCGAGTTCCTGCGTTTGGCTCGAAGAAAATTCTCGTCGATCGCGACACCGCTATCTCTCGTTCCTTTCATCGGACAAGCTTGTCCCTGGCGTGGACGGTCTGTTAATGTATTTACTTCGGTACAGTCTCTATCCGTTTGTTCTGCCACTTTTCCTCTCGATCCGCCGAGCGTCGGCTCTTCGGCGTGGGCCAATGATAACCGTTCTCACGTTCCGCCGCGAACCGTGGACGGGTGATCCGAACAAGATCCGTTCGGACGTTCGTGTCGGCAATTTCGGATGGGCTCTGTTCAGTCGATGGTGTACGATCCGATTAAAAACTACCAAAATATCCAAACATCCGGCCCCGCTTTCGTTCGAACAGCCACGGTGGCTCGGCTACCGATATTCTGCAGAGCGAGTACGCGCTTGATTAAATTTCCGTTCGACCTCCCTCTCTCTCTCTCTCTCTCTCTCTCTCTCTGTCCACCGAGATTTTCCACTTTTCTGTCTCTTTTCTGTTTTCCGATCGCGTCTATCGATATACTTGTCGCAAGCGACTGCTCGCTAGAACGTTCATTCCCTTTTCTTCTATGGTTCCGTTCTCTTGGTAGAGTCAAAATGCATTGCGCGCAAGAAGCTAGGTAGGTACACGCGAGTATATATTTTCGAGTCAGAGGAATGCTGGTGGTTCGTAGAAGAAACGGAAGAATCCCACAGTCTCGTCGGTGGTTGTTAATTATGGAATGAAATATTTGAACCCGGCCAACGGAATTTTCGGTTTTCTGCAGAGAATAGTTATCAGCTCGAATCGAATACAAGGAGAAACTGCTCCGAGGCGTAAATAGATTAGATTTTAGTCTCTAAAGGATCGTTTGTAGGTGCACGTGGTAACGAAAGAAGCCGAAAAGATGAGAGACAGAGGTCGATTCCCCGTTTGTTCCGCTTACCGGTACTATCCACTGGCTCGGCGAAGCAGCACTCTTTTGTCTGTTTAAAGCGATAGCGCATATAAATTGCCATACGAACCCGCCGTGGCCGAACAATCGATTCGATCCTCTATCTATTCGCCGAAAGATAGGAATCCTCTGGCACGGCGGCACGGCGTTCAAGCAAGCGAACTCTTCTTTGCTCGTTTTACAAATAATCGATTTGATTTGAATCGCTTTGCGATTGCTTGCTGTAGCAGCTAAAACCCTTGACTCAAGTTGGGAAGCTCAAACTCCAGTGAATTCGTCGTGTTACCTTTCGTTTGTTTTTCTTTGATAATTAGTTGATTCGTGTTTCCTTATCCCTACCTACGTACGTAATATATTTACAGGTATTTTTCACATTGTTCGATCTTCGAACGGTTTCAGTGTCCAGGAGAACAGAGCAACGCCTACTCCGTTCTCCCTATCGTTCTCCGTTCCTCCTCCATACTGGCGTAATTATCAATTATCTCGTTACAACGCTTGCCGTGTATTATTTGCTAGAACGTTTGGTATTGAAGGGAAAGACGGGGTACCTCTACACGATCTCGCCCGTTCGGGATTCTACGCGTGATCAGTTTCGCTTCGAACCGAAATAAAATGGTGTGCCAACATTGCGCGCGCGCGCGAAAGCGTCCGTCTCGACCGAGGCTGTGTCTGATCGAGAGAGTCGACAACTCCCGCCAGTTTCTAGTTTCGTTCCCGAAAATAGAAGCGCCGCTTAATTCCGAGTGAACCTGGAGGTTGGAGAGCCAACCCGAAGGCTACGATCGTCGAGGACCTTTCTGCTTTCGAGGACGAGTATTAAACGACACGTTTGCGCGAGCGCGTAACGCGATCCATCACGGGGTGAGAAAACGATCGTTCTCGTTCGTGGAGTTTCCCAGTTGTTTCGAAACAACGGAAAACATTGCTCGATGATTGGCAGCGATTAGGACGAATTCGAATATATCACACTCGCGATCACCTGATTTACAAAAAACAATCGACAACACCGTCGTGATTCGATCTCGCGCGGAAAGAAAAAATCACCCAAAAAATATTCGAACACGATAAAAGTCGCAATTGAAAACGTTCTCGTCGTCGTCGTCGTCTTCTTCTTCTTCTTCTTCTTCTTCGTATCGGCGTTACTTAAATGGACATTCGTTAATTATTGTACTTATAGCTTTATCCAGATATACCGTACGACGCTTCCCGTTTCTTTGTTATCTAATTCTATTTATGTACACGGTGTCAGAGACGGGCAAAATTTTAGACAAGGATTCTCAAGTAACTAGTCAAAGATAAAAGATGAAAGACGAAAGGCGAAAGGTGAAAGGTAAAAGGTAAAGGGTAAAGGGTAAAGGGTAAAAGGTAAAAGGTAACAGGTAAAAGGTGGAAGATAAAAGATTAAGGATAAAAGATAAAGGATAAAAGTTTCTCTGTCCGATTATTATATTTATGGCGGTGAAGGAGAGTACGAAAAGATTCTAATCGAATAAACGAACAAAACCGGTGTATATTGTTCCTATTCGTTGTATATTATTCGAAGAAATATTTCATCTATAGAAATAGAAAAATTTTCCCTATCTCTGCATGCTAGGTGCGGCCACGAGGAACTCGTCCGTATATTCCTGCTCTTCTATTTTTTCACTTGTTTTTCAATTTTCTTGTCGTTCGATACCGTTCTATGAAATCTTCGTTCTTACACGAAACGATAGTAATGAAGGAACGGCCACGTAAATGTCGCTGCGCCAGTGTCTCTACTCGTGTCTCTACTCTTCGCGGGATTGTCACCTCCACTTTCTGCAAGCGAGCTTCCCTGTTGTTCACGCGGGTCAAGATTATCTGCGATACGCGAAAACACGAGACGGCATCCGATCAGCAACATTCCAGAAGGCAGTTTTTCGTTTTTAAACGTTTGTCTTTTGAAAAGAAAAAACACACGAAAAAAAGACAACTACTTGTTCGTGACTAGACTCTCGAACGTCGAAACGGTAAAATTTTACAACGAAGAAAGCGTGATAAAATATATTTGTATGTATACGTGTGCGCGTGTGTACGTACGTATGTGTGCACGTGTCTCTGTGTATGTATGTATAGGTGTGTGTACTGGTAAAAAACTTTGTTCGTATCACATTCGCGAAACCACGAACAATTATCGTTGAATACTACAATAATAATCTCCTTTAAAACTGTCTCCATCTCACAGTACAGTGTCTAACCTATGTACATACACGAATAATTTACAGCGTTGATTTCTCATGATCTTTCCCCTCTAATACCAACATTGAACGGAAAAAGGACAAGAAACGAATGAAAGTTAGAATGAAAGAATGCAAAACCTAACGAAATAAAAGTAGCGTAGATTTCTATTTTTGTATTTTCTCGTGTTTCGTTTTGTATGCGTCGTCGCGATATAAGAAGTGTGTCCTTTGATTCTTAAATGCTGTACAGGAACATTTACTTGTATAATCGTTTAATCGCTTTAGTCGCTTAATGTTTCTTTTTTCGATTTTCTTGTTATACTCAATGGTTTCGTATCGGTAAACCTATAATTATTTTGTCGTTAGAATACTTTGTTTATACCTATGTATGCATCTCGTTGAAATAAGTAACGATATCGTCGAATCGTAATCGATGGAAAACGATTGGTGTGTTCAGTTTCGAGAGTGACTTTGCGCGTGTGTGCACGTGTATGTCTGTTAGTCGATCGATTGAAAGAAATTCTGGTCGTTCGTGTCATGTATGAGTAGCGAGAGAACACGCAAAGGACCCTACGTCATCGTATGGCTAGCCGAACAACGCGTTTCACGCTTGCAATCATCTCGAATGAAGGAAAAGACTTGCTCTTATGGGTTTGGTCGGGAAAGTGGTTGAAAGCCTTTCCTGGACGGTCGTGTTCTCTTATTATTTTACCTTTAATTGCCTACGTTTAGCCGAGCCTGAACGGTACGCGAACAGTCAGACCGACCTTACACTGTGTGTGTGTGTGTGTCTAGCTTGTAATAAAAAACAATCGCATCAGACATACACGTCCTACGGAATGAAATATCTGAAATTCTATTTAGTACGAGAGACTCTTTGCTATCTTCGTTGGCTGTTCAGGACCACTTGTTACCCGATCTTCGCTTTCGAACTCTACCATTTCTTTGCTATATCTTGACGATTCTCCAGAGATTTCTCACAAATACTCTACTCGAATGTGTTGCAAACCGTTCATTTACGACTGTCGAGGTACAACGTAAAATCAAGAAAATAATACTACGCTTCCGGAGATCTTTTCAAATGTTTCACCCTTTTCTCTTCACTTTCCACTGTCGATCAGACCTTTCGGATACGTGTCAGTGGTTCGATGTTCCATCTACCAAACATGATTCCTCGAATATTTCCATTTGTCGATTATCCTACGAAAGGCAATGAATCGTCGCGCGGACAGAATAGAAAATAACAGCATCGAGAACTCGAGGATGTATAAAAGTGAAAAAACGACAGAAATCGCAATCGACGGTGGGTCCTTCACGTAATAAGCCGACAAAAGCAAACGAAAGAACCGTCACGTGTGATCAAATGTGAAACTTTGCGAATGATTGAGTGAAAATCGAATCTCATTGAAATTTCTTCGCATCGGGAGTAGCAGCAAACGTAAGACTGTTACACTTTACGCGACTAGTTTCCCATGTCGTTTGTTGCTCGTTTTTCGAATGATTTTTCTTGCTAATATATCTTTCTCTATCTGTCTGCTACCCTCCTCTCTCTTCCTTTCCGTTTGTCTGAGTTTATTGTATTCGTTCTCGTATTTACTTGTTTCGTAGCATACCTCGCCTCCTTCCAAAAAATCCTATTACTTTAATTAAATATAATTTCTTATAGTACGTATATGTGTATATATTTGTCATATACATTTGTGTAGTGTTAGTAATTAAATAGCGTTTACTCGCCTAGGGTGTGTAGATTTTCGGCGTTTCCTTCTCGCGAATGGAGAAAACAGAGAAATAAATTGATCGAAAATTAAAGAGCCGCCGGAAACCTTGATGTAAGGCTTTGTTCCTCCCACGGAAGAACGTATTTATTTATATATTTATATATTTGTATTTATATTTATATTTATATTTATATTTGTATTTGTATTTGTATTTGTATTTGTATTTGTATTTGTATTTATATTTATATTTGTATTTATATTTATACTCATATATAATATGTATATATATTATATATGCATATGTGTATGTAACATCGTTTCGTCCTCCGACCATCGGTCGTTACTACCTCCTTTTCCTTCTTATTACTTCTCGTCGTCTCGTTTCTTCTGCTTCGATGAAATACCAATCGACCTCGTCGATCGATAGGTGTCTCACAGCGTATGTACGTGCGTTTGTCGATCAGACGAAACGTACATACATACGCTTCTGTATATCGATATAGAAACAAAATATAAGTGGAATTTGTTTAATATATACGTGTATAAAAACTTCGTTAGACGTTAAGTTATTTTTGTCGCCTGGCCTTCCTTCGACTCGTCTAGGTTCGAAACTTCCTCGATTATTTCATCGTTCCCTCAACTTTCACCGTGAATATGGTATATTTGCAATCGTTCGCATTTGTGATGCAAGAAAAATATATATATACGTTACTCTTTCTGTGCAAAATCAATTGCACTACTTTGCAAGGTTATCAATTGAACGGATACACGTCGAAATAAAGGTAAACGGATCAATTTATAAATACAATACATCTGTTTTTCGAAGTGGATCTTTCTTTGAAAGTGTTTGAACGTCGAACGCGTACCGTTTCAATTCTTTTCAATGCATACGGATTTGTGAATTTTAAAGAGAGTGTCGGTAGTACTTGAATCCCTAACTATTTCTTACGACCTGTACCACTTACGTATCTGTAACTCTGGTTTTCCTCATTCTTTTCTGTTTCTTGAAATCATGGAAGAACATAAAACGTTGTGTCTACTCGATGGAAGTGCCAAAAGAAATCCATTACTGGATATACTCGGTACGCAGAAGAAAGTTCGTAATACAAAATTAAATAGAGATCCTAACGAATCACATATGGGGATATTAATACTCAATCGTATAAACGGGGAAAACTTAATCCTACTTTTAACGAGAAATATCTTTTGAAAGTAATATGAAATTCGACTCTGCCTGTTCCGAGAGTTTGAAAATTCAGAAGTATGTACATAGTTAGGGATTATACTTGTCTATTTCATCAGAGCTACGATCCACTAACTTCTGACTCTTAGAGCATGTGATCAACGATCTATCGATCAGAAGTCGGAGTACAATTACAAGTCATTTGTGCAATAATGATAAGAATGACAAGTACTGCGCTTAAAAATATACCGAGCGTCACCGCGGGCATCTGCGAGAGTGGAACGCAGTTTAGAGAGCGTTATTGGCTACCAAACTTGCTGGAGCACGAAAGAAAGATATTCATCAAGTTTTATGGTTCTCAACATTGATGTCTTTCTCTGTTGGAAGTCGATATGAAAAAAGGAAGAAAGGAAGAAAAAAAGAAAGAAAGAAAGAAAGAAAGAAAAAGAAAGAAAGAAGGCAGGTTCAAGGAAGACCTTGTCTAACGATGCTCAATTATTATCAAGCATCCTGAGGGACGGTTTCAAGTTAATTTTCAATATTCGTCCGACCAAACACAAGCAATTATTCTGTGAGAAATTCTCCAACTGAATATAAACTAACCTAATCTAAAAACCGAAACGAAACGAAACGAAACGTAACGTAACGTGGTGCGATATCAGCATACTTAACTATCGATAGTTGTCTACCTAGCGGCAACAAGGTGTCTAAAGGCAATCAATCCTCTCGCCGACGCAACGCGGATCGGCTGATGCTACGAGATTCTTGAACTCTTGAACGGTTTCGTGATCTTTCCTGTTAGGGATACATCGTTACCAGACATTCGAAAGTTGGAGGAATCGACACCAGCTAGTCGATTGTCGGACGAATCGTTGAAATCGTTCAGTTCCAATAGGAAAAAAGGGAAAAGAAAGTGGAATCTTTATGGCTTTGTTCTCTTTCGTTTCCCTTTGATCGTAGTTGGTTTCTCGGTGTGTCCTTCCTCTCCACCTACTCGCGACGGTAACGCATGCAACGGAGGAGATTCGCAGAGGAGGATGAAATAGAATCGAGTCGGTCCTTTCGATGTCGACGACGACGCGAACGACGAAGCGAACGACGATGCGAACGACGACGCGAACGACGATGCGAACGACGATGCGAATCGACGAGGACAAAACAGTTGGAACTCGTGTGCCCTCTGATCGATCCTTTTTGCTATTCGTCCGTCTTCTTCGACGATCAGGTCGATCCAGCGAAACGCCTGTTCGAGAAACTCACGGTCCGTTCGTTTACGATACTCTCGTATTCCCCTTTCTTCTCTCGGCTTCTCTCGGTTTCTCGGTGATTCGGTCACTCGATCGTTTCCTCTCCTTCTTTCTTCTGGAACTTTTCACATTCATCTTTCACACACTTTCGCCAGTGGTTTGTCTGTCCGGCTTCTCTATCCGACTGATCGCCTCGTCGCGTTATCCACTAAACGAGAAGGAGTAACTAGGGCGTCCCAGGTGATGTAACCGCCATCAGGGGTGCTGGCGGCAACGCGACCGGTATGTGGTAATATTTACACTGGGGTCGCATGCACGCGCCCTTCACTGCGTCCCTGCACACAGTTACGCGATTCTCGATCACCTCCACGTTTCCTAAAACAGTCGGAAGAAAGATCGGTTAGAGAGGAGGCAAGCGATGACTAAACAAACTGTTCCTATCTCTTTCACTGAAATACATATACGTATATTTAATTCGAGTGTCACGTCTGTCTCGTCGAACAGTTGTTACGAACGTTTTCAAACTGTTTCATTAATTGTAACGTTATCTTTATACTTGAATATCTCGATAAACATTGGAACAATATATGAACAGTTTTCAACAGTTTCGAGCATTCTTGAAATGCTATTTTTCATGTAAAATGTTCTCTATGTACGTAGTTTGTTATGAAGCTGTTGCATCCCCGGCGGGGGCGATGAGGGGGCGCTGAGGGGTCGGAGAGGGACTCGATCCAGTTGCTCGAATGAAACTTACCGTCACTGAGATGGATAAACTTGCAGGCGGGACGGTTGCACACTTGTCGATTAAAATCTTGGCACACCGGGAGGGTGTCCAGTAACTGAAAGAAAATGTGCCAGGTACTTTTATAAGAGATACTCGCCAAGTACTCGCGAACAATAGTTACAACAAAAAGGGGACAACTCTTACTGTATCTCACCTCAAGCACACGAAACACAGAACCACCAGCATCCATTCATTCTCTCATCACTTTCAAAAGGAGACAAATCATATTTGCCTCTCGAAAATTATCGAGCACATTCAGACAGTTCAGTGTTAGAGCATATTCACGGTACATTACATGCTCTAAAAAATCGGATCGTAATACGAATATTAATTAATTACTACTGGTGCACGAATAATCGACAGTGCTCGGCAAACGAGAGATATTCCCCAAACTACTTCGCTCTCTCTCTCTCTCTCTCTCTCTCTCTCTTTCTCTCTGCCTCTCTCTCGCAAAAAGGAAACCGATTCCGACGCACCGCGTCGATTGTTCGTGCATATCGAATTAAAAGGAAAATTTGCAGTAGAACTTTTCATTTTCAAACAAGACAATCCCCTAGCTTAAATCGTTCGTAATATTACTCGGCGACTGTAGGATCGTCTGGTATGGTTCACTCGACGCAAGCTGCCAAGCTCGCTTTCACTGATCTTTCTTACGATACGACACCACAATTGTCAGATTCGAAAGGAGTGGCTTTCCAAATGGGCGAGATCAAAGGATTTTGTTTCATTTCTCGACGACTCGCGCGTGACTCGGTAATTTTGTTGGTTTATCACTCTAGCTTTTTGTCTGTTTTTATCGTTACTGTTTCCGACACTCTGTGTGCAAGGAGCGTGCCTGTAAACGAGGTTCCGGTTCGCAAGTTTTACGGAAACAACCGATGAAACGAAACCTTCCGCGTTACTGTTCGGCATTACTGTTCAGCATCGATCTCGTCAACGTTCACCGGGAATTTATCAAGTCGATCGCCGACCGAGAACAATTACAGTTCGATTTCGTAGAATTTGCGAATCAGCTGACGGAAGAAGCCCTCTTCTCAGCGGGCCATTCAGCACAATGACTAGACTGAAATTTGACTGTCAACAAAAACTGTGAAAGCAACGTGTCGCGGCTCGTGTTCGAAACGTCCCGCTGTCGGCTGGAAAACACGGTTCTGCTAAGTAGTGACTTAAAACGTAAAACCTAGCTAGCGAGGATGAGAAACAATAATCGTATCACTCGTGTGCATGTATAGATATAATATGGCCGCGGATGGAGAACGTTGCATACCGATATGTATCTTTCACTGTACACGGACCACTGGGAAACTCGAGTACTCGGTTACTCGCGCGGAAATACTGTTACGTGGCACAGACTCTGCTCTGGTCTGTAAGCTGCTGGTCGAATCGAAAACGCAACATCTAAAGGTGGTGAGACATGGAAAACGCAACACTTCTACACCTAGAACGTTTCTATCTCTCGAGGTCTGTTCGACACTTTACAGCTGTTTCATAATTGTCGGATCGAGGTCAGCCATACACGAACGCGACGACCGTTTTCTCCGCGATCTCTATTCTTCGGTATTCGAGTTTACACGATCGATTCGCGTTTCATCCGAATTCGCCGAGTCTAGGAGAATCTTTCTGTTCGAGCCAGCCGAGCGGTGCACACGACTGATCTTGGTCCGAACAAGTCGAGTCGATCAAAGAGACCCGATGGAAACGAGAGAGAACCCGCCCCGATCAGGCTGAAACCGACATTCGTGACCAGAGAAAAGTCCGATCGCACTTGCTGGTGTTGGATTCGAACGATCCTACCGAAATGTTTCGTTTTCGATGGCTCACTCGGTACAGTAGAGAATATAGCAAGATGGTATGCAAAAATTGCGTACAATACTCCAGCCCAGCTACACTACCGTTCCGTTCCTGAGATTAGCCCCGAGCGAAAGATGTATGCATATTATATGTACACACACACACAGAGAGGCAGACGCGCAGACAGCCAGAAACACACGCATACACTCGTCATTTAGGAAGATCGAATTCGTACGTTCCGAGAATATGATAGACAAATGCAGCAAATAGATGAAACATCGAAATCTCCAAAAAGAGATAGAGAAAGGGGGGAAAACTCGGTATTGGTGGTTAGCGAAAGAAACAAGTTAAGTCAAAAAAGCGTTAACAATCTACAAAGAGAGAGAGAGAGAGAGAAAGAGAGAGAGAGAATCGTTAAACTAGGAAACAACGAAAAATATAACTAACTCTTACAGAATACGTACGACGAAACGGTTTGCAATATATCGTATCGCGCGAAAGTATAATACTATAGGCTCACCATTGAAGCGTGCAAATAATATCAGTGTATTAAAGAATAAAAAACAAAAAACAAAAGAAAAAGAGAAAAAGAGAAAAGGAGGAAAAGAGAAAGAGAAGAAAAGAAAAATGAGAAACACAGAGACAAGTCGCTAAAATGGAATCATCTTCTTCTTTTCTTGTCAAGCAATCACCGATCCTATCGCGTGTTATGGCGACAACATATTAGAAACACAGCAACAGATCAGTAACTTAATTACGAACAATCGTGGTAACGAGAAAAGATGGAAAGAAAAATATGAACAATGATGTATATAGATCGTGATAGGGACAAGAATAATGATCGTAATAATAATAAATAATTGTTGCAACTGCGTAAAGAGATAATTTGCTACAAACACAGAGTCTGGTCATGCAAATAATGGCCCGGGAGAAGGGGGTGGTTTTCTGCTTGGGTGGTGATCGTACGCGTTCAAATTATCGAGGATGGTGTTGATGTATCAGATCATTCGACAAGTCATTTTGTCTTTGGAAGTAACTCGAAGAAACTTTCTGTGTCGTGTTTATCGAATCGAACAATTTCGCGTGTTCTAGCCGCGGTCTATGGAAAACTTTACCATCTTACATTTCGGAAACAGCCTGCTGGGATTCCATCGATTAACTCGAATTGCTTGTACACGATTATTTATACCTCGCCCGAGAAAACAATGGAAAACGTTAAAGATGCGCTTGGCGAATCGTATCAACTCGAACAGATTATACGAATGTAATTGCAGTGACAGCACGTAGAATGAAATGAGATGAAACGAGACGAGACGCAGTGAAATGAGGTGAAACGAAGAGAAATGAGATGAAATGAAACGAAATGAAAGTCGCACAGTTCGAAATTGACAAACGACGAGACTCGAATCGGTTAGTCGAGAGTGTAACGGTGTTGCAAGTTGTCGTGAGAGTTGCAGCAAAGCTTCTCTAATGTCAGCCAAGTCCATAATACGCGAATCAAGGACGACATCGCTTGTGGAATGATCTGACCGATAGCGGCGATCGTATTGAAATTAAAATGAAAGAAATTCCCCAGTTGGTCGTGATGATCGATCGTGAACCATAATCGTTCGTTCGATTGTTCGGAGGGTTATTAGAGTTCCTCTCTTCATCACCCAAGCATTCGTGTGCTGCCAGAAGCCGACTCGAGAAGGCCGCCGGGTTTTGGTTCGCGTGCGTGAATTACAAGACTCGAAACACACACATTCACTCGTTACTAAAGCTACGAAAGATAGATAGAGGTAGATCCATGGAGGTTTTCCGGACGTGGAGCTGAGGAGGGGCAGGTAGTGTTGATCCACGCCAGCGAACCGAAACTGCCGTAGGTGGCTGGATAAAGTCAGCAGTTATTGGCATTCGTATAATGTGAATATGGGATGTCGTAAGCTGTCAAATTAATAATATTCTACTGCAAATAAGTTCAACACTATGTCAACTGCGACTCCGCAACCATAACAACAGAGTTGATTATGCTCACAAAGAAAGAAACAAGTAAAACCTCGAATCTCGAATAGAGAAATCGTGGAATGCAATCGGATTGTTCGGGATCAAGGAAAGTTTCGTCAACTGTTTCGTAGGCAGTTTGTTAATCGGACAACGCGGGCTTCCCACTTTAATTTGCCCTGTCTTTGTCAATCTTTCCTGCTCTTTTCTTTGCTCTGTTTCTTTTAGTCACAGTTTTCCAGTCGTCTTCCAGTCGTTTTCTTAGTCGTGTTTAGTCTCTTTTTTCCCGGTTACAGGCGTCAGAAGCACTCTATGCAAGCGACAGAATTTTCGTGTCCTTTTTCATGGCAGAGATAAATAAATAATGCCCTGGAGCGAGACCAGAGAGAACAGGGAAAAGTGTTGCACGTCTGGAGAGGTGAATCTCGGAAGGTGTAATATTTCGTCCCACGGAGTCTTTTAAACTTAAACATGCACCGTGATTTCTGATACAACATATTTCCTTCGATAGCCGAGTTGCCACGAGCTTAAAAGTTCTCTCGAGTCTGGTAAAGTAATCAATTGAAAAATTCTTCATGTATCGACCTTTTGCGCCTCAAGCACGAAATCATTGTACGTTTAAGTAAAAGACATTCCATAGGAACAGCATTTTGTATCGACTGTTATTACTGTGTTATACTGTTCTAAAGGATTACTTTCGCATTGTTTTCCTCTCGAAATAGTCTCAGCGTGAATTTGATCGTTTTATCTGAAATCACGCCATTGTCGTTACCGCGATATCCGCTCGGATGAAACAAAATGGCCGCGCATAATTAACTCGGAGGGATCGCGAAACTAGAAGCATCGTGACACAATCGAATCTAGTATGAGAACATTAATAATATGCATGCAGTACATATTGGACATTATGTAACAGATCATTTGTACCGTGAGAAACCTCAAGTGCGATAAAAAAATGATGCATAGACAGGTCGGGGTACAGAGACAAATTAATTTTAGTACTAAAGCATTCGAGGGTGAAGTAAACGAAACGTATATATACAGGGCGTCACACCTGATTTCATTGCTCGAAACATTTCCTTCATTTTCACTGGACAACTTTCATATTTTTCTGTGAATTCAGATTCGCGGCAGTAACATTTCAAGCAATTCAAATGTATGGAACTTCCTGCATATCACCTTCGACAGATGCGTCGGATATGTCTCGACAATAAAAGATTCACAATAAATGCGCAACGTTAATGAAAGAGAAGCGCATATATCAAGACAATGGCATGATAGATATAATAATATACACATATGTATATACGTATATGCATATGTATATATTAACAATACATACGTGTCCGTGTATGCGCGCACGCGCGTTTGTGTGTCTGTGTGTGTGTGTTTGTTTGTGTGTGGTATATACATATGGCAAACTGTTTAATAGCAGGGACATACTAATTACTGAATAAGAAGCGTGCATCTCTTTCTTCGTGAATAGATCTGTCTGTAAGGGGTAGGGTGGGGCGGGGGTAGGGCTGGGGATGTAAGGGTGACGACAACGCTTTCGAAATAGCATAATAATAATAATAATAATAATAATAATAACAACAATAATAATAATAACAATAATAGTAATAATACTAATAACAATAATAATAGTAATAAGAATAATAATAATTATTGGTATAATAATAGTAGACAAACACCAGATAAGGCAGTGGTTATTCGCAGTTATAGTTGCGGTGAGCAGTCGTGAGGGAGAGCCCCCAAAAGCTACGTGTTAGCCAAAGTTACCGAGGGACTGGAGTCGTGTTTCATCAATCGTCCTCTTTCAACATTTTTCTAACGTGGACGCGTTACACAGTCGTTTCGCTATCGAAACTCGAGAGTTCGAGAAAGCTCCGGAAACAGTTCAACTTCCGAACGATCAAACACGTTCCTCAGCCCTGTTAACCTTGAAGGTTAGCAGCATTAAAAGGTTCAAGGTTGCATCAAAGCGCCATGACCGTCATGATTGATCTTGTCGGATCGTTCGTCGATCAAGGCAAAACTGCGAAACTGCGAAACCGCGAAACGCGTGTCACTCGAAAAGGTTCGTCCGACGGATACCTACGCGATCGGAGTATCTCCAGAATATGTCAGGCGCTTCTAATGCAGACCCGAGACCCGGGTAAAAAACTGGTTACAATAATGAGTCTACCTGTCCGCAGCTGTCTGTGTAGACGACACAGTGAGCGTTTTGGGGGACCACTTGGGCCCCGACAGTGGCTAAGGCTGCTAAGGCGATCCACATGCAGCAAACGAGGCAGTGTTCGGTACGGTATTTTTTTCAAGTATTGGTAGCAGTTTTATATATATATATATATTTGTTTTTTTTTTGTTTAAATTCATTTTTTTATGTAGGTCGTTTATTACCAGTTGGTCGAATTCGGCGGAGAAGGCACCAAAAGTCAAAAGGAAGCACGCCGAACGTGCCCTCGGAGCACCCAGGTACATGTACGAGAAATCAAGAATTCGAGTATGTTGGTTGTTATTCGTATTGTTTTTAAATATTTTTAGACGATTTGTTTGTCGTTGTCGCATCGTTGGTTGAAGGATTTCCACAGAAAAACGTATTAAGATAGTTATTTTTTTTTTGGTTTTTTTTGTTGTTGTTGTTGTTGTGTTTTATCGTTCGCAACAGTTATATTTTTTGTCATTTTGGTGGGTGGTCGCAAGAGAATAGTCGTTGCAGGATAGGACGGGGGAGAAACCGGGACGTGTGAACCGCACGAGGACAGAAGGGTGCGCCGTACGGCGACATTGTATTGGTTTTGTTTTTGTTGACGTTGTTGTGGTTGTTGTTGTAATGGTAGTGGTAGTGGTAATGGTAGTGGTAGTGGTAATGGTAGTGGTAGTAATAATGGTAGTGGTTGTTTAGAGAATTACGTGTTGTTCCCGCACGAACGTATGTAACATATTTTTATTTAGTTTTTTCCAGTCCAGTGACCAGTTGATGCATGTACCAGGGTGTATTCGTTGCAACGTTTTGTAGTTGGTGTTGTTTCCGGTTGATAGGGCGAACATGACGGCGATAATGCAGTGCACACATACCAAGCCAGCGTTTGTCAATAGATTGAGACGCACGTGTGTACGTGTGTGTCCATGTATCGGCCACGTTATCGTGTCACAGTATAACAATCGTGAACCCGGGCACGAGTAGACGAAACAAAGCAAATTAAGAAAAAAAGGAAGAATACATTCGAATATTTGTCGGAACAACCCGTCACCGAAATTCGGTCGTCACGAATTCGTTTATTCGTGAATCCGAGCGAAAACGTGTCGGTGTGTGGGCGCGCGCGCGCGCGCGTGTGTGCGTGTGTGTGCGTGTACGTGGCGCGCGCGTCCGCGCGGTCACGGTATTTCGTGTTTTGTGTGCGAGGACCGCCAAGACAGGACAGAGTAACGACGAAAAAGGGACGATTCAAGGTGGAACGGTGGTTCCGTTCTCAGCGCACGGGTGACAGGTGGCGGGTGGTGGGCGGTGGGCGGTGGGCAGTGGGTGTCGGGTGACGGGTGACGGGCGACGGGTGACGGGTGACGTGTAACGGGTTACGGGTCACGAGGGTAGGAAATGGTCACAATCGCCACATAAATGTAATTAATCGGAGGTTCCGTAGCAGTCGTTGTAGATTCCAAAGAGCAGGGGACAATTCAGGCACGTGTGGCGTTTCAGGATGAATTTCGGGATTGGAGGGTAATTCAGGCACGTGCGTGGTCGACCATGACGGATTGTGGGGAGGTTGCGTCGGTGGTTCGTGTCGTGGATGATACCAGGGATGAAAGCGTTGACGGGACGAGATCAAACAGTATGCGTGGTAATTTTCGGTCGAAAGACGTGCGTGGTGGGTATCCAGGCAGAGGGCAAGCATGAAACAGAAAGTTGAAAGAGTGGTTATGAAACGATCGGCGAGTAAACGTGCAGAGACTGCTCTCTATGTAGTTCGCGTCTGGAACTATTCACTGTAATTTCTATAGCTAGGTACGTAGCTAGATAATTCTCATTCCATTTTTCGTCGTGCCAACCAAATACAGTCGTGCTTATGTAGAAACAATGGTATATGTATGCATATGTATCATAGTATATACATACATACAGAAATAAATACATACATACGTACAAACATATACACACGTATACGGTCATGACATTTATCATATATATATGTATATATCGTATACATCATATACATCGTATATATATATATGCGTACATAATGTTATATATAATAAAGATCAATATACAGAGATAGAAAGAGATTTGTACACGTTATAAACGATTGTGTTCGCATGCGCTTAAGCTTCGTCGTTCCTGTGGGATGTCGTGTATCCGTGTGTTATGTGTATAACCTGTTCCACATTGTACACATGGAAGTTGAACAAATTGAACCTGATTTAGTTTCACACCGACGATCGTTCTAATAATCGGAGAAACAAATTTCATTTTTTACTCCTGATACCAGGACTACAGTACAGTAATGATAATGACAACATTAATAAGAATAAATAGAGAAAATCCAAGTGGAGGGTAAAACTTGGGTCTACGAACAATGAAATGCTGTTTACTTTGTTCGTTTCGCGGTGAGCATCGAGTCCAATCGATTCAGCCGCCAATTTGGTACACATGCATGGAAATGATCGTAACGACGGTACTGTATTGAAATTGAACGCGCGTACGAAATTAAAAGAGAGAGAGGGGGGAGAGAGAAAGAGAAAGAAAGAATAAGAGAGAGAGAGAGAGAGAGAAAGAGAGAGAGAGAGAGAGAGAGAGAGAGAGAGAGAAAGAGAGAGAGAGAGAGAGAGAGAAAGAGAGAGAGAGAGAGAGAGAGAGAGAGAGAGAGAGAGAGAGAGAGAGAGAGAGAGAGAGAGAGAGAGAGAGAGAGAGAGAGAGAGAGATTACGAGAAACAAGACCAGGTATAGAAACGGGATTAGCAAAAAGATATTTATTTGATCGATACAATAGTAGCGTGGAAAGATATACAAAAGAAATGAATGGCAACAAGCAAGTAGCACCTCCTTTGGACACTTTGCATGGAAGCCATAAGTGTTCTATGTGTATACTCTATAGAAAAGCGTTCTATCGGAACGAGTACCAACTACGTAACTGATATCGTGAAGCTCCAAGTGCTTAAGCTTGCATATGCGACAAAATAAAGTGCTACTGCGATACTTACATCGGAAAGAGTGCTTCACATCGGTTTCTATAACATAGGTGTATATAGACAAGACGGAACCGTATCGTATCCGACAAAGAATGGTGCGTCTAACTTCCATCCGCCATTCTAATTGACTACCGATCAACAGATGACAGCGAATGATGAGAAACCGACGAAGAATAATAATCTCACTTTCGACTGAACTAGAATGGATATTAGCAGTCGATTCCGTCCTTTCATATCCACCGATCGGCCGTCACAGGTCGCGGACGTTAGAGTGTGGCGAATAAACCATTGGTCAAATAGTCCTGGCCATTCGAGTGCAGCTCCGGCTTAATTTGCTCCCTGTTCGTGCGGTGCCATGAACATTTATTTACGTATTTACAAAACGTAATGGCATCGACGAGTCGTGTCCAGAAACCGCGTGAAACGGGGCGCGTTTCGTGTCACTTGCGCGTACAGCGGTCTCTCTTCCCGTCCATCGACACGAACGGGAAAATCAAAACACGAATGTCGATTGCGATCGCGCATTACATTTCACGCTTCTCTTTTTTACCTCACTGTCCTTTCTTCGTCTCTTTCTACGTACATACGTATATACGTATATATGTATACATGTATATATGATATGCTATATATACATATACATACACATACACAGATATAGATATAGACATACACGGTTTTCGATATAGAACGTCGGCAAACAATCTGCGTAGCACTCTTCTCGCCTTTTTGAATCGCAAGGCAGTTTGAAAGCGATCGGAACAGGTGTAGGCCTCGGCGCGATACTTGATGCGATCAAAAGCGTGGATTATTTGATATGAAATAGAGATGCATGTACAGCGTTGTTCCGACAACACTCCCTTTGGAATCGCGACACCTCGGTAACAAGTGCAATGTGGCCCCCGGTTACCGAGACTCGGCGCGTTGCAAAGGTCTTTCTCCTTGTGCCAAGCAGTTACAAAACAATTCAGTAGGCACACGCGCGAGTTCTCTTACGCAGGCGAGTAGCGGCGAAATAATATAATTCGAAGCTTGGATATGAAGCCGACCGAACGGAGGAGGTTGGTTAGTTTTGGAGGCTGGGTCTCGGTTAGTTTTGAAAAAGATCGACTCGCATCCTCCTTTCCCGGAATATTCGAATAATGCCGATCATTCGACAAAATCAACAAAATCAACAAAATCAACAAAATCAACGATGGTTTCTCTCCGTGCCTTTTGCCTATTCTCTGTCAAGGGAAATGTAACGAGAGAACAAATGCTTCTCCTACCCTGAATCGCAGCCAAAGATATTAGTCGAATATTAGCAAACACTTTGTTCTCCTTTTCAATATAATAGAAATGCGTGGATTAGCATGAGGATGAGTCGTAACGCGAAAGCAAAGTAACTGAAGAAAAAGCACCGACCGATGGATCGATCTTTTTCACCGATTAATAAAAACGGTACTGGAACGGGGACTAAATCTAATGTGGCGATTGTGGATGAGAATCGTAGGAAGCAAACGGGGGAGTAGACGTGATTAAGTACGGATGTGATCCTAGAGATATCGGTTCCTCGCGTCTCGAAATTTCGCAACTAAAGCGCAATAGAAGCTGCGGTAGGCCCGGACGAAAGGTGGAAGGTCCTGGACAGAAGGAAGAAGGGAGAAGGGAGAAACAAGTAGATAAATGGAAAAAGAATAGACAAGATAGTGAGAGCCGTATATGCTGATTTCACGAGGCTCTAGATAATAAAAGCGGCTAACATCTACAAGGATTTAGAAACCACCGTGTGCTTGGCAACGTCTAGGTGCGCTCGGTAAGTAGAGGACGATTCTCGGTGAAGAATGAAACGCGTGGTTCGCGGTCGTGTTGTTCGTCGAAAATCGTTCAACGGAAACCTACTCGAATTTACACGTGAAAATCTTTCAAGGAGAAAATCGTCTTGCCGATCGATTCGCGAGAAAGTAGTGAAACGATCGAAAGAAGTCAAAAAAAAAAAAAACAAAGAAAAATCATAGAACAAATATTACGTACGCAGAAAAGTGAGTAACAATACAAGCACCAAGTCGACCAAATATCGTCGAAGGATGTTTAAAAAAACAAGGGAAGCAGGAAGCAAGGCTAAGACTGTGAGCAATAATGGGCGCAATATCGAGTAATACACGAGTATATATGTAGTATATATAATATAAATATAACTATTACAAGGGATTAGCGAGTTTTTGGGAAATTCTGTTTCGATAGAAAGAGATGAAATAAGAAGAAGCATTAATAAAACAAATATTCATGCATTTCTCAAGCATTATTATTACAAATACTGGCTGACTCCTTGACAAACCCCGTGAGCGTGCACGCGCGAAAACGCATTCGGGACCTTCGAAGACTCGTTTCAGATTTCTTTCTGAACTCTTTGCTGTTCTTGTGTTCTTTAAGTAATCGTTTCACACTCGTTCAACATTTTAGCTGAAACCCTATTTCTTTTGAACGGCTCGATGACGCAGACTACACGCGGCTGGATCTCCTACTCGATCCGTTTCCTCGATTAAATGGACGACGTGACAGTCTCGTAAGACGTCTTCTCGCAGCACGCGGCTCTGTTACGCTCTCTACGCGATATCGTGCAACGCGCGCGCGCGTGTGTGTGGTGTGTTTGCTGTGTGCCTCCTTGTCTCCGTGTCCTCCGTCTCCGTATCTCTGTTTCCATAGTGTCTGTGTCGCACACCCGTCTACACGCATACAAGAGTTTGAGATCGTACACGAGTCTCTCTTCGAACGCAACTATACAATCGAAACTTTCTATACACGTATCTTCTGCTTTCCTCTATCTCCTCTCCTTCCGAGTTACGCATCTTTCGTAACAGCGCGTGCACACATGCGTAGACTCACGCAACGATAGTGTCCACGCGTGTTCGTGTGTGTACGTACGTAACATCTAAACGAAAGATTCGGGACGAAACGGTACATAATTGTAAATTACTATCTATGTCCATGTAATATACGTAGTTTCTGTTCTCGTCGCTCGAGGGTTTCGAACCCTTACGCGACAGTTTAATGTATCATTGTATCGTTATTATATACCATAAGTCGCGAAATAAATCATTCGTCCGTTATGTCGACAAGTCGGTTAATCTGCGATTCGCGTCTACCTTTCTCTCTTCGTTGCACGATATCTATATGCAACGTGGATAATGTATATCATACGACTTCTTTTCTTTTCCTCGTATTTATATCTATAGATTTATATATAAATATAATTATATGTATCATGTAAGTAAATCAGACATAGTGCTTTGTTACGTGTTCTCGTCGAATTAATCGGGTACCGATGGTACACGTGTGTTCTTTGTGTGCGATGGTGTACGAGTGCAGGGGGAAGGCACTTCCGCTGTTTTTCGTTTGGTCTCCCACCGGAAAACTCGGAACCGGCAGTACACTTTTCTGTCTGATTGTCCATCGAACTCGATTTCGATCATTTCGAATAAACGCATCGTTTCTCTTACATTCCGATCTGTTCGAATACTCGTTGCACTCGTTAAAAGACTCGGTGAAACTGTCTCGCGAATTCTCTGACAACTGAAGTATAGTTTTCGTTGAAAAATGTACAAGAAAGTGTATTCGTCTGGGTAGGAAAAGCCAGCGGTTCCTGTTTCCGGCGTGGATTCCAGAAAAATCAGCCACCCTCTCGATAGTGTACAAGTGTGAACAAGACAAGGAACCCTAGAGTCATCGGTTCGTACGCGTGAGTCTTTAGAAATCGAAGGACAAGTGTACAACTGAATTTGTCTGTCTTAGGAGGCCGCTCGAAATTATTCACGAATCGTCGTTCATCGTTATATGTATATATATATAATATGTATATTGTATATTGTATATAATGTATATGTACGTGTTTTTGCATGTGTGTGTGTGTGTGTGTGTGGTACGTGTACAAGACGAGTATCAAGTGTCATCTATAAACGTATTCGATAGTTATACATCGAAAACTATCACAACGTATCGCCTTTAGAGGTATTTCAGCTAGCGCAGGTCAAAGACAGCCTCTCCGGTCTATTTTGTTCGGTAAACGATAGAAAAATTAACCGCCGTACACTCTGCCGCTATGGAAGACCGTGTTTCCTGAACAATATTCCAGTCAGAAGGTAGCGACGTGCTTGCCACAAAATGATCGTTTTGTGCGTGTGAGCGCGCCCCGTGCAACGTGTGCTGTGTCTTCGCGATTCAGACGGAGAAGATGCCTTTGTCTGTCGCGTGCGAGCAAAGGGAACCGTGGCAACGGCGAGATTTTCACGAAATTCCGGATTAAAGAACGGAAAGGTTCCGAAGCAATAGTACGGTTTGAAATTAGGCCGCTCGAATTTAGGCGATTCGAGCCTCTTCGAAGCCCGTGTTAAAAGAACTCTTCAATCCTCCCTTATGTATACAAGTAACAATTCATTCCTACTCATTTCTATGTACATATGCGAGCATGTACACTAAGAAATTGCAAGCTTATTCGATAGTTGAAAGAAAATGAATTTGACGCGAAAGTAATAGTACGATTCGATTCGAAAGTAATAGTACGATTCGTGCGCGTGGCACGGTTCCTTTCGCCCTGTCAATCGTGTAAAGAAAATCCTTACTTTTACGTACATAGATCTATAATATAGTTAAATATAATACACGTATATCCATCCTCGTCGGTACTATCGTCTTGTTTTTAAAACGGACTTTCAAATCACTGGCAAACAAGTATACGAATACACAGAACAGAGATTTCCATTTGATCCGAGAGTGACCGGTCTCGTTACATCGTTATTCCGCTCGGACGTTTACTCTTGTTCTCGGTAAGAAATGCACAATTACTAAATAACGTCAACGCGTATGCGTGTGTGTTGACCTCTGTAGAGTGTTGGTGTGTGTCAGCTTTGAAACAGTTTTGTGCGGTAGCGTGTGATTTGGTGCGCATGTGAACTGGTTTTCACTTTTCTTTGATCGGTTACTAGTTTCTCGCGTTCCTCCATCCCCTCTATCAAGGTCAGTCTCCTCGTTATTTACTATTCTTCGTGTTCTCTGTCGTTCCGTTTCGCAAATTCGGGTAAATGCATGTAACGATCCGTCACTTGTTTACTCTGATTTCCGCTTAGGCTCGCTCTCTCGTAATCGTCTCTTCTCTCGACTAAATGCGTAAGCTCGAAAGTTGCAATCGACGAGGTTCACTGTGCGCAACGAACTCCCCCGAATCGAATCCACAAAGGACAGAAGGATGACGCCTAGTGTTTCACATGCTATTTACGTGCTATCCAGATAAATATATTATTAACATTATATCGTTATTATCAATATTACCAATATTATCAATATTATCAATACTATTAATATCATTAATATTATCGATATTATCAATATTATTATCATCATCATCATCATCATCATCATCAATAATAATAATATTATTATAGCCCTAGATAAAATAAGATAGGACGATGTTTCTGCTAAGTCTATGCATACGTTAATTTTATATATAATATATATATATATATATATATATATATATATATATATATATATACGAATTAAAAGGACCGCCACGAACTCGACGGCATTTCCATTTCAATTTCATCGATGTGCAAGGTGTTTCTAGGAAACATACGTTACTATAGTTGAATTAGTTCCTAAAACTAAATGGAAAGGGCAGAGGTGGCGGATCGGTGGAACTGTTTCTAGGTCAAGATCGAACGTCGTGAACCAATGACGAACGAACGAACGAAATAAAAGGATAAGTTGAAAAGTACGATCGACTCTAGAGGTTTCCAAGACCTGCCGATAATGAAATTAACAAGTTTCCTGTTCCTCGGTTCCTTTCGTTCCTTTCTTTTCCCGTAATCACCTCTCCCCCTTCACAGTTTTCTTCAATGTAATCTACACGTTAAACGATTGAAATTAAAATCTGAGAAAACGGTAAACGAACAATATATATATAGTGAATAAAATCGATCGATTTCCAATAGCGGGCAATCGATCGGGAAACTTAAAAATGGACGTCGCAACAGCCAACTGGGCTTCGATACGTTTTAACTCTACGGATTTAAAAAGGCAAGTATCGCGCACGTGAACGTGTGACTTAGGCCGAGCATCGTTTCCGTTCATTTTGCCGTATCTCTATTTAGACGTGCACGCGTACGTACACGTATACGTACGC
The DNA here is from genome assembly GCF_051020985.1 of Nomia melanderi. Classification (NCBI taxonomy): domain Eukaryota; kingdom Metazoa; phylum Arthropoda; class Insecta; order Hymenoptera; family Halictidae; genus Nomia; species Nomia melanderi. Next base: position 24,832,305 of record NC_134999.1, on the reverse strand, counting down.
GCACACGCGTATAAAATATAAGAAATTCAAGAAAGATGCAATAAAATTTCAAAGAGACATTTCTTTCGAATACCGTCGCAACAACCGAAATAATACATAATAAACTAAACAAGGAACAAGTCGCGATAAAAGTGTTCAACAAAGTTCAAACCGTTTCTCTGCTCGACAACTGATACGACCGAGAAATTCTCAGCTCCGAGTGTCCAGAGATCCTAGCCTCTAGAAACTCCTGAGCCGAGAACCACTGAACAGCGTCAGGAGAAAAGAACGGAGAAATTATTAAGAAAAATCCCGATGACTCGTGCGGTACGCAAAGTTCAACTCTGGCAAGTCTTTATAGATCCACTTTAACAGACGTTCATCCGTATAGGTACGAAAACCTGAAATACCGAATAAACACGCCGCTGATGGACGACGTTTCGGGCTATTGAAACTCTAACTAATCCTCAAACGGAAACGAAGAAATCCAAGATGACTGAAATAGTCTTGGTGTCGTTATTCATTAGATAGTTCGAAACGCTTCAAAGTGGAATCGGGTCAATAAGGCACTGTTCACCGACAATGTCTGACTAGAAAATGAATCTATTTTCCGGAACTCTTGTTTCTTTCTTAATTTTTCCTCGTCTCCTTTAACATTTCATCGTTTAGTTCGCATCCGCCCGAAGTAGCGCATTGCTTAGTATTCTCCCTTTCATGGACAGGAATCGCGTACGACTTCTACGCTTCGGTTCGCTCAATTCCTGAATATAGTATTTATTCTCGTCATTTATTCGACTAACAATCTACTATTACGATCCCTATCGTCTTAAGCTACAAATGAAAAAGATAATTCCTTCGAAATCAACCGTTAACTCTCACTCGGTTGTCCATGCGAACGCGACACGTTACTCGACAGTCGCGAGATTTCTGCGCGACATCTCTGAGCCCGAATGAAACTTTAATCTTTCAAATTGCAAATAACTCTTCCGCCGCTTAAGAGAAAGTAAGCGAACGTTGTTTAACTTGAAAAAGAGCGTATGTGACTTTCGGGAAAGTGTAAATATCCTTGGAAATATCCGTGGAAAATGAAATTTCACGCTGCTTCTAGAATGAAACGAAAGAGATAGAGAGCGACGTCGCGCGAACAAATCTGTAAATATTTCACGTTCCTCGAACTGTCGAGCGCAGATGTTTCCCGCGTGAGAGTTAAAAGAGCCAAAGGACCGGGAAATCTGAAGACCGACGGCGTGGCGTCCGCGAGCGAAAGAGAGAATGCGAAGGGCCCAGAAGAAGGAACCAGAACGTTCAACGGGAAGAGAAGACAGTGCGTCTCTCTTCTCCTGTTCTCGAACAAACAGTTTACGAGGTCTTCATCTTTTTGTACGGCTGCATGATCACGCCGGAACTGACGGGGATCGCTACTTGCGGTTGCGCCGCGATGGTAGCCGGATTCGGAATTTGTGGAATTTGCGACACACTCGGTACGCCGGCCGCTACGCCGGCAGCGACTCCGGGGACACCGGGAAGGACCGTGTACGGGTTCTGCACGTACGGGTTGCCCTGAGCCGCGGCGGCCGCCGCGGCAGCGGCAGCGCTGGGAACGGTCGGTATCGAGGCTTGAACGTAAGGATTCGGCAGGATCTGCTGTCTCATCAGGGAGTAAGGATTGATATGAGTGCCCGCCGGAGGTCTCGAGTAGGCGAGAATCCCCGCCGATAGCGGAGAGGTCAGGGCCCCTGGAATACTGGCTAGGTTCGGGATGACTGGTCTGGGCGTCGCTGCCGTGGCTTGCAGCCCAGCTAAAGCCGGATTCCCTGCCGCGGCCGCGGCTGCGGGATTCACCAAGGCCTGTTTGTTCAAAGCTACTCCGGTGTAATTCAACGCCGTCAGTTGATTGATAGGATACGACTGCGACGCTTGCGAAAATTTGATGGCTTTCGTGAAATTCTTCTGGGCAACCTCCTTCGCCAGAGCGGCTGGGTCGAGATGAGCCGGCAGCCCGGACGCCATGCCGAGGCTGTTCAGCATGTTTAGACTGGCGACGTTCGAGGGGTTGTAGTTCGACATTGACGCCATATTCGTCACCGACGGCACGTTCGACATGGACGCCATGGAGGCCATAGAGGCCATGGAGACCATGTTGACTACACCGGGCATGGACGTCAGGCCAGCGACCGAAGTCAGTGGACTCATCGCCGGCTGCACGGAAGCAGCGGACAACGCCAACTGGTTCTGTATTTGCTGTTGCTGCTGTTGCAACTGGTGTTGCTGTTGCTGGTGCTGCTGTAACTGGTGCTGTTGCTGTTGATGCTGCTGCTGCTGTTGTTGTTGCTGCTGCTGTTGCTGCTGCTGCTGCTGTTGAGTCTGCTGCTGTTGGTGCTGTTGATGCTGTTGGTGCTGCTGATGCTGTTGATGCTGTTGATGCTGTTGATGCTGTTGCTGTTGCTGTTGGTGCTGTTGGTGCTGCGTCTGCTGGTGCTGGGCTTGCTGCTGAGCGATCGTCGAGGGACTCGAGTGATTCAATTCGGGGGAGTTATGCGCGTTTTCGGCGTCGTGATTCTGCGTCGCATTCGGCTGCTTGTTATTGCCGTTACTATTGTTACTGTTATTGTCAGCAGTTGGAGGCGGTGGCGGTGGGTTGTTGCAAGGATCCATCAGCACGCCATTGTTGGCGTCGGCGCAGTTATTGACTGTGGCGCCACCGGTACCCTGGGAGGAGGAGGAGGACTGAACCACCACCGCGTGGTGGTTGCTTTGCACGTTCGGGGGTTGCACGACCGATTGGTTAGAGGTTTGGGTGGGTAGGGGTGGTGTTCCAGTGTACTCACATGACACAGGCACGAAGGGCTGCTGCAGCTGCATTAACTGTTGATAGGTCGTCGCGCCGGTAGGCTGATAGACCGGCATGCCGGACTTGTCGCCCGCCGGTCGTTTATACGGAACCATTCCTGGGAAGACCTGCAAAAGGAAGGGCAGATACGTTTAAGAGGGGCCTCGATTTCTCTTTTCCTTTCTTTCCCTTTCTTTCCCCTTCCTTTTCCGTTTACCTCTTCGAATTTACGGTTTCGTGTTTGTAACGGTTCCGCGGTCCAATGACGCGAGAAAACTGCCTCCCACGGGATTTGCGTACGAGGAGGCAGCATTACCGATAAATTACTTAACTCGACAAAGATTTTAAAGGTATCCTCGATACACCGCTTGCAGCTCGTTGCAAGAAATGCTCGAAGGAAACGGTACAGTTGCTCGAGAGAGTCAGTCGTTAGAGAAACGGTGCGTTCACGTCGATTCGCACTCGAATCGTTCTGGTTCTGTTTCGTGTTCTTTGCTTCGTCTGTTTCGGGACAGTTGTACTTAAATAGAATGGACTTCGAGTAACGAACTGTGCGAATGAAATACTGCGTAAACGGTATGAATCAATGGTTAGATTCTGCACTTACAAAGTTCTCGTAGTAGAACGATCCGACAGACTTCACGTCCATCTGCAACAAAGACAGGATTGGTTTCAACTAGTTTCGAGGAGGAGGTTGCGTCTGTATTATTGAACATATCGACGGAACGATGGCAATTAAGGGAGCGTGGATGGAGGGGTCGGATCGGTGAATTTTCAAGAGAAATAGAATAATTGGGCTGTGGATTGCACACGAGAATGGTAGGTTTGCAGTAGTAACAAGTAATCAGTAGTAATAATACAGTAGTGGTAGTAGTGTGTAAAAGTTGTGCCGATGACGCAGCTTGCGGCGACGTTCCCAAATGACGACGTTCGTTGTTGGATAACTGTAAAATGTTCAGTATTCCTTTCTTTCTCTCCGCTGTGTTTCAACGGTTGTATGTCGGACAGAGAAAGCGTGTCGGAAAGACCAGCCACAGTTTCTATTATGGAACAAGACCGTCGCGGGGCCAATTAAACTGAGGATCGTTGCTGCTGTTTTCATTGGAGAATCAAATAGATCGATTAAAAACGCATCGTTGACGAACGTTAACTCGGAACGTGACCGTTCTCCGGTTCACGGAGAAGAGAAGGATTTCTATTTCTTTTTGCTTCGGTTTCGGTGGAGGGAACTTCCCCGTGATATCCGCCGTATTCCGTTCGTCTGACGCAACAGCTGTACAGTAATCGTAGCGAGGCAAGGAAGTTGTTACAGACGAAACTAGGAGAAGAGAACATTTAACGAAAAGGGGCTTCAATAAAAATTTCATTAGACGCTCCTCTCCTCGATTGACCATACTCGCCGACGACACACACTCGGTACGGAGGGCGGAATGCGAAAAACGAACAAACTCGTACAGATCGAAGTGATGAGAGAGTTAGAAGCTGCATAGTTCGGATGCAAAAGCTGGAAAGCCGATAAGGTCCGAGAGAATAGAGAGGAAGGGGGGCAGCAGGTCGGTGTGCTCGTGAATCGACAATTTGCGAGACATTTTTCTGGATTTCGCTCTGTAGAATACTCCTAGGAAACGTACGATCAACTGCTGACCAGACGATATCAGGCTTCGGTGTAATTAACCAGGTACACAAGTACAAATCCTCTTGCAAAACAGTTTGCTCGTTACAAACACGGGGCAAAGGAACATTGTTGCAAGCTTGGATGCAGTCGATAAACTTCCGTCTGACTTTAGAAGATGTACACGGCGTGTATACACAGGCTGCTAAAAAATCCACGGTTTCTCAGAACAGATTAATTCCTCTTGTCTTTCGATTCATTTGAAAATTATTCGATATCTTTTCTGTTCTGGTGTGCGTGTGTGTGCGTGTACTCTATACTTACTAGAATATTCTTCTTTCGTAAACTCTCTAGTATGAGACCTCGACTAAAACAGTTACCGTAAACGTTACACTGTACGTTTCAAGAAATTCCAGAGAACCAAACGAATACCAGTAAATACCAATTGTGATTCATACTTGTTCATTCTTCTAATTTCATCGTACGGAAGAAGAGTCTCGGAGTATTAACTGGACGATTTACAGTGAATTTTCACAGGTTACATAGAATTTCGAGCAGAAATGATTCTATCGGTGGATTCGTACAAGCGAACGAATAATTTTCAAGCAAAGCGGAAGACAAACACAGTCTTTACCAATGCGACTCTTTGTTTTGAACACCTTGCACAATCACGGGACAAATATCTGCTAAGGGAGTCACAGGCTGTCGACAGACAGAGAACAGAGAACAGAGAACAGAGAACAGAGAACAGAGAACAGAGAACAGAGAACGGAGAATGGAGAACAGAGAACAGAGAACGGAGAACAGAGGAAAAGGAAACGAGATACGCGTGGGCGTCGAAAGAAAGTAAAGATCGTCAGAGAGAACGAAGAAAGAAAACGAAGAGAGAAGTAGCGTTAAGAAGGTAGGCAAGTGTGTGAGTACGTGTGTGTAAGCGGTCTACTGTGCTCTTAGCAGTTCTGACGTGGCTCTGAAACCAACATACATATAGAGTTCGTCTGGCAAAAAAGGAAACAGGACGAGAAAAAAAACAAGTCACGAGCCCCGGAGAAAGCCGAGTGAAAAAACACCGCGGGTGTACCATGGCTCGCTGGTACGATAGAAAAAAGACAAAACTTCCGGGTCATCGTCCAGAGCGTCGAGGGGATGACATATTACACCATCACCTCGGTAGTCGCTTAAGCACAACATGCATCATCGGCGCAAGCTTGGAGTTTACACAGATCTAACGCTCCGTAAACGCAGCACCAACATATATTCTCGATTCTCCGATATACTCTTGTTCGATTCTTTCGTATCGATCGATTCCCTCGGTTAACTTTCTCTCTTTTGACAGCCCGAAGATGGTCCTGACGTACGGAGATTAGAGTCGACGGTTTCGTCGCGGTATACGCTGCGAAGCACGCGCGCACGACTATTCTGCTCTTGAAATATGAAACATGAAATACGAAATACGAAATACGAAATGCGAAACAGTGAAACGTGAAAACAGTCTTTCGAGACTTTCAGAGAATTTGGCATACAGTAAGGTTTGGATTAGAAGTTTATTCAGAAAACGCGATGTTTCGATGTTACATTCGAATCATTACGTTTGAAGAAATTTCCCAATAACGGATATTGTATCTTTCAGTAGAAACAACGATGGTTTTGCGACGAGGAAACAGTACGACGAACGATACGAGTGAAATTAGTGAAATCGCAAAGTATAGTAATATTTGAAGATATTATTCAAAGAAATATTCTGACCTGTCTGTTGTAGAAAAATTACCGATGCATAGGTGATCGAATCCGAGCCTTACTGTATCTTGAATTTCATGGAAATGCGCGCGTGGCTCGGCCCGGTAAGCACAGCTGCCGATCGAATCAGTCTTCTCCCGGCGCTGACAAAGGATTCGCCACGAGGTGAATTAATGTCAGTCGCTTGAGTGCCACGAGTCATTCCAGAGATCCGGCTCTAATCGTGATTGCGAGTCTTTCCGAGCGATGCCGAGTAAAAGTACTACTACTACTACTACTACTCATTAGACGCGTGTCTTTTCTTCAACGTTTCGTACGAAATGTATTCGCGACGATTATGGAAAATTATGAAAAGTTCAAGGAAAGCTCGTAAAAATGACGACAAATGTACGCGGCGCTCAAACGGTTTAAAATCAATAGTACACTGGTATCAACAACCACGAACGTTTTGCATTTAACTTCGAACAGGAATTTTCAGTTCCAACGGTCAGCTAATTCGTGGCTGATGATCGAGAAACGAACAATAAAGCGATCAATAAATACATTACGAGGCGTAAGCTCCGATACGGACAACATTGCAACGAATGACAGTACGAAGCGAAATCAACGAGGAAACTCGAAGAACGGAAACCGAGAAATAAATGTTTCTTTTTCTCACGAAGAATCCAATGGCGTACGTACGAATGCGATAGATGTGGATATCGTATAAAAAAGAAGGCAAGAGAAAAGGAAACGAAAGGAAAGAGAAGGGGGAACGGAAAATGAGAGAAAGAGAGGTTCGCGGAAAATATGTGCGGTGAAATTAAAAGTACCGGGTCGAATAACGCGGATTCTCGAGCCCTACGGAGCGTGCGACCGGAACACGCGGAAAATATTCCTCGAGGACCGTGTACCGTTGCCCCGAGGCCAAACAGAAAAATCCAGCGGGTCTTGTTAGAAATAAAAAAAATGAGAAACAGGAGCTAGAGCTCTAAGCGCGCTCGGCAGTGTATTCACAATCGCAATGACTATATTCGTAACTTAAAGATACGACTACGAGGAACTTACGGAAAATGGCCCCCGGAACTTTGCGACGTTTCTTTTGTTTGCGGTCGTGTACGCTCATTTACGCTCATTGGGTTTCATGGAAATCGAACTGGTCGATTAACGGTCCCTGACACTGATATTTCCCAAGAAACTCGAAGCTCGAAGTTGAACGGTTAACCAGGCAATGTCTCGATCACGAGCGATTTTCCGAGCACAGTTAACCATAAACCATAAACCATAAACCGTACACCATACACCATACACCGTAAACCATAAACAAAGGTGAATCTCTAACCACGTGTAAGCATAAAGAAAGAGAAAACAGAAGAATGCAGAATGCTTTGGCGATCGACCGAGTCGAGTAAAAGAAAGAGGACAGAGGGGAGGAAAACGAGTGAGAAATTCCATGGTCCGATTGACAAGTTGAAGGCAAGAAATGTGTCCTTCGATCGTCCTGGCTAGAGAAAGCTCGATGGGGGCCATTTTCGTAAGGTCCAGCTACGAGAAAAGGAAAGTGTACTTCATGCATAAGCCGTGGTACCATTAGCAGATCATCATTGGAGTCGCGCATCCGCTTCTTGCCGAGTTCGATGCTCGCCATACTGGCGCTCTGAAGTCCTCCGGGAACCGCAGTCGCGGGAACTCCTGACACTCCGCCAGCCAACGCGCTCATTCCCGCCACGTTCGTTGGCATCGTCGCCGTCTGCTTTTTATTTTCAGATTTCGTACGACAGATCGTCCAAGTGTTCCCGTGTTTCACGGACAGTATTATTTTTCATATTTTCCATATGGTTTGTTTGATTTGTTATTTTCATGGTCGTACGGACACACCGTTTCCGCAGCGCATCGTTCCCACGTGTGCACGTGTATCGATCACGGTCATAGTCGTTTCATTGTTCCATGTGTGCCCGTGGAAGCAACGACGACCGTCGTTGCGCACACAGTTTTTGTCACGTGTCACGTGCGTATGCGCGCGCGTGTTTATTTGTATTTTGTTTAATTTTTTTGTTCATTCATAATGGTTTCATTCGTTTTGCGTGCGCGTTTTGCGATCATCGATCGATTAATTTTCATTCGAACGTTCGTTGGACGTTTCGTAGTCCGGGCGCATGGATATTTGATCGGCGTGATTTGTCGGCAGGCGTTAATTGGCAGGTAGCGAAGCGCACGAAGGTTTTGTCAGCAAGCGTGAAGAAGCATCGTCAGGCGGAAGAGGGCAAGATAAAAATCAAAAAAAGAAAACAGACCAGTTGAAGCTAAAGGCATAGACAGAACAGTCGCGATCATTTCTTTGAATAATCGTGTTCTTTTGAAATTCGGAAGAGATATATATATATATATATATATATATATATATATATGTATATACATGTTATAGTATATATAGATAGGTATACACACGTAAACATATACAGATATATGTATAATATGAGTGCACATTATGGCAAGTGTATATAGTCGGTTTCATCTGTAATGTCGTACGCCCCAAGTGAACGCATTTGCGTGCAATATTCGCGACTGACGAAATATTTTGCGGTAAAACGACACGCAAATTAATATGCATCTGCGTAGACGTAACACGCTTCTCGGGTTGCCCGTGCAAGTGCCAGTACACCACGCTGACGTAATTACTCGTATCTATCTTGCGATTCGATCGCTTCTCGTTGGCCACGATCTCGTTTTACATCGGACAGGGAAAACTGGAGAAGCGTGTATTCACAGTCGAACCGCCGCGCATCTTTTACGCGATAAACATACAAAAACACAACACCGATATTGCACCGATAAACAAAACTACCTTCCTGAACACGAGTCATCCGAAACGCCTACCAATTGAATTTCTCAAGGGAAATCGAACGTAGTTGCGTACAGTAAGAGGCGAATACAATCTTTCTATCGATTTCAATAGAGACATCTTTATAGAATTTGTACGTTAAAGGTCAGCCTAACGTGCGTTTTCTTAAATCTCTCTTTTCAAAGAATTCTCAGTCTTTTACAGAACGTATAAATGTAACGGGAAAATCTAAACTAGCCTTCAGTGTTATGCAATGCACTTGAAACTTGCGAAATTATATAGGGTATTTCTTGCACCGAAAAAATAAAAAAACGACCAGACAAAAATGTAGCTCCTTCTGCTAACGGCTTCTTACTGTACGAATACTTGCGTGATTCGTTAAATCACAGCCTCGATAGAAAAGAAAAAAAGGAAATGCGTTTACTCGGATACTATGTGGCCCCTAAAAAAACTGGCAATAGAAATGGTAAAAGAAACCAAAGTTTTTATGGCGATGGCGACGACGACAATGACGACGACGACGACGACGAAGACGACGACGATGATGACGATGACGATGATGCTGATGGGACGATGACAACGACGATGGAAATGACGATGACGAGGACGACGACAAGGACGACGACGACGACGACGACGACGACGACGAGGATGATGGTGATAATAAGAATAGTGACAACAGGATCAATAGGCAAGTCTGGGCGTCATCAGCAACCATCTGCGAACTAACAGTGCTAATATTAAGTAGAACGAACGTCCATGTAGCCCGACGTGGCGTCTCTAATGGGAGCGCGAACGGTGTTCCTGGTAATTAAAAATAAAGTATCGAGTTGTCGATAAGAAGGCGGCGGGGGGATAACGGGGTCGGGGATCGGAGCGAGGAGGAGGGCGGGTAAGTGGTGGGAAAATGAAAGAAGTGAGCGGGTTGAAAGGAAAACGGAGAATTCCATTTGATCGTCCATCGGGTTATCGGCTGGCGTTTCTGACTCCGGCAACACCTGCAATAATCGGGGCTATCTGTCGAAATTTATTAGTTTCGCCAAGATATCTTTCGCTCGTATCGTCCCGCGCGATTTTTCTCTCTGGTTTCTGCGTTCTCTGTCCCCCTTTGCCGTCGCGCGACAGAAACAAGGGAGAAAATCGAGCGGCGTGGCGCCGAGACTCGAGACGACAATTCTCTTTGTTCCTGAAAAATTCAATTTGCAGATTATTTCTTATTTCTGACTGGTTGTTTGTTGTATGTTGCTGGTTATTTGTCATTTGTTATTTCGTGTTTTCGATGGTCCACGTCCCGTTGTTCCGTCGCTGGCATGGAGTCGGCATCGTTGGTCGGCGGTCGATTCACGGGTACGTGCGTATCGAGACGTGGTACGTGTGCGGGTACGTTGCGTGTGCGTGTACATGTGCGTGCGACGAATAGTGTGCTATATTCGTACGAATCGATAATGGACAGACTCTTATCGGCTGATCCATGTATCTACAATGCCTGATCCGTATACTTTTTTGTTGTTTTTTCCTCTCTGTAGCTAGCAATATGGGGAGAGATTTTTCGTGTTCGTACATTTGACAAACATTCAGATATGGCGTAGCAATTCCGAAGAGTGCATTTCATTGCATTGATTCGATTAGACCGATCGACGATACCGGCGCGAGAGGCGCGGCGGTGAGGTCGAGGTTAATCGATCTAATGGAAAATCACGGCGGGCCACGAGAGAGAACGAATAAACGCCGGTCGCCAGTCGCTTCGAATAGATCAAAGGCTGCTATCGGCTGGTCATATTAGTTTATTCGCTAAATTTCATTCTCCGCCCGCCATTCCATTTTTATGCCTGTAATTTTTTATCGAAACCCTGACCGTTTCAACCCTTTGCGGTCGCGCATCGACGTAGGACCGACGATTATTTGTTTGACAAGTTACGTCGCGCACCGGCTACACAATTTCGGACGGTGTATCCGTATCTGATCGAATCACCGAGAGTTTATCGTTAATTCCGCGTCTACCGAATTTCCACGCAATTTCCACGCAATTTCCTACGGAATTTCTGTCCCAGAAACGCGCACCGATAAATACAGTAGCGATCGTTGGGTTATTTCTGCGGCTCGGTTGTCGTTTATAAGAACATAATCAAATTGAAATCAGCTGTGTTAATCGTTCAAATGTCGCGCGTAGTAATCGAATAAACCGGAGTAACGTGTATGCCGCGACGAGTTGAAATTTGTTAGCGTCGTGCCGACGTAGGGTCGATACAGGGTCGATACAGGCTCGACGATACAGAGCACTCTATTCGGGAGAATTTCGGAGAAGTTTGTCGAATGAACGGCTGTACGGTGCAACCACGGTGAAAGTTCAGTCTGAAAATGCCGGCTAAAAACTCGAGGCAAATTCGGCCGAAGGTTAGATCCGTAACGAAGGAACGCGTTATGCACCCTTGGGAAATTGAAAACCACTTTTAGAGAATGAGACTTCCCTGCCAACAAGCTGGTCTGCCGCAATCATCCATGTGAGACTTTTCTTCCATTGTGTCCGGGTGTGGCTGCAGGTCTTCCGCGCGACGTCGCTGAAAATGTCTTTCCCGCGTTTTCGCTCTCGTTTTTTTCTCTGTCCTTTTATCCTCTTTATTTTTACTACTTTTCGCTCTCTATTCCCCGGACAATGGACAATTTCATTCCCCGAAGACAACATACGAGGCGGAATGTCGGAACGAGAAGTATAATATTCCCCTTTATTCGACAAAAAAAGAAAGAAGAAGACAAAAATTGTTCACGTTTCGTCAGGAAATGTCCTTGGACGCAAGCACAAACTGCCACGTACGATTCTAATGGAATCCCGTTCTATGGCGATTAACGTACAGTTGCGGCGTATCCACTCGTTTACACCGTTCTACACCGTTTTACAGTTTTAGTTGTGATCGTGGTCGTGTCGCATAGAGGATAACGATGCTACTCGATCGAATGTTTCCGTAACGAGCGTCGATCGCGAGGAAATCAAGACCGAGTCGCGCGAAATGATCGTTCTACTCGAAACAACGACGCTCGGTCCTCGAACGTTGTCGCGAACTCGCGCAACACGGACGAAAGCGGATTCTAGCAACGCAGTTTTCTCGTTCCCGAACCCGGACCCGGACCCGCGCCTCCCAACAAACCCATCGGATATGACTCTCTGGATGTACAATGCATCCGTAAACGTTATTCATTTTCTTCCCTCTTTTGTTTCGTTTTCTTTCAGGGTTCGACAATTCTCAGTGTAGCGTTTTTGTGTTGGGCAGCAAAACAGCAGCGAGGGTTGATAGCCGGGGTTCGTGCAGCACAGCTTGTCAGCAGAGTGGTGTACGTGTCATTCGTAAAGATACATGTCACTTTAACTACTTTCTTATTTACAGGGTCACGACCACGCTCCATTTCGGCACTCTCGTATCGTCGTTGAAAACTGGACGATAGAACAATGTTTTCGGGAATCTTGGGGAAATCTGTGCAAACGAATTTCAGTAATCTAACCCGTCGAGTACTCTCATTACGCGTCGGTTCGGTTGGAACGAATGGTTTGCAACCAACGCTATCGAACGAAGCTAACGTCGTGTGCTGGTTCTTATGTATCGACAGTTGTTATCTGCTCGAAACTGAATCGGCCAAACGATATCCAACCTCGTTTACTCGTTCACGGTACTGCGAGCAGTTTCGTCGAGTAAATTTCCCTTGAAAGCTAGGCTTTCGAATGCGTTGGGTCTGTGACAACAGATGTCGAAGAGCCGAAGAGGGAAAGCTCTGTTTCGATCGCTGTGTCGGCGGAACGTGGCTGACGCGAGGCTCGTCCCGAAGCTAAGATATCAACCGGAGGACACCGAGCAGAGTTCACGATACTCTCGCACGGTTCGGAAACACTTGTTGGGCCAAATTCGTCTCGAGTCGAAAGGTGAGAGATTGAAAGCTGCTCGATCGAGAAGAGAAATGGAGCGATCGCGTGTAACTGCGTAAACGTCTGGTACTCGTTACGACCTATGTACCGAACAGGTGATTGGTGTATTGCAACTAGTTCTTTGCACCTGGATAGCTGCGATAGGCTGCTAGAAAGAGAGAAAGAGAACAGTGGTGTTTGGTGATGTTAACAAGAATTCTGCCTCGTGTACTACTCACTACACGCTACGGGAACGGGCTGAACATCATACAGGAGAATGTAAAAACGGACGAACACAAAAGCGACAAACATGATATACAAGGATACTTGGGATTCGGAATACCTTGTACAATCCAATTAAAAGGGCGGACGATCGAGAAACAATATAGAGGATCGTACAAACGAATAATAATAATAAGAATAATAATAAGGGTGGGGAAACAGACGAAAAGGAGGATGAAAGAAACAGAAGAGTCTCTGGGAACTAGTATAATATATAAAGTCAGCGATAACCGTATCGAGTTAGACGTCGGAATTTCTTTTTCGTTTTCTGCTCGACCAACCGCGACGCGAATCGGTCGCGTAGCTAGGTTTTCAACCTTTCGATCTATCGTCGCGTTCGATGACAGCCACTGCTTTTATCCTGCTACAGAATTATCAGTTAATTACGCTTCGACGGCATACCGGTTACGGCTATCGCGTAATTCGAGCACTGCGCAACTATTGGCCAATTTTACTTGTGGTTCGGTCACCTGTCTCACGTGCGACAGTGCTATACATGTATCGATATGTACGTATCACTGTACATAGATCTATGTACGTGTATACATACACACACACACATATATTATATGTAATATATATAGGTATATACATATATAACATACATATATGTAGAGAAACAGAGAAAAAGAGAGAGATGGAGGTAGATAGAGATATATAGATAGAGTTCGATACGTGTGTAGTAGCGTATTCAGAGTACATATGAGGGACTACTGCGTTCAAGGGGGAAGCTCGACCTATATACTCGACGTAGATTGGCGAAAAGCAGCGCAGCAACGAAAGCTCTTTTTCACGCAAACCCAAGAAACTGAAGAGAGGGCTAACAGTACACATGATAGATTCAAGTCAGAGTTTCAGTGAAAGAGAGAGAGAGAGAGAGAGAGAGAGAGAGAGAGAGAGAGAGAGAGAGAGAGAGAGAGAGAGAGAGAGAGAGAGAGAGAGAGAGGGGGAGAGAGAGAGAGAGAGAGAGAGAGAGAGAAACAGAGAGAGTTAGAGAGAGTTAGAGAGAGTTAGAGAGAGACAGATATAGATAGACAGATAGAGAGAGAGTGAATGGGGACGAGTGCTTGGGAAGGGTGGAACGTCGTATTTACGCGGGTAGGAATCGTATGCGTGCACTTCGAGGCCTCTGTTCTTTGTTTTCGTGAAACACTGTTGCTGCTTCGGCTTCTCGATTACTTTTTAGGCGAGCCGAATCACTCGCGCAGCGACTATCATGTATCCGTCGACTGGGTTAAACAGTTTCGTGAGGTGTACCATACATGTAGCCCATCCCTGGACATTAGACCGAGTTACAACGAAATTTCGATGTTCCTCGATCGGAAGGTGAATCGAACCAGCCCATGCATTTCGTTCTTCCCCTACTCGCCAATTAAAGCCACGAGACGAACACGTATGCCCACGATACAGACTTTCACCGCCACCGCACCTTTTCGCCAAGCTCAGCGATCTAACAGACATTCGATGCCCAATTTTCAGCGCAGATGAAAAAAAAAACACAAAATAAAAATGTACAACGGTACAAAATATTCGCACATGAAGCACACGCAACATGGAATGAGAAAGAAGAGATAGAGAGGCTTGAAGATAGTTGAAGTGAGATCGGGAGACCAGGATCGAGAAACTGTTGATTGATCTGGATTTTTATCGCTGTACCCATTAACGCAGAAAATTATTCCGGATTTGTTAATGGATCCAACGACGGGGAATCCAAGCACGACGATGTCCGAACTTGAAACTGAAACTGAAAGAAATTGAAATAACAAACATTCCTTTCCTGCGACGAGCACGGAAAGCTTGGTCGTTGCTCGATTGTTTAATTCCCAGTTGATTATCAAGGGCTTAGCTTGATCGTTCGACCGACGACGAGAGTAAGTAAATAATATTCCACATAAAGGTATCGGTATTTCTGCGGTATCGCCGCAGTATTTCTGCAGTATTTCTGCAGTTGCTGGGAGCGTTCGGCTTCCGGGAGATAATGCTAAAAGGAACATTCGTCGTGCGATGATCGTTACGGTTTCGGCAAGAAGCGAAGATTAAACGGACAGAAGGGGATAAAAGGCGAACAGTGAAAAGGATTCTTGTGTAGCTTCGATGATTCCTTTAAAGAGGAGGTGGCAGGGAACATGGTAAAAACATTTTTCGTGCTTCGAAGACTGAGGAACGGATGAAAATCGAGGAACAGAAACACTAAAGTTATGAAATAGATTTTGTGAAAAGTATAGAGTTAGAAACAGGAAAGAGTTAATAATGATAGAGAGAAAGAGAAAGAGAAAGAGAAAAAGAAAGAGAGAGATTAATAGAAAGACAGACAGAGATAAGAATAGAGGTACAGATGAAGGTATAGATAGAAATAGAAACAGAGTTATAGTGACAGAGATAGATAGATATAGATAGATATAGATAGATAGAGAGAGAGATAGGTAGAGAGAAAGAGAGAGAGAGAGAGAGAGAATGCATTACCGCAATGCTAGCCCGAGATTGTGCGGCCTTAATGTGGGCTTGAAGGTGCAGAGGGGGGTGGAAATAGCGGCAGGGGTCCCGATTGCATCGGCCCTTGACAGCGTCCATGCAGACCGTCACAGAGCCGTCCTCGTTCGCCTGCACCGTCTCGAGGGGGTGCGCAAACCGGCACTCCGTCTCGCCGCGTTTGCACGCCCCGCGTTGAAACTCGCGACATACCTACAGCAAGAGCGAACACGCATGGCATGGCACTCTATCTATGTGGCCAAAGGGGGCTGGGGGGCCGGGGGAGGGGCGCAAAACCGGGGGGAGGGGCAGCTCTGGGAATTTGTTGGCTGAGACGGTGAACTGGTGTGTGACCCATTCCTTTTTCACCAAGATACCTCTCGCCGTCAACGTTCTAGCTGGCTGGATCGACGCTTCATTCGATGGGGTAGGTACAGGGATTGGGGAACGGATGTGTCGGAGGAACATGACTCCACTGGATGGAGCCAGGGGAACAGTGATATCGAGATACCAACCAAAGTTGCTTCTCTCGGTTGGTACCTGTTTGTGGTATGCTGGAGAAATAGTGATACTGTCGATCAGATGAATTCGGTAGCGTGTTTTCGGCTATGGGATTTACTTTGGATTCCGGTTAAAACATAGTCAACAGTCACGAAACCTCTGGAGACTTATTGTACGTTACTTAACAAACTTTTTACATTTTCATGTATGTATTCCTTTACTGTGGACTATGCTGAGCAACCTTCTGCTTCTGTTTGGGAATCTTTCGGTGTGGTAGATGAAACGAGGATGTAATGTGTTCCCGATAGAGTAGAAATACAACGAAAACAAAAGAAAGCAAATCACTTTTCTGTAATTATTTCGTAGGTTATTAAAGAGATGAAAGATTTATGTTTCTGCCCAGAATAAGCGAGTGGAGTGAATTTTCGAATAACTATAAATATTAATTCTCTGATACAAACGCAAGTAAACATAGGACAGAAACAATACTTAATTCATAATAAAAAATGGTTCTGCTCGCCACTGTACTTGATCTAACCTCACAGTAGAGGGTAGTTGTAAATAATGAAAGAAAGAACAATGAGTAATAGAGACTGAAATGCCAAGAAAAATGATGTTGCGCTAAATACTTCACCGTTAGTTCCACCTGCGTACTAAAACAAGAACAACAAACTGCCATTAAATTTCTGAAATTCTTTCGGTTCTTCTCTTACCTCTATACCGGCACATCGATGATCACGTTCAAAGGAACTCGAATCGAATAAAGGAAAAATCGCAGGTGGAATTAAAGCTATTCTTTTTCACGTGAAATATTCAACCGAGGAAGTGTTTTAAGAGGAATATCGGAAGTGTCTCGGGGCAAAAGGAAAGACAAAGAGAAAGCTGTGTGTGTCCGTGTCCGTGTCGGTGTGTATGTGCGTGTGCGTGTGTGTGTGTTAGAGAGAGAGAGAGAGTGAAAGAAAGAGAGTTAGACAGATAGAGAAAGAAAGAGAATCATAGACATGGAGAGATAGAGAAAGAGAAAGAGAGAGAGGGAGAGAGAGAGAGAGAGAGAGAGAGAGAGAGAAGAGAAAGAGAAAGAGAGAAAGACTAATGTACAGAGTAGTGGGAGGATCGAATGATACAAAAGAGCGCCCCATTTCTGGAAGTCGGGTCTGTTTTCGAAGTATGAACAGCCAGCCTGACTTTGTTTCAGTCGTCATCTGTTCCTTCTGGCCGTTAATACGACACCCCGATCTGCTGACATCGTCTGAAAGATTTATTTTGACACACTTCTCTCGCGCTTCGAGCATTCGTATAATTTTCATGAAAATTCCATGTCGGATCGATCGGGATACATTGAAATATTCGGAACTCGCGAAGCTCGAGATCGAGATCGAGTCGCGCGATCGTAACTAGGTTGCGAGAATGTCAAAGATTGGGCCATATCAACGCCCAGAAAAGAAGAGCACATCTAATCACTACTCTACTAGGTGGATCTAAATACCGTGTTCTGTCAAATAGGCGTCGCTCGCTGGTTTCGGTGTACCTTCGCCCCGCCCAATAAGGTCAGAGGACACGGAGTATCGGACGGCTATTTTATAGGTGAAACAAAAGGGGCGGAAATGGGGGAGTTGTTCAACGGACGCCGCGACAGAGGGCATCCTCTCAATGTTCTATCAATTGGGTTAATTCGCACAAGTGTTAGAGGATTTTTCAGGCATGCATCACTTACTATTTTCGGCTGTTTCTTTTCCGTCACGATGCACAGGCATCCCGAAAAGCGTATCGGTTCTAAACGAAGGAATTCGAGTACGCCAGCCTATCGAGAGAATCGCGTACGTTGCACCGTCGATACGATTAACGTATCCGTGCGGAGAACGATGGAATTAGAAATTAGCAACTTTGACGCGAATCTATACTCGAATCGTAACATAGGTGAAACAACGAACCGTCTGTTCGGAATAACGTTGAACTTTTAGGAAGGTTAGGTCGCGCGTTCCCCTCTGTGCATCGTGAATCGTGGAATTCGGAAGACGCATTCGAGTCTTCCGTGTGTGTTGCAGTGAAGCGTACACAGAAAATCAAGCGTGGATCAATTTGGCAAGGTTGTCCTAGCAAGCTGAACTGCCGGTGGCGATTGTGTGTTAGGAGGGTGAGACAGCCAAGCGAGCGAGTGTAGCATGCGCAAAACGGGCCGACAGTGCTCACTTCTCTTCCGTTTTCTCTCCTTACTTGCTTGCTTTTCCATTCATATTCATTTTCTTTTCGTCCATATACCGTTCTATTTCCGTTGAGACGCGTGAACACTCTCGTGGGCACGCGATCTCTCGACCTCCTCGGCCGGGAGCGCGCGCGCTTTCGCCGAAAGCCCGAAAACTCGTTAGAAACGCGCGCACGGGAATCGAACATTTAACAAAATGCACGCATACCTACACGCACGCACAGGCACGCACACACGCGCACACACGCGCACGCGACCACAGGTACATACATGTTTAGTCACACACAGGCGATGCACGGATCGTACACGGAGATTGAGACACGAAGAGATACGGAGAAATGTGTACAGTGCAGACACGTTCGGGAAACAGAGGGAGAAACAGAGTGCGTGTGGTCGGGGCGAGCTGCAGGAGAAAACGGTAGAAAGAAAAAGAGAACGGACACGACGAATGATCTCTTCGAAATATACTTTCAGCGAGAAATACTTGCGGTTCCAGATTCACCGCGTGTCTGTTCCCACTTTGTCGTTGATTTTCACAAACGGAGAAAGCGGAAAACTACGCTTATGCGAAGATTAGTTGCGGTTTCTATAGGGGAGAATATCCGTTTCCAATAGAGGCTTCAAGGAACTTTCCGAATGGATGCGATCCATTTTCGTTTTCAGGGACGAACAAGGAAATGTTGGGCGAATCGTGCGAATTAGAATTGAAATCCGAATTGTTTCTTCGACCTAACCGAAAGCGCTCCGTCTCCTGTCCCTGGCAGCGTCCGCCGCACCGATGGCGGCCGATCGGAAACGGAGCGCGAACAGCGTTCAGCGAACGGTTCGGTTGAGAAAACTAGTTGGTCCGCGTCATGGAAGATCTTCACGCTAAAGAGATGCGTCGAGAAAGAAACTGGAAACACGCGGCTTCGAATCGAAAATCGTCCGCATACACACTCACCGATGCGTTGTCGCCGCCGTGTGTGCGCATATGTGTGTTCTCTGATGTGTGCTCGCGTACGCTCAGGTTCTACACCATTCGGTACTCTAATGGATCGAAACGGACACAGGTATTTAGGTGGAGCTGTTCGCACCGGCGAAAATACTTGCCCCGGTGGTGAACGGCACGCGCATCGTCGTACACGCTTGATGCGCGTCGTTTTCCGCCAGATCGTTTAGGATATGTTACCCAGCGTTGTATTAGCAAAGATACGAGACAAAAAGTAAAGTAAGTTAAAAGGTACATTCTGCCCGCTGAAGCACACACGTAAAATTCAAAGTAACATAGTACGAAGAGGAAAAGTAATTACATTGTCCTGTCGCTGTTCGTGTACTTTCTGTGTCTTTCTGTGTGTTGTGTCGGCTGGCGATAGTATTCTGTGTAAGTGCGAGTGTAAGCGTGCGTGTCGCGTGTACCTGTGTACGTGTTGCAATCTTGTGTCCTTACGTGTGTGTACGAATACATACATACATACGTACACACGTATATATATATATGTCTATGCATGTGTATGTATATAGATATATAGGCGTGCACTGTCTGTATCGGATAATACATATATGTATACATACGTATTTGCGGATGAATGCATATAAAATGTCAAAAACTCAGCATGCGATCGTATACATAATTTAAAAGCACCTCCTCCTAGCTGTAAAAGTAAACACAATAAGTCGCAGATCACGTCTAAGAATTAATAGAATTAGTAAACAAGTGTTTTCTTTCGGCAAAAAACAGAAAAAATAACAACGAATATATAAATATATAAATCTGGCGCTGAAAAAATTAGACACAAGTATACGTGTATATATATGTATAGGTGTTTGTACATATATACGTAGAAACAGTCGGAACTATACTCTCGAAGACGTACAGAGACGCGTATATACGTACAAATAAATATATACGTACAGACACGTCTACGTTTCTCTCGTCAAGTGTATGCATCTTTATACGTATATATGTATCAACACGGAGAAAATTACGAAAGCTGTAAAGAGCATTAGCGTTGTGCAATTACGTTGCCAAGTTACGCCTGTACGACCAATACTTTCCCAGCGTTACGATCGAGTTCAAGCAAAAAGGAGAGAAAGGAAAACGGAAAGAAAGAACGAAAGAAAGAAATACTCGAAAAGTGTGCTAAACAGATTGAGTTTGTTCGAAATGAAAACCGATCGGCTGGGAAAGCACTGCGGCGCCAGCAGCGGGCTAGCCAACAACAGAGTAAAAATGTTTTGCATGTACTGCTACGGAAGAAAGAACGAATTTTGTTGTCGAGAAGGTGGATCGATGGCAAACTAAGTAACAAACAAGTAAACGAACAGGGGAGAAGATACGAGAACCGGTTGAGATTCGAAAGAAAAGAAACGAACAGTAGTGTCGATCGACTAGTCCGGTGTCAGAGATTAGTCCGTTCGTTTTCCTTTCGTTTATTCTCCAGAATTCCGAATAACGGCGACTCGGCAGTTTCTCGCGTGCAACGGACTAATAGGAAAACACCACTGTATCGAACAGATTAAGAAACAGTATAAAGGGGGACCTCTAGTTTGAAGTGCCGGCCTGTGAAAAAGAAACCTCACGGACACTATACGATGTATGTGTAGTATGTACAGTAAAGAACGTTTCGGTAAGTCGTTCGCTAGTGTGCTAGTGGCGTAAAAGAGTTGGTTAACACCGATGCGAATAGTTTGAAAGAGAAAAAATAATATTAATGGACATCACTACGTTCCAGTCACTATGCTCATGACACTACTGATGATTATAGGATATATATTCATGTATATGTATATGTATACGTGTATACCTATATGTATATTCGCCTATACATATATTTATACGTGATTGTTCGACTTTCTACCGCTTCTGCTTCCTCCTTGATTGAGCAAGCGTCGCTGCGTGGCGAAGAATGTCGCGCTGAAGAGACATTCGTATCGTCTCTCTCTCAATTAGTAGTACCGTAGGCTGTTCTACCACTGAGGCGGTCTCGTCCAATCAAGGGGTGGAAATGATTAATGATAAGATATCTAAGTAGCAAAATGCAAACATGTTTATATCGAATATTAATGACATATTATATGTAAACAGGCAGCAGGCAATTAATTTGAAAACCATCAATGAAGTAACGTCCTGAGGGAGATATGTAAATTATTTTCTTTCCTTTTCTTTTCTTTTTGATTCCTCGTGGATGAAAGGGTTGGAGATTGTGAGGAGCATCGAGATATCCAGACGGGATTCAGTTGAGAGACAGAGTGAGATGGGCGTGACACGGTTCTTGTTCGTCGTTCAACGCAGAAATATCGTTAATAGAGAGAGAGAGAGAGAAAGAGAAAGAGAGAGAGAGAGAGAGAGAGAGATAGAGAGAGAGAGAGCTAGCGGAAAGTTTCTCGGCTCTGTTCGAGTTACCTGACCGGTGGCGTTGGTATTTTAGCACGGTAAATCGGCGATCGAAGGAAAACAAGAAAAAAATTGAAGAAATTCAATCAGAGAACTAAGAGGCAAAGAAACGGTAACAAAGGAAACATCACTTTACGCAGAAACTATTTCTTTTCTGTTGCAAGCGGAGTATGTGCCACGGAAACGTTCGTATTTCTTCGAAGAGGAAAGCGTTACAACTGTATCGAAACGAACAAACAAAACAGAGAAAACAGAGGAAACAAAGAAAAAAAGAGAAAAAAGAGAAAAAACAGAAAAATAGTAATAATACAGTTTGAGTGTACAATTCGCACAAGTTCCATCAACTAAGAGAGCGAGAAGGCATCGTACATCGAGAGGAAACGGAAGATAAATATATAAATATATAAAGAAGAAACTGAAAAAGGTCAGACACAAAAAGCACACAAAAATTCATCTGCTTTTCTTTCGTTCTTTTTTTTCTCCTGCTTTTTCGTTCGTTTGTTCTTTCTCTCGCTTCTTCTTCTGCTTCTTTTCTTTTTTCCCGTATTGCTTTTTTTTCTCTTTCTTTATCCTCGTTTGGTCGTCGAGTAAACATAAAAGAAAAAAGATTCAATAAATGTAGTCTGTGCATTTGTTTTCAATTTCAATTATATTTCTTTTATTTGAATTCATCGCTCAATAAATTTCATTGTGACCCGAACTTAGTGCAAGTCATCAAGTATTACATCACAAATAGGTTATCATTTTTACGATTACTAATTAGTAATTATCATTCATTATCGTACGTTTACCAAATATTATAATAATATAATTACCGTAAGACCAATTCTGGTTAGTTGATAGATCGATCGATATATCATCCGAATTCTATTTGTAATAGTTAATAATTAACGACATTACATTGCATATACTTTTTTTCCTTTTTTTTCCTTTTCTTCTTTCTCCGAGTTTACTTAATCGTTAGATCCTAATCGTCGGTAATCAGTTCTCGGAGTAGAGAACCAGCGGACGTACGAAAATCCCGAAGAGTGTTGCTTGGCGAAGGAATTACAACAGGGAGGATGTAAGGAAAAAGTCGAAACGCGATCAATAATGAAGTCTGCGTACAAAAGGAAATCAAACAGAAATATATATATTCCTATTAAACGGAAAACACCTATCTCGTCATTGCTACAAGTTATCCCAGGCTGGAAACTTTTTCAGACTACCAAACATTTCACGATCTCTTTTGTATTCTTCTCGTGTTCCTCGAATCATTCGAACAATTCGAACCACTCGAATCGTTCGGATCATTCGAGTACGCGAAACGATGCGAATCGGCCAAATATACGATGATAAGGTGAGGTATTTTCGACCAGAGACTTCTCCATTGTTTTCGGCTGTTCTTCTCCGCGATAAGAAACACAATTAATTTGTTAACCTACCTACTATGTACACGTGTCATCGTGTACGTATGCATGCCCGGTTCGGCCTACGGAAACGTGTTTCTGCATACGTACACGAACGAAAATTCTTTAAAATGTTAAAATTTCCGGCTACAAAAATGCGCAACGATCCTCGAGAAATCGAGATGGAGAAATTATTCGTGGAATTAATCTTTTATTAGTAATCTTATTTTTCAAGGCTCACAAATTAACAGAATATGTCTTCACTTTTCATTCGACCAACAACTAACAACTTCGGACTTTTAGGAACAATGTTACAAGGGAATTTTCTCATCTTTTTATTCAGTCTATATCTAGACTGTGCGGTCTACGCACAGGTACAATTGATTGTGTAAATATCATAGACGTGTAAATTAGTAATCAAATTCGCGCGAGAATGACGTGTGCTGAAATAATATCGGTTCGAGACCTGTTTGTCCTGCTGGGAATTTATCGGAAATGAAAAAGCAGCCGAAAAGTTGATGAAACAAATCGATTTCTGTTACTGCTACCGTTGCCGTTAGACGGATTCGTTACAATCGAATACATGGAAAACGTATTAGATTCGACGTTCGTGAAGAGAGCCATTTCTTGTTCGTTCTTGTTGAAAAAGGGAGAGTTCCGGTCCGCGGAACGAACTGCAAGAGTTTCGCGTCCATATCACCCCATCCGTCCGATTTTATTCATTTTCTCGCGAAACTGCTGCGCGAAACTTGTTAATTTCGCGAACGCTATGGGGGAGAAAGAAACGATACAAGCTCCGGGGAAATTTGTGAACTCGAACATTAGAAAACTTACGGCGGTTTCCACGACAGACCGAAACTTTTCACTGAAATCCAACTTTTCGAAGCGGCTAAGAAACATTATTGTTCCTCCTAAAACGTTTTCTTACGCGAAACTCGTCGCGTCGCCGGCGATATCGTCCGAAAAACGTTCGACGGAGACTCTCGAGAAACGAAATTAATTTCATCGAATGTAACTGACGTCGAGTGGCAGCAGTTACTTTCGTACTTTTCATTCCGAGGCATTTCCCAACTCTGATTTATGTTGGAATCGAATCGACCTAAAAAGAGACTAGTTTATTATAAATCACACTCGACGATGGAGGTACAAGCACGACCTGATCCGACCCGATCTGGATTCACAATAGAATTCCTAATAATTCCTCGAAACGATTGTCATCGAAGCCCGTTGCACAGTCTCGAGTATAGCCTAGCTATTCGCCCCCCTCCCCTCCCGCATGATTCCACACTCGTGTACTTTTAATATTCGAGTAATATAATCGTAATTATCATCACGGTTTCGTCGTTGCCATTATAGTATGAGTTAACCTTATCAATGTACAATCTCCACGAGACCAGTCTCCGCGACTTGGTCGGAGCTCTACCCCTAAATCGTGTAATGTTTTCTCTTAATCGAAACGTTGCGCCGCAATTCTACGATAACTATAAGGTAAATTACTATGAGTACATATCAATTGTGAAGCCACACACGCGAAATGGTTCGTTCGCCGGACTCGTCTCGGCAGCGAACGAACGTTCCTAGTTTCACTTATTTCTGTCACTTTTCCTCTTCACCGGGGAACGCGATTTCCTCTTCCGTCCTCTGTTTCTCGTTGACGAGCTTCGTTTCGCCCCAATTCGTCCAGTTACAAGCGACCCGTGAAATCGTCGGTTTCACGCGGCTTCTCCCGTGCGCCTCGCGCGTTTTCGCGCAGTCGTTAAATATCGCGGTGCGCTTTCGATGATCGATCGAAGAAACAACCGCGCGCGCGGCCCGGTTCCCAGCGACGAAACGAAGCTCCGATTTATTCCTGCGATACGATTCGTACAAAACTAAACCTTCGACCACCTTCGTAATTCGTACAGTTGATGGAACAAGTCTGCTCGCTGCATAGAAAAGGATAAGCTAGGCGTCGCGTGTAGCTCGGTATATTCCCTCGTTAGGTTCTCTGCGAAATTCAATGCCACGAAACTCAAGTAACAATGGATAAAGCTGAATAATGGATTTCGAACGCGTCGCGATATTATTCTCGATTGTTTGACGAAGCCTTACGGAGCGTGACGATAACGGGGGAAAACCGTACTGCACTCGGTATAGAGAAGAAGCAGAGTCCTTCGCTATGTGGTACCGAAGTAAGAAGAAAAAAGAATGAGAAACGGTTGAAAATTCGTGACTCGAATCTGTCGTAACTGAAAAAGGAAGCGACGCCAGATGTAGTCCGCAGAGATTTCGCGGGCAACCAATAGGTTCGTACGATCAAGAAACCGAATAGATTCAAAGGATTCAATTGCACCTGCTCCACCAAATATACGTGCATTATACTCACTGCCGTGGAATACATGTGTATATAGAAATATATAACCTTTCTGTCAGTTGCTCATCCTTGCATTCCTAGAAGAATCGACGAGAGCGATTATCAATTTCCAGCCCAGGTATCTTCCTCTTTGTTTCTTTCTTTCAAACGCCTGACATAGATTCTCAGTTCCTCATGGAACAAGCCCCCTTTCTTACGAAACCTGCGCGTTATTTAAAAAAATACTTTAATCCAAGTAATTCGTATCGACGCAACCAGTCAAACTGCTTCAAACTGCTCGAAAAGAACGTTTCCAGCGCGGCAAGTAAACTCGCGAAGAGACGGCTGGTGTCGATTAGACTTTTCGGATAGTCCGATCAAAGGGTCTCGACCTTAAGCGATGACAAACTATCGAATACTTCTCGACTTTGGTTCCTTTTTTCCTACCGACGAACGCTTTACGATTCATTTTAAACAGGGCAGAACATTTCTTTCGAATAACGCTATTATCTTTCTGATCGAACGAGTACCATCGTATCGCACTACCATCGGAAAGTTGGACATTTCTTTGAGTTCATTCCGTTCATCTTACGTAAAGGAAGATGTTCGTTATTTTCAAGCCACGCTGTACGTATAACGTGATATCAAAGGAATCAATAAAAACCGTTGCACAAGGGGCGATATCACCGAGGAGAACAAGTGTTTCGAACGAGCTTCAAAAACACGCGACGTTCTCGCTTCGACGAATAACGCCTTGTTCGCGACAAGCGAGGCGCGAGAAGATGCTACCGATTGCTTGTTTATAAATGCTGTCGAGACAACCCGACAGGAAATCTCTATCGAAGAGCCGGGATCCAAAAGTTTCGGATGGTAGCGAATAGATACGAGAATACAAATTTGAAATGATTTCTAAGATTAGGAACCTCGTAGCGAAATATTCAGCAGACTATCGTTACGCAAAGTCTAGACTGATTGGTAAAAATGTGAAACGAACGAGCTCCTTATGGTCTCCTCTCGTCCAGTCTTAACGTCGGACGGTGGTCCGTCGAAAGAACGGCGGAAAGAAGTTGCGGCAGAAGTAAAACATGAAAAAATGAACGATGAAAAATGAAAAATGAAAACTGAAAAATGGTAAACGAAAAATGAAAAATGAGAAATGGAGAATGGAAAATGAAAACTGAAAAATGAAAAAAGAAGAGAAGAGAAGAAAAGAGAAAAGAAAAGAAAAGAAAAGAAAAAGAAAGCACCGATCGACGATCGACTTCAATAATACGCGTGGACATAGATCAGGTTGTGGATCGGATGATGGTGGGCGTGAGGGTTGTGCAAGGGAGTACAGAAGGAGGTCGTGGTGATGGTGGTCGGGGATGGCGGATGATTGACAGATTGCATCGTGGAAACGGGCGACACTTGATTGGGGGGACCGGCCGGCACTTGGTACACGGTACTGGGCGCGGCCATCGGGCACCTCGAGGCCCCGGCTGCGCCTTGTTGGGCCCCATGCTGTTGTTGTGACTGTTGTTGTTGCTGTTGTTGTTGTTGTTGAATGTAGTTTGGTGGTAGACATACCTCGAGGCGATCGGTACGTGGCATCTTCTGCGGCATCGCTACTGTCTGCGGCACCACGCCGAGAGGACTTCCCACTCCGGTCGGGTCCGCTGGCCCCATTATCGCCGGCATGATGGGGCTGGGTGCGAAATACGGGCTGTAGGTGTTGCTAACCTGTGGCATACTGGTCAGGTACGGGTTCGTCGCCTGCGAAAACACACCCGGAAAGTATCCAGGTAACACGGATTAGAACAACTCTGGCCCCGTCTTCGTTCCACGTGAGTCGTCTTCGATAAGTGCCCTTTCGTTACGCTAGCCCTCGAACTTGCTCTCGTTTCGCGACCCGCCGGGCGACACACGCTACGCGACAGAACCACCGACAGGGACGACGCTTTCCCTTCCGCGTCCCCGCGGTCCGATCGGAAGGGAAACCGTCCTCGCGCCGATGGAACGATTCCGTGTCGCGTAGCGCGAACCTGTACAGGGGTGAGGCCCCTCGCACGCCAAACGCTCCCTCCACTGAGCGCTTCTAACAGAGAACAGCAATAGAGTAGTGAAAGACGGGGTCGTCGACGCAGATGGCACTAGATGCGGTCATGCTTAGCGTCTTGGTGCCCCCGACAACGGAGGCGGAGCACGGCCAACCGAATATGTACTCGCGATCAAGCTTGGACAGCAGCACAGGCATCGTGTATCGATACTCCCCGGCTTGTTAGCTTTTCGAACCAACATTCTGCGAGTGCCGATCGAATTCTCTATCGAGACGTCCGCCGAGCTGTTACTTTACGTTCCATTTACTTTACTCGCATTACTCAAAGGCGTAATGCCCTCGCATATATCAGCAAATAACGAACGATAGAATATTAGTAAAGAACCAGTCGAGACTCCCGAAGAGAATAGACGGCGCTTTTGCTCGTCGTGCGTGTTCCCGTAAGAAGCGTTCGGTTTCGTGGGGGACGAGGTTCCCAGAAGGGGAGGCAGGTAATTTCAAGCGCGGCCGAACGAGCTGAACGCCTATTCCTTCTCACCGAAGGACGGAAGGTTTGATGCTTCGAACTTTTGTTTGGCGTATAGAAAAAGCTTCTAAGCGCGAGCCACGCCGATCAGAGATCAAGTCGGAAAACATCGAAATATCGGACGATAGATAATTTCTCTTTCGAAAGACGGAGTGACTCGCGCGCAGTCCCAAGTCGTATCCTTCGCTCCCGAACCGTGTTTCATCGACCGGACGAAATCGCGAAACAGACATGCGACGCGAGAAATCAGTTTTGCGTTCGGAAGAGAAAGAGCCGACGTGATTCGAACTTGGCCGCAGAATTCCATGCTTTGTTCCTCTAAAAGAAGGAAAACTTGAGAACTAGACGATTTATCGCCTTGGATATTGAAACGGAGCGTCTCGTGAGGCATGCAAGTCAAGTTTCTTTAATTTACGGTGCGGTATTCTCTTAAACAAGTCGAAGCATTCGTACAACCGCTTACTAAACTTACAGGCACACTAGTTTATAGGTGGCGTGGCGGAGACGGTTGCATCGAACAGTTTTCAGTTTGATCGTACATCAAATTCCCACTTACGGCATACGCGTTATTATCACTCGCAAACTATTCCATGAACTTGTTTCGTGTTCAGACAAAGTACGATCGCGTTACTTTACAGGGGAAACATTTAGCTGCTACAACTACCTTTCGTTTCGTTATAACTTTGATTTTGCATTTTCATTTTGGATACACAGTTATCGTTTCGAAAGACAAAGCGGGTTCCGAGGACCGTGACCGCCACGCTTGATTTAATTTAACTAAAAAATTAGTGGAAGCCAACCAAAACCAGGAGTTACCATAAAGGCGTGGGTAGCGAGAAGTTGCTGCTGGATTTGCTGTTGAAGGTGATGGTGTGGTGCCGGAGGTGCCGGTGCCTCCTGTTCACCAATGACGTAATTGGAGAACACACCAACAATCAACCACAACCACGAGAGCCACAGCGGCAAACATAGGGGACAGACAGGCAGTCATACGAGTAGTATAGGGTTCGATGTCACGTAGCAACGACTATGAATATATGTCATGAATAAAAGGCAGGTGGGCGTTTAAATGATGTGACTTGATTTTCTCACGACCGAATTTTTTCTTCTCTGTTCGTCGATGTCGACCCGCGGCCGCATGCGAACACGCAATAGAGAGATAAATTATAATAGATGTTCGACTACTCGTTTCAATAGGCGCGTCATCATTTTGTCGGTTCGTCGATGCGACAGAGTATACCGATCGAATAACGACATCGACGAACCGACAAACATCGATTTTCCCGAAACTTTTCGTTTCATGGCGAGTCTAGGCAAACTAACGTAACGCTACAGTTTCTTTCTATATGAATTCATTGATATTGACTGTCTATCAAGATTTATGGATACAATTCAGGAGAAAGGGGATGACACTGACCAAAAACATGCGGCGTGCTAGATTTTACTCGCGGAGGTTTCATCTCTCGGTGCAATGCCCGCGATTTCAACACGCTGGGGAATTGAGACGACAACGTGTACTCGTTTAAGCAAATTTACAACCTTTAACCTGATTCATTACGCTATACACGGCTGTGCCAATGAGTAATGCAACCTTTTTCTCTCGATTGTACGCACACGACGACCAGACGCGCGGAGAGCATGTTTAATCGCATCTTCGTTGCTTTCGAAAAATCCTGAATTACTCAGTGGCATTTCCACCGTAATCGTCATTTACGAATCGAATTTACTTGTACAACTTGTTTACTTTTTTACTCTTCTACTTGTCTACTTTCTGCTCTTTCTCTCGTGTTATTCACACTCGGAGTTTGTACCAACAATTTCCTTGATTTCGACCAATAGAATTTTGAAAGAATCCATCGGAATCTATCCGGAATTCCGATCTATAGAAATGGCAAATAACAAAAAAGAAAAGATTCGGATCGTCGTCCATTTACCCAGCGTAGCCTACCAGTAAAGGGTAGTCTAGTGGTAATCGTCGACTAACACAGACAAAATGAATAATTTGTCGATCGTGGTAAAAGAAAACCAAAATGTGTGGATGTGTGAACAGCAGAAGACATGGTGCAAGTATGCGTTAAAGTTGGGACGTACCACTGTTGGTACCTGGCCAGGCACGAGCGGCTGGGCCGGTGTCAGGCCCATTTGTTGCATTAGCGCATTCTTCAAGGCCAAGTGGTTGCGGCCGTTTATCAAAAGCTGGTCCTTTAGGTGCTGTGGTGGGTGGAAATATTTGCAAGGTGGCTTGTCGCGGTTACATCGACCCTGAAACAGAAATACCGGCGATTCGTTACGATCGAATAGAATTCAACTGTAAATTCCATTTGATCGCTAGGAAATTCGATACTCGCGCGAGAAATGTAATTGCTATAAATTCGAGGGAACGAGCGAGTAGGTATTTACCATCGTGGCTCATTGAAGTTTGCGATGGGTAAACAGGCAGACGGGCAATACTTTGTGGCAATAGTCTCCGAGCGCGCAAGAAACGCGAAAAGAAATGGTTCGCGCAGTTTCAGTGGTCGTTCTCTTGGCTTGTTATCCAAGGTTGCGCGGCGAACGCGCACGTAACGACGCGCGGCATCCTTAAATCGCGTTAAAGCTCGCTGCGACGACCGAGTTACGAGGAGGTGGTAGACCTTCTGATATTAGCTGTATTATAAACCACTTGTACGCGAGTGAGTTTCACTCGCGGGTAAATTGCAGATAGGTTGCGCGTACACTTTGAAGACTTTGCCCTGTTTCTATTGCGGCGCGTCTAATGCCTGCGCGTCTGTGTGCACACGTACACCGGAGACGGTTCGCGAGAATATTGTTAACAGGCGAAGGTCCTGTAATTAAAGTTGCGTTTAATCGCATTTCCATGCTACTTGTGCGAGCTTGATGCTCTAATAAGCTCTAACGGGAATTGCCTTCTGGTCTTCTCTTGCGAGCTTTCGTACGGCGATTCAAAGTTACGCGATCCAGTCGGGAAACACTAGCTTTTTCCCGAGTGCTCTCTCGGAACCGCTAATAAAAAGAGTATTATTTATTGGTACCTGTAACAGCAGCCTTTCAAATTCGGGAGAACTCGAAATACCGGTGGATAATGATATTTTCAAGCTGAAAGACACGGAACGGAGCAAAGCAGTGGATGTTCGTCGCGAACAAGCTGCTTAGCAAACTGAACGATCCACAAAATTTGCCCCATAATCCAAGTACTCGTGACCCTTGTGGCCCCTAATAACGCGCCGAGCGTCCGCTGGGTCTCATCTTTCGAGACACCGCCTGGCACTTGTGTCGTTCCAGCGGCTGTTGGAACAAGACGTTGCTGCAACGACCGAAGGGCACGCGTAACTTGCAACAAACAGTTGAATGCAAGGAATGGTTGCCGAGCGGCGTGTAAGCGAACGGTGGATGGACGGAAAGACGGATGAAAGGAAGGAGGGAAGGAAGCAACGGACGAAGGGATAGAGGAAACGAACGAACGAACGTCTGGCGAATTGCACGGATGTAGAAGGGAAGGGAAACCGACGCGGGACCGAGAGGAAACAGGCTGCGGAGCCTTGAAAGAGGATGGAAGAACAAGATCGGACGGTGTCAGGATGGTACTAATTAGACCCTAACAATATTAGTTCAGGTAAGACGCCTAGAGGATAGACGGGATAGCAGCAGCCGGTAGGCATGCTTTCTTACGGAAATCCAGTGGCTTTCCATAATAGCAGCTTGCGAGCGCACAGCCGACCTCGAGAGGATGGTGAAGGGATACCTCCTCAAATATCGCCTAATTAAGCACATTCGAGAGTTTCGAGGAATAATGTGTACCCACTAGGGAGAAACTTTCGACCCACTGAGGAGAGCACAATTGCGCGCTGCTGTTCCCTCTTCCGTCGCCTTCCATCCCTCTCGGTACCCTTATTTACGTCACTATCTCCCCAGCGCCGCGGCGTTGATGCGCTCCCAACCGAACCTCGATACTTGCCGTACGAAACGTGAAAGCTTCGGTAATTGCTCCTGGTGACGAAATTTCCGCTCGAAATTTCCGCGCGCGATTCGAAAATATCGCATTTCCAGCGAAATTCCGAATTGCCCGAGTAATTACTGCCAGTACAATGTACGTCCGTTTAATCTTCCGACAGAAAGTCGAGTATTTTTTCCAGACGCGCAACGAGATCATTCGAGTAACCTTTGGAACAATGTTAGATTAGCTGAGACTTATTTTCTATAGAAGCGAAACGAGGACACGGAAGCAGGACAATGGGGAACACTCGGATTATTAATCATTCGAAAACAGTAGAGTATCTCGAAGAGAAAGGATGAATGCGATTCGAATCGACAGACGCGTAATGCTTCCAACGACGTTCGCGTCGAGGAGCTGCGCGAGCAAACGGGCCACCTTAATCGACTCACGTTGATCGAGCAAGACGAGGGAGGGATTTGAAACGGGATAACAATTACGCGTTGTTATTCTATCCGCGGCTCGAGACCGTTAACACGGATTTTCGTTAGAATCGAGTGGCGTCTTAAAAGTGGGATGAGAACCGAGTATCGCGGCCATGGAACGATTTAATTAAGATCACCACGGAGGCGAAACTCGGCCAGCCGACGGACCGAATGATTACCTTGAAAAGGATGTACGAGATATTATGTTGTTGGAAAGCGAGATTTATACTAGGCAGCCACGTCTCCGGAGATCCTCTAAATATCATTAAAGTTTCATTAAAATTAGAGGGAAACGTTTCGCATGGCTCCCCGGAGAATGCTGTTTCTTATCAGTAGGCCCTTTAAATCAACTTTAATACTACGCTCGCCAGTTGGCGCCGTTTGAAATATACGTGGCCTTAAATTCCACGGAACTACGGTTATTTGCATCCCGACGATAGTGCGCACCTCTGTTTATCATTAACTTTACTACCCCCTAGTAGCATCGTTTCTCGGGGAGGCTTGAAAATATCTACATCCGCTAAACTATACCTGGTTCGATTGGAATCGTCGCCCAACGGCTGCAGCTAGGGTACACGATCCGGCTAATTCTTACACGAGTTAACACAGCTAATTCGCCGACAGATGAAGAGACGGGTTGGCGTCGGTGTGAAACAACCGTGTTTAAACGTAACCATGAGGCTAATGTCGTAGGTACTTCCCCCGACGAAATTAAGGGACATCGTGTGCCGCTTGGCGCCATACGACACCGTTCTAACGAGAAAATCGATATGCAAATCTACGCGCAAATCCTAGTAATTTTGCTCAGCCGGTCTGCAGCCCTTGCAACGGCTGTGCGCTTTCCTACGTCTTCTCCCTGCGATTCGGTCATCGGTGTATTTTACCTTCGCCCCCCGAGTTGGACATGTGACATGCAAAAGAGCGAAAAGAGCGAAAAAAGTGATACGAGGCAGGTTTTACAGCTTGGTTGGAACCAGTTTGAAGGATCGTGTTCGTCAGCCACGTTCGATGTTAGAGCTTTATCGAGGTGAAAGAGGCGAATCGACCTCTTGTCGTCATAAACCGAGCGTCCCTCGCCCCTTTTCTTCGCTCTCTCTATCTCTAATAGCTCCTCTAGGAGTTACCTCTACAGTCTGTTTCACACGAGGTGGATATTAATCCAACGGATTTTGTTGGTCTTTAAATACGATCTCGGAATCACCCTTCTTTCTTCGCGTAAGAAACAAACGTTTCAAAAAGTTTCGATTTCCGTATGGCCACGCAACGAATTAATATTAATGCCAGGATTCGTCCGAGCGCCGTGATCGTTCGCACATCTCCCAGATAGACATCAGGGTAGAGAAGAAAGAAACGGCAGCAATTCTCTTCACTGGATAAAGGTCAGAGCAGCAGGAAGGAAGACAATCAATCTTGATCCCAATTATCGCGTCGTTCAGCAACTGTAATTGAGTCGGTCGCCACCCCTCTTTTACTTTCTTTCTTTCTTTAGCTGTTGCTCGAAACGCCGGAAAGTCGAAACAATAAAGGTGGAAGTTCACCGACTACAATCGTGCGAGTGGAAACATTTTTTGTCCGTGGCACACCTGCTCGTCCCGGACCAATGATTTATCAACGAACGAATAGCCAACGGTTAAAGGTGATTTGTCGGTACTCCTTCGATTTAAGCTGCTCGTTTCCTTTCCTATACTCTTCGTTTCACTTGTTCCGA
Source organism: Nomia melanderi (assembly GCF_051020985.1). NCBI lineage: Eukaryota > Metazoa > Arthropoda > Insecta > Hymenoptera > Halictidae > Nomia > Nomia melanderi. The sequence goes on along the minus strand of NC_134999.1, from coordinate 24,798,195 downwards.
TCCAGTCTAGCTCTTGTTTCGCAGTTGATCCGCCAAAGCGGTTAGATTTATCATCGAATCGAAGAATATTCGACCGTTTACGGGTAGAGTGGAGTATCGAGTATCGAATATCGAATGAACTTTGTCCAAAGAAAAGATTCCATCTCCAGAATGTATCTATCGGAGAGAGAAAAAGTGCACAGGATTGGCCAATATGAGCCGAAATTTGGAAAGGCTCGAGATATTGGGAGGGTCGAGGAACCAAGTTTTCTCGTTTATCCTTAAATTCCTGGGGATCGTAAGTTGGTAGACGTAGTACGCGTACGTATAGATGTAGATGGCGCAACGTGGATCGGGGAACAACGCCATGTTTTTCTACTCCCCTAAGTAATCCAGATAACAAAGTTCCTCTCAATCTGGCCTATCATCGCGCCAATATCCGTTGGCTGTGCCGCCATCTCGATATTTCCGTCGGCAAGGGGACTTGGCTGTTGATCGTATTACTCGCTCCCTGGCAAGGATATTGCGGAATAGAAAGCCTCTTCGGTACCTCTCACTTATAGACAATTAATTCTCTATACGTGTACACGACTAACGTTGCTTGTCGTAGGCCAACATGTTTTCCTCCATTCAACGTCGTCTGTCGAGCAATCGCGCCACATACTTTATTCCGCCAACCCCGAATTCACTAGTAATTCTTTAGTTGCTCGACAAACAAACATATTTCGTTATTGGTTTTCCATTGTTTACATTGAAAAAGTCCTTACTACTCAAAAATACAACAAAAGTCCCTGTTGAGGTTTCCTTCCCTGGTCGAGAAACGATCAAATGATCGCTCGTCGTTATTTCTCGGTAGAAACAGTTTCTCATCGAGCAACAAGTTGAACAAAATTCTATTGACGCGGCTTAAGATGGTAGAGACAATGAATTCCCATTAATTCGCCGTATTCCATGGATATTGTGCTGGGATACCATTTTGCTCCGGTAAATGGTATCCCCGAGAAACTTCCGCGACGACGAAAAATTCAATTTGGACTGGTTAAGCCTCCGAACCGACTCCCTCCCGTAAAAAAAGATAGAATTCTATAGTCTAAGTTAATAACTAATTTGCCCATTTACTTCTTACTATGGAAGCTTCGCGGAAGACAGAACTCCTGGAAACTCGTGTAACAATTAAAGGATCCTTGGTAACTTTGCTACTTTCGACGGGAAATGATAATGAAATCTGAAACCTGGAACGCGAAGAAAACCGTTTGAATATAATTTTATAGAAACGCAAAGGAATTTCAAAGTTCACGCTCGAAAATCCGTCTTTTCAAACTGTTCGCTCGGTATCGCATTAGGATGCGGCACACAACATTCATTTAATTTGAAAGAAATTCATTTCAATTATTACGCACGAAATGCACGACAGTCGGTTTCCAAAAATGTTTTATTCCGCAAAGATATTTCCCTAAGGAGACTATATAAAATAGTTTTGTCGCGCAACGGAATCCGTTGTTTTCGATTGCTTCTCCTTCGAAGGCGAGATCGATAGGAACCGCTAAAAGGGAGCATATCGTGTTCACTGAAAATCGAGAACTCGCAAGAAGACGGTAGAGGGGCGAGGCACGTCCATTTCGTCAACAGCGACGAAGACAGCAGAACGACCGGTACATAAGACAAAAGAACATTCTGCGGTCCCGATAAATATCTTCAGCGAGATATAGGGGATACGGTCGGAGGAAGAAAGAATAGAAGAGAGAACGGAGGAGGGAATAACGGAATTCCCTTTGCACCGAGGGTAGCCACTGACTCAGCTGGGCTTTCACATCCACGGCGTAATGAAACGAGGACCCTGATGTCATTTGGCTCGGCTTTCTACCGGCGCGCCGCGCAACGCGGCGTCAGGGCGGGTTTTCTAAGACGACCAAGGACACGGTATATACACGAGGAGGAACGCGCGTAGCGTGCCGGCACTTTTCGAATTAACCGGTCGACTCGTCTTAGCTGAATTTCCGCTTCGCCGTAACGCTCGAGAAAAACTCGGACAAAGGAATTTAATGGTCGAATACGAGAGGGGTGCAACGTTCGGTAAAATTTCATTCGCACGAAAACAACGAATTCACTTGTATTTAGTATTTCGTCCAGCATGCACAGATTAGCGACGTCAACCGAGATTTAAACGAACGAAGAAGCGATTCTCGAACATTTGCTCGAGCAACAAGGGTAGACCGAGTCGACGGGGGATGGAAACGCGACCCATACGCGGAGCGATGATTATTCGCGGCGCGAAATGAACCGAGCCCCCGACCGGTTGCAATATCCTGCTTCGACGCTCGCAGAATCCCGAGGAATATCAGAGAGCGTCGCGAAAGATCGTGGAATGAAATCTTAGTCGTGGCGGAATTTTGAGTGGTATCATATCCCCGCAGTGATGCGGGTACGTCGTCGTCGTCTTCGTGGTCGTTACGTGCGCGCAATATGCAAAAGCATTCCCGGTGTCTTGAGGTTCCATTTCGGGCGGGCGCGGGCACGATGGCGTGCAGGATGGCGTGCAGGATGGTGTGCAGGATGGTGTGCAGGATGGCGGGCACGACGGTGGGCACGATGGCGGGCACGATGGCGGGTACGATGGCGGGCGTGGCCACGGCCGCCGGGGCACGGATAACGACGCGGAATTATTAACGACACTCTTGCCAGGACGCAACACTTTCCAACTAAATTAGAGAACAAGTTGGCCGCGCCTGACACCGAGCGGGTGTCCCCTCATTATCCTGACAAATTTCGTCGCGAGCGACCGAGCGAGCGTGCGACATGGACCGAGCGTTCCGTAAAGGGGCCTTCGCACGGTACATATTAATGCGTAAAAGTTCATTCCGAACACGGCGATACGTTATGTAGATCACGAACTCTATTAGATTCAGTCTATATAGAGTCGCATCGGATCTATTAGCTCCGTACTCCTTTGCCGTCTACACCCGTAGACGAGAAACCCCGGGAAATTCTTAACTACGTTTACTCTGCCCGGGTAGAAGTTGTCGCGCGCTCAAAACACGATTTATCTGGCTTTACGGCTGTGTACAGCGAACAAGGAGACGCATTCTGGGCTTAGGAAACGTGCTTGGGTTCGGATCGGAGAATGCATACCTGTGATCTTACAAGTGGAACTCGCTAGGCGACCTTCGGGCGCCTTTCGAACGTGATTTGGATCAAATTCTACGGGCTGTGACGAGTTTACATGCACTGGACGCATCTCTAAAAATTTTACTTTTTAATTGATGTTTCCGATACATCGGCAGCTTGCACAATAAAACGCTTAAAGTTCCCGATATACTAGTCGAAATATCCAATTCGCATTCTCCGCGCGTGCATACACGTTTCCGTCAGCTTCGCATTGATCCGTCATATCCTTTCATCGCAAGGCGTATTCACGTGCACGCGAAGCCCGTCATCCGTCGCACTTTTCCATGTGATTTGTTGTTACCCGAAATCGTCTCGTCCGTTGCGATGCATTTTTCGACGATACACCGAGTCGCGCGTCACCTCGGCAATTTGTCGTATCGGTTTTTATCATTTTTCCAAATCTACCATCCGTTTGTTTACAACGCGACGGTGTCGCTTGTTTGTCGTACTTGTTTTTTTTCTATTGGTCGCCCGTCGCTTTACTACCGGTGGCTTTCCAATCGACGCGAAATACGAGACGGACCTTCGTACGGGAATTCTCGATGGCCGATAGTATGTTCTACCGAGAATAGTAGGTAATGGAAAATTACTACACGGTTGAAAAAGCAATACGTTTTCCGGCGAATCGTATGCATTTTCTTGTACTGCTAAATTTAAATTGTATTACGCGCTTCCAAGTTTACGAACATGAATCGGTTGCTGATGTCAACCAGCTTAAGATACCCTTATCAGCTCAGATAAGATAGCAGATAAGCGGTTGTAAGTAGACTAGGAATTTTTATCGTGCATACTTTCTAAAGGTCTTCAAGACGAAGTTGAAATAATACGTTGAACGGAAAGGATGGTTTTAGTCCAAATCTTTTACAATAAAATAAACTTGTATCCACGGAATGAGAAACGATTTGAATTCAGCTGGAAAAATAGTTGGCGAGCTTCTGTCCTACATTAAATCAACAGATTGAATTTCCGTAGAAATCCATTTTCCGGGATAAACCGGAATACGGACGCGAATAATTACGCGAGGAGAACGGGCTTGCGAATCTGTTCGAGATCTGAACGAGCCACGCTCGAAATGGGACAGAATTCACCGCGTGCCACACGTCTTTGAGCCGATCTTGAACTATATACACGACGGTGCAGTGATTGTCGGTGGATCGACGATTTAACAAGACATTTCTCCGAGTGTGAGTTATCGTTTAATGAACGCCTCTTCGACTTCGGGACGCTGAAGCACCCTAGAGTCTAGTGCAGCGTGCGGACCAGGCCTCGCTACTCGAGCTAAGGGCTGCCAACCCCCGATTCACTTTGTCCCTCTCTCCCCCGCCGAATCTCTCTCTCTCGCTCTGCCTCTTTCTTTCTCTCTCTGTTGCTGCCTCCATGTTACTGCCCCCCTGCCGTAGACTCATACCAGTTAACCGGGCCTGAGGAGTCGTGATAATTTGTACAGGAGCGAGAAAGAACGGAAGAAAGCCGGATAAAGAAAGAGGAATGAGGCGCGAGAGAGAGAGAGAGAGAGAGAGAGAGAGAGAGAGAGAGAGAGAGAAGTTCGTAATTCTTAGCGTTTGATTCGTCAGCACAATTAAACAAATTAATAGGCGTCGCTCGACTCGTTCAACGCCCCTTCCGCGGCCGACTCTCTTAATCTCTCCGACACTGCCGACTCCAATCCCCGCCACTTCACCTCTACCGCCTTCCGCTAAAAGCCCGATAACAATCAAAGTTTGCTTAGAAATGTACCGGTTTCGAACGCCGCAAATGTCCATCGTTCGAGTGCGCAAAAAATGGTCGCGTGACAGAACGCGATGTAGCATGCGAATCTAACACTTCGAGTGGTACGAGACTTCGAGAGATGCGTTAAACGGTGAATAGAACCTTACTGGGACCGTGCATTTTGCTTACCGCTGAAACGTAACGACCGGCGTGTACGCGAAGGTAAACACAGTACACGCGGCATTCGACGCGTCGAGCATGAACAACGTTCAATTTATGCTTACCGGCAGAAAACTTTGATTACGGTAATGTTCTACTACGTCTTAAACTTTCATGACTGCACATTCTGCTGCACAATGTTTGTTCGTTTGGAAATTGGGAATAATTTGAATGGGAACGAAAAGAACGAGACCGCGTGAAAATAGACGAACGGTATTCTCGTAGCCGAGCTCTCTCCCTCTCGCTGGTTCTCGTAAATACGTGGATCAAAGACAGTAAGAAAAAGTCGTGAGAAGACGTTCAACCTTCTAAAGAAAGGCGTCGCGGCGGTTTCGCTTGGGGCGTCATCAGGAATTCTTTTTAACCCTCGCAGAGTGTAGTTGGAATTTTGGTGCAAAGGAAGGCGGAAGTTCGTCTTTTATAGAATAACAATTTAGTGAATTAGGAAGCTTCAAAGGAAGGAGCTTCAACGATGATCCTCGTGAGAAGACAGAGGTCTCGAAGGGTGAGGTGGAGAGATCGCGAAAAGAGGAAAACATATAAAGGAAGAACAAAGAACGGAGACGGGAGATCGCGAGAGGCGCTCAAAGGCGAAGAAAATTTTCCGTGTCCTAAGTGATCGAAAAAAGGAAGCGTTAGAGAGCTGCTCTCTGTTTTCTCTGCGTCTCCTCTGATCTTTCTAGCTTTCGTCCTCGTCCGCTCGTTCTGTCCTTTTCGAATGTTTCATCGAGCCCACCGTCATCCGTCGTGCTAAGAGTCTTGCCTGAACATCAAAGGGCTTCGTGGCTGCCTCTACGTGTGGAATAAAACAGATACGATGTACCAAAGTAAACCACTAAGCCCCTGGACCCGAAGAGCAGTGATTCGAATCTCGGATCTCGACGTGCCACGATAATTATTGCTCTTCTCTCTTCAGCACTTTCCGGGACACCGATCTTATCCTTTGTTTATCTTACGAAAAGTCGCTTTGTCGACGATTTTTCAAAAACCACTGAAATTCTACAAATTTCTGGTAGGAGCGCAGAACAGCGTTGTTCATCTAACAAAAGACACCGAGGAATGTCTACCGAACCACCCTTGTCGCAGTTTTCTTGCTCTCGCGTGCAGTGCGTTTACTAACCCGAGTATCAAGATTTATTATTATTATCGAGTTCCATTCCGACTAATAAAATTTGGCATGACGTTGGATAACGAGATGGCCCTTAGTGCGTCGGGCGATGGAGGCGTCGCCCCTCAACCTCGCCGAGTCCATCAAGGAAAGTCATCGAGTCAAGAGAACCTTCTATTCGTCTATTTGTCGAAGAAATGGCTTGGGGATCCCTGACGGTTGGTTCACGCCACCAGGGACTGCTCCAATTCCTGCCACTGCCACGTTTTTGTCTTGCACGATGGTAATTGATTTTCCTTGCACCTCTACTTCGAACGTGATCGCGATACCGCTAATTTCCTTCTGTAGGTTTTCCTCGATTCCACTGAAATTCTTGGCATGAAATCGATTTGTTCGCAGGCGTGGTAACGAAGATGAGAGTAAACATTTTGAATCGTTATCTGTTGTTCGGCTCGATAGGGTTCCAATAGACTCGATGGATATTCCGATTACGCGTAACGAGGTGCAATTATCGATTGTAATGAGAATCGAACGCGGAAAGACCGTAAAGAGCTGCATTGAAAAAGTCGTTCTTATTCATTCCGTTTAGCAGATTTGCATCAGGCCGCATCAGCTTTAGGTGGGCAATCCCGATTGAAAGTCGATGACGAACAGCATCCCTTCGATTGCTTTTTTACGCGGCTACGGTATCCACGTGGCGGCGCGGCCGATAGAGAATCCCGGGATTAAATCAATGTACCGTGCACGCGATATGAACCCATTGAAACGTATGTAATGCGTTCATGAAAACAGTCGGGCATGGCAGCGTGCCGCGGATCCCAGACATTTCAAAATTTGTTTTTGTCCAGCGAAATATGCTGCGTTCGCTGGCCGCGATAATGGAAAGGGAATTACACGGAATGGTTATTTTCATTCCGGAACGTTAAAAGCCTGAAAACCGATTTATTATTATCTATCTTGCGGCGCGCGTCCCCACGGCACCGGTCATTTCCGAAGAGCGAATCGAGAAAAATGACGAATTTTTTCATTCGATACCCGTTTCACGCCACACACGTAGCTATGCCGTCGACCGTCAACTGGTCGATGACCTAATGGTCCACCCGTACAGTTTCGAGCTGCTCGATCGTTGCAGCGCCGCGGGCTGAACAGTCGGGTGTGTACCCGACGCACTAGGCGGTCCCCACACGCCTAGCGTGTGTCTATGAATAATAAACGAAACGATCGGATTGGAAGATGACGCGACGAGAAGCTAGGGAATCTAGTCTAACGCGTAGCGTTAAATTTCGAAGGTCTCGCGTCTTACTCGGTGTACGCGAAGCTAATTTATGCGACGCTGCACCGATACCGGCGTCTCGTCGCGAAGAAGGGAGATGAAGAAACCGGTGGAAGCCGCGTCTCGACACCGGTGGACAGGAAAGCGATTTGCGGCAGGAAATTCCGGAGCGGCTTAGGCTAATAATATTAATGGATGCCGATGCGACAATGCCATTTGCGCGGACGAACGAAGTTTCGTCTGATGCGAATTCGTAGGGGCGCGTAAGTACTCGAAGTAGATTGCGTCAAGGTGGGAAAGACATTCCGTCGCTATGGAACCGAGCTGCTCTCCGAAGCTAAAGGAGGATGGGGCCCACTGGAGAGGCTACCTTCGGCTGAGTTTACCGTAGCCGGTCCCCGTCCCTGGCCACCAACACATCCCCGCTCGCTGCCGTCTTCCAGCTTCGACCAGCAGGCACGACGTGCCTAAGCGCGAGCTATTAGAGTAGATCCCTGCGAATTTGCACGTGGTCGAAGTCACGGACGGTGAAGTTCTTGCGAAAGCAAATCCAGAGCAAATCGACTGCTTAATCGAGTGACGCGAAATTTGAATAAAGACTCCGGATTCGGCGCAGCCTGCGCCCCTTATTCCGCGCTTCGGCCGCCGCTCGATTACATTATCATAGGAACCGTGGCTAACCAAACGAATTATGTCTAATTAACTACGCACAGCCGGACTCGCTCGCCTAACCCGAGCCTAACTTTTCGAATTACTGGTTTTTTTTCGGAAAAACTCGATTATTAAGATTTCTCGTCGAATCGCGTAACGGTGAAACGCCAAAACCGTGCAGCAGAAACTAAAGCGCGAATAACGCGAATCGTTCGGCAATGACGACTGTGCCAATTAACTGATTAACAGAGGTAATGAGTGGAAACACGTTCGCGTCAGTGAACCTCTGATGCGTGGAAAATATTATAAATGTGTTACGCGAGCGCTTCTGTGATTCCGTAATACGGCAAATATTAAACGTTAACAAATATAATAATCGTTATTGAACGATTCCACGAGAAATACCCTAGCCATTTTTCTCACGGCACACAGTCCGATAATTCCTCGATGAATCCAATCGGATTCTAATGCAATAATGTTCATCGTTCTTTTTACAGCCATGCAAATCGGTTTGCTTTGTTTGCGGAAGTTTCCGCGAGACGCGTACATTATTTCCTAAAGAACGGAAACGGTGAATCGTGAAAAAATATGTTAACAGATTTCCATTAGTCATTCAAATGTCATTCAAGATTATTCTATTCTATTTTCTACCGATTTCGAAACACTGTATAACGAGGTGCGAGACAGATACATCTACACCTCGAAAGATAGACAAAGAGATGCACACGGACGAGCTGATCTATTATACACCGCGGAACACTTGGCAAATAACGATGATACGTTCGCAAAAAATGAATAGAACAAATCGTCTGTTGATAACGTTTCCGAAGGAACACGAGACAATCGTGCGAAACAGACACGAGTCCAGGTGTGTGGCCACCTGCTGCTGACGCCAGGTACCCTCGAAATTCGCAGCGCGATTTGCAAGACAGGCGAAACATTGCCGGCCGGAAGTCGGCGAGCAGGGGGTTGCTAGACAATGCCACCATTTCCGGCCGCAGCACGGCTGCTTTGACTCGCTCCGCTCGGCCCGGACGCTCGGGAACACGTGGCTACAGATTTAATCGAGCCACGTGGAAGAATTATTGGTGGCCAGTGGATTTCTCGAGTAATTCATAGTTTTCCGCGTTATTTTATAAAACCAGAATTGACGTTGCGTGAGTCATCGAACGCCGACACGATTGAAAGTCTTCTAACGTAGAATACGTACATTTATCGAGGTAGAGTAGAACAACTCTAATATCGTGTAATAGTAATGAAAGGATTTCCGTAAGAAATACACACGAGTGGAATCGTTCCTCTGGCAATGAGCTGGGCAGAAAAGCTCCCAAGGGTTCAATAATTTGAATAAAAATCTCGGGAAGAGAAGGGAGGGGGACTCGCGCATCCATTTTCCTCGTTTCATTTGCTGAACGATCGTGATATCTTTCGGTCGTCGGAGACGGAATCCAGTTTGCCTTTTTGTTGGCCTCGGTAACCACGCGAAGGGGTGAATAGACAGAGGGGAAAAATCAGAGAAAGGGAGTCGAAATTGCTAACGACACACGCGGGTAACCGCGTTGACCCTCCACGCGGAGAAGTGCCGTCGTCGTGCCCTTTGCCGACAATTTCAAAGTGAATAGGGCTGCAACGGGCCAGCTTTCCGCCATTGTCCCGCCGCTTTGCCTCTTCTCGCCCACTATTACTCGTTTTACAGGCCCGAAGGGGGGCGAACCTTACCGGTGATTAAAACAATCGTTCGAACGATCGGGTAGAACGTATTTGTCGAACAACGCTCCTCCGAGTCTCCGAATTAAGAATTGACGATTCCAAGAAGATTAGTAATCGTGCGACCGGCGAATGTATCGATCGGAGGGAGCAGTGTCGTAGAACGCAGCTAGTTTCAGTTTAGTTCGTATCCAGAAAACAGTCTCTCGGTTAAAAGTTATCGAACTGATTCCCAAAACTTTATTTTTAGAGGTTTCTTATAATTCTCAAAAGATAATAGTTGTCGAATGAATTCTCGTAATAAAAACTGCACGTTGTTTCGGGTCTAGAGCCATAGAAAAATGAGCTTCTGCCCTAATAGAATAGCAGAGAACGCGGAGACACGATCGGTCTCCTTTGATGTGTGGTTAAATCGGTTTTTCTAGACCGCTATCGACATGAAATATTCACGAAACGTGCATGTCGGTACTCCGCGAGAATACCGTAACCACCGACGCCAGCTCTTGCAAAACTAATAACTTTAATGAACGCCCAGCCGCGGCGTCTTCTTTCGAGGAAGCTACGGATAAGAAGGATATTTGCATGAAGCACGTCCGCATGTGAATTCGTGGGGACGCATCCGAAGTAGATTGCGCTTGAACCACCGAGACATCTGGTGCTCTTCTTGCCCCGGGAAAGAAGGCTGGCTCGGTGTCATCCTATCGACGGTTTCTATCCTCGAAAAAACATTGAAATATTAAATATTCCGGGGATTTCGACAGGTTTCGAGAGGAATTCCGGCCTCTTGGGAGCTGGGCAATATTTCAAACGAGGATATATATGTTCAGCATTTAAAAATGCAAACGTGTTCGATACAGAGAGAATTATTGTTAAAGGGAATCGAGTCTGACTAATGTAATTTCGCGAGGAACATCTGCGCGGATCTATGTTCGCTGAAAATGGAGACATTTTAAGCTGAGGAGAACTCGTTCTCCTTGGTTGGCTCCCCTTCAAGGAATTTCCATCCATACAAACGTTCAATGTGTATAAAGGACCAGATGTCCTGCCACCTCGGCGCAATCAACTTCAAATGTTTTCTCCAGAATTCACATGCGACCGTAACAAACTCTGTCCCGTCTGTTTCTCTCGGCTTGATAAAACTAGACGTCTGCAGTTGCGAAGCGATAGAATCGAGCACGCCGATAGAAAAGAAATGTCTCTCGAAGATATAACGTGGGTTACGAAACGCGATACGTGCCTCCTTCGAACGGAATCTCTGTCTATTTTCACGTAACGTCGTAGCAGTTAATAGATTCTACTTGAAATTTCTAAGCTCTCGAGAGAAGAAAGATTCCGAATAATTGTTAATCATCCGGGAATAATATAGTAGTTGGAATAACGCGTTGAAATCCGTCGTGTCCGAACTCGTTGTTAAAGAGGCATGCACGTCAGGTCGAGTATAACGATCGCGTAATCGGTATTAAACAGGGCAATAATTCCCGAGTGGCCGCTTATTATCGCGCGTGGTCAGGCGGCCGATTGTCAAGAAGAATAACGAGCTTCCCCGTGGCGAATAGAGAAACCATGACCGAGCAGTTTCCGCGACGGCTCGTTTCACGGAAGGTCGGCGTCGTTTGTCCGGCCGAAGCTTCTTTCAATGAATGTTAAATTGCTGCGGAGTCATTTCCATTCGGCGTTGACCAGTTCAGCCGAGTCGAGAGTCGAGTCGAGTCGAGTCGAGTCCAGTCCAGTCCAGGACTTTACCGGTGCTCCGCGCAGATGTCAACCGGGCTGTCAGCAACCGGTTAACGTATAGCGCCGTCGCATGCAATCTACCGACGTCTCTGCAACATGTAAATTTTCCTCGGCGACGTACGCGTAACTTTAACTGCCAGGACTCCCGGACACCAGGATAGATGCGAGTTTATGGCGCAATCGGGTTTACCTTCGAATAGCTTAGCCCACCCTCGTAGACGGACTCTTGAGACAGACTTCTAAACGATATTCCGCCAACAGTCTGACATTTTTCACTCCGCGGCTATTGGATGTCGCTCGAACGGCTTCCCGTTGGACGAAAAGATCTTTTCGGACGAAACCCCAGTCAATTCTAACATAATACTTTTTCTAATCAAACGCGGTACGAATAGATTGTCGAACAAACGAAACGGTAAGATACTGCTTTCGGATTTCATAGGAATTATTCAGCCGATTCCGAATAGCATTAGCTGTTTGGACGCAGCCGAGTTACAAGCTGATTTAAAAGCGGCTGAATATCATTAATTATTTACTCATGAAAATTCCATTTGACAGCCCGCACCCCGGCAGAATATTCTGGAGTGCGTGAGAAGGTAAAGAACCTTAAAACTAGAAGCGTGTTTCGACTTAATCGCGTTACGAAAGGAACGGTCGAATGGACCGTCTGCGGGAGGAGGTTTCCCGGGAAGAATAAATCGCGAGAAAGATGCAGCTGCAATTGAAGTTCTCATAAGGAGATCAATACAGATCGCCTTGAGCCACTCTGCTGTCTTTTCTGGTGGTTGACATCAACGAATTCTACTTGCAACCTGTTGCTCTCTGTCTCGTTCCTCCGAGGCCGGGCTGCACCCCCACCTGCCACCCTTCCCGTCCAACCAGCTTCATCTCCGACCCCTGGCCGAGTCCAGAGACGTAAGTGTATCCTGCACTTTCAAATCTTGCCCCGCGTCGTTCCTGCGCCTTTTATAATCGCCCCAAGGTATTCGTACACTCGAGTGCGCTCCGCGAAACTCGCGGGGAGTGCACTTTTAAATTTGCTTCCGGAACTGCGGCGCAATGCACACGGAAACTCGCGACAGTCCCAACACGATGAGAAAGCGATGCACTGTTTGCCGCAATAATCTCCTCGTTCTCTTGCAGAACCTTCTCGCGTCCCTCCCTCTCTTTTGTAAAAGGACTAAGAAAAAGTAAACCCCCCGTTGCTCGGTCGTAGCAAATTTTCCTATGAATTTCGTATTATTTTGTTCGCCAGAGTCGAATCAATATTCCGAACTACGAATCGAGGTCGCGAGAGAGGGCCAAAGAAATAGCTGATATCGAAATTTTGCAATTTCGCATGCCGTATCCAACATTTCACGGTTCCGTTGTCTCTCGTCGGTGACGTTTCACCGGCGAGAGGGTGGCCATCCCTTCCCGAATCGGTAGGGGTAGTCAGTCGGTTCGTAGGCTGGTACGACAGTACAGTAGTATTTATGGAAATGAACCGAGGTAGTTTGAACCCTCTTTTCGTCCGGCTACGTTCCCTGTAAGCCCACCAACTCGTGCCATCCAGCCAACTACCCCTCGTATCCTCCTATCGTTTTGCTCGGTTTTTTCCCGTTCCGGTAACTCCTCTGCAGCGCGGCTCTGTCCTTGTTTCACGGAAGAGAATCCGAACGCAGCTGCCGCCACTGTTTGCCCAGCTAATTAGGTGGAATTCATAAGTTACAGGGCACCACGCGTGCCGGGACCTCCTCTATTTTTATTCGGAAAATAAACTGTAACGCGTCTCGATCTCCGACGAATCGTTTCTCACCTTTCCTAATGTAAGGTTCCAGAGTTTTTCAAACTCGTAGACCGGTTTGCGATCTAGGCGTACCTGTTGTACGTGCTACGCGAGACCTGTAATCTCGTGTTAACTTCGCGTTCGAGTCGACCAAGTAGAACCGTAATAATCTGATATTTTCCGAGATCGAAGGAGGTATCCTCTTATTGGCAGAAGATTTTGATTTTCCTGGAAACGGTAAGAACTGAGTGAATATTGAGCGTTTCTGAAACGACCGGTTGTCTTTAATCATTCTGATTAACGAACTTTTGAAATATTCAGCTAGCAATTGGTTGTCTAACCAGAAGAAATTCATAAACTACAAGGAACCTTTATTAAATTGTAATTGACGTTGAAAGAGGTCCGTTTTCGATCTCTCCACTACACAACTATAAAACTATAAAACTATAAAAGTATAAAAGTATAAAAGTATAAAAGTATAAAAGTATAAAAGTATAAAAGTATAAAACTATAAAACTATAAAAGTCTCGGTTGGCCATTCCCGATCTTTTTCCGTCGAGTTGCAGGATGCATTTTGCCTTCTATGTGGCAGCGGCGGTGTTCCTCTGTCCTTTTTCTCCGAAGGAGCCTTCTCCTTCTGGCATCCAGCAAACGGCTCATTATCACGGATACTTTATCCTCGATAACGTTACTCTCGAATTCACTGGAATTCCGCATTAATTGAGCCTCGAGTTCCGCGAGTTTACCTTCGCGATAAATTCGCAAAATCGGCTGGGAGTTTTAATGGAAACGCGAGCACGCTAGCAGTTTCGTTTAATGACCTTCGGTCAAATAAATTCGCCTGATTTTACAAACGAGCCTGCCTGGCCCGGGTTAGTCGTCGTTCCGCGGAACGATATAATTGAATCGAATTATTATACGGTCCGCGTGATCGCCGGCCAACGACGCAAATCACCGACGAAATTTTTACGTTTGTTACATCCCCACCCCCTCCCCGTCCAATCCCTCTCTGTCGGGAAGTTCGTTAATCCGACGTTACAAAAATACCGAGGAACGTTGTTTACGTAATTAACTTCTCTGTTGGCGGGGCATTGTTTGCGACAAATCGTGGGAATTGCGATGCAATTTCGACGCGACAACTCACCCGTTTTATTAACCGGCTCTCCTTTCCTGGACCACCCACTCCAACAAACAAATTAATTCACGAATACAAACGATTCTGTTTTATGGCCATCCGATGGCTGTCTGGGGAGCCACACGACGCTAACGTCGTTCCGGCGACTCTTTATACGGCTAAATTCTTCACGGCCGAAAACAATATTTCTCCGCCGGACGTTTCAGGATTCGATTAATTGTTCGATTAATCAAACGTAAGATCGATCGACCGGTTTCCGTTCCGAGTGCCGCTTATAAATCACCTTCGGTCGGCTCCGTGTTTCGCACGTGTACTCGTAACGAGTACCGAATTAACGCGGTGCCGAGCGAGGCGATCATTTACGAATAAGAAACGATGCGCGGTCGAATTATGTGAATCTATTATGTAATTGTAAGCGGTACTCGCCGCTGGTTCGAATTTTTCATGGATTTATCACGGACGCGAGAGACGCGTCGACTAAATGAAATCCAAATAACGGAGGAAAAGTCTGACGCGGATATTATGGATCCAAACAGACTGTTTGGGATCGACTGTAACATCTGTGATCCGCTATTTAAATGAGATTCCCGTGACGCGATGAACACTGGACTCATCGTATCGATTCGAATTAAACGAACTTTCCGGATCAAAGGATATCGACGATGTTATTCGATCCTCTTCCTATCTCCATCAACATTCCTCATCGAGATTTCATCGTGTCGCCGTTTCGATGTTTCCGATGTTTTCGACGCTAGGTTACAAGCCCAGCGATACGTTGAATGGTCTAATTAGCTCAAGACGAAATTGCCAAGGGTAAAAAGCGTGAGGGCGGCGGCAAGGCGATCCCGTCGAATATAATACGATTCCAAAGTGGCAACTGAAACAAACTCGGAAGAGTACGAGCATTACGGTCAGAACGCGATATTACCGGGTCTGATTTACCGCGAGCGAGGAGCTTCGCGGTTCGAAATGCTCGGGAAACGAGACGAGAAGGGTTGCGCGGCAGGCCGGAGGAAGAGCGAGGGACGCGAGCGGAATATGAAGAGCGCGGAGGAGTCGAGACGGAACGCGATAATTGCGGGGAAGGATAATTTAACGGGCGGCTCTTTTCCGCCTCGACTTCTGCTCGCATCCATTTCTCCTTTCGCTTCCCGGCCGCGATGTTGCTCTCTCTTTCCCTCGCTTCCTTCTCCTCGTTTTTTCTGGCAGCGTTGTCACGGCGCCCGGTGGCGGCTACGAGAACGATAAAGTCCACTGTGTTACGCGACTGAATAGACGCGAGATTTTCCTGGTACAACGAGAACCTATTCGTTGGGCTCATTTTCGTATTTTTCTCTTGTTTTCGTCTTATTTCTGCCCTGTTCCCTCGCTCGCGGCGGTCTTTCGTAATAACTGAAAAAGAATTCCCGAAAGCTCTTTCCTTTTTTCAAATTGAACTTCCGATAATCGTGGGAAAATGGTGTGATTTGTTTGATTCAGTGTTTAGAAACGCCGGTGCCAACCCCTTGAGTGGAAATTACGAGTCTGGCTCGCTAAGTTAAGGGGTCACTCGCACATCTCTTTATAATCTATCCAAATATAGAGAAGTTGGCGAGTAACGAGAATGAAATATCATCGAGAGAAATTGTGGAATTAATGTAGAATCGGAAAGATGGAAAGGACTCGTAAATTGTACGAGAGTTAAAAAAACGGGGCGCTTGAACAAAATGAAATGTATTGGAGATTTACCTGAAAAACTATGATAGTCGTATTTCAGACACAATTTATGTTATAGAAGAATTCAGAAAGTTCAGAAATTCAAACTGGATTTCGTAGCAACTTCCAACATTTTGTTGTTTGCGTAATAAATTTGGAATGTTATTGGGGAAGAAAGTTCTGTTGGATTCTAGATTTTGTAAAATATCAAATTCTTCCATAACCATGGAACTCTGAACTATAACCATTATTGCCATTTCCGTAGAATGTAAATGAACCCGTATCCGTGCATTATGAAATTCCGAGTGCACTTTCTCCGAGACTTCAGGTATATTTATGTATGCTGCAATTTACGGTTCTAAGCTAACAGATACATAAACAGAATGGAATCTTGGTCGAGGGTTACGAAGTTGGTAATTTTGAAACAGTTCCCGGGAAGCTGCAACAATTTATAGCACTTCTGCAACGGCAGGTGCTCCCAAAGTTTCGAAATCTCATAGGTCTTCCTATGGAAACGATCGTATTACAGGGGAATGTACACGAGCTGACTGCAATGTTCAATATGACGGTTAATATTATCTGCAAGGTCAGAATCTTTCGAATTAACCGCACTTAAATTACGAAAAATTGAAACATCCGCCTGACGACCACGTACAGAGTCAATTCTACTACACAACCATTTCCCATCCTTCAAATTGTTTAGCTTGAATTATTTGTATTCGCCCTCGAAGGTATTACACATATTAGAAGCTCTGTTTTTTATGGTGATGCACTTTCATTGCCGTCAGAGTTTAGCTGACAGGAAGATAAATTCGACCGTGTGCCACGTGTTGCCCTTTTGATCGTACCCTAGTCAGCTATTCCTATAAATCATAAGCCACGGCAAACTCTAGTGGAGCTCTAAAAAATATGGAAACACCGCTCCTAAATCACCCTTCCTGTTTAACACTCGGTTGCCCTTCGATGTATACACGTACATGCACCCTTTTACTCGTAAAAATTTCATTATAGCGTAATAAATTACTTAACATTTTCCTCTGGGTGTAAGCAAAAATCAAAACGGATAGAATCTTAGGCGTAGAGCGTGTATGTATATCAACTTTGATACTTTGAGAAACGATACCCTTTTCCTACAAGAAACTGCGGTCCAGATTTGTAATTCGCCAGGCAGTGTATAAAGCCTGAATTATAGATGAATAGGAGGAGCACTGAAATCAATTTTCCGCGGCAACGTTTCATCCAGCGGACATCCGTCAGTTTTTTAAGCACCCCGCCGACAAGCCAACAAGGAGAACCTGCGCCCGATGCGAGACGGCTGATCGTAAATATTCAGAGTCCGCCGGTGAATGGAACGGTACATGACAAACGATCTCAACTTTCACCCGAATTTCATTTCTCGATACTACATAATTGGAAGTCACTCGAGCAAATTGGATCCGGCGAAGATGAGTGGCTTACGCGATCCGCGTTGATTACCAAATCAGAGGAAGAGAACGACGACGAACCACAGTTATTCATCTTCGTTCCGCCGTCCGTGCCATCGATTTTCTTCGCGACAATACGAAACTGCCCGACGTCACGAAAAACCTTCGATCGTTCGAATTTATTTGAAAGAACAACGAGAGTATTGCCTTTCCTTTTAACGAAACAGATTTCTATCCTGCGACTAGGCTTCGTTCGAGCCGAGAGCAGGAGAAACCGAATGAAAATACTCGCTCGACGAGGTAATCAGGCGTTCCGAGGATGTCGGGGCTGGTCTCCCTGTTCGAGGTGAAAGCCCGAAACGAAGGAAGAGTCGAGTAATGACTCGAGTCCCGGGTAATTTTTGCCGGTCGAAACGGCTCTGGGCGCATCTTACTGTTTGTAATAAGGCAGCCGGATGAGGAGGGGCGGGAAAAGTCGAGGGGTGCTCGGGACTATCTGCGGTGGAAAGAGAGAACGGGATACGGCGCGCCGTGCGGGTATATACCCCAGGGGTGTGATAGTCGTACGATGTATGGTTATTGGGCGGCTGGCGGCATCGATTCTCACGACGAGGGAGCCACAGATCACCCGGAAACTGAAACTCCCGCCGTACCAAACTCTCCTCCTTCGGCTTCCGTAGCCGAGGCACATTGCGCTTCCATCCGTCGGCTAAATACTTTATTAGGAAGTTATATGGTTTTCCCTTGGTGCTTTGGATTCGAATTCAGCCTCGAAACGGGAACCGATCCGTCGAGAAACGCTCGGTTTCCGCTATCGCGCCGCAAGACGTTCGAGTTTCCGATTAGATACACCCCGTACGCAACGTCGCTCTCTTCGGACGATTACAACTGCTCGAGATTCGAAACTGCACGGGTTTTTGGGAGAGTCGTTCTTAGAACATAATCGAGATATCCATGGTACCGAGAGAAAGAGAGAAAGGGAGGAGGGGAGCAGTCGAAGCGAAGCATCTGGTGAATTTTCGGGGCCAAGCCCGCCGGTCCAATCTCCTTCCATCTAATCTAATATCATAGAGCGTAATACCGGCTGGATATGAGGTCAATTGCGC
The DNA here is from genome assembly GCF_051020985.1 of Nomia melanderi. Taxonomy (NCBI): domain Eukaryota; kingdom Metazoa; phylum Arthropoda; class Insecta; order Hymenoptera; family Halictidae; genus Nomia; species Nomia melanderi. The sequence continues at coordinate 24,779,524 of NC_134999.1, read as the reverse complement.
GGCAATAGCTCTGCCACGGAGTGTACAGAGTTTGTCAATCTTCTCGTGTTTGCGGATCCGTAAGTAATGCGAGGAGCAGACTCGAGGGGGATCCGTGCATCGGCAATAACGACGGCCAGGGAACACACACCGGCGTCAACACCAAGTTTCCCAACGTCCGCTCGGATTCATCGTCTTCCGCTCCCTCGATCGATCCGATCGCCTAATTGTCCGTGCTTCGGGATCGTTCTAGAACGTCTTAGACCGTGCAGTTTGGAGACAATCTACTACTCAACTACCTTCGTCCTTTTGTCTCGTCGCTCGAGCCACTCGATCAATTCATACTTCTCTGTTGCATGCGCTCTCCCTCTCTCTCTCTCGTCCCTTGACCACCTCCTTCTCTTATGAGAACATTCAGAGAGTCTTGGACTCGATACCTCCTTTAAGTCCACTCTCGTGTAATTAGATTTCGTATTCGAACAGCCAAATAATTCTCTTGATCTTCGTGATAAAGAGTACATTTATTTCAAAGAACCAGAAATCGCAATATCGAGATGTATTTCGGAATCGAGTCTAGTACGATATTATTCGATATTTTCTCCATATTAATGAAAAGCAAGATTCGCGATGTTCGCTAATGAATCAGTCGAAAAAAGAAAGTCATCGGTTACCATTACCAACATTTGAATGAACCGTGCAATCGATGTAATCAAGGCTACTTTGTATGGATGCAAGAACGCAATTTGAGCGGTAATTTAAGCTCGTTGGATTCGAAATGATGACTCGTTACCATACACCGTAAACGCGGTACGATGAAGCATATGTTTACCAGATAAATAATATAGTGTACCTATTATAACTAATTAGCCATGAAAATGTAATGCGAGACATGTTACGTGCTGGCTGAGAGTTTGTATTTCGCTGTGACGTTCCCGGCCGTGTATAAGTGGAGCGATCTACATACATATATCGTCTTTCAATTAATTATCGCGTCAATTAGAAATTGTTCGTCGTCTGCCTTCGATACCTTTCCTTTCATTCTTACTTGCGTGTCGCATGTGGGGTTGCTGATTTCTGTCCTTCGAATAGGAAAGTTCCGTCACTTACCTGTAACAAAAAGATACGTACAATTATTAATGTGTTACGAAAGTTTATATACACCTATTAGTGAAATTATGGAAGAAACTGAGATGGTATTTAACCACGCAAACGAATGCGTCGAAGGTAGGTTGATACATTTTATTGGCCATAAACTCGCGTTATTTTTAGACAATTCCACCGCGATCGATTCAAGAGACCGACCGTAGCCTCCCTTATATTTAAAGACAAACTTTGCCGTTAAAATGTCAATGCTACGAGTCCTAAAACCGCAGTCGTTTGAACGCGAATTCGTAAGACCGTCGGGTACGTATGAAACAGGTCAGCCAAAGAACGAGAGCTGTTTGGGTAAACGATTCGAGCGATTCAAGCAACGTTTTATAGAGCTTCATTCAAAAGTGAATCGTATTTATAATTAATTATCAAGTTTGGAACGAATGACTACAAAAGGTAACTTCTGTGAACAATTAGGCGAGATCGAATAAAATTCCGAAGGCAACCCAATGCTCTTTACAGTCCGTCCCCGAAAGTTCCGTTTGACGTTCGATACAGGGTTCCGTAAAAATTCAGGAGCGCGGCACTTTGAAAAATTGACGAAACTACAGACAAACCCGGCCGATCTAAAATTTATCCGCTCGCATAGCCGTAGCTAGAACGTTCCTGAGAAAGGTCAATGAGAGGGTTCCGTAGGGTCGTGGCCCGGGAAAATAACAAATTCATTCCGAAAGCACCATAAACGATTCCCGGTTCAGCCATCTCGGAAGAGGGCCGGCCGAAGGTTTCTTAATTTATTAAAAGGTCGCAGACGCGAAATTCGAAGCGATCCTCTGGCGCAGGAATGTTCGTCGTTCGTTCTTTCGTCCGTTGCTCGGTACGATCTTCTTATCCTGGAAGTTCGACTCGCCCCTTCGTTGCGTCCGGCGTAAAATTTTCAAGAGCTGTTGCGCGAGCGAAAAGCGTACCCGGGTGGCTGTACCGTCCTTGCGTCTACCATTTACACACGTTTCCCTCGTGTGTAAACGTGTATCCGCCGCGTAAAACGATCCTGGTGGTCGGCACACGGCAGGGAACGTCCAGAGGAACAGCCGTAACAGGGCCGGGGGATACGTGGAATAAGAATCTAAAAAGAAGACTGCGGCGAACACTCGAAGACTCGACGACGAAACGACTCCCGTGGGCTTTCTCCAATCAACCGAGCCCGAGACTGGCTAAAATGCACTCTACGAATATTTCTGACGCATTCGTGTTCCCATGTACACTCCTGCGAGGAACTATTAAGGGATCTTTATCGCCGACGGCTTCTCTGGCTCGAGTTCTTCTCGGAAATTAAAGAAAAGGGGAAACTTTTGAAAACAAGACTATCTTGAAACGGATCCAGAACCATGCACGCGTATTTTTCTACTTATGAATGGAATCTGCTTTGGATAAGAACAAACAAATAAATGAAATAGCTACGTTCCTAAAGTTTCGTTAGTCTACTTTGCTTGGCACTCTGATTACTTGCTAATGCAGGTAGATACGTACATTGTACCGGTATAGTGTTTCGGAGCACCTTGGCTCCGGCGACGAACAACTTTTCCACGCTCGTATGGATTCCATTAGTAATCTTTATGCGATCTGTTAACGCGCCGTGAACGAAAAAAAGAGGAAAAGTCTCCAGGGAGTCTTTCCGTTTGGCACGTTCACCGTTCCCCGGCTTTTATACAATTTTCAACGGCCTTACGTTACGCGTCAAGTAGACACTCGACTCGTTCGTTCAGCTCGTTTCAGCGGGGAAATGGACGCGCTATCGTTTCGCGCGCTAACGTTGCGAGAGGGAGGAAGCGTGAATAGCTTTATCGATGCGGTCGTGTACCATTGCTAGGTAAGTAACTGTTTAAGTACCACTGCGAGCCTTTTTACTTACAGATGTTTTTCACTTCATCTTCCGTCCTTCGAAACGCATTCGAATTATCTCATTAATCGCGTAAACAAAACGATGGATTTTCTCAATGGAAAAATCAAATAGAAGTTTCTTTAGTTTCGGTTAAATGATTTTATTTCACAGTGACTCGTATACTTTCGTATTCTGTAGTCTGAAAGCTCTCCATTCGATGAGACTACGAAACGAGGAAAAATATGAGGAAATGTTCTGCGATGAGTCACAAGAGACTCGCCACTTCGTGTGAAAAGAGTCACAGACTTTTTCGCGGTATTTCGAGTTTCAAAGGGGCCGGAATACGTATTATGAACCGTAGCCGGAGGTGGACTCAGATGTAACGATAAATATAATATTCGCCTGGGAAACGCATGAATTATTCGTTACATCGTTCTGAAACCATCGGACTCATCGGGGATTAATAATTTACGGGCCACGTCAATTTCTGGGAACATAGTCGCCTTACAATTAACTCTCTACGATGTCACGTTACTTGGAACACGCGTACTATACTTTCATTTTCATCCCCTTTTTCCGTCGCAAGCTAACGTAATGTTTTATGCACATTACTTTGTGCCCTGAATTTCTATGATGTGAACTTCTGTTATGTTAAACTTAATGTGCAGGTAATTACTTTTGTTAGGTAATGGGGAGTGAAGGCGACCCAGAGATTTTCTTAGGTCTGACCATTCTTACGAGGAGACTGCTCAGGCTGGTTTGATGCGTCAGCCGGGTTTCTTTCATCGATCGATTCCTCCCCATCGTTCAAACATGACGTGACCATTGTGCTCGAAGGTTATAGGCGGCCCTTTCCAGTCTCTTAATTAACTCGCCGTCGTATATAATTCGAAAGTATTAGGCGTGTCCGGGTTTCAACGAAATTGCAGCCCATTACGTGAACGTTTATCAAATATTCAAGGGGAAAGACTGGCCTCGATTCTATTTATATTAGATGTTTCAAACTGTTGCCGTTCAAACGACGTTTCAGTATTTTACGTCGCGTAAAGTTTGTTTGCCCGCGGTATCTTTGGAATAGTACTTCGAATTCTAAGGCGACGAATTGAAATTTCTAATGAGCGGAAACAGACTCGGGCTGTTCGTTTAAAATGCCAATAGAATAATTGCACTGTAATCCCATTGAAAGCCTACATAAGACTGCAATCGACTACATGAATGTTCATCAAATATCCAGGGCACTTAATGCTTCAATTACATTTCTATGCGGTGCTTAAGCGGATTACGCTCGGCGTTACTACACGTATGACAACCGGTGACGTGCTTCTAAATCACTTAATATTTCCACTTTGCATTGTAGTTTCGAGTTACGTTCCTGTACTGTTTAATTACAAATTTATCAGCTGCGCATACATATATAAAGAACCACGATATCGAGTTCGATAGTCTGCTCGTTGTCCTCCGACTGGCAAGTTGTCCCTATTTATATCGGCGTGCTTTCTTTTTTCCGTTTTTAATATTATTTGTAGACCGATCCGAGCCGAGATATTGCAGCAGAAGCAGCGAAAGCAGCAGCGGCAATGGCAGCGCCATCGCCGACAGTGGCAGCAGCGGAAAATCTCAAATAAATCCTTTCGTAATCCCGCATCGCTCCTTTCAGCCAGTCCGGATTTCCACTAGTCGCTTTTATGCCACCTCCGCACCCTTCGAAAACTCTCCAGCCCGTTATCTGGTGCCCTTCTTCCCTGCATCCTTTTCTCTCTGTCCTCCTGCATTCTCCGGTCCTGCGGCCCTCGCCGGTCGCGAATCTTTGTCCCCGTATACTAGTACCGCTCGTTCTCGTTCTCGTTTCGTTTACTCTTTCCGTATGGCCGTCAATAGCGACTTCCTGCCTTCCGGCATTCACGGCCGCCGTCATTACGATATCTGGCGACGCGGAGCATTCGAAACAACCTTCGCCCGGTCGTTCCGAAACAATTTTCGCTTGCGACCGCTCCCGTCGGAATTGGATATTGTGAGCTCCTTGCCGGAAGGGGCCGGAGAGGCGGAGAGAAAGAGGGAAAGAGGCGGCCGGAGTGGAGGGAGAAGCAAAAAACTGTATTTATTTCGTGAAATGCAACCCCCGTTTCACGGAACCGCCGCGCGAATTTCTGGGTTAGATCCCCTGCGCTCCGCGATACCCCAGCCAGACAGTCTCCGAATAAACTCGGTCTCCTGGTTAAACGGCGGACCGCGAAATGAACATATTTTAAGCAAGAAATTAAAAAAAACTCTGGCGGTTGAAAGAGTGGAGGGTACCGCTGATGGAGGACGAGGGTGAATTGTTCGGGAAGATATTCGAAAGTGAGAGTCCTCGAGGAACGGGTCCGTTAAGTTGGTTGCCTGGCGAATCGTTACCATTTCGCGGTAATTTCGTTAAAAATTATTCAAAATTAGCGACGAGGGAATAGACGTACCGGTTTTGGCCAGGAAAATATTCTACGTAATTCAAATGTATAGAAGGTAGTAAAAGTTCGAGTTGCCTCTTAGCCGAAGAAGCGCATTTCATAAAGAAAATCAGCGAGTAACGAAGTGGAAGGAACGAGTCGAACAATGGACAAATAGAGGTTGAATATTTGCGCAAAGTACACGCGGCCGCGAACATACTCGAGGAAGATTCGTCGAGTGGAGCAGCCGCGTTCCTCTGGAATGTTCACGAAACCGTCATCGAGGCCCCGGCTCTCTTTTGAATCGATCGCGAGCCTATTGGATCTATATTTCCTCTTCTTTCTCGTTTGGTAAGTACACGAAGGAAACGCGGAATTCCTTTTTTTCCTTTTTTTCCTCGTCGTCCTCGTCGTCCTCGTCGTCCTCGTCGTCCCGAGAGAAAAGCCGTGTTTCTAGCCCCGCGTTCTGTCACTTCTATCCGGCTTACGTTAAGCCACTTTTTATGCTAGCCCTTATTCGAGGCTTATCGTGACAAGATGAATGCAATATGATATCAAAAGAGGAAGGAATTCCATAACGGAGTACACAGTCCGCTTCAAAGGGCGCCTCTTCACTTCCGCGACGCTCGCTTATTCACTTCTTCACGAATTTTATTGGAATCCCTCCATCTCCCGGCCCCGCCTCGTCCCGTCGCACGAACCGTGTGTATGTTTAAACCGGAATCGCATGAATCCTAGATCGAGCTCCCGTATATGAAGTCGCGATTAAATTTACTGCGGCTCGATTCACGTGGTTACGGAGTTTCGAGACTCTTCTTGCTCGCCGTACGAAAAATCCTTCTCCATCGGCGGCCGAATAAATCATCCCAGTGGAAGATTATTCGTTTCGATTAAACAAATTCTAGACGATTAGATTTGAATCTCCAATTTTCCATTGTTTGTTGCGAAACTATTGACATCGCTGCAGCAAATTCTGTACGTTGACCAAACTGATTTGCCGGATATCGTTGATGTTTCGGTGTATCCTCCTTCCTCGCAGGAAACAATTTTCACTTTACTATCCGACTCGTGCCATAAAAATTTAATAAATATAAAACTCGAGAAACGAGATTTAGAATAGGTGCCATCTGAAAATTTGCTTTACCGTATAGTAAAAGCACTGCTGGCTTCCTCTAGCAAAGATATTTTTATGTTAGCGGTAACACGAAATATTTCCAGTTGGCTTAAAAAGCAAGTCTACGCGTAAAATCTCTGTTGCTCGAACAATTATGAATAATACAGTTTCGCGAATAAGCGGAAAACGGTTGCTTTTTACCGAGTGAAAATATCGTCGTCCGATACTTCCTCCGAGTATCGTTCGATACGATACGCGAGACGGAGAGAACTGGAAAATGTAGAAAGTCGACGTAGCGATGAAATCAGCTGGATCATTAATTCAACGTTTTATCTCGACAATATATCTGACAATGGGCGAGGAGAGGAAAAGTTTGAAACGCGGCGTCGCGTCGCGTCGCGTCGTCGCGATTTAACAATGAAGACGTCTGCCAAAGGAGGAACGATCGTTAGAATCTTGCGACTAAAAAGTTTCGTACCATCGAAAATACGTCAGATCGCATCGCGGCTCGAACAGGAAGGGCGTCGTCGTTACAGAGTCATTCGTAGACACGTTCACCGCCGCAATTAGTTTCATTCTTACCCGCCCACAACGACCGGCCTCCTTTACTTTTACAGACCACTATCTTTTCCTCTCCGAGGCATCGAGAAGGTGCGAAGTAACGAACGAACCGGAGATCTAACGAGGAAGATGCAAGAACGTCACGTCGAAGTCGACAATTTTCCAGTTTTCCACTGACAACTCTTAACGCCGATTCCGAAACATAATGAAACTGCAATAATATTTTCATCATTTCTCTTCGCGGATCTGTATTCGGATTAGCGAAAGTACTATAAATTGCGGCGTCAACTATAATTCACGCGTGTCGAATAATATATCGATTTGAAGTTCGCAGCATGGTTCGGCAATGAATTTTTCGTAAAATTCGAGTAAAATTCATTATTAGTCGCCGACATTTGTCCTGGCGTTTGAATAATTTTGAAACGATACACAGCACGCATCATATTTAACGGAGGATATTCATCGAACAAACTGGTGGCTTCCTCAGACGATAAAGTGTCATGTTAGCAAACAGAGGCAGGCTTTAGTTCTGAAAACTCGCATCACATTAAAAGGGATGACGTCCAGGAGCGCGATATTCGCAGTTAGCTCGGATAAACTAAGGCAGACCGCATTAGCCGAGAAGCTTATGTCCTGCTTGTCGACACGCCGGCAACTTTGGAACAACAATTACTATTCGCGTACGAAGATGTATATTTGTTGGGAGAGCCAGCAAACTGTCGTCCTGCCGCTAATAAAACTGGTGCAGCTGCAACCGGCGCGTTCGCGTGCACTGAATATTGTCAGCGAGGCAATTAATAATCATTACATTAGGCGCACAGGCCGAGCGTGCGTTAAAGTTGCCCCCTCACCCCATAAAATCTATCTGTTTACGATCCTCGTGGGGCCGAGAAAACGGCAGGACGTTATTTCTAATTCCGCGGAAATTGCGCCAACCCTGCGTGAATATTCTAATATCGATTTACCGTCAAGTCTGACGCTCTTTTTATCAGTCTGAATAAAGAAAGGTCCGCGATCGATTTAAGGACGAAACGTGAACGGAAATCCAAGCAAGCGAGCCGAGTATCTTCTTTGTAATTGTCAATCGTGATTTTCCTTCTTCTTGATAGCGCATATTTTTATTTTCCCTCGCTTCTGCTCATAAATTGCAATCGTTTTGCATTTTCGCTGAACTACCAGCGGATTTCACAAGGCGACTCCTTAATATTCGAGTAACGCGATAATATTGAAAATTCGTTTGTAAATATTTCACCCGAAAGGTTCTTTGGTCGACTACGGACCCTCGGAGCGGCCATTGTAACGAACACTTGTCTCCTATTTATTTAGAAAAGCATCAAAACCTCTCCTCCCGCGCATAAATAAATAAACGACGAGACGCTCGCGTCTTCGTAATTGAATATGAAACGCGTCGCGCGGCGCGACCAGTTTGAACTGCAGAAACGAACCGTGGAGGAGCATTGAAACATTATCCAAAACAAAAGAATTCCCCGCGGGCTCTGAACGATAATTCGCGTTCGCTCGTTCCGTTTGTCATCCGAATGGGAAAAGAAATAGCAGCTCTACTAGATCCCGATTATTTTTAGACGCGGCGGGTACTGTACGGCGAACAGAATTGGATATTTCTGCCGCGTAATTGCGCAACGCATCGGCTTCGATTTCCACTTACGTATTTGAAATTGCATCTGGATTTACGACGCAACGTCGTCAACGTAAGTTAACACCACACCTATTGACACACTTGTATTTCATAGGACAGGAGTAGAACAGGGAGGACGCGCGCACTGCGACAAACGCGTGCGTCGTATGAACCGCATCGGATCAAAGGAAGAAGCCTGAGACTGCAGTTTAATTGCAAGTCGAATAATGAAATTCTGCTTCCCGTCTGGGAAATCTTAATTCGGTAGCAAGATGCCGATGCGCAGCGCCGAGTATGCGAGCTATTTCCAGGCATCTCTTGTTACGCCACGATGGAGATTTCGACCCTGGCGTGGACCAAGATGAGCCGTGTCGCGAGTCCGCTTCGTTCTACATTCCCCATCGAAGAATTCCAGTGAAATTTCAATTGCTCGATAGTCTAGTTGTCACGCCTCTAATCGCAAAGAGTTCCATAGCGGAGATGCACCGACCGACTCGAATTTCGTAAGAACGTATGCGAGGTTAACGGAATACAACTACCATGATAAATCCCGACCGTGCGAGTTGCGCTTTATTAAATAAATTGCTCGGATTTTACGATGTCTTTACGGGCAGCGCGTTAGATGGAAATAGCTACCGGTAGATTGTGCTCCACGGCGCTAGACGTACGCCTAGTTTCGATGGAATCGATTCTGTAAACAGGCTCGACTGCAGCTACGTAGATTTTTGATCCGTTCTCCGGCGGCGCACGCGAATAAAGCCCGCCTCGAATTTCTCCTGAAAACACCGGAGCCGCCGCTTATCAACCCCGGCGAGCCTTTCACCGACCGCAATCGATTACGATCCATTAGGCAGATACTAATCGAGGTATTTGCGCGGGGAATTCATCCGCGTCGGCCGCTCGTTCTTCCGCCGCGTTCTTTATTCTCTCCATTGACGAAGAGGCACGTTCGTAGGAACTCGCGTGCTCGCACGCCACTCGCCGGGACAGGACGGTGTGTTTTATACGACCGGTTAGGCGCCAGGACGGCTGCTCGAACCCGTACAAGTCGTCGTACCGTCGGCTTTTCTTTTCGACTCCCACCGCGGAGCCCTAACCACCCTCCCTAACCTCCCGCCGTGCCGCTCCGTCCCGGTGGCGTGCACTTCCGTTCCACGGTTATGTACGTGTGTACGCGCCACGCGGCGCGCCGGGAAGATTATAACGAAACCCGGTCGAGGTCAGACCTCCAGCGCCGAGCGTTAACTCCGAGATCGTTGTTGGACATCCGGAGAAACGTTGGATCAAATCGCGGTACTCGCTTCGAAAGTCCACAGTTTTAAGCTCCACCCATTTCCTAGAATCGCTTGACCAGCGACTCCGTCCGGCGACTATGCATGGCGCCCGGAACTTTGAAACGGCGCGACGCAACGCGACGCGAGGCGAAGAGCGGCGCCGCGAAGCGAGTACGTCGCTCGACCGTTATTATACTTGCTAATGGCGTTTCTTTTCGTTCTTTTGCTAACGATCCAGAGAGGTACATCGTCTTCTTACCAGCGAAATTACCGAACTCTCGATATTGTTGCAACTTTTAGTCCAGCGAAATAATTGTAAGGAACGTCGTCGCGTTCGATAACGGAACTCACTAACCGAGCGATATCGGTGTTCCAGATGAAGTTACATATCGGCAAAGCCATAAAGGCGATTCTAGATTTTCAGCGGAGGCTCGCTCTCGAAGAATCGCCCTATCGTCGATTGTCGGCCGATCGATCGTATCACCGTTCGACGGGTGAACCGTATTCGTGCCAGCAAGTGTGCCCAACATTATTTTCTCGGAGTAATCGTTAAGAGTCACGGGATCCGAGAGGCGTCCGCGATAATCGAACGACCGCGTCACACGTCGCCGCTCAGCTGATGTCCCCCGCCCCTCGGCTCGTCCGCCTTTTGCACCCTTCAGCCGTGGAAGCGGAACATACGAGGAGAAATGTCTAGCTCTATTCTCATGCAAACAACGGGGCACGATTACCCTTCCTCTGTCCCCACCCGCGGAAACACCCACACCCGATTCTCCCTATCACCCTCCTTCCAGGAACGGCGTCACTGTTTGGCGCAAGAGTGTTCCTCCGTTACGGGGTTAGTGGTCGGGAAAGGGTCGGTGTTAGTTGCACGAGAGACTTCAGGTTGTCGAGTGTATGGGGGCCATACGATGGGGGTCTCGGCGAGGGTATGGCTAGGGTATGGCTAGGGTATGGCGAGGGTATGGCGATGGTATGGCGAGGGTAGGGCGAGCGTAGGAGGATGCACGACGAGCGTGGCGGTTAGATGGACGCGCATAGTGCGTTTCCATGTGTTTGGATGCGTTTGCACGCGGTTGAACGCGCGGAACAGGGGACCTAGTACCGTGTGAGTGGACTAGTAAACGCGTGCACGCCAGCGGGAGGGATGGAGGAGGTGCGAGAGGTGCAGGAGGTGCAGGAAGAGGGACGGGATACGTGGATCGGAGGGCGGCAGGCAGGCGGCGGGCTGCCGCTACCACTGCCGCTACCACTGCCGCTCTGCCGCTGCCACTGGGCGAAACAGGGTGAATCGGGGTGAAAGAGAGGAGGCGGTGGATGGTCTGTAGGAGGGGTGGAGGCGGCGGGCAATAGTCGGAGTGGCGCCGCGACTCCCGTGACGTCTGTCGGCGCGTTGGCCAATCAATAGCATCGCCATGGCAACCACAGATAACATCGGACACACACCGTGCCGCACAAGCACGCCGCCTTTCGGGTACTCGGTACTTCCTTCCACCGATGCCCGAACGAAAGACCGACGGCAGGGCGAGCGAGAGGGGTGTGAGGGGCTTACAGCCTCTATCGGAAAGATTCCTTTCAACCCACTCACCCCTGCTGCCCCTGCTACCCCTTTTTTGGCGTCGTCCGCTTCCACCTTCTATCGTTCCCTCTGCACACCTACTTTTTCTCTTTTCTCTTTTCTCTTTTCTCTTTTCTCCCCGCACCACCGCCGCCGCCGCCGCCGCCGCCGCCGTACGCTCTTTCTCTCTACACCCGTGTCTTTCGTTATTCCATTTTTTATCTCTGTTAGCATCGCTTCGGTTCGCTCGGCCACCTCCTCCCACGCGAAGCGCATTGCACCTACTTTACGAATCTCTAGCGGCTTAAGGCGGGAAACTAGACTCGCGAATCGATAGAATCGGCTTTGAACAAATTATCTTCTCGTTTCCTTTGCGCTCGATATTAAACTCGAGTTATTCCGAAAGAAATCGGCGAGTTACCGAGTAACGCAAGCATCGGAAAGCGCCGCGCTCTTGCCAGTGAGAGCAAACTGGCGAGATTTTTCGTTGAATCGTTCGTTTCGATTTATGCAGGAATTTCGAGAATATCGAAACAGCGCGGTTAACCGAACGGATGGAATTGTAGCGATAGCAGGGCTGTATCGCGCGTATCCATTCGCGAGGTACACGAGAGGTTGATTGCACGGACAAATATTCAAGAAGCACCGGGTCCCGCGGAACCGTCAGTCAGAGAACGCAGCAACAGGAGGGGTATTGACGAAGAACCGGAAGAGAACCATTGGTGCATCGGTGCGGTAGGGGTGACTCCGTCTAGGGAACTTTTCCTCGAGTAAACGCAATTAAACGATGGAGCAGCGGCGCAATTTGCCCGGAACAGCAAACGGAGAAACTCTCCTTATGCACAAGTGGAATAATCTCGAGAGGAAAATCGAGGGCCCAAGCACGAAATCGATTAGTCGAGGTGCTTCAACCCGAGACGGTTCGTTATTTGCGGAAAGAACTACTTAAGTTTGTATCCTTGCTGAATCGAATATACGTACGTATAGAAAAGCTCCAGCGTTCGGCCGATCGACTGATCCGACACACTCCACGCCTCTAGACGGAGAAACAACGTGTTCCGATATATGTACGTACAGTTGCCGCGTCAGAACGCGGAAATAGAACGTTCCGCGAACATTTCCAGGCTGGTTCGAATCGACTGTTGACGGTTCGTTACAATATCGCGTTACTCTCTCAACGGCAATGTTACAGTTTCGACGTGAAATCTCTGATCTGAATTAACACCGTTTCCTCCTCTGTGCACGTTCTGCTCGAAGGTTAGTGCAAATATTAGTACAGTGTACTGACACGCGTCCCGCACGGAGCACTGGGAATCTAACAAAGATAGGATTAATTATTTTTTCGTATTTCGTTCGAAGGAAGACGCAGCTTCGAGAAACTGTGTTTATATCGAGCTATTCACGACCGGAGACAAGAAATCTCATTATCATTTTAATATGCGTTCGTTACAGGAAACGACGTTTCCGGTTTTTCAAGCACACTCGTCCTGTCTCGCTTCGCGACAGAGTTGTATTACTTTTCCTGTATCAGTTTGCGCCGACTAATTGAAAGCGTGACATTAGCGTTATCGGGTGTACGCTGTAATGATTCCGTGTTGCGAGTATCGGATAAATAGTAAAAGTTCGGTGAAATTTGACGCGTCCCTGATGCGTTGGCAATCGATTACGGGCAAAATCGTCCGTGTTCCCAGTGAAATTACAATTTGTCTCGGTCGCTTCTCGACGGAGAGCGCCACAAAGGACTAGATATTTTCGCCGGCTTGCGCGATCGCATTAAACGTCGGGATTCTGACAAATAGTTTTAATAAAGGCAGCATCGAAGCAATCCATAAACGAGCGTGAAATTTACAACTAGTGTTTTTACTATCCGATACTTGCTCCGAACTACAACAATGTCATAACCGAGTGTTCGCGAACGAAATAGTCATAAAACTAAGGAAAGCAAATACGCGTCTGTTTTTCTTCCGTCCGAACGAGCTCGTAGAACGAGATACTTTCTAGCGTAACAGGGTCGTTACAGTAACCCCGAGGAGAATGAACTGTCCGACGACAGATTACAATCGATAAAATCTTAATAACCGTATTTTTCATTAATCGAAGGAAGCAATAAAGGAACTTGAGGAAAAGGGTGTGATTTAACGAGATGTTTTCGCGAATTGCAGCCGCGCGGTGGTAACTAATAATTCGATTTTACGAGCGGCCGCGTCAAGTGCTTCCCCACCCCTTTCGCGGTGTAAAGCGACAAGCAGCCGGAAAGCGTCGCGGCGCCACTCGGGCTGGAGCCCCATTCCCACGCGGTCCATAACACCGTTCGCTTGTTCGTTCGTTCATTCGTTCGTTCGTTCGTTCCTTCTCTCGTCTGTTCATCCGTTCGTGTTGGTCGATCAGCTGGTCGAAAACGTCAGGATTCAGTCGCTGGACCTCGTCCAACCGGGTTACCGCTTCGCTTTCACCGCACCCCTCGTCTTCGTGATCGAACAACCCTCTCCCCGTCCGCCCTTTCCCTCCGCGCACAGTCCTCACTCCTCCCTTCCCCCGAATGTCACTTTGAGACTCATTTATTCTTCATTTCTGAACCACTCGTTTTTCTTCTTCGTTAGAACAGGAGATGGTCATTAGTTGCTGAATCTAAAGGGAGACTCTTGACCCGTTCGGTTCGAAACTCGGTCATGACGTCACCGGGAAGTACGGTTAGGCGACTGACGGTCGCCGTGAAATTTTCAGGACAATTCGTCGGCGAAACGTTTTTGGCTATCGTACGCGGCCATCCTGGCCTTCGTCTAGCACGAATCGAGTCATAAATAAGCAACAATGTAATTTTCGGGAGATTTACTGATAAACGGAGCAGACGCGTTCGTCGAGACGTTAGTTGGATGTTGAATATTTGCACGACGACCTTATAAATCTCGTCAATTATTTTTCGGTCGATCGAAATTCAAATGCTTCGATATCTCAGCAGAGGGAAAAATAGACTGATGTTTCTAATAAATGGGCTGCATTTTAAAATGGGTCGAGGTACTCGATCGAATGAAATTGACAGGATAACGACTTTAAAATAAGTCTCCCGAAAAGGAATGTTTAAATATAGAAACCGTACAACAAGAAGCAATCAAGTGTAATTTTTACAAATTCGTAATTGCAGTTAATGAATTCTTGTTGTTCGTACGTAAGCCGGAAGTTGAGGATCGCTCCAGTTCCCCGCAATATATCGACGCGGCGCCAGCTGAAACGGGAAAAGCACGGCACTGCGAGATAGCCAGTTTCTGAAGTTAATAAATCATGCTTGTAATTACCAGTAATTTCGCCGGTTCCCGGCGCACATCGCTTCCCGGCCGAACTTTTCGTATAACTGGCGCAACTTCCGGCAAGATCGCTGCCGCCGGTTTCATTCTTCCGTCGCAGAGGAAGCGGCAGATGCAGCGAACGAGAGAAAAAACAGGGAGAACTCTAATAAGCCACGCAACGGATTAGTGTATATTGTCTTTTGGTTACTCGTTCCGGCCCCTCGCCTGCCATTCTGTTTTTTGCGCCCCGGAATTTGTGGCAGAAGGTGTTAGATCGATAGAGGAACGCGAGCCCCGTTTTATTTCTACGATGCGTCACCTAGAAAATCAATGTGCACGCGACAACTTCGTTCCGAGCAACGTGCTCGGTTTGGCCAACGTGTCGATACTATCTTATAATATCGCTATACAACTATAATCGCCATAACTATTTATAACGGGACTTTCTAGCATTTCATGGTAAAATCCATACTAGCGATAAAGTCATATTATAACCGCATAATTAGAATTCTCATGGATTGTATCCAATCAACGGAAATGAGTCGTTTTATCTTTTATTCATGGCCTTGAAAATGAACGTGGATATTAATTGTAGCCACATTTAATGGACAGAATGAGAAATTTATTCGGACAGCTTTCGCGATGGAGAGACGTTGCTCGCGAGCATCGCGTCTCCTCGATTTCTAGTTTTTCATACATATTTCATCGTACGCGTGCAGAGGATACATAATTTTAGCGAAGTCTCGGAATAATCTCCATATTCTTTCGAAAAGAAATCCCGATACGAATATATTGCCTTCGAGAGGAGAGTCGGCTCGCGAAGCATCGTGTTATTAGCGCAATATCAGCTGGCTTCTTCCGTAACTAACTACCCTTACGCGCGTTCACACCGAGACCTGTAAAATCCGAGAGCCGCGCGTTTCGCAGTTCTAACGAGGTTGCGCGTATCGGCATTACGGCGGAACAGAAGCTTAATTAAACGCGTCGGACGAACAATGCAAATAATTGGCGGAAGACGTAAATTCCTGCGCGAAACACGTTGCCAATTAGGTCCGAAAACGAAGACGGCTTTTTACGAAGCAGCTTCGCAGCTCGAAATTGTACGCGCGTTTCCGTTTCGCCGATGATGCCGATCGGGATTCCGCGATCGGTGGACGCGTCAGCTGGAGAGAAGTTCGGGGCGAGTGGGAGGGCTTAATTATCAGAAAAAAGTTGAAACCGGATGGGAATTAAATGGAAGCTGAACGCGATCTTAATCGTTGACGGTTAATCACTCGATTCACGGCGTGGGAATCGGAAAGTTTCCGAGGTACAAAACTTGCGAATCGTCCAACGCGGGTCGGGGGTAGACAAAGCGGAACGAAGTGATTGATACCGGGTGAGAAGTTGGGCGAGTTCGGAATCGTTTTGAAAATTCGCCGGCTAACGAAATTACCGTTCACCCCTGCACGCCGATGATACGGACGAACCGACGAACGAACGAAGGGCGAGGGGTGGGCTCGATACCGCTGAACCCTTTCACAGTTTTACGAAACCAATGCCTATCCGAAACTTTCCTTCTCTCTGTATCAATGCAGCTGGTACGGTACCAGTCGCGTGCTACTCCCACCATCGCGATTGATTTCCGTTGTGGCACATGAGCACGACTACTCTAATTAACGTTATTCTCGTTCGTTGGGACTCGCGGGGATCATTGGACCTCGGTGCAACATCTTTCTCCTTTTTCATAATTACAACGAACACGACGTTGGAACCGAGTTAATCCCCCGAGTCGTGGCAATTAATAAACGACTGTAGAACAAACCCTAGGGTTAAAGGGGCGGATGTATTGAAGTTTGAAAAGTTTTCAGGAGAAACGAAATGGAATGGAACGAAAGAGGATATTACAAGATATATAGGAACGCGAGGTTCGAGGCGTTAGTCGATGATTTTCGATGCTAAGTAGATCGATTTCCCTTGGTCTCTGTCCTCTTTCGTAATATGGATGGCGGGCTATGGAGGAGGGGGTCGGGTCCTCCCATGAGGTCGTGGCTGCGGAGCCCATTGCACACATACCATTCCTGAGTCTCAAGAAATTTTCAATCAAACGTTTGGAATGCCCGGGGCTATCTACATCGAATGCCACGACAGGAAATAATGCGTGGTCGCGGGCAACCCCTTTCCACCCCGTCGCTCGCCGCCTACCAAAGACGTCTGACTGCCGATCCCCGTCGGTAATGCCTCTCGCCGTTCGTGCCCCGGTGAAGAAAGCACCCTCTTATTCGCGACGTACCAATAATGGATGTGGGATTAAAGGGGCGCAAAGGTTTGCGGATTCGACTCTCGTATATACGGAGAGCGCAGACACATTTGATTTACGAGGTTGTTCGTGTTTCTGGATTCTTTTCCACGTCAGCCATCCGTTGCGGGATATAAAGGCAGCCGGGCGAGGAGGATCCATTTTTGTTTATTCTGGAATTCCAGCAAGACGAAGGCTGCCCTCGCCGCGCCAGAAAACGACTTTCGACTCGCGGAAACCCGCCACCTCCAACCCCCGCGATGCACGGTTTTTCTTCCAGCCCTCTTCTTCCCTTCCAGCCCGACCCTAACCTCTTTTCCAACTGCGCTTATTTCCTTATGGTCGTCATGAAACGCCGCTGTCGGATGAATAAAGTATGGCGACAGGTGAGAAAACTTTCCCGAACTAAAATCTCCGGGCTTTCGGTTGTCTCCTTCCCGTATTTCTCCGCGCGAAAGTATCACGCCGACGGGGAATGGAGCCAGTTCGAGGTAATGCCGCCACCGTTCCCGACAAATAAACCTCCACCCCGCCGGCCCCGTCCCCGCCGCCCGTCCCCCGAGTTCCCGGATTCCGCGAATTCGGAAAAATTGAATCAACTCGACACATTCGCGGCGGAGTTTAGCGGCGCCGCGCAATTTTCCAGCGGAATAATTGAATTTCGAAGAGGACTTGCGGCGTTCTCGCCGAGTCTAATTGCCAATACGCACGCGGAATTAGAATTCTGATTCATAATTATGCCCAGAACGAGCAACATTTTCAGCGAATCCTCTCTGCTCGCGAGTACGCGCGATATCCCGAATGTCTCGGTTTAACGCGGCCACCTTAAGTGTTTTCGCTCCGTTTAATCGGACGAGAAATTGTTTCTGGAAATTCGCTGATTCCACGAACACAATGTCGTCGAATAGCCGAGAAAAACTCAACGATGTCTCGTTTCATTAATGAATAATCTTGCGAACGAGATACCATCGATCCATCGGATCTCGAAAATCGCCGAGCTCCCCGTGGTACGTGCTTCGTTTCGATTAACCGGCCGTACTATTTCATTGCGAAAATCGAGCCTGTCCTACCGTTATCAAAGCGATAATAGTATCGATGATAGCGGAGTAATCGATCTCTATAGGTTGCGGGTTAATAGAAAATGAAATTGTGGCTCGAGTATTACCCCGAGAATTTCGGATTATCCTCGCGCCGTAATAGAACGCTTATTAGTGTCGGCATATTGTTTCTACCGAAAAGCCGCGCTCAAGATTGCCCGATGCGCAATTAACGGGAAAAGTAGCAATAATTGCTATGATTAACTACTCTATTACCGAAATTTACGTAATACGCGGTTAATAACGGAAGCGACGCGACCGCGTTCGACCGTGTCCATTACGCAGCTGCGTCGACACACGGACGGCGTTCGCACACCGTCAAACCATTGCGCGATCTTTCGCATTCATTCTAGAAACGTCTAACAAGGAGGAAGTAATTATTCGTTTATTAGAAACGTCGAATCACTTTCGATAATGCCGCAGGAATCTCGGAAATTGTTCGTCGACGCGTTCGTTAGCAGCCTCGCGAATTCCCGTGGGCGTAATGTAGTTTACATAAAACCAATTAAATCGAGCTATAAGCTACAGCATTATATTTCACCAAGCAAATTCATTTTTTCAATATTCCGTTCAGAAGATTCGTCGGATCAAAATACTATTATCGGGAAGAGCAGCGAGACACTGGTAGCGAACGTGCTAATTTAAAATACCACGCGTGACGACTGCGTGCCTGTCAAAACTCAACGAGACGTGCATTGTCAGTGCTACAAACGCAAATTATTTTGTCTTACCAGCCGATGACTTGTTCCGGCTCGTGAAAGGGGAAGGCACGACACGAGCACGCATTCTTACGTGACGTCCACGGACGTGCGGCTCGCTTTATTGTCGCGCGTTCACGTTTCTGATTCACGCACGTGCGTGGTTTACGTGTCGAGGCTGACAAAACGCAGCGTTCGACCTCCGTAAGGTCTTGCCGAGCACGTGGAACGCGGACAGTTGAGGGAGGCGAGCTACGAGGTTCGTGTGCGTCTCTTCTGTTGCGATCGGAAGAAAAAGTAGCAGACTTCAGGACGACAAAAGTCTTGCGATTCTCGCAACGCACGCTTTGGCGTGGTAATTTCTCGTTCAAGTGTACTGTAAAGATTACAATTCGTTGAGAAATGCCTGCGATTCCAAAGATATACGCGACTCGAAAGGCAAACAGGTAGAAACACCGTGTTAATAACGTTCGCGCCTTTAGGACCTTAATTCGAAGGTTCGCGTGTCGAAGCACAAAAGAGAACGCGCCGGGCACCTGGGGAAAATTGGGTCTGGCCTTTTTGCAGGGAAACACTTGGAGAATACTTAATGTGGGCTAGGCTGCGGGTTCACCCTCGCAGGTGCGACGATCAAAAGTTTCCTCATCGACGCGGCTCATTTACCACGCGCCACATCTCTGACGTTCCCCTCCCACCTACGAATTTCATTCCAGAAGATGTTCATGACACTCGCATTATTATCCTTCCTCGTTCTATAGTAGAAAAAACAAGCAACGACTGTCTTTCTTGCCTGACACGCTAGCAAGGCTGATACGACTGGAATTAAACTGTCGGATCGAATAGAAATTTATACTAGTTTATATTTTAGTAAAATTGTACTGGATCAAATTCGTACTACAATAGAATCTATGTAGATAGATAATATATTATAATATCTTCCCTGTTGGATGAAACGGATAACTTTTTCTAATGCTCAGTGATCGTTGTTTAGGTGGGTTGTTTAGTAAGGTCGTTCGGACGAACGGTAAATGCGTGACTGTGGTCTATTTAATCCTACCCAGAAATCAGCTTACCCTACATTAGATAAAATTGCCCATAAACTTCTGCCTATCTACATGCTGGGGCTTAAGACTCTCAATGCCATTCTGTGACAGTGATCATAAAATGTAGAATTCCATCAAGATATATTGTGGAGAACGCTTGTTTCTTAACTTTACCTTTACTTCCACTCGCCATTATTCAAAGCATTCGTCAGGATCAAGTCTGTCTCCCGAAAGTGGATAAAATATTCGTCTACCAAGAGTTTAGACGGCTATCCTCGGATAAATACTCGTTTAAAACGATCCGAATAATGCCCAATTGCGGTTCGTGCATGCGAATGTTTAAAATCCAGAATTTGGTTGCAGAGAAGCGCATGCTGTCCTACAACCGGAATCGTGTCCAACGACCGAGGATCTTAAAAACTTGCGTGGCTATAGAGAAAATCCTTAGTCTCTTAATCGTGGTGTTACTTGGATTAGCAAGTTGTCCGTGACAAGTACCCGAGTAAGTCCGCGAGGAGGCAACTTTGCGACTCGCATGCGAACATTGTTATTTGCTCGCGGTCAGAAAGCGTGTTTCCAGACATTTATATCCAAAACTGGAACATTACGGGATTAACATGCTCGCTGCCAGCTTCACGTGTCTCTGGCGACCGCAATCTCGTATCTTCGGCGAACAGCGCTAATGTGACTTTACGCACGCTTCTATTTCAAGTCGGAACAGCTTCTGACAATGAGATGATAATCACCGCTGTAAAAAACGTCAGCCGCGTGCCGTACGGGCAACCTTTCGCGTTTATACTTGTAAGGACGAAACTCGTCTTGAGTAATATTCCTTGCGTTATGAGGCCATTTTTCTCTATTTTCAAGTTCGTGTGTACGCGAGACAAAATACGACGTCGGCGAATGAAAATGAAATGGTTCGCGAGATGAAAAGAAAAGATATCGAGGGAAACACGAGAAACCTTGAGTTTCATTCGAATAAAATTTCATGTTATTATTTACTCGATAAATTTCGTTATTTCAGCTATATTTCTAAATAAAATGTTAATGGTGAATTGAGTATACTTCAAAAGTATAGTATTGCGAGCCAAAACAAGTAAACAAGAATGTTCAGACGGTTCGGACAGTCGTAAACAGATATTTTTGAGTGTTTGCACTTTGCGCAACAAAATTCGCAATGTATTCAGCGGCGTCCTAGACTCTCCATTACTCTTACATTATTACCAGCAACTACCGACACCCAACTACAGTGTACATATGTATACATGCATGAAACGACACAACCAACCATCGTATAGAAGACACCAAGATACACTCAAATTACGCGTTACACCTATTAATATTTAACTATATTACTGAATTGTGTCTAGTTAATTTACATAGTACATCAGGTACGAGAATTAGCCCAGCGGTATTAATTTATCAACGAGGCGTGGTAATCGCGTACAAGGGTAAAATCATGCATACAAATACTCTGATCATGAACTTGGTGTATCTTTATCAAATAGTACGATTAAACAACGTTCGGATTTTTCTGTGGTACACAGAATCACATTTTTCTGTATTATTTATTTGAGAAGAATTTGGAAGCGATCGTCGGAAAATCACTTGCAAGAGGCACTAAAGCCACTGAGCGTCGCAGCGACAAGGTTTCGAATGCGCTCGTTCCCGTTTTTGGCAGACGGCTATATTCGCAGCACGGAATTTATTCGATAAACTTTTTCCCAGGGTCGTGTCACGTAAGACATACCGGTGAAATAATGGGCAGTCAATTAAACGAGGTCGCCGCGGCTTGTTAGTCGGAGAAACGCACGAATTGCTGGCTTTTTTACCGGGGCGCGTGAAATGATTTATCGCCGGGGAGTTTTTAGCTATTTCGCCGGGCCAGGAATGACAGCCGGGCTAATTAACTTCGCTATTGTTGCCCTCTATCCACGTAGTCGCGGAACTATTATTACTCACGCCATCGTTACTTCGCGGTAATTAACGAACACAGTCCGAATATCTGACAGGGAAACGGGATGGCATCGTCGCCGTCCTCCTCTCCCTCCGTCGGGCTGCCTTGGCGAACGCACCCTAATTTACTGGGCTACATGCGATACGCGAGAGTGAGGCTGGTGTGAGTCAATTTTATCACGTTTCGAGAAATTCGTGCCCCGGACTGCTCGGCCAGGGGAATACGAGGGTAATTTAATTTCCAAACTATTTTGATTTATGCTACTCGTACTTTTAGACGTTCGTGTAATGCAACTGACTCGAGTGACGGATAGAGTTTACCTTCGTCCGGCGTTCGACCGTGTTTTCATTGATCATCGAACAGGTCGACAGTGATTGAAATCGCGGACTCACCTGAAACAGAGAACAATCGCGTGTTTATTACGTTTTCAACAAGGGCACCGCATTAAATTCATCGTTAAAATCAACGACACGTAATATTTCCATAAAACAAAATTCCACAATTCAAAAATCCATTTATGGTCCAAGACCTCTTGGATCACGGATCTTCCGTAACAGCGAGCCAAAATAATTATTTCTCCGGACAGCGCCACGTATTTACCGGCGCGTCGCGCATACTCGACGTTCCTCTCGAAGAACGCGTCGCGAGCGTGTGTTAGCGCGACTTTTCCTTAACGAACGACGCGCGGTAACGATGATTCATGCCTGCCGGACGCAGCCGAGTGCGCCGGGGTTTACTATAATGTGCCGTTAGGGGATTTCAATAATTAGTATAACGAGGCGAGCGAGGATATCCGAGCACTCGCGTGCCTCGTCCGAAGACGCGGAGACGACGCGCTCGCGGATCGCTCGCGGACGGCTCGCGCAGAGCTGGAGTACTCTAATTTCAAACTCCAACGCACGAGACCCGGCACAGAGAGCCAACCGACCGTTAGCGAACCTTTCTCGTATTACTAATTAATTATTTGCGGGTTTACACTGCGACGGGAAGAGATTTACATCCCCATATCCCCGAGAATTCCATTTCTTCCGGTTTAAAATCGGTTTTGGATTTAACCGTGTTTGCGGTTCGCGGTCTGGTACCAGAGATAAATGATTTCATAATACGAGGGGTGAAATGGATCATCCGCGGAATTTTAAATCAGTTTCGGTCGGGAATGGCGATGCCTCTCTAATCGTCGCTCAGCTATCCCAACGCCAGATCTATTTGTGGCCGCGAGCCCGTACGTTCATGCTCATGAATACCAAATCCGAGAAAAGTGGGCCCATTCTTTTCGAAACTGGTACGCACCGGTTTCCACGGAGATCGTTTAAATCACTGATTAGTTCTACGTGATTAGTCTTTTATTACCTGCATACGCGCGCGACGGTTTCACCGACGAACATTACTTCTCAGATACCAGAAAAGAAACTGCATACATAGATAAACTGGATCAGGTCAGTACTGTCTGTGCGATAGACTTTTAATCGGAGAAACGTGACACCGATTGTCTTATTCCATACAATATATTATCATTTCATAGACAATGATCGAGTACATCGAAGCATTCGAAAGTCACCGAGAAAAATATAACTTAATATTCGATTTGCTATTCCTTTATTTAAAGTTCGATTCGTTTCTGTTGTACACACTCTGCGATACCTGGACATTTCTGAACGTAAAGATCCGGAACACGATCGCTAGTGACGGCGAGGCGGATGCGAGCTTTATAAATAGATGAAGGAAAGAGATAAAAATAAAAGAAACGCCGACTGCAATTCCTATTCACGAAACGAACGGTTCGACTAAAACAAAAATCCGCTTTCAGTCCATTCGAATGGTATCAAGAGAAACGAGGGAAACCTTATAAAGCGCGGAAACGTCCGCGACCCACCCCCTGTCCCGCTAACACGGATAACGCGAATAAAAGAGCGTATTCGGTGGACGTCGAACGGCGGGAAGCTCGTAAGACAGCGTCGGGGGCGAAACGTGAGAAAGATACACGCCGAAGGGGTCAGGGTAGCCAGCCGGCGAGGGGTCTGAAACCCCCTTAGTTTCACATGCCCGGCGCATTTTGGAAAACTCTAGTTCAGCCAGGCTTATAGTTGAAGTTTGATACGACGTTGACGGTATGCGCGTTTAGTGAAACGGGTGGAACTCTGTACGCGGCATGAATAAAACATTCTCAGCCTCGTAAAACCGTTTCTTCCTCCTCCCTTCCCTCCCGGTTTTTTCCTTCTCTTTCAGCCTACCCCCTTCCATTTCTCGAAGGGTTACGGAGTCTGGCTCGTGAGACCATTAGCGTGACAGCGTCGGACCGACGTCTGTGTGGACCTTAGAACCTATGGTCTCACCGGAGAGTCACAATGGAAATTACGGGAAACGCGGCGCGGCAAAAACGGGAATCGAGATCGATACTGCGCCTGTCTTCAGCCGGGACTTCGTTTGGACTCTTTTGGAAATATTCAACAAACGAGGTTTCATCGTCTTAATCTTGAGAACGCGTATCTTAGCGTTGCTAGAACTGCTACGAGTTTTCGGAGTCGGGCACGGATAGAATTATTCCGAGGATGATAAACAATAAGTGTTGGCAGTTTAATAAAATCAAGTTAGTTAATAAGGTTTTACGAGCAATTTCGCAGCATAAGGACGAACGAAAATCCGGGGAAGCGTAGCCTGGGCAAACAGGTGTTTCGGCATTATTAAGTTTGATTCACCGTGTTTCCTTTGCAGCTGCGGCGGCCCCGCGCCGGCCATAATTTCCATTGTAACTTCTCGTTTCGAGTTTCCTCGAAAACTTTCAATCGGATTTGCGAAACGATATTACGGAATATTACACGAACGATTGAACCGTATCGTTATCTGCTCGAATGGGTACTTAATCCACGGCTCTGGATGCAAGCTGCCACTTTTTGCGGATTCTGTGTTGCCAGCCTGTTTCACCACCCCTTTCGCGATTCAATCCTATCAGCCCTTATCCTCGTATGGTGCTCATACGACCGATACTCCCACTTTAACGCAGAGCGTACAGATTACATTCAAATTTCTTCCTCGACTGCGATCGTCAATTTTGCTATTGCGTTTACCGCGAATAAAATGGCGATAAGTTTCTCGATTGATTTCCGGAATGCATTACAGCTTCTGACCTCTCGAAAGAACGGTTAGCAATTTGTTCGGTAGAACCGTATGCAGTGAATGAGAATTCACCACACCTTACAACGCGTTGCCCACGCGAGGAGGAAACGAAGAAAACCAACTTCCTCGACGATAAGATTACTTTACGGATGTAATTAGAAATGGTTCCTAGATTAATAACGTATCAGCGATCTCTCGCAGTCGTTGGGCCACGTGGACACCTCAATTCCCGAGGAGAAATAAAAGAAACGAAGAAAGTTGGGGAATAAAAGAATAGACAAACAAAAAGCGGACAAGGTAATTGAAAACGGAAAGACGTGGGATTTGCATTTAAAGACTAAAATAAAAAAGCAGCAAGCGATAAAAGTGAGCTAGGGAAGAAGGAAGAAAGAAAGTCGGAGAGAGCGGGGGGAAGGAGAGAGAAGCGAAACTCTTCGGCTGATGCATTAACCGCAGCCGGCGTAACGAGTATTATCCGGGACGTGCGGTCGTTCGCGAACTTTGAATCAGATTTTAATTAAACGAAATTGCGGAATGATATTTCACGGCCAGTTACGTGGGTAGGCGAACTAAGGTTCGCGGGAGATACTCGCACGGCCTACGGCAGTCAGGTGTCTGCGCGAAATTAAGTTTGATTCCTTTTCTTTAGTGGCAGCTGTACCAGCGAAATCGTTCGTTCGTTCGTTCGTTCGGTCGGTCGCCATTATTCCCCCCGTTTAACGGGTAACTGCCGCGAAAACCCTTGAAAACTTTCGTACCGATTCCTCCCGAAGACGGGATTACGTGATATTTCAGTGGTCTGGCGTAATTGAATCTCTTCTCGCGATACCGGCGCAGAATAAACACTCGGAAGATATCGTAACAATCGCTCGTGGCGCTGACACGGAGTAGTCGTGATTTCACAGACTAATTGAGCGACACGTCCATTACAGGCGATATTGATTCAGAGGGGCGATGCTGCGATGTTTTCAAGGAAACCTACAGAAAACTCGATCTCATTCTCCAACCGCGTTCAAACTGAACGCTCGAGTCTCGTATTCAAATGATCGTATTAGCGGAATCGATTGTCAACTCGTGCAAGAGAAAACTTCGGTTTCTTTCGAGAAAGTTACGAAGACACATGCGTTTTAATAACTGTAAAAGTATCATTCGATCATACTACATCAAAGGTCGCGCGAGACAGTACGGACGTTAAAGTTTAATCGTAAGAAAGTACCGTGTCGTATAATGCGCGCGAGTATCGGATACTCGTGTAAGGAAATATTCGAGGTTATATTTCAATCCGTCGTAGTACCCACTTTATGTATTCGCGTCCTATCCGTCGAGGGACCACGGATGGATAACTGATAGGGAAAAGAAATGTTGGTGACGGTATTTTATGGGACTCCAACTTTTATTGCGCAACACATTTGGGACATCTCTAAAGGGAGCCCGGTTCCCAGTAATACGAAATATCCAGAGATACGCCCTGATGTTTCTCCGTCGAAGATCGACATATTGCCCGCAATACGGCCAGTCATTTTTTTATGGTGATACGCACCTTATTGTCTTAATCCGACGGACCTGAGAATATTTACAGAAAGTGTACGGAATTCTGGCTCGATGCGAAATGAACGAAGTTTTATTACGAGAAGAGATTCTAAGATGCTAGTCCCTAAACTAATCGCGTTTCTCTCGAGTCATTTGCTGTTATAGTTATACACGAGGAAAGTTTTCGACGAAACAAAGCTTGCTCCGTAATACACCGGCGAATTCCGGGTCAGCTTTTCTTAAATATTTCATAAGAGGCAAGTATTCGGCGAGAATATTTTTGCGAAATCCTCGATCGCGGATAGCTCGGGGCCACGTATCAAAATATTTTCTCAGGAACAGTGGCTTTTCGCTCTCCGCGTGCACGATTTACAAGCCAGCCCACGATTGCTAAGGGTAAGTCCACCTGGGTATTAGAGCAATAACCGTATAACAAAGGGATGGTCACCTGATGGTCCTTCCGGCATGGAATATGGATGCGCTTTGTTACGAGAAAATTTGTTGGATGTTCTCTCCGGTATTCCAGTGGATTCGCCGAAATGACAGCCGGATCGGAATCGCCTAACTACTTGTTACGTGCCAAGGACTCGCGCTCTTAAATGCACCGTACGATTGTTACAAGGGAACTGTTTCGGACAGGAGGAACTTTCGAGTTCCACTGATTCGAGTCAGGTCAGCTGAATTTTTGAGGATACAATTGTGAACGCTCTTTTGCATTCGAAGACTTGAAATTTAAACTTTCATTGGCGGAAATAGTTCTAATCATAGAAACTCTCGTGTACGCATCAACATTTATAAATATTCCCGTTAATAACCGTAAAGTGGATCCGAGCTGCTAGATACACGCACGGTGTACGTGTGTGCAAATAAAAGCACACGGAGGACATAAAAAAGCGCGGAACGAAAAACGCAGCATTGTGCTGAATTTACAGATAAAAAACCTCGGCGAATTAAAAATAAAATAAAATAAAAGTTTCATCGGTGTATATTCGTATAGCAAGCGGAATGTATAAAACTGCGAAACGTATAAAAATACGAATAACCCAGTGAGAAACTGAACGCATCTCGATTAACTGTGGGATCGAGTTGCAGATCAACGAAGAGATTGCGACCGGTGAAAGATTGAAACGCGACGAAACATTAAAGAATTATTTACTATTCTACTTTCAATATTAATCTACCAGTCGATTCGTTGGTTCCAAAGTATCGAGTCTCCAAGAAAATAATTCCATTCGATCCGATTCCTTGCTCTTACGAATAAATCCACGGTTCATCGACTCGCGTTACAATTGACATTATCCTTGGGTAATTCGGGGTGACTTTTAAACGACCGGTTCGAGCGCGACAACGCGGCAACGCGACAACGCGGCGCCGGGGCTCGCAGACGGCGAGGCACGATCGTACCTGATCAGGGTCTCCGGCGCGATATCACGGTAATTGCCACTCTTCTTCCGACTGGGTATCGAGCGAAACGCACGGAGCCTGGCCGAAGTAGGAACTAAATCTTTGTGACTCCATTATTGGATCCTCGTACCTCTGTCGGAGAGGAAGGAAGAGTGTGGCAGCGGGGGTTGGTAGCACTGGCCCGATATGAAATCCGGAAAGTGCAGCCCCTCGTCGGTGCAACCGGGACCGGCGTGCGGCGAAACGGCACCCGGATCGAAAGTTATTACAAATTCCAATCATAAAGCCCAATCGATAAGCCACGAAGCTTCAAAGAAAATTATAAGTTGAGCATCATGGATCCGCGGGATAGGGGTGCGGGCGGATCACGGTTCGAGGAGGGCGGCCGGAGGGGCGAGAGGACCAGGCATGCGCGGCCTGCTGCGGATCGAGGGGATCGAGGGGATCGAGGCAGGTCGTAAAGCCATGAAAGCGCCGCCAACAAGGCGGTATTGCAGGCAGCTTTTAAAGTTAATAAATTCGTCGGCTTGCTTTACTCTTCCAACGGTTTTCCCTTCCGCTCCTCTCTTCTTCGTCCTCTTCCCTTTCAATCGGCCCTCTCTCCCTCTTCCTCCCTGGTTCTCTTCGCCCGTGTCTTGTTACTCTATTTTTCGGCCTTTTTTTATTATCAGCGACCGGCAGAAGAGATTTAAACTTAGTTTGAACGAGAGAACGTGGTAAACGGATTTAATAATATCCTATGGCAATAATAAATGAGATTTATATTAAGCGGCGCCGCGGTAACGGCGCGTGCGACGAATCCTGGAACGACTCGGATCATGGCTCCGATTTTCCGCAATTGCTCGGCACTTGTGCAAAGCTCGATGTATAGAGCATTCGTTTCTAAGAGGTTCTCTATTTCTCTTTATCTAATAATATTCGGCAGTTTTTGAAACGTGGCATTTCTGGTCAGACGAGATGACTGATCATCAATGTTCTCTGTGAAACTTGCTCAGTAGACTAACATTTTTGCAGCAATCGCAAAGCCAGCTTTGTAGGATCATTTCGTCTTTTGCGGTCGGTTCGGCTGTGGTTTTATACAGCGTCATTGCGTTCCACGCGTAGTTTCCATCATTTTCATCGTTCAATTCGCAATACCTTTTAAACGGCTGCGCTGTATATTTTAATACCCCGCATAAATACGGACTTTGCGCGAAAGTGCAATGGGACGTATCACGCTCTGAAAGCCATTGAGTTCTCCGCGCGGACAATAAATTGAAAAAAGGTATTTAATACGGAAGACAAAGCGTTAATACGTCCAATTAATTGCAATCGTAAGATTATGAATGGCAGCGCGTCCCGGTATACAATCAGCCAATTGAATTCACTGGCACAGAAAGCGCGCGCGAAAGCGGGACTCGATTATCGGAAAACGGTCTATCAGGCGAAATAACACCTTTTTTTTTTAGAATAATTTCTTCATATTTGCGAGGAAAGCGGCGAAACGTGTACAAACTTTATTGAGTTTAATAATCTAATATCCTCTGCGCACTGCTATCGCGTCGACGATGCGATACGCGTGTACTAAGCGTTCGCATTAATGTTTTTCTAACTCGGCGAAATTCAAAATATACGATACTTTATTAACATTGTTGGATCATTAATTCTCGCGAAGTCAGAAATGATAATGCGCCAAGTTTCGAAGCGTAACTGACTTCCCGCGAAGAAATTTTAATAATACGAAATGAACAAACTTACGAACTATTATAAATTCTGCAAAGTGGTCGGAATAAGACTTCGAAGATTGACACAACTCCAGAGTTTTCTCGATCTCGAACTTCCATTCGACGTGGTAACAAGAATCTGTTAGCGAGTTATTCCTATCTTCAAAATAAGCTACATATTATTCATCTAATAAAAACGCGTCAAGATCGTTAAATTCTTCACTGAAATGAATCTCTCGGGAAGTATCCTAATAAATCGGTTGAATCGTTTCTCCCCAGAGCCTCGACGCGGTGCAGAATTCTTAGCGAAACAAGCGTGGAAAAAAGACTCGGTGATATAACCGTAAATCATTTTTCGGCTATAGACTAGTTGCAGTCTAATCGTAATTCCGTGAAGGCCACGAGACAGAGGCCGAGATGAAATCCGATTCGAATTCGCAGGGAGGACCAACGCGGGTGGCCCCGGCAGAAGGAGGCAGAAATGAAGGAGGTGGAGGAGGATCGTTGGCCCCAAGGCTCATCGTTCATTCATGGGGCATTTACTCGGTATCCCCGTAAAGCCAACCCTCTCCTTCCTCGTTGGCATCCTCCCTTCTCCTCCTTGAGACCGAGCCACCGGCATCATCCCCTTGTGCCTCCTTACATCATTCTCTTGTCCTCTGGAATGGATCGGGATCAGGCGGATATAACATCTTCCTCAAGGATTCATTTTCGAGCGCGGCTGACCGCTGCCCTCTTCGTCCCGACGTTTTCAAGCTGCAATTCGTCTCGAGTGAAACATTGCTCCTCGCGTCGGGAGGTAAGTAACCCCTCGAAGAAAGTTCGATGGAATATTCTAAATGATTCCAAAAGATCGCGAAGATACCGATTGGACAGCAGTCGATCCTCGTCTCGAAAGGTTTGTCGTCCGAATCTATGAAGCCTTCGAAAGGATTCACCCGATAACCGACCTTTGACGATTCGTGGGCAAATGCGAGGATATATCGAGACATCGGGGTCAGAGAGCACGAAAGAATGGATCGCGTGGGTCGGGGAGAGGGTGATATCTAAGTTGCGGGAACAGCAATGGTGCTGGTAGAACAGCCGACTGGAATACGTTTACTCCGGCGATTGACAGATTCTGCTGACTGATAACTGGAAGAAGCGTCGACTCGCTGGGATTTCTCGAAAGGGACTCGAACACCCTACCGAGGTTAGGGATAGCGAGGAAGCAAAGGGGAATCGAAACGAACGTGGAAAGAAGAGGGTAGAGACCGATTGACGCATGAAAGATTCATGGCCTGCACCGATGGCCACATCAGAAATGCCGTAGGGCGAGTCGAGACTCGATTCTCCTTTTCTGCGAATCCCGAAAGGTATCTCGAATTACCGTTGCTGGCTTGCTGGTTCAGCTGTGCTGTAGCTGCTCTCTGTTAACCGGGTCCCCGTTACGTCCATTTTCGAAAGCGCGACGCGTTCTTAACTGTCCACCTCGACGGAAATAAAAATCGTCTGGAAAGAAACGGAATGAAGGAGCTGCGAAGAAAAATACCGGAGCGTGATAAACCGATTCGAAAGATAACGAAGGATAACATTGTGGCTGCATGTCGTGACGGCAAGCGTTGCATGCTTTACGTAATGCTCTCGTGCTCGCCAAAAGACTGGCGCGATCGTATTCTGTCATTAGTTTTTGTAAACACTAATTGCAACTAATCACTGGCCACCACCGCAAACGCAGTGTTAAGCATAATTACCTTCTTTCTCTACCTGCCAATTCCAGCATATTTTAGTTGCTTGCATTCCTAACCAAGACCTAGTCCACAATTCATACAGCCCGATTCTGTGCAATCAGCTATCATCCTCTTACGTTACATTAGCCTCATCCAAGTCGTTTTCGAAGAAGCTCGCAAGTCAGCCAGTCACGCGAAGAGTCAAAGCCGTAAAAGATTGAGGATAGTGCCACTATATTATGAAAACAATGACTTACAGATTACACAAAGAGTCCTATATCACTAATACTCTCTGATTGGCTAACGTGTCGAAGGCTCTCATGGAGACCCTGACCTTAGGACCTTCTCAGTGCTAACCTGGCAAGCTTCGCAGGATCCTAAGATTCCGGTGTCTCAATGTTCCCTGGACGCGACGAGTCACGCAAGGAAATAAAGTTACAAAAGAACAGGGACAGGCTGTGCGAGTGGAACTCGCGCGAGAGATCTGATCGCGTAAGGATCGTATGGCAACATAATTCGTGCCACTGTCCACTGTTTCACTTCTGAATATTTTGTGGATTAACCCTTTGCGGACGAAGGTTCTTAGAAGCATAGGAAACCTTTACCAACATCAACTGCTTAAACAATAGAAAAAAATTTCATCTCGAAATGTCGACGTTCGTAAGGTTCCCGCGAATAAACGTATTCGAACGATTGATTCGATAGGATAAAGCGAAACCTTCGTAAATTTTGGAACTCGAAGAAAGTTTCTTTGGAAAAAGGAAAGAGGCGAATGAAAATTCTCGGTGGCCTCTTCTCCTGTAAAGCGATACACGTATATCGGTCTCTCGAGAGGAGGAGCGTGCACGTGTGCGTTCTCAGCGCGTTGGAACGTATACATCCTCGTGCTTCTCCTAGAATTACGTGCGGGGCTTTGAAAATGGCCGACGCTCTTATGAATTGGTATTAGAGGATAATTACGACGGTGATCCCAAGACGGCGATATATTACAACGTAACGCGAGACCAGCTAGAGGAACAGCCGAGGGAAGCAATAGCCAGCAGTGACTCTTTATTCGTTCCAACTGAATCAAGGTCCGTTTAACATCCTTCCATTAATTCCTTCGTCTATCGACAAATGCTATTGAATGATCTTTTCTGAACTCTACACGAGTATACAAATAAGTAAATATTGTAACAGTGAAGTATTTACTTTCTTTCGCAGGTGGAAAGCGCGGAGAAAGAAGAAGCGTTCGCAGAATGATTAGACCTAATTTAAAGGATCGATTATAGGAGCACTCGGCAGGGAACGCGGTTTACAGCAGTATTGTCTAGCGACTCAAGTGTCTAACGACATCGAGCCAATGCACACGTTAATTAAACCTTGCTCGAGCGTTTCACCTTGAGAACAATACACCAGTTTTCTGGAGCACTGATAATGGCTGCTCGAAGAACTGCGAATGCCCGTGGGACGTACACATGTGAATTATTATCAACATATGTTTGTGATTTTAAGCATAGGTATACAATTGCATACAACGAATGACAATGGAATAAATCCCTACTGTCGCACAAATATGAAGATGAAAGCTGACTAGAAAATCGACGCCGGTGATATCGAGCGTTCGAAATGATCCGCGACTCTATCCTTGAGAATTCGACACGGCGATAAGGGCCTGCTGCTTAGGCGGATCGGGTCCAAGGAAGAGCGAGAGGAACGTAATGGGTCGACGGTGATTTGTGGAGGGCGCAAAGTTGATTCAGGGGTGAGAACGGGACAGCTTTCGGCCGACGAAAATGAGCTCTAAATCAGGGATGCCTGGGAGAACGGATGTAACAAAAAGACCTGCGGGACTAGCCTCGCCTGATAGTGGAAGCGAACGGGAAGAAGCATCGGTGGAAGAAGTAGGATGAGTTTCAAGGAGAAAAAAGATCACGGTGGTGTCTACGACCACCGGAAACCAGAGGAAGCCATGCCGTTTCGAGACATTCAGATTCGAACTGAACCGAAGAATATGAAAAATCCACCGGAGGAAACATCCGATTTGAATTTATAGAAATGAGCTTAACATCACTCGATAAATTACTTTGGATAAGCTGAGCTTGAGAAAGCTTTACGGAGTAAGTAAAATACCAGGCAATTCAAACAAACAGAATGGGCCTTATCCCTTGCACTTATCGTATACTTGGAGGAAAAGACATGGCGGTAATCTCAGCATGTCAACAAAGGTCAACAAAGGGCACCGCAACAGGAGAAAGGTGACATGGTCAATCTTTGTGGAACAACCCCATAGAAACAAAGGCATACATGTACACACGGCATATCCAGCTTAAAAATGCCTTATATCTTGAACTTCCGAGATTGTTACAGCATTATCAGATTTATACCTCCATTTATGGAGTACCCTGTTAGAATCCGGAGAAAGGCGCGCACTTTCTAAAGTTCCAAAGTGGAGCGGAGGCGTAGGAGAACGAAGGAGGAAGCTAAAAGGGAGAGAAGAGGCTGTTGTAGCGGTCCCGTAATCCGCATCGAAGCGAAAAATACGGTTTTTATCTTTAAACGGGGCTGGATAATTGCGTAATTAATTACAGCCTTTATCCCGCGGCCCACGTCCGTTCTTGGAAGCCCGGCCTAAGGTACCTACTTTGCCGACGGAGCACCTGGGCGATCGTGATTTACGTTCGCCCCGGTAATTAACATAGATAGAAACCGGTGCGGTGTCTGCCTTCGTCCAACTGCTCTCGAGCAACTCCGCCTCGGCACGCTCTCGCCTCCCCCGGACGCTTCTACCCTCTCGAACATCCGCCGTGATCTTCTTATCGGGAACCGCGACATCTGAGCCTGGCGATCGCGCCCCTGGCTCCTTCAAACGGGTCGCAACGAATTTTACAAACTCCGGACACGTGGAAATTCATACTATTAGCACAGTCTTTATATTTATTTATAGCCGCATTAACGCTTGGGTCATTAGCGACTAACAGAAAGTTCATTAGAGTTAACCTACATATGTAACGTAACGTTAGTAAATAACAGAAGACACGAGCATTCCCCAAGAACCGCGCTCCGTTTTCAAATTGAATTTCAGCCTCGCCGGCCCGAAATTTTCTATTCCTATTTCCCAGGACAGCCGAAATAAAATCGATACCATCGGCATCTCTAGGGGTTCCTCCCCGCCGACTGATTTCCATACACTCTTTATCGCGTCCATTGCGTTACCCGTTCGTCTTCATCGAGACCTTTGTTCGGAAATAGAAGGGGAATCGCGGAATCAAATGTTCTCGTCTATCGAGGCAGCCCGGAGTTTCTTATCGACATTCGAGCAAGCGAGTTCGACCCTGACCGACGCGGTAACTGGCGAGAGTAGAATCGGCGAAGATGAAGTACTCGAACGCAGGCATTAAGATCGAACTTCTTTCGGATGTTCCTTCGGACACGTAGCATAAGACCCATCTGCTTGCTCCTCGTTTTTCTCCGAGGAAACTTCCCTTTGCCGGAACATATCCAGATACTCGAGTACATTATCAGCTAAAAGTATGAACTGGAAACTGTAAACATTCTTTTACAAATATTTCAAAAGCGAACCGCTCCTGTCGCGAGAATAAAGCGTAACACGGAGACGAGTATTTGTACGTCTTGTAACGGCAAAACGCGCATAAAGGTTACGAGAGCGTAACAATATTATTTCCACTATGAAACGGCAACACTGTTGGACCGGGGAGGCAAGATTACGAAATAATTTCATACTTTTGACCGATAGTGTACTTTCGCCGGAACACGCGCATGTAGATGGGTCTGCGCCGTTCGGATGATGAACTGCGATCGGCGGGGAGCAATGAAAGTTTCACCGAATGTTCGAGCGTCTTTTACCCCGTGAGAAACTGTCTCCTAAAAATATTTCTTTCTCCGCGGAATTTGTCTTGCTACACTCGGCGAGACTTTCATAAAAATCGAAAAGGTTTTCGGTAAACAACGCGATAAATATCGCCGGGGCGCTCTTGTTATTCGATCTTGCGATCGGAATTGGGTCGGAAAAATGGCGAAAGCAACGTCGATTCCCCACCCGTCCTGCTCTGCTCTTGTTTTTCTGTCTTGATCGCTGTCGGGACATACTGCAAATGAGATTCGGCTCTTGTACATACCTCCGGATGAACGCTCAGACGCGTTAATGCCGCTGTTATCGTGAACTCTGATTTACTTTGCAATTCCATTACCACACGGAACATGCGCACATAAACTGTTCTAATTGTTCGGAGTTCTTATTCTAGTCTCTGATTTGAAACTTTCAATGAGTAGATTCCACGGACTGACGGCTGCTCCAATTACGTCGATATTAAAAATGAGAAGCATCGAAGATGACTGGCAGGGTGCTCGACAGTGCTGCCGTAAGCGAAACAGCCGAAGTACGGTCTCGGATTTTCACGTGGCAATTGTCTGTCCTTCCCGCGCGTTACCGCGTGCACGGCTAACTTAGAGGAAGCCGTCTTCGACCTGAAGTTCGGCTGTTAGTCACGGAAGGTCCGCTGCCGCCATTGCCAGAAATAGAGACACGAAGTAACGAAGTTTCTTTAATCTAAGTTTCGAAGAATCGGATTCTTGGTCTCTTACAAATTTGATGTTGGTACGTGCAAGTCTTTCAATTAATTATACACTACACGCTTCGCGACTGATCGCGAAACAGTATTTTATTGTAATTTAACCGTGTCGCGAGGATCAAAACTGAAAGAATTTTAATTAAAGATCAGTCTCGTAGAAATGTGAAACCAGACTGAGAGAATGAAATCTCTTTGAATTCAATTTCAACTTTGATATCTACATACACAGGTCTTGGCGCCCGGAATGTACAGCTTCTATTAGATTAGAAAGAAGATTTTCAATGAAATTAAAATTGAAATTGAACGAAACCCGCTGCGAAGGCGAGAAGTGCGGCGTAGTCGGGACTGGAGACGATAAAATTTCCATAAAGCTGTATATTTATTTCTATGCAAATTAAACATACAATTTCTTCTCGGTCCCTTCCAAAATAATATAGCAGCTACCCTAAAGATATCGAAATCGCGCAAGAATTCCACACCGAAGACTTTCTACGTTATTATTTCAAGCAAGCGAATACTCGGCTTCCATTTAAGAATGTACGAACGTGTACCCTATAAGAAGCTAACAGCTAAAACCGATCGAGACTTTTTCCGAAAGGGGTTGAAGAGTCAAAAAATCACGGGATAGACTGATACGATCCCTGAACCAATTGGATTTGCAACCAAAGACTCGACGACGGACTCGATGCGACCCGAGAGAGAACTTGAAAGGACTTTCGAGGACCTTCTGTGTGTGTTACGGGGAAGAGAAGTCGAGATTCGAGCCGAAGGGAAAGAGATTTCGTGTTAAAAAACGCGGACGAGGCAAAGGTTAAGAAGAGTCTGTACGCGGCCGAAATCTTAAGCAGTCTCCGTCGCCAGCCATCGCTACTTTCTTCCGCTTTCCTTTCGATCCTTCACGATCCTCCGACTCTTTCCAGCGGACGTTTGTTTCTTCGATATCCCGGTGATCCTCGGTTTTAAGTTTCCTCGACTGAATTTCTTGACCAACCCTTACCTCGAATCTTTCGATCGCAATTGGTACGGCGTCTTGTCTTTGGAATCACGTTCCTTCGATCCCCAACAGTTACAAGATTATTCGACGATGGATATCGTTCTAATGCCTTGAACATTTGAATCACGAGAGAAGATTCCTATCTTGACTAATACTTTTGCCACTGCGCGATTTTAGAGTAATTTTTCAAGTTGGCTCGATAGGGCATGAAAAAGAGCAGTATCTGTAATACCGTTCACCAACCTGTTAGTATTCATGGTTCCGGTTACGCGGAGGTAATACATCGTCGGATTAAATTGTGTTTGCTTATCGACGAATGTTCCGACGATAAACGGGGCGCAGTTTTACATTGCGAACGGTGTAACTCGTAGATTATCTTATCTCCGTGACGCGACTATTGTCTAAATCCTAGTTAATTGAGCCGGAATATCATTTTTTTATGGGAAGCTTACATCTCGCGATCGTTCATCCGAAATGAAAACGTTTCGATGCTTCTCAATGAAGATTCTACAATTATTTCGAATAAATAAAATCCGATCGTGTCGATTTACCTTTACGAGTTCGCCATCCATTAAAAACAGAGCACACGGTGGATACTCGACAAACGCTTACCTGCAACAAAAAGAAACATTGCCATTAAGTCACATGATCACTCCCAATATAACATCAGTGAAAACTTGAGAATAATGATTATTTAAAGTTATCCGTGTTTGAAATAGAAATATTCGCAAAGTATCTCTCGAGAGATATTTCCTCGTGAAAGTCGTACGAGCCGCGCACCATAAAATCGATCGTTTAATCGACTTCTAAGCATTCGAATGAATATTTTATCGAACGCGAATAACCGGTCACGCAGACGGATCGGAGATGGCTCGTTCGCCATCGGGACGCGATACAACTTCCTCAGACGCCGGGCACTAACGCGGGATGATACTCTTATCTCGTTCCGCGAACTTCCAACGTTATTAACGTCGATTTACCGAGGAGTTTCGATTTTATTCAATCGCCCGATGCCCCATTGAATTTAAGATAAGCGCGCCGATCGATCAGCTGTGCTCGGGGTGGGCTATATGTACTCGTCGGGGAAGAAGCCGGGCAAGAAGTCGGACTCGCGTCAGGCAGCGGGATCCGTGTAAAGGAAAACTTATCGGGAATAATAAATTCCGCGGCAGGACGAATCGAGACAAAAGCCCGGCCAATCCATCGGTCTCCAAACTTGGACTCGGAGCTGGCTCCTCCGGAGGAAGCGGAATAAATCGGAGGGCGCGATAAAGAAACTATGGACAGCGGAAGGACGAGGGGATGAAATTATATGCTGCGAGAATATACAGGGTGTTTCAGATACTTTCTTCCAGCCATTGCCAATTCTATAGAAAATAGCGTGTAACACGACACTAGAAAGCAATGACCGAGAGAACGGTCTCACCGGTTTCGAGTTGATGCCAAGATCCGAAGACAGTGTAATTTTGCTCTAGCAACTTCTTAGTATGATCGTAAATAATCGGGACACTCGCGTATATATCTCTAAGCGCGTCACGTTCGTCACGCCTAATTGCAAGACGCTCTGTACACTGACAAGGACACGCATTCTTCAAGTGGAAACGGTGGACAATGGTCAGACACCCGTGGAAAGACATTCGACGCTCTATATTTTACAGAGAAAGTCACTGCTCTACTCTGAAATGAACCAGATGGTTTTGTAAGCTATCAGCAACTGCAACTAGTTTTGATTCATTAAAATATCTATTACTCCTGGTGCAATATTGTAGCGTAGAGTTCAAAGGGTCACCATTTCGAGTGTTTCTGTTGATTTTCTTCACGTGCGAGGTAAGACGATACAGTTAGCTAGAGTGGCAATTACGGAACACCCCGTATATGGATCTAACTGGAAAGAGTTCTCGCAGGACGCAACGGGGCAGAACAGCCAGTGTGTCCTCCAATAGCGACGAGAATCGAATAGAAAGGGGAATAGAACGATGGAAAAGAGGGAAAAGGGTGGAGGAGACTGCAACCTCGGCTCCTTCTCCCTCCCCTCCCGCGCTGCTCTCGCTCTCCCTCCATCTATCTCTGTGTATACACCTTGGACGAGACATGAAAAATGCATCTGACGGCCCTCGAGGCACTCCGCCATTCAAGTCCACGGCTATTCCCTGCCAACCTGCCACCGCTTCTCAGATCAACAGTTACCTGCTGGCATAACTTTGCCCGCCTACCTAGGGGGAACCTCCTGTCTATCCTCGAGCTTAACAAAGCGCAGGACACAGCATTTACAAGCTTTAAGCGCGGCATGCTTCAAATGCTCCACTGTTTTCGCGCCTTCGATCGATTCGTTTTCGTTTTGAACGAGCATTTTGCCTCGCGTATCATATTAATTGCGTGTTTCGATCATCGCGTTAAGTGTCTATGAAATATAAAATTCTAATACTCTCTTGTTTGAAATGATTGCCTGGAATAATGTTTGAAATACTCCATGAGATTTCATACGGTTGTGTAATAGAGGCTTGAATATTGTATCGCTGATTTTAATTGGATTTTCTAAATGACCAGCGGAAAGAACTGCTAGCTTGTCGGGAACTGGGATAATTATCGAGATCACGGCGCACTTTGACTAGCATTGTATTGTTTTGCCACGATCAAATGATGTGTGCGCAAGAGCATTCAAAGGTAGCCGCGACTTTTATCGTTCCCCATTGTTGATTAATGCAGAGGACAAAAAGGTAATTATAGGCCGGCGAATAAGGTCGTATTGTTATTAGAATACGGCTCTCATAATCCCCCAATAAATGCCTATTCCACGTAATCTGCCCGTCTGTGTTCCTGAGCCAATTTGAATACAAAGAACCGTGATAACTGGCTCCGGTTCCATTGTCGAGGATATATGTAACGACTCGCTCGCCGGCATAATACATACGAGCCGGATCTGTGACGCGCGGGAATTAGCTCGAAAAATTCCAGCGAAATTCTCGGCAATTCCATCAGCGTTCCCGTCGAACTTTTACATTTACGTAAGACACCGCGGCCGAAACTTCTGTTATTAAAAGCACGAAGGCGCAAACGATCGAAGATCGAAATCTTTGAAACCTTGGCTAAGTATCCAGGTGTACAGAATTTATTCTCGACCATGGAACGGTCGTCTGAGAATTCAGAGTTTACCTAACTATCTTTTCGACAATGAAAATCACGCAACTCGAAAATAAACACTTGAAACTACAATTTACATTTTCAGGAAGCATCTAGATCTACGGTATACACGAGCACGCGAGAGATCATAACTTCATTTCGTTTGAAATTGTCCGCATTCGTTAATTAGCAAAATTAATCTTTCATTCGTTTCAGCGTGCACGCTCCCCGGGAATGAAATATGCACCAGCCATTGTAATTTACTAAGAATATCTCGAAAAAGCATTAAGAGTTTACGAGCCGCTGTTTTAAATAATGAATCAATTAATTAAAAAATGTTAACGACCAACTCCTTCCTAACGCATCCGTTTAATTCCCCGTTTAATTTGTTATACGTATACAGAGGTAACATTGTAATATAAAATGTAACACAGAAGTGCGCGGAAATTCTTCGGAAGAAAATATTCCTCCGAGAACGAGATGTCGCGTACGTATATCGAGACGTGAGATATTTAAATAAAAAGAAGCTTCCTCGTTTCCCGTTCGTAACGCGTTAAGATGCTGGAGTTGTTCCAGTTGGTGATATTTCAAATGCCCTCCGCGCTATCGAGATGTAAATGTTACTCGAGCGCGCAGTTTCTTTGGAACAGTTTCGCCGGCGACTCGCCGAGAAATTTCTAATTTCGCTGAAATGGAAGTAAACGTTATGTAAATCGACGCTTTGAAACTAATCTCGCGTCCCGGCGACGGTGTATCGCGGCTCCGGCACGCGGACACCATTCATGGAGTGTAATGTTGTTATTTTCATGTGTCTGGAGCATTCTAACGTTACTTCCATGCATTTCATTACGCGCCGCGTCGACGGTATCTCCCTTTCGGCAGAGAAATCTTTTTCTCCCGATCTCTGCGATTTTCTGCATTCAACAGTCCGTAGTTTCACGCGAAATTCGTATATACGATCTACGAACCGCCTGCACTCCAATTCTCATTTCATGATTAAGGAATTTTAAGAAATTAAGAATTTAAACAGCGGCTAATAAACTTATCAAAACTCGTAATAATCGTTCGATCGACGTTCTACAGACGGGCATCGCGCGAGACGCTTGCTCGAAAAAATTAATTAGGTCAATTTACGTGTTATGTAAACCTCGACAGGAATTGCGGAGCAGGTTTCGGAACGTACGGCAGCCCCTCCGATCAATTTCCAGCCATCCAAACTTTCCGCCTTCCTACCAGAGGCTGTACCCGCCCGACAGAAGTGCTCTCCTGCGAGCTTCGAGGACGGCGAGCACACACTAGTCCGACCTAATAACTAAATCATGAGGATATAATAATGGCAACTCGGCGCGGAACAACGCGCGATAATGGATGCTTCCATTAAACAATATTCGTCTCGTTACGTTCCATCGTTGTTCCCCGAATCACTTGAAATCGGAGAAATTACAGATTTTTCATGGTCCGAGCTCCGCGTGAAACGAAAAGGTTGATTTACGTTCCTGGGTTCATAGGTTAACGCCAAGTTCTAATGCTGCTAGCTTCTATAGCTGTCGTTGTTAGACACCGTCGAATAAAGACCGTGATATGATCGTTAACTCGATCGTATAGTTTTCTAACAAGTATAGAAGCCAAGTCGAAAGGATTGACACGACGATCGCGCAGTTGTACGCGATTACCTGCTGATATATCGCAGTCTGCTTGAAGTTGATGACTAATCGTCGGAGTTTCTTCTATGGATGTTGTACACGAAATGTTTTGAATCGCTCTTTGTTCGTCCACGCGTCGCCGTTAGACTGTTCGAGTAACTGTCGAGTATTGCTGCGGACTGTCAAGGTGTCATGTATGGCTGTATAATTTCGATTCTCTCGAAACGACGTCAGTGTACGTTTCTAAAGCTTTCGAGGCGACTTTCGTTGGCACTGACGAGAAGCAACGGGTCTGCGATTGTTCTTCCGTCAATTCCGCGCAACCTCGACGAGCTTGCACGTCAATCGTCATTCAGGGTGAGGACGGTGTA
Source organism: Nomia melanderi (assembly GCF_051020985.1). NCBI lineage: Eukaryota > Metazoa > Arthropoda > Insecta > Hymenoptera > Halictidae > Nomia > Nomia melanderi. Next base: position 24,737,489 of record NC_134999.1, on the reverse strand, counting down.
ATAAAGTAATATGATAAACCTACTTCGAAACGATTTACTCTTTAACACTAGAACTACCAGTCAAAATGACTGCTTTCGATTTGTTTGTTTATTAATACCTTAAAAGCATTGAATATTTGAAATAATTTCGGAAATAGTCTCACTCGAGTACTATGATGAATATCCAAACTACTGTTACAATTTTTAGAGATTACATATCGATCGTATTAAATGCTCGGTAGTTAGTGTTAACGATACGAACACGAGGTCAAGGGTCAAGTGTTTGAGAGCATAATCTGAAAACCAATGAACAAACAGATCGTTGCGGCTACCAGGAACGTCGAGTTTAATCGAGCGCGGAAGAAATACAATGAAACGTTCGCAAATATGATAACGCGATACAGGAACCGGCGTTCCTCATTATTCGCGATGGTAACGCGATATTTCCGCGGAATTCCTAATTCCGGAACTCCTTCTTCCGGCGATTACTTTGTAAATACCTGCGAATAGATTTCCTTTATTCGGCCGAAGGAGGATCGACTGGGAATAAACGAATTCGGGAGTTAGCGGAAGCGTACTCGGCGCTGCTCGTCTCGATCTGATTAGCGCGAGTCCGCTAATTGGCAAATTGCGAGCGTGAGTCATACAGCGGCAGGTTTGGTGACTCACTTTGTAACACTCCCTTTATGGCTCGCACGCGATTCCAGTGCAGGCGATTATTATGCGCGGCGCATTGGAAATTACCTAAGCAACGATCCTCCAGGCTGCTGTTCAACGTGCAATAGACTTTTTCCTTCTGTTTTCCTTTGCATAACGCCACGAGTTCAGATTTTTCACGTGGATTGTATTGTTCAGTCCGCCTGACTCGCCGAGAGTGATTTTTGACGATTTCATTGGTTCCAGGAGATTGCCTGTCTATGTAATTGCCAATGCACTTTTCATTTGACGTTCTCTAATGGCTCGCCGCGATGTAAAACATGCACGTATCGCTTTACATGACTGGACGTGCACCGTAATTAACCAGCGGTACGCTAAACCCGCGGTTTTACGGGTAGAACGACTTAACAGCATAGAAAACGTGACTACGTGGATCGCATACGAGGTAAATACCTTTGCTTCTTATTAACTTGTGAATCTCCATATTTAATCCATCGCGAACTCTATCGTGTCCCCAAAAATGTTAATCAATGCTGAACACTGCGCTGTTTTCACTCTTAGCACTCCAGATTGTTTTGTAATCTATCAGCAACTAATTTTTATAGTATTCCTAGAGAAAATGAGAAACGCAACATTTCGATCCTTTATTTTCCTTAGTAAAATTCGGATGTGTGCAAAATCGAATAATTGTAGGGTAGTTTCTTTAAGATCCTGCAATACTGGAGACAGAGTTCAAAGGGTTAAGCTCTCAAAAATCGCAAATGATGTAGAATACTCTGTCGAACCACTTTCATTTTGTCGTACAGTTCCAGTTGAATCTACATCTATTCGTGTATCGACGAAGCCACGTTTCTAAGCCCAGTAAATATATATTCTAACAATAAGAGGCGAACGTTCATGAAACAACTTTTTCGGATAAGTTGATGAAAACTCCTCGAAAAATGAACATTCCCCCAGAACCGCGAGGTCTCGAGTGTTCTCGAAAAAGAGGAGAGCGTCGTTATGGAATGAATAAAAGTTTGAGCGGGATTTAATATTCTGCGTGAAATAATGGGGGTAAGTGCAAGCAAGCAGCGTATATAATTACGGCATTATTTCCGCGCGCTATTGAAATTCCTTACGCGCGTAATGAAAAATTCGTTCCAGATTCGGAACATGTTAAACACGTTCATTACTACTGACTCGCGCATACTTTTGCTCGTCGCCACGCTCGCATTCTAATTCATTTTTCCCAGTCGAACCACAATACTCGTTAATGGCCAAAGTAAATCATTTGTTTCCGCGCAAAACCTTCGCAAACAGCCGGCGAGTTATTATAACAATGCATATTTTATTTCCCCCTCGTGAATCCATGAATACATCATCGAAATAAGTAAATATTTCAATTTGTTATCGCTCTGGTCCATTGTTTCGACGGAAACTCCGTTTAATTCGCAATCGCTAATCGCATGGTAATAATTCTTAGCGTGAAAATCATTTAGTATCGTAAGAGGACAGTCTTTCCTACTTCGAAATGCTTAATCTGCTTGAACTATAGACGGGTGACTAAATGATTCGCGTATACGAAGAATGATCCATAAAAATTGATCGATTTTCAACAGAAAACTCGAGATACTCGGAGTTATTTCGAAGCGACGAAAGTAAACTTGCATTTAACTCCGGTTACAACTCCGCTTGGAACGTGTTCAAGCGTTGATAGAAGACGCCAGCTGAAGTTTATACTCCCTTCACCGGTTCGGCGAGATCGACGAGTCGACGTACGATGGTTCTCCATGCTTTGCTCTTCAGAGTCGAAACTCGAGTCATGGAAAGAGGTCAGAGTGAACGTGTGTACAGGCTGCTCTGTAATCGACTAATATCGTCGGGGCTGGTACTTCCTCGGAAATTGTTCGATTTCATTAATTTACATTACATGACCGAGGAATAAGTTGTCCGAGTACTATATATTCTAAAGTATTCGATAAAGGTTTCGATCAAAGCAACATTTAATTAGAGCTGCTCGGGAAAGTAAATAAATGTCCACCGGTTCTTTGAAACTGGCATTTGAAAGTAACGCAAATAAATCGTGCAGCAACTGAAGATAAATAATCAAATCGAGATAATAACTTGCCACGAATCTGTGAACCGATGCAATTATAATTTCATTAGATTTAATAAGAACAGAAAGAGGAAGGTGGCGCGCGATAACTGTTCAACTAAACGTCGGTTCGGATGGATCCAACGAATCCTTGCAGCAGAACCCGTAGCTCTCGCCACGGGAGAAACAAATTGCTCGAAGGGAATCGTATTTTATTTCGCGCCGGTAAACACGACGGAGTGAGTTTTACGCCCGGCAGGACAAACAGCCACGTGTAACAATATTAATCCAAATGAACGTTTGCTCGGCGGGATTTTTCTCTTTCTCATTCCTTTTCCGCACCGGGACTTATCGCTCGCGACAAATTTTCCTCTCGCAGACAGCGGACCGCATCTATCAGTCGCCTCTATCCCACGTTAATCGATGAACCTTCTCGATTCTTTTTTTACAATCGAAATCCAATACGGCGCCGGATCCGTCCAGGAAACACGGCAACTGTCGATACCAATTCCTGAGCTTGACAAAGAAGCTAAATAATTATTATCCCTTGCTGTAATTAGCGAGTTTCCGTACACTTTACGTCTTGTCACGTAGAAATATTCAACGCATTCGACTGTTAAGATTTCGAAATCTCAAATTCTCGGGATTTCAGGAAATACTCTAATTATATAACCCTTTGCGGCATTTCGACGAGATGAAATGTTCATATTTGGAAGTCTAAGTCGTAAACAAATGATTTAATTACTGGAATCGCAAGAGAGCACGTAGTTTCCTATCTTTCTATTGTTCAAGTAACTGTTATATAATTTAGCTTCATCGCAAAGCGTTAAAATGCAAAACTGTGGATCCGATAGCTTCCTAGATACAAGAGAACGAGAATATATCGTTAGCTGGATTACAACAATCGCAGAGCAATTGCAACAATTAACGCAGACGTGATTACTGTCCATACTTAGCGATCCTAAAACAGTTGGATCGGTAAATATCGGTCGGGCGGCAGGAAAATGTTCGGAGCAGTGTGCGTAATTATTTTCTACGTTAATTATTATCAAAATGATTGGCAAAACCGAGCGAGTCTATGGTGTGTATTCGGGGGCCGGCAAAAGCTGCTCTGTTACAGTAATAATTAGCACGTTGTATGAGCCACCCGGCCCCGACACGTTCAAATTAGATTCGTGTTTACACGACCTCGCGGCTCGGGGCTCCGTGCCGCGACCAATCAGAAGGTACGTCTGATTAGAGGCTCGCAGAGCTCATTAATTAACATTGCATCGCACCGAGTTGATCTTATACGGCGCCTTTGCCGAAAATTTCCTGTCCACGGACATGAGAACGGTAATTATCTGCAATTAACCTACAGCTCAGTGGCAATACTCGTCGGCTTACTGGTAATTCCTGAAAACTGCTTCATTACGGGGACTAATTCGATTTGCCGAAAAAAATGCGTGTCCACGCTTAGTTTAATTCATTGGAAACGCCAGTCTTCCACTGATTCGGAGTCATGAATACGTAAACACCTGAACCATACTAATAGGATATTTCATTACATTAAGCATGCAGTATGCTTGATAAGCCGTTCGATCCATTATCGGAATACGTAGCGCATTAGGCGTTCGTTTGAATCGATCGACTTTGCAAGAGAAAGTACAGATTAATCGAATGAACTCGTTTCTATAAAACAGAGTTCAGCAGAAATTGTTAAGGCGAGTTTCGATCGGTGAATGGTTATTGTAGACCAACGAGTGCGTATAAACCGTCTCCGCGGATTCTAATTAAGTAAAACATCTTCAGAAGGAAATAGCCGCAAGGGGCAGATTATAAAACCTCGAGCTCCTAGGTAATTCGAGAATGACCAGAGCCGGGCATTTTTTCCAAGGCTATAGTATCTCCTGGCAAGAAAAAGCAACGGAGCAAACATTTTCGTAACGAATTCACGAAAAGAAGGGGAGTACTAATTACGCGATGCAGACGCCGCCGCCGCGTGCTCCCCGCCACGGCAGATTATTAATATTTACGACAATTCGCGGTGTTCCGGGCCGCACCTAACTGCGCAATATAGCAGAAACTCGACGACTCTTATTTTCCCGTGTATTTACTGGCTGCTCGGCCAGCGCTGCCTCGTTTTCGACCCCGTCGTCGCGCACTTGTTAAAATAGAAAAAAAAGCCAGGGGAACGTTGAACGCTGAACGCCGGACGTTCAGCGTTCAACGGGGGCGTCGCGGGGGAAGGTCGAAAAAAACAACACGATAAATAAGAATGAAGCGCGGTTATTAAAATAACAAATGCGTTTGCGTGCGGGAAAAAGGCGTACCGGCGGTTTTTATGGTGTTCGCACGGGGCGGACGCGCGCACAATGGTCCCAGCGTCGTCCATGTGTCGACGAAAAATTACGTTTCGGTCGACGAGTCCGGATTTCTCCGCTAGCCGTTTATTGTTCCCGGGTAATTGACGACTAGCGGTTCCTCGGTGGAAAATACGGCTGCAAAAAGCCGCGCTCGTTTCGAACGCGCGCGAACCTTTCTTCTCGAGGTGCCTTTCAATGTTTCGCGGGAACACGTTCGATTAGAATGGCTTTTCTCTCTGGTCAGCTGAACATGGATCCGGCTAATTGCCGCGCTAATATCCGACTGTGGCAGCCGGTGCGTCGGAATGATTGTTCGAATAAATCCAACAACGAACGCTACAACAAAGCGGTCCTTTGCAGGAATTTCACGGTTCGAAGGAAACAGTTTCGAGAAGAGAGGAACAGAGTAACGTGGAAATATATCCAACCGGTAATACGCTAATAAAGGTGGCGTCGATTGAAATCAACTAGTACGAAATAGTTTCAATAATCGCGGCATTACTGGAACTCGCTTGAATGGCTATCCAAGTGGATGGCAAGCGGAGAGTCGAACGTTTCAAAGAACTTTTGTAGTCGCCACGTTGACGTACTTTGCGGTAAGTTCGTTCATTAATGATAATAATAGCGGGGAAACTACTTTCGACGTTATCCTCTTACAATTGCGAACAAAACAGTCGCGGAGGGTCGGGTGGTTATTTCCGTTTCGACTGCCTTAATCGGAAGCTCCTATTCTATGGAAAAATGTAAGTTTACGAGTAGCTTGGCTCGGGAAAATGAATCCACGGAAATCTCGAGTCTGTTGATTAATTGCGGCGGTTCCGGTGGAGATTGAGGAATCGGGGATGATGAAACTCGAAGGTCGAAGCTAATTTAAAAGCTCCGAACGAGATATCGGATACGTTCAATGATATTTTTCGGATTCCCGAATTTCCCGGAGATCGAGGAGTACGTATAATGGAAGACCTTTAATCCGAAAATTCATCTCTGATTAGAATAGCAAGGAACCCTCATCTGCGAGATAATCAGAGCGAACAATCGGCTCTGTTTCGCGAGTCTGACCAGTATCCACTGTTTGTGCGGGCGAATCAGCGCTGTAGATCTCGAAATTAGGTAACGAACAACGCGTTATCCAACTGTTCCACGCACGTGTATGCACCGATAGCTTCGATTGTCTAAACTGTTCATAGTATTTTTATTCCGAACTACAAATTACCTCCGTAACAAAATATGGATTCGGTAATTACCGTAGATACTTCCGTTCGAAGCCGGATCGATGCGACCGAAATAAAACCGAAACACAACTGTAGCTGAAATTTCCCTGCACGAGCGAAAAGATGTTCCGTTCCTATAGAAATTGTCGAGGCAGCGAATTTCAAAAGAAAATCCATCTCGCAGGTGTGTTTCCAGGGCGAAACTTTTGATATTCCAGCTCGCAGACATCAAGATTGATCAGGACGGTTGCAGCGGCGAGGAGCGCGGTGGCCCATGGTCGCGCGAAGATAAATATACAAAAGAACACGAAAGATATACAAGCGAGGCGATACGATTACAGCCGGGCGTAATGAGCGAAGAAAGAAAAACGCGCAAAAGGGAGGAAAATAGATAGTTAAACTTGAGGGAGGCGCACGGGGAGAGAGAGCGGCCGAGAGTGGGAGACGGAGTGAAATAAAAGGGTGCGAGGGTGGCGGGGGTGGAAGACCAAGGTAGCAGGCAGAAGGTTGCTCGCGCGCCGCTCAGCAGGAAACTTTTAATTCCGTAACTCCCGGATTAAATTATCACGCCGAGACGATTGTCTCAGGAAAGATTAAGAAAGGAGTCCTCTCAGCTGCCGGTGGGCGCCGCACAGGCGTTTCTTCGGGGAAGCACGCGCAACCCTCCCGCCCGGTGGAACGGAGAGGAACGGGCGCGGGTTGGACGGAACGAGATCGCGCGGATGGGGCCGATGGGGGCGAGAGCGGCTGGAACAACGACCAAATCCCTTTTTCGTCTGCAGCACCGGTTGTTGCGCTCGGTTTAACTTGACTACGACTCACAGTCGGAGAAAGAAATAAGGAAACACCGATGGAGGAAAGGAAAGCACGGGGGAAACACGGAAAATCCACTCAGCGGGGCCGGGTCGCGGAGGGCGCGACCAGAACGCGGCGCTGCCTCGGAAGAAGCGAAGAAACGGGCTGAAACAAATGGACACGGAATTCACCCTCCGTGGAGGGAGCGGAAACAGCCTCGGAGAAAGTACCACGGAATTTGTTCGCCGCGGACGGAGGGGACGCGAGAAAAACTCTCGACTGAGACACCGCGGAGAACGTACGCGCCGATGGACGGAGATCGTAGGCTTTCAATTCGGATTAACTGCAGCCTGATAAGGAATCGCCGATCTATCGTGTGGAGGATGAAAGAGTTCCGATTATCTTTCGCTATAGACTAATGGAGTGTGAAATGTTCGAGTTACTTGGGAATATTTGCGACGTTTCTCTGATGCGCTGCGTCTTGAATACCGATCGATCGTTTGTATGGCTTACCTGAATTTGTTTGTGGCGAACGAAGCAACGAATCGAATGAAATAATAGACTTTGAGCTGCGATTGTTCGTTTACATGTCTAACTAGGTGTATTTTTCTTAGCACCGAGTCGAAATTGGAATGGAGGGCGCGCGAGATTGGTTCGAAAGACAGAAATCGAGCGAATACGAGAACAAGTCTCGAGGAAGACTATGGGGGATGGCGAGAGGGACCGAGAGAATCAGCTCTCGTTCCGTCTCTTAAGCCGGCACCTTCCCGATTCGAGGGACAAGGAGGATATGGCGAATCTCTCCACGTAGGGTTTGAGTTTTGATTAACTCGAAGGTCGACTTGAATTCGAGATCGAGTTCCGGTGAAAACTCGCTCCTACACTGACACTCGAGATGTGCGAGCGAGAAGCGAGAACAGCGGCGAGCGAGCGGGGCGGAGATTGGAGGGAAAGAGACGGGACTTATCACGTTTCGTAGTCTGTTTGATTTGGATACAGTGACGTGACAGGTAGTTACGCGTTTGCCGAGATTCCTCGCCCGTACCTGAGTACACTCGAGCCCTCGATATTATTATCAGGCGCAACGCGGTGAATCGAGATCAGCCGAGCCGGAACTGTATCGCGATCAAACGAGATGAAAATTGCTTCTCCCCGGCCATACGTAACGGGGGATGATCGTGAATAGGAATTCCCTTTTTTTCAGGGAATAGGTGATTCGCGGGAATCAATTATTCCTCGTTCTCGCGGGCCGGACTTCTTTTATTGGTCGAGAACGGGAAATCCGGGAATAGAGCGCGGATGGAATCTTTGTCAGCTCTGCGAATTAAAATATTATAACTAGATTGCGGATCTTTATTCGGATTCGCGTTTTTATGGGATTTTAAACGACAATGGTTATACGTTCGTTTCTCCTTTTCAGAGCTACAATTGTGTGAGACGGTGAAAATAGTTTTAACCTTCGCTGAGATTCTTTCATATGTTCTGTGCAGTGTACTGGAATTTTGTAAAACTTTAATTAGAGAACACTGCAGCTTCGATTAAACGTTTATGAATATTTAATATTTTGTGGAGAGATTTGTAGAAACTATTCGTTTATTTACATGGAAGCTAAACGAACTGTTACAAGGAAAAGGTGCGCCATACTATGCGTATAACAACATAGTTGTTATCATTAGCATCATCTGTTAGAGGGTGTTTCGATAACGACTTTTCCTACCAATTACGTCAGTAATTACCGTAATGGTAATTACCTCCCACCGAGAGAAAATTCCATTTAGGAATCTATAAAGAACTTTTTTATTGAATCTCGATATTTACAACGTGCTTCTATCTCTGTTAATTAATTCTAAATAAACACAGTTCACGGAACTTTTACAGAATCTCCTGAAACTACAAGAAACACAAACGTAAACTTGCTACATTTGATTTTTAGCTGAACGATAGTTAATTTAATACAATTAAATATTTTATGCACGTAGAAACACAAAAGATCAATGTATCGGCATCGATTGTATACGAAACTTCGCGTTAGTTGAAGATGGAACGTTCCAAGAGAAGAATCGTTCGAAACTCCCGACTCATTTGTCATGCGCGATGCAATCACTTGTCCATAGCACCGTCGACCCGGAGACGTCCCAGCGAATCAAATATATTCAAAGTTCTCCTAAAAAGTACATATCATTTGTCAAAAGACATTCGATCCGAGCCCTAACAAATCGAGCTGATCCCCGACCCTATCACCTGCGACAAAGCGTTCCTCTATCAAAAGGAATGAAATTTCTCAACTTTCCACGGGAACAAAAGAGCATCCCTTCGATATCACGGCCTAGAACAATGATCGAGTGCCGTCATATCGGTGGATTATCCCGTCGAAAGATCAAGGGGTGCAATTAACGGGGGTCTCGGAACCAATAACCGGGGCTCGCGAGTATGGTTCGAGGATAGGAGGAATCGATGCTGAACCCAGTCCAAAAAGTCACCGTCAAAGCAACAATCGTTTCACGGTTCGCGTGAGTTTTACGAGAGTATTACAAGGCAGGTCCCTGTGCGCCGTGCAGCCGCTTGGCGTCCGCGCGGCCGCCATCGCGCGTCGCGCGGTGGAGTCGAGGATCGTAAAAGATGCCGCGAGCCATATTCCCGTTGCGTTTGTCGCGGTCGCAAGAAAACTCCTCTTCCTGCTGGATTACCCTCGATCATAGAGTCCTTTGAGCGTCCTTCCGCGCGACTTGCCGCGCCGCTATTGTTTCGGTATCGTGTCTACAAAAGCTCGCGCGGCAACCGCGACGCTCCGGCAATTCGTAATCCCTGCTGCAGCGGCGGGGGCAAGAAAATGGTGTATGTCTCGCGACGCGGGATAAGAAGAACCCCCGAGTATGCGGAGCTCGGAGCAGGTGGAACATCGAAATTTCGAAGAGAGAACGCGCCAGCGAGCCGGCGAGAGAGAGAGAGAGAGAGAGAGAGCGCATCCAAAACAGGGATTTCGTGGAAATCCACGGAAGACACGGTTCAGTGAGTAAAATATCCTTCGTCGTTCCCGCTCCCGGGTTTCGAAGACTCGCAGACGAACGAGGGCTCGCAGCGAAAAGAGGGTGACGCCGGCCGAAGGAAGAGGGGTGGAAAGCACAGGAATGGTCCTGCATTGCGACAACTAATGAACCATCTTGGAACGGACCCCCGAAGTCCCGTGAGACGTGACGGCGCAATGCAGTCGCCGGCACTAGCGGCTACGTTTTTTGCTCTCATCATCCCCTGCCACACTTCCAATTTCTCTGCGCAGGCCGATCCTATCTCTTCTTCTTCTTCTTCTTCTTCTTCTTCTTCCTCCTCTTCTTCCCGTGACACCGAGTCTACCCTTTTATTTCCTCGGGACGTCTTCTTTCTCTTATAAAATCTTATTTGAATTTTCTTCCTGGCTGACCAACGTCGCCGGACCCGGCGTCGCCCTTCTCCCTTTCGCCTCCTCGATTCTTCCGCTTTCATCTTGACACGCCTGACTGGAATTCGAACAAGATCAGAGGAACGGGAGTTTTGGATCCCCAGAGAACAAGAGTCCGGTGGATGATCGGGTGTCACGTAATAAGCTATTGCGCCTGGTTCCTTGCCTTCGCAGGATAAGAACGCGCTGATGGGATCGTTAGAAAATTCGGCGAGGTTGCTTCGAAATGAAAGGCTAACGTCCTGTTAGTAGACCAGGAAAAACAAATTGCGATAAAATACTCCGTCACTTGATACCTTAAAAGGAAATCATGTAAAATTGCTGATTCAGTGGATCAGCTAAGGCTCGACGTTCACGAATACTTCGAGTTTCTCCGGTAATTACAAAAATGCGCAGAATTGAATAGTTCGCTTCAAATCAAAGGAGAATCTCTCCGATATTCAATTTTCCATTCAACGAATGAAAGCCATTCGAATTTCCGTTAACGAGTTCGAAAAAAGCTCTTCTTCCGAATGAAATAATTTTTTCCTTAAACAGACCTGAAATAAGCCGTGAAAAGAGTCAAGGGTTTCCCGCGAGGAGTCGAAAGGAAAGATGCAAAGGAAACTTCTTGGAAATGTCAGGAACGTTTGAAGAATTTCGTTTCTGGTTCTCGTTCGCTGTCCTTTCCTCCCTTCGCGAGAAGCAGCCGGGCACGGAGGCAGTAATTGCGTTAAAGTGGACGTGGGTTACACAAGGGCCGCCCTTTCCGTACGCGGAATAATAAATTCTCAGCGGCGTGGTAACGAAAGTTAGGGCCCTCGGCTTGTTTCCCGGTCCGTTAACGGCGTAACCAACCCCCGCCCGCCCCGCTCGCCGTCCCGTTGACGACCACCCATTCCCCTCTCGCTTCCTTTTCTCTTCGTTACGGAAAAATCTATAGCTCCGAGCGGAGACATAAATTTTCGAATAATCTGAATATTGTTTGCTGCCTCCGCTCGCGATCTTGCGCTCTCGAGAGGGCTGATAAGAAAATTCCCGACGATAGATTTGCTTTTCAGCAATTATCGTTGCAATTACACGGAACAAAATTGTACTCAACGTTTTCCATTTACACTTTTCACTGGGAATATAGAGCAGGCATATGCCGTAGAACGGTTAGCTCTGGATCTGGGCCAAAACGCGCATATTTTTAGCATTGCCCTTTCCCAGCAGTCCTGCGAGAAGCGCTAGCAGAATCGAGAACGAAACGAGTCGTTAGAAGCGAGGCAGTTTAAGAAATCGCAGTGCGTTCGTAGGACGCGGAGGAACGTCGCGGGCGAATAAATGCGCGAAAAGCGCAGTCCAAGTCGAATGGAAGACAAAGGAGGCCGGAGTATGATAGATACAGGCGAGCGTACGAGAGGAGCACGTGGCGGAGAAAGAGGAGGGCGAATTCGACCACGTACGTAGAGGAAGCAATACGGAAAATGTATTTCACGAAAGACAGAGACTCGCTTTCCGCGTACTGCTGCCGCTGCAGCGCGCTATACGCCGAGCAGGCCGTTTCACGCTACGTTTACCATTTTATTTTATTTCGAAAGATATATATCTTTAGATTTTATTGCTCGTCCTGCGCCCTATCCCCTGTACAACGGGTGCGCCCGAAATATCCATCGCGTCCTTCATTTCGGGAATTCGTTTGATATTTACGAGCGTGTTCGCTTGAGCCGCACAGTACCATTCTCCTGCATGCATACTTGCGTCTTTTCCAAATAAATATGGATTTCGCTCGCACGGAATAACAGTCATTACGGCGTAAATCGGACGTGGCGAGGAGCGAGCTCGTCAACGCGAAAATGTATTTCTCCGGCACTTATTATGTCGACGGCTGCTGAATCTAAAATTAACTGCACGCGAGTGGAAAGACGGTGTATCAACACCGGAAGATACCGTGTTCCCTGGAAGCTCGTAACACAGGATTCATTTTTACCGAAGAGGATCCAATTATCCGAAACATGGAAAGCTGCATCGATTCGTGCTCGACTCGATCGAGGTTAGCGTTTTCGAACGCACAGAATACAGGGCAAGACGTAAACCGAAGCGCGGTGTATCATTCGAAATTTCCCGGGAAATCCAGCGAGACTTTAATTCCGAAGAGTAGCCAACGAAGGGAAATCGGTTAGGCTGACTCGGCTCTACTTTTTCGTTAATATTAATTTAGCGGAGACACCGGGAAGCAGCGGCGCAGCAACTAATAAAGTAAATTCATTTCCATTTCTCTAGGAGAGGAGCGAGAGCCAGCCGCCTGTAGCAGCAATGCAGTACCGAAGTTCCGTAGCAGCCAACCAGCCAACCCCGTGGCAAGCAACCCCCTCCGCGTCGCTTTATTATCTCGAAAGCTATTTCGCCGGCTGCCTACTCGCTAATAGGATTGTCACTCGCGTGCCTTTTGCCAGGCCAAGGGCGGATAGCTCCAATTCTCGGTATCGCTAACGTTGGTCGAAGATATTCCATGCCGCGTTCGTACCTCGTTACCCTCCCACCCTCGCCGGCCAAATAAAAGGAAGAACAGGAGAGAAAGGGAAGATAAGCGAGGAAAAGGAAAATTTCCTGATCCGATGGAGAATTGATGCGAGCGTAACACGATTTGCATAACTTTCACCCTTAAGACGCTACGTTTCCGCCCCGAGAGAAATATTTCACATTTGTTCAAACCGAATTCTGCGGAAATTCGATCGTTTCCGATGTTTCCTACCGCTGTTCCCGTTTGTCGAACGTTAATTATTTCAGACCGTTTTCTAATTACCGTTCCACTCGGCGTTCGAAGCTTTTTCTTCTTTTAACGCGAAGAAACCACCGAAACGTAATCAGTAATATACGAACAGCGGGAAACCGAGCTGGAAGGTCTCCACGGCGAGCCCGTCGTAAACATTCAGCAGAGCGAAATTCATTGAAGCGGTTCGGAGGGAGGGGATTCGGCGGACGAAGGAATCGGAGAGGGGCGGATAACATTTCATAAGAAATGTTCGTCGCGTAACGTAGCGAAAAAAGAAAAGTTGCCCACGACGTAAGGAGCGAGGCGAACTTCGAGAAAGACGTAACGACCTCTCGAATAATTCTCTCAGGTCGCCGTAAATTAGTGCCACGCGGACAGTATCTTCGATGAGGCTGGCGGTGGGGGATGGGACGAGATTCGACGCACGATTTCCAAACTTTTTTGATGGCTCAATTTCGTCAGCGAGGAAACTCCTATCCCGGTTCCACTTTTCTATTTTCCGCAGCCTCTTTCCCTGCGGAGAGGATCGGGGTTAATGTCGCCGAGTGGAAAAAAAATTGCCGGCGATTCACGGACGTGCCGTAGACTCTAATATGTTTCCTGTATCCCACTTTACCGCCTTCCCCTCTCCTCCTTGCTCCTCCTTTTCGTTTTCGTCTCGAGGAAAGTAAAGCGAGACAACGATGGGAGAGAGGAGGGCGGGGATGAAGATGTAGAGTGGTTCGTCCGCCATGGAACTCGAACCCAATCCCACTTTCATAAGTTTTCCCAAGTTTTGCGGCAGCTAGTGCCGTCTAATAGCCGGCGTACCGATTCTCTCTATCTCTCTTCCCACCCTGTTTCTCTCTCGCCCCATTCGCTGCTTCCTTTTTTCTATTTCGCCTTTCCTATCGCACTTGCGAAACTTCGCCGCGCTGGCGAACCGAGCTCGGAGACTTTTCAACGGGCCACGACGTAATTCACCGCGAATATCCTCGCAGACGTTCATGGAAATTGCGGGGAGGACCGAAACGAACCGAGAAGGATCGGCCGAGTTCGGTTTCTCGCTTCGAACGGTCGACTAATCGACCGTGGCTTTATTTGTAGTGTACGCTGAATTAAAAAAAAAATACTTACATCTGTATTAGTAAATAACATCTACCAATGACTTTCGAAGTCCCAAATGATCAATGAAACCAGAGTCGATCCTTCCGTTATGCGACAATAAATCTATTTTTCTCGTAACATTCCATTGAATTTGCAAATCGATTTCATAAAACACCTGTGATTCCCATCGTTTCTATTGTACATTCGCAATGTGGATCTAGGCAATTGGACATAGACAAGGCAAAAGAAGCGATTACGAAATGCGCTTAGAAAAACCTGCAAGGAGACAATCTCGAGAAGGCTCCGGTGATAAATGACACCTCGATCGACGTTATATTGAAATCTTAAGGGACGGTTATATTCTCTTAGCCCTCCGGTACGTCGCAGACGCCATATGGCACCGAGAAGACGCGTCATTACCGCTGGGACATCCGAGTATCGAGGAAAACTAATACAGACGCTCGCTGGAATTGATAAAGTTCTCGATCGGTTTTTGCGATCTTTCGAACCTGGTCCTCTCTAAATGACAAGTTTAAATTACGGTCATGGAACTTCCGGGCGACGCGCGACGTTTCCGGTAACGGGAGTTACGGTGTCGGTTCCCAAGAAATTAATGTTCTCCGGGTACGTTCTTACGAAACCGTTCGCGTCTCGGAATTATCATTGTCTCGAGTTAAATGCATCGATCCTCAAAGCACAGATGCAACGAATAAGAAGCTAATTAATAGACTGATCTTTATCGACGCAACGGTACATGCAGAAAATGTGTTATTTCATCTGATAAAAAACACGCGACAAACACATTCCAGCAAAGCTTCGTACGATAGTAGGTGTCGTTCTTTATTTTTTTGTTTGCAAGGGTGAGCAAACATTGTGCCAGTTGCTTTCTATTACAGTAAAAACGCTGAACGATGTTATTACTAGCAGTGGATTCATCCAGATTTCGTTGCCATTTCCGGCAAATTTATTCAAAAGTTTATTATATAAATATCGGACTTTGCGAAATAAATACAGCTGAAAAAACGTCGGGAATACAAGTTCCTAGGCAGGCTCGACTGTGAAAATTGATTTCCTATAGAAGCGTGCATTCGCGTAAACACGTACAGTCCGCATATTTATCCAAGCGAAATAATAAGAACGAAATACTGTGTCGTGTTTGCGAAAACACCGATCGAATTGATAATTTCCTGCCTCGGTAGCCTTCGGCTGGCCACCAAAAAATTCCTTTGTGTACATGGAACGAACAATGATGAAAAGTTGCACGATTTTTGAACTCGTCGAATGTCGGAAGAGGGTTGCCCTAAATAAACCGGATAAATAGTTCGCTTAGGAACGGTTTCCCGTAAGTCCAGAGAAGCGGGTAATCCAGTGGACGGATACGGAGAAAGTAGCTTCGGACTCATTTTTTCTGATCCTCGATTAGCGCGACTCCTTAAGGAAGCGCCGATAAAGATGAGGGCGTCCAACGGCGACACCGAGGGGCCAGAGACTTACAAACCGCGTTCGGGCCACTTAATCTTCTTTAGTTGCTGATCGACGGCTTCATAATCCTTCCTTAGCTTCGAGTTTTTCGGACTTAGTACCGGCCGGAATGACTGGTCGATTTATCGGGCCACCTAATAGAAAGGTGATCGAGACGAACGGAAAGGGACGGAGGGAACGCGTCGCGACGCTAGCTGCAGGTGGCCGCGACGTTACTCGAACGACGTTTCGCCCTTTTTTGACAAATGAACCGCAACCTCCCGCTGAAAAGGCGCCGTAACGGCCGCGATGAATCGTCGATATTCTTTCACGGCGAACAAATTGGCAGCCGCGGCGATTTCAGCTGGGAAACTATCGATAATTGGAAAATTTCATCGTATCACCCCGCTGTTTATACATGAATAATATTTGATCGATAATATTTTCATTCCCTTTTGTGTACATTCGTTTTTTCCATCCCGATGAAGAAAACAGGTCGGTGTTTGCGTTGCGCCGCGGCCGCGGCGTTCATTTACAATTTTTAAATCCGCTGATGAAATTAACCCGCGAGCGAACCTCGCAACGCGGACAGTTACATTTTACGCGAGTTTGTTGCTTTATGGGGAATTGTAATAGAAACATTGTGCTCTCTCGTATAATTGTCATTAATCTAGCGAAGCTGTGACTCGATCGAAAGAGTTGAAATGGCGTTTCAGTTGCACATCTGAAAACAGGAGAAACTCTAGTGCTCCGAAGCACACCGAGCATCTTCGACACGACGGAAGGAGAAATTCCAAACAATTGCGTCGAAGGTGTTAATAGTCCTGGCAGGAGGGAGTCAAGGAAAAATGTAAAGCACGCGTCGGAACGTTTTCATTTCCACGGACGAAACGGTGGAAGCCGGTCGCGTTAACATTCCTGGGGAAGTTTCGACGAAGAAACGTAGTTATGTCGGGCAGCGACGGCGGCGACGACGGCGGCAGTGGCGACGGGGACGACGACGTTGTTCGCGCAACGCGTTGTTCGTGAGCGAGAATTGAAGCACGTTTCGGCTGCAGCGGTACGTGACGAGCCCGTTGCCTTTGCTCGAATACACGACGAAATAGGAGACGCGAGGTACAAATCAACCGAAACGCATTCATATTTCACGTGTCTCGGCCTGCCCGTACAGTTCGCTCCTTCGTTCCGCGCCGACCAACTTTATCGCGTCTCTCTTTCCCCGGGAATCTAATAAACCCGCGTGTAAAACTGTTTATACGCCGACACGTGTGACTTTTTTACCTTTTTTTCGCAGACTCGTTTACGGTTTTGCCGATTTCTTCTCGAAGCTCGGGGACGCGGCCGTTCCACAGCGCGACGGACGATAGTTCGTGAATTCGAGACTAACTTCGTATAGTCTAAAGTATCAGGAATACTTTATCATATGTAACTTCTTATCGATTATTCCTCGAAAACAATTCATTCAAAATTTACAAAGACAGCTACGCAAGCAAAACTTTCGACGGTGATTCGTACAACTCGAATGAATTACTCCGAACAATCATCTACGATTAACTCAAGCATCCACCGGGAACCGATCTGGCGGATTAGCTCGTGTTTATTGGAAACAATCGGAAACGCCGAAGCGAGCGGCGCTGATAATTATACGCGATGTTTCTTATCAAAGGTACGAATCCATCGACGCTGACCCCGATAGCCCAGCGGCGGCGGTACACGGCGACCGCATTAAAAAGAATAAACGCTCGGTGTTCGCGATACCATAGACGTCGGGGAACTGCGGCCCGACACCGCAAAGGGCTACCTTGTTAAATGCTGCAGGCTAAAACGACTTACGCCCGTTTAATCTTGAACGCGAATTCTGCGGTATCTCGCAAGGGGTTGTAATTCAGCGCGGCTCGTTCTCCATTCCCGGCCGGCCGACCTTCTCCGGGTATAAAGGATGAAATGAAGCCGAAATACTGCGTCGCCTCGCCCCTCGCCTATTCTCTTCGCGCCACCGACATTTACGGCGCGAGCTGGAGAGACAGAGAGAGAGACACAGAGAGAGAGACACAGAGAGAGAGAGAGAGAGAGAGAGAGAGAGAGAGAGAGAGAGAGAGAGAGAGAGAGATTGCGGCGTATCTCTGCCTCGCTAGCATCGCCTCCACCTTAACCTCGAGCACCGCAAATTCTACCGCCCTTTATCCTTCTCTTTTCACCGTGGAGACCGATCCTCGAGCTCTGGCTTCGCTGCTTGTTGCCGTAAAGCGGCAAAGAATTCGCCGTTATTGAATCAATATTGCGCAAACCCATCGGTCCTCTCTTTCACCCGACGCGTCGCTGTCTCCTGTCCCCGTTCCGTATGTTTGTGCACATGGTCGTGCTTTTTTTCTTCCGACCCCCCCCCCCCCCCGCCACCGCGCCGTTCGCTCTTTCCGCGCGTTCGTGCTCCTGTCGGCATCTATGGACTCTGATATGACGCCGGTGAAAAGTATTGTCTACTCGTCGAGCCATCGATCCGCGTGTAAATATTGAACGGCCAAAGGATCCGGGGGTGTGGAGGACGCGCTGGAAAAACGGTGCGCGCGAGGACGGACAAAAAGAAAGCCGGCGGGGACGGACGGATTGTCCTCGTTACGGAAACCCGACCGTATAGTCTTTCGAATGCAGATGAATTTAATGGAGTGCCGCCGCGCCGAACCGGAGGACACTTGGGTTCAATTAAAGGAAACCTCTTCGGTGTCGGACAGTGTTTCCTTTTATCGATTCCTCGCGACGCGCTGAATCGTTCGTTTCTCGCGGCGTTGGCCTGCTGCGCGACAACCTTTCTTGTTTACGTTAAACATTCGCGCGTTTCGTACTTGTGGCTGTACGTCCTAACATTCTTTCCCCTTGTTTCCCAGTATTGCCCTTCCAGGAATAGCTCTCGCTATTGAACCGTGTATTGACGATAACAAGACACAGTCTTCGACTTGCTCCCGCCGCGCCCCGTCGATCCCGCGGGATCCTAAGGTAGAGCAAGGTACGCGACACGAAGTAGTTGCTAATTTGCCGAAATACGGAACAGTGCTTCGTGACGACGCGAGTATCCTGTAACAACCGGAATCGACGCGTTACGGCTCCATCCGAAGTTTTAACTCTTTGCGGACGAAGATTCTTTAAAGAACACAAATCTTCAGCACATTCGGCTAAATTATACATCGGATGCTTAAATTATGCACTGATCCCTTGCTATTCGAGTTATTACATCATTCGTTCGCAACTCAGTATTCGGAATATGAAAGTTTGATCCCAGCAAACGTCGACATTTGTCCGGAAAGGGTTAAACACGGCGTGTTCGATATGTGATTGTTAAACGTAACGATTAAAATTGAATAACATCGATTCGCCGTGTAAATGAAACTCCATCGACCGTATAAGTCTGAAGTGCGTCGCGTGACAGACCAGTATTCGGAATAAACAGGATTAATTAATATAATTCGCGATATTTTCCAAACGGGCACGATCGCGAGAATAAATAAACGGTTGATTCAAACGGAAAGTTGAGTGGAACGACGTGCAGCAAGATGTAGGCGATGCAGCGAGCCAGCAGCGGAATCAATGGAGGGCATCATGAGAGAATAACGCGCGGTAAAGCAGGTAAGGTTGACTAATTTATATATACCGTCCGATTCTGGTGCTAGGAACGGTAGCACGCGACGCGGGAGCAACAGAGAAAATAGGGTTGCCGGCGCGGAGGCGGCGCTTGTGGACGGCGCAGTTAATCTTTCCGGTCCACTAGACGGTCGGAGAATCCGGCAATTAGTTGGTATCCACTGCATTGTCTTTCCACCGCTCTCATCCCTCCTGATAGCTCATACAGGCACTTCCGGTTGAAGTCTCGTGGCTGCGTGTAACGCAGGAGGCAGATAATGTCTTGCTAACTGTTCGTAATTAACAGGTAGCCTATTGTTAGTCCGGTTGACGGTCCTTCGCTCGTTTAGACTTACCCCCAACCCTTTGTCTCTTGGAGATTAAAAAGGAAAACATCGGAGTCATTCTATTTGCGGAGCCGAGTTTCAATGCGTTTAATGAGTCACGCGAAATTCAAGCTTACCGGGGCGAGTGCGGAAACTTGTTCGCGATTGTACATACGTGTCGACGGTAATTGATGGTATTAACCCGGCGAGGTCGGAAAAATTACTCGAATTATCGGCGGAATGGTATTTTGCATTCGATTCCACGGACGAAACGCCAACACGCGCGGGAAATTAAGGCTCTCTCGGTTGATTAAAACGCTCCGATGATCGAATTCGCCCGCGGACGTTGAAAACGCTCGATTCTTTCGCGGACAAGAACGTGCGATCTTTACCGATTCGCAGGATGTTCGTTATTTTCGGGAACAATTCATTCCAATAGTTGAAACGTACAATCAAAATTTACAAAGACACAATTTAACCAGCGGAAATCGGATATGCAAGCAAAACTTTCGACGATGTAAATTCCTTCGTAAAGTCCTTCGATAATTACGTAGCATGTAATTAGTAGGAGTGCATATACCTGTAAAGATAAATCGTAAATATACAGGAAAATCGTTCGATAAAGCATTGTTTTCGAGATAATTGACTGAAGTATTCTCCACGCCGGCAATACCTTGTGGAAGTGGAAGTGGAAGTGGCAAGCCACGATCAGACACGTTAGCCAATTCCTCTAGAATACAACGGAAT
The DNA here is from genome assembly GCF_051020985.1 of Nomia melanderi. Lineage (NCBI taxonomy): Eukaryota > Metazoa > Arthropoda > Insecta > Hymenoptera > Halictidae > Nomia > Nomia melanderi. The sequence continues at coordinate 24,717,020 of NC_134999.1, read as the reverse complement.
GCGATTATTCCGCCGAAAAACTTATTTCATACATTCTACTTATTTTGTCATCATGTATAACCACGAAAGAGATTGAACTATAAAAATTGGCGTTACTGTTCGAACTGAAACGAGTTAGTTCCTCAGTCTTGTGCGTTCGTTATTTCAGACATCCTACTTATTTTGTCATCGTATAACCGCGATATAGATTGAATTATAAAAATTGGTGAGTTCCTCCGTCTTGTGCATTGGAGCAAAAAGCGGCGATTCTGAAAAATTCCGTCGCAGGATGTAACGATCGAGCGCGTTACGTGTTTGCGTAGCGGAGCGGTCCGAAGAGCAGCGGTCGATTGGAAAAAAATCGTGCGTGAACGATTCGAGCGGCTCATTCGGAACGGGAAAGTTGATTCTTCGGTCGACCCGTGAACATCCGCCCTCCCCTCAATGTCAACATCGTCGTTTTCGCCTCCCACCAGCTGGCGTTGTTGATTTTTTCCGCCCCCGCCCCCACCGCGCCATCCAAACCGACACAGTTTGCGAACGTTTCATCGCACACGCCATTATAAAACGCGCCTCTGTTTGTTTTTCGCGCATTTCGCGAATCCGTATTTTTCATAGTACCCTCGTTCATTTGTTACTTTTCGATTAGCCTCGGCGCAAATTAAGCGCACTCGCGCGACCAACGCGAACACGCTTGTTCTCTGCGAGGGAGAGGAAAGCAACGCGTTTCTCCGTCTTCCTGTTTCCATAAGAAAAGACGACTGCACGAAAAAATTCACCACATTATTAATATCATTGCCAAGACTGATGAAAAGTGTTTAATCAGCGAAATTCCACGGTGCATTTATAGTATAAAACGCAACCAGCGCGTCTCAAAGGCGCGGTTTTAATGAAATTGAGAGGGAAACCGATGCTCGGTTTGTCCAGTAAACATTAGTATTCATCGTTTAGGTGCGCGCGACATTTTCACGTGGTTTCCGGACAATTAACGGTGCCGGTAGCACTTTCCTCGGCGTCTCCTCCCGCGGGATGTGTTGTGTACGCGTTTTCTATTTCGAAATGTTATCGGGAAACCCGTACGTCGCACGCCGACTTAACTTTGTGCGAACTGATTGGAAGTGGACTCTATATCTATTTACTTCAGTGAAAATAATTTGCTGTTTATTTTTGGGAGTTCAGTAATACTCGTCAGCGGCGAGAGTCTACAACGACGTCTATATACTCCGTCTCGTGTGTCTAGTTCAAATTTTTCTTATATCTCTCGTCTCCGTACCTTGCGTAGGTTTTTATAAAGTGGGACTCAACCAGTGATTCTGGAGGGGGTTGCCGATTGTAGCCCCCGGGTGACCCACGCAAAGGTCCCGAGCGTTCTTGGCACTGACCATAGCGAGTAATAAAACCAAGGATCGCCTCGACTTCTGGCAAACAGATGTAAGGTAAAAGTTACGGTAAATCTACAAAACTGGCAAAACGTACCGAAGCATTCTTCATACTTCAAATTATTGAAGTAACGGTTCCTTGGGCTTTTATTTCTGCTATGGTAAAAATACTCAGGGCTCTAATGTGCCTCGCAGAAGGTGTCGTCAATAGCCCTCCTAAAGAGATTTAGCGACGCGACAGGATGCACTGCAAAAATTGTTGAATCGTTTCTCCCGCGATAATTGCAATGGATCGCCTAGCAAAACGCCATTACGGTAATTTCCGTGTACACAGCGGCGCTATGTTCTATGATCCGCGTGTAATACGATCGACAGAATGGAAAATACACAGGATCGGTGGCGCGCGCGCAGAGGAGAGGAGAGGAGAGTGAAAAAAAAAGAGAGAGAATTATTTGGACGCGAGAAGCGCGAGTCGTGTGCGAATGTCCTCTCGAATCGATGCGCGCCGCAGCTTTCTGTCGGTCGCGCTTACTTTTAATAGAAATAACATGATCAATTGATCAAACAGTGACCGATCAGCCGTGATACGGCCGTATAACGGAGCGATGCTCGCTGCCGGGGTAAAACACCGGGACACGGAGGGAACAGAGATCATCGCTCATTCGAGAGATCGTTCGCGGCTGCAACGGCGAGCCTAATGGAAAAGCACGGAACAAAACGCGAGCCGCGAACAATGCCGGCGAGAGGAAAAAAATGCTTTCTCCGCGTTGAAACGCGAGGATGATCGATAAACCCGTCGGAAGGCCTAACGTTTCCAGATTTCGGTTCCTTTGCCTCGCGAAACAAACCTGCGACTTTCTTTCGAGTTGATAAACTACCTTTTGACGCTTGAAAATCCACTAGAGGTTATTTTTCGAAAAGAACTTTCGAAGGCTTACTGCTTTGATTCGTTTACTTTGATAGGAAAGTTACTGCTCGAAAGTTATTGCAAGTAGAAAATTTGTCGTATCTTAACCCTTAGCACTCCAGGTTGTTTAGTAATCTATCAGCAACTAATTTTTATAGTATTCCTAGCGAAAATTAGAAATGCCATTTATTTCGCGAGCAGAAACTTGAACGCGAAAATCGAGAAACTACGAGCAAAATGTAAATCGTACTTCCAGTGCGTAATCAGGATGGATTTATGCGATAGTAGAATTTCCTGTTCCATCTCGAAAGAAGAGGAACGTTGTTCTACGCTGTTCGAAAGCGTTCGCGGTCACCATTTTTATTTGTTCCGAAGCGAGCAGAAGTTTCGCCCGATATAAGAAAAAAGGGGGCGAGAGGGGCGGGCTAACGTATAGACGGAGTCACGTAGTATTGCAGCCGGAACGTGCTTCAATCTTCGGGAGAAGTACGCATTGGCGTGCAACCCGCGAGGCCGATTCTTCCTCGAAAGTTTCCGTGAGAATTTTAACCACCGCCACCCGGCGAACTTCTCCCGGAAAATAAGAACGATCGAGTGCGACGCGAGCCGAACTTCCGCCGCTGATTAACGCTCCCCGTCCAAATTATAACGAGTCATTTCCGCGCTCGAATCAGCCTACTCCACGATGCTTCTCGATCGAGAATATCAATTACGAATTCGTTGCTGTCTTTAACGGAGGCGAGCTCTCTTCGAGATAAACAAATCTCTTTCTCTTAACTTATTACCTGTGGAACTCAGTTGTAGAAATTTCTATTAAAAAATAAATAAATAGATTTATTATAGATATACTATAGTAATTATATCAGAAACAAATTTGAAGTATAATATCACCGACTTTTTAATTATATTTCGAGTTTCCTTCGATCGAAGGATGCGGTTATTGATTTACTCGATACGCGTAGATGAAAACAATTTGAACGCTCTGTTTCCACGGAACCACCCGAATTTTTCATTTCAATATCCACCTGTGAATTATGAATGACTAGGCAACGACAATTCATTCATAGTATGCAGAATTCTATAAATCTATGAATCTTCAATCTTCGATACTGGCTTTTCTAAAGCACTTTATATTTTTCTATTCCACTTTATATTAGTTTTAAACTGGATTCTTAAATGGACGCTCATTCTCCTGCGTAAGCTATAAATGAATTTCGAAAAGACTCAAAAAAATACCAATTCCGAAATCAGTATAATCGAAGATACCGTCAACATCGTTACATCAATAAATCACACTCGGCAGTCTCGCATTGCAAGCACGAACGCCGAAGCAAAGAAAAATATGTACCGAACGTTATCAGTCGGCATTTTCCGTAGAATTCCAAAGCATCAATCGAGTGATACATTAGCAATTCCCGTCGCGTAATTAGGTTACACCGGAAGTACAACTGGCGATAAAAATATCCGTTCCCGTTTCGGCAAATTTTCCATCCCGAACGTGCCGCGACGACGCGCGACGGTGCAATGGAGGCGATGCCGGTTGACGGTAGATAAGGAGTGGCAAAAGGCAGAAATGAGAAATGCTAATGGCATTCTGTTCTCACCGCTATCATCTTTCACGGAGCACGGAGCCGGGGAAGACGCGCGAGAAAGAAAGGACGAGGGAATGAGAGAAACGGGGAGAGAGAGAGAGAGAGAGAGAGAGATAGTGTTTGCACAGTCGTAAGAACGGTGCAGCTGCGAGTATTGGGGCTATTTTATGCAAGGACTCGCGGTTGATACCGCTCATCTTGAATATTTTATGTGACGCGTCTGGAATAAGGTTCGCGGCTCGCCCGTACTCCACTGAAATCGTATACTTGCCCGCGAAACTACTTTATTGCGATAAATTCACCGTGTAATCTTCGCAGTACTAACATCGTTAGACCCGTTAATGAACGCGATCAACACTTGCGAACGATCCGAAGGAGGAACTACTTTTACAATCGAATTCCTCTTAACATTGGAACTACCGAAACCTACTTTTCTCATTTAAGTCAAAAAAATAACTTCTAGAGTATAAACCTTCGTCAAGCTAAATTATTGCCTAAACAATAGAAAAATCAGAAACTAAACTTCCTTGCTGTTCCAGTAATTAAATCATTTGCGGACGAAGATTCTTTGAAACGTACAAAAACTCATAGAGATGAATTATATATCAATCGCTTAATTAGTAGAAAATAGGGAAACTACGCGCTGATCGCTTGCTGTTCGAGTAATTCAATCATTTGAACTAAATACGAACTTCCAAATGTGAACATTTCATAGATTAAGTATTAAGATTAAGTATTAAGAGAAGAGGAATGCGAAATTTTCGGGCTTTGGAAATTAGTCTTCGAAGTGCAGAAGTAAACGTTGAACTATGAAACTTTGCGATTCTTATGCAAGCAAGAATTTACTAGGACGAACGTTAAGATTTCTGAAATCCAAAGAAACCGCTATATCGTGGATTCTAGTTTGAATCCCTGGCTGAAGAGTTATCAACGGAACCGTCTAATTAAGGAATATTAAAAACTATCAACGCGGTGACGCAGCGAATTTTCAGGGAGAAATTAAAGCCGGTCTCTGCGGGAGGAGGGGCGCGAATGCAGATTCCCTTTCAACCTCTTGAAGAGATTCGGTCGGGAGATTCGGTTTTCTGTATCGGCGAAGTAACCGAGAAGAAGACGGGCCTCTTACGGAATTATTCATTACGGGTCCCCCGCCCCTCTTGCCGCCAACCCGTTTCATTCGCGGCACTTTTCATCCCCCTTTTACCCATTTCACGACGCTCACTTTTCAACTTCGTCTCTAAGCCCACGCAGTCTACTGAAAGTTACATCGGTCGGCGGAAAGGGACGGGATCGCAAGAAAAATTGAATAGTTAAAAATTCATTAAAAAATCCGCCACCGAGTTTACGGAACTCGAGGAACGCCCAGGTTTCGCGGCATTTTAAAACAGATCGCGGACGAGTTAACGAGACGAACTAACCGAGACCGCTGTAGAACTTATTACTTCCTAACAATAGGGACGTCGTCTTCGTTTCTCGTTTGTTGGACGTGTCTACTTGACTTTTGTTATTCTGAGAATTATTCCTATTGAATATCATTAAGCGCTAAAAAATCGCCACTTCAAAGAATCTTGCTCACATTACTAATGTAGATGATCCGATCGTTACGTTTGTCATTAATAATTTCTTAGAAGAGAAAAATTCTAAGCATATGTTATGCCTATATTTCCTTTTAAGTATAATTGATTACAGAGGATCTTAAAAGATCCTTTTATCTTAAATCTTAAATCTTAAAAGTAGTTCCACTTGAATACTACAATGAATGTCTGAAGAAATTGATAATAATCAATTACAATTTGTATAGGGATTACATAACCCTTTACACTCCGTTGGCTCTGCTATAGAGACATAATTTGCATCACAGATGTACATTAATCTCAAGTTGTAAAATTCTTCCTGTTCGAATATGGGAAATCGATAGAACAAATCAAAAGACGTAAATTCATGTATACTTGTAATTTTCCTTTTTCAAAACGAAACTTTAGAAACTTTAGTTCTTGAACGTTTCTCTATAGAAATAGAAACTATTAAGACATTTGAATTCTGAGTGCAAAGGGTTAATCGTATTAAAATCGACAAGGTTCGACAGCGCGAAAGTTCGGCACCATTAATATGAGAATGGCGGACAGGCAGCCGGGTGGCAAGAAGGCCAGTGGTATCGAGACGTCTCGATGACGGTGGCAAGGTCGGTGTAGTGGAAGGTAGCCGGAATAACAGTGGATATCGTCGACGTCGGTGTTATGGCAGGCAAACAAAATATCGTGGCGTAACGGGACATGGGATACGGTGCTCAGGGTCCCGAACCAGGAAAACTCGACCGAGTGCTCGCGCAAACAATGACGGCGAGGCCAGTATTGTTCTCCAAGTAATTGAATCCAGCCTACAATTCTCTAACGCCCCTCTCCGCCATCTGATCTGGCCCGGCTTCTCCTCACCTCGTTGCTCTTCCTGTCCTTCGTCTGTCGTTTCCTTATCGAAATCTCCATGACCTGTCTCTTTAGCAAAAATTGAAATCTCGTTTCTACAATCGAAGAAACTCGGTTCTAGCTACAGTCTATCGGGATCAGTCATTTCCCGGTCCTCCGAGACAGAATGTTCCTTTGTGTCAAGGGTTAAATGTGGCTAAACTGAGGTTTAGAGGGTTAATGTTGTCCTCTTCGAGTAATCTAAGTGTTTCGAGCGTCTACTCGACTTTGATGGAGGCGATCGCGTTGCTTTCGATTATTTAACCACTTGCGCTGGAGAATTCAGAGATTTGGCAATTTACCTATTTTACGATATGTACACCAATTTTGTTAATCATTCTGTATAGAGATACATTTTGAAATCTAATAGCAATGCAACAAGATTGTCAATGAAAGACATTGAGAATTTTGAAACAGAAACGTCTCGTCTTTCCAGCAAGTGGTTAATATTCTCTCGCGCAATCTAGGTGAGGGATGACTCACAGACGATCGCGCTTTCGATGATTACTTAAAATTAACGCGCTGATCAATCGAAGGAACAGCGAAATGAAAAACGGACGTATAGATGTTCGACGCAAAACGCGTATCGGCTCCTCTGCGTTCGATATAGTTTCGCTCGGGAATTGCGGTCGGTTTTAATACATTCTTTACGTACTCGTGCCGGCAAAATGGCGATCGTCTGTTGATGATAAAGTACTCGGCGAATGTCCCCGGCCCGCGCGCATTCACTCAGTATGGAAAACCGTGGAAACGTCTACAAGCGTAAATATGACACGCCAATATCAATATCTGTTTACGACATTGGGCGACGCCAATGTCCGGGGTTAACGTTCCCCATACGCCGCCATTATTTTATATGGATACCCGTGGCCGCGTCTTTTTCCGCGTATCGAGCACGTTTGTCAGGAACAGCCCCCCATTTGTATTTTCATGGAAAACAACTCTCTTTCGGCTCGAAATATCAACGATGCAGCAATTTCCATTCCTCGGTCCTAATATATTATTATCGTCCCGGATACTCCATACTTTCATTGTAATGTCCGTTTTCAAGGGAGACTCCGTAGCTTGGAATAATCCGCTCGTACCAGGGAGCTGACAGACCGATCGACTTCGAGATTGCCGACTTCAATGGCTTTTTCCCTAACGCGATTCGCCTCTCAGATTTCCCTTGGAAATACTCTCGTATCGCGAACGTTACCAAACTTCGAATTTATTTGTTTCGTCGTTCGACGCCGGAGACTGCCGCTGAAATGGTTAATGATGATTATAGATCGAGGCTCGGTGTAAGCCGTGTCCCATAGAAATTATATTCCGACGCTCCTCTTGCGCCTAGTTGCGTCCCCCTAGTTGCAGTTGGCTTCATCAGAGGTCGAACACGCACTGATGCTCCGCGCGCACTGCTGAAGCCAACTGCAATGATAGCGAAACGGCATGTAATTCCTATAGGTCACAGCTTACGTTCGGAAGCTTCAAATTAGCGAGGATAATTAATTCTCCTTTTATTCGGAAGATTGTTTCAAACGATCGAACTCTACTAGTTTTTGTTGGCAGTTACATTGCAATTGTATTAATATTAATATTAAGTTTGCAATCTCGAACTTGATCGGTCAGTTCCCTGGTACAAGCAGATTATTAATAATTTATTATTACATTTATACACAGTCGACGTAGCTATTAAAAGCAATTTTACTTTCTACAACAAACATGTCTCTGAATCTGTTATACTCCCATTATTTTTCAAAATGGTTGTTTTCCATGCAAGTACGCCTTTGAAGAGCATGTCACGCCCGACTGAATTTATTTGAACAGTTGCTCGTGTCACCTAACAATGTCTACGTTCTACCGGAAGTAACTATCCGTCACTGTTTCTTAAGAAACGCGGTAACGTGCGTTATTCCGTCGGTTACGAGCGCGATGGACTCGTTCTTTCATTTTGCCGGTGTATTTACGAGAAAAATATGCTACCTAGTCGCGGAGGACAGCTCGCGTTGTCACTGGCCGCCGAATCGATAACGGAGAACGTTACCTGCGCTAACCGGTCACGAGCGTTATTCTTCCGTTTCATCATCATTTAACCCGACCATGCAGTAACTTATGACTCTTGTTATCGAGCGATAGGAAACGAGTCTCTAGCGACAGCGAATAAACCGTAAAAACCGAACGAAACAAAATCGTCTGCCGGTTCATCCCTTGGTCTATGACTTCTGAACTCTTGTTTCTCGTTTATTATCTGCTTGACATTTGTTATTCTGGCCGGAGAATCATTCTTTGAGAACCGAGGACCAATTGAATATCATTAAGCGCTGAAAAATCGCACACTTTCGAAGAATCTTGAAATTACTAATGTAGCTGATCGTTTGTTTCGTAGCGAACAATGAGATTCTTAACCCTTGGCCTATGATTTCTGAACTCCGATCGATGTGGCTACTTTGTCAATAATTTATTGGAAGAGGAATTGATTATCATCAATTTCTTCAGACACTCATTATAGTATTCCAGTGAAACTATTTACTTTTAAGATCATTTCGAATATTCAATGCTTTCAAGATATCAATAATTCCGAAATAAAACCGTTGAAACCGGTCATTTTGTAGTTCCAGTCTTAAATATAATAGTTGATTACAGAAGAATAATATCTTGAATTCGAATGAACCAATATACAGGATGGAAATTACAAAGCGTTACAGTCGAACATCTCCGAAAATATCGATTACACGCAAAAATGTTTCAAAGTTGTTATTTTTCCTTCGAAAAATCTCGAAAATCTTCACAAGTCACGTAGGGCAAGGGGTAAAAGGAGAAGCTCCGTAAACCTCTCGCATCAAAACATACAAAGCAGTACAGAAAGTAACAAACGATATAATTACGATAGCGTCGGCTCCTCCGACGGTGTCTCGTTTTCAGGCGTGTAGTACATCGGTCTAATTATAAACACGGCCGGTGAAATTTGATAGCCGGTCGACTGCAAACCGAGTCTCCCTGTCCTCTTTTCCACGGGCAGCGTTCTCCTCGGGCAAATAAAAGAACGTCTACAGAACGGCACGCTACACGCCCTTGGCAAGCAAAGGGCTGCCCGTGGCGAGTGCCCTCGACGCGCATAATCCAAGCCGGTAGGGTTAGGTCCTCGTCACGGTCTATTACACGGACGCGAGAACTCGATGCGGTCCGCGCGCGCGTGTGTGCGCTCGCCAGGTACGTACGATTGTTAATCGGGACCATACAAAGGAGTGGCCACCGGTGACGTCACGGCGCACAATGACGACGGGTACCTGGCGGCCGGCAACACGGGCTTCCTCGATATTATCGCCGGTTCGTGCTTAATGATCGCGCATATCGAGTGCACGTGCACACGCCGGGAGACCCCGTCATACGCGCCGGCTAAATTAGTCCCTTATCTCTCCACTCGTCTCCCTTGTTAATCACTTTTCCATGCGATGTCGATTTCGTTGCGTTTTTAGCCGGTTTTTTCCGCCGTCGGCAGTCGTTAGGACACGGCTTCCTGGGAACGGTCCTCGGCGACGCCGATGATAGCGCAGGTGATTCATAGGCACAGGTGGCAAGATTAATAGGCGCGCTCTGCAGCTGAAAATTATGGAAATGCGCTAACAGACCAGGCTTTTCGAATTATTCACCACTCGAGCGGAGGCGTATTCGTTTTCTGCGGCCTGAACGATGGCTGATGCTTTTAGTGTCCGGGAAAGAAGGCTGGAATGGTCATTCCAAGGAATAACTGTTGTAGCCGAACGGTCTTTATCGTTAAATTAAGCAACGAAGGAGTTTCATTTCAATATTTCACGTAGCAGTGCAAAGTTCCATTTGAAATATTAAATATTCAACTCGATAGTTTTGTTGTATCGAATCAAGTGGTCAAACTACGTGATCTCTTGCTGTTCAACTAATTAGATCATTTGTCCACGACTTAGTCTTTCAAATTTGAACATTTCATCTCGCTGAAGTGCCGACATCCGTGCACAAAGGGTTAAAATATACTCTACGCCTTCGTCCTTCGAGTACGTCCCCATTTTTATTTTATTACTCGCAGAACCATAGTTTTTCCAGCTAAATTCCCCATTTAACCGGTTAAAAAGATGCAGACCGGCGATTCCCTTCAGAAACCGTTGCAACGGCGACTCATTCCTCCGGAGCAATTAAACCGATTAATCTCGAACAAATAACCACGAGGCTCGCAGCGAACACGAAACGCTGCTTAATGATACGCATAAAAAGAGCGGAGGGGCGCGCGGTAATTGGTCGGTTTAATTCTGAGAAAAAGCCGGCCGAAAAAGAATCGGTTCCGACGTGGTATTAATAACAGAGAGGGGCGAGTGTTGTATCGCGTGGAAAAATGTTCCGCGGCGATGTGTCGCAGATTAGTCTGGCATGGAGCTCGCGAATCCAACCCCCTCCGGTTGCATGTCTTATCGACTCGAAGATGCAAATTCAGAAATACGTGGCGACGTCGTGTCTAGTGGCTCGGATGCACGCGACCTTAACGTACCGTACAAAGTACCCCGCGGATAGATATTTTTGTAATTGAAACTAATCGATCGCGGTGTTTGCACGTTGCACGCCAGGGGATAATGATGGCGAGCGAACGGGAATACGAACAACCGAGAGCGGTGTGTCTTTTTGCCGGGAACCACGGCTTTCTCGGGAAACGCGGCTAACGGTTTAATTAATTAATAACTTCGTCCATTTACTCACGCGGCGATCGATGGCCGACAAGAACACAGGAAACCCATTTGAATTACGTACCTGAAACAGAAAACAACGGCGCACCGTTAATCATCCGTGAATTAACGAAATGTATGACAGAGTAGATATTACCGGCTTAATTGCGCGGCGGAACGCGCGGCGCTGTGATTTTTTACGCTGGCTTCCGTTTGCCGTGCTTGTGTGCGCACTGGCGGCCGTTAGAAACGGACAGATCGCGATTGAAATGGTCGTTTGACGAAATTTCATTCGAATAACCGAGCGGAAGAATAAAGATTCGATCGGAATCCGGTGATAATTGATAAATAATTAATGAAGCAAACATTTATGTTCGCTCGAGTTTGTATTAGCTTTTATTGTCGTCTTTGGCATCGATGAAACATTAATTCAAAATCATTTGCAATGTATTCGAACACTTAGAGACATAGTTTACGATTATGCGTAGTTATACACGATACAAATTAGTAAGCTACAAGTGGACTTGAAAATTCCTCGAACACAAGTTTACAATTTTATGAATATTACAGTACATTTTCATCCCTACAAGGGGAATGAATTTTTTCGGCCCGTCCAGGTCTTGAAGATGTAAAATTTTGTAATATACTAGAGTGCGGGTGGTTACGCGAGATGAAATTTCCTTCGTTTAATTTAAAGAAGCCCGGAATTAAAGCAGAGTCCCGTTGCGGGGAAAAATTCACTTTTAAAGCGCAACATTAAATCGAATTGAAACTTCGGCAAATACTCGGAAAACCCAATACATTAAGCATTACGAACGAACACTTACAGTACACAAAACTGGCATATGATGCTAAACTTACATCGAGTGTTACAATAGAAAAAAGGAAACCGATCTCTCTATTCAACTAAATCATTCGTTTGCCACTTAACATTCCAAATATGAACACTTCATCAAAATGTCGAATGCTGCAACGCGCAGTGGCAGGCAAATCCAAGCTTGTTCAGTTTTCCCGCCTTCCTCGAGCCTTGAACCTTAACCTTTCTGGAAAGACGCAAGATAATTCGTTTGCACGGTGCGCGAGGAGAAATCAATTATCGAAACGTCGAAGTTGCTCGGTGTAGCAGTATTTCGATATTAAGCGGCCGGGGAACACAGACTGGTGCAGGTTGCAAGAGGATAGATTGGCGAGGAGGAAACTAGAGAGAGAGAGAGAGGAGGGCCGCGCGTAGGAGCGCGCCAGCTAGCAATATTTCGCGTTCATAGCGTTGCTAAGCCGCAACTAACCGCCTTGTTAGGAAGTTACTCCTCCTCTCGACCTCCACCCTCGTCCTCTTAGCCCCTCCATCTCTTTCTCTTCCGGTTTCCCGTTCCCCTCAGCCTCTATTCTGTATCCACTTGTTCCAGCCGCCCTCACCCTACCAACAACGTCTGCGCACGTATGCTCCTTTTCTACTGCATATTAGATTTTTTCATTACCTTTGTCCGGCCTCGATTTGCACGTTTTTCCTGGCCGGCTCAACCTCTTTCCCCGTTTCGCATTTATTATTTCTCTCGCCCCGGTTTTCCCTTTGCCCTATTGTTCCCGTTCCGTTTTGTCATTTGTACTTTCACCTTTAGCGGCTCTCTCTCGCGTTCCCCGGATTTCCATCGGGTGTGCCAGATTTCATGCGATTCTCCCCTGTTGCATTACAATTATTATTCCGCGCCGCTTTGTCCCTTTTCCCGGCAGTTTTCCGGGAATCTCCGCCACCTGTCCGATCCCATCCACGCCTCGTCCGTCTTCCTCCTAGCCCCTTTCATGTTTCGATGTTTCCGCGCCGAGTTCACTGTCTCTTTCTCCACCCCACGACCGTCTTCGCGCCGGATACTAAATCATAACTTGAGAAATTCACGTACCACGCGTGGAACACCTTTAAAGGGCTTAGAGGAAGCTCGCCATAGTGCGGGATACTGCCACCCGTGCAAACCTTTGATAACTAAGTACGTGCTGCTTCTAATCCTGCTCTCTCAGACCCTCCTGATGCGCACGGGATCCATCAGGCGGACGCTCGTGTGCGAAATAATCGTCCTGCGGTGCCCTCGAACCGTCCAATTAGAGTTATTATTATTCTGCGAATTAAGCGCTGTTCGACCGCACGGTTTTGCGAAATTCGAGTAACTGGAGCAAACGTGGCACTTACTTTTCTGTTCTGTTCCTTTAATACGTTCAGTGGCACGTGTACACGTTAATTTTTGTAACGAAATATTTTTAAGGGACATCAAGAAACGATATCACAATATATGAAATTAAAAGAAACTTGAATATAACTTAATATTTTATTGAAACACTCAATACAGTTAACACTGGAACTACCAAGCACTTAGACTCTTCCAAATTTCTTTATAATTCTCTGTTCATTAAGATCTCAATTGCTTATATTTCAGTGTATCACTAAATCAGCTTCTTTAACTCAGAGGAGCGTTTCTTTCCAGTTTCCTATGTCAATTATAAAAGAAATCAAGAATTGTGTTAACGTGTACGAAAGTGAGCAATATTTTAGAAAAAAGCTGCGTTACCCTACAATATTTCATAGGTGCTAAAACTTTATATACTTGTAGACACACGAAATTACGCTCGATCGAGATGTTTCAAATAATCTTTCGTAAATATCGTTTATTCGAATCATTTCAACTGGAAAGTACGTCGACGTTTCTTCTGACACATCGCGTAGCAAAGTGCATTACGCGGAAGTTATCTTTCCTGAAAATGGAATCTCGTTTGAGGGAATCTGATTACACGAGTATATTCCCAGCATGCTCTAGCGTACGGTATCGTCTCATCTTTGGGTGCACGGTGAATGCTAGAGTCGATGTTTCATCTGCCGGCTATAAGTTTTCGGAGGAGTTCATCAGCGTCGAAAATAGAGTGGAATTACAACGGGGTCGTTATAACGGAAGGTCACGTATTTAATAACGTGGTGTATATCGGCCGAGATAAATTGGATAAGACACGTATCAAGATTTATGCGGCCGGCCGAGATACTCCGTCGAGCGTCTGATCCTTAATGAAACAATGCGTTCCCTTGCTTGACAATTCGACGATCTCGATCTCGAGTGATTCGATACGCGGTAGCCATTCCTTTAACCCTTTGAACTCTGTCTCCAATATTGCAGTAGTTATAATATTAAATATTTGAATGTTAAAGAAACTAGCCTAAAATTATTCGATTTTCCACGCATCCAAATTTTGTACCAAGGAAAATAAGAGATTATTTAGAAATACTATAAAAATTACAAGATTACAAAACAAGCTGGAGTGCTAAGGTTAAAGTTTCCACGATAACCTACGACATTTCGAGCCACGCCTAGCGTAAAACGATATTAGACACGGTAGCTAACGCCGTGTTATTATCTCGTTACGAAACCGAGCACGAAGTTGCAGCCGGTTCGTGCTCTGCAACGATTTCAGACATTCATTCTGCAACCCGTGACAGAAGTTGAATGAAAATAATGCAAGGAACGCTTTTTTCAAGAGTACGCTCGATGAAAGTTAGATACTTTCCAGATCGAGAAATGATGGCGCAGTTATAGAAGGAGTTTCTTTAGGAATTATGTAGTTGAAATGTTGCTTTTTGATGCTAGATACTCTGCTCTGTTGTTGCTAGAAGACCACACGTTTGTTTAACCCTTTGACGAGACATTTCGAGATGAAATTTTCATATTTGGAAGCTTAAGTCTTAAACAGATGATTTAATTACCCGAATAGCGTTTCGATGAGATGAAATTTTCATATTTGGAAGACTAAGTCGTAAACTGATGATTTAATTAATGGAATAGCAAGAGATCACACGTAGTTTCCTATTTTTCTATTGTTCAAGTAATTGATATATGATTCAGCTTCATCTGTGAGGATTTTGTTTTTACAACGAATATCACGATGTGAATCTCAGTTATGAATAAAAGGAACGATGAAAATATTATTGTTCTTGTGCATAGACCCCAAATTTCAAAGTTGAAACGTCACTAAAAGTCACATGGTGGTCTTAGGGTTAAACAGACCGCAGAACGGAGAATTCTAACGAGTATTCGCGAGATTCGTAGAGAAACGGTGACAGTGACGGTTCTCGAGCGATTAAATAAACGCGAAATGCCGCGTCGAGTCGGAAGTTTGTTTTCTTGAATCGTTTCTCCGCTCGTAACTTTCTACTCTCGATCTTGACCCGCTCTTGGGACAACGTAGTCCTTCGGTCTTAATTAAGAAGTAATTCACCGAGAGGATAATGTTTAACGCTGGCCCGAGATCAAAGAGGAACGGCCATGAGCGTCGAGGGTTTCCGCGCGAAATACGATTTCTTTGAGAAAGTTGTACGACTGATTCGATTAAATTCAAATGATACACACCCTTTGACTACGGGATCCAATTATTTCTGACGCTCGCCGGAATCGGACCGACAATTAACGGTACGAAAACTTGCCCGTCTTCCAGCCGTTTCCCCGAATCTTCGATTCAACCCTTCGCGTTTGCTTTGCCGAGCCCCGTTCGGATATTCCATCGATTACCTTTCAACGCCTATCTTCAATTGCACGGTACGCCAATGATTAACACGTTGACCGTGAGAAACTTGAGAGTTGTATCGTTTATTCTTTGTAGCAAAGATAGAAAGGAACGATTGCTTCTTTTTTGGTACTGCGATCATTAGGTTACATTATTCTCTATTGAATACTGTCATTCGACGTGAATTGTCTGGAAAATTATAATTGTTTTCGAGTAATTTGAAAGCACCGGTCATCAGTGACGTGTTAACCCTTTGAACTCTGTCTCCAATATTGCAGCAGTTCAATATTTGAATGAATCTTAAAGAAGCAATCAAATTTTGTACTCAGGAAAATAAAGGATCGAAATGTTATAGCATTGTCTAATTTCCTAAGAGTTAAACTAACAAACACTTCCAACTGCAACGATTTAAAATCGAGCCAGCCCGTCACCCACGGAGAAAAACAAGCGATCGAACAGATTCACCCTCGGTTCGGAGATGAAATCTGTAGGAATCGCGTCCAGTTGTCTGCGATTCGGTTGATATAATTTTTATTTATTTACACATGGGTCGGGCGCCCTTAGCCCGACACAAGATCGCGGCGCAGGTTGGTTTATATTTTATTCATCCCTTATTGAATTCGAGCTCAATCTCATGAAAGTGTCTCTCCCATTCTCTCTCTCCTCTGTCTGTTCTTTCTTGGATCGTTATCCGTCCTCCCTTTCCGTCTCCCTGGCTTCTTCGTGGATGGGTATTCCAATCTCCCTATGTTTCCGGCTGACTCTCCCCCTGCCACTCCCACTCCCTCGCCGCCAGTCCATCCTACACAGTCCCTCGCGCTGCCAAGTCCTCGCGATACTCTACGACGTCCTCCTTCTCTTTAAATCTGCGCCCGACATCTCCGCTTTTTCACCGGCCGATTGTTTCCTCGCCCGAAACCACCGCCGGATCCATCGGTCGAATCAGCCGGGATGAAAGGCAGCCTCGGCACGATTAATTTGCGATGAATCGCTCGTGTGTCGATAGTTGCAAATTTGAGACTTTGCGTTGGAACATTGGTACGCGAATCGAATCTTCATGGAGTAGAACGCGATCTTATGGAACTTTATGAGGTGAAGTTTCTAGAGATTCGATGGAAATGAAAAGGTTTGCTTAGAGGAAACGCTTGGAAAATTTGAATGTTTATCGATTCGTGAGAGATCTCTCGCATATTGCAGAAAAGTTTAGTATGAGGTGAAGTTTCTAGAGAAGGTTTGCCTAGAGGAAACGTTTAGTTTTATTTCATCGATTGGGAAATCTGAATGTTTAGGGATTGATTCATTGAAGATCTCTCGCTGGCTGCTTAATAACGAATGTGTTATTTAGAGATTCGCCAGAACGATTAACCGAGTGGGATTTCTAGGTAGTCGTGATCCATCGGATAGCTTAATACACTCGCGGCAGATTCCGCCGCGGCGTAATGGCGTGCAACGCGCGCTTTAATCATCGCGGAAAGACGGTGTTTCCGTCTGAATATTTCATCGAACCTCCCTTGTGATCTTTAATTCCTTTATCCTCTCAAGGCATCTTAACTGCCGCGATTCTAGCTGCACCCAGACAACGACAAATTCCGCTCCGTCCGCCTGTTTGCCGTTCCTATGCACTCGAGTCCTTCTCGCCTTGCAATTCCAGGAGTGTCGAGACAGCACTCGTATCCAGACGCTATTAAATATTGAGAAACCCTATCCAACCCTCGTCCAACTATCGGTTCGATCCCTCCCTCTGGAAAGAAGCTTCCTAAAATCCGCGATGGAACTTCCCCGCAGAACTTGAGGAATGGAACTATCGGCCATCTAGGGTGCTCCGCGGATTGGCGCATGGTTAATTGGAACCGAAGGCCGGGAATGAGGAAGTTTCTAGCCCAGAGATCGGCCAAGTTATCTCGATATTCGAATGGCGGGCGAAAGTGAATTAGATATACACGCGAGCTGCGTCACGAGAAGGTGATTCCCTCGACTGTAACTCGATGGTTACAGAGTACGCCGATCCAAAGTATCATGTTCGCGTCCAGTATCGGATCTGGCATTCCGCAACAGTGTTTCGCGGGCTGTGTTACAAGCGACAGACGACAATGTGTCGAATATTCGTAACGACGTTTGATTCGTTTAAACAAAGCAGTCCTTCGAGTCAGACTCATTCGATTCTATTGCAACCTCTACGTGTTTTAACCATTTTTTCTATATTTATTTGTATCACAGTTGTACCATTTAAAGGTAACATTGCAATGACTCCCAAATATTTTTGAATAAATAAATAGAGCGTCGTATGAAGCTGTAATCGAATGAACTAACGTCGACGTGGACCTCAAACTGAGAAACCAAGTGCACTTCGAATCGCAAAGGGTTAAACGAAGGCTTTGTCCAAATGTTTCAACTGTCGAAGGAATTCTAAATTGACAACTGCATTTCGCAAAATCTATGTACTCTTCTCAGTGCAAAATTTAATGATTTTATGGTAGTTTCTTTAAGATTCAAATATTTAATATTATAACTAGTGCGATATTGGAGCCTACAAAGTTCAAAGAGTTAAAGTGAAAAACAAGTCACAAATTCCTGAATTTCCATGCAAACGGAAGCGACAGTAGGCAACCGATCAGCAATAGGATTAAAGCAGAAAGCTCGGTAGGAAAATCCCGGTACGCGAGGAGAGGCGAATGTGTCTTCCATCCGAAATAAATTTCTGCAGCAATGAAATCAAAACGGGCGAAAAAGCGTGGAACGGGGAGGACAGAGGCAATCAGAGTATTTTACGCCGCGCGGTGAGACTCTCGAGATCCCGGCGAAGGGTGTGCCGGTATGCATATAGACGGAAGCTGGTTCGGGGGTTGAATACGCTTTGTTTTTCGTCGGAAGACAATTCAGCCGTCTATGCGAGCGTAGAAGAGGCGGAACGATGAATTTAAACGGACGAGCCAGAACAGGACCGTGGAGGAAAGGAGGGCAAAGAGTGCCATAGAGGAAAACGAGTGTCGGAAAGAAAGGGGAGGGGGCGAGGGAGGGGGTGAGGTAGAGCAACGAGATTCGAGACGAAGGGGAAGCATAAGAACACGTTAGCTCTGGTAGGACGACGATGTTCTCAGACGCATCCTCGAAGGGCGCTGCTACTGGATGGAATCCGGGTTCCCTTAATTACAACGACCCTCTTCTCTCCCATTAATAAGCGGCCTAAACAAACTGCCGTCATATAAATACTTGGATTTCTACCTCGGCCACTCTCCCGTGCAAGCAGCTTCGCTCCGCGTTGTCTTTTCTGCTCGGTCTCGCGCGGCGGCTCGCGCTCTGCCCGTCCCTTTCTCCCTCTGCCCTCTTCCCTATAATTAAATTTGCACTGCGCTCCGTGAGTTTGGCTCCTCCGTTCATTTAATCGGACACCGGGCGTTAGTATAATTAAAAGCACATCTCTTTCGGAATTCGCCTCGTCGAAATCTCTCACGCTCCCCGCCCCCTGCCCCGGACACGCGTATCTTCCTCTGTTTCTCGCGCTCCGCGTCTGATCCGCCGCCTCCGTCCCCGATACCGCTCCGCTGCCCTCTCTTTTCTAGATGAGCATCCTCTTGTTCTCTAATTGCGAGGCACTCCGCTGTCTGTACGTGTTTTTGGCGTTGCTAGCCGAGACACCTCTGTAAAACGATCCGCTAGACGCACGTTTGGACGAGCGAATTCCGTTTGCTTTTTCTTCGGACCTTGCCTTTCCCAGTACATTCAAAGTTCTGTAATAAACCCGCGATAAAATGGATCGGAATTACTCGTAACAGCCGACATTGGCAACCCTGCGCATTAAACGCGTTGCCCTACTTATGCCCGTAGAAGCATCCGTCTCAATTAGAACCTAGCGCATTGGAAACCGAAAAACGAACGCTCGAAATCGTTGACCGCATCGAATCCGATCGCCTCATTAGAATTCATCGAGCCGGCTAAGGAGCAAAGAAAAGCCGGGGAAGAAGGTAACGACAGGATAAAAAGCGCGCGCTGAGTCGTCAAAGGCAACGGTATCGCTAATTTCCTGCGCGCACAGCAGTCACGCGGCATCTCGGCTGACGGCCGCCGCCTATCGTTAACGAAACTCCCTTCCGCGGCTGGAAACAAAGCGTATTCAAAGCGACGACCTGTCGTTTATATGCATACAGCTCGGCCGTTCGTTGTCTTTAAATGTTGGAATAAAATACCGATACCCTTCGCGCCGCCGCCCAGTGGGGCTCTCTCTTCCCCTATCCCGGAGGACGCGGCGCGAGAGGGGAGGACTAAAAGCGGAATTCGTTTAACTGGCATCGAATACATTTCTTTCAACGGTAGACGTCAATTAACCGTGCTCGATTGAAATTGACGTTAAATCTGAAGAGAGGAGAGAGGAGAGGGGGGAGCGATACACAGGATGGAGTTTACTCCATTCAATTATGCGAGTCAAGTAGACACGATGGTTTGGTCAACGTCACGTTTCACCGCGGTTATCGCCCCAATATAGCTGAATATTTCGCGCCACTCCTTTTATTCCGCATCATTCGATTAATTGGCTGCGTGCAAAAATCTGATGGCGTTCGTATATCCACGCCGACGCGTGACCGACAAAGAAATGCTTTCTGAATGGCTTTCCGTTGTACTTGTGACGCGTCCGGGTATTTTTAACTGATTTTTACGCTTTCACCTTCGACTGCCAAACGCTCCTTTAATTTTTATAGTGTCCCTGGCGAAAATGAAAAATACTGTAACATTTCGATCCTTTATTTTCCTTAGTAAAATTTGGAGGTGTGAAAAATCTAATAATTGTGGGGTAGTTTCAAGATTCATTAGAATATCTAATATTATTCCTGGTGCAATATTGGAGACAGAGTTCAAAGGGTTAATAGTTGAACAGAATGGAACGGACGAAATGTATTTTTATATAATACCGTTGTTTTTTATTCAGTTTCCCATGTATTATCGTTAGTCATCGATGAAAAGCCAACTGTGTTAACCTCTGTCTATAAATTTTAAGTTCCTTTTATTAATTTAAAGTTTCTTCAATTAGAAACTGCGTAAAACTCTGACAAGATTCTTGAAATATACGAAACCTTCAACGAATGAAGCTAAATTATATAATATTAAGCTTTGTATAATGCATCGATACGTGAAATAGAATAAAATGGCGTTTCTTGATTTATGTATGTTTCCTCATTGGTTGGTTTCAAACGTCGTCTATATCTTACCGGAAAATGAATATTTCTAGTGAAAAACTCTAGAGTGCAAAGGGTTAATTGCTTAGATAATAGCATTAGCCTTTGATTTGGTCTTCCAAATCTGAACGTTCCATGCCGAATCGACATTCGTCCGCAAAGGGACCCTTTGCACTCCAAAAGTTCGTCACTAAATCATTTATTCGCGACTTAGTGTTACAAATAAGTTTGATCTCACCGAAATGTCGACATTCGTCCGCAAAGGGTTAAAGATCGAGGAGTATTCTCTCATTTAGAGATTCAGTATCCTATATATATATTTCTAATATACAATCTTTGAATCTACCACAAAGACAGGAAAGATCGCAGTCGAATAATCTCCAGCGTTGCGTAACCTGCCGATTCGCGTTGATTATTTAAAGCAGGCTCGGCTCGGCGAAGGGAAGCCTCAATTTAGGAAGAGTCACCGAGGTGGATTCGTGCCGGTGCGTTTATCAACGGAATTGCGGTAATCTCGAAAGACGTAATAATGACGGGAGCACGCGGATCGGCGCACACCGGCCGCAGACGTTCACGGTTACACACGCTCGGCTATGTCCACGGATGCACGCTTCGTTGGCCGCCTTAAGCCGCGACTCCTCGCGGTCCGCGTCGCGGCGCGCCGTAAACCTCGCCGTTCGGATCCGTGAAATAAGTAGCTTCTCAGTCTCCTTCGAGGCTACGCTGCAGACCGATCGTTGTCGGTTAATTACCCCGCTTCCGCTAATTGCGCGGACGAACGGATCGCGTTTTCAAGGAGGCTGCCTTTAAAACCGGCGGCTGCGGTAACGAACCGGCGGATCGGAAACACCTGGAAATTGCGCCGCTCTCCTCTTTCTCCCTATCGGTTTAGACGATTTATCGCTTATAGAATTAGAGACGCAAGTCCGCTTTGCGAGGGAAACAGTTCCGAAGATTCACGAGTGTTTTCCCTGCGTTAATCATTGTTGGATTGCTCTCTTTGTTAACACGTCGAATTGCCGGAAGTTCTGGAGAATGTGAGATAGCGTTAACCCTTTGCACTCGAAAGTCTCAGTCACCACTCGATTGGTAAAATTGTAAAATTCCGTATTTAACACTAGATTTACGGAACCCGTCAATTTGACGAATACTGAACTTTCTGAACAGCATTTAGTAATAGTTTCAGTCGATTTTGATTCGTGCAATTAGGCGAATACGCATCGCAATGCTCTAGTTTTGAAGCTACGATTTTCTCGACTTATAGACGAACGCGTAGTTTTCTAAGAACAATAGAATAAAATATAGAACAAACCTCCGTAAATCTAGTGTTAACATTAAGTCTTGAGTAATCTGTTGACACGCGAAATCGGGAAATCGATAGAATCTCAATAAACAAATACTACTATAGTTATTTCGGATACAACAAATTTCTGCCGAAGGACTTGTAAAATTCATAGCAGAAGTCATTTGTCCCTATCACTTCCGAGGAACCCGAGATAACAACGAGGCTCGCGTGATATATGAATACGCGTACACCATGACGCAAGCATAAGGAAATAACGGGCGCGATAAAACGTGCAAACGAACGACACCGACGGAACACACCATTCCGAATGCAAACACTTTGGCTCGTCAGCCAAGAGGAAAATTACTGACCGACCTGTGGGTGGACGCGGACGCGTACTTACACGCGCGCGCGGAACACGTCGGCGTCCATTGATTCCGGCGTTATTTGCTTTCTCAAAGGTGGCAAGGTATCATCCGTTACCATCGTCGCAGTTGAGTACTTATTCCGACGCGTATTTCCCAGGAGAGATACGGCTCTCGAGAGCGGGAACGCGTTCCAATGAATTCCTAATTGAAAAACGCCGTCGTTTTTCTATCCTGAACCATCCGCGCTGCCAGATATCTCCGAGATCTCGTTCTTTTCCGTGTCTATGAAATATTCCTAGAATATTTTCCTTCGGAATATTTCTCGCTGGTAGGTCTGCATGCTGCCAATTTTGTCTGTTGCTAGGAAAACCGGTGGATTTGCTAAGAGAACTGCAAATAGCACCACAATCGACGAACTTCGAGTTAAATAATAGTTTACCGCGTTTCGAAACGTTCATGGTTCACGAGCGTCAACAGTTTCCATTGGAACCGAGTTTTCGACCGCAAATCAATATATCCATGTACACGGGATGTCCGCGTGCCTCCTGAATATGCGATCGACCGAAAGGCCGATTTCTACGCGAAAAATTAGAAAACAGCGAAACGCTTTCTCGAAATACAATTTAAACGCGATCAACCGGCGTATTTACTCGATGTTTTCGAAAACGGGGCCAAAATGAGAAACATTTGTCCTCATTTTCGAGGTTCGACTTGCTGTCGATTCTCTTAGAAACGAGAGTAAATGGAACAAATTCGATTCTATGGCACAAACTTGAATACTGCGAGAACTTCACCACAATAATATTCTCGAAAAACTAGCAAACGACTCGCCAAGCGACCTGGTTTCACGTTTCAAATGACAGTTTACACGCGCGAGGCAGCAAAGTCGGCTTAGAACAGTTGCACGCAGCTGGCCAACGGTCGGGAGTAAGAAACTATTAGTGGAAATAAAACTGTGGGATATATTTCGCGAGGTTTCTTAATTTCGCCACGCAAAGAGACAAGGTGGGAAGTTACCGTCAAGGGAATCCACGCTAATCAGCGGCGGAACGACGGAAGTCTGGGAGCGGACTTCGGGAGGCGAACTTTTAAAGGCGGACGCGAGAAAATTCAACTTCATTGACGGCAAAAACGCTGGAGAACGTGTTGCCAAAGTACTTAACGAAGAGGAACTTTGGGACGGCGACAAAGACAGGGAACGACAGCGACTGCGGCGGCGGCGGCGACAGGAACTTGCCAAAACCCTCTTGTAAGAGGGCTATGTACACCATTCCCCATTAAAACGAAATGCTGTTTCGCTATTCGCGGTGCACCATTAGGTGTATGGAAATGGCGCATAACCCGGACGATAAGTGCGGAAGGGGTTGAGAAATGAGGAAGTTTCCCCTCGGTAACCGTGCCGGTTCTTCGGCTTATCTTGGGTGACTCGTCGACATACATGTCGTCCTTATCTCCTTCGTACCATATTACACGCTATATACAGCCTTGGCTAGCTATCTTTAAGTGAGAAACCTAGCGCGAGCTCACAATGAGGGGCCGCCTCGCGTTAGGCGTAAGGCTAGCTTAACTTTTCAGATTAGATTTTTAGCCACCGCTTTGCGTTCTCGATGTCGAACTAATCGACTGTCGCTATATGTGTATTTCGTACGCGGTGCTAATCGAGATCTTTGGATCTGTTTACGGACGCGGAATAGCATCGTTCAGAAGCGGAAGTTATTTATGAGAGAAGAGAATTTGACACTGGAACTACCGAGCATTTAAAAATTGTAACAGATTATTTTCAGTTTCCTCGGATATTCGTTGTAGAATTCGAATGAAGCTATTTATTTTCGAGAGCATTTCAAATAGTGACACTTTCGAGATATCAATAGTTTACCAGATACGAGGTACGGTAGTTCTAGTGTTAAAATTGACCAAGTAATAATAGAGTGTCAGTGCAATTTCCAGTATCACGTGTTAACACTAGAACTACGTACCAGAATGACTGGTTTCGATTTGTTTCGCAGTTATTAATAAACATAGAATATTTGAAATGATTTTGGAAATAGTTTCACTTGAGTACTACGATGAATATCCAAACTATTGTTACAATTTTTAGATTTCTTATCAATCGTATTGATACGGTAGTTCTAGTGTTACATTTCTGAAGTACCAAAGAAATTCATTACTTTCGTAAGCACGAAGTAAATATAAATTTACTTAAAAGTATATAATAACTTATATTATTATTATACATTTTTTATTATTATTATTTAAAAGTAGATAATAACGATAAGTAGAAGTCATCGCGTAAATTCGGTTTTAATGTTAATACACTCAGGAAAACGCATAACTACCATATGAATGGAATACGAGAGTTACGAAACTATAGTCGTATAGCAAATGTACATTAGTCTGGCGTATAGAAAATTGTTTTTGTTTCAAATTATAAATCTTTTACGTACAACTATTTCCTGTTAGCGCTCGAGCTAATAACACTGCGTGAACCGCGAGAGGAAGCCCGTAGGTGTTAACCACCGACCGCGTAATACCTTACGCATGTGTGTTACGATCCTAGCTGTAATTTAACCAATTACACGGAACTCGATACAGCGAGTGCGAGAGTATGTCTAATCTAAATTATACTGAACAGTACACGGAACAGCTTAGAAGGATTTTTCAAAGGAAATTTACTAAAGGAACAATTACTCTATACATCAACTTAATGTAAAAATTATGTATCTTGTGCTTTTTCAATAAGTTCACTGTTGGTTCAATGAGAAAGAAATGGAAGTTATTAACCCTTTGAACTTTAAATTGTGAACTATTCCTCTGTGTTATGCTTGATTATATTGTTATTGTAGATCTATGCCCAGTTACGAGAAGCAAGATTGAATAATTCTACTCGGAAAAGATTGGGAATAAGATTGAACATTTATAGGTTGAATTATTTTGACTCGCGCCTCTGAAATCTTAACCCTTTGAACTCTGTAGGCTCCAATATTGCAGCAGTTATATTAAACATTTTAATGAATCTCAAAGAAACTACCCTAAAATTATTAGATTCTCCACACATCCTTTATACTAAGGATAATAAAATATCGAAGAAATGTTGCATTTTTAATTTTCGCCAGGTATACTATAAAAATTGCAGTTGCATAGATCACAAAACAACCTGGAGTGCTAAGGATTTGTGGTTAGAAATAGAATGAAACTAAATTCTCGTTCATTTTATAATAACTAACATCAAAGACTAAAGCTACTCTACACCTTTCAAATCCCGAAACAAAGCAGTAACACATAAACAGGAAACGAATCAGTTAAAACAGACTGGAAACTCTCTCTTCAATTGCTTAGAAATTCCTAAAACAGATTAGCAACGATGATTCCTACATACAGAAAAAGCGTGTTCATTGGCGAGAGCTCAGCTACAAAGTTTTTGCGTTGAATTACTACACCCCGGAGAACAGAATTACCGTTAGCTCCTTTCGCATGGAATTATTACTGCGAATTATATGAAATTTGCTGGAGCCAAAGAAAGAGAGGAGACTGGTTCTCGGGGAAAGACTATCCTCGAACTTGGTGTAATTTATTTCGGAGGGCAGGCCGGTCACGGGAAAACCGGGAGGAAACGTCGAGACGGTTTTCCGAAGTTCCCGACAAAAACGAACGGCGGAGACGGTGGTTGAACACAATCAGTCGCTCGAGGTGACATACTTAGGATGGATCTGGTTCTGCGGCATACGAACTGATACTGCCATTGTCATTGTAATTTCACGGTTGAGTACACAGCCGGCTCGAAGGAGGAACCGAGCCAACCTATCCGCCGAGTTGTGATCGATGATGTGCGTACCTGGAACTCTCCGGCAGGAGAGCGGCTGGTTTCGCGCTGGCAGCAGTTTAAATTGGAAAACGGGAAAATTCTGTTGCTACGGCTCTGGGATATGCATTAGGGAACTTCCAGTCTACGGTTTATATTTATTACAATTTCTAATTTTTCCATGCGAATCTGCAGTAACTATTAGAGTTTTATATCTTTGTGATAAGCGAAAATTCTGTTGCTACGGCTTTGAGATCATTAGGGAACTTCTCTATTTATTACAATTTCTAATTTTTCTATGCAAATCTGTAGTGACTATTAGAGTTTTATATTTTTGTGATGAACTATAGCAGAAAACGGGATAATTCTGCTGCTGGACGGCTCCGAGATCATTCGGGAACTTCCAGTCTACGGTTTATTCTATTTATTATAATTTCTAATTTTTCTACGTGAATTTCTAGTGGTGACTATTACAGTTTTATATCTTTGTGATGAACTGTGGCAGACGAATTGATCATGAACGCTAATTTAGAACGAGCAGAACTAACGTTTTCTAAGTAGAAACAGCGAGTAGTGGACAGACAAAGGCTTAAGCCTTCTGCAAATTAACGCTCGGAGAACTAAAGTGACTTTACGATACAATTTCTTATCGTTGCTGCCAGGATTTTAATTAATTTTACAGGGTATAAGAAAATTGAGTGTACACAGAATGGTCGATTAACCGAAGTACGTTGAAAGTAGAGAAAATTGCGATTTATAGGAAACTCAGGGATCGATAGAATTGCGGAGGTTTGCAACGGTGACCACGAAATTCGGTTGTAAAAGTTGTCGATCAGCTGGAACTAATTGGCCTGTAAAGGCAGCGAGGGAACGTGCCCATAGTTCGAACGGTAAAGGGGAATCACAGTTATGTTAACATTCTGAAAATGATTCGTATTAGCAATGATTCGATCACCGGCGAGGTCGGAGCGATCCAGTTATTTGAGTTTGATTAACATGCTAAGCGTATCGATCGCGGTGGATCTATGGAGCAAGTGAAACCACTCAGAACGTCGATATTCCACCGTGCGGAATTCGGTTCACGGCGAAGGCTATCCTCCGGAATGTGTTTAATTGAAATTACGCACCACCTCCTGTCACTTTGCATCCGCGAAGGGACATTATAGCGCGTGATACGCGGAAGAAAATTGAAGTCACCGGAATATCGTTCGTTTTACACTCGAGAAGAACGTTATACCGATTTCCAGTCTGATTCAGGTGAAACTGGTTCGTATTTTAACCTTTGCACTCGAGAGGTGACTCTTAGTCACTTGATTTGATGCAACGATACTATGGAGTTGAATATTTAGTATTTTAACCAATTAACTGTGTTTGATGAGTATACGCGTCATCTTAAAACTCTTTGCGCTAACTTTTTCAACGATGGATTATTTATTTTTTGAGAGAAACATGTAATTCTTCTTCGTTTCGCTTTAGTTTTTTGTTAGGATAGATTTTAAGTGCATTTGACCTGCATTTAATGAGTATACACTTCATTATTTGATTTTATTGCGCGCACAATGAGAGATTTTTCAAACTAAATTCCACACTTAACTGGTTAAATGAAACTTTGTATTGCTATGTGAAATATTTAAATAAAATAGCTTTGCTTAATTTATCTGTGAATTAGACAAATTAGCTTTAAACAAGTCTATATCTTGTTGGAAAATGTTGGATGTTTCTAATGAAAACCTTTCGAGTGCAAAGGATTAATGCACTTCTTTTCTCTTTATAATTAGTTCGCTTAAAAACTGTTATTAAGAAACAGTGAACTAACAATTAGTTAGTTTGTTTAAAACGTATTTCAGAGAATGACGTATAAAATTGACATTCAAGAACTACGTTTTGTTTCCAGGAATTTAGCAATAGTCAGTGAAAATTCTCAAAACTCCCTATAATGTTTTACGGTTTAATAACGGAGCGAGGAAATCTTACAAAGTAATTCTCGTTTTACGAGCCCTCACGGTTTTATTAAAAGAGTCCGCAATCGATCGCGTAAGCCTGCGTTTAATGAAAGCCGAAGTTTTTTCACAAGTCGAATGATCGTTCTACCTTTCCCGAGCGTGCTCGGCTTGCAAAGGGACTGCATGAACATGTTTGTGATCGTTAATCGGCACCGTTTTGCGTTAATCATGGCTGCAATTACGCGGCCCGACTATTCCCGGCAATATGACTTTGATTAATTACCGGAGTTGCATTGATTTGCGATGGATCGCGAGAGGGAGTTTCGGTAAACATATTTACACTGACACATCGGTATTTTCCCTGGCCGTTACTAAATTTCCTTGCCAGTAAACATCTCTAATTCGAAAACAGATCGATAGCGCAGTCTCGGGCTCCTTCCATCGAAAACAGTCTCGATACCACCAAAATTAACGAGTTCACGGGTCAAACGTACAACAGGAAACTCAAGTCTTTGGTTTTTCACTTTGACGTTCGACGTCAGTTCATTAATAGCTTAATATGACGCTCTATTTATTCAATATTTGGAAGTTCATTGAAATGTCTTTAAATGGTACAACTATACCACAAATATAGAAAAAATTGTTAAAGGTAGAGCTTGCAATAGAATAGAATTTCGAGTGTGACTCGACATAGGACTTAAGGGTTAAACGAAATTAATGTCCACATCTACGTAGAATAGGTAAAAACAAAATTCACAGAAATTCAAATTTAAGTGGTTAACCCCTTGCTTGCAATAACGTGTGAGATCTGCGAAGATTTTTAATATCTAACAAACACAGATATTACTCGATTACTTTGAATTATAATTACATTAATTCTCGATTCGACTCTAATACGAGACGTGTAGTCTATGGTAATATCGGGCAGTTCCAAACTAATGCATACTAACAAACACAACATTATCTGCTCTGCCCGGCTCCCGCGTCGATGGAAACTTCCTCAACCTTTCCCATGCTATCGCATTATCTGCCAACTCCGAAATATTCAAAAACTGCAACGCTCCTCGATGTCGTTAACGAGAAATTGGGGCGCGCGCCAATTCGTAGCTGTTATATTTAGATCAGTTTTACTGATTTTTATAGTCACGCTACCGCTGACCTGCGTTTCGTTGGGAAATGTTAGCTTTTAGAACGAAGCAGGCTAGGTAAATCCGCCGAGTTTGCAGCGGTTTTAACACTTTGCACGTTTATCGCATCATTAGATCAAAAGACAGTTTCAAACTAGCAGAAGAAGCATCTGAAAAGATTTTAACAAAAGAGGATCTGGTGAATTGGAAGGGAGAACAGTGGAAGCAATTGTTTCTCGAAAAATAGCATCCATATGTATTTCTATATAAGTATCTTGATAAAATGTTAAAGAAACAAAGGAGGCGTTTAATTTTTTAATCTGCTTCCTTGGCGACAACGATCTTCAGCTCACAATTCAGTAACAGAAAATTCAAGTACTTCAGTATCTCGCAGAAGAAATCAGTTTTAGCTACGAGACAAGATCGTATAACAGTCTTCGCACCGACATTCGTCGTAAACTGTAACCTGTAATCGCGTTAATAGCGTGCCAGTCGCATTACAGGCTCGCGGGGTAAATTTCAGTCGAATTTCCAGTCCGTGCGCGGAGCGAGGTATTCGGGGGAACATTTACGCGGCGAACCGTGCACTGACATCGCATAGTTTAGCCGGTTGCGAATCGAGTGGCGGTCCCAGAAAAAAGGCGCCCGCACGAAGACTCGCGTGCACGGCCGTTGAGCACGTGAAATTTCGCAACGATCGATACCGCGGGACAAGGAAATCGTGTTACGTTTCTAATCGACACTATCGAGGGCACGGTACTCGAGAAAACAGTGTCGCGCCGGGCAGAAAATGCCGGCGCGCGGTGCGCACGTAGCGAATGAATCGCTCGGTTAAACGCTGTAATCACGAGGCACTGCGATCACGAATCAGGACCTGTGATCCGCAGGACGCATGTAAACGTACGTGATTACCTACGTGAGCCTGCTAGGTACACACGGCAAACAGAGGAAGACGCAGCGAATGAAACGAACAGAGAAACCTGGGAAAGAAAGAGAGAGAGAACGAAGGGCTGAAATCAACGCTAATTGTAACCGATCGCCAATGGATCTCAGATTTCCTCTTTCTTTATTTTATATATAGTTATTGTAGTCGATACTATAGAAAAGAAGCATAATCGTAATCTTCTGTAACTGCTAATTGATTCAAGTTATATACTTTGTGCGTCGAACAACGTTAACACCGACCATTATCCTATGACGCATCGATGTTGAGGGCAGAATTGCACGATCACCGGTAATTGGACAAATTGTTCGTCATGAGCAGTGCCGTGCGTGCCATGCATTCATTCGCGAAAGTTCCCGTTGCGATGCAATTAATTGGAACGAACTGTACCGTCTCACTCGGCCCGTCTTCCTCTCCTTTCTCCGCGTTATCCGTCGCCGGTCTCCTCTTTTCCAACGTCTGCATCGATTTCGCAGGATAAACCCGATCACGGAAAGGCTCGACCAAACAAGGGTTAGGAACATCGTTCCAAGTTACGGGCCGCTTCTCTCGGAAGTTCCGGCGAACTTTCGGAGTTTAAGAATATCAAGGTGTTACAGGAAAATCGCGTGTTGCCGCGCCCGATATCCTTACTTATTTAGCGGGAGCTTTGCGCGCCGATAAATCACCATTCGGCAACCTTCGGACGAAAATTTTATTAACGAGTGATCGACCGGCGATCTCGACGAGTTTTTAATTAAACGTGCGCGATTTATGGCAGTTGTTTATCGATATATTATAGAAACTAGCAGTTCAATTGACTTAATTTCGCTATGGAAATTCCGAGATCTGTTCAGACTTTGATTTGCAATTCAATTTGCAGCGATAAATGAATTTCTTTGGTAATTTCTCAGAGAAATTTACCTTTCTAATAATTGCAGAGACATCAGGCATGTAGTTTTAGTGTTAGACAATGTATAGATGTAACTTGAAACTTTTTTAACATTTACTTAGCACCTAATTACGAAGCAAATGGATCACAGAACGATTCTTATATAACATTCTGCTATATTAACTCTGCGGACGACTGTCGGCATTCTAGATGAAATTTCATTTGGAAAACCAAGTCGCGAACAAATGACTGAATTAGTCAAACAAGAGATCAGCATGTAATTTCCTTCGTGTCTTGTTAATTAAGCAATTGGTGTATTATCTGTATGATTTTTAAACACGTGGTACTCGGTGTTTCCAATAATTCCTTTTCTATTAGACGAATTCGCAATGTTTGAATTAATGTTTCATATTGAATTAATCTAAAAAATCTATAAAATCAAATATAGTTATAATTTTATTATTGAAGGGTTAATGTTAATGAAATCGAATGATCACACGTGTGCCAGTATCCTTGGAAAAGTTGAAAAAGGGAGTAGAGCGACAGTTTACGTTCCAAATTCAATTCTATTTATTCAAGAAAATTCGGGACTCATTGACATGTTACCCGAAATGGTACAATTGTGATACAAATGAATATAGAAAAAATGAAAATCAGTAGACGTTGACCCTAAGGGTTAACCCTTTGAACTCGACAGTTTTTCACATGAAATATTCTATTTCTCTCTAATCAGACATAGACCAGATCGTATAAAACGAATTTAACCAGAAATCATACGCGAATTAGGTAACAAAGCTATTTTCTTTCCAATATTCCACGTATCGATGCAGTATACAAAAGCTAATGATAAATACGAAAGTATATAATTTTTCTGTATCAAATCATCTGACTATTAGGAGTCGCCTCTCGAGTGCAAAGGGTTAATTAACCATCTCTTATCGTTTTTTCGCTTATTTCCGACCTAGACACTCCTAAAACAAATGAATTATCACCGGCTCCGATAAAAATATTAATATTTCGTTGAGCAACGAGCACGCGGGCACCCGTGAACACGTGTTATTAACGATATTAGCGAACGCGCAGGGACGCGCGGCGGAGGGGCGCAGCGGCAGGGGAAACTTGGAGATTACGGTACTTATGGAAATTAAAACCGCTCCCCGACAAATATTGGCGCGGAACGACTTACGAAACTCCGAAGTTTAATCTTGAATTTGATTAAGCCTCGGCGCGCATTCCCGCTCCCGGGAAACGCTGCAGCCTCCGCTTAGGCTCCGCGTTTCGGAATTAACTGACCGTGCTCTCGGGGTTGTTCCGTAGTAAAACGAACTCGCTCCCCCACGGCTTACCGATTTAACGATTGACCGATAGAAAATCCGAGGGCTCCAGAGAATTCTTCCATCGCCTTCGAATTCCCGAAATTTTGCGTTTTCGCGAACCTCTGTCCATGCTGCGTGTCCTACTTATTAACCTTCGTCGAATTCAACGGGGAATTTCAGCCAATTCCTGCATGCAAGAGCAGCTCAGACGTTCGGAATCTCTGAATTTCTTTGGACGTAGTATGGAAAGTTCTGCAGATCGAATTCGGAAAAAATTTCATGAAACTGGAATTTTCAGAGTTTCGTATGAATGCAGGGATTATATTCGGAGAATGAATTTTGGCGTTGGTTTCGTATTCGCAACAGAAGCGTTATTCTTCGGACGTTGAAAATTGATGTCTTGAAAGCAGTCGATGATCGTAATGCAACGTCAGCGAAGTAGCTGACCAAGGTATACAGAAAGTTGCGTGGCAAGGCTCCAAGAAATTGGAACGAAACGTGGAAAATTGAAATTTCAACCTACTTAATTCGATGGAATCGTAAACCACGTTGATATTAAGGGACAGGACAATTCGTGACTCAATGAAACGAGCGAACTAATGCAAAAATTAGATGGAAGCAAAACAATAAAGGTTAATTAGTCTATAAACGCAGGCAGAAATAAAAGCTAATTACGTCGAGCAAAACTTGAACCGTTCAACCTTTACATCTTGAATAAATATACTTTATATATTGTCGCAAAGCTACGCATTCTTGCCATAAACGTAATTCTTATTACAAAGGAATTGACAAAAATATTTCCAAACTATCATTAGTCTTGTGAAAGCGTTGCAAAAGGGGGAAAGACTTTCTTGCTTGGAAACACGAGGCAGTCGGTCCATCAATAAAAATAACAGTGTCCCTGCAATGGTGACAGGTCGCTGCCGTTAGTAACTGCAGTTCCATGGAAACATGACAGTATGAGAATTTAATACGGCGTTGTTGGCCGTGGGGACGAAATAACGATCTAATAACTGCCTCGAACGGCAAATAGAAGTCGGAGCTCGGCTCCATCGAGCCCGTGGCCGCCGCCTTGTACCGCTCCAATTCGAGCAAATGAAATTTCGTTAATTCTCCCTTTGCACCGCGCCGAGGTGCGTAATTTCGCGCGAAGATTCTTTGAAATACACAAAATCTCCAGCAGACGAAGCTAAACGATACAGCAATTGCTTAAATAAGAAAAATAGAAACGTGCTGATCTCTTGCTGTTTAATTAAATCATTTGCGATTCACTCTGCGACGCAGGAACATTTCATTTTACTGAAACGTCGACATTCGACCGCAAAGTATACGAAACCTTCAACAGATGAAGCTGAATTGCCTATCAATTGCTTAATTAATATAAACAGAGGAAACTACGTGTCCTAAACTAAGGGTTAATTATCGCTATTTTCCCCGAAAACCCTTCAAATGACGCTTGCTGAACAATAGCAAACAATATTAATTTTGTCCCAAGAAATTTGTGACTCTCGAGGACTATTTCTCGATCCCTTATGGTTTTCGATGAGTATGAGATCAGATAAATATTTCTATGACGAATAATTGCTGAAATTATCCAAACATTCGAGTCCGTAGTCGAGACATACAATGCGCTATAAATTAATGCGAGCTCCCTTAACGAACTATTAATAAAAATCATAAAACATCAGTGTTACACGAGCTTCGTCACGTTCAAATCAGCACGCAGAATTCTATCGTAACGAGCGAAAACGCGGGACAAATAAAATTTGCGACAGAGTATCAGCGATGTATCGTAAATACTGAAAATGCCGGCATTACGAACAAACAAATGGAAAAGTTCCATTAAGTCTGCCGCGCGGCAAGAAACTCGGTTGCTGTATCATAACATCCTGCATCGACGCGAAAATAAAAACGGGAACGACCGAAGTAATATCGATTCGCGAGCTGCGATGGGAATGTTCGCGTAGTAAGATGCAACGCAAACATCTAACGAAATGGACGGTATAAATTACCTAACCTAGTTCTCGCATGACATCGAGCTTCGGTACGTTCTCGTAAACGCGGCTCCAGCGTTCATGAATCTCCGGACAAAACGCCGTGCCCGTTGCGTTATCGCGCAAATAATTGCACCCCCGTTTTGTTCCTCGTTTCGTGGCTTTCTTCTGCAACTTTCAAGAAGCGATAATTCTTGCTCAAAATTCCGGGAAAAATTCTACCGATATCTCGCAGCAATTCTCCCTCTTCCCGGCGCTCGTTTAAATTTGCATATGGAGCTCGGAGGAGCTTAGTAATTCTAATGGGAAGAATTCGCCTCGACTGCTCTTTGAATGCAATTGAGAATCATTGTTTTTGCAACGTATTAATAGTGAAGCAAATTTCCCTAGAAAATGTTCGCCATTAAGCTGAATAATACACCAATTGTTTAATTAACAGGAAAAGAAAGAAACTATATGCTCTATCTTGTTGTTTGATTAATTTAATCATTTTGCGACTTGCTTTTCCAAATAAAATTTCATCTAGAATGACATTCGACTTCATTAACATTAAAGCGCATCTGATGACTGCTCCCATTCCATTCTGAAAATAAATCCATTCTCCAATGATTCTTAAGATCTTTAGAGACAGATTTTTCCTCGAGAAACTTGCTTCCTGTTAGGCTCCGCATAAATAGCATTTGCCGATTTCCATATCGTCTCGCGAGATACATGGGGGATTGTTTGCTCGATCAGAGACAGTAACGGTCTGTGCGTTCGCAAATCGGTCGTAGTACATCTGATTAAATCCTTCGCGCTGTAAGGCACAGCTGGCGCCGATGAGAAATCTTCGTAAAAATGGAACGAGCAACGGCATCGCCGATTTATATTCCTGCACGTCTATGTCGTATTTTTCCCCTCCCGTGCGTCCCCCTCGAGTCTCAAGGAAAGTCGGGACGTTTCGAACGATATTTCGGCGCATTAGTTACGCGAGTATGAAACGGAATGATTATGTTATTGAAAAACAGCGCGATATTCTCTCCGCGACAAGTCCTGCGGTCGCATGAAAGCGATAGAACCTTGCGGTCTGCCTAATAATATCTGTAACTCGAGCGCCGGTAACTCGAATCGACGCTGGCGCAGCGGAAAATAACATTGACGAGGTAATAGCGAAACGTAAGACAGTAATGCACATCATTTAAAGAGTCATTCATTTTTCGATTCCGTGAAACCCGACGACAGGATGCTGCATTTGAAATCGGAAACCACAGTTGGCACTACGTTTGTACAAATCCTACTCGATAATAGATCTTCGATCTAACCTTGCTGCTTATCGCAAAGAGATACA
Organism: Nomia melanderi; assembly: GCF_051020985.1. Classification (NCBI taxonomy): domain Eukaryota; kingdom Metazoa; phylum Arthropoda; class Insecta; order Hymenoptera; family Halictidae; genus Nomia; species Nomia melanderi. The sequence continues at coordinate 24,681,354 of NC_134999.1, read as the reverse complement.
AGATAACACGAAAAACACCCAAACAGTAAAACCGAGAAGCGTAATCGCGGTAATCGCTGCAAACTCGCGTCTCGCGGAGGTTCTTTCCCAACAATCGCGCAAAATCGCGTTAATAACGAGGCGAGCGGCGGAGGTTCAGAAGTGGCTGTAATTATTCGAAATTTCAACGCAATTCGGGACGGAAGCGCAGGCCGAAGGACGGCGGCGAGGGAGATAGCGGATAATTTCGGTTCTCGCGCGACAAAACATCGCGGTCGACCCTTCGGGTAATTGGCGTCACACTGCTGTTTATAGCGCCGCAACGAACTGTGCGGCCGGCATTACGTACGGCCACGCACACGTCCGCGCGCTGATATACCGCCGCTTTCCGCTCCGACCGGGCATTTGTGCAGTCGCAGACGTTTCTGCACGGCCGCCGCCGCGCAAACACGCGAACACCGTTCGCGCAGTTCGCGCGGTTCGCGCGGTTCACGAGGATACGCGACGCTGAACGCCTCCCTGCGCCGCGCGCCCTTCTCTCCCGTCACGCGGTTTCCACCGCGCGGGTCGTATGACCGTGGAAAAAGTTGCGATCTGGGACGCGTCGATCGGAAACTTTTCGACGCTTTTTTCAGTTTGTGGGAATTTATGGAAATTTGTGTTTCGACGGATTAATACGCGTTCGCTGTGTTCGGCTTCCGTGACGCAGTTATTTATGCGCGAGCATATGGCGCCTAATGTCGTTTTTCAATGGTTCGCGCAGGTTTTCACGATTCCGTAGAACTCCGATCGAAATCGAGAGTAGTTCCGAAGCGTCGAGCTCGATACACGTGACCGGAATAGGCGATCGAAGTTTGAAGCTCGAAGAATATTAAAAGCGTACTCTATTTCCCATCGAGTTCCGCGAACTCGAGGCGACAGAATTGCCATGTGTACGCAGCGATGAATCACTGAGCAACTAACGATCATCGATGTAGGTTATCCGATCCATTAAGATCGCGATGCTAAATACAGATTATTCGACGTGGATCGCGATGGCGTTGAATATACCGAGCAACACGTGTGCGGCACGTTGCGCCGAGGATCCGCCTATTTCTCGAGCGAATTGCTAGGCAAACGAATGCAAAATCGCGGAGTTATTGCTGGGGAGGGAAGAGTGAAAGGCTCGAGCCTAGACAGCGAGGAGAACGAGAGAGAGAGAGAGAGGAGGAAGATAAGGGCAAGAGAGAGGACATTCGAACACTGATAAGAGACTCAATTATCGAACTATCACAGGGAGGCTCGTTCCGTTTGCATTTCCAATTATTTGCTGGGAAACGGTCTGCCAATACCGGGTACTCTCGATAACGCTGCCCTCTCGCTTCTCGGACCGCCTCGCCGGCTTTCCGCAATCTCTTTCCCGCTTTCCCCGTGTCTCTTTTCCGCTCGTGGCGCTCTCGCTCCGTGACAATCCATCCGCCTTGCTCGCACCGCGCGATCCTCTTCCCCTCCACGCCCTATCCCCCGAGGCATGTGACTTTCACACAGAAACGCGGCCGCGCGGACGCGCGCGTACGCGCCCACCCCTGCACCTGCACTCTACGTCCAGGGAAAATGGCATATAATTACGGCGAATCAGATTAGCGATTTGTAATTGCACGCGTCAAGAGAGATTAGCGGATCGAATTCGTAATTCGCCGGGCGGGGCCTGTCCACGCTCGACTTTTTATGGGAGGACACTGAGTGCTCCATGGTGAGCTTCGCGTGGTCTAGCAATTTTTTCTGTGATTAACTCTTGGCACTTTCAATTGCTGGAGAATTGTAATAACTTGATTTTAAGTAGTATTTCGTAATACTATCGTGATACTAAGCAATTAATAATTAGTTCCAATATTATTTGTTTTGGTTATTAAAGAATAAGTATACTAGAAATTCTCGTGGCAGTCAACCTGTTAATCCTTAGCACTCCAGATAGTTTTATAATTAACAACTGTTACTAATTTTTATACTGTTCCTAGCGAAAATTAGAAATTATTCGATTTTACACATCCAAATTTTGCATTGAGAAGGAAAGTAAAATATCGAAGAAACGTACGAGTAGTTTCTTTAACACTAGAACTACCTAAGTCAAAATGACTGGCTTCAGTTCTGTTTCGCAATTATTACTATCTTCAAAGCATTGAATATTTGAAATGATTTTGGAAATATAGTTTCACTTGAATACTACTATAACGAATGCCTGAAGGATACTACTATAATGAATGTCTAGGAAATTACTGAAGAGATCTTTAAATTTCTATATGGAAATTTTCAAGTCGATTCAACTCGGTAGTTCTAATGTTTCAGTAATTCATTTTTATTCTACACTTGTGTAGTATCGTGTAAAACCGTCAAAGAACGTTAATTAAGTAAAATACTGTAACTATTCGTTATAGAAACGAATGGCGATACGAAATCGTCAAGACAAATGTATTTTTCTATGCTCTGCAGTCGCGGTACAAAATGTTCGCTCTAAATAATCAACTATACGATACCATCATATTCGTGTGTTTCCAGTAAAATCGTAACCGGTAAATACAATTTAATACAGAGTTGATTTGTTCGGCTTTTGAAAGGATGATCCGTTTATTGAATGTTTCACAATACGAGGGATGTATGTTGAAAATAACGTTAAATGTTTCTCGCGAATGTTTCCGAGTGATTAAATTCTGGTGTGCTTTCGGATATTACCAGTATTCTTTTCATTATAATCTCTATTATCGAATTTACTGCATCTATAAAATGTAAAACCACCGCAAAGTACAATTCTGTTTCAAGGATGACAATGATTAATACTACCGAGCATTTAGTATCCCAGTAACTACTTATTTCCAAAATCATTTCCAATATTCAATGCTTTTAAGATAGTAATAAATATTTACTAAAATGAACTGCTTAGTAACATTTGAACAAACTTCGCATAATCGCATAGATATAACGTTTCACCAGTTGCTACTATCGTTGCCAAAGAATTCTAACAAGATTCTGTACACGGGCCTCTATGACAATCACCCGAATACTCAGTATCGAGCGTCACTTCTCGAAAATACATTCCTCGAGATCTATAGTCGTTGTCAGCGTTCCAAAATCCACTGCGAAATACGAGCGCGATCAATTATAGCCAACCGCCGCGATTTCCTTGGGAATTATGCAATTAATCCGTATAGCTGAGATTATAATCGCATTATACCATTTCGTAGACCAATTCCGAATAGAGGTCAAGAATAAAATTAAGAATCAAAGCTCGAAACCGTGACACTTCCATCGTAACACTCAAATAATCCCAAACAGCTTGAAACTTGACCCTGATCAGTAATCGATCAGCAAACCCAAATGAACTCGATAAAAAATGTTCCATAAAAAAGGACTAAAGTATTTTCATTTTGAAAAACCGCGATCGACTTGTAACCTTTGCCGACAATAGAATTTACGATAAACCACTCGGCCGTCGAAAAGTTGATATTTTCGGGCGCCGCGGCGCGCCGCTCTCGGCGTATCGATTGAATCGAGTTTACGGTCGTCAACGAGGAACGTGAATTTGACAGTCGCCTCCCCTTCAGTGGGCAGGAAGAGTTTGCCAACGAGGATGATTGGTGTATCCGTGGCGATCGGTCTCTTTGCGTCTCTGACAACCGGCGGAATTAATGACGCGCTCGCGGAGCGGCGGAATCGGGACCGAGGAACGCTCAATTGCCCGACGAAATGTAGATTACCTGAAATGTCAGGGGTGAAAGAATATGGATCGGCGTTCGCGCTAGCACGCGAATGTCTCGTGCACGGAGGCACGCACCGCTGCCCAGGAGGAAGTCCGCAATCTGCAGAATTTTCTCTGTCCCCGTTAGTAATGAAATAAGTGGCCGCGCCGACCTTTGCCTCGGATAAGTGCAGAGGGTCCTTGCCTGGACGCTCCGCTGCGAAACGCGCTGCAATTAATTGGCTGAACGGACATCGGTATTTATTTCGAATACTTCGCTATTCCTGTACTTGCGGAATACTCGAAACTATCACTTTTCTGGAGACTTGCTATAGATTCTACCAAATTCTATCTTTCATTCTATCTTTCTATCATTTCATTCATTCTACCACATTCTTTATCGTTTCAGTCATTTCAAGCTTCGATTATCGTGTTCAAGGCAGATTCTACGTAAAAATCATTCGACTATCGCGTTCAGGGCAACTTAGATCACTCTCTCGAGAGCCATTGGACACATTTCTACGTAAAAATCATGCGAATCGCAAGATGCAGCAGAAAGGCAGTATTCTTGCTTTCGAGCGATTTGCTTCGATTATCGCGTTCAAGGCAGCTTCGATCGCTCTCTCGAACACATTTCTACGTAAAAATCATCATAAAAGATGACGCAGCAGAGCAAGGCAGTATTCTGACTTTCGCGCGAGGAAAAATCGCGATCGGCGCAGTGAGCGATTTGTCGGGCGCAGTTAAGAGGAGGAGCGGACAAGAATAGGAAGAATGAGCCGAGCGGGGACCGCGGTCCCAGGGGTGTACGATGATCGATTGAAACGTTAACGAAATAAAGCGGCGCATCAGTCGCCGCGGAATCCGTCGTCCTCTTTCTGCCCTCTCGCGCGTCCGCTCGGCGGTGATTAAAATTCGCGGAGGGGAAAAGCGGCCGGCGCGCGAGCGGAGGCGGTTTGCGGACGGAACTCTGGACGCGAAGTCGGCGTCGCCGCGCCGCACATCCCTCCACGGGGCCACGGGACATTAATCATGCGAGCTGACGGGGAGAGCGACATCAAACGCGAATTTACAGGGGAAGAGAGTCGTTCGATTTCATAGGGAGCTGCGCGAAATTTGTCGACCGATTCTTCCTGCGTCCTCAACAGATTCTTTATTGCGCGTTAACTCTTTGCGCTCGGGAGCTTTTCACTGGAATCATTCGACGATTTTTCGATGAAACATGGACGATATTTGAAAGGTAATGAGAAAACGTGCGTCAATTAAGAAACAAAGCTGTTTTATATAAATATGTCACGTATTGATGTATTATAGAGAACTTAATATTATATATAACACTTTGTAATTTTGTTATATCAAATGAAATGGTTGAGGGTCATCTCTCGAGTGCAAAGGATTAAGTTCGCCTGATAAATCTTTGACAGCTTTTCAAAGTTTCAAACACTGAATTCGTCTAAGAAAAGGAATTATTGGAAACACTGATTACCACGTGTTTAACCCTTTGCGGACGAAGATACTTTGAAACGTACAAAACCTTTAGTAGATGGAGCTACATTGAACATCAATTGCTTAAACAATAGCAAAAACAGAAACTAGACGCTAATCTCTTGCTACCCGACTAATTATATCATTCGCCTGCGACTTAATCTTCAAAATACGAACGTTTCATCTCCCAAAGCATAGACATTCGTCCGCAAAGGGTTAAACACACATCCGACTCCTTCAAAACCAGAATAAAAAAACAGTTCATCGTCCAATAAGAATCCCGTGCCCGTCCAACGAGTCTCATGGAAATGCTATCACAATTGCTATCAACTGTACATCCTATATTAATTTTTGTAGGTCAAAGCGTCTAAAATTAGAACAAACTACGCTCGCACCGAATACGATCGATGAGCTGCCAAGAAAAATTAGTTGATCGCTTTAAACGATCTTCGAAAGCTGCTTCTGATTTAAACATTCGAAAACGCGGCGACAGTCGTCAGTACCGATTTATCGAGTTTATTCATCGAGTTTCTGTTTCTCATCGAGTCCAGTTTCTAATTTTGACATTGAGAATCTAGAATGTTCCGATCTCTCGGGACTGAGCCGAATTCTTCAAACAATGAAGGGTCAATCTAAGTCTGTTGTAGCCGGTTTTTCCAATAAAACAGTTCCCGTGCGTCCAACGATCGATCGTTTCGACGGAGGAATACATCTCAGCCTGCACTCGGCGCGTCGGTTCTGCCAAAATCTTATTGCGGTGGAAGCGTCTTTACTTTCCGCATGCTGGCAGACAGGTTTACATATGTACCGTATCGGCGAGGCCGTGGATCGGTACACCCCTCGAGAGTGGCGCGTAGGTGGAGTGAAATATCGATTGTCACGCGGTTTCGCGGCTGGGTTCTCCGGCGACGTTCGAGCGTGGCCCTGATTGATTCGACACCGTCCGGCGAGGCACAGGAGAGAGAATTGTGTCGAGGAGAGTATTGTTATGCTAACTGAATCCCGATGACTTCCCATCGATCGAGATCACCGATACGGAACGCTCGGGGATCACGAATTCTTCCGTTCCCCGTATCGCTGACTCCTTGCCCTTTCCCTTCGCGACACAAAAGAATCGCTTCGATTTAGAGCGGCCGCGACCGGAGTTTCTCGTTATTAGTTCCTTTTGTATTATATTTCGATATTACATTCCCTGCAACAGCGACCCTAAAGTCCCCGAATGCCGATGGGGAAACGTTCTCCGGATTTTACGGTTGCATTCGGTGCAGCGGTGTCTCGATCGCATCCGATTTGCATTCTTTCTAACTCGGTGGCTTGCTCTCTTCTCTATGAATTGTACACGAAACGTTACGGTCTCCGAGGTTCGCTTCTTTCCTGCATGAATATATACTGCCTGTAACCTAGGAAGCGAGTAGATGTTCCAGAACGTCGCGTTTCTACCGATTTTCTGGTTACAAACTTTTTGCTCTCCATTTGTATTCATCTTCATTGTTGCTCTATATTCTAGACTACTTTGCTTAACCCTCTGCGGATGGGGATTCTTTGGAATATACAAAACCAACGTATGAAGCTAAATTATATATCAATTGCTTAATTAATAGGAAGAAAGAAAACTATGTGTTCTCTTGCTGTTCGACTAATTAGATCACTTGTTCGTTACTCTTCCAAAGACGAGCATTTCATCTGACCGAAATGGGTCCAAAGAATTACGCTAATTTAATTAAATCAAGTGCAAAGGGGTGAACCCTTTGCAAACTGCTTAATTGCTTAATTGATAGGAAAAAAGGAAACTACTGATCTCTTGAGGTTCTACAAAATATACGAAACCTTCAGCAGATGAAGCTGAATTACTTGTCAATTGCTTAATTGATAGAAAAAAAGGAAACTACGTACTGATATCTTGCTGTTCAGTAATCAAATCATTCATCCACGTTTTTTAAATATGAAACATCCATCTCGCCAAACTGTAGACACTCGTCAAAAGGGTTAACCCTTTGAACTCTCCAATATTGCAGCAGTTATATCAAATATTTCAACAAATCAAACTACCCTAAAATTATTCGATTCTCCACACATCGAAATTTTGTACTAAGGAAAATAAAAGGAAGGAATGTTATAATTTCTCATTTTCACCAGATACCATAAAAATTAGTTACTGATAAATTACAAAACTGAAGATGAACTGATGAAGATTTCTAAACTAATTCAACAAGAATCAATGTTGTTCATTACACGGATCAAAACAAACTATTTAGCTATTATCTATGTATTCAAATGAAATTTCCACCTGAAGTAGAATGGAAAATTTTGTATTTCTCACAAATTGTCGATAGTCAAATATTACTTAATAACGTAAGTAAATACGCCAAGGGGTGAATGCAAGTATTCCCATCGTAATCTCCGCATAATATCGAAACGTAACGCCGATAACTCCCCAATTTGTAATCGTATCCGCAAAAGTGTTTCCAGCCGACTAAACCGATACAGTCGCAACGGGCAAGTTCGAAGACGAGGGATGATGGGGTGGTTGAAGATTCGTCCGAGGCAGCGGGAAACTTGCCTGAAATTTCGAAAGTTAGGAGAATCCGGTTCTCCGGGCTACTTGGACGAGTGTTTGCGAGGATCAGCCAGTGTAAAGGTAATCCGGAGGGTTACGCGGCCAGAGAAGCGGCGAGGGGAAGAGGGGGTGGGCGATCAGCTATGTAGATGCTCGCATAAGTGTTGGTCGGCCGGTTTAACACGGGGGCGGGGCCGCAAGGGGGTGTAATTGTTGCCAGGGACCGGAACGTTAATCCCGAAAGAGGCAAGATCGCCGAGTTTACCACTTTCTTTGCTGTTCGCCGCAGCTTCGTGACACGGATGCAGAAACGCTCACGAAACGTTGTCTTTGCGCGAGCGGAATGTCAACAGACGGACCCGGGGACACCTGCTAATTTCTGGCCAGGGGAACTTCGCTCAAGCAGCCGTGTTTCGGATAAATTATGTGAAAACCGAAATTGAAGCACGCGAACTTCGCTGAGAGAGTTTCGGATTCCCTGGGAATTTCTTTCCGAGTTGCAGCGTCTGGCAGGAATACAAAGCTTTGTCTCTAATGGACGCTTCCTGTTGGATGGTGAGCGATGTTTTGTCTTGGTGTATTGTTTGAAGGTACGTCTCGATTTTTAGTATTTGGTTGATTGGGAGTTCTGAGTGTGGGAACTGTGAATTGGTCTATACTTGATTATGTTATTATAGATCTATGCCTAGTTACGAGAAGCAAGACAATTCTATCTAATTCTACTCGTTCTTTTGACTCGTATCTCTGAAGTCTTAACCTTTTGAACTCTGTAGGCTCCAATATTGCACCAGGAATAATATTAGATGTTTTAATAAATCTTGAAGAAACTACCCTACAATTATTCGATTTTCCACACATCCGATTTTGTACTAAGAAGGAAAATAAAAGATCGAAGGAATGTTATAGCATTCGCTAGGAACAGTAGAATTTTCAGACGGATCAAAATGACCTAATCCTGATTTCTTCTTTTTGCAATTATTACAAAGATACTACATGTAAGTCTAAGCAATTATAGTTTCTATGAAGAAAACTTTATGTAGTAGCTTTAGTGTTAAGAAAAACAGATTTAGAATATTCTATAATCTTTGCTCCGAAGTGTAATGATTAATGATGCAAGTATATTATTAAAGAGATAGATGTTTCTCTGAGGAATTGTTAAATTGGTTTAGCAAGATTTCTCGCAGAAAGGCTGAGTTACGCATCGAAGTCTTAAATATTAGAAAGAAAAACTACATTATGTATCTTTCGTTATTTGAATGATTAAATTGTTCTGTAACTTTCGAAAGTATCGAAGACCGAAATCGCCATTATGGCGGCAGTCCATCACAAAGGGTTGAGTTAATAAACTTCGAAGTAACGTTACGAATGTGCAGAACGTATCCACGCAATGTTTCGTCGAGTCCGTTGAAAAATTGATTAATTTATTGTACGAACGCGTCGCGTCCGCAATACCGCAATTCGTTCGTCGATTTCCGCGGGATCGTAAATCCTGCTACATTTGTTTGCGCGTTGATGTTGGAATGTGGGCTTATGAAATTAATTACTAGCCTATTTGCCGTGATTCATGAACCTCGCGTGTCGTTCACAAAAGAACAATATATTCGCAGGCTTGACAAACAATATGACAGGATTCCGTACAAAGTCCTGCGCCGCGTCTCATGAGATTTATCTCGCAATTGCTATCAACTGTACATATCCTATATTAATTTTTGTAGGTCAAAGCGTCTAAAATTAGAACAAAGATGAACTGCCAAGAAAAATTAGTTGATCGCTTTAAACGATCTTCGAAAGCTGCTTCTGATTTGAACGTTCGAAAACGCGTCGACAGTCGTCAGTGACGATTTATTGAATTTATTCATCGAGTTTCTTTTTCTTATCGAGTCCAGTTTCTAATTTTGATGTTAAGAGTCGAGAATGTTCCGATCTCTCGACTGAGCTGAATTCTTCGACTGGTACAATGCGCGCCAACGAACGGTGAAGGGTCAATTTAAGTCTGTTGTAGCTGGTTTGTTTTTCAACGGTGGTCGTCGAATTCGCCTATTGAAGCACGTAAGTGTGTGTGTCTGGCGAGGGTCGGCGACCATTCCGCTGCAAGTTTGTTACTAATAATCTATGCTATTGTTGCGTGTCGCGGATGTCGGCTGTGCTCTTGATATATGGTGAAAATTGTCCTTCCCCTGGATCTAGCACACGTGTTGCCGAGTGTTCTCGACTTCGAGTTTGCTGTGGACGTAAACTAACAGCCGGCAGTGAAGACCAAATCTCTGCTCAATTTTTAATCCAGTAGAATCGCTAAGTACCGAATCGAAATTTTAAAGTTCGTAGCGTAGTGTGCTTGCGACGCATAGAATTCTACGTTTTATACGAAGTTAACCCTTTGAACTCGAAGAATTTGTCACTAGAAATATTCTAACTCGAGGAATCTATTCGCAAAATAAGGGCAACTATGATTTTTATTTCCACATTTCACGTATCGACAGATTATTCGAGACTTAACGAGACAAACAAATGATTCAGTTACTGAAACATCGAGAGTTCGGTACATAGTTTCCTATTTTTCTATGGTTCAAGTAATCGATATATAATTTAGCTTCATCTGTCGGGGGTTTTGTATATTTCAGAGAATCTTCGTCGTTAAATACGAAATTGTACAATTTTGATGCCATCGAGTGATGATCAAGGCACCTTTGAAGTGCACAGGGTTAAACTGATGTTATAGATATTGTCTGAAGAATCTAAAAATAATCTATCGTTACAATTTTTATAGGAATCGCGTATTAATCGTATCAAAGTTCCAGTGATAATCACAGAAAGATGGACTAAGTATAATAATTGATCCAGAGGAATATTTCCTTCGAATTCGAACGAACCGAGTACTACATTTTTCGAATCAGTTGAAAATCTTCGCATCACAGATCCGTCATCAAAGATCACGATCGCAAACCCATCGAAACTCCGAACCGCTAAAAATTCTTGAAACCCGAGCTCCTCGGAGAACTCGTAACTCCGTTAAAAGCTGGAAACCCCCTGAACGCCGTGAAAGACGAAAGTCTTTAACGTCGTGGAAGGTCTTAAGCATCTTGAAATTTTGTTTACGGAAGACAGCGGCGGGCGCGGCAGTTTCGAGCTGAGTAGAAAAGTAACCGGGGAGAAAACCACTCGAAGTACAATGTTTCCCTCTGTTGCGGCGGAATTTCCCTTCGAAAATATCGTTTAGATCGGCCGGGGGTGGTCGCGGGGCGAGTTTTCGGGGCAGGAAAACGACGAGACGGCGGAGCGAGAGATAACCTACTTGTACCGGCTAAATACGAACGAAGAAGACGGAGCGAGTGAAAGTGAGCGAGAGGGCCGTCGCTGCGGCTAAGGGGGTTGCGGAGGAAACGCGCAACCCTCGGGTCAGGTAACCCTGGATTGCCCATTTCCAGTTTACTGCTAATTCATTCAAATTGTATTTGTTCCCAAATATACATTCTATTCTCCGGCTTCTCCTCCTCCTTTCGTTCGCCCCGGCGAGCTATGTGTGCGGAACGAGACCGTACACGCGTACACGCGAGCGGGGGGTACACGGAATCGCGTATATTCGCTTCGAATGCGAATAACTCGAACACCGACGAACGTATTCCTAGGAAATTGCTTCGACGAATTTCTTTTCCTCGAGCCCCGTTGGGAGAACAAGACGCGGAATATAGATTAACGCGCGCTTGCTTACAGGCGAAAAACGCGTTCCGGATTTCCACGCTCCCGTTTGCCGAGACTTAACACTAGAACTACCGTACGATTGTTTCGTTTCGCAATTATTAACCCTTTGCACTCTGTAGCCTCTCAGTCGCCAATTGATTTGACCCTTGCCGTACAATGACGAGTGAGACTCGGATCCAAGCAAACAACTATTTTGCTATTATTAATGTATTATCTTCAAATGAAATTTCCACCTGAAGTAAAATGGAAATTTTGTTGTATCTCTTCCTAATTGTCGATAGTAAAATATTACACAAGCTTAGTAACGAAAGTAAATAGTACGCCAAGGGGTTAAACTTTGTACAATGCATCGACATTTGATATATTAAAACAGCCTCTCTCTTTGATTTGTGTATGATTATTAAGGAAAAATACTTTCTGGGCTCTCTATACTCAGCATTTTAACCCTTTGCACTCGAGAGGTGACTCACCATTTGATTTCATACAGTAATACTATAAAACTTGATATTTAACACTAGAACTACCAGTCAAAATGACTGGTTTCGATTTTGTTTCGCAATTATTCATATCTTAGCATCGAATACTCCAAATGATCTTGAAAACAAATTTGTCTTGAATAGTATAATGTCTGAAAAAACCGAAAATAATCTATAATCTAAAATAATCTAAGCGTGAGTCTTACGCTTCCGAATTTTTCCAGACTCGCACTCCGAATATTCCGAAATATTCGAGTCGTTTCCTCGAACGCGAGATACCTAACTATGCGATTTCGTTAAAACCTCGGGAATACTTTGTCAATACTGGACGTAACTCGGTTTCTACATGGCTGCACGAAGACCGTGTTCCGGAGCATTGATTACGATAATAAAACGCATTGTTCCGCGCGACATTCATCCGGGAAATATTTGACGCGCGTCGGCCGACGGTGGTAGCCCCGTCGCGCTCGGCGCTCGCTTTTTCCCGGCGATATTCAAAGGGCGAACAATCGGTGTAATTTACGCAAGTCGGGAACGCGATTCCATTTTTCCAGTGATTCCTTCGCAGCTCGGTTATTAATTCCGTCTCGGTCGCACCGCGTATCGACTCCGTACACGGAAAGTCTCTTCGCGGGATGATCGCGCGCTGGAAGTGGATAATGCGGAGATTGAGTTCAACCTGACTTACGTCCGCCAGAACTATTTGAAAACTACTTCGGACTGTCAGATTAACTGAAAGTATGTGGCGCCGGGATTTGACTAGAGGACCCGGCTGCATTATTCATGGAGTAAGCGTTACGAATCTTTCCTGAGAATAATGCAAAGACGCGAGCTCTTTCCGCGCTGCTACCAGATTAACGGCAAACTTATTGCGCCCCGCGCGAAATGAACGTTTCGAGTTATCGCTGTTATTCCTATGCAAATCCTCGCGAGGAGCTGATGTCGTTTTAGCATCCGATGCTTTTCTATTGTTGTAGCTGTTGCTCGGTCGTTGGATAGTCCCTCCATTATTTTATATTAGTATAAAATGCAATATTTATCAGGTGTAATGAGATGTCTAGAAGCTAATTCTTTCGAGAATATGAGAAACGATCATTGAATGCTATAATTGCGACATCTGATAGGTAAATTCGGCTAATTCGCTGCCAGAGAAATAGGAACGTTGCCTCGGGCGCAAAGAATTGACCTTTGCACTCGAGAGGTGACTCTCAGATTCGATACAACGAAACTATCAAGTTGAATATTTAATATTTCAAATTGAAGTTTGCATTGCTACGTAAAATATTTAGATAAAACGCGTCTGTTGCTTAATTTATCTATGAATTATCGTTAAATTAGTTTCGAATGATATCACCTATATCTCGTCAGAAAACGTTGAATATTTCCATTGAAATACTTTCGAGTACAAAGGGTTTAACCCCAAAATTATTAGATTTTAGGGTTAAACCTTTGTCAGGACTTTTTGAAACTTATGAGGACTTGTCCACGAAAATGTCGAGTTACGTATGAAAGTCTGAAACACTAGAAAAAAACCACGTATCTCTCGTTATTTGAACAATTAAATTATTCGTTCGCAGCTTTCGAATTTAGATATCGAAGAGTCGCCATTATGGCGGCATTCGACCGCAAAGGGTTAAATCTCTGATCAAGGCTCAACAATCTTTATCTTCAAAGAGTTAACTGCTCGGTAGGTTAGTGTGAACTCTTTGCACTCGAGAGATGACTCAGTCACCACTTGATTTGTTGCAGTAAAATTATGAAATTTGATATTTAATATTGAACTGTGTATAATGCATTGATATGTGAAACATTGGGATATTCTAGTTAGAAAATGTTCAATATTTCTAATGAAATACTTCCGAGTGCAAAGGGTTAAGCCATTCGAAGAAACACTTTGACTTCTCTCCACTCGAGCGTACTCGATTGACCCTCCCGCGAGTTGAACGCCGAATGTCTGTGTGTGATAATTGCGCGACCCCATGAAACATCATAAATTTCCCGTGAAATTTGCCATTTGCCTGACCTTATCTCATCCACCCTCCCCTGACGCGTGCACCCTCTCCTGCATCCTCTTCTCCCATTTACGCGCGCACACGCGCGCGACGTTTAAACCGCGCGGTAAGCCTCGAGGGTAATTAGACTGCGCCGAGGACGAGACAGCACGGAAAATTGAGGTATCGAACAATACGATGATCACGCCCGGACTTGTCAGTATGCCCGTCCGTTCGCCTGTTCATCCGTCTGCTTTGCTATCCGCGATTTCTCCATTATCATCCGAGCGGCGAAGACAAGCTCGGAACATCCGCGCGCGCTTGTTCTCGGCGAATCGATAAGGCTCGAGGATTCCGCGCGTGAAGTGTAGATTCCGTTATTACGTGGCTCGAAATAGAAAATATAAAGATTCCGTGGATGCGCGACAGTTTCTGCGCACTTTTCCGGGCGCTGATTGGATTGCGCGATCTCGTAATCCCGCGTCTTGTCCGTTGTTTGCGGCTAACGATTGCTCTTTGGTTACAATTATTACACAAATATTTACGCCAGATGTCTGTAGGGATAAACAGGAACGCTTCTTCCTGTTCTTGGCGTGTATAAACGAGAGATGGACACGATCCTGTCGAGATTCACGGGAAAAACGAGTTTACGCGTGGATCAAGCGCGTCCTGCTAGTAACGATGTTAACACGTGGAGACTCGCTACTTTGAAAATTTCAACGTGTTAAACTTGATTCGACTTGATTATCTATTTAACTGTGACTGTCAGTCACTTGATTCTATACAGCAAAACTATGAAGTTGAATATTTAGTATTTTAAGTTGAACTTTGTATTGCTATAGGAAATATTTAAATAAAATAGCTTTGTTGCCTTAACTTATCTGTGAATTATCGTTAAATTAGTTTCGAATGATATCACCTATATCTCGTCAGAAAACGTTGAATATTTCCATTGAAATACTTTCGAGTGCAAAGAGTTTAACCCCAAAATTATTAGATTTTTATTAAAAGATCAAACGTATGTTATAGCATTTCTCATTTTCGCTAGGAATATTATAAAAATTAGTTGCAGTTGCTAGATTACAAAAGGGTTTAATGGGAGGAGACGAAGCTGTCGTCCGGTAAACAGGAAACTGTTCGCAGTCCAAGGCAGACCGCAAGTTTCCACCCGTATATCTCGGCCGACGCGACGTTCCGATCGAACCTCGTGATCGTCAACTTCTCCACCGCTTTAACGGGCGAGAGAGAAATAACGGAGCCATCGTGATTACCCGCATGGGGCACGGAACTGCAACGAAACACAATATTGTCCCGGGGCTACACGCTCGTGCACGGCCTTAATGGATGAAACGGCATTGACCAAGGCGTCTTTTCCTTCTATTCTCCTCTGTACTTTCGTAGCTCTCTTCCTTTTCCGTTTCTACGCACGCGTTTTGAAGATTAGGATTAGGAATCTCGAGTTTTCATGGAAACTCATGAATATTAACACTAGAACTACCGTAGCAGTCAAAATGACTGATTTCGATTCTTTTGTTTAGCAATTGTTGATATTTTCGAAGCATTGATTCGAAATGATTTTGAAAATAGCTTCATTTGAGTACTATAATGAATGTCCGAAGAAACTGGAAATAATCTATTCTTACAATTTTTATAGAATTGCACATTAATCGTATTAAATGCTCGGTAGTTCTAGCGCCATCATTGATAGCCGCCGCATCTGAGCTCGTCCGTAAACAAAATGGCGCACGGTAAAGGTAGGCCAGCCCTGTTCTATGTGAACCTTACTTTGTAGTGTAATTATTGGTAACAGAGGAATAACATATTGAATTCAAGTAAATGGAAGAATATTTATATTTGTTAGATTTTCGAAATCTTCACGAGACAGGTTTCGAGTTTTTTGTTTAGTAATTATTGATATCTTCGAAGCATTGGATATTCGAAATGATTTTGAAAATAGTTTCACTAGAGTACTATAATGAATGTCTGAAGAAACTAAATAATCTATTGTTACAATTTTTATAGGAATTGCTTATTAATTGTATTAAATCGATAGTTCTAGTATTAAGCTCGTACCAACGCGACGCGTTAGTAATAATAGTAATAATTAATGACAAGTAATATTCTGTAAATAGTTTGTGCAGCCATCGACTCCTTGCGTGAAAAATAGGGTTCCAAATCATTAGCTATGTTACATATGTAGGTTAACTCTAACGAACAACTTGTAAACTCTCTGTTAGTCACTAATGACCCAAGTGTTGATGCGACTATGAATAAATATAAATAAAACAAATTTATTTATAACGCAAGTGAAGAATACAGTCATAACACAAGAGACACGATGTTTCATTTGCACGAAATTGAAGAGCAGCTTGCTATCGAGCGCAATTATTCGAAAAAGTATCAGATCGAAACGCCTCGGTTAGCCGTCGCCATTGACGCGGCTCGAGAAGACTCGCATGACGCTCGCAGAACAGACGGACGCGTAAGCGAGGCAGCTGTGTCATCAGATGCGTGCCGCAACGATGCATCACGGAATGATGGGAATCGCGTGAAGCGGCGGCTCGGTCACAAATCACATCGCGCACCTCTTGTTACAGCCCGCGCTCGCTGGTCCGTGCTCACGTACACGCCAGACCCTCTTTACCTGGCCGGCGCGCTGACGCCTGCGGCCATCGCGCCGATAAAAACGCCGCCGTGACGCCGTCCACTCGAATTCCGTGCCCCGCGCGAAAATAAAACCCGGTCAGCCGCGATACACCGCGATAAAGTTATCCTCTTGCTCGTGCGTCTTCCTCCGCTCTTCGTTTTGCCTCGATCTTCTTGCCGGCAGCCTTTTTTGCCATGTTCGCTGGCGAAGACTCTTTGCCAGCGGATCTCCGGGATGCAGTGCGTTTGTTTGCGTCAACCCCTTGACCTGTCACTTCTTTCTCAAGTGTAAAATGCGGCTCATTAACAGTAGGTTTGCGGAATTCGTCAAATTGATTCATATTAGATTTTAGAAATATTATTTAGTAAATGTTTTAATCGGTTATTCTTTGATTTAAGCATTCATTTAATTTAGTAGAATCTGAAGCAATCTTCGTCCGCAAAGTGTTAACCGATGTTAATCCATTTAGAGGGAGCGTCGAGTTTTTCGATCGAGTACACGCGAATGAGACGCGAGAAGTTCAGTTAAAGTATTACACGTCGCAGCAATCCCTCGATTCAACTCGAACGAGCCGGTTCGATGTTCCGAACTTCACCGGGGGAATCTTTGTGCTCCTCTCGGCTGACGAGATTCGAACATCTATCAGACATCTGCTATAATATACAAGATGGCGTTACAATACCCGGCGCAGCTGCCTGCGATACTGATAACCAGACTGTGAATTTCGCGCGGATTCGCGTGGACTACTTTCGCTGAATCGATTGTAATCGGAAATTCGGGAATAAGTTTCAATCGCGGAATCGCTGATACCTTTCCGGTGCTGATGGAAAGTAAATTTAAAGTTTCATCGCACCAAGAATTTCATTATATCTTATTACTGGGAACCTCGAAGATCCACGAACAGATGAAAATAGGCATGCACCTAGCGAAACTGAAATATTCAAGCACCTGAGAATAGACGGATGCATTTTGGATGACTTAAAGCTTGGATCATGTTTCTCTGTTTCTTCTGATACACATGCGATTCTTTAGTTTTCTATTAACACTGAAATTATTGGTTAAACTGGCTTGAAATTTCTATAGAAAAATCGAGAGTGAATCAGTTCGCGTATTACCAAATGAATTTCTTTAATTACTCAAAGAAACATCTCGTCTCTGCAACTGCAACTAATTTCTATGGTATCTTTAGTCAAATAAAAAATGCTATAACACACCTTCGATCTTTTAATAAAAATCTAATAATTTTAGGGTAGTTTCAAATTCATTAAAATATTCAATATTACAACTGGAGCAATATTGGAGCCTACAGAGTTCAAATGGTTGACGAATCAAAGAAGCTACCCTGAAACTATTCGATTTTCCACAGATCCAAATTTTGTACTAAGGAAAATAAAAAGAAGGAATGTTATAATTTCTCATTTTCACTAGATACCATAAAAATTAGTTGCAGTTGCTGATAGGAAATATTTAATATCATAACTGGAGCAATATTTGAGCCTACAGAGTTCAAAGGGTTACGTTACGCGCGACGTCAGGCGTATGGTTATCCGCGAATGATATTTCCCCGGCTCCCGCCGGAAAGCGGAACGTGCAGCGCGATAAACTTGTTTCTTTCTTTGTTTGCTTCTTTCCGCGTGGCCTTCGTGATTTCTCCGGCGAACACGGACGAGCGTGCTGGGACTGCCGAGTCACCGGCGATACACGAAGATCGTTTTTCGCGCGGCACCGCGCGTCCTGACTTCCAATGCTTCCTTCGTCCCTTCTTCGGCCCCAAAGAAATTCGCCGGGAACTGTAAATTGCTGCGCCGGATGAATTATTAGGTCCCCTGAATAATCTCTGACGTAGAATCCGGAATTAAATTGGAAACTCACCGTCGGGAAGGAAATTAACGTTTCCTTTCTTTTTGTGGACAACGAACGAGGGATTCGTTGCTGTTTCATGAGACAGCGAGTCGATTTTGTTAGACTTTAATCTGTTATGGCTTATTCACGGGGCTGATGCATCGGTAAATCACTTGGATTTATTGAAAGGGTTGGCTGCTCTCGTTTAGACAGCGGTGTCGCGTCAGGTTCGAGATTTCCAGTGATTTATTCATGTTTTTTCGTAAAAAGTTCGATAAAGGATTATGTTCCTCGACTCTGCCGACTTTCTGAACAAACAATTGGGAATTTCTTCGTGAAGACCAGAATCTACTTAGTGTATTAACCCTTTGCACTCGATGATCAGTCACTTGATTTGATACAGCATATAAAATTGAATATTTAGTATTTTAAATGAAACGATGTATTGCTATGGGAAATATTTTATAGCAGCTACAGGAGCTTCTAGATTGCTGAAGAACAATTACAATAAAACTTGATTTTAAATAAAAATATTTAGTAACATAAGAAGCTAGATCATAGCGTGATACTAAACCTTTAACCCTTTGTACTCGGAAGTTTCTCAGTAGAAATACTTGGAAATTTAGACGACATTGTTTGAAACTAATTTAACGATACTTCACAGATAAATTAAGCAAAGTTATTTTATTTGAATATTCCACATTGCAAAATGTAATTTTAATTTAAAATACTGAATATTCAACTTCATAGTTTTGCTGTGTCGAATCAAGTGACTGAGAGTCACCTTTGCAAAGGGTTAATAATTATTTTCAATATCATTCGCCTTTGTCATTACAGAATAAGCATTACTATTCGAAACACTAGAAATTCTCGTGGCAAACGTGTTAATTACTTTGTCGCCTAATTCGTGGATTATCGTTAAATTAGTTTCACTGTCGTCTATCTCGTCGAAAAATGTTAATTTCCAGTGAAAAACTTTCGATTGCAAACGGTTAGTACACATACACAGTACTGATAACACACATATTATCATCCACAATGTATTTATTATTTACTTCATTGATATTACTCACTTCACTCAAACATTCTGTACAAGTTTTACTCTCCTCGCAAGAAGTCATTGCTCCAGAGAGCACTTTTCTTACGTCACGTTTCTTTTCTGTTCCAGGTAAGGGTAAAACTACTGAACAAGACAGTTCCGGTCAGTTCTCCAGCTGTCATGCAAGTACGTTCAAATTTATCGAAACAATATCAACAATAAAGGTATCTCTATCCAATTCACTCGGAACGAAACAGAAGTGAAACAAGAACCTCGAATGATTCTGTACAATATTTATTTATAGAAATAAACAATAGTAGATCTATATTTATTAAAGTATGTAGTACTGCTTACAAAAACTGAAAAACTGAAAAACTGTACGAATGACGTGGAGAAAAAAGAAAATGCTCAGCGCGTGCAAACATCTGACGAAACAGACTGCACCAATGGATTTGCAGTCGTTAAAATTATACTTCATGCTCATTCTCAACAGCTTATTGATCAACTCATGATCAACGATCACATAGAATCCGCGAATTACGAGTTCGCAGAGAATAGAAACTAAAGCTGCTCAAACTTTCCATTCGAATATCGACCGCGAATCGGGCTCCGAACAGTTTCCCGGCCGCTGGGATAAAAAGCACGAGGCGGAGAAGACCTCGAAGATAATGACTCCGCGATTTTGAAGAAGATCGTGGGAAGGACGGGCAGGCGGCACTCACGACTCGCGTTATCTCGTTCTATCGGGCCGGCGTCCCGATCGAGCCCCTTAAACCGAACCTTCCCAAATTAGGCGCCGAATTCTCACCCGGCCGGCACCTTGGTGCCCTTTCTGCTCCCGTGCACGTGGAGCAGAGTCAACGGCCCGTTATCGTCCGCAGAAATCGAGAGGCAGACGTTGCCGAGACCACCTACGCTTCCCACGCCTCGCTTGCTCGGTTTGCTTCTCGAGCAGAACGAACAAGGGATACTGCGCTCCACTCGCGGAATGCATTCGATCGGGACTTCAAAAGTTATTTACATATGCAGTATCTAGAATATTTCATTCGCGATTGTCCATAGTATCCATTTTTGCTGATGATACTATAAAAATAAGTGGCAGTTGCTGATAGATTGCGAAACATGGAGTGCTAAGTAAACCGCAGATCTTTCTGCGAATTCGAATGTTCAACATAATTAGAAAAGCAGAATTAATGGAATATTTCTAGCGAATCTCATGAAAACTAAACTCTAGAACTTAAAGTCTCGACTGACGCACTCTTGAAGTTTATAGAGGAATTTCAGAAGTATTTCACTGTTCTGTAATTCTAGCGTTAAATCAACTGTTCTACCAAACAATCTACAAAAATGGGACTGCGAATACAGAATTGACCATTCATGGACAATCCATCAATTGACCTGCTCCCGAATCGAATTTAGTGTCCGAGTTCGAAATCCTGAAGATTCGTCAGCGAGGATAAGCTTAATCGTTCCTTGAGAGAAAAAATATCGATTCCACGGTAACGTAGGCTCAAACAAAGGCTTCGTTAGCGGCTATTTACCTGGCAACTCGTTTGTTTTCATCCACCCCCGCGCCCCGTCCCTTCTTTATTTAATTAGGCTCCGATTAGCTGCGCAGTTTTGTGCAAATACTTCTCCGGGAACGCGCTAAAAACGCTCATTAAGGAGCGGCTATCGAGTTACCGTTCTAGTAACGAGTCCCGATTGTTTACGATCTTCGAGTAATTCTATCGTCGGCCCTACGACGCCGCGGCAGACGTTGTCATCGGCGGACGTTCGGCAAGACGACGGTTAGCAGCCGATAATTGCGCGCTTGTCACTCGCCTCTCGTTCTCGTTTCTCGCGATAAGCGTCGCACGCCTCGCATTTTAAGAACATTGATTTACGCGACGTCGACTGGCACAATGCATTTTCGAGCGAGTTCACGGTGTATGGCGAGGAATCGCTACTACGGTATTTAACGCTAGAACTACCGATCATTTAACGCTAGAACTACCGATTTAATACGATTGATAAGCAATTTCTATAAAAATTGAAAGAATAGATTATTTAGTTTCTTCAGGCATTCATTATAGTACTGAAATGAAGCTATTTATTTCGAAAATCATTTCGAACATTCGATGCTTCGAAGATATCAATGATTACTAAACAAAAAACTCGAAGCCTGTCTCGTGAAGATTTCAACAATCTAACAAATATGAATATTCTTCCATTTGTTTGAATTCAATATGCTATTCCTCTGTTACCAATAATTACACTTCAAAGTAAGGTTCGCATAGAACAGGACTAGCCGACCTTTACCGTGCGCCATTTTGTTTACGGATGAGCTCAGATGCGGCGGCCATCAGTGATGGCGCTAGAACTATCGAGCATTTAATACGATTAATGTGCAATTCTCATAAAAATTGTAACAATAGATTATTTTCAATTTCAGACATTCATTATAGTACTGAAATGAAACTATTTTCAAAATCATTTCGAATATTCAATGCTTCGAAGAATAATTGCTAAACAAAAGAATCGAAAGTCATTTTGACTGGCACGTAGTTCTAGTGTTAAGCCTTTGAACTCTGTCTCCAATATTGCACCAGTTATAATATTAAATATTTGAATGAATTTTAAAGAAACTACCCTAAATATTGCATTTCTAATTTTCGCTAGGAATACTGTAAAAATTAGTTGCTGATAGATTACAAAACAACCTGAAGTGCTAAGGGTTAACACGTTGAATGCCGCACGATTTTATAGAGCAAACTACACAGAATGGAAAGAACACACTATTAAATCATTTAATTGAATTGCGTTATCATTACATATTCATCCAGCTGAATATCACCGCATCATATCTACACTATAGAAATATCTTCAAACAATCATCATTTAATCGAGTAAACTATAGTAATTCAATTCGGTTGGGGGTCACCGGTGACCCCCACGGCATTCAACGTGTTAAGAAAGTTCATAGAAATTCCTACGATAGGAAACTTCTGTTGAAACTCGGACATCGGTGCACTGTTGATCCAACGTTCGCGTTGCGACTCGGAAATAGCACGGCGAATAAATGTTGCAAAACCCTTCCCGAAGGGAGCGAATTTCCTTGAGCAGATAAATCGCGTACTTACAGCGGCACGAGTCTCTTGGACACATATCACTGCTGCAGGAACCGGTTCCCGTGTATTATTCAGCCGAACTGTAATTCAGGTACCTGGTGACCCAGAAAGAACGTCCAGGTTCGCGGGTATCCTTGATAAAGCATTATGTTTCGCCGGGAAGGTTTGAACGGATGTAAACGGCGCGGAAATAAGAAATGAAAAATGCGAAATGAATTTTTCCGGGGAATTAGCAGCCGGATTTGCTATCCGGATTAAATGGGCACCCTCGCTTAATTCAAAATCTTGGCCGGCGTTTGATTAAATTGCCAGTCATTCGCTCCGCTTGATTATTTACTCTTCTTAACTGAGATTAGTCGCTCTCTTATTACTATCCACTTTACCACTGCCGGCTCCTTCGTCGCTCCCTTCTCGCGTTGTTTCCTTCGTCTCGCGAATTCTACGCTACAGATTTTCGCAGTTCCTCGATTAACACTAATACCGAGCAGGTAATTGACTTTTTGAAATTCTTCCGTAGCGACTTCATGGGTGGATCGAGACTTTGATCGATTTCAGTTTATTGTTCAATCAATTTCTTGAATAATTTCACTGATCCCTTGCTATTCGAGCTATTAAATCATTGGTTCGCAACTTCGTCAAAGGGTGAAAATGACGTGTATACTCGTCCAGTTAACTGGTTAATTGGCGTTAACACTAAAACTACCCACTTCGGAATCTTTATTTTGCAAGTATTTAAATTATGAAGGCATTTTGCGAAAATTCTTTAATCAAATTTGTGTATTTGCACAGATACAAGAGGTCCTTCGAATCTCAAGAAACGCATTCTAATTTTTATTAAAAATTAGAGATACTCTAATTGCTCGGTAGTTTTAGTGTTAAGGAATTGTCCTTGGACAACTAAAACTTTTGTAGCTCTTTAAAACTTGAATCATTGATTGAATCAGCTCTTTATAACTTGGATTATTGCTTGAATCTAAGAACGTTCGGAAAGTCGCATTTCCAATCGATAACTCAATAATCTGAATTTTCCAAGGAAAAATTTCCAAACGTTTCAGTCTGCAACAAGCTCTCCCACCGAAAATCGATCGGTTTTTCACCGGGGAAACGTACACGGAATTAATTACGGTAACGGTTTGAAAATCATGATTATACGATGAATCGCGTATTCTATCAATTTGTAAATCCTCTTTCAGAAGCGTTCGCTGCGAAAGTTTATTAAACAGAGGATCGAATGGCATCCGGCAAACACCGCATCGACCGGTAATGAAATATAGGAGTCGTCCATTTTACTGTCGAAATGGGATTACAAGTGGCAAAGTCGCGTAACGAGGGGATATTCCCGACCGCGGATTCCGGAGAATGTGTGACCTCTCCCGCTCGCTCGGATCGCGTGCTCGAATCCGTGTCGTGAAAACTCGGCTCTCGAACCGCCGCGGTCGGGTTTTATCGGCGGTGAAGGAGGGTCGAGAGATCGAGGCGCGATACAAAAGTCGGTCGAGCGTTGCGCGCTTTATTCTTCGCGGCGCGTATTAGGCCAGATATTAACTTTGCCCTCGCGGCGTGCAATTTCGCGTTGATAACGCGCGAAAAATAGGGACGCGAGCGAGCACGCACCGTCGCGCGGATAATTCCTGCCGGATTCCCTTAAGTGTCCCTTCCCCGGAGACCCCCAAGTAAACCGAATTACTAGAATTCAATCAAACGACGATTGTTCGCAAACATTTCCATATTATAAGTAATGCTACCCATTGCGGTGACAGTTTGATGAACGTGCAATGACAATAATCCAATTCGAATGATTTAATACTGTATTTTTTCCATTTTGTGTATTTTGCTCTATGAATTTTTGATTATAACACAATCTATGCAGCACAAAATTAATAAATATCCACGTATGAACACAAATTAACCATGTATTCGATACTTTCAATAATTTCATCGAACGAATATATTTTGTAACTTTCAAGTTATAATGACAAACTTTTACGCCTGAGTGTATGAAAGTTGATTACTGAATTTTATTCACCACTTCGAGTGTAGAATGAAATAAATCAACAAGATGCCAATGTACTGATAAGTGATTTCAATGACGAGTGAGACTCGTGATGAAGATTTCTAGACTAATTTAAGAACAATCGATGTTATTCGTTACCCAGGGATCAATTTTGCTATTATCATTGTATTATCTTGAAATCAAATGTCCACTTGAAGTAGAATCGACAATTTTAATTTAATCTTAACCCTTTGAACCCTGCAGGCTCCAATACTGCAGCAGTTATAATATTCAATATTTTAATGAATCAAAGAAACTACCCTAATATCGTTAGATTTTCTATTATCAATTATTAGATTTTTATTAAAAGATCGAAGGTCTGGCCTCCTACTTTTCTGTATAATCTGTCTCTTTGTAGTTTATTTTTTGTGCAAAAGAGTTGAAGGCCGTATACTAAATAAATAAATAAATAAATAAATACTTGCCAATGATTTAGATCACAGCAACGTTACCGAGGCAATTTAAGAGCTACCTGAAATAAACGATCGAAAGTATACTTTTTACGGTACTAACTGAGTCATCCAAAGAAACATCGCAAGTGCTGAGATGGGCAAGCTAGAAATAAATGAGATAATTAGGGATTGTGAGACAGGGTCTAATTGTAAGTTGCGAGACCAGTTTATAAAACCGTGGTGATAACCGGGTAACAGTTTGAGGTGCATAATATGTTATTTCCTACTGAACGATGCTGCATTCCTGTTTCATTCTCGTATGGTTAATAGCTTCCAATCTTAATTATGTAAATAATAAATATTTTACTGTTTTCGAGCACGAAGAAATAGTTCCCTAAGCGTATCATTAGTCTTCGATGAGATCACGTATGATTACAGCAGGGAACGATGGTTATTAATTATAGTACTTGGATGCTGCTGAAAATCTATTATTGACAGACATCTCGTTTCTTACAGAGAGATCTATAATTAGACGTTGACTATTTACACTCGAGAAACACATTCCGAAATATTTCAGAATAAGGATACTAATAGAGAAAAAAGCAAATCAACCACCATTTCTATCATCATAAAAACTGATCAATGAAAGTGAACCAGATAAACCGAGAATTCGAAAATCTGTAGTGTAGATTTTAGACAGAATCGAACTAGTTTGAATATTACTCTATCCCTTTGAATTCAAATTTAATATTCTTGTATTATTAATCATACTTTGGAGCAAAGATTATAGAATATGCTTCTAAATCTGTTTTTTTTTAACACTCAAACTACCGAGCAGTTGAATTGAATTTTTGAAATTGCTTTACAGAAAGTGGAGTGCATCTATTGAGACTTGATTTACAATTTGTGTATTGCTAAATCAATTTTTATAATTGCTTAGACATACACGTAGTATCTTTGTAATAATTTCAAAAAGAAGAGATCAGGAATGAGTCATTTTGACTCGTTTGATCATTTTAGTGTCACCCTCTGCACTCGAAAATTATTTCGATACATTCCTCATTCTCTAATGAAATATCAATGATATTTCATAATTAACATTAATATAAATAATATAGAAATCAAGAGATAGAACTATTCTATTTCAACGTTTCATAGATAATTAAGTTGAAATGTAATATTGAACAAAACTTCGTAATTTTTCTGTACCAAACAAAATGGCGACTGTGAGTCGTCATTTTTCGAGATTATCTAGATGTTTACATTGGCAACACTAAATCTCAAACAAATGATTTAATTACTAAGCCAGCTAGAAATCAGTACGTAGTTTCCTCTCCCAATTATCTAAACAATCGATCTATAATCTAGCTTCATCTGCTGACATTCTATATTCCAAAGAATCTTTATTAACATTATTAACCCTTTGCACTCGACAAAATTTTCCATTCAAAATATTCATTACTCTCTGACTAAATATCAACGATATTTTTTAACTAACACAATTGATTATCTTCTATAAATTAAGAGACAGAACTACTTCAATGTTTTATGTTAATACATTAGACAAGGTTTAACATTGAATTGAAAATTTCACACAAGGTTTAATTTATATTAAAATTTTATATAAATCTTAAAATTTTTTATTAACCTCTTGACATATTTTTTTCTCAACTCTCATCGACACAGCTATTTAGTCATGAATAATTCATTGGAAAAAGAGAAAAATTCTAAGCATATGTTATTCCTATATTTCCTTTTAAGTATAACAGTTGATTACAGAGGAATAATATTCATTTTGAATTCGAATTAACTAATATAGATATTTGTTCAATCATGTTAAAAATCTTCACCACGGGCCTCACTCGTAGTACAAGGGGTTAAGGGTTAACCCTTGCAATCACAACACATTTCCCAAAAACTCAAACTCCAAAGAATGGAAAGTGCATTGTCACCCCGTAACCTCGCCATGAAACCACACAGCTTATCCCAGTCTCTAGTTCTAGCAAGCGTTCAGTCGACAGGCGTCTTTGAGCAGACTTTTCCAAACAACCGACCAAGAAGCCTTGCGCAAATTGTAAAGCACGGTTGACGCAAAGCCTCAAGATTCAGCGGTGTCATTACTTTGCTCCCACCTTGCACGCCGTTCGAGAGGGAGGAAGAACCGAACAGAGGTAATTCAAGTTACACGCTCCGGTGTAATGGGTGGTTTGACCGGGTTCCTAGCAAAGGGAGTATGTTGCTCGGAGCTTGCTAGGAAAGTGGTCGATGCTAGCAACGAAGAGAGAAGAGAGAGAGAGGAGAAGATGGAGGATAGGAAGAAAAGGAGGCGGAGAAGAAAGGGGGATGAATGTATGGGCTTCGGTTTGGATGCCGCCGGGATTCCTCCGGGCCCGTAGAAACTTGCTGCTTGCTCATAAAATGCAAACGGGCAGCAAGTTTAAGTTTAGACAGCCCTCCAGCCCTCTCCACGCCGCGTTGGTCTCAGACCCCTGTCAGTCCGCCGAACCACCCCGCCGAGCGTGTCCGTGAGCGGTGCTAGTCGCACGGTGTAACCAACCACGCTCGACAATAATGAAATCCATAAATCCGGCGGAGAACCTCGAAGAACCAGCTTGCTACGGAATCTGCGTGTTCATTCCGCTTCTCGGGGCGCGGGCTGAGTTTTAGGAGTGTTAACGTATTTTCGGGATCGGTTTGTTTCACGTGATCTATGCTATGATGTAACTTTTCTTGCGATCGACGCACCTCGTTATTAACACGTTAAGCGCCATGTCAGCCACTAATGACTGACGCCTCTAAATGACTAAAAAACAATCGTAACATACAAGACAACCGATGTGAAATAAAGCAACTAAGTTGATAATAGTGTAACGCAAACGTTGCAACGCCAAACAATTCATTAGCATTCCTATTTTTCTTTGCTACAAAAGACAAACTCTATGGGAAAACGCTTAAGATTTTCGTGGCGCTTAACGTGTTAACTGTGTTTGACGAGTATACACGTCATCTTAAAACTCTTAGAGTTAAACTCTAGGTAAAACGTATCAGATATTGATTCGTCATCTTGTTTCGATGACCCTTTGCTGACGAGTTTCGACGCTTTGTCGAGGTGACAATCTTGTTTGTGATGAGTTGTGAACAAACGGTTTAACACTAGGTTTACGGGCATTTATTGTACACTTCATTCTATTCCTAAAAGAATTGATGCTCGTTTAGATTGTGGAAACTGGAGATTTGATAGTAGGTAACACGTCAGTGTGATCGCATCAATCGGCGTAAACATTTACAATATTTCTGAAATCCAATATGCGTGAATTTGACGCGTTCCGTAAAGAATATGTTCTACCAACGATTCGTTTAATAATTAGAAAAAGAGAAAAATTCTAAGCATATGTTATGCCTATATTTCCTAAGTATAATAAGTACAAAGGAATAATCGCTTTGAATTCAAATGAACTAATATATATTTGTTGAATCATGTTGAAAATCTTCACGAGTCTCACTCGTCTCATTTAGTAATTCACTAACAAGCAGTTTATGTCACCTTGTCTTCCAATACGCGTGTTTCCCCATAGATTTGCCTTCTAAACCTAATGCACGTAATTTCTGCACGCGAATAACCGAAATTATCTTCAGCAATTTATCCAACAAACTCCAGTTTCTAATTCAACCGAGTAATCCTAGTTCTTAACTTCTTTTAATTGCCAAGTCGACAGAAAAGAAATGTTCGAAACAAGTGATCAACAAAGTAAATTTCGCGTGAACCTAGCGTTAACCGGTTAATCCTCAACGGTGCAGCCGAGAGAAGGAATTTTTCGAGCGCTCTGTATTATGCATACACGTATCGGTTGTTCGGTGGATCGGCTCGCAGCTCGTGACCGACAGGAAAGTCGAGCCGCTCGCTTCAGATCGGGAACAAGACGGGAGGCGAGAGAACTCTCGCCCGGGAAGATCTACTATCGCTGCTGAATTATTGAACAGTGCACTCTGCCTTAGCTCGTTCGCATATTCCAACATCTATACCGACTCAATTCTGTTCGGTATTATTGTCTGCGTGCGACGCGTCCCCCGCCGCTGTAAATTATTTCGCGATTCTTTCGCGCGCGCGGAATTTGCGTAATGAAATTCCACGGTCCTGCGGCGCGGGTTAATATTTTATCGACGTTACATCCGTGCACCTTGCTCTGAGACTACATCGATCCTCGAAACATCGCGATCTTGAAGTATGAACAGCCGAATAAGCACGAACGCGCGGCGAATCGGCAGCTCGCCTGCATCGGCCGCGATGGCCCGCTCGCGCTTGCATATTTCACTCGCGCGCTGTCGATTCGTCTTTGTCGCGAGGATTGTTCTCGATTTTACGAGTATCGACGGTACGGTATTGACCTCGAGGCGAATTATCTGAGCTTGTGCAGCATTTTACTATTGAAAGTTTTCTGTTCTAAGTAGAAATTTCAGTTGAAAATAATACACTGGTAATAGCAAAATTGTTTTTTGCTCTTTCCTTTCATCCGATTTCCTACAGTGAAGCTGTAAAGTTTGATATTTAATATTATACTTCATTTGAATTCGACTTATTTACAATTTGTCAAATATCTCTCTTTTATAAAAAGTTCCTGATTAACTGATTTCATCAACTTTAAATGATTTCAAGTTCAATTGAAGATAATGAGAAAGGTTCTAGTCATAGTCCTTTTTAGATTGCTTAAGTGCAAAGGGTTAATTATAGTCTAACGTGTGATTTTCATTTTGGTTGTCGTTACGTTTGAAAGACGCTAATGTTTATTTCAATGGAGAGAATGATTAAAATCTGCATTGTAGAAATGGGAACACATATCCACTGTCTAATTACTAAAACAATCTCATTCCATTCTGCGAAATCTCGTTTTTCAGCGTGTACTTTACCTGCATGCAAATTCCACGTTTCGAAGAGAAAACCGATAATGAACTGCTTACCTGCAACAGAAAGAAGAGGAATTCAGTAATAACGAGGAACGCACACACAATTAGAGGACTATAAATAAAATACTAAAATCCAGTCGCGTTAACCCTTTGAACTCCAATATTGCAGCAGGTATATTAAATATTTGAATCTTAGAAACTACCCTAAAATTAAATTTTCCACACATTTGAATTTTGTACTAAGAAGGAAAATAAAATTTTCAACGTGACTCGACAAACATAAATATTATTCAGTTCATTGCAATTCAAAGTAACTATTCTTCTGCAATGAATTATTATACTTATATTATACTGAATATTTATAATAATAATAATATATTATACTGAATTATTATACTAAGGAGACATAGATATGGAGTATCTCTAGAATTTTTCTCTTTTTCCAATTATTGACCAAGTAGTCGTATTGATTAGAGAACAGATTAATGTTAACTACCGAGCTATTAAATCGGCTTTTCGAAATTCTGTAGAAACTTCGAGTATCTATTCGAATTTTCTACTAAGGAAAGATCAAAGAAATGTTTCACTTCTAATTTTCGCTAGGAATACTAATTAGTTGCAGTTACCGATTACAAAACATGGAGTTGAGGGTTAAAGTAACTATCAACCTTTGAACTCGAAAGTTTTCCGCTTGAAATATTCAATGCTTCAAGATTCTTTAAAATAAATTTATCAAATCACACAAGAATTCACGTACTGTTGCAAAATACACAAAAAAATACAATATTAAATCATTCGACTGTATTGGATTATTATAATTGCACGTTCATCGAACCGAATGTCACAATGGGTATCATTATTTATGGTATGGAAATGTTTGCGAATAATCATCGTTTAATTGAGTGAATTATAGTAACTTGATTTGTTTGGGGGTCACCGGTGACCCATGGCATTCAACGTATTAATGGTAAATACCAAAATTTATAATTTTCCTATCAAATCATCTAGCGACTAGGAATCGTCTAGAGTGTAAAGGTTAAATGAATCTTTACTTTCTGCTAAACAAAGACTGCTGCTAATTCGCAGAAAATGTTTCCTTTTTTTAATGATTAGTCATTTAAACCGTTCTCCTATAATGTGGAGAGAAACTAAATGTTATTCATTAATTTCTCATACAAACAAAATATTATTTGTCTATTATCAACCTTCCACCGTCAGAATACACATAGAATAAACAACGAATTTTCTTTGACAAAATTATTAAGAACAATGTAGAAGAAATGATAGGACAAGGGGTTAATTAGGGGAGACCTTAAATTCCGTCGGCGCATCGGCATAATTTCTCGGAAAGAAAAGGTCTCCCTGAAGAAATCGATGCAAGGTTTCCGTGTATTAATTTACCGCGGCACGAAACCCGTTGCCGTTTTTACGATACAATTTTCCTGGGAACAGACCGAGCCGACGGCGCGGAAAACTGACGGAAGACATATCGTATCGACTTTCTCGTCGAGTCATCGCATTAGCCTGTTTCCTGGTTGCGGTTTTACTTCGTGATTTTACTGAATATCGCTTTCTCGTTCATAATCGTCTTAAATGATGCTCCGGCCGGCATTAGCGTCATCGAAAGTAGGCCGCCGCTTCGTGCCGATAGAAGAGAATGTCATTTTTACGCTTATCAATTGTTAATCGACCGCTCTGGATATTGCCTCAGCCTAATTGATTCCTTTATGCACTGCCTGTTTTTGTAGATAGGGACATAAAAGGAACTAGAACTATCAAGCATTTAATACGATTGATAAGTAGTCTCTATAAAAATTGCAACAATAGATGATTTTGGCATCAACAGTCATGTTGTACGTAGTTCTATTGTTAACGCGTTTTGATAGTGGACTTTTCATTGACACCGCCTCTATTATTACTTGGTCAATTTTAACACTTGAACTACCGTTCTAGGTTTCCTCGTTTCGCAATTATTGATATCTCAAAAGAGTCTAAAAATTCTAATAATAGATCATTTTCAGTTTCCTCAGAAATGAAGCTATTCATTTCGAAAGCATTTCAGATATGTGATTACGTATTAATCGTATTAAATGCTCGGTAGTTCCGGTGTTAACACGTTCCGTGCCACGAAAATTTCGGTCATATTTTGCTTAGGAACTGTATTGATTTAAATAAAATATTAAGTTATATTCAAGTTTTCTTTCAATTTTATATATTTTAGTATCGTTTCTTGACGTTTTCGGTGCTTAACGTATACAAATTCTTGACCATGTCCCTTGAAAATATTTTATTACAAAAATTAACCACATTTTAATACAAAAATTAACCACGTGGCACTCGTGTTAAACCATACTGCAAATTTTCGCCGCATACAACAATATTCTAAGTCAAAGCGTTAAAATCATCAGCAGTTTCACTAGATTCTTACTCGAACCGATTCCTTTTCGTCTAAGTCCCCGAAAATTTGCAACTTTCCGAAAAAATGACGAACACCTGCAACGAGGCCGATAAATACCTGCAACAGCGCGGCGCTGCTCCACGGTTGACATTTGTTATCGAATGACAAGCTTCTCCCCGTCGAAACATTTATCATTCGATACAGCGGCGCGGCGTAGGAGTTAATTTGCGCCCGCAAATCAAATATCTACTATTATCCCGGGAGAAATTATTGTTCCCCCTTGGAAAATATTGTGCAGATTCCGCGCTCCTGATGATAATGAACGGCTCCAGGCCGAAAAATTGCGCGCGAGTCATTTGTTTCGTTTCTATTATGCTGCTGGACAAATAGTCGGACATTCCATAATCCTATCGCGTTTTAACTACCTTTAAATTGTCCATTTAATTTGTTAATTTAAGTACAATTGTCCATTTTAGAATATTCGAGTTACTAAATATACGTGATCGTTGACTACAAAAACAGCCCCGACCTCCGGTTTTTGTCTTCGATCGATGATTAACCCTTTGTGGACGAATGTCGGCATTCTGCTGAGATTAGATGTTCACATTTGCAACACTAAGTCGCAAACAAATGATTTAATTACTAAGACAGCTAGAAATCGGTACGTAGTTTCCCTTTTCAAATGATCTAAGCAATCGATAAATAATTTAGCTTCATCTGCTGACGATATTCTATATTTCAAAGAATCTTACCGTGATCTCTTGCTATTCGAGTGATTAAATCATCTTTGCGACTTACTCTTCCGAATCTAGAAATTCGATCTCGTCGAAACGTCGACATTCG
Organism: Nomia melanderi; assembly: GCF_051020985.1. NCBI lineage: Eukaryota > Metazoa > Arthropoda > Insecta > Hymenoptera > Halictidae > Nomia > Nomia melanderi. Next base: position 24,648,229 of record NC_134999.1, on the reverse strand, counting down.
CCCGCGAAGGGTTAAAATCTCTGAAGAAACGTCCACAAACTACCAAAATCATTTCACATTCAAAACAAGCTTTACAAAAACGAAGTCCTCGCTTCACAGCGTAAATGAATAAACGATTCCAAACACAGAAAACAGCATAAAGTTCCTACAAAGTCGAAAACCGTAAAGTATCACAAATTCCCATCGAAGCCGGTCGAGCCATCGATATGTTCCGGCGGTGGCATCGATAATCGTCAGAGCCGCCGATCGATCGGCAAGAATCGCCGGAGATCAGGCTCACGGCAGACAAACGAACCCCGAGCCGGTAAGACTATGCATTTTTATTTCTTCCATCCGTTCACGGTGGAGCGGACAACGAACAAATGGCCGGGTACGTGTACGCGCGCGCGCGCGCGCGCGCGACTTCCAGCCGAATTGGCAAACGAATACTTCGCAGCGAATGCAGATTTCGCGAACCATTTGTCAATCGAGTCGCCCGGTCCTGCCCGGCCTTGGCCGGGGGACACTTTAATCGACAATCATTTACTATCCGGCTGCGCGCACCGGTGTGTCCTGGTCCTCTCTCCTCTTTCCTCTTTCCTCTTTCCTCTTTCGAGTTAGAGAGGACCACGACTATTCTCATTCTTCCATGTTTCTCCGTCTGTCCATCCCCTTTTTCCCATTGGCAGCCAGAGTGTCACGATTAAAACGCCATCTGTTGATAGTCGGCCTCCCCTTCTTCGTGCAGTTGCATTCCATCTGTGTCCTTACACCTGCAGGCTTCTGTATTCAAGTTTGTTTCTGTCGAGATTTTCTCGTAATTTCGTGGAATCGTTAGGTTGCACGAAAGAAGGCTTCTGCAGTTTAATTCCCGTATCGTGTTACGAACATTTGTACAAACGAAATTTGGGAAATACGACGCGTACTGAAACAGAATCTAAAAAGCTGTTGATTTCAGTTTTTTGTACTCAGACTCGGTTCGGGAGAGATTTTCTCGTAATTTTATAGAATCGTTAGGTTGCACGAAAGAAGGTTTCTGCAATAATTCCCGTATCGTCGAATATTTGCACGAATGCGTCAAATTTGGAAGTACGATGCGCGTCTTTGAATGTCGAAGTTAATCATCGGACTATCTCGTTTATGATGAAACGGAATTTAAGAAGAATCTCCGTGAACAAAGACATCTAGTCTGTCGTCATATTGCATTTTCGAATTATAATTTTGTAACATTCTACCTGAAATAATAACAGTAATAATAGAGAAGATTCTCGAGGAATCTCGAAATTAAAGCACAACGAGAAGCGAGTTCTCACAACGACCAACGGACCTCGAAAAACATTTAGAATCTGCAGGCCCGATACCGAAGCGTACACCAAACTGCACGTATCGGATACCGATCAGAAGGAGAAGCTTTCTACGTTTCTTCGAGCAATGAGTCAGAAAGGTGAACGTTCTAAATTGTGCGCCGCGCGGCCGCAGAGCGTTGAACTTTCACCGATATTATGCCCCCATTACAAACGGAAATTTGCTTCCTCATGGTGAACGGATCGTTCGATTCTTTTTTCCTAAACCTCGAGAAAGTCTCATCTTAACCGATACTTTCTCGCTGATGGATCCCAGCTGTTCATCTTTCTCTACATGCTCGTACAATGTACATCGCGTTTCACGAGTTTAAATGGTCAAAAAGGTAACCAGTACAGAATTTGTAACTGTAAAATCCTTTCGCGAGTCATTCCTCGATGATGAAATTAAATGAAATGGAATGGAACAAAATGGCTGTTGTACGCTGCACAATAACTTTTTTCACGCGATAATTTTCACCGGCGCATTTTGCATCGGAAAGGCGACAGCCATCGCGACCACGCATCACGTCCAATGGGGTTCTGCGGCTCGATAAAGACCCGCAAAAACGTGGAAAAATTACATTTAACGGTTAACAATTTCCCGATAAACTTCTCTGTGGTCTGCACGCTGACGCTTTCGAATAATATTCATGAAACTTGGAAAGTATGTGGGAATATAATAATCGAATATTTTAACCCTTTGAGATCTAACTTTCGTGTTTGTAAGGTCAAGTAGCAAACAAATGATTCAACCACTGTAGGCTCCAATATTGCAGCAGTTATAATATTAACTATTTTAATGAATCTTAAAGAAACTACCCTGAAATCATTAAATTTTCCATCCGAATTTTGTACTAAGAAGGAAAATAGATCGAAGAAATGTTATAGGAATACTATAAAAATTAGTTGTAGTTGCTAGATTACAAAACAACCTGGAGTTAAAGATTAATTTCCTTATGCTATATTATTTACATTAATTTAATGTTAATTCTTATTTATCTGGAGTTGTTGGATCATTCTCAATTGGTTAAGGCAATTTTCACAGTGTATAGTAATGCATAAAAGTGAACCTTTCAAATAATTCTGATTAATTTGTATTTTAATTGCTATTTTCTAAGAAGCTTGCTTCAAAATGGATTTCACTTGGAAAGTTCACTTTCCACATATGAGACGCTACTTCTTAATAAGTTTAGATCAAGTTTTTGAATTTTTCATCCACAAGCAACACTAGTGCAGAGCGACAAGCAACCGTAACTCAGAATTTCCGTAATAAACAAGAAATTGGAATCGCATTAACGGGGTTGCAGGTTTTGTAAATCAGCGCGTAACTCAGAAGCGAGTGGCAGGTCGGTTGACGGAGCAGCAATAAAGAAAACTGGAGGGGAGGGAAACGAAGGCGCACCTTGCTCGAGCCGCCCCCAAAGCGTCGAAGTGATAAATCCACCGAGCCGTTCGCTGCTTTCGAGTTTTTAACTTCCGCAACTTTCTTATTTATGTGCGGCACGTACAGGAATAGATTTTGCCCGTTAAAGTTCCTGCGCCGTTGAAATAAACGAAAACTCGACGGATCGATCGCCGGGGTCGAATCGACGACACCTTCGCCCCCTTTCTTCTCGCGGAAACTTCTCGGACGCTTGTGCGGAGGAATCATTCGCCGTAGTTTTCAATTTTCTGTTTCCATTGATTTGAAAGTGTACAAAATCCTTTGCAAATTCTGCTAAATTAAACACTGAATGCTTAAATCAGGGGATAAGTGTACTGATTTCTTGCTGTTCAAAAGGTTAACACGTTGAAATCGAATTATTACAGTTCACTCGATTAAACGATGATTATTTGGAAACGCTGCCTAATGCAATGACATTCAGTTAGACGAACGCAAAGTAATGAGAATTTAATTCTATCAAATGGTTTGATATTGTATCTTTTGTTCTATAATCGTGCGGCGGAAGGAACTTTGTCGAATTCACAAAGAAAACACTCTTAACACGTTGAAATCGAATTACTATAGTTCAATTAAACGATGATTATTTGGAAAGGCTGCCTAATGCGATGACGTTCAGTTAGATGAACGCAAAGTAATAAGAATTTTATAGTATGGTACTTCTACCTAATTCCCGAAGAAGAATTGTAGAGAATTGAACGTTGAAACGAAGAAATTCGATTTGTATATAGGTTCTTATATCCCAAGAATATTTCGTGAATTATCGACTAGCGTATTCAATAAAATTTGCATGAACAGTTTTTATAGAGAAATAATCCGATATACGGAAACATAATTACCCACGTCTGTAATGCGAGTTTTTCTTGAGAAAGTATTCTCCGCGACGCTTTAATTGCGCGCACGAAAAGAAACGGCTGATTGTAAATGTAACTCGGTCCCGATGGAATCCCGATAAAACAAAATTAGTACGCCGTTTGAACAAAAAAGTAGAACTATAGAGTATTTATCCCGTTTACAGCTCCCCAAAAAATTTTATTGCGGTCCGAATAATCAGTCCCCCATTTCCTTTGATTAAAAAATAAATGAAGTCGACATCTGTTTCGCAGAGAGAAGCTTGTAACATTTTATTTGGCGAATATTCGCGTGGAACGTTGGACCACCTTGAAATAGACGCTGAATGGAAATTAAGACGAATAATTCTATCCTAGTTTATTCTATTATTCATAGAACAATAGATATTCTTTCAAAGACAACCACGATACTCTTTGAATCGACGTACGAAATCAACTTACATTGCTATACATATAAAAACTCAGATATCAATATTGTTATGCAATAGATTTTAAATAGATAATCAACTTGAATCGAATTTCATATTTTCCTAAGCACTATAGTAATTAGCAAAATTGCATAGCTAAGTGTCTTTATAGATTTCTTGTTGCCAGTACGCAATGCAAAGATTCATTAAGTTATTTAATATTATAATTGCTGCAATATTCAAGCCTACAGAGTTCAAAGGGTTAACAGTTCGAAAGAATATCGATTCCTAACGAAAAACTAGAGCGCAAAGGGTTAACCCTTAGCACTCCACATGGTTTAGTAATCAGCAACTAATTTTCATGGTACCTAGTGAAAATGAAAAATGCTATAACATTCCTTCGATCCATTTTTCATAGTACAAAATTCGGATGCGTGTAAAATCTAGTTTCTTCGATTCGTTAAAATATTTAATATTGTTCAAAGGGTTAAAGAAACCTCGTAAGAAACAGAAGAAGACGAGTCTCGTTACGATCGCTCCTCGATTCATCCCTCTGCCAGCACGGAAGTGTCGGCCACGTGGTCTCGGTTAGCCGGCGGAAGCAAACAGCCGCATATTGCCCTCGAAAACTACCACCCTACTAGCACGTTTTTAATAACGCTCTTACGTGACTCCGCCTTCCGGCTCGAGCAAGTTAACCCGCAGCCTCCCTTCGCCGATACGGCCGCGCCACCCCCGTTATTTTCTCCCCCGCGCTTTGCATACGGAGATATTTGATGGATAAAGCCCGGCAAACTTTCGTTCCTCCAGTTACGCTCTAAGACCGCCGGGCGTATTTCGTTATTTTCGCGCGAGTTAACGGTCCCGGCCTCGTAAAACTCGGCCCCCGATCCAAATTCGAGCGGGAAACACGATTACGCGGATTTAACACGGCCCTCCTCGGGAATCCGCGGTTCTTCCGAGACCGTAAACCGGGGGCGTGTTAAATGGCCCGCCGCCGCCCGGTCGGGGGAAATGCCAGAAATTGGATTCTTCGTGACAAACGAGCATGTGTTGCGAGGCGACGAGCTAATGCAATCTCGAAAGCCAGAAGAAAGCCAATTACCAATGAAATGTCAGGGGGTTTTCTTAAGCGGCGCCTTCGGTAATGGAACGCGAGGTTATCTCGGAACTTTTCCCAGATTCGAAGCTTCGCTCGAATTTCCAGGCACTTCGACTGTTACGTTAGCGTTACCAATTCGTTCGTGGTTCGCAATGAATTGTAATGATCTGCTGCAATGTAACTGCAACTAGCATCGATGCTTCCAAACGCAATTCGTAATGCAAGGACATTTCTGAATTTCAGCGTAACTCTAATTTTATTCTAAATTTGATGCCTGTACTTTTAACCCTTTGCACTGGAAGATTTTCACTAGAAACATTCGAGACGTATGAGACGTAGATGTTATTTGAACTAATGAGGAATACGTAAATTAAGAAAGCTATTTTATAGAAATATTTCGCATTTTTGATATGATATATACTTTGTAATTTTTATATCGAATCGAATGGCGACTGAGAGTCTCCGAGTGCAAAGGTAAATAAATTTGAATCTCCAAAATAAAGGAAAATACATAATAAAAATACAGGTTGATAGAAAGTATGAACACTAATTTATGGGAAATAATGGAAACTAGAGCATGGAAAAAGATGGAAAGTTGAAACACTTAGAGGAGTTAGGTCCGGTTGAGGGTGGGTCAAGAGGTAAGAGTAGCGCTAACAATCCTCCCCTCTTAGTAGTTCTCGAGAAGCATTCCCCCTCTAATTCAACCCTCGACCGCCAACCCCCAATCTCCAGCCGCCACTCGGTTATTACTGGTTGGTCTCCTGGGAAGACGTTATTATCCGTGCGGCTCCTTCGCGATGAGTTTCTCCTGGAAGCTGATTGACGGCGCGGAAAACTGCACCGGAGACCGTCTTACGCGTCAACTTGCTCGCTCCCGTGCCACGGTGTTATCTTATTAGCCTACTGGAATGGACTCCGACATCCAGACGATATTTTTCTCGTCCTATTGTTTCCCCGTTGCGTTTCGCTGTCATTTGCGAGTAATCGAGTCCTCGACCCCTGTAGTTTATTAACTATTGTCTTGGAGGAACGTGTGGGACGTGAGGATTTCAAATGTCGATTATTATATTGTTGAGCGAAGATAGAAAGGAGATAGATTGTTTTTTTACTCTGGTTTTGAATTATGTGTGTGGTTCAACCCTTTGAATGTCGATTTTTATGTCTGGAGGGTGGTTGCGAAGAAATTTGAACAGTAAATGAATAATCAAATCGCAAAGGGTTAAATAGAATTGAACAAACATGAATATTACTTGATTCCTTTCAATTCAAATGGAAGATTATTCTTCTGTCGATTACTATATTCTAGGGCAAATAGACTTAGAATACCTATAGAATTTTTCTCTTTCAATAAATTAATGGCGAAGTAGTTCTATTAAGTACTCTATTTATTTATTCAAGAATATTTGAGAGTCACTGAAATGTTACCTTTGAAATATTGGGATAAAACAGCTTTGTTTCTCAATTTTGTGATTTCTCTTTGAGTTCATTTCAAAAAATATTCTATCTCATTATTAAAATTAAATATTCAATATCTAAAAATAAATTAATCCTCATTATTGAAATTAAATATTCAATATCTAAAAATAAATTAATCCTCATTATTGAAATTAAATATTCAATATCCAAAAATATAATCTTCGTCTAGTTAAAAAATGTTAAGTGCTTCCAACGAAATACTTAATATCTAAAAAATAATTTAAATACTCACTATTAAAATTAAATATTCAATATCAAAAAATAAATGAAATCCTCATTATTAAAATTAAATATTCAACATCTAAAAAAAATATAATCTTCTAGTTAGAAAATGTTAAGTATTTCCAGCGAAATACTAGTGCTAAGGGTTAATGGATGAACCCTCGCATATTCGGAGAGAGAGAGCGAAAGAGAGAGGAACACGTGATCGTATCTCGTTCGGCGCGCTGTCCCGATGCCCTTTCTTTTACCGTCCCTGTTTCCGCGCGGCCGCACCCCCTCCTCCGGGGGTTCTCGCCGGCGACCCCCTAGAACTCGTAAAAGAGCCATTCGTTTGACTTACGTCGTTGCCCGTTTGTTATTACACCGCTCGTTACAGAGTCAATTCTGGCACTCGTATTCGCGTGTACCGCTCTTTATGGTCGTGTCTGCGAGACGGTATGGGGGTATGGGAGGGACACTGGTTCGTCGATGTTAACCCGTTAACCCCTAACCCTTTGCACTCGGTTTTTCGTTCGAAATGTTTCAACGTTTTCTGATGAGATACAGATATTTTGTAAAACCGAGGAACAAAGCTATTTTATTTCAATGTTCTTTAAATTGATGTGCGAAGTATAATATTAACACTATTATTATTATTATTATTAATATGGAATTCTTATGAAAATTGGAAGAATAGATTATTTTCAGTTTCTTCGGACATTCGTTATAGTACTCTAGTGAAACTATTTTCAAAATCATTTCGAATATTCATTCGTCATTTAATATTGGACATTTAATAATAATCGAAACCAGTCATTTTGACTGGTACGATAGTTCTAGTATTAAAGAAACTACCCTAAAATCATTACATTTTCAACACATCCGAATTTTGCACTAAGGAAAATAAAATATCGAAGAAATATGCATTTCTCAGTTTCTCTAGGAATACTATAAAAATTAGTTGCTAGATTACAAAACATGGAGTGCTAGGGGTTAATAAATAATGTATCTACTGATTAGGAGAAACATGAGTTAGTAGTTAGAACGAATAAATTGAATCAGAATTCATACTTCATTCAAAGTTTTCAACATTTACAAAATGCTCTGTGATTGCACTGCCACGAGAAATTATTTATAAAATTTGTATGTTCCCAGTGATCTATAGATCATGCTACATATAGTATAGATATGCGAAATTTGTTATTATTAACCCTTTGAACTTTGTCTCCAATATTGCACCAGGAATAATAGATATTTTAACGAATCTCAAATTTTCCAAATTTTGCACTAAGAAAGAAACTGGATCGAAATGTTATTTCTCATTTTCGCTAGGAATACCATAAAAATTAGTTGCAGTTGCTAACAAAACACCCTGCTAAGGGTTAATCCCACCGACTCTCGCAGTTCCACAGAAGTTCGTCGAGAGCATATCTCGAAACAAACAAATTTCGTTCTGAAACATTCCTGATGCGCCAGCACTTCGTTCCGCAGTTACAGACTGCATCAGATCGTTATTATAACGTATTTATCATGAAACACGAGGGGATTAATTGGTAACGCTCATGACGTGCAACGCTAACACCCTGAAATTCATCGAAATCCTACTCTTGCTAACTCGGAACATTCGGTATTCAGTATAAACAATCAACTCCAGCACGTAACAGCTACATGTTATAACGTAACATCAACATAATACCACAATGTTTAAAATGTGACAAAAGAACAGACAGACGCGGAGCGTAAAATCGTGCGTGAGATCGGCGTGCGATGGAATAAGGGCGGCGATAAAAGTATGAAGCGACTTCGAGATAAAACGGAGGCTCATTTTTATTTACCGTGCACTAGTCTGGCGTTCTCGTCAGCGGTGACGATAAAACTGCGAACGTGACGGCCGTCCTTGGCAATGAGGCCAGAAGACACTCCCATTTGCAGGGAAAAGAACGCTGAAACGGTCGCGGCTCGACAAACGACGCGGAGGCATTTTCCGCGTGACATAATATCTATTATGCTCCGGCACAATGGACCAGATACATCGCTTAACATACCAACGAATGGGTATTACTATTGTCCCCGCACGACGGAAAGTAATTAGTTCATTGTCTCGATAAATTGCTTGTCGGCCGACACGCGTTCCCTATGTTAATTAACGGACGTGACAATGCGACCGTTTTACGAGTATCATCGGCAGCTCAATGGTGAAGGAGCATTTTACATTTTGTTGTTGCTCTAGCTGTTTCCTCGCAGTTCGCAGTCTTAGCTGGGAAACTTACGTGCCGAAAATCGGTTGACTAATGCGAAATTAGCGCAGAAACGCTGTTACCTAATTTACCTTGTTGATCACTTGTTTTGAACATTTCTTTTCTGTTGACTTGGCAATTGAAAACTTAAGTTACCAGACTTAGGATTGCTTGATAATTTCGATTATTCAAGCGTCACTATGTTGCTGAAACCTGCAGAAGTTACGTACATAATTGTTTAGGTAAATCTATGGAATAAACACGCATAATGGAAGACAATTACTAAATGAATTACTAAATGAATCGTTGGTAACATATATTCTTTAACGCCTTGTCCTATAACAACGAGTGAAACTCACGATGAAAAAGTTCATTCGAGTTCAAAGTGAATATTTCTCTGTAATAAATTATTATACTTTTCTATGCATAGCGTACGCCTAGAATTTTTCCCTTTTTCTAAGAAATTAACCCTTTGCACTCCAAAAATTTGTCACTAGAAATATTCAATTTATTTTTATGAGATATAGATATGTTAAATACGGAATTTTACAATTTTGATGCACCAATCGAGTGGTGACTGAGAGGCACCTTTGGAGTGCAAAGGGTTAATGATAAAGTGGCTGTGTCAGAGTTCAGAAAGAAATCAAAGGTTAACAGGAAGAATCCTCGAAACGCGAAAAACAATGAATAATCCTTATTACTTCGATTCCGAATTTCAGAAAAATTATTTCCCGCGATTCCTTGTTCCAGGCGAGATACCAACCGACAAAGTTTCCCGGAGAACAAGATCCGGAATAATCCAGGAACGCGGAGCAATACAAACGGAAAGTTTCCGCGTGCGTGGAAGTTGAAAGCCCGGCCGGGAGTTTTAATGGAGCGTGCAGCGCCGGCTGATTTTTCATCCTAATTTGCGGTGACAAAGTCCAGAGGCGGTCCCTTAGAATCTTAGGAGGAGGAGGACCGTGGGCGAAGCCGCGAGAGGAAGGAGCTTAGCGAAGGGACGCGGGAGGGAGCGGCGCCGGAAAACGAAAACGACACATCGACGAGACTCGGGAAGATAGTTTTCTTTTGTCGTGCCCGGCCACACTCTCCAGACGGTCCTCACCGCCGGAAATAAATTACCACTCGAAATCTCCGAAAGCCTTTTACCCCTGGCCGACCTCTCGACCCCCGCACGACCGACGCTCGACTCGAGATCCCGTGTGGCTGGAGATCAAGAAGTCGCGGAACAATTTTATTGTATCGCTAAGCCTTCGAACTTGGGTGGACTGACGGACGAACCTGTTTAGATTTATAGAGGAAGAAAGAAAACTAGGCGCTCTCTTACTGTTTGAGTAATTAAGTCATTCGTTCGCGACGTAGTCCTCCAAACACAGATGTTTCGTCTCGTCAAAATATCGACATTCATCGTCGAAGGGTTAAAGAATCATTTCTTTATCCATCAGTCATCTCGCGTTTTGTCATTCGCCAGTTTTGTCGTTAAAGAATCTCTTCAACGCGATAATTCCCAGATTCCGCGACTAATTGGAGGGATACTCCATATCTATGTTTCCTTTTAAGTATAATAATTCATTGCAGAAGAATAATAGTTACTTTGAATTGGAAAATCTTCACCGCGAAGTCTGGCACGTTGTTTTAACCTCTTGCGCGAGACGCTTCTGTTTCAAAATGGTCAACGATGCTTTTCACACATTGATAATCTTGTTGCATCGCATATATTACATTGTTTCGGAATGCATCACTCTATACAAAATGATTAACAAATGAAATTTTGCACATCTGCGTAAAATAGGTAACAACAAAATTCGCGCGAGACTTTGTCGAATCTGTAAATCCATTTCCAGCGCAAGTGGTTAAGGCAATTATTGCAAGCTCCATCTGTTTCAACAATTTCCTCTACATTTATTTGTAGTCTCACAATTGTACCATTTAAAGGTAACATCTCAATGACTCCTAAATATTCTTGAATAAATAAATAAATCGTCTTAAGCTGCAATTGAATGAACTAACGTCGACGTGAACCTCAAACTGAGAAACCAAGAGCACTTCGAACAAAGGGTTAACATTCCTTTGCGAGACGAAGACGATGATTGAGACTAATTCGAAATCACCAGTACACTGAGGAACAAAGCTTTTATTCTAATGATACACGTATCGAGACATTATACAAAGTTTAACGTTAAATATCACATTCTATAGTTTCACTGAGTCACATCAAGTGGTGAGTCACCTCTTAACCGCAAAGGGTTTTTTCCCGGAAAATCGAAATGTAAATCAAAGAACAGACTCGTCTCAAAAACAGCATCATCATTACCAAATAAGCAACGTTCTCCAGTGTGTACTCTCCATAGTGTAAATCCCGAATCGTGGATCGAGACGAAGCTTCGATCAGGAAAGATCGGTGCGACGCTAACGCGATGGCAGAACGTGGAAATGAGCGCGATCTAGAGCAGAATGCAGGATTCGTCGGACATACATACAGTGTCGCCGGCCACGTCGGAGAATACAGAATACAGAATGCAGACTGCCGATTATAGATTACCATCTTGCAGAACGACCGCGCGTCACGAACGTCGTAACCATTTCTCTTCGGAATTGATACTCGTCCGACAACCAATCTACTTTCTGCGATTCGCCGGAGAACGAAAAACCATGTTGCCACGTCATATCGTTCTAATTGATTATCGTAAAACACGGCACCGGCGAATTTCCTATTTAAACGGGCAGCGTGAGCTGTAGGATAGAAAGTTGGTTGCTTAATGTTCTTAACGATTGCTGCATGAAATTTCAGACTGGAGTTTCTTTGGAAATTGAGAATCACTGCATAGAAGCTTAACACTCCAAACATTCTTTAAAACCACAAATAGAGAAATGTATAAATTAAGAAACAAAGTTATTTTAAATATTTCACGTAGCCTTAGCTGGTTGTTTTGTGATCAGCAACTGCTAATTTTTATAGTAAAATGAGAAATATAACATTTCTTAGATCCTTTTCCTTAGTGCAAAATTTGGATGTGTAAATCTAATAATTGTAATATTATTCCTGGTGCAATATTGGAGCATACTACTAATAATAATAATTATAAATTTCAGCAGCAAACTGAATTGCAAATCAATTGATATCTCGACAGATGCACTCTCGGAGTTTCTATAATTTCAAAATTCAATTGAACTACTCGGTAGGTTGCTAACCCCTTGCCCTATGATCTATTTTCCAACTGTGATCGATACAGCTTCATCACTAATATTTATTGATAATAGAAGAATAATATGTAATTATAATTCAAAGTACTTGAGTAATATTTATGTTAAATTCTATTTAAAATCTTCACGAGTCTCACACGTTATTCTAAGGCAAGGGGTTAAGGGAAAGTAATGAAGGTTTAAATGATTTCTTAGACAGAATGCTATAGAACACTAAAAGTCGTATACTGGCGCTAATTGCCTAATCATTGGTTCCAAATGGCTTCCTCTTACATTAGAAACAAGAGTACTTCGATTTTCACTTGACATTTAACCCTCCGAAGATTCTCTGAAATATAAATCAAATCTCTAAACAATACAAAGTAATTAAACCATTTATTCACAACTCATCACAAACAAGATGTCACCTCGTCAAAGCATCGAAACTCAGCAAAGGGTCATCGAAACAAGATGGCGAATCAGTATCTGATACGTCCACATTCTCCTAGGTTGTAATAAAAGGGCAGATTTTAGTAGGAAATACGTCAGTGGCGTGTATCACGCGACACGAGGTTACGAGAGTGAGGCAACGGTGGTTCTAATGCGTTTGCTGAAACCAATGTAATTGCGGAGGGAAAAGAAAATGGCGGTAGACGAGAGACGAGGAAGAAAGCAGAAGCAGCGCGAGGCGGGGGATTAAAACGAGCGTCGTACTGCGGTGAAAAGGGAGTTCAAGGCGCGTTTCCATTACTTCATTAGCAAGGCTGAAAGGTACAGGACAATGGGGCGCCCTCGGTGGGTTGACATGACCGAGAGCCGCAGGATATCTCGATCGTTCCGGACGCCAGCAGCGAACGAGACGGTGGAACCGATCCCTTCGATCCGCAAAAAAACCTTAGAGCTTTCTCGCTGCGATCGCGTAGGTTTCATTAACCCTTAGCACTCCGCATTTTGTGATATGTCAACTACCAATTTTTATAGTAGTACTGAAAATTAATAATATTTCTAGACCTTTAATCCCCTTTTTAGTACAAACTTTGTATATTTAGGAGATCTAATAATCTCAGTTTTCTTAAAATTTATTGAAATATTTAATATTAGAACTGGTGCAATATTGGAGACAGAGTTCAAAGGGTTAAACGAATTTATCTGAATTGTAGGTCCTCTTAGCGGTGACACTACTAATGCTCGATACCAAATTGTTCGACATTGACTGCCAGTTAACTCTTGGACGAAGATTGTTAATTAAAATTTCTGCTAAATTAAACGCTGAATACTTAAATCATAAAGAATGAGGAAACTGTGTAATGATTTCTTGCTATTTAAGTAGTTAAATCATTTGTTTGCGACTTGGTATTCCAAATATGGAAGTTTCATCTAAAAAATGCCGACATTCGTCAAAGATTAACACGTTGAAATCGAATTACTATAGTTCCTTGAATTAAACGATGATTATTTGAAAATGCTGCCTAATGCGATGACATTCAGTTAGATGAACGCGCAGTAATAATAATTTAATCATTTGTTTGCGACTTGGTATTCCAAATATGGAAGTTTCATCTCAGAAATGCCGACATTCGTCCGATAAGGGTTAACTCGCTGAGTCCCATGGAATTTGTTTGAATTTTTACGTTTTCGACTAGGATAGAAATAAAATATTTAATATCTTTTGTTTGAAAGTATGAATTCTATCCTTAAAGCTTGTTTCAAATTCAGGAAGTATTGAATTATTCAGAAATAAGAATGTTTTGGTGTGCGTTTGAATGATGTGTGGAAAATGGAATAATTTCAGGGTAGTCCCTTCAATTAATATTATTCCTGCTGCAATATTGGAGAGTTCAAAGGGTTAATAGACTCTGTATCACACAAAATTCATTTCACAGTCGACTCGCGCGAATTAAAGAATATATTAGAACGCATAAACATCGACAGCCTACTTACCGATAAACTTTCTCCGCGAGCAACTGATTGGCAATTCGAGACGGAGACGATTATCGTCGGTTCTAGATATTAATCAGTTCATTTTACGGTTTCCGTAATTCGATCGGAAAGCGCACTACTTTGTTCGTTATACTATCTCCTTCACGCGTCTTCGTTACATTTCGTTACTTCGCGTCTCTCATTTCTACAACAACTGGAAGCGAAACTGGATTTTCCTTCGATGGAAAGTAAATTATAATACGAAGTCTGTAAACGCGTTTAAGCTTTAATCGAGAAACATAAAAAGAATAATCTAATGAAACTCCGCTGCGAAACGTACCTCGCGAGGTCATAAAAATAGCGCGGGGAATCCTTTACGCTTTAACACTTTGACTGCGTCACCCGAATCTGGGTCACAGCGTTTTTAACATAAACTTGGAAATTCATTTTCTCGTGTACATCGAAGCATTCTATTGTATGAACGATATAGAAGGAATTTCCGTGAAGAATCCTCTAATTGCAAAGAAAACCATGGCAGTTTCGAATAGTTTATTCAGCCGACCTATTAACCCTTTGCACTCGGACATGTTTCGTTAGATTTCAAGATTTTTCAGTTGTAGATTAGTTGAGAGAACACACATAAATTAATTATTTCAATATTCCACTTATTTATGAATTACACAAAGCTTAACCCTTTCCACAAATTTTCACTAGAAATACTCAATATTTCCTAATGAGCTGCAGATGAGATTTTCCAAAATTGATTTGACAAGAAGTCGCACATATTTTCTTTAGAAACTATTTTCCTTCAATATTTCATATTAATGCATTATACAAAGTTGAATATTAAACCTCAAACTTTAATTTAGCTGTGTCAAATCAATTGGCGACTGAGAGACAGATAATTAATTACTATGAGATTATTCAAGAAACTGATTCAGCAAGAATTGTAAATCATGCACAAGTTTCTATAGAATCTAAAAGTTTTAATTACTCGGTTTATTGTTAACTATACGTAGTTACTAAGCAATATGCTTGATCGATTCCTACTTACGACTTTCTTCCGAATCATTAGACGAAACAATCGAAGATCGAGGAATCTCCTAAGCCGTTAATTCCGCATGTGTTCTCTCGCATTCCTCTGACTCATCCGGCGAACATTCGTCTTCCATTTCTGATGCACTTATTATCCGGTGATAGTCGGCTCGCGGCTGTCATCGGGAATTACTGTGTCACGAGTGCAACGATTGTCAGACGTTGTTATCCCAACGATCTGTTATTACCGAGGCGTATTGTGCGCGGAATACAAAGTGACAGAACGTGATCAGTGCCGGCGTTAAACGAAAAACCTGTTATTTAAGAGCACCGCGAGCAATCGTTTCCCCGTTACTTCTCCATTATGGCCGCGCCATCGAGGAAATGCGAACGTGACTTTTGTTTACCGGGCTTACGGTCTTCTCGGGGAAAAAATGGCCGCCGCGCGACTCGAGACGCCAGCAGCGTTTCAACCTTCGGACGAATGTCGACATTTCGGAAATGAAATTTTTGTATTTGGAGAATTGATAATCTAATCACTGTAACTTATTTCTAATTATAAGAATTGCAATTTCTCGAGAAGTACAGAAATTGTGTCAACTCGCCATTTTGTTTGATACGAAAGAACTTAGAATAGAATAGTTCTATCCCTTAATTTCTATATTATTTATATTAATTATAAAACATCATTGATGTTTCATTAGAAAATTAGGAATATATGTAGCGAAATTCTCGAGTGCAAAGGATTAATGTGCAGAAAATATTTGCATTCGAATAAAATTTATCATCAGTACGTGAAATATTCAAAATAGTTTTGTTACTTAATTTATATATAATATCTTGTTAAATTCATTCTAAAGAATCTTCTATAAACTTTCGAGTGCAAAGGGTTAACAAACCTTCCAGAAATTTTCATTTCCTATAACTTCACAATCGTCATTGGAAAAGTCAAGTACTGAATACATAAACTTGTAAAATTTTGAAAATTTGAAGGTTTCGACAGCTCGGCAACCGAATAAATGAACCGAATTGCTCACACGTCGAGGCCTCGATTTATTATTTATCCGCGTATTAATAATGCCGAGCGCGAGCCGTCTACTTTTATTAAATAATTTTAATATCCGTGTAAACACGCGCCGCGATATATCATCCGGTAATACTCTTATCGCGAGCCGTGAAGTAAGGAGAATTGGAAAGAGGAGGAACATTTTTCACTTGCCCGAATGATATACTGTCTCTGCCGCTGGGATACCCTTCTGCTCTTATGCAGAGAGGAGGATCGCTCTTCGAATTTCACCAAATTAGAAAATCTGACGTCCCCTGGCTGGATATAATTTCACCCGGGAAACGTAGCGTTCGCTGTTGTTTCTGGTTCAACCTTTCGCGAAATTATTCACTTAACAGCATCATTCGAGAATTCGATCGGTCTACAGGTTCTACGCGGGATTTTTAGTTTAACCCTTTGAACTCTGTCACCAATATTGCAACACTTATAATATTAAATGCTTTAATGAATCTTCACCAGTTCACTGTGGAATTTAGTTGGAAAAATCTCTGGTTTCGCAATAAAATCGAAAAATGGAGCGGAAAAAGATCGAGGCGAAACAAAGAAGAATTACATGTTTATGTGAAAAAATCAAGAATTCATGGAAGAATTAGTATCAAGCTTCACGATGACGTGTATACTCGTCAAACACAGTTAAAGAAACTACCTTAAAATCATTCGATTTTCCACACATCCGAATTTTGCACTGAGAAGGAAGATAGATCGAAATGTTATAGGAATACTATAAAAATTAGTTGCAGTTTTGATAGATTACAAAACATGGAGTTAAGGGTTAATTTCCTTCTTCTATATTATTTAGAGAATCATCGTCAAAGGGTTAATATTTCAAGTTGAACGTCCGTAATCTGGAAAGATGGACGTTGTTTACTTCGGAACATTACCGGAGCAGAGCGTAAGAATCGACGTCTTTAAGCGTCAGGAAGCGCGGAACTGTTTTAAAAACTCGCCGGAAGTTTTATTCCCTCGGCGTTTAAACTCCCGCCGCGGAAATTCCGTGCAGCTGCACCCACACCAGCGAACTTCCTTATTGAAAACTATTTGTTGTTTTCCGATTCGCGAACTCGCGAACGAAAAATTATACCGTTCCGCTGAATCGCGTCTTCGACTTCGCTGTTCGTTTGTGTTAACTAGTGTTTTACTTGTCCAACGTTTCGATGTTTGTTTCGAGATTCGTTCGCGATTACTAATTACTTGTAATATTAATCTTCTAAACGCTCAACTTTTCAGACGCACGCTACTTCTTTTGTAAATGGTACATTTTGTGTTTCGTTGTTACATGTTATAAATTAATTGCAGAAGATTCTTAGAAATATAAAACCTGCAGAGAATTTCAGTCGCCATTTGATTTGACCGAACAAAATGATCAAATTTAGAATTCAATATAAAATTTTCTATGATGTATCGAAATAAACTAGTTCTGTCACTGAATTTATACAAGCTATTTCTTTATATTAGTTAGAAAATCATTGATATTTCATCAGAAAATACTGATCATTTCTTGAGAAAAATATTCTCGAGTACAAAGGGTTAATTAAGACAAGCGCCGGACCTCTTAGAAAAGCTCACTCAATTAACCCATTGCACTGCACAAATTTTCACTAGAAATGCTCAATATTTCCTAATGAGCTGCAGACAAGATTTCCCAAAATTTGGCAAAAAGTCGCGCATACATTAAGGCAGGACACTATTTCCTTCAATATTTCATATTAACCAGTTAACTGCGGAATTTAGTTGGCAAAACCTCTGGTTCCGCAATAAAATCGAAAAATGGAGCGTGTACTCGTCGAAGGACGAATACGCAGAGTATATTTTAATGAAAGATCAAAGCGAAACAAAAAATTACGTGTTTATGCGAAAAACTAAAGAATTCATGAAAGAATTAGTATCAAGCTTCACGATGACGTGAATATTAAACCTCAAACTTTAATTTAGCTGCGTCAAATCAATGACTGAGAGTCACCTCCAGAGTGCCAAGGGTTAAACGGACGACAGATAATCAATTTTTATAAGTTTATTCAAGAGACTGCTTCACAATTTACAATTTATCTGCGTGAAATCAATGATTGTCGACTGAGAGGCGCCTCGGGTCTACAAAAACGCATCCCCCAATTCCAAAACCCCGGCGCAACTCGAACGTACGTTTCCCGGCATTCTTCCTGCATCACGTGCGCGCGGTAACTCGGAAAAGTCAATGTAGAGCAGGAATAGCTTCATTCTCGGCAGGTACAAGAATATTCTCGGGGAGGTTTCCAGTTTCCTTGGAGCTACATTTCGTTGCGAGCGCGAAACGATCGTTCACAGTAGCCAGTTTCGATTCTCGGCAGGCAGGGGCCGGCCGAAATTAAGGTTAATATGGCGGCGAGAGTGGCCGGGCGCGAAAGGTGCTATTTGTCCCCGGGGTCGATAGGAAGAACGAGTGGCTCGGCGCGTTCCGATGCCGTCTGGATATTCCAATACCGTCGACCGAAATAAAATAATGACGGAATCGCATTCAGCACTTTCTTTCCGGCCACTCTACGTGCCGGCCAGATATTGCCGGCTAACTTATGTTGTTTGAAAATTCCGCTGGATAGTGCTTTCGCTGGTACCTACATTCCTATTATGTCTCCCACGTGATTTTCGCTTTGAGGGCGCGCGATTTTACCACTCCGCCTCGTTTCACCTCGTTTCGCGAACGTGAGACCGCGCCGCCGGCCGGGATAAGGGGATCGAGGCTATTTTAATTCGACGGCAACTTATTTCGACCGATTTCCCGCTTACCAGCTACAGCTGTTATTTATCCTCGATGCGATTCAACTTTTACTGCTTCCGCTAATATCGCGAGTTATCCGCGCTGCGTATTCCTCGACTCGCGCGCTCGATCCATCGAGGTTCCTGTTTTTGACTTTATTTACTGCTCGGATTGTGAGTACGTTGCTGTGATGAATACAATAGTTCGAAAGTGTAAATCTGAGCAGAGAGGTGTAGGACAATAGAGTTTTAGTTTATTGCAGTGTTTTGTAATTTATCAGCGACTGTAATTTTTATGGTATCTAGTGAAAATGAAAAATTGTAACATTCCTTCGATCTTATTTTCCTTCTCAGTATTGGAAATATTCCTTCTCGAAATTTGGGGAAAATGGAATAATTTCGGGGTAGTTTCTTTGATTCGTTAAAATATTTGATAACTGCTGCAATATTGCAACATTGCTGCAATCAGAATCGACTGAAACTGATACTAAATAAATAATTAACCCTTTCTACTCTGACTCTCAGTCATTTGATTCGATACAACAAAGGAATTTGAATATTTCATATTTCAAATTAAACTTCGTTACATGAAATATCGAAATAACCCCTTTGCTTAATTTATCTGTGAATCATCGTTAAATCAGTTTCAAACAATATCACCTATATCTCGTTAAAAAGTGTTGAATATTTCCATTGAAGAACTTTCGAGTGCAAAGGTTTAAATAAATTTAGAAAAAGGGAGGAATACGTTGTGTCCGTAACATCGGTTTTTATTCCGCGCGCCTTTGATCGCTGTACGCATTCCGCGGATTCCTCAAGTTTTCGTTTCGCATTCTTTGTCGTTTTGCGGCTATAAAGTGGAAATGTCAGAGGCACGGAAGTATTCCGGGATAACCTTTAGACGAATTCGAATTCGTCGAATTAATGCGGGTAATAAAATAAATGTGCGTCGGTGAGGATAGCTAAATACTTTTAATCGTCTACGTTCGTTACTACGTTCGACCGATCGCTCTAATTTATTCGTCGAACATTTAACATTATATTTCCTCCATTTTGTAGATTTTGCACTATGAAATCGACATTCAACGTGTTAAACTTGATTCGAATTAATTATCCATTTAAAATATATTACAACAATATATCTGAGTTTCTTTTTCACTGAAAATTGCCAGCACAATTCAGTTTTCCAAAAATCAGCCAATCAGCAATGTAATAATCCGGTTCAATTACTAGTTTAACATTAATTCCAATCAAAATTTCGACTATTTTCACATTTTACAAAGAGCAACCTCCATTATAGCTCCGAAAAACCATGAAAATTTCGAGGAAAATGATTTTCCAGAAGTTTATCGACGTGACAGCGACGTTCGATTCGCAATGTAACATCGATAATCCGGTCCAATTACTACTCTAACATTAATTCATAACATTAATTCCAACCAAAATCACTATTTTCACACTTTAAAAAAATCAACCTCCATCATAGCTCCAAAAAACCATGAAAATTTCGGGGCAAATTTTCCAGAAGTTCGTCAACGTGACAGCGACGTCCGATTCGCGCTCAATTAAAGCTGCTTACGATTTTGGATTCCGGTAACGAGGTGGTCGCCGGGAAAATGAATTTCCCCGACACTTCGATAGTTCGTAATAAACGGTCGGAAGGGCCCTCCGACACTATCCTCGCGCGCGACGAGTGTGTTGCACGCGCGATCGTTATCTCCGGCAAAGTGGTAACGTTTTGTTTTTAAATTTTTCCCAATTACAACTGCCGCGCGCGGTTTCGAGTGTCCTCGACAGTTTGACGGAGTTTTAACGATCCGACATGGGGAATTGACTTCGTTATTATCATTGCGGTCCTCTCTGCGCGACACGCGCCACCTTATCTCGCGGATTAAAGAGCACGCCGACGAGAATCGTTCAGCGAGTCGATTGTTCTTGTTACCGTTGTTTCGAACCGTGTCACGCTGATTTTAATTGTGTATATTTACGTGTACGCTTCGGGATAATGAACGATCGTTTGCTGTAATTACTGTCGATGGAAGGTTTATACGAAAATATGTCGTTGTGAACTTTTCAGAAATCTAGTGTGATTAATGAATCTTATCCTTGATTTCAGATACAGTATGATTTTTATCTGCGATCGTTTGCTGTAATTATTGTCGCTTGGAAGGTTTATACGAAAATATGTTGGTTGCGTTGTAAACTTTACTGAAATCTACTGTAATTAATGAATCTGAGTAATGTTCTTGATTTCAGATCCAGTGTGATTTTTATGGATCGTTTGTCTAACACGTTAGATCGTTATAATTTCTAACTAATAAATCTAATGTCCTTGATTTCAGATTCATTTGTCTGATTCTTATGGATCGCTCGTGTAACACGTTAGGTCGTTAAATTTCTAATGCTATTCAATCATACAACGAAAACTTAAAAACTAACTATTTTGCTATTATCAATAATCTTCAAATGCAGTTTCCACTTTATGTAGGAAAATTTTGGTGCGTCTCCTAAACTGTTGATAATTGTTCATTACTTACGGATCAAAACTACTTTGCTACAATCAATTACCTTCAAACGAAATTTCCACATGTAGAACAGAAAATTTTGCGTTTCTTCCAAATTGACAATAAAATGTCACACATTAGTATCGAAAGTAAACAGTACAACGTGTTATCGATCGCCAGAAAAGTGTACCGATCCTTTGACAGACTGCGCCGAGCTCGTTGGCGTTGTTTTACATTCACTCTATATTTCAGCCGGGAGCTCATACGCGCGGCGGAGCAGAAGCAAAGCAATCTATTGCTTTCGCAGACTGTACACCAGATGGTTCTTAGGAAGCAAAGTGGAAGAAAATTGGATTTTTTTATTTATAGCGACGGCCATAGAGCAGCGTGGCGCCGGTATTACCTGGATATCGTTAAACAGAACAGCCGTACGATCCATTATTCCGGACGCGAGCTTAAGTTGTCGTTAACGACTGTTCGCGGAGCGTTGTTTACACGAGTCGCCGTTCCTAATCAACTTCCATACCTTTTCGTTCTGCTCCGATTTACGTGGTTATTGCAGAATGACGATGATCATCATTTAAAGACCGGTCTCGCTTTAATTGTCGAGCCTTTCGACTTACCTGAAACAGAAAGATAAGATTACGTTAGCTTGCGCAGCGGAATGGAGCTGTGTTTAGCTTTTGGTTAGGTTGTTTAGGGAGATGCAGCTTGTATTTTGTTTATCGATGTTTTTAGTTGGTGTGAAAGACGTCAATAGTTGCGATTTATTCAAATTAACTGTACTGATCAAAGGTATTGTCTTATTAGGGAATCTAGTGCGCTTGAAGCAGCGATGTTCGATTGGAGGATGTTTCGAGATTAGAGTGAGTCTTTAGTGATTTTTGAGTAAGTTTAATTATTACATTTCAACAGGAATTAGATATGTATCATTTTGATTCGCATCTTGTGGTGTTTAAGAGGAAATTCAACACTTCGTTCTCTGCGTTTGAGTAGAATTTCACGCTTAACAAAGTAATAATGACGTTTCAGGAATGTTATCATTCACCACGTAGAAACAGTGCCTCGTAGATGTAGAAATGGATGTGCAACGTATTACGTAATCTTCTCATAGAATCACAATTAACTGTTCATAGCGACCTGCATTCAATTCTTCAATAAGAATATTTCTAGGAGATAAGGTCTTTCTGCAGCGAATCAATAGAAATTCAAAGATTACAGCGAGCCAGGTTTTCGAGAATCCCACGATCATTCAGTGCCCGCGAGGAAAGGTCTCCGCGTTTATCAGTTAATTAGTCGATAAACCTGCCAGACGCGACCGAGCAATCCCGACTTTATGTACCATGTTTTCTCCGTTCCCGTTTTGCGTTCTACTCGAACGTTTTGAATGGCAATTCACCCGAGGGGAGCCCCGCGTGGCTTTCTCTTGTCCCTCCTTTGAAATTAGAACGCGCAGTAACATTAATTACCCCGATTCCATCGCGTGAATTCGAAAGATATTCTCCGCGTTGGCCGACTTCCGTGAACTTTTCGGGAAAATACAAGAAACTGGGGAACTTAACCCTTTGCCCTGTGATTTATCTCTCAACGATGATCGATTAACACTAGAACTACTGTACCAGTCAAAATGACTTTCGATTTTGTTTAGCAATTATCGATATCTTCGAAGCATTGAATATTCGAAATGATTTTGAAAATAAATAGTTTTACTAGAGTACTATAACGAATTTCTGAAACTGAGAATAATCTATTTTAGATAAATCTAAGATTCCGATTTGTTCGGCAAGGGGTTAAGTGCCTAAACGGAAACGGAGGAGTGAATTTTGAGCTGCCACGCAGTTTCCCGGACATGCACAATTTCCATTCTCGCGGCAGATATTTTCTGAAAGTAATTTAAAATACGCTGCGCGTAAAAGTTACTTCGCCGGGAGAACATAAAGTACTGCGGGTGAAACTGATATTCGTGTTCGTGAAGCTATGATGTACGTTCCGTGGCAAGTTCTTGCACCTTAGGTGGATTATAATGGAAGGATCTTGTTGTAGATAATTTTTGTAGATGATTTCTAATCGTCGCGTTCGTTATCGTTACAGCTGATTCTCACATTCTGCAGATTTTCTATAAAATTCTAGCTAGAATCGGTTCCTTTCTCCCCCGCACCAAGAAAATGGCAATAGTTTTCTATTCCCAGTTGAAATTTCACCAAATAAAGCTATCACCGCGATTCTATAACATATTCTCCATCGATCGAGCTTTCTTAATGAGCGTATTCTAAAATTACAGCTAAACTCCATGGAAATAGGTCGAAAAGTCCGGCTAAATCGCGAAGTAAAAGAATTCTCCGAACACGGCGCTGTATCGGCCAGAAAACGTAATCGACGAGGCGATGAAATATCAGCAGCGCGGAGTCGTGTCGCAACTGGCCGCTTCCGGTTTCGTAATAGCCGGCTCGTGGCTGCCGACGCGAAATGACACGGAAGCGGTTGTTCTCCAAACGAATCGCCTACAGTCCGGTCTACTTCGTGCTCCGATGCGTCGGTTCAATGCCGGTGATAATTTCAAAGGGAGCAGAAATTCCTCTTCGATTATCGTTCTTGCCCACTGAACGAAATGGAAAATACTCGAGATAACTGCCCCGGCTCGACACAAAAGTCGTAATCGCCGTGATAAACGCGCGCATCTCGGGGATTTCGCTGTTGCGTCACGTTTAGAGAGCTCGGCGCGAACACACCGACTAATCGGAGATCTCGAAATTTTCAGCGCGTCTTCGATTCAACTCGATCGAAGAATTTCTGCCGTTTGAAACACTCGTTTCGCGACCTTCGGACCGTTTCAAACGGATTCAATTGCAGTGTTCCTTCGTGTGACTCATTTAACCCTTTCGGAGCGAAATTCTGTCACGGTTTTCCAAATAAGTTTTTTAAAAACTCAATTTTCTTATTGCTTGTGAGTATTTTGTTTTTATATTCTTCACTGATACTATTAATTCGAGAAAAGTCTTTTAAATTTTTCTCTTTTCTCTCTTTTTAAATTTTCTTATTGCTGGTGAGTTTATTTTGTTTTTCTATACTTTACAGATACTGTTAATTCGAGAAAAGTCTTATCTTGACGACTGCTTTACTCAGAGTAACTGGTAAATGCTCATTATTATTATTATTATTATTATTGCACACATTGCTTAATGTAAAGTATGGTAATTTGGTCAAAATGACTCACTGCTGATTTCTTTGACCCTCTGCAGACGAATGTCGACATTTCGAGATGAAATTTCCATATTTAGAGTAGCTCGCGAACGAATGATCTAATTAGTCAACAGAGATCCCTACGTTTCCTTTCCTATCAATTCACAAATTACGTAATTTAGCTTCATCTGCCGAAGATTTTCATTTCAAAGTCCTTCAACATTCATTTCAACGCGTCCTTTCAATTAAAAACCGACCAACAAAAGATAAATAATATTTCCTCATCATCGGTTTCCTCAACTTTCCCAGGATCCAGTTCGATTCGTATCTCGAGTTTACTTTTTACGTGTTCCCAGACCGAGTAGTTTTATAGCGAAATTTTCGGTTGCTCGCGCAAAAACACACGGATTAAAGTCCGGCAGGCTTTGTGTCCCGGCGACTTTTTGCGGCGGTCTCGAGGGACGAGGAGGAGGAAGAGGCAGAGCGGCGTTTCATTCGTGATTACGTAATTATTCTTCACGAGGCAGACGTTCCGGCCGGGCGGGGGCAGACTGGTTTTTTTGCCGCGATCTTTCGCCGGTATTTTCGCCGGGCGCAGAAATACATCTTCTAATTTGCATAGTAAATTTGCCCACGACGGCGTAACGTTTCGAGGACTTCGGCCGGCGACGTAAGGACATCGTTTGCGAGCCCTTTCGCGGGCTCTGCGACGCTGAACCGAGTGTTTCTTCGTTTTAAAAAACATTTCGAGGATGGACGTTGTTACGGCGTACCTTCTCGATTTTCGATGCGTATCCGGAATAAAACTCAAATCAAAGTATTCGTATCGATCACAGTTGAGAAAGAAATAAAAGAAGCTGAAGTAATACCTAAGCTGAAATTTAAACCAATTCAAATCTTAATGAATCCACAGTTTTTATAATGAAATTTTCAAAAGTCAGTTTAAGTGCTTGGTAGTTCTAGTGTTAACTCCTTGAACTATGATTTCTTTCTCAATTCTGATTGATACGGCTAAAAATTAGCATATATTGTGCCTATATTTCCTTTTATGTGTAATAGTTGATTAGAGAGGAATAATATTTACTTTGAAGTCGAATGAACTGTTGAATCATGTTGAAAATCTTCACCACGAGTCTGACTCGTTGTAGGAGAAGGGGTTAACCCTTTGCACTCCGAATTTTTGAAAGTAATTACAAATACGTCGTCTTCCAAATACGAGCATTTCATCTGATGTCGACGTACAAATTACATTAATTTAGTTAAATTAAGTGCAAGGGGTTAATGCAACCTTCGACATATGAAACTAAACTACACGTCAATTGCTTAATTAATAGAAAAAGGGAAACTGATCCCTCGCTCGATTAATTAGATCATTTATCTACTCAGTCTTCCAAATCTGAAGATTCCATCTCAAACGTCGAAATTCGTCCGCAATCGTTGAAGATCGAGGAACATCCGTTGGTATCGGTAGATAATCTCGATGACGAATCAGCAGAAAGTTGAGTGACTTCGCGGCGATACAAATTCGAGAGTGCTCGGCGGCCAGAGGCTCGGATAATACGCAAAAGAGAAGCTTAAAAAGTAATTACCGGCGAGGAGGGCGAGCCGGTTAAAAATTGGCGTATATAAAAAGTTTTCTAATTTCAGAAGCTAAGGACCGCGGAACAAAATGGAAGGTGCGCAGTGCTCCAACGTGTACGATCTTTTCGAATTCCGAAGTGAAACGTAGATTTGTCGATGGAAAAAAGCTCCGAGCAATCTACGATCTTCACAAGCAAAGCGCAGAGGGAAGATGAAATTCTAGCGTAAATATTGAACCGACGCTCGAGTCGCTTCGTGTCGTTCTGTTTCGGAAGCATTCACTATTTAGAGGGAAACGTAAACAATCTCGTTCCTCGGAGGAAAAGCTTCGGAGGATGTATCAATTGCTTAACACGTGTACCACCGGTGCCTCATAGTTATTCTCGATGGAAACGAAGGAACTCATAAGTATGCGGTTCAATTCAAGACGCAAATACACAAACTAAGACAGTAAGTCTAAGAAACTAAGTAAAAGTAAAACTGAGAGACTAAGTCTACACAGAAGTAGACTTTCGTTGAATCTCCAATCACTTTTCAAAGAGTATTAACGGAATTCCACGCGGACAAAAGAAACACCAGTAAGATATCATATTAGACAGTGCGTAGAGTTCAAAAGGTTAAGAGCCAAGATTAGGTACATGGACAAGTATTATTCCATTTGACTGAATATGTTTCTATTCAACTTCGTGCCACCATAAAGAAACAATCTAAATGAATTCCTACAAATTCCTCAAACAATCTAAATGATTTCCATTGCATTAGAACCTAAACAGTTGTAATAATAACTAAGTCAAGTTGTTACCTCTATCGTATCCATTAAATTCATAGAAAGAGGTTCATAGAAACCAGAAAATTTGTCGTCTCAGCCACTACATGATCCCATAGAAAAGTGAAATTGAACAAGTTCCCGATACATGACTCGAGTGGACGACGGAAAGGCGAATGCTAATTAGACCGGTCGGACTTTCCTCGGAAGTTTCATTAATGTATGAACCGGCAATTATCGGCGGGATCGGTGCGCGAACGTGCTCGATACGTCGAGTGCGCCGCGACTTCCTTGAATCGGAAAGACGTTTAAATGCTCTCCGGCGCACTCGAGCAACCGCAAACAGCGTCTTGAAAATTTGTGGTAATGCGCCGCCGCCGCTCTAATGGAATCACGCCGCGTTCCTCCGTATGTTCCGGCGAGTTCACCGCCGGGAATTGCAGTTAAACTTTACTAGATTCGAGATGTTTTGCTGATGTAAACTTCGCGATACACTTCCGGCAGCGTTCGCCGGGTAATCGGATTTTCGCTCGATGACCGGCCAGTCGAACTGCTGGAAACGTTACGTGTTCGCTGGAATTTTCGAGGATCAAACGAGACCAAAAACCGCTGCCACTCGAGCCGTTCGCGTTGCTGCGCTCGGACTGTACAATATGGCCGAACGAATGGCAGTCTGAGAAATCTCGAGCCAAGATGGCGGCGCGTGGAATATACTGTAAAGTCTAGAATGAGCTTTGAAAATTCTCTATTTGGAAGCTGTAATCAATTCGAATCGAATTGAAAGTTTCTTTAAATGCTCTGGTAGTTAGCAAAGTTGCATAGCTAAGTGTCTTTATTAAAAACGAGATTTCTCATCAGTACGCAATGTGTTAAAGGCGCAATTTCGCAAAGAACTTCGTGAAAGTCTTCAATATTCAATCTCCTAGCTTCGAAAAAACTACTTAAGGATTTTTGTGTTTTTCAAAAATAAAACATGTTTAAACACCATTTAATACCACAATACCGATGATTCGGCTGGGTTTGGTATTAAGTAAGATTTGCTACGTGTAATTATCAGAACATTGATAATTAAGTCGAGAGGAATGTGGAAATATTGAAAGTATCAGGAAAGTTCCCTCGACTGCGAATGCTTAATGAAAACAGTAAGAACAATATATTTAAATAATCAATTCCAGAGAAATACAGAGAATTACAAATTACACATCGTCTGTTCAGATCATCGAAAAGGAGAAACTACTGATCTGCTGCTTCAGTAATTAAATCATTTGTTCGCGACAACGCAAGATTCTCCATTACGCGCAATGTGTTCACTCTGAAATTCGCCACAATTCGTCAAGCGTATCAATGCGACTCACCCGAATGCATAATTAACCTGTTGGCTATGGAGTTTAATTTCAAAAATTTCAGATAATAAAGTGTCTACTCGGTAAACGCACGCCAAATGCATCTATAATACATTCTAACGAAGAACTAAAGCGAAACGAAGAAGAAGTATATGTTTATCCGAAGAAATAAATAATTTAGCATTGAAACAGCATTATTATTGCACGCTGAGCTCGTTCGTAATACAGAAATATCTTCAAATAATCGTTAATTGAAATGAACTGTAATTCAACGTGTTAATCCTTTGAAACTTCTCTGAAACATAAAATCCTCAACAGACGAAGCTAAATTACACACCAATCACTCGAACAACAGAAAAATAGGAAACTACGCACCGATCTCTTGATGATTTAGTAACTAAATCATTTGTTTGCTATTCAGTGAAATATCTTTTTCTCTGAAATAGACAAAACCAACAGACGCAGCTAAATCATACATCAATCACTCGAACAATAGAAAAATCGGAAACTACGTACTCGCTATCCGAGTAATTAAATCATCTGTAAATCATCTTCCAAATATGAAAATTTCATCTCGTCGAAACTACTACAGAAATCGATTCAACAAAACTGAAATGTAAATCACTAATCTGAATATTTCGAGAAGTCTAGAAATTTCCAAAACGATTCAGTTGAAAGTGCGCACGAGGTCGGCGCATGGCGAAGCTCCCGCATGAGCCGGGAATCTATCAAAATGAGAATGTCCGGAGACATCGATTCAGCGAGGAGGACGGCGAGGCACGTGCGAGCTCGTCATTTCGTGGCTCTCGTTTAAGGACACGTCTGGCGAATCCCGAGACCGATGGCTCGCTCGTGACGATTTTTTAGGATGGCTGAGTGTCGTGGGATTGCTTGATCCCCGGCCGTCAGATTTCTACTCCGGCGGAGCGGCGCCTGAAAAATGCGAGAGCGAAGAGGAGAGAGAGGAACGAGAACTCTCGACTGCAGTCTCAAGGAATAGGACGCCGGAACCAGTCTGGCGCGGTGTTTCGCCGGCTATTGTTAACGCCGCGGACGAGTTTCGATGCTGAAACGATGGAATGCCGCGTGTCGCAAATTCTTGAATATTTCGGAGCAATCCCGATCTTGGTTTCTCCAGGTGCGAAGCTCAGATGGAAGAGACCGAAATTTGATGTGGAGAACGAAAATTGGGTAAATTTGTGAGTTGATGCATTGATAGTTTGATTTAGGTGAGAAACCGTTCTGCAGTGGAGAAAAATGAAGGTTCTCGAAGGACGAATACGTAGATTTTAATTGAAACGTATGAAAGCTTCAATATATGATGCTAAATTACATGTCGATTGATTAGTTAATAGGGAAAAGAAACTACGGTCTGATCTCTTGATGTTCGAGTAATTAAATCATTTGTTCGCGAGTTAGTCTTCTAAATACGAACGTTTCATCTTATAGAAATGCCGAAATCCGCGAAAGGTTAATGAGAGATCGAAGCGAAACAAAGAATTACATGTTTATGTGAAAACATAAAGAAAACATAAACATAAAGAAAATTAAACTGATCCTACGGATGTATATATTAATCACAGAAAGATTCTATGAGATACTTTTGTGATTACTTTCATAGATTACAGTGTAATGCGCAGATCACGGACATTGCAGAAATATTCTAAACGATTTTGAAAATAAATAGTTTCATTTCATATAATGAATGTCTGAAGAAACAGAAGATAATCTATTATTACAATTTTTATGAGAATTGCACATTAATCGTGTTAAATGCTAGTTCTAGTGTTAAGCATCACTGATGGCCGCCGCATCTGAGCTCGTCCGTAAACAAAATGGCGTACGGTACAAAGGTTGGCTTGACGAAATCCAACTAGATCACGAAAATTGCAGGGTGCCTAAATTCATTCATTAACCATTGACATTTATCATAAACATTAGGAAACACGTGTTATATTTCGAAAACAAGTGAACTCAAGAAATTTTGACGAGAACTAAATTGATACGTACAATCTATACACCATGTACATTAATTACAGAAATATTCCACGAGATATTTTCGTAATTACTTCCACAGAGTATTTAATGCGCAGAATAGACGAAATTCAACTAGATCTCGAAAATTGCAAGATGCCAAAATTCATTCATTAACCATTGACATTTAGAATATATACAGATTATATTTAGAAAACAGGTGAACTCGAGAGAAATTAACATTAATTACAGAAAGATTGCACGAGATATTTTCGTAATTACTTCCAGAGTGCAGTGTCTAATGCGCAGAATAGACGAAACGATACACTTCCTTTCTTGTTTTCTGTTTAGTGGAAGTTGAAGTAATTTCTTCTGAAAGCGCAGCGTAGGAGAAGCGCAAAGCCGCGTTTACAAGGCTCAAAGAGTTTTTCGCCGGTGGTGGAAGGCAACGTACGCGGTAAAGCAGGCAACACGTACCGCCTTAAGACGTGTCTCCGAGCTCGCCTCGCGACAACATAATAGGTGCTTCATTTTGCACTGAAAGCAGTTTCTCCCCTGGCTCTAATTTAGTCGTCGGAATTCCATGGTTCTTCATTTCATGGCTCGCTCTTCAGCGACGAGATTCGTGCCCTATTGGTTTACTTTGCTGGCCGAGCCATCGATCGCGAATCCGTCCGCTCAATTCAACACGATCGCGTCGATGATCGTTTCGTCAGCCACTCTATCGAGTGTTTAAATCGTGCCATGTGACTCTCGAATGATTAAAGTATTGTCTTTGTCTATAGGACCAAAATTTATGGAAATGAAGTAATCAGAAAATTTAAGGGGAGTTCAAATGGGGTCACATCGGGGTCAAACCGACCAATTCCTCATTTCGAGGAATGATTAAAGTATTGTCTTTGTTTATAGAACCCAAGTATTAAAAGCTCAAGAAACTTTTAGAAATGCAGTATGACATAGTCAGAATTTAAAGAAAGTTCAAATGTCAAAGTCACATTGGTCAAAATGACCAATTCCTAATTTCTTCAGTTAATTATTGCAAAGGCACAGACACTTTACAGAATGATTAAATTTAGCAATATCTAAATTGAGATAAACCAATTGAAACCTTAGATTCACGGTTTTATTTGTAAAGAAATTTGAAGACGATTTAAATGCTCGGTAGTTCTAGTGTTAATTAATCTTTATCTTTATTGTCCTAGAAAAAATATTGATATACACAGTAGTTTCGATTATTCAATCACCATTATCACAGTATTATCCCTAAAATACCATTAAACTGTAAAAAATCACCAAAACTTTTGCAATTATTAAAACGACAGGTGTTTCTCTGCGAGAAGATTAAGAAATTTGATTCAGCAATACGCAGACTCAATGGTAAACCAATTAAAATCTTAACCCTTCGCTTCAACTAATCGACAGAAATGAAACTACGTACTGCTCTCGCTGTCTTAATGATTAAATCATTCGTTTGTGCCGAATTCGTCTGCAAAGGTTAATAGACGCATTTCTGGAGTTTCCGAATTCCAAGAACTCTATCTGCTCGATAGTTAGACGACGATCTAGATGAAAATTTTCAATTCCCAGCGAAACGATTGTAAATGTTTTGTCAGTGGAAGGAATGTTCCATTGATTACCGAAGTGTTAAGAAAAAATAATCCTGAGAAATTCCATTGATGAAAGATGAAGCGCCTCATTAAGGAACGGATTCCCGGAGTAGGAATATCTTTAATGCCCGTGGAAGGTATTATTTGCCTGTTCATTGCGCGGTTCCTCGGCCTTTATATTATTCAACATATTGCCGTGGATCCCCGCGCATTGAATAAGGGAATTTTATATACCAATAAAGCGGCGTGTAGCGGCCCGGCCAGAAGCTCCGCTAATACATCAGGGATAAAGCGAAATCCTTCGATGAATAGCTTTGTCTCAGAGCCCCGCTCACAACTGATCCCATTAATTGAATCCTCAATACTCTTTAAATTGATTCGATTAACAGAAAAATCCCTGCCGGCCAGATGAAAGCAGGTTTTCGCCGCGGTTCATTATGATTTTAATACGATTTTAATTATCACCGGCCGCTGCGACCCGCCGAATCGAACTGGCAACGAAGAAACACGCGGAAACCACCGCGGCTCATTCCGCTTTTATATTTTCGCAGGAGAGTCGAGCTGTTCCGCGTTGATTGAGAAATCTCCTTCCTTTTTCTTTATTATTTATATCGGCGTTCGCCAGGATTCACGCGTTGAACAGTTTACGAAATTGAAATGAATGTTGTGTAACGTCGGAACTCAGTTCCAAAGACTAGATCTGTGTTTGTTCTTGTTAATTATTCTTTTCGAGTGCTTCGAATTTAACCCTTTGCGGACGAATGTCAGCATTTTGCAGAGATCAAAGTTCCAGTTGTGAACAAATGATTTAACTGTTCGAACAGCAAGAAATCAATACACTTCCTTATTCTCTATGACTTGAGCATTAAGTGTTTAATTTAGCAGAATTTGGAAAAGGTTTTGTATACTTTCAACAATTTTCCTGCTACAAAAGTGAACGTAAGATTGAAAAGATGCTTAACACTGAAACTACCAAGCAGTTAACCAGTTAACTGTGTTAAAACTCTTAATGGTGCTAACATGGCGTACAGTCGGCCAGCCCTGTTCTATGTGAACCTTTGCTTTGAAGTGTAATTATTGGTAACAGAGGAATAACATATTGAATTCAAACAAGTGGAAGAACATTTATATTTGTTGGACTGTCGAAATCTTCATGAGACAGGTTTCGATATCTTCGAAGCATTGAATATTCGAAATGATTTTGAAACTAAATAGCTTCATTTGAGTACTATAATGATTTCTAAAGAAATGAAAATAATCTATTGTTACAATTTTTATTGGAATCGCATATGAATCGTATGAAATGCTAGTTCTAGTGTTCAAACAGCGAGAGATCACGTAGTTTCCTTTCCTATCAATTCACAAATTAACACGTAATTTAGCTTCATCTGTTGACGATTTTCACTTCGAAGAATCTCCGTCCAATACACACGCTTATCGAATCTTCGAAGCAATAAAGCATTTCCCACAAACTGTTCAACATTCATTTCAACGCGTACTTTCAATAAAAACCCACCAATAAAAGATGAATATTTCTAGTCTTCATCATCGGTTTCCTCCATTCTCCGAGGATCTAGCATCTGTCGTGAACAAAACGGCGTACAAAGGTAGCCTCTCTACCGTCGCTACCAATTCTAGAAGCAAAAGTGTGAAAGCGAAAGCGAAAGCTAAGAAACAAGCTCGCGAAAACCGCGCGTCAGCGGTGGGCAGACGAGCAGAAGGGGCGAGCGAGTCGTTTCCGGGCGAACAATAGGAAATGAGGAAACGGGAAAATAAACGGGGGAGCCGTAGAAAATTAGGAATGAGTATCTAATAACTGAAAAATGTGTCCCGGTATCCCGGGAGCGGCGGGCGGAGAAGAACGTGCGGGGAAAGTCAATGAGGGGCCGCCGCGGCCGACGACGAGACGGCGCAGGAATGAGAGTCGTACGAGAGGAATGACAATGGTACGAGCCATGGAGAGGGTTTAAAACTTCAACCCCTCGTGGAAAATTTACAGTGGGTTGGATCCAGCGCGTCATTAAACACGTTGTTTCATAATTCATGCTACGATATATCCGCTCCCTCGTTCCGCGGATCCTCTCCGAGCGATTCGAATTTCGGGCCTCCGCGTGACCGTTTCGCTACGGCTAGACCGCTCGATTCCACTTTCGCAATTAGTCTGCTAACCTTGCGCACGCTTCTCCCTTGATTTTCTTGTATTAATGGAATTTATATGTTTAAAGGAAACAGGAATATTGAATAATTTTTGGTTCGATCTTTCGCTTAAAAGTGATGAATGAGTACGAGGGATTTTGGATTTCTCTGATGATTTAGCTTTAACCCTTTGAACTCTGAAATTATACACTGATCTCTTGCTTGGGTAATCGAATCATTTGCGACTTTTCCAAATCTGAACATTTCGTCTCACCGAAATGCCGACATCCAATAGATGAATGACGCGACAGTGTGTGAGCGCGTTTTGAATGAATGTTCAAAGCATTGGAATATTATAGATTACATTGATTTTCTCTATATGTTAATAATGTTCGTTTTTTTATGAATCTAGAATATTCCAAATATATGTGAAGTTAATGCATGGGTGTGATAATCATAATGTGTGAGTGAGACAAGAGCATCTGAGTATATAAATAGTGTGTGCGTTGTTTGAGTTAGTGTTTTATTGTGAGTTGTCAAGAAATAATTATACTGCTCCTAATAAAATTCTCTTTCTCCTACAATATTGAATTGAATTGAAAGTTTGCTGCGTCGAATCAGTGCAGAATTAACTTCAATCATTTTATTTTCATCAATTTCGATTGCTCAAATGAGAAAGGAAATCACAGGGCCGGTGTAAACGCGTCAATTTCGAATTTGGCCAGCGCGGTGAAAGCAAGAAAATCCGGAATCGTGGACGCTGCTCAGTTACGGTGGCGAAGTTTGACTTGGTCCGGAGTTCATGGCGGAATCAATGCACGGGAAAGTTTGTTCCGCCCACAGGGAAGTTAATTTCATTTCATTGACAAGCAGAAACAGAATCGAGTACGATCCAAGTTTCGGCAGGTAAGAAACCGCTCTTAAAGCGCGGTATCCGCTTACAGGCTCGTCCGGCCAATTGAATATTTTACGACTTTACCTTGTTAAACGTCCGGCCGAGTACGAGCGGCCCTGGACTCGTGCTTTTTTTTTGCGAATGTATAATCTTCCTCGTTCCCCCGGTCAATTATTGATCTCTCGGAACTCTTCGGGCTCGTTTCGAACCATTAACTTCGCTGGAATTGTATGTTTAACCCTTTGCGGACGGACATTTTCAGATTAGATGTTCATGTTTGCAACCTTGAGTCGCAAACAAATGATTTAATTAGTAAGTAGTTTCCCTTTTTCAATGATCTAAGCAATCGATCTATAATCTAGCTTCATCTGCCGGTTTTCTATATTTCAAATCTTCGTCTCCAAAGGGTTGAAACTACGTTCACCCCAATCGTGCCACGTTTTTCTAACGAATCACGGCGACTCTCAGTCACGAGAATAAAAGGAACGATTGAAAAGCGCAAGAGAACTTTTGGAAATGCGATATGAAATGAACAAACTTCAAAAGTTCAAATGTCAGTCAGTCAGATCGTACGATTAGGGTTCAAGTGATCAGAGCTTCAGAATTGCTTAACACTAGGTTTACGGGCATTTATTGTACACTTCACTCTATTAATACTAAAAGGATTGATGCTCGTTTATTTAGATTGTGGAAACTGGAGATTGGCGTAAACATTTACAAAATAATATTTCTAAAATCCAGTATGCGTCAATTTCACGCGTTCCGTAAACCTGGTGTTAACTATTCTATTGTTCCTAGAAAACTATGTGTTCGTTTCTATAAATCGCGAAAACTGTAGCTTCGAAACTCAAATATTGCAATGCGTATTCGCATAATTGCACAAACCAAGATCTACTTAAACTATTGCTAAATAACCTTTCAAAAATTCAACATCCGTCAAATTGGCACAGCAAGAAAACTGTCGAATAAAGACACTCATCAAAGCAAACAGCTAATACTTTGACGTGAATTAATTACTCCTAATGCTTGTTGAAACTATCGCTAAAAGTGAATTCCCATGAACGCAATGAATCCAACGATAGCAGAAAATATTCCACCGTAACCATAGTTAATCAATCCATTTTGATGGAAGTCGGTTCTACGAAAAGTAGATTATTTTTTACTACAGCATTGAAATAACGAAGGTATACAAGATGAAGCGAGCTCACGCTAGCGTAGAAGCGCGAGATGGAGAGAGAAGGAGGTACAAATTGCGCCGATATCTGTAATAACCGTGACAAGGTTCCAGCAACGTTTCAGCCACCGTGTACGATGGCTGCGCAGCTTTGCAAAGCCACTTTAAGGACGATATCGGAGGACAGGGGAGTCCATTACGAAGAAGTTGTGGTTTACATTGCCTCATCAGGAAGTCGTTAACCTAGCCCGCCGACACCTTCTGCCCTCTGCATTCACCCGCCCCTCTGGTGTCGCTCACCCTTGCACCCTTTAGTTATTCCCCGCGAGTAAGAACTTCTCTGATAGAGACCATCCAGTAACGTATCCGCTGGAACGGCCCCCATAAACCGGCGGAGGGACTTTTAAGAGAGCCCAGATAACTTCTATTTTTTCGGGGAGCCGGCCTTTCGGCTGCCACTAAATTCCCCGGCTTAATCTTCCTTAAGTTATCCAATTTATCTAAGAGATCCCAGATTCGCGATGTTCTTTCGAAGCGCGGTGCAGCTTGGTGGTGTATTACATTCTTCTGCATGCGATCTATTAACCCTTTGAACGTTGTCTCCAATATTGCAGCAGGAATAATAGATATTTGAATGAATCTTAGAGAAACTACCCTGCAATTATTAGATTTTTCACGCATCGAAATTTTGCACTAAGGAAAATAAAAGGAAGAAATGTTACAGCATTTTTCATTTTCTAATATAAAAATTAGTTGCAGTTGCTGATAGATTACAAAACATGGACTGCTAAGGGTTAAGATCTGATTTTTCAGTTGCTCTGCTTGTTTCGTGATAGTTTGCTTTGTTTTATCTTATTTTTCTACGTTCCTGTAGCTTTCTTTCGAGAATTTGACACGTTCTATCTTTCTTTTCGATATAACAGATTTTGTGTTCGTAAATTAGTAAAAGAAATATGAAAAACTCAACTTCGATGAATAATTATACCTACTCCTAATGGAAAAGAGTACAAAAATGCCTTTCTCTCAAAACAAAGCTCCATTCCTCTATCAAATGACAACTGATTGATCGTAATTCACTTTCCATGCGAATTCAGCTGATTTCGAGTTACAAGTTCTCGAAGGAAAATTATGAACCAACTTTGATTATAGATATAAATCTTACAATATATTTACAAACAAAATTTTATAGTTCAACAGCAAATTTTAAATGGCTCTCCAAAGCCCTCGAGTTCAAAGGGTTAAATATAACAAACATAAAACTGACTCAACGTTATGGCAACTAAATTATTGAATATATATTATAAAATTTACGTTACACAAGATTAACCGTTTGACTGCTGAGGAGCGCTATCGTTTTACCAAAATTGCGAATAATAAATAAATTCGAAATTAATTTGCTGTATTTGGAAAAAGGGAATTCACGCGCTTCGTACAGCAAACCACTCGTGTAAAGGATCATAAAATATTATTTGTGTTAATTTGAATGAACTATAAGTGCTTTTCACTAATTTTATCCACAAAATGAATGAAAACAAATTTAATGCAACATAAGTGAGTTTATCGTATGAAAAGTGTTTTCCATTTTTTCCCATACACACGCAATTAGTGCCGCAGTTTTGGTATATGTCCGAAAAAATCAGTCAGCAGCCGAACGATTACATTTGAGATCCGAAATTCTTATGGAAGTTGAAACATTGAAGTGTGGAGGTTCATAGGGCATTCGAGAGATGTCTATGACCGAGATATTCGTGGTGCGTACGAGGGAAGTTCGCGACGAAATCAACCGGGGGTAAGCCTCGAGAGGGTTCGCATCAAAGAAAACCAAATTCCCGGGAAGTTTTATCGATGCAAATATTCTTTTTGATTTAGATGTCGCCGAAATACATCACGTCAGACTCGCGTATGCGAAACAACTGCCCCTGAGCGTGTCGTTGCCCATGGGAGAGCGCTTCGCAGATAACTGAATTCCAAACTCGTGCCCCCTGACTTTCATATTTTTCCCGGCTATCGCGCGCTACCGGAGAAATATCCTTCTTGAACGATCCTGTGGTAGGCTATAAATAAAAACCGCCGATAGACAAGGCTGCTATTTGTTATTAACCCTTTGAACTCGAGAGGCGACCCTTGAATGTCGACATTTCGAGATGAAACGTTCAGATTTGGAAGACGATGAGTCGCAGGTGAATGATTTAACATGTGCACTGCCATAAGAATTTTAGGAATTCTATATAATATTCTCTATTCTTTTATAACAATGACAAATCTTGTAGTAACCCATTCGCTAGCATAGAATGTGTGATTTCATTTGTACTTTCAATTTATTTTGCTTTATTACGATACATTTCAAATACAACCAGGATTGCACCAAACTGGCAATCTCTTGCTACAAAATCTAGCAACAAACTAGCAGACAAAATGAATGCAATGTCTATACGTAACTGAGTTACGTCATTGTTATTGTAAGTTTATCTCGTTGAATGCCACTGCGTCAGATAGTATCGTTTATAATACAGTTTTCATAAACATCGTTTAATCGAATGATCAATTTCGAATTCTCTTTGCAACGCCATGGATTTCAGAGAAAAGGCTTATTTCTTGAATGATAATCATCAGCAACGGTTGCTCGCTCTACATTATGCCAACAAGAGATCTATTGTCACTGAGGAAGCAATATTTGCTGCCAGAATGAAGCTAGACATCGAATCAAATCGATAGACTCGCATTTTAAGCCAGACACCTTCATCTGTTTCCGAAAATTAATCCAACAAATTACTAAACGAATGTTGATACAAGCAGCTGAATTACAAAACTTCGTTGGCATAAGAAACGTCACGTAATTTCAATGCGAATGGATTAAATCACGAATACCCATAAATTCCACTTGACACTCTTCGCAAAAACTGATCCCTCGACAGATCCGACCGATCTTTTACTCAGTAACGAATGTTGCATCGCTTCAGCAAAAATCGACGCGATCCTCGAGGAAGAGAAAGAGCGACGACAAGAGTATCGAGCAAAATGGCGCATTATTCGCCTAAAAAAGAGGAATAGGTGTCGGAGCTGTAAACGGTTCTTTCGTCACGCGATCGCAGCACCTGAGAGAGCCTCGAACGGCGTCCCGTATTTTACTGTCGCAAGTCAAAACTCACGACGCGGTTGAAGTGAAATAATGCGCGTTCCGAGGTTATTTATGAGAACGCCGGGGAGGCAATGGTGCTGCCAGTACGTCCGGTGAATTGTGGAGGTACCGTCGGAGACGGAGAATTTGCTGCTGCGCCAAAAAAGAAGCAGAAGAAGAGGAGGAGGAGAGGAGCCGAAGACGACGAGCGAGACGACAACCACGGGAGCAGGAGTCTTTACGCTTTCGGGGCACGACTTTTTCACGGGTGAACGTTACAGTTTCCTGGTGCCAATTCCAACGACTATTGAATCCTCTGCGTGACTCGGGAAACCGTAACAGAACTTCCCCGTATGTTATTTTCTCATTACTCGCCCGACTTTCGATGTAACCGACGAATGTCGACGTTTCAGATGAAATTTTCATATTTCGGAGATATTCCGGAATTATTCTATCGATTGTACAATTGATATATAACTTAGCTTCATCTGTTCATCTTCATCCCTATGATTTGTGTTGCTAGACTTTCTATTGATTGATATATAATTTAGCTTCATCTGTTCTTCATCTGTTCATCTTCATCCCTATGATTCGTATTGCTAGTCTTTCTATCGATTGTACAATTGATATATAATTTAGCTTCATCTGTTCTTCATCTTCATCCCTATGATTCGTGTTGCTAGTTTTTTCTATGATTGATATACAATTGACATATAATATAACTTCATCTGTTCTTCATCTTCATCCCTATGATTCGTGTTGCTAGTTTTTTCTATGATTGATATACAATTGATATATAATTTAGCTTCATCTGTTCTTCATCTGTTCATCTTCAGTCCTATGATTCGTGTTGCTAGTCTTTCTATCGATTGATATATAATTTAGCTTCTTCTGTTCTTCATCTGTTCTTCATCCCTATGATTCGTGTTGCTAGTTTCGGAATAGTTGAGACGCACAATAGTAACGCGATAATAATCTCTAATGGTCTACAGTGTAATGATGATTACATCATGCGTTAAGAAATGGTTATATTTTCTTGTTACATATAATTGAAATTGATTTTACAGTTTGCACCGTTGACATTGGAAGATTAAACCTAGTTTAATTTTGATGAAAACATAATTTCTCAATGAAAAGATTAGATTATTGAGGTTAATTGAATCGTAGCCGACTAGAAATAGATGAGAGAAAAATGTGTTGAGATAAGAGGTAATCCTTTCTAGCCCCTAATTAACAATGTTCAATAGAAAGAACTGATTTTCGTGCCTCGAGGAGATTGCTCTATCCCCTTATCTTCAGCTCCACTTAATTCGACTTTCTTGGTACTTCGTTATAAAGATGGTCGTTTCATTATAAAGCGCTATTATTTTCCTCTCCGCTAAACTGTAAGTATCGTAACCAATTAAATATTCTTAATTGCTTGTGCATCTGAATCACCGAGGATATATACTACATAAAATCTCTGGAAATTCTATGTTCGAGAAAAATGGAAACGCCTGAAATCCAATGAAAAGTAAAACTAAACTATATAAAAAACTACAAACTCGTGAAGATTTTAAACAGAATTTAACGAACATAAATATTTTTGTGAATACAAATTGAAGTACTTATAGCTTAGAGAAAACAGATGTAGAACATGCCTAGGATTTTTGTCTGCTTTCAATAAATTTTTAATAATAAACTAGGTGTGTCGATCATTGGGAAAGATTTCATAGAACAATACACAAAATGGAAAAGATATAATATCAAACCATTTGATTGAATTAAATTATTACTGCGCGTTCATCTAACTGAAGGTCATCGCATTAGGTAGCATTATTTATAATATAGAAATGTTTCCAAATAATCATCGTTTAATTGAACTATAGTAATTCGATTTCAACGTGTTAACCCTTTGCTTCAAAACTTCCATTTGGAACACCAAGTTGCAAATGATTCAACAATTCGAACAGCAAGAAATCAGTACAATTTCCCTATTCTCTAATTTAAGCATTCAGCGTTCAATTTAACAGAATTTGCAAGTTCTGTATACTTTCAACAATCTTCCGCAAAGGGTTAAGAGTGTTTTTGTTAATTCGACAAAGTTCCTCCCTCCCATGTTCCTAAATCGGCGTTCGATATTCCGAGCACGCGTAAACGTCTGCCAGCGTTTGTACAACGCACGACTCATTATGTTTTTATTATTACACCGTGTTTATCATCCGACAAACACAACATGCACGACAAAACACGCGCCGCGTACTTAGCGAGTACACGACACGTTCGCCACGACTTGGCACTTACATGCTACTATTATATATAAGATACCGCACGTAAGTATTTACATATGCATGCACCATGCATGGCTGCCCCATAAAAACAACCGAATCGCAACGCAAGAAACGCGACTCTCGGAATAATCGTATGTACCATAGAAAATCTGAAACGTGCGAAATATTCGAAATTTTAGAAATTTGATGGTTTGCTGTGAAGATTTGAAACCTTTGTTTGTTTCTAGGTTAGTATGAACTTATAGGAATTGCAAATATTGTGGTTTTAAGTTGTTGGGTCAAAGTTTAGTTGGGTCAAAATGATTTTTTGTTAGTTTTGCAATTATGGAAGAGGCACAGACGATTTGAAATTATTCGATGAATTGGTTTAGATAAATGCAAACTGGAATATAAGGAAATTCAACTAGATTTGAAATAGAATTGAAGTTCAACTAGAATTGGGATAGAATTAAAATTCAACTAGAATTGAAATAGAATTAAAATTCAACCAGAACTGAAATATCGTTTCTATTCATTCATATCTTATTCGATCAACTATTCCTATTTCTCAAACTAAAACAATTATTCCCATTAACCTTGTCCTACAAACAAAGTACATATTACCTAATTCGAATTCAAATTAAATACTCCGTAACCAACTATTACACTTAAAAGTTGTAAGCTTTAATGCGAGATATTTAGTCTACTTAATTGCTAGTCCTA
Source organism: Nomia melanderi (assembly GCF_051020985.1). Lineage (NCBI taxonomy): Eukaryota > Metazoa > Arthropoda > Insecta > Hymenoptera > Halictidae > Nomia > Nomia melanderi. The sequence continues at coordinate 24,606,005 of NC_134999.1, read as the reverse complement.
CATTAATGTAACATATATATATATATATAACACAAATCTAAACTAAAAGGCATAACATACGCTTAGAATATTCCTTTCTCCAATAAATGATTGATAATAAATTGATAATAAATGATCAATAATGACAAAGTACCCACATCAATCAGAAAAATATCTTAAATATTCCAACGTCTCGAAATAACTGGAATCGTGTTACGCGACTTCTAAAGATTCTACTTTGTAGAATTTAGCAACAAAGGTCCGCCATTGCGTCCGAAAAACTTGGACCCATCCCATGGCTCGAAGCGGAGCCACTTTTAGCAACGGCGATTATACAATGTTTGCCAGCGCTCGGTCTACGTAATCCACGCTGGCGAAGATACCGAGCAGCCATGACTTCGCGAGCACAATGGCGGCCTGTCTCTGCCGGGTTTAGAAATGGCCATTGAAAATAAACAGACGTGACGCGGTCTATTCGGGAATTGTTCTACGCGGAGCCGACGCAATTGCGTTTCCGTCTGGCGAAAGTACCTCGCTTCATCCGTCAGGAATACGTCGAAGCGGCGAAAACCGGAGATAAATCCTCTTCCACGATTATCCCATCGATCCGCCGAGTCACGCGGAATTATGCGAGGTGCGAATCATTCGTCGCCGCGTCTCCGAGCTGTTTGTATCGCGAATAATTAAGGTATACATTTGTTTGGAATAAAGAGTATATAGATGAGTTGTTCTTCTTGTGGATTATTGTTCACGTGATGAGATGATTAAGGTATATATTAGTCTAAAAGTAGTCTTTCGTAGAGATCAATTGCAAATTAATGGAATAATTCCGTGACTCCTCTGTTGTAATTTATTGTTTATATTGTATAACACAAATCTAAACTAAAATGACAAATTCTATTCTAATAGAATTAATTCTAAATATTAATATAATCACCGACACTCGTTTCTAGTAGCTGAAAGTAGTCTTTCATGCAGATGAATTGGAAATTAATGGAATAAGAAAGAAATTAATGTTCGATTATTTAGTCTATTATTTAGTCTTCGGTTTGATTGATGTTTAACCCTTCGCAGACGAATGTCGACATTTCGAGATGAAATTTTTGTATTTGTAAGTTGTAGACAAATGATCTAATTACTCGTACAGCAAGAGATTAGCATATAGTTCCTCATTTTCCTATTATCTAACCAATTAATATATAATTCAGCTTCATGTGTTGAAGGTACATTTTAAAGAATCTTCGTCAGAGTTAAAAATATATTAATATAATCAACACTCATTTCTAGTAGCTGAGTCTTCCTACAGACGAGTCATAAATTAATGGAATAATTTTATCCTCTATTGTAGTTTATTGCTTACATTGTGATGGGATAATAACGTTACAAATTAGCTCGAAAACAAGTTTGCTGATTAGCCTCGTAGATTGTTTGATTAAGACAAATTAAGAGACTCTCCAGCAATGAAATACCCAAGAAATTCATTCATTTAGCTCGAGTTTCTATGGAATTTCAAAGTCAATCCGACTGCTTTAATTATTACCATTACCTCTATATGTTCCGAATTCTCCATTCCCGGCGGACGCTAGTTAATTTTAGAAACAGGACACGGGATTGCGCTGCATATTTTACATTCGGCACCGGCGCTTTTCAAGGAACTGAACACCGGCGTATCAATAATACACGCGGACGACTGGATCAACAACTATTTACCGCGAGTCGGGAAACTCCCTCGGACATTATACGGAGCAACTAACATTTCACGCGGAGCGTACTCTATTTATTAATGTTTCTTCATTATAGTCGCGGAATGGGTTCAATGCGATTCCCGGCGTTGCGAGTAACACCGGCTTCCATGAATTTTTTACGCTTCCGTTATTCTCCGCGCGAACCGTTTATACCTGCCGATGAATAGCGTATCATAAACAATATCTTTAATAGTGGCTCATGAATAGAAATTCGCAGGTGATAAATTTCAAGTGTGCCTCCGTTCTGGAAAAATACGGATCTGGGGCGATGGACAATAATGCGCATCCCATTAGTTTCGCAATTGCTTCGGAAACTCTAAATATTGCGTTTAATGCTGGAAAAATGGACTCTGTCGTTTCTATATAACGAATAAGATTAACATCTTGGAATTCAATGTTCACGAATATAAACTACCCCATAAAACTGCATTGTCGCAGGCCGTGTCACTGCAATGTTGACAATGTCTCCAAACCATCGTTCAATCGAGGAAATTACAGAATTCTCTCGCAACGAACAACATTTGCACGGTCACACTGTCGCGAATTCGCGTATGAAACGACTAAATTTGCGCGGAGATCGCTGTGATCGCAACTTAATGACGCGAGGACTCGTTAAAATGATGATGGCTGATAAGGACTGAAGCCTTTGATGAATTATGCGTGCACTCTAAGAGTAGAGCCTCCGTTTTCCTCGTCCGAAGGGCGCAAGCTCGACAATTTTCTGGTTATTGCTGGTGAATTTTCCTATTGGCTGTCAATTTTTGCAAATCACCGTTTTCCTAAGTAATTAGATACTCCTCCAATCTCTACACTAAACTATCATCGCCTAGAAAGTTGCCCAACACCGAAAATTCGTCACTCACAGACGACAATCATCCAATCTTCGCGATTTGTCAAGCGTTCCAAGCTTCCTAAACACTGCACTCATTTCGATCAATGAAAATTTCTGGCTAGATTCGAAGAATCAAGAAATTTCGATGCTAACGAAAACTCTTAACGAGAAGCAACAGCCTATTCTCCGATAAACGAAACTCGTCGAACAACGAGCCGGGCAAAAATCGAGAAAGTTCGGGCCCAGCCTCCCGCAGGGTAAAAGTCCCGTGATTAACCGGTTTGGGCCCGGTAAAGTCGCGCGGACGAGCGTGCGGCATCGCTCGTTAATTCCATTCGCAGCGAAGACAGTCGAAACCGGCACTCCCAGCGCGCTGGCCTTATCAGGCAGCGGAGAAAAAGCGGAGCGGGCGTCGGAGCGGCGATAATTCCGTTTGGCCCACGCGGGGCCGTCAAAGGGATCGTTTCGCCGGTGTCGTCGTCCATAACGCGGTGGGCGTTCCGCGATCGGCGTTAAAGTAATGACGTCTTAAGACGTATGTACACGTCTCTTATCGAGCGCGGCAGACATCGTTGGACTCGCGCCCGCGGCAGTTTACCCGCTGGCTTACCGGCGAAACTATCCGGCGCCTTTCCGCCCCGATCCCGGGTATCGGCAGCCATTTATTTTGTATGCGTAACGCCGCCGCGGCGCTCATTGTACGTGAGACATCGGCCCTCCCGCGGATTACACCGTCTCCACGTACGGGACGAAAAGTCCCCGCGAAAACGCTTCTACTTACGAGCCTGATTACACCCAGATTACGTAACCACGAACGACCGCCTCCCACGCCGGGTTCGCGGGTCGATAGGGTGTTGTTGTCCGAGGAATCATAATGCATCTCGGCCCACTTTCTTCGGACGCAGCTCTCGCTGAGAGCGATGCTCGATAAATCAAGGTTTTCATGGAATATTCGACGGTGTTGAATATTTGGAGAAATGGACGACACACTGTTACACTATTTGAAAAACTAAGTGTATGTTTATTAACTCTTTGAACTCTCTCCAATATTGCAGCAGTTATAATATTAAGTGTTTCAATGAATCTTGAAGAAACTACCCTAAAATTATTCGATTTTACTAAAGATTACAAAGAATCAACGTAAATGGTGAATCACTTAAACAAGTGTTTGATACTCGAGTAAGAATACTTTTCTTCTGTCGATTATCTGCATCATTAGCAGCATCGCCAAACATAAGAAACAGTGTATAATAAATATAGAAACAATAGTTAAAACATGTAGAGCTCGCAACGAAACAGAACGTCGAGTCTAGTTCTGCTTAAGAAAATGACTGTTTACGTGTAAAATGGCGTCGCCGCGGCGCGACGCGCAGTTCAAGCGTTGAACATTCGTCTCGAAAGCGAACAGAGGGAAACGCTAGGGAATCTTCGTTTCGGGCGTCGCTAGTTCCGTAGGATTCCAGAGTTTATTAGCACCGTTCATCGTAACTAGCAAAAAACCACGCGTGGCTGTCTTGCAGCGCGGTATTTTTATCACGGTAGGTTAACCGTGGCACAACGAGAAAATAGTTGAACTCTTCTACAGAACTCGCATCCTATATTAACGCAGCGCGGCTGTTCTTGCGTTTTCGCAAACAATTTGCGCGTTTTGTTGCACGATAAAATAAAAGGCAACTGCGTCCCGCGTTCGTTAAGAGAACAATAAACATGAAATGCGCAGCGAATTGAAGCACCAAGAATATCCGAACACTGGAGCAAAATGAATGTTTTGTAACATGAATGGGAGGGTCTGTAAATAAGAGACGTTGTGGAGTTTTTAGAGATAGAAAGATAGCTTTTCAATGTAGATGGACTTAGACAATTGAAAATTTTGCGATTCAGTTATTAGGTAACAATGCTTGTTATGATGTATTAAAATGATTTGGTTACTCGGACAGCAAGATATTAGCATGTAGTTTCTGACTTTGCTACTATTTAAGCATTAACCTTAAGCATTAACAACAAAACTATGAAGTTGAATATTTAATATTTGAAATTAAAGTTTGCATTGCCACGTGAAATATTGAAATGAAACTCCTTCGTTGCTTAATTCATCTATGAATTATCGTTAAATTAGTTTTAAACAATGACCTATATCTCGTCAGAAATTTTTGAATATTTCCATGGAGAAACTCTCGAGTGCAAAGGGTTAATATATAATTTAGCTCCATATGTTGAAGGTTTTCTACATTTCAAAGAATCTTCGTCGCCAAATGTTGAACCCTTAACTCCAGGTTGTTTTGTAATCGGAAACTGCAACTAATTTTTATAGTATCTTTAATGAAAATGAGAGACTTCTCAGTGCAAAATTTGAATGTCTGGAAAATCTAATTTTAGCGCAGTTTCTTTAACCCTTAGCATTCGAAAGTTTTTTACTGGAAATATTCAAGATTTTTTGATGAGATACAGACGACGTTGTTTCAACCTAATATAACGATAATTCACGGATAAATTAAGCAAAAAGATATTTTACTTAAATGTTTCTTTACGAGTGCAAAGGGTTAACACACACAGTTCAATATTAACCCTTTACTCGAGAATATTTCTCGCAAGAAATGTTCCTTAGTTTCTGATGAAATATCAATGGTACTTTTTACAATTAATATAAAGAGATATCTTCCATGAATTAAGTGATGAAACTATTTTATTTCGATGCATGTGTTGGTAGATTATAAAATAATTTAATATTGAATTTCAAATTTTATAATTAAATCCAATGGCGACTGGAAAGCGCCTCTGGAGTGCAAAGAGTTAAATAATAAATTTTATAGTTTTACTGCATCAAATCGATGAGAGTCACCTCAAAAACCTACTAATCCTCTGCGCACCGATACCCATAAAAATTCCAGCGTACCAAGCCACAAGCCAATATCCCTAAAAAGTCATTTCTCAGCTCTTGTCACCATAGAATATTTTCCTACATCTTCGGGAGGTCGTAGGTCGAGGAATCGCAGATTAATCTCTCGCTGTCCACGAGCGAGGTGTCAGCGGCGACGAAAAGAAGCGTCGGCGGAAGGATCGTAGACGGAGATTGCGCCGTTAAAGGTGGTTGATTTTAATTTCACGGGGCGCGAGTCTTCGGTTACGGCCACGAACACGAGCGTCTAAACGTCTGGCTCTCGCTACAATGTCGCGCGCGCGCGCGTGCGGCTATCTGCATATGCACGAGTGTGCCAGGGTGCAGGGTGCAGGGTGCAGTCGACGGAGCGACGGCCGCGCGCACAACAGCCCTTCCATGGCATCGATCCTGCATAATGGCCCATTATGTTGCCTGATTTGCACATTATCCGGCGACTCGTGCGACGTGTAAGTCGCGAACTTCGGGACATTACCGATTCCGCGCGGATACGATTGTATCGGGGTGTACCAGCTGATCGAGGGGGAAAAAGACGTTACGCTGACTTCGTCCTATAGGGTGACTCAGAAATAGTACTAGAAGGCTGTCGATTGACGAAACTGGCTTTCGAATGTTGGAGGAGGAATGTGAATGATTTGTGTTAGCTGTGGACTTTTGACGGAAGGATGACGAAGATTCTTTGAAATGATCTTGTTCTATTCGCGACGAAAGCTTCGTATTTGGAAGAATAATGGGTGATTTGATTACTCGAACAGCAAGAGATCAGTGCGTAGTTTGCTTTTATATCAATTAACCCTTTAAGATTCTTTGAAATATACAATACCTTCAACAGAGAATTTCAATCGCCATTAGATTTGGCCGAACAAACTGATGAAATTTAGAATTCAATATCAAATTTTCTATAATGTGTCGACACTTGGAACATCGAAATAAACTAGTTCTGTCACTGAATTTATACAAGGTATTTCTTTGTGTTAGTTGTAAAACATATCATTGATATTTCATCAGAAAATAATGAATATTTCTTGAGAAAAATTGTATCTCTGTTATGAATGATTATTCCTTAAAGCACACGTCGATATAGAATAAGACTCGAATTTTGTCTCATTTTCAACAAATTATTAATAACAAGGTAGTTAGATCGCATGAAAAGAAAAGTCATAGATGTATCTTACTGTTTTCCATCGATTATAGACACAAATATTATAACATATTCAATGAAAAAATCACACAGTTTATACTGACAAATTTTAAACAGTTCTACAACGGAGTCCTCGAGTGCAAAGGTTAATAATTAGGGAAAAAATAAAAATGATTCCGATAACGTTACTCTCATCGATTCCGTGGTAAGACAAACTCGTCGAAGTTTCCCTTTAAAACGCAAAGTTTATTATAACGCGAGGTTTCTCGAGATGGATGTAAATTGGTTGAGCAGAAAACTTCCCGAAGGTCTTCCCCCGAAAGTAAATATTTATTCACATTAGTGTGTCCCCGGAATTCAAAGTTTCGCTGGGAGCATGTAACAGAGTGTGTCGTCCTGGTAACTAAAATATTCGAAATTCCCGAGAAGATTTCCGGAAGAAGCGAGCCTCGAACTTTCCGGCGCTGTTTGAGGAGGAAAACTGTGCAACGCTAGACGGAACTTCGATGAAATCGACGAAAAATTCACGAGCAGAATCATCCGTGCAACCCTTCGCACCTTTCTTTCTCAATCTACGATTTCCCAAGTCATTTTCATCATTAGAAGCTGTCGAAGCAAGAAAATACGGATATAGTTCAATTAACACTCTATGGACCGAACTTTTGTTCATGATTATAACACCCTTTCTGAATCTACGATTTCCCAAGTCAATTTCAGACGTTTTCTCAAGTCATTTTCGTCATTGGAAGGTGTCGAAGCAAGAAAATGCGGATATAGTTCAGTTCACACTCTATGGACCGAATTTTTGTTTATGATTCTAACAAAATCTACAAAACTACAAAATTAACCCTTTGATAACGAATGTCCACACTTTGCCGAGATCTAACGTTCATATTTGTAATATTAAGTAGCAAACAAATGAATATTCTATGTTATTTAGGCATTCGATGTGTGATTTGGCGGAATCTACAAAAGGTTTTGTATCTAGAGAATCTTCTTATTGAAAAAAGAACAAAATTGCATACTCTATGTCTACGTTTCCTACAATAGAATCATTGATAGAATAATATGTAATTATAATTCAAACTAATTTCGTAGTATTTATGTTAAATTCTATTTAAAATCTTCACAAGTCTCCCACGTTATTCTAAAACAAAGGGGTTAAGGGAAAGTAACGAAGATTCAAACGATTCCTTAGATAGAACGCTCCAAATTGTCCCATTCCGCGAAAACAGGTCGAAAGTGTATCGGTCGCGACTCCCGTGACCGTCGCATACGCGACACGCATGATTCACGATTCGCGGAGCTCAGCAAATCACACCGTGGCTGGTTTCCCTGCCGCTTGGAAGCGATCCTTTTTCGCTGCCTCGCTCGCCCCTGCTCCGGCGAGGGTGCAGTCGGTGAATACACGCACCACGCACGGTGTATTATCTATACGGCGGCCACTACAAACGGTGTGGGGTCGGGACAGAGACAGCTAATTATTTAGACACGCTTGAACGCCACCCCATCGATCACTTCTCCGAAGTCCCCTCTGTCCCACCCTCTGTCTTCTTTCTCCCTCGCCTTCCGCCGGTTGCGCGGACGAGGTGAACGGGTTAAGCGAGTAACGGGAGCACTCCCGGGAGGAAAGAGCGACGAGGACGTTCGGGGGACCGGTTGCCAAAACTATCGTTTCCTCTTAGCGCGTCGCCGCCGCGAGGAATAACTTCCGGCATATTTACTCGAATGCCCGGCATTGCCGTGTCCTGCGTGATATTGCGCCGCGAGCCTGCTACGCGCGAAGAGTTACGACTCGGCTAATGTATCAGCGCGCGCAGAATGAAAACTAGAGTAAAATACAACGCGTCGCGCTGATGCGAGGGATGGTGTTAACCCTTTCACGAGGATTCTTTGAAATGTAAACCTAAATTCTATATCGATCGCATAATAGAAATAAAGAAACGTACTGGTCTCTTACTGTTTCAATAATTAGATCATTCTTTGCCACGTACTGTTCCAAATATGAAAATCTGGTCTCGCCGAAATGTCGACGCAAGATTCTTTGAAATGTAAACCTAAATTCTATATCGATTGCTTAATTGATAGAAAGAAAACTGCGTGCTCTCTTGCTGTTTGACTAATTAGATCACTTGTTCGCGAGTTGGTCTTCCAAAGACGAGCATTTCATTTGACCGACGTCCAAAGAATTAAATTTAATTAAATCAAGGCTTAACCCTTTGCAAACGAAGATCGGAATATACAACCTTCGACATACGAAACTGAACTACATATCAATTGCTTAATTAATAGAAAAAAAGGAAACTATTCATCTCTTGCTGTTCGATTAATTAGATCATTCGTCCGCGACTTAGTCTTCGAAATCTAAACTTTTCATCGAAATCAAACTCTCATGTTTGTGATACTAAGTTTCAGACAAATGATTTAATTACTAAAACAGCGAAAGATCAGTAAATTGTTTTCTGTTTGGCTATTGTTTAAGCATTCGATGCGTATAATTCGGCAGGATCTACCTCGATTTTCGTATATTTTAAATAATCTTCGTTTGCAAAGGGTTAACCCCTTGCACTGAATATAATTAAATTACTGTAATTCTTTGGACGTTATTTCAGATGAAATGCTCGTATTTAGAAGACTAACTAACAAGTGATCTAATTAGTAGAACAGCAAGAGATCAGTATATACTTTCCTCTTCTTACATCAATTAAGCGATTGATATATAATTTAGCTTCATCTGTTGAAGATTTTGTACATTCCAAATGCATGACACCGTTTCATGTGTCATTTCTTCTTTTCTAGCGTAAACACAAAAACATGATTACCAATTACATAGATTCTTAACACATTGCGTACTGGTAACGAGAAATCTCGTTTTTACATAAAGACTCTTAGCTATATAACTTTGATCATTACCACAGCATTTAAGAAAATATTGAATTTGATTAGAACTAATTATCCATTTAAAATATATTACATAACAATATGATACCTGAGTATTTTTTTATAGATAGTGATATAAGTGGATCTCACTGAAAATCCGCACAATTTAATTTTCTGATAATTAGCCGGTACGCAATGTGTTAAGTTACATTATCTATTTATTCACGTTGAGCATTTTCATTGAACGTCCCAATTATCTCAGAGGGTATAATTATTTTCAAGTCATTTGGAAGCTCCCAACGGTGACCAGCGTGGCAGTGAACGTGTTAACGCGGAAGAAACGCGAGAAAGCCGATCTCGATCGATAGGCGAACGCCTTGTTCCTTGTAAAATGGCTCCTAAATTCCTGTTGGTTACCGGAAGTTGAAGTAAAGGGGTTGTTGGCCCCGCCGAGGCGGAGCGAAGTTTCGATGTGTACGTCGTAAGATACAGTCTCGAGGGTACGTCACGCGAGAGAAGTACCTTGTTCAGAGACCTTCGCGGGGGTTGCGTCTCATGGGTTTTTCCCGATAAAGGCGACAGCTATGGCTAAACGTGGCGCTATTATCAATTTTCCATCCCTAATTCCTGAACGTTGTCTGACGTGTTTGGATACTAGTTGCTTTGATGTCCGAACACTCGAGGACCTTTGACCTCTTGCGATTGATCTCTCAACTATGATAGAATTACTTTGCAATTAACAATTTTTTAATTATTCTATTATCAATCACTATATTTTGGAGCAAAGATTCATATGGAATATGCCTTTAAATCTTAATAAATTATTAATATATTTCTCGGAGAAACGATCAAAGAAATGGATCCAGCGATCTTGCGATTGATCTCTCAACTATAGAATTACTTTGCAATTAATAATTTATTAAGATTTAAAGGCATATTCCATATGAATTGCTCCAGAATATAGTAATTGATAATAGAATAATTAAAAAGATATTTCTCGGAGAAACGATTAAAAAAATGGATCTAACGATACGAAGTTTCTACAGAGGAATTTCGAAAAGCCGATTTAACTGCTCGGTAGTTTTAGTGTTAACGAAGAACCGGTCTCCGTTGAACAAAGATTTTTTTCCTGAAAGCATTAGAAACAAATGATTCTGCACACGGATTCGCGGACAGTGAATTCATAAATTCCAGCGTTCGCCAATGTGGAAATCCTAATAGACGTTAATGACACGAAGGAAATATCGAAGGTCCGATAAAGTTTTTGGTTATGTTATCCGTTGTACATAAATGTTTGTAATGAGAGCACACAATCGGCAGAATAATGGGCATTCGCGCAATCATGTCCAGCAATTGCTACAATTAATTCCTGGGTAAATTGGTATGTGGATGGCCGCCGGCTGAATCACCTGTCAAAATTAATTTGTCAAATTATTGGGTTGCACGTGGCGTGCCGATGAAATAAAGCTCCCGTGAAACCAAGTCACCGGCGTTCATCCGGAAATTCATTTTTCACCTCCGTCAAGATCAAAGCACGTGTAATTGTTACGTAGCAATTTTTTCATTACACCGATCCGACCGCACGGTAATTATTATGTTTCATCGCGGTCTGTGGAAATTAACGGATGACCGTCGGCGTCGGATCCGTTTCCAGAAATTCACGTTTGCTCGTAATAAAAGATCACAATCAATTCACGCGAGCAATTAACACTAGCACTACCGAAATGACTGGTTTCGATTTTGTTCAGCAATTAATATCTTCGAAGCATTGAATATTCGAAATGATTTTGAAAATAAATAGCTTCATTTCAGTACTATAATGAGTGCCTGAAAAAACTGAAGATAATCTATTGTTACAATTTTTATAGGAATTGCATATTAATCATAATAAATGCTGAGTAATTCTAGTGTTGCCCCTTTGCACTCCAAAGGTGCCTCTCGATTGCATCAAAATTGTAAAATTTCCTTTTTAACGTTAACTCTAGTAATCTGTCTACACGTGAAATGTGCAAATAAAATACCATTGTTCTTATTCTGTGAATAGATTCGAGTTAGAATATTTCTAGTGACAAATTTTTCGAGTTCAAAGGGTTAACTGCTCAGAAAAGGCGTTATCCTAACTGCACAAGAGATAATTAAGATAATTTTCATTGAATGTAGACTAATACCATTTCGAATAGTTCGCAATCGACGAGTTCGAAAAGCTGGCTCAATTTTTCCAGCTTAATCCTTGGCAAGCGAGCATCGAAACTTTCGTGTTAGCTGAACGTCGAGTAAAATTGTGCTCGCGGTAAAGTTTCTACTGCTCGGTAGAAGCAACGTTTCGCTCTCCGCAGATCGGAATAATACGAAGCAGTTTTAGAGGAGGAGCTTCCGTGCATCGTTTAAAAAATTACTGTTTAATTAAATTGGATGAAATGGATTCGAATTGAATTGATCCGCATCAGGCCAAATTGATTTTGAATTATTTACTGAAATGCAGATCAGTGGAGCTAACGGTTTGCACGATTTTTGACTGAAAAGCGCCGAAAATTTGTATCGGAGTTCATTTGAAAGGAATATTTACATTCAATATAGACATGCATGTATTTATGTAATAACAGGCACCTGTTGATGTTTGGTAATTACGCGATGTAACAGCGAGGTAAATGATACGTGGAAATATTGATTCTCGAGTGAATCGTAGAAAGACTTACAAGATCACACTAAAATCTGTTCTTAAATGAAACTCTATACTATACAAAGCTTGATTGTTATTCATTTTTATATATATAAATACTATAACAAGCTTTGTTGACAATGGTCCTTCGTTTTCGAAAGAAATGAGTTTTGTTACGTTACTGTGATAAGATAAATTACGATGATGGAATGATTAGAGATTAGTAAAGGAAAACAATTTCATCGTAATTTGTAGAGATTTACTGATAATATCAGTAAATATTAGATAATAGAGTGATCAGAGATTATTAACCTAGGATGTTTTGTAATCTATCAGCAGCTAAATTTCATTATTTATATTATAGTAACACTATACGACGATTCGCGATAAACGCACACTCGCAGTTTAATGTTTTACAATTCTTGCTGAATCAGTTTCTTGAATAATCTCATAGAAATTAATTATCTGTCATCCTTTTAACCCTTTGCACTCCGTCGGCGCCTCTGAGTCGCCAATAATTGAGTTGACACAGCTAAATTGTAAAGTTTGAGGTTAAATATCAAAAGAAAATAGTTTCCTTTCTTGATGCATGTGCATCTTGTCAAATAAATTTCGGAAAATCTCATCTGGAGCTGATTAGGAAATATCGAATATCTCCAGTGAAAATTTCTGTTAATTCCTCGAGTTGTCTAAATCGGTCGAATCTCCATAAACATCCGGGGCCCAATGACGGCCATTGCGTGTCCAGAATTCGAGGCGTGCGTCGCAAGACGGCAAATGGCGCGGAAAAGAAGGAGCCCGCGTAGGTCTTTCGTAGCGGAGCCGGGCGGAAACGAGGGAGCGGCCGGCGATGGCGAGCGAGGGGAGGCTAGAATGGGTTCCTATCGGGCCGAGAATATTGCCGTGAATATTGCCGGGGCGCACACAGGCACGGACACGCAGCCACGCGTGCCGTCTCCGAATGTTTTTCAGGGGAGGCTCGAAATACTCGAGCCGCGGCCGTAAAACTACACGGTAAAACACTTACAAACTATTGGCCGGCAACGCATTAAATGCGGCTCACGTACGACATAACCGTCCCGTATACGAGCCCTAGTAAATAACTATTCGCGCGAGCGTTGTCTCGTTCGGACCGAGCCGAAAACGTTGCGAAAGATTCCGTTTTATGCGCACTCGGTGTAATTTCGTAATGTTTCTGGGAAAAATGGAGGATGCTGCCTTTTTAGATGAAGTTTCGAGATAATTGGGAGATAATTGGGGAAATATTGATGGGGTGAAGTGTGTTGTGTACGTATTTAGGGGTGGAAGTCATGGAGATGGGATATTTAACCCTTATTACAATTATAAATCACGAACAACAGGAGTAACCACATTTGCTACAATTCCGGTACCTCCATCCTTAACCCTTTGAACTCGAGAGGTCACTCAGTCGCCATTTGATTTGCAGTGAAATTAGAAAATTTAATATTTAATATTGTATGTATAATGCATCGGTGTGCGAAATATTGGGATAAACAAGCTTTGTTTCTCAATTTAGCTGTGATTTATCTTCGAATTCATTTAAAAAATATCTTTCTCTAGTTAGATGTTAAGTTGCTAACGAAATACTGAGTGCAAAGAGTTAACTAAGTTCACGTAATTGATATATAATTCAGCTTCATCTGCTGAATATTTTGTAATAATAATAATAATAATAATAATAATAATAATAATAATAATAATAATAATAATAATAATAATAATAATCTTATAAAGAATATTTCGTATATTCCAAAAAATCTTTGTCCGCAAAAGATTAGTTTTCTATTTTTCTATTGTTCACGTAATTGATATGCAATTTAGCTTCATCTGCTGAATATTTTGTAATTGTAATATTAATAATAATAATAATAATAATCTTTTAAAGAATATTTCGTATATTCCAAAGAATCTTCGTCGGCAAAGGGTTAAACTGAAACGCACTCTTCGAAAGCAACTCGTGCCAGAGTACTTTCCCCAGAAGCGACGTTCACCGTGATTCATTGGAAAGACGAAGTCAACGGAGCGACACGGCCTTCGGTTATTTTATAACACATAATAGCCGTGTTCCTTCGACATGTATCGCCGCTGTAACATTCGATTACTCGCCGAGCCCGGGCTCGATCGCCACGAAGTTCCGGGCACCGGCCACGAAACTGTGAGAACTAAAACCTGTTCGGCCGATCGCGCAGCGCAACCTCCGATTCTAAGCGCTTGTCTTTGTTCCTCGTCGCATTGTCCCCGGCTGATTCAATTTTTCTTCGGTCTAATCCATTTGTTCATTAATTCTAAATCTAAACTGTTCATTAACGCGAATGCCGCACGATATCATCTAGCTGAATGTCACATTAGTTAGCATTATTTAGAATAAATAAATGTTTTCAAATAATCATGGTTTAACTGAGTGATCTATAGTAATTCGATTTGGTTGGTCATCGGTAAACTAAACTAAATCATTTGTTCGTGTATTCCAAAAATGTCAGTTTCATCTCAGCAAATATCCTCGAAAGCTCGACCATCAACCAACCTCGAATCCGACATCAGATCAGCAACAATATCCACTAAATTTTTCAAATAAAAAATGCAGCGCAGAATACTCCAAACAGCTCGACACCGCATAAGTTACGCGCGCTATCTCGAAACCAGCTCGCAAATCTGCGGGAGCACTAATTTCTGTGCGAGCCTGTACATCAGGGATCCCGGGGAACCCGCAAACCGGAATCCGCGCGAACCCGTGTGCGAGAAAGCAAAGCGCAGCTCCGGAAGACGAGCGGAACCGAGCCTCGCCGGGACGTGTGCACGTCGCCGACGGAATTGCGCACTTTTGCGCGCGTGGGCGGCGGGATTCGAGGGGGACAGAGACGCGGAACACAATATTGCGGATCAATAAACCTCAATAAAGTCAATTTCTGTCGCAAAAGCATCTGAATACGGGAATTTTGTATTCCGCCGGCTAGGCGGCGGCAGCCGGCCGGGCAGGGATCGTGTCCCGAATACAGATTAAGTATATTTTATACCGTATCTCGGCGAACTCGCGCGCACACGCTTCTCCCGCCGCTTCCTTCTCGAGGGAAGAAAGTAACGCGGACAGAAGTATTCGCCTGCGACACACGGCTCCTCGCACGTGCAGCGCGCGCGCTTGTCCTGGCGGCTTCAACTTCTCGCGTAATTTGTTTCGAGCGACTTCGCGACTTTAAAGGCTCTCCCAACTTCGTTGCCACGGTGTATTTTCGACGGAATACCAATATCCACCCTCGAACGCTAAGGAGGAGATGGATTGGGACGAACCGGCGTAATGAGCTTGACGTCGCGGAGTTTGCTCGTTTATTTGTCGCGATGACGGTTTGTGCGATGGAGTGTTGTGGGATGTTGGATGTTTTTGGATTAATGTTGGATATTTTTGGATTAGTGTTAGATGTTTTTAGATTGTTAGATATGTTAGATGTTTTTAGATTGTTACATATGTTAGATGTTTTTAGATTAATGTTGGATATCTTTGGAATCGAGGATTGAGGTATTGATTCGCTTCCCGGAAGATGCTTTGAAATGTACGAAGTCTTCGACGAATGAAGTTAAATTAAATATCAATTACTTGATTGATAGGTAAAAGGGGAACTACGAGATGATCTCTTGCTGTTAGAGTAATTGAATCATTTCTCTGCGACTTAGTTTTCCAAATATAAAGACTTCATCTCTCAGAAGTGCCGAAGTTCATCGATGATACTATAGTAATAATAAATGAATGAGTAATCTGAACTACTTATGTTCAATATTTCTATTCATCAATCTTTTCAATTGTTCTCGAGCAATTTGGAAGCTCCTGTCATCGACCAACTATGTATCAAGCGTTGATTTTTCTACGACTGCAATAAAGATGAAGGACTAGCCTTGACACATTGTTAACCCTAATTTGACCACGATGTGACTTTGAGTGACATTTGAATTGTTCACCCAAATCTTTCGATTCTTTAACCCTTTGCGGACGAATGTCGACATTTCGATCAGATGAAATGTTTATATTTGGAATACTAAGTTGCAAACGAATGATTTAATTACTTGAATAGCAAGTGATCAGTGTATAGTTCCCTGTTTTACTACTGTTTAAGCATTCTGTGTACTTTAAAAAGTTTTCGTCCGCAAAAGGTTAATATTGCATCTCCAAAAAATCCTTTGGCCTCTTAAAATTCGTCCCATAAAAAAACAATAACATTAATCATTTTCATTCTCACCACCGACCGAGAATCACACTTGAACTTTCCCCAAATCTTTCAATTCTCCAATACAGCATTGCCAAAAATTCTGTCAGCCTCATAAAATTCCCATAAAAAACAATAACACTAATCACTTTACTCTCCCAAGCGACGAAGAGTCGCATCCTAAAACCACGTGGCGCGATTGGGGTTAATCATCTCGCTGCAGCGTTAAACAAACACGCAGCTCGAGGGGAGCTCGAAAAACACGAGCGAGAGGCGGGTAAAAAGCAGCAGAAGCACTTCCGACGCATCAGCTGCGGCTGATTCGCGCGAAATTCGCCGGTGAAGGCGGCCGCGCGATCAAATATTGACGCGCCGGCCATAAATATGATTTTCGGTGGCCGTTATAAACGTCGAATTATCGGCCGCGGGAGGACGCGGCAATAATATCGAATAAAATCGGTGCCAGTACGCGAGCATTTTCATTAATACGATTATCGAGCGGGCTCGAGGTCGCGGAGGCGGCGACGAGCCGGCGACGGCGGCCGCGCGCGCGGCATAATTCATTTCCCTGGCATAACGGGGGAGCCCCGGGTTGTTGGCGCGACCGGCGAACCGCCGGGACACCAACTTCCTCCGGTCCCGATAATAAGAAGAAAGTCGAGCTCGCTGGAACGAAACCAAGTGGCACGTTCTCGGGGAGCAGCCACACCACGTAATTATCTACTTCGAAAACTCGACGAAACCGGGGGAGAGCTGGAGCTTCCGAATGACAAAACGCGGATGGCTGATGCGGGAAATCGGAATCTTGAGTTTCGATGTCACGGAATCTGGGAAATACAGTGTTGAAACGGTTTTTTAATGCTAAAACTGGCGAATGACGAAACAAGGGATGACCGATGCCGAGGAAATTACAATTTTGAGTTAGAATGTCGCGGAATTTGGGAAATACAGCGTTGGAATGATTCTTTAACGATGAAATTGACGAATGAGTGATTCTAAAAACGTGGCTTGACAATTGTTGTACTAATCATTGTATGAAACAAGTTTGGAATCTGGAAAATACAGCGTTGAAACGATTTTTTAATGATGAAACTGGCGAATGACAAAACAAGAGATAGCTGACGCTGAGGAAATTGGAATTTTAAATTAGAATGTCGCGGAATTTGGGAAATACAGCGCTGGAATGATTCTTTAATGTTAAAATTAGCAAATGATTCTATTGACAATCGTGTTTTGGAAGTGATTACTGTTATTTAACCATTCGACGTGTAACAGAATCTGCATGTATACTTTAAAGATTCTTCGTCCGCAAATTAACATCATATTTTTTCCTGTGTATTTTCCTCTACAAAACCGTGCAACGTTCAACGTTAACCAGCGTGCTGCGCGAAGCGCGTAGGCCAGAACAAGGTACGAGCGAGTTCCTGCGGCTTTTACGAGCATTGCGTCGTGAGTCGTACGCGGGGAGACGCTTCAGTTCTGGTTCGTACGAAGGGGATCGAAGGGGCCACGGGTAATTCCACGGAGGCGCGAGGAAATGGAACACGCCTGAAAAAAGGGAGGTTACACCATTTCCATGGTCCCCTCCTAGTCACGTTCACGGCTCCGGGCATTCGCACTAAAATTTGCACCCTCTTGGCTCCGGCAGCCGATCAGATATGTGGCTCCACATTACAGCGAGCTATTTGCGTGGATAATTCAATCGTGCATGGCCGAAATTGCAGTCGCTCGGACGCTGCGTGTCGCTTAACAAAGTGGAACGGAATTTTCGCTGGATTCTTTAACCGTATGCACTCGGAAGCTTCAGATTCGACACTTTCCTAAGAGACTGAGAACTAATTAGGAAACGTGAATTAAGGAACAATGCTGTTTTATAGAAATTCACATATTGAGTCGCCAATTCATTTGACACAGCAAAATTATAGAGTTTATTTAATATTAAACTTTGAACAACGCATCATATGAAGTATTAAAATAAAACAGCCTTCCTTTAATTTATGTACGATTCCTCGTTAAGTCAGTCTGAAAGTCGTTGGTATTTCATTAAAAAATCTTGAGTATCTCTAATGAGAAACTTCTGGAGTAGGGTTAATATTCTGTATAATAGTTTGTAATTTTTATGTCGAATCAAGTGACTGAGAGTCACAGGCTTAATAATGGATTATAATTATTAATGATTATAAATAAAGATTTACGAGTGCAAAGGGTTAATAATGGAACTATTCTTAGTGTCTTTTTGCAATTGTTAGAATATAATAACAATGATTATAACAGTTAAACTTCGAATTTAGAAGTTTCAATCACAGATTCGACTGTAAGGGTTAATTTTACCTCACGCAGGTCAAAAGTCAATTCGAATAACGCTCGAACGCTATCTTTGATGCCTTTTTGCAATTATTATAATATAATGACAATGATTATAACAGTCAAGCTTCGAATTTAGTCGAAATTTCAAGGGTAAATCTCACGCAGGTCAGAAGTCAGAGTTCGAATAACGCTCGAAAGCTACCCTTGGTGCCATTTTGAAATTATTATAATATGACAATGATTATAACAGTCAAGCTTCGAATTTAGTCTCAACAAGGGTAAATCTTACCTCAGGTCAGAAGTAGTTCGAACAACGCTTACCTGAAACAGAGAAGAAACAGCAATAAGTAATCTGGAATAACGATCGATTAGAGTGTTTCTTATAAAACAAGAGAAGACAGCGTAAAATAAATCCGAAACTCGGGGGAAATTCGGTTGATCCGTCAGCGAATTTCCCATTCTAAAGAGAGAGCGCCGGGAGGAAAGTAAGCGGCGCGAAATATCTTTTCGTCGTCGGCCGCTCCCTTAATTCCCAATATTTTTTCGAGACACACCCTTCAGCCGGGGCTCAACTTGTTGCGCTTTACGAGCACGTCACCGCCCGCTGAAATTCCTATTTGTTCCGGCAGACGTGAAGAATACCCGGGAACGAGGCTGGCGAGGCACGAGGAAATAAGAAAGGCAGAAGAAAGGGAGGAGATAGGGAGGAGAAAGAGGTCGAAAGGCTGAGGGACGGACCGACTGAAAGAGGAATAACACAGAAAATACATTTGTACGTCTGTGTGTTGGATAGTTAATGACGAAATGATTAACCACTTGAATTTTCAGAAAAATCACTCATTCAGAATCACTTTTCCCGAAAGAAAACAAAAACATTCCGAACGCATCGTCCTGAACACTTAACACGTGGACTGCTATGAGAATTTCTAATTTTGAATAGCAATACTTATTCTTTAATGACAACGGCTAATGATATTGAAGATATTGTGATCTAGCTACTTATGTTACTAAATATTTTTATTTAAAACCAAGTGTTTCATTGTAATTGTTCTTTAGTAATCTGGAAGTTCCGGTCATCAGTGGCGCGCCTTTCAGTCATTTGATTTGATCCAAGAAGATGATAGAATTTAAAATTCAATATTAATTGTTATATAGTATATCAACGCGTGGGAGATTGAAATAAAATAGTCCTGTCACTTAATTTATGTTAGTTGTCAAAAATATCATCGACGTTTCATCGGAAAATAATGAATATTTGCTGAGAAAAATGATGCTTGATGCTTGTCTCACTCGCACATTTTCTAGAACATCCTTTCATTACCATGCATCAGCTTCACGTATATTTGGAATATTCTAGATTCATAAAAAACAAACATTATTAACATAAACATCAATACAGAGAAAACCAATTCAGTCTAAAACACTCCAATGCTTCGAACATTCATTCAAAACGCGCTCATAGTCGCATTCATCTATTCCACACATTCATCACTCAGCAATACATCTATTCTCACACTCAAACACACCCATTCCCACAATATAGTTGTACATGCAAAATAAAAGACAGAAAAATGAACGGTTTCACAGGCCTATCTCCATGGGACAGACGCTCGATTCGAAATCGAGTCTCAAGGACAGATCAAGTGGCACTGCAAGAGAAATAATAAGGGCGGAGCCAGGGAAAAGGCTATCAGAAAAAGCAGCGAGAGGGTGCGAACGGCCAGGAACAGGGGATTCGAGTAATGCCGGCGAGGAGAGAAAAGCAGGAGAGTCGGCGCGCGAGCTGCAAGAAACAAATTGCAGCGAATGGGAGCAAGGGCGGCGAACGGTAGGGACGTTTAATGACAGAAAATTGCAAGTAATGGCGGATAACGCGCCCTATTTAACACCTCCGCCTCATCTTATCCTATCACACGAAATAACCTCTGCATCCCCGTTAAAATTTTCTTATCGCCGGGGCGAACGTGCCGCCAGCCGCCTGCCTTACGTGTATTACACGTCGAGACTCGGCGCTCGCTATCTTCCGCCTGCTCGTCCGACCGAATTATTACGCTTCCGGAACATCGTTTCGGCGCACTTCGGAATAACGTTTGTCCCTCAGGCGGTCGACGGATTTTTCTGTTCGGCTCTAAGAGATGGAGATGTGTCGTTTGGTCAGTGTAGCTTGGAATGATTCTTTGTATAAACATGGTAGATAGTGGCAAGTTTGATTGGAAAGATTAGTGATCTCTGCGAGATGTCCAAGTATCATTTGGTCGCTGTACTTTGAACGAAGTTTCTATTGTTTGTACAAACATGGTAGCGAGTGACAAGTTTGATGAACAAACGATAGTATCGTTGTTGAATTCTCTTCATTTCGCGGTTATTAGAAAAATTACGGATAATTCTATAAATATTTTTGGACTTCGTGATCAAAGTAACTTATCTTCATTTTACAAAAATTAGGGAAATCAGGGTACGAGGTTCTATTTTCGGGGGGATGATTAAAAATAAAGGCAGTATCCGGTTACGCGTCGATTCTGCGCGCGCCGAAGGGACGGTGAATCAGAATCCCGCGGCTCTTTTACGAGGTATCCGGCGAGAATCGTTGCGAAAGGCTGAAATCGCATTAAACGACCGACGTAACGAAGGTGAATGCAAACTCGGCACGAAAGGAGCTCGGACGAAACGCGCGAAGCGAAAGGGAGCCGGAGCCGGGAAGAAAAAGGGGCCGAAAGATAAAAGAGGGGGGGCGGGGAGCCGACGGGGAAGGAAAAAAGGCATCGAGGCTTCGACGTGGAGGCGCGCCGCGTATATGAGTCAAGGCGAAACGAGGTCTGGTCTCATGAACCTTACATAAACCAGCCTGGTCGCCGTCGTCCGACCTGTCCCTCGTTATCCCTCTTCCTCCCGAACGAACGAGCATCATATTAAACTGTGCCCACTTCGAACACTTTTTAATTCGGAGTTTCTTTCGTCCCTATTCGAATCGGCTTGCTCGATAATTCCTGTACACTGGTGAATGTTCAATGCGCACAATGAATTTTAACCCTTTGTCCGAAGTGCTCTTGGTTTCTCACTTTGAGGTTCGACGTTCAATTGCAGCTTAAGACGCTCTGTTTATTTATTCAAGAATATTTGGGAGTTATTGGAATGTTACCTTCAAATGGTACAATTGTGATACAAATGAATATAGAAAAAATTGTTTAAACAGGTGGAGGTTACAATAAAATAGGGTTAACACTACCGTAAGTCAAATGACTGTTTAAAATTTCGATTAGAATTTCCTATAGACAACGCAATTGAATCGCCTTTATACTTAATTAACTGCTTCAGGAATTTCTCAGGGAACACTGAATCTATCGAGTTGATCTTTGAAAAATTCATTGCCAAAACTAGAAACGTGGGTTTATTGAGATCTAAATTGCTTGAAATCTCAGGTTAGGTATAACTTTTCAGTAATTCCTCAGAGATATTCGTACGTCTTCAGCAATCCCAAAGGAAAAATCGAGGAGTTCTAGTGTTAACCCATTAAGTCTTAGTGATCTATTAATAGATCACTCACTCTAAATTGTTCTAGACAATTCATTTGTTAATAAATAATGTATCTGATCGCCTTTGTACTTCATGACTTTTCCTAAAATACATGTATAAAACATTCTTCAATATTCACTCCCTTTTTAGTGTTTATTTTCTGAGAAAAATTTGTGGTCTGTCTTACCTACCACGACCGGTCATTTGACCGGTAGAGCGATTTGTATCTTTTTGTAATAGTATTCTCTCGAAGACTCGATTCCGAAACTATAAAGTCACAGATACAAGTACGGGTTCACGCGAACGGAAACCGTGCCAAATAAGATATTGCATAAACAATGAGACTAAGAAAATCTGTCTAAAATGTAAAAAGTACGTGTGTGGGAAACGTACAGTCGACAAACCTATTTGTAAAAAATGCGGTGAAAACGAATAGAATGTAAATTATATACTTCTAAATAAAAGAAACTATATTTGTGTACTGTTACATTGGCTATTATCTTCATTCTATATTAAAAAATATAAGTTGCTCTAGAGTTCCCAGATCAGGAAATTATTTATTTAGACCAATCGGACTGCAAGGATTTCTTTGTCCGGGATACGCGTCGAGTGAAAGTAACGAGAAAGTCGGCGAGGATACGGTTAAAAGTAGTTTCATTACTTTGGTGTACCTCGATTGTCTTTTCTGTTCTTTTCTGATTATTACTGAGCTGCGTGCTTGTAATTGTGAATTAAGACGACTAACTTGCATTTCTCCATGCATTAAATAAGCATAGAGAAACGAAGGTAGAGAAAGCTTCAGCGTTTACTGTTACAAAGAATTCGTTAACCTCTCAAATCTCTCAGAATTCACTAAACAAGGTAGAGCAAACTCCTAAAGAACGACGCCGAAGACAGGTAAGAAACCGCAAGATCTTCGAGGAATCACGGCGCGACGAAATCTAATACCGCGACGCATGCGAGCGGACGCGGTCTCCGCGCCAAGAAGAAAACTGGCCGCAAAACGTCTGGCCGATAGCCGCGATTCATCAACGACACACCTAACTCATTCACGATTCACTTGGCGCGGGCCTCATAACGCGGAATCTATCGAGTGAGGAGCTCGCCTGATAAATGTACCGATCGATGGCCGTCGAAACACTCGCAAACACGAGGCAGAAGAGGTTCGCCGCGCGGGTCAGAGGTGATACCGGCAGTTTTTCTTTCTTCCCGGCCGCCGCGGGGGAGGAAAACGCCGTTGAAAATATTCGATTTCCGCAGGAAGGCTGCGAGCGCTCGCTCCGAAAGTAGGTAAGCCCCTTAAAGCGTTCGGCACGTAGTGGTCGAAGAGGGACCAAACGATCCTCAACTTCCAGAACCCACGCACAACCTCCGACCTTTATTCTCCTCATATTCCGACAGCCATTCTCGCCCTCCTGTTTTTCATTTCGTATCGATTCGCGAGTTAGAGCAATTTGCGAGGATCGAGCCTTGGAATCCGAGCATTCATTCTGGTTCTCTGGACGAAGGTTCTTTGGCAGCTGAATTGTATTGTTAACACTAGAAGTACTGTAACAGTCAGAATGACTGGTTTTGATTGTTTTGTGTAGCAATTATTGGTATCTTCGAAATGATTTTGAAAATAGCTTCATTTGAGTACTATATGAGTGTCTGAAGAAAGTGGAAATAATCTATTGTTGCAATTTTTAAGGGAATTGCATGTTAATCGTATTAAATCGGTAGTTCTAATGTTAAATAGTAGAAGGAAACTTGCTGATTTGCTGTTCGAGATGACTTTGTCTTTGGAATATGAGATATAATTTCAATATAATAATATAATTTAATAATATAATTTCAACATAATTTAATATAATTTCGTCTGCTTGGAAGCTAGATGAAATTTCTTCCTGCTTTTCGGTAATCTATCAATCTAATCACTTGATTCATCAGACAAACCTATTAAATGTCTCGAATCTTCAACGATGAAAGCAAAATCTCACAGATCTAAGCTACAAACCTAATTACGTTGCTCGTCAAATTAGAGTTAAGAGTCCAAGATGCGCGTTACATCTACATTTACAATACCTGTTGCGCGTTAACCCTTTGCGGACGAACCTCGGCATTTTTGAGGTGAAACTTCCATATTTGGAATACCAAGTCGCAAACAAATGATTTAACTATTCGAACAGCAAGAAATCAGTATCTTTATTCTCTATGAATTAAGCGTTCAGTGTTCAATTTAGCAGAATTTGCAATTTTGTATACTTTCAACAATCTTCAAAGGGTTAACCCTTTGTCAGAAGTTTTTGAAACTTATGACTTGTCCCCGAAAATGTCGAGTTACGTATGAAAGTCTTAAACACTAGAAAAAGAGAACCACGCATCTATCTCTCGTTATTTGAACAATTAAATTATGCAGCTTTCGAATTTAGATTTCTGATCAAGGCTGAACAATCTTCATCTTCAAATAGTTACCAAATCTAAGGAAACAGAAGACAATCCGGAAAGGCAGAGCAATGAACGCGTGAAGAAATCGATGCATAGGAATCGCGAGAAATGCGTCGGAAGAGCTGTTGAGTCAGGATGAGAACCGCTGGTGGAGGAACGAAGCCACAATGCCAACCGATTGATTTACGTTGCTCGTTACGCGGTCCACTGCTTCGAAGAGAGAAAAATAAATTGATAGAGGGTGACGGCGTGGGGGGCGGGGAATAAGAAGAGGAGCGGCGGAGAAAAGAGGAGGGGCGGGGAGGGGGAGGTAAGAGAGACGGATCCGGGAACGAACGAAGAAAGGAGAGGAGATCCTCGCGGACGAGAGCCCGTCTCGAATGAGCGTGTGGGAAAGAGAGGCGAGGGCAAAGGGGCCGTGATGAGAAATGCAAAGTGAAGCAGGCTGGATGGATTTTGCCAAAGAAATACCGAGACTCGTTCGATCCCCTCCGATCCACTAATCGCGACTTTTGTTAAGATCAATGATCCTTTTTTCTTCGTTCCTGCGACGCCGGCCGAAACTTATCGAATAAAGTCGTCGACTCTACGTGACCCCGTGGAACAAATTTCACGTGGATCACCTCGCGCCTGGAGAACATACTGATTCGTTAACGCTAAAACTACCAGAGGGGTCAAATGACCCATGCCTGATGTCTTCTTTTTGCAATTATTAGAAAGCTAACAAATGTTTCTCTGAGAAATTATTAAAGAAATTCATTTAGTACCACGCAAATTCAATTGTAAATCAAAGTCTGAACAGATACTGTTGGAGTTTCTATAGCGAAATTTTCGAAAGTCAATTGAAGTGCTCGGTAGTTTTAGTGTTAATGCACCGCGTTCGATCGCTGTAAACATTTCTTATGTCGGTTTTATCGAAGCGTGTTCCGATAGCTGGCGAGTTTCGCTAACGAGTAAATATTCCTGAGCGAGATATTCTTTTTGGATATTGGTAACTTTCTTTGTATGCGAGGTTAATAATTTGGAGGTTACTTGGAATATAGATAATCAGGTGAAGGTAAATTACAGATCGATTGCTTCATTTGTCGACTTAGTCTTCGAAACATGGGAATTTTTTCCTGAAATGATGTCTGTCCAAGGGTTAAACGTCGAAGCGATGATAGATAACCCTTTGCACTCGAGAGGTGACTCACCACTGGGTTTCATACAGTGCAAAGGGTTAAAGTTGAATACAGCGATTGAATATAGAAAGATCGTTGGATACCGAATATTTTAAGATTAACACTAAACCTACATAAGAAATTATCAAATTTCTCATATATTTCCATCATCTTAAGCATAAATTACTGAAATAGACATTTTTTGGAGAAAATATCGAATAATTATAGTGCTCAATATTGAAGCACTATAATATTTATATTCCATGTGCACCTATTTCTTTCACTATTCAAATAACTGCACATTTTACGTTATATCCTGTTCTTTCTCATTGTAATTTCTGGTATTTTTTATCTTTCTGAAATTCCTCTGTAGCAACAAGGATGCATCGAGAATTCAGTTTGCGTATCGCCAAATCAGTTTCTCGAACAATTCCTCAGAGATCTTAATAATCACAAAAAATAAATCAGGAATTCACATTGATCCATCAGGTAGTATTTACTAATTATCCACTAGTTACTAGTTATTTACTGGTTATTTCCTAGTTTATTAGTTAGGTTAATTACACTTATGTCGGAAGTATTCAAAGCACGACTGCTCTCGGCAGCTCCATTAACAAAGCAACCAGAGCACGAATTCCCAGATAATCACGCGACAGATTCAACATCGCAGACTCTCGCTTCGAAGGATCTACCTAACAAGAATAACTCACAACTAGAAAACGACAGACTGCCAAGATCGCAACAATAAGGTCCAAACAGTTTTTACCTCAGCCGAATCGAGGATGCAAATTCTAGAGCAAAAAGCTTCGAAGCTGTTGTTAATATTGAAGAAGTAGCCGTATTTTCATCCGCATCCGTAATCGCGGCGCGGATGTACAGGTCCGTGTATCGACTGGATCTGCATTTACAATCAGGACTAGTCCTCGAATCCATTAGTCACCTGACGAAGGTGGATCGGCTTCCAGGGAAGAAGCGAGTCCAGAAGAAGGATACAGCGACGCTGGCAGTATTAGAGCAAACCGATCGGGACACTAATGACTAGGATTACTTCTCGGAAGATATTGCCGCGTTCCCTCCTTTATCTACCTTCGGGTATTCCCCTCGCCGTCGTTCCGTCTCCGTTTGGCTTCTCACGTGTCTGCGAATATCGATGAACCGAACCCTGGCCCGCCCGTTCATTCTTCTGTCGCCTTTTTGCGTTTGCTTAAGATTGCCAACCGGATCGCTGGCACGCTAGATTGCACGGATTCCGATCTGATGATTACACTGATGAGTATATTGTAGGATTTTGGTTTTGAATATGAGAGAAAGAGAGAAGTTTGATGAGGAAATGTGTGAAATTTGTAGTTTGGTTTTCATGAGATTTGTTGGGAAATTTTCCATTGTGATTCTGTTTTTCTAATTATGGTTTTGGATACTTGAATTTGCAGAAGGAACAGCAGTTTAATAATAATACAAGGAATATTTAGAATATTTCTTCTGTTAACCAGTTAACTGTGCTTGACGAGTACACACGTCATCGTAAAGCTTGACACGATACTAATTCTTTCAGCGATGAATTCTTGATTTTTTCACATAAACATGTAATTCTTCTTTGCTTCGCTTTGATCCTTAAAATCAAGTCTTGCGTTCAACGAGTACACGCTCCATTTTTTGATTTTATTGCGCGCTGAACGATAGGTTTTTCCAACTAAATTCCACAGTTAACTGGTTAAAATATCTAATATCATTCTTGGTGCAATATTGTCAAAGTTCGTTAAAAATCTTCACCGCTCTCCCGTAATTGTCCTTCAAGAGGTCAATCGTGCGCCACGTGCACCAAAAACCGTCCGTCCACCGATTTATCCGCGATATTCGGACGAATTACGGCACACCCAGCGCCATATCTCGCGAACAAAAGCCGGGGCGGCATCGAAACAGGAAATTGAAAGCAGCATCGCGTAAAATTTCAATAGGAGGCTAGATATATGTAGGGTAGCGGAGGATAACGGCGACAATAGGGTCGCGGTGCTCGCGCGGTCCTCCGGGTGTCTTATGGTCGCCCGGAAAGCCATCGGGCTATTAGCCCCGTTTATAGCCGCAAGGAGAATAAAAGTAATACCACGCACAGGGTACACCATAGCAGAGCGGAGGGCAACGAAACAGAAAGGAAGGAAAGGGAAAGTGGCGGAAGAGGGTGGCTCTAACGGCACGGAGAGACAAAGCTGGCGAAAAAGAGCAGGTAATACAGTTGGCCGAGCAACAACCACTTTTACGGCGCTCGTATTCAGGGATATGGTTTATCCGAGCCGGAGTGTTACGAGGAAAATCGAAGGACATCCGCAACTTCCAACGGAGACGCCAGTGGAGACGCGAGCTAAGACTGTGGTCCTTAATTTCAGAGCGGAGGCTCGGAGACGCCTCGAACCGTTGCTCGGTTTACGAGCGGACCTCCCAGCAAGGCTTTTTACCAGCCATAAATTAAATCAAGCAACGATTCACGCCCAGAAAGGGACGCGGAGCAAGCTTTCGATCAATGTCTGCATCTCGTCGCGAAACCGCGACTTTAGGAAAAATTGATAAAACGTGCCTCGCTTCTTGCGGACGATGAGTCTACCTGCTTCTCATGCTGATAAGACATTGTATACTATGTGCAGCTCTCGAGATGTGAGATGAAAGTTTCGTATTTAACAAACTAAGTCGTGGACGAGTGATTTGATTGCTCGAACAGCAAGATGGCAGTATGTAGTTTCCTCTTTTTATATTAGTTAAGCAATTGACGAGTAATTTAGCTTCGTCTGCTGAAAGTTTCGTATATTTTATAGAATCTCAAAGGGTTAAATGCTCGGTAATTGTAGTGTTAACCCTTTGCACTCGGAAATTTTGCGAAACTCGAACGGAAATGATACGTACATTGAGGAATAAAGCTGTTTTATTTCAATATTCCTCAAATTGATGCGTTATACAAGGTACAATATTAAACATTAAATTTCATAGTTTTACTGTATGAAATCAGGTGGTGAGGGTCACCCTCGAGTGCAAAAGGTTAAACCGTAAAATAGAAGCAAATCACTGAAACCGAAAAGATCCACGTGTAATCGCTGCAATATCCACTATCAACAGTCCACATCACGACGTAAAAGTAAAGAAAGCAAAAAGAAAGAAGAATAATCTAATCTCACGTCGACACCTCTTCAGGCTGCATATAATCTCGAGATAAAAATCTCAAACGTCCTAATGAAAACACACGTAGGACAAGGTGATCGATAAAGCTCTAAGAAAAAGAAACTGCAGAAAATGTGCATCGAAAATCTTCTCAGTTGAAACACTTGGATCGTAGATTTCGTCGGTACGGACGTTATCAGCAATTCCTAGCAATTCACCGCGATGTTCGCCTAATAGCGACGTTGTTTCTTAATTAGCCGCGTCCTTGGCAGGCAATAACGTCTTTAATGGAGCAACTACTGCTCCGCGCCAGTTCCTCGAGGTTTTTCAGCGCGGTTCCCATATGAAACCATGAGATAATGCTCGCATAGCGTGCGGAATAGGAAAATCCATTGCGTAACCACCTTCCATTGTACAATTACGAACGGTCTATCGTTTATCGGGGTCAGCGGTTTCAACTGCGATCGATTCCGCCCTCTCGTGCGTTCGAATTCATTTCTAAGGGTGCACACTCCCCGCTCCAGCCTCATATCGCGCAGCCAAGATCTCCAAGCGGACTCGTATCCGTCATTACCAACGCGCATATTGCTTCTCGAGTAAGTAAGCGTTTCAAAACCGTTCGCGCTTGTTCCAGTTAGCTAGAATGAATTCAGCGAATAGCAAAGACGATGATGAATGGAAATCAACTTTGAGTTTTCGAGGATGTTTGGACGCTGGAATCAAGGATTTGCGGTGAAATCGATGCGTTGGCTTCTTTGTTGCAAAGTTAATTCATATTTGGAGCACTGAGTATCAAACAAATGATTTAGTTACTAAAACATCAAGAGATCGGTGCGTAGTTTCCGATTTTTCTATTGTTCGAGTGATTCATGGAATCCTATGGAATTTTTCGTAACATCAGATTTTTTAGTTTAATCAGATTTTCACTAAGCAAACAGATGGTTTGATCAAACACTAAGCAAACAGGTGATTTGATCAGTCAAACAGCAAAGAATACTTTTGTATTAATTAAACAAGTATTACTGAAGCTTTCGTATATGAAAAATCATTAATTTGCAAGTTCAACTATAAATGCTTAACAATTTAAGTGCTGAGCGCTACAGCGCTCCTCTCGTGTTGCGACAAGATGGCGGGTCGCGCGAGACCGCTTCTGTCTCAGTATTAATTCTAATTGCCTCGCTACGTTTTTCAAGAAGTAAATCAAAATAAATTCCATATTCTTTCTGTAACAACAATATTTATAATCTCATTAGATAACTACTCTTATTAATTTTTTCCTACACCCAATTACTTCCGCATTTCTGCTAAATATCCACCGAATGGTTAAACAAGTATTATTGAAGCTTTCGTATATTAAGAATCATTCATTTGCAAGTTCAACAATTGTTTAACCCTTTGAACTCCAATATTGCAGCAGTTCTAATAAATATTTGAATGAATTTTAAGAAAACTACCTAAATATTATTAAATCTTCCAAATATACAAAGTTTGCACTGAGAATTAAATATCTAAGAAATATTATAACACTGTTAACTTTCAGTAGGACTATCAAAGTTGGTAGTTGCTGACATATCACAAAACTATATGAAGTGCTAATTAAAATCTCCAGCGTAATTTCTCAATCTATTTCTCGATTGCTGGAAATATCGTTCATCTCAGAATATTTCCAAACTATAGGTTCAAACTCACTGACTAATTCACAGTCATTACTCAGCGACCGGCAAACGATACAAGAGAAAAATGTCGGCGAAATGAAATGGAAGTTCCAGAGTGTTCCTCCAGTTTCCTCGTTCGATTCGCAGATATTCGGCAAGTTGCGCCGCACGCGCGAGACTGTTGCGACATGTTTCAACGTTTGACTTACTGTCTTACGGCTCTGTTTATTTATGCCCGAAGTAAATCTGTTCCGGGAGAAATATACGGAAACTCGTGAACACACATGGACACGTCCGCGTTCAAACTTTCCCCCGAGACATTCGAGTCCCGAGCTATCGTTCCGCGCGGATCTCGAAATTTGTCGCTTCCCCGCGTTTCACTCCATTGGGTCATCGGTTAAAGTTGACGCATCGGCGCATATCGATCGGTCACCGTGGATTTTCCAAGTTTCGAAACTGTAAACGAAAAGTCGTTGAATATTTCGGCTGGTTTCGTCGACAGTTTGGTAATTACTGAATACCTTTTGTCGACACCTTGACTTCCATATTGTAGGTTGCTCATTTATTCGATAGATAAACGATGTGCCAGTTCATTTTGAAATGAACGTTTTGAAACTTTGAAGTTTTGCGAATTTTCTGAAAATATGAAGCTTAAACCATGCTATCCTATTATTGATAGCTTCGCAAATAATTATGGAAGAACATAGTAATAGATTATTTTCGGTTTCCTCAGACATTCATCATAATACTCAAGTGAAACTATTTATTTTTAACATCATTTCGAACATTCAATGCTTCAATAATTGCGAAACAGAAGAACAAACCAGTCATTTCACTGATACGTAGTTCTAGAGTTAACCTTTGCACTCATTAAACATTTCGATGATCAAAACTGAAGAAACTACCCTATGATTACTGTATTTGCTGCACGCAAATCTTTTTCTAACAAACAATCTGAGAAATGTTATATATTTTCACATTCATCACGAGGAAAAATGTCTTGGAGTTCCTAGATTGGAAAATCAGGAGCTAAGGGTTAATTAACCAGTTAACCTTCAAACTCTTAATGGTACCTTTTTCAACGATGGATAATTTATTTCTTAAGACAAACACGTAATTTTTCGTTTCGCTTTAGTTTTTCATTATGACATATTTCAAGTGCATTTGGCCTGCATTTAACGAGTATACACTTCATTATTCGATTTTATTGCGAATGAGAGATTTTTCAAACTAAATTCAAAGGGTTATTTTGCTGTTCCGACGTGAAATTTCTACGAGGAAAGAGTAGCGCCGGTTAACTGGATTGAAGGGTGAATTATCTCGAGATTTTCCGCGAGGACGATCGGAGATGGATCGATCGGCGATCGGCGTGTAGCAGCCGTGTCTTGGAAGTGACTATTCTTAACGGTCCCTACAACTTTTTCCGCGCGGATAAGACGCTGATTTATTACCGATCCCGGCTAAGTAAACAGTGCTCGCAACACGGAGCGTTCATCCGTAACCCATTAGACGTGCCGACTTTTAATTAATCATTCGTCCGGCAAGGGGTCGCGTCGAAAGTGAAAAGCACGATCTCCGTGGCTTCGGCTGAATTCCAGCGAGCTTTCTCCTCATTGGCTGCGTCTTGCGTCGGGTTTACTTGGAGGTCATTTGCATGAGAAGCAGGGATCATTGTTTTAATGTTTTATCGTGTATTAATGATTAATCCTTTGTTCCTATGTCGAATTTCTCAGGTTTATTCGAAAGTGGCATTTTTAATTGTATTTTTAATGGTACTGGTAAAAAGAATCGTTTGCGCTGTTTTAAAACACTTGAAGTAATACAGAATTATGTAGAAGTAAATGTGAAAGGAATTTGAACTACACTAGAACCACCGAGCATTTATTACGATTAATATGCAATTCCCCTAAAAATTGTAGCAATAGATTATCTTCAGTTTCTTCAGGCACTCATAGTACTCAAATGAAGCTATTTTCAAAATCATTTCGAATATTCACTGCTTCGAAAATATTGATAATTGCTAAACAAATCGAAACGAGTCATTTTGACTGATACGTAGTTCTATCGTTATTATTAATTCCAAGTTAATTCAACTCGTTCTCGACTTTGATCGCTTCCTGCTCGAACCCAATCAGCACCCATTTCGTTCCATCTCGATTCCCCGCACTATAATTCCCCTAATTATCAAACACCGCGTAATTCGCCACAATTGCCACTTTCACTCGATCCCGCCGAGAACCCAGCGACTTCTGGGAAACACCTTATCAACGCCGCGGATAACGTATCAGCGAATCGTCCCGCTTCCATTAGCGACATTCTTAAATGTTCTTCCCTCGACGGAGGCGGCGCGGACGCCGACGACGGTCGGATCGTTAAGACGCGGCTTAGTACGCGAGACGCGTATTATTTTATTTCTCCGTTGCTTCCCGGCGGACAGGGAACAATTAGAAAGATAATTACAATGAAAGTTGCATCTCCCGGATGGGCGGGGAACGGCAGGTCTATCATTCGCCGGTTTTTTTCCCCTCGGACGGGCCGGCCTCCCCCCCGGAATCCCTTTTTAACCGTCGTATTTTTGTAACTTTAATTATCACGTGTTCCCCGCAGTTCCAGGCTACTGGGATTTTCTGCCGGCTTGTATATACGTTTACCCATTTACTAGCGGGGCCATTTACTGGCAGCGCGCACTAAACGTAGTTATTCACGATAGCAGAGGCGCAACGAGCCCGTTCAATCTCCATTGGGAATTCGGTACGACCAGCTAATTTCGGAGTCTGTTATCGACGTCGTAGGATTTTCAGCTCTCATTTATTTCTACGCTCTACTTCGGCGCCGCCATCGCTGCCCTGCCGCGCCACGGACCGACCCGGGCTCCCAATCAAAGCCAACATTCGTCGTGCATGGCGGCCCTGCGATCGCCTCGCGAACTTCCTCCTTTCTTTGTCTCTCGGACCGCTTTGGCGGGACTATTCAACGTTTTCTCATCAGATTCACCGTTTTCAACTTATAGAGCTTATAGAGCACATATTGACCCTACGACTCCTGTTGCCGAGGAACTCAAACTTCGGTTGTGATACTGTCGGCGCTTAGTTGCTCTAGTAGATTGGTGTTTTGTGAAGGATAATGTTAATGGGAAATTCTTAGTATCTAGACTGATAGTTCAATCAAGTGACTGAGAGCAAACTCGATCGATGAAACGCAGAATAAAGGGACTTCTACGCAAGTAATTAGAGAATACATTCAACGTTTTCTCATCAGATTCACCGTTTTCAGAGCAACTTATGCACATATTGAC
This sequence comes from Nomia melanderi, assembly GCF_051020985.1. NCBI lineage: Eukaryota > Metazoa > Arthropoda > Insecta > Hymenoptera > Halictidae > Nomia > Nomia melanderi. Next base: position 24,572,158 of record NC_134999.1, on the reverse strand, counting down.
CCTGCGACTCCTATTGGCGCCCGAGGGACTCAAACTTGTTGTGATACTGTCGGCGCTTAGTTGCTCTAGTAGATTGGTGTTGTGAAGCATAATGTTAATGGGGAATTCTTAGTATCTAGACTGATAGTTCAATGCAGAGTACAAAGAAGTCAATGATTTCTACTGTATGGTCTACCGTATGGTACATTTGCTTCTCAAAGTCTATTGTAGTTGAAGGATGTTAGCTTTTTATTCAATATCTCACATATCGAAGCTTAATAAATATTAAACTTGATAATTTCCTATGAGCTGAATCAAGTGACTGATTAAACAAAGAATGAAGGGACTTCTACACCAGTAATTAGAGAGGCACCAAGCATATTCTGCATTGTGCACTGTATTCTCTAAGTCTATCGTAATCAGATGTTAGTTTTTTGTTCAATATTCCACATATCAAAGCTTAACATCAAATAGTAAACTTGATAATTTCCTGTGAACTGAATCAAGTGACAGAATAAAATTCATTGATCGATGAAACGAAGAATATTCTACACAATTAGAGAACACAGTGCAAAACGTTAAATTCAGCGTCTAACTCGCAACCAAGGAGCCTCGCTGGAGAGAACTATTTAACCGGAACGCGTAATAAGTCCGCCTCGGGCGACTTTATTTAGCATAAAGACCCACTGTCCGCTAATTCAATATTTACCGTGTAAGATCCAGCATTTTAATGGGAATTCGTTGAACAATTAAAAAGACAGGCCGGAATGTCGCGACTAAAGCGATAAATTCCGTGGTCGCGCGGCCGTTTTTTCCGCGGTCGCTTTAAACGGAAACTCGGACGTCGGCTTTAATGCCTATTAGCTACGCCGGAAATTGGACACACCATAAAAATTTCAGTGCGGAGAAATGACAAGAGGTGAGAGACCACTGGGGATGAGACGAGGCCGAGCGGACGAGGGAAATAATACAGCGAACGATAGGGGTTGGAGGAATACGAAACACGCCGGAAAGGAGAAGAAGGAAAAAGTCATATAGGTAGATCTCAATAATGAAAGGATTCATATTTTCGTATGCATAATAAAGTGAAAAATGCCGCGCGCCGAATTTCACAGCTCAAAGAATAATCCCGCGTCGGTCTTTCGGATATTGCAGGCTTCAAGCGGAAATGCTTTCGCGCACGATAAAGCAACTAGGAATCAGCATTCGGAATTAGATTACATTCCGAGATGTTGTAGACTATTACAGTGTTATTATATTGTAGATAATGAAAGAGTGGATCTTGAGTATATGTATGTATTTAACACATTGCGGACCGGCTAATTTTCCGAAAACTGAATTATGCGGATTGGCAATTTTCACTGAGGTCAACTGATATCACTATACATAGAAAAACTCAGATATCATATTGTTGTGTAATATATTTTAAATAGATAATCAATACAAATTAAATTTTACATCTTTTCAATACTGTGGTAATTAGCGAAGTTGCATAGCTAAGTATCTTTACGTCCTTATAGCTAAGTGCCTTGGGTCCTTCGCTCGCATTCTTACATTCACTCTTAAAAATACCTTAACCTACGCTAAAAATTCTAGACGCTGCACTAGGTTCTGCGAAAACGCGCGTTGTCTGGCAGCGAGCGCTTCCAAGGGAATCTTGAGAGTTCGTGTTTCGAAGAATAGATTTTAGGGTTGCGCTTGTGTGAAGTCGATCGAGAAACGTAGAATAATTACGTTGCGGATTTCCGAAGAAAATTGATAAAGTATGTGTAAAATTTATAGAGTTTAGCTTTCATGAGATTCGCTAGAAATGTTCCATCGCAATTCTGCTTTTCTAATTATGTTGAACATTCGAATTCGCAGAGATCTGCAGTTTAACTCTTAGCACTACATGTTTTGTAATCTATCGGCAACTGCGACTAATTTTTATAGTATCCTTAGGAAAAATGGATACTACACTATGGAGAATCGCGAATGAAATATTTTCGGCTGAGTAAAGAACGCGTGTCTCCCGGTTTCCCTGGTTTCTGCCACTTTAGCGGGCAAATTGGCAAGTTGCGCCGCGTAACAGCTTTCCCAGTGGCCGGCCTGGCATATTCAAAACGCAATGAATTTCTCCAGTGTCGCTGACCGACGTTCCCGGCCCCTGGAAAACTAAATTACTTTTAACGCACGTAGCCGCGTCTCGTTCTTGCATTTTTTCAGCTTTTTCACTTGATTATTCCGCCACGGAATATTTCCGGACTGTTGAGCGAATTTCGCTGGATAGCAAAATATTTTGCGAATCCCGGCACGCAAACGTTTTAATAAATCTTCTCGTCGCGCAAAGGAAACCTGCGAATCGATATGTGCTGCCGGAAAATGGATGAGATGCGTTTCTATCGCTAATTATTTTTACTGAAAACTCTGTTGGGAGATGCGTGTTCTGTTCCTAGGTTTCTAACTGGCATTCGAAAGTGTGTATTGTCTTGATGTATAGTTAACACAGATTTTCGAAGGAAATGCGACGAACTATTAATTGCACTTCGAGTTCCTTTCACATTTATTATTTGAAAATCTGTACTAACTATAGATCGAGATAATACAGATTTATGAATCTGGAATGATACGGATTTTCGAATTTGGAATGGACAAATTATACATCAAAATTGTCCATTATAATAACACTAGAACTACCGTACAAAAAATGACTGGTTTCGATTTGTTTCTTTAGCAATTATCGATATCTTCGAAGCAGTGAATATTCGAAATGATTTTGAAAATAGCTTCATTTGAGTGCTATAATGAATGCCTGAAGAAACTGAGAATAATCTAGTGCTACAATTTTTATGGGAATTGCATATTAATCGTATTAAATGCTCGGTAGTTCTAGTGTTAACCCTTTGCACTCGGAAACTTTCCACTGGAAATTCTCAATATTTTTCGACGTGATACAGACATCGTTTGAAACTAATTTAACGATAATTCACACATAAATTAAGCAAAGTTATTTTATTTAAATATTTCACGTAGCAATACAAAATACCTAATATTCAATTTCATAGATTTGTATTAAATCAAGTGCACTTCTCGAGTGCAAAGGGTTAACGAGTGTACCTTAATTGTAGCAAACGTGATTATTCCTGTTGTTCGTGATTGATAATTGTATCTGTGAGAGATAGGAATTGTAATATAAAGAATTGCGATAGAATTAACCCTTTGCGACGAAGATTCTCTAGAATACACGAAACCTTTCGTAGATTCTGCCAAATCACACATCGAATGCCTAAATAATGTAGAACAAGGAAATTATGTACTGATTTCTTATTATTTGAGTAGTTGAATCATTTCTTTGCTACTTAATATTACAAACGTGAACGTTAGATCTCAGCCAAGTGTCAACATTCGTCCACGAAGGGTTGAAATAGGTAACTAAATGGGTTTGAGGAATTAAAGTGAAAAATCGAAAGATCAGCTTCGCCTGTGATCCTTTGCACTCGATATAATAAAATTACAAAGTGTTACATATAATATTAAGTTTCGTATGATGCAACAATACTTGAAACATTTATGTAAAACAGCTTTATTCCTTAATTTACTGTTTTCTCATAACTTCGTCTCAAATGTCTCGTCAAAAAGTGTCGAATATTTCTAGTGAAAAACTTTCGAGTGCAAAGGAACTCTCAAAATCAACAATAAACAATATCAAGCATCTTCAGTGAAAAAATTGCGTAGTGTAAAGTCGAATAAAACAAAACGGCGTGTCAATGAGCAGAGATTCCCCGGGAAATTCAAGCGAACGCGTCTTACCGTCGAAACGAGACAGTTCCGAGGGAGAGCAGCGGAACGCGAGAAGGAACGGAATGAAAAAATATTGTTAAGTGGCTGTATCATTTCGGAACGCGGTTTAACGCTAGTTACGGTGCGTTTAAATGACTCATTTGCGCGCGGAAGTCTTAAATTGTGGCGCGAATAGCCAAGAAACGTATTTCACGATCTGCGTTAAAATAAAAACACGGGAGCCCGGCCGTCCAGCTACGTTTAATTTAACCGCAAATTATGAGCACACGGCCGACGCGGGGTCGATGTTTACGGACACTATTGCAGAGCATATTTCTTTATGCAGCTCGATATCAACGCGACATAAAATATTACGCAATACCCGCAGGGGGATTTTAACGACGATTAATTCGCGATGGAGAAAATAAAAACTCCCTCCGATTAAACGCACCCCGTGTTCCAATCGAGCCTGATTCTCTCTTGGATAACATTTTTGAATAAATTCATTGTGACTGGATGCCATGTTCTCGGCCGCTCGTGGACAGCGTGATTAACCGCGGAACTAGTGAAAATGACTCGTTCCTGATTTATTCCCTTCGCTATTATTCGGAAGATAGTTTCTATGGGAAATTATTAGAGAAATTGTGAGTCGATTAACACTGAAGCTGCCAGATAAGTCAAAATGACTCATTCCTCACTCGTTCTTCTTGCACTGATTAAGAAGATGTTTCTTTGAAAATGATTGAAAAATTTGATGAATTGCAAATCAATTAAAATCTCAATAGATGCATTCCTGGAGTTTCTACAGAATTTCGAAAAGTTCGTTTAATTGCTCGGTGGTTTTAGTAACACGTTGGAAAAGATATAATATTAAATGACTCGTTCCTGATTTATTCCCTTTGCAATTATTCGGAAGATTGAAATTATTAGAGAGATTGTAAGTCGATTAACACTGAAGCTACCAGATAAGTCGAAATGACTCATTCCTGATTCCTTTTTGCACTTATTAAGATGTTTCTCTGAAAATGGTTGAAGAATTTGATTGAACAGTGCAAACTGAATTGCAAATCAATGGAAGTCTTAATAGATACATTCTTGAACAGCTTACATTCTTCTTCTATAACTTTTTCGAAAAGTTCATTTAATTGTTCGGTGGTTTTAGAAATTGTGAGTCGATTAAAGTCTCAACAGAGACACTCTTGGTGTTATAAAGAAATTGCCGAAGCTGTAACTGTTCGGTAGTTTCAGTGTTAACACGTCGAAACAGATATAATATTGAATGGTGGAATCGCGGTATTGTTATAATAGAAATATCCTCGAACAGCCGTCGTTTAATTGAGCGAATTCTAGCAATTCGATGTACTATTCAACATGTTAACACGATTTTTAGACCGTTTAATTGCTAGTTCTTCATTAATGTAACATTTTAGATCTATACAACACAAATCCAAAGTAAAATTTACAAAATCAAATTCCTTATTCTCTTTCGTAAGTTAGAAATGTCAATTTGATCGATGTTTAACCGTTCGAATCCCAAACGACAAGATGGCGGTTCTCCGTTGCACTGCCAAAATTGCGTCTATCGGTTCGTAGAATCACACGGAGCTTATTTATTCCTTTCCTTGTAATTACTCATTTCTATTTTTGTTATCACCCGCTTAGAAGTGGCAGAATATAACCTATTTGAAATTTGTTCTTGTAGAAATAGAAAAGCGTCATTCAGTTTCGAAATTTAATTGAAGCGCGATCGCGAATTTGGGCTGATTTCGCGTTTTAGAGGAAGAGACCTTTAAATCTTCTCGATTTTTGGTGCTGCTTGAGCTTAAATTAAGTTTTTCGAACATTTAGGATCGTGGGCAAAATGGAGGCTATGGTTTTATTAATTGAAATGTCTAAGAAAGTTGAAATTGATGGGATTTGAGCTGATTTTGGGTTGTTTTACAAGAAGAGACGTTTCAGCGAGATGAACGTTCATATTTGAAAGACTAAGTCGCAGATTAGCACGTAATCTCTGTTTTTGCTATTACTCGAGCAATTAATGTATAATTCAGCTTCATCTTGAAGGTTTCGTACATTCCAAGAATCTTCGTCAAAGGGTTAATTCTCTTTGTTGCTTGAGCTTGAAGTGTTTAGGCCATTAATGTCTCTGGAGAATCTTGAAATTGGGAGTTTATACCTAAAATTTGTCTCTCTTTTCAATAAATTAATGGCAAAGATAAATCGTAGGGTAAGAGGTTAATTAACTGAATCTTAACTCGATTCACTACTCAACATTAAGTAACAATGGTAAACATTCGATAGAACCAGCCTACAAGCGTAACAACCGGTAACCCTCTAAACTTCATCGAAGAACCAGCAAGCAGAATGCTCTCTCGACTCCAAGCAGGTAGAAGTATAGATAGCGAGGCGCGTTCCCCGAAATATTTAAATATTCATACAGCTCGGTATCGGGCGAGCTGGGGCGATTGTAAGGAAACGACGGGGGGCCCCGGCCTCGGAGCGCAATCGGCGTGTTTGGGTAGAGGCTCGGTTCGGCAAAAACATTCTCCGAAACGGAGGTGCCCAGACGCCGGTTATCGATTGGGAATGACTTTCGCGCAAACGTGTCGGACGAGAAGCACGATAAACGCGATAAGAGGTTCGTGCGCGCGGGCGAGGCGGAAAGGAACGAGGACAGGAGAGGCAAGGAGGACGAAAGAGGGGGCGAAAGTGTCGACGGGAAGCTTCGCTTCAAAATTGCAGTCTTCTGCTCGCGGCAGCGATCGACGTTCCCCGATAAAATAGACGGAACGACGCCGCTTTCGGCCAAAACGGCTGCGCTCCTCGCGCCGCGCATCCCGGGAATGAGAAATAGGGAGGACTCGAAATTGAGAAAATAGAAACTGAAAGGCCGGGGACGCGCGTCTCCGCCTCGGACCCCGAATTCGCTGTCGCGGGAGAGCGCCGCGAATTTATGGCGCAGACACCTGACGGAACTGCCATATTTTAATATTGAACATCCAGCGAGAGGCTGCCGGTCCGCTCCGTGGTTAGGGGATCCTTAAAAGTCGAGGCCACCGAGTGTACCGCGTCTGTTTTACGGCTCGGAATTTTAGAAACGCGTGGATGCACGCTGAATTATTCGATGGTTTAAAATTTATTTAGTTTACTGATGATCAGTGAATTGCTGTCATAAATGCAACTGTTCGAAAGTGGATGATAGATAGAGTTTTAGACCTTTAACCCATTGACCTACAATATCGTGTCAGACTCGTGAGGAAAACTTTAAACCAAATTTAAAAAATCTAAGTCTTATTCATTTTTTAAAATATAAATTACATACCTGCATGTACATATCTCATGAATGCATACCTGCATTCTGGGAGAAACTTTCGATACGTCGAATCATTGTTTGTTATACTTTCAATTATATTGATACATTGCACAGCGGATTATTTATTTAACGCTTTGCACTCGAGCGGCTTTTCAATCGCCATTTGAACAAAATAATCAAATTTAGAATTTAATATCAAATTTGATATAATGTACCGAAATGAACTAGTTCTGTCACTGAATTTATACAAGGTGTTTCTTTGTTAATTGTGAAACATATCATTGACATTTAATCAGATATAATCAGAAAATAATGAATTGATATAATCAGAAAATCAGAAAATAATGAATATTTGGTGAGAAAAATATTCTCGAGTGCAAAGGGTTAACATTCCTTGTGCACCACAAGAGATCCTTCAAGGATCTCAAGAAACAACACAGTATTTCCGATTCGTTGTACACCAATGGGGAATGAATAATCGTTGTTTTTATCTAGCAAGGTTTCATCGTGATGATATTCTGTAACGTTCGTGATTTAGCGTTCGAAAAATATATGAGAGCAAACGATGCAACTAGTGAACTGCGATTGAGACGTTGCGTTTAAGAGCGTCGAAGATCATAAAGGCTTAAAACGGCGAACAGTCGTTCGAGAGCGACATTTGGAGGAAATCCAAGGAAACTCGGACGCGCCACGATTTAGGGTGGATCATAATGTCCCTGCTTCCTGAAAGGCAAATTGGATGAATGGATGTGGTATGAATGAAACAAAATGCTGTCCATAAAAATGTCTGCGTTCCTCGATGTGAGTACAATGAATTCGAGGACTCGATGGAAATAGCACTCGCGATTGTGTAATTATTGTCTAGGTTTCATGGGTAATTCTATGGGAAGACGTAAAATGTTCAATAATTTTTTGTATTCCTCTTTGGAACAAAATTGCACTTTGAACTCTGAAGGAAAGGAATTATCCACGTTTGTTATTTGAACAGTTGAATGTTCAATAACTTTTTGTATTCCTCTTTGGAACTAAATTGCACTTTGAACTCTGAAGGAAATGAACTATTCACGTTTGTTATTTGAACAGTTGAATATTTGATGGCGAAATGACACAAAGGGTTGAACGATTGAAAGTAGAATAGGGATTAATCCTTTGTCCTACAAAATATATATATTAGTTAATTCGAATTCGAAATATTATTCCTCTGTAACCAACTATTATACTTAACACTCGAACCTTTGGTGCCTTTTTGCAATTGTTAGAATATGACAGTGGTTATAACAGTCAAACTTCGAATTTAGTCGAAGTTTCAGCAAAGGTTAATCTTACCTCAGGTCAGAAGTCAGAGATCGAATAACGCTTACCTGAAACAGAGAACAAACAGTTATAAGTAACCTTGAATGATGATCGATTAACACTAAAACTACCGAGCTCAATTGACTTTTGAAAATTTCGCTATAGAAACTCTAAGAGTACCTGATCAGATTTTGATTTGCAATTCAATTTGAGAAATATTTGTTACGTCTCTAATAATTGCAGAAAGGACATCAGGTAATTGAAGGTAATAAGGTAATAAAAGTCATCACTTGATTTGACACTGAGTGAAATATTTGAATAAAATAGCTTCGTCGCTTAATTTATCTGTGAATTATCGTTAAGTTTCAAACAATGTCGTCTATATCTCGTCGAAAAATATTGAAAATTTCGTAAAAAACTTTCAAGTGCAAAGGGTTAAAATAATTTTATCGAGCACACTGAAGAAAATCGCTTTGCAAGGACTAAGCAACACAAAACCTTCAATTTTATAATATTTCCTATGCAAAAACTTTCGAGTGCAACGTGTTAATAAAAACGCCTCAACTTAGACAACATAAACCAACAATCCATCAAACAATTCATCACAACAATCTATCAAAATAACAGAAACAAAAGTGAGCTCCAGAATCCAAGACAAGAAAGTTGCTTCACAATCCAGCTTCCCCAGTTGTTTTCGAGCATCGCGACGAATCCAACTCACCCAAGAAGGCGAAGCAATAAAAGTGGGTCGAAGAATAAAAATAGGTCGCTATAAGAAACGCGGTCCGATATAGCAAGGGTTTTTGCTCGACATTCGCCATTGGGCGCAGCGGCCATCAACGCAACGCGGCGTCGGCAGTCTATAGTCTATCGACCGTTCCTCGACCCCAACGCCTAAACATCGTGAATTCTTCATTCGTCAACAGTGAACTACCCGAACATCTGTAAGAAAGCTGCTAATCGATCGAGAAGCTCCAGCTCAATCATAACTGACTGGAACACAGGTACTAACAAAGAAATCAGCGCGATGATCGCCGATACGAGTACTTTTCATCTCGAAGATCGAACTGGAAGCGTCCGATAAACTGCGGGACAAACAGTTCCCTGAGACGGTTACCCGTCCCACGTCGCGACGGAGACGACGGTTGCGTTCACCGTCGGCTACAAAATTCCTGGCATATAGGGGGTGAAGGAGGGGTGTCGGAGGGTAGAAGGAAATTGTGAAGACGGGAGATTTCTCCTCGCAATCAGGACATCGTTTTCAGAGGCGAGTGAAATCGGACGGGAAAAATGAAAAAAATTATTACGGAAGTCCTCTTGCAACTCCCAATTACTAACAATTACAATGGACGCCACAATCACCGAGCATTTACGGCTGATACGTAATTTATGAAAATTGTAACAATTTAGTTCCTTCAAACAAACTGCTTAGTTCCAATCATTCGATCGTTTCGAATATTCTACGCTTCAAGACATTAGTAATTGCGAAACAAAAGTTGAAACCAGTTACGTCACGAATTATAATTGTTCTCGAGTATTTTGGAAGCTCCGGTCATCGACCACCATGACCAACGTGTTAACACTAAAACTACCGAGCACTTCAATTGACTTTTTAAAATTTCACTATAGAAACTCCAAGAGTATCTGTTCAGACTTTGCTTTACAATTCAATTTGCACGGTGTTAAATGAATTTCTTTACTAATGTTTCAGAGAAACATTTGTTACCTTTCTAATAATTGCAAAAAGAAAACATCAGACATGAGTTATTTGACCCCTCTGGTAGTTTTAGTGTTAATACGATTAATACATAGTCCCCATAGAAATTGTAACAATAGATTATTCACAGTTTCTTCAGACGTTCATTATAGCAGTCAGGTGAAACTGTTGATTTTTAAGATAATTTTGAATATTCAATGCCTTTGAGATATCAATAATTGCGGAACAAACAAATGAAAACCAGTCATTTTCAGTGTTGAGGTTTCTATCAGCAGTTTAGACAGAACGCAAAGGAACTGTCTACTGCACTTTACAGATTTTCTTTCAATATATTGATAACAAAATAGCTTTTTGCTTTGATCCAACAATATTCATGTTTATTAAGCTAACCCCGAAATCTTCGTCACGAGTCTCACTCGTCATTGTACGACAAGTTAACGGGTGTCCGCGGAATCGCTGAAAATCTGTTCACCGCCGGCACGAGGAATTATTAACGTCCGAATGTAATTCTTGGCAATTCCGTGATGCACGGGAGTCGAAACGATTTCGCGGCCCCGTGATTATTTTTAATGACGAGAGGAAGTCGGAGGCGCATGCTAAGGACGGGGCGTGTTCCTCGGCGCTGATGCGGATCTTTGATTGGTCGATCTCGGTTTAATTGCTCGGCGTTAATGGCCGGATATTTATCTTAATAATCTTACCGCATGACAGGCCGGTAAACATGGCTATCTTATGTTAATTCGCGGTGTCAGTGATCGCGATCGCTCGTGCTGACGGAAACTGGTTCTCGATGACTTTATATCGCGACTGCTTTGTCGGAGTTTGTAGAATTTGGTGATCGATGGACACGTGTTGAAGATGATTCAAAGTTCTTGCTTTAGAAATAAGATAGACTGTTGATGTTTGTTGCAAGTGACTCCAGGAATCTTGAAAATTTTATTTTTGATCGAAGCGTGTTAACTCTTTGCGGATGAATGACGTTTCGAGATCAAACTTTCATATTTAACTTTCACATTTATATTTTTTCTTTTCGTATTTATAATACTGAGTCGGGAATGAATGATTTAATAACTTGAACAGTAAGGGATCAGTGCATAGTTTCCTTTTTCTCTATTGTTTAAGCATACGAGATATAATTTGGGATAACTGATGAAGGTTTTGTGTGCTTTGAAGAATCTTCGTTAACCCATTGATCTATGACTCATTTTACACCTTGAGACACGATAACTTTGTAATTTGTTTGCTCTACAATATGATAGTTAATTAGGGAAAATTAATATTTGATTTGAGTTCAAAGGAATTGAGTAATGCCTATGTTTGTTAAATTCTATTTAGAATTAATTAGAGAAGGGAACTACAATGTTGAAGCCTCTTCCGACACTTTTCAGTGACTATAAAAATTCATTCCATTCCCATGGAAATCAGTATGAGTCAATTCGAATAAACCAGTTGAATCTCAGTCTATTTTTAAACAAAATGTGACACGAAGGCGCTCATGCTCGAGTGAGAGGTAAAGGAATCCTAAGCCTCGTTTGCATACCTTTCACTTTCTACTGGAGAAAAGTTGATCTATAAGTAGGTCCGGGTTATTCGAATACGTTAATATTATACAATGATTATTGCTATACTGGTGCATTGCAGAATGTTACATGTATTTTGCTGAATCAGTTGCTATATATCTACAATATTTCCCTGATCGAAAATGGAAATGTTTTAATAATTTATGTCGCTGTAGCGTCCTGTAACACAATCCAGGAAATACGACCTTTATATATCCACATTAATAATTCGTGAATAACAGACTTTAGATTTCACACTGAAAATGAGTAATTGTGGGAATGAATGAACGAATGGATGACGAGCGTGTGTGGAGATAGATGAACGATTGTGCATGTGGAATATTCTAGGATATATTGATTTTTAAATTATTGGTTCCTCGTCGCTAATGATATTCGTTTCAATGAATCTAGAATATTCCAAATATACACGAAGCTGAAGCATGGTGACCGAAGAATGTTCTGGAAGGTGCGCAAGTCGGATGGAAGTATGCAGTTGCATAAATGGTGGTAAGCTTGAATTTCGGGGCACTGTGCATTTTGACGAGTCGTGTATTAAAATATCGAAGTCGAGTAGCGCGAGCGTGGCGACGAGTAATTAGAATCAAACTTCTTAATGAAGCGTGTGTGCGCCATTTCCTTTTAAAGTTTCATTTAGCGAGTGTGTGTTATTTCGCGTCAACTATTACTATTTCCTACAATTTCTGTAACTCTTTTGTTATTTATCGAATAAACAACTGTTATTGTTGCATTTCTCGGAGTGTTCTCGTAGAATCTCGTAACAGGAACTTCTCCATGTAGACCAAAGTTCGATTCGAAGAACTGTCATTCGGATGATCACTCTAAATAGAGCAATCAATGAACAGGACAGACGAAATTCGAGATCGTGAACACTCCTTAGCAGCAAATGTTAACGCAAACTCTATTATATCACTATGGATACGACTGAATAAAACGCAAGTCGACTAAGGACGAGTTATCGAAAGGCAAACTCGAATAGTAACTTAACGCGTTTTTTGTTACTCTCCCAGATACGAAGCCAAATCACCTATTATTCCCTACATCACAAACATTTATTAGCAATACACACTAAACAACGCAACACTTCAGCAAGCAAATGATCCGGAATCGCAGCGAAAGGACCAAGTTTTAAATTCTACTATTATGATAATCAACCCGAATATAATTAAATCGGAAATCTCTCGCTCTCGTAATAAGCGGGCCGCCATTCGCGAGTGGGAACAAAGGATTCCGCGCACTGCGGAACTTACACGGGTCACCTCGAGAGAGTTTTCTTCCGATTGTTTCGACGGTGTCCGTCATTTGTGTGTCGGTAATAAAATTTCCTATTGCCCGAGGCGACGCTCAGCCCAATCAACTTTGCAAAACTCAAATCTAATTACCGCGGCCTTTGAATCAGGGACAAAGGACGAAGGAAAGAGGAGTCTTTTCATCTAGCGCTCAGGACGCTGCGAGGTCCACAGAGGGCCGCGAGGTCTAGAGAACGAAGGCACCCAGACTCAAAGGAATTCTATTCTATATCGTCGGCATGGCTAACCGAAACGTCAGAAACTATGTTTCGGCATGTGCGACGGAATAATCCATTATCCACCAACCTATAATGCGAATCATTGCGCGACATTCGTTTCGGCGCGGGATAATCAAACTTTCCTCGGTATCAGTTGAAACTTTACTGTTGTGTCTTGCATCTTTCGCTGTTTGCCGGTCGCAATCTGTTGGAATCGGTTTAAATTTCAGTTTGGGTGTTACTTTATTGGCTTCTTTTAGTAATTGTAGAAGAAAAGTCGAGGAATGGGTGATTTTGACCCATTTGGGAGTGTTAAATCGACTTTTTGAGATTCAAATTGATTAAAACTTTGTTTTACGATTTATTTCTCAACTGTGATGAATGCAATAACTTTGTTATTAACACTAGATTCTATAGTGATTCCATATTGAACTCTTTGAACATTGTTTTGTAAGACATTAGGCCGACTTTGGTTGCAATTATGCGAATATACATTATAATTCTCTGTTCTAGTGTTATAATGTATATAATCTAGTGTTAATAATGTATTGAAAGAAGAGCTCTAAAATATAATAATTGACAATGGAAACATATCTCATTTGCATTCACAAGAATTGAGTAATATTCATTTTTGCTAAATTCTATTTTAAATCTTCAAGCGTTTCACATATTGTAAGCCAAGAAGTTAACTAAAATTATCGAATGGGTCAAAATGACACTTCTTTCGCAAATAAGGACGATTTCCTATCAAATTACTTGATGACTTCAAATATCTTCAAAATGTTGAATAGAAAAGAACACATATTAGAACGTCACAGATACAATTTAAATAGAAATCTACACTACGCTTCCCCTTTGACCTTAATAGCGACAAATTCTCATTCGAAAGTCTAAAGTTCGACCACTATTCTCCTCGGGTGGTCATACAATTACGCAATCCTGCAACAACTCGATCATTAAGACGAAGACATTCACCTGAATCACCGAAAATAGCAATCTTCGACCTTTCTCAAGCAGAATTCAAAAAAACCATAATACAAGGACACCAAAGAACTCACATTTACACACAGACTAAAAATCAGAAAGTTCAAGATAGTTAACATAAATACTGCGTGCATTCATAATCCACATTCCTGTTCACTGACATCACGCTGAACTTCTGTTTCCATTTATAAATATCTACATCCCTTCACAATTCTATTCGTCAACCAGTCAACTGTTTGACGAGTATCACGTCATCGTAAAGCTTGATTAGTATCACTAATTCTTTCATGAATTCTTAATTATTCACATAAATATGTAATTTGTTTCGCTTTGATGTTTTATTAAAATATACTCCATTTTTCGATTTTATTTAGAACGAGAGGTTTTTCCAACTGAATTCCACAGTTAACTGGTTAACCCCTTGACCTATGGTTTCTTCAACTGTGATCAACGTAGCAACTTTCTCATTAACACTAGAACTATCGAATAGTCAAATTGAAGTTTCCAAATTTTTCTGTAAGGACTCTACAACAGCTATTAAGATTTCAATTGTTGAAATTATCGAAACTAACATACAGAAGACACTCGAAAATTACACGATGACACAGGAAATTATCGAAACTAACATACAGAAGACACTCAGAGTTCAAAGGGTTAAATCGTCCGAATGCCACAGCATACATCACAATGTACAACATACAAACCTCACCTCTTCAAACAATCATTCAACCTCTCAAACCAGAAATTCGACATTAAACCGAGAACACAGCAACCATCGAACAATCATCCCACAAGAACAATCTATTACTTGATTAACCTTCATCCCTGAAACTCCCGCACATTCGAGTAGAAAAGGACATTTCTTCCCCGAAGAAACCGCGAGAAGAAAAGTGTTCCCATTTCGCGACTCGAGTGGGCGTAATCGCGCTTTCAGAGTCATCGGCGGACTGTCCGTCATATTTCGGGGAACAATGGCCGGGGAAAAACGCCGGGAACAATGAAGTTAAGGACATTCGGACCTTTAATTTCCATTTCGCCGAGCGGCGGCGTCTTTTGAGATCGATCCTGCTCGCTCGATGGCTTCTGGAGAAGAAAGACAGGCTTCCGGCCGGTCGGCGAGTATATATTCGAGGGAGGGACTCTAGCGGCGAGGTTAAATATGCAGGGTGTTTGCAGAGTCCCCGGACGGACGACTTCATTGGCTCTAATTGCGGTAATGCTCACAGCCCACGGCCACTTTACTCTATCCAACTTTGAGCGGCCGCGAAAAGCGTAATCGCGGTTCACGGTTCACGTGCCTCGCTTACCTGTGTACCCTCACCTCAGTTTAACTGTCCCGCGATTCGCTCTCAAATTTGAGCGCATTCTTTCGATGATAAAAATCAGGACTTTTGGGAATTTTTCGATTCATTGCAAGTTTTCAACTTGGAAGATTGTGGAGGATTTCTTTGGGCGAATATTCGAATTTGTTAGATGAGATTAGGTTATTGTGTTAACGTGAGTTAGCACAAGCACCAATTCATATAATGTAGCTTCTATTGAAGGTTTTGCATATTCCAAAGAATCATCAAAGGTACTTTCCTTAACACTAGGTTTACGGAACCCGTCAACTTGACGGATATTGAATTTTTTAAACATTATATAGTAACAGTTTGAGTCGATTTTGATTCGTGCGATTGTGCGAATATGCATTGCAATACTCTGGTTTCGAAGCTACAATTTTGGCGATTTATATAAATGAACACGTAGTTTTCTAGGAACAATAGAATAAAGTGTAGAATAAACGTCCGTAAATCTAGTGTTAAAATTCATGAAAACATTTAATATTCCAACTGCTGCAATATCGTAACCCACAGAGTTCAAAGGCTAAGACAGCAAAGTAGCAAGACACCAAGGTTCGAATGAAGTCTTCGAGGAAGAGCGGTTCTATCCGATACGAATTACTTGCCGGCCGCAAATTCGACGTCCAGGCATTCCGGCGGATTCCAGCGTGTTACGTGGTACACCGATATTAATGAACCGCAAGCATCGGACGCCGGGACGGAGGTGAATCAGTGCTAAATTCCGTTCGGTAATAAATAGCCCGGCGAGCGCGGAGGGTCAGCCGAAAGAAGGCGGAGAATTCCGAGCGACGTTGACAGGATCCTCCTCGGATTATCGCGAGGAAACAGTTGCATCCGGTGGAACCGATGCAAATCGGACGGAGCGGACCAAAACGGGACAGAAGACGGCGAGCGTAAAGATGGCCGCCGGGGAAAAGAGCAGTTAGCGCGCTCCGCTCCGTTGGTCCCTTGGACGAAATACCTCTTCCTACGTCGGCTGGTCTCCGTTCCGCTTTGCAGGATTCCCCGATCCTCCGGCTTCATTGTTTCCATTAGCTCTTTTGTATCGCGATAATTTTCGAACTCCGGCTTCTCCGCTAAGTCGATAGCGGCTGTCAGAAAAATTTGCCAGCGTCTCGCTCAAACACGCTTTGTCTCTTGCTCGAGATACTTTACGCTCTTCCTTTATCTTCCTCGCTTTCATCCTGGAGCGACTCCTTTGACGCTGCTGAAGCTTATGAGCTCGTGATCCGTTTCGCTTGTTGGGTCAGCTCTGCCCTTCGAATCGAGTTGAGTTGCTCGAGGATGAGTGATTATGGGTGATTGTTGATTGGTTTGTCACACGTTGATGATGTGCTTTGTGATTGTTATTTCGTACAAACGTTGTCCATTTTGAACTGCTTCTTTTAACCCTTTGCGGAATGTCGGCATTTTTGAGGTCAAACTTCCATGTTTGGAATACTCGGTTGTGAATGATTTAACTATTCGAGCAAGAAATCAGTACACTTCCTTATTCTCCATGATTTAAGCATTCAGTGTTTAACTTAGAATTTGCAAAAGGCTTTGTATACTTTCAACATTGTCCGCAAAGGTTGAAGAGTACGGATCTAGCTTCGTGCTTCAGGAGAGATTGACTCATTTCAGTAAAGCATAAACTGTCGTAAACAAAGTGTCCAATTAACCCTTCGACTACGGCAGAATTTTGCCTCAACGCATATTTCTAAGGAAGTGTGTTAAAACTATGAAAACACTGAACTGAATTAAATTAAACCAATCGAAAATAGGCATGAATAGATGTGAATAGTGAATCAAATAGCGAAATTCAATACTAAATTGTTTTGTAATCTATCAACACATGGAACATCGAGATAAAATAGTTTCGTCACTTAATCTATGTATTTCTTTATATAAATTGTAAGAAATACCACTGATGTTTCATCAGAAAATAAGGAACATTTCTTGCGAAAAATATTCTCGAGTAAAGGGTTAAGTAACCGGTCACCAACGTGTTAACACTAGGTTCACGAGCATTTATTGTAGTTTATTCTATTGTTCCTGGGAAGTTGATATTCGTTCATTTAGATTCTGGAAATTGTAGCTGTAGAAATAGACAATCAGGAAACTTTTACCAAATAATGTTTATAAAATTCAATCTGCGTCAAATTGACGCGTTAAAACCTAGTGTTAAGAAACATCATTCCAATATTTCACAAATCGATGCATTGTACAAAGCAGAACATTATATCGAGCAAACTCGAGCAGAAGCTGAGCTTTCTTCCTTTTCCGCGGTGTTTCGTCTGCATTGATTGGAATTATTGCGAGAAACGCGGTTACATTCGCCGTCAAAGGCAGCTCAGTCCAGTCACGTTTCCCTACTGTCCGTCTCGTGTTTCTGTCACCAGAGGAAGATCCGTCGCGACCAGTTCTAAAGCCTACTTCGATCTCCGGAGTCTTCGACTTCGATGGTTAAACGAAACTTGAGGAGATGGCCCGACGACGCCTGCAGGACCGTCAGATGCATGTGGCGACGCTCCTACCGCGTTTACCCCCCATTCGACTTCGTTTAGTCCTCGATTCGTTTCCACCTACTACGCTTTCTCCTTTCGATCTAATACTCTCGGAAAACATCGATCTTTCGACGATTGGAAGCGTACAAAACCTGCAGACTAAATTAACCCTTTGAACTCGGGGGTCACCAGTTGATTTGATTCGCAAAATTATAAAGTCATATAAAGTCAAATAAATATAAAGTCAATTACATATAATATTGTGAGAATGGATGTATTTGAATGTGTGCAATAGATGAATGTGTGTGTGAGTGCGTTTTGAATGAATGTTCATAGCATTGAAATATTCTAAATTGATTTTATGAATCTATATTCCAAATATTGTAAAGTTAATGCATGGTAATGAAAGAATAATATAAATAGTGCGTTGTTTGATTTGGTGATTGCTTTATTGAGTTGTCATGAAATAATTATAGTTTCAAATAAAATTCTCTTCTACAATATTAAACTTTGCATCGATATATGGGATATTGAAATAAAATAATTTTCCTTCTTAATTCATGTGTTAAACTCTGAATGATTAGATCGCAGAGAATGAGGAGAGTGCAACTTTGATCTCAAAACGCCGACATTCGTCTCATTTCTTTATCAACTATATACATATACAAAAACTCTGAGCATATTCTATGTGTACGATCTCTGTAAACAATAATCATTGATAGAATATTCACGAAAATTGAATAACATCGATGTCAGTTAGATTCTTTTGAATTCACTAGCTTCACAGAGCTTGATCTTAATCCTGCAAATTCCATTCGTTCGCATTAGCTCTTTCGATTCTTGAAACACACATAGAACCGACCACCGAAAATTGTCACTCGCAAACAATGATCGAATTCTAATCTCCGCGATCCGTCAAGCGTTGCTTCCTAAACAGCGCACTCAGAGCGTGGATCGTCAATGAAAATTTCTGGCTAGAGAGGGACTCGCTAATTCGATTCAGCGATTCGTTAAATTGAGAATTACAGGGCCGCGCTGTATTCCTTTTATTCCTCCGGCTGTTCCTCCCGGTCGATCGCATTTGGATATCGCGATATAAACCGCCCCTTTGCAATGGACGTTCGAGATCGTCCGGGCCAGAACGAATTCCATTTTCTCCCGTAAGAACTCCCCGCGCTCGAGAACTTCCGAGTTTACACGCCACGGCGTCGTTCGGCGCCAGACGTTACCCAGAAGACACCTAGCCGCCGATATTCCCTTCCCCTCGCTGGCGACGCGCTCCATGCTGCCGTCAAAATGGCGACAGCGATCGGACGCGTGTATCCGTACCGGAGCAGTTTCTATATAAATAACGTGTCCCTCGCGTCGAACCGAATAACTGCTTGTCCCGTTGCAAGCGGCCTCGCAATTAACATTGTTAAATGCCGCACAATTTCATGGAAAATACACAAAATGGAAAAAATTAAATATTAAACCATTCGATTGAATTGCGTTACTATAACGTCCATTTAGCTGAACGTCACCGCATTAGATAGTATTATTCATAATATAGAAATATTTTCGCATAATCATTGTTAAATGCCGCACAATTTCATGGAAAATACACAAAATGGAAAAAATTAAATATTAAATCATTCGATTGAATTGCATTACTGTAACTGCACGTCCATCTAGCTGAACTATTAGAAATATTTTCGCATAATCATCGTTCAGTTGAGCGAACTAAAGTCGATTTGATTGGGGATCACCGGTGACCCCCATGGCAGTCAACGTAACATTGTTGACCGGCAATTTTACACAGAAACTTTTTAAGTTCTCATGGATGGAATTTTGATGGATATCGATGCTCAGAGGATTACTAGCTCTTTTCGCGTCGGATGACACTGTTTTTAGAATTAACTCTTTACTCGAGAGGTGACTCACCACTTGATTTCACACAGTGAAACTATAGAATGTGATATTTAATGTTAACACTAGGTTTACGGACGTTTATTGTAGTTTATTCTGTTGTTCCTAGCAAAATGAATATTCGTTCGTTTAGATCTTAGAAATTAGTTTTAAAATAGACATTTGCGATACATATTCTTGTAATTGCATCGATCAAAATCGACATAAGCATTTAATAAATAATGCTTATCAAATTCTATGTGCGTCAAAGTGACGCGTTTCGTAAAGCTAGTGTTAAACTATGTATAATACGTCGATACGTGAAATATTGGAATAAAACAGCAAAGAACATCGTCCTCGCCTCGTAAAGAAGTCCGGATCAGTTTTAATATGAACTATCAGCTACGAGCGTACATTTTAAAGTTACGTTTGACTAAAAATGAAGTTACAAACATATCTTCCAATGTCGCAGAACACGACAACAACAGAGTGCAAAGGGTTAAATATTTCTAGTAAGAAGCCCAGAAAATCCACACCCAAGTTTCACCGGCATCAACATCCGCAAATAAATCATCGAAAACGAGTCGCTCTCGAAACTAGTCTCTAAAATTCCGTCACGCGCGTCGCGAGTCCCATAAGAAGAAACGGCGCGCTAAGTTCTGCAGGTCCGTTCGGGCTTTGGCGGTCGAGGAGTCGCCGCTGGAGGTTCCTCGGGGTTGCCGGAGGTCGACGGAGGTCGGGGGACAGTTCGGCAGCGCCTTACGACGGAGTTCACTCGGCGAGGAGGTGGTGCGCGGCGGTCAGGCGTGGCCGGCATACGAAATCCGCGGGGTATTCCGGTCATGTAGCAGGCACGGGGTCCTATACCTTTCCAAGGGGGATGCTCCGCACCCCCCTGTTTTACTCGTTCGTAAGCTACCGCTCGCCAGGCGGTGGGGGAGTATTAATTGGCTTACGAGGCGACACTCATTAGCACTTTGAGTGCGAGGGGCTGCGCGGAGGGGTGAGGCACCCTCTGGAGGCGTTACTCGAGACTGTCCCGCGTCACGCGCCTTACTCCAGATTCTCCCTCCGCCCGGCTGCCCTCTGTTCCTCCCTTTAATCTTCTCTTCAAGGAACTTCCCGACTTTTCCGCGGCGACACGTGAAATTAGAATCGCCCCGTCGAACTGGGAATTGTATCAATCGATCCTGCGACGGGCTTGCGGTTCACTCGGGGAGATGTTTTTATGGTTAACGCGTTCAACGATTTCGTAAAAAGCCTTAAACGTACCGTAAACCGTGCCTCGCCGAGGAGTCGTTCGATTAGAGAAGGCTTCGGTCAACTCGCATGGAAAGTATTAACCCTTTGCGGAAGAAGAGTCTTCGAGATATGGAAAATCGTCGGCGAATGAAGCTAAATTGTGCGTCGATTGCTTTGGTAATTGGAAAAGGGAAACTACACACTGACGTCCAGCTGTTTTAATAATTAAATCATCCGTTCGCGACTTAGTGTCGCGAATGTGAACATCTGACCTCGGGCAACTCGAATGGAAAGCGTGTCTTTCCTTGGGAAGCGTTAACCCTTTGAACTCTGTAAGCTCGAATAGTGCAGCAGTTGTAATATCGAATATTTTAATGAATCAAGAATTAGACGAGCGTAATAAACAGAATTTTTCTTGGAATGGTGGACGTTCTAGTGGGAATTATCCGTGTTACCGAGTTTCCCGTTTTCTCGAACTTTTGGGAGATATTATTGAATTTTTGGGTGATCTAGATTTTGTGATTTTTCATGGAATGCAGTTTTCGCTGAGGTTTAACCCTTGAACTCTGCAGGCTCGAATATAGCAGCAGTTATTGAATATTTTAATGGATCAAGGAAACTACCCTGAAATTATTCGATTTTACACATCCGAATTCTGTACTAAGGAAAATTAAGGGTTGGAACTAATTCATTTCGAAGGTTCATACCTAATTCAAAATTGAATATTAAATATGTGAAATTTGGAACAAAAACGTCAGGTGCGTAGCACGTTTTTCCAGCGCAAGTTAAACTCTCTCCTCAATCTTCTCCACGAGTCACAATATTCCACAATAAACAAATTAGAAATACCAAACAAACTGTTTCACAACGAAACAGTTCTCTATAAAACCAGCCACGTCCCGTTCTAATTTCGCTGCTCGCAAGTTGAACCTCCGGCGACATTCGACCAGCAGTCTTGCCGACCAAGTCCAAAGTACTTAGGCCAGCCTAGCGCACGGGAAAAGTGACGGCGGCACGGTGTTACTTCTTACTTAAAGGTGCGAAGGACTTATGACGCGTACGTGACAGAATTTTAGACTCGGGCTCGCCACCCTCCGCAACCGAAGGAGAACGAGCGACCACCTTCCCAGCTAGTCTTTCTTTTTGCTTCTTCCTCGGCTCCCCCCGAGCCTCCCCTCTGCTCCCCTCGCCTAAAGGCTTCCATTCGTCAGCACTCCGCGCGACAATAAAGTTAGAGGGGCGTCGAGTTTACGGGAAATTGAAGTTTTGCACGTCAAATTGTCGGACGGTTCTCTCCCGGATGACGGACTCTTTAATTGCGCTTGTGGTGCGTCTCGACACTCGAGACGTTCCTTCGTTAACCTTTCTTGGCAGCGCGACCAGAAATTGGACGGCGTTTTATCAGCGATCCCAGCGATTGCTTTGGTCAACGAATTGATGTCCTTGTGCTTCGGTGTCTTTCGCAGTCGAGAACTCTCGTTCGTACTGAAACTGAGCAGTTCACCTGACTTTGATCATTTCAGTATGAAATCTACAAACATGGACTTTTCAAGATTTTAATTGGTTTAAACTTCAGATTAGGTATCACTTCATCAGTTTCTTTCGGTAATCGCAGAGGAAAGTCAGAGAATGGGAATTTTGACCATTTGGTAGCGTTAAGTTGACTTTTTGAGATTCCTCTGTCAACTACGAGAATGCTATTGAGGATTCAAATTGATTAACCTACTTGATTAAGCTACTTTATTAATAATTTCACAGAATCAGACAAACATTCGATGCTTACTCAGTGTCTAAGCTTACTTTGAAGGTTAAAGATCGATAACAGACAAGTAATACTTCATTTATACAAGAAATATATAAATAACATTCGGATCTGTCGAATTCGGTTGATTTTCATCACGAGTCTGACATGTAAGGTAAGAGGTCACCAGCTCAGCTTGAGTATTGCTAAATCAATTTCTTTAACCATCTCTCAGAGACGTCTGTCATCTTAATAATTATACGAAGAAATCAGGAATGATTTTTAAATTTCAATCATTTCCATGTGATCGGCCATAATGTGTCTGGTCAGTGTTGAAAGTGCTGAATGTTTCAACGAGATATAAATATATAAATATATTTTGTTACCACATTCTGCATCAGATTTTTATTTCATCACAATTATTCTTATATTATCACATTGTTACCACAATCTTTTCTATGGCATCTAGAATAGTTTCATGATCTAAAACGAATCGAAGAGCGGTTTGATTCGTCGTGTAGATCACGTGTGCCACGAGGGTTCCTGCGCCGTTCTGCCTCTTGTTTCGCTAGTTTACGAGCGGCATGTTCATCCGATTAACTTCGAATCAAATTACTCTCCTATCAAGCCACTACGCTTGTCTCTTCGTAATCGTGCCTCTAGGAAAAGTACTGCAGTCAGCGTCGCGCTTGCGTGTTTGCTTCCGACGTACTGTTTGTTTCTAACGTCGGATGCTTATGTTTTCGACGATTAAAAGGTGCTCGAACCTCGCGAGTCGAGAGCTTGTTAAATATTTGCTCTGTTAGATTGACAGTTTTATCTTGACGCTGCAGCTACCGATCAGTTTGCACAATTTTTCAGCAAAAGTATCGTTCGACGAGATGTAGACATTCTTTGAAATAGTTTACTGTTGTAATTACTACCGTGTACTACGAATTATTCACAGAAGCTTCAAATCTGTGAGTCTTAAAAGAATTGACTCGAAGCTTTCGTGAATAATTCCAACTAATGATTCACAGATTACAGATTTAAAGATTACAGATAATTCGTTTCGAATTACAAACAGTAACGATCTCATCACTAATCACGATTCACGTTAAAATTTTTAGTTATCCATCGCAAATTGACTCGCAGACACCTTCGTTCGATTACGAATCGCATTTCAACCTTCAGAACCTAGATATATCGCGAACAAACGCGCAAAGCAAATGTAGCGTGCGCAATCCTTCCCAGCAGCCTGCAGCCGCACGCGCTCCGTGATTTCCGAGGTGTTTTTATCACGCTGCAGCGTATCCTCCGCGTTTCGAACAATTCGCAACAATTGATCAACTCCGCGAACTCCACACTTCCATTCCGAAATTCTATCGAACCGTAAACCATGTTCAGTCGCGTACCCGTCGAAACTCAATATATTCATTTCCATCGTTTAGTGAGCGGGGATCCGCGCCGGAACTCCATAAAACGGTGAATGCCTCGGGTTCTATGGAGCTGATGAAAAGCCGGTTGCGAGGACTCTTTCCATCGAGCGACAGATAAGGCCTCGATTCTCGAATCAGTTCCCGGCGAAAAGATCGAGCGGATAAACTCGGTCTAAGTAAACTGCACGCCGTAATATCGCCGCATAATGGCGGCAAGGCTTAACGACGCGGCTTGCGAGGTTTATGGAAAATTGCCACGCGAGCCGTTACACGGGTTTTCCCATTCGACGTTGCAGGTTGTCGCGGTCCCCCCCGGCGGCGGGCAGTTTTCTCGTCGATCACGGAGCGACATTATAGCCTCGCAATTTGTCGAAATTAGATTCGCAGCCTCGAGCACGTGTACAAATGACAAAAGCCAGCGCTGGCTGCTCCGAGTCTCGTCCCGGTGGTTTACGAGCGGCATGTGCCGCCGCTCGAATTAGGCTTCTAGCACACCACCTGCCGAACCGTCCGCATTGTCATGCGAGCGGCTCCCTATAAACCGAGATTGCCGGGGGATCGAAAGTTATGGCCGACCGTCTTCGACGTTCTTCTCCTATCCGCTCGCGCCGGCTTTCGCTCCTCTCCGGCCTATGGCAGACGTGTCGTTGTTGTTCCCTGGACAAGATTTTCTCCTTTAACACGTTAAGCGACATGTCAGTCACTGGGGACCGACGCTTCTGAATGACTAAAAAACAATCGTAACATACAAGACAACCGATGTGAAATAAAAATGTTTAATAAGGCAACTAAGTCGATAACAGTGTAACGCAAACGTTGCAACGCCAAACAATTTATACGTATTCCTACTTTTCTTTGCTACAAAAGACAAACTTTATAGGAAAACGCTTCAGATTTTCGTGGCGCTTAACGTGTTAACCCTTTGCACTCGAGAGACTCTCAGTCACACGATTCGATGCAACAAAACTATGAAGTTGAATATTTAGTGTTTTAACTCTTAACGAGTTAACTCGTGACCGGTCGACAACGTGTTAACCCTTGGCACTCCAGATGGTTTTGTAATCAGCAACTGCAACTAATTTTTGTAGTGTCTCTGGTGAAAATGAAAAATGGGATAACATTCCTTCTCAGTACAAAATTTGAAGGAAATCTGATAATTTTAGGGTAGTTTCTTTGACAAGATTTTCTCCTTTAACCCTTTGCACGATGCATGATGATATTATCATATTTGAAAGTCTAAGTCGTAAACAAATGATTTAATTAATGGAATCGCAAGAGATTAGCACGTAGTTTCCTATTTTTCTATTGTTCAAGTAACTGTTATATAATTTAGCTTCATCTGTTGAGGGTTTTGTATATTTCAGGAAATCTTCGTTCGCAAAGGGTTAAAGATAGAAACTTTATTGGTTTCTTTGCATCTTCTGCTGCAATCTGAACAATCATAGATTACAATTCTAATTAAAAATTCGTCTCATCTTTCGAAAACCGACAAGTCGACAGTCCAGCAGCTACCCAATGCAAGCACTTTGAATTTCGTGCTTTTAAAAATAGAAACTTTTTACTAGTTTCTTCGCTCAAAAATTTCTCTGAAAACCGACAATCCAGCAGCTCAACTGCCCACCCAAAATAAAAACCCTGACATCAAAATGTCCGAACAATTCCAGATCACAACCGAAAGAAGCCAAGGTTCCGCACTCGCGACATCAAGTCTCGCGCGTCTTTCAATCAATAAAATCTCGACGAGCTGCAATCCTTTGTCCGAAACTCCGGCGCAATCAAGCCACCCTTTTCCAGCGATAAGTGGCTATACCCGTGTAACACGATCCTCGAGCGGTCGGTCGGATATGATCGATTCGCCTTGGATCAATCTTGATTAACCGTGACCGAGCCGCCGCTCTAAATACAGGCCGAAACCGGGAGGACTCGCAATTCCGTCGATTCTAACGTGTGCCCTTTTATCCCCGCGCAGATCGCAAATTGCATTTCGATTCGATATTATGTAAAGTATCCCGGGCGTAATGTCTATCGGCGTCCCCCCCCCCGGAAAATATCGCGGCAGTCGGTTTGCGGGAATGAGACAGGATTGTGGCCGGGAATATTTCGTGGTTCCCGTGGATTTGCGCCGCTGCGGTCGACCCGATACTCCGGACTCTCAGTAGATCCAATTTGATCGGAAGACCGCAGCGTCTACGGCGACCTTGTATAGAAACGGACAATGTGTGTACACTATGCACGAGATTACGCCCCTCTACGTCGTCGCCCCCGCCGCCCGCTCTGATTCGTTTACTCTCGTTTCTGTCTGCACGCTCCGCCTAGCCGGCGCACCCTCCGCGCGCTTCATAGACAATGTTGCTCGATACGTATTGTCCCGCCGCGGTCTTCGACTATACCCGACCTCACCCCGGCTGCTACCATTACCCGTCGTCGTCACTCTCCGCAACCCTCGTCTGTAATTTGCACTCTACGCTCGCCGCGTCTAGCGATGGCTTTCGCGGCTCGATGTTTCCGCTGCGAGAGTCGGGATGCACTTTGCAGTTTTATGGGGGGAAGGATGGAATGATACTTTGTTAACTGGGTGACGATTTTGGTGGAAATGTCATTGTGCGGGGAAAAGATGGAATATACAGGGTGGAAATTATAACGCGTTGCAGTCGAATGTCTACGAAAATATTGATACGCAAACATGTTTCAGAAAGTTGTTCGATACTGAGGACAGTGGTGGAACTTTTATTTTTCATGGTGGACACTGCAAGGTGAAGTGAAGGTCAAATTTCCACCCTGTATTATGAAAAACTAAAGATGAATTACATGCGTAGCTGGAGAAATGATTGATTCATCGTTGAAGATTAGAATCATTTCGAGTTTTGAGATTAAAACGCAGTTAGCTGATTAACCCCTTATCCTACGAGTGAAAATCTTACTTACTTAAGATAAATATATATATATTACTTAGTTAAGATAAATATATATACATATATATTACTTAGTTAATTCGAGTTCAAAGTAAATACTACTCCTCTGTAATCAACTATTATACTTAACACTAGAACTACCGAGCAGTTAACTCAATTTTTTTAAATTCTTCGACAGAGACTTCAAGATTATCTGTTTAGACTTTGATGAATTGATTTACAATTCAATTTGCGTAATGCTAAATGAATTTCTTGACTAATTTCTCAGAGAAACATTAGTATTCCTGGCGAAAATGAGAAATGCTATAACATTTCTTCGATCTATTTTCCTTCTTAGTACAAAATTCGGATGTGTGGAAAATCGAATAATTTCAGGGTAGTTTCTTTAAGATTCATTACAATATTTAATATTATCGTGCAATATTGGAGACAGAGTTCAAAGGGTTAAAGCTTCGTAAACAGTCTGTTATATATTACAATTCTTCGTATCAACTGTAAAGTGCAAGTCCTCTTTTCACTAAAACTACCGAGCTTAAATCAACTTTTTGAAATTCTTCCACAGAAACAGAGTACATCTATTGAGACTAATTGATTTACAATTGAGTTCGCGTATAAATCAATTTTTTTATTCATTCTTCAAACATTTGCTCTCAGTAATCGCAAAATGAAGAAATCAGGCCATTTTAACCCATCGCGGACGATGGGTTGCTGTTCGAATAGTTAAATCATCTGTTCGCAACTTGGTATTCCAAACGTGGATGTTTGATCTCAGCAAAACGCCGACGTTCGTCAAAGGGTTAACCCATCAGGTAATTTCAGTGTCAACCCTTTGCACTCGATCGGTGCATAAAAATTGTAAAATTTCGTATTTAACATTAAGTCTCGAGTAATTTGTCGATACGTGAAACGTGGAAATAAAATAACATTGTTCCTATTTTGTGAATAGATCCCTCGTTAAGTTAGTTTTCAAAAATGTCATCTATATCTCATAAAAATAAATCGCAAAGGGTTAATTTCACGTTACATGTCGCATTCTCAAAACGATCATCAACAACAGACAAATCAATCACACACGCCCAATCGCAGCGTCGACTTGCTCGAACATAGGATAAGATAGATGCAGTCTACTCTATCGACTTGATAGCGCGTATTTTAAAGGAGCAGCTCTGAAAGATGAGCTTGGCCAGCGTGTTCCGAGCGGGCACCGTGTATTTCGTGCGACGTTATCGCATTATGAATCGTAGCGTTGCGTCTCCTCCTTTCCAGAGTAACAGCGATCCTCCCGTGGCTCGATAAAGCTTCGTTTATCCGAGGTATTTTACGTCTTGCCGTTTAAAACTTTCCACGGCGTCCTCTATCTCGGAAGCTATTAATCGCGTGCCTGCGCAGTCGCCATTTTGTCGCATTCCGCGCTGGATTCTCGCTCGGAACGTTACTTTCTGTACACTGATATTTCTATTTCACGTGTCTGAGAAAATCCGCGA
This sequence comes from Nomia melanderi, assembly GCF_051020985.1. Classification (NCBI taxonomy): domain Eukaryota; kingdom Metazoa; phylum Arthropoda; class Insecta; order Hymenoptera; family Halictidae; genus Nomia; species Nomia melanderi. The sequence goes on along the minus strand of NC_134999.1, from coordinate 24,543,516 downwards.
GCAACATTAGCGATAAGCTCTTTGAGGGCTCTTTCCAAATGCAGAATTCACGTGTAACGAATCACCTTTACGTCGGAGATTTTTAATTGAATTTAGTCCTCGGTGGTCAACGGTAAATACTCCGTATTTAGGAATGCTTAAGCTTTGCAGCGTGTTTAAGATGAACAAGGAACCTGTTTTGCTAGGGAATTGCTGAAATTATTTCTGCCGGTGTGAGCAGTAATGACTTAACCCTTTGCGGAGAAAGCACGGTTTGAGGATGAAGCGTTTCGAAGAGATGATTTAATCAACAGATTTACAGACGTTTATTCTACAAGATTCTATTGTTAGAGAACTGCGTGTTCGTTTCTATAAATCAAGGAGATTGTAGCTTCAACAGAGTATTGCAATGCGTGTTCGCATAATTGCACGAATCAAGATGGACTTAAACTAATGTTCACATTTCGAGATGAAATTTCCATATTTAGAAAAGTCGCAACAAATGGTTTAATTACTCAAACAGCAAGAGATCAGCGTATAATTTCCTTTCTATTATTTAAGCGATCGATATATAATTTAACTTCAGGTTTCGTGTATTTCGAAGAGTCTTCGTCCGCGAAGGGTTAATCGGGAATAGGGACAAAAGTATTTCAATGTTTCACATGATTTATTGCACAGAGTGCAAAAGTGTGACTACTGAAATTCAAACAAATTTTAAAAAATAAAATTCAAACGATTAACACTAAACCTAGTTAAAATCACTGGAAATTCCTCTATATCAACTCCAAGGGTGCATCTGTCGAGATTCCAATTAATTTACAATTACTACCGTGAAACCAACGAGGCGACTAAGAAACACTTATCTCAACCAGGGAAACAACCGTAGGGATAAAGTCAGATGATAATCGTTCTATTTTCAATTACGATCCAAATTCCTTTGTGTCTAAGATGGAGAATCGAAGCTCAGCGATATATCCCTTTGATAAAGTAAATAATTTACCGTCGACTTAATTTAGTTCTAAGGGCATTCTTCATTCCCTAATATCGTATGAACTAATTCGTTCATAGTTTCCTACCTGTTAATTAAGCAATTGTATTATTTAAATTCATCTGCTTAAGGTTTCGTGTATTTCGAAGAATCTTCGTCTGTGAAGAGTTAAAGAATTCGTCAAATTGACGGGTTCCGTAAACCTAGTGTTAAACATCGGAAGTTTCCTCTATCATTGAACTAATCGATTAATTTACATGACTGATTATTTATTTAATTAATTATTAACGCTTTGCGAACGAACGTCGACACTTCAGCGAGAAATGTTCATGTTAAGGAGACCAGATAACAAACGAATGATTGAATTATTCAAACAAGAGACCAGAAGTTTCCTCTTTTTCTATTAATTAAGCAATTGCTTGATTTAGCTTCGTCTGTTGGTTTCGTGCGTTTCAGAGAATCTTCTTCAAAGTATCAACCCTTTGGAGGAATCACAGTTTGGATAAAGTGTCGTTTCGACGCGGGAATAGATGATTTAATTAAACAGGGGATCAAGTTTCCTCTTCTATCGTTTAACTAATCGATATCTAATTTACGTCGCATGCTAGGCATGATTTCTGATTGTAATTATTAACGCTTTGCGGACGAACGGTCACGTTTAGAGGGATCAAACTGAATTATCAATGAATCAGTCAGCTGATTTCATGAGAAACTATAAAGTTGAATGTTTAGTGTTTTAAATGAAAGTTTGTACTATGTTTGAATGAATTGGATTTGTTGATGATTTATGTGTGGATTATTGATAGATTTACAATGTTGTCTATGAATTAGTTTTCATGGGAAACTATGAAGTTGAATGTTTAGTGTTTCAATTTACACATTTCAAAGAACCTTCCTCACTACCTCGCAACTCTAAAACTGCGAACGCCCTAAAAATTCACGAGATTCGATTCGCAAAACTTTCTAATCCTACATCATCATAGCTCAGCTTCGATAACTGCCTACCATTCGAACAGCTCGCGCCGGATACACTCGGTACAGAAATAACAATCGAGGACGAGCGAGGTTGCCGAGGTTGACGTAATCTCGCGATGATCGCTACGAATAACTGCCTTTTCCGTTTATTAACGCGGCTCTGATTCATTGTTATTTTAAACAGCTCGGGAACAATCTCGAAAGTCTAACGAGTCGATGCTCGTTCTTCCAAAGCTCGATCGCCGGGTGTCGCACGCGAAACTTGCCGACCTTCGAGTTGCAATCATCGATGACTCGAGAGGTCGTTTTCAGCGTTCTGTATTTATGTCGAAAACGGAAACACTAATCACTCGTATCGTAACACGTGGAACTAAAGAATTATGAATATTTGAACTTGCGAAAATTATTTGATAATTATTTTGAAATTAACCCCTTTTACTATCGACAATTAGTAAGAAATATAACAAAATTTTCCAGTCTACTTCAGGAGGAAATTTGAAGATAGTACATTGATAACAGCAAAATAGTTGAATAGTTAAATGAACAACATTGATTCTTGTTAAATTATCCGAAAAGAAAAATACAATTGTAACCCATTTATTTGCTGATGAAAATTATAATTCAACCCCTTGCACTCGAGAGTTTTCCACTGGAAATATTCAACATTTCTGGCGACATTGTTTGGAACTAATTTAACGATAATTAGATAAATTAAGCAACAAAGGTGTTGTCACAGTACAAAATTTAGATGTGGAAAATTGAATAATTTCAGGGTAGTTTCCTTGATCCATTAAAATATTCAATAACTGCTGCGATATTCGAGCCTACAGAGTTCAAAGGGTTAAACCACAGCGAAAACTGCATTCCATGAAAAATCACAAAATCTAGTCCACCGAAAAATTCAACAATATCTCTCAAAAGTTCGAAAAAACGGTTATCTCATAAACACGGATAATTCCTACTCGAACGTCCACCATTCCAAGAAGAAAAATTCTGTTTATTACGCTCGTCTAATTCTTGACTCATTAAAATACTCAATATTACAACTGCTGCACTATTCGAGCTTACAGAGTTCAAAGGGTTAACGCTTCCCAAGGGAAGACACACTTTCCATTCGAGTTGCCCGAGGTCAGATGTTCACATTCGCGACACTAAGTCGCAAACGAATGATTTAATTATTAAAACAGCTGGACGCCAGTTCGTAGTCTCCCTTTTCCAATTACCAAAGCAATCGACACACAATTTAGCTTCATTCGCCGACGATTTTCTATATCCCAAAGAATCTTCGTCCGCAAAGGGTTAATACTTTCCATGCGAGTTGACCGAAGCCTTCTCTAATCGAACGATTCCTCGGCGAGGCACGGTTTACGGTGGAAGCATTTAAGGCTTTCTTTTATCCCGACTCGGTTCCCCGCATCCAATGAAATATACAGGATACGAACGGATCCCCGATTCCACGTAGAACGGTATGACGAACATGTTACGGGTCGAACCGGAGTTTCGAGCATTACGTATTGACGAGTCCGGGTTTTGTGGCGTGCACGAGAAGAAATAAGAAAGAGGAGAGAGAAAAGTCGCTGGGTCGGAGAGAATCTTCCGTAGTGCGGCCACGTAGCCGCCGTTTGTCGATCGTACCGCAATAATTCCTTATTGCTCCTCCAACCCCTAACCCTAACCCTAACCCTAACTCCTTCCTCCTTTCTTCGCCCCTTTCTCCGCCTTTCTCTTCCTCCGCCTCCGTTTCCCCTCGACGCCGCCGCCGCCGCCAATAATCTTCCACTTCCGGAAGGAGTTTTCGGAGATTAACGGGAAACTATTAAATCTAGCTCAACCGGAGGATCAGTCGAACAAACCGATAACGCGGTTCCGATTGACGCATAACGATCCACTGAATGAAACCGGCTATTGTCCCGGATTCCTGGGTCTGTTGATTTTCTGGACTATCTTCGATGAAGTGCTTTTACTGCGCAGCTGACGGGGATCTCTATCGCTTTTTGCGAGGGCTAATGATCTTTTCCGTATAACAATTGCATCTTTGGACTTTTCGATGGCTACGATTTTCGAATGGACGAATGTGCCTCGTTTGCGTACCTTTCACTTTCTACTGAAGGAAAATCTATAACACTAGAACTACCGTGCCAATCAAAATGACTGGTTTCGACTTTTGTTTAGCAATTATAGATATTTTCGAAGCATTGAATATTCGAAATGATTTTGAGAATAAATAGTTCCACTTGAGTACTATAATGAATGTCTGAAGAAACTGAAAGTAATCTATTCTTCCAATTTTTATAAGAATTGCGTATTAATCGTATTAACTGCTCGGTAGTTCTAGTGATAAGTAGGTCCGGGTTATTCGAATACGTTAATATTATACAATAATTATTGCTATACTAGTGCTTTGCAGAATGTTACATGTAGTTTGCTGAATTATTTGCTATATATCTACAGTATTTCCCTGATCGAAAATGGAAATGTTTTAATAATTTATATCGCTGTAGCGTCCTGTAACACAATCCAGGAAATATGACCTTAATATATCCACATTAATAATTCGTGAATAACAGACTTTAGATTTCACACTGAGAATGAGTAATTGCGGGAATGAATGCACGAATGGATGACGAGCATGTGTGGAGATAGATGAACGATTGTGCATGTGGAATATTCTAGGATATATTGATTTTTAAATTATCGGTTCCTCGTCGCTAATGATATTCGTTTCAATGAATCTAGGATATTTCAAATATACACGAAGTTGAAGCGTGGCGACGGAAAAATGTTCTGGAAGGTGCGAAAGTCGGATGGAAGTATGCGGTTGCATAAATGGGGGTGCGCTTGAATTTCGGGGTACTGTGTATTTTGACGAGTCGCGTATTAAAATATCGAAGTCGAGTTGCGCGAACGTGGCGACGAGTAATTAGAACCAAACTTCTTAATGAAAAAGTTTCCTTTTAAAGTTTCATTTAGCGTGTGTGTTATTTTGCGTCAACTATTACCATTTCCTACAATTTCCGTAACTCTTCTGTTATTTATCGAATAAACAACTGTTATTGTTGCATTTCTCGGAGTGTTCTCGTAAAATCTCGTAATAGGAACTTCTCCATGTAGACCAAAGTTCGATGCGAAGAATTGTCATTCGGATGATCACTCTAAACAGAGATATCAATAAACAGGACAGACGAAATTCGAGATCGTGAATACTCCTTAGCAGCAAATGTTAACGCAAAACTGTATTATGTCACTATGGATACGACTGAATAAAACGCAACTCGACTAAGGCCGAGTTGTCGAAAGGCAAACTCGAATAGTAACAAGTTAACGCATCCATTTTGTTACTCTCTCAGATAGGAAGCCAAATAATGCTGCCGAAAAGGTATTAGTATATTATTAGGTACGTGAAATAAATTAAATTTGTCGAAGTCATAGAAGTGTCTGATCTCTCTATTATCTCGGAGAATCTTTTTAACGTATTAATGAGTTTCCACCAGAAGATTAGTTCCTTGGAAAACATTTCGATCCTCGATTGATCACGATGATCTTTCGTTTCACTTAGCAGACACAATTCTATTATAATGCCTAATGATAGACAAGACGCTCTGCGTACGATGTATAAATGACTCATCTCTAATCTCTTTGCAATTATTAAAAACAAGACGTTTCTCTCAGAATTTATTAAAAAAATTGAATTCTAAGTCTAATTCTAAGTTTCTATAGACAAATTTCAAAACTAACTTCTAAATTCATCATAATTATTGCAAAAACTATCTCATAGTTCGTCGATTTACAGATCTTCATATGAATCTAGATCACTAAGGATGAATGTACAGTAAATTCATCGTAATCATTCCAAAAACTATTTCATAGTTTGTCGATTTAAAGATCTTCACACGAATCTAGATCACTAAAAATGAATTTACAGTAACTGTCGTAACAAAGACTTCATTCTACAGATGCTTTTTATTATTACTAATTAATTCAGTCATTAAAAGCCTGCATATATCCACTCTTCTAGTTCCCAAAATTATGAAAAGTCAATTCAACCCGGTAGGTGTAGTCTAAATTATTTCTGCGGGAGGTCTACATTTCAGCAACAAACTCGCAGTAGAAACTACTACAAGCGACGTGATTCACACCGATTGGAGGATCCATCGAGCACCGTCTACACAGCGAGCCGCAGGATCAGACAGTCAGAATTTGGCAGAACACAATGGAGGCAGGGAGCCGGGAAAAAACACGGCATAACACGGGCACGGAAAATGGCGGAACTCCTGGAACACGGTTTCGCTCGCGCACACGCGCGCACGTGAACACAATCGTTACGCTTTGTCCGCGCGATACTGTTGCATTAACTTTATTAAGTTTTAACGCGCAAAGGGCGCCCCGCAAGTTTCCAAACAAAGTTCGCCGGTGTGTTTTACATTTTAAACTAGGACTGAAATATAATGCGTCGAAAAGGGCGCAAACACTTCGTTAAGAAGTTCCGGTGTAAATATGAAACGAGATACGCTGCCGTGTCTTTTAGTTGAGTCGTTGGATTAATCAACGATCACGTGATCGAATTGGATAGATTCAGGTATTTAGCAGTAGAACTACCATTTGATACGATTGAAATCGCTAATATTGTAGTAATAGGTTATTCGGATTTCTTCGGGCGTTAATTATAGTATTCAAGTGAAACTATTTATTTTCAAGAGAATTTTGAATATTCAATGCTTTGAAGATATCAATAAAATAAAATAGGAAGCGATTGGTACGAGGTTTATGCTTTTATCGCGATTTCTAGTCTATTTTTAGTCTTTCTAGCTTCATGACGCGTTGGTAAGAGTTTTAACCCGTAAATTACGTAATGTATTTACAAAGACGCCTTCAATTCGAACAATTCGAAGTTGAATATTATCTAAACCCTCAAAAGACGTCACGCACTTTCCAAAAACACGAGTTAATTCTCCAAAACCGAATAAAACCGAGTTTCCACGCAAAACTGCAGCAGAGATTACGCAATATATTCACAAAGAAGCTTTCGATTCGACCAATCCAAACTTGAATATCACCTAAACCCTGAAAAGACGTCACTCAGTTTCCAAGAACACGAGTTACCCCTCGAAAAGCGAAAAACACGCAGTTCCCAGGCAAAACAAGCAAAGAAAATTACAAGAACTGTCGGTTCGCAGTGTCCGTGACTGAAAGGTTCATAAATTAGTTCGATAAGATCCTCTTGCCAAATATTCCCTCGCAGGATGACTCAGCGACCGCTACGGGGGATGAAACAGATATTCCGGGCCGAAGTGCGCATCTTTTCCTATTTCCCGCGGAACTTAAATGGACCTCGTAAATTAAGGGACAACGCATCATCGTATGAATGCTGTTGCGCAACCGCTCCTCCCTTCTGACACAGAAAGTCACCCCTGCCAATTCACGAACGCGTCGAAGTTCGTCACCAACGACGCGAATGATTTTTTGGACTGAATTGTTAGGACAAGGGGACAATTTTACGATACGGAAATTATTAGAGACGTTCGTAATTTAGCTCTCCAGCTTGCAGACAATACGCGGCATAAGTGTTCAGCTTAGAAATCAAGCATTGTCTATTTTTCGCTTCAGTCCTATCGTAAGTTGTGTTCCAGGGGGTGAGAATTTTGGAAAAAGTGTCCTCAAGGAGCTACCTAATGGAATTTCCCCAGAGTTCAGATTCAGAATCAGGAGAAGCAACATCAGTCAGATCAGAAACAGACCAGTAACCACTTCGGAAACCTCCGTTCAGGAAGTATCATTCAGTCAATCAGTCATTTCCCAACATTGGGTGGTCAGAGAAAATTCGAAGGTGCTCGTGACATTCGCAGTGCTTTACAGTAATCGAATTACGGTATTTAAATGGCGGCTAATAGGCGCGGTGATCTAAGTGACCCAGAAACGCGAGCGATTGGCCGTAGGCGAAAATTCACATTAACCACCCACGCGGCGGCGCGTCAATGACGCCGAATACGGAGAACAAGTCCGCCTGACATTGAATACAAATCGACCACTTGACCGGTCTCGATCATCGTTAAACACTGTTCTCATGCTAAATACTTTGTTACTGCTCCTACGTGCTCCGTGCGACTCTGCCTCGTCGCCATTTAAAATAATGCTATGGAAATGGCATGGAGAACGTATCGGTAGATTACCGATCATATTTTTTAGGAATATAATTGTCGATTGCCCTTTGAACTCTTTAGGATTGCACCAGTTATACTAGATATGTGAATGAATCTTAAGAAAGCTACGCCATTATCAAATTTACAAATGTACTGAGAAGGAAAGGTTTAAGAAATATTGTAACGTTGTTAATTTTTGTCACAGGTGATGTAACATTAGTTAGAGTTGCTGATAGAGTATTAAACGAAGATTCTTCAAGCAGATGAAGTTAACACGAGTGCCGCACGATTTTGCCGAGAAAAATATACAGAATGAAGATAATATCAACTTATATAATTGAATTAGGTTGTTGTTATTGCAGGTTTGAATTGTTGAATGTCAGTGCATTGAGTAGTATTACTTATAACTTAGGGAAGTTTTCAAATAATAATCGTTTAATCGAATTTAACGCATTCAACATGTTAACAAAAGGAAACTATGTACTAATCTCTTGCTGTTCGAGTAACTGAATCATTTATTTAGTGTTCCAACTGTGGAAATTCGATCTCTCTGAATGTTGACGTTCTTCCAAATCCATTTTTCTTGGAAGTAATTAATCGTGTTGATCGTGTTGATGCTGACTTCATTAAAAAATTGAGGAAACTCGTGTTTTTGGCTTTGGAATGATTGCACAACGTATTCGGAAGCTACAAAACCTTTCAACGAGTGAATTTTTAAATAACTAAAAGAAATATTATTTATCCAGGAACATTAAACATCGATACGTCACGAATATCACATTTCAGTAAAAGATAATAACATTCTTAATTGTTTCTAATCCAGAACAAAAGTAAGTGGATAATTGAAAAGAATATTATTTATTCCATTGAAACTCGAAAAATCAGGAAAGAATGGATTTAATAGCATTGACTTCCGAGGGACCGAATTAGCGACGTTAACGTCGAATCGAGTGAATTCATTATCATCACTGACATTGCGATTACGTGTGCTTATCTTGTCCTAGATAGAACGATACTGTATTTAATATAGCAGCACGTATGCATTTAATTAAACGCGTGAAGTTGCGAGGTGCAGCCATCTATTGACACGAAGTTCAACCACAAGAGTCGCATCACTGCAGATTTGGAAAATGGAGGAATCGAAGTGATGATATCTCTGATTCGTTCACTGGTTAACAAAGTGAATCTTTTCAAAGTTCAATTATTTATCTTGTGAATTACTGTATAAAGAGATTCCTTTGCAGAAGCGTTCCTTATTTATTAACCCTTCGAAGATTCTTTGATATAAACCTAGCAGATTAAGCTAAATGATACCAATTGCTTAAATAGCAGGTAGAAAACTACATGCTGATGTTTGAATAATTCAATCATATAACAATACATTCAATCATTGAAATACAACGGTTTTATCTCTTTGGAAGGCTGACATACGCAAAGAGTTAAACTAGTTTCGAGGGTGTCATTGGTCTATTAATTAATCGTATCAATCTATGGATTCTACGAAATCTGCAATCGTTGTATTTGATAATTATAAGTTTTACTTACGAAAGAGTGTTACAGCCTGAATTGAACATTGGCTTACCTGGAACAGAAAAGAGAACATTTTGTTTAGATTATGATAATCGACTTTACTTGTTATAACGTTGTATTTGTGTTAATTAGGGTTTGCAAGTAGAAGAGAAGCTCTTTCTCAATTTTTGGTGACTGGACAATTTGTTTCCTATTATTGTTGTTGTTGTTGTTGTTGTTGTTGTTGTTGTTGTTGTTGTTGTTGTTGTTGTTGTTGTTGTTAGAATATGTATTATTATATTATTTAGTATGTATAATTTATACTACAGTAAGTTATGTACCTATATTGTCTAGAGAGTATCCAAGCACACGTTCCTATTTATTATTTTATTAATCTACAGAATTAATATGATAAGAGATCATTTAGAAACAAGTATACCCACAGAATACTTAATTTCCACAGTTGTTATTTCACTAATGTACAGAATTAATATAAAAAGAGGTCATTTTGAGAGAAGTACACCAACACAAAATTGATTTTGCATTTGAATTAGAGAGAAGTCCACTAACAGAAGATTGATTTTGCACTTGTTATGTTATTAACTTGCAAGATTAATATAAACCAGGTCATTTAGAAAGAAGTACACCCATATAAAATTGATTTTGCACTTGTTATGTTACTAACTTGCAAGATTAATATAAAACATGTCATTTGGAAAGAAGTAGTTCCACATAAAATTGATTTTCCATTTATTATGTTACTAATTTGCAAGATTAATTTAAAACGAGGTCATTTGGAGAGAAGTACACGCACATAAAATTGATTTTGCATTTGCATTGGAGAGAAGTACACTAACAGAAAATTGATTTTCCACTTGTTATGTTACTAACTTGCAAGATTAATATAAACCAGGTCATTTAGAAAGAAGTACACCCACAGAAGATTCACACAATACTTTTGTATTGTGTCACTTTGTAATGGTCACTTTTTAGTGACCATTCGAAAAGAAGTACACAGAAGATATACTTTCCCCATCTGTTATACTAGCAACATACAAGATTAACGCAAAAAGAGGTCATTCGGAAAGAAGTGCGCCCACAAAAGATTTATCGTCCGCGTTTCGGCGTCCACTATATCGTCGAACACTTTGGACACAGTCTCTGAATTATCCGGTACCCCGGTTGCGGAACAGTATCGAGCAACGTTACGTAATATGTTCCACTGATTGCGCTTTCGTGTTCGCACACTTAACCCAATCGCAAGAAGCCATTGCGAGAAAAAAGACCGGCCCACCCGCAACATCATTCCTTATCGAGGCCTCGCGCAAAAGATTCGAGATGTATCGTTCGAGAGATAACGACGGTCCTGAGAAAAATGATAATCGCTGGTGCATCGTTTAACCCTTTCACTCGCCATTTGATTAGATCCATGGAAATGATAAAATTTAGAATTTTTATATAATGCGTCAACACATGGAACGTCGAAATAAAATGATTGTGTTACTTAATTTATGCGAGGTATTTGTTTATGTTAGTTGTAACATATCATTGATATTTCATCAGAAAATAATGAATATTTGTTCAGAAAAATATTCTCGAGTGCAAAGGGTTAATAGTCGAAGCTCACTGGCTCGAAAAACGTTGACCTCGTTAATTGTTAATCTGAACCGATTATTCCTGTTTGCGACGTCGCGCGGATGCAATGGTCATTGCCAGTTTAGATCATTCGGATTGTTTAGAATCAAAGGACTTGTAGGAAATTTACAAATTTAGAAAGGAAAAGAGAGAATGGGAAAAAAGGTAATAACACTTGAGCGTTTTGTGTGTCACTTATTCTTTTGCAGCAAAAATAAAAATAATTATCAATTATTTGATACACGATTATTAGGTCACACTGTAATCTAGTTATTTGAGTTATTAAACATTTTCATTTGATGCTAGTTACGTTACAAATTGTAATTGTTTTCGAGTAATTTGAAGCTCGTGGCAGTCAAGGTGTTAATAGGATTAATATGCAAATCCTATAAAAATTGGAAGAATAGATTATTTTAAGTTTCTTCAGACATTCATTATAGTACTCAAATGAAACTATTTTCTAAATCATTTCGAATATTCAATGCTTCGAAGATAATAATTGCTAAACAAATCGAAACCAGTCTTTTTGATACTTTTGATACTCATTTTGATACACTATAGCTATTGTTAAATCGTTTGATTGAGTATTATTATTATTATTGCGCGTTGATTCAGCTGAAAATCGTTAGGCTCATTATTTATAACACATTTTTAACTAATCATTTAATTCAACGAACTATAATAATTCGATTAGAGGCATTCTTTAAGTTGCTTTAACTCAATTTTCGAACTTTTAACTCACTTCAGACTCCCACGTCGTCTAATTAATCAGTCTCTCGATATTTTTCTCTGTTTCTGCTCCCACTAAAGAATCTATCCAACTTTATTTCGTAGCCAGTTACCGACTGGCTAGGAAAGTGCGGTTGTCGAGCCTTTAAGTATGACTGAATAATTTATACCCATTTCTCTCCTAAATCACGATCATTGGACTGCGAACGTCCGCGAATTTCTCCGTTGAAAAGAAAGTGCTTCCTCTAAAATTCAATTCTCAGAGAAACTCGACAATTTCATTTATCTCCATTTAATTGCGTCCTACATAAACTCAAAATTCATATTTTGCTTCGTTCCTAACGCGTTTCCAAAACTTTAAATGATTTACAATTCAGTTTGCGCGTTACTAAACTAATTTCTCTAATAATCTCTCAAAAAAACATTTATCTTTCTAATAATTGCAAGAAGGAATCAAGAATGGGTCTGGTTTCAGTGTTAAAGAGATAAAAATAAGCTACTTGAAACGCGAAGCCAGTTTTCCGGCAAACTCGCGTGTAACATGTTTGCCCGAACACACGTGCGTCACACATGAACGCGCGTTTCGTAACGTCTCTAAGTAACTGCAACGTTCGCGCGGAGCAGTAACGTGGACAATAAAGTCGCTGTGTTAACAGTCGGGACTGACAGTTGGGATTATGGTCCTAACGCGACTCGTTACAGCGAAACGGATAACCCTCGCATTGACTACATTGTCGCGAGTTAAATCCCTCGTACGCTCTTACGCGGATTCTCCAAGTTGCGTTCAACTTCGGCTTTAATTGCCACGCGCCGGTATTTTCATGAGACTCACGTGTCAATGTTGTGAGTCATTGGCGTTGCGAAAGATCGCGAATTATTTTCGAATATTCGAGTTAATTGGTGAGAGATCCGACGGAGATCGATTGGTTGCTATATTAACACTAGAACTACCGAGCTGAACTGATTTTTAAGTTATACTTTAATTCGTGTATTAATAAATCTATTTCAATCATATCTTGAACATTTATACGCTTTCAATTATTGCGAAAGAATAAATAAATTATACATCAATTGCTTAGAGAATAGAAGTGGAAACTACGAACGCATCTTTTGCTGTTTATCGATTTAACCCTTAGCGGGCGAAGATTCAAGCAGATGAAGTTAACCTTTGCACTCGAGAGGTGACCGCTTGATTTGATGCGAAATTATAAAGAACTGTATGATGCATCAATATATGAATGAAATAAAATAACTTTCGTTCTTAATTCATATATGTCCTCCTATTAATTAGTTGTAAAGAACATTGTATCTCATCTCATTCAACATTGTATCTCAATGTTGAATATTTCTAGTGAGAAACTCGAGTTCAAAGGATTAAATTCCATATCGAATCCTTACATGAAGAAAAGGAAACTAATCTCTTGTTCGAGTAACCGAATCATTTATTTATTTTACTGAATCGATTGTTACAACGAACAAAGAAGCGACATTCGCGAAGGGTCCGTTAAATATTTAGCGTAATTGAAAAATATCGCGCGGTCCCAGACGTTTTATCGTAGCCGAAACAATTAAATTTTATTTTCGCTTTTTTCCTTTGCAGGCCAGCCGTCGCCAATAAAACAGAGGGAGGATATGACAACGGTTCGCTGTACGATGCATTATCGAAGCAAGAGGGTATCTTTATGCCGCACGGAATTGCGCAGCGCATGGCGAACTTCGCCATAAGCTTCATTGCGTAATCCTGAAACATTTTATTGCGCGTGGGAACGATGTACGTCATGTACCGCATCGGTTTTAACAAGGATACCGGCAACGTAACTGTTTGCGCTCGTGTCTTTCAATAAAACCGTTCCGCGATTTATCCAAGGTATTCCGGACGAAACGGACTGGGAAAAACTGCCGACCACGGATTTACGGTAAAAATCATCCACTCCTTTTTTACTCGAGCCGGAGGAATCGCCGGCGTGTATTAGACTCGATGGATTGGAATGATCTTCGGGAATGAAAGTGTGGAAACGGTTGCGCCGACTAATTGGAGCTAACTTTTTCGGACGCGGGTAATTTCGAGGGGAATTATTCTGTGATGCATTGATGATGAATGATGTTCTGTAAAATTATTTTAAATTGTAAATGTCTAATTTAGGAAAGAATAGGGAATTTAATTTTTGGATTTGTGCTGTACATGTTTGAAATGTTACATTAACACTTTGCTGAAGATTGTTGAAAGTATGCAAAATAGTGGAATTATTTTGTGATGTTTCTCGATTTATTTTGAAATGGATCGATTTTATTGTAAAATTGTATTAAATAGGGAATTTTGTAATTTCTGGATTTGTGCTGTACATATTTGAAACGTTACTTAACCCTTTGCTGAAAATTGTTGAAAGTATGCAAAACCTTTGCAGATTCTGAATGAAACACTGAATGCTTAAATCATAGACAACGGAGAAAGTGTAATGATTTCTTGATGTTCGAGGGATTAAATCATTTGTTCACGACTTGGTTTTCCAAATACAATTTTATCTCGCTAGAATGCCGACACTCACAAAGGGTTAACGTAGGATTAGCAATTAAACAATAGACTAGAAACCTTGCATTAATGTGTTAATGTTCATTAACTGTAAACCTACCGAGTTTATAGAAACTACAAGAGGATCTACCGAAACGATTTATCATTCACTTTAATCATTGATCGAGAAACATCTGATATCTAATAACTCTCCAATGAAGAAGTCTATTATAAATTACATGATAATAACCGTGTTCATGCGAACAGCGTTTAAGTCGATAATTCAGGACCCAAAATTACGCAGCACCCCACTCGAGGATATCGGTTAATAGATTAGTGTCGCCATTCCGTTGCGCGTGGGCGTATAATGCATCAATTGCTATTGAGAAGGGCGCGACTAGATTGTTTCCCTCCCTCTGTTATTTTCCAGCCCTAATCGAATCCTTCGAGGAAAGTCCTCGAAGGCAAACATGCGAGCAATAAACGCGCAGTTCTAGATACGCGGCGGACCGAATTCAACGAGTTAATCGTTTATTCCGTTTTATGGGGGGCAAGGCAGAGAATGGGGAGTTCTGGGGTCGCTGCGTCATTCTGGGGCTACAGAAAATTCTAAGGCGCGAGTTCTTGTCGCGAATGCGACGAGAACGATGGAAGATACGAGGAATCGACCATTTTTGCTATCGTTCTTCCAGTTCACGTGGAAGGGAAACATCGGTTCATCTGTGAACTTGGCCCTTTGCACAGGGGTGACTCTCGGTCACTTGATTCGATACAAGGTGAGTTGAATATTTATTTTAAATGGAACTTTGCACTGCTTTGTGAACTATTTAAATAGAATTGTTAGATTGGTTTCAAACTTTGATTGAATATTTATAGTGAAAAATACTGCAATAAATAAACAAACCATTTCTTTCGCTACTGTGAAATTCATTCATCATTGTACATCAACCGCTCGCGACCGGTGCCGACAAGATGGCGACACTTCGTTCTCGACTGGTACCAAGATGGCGGCATCTTGGTTCCTGAGTGCGTTTTACGATAGAGAGGTATTTTTTCTTATTCTTTACAGTGTTTATATTCAACAAATCTTTAATATCTATGTATCTGTTATAAACCACCTCTAGAAGAATAACTTTGAAAGTATATATATCTGCTTCGACTAGCTGGTAATGTCGCCAGAAAAATCTGCCGATCGTAAGAGGTTAATGACGGTCATTAACCTCTATAGAAACTCTAAGAGCGCATCTATCGAGACTTTAATCGATTTATCATTCAGTTCGAACGTTGATAAATCAATTGAATAATTTCTCAGAGAAACATCTGTTATCTAATGATCGTGCAATGAAGAATGGACGTTTTGCCCAATGTTGCTCTTTAACACTGGAACCATTCACACGTTCGCAACGGGATGTACCACCGGTGGTACATGCGTCCAGTGGGACAGAAAAGAATGGTACATTCTTATCTATATTCTTATGGTGGTACATTCTTGTCTGTCGCATGAGACACATGTACCACGGGTGGTACATGAACTATTGTCGCGTCATTTAAATGACTGATTACTGTAATTAACAAATTTGTTTACTTTATATACATAGGAGAATTCTCCGAGGTCTCAAGTGCAACACCAAGGAGAAACTAAATACATAATTTCGAATTAGTTAACGTGGCGAACGTGTTAATGTCCTTATTTCGCAATAATCGATATCCCAAAGTGTTCGATATCCAAGACAGTTTCGAAAACAGATAGTTTCACTAAAACATTGCAAAATATACCTTATAACCTCCCTGCAGCCCCGTTGCTCGGTCGCCCCTTGATCTGCTCCTCGGGTGCACCGATGTTCAAAAGTTAAATTCTACTGTTGAGGCTCACGTACAGTCACTCCAACGACGCGAAACGAGAGCACTTTAATAACGGAAACGAACGAACCACTCGACAAGCGGACAAATATATTTTAACTACCCGAAATTGCACATTAAATCACCACACACGCGGCCACACAACTGACAGAAACAACGCGCACATAACAACTGAACAAAAAACGCGGGACCGGATGCGTCGTAGATGGCGCTGCGCAGCCTGCGCGCGCAACCGCCGCGGGACCTTTGAACGGCTCGACAAATGAACACCATTCGAACACCGTGACTGACTCGACTTCGAACTGAATCGACTTTCCTGATTCTGAAGAAACTCCGTCGAGACTCTAATTGATTTATCGTTCAGTTCGATGCTGAATAAATTTAATCGGTTCAGAGACATCTGGTTTGTAATTGAAAAGAAAGGCAGGAATGTCGTTCGTTTCGAAAGAATCTATGGAATGCAACGAGATTATGGATGGTTTTGGCAATCTTAACCAGTCAACTAATTGTGAGATCAGAACGAAACGAAGAAGAATTACATGTTTATGTGAAAAAATAAAGAATTCATGAAAGAATTGGTATCAAGCTTTACGATGACGTTAAACTGCAGATCTTCCTGCAAATTCAACTGTTCAAAACCATAATCAGAAAAGCAGAATTCCAATGGAAAATGGTTTTCTACCAAATCTCATGAAAACCACTAAATTCTAGAAATTCTACACATATTTTCTTATCAATTTTCCACGAAAATCCGCAATCTAATTATTCCACATTTCACACAAGCTCAAAAATCTACTATTCTTCGAAACACCGATCTCTCAAGATTCCCTCGAAAAGCGCTTGCGACTGCAAACAACGCATTTTCACCAAAACATAGTGAAAAGCGACAGTTCCATTGCTATCAGCGTCTTCAACCGATGCTTCGTAAGGATATTCGTTCGTAACGGCACAGTTCCACGTGAGATCGAAGGGAGATCCCTCAGACGTCTCGTCAGCGAGCGGCAAACAGAGGAAGACAGAAAAACCGGAGGGACAGCAGGATTTACAGAGGCAAAAAGTACGGTTAGAGTAGCAGCGAATGGAAGAGGGAGCTTGATATAGCGATAATGGCGCGGTACTGGAGTGCCGTCCCATTACAATTTGCAATTATTGCATTTCCCGGTAAATGGGTTGTGCTTCTGGCAAGCGGCGCCCTATCCTCCTAGAAAGGAAGAGCTACGAACGTGATTGCATTGGGATTCCATTGAACGACATTATGGGGCCGGCTATGATCGGCGCGAAAAAAGGTTTCGGATGGCTAATGGTGTTGCGTTAAGATTCGTGGGATCCGCGGGGATCCTCGGCAAAACAAACTCGACAAGCAAATCGAGTTTTATTATATAGTTTATTACATGGTGTGATAGTCGGGCAAATGGAATATTTATTTAACAGGTTATCAAGGACAGCACTGATTATTTCCGTTTAATGCGTATGGGGTTCGAAAAATTGATGCAGATTGCTGGTTTCTTGGGAACGTCGTTTGCTTTCTTTGAGATCTTGTAATATTTGACTATTTAGGACACAATTTTTCTGATTTGACTATTTGGAACACAATTTTTCTGCTTTGACCCTTTGAACTCGAGAGACTCTCAGTCACTTGATTCGATACAACAAAGCTATACAGTTGAATATTTAATATTTCTAATTAAAGTTCGCATTCCTACGTGAAATATTGAAATAAAACACCTTTGTTGCTCAATTTATCTAATTATCGTTAAATTAGTTTCAAATATCATCCATATCTCGCAGTGTTGAATATTTCCATTGAAAAACTTTCGCAAAGAGTTAACCCTTTGAACTCTGTAGGCTCCAATGTTGCAGCAGTTGATATTTGAATAAGGATTAAAGAAACTAGCTTAAAATTATTAGATTTTCCACACATCCGAATTTTCTACTGAGAAGGAAATTATAGCATTCTTCATTTTCACTAGATACCATAAAAATTATAAATTATATTATAAAACCATCTGGCATGATAAGGGTTGACCCTTTGCACTCGAGAATATTCTCAAGAAATATTCTCAAGTGATATTTTTTACAACATAAAGAAATACCTTGCAAATTATGTGACAGAACTATTTCTGTCTATACGTTATAGACAATGTAATATGGAATTTGAGATTTTATCATTTTCTTCGGTGAAATCAAATGACAAAGGTCGAGTGCAAAGGGTTAATATTGTATTTATAGAGGTTCGAGCTATTCCTAGAAAACTGTTAAATGTTGAAACATTCAACATCCGTCAGATCGACGGGTTCTGTGTATTAAACGGATGCTTCATTAGAGGATAATTAATAGCCAAGTAGCTGTTTGCTTTGATCGTGGGCGAATATTGATTCTTGCTCAATTGATCTAGAAATCGCAAGTGGAAACAGGATGAAGATTAAGAAACCAATCAAACGATATATTAAATGAACAAAATTTCATCTCGCACCTGGGAATATTTATTTATTAATATTTATGTCCCAAGTACTTCAATTACCAAGACATTTAGAAAGACTCTATTCGCACAAATGCAAGACTAGAAATTTTCACAAGCGACATCCTCACTTCCACTAATCCAAGAACTAATTAACCCTTTGCACTCGAAAAATGTCGCCAGAAATATTCAATTTATTTTTATGAGATAGATGACATTTTCTTCAACTTAACGAGGGATCTATTCACAAAATGGAAACAATGGTATTTTATTTCATTCCACGTATCGACAGATTACTCAAGATTCAATGTTAAATACGAAATTTTCATATTTTCATGCAATCGAGAGGCAACTTTGGATAATCGCTATGAATACTGTAATAGATTATTTTCGGTTTCTTCAGACATTCATTATAGCATTCAAGTGAAACTATTTTCAAAATCATTTCGAATATCCAATGCTTCGAAGATACCAACAATTGCTAAACAAAAAACTGAAACTAGTCATTTTGACTGGTACAATACGCAAATTGAATCGTACACCAATTAGCCTTCAATTCAGAGTTTACCGATAAACGTCAAAAAGTCAGTTTAACCCCTTAACTTGTACGCTCGAGTTAATTCGAGCTAAACAGCCCAAACTGTGAAAATAATAATGTGAAAATAACAAAGCAATAACACTTATTTATTCAAGAATAAAATATAGCCTTTTTCCATGGAACAAAAGCGCAGTATATCAAAATTGATTTCTTTTGGCCGGTTTTTTTTTCAAAAAAACTGTGCGTTAAGGGGTTAACACTACTACGGAGCATTTGATGTGATTAATATCTATTCCTATAAAAATTCTCATGCACCAATCTAACTGAGAGGCACCTTTGGAGTGCAAAGGCTTAACCAACGGATTCCATAGTCAAATTACTCGAACCACAGATTCTCCGATAAACATCAAAACAATAATCGAAAACTCTAACCTCCGAGCCCTTGCTCTCTCGCTGAACTCAACGGCAGCTCGTGCCTTTCGCTACTTCAACTCCCGGTAAATTAGATTAGCGTGAATTAGCGAGCCGTATTCCACGCCGACGGCCAAATTCCAGCGTGAGTTGCACAGAGCAGAAAAGGGGTGGCTTGGTTACAAGCTGCCTATTGCCGGCAAGCTTGCTCTTAGCCAGCCCGGCTGCTATTATTTCCGCTGTTATTGAAGTGCTAACACACCGTGTACAAGCTGATATCCGGGAGGAAATTTTAATTGTCGCGCGGCGGCGCCGCCCGAAAGGAAATGGCTGTTGTTCTCCGCACTCGAAAAGAAGCTCTCGCCGAACGCCGGGATATTTCACCGTTTCGGCCGAAAAATTCCAGCAGGTAGACAACACTTGTGTCCGTAAATACCGCCTCGTTACCATATTACACGCTGCGAACTCGCGAGTGAAGAGGATGCTATTTACGCGCTATCTGCGAGCTGCCCTTTCGTTACGTCCCACTTTGCTGTGGAAAGTATAGAAGATATTTTGATCGTTTTATTTTTGAGTGACGTCATGATGAGGGTTAACTCTGATGACGAATGTTGATGTTTCGAGATGGAAGTGTATATTTGTAACACTGAGTCGCGAGTAAATGATTTAATTGGTTGAATAGGAAGAGATTAGATCATAGTTGCCTTTTCATCACCAGTCACTGGTGACTGACGCTTCTGAATGACTAAAAAACAATCGTAACGTACAAGACAACCGATGTGAAATGAAAATGTTTAATATGGCAACTAAGTTGATAATAGTGCAACGCAAACGTTGCAACGCCAAATCTGAATAATTATTCCTACTCTTCTTGGCTACAGAAGACAAACTCTATGTCTATGTTTCGTGGCGCATAACGTGTTAATTAAGCAATTGGTGTATTATTTAACTTAATCTGCCGAAGGTTTTGTATATTTCAAAGAATCTTCGACTGCAAAGGGTTAAAAGGTTTGGAAATCAGAGATTAGAAGTCAATTCGTGTTCTGTTTGGGATGAAGGTTTCGTATTTGTGAAATAAGTTGTAGATGCTTTGTAAAGTCAACTTTGCAGTTTATCGAACTATTGCGAAATTGTGTAGTAAATGACGGTATTGTTTTGTGCGTGTACTGTATGTAGACGTCTAAACTCAGAAAATAACGAATTTTCAATTACTCTATCGCCTAATAACACTACACTTCCACAGACACACCGCATCCACACATCAAAACTCCCAAAACAAAATTTTCAATCACACAATCGTCCAATAACACTACAGTCTAATATATGCATCGAACAGACAAAACAAGTAACAGCTGAATACAACAACAGGTAGCCAAGTGAAAATGACCGAGCATTCATCGGAGGAGGATTAAAGGAAGCGGCGAGGGGTCCATTGAAAACTCGCAGGAAGCAAAAAGCAGGCGGTAAATTCAAGTAGACGGGAAAGGGAGCGAAAGAAGGAAGCGGCGACGGTGGGGAGGAATTCGTTTCGCTGAATCAGTTGATGGAGCGCGCGGAAATGGAATGTAACTAGGAAGCACGACTCTCTTCCTAATAACATTTCCAGTGTTTCCAGTGCGTTAAACGACCGCCACGCTGTGATTTTTATCGCGTGGGTGTTATTCCGCCGGAGCGGCGAGCAACGTTTGTTCGCCAGCCAAACGGGAGCACTAATTGCTGAAGCTTCGCACGCTATTTTCCCCCTGTTCCGCCGACGGACGATCTTCTTCGGCTACCGTTAATGATCGACGAGCTCTGCTTGTTGCTAACCACGATCAGCCGATATCGACGTGACCAAATTCGATGGAACTTTGGTTTAAATCCTTGACATCAGACGATTCTACCAATCAACCATTGCGCACTGTTTTGTGCTCATGAAAGTATTTCTTTAACGATAGATTTACGGACATTTCTATTGTTCCTAGAGAACTAGGAACGAAGATTCATTAGAATATTTAATAACTGCTACAATATTGGAGCCTACAGAGTTCAATACAATTGTAGGAGTTATAGAGCAAGGGGTTAATATTAAACTACAACGCATCAATCTGTGAATGACATAAAGAGTCTCATTAGAAAATATTGAGCATCTCCAACGAGAAGCTTCTGAATATCTGAGTATCTAAAATAATAATTTTAATTCGAAGGCTTAAAAGTTGATTTCTCAGTTGGCTAAAATAAAGAGAAATCTCGATTTACTAGAATATCAAATGTACCGATCGAAAGAATGCTCGCAATAAGTCTAAAACAGCAAGATGCACGTGTCAGGCTTGTTACGAAGCGTTCTGATAATTAAAAAACAGCTGATAGAGCTTGAATAATTCGAAGAAACGGGTGTCCGATCGTCTTGTTACTGACAATGACGGTTTTCTGCGTTAGGCTGAAAATGGACGCTCGCGCGGCAACCGCGAGGGTTTCTTTCCTCATCCCGCTCCCCTCGCGACGAAAAAACCGAGGGAATACTGCGGAGAGGGTAGAGATTCGCGAAACTTTGGAATTAACGAGGACAGAGCTCCACGACGGTGAAACTTTTGTAGAGACCATTCAACTTCCGGCCGTATAACCTCTCGGGGTTGAAGACGCGCGCCATAATCCGGGGTAACAACGTGCCAGAAAATACCTCCCCCTTTCGTATGCATACTCGCGACCGCTGTACAACAAACTCGGAACGATGCTGCGACGAATTTACTGTCATCCCTGGCCGTCGTTAAATTTCTGGCTTGTTATTCGCTGCATCAATTATTTGGTTACGCGGACCGGGAAGAAACGGTCTTGGAAGAAGTTGCTGTGTTAACACTATTCCTACCGCAGTCGAATGACTGTTTTTCAAATTTCGATTAGAATTTCCTATAGACGTAATTGAATCGCCTTTATACTTAATTAACTTCTTTAGGAATTTCTCAGTGAACACTGAATCTATCGAGTTGATCTTTGAAAAATTCATTGCCAAAACTAGAAACGTGGGTTTATTGAGATCTAAATTGCTTGAAATTTCAGCTTAGGTATTACTTAAACAACTTTTCAGTAATTCCTCAGAGATATTCGCACGTATTCAGCAATCCCAAAGGAAAAATCGAGGAGTTCTAGTGTTAACCCATTAAGTCTCAGTGATCTATTAATAGATCACTCACTCTAAATTGTTCTAGACAATTCATTTGTTAATAAATAATGTATCTGATCGTCTTTGTACTTCACGACTTTTCCGAAAATACATGTGTAAAACATTCTTCAATATTCACTCCTTTTTTTATTGTTTATTTTCTGAGAAAAATTTGTAGTCTTACCTACCACGACCGGTTATTTGACCGGTAGAACGATTTGTATCTTTTTGTAATAGTATTCTCTCAAAGACTCGATTCCGAAACTATAAAGTCACAGATACAAGTACGGGTTCACGCGAACGGGAACCATGCCAAAAAGTTAATTAAGTAACGCCTAATCTGAGAAAACCACTTCGAATCTCAATAGACCCACGTTCCTAGTTTCCACGATAAAATAATTGCAACAAGCTGGTTCTAAAATTTACGATTCACAAAATCGTAAGCAAACTTTGAGATTCGAAGAGCTAGTTCTCTATCTGTAATTGAGATCTATAAACAATCATTTCCTTTCGACGAAAGAATTCTTTCCTTAGCAAGCCACGGAAAGAACAATCGCGAGATTGCAGGTACGAGTCGTAATTCCTGTTTCTCCGCGTCGATGATCTCATTAGGAGCTAATGAAACGTTGCGAGCATCGCGCCTACGCGTGATGCAACGCTCGGAAATTAATGAGTCAATTATATGTTAGGCGGAATCAATCTTCCCCGATTCAGCGCAATTAATGTCGGTTAACTAGGTTTAGTTCTGCTCGTCCGGCAGTAATCTCGCCGGTTCGAAGACCGAGGAAAAGTGTGTAATGATAAATGCCGCGAATTAGCTGTAAGATCGTAAAATCGTTTGTTAACACTAGAACTACCCAAGGTGTCGAAAGACACCTGAAATTTTTACTTGAAATTATCTCCTCGGTTTTATCATTTCTTCTCAATTGAATTTTCTGCGTTTACAGTTCATTTTGTAATCGTTATTGGAACAGTCGAGAACGTTTGATATTCAATATTAACTATCACACATTAACTACTTACTTTACCAACACTATTCCAATTAGAAACATTAGACAACGAGCACCATAGACAATTCATCAGACCGAAACAAGGAATTGACCATTTCCCCTATTTCTCCAGTTCATGTGGAAGGGAAACATCGTTTCATCTGTGAACTTTTACCCTTTGCACAGGGGTGACTCTCAGTCACTTGATTCGATACAAGATGAGTTGAATATTTATTTTAAATGGAACTTTCCTATGTGAACTATTTAAATAGAATAGCTTCGTTGCTTGATTCCTCTGTGAATTGTTAGATTGCTTTCAATATCGTCTAGATCTCGGAACGTTGAATATTTCTAGTAAAAAATACTGCAATAAATAAACAAATCATTTCTTTCGTTGCTGTGAAATTCATTCACCATTGTACATTAACTCCGCCCGGCCGGTGCCACCAAGATGGCGACACTTAACGTTCGTTTTCGACTACCAATATGGCGTGCGTTTTACGATCGAGACCTATTGTTTCTTATTCTTCACAGTATTTATATTCAACAAACCTTTAATATCCATGTATCTATTATAAACCACCTAGAAAAACAACTTTGAAAGTATATACATCTGCTTCGACTAGTTGCTAATGTCACCAGAAAATCTGCCGATCGTAAGGGGTTAATGGCGGTCATAACCTCTATAGAAACTCTAAGACCGCATCTATCGAGCCTTCAATTTATCATTCAGTCCGAGCGTTGCTAAATCAATCGAATAATTTCTCAGAGAAACATCTGTTATCTAATAATCGTGCAACGAAGAATGGACGTTTTTCCCAATGTTGCTCTTTAACCCCTGACCTTACGATTTGTTCCTCAACTATGATCGATACAACTACTTTGTTATTAATAACTCATTAAGAAAAAGAATAGATTTAGAGGCATATTCTATATTAATCTCTGCTCCAGATAATAATCGACAATAGGAGAATAATATTAAATTTGAATTCAAAGGGATCGAGTAATGTTCATGCTTGTTCGATTCTGTTTAAAATCTACACTACGTGTCTGATACGTTATTGTAAGTCAAGGGGTTAACACAATTCCAATTAGAAACATTAGACAGCCCCGTAGACAACTCACCGCAATTCAACATAAGCCCGAGATTTGAATAATCGCGCTTTTCGCACGTAGGAAATCTTCCGTTTGACAAATCAGCGAGTAAATTGACGAATCTGCATAAACAGCCGCGGTCTAAAAACGAAATCGGGTTTCCTCGTCCCGAGTAATGCGATCAAACATTCCCGAAATAACCCGCGGCGGCCTGCGTATTTATTATTCAAAATTTTCATTAGATTTCCCGCGTCGCCTTTGAATAGCGCCCCGATACACGCGTGCACGCTCGTAAATACACGTTCCGCTCTTTTCTCCGGCCCCGTCTGGCTGTCCCCCCCTTTCTCCCCCCTAAATGCACGTGCCACGGTAACGCGGCTTCGCCACCCTCTTTTGTGTACAAATGACACCTCTCGCATCGCCTCCTCCTCCGGCAACACCCAACCTGTAAAGGGATATACCTCGTAGTCGGTGGATACACACCATGAAGTGACTTGCTAGATAACCCGACAACCCCCGCGCCCCTCGACCCGCCGAGCTTGCTCTCGTTTCTCGTCTTTTGTGCTCCCGCTCCTTCTCCATTCTACTCCCCCTGTCTTTTTCCACGTTTTTCCCCACTTTTCGCCACTTTCTCGGCCAAGCCAAGGAAAATCGACGGGGAATCCCGCGAGCATTTGTTCCACGGACGCTCCTCGGGCCGTGATTTCATAAGCTGTTTCGGTGGTTATGGGACTACCGGTAATTAACGATTCTTGACGGACTATTTACTTTCGTTACTAAGGAAGTATAATATTTTACTATCGACGATTTCTAAGGAATATAACGAAACTTTCCATTCTACTTCAGGTGGAAATTTCATTTGAATACATTGATCATAGAAAAATGGTCTGCTTTGTTAAATTAGGTTAGAAATCTTCACGAGTCTGACTCGTCATTACGGCAGGGGGTTAATTCTTGATGGACACAAGTTTTGCTGTTGTTTACCGTGGATTCGATCGTGATTTCGTTCGTTCGATCGTTTTCTGATTTACTGTCGATGCTTGCGTATTGCTCAGAACGATTTTATTGCAGAACGAGAGGTTTTGATAACGAAATTCCACAGTTAACTTAAGAACGTGTCAAGAGCCGCTTGCGTACGAAATTCTTGCGTCTTAGTTTCGGTGTTGAAGCCACGCTTTGCAAAGAAAGGATCTAAATTATAGACGGCGAAGTTAGTACCGACATGCGGATCGTTACTGTCTATAGCTCGCTATGACGGAGCCTTTCAATACTAAAAGTCCAAAGATCTGTTATCGAGAAACTAACAAAATTGAATCCCGATTCCCTTCGACTCAAATGGAATGTTACATTTCTATATCAATTGTTACACTTCCTAATCGTAGATATATATACATTTTCTTGTTCTAGTAAATGATCAATAAAATAATTATTGTATTAGTCCGTTTCGATGAAAAATCTGTGGAAAAGTTGGAAAAACCTGGTTCTGCAATAAAATTGAAATAAAAATAAAATAAATCAGAGTATATTTTAATGAGAGATCAAAGCGAAACAAAGAATTACTTGTTCATGTGAAAATAGAATTCGTTTCGTGAAACAGACAGTGAATGGAAATTTATTTTCGAGTTTTCCTGAGATTTTTTGGATTCTAAATGTAACGGATTAATGAGTTACCTTCGGTTGTCGGCAGAAACATGACTCGCGTTATAAGACAGGAGATTCTTTTCGCTCGACGTACGAAGCAACGAGTGCTATGTTTTAAACAAACTTTTCAATCGATATCGGCCAACTTCAACAGTAAGTTTACTCGCTCTCGACTGAGTTCCAGGGAAGCGAAAAAATTACTGGCTGCGAAACTGTTGACAAATGAGGTTTCAAATGTTTTCTACGGAGGAAATCGAGGAGTTTAGGAGTGACAGATTCGCTAGCTGAGTTTTGGATGTCACTGTTTATCGATAATGTTATTTATGTATTGAGAAATGTATTGTATTTTAATAGAATAAGCTTTATAAAATTAGTCCCTTTATATTTCAAACGAAACAAATCGAAAGAAAGATTCTCATTCATTGATAAGTATTATAGAATATTGAAATTAATATTTATCAAAGACAAACAATGGCGTATTTCAACAATTGCTGTTATCTTCGTGAACAAAGCAACAAAATTTCATTCTAAAGTCACACGTTAAGCTACTAGTTTCACGTAAAATGCAACAATTTCAGCAATTTGTCATCTTCGTGAGCAAAGCAAAGAAATTTCACTCTAAAGTCACACTTCTAGCTACTACTTCCACATAAAATGCAACAATTTCAACATCCTGCTGTTAACTTCACAAGCAAAGCGAAAGAATTGCACTCGAAAGTCACACGTCAAGCTGCTAGTTTCACAATTCCAACGATTCAGTGATAGTAAACTTCGACAACCGACATTACGTCTGTTTTCTAGTGTCCTAATTTCAATACTTGTACAGCGGACAGAGAATTCGATGTCAAAGAGATATAGTTAGACGATGTATAGATCACATTTAATCACCGCAATCTTTACTGCCGCTCTTTAGAAGAGAGTTATAACTAGGCTCGGTTCCTGGAATCATGCGATATTCTACAGGGTGACCTGAAACGATGCGGCAGGAAAGAAGGAAGCTATCGAGCGCCGTATACATTCAATTTCGACTATTCCTGTGTGAATTTAATGAGAAATCTCAAATTATTACGTTCAAGCATTTCTATTTCAGAAGATTTTCAAATGAAACCTCTTGATATTAAATTCTTATTAAGGTTGAAACTTAACTAACTTCTAATCACCTCTCTCAATACTCTATTTTGGAGAATCTTTAATTAAGTGTCTAATTTAAGCATTTTGCACTCGAATTCTATAGATTTTCCATGTGATCTACATCACGAGACCATAAATTTGAATTGAGCAATGGAATCTGCTTCCAAAACAAAAGATTCACCAATAATTAGGAAACCTGACGTTAAAATCAATTTCTAATATTCCAAACAATGTTTTCCACGGAATTGTATCACCGACAGCTCATCTAAAATCCGCGAATCAATTAAAAACCGCAATTCCTCGATTTGATTAATTCACAGCAACGGTCTAACAAAAGACTCGCTTTCCATAGAATCTTTCATCCCCAAGAAACATGATTAGAAACTCGAAGCATCGCTGGAAGTTTACATTCACAACAGAATAATAAAAAACACCAATGATTGGCTTCCTTTGTTTCCGCAACGGAAAATCCTTGCGGACCGCGAGTCCAGACAAAGAACCGAAAAAGCTCGAATAGGAATCATCGATCGATGAACACTAGAGCCACCAGACAGCTGAAAATCATTCCTCCTTTCATTTATCGCAGAAATAACCAAACAATGATTCGCCAACGCGTATACTGAGAATTTCTCAGAATAGTTTACTCGACAAAAACAAGGGAAAGAAACACAATTGCGTGAATTTTTAATTACAATTGCTTCTAAGATACAATTGCCAGCTTCAACAGACACCAGTAACTCCTGAGACTAACAACTGTCCGTCAAATATTTCCCTTATTGGTATCTTCGAAGCATTGATTATTCGAAACGATTTTGAAAATAGTTTAACGATGAATGTCTGAAGAAACAGAAAATAATTTATTGTTAAAATTTTTATAGGAATCGCATATTAAATGCTCGGTAGTTCTACTGTTAATTCGCTACGTCCTTCCACGGTTCGACAGCCGCAACGGTAATCGTTCCAATCAGTAGCATTTAAAACGATCATAGTCTTCACCTCGATCTCCCGAGGAATCCCCGGAAGAAGAAAAGAAGAAGTTCATCTCGCGTGGAAAACGAATTCGCTGGGACGAGCGGATCTACGCGATTTCTTTGTATCTACCAGCGGCAAGCTGTTTCTCGTTCGCTATCGGACCCACCCTCCCTCGTTTCGAATCGTTCTGGCAAATGAGGTGTTCTATAGCAACGTGCCCGGTGTTTCCTTTCTCTTCGCGTTGTTTTTCCCTCTCCCTCCGTGCCACACCAATCCCTCTTTCCATGGCTGTTCGATTTCCCCGGTGTGATTGTAGCTGCGCTGCATTCACCTTTCATTTGCCTCCTATCTCCTTATTCGCCGAAATATCTTCGCGGAGCGCGGCTCGCAGGCTCGAGATGAGGCGAGATGAATATTCTAGACGGGAAACTCATTTCCCCTTTGTTCGGCCCGCGAGGGGCGGCTGGAACGCGGGGCGCAGTGGACGAGCGGATTTCGCGTGCGGTTCCCGCGGAGGTGCCTCGAAATACAAACACGAGCGGAGCCGACCTTAGTTTATCAGTGGATGTTATTGACAATGTCCAATTGTTCAGTTTCCGACCTGAGATCTTAGGTTCCTCAGGCTCAGATCTAGATCTTCGGGTTTAACCCTTTGAAGATGGTTGAAAGTATGCAAAACCTTTGCAGATTCTGAATGAAACACTGAATGCTTAAAGAATGGGGAAAGTGTACTGATTTCTTGATGTTCGAATGATTAAATCATTTGTTCGCGACTCGGTTTTCCAAACATGGAAGTTTCATCTCAGCAAAGTGCCGACATTTATCCGCAAAGGGTTAAGAGTGACTCTTACCCTTACGACGCTCGGACCTCAGCTGATAATGCACCAACAGTGGAAGCGTTCCTCTTCACTTTTGAACCTGAGATCTTAGGTTCAGATCTAGATCCTTAGGTTTAACAGTGACTCTTCTATTCACAACGCTCAGATCTCAACGCGTTAATAATAATGCGCCGAAAGTGGAAGAATCCCATTGTTCTTCTTCACTTTTGAACCTAAAATCTTAGGTTCCTCAAGTTCAGATCTATTTCGGTTCAAACCTCAGCGCTAAGAATAACAATGCGCCGAAAGTTGAGTTTGTTTTGAACCTAAGGTCAACATATCCAACATCCCTCCACATGATC
This sequence comes from Nomia melanderi, assembly GCF_051020985.1. Classification (NCBI taxonomy): domain Eukaryota; kingdom Metazoa; phylum Arthropoda; class Insecta; order Hymenoptera; family Halictidae; genus Nomia; species Nomia melanderi. The sequence continues at coordinate 24,513,641 of NC_134999.1, read as the reverse complement.
CGTTGCATGGATCCTGGCACTCCCGTCCAAGTGGCTAGATTCCAGATTCACGTCCGATTGGCTAACACGCTGGCGCCCACCAACCACATCGCGCAGCGAGTAGTGGGGAAACCGTCCCAGCCTCGCGATTGGAGCTCTACGAGCGACCAACTCCGCCCTCTGACGTCACGAGTGTCAAGTCCCCGGCAACAAGGCAAACCTTCGTTGTAACAGTGAAAAATCGCCTTACTCCTCTCCAGCGTTAATAGAATCGGTTTGCTGCGAGAGCTGCACGTTTCGAACGTTGATTCCCTCAGCGCAAAAACCTGCGGTGTTCGGCGGAGATTAGAGCCGCTTGGACGGTTGAGAAACTGCCGCGTCGCGAGGAAAACAACCGGAGGCCGAGGGTTCGCGCGATATTCAGTTTCCTCGCGAATATTAGCGTCCGCGGCTCGGCTTAATCTTGATTCGCGACGGGATTGTCGAGTACATTATCGCGAGCTTATATTTCGCACTCGGAGGCAGATTAGCAGAAGCGAAGTCACTTCTCGGCGAGTTGTTAAGTGATTCGCTAAGTACAGGGGAGCGGGGGCGGAGGCTCCTTGCTCAAGGACGCGCGTAAACATTATATCCGTTCCGCAAATATGTCGATGTAATCTCGAGCGTACGGCGCAGGCTGTGCGCCTTGTTTTCGGTGACGAATCGATACCGGTAATTCGTCTTCTGTCCCGGCCCGCGTTGTGTATGTGTCGCCCGTAAACACGGACGGATTGGGCACGCGCTCCTCTCGATGCCGATTATTAACCCTTTACGATGTCTCAGCGACGCCGCCGTCGAGACACTGCGAAAGCTGAACCCTTCGAGAGGCGACTCTCGTTTCAGTCGGTACACGAATTATGAACGTTACGATTCAGTGTTCAGTTTTGTTACACGTGAACCTTGGGTTGGTTTCAACCTTTAACCCTTTGAAAATAAATATTTGAAAATCGTTTCGCAGGTGTGAAGATCTTTTATTATTTTTATATATAAAAACTAACTTTCCAAAATTTACTCATCAAAAAATACTGTAACATAGATAACAAAGAAAGAAACTTACAGGAGTGAGCCAGCAGACGTCTTATAATTATTTTCGAGCAATCTAGAAGCTTCAGTTGCCATGTTAGTCAACGGTTAACGTAAAACTAAAGCACAATCCAACGAAAACTGAGTAAAACCACTTAGAATTTTCAAAACGCAAGGTGAATTCGATTGTGTAAAGCTTCAGTTACTATATCATTCAAACTAAAACATAATCCAACGAAAATTAGCTTCACACAGTCGAATTCATCTTGCATTCTGAAGATTCTAAGTGATTTTCTTCAGTTTTCGTTGGATTATGTTTCAGTTTGTACACTAACCGTTGACTACCATGGTAACTGAAGCTTCTAAATTGCATGGAGACAATTATAAGAAGATTGATATTGAATCGAAATATTTAGTAACACAAGAAGCTTGTTAATAGTGTAAGGGTTAGCTTCACAGTCGAATTCACCTAGCATTCCGAAGATTACAAGTGTTTTCATTCGACCCGCGGAAACGCGGGTCACCGGTGTATAACGAAGCACTCCCGTCCAGTGATCGGGGCGGGAAAACAAATTTTTTAACCCGACAACACTCACGAAACTAGTTATTAGTCACGCGGAGAAAGGTTGCCGGCCGAAGGGAGCGGCGCGCGGAGGGGCACAGTGAAATAATGCGGCGCGGAGCGCGGATCGGCGAGGGGTCGCCGGGAATGGATCCGAGGGGCGGGGGCCGGGACCGCGTTGCCTCGCAATTTGCGTAATTGAGACCTGAATTATTTACACTGTCGGGTGCGTCATACTTCTGTTCGGTAATAACTGACAGCGCCGCGTAAATGCGAAATCGGTTGACACTTAACGCGATTCGGAATTACGGCCGGCCAACGGCAGCGGCCATTCTATAGATTACAAGCGACGAAACGCGGCGACGTAGTTTTATATTCGAATTTAGAGGAGACTCGAGGAACCGGTACGCTAGTAGTGTTAATCTAATTATCTACGAAACGTTAAAATAGTATAGCATTGTTTTGCTAGATATATTCTTCATTCTCTAATAATTATCAATCGTTTAGACAAACGATCTGATACTTTAGAGTTTAATTCGACAAACGAGCATTTGTCTCGACAAATATCCTCGAGAGCGAACACGTCTGAATATTTATGAGAGCAACTGTGTGTAGATAATGTAGATTTCAGAATCTAACTACAATTTTATTGAAAAATACTTATAAACTGTTTATAAATACCGTTCGAGTGCCGAGCGTTACGGCGTCTCGCGTTGCGACAAAATGGCGGGCGCGCGACAGCGCTTCAGTCTTTCGGAATTATAATTTCCGAACTGTGTTCGAGATATAAGTCGAATGAATTTATTGGAATAAATGTTATCTTTTGATTTGTGACCTAATTAGATCAGTAATGTTCGTTGAGCATTATTTTGCCAGATATATTTTTCATTCTCTAATAATTATCAATGGTTTAGACAAACGATCTGATACTTTGTTTAATTCGACAAGCCTCTGCATTCGTTTACGCTGCAAAAACTATCGATAACGAGCATTTGTCTCGACAACTGTTTATAAATGTCACCGTTCGAGTGCTGAGCGCTGCGATGTCTCGCGTTGCGACAAAATGGCGGGCGCGTGACAGCGCTTCAGTCCTTCGGAATCATAATTTCCGAACTGTGTTCGAGATATAAGTCGAATGAATTTATTCGAATAAATCTTTTGATTTGTGATCTAATTAGATAACTTTTAGAGTTTAATTCGACAGACCTCTGCATTCGTTCACGCTGCGAGAACTATCGATAACGAGCATTTGTCTCGACAAATATCCTCGAGAGCGAAGGGCGAGTGTGCAGATGGGCTCGACGGGACGCGGATAAAGTCTCCTGCTCGCCGGACACCGGCACATAAATCACGAAGCTCCTTTCGCTCCGTGCGCGTCTACGATGCGTCAAGTGGCATTGAGAACGGTACGACCAGGTTGTTTTACAAGAAGTCAGCTTACGCTTCCAGCCGCCAGTCCAGAAATACACAAATAACAAGCTCGCCGGGGACTCTCTCAAAAATGGCATTGTCCGTGTCAGCTATGCCGTAAAGCGGCTGTAACCGGAGTTGGCAACGCAACACTGTTTCTTTCACGCGTTTATATCTTTTCTAAGCTGTTACGAAACGATGCTGTTCGCTGCAAACTGATACGTCTCGAGATTCTCAATGGAATATTATACAAATTTAGCACGGAGTCTAATTGTTGGAAATCAGCACTGCGACCTTCCCTGAGAATTAGTTTGTGTTTTAGCCCTTTGCACTTCAGAAGTTTTTCACTGGAAATATTAAATATTTTGCAGACACTTAACGGTAACGGTAACGGACACGAAACGGTAGTTTCGACGGTAAAAAACGCGTTCGCTTGAATTTCCCGTGTAATCTCTGCCTATTGACACGCCATTTAGCTTTATTCGACTAACAGACCCTGTGCACTACGCAAGTTTCTCACTAAACATATTCGATATTGTCTAATGTTGATTCTGAGAGTCCCTTTGCACTCGAAGGCTTCCCACTAGAAATATTCAACATTTTCCAATGAAACATAGACGACACTACGAATTAATGAGCAAACATACGTCAATTAAGAAACAAAGCTGTTTTATATATTTCACATATCAAATTAAAAGGTGACTGAGTCACCTTAGTACTATAATGAATACCTGAAGAAACTGGAAATAATCTATTGTTACAATTTTTATAGGAATTGCGTATTAATCGTATTAAATACTCTAGTGTTAAATGAATTTCAACCCTCTGTAGGTCCATGGAACTCACATCAGTATATTTTCAATTATCCTACGAATTATCATTGTTTTCAAGTAATTCGGAAGCTCCAATACTTACGTTACTTAACAATTCTTTCCAATTAGGTGTAGACAAGATTCTTTGAAACGAATTTATCGAGATCACACATCAATTAGGGAACAAAGCTATTTTCTTTCAATATTTCACGTATTGATGCACTATACAAAGTTAAAGGTAAATACAAAAGCTTACAATTTCACTGAATCAATCATCTCGCGCCTCTCGAGTGCAAACGGTTAATAATTGCAAAAAGAAATCAACTGAATCATTCTAATTCTACTGTTAGCTTATTAATAGAAATATTTTGTAAATCAAACAGCATAGTAAATTTCTATAGAGCGAGAATTCGGTGATTCGCCGATTTGAGAAATAACTGCCAGGAGAATCGAGAAAGTCGGAGCATACTTTACGTCCGAATGAAGAGTGAATAACCAGCGAATAATCGGGCAAAAATTTGAGAAACGAGGCGTGGATCTTTAAGTGGACAGTTAAACGCGACGCGGGATTTCCCGGCAATGAACGCGAAAAGCTTGAAAATAAAAAAAGACCGGCCGATTCAAACGTCAGTCGGGACGCTGATGAAAACCGCACCGGCGGGAACGAGCCCGCTGCAAATGGCGTAGGAAATTTGTTTCTGTTATCGCGCTCGGCTATCGTGATGTCACTCCTCGATGCATTGTCAAAACGAATCACTGTCCGCGGGATCGATAACCCATTTCCTCAACGGGGCTGCCCGATTAAGCCGAATGTTTCAGAGGAAAAACGGAAGACGATTTTAAGATTAACCCTTTGCTGGCCGAGGTGCTCTTGGTTTCTCTGAGGTTCGACGTTAGTTCATTCAATTCAGGTTAAGACGCTCTGTTTATTTATTTAAGAATATTTGAGAGTCGTTGAGATGTTACCTTTAAATGGTACAATTGTGATACAAATAAATATAGAAGAAATTTATGATCAAGATTTTAAGATTAACCCTTTGCTGTCCGAAGTGCTCTTGATTTCTCTGAGGTTCGACGTTAGTTCATTCGATTGCAGCATAATATCATGCTCTGTTTATTTATTTAAGAATATGGGAGTCATTGAGATGTTACCTTTAAATGGTACAATTGTGATAGAAAATAAATATAGAAAAAATTGTTGAAAAAGGTAGAGGTTGTAATAATTATAATATATTGGCCTATGACATCTTTCTCAACTCGAGACGGCTACTTTGTCATTAAGAGTCTATTGGAAACAGAGAAATTCTAAGTAGGTTATGCCTTTCAAGTGTAATAGTTGATTGCAGAGGAATAGTTTATTTCGAATTCGAATGAAGGAATAGTTTATTTTGAATTCGAATTCGAGGACTGCTAAGGGTTGACACCTTGGCGTAACGAGGATCTTGAGCTTGATCTAATAGGAATCGATCTTGTATCGATGTTATTCAGTTTGTGATATCTATTATTAGTAATAGATTATAGAAGTAATATATATTCGATTGAATTATTCACTTCTGGATGAATGTTGACGTTTAGATGAAATTTTCATATTTAAGTCGAATATTTCATATCAAAGTTGAGTGATTTAGTTAGTCGAACAGCAAAGGATCAGCATGGAACTTTCTTACAGAATGCTTGAACAATAGGAAAAAAGGAAACTATGAATATCTTGCTGTTTGAGGAATTACATCATTCGTTTGCAATTTGCTGTTCCAAATATGAACGTTTCATCTCAAATTTATATGTGAAGGCTGGAGAACACAAAAATTAAGGGTGAACCAAATAGAATACAGTTTCTCTCAATGAAACAATGATTCCTATATCATAAATAATGCTAGCTAATTTGCTGATATTCAGCTGTACGTGCAATAATTAAGCTACTCAATGATTTAATATCATATTCTGTCTCTTGTGTATTTTGCTGTATAAAATTCGAGTTAAACACTTACGTGTGGAAGGCGTTACAGAGAATCTATGGGGAACTCACCTGTAACAAAAGATTAAGATTATTAGAAACGGAAATTATTATCCGAATATTTAATTACTAAACGGTTTATAGTAAATTGAATCATTTTCTATATTTCCAGTAAATGTTAATAAGATTTCTCATCAGATTTCTCTTATGCTTTGTCTTGCTACAGTAGAACTAGTAAAATTGTTATAAAACTAACATTTATTGAGTTCTCAATTTCCTTATATTCTAGTTACAAACTAACAACATTTAGGGAGATAGTTTGTAACTAGAATATAAGGAGATTGAGAACTTAATAAATGTTTATTTTTATAACAATTTTACTAGTTCTAATGTAGCAAGCCAAAGCATAAGGAAAATTTGATAAGAAATCTTACTAACAATTCTATCTAAATATTGTTAATATCTTAACAGCATTCATCTAAATCAATTTCTTGATAAGTTTCTACAAGTTTTATTTTGTAGTTCTCTTGTTAAGTTCACTGAAAAAATATTTGCACGCCTCAATTAACATTGCAATTTTTATTTACCAACACGTACTGCTACTTTCTTTCGAATTTCGTTCCCATAAATCTCGAGTATCGGATAATCCCGTTTTGTTCGTAGTTTTCCATCTTCCGTTTCAGTTGCAGCGCGGTGAATGCGCCTGCTACCTAACTTCGTAACTATCGTTAACCAACGTTAACGATTATCGACCCTCGATATCGGTGCCCACATAACTACCAGCTCGTACGTACATACGTGTGTGCACTACGTATTACTTGCTTGGAATTGAGGCGTAACGTCATTTACAAACTACCTGTAATACGTACAACTTCGAGAACTCCTCTCGAAGATTGCGTTACGAATGCACCGCCTCCCTTAATTCCTCGTTTTATTTGCCGAGAACCAAACAAGCTCGTTGCATGGCTTGAAAATTATTGAAATCATTGAAAGTCCACTGTTGATTCGGATTTCGAATGGGAGACCAATTAATTCAAAGTTCGTGTTATATTAATCCTTTGCACTCGAGCGCCTTTCAATCGTTTGATTTGACCGAACAAAATGATTAATGAATATATATGATATATTATTCCATATGTGTATAATATATATTATGATATGGTAAATGAAATTTAGAATATAAATTTAGAATATCAAATTTTATATAATGTATCGACACATGGAACTTCGAAATAAACTAGTTCTGTCACTTAATTTATACAAGGTCTTTATGTTAGTTGTGAAACATATCATTGATATTTCATCAGGATAATGAATATTTCTTGAAAAAGTTTTTTACTGGAAATTTTCAATATTTTTCGACGAGATGTAGACGATATTGTTTGAAACTTAACGATAATTCACAGATAAATTAAGCAACGAAGCTTTTATTCAAATATTTCACATAGCAGTACAAAGTCTAATTTAAAGTACTAAATATTCGACTGTGTTGTTTTTCTGTGTCAAATCAAGTGATAACTGAGTCACCTTTTATTACCTTATTACCTTCAATTACCTGATGTCCTTTCTGCAACTATTAGAAAGGTAACGAATGTTTCTCTGAGAAATTAAAGGAATTCATTTGGCACTGCAAATTCAATTGTATATCAAAGTCTGAACAGATCTTGGAGTTTCTATAAATTTTCAAATGTCAATTGAACTGCTAGTTTTAGTGTTAATAGAATACATTTACTCCTATTAATATTCGAATACTAAAAATCTCTATATATTTATTTATTCTGTGTTCACCGAATTTCGTTGCAACATATTAAACTTACTCCAACATAAATATATAAAAGATATATCTTTTACTGTTTCGAAATTGATATATTAAATTTAAAGAGTGCAATCTGAGCCTGTTCGATTTTGATTCGATCATTTATTGGAATAAGTATTTCAAGCTATCAAAGTTCGGTACACATGATAAATAAATATACGAATAATTTTGTGATCAACATGTCTGAATATTTATGAGAGCAACTGATAATGCAGTAATAACTTAATAAAGGATGACCTGCAACCATCATTCATTAACGATCGCTTTCAGAATCTACAATTTCATTGAAAAATATTTATAAACTGTTTATAAATACCGTTGAGTGCTGAGCGCTGCGGCGTCTCGCGTTGCGACAAAATGGCGGGTCGCGCGACAGTTCTTCGGAATCAATTATAATTTTCAAAGGTACCTCAGTCACCACTCGATTTGGCACAGAAAAATTATGGAGTATAATATTTAATGTTAAGTTTCGTATGATACTAATGTATCATAATAATCTATGTGAAATATTCAAATAAAACAGCCTCTTTCTTCAATTTATATACGATTTTTCGTGAAGCCAGTTTCAAGAAATGTTAACTATATTTCATCGGGAAGTGTTGGGTATTTTTGGTAGAAAACTCTTGGAGTGCAAAGGGTTAACTAATTTGTTTCGACTGGTTTAAAGGTTCGTTTCCATCTACCTATCAAATTGTCCACTAGATAACTGTCCTCTTCCGATAAGACGCAGTTCTGCGAGGAAGCAAAGAATTTCGTTTCACGGTCACCGGTAAATACGTAAATATGAAGCGCTCGTTACCGTTTGAATTAGTGAAACGGACATCGGAATGCTTCTCGCACTACGAAAGTTTCTGAAGTTTTCATAGGGCCGTAGGAGATTCCGGTGAATTTTTAAACAGATTCCTCCGGGGTCCGCGACCGGTGTCAGAGAGCGTTTGTCCGAGGGGTTAGCCGGCTGACAGGCAGCGGCGGCGAGAAGAGACGGTCAGCAAGGGCGAAGGGAGAGGCAGGATTGTTAATGGAAAGCCATTGTTCTCTAATCAAATCATTTGCTCAGCGGCTAAAAGGGGCGCGACGAGAGCGCGCGGTGAAACAGAGACGTAAAATGCTGGAATCAGGTCGAAAGCAGGTGTTCCTGCGATCGGCCCTCCCCTCTCGCCCTAATGAATTTAGAGCCTTATTTTATATTTCGCCATAGAATGTTCCCAACCCTTTCGAACCCCGGCAGAATGTTCGCACCGCGAGTCTGGATTGAAATAAACAGTCGATGTATTAATATTTAAATCAGAGGTGAATGCGAATTAATTCTCTGCTGTGCGATCAATGCGGTGATCATCGATTTGTATGGTTAGAGGTTTTTTTCGTGAAATTTAATGCCTCGTGCAAATGACGGTGGGACAATCTGAGATTAATGGAATTTTTTAGAGAGAATTTTAACCCTTTGAACTCTGTAGGCTCGAATATTGCACCAAGAATGATGTTAGATATTTTAATGAATCTTAAAGAAACTACCCTAAAATTATTAGATTCCCCACACATCCAGATTTTGTACTAAGGAAAATAAAAGAGGGAAGAAATGTTATAGCATTTTACGTTTTCGCTAGGAATACCATAAAAATTAGGTGCAGTTGCCAATAGGTTACAAAACAACCTGGATTTTTATTCCATTTTTCTCTCTAAATATTTTTAATGAAGTACTGACACCTTTTTGAATCATGAATCTCTTTTCTGAGAGTCAAAACGTATATAACCGTCGAAATCTGAGAAGGCAACGTATGACAGTTCTACTTGGAATTTCTAGTTTCTCAATTCTTCGCATGCACGAGATAAAGGCAGACTGTTCCCAGTATTAGACTCATCGTTTAACGTCAACGTTTAACACGCTCGCTGGCGGCGTGTATTTATGTCTAATATTCTTCGTACAGGAAACTAAATTCATTTCGTATTGATGAAACTCGCGTTTTCTGGCAATCAACGATTTTCATTGTGTTTTAACGTCTTCAGTCTTTGATTTGACCCAAGAAAATTGTAAAATTGAAAATTCAAGATTAAATTGAAATGTACGAACAGATGGAACGTCGGAATAAGATAGTCACTTAATTTATGCGAGGTATTTCTTTACGTTAATTGCAGAAAATATCATTGACGTTGAAAATAATGAATGTTTATCGAGAAAAATATTCTCAAGTGCAAAGGGTTAATCTTGTTGACATTCTACACCCTTTTTCTTATCATTAACGTCGCTATTGTCGAATTATGAAAGAAAATTATGATGAAGGCATTTGGGCTGAGTGGATGATACGTTGCGTTCAATGTGTTAATGGGGAATTCTTAGTATCTAGACTGAGAATTCAATGCAGAATACAAAGTCAATGATTTCTACTGTGTTCTCAAAGTCTATCGTAGTCGAAGGATTAGTTTTTTATTCAATATTCCACATATCGAAGCTTAACATTAAATATGAAACTTGATAATTTCCTATGAGCTGAATCAAGTGACTGAGTAAAACTCATTGATGGATGAAACGAGCAATATTCTACACAATTCTACATAATTAGAAAATACAGTGCACAATGCAGAATATGGTTGGTGCTTCTCAAAGTTTATTATAGTCGAAGGATTAGTTTTTTATTCGATATTCTACATATCGAAGCTTTTAAGTCGCCGGCGCTCAATGTTAAGTTAAAAGTTGAAAGTTGAATTGTGTAGCGAGTTCTGTGCAATTGTCTTCGTAAAAATCGCGTGTCTCTAATAATTGATAGTGAAACAAGTCAATTTAACAAGATAAAAACGAAGTAGACACATCCAAATATTCGAAATTGGATTCAGGAGAGAAACAAATGGAGACAAGCGTTCGCATTTCACCATAAATCGAAGTTATTATCATAAAGTATTATCATCAAGTTATTATCGAAGTTCGAGGCTGCGAAACGTAGAATTCAGCAATTGCGTGTTCCGTGAATCCAGTGTTAAGCGTGAAATATGTAAGAACGGTTCGAGGAAAGAAATTACATGACTCGACCGCAGAATGAACTATACGAGTAGCGTCCCCTGAATCGCTGATAACAAGGGCACCGATATCGGGGAGTCGATAATCATTAGGCGACGCTAACGGTAGCCAGAAGGGTGGCCTAGCGCTGTCGAGGAGCTGTCTCGACGTGATCGAAGCGAAAGGAAAGAGGCTTTGGACGAGACGAGGAGAGACAAGGCGGAAGCGAAAAAATGGACGCTGGGAACGGCTATGGCGCTGAATTTGCAGAGTCGCTGACACGCATTATTGTAACATTCCTTTGTTGTAAGACACTGATAGTGATATTGTAATTTATCTTTTGAGTTAACCAACTGTCGTTGCATTCGAAGGCTTCACTGGAAATATTCAATATTTTCTGTAATAAATATTCTTTGAGAATTAAGGAAGTTATTATACAATATTTCACGTATTGATGCATCATAGAAGCTTAACACGATTTATTATTTATCGTAAGATGGTAGTGATATTGTAATTTATCTTTAGAGTTAAGCAGTTAACCCTTTACACTCGAGAGATGACTCTCAGTCACCACATGTTTCGATACAACACAACTATGAAGTTGAATATTTAATGTTTAATCTATATATTATCTCTGTTGCTTAATTTATTAATGAATGAATGAATTTCAAACAATATCACCTATATCTCGTCAGAAAATGTTGATTATTTCCATTGAAAAACTTTCTAGAGCAAAAAGTTAACTGTGTTTGCAATCGAAGGCTTTAATGGAGATATTCAACATTTTCTGTGAACATTCTTTGAAAATTAAGGGAAGTTATTATACAATATTTCACATATTGATGCATTGTAGAAGCTTAATATCATATGTTTGAGTTTATTATTATGCTATATCGAATCAAGCGATTGAAATGCGCCTCTCAAGCGAAATATAGAAGTTCGTTTTTTAACTCAACGTTCTATCACTTCTCAAAGAATGTCGCCTAAAAATCTTAGATATTTCAAACTTCCAAGAGCAAAGGTTAACCAATCAACTGTGTTTGAGTACACACGTCATCGTAAAGCTTGATACTAATTCTTTCAACGATGAATTCTTTATCTTTTCCACTTGCACTGGAAAAAATGATGTCTTTCACACATTGACAATCTCGTTGCATTACTATTAGATTACTTCGAAATGTATCACTCTATACAGAATAATCAACAAACAAAGTGCACATATCATAAAATAGTTAAAAACAAAATTCACCAGACTTTGCCAAATCTCTAAATTCATTTCCAGCACAAGTGGTTAACACATTGACTAAACTTCAACTACTAAAAACGCGAGCGTCGATTATATCGATCAAACCAAAATTTATAACTTACAGAAGAGACTAATGAACTCGATGTTCTAAATTTCACTTCGAATTCGTGTTACACATATCCAAATTCTATAAAAATTCTCATGCACCAATCAAATGGCTGAGAGGCACCTTTGGAGTGCAAAGGGTTAACGAATTCCTCAGTGAAATTACTCAAATCACAGATTCTCGCGTTAAGGGGTTAACGTCCAAGTTTCTGTAAAAAATCACCCGAATTCGAGTGACGTGGCAGTCAAAGTGTTAAACGCTAACAGATTGAAAACCAACAGAGCTCCCTTATTCCCGCAATCATCGATTCCCGCGAATTCCGGGCAATTCCATTTCCGCATCAAAGGAGTCTCTCGGACTAACCGTTAGAGTGGCTGTATTATATAGCAGCCGTCGACGCGGCGGCTGGCGTCGACGTCGCCGGCGCCGCGCCGTCGTCGTCGTCGTCGTCGTCGTAGATCGTCGCAGTCGTCGCTCTTTCTCGCCAGCTTAGCGTGGGAAGCCGACCAGCACTCTTTAACGATCGACACGCGCGCGCACGCACGCACGCTGTATGCTCATGCAAATGCAATAAAACGCGCGAGCACGCCGAGCGCATGGGAACAGTTGTTCTCCGCGTCCGCGCGCAGCTCTCCGACACGCGCCGACCACATCTGTCCGATAATCACATTTCGCCGGCTGATAATTATCATAGAATCTCGATGTAGATCGCATTGATTGACCGGCCAGCCGTCTCGTTTTAAATATTCCACCGGAACACGCATTATTTATTCGAATAGTGCGCGGCTCTGATAGTGCTTTTCGTTTATTATACAACCGCGATCGAACTTTGGGGAAGTTTGAACTGCAGCGGATAGATCCAGAGGTTTCTGGGTGTTTCGGGTTTTGTTGAACTCGTGTTCGATGTATCGAGGTGGACGTGGGAGTCTGATGTTAGTGATGAATTATTAACACGTTGACTGTCAAATAAACACTGAAAGTCTCATGCAAGAACAGTTCTCTTAACACTAGACTTACGAAACCCGTCAATTTGACGGATATTGCATTTTTTAATTATTTATTTAGTATCAGTTTAAGTCGATTTTCATTCGTGCAGTTATGCGAATACGCATTGCAATGGTCTGGTTTTAAAGTCATCATTTTCGCGATTTATATAGACGAACACTTAGTTTTTTGGAAACAATAGAATAATGTTTGGAATAAACGTCCGTAAATCTAGTGTTAATAGAACGGTAAATAAAAAGAGATTCTTTGTAACAGTTGCACTACTGTCATTTCTATGTTTATTACATCTAACAAAATTCAGTTCCCTACGCTACAGAGGAAATTCATTGTTAAGTTGATGTATGAAACGCTGACGTAGCAGTCAAAGTGTTAACGTCGCAAATTGAGTCGCTAATTGAGGACTAAGTCGATTTTTCGATGTTTGCTTCTGGTATTCGAGGATTCACTTGATTTCTCTAGGTTTGAAAGCTCTTTTTGTTGATTCTGAGTTGTATAAACATTTTGGAATTGCTTCTGAGCGACCGCATGCTTGATAAATCATCGAATATTCGAATTTCCTAAGTTACTCTAACGAATTCTTTACGATAATCCTTTGTGGACGAAGATTTAGAGTATAGAGAACCTTCTGCAAAATCTCAGAAATTAGAGATATTGAATGCTTGATCAATAGGGAATAAGGAAATGTAGTGATTGCTTGCTATTTGAGTAGTTGAATCATTTGTTTGCAACTTGGTATTACAAGCATGAAAGTTTCAGCTCGGCGAAGTGACATTCGTCCGCAAAGGGTTAAAACACTAAATTCGCGAATTCTTATGCTTGATAAACCGGTAATCATCGAATATTCGAATTCTCTAAGCTACTCTAACGAATTCTTCACATTGCAACACTAAATTCACGAACTCTTATGCTTGATGCACCGATAATCATCGAATATTCGAATTCCCTATGTTACTCTATCGAATTCTTTACGTTAAAACACTAAATTCGCAAATTCCCTAACTTACTCTATCAAATTCTTCACGTTAAAGCATTAAATTCGAAATTCCCTAAGTTAATCCAACGAACTCTTTACATAACACTAAATTCTTAAACTTCAGTATGAATTCGACCTATCAATTGCGACCAATTATCAATCCTAACTATCAACTATCCGAAAAACAGCGAGACGAAACCAAAAGCTGCGAACGAAACGTGCACCGGTTCCGAAGCAAACATTTCGCGAGATTCCGTAAAACGATGTGGAGCATGGGTTCAGTGAACATCGGATGTGTAGCTAAATATATTCACGCTCGGTTTACATCAGACCATTCGAGTCCTGTTGCACGAACGATTTACCGTAATTTTTCGAGCGGATCGGTGACGCAACGAACAGCTGCCGGCCGATAACGTAACCGTTCAGGCGAGAGGAACGGTCCCAGAGATCTGAGATTCGCGGTCCCCGGAATCAACTTCGCGATCGGTAATATCATTAGCGTCGCTGCCGAAATCGTTTATCACCAAGATCCATCGTGATTAATATCCTGGCGGATGCGGCTATCGGGTCGCGCGGCAGATGGATTGGTATCTAATCAGTCACCGGTGACTCACAGTGTCCTCGGGACGTATAGATCTGATGTATGGCTGCGACGCGACGATTTCCGCGAGTCTGCGCCCCGATCGACGCAATATGAACGGACATAGGCTCGTGTGTTTAGGAAATTTGATCGACAAACGCCGAGCGATGCTTCTTCTTTTCTATTTTTGCAAACATTGATTTGAATTACTGCTGTTCAAATTGTGATCAAATTCAAATGATCGTTGCAGTTTTTTAAGGTAATAAGAGAAATGAAAATGAATGATTAGAATGAAAAGAAGTGAGCATCTATGGCTGCGACGCGACGATTTCCGCGAGTCTGCACCTCGATCGACGCAATATGGACGGAACTACCGTGTGTTTAGGCAATTTGGTCGACAAATGCCGAGCGATGCTTCTTTTTTTTTATTTTTGCAAACACTAGCAGTAATGCTGTTCAAATTATGATCCGATTTAAATAATCGTTACAGTTTTTTGGGAGTAATAGGAGAAATAAAAATGATTAGAAAGAAAGCATCTGATTCTACTTTCTAAGAGTTAACGAGGAATTTTGGATTCTTTGGAAACTGTCTATTGTGATTAGGCTTTCAATTGAAGATTATAGTTTCTTCTAAGATTCTGCAAAATGAATTTATCAAGAAATCACACATAAATTAAGGAACAAAGCTATTTCTCTTCAATATTTCACGTATTGCAGTATACAAAACTTAATGTTAAATACAAAAGTTAATAATTTGACTGTACAAAATCCTCTCGATCACCTGGGAGTCGCCTATCGCAAAGGGTTAATCTCCAGAGAAAGGTCAGACTTCCGATGCGCGAGGGCTAAAGGGTATCGAATCGTCGGCCATGACCTTTTCCCTGAATCCCCGAGTGTACCGGCGATTTAAATTCAACGGCCACCGCGAAAAGAAATCCCTTTCGCGCCTCATATTCCTCGAACTTAACGCTTCGCGAAGGCAGTTCCATCGTTCTTAACAGACGGAGCGTGAGATCTCCTGGTGTAGCGCCAGTGTCCTCGAAACCCATTAACCCCGCCTTCCCCCACAATAACTCTAGTCCCCTCTTAATTCACCCCCTCCCACGCCACACTCGATCCCCATGATTTCGAAGCCACTCCGTTTATGAAACGAGCCAACTGAAACGCATTCGGATATGTGTTTTGACGTACAACTTTGCTGAGAGTTCTCGAAATCAACTGAAACAGTAGCTAGTTTAGATGATTTCAAATTCAGTTCGAGTGTTAAGTTTCTTCAGTTTCTCAGAGATGATTTTGATGATTGCAGGAATTGGGAATGTGATTTTGAGCTTAGTTCTACGGTTAGTTTCTTCAGTTTCCCGGAAATGTCTTTTTGATGAACTGAAACCAGTAGCTGGTTTAGATGATTTCAAATTCAGTTCGACTGCTAAATTTCTTCAATTTGTTAGAGATATTTGTCTGTTTGATGATTGCAGGAATTGGGAATGTGATTTTGAGCTTAGTTCTAGGGTTAGTTTCTTCAGTTTCCTGAAAATATCTCTGAAGATATGTCTTGATGATTGTAGGAATTGGGAATGGCAGTTTGAGCTGTCTAGTTCTTGGAGGTTGCAAATGATTGTTAATCCCTGAGAATCTAGAGCGAAAGAGTATCCTTTGTGAGCGTCTCTAGAATATTCTTAAACGACAGCTATCGGATCACCGAGGATAATGTTTCAGTTGCTTGCATTATGTTACACCTCATGTAATGTGTAATTCCGTCACCCGTTATACTTTCATAGAGCAGAATACGAAAACAATAGAGTATTAACCCTTTGCACTCGGAAGTTTCTCACTAGAAATATTTAACATTCTTTGATGAGGCGAAGACGATTCTTTGAAGTTAACTCGAAGGAAAATCACAAGCATTCTGAGGAACAAAGTAATTTTATTTAAATATTTCCCATAGCAATACAAAGTTTCATTTAAAATACTAAATATTCAATTTTATAATTTTGCAAATCAAGTGGTGAGTCACCTCTCGAGTGCGAAGGGTTGAATCATTTAATTGAACCGCATTTTGTTGCACGTTCTAGCTGAATGTCAGCGCATTAGGTGATCAGCACTGAAACAATCATTCAACTGAGTGAACCATAAATATTCTTTTGTCCAAAATATTCTTTCGTCTTGAAATATGATATTCGACATTCAAAATTGCCAACATCGAGTGAATCAACGTTCGAAGAAAGCCGAAACGCAGTTGTCAGTTTCTCTATAAAACGCTAGAATCTAGCCGCACAAGAATCCAGCTTAAGCAATTTGTCCGAATCATTTAATGAACCATAACTAAATATTCTTTTGTCTTGAAACGCATGATACTCAAGCTTCAAAACTGCCCAAATCGAGTGAATCAACGTCCAAGAAAGCCGAAAGCTGTCAGTTTCTCTATAAAACGCTAGAATTTAGCCGCAAGAGTCCATTGCAAGCAATTTGTCGGAATCGTCGGAAAAAATGGCGAGTGGCTCGGTTTGGCATTCAGTGTCTAGTAGTCTGAATACATTGTTAGCCGCAATATATCAGCACGGTATAAAACGACGCTATTATCCTGGCGATATCTCTTGGCGTCGCGCGGCAACATATCCGAGCGGATCGCCCGAAAATTTCGCCGTTGCTCCCTTAAATGTTCCCCGGCGGCGTTCCAGGGAGGGTTTAACTGCGATCGTTTGCTCCCGAAAATGCTTCGTTTACGGTGGCCGAAACGACGATTGTAAATCTCCTTAACACTGCCTCCGAAAGTCGGCGACGAGGACCGCCGACAATGTTGCAAACTTGACGCCTGCGGGTCGGAAAATTGTTCTGGCAGAGTAGAGTAGAGTTCTCTCGATATCCATCGTGATTTTTCGCTGAATGTTCAGGGGAACTTGTCTAATGACGCGCGCCTTTTCGTGAATAGTGACGCTTCAGTGCTGAGCGCTATGGCGGCTCGCGGTGCGACAAAATGGCGGGTCGCGCGACGCGCTTTATCGGTATCAATTTTTGATTTTGTTCGAGAGATGAAGCGTTTTATTTGAATGAATGTCTTTTGGTGTCTTGTAATGACAATGTTTGTGATCTAATTAGGTAACTCTTATAATAATGTGTCAGATTGATGAAAATTTCAGAACCAATTCGACAAATTTAAGCGTTACTAATTTCTAACATAAATTATTACTTGCCTATTATTAATCTCTAAGCTTTAGAGTAAATATAATTAATTTTATACTAAATTATTAACAGTAGTCGTTCTATCAGTACAGTTGAGAAGTAAATCATAAGGCAACGGATTAATCCTTACATCTAATCATTTCATCATTGGTATATCGTTATATTAACCCTTTGACTCTCAGTCACCACTTGATTTGATGCAGTAAAACTATAAAATTTAATATTTAATATTGAATTATGTATAATGCATCGGTGTCTGAAATATTAGGATAAAAAAGCTTTGTTTCTCGATTCACTTGTGATTTGTCTTTGAGTTCATTTAAAAAAACATCGTCTTTGTTAAAATCGTGCGGCTTTCGACGTAACTACGAGTAATTCAAAGACTGTTTGACAAGCGACGTTAATGAACAGAAAAGCGATGCAAAACATCAACAAGATGAAAGTATGATCTCACTTTCTTGTCTTCTACCTTTGGCTTCACTGTCTCAACATATTTCTCGAAGACAACAACACATACAAACGAAGTAAACCTCCAAAAATCCACGGAATCATTCCCACGAAAACCATGTCCGAGTAACTCATCCCGTAAAATTCCTCCATCCATACACCAACTTCAGACCACCATTTACCAAGAAATCACACATAAAATAAGGAACAAAGCTATTTTCACAACATTTCACGTATTCACGCAATACAAAAAGGTTAATAGTAAATCCCAGAGTTTATAATTTTGTATCAAATCATCCGGGATCACGTCGCATCAATCGAAATTCATCGCATTCCCGATTCCTCCGTGATGTAACAAACAATCGTAAAAAGCCGCAAGACGATCCGTCGCGGGAAACGGCGATAAAGCTCGGCGAGGCCGGGTTTTCCCCCGTTTTATAATAACGACGTGGTCCCGTCGTTACAGTTACAAATGGGGGTGGCGAGAGGGGCGCCGAGCGAATCGATAATGAAAATACACGAGCGAGAAATTTCGTGGCCCGAGCCGATCCGCTCGTAAACCCTTCTTTTTCACGGGTATCGTTCAGCGACGGACTGGACAATGGGTCGTTATCGACGCGAGAAAAATTCCTCCACGGTTTGCCCGCCGCGTCCCCGCCTTTCGCGATCTTTACGACCCGCCGATGTAATAATACCCGGCCGAGTCCTATTTTAGTGGAAACCTTCCCTGCGACGCTTTCTAGACCAGAGGGGAGAAATCAGCGCGGCGAACACGGGGAGCGACAACGGGCGACCAGCGACCAGCAACGGGCAACGAGGCGAGCGACAACGAACGCGGCGCACACCGAGGACTCGCGCTTGTCCGTGAAAGCAAGCGGCTTACGCCGCGCGGGCATAACAGGATTTAAGCCACTGTGAAACCGGTCCTCCCACTGGATACCGCCGCGAGAGCACCGATGGCGAAAAATCGCCGGCGTTACTGTCCGCGTCGTGTCCCCGAACTTCCACGGCAAAAACCGGATACAGCGATGGCTCTGACAAGGAAGCGCCTCGATTGTCCGATTTCGATTTCGCCGGTTTCAACGACGTTCCTCGGATATGGGGAATCTGATGGAGATAGATTTTATTTTAATTTTTCTTTAGTTTGATCGTTTGTTGACGCCTTGAATCGATTAAGAGTTTGTTGCTGAAGTTGTAGCGTCTTTTAGGTGGATTTGATATGGGAAACTTAGTGTTTCTTTCATTTAGGCATTTGTGGTTCAGTTTTAGGAAGAGTTGATTATTCGGTAGAAAGTGTTGGGTAGTTTCGTCAATAGATTTGATATGGGAAACTTATGGAGTGTTTCTTTGGTTTAGGCATTTGTGGTTAAGTTTCAAGAGTTGATTATGTTTCGGTCGATAGATTTGATATGGGAAACTTATGGAGTTTATTTAGTGTTCTTTTTGCTATTAGAAAGGTAAATGCTTCTCTGAGAAATTATTAAAATTCATTTAGCACTACGAGAATTGAATTCTAACTGAATCAAAGTCTGAACAGATACTCTTGGAGTTTGTACTGTGTTTTACTCAAATTGAATTGTAAGAGTGAAGGTTGCCAACATATAGAATTATAACAGTGAGTAGATTATTCGCTAGAAAATTGTTAACAGTTTACTTCGAAGAGACTAATTTTATATCTTAATGATCGAAACGCTCGCCAGAGAATTTTGTGACGCGTGTTACGTGGACGGCCGGATATTTTGTAGCCGAGTACAACGGAAAAACTGAAATTATATCGCATGCTCGTGAGAGATAATTTGAGTGTACTGCTTCGGTAATGATAGTGATGTAGGGAGTTTATGAAATTACACACTGCCAGAGTGCAATGCTGATCGTTTAAGGATAACCGAGGAACACTGCAAGAAAGCGACGCTGATTATTTGAATGTTAATGTACCGGGGAATGTGGAACGATGGTTATATTGAGCAATGTGTTGAGTAGTTTCAACTGTATTTATTACTGCGTCCTATCGGTTTGCCAGTTATTGTAAGGAATTTTTATGGGAACGTTCTGGGAAACCAAACTGAATGGCAGAGTGTTGCAAGGTAAGGCAAGTGAAGGATTTTGAGTCGTTTCTGTATGAAACATTGAAAATTTGTGAGTTAGAGATGATACTGAACATTTTATTGACAAATTGAATAATTAAACTATTAGTAAGTCATGCTTTAACCAGTGCCAGAGGAAATTTACATATTTGAGAAACGTCACAATTTGAAACAAAGATGCAAGATTACTAATAGAAATTTTGATCTAAAGTCCACGAAATTGTTATAGAATGTTAAAAACATGTTCTTTCTTTGTTACTTTCGCTACCATGCCATTCTTCCTTCAGCAGCCAGTCTTCGTACCCGTCCGTCTTCCGAGCCGGACGCCTTGCCGATTTAACGAATCGATTGAATTCTTCGTTAAACTTTGATTGACGGTTTTTTAATTGCGAAGGTAACGAGCCGGACGCGGTTTGAATCCCGAGCGGATTGAAACTCGCGCCTGGAATTCTTTTTTCGCCGCCGAATGAGTTTACGTGCCGAACCTGCTCGCTAAACGTCTGATAAATTTCTATGAGGACGCGCGACGCCATGTTTGCGGACTTGTCGAACGTCTACGGAGTTTCGACTGACACCATTTGCAGAAGTTGATGGTCTAGACGTTTTTGTAGATTGACAATGGAAAATTTTCGAAATTTATTCAGGAAGTTTAACGGTATAAATGACATGGTTGAGTGTATAGAGTGTTTACAGAGTGTGTTAACACATTGAACGCCTAAATTTCAGCATTATATGTATTAATTAATTAAAAACACTTAATTTCAGTGTTACATTTTTAACCGTTCGAGTTCCACCGATATTTGCAGACACCCAGTCGAAAAATGGCAGGATCGCGCTTCGATTAAATTTCGAAACTGAATGACGCTTTTCTATTTCTACAAGAACAAATTTCAAGGTCGTTATATTTTTCCACTTCTAAGCGGGTGATAACAAAAATAGAAGTGAGTAATTACAAGGAAAGGAATAAATAAGCTTCGTGTGATTCTACGAACCGATAGACGCAATTTTGGCAGTGCGACGGAGAACCGCCATCTTGTCGCTTGGGATTCGAACGGTTAAACATCGATCAAACCGACATTTCTAACTTACGGTAGAGAATAAGAAATTCGATTTTGTACATTTTACTTTGGATTTGTGTTGTAGATATCTAAAATGTTATATTAAGGAAGAACTAGAAATTAAACGGTCTAAAAATCGTGTTAACATGTTGAATAGTAAATCGAGTTGTTAGAATTCACTCAATTAACCCTTGCCCTATTTATTTTTCAACTATGATTGATACAACTACTTTGCCATTAATTTATTGAAAAGAGAGAGGTATTTAAAGTCAATTATTCACTATTAATTTCATTCATTGTCGACATTAAGAAACAGAGCTTTCATCTTCAAAGTAACTGTCCAAACGAAATGATCTTCCTCGGAAATTGCAAAAAAATCAGCAATTAAGCTCGCCACTTTCAAAATCACTTAGACTTATTAGACAGAGTAACAAATGATTAAGTTAATCATCTAAGTTAACGAAAATTGAAGGCTCAAAGTCATTTCACCATTAATTTATCGAAAAGATCGACAAACTTCAGATACATTCTGTTTCAACCGGTTATCCTCAGATCCGGGAAAGCGACAGCGCCGACATTTGTAATTTCCAAGGCGGTCACTGGAATCGGTTCCCGGTCTGTCCGATATTTCAAACTCGGCGAGGGAACTATCCTAGCCCGCGTCTCAAGATAGCACGGGCTAGCCCGGGATAGAGTTCTCGAGCCGTAAAAGTCGAGAACTCGTGGGCTGGTTCCAAGGGGGCAGCACGATATTGCATGGTAACTGCATAGCAGTGCTCTGCTGCTCGCCGCTTTGAAGGTCACGAGTCGACGACTTCAAGAGAGCCTCAAGACCGGTTTCCTCGGGCCCACGTCGTCTACGGTCATACAGGGTGTTCCTGAAAGTACACCATGCTTTCGGTAATCGACCAATTCCTTTTCGTCTGTCGTTTTCCACATTTTTCTACTTTGAACCAATCGTGACCTTTCCGGCGCATCCGTGACAATGCAGAACAGGTTTTGGAAGAATTAACTTCTTGACCCTTAGCGATGCTGATGAAAATTCGATTTGAATTGTTGTGAGTTTTTGAGGACTGGTTTGCTTTTAGAGGGTTCGACTTGCGGAGTTTTGTTTGGATGATGTAGAGTATATAGGGTGTACGAAGTGTAATTCGAGGGACGAAATTCGAGTGAATTTTAATGAGTTTCATCGATGAGGACTGGTTTGCTTTTCGTTAAAAGGTTTTGGACTTGCTTGAACTTTTGTGGAGTTGTTTGTACGGTTCTGTAGACTTGTATATAGGGTGTTGGAACTGTAATCGGAGGGAGGAAATTCGATGATGGAGGAAATTCGAGGATTTGAATTTTAATGAATAGTTTCATCGATGAGGACCAGTTTGCTTTTCGTTAGAGGGTTTTGACTTGCTTGGACTTTTGTACAGTTGTTTGTACAGTTCTGTAGACTTCTATATATAGGGTGTTTCAATTGCAATCGGAAGGAGGAAATTCGATGATGGAGGAAATTTGAGGATTTGAATTTTAATGAATAGTTTCATCGATGAAGACCAGTTTGCTTTTCATTAGTTGGTTTTGGACTTGCTTGAACTCTTGTAGAGTTGTTTGTACAGTTCTGTGGGCTTGTATATAGGGTGTTCGAACTGCAATCGGAGAGAACCAGTTGGTTTCTCGAGGGTAAGGTTGGAGGTTCGTGAAAAATAAGGTTCGAACGTAACGCGAAACGCTTCGGTGCAGTTTGATCGCTCGCAAGGAAAAGAGAAATAACTGCATCTGTCGAGTGAGGTTAATCATTATTTAATCAGTACTGCGTATTTACGGAGGATACATATTTAATTGCGTGTGTTTACTCTTATCAGCAAATACCGATTTATTAACACTTCGCAGGCGGAGTGTAATCTCGGTGCAATTATATTATTGGAAATGGTTTCCTGTTTTTCGCTTGTAATTTTGTGCTAATAGTGTTGTTTTTATCGTTGTTTTCTCATGGATTTGGAATTTGTCCAATTTTCCTTGGTTTTCCTGGGATTTTTGGAAACATTCTTGAATTAAGGTCAGAAAAACAAATGCGCAATCTATGCAATATATGAAACAAAGATATTTTTTGAAGAGGAATTTCAGGACATTGGAATATTCGTGAACTGAGAGCTCCGTATTAAATACTCCAGAATAATTAGACACACGAGGGATACATGCAAATAAACAAAGTGAGCCATTTATTTCTAACCAATTTCCCATCTTCCATTTTCTCGTTAACCCACAAACTTTGTAATTCGAGAGAGTATACTCGGTCCTCCAAAGTAACCAGCTCCATTTCAGTAATTAATCGACGTTGCCATATTTCAAGCTTCATTCGCGGTCGATTCCTCGATCGTTTAAAAAATAAACACATTAAAAAGAACCTCCACTACTTGCAAAATGGATCTATTAACACTATTTCTACATTCTGAATTGTTTTTTCAACTTTTCCAATAACCGTTATGAAATTAATTATAGGAAATGTCTAAACATTGATTGAGGAAAACTGATTAGACTGAGGAAATAATTTTAAGCTAAGATTTCAAAAGTGTAGAAAGTGTTAAGCGTCACTCTGTACACCACAAATTATTATAATCATCACTATTCACTCTGATTCCATGTATTCAATAATAAACACATAATAATTCAGAAAAATGCCAGTGAAATGTTCGATCGATCTATTAAGCGTCACTGTGTACATCACAAATTATAATCATCACTATTCACTCTAATTCCACGTATTCCATAATAAACACATAATAATTCAGAAAAATAATTAAACAGTGAAATGTCCATACTTTTCATCATTCGATTAAATTCTATTCGATCTTTCCAATATTCGTTCTCCGAAGAGACAAAGCGACTCGAAAGTCCGAGCTTTTCGCAGTACGCGACTCTTCCCGAGGAAAAAAGCACTTCAGCCCTTCGTTAACCATCGCTTCACAGTCCACGGTTGGTAAATGGACAGTTTTCCAAGTGTAACGTCCCGCACCTTCGCAAACGGCCTACAGAGTTCTGCTACGTATTGATTAAACTCGTTTTCTGAAAACGAGACGTCCCCGCCGCACATTTCGTCGACGGACGCCGTAAAAGAGAGGGAGGTGCGATTAAAAAAGCTACATCTTCCCTGGTACATCCAGTCTCACATTTTTACGGTAACAGTTTCGCGGGAAGAGTTCATCAACGGAAATGGCTCAAGCTTTATTTAAATTTCGGAAGACGCGGATGGCTCTTCTCGAGGAGACGTTAATTGTGTAATGGAAATTGAAGGGGTAAAGTTGTTTAAGCATTCAGTATTGGTGGTATTTGTTGTGGATATTGTGAAATGGAAGGTTCTTTGTTTAGGAAAAGTGAGAGAATTTTAAAGGAAAATGATAGAAATTTCAAGGAAATCAGCAACTAAGCTCAGTTTCTTCTGAATCATTTAAGCGTTTGGTAAGACATCTAATAAGGCTAATGAAAATTGAAGGTTTAAAGTCACTATTAACATTACTGTCGACATTAAGAAACAGAGCTTTCATCTTCAAAGTAAATGAACTGTCCAAACAAAATGATCTTCCTCGGAAATTTCAAGAAAATCAGCAACTAAGCTCGTCAGTTTCTTCTAAATCACTTAATCATTTATTGAGCCATCTAATAAGTCGAACAAAAATTGAAGATTTAAAGTCATCTATTCACTATTAACATTATTTACTGCTGACATTAAGAAACAGAGCTTCCAACTTCAACAAATAAACTATCCAAACGAAATCTTCCTCTAAAATTTGAAGAAAATCAGCAAATACGTCTAAATCACTTCATTTTCTAAATTAGTCATTTCACACCAACTAACTCTACAAAAAACTGAAGGTTCCTACCATAGAATAATCTCTATACAAAATGATCCACCCAAAAAACAAACATTCCACAAATTACATAAAAATCGAAACATCCATTATCACTAAAGAATCTTCACAATCACCATAACGCGAACAAAACTATAACCACCATGAACTCCATAGCCGAGAATTTTGTCGAAAGTATTCTGTTTTATCACGGACAGTTCCGAAGCTATCGAGTTGCAGCCAGAAAACGGCCGTTCGGCCGGTTGGCGCGTTATCGGTGGACAGATTACGTTATCACCTCATTCACCGATGAATACCGGGCCACTAACTATAATTATCACTCCGCCGGCAATTCAATTATTACACATCGATGCTTAGGCGATATCGTCTTTCCTATGTCTCCCCACTGTAATCACCGCAAATTACAATCCGTAACGAGGGTCAAGTTCCTGGGAAATTTACGGCGCATCCGGCGCACCGATCGAAACAGCCGAGTCACCTGCATACATCGCGAACACCTTTTTCCAACTTCACGTGGGAAGAATACACGAAACGCGCAACGAAGTTCCGTGCGAACCTTTCTCCGTCGCTGACGGGAAACGCTCGTTCGAGGCGCTAGTCGCTTTGCTTCGATCTGTCCCTTGGAAAGTTAGGAAATGTTTGAGAAGAATCATTCGAGGAGAAGATTACTGAGGCGTTTTGAAGATTATTCAATTAATTGTAAGATTTAATGATTTAAGATGTGATAGTGAGATTACTTAATCACGCAATAATCGTGAAATGTTTGAGAAGCTTCGTTTGAAAAGGAAATTCGAAGAGAAGAATTCTGAGGCGTTTTGAGGAAGATTACTAAATTAAGTGTAAGATTTAATGATTTAAGATGTAATAGTGAGATTACTTACTTAATCACGCGATAATTGTAAAGTTTCGCGTTCCTCGATTTAGATTGTTCAGAAAACCTGCTTTTTGTACGTTTTCTATCGAACTTAACTTCCGTGAATGTACTGTCGGAAGCGCCGCGATGAAAGGAGCCATCGTTATTCGTTAGAGAACAAACCGAAGCTCCGAAATCCTCTTTCGCCGATGAGTCAACTGTGAATAATCGCCGATGGGAGCGCAATCGGGCCCAAATATTGACGTAGAATCAAATTTTCACGCAACTCGAACATGGTTTGTCAATTACGATCTACACTGCCGCTTTTGTGTGATCGCTTAATTGATAGAAGGAAGAGCCTTTGAATATCTTAGCCAAAATACGCTCGAAATTTCGAATACTTCCGATTATCATGCAGATATAATAACAGAATCACAACTGTTACTATCTGAAACTACTTTCAACTCTCTGACGGAATCGCTTCAGTATGACTCAACCCCTTTGATTTCCTCAACTCTAATCAGTACTACTTTGTCAATAATTTATTGTAAAAACAGAAAAATTCAAATCACATTGAAGAGTCCCGTAAATCTAGTGTCAAAGTCGCATTTGCAAAAAACTCGAAAGTCTCTAATATTCTAACCTCCAAGAGAACTACTTCAATTAACAGAATTCGAGCAAACAAACACAGCAACTAAAAAAACGATGCTTCGCGATAAACGCACGCGTCAGTCCTGAGTGAACAATATCATCGACAGAACAACAGTCCGAAAAATGGACAAAAGTAGCTGCGTCTGGAGCCACGGACCGAACAACGATATCATCGACAGAGGACCAACAGTCCGAAAAACGGACAAAAGCGGTTGGCAATCGCGAGTCGCAATTAAGCAGTCAGAAGCGACTCGAGAGATCGATGGCTCCGATGAAGCTCGGGCCGCGCCGTGAACGAAAGCTTTTACAAGCCTTCCCTGGCAACATAAACCCCCTAAATCCCACACACGGACACGGAGCGTGTCGTCGTGTGCCGCTCTGGCGAGTTTAGCAGCGCGGCTGCAGTCGGGACTGCAGCTGCGACTCGGCGCGCACTGCAGCGGCCGGCCGTAGCAATGGCGGGCGGGCGGCGCGCGCGGCGAGCTCGATGAAATTTTCAGCGGATTTTTCCGCGGAAAATTTCTAAGGAAACTTGTTCACTCGGCCGGTAGCTCGCTGCCCGGAATGTCATTATGCGGAAGTTGTTTAACGGAAGCCTCTGATACGCGAAGTCGCCGCGTCCCGTTCGAGATGAAATATTCAGGCGCGGCCGTTTCCACGTAAACGGATAGATTGTATGTACTGGGTGTTCCGCGCAACTGGGCCAAGCAATAGCTTTAAAACGGCAGCGGTAGAAAAAAATTTTCATTAAGCAGAGAGCAGGGGCGGACGCTCGCCACGGGATCGAGGGCTTTCAATGATTCAAGGTCGACTGCTGGGGGTTTGTAAAATGGTGAGCTTGTTTGTGTGTTTTAGTTTGTGGATTCGTTGGGATTGTTTAGTTTTTGAATTTGGTTCTAGAATGAAGTTTTTGGGGATTGAAGCAGTTTTGGGTGTAGTCTGTAGGAAATTTTGGGGAATTTTCATCCTTTGCTCGGAGGTTTTTAGGAGGAAGGTTTGGAAATCGCGCGTATTTTCAGGAATGAAGCTGTTTTGTTTCAGTATTTCTCAAATTGTGCATTCTAAGAGGTATGTTGAATATTGAATTTTGTAGTTTTAGTGTGTGGATGAAATGGTGGGTGAGTTGACTGTTGATTTGGGATATCATTCATCGAATCTATCATTCATAGCACTAAATGATGCATTATATGAAGTATAATATTAAATATTTGGAAGATTTAATGACTCAAACTACCAAGCACCTCGAGTTGAAACAGCAATGAACACTCCTCGATTTAATGAAATCGAATAGAAATAGAGACGGATAAGAGGAAACAAGGATTGAAAGAAGCAAGAATCTCGAAACAAGGACGAATAAGAGAGGAAACAAGGGTTGGAAAGGAAAGAAGCAAGAATCTCGGGATAAGGAAAAATAAAAGGATAGATGGATAATAGAGGAAACAAGGGTTGAAAAGGGAGAAGCAAGAATCTCGAGATAAGGAAAAATAAAAGGATAGATGGATAATAGAGGAAACAAGGGTTGAAAAGGGAGAAGCAAGAATCTCGAGATAAGGAAAAATAAAAGGATAGATGGATAATAGAGGAAACAAGGGTTGAAAAGGGAGAAGCAAGAATCTCGAGATGAGGACAAATAGAAGTAGAGAACACATAAGAGAAGAAACAAAGATTGGAAAGGGAAGGATCTCGGAACAAGGACGAATAAGGAAACAAGGATTGGAAAGAGAAGAATCTCGAGACGAGGACGAAGGAAAGGATAAGAGGAAAAGGAGGACAGAAGCGTTTCGTCAGAAGGATTTCGAGGTTTAGGTCGGACGAGAGGAGATCACGGGACTCCGTGTTCTTCCACCCTCCTCGAGACTGTAAGCTTGTCTCGGGACATGCCTGGAGTTAGCAAAGTCTGCCGGCCTATTTTTAAACCAGCTTGATAACACCCTCCCAAGTTCACGCCATAGACTTTCAAATGTACTATTATCAACGGGGTTAACCAACCCTTTGCCAGCTCCCTTCTAACTGCTCCGCGTCTCGCGCTTCCTGTCTGATTTAGGCGCTATGTGGTGAGCTGTGTTTTCCATACAAGCTGAATACACTCGAAACTTCCCTACAACCCCTCTGTTCTAAGGGTTTCTTTTGATTAGCGCTCTCCGAGTTAATGGCTAACATTTTTACTGTAATTTACGCTTGCAGCTTGCGGCGGTTTCGCCAAGTTGGATTTTGGGTTTAGTTTAACGTAGCTTTATTTGCGAGCGTTTTGTGTTTTGGATATGGAGATTTGCTGAAATGAATTCTGGGGTGTTGAGTTTAAGCTACTGTGGAGGGCAGAGGTTAATCTTTTGCAGTCGAGAGCGACTGGGAATGTTCAACATTTTGAGGTGAGATATAGACAATTGTTTGAAACTGATTTTGACAATTCACAGATAAATTAAGCAATAAAGTTTGTATTGCTATGTGGAACATTTAAATAAAATAACTAAGTTTAATTTGAAATACTAAATATTCAACTTCATAGTTTTAAGTGGTGACTGTGAAGCTACTGTCGAGGGCAGAGGTTAATCTTTACTCGAGAGCGACTGGGAATGTTCAACATTTTCCGACGAAATATAGACAGTAGTTTGATTTTGACAATAATTCACGGATAAATTAAGCAATAAAGTTTGTAAACGCACTATATTTTGCATGAGTTAATTACCACTGCCGTAGCATATGCTGCGACTCGTCTCGCATCATTGTTACAAGGATCGGACGATAAATTATTCAAGATGAATACATCGAATTCATTCGTAGAATATTATACAATGGACTGGCCATTAACGTCATTCAAGATTCTAATCCTAATCGACTATACGAATCATAAAACTCGTTAGTTTAATGCTGGTTGCACAATTTTTCAGGCTAATAATGGCTAGCCCTAACTTATCCGAGTAATAAATTAAAAACTGCGGACACTTACGTGCGGATGGTGTTAATTGATGATGACTTACCTGTAACAAAGAGATTTACGTTAGGAAAGATAGAGAAAGGCTTGCAATTAGCAGCTATGCAATGATTTTAGGCGTCCTATAAAGCGTATTATAACGTATTATAAATCGCTCACTAAACTGTTTCTTCCTTCTACTCATCGATAAACAATTATTCTTATTCTACCAACAATCCAAATTCATCCAGTAACAATCTCAACACTCATATCTCCCAAACACGAGCAAAATTTCGATCGAATCTCCATAAAACCGACTTTTTATAGAGAAATCATATACAATCGGTACGACAAAGCGCGAAGGCAGACTGCCGAGCAGCAGAAGCTTGTTAAACAAAGCGTGTAACAAGATATAAACAGAATTTCCCACGCGACGATCGAGGATCGCGCGCGATCGAAAGAATTCCGAGACCGTTGTTGAAGCCCGGTTAACCAGAATCAGTTTGATTCGCGGTAAACTGCGCGGCATTCAGAATTTCTGCTCCACTTTCGCGATCATTTAGCTCTCGCGAGAGCCAGTCCCTCGCGTCGCCGCAATTTCAAGAGGAACCGAGACGCGCGCCGAGTTTAACGCGGAAAAAAACTGTTACGGGCTCCGAACTGATACCGTATTCACGTCAGCGACTGCAGCCGGCGAACCAAGTCGCGGCTCAATGGCCGCCCTGTAATGGCTCCGGCGCTCTTTGAAAGTTTCATCGGCGCGGAAAAACGCTCCGAACCCGAGGCGCACTTCCCCGGTCGATCAACGAAATAATTTCGCGGATACCGGGTCCTGTGCTCCCCGCGCTGGAAAAATAGCACGAGAAACCTCGAATTTCCGCGGCAGGAGAACGCTTCGCGGGAATTCCTTTTCAGCGAGTTGAAAGAAGAGCGAGGAGAGAAATGCTGTGTAAATTACTGCGTTTTTTGGCCCGTCTATCGCATGTTGCCGCTGGAAACGCCGACTTTGCGGAGAGTGTCTCCTTAGCGAATTTCGGGAGACGGGTGAATGTTTTCGCGAAATGTCGAATTTTTGCGGGGGAAGTGCGTGGTATCGATGTTTTTGAGTTTGTGGGAACTTTGAGAAGCTGTTACTGTGATTTTGGTTTAAGTGTTACTGCGTTTTTATTGCATTTATTGGATGCATTCGCTTCCGAGCGCCGATTTTGTAGTATTTTCTTATCGCGAATTTCGAGAGACGGTTGAATTTTTTCGTGAAATGTCGAATTTTCAGGATGAATCTACCTGGTATCGATGTTTCTGAGTTTGTGGGAACTCTAAGATGCTGTTATTAGGATTTTGGTTTAAGTACTATTGCGTTTTTTGTGCATTTATTAGATGCATTCGCTTCCGAGCTTCAACTTTGTGGTATTTTCTGAGTGCGAATTTCGGGGAGATGGTTGAAGATTCTCGCGAAATGTTCAATTTTCAAGGTGAAACTACTTAGTATCGATGTTTTTGAGTTTGTGGGAACTCTGAGATGCAGCTACTGTGATTTCGAGTGACAGGATTCGATTTGAGTATTGCTTTGAGGACAAACTTGTATCTAAGTTGTGAACTTCTTGAAAATAAATAGCTTCACTTGAATACTATAATGAATGTTTGAAGAAACCGAAAATAATTTATTGTTACAATTTTTATAGGGATTGCATATGAACCGTTTTAAATGCGCAGTAATCAATCTATCTAGTGTTAATTCAATCTGAGAAAATGTCTGTATCTCATTAGAAAATATCGAATATTTCCAGTGAAAAACTTCTAGAGTTCAAAGGGTTAACTCGAGACATGACTCTCAGTCACCGTTTGATTTGATATAACAAAGTTGCAAAGTATCATATATAGTATTAAGTTTCGTACAATGCAACAATATGTGAATTATTTATATAAACCACCTTTGTTTCTCAATTGACGTATGTTTGCTCATTAGTTCGTTTCAAATAGTGTCATCCATATTCATATCTCATTACAAAATATCGAATATTTCCGGTAAAAAATGTCTAGAGTTCAAAGGGTTAACGTAACGGTCGCAACGATCCCACGAAGAAAGGTCTGTCTGACTGTCCAGATTGATTTCCAGTTGCGGTCGCAGAGACATTAAACCCGGTAAGTCGAAGGCGCGTTCGTTGCGACGATGACTTCATTGTTCCCTCGCGCAGGACGGCTTGGCGATTGCACGGTAAGTAAACCCTTCGGGAAACGTCGGGGCACGACAAAAGAATTGGTCCTAAAACAAACCCTTCGAAACTGTCTTGCCTTTGTCCGCGGACATCTCGCTGAAATTTGATTCCACCGGAGGACCTCTCGAACCGAGAAACAAAGAATAATACGTCGGGCACAAAAAGAGAGCGTCGACGGCTCGAAAGTAGCGCGCGTTCCCAAAGACACTGCCTCCTGTTCGCGGATTCTTCGGTTCTTTCATTTCGACCGGGGCAGACGTTTCCTGATTGGCAGCTCTAAGGGATGAATAAATTATCGAACGTTGGTAGAGTGAATTGAGATTTTCTCGAAAATGGAGGACTAAGAGTTTTGTCTTCTTGTTAGTTAATCTCTTGAATTTGAAAATTTTAGAGTAAAATTTACTTTGTAAATAATATCAACTGTCTTTAAAAATATCATCATATGCAAGATTACTAATAAACAAATTCAGTATTTATACATGTGTAATTTTATCAGCAATTTCATGCGTCTTTATATTCTCTTCTGAAACACGAGAATTTCTTTACACCGGAAGTGGTTAAGATATCAATCGTTCCAAAACAAAACAATCGAAACTAGTCATCTAGACTGTTGGTTTCAGTGTTAATTCAAGGGGTAAAATCGTCGTTGAGCCGCGCAGAGAAAGGATTCCAGGGAACCGATCGATGCAGCGGCTCCGAACTTGTCTTATATATTTCCTGAAAGTAGATTTTATTCGGCCGTGGATCATGTCTGCGAGCGACGCGATGCTAAATCCGATTAGCTTCTAAGGCGCGGCGAAGGTCGATATTTCTATACATAGACGCGCCGCGGTCGACAGAACCCGGGAACTTTCCTAGACAAACGAGAACGAGCGACCGATAAGTTGCGGAAACTGTCTGCGGGGGGATACTTTCGCGTGTCGCCGGATTTCGGGGGTTTCGGCCAGTGGATCACGCCATGGCCGCACTGGTACCGCGAACGCTTCTTTCCCTTACCGATTCTTCCGCTTCTGTGACGTAGGAATCACGCATAACTGCAATGAAGGGTTCCTTTGTACAGTCAAACCTGTTTTTGTGCAGTCCTTTTCTATACGATTGATTTTCGGCGATTTTTTACGTATACTTTCAGACGATTTAACCGTTTGGCAAAGATTCTTTGAAATGTACCAAACTTTCAACAGGCGAAGTTGAATTATATATCAATTGTATAATTTATAGAACAAAAGGAAACTGCGTGATCTCTTGCTGTTCGACTAATTAGATCATTTGTCCACGACTCAGTCTTCCAAATCTAAACTCTTCATCTCATCGAAATGTCAATATTCGTCCGCAAAGGGTTGAAATCCCTCGAAACTTGAGAATAGATATTTCCCATTGATTCTATGACTAAAATGCGTATTTTTCCTAATGATTTCAGTATTCAGTACTTAAAATTTCCCGAAACTCGTGAAATTAAATGAAGTTAACTGATTACTTCATTGTATTCACCACTTAGCAAAACGAAATAAACCAAGATGCCAATACTGATACGTGACTTCAAAGTTCCTCAGAGAAAAATATTACTTTTCCTATAAATCCTCTGACTATGGTTAGGCATATTCTTCCGGAAGACAGTGCGAACTAGGAAAAATAGATCACAGCGAAGGCTGTGGAGCGTGCTCGTGTAAAAAGGGGTAGCGGGGGTGGAGGTCGAACAGCCTGGAACGAGTTTACCCAGCTAATCTGCTCTATAACGGCGCAATTGCTGATAGACGTGTACACAGATCGCACTCGAGCGTATGTGCTACATACGTGTGTATCTAGTGTGTCTCAGTTATCGGGACGATTCAATATTTTCGTGTAACAGCTTAACCCCTTGCGGTACTAAGCTCGTGTAACATTTCACTATCGACAATTCGGAATGCAACAAAATTGTCCATACTTGAAGTGGACATTTCGGAGATGATACATTGATGACAGAAAATAGTTTGATCCGTGTGTAATGAACATTCATTGCTGTAAAGTTGATCTAGACATCTTCATCTTCTTACAATTTAACCCTTTGCGGACGAATGTCGGAATTTTGGCGAGATCGGATGTTCACATTCGCAACACTAAGTCGCAAACAAATGATTTAATTACTAAAACAGCTAGAGGTCAGTTCGTAATTTCTCTTTTCAATGATCTAAGCAATCGATGCATAATTTAGCTTCATCTTCTGACGATATTTCAAAGAATCTCCGTCAAGGGTTAACCCTTTTTTGCTGAGGTCAAATGACCACCTTTGGAACACCAAATCGCGAACAAATGATTGGACTATTCGAACAGCAAGAAATCAGTACACTTCCTCATTCTCTATTTTTTCAATTTTTTCTATTTTTTACAATTTATACAATTTTTTCTATATTTATTTGTAGTATCACAGTTGTACCATTTAAAGACATTTCAATGACTTCAAAATATTGAATAAATAGAGCGTCGTATTAAGCAATTGAATGAACTAACGTGAGAAACCAAGAGCACTTCGGACAAAGGGTTAAGCATTGTGTTTAATTTAGCAGAGTCTGCAAAAGGCTTCGTACACTAACAATCTTCGTCAAAGGGTTAAAGTATATTTCTATTAACCACCGAACACAACGAGAGAATCGCGATCCGGCGTCGATTCTCCATGCGAACAACAAAAGCCAGTTCCGAAAGGGGAGCGGGAACCGGTGTGCCGGCGTATCTGCTTTCCGAGCCGATGGAATATGCGCGGATATCGCGTTCTTGGCTGACATTGCAACTTCTGCATGCCCGCACGCGAAATCAGTGTCGGCAGATACGAGGCAGCGAAGGGAGCCGGCTCACGGGCAAGTTATTTGCATCCTAAAGAAATTTTTCACCGGCTACACCGCAACATTCGAGGTCCTGGCGGGATATTCTTGCGTGGCATTGTCTACGCGTTTTGCTATCATTCGCGGTAAAAGTTAACCCCTTGCCCTATGTGAGTGAATAGGACAAACGTTAGTTTTTATGTTTCTAGTTAATGCAAGGAATAGGGAAATGGTTTCCTTCGTTGGAGGAATTGTCTACTTAGTGAGGATTTCGAGCTAATTATCCGAGCAGAAGAATTATAATCCTAATTTTAAACAGAACAATCGCATAATTTGTAAAACTTGGAAGATTGGAAAAACAATATTTATTTTCCTTAGTTTCAGACTCTGTATTTATCTAGCAGATGTAGATGTATCGATCTTAGTCGAGAAATAAATCAAACGAATGATTTAGTTACTCAAACAGCAGGAGATCGGTATAGTTTCTTCTCTCTAATAATTTAGCTTCATTTGCTGAAGTATATTTCAAAGATTCTTCTGCTCTTCATCGGCAGTTTCTACCAGAAATCGGCGTCGAAAATTTCGATGTTCCATCAGCAACGGTATTTCATTAAAGCCGACAAATAGAATAGAGAATGAACAGGGCGGCGCGTGGTATTGCTTCGCGACCTTAATTTCCGGAGCCCTCACTTTCGCCTCGGCCGGCCACACACACACGAGCGAACACAGTCGCAGCGTTTCTTTGCGCCTCGCTCCTCTTCGTTCTCGCGGCGAGAAAAGAGTTGTAAACGGAGGTGGGTCGAGGGTATTTTATTACCCCGTTCCAGGAGTATCTTAGCTCCGGGTCCAAAGAGAATAGGAAAAGATGGCGGCGCGGCGCACTATAATTCCTAATTTCGACGATTAGGCGCGCGCTGCTTTCCTGATACTCGCTACCGTAAATTCCGCCGGTCTTCCGTTTCGCTGGGATCAAGAATGTATAAGGAACGTACCTTAACTTTTAGCATTTCGGAAATGGTAGCTCGTGGAAATTGATAGCGTAAGGAAACGATTTGGGAGTGATGTTGATAGTGTTTCTGTCGAAGGTGTCTAAATGTGAAATTTTCAGTTGAATTTTCTGAGGTGAATTATTTGTATTCAATTGAATTTTCGACGTTTTATGGGGTTAATTTTGTAATTGTTAGTGAGGAAGTCGAATAGTTAGTTCAGACTGTAGAAGGGAAGTTGGAAAATAATTTTAGTTTGAGAATTTCGAAGGTGTCAGAAGATACCTTTGGAATTCTAGTTGAAATTCTAGTTAAAATTCATTCATTTCAATTCTAGTTAAAATTCATTCATTTCAATTCTAGTTGAAATTCTACTTGAAATTCTAGTTGGAATTCATTGATTTTAATTTTAGTGGAAATCCTACTTGAAATTCTAGTTGAAATTCTACTTAAACTTCTACGAAAACCACCGGTGGCTCACAATAAGATATCACATTAGACAGTGTGTATCATCGATGGCTCATTTGACAGTGCGTACCATTAAATACGTGGCTCTTCAATGGTTTGCTAATTAGAAAACACTGCCATATATTCGAAAATTCATTTACTTATCGATCATTTCAATATTTTTATCAATTTCGAGAACTCAGTGGCCAAATGGGAAAGAGTGGAAATTACAGCGCCGGCGTGAACGTGTTAGGGTTTGCTTTGTGAGGCCGCGAGCGCGCCGGAAGTCTGGATATTCGGCGAGGACGGATTTCCGCAGGGTAATCTAGCACCCCTGTGTTCCCGGCAGCGGCGCCATTTGCCTCGAGCCCGTTCGAATAGATAGGAATCGTATAAATGGGTCATTCGTTTGCAAAGGGACACCGCGCCGGCCCGAGGAAAGAGAAACGTCGCCTCTTCGTTTCGCGAAACGAGCACGGCCGTCTGTAATCGTCTAATATAGGCATCCCGATAAGCTTCCACCGAATCCTCGGAACCTCCCGTTAATCGGTTCCCACCGAAAAATCCACTGGAATTCGAATTATCGGGAGTGGCTGATTAAATAATGAAACAGTACAAGTCGAGCCTGTATATGCATCAGAGAATCGATGCGTTTTGTCCGCCATTTATATAGGAATGCCGAATCGATGGACGCTAAAAGAAACTTCTGATGGTTATTATCGCAGTATTTTGCTCGAGGGACAAATTACCTTCGATCGCTGCGATGTAGCGGACAGCCTTCCGGGGAATTTGAATCTTTGTCATTTTTCTTGTTACTCGAACGCGAGTGCGATGCTACGAGCGTTGGTTTTATTGGGAACAGCTGATGAAATAATGAAACGGTATATATTTTACAGCGTGACTTTATTGCACCTTCGAAAAACACGTCTAGCTCTTTCGAGTTCGCGAACGCGAATGAATCGAACTCCCAAAAGTAAGTTGGCGTCCGCTTTTCTTTGCCAGACTGTTTACGGCGTTGCCTGGAGAAAAGTCTCTTGACTTCGCCTGACAAAGTCCAGACACGTCTGGCTGCCTTCCTATTGCCCTCGTTTAGACTGAAGATATACGAACGTTGGCCATTTTTGCTTTTACTGGCTTAGCATTAGTAATAATTCAACAGGTTTGATTAAACGGATTCGAATGGAAGGAGAATTCAACGCTGGAAGTGCCCAGCAGTCGAGTCGGCTTTCCAAAATTGTTCTATAGAAACCCCAGGAGTCCGTCTATCCAGACTTCGATCACTCAAAACTTAGTTTGCGTGTTGCCAGACAATTTCTTTCGAAACTGCTCAGAGAAGGATCTATTATTTGCTCAATAATCGTTAAAGACGAATTTAGGAATGGTAGTTCTATCGTTAAGCAGTTCATTCGGGTGTCGAGAAGGTAGAAACATCGTGGAACTTTACTGCAATTATAAATTTTGTTTATAAAAGTTACTCTCCGTTCAGCAACTTGTGTACTACAAAGGTACTTAGACATTGATCTAGTTGTCTAAGGTTCAAAAGCTTTTGAGTGTACATCTATTAATTTCCCGAAATTAGCATAAATTTCACAGAAAACTCTGACAATCCAAAGTTCACTGTAAAAGCGTCGCAACGCAGAGAATTTCGCTAAAAATCAGCTGAATTGGATTTCCGACGATAAAATCGACTTCGCTTGGCTTACCGAAGGAAAGAAGGAATTCCAACATAAATATTCCGTCCCATAAGATTCGAGAATCTTCCGTAGATGATTTAAAACATTGAAATGTTAAACGAGGGTAAAGTTGAAGAGAAACAGTGTTGCTCTACAGTATAATAATTAATATTTCATTTGGATTCAAAAGAACCGAGTAATGTTTCTGTTTGTTAGATCCTATTTAAACTGTTTATTATTCAAGGGGTTAAAGGCCACTACACACTGTCTAACGGTTCAATTCCTCAGTCGATATTTCCCAGCCCGATTAATCCGATTTCCTTGGAATGCATTCGGAAAAAGGTATGCCCGAAATTCCCAGTCGGTTCAATTAAATTTCCCCGCGAAACACCCGTTAGATTTCCGACGGGCCGGTGCGCCGGTGCTTCACGGACTTAATTAAAAATTAAACGAGCCCTCCGGGAGCGTCGCGGCCGCCGAAATTCGTCGACGCTTGCTCCATAAAGCCGAGGATTCAGCGTCGGTCCTCACAATGACATCCCTCTGCAAACGAATCGTCTATCCATACCGATCCCGCCGTTTCAGACTCGACTACGCGAAGTGTATAATAATCTATCTTATTGTTTGTGTTCAAATAGATTTTCAATGGTAAGAAAAGTGCGTTGTTATCGCAGCAACTAGCTGAATGTCACATTAGTTAGCATTATTCATAATATAGAAATGTTTTCGAATAATCATGGTGTAATTCAGTGAACTATAGTAATTCGATTTGGGTCACCGGTGACCCCCATGGCATTCAACGTGTTATTAGAACTGCTGCAATATTCGAGCCTACAGGGTTCAAAGGGTTAAACGGAAGCACTTTTGAACTGTTTGAGTTGTCTGGATTGTCTGAATTGCTTGAACTGCTAGAATTGTTTGAATTGTTTGAATTTTTTGAATGGTTCGAATTGTCTGACTTGCTTGAACTGAGCCTCCTCCGAGGCTCGTTAATTCTAATTGATGACAGATGTTAAGCGGAAACAATCATTTTCCTTCGTGGATTTTCGGACGAACGTTCAGTGGATCTTTTATCAAACTTTTTGCGGGCATTCCGCGTTACAGCGTCCCAAGTTCCGAGGAATCGACGCCGAAAGTACATATTCCGAGCGACGCTCTCTTCGGAAGTCTAACGAGAATATAAAGTTATAATAGCGCGCCGTGCAATTTAACTTGCAATCGTTAAACAAGCATGTCCCAGCGAGATTCGGCTCGAAGCTTCAAAGAATATCGTAGGTAACAATGAAATGTGTTAAACAAACGAGAATTCGAATCTGTGTCGATTTCCCGCGGATTAACACGTTGAATTCTATGGGGTCACCGGTGACTCCAAGCAAATTGAATTACTATAAATTCAGTCGATTAAAACGTTGATTGCTATGAGAAGCATCAACGTTTTGTCACTTATAATTTCTATAGCAAAGACACAAAGCAATCATTAATTTATCTAGTTATTATCTAGTTATTTACGTTAAGGAAAATTTGTATTCGAAATCAATTATCTAAGTTATATTAGTCTCTTGTAATTTGAAAGCTTCAGTCATCGGTAACCGCAGTAGCAAAGTGTTAAATGACGATTATTTGAAGATTCTATATTATAGACAATGCTATCTAATACGGTGATATTCAACATGTAGTAATAATAACGCAATGCAATTAAATGATGAACAAAATACACAAAATGAAGAGGACATGCTATTGAATTTTGCTGTATGAAATCACGCGGCATTCAACGTATTAACACTCAATTCACTAATTCATTTATTAAATATAAATATATAAATTCTTCTAACAGCAGAAACAACTGTTTCTATCCACCACTCTGCAAAATGAAATAAACCAAGATGCCAATATACTTCCAATTGACTCCGAAGTTACATAGAAGGTGAACAACCCGGAATTTCTGAACGACCGGGACAGGAGAAACAAGATGAACCGTCCAATCCAGCTAAAATTCGTACAATCAAAGAAGTCGGTCGCACTCGGAGGTGCAACGGAGGAGAATCGATATCGCGGAGGCACTTGCTAGAACTGGAGGAGCTCGCGGATGACAGAGACACTGATAAAGAAAGAACGAGAGTTGCTTGTCGAAAAAAGGGGCGAGCAACAGCCGCTGCTCTTTTGTTTTCTGGGACAAGAGGGTGTCCCGGTCGCTCAAAATCCTAGACCATTCCTTCTCGGATATGAAAAATTTCTAGTCTCGCTCTTCGATGCGTTTCTCAAAACACTATTCCAATAGCTTGATGATTCTTATAGTTAACGCTATTCCTACCACGAGCAGTCGAATGACTGTTTTTAAAATTTCGATTAGAATTTCCTATAGACGTAATTGAATCGCCTTTATACTTAATTAACTTCTTTAGGAATTTCTCAGTGAACACTGAATCTATCCAGTTGATCTTTGAAAAATTCATTGCCAAAACTAGAAACGTGGGTTTATTGAGATCTAAATTGCTTGAAATTTCAGCTTAGGTATTACTTAATCAACTTTTCAGTAATTCCTCAGAGATATTCGCACGTATTCAGCAATCCCAAAGGAAAAATCGAGGAGTTCTAGTGTTAACCCATTAAGTCTCAGTGATCTATTAATAGATCACTCACTCTAAATTGTTCTAGACAATTCATTTTTTAATAAATAATGTATCTGATCGTCTTTGTACTTCACGACTTTTCCGAAAATACATGTGTAAAACATTCTTCAATATTCACTCCTTTTTTTATTGTTTATTTTCTGAGAAAAATTTGTAGTCTTACCT
Organism: Nomia melanderi; assembly: GCF_051020985.1. NCBI lineage: Eukaryota > Metazoa > Arthropoda > Insecta > Hymenoptera > Halictidae > Nomia > Nomia melanderi. The sequence goes on along the minus strand of NC_134999.1, from coordinate 24,473,197 downwards.
ACCACGACCGGTTATTTGACCGGTAGAACGATTTGTATCTTTTTGTAATAGTATTCTCTCGAAGACTCTATTCCGAAGCTATAAAGTCGTTACAAACGAAAGGTAATGCAGTTGTGGCATGATTATAGCCAAAAAGTGCCTTTCGGGGACTGCTTTACGGTACTTCCAAGTGTTTACAGTTCTCGCTCGCCTATCGGCCTCGGTAAAATCGGTCAAATCTAAATGTCGGAGATGATCTTTACAGGTGTTTTCCACTATCCTAGATTTAGCCGGGATAAACGCATGGATTTTATAGAAAGAATCCACGGGAGAAGAAATTTCGAGGCAGGAATGTTTCTTTCAATTGGCAGAAGAACTTGCCATTGAATATCAAAAAGAACTGATAAACGAGAGTTGCTTGTCGAAAAAGGGGCGAGCAACAGCCGCTGCTCTTTTGTTTTCTGGGACAAGAGGGTGTCCCGGTCGCTCAAAATCCTAGACCGTTCCTTCTCGGATATGAAACCACGTCGATGGAGGCTCCTTCGTCGGTTACTTTCCCTCGCCGGATTTTTCTCCAGCTTCTTTGCGGCAATTACAACGTCGTTCTGCAGAGTAATTGTCGCTAAGATCCCGGCGCAGTCAATCTGTTGATCCGTGGCTTCTCCCTCCGGAACCGGTACTTAGCTAAATTGTCCGCCAGGTCGGGTCAGAGTTCGTGCCCTGGTAAACAAGTTTCGATCTGCGCGAGTCGAGGAGTTCGAATGATTCGATGGGCGAATCGTTTGTGTTTTGAAGGAGTGAGGCACCGTGGAATGTGTGAATGAATGGAGAGGTAATTACTAGTGTTCTTCGTGTAATTACTGCGATGACTTTTGGGGAGATACTGTTTGATAGGAAACTGCGACTTCTTCGATGCTTCATAGCTCGAATGACTCGATGAATCGTTTTTATTTTGATGGGATTGAAAATTCTTGACTGGAGGAATAATGGAATGTGTAAATGAATGAACAAGTAGCCTGAATTGAGAACAAAGTTGCGACAATGTTCATTACTGCGACTTTCCGATGACTTTTGGAGACACTATTGGATAGGAAACTGCGATTTCTTCGATGCTTCGTAGCTCGAATGATTCGATGAACCATTTCTATTTTGACGATATTAAAAAGACTTGACTAAATAAACAAGTAAACTGAATTAAGAATAAACTTGCAATAATATTCTTTTAGAGATCTCCATCCATAATTCGAAACAATATTTTACTAATGCAATTATCAAATACCGCGAACGATCGAAACGATAGACAGCACGAAAGAAAATCTGGCGCGATGATAAAACATCCGGCAGTTTGAAACTGTTTGGTACAGTTTACCGGCGTACACTCGCAACGTGGAACACCCAGCGAAGCATAATGAGAGCATTGTTCTCGGAAATTATAGCGCATTGTTATTACCTTTTCTTTTTCCGCCGCGCTCCGCCTGTTCTATCCGGCCCTCTCGAGCCTCGTCACTTCTTTCCCTGCGTTTCGCAGTTTAATACCTCCTCTGTCTCTTTCTTCGCCGAAATATTACTTCGCCAGTCTTCTGGCGTTGGATGAGCAACGGCAGCAATGAGACCGCAATCGAAACTTTGATTTAGGCGCGCGACGTAATTTTGCCTCTTGCTGTTGGAATTTTGAGTCTTACGGGGAGAATCCGTGAATTTTATGGATGTTGAAGGCTTCAGATATTATTTAGTGATAGTCTGAGTCGAATTTGAGTACTGTGATTAGGAGAAAACGCGTTGCGATACGCTGAAACTACAATTTTCGCGATTGTAGGCGAAGTCTTCTGGGAAGAGTAGAACGAACTATCTAATAGAGTTACTCTAATTAACCCTTTGTACTCGTAAGTATTTCGTTAGAAATACTTGACATTTTCTAACTAGACAAAGACGATATTTGTGTAAATTAACGCAAAAAGAAATCGCAAGTAAACTGAGAGACAAAGCTATTTTATTTCAATATTTCATGTATGGAGGCGTTATAAAGTTCAATATTAAATATCAAATTTGACAGTTTTACTGCATCAAGTCAAGTGGTGACTGAGAGTCACCTCTCGAGAGCAAAGGGTTAAATAATAGAAACTTTCCTATAACTTACTTCATTGAAAAACTCAATACAGTTCACAAGAAAAGAAAATGAACAAAAACTTGAACATAACTTAATATTTCATTGAAAAACTCAATACAGTTCACAAGAAAAATATACAAAAATCACCAGAAACTTTCCTATAACTTAATATTTCATTGAAAAACTAAACACAGTTCACAAGCAAAATACAACGGAAGTTTCCATAGCATTCAACGCGTTAAACAATATTTCCAGAGCGCACGCTTGTCAGTCTAATCGCGACAGATCCCCATAGAAACGAGTACCAGTGTAAAAGAGAAGATAACATCCTCTCGGGAGCAAAGTGGCTCGCGCAGTTTCTAAATTTTCGCGAATTGAACAATACTGTCCTGGCTGTTGGCCGGTTTACTCGTTATTTTCGAGCGCAGCGTTGACGCGAGCGAGCGGCCGCAGTGTTTAAGGGATACCTTGCACATGGGAATAAAGCGGCAAGGCGCAGTTTCAGTTAGGCGTAATCAATAGTATTACCTGCCTCCATTATAGCCGCAGCTACAAGCTACAATGGTGGATCATTAGGAATAGGAGATAACACCGTAGCAAGATCAATTCCGATTTGAGGTTACCGGCTGGCTGGCTTCGGCTGAATAGATTGCTTCTGTTATAATAGTATTAAGACGCATTTTCTCCATGGCCACGCAATTATACGGCAAATCATGCAAATGCTCTTAGGCGAAATTAAAATTAGGACACTCGATCGACAAAAGATATTAACGATGATCTTCTTATGGAATCTTTATTCTTCGAACTGCTTTCGAAATCTAGTTTGTTGATTCATCCACTGTTAATTGTTTGGATGCTGAACTTTTGGATATTTAGCAAATATTCGAAGTGATGAAGTAGGACAAAATTAAGAGTAGTTATTTAATGAGATCACGAATGTTGTGTTGTTACAAAAGATATCAAGAAATAACAGTTATTCAAATTAAGTTACTTCGATTTAGTTCTTGAAGAATATAGTAAGAAAATTATAATTGATACTGAACGCCTCGCGCTCTCCGCCATTTTGACGCAACACAAGAGTGCTATAGCGCTCTTCAGAGTAGTGACTCTCAGTCACCACTTGATTTGACGCAGTAAAACTTAAAAATCTGATATTTATGCAATATTGGAATATTTTTTATTTTTCCCAATTTTTCTGATGACTTCCCTTCGAGTTAGTTACGAGGAATATCGTCTTTGTCTCGTAAAATATTGATAATATTTCTAGTGAGAAACTTCCGAGTGCAAAGGGTTAATATTACTTCGCAATCACTGGTTACTTCTCTAATTTGCTAGTGTTAAGTGATTAATCGTTTGAAAGATTCTTTGAAATATACGAAATCTTCAGCAGAAGTTAAATTGATCGATTGCTTAAATAATAGACAAAAAAATTATAAACAGATCTGCTGTTTGAGTAATTGAATTATTTGTTTGCGACTTAGTATTACAAATGTGGAAATTTGATTGGCGGAAATGTCGAAGGGTTAATAAATGTAGAATTTGCAATGATTTATGAAGAATATGTATTCAAAATTTTCATTCAATTGAATCCACTTTGCGAGAAACTAAACAAATTCATTAGGTTTACGAGACACAAAACAATTAGTACAATCTTTGAGTGCATCTGTTGAGATTTCAATTGATTTACAATTCAGTGAATGATTTCTCAAAGAAATTCAAAGGGTCAACGTGTTAACCTTTGCAGACGAATGTCATTTCGAGACGAAAGTTTCGTATTTGAAAAACTAAGTCGTGATTTGATTACTCGAACAGCAAGCTGTCAATACACAATTTCATTCTGTTAATTAATCAATTGATAGGTAAGCTTCATTTGTTGAAGGTTTCGTATTCGAAAAACTAAGTCGTAGATGATTTAATTACTCGAATATCAAGCTATCAATACATAATTTCTTTCTCTCAATTACTCAATCGACAAGTAACTCAGCTTCACCTGCTGAAGGTTCCTAAATAATTTAATTACTCGAACATCAAGCTCTCAATACATACTTTTTTCTCTTAACTAATCAATCGATAACTAACTCATCCGAAGGTTCCCATATCCACAACAATCACGCAATATTTCTCCGCAGCGAATTAGCTGATTACTTTTCGGGAATGACGCGATACGACACAGAAACCCGCGCGTAGGGATCCACCAGCGATCGAACGCCATTAGGGGAAGCGAGATCGCGGCGATAAAGATCCGCCATGACTGATGAGGATGTAACCGAGCGGTCCTTTTGTTCGAGCCTTTTATCGTTAACGAATTTCAAACAAGAGAGATCGAGAGAGAGAGAGAGAGATCCTCGCAATGAGCGATTCCGATGCCAGCGATATAGGGGCATCTCTATTGGCCATTTGCCAGTTCGGGCCTCGACTCGATAGTAAACAGCCAATAGGGAAGTTCGTTGCGATTCACGGTGTCGGCTTTGAAAAGCTGGCCTTGGGTGTGTAACCATTGTACTGTGATTGAAGAGGCTAATTTAGATGGACGCGCGTGTGCGCCGGGGGGAAGAAACTCTAAGGAGCGCTGCTCTCCCTCCCCCGCCAGACAAATGACTGGCAACTGACCTCAGTCACGTTAAGAAGATTGAACGCCGAATCTCGACGAGGCAGATTTTATTCCGTCCTCCTTTGGCTGGGACCCTGGAAACTCGATGGGAAATCGGCGCCGCCGTACGTCTTTCGAGCGATGCTTTCGAGTGATGCGCAGTTTTAAGGATGATGCTGGGTTTGATTGTTGGTTCTTGAGGATTGTATTGTTTCTGGAGATCATGGAGATTTGGCATTTGGTGAGGTTTTGGGAATTTTGTTGTGATTTGCGAGGTTCTGAATGCTTTATCGTTTGAGTTCGACAAGTCTTCGAGAAGGTTTGATTTGAAATAATGCGGATTTTTAAGGATGATGAGTCCTATGGAATGATATGTTTAACACTCAGTTCATTATTTCGAATTGTATTGATACGAATTTGATGCTTCAGTTTAATCAATAGAAGGTACTTTCGAATCATACCACGATATGACTCTCAGTCACTTACAGGAATGACGGGATTCTACGTTTAACTGAGTAACGAACGTAAGTTAACCTTTGCACTTTAGGAGTTTGTCGTTAGAAGTACTCAATAATCAGAGCAGAAGAGAAAATTGAGAGGAAAGTGTTTTCTTTCTTCGCATATTAGATATGAAACTTTATAATGTGGAATATAATGGTTTAGGATATTAGATATCAAACTTTACAATTTTGCTACGTTTCAAACTGAGTAACGAACGTACGTTAACCTTTGTACTCCAAAAATTTTTCTTTGGAAGTACTGAATAATCAGAGTAGACGTTTTCTGAGATACACTTCCCACAAAATCAAAATAACTAAGAATTCCCATCGATGTAACGTCTCAGTGAACCTCCGCATTCGCAACGAAGCACAATTTACGTCGCAACGAAGCCAACGTATTAGTCTGTAGAATTTCCTTGTAGCTAAACCGTCGCAGCCCGTATTTCCCGTGGTTTTTATTTGCTACTCGCCGGATGGGTGCCGCATCATCGATAAACACGGCCGGCACCTATAGGGAGGGTAATAGCGCGTTCCCCGGCCACCTACCCACGTCTATCTTTGCTCGCGAGAAACTCTAGCCGTGGAAGCGGCTCCAAATACAACGTCGTGCTTCTATTTTCATCCGATCGTCACCTCGCGTAGACTCCATGTTCGCTCGCGGATCTTTGGACACCTTTTACATGGAACGCCCTTTGCAATTCACAGAACGCATCGGCAAATTCGGAAACTGGTCAATCTTTCTGGTGGAATTTAGTTTCAGACATCTCAGATAACGCAATCAAATAGAATAATGAAGAGTATACTCGTCTAACGCAGGCCAAATGCACTTATAATGCGTTCTAACGAAAAGCTAAAGCAAAACGAACAGGAATTACATGTGTATCTGAAAGGATAAATAATTCATCGCTGAAAGAATTAATATCATTTTAATTCTAAGTCGAGAGGCGACTCACAGTTGCTATTTTTACATACAAGTTGCAAAGTTTCATGTACTATGTTAACTAATCTACTAATCTGCCTGGAAGCCAGCTTCTTCTTCTTTCATCTTTCGCGATGAAGATCGTGTAGCAAGCAGTAATATTATGTCGTCTCATAAGTTGCTGTGTTTTAACCCTAATTGGACGATATGGCTTTGAGTCATGTTTTTACTGAAATTTTCTGATTATTTCATATTTCATTTCCAAAAATTTCTTGGACCGAAACTCTCCGAAGAAAAATTCGTAACCACTCGGTTCCTCGCAGGGCTACAATAATCTCCGAGATAGGATATCTTTTTTCTCCTGTTCACACTCGACCAGCCTCTTTTTTACGTCGATTCCTTTCCACCCTCTCGAACCCATCCTCCAGCCAGCTCGCGACGGTATCGACCCTCCCCTCACCCTCCGGCGAGCAGCGACTCCCACGCGTTTTTCCCCGTTGCTCAGTCTCGTGACTCCTAAATCTCCCCCGCGCCCCCACTGCATCACGGTATCGCAAACTCGGAACTATCTTAAGGAGATTTCATGCCAGCGAAGTCTTACGGGATGAAATAATCCCGAAGATACGAGCGGGAACGCGCAGCCGGCTCTTTCGTGGTTTCCTCGAATTTTTCAGCTTAATCGCCCTGTCTTTAACGTCGCTCGCCCTCTGGCGAATCTATTCTTCGGAAATCTTCGTCTGTATGTAGGGTGTTACTTGTATGTGTGATGGAAAGAATCTATGGGGTTGATGTTTTCTTCGTTTAGGCTGTTACGAGGTATTGATGAGTTTACGCGACATTTTGACCGCTGGAGAGAAATTTCAGAAATTTGGCAAAGTTTACTGTGGTGGATTTTGTTTTTAACTATTTTATACTTATATACACTTATTTTATTTGTTAATAATTTTGTGTAGAGTGATACATTTCGAATATAATAGGAATGCGACGAGATTATCAATGGAAGACATCGTTGAGTATTTTCGGAGAGAATTAGGTCGAATACGTGCGTGGCGTTTTTCCAGAGCAAGTGGTTAACACTAAAACTACCAATTTGGAAAATGACTCATTCCTAACTTCTACAGTTGAAAAAATAGATCCTAGATTTCGGAGGAAATTGTTTTAACACGCGAATCAAGCGTTGAATGTCGGAAGTCTCGGTTCTATAGAAGAATTCCGGAAATCGAATCGACTGCTTCATTTCTATTAAACATTAACAATTGAAATAAATTCTACACATTCTACAATAAATTCTTTCACTCACACTACTGCAAATTATATATTCCAGCGAATAAGCAGATATCATCGACTGTTCCTTAATTACACGTATTTCCCTGAAACTTTCAGGAAGTCGAACAAAAAGTTTCACCGAGCTACGGGAGTATTCAGGCCGTTATTGGTCCGCAAATTGGAATCATCGTAATATAACAGATTCCAGTAAACAAAGGAAGAAATTCGACCTGTTGATACTGGGATTCCAGCACGCTGCAGCGAGCAGCTATAGATTAACGTGTGAAAGAACACCGTGAATGTGGAGTAAGTGCGGCGTGCTTTGCGAGAACGCGTTCAAGTGCGTTCCGAAAACATCGCGCAGCGTGCGAATGATTGAAAACTGACGATCGAGCACAGTGTGCAAGTGTGTCCGTGTGAATCACACTCGGCGATACGGGTTTTCGGGATTTTCGAGAAGCTGGAGAATAAGGATGGAGACGATTGTTGGGAGCGTTGTTCGAAAAAGGATTTATTTCGAGATTTTTGAGGTTTTCGAGAGGTATTTCGAGATTTTCGAGATTTCTGAGAGGTATTCCGAGATTTAGTTCAAGATTTTCGAGATTTTCGAGATTTTCGAGATTTTCGAGATTATTGAGAGTTATTTCTAGATTTAGTTCAAGATTTTCAACATTTAATTCAAGATTTAATTCAAGATTTTCAAGATTTATTTCAAGATTTTCAAGATTTATTTCAAGATTTTCAAGATTTTCAAGATTTATTTCAAGATTTCCAAGATTTTCAAGATTTTCGATATTTATTTCAATACTCGTCATCCCTTGCACTCGAGAGAAATGAAAAATTCAATACTAAGTATAAAACAAGTTACCAACAATTTCTCTCAATGTACACAAGATCTTCCTTAACAACTTAAACAGTATTCTCAATACTTCAAAAAACAATGAACGTTTCAAACACAAATATCAAATACAAAGGCTCAGCTTCATTCAGTGCCAAGACATTTATTTTCAATCTTATTAGAATCAACTGCATTTCAAATAAAACAATACAAAAGTGCAGAAACTCGCGCAAAGAGTAAACTATCAAACTTACATCAAATTAAACAATGACACCTGTCTACTGCAAAGTGTTGAACATTCCCGAAAATGATGATCAACGAATACGAAGGAAGCGTTTTCGCAGCTTCGTCGATGTACGCAAATACATCAAGAACAGAGCAAACAGGTGTCCGGTCGTCTCGTTCGTCAAATGACAGCAATTAAATTTAACGACTTTCCGTGCGCCTTTAACTTGAACTTTTCTCCCTGCGGACTTACAAGCACTCCGCCATTATGCAAGCGCCGAGCCACAGGTCTCCACCTCGCGATGCACGTACGCAACATTTTTCCCGGCCATTATTTTACTCGTAATAAAAGCAAAGACTCTCGGAAGAATAGGCGATAAATTATTAACAACATTGGTCTTCGTTAATGGCCGTTACTCCGCGATTCATCGAAATTTACGCTAACGCTAACTACCGAGCGTTTAATACGATTGATATACAATCCCCATAAAAGTTGTAACAATAAATTATTTTCAGTTTCTTTGAATACTCATTATTCAAGTGAAAATGTTTCGAATAATCAATGTTTTTCAATGTTAATCAATGTTCAGCTATTTTGACTGGTTACTAGAAGTAACGTAGAACCTACTGAGGGAATGCAAGAGCCAATTATTACGATTGATGTGTAGTTTCTATGAAAATTGTAAGTTATTTTCACTTTTTTAAGAATTGAATGGTCGAATACAATACAGAGAAAATACAGAGATTTGGAATGTACGAAACCTTCCACAGATGAAGCTAAATTATCAACTGCTTAATTAATAGACAAAGGAAACTCTTGTCTGACTAGTTAAACCACTTGGCGATCAAATATGCGGTTCGTCGAATGGTGTGGTACTTAGAAAACATTTCCATATACTTGAAAATTCATTTACTTATCGATCATTTCGATATTTTCATCAATTTTGCGAATTCAGCCGTCAGATGGGAAACAGTGTGAATTACGCGTGGCCGTATTAATGGCGGACGCGCAGCGCGATGGAGCCTAAATCGCGCAGCGAATCGCAATGAACAATGGGTAACGATAGTTATTGAATTCAAGCGCTCTAGATATTTTTCATCTCGAAGCTTTCCATATTTCGCGAAGTTTAATATTAAATAAACCTCGCAATTTTCCTGTGTCGAATCGGCTGCCGACCGAGAGATTTCGAGGTTCGAAGGCTTAAGATTCGCAAATTCGAAGCTTTGCACATAATTCCGAGCTACTAATTCGTAGATTGTTCCTTTAGAATCGGGCTTTCGCTTGGACGTTGACTATCTCGATAGCGTATCGAACGAACCGAATGTTTTTCGATATACGAGATGCAAAGGAAGATAGTGGAGCAATTATTAAGAATCTTCACTTCGTTTCTGGTTAATGAGACTGTTCCGAGCACATGGGAGTTTCAACCCTTCACGGACAAATGTCGACATTCTGGCGAGATGAAATTCTCATGATTCGAAGACTAAATTGCGAACAAATGATCGAATTACTCAAATACCAAGAGATCAGCACGTAGTTTCTTTTTCCATCTCTTAAGTAACTGATATATAATTTAGCTTCATCTGCTGAAGACTTCGTATATTCCAAAGAATCTTCGTCCGCAATGGTTAATGAGTGTACGTGGCACAGTGTTGAATTGAACTTTGTATTTATAGGAAATATTTCAATAGCTTTGATTTATCTGTTAATGATGGTCTGTATCTCGAACGTTAAATATTCCCAGTGACTCGCCTCGTTTTCCCTTCGAGTTTCAAATATTTCAAGTTTATAGAGAGATTTTAGAGTCGATTCAACTGCCAAATTTTCTTAAACAATGCAACAATAAAACCATCAAAAAAAACATCCCGTAGAACCCTAACTATCATATCAATGAACTTTATATTCAAAAAATCGACTGAACTCTTTCAAAACAAAAACTCTCAGTTTCAACAGGTATTCAAACTCGATGATCCCCAACAGAGCACTGTTCACATGTTTCCTAAAATTGTCCGACTCGAACTTTACAGAAAGCTTCCGTTTACACGTCGGAGGAAATGTCCGTGTTCCTCGAGAAGGAGACTGCAGGAATCGAAACAGGCGGAGCTCGTGTGCATCCGAGCGAAAGGCACTTCGCGTCAGCCAATTTCTTTAAAAGCTAGATCGCGATCCCGCTGGCGTACTCGAGTTTATTTCAATTTCGGCTTTTCGGCGTATTTATCGCGTGATCCCACGCCGTTCGCCTGGACGAGTGTTCCAAGTGAATTAGCGGAAGCCGGAAGTCGCTGGTAATTTCGCCAAGGCCGGCCGTAACGTCTAAACGAAATATCTTATCGGCGCAAAATACAATAGTAGTCTTGTTACAAAAAAAGCTACTGCATTTAAAGAAGCATTATAATCTACAATTAATCATTTCGTTAACATCCAATTGTCCTCATTGCAAACATTCCTCCAAATTCTCCCATACATCTATAAAAATACAGAAATAGCCATAAACTGCACAAAATCCAAGTTCTCGATGCAACAGACTTAATTCAACTGATTTCAAGTGCAAGGAGAGAACAAATACAGAGTCCGTAAGTTTTAGTTCCTCGAGAGGCCGGAAGACGACAGAGTTGAAGCGATCGAACGGAGAAAAAAGGGGAACATCGCGCAAAAAGCGGCGCGCAGAAGGAATGCCAGCCATCGGGCTGGGAGAAAATTCCTACCGCAAGAAACACGCCTATATATAACAGAGTTTTTAGTGGGAACATGTTTTTGTACTCAAGCACCGTCTTCAAGACCATTTTAGCATCGAATGATGTAACCGCGCGAGGACCACACGCGGGAAATATGGCGAGCATTTTCTAGCGGGTCGCGAGGGGACGGCCGAGGACAGACGCGCCGGCTACTATTATTAAACTGCACCACATACCGTGTCTTCCTCCGTCTTACGAGCAAGTGGCATCTCCGCCGGAGACGTCTTATATGAGCAATCACGGCATTACTCCCGCCAACTTCCGAACAAACTTCTACCGGCCGTATTTCACCGTCGAATCCCGCTAGGAGCTTTCGATAAATTTCCACGGAACCGAGCCTATGAGAATCCGAAAATTCTGGGAGAACTGAGAATCGAAGGATTTTGTGAGTTTGGATGAGTAACCTTTGAGCTGGTAATTAAACTATAGAGGTCAATTGACTTTTGAAAATTTTGATGTAGAAACTCCAAGATCTGTTCAGACTTTCATTGAGTAAACCTTCGACCTGTTAATAAAACTATAGAGTTCAATTGTATTTTGAAAATTTATAGAAACTTCAAAATCTGTTCAGATTTTCGTTGAGTAAACCTTTGACCTGTTAATAAAACTATAGAGTTCAATTGACTTTTGAAAATTTCGCTATAGAAACCTGCTAAAAAATCACTAATGACGAAGTAACCGTTGAAAACTAACAAAGCCACGGAACACATTACAAAGCGTGCTGAAAAGCAGCTGCGTTTTCCGCAAAATGACATCAGAAGCTATTTCGATCATATGAGATCACGTATCACGCCTACACATTAACATTTCTTTCATCATTCGGAGCTGTTCCTGAAGAATAAATATCGCGCACGTGAGGTAACGTTTAAACCTAATGTATCAAACATTACATTGTGACTCGTTTTCTATTGAAAAAGTTGATACTATCGATTAACCCCTTGACTTACCGTGTCAGGCTCGTGACGAAGGTTTTGTTCTTCGAATATGAATTAAATGTTACTTTTCTAGTAAAATTTGTTGTATTCTTAATAAATTATCAACGATAGTTTTCTGTTTTCAAAATAGCTACTAGTATTTTGAGCTACCAAATTCTATTACTGTACAACACATGAAAATTTAAATTAATCAAAGGATCCAAACATTCACCTAGTATAAACAATATGAAACACACAAAGCTCAATAAAAATCCAAGCATCAAAATACAAAAATGATTCGTTTCAAAAGTGTTCAACACCACTGAAGAATAATTCAATTAAACACAAACAACTCCCAAAGCTCACTAAAGCAATCATCGAAACACCCAAAACTGAAAATAATATCAGAAAATTTACTAATCCTCGAAATCTACACAACAAAATCGCTGAAGACTCGTGCGTGGAAAGGCGTTATCAATCGAAACGAGCTCGATCAAACTTATTAACCCGTCACCGGCCGCAGATCGATAAACAAGATAAAAAGGAGGCAGCGAAGTTTCCAATTTCAATTACCGAAAGGTATTAATATAGACGAGGATGCACTTCAGTGGCGAGCGAAAAAAAAAGTGGTTCGACGGAAGATATAAAGTTTCTCTGAGGCAATTAACAGCGACGCAGCTTCGCGGGACAGAGAGCAAACAAAAGTAAAAGTATCGAAACGGTAGCGGCAGGCTAGGTGCACCATAAACGGTGGCTCGCGATTGAATATCAAAGAGCAACGTTCGTCTCCTATCAACAATAGGAGTTTCGCAACGGCATTACCTAACCGACCGTTGTACGCGTCGGTGTGTCTTATTGTATTTAAAAATGGAGGCCACGCGGTACTACCGTGAATACCGAGTGACGTGTGCTGTCACGCGACACGTAATCGTTCCTCTCTCTTGGATAAGTCGATGATGAGATTCCGACAACTGTTCTTTCCTTTTCTTGGAAATGTTAACTTAGTAAAATGTTAATTTGATGGCAATTTTCATCGTTTGCACTCCAGAGACTCTAGGTTGCTAAATGATTTGATACAGGAACTGTTATCTTTTCATGTTATCTTTTTAATAATTGGCAAAGGAGGATTTAGGAATGGGTCAATTTGACTCATTTGGTAGTTCTAGTGTTAATTAATACTAATCTGAAGTCTAAACCACTTCAGATCTCGATAAACCTACGTTCCTAGTTCTCACGATAAAATTCTCAGAAATGAACTTAAGTACACGATAGGTTCAGTGTTCACTGAGAAATTACTGAAGAAGCTAATTAAGTAATACCTAAGTTGAAATCTAAACAACTCCAGATATGAATAAATCCATGTTCCTAGTTTCCACAATAAAATTTTGAAAATTCAGCTTAAGAATTCGGTAGATTCAAAGTTCTTTGAGAAATTATTAAAGAAGCTAATTAAGTAATACTTGAGCTGAAATCTAAATCGCTCCAGATCTCAATAAACCCTAGTTACAACGATAAAATTTTGAAAATTAATTAGAAATCTAAACCGCTTCAAATCTCAATAAACTCACGTTCGCACTTTCCCCAAGAAAATTTGCAAAACTCGATAATCTTTTGAAAATAATTTAGGAAGCTAATCAAAGTTTCCACAGGACGAAAGGAAAATCATTAGAACGCATTCCACTGCGAAACTTCTTCGTACCATAGCACACTGTCAACTCAAATGACCTGTTTATTTCGAAAACGACTCAAGTCCACTTGAAAAAAATAAAACCATCAAAAAACGAAAACATTCTATGGAATCCTAACTATTATAACAATGACCTTGCTATTTAACCCTTTGCGGACCAAGACACTTTAACCCTTTGCGGATGAAGATACTTTGAAGCGTACAAAACCTTCAACAGATGAAGCTAAATTATATATCAATCACTTAATTAATAGAAAAAGAAGGAAATTATACACTGATCACTTGCTATCCAAGTAATTAAGTCACTCGTTTGCAACTTGCTATTCCAAATATAAAATTTCATCCCTCCGAAACGTCGACATTCGTCCGCAAAGGGTTAAAAAAATCGACTGAACTCACTTTGAAACTTCGACTAAACCCACTCCCTTGAAACGTCGAAAAACTGAAGTGCGTGCAACCCCATAATTCCCATGAAAGGCAGCGCAACACCCGTGAAACGGGCAGCAGGCCGTTGGAGGCCCCCGCGAAAGAAGCAGATAGCGATCGCGGAATCAATAAAGCAAAGTGGTCCGGCGGCGGAGTCGGGCGGCATCGATCAATTCGCACGCATGAGCCGGCAAACACAAAGGGATGGAGAGATCGCAAAGTATGAGGGAAGACGATACGGACTCGGCCGAAGGGTTTATCTGGCATAGCTCGGGCCGGCCAGCTCCACCGTCTGGCATGAGCGCAGGCATGGCCGGAGCAGGGCTCGGGGCCAGGAATCGATAACACATGACAGCATATAGGCACATGCTGGACTGACCACAGAATGCCATCCGCGCGCCTCCCAGCGCCCCAGTCCCTCGCCCCTGGACAGTTGCATCCCCCGACACGCACGGAAATGCACGCTCGTGCAGGGACCACCGATAGACGGCCCTTCCCCTCTGGCACGGCGACTTGGTATTCCAAATATGGAAGTTTCGTCGACGTTCAAAAATCGACTCAACTCAGAATAAATTCAACAAGGCTCAGAAAACTGAATTGCCAGTGCAACCCTATAATTGTCATTCGTTTGCAAATTGGTATTCCAAATATGGAAGTTTCGTCTGAAACGTCCACGTTCAAAAATCGACTGAACTCGAAATAAACTCAGCAAAAATCAGAAAACTTGAGTGCCGATACAACCCTATAATTGTCATTGGTTTGCAACTTGGTATTCGAAATGTGAAAGTTTCATCTGAAACGTCGACGTTCGTGCACAAGGGTTAAAATATATGAACCTCCGAATTCTTCGTCTCCCCAGTGAGCCGATTCCTCAGTATCACGTGTCTCCCCTAAAAATCCTAGTACCTAGGTTACCTATTCCCGTAATTTACGGCCGAGCGGCATTAGCCGCAATGCCTGTCGCTGCGACCGATCGCAGCGGCTGCCGCCAAGGGAGGCAACGGCCGAAGGAAGAGTGCAGGGCGTGGAGGGGTCGAGGGGACGTGCCAGAGGGGAAAGGCTGTCTATCCGTGCTCCCTGCACGAGCGTGCATTTCCGTGCGTGTCGGGGGATGCAACTGTCCAGGGGCGAGGGACGAATGTCATTTCGGTCGGATGAAACTTTCATATTTCGTACACCAAGTTGCAAACGAATCACAATTATCGGGTTGTATCGGCACTTAAGTTTTTTCAGGTTTCACAGATAAATTAAGCGACGAAAGAAATTAACGCGTTAATTGCGAATATTACGATGGGATTCAGCCTTTTTTACTGTTTTTTTTAGTGCTATGCATCATGAAGCTTTGGGACACTCAAACTCATAATTTTCCTATAGGAAAACGTAAGCAATAGTGTTTTCAGAAGTAGTATCACTTAAAAATGATGTATTTGAGCCTCTTTCACTTTTTATTTGAGTGCAATATGCACCATGAAACTTTGAGAGAATCAAATCTATCATTTTCCTATAGGGAAACATAAAAAATAAGGTTTTGAAAGTAGCATCACTTGAAGTAATGCATTTGAGCTTCTTTCACTCTTTATTCGAGTGCAACACATCACTCTGTGCCTCAAACAAATCACAATCAAAGTATCCCACCATCAACTGCAATCACCCCAAAACCAAAACTCAATCCCACTATCCCAAACTCCCCCTACGCCCAACTCCCTGGCAAAGCCAAAAAAGCCAACATTCAACACCAAAAGCATATCCACTATCCCGCAGCATCCTTCACGCACGAGAAAACTGTCTCGAGGGACAAATCGATGGCAAAAAAGGCAGCAGTAGCGGCGAGAGCGGAAGAACAGGTAAGAGATACGTCAAAGAGGACGCCGAAGGGGCGGGGGAAAAGGGCTCTTGATCTTTCGAGGCAATTAAATGAATTTCCACTCGGCTGGAATGGCAAACGTTTAGACGGTTCTACGTAAGATATTCCGGCGGGCTCTCGCTGATATCAGAGAGGTAATATCGAGGAGGAGAGGAGGCGCAGTTTGTGGGCTAGAAGTAATACACGGGAACCCGGCAGTCTGCTAGCGCACTTGCTTGCCTGCCTGCCTGTCTGTCTGTCTGTCTGTCTGGCTGCCGTATGTCGCCGGTCTCGAATCGATTCCGAAACTAACAATGCATGACTAATCGGACCAACCCCTGCTGTGCGCCCTTCTTAACGCGTATCAGTCTATCGTCTTTATATTGGTGAAACTGGGGAACGATACCTGATCTGTGGTTTTCTTGGAGGTTGTTAACTTGTACTGTGGTTTGTTCTTTAATTTTTGAAGATGGAACTAGGTTCTTGTTAGCCCTAATTGAACCAATGACTTTGAGTGACATTTGAACTTTTTACTGAAATTTTTTCATTATTTCATATTGCATTTCCAACAATTTTTCTGAGCTTTTCGTTCTCATACTGAGAGTCACATCGTTATACGATTAGGGTTAATAGTTTATTGACAAACAATTGTTGATGTGTTTTATGTCTATTTTTGATCTTAGGTGTCTTGCTGAACTGTGGTTTTCTTGGAGTTTCTTGGGTTGACTTGTTCTGTGGTTTGATGTTTAATTTTTAAGGGTAGGATTAGTTTCTTGGTAATGGTATATTGGGGAATGATTGTTGATGTGTTTTGTGTCTATTTCGTCGAATTTTCTCGTGTTAATCCCTTGTTCTGTGGTTTCTTCCTCAACTTTCATCGATGCGACTATTTTGTTGTTAACCCTAATCGAACCACTGACTTTGACATTTGAACTTTCTTTGAGACTACTAAAGAAGCTAATTAAATAATATTTCATCTGAAATCTAAACTCTCCAGATCTCAATAAACCCATGTTCCTAGTTTTCAGGATAAAATTCTCAAAAATGAACTTAAGTACTTGATAGGTTCAAAGTTCTTTGAGAAATGCCTAAAGAAACTAATTAACACTGGAACTACCGAACAAATTGACATCTTCAAATTTGTTTATAGGAACTTTAAGAACGCAGCTATTGACGCAGCTCATAATGATTTATTAGGAAACAATTGCTGACGTATTCTATGTTTGTACCACCGTTGCAACCCCGAGTTTTCCAGCGCAGGATAAAGATAAATATAAATCGGAGCGAATGCTACGCGCACTATCCGCTGGCAGCGACAACGAATGCAACGAATGCGCGTGGCACGCCGGGTTCGCGTGCCTCGCTGAAAGAAGGTCAGCGACTTGGACCGCGCGCCGGCCTTTGAACCCTGACGAGAGACAGGAACCTTTAACCCTGTGGTCGGAGATCGGTGACAAGTGGCTAGCGATGGCGAATTTCGTTTCGAATTCTCGGAGATGTTGGGGGCATGCTTCCTATGGGGTTTCCTTGGGCAAGATGCAACATTCACGAGTGTTGGACTGATTTTGTTTTTAAAATAATTGTTACCTGCGTTTCAATGCAATTGATACTTAATTGTTGAAACAGGTAGAGATTGCAATAAAATAGAATGTCGAGTATGACTCGACATAGGACTGCTAAGGGTTAAGTTAAGCTAAAGGTTTTCTATATTTATTTGTAGTATCACAATTGTACCATTTAAAGGTAACACTTTAATGACTCCCAAATATTATTGAATAAATAAATACAGCATCGTATTAAGCTATGAATGAACTAACATCGAACTTCAAAGTGAGAAACCAAGAGCACTTTGGATCGCAAAGGGTTAAGGTTTTGCTGTATAAAAGTGACTGTCTGTTAGTATTTGATTTTGGTGTGAATTGTAAAGAGTTATAGAGAATATTGGACTATAGAATCTATGAACATGTGAAATATGACAATAGCTTTGTTTGTTAAGTTGTGTTCTGTTGTTTAGTTTATCTCAAAGATTGTTATAAGTCAGTGAATTTATTGGATATTTCTGTGATTGAAATATTGAGTATATCTAAGCATTGGATATTTATATAATGAATATATTGAATATATATAACCATTGAATATTTTTATAATGACTATATTTAATATATCTAAGTATTGGATATATTTATGATGAAAATATTGAATATATCTAAGCATTGAATATTTTTATAATGAATATATTGAATATACCTAAGCATTGGATATTTCTCTAACGACTTTATCGAATATAGCTGAGAATTGAATACATCTAAGCATTGAATGCTTCTATAATGAATATAATCACTGAACATTTCCATAACACCTACATCAAACACACCTATCAAACACTCCCAAAAACCAAGTACAAAATACAAACACCATCGCCCAAAGCCTCAATATCAACCAATTCATTCCTCATCACATCTCCAAACCTCCACCATCCCACACCACAGTTACCCAAAAATCCTCTCTCAAAACCACCGCAAGCATACAATCCCTAACCGACTCGATACCGAACTAATAAAATACCGGAAGCCAGAATACTCCAGCACAAAAAGCCCAGCTCGCAAATGTCTAAATCATGGCGAGTCTGCGCGGGAATGGCGGAAGACTCGCGCGGATTCCGCGCGGCCAGGAAGAAAGGCGCCGACTGTTTCGCCGGTTCGGTCACAGTAACTTTAGATTCCCGCGGGATTCACCGGGCAACGACAGTGTCGTATTTCCGTGACGGGATCAGAAAATCGCGAGGGGGAGGGAGTGACGCGACGCGGCGCGACGCGACGCGTTTCACGGTGCCGGACACGAAAAACATAGTCAACAGCTGCTACCGTCGCAGCCACTGCTATCGGTGTCATCGTCGTCGTGGCGTCTATCCGCTGCGGCCCCCTGCCCCTACACCTGTCGCGTCCGTTAACGCGAGACTAAAATACGAAACGACGTATTCGCAAGCGAAAGCGTCCTGCGGAACAAAACGATCCGTTCGGTGCGGCGTGCGAGTTGTTGTTTCCTTGGAGTTTCTAGTGTTACGTCGGTGTTCTGTGGTTTCTTCATCAATTTTTGAAGATAGGACTTTGTCATTAATAGTAATCGAACTATTTACTTTGAGGTTTGAATTTTTCACTGGAATTTTTACATTATTTAATCCGATCGTCGAACTGTGGTTTCCTTGGAGTTTATAGTGTTTAGCCGGTGTTCTGTGGTTTCTTCATCAATTTTTGAAGATAGTACTTTGTCATTAATAGTAATAGAACCACTGACTTCGAGTGACGTTTGAATTTTTCACTGGAATTTTTTCAGTATTTAATCTGATCGCCGATACGTCGTTTATTTCGGAGTTTCTAGTGTTAATCCATTGTTTTGTGGTTTCTTGATCAATTTTTGAAGAGGTGACTAGTTTCTTGTTAATGATTTATTGGGAAAGGATTGTTGATGTGTTCTATGCTTGTGTTTGTTCTTAGGTGTGTCGTCGAACTGTGGTTTTCTTGGAGTTTCTAGTGTTAAGCCGTTGTTCTGTGGTTTCTTCATCAATTTTTGAAGATAGTACTTTGTCATTAACCCTAATCGAATCACTGACTTTGAGTGACATTTGAACTTTCTTTGAGACATTACTAAAGAATAATAATAATAATAATATTTCATCTGAAATTTAAACACTCCAGATCTCAATAAACCTACATTCTTAGTTCTCACAATGAAATTCTCAAAAATCAACTTAAGTACTCTGTAGATTCAAAGTTCTTTCCATTGAATTTTCAGCTATTCAAGAACGATTATACCGTTAACCATAGGAAACGCCCAAGATTCAATCGAGAATAAAAGAATAAAATGCGAAACTAGTTTGAAGTTGAAGTTTCACGTGTCCTTTGACACCTTCGATAGAAACAGTGTTAACCCTTAGCATTCCACCTGATTTTCCAATCTACCAGCAACTCCATGACATTTTCAGTCCTCGTGATGAATATGAAAAAATACTATAACATTCCTTAGATTTTTTGTTTGTCCTTAGGAAAAGATTTGCATCTGCAGCAAATGCAGTAATCATAGGGTAGTTTTTTCGCTTTTGATCATTGAAATGTTTAATAATATAAGTTGTGCCGTAGTAAAGCCTACAGAGTGCAAAGGGTTAACCTTTTGCGGACGAAACTTTAGGCAGTTCGAGCTAAATTACACATGGATTGCTTAATTATTAGAAAAAAGGAAACTACGTGCTCTCTTGCTGTTCGACTAATTGAATCATTTGTTCGCGACTTAGTGTTACGAATATAAAGTTTCATCTCGCCGAAATGTCGACATTCGTCCGCAAAGGGTTAAAAGACACTTCACGATACGCAAACTTCCGTCGCAAGAAACCGGCAGACGAAGGTTCCGCGATCGTCCCCGGTTATCACCGTGGGAATGCTTTATCGCGCGCGGCCGCACGTGAATTGGCAACCGGTCGGACACACGGAAGCAACGAAGAACGAACGAACGAACGAACAAGGAAAGGGAGAAAAAGGAGCGCGCCGATCGGCGTGGGTGTCCGTGTGTCGCTCGTTGGGCGAACGGTAACGAGCGACAAAGGAAGAAAGAAAGTCGAATCGTCGCCGGGGCGTGACGGACCGATAAAACAGCCACACGGCCGCGGCGGGACTTTTCGACGGGGAGCCCGCGACATCTGCCACCGAGAAATGGCTGGCACCCGATGTCGTTCTCCGCCGGGCGTAAAACGCTTGACAGTGAAATTAATTGAAAGTTTTAAGGTAATTGGAATCGATAACGGCGAGGTGAGTAAGAGCTGCTGCTCCTGCCTCCAAAGAAGGGTTCGCCGGCTGCTAAGGGAACGAAGACAGACATTTCTGACCTGGTCATCTTGCTCTAGTGCAGCTGTTGCGAGTAGATATGAGCTGAACTGAGGAATGGATTCTTAGTTATGACGATACGATGGTGGCTATGCGTTTGAGTGTTGAGTTAGGAAGAGTGGAGATAGTTGCGAGGATTTCGCGAAAAGAGTAACGATTAGTGTTCCTTTATTTGCCATTCTTTTCTCTTCTGTATTATTTTATCTATATTTTAACCCTTCGTCCGAAGTGCTCTTGGTTTCTTGCTTTGAGGCTCACGTCGACGTTAGTTCATGCAATTACAGTTTAAGGCGCTCTGTTTATTTATTAAAGAATATTTGGGAGTCATTGAAATGTTACCTTTAAATGGTACAATTGTTGAATTGTTGAAACAGGTAGAGGTTGCAATAAAATAGAATGTCGAGTCTCGACATAGGACTGCTAAGGGTTGATACCCTGGATGGCGAAGGATTGCTCGCGTATATTATAAATTGCCAAAGATAATGTATCATGGGGGAACATTTTTTTGGTAAAATAAACGTTATAATAGTTTGTATATTTCAATGTATATTTTAATGAAGAATGTTCAATATTTCTAATGAAAGATATTCGAGTGCAAAGGGATAATGCGTCAGAAAACTGAGCGTTGTGAGTGGAGTCAAGTAGAGTGAAGATAGTCGTTTCAAGGGAGATTTCGCGAAAACTAAACGATTGATATAGTGTAGTTTATATATTTCATATAGTTCATATATTATGTTATAATATATATTTCAATAAAGATCGAATGACGTTTCTAATGAAAGATATCCGAGTGCAAAGGGTTAATGAGACCATGCGTCCGAAAGCAGAGCGCTGTGTCACCTCAACTCAGTCATCTACTCAAAAGCCAAAACAATATTATAGTATGATATAGTTCTTATATTACGTTTCAACCTATATTTCAATAAAGAACGAAGCGAGACTGAGTTCGAAGTTCAACTAATATTTGTCCTAAATAATCCTATAGAGTTCAAAGGGTTAAACCTCAGCGAAAACTGCATTCCATCAAAAACCACAAAATCTAGTTCACCCAAAAATTCAACAATCTCTTCCCAAAAGTTCAAAAAACCGGTTAACTCATTAACACGGATAACTCCCACTCGAACGTCCGCCATTCCAAGAAAAATTCTGTTCATCGTCTAATTCTTCATTAAAACATTCAATATTACAACTGCTGCAACATTGGAGCCTACAGAGTTCAAAAAGTTAAGATGCATAATTGACAGCACAATACATTCTTAATAAAATCTTCATTTTACAATGACAATAGGCAATAGCTGGAACGAAAAGTTCAGCGCACACGCCCCACGCGGCACGGAACGTGTTAATATCCTGTCCCCATCCAATCGGCCTAATTGGAATCGAACGCGGACGAATTTCTCGGGGACTGGCGCGTCGTAATGTTCTTTCTGCGTATACCGTGCGGCCGTTTTCTCGCCGTTTCGGACTGCCATTGGATCCTCCTTGGTTCCTTCTAATTACTTACAGCGAACGGGACTTATAGTCTCGCATCGAAACGGTTGCTCGGCTGGAAGACGCAGGCGAAGCGAGCACGCGATTCCGCCATCTAACGATAAGTCGGTTTTCGAGGATCACGGAGTGATTCCGGTGTAGAACTGTTTTCGAAACTGAGTCAATAAGACGCGACTTACGCGAGTTTAAGCGACGTGCTCGTCATGAAATGTCAAGTATGCTTGCATTGAGCGCGGTGTCTTGCTGTGTTCTAATGTGGAAAGTGTTTGATGTAATTAAGATGGTGTTGCAGGGATTGCTGAATAATTAATAATTGTTTTTGATTCTGTTCTAGATTTTATTCTGGTGGTTCCTTTGATTCTTTGTTCTATTGATTCGAAACTAGAGTATATGTCGCCAGAGTTTCTGATGATCTATTTAGCTACAATAATTAATAATTCCTGCTTCTGTTCTACATTTTATTCTACTGGTTCTATTGATTCGTCTAGAATTTAGCTACACTAATTAATAATTCCTGCTTCTGTTCTACATTTTATTCTACTGGTTCTATTGATTCTTTATTCTATTGATTTGAAACTAGATTATATATCGCCAGAAGTTTCTGATGATCTATTTAGAATGGACATTGTTGCATTCGTATTGATTTTAGCTACACTAATTAATAATTCCTGCTTCTGTTCTACATTTTATTCTACTGGTTCTATTGATTCTTTATTCTATTGATTCGAAACTAGAGTATATGTTGCCAGAGTTTCTAATAATCTATTTAGCAGAAAACCATGGACACTGTTGCATTCGTATAGATTTTAGCTACCTTAGAAATGAAGAGCGAAGTCTTGCAAATGTAGTGAATTAGTCGCTGATACATCTATCTTTCATATCACGATCCATCGTCGTAGCTTAAGATAAACTTTCGAAAGATAAATGTAATTATTCCTCCTTTCCAGCTCAAATTTCACCGACAGATTTATATTCACTCTTATCATCGAGTAAAAGATAACCAAACAAACGAAAACCAGCAGTGTCAGCATCTCTAATATTACACACCCAACATTCACAGAATCCCATAGAACCCATAGATTATCAAAACACCTGAAACTTCATAAACTAAACTAAACAGCGTAATCCACGTGGCAATCTCCTAATTACTAGAAAAACCTGTTTGATTGTTGTCTCGCAAAAATTTCGACAATTCATCACCTCTAATGTTACACATGAAACATTCACAGAATCTCATAGAAACCATAGATTCCCAAAACACCTAAATTTTCATAAACTAAACAGTGTCGTCCACGTTAAAATCTTCATAAACATAAACCTCCACAAACAGAACTTCTAAATAATTATCGAAAAAACCTGTTTGATCCGTGGCTTGTAAAAATTTCGACAATTTCACCACCTCTAATGTTACATATGAAACATTCACAGAATCCCATAGATTCCCAAAACACGTAAAACTCCATAAACCGAACAAACCATCACAATCCCCGCCTCGATCTCCTAATTATCGGAAAACCCTGTTTGACCATAGTACCGGTCGATCTGCGCTCGCGACAATAGAGCACGGAGCGCGGCGAAGAAGTCGGAGCACGATAGGCTCGTAAAAATTTCGGCAATTTCGTTTGGCAAACATTGGTCCGCTTTGGTCCGTGCTAAACGCGAGTGTAAATAAGCGGTTCGGAACGATAACGGACGCGGAAGGTTCACGAGCAATTCCCCGGCGCTCTCGACGAACGTATAAACGAGGAGGCCGGCGTACGTGGAGAGGCGCGAACCGATATTACCTCGGAGAAATATTAGCAATAAACCATCGCATTATATACACCGGACTTTGAACCATGGAACTCTCCTCTCTATGGAGTCTGGCTCGTTTCTTGCGCCGTTCCGGTGGCAGAAGTGCGGCTCTCCTCACGCTCCGCCGATGAAATAAAGGCTCATTTTTCGACTCGGGAATAAAAGGGGAACCGGCTATTGCCGTTTCGTACGTCTATTGTCCCCGTTTAACGTTCGAGTATCGTCCGGCTGAAAGCTAGATTAATTTGCTCCAAGCAGGAAACTCGTTGCCCAAAATCGGAGCCATTCTTTGTCGACGAGGAATAGCTAAGGGGCTGATGTAACGATCCTCTGCGTTATCCTTCGGGGTAATCACGAGAATTACACGCGCTTACATTCGGATATGGCGCTGGCACGCGAGCTAACTCGATTTTTCTGTATTCGACGACTCGACGATTCGACGATTCGACGGTTGTACGAGGGAAGTTCGATGAAGTTTTGAAATGGATAAGAGTTATGTCTTTTTTAGGGATGAAATTAGAGTCATTAGGAAAGTCAATGAGGGCGAGGGAAGAGGTTATTTGCAAACTGTAGACATTATTTTTTCATTGAATTTTGAAATTTAAGAGATGTTAACCCTTTGAGGACGAATGTCGACATTTCGACGATGCTGTTAAAAATTCAGTATCCGTCAAACTGACGGTTCCGTGAATCTAGTGTTAATTTTGCTTCGATTCCTTTCTGTTTCTCTGAATTCCTATTAATTAGTGATATTACTCAATCCATAATGCTAGAAAATAAGAATCCACAGTAATGAAACAAAGATACCTTAAATTGTCACAACGAAGCGAAATCTATGAAAGCTGTTACTAAATAACGTTTAAAGAATTCAGTATCCTTCAAATTGACGGTTCCGTGGATCTAGCGTTAATTTTGCTTCGATTCCTTGTTTCTATTTCTCTGAATTCCTATTAATTACTGATCTCATTACTCAATCTATGATGCTAAAAAATTAGAATCCACTAGAATTCTTCTAGTAGAATTCTATGAAAGCTGTTAAAAATTCAGTATCCGTCAAATCAACGGTTCCGTGACTCTAGTGTTAATTTTGCTCCGGTCACCAGTGACCACCGTGGCAGTTGACGTGTTAAGCGAGATGATTTTTTGATCGCAGCCCAGTTGATCCGCGAAATGAAGTTCGAGCGGCTGATTAAACGAGTAGATTATTCTCGCTGTCGGTCGCCGGGCGATAGAGAGCCGCGCACTGCGTGCGACGACGACGTACGTCAACGTCGACAATGATGCATACGACGGTGCGCGAGTCGAGCCACGTAGTCGGTC
This sequence comes from Nomia melanderi, assembly GCF_051020985.1. Taxonomy (NCBI): domain Eukaryota; kingdom Metazoa; phylum Arthropoda; class Insecta; order Hymenoptera; family Halictidae; genus Nomia; species Nomia melanderi. The sequence continues at coordinate 24,447,688 of NC_134999.1, read as the reverse complement.
CGTCGTTTAATTCTGGAAGCTATTAATGTCGGTGGGACCTGCCTGAAAGGCCGCGTTGTCCGATCCTCCGCCATCTTTGCGCCTCGTTTCCTACTCGCGCGTTCTTACTCAATGGCGGCACTCGTTTAATTCTTTACGCTCGAGAGGTGACTCTCAGTCACCACTTGATTTCAAAATATCAAATTCCACAGTTTTCAAGTCGATGGAAGTCCCGTGAAATTTGTTTCTTTGAATTTTTAGATGGAATTTTGTGTTTCGAGCAATGAGTGTCCATATCTTGGAAAAATAGTAAAAAATATCTGATATATTCAATATACTATATATAGCAGTGGCATATTCATAGATCACCTAACGTAATTGTTTATAATATTGTTTCTATTCAATGTTAGTGCACATAAATAGAGTTTTCTTTATTCTGGAAACATTTCAAGTATCAAATTTAACACTAAACTACCAGAGATTTTATCTCCCTTTTCACAGTTATTAAATAAACAGATGTATCTTTGGAAAACGATAAAAAAAAATGATTCAACTATACGAAACTGAACTACAAGTTAATCAAAGTCTCAGTAGAATTCTTCGAGAGGAATTTTCACAACTATTAAATAAACAGACGATAAAGAAATCGATTCAACAGTACAAAACAGAAGAAACCAAAGTCTCAATAGAATTCTTCAAGAGGAATTTCAAAAAGTCTCAAGTATTTCCTTGACCTAACCAAGACATTCGAAGTTAATTTGACCTTTTCCTAGTGGATGGCCGGTGCGAATACCACCGAGGTTTTATGGTAATTGTAAGCTAGAAATGAAGCTTTGAGTTACTTTGAGTCTGAGTTTATAGCGATCGACCGTCGGACGTGAGACGGAGGATAGGGTTTCAGCTGTTAGCACGTTGCTACTATTACGCGTAGATGAGCAGCGAAATCTGAAAATAAATGGATGGGACGTGGAGGTTGTGTTTTGTGGACAGGTCTGTCGCCAGATTTAACTCTGTTGGATTTCTTTGTGTGCGTTCCGATAGAAGTAGAACCTACCGAGGGAATGTGAGAGCCAATTATTACGATTGATGTGTAGTTTCTATGAAAATTGTAAGTTATTTTCAAAAACCTCCGTTATTTTCACTTTTTTGAGAATTGAATGGTCGAATACAATACAGAGAAAATACAGAGATTTGGAATGTACGAAATCTTCAACAGATGAAACTAAATTATTAACTGCTTAATTAATAGACAAAGGAAACTCTTGTTTGACTAGTTAAACCACTTGGCGATCAAATATGCGGTTCGTCGAATGGTGTGGTACTTAGAAAACATTTCCATATACTTGAAAATTCATTTACTTATCGATCATTTCGATATTTTCATCAATTTTGCGAATTCAGCCGTCAGATGGGAAACAGTGTGAATTACACGTGGCCGTATTAATGGCGGACGCGCAGCGCGATGGAGCCTAAATCGCGCAGCGAATCGCAATGAACAATGGGTAACGATAGTTATCGAATTCAAGTGTTCTAGATATCCTTCATCTCGAAGCTTTCCATATTTCGCGAAGTTTAATATTAAATAAACCTCGCAATTTTCCTGTGTCGAATCGATTGCCGACCGAGAGATTTCGAGGTTCGAAGGCTTAAGATTCACAAATTCGAAGCTTTGCAGGTAATTCCAAGCTACTAATTCGTAGATTGATCCTTTAGAATCAGGCTTTCGCTTGGACGTTGACTTTCTCGATAGCGTATCGAACGAACCGAATGTTTTTCGATATATGAGATGCAAAGGAAGATAGTGGAGCAATTATTAAGAATCTTCACTTCGTTTCGTGTGTCATGTCGACATTCCGGTGAGATGAAATTCTCATGATTCGAAGACTAAATTGCAAACGAACGATTGAATTACTCAAACACCAAGAGATCAGCACGTAGTTTCTTTTTCCATCTCTTAAGTAACTGATATATAATTTAGCTTCATCTGCTGAATATTTCGTATATTCCAAAGAATCTTCGTACGTGAAGGGTTAATGAGTGTACGTGGCAAACTGTTGAATTGAACTTTGTATTTATAGGAAATATTTCAATAGCTTTGATTTATCTGTTAATGATGGTCTCTACCTCGAACGTTAAATATTCCCAGTGACTCGCCTCGTTTTCCCTTCAAGTTTCAAATATTTCAAGTTTTTATACAGTGATTTTAGAGTCGATTTAACTGCCAAATTTTCTTAAACAATGGAAATATTTTGATATCAATATTTCCATCGATTTTGGAAATTCAGCCGTCAGATGGAAAACAGTGTGAATTCCAGCGGTTAACACGAAAACTCGGAATATTCGAAAGCTCCATCCACTTCCAGGCAAACCTACAAAAACACAAAACCCGAAACGAATATTGACTCGAGATTAAACGAAACGCCGCGCCCGATCGTCTCCGTCGTTATCTAATCGGCGTCAGACAATAAAGTGCCTAGAGACGGTCGGATTATTGACGCAAGCGTCTCCAATTTTTGCGCGAGCGAGCCTGCCCTCGGCTCTAATTTGTAAAACTCCGCTGTTCGTCCCTCCGCCCCCCGTTGAGTAATTGTCGCTATTAATAACTACAACCTCGATCCTCGAATTCAATATCTCCGGAGCGGAGACGCCCGATCGCGTATCTTTTTTCGTTTCTTCCGTTTAATCGCGTGTACTCGCGCCTGTTTGCTCCTCGCCGCTCCGGGAAATTTATACGGCGACAGTTTTATTAAAGACGGACCGATGTCCCCTATTCGTTACCGGGATCGGCCGGTTCCTATGAATTTTAATCAGTGTCTCGATACGTTCGGAACTTCGAGACTTCCGAACTTTGCGAACTTTTGATCGAGTAATTTACTGACTTCGTGGTGCTGGATGCGAGGTTTCATGGAAATGGATGTGTTGTTTGGTTCTGTGAGAAATTAGTGGGTTTTTGAGATCGGAAGCGCGGTTAAGTCGGTTTTTTGATAGTTTCTGAATTTTTGTCTGTTTTGATGGAGTTAATTGTGTTATTTTTAATTGTTCGAGGTTCTTTGATTTTTCTAGTGGATTAGCAACATATGAGAATGTTGTTATTTTTTATTGAAATTTGAGTCAATCGGAAGCTAGTGTAATTTGAGTCGATCGGAGAATAGCGCGGTTGAGTCGATTTTTTGTCTATTTTAAGGGAGTAAATTGTGTTATTTTTAGTTATTCGAGGATTTACTCGGTTCTTCGCTTTTTCTAGTGGATCAGGAACATATGAGAATGTTGTTATTTTTTATTGAAGTTTGAGTCGATGGAAAGCTAGTGTAATTTGAGTCATTTCTTGATACTAAGAGTCAAAGTAATTTGAGTCGGTTTTTGATACTTTCTGATTTTTTGTCTATTTTATAGACCTGTATGTATAATGATATTGTATAATCATTTCAGTCCAAATATTAATTTTCTTTATTTTCCTATTTTTTATTTAATCGGATTGGCCTCTGAGCGACTCGTTTCACGCTCGTTAGCAAAATTAGCACTGAAAATATGAAGAATCTCCTGTGATAGCTATTTGATGGTGAATATTACATCAATATTACACGAAATTCGTACGAAATCATAATACGAAACATATTACTATGAAAAATAGAAAATGTCGTTAGAATCAGGACGAAAATTACCGAAGCTGTCAGACACTCGAAATTTTCACTTAAAATTCTCTTCTCACTAACAATCCTTTCAATTAAATTCTCTATTCCCTATAGTGAACTTCATAATCATCATAAGAAAAGTCGACAAGTCAATTCTGAGTACACAATTAAACTTGGAAAAGAATTAACTGAAAATTTCAGGTGTCTTTCTGACTTTGCACTCGACAGGCGACTCAATCATTTGATCGAACGCAGTAAAATGATAAAATGAAAAATTCAATATAAAATATTAAATAAGATATTAACCCTTTGCACTCGAGAGGTGACGCATTACTTGATTTCAAACTATAAAATTTGATATTTAATATTATATTTCCCATAATGCATCATTCTGAGAAATATTCAAACAAAATACCTTTGTTAGTTTCACAAAATATCAATTTTATCTCATCAGAAAATATTCAAATCTCAAATATTTCTGAAAAACTTCGAGTGCAAAGGGTTAACACGTGAAACAGAAATAAAACAATTCTCCATAATGAATGCAAGATATCTTTTCACGTAAGATGCAGATAATATCTTTAAAATTTCACCAGAAAATGTTTCTAATAAAAAATATTGTCCAGTGCAAAGGGTTAACACGTGAAACAGAAATAAAACTATTCTCCATAATTAATGTAAGATATCTTTTCACGTAAGTTGCTGACAATATTCTTAAATAATGAGTTTCTAATGAAAAATATTGTCGAGTGCAAAGGGTTAACCCTCTGTGGACGAATGTCAATATCTTTCCACAATCAGAGTTCACATTAGCAACTCTAAGTCACGAACTATTGATTTAATTACTAGAACAGCAGATCAGTACGTAGTTTCACCCTTTGCACTCCATAAGTTTCTCATTAGAAGCACTCAAGATTTCTTAACGAAAACGAACGACATTCTTTCAAACTGACTTAACGAGAAATCGTACATAAATTAACACTAGGTTTACAGAACGCGTCAATTTGAAGATTGAATTTTATAAACATTATTAGGTAAATGTTTCAATCGGTTTTCGTTGATCCAATTACACGAATATGAATCCTGATTGATTATTTCTACATCTACAATTTCCAAAATCTAAATGAACGAATACTTCCCCAGAACAATAGAATAAACTGTACAATAAATGCCCGTAAACCTAGTGTTAAAGAAACAGGTTGTTTTATTTTAATACTTCGATGCGTTGTACAAAGTTTAATATTAAATGTCAAACTCTATTTCGCTGTGTCAAATCAATTAGCGACTGAGGTGCCTACAGAGTGCAAAGGATTCGATATATAATTTATCATTTTCTATATTTCAAACGTTCGTCCGCAAAGGGATCGATCAAAGATCGAACAATCGCGTGATCCACGATTATACAATGGCTAATTACCTTGATACTGTCGTAGCAAGCAGTGACCCGTCCGTTCTGCACCTCGACATTAGCTGGCGGATGAGCGAACTTGCATTCTGTATCGGGCCTGGTGCACTTGTTGCGCTGGAACTCCCTGCAAACCTCTAGCTGCAGCCATCGGGAGTCCTTGCCATTCAGTAGGTTATTCATGTTGACCATTGCCATACTTCCAGTCCTGGAAGACCACGAGACTCTTCCTCAGCGGGCGCGCAGGCTTTCGGCGGCTTTGATTTATCCTCTTCCTCTGCGGGCCTGCTCGATCGCGTTCACTCGCACCAGCTGATCTTGCCAACGATACAAGCGGTTTTTGCTTTAGTCTGACCTGCACCCTGAACTTGGCACTCACGGGACTTCGCGAGGTCGCGGAAGGTTACGTCTACGATGTCACTTTCACGTTTCAATTTATTTGGGTTCTTTCAGTGTTTTGTGGAAGTTTCTTTGGGACTTGAAATTTGGGCACTAGTAATTGGTTCTTTTGTTCTTGTAAGTGACTTTGAGTGACGTTTGAATTTATTTGGGTTCTTTCAGTGTTTTGTGCTGATTTTGTGGGAGTTTCTTTGGGATTTGAAATTTGGGCACTAGTAATTGGTTCTTTTGTTCTCGTAAGTGACTTTGAGTGATATTTAAACTTTTTAGTTGGATTTTTTGATTATTTTGTATTGCTTTTACGAAAGTTTCTTTAGGGTTTCAAATTTGGATACTATAAACAATATTTTAATCGTTCCTTTTATTTTTGTAAATGACTTTCAGTGACGTTTAAATTTATTTGGGTTCTTTGAGGGTTTTGTGGTGACTTTATGGAAGTTTCTTTGGGCTCTCAAATTTGGATACTATAAACAGTATTTTAATTGTTCTTTTTTATTTTCGTAAGTGACTTTGAGTGACATTTGAACCTTTTACTTAGATTTTTTGATTATTTCATATTGCATTTCCAAAAGTTTCTTTGCTTTTAAAATTTGGACACCACAAACAATATTTTAATCTTAAATTTTTTTATTTCACATTGCTTTTCCCAAAGATTCTTTGGACTTTCAAATCTGTGCCCTACAAATCGTTCCTTTAACTCTCATAAGTGACTCAGGCTGACATAACTTAAATTTCTTCAAGTCACCTTAGAAATCCCGCGAGTGCCAGGTACAAGAAACAATCTAAAATATAGTACCTTTGGAAGGTTGTCTTCGCTTAGCGTGCGATCTCACAGTAGCACAAACGCGGCCTCGAGCAGTCGGTCTTCCACTTCACTGTATCTTCCGTGTAGACTTTTCCGAAGCCGACGACGACGACGAAGACGAAGACGACGACGAACCGTAAAACTCGCGTAACCGTAGAACAAAGGTAAGAACTGCGTGAATCTATCCGCGCTCGCCTAGACTTCGTTGTCGCGTATCGAACACCGTGTAAAAACCGCGCTGGTCTGCTCGCGATGTTAAACTATTCTTAGACCGCGCGAGATACCGGGCGGTTATCGGCTGCTGCTCTTTATCGCGCGTTATCGATGGGAGCGGTTAGTCGCTACAGAGAGACAGTGCAGCTTAGTTTGCCGAGTTAGCGGTTAGCTGGACAGCAAGATAGTGAGAGAGAGAGAGAGAAAGTAGCTGCTGGCGTGTCTCCCAGAATTCTTCGTTCCTCCGTTGACGTCGAGGTCGCAAAGCGAGCAAGGGCAGCGGCTGCAGCCGAAGAGGAGCGTTTCCGGAGCGGGTTCTCGCCGAGTCAAAGCGAAAGGCGGTCTATCGGCAGCAGTTAGGCTCTGGCTTCCTTTCCTCCGATGCTCTTCGATCTTGATCCTCTAGCGTAGCAACCGGAGCGCTGGCAAAGCTTGAAGCCTTCGAAGCTAAACGTCGACGGGAGCGTGTAGTGTGGTGTGTAGTGTCGTGTGCTCTCTAGCTGTTCTCCGATCTATGTCCGGTCGTTGGAGAGACTTATCTAGCGTGTAAGTATAGATGTCGAAAGCCGGTCGTGGTGTCCTCAAGCCGGTTCTCAAGCGTGTTCTCGTGTGTCTACGGGAAGTGGAGAACGGTCTATGGGGGAGGTAGGTGGCGGCGGTGGGCCGGGGATGTTCCTGAAGGAGCCGAAGGAGCGGAGAAAGCGAGGCGGTCGGCGAAGCGGGTCGGCGGGGGTTGTTCTGTGTTCCTTCGGGACGGAGAACGGAGAGACGGACGGACAGACGGGGGGCAGGTCCGGGGGAGGGGGGCTGCGAGTTAGCGAGTGACGTTGCGCTTCCGTTCCTCGGATTCACGTCATTTAGTCGGCGCACTCCTGGTTCCTCCCGCGATCGGACTCTCCGGATTCTGCTGTTCTGGAAACAGACCAAAAGCGAAAACTCGCGTTACTGCGGATGCGAGGCTTGAAACGCTTCGAGTCGCCCGCGAGGGGCGGGCGCCGTCGAGGGGCGGGCAGGTGACGGAGGTGGGGCCACGCAGAGATCAAAGGTTTTTGCGTAAAGATGGAGATCTGCTCTGGCTGCGGAAACGGGATCGTCAAGCGGACAAGCGCGGGACTACCAATGCAAGCACGCTTCACGCTCGAGGAGGCTGCGGATCAGCCGCTACTGATTTCTTTCAGATCAACCCCTTGACGCACGTTGAGACGCTTTGTGGGATGTTTGAACGTTGATTGAATTCGAAGTGTGACGAAATTTGAGGTTTCGTGGTTTGGGAAATAGTGAATTGTTATTTTATGGTGTTGACATTAGGGTGGAGATTATAGACAGTCGAATGTCTCTGGAAATATTGATTACAGCGAAAATGTTTCAGAAAGTTCGATACCGAGGAGGACATGGACACTCCAAGGTGAAGGCCAACTTTCTTTTTTTTAATGGGATGGTACGTTTTTTTATTCGCCGTCGAATAGTGCGTTTTAAGACGAATTCAACGACATGCGACTCAAGGTCATTCAAGGTCAAACTTGCAGGGAAATGGAGAAAGGTGTGATTCCATGTCTACGTTTAGTTATAGGTAGTGATTAACCCTTTGAACTCTATAGGCTCCAATATTGCAGTAGTTATAATATTGAATATTTGAATGAATTTTTAAACTACCTTAAGATTGTTAGATCTTCCAAATATACAAAGTTTGTACTAAAAAGGGAATTGAAGATCTAGAAATGTTCTAACATTGTTAATTTTCAGTAAGACTATCAAAATTGGTAGCAGTTGCTATCACATCACAAAACTAAGTGTAGTGCTAAGGGTTAATAGAAAAATAATATTCAACCCTTTGCATTCGACAATATTTTTCTCAGCAAATGTTTATTATTTTTATAAGATATCAATATTTTGCAACTAATATAAAGAAATACCTTGTGTAAAATAAGTGACAGAACTATTTTATTTGGATATTCTAAATTTGATCGTTTTGTTCGGTCAAATCAAACGATTGAAAGGTGCTCGAGTGCAAAGGGTTAATTTATATTCCAAGAATATAAACAACACTCAGATTTCTCAGACTCAGTTTGAAATTTTCATAAATTTTCAACCGAACACTCGATTTTTGCCGAAACGAGACACATCGTTTCGCTGTTTCACTTTTTCCTTGTCACAGGGCGATGTCATTCGCGTTGATTAGATTAGATAGCTGATGATATCTCCGTTTCCGAACAGATTCTCGGCTTATCGATGATGTTATCCGACTGGGTTTCATGCGTTACGACACGGTGATGGAATGTTTGTTAATTTTGAATCGAATTGTGCTCCGTAGGTTCGTTGCTTTAGATTCTCCCGGTATGGGGTGAAGACCTGTTGCGTTGCCTCAATAAAAGTCGGGATTAAAAGGAGTTTATTTTCCAAAAATTGTTCCCCCGGCCTTACAAATTTCGGCTACTATAAACTATAGTTGCGGAATTGTTTAAGAACAATGAGATTTGATTATTGAAGCTCTGATATTTAGAATCGTGTTTTGTTTCATTTCAGAACGTGGGGATGTTCGAACAATTTGAGAATCAGGGAAATTCCAAAGTTTTTCAGGGGTGTGTTCTAGTTTGAGTTATTTACGTGTATTCGTGTATAAAACAGACGAATTTTGAGCATATTCCATGTCCACGTTTGAAATTCAAATTCCGTTCGCAAGAAGTGAGTAATAATTACCAAATTCTCTTTCAAATCTTCACGAGCCTCACGTGATTATTTTTAATAATCAGTTAATTTTATATTTCTGTGAATATCACGATTAAATGACTAGCACTTGTTACAACAAGATAACGTCGTTTAAATCAAAGAAACTCAACGTGTCAGAATAAAATAATATACTCTCATGCAAATTGTTTAATTCAAATATTTCCCTGGAAATATTTGACTCGTCATTGGAGGAGAGATAAATGTTAAGCCGCTGATAACGACGTAAGTACGTCCGCGCATAAAGGAAATTATATCTGAATTTTAATTCGCAAATGAATTTAATCTATCTCAGTTGCTCCGCGCCTCTATTCATTTGCGTGCTACTTGGCAATCCATTTCCCCAGATTACACCCCTCCCGCCCGGTAATAAACTGTTGGTAATTAATACAGATGCTACTGTTTCAAATGTACACTGCGCGAATAAACAATCGAATGATGGGACTAAAGGCAATGATACAATAAGGTGGTCAGACATAAGCATGTTTGTGTCTGCAAAAGGATGCTTCGATCATTGCGAATGATTACAACTCGATTCGATGAGAAATATTCAAAACAATCATTGAATATTCAAAATTCTCTTGAAAATCAATAGTTTCACTTGACTATAACGAATGTCGGAAGAAACTGGAAACAATCTATTGTCACAATTTCTATGGGAATTATATAGTAATCCTATTAAACACACGGTAGTTCTAGTGTTAATATTGAATTAAAAATTTTATAAATTTGTTACCTCGAATCAGGTGGCGACTAAAAAACCTCTCGATTGCAGAGGGTTAATTTTGATATTCACAGCTTCGAAACACCATTACAGCCAACAATTGCCAAATAATCATCAAAAGAGAACCTTCGAAAACCTCGTACATCTCGAATCGGTATAACAGATTAAACAAAACGTTAAAATCCGCTCGCGGAGTATTTATCGGCTTCGAAATCCCCCGACGAGCTCGCGACGAACATAATTCCGGCTATCGCGCGTTAACCGGCGAGAAACCGCGTTTCCTCGCGCGTCTCGCGGCGAGAAGTCCGGAGGAAAACAGCGAAACGAGCCGGCGCGCGTACACGCATCCGCGAATAAGTATGCGCCTTTATATACGAGCCGGGGAGACAGTTAAGGCAAAGAAAAAGGAAAAGAAAAGCCGAGGAGAAGGAACGGAGAGTGCAGCGTAGTACAATTTTCCGTCGCGCGAGTAAGCCGCTTACGAAAAGCGGACCCGAGGCAGTCGACTCGTTTCTCATGTTACCCGACAAGAGTTATGGGGACGTATGTGCGCGTTCAACGCACTAGAAAATACCAGAAAGAAAAACGTTCCCGGTCGAAACGTTTGTTTTCCCGGGGATTTCCCCGGCGGATGGGGAATCGACGGAACTGACCGTGCCCGGAACGATCTTTCGATGCTGGATCATTCACTGAGACTTAGTAACGAACGTTTCTTTATTGTATCGGATTTTTGCGATCGAGATGCTGGAATGTAAAGCCGATCTGATTTCAGATGTTCGATCGTGTTGAAACAGTTAACTGGCTGTGATTTCTTTCGCAAGTGTCCAATGAAGATGACAAAAATTCAGTCATTTCTCTTTGAAATTGTTTTCTTCAGGCAATACTTTGTTAAAAACGCAGATTATTGTCTCATTCAAAGCTACTCGAACTCTATAGAAGCTTATGTTACATCATAATCAATCAAATGTTATCTAAAATCGGTCATTTTCCTCTAAAACTATTTTCTTATAGTAATACTTCCTTAAAAACACAGATTATTATCTCATTCAAAGCTATTCAAGCTCTATAGAAGCTTCTGTTACGCCATAATCAATCAAATGTAATCTAAAATCAGTCATTTCCCTCTAAAACTATTTTCTTATAGCAATACTTGGCCAATCGTTAAAAACGCGGGTACAGCAGGTATCTGCCGTCGCCCGAAATTCTCCATCGATTTCAGTCCCCAGAAACGGAACGTTCGTCAGTTTTTAATACCAAAACTAGAATTTTCACTAGAATTTTTTCGTAGTTAGATAACGCTCTCTGTATAGCATTTAATACGATTAATATGCAATTGCTATAAAAATTGTAACAATAGATTACTTTCAGTTTCTTCGGTCACTCATTATAGTACTGAAACGAAGCTATTTATTTTGAAAATCATTACGAACTACAATCATTTCATCTAGAACTATCTGAAGTAATACTAAAAAAACTTTCTGCGACAATTAATACTAGATCTACCAAGCGATCAATATAATTGAATGCAACGATATATTACTTCAGTTTCTTCGAATACTATAATATTCAAACGAAACTATATATTTTCGAAATCATTTGGAATATTCAGTGTTTCCAAGGTATCGATCATTGAAACAAGGAAACCAGTCATTCCGACAGTAGTTCGAATTTAACACGTTGACTGCCACAGAAGTCTTCAAAGATTCATGTTTCGTTCTTTCGTAGTTTAGGTTCCACTGTTATCTAGTTATTTCCTCTATCAAACAAATTATAATTGACAAACAATAGTTTTCAAGTAATTTAGAAGCTCCGGTCGTTAACGCATTGACTGCCATGAAAAACTTCAGTTTTATGTATCGTTTCTCCTTTTGTAGCAAAGATAAGGAACGATCACTTCTTTTTTGCATTGCGATCGTTAGGTTACATTATTATCGATTGAACATTGTCATTCGACGTTGTCTGACGAATGATCATTATTTTCAAGTAATTCGGAAGCTCTGGTCATCCCCATGGCATTCAACGTTAACCCTTAGCAGTCCTATGTCAAGTCACACTCGACATTCTATTTTATTGCAATCTCTACTTTTAACAATTTTTTCTATATTCGTAGTATCGCAATTGTACCAGATCTACCAAGCAATCAATATAATGAATGCAACGATAGATTATTTCAGTTTCTTCGTACAGTATTCAAGCGAAGCTATGTATTTTCGAGATCATTTCGAATATTCGATGCTTCGAAGATATCGATAATTGCTAAACAAAAAAATCGAAAGCAGTCGCTTCGACCGGTACGGTGGTTGCAGCGTGAAGTGCGGGGGTGGTTGGACAAACAAGATTCCCGTGATCCGCGTATATTTTTCAGGTGCCGAGATTTTTTCGCGTACTCGAGGGACTCCGTTCGGCTCTCTCGGTCGAATCGATATACTACGTGCACGAATGCGGCTTCGAGCTTCGTCCACTTCTTTCACGTGACTACCGCAGAAAAAGAGGGACGACCGAATCAATATCTCTCACACAGACTTTTCGTGATCGTGTCGTTGTCGCTGACGCCGTGTACTCCGCGCCCTCGAAGGACGTTCCTGACGTCTGCATCGAATTCGACGCCGAACGCACCCACTTGTCTTCGATACGATCGATCGTGAATCGAGGTAGAATCGCGTTCAACCGTTTGCGGACGATACTTTGGAAAGTCTTAATTAATAGGACAACAGGAGACTACGTACTCTCTTGCTGTTTCACCGATTAAATCATTGTTTTGTGACTTAGTCTTTCAAATGTGAACATCCGATCTCGCTCTTTGAACTCTGTGGGTTCGGATATTGCAGTTATATTAACCCTTTGCACTCGACAATATTTTTCGTTATGAATATTCATTAGTTTCTGTTGAAATTAAGGGCTGGAACTAATTTATTTCGAAGGTTCATGTGTCGATACCTAAAATTGAACATTGAATTTCATGATTTCGTGTCGAATGGCGAGTGACAGCCTCTCGAGTGCAAAGGGTTGAATATTTTAATGAATCGAAGAAACTACCCTAAAATCATTCGATTTTCCACACATCCAAATTATATACTGTAAAATTGAATACTGTAAAAATTGCAATTGCTAGATTACAAAACAACCTGGAGTGCTAAGTGTTAACCCTTTATCAATCAGGTCATTTTGACTCGTCTGGTAATTTCAATGTTAAGACTCGAGTATATAACTCTTTGAACTCGATGGTTCCGGAGCAAAGCCATTAAAAATTGATCATTATAAACTGTGAAACTTTATTATTAAATATCTTATAACATTCATATCTATAATCGATAAAAAACAATGAAATCTATGACCTTTCTTTTCATACGTTTATCGTTTATTTCTATGTTAATACGCATTTCCTATTAAAATTGCTTGGAACTGCTGGTAATACCAACGAGAAAAAGTTTCGAGTGCAAAGGGTTAATTATTCGTGTAAAGATCAAGTGTATAACGTACTGTTAATACATAGAAGATAATTCTACAACGCAAAAGTATTCGTTTCAAGGACACGTGGCGCAACGAAGTTAACTTCATCCGATCAATCAACTACCAAAGAAAATCTTGTCTTACAGAATGATACCTGCACAAGTAGGGAAATGACTAACAGTCGACAACCCTTTGTAGCAGAAGTCATTCGAACGCGAAACGATGAAACGAGAAATTCAGTATAAAATATCGAATAATTCCGCATAATTGACGCAAGATGTTCCAAATTGCAGATGAAAGGTTCGATAAATGTTCATAATCAACCCCTTGACCTACGACATATTTCTCAACTCGATACGGCTGCCTTAATAATTCAATGGAAAAGGAGAAAAATTCTAAGCATATATTTCCTTGATTACGGAATAATATTCACTCCGATGGTTCCGTTTGAATTTTATTATAATTAGAGGGAAACGGAGTGATCGTGCGTTTTCGCGTGACACTGTACCGGAGATTCTTTTCCGTGATCAGGGAACGCGTTGGTCTCGGTTGTGCAAGGTGTTCTCAGGTTATTCGTTCCTGAAGAAATTCTAAGCATACCTATATTTCCTTGATTACGGAATAATATTCACTCCGATTTCGAACGAACTGATATATTTGTTGAAAATCTGTTGTAACGAGAACGGCTGCTACCCGAAAACACGGATCCCCGGTATCGGCGTGTAAACTCTGATATTTTATCTTCGGCGAATCCACCTTGCAGGCCTATTTATAAAGCAGCGACTAGGAACGGCTGACTGGCCGATCCCAGTCGATTGTAAAAGTCCAGTGATCCGAGTAATCATGCCAATAGACGGCCGCCGGCGCACGGAACAGAAATAGGTAGGGGAAGACAATGATTTTTAACGTTTACGAGCGATCACTCGCGATCAGCCAGGCTGAAACGAGCCGGCGGAAGGGAAGTCGCTCGGCTGTTCGACGGTTTTCAACTTACTGCGGAGGGTTCAAATAAAAATGAAAGTGAAATTAACGGAATGTAACAATGGGAAAGGCCTGGCTTTGCAGTTGCCGTAATGGAATTAGGAATGAAATTAGCTAAAAGGATTCTCGACGTGGCGCCGTTTTCGATGTTATTGCCGAACCACTCTTTTCCGGCCGAATTATCGAGTGATTAACCCCTTGCCCTATGATCTCAACTCTAATACTAATTTCTTATTAACACTAAACCTACCAAACGGTCAAAATGACCCATTCCTATTCTCTTTTTGCAATTATTAAGACGCATATTTCTCTGAGAAATTATTCAAGAAACTGATTCAGCAATAATTCATTTACAATTCAGTTTGCGTATTGCCAAATCAGTTTCTTGAATAATTTCTCAGAGAAATATGCATCTTTTTAATAATTGTGAAAAGAAGAAAATAGGAATGGGTCATTTTGACCCGTTTATCTATCGAGACTTTAATTGATTTACAATTCAGTTTGCGTAAAGTCTCGATAGATGCATCCTTGAAGTTGCTGCTCAGTAGGTTTAGCGTTAATTTATTGGAAAGACGAATTGTAGGTAGATTCTATGCTTATGTTCGCTAAGTATAACAATTGATCGCAGCAGAATATTTATTTCGAATTCGAATGAATCGATTCGTGTTTGTTAAATTATGAAAATCTTCGCTGACACGTTATTGTTAGGCTAGGTTAACCGTTCGAGTCTCAAGCGACAAGATGGCGCTTGTTACATTTTTGAAAAGTATCGGTTCGTAGAATCAGAATTCAATTATTCATTTTTATTTTCGCTGTTACTCGTCTGAAACTCGAGAAACGTAACGATCGCTATTTCAAATTTGTTTTTGTGAAAATAGAAAAGCGTCGTTCAGATTCTAAATCGAAAGGAAAGAAACTGAAACGGTTAACAATCGATGTAGACTACCGAGATGATTTTTCTGTTCAATTTGGAATATCGATAGTATCGAGGTACTAAACTGTGAACGGTTTTGTTTCCTTAACACTGTTTCTATTGTGAAGATTACGTTTATCCTGCTCGGAGGTTATCGAACGTGGAAAATTGAATTATGTATACGTTCATTTTATAAGTGAAACGAGGAAGTGAATGTTAGGAGAAGCAACTGTGCTTGATGGAAAAGAGGATCGTGTAATCAGTTTTGCAGTCGATAGATTTACTGCCGGTTATTCTGCACTTTATTCTATTGGCTCTGGGAAACGTTCGTTTATATAGAAAGTTCGAGCTTCGAAACTTCATTACGAATGAAAATCGACGAAAACTACTAAATAACGTTGGAACAGCTCAGTTTTCTCTCAGCAACGCATTGTCATTCATTTCGTTTATTCTCCTCTTGTTATTCATCCAATCTAAATATATACAAAGTGTCGGCTCACTATCAACGCAGTTATAAATATGTATCCTAATTGTCTACTCTCGAACCTCTGGTTTCTAAGACCCAAACGAACGGACAACGATGTTTCTAAGAACAACAGAACAAACAACGATAAACATCAGAAAATCTAGTGTTAGCAGTGTATCTTATTCTGTTCATCTTTTCTTTGTTGCTTAGCGAGTCTCGAATTATTCGCGATTCATCGAATACGGTTCCTGCTTTTACAGAACACAGTTCCCAATCGAATTCATTGAACGAGTTCAATCGAAGATAATGGAGGAGGTTGTGGTTACAGTTCTTTTCAGGTTACCTAAGTGTTAAACGATGATTCTGGAGAAACGTAATCATTCTCAGCTAACGTAATGACTCGTGTTATCGTAGAAGAGGTTCACGGAATTTCATAGATCAATTTCCAACAGTTCCTAGTCGAATTCATCGAATGAGTTCAAATGTTACACGAAAATTTCAATGCTTCCGAACGAACGTTGACCGTTCAATTCCAAAGAGTCCATTTGGAATTTGATCGGCGCGCAAAATAGAGGGTACAAGATTTTTAAAGAGGTTCCCGAAGTCGCCATCTTTAATACTTTCAAGGGGACAATAGAGCCCCCGCGGGAAAGCGTTTGCATTCTGCGCGAATATTGCATGGAAAAAGTGGGATCCTTTAGAGAGATCGTGAAATTCACCCGGCGATGCAGCCAAGAGAAAGACGTCTTTTTCATTCACCGCACGAATACATGCATCCGCGGAGTCTAAGCCTCCGTACAAATTCCTCGACGGTCCGATGTCTCTTCCCGCTGACAAGAAGTATTTCTATTCGTCCTCTTTTTGCATATGCATCCCTGCATTCCGGAACATCTGGTATTCGTCACTGTCGTCGTCTCGCGACCGATCTCGGCTATTCTGCATCGGTGAACCTCAAGGAAATTCCGCGCTGGTTAAGCACGAGTTTCCGTGGACTCGTTAAAAAATCAACCGACCAACCCGTTGCGAGAGAAATAGTTAACTAGGTTATCAACTATGAGATTCTTCATCTCAAACGTAGATAATGGGCGATCGGAGACGATTTGTATTGGGAACGATGACGATAATGTAATTCGAAAGAAACCATTAAAGTTCTCTTGCTCACCGAAAACTAGATTGACTGTTGCAGTCACAAATATGTGGAATCAGGAGCGATGACACAGCTGAAGATGCCAATGAATATATAATGCAGAAATGACAAAATGCGAATTCAATAGATTTCATTTCTGCAAACCAGAGAAAGGAATGTTTGCTCATTGTAGTGTACAATTAGAGCATTTTCTGCAAAGAGTAAAAAACGTAAAGTCGCTTTCGAATGAAATGTCATCAACAAGTTGAATGCCCAAGAACGATGGTTATTCGAAACATTTCTGTACCATAAACATTCAACTAAATCAACGTGCATTAATAATACAATTCAATCAATGATTTAACATTACATTTCTTCCATTTTCCGTGTTTCGCTCAACGCGTTAACGACTTTCACCTACGTGATTAGACGCGTACAGAGTTACACTATTGAACGCTTCGAAAAGAATTCGACGACCGAATTCAAGGAAAATCCGCGAGCACTAAGTTCAGATTAGATGAAACTGATTCCGAACTGCTGGAACGATCTAATTGCCGGCAGGTATACGTGTCATCGATCGGAGTCAACAGAGCCGTCAATGGCGTCGACTCGGTCCGCACAATGGCAGGCGTCTCGGATGTTTTCCTAGTGAAATCAAAACTCGGGAGCCAGGTTTTCAGCTTTTTGCGGTGCTCGACTGTTCGCTGGCCTTTTAAGGAGATTGTCGGCTAGCTACCTGTACGCCTATAGAATTGTATTCTTTTGTGCCCCGGGGGCATATTCGTGCGCTCTCGCGGGGACAGCCTCTGTCTGCGAGGCAATAAAAGCTCAAGGCCTCGTCCCGATGCCTAGATCCTTCTTCCATCGATCCGTGTTCATCGCAGCTGACACGTATTTCACGGTGAAACGTTGTGACAGGTGTTAGACGGTAATCGATTATCCCTGCTGTGGTACCGTTTCGCTCGTTGCGTCCTCATTGCCGGCACAATGGCGCACTGACTTACGGCCGCGCGTGAAAAAACAGCCCCATAAGCCGGATTACAGGTCGGCTCGGGGAAAAACTTGCCGGAACAGGTGAGGGATCGGGAACCTAGAACGGTTCGAGACCTTTGAACGCGAATCTGACTTTCTTCGGAAATTCGCTGGATCTCTTGCGAGTCATTAACCCCTTGCCCTATGATTTCTTCCTGAACTGTGAACGATCCAGCGACTTTGTTTTTAATAATTTATCGGAAATAAGAGAAAATTTTAGGCTTGTTCTATGTCAACGTGTGCTCTAACGTATACTCGTCGACAACAGAGAAATAGGAGTCACGTAGGAAATTAAGCCTTTATGGACGAATTTCGACGTCCGAGATCAAACTTTGATATTTCGAGTACCGAGTTGAATGATTTAATAACTCAAACAGGGATCAGTGCTTTCCTTTCTCTCGATTGTTTAAGCATATGATATATGATTTCGAAAAGGATTAATTTTTGAGTTTATGTAAAATACGCTCGAAGCTTCGACTCGACCGCGACGAGAGAATCGCAGGTTTGACGCGTAACCGAGCCGCGATCGCAATCGCGAATGATCGATCGAGGAGAAAGTTGCGGCGAACTATCGCGTTATAGTCCAAGTATTTAACGGCCGCGAATAACGAAAATTCGACTCGGCTGCCGAACTAAGGTGAACGAGCGAACTTCCACAATAAGACTGAACACCGGCGCGCCGTGGAAGCGGCGTATTATCAGCTGAATGGAAAACAATGGCGGTATCGATCGACAATTTGCGGGCTTCGATTCCATTTGTGTGCGCGCGGTATGTGTAAGCGGAAAACACGCGAAGCACAGCCCTCGCGAGCCGCACTTTCGCGATTTAAGCGCCGACGAACTAACAACTTACCTCGCGCGCCGTGATTCCCGGAACATATTTCACGAAATACCAATAAACCGGAAAATTATCTTTGCAGATTGTCCGAGAACCTCGCGTGCAGACTGTCGCGCTCGGAATTCCACGAACTAACGTTTCAATTAATGTAACAACTTCAACACGTTGTGTGGACTGTTGCTGAACTCTGGGAACTTAAGTCCTGAAATTTGTTTTTTGGATTTTTTAATGAAGTTTTGTGTTTCGAGCAATGTGTCGATAGTATCTTGGAGAAATAGTGAAAGAAATAGAGACGATTGTTTGAGAACATCTCTGTTACAAATGATGCTATAATTTTGTGACGTTCGACTAGAACCTGCAATAATGCAAATCGAATGATTTAATATCGTGTTCTTCCATTTTGTATTTTGCTTTTTAAAATTCCGGCGTTCGATGTGTTTATGATAGATCATACGGAAGACACACGAAATTCTGAGAAAACTAAAGGAAATTTAGGTCAGATACTTCCAACTATAAAATGCAATGTGTGCACAGAAAGTATTGTTTTCAAAGAAAGAGACATTAAGGGCGACAAGATGGCGCTCCTCGGTTCGTAGAATCAGATATTATTTATTTCTTTTCCTTCTAATTATCAATTTATGCACAATATGACAGAATTAGAAGCGACTAAATTATCTAAAAGAATTTTCGAAAGGAGAGTAGCAAAAAGAAAAAATTGACGCAAAAGAAATATTTTAATCTGATTGATCTGACTGGCACTACTTCGTCATTAATAATTCATTGTAAAGAGACTAGTTGTATATTCTATGTTTATGTTTGCTAAGTATAACAATTGATTGCAGCAGAATATTTATTTCGAATTCGAATTAATCGATTCATGTTTGTTAAATTCTGAAAATCTTCGTTAAAAATGAGAATCAGAAGCGATTAAATTACCTAAAAGCATAGCAAAAAAAAGAGAAACGATCGACGTAAGAGAAATATTTTAATCTGCTCGCAACGCGGAAATGTGGCAGAGAGCGGGCAGCGCGCGGGGGTGGCACGGCCCTGATCAAACAAACCGTCCTCGGAGGGCGAAATATAATTAGATAAAACGTAAAACTGCCGCGATACGGCCGAACGGGATGTTAAAAAACCGCTGGAAAGCAATTTGACGCCACAGAGTAGATGCATTGGGACGCTTTGAAGCCATAAATTCGTAGAGGAGAGGGCGAGGGCGCGACTACGGAGAGAGAGGCGGCCGTCCAATCGGACGTCGCGCTCGGCTTGCTCGTTCATGCATTTCAACGCTTGCAAATCATTCATTCTGACTCATTGTCGGGAGAAGTCGGCCGCTATACGTGCACCGTCACACCGGCAGAATGCTCCCGCCGATGAAATTCCATGGCGAACGCGCGAGCGCGAGCGCGAGAGGGTAGTGCGAGCGAGCAAGACCGCGTTTGCCCTTGAATATTTATCGTTTTCCGTGGAATCAAATTCTATAGCAATGAATGTACCATCAGTCCCGGCTAGTCTCCGCTGGAAAAACAGAATCACAATCGAGTTTATTTAAATTAAAGCAACTCGAGCGTTTTTTGCTCGGCTTTTTCGTTTTATTCTCGGATCGCCGATTGAAAATTTGTGAACTTTGACTGATGGAGGAGTGAGATTTGGGAGTGTTTGTTTAGTTTGTTTAGTTTGTGTAGTTTCTTTGGTGATTTGGAAAAGCTTTGTGATCGAAGTTTATGGATGTGTAGGTTCTTTAACGTTGAATGCCATGGGTCACCAGTGTTCACTCAATTAACCCCTTAACGCAGAGATTTTTTGAAAAAAACTGACCAAAAAAAATCAATTTTGATATACTGCACTTTTGTTCCATGGAACAAGGTTGTATTTTATTCTTGAATAAATAAGTGTCATAGCTTACAATCCCATGTAAATGATAAATATCAATAAAACGATTTTTCTTCTTTGCTTTCGCATTGTTATTTTCACAGTTTGGCCTGTTTAGCGCGCTCGAAGGAACTCGTGCGTGCAAGTTAAGGGGTTACTGTTTATCTTCGTATCAGCTAAAATTCGAAGTGTCTTCGATCGATTTTCCGGTCGCAGGGAAAGTAAATAATTCCCTGGCTGCCGGGGGTTATACATTTTCAATGAAAAACTATGCTGAACGCGAGTCCCTCAAAGTTCCATCTCGCCACGTGCGCAACGCCGCAGACATGTGGTGGAATGACGAAATGGAGCGGCAGGGTGGCTGAATGGGAAGGTGCGGATGGTCGATGAGGAGCAGCCTTGAGGGGTCGAAAGCTTTCGCTAATTAGAAACCGTGGAATAAACGTAAATTCTCTAGTCTTTCTCTTGTTTCCACTTCGAGCAACGGCTCGAATAAAAATTGCCGATAGTCTAGCAGCTGAAAACTTTCTGCAACAATTAATATTGGGGCTGCCTGAAATAATACTATAAAACTGCAAATAAAACTATAAAACTGTGCGTTAAGGGGTTAAACACGAGTTGTACTGTGCAAACTGTCGCTCAATTTTCTTATGAATGTAATAATCAATTGAGAAGAAAGTTTTAGATCTTTATTCTTCGTTCTTTGATTTATAGTTCATCATTTGAGACTTTTATGATTGGTTGATACGTTAAATGCTATGGAAATCTCAAGCTTTCTGTTGGATTCTTCTGTGCCAAGTAAAAGCAGGAATGATTCTTAATTATTTCACGTTGCAATATCTTCATTACACTATTATCAACTTAGTTACATTATCTAATATTCTCATTCACATCAAATCAATCAATCTGTAATCAAAATTGCAGTAGTATATAACGATTTCTTAGTCATTCAGTTTCCTTAACTCAATTTACTTACAGCAGTAATCAAAATTGCACTAGTATGTTATTTCCTAGTCACTCAGTTTCCTTAACTCAATTTGCTTATGCAGTAATCAAAATTGCACTAGTATATAACGATTTCCTAATCATTCAGTTTCCTTAACTCAATTTACTTATATAGTAATCAAAATTGTACTAGTATGTTACAATTTCATAGTCATTCAGCTCATTCTACTCAATTTACTTACAGTAGTAATGAAAATTGCACTAGTACGTAACAATTTTCTAGGCATTCAGTGTACTCTACTCAATTTACTTGCAGCAGTGATCAAAATTGCACTAGTATGTTACAATTTCCTAGTCATTCAGCTCATTCTACTCAATTTACTTACGGCAGTAATGAAAATTGCACTATGTTACAATTTCCTAATCATTCAGTTATTTAACTCAGTTTACAGCAGCAATGAAAATCACACTAGTATCTTACAATTTCCTACTCATCCAATTTCCTCAACTCAATTCACTCCCAGCAATAATAAAAATACAATTACCAAACAACTCCAAAACATAAAAATACCAAAGAAACGCCTCAGACGAAAAAAGAGAAACGAACCGACAGCAACCCATGAAACTAAAGTCGCAGGCGTCGCGGAGGCGGAAATCAAGAACGCGGCGGAGGAACAAGGGGAAGAGAAGCGAAGCGAAGCCCTAAGGTCGATGCTGTATCTGTTCCTGAACGTTTCTGGGCACCGCGCGCGAGTATGTGGGCAGGGTGGGTGTGCCTCGTTTTAATTTTAGTCCCGTGACAGGCTGCTCCCGCGAGGGAGAGATAGGTGGCGTTGACCCGACAACGTAACCTACAAATATTTCCTTCTTTCTCCCACCGAAAAGCGTCTCGCTCGGCCTGGAGCCGCGCGTACACCCCGGGCGATGCATCAACCGAAATCCACGGCCGGTCTTATGTTACTCGACCGATCTTTTGTTCCACTCCTTCCCCCTCTTTACGCTCTGGCGGATTTTCACGAGGCGATCGTGCCCCAAGAGGCTCAAGGTGCACGCTGAATTTCTGAACATGTGAATTATTCTCGACGCGATCGAATATTTTGATAAAGCGCGTAAAAGTCGGGTAGGAGAGTGGAACAGGTTTGAGTTGGTTTTGTTTTTTGGCGGATTTTGGAATTTTGGAGGAGATGACCCTTGCGTTACGATGGTGAGAGTTGTGAATGTTTGAAGTTGAATTTAGGAGATGAGTATTACTCGATTCTTAGGAATTTTAAAGAATTACTCGATTCTTATGAATTTGAATGAAGTATTACTCGATTCTTGTGAATTTGAATGGAATATTGCTCGATTCGTAGGAATTTGAATGGAATATTGCTCGATTCGTACGAATTTGAATGAAATGTTACTCGATTCTTATGAATTTGAATGAAATATTACTAGATTCTTAGGAATTTGAATGAAATGTTACTCGATTCTTATAAATTTGAATGAAATAGTACTCGATTCTTATGAATTTGAATGAAATAGTACTCGATTCTTATGAATTTTAATGAAATATTCTTCTTCTGTTATTAATTATATTGCAGGGCAAACGTAGACGTAGAATATGAATACAATTTTCTCTTTTTTCAATCAATTATTACTGACAAAGTTGTTGTATCGATCACAGTTAATTCCAACTTAACAAACGTACAACATTCCATTACGCGTTGAGTTTCTACAGTAGAATATTCGCAGCGTTTCCATTTGTTTGTGGTTTAACACTAAAACTAAACGGCTCAAAATCACCCACTCCTGATTCCTTCTTGCAATTATTAAAAAGACAAATGTTTCTCTGAGAAATCAGTAGAGAAACTTAAAGAGTTAAAAGTTACAGTAAAAGTTAAAGAAACAAACAGTTAACAAATTCTTCGAATATACGTCCGGAGTTGAACAAAACGCACCGAACAGCCACGGAACTGATTACCTAAGCATTGTCTCGGTTTTGTGCTGCGTTAAATTCACGTCGCGCAGGCTACAAACGATCCAGCTTGCTGCGTTTGTCATACACGTCTGCAAGACACAGGATTACCCACTTAACACGGAACCTTTGCGTGTAAGAACAATCGTGAGTTACAACAGCGCGACATTCGCGGAAATTACCGCACTCGGGTTCGAGACTTTTCAGATCTGTCGACGTCCAAGACACGGTTCGTTACCGAAAATTAACTGGTTACGAAACTTTTCGAAGCTCGTCTAATCTATGTCATTGTCTAATTTGTTTAGACGTGTTTAAACGCGTTCCGAGCTCCATTATTATTACGTTAGCAACTAGAAATGAGCGGTTGATGTGAATAAACATCGGTATCTACTGTGTGCGACGATGTTTTAGCACTAGAACTAATGAGCAATAAGGCTGAGCTGTTTATTTGTTATAAAAATAGGGAAAGATGATTTCTAGAGGTTCGAAGAAATTAATATTGCGCTTACACAGGTGAAAGAATTTATTTTTAAGTTAATAATGACGAAAGATGGCCTTGAAATCGGCCATCTTGGGCATTGCTATAGTTTCAAATTAATAAAAATGTAGTTTTACAATTTTTAAGCATAACAATTGGGATTTTGTATTAATATAGCTTAAATAAACAATTCTGAATTGACTCATAGATGCAAGAATTTATTTTTAAGTTAATAATCGCGAAAGAACCTTGAAATCGGTATTTTGAGCATTGCTATAGTTCTAGAATAAAAATGTAGTTTTAGAAGTTTTGAGCATAACAATTGGGATTTTGTATTAATACAGCCTGAATAAACAATTCTGAATAGCCTCACTGCTTAGCAAAGTAACTAATAATATTTTAGCTTGGTCGGAGAATTAAACTGGTGAGAATTTCAATTAGCATAATAAATATGAATATTTATCTGCCGGATATTGATTTATTTATCTACAGTTACGAATATTTCGAGTTGACAGTAGATATACATCCACGGTAAATATACAATTTTTCCCCACCGGGGATTAATAAAAATAAAGTACTGCTCGCAAATATAGTTACCGAGCAAATAAAATTGCAAGTTTATTTTAGTGTCGATTTCCAATTTTAAGGTTAATACCGATTGCAGCGGCGAATGCATTCGTTAACTCGAAGCTACACTCGTACCTGATTAAAGAGAAAATTAATTTGTGAT
Organism: Nomia melanderi; assembly: GCF_051020985.1. Classification (NCBI taxonomy): domain Eukaryota; kingdom Metazoa; phylum Arthropoda; class Insecta; order Hymenoptera; family Halictidae; genus Nomia; species Nomia melanderi. Next base: position 24,423,019 of record NC_134999.1, on the reverse strand, counting down.
TTAATATCGCGTAAGTAATTCACTAACACTACCGAGCAATTGGATTGACTCCCAATTTTCCAAGTTCGAACAATGTGTTCATTGAGATTCAAAGGAGTTGTTCAGGCAAATACGCAAATGTAATTAAAAATCCGCTAGAATGCTTCATAATTTAAACATCAAGGACAAAGAATCTTTGAAATATACGAAACCTTCAAAAGATGAAGCTAAATTATATATCAATTCCTTAATTAATAGAAGGAACCGAAACCACGTGCTGATTTCTTGCTATTCCAGTAACTCAATTAACCCTTTGCACTCCAGAAGTTTTTTACCGGAAATATTCAATATTTTCTAATGAGATACAGACATTTTCTTAGATTGAATGAAGAAATATCACATGTATCAAGGAAGAGAACTATTTCCTTCCAATATTTCGTACATTGGTGCATTGTACAAAGTTTAATATTAAATATCAAAGTTTACAGTTTTACCATGTCAAATCAGTTAAAGTATAATTATCGGCGACAGAGGAATAATCCATTGAATTCAAACAAATCGAAGAATATTTATATCTGTTAGATTTTCGACATCTTCACGCTTTAAGCGCCAATCACTGATGACCGCGTCTGAGCCAATCCGTGAACAAAATGGCGTATGGCACAAAGACTAGCCAACTCTGTTCTCTACAAACCTTTGATTTAACCCTTAACGGACGAGGATTCATCAAAATATACAAAACCTTCAGCAGATGAAGCTAAATTACCGATTGCTTAAACAATCAAAAAAAAGGAAACTACGTACTAATCTCTTGCTGTTTCAATAACTAAATCATTTGTTTGTTACTTAGAGCTCCAACTATGAAAATTCGATCTCTCTGTAATGTCGACATCCGTCCGCAAAGGGTTAAAGTGTAATTATCGGTGACAGAGGAATAATACATTGAGTTCAAACAAATCGAAGAATATTTATATTTGTTAGATTTTCAAAATATTCACGAGACAAGATATAAGGCAAGGGATTAAGTGATGATCAAGAATCACTGATGACTATTGAATAATGAATCGAGTAATGAATCCAAATAATAATACATTGAATCCAAATAAATCGAAGAACATTTCTATCCGTTATATTTTCGAAATCTTCAGAAACGCCAGCTGAACCCGATCGGAACGACTGCGTATCGTTCGACGGGAAGGTTAAATTAGGAATTGCCGCACTCGGTTCCCCCGTGATCGTTAAGAATTCTCCCATGACATCATCCCGGTGATTACAGCTCGCGGATAGAGCGCACGACACAGATATAAAGAGGCGAGCGTGCGCGTCAGTGTGGGTCTCGTCGGTGCGCGTTATGGTTCGCGTGTGACGCAACGGAGTCGAAATTATCTCGGGATTTGAATAGTGGCGGAGAAGTTCTAGTTTCCCGCGGGCGATCCACGGTTCCACGTTTTTGTCGCGCTTTTACGGGAAGAAGAGACCGGGAGCCACGGAAATAAAAGCCAGAAAACCGTGTTGTATAGAGTTACAACCACCACGCGAAGGAATTCTATTTATACGGGTTTCGTGTTGGTCCCACGCCAGCAGGGGAATCGCATTTATATCAAACACGCCCGTTAATTTACAATCGCCGCAGAAGCGTGGATCTACGCGCGTCGATCCGGCCGCTCGTAAATCGTTCCATGGATCCGTCCAGAGACGGTCACACACGACGCCACCGGCAGATATACGCCCTTCTAATCGCGGTATTTCTGCCAACGTGTCGTCGCGAGGCCTCATCCAGGACAACATAATCGCGCCGATCCTGCGGTTGCCACCGGCAAACTTATCGGCCGGCCCTGGATCGATAAGCCGAGGACCCCCCACGGACGCTTCATTTTTTAACGATCAACCTACTGCTCCGTTGCCTGGTCTTTTTGCCATTTGGCTAAAGACGACGCGTGTTTGCTCGAGGAATTATGGAAAGTAACAGTTTATTGCATGAGAAAGTAGAAGGAAGTTTTAATTTGTTAACTAAAAACTTTGTAATGAAAGTAAATGAACGATCAAATTTCTAGCTTAAGAATAATCACATTTTAACACTAAACTTACCGCAAGGCTCGGTTGCCTGTTCTTTTTGCCATTTGGCTAAAAACGACGCGTGTTTGTTCGAGGAATTATTCAAGATCATAATTTATAGCGTGGGAAAATAGAAGGAAGTTTTCATTTGTTAGTGGACTGTATGAAAGAGTGAAAACTTTGATCAAGTTTCTAGCTTAAGAATAATTACATTAATATTAGGACTACCAGACGGATGAAAATGAGTCATTCTTGATTTCTTCTTTTTGCAATTATTCTGAAGACATCTGATGTTTCTCGGCGAAGTTATTTAAGATAACAGTGTATAGCATTGAAAACTAGAAGTAATTTCTAAAACTAGAATATATATTAATATCAGGAACTACTAAAAATAAATAAACAATCAGATTTCTATCTTAATAACTTGTACTTCCTTTTCCTAAAATAGATTAATCTTTGATTTCCTTAGAATTTCTTCACATAGACGTTAACTACGTAAGATATAGATAAAAAATACAAAGTTCCCCAGCTCTTCCTTTAATAAAATGTGAAAAGATAATAATGAATAACAGATACAGTTCTCTAACCACTGATGCATCTATCTAAATACAAAATCTAATACAACTCTATTATCTGATCTCAACTGTATACTTTCCGTTCGCGAAAAAATCGATAAGATTTCAGGGAACCAGGGAACGTTATAAAATGTTTAAACCGGAGACACGGAAAATAAACTCGGACGGTTCGCGGTAGACTAAGGAAAACGTAAATTCCTCGCAAGATACGTAATAAGCAAAATAAGGAACAGTATGGCATCAAATTACTCTACACGCTTGGCCCAGTTTAGTCAGAAAATCCTACGTCATTCGGTATACAGTTCCATTTCAGAAGCAAATGAAAGAAATCTACGAGTCTTTAGTAACGGGACTTTTTTCTCGTAAACCTCCGCGTACTTTCAACAATCATTTTTTCAGCTGCTTCCGCCTCGCGTCGTTCCTATGCGTATTAACTACGAAGTAATCCTGTGGTGTGGTTATAATTGTTATTCGTTACAACTCCTTTGATCAGTCATTCGATTGAACTCGGAATTGTAGAATTAAAAATTAAAAATCAACACGAAACGTAAAATCATGCCTCTTAACACAAACTACCAGTTAAATTGACTTTAAAATTCATTTATAGAAACTCAAAAGTGCATTTATTAAGGCTTTAATTGGTTTACAATTTAGTCTTTGTATCGCTGAATCAATTTCTTTAATCAGTTTTCAGAGGAACACCTGTTTTTAATTTCCATTTTGAGCGTCTGGTAGTTTCAGTGTTATTTTATGCGAATGTTATCGATGTTTCATCGGGTAATCAAATATTATCGAGTGCAAAGGGTTAAGGACAAAATAGTTCTGTTGACCTTTAACACTAAAACTACCAGACGCGTGAAAATGACCCATTTCTGGCTTCTTCTTGCAATTATTAAAGACAAATGTTTTTCTGAGGAATTATTAGAGAAGTTAGTAATGCGGAAAGTGAATTGTAAATCACAATTTCAAAATGTCGATTTATCTGATCGGTAATTTTAGTGTCAAATACGATGGAGTTGTAAGATTTCGAATTCAGACGATTTACAACAGATCTGGCTAGAAATTAGATGAAAAAATTAGTGCGAGGAACAGAAGTGTTTTTGAATGTTTCTTGCGTCGAAACGTACCACGGAATTTAATGGCAAATTGAGAGTCGCCACTTGATTTAATATAACAAAACTATGAAGCTGAATATTTAGTACTTCAAATTGAACTTCGTATTGCTATGTGAAATATTTAAATAAAATAGCTTCGCTTAATTTACGTGTGAATCGTTAGATTAGTTTCGAACAATGTCGAAAATGTTGGATATTTCCAATGGAAAACTTTCGAGTGCAGAGGGATAAAATTCTGTCTGTTCATTTAATTCTGTATCAATTCCTATATTAATTGGTTCTCAATGTTCCTTTTGGTTCTTCCAAAAGCAATTAATCATCTAATTCGCATTCTCCAGTTATTTAACTTTTCCCAAACAATAACAGAAAATAAGCATAGAAGCTTAATTAAATTGGAATCATGTAACCAACATTACAATACACTATCCGTGACGTCACTTCAGCGTTAGACACGCGAATATCGTCGATCGATTCTTCTAGAAAGCTTATTCTTCGCGTCGGTATTTATAGTTCTAGTTTAATCTCTCGCAGCGAGGATTTCGAATGGTAATCTGTAAATTACGTTTCCGCTCGCGACGTAATAAGGGTATAAGTGATTTTGTATCGAGAAACTCCATCGAATCGGAAATAACATAAACGATCATCGTTTTTATCGATTACGAGAACGCTGCCAGAGATATTAATCGATCAAAGATACTCGATTCGATTTTATTAGACACTCGGATCCACGGTATGCATACTAATTACCGGATTAATGATCGAGAACAAGTTTTTCTTAAGAAAATTCACTCGTAATTGCACGTTTCTCGATGACATTTATATCGGCGGAACTTTTCCCGCTTGAATGGACAGTGGGATCCGTAAATTGCACAACGGATCATTTTCCTTCTACTCGATCACCTTGTTTTAATGCGACGTAGTGTGTTCTCGGTGATTTTCGTTCACTAATATCATTGAAAATCATATAATATCGTTAGTCTCGTTTGAAACGTATTCGATGATAGCAAAGATGTCTGTTCGTTCACTAGTATCATTGAAAACTGTACAATGTAACTCACTTTTGAAGAAACCTGATGTCAAGGGTCAATCTTTCTAATCTTTACCAAATGTTACTATATTTATTATGAAAATTTCAATAATCCGCATGTCATTCTTGAACCTCTTACTGAAAATTCTGAGAGTTGTCTTATAATTCTGTTTTCTACTTAACACTAGAATTTATTTACATTTGTTTGTTTCACAGTTATTGATACCATAAAAGCATCGAATATTTGAAATGATTTTGGAAATAGTTTTACTATACTCGAGTACTACAATGAATATCCAAAGAAACTTACAATTTTTATAGAGATTATCAATCGTATTAAATGCTCAGTTCTAGTGTTAATGAATTTTGTTTATTAATATTTCCGAGTAGATTTCGAAACAGTCTAGAGGTTCATTTATATAACGCGAGGAAACGTGTAAATCTCGGAATAAACGTCGAGTGAAAGTCTTTCGTAAGAAATAATGAATTTCAGTGTTCGCGAGTTTTCGTTTGAAAACGTTGGCCGACAGTGTGTGTTCGTGCGGTGGTAAATGAACGCTGTTGCTAGGCATTAACGCAACATTTTAACCATGGGCCGGCCTGTCCATTACACTGACCAATCGTGTACCGGAATAGATTCGCAGGCCATTGCAGCGGCCTTTACCAGCGATAGGCTTAATCTGGAGTGAGGCTATTTGACGAACTCTGCGGATATTAGAAAGGAAGGTGTAATTTTCTATTGTACTGCTGCTTGTAATATACTTTCAATTCGAATGAACCGAGTAATATATATATATATATATATATTTGGTGAAATATATGTTGAACATTTCTTCAATCTTTTATTTCCTTTCTTAGTATAAAATTTCGATGTGGAGAATAATTTTGGGGTAGTTTCTTTAAGATTCATTCAAATATTTAATATTATGCTGCAATTTTCGAGCCTAGAGTTCAAAGGGTTAACGTTTTATTTAATCTATTATGCCGATTGGAGGTGTACGAGGTTTTCGAAGGTTCTCTTTTGATGATTGTTTGGCAATCGTTGGCTGTAATGGTGTTTCCAAGCTGTGGATATCAAAATTAACCCTCTGCAATCGAGAGGTTTTTTATTCCCCACCTAATTCGAGGTAGCAAATTTATAAAATTTTAAATTCAATATTAACACTAGAACTACCGTGTGTTTAATAGGATTATTATATAATTCCCATAGAAATTGTAACAACAGATTGTTTCCAGTTTCTTCGGACATTCGTTATAGTAGTCAAGTGAAACTATCCATTTTCAAGAGAATTTTGAATATTCGATGCCTTTAAGATATCGATAATTGCGGAACAAACAAATTAAAATCATTTTGACTGGCACAGTAGTTCTAGTGTTAAGTTGTGTGCAACGTATCAATGCGTGAAACATCGAAATAAAATAGTTCTGTCCCTTGACCCATTGCACTCGAGAGGTGACTCTCAGTCACCGATTTGATTTGCAAAATTATAGTCTTATATATAATATTAAGCTTCGAATGATGCATCGATACAAGGAATATTGAAATAAAATAACTTTTCTTCTTAATTTATATATGTTCCTCGTTAATTAGTTTCAAAGATCGTCTGTACCTCATCGAAGAATATTGAATATTTCTAGCGAGAAACTTTCGAGTGCAAAGGGTGAATTTATATAAGATAAGCAATCGCGTTAGTTGTGAAAAATGTCGTTACTATTTAATCAGAAAGTAATGGGGTAAAAAGGGTTAACTGGTAGAATAGACCATTCGGAAGGATGAATTCATCGATTCGTCGAGTATTAAATAAATTATGTGTTTCACGTTCTCGCAAGCTTGAAACAATCAAAATTTCTGTTGAATTCTACTGTATTGCTGGGAACCTGGCGCTCGTGACGTCACAGAGCGAAACATATTAACCCTTCGCACTCGAGAGGTGACTCTCAGTCACCGATTTGATTCGCAAAATTATAGAAATATTCGGTTAAAACGCGATTATTTCGCCGAAAGTTCCGAGCGGCGCGGAAGAAGTCAACCGAAATGACGCGTGAACGCGTCGATTGCGTCCCACGCGTATTCCTCGTGGGTTCCGAACGCATCGAATTTCAGAAGCTCCGTGGGCGTGTCCCACTGACATTCCGACCTCGGTGTCTTTTATCCTATTGAGCTCCGACCCTTTTTCACGCGGTCGTCCTTGTTTCCATTTGTTTACGGCGATCGCAGGAAGTCGCGCCTACACCGGAGGATCGGCTCGAAATCGAACTCGTTTCTTTCCCTTTGTTTTCGACGCGTGAATGGATACACTCCTCGCGATTGATTCGGCTCGCGAGCGTGCACCGCGATACGCGTATCGCTACTCCGTTTTATTACTCCGGCCTGATATTAAATCAGCTATCCGCGCTGGTAATTCATTCTTTCCATTTGCCCACGCGGCTATCGATGCGGTCTTAACGAGCGAGTTAATCTGCAACCCGACCGAGCAACGCGGACGTTCTTCGGTGCGTTGCGCGCTCTGGACCGCGCCATTTTGGACGTTTTTGGGAGATTAACCCTTTGCGAACAAATGTCGACATTCTGGAGAGATTAGCAAATGATTTAATTAGCAAACAACAAAATATTAGCACGTAGCTCCCTGTTTTCCTGTTAATTAAGCAATCGATGTATAATTTAACTTCGTCTGACGAAGGTTTTGTACGTTTCGAAGAATCTTCGGCCGCGAAGGGTTAATTAGGTCTTAGGAGATAGGTATATGTTGTATGTGTTGATTGCGTGGTGAGAAATGGTTTTCATGATAGTGAAAACGTGTTCAGTATCGCCGATTTATGTGTTTATAGTAGTTAGAAGAGATAATTGATTAAATGAAGAACTAGCAATTTCTTCTTTGTCTAAAACACTTCGTTACAAGGGAAAATGTGGTGTAGTTTGCTTGATTGTATTTGGGGCAATCATAGTTTAGCAATGGTCAGGTTGCAGATAATTAGCTTCGTCATTTTCTTGGAGAAGTTTCTTGACACTATAATTACAATGTGTTGATTGGAACCAACGAAAGAGTGAAATTTCAAATTCAATATTAAATTTTCTATAATACACGCAACATCGAAATGAAATAGTTGTTACTTAATTTAACTATTTTCTTATGTTATCAAAAATATCATTGATATTTCATTAGAAAATAATGAAGATTTGTTGAGAAAAATGTATTAGGGTTAATATTCTTTGAAAGAAAGAATAATTAATATTCTATTGAGAATAGTGTTAAGAATATTATTAAGAATAATATTAAGAATATTATTAAGAATAATATTAAGAATAGTTATAGTGATATGAAGAATAGTTAATATTCTTGGAAAGAAAGAATAATTAATATTCTATTGAGAATAGTATTGAGAATATTATTAAGAATACTATTAAAAATAATATTAAGAATAGTAATAGTAATATTAAGAATAGTTAATATTCTTGGAAAGAAAGAATATTAATGTTGTATTAATTGAAAATAGTATTATGAATACTATTAATAATAATAATAATAATAGTAATATTAAGAATATTAATAGTAATATTGAGAATATTAATACTACTAAGTATATTAATACTACAAGTACTACTAAGAATATTAATACTATTAAGAATATTAACAGTAACACTAACAATACTTAATATTCTCTAAAAGAATAATTAATACTCCATTAACAATACTATCAACAGCAACACTAACATTAAGAACACTTAAAATTCCTCGAACATTAATTACAAGAACACCGAGCACAAGGATCAAGCAATAGCAATACCAACGATAATCCCCCAAATTGATCTCCCTTTGAAAGGCCAACCCGAGTCAAAGTTACCCGAGCCTCGCGAAGTTGTTGCACGCCCCGAAACCTTTCCACGTCTGGGATTTATGGTCGAAAAAATAAATGAAAACTATAAGTCGCGACAGCAACCCTTCGAAACTGTAATACCCCGGGAGAAGATTAAAGTCGCAGATAACAAGGTCGCATACCTGCTCGCGTCGGAATGCGAAGGGAACGAATAACCTGAGAACACCTTGCACAACCGAGACCAACGCATCCCCTGATCGCGGAAAAGAATCTCCGGTACAGTGTCGCGCGAAAACTTCTCGATCCTATCGAAAAATCGGCGCGCCTCGCGCGCGATCACTCCGTTCCCCTCTGATTATACTAAAATTCAAACGGAACCATCGGAGTGAATATTATTCCTTAATCAAGGAAATATATGCTTAGAATTTTTCTCCTTTTCCAATGAATTATTAAGGCAGCCGTATCGAGTTGAGAAATATTTCGTAGGTCAAGGGGTTGATTATAACACTGACGCTACCAGAGTCAAAATGACCTGATTACCTGATGACCTGATTGATAAAGGGTTAACCCTTAGCACTCCAGGTTGTTTTGTAATCTATCAGCGACTGCAACTGATTTTTATAGTATCTCCAGTGAAAATGAGAAATGCAATATTTTTTCGATCTATTTTCCTTAGTAGAAAATTTGGATGTGTAAAGTCTAATAATTTTAGGGTCGTTTAAAAATATTGGCAATATTGAAGACAGAGATCAGGGGGTTAACTGTTCGAACAGCAAGAAATCGGTACAGTTTCCTTATTCTCTATGATTTAAGCATTCAGTGGTTAATTTAGCAGAATTTCTGTTTTTGCTGTCCGCAAAGGGTTGATACTGAAACTATCGAGCAGTCGAACTATTAACCCCTTGCCTTAGAATAACATGTCAGACACGTGAAGATTTTAAATAAAATTTAACGAGCAGAATATTACTTGATTCTTTGGAGTTCAGATTAAATATTATTCTTCCGTTATGAATGATTATATTTTAAAGCAGACATGGAGCTAAAATATACCTAGAATTTGTTTCTTTTTCTCAAATTATGAATGACAATGTAAATCGTAGAACAAGAGAGAGACTCTCAGTCATTTGATTGAACGCAGTAGAATTATAAAATGAAAAATTCAATATAAACTGTTCAGAAAGGTATTAACACATGAAACAGAAATAAAACAATTCTCCATAATTTATGCAAGATTCTTCTTTGTAAGTTCCAAATAGTATTAACGTTTCTTTAGAAAATAGTGAATTACAAGCATTCATTGTTTTCTGACGAAATATTAACAATATTATTTGCAACTTACATAAAGAAGCATCTTGCATAAATTATGTTTCATTTTTTAATACCTGATTCAACATTCTATGAATTTTTCAGTTTATTTCGCTGCGTCCAATCAAATTGAGAGTCGCCCCTCGCAAAGGGTTAATTCTTCGCGGACGGACGTCGGCATTTCGATGAAATGTTCATATTTAGAAGACTAATTCGCGAACAAATGATTTAATTAGTCGAATAGCAAGAGATCGGACCGCAGTTTCCTTTTCTTTTATTAATTATGCAATTGGTATGTAATTTAGCTTTATACGTTGAAGGTTTCGCATGTTTCGAAAAATTTTCGTCCGCAAAGGGTTAATCCTATCCAAAATGTCTTCCAAATAAATTCTATTACTTTCTCAATATCATTAAAAACAATCATTCACACTACTCTATCTTCCATTTCAAATAGTCAACGAAGCAAAAATGCAACAGAAATTCAAGGGGTGAAACTAGAACGAGCGTTTCGAAATGGTCGATAGTAAAATGCTCGGAGAAAGTAAATACGTCAAGGGGTTAATCACCGAGAAAGAATCGAACGAGTCAATTCTGGGATTAACTCGAATTCGGGGGAGAACGATGGAACGCGACGAACCCCGGAAGATGGCTGAGTAACGTAGCTTCCGGTGTCGTTCGTGGAAATACAGGGGAGTAAGTCACAATATTTATCACCGTGCACTTTAAAGAGCAACGAGTTCCTCGAGTGCTCCTCGGCGCGAAGCGATCCGATACGCTTCGGATTGGCGCAATAAAATTCGAGTATATCGGGAATTATACAGTGCTCTCGCAACTTTAACAGATTACTCCATGCGAGATCCTCTCGTCGATTATTAACGATTTTCACGAGTGACGGGGTAGTCGGTGTGTAATTTAAGGGGTAAACAAATTCTCCTTAGCGAAATTTAAATTTGACGAATCTGATTAGCGTTTGGAGAGGAAAAATGAAATGTGAGAGATCAACCCTTTGCACTCGGGGGTGAGTTAGTTGATTTGATGGAAAAGTATGGAGTTGAAAAATGAAAGTTTGTACTATGTATGTTTGAATGAATTGGATTTGTTGCTTGATTTATGTGTGGATTATTGGTAGATTTACAACGTTGTCTATGAATCAGTTAGTTGATTTGATGGGAAACTATGAAGTTGATGGTTAGTGTTTTAAATGGAAGTTTGTACTATGTGTGTTTGAATAAATTGGATTTGTTGATGATTTATGTGTGAATTATTGGTAGATTTACAATGTTGTCTATGTCTTGGGAAATGGTGAATGTTTATAGTGGAAAGATTGAGTGCAAAGGGGTGGCACTGGAACTACCAAGCAGTCGAGTTGATTTGAAATTATTGTATAAAAATTCTGAGTTTTCTATTGAGATTAAAAGCTAGTACAAGTTAGTAGACCAAGTTTTTCCTAAATTCTTCAGAAAAGCATCCATTTATCAATAATTGTGAAAGCATCCATCATGTGTCAATAATTTCAATAGTTGACTTATCAAAACCATTCCATGATAACTCCAATAGTCACCTATCAATACCAAAACCTAATACAAATTGTTAAATCAATTTCTTCGTAAATTCCTTATAAAAGTAACTACTACTTCTCAATAATTATAAAAGTTGACTTTTAAAAATCATTCTATACTGATTCCAAGAGTCACCTATCAATCCCAAAACCTACTCCAAATTACCCCAACTTCCAAAATCCCTCACAAAATCATCCCTCATTCCTCCTAATCAAAAAACCCACCACCATTCCTCACCAATTACAAAACTTTCCAAAATCATTCCACAACTCCAATAGTCACCTATCAATACCAAAACCTACTCCAAATTACCCCAACTTCCAAAATCCCTCACAAAATCATCCCTCATTCCTCCTAATCAAAAAACCAACCACCATTTCTCAACCATTACAAAACTTAACTTTTAAAAATCATTCCACAACAACTCCAATAGTCCCCTATCAATACCAAAACCCAATACAAATTGCTAAATTAATTTCTCCAAAATCCCTCACAAAATCATCCCTCGTCCCTCCTAATCAAAAAACCCACCATCATTCCTCACCAATTCCAAAACTTTCCAAAATCATTCCACAATTCCAACACCTATACCAAAACCTAAACTCTAACCCTCAAAATCCTCCAAACCACCCCCAATTCACTTCCAAATCCCAAAAAACGTTCCCAAGACGCACCTGGTAGTTCCAGTGTTAACACGTGGCTAATCGCCGTGGTAATCCGCGCGACGCGCGTCGCGCAGCGTCTTTAAATTTCGCAAAACCTGTGCAGTCTTTTATTTCATTCCGTGGCATTCTCCACGAGAATTTCAGTCGCGTTGGTAACCGATAAACTCGGCACACCGAGGAAAACCGCGCGGCCGAACCGGACAAACACTTTTGCACTTTTCCCGTGCGAGGCGAACGACGTAAAACGTAATTACAGTAGCGATGATGTCATCGGATGACGCCGTACCGTCTGAACTAGCCCACGCTCGACTCTAGAACGCATCGTCCGACGTGGGACCTACGGTTCGACGGAACTATCGTGAAATAAATTGGTACTACCTTGCGCCGGAACACGCGGAGGTATCAGCCTTGCTCTCGCCGTGATGTCGGTCACCGTGGCAAGACGTTCGGTCAGCCGTGGGTTCGTGTGATCACGTCGGGTACTCCTCACTTGTGGTAACGAACAACACACCAAAAATAGATATATGTATATATATATACAGGCTCTCTATATATATATATATATATCCTATTCGCCAGCACTGATATCCCGATGGCACGACTGCGTTTCTCCGACGTGCGACATATGCGAGAGAACTCCGGGCTCCTGCTCTCCGTTCCGTTACTCCCGAATATTCCGGCGAGCGCTCGCACTACGTTCCGACGACACAAACCCGCGGGGGAACTGGTTCTCACTTTAAAAACGCTGGCCCGGATGCTCGCTGAGCCGCTCCGCTGTTCCAGCTCATAATCCGCTTCTCGCGGGAGAGGGACTCGGTATTCCAACTGCGTAACTGGCCTGACGCTCCGCCGTGAACCACGCGCGACTGCGAGGGAGACCAAACGTACTGCGTGTAAGGCGGCGATGGCGACGGACGTCGAGGGACCGGCTGGTGGAACGGGGCGAGTGTATGCGTCTGACGGAAGCCTCGATGCGATTTTGTAAGAGGGTGAAAAGGTAAGGCGAGCGATGCTGGTTAGGCGACGGGATTGCGACTGCTCGCTGCTTGCTCGGCTAGCCGCTAGCGGGGGCCTGGCGCGACACCGACTGCCGACAGCGCCCCCTTTATCCCCCCTCCATCCGTACTCCCCTTCGCCCCACCAGCACGTTCCTCTTCCTTCTTGCTCACGTAGTGTGCGTCCGTTTCTCTCTGGATTTTCTCCTTTCCCCTTCGACTGTCGCAACTGGCACCCTCTAATTCGAACCCTCTCTTTCCGGTGACGCAGTGGCTCTTTCTCCATCTACCCTCTTTCCCCTCCCGCATATCGGCCCCCCGCGGAATATGCCGTGCCACGTCGCCGTCACCGACGAGGCACCAGCCGCCCCTCTACGCTCAATAAGCGAGCAACGCGCATGCGCCGCGTTGCCCCTCCACCCACGCCAGACGCCGTCTCGGTTTATCCTGCGCCGTCTGGCGACCCAGCCTCGCTTACCCTGAACCGGCACAGGTTAGGCTTGGCTGCGCATCGCCCACTGACTATCACGCTCGCGGCTGGAAGAAGTTTAGTCAATCTCCCTTTCGAGCTTCTTCTCCGACGCGCTCCGGGAAACAGAACTTCCAGCGTGTGTACCGTACACCGTAATCTTGTTTCTCCATGCGTTCACGCGGGGAGGAACATTCTTTAGATTCGATCTGCGGGAGAATGATAGCGGCAGATAGCGGGACAAGAGTGATAGAGCACGCTGCAAGGTCGCGGGAAGAGCTGATTGCTGGGTCAAGTTGCAGCGTATGGGGTTCGGAGTTAGTTAACTTACTATGGGTTTGGGTTCATGGGTTTTTGGATGACTCCTGCTGAGGTGGTGTTTGGGTCTAGGTTTTCTACGGGTTTGTATGGTGATGATTGGAGTCGAAGGGAATGAATGTTAACCCTTTGTGTATGGGGTTCAGACTTAGTAAACTATGGGTTTAGGTTCACGGGGTTTGTATGGTGGAGATGATTGGAGCCGAAGGGAATTGAGCTTTGCGCAATTGTGTGAGGCTTGTTTCTGCAATTTTTACGAAATAGAAGAAATAGTAATTGTTTTTGTATGATTTCTTTATTCGATACACTGAGTTTCTCCATTAATTTGAATACAGACAATTTCATTGCTTGGTCTGAAATATTCACTTGATTGTACTAGTAATTTAGAAACTATAAGCTTAAAATATAATAAAATATAGGGCTTGCTGAATCGAAGAAATCGTTCAACATCTGCGACTTCAACAAATACGCATGGAATTAACGCAGTGAAATAATTTATTGTTAAAGGACGCTCTTACTTTACCCCTTCGCGAGAACAACGTTGCCTTGTCGCATGAAGTAACTCGCATCTAACTTCGCAGAAGAGAAATTAGACCACCAGTTGAACGGTTGCAGTAAATTAACCACACAACATACGATTTTAAATTACATAATCCTGATTAACTCTTTCCGGTACGATTTAATCGCGAAAAATTCGAGAAAAACAGCATGTTTCATGATTCATACATTTTGTTAATCTAATGAATATTAATTAAAAGTAATCTTTAAGGTACTACTAAATATTCCAATTTATTCTCAATTAGAATCTATATAAATTTTATATATACACAAACATGTTACCCGTAATTTACAGCTTGAAAAATTAATGACGAGCTGTACTCATTATTTTAAAAATACGCCACACCATGCAATAATTTGCAAGTTCTCAGAGAATTATCCGTTACATTTTTAATAATTACACAAAATCAACTTCCACGTTACCTAGGCATCATTATCCAATACATTAATACAGAACAAACAAACAAATACCTCAGTACAGTCCCTAAAATAGCCACAATTCTCAATAGTTCAACAAATTGCATCGATTTGATTCGAAAACGTTCGAAGATCGTCGCTTCTGTGATCACTTTCACGCGGCACGGTTGATCGGCCACGGATAATATAGCTCGCTAATCGGCAGGATAGCATGGGAACTTTCGAGGCGACTAAACTTATGGCGCGCACTGTATACCTGCTTAATCTCGTTCCCTGGCGTATTCGCGGCGCAGAGAAGGGAGCGAAGTGACAGTGTGCGAGGGAGGCAACGAATGAGATCCGTAGAAAATTCTTTATACCGACGCTGATGGCCTCTGCGCGCTACGGTTCGCAGCGGGAAAAGATCCCGGTGCCTGATACCGTAGGACCGTGCATATCGTTTGCACGAATATCTCTGCCGTACATTGTACGTACACCGTACGTATACAAACTTATCGCGGCCCATTGTTACGATTCGTTCTTTTGCTACACTTTTATTTTGTATTTTGATTTACCGGCCTCGATGCAGAAACGACCACACCCGAGGATTTTATTCTACGTTACGAGCATGCCTGCCAATGTTCTTTCCTGGATCACGTTGTTTATAATAATTGAGGTCAACTGACGTTTATTTGCAGTGTTTCTGGTAGGTGGTTCATAATTTGCAGAGGAATGCTTTGCGCTTTGGATATAGTTTGCAGACAGTGTGAATTTTTTTTGATAATATTGGAAACTGGTATTGAGACATTTGATTAGGAGAACAAAGGGTTAAGAGTGAATTGAGAATAATCGATGGAATGGGTACGAAGTAGACTGTAATTAGAATTTGCTACAGAATTTGGATATTTAGAATTTGGATATTAGACTGTAATTAGAATTTCAATTTCTAAAATTGAGAATAATCTATAGAAACGCATAGGTACGAAGTAGACTAATTAGAATGTGTGCTAGAGAATTCGGATTATTCACAGAAAACGTGAAGAATTCTTTTTGATAACATTGGAAACTATCGAGTCACATTTGATATAGGAACAAAGAGTTAAAATTGAGAATAACCTATAGAAACGCATAAGTACGAAGTAGACTGTAATTTTCTAATTAGAATATGTGCTAGAGAATTTGGAAATTCACGTTTTATAAGTAACATTAGTTCACTCGCGTTTCAAGTGAAAATTAGCAAGTTACGAATGAAATTTCAGAGAAGTAGTTAGCGGCAATTCAGAAAATCGATCGTTTACGTTCGATAATTGGCGATACCGAAGTTACCGAACCGTGCATTATTATCTGCAGATATATATATACACACAGAGAGAAAACGGTGAAACTTTTTGTAAAACGAATGATTATCGTGCAAGCTCGAAAACACGTCGATTAACTTTAACCGACGCTATAGCCGACGTCGGTTTCAAACTCTTTCTTCAGAGATTCCCGATACCAATGGCGGAAGCGGAAGTAAACCATTCTCGCCTCGCTGACTCTGATAAGCAGAGCAACTGTTACCTACACATAAATGTACTTTCCGTTTCCAAAATCCTTGCAACGTGTTGCACCGGTGTTCGCGTATTTCTATGTAAAATTATCATATCTATTATTCGACTCTGTTATTCGTAATCTCACGTCGCGATGTCGCCGTATATTATTCGATATCTAATCTCACTTAAGAGATCTCTCTATAAAAATAAGTTATTTTAGTTTCTTGAATTATTACATCTTTAGAATTATTTAGATTTTCTGCGTGAATCTGACGTATAAACGGATCAGTGACTCATAAGCTAATCAAACGATGACCCTGAAGCTCATATTTATTATCAAACGATGACAATTGGACCCTGAATCTAAGCACTTGCAGTTCATCCAAGTAATAAATCATCCAAAGTGCATATTGTAGAACAAAAGGTTATTTCGAATGTATCTGGTAATTAGACTGACATTGAAACCTAGCCAATACGGTGAACTTCGGGTAGAAACACCTCTTCATAATTGCGAAATCGTCATTATACCTCCACCAGGTGCCTTTCAACACCATGGCACTTGACGACCATGGTTCAATGGTGCACATATGATCCGATTATTGAAATCGGTTTCGTCTCTTTCTTTCTATTGGCATCACTTCGTATATCCTAAACGTCAATCGCTTATTATACTAGCAATCACCGTAATTCTATCGTGTTTAGTGTCATTTCTATTAGAAAACAACGATGAACTTCATCAAACGTCGTCAAATCAAAGAACAAAGCTGTTTTACTTAATTTCGTGTCAAACTAGTGTCAAACGTCAGAAATAACTCCAGTCCATTGAATGCTGCAATTATTTAATTCACTGTATACAAATCAAGGAACAAAGCTGTACTTTGTTATATGTATTAATATATCATAGAAAACTGAATATTAACACTAGAACTACCAGATGGAGAATGACTCATCCACAACTTCTACAATTGAAAAACAATAAACCCTAAATTTCGAAGGAAATTGTTTTAACTCGCGAATCAAGTGTTGACGGAAGTCTCGGTTCTATGGAAAAATTCTGAAAAGTCGAATCGATTGCTTCATAGTTCTATTAAACATTAACTCATTGAATACCGCGCGATTTCGTAGTATAAAATACTGGAGAAAGAGAATTTTATTTGAAACAGTATAATTATTACATAACAACTCACAATAGAACAATAAACAAATCAAACAACACACACACTATTTCTATGTCTCATCGGAAAATGTCGAATGTTTCTAGTGAAAAGCTTCCGAGTGCAAAGGTTAACCCCTGGCGACTCTCGGTCACTTGATTTGACACAGTAAAACCATAGAATGTGACATTTAACGTTAAACTTTGGAAAAAACTTTGTTCCTCAATGTACTGGTGATTTCGAATTAGTCTCAAAGATCGTCTTCGGCTCGTAAAGAAATGTTAAATATTTCTAGTAAGAAACATCCGAGTGCAAAGGGTTAAGTTAGTTTTAGGAAGAGTTGATTATGTTTCGGTAAAGTGTTGGGTAGTTTCGTCGATAGATTTAATATGGGAAACTTATGGAGTTTATTTAGTGTTCTTTTTGTTATTAGAAAGGTAAATGCTTCTCCGAGAAATTATTAAAATTCACTTAGCACTACGAGAATTGAATTGTAACTGAATTGAAGTCTGAACAGATACTCTTGGAGTTTCTGTAGCGAAATTTTGAAGAATCAATTCTGCTCGGTAGTTTTATTGTACGGGCATTTATCGTACACTTCATTCTATTATTCCTAAAAGAATTGTCGCTCGTTTATTTAGATTGTGGAAGCTATAGATTTGATAGTAATTGGGGTAAACATTTACAAATATTTCTAAAATCCAATATGCGTCAATTCGACGCGTTCCGTAAAGAAATATTAAATATTTCTAGTAAGAAACGTCCGAGAAAGGGTTAATCAACGTAAACGTTCATAGAATAATTCCACAAATCGTAAAGGATTAATCTTGGAGTGGTTCGACGAGGGAAGTTATCGAGGAATTTGGTAGCGTGGAAAAATGAATCGGCCATTCAGCGTATATCGCGGCGAGTCGGTTAGGTACGCGTATATAAATGTAAGGAAGAGAGGATGGAAGAACGGGGGGTGGGATCGGAACGCGAGACACCGCCGGGGTGGGGGTGGAAGCATCCGCTGAGGTGTGATACGGAACGTCGGTGATATTTCTCATGAAACTGAACCGAATAAATTTTTAACAAAAACTGCTGACTCACTGCATTACGTTTCCTCCGTTCGTTTTTTCTTTACAGCCAGACTGCTGCCATCTTTTCATTCTAGTGTCCGCCGCTTCCTTTCCCTTCGAGTGGCCGAAATATGAGAGGGAGGGTCCCGCCGAAGCACCGTCGTGCGAACAAATTTATTTGCATGCTCGATTGTATATAACGCCCCTGAAATATTGAACAGACGGGGACCAGTGGAACGCCGAGGACACCGTTAAAACTACCGAGTTAACCAGTTAACTGTGGAATTTTGAAAAACCCCTGGTTCTGCAGTAAAATCGAAAAATCGAGCGTGTACTCGTCGAACGCGAGAGTACATTTTAATGGAAGATCGAAGCGAAACAAAGAATTACATGTTTTTGTGAAAAAGTAAAGAATTCGTGAAAGAATCAATCATCAAGCTTTACGGTGACGTGTATACTCGTCACAGTTAACTGGTTAAATGAACTTCTTCAAATTCTATGGGAATTCTAAGAATTAACCCCTTATGATGAAAGTCTTCAAAGTTTGTTTCGTTTATTCTTTTGTAGTTTAGGTTACACTGTTGTCTAGTTGTTTCCTCTATCGAACAAATTATCATTGACAAACTACAATAGTTTTCAAGTAATTTAGAAGCTCCGGTCATTCAACATTAACACGTTGACTGCCACGAAAAACTTCAGAGCTTCATGTATCGTTTTTCCTTTTGTAGCAAAGATAAGGAACAATCACTTCTTTTTTGGCATTGCGATCGTTGGGTTAAATTATTATCGATTGAACATTGTCATTCAAGTAATTTAGAAGCCCCGGTCATTGCCTCAACGTTAACACGTTGAACGCCGCACGATTTCATAGAGCGAAATACACAAAATGGAAGAAATATAATATTAAATCATTTGAGTGAATTGCGTTATTATTATTGCACATTAGGTAGCATTATTTATAATATAGAATTATTTTTAAATAATCGTTATTTAACACTTTAACTGCCACAGCGGTCACCGATGACTAGAGCTTTCAAATTACAAGAAAATAATTATGACTTAGAAGATAATTGATTTCAAATAAAAATTTTCCGTAACATAAATAACTAGATAATAGGGTAATACAAGAATTCTCATATCAAATAATTAATCATTCTTGCTTTGTATCTTTGCTATAGAAAGGATAAGTGACACATAAAACGCTAATGCTTTTCGTGGCGGTCAACGTGTTAATTGAGTGAACTATAGTAATTCAATTTGTTTGGGGTCACCGGTGACTCCCATGGCATACAACGTGTTAACTATCTATATTGTTAATGATTTATTGCGAAAAGAAGAAATTCTGATACTTATTCTACGTTTACTAGAAAGGTTAACAATTTATACTACGAATAAATAACATTCAGATTTGTCAAGTTTAGTTTAAAATGTTCTCCACGAACCTGATACGATACTGTAAATCAAGAGGTTAAGATTTCCATTGATTTGCAGTTCAGTTTGTAATCAAATTAATCATTTCTCAGAGAAATATCTTAATAAGTGCAACAAGAAGTCCTGTGTGGTAGTTTCAGCGTTAGTCTCGGAATTCCTAATTTTTACTGGAACTTCGTGAAGTTTTTGTTAAACGTCCATGTTACAGTAACGTGACTAACTTGACGGGAAGATCATCAGAGGAGATTGTCTCTCGACCACGTATTTCCTCCGCGACAACGGTATCAACGCGGCCACAGACCACGTATGCGAGATGCAAAACAGAAACGCGGTTAAGTCTGCGAGCGCAATGTCCGTGGAAGTTTAGATGAGTCGACGTACGAGAATTCCCAGAATGTCTTACCGCATCGGATCTTCGGATCTCTTTCGATTCGGACATTGTTTCTCCGAAGACTCCTTCCGAGGGAACCAAAAGGCAAGAGAATTTCCTTCGTCCAAGAGAACTTGTTAACGCTGAAACTACTTTAGAATTTTTATTTCGCGAGTGTTTCAATTATGAAGGCGATTCTGAGAGAAATGAAATTTGTGATACAAGAGGCTGTTCTAATTTCATCAAACATATTCCAATTTTTAGAGGGAATTGGAAATAGGCCACTGATTACTCGGTACTCAGCGTTCGCAGGAATTTATTGTAGGTAGTACAACTATTGGTAGAATATTACAAATATCTATGATCTATTAATAGATCACTGAGATTTAATGGGTCAACACTAGAACTCCTCGATTTTTCTTTTGGGATTGCTGAAAACGTACGAATATCTCTGAGGAATTACTGAAAAGTTGATTAAGTAATACCTAAGCTGAAATTTCATGCAATTTAGATCTCAATAAACCCACGTTCCTAGTTTTGGCAATGAATTTTTCAAAGGTCAACTTAAGTACTCGATAGATTCAGTGTTCACTGAGAAATTCCTAAAGAAGTTAATTAAATATAAAGGTGATTCAATTGCGTTGTCTATAGGAAATTGTAATCGAAATTTGAAAAACAGTCATTGGACTGGTCGCGGCAGGAATAGCGTTAACTCTCTTCTATAAGAGTCATCAAGCTGAATCTTGTTTCGAGAAACGTTGCATCGAAGAGCGAGTGTAATCTGCGATGACAGGAGTGGATTCTGAACTTTCTTGTCAGAGGCTGTTGGATATGGACCAATTGCCATCGAAAAATCGACTGAACCTCGATCCCGGGGCCTGGATGGCAAACCATTGATTTACAGCGGTGTACTGTTAGAAATTACCGAAATATATCATTCGAAGTTGCTTGGCTTACAGTCACGTTGTCGTGTAACGGCGTATTTATTGGCGCCGCTTAGTTCAAATCAAGTTTTCATTTGATCTTTGGCCAGACACGCGTCTCGGTGTCGCGAAACGTCGCACAGCATCGATTACGAAACTCTAAAATTAACGTCGACCCGACGTTACAATGTACGCGAATGTAGGATCTGTGTAAACGTGAACGGCGATAAAATCTTTAATCGAACCGTCAGGTCAAAGTGCGCTCGAACAGTGGTGTATCAGTCGCCCACCACTTTCGACGCATTTTTACTGGTAACGATGTTAATTGCGATACTGATTCCATCGGTGCAGATGGTTTCGTGCAGTTTTAGATGTGGACAAATGATTTCGGTTAATATATTGACGATAGTCAGATATTTTCAACGACTTCTGTTTAGGTAAGAGAACATTTTTCGACGTTCTGCTGTTTACTGCTTCTGATTCGAATTATCGAGAAGATGGCAACTAATTCGGAGCAGCTGATAGAAATCTCGCATCGTTCAATTGTTTGATACATGATTCTGTAGTAATAAGAGAGTGATAAATATATTTAAGAATATTTATACTTGAACAAACTTATGAATAATGGGAGGATATTGCTTATGAAGATGGTTTCATTTCTAGATCTAAACGAATAGTGACATTTTCTAAAACTTCTTAAGAAAGCAACGTACAATAACAGATATTCTAATAAATCTACAAAGGTGAAGTTAATGGTATTAATTACCTTCACTTATCAAATCAATCAAGTAAATATAACACACACTAAAGATATATATTTTACACATTATTAAATAAAAGTTGGCTATCATAATATATTCTACAGTATCTGTTTCTAATAAATCTACAAAGGTGAAGTTAATGGTATTAATTACCTTCACTTATCAAATCAATCAAGTAAATATAACACACACTAAAGATACATATTTTGCACGTTATTAAATAAAAGTTACACGATATATTCTACAATATCTGCATTTCCATTTGAAAAGAAATTGAAAGAAAGGATGAACGTTGCTCTACCGATTTCTCTACTTTCTGTTACCAGATCTAATCGATTCGGACAACCAGCGGTTGTATAACGTTGCGTCGATATTATTTATCCACGAGTGGTATTAATGAAAATAACGCTATTATATTTCGATCCGGCTAATAGGAAGCTGCGTGCTACACGGACGAGAACGCTCACAGGTCAACGAATGAAATGGAATATCTAGAATCGTAATCCACACTCGTCCGAAGTTACGTCATCGAAATATTTCGGACAGTACTGGAATAGCGACGGATCCTTCGCGAAAAATGCTAGCCTAGAAACTG
Source organism: Nomia melanderi (assembly GCF_051020985.1). Classification (NCBI taxonomy): domain Eukaryota; kingdom Metazoa; phylum Arthropoda; class Insecta; order Hymenoptera; family Halictidae; genus Nomia; species Nomia melanderi. The sequence goes on along the minus strand of NC_134999.1, from coordinate 24,400,360 downwards.
CTTTTCAGTAGATTTCAGGTAACAACAAGACTCATAAAAATTCTTGCTTGATAGAAGAATTTTCTACGTGATTTTTGGTAAAACAGACCATGAATCAAGAGATTTCCTTCGATATCTTGACTACAAAGTGTTTCAACTGAATGGAAATAACGGAAGAACATTGTTAAACTCTTCTGCATTTGTTTAACTCCTTGCCATGTGATTTGTTTGTTAACTATGGTTGGTACAACTACTTTATCCTTAATAATTTATTACCCAATTGTGCAAAGCTCAAAGAGCGCGTCTCTCCAATAATTTCCTAGAGATACATGTTATCTAAAAACTGCAGGAAGAACCAGTGGGTAATTTTCCAGCAGTTCTAGTGTTAACTTTGAACTCTGTGGGCTCCAATATTGCACCAGTTGTAATATCAAATGTTTTAACGAATCAAAGAAACTACCCTAAAATTATTAGATTTTACACATTCAAATTTTGTACCAAGGAAAATAAAGGATCTAAAAAATTAGCATTTCTCATTTCCACTACGAATATTATAAAAATTAGTTGCTAGATTATAAAACATGGAGTGCTAAGGGTTAAAATATCTCGAAACTGAGTGCTCTATTTATCGCAGCGCATTGTACAAGACAATCGACTCGAAACTCGCAACAATACATAAGTTATCGACGTTAAGGGAGGACTCTGGTTCAGCTTAATTCAGGATTACCGTTTCCACGACGAATGCTCGTCCCGGGAGACGCCGATGGCGCGATCGCGCGCGGAATAACGGGCAATTTTATCACCGCGAGAGGATTATGAGTCCGTCGTGTTCTCTCGTGAAGATTAGGCTGCTCGCGGGGGGCAAAATATCGTGTGTGGAGCGTATTTACGGGCTCGAGGAGCACGCTGAGTTATCCACGAAAGTCAGGTTAGCACGGCCGGGCCCTCCCCGTGGCTTGTTATCTTATTGTATTGTTAGTACGACGCCGTCTTGGAGCAGGTTTTCCCCCCTCCCGCGCCAACCCCGACGCTCTTTTGCACCGGCTCCCTTCTTGCTTTGTCATCTCTCTTCTTCTCTGCCGACGCTCTTCCCTTTCTCCGGCCACTCGACCCCTTGCTCGCCGAGTTTTTCGCCAGCGCCTGTCTCGATTCGTCGAATTCTGCCTCGTCCTGCCTCGCCGATGCGAGCTTAGCATGCAATTATTATCCTATGAACGCGTCATTGCCTTCATATTTCGAAATTCACTGTTGTTGGTTGTCGATAGACGCCATTTTGTCATTTTGGAGGCTTGTGAATTTGATTTTAACTGATATTAGAAATACTGGATGGGTTAAAATGATTTATTTTTGAATTCTTTTATAATTGTTGATCGAGTAATGTAAGTTATTAGTGATCGAAGTCTCGATGGATGTATTTTTCAAGTTCGATTCATCGAATTCTGCTTCGTCCTGCTTCGTAGATGTGAGCTTAGCATGCAATTATAATCATATGGACGCGTCATTGCCTTCATATTTCGAAATTCACTATTGTTGGTTGTCGATGAACTCCGTTTTGTAATTTTGGAGCCTCGTGAATTGAATTTTAATCGATATTAGAGCTACTAGATGGTTCAAAATGAGTTGTTTCTGAATTCTTTTGCAATCGTTGATCGAATAATGGATGATTCTTTGAGGAGTTTCAGGAGAAATTGGTTTAGTAGCACGAAAAGTCATTAGTGATCGAAGACTTGATGGATTTTTCCAAGTTTCTATAGAGGAATTTTATAAAGTCGATTTAACAGCTCGATAGTTTTGTTAAACAATGGAAAAAAGAGAACTATGCGCTGATCCATCGCCATCCAATCAATTAATTCATTATCAACATAGTCCTCCCATAAAACTGCAAATCAAACTCCAATAGACGCGCTCTCCGTTTGCACAAAGGAATTCTACAAAGTCATTTATCTACCGGGTAGTTTCACCGTAAATAACTGGGAAAACAGCGCGAGGTTTCCTCAGTGTCCATTTAAATTTTTCGCGTTTCCAACGTTTCTAACCGTGCGCATTTAACCGTATAAAGATTACGCGGTCAAAGAGGGAACAGATGGACAGATAGGTCGCTAGAGAGAGCCGGCTCGCGTGTGTGGGTGCGTGTTTATGCGGCGTAGCAGGCGATAGAGACGGACACGCGTTACCCAAGAGAACGAGAAGAGACGAACTGTCTTCATTATGCTAATGCCGTGCAACTACAGCTGACCGTGGCCAAAAATAGATGTAGATATCGTGGGATGCTGAGTCGAACCTCGAGGGGGTTTTTATCCTCTCGTTCCCTCCTCGTCTGGCCTCCGGCTTCCGTCCTTCTCATTCGTTCTCTTCATTCGACCGGCGCGGCGTTTCGCTTGTTTCCCGGTTCGGAAGATTCCCCTAGAATGAAATGGTTCCGAGGGTGAAGATCGAATCGCTCTTTTCCTATTCCTACTTTACACCGTTGAAAATTTTTCCAACCCTCCGTGACTCTCCTGGTTTTTCACTTCCCTCGATAGCCTCACCTCTGTACGGAACACAATGCTGCCGGGGGAACCTCTGCTCGAAAACCGATGGTTACGTAATAACCTTGTTTCTACGGAAACGGTTTACTTTGGATTTATATTCCCCGAGGCGAGTCGCTCACGCTGTTTACGGAGTTATAATTTAGGTGTGTTTTAACTATTCCTAACGCGACCAGTCGAATGACTGTTTTTAACACTAGGTTTTAGATTGAATTTTATAAACATTATTTGGTAAATGTTTCAATCGGTTTTCGTTGGTCTAATTACACGAATGTGAATCCTGATTGTCTATTTCTACATCTACAATTTCCAAGATCTAAATGAACGAATATCAACTTCCCCAGGAACAATAGAATAAACTGTATAATAAATGCTCGTAAACCTAGTGTTAAAATTTCTATTAGAATTTCCTATAGACAACGTAATTGAATCGCCTTTATACTTAATTAATTTCTTTAGGAATTTCTCAGTGAACACTGAATCTATCGAGTACTTAAGTTGACCTTTGAAAAATTCATTGCCAAAACTAGGAACGTGGGTTTATTGAGATCTAAATTGCTTGAAATTTCAGCTTAGGTATCACTTAATCAACTTTTCAGTAATTCCTCAGAGATATTCGTACGTTTTCAGCAATCCCAAAAGAAAAATCGAGGAGTTCTAGTGTTGACCCATTAAGTCTCAGTGATCTATTAATAGATCACTCACTCTAAATTGTTCTAGACAATTCATTTGTTAATAAATAATGTATCTGATCGCCTTTGTACTTCACTTTTCCTAAAATACATGTATAAAACATTCTTCAATATTCACTCCTTTTTATTGTCTATTTTCTGAGGAAAATTTGTAGTCTTAGCTATCACGACCGGTCATTTGACCTGAACGATTTGTATCTTTTTGTAATAGTATTCTCTCGAAGACTCGATTCCAAAGCTATAAAGTCGTTACAAACGAAAGGTAATGCAGTTGTGGCATGATTTTAGCCAAAAAGTGCCTTTCGGGGATTGCTTTACGGTACTTCCAAGTGTTTTACAGTTCTCGCTCACCTATCGGCCTCGGTAAAATCAGTCAAATCTAAATGTCGGAGATGACCTTTACAGGTGTTTTTCAATATCCTAGATTTAGCCGGGGTAAACGCATGGATTTTATAGAAAGAATCCACGGGAGAAGAAATTTCGAGGCAGAAATTTTTCTTTCAATCGGCAGAAGAACTTGCCATTGAATATCGAAAAGAACTAGAGTTAGGCAAAGAAAATCAAGCAATACCCGTCGCAAATACAAGTACGGGTTCACGCGAACGGAAACCGTGCCAAATAAGATATCGCACAAACAATAAGACTAAGAAAATTTGTCTGAAATGTAAAAAGTACGTGTGTGGGAAATACAATCCACAAACCTATTTGTAAAAAATGCGGTGAAAACGAGTAAAACGTAAATTGTATACTTTATATTTGTATACTGTCAAATTGGCTATTATCTTCATTTTATATTAAAAAATACAAGTTGTGCTAAAGAACAGTCATTCGACTGGTCGAGGTAGGAATAGTGTTAAACGACCAGACTGTTACTTACGAGCTGGAGTAATATTTCCAGGAAAAATTCCGTGATGCATCCACGAAGAAAGATCGCGCAGACCGAGGTACAAGGGAAACACAATGTGAAAGGTGGCGTAGGTGGCTAGTAGAACCTGGTTCTGGACGTTAGCCATTTCCTAATTGTGTAACCTTCCTGGCGTCTAGCTTGGCAAAGGTCTAATAGATCTAATAGGTCAGGTAGAACGGTTTGCTCCTGTATCTGTGACCAGCATTCTGGCTCACCTTGGTATACGTAGACGCCGCAATATGTGTCCACAGCTAAACACTCGCACCTAACTTCACCTCAGCTGCAGTGGAATATTTTCTTTGTAATCCCGGACATTCGGGGAATAATTGCTACGACTGATTAAATTTTCTAAGAATTCTAGTGTCTCTGTTTATGTTCTCTTAATTTCTTGTGTCTATATTTCTTTGGAGACGCTTCGAAGTATATCGAAATCACGGTGCATTTAATTAGAAGATCGACGCCGCTCGTCGATGTATCGCGAGTCTCGTCAATGTCGCGAAGAAGAAGATAAGATGGATCCGTAGGACTGGAGTAACGCCAAAACCGGTCTTATCGCGAGGAACGGAGAGACGTAGGCCGGCAATCCTTCTTTCGATTTGTATTAAATTCCGTGCAGCCCCTGCAGCAACCTGTCTGCAAGAAATTATGCGCATGAATAAAGGTGCGCGACCATTTCGGAGGTTGCTAGCTGCGACGTGCAAACAGACGGCTAGACGTCGACGTGTATCCTGCCCCGTCGGGACCGGATCGAAAGAATCAACGTTGAGACTGGTCATGGCTCGTCTTTGAATACACACTGGAACAAGAAGCAATCTAGCGCCGATCAAAGCCCGAGCTTCAGGTCACGTGTCCTCGGAATCGTCATCTAGCCTCTTCCTAGATCGTTTACCCGTTCGATTTTTAACTCTTTGCACTCCACAAGTTTTTCACCGGAATTCAATATTTTCTAATGAGATACAGACGACATTTTCTTAGATTGAATTCAGAAATCTCACATCAACTATTTTCTTTCGATATTTCGTACACTGATGCATTTAAAAAGTTTAATATTAAATATCAAAGTTTACAGTTTCGCTGTGTCAAATCATTTGGTGACTTAGAGGCGCCTCTGGAGAGTTATAATTCATATGATATATTAATTTGTAGTATTATTAACCATAAATAATATCATTTATCAATGCGATTCGTTCGAATTCGAAATGAAGATTGATCTGCAATCAATTATTACACTTAGCAAACATAAGCATAGACGCCTATAATTCGTCTCTTCCCAATAAATTAAGTTACAAACGAGTAATTTAGTTCACTAAGTAACGAAACAACGATCTGCAGTCACCTTAGTTCGCAGTATTTGAAATTTTCACGTATAATTTAGCTTCTCAGAGGGAGAATGTACAATATTCTCGAAGAATCTTCCTGCAAAGGGTTAAAATGTTCAAGGGGTTAATTTCTGGTCGTTACGCGAAAGATCGACTCTATCGAAGTCCGCGTACGCGAAGTAATGGCGGCGGCGTCCTGGCCGCAAAAAGATTTTCCTAAACGACGGCTGGATAGCGAGAAATCAATGCGGAATAACATTACACACGTGCACACGGCTGGCGCGTATCCAGATGCGTTTACCGATGAGACATTTTTCTGCATAAAAGAACAGCTGTATACGGGGGCACAACAGCGATGGAAAAACTATCAGCCGCCATATTTTATTTCGTACGCCATACTGTCGCGCTAGATTCGCGATATTAGCTCGAATACCTCGAGAATCCGATTATTTATCGCTTCCCTCTCCCCCGTTGAATATCCGCATGCCACTGTATTGTATTTGTAAGCTGTAAACGTTACTTTCGCTTTGTTTTACTCGCAAACACTGCGATTCATCGGTGAAAAGCGAGAGGGAATGATTTTTCGAAGGAATTTTCGACCTGTGGCACGAAGGCTTCGTGACACTCGATCGCCCCAATCGATTGCTTAATTAATAGAAAGAAAGACAACCACGTGATCTCTTGCTGTTCGACTAATTAGATGATTTTTCCACGAGTCTTCGAAATCTGAACGTTTCATCTCGAAATGACATCCGTCCGCAAAGGGATAGAATTTAGCGAAAATAGATACTTATTTTATTTATTTATTATAAAATGAATATTAATCTGCTGCGATCAGTTATGCCTACAATTCGTCTCTTTTTCCAATAAATTATTGACGACAAAGTTGCGTCAGTCAGAGTTGAGAAAGAAATCATAGGGCAAGAGGTTAATCGAACGAAAGTCGGAAATTGAACGTTAGTTTCGTTATAATAACGCGTTCTACGTCTATTACCCGATTGCATGTTAACTTGACGCGCGAGAGGACTGCCGTGCGATTGAATGAAGTGTGGGAATGATAATAATAACAATTTTACAGCCTCTCCGTGCAATAAAATACTAATTTTCATGGATATCCCGACTGAAACGCGATAGTCTGCTTTTAAACGTTATTCAGCGGGAGGTGGTTATTAGATCTGTGTGAATTTTGATAAGCTTTTTATGCGTTCCTCGTAATGCTTGTTTAAACAGATATGTCACGGGAATTTGCATTAGAGGTTTAATCGTTTCTCGTCTCTCTTCGAGCTTTTTTCATAGTTCTGCTATCTGTTCAATTTCTCTTCTATTATGTAGATCTTTTAACCTTCGTTATTATCTGGAATAAAAGGCTAGTTTCAAATGAACAGTTATAAAAATGACAAATCATTCAGCCTGTAATGTTTCGATCACATTCGTCTCCCGTTGTCGCGTGAACGTTAAACTTTATTCGTTCTGAATGTTTATAATCAGGCAATTTTTCCACTAGAAATATTTTCACATTTCCTAACGACATAAAAAATTACAAATTGCAAAGGGTGAAGACTGACTGTCATCGATTTCGAGAGAATTTCGAGAATTCCTTTGAGTTTTAAATCTCGTCGCGTTCCAGAAACTTGTAAACATTTGTCCATGGCATTTATAGTAAACGGATAGTTGCAAGCGTTGCACCGTACAATTGTTTTCATCATCTTCCATACTTGCTCCTCTTCATCCAGAGGTTGTTCCTGGTAAATAACATTTACCATTGCGAACACGCTGGGCTTCGAGACAAATTGATCTTGCTGCAGTCACGTACGGCCTCGCGTCGGAACAACATAAAAATGTAATTACTCCTGTCATCGAACGGGGACGAGCGGAAGAAGACGAAGCAGAACAAGAAGAAGAAGAAGAAGAAGAAGAAGAAGAAGAAGAAGGGGAGATGATAAGGATGACAAGGTCGGCTAAATCGAAGAAGGAACGTGATGTTTAGCTTGGCGATGAGTGGAGGAACATGGGGAATAAATCTCGTTCTCGTAATGTTGTCGTTGCATCGAGTATTGTTATCCTAATCGTCGAACGACGCGTGTAATAGGAATAGTAAAATAATAGATTCAGACACGACGGAAATAATGAAACAACAGAGCGAAGTCGGGGAAACGTCGGCGATAATTCGGCCTAACTATAATTAATTCGAGCGATTTAACCCTCGGCGAGGGGAGAGGCTTGTTTCGATCGATGCGACAGACTTTCGTGTAAATATTCAGTAACCGCCCCTTCGCTTTATCATCGTTCCGGGGAGGAAAAGATTTAAACGGGCAGGACGCGAGTCGCGCAGACGTGAAATTCAGAAGAATGTTCATCATTCTCCTGCCGCGGAGATTCCCGTAGGACAACGTTCATTCCGGATGTTTGTTGGATAAAACATGAAAGACTTTAGCCTGATTCCGACGAAAATTGATGAAAGATCGGGCTGTTGTCTCTGTCCCCGAGCCGGGACTTCCAAAATTCATCAGATTCGCCGATATTGGCCTCCGGGACGCCTGAAGGGAACGATATCGACGAAACATTTATGAACCCTGCGAGTGATTCTTGATTCTTGATTTTCCGGTGAAATCTTAATAGACAGTTCGAATAATGTGAAGTTGCGCGGTTTAATTTCACCAGTGTTTCTTCCGGAGTCGCGTCTGCGCGGGATTTCGTTGGAATTTTCCCTCCGTTCACGTATACAAAAGACTATCGACACTATCCTCGTTGGAGTTAACAAGATCAGCGGCGGGAGGACACGTGGCGGGAATAAATTTCGACAAAGACGTTCCGTCATCCAGTGTCATCGGGGTCCTAAACGCGTTTACGATAAGACTGACGCGAGGAGGATTCCCGCTGGAACGAACGGGACGCGCGACCTTACTTCGTTTGTTCCGTTCTTGTTCGATCGATCGTAATTTCCGTCAGTGACTCACGAAAGAAAGAGCGAGTCGAGCCTGTGTGTACGTACATGCAACGTAGGAGGAAAGACACCGGGGTGTCTGGCAGGGGCTGACTAATCGTGACGCTAAACTAGCGGCGACCCTCCGCCCTCCTCCCTGATTACTAGCCGTATTCTTAGAATCGGTTTGCGTTTTATCCGCCATTTATATAGGAATGCCGAATCGATGGACACTAAAAGAAACTTCTGATGGTTATTATCGCAGTATTTTGCTCGAGGGACAAATTGCCTTCGATCGCTGTGATGTGGCGGACAGTCTTCCGGGGAATTTGAATCTTTGTCATTTTTCTTGTTACTCGAACGCGAGTGCGATGCTACGAGCGTTGGTTTTATTGGGAACGGCTGATGAAATAATGAAACGGTATATATTTTACAGCGTGACTTTATTGCACCTTCGAAAAACACGTCTAGCTCTTTCGAGTTCGCAAACGCGAATGAATCGAACTCCCAAAAGTAAGTTGGCGTCCGCTTTTCTTTGCCAGACGGTTTACGGCGTTGCCTGGAGAAAAGTCTCTTGACTTCGCCTGACAAAATCCAGACACGTCTGGCTGCCTTCCTATTGCCTTCGTTTAGACTGAAGATATACGATTGTTGGCCATTTTTGCTTTTGCTGGCTTAGCATTAGTAATAATTCAACAGGTTTGATTAAACGGATTCGAATGGAAGGAGAATTCAACGCTGGAAGTGCCCAGCAGTCGAGTCGGCTTTCCAAAATTGTTCTATAGAAACCCCAGGAGTCTGTCTATCCAGACTTCGATCACTCAAAATTTAGTTTGCGTGTTGCCAGACAATTTCTTTCGAAACTGCTCAGAGAAGGATCTATTATTTGCTCAATAATCGTTAAAGACGAATTTAGGAATGGTAGTTCTATCGTTAAGCAGTTCATTCGGGTGTCGAGAAGGTAGAAATATCGTGGAACTTTACTGCAATTATAAATTTTGTTTATAAAAGTTACTCTCCGTTCAGCAACTTGTGTACTACAAAAGTACTTAGACATTGATCTAGTTGTCTAAGTTTCAAAAGCTTTTGAATGTACATCTATTAATTTCCCGAAATTAGCATAAATTTCACAGAAAACTCTGACAATCCAAGGTTCACTGTAAAAGCGTCGCAACGCAGAGAACTTCGCTAAAAATCAGCCGAATTGGATTTCCGACGATAAAATCGACTTCGCTTGGCTTTCCGAAGGAAAGAAGGAATTCCAACGTAAATATTCCGTCCCATAAGATTCGAGAATCTTCCGTAGATGATTTAAAACATTGAAATGTTAAACGAGGACAAAGTTAAAGAGAAACAGTGTTGCACGGATTCAACGCGCCGAGAGCTCGGCCATAATTATTGGATGCAAGCTCACCGGCGAACATCATTACTGGTTCTCGTAATAAATAGCCGAAGATTGCTTAGTTCATTGACGTTGATGCGCCATCCCATCGGTCCTCGTGTAAAGTGTACCGCGATTAATCGATCACCTCCAGCGAAATCCCGATTGACTTATAACTGGATCGCTCGCAACCTCCACGACGTGAAACACCGTCGAATGATTTAACGTCTCGACGGTAAAAAGCTGCCGCGCCGGTTTCCGAAACAATTTACGACTTTCGTGTAGTCTTAGTGAACGTATCGTTACAGCGGAACACAAAGAGTCCCATAATTCCCGCGCGAAACGCGAGATTAAAAAGCGTTCGAGAAATCCGCGGTTCCGGGCGACGCGGCCGGAAGAACGCGAGGACCGTGATGAAGACAAACGACACCGCGTCATTCGTTACATTCAACACTCTAGTGTAGTAATTAAAATTAATGCACTCGGGAAAGTTAATAAAATACGTACGAGCTTTCCGTGGGAACTTAATAAAACACTGCTTAATTCTCTCCGCGAGCCGGTGTTCAAGCAAGAAGGATCTCTTGAATCGGTATCGTTAACACAAAAGCTACCAGATTTCTTTCTACAACGATTAAAAAGAGAATTGAAGTCTCACTGTTGAAGTTTCCATAGAGTTTGAAACATATTGATTTATATGTTCAGTTTCAGTGTTGGAAATAAGAACTTTGTGTGTGTTTATATTAATAACTGGTTAGTATTAGGAAATGAATGGAAAGGTTAAAGCGAGGAATTTGTAAGAATTACGTGATTGTTAATAATTCAGAACTGTCAAGAATAATTTTCGATCGATTCTATGCTTGCTAAGAACGGAGAAATGTTATTTATGTACATATTTGTTAAAGAACAATGAAAAATTCGAAGGAGGAATTAATTAAAAGTAAAGAGTCGGAGAATTTCAATATTTATTAGAATTACGTGTCACTGGACATATAATAAATAATAAAGTAATATTATAAAACACGTTTCTATTAAATTCATCACGCTTTTGGTAATTATTAATGTTTATCTGGAAATTCAATTATTTCTGTTATTGATCGCATTGACCGGAACACGCAATTATCATTAATATTAGCCGGTAATTATTAATATCTTGTTTCATAGTACTACTTGCTTCACAATCGCTAATTGAATATTAGAGCTCCTATAAGCCAACACTCAATTAGCACTTAATTTCTAGATAAAATTTTCAGGGAACTAATGTAATATCGTCCATTATTACGTTCACCGAGAGTTTCTGTAATTGCGAACTTCAATAAGATACTTTGACGGGGGAACTTTTTCGCAACGCTTAAGCCGTATCACGCTATGCTAGTTTTCATTAGAGTTTTATGTTAAGCAACGTGCTTGTGCTTTTATCATGTCGCATATTACACAGGATGTCCTATTTCACTTGGACATTGAAATTATTTCCACTGCTACGAGAAGCAAAAGTACACGTACCGATATTTGCTTTTTACAATGTATTAGGATTACGACTTTGAATTAATTGCGGATGCCAAAAAGTAAATTCAGATTATACAGAAATAATAGTGATAATTGAACTGATAAGGATAAATAGACAATCGAACTGAATTTCTTAGAATATTGGAGTGACTCGTATCTCAATTCAGGTGAATTGTCGCTAGTTTTCTTTCAAAGGATTTTAATCTTGAATAAATGATTATAAATATAAGATTGTTATCTTATATTATATTTATAATCATTTATCCAAGATCAAAGTCCTTTGAAAAGAAACTAGTGGCAATTCATCATTCTTCTCGCAAAACGTCAAAACTGTTACAATTACCACAAAAGTAGTAAAATAAAACTTAAATGAAACACTTTTATATTTATAATCGTTTATTCAAGATTAAAGTTTTGTAATTGTGAGAGTTTCAGTATTAATTAAACATTTGATAGATAATTCAGCTTTATCCGCTGAAGGTCTTGTATATTTCAAAGAATCTTCGTCCACAGAGGGTTAACCCTTTGAACTCTGTAGGCTCGAATTGCAGTTGTAACGTTAACCCTTTGTACTCAACAATATTTTTCGTTACGAACATTCATTAGTTTCTGTTGGAATATTGATAATACTCTTAACAAGGAGCGTAAATACTAAAAGACTAAATCACAAACGATTTAGTTATTCGAACAACAAGAGATCAGCACTCGATATAATTTAGCTGTGAATGAAAAGAATTACAAAAGAATCACATGTTTACCTGTATACTCATCAAAAACAATTACTTAACAAATAGCTATCCTACCAGATTAACCCCTTAACTTGCACGCTCGAGTTAATTCGAGCGTGCTAAACAGGCCAAACTGTGAAAATAACAATGCGAAAGCAAAGAAAAAAAATCGTTTTATCGATATTTATCATTTACATGGGATTGTAAGCTATAACACTTATTTATTCAAGAATAAAATATAGCCTTTTCCATGGAACAAAAGCGCAGTATATAAAAATTGATTTTTTCTGGCCGGTTTTTCTCAAAGAAATTGTGCGTTAAGGGATTAAGCGTGAACCGCAGCGCGCGATCCCGTCCGCGCGTCGGCCATTGTTACGGGCGGCCGACTTTCGAAATTCCGGAGCTTCAGCGGCTGATGACGCCGACATTTACGCCGTCGTTTCGACAATCGCGCATCGCTGGAAGCGATTACTCGCGCACTCGCCGCTCGGCAGACGCAGCGTGGCTCGCATAATCGCGAGGTTATGTACGTTAAGAAGGATGTGCGAGTTAACTTAGCTCGTTGCATTAACGGAGATGAACTCATTCCGCCTATTCCTCTTTGTCCGCGTCTCTCTCGCTCTCTCGGCGGCGTCCAGCCCCGTCTTTCTCCTCTTCCCCTCGCAGCCGACCGGGCAAATCTACTCTTTCGAGCCGAGCAAAACCGTCTCGCTCCCTCGTTGTCTTGTCCCGGCTTCTTCTGGCCTGTCTCAGTTTCTTTTGGAGCATTCTTCGCTCTCGGCCCGCCCGCCCACGCCTCGCCTCTATGACGGAACTAACGAACCTTGAAAATCACGTCTCGCGAGATGTTTACCAAAGTTTTCTGTCGCATACCCGATACCCCACACCGCGGCCACCCCTACAGCCGACTCGCTGGAGGGAAATCTACACTGACTCATCGCGCGCTATGAATCGACAGTGAACCGCTGTGGACAAGTGATTCGTACCTTTTGTAGTTTGCTGTAATTACTGGCAGCGTTAGAATTCAAATTGTTTTATTCGAGTCCTTTGAAAGAAAACTACCGACAATTCACCATTCTCGCAAAACGTAAAAACTCTTACAATCACGAACCTAAACAAAACAATCTTCTATTCACAATCATTCATTCAAAATTAAAATCCTTTAAAAACCTAATAACAATTCACCATTCTCGCTACATTATACAAATCAATTTCCCTAGATTTCTCGATCATCCCTACAAAACTGTACTCATTCTAAAGTAACCGAAGCATCTAATGATTTCTAACCGAAAAACGTTCATTCAACCTCGTATTTTCTCTCACAGACCCGACTGTTCCATTGAAGCGTATTCTAATAAGACAGCTCGCAGCCTAACAGTCATCAGAAATGTTTAAACTCGGAGATACAAACTGATCCACTAACTCACTCGAAAGAGCCGAGCAGCGAAAGGCTATAATCTTCGAGACACAAGCGACAGTTTGCAAATAATCGGCGCAACGTCGACACGGGATGCATTTAATGCAGCCGCAAATTAATGTCGGCCGTATAGTCGACTTTGGACAACGGCCACGAACCCGAAACTCTCGCATTCCCGTCCTCTTTTCCAACGTGTCCTCCATCTTTCCTCATTTCTTCGAACGTCGCTACTTTTCCCCAAATCGCCGTCGTTCCCACTGCCACTTTCATTCGTGTTTTATTCGCAGACACGACGGACGAGGATTGCCGCTTGGACATGCGTTAGCTACGTTAATTCTTGAATGCACCGGAAATTACCTAGACAGGTAAGTGCTGAACATTGTCTCTTTCCTGTTAGTGGGAAATGTTTTGACTGGTCGCTCGAGTGAGATTTGCGATTGATTATTGTGTTCATTTCTGGTTTGTTTTAGGGATCGTGATTAATTGATTGATCGATTGTTTGGAGGCTTGATACTTTGTAGTGTATGATGTTTGATTAACTGATGAAATATTGATGATATTCGCAGATAACCTGAAGAATCGTAAATTATACAATCCCATTAACTCCATTACCTTAACAACACGCAGAAAACCGAAGAAACCCTTCTTCCAATCAGAAAACTCCACCATCACGAGTCACCATCCGAACCAGTCGCAATTCGCCAAAATCCGAAAACTAATTTCCTTTATTACCGCGCTAATCGTCGAAATTTCCCGCGATAATTTCTGGCTACCGGTTTCTTCGCCCTTTTTCAGCTGGCGTTCGAAGTTTAATGCAATGATTAACTCAGACGAGGTCAGATCGCAATCCCAGTCACGAATGAGTCACGAACTCGAGTCCCCGGTCACGAAACCGACTTTCCTCGTGGAACCGTTGCATCGGTTTCTCGCCGATTTCTTAGCCCGTCTTTAGCCGGGATTTCATCTCTCTCGTATCGATCCCTTTTTTCTTCTGGCAAGATTCGGCCACTCGTTAAGACGAGAGAGCTCAGCCTGATTTAAAGCGTCGCGCGTTACTTCTAACCCTCTCGGTAAATTTGTTTCGTAGCGACTTCGCGAGCTGCATGCCGGTCGCGGCCGCGCGAGCACCGAGACGCATAAGCAATAACGCGGGCATGGATATTGTACAGTCGATTTGGCTAGCGCAGTACGTTTAAGAAAGACTTTTATGCTCCTACGGATAATATCGGGGGAAATTTATTCACGCCGGGAATTGCATCGCTCGGACGATCGATACGCACGCGTGCACGAGCGTGTCCCCGCTGCGCGCAGCCGAAGGTTAGATGCGGAATGAGATCTCTCGACAACTTGCTAAATCGGCTGCGAAATTTTCGGTTAGAACGTCCGTTGAAATGTGGGAATCCCTGTTTTTGGATTAACGGCAATCAAAGCCTTAATCTAATTAAGATACTGGTATCGTAGAGATTATCACGCTAAACAATTAACAATTGTTAACACAGACATTACCAGAAAATACCCCGAGCATCCTTCTCGTCCCAATTACCTCTTTGTACTCCGAAATTTTTCACTGGAAATATTTTAATATTTGATGAGTGAGATAGAAACGATATTTTGTGAAACTCGAAGCGAAATTTAAAGAATATATATTTAAAGAAGGTTATAGTAGAATGTTTTAAGAATTTAGATTAGCTTCGATTCTAGGGTTCTTGAAATACTATGTAGTTTTAGGAGATATTAATTTAAGTCACAGAAGATTCTCAAAATTTACGGAATAAGTGAAAGATCTACTAATCAAGAAGTCTCAGGAACTAAAAATAATCTAAATTCTTTAGATATATTCTACTGTAACCTTAGAATTACTCATTATTTCTCTATTACTTCAATTTTAGGAGATATTAATTTAAATCGCAGAAGATTCTCAAAATTTACGGAATAAATGAAAGATCTACTAACCAAGAAGTCTCTGCAATTAAAGATAACCTAATTTCTTTAAATATATTCTACTACAACCTTACAATTACTCATTATTGAAATAATCCTATTCCTCTGTTACATACCTCAATTTTAGATATTAACCCTTTACACTCAAGGACTCCATTGTACAGCATTTTAAAATTTGTCATTACAAACTGTAAAATTTTCTCATTAAATGCATTATAATATTGACAATCGATAAAAGGCAGTAAAATACATCTATGACTTCTCTTTTCGTGCTTGTATCATTTATTTATACATTAACATGCGTTCTCCATTAAAATTCCATCCACTTAAAAAAAAAAAAGAAAAAGCTTCGAGTGCAAAGGGTTAATTTAAATCAGAAATTTACAAACTCTACGAAATAAGCAAAAGATCTAATCCATCTAGACTAGTTTGAATGCAATCATCCAAATTTCCATCACATTACTCCCGAAAATCTACAAAACTACCAATTTTCGCAGCTTCAAGTTTCATAGTCGAGTACTTAACCCTTAGCACAGTTTTTCAAACGAAATACTTATGGGACATTTTTCAGATGCAAATTCTATGCATCAAAAAATCCCACAATGTTTGTTTATATTCTCCTGTTTTAATTTATATTCTATACAAAATGATTCTATTTGATTCAGAATTATTAACCCTTAGCACTCCAGGTTATTTTGTAATCTATCAGTAATTGCAACTAATTTTTATAGTATTCCTAGCGAAAATTAGAAATGCAACATTTCTTCGATTTTTTATTTGCGGAAAATCGAATAATTTCAGGGTAGTTTCTTCAAGATTCATTAAAATATTATTATAACTGGTGCAATATTGCAACCTACGGAGTTCAAAGGGTTAATTTCCAGTTCAATCGAACATCTCCAGACATACGCAACGAACTCGCGTAACAAGTTCATTATGCTCGTAATTAGTTGGCAACTAGAGATCGAAGAAAATTCCTCCGCGCGTAAATATTTCATTACGTTGACACGCGTGCCGGATTACGCGAAAAACTTGTTAATATTCATGGATCGTGTTCGAAGTAAATACGTCGAATTAACCGGAAGTTCGCGCGCTCTAAATCGCACAATGTACGAAAGTTCGCCGTTCAGTTTCGCCGCCGCTACTTACCTTGCGTAAGACGCTGCTCTTCGAGCTTGCGAAATCAGTGCAATTATGGCTGTGGCAAAAATAATGACGTGGATTGATAGAGGAGACGGTGAAAGAGGGACTCGTACAATTCTTAATTCCGTGTCGACGCTTAACCCATTAAGTCCCAGTGATCTGTTAATAGATCACTCTGAATTGTTGGACGATTTATTTGTTGATAAATAATGTATCTAATTATTGGGAGAAATTTGAGTTAGTATGCAGAATTAATAAATTGAATCAGTTGTTTCCAGAGAAAATATATAAATATACTTATGTAATAATAATAATAATAATAATAATATATAATATATGAATATAATATGTAATATATAATAATAATAATATATATAATATATAAATATGCTTCGTTTAGTTTTGACATTTACAAAATGGTCTACGATTGTACTGTTGAGAGAAATTATTTATAAAATTTGAAATAACAAAATTTTGCAACTTGCTGTATATAGTATATTGAGCATATCAGATTTTTTCACTATTTTTTTAAGATAATATGGATACTCGTTACTTGAAATACGAAATTTCATCTAAAAATTCAAAAAACAAAATTTATGGGACAATAATTTATCTAATTATTTATTGTTTACCGTCAAACTTAAGAATTATGTGGTTTATAGTCGTAAATCATTTGAAATTTGAAAATCTCCACTTATTTCCCATAATAACGTGAATTAGGGACTGACGAGATCGTAAAATATAAGTTATAAGCAATCATTCATTGTCTCACGTCTCAAGAATTTCCACTAATATTATTTATCATTATTATTTTCCAATAGTATTTTCAATAATATTAATACATTCGACAAGAATCAATAAACAATACAAACCCATCTGGAGTGCTAATGGTTAAAAAAAAAGACGCAGAAAAATTCCCCTAGGAGGACATAGTAACAAAGGTTAAAAACCACCTAATCTCCCAATTAAATAATTAATATCCCCAATTTCCCAATTACAAACCACAAAATAAATTCCCCGAAAAAATACGGTTCATCCGGAGAATGTCATTACAAAAAACTATCAAAAAACAACATTTACTCAAACAAATCTACTTTGACTTATTTCTCGAAAAACATAGCAAGAAAATCATAATTGATACTCAGCACTCAAACAATTAATAAACACATGCCACTTCAACATCCCCAATTTCCCAATTTCCCAATTACAAACCACAAAATAAATTCTCCGAAAAAACACGGCTCATCCGGGGGATGTCCAGGGAAATTCAATGTCCCCGTTAATCCGTTTCGGCGGATGCAAAGACGGGGCAACAGAAATCCAGCGTAGCAGCGGGGGGTTGCAGCTAGATTTCCGTGGACACTGACCACTGGGGGTAATTATCGTGTCCCGTGGAAAGCTCTCACGCTCGAACCCTTCCGCGCCGCGAGCTGCGATCGGCCGCCGCCCTTAAGGCAGCCCCTGCATCGACGACCGGTGATTTTTCTGCAACGATCTGTGCGGCTTCCTCTCGTGCTCGGTTCGTTTCCCTCCCTCCGCGGCCGGGCCAGGGGTGCTTCGTTCGAGGACGAGCAGAACAAACAGGGCCCTTCCATCGGGCTATTCCGAAGCGGACCGTGGAATGGGGTCAACTGTGAAAGTAGGGTCACTCGTCGGGGCATACTTCGCTGGTGCAGCGAAATCGATTTTTGTAAGAACCATCCTCTCGCTATTTGCACGCTTAACGCACGCTGCGGATGTAATTGCGCTCCGACCGGCGGCGATCGCGAAAATCGAAATAAGAGATCGCTTCGTTTTGTTTAATTTCTAGAATATTTTATTGAAATTTCTTCATTGTTTCATATTGCGTTTACGACGGGTTTTTGGCTTTTGAACATTTGGGCCCTGTGAACACTAATAATTTTACTGAAATTTTTTCAATATTTGTATGGATGGTGGAATATTCTGGATCGTTGAAATGAGAGAATCGCTTCGTTTTGTTTAGTTTCTAGAATATTTTACTGGAATTTGTTCATTGTTTCATGCGGATGTAATTGCGCTCCGACCGCCGGCGATCGCGAAAATTGAAATAAGAGAATCGTTTTGTTCAGTTTATTAAGCATAATAGAATCACGATGTGACTTTGAGCGACATTTGATCTTTTACTGAAATTTTTTCATTATTTCATATTGAATTTCCAAAAGAATCATACTGCATTAGGTAGTATCATCACTAGTAATGCAGAAGAGTTTCCAAATAATCATCGTTTTATTGAATAAATTATAGTAATCCATAAAATTCCTTTACAAAAGCTACTAACGTGAATTTACTAAGATTTCAATCGCTTTACATTTCAATTTAGATACTGCTAAATCAGTTTCTTTAATCATTTCTCAATCCTTAGCAAAATTTATATTAGTCCATTCAGATTTTGGAAATTAAAGGTTTGAGAGTAGATAATTAGAAACATTCAAATAATTGAACTCCGAATTTCTGTTGCATTTTTGCCTCGAAACTCTAAAATGCATTTGAAGAAATAGTTTAAAAATGATTTATTTGAAAGATATCTTAACAAAGAATCATCACTGTGAATAAAACTGATATAACATTCAACATCTGAGTGCAGAAGGTTAAGTGGACATTTCATTTGAAGATCATTGTTATCAATTATCAAAATAGTTCGCTTTGATCCATAAATAATGAACTGATTTTGTTAAATTAATCTAGAAACCACGAGTCTCATTCGTATAACAAGAGGTTAATTAACACTATTCCAGAGTTTCAAGAACACGATCATCCAGAATATAGAATTATATTTTCATACTCCTCCTGCGATGACTGTATTAGTATCATCAGCGAAAGAACATTACATAATTACAGTGAATCAGTCGCAAACGTTCGAACGAAGAGGCGAGACACAGTATTGTACGATATTTTCATCGGAATGCGCAGTTTAATGGGTAACGCGGACGTTAAACTCCGACAAGATGGCTGCGCGCACTTCGGAAAGTCGAAAAATTGTACGCAGTAAAGTTTAATAGCGATTTAAGGGAGATTGTGAAATATCTCGTGCTGGAATTGCTTCTAAAAGACGAGACAAAAGTCATTTGTAAGTTAATTGAACGATAGAACTGCCGGGCACTTAGAAAAACTACGAACCTGGATTTATTAACCTCTCGCACTCGGAAGATTTCATTGGAAACATTCGAAAGAAATTAAAAAACAATGCTATTTATAGAAATATTCATGTTGATGCAATATAATAAACTGAATATTATAAACAATTTGTACTTTTGTTATATTAAATAAAATGGTGACGAGACATCTCGTTAAACGGTTTTGAATTTCGCTTAGGTAACAACCCTTGACCTGCGATTTAGTTCATTAAGAATTTGTCATTAATAATTCACTAGAAAGAATTCACTAATGCTGATAGAAATATCATTTGGCTCACGAGAATTAAGATTCATTTGCTTTTGTCAATTTCTGTTTGAGATCTTCGTCTCATATTGTAATCCAAAGAAACAATCAAGGAATGAATATCATTTCGACTCATTTGTTAATTATACTGTTAAAGTTTGGTAATTTCTAACACTAGAACTACGAGCAATTGAATTGACTTCTCCAAATTTGTTTATAAAACTATTAAGATAGTTTATATTTCAGTTCAGGTACAATTAAATCAGGTTCTCTAATTTCCCAAACATTTCTTTTTAATTGCAAAAGAAGTCATTGGTAGTTTTAGTGTTAAAAGATATTTAGATAAATAAAAGATGGAGGATTCTAATTAAATCGGACATTATCATTCATCACTGCACGCGGAATGCAAAATAAGACGGAGTCTAATTAGAGCAAGGAAGCTGACAACGATGTTTAAAATTCATGTGCCTATTGACCTTAGAATAGGTTCAGAGAGCAGTACCTACGTAGAACAGTGATTGCTTGTGTCAAGAGCCGTCACGAAGGGAATGCATAATAGCAACACACGCAACAGCGCCGAGCGCATGGTCGAGCATAATCAAACTTAATCATGCGCACGCCTGCTTAATAATTTTAATAGGTTTTATCAAAATTTATTTCCAGCCATTCAAACGTGTAATTACCTTCTCTGCTGCGGCATTTATACGGTTTTGTTTTTGGAGTATTTTTAGTGTTTTCTTAGAGATATTGGGGGTGTGTCTGGTAAATAGGACTAGTGATTTTAATGATGAATCATGGGAAGAATTATGTAATACTAATGTATTATGATTTATTTAATGATATAATGTATATAATAATATACTGATATATGTAATATATTTAATAATATGACGTATATAATAATTTACTAATATATTATAATTTATTTAATAATATGACATATATAATAATATATTAATGTATATAATTTATTTAATTAATATAATATATATAATAATATACTAATGTATTCTAATTTATTTAATAATATGACATACGTAATAATATACTAATATATTATAATTTATTTAATATTATAACATATAATAATATACTAATAAATATAATGTATTTAATATGCATTATATGAGATCTAATATACTTGGGTATTTTATGGACAGTTTATATGTGATAATAACAATGAGTTAATTGTTATTTCTTTGTAATCCTTTTGTTAGATTTACAATTACATTATTTAAACAATAATTCATATAAAAATATAACAGAATTCTCTGTGAGGTGTTCTATGTTATTCAATCGTACTGTCTATATTACTACTTTTCCTTTCAATAGCTTTAATTGCATTACAAAGTCTCCTACTTTAATGTTTAATTAAAAATACACAATACTAAATTACATATTATAATTATATGTAACAAAATGAACTTGAAATAATACCACTTATAAAGGAAACAATCTCTTCAATCATTTTCTTAAGCCTTTTCACCTTAGATTGAAGCTTCGCAATATGTGCATATAGTACTTCTTACTGGATTTTAATCTGTAATTAAGAATTTGAAATTAAACATATAATTAACAAATACATACTCATAATTATAATAAAATATTCTGTAATAACTGTTTCATATCGTAGTACTTGAAATTGAAATAAGGTCCTACTGTTTGTATCACTTCTTGCATACCCCACGTTTGTTTACAGTCTTCAAGAATGTTATCTTTATTTAAACATCTTACTTGTAAATATATAAGCTAACACTCTAAAGTATATTTTAACTTTGCATCTGATGACAAAGACAACCAGACTTTACTTATGTACCTTTTCTTTGACAGAGCACTTTTTATTTGAGGTTATGTCTAAAAAACATCATTTGATTGGAGGAAAAATCAACGCTAAACAAAATTCAAGTGCTTACCATTGCAAAACTGACTATTCCATTATTTATTCTTATTTTATAAAGTGATAAATAATATTTATTTAATATTATGATGACTTCAGCGCCATCCGTGGCAAAATTCTCAAACTTGTAGCCAAATGTTACCGATGTGGAAATTCACAAGGTTAGACTGCAGCGCCACCCGTGACAAAATGCCCAAACTGGTAGCCAACTGTTACCGATGTGGAAATTCACTCGATCGACTGTGGCGCCATCTAGCGTAGCAGGAAGAACTGCGGTTTCAGTATTTCGCCACAGATGGCGCTGCAGTCGAAGGAGTGGCTTACCACATCGGTAACAGTTGGCTACCAGTTTGGGCATTTTGCCACGGGTGGCGCTGCAATCTAACCTTGTTCACTCCTGAGTCGATAACTTTTGGCTACCAGTTTGAGCGTTTTGCCACGTGTGGCGCTGCAGTCGCCGGTGTGAATTTCCACATCGGTAACATTTGGATACCAGTTTGGGGCTATTGCCAACAGAGGCGCTGCAGTCGGCCTTCTTACTTTTACATCGGTAACATTTGGCTATCAGTTTGGGCGTTTTGCCACCAGAGGTGCCACTGTTTTTTGATAAAATTAAATTCTTTTTCTTATTATTTATTGTTAAAAACTGAAATTATTGTTAAAAATTATTGTTCAAAAAATAGCTTATAATTTTTTAATTCTTTTCTTTATATTTCTGGTATTCTTTTTATAAATAATTTTTTTAAACAATTTGTCATAGAAGTTGGTAATAAAAATATTTCTAATGAATAATTTACTGAATGTTATAAATAAATATATCTTTTATACAGCCGTTGAACTCTTTTCCTACCAAAAAATTAAAAAAAGACAAAGAAAACAATAATGAAATAGAATAAAAAATAAAAATAAATAAATAAGAAATTAAAATAACCTATAATCTCTAAAAATATGAAAGTTCTGAGCTTTAAATTCAGTGATGTACAATTAAAAGCCACTTTAACCCTCTCGAGGGGGTTCAAGGGGTTGCAAGTTGTTAAATTTAATCAAACTGTCACAAACGTAACCTAATTAACAATACAAAACCATCTCGTTCACCCATATTTAAACAAAAATAAACTCCGAATACAAATAGTAATGATATTCGACATTTATTCATTCAGGGGATGAAGTCTCAGTACAAAATGCATTTATTTCTGTATAAAATTAAACATTTGGAAATATCGATGGGAAAAATAAATTGATCGTACTGATACACTTTTTAACATTAAGCTTCTAAACTGCATATACACTTCAGTAGATCATATTGCTTATAAACTTTATAACTAAACATAATCATCACAGACTTTTAACAGATCCTATCAAACTAAACGATCGATTTCACGGTGAATGCATCGGTTGCGTGAAATAAATATAAAATTTGCTAGGATTAATGCATTACAATTCTATATATATATATACTATAGTTCACTATATACTGATTTACAAGCTTCTCGTATTGAAGTATACTGTAAACAGAAGTATTCCAGTACATATGTATATAAATTGCCGCGTACATATTCGTGTTACAGTTATTTATACACCTATTTCCGTTCGAATGAATTTGATCCTAATCATAAAATGAAGCACATCATCTATGAGAAATTAAAAGCTAGTCGTTCCTACTTCTTAACGGTGTTAATGGCTTAAGTGGAGATGATACAGGTGTTGTGTACGTGTCCTTGGTAATACCTATTACATTTTCCTTCCCCTTGCTGTGCATACGTTTGTCTTCTGTCTTCAATTTTTCTATTGTTTTCTGCTGCTGTTCTATCTTCTTCGTCTTTAAACGTAAATCCTAAAACACATCATTAGAACACCAAATTCTCAACATATAGCATCAACGAGAAGCAATACTGATGAAAAACATCTTCATTTTAACATAAAATCCTCTTACTATAAGATTGTTATTCTTATTTCTCTACAAATCAATAATTATACTATACAAAAGCATCAACAATAAGCAATATTGTTGAAAAACACAAAATTACTACAATTCATTCAATGAAACAATTATTTGAAAACATTTCTACTATAAATAATACAATTCAAATGATTTACATTCTTCATCTCACACATTTTCTCTAAGAAATTTCATGTTAAACAACAAAACTACATTGCAAATATCAATAATATAATTATATAATTATAAATATCCACGTTTAAACGACTCATACCTGCTCCAATTGATTAATTTTGTCTTTCAACTGTGAAACGTGCTTAATCCTCTGTTTATGGTTCTG
Source organism: Nomia melanderi (assembly GCF_051020985.1). Lineage (NCBI taxonomy): Eukaryota > Metazoa > Arthropoda > Insecta > Hymenoptera > Halictidae > Nomia > Nomia melanderi. The sequence goes on along the minus strand of NC_134999.1, from coordinate 24,376,324 downwards.
ATGGCCAATTAATTGCGCATACTTCTCGCTAATTTCTTCGTGATCGTTCATCAGACGTGCATTCTGCCGAAGAAGCTTCTTAACTTCTCTAAAATATTCCAAACAAATTATTCATTTAATAAACAAACATACAACAAATATATGAAATAATTTCTACCAAGGAAACCTACTCTTCGGCAGCCTCTCGGCGAGCTTTCTCTTTCTCCAGCAACTCAGTCTTATCTTGAATCAAGCTATCTTTCTTCTCGAAGGACTTAATTGCTTCCGACAGCTGTTGAATCTTCGCATTCGCCTGAAATTTGAATCATTTTAGAATAATTAACCCTTTCCTCTCGAGAGGCGACTCTCAGCCGCCATTTGTACGCAACGAAATTATAGAATGAATTCAGTATAAAATGTTGAATAAAGTATTAACACATGGAACAGAAATAAAACAATTCTGCTCCATAATGTGTACAATATTGTTGACATTTTGTTAGAAAATAATGAACGTTTATAATGAAGAATTCAGTATAAAATGTTGAACAAAGTATTAACACATGGAACAGGAATAAAACAATTCTGCTCCATAATGTGTACAATATTGTTAACGTTTCGTTAGAAAATAATGAATGTTTATAATGAATATCGTCAAGTGCAAAGATTAACACTAGAACTATTAAAACAATTCAATTGACTTTTTGAAATTGTTCGAATTGTTTGAACTGTTCAGACTTTAATTGATGCTAGAAAAATCATTAGAAGACAATGAATGTTTATAATGAATAATGTCGAGTGCAAAGCGTTAACACTAGAACTACCGTTTTGATTTTCTAATCAATTCATTTCAGTACTATAATGAATGTCTGAAGAAACTGACAATAATCTATTGTTACAATTTTTATGGGAATTGCATATTGTTAATACGAAAGTACATTTCGTTCACCTTGTCAATAGCAGCTTTATGTTTTATAGATTGCGTTTCCAGCAACTGATTAGCTTCCTCCGTCGCTAATTTACTGTTCTTCAACTGTTCATTAAGTTTGTAATTGAATAATTCTATTCGTGAAATCTGCAACTCCTGCGCGTCGTTCCATTCTTCCAACTGGAGTAGCATGTCCTTCGCTCCATTCAGGTGGTCGGCCATTTCTTGGAGCTGATGTTTCATCTAACAATAAATTAAAAGTCAAACTTTAACCCTTGACATGGTAGATTTACTGAGATTTACTGTAGTTTATTCTATTGTTGTTAGAAACATTAATTAACCATTAACCCCTTGCTAGTTAGACTCGTGAGGAAGTTAGAAAAATTAGAGTTAGAAAAATCATACTGAATTTTGGATGAAAATTAAATATTGTTAAATATTATGCTCTGACGTAAAACTGGATAGATGAATTGAGGATTTCCCTTTGTTTTCTAGTCATTTATTGATGACAAAGTTATCCTAGCGACCGTAGTTGCGAAAGAATTTATACAGAAAAAGAATTTAGCTTTCATTTCATTTATATAGTGAACGAAAGGAATTTAGTTTTCATTTCATTTGTTTAGTGAATTCTTTTATTTAATACTTCAATTTATTTAGTGAACGAAAAGAATTTAGTTTTCATTTCATTTGTTTACTGAATTCTTTTATTCAGTAATTTCATTTATTTAGTGAACGAAAAGAATTTAATTTTCATTTCATTTTTTCAGTGAATTCTTTTTAGTAATTTCATTTATTTAGTGAATGAAAAGAATTTAGTTTTCTTTGCAACTCTGAAAATTTTGTCAGAAAATAATGCGTGTTTCTAATAAAAATATCGAGTGCATAGGATGAATATTCAATAAATCTATTATTGTTAATGTTACTGTTACATGTTAATACTATTATTTGCAACTCTTAGCATTTCGTCAGAAAATAATGCGTGTTTCCAACGAAGAATATTACTAACATATTTAATATTCAATAGATCTGTAAAACACAGACTATAAAAGTACCTCAGCATTCTGAGCATCCTTCGCCTCGCAGTCGCTGATCAATCTCGTCATTTCCTTCGAGACGATGTCACTGAGATCTTCGATTTTAGCTTCGAAAATCGACCTGACCGACTCCACTTCGCTCAAACTTTCGATCTCCAGTTGATTGACCAACCCCTTCTTTGCATCCAACTGCTCCATCAAAGCGTGCACCTGTACGTGGACTATTTGCGAATTGTTGCGCATGATGTTCAACAAATCGCGGTGCTCGTTTATGCAATCTTCCCCTCGTTTCAATTCGCGCTGTAGCCTTTCTACCTCGGCGTTGCTTTGCGCTAGTCGTTTCGTCAGAGCGGCTACTGATGATTGATTCTCCGCCATTATTACTTCGAATCTACGCAGAATTTTAATGTTTGTTAGATTTGTTCTTAGGGAATGCGTCTTAGTAAATGTCTTAGTGAATGAATATATAGCTTAGTAAATATATATCTTAGTAAATATCTTAGTAAATATCTTACTAAATAAATATCTTAATAAATATATACAGGATCTGCCACTAAATAATTCTGCCACAAATTCTGATATCGTTTTCTTGATCAAGGGTGATTTTCAATACTCAAGGTCAGCTCAAGGACAATTTAAAAAGGTACTCCTTGGCATCGACTACGAGAATGAATTAAGTATATTCTGTGACGTAGAAACTAAGATGATCTCGATTTTTAACACTAGATTCACAGGAGTCAATTCGACTGGTATTGAATTTTATAAACATTATTTGCTAACCGCTTATGTCGATTTTGATTGATGTCTGCGTTTAAACTGATTTCTAAGATCTATGTGAACGAATATCAATTTTTCTGAGGACAATAGAACAAGGACAATGAATCTCCGTAAATCTAGAGTTAAAGCTTCTTGGGAATCTGATGTATTTGATGATGTCCAGGAGACTTTCATTCGAAACATTTGTCGAGGTGTTTGAAAAATGGCGACAGTTGCGTGGCATAGCTTTGTAAATAGAAGAAGCTATACCTCTTTCTTCTAGCTACCATTTCCGCTGCCTCCGCTCGAATTTGATCCTTCAGAGCTCTTAATTCTTCCTTCTTCTCTGCTAGTTCGGTCTCCGCTCGGTCCAACTCCATTTGCAGACTTTGGCCGAAGCTCTCCTAAGTTGAGAAATGCGTTTGAAAAGATCGTAGAGAGCAGTGCGAACGATTCTCCTTACCGATAACACCGGAAACGACATAATAATATAATCTATTTGAAAAATATCTCGACGAAGGATTACCCATTTGCGTCTTCTAAACGCGAAGCTTACTTTATACGTCAGAGACGGTCAACTGAAAGTCTCCCAAGCTTTCGATCGGAATTAATCTCTGACCGACATAGCCGAGTAACGCGTACCGCAATTTGCGTCGAGCAAATCATCGGTGACCGACGCGACATTTAACGCGTTAAAAACTCCGACTCAGGAATGTTAATAAAATTCAATACACGTCAAATTGACGCGCCCCGTAAACCCAGCGTTTGTCGCGCGCAGGTCCTTTGTTCCTTCTTTCAAATAAACGGCGCTCGTTCCGCGTGCGTAATAACGTGTCCAATAAATTTCCGCTGTTCCTCGAAACGAGAAACTTGAACAGCTAATTCCGCAAAGTTAAAGCAATTACCGCGTGCACCGTGTCTGTCGCGCATTCGCGACGAACGAAACTTCCGCTGGGAACGAAGCTATTCTTTCTATCCCGACTCGTTCATACGCGAAATCGTTTGTTCTGTGGATAATTGCTCCTCAGCATTCATCGTGGCTGATTATAAACACAGGCAACAAACCCTGCACGACGTGCATAAATGTAATCACTTAAATCCTCGCATACCGACGTCCTCTCGGCGAAGATCCACGGTTCGTTCGCCAGTAGAATGAAAACGTAACGTTTTCTGATTGAATAGACTCGTATTCTACTTGTTTACCTGGGTTTCAGCGGAGGTTTTCAGTTCCTCGAGCATTATGGACAGTCTGGAGATCTCGGCATCCTTCAGCAACAGTTTCTCGTCCAATTCCGCTCGTTCCCTCTCCACTCGAGCTAAACACGTCTTGTATCTCTCCGCGGTTCTCTGCATCTCTTCTTTCACTGCAATCGTTGCTTCTCTAATCATCGCGTTCACCTGCGTGCATATTATTTCGTTAACGAATGACTAGGAAACAATCGTAACAAACGAGATAACCGATATAAAATTCAAATATTTAATAATGTAACTAAGTTGATGATAGTGTAATGCAACATTGCAACGTCAAATAATTAACAATTGCTCCTGCTTTTCTTTGGTACAGAAGAAAAATCGATCGGTGTTAACCGATCGTAAATGTCTTTGAAATTAGAAGAATTTCTGATATTTCTGAATTGATCTTTCGCAATTGATTATTACAATTAGGAGATAATTGAGCGACAGTTTGCGCGGAATAACTCGAGACTCACTTTCTCGTCGCCCTCGGCGATCGCTTCCTTCAACCTCTCGTCGCATTCGGCAAGTTGATCGGTCAGACGACCGATATCCACGTTTAATTTATACTTTTCTTCCTCCAGTATACTCACTTCCTGCGTGCGGAGTACGCTTAACTTCTCTAACTGCATCGTCAAATCTTCGACCTCTTTTTCGAGCGTTTGAGTCTAGAAACCGATACAACAGTCAGAATCATCGTATATCTTAAAGAATAAATGAATAGTAATGATGATGTCTCTATGATTTCTTTATGAACTGTGAACAATGTAGCCACTTTATTCTTATTTGAATTAATTGAATTGAATTATTCATTCTATTTGAATTAGGTGAATAGAACTGTTAATTCTATTCTAATTAATTGATTAGAACTATTAATTCTATTTTAATTCTTAATCGAATTGAATTATTCTATTCGAAACCTTCATCGCGACATTCTAACTCAACACGAAATTACTTTGTCCTCGTTATCCTGCCTCTTCTTCTCCAGTTCAGACTCCAGCACAGCTATTCTCTTCACCAAATCCTCGATGCGGTTTCTAAGGTCGTTCTCCATGGTTTTCCTAGTACGAACTTCCTGCTCCTTCTCCTCTGAAATTTCCAAAAGCTGACAGCGAACGCGTTTCATTTCTATTTGGTGCTTCTCGTCGTGACTGTTCAATACTTCCAACTGCAAGTTCGCCTAAAAATAAAAATCACATGATAAACACATAAAGTTGCTATTACTTATTAATTATTACTATTACTCATTAATTATTAATTATTTCTATTACTCATTAAACGTGCTATTATTTATTTTCGAATAAAATGTTTGCTCACCATTGTCTCGATGTCCTTTTTGTACTGTCCTTCCACTTCCGTTTGCTTCCTGAGCAGCTCTTCCAGCTGCGACTCCAACTTCTTCCGATCTTCCTTTATCTCCTCGATGTACTTCTCGTACTCTTGTATAGTCTTGTTCTTGTTCTCGCATTCTATCTGCAGATCAGCGAGCTGGTGCTCCGATTTGTACTTCAATTTGCTGTCGCTGGGAAGAAGCGCTCGCGGCTTTGTCTTCGAACATGGCCTTGTAGTCGTTTTCTTCCGCGGAAGTTGCGGCTGAAACCAAAGATCATTAGTTTATAGAAACGTCATTGAGAGTTTCAAATCGTTCGTCGAGGTTTCTTCAAATTGTATAGGAAATGTCCAAGGTTCAATGGAGGAAATATAATTAAAGAGAAAATTACTCAATTCCTTAGCTCCAACTTGAAATTACTTAGTTAAACAGCTGAAAACTAATTCTTGCAACAATTAACGCTAGAACTACAAAGCATTCATAATTGATATGTGATCCCATGAAAATTGTAACGATTAACTAACTTAAAATTACTTAAGTTACTGAAAACTAATTCTTGCAATTATCAAAAATTAAGCATTCAATATGATTGACATGTCCTATAAAAATTGTAGCAATTAGCTAACTTAAAATTACTTAAGTTGGAGCTAAATAGATGAAAACAATTAACAATTAAGCATTCAATATGATTGATATGTAATTCTATAAAATTTGTAATAGTTTTCTCAGTTTCTTCGAATATTCAAAGCTGTTTTCGAAATCATTAATCATTCCAATGTTTAAGGTATCATTGCGAAACAAGGAATCCGAACTAGTTCTAGTGTGAAATTATGCTTTGAATTAGCAAATTATGATTTGAATTCTATTATTCATTTCTCACCGTTCTGAAACTGGGCACCGCGTTGCCAGTGCTCTTGTCGGAGACCGACAAATTGCATTCCGCGCTGACTACGCTCTTATTGTCGTTGAATCTCTCTGTCTTCTCGATCACCAATCCCTTCACCTTCGTGTCAAATTTCGGGTCGTACGCTCCTGGTGGAGGGACATTGTCTGTAAACATTTGTTATTCAATTCTAGCGAATAACATAGTTTATTTAGAGAAATTTGTACATTTTCCTAGCAATACTATATCATATCTAAATTCTCTTGTACTTTTAACATTTTTATAACAAGGGTGACCATTTTTTAAAACGGAATGCTACATATTAAAACCTTTTTCCTTTAAATTTAGAAACTACTTTTCTATTTTTACATGAACAAATTAAATAGTGCGATCGTTAAAAGAAATAAAAATGAATAATTATGAAAACTCCGAAACAATGTAATGTAATGTAAGAGAAGCGCCATCTTGTCGCTCGGACTCAGACGGTAAAGAAGAGCTCACCGAAATAGAAGATCGAATGTTTAACGTTTTGACGTTTTTTCATTTAACTCAACTGTTAAACGTCCTAACGTATCTAACATTTCATATTTTTATTGAACATTTTCTGAATTTTTTTCTATTACTGCCGTTATATTTACGGCGTAATTTTTTCATTTAACTCAACTGTTCTTAAACATTCTAACGTTTCTAACATTTCATATTTTTATTGAACGTTTTTTGAATTTTTTCTATTACTGCGCAGTGTATAATTTTTATTCCCGTATCGATTAGACAAAAGAAACGTCGATCGGCAGGGGAGAAAAGAAGTTCTCGTGCAACGGGCGATACGTGAGAAACGGACGCGACAGTAGGGGAGTGTGGTTTTTAAATGCGAGGGGCACACCGTCATGGGAAATTTTATTCACTTCACAGTACACCGTGGAGACGGTTACGTCTGTATGGGGTCATAGAATTACCAGGTGCACCCTGCAACGAAACTGACCCTCCGTTTCACTTCCTCTCGCTTCTTCCCTGCCACCCTTGCGCAATATTTAAACCTCCAATTAGTTTACTCTTGTGTTCTTCGCTTGATATTGTCATTAGTTTATTTATATTACAGTTATCAGAATTTATTCTAATCATGAAATGAAAATTGAAACTTTGCAGTCTAAAGGCTCAGTCGCAAATTGATTTGACAACGAAGTTTGATATTTATTAAACTTTGTACAATATTAGTTTACTCTTGTGTTCTTCACTTGATATTGTCATTAGTTTATTTATGTTACAGTTATTGATACTAGTTTGACTAGAGTGAATTTATTCTAATGAAATGAACATTGAAACTTTGCAGTCTAGAGGCTCAGTCGCAAATTGATTTGACAACAAAATTTGATATTTATTAAACTTTGTGCAATGAATCAATGTCAATTTCTGTGCAATCTCAGCATAGTTTCAAAAGATGTATCTCGCTAGGAAATGTCGAGTATTTCCAGTGAGAAACTTTTGGATTCTTAACTCCAAAACTACCGACAGTTGAAACTCTGTAGAAACTCGAAGCGTTTGTTCAGGCTATAATTAATTTTCTATTCAATTTGCACACTGTTATTACACAATAATTCAGAACGTGTCTTAATAATTGCAAAAGAAGAAATCTGGTAGTTAGTTTTTAGCGAAATGGAAATGCAAAGTACTTGCGCCAAGATACAATGCGTACGTTCGATTAATTCATTAAGTTCGCAGTATATTAATATTCTCCAAATAAACTACAACTTTTACTCAACATTCCAATATTCACACAATGAGAATCGTATTAAGAAACTATATTAAACAATAATCACCGTTCAATCGTATCGATCTTCAAAGAATGAACTACAACCGTTTGCTTTGGCAATCTTTTATTCAATCTTTCAATGTATACACAATGAGAATCGTATTAAGGAACTATATCAAGCAATAATCATTCTTCAGTAAATGAATAATGTAAATTTAAACAATGGAACAGAAGAGTTCCCGCTGAAACGTCCTTTGCGAAATGTCGACATTTTGCGAGATGTTCGTATTTGGAGCACTAAGTTAAACCAATGATTTAATTACTCGAACAGCAAGAGAGTGTTTCTATCGTTTAAGCATTCGATGTATAATTTATAATAATATATAATAAGTTTCCCGGCAAAAAGTTAAGTTCAGGACTCTCAAAATAAACAAGACAATGTTAACACAACGTAGAAAATGCATTTATAAACAAATTTCGAAAACGTTAATACTACCACCAAATTAGTCAAAGTGACCCCTTCCTGATTTTCATTTTGCAATAATTAAAAGGTAAGAGATATTTCTAAATGCTAAATCAATCAAAGTCTCGATAGACTAGTTTAGTGCAGAGAGTTGAGTACTTACTTTTGAATTCGTTGAATCTCTGGATTTTGGCTTTCGAGAACGACATGGTGGGATAATTTGAAAAACAAGTGACACACGCAATAAACAAAACGTTAGATGAATAACAGGTTTAATGAAGGAACTCGAAAAGGAAGCTTAGAAATACATGACACGTCTTCACGCGTCGAATCCTGAACCGCGAATGCGATTCCATCGCCCACCCTTCGTGCAGACGTCCCTTGGCGCAACGTACCGGTTTTTCTGATTTGAAAAGGCAGTTATTTCGGACCATGTGCACGAGACGACGAATCAACGGGCCTCCGTTGCGCAACGGGCCAATCCGTTGCTGATGGCCCACCCATTCTTCCAGTAGCGTAGCAATTCTCGGCTTTGATATTTAATAGTTGCTTGTCTCGAAAGTACTTTTCATTTTGTTAATCTATCTTCTTTTGCAATTAGATCGTGAAGATCTTATGGGGAAGTTTAATACACTATACAGAAGATTGTTTACAAAATAGCGACCTTCTTCGCCATTTATTTAATATTCTGTAGTATTAGCTTGTCTCGAAAGTACCTTTCATTTTATTGATGTAGTCAATGCATCTTCCATCAATCTATTTTCTTTCTTTTCTCCAAAAGTCTGTCTTTCCAGCATTTCTAACGAATCATTGCAATTAAACCATAAAAAACTTATGGAGCAGCTTAATACATCATTCAGAAGATTGTTTAAAGGGTAGAGACAGTTGAATTTGTTTAAAATTGACGTGGATTTGCGAACTAATTCTGAGTCCTGCAGAAAGTTTAAAATTCCAAATTTAGCATAAGTAATTGTTAACATAAAACATAGAAATAGATTGTGGTAAAATTCTGAAGAATATTTAATAAGAGGAAGGATGAATGAAAAAGAATTGCAAATGTGCAATGCCAAAATAGACAATTCAAGGAACCTGACGAACTTTGAATTACAAAACCGAAAATATTACAATTTTCCTAACAGAAAATCGGAGTTCAGAGGTGAAATTGGTAGGTACACCCCTGAGGAGTCCAAGGGGAAGAAAAAGACCATTCCCGCGCAATGTTTCACCTGAAATTTCAAATGAAGCTACATCCTTCGATACTTGCAAAAATAATGTATACAATGAAGATTCTACTTTCAGTGGAATTTATTCAACATTGGCAAGGAGTAGAACAGGAAAATTGATAGTAATGATTCCCGTTTTGGCGGGTGTTATATTGCACGTAGGAAACAGCTGTTTTCGGGTGCATCGAGTCTCTATAGGAATGCGAAGTTACCAGGTGTACCCTGTAACGTTCTCGTCCTCCCTACCTCCGTATATTGCAATAAAATCAGCCCCGTGACATCTTCGGACCCTTCCCTGCTATTCTTCATTCGCATCTCGACATTTAAAGATTAAATGTCTTTGCACCCTGTTCTGAGCAATCTTGATTTTATATTGGATTGACGTTAATCGACGTTTAACCCTTTGCGGGCGAAGATTCTTTGAAATGTAACCTTTCTAACCAAAATTATACATCAATTGCTTAATTAATAGAAAAAAGGGAAACGACGTTCTAATCTCTTGTTGTTCAAGTAATTAAATCATTTGTCTGCGACTTACAATTAGTCTAGACGAGATGAAATGTTCATATTTGGAAGCCTAAGTCGCAGACAAATGATTTAATTATTTGAACAGCAAGAGATTAGGATGTAGTTTCCCTTTTTTCTATTAATTATGCAATTGATATACAATTTATCTCTATCTCTTGAAGGTTTCGTACATTTCAAAGAATCTTCGTCCGCAAAGGGTTAAACATAATCACAATTAACATCAGTGTAACAAAACAAATGATTCAATGTACAAATAATATTAATAATATTAATAATATTAATAATATTAATATTCCTTTGCACAACGAAATTTAAAGATTTTCTTGTCTTCGCACCCTGTTCTGATTAATTTTGATTTTATGTTAGATTGACGTTAATTGTGATTATATTTAACATTGCTTTATATAATGAAATATTTATTTTGTTTTCATTCATTTTTATTTAAAAAATTTAATGACATTAGTCTGTTGAAGATTTATTATTGTCGTGAATAATGAAGACTATATGCTTCACATTGAAATTATACTATAAAAAGTAATAAAAAAAATAATACAATAAAAAGTAATAGAAACAATAATACAAATAGAATAAAATGCAGATTTTACACATGACAAATTGTTTATTCGAATTTGATGTGAATAATGCTAAGAAAATCTCAAAGTGTGTACCTTAATTAAATAAAAAAGTAATTAAATCAATATTTTGTTATTTAATTATTCATTAAGTAGGCGATAATGCCATCTAATAATAAACGTAGGAAACTAAAAAATCAATGGCATTCAAAGAAACAGAAAACTGCTAATCTTGTTCTAAGATGGCCGTTTCGATTAAAGTAATAATTTTACATAGTTAATTGATAAATAATAAAGAATGTTTAATTACTAATATAAAATTTTATATTAAATCACACATATTATCTATTTTCAATGAATTTGTGAGAGATATTAAAAAATTATTAAATTTATTGAATATAGGATAATCTGTATTTTATTTATCAGTAGTTAACGATAGTAAATGAAAAGTTCATGTTAAATATTTTATTATGCAATTAATATATTCTTATTAATATCAAAGTTGTCAGAATGTAGAGTACCGGCAGGTATATACGTCAAATGCCACGTTGTATTGAATACGCCAATGAGTTATCTATGGTTCTACAGCTGTAACGTGTTCTGGACTTAAAAGTGTAAAAAGTTACTGGGATAGTTGTTTAAAATGGACTGTAGACAGTACATTATATTTTTAGGGCTAGTTTTGAGTTTAAATTATGTTTGTTGTCAATATAGGACCAAAAATGTAAGAATTTTTTACCTTTACAATACCTGTCATATATAAGTTAATTACTCTATTAATTACTTGGGCTTATTTTCAGAAATTTTTCATGAATTTTAATAGCTAGTTTTTGTCAGTCATTGTAAAGAATAGTGTATGTTATTTGTAACTTTCCCATGTAATAGTTTAATGTACTTAACCTATAATTGGTAACCTAAAAATTAATAATTTCAGTGTTATTTATGGCTTACCTGTTTATTTCAGACCCAAGGCTCCTCCTTATCAGATCGTGTACAACAATTAACAGAGCTGGCTCTCACAAGACCTGTAATCAAATTTAATGGAGCAAAGTTTAAGGAATATGTACGCACTACACCGAGAAATTATTCTGTTATAGTTATGTTCACTGCTAGAGCACCTCAAAGGCAATGTCAAATTTGCAGGTAATTGTTTTTCTTCATTATAAATGATTTGTAATGTGGAAACCATGTTTGTGATATTCATATAATCATTGTTTTGCAGATACGCGGATGATGAATTTGTGATAGTTGCAAATTCATTTAGATATCTGCAGTCTCATTCGAAGAAGTTATTCTTTGCTTCTGTAGACTTTGATGAAGGATCAGACGTATTTCAAATGGTATTAAAAACATTGGTTATTTAGAATAATAATAATATGCTTTTGTTTAACTGGAGTTGCTTTGTAGATGAGACTGAATACTGCGCCGGTCTATATGCACTTTCCTCCGAAAGGAAAGCCAAAGCCTGCAGATACCATGGATATTCAAAGAATAGGATTTAGTGCAGAAGCAATTGCAAAATGGATATCTGAGCGCACTGATATTCAGGTGATTACAAATATATGCATGATAAGAGTAAACTAAACTTGTTTATAACATTTTTTAACACGTTATAGATTAGAGTATTTAGACCACCAAACTATTCTGGAACAGTAGCAATAATTATGTTACTGGTACTTATTGGAGGATTCTTGTATGTAAGACGCAATAATTTAGACTTCATCTACAATAAAACAATTTGGGGACTTGGTGCACTGGTAATATACTATATTGTAACCTAGATAATTTCTATGCTGATTTCCTTTAAAATAATATTTTTTACAGTTTTTCACACTTACAATGATTTCTGGACAAATGTGGAATCACATTAGAGCACCTCCATTTATACATAAATCATCCAGTGGGAATGTGGCGTACATTCATACTTCTTCTCAAGCTCAGTTTATACTGGAAACATATATAGTTATGGTTTTAAATGGAGCTGTGGTATTAGGCATGATTTTAATGACTGAAGCTGCATCTCGTAAAGGTGATGTAAAAAAGCGACGTATATTTGCTGCGATAGGCGCGGCATTAGTCGCCATCTTTTTCAGTCTATTGTTATCCACATTTAGGAACAAAGCACAAGGATATCCTTACAGGTATGGGAAAATCAAATTATTTAGAAGCAGTCATTAATTATTATTATCAACATGGAGTATATTAATATATTCTTAACGTTATAAAATGAACATATTAATATACTCCATTTTTTATATTTTCCGAACAATCAATATTACGATTTAATTTAGTGAAGAATAATTGATCTGTTGCAGTTTACTGTTCAAATAAAAGGAGTAAGTGTAGGAAGTCATCATTTGTATATATTGCAAAAGAAACTTTCAACTTGCCCACCAATATTAAGTACTAAGATGCATAATAAAAGGATTTGAACATAATATTTAAGTTCTCGTATTTGTTAATTGTTACATCATAATCACAATTTACATTTATTTATATGTACTGTAAAATAAATGAATATTTAAGGTCATTATTCTTTAATATTGTTTATGTATACATTCCTGAAATACAAACACTTTTAACGTTACAAACGATATAACCATTTAATAAATATTTTAAATAATTATAATTATATTCAGAAGAGATAAGGTAGTAAAATTTTCCTTGATTTTGGATAATTTTTAAATGTTTTCAAGTACCACTTATGCGTTAATGCTGCGGTAGATATCTAAAAAAAAGGAAGAAATAAATGTAAATAGTTTCTAGTATGCATAATTGATATAATGGGATTTTTTGTACCTGATTTACTAAGACCCATATTGTGACACAATGAAATGAAGAGCTTTGCCATAAAATTATTGACATGCATACATAAATAGTTATCTCTGTAATCTGTAATGCACCTGACACATACTCGAAAAGACCACCATATGGTATTTTATGCTCCGTAGAAGTGACTTTACCATTTTTATCTTTTCGCAAATTGCTAAGAATATAATTAGCTCTAAGTTGAGTATACGATGCTAACACAATAACCAGTGCACAAATTAGTTTAGAATAAGTAACTCTTCTCCAGGAAAGATGGCTTTCAGAACCTGCAATAAAAAGTTCAAAAACATTTGCATATAACAGCAAATTTAGTGTCACAGTCGTACAGCTAAATAGAAATGCTTGTTAAAAGAATTTTAAACATTTGAAAACAAAATTACCTTCAATAAATCCTTCAGATTCACCTATAACGCACATTAAAGTTCCCACATAATGATAAAGTCCAATTAAATAATGAGATATATTCATCATTTTATCACTAAAAATATTTACATAATGTGTTTCATAAAATCGTTTCCAACAATGAGGAGTGAAAACCAAAATAGCTATAAATGTATTTTCTGCAGATACTAGAAGTATAATTGCGAAATGAAAATTAAAAAATAAATGCATAACTGTTAATAATTTGGTAGACTGCACTCACCTAATGATTGCCTATTTGTTCCTAAACCCATATTCAATACCCACATAACACTCTTTGGTACGTTACCATTCCACATATATTTATCAATTACCAAATATAATATGTAACTTGAAGCTGGTGCAGCAAGAACATAGAAATGTTTGAACCATCTAAAACATTAGTATTTATTACTTTAAATAGGTATTGATATATTTTCCTTACTCACCTTTTAGGTACTTCTGCTTTCGCTACAATTGGCTGGTAAGTATTATCAGAATACTTGCCATAACGATATGTACGTGTTATTGAAACAGGTAAATAAGGTTCCACAAAATTAACCAGTAAGCCAAAAATACCAGTAAATATTGCAGCAAAACTAAACACAATATTTATGAAATTTAATTGCATTTTGGAATTAAATTGTATTAGAGACTCAGTATATAACTCGGATCTTGTTTGTACTTAGAAAATTCTTTTGAACGTGACCTGTACTATTCTTGGATACACCACAAGTTACTGTAACAATTAAAAAAACAATTAATTAAATAATAACAATAATCTGCAATTACATTTATTAAACAACGTTTAAGTTACTGGTAAATGTGTTAATTATTTTAATAATATTAAAGAGTAATATTTTAGAAACTTTACAGATAATTATAATTTACAAAGTTTATTTATATTATAAGCGCTGTTTATATTACAAGAATAATTAAGGGACGGACTTTGTTCCATTACATATAAATATTCTAAATTAACTTAGAACCTAAAATTAATAATTAATATAAAATATACAAGTTTTTCTTAGTACATACTGCAATGAAGGATACACGTAGAAAAGATGCCAGCAGAAAATGTACAAAAATGTAGTATTCAGTGTAATTTACAACTCACCCACCATAGTAAAATAAAACTAATACTTGTATTTAGAGTAACTGACTCAAACAATTAGCATTATATTAACATATTTAATCTATCTTGAGTACGAACTTCGATCCTAAAGATTAAGCAATCGTTTTGTAAAAAGTCTGGTAAGTCTCGGACTCGTACAAATTCTGTATAACCGAAACTCCGTTTATTCAGTTCACAAATAGGTTTTCTAAATGCTTCTAGATCTGGTTTCGATGAAGTTATTTCTCGTATATCTTTTTCTTGGTTATGTGGATGCACTAAAATAAAGTGCATTATACCATTAAATGGCCAATCCAAGCCATCGTCATTTTCTGATTTCATTATATGAAGAAGCACCGACAGAAATTCTGGATCTTTTGAGGATATATTAATTCTAGCGCATATTTTATATCCATTAGGACTGGTGTAGAAACCAGGACTATAAAACATTTTTAAAGAATCGGTCATCATACTTTCAAGCTTTTCATGAAAGGAATGTAATCTCCAAATATAAACACCATTACAGCTACGCAAAAACATTTCTTCCTGATTGAATCTCAGAGAAGTTTGCAAGGTTGTAAGTTGAGTTTTTTGATTGGATACGGTAATGGAAAGTTCTTTGTTTTGCTGCTCCAGTATCACTATTCTTTCATAGAGATTCCTAAAAAAGAGATATATGGTACTTTGGTGTTTGAAAATGATTTGCATGAAAAATAAGATTGGATTTACTTCAACAACTGTTGCCACTCTAACGATGGTTCATTATTAGTCATAGATGTTGCACCTTTGGGTGGCGGGTCCCATAATTTTGATTCAGCAGCTAGTGCATTTGCATGATTTTGCGCTGTTGACGACTGTGGTAATGTTTTTAAAATCATCTACAAAATAGGTGGCTAGTCAGATGTCTATATTCGGAATGAATATAATCAAATTGAAAATAAAAGGGACTAACAGTTAAATGGAGGCTAATATTTGTCTCTAAATGTGCATGCAAATCATCTTCTCTATTAAAGACTTCTATACAGCCAACATTTTTAAAATGGCAATAAACATTTTGTGAATTTGGAAGACTTCTTTTATATGTACATTTATTTGTATGAGCTTCCATATCCACTGGAGATAATTTAATCTCACAACCAAACTGTTGATAAGGACAAGGTGTCCGTTGTTGTGATATCTCCCTGCTTGTATATAAATCTCTGAATAAATCACTTTCTGATTTTAATGGCCGACTATCAACTGGACAACAAGCACCTTCCTTTCTACAAATAAAAATTATTTGGTAAACATAAATTCTATGTACAGATATATATATATATGTAAATATGTTTGTTAACTTTACATTCGTAATGTAACTTACTGAAGCCAAGTGTATATACATTGCGAACAGAATTTATGACCACAAGATGTTAAAACTGGATCGCGTAGCCAATTTAAACAAATAGGACACTCGAATCTAGGCTCAAGGTGTTCTTTCATACCATCACCACACTGCACGTGACAATCAAATTACCAGTAAAAATGAAAAATAATAATTGTGTTAACACAAAATATGAAGCGAAGCTCTGGGAAATATATTATAAATGTAATGCAACGAAATCCGTTTTAGTAAGAAATAAAGTACAAGAGAATTACAGTTGATGACAATATTTATAATTATAAGTCAATAAATAAATGTGTACATACGAGAATACTTTCTTCCGTAGCAACAGTATAGTCTTTAATATTATCCGACTTGGCCATTATCTATGACATATGTATGATTACAAAATTAGTTGAAGCTCACAATACTGCATCATTTATGCTGATATGCATATTAAATACATAAAACAAACATATTTCACAGATAATTTAATTTACCTACTAAATACTATACTTTAATCAAAAATATAATTACAGTTAAATATACAATATTTCCTCTTAAATACAAATTATATTATAGAACTTCAGCAAGCACTTGGAATCCTTAAATTTGTTTACAAATAACTACATGTATATAAGTATTATGTCCTTAAGTACAATAAATATATACTTACATAGTGACTCATAAAGAAATTCCATATGCAGTACCTATATACTACTGCATATACAATTCACTCGGTCGTATATGTAAGTAAACTTGCAAATACCAAATTACTAACAATTCAATTAATATAAATATTCTGTCCACATAAATAAAAGTGAGCACTGTTTAGAAAATACACAACTGTTTCCTATATCGTTTAGATATTTCAATTTAATGGTAAAAGAAAAATGACAGTAAATCAGAGGTGCTAACTTACTCCCCTCACACTAGCAACTCAAAAACAGCATTTCCCTACCACCTTGCTCAAAGAACTGCTCCAAATTGTGTACGTTTACAAAAGTTCTATGCAACAGTTAGAAGTAAGTATGGAGAGGGTAATTTTTCCTGAGAATGCTACTACAGTGCCATTGTGCATCGATTTGAACCTTGAATTAAATAATTATACAAAAATTATATAGAAATGTTAATACGTCTTAGAACTATATAACAATTTTATTTTCAACGTGTATTTAGTTTTCATTTAATTATAGACAAGGTATGTATATTTTACCATTTTACCATTTTTGTGTCACATCCTGCTGCACCGACATACAACCTGATTCTGCCACCAGGAACAGAGACAGTATAGATTGGACTCCAATGTTAATTTTTGTCACGTGGTCGATGGGTTACCTACATAGACTTATCATTTTCATGTGACGTTCTGCCATATCGACTTAGGACATGGCAGTGGAAAAAATGGAGATTTTTAATGACAGTCGGTACGGTATTGTTGATAAAATAAATTATGTAATATCGTAAAATAAATGAATGTTTAAGGTCATTTATAACATATTTATGTATACATTCTTTAACATTGTTTATGTATACATTCCTGAAATACAAAAACCTTTAACGTTACAAACGATATAATCATTTAACAAATATTTTAAATAATTATAATTATATTCAGAAGAGGTAAGGTATTAGAATTTTCCTTGATTTTGGATAATTTTTAAACGTTTTCAAGTACCACCTATGCGTTAATATCGAGGTACATGTCTGGAAAAAGGAAGAAATAAATGTAAATAGTTCCTAGTATGCATAGTTGATATAATGGGATTGTTTATACCTGATTTATTAAGACCCATGTCGTGATATAATGAAAAGAAGAGCTTCGCCATAAAATTATTGACAAGCACACATAAACAGTTATCTCTGAAATCTGCAATGCACCTGATATATACTCGAAAAGACCACCATATGGTATTTTATGCTCCGTAGAAGTGACTTTACCATTTTTATCTTTCCGCAAATTACTAAGAATATAATTTGTTCTAAGTTGAGTATACGATGCTAACACAATAACCAGTGCACAAATTAGTTTAGAATAAGTAACTCTTCTCCAGGAAAGATGGCCTTCAGAGCCTGCAATAAAAAGTTCAAGAACACTCGCATGTAACAGCAAATTTAGTGTCACAGTACAGCTAGATAGAAATGCTAGTTAAAAGAATGTTAAACACTTGAGAACAAAATTACCTTCAACAAATCCTTCAGATTCTCCTATAATGCATGTCAAACATCCCACATAATGAGGATATATAATCATGTAATGAAATATATTCATCTTGCTATCACTAAAAACATTTACATAGTGTGTTTCATAAAATCGCTTCCAACAATGAAAAGTTAAAGCCGAGATAGCTATTAATGTATTTTCTGGAGACACTAAAAGTGTAATTGCGAAATGGGAATTAAAAAATAACTGCATAACTGTTAATAATTAGACTGCACTTACCTAATGATTGCCTGTTTGTCCCTAAACCCACATTCAGTACCCACGTAACACTTTTCGGTACGTTACCATCCCACATATATTTACCAATTACCAAATACAATATGTAACTCACAGTTGGCGCAGCGAAAACATAGCAATGTTTGTACCATCTAAAACATTAGTATTCATTACCACTAAATAGGCATTGTTATATTTTCCTTGCTCACCTTTTAGGTATTTCTACTTTGATTCTAGGTGGCTGGTAAGTATTACGAGGAAACTTGCCATAACAATATACACGTCTTATCAAACCAGGTAAATAGGGTTCCACAAAGTTAATCAGCAAGCCGAAAAAACCAGCGAGTATCGCGATAAAACTGAAAACAGTCTGTACTAAATTCCCTTGCATCTTCGAACGAAATATTATGGACTTATAACTCGGATCTTGTTTACACTCGGAAGATTCTTCCGGAAATCACGACGAATTCTTCGCTGAGTACCATTTATACTGATTCGATTAAACCTGACCATCGGACCGAGAACTATTGATAAAAAATCATTAAAAACCACTTTACGCAGAGATTTAAATAAGCAGCCTGAGGTTCTATTGTGCATTTGTCACTATCTAAGTGCATATATTAATACTTAGGCCTGATTTCTTGCTGTGAATGATTTACATAGTATTTAGTATTCGGAACATGACGTCGAATAACGCTGTCATTCAGCAAGATAAACCTGTTAACAGTAACACCTCAAACTAATTTGCATTCACTGATTTCTCATATTCGAAAAAGTTTAATTAACCAAACGGAACATTTCCTTTAAAATTTGCATTGCAATGTATGTCAATGGACAATAATTAACATAAAGCAATAAATTCAAAACACGGACCATCCAAATAACATCCAAACGGACAATAATTAAGTAACATAAAGCAATAAATTCAAAGCACTTTCGAACATCCATTTCACGTCTCGGAGAGGCCGACAAAATGGCGCACTCGCAGACGCCATTGCGCGTAGAGTGGCTAAAGTTACCTTTCATTTCCCTAATAAATCAATAAGAAACGTACTCGAATTTAGCGGCGAGCCGGGAAGCTGCAATTTCAGTCGCGAAAGAATTTAAAGGGTCGCATTATCTCGGATACGGCCAATAATGCTCCGCTTCCTTTTACCGCGAGCGCGGCGGCCGCCCCTTTGAATTGCCTGCTCCTTATTTCGTATCTTTAAAAGTTGCTTCCGATCTGATCGCGTCCCGTTCACTTTTCCGCCGGAATTCTGTTACTTCTCCGCGATGTACCTAATAAAGCGTTCGATTCTCCTTTATTACGGCGCGTCTAATCGGCTTCTTGGTTCGTACGGCATGGCGGCCGGAGGAAATGGATGAAATTTTCGAATTTTAAGCTGCCTCCGATTGCTCCGCTAGTGAAATGCTT
This sequence comes from Nomia melanderi, assembly GCF_051020985.1. Lineage (NCBI taxonomy): Eukaryota > Metazoa > Arthropoda > Insecta > Hymenoptera > Halictidae > Nomia > Nomia melanderi. The sequence continues at coordinate 24,356,089 of NC_134999.1, read as the reverse complement.
CGGAGGAAGAAGAAATTTGACGGAATAAGCTATTTCTTGCTGCCTATGGGGTTAACCCTTGACGAAGATTCTTATGTAGAAAATCAACGGATGAAGCTAAATTATACGTTAATTGCTTATGTAATAGCGAAAACAGAAACTACATGCTAATCTTGCTGTTCGAGTAATTAACACGTTGAATGCCGCATGATTTCGTACAGCAAAATATACAAAATGGAAGAGATATGGTATTAAATCATTTGATTGAATTGCATTATTATTATTATTGCATCATCCAGCTGAATGTCACCGTATCAGGTAACATTATGTATAATATAGAAATGTTTTCAAATAATCGTCGTTTTATTGAATGAACTATAGTAATTCAATTTGACTGGGCATTCGAGTAATTGAATCATTTGTTTGCGATTTAGTATTCCTAATTTGAACGTTTCATCTCGAAATTTCGACGTTCGTCCGCAAAGGGTTAATTTTCTTTCAGTTGAATACAGCGAATGTTTTGAGGAAGTATAGGTTTTGTTTTTGAAAAATGTGTAAGTTTGAAAAATATTTCAGTTTGCCTTGTTTGATATTATTGAGATACAAGTCATGTATTGCTTTAGTTATACAGGGTGTTTCTAAATTGTGGGAACTCAGTTTTCCTTAATGTTCAATTTGCTTGGAGGGTGACGAATTGACACTAAAACTAGAGTGAAAATGTTCCTTATTTCTTCCTTTTGCAATTGTTAACAGTAGAACTACCGTAACAGTCAAAATGACTAGTTTCGATTCTTTTGTTTAGCAATTATTGACATCTTTGAAGCATTGAATATTCGAAATTATTTTGAAAATAAATAGTTTCATTTGAATACTCCAATGAATGTCTGAAGAAACTGAAAATAATCTACTGTTACAATTTGTACAGAAATTGCATATTAATTGTATTAAGTACTCGGTAGTTCTAGTGTTAAGACAGATGTTTCTCTGAGTAATTGTTGAAGAATTTGATTTAATTCTCAATAGACTCTTGGAGTTTCTCTGAGAAATTTCAGAAAGTCAATTATTGCTTACTTTTTATTAAAGCTGAAAAGTATAAATTATTCGAGAAACGAAAGGTGACTTTGCCCAAACTGAATTATAAGTCAATTAAGCTACCCAAAATATCTCTATCGAGAAGATTAGAAAGTTCTATAGAAGAATAATTTTCGCAGATACAGATCGAAAATTGGAGCAGATTGACGCAGGATAGTCGCGGCCGATATAATTAAAGTGATACGGCGATAAAACCGTCGCACATGCGCGCAGCAAGTGGGATTTGCCTTTACGAATTTACGATATCCGCTTACGCTACGACGCACAGCCTGATAAAAGTAGGGGCGCACGAATTATCGTTACCGAATTTATCGGGGAACCCGTTATCTCGATCGGTATATCGGCGCGACATATATCAGGGCCTCCCTTGACGTCGATCGTCGGTTGTAACGTGTGCAGTATAGCTTCTTTAACACCGTGTAATCTACCCCGGCGTCATTAGTTGTGATTATTTTCGGGGGATTTAGTATAAGCCGTTCCTTTCGACGTAATTTGCTGCGAATTAGCAGGAATTCGTCGGGAAATTCGCTGTTCCAACTGCTTTAGCCGATACTGCGTTCGACGAAGAGTTGAAGTAGCAATGAAGTATCTGTTAACGTTAAGAAACCTGTTTAAAAATTGCGAAACGAGAATTGGATAGATGATTCAATCATTCATAAGGTTTATTATGTTCGATTCGGAAAGTAAGAAGTTTTAGCATCTTCAGCAGACGAAGCTAAATTATATAATTGCTTCAGTAATTAAAGAAGGAAACTATGCATCGATATCTCGCTGTTGGAATAATTATATCATTTGTTTGCGATTTAGTCTCCGAAATGCGAACATTTCATCTCGAAACGTCGACATTTGTTGGTGTAAGGTCAAATCCTTACAATTTTCCATCAATACTAGATCTACCGAGTAATTAGATCAAAATACTTGCAAAATAGATTGCAAAATGGCTGAATTTCGAAGTTCCAGCGTGAAGTTACCGAGTTTCGCCCGGCGAGCGGCCATTACGCCGCACTGTGTCGGCGTCGAATATTTCGAGTTAAAGATTAATTATTCTCCGTGAATTTATTAGAAAAATTCCTTGATTATATTATCAACAATACTGCATATTGTGTTTCTTGCACATCTGACATTCGACTGTTAGACGTTGCCATCAATCAATATTCGACTATCCGACATTTCGCGGAGGCCTAATGGATTAACACGATTACGTCGTTGCCCATCGGCCATCAATCGCGCAACAATATTGTCAATTGTTGGTTGTCTAACCGTGACGGATAGATAAAAGAAAGCGGCGCGACGTAATAGAATCCATTACCGACGTAATGGCGTTCGAGTAATTCATTTCCCCGCGTATATGGAATTAATGTAGCGTAGGGCCGCATGCATATTTAAGTGGCAAATTCGACGCTTCGTCATCTGTCGAAATGGCCCGGTGATTAATGCATCGGGATATTTCGACGCGATGACGAAATACCGGCAAAACCTAGAGCAGACGGTGAATCATGACGCCGCGCGGATCTATAAATCATAGCTTTGCTCGGAGTATAATCCTCGATTTTTCACTCGTCTCAACAGCTTCTTCGTGCATCAGGAAACGCAAAGAAACGTCGCGTCTCCCCTTCAACGGGACTCGATATATCACGATTTTTATTCCGGCTCTGTCCGGTTTCGAACTGAAAAATCGCAGAACTCGGAACAAGTACGCGGAACTCGATGACGAACGTGTGAAGTGAATCGGTTGGCACTTAAGATTTTGATTTGTAAGATTGTAAACATGCTGGCAATGCTCTCTAATTTCTGATACCGATTTCTATCGTGAAATCTCCTTTGCACGATTTGGAAATTGAGAGCAGGATGATGGAAAAATTTTCGAGTGACTGATAATCTGAGCTATACCTAAATTATACAGATTATTCTTCAAAATTTGATTTAACTACCAAACTTACTTGAACTACCAAAATCTGTTGTATCTTGTAAACATCTTCATTCTTGTAAATTGCAATGTTTAATTTCGATTACATGTCTGTTCCAAATCTTCGATACTTTAATACAAATATTTTCTCTACCTTCAAATGCCATCGAAGGCGTTAGAAAACTAGAAAAATGCAATACTAGTTGCTCTCCACAAAAATGCGTTTTACTCTTCAACAGTTAACAATTGCTTCTCTATTATAACAAAAGCTTACAAATCTGTGATAAATACAAGCATATTGAACAGTTTATCTTGAAAGTGGCTCAATCTTCTAAAGAAAGATGAAGAGACCATCATATTCTGGCAATACTAGTTACTCTTCACAAAAATGCGTTTTAGTCTTCAACAGTTAACAGTTGCTTCCCTATTCCAACAAAACCAGCTTACAAATCTGTGTTAAATCAATCATATTGAACAGTTTATTTTGAAAGTGGCTCAACCCTTAACAAAGACAAAGAAACCATTAAAAAAACATTACCTAGAATTCTAACAATTACAACTAATCTTCAAAAAACTTCACAACTTTCAAAGAATGAATGCCACTTTCAAGATAAACAGTTAAATATACATATCCGCAACGACAAATAATTAAAAAGGTATTTACCTCAGCTGACGACGAGAGCAGGCAGCGCTGTGGATAAATGGAGACAGTGAAGCGGGAAACGCAGCAATGACAATTCAATGGGAACACGAACTCAGAATATATTTAAACGCCTGAGTATGTGTGTATATAGATATATATATATATGTATATATGTATATATTTATAATCGCGTTCATCATAAAAGTACAATAATAGCTTTATATCAAATCACGAGGAGAAATTCAATATTCACACGGTAGGCGCGGACAGTAGCTCCTGAAGGTACCGATTCACTGCTTTCGCGTGTCGATCGCGTTAGAATTCGTTTCCTATCCTCCAATCTCTGATTCCTCTCTCAACCCCGTTACATCATCATCATTTTCCCCCATTTGATAAAACAAAGAACGAAGCGGGAGGAACGCGAAAACACGTAGTCCACTAAACAAAACAAAACACATAGACAATGCAGCAATAACAACAAACAGTTATAAAAATGCACATTCGCTGACTGAAAATGACGGAATGACTGAATACACGCGTCGGGCCGCTCGCCGCGCGAGAACGAATCTGTACAAACTCTGTCGCGAGGGGAAAGGTGTCTACTCTATCCGTACCGTCGATTTCCCGTTCGCCGTTTCCGTCTTCCTATTTCCGCCCCCTATCGCTACCATTTTCCCATAGTGTAACGTTAATGAATACTTTCTATTAATACGTCCGAACGAACCAACGAATTTCGAAGCTGAACGACACATCCGCGGTCCGGTTCCCCTGATATCGCCGATCGAGACGCGATTTGCTCGGTCGCTCGACGTGGTCCTGATAAAAGGTTGTAAAAATGGGCAGACGGAAGCGCGGTCGTGAGGGTGTTGTGGATCAGGCACTTTATAATGTCCGTTACCCTTCTCGCTCGCTCGCTCTCGTGTTCCATCGCAGTTATTCGGCGTTCGAAAGGATCAGCGACGCGCCTGACCGCTCGGAAAAGACTCGCACCTAGACATCTCGTTCACCATTCACACGGACGCGCACGCAACCGCACTATCAATTAAGTGAACAGCCACACTTCGTACAGTGCGAAAAGAAAGTTTACTATCACGTTTCGAATTTTCTTGTTCCTTTGTCCTCTCTGCGTTGTTTCCTCGAACGGATTCCTCCTCTTCGATTTATATACCTTATGTTCTCTTCGGCTGGTTGCTGGTAATCCTTCCTGTTCTGCCACGAATCACTTGGACCGCTCTTCGGCTGTGGACGCCACGCAAACGCGTCGATCTGTCGTGATCGGGACTGGTCGACCTTCGTCAAACTCTTTGACGAGAGGTCCTGTCATCGCTGGGCTTGATTTGTGGGTCTAGGTCATCAGCTCCGTCGTGTCGTCCGCGTCAACATCGTCCGGAGGTTCCACCCTCATCGCCAGCTGCGTGTAACCCTTGTTCGCTTCTCTTCTACTCGACATCGTCTATGAATGGACATAGAAGTGGCTACAGTTTAATCGTTGGGTAATTTAGACTTTCTGGGGCTTCTTGGTAGATCTTGTGTGATCTGTTCTGTTGATCCTTCAGAGTGACTCAATATGATAGTCTTATGCAATATTGAGATTCGTGTAAAATTACTTTGTTTCTTGTTTCAAAAGAATGTTAAATATTTCTAATGGAAGATTTCCAAGGGTTAAAGCTAAGTATTTTCAAGGTTTTGATTCTATTGAGATCTACAATCAAACTTGATGAACATCAAATTTAGGAACATTTCTATGCCTTCTTGTTTGATTTTATGTGATCTGTTCTGTCGATCCTTCAGAGATGACTCAAAATGATAGTCTTATACACAATATTAAGTTTTGTGTAATCCAGAAGTTTGTGGAATATTGAAATAATTACTTTCTTTCTTGACTTATCGTTTCAAAAGAATATTGTCTATTGAAAAATGTTGAATATTTCTAATGGAAGATTTCCAAGGGTTAAAGCTAAGTATTTTCAAGGTTTTGTTTCTATTAAGATTTACAAACTTGATGAACATGATCTTCTCTTTCTTTATTGCTAATTATCAGTGAATGAAATTTAGGAACATTTCTGTGCCTTCTTAGCTCTTATATGCAAAGTTCTGTTGATCCTTGAGAGGTGACTGTTAGTCATCGTTTGCTTTGATATACCAAGATTGTAAAATTTTATATACAATATTAAGCTTTGTGTAAAATAATTACTTTGTTTCTTAACTTGTTTCAAAAGAATGTTGTCTATTGAAATCTAGTCACCGTTTACTTTGATATACCAAAATTATAAAATTTTATATACAATATTAATAAACCAATATTAATAATACAACATTAATAAAATCTTCAGCAGATGAAGCTGAATTACACATAAATTGCTTAATTAACATAAAAACAAGGAAACTATGTGATCTCTTCAAAAATTACATCATTTGCCTGCAACTTAGTCTTCCAAAAAAAATTTCATCTCGCAGAAAAGACACTCGCGCGCAAAGGGTTGATACGAATCCAGTAATCGATACACACCTGAAGAGCGATGAAGATAGTCGCGAACAAGGCGACGGACACCAGACAAATGGCCACGGCTATGGTGGTGGTCGCCGTGATGGCCAGTGACGCTGAATCGCTTTTATCGCTCGCTGTTCCCTCGTAATGTGCGTACACCTCCGAAATGGACGTGTCAGCTGAAACGAACTCTGTCCCGGGCACTCGCCTTTTGCCAGCTGGTGAACTGTTCCTGCAGCCGCCTGCATTGAACAACCAAAATCATTGAGAAACCTATACACTCCATTGAATTCCCTCGAACTTTCTTTTAACACTTAGCTAACCGAATGAGATCTCTCACTTTTCACTTAGCTATTGCCTTTTATTTTATTTCTCTTTTCTTTTGACTTCGTAAGTCTTGAAGTGGGATTATTTGCAATTCTTGTTTTTACAAAATACAGATTCTAACCGAATCAATTGAATGAGTTCAATTGGAGGTAATGGAGGAGGTTGTAGTTATAGTTCTTTTTAGGTCGCCTAAGTGTTAAGACTTTATTCGCTTGTATCTGATCAACGAGTGGTCGAGAAATCCGCATTATCGGGGCCGGTGCTCAAGTGATAGACTCAGAATCCCGCGCTCGATGTGTTAAGTTAGAGGTGACATTACCAGTCTCAGGATCACAGAGGCAACACTCTTCAGCCTGCGGCCCCTTCTCGTTGCCAGTGCAGCAGGGTACACACTGATTGTTTAACTTGTCCAAGTGCAGAGGCGGCGAGCAGGCCGCGCAGCTGAATTTACCGGGGCCCGTGCATCTTCGACAGTCGCTGTGGCAGTTCTTGCAGAGTTGCGTCAGGGGGTCGTAATACTGCGCGCCGAGACACTCCATGCACAGGCCGCCTTCCAGCATGGAGTGCTGGGGACAGGACGTGCACTCGAGAGGCCCCTCCCCTGTAACAGGATTGTGTTATTTAACTGTTACCACTATTCCTACCGCGACCAGTCAAATGAAATCAAAGGAGAATCGCGTGTTTATGGAAATAAATGAAGATTTGATCATTGAAAGGAAATATGAATTGGTTAACATCGATTTTGCTCTTTAAACAATTATATGTAAAATGAATTTGTTTGAAGTGTCTATTTCTATAACAATTTTCCAGGGAAACATTTATTATCTAATTAATAATTGCGAAAAGGGGACATCAGGAGTGGATCAGTTTTACTCGTCTGGTAGTTTCATTGTTAAAATCGGTAACATTTTACAGATACATCGCACAATTGCAAAGTAAAATTACAAAATGGAGTTCCTTCTCCTTTTTCATAAATTACAAGTTTCCGTTCGATCGATGTTTAAAAATCTGTCAATATAATTAACACTATTCTTACCGCGACCAGTCGAATGACTGTTTTTTAAATTTCGATTAGAATTTCCTATAGACGACGTAATTGAATCGCCTTTATACTCCACGAGTTTTCCTAAAATATGTGTAAAACATTCTTCAATATTCACTCCTTTTTTATTGTTTATTTTCTGAGAAAAATTTGTAGTCTGCCTTGCCTACCGCGACCGGTCATTTGACCGGTAGAACGATTTGTATCTTTTTGTAATAGTATTCTCTCGAAGACTCGATTCCGAGGCTATAAAGTCGTTGCAAACGAAAGATAATGCAGTTGCAGCATGATTTTAGCCAAAAAGTGCCTTTCAGGGATTGCTTTACGGCACTTCCAAGCGTTTACAGTTCTCGCTCGCTTATCGGCCTCGGTAAAATCGGTCAAATCTAAATGTCGAAGATGGCCTTTATAGGTGTTTTTCAATATCCCAGATTTAGCCGGGATAAACACATGGATTTTATAGAAAGAATCCACGGGAGAAGAAATTTCGAGGCAGGAATTTTTTTTTCGATTGGCAGAAGAACTTAGGCAAAGAAAATCAAGCAACACCCGTCGCAAATACAAGTACGGGTTCACGCAAACAGAAACCATGCCAAATAAGATATTGTGCAAACAATAAGACTAAGAAAATCTGTCTAAAATGTAAAAAGTACGTGCGTGGGAAATGTACAATCGACAAACCTATTTGTAAAAAATGCGGTGAAAACGAATAAAATGTAAATTGTATACTTCTAAATAAAAGAAACTATAATTGTATACTAATTGGCTATTATCATCATTCTATATTAAAAAATATAAGTTGTGCTAAAGACCAGTCATTTGACTGGTTTTACAATGACAATACCCAATGGCTTGAACGGAAAGTTCAGCATTCAGCACGGGACATGTTAAGTATCATAGTAGACCCTGTTAATACTGTACCTTTGCAGGTGCGGCAGTAATGATGACACTTCTGGCAGCCGAAGTTGGATTTGAAGAAACCTTCGGGACACTCGGGGTGGCATTCTCCCGCTGCTAATTGCCAACCGCGAGGACAAGTCACGCACTGATCCCTCCTCGGCCCGGAACACGTGTTGCAGGATAGGTAACATTTGGCACATTGACCTCGATCGCTGTAATACCTGCACAGAAGCATTCTTCTTACTCTCTCGCGAGAGAACCGGTACAGAAATCAATTTACATCACTATGTATAGAAATATATAAACACCATATTGTTGTGCAATATGTATAATAGATAAACAATCAGTTCGAATCAAATTGAATATTTCTTTCAATGTTACGGCAAGTTTCAGTGAGATAAATTTGTCACTATATATAGCAAACTCAGATATTGTGTTATTTTAAATTGATTATCAACTGGAATCAGATTTAACATTTTCAATGTTATAGCAATTAGGAAAGATGCAACACAGAACTATGGAAAACTAAACGTGAAAGGAACAATATTAAGCTTTGTGTAATCCAGTATGTGGAATATTGAAATAATTACTTTGTTTCTTCACTTATCGTTTCAAACGAATGTTGTCTATTGAAAAATGTTGAATTTTCTAATGAGAGATTTCCTAAGGGATAAATCTAAGTATTTTCAAGGTTTAGTTTCTATTAAGATCTATTGAATCCAATTAGTCTCCTCTTGCATAACGTAAACATATTATATTTAGTTAACCCTTTGAACTCTAGACTCCAATGTAGCACCAGTAATACCAAATATTGTACTGAATCTCAAAAGATCATCAAATGTCACAAACATCCTACTAACACCGAAAACAAAAGGTCAAAAAAACGTCACAACCCTTCAATCTTCACGGTACCATAACAATTACTGACAGATTACAAAATCTAGAGTGCTAACTCAAGAAACTCACCCTTGTGCGCAAGAGGACCTGCACTCGCCGCTCTGCAGCTGCAGACCGTCTTGGCAGGCGGTGCAGTTCAAGCGCGACACACAGGTCTTGCAAGTGTGTAAGCAGAGCACGCAGACCGGTCTCGAGGGTTGCGCCATGGAATAATACCCGTCATCGCACTGATACACGCAGCGTTTCCCTTGGAGCAGCAGCGAGGACTGACAGGAGATGCAGTTGTCTTTGGTGGGCCCGGCGCAGGTTTTGCACGAGGTGTGGCACGGTTTGCAGTGGCCATTTTCATAGTACTCGGAGACATCGCAGCGGTCGCGGTGCTCCGGCGCGCAGAGACCCTCTTCGTTGACGCTCCAGCCGTCGATGCAGCTCGTGCAAGTCGCTGTGGCGCAGGTTGCGCATCCCGGTGGACAGGGCACGCACTCTCGGCGCTTCTTGTCTGCGCTGAAGCCTGCTGGGCAGGACGCTCGACAGGTTCCTGGGATTCAAAGAAACGTGGACTACACACTGAGTTCTTGTGATAATTAGAGGTTCTCGGACTTCAGTTTATGACAACGGGAGAGTTTATTTTTGAATATTTTAGAGTTTCGTTTTCTACAATCGGTATTTGTCCTTGCGATAAAGTTTTAGTCATTTTGACTTTCATACAATCCATTGCATTCTATGAATCGTGAAACTAGATTGATTTACGTCGTGTTTGGACTCATTTTGACCAGCAGATTCTCACCGTTCCATCGGTACTACATGTAACAAAGTAAAACCAAAATAATTCCACTCCAAATTTCCTTCATCGCACGTTTACATTTGACACGTGCATCCCTTGCACTCTTACCCTCGATTTTCATCAAAGTCTCTATCTAGCTTCCACTGTATCAATTCCCTGCCTTTGTCAGACTATACTATCGAGTCAATTCCTACAAGCAAATCGCTTCCTCTTCTATTCCGATAACTCGGAAACTGTAAAATTTAACCGAGCCTAGCTTTAGAGTTTCGTTTCGTTCGTCTTAATGACCGAGCAGGTCGCAAACTCGGATTTTCCGAAGGGTCGGCCAGAACACGTGCATAACGGCCCTTCCAGACGAGAGTCGGCCCGAAGGAAATCTCCGCGTCCCATCGGAACTTCGAGAAACCCTATAGTCGTGCTCTGCCCTCGCCCCGCTCGGAAAGGGGTGGTTAGAGGGCGTTAACCGGTATTTTGTAGCAAAAGCAAAGACACTCTGATCGGAGTGAACCAAAAGACGTCTCAGCGCGCTCGACCCGGCACGAGAAGTCGCGGTCGGGGACCAGGAGACATTTCGACGCTTCGTGCGAGTCATCGGGACAGTCAACATCTCGCGACCCAGCGGGACAGCCATCTTCTCGGCACTCGGTGCGATAGTCATCGTCGCATCGTACATTTCAACACTTCGCACTAGTCAGTGGCACAGTCAACTCGCCACGATCCAGTGGAGCAGTCAACTTCCCGCCACTTAGCGCGACAGTCGGCAACACGTACAGTCCATTTATACATACTCGACGGGACTTGATCCACTGAAGTTCCTCGTTTAATCGTCGCTAAGACAATCTCGTAGTATCGATAGCAACCGGTGGAAAATGACGTTGCAAAGTAGATAGCAAAGTGGCGCAAGCTGAGTCTATTCTCCGAAGCGATTACCGCGTGCTCGGCTACTTACCATTCAGAGAAAACAATCCGGGCCGACAGGAGATGCATTGGTACTCGGTGGTGCCGTTGCAGGTCTCGCACGACGAATGACACGGCGCACAGTTGTAATCTTGCGTCTCGTAGGTGTACAGGGGACACGCCGCGTAACACTTGTTTTCGTACATTACCAGGTGATGCTCGCAACTGGTGCACTTATCCGGCCTATCCTGGCAGCTCGCGCAGTTCGCTTCGCAGGGCACACATGTGCTGTTCTCAGTGTCTGAAAATGCAAGATCCTCCCGTTTAGCTACGGAAACTTCGTTCGCTCGGTTAACCGCCCGAGCCCCGAGCGACAAGATAGCGGTTCTACGTCGCGCCGCCTAGAAGTGTCAGTCGCTGGCAATTTCCTTCGAGTTATTCGTTTTTATTAACGATCACGCTATGTAACGTTTGTTTTTGCAACAATAGAAAAGTGTAAGTGAGTTTTTAAATTGAAACGAAAGAGATGAAGCTTATTTATTTCTTTTCCTTCGAATTCGTTTTTTATCTTTGTTATTACCTGCCTAGGACTGGAAGAATGTAACGATCACGATATTTAACGTTTGTTTTTGTGACAAAAGAAAAGTTTAAGTAAGTTTCTGAATTGAGTTGAAAGAAGCGCGATTGCTTGGTAGTTTTTATTTGGAACTTTTGTGAGAACCGGTGGGACTCGAACGGTTAATTCTGAATTTCCTCATTTCTTTCTAGCACAGTGGGAGTGGAGTTTCCTCGCTTACTCTCGTAATATCCTTCGGGGCACTGCTGCAGACACACTGCCAAATCGGTGACACGCAGATGAGCAGGTGCGCAGGAGAGGCAAGAGTCCTGGCCAGCACCGGCGCAGATTTCGCAGGACTCATGGCAAGGCCAGCAGACGCCGCCTTGGTTCGGGAAGCTCCTCGGTGGGCAGCGACTCACGCACGTGCTGAAATTGTAGTTGTCTCTTTAACGCTAGAACTAGCACTCAAAATCACTTACTTCTGATTTCTTCTGTTTGCAATCATTAAAAAAGCAACGGATCATTCTCTAAGAATATTAAAGAAATTCTGTAAAACTCAATGCGCACACTGAATTGTAAATTAATAGAAACCTCAACAGATGCCTTGCAGTTCCTACAGAAAAATCTCTAGAAGTTAATTCGACTCTTAGTTCTAGTGTTAATGCTTTTCGATGCTACATATAGTTTCGTAAACACATTACAATTCAAAATCTGGTTACTACTCTACGAACAAGTAGAATACAAGTCTACTCAATCAGAAAACGTTACGTTTCCATTCTACCGGCGAACGAACCGTGGATCTTTTCCGAGAGGACGTCGGTATGCGAGGATTTAAGTAATTACGCTTATGCACGTGATGCAGGGTCTGTTGCCTGTGTTTATAATCAACCGCGATGAATGCTAAGGAGCAATTATCCACAGAACAAACGATTTCGCGTATGAACGAGTCGGGATAGAAAGAATAGCTTCGTTCCCAGCGGAAGTTTCGTTTGTCGCGAATGCGCGACAGACACGGTGCACGCGGCAATTGCTTTAACTTTGCGGAATTAGCTGTTCAAGTTTCTCGTTTCGAAGAACAGCGGGAATTTATTGGACACGTTATTACGCACGCGGAACGAGCGCCGTTTATTTGAAAGAAGGAACAAAGGACTTGCGCGCGACGAACGCTGGATTTACGGGGCGCGTCAATTTGACGTATATTGAATTTTATTAACATTCCTTAGTCGGATTTTTAACGCGTTAAATGCCGCGTCGGTCACCGATGATTTGCTCGACGCAAATTGCAGTACGCGTTGCTCGGCAACGTCGGTCGGAGATTAATTTCGATCGAAAGCTTGGAAGACTTTCGGTTGAGCGTCTCTGACGTATAAAGTAAGCTTCGCGTTTAGAAGACGCAAATGGTTAATCCTTCGTCGAGATATTTTCAAAATATATTATATTATTATGTCGTTTTCGGTGTTATCGGTAAGAAGAATCGTTTGTAGTGCTCTCTACAATCTTTTCAAACGCATTTCTCAACTTAGGAGAGCTTCGGCCAAAGTCTGCAAATGGAGTTGGACCGAGCGGAGACCGAACTAGCAGAGAAGAAGGAAGAATTAAGAGCTGTGAAGGATCAAATTCGAGCGGAGGCAGCAGAAATGGTAGAAGAAAGAGGTACAGCTTCTTCTATTTACAAGGCTCTGTCACGCAACTGTCGCCATTTCTCAAACACCTCGACAAATGTTTCGAATAAAAGTCTCCTGGACATCATCAAATACATCAGATTCCCAAGAAGCTTTAACACTAGATTTACGGAGATTCATTTTCCTTGTTCTATTGTCCTCACAAAAATTGATATTCGTTCACATAGATTTTAGAAACCAGTTTAAACGCAGACATCAATCGAAATCGACACAAACGTTTAGCAAATAAAGTTTATAAAATTCAGTATCAGTCGAACTGACTCCTGTGAATCTAGTGTTAAAGATCAAGATCATCTTAGTTGCCTACGTCACAGAATATACTTAATTCATTCTCGTAGTTGATGCCAAGAAGTGCCATTTTAAATTGGCCTTGAGCTGAGCTTGAGCGTTGAAAATTAACCTCCATCAAGATAACAATATCAGAATTTGTGGCAGAATTATTTAGTGGTAAATCCTGTGTATATTTACTAAGATATATATTTACTGAGATATTTACTAAGATATATATTGACTAAGATAGTTTGCTAAGATTTATATTTACTAAGTTATATATTTATTTACCAAGATATTTAATAAGTTATATATTTACTAAGATATTTACCAAGATATATATTCACTAAGATATATATTTATTGACCAAGATATTTACTAAATCATATATTTATTTAGTAAGATATTTACTAAGATATATATTTATTTACTAAGAAACTTCAAACACATCAACAAACATCTCAAATAAAACTCTCAAAACCCTTTCCTACGCGACACCCGTTCACTAATCAACCAACACCAAAACTCAAGCCACAAATAGAGAGACTATAAACGAAGAAAACGACAGCAGAAGCATACTCACTTGTCGAGTCGATAATTTTTACAAGCGATACACTGCGTGGGGCCTTTGCCGTAGCAGCCCTGGGGGTCGCACTGCGGGTCGCAGTCGTGCAATATCTTTCTGGTGGCGTCCAGCGAGTCGTCCCCGACTTGCGACGAGGACGGCGGCGAGCCGAATGCGGAGGACGTGTCCCCGGGAAGTCGGTTAGTCAGGATAGGGGCCGAGGAGCCGTCGAGAGTCGCCACGGACGCTTGGACGTTGGAGGCGGCGCCGACGTACGGGCCCTGGTAGCCCTGAAAGGTAGAGGAAGGAAAGAAGTCGGCGTCGCCGCGATGGCCCAGCGATAGTGGAGCATCGTCTACATGGAATGGGTAATGCACGGAGGCGTACGAAGAATGCGCGTGTACCGGGTTAAACTGTCGTGTTCGGATCCTGATGGGATTTGTCGCCGTGCCGTAGAAGATCAGTTGCCATTTCTTCAGGATACCTGCAACAGCACGCCAGGAGTTGGAGTTAGACGTTTGTTGGGTAGGATGAGTCGTGGAGCTTCGAGCCTTTGTACTTTCACTTTTGTAGATTGTTGTTTCCTGTTATTTATGGACTTATGGTTAATCTTTGGCTACTGCAAGCTATGGTGGCTTTCGTGAGTATCTTTTTGAAGGATATAACACTGTAGTTGCATGATTGTTGCACTGTCATTGATAGTTATGCTTATAGTTTAATCTAATAGATTATTAGGTCTAAGCTTTATTAACCCATTATGATTTATTTTTCAACTGTGATCGATATAACTTTGTCAGTAATAATTTATTGAAAAGAGAGAGAAATTTTAGGTTTATTCTATGGCCATGTTTGCTTTGAATTATAATAATCGGTAACAGAAGGATAATATTTTATTTACATTCATAAGAATTGGGTAATGACCCTCAAAATGACCCATTCCTAACGTCTTTGTGCAATTATTAGAAAGGTAACAAATGTTTCTCTGAGAAATGATTGAACAAACTGATTCAGCACTAATCTGAAATCTAAATCAATTAAACCTTCAAGAAATGCACTCTTGGAGTTTTTATAGAGAAATCTGAAAAACTCAATTTAACTGCTCAGTAGTTTTAGTGTTAAGTAGGTCTAATGATTGACTAGGTATAATCTAATTTGAGCAGTGGAAAATTAAACTGTACGATAAATTTTATGACGACCTTGGTTGAGGTCACCGATGACCCCATGGCATCCAACGTAAAATAAGAAAGTTGTATCGATCATAACTGATAAATCAATCGTAGGTCAAGGGTTAATCCTTTGTTTGTTAATCCATTGTATTGTTAATCTATAATCACCCACTGATATTATTGTAAATGATTCTCGTTGCCTAGATCATCACACGGAATTAAACTATTAAACAATGTACACGACAAAGAATGTGTTTCCACGTTTATACCACATTACAAAGTGATTCGATAAATTCTGGATTCGAAGTGAACGAACATTGCACCTGATTCCTGAAAAAATAAATAGAACGTTAACGAAAAAGAAGTTCCACTGGTGAATTAAGTGAAACTAAACGTTGTCAAAAGAATGTTAAAATTAGTTTAGTATAAATTATATTAAATTACTCCTGCTTATATCGGCCTGCAGGTCGATAAAGAGTTATTTTGTTAGGAATTCGACATTCGAATGTCCTTCGACGAGTACACGCTCCATTTTTTGATTTTATTGCGCGCACGAGAGGTTTTTCTAACTAGATTGTGAACTAGTGAAGTAGTGAACTGGTTAAACGACGCGGAAGATGAGAAAATCACTTGCCTGGCGAGTTGACGTGTCGATTCCCGGCATTGATGATCTGTAGGGTCCATCTGCCGTCCGCCTTTTCACCCCAGAAGTGCACGCTGAGGAACGGCCAATCATCGAAGTTCGCGCTGAGCACGTCCCGTGGCCTCTCGAACAGCAAGGTCGATGTTGTGCCCATCGGCGAGGTCAACAGCAATCTCAAATTACCTCGTGGGAAGAATCTTAGCGAGACCTGTTATATAAATGTATGCTCTACTTTCTTCGGAAATAAATATTCGTCTGGTATATCGATAGTTTCAATGTTGTTAGCAATGTGACAATTTAGACAGTGTTTGTTTCTGCTTGATACATTTGACTCTCAACCCCTTGTATTATAGTTAACATTAATTACGAGAGAGACGTGATGATCTCTAGAATTTAACAAGAATCAATGTTGTTCGGGTCAAGCAAGTTATTTTGCATCAATGTATTATCTTCAAATGGAACCACGAAGTAACAATTAACTTCCAAACTGTCGATAGTAAAATATTACACGAGCTTAGAAAATTAAAATCCTAACCCTTTGAACTCTGTAGGCTCCAATATTGCACAAGAATAATATTAGATATTTCAATGAATCTTAAAGAAACTACCCTGCATTATTAGATTTTTCATACATTCAAATTTTGCACTAAGAATATTCAAATATTCATTACTTTCTGACTAAATATTAACGATATTATCTCATCTTATATTATATAACGAGAAAGAATCATTCAATGATTCATATCCTCAATAATTAGGAAATATACAATGTTGGAGAAGATACAGATATCTTTCCAATTTTCTATTAAACATTAACTCTTGCACTCGACAATATTTTTCGTTGCAAATATTCATTAACCATTGATTATCTTCTATAAATTAACAGAACTATTTTATTCCGACGTTTCATTGATACATTACACAAAGTTTAACCCTTTGCGGACGAAGGTTCTTAGAAATATACAAAACCTTCAACAGAAGAAACTAAATGATTCATCAATCGCTTAATCAATAGAAAAATAGGAAACTCTGCAGATCTCTAGATATTCGAGTAATTAACTCACTCGTCTACTTAGTCTTCCAAATATGAACATTTCATCTCGCTAAAATATCGACATTCGTCCGCAAAGGGTTAACATTGAATTAAAAATTTTAAGTTCGCTGTTTCGAATCAGAGACTAAAATTCTCTCGATTGCAAATGATTAATCTTCAATCAACCATTCCATCGTCAACCTAATCCCATCGACTCGCATCCGCAGCCCCTCACCTTGCACTGCACATGTTCGAGGAACCGAACCTCGTTGAGCGAGCCAGCGCACCCCGTGACATCCATGTACGCGCTGAGCGTGTACCCGTAGGTGGGATCGATCCGCCTCTCCTCGTTGATCTCGTCTGACTTGCAGATATGCTGCGGGGGCACGTTGGTCCATTGTTCGGCGAGGCTGACCATGGCGCCGGCGTCCATCAGCCCGTAACCGAATTTGTGGGACACCTTCCGCTTGACGCCGTTCAGGATCCAGCCGGGCTCCTTCTCTAGGGGGCCGGACCTGGAGGTGAGCACCACCAGGTACTGCATGTCCCTCCAGGTGAGGCTCGGATTCGCCTCGAGCGCCAGCGCGGCGATGCCGGCCGCCAACGGGGCCGATGCGGAGGTTCCGGTATGCTCGACGGTGCAAATGTGATCCGGACGCAGCTTCGCGTCCATGTCCACCGTCGCGACGCTCTTGTCGTTGCCCGGCGTCCCCGAGGAGTACGTCGAGGCCAGCGTCGAGCTGCACTCTTCCAGGTACCACGGCTTGTAGCCGCCCTGCGTCGCGCTCGAGATCGACAACGTGAAGATGCTGTTCGTGTAACCGTCGCAGTTGCACGAGTCCGTGTGCCGACCCCCGTTCCCCGAGGCCCACACGAAGATCGAGCCTTTGCCTTTGCGACCCTGTGGAGAGGTTGTTGTTAGGTTGGATTGTTTGATGTGTGGGTGGGAGTTGTTTGTTGTTGGTGTGTATTGGTGGCGAATTTGGGTTATTGAATAGCATTTGATACTGAGATTCTATTCTTTACTAAGTTATTCTTTTGTGGAAGACAGTAGGGGATTGATTAATTATTTGTAATTATTGCTGTGCACTGTTGTTGAATGTGGTTATTGAATATCATTTGATACTGAGATTCTATTCTTTTGATTGTATTGTTTACTAAGCTATTCTTTTGTAGAAGAAAAGTAGGGGAATGATATTGGCTATTTTGCATGTTATGATTGTTTTCAAGTTTCAATTCTAATTTCTTTTGTATTAGAGATTCTATTCTTTTGTAAACTATTCTTTTGCAGCAGAGAAAGTAGGGGAATGATTAATTACTTGCAATTCTTGCAGTTAACTGTTGTCTACTTTGGGTGATTGAATATCATTCCTAATTTCTTTTGTATTAGAGATTCTATTCTTTTCTAAGCTATTCTTTTGCAGCAGAGAAAGCAGGGAGAATTATTAATTACTTGTAATTTTTGCAGTAAACTGTTGTCAACTTTGGGTTATTGAATTCATTCCTAATTTCTTTTGTATTAGAGATTCTATTCTTTTCTGAACTATTTTTTTGTATCGCAGAAAGTAGAGAGAATAATTAATTACTTGCAATTCTTGCAGTGTACTGTTGTCACATGTAACACGATTTGCTTGAAATTCCATTTATACGTTAATCTAGGGACTCAAAACCTACCTTACAGTTTTCAATACGTATCAAACACACATCATAAAAATACACAATCAAATACACCCAACCCTCAATTTCCACGGTAAATTGGTTCCCCAAAAACGTCGTGTAAATTAAAATCGTGTAATTCGATTCCATAATCCACATCAAAAAGAAATACACATGAAATAAATTCAACAAATCCACATGAAACAGTAATATTTACTTTTCTGTACAATAAAACATTATATACATATTGTGAAATAAGAATTCATTAATCCAACAAAATTATATGTAATTCATAAAACAAAAACTAGTTTTTACATTTGTCTGAAATAAATTCTCTCGCTCTTTTCCATGTTAAACCGAAATCGCGCAGTTCGAATTCCATGCAAATCAAGCACTAAGTCTACATAAAAACACACCTAATTCCATCCACACAGAGCACACTAAAAAACAAATAAAAAACAATAAAAAGCAACACAAGAATAAACGAAAGCTTGACAACTTACACTGGTTACCCCGTAAATGAACAAAAACTTGAGTGAAATGCAAGTGCTATCTAAATTCTCTCGCTCCTTTTCAACCATATAAAAACACACCTAATTCCATCCATAAAAACACACAATCTCACAATAAAAAATATCATAAAAATAAACGAAAGCTTGATAACTTACGCTGGTTACACCATAAATGAACGCCCTGCGGGCGAGAGGGCCGGGTCCGTCGACGGTTTTGCCATCATCTTCGGGGCCCCAAGAAGCGCTGTATATATCGATGTGATCAGGATTCAATCCCAGTGCTCTGGCTTCGACAGCGTCGTTTACCGGGCCATCGAGCATTCGCACGCCTGAGAACACGGGAGGTATGCGCGTCAAACAGCTTTCCTTCTCATTGCCCGCGTGTCGTCGCTTCCGCGGCATTCCTACAGCCTCGCGCGCGCGAGCCCGACAAAATGGCGGGTCGCGCGCGGCCCGCCGCCGATCCCTAATCACCATTCGCCGGGGATTTTTCTAGCCGCGAGCTACAGGTTTCCCGCGCGAGCCAAATCGACCGGCGGATTGTTGACAGCCGTTTTAATGGAAACGAGCCGGAGGAATTATCGAAATCCGATATATCGCTCGGAAAAACTTGCGCGCCCGACTTATAATCACTGCGTGATTGACGGTTTAATAATTGTTTCGGCAAGGGAAGGTCGACGGTGATTAAGGCGACAAATGATTAAACGCGGAAAAATGGGTTCGTGTAAGTACTGGCTAATGAGTCGAGTGCAATTAAGTCTGATGTGATTCGAGGAATCGGGAATAAGATAAGATGTTTCATTTTGAAGAGGTTTCTTTAGGAAAATTGACTGTGGGGAATTATAGAGGAATTTCATTATGTGTTTTTGAGGGTTAATTAACACTAGAACTACCAGGTGAGTCAGAATGAATGGTTTTGAGTGTCTTCTTTCGTAATTAGAGGAAAGGCACGAAGATCTTCAGAGAAATTGTTCAAATTACAATATAAGGGAATTGGAAACGAAATAAATAGATTTATTGAGTATTTATAAAAATCTATTTATTAAGTTTTATTAGAAAATGCAGAAGAATCAATTTTACTGATTAGTTCTAGTGTTAAAGGTACTGTAGTTATTATTAACTATTAATTGGAAGTGTTTCGAGTTGATTTTGGTTTACTTGATTTGAATCTGTGTAACTACTTCATTGAACTAGTGCTGTTTTTATTGCTGTTATGTTTTATATATTCTATATTTGGCAATTCAGTGCGAGTAGATTAATAGATTAATTAATATCTAAATTTATATCACTGTATCGTCAATTCATCGCGTATAAACAGATTTTCTATTGTTCGGTTTCTTATTTAATCGAGGTGTATATTAACACTTGAAATCATTTGTTCTTTTGTAATTAGTGAAAGTGTAAATGGGGATTGTTGAAGCTGGTTTAATATCTGCACTGAAATATAGGGCAATTACAGTTTCTAGTCTAGTATTATCAATTATATGAGTTTTATTAGTTTCTAGTGTCATCAGTAATATGAGTTATCAGTGTGCAATGTTAAGTTGCTCCGAAAATGTCGAATAGTTCTATTAATATACTTTTCGAGTGCAAAGGTTGAACAAACGTTGTAAAACAGTGCTCGTTATTCCGTCGCGAACGTATAAGGCGATTACAAAATTTTCGTGCGGTTTCATTACGGGCGAATCAGCGTTCGCGCAAATATAGAGCAGAACACCATGGCGATCAGCTGAAATTAATGTGATCGAATTGCTGTATAACGGTAAAATTAATTTGCCTTAATAAATTGACCACTATAACGGATCAGTGCGGTTAAATGCAATCGCGCCGGGAATATTTACCAGGGAATTTATGGGATCGGATGAATCATCGATATTCCGAAGTCATTGGAGATTTCTTCGACAAAATCACTAGTTGGAATAAAGATAACTATCTGTTTAAATATTTGTTACGATATATTTCATTGTAAACCTCTGTTTAGATACTAAATTAGAATTTTCTAATCTAGTATAGTATTTTATTCCGAAGTCATTGGAGATTTCTTTGACGAAATCACTAGTTGGAATAAAGATAGCTTTCTATTTAAATATTTAGTACGATATATTTCATTGTAAATCTCGGTTTAGATACTAAATTAGAATTTTCTAATCTAGTATAGTATTTTAAATTCTAATCTAAAATTAAGATCTAGATTAGATTCAATTAAGTCATAGGTTGACTAGGAAGATATTATTTAATGATAATTGATACTTTGATGATTAGTGAAGAATATTCCTTAGTTAAAATTCACTCGTTTGTAGTGAATCAGAAACAATTGAGTTACACTCTATTGAAATTTCAAAGGGGTTGACCCCTTGCCCTATTTCTTTCTCGACTCTGATCGATACGGTCACCTTGCCATTAACAATTTATTCGAAAAAGGGAAAAACTGTAGATATTGTGGGAATTGATGTATTTGTGAGAATAGATTGATGAATGCCTATTCAAAGCATTGGAATATTCTAAACTGATTTTCTCTATATTGATTTTTATGTTAACAATTTTTATTTTAGAGATCGAACACACGAATGTTACTTCTTCTGAATTAAAATTAAATATTCTTTTGTTATGAATTATTATACTTCATAGTAAAGATTGACATAGAATATGCTTATCATTCTATTCTTTCTTAATCATTAATATCTAAGTAGTTGTATCGATCATTGAGAAATAGAGGTGCCTCTCACTCACCAATTGGTTTCACACAGTAAAACTATAAAACTTGATACTTAACCCTTTACTCGAAAATTTTTCACTGGAAATGAATTAACGTGAAAACATACATGAATTAAGAAGAATTATTTTATTTCAATGTCCCGTATATCGATGCATGATGCAAAGTTTAATATACATAAGACTTTATAATTTTGCGAACCAAATCAAGTGGTGACTGAAAGGTCACCCCTCTAGTGCAAAGGGTTAATTCATAGTATACAGATCAAGGAACAAAGCTGTTTTACTTCGTTCCATGTACTGATATATTATAGAAAACCGAATATTAACACTAGTGTCATTTCAGTCAGAAAAACAACGGTGAAATTCATGAAACGTCAGAAATAACTCCAGTCCATTGAATGCTGCAATTATTTAACACGTTGAACACCGCACGATTTCATAGAGCAAAATACACAAAATAGAAAAAATACAATATTAAATCATTCGACTGAATTGGATTATTATCATTGCACGTTCATCGCCGCAATGGATAGCATTATTTATAATATAGAAATGTTTGCGAATAATCATCGTTTCAT
The DNA here is from genome assembly GCF_051020985.1 of Nomia melanderi. Taxonomy (NCBI): domain Eukaryota; kingdom Metazoa; phylum Arthropoda; class Insecta; order Hymenoptera; family Halictidae; genus Nomia; species Nomia melanderi. The sequence goes on along the minus strand of NC_134999.1, from coordinate 24,333,755 downwards.
TCAGTACATACAAATCAAGGAACAAAGCTGGACTTCATTACACGTATCGATATATTACAGAAAACTGAATATTCACTATCCTGGAAATGAATTCAGAAATTGGCAGTCTCCTGCGATGAATGTTTTTACCTATTTTACACTATGTACACTAATCTTGTTAGTGTATAGAGTGCAACATTTCGAAGTAATCTAATAGTAATGCAAGATTATCAATGAAAAGACATTATTGAGCCGCGTTTCATACGATTATTTGCGAATCGAAGTCTGCTCGTTTGTCGGGGAACATGGCGTCGCCGGTGTTTCCGGTTGTTGGAAGAATCAGGGTTTCTTACCTCCGATGCTGGCATTGTAGGCGACGCCGACGCCGCAGTATTGGTTGAAAGCAACGGCCGCGACCTCGCCGGCGCACCGAGTCCCGTGCTTGTTGTCGCCGTTGTCCCTTGGCATCGGGTCGTTGTCGTTGTCATTGATATCCCAGCTGGCCTGGTGGTCGTAATTCAGTGCCAGGTCGGGATGATTCGTTTGTATGCCGTCGTCCAGGATCGACACGACGACACCCTTGCCGGTGTAGCCCTTCTGCCACGCTGGGCCGAGGTTCATGTCGTAGCCATCTTTGGCACCGCCGTTCTAGAATGCAGGGAAATTTGGTGAATCGAAATTACTTTTGTTTTTAGGGAATATTGTTTGCGAGTTCCTTGGAGATCTTGAATTATGGGGCGAGTTGTTTTATTTCTATGTTTTATTGTTTTTACATGTCGTAGCCATCTTTGGCTCCGCCGTTCTAGGAGACAATGCAGGGAAATTTTATGTGTGCTGTTCTCTTGTGGGTTTTGTTGGGGAATGGAGGAAATTATTTTTAGTGTTTTCGATTTTGAATTGTGGGACAGAATTGTTTTATTTGTATGCTTTCTTGGGTGAAACGAATGACGAATTCTATGTTTTATTGGGTGAATTGAAGGAAATTACTTTCTATTGCTTTCTGAGAAAATATTATTTGTGACTTGCGTGAAGATCTTGAATTATGGAACGAATTGTTTTATTTCTATGCTTTTTTGGGGGAATTGAATGACATTACTTTCATGATTTTCTGAGAAAATATTAACACATTGCGTACTGGTAACGAGAAATCTCGTTTTTATGTAAAGACTCTTAGCTATATAACTTTGATAATTACCACAGCACTTAAGGAAATATTGAATTTGATTAGATCTAATTGTCTATTTAAAATATATTACATAACAATATGATAGCTGAGTTTTTTTATAGATAGTGATATAAGTGGATCTCACTGAAAATCTGCACAATTCAATTTTCTGATAATTAGCCAGTACGCAATTTGTTGATATTGTTTGTCACTTACTTAGAGGAAGATCTTTCATCAATTATGGGAAGAATTGTTTTATTTCTATGTTTCCTTGGGTGAAATAAACGACAATACTTTCATGATTTTCTGAGGAAATATTAATATTGTCTGCCACCTACTTAGAGCAAGATTTTGCATCAATTATATTGCTAATTTTCTACAGTATCTCATGCAATGTTTAACAAAGAAAACTAAAAATCTTTTTCTATAAGAAAATCTCAGGTTTAACCCTTTGCACTCGACAATATCATTCACTACAAACATTCATCACTTTCCATTGAAATATCAACAATACTGATAACACTAATACAAAATTGAATATTAAATTTTAACGTTCATAACTCCAGTGTCTCGAGTCAAACGATCAAAAGTCGCTTCTCGAGTGCAAAGGATTAAATTAACACATTGAATGCCAGCTAAATTTCAGCTACTAGAAACACACACTTTCAAACATCGATTAAATGAAAATTTCTAACTCACGGAAGAAAATAAGGAATTCGATTTTGTAAATTTCACTTCGAATTCGTGTTACACATATCTAAAATGTTACACGAACGTAGGATTAGCAATTGAACGATAGACTAAAAGTCCGCATTATCGCGGTGCCGGCGCTCTATGTTAAAATGCATTATAATTATCAAACCCAGCACATCTGACAACTTGCACTATTGCAATAAATAATATTCCAAAGCAGCGTCGATAATCGTACACAGGAATTTTTCTTCTGTCCGATGCGAGGCAGAAACTCAGACACGGCCGGGGGCCGTCCTTTTTCGTGCTGATCATAATTCTCTACACGTTTCCTCGAACGATCGTTTTCGCGTGTAGGCAACGGCGATCGCTGCTCTTGTCGTTTCTAGAATTAACGGCCTGCCGGAATATACGGTCCCGGTATTAACAATGAGATGTTTTTCGTTCGCAAACAAGATTCCGCGCTCGGAACAAGCACGCCCTTTCTCGTGATTCCGATCGCGCGGATGTCGGTCGAATCGTTATTCGATGATTTAGTCGTTCTACCGGTCGACACATAACGAATCGAGCAATTGTACAAACTACTGATGAGATCAGTGAGTCGATGACAATGAGGATCTTTGCTTGGTCGCGCCAGGCACGGAATTGGAGCAATTGTTCTGAGATTTGAATTTTCGTGTGAGCGATATTTTTTATATTGTAATGTAATTTTTTCACGTCTTTTGTATTGTATATTGTATTTCTTGGTTTAAGGAAGATTATTTGGAAATAGGAATACTTGTAAATAAATGTTTCAATGTTATTTTCTGTGTTTTTGTAGTGTAAAAATGATGTTTGTTAGCGTAGATATGGTTTGATTATAACAGCCTTGTTCGAAGGATTTCGAAGTAAATACGATAAATGAACAAAATACAATATCTGAAGTATATTGATAATGAATTTAGGTATCTAGGAGACTAATAATAATTAACACGTTTGAATTTTCAAGCTTATATTACCATTTAAACGTGAAACTCCGAATAACGTATTGTAAACTAGTCACGAATTCGTCGCGTTCGCTTGGATCTAACAAGTGCTGGAGGCAAATAACAATTAGAAACAATCAAAGACCTATTGGATCAACAACAGAGAAGCTCTACGAAATGATACAAACAGTCATTACACTGATTCCCACAACAACCTAACAAACCCATAACAATTTCCACATCTTCACCCGCTTCGCTCCGCAATTTCCATCGTATTTACCTCGATCTTCCTTAGATTAAACGACTACATCAACCACCACAACAACAACCACTCAAAAAGTCTATAACCACAACCATAACAAACAAAACAGCTCGCTCCTTTATTCCAAATTTCCGAAAATACCGAGCAAACACGCGAATTCCCATAAGTTCGACCGCGTTACGCGAACGGTTCGCCGCGCATGGACAGTCCGATCACGAAGGAAAATCCCTCGAAGGAAATGGCGGCAGTTGGATCCCGAATACGTTATAACTGTTATCGAGTGTCGTTAAGTCTGGCACACCGGGCGCGACGTAGTCGCGTCACGTAGTCCGTTTTGGTTGATTCGACGGAAGTAGAATCGAAGGGTCCACTTACCAGGTACCACTGTTCCTTAAAGAGCGGATCCGTGAACAGGTTCTGGAAGGGTATCTCCCTGTTTCTTTGTCGGTGGTACGTGGCCTGCCTAGCACGGGGGCCGAACTCGTCGAAAAACGCCGGGTAATCGCCGAACGCGAACGACGTGGGCACGAAGTCCCTCTTCTTGCGCCTCTTCTCGTGCTGCTGCTGGAACCATCGCACCTGCGGAAACAACAGCAGATTTTTCTGTTCACTGCGACACTCGGATTCGGAAACGCGATCGCGCTTTTGACACTTTGACTGCCACGTCAACCGAATTCGGGTGACATTATATTTTACAGAAACGTGGACATTTCTTTCATAACATATCGAACCGAATTTTGTTGGATATAAGAGATATAAGAAAGATAGTGCAGCAGTTATTAAGAAGAATCTTGATTTCTCAGTTTCTGGTTAATAGAGAAAACTGTTTCATATGGAAGTTTTGATGAGTGTTTACGTGGCAAATATTTATTATTATTATTATTATTATTATTATTATTATTATCGTTATAACAACAACAACAACAACAACAACAACAACGTGATATCTCATTTTCTTTAATAAATCGACTTACATCACTTTCAAAATAAACAGTCCAAATATCATACTCTATAGTTTCACCGTGTCAAATCAAGTGGTAACCTCTCGAGTGCAAGGGTTAAGAGATCAAATGTCCATATTTGCAAAAATAACTCGCAAACAAATGATTCAATTACTCAATCAGCAAGAGCTCAGTGTATAATTTCCTCTCTTCCTATCAATTAAGCAATCGATACATAATTTAACTTCATCTGCTGAAGGTTTCGTATATTTCGAAGAATCTTCGTCAAAGGGTTAACCCTTTAATACGACGCTCTATATATTTATTCAAGAATATTTGGTAGTCATTGAAATGTTACCTTCAAATGGTACAATTGTGATACAAATAAATATAGAAAACATGGTTAAAACAAGTAGAAATTGCAATAAAACAGAGTCTGACACAATTATGATACAAATAAATACAGAAAAAACTGTCAAAACAAATAGAAGTTGCAATAAAACAGAGTCTGACACGATTGTGATACTACAAATCAATACAGAAAAAATTGTTAAAACAAGTAGAGTTTGTTATAAAGCAGAATGTCGAGTCTGACTTGTTTTAACAGTTTTTTCTATATCTATTTTTAGTATCACAAGTAGACGTTGCAATAAAACAGAACGTCGAATCTCGACATAGGACTGCAAAAGGTCAATCTTCACCGAATAAAAAATTCTCCATCCTCCACCGAAAGCAATTTTCATAATCACGTCGGTTCCTTCAGGACCTGCTCCAGTTCCGTATTTGTTTCGACTCGATTCGTAATTTGATCGCGATTTAAAGCGGCCTAAAGCGCAGCATTTCGCACAAAAGAATCGTTTAGATACTCTCGCAAAGGGTCGCGCGCTCTTATTGTAATGGAAATCGGAGGGGGGGATTTAAAATTCTTATGTAACAAAGAATTTAAGCCGTCGCATATTCGAAACGACAGTTCATGCATACAGAGCGAGTCCCTTTGTCGGCGCGTGTATAATTCCGAGCGTTGGTTAAGGTTAATAGAACGCGCGGAATCAAGTGTGTCAATTATTGGCCACTCTATACAATAATTTTCAATGGCTCGCGGAACGCATACCTTCCAATTACCGTGACGTGCGTGCGCGGAACAATCGATACGCGAGTATCAATTATTCCAGGGTCCAATTAACACCCGCGTAATCCTTGAAACATCCAATGAAATTCGGGCGCGACGCTAATTATCGCAAGGTCGGTGTTTCTGTTGTATAAGGAGAAATGTTTGTTGTTTCTTTTCTGAAATTGGGGAGAATGGGAACTGGGGGTTTTAATTAGTTAATTTTGACGAGTTAATTCTTTCGTGAATTCTTTAGGTTTTCATATAAATATGTAATTCTTTGTTTCGATTTTTTATTTTATTAAAATATACTCTAAGTATTCGTCCTTCGACACGCTCCATTTTTTTATTTTATTAACTGGTTGAGATTAGTGGAAGAGATGAGAGTAACTTTGACACGTTTAATTTGTTCGAACTGTTCAGCTATCTAAATTATTTAGTTCAGAATGTTACTTTAGAATTTTCTTATAATCTAACAAAACGTCGTATAAAAATATATAAAAAATAAATGATAATAAGGAAATATACAAAAAGTAAAAGTAACTTGAAGACACACATTTTTGTTCGAACTGTTGTGCTATCTAAATTATTTAGTTCAGAATGTTGCAACTTTATCGATTCAGTCTACTTCATAATTTTCTTACAATCTAACAAAACGTCGTATAAAACTACATAAAAAATAAATAATAATAAAAAAAATATACAAAAAGTAAAAATAACTGGTGATTGATTGAAATCACTTCGTTCAAAATATTACAACATCGATTCTTCCATCCCCATCAGACTTCAACTAAAAAAAAGAACGTACGAAACTAAATGTACGAAATGTACGAAATTCTAAATTAAATTGACTAACAATTGAATAATTGTTACTGAAACTAAATTTGTACTAAACTATGTAAAGAACCTGGACTTCATAAATTTGTGAAGCTGTAATACACTGTGGAATGTAAGCAATTCAGCGGAAACCATCCATAAGTTTGACCGATCGAGAAAAAATGACGGAGCTTTTACGTGGAGCAAGGGATTGAAACTGAAGCGGCCATCCCGGGGTCATCTGGACCCGTCGACGGAGCTTTCCTTTAAGAACGAAAACATGGTAGAATATCACCGCGTTCCCAAAGATAATATTGTGATTGACCCATCTTCCCAGCTACTCGCTTTTTCTAAACGATAAAGCACTTCGATTACGGATGGAACGGGAGTCAAGAGGTTTGCTCGAGAAATAACGGAGCCATTACACTCTCTGCAACGTATATTTACAACAAATTTGCCGGAACGGTTCAAGAGTTCATAGGAGATTGTTTGTGCACCGGAATATTGAATAAATAATTCCAAGCTGTATAAAGTTACGTATAATTGAGTACAACGATATGACGAAGTCAATATCTGGAAGAAATATCTTCCTTTGTCCTGTGCTCGCTTGAATACTGTCGATGCCCGAAACTGTGAAATTTAAGCGAGCATCGCAGAGTTTTCCACGAATCCAGCATTCATCGTGTATTTTCGATCTTCGAAATTGATGGAAATATTGAAATGATCGATGAGTAAATGAATTTCCAACTATACGGTAATGTTTTCTAATTACTGAACTATTTGACGAACCATATATTTGACGGCGCACGTCTAATGTGACGTGAAAATAAGTGTTACTCTTCCATCATCGATCGTTAACCTTTGGAGTGAACATACGCACAGGACGAACATCCACATTTGTTCTCCTCCTAATAAATTACTAACGACAAAGTAGTTGTATCTGTTCGTGCACCAGGAAATATTGAATAAATAATTCGAAGTGCGCTGTATAAAGTTACATATAATTGAGTAGAAAATCGAACAGAAAAGTGTGCAACAATACGAATGATAATACAGGTGACGATATAATACACGAGAGCGTGATCGTTAAAATTACAGGAGTCGCCCGGAGAAATCTCCGTCGTCGGTCCGTACTTTGAAAAATTTGGCCTTCCGGCTGGAAACAACTCTGTTTAAAGTGGCGCCGGAGGAGTAGCGACGCGGATGAATTCCCTGATCGGTTGCTTCTTATTCTGCCGATCGGCAAGGGGCGGTCGTCTTTTCCGCCGTTCGTTCGACGAACACGCGCCTCCAACGCAACGGTCGTCCTCGGGTTGCGCCAGTGACGTGTCCGGGAAATTCCTAAAGTCCTGGCCGTAGCTTGAACCCCACACGATCCTCCCTTACCGTTTTAGAATGCCAAACTTATGGGCACCGACGCTAATTCAACGACAAGAAGGCAACATCCTTTAGAAGCGTTCGCGCAGAATTTCTTGGAGCACTAAACGATTTATATTATGAATATTTCGACGCTGTTTCGCGATACGCGATAAGTCGAAGCTAAGTCGATCTACTTCTGTGTCGCTGGTTCAGCGATTTTACAATTTTAATAGTGTTTCATAGATAGAAGTCCAAAGAAACCCTAATCGGATCACGATGTCTTTGATTATTTCATACTGCATTTCCAAAAGTTTGTTAAAATTTGGACTCTTTGAACAAAAACAACGACATTTTAATAATTCCTTTTACTCTAATAAGTGACTAAGAGACATCGTGGTGTAATTAGTTCGATTAGAGTGAAGAAATAATAAATATTTGAGCAGGAGGACTGAAATAGCGTTAATTCCACGGGGCACCCATAAATTCTGCGCGACCGAAGACAATCGGTGTCTATACGAGATATTCTGCGCGATTTCACGCGAAATGGGTGGTGTACGGCAGACAGTAAGCTATGTGCCATAGAAACGGGGAAACATTTTTGCGACCAGGACTTCGGCTCCGTGGAACATGAAACATGCGATCTCCTGGTCATCCGTTAAATTCACAGCTTCTGAAAATTGGCCAGCCTCCAAAGTTTCTGAACTCCGCTCGCGTTCCGCGGCGATATGTGTCACGGTCGTAGCGTCACGTGTGTCGAGGCTCTTGGAGAGAAGTATTGAGACCGCGATTAATTGCGCTTCGCATCAATCATTGTTAACGATACAATCACAACGCAATTTTATTGTTTAATATGGATGTGTTTTTTCTATAGAAACTGGAGCTTGATTTAGATTTTCTTTGATTTATACTGCGGAATGCGAAGATTGATTAATAAGCTTGTTCTTTAATTGCATTTCGTATTAGTTAGTGATAATGATACGATCACAAAGCTATTTTATTGTTCAATATGTTCTATAGAAAATGTAGATTTATACTGCAGAATGCAAAGTTTGGTTAATAAGCTTGTTCTTCTTTTATTGTTTAATTCTATTGTCACGTTTTGTCACAAAATTGTAGCATTATTTGTAATATAGAAATGTCTTCAAATAATTACCGTCTCATTGAGTGAATCATACTGACTAAAAACTTAACAAAATATAGTTACACAGTTAACAAATTGAACGCTGCACGATTTCCCGAAGCAAAATACACGAAATGAGAGAAGTTTCATTGAGTGAATCATAGTGATTCAATTTAGTTGCGTCATTGGTGACCCCATGGCATCCAACGCATTAATAAACATTAACAAACTACGCTGAATATCACGGATACTTCCAAAATCATCGAATTCCGTTTAGAAAACGGCCATTCGGCCGCACAGTGCACTGACTCCTACAACCTAACTCTTCAAATTTCGTCCATAAAACACCCGTTTCACCGCACTATGCGCCACAATTACAAAATTAACAAAATACCCCAACTACACCATTAACAAACAACACTACCCATCACTGATACTCTCAAAATCATCGAGTTCCACCAAGAAAACGGGGATACTCCCGTTGAATTACGCCGACAGCGCGACATGATGTAACTGCGTGACTCCGTCGTTTGTTTCGCGTCTGGTGTTCACGAGCACGGGAAAATTAGAATGCCGAGTAAACAATGGGCGTCGTACTAGAACAGACGCCGTGAAATTACGTGGCTGTGGTGTTTTGAGCCCGCGAGGACGTCAGAGTTTGATAAACACGCGCCGCTCCGCAGGAGAAATCACTTACCCTCGGCTCATCCCGCAGCGATCTGTGATGCGGCTCGCTGCTCGATAGAGATCTCTTGTGCAGCCGTTTATCGGCGAATAGGAAGTACTCCCTGAGTGCTCCGATCTGCGAACAAATAGGACACCTGTTAATTTCTTCGTCGGATGCGACTAGTGCACTGTGCAACTCGCAACGAATCGAAAGTACGCTGTTTCTTGAGATCCTCGAATCTCTTGTTGTGGTGCAATGTTAAATAAATGTGGTTTAAATGCTGTGGTGGTTAAATAAATAAATGTGGTTTAAATGTTGTGGTGCAATGTTAAATAATTAATTCGTGTGCACTGTATAGTGTATTAATAGAATTGAAAGTATAACAAACTTAACATGTTAACTGCCATGTCAGTCACCGATGACTGGCGCTTCCGAGTTATTTAGTGTATAGGGTTACTACGATTCATGCAAACCCTATAAAAATTGTAACAGTTTATTCTTAGTTTCTTCAAATACTACAATAAACAATCTGAGAACTATCTATCACAGAAAGGGTTAAACATCTGCCGAGCGTGACGAATAGGAACCGTTCGAATGAACCCTCCGCCACGCAACACAAGCGAAAACGCTGTAATAGCCGGAAGCCAGCTAGCTCGGAACGTATCGCGATAACGATGATGGTGCTTCCATCGGCTCGTTAGCTCGCATACACTTTGACGAAGTCTCCGAGACAATCAAGACGAAAACTCTTGACGCCTTGATAATATATTCAAAGATGTCACGTGTGTATGAGACGTATATTAATATAAACGTATGAAATGCAATTGATTTTTTCGAAATATCGAAGACGTTTCGCAAAAGAAATGAAATTGTGCGTTGGAATCTTAATTGTAAAGAAAAGGAAACTAATCACCGATCCCTCATAATTCGAACAAATCAATCATTTATAATATTAAAAGCTAAATGTGAAAATGGCGACACCCGAAAGGTTCAATGCGACGTTGACTCGAAATACAATCGATTTTTTCGAAATATCGAAGACGTTTCGCAATGGAAATGAAATTGTGCATTAGTATCTTAATTATCAGAAAAAAGGAAACTAATTACAAATCAATCATTTATAATACGAAAGCCAGACGTGAAAACGGCGACGTCCGAAAGGTTTAAAGCGACGATCGCGCGATGAAACAGATCGGATAAATTGATACGGGAAATTACGGCGTAACGGAAGCTGCCTGTAGCTCTTTCAATTTCTTCCGTAAAATATTGCCGACCGGAAGTAGCTCGATGCATCGAATGCCTCGAGGAGTAAATACTCGGCTGCAAATATTTGCCCGACATAGCAATGTACACCTTTCGCATCGGAGAACCTCTACAAATATCGGTGTCTTCGATTCCGATGCGTTTCTAGATCGTTTCTGACTGGAAACTCTCTCAGGTGAACGGGAAATTCAAAATGTCCTTTGTCGGAACTTGAACAGACTGATGAATCATTGTTTTAATTATCTATAACGTACACGAATAATTTTATTTTGATTTCTGTTAATTTCTTGGGAACAGCGACTGTTGTTTCCTAAAGCGATGATTTATTTATTTATTTATTATTTAGACGATTGCTACGATTCACGTTTCATTTGTAATATTACTTCTTGTAACAGGTGTTAATCACTAATAAACTGACCCGTTCATGGTTTCTCCTTTTAAAAAGGACAAATCATTGAAGAAATTGATTCAGTAGTCAAACTGAATTGCAAATTAATCGAAGCTTCGATACTCTTGAAGTCCCACAGAGAAATTCTAAAAATTATACAACAATATTTTTAGGAACGAAAGATATTCTACCAAGTTTTCACTCGTTCCTCTGAAAAATCATTAAAAAAAATTGATTCATTATGCAAACCGAATTGCAAATCAATCGAAGCTTTGATACTCTTGAAGTCCCATAGAGAAATTCTAAAAATGATGTAACGATATTTTCAGAATCGAAAGATATTCCAACAGATTTTTCATCTTTCTAAAATTGCTACAATCTCAAGCAAAACATCTAAATTCTTACATTCTCCAACTACAACTAGCAAACAGATCGCAGAACCGATTTCCATCGAAGTTCCCGCAGAAACTTAAAAGCTAGAGTGGCCGATACGCGCTTCTTTCCGAAAAAATCGAAATAAAAGCTCCACTGAGTAGACACGCGCATTTATCCGGCCGAACACGGGTGGCCCAATTCGCCAGGGGTCAATCTACATACGTAATTAAGTGAAAAACCTAGAATAAAAGTTTTTTATTTCGCGTCCGAGAAAAAATCGATTGTGAGCGCGTTCCGACGAACAAATTTCATTGCGTAGTTTTTGCTCATTTTTCGCGTTGAATAACCTGCTATCGATTATGTCAGCCGTATTCGCTCGAGTCAGTCATGCGCACGTTCGCTCCGCTAATTTTCAATCTCGATTTCCTCGAGGCGCACGCTTCGCGCAAAAAAAGATAGTCTTATTCTATATCCCCGAGCTTTTTCCTCCATATTTTCGACTCCCGCCGCACGTAAAAATTTTATTTTCCGTCTTCGACTGCTTCGAACGTTGCGGCGCTGCTTGTAAAATTGATTTGACCGGTGGATCGAGTAGAGGTTTCAGTAAAACGTCGATTGGAAATTGTTTATTTGTGAGAATATTTGTATATTTTTCAAATAGACTATATACTCAGTAATGTATTGAGTGTGAGAATATTTAATGGAGGAATCTTGGATGTTAATTCAATGATTAACCTTTGTGCTTCTGTGTTGAGTCATATTTTTCAAAATAGATTATATTCTTTATCTTTTTATATTTTTCAAATAGATTATATTATACACAATCTATTTATATTTTTCAAATAGATTATATACTCAATAACTTATTGAGTATGAGAATAATTAACGAAGGAATCTCAGATCTTGATTCAGTGATTAACCTTTGCGCTTTTATGTTGAGTCACCAGAGATTTTGATATATTATATATATTAACATTAGAAATACCAAGCACTTAAACTGACTTTTCCAAATTTCACTATAAAACTTATAACTGTATTTATTAAGATTCCAGTATAAGTATTACTAAATCTTCTTTAACGATTTCTCAGAAAAGATCTGTACCTTCCCAGTAACTGTATAAAAAGAAATCGGGAATCAGAAGAAATCAGAAATCAATTAATGTATGCTTATGCTAATAATTTACTTATTTCACAAACAACTACGATTAGACTATTATTCATAGAAGTCCCATCGACCGATCGAGTCTTGACTCCTCGATACGTTTCCATATCCTCGAATGCTTTCCTAGCGAGCAAGACCAATAAAGGAAGCACTCGAGAATCTAGAAGCTAAGAAAGGACACTTGACCAGCCGCATTCCAAATAAGATGGACATTGTCATTGTTGTTTCTTCGTTCTCAGCCAGTACTTATCAAACTCCTGCTCAAAGAACGGATGTACTCGCAGTTTCCACTTTGTCCATGTGATATTCTGTGCCTTGTCAAGAAAAATCGACTTTTTTCATCTGGAACCTAAGAACTCTGCATTGCTAATAAGAAGGCACTCGAAACGTCAGAATTTCGATCCCGAAGCACTATTTGCTGGAACTAACTTGAAACTACAGGTTTGACTAGTGTTGTTGGTAAAATAATGAAACTCAGTCATTCAACAAAGCAGCAGAGACACTGAAATTTCAGGAAATAAATTTAAAACAGACAATTCGTCCCTCGAACATTCTTATATCATTAAAAACCACGGAGATCCCCATTAAAAATCGATCTTTATCCAGTAACACACATACAGAAGAAAAAGAATCGATTTTCTTCGTCTGAAACGTAAGAACTCTACATTGCCAATAAGAAGGCACTCGAAACATCAAAATTTCGAAGTAACCGGAAACTAGAGAAACAAACGTTCCCGGAAAATGAAACGCTCGGTTAGAAATTGCATACTCGCGTTCGTAGCCAAACATGTCGGCTTGTAGATAAAAATTATCTGGAATACATGGCGAAGCAGCGATGCATCTTTCGACAATAAAGTTACACGACAGTATCAGCGGAGAAGCTATGATAGGGCGCTATCAAACGCCACAAATATCTGAAGATAAAGCCAACTTTCCCTCGCGTTTCCTTCCCACTTTTTTCCTGCCCTTATCTTATCGTTCCTTCCGTTTTCGTCCGCCTTTTTACTATTCCTCGCGAGATTTCACGCGAACCGCGATTAAATCATTCTCGAATTACACAGAAACTCGAGTGAATCGATTTCGAAGATATCAATAATTACTAAACAAAAAACTCGAAACCTGTCTCGTGAAGATTTTGACAATCTAACAAATATAAATATTCTTCCATTTGTTCAAATTCAATATGTTATTCCTCTGTTACCAATAATTACACTTCAAAGCACAGGTTCGCATAGAACAGGGCTGGCCGACCTTTACCGTGCGCCATTTTGTTTACGGACGAGCTCAGGTGCGGCGGCCATCAGTGATGGCGGTAGAACTACCGAGCATTTGATACGATTAATGTGCAATTCTCATAAAAATTGTAACAATAGATTATTTTCAGTTCCTTTAGACATTCATTATAGTACTAAAATGAAACTATTTTCAAAATCATTTCGAATATTCAATGCTTCGAAGAATAATTGCTAAACAAAAGAATCGAAAGTCATTTTGACTGGTACGGTAGTTCTAGTGTTAAAACCGAAATTCGCCCAATCGTGGTAGTTCTAGTGTTAAGAAAGCGTCGAGAGAAAAATCCCTGAAAAACCCTTTCAGCGCAGAGTAATTATTCACAGCCGCGCGATGAGAAATTCAGTTTCGATTCTGCCGCACACGCCCGTACGAAAGCGCGTCCGCAGTGGGAAGAGGGGACTGTCAGCTTGTCAGGAATTACGGAACAAACATGACAGTATTGGCATCTATCAAAAGATCTCGCAACAGCTTGCGACGACCTTTTCGTGTCACATCCACGGGACCAGACGCGTTTTCCTCTCGCGAGAGCAGTTTTCCGGAGACCAGGTCAGAGACGTTCTTATATCGAACCGACGGGGCAGCGGTGCTCGCTTAAATTACTGTTTCGGTTCCCAGTAGAATTTAACCGAGCGGGACGAGCAGGAGGGAGCTAGCTGCCTCCAGGAACTGAGAAAGAGAGAGTCGTCGATCGAGTCGAACGTAAACGTGCGACAAGGAAAATTTCAGCTGTAGGAGTTTAACTTTATTCTCTTGAATGCAGTGGCAGTGGATTCCTGGGATCGCGCTGATTGAAACGAGCCCAAACACGGTGGGAATCGGATGAGTTTCACGAATTTCATGTAATTTTCGGAATTAAGGCTCGTTTCCATGAATCGTGAAACTAGGCCGATTCACGTCGTGTTTGGGCTCGTTTTAACGAGAAGAATCTCGACATTTCATTGGTGCTACGATTGAGAATGCAAGGTTAAACACGCAAAGAAGGAAATTTCTGCAGTAGTTTCACGGAGACCAGGTCAGAGACGTTCCGCCGGATTCTCGGCCACTTCCGAGGCGAACCTGTAACAGGTTTTCCCACGTTGGGGATCGATCTATCCGTGGATTCGGATAAAAACGCGGCTCTGGCCAGCGGCGAGTTCGCTTGATTTCCCAGCGTGCGAAATCCATTTCACGAGGAACGCAGCTTTGAGAAACGATATTGTTCTCGCTGCTGATTTAACCCTGTGCGGTTCACTGTCCAGTATCGCTGACATTCCATTGATATACTTGCAACGGCTCTTGCAATTGCAATTCACGTGGGAAATTGTTTCGAACGATACCACACGTTAACTAATTTTAAATTATAATTCCTTTTCATACGCAAATTAATGAATTCATTACTATCGTATTTCTCTTTCATTTACTCAAATTGACTTGTTTCGTTAGATAAATTAACTTAGACCCGTCTACTGGCACTCTAATAAAATCAATACTGCAAAGGGTTAAGACACTTCGGATAGGTTTCCGTTCGTCCACGCCTTGACGATTGGTAATCTGTAGTGTACCGTTACAGGGAACCTGGCACTCTTGTCCGAGTGATCGGATTCCAAGGCGGGCGCCTGATTCGCCGAGCCGCTGACGCAGAGGGTGGGAAGAGGCGTCTCGCGACTCGCTATTGGAGCGCTCGCAGCGACTAGCTCCGCCCCGTGACGTCACGAGTGCCAGCTTCTCTACAACTTACGGCACTCTGTCCACAGATGATGCTTTTTCATATCTTTCGACACTTGAAATTTTAATTGCAAGTTACTTTCCTAGTTTACTCGTGCTTTTTCATTGAATATAAACCCTGTAGGACACGTGCCAAGTTGCAACTAGTAAATTGTACACAATACTTGTACGATTTTGAAGATGATTAAAATTGTCTTGATAATCGTGTTGATATTAAAAGAGACCAGCTTACGAACGAAAGTTTCCGTTAAGAGGCTCGAATCGCTCTGCTGCGACAGCATGGAACAAGAGGGAGCCAGAGAAAGGAACTTCCAAACAACGATACTTCAAAGTCTTTTCAATATCCCGACTCGGCGGCAGTCAGCAGTATAGAATCCAATACTGGAAATCGTTCCTTTCACCGTGGCGGATCGGTTCAGCTTTCAGTGTCGCGCGTTAAACTCGTTATAATGCGCGATTGGCTGGCGGGTTCTTATAACGCGACACTCCATTGCTCGGGGCATCATTGAGAACGCTTCTCGCCGCGAGAGTCCTGCTGGAAGTTTAAGCTTTCGGAGGCGTGTTACGCTGAAAGCGGATGAAATTCCATATAAGCGCGCGCGCGCGCGCGACCCCGCGATCCGCGGCGTTAAGACTCGTATGAAAGAGCTCCTCGTCTCGCGAGTCGCGAGTGAAGTATCATTCGCCGCACAAAATATTCTTTGCGCGGAGGACGGATGGAAAGTGTGCACTTGTAATTAAGGAACATATAATTGGAGAGGGGCGAAGGTTCCTTGGCGCGACGCGTTGCCGAAATGGCTCGAGTAACGCTTGTGGGACCAATTATGTTCGAGTCGTTTCGAATCGAACGAAATGAGAACAAGGAGCTTGAGATAATCCGTTAATGGCGTTGAGTTTTTTAGAACTATAGTTACACTGACTTTTTGAAATTCCTCTTTAGTAACTCTAAGTGCTTCTATTGAGATTTTATTTAGGCTACAATTCAGTTTAGGTACTGCTAAATCAATTTCTTTGATTTAAATGAAATTTAAATTTCTCTGATTTAAAATCAATAGAATTTCCAACGTGCTTGGACTCGTTTCGATCAACACAATCTCAGGAATCCATTGGCACTTGAGGAGGTAAGATTACAACTACTGCACAAATTTCCTTCATTGCGTGTTTAACCTTGCCTTCTCAATCGTAGCACCAATAGCATGTCGAGATTCTTCTCGTTAAAACGAACCCAAACACGACGTGAATCGGTCTAGTTTCACGATCCATGGAAACCAGCCTTTAATTCCGAAAATTACATGAAATCCATCAAACTGATCCGATTCCCACCGTGTTTGGACTCGTTTTAATCGGGACAATCTCAGCAATCCACCGACACTACATTTGAGAAGGTAACATTGAAATTCCTACAGTAAAAATTCTCTTCATTACATTTAACCTTACCTTCTCAACCATAGTACCGATGTAATATCGAGATTTTCCCCGTTATAACGACTCCAAGCACGACGTGAATCAGCCTAGTTTCACGATTCATGGAAACGAGCCTTTAATTCCGAAAATTACATGAAATTCGTGAAACTCGTCCGATTCCCACCGTGTTTGGGCTCGTTTCAATCAGCGCGATCCCAGGAATCCACTGCCACTGCATTCAAGAGAATAAAGTTAAATTCCTACAGCTGAAATTTTCCTCGTCGCGCATTTACATTCGACTCAATCGACGACTCTCTCTTTCTCAGTTCCTGGAGGCGGCTAACTCCCTCCTGCTCGCCCCGCTCGGTTAAATTCTACTGGGAACCGAAACAGTGGAATTTAAGCGAGCACCGCTGCGTCTCCATCGGTTCGATATAATTAATCAGCGACGCTCGACGGCGCTGTTAATTGGTTATACGAAGGGCGAGCATTGTTGCCGGCAACAATGCTCGCCGGACGACAATAATACACAGGTTGCTTTGTGACGTTACTTTGCAGCCGATATTTCCATTGGACCGGGCAGCACAATAACCGTTTCTTTGTGAATCCGCGCCCGGCCGAAATCAACGGAATGATGCCCGGTCTACGCGGTTTAATTGATATTTTTCGAACAAAAGTCCCCGGCGAACCCGCTAATCGGCAGCTGCGCGCTGACGGATTCTCTATCGTTCGGTTACGCGGCGAAAATTCGATTTCACGCGAACGCGGCAACGGCTAGGATCTGCGCGACGACTGTAATCGATGCTTTCGCAATCATTACAACACGCGAAATCTTGTTTATAATTTGCAAAGTTACCCGCCGGAAACGAACGTATTTTTTTGGCGACACCTGTTTTTCCTTTATTCCGGATTTTTACTCCGGAATTCGGAGTTATGCAGCGAGCTGTGTATCTGAAAGCTTTTTTAATAGAAATATATTTTGTCGTGTAACGAAACGTCGGTGACGTTTTTTCCGTGTAATATAAAGGAGGATCGTGTATGAAGGACAGGATGCTTTATTGTTCGAATATTTCACCTGCGTGCTTTTATATTTGAAATACTGAATATCAGATTGGAATCTGCGATTTATCAGGGGGCGCAGGTGAATCGGATCGCCTGCTCTTTGGCGATGAGGAATAAATAGTTAGGTGTTGTAAATGTTGCTTGAGAATCATGTTCAAGTGTTTTGTCACTGAAGTACTGATCGAAAATCGTGTTTGAATGATTAATTATGTAAACATTGCCTGAAAATCAGATTTAAGTGGTTAATTACCCAAATATTGCTTGAAAATCGTATTTAAATGTTTCATGACCTAAATATTACTTGAAAATTATGTTTAAGGGCTAGATTACATAAATATTGCTTGAAAATCATGTTTAAATGTTTCATGACCTAAATATTACTTGAAAATTATGTTTAAGTGTTTCGTTACCTAAATCTTCCTTGAAAATCATATTCAAGTGTTTCGTTATTTAATGTATTGCTTAAAAATCATATTTAAGCAGTACATTATTTAAATACTGCTTGAAAATCATATTTCAGTGTTTAATTATCTAAACATTGCTTGAAAATCATATTTAAGTGCTCAATTACATGAAAATTCCATGAAAATCACATTAAAGTGCTTAATTCCCTAAATATTACTTGAAAATCCAATTTAACTGCTCAATTACCAAAACATCGCCTGAAAATCCTATTTAAATGCCCAATTACCTAAAAATCGCCTGAAAATCACGTTTACGAAGACCACAGATCTCCCCAGTGGTCTATCGTTCCATTATTCCTCTGTAACATCAACGTAACATCCTTCACGTCAACCAATTCCCGTCGTATCGCGGAGAATCTGCGAAATTGCGTCACCGATGCGATGAAACGCCCTTTTTACGGTGACACCACCGGGGTCACATTAAATCCCCCCGTTCTTCGCAAAAAGCGAAGTATTTATGAATTGAAAAATGCCTGAAACCGTGCCCGTAATATATTTAGTTTCCTGACTAATGACGCCGCATCAACTGTAATTATGCCGACACTCGCGAGAGTACTATGGCCGGGAAACGTTCTCGTAAAACTGCGACCCCTTTCAAAAGAACAGTTACATTATACACCCGTGACGGCGCGAAATGGCGCATCGCGCAATTAATTGCTACCGCGCCTCCCGAGATGCGAGCCAGAACATCAGCGCGCGAGTTGTGTTCGCTGAATTCAATTCGAAATGAATTAATCAACTATTTTTCAAGCGTTACTTTTGACGAGTTCTCCATTGAGACGCAAAGGTGGAGTTATAGTAATTGTAAAGCACTTTTGAATGAATGCTGAGTTTTCTTTGAACCGATGTTGGGACTGAGACTTCTGATGACTAATTGGCTAAATGAGTGACCTCTCTGATTGGAGGTTTTCTAAATTCTAACTTGTTTCTGTTTCTGATTCTCAACTCTCTGATGTTCTATTCATTCTAAATAGTCTTTCTCCTAATCATTAGATACATTACGTTTTTCCTAAGTATTCATTACTTCTTCGACGGTTTCCTATAAATTTCGAAATCTGGTATTGAAACTACCACTAAGAACAAATTAATTTGTTTATTTTCTTGATTTCTCGTGAATATTCAATATTCTTTCGACGTTTTAAATTTTGAAACTTGTTAGTATAACCATACCAAGAAACAAACGAATTTTTCTACTTATTCAGTAGTCGTGTTACGCTGTGCTCTAGCTGCTTATGTTACTAAATATTTTTATTTAACCCGTTGAGTCCCATGAAGTTTGTTTTTGGAATTTTTAGGTGAAACTTTGTATTTCAAGCAATGAGTGTGCATACTGTCTTGAAAAATAGTGAAGAAAGTCTGGCATGTTCAATATACTATTTTATTTTCTAATTCCAAGCAGAAATGTTGACTCTGTTATTTCGAATGTTATAAATAATTCCCCGCGACAGTGCAATAGACCATTTTGTAAATGTTCAAAACTCAATGAAGTATAAATTTTCTCTGGAAATAACTGATTCATAATTACCTGAAAATTGCTTGAAAATTATGTTTAAGTGATTAATTCCCTAAATATTGCTTGAAAATCATATTTTTAATTGATTAATTACCTAAACATTGCTTGAAAATTATATTTAAGTGCTCAATTACCTGAAAATTCCTTGAAAATCACATTGAAGTGCTTAATTCCCTAAATATTACTTGAAAATTAGATTTAGTTAGTCTGAAACTTTCGCTGCCTTCGAATCTCGAACGATTAGATCTATATATAAGTTATAAAATATCCTTGGAAATACAATAGTACGTGATGCGATAAATGTGCGGCTGGCAAAGTGTTAACCCTTTGCACTCGAAAAATTTGTCGGTAGAAATATTCAATTTATTTCTATGAGATACAACTTGACGAGGGATCTATTCACGAAATAAGGGGAGCAATGGTATTTGATTTCCACATTTCACGTATCGACAGATTACTCAAGACTTAATGTTAATTAATTAATTAATTTTACAATTTCGATGCACCAATCGAGTGCAAAGGGTTAAGTTAGAAATGAGCATAATTGTCCATACGAAGAGATCCACCGACTCGTGTGGAAAACGAGTTCCGCGCGGAAAGCTGAATACAGCTACCAGATAACGGGTAAGTTACCAGAGCAACAAGGGGCGGCACTAAATCAAAGCAACCAAGAATGCCTTACGATAACCTGCGCATACCACGGGTCATCGGTCTGTTGGTTGCCGTGTGTCCTTCGCCGATACGCCGCAGCCGCAGTATCGTCCCCGGCCAGAGCCGAATTAAGGTAATACGCGTCTCACGGAGCCGGGGAGTTTGAAGTTTCGGGCGGGAGAATTTCCGTCAAGTGCCGCGCTCGTGAGTTGCTAGATTTTAATGAAGCTTGAGGTCTGATAACGATGTACCGTCGCTGACCCGTCGTGGCCTAATAGTTCCCCGGGAAACTCGCGGAACGTTTTAACGTATGTTTCCGCGGCGCCCAGTAATTTACGGGATTAACCTCTTCGACTGTGATTTATTTTTCAGGTGATTGATATCTACGTTTGTTTTATAGTATAATAATTAATGTTTCGTTGGATTCCAAAGAACTGAGTGATGTTTGTTGGATCTTATTTAAATTGTCGAAGTTGTGGAAGTTTGACAACTTAGATACAAGTTTGTTAGTAGTCATTTATTAGAGAGGATCATTCTATGGGTTTTCTATATCTACGTTTGTTCTACAGTATAATAATTAATATTTCATTTGGATTTCAAAGAATTGAGTGATGTTTGTTGGATCTTATTTAAATTGTCGAAGTTGTGGAAGTTCAATTTAGATACAACTTTGTCAGTAACAATTTATCAGAAAGAGGACCATTGCAATAAATAACTTGCAATTAAAATTTCAAGCGTCGACACAGTATTAAATTCAAAATAGACGTGAAAAAATTCGGTTGTCGTGTTGCAATGATTTCAGTCATTTCCCACAAAAGCTCGATTTCGAAAAAATGGCCAAGAATCAGTTCGGTTTTTTACCGTTCCCTAGGCAGGAAATGAATTGTCCAGAGAAAAACGCGGCATTAGTTAGCCCGCGACGTTAGACACGCGGAACGCGTAAAAAATATTCGTTGGACGTTGCAAGCCGCGTTCCCATTTACGAGAGTAGCCGAGTTATCGCCGATTCGTCGTAAATTTTTATTGGCCGGCCAGTTCGGTTTTCGACGAACGGTTCCCCATGACTGCGGGTTCGATGAACCTGTATTTTAGATCGACGCGTACGAGTCGACGCGCCGATTGCCGAAGAATGGAACATTTTCGAGTTCAGCTCGGTTCAAGTTCATTTTGACGGTGAACTATTAACCCTTTGAAGATTCTTTGAAAGTTTAAAGATAGATGCGCGTACTTTGGAAAACGGTCGAATTTTGGAAGAAACAAGTGTCACGTGAAAACTAAGAATGATAGGCGGTTCAAATTTGCCAGAAAAGTAGGGGAGAATCACCCGAATGTGTAGCTATAAAGATTTTGAATATTGCGTGTCATTAAATAATTGTAAATGATGATCGATGTTTAAATGTAGATGCCCGTACTTTGGAAAACGATCGAATTTTTGGAAGAAACAAGCGTTACGTGAAAACTAGAAACGGTAGGCGGTTCAAATTTGCCAGAAAAGTAGAGGAGAGTCGCCCGAATGTGTATTTATAACTCGTTATTTCCAATTCCGACGGACCACTGTCATAATCACGGACACACGCATCGCAGAAACGAAATTACAAAGAACACTGCGCGCGCGCACAGAGAGCTGCATCGTTTGCTCGAAATCAAACTGTCGGCTGCCTAGTTCGGCGGGAATACGTTAAAATTCGTCCGACGAACGCAGCCGAGTAATATAATCTCGATGAAATGAGTCGGCGCCTTTCACGTTGAAGTGGTTTGAGCGAGAAACAAACTAAACGCTCTCCTCGATAAAACTGCGATCCGTTTTTCATCGAGCCGACCTCTTCCTCGCCGTTCTATTTGTCCAATCAGCTCCTTCTTGTTTAAAATTCAATTTTCATCGGAATAAAGGCGAAACAAAGACGCCCGAGTGAATGTCTTATTTCCATGGCTCTCGTTTAGCTCGATTCTCATCGAAAAATCGGATCGAATTAATCGACTGTCGGCGGAACGGCAGAGAGGCTTTCATTGGACAAGGTTAACCTTTCAACTCGAGCGGCAGGTCACGGGAATTATAGACCCTCGTATTTATTAAGAATATTTTTCATTATGTTGTCCTCGATATTACCTGCAAAAAGAATCCAGATGCATTTCAAACAATGCAACGGAAGTTCCGAGTGCAAAGGTTATCAAAGTGCTATTTTCTCGGCTAGGTCACCATTAGGTAACCCTTTGACGAATAGTAGTTCGATGAGGCAGGATGTTCGTATTTAAAATTCTATTTTTAAATAAATACAACGTGAAAATTAAACCGAGCAGCCAAGATCACATTTATCTACAGTATCATAATTATACTAATTAAAAGTATCAACTCAACGACTCCCAACAATTCCTAAATAAATGAATACAACGTGAAAATTAAACCGAGCAGCCAAGAGCACGTGTATCTGCAGTATCACAAACGTAATAATTAAAGTTACCATTTCAATGACTTCCAAGTATTTTTGAATAAATAAATAGAGCGTCCAAGATTACAATTATCTATAGTATCACAATTATACTAATTAAAAGCACTATTTCAACAACTCCCAACTACTCCTAACTAAATAAATACAACGTGAAAATTAAACCGAGCAGCCAAGATTACATTTATCTACAGTATCACAATTGTACTAATTAAAAGCACCATCTCAACGATTCCCAACTATTCTTAACTAAATAAATACAACGTGAAAATTAAACCGAGCAGCGAGCACTTGAAACCGCAAAAGTTTCGCGACGAATACCAGATACACAAAACCAGAATTGCGAAGCTTCAGTTAACGATCACTATCTTCGAACCGGCGGCATTCCCGTGCCGAGTAAACGGTGACAAGAAGAGCGAGCGCGTTCCGTGAATTTGTCAGAGGTCTTCCTCCCCGCAGAAGAAGAAAATCGAAAGCGACAAGAAAATTGCCGCGATACAAGCGCCCGGACGGCCGTGTTCCCGTTAACGGACGCAGACGCTCGTATTTACACGTAATGTCCCCGTCAAATCCTTGTTTTCCGTTTCGTTTACCGGAAATTGATTTTCGATCTCGTATTCTGAAAGTGACACGCATCTCCAGGGCGTCCCCCGCAGGAAATTGTCTGCCATGCGCCCGGAGCTATGTCGTTTTATCTTCTACGCTCGATGCGAGCCGACTCGTTCCTCCCTTTAACGCTGCACGTGACAAACGGGGTCAAATGACCCCTCTCGAAATTTAACCTGTTAACTCTGGATTCTAGGTTCGAAAATCTCTCGTTTTGCAATAAAATAAAAAAACTAAGTATCCGTCAAACGCAAGACGAGAGCATCTACAATATACTTTAATGAAAAACTAAGGAAGAACAGAATTACATGTTTATTTGAAAAAACGAGAAACTCATCGAAAGAATCAGTATCAAGCTTCAAGATGTCGCGAACACTCGTCGAACTGGTTAAAAATAAGTTCCTTACGTTCGTCTCTAAATTTTCATTGAAATTTCCTTATCAAACAAAATCTCCATCATTTCCAAAAAAATGATTCCACGCCTAATTTCTCGGTCCAAACCCGAAGCATCATCACTGTCGCGAACAAGTAGTCAACGAGGAAGCACGCTCGAATATTTCCCGATTCTCCACGAGTCTCCGCTCGCATTGTGCGCGGCGCGCGCGAGTTATTTCTTGTTAGCAATATTTGCACAGCCCCGGTAAACTGTTCACGACTGGTTTGTCCCGGTGAAATGTGGAGCGCCGATCAATCTGCGCGGCGGCTAATATGCCGGGCCGGTTTCCCATCGACGAGATCCGCGCCGAGATATCGGAGAAAAGAGGAAAAGAGCGGAGGAAATTGCGGATCGAGAATTTCAAGCTGCGTATGAGATTTCCAGCCACTTTCCGAGTAATGTTCGCGTGTTTAGAGCAGAATCGGAATCGACGTCGCGATTTCATGTCCTTTCGATCGCTTCTTTCGCGGGATCGCGGACGTGATGGCTTTTCTTCCCTACATTCTTTGGAATGTAGAAAATCTTCGACGGACCGAGCTAAATTATATGGATTGCTTAATTAATGGAAGAAGGATACTGCGTGCTGATCTCTTGGTGTTTGAGTAATTCAATCATTCGAGACTTAGTGTAAGGAAGGTAAAGTTTCATATAACAATTGCATTGGCTTATTGTATGATTACACGTTATCGATAGAAAATTCGAATGAAAATTAGGAGAGGAATGCAATGAATTTACCTTTCGAGGTGAAATCTGTGACACAATGCCTTCAACTTCGTGATAAGTGTGTAATTGTAACCTGTTTAAACACTGTAGTTTTCCATAGATCTTGTTATTCAAAGTTATAAGCTACTGAATTGCATTTAGCAACTGTAATTTTCTGTCGTTTCGTTTCGAAAATTTACAATTCCAACTGACAAAGCTATAATAAATTCACATGACGTCCAATCAGTGCGTAGAACCGTCTTATATTCCAATTGGACCTCTGTATCTAACTCCGTCCACATCACAAGTGCCAAGTTTCCTGCAACGAACGCTATATACTTTGAAATTAATTTATTTAAACACTGCAATCTTCTATAGACCTTGTTATTCAAAATTACAATCCACTGAATTCCATTTAGCAACTTCATAATTCTTTCCGTTTTCATTTCTCCGACATTTCGCTTCAAAAATTCACAATTCCAACAAACTGACAAAATTCATAACATCCACCAATCATATCTCAACGAACAGTGCGTAGAACCGCCCAATACTCCAATAGCACCTTCCTATTTAACACTAAAACTACCGAGCAATTCAATTAACTTTTGAAAATTTCGCTATAGAAACTCCAAGAGTGCAGCTGTTCAGACTTTAACCGATTTACAATTCAATTTGCGTAGTGCTAACTGAATTTCTTTAATAATTTCTCAGAGAAACATTCGTTACCTTTCTAATAATTGCAAAAAGAGGACATCAGGCATGAGTCGTTTGACCCCTCTGGTAGTTTTAGTGTTAACTCCGCCCACATCACAAGTGCCAAGTTCCCTGCAACGAAGTCATCTCCTTCACCATCTCTCTGCCACCTACATCCTCAGATTCCATTGCTCTCTAGATTACACACTGCTTTCCGCCAGAAATAAGACAGTAAACAAGAACACTCCGTCAACACACTGATGTTTCCATGTACCTAGTGTCTCCGCTGTTTTGTCTGAGATATCCAAAGAAAACGCAGTCCGTCGATTCACCGCAAACCCTGGCGTCTACTTCTGCGTGCAGAAGCCGTCGACGGTGTGTCGGTTTAATGACCACGCCGTTTACGCGACGGATACTCCGCCGCGGGCGGCGGATACGCGAGAATCAATGGAAAGGTAGACTGGAAATGAGCATCTGACTGAGCGTCTTCTCCTCGGCGATCACGCTCTCTTCCGGTCATTAGATTCTGTTCTCCGCGGCGATAAAAGGCGGCAAGAGAATGGGCCGGATCGTTAGCGAGGTACGCCCCTTTGCCGGGACAACGATGAAAGATCGAAGTCCGTCGCGACGTGCCGAGACGCTTCGCTTTATTACGCTGACTGCTTATACAACGTGTCTGTTTAGTACCTGAACGCATGTAGTTTCAGTTTGCAGTACCTTTTAACCCTTTGCGGACGAAGATTCCTTGAAATAAATTATAAATCGATTGCTTAATAGAAAACAGACGAAGCTGCGTACCGATCTCTTGCTGTTCGAGTAATTCAATCACTTGTTCGCGACTTATTCTTCGAAACATAAGAATTCTATCGAGATATCGACAGTCGTTCGCAAAGCGTTAATCCAACACACCAAAATTCAAAATCCTCACATTTCCTTATATTCAATCGATAATCTAAATCACTTCCTATATAAGACAAAGTACTCAATAACCCAGCAATGGTCCGCTCACTGAAGTACAAGGCAGTTTTCTAAAATCGAATCGTTTCCATCTCTCGCAGCGCGGCGCCCGACAAGAGTCACATTAAATCGAGCGCGAGCGTACAAATGGCGGAACGCTGCGGCGGATCTCCGAGCGAAGTCGGCGGAGAGGCCAGAGTAAATAGATAAAGGACGAACTGAAATCGCAGACGTATCCGGGAGCCGGTCGATCGGTCTTCGTCCTCGCGCTCATGTACTCCGCGGTAACCGGCTACATTATGTCCTATGTACGCTACATAGCTATCGCGCATGATGCACGTTCATGTAGGAGACTCTCGAGTAACTGCTCGAGTAATCGTTCCGAGTGATTCGGAGTCCCCGAAGAACTTCGCAGGCTCGTCTCGCCGATTCAACCGTTTGGGTGAACAACTTTTGAGGATATTTGGCAAAAATGACGAAGTGAATGGCTGTGTATGAGAAAAAATTAAAAGTAGTTATCTAATAATATCATGAATATTATGTTATTATAAAAGTATCGAGAAATAAGATTTATTCGGATAAAGTTGCTTTGATTTATTTCTTGAAGAATGTAGGAAGACAATTGTAATTGATACTGATAAAGAGTAGTTAATACTGGAACTACGTAGCAATTAAAATGACTGGTTTCGAATTGTTTGTTTGGCAATTATTGATATTTTCGAAGCACTGAATATTGGAAGTGATTTTGAAAATAGTTTCATTTGAGTACTATAATGAATGTCTAAAGAAACTGAAAATAATCTACTTGAGTTTGAAGCATCGCATTCCTCGGAGTTTTAATTATTTAAAGAGTCCCTGTGTTATTCGACATGCATGGAAGAGTGACGTAGCGCCGACAATTATCTTAGCGACGATTAAACGAAGAACTTCAGTGGATCAAGTCCTGTCGAATATGTATAAGTGAACTGTACGTGTTGTCGACTGTCGCTAAGTGGCAGGAAGATGACTGCTCCACTGGATCGTGGCGAGTTGACTGTACCACGGACTAGAGCGAAGTGTCAAAATGTACGATGTGACTGTCGCACTGAGTGCCGAGAAGATGGCTGTCCCACTGGGTTGCGAGATGTTGACTGTCCCGACGACTCGCGCGAAGCGTCGAAATGTCTCCTGGTCCCCGGCCGCGACTTCTCGTGCCGGGTCGAGCGCGCTGAGACGTCTTTTGGTTCATTCCGATCAGAGTGTCTTTGCTTTTGCTACAAAATACCGGTTAACGCCCTCTAACCGCCCCTTTCCGAGCGGGGCGAGGGCAGAGTACGAGTATGGGGTTGTTCGAAGTTCCGATGGGACGCGGAGATTTCCTTCGGGCCGACTCTCGCCTGGAAGGGCCGTTATGCATGTGTTCTGGCCGACCCTTCGGAAAATCCGAGTTCGCGATCTGCTCGGTCATTAAGACGAACGAAACGAAACTCTAAAGCTGGGCTCGGTTAAATTTTACAGTTTCCGAGTTAACCGAGTAGAAGAGGAAGCGATTTGCTTGTAGGAATTGACTCGATAGTATAGTCTGACAAAGGAAGGGAATTGATATAGTGGAAGCCAGATGGAGATTTTGATGAAAATCGAGGGTAGAGTGCAAGGACGCACGTGTCAAATGTAAACGAAGGAAATGAAGGAAATTTCGAGTGGAATTATTTTGGTTTTATTTTGTTAAATGTAGGACCTATGGAATGGTGAGAATCTGCTGGTTAAAATGAGTCCAAACACGACGTAAATTGGACTAATTTTCCAATTGAATGAAATGAATCGTATAAAATTCCAAATGACTGAAACTTTACTATCGCAAGGACAAATGCCGATTGCAGAAAACGAAACTCTAAAGTACCAACAAAATATAAACACGAAAATAAACTGTTTCCTATTCATATCATAATACTAAACTTCGAGAATTTCTAATTACGGAACGTTAACGACGAATAAAACGAGGGAAAAGAGTGTCTACCGAGCGCCATTAGCGATTCATCAGCGCACTTAGGTCTACCCGGAACTGTTCTTTCCAACTATTACCGCGGCAGAATATTTTCGTTTCAATATACTCGCCGGAAGTTCGACGAAAGTTCCACTGAGTTACCGCGCGCCGCGCAAATTGAGAATATAAGGTAAGATTCGACTGCGGGGAATTATGTAAATCCAAATGTAACTGTACGTTAACCTCGAGAGGGAATAATGGAGACTTTAAGGTAAAGATGAAGGAACCGCCTTCGGGCTCCCCGGTCACATCGATGGAAATTTCATTGTGCGAGCGAAGCCCTGCTCCCAGGTGTGTTCCTTAATTAACCGGCGCCAATGAAACCGAACCTGTTTCGCCTTTTTCACTCGGAACTGTCTCCCTTCGAATTTTCGATGCTTGGACGAGGTTTCTTCAAATTCATCAGACAATCGTAAATTAGTGGATTTGCATTTCGAATTTGTTGCATTTTTCTTCGATAACCGTATTATTAGAACATTTGATTTGAAACTCGTTTGAAGAAATAGTGTGTAGATAGCGTAAACAATTCTTACCGATTTTCATCGAAAATCAAAAGATAATATAGCTTGAAAAATCTCTCGACAAACACTTGTGAATGAGACAGTAATAAAAAGGTTAGAGAATAAAAGGATTATACAGAATTGTAACTATCGTAACGATCAATTCGATATTACGTAATTATTCGAAAGCTCCAGTCGATTTTCTTCAATGATGAAACTCAATCTTCTCTCGACACTCCGGAAGCACGTCCGCGACTTCATTAACGGTTTTAAATCGCGACGTTTATAATTCACGGGGACCTGAATTTGGTATATTAATTATCTCCCTCGTTCGAGCACGGGATTACCGTTTCATTAAGTGCTAATAACGAAGTAATCTTTCGCTTGAATTTCACCGGTTACAGCTTCTCTCGTTCTAGACGAACTTTTAATCGAGCTTGTTGCAAATATTGTTGAATATCTCGATATAGGAACATTGGGAAATTACGAAGATAATTAGTTCTTTATCTACGTATTTGGAAATATACGTAATTAGAAATATACGTGTTTGGTTCTTTTGAGTTGGCAAGACGTCGAAACATTCGAATGATTCATAAATCTTTCGTTTGAATTTCACCGGTTACAGTTTCTCTCGTTCTAGATGAACTTTTAACCGAGCTTGTTCCGAATATTGTTGAATATCTCGATATAGGAACATTCGGAAATTACGAAGACAATTAGTTCTTTGTCTAGGTATTTCGAAATATTCGTAATTAATCGTGTTCTTTGGTTCTTTCGCGTGTTGCGAGGCGAGACGTCGAAACATTCGAATGATTCATAAATTTCTCGAAAGATATCATCGATAGTCGAAAGTTATTATTTTCTTGATGATTCCCACGCATTTCGAGCAACACAGGGACTCTTTAAATAATTAAAACCCGGAGGAACGCGATGCTTCAAACTCAATTATAATTACACCGCGCGCAGTGGCTTTTAAAACTGCAAGTATACGAGGTAATTAAATGGAACGTGTATTTCGTATTACCCCGCGAGCGAGGACGTGGATTTTGTATGCTGAGGATAATGATGAAGTATGCTGGAGATTTTTTTGGATTCTTTGTTTCTTTTCGGCTGTAGCTCGGTTACACCCAATTTCGCACGCTTGAATTTTTCTGCAATTATGTTCGTTGGAATAAAGTTCGATGAATTATTTATTTTTGCATTTGTTGGAAGGTTTAGCGAATTTTGTTTGTTATGTTCCTGTGTGGAGATGATGGAATTGTGAAATTGATGGAATTCTGATGAAGCTAAGTATTTTGTTATCGATGATTTGTTTGAACTAAGAAATTCTATTCGTCAACGTGTCTAAAGTATAATCATAACTTGGATCGAAGTAAATTGAATATTTGTTTGTTAAATTGATTATAATTGATGACACAGAATTTTGATGCTTGTTCTGTTCATCTTCTCCAAAGCTTCAGGACTGATAACAAAAAAGCAACATTTAATTTAGATTTAAATAAATAACACCAAGATATCTAAAACTCAGTTCACTTCCACGGCGACACGATACCTTAGGTCAAGAGGTTAGAGTTTATTCGGGTATTAAGCTAGAAATACAACTTTATTGCATTTTTCTGGAAGACTAAGTCGCAGAGAAGTGATTTAATTACTCTGACAGCAAGAGATCAGCTCGTAGTTTCCTTTCTTTCTATTAATTAAGTAATTGATATTGAATTAAACATCAGTTATTGAAGACTTTGTATATTTCAAAGTATCTTCGTCAGCAAAGGGTTAACACCGACACACGTCTATTTCAATGCATCGGAAAACAGAAACACAACGTCTCGAGTTATTTAGAAGCAAATCATCTCGATATGCTCGTTTCTTATTAACACTTTGACTGCCACGTCACCCGAATTCGGGTGAAATTATATTTTACAGAAACGTGGGCATTCATTTCTTTCATGACGTATCGAACGAACCGAATTTTCTTGGATATATGAGGTATAAGAAAGATAGTGGAGCAATTATTAAGAAGAATCTTGATTTCTTAGTTTCTGGTTAATGAAGAAAACTGTTTCGAGTACATGATAGTTTTGATGAGTGTTTACGTGACAGACAAAGGGTCAAAAGCGCACGATTCGCAGTGTATTTATCAGTGTCTCAAATGGTGGTTTGCGAGGCGCATCAATTTTTGAGCGGCAGCGAAGCCGTGAAACGCGACGAAATAAACTGTAAAAGTAACTCCGGTTCGAAGTGCCTCTCATGTGTCAAATTCCGGTTGGCTGAGTCTCGGGGTGAACTGCGTCATCTTCATTCCCAGACAGAGAACCTTCGACCTCTCTGACGTAACCGGAGCGAGACGTGGAACACTCGGGGAAATAAGGGAGGCACGAGTATTGTTGTTCTTTGGAATGAGATGTGTGAAGTGTATAGTGCAACAGGATTATAGTATTTAAATCTAGTTTATTGACATTTGATATTGTGTATGAAAATTTAATTTGTATATTTAGAAAATTTAAGTAATTGAATGTTGAAAATATTGAAATAGTGCGACAGGATTGTTCGATATTAGTTGTTAGTAATTTTAGGAATGTTTAATCCTTTTTTGGGGGAATGAATGACCTGTGAATTTTTTGGTACTGGTTTAGCAACATTGGAACTACTAAGCATAATAATGTACTATATAATATGATATTAGAGAGTCTATAGTTTTACTATATAGTTTTATAGAGTCAATATTATATAGTTTTATAAATTCAATATTATGTAGTTTTGAAATATAGCTATATAATATAATAGAGTCAATAATATATAGTTTTATAGAGTGAATATTATACACTTTTATAATACATCTATACAATATAATATAAGACACTCACTACCACAAAACAACAATAATCAACAACACAAATACGCAAAAATACAGCCAACCTAAAAACAACAGCTACCAATTTCCTCTCCAAAAACCTTCTATCTCCACTATAAAAATTAAAAATCCTGGAATAAACGATTCGAAATCCAAGACACATAATCTCCGCAGCAATTACCGAAGCGTAATCTCACATCGGAATAAAATACGAACTTCAAAAAATAAACGCAACGCGCGGAGCACAAAATATTCTCGACCATTTTAGGTCAGCGATCGCAAGTGCGCCAGCCCATGAATAAATAACTGAAAATCCAGAAAAATATTTCTACACCCCCAGGAAGCAGAACAGCGCGACCTACAAAACGAATTTACATATTCGTGAAATTATAAAATATTCTACACAGCGGCGTATTAACAGAACTCTCGTTTGTTTACATAATTACTTTTAACCGAGCATTCTAAACGCAAGGGAAAACTTTCTTTACAACGTGCCACGAGTGAATAGCGCACACGCGGCGCATTCATCGTTCGAACAAAGTACAAACGAGAACTCTTAACGAAGCTTCCATGGAAGCTGAAATTTGATAATGTATCTAAACTCCTTAAAAGATTCGCGCGTCGATCGTCGCGGTGAATGCGAGTGTTTCAACCGGCGGAATTTACACGAGTGTAAGAGTCGGTGATTTTTCAGTCTAATAATTCCTTTGAAATTATCCTGTGTGAGTGTGTGTTTTTCTAGTAATTTTGTGACTCTTGTGGGAATGGTGCGGGATTTGTGGTAATGGATTTAGTCAGATTATGGTTTGTTTCTACTGATATTGATTTGAATATGGATACTAGTAAAGTACTATTAGATACTAGCTAATTGATTGATAATTGAGTTTATGTGTTACTAGATCAACTTGTTGATTAATTTCTTTGAGAAAAGATGAGGAATGTCATTTGAAAGGTCATTTTGAAAGAAATTGGCGTATGAAATACAAAAGGTTGGCCACCCTAGCTTTAACCCCTTGGTCTATGGTTTGTTTCTTCACTGAGATTGATTTGACTAATTTGTTATTAACACATTGTGGACGAATGTCGATATTTTGAGGAATTGAAATGAAGATTTGGAAGAGCAAGTCGTTGACGAATAATTTAGTTAATGGAACAGCAAGAGATCTGCATATAGGTTCGTTTTTTCCTATTAATTAAGCAATCGATATATAATGTAACTTCATCTGCTGAAGATTTTATATATTGCAAAGAATCTTCGTCCTCAAAGGGTTAACACATTGCGTGGTAACGAGAAATCTTGTTTTTATATGAAGCCTTCACCAGTTTTTATATAAAACGTCGAAAGAATAGTGAATATTCAGGAGAAATGAGAAAGTAAACGCAAGAAATTAATTTATTCTTTCTTAGTACTATACTTTCAATAACAAATCAGAAAATTTCCAGAAAAACACTGCAAAATATTGAATACTCAGGAAAAACGAAAAAATAAATAGAAAAATTAAGTTACTCTCTCAACGGTAGCTTCAATATCAAATCAGAAAATTTCCAGAAAAACACCCCAAAATATTGAATATTCAGAAAAACTGAGAAAATAAACAAGAAATTAATTTATTCTTTCTTAGTACTGCACTTTCAACAAATCCCAAAATTCCTAGGAAAACGTGGAAAAAACAAATACTCAGGAAAAACGAGAAAATCAATAGAAAAATGAAGTTACTCTCCTAACGGTAGTTTCAATACCAAATTTCAAAATTCCAAGAACAACACAAAATATTGAACATCCTCAACAAAAACTTCCCCGAAAAAACACAACAAGCCAAATTAAGTAATCAGTTAACTTAAACTTTCATACACTCAGGCGTGAAAGTTTACCGTCATTATAACTTGAAACTTACAAAATACATTCGTTTGATAAAATTATTGAAACTATTGAATACATGTGGATATTTATTAATTTTGTACTGCATAGACTTGTTACAATCACGAACAAAAATTCGCATAGAGATTAATATTTAATTAAACAAACCAACAGCTTGCATAAAATCGCGCAGCCCAAACCGCCCAAATCAGAACAAACCGTTTCACAGTGCGATTACCTCGTCGCAAATAAAAAAACCTCTCGCGAGAGCCGGACACGAAAGATTTGCCGTGCGCCAGTTGTAAAAACAGGGAAGAGCGCAATCAATAGTGTCCCGCATGGGAAAAATCGCGGGAACAAGGGAAAACCGCAGTTTACCCGAAATTCTTTGGGGCCGTTGAGCACCGGTCGGCCGCGTTCGTTTAAACGATCATCATTCCCAGCAATATCGAATCTGTCCTGTTGATATTTTTACTTTCGGCTTTGCTGCGGTCGGTTGTGCGCGCCCGCATTGCCGGAGTTTACCTATCGCGAGTGCCTTTCCGATACAACACGGCCGGCCGGAGCCGCCATTGTTACGGCCGCTGCGTGTTTATGAATGACCGATGCCTGCTAAAAAGAATGGTGCGCCGATCTTTCGCTAGAATGCTCGCTTTAAATGCTCCACTCGCTTGATTTACTCGGGATTGTTGTTGGTTTATCACTGCTGTTGGTTAAGTAACATGCAAGTGAGTGTGAATTGTTTATTTGCAGTTTATTAACCATTTTCACTGTGTTGTGAGATAAGTTTGTAACTTCTTTTTTAGTCAAACAAAACTAATGTACACGCGCTTTCTTAATGACAGGCTCTTAAATCTTTTACAGAGGCACGCTCGTAGATGATAGTTCATGTTAAAACTGATTCGGAGTTGCTGAATGGTTATGTTAACAATTGTTCGGAGTGCAAAGGGTCAAGTGCCACGGAATTTCGGTTTTTATTGTGATGTGTATTGAGTTCTTCGATGGAATAATAAGTTGTGTTCGAGTTTTTGGTGTTTCTTTGTTTTCACTGATTTGTATACCATTATTTGTGATTGTGTGTCTATTGAAAATATTTTGTTATAAACATTGGCGTGTACACGTGGCGCGAACGTGTTGAAATGTTAATTTCAGGTTGGAGTTTAATGGAGATTTGAAATAACGTGGAATTCTAGAGTGTTACGTTAAGTATTAAGGTAATTTATAAGCAATCTATAATTTGTTGACTGTGGAATTGAATTTTAGACATCGAAGATAATGCAATGAAGTAAAATAATGAAGTGTAATATGTTCTAATGCGAAACTAGAGCAAAACGAACGAGAATTACACGTGTATCTGAAAGAATAAAGAATTCGCTGAAAGAATCAGTATCATTTTAATTTTAAGATGACGTGTATACTCGATAGTTAACTGGTTGAATATGCGAAATATTGAAGTAATCATTTTGTTTCTCTCAATAGTTCGTTTTGAAGAATGTCGTCTAGAAGTCATTAGAAAGATTTGCGAAGTAGTAATTAGACAAGTGTAACACGTTGATTGCCATGTCACCGATGACTGGAGCTTCCAAATTACTTGAAAACAATTGGAATTTGTCAGATAATTAATGTCGATCATCCAGTATTAATTCTCAGTAATTTTACTCAGAAAAGTTTCATCCTTTTTCTATAAAACAAAGATAACTCTTAATTCTTTAGTACTTTAACCTTTGCACTTAAGAGCTGACTCAAAATTCTAAAGCCTTACTGTTCATTACTGTGTTCAATCAAATTAAATCACTTCCTATAATAGTATCAATAATCCATCAATACTCGGTGACAATTCAGTAATTCTAAAATCATTATCAATGTCCATTATTCAATATTAATTCTTCTAAGTAGTAATTTTACTGTCTTTGAATGTTTCATTCTTTTTTTTTTGAGGAATGAATGACTTGGCAATTTGGTACTGGTTTATTAACACAAACTACCAAGCAACTAGAGTGACTTATTTCCAATTGTTTATAAAAATTATTAATCCATTAGAAATCCATCAATACTCGGTTACAATTTAGTAATTCTAAAATTATCAACTAATCTCGATTATCCAGTATTAATTCTAAGTAATTTTACTATTTTTGAAATATTTCATTCTTCTCTGAAATGCATCTGTACCGAAATAGTAATCACAAAAATGGAATGACCATTTGAGCTAATGCAAGATGACGCGATATAAATGAAAAATTCGTTATACACACACACTGGAGCAACTTTTAAACGACACTCGTGGAGTATGACACGCGGAAGACTATTTGCGACGCTAATTTACTTATCACTATCCGTATTAAATTCTCCGAGCAAAAAAGAAGAATTTCACTTAAGTGCTGCCAATTAGCTAGCTTTTTGTGCCACCTGGCTAATTAGTAAAACCGTAATAGCTGTACTTTCATGACTGTAACGAGTCGTGACAAATAAAACGCTGGGACCAAACAAAAACCGTTGAAAATTAACTTTCAGGTAACGATCGTTACACTTTCCAACGTCTGAAATTGTTATTTCGGTATTTCTGTAATTATCATTTATAAATATGGAATCCTTGAAATAAATAAATCTCTGGAATTAAATCTCGTCATTGATATGATGGTAATATAAGTGTTAAAACATATAATATTGAAATTAATTAAATATGAAAAATTAGAGTTTAATCTAATTGCATTATTAAATAGTAAATTCATTAAATTAAATGATAGAATCAATGGACGATTTGTAGCTATATGAAATGGATGATTTTTTATATTTCTACAAGTATAATTTATTTTCATAATTCAATCAACTTCATAGAAATATAATAATAAAATTGAAGATACATATGATTGAATAAATACAGAAATTTCAAAAGTAATAATCAATTCTGAGTAATAATTATCATTGGAATAAATGTAATTATTTCTATCGAAGATCCTAGAAGTGAAATGAAAGTCGGATTGATAATTGATTCAATTAGAACTATAAATTTGATTAATAAAGTAGAAGTATTCAAATATATGTTTCGCATTTATAACTGAACCAAATACAAATCTAATTCACAATCTTAACGATAATCTTAAATCTGATACGTTATATTTCTATAACTACAAGTCATATGAGATTTAATTTAAGATTACCATTAAGATTGTGAATTAGATTTTATAATATTTGATTGAGAAATATAGTATAAGATTATAAATTATATAAGATTTAATTTATTTCACACAATTATTCACCTCCTACATGGTTCTCCATGCGTTTTACTCAGTTTCCAAGCTTCGTGACCGCTGTCGAGAATTATTGAAACCTACGGTATCTAATATCGACGCACAAATCAAGTGTCAAGTCGTTACAGACCGCAAGACATGGCCTGCTAAACATGCCGAGCTGGACACGCTCTGTTTAACACAGCTGCTTTATTCGAACGTTCAAACGCGCGAGCGAGTCCACTTTCTGGCTGAGATATTTAAACGGTTACTCAATTTCCTCTCTAATCGCTGTGACTTTTCTCTTGGACTTCAAGGTGAAATATCAATCGGGATCGGAAACTGGACCGTTGTCCTTTGAGATTCCGTTATTCGCGGAATCCACGAGATTTTAGTTGCATAAACTGTTCGCGAAATGTAGGATAACTGGGAAATATTGAATAAATTGCTTGAAATGCACTGTATAAAGAGATGCAACGAGATTTTACTTTGTCAAGTTGTGCTGAGTCAATATGCTCGCTTGAATAGTGTTGATGCCCGAAAGTGAAATTTAAGCGAGCATCGCAGATTTTTCCATGAATCCAGCATGCATCGTGCGTTTTACGAATTGGAGAGATCAGAATTGCCAACTTTGAAAGACGTTTGCATCAAAATTCGAGTTTCGTAACGGTGCAATAATTTTCTAGTGAATTTTCATTGAAAGTGCAGAGGGTTAATAGGACCCTATGGTTTCTATTCTAATTACATTACACTGACACTATTGAGCAATTTTGCTGTTAGAATCTTGCATTGATTAATTTTAAACAGGACCCCATGGTTTCTATTATAATCAAATTACATTAATAGTAAGACACTAACACTATTGATCAATTCAGCTATCAGAATCAATTTGTTAATTTAGCTTTGAAATGAATTTTGTGCAATGTTCACTTCAGCTATCAAAAAGTTGCACTGGCCGTTTTTAAATAATAACCTACAGTTCCTAAATTTAATTAGAAAATTAAATGACACTAATACTATCGATCATTTCTGTTTAACTCCAGTAGTTCTAGTAAATATAAATAAGTACAAACAATAACTAAATATGGACGGCTACAAAAAGATCGTACGAAATATTTCACAATGCTGTATGTGTGTCAAGTGCCATTGAATCTGTTTATTAGCAACATTTGTGCAGCGGAACACGGGAAAAGCGTTCTACGATTTCATATTATTTTCGTCGAACGGAACGGAGAATATCGATCAGCCTCGACGCGGCAAATAAGCCGACGATGAGCTAGCTCTATTTCCAATCGACAGGATCTGCATCGGCATATCAGATCAACGGCGTAACAGGAAACAGTTCGGAAGGCTGGAAACGAGCGAAAGAGCCAACTGGAAATGGAATAAAATAGGAAATGCACTTGCGAGACTTGCGAATCAAGCATTTCAATGGTGAACCACGTGTTCTTTGCAACAATTATACTATAAAACCATGAGTTACAAATCTGAAACACGTTGGCGAACATTTAGACATTAGGTTCACTGAAATCATCGCACTAACAGGTCGCGTACCGGTGAATTTTTTGAAACTCGCCGATTTTTCAACGAGATTTGTTCAATATCAAGATGCTGATTGGAAATTTCAATGGTGAACTACGTGTTCTTTGTACTAAATATACCATAAAACCATAAGAAACAAATTTGAAACACGTTAGTCAATGTTTGGACGTTAGGTTCAATGAAAACATCGCATTAATAGCTGGCGTACCGGTGAATTCTTCGAAAACTCGCCGATTTTTCGATGAAATCTACTTACTAAGTTTTAACACTATCTACTACTAAGCTTCAAACAAATGATTTAATTACTAAACCAGCAAAAGATCAGTAAATTGTTTCATTTCTCTGTTATTTAACCATTCGACACGTAATTATAACAGGACCTCCCTTAAATTCCTATACTTTAACCCTCTGCGGACGAAGATTCTTCAAAACATACAAAACCTTCAACACATGAAGCTAAATTATACATCGCTTAATTAATAGAAAGAAAGAAAACTACGTCCTAATCTCTTGCTGTTCAAGTAATTAAATCATTTCTCCACGACGTAGTCTTCCAAATCTAAACACTTCATCTCCCCAAAACGACATCCGTCCGCAAATGGTTCAATCTTCATCAAGCATCAATTCAGTCGATCAGTTTGAATCATAACTTAACAAAAATCGGTGACGATCAAGGGATTAAACCAAGGGTGTCCTTCGCGCGAGCATTGCCGCGATAAGAGCGAATAGAGGGTGCAATTACGCGTTTCGGCTAATGAAGTAATCTCCGCGTCGTCGTCGTTATCTCGTTGTGCTCGCCGGCCGGCTCGTATTCATCCATCGAGACGACGGAAGATTTCCCGTGAGCCTCTTCATATTCGCCGGTGCCCCGGGGGCGAGGGGGTGCGATTTCGGATTTTCGGACACGACGTTTAATAGGCAGCTCGTGTTTCAAGAACTCTTGACCGACGGTCCGGCTACTCTTATAATTAAATTCATTTTCGTGCGATTGCCCTCCAGCCTGAAATACAATTGCGCACTCGCGAGGGGAGGGGGCAGAGGGAGTTTCAGCAGAGAGGAGTTTAATGGCGACATCTCTCTTGATGCTTGTAAACGTAATTGCGCGATGTAACGAGCGGAATGTGGCTGGAGGATTTTTGATATTGTCTTTGGCTGCTTGCTTTTGGGAGTTTGTTTAGTTGCGGGGTTGGGGAGTTGACCTTTGGTTTGTGAGGGATGTGTGCTTCATTTGGGAGACGAATTTTGTTAGGTGGAAAGTAGTTGGTGATAGCTTGTTGGTTTGGTGGGGGAGAAACGAATTTTATAAGGTGAGAAGTAGTTGTTAACCCCCTTTTGGTAATTTGTTGGGAAAAGGAAATAATATATTAAATAATGCAACATGTTGTAGCAGCTTTAAAATTGCAAAATTTTGTAAGCTGAAAACTATTTGTTAATACCTTGTTGATTTATTGGGGGAAGAGACGAATTTTATAAGCTGAAAACTACTTGCTAACTACTTGTTGATAATTTCTTAGGAAAATAAAATAATGTATTGAATAATGCAACATGTAACAGGTTCAAAATTGTAAAATTTTGTAAGCTGGAAACTATTTGTTAATACCTTGTTAATTTATTAAGGGAAGAAATAAATTTTATAGGCTGAAAACTACTTACTAACCAATTGTTGATAATTTCTTAGGAAAATAAAATAATATATTGAATAATGCAACATATAACAGCTTCAAAATTGCAAAATTTTCTAAGCTGAGAGCTACTTGCTAACCTCTTGTTAATTTATAAGGGGAAGAAACAAATTTAATAAGCTGAAAACTACTTGTTAACCCCTTGTTAATTTATTAGGGGAAGATTTCCTTGAATAATTAAAATATACAAGTGAAATTCGCGTTTCTGTCAATGTCAGTTAAAACGTATGAACTCGAGTATTCGTTGATTTCGATAAATGTTAAAGTATAAAACAAATTAAAGAAATATCGGTTGAAAATCAAACTTACTAAAAACTGCACTTACTCCACTTAAATGAGTCACCTCTCGAGTTCAAAGGATTAATTCCGGAACAACAACCGGTACCACAGTTTCTACGTAAAACTGCCAGTCAACAATATACTAATAAAATAAAAAAAAAACACACGCGCATCTCGTATTCCCGAAGCATTTTTCAGGCGCGCGCCGGACAACACTTTCATCAAGCTGCCAATAAAAATGGCGGCGGTCGCGCGCGCGTGCGGCCGAATCGAAATTTGATCCTGATTCGAATACTGCCGTTGTCCCTAGCCGGCCGAGGGTTTCCATCGTGGGAATGGAAGAAATGACATTCAGGACGCGCCAATGGGGTTTATGCAAAATCGGAATTGCACCGCAGTCTCCATTATCTCGGTTTCTATGGCGGCCGGTCGGCCGGCCGGGGCCGCCGACAAAACGAACGCGTGGCTGGTTAATTAGTGTCGACGGGCCAAGCCACGGATTACTAGCCATAGACACGCGCAGAAATATTTCAATACCGAGTAATTTTCTACGAAAGTAGGAAACTCCTCGCTTACAATGTTCTATTGACGGACAAACCTGTTTCCTTTGCTTTCGATGCGACGCGACGCGACGCAGGCTTCGATCCTTCGATCCTTCGATTATTTGTGATCACTTATTTGATGGATTGGATTACGTACCTGCAACAGAAATGTTTATATTTGTAGTAATTTTGATGTTTGTATCAGAGCAGTAGGCAGAACCAGTAAAATTGCTATAGGAAAATAAAGAGTACGTTTATTGAGATATGGTTTAAAATACTTAAAAACACTTAATTTATGGTCCACAATCGGGCCACGTGCTTTAAGCACTTCTCAAAGAAAACAATCCCGTGTCGCGCCAGGCGCTCGAACCGAATCTCCTATTACAATTGTTTAATTGTTTGTTATTTGATTTTAAATGTGATTTTTTAGAGGAATGAAAGTTTCGTCGGCAGTGCTCGAAACAATATGTTTGATCCCATTCACGCGGCTGTTGATGCCCGATATTGAATCAGCCAGCGAAAAAACTAATTTGATTTGAGTTTGATTCGTCGAAAGAATGTGCGTGTCGGCGGAATATTGGATTTCTATTGAATTTCGAGTTCCAGTGTGCAGGTGTAACAAGATCCGAAGGATAACTGGGAAATTGAATCAAGCGACAATGAAAGGATGAGGGAAGAAAAATCTAAAACAAATTTTTTAGTTCTAAAAAATTATGGAATATTCCGAACGAAAAACATTCGGGTGCAAAGGGTTAATATTGAAAAAATAGCTTTATTCTCTAATTTAGATATGGTATCTCATTAAATTCATTTTAAAGACTCTCATCTAGATTTAATTAGAAACTATAGAATATTGCAAACTAAAAATTTTCGAGTGCAAAGAGTTCATATTGAAAGAATAGCTTTGTTCCCTAATTTACGTATAACTTCTCATCAAATTCATTTAAAGACTCTCATTTACATTTAATTAGAAACTATAGAATATTCTATAGTTTCAAAACTAAAAACTTTCGAGTGCCAAGACTTAATATTGAAAGAATAGCTTTGTTCCCTAATTTACGTATAACTTCTCATCAAATTCATTTAAAGACTCTCATTTACATTTAATTAGAAACTATAGAATATTCCAAACGAAAAATATCTTCTCGTGCAAAGACTTAACATCAGCAATACTCGAATCCACATGTTTTCCACTACAATCCGAGCAATTCCCAGAGCTTGCGTT
Source organism: Nomia melanderi (assembly GCF_051020985.1). Taxonomy (NCBI): domain Eukaryota; kingdom Metazoa; phylum Arthropoda; class Insecta; order Hymenoptera; family Halictidae; genus Nomia; species Nomia melanderi. The sequence continues at coordinate 24,291,837 of NC_134999.1, read as the reverse complement.
ACATCTCGGAAGCCACTGCTCGAATTCCGGTGCTCACATCGGAAAGAACAGTCTTGAATGGCAATCGGAGCCGAGCGATCGGTCACAGCGGAATTCGTAGAAGATCGTGGCGAGCAGAAAAAGAAGAGTCTCAGCTGACGGGACACCGGGGACGAAAAGAGCCGGCAACCCGGAGGAATTCGAGCGTAATAAGGGCTGGTCCGGCCAGTTTACTGCGAGTTGAATCCCCAGTAAGCCCCTGGCGACTTTTAATTCGCTGAAACTTCCGGCAGGACGGATTTCGGCCACTTTTAAATTAACTACGGATTAATGTTTCGGAGGGGATCGGGGCCGGGGGCGGGTCGGAGATCGAATATCTGCGAACGATCGGGGTCAGCGAGTAAACTGGCTCCGCTTAACTTTCGGCCAATTCCGAATAATGTAGCCCGCTCGGTGTTCTGTGACGTCGACTCCGTTGGAATTGTAAAATCGCTAAACCAGCGACACAGGAGTGGATTGACGTAGCTTCGACTTATCGCGTATCGCGAAACAGCGTCGAAATATTCGTAATATAAATCGTTTAGTGCTCCGAGAAATTCTGCGCGAGCACTTCTAAAGGATGTTGCCTTCTTGTCGTTGAATTAGCGTTGGTGCTCGTAAGTTTGGCATTCTAAAACAGTAAGGGAGGATCGTGTGGGGTTCAAGCTGCGGTCAGGACTTTAGGAATTTCCCGGACGCGTCACTGGTGCTACCCGAGGACGACCGTTGCGTTGGAGGCGCGTGTTCGTCTAACGAACGGCAGAAAAGACGACCGCCCCCTTGCCGATCGGCAGAATAAGAGGCAATCGATCAGGGAATTCATCCGCGTCGCTACTCCTCCGGCGCCATTTTAAACAGAGTTGTTTCCAGCCGAAGGGCCAGATTTTTCAAAGTACGGACCGACGACGGAGATTTCTCCGGGCGACTCCTGTAATTTTAACGAGCGCGCTCTCGTGTATTATATCGTCACCTGTATTATCATTCGTATTGTTGCACACTTTGCTGTTCAGTTTTCTACTCGATTATATGTAACTTTGTACAGCGCACTTCGAATTATTTATTCAATATTTCCTGGCGCACAGACAGATACAACTACTTTGTCGTTAATGATTTATTAGGAGAACAAATGTGGATGTTCGTTCTATGTGTATGTTCCCAAAGGTTAACGATCGATGATGGAAGAGTAACACTTATTTTCATGTCACATTAGACGTGTATCATCAAATATATGGTTCGTCAAATAGTTCAGTAATTAGAAAATGTAGTCATATAGTTGGAAATTCATTTACTCATTGATCACTTCAATATTTCCATCAATTTCGACAATCGAAAATACACGATGAATGCTGGATTCGTGGAAAATTCAGAGCTGCATGTTTAAATTTCACAGATTCAGGTACCAAGAGTAAAATTTAAGCGAGCAGGACAAAGTTGGAAAACATTTCCTCCAATTGACTCAGCACAATAAAGTAAAATCATATACACATCGTTACACACTTTGCCATTCATTCATTGCCATTTTTTCAATTCTAAGTAACTTTATACATCTCGTAATTATTTCTTCAATACTTCCCGGCGCACAAGCAGATTATAAATCGAGATACGGGGACGGAAGGAAGAAGGCATTAACTTTCGCGCACGGAACGGCTCGTCGAGCATCGTCGAGATACGGCATGGAATAAAATCGAAAGGGGGGGATAAAAACGAGGGGATACGGGGCAGGCTGACTGCAGTCGTCGGAATCTACGTTCGGCTTCCTTCCTGGATACACACCGCGATCCTCTGGCTAGCCGAACAATGGAAATCATGCGGTAACTTGTCGTCTTTTTTACGCTCGTTACGGCCGTATTACCGGAACGGAGGAGAGAGCGGGCTATTGAAATTCACCGGAAACAATTAGTTACCGGGTTGGCCGAGTATTTACGGAAGCGATGACGGTAAGAGGATGGGAACTAGGCGGCTCGAGGAGTTTCTTTAACCCTTTGAGCTTATGTCAGAAGGAAAACTGCATGCCTTTAACCTCTTGTTTTGGAATATCGTATCACGTGATGATTTTTAAGTGGATTTGGTAAATAGATGTAGAGAAGACTTGGAATTTTTCTGTTTCTCTAATAAATTATTAATGATGATGTTTGTATGGTTGTATTGTACAATATCGTGCCATGTGATGATTTTTAAGTAAATTTAGTAAATAGATGTAGAATGTGCTTGGAATTTTTCTCTTTCTCTAATAAATTATTGATAATTTTTAACTGAATTTAGTAAATAGATATAGAATATGCTTGGAAGTTTTCTCTTTTTCTAATAAATGATTGATGATGATGTTTGTATGGTTGTATTGTACAATATCGTGTTATATGTGAAGATTTTGAACAGAATTTAGCAAATATTACTCAATTCTTTTGAATCCAAATTATATATTCTTCTGTTATTATTTATTATATTTTAGAGCAAATAGACATAGAGTAGGCTTAGAATTTCCTTCTTTTTCTAATAAATTATTAATGATGAAGTTTGTGTTGTTGTATTCTACAATATTTATATAATTTTACATAGTTTTATATAGTGTTATACAGTTTTATACAGTTTTATATAGTTTTGTATGGTTTTGTATAGTTTTATATAGTATTACACCTTTTTATATAGCTTTATATAGTTTTATACGGTTTTATATGGTTATATGTAGTTTTATATAGTTTTGTATAGTTTTATACAGTTTTATATAGTTGTGTGTATAGTTTTGCATAATATTGCATCTGTTGATATCGTTTTATACAGTTTTACATAGTTTTATATAGTTTTGTCTAGTTTTATATAGAATTACATCTTTCTAAGTATTTTTATATCGTTTTATACAGTTTTATATAGTTGCCTCTACTTTCATAAATTTTCACACAGTCATACACACTTCCACATACATATTTCTCCCTTACACTCCGCAAACCATATTTATCTTCACACAATCGAAACACTTACTAACCAATCTTCTTTCTCCCATAATCCACTATCAAACCCCCTTTACAAACACAATAACAAACCGACAAACCAAAGCAAAACTTATTCGCCAAACCCAAGCGAAACAAGGGTTGCACGTCGCGCACCCTTATCGCGTCTAAGTTGTATCAAACAGGTGACACGGTACACCTGGCATATCTCTCATTCCCGCCGCACGTTCTCCAGTCGATTTTCTCAGGATCCCGAGCCATGGGATTACGCCCGGAGTTTCCCAATTAGGTCGCGCCATTTCGCGCCCTCGTGAACATTAATGTCGTGACACGAGCAAGCAAACTCGCGGGATTCTCTCGGCGCTAACGCAAAATGGATCGCGGCCATCCGGTCGGCTGACCGACGACGCCGACTTACCTTTCGGGAGTTCGGGCTTGCCTTTTATTAGCCGCCCTGGCCTTTGTGTCTGAACGTCCGCGTGCGAATCGTTTGTAACTGTTAACACTTTTGCGGTTGGGCTAGCTAGTGCTGCGCCGTTTCAATTAAGCCGGTTAAGGGAGGGAAACTAGCTGCTTTGGTGCTGACGACTGCGAGATCGGAATGGAGTCAATTGTCGTGGAATTTCGCTGATTGCTGCAGAATTTGATGCTGTAATCGTTTCGATTCTTTGGATTATGATGATGGGGTGGATTGTGTTAATTGATTAAGTGATGGGGAAGTTTTTGTTGACTGCGAGATGATAAGAATTGACAGGATTCGAGTGATTGTCGCAAAATTTGATGCTGTAGTCATTGCGATAATCGTTGTAATTCTTTGAATTAACCTGATGCTGATAGGATGGATTATGCATTAATTGCTTGACTAATGGAGAGCAGGTTTTTGTTTGAAGAGTAAGTTGTAGACAAGTGTTTGAATTAGTCAACGTTTTATCTTCAAATGAAACTTCCACTTCAAGTAGATTCCAAATTTCCTTGCATTTCTTGCAAATTGTCAATATTAAAATATTCCACGAGCTTAATAACGTAAAGCAAATAACACACCAAGGAATTATCAATATATTATCTTCAAATGAAACCTCCAAATCAAACAGAACAGAAAATTTCCCTTTATTTCTTGCAAATAGTCGATAGTAGAATATTCTACGAGTTTAATAACGCAAAAGAAACAGAACACCAAGAAATTACCAATGTATTATCTTCAAACGAAACTTCTACTTGAAGTACAATGTACAATTTCCTTGCAATTCATCCAAATCATCAATAGCAAAATATTACAGAGCTTAATAACGTGAATCAAATATTCCACCAAGGAATTATCAAAGTATTACCTTCAAACGAAACTTCTACTTGAAGTAGAATAGACAATTTCCTTGCATTTCCTTCCAAATCATCAATAGTAAAATATTACATGAGCTTAATAACGTGAAGCAAATATTCCACGAAGGAATTATCAAAGTATTATCTTCAAACGAAACGTCGAAATCAAACAGAATAGAGAATTTCCCTTTACTCCTTGCAAATAGTCGATAGTAGAATATTCCACGAGGCAGTAGCGAAAGTAAACACAGCAAGGGGTAACCAAACAACGGAGCCACCTGGCATTCGCAACAAAAGCTGAGCGGAGACATTGCGCGAGGTCTTTGTAGCTCTGACTAGAAAACGCTTGTTTTCCAGTGATATGACTGGCTCGTTTGCGCGTTAAACGAACCGTGTCTGAGCGGTTTTGTAATTTTTTCTCTCTGCGCGGTCCCCTCCGCCTCCCGGCCTCGTCCCGTCACCGTTTCGCCCCGGCGCGATCGAGGAGATTGCACACGCACGCGTAAAAAATGCCCGATGAGCAGCCGGTGAGCCGGAACGATTGGACTGTCAGGTCTCTACAGGCCATCAGGGCCCGCGCGACCGAGATAAATTCCATTACGCAATAATTCCCAATAATTTGCGCCAACTTCCCTCTTTCTCTCTATTCTCTGGGCGAAAAGTAATTTTCCCGGTTGCGTTCCGCGCCGCCATTCCTTCGGTAGTCACGCGTGTATGATTCGCGAGCGAGTCCCGTCGCATTGCTAATTAGAGATTTTAATTATACGAGTCGGCACGGGGCAGATCGATAAAGCCTTTTATTTCCGATCGAGAGGCGGGGGCGCGCTCGAGAGCTAGAGGAATAGAGCGGACAGAAGCATGTGCGTCGCAGCGGCAATTATCTTAGCGACGATTAAATGAGGAACTTCGGTGGATCAAGTCCTGTTGAGTATGTATAAGTGGACTGTACGTGTTGTCGACTGTCGCGATAAGTGGCGGGAAGTTGACTGCTCCACTGAATTCTGGCGAGTCGACTGTGCCACTGACTGGTGCGAAGTGTTGAAATGTACGATGCGACGATGACTGTCGCACCGAGTGTTGAGAAGATGGCTGTCCCACTGGGTCGCGAGATGTTGACTGTCCCGACGACTCGCGCGAAGCGTCGAAATGTCTCCTGGTCCCCGGCCGCGACTCCTCATGCCGGGTCGAGCGCGCTGAGACGTCTTTTGGTTCATTCCGATCAGAGTGTCTTTGCTTTTGCTACAAAATACCGGTTAACGCCCTTTAACCGCCCCTTTCCGAGCGAGGGCGAGGGCATACGAGTATGGGGTTCTTCGAAGTTCCGATGGGACGCGAAGATTTCCTTCGGGCCGACTCTCGTCTGGAAGGGCCGTTATGCACGTGTTCTAGCCGACCCTTCGGAAAATCGAGTAGAAGAGGAAGCGATTTGCTTGTAGGAATTGACTCGATAGTATAGTCTGACAAAGACAGGGAATTGATATAGTGGAAGCCAGATAGAGACTTTGATGAAAATCGAGGGTAAGAGTGCAAGGACGCACGTGTCAAATGTAAACGATGGAAATGAAGGAAATTTTGAGTGGAATTATTTTGGTTTTACTTTGTTAAATGTAATACCGATGGAATGGTGAGAATCTGCTGGTTAAAATGAGTCCAAACACGACGTAAATTGGACTAGGTTTACTAGGTTAATGTAATCAACGAAACTAAAGGCTTGTTTCTATGAAATAGATGAAAGTAGGCCGATTTCCGTCGTGTTTGAACTCATTTGAATCAGAAGAATGTCAGCAATGCGTTGGTACTACGATTGAGAAGATAAATTACTGCAATTGTCAATTATACATATGCAATAAAGAAAATTTTAATTGTGATATCTTTAGCATTACCTGCTTAAATGTAGTATCGACGAAATTTTGAGATTCTCCTGGTTAAAATGAGTCCAAACACGACGTAAATCGGTCTAGTTTCCCGATTCATGGACACGAGCCTTTAGCTTCGACAATTACATGAAATTCTTGAAACTAGTCCGATCCCCACCGTGTTTGGACTCATTTTAATCAGCGCGATCTCAGAAACTCACTGCCACTACATCTGAGAAGATGTGAAAATTAATGCAATCGAAAGTTTCTTTATTGCATGGTTAACGTTATCTTCTCAATCGTACCAATGAAGTGTTGAGATCTTTCTCATTAATATGAGTCCAAACACGACGTACATTAGTCTAGTTTTTCGATTTCATGGAATGTAATGGATTGTATAAAAGTCAAAATGACTGAAACTTTACTATCGCAAGGACAAGTGCCGAGAGAAAATGAAACTCTAAAATCAAAAATAAACACGAAGATACTGTCTCCCGTTTATATGATAAACTAAACTTCCAGAATCTCTAATTACGTTCCGTACAGGAACAAGAAATTCAGCCCTATTGTGTTCAGTATCAGCAAGTTCTCCTTTGTCATATTTTTCATTATCACGCCATTGGGAGGCGCGGGCGTACGCGTCGAAGGAAGAGACAGCGCAGAGCCCGCAGGCCGCCGACATAATGGCCGGCCGATTAGCGGCAAACGCGATGCGTCTAACCGGGGCTGCCGCCGATCGAATATTAACGAGCGCTATTATTAACGTCCGACTTCCTATCACGGAATACTGCCGCGCGTCTCTGCGCGTGGACATCGACGTGGGTGTTAACCCCGTTGATGCATCGTGGCCGCGTTTCTGCGCGTGGCCGCTCGTATTTTACGAAAATTAGATATTGACACCGTGTCCAGGTGCAGCGGCCCGTTCTGCGTGTGGCTTAGGTCTAATTGTTCGCCGTTGACGGTAACGTGGCTGACGTGGTGAGACTGTGCGGTACTTATGGGAGGGAAGGTGTTGGCGATTGTTCGCTGGGAAATGAAGCGAACGAGTGGTGGAAGGTTGAGGTATGATTGTTTGGAAGTTAGGAATTCAGTGATTGTTTGGAATTTGGAGGAAATGATGGCGAGATTGTTTAGGATGTAGGGGAAAATGAGTGATTGGAACTCGAGGTAAATAAAATGATTGAATGTTAGATCTAAAGGAGTGACTGTTAAATCTAGGAGTGATTGGAACTTAGAGGAAATGACAGTGACTATTTGGAATGTGGAGGAAAATAAGTGAGTGATTGTTTAGGACTTAGAGAGAATGACGGAGTGACTGTTTGGAACTTAGAGAGAATGACGGAGTGATTGTTTAGAATTTAGAGGAAATGATAGAGTGACTGTTTGGAATTTAGAGCAAATGATAGAGTGATTGTTTAGAACTCGAGGTAAATAAAATGAGTGATTGTTCAGAGCTTAGGGGAAATCAAGGAGTGATTGTTTGGAACTTAGAAGAAAATAAGTGAGTGATTGTTTAGGACTTAAAGGAAATGACAGAGTGATTGTTTGGAACTTAGAGGGAATGACAGAATGATTGTTTGAAATTTAGAGTGAATAACGGAGTGATTGTTTGGAATTTAGAGGAAAATGAGTGATTGGAACTCGAAGTAAATAAAATGATTGAAAGTTAGGGGAAATCTAGGGGTAACTGCTTGGATCTTAGAGGAAATGACAGAGTGATTGTTTGGAACTTAGAGAAAAATAAGTGAGTGATTGTTTGGAACTCGAGATAAATAAAATGAGTGATTGTTTTCAGTTTAGGGGAAATCAAGGAGTGATTGCTTCGAAAATAGAGGAAAATAAAATGAGTGATTGTTCGGAACTTAGGGGAAATCAAGGAGTGACTGTTTGGAACTTAGAGGAAAATAAGTGAGTGATTATCCAGAACTCAAAGTAAATAAAGTGAGTGACTGTCCACAATTTAAAGTGACTAACAAAGTGAGTAATTATCTAAAACTCGAGGTAAATAAGAAGAACAATCATTCAAAACTCAAAGTAAACAGCAAAGTGAGTAATTATTCGGATTATTCGTAAATAACAAAATGACTAATCGTCCAAAACTCAAAATAAATAACAAAGTTATAACCTACCGAAAACTCAAATTAAACAACGAAGTGACTAATTCTCCACAACTCAAAGTAAATAAAAGAAGTTCATTAAAATGCGTGACATAACTGTTAATTAAACGGTTCACCTAACGAACACGGAACGATGAATTAACGAAACGTCATTATGCCAGGCACGAGATCCCATTATCGTAACATAGAAACAAACATTTACAAGAAACGTGCAAATATTTCCCATGAAAGCACGAAACGTCTTCTTCACATTTGCGCCGGTTCGTAAATAAGTTTTACCCCGGCAAACACACCGTGTCTCAAGGAAATTCCGCGAGCGAATTCACTGAAATAACATGAAGCGGAAGTACAGGGGAACCCCGATTCTCCGATCCGAGTTATGGTAATACGGGGACAAACAGAATGTACGAGAAACAGAAAGTTTTATTGCAAATTAACGTTTCTTCAATCTTTTCATTCGATCGTTGCGTTCTTCGGGAGTTCCGACCTGTGGCGTGCAATTAACTTTCCGCGGTTATTAAGAGGATAACAGACGTTTCTCTGGGAAATTGTTACAGAAATTGGTTTAACAATGCTGAAAGTGAATTGTAAATCAATCGAAGTCTCGATGGATGGACTCTCAGAGTTTCTATAGGGAAATTTTCACGTTAAAATTAAAAGACGAGTAAAAATGAGACACTCTGGATGCCCCCTTTTTGCAATTATTAAGGACATAACAGATGTTTCTCTGGGAAATTGTTACAGAAATTGGTTTAACAATACTGAAAGTGAATTTAAATCAATCGAAGTCTCGATGGATGGACTCTCAGAGTTTCTATAGGGAAATTTTCACGTTAAAATTAGAAGACGAGTAAAAATGAGATACTCTCGATGCTCCTTTTTTGCAATTATTAATTAGATAACAACAAATGTTTCTCTGGAAAATTGTTATAAGAATTAGTTTAGCAATATTTAAGCTAAATTGTAAATTAATAGAAGTCTCGATAGATACACTTTCAGAATTTCTATAGAGAAATTTTATCAATAAAACTACCAGATGACTAAAGCTGATCCACTCCTGATGCCCCCTTTCTGCAATTATTAAAAATAACGGACATTTCTCTAGGAAATGATTACAAAAACTGATTTAGCAATACTCAAACTAAATTTAAAACCAATTAAAGCTTCAATAGGTGCTCTCTTGCAGATTCTATAGAGAAATTTCGAAAATTCAACCTAACTTTTCGGTAGTTTAATCACGTAGGTGCTTAACTACGTAACATTATACACATTATGAACACACATAAAAATCACCATAAGAACTTTTATTATCCTGCAAATGCATGAATAGGCTCAGACAACAATTATAATAGAAACTATTATATTAGTTCAAGAATCTTGCGACCTAATTCTACAATGAATCGAATATTCCTCTATCTAAACATTTTCTCGATTCTATAATTTTACTTTGGATTTGTTATGCATATCTAAAATATTCCAATCACGTAGAATTAATTAAACCGAATATTTCTCCAATCATTATATATTATAAACACACATAAAAATCACCATCAGAACTTCCACTACGATACGAATGCGCGATTAAACTGAAACAACAGCTACACTGAAAACCGTGGAATCGGTTGAAAAATCTCGCAATCTTCTTCAATCAGGATCACGTCTAGGACGCAACGATACGTCCCCGTTTCCCGTAGACCATCAATCCACTCACTTCTGCCCGTATTCCCGAGCACTCGGCGCACGCTCGAATATTTCCGGCGGTTTTTGCGGATGTAATTTATTCCGCGGCGGAAGCAAAGGGACGGGACACGATTCAGAAGCGTTTCCCTTGTCGTCCGCTACATCGCTAAGTGGATATCAAATATTTCCGCGAGCGGTGCTCGCGTTCGAACGGGACGAGTCAAGATTTAATGGCTCGCGTATCGTTCTTAGTCCGCGCTGATTCCGCTCCCAGCGCGGCCGCGACGGGACGGAACAGCCAGCGTCGGGCTGGGGCTGATGGAAATCGCGTAATAACCTCCGACGAACGGTGTAATTTACCGGGATTGAATGGAGTGCCTTTCGTTATTGAACGGAACACACTTTCCGCGGCTAAATTGCGGGGATCGACCGTTCCGCAAACGAAGAATCGCTGCGAATGGGGGAACTGGTTTAATCGAACTCTGTGTAGTAAAGAATTCAACACCTTTAACACTACCGCGATCAAATGACTGCTCTTTAGCGCAACTTATATTTTTTAATGTAGAATGATGGTAATAGCCAATTTGACAGTATACAAATATAAAATATACAATTTACATTTTATTCGTTTCCATCGCATTTTTTACAAACAGGTTTGTCGATTGACACTGTTCAATGACACTGTTCTAATCTTATCAAACGTATTCTAGGTTTTATTGGGAATTGGAAATAGGCCACTAATTACTAGGTAGCTTCAGCGTACGCAGGAATTTATTGTAGGTAGTACAACTATTGGTAGAATATTACAAACCACAGTATTACAAAACTCTATTGTTCCCAAAACTTAACAATTTCGAATAAGTAGACGACACAACTGCTGCAAACGAATCAAAGAGACGTATTCGAGTACTTAAAACTATTCCTATCGCGACGAATCAAATGACTGATCTTTAGCGCAACTTGTATTTTTTAATATGGAACGAAGATAATAGCCAATTTGACAATATACGAATATAGCTTCTTTTATTTAGAGGTATACAATTTACATTTTATTTGTTTCCACCGTTTTACAAATAGGTTTGTCGATTGTACGTTTCCCACACACGTACTTTTTACATTTTAGACAGATTTTCTTAGTCTTATTGCTTGTGCGATATCTTATTTGGCACGGTTTCCGTTCGCGTGAACCCGTACTTGTATTTGTGACGGGTGTTGCTTGATTTTCTTTGCCTAACTCTAGTTCTTTTCGATATTCAATGGCATGTTCTTCTGCCAATTGAAAGAAAAATTCCTGCCTCGAAATTTCTTCTCCCGTGGATTCTTTCTATAAAATCCATGCGTTTATCCCGGCTAAATCTGGGATATTGAAAAACACCTGTAAAGGCCATCTCCGACATTTAGATTTGACCGAATTTACCGAGCCGATAGGCGAGCGAGAACTGCAAACGCTTGGAAGTCCCGTAAAGCAGTCCCTGAAAGGCAGTTTTTGGCTAAAATCATGCCGCAACTGCATTACCTTTCGTTTGTAACGACTTTATAGCTTCGGAATCGAGTCTTCGAGAGAATACTATTACAAAAAGATATAAATCGTTCTACCGGTCGAATGACCGGTCGTGGTAGGTAAGACAGACTACAAATTTTTCTCAGAAAATAAACAATAAAAAAGGTATGAATATTGAAGAATGTTTTATACATGTATTTTAGGAAAAGTATTGGAGTATAAAGGCGATTCGATTGCGTTGTCTATAGGAAATTCTAATCGAAATTTTAAAAACAGTCATTCGACTGGTCGCGGTAAGAATAGTGTTAATTATATTGACAGATTTTTAAACATCGATCGAACGGAAACTTGTAATTTATGAAAAAGGAGAAGGAACTCCATTTTGTAATTTTACTTTGCAATTGTGCGATGTATGTGTAAAATGTTACCGATTTTAACAATGAAACTACCAGACGAGTAAAACTGATCCACTCCTGATGTCCCCTTTTCGCAATTATTAATTACATAACAAATGTTTCTCCGGAAAATTATTACAGAAATAGACACTTCAAACAAATCCATTTTATATAATTGTTTAAAGGGCAAAATGGATGTTAACCAATTCACTGCATATTTCCTTTCAACGATCAATTCTTCATTTATTTCCATAAACACGCGATTCTCCTTTGTTTCTCTCCGGTTTTCCATTAAAACATCCCGCGTCCGACGAGTACTTCATTTTTTCACTTCGCTGCACGGGAAACGAGGCATTTTTTTAAATAAAACTCGACAGTTAACGGGTTAAACGAAAAGTGTAATCGATTATGGAACAAATGATGAATGTTCCGAGGCTTGACGTGCGTTTCGAATATTTCTATGAAATACTCTTTCGCCGGTGATTATTTTCGACGAAGACAGATTGAATCGGAAATCGTAGCGTGTATTATAAACAGTTGTATAATATTTGATCGAACGAGAGCGCCGAGAGCTGATCGATACTGCGTATCGAGCTGAATTAGGCACCGAACAAATTTCGTACACAGAGTGAAACTCGGAAAACAAATGGAAAAATAGCTCAAAGCAAAAAATAAATACTTATCAACAAATGTTTATCAGCTGATAACAATCTAGAATACGTGAAACAATAAGAAAATCGTTTACAATACGTTGTTGGTAAATTTTGAGTGAAATTATCAGGCGCGTAACACGTCTCCGCGCGTGGTTGAAATTTGTTTTTTCGGAATTCGATGGGAAATATTGTTAATCTCCGGCGGTGCGCGATTCTCGCGAAGAATTTACGTGAGGGCGAGTCCTGGCAGCGAAACCCAACGCTCGTAAAACAAGTTCTGCCGCAAGATTCTTCCCGTTTTCCTCGAAATTCCTTGTAACGTCGAGTTTTCCGTTTCAACGTATCCTCCCGATATTAAATATTTGGAAAAATATATTCTATTATTAGGTTTATATTGATAGGAATATTTTATATTCTATTGATAGAAATATACCTTTTATCAATAGAAATATTTTACTCTTTCTTTATTCTACAAATTCGATATTAAATATTTGATAAATATATTCTATTATTAAATCTCTATTAATAGAGATATAATTTTTATTTCTTTTTATATTTTATGCTATTTTATTAATAGAAATATTTTAGTCTATTCTATTAATAGAAATATAATATTTATTACATTTTACATTTTATTCTATTGTATTCTATTAATAGAAATACATCTTTCATTTCATTTTGCATTTTATTCTATTCTATTAATAGAAATATATCTTTTATTGATAGAAACACTTTATTTCTTCTTCATTCTACACACTCGATACTAAATATTTGATAAATATATCCTATTATTAGACTTCTATCAATAGAAATATTTTATTCCTCCTTCATTCTACAAAAACACATCATCCACCAAAAGCCATAAAAAACGAATTACACTAAAAACAAACTCCCTAACCTCTCATTGCGCATCTGACACCATCGAAATTTTTATTTTATTTTATTTCCAACGAAATAAACCCAAAGGCAACATCAGAGGAAACAAACGACCTCTCCGAAACGTAAAATCCTTAATCAACAGCCACATGCATAAAACCATCGTCATTTCAATCATCGAAAACGAATCACGGCTGAGTCCAGCACGTGCAATTTTCGTTCCAGCCACGCAAATTCTCGAATAAAAGATCCGCGTCTACCGAAGATTAAAGCACGCGATCCTCAAAGAGCCTCGTAATCTGATAAGACTTAATGAAACACGTCGAGGGTCGAGAGCTAGCGACGGATCTTATCTATTTCTCAATCGACCTCCTCCAGGAAGTAGACGTTGCTACTGTCGAGTTGGGAATCTCCGTGCGTCCTCTTTTCAAGTCATCCAGGGACTGACTAGACAGACGGCGTTTGATTTATTTTCTTGTTCTGTCATCGACGTGTGATAGGAGCCTTGGAATCGGCTGGAATTGGGTGTGGACCAATTAAGTGAGAGATAAGTGGAGTTGAGGGTCAATTCTGAGGATGATGAGTTTTGTGGAGGCATTGTTAGGATTTCAAGGTAGCTAAGTTGTTCTATGACTCAAAAATGAAGAGAATGTTTATGGAAACGAGCCTTTAGCTTCGACAATTCCATGAAATTCCTAAAACTAGTCCGATCCCCACCGTGTTTGGACTCGTTTTAATCAGCGCAATCTAAGAAACTCACTGCCACTACATCTGAAAAGATGTGAAAATTGATGCAATCGGAAGTTTCTTTATTGCAAGGCTAACGTTATTCAAGGCTACTTGAAGTGGAAACTTCATTTGAAGATAGTAAATTGACAATAGCAAAATAGTTTGCTTTGATCGTAGGCAATGAACAACTCTAATGACTGTTAAATTGGTCTATAAATCTTCATCGCTCGTCTCACTCGTCATTGTAAGGGGTTAACGCCAAAGTGGTATCGATCATACTCGACAAATAAGTGACACGAGGGGTTAAGAAGCCAGCAACCCTCTAAACTCAACTTTCCCCTCGATCCGCGCCGCCCCAAGCATCGTGATTCCCCTCAGAAAGCATCGCGCCGGTTCGCCTCCGCAAGAATATTCATCTCGCGACGTTCCGTCTTAAACGTCCCGTCACCCTCGTCGTCCACCCCATCGCGATTACTCGCACTGTCGCCGAAACAACAGCGTAATTACCCGGCGAGTGAAATTGCGCGCTCTAATCGAGCCTTTTTCCAGGCCGCGTCGCGGGTCCCGCGTCAACCTGCCGCTTTCAGCCGCCCCTTTAAACGTCGCGAGCTAATTATCGGCTTTATCAACCGACGACAACTTCGTGTCTGCCATTCAGTATCGCTCAGCCCGCGCGATGATCGCCGTTGCGCCGAGTTATTCGACCGCGACACGCTTGTTCTATACGGAACGCCGTAATTAGAGGTTCTCGAAGTTCAGTTTGTGACGTGAACGGGAGACAGTTTATTTTCGTGTTTATTTTTTGTTGGCACTTTAGAGTTTCCTGCAATCGGCACTTTGTCCTTCGCGACGGTAAAGTTTCAGTCATTTGGAATTTTATACGATCCATTTCATTCAATTGGAAAATTAGTCCGATTTACGGTGTGTTTGGAATTATTTTAATGAGAAAGATCTCAACACTTCATTGGTACTATTGAGAAAATAACGTTAGCCTTGTAATAAAGAAACTTTCGGTTGCATTAATTTTCACATCTTCTCAAATGTAGTGGCAGTGAGTTTCTGAGATCGCGCTGATTAAAATGAGTCCAAACACGGGGGGGATCGGACTAGTTTCAAGAATTTCATGTAATTGTCGAAGCTAAAGACTCGTGTCCATGAATCGGGAAGCTAGACCGATTTACGTCGTGTTTGGACTCATTTTAACCAGGAGAATCTCAAAATTTCGTTGGTACTACATTTGAGAAGGTAATGCTAAAGATATCACAATTAAAATTTTCTTTATTGCATATGTATAATTGACAATTGCAGTAATTTATCTTCTCAATCGTAGTACCAACGCATTGCTGACATTCTTCTGATTCAAATAAGTTCAAACACGACGGAAATCGGCCTACTTTCATCTATTTCATAGAAACAAGCCTTTAGTTTCGTTGATTACATTAACCTAGTAAACCTAGTCCAATTTACGTCGTGTTTGGACTCATTTTAACTAGAAAGATCTCAACATTCCATTGGTACTATTGAAAAGACAACATTAACCATGCAATAAATAAACTTTCCATTGCATTAATTTTTTTTCTGTCCTTCGCGATGCTAAAGTTTGTTTCAGTCATTTGGAATTTGGAAACAAATATACAGTGTGCAAATATATAGAGTAGCTTAACATTGAACGCCAAAATACGCAAAATGAAAAATATAATATTAAATCATTAGACTGAATTGCATTATTATTACACGTTCTAAATGTCACGAAATTAAGTATGATCTAATATAGAAATGTTTCCAATTAATTCAATTCGGTTCGGGTCACCGGCGACCCTCGCCACAGTCAATGCGTTAAGTAACAAGTTTTTATTTGAAATTCGCAGGTTTTACGTTCTACGAAGCGATTGTGGTTGTTTGACAAGCACATCTCAAATTTGCTCAATTCGCCGAGCAATTCGAAACGCTCAAGCAATAATGTATGCAGGTTAAATGCTATAAAAGCGTGAATGCAGTTAGGTGGATGCTCGATTCGCCAAACAGTACTCAATTTTCAATGGCTTCAACATGAAATGCCACGTCTGTCGGAGTGTTCTGTAATTTCCCATCTATATTTTAACGACAAACTCGGATATTTTTAATTGGAAACGCACTCAGTGCTCGAACGTCGGAACGAGGTCATACGAAGAAATTATCTGCGTGGTCACGCATGCGATAAATGCTATCAGAAGTTCCATGAAATGTCAACAAATTGTTTCTCGAACTTTTTTCGTAAATTCGAAGGACTTTCAGCGAATCCATCAGGAAATCTTTCTATCTGTCTCTGATTAACGATCGTTTAATTGCAAACTACTTCAATACGATAAATCTTTACGTTATTTGTTTGTATTCTATTCAATTATCTGTTCCTATGTCTTTTTAAAATGAAACATATTTAAATTCCATTAATACCACACTTATGCGAAAATTAGAAATAAAAATTACCGTATTTTCTATTGTAATTCCGCTGTAATTTCAATTTCAACACTCGAATTCTAACAGTGATCCAAAAAATTAACCTTTTGCACTCGAAAGGTGACTCTCAGTCGCCACCTGATTCGACGCAGCAAAGCTATAACCTTTCAAATTCAATATTAACACCAGAACTACCGTGTGCTTAATACGATTACTATATAATTCCCATAAAAATTGCGACAATAGATTATTTACAGTTTCTTCAGACATTCATTACAGTAGTCAAGTAAAACTATTGATTTTCAAGATAATTTTGAATATTTGATGCCTTTAAGATATCAATAATTGCGGAACAAACAAATCAAAATCATTTTGACTGGCACAGTAGTTCTAGTGTTAAGCTGTGTGTAAGCAGCTCGAGGCTGCCCGACAATAAGAAAGTCGGTTTCAGTTAACAGCGCGGATCTTTCGGAATCTCGTGGCGAGTGAAAATCGCAGCCATCATGGCCGCAGGAAGAAGCTCTTTTATTCCGTGTCAGGCCCGTGCATTCGTTCCTCAGATTGGGAGCGTGTTAACCTTCATTCTCCCCGGATTAGTGACACATGGCTACGTACATTCAAGGCACTTCCTTCCTGTCTTCGCGGGAAGAACGTGAGAAAGGCTCGCTGGACCCATTGTTCGGGTGTTACGAGCGTTTTCACGCAACCGGGCGCGTAACGGCTGCGAATCTTATTAGCAGACGCTACGACTTAACCGGTTAAGTGTGTTTGACGAGTATATCCGTCATAGATGTGGCAGAATTTGTTGTAGATCACGATTGTATCCGTCATAAAATTTTATTACAATTTGATGTTTAAATTGTAATTCTGGCGAAAACTAAATTATATTCACAAATTTTGAAGCTACGACTTAACCGGTTAAGTTTGACGAGTATATCCGTCATGGATGTGACAGGATTTTGTGTCGTGATTGTATCCGTCATAAAATCTTGTTACAATATGATATTTAAATTGTAATTCTGGCGAAAACTAAATTATATTCGGAAATTTTGAAGCTACGATTTAACCGGTAAAGTTTGACGAGTATATCCGTCATGGATGTGGCAGGATTTTGTGTCGTGATTGTGTCCGTCATAAAATTTTGTTACAATTTGATGTTTAAATTGTAATTCCGGCGAAAACTGAATTATATTCGTAAATTTTAGTATACTTAAAATGTCTAGAGGTCAAGACGAAATGAAACAAATGAAAGTTATAAATAATTTGAGTTGGGTTCGTAACTTCCTGAGAGCTAACTCGCAAGCAGTGCAAAAATCATCACAATCTCGCACAATGACATCCAATGTTTCGGGCTTGATCGAGAAACATTTCCCAGACAGTTCAACAACAGAAAATCCTTCGCGAAGATGTGTTGTTTGTTATAAAAAAAAGATTAGAAAAGAATTATTTTCGGCAGCAACAGTTTACATTTTTAACTTCTATAAATATCTGATTCTTTTTTCTAAGTTTTCCGTTCATCATATATAAATATATGTCCACGTTGAGCGACTGTGTAAATACTACTAATAAAATAGCTACAGAAAATATAAATAAAATTGAACAGTTAGTTCGGAGGTCGCGTGAAATGAGAGCGTCCCAACCGTGGCGACACAGGATTAATTTAAATCTCATTCCGCCGAGGATCGATCGGTCGATCCGTGTTTCGCAGTCGGATCGGAAGGCAACGGGCCGGGTACTTTTCTTTAATCAGCCTTTGCCCCTTTTCGCCCCTCGGAATCCGTAACAAAGCGAAATCTATTACTCCCCTCTGTCTTCCAATCCGGTGTTTGTCCGTTCATTGGTCGTCTGGTCTCTTTGTGCGGAATCTCTGCAGACGGGATACAATCCCGCCGGTGAACAGCTTGAATTACTCTAGATAATTTAGTTTTCCTCTTTGACGACGCGGCCACGTGGCCCGCCGCCTAATCTCGCCCCGCGCTACGTGGCTCCAGATAACATTTCTAATCTGGGCAAATGAAGACCGGATGATAAGGGAAGTGTTACCGGGGTTCTTCGGAAAATTCGGATCCTGCCATATCATTTGGATAGTCTTGTCTAATTTAGAAATTGACTTCGTTAAGTCGCTCTCGGCATTAATCGAGTGAACGTCTTCCGCGGATCGCGTTCGCGTTAAAAGATTGGCCGACCTTCCCTTTTTTCGGGTAACGCGTAGCCGATCGAATGGGGTCTAGTGTTCACTTAGTAACCCATTGTTTATTTAACTTTCCCTTTGTGAACTAGCTGATCTAAATATATGAATCCATGTCGTTTGGTATGGAATTCTTCCATTTGGAAATTGGTTGCCATTCGGAACGAATTTGGGTAATTGTGAGTGTAGTGTAAGGAAATTAGTTTATTAGCGTTTTTTTCTACTGAATTAACCGTTCGATCTTTCGTTTCGATTTAGAAACGACGCTTTTCTATTTTGACGAAACGAATTTTGAATAGCGCGATCGTTAGATTTTTCCAGGCGTAGGTAATAACGAAAATGAAAATGAATGATTAGAAGGAAGAGAAGGAAATGAGCTTCGTCTGATTCTACGGACCGATAGACTGGTTTTAGCTGGCGCGCGAACCGCCATCTTGTCGCTTGGGACTCGAGCGGTTAAGATGAGGAGGAATATTTGTGACTGCTTTATTAACGCTTAGCCGACCGCATGGGGACTCCCAGTTTTCTCTCAGCAACGCTTTGTCATTTTGTTTATTTTCCTTTTGTTATTTAGCCAATCTGAATGTACATAAAGTGTCGCAGTTGTAAATATGTATTCTAATTGTCTACTCTTGAACCTCGAATTTCTAAGAGCTAATTGAACGAATGATATTAGACAGTTAAACGAAGAGTAAAAAAGAACTCTCGAATTTCTGTTGCCATTCACTGTCCATTGAATTCCTTAACCACTTAGCGTTTATGTGACTCCGACAATCTAAGAACTTCATTGTCATATTTCGTGCAGTTTCCGTCTCATTTCGAACTCATAAGGGAACTACGCGAATTTCCTCTTCATAAATTCACAGTAGAATTACCAGTCGACTGTTTTAATTTCCTACCCGTTCAAAGTAACACAGGCGAAATTATTGAATTAGTTAATCTTTTATTGATATGCTAACATAATTTATAATCGTAGAAACTCTACTATTGACCCTTTACATCATGATACCTCTCGTTATAAATATTCATTATCTTTAATGAAATAGCCATGTTTTCGATTAATGGAAAGAAAGATCTTGCACAAAAGCGACAGTATTATTTGAACGTTTCGTGTCTTGACACATCCCGCGGAGTTTAATATTAAATTCGTAATTTTCCTTCGAATGAAATGGCACCTGGAAGTTGCCGTTTCAGAGCGGAAGGTTAATAGACGAAATTGATAACGAACGAGAATGGAAAAGGGAAGAATAACCGGTGCACAATAAAATGACATTGATGCTTGGAAATGGCTTTAACTGGTACTCAAATAACCAAGGAAATTTCAGTTTGTATTTTCACCGAGAGATACGTGTTCCAGTATGGCATTACATTTTCAGGACACTCTTCTCGTTTCATAAGTTCGCGTGCACAGTTTATTGCGAATGTATTCTTGATATTCTTGAACTTCGTTAAACTTCGTAACATCAAAGACTATACGAAGCAGACTGTGCCAGAACGAAATATTAAATTCTTGTAGGCAAACTCAAACAGCATTCACCATGGAATTAGTTTTATTCTCTTAATAAACTGGCTTTCACTCGAGCAGAAAGAATATTCTTAAAACGATCAAATTAGTAGGCTTATTTGATTACTATCTGATGCTCGAACCAACTTACTAGTAAAGTAATTTATCAACAAGAAGGTAAAGCGAGTGTTCTAATATGAACGTTATTTAAATAATGAATCTTTTATGAACAATAGAATCTATCGTATGAACTATTAACCTCTCGGTCCACGAGTGAGACTCGCGAAGATTTTCAGCTCAACAAATACATATATTACTGAAAAAAGAAGCAGTTTGCAGGCTAATTAAACTTCTAATTAACGAATCTCATTCGGACGCGTTACACCGACACGAAACTCGAAACGCGGAGCCTCCCCCGTATTGATTAACGTCCACCTCCGAAAATATTCCACAATTTCAGCATCCGCGCGGCGCGTTGAACTTTTATTAGTTACATTCAAGCTGACGTTACGTCCCGATAAATTTATTTGCGGTCAGACGTCGCCGCACGTTTCCGCCCGGTCATACCGCACTAATGCGAAACAAAAGTTCCGGATCGCAGCGGGCGACTCTTCCGGAAGCGCGGGGCGCGCGTAAGCAGCGGCTAATTTAGTTTCCGCGGAATGGCGACGCTTCGGTTTAATTTTTCCTCCTCGAGTTAAAACTTTCACTAAGTTAGAGACGTTTCTTTCGACGTAATTAGCACGTGAAACTCGGAGATAATTGTTCCGAGGAAGATTCTGCAGAAGTAATGATTGGTACAGCGTGGTTAATAGAATTGACGCTTCTGAATGACTAGAAAACAATGGATCACTGATGTGAAGTGAAAACGTTTGATGTGATTAAGTTGATAGTGTGATTGCAATTAACGCTTTGCGCTCGAAAGTTTTTCGGAAATATTCAACGTTTTCTGACGAGGTAGAGGTGATATTGTTTGAAACTAGTTTAATGATAGTTTATAGATGAATTAACCAACAGAGGCAAACTTAGTTTGAGATATTAAATATTCAACTTCATAGTTTTGTTGCATCGAATCAAGCGAATGGTGACTGGAATTTTGAAATTAAGTAATTATGACTTGGAAGATCATCGATTTCCAATTTTCTGATGCAAATGACTGGATAATAGAGTGATATAAGTAATATAATATAACTAATTTCTTTTGGAATTACTGTGAAGGTAGACACTTTGACACTAGATTGCAGTTAATTTGATTCAATGAATTTTATAAGTATTTAGTAAACATTTGGGTTAATTTTATTACGCAAGTGTAATTTGTGTAGTTTTTAATAATAAAATGAATTGTCTAGTTTTAACCCTCTAGTTTCTAAAATCTAGGTAAACGAATATCAATCTACGATAGGACGAACTATTCTCTAAATATCTGTAAATCTAGTGTTGACACATTGAATGACGCATAATGATATTCAATCAAAATATTTAGTAACACGAGAAGCTGAATAATAATGTAATATTATCAATAATATAACTGTAGTACCAAAACATTGATAATAATCTTGCTATAACGAAACGCTCTAAATTCTCGCAGTCGACGCGTTAACCTTTTGCGACAAGATGGCGACTGCAGCTCGACGCCGGTTTCTCATAGCAAATCATAGTGACGAGCTACGATGACATGTTTTCATGAACAAAATCTGCGTAGTTCCTAAGTGAGAACAAATTAGCATAATATTTAACAGCAGCTTGCTACATTATTTCAATGAATATTCTTTTAATCAATAAAATGCACGAACCATCAAATGAAACATGTTTTCTCTACAGAAAATTGAATACTATCATGCACAAAATTTGTGGAGTTCCTAATTGAGAATAAATTAACATTCAGCACCTAGCTAGATTACAATAAATATTGTAACTATTTAATTGCTACAAACCTCTAGTTTCTAAGAGCTACTAATTCATACAAAGCTTAAAATTATATATAAGACTTTATAATTCTGCAAATCGAAGCACTGATTTTCTGATATGTCAGCAACTGCTAATTTTGATAGTAGTCCTACTGAAAATTAACAATAATATCTCTTAGACCCTTCTCAGTACAAACTTTGTACATTTGGAAGATCTAATCTCAAAGTTTCAAAATTCATTAAAATATTTATTAGAACTGCAACATTGGAGACAGAGTTCAAAGGGTCAAACTATAAATGGAATATTGGAACAATAACTTCGCCTCTGAATTTTCACGTGATCAGTGATCGTGATGACTGCTTGGAAATCTTGAATATTCCCAGCGAAACTTCCGTTAATCGTGAAGTTGACTTAATTAGTGAAACAGTAAGAGAGCACGTAGTTTTCTTTCTTTGAATTAATTAAGCAACTGATATAGAATTTAGCTTCATATGTCGAAGAATCTTCGAAGGATTAATTAAAGGGTTAATCAAGGGTAGAAATAGTGTGACAGTCGAAGCTGATTTCGATTCTTTGATTTTGCGACTGTTTTTTCGATCGAGTGACGTTCATTAAAGTGGAATCGAGAATTCGAAAAATGGAGGAACAGTGCAACTTGATCCCGGCGCCCAGTTTCACAGGGTCGATAGAACCGGAAGCAAAGGGAAAGAAAATCCATCGATGTCGAGTGACCAGCACTTTTCGATAGTGCTCCGCATACATTTCGTAACTTTCCGTTTTACACGATGCATCACAATCCATTTCCGTTCGGATCGAGCATTTCTCTTCATCCCCTGTTCCAAGGCCGGGTCACGAACTGTTATATTCGTGTCGATGATCTCAGACGGTTCGATGGTTTTAGTGTTAATTACGCTGCTGTTCATCTTCGTCGGAAGTTGTTGGAATTTAGACGTTTGGCGGAAGGAAGGTTTGGAAATTTAGATTTTGAAATTTGGAAGATTTGGAGCTTTAGAAATTTAGAAGATTTAGAAGATTTAGAACTTTAGAAATTGAGAAAATTTAGAAGATTTGGAAGTGTTCAAATGAATTATTAGCAAAAATGATATTGAAACGTCTACATTTCTAAATTTCTTCTAGAACTTTCTTTCGTCGAAAACTATAATAATATAATTCAAATTGTACTGAACACTTCGAAATTTCTAAATCTCTGAATCTAAATTTCTTCTGAAACTTTCTTTCGTCGAAAACTGTAGTTCAAATGAATTATCAACCAAAACGATACTGAACACTCCTAAATTTCTATATTTCCAAATTTCTAAATTTCTAAATTTCTACATTTCTAAATCTAAATGTCTCCTAAAACTTCCTTTCGTCGAAAACAATAATTTAAATGAGTTATCAACAAAAATGATACTGAACTGGCTAACTAATTAGTAATTTCAACCCTTCGCACTATCTCTCATTTCTAAACCCTAACAGAAATTTAATATAGTATTTAATATATATAATAATATTCAATAGAAACTACGAATAAACGAAAGTTTGCTCAACAAATTTCCTTCATAAATGATATTAACACGTTAGACGCTATCAGTTGTTCAATTATCACTTTCCATTTACTCGACACTATGAAATATTAGTTTAAATAATTCGAACACTATTAAATATTTACTGAGGATACGAATCATTGAATCATTCTTTCCCTACTTCGTATAACAGACGAACCAAAGGAATATCTGAATAATATTATTCCATTCGAGAACTTCATTTTCAGGATAATCAATTCGTACACGTCACACAGCAAACAGAAAATACAACCGTAATATTCGTCTAATTAATGCGGAACGGTAATTCCGATAAACCTGTAATACGTTATTAACTGTTCCTCTGAATAATTAAATAATTTCATGCATACCGAAGTAAATAGGGAACGAATAATTGGTGTTTTCGTATTACTTCAATCACTGTGGCTACTTTCCTTACAAAAAGCTTCATTGTTATGATATATTCTATATCATTATAAATTCTATACTATTTAAATGTCTTTTCCACTCAATAAAGAATTCATTCATTCATCAACTGACACGATTGATTATTTTATATGAATTAAGAGACAAAATTGATTATCTTGAAAATGAAGTCTCGAATACAATAATACTGTTCATTAGTTGCAGAAAGTAGAGAACTGATTCAATGATTCATTAGGAAATATACAAAGTGTTTGAGAAAATACGGATATCTGTCCAGTTTTGTAATAAACAATATTGCACTAGACAATATTAATTGCAAATATTCATTATTTTCTGACTAGATATTACCAAAATTGTTCGCAACTGACACGATTAATGATTTCATATGAATTAAGAGACAGAACTATTTTATTTCCATGTTCCATGCGTCGCATCGCACAAGGTTTAATATTGAATTGAACATTTCATCATTTACTACGTCGAATCATGCGAAAAAGTGCGAAGAGCATGGAACATTGGAATAAAATAATTTTGTTCCCGAACTCGTTTGATTTTTCGTCGAGTTCAGAAAACATCTGTCTCATTCGGAAGCGTTGAATATTCCAGTGAAACGCTTTTAGACTGCGAATGATCGACAATCTGTTTTGTTTATTCGAACAGACAGTTTCTTAGATAGTTCGTCGCGACGTATGTCTGATCTTGGATCGAGCAGAGTTTTAACAGTCGAGTAAATCGACGCAAAGTTCGAAAAATACAGCAGCTGGTCGCATCTGACCTATTAATATCATTTATTCAGGAAACTTGTCGAGCAAACTTCCAATTATTCGTAAAATCTATTAACCCATCAAGTCCCATCGATCTATCAACAGATCGCTCGCTCTAAATTGTTATAGACAATTTGTTAATAAATAATGTATCTGATCAGGAGACATACGAGTTAGTATTCAGAACGAATAAATCGAATCAGACGTTTTCCAGAGAAAATTCATACTTCATTTAAAGTTTCGAACATTTACAAAATCTACGATTGCACCGCGAGAAATGATTTATAAAATTCGAAATAACAAAGTGAATATTCCTGCAACTTGCTATATATAGTATATCGAATATGTCAGATTTTTCATTATTTTTCCAAGATATGTACACTAATTCGAAATAATTTTATCTAAAAATTCAAAAAACAAATTCCATGGGACTCAATGGGTTAATAGTACTATCTATGAGTATTTCAGTTCATCAGCAAAATTCCCCATTCAATTAAAGAGGTTTCCAAAAAATATATAACCGATACCGATCAAACTCAGAAATACTTCACTTCTCGATCTCAAAGTTGAAAAACGAGTTCTATTCCAATATTTATCAAATGAATTCCGCTATTTACCCTTTATCACAATTATTCATATCCTCCGATAACCGAAAAGTTCGAATATTCCACGGCGGTTCAACTTGAAACCGATTATCGCGGTGCTGATCACAACCGAGCGCAACCTTCATCGATAATAGGTTCGCCCTAGCCGTTGCCGCTCGAGAGATAAGCGAATCAACGTATTCCAGTAATTGCGGCAATTACGCTTAGTCGGCGGCGCCGCTTATCCCCGGAATCTTGGATTCCGGGAAAACAAGGGAAAGGAAACGGCGGATCCGTGTATCGCTCCGAAATCTGCGATTGAAAACGACGTCGGATGCTGTTGCGCGAGGAATACTCCCGATTCGCGAGTCATTCGGATGAATCAGTGAGATCACCGGTTTTCGAGGAGCGTAATCTCGGCTGAAGATTTCCTGTATGATCTTTTTAGAAGAGATGAAATGTTCAGATTTGGAAGACTAAGTCGTGGAAAAATGATCTAATTAGTAACAATAAGTTTCTTTCTTTCTATAATTAATATCAATTGATATGGAATTTAGCTTCATATGTTGGAGGTTTTGTATGTTTCGAAGAATCTTCGAAGGGTTAATTAAGGGTGGAAACAGTGTGACAATCGAAGCTGGTTTCGATTCTTTGATTTCGTGACTGTTGATGTCGAAGGATTGAATATTTCAGATGATTTTGAGAATAAGTTAGAATGCTGTATTGATTTGCAATGCAGTTTGTGTATTGATAGAGAAATTTAATAACTTCTCAGAGAAACGTCTATCTTAATTACAAAGAGACATCAAACAGCTCATTTTCACCCGTCTTAGTCATCGAAACTCCCATGTGCTCGAAACAGTTTTCAATGAATTCATGCAACTGACGAATAGCGTGAACTATACAACAGTGTAACGCAAGAATTGCAGCGAATGATTAATAATTGTTGCTTTTTATCTGTGCTAGAAAGGAATAAATGATACGTGAAACTGATTTTCGTGGCAGCCAACGTAATTAAAGTTAACGAGGAAGCCTGAGTTTTTTGTCATAAAATTCACTAATTCTTGCACATGTTGATAATAATGTTTCAAGTAGATTCTATTGTAACAGAGCTATCGTTTAAATGTTCTTCCTCTTTGCCATGGAATTTACTAATTCTTGCACACGTCGACAATATTTTAAGCAGTTTCTATTGTAACAGAGCTATCGTTCAAATTTGTTGGTTTATTGTAGCATTCTTCGATCTTTAGAATTGAATAGAATAAAAACATATTGCAATAGCTTAAGGAATATTCATCTTCATTCGAGTAGTCGATTTTTTGATGAAATGTAATATAATCTCCAAGAGTATTTACAGTTAATCTAACTGTACAGTTGTGTCTCGGAAGCAAAGACATTGTAATCCCTGCAAGGGATTAAACCATTCCATAGAAGACAGAAGAATATTGATCACTTCCTAAACAAGGCAGACTGAAATAAATTCGTCTGTGACTACTGTCGATCCTGCAAGCTCCATTAATCTTTGCAACTTTTATTCAACCTTGAGAACAGTATTTATCATTGAAACTACCCAGCAATTACGTTGGCTTTCTGAAATTCCTCTATGGAAGCTACAAGAATGCATCTATCGAGCCTTTAATTGATTTACAATTCAGTTTATTACCAAATGGTAGTTCTAGTAGAACTAAATTCTTTCACTACTATCAAAAAAAAAAACAATAGATCCTCTAACAAATTCCCAAACAAATTATCTCAATACACAAACTAAATTTCAATCAAAGTCTCCATAAACTTCTGATTTCCACAGAAAACTTCCAAAAATTCGCCTCGCATCAAGCGAAACATCGCAAGTGGCGAGGGCCGACAAGATGGCGACCGGCCGTGCCGCGACAACAGCAATTAATGAAAGCCGCGTCTATAAATCACGAGCCGTTCGGCTGCCGTATTTAAAGATATTCCGAGATTTATTATTCCGTCCTCCGTTGGTAAACTTTTTGTCGTTGCGCATTGTGATTTGTGGGCCATTAGCCCTGCCTTCGTTTCCTCTTGCCTCGCGTTCTTCGCTTCTCTGTATCTCTGTCACGCAATCGAAAAAGAACGGACGGTTCGCATTCGCCCGGAGAGAGTCCGATCTCGGTCGAAGCCCGAAGGCTCTTCCGGGTTATTCATTACGGGGTCAGAGACTAAAACCACCCTTTCTCTCCGACCTTTTTTCACTGGCACTTTCATCCTTCAAAGGCACCGAGCTACCCGCCGCCGCCGCTTTTTAGCAGTTTGAAAATTCAGGAAACCTCGATATCCCTCGCTTCTTTCGTTCGATCGACGGTCCGCGCAGTTATTCCCGACTAAATATTTAATGGAACGTGAAACTACGCGAGGACAAAGTGTTCCCTAAATAAATAACCAACCTGCCGTTCTGGTTTTCGCGGGGGATTAACCGTGTTTTCGAAATACAAACTTTTAGTTTGCAGCGTTATACGTTGTGTAGTATGTTTTTGAACAATTTTGATGATTGGGTTAATTAATGTTAGATTTATAGATATTTAATATAGAGTTTGTTCTATTGTTATTGTGGAAATTGATATTCGTATGGATCTTGGAAATGATTGGTACTGGCATTGTAAAATGAAGAATTGATTGGAAATGTATTATGCAGTCAATTATGGTCATCTTAACCTTTTGAACTCTGTAGACTTTAATATTGCAGCAGTTATAATAATAAATATTTTAATGAATCAAAGAAACTACCGTAAAATTATTGGATTTTCAACAAATCCAAATTTTGCACTGAGAAGGAAAATAGAAGATCGAAGAAATGTTGCATTTTTCATTTTCGCTAGGAATACTATAAAAATTAGTTGCAGTTGCTGATAGATTACAAAATAACCTGAAGTGCTAAGGTATTGCTACATGAAATATTTAAATAAAATAGCTTTGTTTCTTAATTTATAGACATTTCTCTATTTGTTAGTTTTAAAGAATGTCGTTTATATTTCACTGAGAAATGTTCCATATTTTTGCAGCACTATGAAGTTGAATATTTAGTATTCTAAATGCAAATTCCTATTACTACGTGAAATATTTAAATAAAACAGCTTCGTTGCTTAATTCATCCGTGAATTATTAAATTAGTTCCAAACAATGTCGTCAATATCTCATCGGAAAATATTGAACATTTCCAGTGAAAAACTTTCGAGTGCAAAGGGTAAAACGACAATTTCCCCAATAAATAAATCATTTCTTTGCCACTGTGAAATTAGTACGCTCTCTCGCTGGAAATTAATTAATTATTGTACATTAACCCCTTGCGACCGGTGCCAATATGGCGGCATGTAACGGTTTCGAAATTGGTACCAATATGGCGGCGTGTCCTTAATTCTGACTGTAATGTTGTTTTACGATCGAGAAGTATTGTTTATTATTCTTCACACTATTTACATTCAACAAAACTTTAATATCCATGTATCTATTATAAACCACCTCTAGAAAAATAACTTTGAAAGCATATATATCTGCTTCGACTAGCTGGTAATGTCACCAGAAAAATCTGCCGATCGTAAGAGGTTAATGGCGGTCATAACCTCTATAGAAACTCTAAGAGTGCATCTATCGAGACATTAATTCATTTATCATTCAGTCCGAGCGTTGCTAAATCAATTGAATAATTTCTCAGAGAAACATCTGTTATCTAATAATCGTGCAATGACGAATGAACGTTTTGCCCAATGTTGCTCTTTAACATTAGAACCATTAACACGTTCGCGACGGGATGTACCACCGGTGGTACATGCGTCCTATGGGACAGACAAGAATGGTGCATTCTTATATTCTTATGGTGGTACATGAACTATAGTCGCGTCACAGCATTCAAATGACTGATCACTGTAATTAACAAATTCGTTTACTTTATATACATAAGAGAACTCTCCGAGATCTCCAGTGCGACACTAAGGAGAAAATAAATACATAATTTCGAATTAGTTAACGTCGCGAACGTGTTAATGTCCTCATTTCGCAATAAACGATATCCCAAAGTGTTCGATATCCAAAACAGTTTCGAAAACAGATAGTTCCACTAAAACATTGCAAAATGTACCTTATAACCTCCCTGTAGCCTCGTTACTCAATCGTCCCTCGATCTGCTCCTCAGGTGCACCGGTGTTCGAAATTTAAATTCTACTATCGAGACTCGCGTACAGTCACTCCAACGACGCGAAACGAAAGCACTTTAATAACGGAAACGAACGAACCACTCGACAAGCGGACAAATATATTTTAACCACTCGAAATTGCACATTAAATCAGCACACACGCGGCCGCACAACTAACAGGAACAACGCGCACATGACAACTGGATAAAAACGCGGGAACAGACGCGTCCTAGATGGCACTGCGCGGTCTGCGCGGGACCTTTGAACGACTCGACGAACGAACAGCTCCATTCAAACACCGCGACGAATATGACTCGACTTCGAACTGAATCGACTTTCCAGATTCTGAAGAAACTCTTTACATTTATTGTAGTTTATTCTATTGTTCCTGGGGAAGTTGATATTCATTTAGATTTTGGAAATTGTAGATGTAGAAGTAGACAATCAAAACCTATTAAAACATTTACCAAATAATTATAAAATTCAATGTGCGTCAAATTGACGGTTCCGTAAACCTAGTGTTAATTTCTCAGAGAAACATCTAATAATTGTTGAAGAAGTCTATTAGCCGACATTCGCAAAGAGTTAAACTAGTCTCGAGGGTGTCATTGGTCTGTTAATTAATCGTAACAATCTATGGATTCTACGACGAAATCTGCAACCGTTATATTTTATAATTATACGTAGGATTAGCAATTAAACAATAGACTAAATGTGTTAATGTTCATTAATTGTAAACCTAGACTTTCTGAGATCGTTTATAGAAACTCGAAGAGGATCTACCGAGACAATTGATTCATCACTTTAATTATTGATCGAGAAACATCTGATATCTAATAATTCACCAATAAGAAGTCTATTACAAATTACATAGTAATAACCGTTCACGCGTTCAACGCTGAAGTCGATAATCCTCGCAGAATTACGCATCCTCGAGGATATCGGTTAACAGATTACTGTCGCCATTCTGCGTGGGCGTGTAATGCGTCAATTGCTATTGGGAAGGGTACGACTGGATCGTTTCCCTCCCGCTGTTATTTTCCAGCCCTAATCGAATCCTTCGAGGAAAGTCCCGAAGGCAAACATGCGAGCAACGAACGCGCAGTTCTAGATACGCGGCGGAGCGAATTCAACGAGTTAATCGTTTATTCCGTTTTATGGGGGGTAAGGCGGAGAATGGGAAGTTCTGAGGTCGCTGCGTCATTCTGGGGCTCCAGAAAATTCTAAGGCGCGAGTTCCTGTCGCGAATATGACGAGAACGATGAAAGATACGAGGAATCGACCATTTTCGCTATCGTTCCTCCAGTTCACGTGGAAGGGAAATATCGGTTCATCTGTGAACTTGACCCTTTGCAGGGGTGACTCAGTCACTTGATTCGATGCAAGATGAGTTGAATATTTATTTTGGAACTTTGCTATGTGAACTATTTAAACAGAATAGCTTCGTTGCTCGATTCATCTGCGAGTTAGATTGGTTTCAGATGTCTAGATCTCGGAATGTTGAATGTTTCTAGTGAACTTTCTAATGATTTCTCCATTTTGTGCACTTTGTTAATTTTTATATGAGGAATTGTGATATATTGTTTCAGACTGAATTAGATTGTACTGTCGTAGTATTTGTCAGATTTGATTTCCGATATCCACTCGAGGTAAAAGCAGTCGGACAAACAAGAAAGCAGCTTACATTTCGCGTTTATCAACGATGACACATTTAGACGTCTCGAGAATAATTCCTGCGACGCTTCCAGCACGTGCCGATGCAATTAGAAGAGAAATGAGAAGCTTCTGTGCGCTATACTGTATTAATCATGCAAAGTGTGCAGCTTGTAACGTTATTAAACGCTAAGGATACTGTTGGATAATGTTGGACACGAAAAACTAGTGTAAACTAATTTAATGAAGTATCTCGAAGTAGAAGATTATAGTTGGCAATTGAATGAAAGTATGACACTTCAAGAAATATGTATATTTTGAATGAAATTAGACAAATATAAGACTGAATTGGCTGGAAATGCTAATTAAATATTCGAGTTAAATAATGTTATTCTGTCATTAATTATATTGTAGAGTGAACGTACAGATTTTAGATATCGAATTTGAAGTACAGATACTGAATTTTAAATTATTAGTGACCAAGTTGCTTCGATTATAATTGAAAAATAAATCATAAGGCAAGGAGTTAATAATTACATGAGAAATATCGTTAAAAATTATTCGATTTTTCAATTTCACTCGAAAGAGAATTGCAGTCGATCACAATTGAAAAATAAATCATAAGGCAAGAGATAAATAGTTTATATAATCATCCTACATAGATTGTCCTACAAATTACATGAAAAATATCGTAAAAATGATTCAATAATTGAAAAATAAATCATAAGACAATGGATTAATAATTTACATAATCATCTACATAGATTCTCCTACAAATTACACGAGAAACATCGTAAAAATTATTCAATCTCTCAATTTTCCTTGAAAGAGAATTGCAGTCGATCACAATTGAAGCATAAATCCTAAAGGGATTAATAATTTACATATCACCTATAGATTCTCCTCCAAATTACGCGAGAAACACCGTAAAAATTACTCAATCCTTCAATTCAACTCAAAAGAGAGCTACAGTCGATAGAATAGTTAGCGTACAAATATTGTCGAGCGTTTTAACCACTCTTTTTTAGCTGTCGCTAAACAACAATCCTGTTTTGAACGGAAACAAGCTAGCCTTTCCTCAGTACGAACTGACGCATCGTAGGCAACACACAGCCGGAGAGCGACAGTGATTGATGGGTTGGTTTCCTGGGACAAGGGACTACTGTGCTAGTACGTGAGAAACTAAGTCAACAAGCTAGTAGGCGTTACGCAATTTAAAAACCGTCCCAATCAGTGATTTGTTTTTCTCCTCGTGTACCGATGGACATCCGAAGGAAATCGTATAATCGAGACGCGTAATGTAATTCCATGGAATTCTAGCTAAATGCATTTCGAATGCAAGTTACACTTAGTAGGGTAAAATGGATATCTTAGTAAATTAATTTCGATTGTTTGTGAAAATGAAGAATATTTGGTTTCATAGTATAGTGAGAATTTGAGTTTAGGAAGCTGTATTGTTAATTAAATAGCGAAAAATTGATCATTTCTAGATAAAGAACAGTTTTGTAGACAAAATAGTGAGAATTTAATTAAGCAATCGATACATTTAACTTCATCTGCCGAAGGTTTTCCACATTTCAAAGGATCTTCAGCGTTCCAGACACGTGGCTTTCATCTCAGCAAGATGTCGACATTCGTCGGCAAAGGGTTAAGACACCGCGTCGTTCGGCAGGTAACCAGAACGTCGGTTCATAATGAGATACGCGGTCGGCCATCCCACTAATCCCTTTACCCGGGATACCGTCGGCCATTACAATGTTATAAATTCCCGGGGACCGAGCATCGAGCAACCGCGCCGCTGATGTTAATGCAGTATATTAGGAGCGGAGTATCGATGGAACCCGACGAACCGTATCAAGGACTCGTTCCGAAATTCCCGTGGGTTGCGGGCGCCATGATCCACGTCAACCGTGCTCCACAAAGATAAAACGATTCGACAAATACGCCTGTTACTGTCAATTCCCGGCGTTTTCCTCGTCGCGGCTCTTTACGATGCCATCGGGACAGTAACTTGGCATCCCCGGCGGGTTCTTTTGCCGTTTCATTCGGACAAATTTACTTTGGCCGTGTGTTATTCGCCGTGACGAATCAATGGCCGTTATCGATACGTGTGTATGTACTGAGATGGAGAGCTTTGTTATATCTGCGACGGGGAATGTTCAATAAATAATTTGAAATGTGCTGTAAAAATGTTACATAATTGAGGAGAAAAGTAAATAGCAAAGTGTGCGACAATGTGTGTAAGATTCTACTTTGTCTCGTTGTGCTGAGTCAATTTTTGGGAGAAATGTCTTCCTACTTTGTCCTTTGCTCGCTTGAATACTGTAAATGCCCGAAACTGTGAAATTTAAGCGAGCATCGCCGAATTTTCCACGAATCCAGCATTCATCGTGTATTTTCGATTGTCGAAATTGATGGAAATATTGAAGTGATCAGTGAGTAAATGAATTTTCAACTATATGGCAATGTTTTCTAATTACTGAAGTATTTGACGAACCATATATTCGACTGTCGATGCCCGGAACTGTGAAATTTAAGCGAGCATCGTCGAGTTTTCCACGAATCCAGCATTCATCATGTATTTTCGACTTTCGAAATTGATGGAAATATTGAAGTGATCAACGAACAAATGAATTTCCAAGTATATACAAGTAATACAGGTGACGATATAATACACGAGAGCGCGCTCGTTAAAATTACAGGAGTCGTCCGGAGAAATCTCTGTCGTCGGTCCGTACTTTGAAAAATCTGGCCTTTCGTCCGGAAACAACTCTGTTTAAAGTGGCGCCGGAGGAGTAGCGACGCGGATGAATTCCCTGATCGGTTGCCTCTTATTCTGCCGATCGGCAAGGGGGCGGTCGTCTTTTCTGCCGTTCGTTAGACGAACACGCGCCTCCAACGCAACGGTCGTCCTCGGGTAGCACCAGTGACGCGTCCGGGAAATTCCTAAAGTCCTGACCGCAGCTTGAACCCCACACGATCCTCCCTTACTGTTTTAGAATGCCAAACTTACGAGCACCAACGCTAATTCAACGACAAGAAAGCAACATCCTTTAGAAGTGCTCGCGCAGAATTTCTCGGAGCACTAAACGATTTATATTACGAATATTTCGACGCTGTTTCGCGATACGCGATAAGTCGAAGCTACGTCGATCTACTCCTGTGTCGCTGGTTCAGCGATTTTACAATTTTAACGGTATTTCTTACATATTCCGGAAAATAACAGTCCCAAATATCTTTATTATGAACGAAGCATAAGGGAGTTGAACACCTCCGATTACCACGTACCTTCCACCGCGCGGAACTCTCTGGAAACAAATGAAATTTAACCGCAATCTAGACGGAATTGCTTGGACCTACCTGCATCGACGTCGACGGAAGCTACGTTCGAGAGGAAACGTAGGAATTTCCGGCCGTGAAGCGGCAAATGATCCGTTACGGTGCCGTAGGAAATTCAAATAAAAGACTCCTCCCGAACTGGCAACTTTTGTACCTTGTATCGACAGTCTAGCTACCGTGGAACGTTTCTTGCGACTATTTGATCGACGATACGCTTCCTCAACAACTCAAATTTTCACAATTTTGTCAACAGAACTATTCCTTATCCAGGAATGAACAATTTTTCGCTATTTGATTAACAATACAGCTTCCTCGACAACTTAAATTTTCACAATTTTGCGAAGAAAAATATTCTTTATCTAGGAATCATAAATTTATCGCTGTTTAATCGACAATACATGTGATAATTGATACAAGTAATCAATGATACAATTGACAAAACAAGTGATAATTGATACAAGTGGTAACTGAAACAAGTAATCAATGATACAATTGACAACACAAGTAATAATTGACACCAGTAATCAATGTTACAATTGACAAAACAAGTAATCAATGATATAATTGACAAAACAAGTAATCAACGATACAATTGACAAAACAACTAAAAATCGACACAAACAACCAACAAAACAACTAACAGACAAAACAACCAACAAACTCCCTCTTCCTCCACCCCATCAATTCCCTCCACCCAATCAAATCTCCCAACCCTCACCCATCCACATTCCTCCAATCACTGTACGAAAGGACTAAGTTTATATAAATTTTATTTTTATTATAATTAAAATTTTATAGATTATCTTGACAGAAAAGTGTTATAAATTCCATCAACCCAAACCCACAAAAAACCAACCCCAACAAACCCACCAAACAAACATCACCACTCAGCGTCCAGAAACCAAATATCTCCCACAGGAGGCAGCTCGATTAGCAGAGCCGTTACTCCCCGCGAACGAGGTTCATTCCCCAGAAACCGGAAGTTACGACGACAGAGACACGTCTCGGTATCGCCGGATCGTTGTGAGCATCTCGCAAGTTCCGATATCGTCGGCGACGTCGAGCGACTGGAACACGCCGGGCACGGGAGTAACGAGCCCCAGGAGCGATCTCGTTACGCGGCGAGTCGATTCGACGCGGAGCGGAAAGTACAGTCCGCCCGGAGGGCTGTTCCGGATCGGAGCCGATGCGTGCGGCACGCAACGAGCCTCCGCGGGCTCCGCAGCTGCACAGCTCGCCGCTTTAAACGAAACCGTATTCGATTCCGCGCCGCGCCGCGATACGCGCGGCACAATGGACCCATTAAGGGACACCGAAAACACGTTCCGTTCCGCTCGGTCCATTATCGGAGATTGTCTCTCCGGCCGCTGTGTGCGTCCGTGCGCGCGCCGTGTTTTTTAATTCAGTTCCCTTGTCTGAGGCAGCAAAAGAACCGCCGATATGAATACCGCGCGCGCCGGCTTTTCCAGCGGACGCTGAAAGAGCCGTGCTGATGGATGCTAGAAAAATCTGTTAGCGTTACGAACCGTTTCACTGCGATTCGCGCTGCGTCGCGATGCGATGGTTTGGTGAGAGGCGTGTGGAGGGGTGTCTTGCGATTGTTTTTGGGGGTGGAGGTTTCTTGGGGGTTGTATCATGATAGTGGTACGTCAATCTTGTAATAGGTTGTAGGTTGATTGATTTGTTTGGAGTGATGGTTTAATAATGGTCTTTTGGATTTGGGGTTCGAAAGGGGAATTTTATATGAACATCGTTTCTGGAATGGTTTAGCAATGACATTGTTAAACAGGACGAGTTGACACACTTCAGAATGTTTATTTTGCAAGTGTTTGGATTATAGAGGGAGGTTTTTAATTATATTTGAGTATGTGTGCTGATGAGAGACTAGAACTACTTGTCTGATCATTGATGGTCGCGATCTACTGGCAGGTTGGTTCTGTGATTGTTTTTGGGGAGGTTGTGGAGGGTTTCTTGGGATGAGGGGGTAATTAGGGGTTGAGGGAGGTTGATTGATTAGTTTGGAGTGATGGTTTGATGGGGGTGTTTTGGGTTTGGGGTTTGAAAGGAGAATTTTGTGTGAATATTATGTTTGACAATGAAACTATTAAATGAAACTATTAAATTTACACACTTCAGAATATTTATTTTGCAAGTCTTTGGATTATGGAGATGGTTTTTTGGCGGTTTTTTAATTAAATTTGGATATTGATGTAGATGCGAGGCTAGAAGATCTGCTTGTCTGATCATTGATAGTCTTGATCTACTTGATTTGGAGTTTAAGTTGTTGGATTTGGAGGTTTGAAGTGAGAATTTCATATGAATATTGTTTATAGAGATGTTTAACAATGAAACTGTTAAACAGGACGAATTAACACACTTCAGAATATTTATTTTGCAAGTGTTTCAATTATAGAGGCATGTTTTTAATTAAATTTGGGTATTTGTGCAGATACTAGGCTCTGAAATTTAGGGTTTGAAGGGGGAATCTTATGTGAATGTTGTTTTTAGAAGTGTTTAGCAATGAAATTGTTAAACAGGACGAATTGCCACACTTCAGAATGTTTAGTTAGCAAGTATTTAGGTTATGGAGAAGCTTTTGTGGGAGGTTCTTCAATTAAATTTGGATACTAGTGCGAATGCAACACTAGAATTACTTGTCTGATCATTGATCGTCTCAATCTACTTGGGTTAGAGTTTAGGCTCTTGGATTTGGAAGTTTGAAGTGAGGATCTTATATAAATATTATTTTTAAAAATGTTTAACAATGAACCTATTAAACATTATACAATTGACACACCTCAGAATATTTATTTGACAAGTATTTAAATTATATAAACAGCTGTTTAATTAAATTTGAGTATTTCTGAAGAATATGTCACCAAGAACAGCAGCAGAACATTGAACCTATACGTCAAAGAAGTGGAAAATGTAGGGGAATAATAAAAAAAACACGTTTCATATGGTTCAGGGTAAACGGAGCAGAATATCTGCATTCGAGAGAAACGTGTAAACGCTGTGCATATTCAACACGTAACGCATATGCAACACAAAAGTCGAAGCTGACGGAGCACAATGGATATGTAAATAAAATCTGCAACACGCGCTGTACCTCGGCAATGTAACAGCTTCGATAAATATCGCGTGGAGTGGAAATTATATGGAATCCCACCTAGTTGTCCAGTGGAAACTGTTTTCCTCTATCATGTTGAATCATCAGATCATCAAAAATCCTTTGTGTATCTCAAGATTTAGTAAACTATTCTTTGGAAACTGTGTTTGTTCATCGTTTTGTTGGAAATTTAATCTTTTGGACGATAGAAACCACTATAAACTGAATTATTAGATCATTATGTATAATTATAGGCATCAAATCATCTAAATTTCTTTGCATATTTCAAGATCCATGTATTTCAAGATCAAGAAAAGGTCGAACAAGTGAAATCGTGATCGGTGAACAACGTGTTAACACTAAAACTACCGAGCACTTCAATTGACTTTTGGAAATTTATAGAAACTCCAAGAGTATCTGTTCAAACTTTGATTTACAATTCAATTTGCGTAGTGCTGAATGAATTTGTTTCATAATTTCTCAGAGAAACGTTTGTTACCTTTCTAATAATTGCAAAAAGAAGACATCAGGCATGGGTCATTTGACCCCTCTGGTAGTTTTAGTATTAAGTATCATCAGCGCAATACATCAGCAACCGAAACCGTTCACCGTACTCGATAGAAACGAAGTGAACGCATCCGTTTGATCCGGGCTCCGGCCGGGATAAAAATTTCGTCGGCATGCTAGCGCCGTAGAGACTATAAACTCGGATGAAAGACGGCCGGTCTGAATCCAGCCGTGTCTCTCGCGGATTATTCCGTCTTAATTCCTCGCGCTGAAAGCGCTCCGGAGGCCGGCCTCCGCCGCGCTCGCTCGCTCGCCCATTGAATTCCCTTCGAGCGGGTGATTCACAATAAAACTCCTGGATTTATTTATCGCTTTGAGCCGGCCCGAGGAGCCAGCAGCAGCGTTTCTTTGAAATCGAAGAACACTGTGGCCTCCCGGGATGCTCCCGTGACAGCTGGAAAGATAGACACGTAAATCCCATTCCATTAGGAGCGAGCCGAGATGCCGAAACGAGGACGGCGAACGGAAAAACTACCGGAAGAAGGATGCTGGCCGACGCCGCCGCTGGCGGATAGGATTCAAATAAAACGCACGCCTCCGAGCTCGCGAGTTCCCCTGGATGATGGATCTTCGATTCGCGATTGATGAATTGTGGATTACGTTATCTAATTATGGGAATCTTGTTTTGAGGTTTACTTGAGATTTGCGATTGATGAATTGTGAATTCAATTATGTAATTATGGGATTCTTGTTTTGAGGTGGTTGGGGTTCGTTGTGGATCAAATTATCTAATTATGGGATTCTTGTTTTGAGCTGGTTGCGGAGGGTTGGTGGTTTGATTTATGTGTTTGTGGGGAGATTGGAGAAGTGGTGGTTTTGGGATTGTTGATGTATTTGGGAGTTTGGAATTAGTAGGATTCTATTAGTGTTATTTTGATTGGTTTATTAGGGTCACTATTTTATTGGTATTATTCTGATTGATTTATTAGGGTAACTATTTTGTTGGTATTATTCTGATTGATTTATTAGGGTAAATACTTTATTAGTATTATTCTCATAAGTTTATAGAACTAACTAATTTATTCGTATTATTCTAATTAATTTATTAGAATATCTAATCTATTAGTGTTATTATAATTAATTTAGTAGCCTAAGCAATTTATTAGTATTATTCTAATTAATTTGTCAGAATATCTGATTTATTAGTACTATTCTGATTAGTTTATTAGACTAACTAATGTATTATTATTACTATTATTAATAATTTATTAGAGTAAATACTTTATTAGAAGTACTCTGATAAGTTTATTAAACTAACTAATTTATTCGTATTATTCTAATTAATTTAGTAGTCTAAGCAATGTATTAGTATGATTCTAATTAATTTATTAGACCAACCAATTTATCATCATCATTCAAATTAACTCATTAGACTAACTACTTCCTTAGTATCATTCTCCTTATACTAATTATTCAATTCTTGAACAACTGGAAACATTTATTCCACTAAAATTGAGAAAAACTTCAAAATAAAAGATCGACTTAACTTAAATTCGAATTTTAGTACATTCATTACTTCATTATTATATTACTAATATTATTACACTCCAAATTTCCTAATATCTAAACACTATTTCCACCAAAACTATCAAACAACACCAGAAATTATCTTAAAAATAATTCTCAAGTTTCCTCATATATTGTTAATATTTAGTCAGAAAGTAATGAATATTTTCAATGAAAAATATTGTCCAGTGCAAAGGGTTAAACCTCAGCACTCCAGGTTGTTTTGCAATCAATCAGCAACTGCAACTAATTTCTATAGTACTCCTATAACATTCCTTCGATCTATTTCCCTTCTCAGTACAAAATTCGAATACGTAGAAAATCTTATAATTTCAGACTAGTTTCTTTAATTCATTCAAATATCTAATAACTGCTGCAATATTGGAGTTCAAAGGGTTCAACCTCAGCGAAAACTGCATTCCACCAAACCTCACAAAATCTAATTCACCCGAAAATTGAACAACATCTCTTCCAAAATTTCGAAAAACAGTAAACTCGTTAACACGTTTTTCACTCGAACGTGCGGCATTCCAAGGAGAAAAACACTGTTTATTACGCTCGTCTAATTAAAGACGCGGCTTTAAACAATTCTCATCATAAATTCATCGCCGGAGTTTACTCGGCCGAGGCGGCGAGATGGGATTATTAAAACGTGTAAGACTCCGCGGCATATTTTCCCTGTCGTAATTAACACGTTCAAGGAGGACGCTTAGCAGCCGGTGGGGAAAAAATAGAAAAAGCATATGTTTAGCGGCGCCGGTAATTAAAATACATAACTCAGGCTCGCCGGGGCAAAGAGATCACAGGTTGATACATATTTATGACCCAATTATGTCCCGGCATTCGCCGTGAACCTTGCCGGCGCGTTACTCTTCCGGTCGAATTTATTTCGGAAGATCACTCGGGAACGCGCCATAGAGGAAGCTGATTAGCGGCAGGTTTCTTTAACCGGTTAACTGTGTTTGACGAGTGTACTCGCGGAGGTGTTGAAGGATTTTGTGTGACGAGTATACTCGTCGTGGTGAAACGTAGTGACCGTTGGATTTTTGGAGAAATTACAATTTAAATGGCAATTTGAGGAATTGGAAGCGAACAGGAATGAATATGAGCAAGTACTAGTGAGTAGAATCAAGTACAAGTAAATCAAAGTAAATTCAAGCAAGTACAAGCAGATCAAAGTAAATCCAAGCAGGTACAAGTAAATTCAAGCAAGTACAAGCAGATCAAAGTAAATCCAAGCAGGTACAAGTAAATTCAACAAAATTCAAGCAAATACAAATAAATACAAGCAAGTACAAGCTAATACAAGTAAGTACAAATAAGTACAAGCAAATAAAAATAAATTCAACTAAATCCAAGCAAATACAAGA
The DNA here is from genome assembly GCF_051020985.1 of Nomia melanderi. Classification (NCBI taxonomy): domain Eukaryota; kingdom Metazoa; phylum Arthropoda; class Insecta; order Hymenoptera; family Halictidae; genus Nomia; species Nomia melanderi. The sequence continues at coordinate 24,250,701 of NC_134999.1, read as the reverse complement.
AAAAACAAGCTAAAACAAGTAAGTACGAGCAAATACAAGCAAGTACAATCAAGTACAATCAAGTACAGTCAAGTAAAATCAAGTACAACCAAATATAGGCAAGTACAGTCAAGTATAGTCAAGTAGAACCAAGTCCAGCTAATTACAAGTAAGTGCAAGCAAATACAAGTAAGTACAATCAAGTACAAGTAAATACAAGTAAGTGTAAGCAAATATAAGCAAGTACAATCAAGTACAGTCAAATACAAGTATACAGCTCACAGAAACGAACGAAAGATTAAAATCGAATGACACGAAACGATCTAAAATTGAAACGACATGAAAGCATAGTTTGGAGTAATATCGTTAACATTTAGTAACTTTATTCAGGTTACCTTCCTTCAACCAGGAATGCTGTTCATTTTCCGCCCGACCTTTCACCTCCATTACCCACCCGAAATTTTTCCTGAGCAGTCAGGATCTTCGATTTTTGCACTTAAAGTATTCGCAATACCTCTACGTAGTTCCTGCGGCGATTACTTTCCGGATTTATGGCCGAATAAACTCTCCATAGAAAATTTTCAAGAGGCACGCCTTTGGTCCCGGATGATCGATCATAACCGCAAAATGGTTTCGTAGAATGATGAAATTTCTGATGGAGTTTTCAAAGTGAATATCCCATGACGCTTACAAAACTGCGGCAACAACTCTGCTATTTAGAAACTTCGATTTAATATCGAACAATGAAACAATGAAAGTTCTATGTGAATAAAAAGTAATTCTAAATTTATTCAAAATATTTAATCGTATAAATGGTGTCATATTGGAGCCTACAGAGTTCACAGGGTTAACACTTCCATTGAACACTGATGGAACTCATGTCCAGAAATTTCTAGAGAATGACGAGCAAAATATCACTGTCGAGGTCAGTCGAGAAAGAAATGAAAAGGTGAGTGGTTAACATCTTCTCTTTGTACGCCGAAGAATTTAAATGACGCTACTCAAATCCGAGTAACGCGCGGGAATAACTTCCTATGCTGCGAACGAACGAAATATTGGCATACTGCATTCAATAATTCGAATTCCTGCGCGTCGCGCAGCGTGCCTGATATAGCCAAGAATGAAAATTAATTAATCCTGTCCAACCTCTGCGGAATCCTTTAAGAGCCGATTCGAAAATGTTCTAAACTCTAGCGATTTCAAGTATTCGAAACCTTGACACTTAACCGCTTTTTCACTTTTTACTATAAAAGCATTGAAAATCTTCGCGAGTCTCACTCGTGAACCGAGAGGTTAACAGTTCATACGATAGATTCAATTGTTCATAAAAGATTCATTATCTAAATAACGTTCGTGTAATTAGAACACTCGCTTTACCTTCTTGTTGATAAATTACTTTACTAGTAAGTTGGTTCGAGCATCAGATAATAATCAAATAAGCTTACTAATTTGATCGTTTTAAGAATATTCTTTCTGCTCGAGTGAAAGCCAGTTTATTAAGAGAATAAAACTAATTCCATGGTGAATGCTGTTCGAGTTTGCCCACAAGAATTTAATATTTCGTTCTGGCACAGTCAGCTTCGTATAGTCTTTGATGTTACGAAGTTTAACGAGGTTCAAGAATATCAAGAATACATTTGCAATAAACTGTGCACGCGAACTTATGAAACGAGAAGAGTGTCCTGAAAACGTAACGCCATACTGGAACACGTATCTCTCGGTGAAAATACAAACTGAAATTTCCTTGGTTATTTGAGTTCCAGTTAAAGCCATTTCCAAGCATCAACGTCATTTTATTGTGCACCGGTTACTCTTCCCTTTTCCATTCTCGTTCGTCATCAATTTTGTCTATTAACCTTCCGCTCTGAAACGGAAACTTCCAGGTGCCATTTCATTCGAAGGAAAATTACGAATTTAATATTAAACTCCGCGGGATGTGTCAAGACACGAAACGTTCAAATAACACTGTCGCTTTTGTGCAAGATCTTTCTTTCCATTAATCGAAAGCATGGCTATTTCATTAAAGATAATGAATATTTACAACGAGAGATATCATGATGTAAAGGGTCAACAGTAGAGTTACTACGATTATAAATTATGTTAGCATATAAATAAAAGATTAACTAATTCAATAATTTCGTTTGCGTTACTTTGAACGCATAGGAAATTAAAACCAGTCGACTGGTAACTCTACTATGAATTTACGAAGAAGAAATTCGCGCAGTTCCCTTATGAGTTCGAAATGAGACGGAAACTGCACGAAATATAACAATGGAATTCTTAGATTATCGGAGTCACATAAACGCTAAGTGGTTAAGGAATTCAATGGAGAGTGAATGGCAACAGAAATTCGAGAGTTCCTTTTTACTCTTCGTTTAACTGTCTAATATCATTCGTTCAATTAGCTCTTAGAAACTAGAGGTTTAAAAGTAGACAATTAGGATACATATTTACAACTGCGACACTTTATGTACATTCAGATTGGCTAAACAACAAAAGGAAAATAAACAAAATGACAAAGCGTTGCAGAGAGAAAACTGGGAGTCCCGATGCGGTCGGCTAAGCGTTAATAAAGCAGTCACAAATATTCTTCCCCGTCTTAACCGCTCGAGTCCCAAGCGACAAGATGGCGGTCCGCGCGCCAGCTAAAACCAGTCTATCGGTCCGTAGAATCGGACGAAGCTCATTCCCTTCTCTTCCTTCTAATCATTCATTTTCATTTTCGTTATTACCTAAACCCGAAAAAATCTAACGATTGCACTACTCAAAATTAGTTCCGTCAAAATAGAAAAGCGTCGTTTCTAAATCGAAACGGAAGATCGAACGGTTAATTCAGTAGAAAACAACGCTAATAAACTAATTTCCTTACACTACACTCACAATTACGAACCCAAATTCGTTCCGAATGGCATCCAATTTCCAAACGGAAGGATTCCATACCAAATGACGCGGATTCGTATATTCAGATTGGCTAGATCACAAAAGGAAAATTAAATAAACAATGGGTTGCTAAGTGAACACTAGATCCCATTCGATCGGCTACTTGTTACCCGAAAAAAGGGAAGATCGGCCGATCTTTCAACGCGAACGAGATCCGCGGAAGACGTTAACTCGATTAATGTCGAGAGCGACTTAACGAAGCCAATTTCTAAATTAGACAGGGCAATCCAAATACCCCAGGATACGAATTTCCCAAAGAACACCGGCGACATCCCTTATCATCCGGTCTTCATTGCCCAGATTAGAAATGTTATCTGGAACCACGTAGCACGAGACCACAATTATAAATTACACTACCATACAAATAAAAGTTGAACTAATTCAATTTCTTTTGCGTTACTTCGAACAAATTAGAATCAGTCGTTCCCAGTAATTCTACCGTGAATTTACGAAGAAGAAATTCGAAAGCTGCGCGAAGCGACAATGGAACGGAAGATAATCGGTTATCAAGCGTCCGTGTTCGATCAACCCTTCCCGGACGGCGGACGAGATCCCAGAGGTCTCGCTGAAAAACGTCCGATTTCTTCGATCGACGGGTCCTCGCTTCCCCAGACATGTGTTAATCGTGGGACAAGAGTTGCCTCGAACCCGGCAAATAACTCAGGAGGGCTTTGGGACCTTCCACCTAACCAGCAAAGCTAACTAGAGGCGTGGAAGATCGACCGCATCGACCGGCTCTCTCTCCCGCGGTGGCGGAGAAGAAAGAGAATGGAAGCCCTTGTAATTAGTTCTGGACTCCCGCCAATGTTTGCGGTCACGTGCCTCCTACGCTCGAGCGACACCGGTTCTACAACACTGTCACGCACCTCGGCATTCCGAGTCCCGGTTTTTCTCGCTTTTATCTCGTCGCCTATTAAATCGATTTTGGAAGCATAGATTAACCCTTAACAAACATTTTAAATGAAGATTCTTCAGAGATTCATTACAATATTCCAGTGAAACTATTTATTTTCAAGCTCACTTCGAGTTTTCAATGCTTTCAAGATATTAATCTTTTCAATCCTGACCATTTTTCAATTTTCCTACTTCCGCTTTAACTTCTGAAGCTACACAAACCAAAATCCAATGAACCTATTACAAAACAATGCTTAAAAGTTTCAATATCCGTCAAATCGACGGATTTCGTGAATCTAACGTTAAATCGAAGTTCCAAAGTGCGTCCCAAATTTCTCCTACTCTTCTGCAAAACGCTCATTCGTAGAAAAATAGATCAACCAAACAATAAATACAGCCCTGATGGCTAATTCACGAAAACAATTAATTAACCCCTTAACTTGTACGCTTAATTCGAGCACGCTAAACAGGCCGAACTGTGGAAATAACAATGTGAAAGAAAAAACGTTTTATAGATATTTATCATTTACATGGGATTGTAAGCTGTAACACTTATTTATTCAAGAATAAAATGCAGCCTTTTTCCATGGAACAGAAGCGCAGTATATCAAAATTGATTCTTTTTGGCCGGTTTTTTCTCAGAAAAACTGCGCGTTAAGGGGTTAATTTTATATTCAGTTGTATACTCGCGTCGGGTATGTTAAATTAACATTGATATAATTAGTAGCCTTCGACACTAAGGCGCTAATGTACATCTACAAATTTTGTAAGGCTGGAGGAACATTTTTTTGTGAAATAAATTTATGCCCTTGGCGCGTGTTGCATGCAATTTGAATTTTTTGGGATGGATGTTAGATTGTTGATCTTTGGTTTTGCATTTGTGGGAAGATAGTAGAAGTAGGGACAATGGGGAAATTTTAATGTTTCGGGTTTCTATGAGGAAATTTTAACGTTAGAACTGTCAGATAGGTGAAAATAATCCATTCCTGATGTCCCCTTTTTGTAATTATTAACGAGATAACAAATGTTTCTGTGGAAAATTGTTATAGAAATTGGTTTGGTAATAGGTAAATTGAATTGTAGGTTGATAGGAGTATCGATAGATGTATTTTTAGAATTTCTATGGGGAAATTTTAACGTTGAAACTACCAAACGCTTAAAAATGATCCATTCCTGATGTCCCCATTTTGCAATTATTAAAAATAACGGACGCTCTGCCTGAGAAACGATTACAGAAACTGATTTATCAATACTCAAACTGAATTATAAATCAATAGAACTCTCTATAGATGTACTTTCAGAGTTTCTACAGAGAAATTTAACGATGAAGCAGTCGTATCAATCGTACCTACAAAATAAATCACAAAACAAGGTAAACCAAATTAAAAAAGCAATACATTTTCCTATTCAGAGAAGAACCATAGCTAATTTCAAATGATCTTGACAAAATAAAAATAACCTCGGTAAACCTCGCGTTCTCCATAGAAGTCCGCCCTTTCTTTCGTTGTTTGAACAGGGACACGCCCGCGTTACCTGGATTTCACCTGGAGGAGTCTTCATTTGGATCCGATTTTCACTTGGCAGGATATCTGATTCCACGGGGAAATGGATGGGACTGAAGTTGCCAGATAACGTCCATTCGCATTCTGCAGGACCCTATTTGCGAGCTCCGCTCGGCTCGGATTCGCGACCGGGAACGAGAAAAACCGTTCTCGCCGGCTTTAATATTTCAAAAGCATTACTCCGGTATTGCGCGGTTTGTTCCTCTTCTTCAATCGAGATTACCGTTAATCCCACAGTAAGAGGTTACACATGCGCCCTCCGATATGCACGGTTCGCTCCTGTTTTTCTCGTTCGGATTACATCTAGGAAACGGAGCGTACCGCGATTAGAGAACGTAACATAAGAATTGACAGTTTGCGGATTATTTTTAAAATTATCCCGAATTTTTCAGATACTAATTTTAAGATACGAAATTCCTATATGGAAACTGAGAGTGCGTCTATTCAGATTTTAGTTAATTTACAATTCAGTTTAGGTAGTGCTAAATCAATCTCTTTAATCGTTTCTCAGGGAAACTGTTGTGTTTTTAATCATTGCGACAGGAAGAAATCCGGAATGGTTCATTTTGACTTGTACGGTAGGTTTAGTGTTTAGCATGATTCTTTTCTAGGTTATTAGTGATTATTAATAACGCTTGTTGTAAGGAGTAATATTACAAACGATGAAACGCGAGGAAAATGAAATACTGAACGTCTGAGACGCAGGAAGCTCGAATTGTTTCGTTACAGATTAAACGTGGATTTCTAATTTCGTTAGAATCCTATCGAAAATATCATTCATTCAATCGATGTTCATCGTTATAAAATGACCAACTCAGTCTCCAACTCGGAAAGATCAAATATTCTGAAAACTGAGCGACCGCCATTTTGCTTGTGACTAACGTAACTTCGAAGATGTCTGAGAGAAGCTTCGTTCGCGAGAACTTATAATTCTTCTATAATTCTTCAACGTCATCCCGAATTTTTAATGTTTTGCACATTCAAGATCATTTTGAATTTTTAACATACAAATTTTAAGATGCAAACAACCGAAAGCCGGGCAACCGCCATTTTGATACGATAATTCTAACTTCTATCTCTTCGATGTCCGAAACGAGAGCGTCGTTCGCAAGGATTAAATTATAATTCTTCCATACGAGAACCCCATAAAGTTGTCTACGGCGACACGGGCGTACGTCTGCAAGCTGCTGAGTCGAGACGTGGAAGTTTCGTTTCCGTGGCTGGTGACGCACACAGGGAGAAGAAAATTACGAGGGTGGCGCGCGAGACTCCCCGTATGCGCGGGACCTTCCCAAAACTACCCCATCCGCTTCCGGTAACGCGTTCCCGAGTTATAGTCGTGTTGATTTACGCACTCGCCGAGGACAACGCGGTTCCGCCGCTCCTCGACTTGCCAGTTTAATCGCCTGCTCGTCTGACAACGCCTGATCAACCATTTATTTCGTCAATAACAATTCATTTCCTCGTCAATGCAAAATTCGTCTGGATACACACGCTCATCGACAACTGTTCTTGCACCTTTCTTTCACATACACTCACACATCCTTATAAAACGTTGCATTTACAACTTCAACCTCTTACGATTTGTTTCTCAACTGCGATCGATGCAACTCGTTGTTAACCCTTGCTGACGAATATCGTTTCGACGAGATGAAATTTGAAAGATGGGAGTCTGAGATCGAGATTTTTAGTTATGCTATTATTCAGCTTGCATCGCTAAACGTCTCAATTCAAGCTCAGTCTTCTCGTAATCGTTTTCAATTCGAACGCTCCAATCGGCGAACGTGTGCTCGATCGACTGCAAATATACCGACTTCGACTGAACGAAACATTGCTATTTTGTTTAAGTAGCGTTTAGCATCGATTAATCAAAGGAAACTAACAGCGACTGCACATTCAAACTACTTACACAATGAAGAATATTCTCTGAGTATAGTATTATAGAGTCATTGAGGAAAAATGCAGAGGTTTGGAGTGTTAAGAGTCATTATTGCTTTTCAGTGAGATAGATATTCTGGAGTTTGACTTGTTATTCTGTCGTGTTGTAACCGTCTTAGTGGGTGTTCGCTAACTCAGTCTTTTCTCTTCCTTATTTCCCATTTCCCTCGCCTGCCTCATCCCCGCGTCTACCTCAACAGCTGACGTCATTCCCTAATCACTTTGTTCTCTGGAATAGTCTTCTCCGTCATCCTCCCCTTCCCTTATCCTGTTCCATTACATTTTTCTCCGGTAACACTTTGTGACTTCAGCTAACTTCGTCTTCGGAGCTCATCCTCCTCTGCAAACCAAAGTGATCAGTTTATTCTGACTGTTTTTCTTAGCTGTTCCCTCTCGAATGTCTCGGCGCTACCGACGTGAGACAGCTATCTGGTCAATGAAATGTTACACTGTTCAGCTTGTTTCGTGTTATTTTCGTATGGTGTTGTTTTAGAAGATACGTTTGTGGTTTCGTTGTGAGTAGACTTATCAATTATTGGTGCATCGGGAAATATTGTACAAATAATTGGAAGCTGTATAAAGTTATAATTGAGTAGAAAACTGAACAAAGTGTGCGACAATGTGTACAAGATTTTACTCTGTCAAGTTGTACTGAGTCAATTTCTGGAAGAAACATCTTCCTCCTTTGTCCTCTGCTCGCTTGAATACTGTCGATGCCCGAAACTGTGAAATTTAAGCGAGCATCGCCGAGTTTTCCACGAATCCAGCATTCATCGTGTACTTTCGATTGTCGAAATTGATGGAAATATTGAAGTGATCAACGAGTAAATGAATTTCCAACTATACGACAATGTTTTCTAATTACTGAACTATTTGACGAACCATATATTTGACAGTACACGTCTAATGTGATATGAAAATGAGTATTACTCTTCCATCATCGATCGTTAACCTTGGAGTGAACATACGCATAGAACGAACATCCACATTTGTTTTCCTAATAAATTACTAACGACAAAGTAGTTGTATCTGTTCGTGCACCAGGAAATATTGTTACATATAATTGAGTGGAAAACTGAACAGCAAAGTGTGCAACAATACGAATAGTAATACAGGTGACGATATAATTACACGAGAGCGCGCTCGTTCAAAATTACAAGAGTCGCCCGGAGAAATCTCTGTCGTCGGTCCGTACTTTGAAAAATCTGGCCTTTCGGCCGGAAACAACTCTGTTTAAAGTGGCACCGGAGGAGTAGCGTTACTCTACACTAGACTGCCGATCGGCAAGGGGGCGGTCGTCTTTTTTGCCGTTCGTTAGACGAACTCGCGCCTCCAACGCAACGGTCGTCCTCGGGTAGCACCAGTGACGCGTCCGGGAAATTCCTAAAGTCCTGACCGCAGCTTGAACCCCACACGATCCTCCCTTACTGTTTTAGAATGCCAAACTTACGGGTACCAACGCTTATTCAACGACAAGAAGGCAACATCCTTTAAAAGCGTTCGCGCAGAATTTCTCGGAGCACTAAACGATTTATATTATGAATATTTCGACGCTGTTTCACGATACGCGATAAGTCGAAGCTACGTCTACTCCTGTGTCGCTAGTTTACCGATTTTACAATTTCAACGGTATTCCATAGATACAAGTCCAAACAGAAATTTGAAAGTACCAGAAAGAGATCTTAACAAAGGGAGCGCTGTGAATAAAACTGATATCGAGTCACGCTCGGTTTCACATTCGATGGAATCATTCGATAACTAGCTGCACCGTAGTGAGCCAGTTGCCCCGAAATTAATGTGCGCGACAATAAAACAGTGTCAGGGTGTTCGCGTTCTACGATGGACAGAGATTTATGGGCTCAGGACGATTCAAGAGAGAAATCCGCGGCGCGACACGTAACACTTATCACGGCCACCGTTATCCGCAACTGGTCGCGATCGTCCGATAGCGACGTGTACGTACGGTTGAATAAGAATCGTTCGAATAGCCTGACACGTTCGCTACCGGTATTTCTTTCCGTGACGAGCTTATCGCTGGCAATATTCTGTACACGGGCAAATCACGGCTGTGCTACGTCTGAAATATAGCTCCCTCCACCGAAGAATGAAGAAACATCGTTAATCACTTCCGCTAGAAATGAATTTTATTTTACGCAGATGTGGACACTAATTTCGTTAATCATTCTACATGGAGTGGTACATCTCGAAACAATCTAATATGCGCAATGCAACGAGATTATCAATATGTAAAAGACATCTTTATTATATTTAAAACGATCTCCACAATTTCACTATCCATCCCATAAAATCCTCACACCATGAAACTGTCGTTACATTCGATCTTGTAGATCGAACGTCTCGATCACGGCAAGACCTACGCAGAAGTCGCGCGACGGCTCGCAGAATCGAGCGGAAGGCGATCCGTCATCTCCACGAAATAAATTCGATCGCCGGGCGACAATATCCATTCTCCGGTAGAAATTGATACCGTGCTTTTTTCCAAGGCGTCAGGCGATCATGGTGAAATACGTACTCGCGTCTTCCCGCGGCCCGATACGGCGATCGATTATCCCCGACAGATATATTAGACAGCCGTTTCCTCGAGGATTCTCGGTCTGTCGGTGAGTGTGCACGCATCGATTGACGTGACGGAGTGGCGCGGCGCATAAATCCAACGAAAACCAACAACGTCCGTCAGCCGCGGGCCGAGTCACGCACCGGTGAATTATGGAGCCGTTTTTCCGATGTTATTCACGAGTGCGATTATGATGACGCTCGCCGCGGCCGGCCGTTCCTCGTGTTTTATCGCCGAAACGCGGACGGATCGTCGGCCCCTATGTATATACCTCGATGCGGCGGATACTGCTTGTTCCTGTATAACAGGGCAATCGCTGAAGACGCGCGTTTGCCATGGAAACTCGACATAAGACCCATGGAACTCTGCTTTAAGCGTGAAGACCGTGAGCTTCGAATTAATCGGAATGCGGACTCGAAGACGTCTCTCGTCGGCGAATTTCCTGGCATAAGTAAGGGTAATCTGCATCGACAACCGGGAACTCCCACGCGAATCCCACCAGCGACCACACGGCGATCGCGTGAGAATCAGCGAGCTGGGCCAGCCGAGCCCTGGTATGGACGAGACACCTCGACGCGGCGGATGCTGCTTGTTCTCGTGTAAAAACTCAAACGGGTCCAACAGGCCTGTGATAATTGGCGAAGCACGGCGACAAGATGGCGCGCTACCCACGAGCGACCGGGACCGAGCGAGGGGACTCTTCCGCTCGCGATTTTCGGGCTGCGTCGATCTTCGACGCGTGGTCGACATTGGTCGCGTCGCGTAACGAAGAACGGAAGCGGGACCGAATGCGACGGAGTGAGATGCAGCGGTAGAGATCGAAGTCCACAGTGCCGCCAACTTCGTCCTCTATCGTTTCGTCTGGCTCCGTCTTTCGCCTTTGCCGCGCGCCAATAATAATCGCGCGTTGAAGACCGCGGCGGCCCGAACATTGCGAGCGGAAGAGCTTGCCGCCGGGTCCTGGCCGCTCGCGGCAGCACGCCATCTTGTCGGAGCTGGACTATGCCTGAGCTGGGCCAGCCGAGCCCCGGCACGGACGAGATACAGTGCAGCTCGCGTCTACCGCACGATCGTCGCTGTTCGAGTCCCGAGCGGCGCGATGGCGCTTCTCCGTTACACTGTCTTAAAGCGCCAGTCTATCGGTTCGTGGTTCATTTCTTTCCCTTCGAATTATTCATTCTTATTTTCATCGTTCCCGCTTAGAGCTGGACGACTGCTACGATCGCGCTGTTTAACACGCTTCTGAACAATAGGAAAGCGTCATTCAGTTTCTGGACTGAAACGAAAGATCACTTCGTTACACTGACTGAAAGTGTCAGTCTATCGGTTCGTAGTTCATTTCTTTTCCTTCTAATTATATTCTTATTTTCGTTATTACTTGCTGAGCACTTGGAAGATACGATCGCGCTTTCAACCCTTTCTCCAACAAGTCAAATTTCGGTGATGTTTTTACAAAAATTCCTTTCATGATTCTGGTAAAGCAGTTTCTTGGTAGTTTAGTGGAGGATGTGGCCTATTTATTTTTCAACTGTGCTCGATGCAACTTCGTTGGCAATAATTTATTGAAAAAACAGGGTTCGAAGCATACTCTACATTCTTACAACACAACAATTGATAACAGAATAATATTCAATTAGAATTCAAAGTAATTCAGTAACATTCACATTCATTTAACACTAGGTTTACGGAACGCGTTAAACTGACGCATATTGGATTTTAGAAATATTTTGTAAACGTTTACGCCGATTGATGCGATAACACTGGCATATACCCCAATTACTATCAAATCTCCAGTTTCCACAATCTAAATAAACAAGCATCGCGCTTTATTACAAATGAAGGGGTTAACAGAACTCCATGCTTATCACGTTAACCCTTTGGCCTATGATTTCTTTCTGAACTCTGATCGATACAGCTACTATGTCATTAATAATTTATTGGAAAAAGAGACTTTGTTATAAAGTTTGACTTTATACCAGAACAAGCAGCGTCTGCCGCGTCGAGGTGTCTCGTCCATACCATAGGTGGTAGACTGGCACTCGGGACTCGAACAGATCCGCGACTGGAAGTCCGATCTCGGCGAAACGGCGACGTTCGTCGGTAAAGGGTTAATCGGGGCCGGCGAGGATCGGGCATGACCGTAATTTCCGGCGTATCGGCTCCACTGATACGCGAATCCGCGGGGAACGACGCGGCTGGGAGCCGTTTATAACATCGTCGGCGTCGCGCCGCTAAAAGTCGTTAAGTCCCGGCCGCGATAAAGCACTCGCGTGCGCGGCGAACGGGAATTTAAAGCGGTCCGAATGCCTATTAATCCCGATACGATAGGGGATATTGTTATTAATGTCGCGCGACAGTGAATTACGGCGCGATCAAGTTCGCCGTGCTCGCCGCAATTACCTTCCGACTCGACACTCGCCGCGGTTTTCACGGTTCGTTCTGGCGACTTGTAGATTCGAAGGAAACGGCAATTGATAATCGGGAACAATGTGCTTCGGTTGTTGCGGTAGAATTAACGCTTTGCCGAAGCTCTTTTTCTCGGTGATATTACCAGCATGGATGGAATTTTTACAATTTGCTAACGGAGATTGTTGAGATTCTGCTAAATTAAATGAATACTTGAATCATAGAGAATAAGGAATTTTTGAAAGACTAAGGAAAACTAATGATTTGATTACTCAAACGGGATATGTAGCTTCTTTTATATTAATTGAGCAATTGATAGAAGCTTCGTCTGTTGAAGCTTTTGCAGAGTTCAAAGAATCTTCATAAGATTGTTAAAGAAGAAGATAAGGACGAAGATTGTTGAAAGTATACAAAACCTGTCGCAGATTCTGAATTAAATGAATACTTGAATCAGAGAATAAGGAAGTGTACTGATTTCTTGCTGTTCGAAAAGTTAAATCTCTGTTTGCAACTTGATGTTCCGAACGTGGAGGTTTCATCTCAGCAAAATGCCGACATTTGTCGCGTGAAACGTTCAGATTTGGAAAACCGAGTCGCAGGCGAATGATTTGATTACTCGGACAGTAAGAGGTTAGCAGGCAGCTTCTGTTTTTGCTGTTATTTAAGCAATTTATATGTAATTTAGCTTCGTCTGTTGAAGATTTTGTACATTTCAAAGAATCTTAACGTAGAAATAAATGATACAGGCACGAAAGAAAAGTCGTAGATGTATTTTACTGTCTTTTATTGGTTATAAATATTATAATATATTCAATGACAAGATTTTACAGTTTGTAATGACAAATTTTAAATGGCTCCGGAGCCCTCGAGCGCAAAGAGTTAAAGATTTTGTACTCTATTCTGTTCTCTGTCCAATTTTTGATACACCTTGACTAATTTCCACGTCGCGACAGTCGAGCGCTCGCCTGCGAATCGTTTCGATTCGCCGATAGATCTCGCGCGAAGCTGTTTTCCACTTAAACGGATGTAAACTAATGAAATCGCTGTAATTCGTAGTGCGTCCTTTGAAAGAGCGCCGTAATCGCGTTTGAAGTCAAGGGAGCGCACGGCCGGGTAAATAAATTAAAGGTTGTTAGGAAAGAGGAATTACAAGGAGCAAGTTATGACTAGATAAATAAAGCAGCGGCGATCATTGGGAGAATAAACAAGCAGCGGCGCCGGTCGGGAAATAAACAAACGACTGACAAGTAATACGCAACTTTCCCAAGTCGAACAAATACGGCACCGATCCTAAGCAAACAAGCGAAACGCGTCGCTCCCGCTCGAAATCGGCGATTGCAAATATTCCAGGTTATACCGGCGACTAAGGACCATTCGAAATTGCAAGGAATATTGCTGCAGTTCCGATGGAAACCGGGGAACCGGAGTCATTGATTCGAGCAATGAAAAATCGCGGTCCGTGGTCGACAGTTGAACTGCCGGGCAGGTTCACCTTTGAAAATTGTTCTATAGAAACCACAAGTTATAGTTCGCGTATCGCTGAAACAATTTCTTTTGGAATCTCTTCGAGCGAGATTGATCGTTTCGCGAATAATTGTATAAGAATTTAGGAATGCTCTAGTGTTAAAGGAGATGCGAACTCGAGGAAAGAGCAGCGTTACCTTAATGTCAGCGATTAAATGACGTGTACAGTAGCAAACTGCAACGTTTGTGTGATAAAGACACTTTTCGTGAGAAATTTCCGAGCTTTCGTTATGAATATTGAAACACAGTTGTTCATTCTTCTGTGACTTTGACACTCTGACACTGATGAATAATATTGAAATTAACTATATTTTACACGTTATTGTTCGTTATTAATTTTCATTCAACACGATCAGATTCTAAGCAAATTCCTCAGAATCTTCCAATTGCGAAAAATTATGTTATCGGTTTCTTAGTTTTAGAAACAATCTTCATTCTCCCATAATATCCCGTAACAATTCTTCCGCGTGCAATGATCAAAGTGATCTAAGTCATTTAGAACAGCAAGAAATCAGTACACAGTTCCCTTATTCTCCATGATTCAAGTATTCGTTTCATTCAGTAGAATCTGCGATAAGTTTTGTATACTTCTCTCGTTTCAGTCCAGAAACTGACGCTTTCCTATTGTTCAGAAGCGTGTTAAACAACGCGATCGTTGCATTCGTCCAGCTCTAAGCGGGAACGACAAAAATAAGAATGAATAATTCGAAGGGAAAGGAATGAACCACGAACCGATAGACTGGCGCTTTAAGACGGTGTAACGGAGAAGCACCATCGCGCCGCTCGGGACTCGAACGGCGATGATCGTGCGGTAGACGCGAGCTGCACTGTATCTCGTCCGTGCCGGGGCTCGGCTGGCCCAGCTCAGGTATAGTCCAGCTCCGACAAGATGGCGTGCTACCGCAAGCGGCCAGGACCCGGCGGCAGGCTCTTCCGCTCGCAACGTTCGGGCCGCCGCGGTCTTCAACGCGCGATTATTATAGCTCGAAACGAAAGATCACTTCGTTACACCGACTAAAGTGTCAGTCTATCGGTTCGTAGTTTATTTCTTTTGTTGACTCTTCAGCTGCATCGCGCAGTCCGGCCGAATGGCCGTTCTTTGGGCGAAACTCGATGACTTAGGTCGTATGAGTGACAGTTGCGTTAGGTTCTTAACTGTATTAGTTAGGATATTTTGTTAATCTTGTAACTGTGGCGTACAGTGCGGTCAAACGCCTGTTTTCTCGATGAAACTTAGTAAGTTAGGTCGTATGATTAATAATTGTGATAGTTTCTTAACCGTATAATTAGGATATTTTGTTAATTTTCTGGTTGCATCGCACAATGCAACCAAACGCCTGTTTTCTGGATGAAACTGGATGACTTAGATTGTACGAGAGTCAGTTGCAATGGTTTCTTAACCTTTCTTTACCGTGTAATTAGGATATTTCGTTGACTTTCTAATTGCGGCGCACAGTGCTACCAAACGGGCGTTTTCTGGACGAAACTCGATAACTTAAAGTAGCAACGTCGCTATCGACGCTGAACATTTCTGCAAATAACACGTCCACCGAAAGATGAAAATGTTTACTACACCTTGCGAACGTTCCATCACATTCATATAAATAGTTCAATCCTTATAAACAGTTTCATTGACTAAGTAACGCTTATAATTCAGAGCGATAAGAATCATTTCAACCATTTACTCTGAAAGCGACTTCAACCAACTTACAAAACATGAAAAAACTATCAGAGAATAAAAATATAACATAGAACCGTAACTATTACAACAATTAACTCTTCTTCTCAAAACGTCCGATTCCCTCGAAAATAAACGGGTGATTCCGTCGAATTTTCGAGTTCTGTCGAAAAATTCCGTCGAATTCCAGTTCTGCTGAGAGGCGAGCTATATGTTCACTTCGAAACCGACTTCAACCAACCTAAAAACCACGAAAAACCTATCAGAGAATAAAAATATAACATAGAACTATAACTATCATAAAAATTAACTCGACTTCTTCTCAAAACGTCCGATACTCTCTAAAATAAACCGGTAATTTCGTCGAATTTTCTAATTCTATCGAAAAATTCCGTCGAAATAAAAAGAAGAATTATAACTACCATAACAATTAACTCTTCTTCTCAAAACGTCCGATTCCCTGGAAAATAAACGGATGATTCCGTCGAATTCCGTCGAAAAATTCCAGCGAGAGGCGCGCTGTGCGGCGCACCGCGAAATTACGCGAAACGAAAATCCTCTTTCTCCGTTGATGGTCTGCAACATCGGCCCTCCGAGTTTATTGCCTCTTCGCGGCGGCTCAAGTTCGTTTCCCCTCGAGTTTATCTTTTGTCCCGGACCGCGGGGAATTGCTCTAATTTATTCGCTCGCGGCCGGCGAAGCACTTTTTGAGGAGTGCAGCCCTCGACGAGTCGGCTTACCGCGATTTTAAGGAGTCCCCCGTAAAAATACCTTCGTCCGCGCGCGCCATTGTCCGGGAATGATTCCCGGCTTACCACCTGATGCGTCGCCACGTGATCCGCGGGCTGTTCCTTCTATTATCCGGCCGCTCGCGCTGTTTTCCGGGAGTTTTAGTTTCCGGCTTCCTCTTCGTCGACCGCTCTGCGCGTCGCGCTTCTGGGAAGTTTGTTTATTATTCAGAGAAATTGCAGTATCTAATAAGTAGTGATCTACTGAAAGTTAACCCTTTGCACTCCGAACCATTCTGGACGTTGGCTACCAGCTACTCAGCGCTACTTTGTGGAATCGTGCATTTCCGGACCCTCGTATTATTTAGTGTAGTTTTGGAACCAAGTAACGTATTATAATATTGGACTTATATGAATTGGTTGACATCAAGGAATGTATACTTGCAAAAAAATCAATATTTTATTTTTTATAATTTTGTACAGTGTGATAAACCGTTCTTCCGTATCACTTTCATCGCTATCTTTATCTGTGCGATCTCTTCGTCGCCTTGTTGGTTGGACGATATCACTATCACTGCTATCGTTTTGTAGCAAACATATCGATAGTTATACTCTTGCCTGTAGCATACGATATAATTCAAATCGGTTTTAACGGTCGGTTGCGCACGCTCCATTTTCGGGGAAAGCGCACAGCTGTTGAAAATTACAAAATTTTATAAGGTGAGAAGTACTTCTTAATCCCTTGTTAATTTATTAGGGGAAGAAAACAGTATATTTTTTACAATTTCCTTGAAAAATTGAAATATACAAGTGAAATTCGCGTTTCTGTCGATGTCAATTAAAGCGTACTAACCCAAGTATTTATTAATTCCAATAAATATTAAAGTATAAAACAAATTAAAGATACATGGGTCCAGCTTACAGTAAAATTCTTTATCACAAATTTCCACGTCTCCCCGACAATATTCCACGTCAGAAACTGCGGCTCTAAACTCGAATTGCGCTGTTTGCTAACGTCCACGATAAATAACGTCGCTGAGGAGCGAACGAGTTCAGCCAGCCATCAATTCCGTGATGCGAATAGTTGAATTTTCGGGTTTTGTCCGCGGACGGGCGCACCGTGGCGCGTGAGAAACCACACGTCCACGCGGAGGGAGTCTGATGGGTACATCTATCTATCGAATCGCTACATCCATCGATAACCATTTACGGGACCGCGGCGAAATCTGGCAAGGCCGTCATGTACGTCGTCGGAACGGACAAGGGGATACGAAGATCGTTGAAATCCGATGAATCTCGATGGGTCTTCCATTATGCTGTGACATAACCTCGCGCCGGGTCTAAGGTAAATCTTGGGGTGAACGCGGACTACCGATTCGATACGTTTCAATGCATTCGATCGGCGAGTGGCCTGGATGTCGCGGTTAACGCGTTGCATCGGTTAGTTCTTAGGAAACTGGGATGTGGTTGATGATTTTCAATGAGATCGACTTCGTAGCTTTGCTAATTCCTACATCGTTTAAGAAATATTAATTCTTTGAACTCTGTAGGCTGTGTATCGGTTAATTCTTAGGAAACTGGGATATGTGGCTGATGATTTTCAATAAGATGGACTTCGTAGCTTTGCTAATTGCTACATCGTTTATGAAATACTAATTCTTTGAACTCTGTAGGCTGTGTATCGGTTAATTCTTAGGAAACTGGGGTATGTGGCTGATGATTTTCAATGAGATCGACTTCGTAGCTTTGCTAATTGCTAGTTTACAAAATATTAACCCTTTGAACTGTGTAGGCTTCAATATTGTACTAGTTTCACGCAGAAGCGATGCTATGTCGCCGGTTATTATTCCGTAATTAACACGTTGAATGTCATACGGGTCACCGTTGACCAGCAAATCGAATTACTATAGTTCACTTGATTAAAGGATGATTGTTTGGAAACATTTCTATATTATAAATAATCATACCCATTGCGGTGATATTCAGTTTGAAGAACGAACGATGATAATCCAATTCAGTCAAATGATTTAATATTGTATTTTTTCCATTTTGTGTAGTTTGCTCTATGAAATCGTGGGGCGTTCAATGTAATTTCAATTGAAGCTGAATTCTATCAATTGCTCAATTAACATAAAAAAGCTACATATCCCGTTTGAGTAATCAAATCATCAGTTCACCTTAGTCTTTCAAATACGAAAATTTCATCGGAAACGCCATTCGTCTGCAAAGGGTTAACACGCTTCCTCTGTTAACCCTTGCTTATGAAGATTCTTTGAACTCTGTAAAACCTTCAGCAGACGAAACTCAATTCTATCAATTGCTTAATTAATATAAAAAAAGGAAGCTACATATCCCATGGCGTTTGAGTAATCAAATAATTAGTTCACTTTAGTCATTCAAATATGAAAATTTCATCGGAAACGCCATTCATCTGTGAAGCTTCAATCAATTGCTCAATTAACATAAAAAAAGCTACATATCCCGTTTGAGTAATCAAATCATTAGTTCCCCTTAGTTTGTCAAATACGAAAATTTCGTCTTTCGTTAATTGCTCCATTAGCAGCCATATTCGCACATTCATTCCCCAAGATTTTATCCGAGACGACAACTCAGCGGCCATACTTTCGGCGTTATCCCGTGAAGAGCGGTAGCTCCGTCAAGTCGTCGCAAAGACGTCGCGAGGCGTATATACCGCCGTGTCTCGCACACGGACGCACCGGAGACGCGGCAGGGCAGTCGGAAGGGTTCGCAGTCTGTACGGGGGCGATGTAAATTTACGGGGTGACGGTGGACACGGGGACCGAGCGCATAATTCACTCGAGCGCATACGTGCTCGGCCGTGTACACGCGTTCACTCTTCCACAGGCGCGCGGCGCGCACGCACGCACGTGCGTGGCCGACAATGAGGAGCCGCGAGCAAGCCGGAGAGCCGCCTGCTCCCGTAACTGGCATTAAGCGACTGATTTATTATCTCCACCGGGGCGAGTTTGCGAAACGCGGTTTGCACGTTGACGCCCCGGGATCGCCGGGAACGTCGGATCCTCGATTGCGTTGATCCCTCAAAGTTGGAAAAAGAATCAATGTACATAGTGAGCGTGTTGGAATTAACCCTTTGCACTCCAGAATTCTTTCACTGGATCTCAGCATTTTCTAATCTGATGCAGACATTTTTTGAAATTGACTCGAAAAGCATGTACATTGAGGAACGAAACTGTTTCCAATTATTATGTGAAGTTTGATATTTAACATTAAACTTTATAGTTGTGTTGTGAAGTCGATTAGTGACAATCTACTTTCACTTGCCACAAAATTAAATCTGCTAGTGCAAGAAAATTTTCAAATCAATATACCCAAAGTTAATCAATTACTCATAGCTACTACCAATTCATCTTACAGAATAAAAATTATCCGGAGACATGGATTACATCCTCCAATGAATTATTCATCGGATTATTCCGTGGAAATGACGGAAAACTCTGGGATCCGATTAATTGAATGATAAAGCGGGCAGTTTAATTTCGATTTAATCGCCGTGTGTTTTAAGCCTGTTATTCGGGGAGAGTCGCAGTAGTTGACTTCAATTAGAAGTTTCGAGCGGGCGATGTTACATCGACCGCGTTCCGGTGTTTCTACTTAAAGAGGAGTTTCTATTGGCACGGACGAGTCCGGATGACTATTGTTATCGACATGACCATCGCGCAGAGGGTTAACAGGATCCGAGTTTACCGCAGCAGTGTAATATCGAGTGTTCATCGGTGCACGTCACACTGGCGCGGGGCCGTTGTTTCAAACGTGTCGCTACACATCCAATTTCCGCGTCAAGATTTCATGCATAGAATAGTATCATCGCGCGCACCGTGGGCTAAAACAATTACGTATTCAACAGAGACGTGATAAATTCATCAGCCTAGTTTATATTTACGCTGTCGGGTGTTCGCCGATTTATACGGCAAATGCTTGATTTTCTTGCTTTACGTTTCAGTTCTCAATGTTAATATTCCTAGCGACCAAATGACTGGTCTTTAGCGCAACTTATATTTTTTAATATAGAATCAAGATAATAGCCAATTTGACAATATACGAATATAGCTTCTTTTATTTAGAGGTATACAATTTACATTTTATTCGTTTCCACCGTTTTACAAATAGGTTTGTCGATTGTACGTTTCCCACACACGTACTTTTTACATTTTAGACAGATTTTCTTAGTCTTATTGCTTGTGCGATATCTTATTTGGCACGGTTTCCGTTCGCGTGAACCCGTACTTGTATTTGTGACGGGTGTTGCTTGATTTTCTTTGCCTAACTCTAGTTCTTTTCGATATTCAATGGCATGTTCTTCTGCCAATTGAAAGAAAAATTCCTGCCTCGAAATTTCTTCTCCCGTGGATTCTTTCTATAAAATCCATGCGTTTATCCCGGCTAAATCTGGGATATTGAAAAACACCTGTAAAGGCCATCTCCGACATTTAGATTTGACCGAATTTACCGAGCCGATAGGCGAGCGAGAACTGCAAACGCTTGGAAGTACCGTAAAGCAGTCCCTGAAAGGCACTTTTTGGCTAAAATGATGCCGCAACTGCATTACCTTTCGTTTGCAACGACTTTATAGCTTCGGAATCGAGTCTTCGAGAGAATACTATTACAAAAAGATATAAATCGTTCTACCGGTCAAGTGACCGGTCGCGGTAGGTAAGACAGACTACAAATTTTTCTCAGAAAATAAACAATAAAAGGAGTGCATACTGAAAAATGTTTTATACATGTATTTTAGGAAAAGTGAAGTATAAAGGCGATTAGATACATTATTTATTAACAAATGAATTGTCTAAAACAATTTAGAGTGAGTGATCTATTAATAGATCACTGAGACTTAATGGGTTAACACTAGAACTCCTCGATTTTTCTTTTGGGATTGCTGAAGACGTACGAATATCTTTGAGGAATAACTGAAAAGTTAATTAAGTAATACCTAAGCTGAAATTTCAAGCAATTTAGATCTCAATAAACCCACGTTCCTAGTTTTGGCAATGAATTTTTCAAAGGTCAACTTAAGTACTCGATAGATTCAGTGTTCACTGAGAAATTCCTAAAGAAGTTAATTAAGTATAAGGCGATTCAATTATGTTGTCTATAAGAAATTCTAATCGAAATTTTAATAGCAGTCATTTGTCAACTTCAATTACATAAGTTGATGTTACGTTATTTTCATTTTCAATTTTCAATGTGTTAATATCGTTGCACAGGGAAATTTTAATTGCGTCTTGCTGTTCCTTAACTATGTTTGTCTTCTGGCAGAGCGCGCAAATAACGGCCCGATAAATTCCGCCGCCTTCGCGGCTCCTGGAAAATGGCGGCCACGCACGGGCAAAAAACGTGTCTTGGAGCTCGTACATTCAATTAAAATGCTAATTCCAGTGCGACACCGTGAATCTGCGCAACGTCGCGTACTTGT
Source organism: Nomia melanderi (assembly GCF_051020985.1). Lineage (NCBI taxonomy): Eukaryota > Metazoa > Arthropoda > Insecta > Hymenoptera > Halictidae > Nomia > Nomia melanderi. The sequence goes on along the minus strand of NC_134999.1, from coordinate 24,229,022 downwards.
CTTCGACGCACTGCCGTTTGTGGGAACTAGTCGCATCGGGAAAGTTCGAGGTTAGCGGTAGTTACCATTTTGTTAGGGAAAGAGGAGTTTGTCATCTAATTAGTATTGTAATTCTAATAAAACTCTAACAATAATTCTTGTAATTTTAATAAAGTTCTAGTAATAATTATTGTTGCAACTCTAATAATAGTTCTAATAATAATTCTATAATATATAATTTTAATAATAATTCTTGTCATAATTCTAATAAAATTCTACTAATAATTCTTACCACAACCCCAATAATAGTCCTAATAATAATTCTACAGTCCTATAATATATAATTACTCTATATAATTACTCTATTTGAAATCATTGATTCTTAATTACACTATTATCTAACCTCTAATGTCACTAAACATTCCAATACACTATCAATTTTCTTATTCTAATCATTTCCAAGCAATTTCGAAACTTCAGTCAATGAATCTTATTAATAAATCTAAAATATTCCAAATAAACAATAAATGAATGATGCACGATGACGGAAGAATATTCTGGAAAATATGCAAGAGAAAATAAAATATCAATTCTCTTATTCTAATCGTTTTCAAGAAATTTCGAATCTCCAGTCAATAAATCTTATTAATGAATCTAAAATATTCCAAATAAACAATAAATGATGCATGATGGAAGAATGTTCTAGAAAATGTGCAAGAGAAAATAAAATCGACACTTTGGCAATGTTGAAAGTATACGTTTCTTATGTTAATTAAAATGTTCATCGATTTTAATTGGCGATTATAAGATTGTTATCTTTCAAGCGGTGATACGCATTCATCTTGCTCTATTTCGATATCACGACATTACGTAACGGTTGTATCAATTAAGATCTCGACGACGATACCATTAACGAACCCAATTAATGCGGCGACTGTAACATTAATCGCAAGCACAATACACACCGTAAAGCACACGTATTGAGATGGTAATCTCTAAGCAATTATTAAAGTGAATAGAGTGTGATCTTCATCGGACGTATGTCTTATCACCTTAATGAAATTAGAGTAACTGGAGCACTGTGTAGTTAGACTGGTGGTTGCTAAATTGTACTTTCGGTTTGATGTTAAAATCGAATATTTAATGTCGGGGTAGGAACTTGTAATTAGGTGTAATATATGAAATATTAAGATAACTGTTAATTGAATTCATAGTGATACAAGCTAATTAGATATAAAATATGGAATATTAAAGTAATATATATAGATTGTATTCACAGTCATAGAAATTAATTCTCTTCTAATTAGAAATAAAATATGGAATATTAAAATAACTGTAAATTGAATTCACAGTGATACAAACTAATTCTCCACTAATTAAAAATAAAATATGAAATATTAGAATAACATCTATAAATTGAATTCACAGAAATAGAAATTAATTCTCTTCTAATTAGAAATAAAATATAGAATATTAAAATAACTGTAAATTGAATTCACAGTGATACAAACATCAGTAAAATCATTTCACAGGAAATTATAAACTTCAGTCATTCTAGTGTGATCAATGAAAAGAATCGAATGATTTATACGCTTTGATGTAATACAGTAAAATTATAATCTTAAAATTATAATCAAAAACTATCAAGTACAAAGGAATAACAACTAATCAACCCAAATTAATCAAAAACCACCTAATCATAAATACAATACTCAATAAAACATCAATCGAAGAACATCATCCACATCTCCTTAAGAAGCTTTCAACTAATTAACCCAAAATAATCAAAAAACACCTAATTAAACATAAAATCCTCAACGAAACATGGATCGAAGAACATTATCCACATCTCCTTAAGAAGATTAACATTAATCAACCCAACATAATGAAAGAACACTTAATTATACATAAAATACTCAACAAAACATCGATCGAAGAACATCATCCACATCTTCTTAAGAAGCTTACCAACTAATCAACCCAAGATAATCAAAGAATACCTAATTATAAACACACCCAGCAAAACACCAATCGAACCAATCCAAGCACACAGCCACAAAAGAACCACAGCCACCTTTGCGTCGAATAATTCCCATTCAAGTGTTTACAACAATAGCAACACACGCAGCGAGCGACGCGTCGAATAATTCCCGTGCAAGTCTTTACAACAATAGTAACACAGCTGCGTATCGATTCGCGGCCTCTAAAGGCGGAACAACGGTTCGAGCGATCCACTCCCATTGATTCCCGGTAACTTCTGTTCGCAGTTGCCGGAGTTCACCATTATACCGCGGGGCCACCGGGACGGAATGTTTTATTCGCGTATAGAAATTCCCATGCGAACGGCGCGATCCGCGAGCCTCCGCAAAGAGAAACAGGCCGCGGCGCGATTGTCTCCGCGAAGCCTGGGATCGGCGCTGTGGTATAATTAACAGGTTTACGGGCATTTATTGTACAGTTTATTGTATAGTTTGTTCTATTGTTGCTGGGGAAGCTGACATTCGTTCGTTTAGATTTTGGAAATTGGAGATGTGGAAATTGACAAACAGGAAACGTTTGCCAAGTAATTTTTATAAAATTCAATCTGCGTCGAATTCACGCGTTCCGTGAATCTAGTGTTAAACTATGCTGTAGCGAATTATAAATTCCTCTAATGTAATAAGATAATAAATGTTTGTTTCTGCTTTTCCGTGGTGTTTTATTGATGATGGTGGTGGCATATGGGGAATATTTTGTTTGGGTTTCTTTGAGTTTTTGTTTGAGTTTCTTTCGGGTTTTTTTAGGCAGCTTGTGAGGTTTTAGTTTGTTTGTGATTTGTTTGGTGTTATCTTCTTGTTGATAATGTAGGCTCATGTTTCTTTGTTTTATTTATAAGTTGTTTATAGTAGATTTATCAATTTATTTGTGATAATACTAAACAGAGTTGAGTGTTCTCTTGTTGATGGGGGTGGGCTATGGTGAATATTTTGCTTGAGTTTCTTTGGCTTTTTGTTTGGGCTGTGTGTGATAGGTTTGGTGTTATCCTCTTGTTGATAATGTAGGTTCAGGTTTCTTTAGTTTCTTTGTTTTATTTATAAAGTTGTTTGTAATAAATCTACCACTTTATTTGTGATAATACTAAACATAGTTAAGCATTCTATTGTTGATGGTAGTGGGCTCTGGTGAATATTTTGTGTAGGTTTCTTTCCTATGGATTATCTTGAGAATGGTGAGAGCTTCTCATAGAAAAAGTTGAAAAATCTCTTCAATTTACGAAATTGAAAAATCAGTATTATGTACAAGATTATAAAAATCTAAATTACATATACTACAATACATTACAAATACAAAACGATAAAAATTAATATTACATATATTACAATACACGCATCAATTTTGCCAAGAAGAGTCTATAAAACTCACCTGCAGACCACACGAATAATTCCACTAGCAATTTCCACAAGTAACGTTAATATTAACGCGCCACATAAGTGTACCAGTGTAAAGATGAAGTTTACATTTCGCGTGAAAGGATGGCGAGCTCGCTGGGATTATGACACGCGCGTGACTTTGTTGCACTTTTTGAGATCAGGAGTTTCTGCACGCGTTCGTAGTTATTCAACATTTTCATTCGTGTATGATCTGTATTCGTTGCCAACAGAGCTGCAAATCCTAATTTAAATATTCAGACACTTTTCACGTCTTCATAAAATGTACAATATATTTTACATGTTTATAGAATAAAATTAACACGAGCTACTTAATAGAATTTGTATTGTCGTGAACATTAATTTGACCTTATTAATAATTTTACCTAATTTTGTGGGTAACATTGATTTTTCAGTAAATAAAATTGATTGTTTAATTTTGTACTTAATATTTGTATTTATAATATATTATAACATATGGAATATTGATGTTTAAATTTTGTACACTCGTTACGAATAACTTCTCTACTACTAATCTCTAATCTGCAGAATAAACGTAAAAAAAAAAAAGCATATCGTTTCTTTTTCTAAACGATTAACTCGTGACGAAACTTTCGAATTCAAATCTAAACGTTCATCAATCACACAAATTACTTTCGATAACAAACTATAATACAAAGAAACCAAAAACTCAACAATAGTACTTCAACTTCTCCAATCAATTCTACTGCATCGAATCCTAAAACCTGCCAATTCAAACCTCTCTCCAGTCACTTTCTCCACTCACTTTCTTCGAAATTACGTTCTCGAAACACGACAATAGCGTAAAAAAGCGACAGTTTCTCGTCGGAATGCAATTCGGCCGCGGCGAATCGAATTGGAGCGACCGCTGCCGGCGAGTATCTCGGTCGAGCGAGTTTCCCGGCGAGACGAAGAAAGACAGGTGTTCTAATGAAGCCGGAGCGGGGCGATGATGAATTTTTCAATGAGACGATCCGCAGTCCCCGGCGAGCAGATCGGAAAATTCCCGTCGATAGGTTACACGGCGTTCGTTTGCGGAACGTCAGCGACACAGCGCGGCATTGACGGAGGCAAAGGGAGTAGCAGAGAAGGGCCCGGGCTCGTATTTACTTGGAGTGCTCGAGGCTTTCACGCGACATGCCCGATATAGATACGTGTTCGAGCGGCAAAGCACGTTCCCGGCGATTCTTTCGTGCGCGTCGCACGGCTTTCTCGCTCGAGCGCCGCTAAAGCGATACGTCGGAGTCGGGAAGTCGGGCTGCTGCTGCTGCTGGGGACCAGAAATCATTCGCAGTGATACCGTGCGAGAGATGTTACGGTAAATATTGAACGAGCGGAGGGACTGACGCGAGCCAACGAGACGTGATCGATTAACTTGTTCTGTTTCCTTTAGAATTCTGATCCACTCTTTGTGAGAATTTCTGTTCATTGTAACGATCTAACTCGTTCTCCATTTTTTCTGAGCATTTCTTCAAATTCTTGTGCTTCAGTTTGTAATATACAGGGTCGATGAAGCAACAGTCGAGTATCTTCGAGAATAAGTTGTTCAATACGAGACATTATATGGCGGAACTTTTATTTTTCCTCGACACTCCAACTTGAGGTGAAAGCCAACTTTCTTTCAAATGCAATGACGCGTTTTTTTATCCACCGTCGAATAGTGCGTTTCAAGACGAATTCAACGAACTATGAGTCAGGGTCATTCAAGGTCATTCAAGGTCGAACTTGCAGGGAAATGGAGAGAAGGCGTGATCGTTTTCTTTGTACTTTAGCATGCGTTCAAAATGATTTGATTGAAATTTCAGTGAAATTGATTGTTGTAAATCTTGAAATACAATTATTGAGCTTTCGATTTCTTTATATAGTTCGTAGTTATCGAAATTAATTTCTTGAATAATTCCTGAGCAGATCGTGTGTGCTATAATTGCAAAAAATGAGCAGTTCGTAAATTCTTTTAAAATTATTACAAAGGGATTGGTACTTATTTAAGAAATTATTACAGAATTTGATTTAGTAATAGCTAGACTGAAAACTAATTGAAATCTTAATGAATACGGTTGTAATATTTGCAAAGGAATTTTGGGAAGTGCTCGGCGGTTCTAGTTAAATGGCCGGTGTAATGGCGATCGGCGCTGCGGCGCATGGCGACCGGCGCTTGTCGAACCTTCAAATTCGATGATTTGTTAGTATTCTTAGATTTCAAATAGAATTTAACAAAAGTAAATGTCATTCAATTCTTCGAACTCCGAATTGAATATTATGTTTCTACTCATAATCAGAATGCTTCTAAATAAACGTGGAATCTTCCACGTTTCCTAACGAATTAAAGACACCATAAGACGAGTGGCTAAATTGTTGATTGGAGAACGCAATGTGAAAGAAGTAAGCAGCGGAAGAAAGTGGGAATGCTGAAGGATGGATTAGGAAAGTGAACTTGTTAGCCATGAGATCGTTCATTTGGTCAAACGTTGGAAGTTCTGAATGAACGAATGAATAATTAGCTGCAACTACGTTAGCAAAACTGGATTACGTTGGGTGCCGCGCGATTTTGCGGAAGGTACACAAAATAATGTGATCGGATTATGTGATTGAATTACGTGGCTACTATTGCCAGTAATTGGCAATGTGTCGACGCTATTTCTGCCATTGGTGCAAAAGACGCCTGAAATTTTAACCTGAAACTATTCCAAGCAAAATTCGATTGAGGAATCATTGAACTGAGAAAATAACTTACTTGGAAATTTCAAGTACACAGTAGAAATATTATTAATTAATATTCACGTGATCGGATAAGCGAGAAACATAATTCAGCTTAAATGTCGATTTTTCGTGACTCGGTGATATTTCGTTGATCAGGAATCCCTATTTCAGCCACTTCGGGCCAGCAGCAATCTACTTAACGAAACCCTAATAAGGGCGCGCGGAAATTCCGTGTTTCAAACACGTAGCTCGCATTCCTGGGAAACCGCTCTTGGTAGACCCGTCAGGCGTAGCCAGTGGAAGGCAACCTCCGATTGGCTACCAGCGCTCGGCACTTTAACAAACTGCTGTTTTAAACTAGCGAAAAGTTCACAGGGTCAGACAGAATCTCGGAGGAACAACGTTGGGGTAGTTGACAGTCGAAGTCAGTTTAAGTGAATAGACGTTGAATTTAGGGGAACTGTCAGTTATTCTTTGCATACCCTATTTTTAGATAGTAACATAATAAGTTCGAAGAGATCAGCAATTATAGTTTACTTTGAATTTAAAGTATCAGTTATTTGGGGGTTTGCATGCTCTATTTTTAGTTAGTAACATAAGTTCGAAGAGATCAGCAGTTGTACGTAGTTTACTTTGAATTTAAAGTATCAGTTATTTTGGGGTTTGTATGCGCTGTTTTACTCAATAATGAGTTTCTTAGGAATCAGTCAGTAAGCAACGAGAATCTATCTGCTCGGTTGCATATCAATTCTTACGTGATATTGTACGTTAATTCTAGCTAAGGTCGTCTTAACGAGAAATCAGCAATTAAACAGAGTCCACTCAAAATCTAAAGAAACAAAACATCGCTGATTCCGTGTTGGTAGTACCCTATTTTCCTCAATGACAAGAGTTTCTTACAAACCAACGAGTCAGTAGCAGTATACACTAATTCTATCTAAGATCTGTACATAACAAACTCAAAAAATCAGCAGTTAAACACAGTCCACTCAGAATCTAAACGAACAATCACTCATTCCAAGTATACATCCTCTATCAATTTAGCACTGATAGTTCCACAAGCCCAGAACAACAATCTACACGTGTCCAAGCAGTCCATTCAGAAACCACAGTCCATCTAAAGAAACAATCACTCATTCTAAGCTACATCCCCTATCAACTTAGCACTGATAGTCTCACGAACAACAAACACGTATCCAAACATTCCTCTCAGAATCCAAACAAACAATCGCTCATTCCAAGCTACATACCCTATCGACTTAGCACTGATAGTCTCACGAACAAATACGTATCCAAACATTCCACTCAGAATCCAATCAATCACTCATTCCAAGCTACATCCCCTAACTTGATACTGCTACACTCATCCATTCCTCTCTCCCGATAACAGACAGTGCTCGCATCGAATGACAAACCTCCGACGAAAAACGGTCATTGCATTCGAGGCATCTCGGCTGTGGCCGGGAGAACAGTCTCCGCGCGGGTGACAAGTATCGCCGTTTCTTTGCCGTAAACGCGGAATGTCCTCCATTCCGCAACCGCCCGCGGTCCCGCGCTTACGTCCGCAATTCAACGTTTTTAGCACCCGCCGCGTATTTCCCCTCGCCGGCGATAAAACAGCAGTTCAGCTAGCGTACTCGCGGCGAACAAACCTGCGCCTTCGGACTCGCGCGGAGGAAATTAAACGATTCCGACCTATTTACTCGGACCTGCCGCGTAACGAGTCGGTTAACACTCTCGTCTGCCCGCTCCTCAGTTTTTAGCGCGCACTTCATCCTCGGGCGAGGAATTTTGAAAAATGGCTGTTGATCCGGAGAGAGATGTAGAGAAGATGTTGAGAAGAAGTGTCATGGAAGCATCATTTATGTACCACTCACACCTTCGTGACAAAGGTGAATAGGAATGATTATTAATTAATAGCTACCGTTTCAAAGATCGTCTGTATCTCATCGAAGAATATTGAATATTTCTATCGAGAAACTTTTGAGTGGTTAATTACGGAATAACCAATGACATTAGATAGCTTCTGCCTAAAACTGCCAACTATTCCATCTGCGATTGACTAGCAAAGAAGACATTTCCAAGCGAAACGGCGTTTTTCCGCGAGCTGCGTAATTACAGTCGCAAAGAGTGTAACAAGGCTGAGATAATTAGAGGCTGCTTCCTATGATTTGTTAGAACGAAGCTGATCGCGCTAGTCTAGCAAAGTGCGGAAGTAAACTTGCTGCTTCGTTCCAGGCAGCCAACTAATCTTAACGCTAACAAGAACACACGTTCTTGTGCCTTATCCGCTTGTCCGATACCGAACGCACACACGCAGTTAGCGGGCCCGTGTAACGGCGGAACTTCGGCGACTTTGTTAGGCAACTGAAACATTGATCACGCAGTTCGTTCGCTGAATATCCTCTTTGTCGATCCGTTAATTAAACTCGGAGAATACGGGATTTTTCGGTCTTGGAAATCGGTGGATATTAGTTGAAATATAATCAACGATCGCCGAGTTAGGTTTAGAGAGAATTAATTAAACTCGGAGAATACGAGATTTTTCGGTCTTGGAAATCGGTAGACATTAATTCAAGTATAATCAACGATCGCTGAGTTAGGTTTAGAGAGAATTAATTAAACTCGGAGAATACGGGATTTTTCGGTCTTGGAAATCGGTGGACATTAATTCAAGTATAATCAACGATTGCCAAGTTAGGTTTTGAGAGAATTAATTGAATTCGTATGGGATATAAACTAAAGAAACTTGAATAGTATATATAATAGTATAAATTGTATATAATTTCATACGTTTGAATAGGAAATTAGATATTTATGAATTATATATTATGTGATGTAATGATATACAATGATATGTGATTGTATGGCATGCAATGATAAATTTATTAATAGGAATTGTATATGATTTCATATGTTTGAGTAAGAAATCAGGTATTTGTGAATTATATTTTATAGGATGTAATATAGTAATATAAATTATATATTATATGATGTAATATAACGATATACGATGATACGCAATTGTATGGTATGTAATAATAAATATATTATATACGATTTCATATTTTTAAGAAATCAGATATTTGTGAATTCTATATCATACGATATAATGATAATTGTATGGCACACAACGATAATTTCATGTATTTAAATAGAGAATCAGATATTACACGATGTAATATAGGTAATATAATCTATAATGCATTATAAATAATACATAATTGTTTAAGTTATCTCTAGATTTTCTATAGCAGCGAGTATAGAACATAACCACTCCAAAATACGGTCTCCCGAGACGCGGCCGCCATGTTTACGGCGCTCTCGCACAAAATGGCGGATGCACGCGGTCGACACTATTCTCCAAACCTTCGCAAACACATAAAACCCGTCATCTCACGTTATTAGAACGTTACCATTAAAGAACCAAGTTCAATAAATAATAATTAAAAAATCATCATCATCTGGTTAGGTCTTGGTTAGGTCTCCTTTAGATCTTGGTCTTTGTTAAGTCTTGATCTTGCTCCTGCTTAGATCTTCTTTAGATCATAGTCTTAATATGGGTCTTGCTTAGATATTGGTCTTGCTTAGATCTTCTTCAGATCTTGGTCTTAAGCTTGATTCTGTCCTTTATTAAGTCTTCGCCTTTGTTAAGTCTTGGTCTTCCTTAGAGGTCTTGATCTTGGTCTTGCTCAGATCTTCTTCAGATCTTGGTCTTAATCTTAGTCTAATCTTACTTTTGTGCTTGATCTTGTTTAGCTCTTGGCCTCGATCAACTCTCTACATCACTTAAGACTTGATCTTGTTCTCGCTCATCTCTAGATCTTATTCTCGCTTATCATTACTATTAAACACAGATATGCTTACATAGATATGATTATCTCTGGATCTTCTTCTCGCTCATCTCTTGGTCTTATTCTCGTTTACCATACCTATTAAACACAGATATGCTTACATACATATGATTATCTCTTGATCTTCTGCTCCCTTATCTCTCGTTCTCCAAAATCCCCTATCTTCTCACACTCACCTCAAAAAAATCACCTATCTAAAAACAAAACCTACCCCAAACTTAAAACCTTCCATCTCTCCAGCAGCAACCCACACAATTCCATCTAGAAAAGATACATCGCCCAAAAGGTTATCCATACCTAAAAAAGGTCGGACATCCCATCATCGAACCCCGCATTTCAGCACGCGCACGACTGTTCCCGAAATTCCCCTGCAGATCTCGCATTTGTTACCGCGCGGAGATCCGAATGGCCGATAGGTAATCGCAGAGGGAAATGTACATAGCGCGCGATAACTTCATCGGGGGTGCGCCGGTGGTCTTCGATCCGACCCCGCTACGTGTAACTCATCCATAACCCGACCCGAAGCCAAGCACGTGCCCCGTGTAAGCAAATAACTAGACGAGATTCGGATATAAAGTGCCGCCGCCTCCGTCGCCGACGTCGCCGCCGCTTGTCCTCTCGACGACAATCCCCAATCGATCCAGGAGATTGTTCGAGGAAGTATTGTCCCCTAAGAGCCAGCCGCTGGTTCGATTGATTACGTAACCTCCGCCGTAACCTGTAAGCCCCTGCAAGCTTTAACCTTCGCCGGGCCGATTGCGAGCTTTGCGCGCCGGAGTTTGATGGAACGGCCGGATTAAGCGACGGTTGTGTACCACGGCCGAGCGTGGACGTCGATGGATCGCGCAAACATACCGACGCAACCCTATTCGACGCTTCGAAAAAATGATAGCGTACCTTTCCGGTGACCTTTGGAAAAGCCCTAAAAGGAAAAGCTCGACGCGAACGCATGATAGGCGACGTGTCGCGATTTATTTGAGACGAAACCTAATTACGACGTATCAATGCTGTAGGATTATAGGAGGTAGTCCTTTGAAGTCGAGTCAAATAATCAAGTTTAACAGCAGGATCAAGGCCAAGACCTAAAGAAGATCAAGACCAAGATCTAACCAAGACCTAAAGGAGATCCAACCAAGACCAAGCCCAAAATCAAGATCAAGACCAAGACCTAAAGAAGATCAAGACCTAAAGAAAACCTAACCAAGACCAAGACCTAATCAAAACCAAGACTGATTTCCACATTCCCAGATAACCTCTCATAGACAGTCCCTATCTTTTTGGAAGATGTCAATATCCCATCGTAATATCATGGTGAATCTATGATTTCCTATTTCACTAAGTTCCCCGAAAACAGACTCCGCGCATTATTCAGACCTTGACACGTTCCAGTAGTCTGACAAATGACAGAGTTCATTCCGCTTGTATGACACGAGACAAGTCATATTTTACACGTCTGGTTTATAGCGGATGCCATTCTCCTCGGAGAATTACAACTGAGACACGATGTGTGCGACTAAGAAACTTTGGTCTCGTCTCAGATACCAGTTCTAACTCAGTGTACCTACCGATATTAACCAACAGAAACAATGCTGTGCAAGCAACGCTGGTTAACAATTTATTACACCTGTTAAACACAGATATGTACATTAATTTCGTTTATTGATTATTTTGCAGACCGATGTTGATATTGTTTGATATTGTTCTGATATAATTCTGCATATAATTAACACATTGCGTACCGCTAACGAGAAATCTCGTTTTTATATGAAGACACTTAGTTATGCAACTTCGCTAATTACCACAGCATTGAAAAAATATAAAATTTGATTCGAATTGATTATCTATTTAAAATATGTTACATAACAATATGATATCTGAGTTTTTCTATGTATTGTGATATAAGTTGACCTCACTGAAATTTGCCATCCGCAGAATTCAGTTTTCTGAAAATTAGCCGGTACGCAATGTGTTCAACCTCTGGTTCTGCGCGCAATAAAATAAAAATGAGTATATTTTAATGGAAGATCAAAGCGAAACAAAGAATTACATGTTTACGTGAGAAAATAAAGAATTCATGAAAGAATTAGTATAACACAGTTAACTGGTTAACAATAACCACCGAATTGCTCGAATTGACACTCCTGAGTTCATCAGTTACTGACAATTGATCATCTTGCTTTACATGCTAGATTCTTCAGAAACCCACCACTCTATGCAAAATGATCAATAAACGAAATTAATGTACATATCTGTGTTTAATAGGTCTAATAAATTCTTTACCAGTTACTAATTAATTTTAATTATTACACTGAAAGATACACAACACATATCGAAACGTTTTTCTTCCAAAATTGCTAATGATGTCTTTGAAACATTGATGATCTTGTTACTTTACACGCTAGATTCTTTTTCAGTTACTAATTAATTTAACCTATTGCACTGGAAAACGCACAACTCACGTTGAGACGTTTCTGTTCCAAAATTGCCAATGATGTCTTGAACCTTGATAACCTTGCTTTACATGCTAGATTCTTCAGAAACGCATCACTCTACGCAAACTAATCAATATACCAAACTAATGTACACACCTGTGTACGAATCATGTACAATTCCTCTTACTAAATTCATTATTACATGCCAATTACATATTGTATACCATTACACTGCTTCATACAACATATTACATTACTTCCTACAATACATAATTCCTAAATATCTAATCTCTCAAACACACAAAATCATGTATAACTGTGAGAATGGATGTATTCGAGTGATGAATGTGTGTGCAATAGATGAATGACGCAACTGTGTGTGTGAGCGCGTTTCGAATGAATGTTCAAAGCATTGGAATATTCTAGATTATATTGATTTCCTCTATACGTTAATAATGTTCACTTTTTTTATAAATCTAGAATATTCCAAATATATGTGAAGCTAATGCACGGTGATGTAAGAATGTTCTAGAGTGTGTGTGAGTGATGCAAGAGCATCCGAGTATATAAATAGTGTTTTATTGTGAGTTGTCAAGAAATAATCATACTGTTTCTAATAAAATTCTCTTTCTCCTACATAACAAATGTACCATACACGCCATACAACCACATACCGCACACCATCGCACCACGCTCCACCACTCCCACGCAAAAACTCGACACAGAGACCTCGACATTCCTAAATCGGTGAAACACGCATCGATTCCCTGTTATTTGGTGCGCCCATGATCGTTTCATTCGGAACAGAGAAGATTAAGCAGCCCTATACATGATTCATACGATCTTCTTCGTTTCCCTGCTAGCAGAAATTACCTCGACCCGTTTCCCCCTCGGGAGGCAATCAGGTCGAAGGGAAAAAGCGGCGATCGCTAAGTAAGATTTTTCTGTTCGCCGATTCTTCGGGGGAGAGGCATTAACCATCGGGCCAGTCCTACTTTCGCTCCCTCGTTCACGGAACGATGGTTTTATATTCCCTGGAAACGTCATCGCGCGCATCAATCTCTTCCTTAACGACCCTCGTTTTCCCGCTGACCGGCTCTTTGACGTCGTCCCGGGAAAAACGCGCGGCTCCCATCGATCCGCGAATTAAGATCGAATGAGCACGAGGCCGGCAGATGTACCAGTGTTCAGGATTCTTATCGCTGCAGGACGTGGAATCGATTTGGAACTCGGAATGTTTACGCTTTGCACTCGAACGTCTTCCCATGGAAATCATTTTCTGTGTGTATTCTTCGATGTTAACACATTGCATACCGGCTAATTTGCAGAAAACTGAATTGTGCGGATGGCAAGTTTCACTGAGGTCAACTTATATCACTATACATAGAAAAACTTAGATATCATATTGTTATGTAATATATTTTGAATAGATAATCAATTCGAATTAAATTTTATATTTTCTCAATGCTGCGGTAATTAGCGAAGTTGTATAGCTAAGTGTCTTTATATGAAAACGAGATTTCTCGTTACCGGTACGCAATGTGTTAAGAAATGGAGATGATGGATCAAAGATGTTTTATTTGAACACTGGAACTACCGACCTCATTTTTTCCAGTTATTCGACACATAACATGCTTTTCTGGAGAAGTAGCGGGGAAACTGATTTACACGAAGATAATTGAAGCGACTGTCTCAATGATTACTGTTGAGGTTTTTACTGAACAATTTCAAAAATTTAACTGATCAGTAGTGTTAACTAAGTAAACTGCGACGAATTTTTATAGTGTTTCCAGTGAAAACGAGAAATGCAACGTTTCGGTCTGTGTTCCTTAGTAGAAAATTTGGATGTGTAAAGTCTAAAAATTTTAGGGTAGTTTATTGAAGATTCTAAAATATTTTTGTGTACCTGTTGTTCGAAATTCGCCGGATACATTCCCGAAATTTGCATGTTATGAGAGTTACACCGGCATCGACACGCTGATGCTTCTGTGCCACGTGCTACACATTACCATGATGCACCTTTTTTTTCACTTTAATCCTTTTGGTCTTATATTACTTGTTCTCTATTATATGTTCTATGAATTATCGGCTATTCCATTTATTCAATAACATTACTAAACAACGAGTTCCCATGTAACAGAGTATCAAACACGCAGATCACTAGATTCACGTTTACTGTATTTAGTATTTAAATTTATTCTTGAAATTTATCTCGATTTTGGAATTTCAGGTTGAAATTTCGACGATTGGGATATATATTTAAGATATTTTTATTGTTTTATTTAGTTTTTTGTAGTGTTATGTAGTATTATATGGTTTGATGTAGTTTTATATAGTATTATATGGTTTTATCGAGTTTTATGTAGTTCTATATAGTTTTATTCAGTTGTATGTAGTGATATATAGTTTTGTATCGTTTTACATGGTTTTATATGGTTTGATATAGTTTTATAGAGTTTTATAGAATTTTATATCGTTTTATTTAGTATTATATGGTTTGATATGATTTTATATAGTTCTGTCAAGTTTTATATAGTTTTATATAGTTCTGCCAATTTTTATACAGTTTTATACAGTTTTGTCAACTTTTATATAGTTTTATCAATTTTTATATAGTTTTATATAGTTCTGTCAAGTTTTATATAGTTCCATATAGTTTTCCATAGTTTTACATCGTTTTATACAGATTTATTTAATCTTATCGAGTTTTATACAGTTTTACATAGCTTCGTCAAGTTTTATATAGTCCCACATAGTTTCACACACACATATCACACAACGAATCACAAGAATTCCAAAAAATTCCCATCACAGCAGAAAAACCATTGTAAAACCACCGAGATCGATCGATCATAGTGCAGAGATCCTCGGGAGTAACTGTGTTCACCCCTCACGATCATAATTTCGAGGAATTCCCGACTTTTCCCCCGTGAAAGCCGGAATAATCCGAGCGTTAACGAGCGGCGAACGGTGAAAGAGAGGTAAGGAAAGGGTTGATGAATTGGCGATCGAGCCGTCGTTAATAGGCGCGCGCAATAGCCTCGCATTTGACTCGAGGGGTTAGACTACTAAAAAGAGGGGCGGCCAGACAGATTGCCGGGTATTCTTAGCATTACGATGTCACAACGGCGTTCAATTAGCGTTCGTTAGGCGGCTCCAGCCACTGAGCACGTCCTCGACGAGAGAGTAATTAGCGGTATTAGTCGAACGAGCCCCGATCGGCGAAGTCTCTCCCGTTGGAAGTCGAATAATGGAGCTTACGTTGGCAATACGGGTAAGCCACTTATAACTGGACTCGTGTCTAACCATTTACCTGGTCATTCCGCCGGGGAAACCGTCCCCATTCTGCGCCGCCACGTCGCGTAACGGTTTTTCCCTTTGTTCGCAGCGCGGAATGTTTTGATGTCGCGTGGAATCGACGGAATACGCAATAGAGATCGTTGGTTTTGTTTGGATTTTTGAGGGAGAATTGTAATGTTTTAGGGAGATTTTTATTGCGAATGATTGTATCATTATGCGAGTATGGGTGTTTGTTGATATTGTAATGTTTATGCTAGTTTGTTTATGTGTGTAGATATTGTGAAGTATATGGAGCGTTTCAAAATTTCAAATTACCCCTGTGTGACATATGTGTAATTTTTAATATTGTATTTTTCTGATATTTATTATAATGTCTTTTCAAGTAAGAAATCATATATTTATGAATTATGTATTATAGGATGTAATATAGTGATAAATTTATTATATATGATTTCATATTTTTAAGAAATCAGATATTTATGAATTATATATCATATGATATAATGATAATTGTATGGCGTACAGCGATAATTTAATGTATTTAAATAGAGAATCAGATATTACACGATGTAATATAGGTAATATAATCTATAATGCATTATAAATAATACATAATTGTTTAAGTTACCTCTAGATTTTCTATACCAGCGAGCACAGAACATAACCACTCCAAAATACGGTCTCCCGTGACGCGGCCGCCATGTTTACGGCGCTCTCGCACAAAATGGCGGACGCACGCGGGCGACTCTATTCTCCAATCCTTCGCAAACACATAAAATCCGTCATCTCACGTTATTAGAACGTTACCATTAGAGAACCAAGTACTACAACATTAATTGCATGGAAACTTAATTAAAAGAGACTTCTATGGTGAATATATTACAAAATTAGTAACGTTAATTCAACAACTGTAGACAAAACCCTGAATTCCACTATTCACACATCGAAAATTGCAAGTTAATCCGCAGCTGAGTTCCTACAAACTTTCACTTGAAAACTAAACACAACTACCATACAAATAATAAATAAATAACAAACCATTATTATTATTATTATTTATTATTATTATTATTATTTGACCTGCACATTAATGCCAGTTCTATTCATACAACATTAGAATTGAAAGTTACCAATCGTTGCTAAGTTTCTACAAACCTTCCCTCAAAAACTAAACACAACTACCATACAAATAATAAATAAATCATCATCATCATCATTATTAC
This sequence comes from Nomia melanderi, assembly GCF_051020985.1. Lineage (NCBI taxonomy): Eukaryota > Metazoa > Arthropoda > Insecta > Hymenoptera > Halictidae > Nomia > Nomia melanderi. The sequence continues at coordinate 24,212,106 of NC_134999.1, read as the reverse complement.
TGTTTTACCTGCAAACAAATCCCATCTCCACTCATACATTACAATCAAATCCAAGATACCCACGAAAAAACTCTCAACATCGCAATCGCATCGAATTTTGAACCCTTCATCAATTCCACGTCTCCCATAAAGCTCTCCCATCACACTCGAACTCCCATTGTAACCTCTCACACGGTATCGTTCACACCGCGAGATACTTCGCTCAGCCCGCAGCAGTAAACGAGTCGGCGAGCTGTAACACGGTAAATTACGACTCCGCTCCGCTAAAAAGGGAGTCGCTCTCGGCCGCGCGGAATTGTTCAACTCGATTCGACTCGATTCGAGACACCTTCCGATTGGTCCGAGCTACTTCCGCCGGCGGACGGCGAAATAAAATCGGGAACATCGGCGAGATATCGCTCCCTCGAGGCTTTTGTCGCGCGCCGCTTCTCCTTTTATCCCGTCTCCGAGGAGCCGAGCCGGTTCCCGCGGAGTCGCCGGCTGAACTTCGCTTATATATCATTTCCGAGGGACGGTTTAAGAAGTTGATAATGCTCTTTGCAGTTCGCGACGAGAGCCAGAAGTTGCGCGGAAGCGTCGTCGGCCTCGCTCGCCGCTCGAGGACTCGTCGATCACAGGGAACGAACGGCTCTGGATGGGATCGACGTAATCGCGGGAGCTAATGGAAACGCTCGAAGAGCCTGTTCCGTTGTCGTACGGCGCTATGCAAATTGCAGAGCTGCACGCGAATCTTTCCTAACTGCTCGAGCCTTTGAGAGCGCGGAAGCAGTGCAGTTTTCTCGAGATTCGAGGCATTCATTGTTTATGCATTGGCAGGTGGTTGTGTGTTGGTGGATGGAGTGCTTGTGGTGTAGGGGGGTTTTATGGGGAAGCTATGGGGTGTAGAATTAAACAGGTTGTATTTGATAAATGAGTTTGAAGCGTTCTTTAGACTATTAGCGTTTTGATGCAATTAATCTTTTGCACTCGGAAATCTTTCGTTAATATTCGAGATTTTTTAATTAGTTATAAACGATATTCTTTTGAATGAACTGAATGACGACATGCTTGAAATAACACTTAGGCAATTAAAAGCTTTTAAAGATAAACAATTAAGGAGATAATTACGTATTAACTAGCCAATGCGAGTTGCTCCGTAAGTTTGAAAGAATGACGCGACGTTAACACGCCATTCGTTAAGCCACGCGTCCGTAATGATTTTTTTCTCGCGGCAGTTTCGTTTAAGAGACACATTGTCGGCAGCCAGTTTTCATATTGGTCACGTACGTCAAATTAAGCGGTTAACGAGCGCTTTTAACGCATTTTCCGTGTGTTCGTTGGTGTCGCGCTCGGAGGATAGTCGCGGGACTTGAGAAAAACTGGTGTTGTCGGGATCTGGTTAATAAACTGTGGCCAAATTATATTAGAAATTTAATGAGAGTGACGGTCACATGTTTCAGATATTATGATGTTAGCGAAAAATGAGTGGACAATGAGATTTCCTTATTTTAGACACAATCGACAATGAGAATTTACTAATTATGTATAGTATAGTATGCTTGAAAGTGATTAATTTTGAATTATTGGAACATATGAATCAATGTAGAATGACTGAATATAGGATTCTAAGAGTAGAATCATCGAAAATAGAAATGGCTAAAAATCGCAAAACCAGCGACACAGAAGCACATCGACGTAGCTTCGACTTATCGCGTATCGTGAAACAGCGTCGAAATATTCATAATATAAATCGTTTAGTGCTCCGAGAAATTCTGCGCGAACGCTTCTAAAGGATGTTGCCTTCTTGTCGTTGAATTAGCGTTGGTGCCCGTAAGTTTGGTATTGTAAAACAGTAAGGGAGGATCGTGTGGGGTTCAAGCTGCGGTCAGGACTTTAGGAATTTCCCAGACGCGTCACTGATGCTACTCGAGGACGACCGTTGCGTCGGAGGCGCGAGTTCGTCTAACGAACGGTAGAAAAGACGACCGCCTCCTTGCCGATCGGCAGAATAAGAAGCAACCGATCGGGGAATTCATCCGCATCGCTACTCCTCCGGCGCCACTTTAAACAGAGTTGTTTCCGGCCGAAAGGCCAGATATTTCAAAGTACGGACCGACGACGGAGATTTCTCCAGGCGACTCTTGTAATTTTGAACGAGCGCGCTCTCGTGTAATTATATCGTCACCTGTATTACCATTCGTATTATTGCACACTTTGCTGTTTAGTTTTCCACTGAATTATATGTAACTTTATACAGCGCACTTTGAATTATTTATTCAATATTTCCTGGTGCACGAACAGATACAACTACTTTGTCGTTAGTAATTTATTAGGAGAACAAATGTGGATGTTCGTTCTATGTGTATGTTCCCAAAGGTTAACGATTGATGATGGAAGAGTAACACTTATTTTCGTGTCACATTAGACGTGCATCGTCAAATATATGGCTCGTCAAATAGTTCAGTAATTAGAAAACATTGCCATATAGTTGGAAATTCATTTACTCACTGATCACTTCAATATTTCCATCAATTTCGAAGATCGAAAATACAGGATGAATGCTGGATTCGTGGAAAATTCGGTGATGCTCGCTTAAATTTCACAGTTTCGAGCATCGACAGTATTCAAGCGAGCAGAGGATAAAGGAGGAAGATACTTCTCCCAAAAATTGACTCAACACCACTTGACAAAGTAATATCTACTCCTCTGACCTAATTTCTCGCGTTAACCCTCAGCACTTTCAATGAAAATTCACTAGAAAATGATTGCACCGTCACGAAACTCGAATTTCAATGAAAACGTCTTACAAAGTTGGCAATTCTGACCTCTCTAATTCGGAAAATACACGATCCATGCTGGATTCATAGAAAATTCAGCGGTGCTCACTTAAATTTCACAGTTTAGGGCATCATCATTCCAATTTAAGCGAGCAGAGGACAAAGGAGGAAGATATTTCTCCCAAAAATTGACTCAGCACAGCTTGACAAAGTAAAATCTTGCACACATTGTCGCACACTTTGCTATTGAGTTTTCTACTGAATTACATGTAACTTTATACAGCTTCCAATTATTTATTCAATATTTCCCGCACAAACAATTGGTAAGTTTACTCCCAACAAAACCACAAACGTATCTTCTAAAATACTCTACAAAACGAAATAACACGAAACAAGCTAAACAATGCAATATTCCACCTACTAAATACCTCTCTCCCATCGCGAATACTAAAACATTCTTAAGAAACGAGTACTTCATTCCTATTCAATTCTCTCCCCTCACTTACATTTAACTTCACACAACTCATCCAACATTCCCCACACAAACTCCACAAACTTCGACACGAAATCCAAACAACAAGACCCAACGTTTAAAACTACCAGCTAAGAAAGATCGCGTAATTAAAATATCCCGGGTTAATTGCTTGTCCCGTCCTCGCGACATATCCTACACGCGCATCAGAGCCGATCGAGGGAAACGAACATTTTTTGGTCAATAAAAGAGTTCCTTTGATCTTCGTAATTAAAGCGCGACGCGGCCACGGGCTGCAGCCTTGATAATATCGCGACGTCGCGCATCCCGGTCAATTCTGTCTGCCTGATATCCGACGAGAATTTCAAACGCCCCGGCCTCTCGCTTTTCTTCGTCGGCGCGGCGGCTGACGTTATTATCAGCCGGAGCCCGATTAATGATTCGCGCGGCGGAATACATCCGTATTTAATAACGGCCGCGCACAATTCGCCGCGGCGACTCTTTAAAATCCTCGGCGCTTTTTTTTTTGCTCGGGGAAACCCTTTTCTTGCGGGGCTTTTTCAACCGCGCGATTTTTCTGGCGTCGCCATTTACTCGACGCGTCCGCCTCGCTGCGAAAATTGATCATTAGCGATCCGGCTTGACGCTTTCTGCAGGGATGACTGCAGGTTTCTGTTGGGAATGAGTTCATGGAGGTTTGGAAGCTCGATCAGGAACAAGTTCAGTTCAATGATCAACGAAGTTCTATCAAGGACAAGTTCAGTTCAATCAGGAACAAGTTTAGTTCAATAAGCAACCAAGTGCAATTAGGAACAAGTTCAGTTCAATAATCAACCAAGTTCTATCAAGAACAAGTGCAGTTCAATCAGGAACAAGTGCAATCAACAACCAAGTTGAATCAGGAACAAGTCCAATTCAATGAGCAATCAAGTTCAATTAGGAACAAGTCCAGTTCAATCAGCAACCAAGTTGAATCAGGAACAAGTTGAACAAATTGAATAAGGAACAAGTTCAGGAACAAACACAGAAAACCTCCATCATCAATTCCAATCAATCAACCACTCACTCATTACAATCCTTCCACTCCCATCCCTATTCCTCCAACTACCAAAAACCCCTCATCCCCACCCATTCATATCACCAGTAATCACCATCAACTCCCATCCAAAGCCACCAACGAACATCCTACTCAACAAGCTTCCAGAAACTCCTCGCAGGTGCGCGTCGCGAACCATCGAAGATTACGTTTCCCTTACTTAACAAAAAGTTCCTTAAACAGCGCCGCTTAAGCCCGTTCCTCGCGGGGTCGACTGAATAAATTTCATGATCGCGCGACGCATTTCCATGAAAAAGCACGGGATACACGTGGAACGAGGCGACGCTAGCGCGTATGCTCCCGTGCGGCGGCGCTGCCATAAATGGTACTCCGCGTTTCTACATTTAAAATGAGCCGCGTTTTGCATAATTGCGCGCCGATCTACCCGCACGTACGGCTCACTAATACATTTCCGCGACACAGCGCCTCGCGCAGTTTCGCACTCGGGAGCCGGCGAGAGGATATCGGGAATCGAAGGACGGAAACTATCCTTGGCCGCTTTGCGAGTTCGCGGAGAGCGTCCTTGAGCCACTGATCTTTATTCCATTTTGGTAGAGGAACGTTTAAAATTTTGTAAGCGTTATTAGGGGTTTTTATTTTATGGTTGTGGTCGAGCTCTGAATTTGACGGGATTTTTAAGTAGAAATTTGGAATAATCTGGAATAATTCTTGAAGTATAAATGTACATTGGTTTCAATTATTGTTTCAGTGAAATCTGTACATTGAGCTCTGAATTTGACAGTATTTTCGATTAAAAAATTCGTGATTCCACTAATTGTTGAAGTATAAATATTGTATATTGTTTCTAATGATTATTTCATCGAAATTTATCCATCGAACTCTAAATTTATCAGTATTTTCAATGAAAAGCTTTATGATTCCACTAATTCTTAAACCGTAAAGCAATCTACTATTTCTAATCATTATTCCATCGAAATTTATTCATCCAGCTCTAAATTTCTCGATATTTTCAATTAAAAAATTCATGGTTCCACTGATTTTTAAACCACAAAGCAATCTGTTGTTTCTAATGATTACTCCATCGAAATTTATTCATCCACCTCTGAATTTTTCAATATTTTCAATCAGAAATTTACAATAACACTGATTCTGGAACTATAAACCAATGTACACTGATTCTAATCAATATTTCATCGAAATTTATCCATCAAACTCTAGATTTTCCACTACTTTCTATAAAAAACTTGATAATTCCTTTAATTCTTAAACTAATTAACCAATCTACTATTTCTAACGATTATTCCACGGAGATTTATCCATCGAACCACCGAATTCGCCGTTATTTTTAAGCAGAAATTCGCGACGCCGCTGATTCGCTTTTGTAACCATTCGGAGGTCGGTTTTTGTTTGGAATGGGTGACGGGTTTACCGGTGGTGGTTTGCCCAGGTATGTAAGCGCCATGCGGTCGAAACGCGGAATTTCCGCGCGGCCTTTATTGGGGTTATGGTACGTCAATTGCTATTGAGTTGGAGTGGCTAAAATGCGCATTCTTAATTGAACGGAATTCTCCGGGCTCTCAAAAACAGCAAACATCTGCGACCGTATCGTGGACCCACGGTTTACTAATTCCTCGGATAAACGAATCAAACAATATAAACGAAATATATGAAAATTATAATAGAAATATTTGTGAATGCAAAAGATACTGTTTATCACATTAAAATTTCGAAAAATCTGAAAACATCAATATATCAGATTTCAATAAATTCTATGAACATTCTTAGAATAAAACAAATAAAGCTATAAGTGTTTGGAGAACTAGAAAAGATACTATTTATCCTATTAAAATTTCAACAAATTCAAAAACATATATCAAATATTAAATTTCAATGAATTTTGTTAACAATCTCAGTTGTTTCTCCCAGAAAAAAAATTAACCTATAAATCCTCGAACAACTAGCAAAGATACTATTTCTTCTATTAAAATTTGGAAAAATCTAAAAAAATCGATATGGTCTTCGAAGCGACTCGATAATATATGTCAATATATCTCAAATATTAAATTTTTATGAATTCTATTAACATTTTCAGTTGTTTCTTCCAGAAAAAAAAACAAATAAAGCTATAATATTAAAGAAGAACTAGAAAAAATGCTATTTATCCCATTAAAATTTCGAAAAATTCAAAAACATATCAACACATCAAATTTCAATGATTTTTATTAACAATCTCAACAATTTCTACCAAAAAAAAATCCAATAAACCCACAACTCCTCTATCAACCACAAAAGAATACTCTTTATCCCATTAAAATGTCTGAAAATCAAAAAAAATCGATATTGCCGTCGAAGCGACTCGATTCTCGTTCCGCCGGCAAGTAGAGCGATCAATTAATACGCGGCACATGTATCAATTATGGAAAAACGAATTGGTTCCCGGACCGTTCCTGTATCATGTTCCGTTAATTTCAGCCGAAGAACAATATTGTATTTCGACATCGAGCGCGATGAAACCTTTCATCGCAAAATCCGGAAATATTCTCACGTGAGTATTAGCTTCGCGTGCGCAACTCGTAGAGCGCACACACACACACATGATCACTGCCTAATGTGATTAATATTACGTAATTCTATATGAACATACTCGGATTATATTTGGAGAAAATTCGGAAATGAATGCATTCAGTCGATCAACGAATTTTGACGTTTTTTCTGCGTTGTTGAATGAAAATTCGTTTCTTTGGAAGCGAATGGTGTAATTTTATTTGATTATGAGTGTTAATTCTTTTTTGTTTTTGATGAGGTTTGGATTTATTAAGAGAACGTAAGTTGATTATGAATTTTTATGTTTTCTTTAGTTGGTTAACAAGAATTCTTTTCTTTCGAAGCAAATGATATAATTTTATTTGATTTTATTTATTTGATTATGAGTGTTAATTCTTTGTTTGTTTTTGATGAGTTTTGGATTAATTAAGGGAACCCTGTGAGTTGATTACGAATTTTGATGTTTTCTTTAGTTGGCTAACAAAAATTTTTTTTCTTTGAAGTAAATAATATATGGTTTTTAAATGTTACGAGTATTAACTCTTCTTTCTTTGGTTTTACTTAATTTTTGGGTTAATTATGGGAACCTGAGTCGATCAACGAATTTTGACGCTTTATCTGTGTTCTGAACGAAAATTCCTTTCTTTCGAAGCGAATGATATAATTTTCTTTGATTACGAGTATTAATTCTTCTTTTATTTTTACTGAGTTTTGAGTTAATTAAGGGAACATGAATTGATTAACAAATCTTGACGTTCTTTCTGCTTTCTGAACGAAAATTCCTTTCTTTCGAAGCAAATAATATAATTTTCTTTGATTACGACAAGTATTAAATCTTCTTTCTTCGGTTTTACTCAGTTCTGGTTTAATTAAGAGGGAACAGTAGAATAAATTTTGACATTTTCATTACGCGATTAACAATAATTCCTTTTCTTTGAAATAAATAATATATGTTTTTTGAATGTTACAACTATGAACTCTTCTTTTGTTTCATTCTTATTCAGTTTTTGTTCAATTAAGAGAAAACAGATGGTTAATCAACGAAGTTTTACGTTTTCTCTAAGCAATTCACGAAAATTCTTCTTCTATGAAATAAACAACATCTATTTTCTAACTATTACAACTACAAACTCTTCTTTTGTTTCATTCTTACTCAGTTTGGTATAATTAAGAGAAAACAGAGCGTTGATCAACGAATTTTCACGTTTTCTCTAAATAATTCACGAAAATTCTTCTTCTCTGCAATATATAACATCTATTTTCTAACTATTACGACTATGTACTTTTCTTTTGTTTAATTCTTACTCAGTTTTGGTTTACTTAACAGGAAACAGAGGTTGATGAACGAATGTTAACGTTTCCTCCGCGCGATTAACAGAAACTCTTTCCCTGCGAAACAAGTAACATCTGTTTCCATTATTGCAACGAGAACAGACGCTTCCTCCTCCGTTTTCACTCAGTTCTGGTTGAACCGAACAGTAGAGAACTCTTTTTCCTACCCAGAAAACCTTGGAAACCTCGGTTGATACCGAATATCATGAAAATTCCGTAGTACTCACTTAGATTCTCAAATACAGAGCTGCAGGAAACGGAAGCTCACCTGAAACAGAAGAAAAATAAGGAACTCAGTAATCTGAAACATTTTGCCACTGTATATAAATAATGTATAAAATGTATTATTATAATAATTATATATAATACAATTTATATATAAATTTGTAATATAATTTATATATAAATTTGTAATATAATTTATATATAAATTTGTAATATAATTTATATATAAATTTGTAATAAAATTTTACTATATGTAAATGCTATTTCGAGTAGTATTAAATAAATTGAATTAATCAATACCGATAAATTCAGAGCAAGCATAATAATTAAATAAATACTGCAACTTCATTAACATTTCCAACAAAAGTACATGATTCCATTTTGTACGATTGAAAGCATTTGTATTTCCACATTAATTAATATTAAATTTCAAATATATGGTTCATCAAATAGTTCAGTAATTAGAAAACACTGCCATGTAGTTGGAAATTCATTTACTCGTTGATAACTTCGATATTTCTATCAATTTCAAGAATCGAAAATACACGATGAATGCTGGATTCGTGGAAAATTTAGTGATGCTCACTTAAATTTCACAGTTTAAGGCATCAGTAGTACAATTTAACCGAGCAGAGGCCAAAGGAGGGAGATATTTCTCTCAGAAATTGACTCAGCTTGACAAAGTAAAATCTTGTACACATTGTTGCACACTTTTTCAGTTTTCTACTCAATTACACATAACTTTATCCAGCTTCCAATTATTTATTCAATATTCCCGCACCAACAGTAACTTGTAATAAACAAAACGCGATGCGTTAATAACAGCATCGCATGGTACATAATAAAATTAGGTGAACTGCCACTGAAATTTCGCAAACCACTCAATCTTCATAACTTGCCCGCGCTGCTCGCTTAAATTTCACAGATTCAGGCATCAACAGTAAAATTTAACCGAGCAGAGAACAATGGTTGCACACTTTTTCAGTTTTCTACTGAATTATACGTAACTTTATCCAGCTTTCAATTATTTATTCAATATTCCCACATAAATAGTAACTGATACTTATAATAAACAAAACGCGATGCGTTAATATCAGCATCGCACGGCACATAATAAAATTAGGCGAACTGCCACTGAAATTTCGCAAGCCACTCGATCTTCATAACTCGGCGCGATGTTTAACCCTACTGGAGCGCAGAATAAAAAAGTTCGGGGACGAGAATTTGATCGACGAGGAAAAGCGTCGTAGTTTCGAAAATGAAATTTCATTACCGGCGGAACTTCCGACATTGCCGGGAAGTTTTTGAGAAAGTTTTATGCACTCGACGAGTCCATGGACCACATGAAACGAGCCCTCGACGACGTGCAAAGCGGATATCAGGCGGGAGGAAAGGGAGTTTCCCCGGGAATTCATCGATGCGAGCGCGTCGATCGAATTTTGTTTCCATTATTCGCCGACTGGCAACGGAGGACAAACAAATTGATCAATTCTTCGTTGTCTTTCGATTAGTGGATTTCAACCTGTAGTTTCTATTGGATTTAACCGAAAGTAACAAGGTTCGATCATCGAAATTTAATATTCTTCAGTAGTTCACTATTCCTACCGCGACCAGTCAAATGACTGTTTTTAAAATTTCCATTAGAATTTATAAACAACGTAATGGAATCACCTTTATGCTTCAAGACTTTTCCTGAAATATATGTATAAAACATTCTTCAATTTTTTGTATTTGGAAAACCAAGGAACAAATGATTAATTTAGTCATTATTTTATTACTGATTATTATTTTCATTACTGTCCCTATACCAGTGAATTCTTGAGATCGCGCTGTTTAAAATGAGCCCAAACACGATGGGAATCGGACTAGTTTCACAAATTCAATGCAATTATCGAAGTTAAAGGCGCGTTTCCATGAAATCGAAAAACTAGTCCGATACGTGTCGTGTTTGGGCTCGTTCTAATCGGGAGAATCTCAGTAAATCAATGGTACGGTATTTGCGAAGGCAAGATAGGAATTCAGTGTGAAATTTTCATGACTGAGTGAATCATTCAACGTGTCAACGAAAAATAATTCAACCCTCTTCCGCCTCGAAACTCCGCAGCCTCTCAGAACTCGGCTTACTCGGCTCTAAGCTCGCGGCGCATAATCTTCGCGCAGCTAGCATAAATTGCTAATCTACTTACGTAGGTAGCAACGGAAAGTTCCAGGCGACGTTGTAAATTCGTTAGCAGAGCGGAACGTCCGTTCGACGGGCGGGTTCTTCGGAATCTTCCGCGGATCCCGCGGCACGCTCCGGGGAAACAATTTAATTTCGCTTCGCGTGCGTGGAATTTCGCCGCACTTATATATCGGGTTTCATTGCCGGCACGGTCAGAAGTCTCGGCGAGGAGGATTCGGATAAAATGGTTAGCTTCGAGCGTAGGCCGGCGTTTCCATCAAAAACTGGTGCGGAATACGCGAACGGCACGTGCCGTCTACGAACCGAGTCGCGCTGTTATGTTTGAATCGAGGCGATCGCGTTTAGAACCACGGATCATGGCGACTAAGCTTCCGTATTTAATTAGTTAACTGTGGAATTTAGTTGGAAGAACCTCTGGTTCTGCAATAAAATCGAAAAATAGAGCGTGTACTCGTCGAACGCAGGACGAATGCACGTCCTTCTGTATTCTCCTTCCGTATCGTTCGATTTTAATCTTTTATTCGTTTCTGTGAGCTATAATTTACTTGTATTTGCTTGTATTTACTTGTATTTACTTGTACTTGATTGTACTTGATTGTACTTTGCTTGTACTTACTTGTGCAAGCTTGTTTTAGTTTGTACTTGCTTGTATTTGCTTGCAATTGCTTGTACTTACTTATTTTAGCTTGTGTTAGCTTGTACTTACTTGTATAAGCTTGTTTTAGCTTGTGCTTGCTTATATTTGCTTGCACTTACTTGTATTAGCTTGTATTAGCTTGTGTAAGCTAGTTTTAGGTTATACTTGCTTGCATTTGCTTGGATATGCTTGTACTTACTTGTACTTACTTGTATTAGATTGTTTTAGCTTGTTTTAGCTTGTTTTAGCTTGCTTTAGCTTGCATTTGCTTGTACTTGCTTGTACTTGCTTATATTTGCTTAGATTTAGTTGAATTTACTTTTACTTGCTTGTACTTATTTGTACTTGCTTGTATTTGCTTGCATTTGCTTGTACTTGCTCGTACTCACTTGTACTCACTTGTACTCACTTGTACTTGCTTGTATTAGCTTCTATTTGCTCGTACTCACTTGTACATACTTGTATTTACTAGTATCTACTTGTTCTTCCTTGAATTTACTTCAACAACTTCGTATCATACCTAACACCTCGCACATCACATTACAATGCCAACTAACTACCAAAATTAAAAAGAATCAAATTAGACTCACCGACTGAACAAACTCATCCTTCACTAGACCATCATCAGTTTTCCCCATTTCCAACACGTCGACCTTAGTCCCCTCTAATGACGCACACGTCACAGCCCGCCAATCAACCAACCGGAAATCGAGTTTCCCCGAAACTCTTCCCGAAATTCGCCCAATGCGCGATCTATTCGTAATCAGCACGTCGTTTGTTTAGCACGCTTGACGAATTAAAAGCAACAAGTAATTTTTCACTTGAAACATCCTAATTAAAGCTTCCCGAAGCTTCGTTTATGACATACACGGAATTTTTATGGCTTCTCGTAAAGTCATTTAAGACTAGATCTACCTAATTTCTAAATTACTAGAACTACAATAACTAGAATAACTAGAACTACATTCCTAATTTCTTTTTATAGAATCACCGAGAAGGTACGGATGCTTCTCTGAGAAATCGTTAATGAATCTAATTCAGCAATGCTTACCTTAAAATATAAATCGACTGAAATCTTAATGAACGCAGTTCTCAGTTTTATCAAGAATCTTGGAAAAGTCAGTTTAAGTGCTTGGTAGTCCTAGTTGAGCATTTAAAACTGATTGTCTCGAGAATGAAGCTTCTTTATCTCCAATTCGTCTTTTCACATAGAACCACCTTCTCGATTCTACTCCCAATGGAATTACCCTGTATAAATACTGAAATTTATAGGTTCCTTCTTTGTTTCCCGGCGTTCCAATCTGCCTTTTGGAAGTTCCAGCTGATTATTCAAAACCGATCGTCTTAAGAACGAAGCTTCTTTATCTCCGATTCATCTTTTCACATAAAACCACCTTCTCGATTCTACTTCCAATGGAACACCCTGTATAAATACTTCAATTTACAACTAAAATAAAACAGCCGCAATAAAATCAAATGTCCAAGTTGTCCATTTCTCCAGTCCGAACAAGCATTACTCCAACATTTGAACGTAAACTTTCCGATTTCATCCATCGACAGACAGAAAAACGTTCCACCTTCTTGTTTGCACTTCCAAATGGAACACCCTGTATAAATACTTCAATTTACAACTAAAATAAAACAGTCGCAATAAAAGCAAATGTCCAAGCAGTATCCATTTCTCCACAAGTTCCAATAAACATTACTCGATTACTCAAACGTAAACTTCGAAATTCTGCGATTTTATCCATCGACAGCCAGAAAAACGCAGAAAGCAACGCAGTAATCCGTTACAGATCGGCGCACACATCTCCAACAGGTTCCTTCTTTGTCTCCCGGCGTTCCAATCTGCCTTTTGCGCTTCCTCATCGTACACCTGTCCGCGGGAGCAGGTAGGTACGCGCGCTCCGAGCAATTTGCACGTATGAAATACGACTCCACGGTTATAACTTACTGGCTGGGAGCGAAGCGGTCTTATTGCTTCGTCGGTTTGTCGTATTTCCCGGCGTTTCCCGGCGACACGCCCACCATCTCGTTTGCCTGCACGTCCGTGTAACGCGCCGCGCGCTCCGAGGATTGTCGCGAAATTTCCATACGCAGCCCGCCGGGAACGACGCCAGCGCGGAATTACACCTCCGCCCGCTTCCGAGCGCGTCCACTCGCGCGGAGAACACTCGCGAACGGTTCGCGGCTCGATTTGTGGAATCGAACGTCGAGTTTTTACTTGGATCGTTGGTCTGCTTTCGTTTTGGAGCGCGCTTTGCGAGGATTGATTTATTTGGGATTGAGGTTTGGTGTGAAGATCACGGGAGGTTTTGATGATTAATTGACTGAGGGACTGATGGAGGGTTTGTGAGTTTGTTTATGAATTTGTTCTTGATTGGAGGTTGTTGGTGATGGCATTGAACTTGTTTCTGGTTCGGCTTGTTGCTGATTGAAGTGAACTTGTTCCTGATTGAAATTAGTTGCTCGTTGAACTGAACTTGTTCCTGATTGAACTGAACTTGTTTTTGATAGAGCTTGTTCCTGATAGAGCTTTTTCCTGATTAAACTTGTTCCTTACTGCACTTGGTAGAGCCTGTTCCTCGTTGAACTTGTTCCTCATTGAACCTGTTCCTCGTTGAACTTGTTCCTCATTGAACTTGTTGCTCGTTGAACTTGTTCTTCATTGAGCTTGTTCCTCATTGAACTTGTTCCTGATCGAACTTGTTCCTCACTTCACTTGGCAGAGGTTTCAACTCTCTATCAAAACCCTTCCCTACTCTTACTGTCCCCTTTCTTCTGCCAATCCTTCTCCCACTTATTCCCAAAAACAGAGTAGTGTCTTAAGGGCGGTTTGTATCTTCAAAAATATTCTACTAAAAGCCAACCCCGTATCACCCCTAAGCAACGAACAACATTTTTCAATTGTTAGAAATCTTCGTCACGAGTCTCACTCATTCTACACCAAGAGCATAACTATTCTAAACGACATCTCAATTTATTGCTAAAAAAGAATCACATCTTCTACTCGCAAATATGAAACCTTTGATAAATTATGTGGGAATGGATGTATTTGAGTGATAAATGTGTGTGCAATAGATGAATGATGCGACTGTGTGTGTGAACGTGTTTCGAAAGAATGTTGAAAGCGTTGGAGTATTCTAGATTATATTGATTTTCTCCATATGTTAATAATGTTCTTTTCTTTAAGAATCTAGAATATTCCAAATATACGTGAAGTTAATGCATGGTGATGAAAGAATGTTCTAGAAAGTGTGTGAGTGAGACAAGAGCATCCGAGTATATAAATAGTGTGCGTGTTGTTTCATTTAGTTAGTGTTTTATTATGGGCTGTGATGAAATAATTATACTGTTTCAAATAAAATTCTCTTTCTCCTGCAATTATTCCATCAAATGCTGCTCGCATTATCATTAACAATTAATATTAACGATAATTACGAGGAGGCTCGTGCTCCACGTCTTCTAGATACTCACTCCGGCAGACTCTTCGCAGTACTAGGCGAAAAAAAATGCGCCGGACGCTTTCAGCTTAATTAGAGCCAGTTTTTAATGCCCCTTGCTACAAGGTCCACTTTATTGGAAAGCTTTTTAGAAGGTAATAGCAGTAATAGGTACTTACACCGTTGACAGCTGGACAGAAAATGAGAAAGGGGTCGCGATCGAAAAATTCATGCCTTTGACCGATCCATCCACTAATTAAATATTATTTCGTTTGTTTATCATTGTGTCTCTATTATTAATTGAATTTAAATATGTAATAAATCGTTATTATTATTACATGTTCATCTAGCTGAATATCGCCGCAACAGAACAAGCGTAGAATTTCTACTGAATTATATTCAATAAAACATCTGTTGCACACGATTGTAAGAAATCAGAAGATCAAACGTTAATAAACCGGAAACTGAAGAGTCGAGATTGTTCCCGACGATTATTTTATCTTCCTTGTATCTTGTACATACCACAAAACTTCGTTCGAAGGTTGCCGAGAAGATGAAAGGGTAGAATTCAAGTAGAAGCCGATTGAAAGAACGCGAATTAGCACTTAACTCCGTTTTAACCTCTTGATATACGATTTCTTTCTTTCGTTATTAAAAATTTATTGAAAAAAAAAAAACAAAAATCTCAGGCATATTCTACATCTACGTTTGCTCTAATATTAAATTAAATTTATAATTAATATTCATGTTCGTTGAATTCTGTTTGAAATCCTTGCCACGAGTCTGACACATTGTTATAAGAGAGGTTAACTTCATTAACTCCTCATTGTTCCTGAATGCCTCCGCGAGGTGTTTATTGAAAAAAGAGCTACTTTAACTGCTTCAGCGTCAATAGTTGTACAGTTCTGAGAGTACACTTCCGTGTTTCTGCTCTTTACCGCAATCCTTTGAAGCCGGGTCGCGCTATTTGCTTAACAAAAGAATTTCCGCGCCGCGAGAGCGGAACACCTTTCGCCGTTTTCATTTGGTCGAGAATTCGGCGAACCAATGGCCATAGAAGTTTCTTGTTGCTATTATGCATGCCCGTTGTTCGTTACAACTTGACGTTTCATCGAGTTTCCCGCTAATTTTTCAGTGCGGTTATTAATTTTTCATCGCGATACCGACGTTCCACCGAGCAGTGCCAGGTGGCCGTTTTTCGGACGAAACTAGATAACTCGAAGTGCGAGCGATGGAAACGAATAGTTTAGACGAATCGCGCATCGCTGAATCGAGTTCTTCGATGGTTTGTCTGAGAAACTGACGTTTTTTGAACCGTCGCGAAAAGGGGAAGTCGGGAGCCATTTCGAGCTGTCGACAGAATTTCAGTTTTCTGGACGAAACTCGGTAACTTCGGAAATGCGAGTGATAGGAACGAATGTTTTGGACGAAAGTTGTGAGGTATAGAGCTGAGCATATGGTGGTTATGTTTTTGTTCGCGTTACGGGGATGCTGCAAAGATTTCTCGAGGACAATGGGCACTTCGCGATGTAGGTTCCAACGATGTATAAATAGACAAACAGGACTTCTTCGCATAAAATTGTTGTTCTCGATTAAATTCATTCGGTATAGTAGGAACTGCTCAGCAGCACATTGGGAACCTCCAATTTGCGAGCGAACGGAGAAGAGATCAGTCTAAACGGAGAAGTCACGGCGAAAGAACGGCGCGTCAACGTTGGATTTCCATTTGTTATATTTCCCAGTGAACCAAGCGTCGGCCAACTTCTCCGAAGAGCGAGAAAGCGACGCAGCCCGCGGTGTTCATCTTCACTTTCCATGAAACTATCAGAAACCAGCGTCGGAGCCCGTTAACTATTATTTTTCGCCCCAGGAACTCCGATAACTCGAAGTGCGAGTGACAGAAACAAATAATTCAGACAAACTGCGTATCACCGAATCAAATTCTTCGATAATTTTCTGAGAAACCAACGTTCGAACGAGGCAAATGATTCAATCGCTCGGACAGCTCGTGTGTCTTTCCGCTATTATTTAAGCAATCGTATAATCTTTCGTTTTCAAAGAATCTCCGTTAATTCGTGTTTCGAGTGACGCATGAAATGATCCGTAAGCAGCCACCCAGCTCCAGCGGTGGAACCGCGACGAACAAACGCCGGAAACCAGGTCGATGTCTGCGAATATTATTCGCGTTTTCTCGGAATTTCTCGCTGAAGCCCCGGCGTTTCAACAAATCCCGAAGTTCGTTGCCGAGCGTGCTTCACTTCGCTGGAATAGTTGGAAGATAATCATTTAAGAAGCTTCGAACTACTCGCGCAGAACGTTTTCGTTCTCTCCGACTGTTGCCGCGTGTTCCACCTACGCGCTGACGTTTCACTGATCTCGAGTGCGTCTTACGTCCGTTTTACATTTTTACTTAACGAAATTGCTGTTTTCGCACTGGACCTACTGCTCCAGTGGAACTCACGTATTTTGGAATGCTTGTTTCGGAGGTGTTTGAATTTTATGGGCGTTTTACGGGAGAAATGCAAGGGAATTGTCTGTTCGACGTGGACATTTCATTCAAATGAATCTTCAAATATATTCAAAGATAATAGATTAGTGATTTCTTATTTGGTTCATGGGAATGCTTGCATCAATACGCAGTTTCGAGCATGGAGGATTTACTGGAATGTTAGTAATTTTATTAACGAGATTCTTCTGTTGTGGAAGTTGTTTTAATATTGATGGGAATAATGTTTATTAACTTCATGGTTTATTTATTTTCGCTAAACTCGTGTAATATTCTATTATCAACAATTTGGAAGAAATGCAGGAAATTTTGCATTCTGCTTGAAATGGAAGTTTCGTTTGAAGATAACAGATTGATAATACAATAGTTTCTTTGCTCTGATTAATATGCAGCTTCGATTATGAAGAATTTAACGAACTTTCAGCATCCATTTTATTAACGAGATTGCTCTGTTGTGAAAACTACAAGCTTGTACATTACTGTAACAAGCCAATCATTACACTCGAAAGAACAAAGAAAAGATCTCCAAGGAAACTCTCGCGTCGACAGCCGTGCCGGATAAAACCGGTTACGCGAAATCAGGCATTGAAACTAATTTAACGATAATTCACAGATAAACTAAGCGACACAGCTATTTTAGTTAAATATTAGTAATACAAAGTTGAATTTCGAATACTAAATATTCTACTTCATAGTTTTGCTGTGTCAAAACTAAGAGTCAATTCTCGAGCGCAAATGGTTGAGTCAAGCTTGTACATTACTATCATAGTGGGAGTATTATTATAGATAGTGAAAAGGAGGATCTTCAGTAATCGAGAACTAGGAATAAATATATGTATTTGTAGTATCTAGAATTATTTAGGGTAGATTAAAGTATTGTAGGATGAATGGTTTGTTGTGCGTGATAGCGAGTCGTGTGTTGGCCTTCGTGGCATTAAGTTGTATTTTTACGTGTTGTCCATATTGTTTTCTAATTCTCTTTTTACTGAAGATCCACCTTTTCAATATCTATAATAATAGTAGCCCCACTATAAACTTGGGGGCTCGTCCGGGATCACTATATATTTAATGAAATATGGAAACAACACGGACAACGCGTAAAAAATACAACTCAATGCCACGGAGGCCAACAAACGACTCTCTCTCGCCACTCTCTTGCCACTCTTTTACAGACATTCTCTCCCAAAAATCATTCTCTCCACCGCAAGCATTCTTCTCACTCGCACTCATCACAAACGTTGATGATGACGTTGTGTAGGCCACTTTCCCTCGATCGTTTCACAGCCTGTCCTTCGCTCACATTCTTACATTCACTCTTAAAAACACCTTAACCTACGCTAAAAATTCTAGATACTACACTACAACAAACCAATCATTACAATCAATCAACATTACAATCGAAAGAACAAAGGAGAAAAAGATCTCGAAGGAAACTCGCGTCGACAGCCGTGTCAAATAAAACCAGTTACTCGAAATCGGGTATTCCCGGAGCCGATCAAATATTTACCGGAGTGTGTCCTGCATCAATTATTCAATGGCGGCGTTATAAAGCGTCCAGAGCAAACAAGCAACGGAGTGTTTAGCCGTGATGCCTGCGGCTAATAAGCGGCCGATGAAATTAAGCTGAAAGTTCGACGAATGGCCTGAAACCGATCGGATTATACCGCGGGTGCAGGCACGTGACCTGAAAGAAGGGGTGCATGGGGGTGGAAGTAGAGAGAGCGACGAAGAATCGTTCGATCGAGTGAAAATTGCAGAATTGCCCTTCCAATCTGGCCGCAATTCCCGGCCCCGGAGATCGTGTTTTACGCGGAGAGGGTGTCCGCCGGTTGTCGTGGCTACCGCTCGCCCCATGGGGTCGAGACGGGGATAAAAGGAGATGGAGCAACAGGCGGTGGATATCGACTTCTGCGGAAACACCGGGGAACAAGGGGGGAACGAGGGGGAAGTCTTGCGGGAGCGTGTTAACCCCTTGGAATATGATTCGTTTCTTAACGCATTGCGTACCGGTAACGAGAAATCTAAGTAAAATCTAGTTTTTACGTAAAGACACTTAGCTATGCAACTTCGCTAATTACCACAGTATTGAAGAAAATATAAAATTTCATTGGAATTGATTATCTATTTAAAATATATTACATAACAATATATCTGAATTTCTCTATGTATAGTGATATAAGTTGACCTCAGTGAGAATTGCCATCCGCACAATTCAGTTTTCCGAAAATTAGCCGGCACGCAATGTGTTAAGAAATGGAGATGATGGATCGAAGATGTTTTATTTGAACACTGGAACTACTGACCTCATTTTTTCCAGTTATTCGACACATAACATGCTTTTCTGGAGAAGTAGCAGGGAAACTGATTTACACGAAGATAATTGAAGTAACTGTCTCAATGATTGTACTGTTAAGGTTTCTACTGAACAATTTCAAAACGAATTTCACTGATCTGTTCTAGTGTTAATATTGCGTAAGGTTCCATTCCATTAAAATTTAGAAAAAGGAAAAGATACCGAAACTCGATTCGCTTAGGTATCCGTTAACTGAGAAGAATATTATCGACTAGATTAACACTAGCTACCAAGTTCAATTACATTTTCTAATTTATAAGCACGGAATTCTTTTAACCCCTCGATTTATAATGAAGCGCGAGGCTCGTGAATATTTCAAATGGAATTAAATAAATATGAATGTTACCGAATTTCTTTGAATTCTAATTGAATATTATTCTGTTATAAATTGTATTGTGAGACAAGATTATACGTAGAGTATGCTTCGAACTTCCCTGTTTTTTTCAATAAATTATTGCCGACGAAGTTGCATCGATCACAGTTGAAAAATAAATAGGCCATATCCTCCGGTAAATTACCAAGAAACTGATTCACCAGAATTGTGAAAGAAATTTACATTCCCTTTAATATAAACGTACAATGTAAGCATGAAAGTCTCTTAAGACTTTGACCGCACGTCACCGAAATTTGACTCGGAGAAAGGGTTGAAAGCGCTATTAAACTAATTATATTCTAATTAGAAGAATATAATTAGAAGGAAAAGAA
This sequence comes from Nomia melanderi, assembly GCF_051020985.1. Classification (NCBI taxonomy): domain Eukaryota; kingdom Metazoa; phylum Arthropoda; class Insecta; order Hymenoptera; family Halictidae; genus Nomia; species Nomia melanderi. Next base: position 24,191,894 of record NC_134999.1, on the reverse strand, counting down.
ATAAATTACGAACCAATGGACCGACACTTTCAGTCAGTGTAACGAAGTGATCTTTCGTTTCAGTCCACAAACTGAATGACGCTTTCCCATTGTTCAGAAGCATGTTAAACAGCACGATCGCCGCATTCGTCCAGCTCTAAGTGGGAACGACGAAAATAAGAATGAATAATTCGAACGGAAAGGAATGAACCACGAACCGATAGACTGGCGCTTTAAGACGGTGTAACGGAGAAGCGCCATCGCGCCGCTCGGGACTCGACAGCGACGATCGTGCGGTAGACGCGAGCTGCATTGTATCTCGTCCATGCCGGGGCTCGGCTGGCCCAGTTCAGGTATAGTCTAGCTCCGACAAGATGGCGTGCTACCGCGAGCGGTCAGGACCCGGCGGCAAGCTTTACCGCTCGCAATGTTCGAGCCGCCGCGGTCTTCAACGCGCGATTATTATTGGCGCGCGGCGAAGGCGAAAGACGGAGCGAGACGTAACGATAGAGGACAAAGTTGGCGGCACTATGGACTTCGATCTCTACCGCTGCGTCTCACTCGGTCGCACTCGGTCCCGCTTCCGTTCTTCGTTACGCGATGCGGCCAATGTCGACCGCGCGTCGAACATCGAGGCTGCCCGAACATCGCGAGTGGAAGAGTCCTCTCGCTCGGTCCTGGTCGCTCGCGGGTAGCGCGCCATCTTGTCGCCGCGCCTCGCCAATTATCGCAGGCCTGTTGGACCCGTTTGACTTTTTACACGAGAACAAGCGTCTGCCGCGTCAAGATGCTCGTCCATACCAGGGCTGGCCCAGCTCGCCGATTCCCACGCGATAGCCATGTGGTCGCTGGAGGGATTCGGCGTGCGAGTTCCCGACTGTCGATGCAGTTCACCCTTACTTATGCGGCTCTCAAGCAACGCGAGACGAGGCCGCCAGGAAATTCCGCCAGCATACTCGTTCGAGGCGCTCCTCCTTCCACGCACGTTCACGTGCATTCCGATTAATTCGAAGTTCACGAGTCTTTACGCTTAAAGTGGCAACCGGCGGAGTTCGCGTTCGGGTCTTATATCGAGTTTCCAGGGCAAAGTACACGCCGCGGCGAGTGGTTAAATCGATAGAAATGACGGTGAACTTGTCGAAAGAGCGCTCGGCTCGAACTTTTCACGGACCCGCCGACTTTATATTACATTTAACGCGCTTTGTACGTGACGCTGACAACTTGGCTTCCACGGCAAAAAGCTCGAGCCCGCGGCGATACGCGAAACTAAATTCATTTAGCCGCCGGTGTCGACTATTTCTTATTCGAATTTAATGCTCGCCGGTAATTTTACTCCGCTGCCTCCTTTTACGGGGTCCCATCGACACGTATTACCCGCGGCAGTTTAAACTACCTGTCGAAAACTCGCCGCTGCATAAGCAATTTTTATGCTCCAACGCTGCGCCTTTTAACATATGTCATTTCAACCCTTCGCCTTATAATTGATTTCGACTCAGATGTTCCTGCTTAATTAAACTGACATTAAAAAATATAACTAATATGAAACTCATATTTATATAAAACTTCTACAGAGTTCAAAGGGTTAAACATCAAATATTACAGTTTCTTCTCACTCTCAGCAAGAAACAAAAGCGTGCAGTCTGCGAAAACTTCTTTCGTGCGATTCCCTATTTCGTTGCGCGTCGACTGCAAGAGATAACGACGCATCCGCGGATAGCACGAAGCTGTAACTCGCCCGTAAATTGTCCCCGAATTCGCTTCGATGGCTACTTAGCCCCGCGGCGATTAATATGCGTCATCCGGGAGTGTTTAAATTCCGTGATTTTCCTCCGTCAGCGTTACGCGCGCGTCCGTTGACCGATGCCCGGCAATTTGTGCCCGACGTATGACGCGCGGATGGGAACGCGCGACGGGACGCTATGATATTTCTCAATCCGCGGAACGGTAATGCGGTTCTCGAGTACCGAAACGACCGTCGATGCATATATTCGCGTGCTCGCGGGACCGCGTCGTCCGTTTTAATGAATCCGCGTCGCTCCGAGCGCTTCGGCGAAGCTCCTTCCAATTTCTGAACGTTCCCTCGGAATTCCAGCTATCATACCTCGATGATTTCTTCGTGGACGCTCCGAATTCACGGAAACTCGGTTTTTAACGCGTTGGCTGGCACCGCGACTGTGACTCGCTGTGACTGTGAATTCAATCTATAGATGTTATTTTAATATTTCATACTTTATTTCTAATTAGAAGAGAATTAGTTTGTATCACTGTGAATTCAATGTATAGATGTTACTTTAATATTTTACATTTTAGATCTAATTAGTTTGTATCACTGAGAATTCAATCTACAGATGTTATTTTAATATTTCATATTTTATTTCTAATTACTGGAGAATTAGTTTGTATCACTGTGAATTCAATGTATAGATGTTATTTTAATATTTCATATTTTATTTCTAATTAGAAGAAAATTAATTTCTATGACTGTGAATTCAATCTATAGATGTTACTTTAATATTTCACATTTTAGATCTAATTAGTTTGTACACTGAAAATTCAATTTATAGATATTATCTATTAAGATTCCATTGGCTTATCGTTTCGTGATTAATAAATGTATTTCTTTGCTATTTAGGAGAAACATATCGATTCATTAATTACCAAGTATATATGTATTTATTAACTCTTAAAGTTCCTAATTTCCGTATCACGGATGTCCAATGTATCTCGCACAGTCGCGATTGTCCGATGGAACACAGTCCGATTTAAAAGGAAACTTGAAATTCCGAGCAGGATTAGCTTTGATCGCGCGAAATCTCTTTTCCGCGGTGATTCGATTAAGTTCCCCGCCGATGAGTTTCCCGTGTAAGCATTCGGGAATTATTCCCTGTACGGAAACGCGTGCGCGAACATGTTCGGAAGTAGAAACGAGGTGGCGGCGCGGAAATTCATTTTCAGCCATCACCGGCGGCCGATATAGCGTCACGGCGAAACCGGATTAATAATAAAAAAGGCGTCACTGTTCTCGAGGCCACGCGAGCCGGCGTTTTTACGAGCGAAATCATTCGGTCGCGTAACGAGATTACGGCTCGCGCAGCGCCGTCGTCGTGTCTCGTAACGCGATTAAGTGAACCGTAAAAAGATGGGGAGAATGTCGAGCGCGCGGAGTTTTTCGTGCCGGCGGCGCGATATTTCAGCGGCCGGTTCGACGCGAAAGCGATCCAGTTCCAGAAATAAATGCGGAAGTCAGGTGTAAGGGTGAATCGAGTGACCCAAACGCGATATCCATGAAATTCGAACGCTACATTTCATTTTCTCGGATTCGAGGCGAAATCCATGTTGCTTCGTGGATTCGGGGGGTCTGTAAGTTCGTACCCGTGCTAATTTACGGTGTTTGTTGGAATTTATGGGAATATTGAGATCATCGATGAGTCAATGAATTTTTAGGTATGTTGCGATGCTTTTTAATTGACAAACTATTTGGGACCGTGTTTGATGGTCTAATGTGATGTGAAAATCAGTTTCCCATCTAGAGGTTGAGTTTTCGAAATTGATGGGAATATAGAAATCATCAATGAGTGAATGAATTTTTGACTATATGGCAATGTTTTCTGATTGACAGACCATTTGTGGAATCACTGTTTTCCTTCTGGTGACAGAATTCTCAAAATTGATGGAAATATTGAAATTATCAACGAGTGAATGAATTTTCTACTATTTTGCAATGTTTTCTAATTAACAAAGCGAACGTTCAATTGTTAGCATTGAAAACTTGCTATCCAACTAATATTCTATGCAATAATACTAACTTCTCCATTCCCTCGACGTAAAGTCATCGAAACCACGTAAAACCAGAATGAATCACGCGACCGGATTCTCCAAAAGCTAAACTATCCAAATTCAAACAAACGATCCATTGTTAACGTAAAGACTAATAAAATCGGCAATCCGATCCCAACAGAATCAAAGTTATTCCCATTGATAATCGTTGCAGGCATAAATACCGTCGGCGATATTTCAGCATTCAACAGATCGGCGCGCGATAGATTAAACGCGGAAATCCATGGGACGGATCTTATCGCGCCGATTATCATTGGGATTTATTAAACAATCGAAAAGTTAGAACGACAATTGACTCGGATTTATCGGTTAGAACCGAATATATATTCGGGACCGATCGGGATCGTTCTCCGATGTCAACGACGCTCGTTTTCTGTTCGATACACCGCTGAAACCGGTAATTATCGTAATGGTCATTAAGCGAGCGAACAAATGACGTTCGTTATCGGGATTCCGACGCGCGCGCGTCAGTGTCGCCGACAATTTCCGCGTTCTGTTTACGTAATGTCGCAGTCCCTGATATCTGTGGCTGTGTTACGAAACAATCCGTCTTTGTTGCCGGCTAATAAAAGGCGCCGACGACCTCCGTCTTAATTAATACGCTTTACTCGCGCAGATTACTGCGAGGGAATTCAAAGGCACTCGGAGAAATATTGTTAAAGTCGCATGAGAATATTCTCCGTAGAAATGTTCAATGTTTTATGCTTCTACGAAGGAGATAAGGTACGATACTCGGTTAAATTTCAGTTTTGGGCGCTGGTGGAATTTAACCGAGCAGGAAATTTTCTGATGACATATCGATCACGTTGTCTGCAACTAACTTGAGGAAAATCTTGCATAAATTAGGAAGTAAGGCACGATGCTCGGTTAAATTTCAGTTTTGGGCGCTGGTGGTGGAATTTAACCGAGCAGGAAACTGAGGAAGGTATATGCTTAGCACTCGACAATACTTTTCTCGATTATTCAATATTTTCTGATGAAATATCGATGATACTTTCCGCAAGTAATAAAAAGGAATATCTTGCATAAATTAAGGGACTAAAGTTATATCAAATTTAATACTCAATTTTAATTAATCTCCTACAATTTTAATTTCATCTTCTCAAATCTCCTGCCGCTGAATTCCCGAGAACACGCCGATTAAAACGAGTCCAAACACGACGGGAATCGCACTAGTTCCACCGACGCAACTAATTAACGAAACTAAAGGCTCGTTTCCATGAAACCGATAAACTACACCGATCCACGGCGTGTTTTGGCTCGTTTCAATCGGCAGAATCTCGACATTCCATCGGTGCTATTATTTCAACGATAAATCTCAAACGATCGCAATTGAAATTTTCTTCCTTAACGCACGTTAATCTCTTAACGACGAACAGTCTAAGAAACCCAAGACTACTTTTTTACAATTTTCTTCCACAGACTTCCACAGAATCTCACCGAGCACACGTCGATTCCGCGAAACCGTTTACACACCCTCGAAATCATCGGCAACGCGGAACTTCCCCTTCCTCGTATCTTTTTCCGGCGCAGAATTTCAAGCAGTCGTCTCCGGCGCGCGACCGATTCAATCCGACCGTGCAGCTATCGCGCGGCCGCGGATTCGGATGTCGCGAGGAATCCCGCACCGACAAAGTTTCCATCATTTCCATAACATCCGGCCGGATCCCGGGTCGGTCCGCAGATTTTATGCAAACGAATCACGCGACGATGATGTCCTTTGAAGGATTCCATTCGGGAACCTGGGCGGGATTGCGGCATGAAAGCGTGTCGTTATAGAAATCCGGCCCGAAGCGACTGTAATATTTAAGCACTTCTTGCTTTTCAAGCCGTAATGACGATAGATTCATGTAAATTCATGCCGCGGAAACCTGAATGCCCTCGTCGTCCGCGGGGGAAAAGCATGAAAAATTTTTCGCCGCGCCCCGGGCATTACACATGAAATTTTCTATACACATTTCCCGAGCGACAGAGAGAAAAATTTGCTTTTAGAACGGCTGTTTTTATTTCCCCTTTATACCCTTCCGACGGAATATTTCGATCGAAACGAATGGAACCTTTCCGTGCGCCTTGCCACTTTAATTAACGAAGTGGCTTTTTGCGTCGCGAGGCTTTTTCCCCCCGTTGGCTCGCGGAGTTTACGGTGTATCGCGGTGTCGCTCGGACTTCGGGGGTCGCCGTTTCCTCGAGGAAATCGTTCCGCGAGGCCCGAAAGAGCCCGCAATTAATTTCTCTGATTATACGCTGCATCTGACGGGACCCGCTCGTTTCCCGCTTGTATGGAGCACGATTTCCGAGAAATATCGGCGGCAATATTTGTAAGTTAACCCCTTCACTTGCAATATCGCGTCCGACTCGCGACGAAAATTTTGAAATGAGTTTGAGAAACCTAAGTGTTATTCGTTCGTTTTAAATATAAATTGAGTATTCGTTTTCGATCGTTAATTTGGAGTGAACGTAGACGAACAAAATTTTTGTTTTCCTGATGAATTATTAACGGTACAGTAGTTATATCGATTATAATTGTATATCACGTTTTCTACGTTATTAGATCGTTTTGTCCGGATTATAGAGTGTATTTCCCCATGTTCCACTCGATTTCGCTGGCATTGTTAATGTAAATGCTCGTTACGAGCTAATCTACAGACAGGTACGAGAGAAGCACGCGCAAAACTCTATTATGCATGCTTGTCCGTTGTTCGTTACAACTTGACGTTTCACCGTGTATCCCGCTAATTCTTCAGTGCGGTTATTAATTTTTCATCGCGATACCGACGTTCCACCGAGCAGTGCCAGGTGGCCATTTTTCAGACGAAACTGGATAACTCGAAGTGCGAGCGATGGAAACGAATAGTTTAGACGAATCGCGCATCGCTGAATCGAGTTCTTCGATGGTTTGTCTGAGAAACTGACGTTTTTTGAACCGTCGCGAAAAGGGGAAGTCGGGAGCCATTTCGAGCTGTCGACAGAATTTCAGTTTTCTGGACGAAACTCGGTAACTTCGGAAATGCGAGTGATAGGAACGAATGTTTCGGACGAAAGTTGTGAGGTATAGAGCTGAGCATATGGTGGTTATGTTTTTGTTCGCGTTACATCGTTTGTAGGTTCCAACGATGTATAAATAGACAAACAGGACTTCTTCGCATAAAATTGTTGTTCTCGATTAAATTCATTCGGTATAGTAGGAACTGCTCAGCAGCACATTGGGAACCTCCAATTTGCGAGCGAACGGAGAAGAGATCAGTCTAAATGGAGAAGTCACGGCGAAAGAACGGCGCGTCAACGTTGGATTTCCATTTGTTATATTTCCCAGTGAACCAAGCGTCGGCCAACTTCTCCGAAGAGCGAGAAAGCGACGCAGCCCGCGGTGTTCATCTTCACTTTCCATGAAACTATCAGAAACCAGCGTCGGAGCCCGTTAACTATTATTTTTCGTCCTAGAAACTCCGATAACTCGAAGTGCGAGTGACAGAAATAAATAATTCAGACAAACTGCGCATCGCCGAATCAAATTCTTCGATAATCTGTCTGAGAAACTGACGTTTTTCGAACGAGGCAAATGATTCAGTTGCTCGGACAGCTCGTGTTTCTTTCTGCTATTGTTTAAGCAATCCATGTATAATCTCGCTTCGTCTTGGAGGTTCTGTACATTTCAGAGAGTTTGTCTATTAAACTGGATTTTACGTGAAGAATGTTGTCTGTGTTCTCTGTCAAAATATTTTCCAAATACATTATATTATGTTATTGTCAATATTATTAGCAAGAATCGTTTAAACTCCGTACAAACTGTTTCTCCAAACGCGTTCCAAATCAAACATCCTAATAACAGTTAGCGATAGAAAAATGCAACAAATTCGGAGAAAGGTTTTGCACAATTGACATTCGATTAAAATCGTTTTAATAGACACGTACCGTTCGATCCGAGTTTTCTATCGAGATCGATGAAAGAAAGTGCGAAACGATAACGACGTCCACGGGGATAATCAAGCAGTTAGAGTTCAATACGGCCTGAATGAGCAAAAGTTCGTGATTAATTGGAACGAATATGCGTTTAAGCAAGCCTTTGTGCGGCGAACACCGAACCTGTTGCGCCCGGCAGCCGGAGCGGCGGCGAGTTATTCAGTATGTGCTCGTTCACCTGCTCGATTACTCGAATAGACTCGCCAGCGTGGCGGCACACCGGACACCGCGCACTGACAAAGCATTCCGCTTCCAGTTTATTGTACTCGTTTTCATGCACTCGCTGTCGGACAGACAGCCGCAAAAGTCACAGCAAAACAATTCGATCGGAGAACTAGGAATCGGGGAGCATTAGAGATTGTTCAGTTTCAGTCGTTTAATAGCGCTCTGTGGGAAGCTGCTTTGTGGAGCTCGATGGGAAGTTGACGTGATTTAGAAGTAGCGATTGAACAATCATTCCTGTTTGGTTCGTGGAATTCAATAAATGGAATTAAATAGACTTGTATTAATTTAGAATCAGTGTGATTAACACTGAATTATAGGAAACGAATGAATGATTGCTGAATAGATTTGCATTAATTTAGAATCAGTGTGATTGTGATTAACACTCAATTACAAGAAATGAATGATTGTGATTAACACTGACTTAAAGGAAATGAATGGCAATGATTGTTGAATAGACTTGCATTAATTTAGAATCAGTTTGATTGTGATTAACACTGAATTACAGGAAATGAATGAATGATTTTTAAATAGATCTGCAATAATTTTGAATCAATGTGATTAACACTGATTTGTGGGGAATAAAAGGGGAATGATTAAAAAGTATCGATACGAAGAAGGGATCTTTTATTAATATTTGAAACTTCGAAGTATTTGAAATGTTACAAAGTTGTGCTATTAAAATAGAATTGCAATAATTTAGACTCAATGTAATTAACACTGAATTACAGGAAATGAATGAATAATTTTTAAATGGATTTGCATTAATTTGGAATCAGTGTGATTGTGATTAACATTGAATCGCAGGAAATGGATGAATGATTGTTGAACAGTATCGACACGAAGAAGGAATCTTTTACTAATATTTGAAGCTTCGAAGTATTTGAAATGTTACAAAGTTGTGCTGTTAGGCGCTCATGATGAAGATTTCTAAACTAATTTACCAAGAATCACTGTTCTCCATTACCCACGGATACTAAATAAAACAAACTATAAAGCAAATTATTTTGCTATTACCAATGTGTTATCTTCAAATGAAATTTCCAAGTAGAATGGAAAACTTCGTTGTATTTCTCCCAAACTGTCGATAGCAAAATCTAACACTAGCTTAGCAACGAAAGTAAATAGCACGGCAAGGGGCGAAGCGTGCGATATCGACGCGATATCGACGCTGTTCACCTTAATTGACTCTCCGACGAGCCACCTGGCCTTGAGTGGAGACGCGAGCGCGAAATCAGTTGATTCCGTGGTATTGTCATCGGTCTTGGGAGCGTGAAATAGAAACGGCTCGTCCGCCATTGTGCGTTCGACGACTCCGCGCCGCGGAGCCTCTTGACGTCGATGGTTTCTAAATAATTGCACAGTGCCTCTAATTTTTCTGGGTATCCGTTTCCGTGAGCGAAGATCGAAATGGAAATTCAACCGGTTCACTGTGGAATTTTGTTGGAAAATATCTGGTTCTGGAATAAAATAAAAATGGAGTCGAAGGACGAATGCGCAGCATATTTTTAATGGATCATTGATCATTTCGTTTCAAACGAAACAAAGAATCACATGTTAACAATAGAACCATCGAATTTTAAGTATAACAGTCGATTAAAGAGGAATAATATTTATTTTGAATTCGAATTAACCAAGTAATATAGATATTTGTTGAATCATGTTGAAAATCTTAGTCTCACTCGTTCTCAGGAAAACTGACTCCTCAGCATTAAAAATGTATTCGATGCTCACTCTCAACACTATATTTGTAAAGTTGATATTTTTGTTTATATTTTTCTCTCAGTCAAATTAGAAAATTTGATATTTAATATTGAACTACCTGTAACGCATCGGTGCGTGAAATATTCGGATGACAAAGCGTTTTTTCAATTTCCTTGTGATTTCTCTTTGAATTCATTTGAAAAACCATCGTTTTCGTCTAGTTGGAGAATGTTATTTCTAACGAAATAGTTCTGAGTGCGAAGGGTTAATCCTGAAATAATATTTGCCTCCATCCGGTTCGCGGGAGTTACGAGTTGTTCTATTTTTCAGCGATTCGTCTTAGTCGGGACTGAAGTTGACAGTGAAAATGGTAAATATTTGGTAGCCTGGTACGTAGGATACGTAGCTTTTGGGGTTCGTGCTTCTGTGTGGATAAGTCGCTGATCCTTCTGTTGTTCCAGCCAATCCGACTTCGAGATTGTTTCTTTGATTAACCATTTGCGCAAGTATTCAACGCTGATAAACTATAGACGATGTTTACTGTGAATTTCATTGAGAAATCGAGGGACAAGTGTTTCACTTCGATATTACGAAGTTCTATATCAACCTTGCACTCAGTTTCTAATTAGATGAGATTTTTTGAAATGAATTTATCAAGAAATCACAAATTAGAGAAAAATGTTATTTTCTATAGTCGGTTTTCTTTGCTACAGTGTTCTCAATTTTTGCAATATATAAATAACTTACATTGTAGACTCCTGACGAAAATTTTCAACTGAGAAAATAAGTGTTATTTCTAGTTTTCAAATTGAAATGAAACATTACTTCTATATTATCAACTGTTAGTCTTTGGAGCACACGTAGACGTGAGACGAGCGTCAGAATTTTTTCTAACAAATTAACGATAAATTAGCGGACGAAGATTCTTTGAAGTATAGAAAACAGATGAAGCTAAATTACAGATTGATTGCTTTAATTGGAAACTTACTGATCTGCTGTTTTAGTAATTAAATCATTTGTCTGCTTAGTGTCGCAAATATGAACATCCGATCTCCAAAGTGTCGACGTTCGTCACAAAGGGTTGAAGATCGCGGAATCCTCGAGTTCGCCGATTTATCAGCGCGATTTCATCGAATCCCCTGTCACGCGCACAAGGATTGACATTTTTCGTTGGGACACAGTGCATTTCTTTCTTTGGTTTCGCGTGAAGCAACGTTTCCCGCGCTCGACGTAACCAATTCAAAGAAGCCCGGCCGCAAACCGACTGGAAAACCGAGCGACTGTCTCGCTTCAACTTTCGACCCCAGTATTTCATATTCCTGCGGAGATATTCCCGTCGAATCGCGTCGAGTAAATCTCACAGAAAGTGCTCGCCCTCTGTTCCTTTGAACGTGTATCCTGCGTGCGGCAGAAAGATCGATTTCTTGGCGAGGCCGATGGAACAGGTCATCCGAGCACGGTTCTGCTTGTCTAACCGGTGATAGTCGTAATCCATTCAGGTGTTTAGGAACTAGCTTGCGTCCTATTTGTATTTTCTGGTCAACTGCCGGCCGCGCAATCACGAGCGTCGCCCCGATACTTCTGTAGCGGCGGAAAATGCGCCGCGACGCGGACAGGACACCTGAAGTCGAGGCGTAACGTTAACCTCTTGACCTGTGCTTTACTTCTCGAGGTCTTGGCGTTCGGCTGGCTAACGCTGTTCCTGCCGACACTTCGCGTGCACCCGAACGTCGCTCGATTCTTTCGGAACGGAATCTTACTTCTTGTCGTTTATTGTACTTCGCGACGAACGTGCCTAGAATTTCTCTTTCCGATAAACTATTCGCTACGAAGTAGCGACAACTATCGTCGTTCCGGCACTAGTAGCGAAAGCTGAGCACAAACATCACTCGATTCTTTCGGAATTGTCACTCGTACTTCGCGATAAATATTTCTACAATCTCTGTCTTTCCCAACAAACAATTCGCTGCAAACTAGTTCTACCGATCACGATTCCATCGAAAGCACGAAAGGGTTGACACTGTTCCTACCGACACTTCGCGTGTACCTGTTCCTATCGCAACCGGTAATGACCGGTCTTTAGCGCAAGTTTCTTGATAAATTCATTTTGGAGAATCTTGTCTGCGAATTATGTGTAGAGTATTTCGAGCGAAGAACTTTCGAGTAAAGAGTTAGTTCATTCCTATATCGAAACTTTCACGAACTTAACATCTGCTTCGAAAAAGGAAAATCACGGATATTCGTGGATCCATGAGGAGAAACCTACAATTTGTAACGAATAATAGATCCATGAAGCGAACTATGTCTTCGTAACAGAGCCAGAGGGTTGATTCATGAGTATTGCCTTTGCCCTCCGAATTTCTGCTGCATTTTTCCTCGATCGCTCTGTATTATTAGGATATTCGATTCGAAATGCATCCGAGAAGATAGTTATCTTGTAGAGACCAGTTTAAACGATTCTTCTTATTAATAACACTGAAATAACATAACAATATAATCTATTTGAAGAATATCTCGACGAACAATCACTGCGAACAACTCAGGACCATATTCCATCAATGGCCACTAAATTAAAACCGATTGGAGACTAGATATGGCCTCTCAGTCTTGATTATCTGAAGTTTCAAAGCAATTAACCACCGTTACCCTTTGCACTGAAAATATCTGTTGCATTTTTCGTGGATAACTCTGTATTACATTTGAAATGCATTTGAGCAAGCTTCTTTCTAATTCTTATATTTTTTTAATATAAAATGATATTCTATATATATAATCATTTAACATAGAATGCACTCATCTGTGCCCAAAAAAAAACTATTTCAAATCCATCAGCTTCAATTCAATCATAAAACTGTGCTCAGTACTCTATATTTAATACATCGAAACATTCTAATTGCCAGAAAATAATCGTAAAATATAACAGAACTAACATCGAGTAACAGTGACAACAAAGTTGACAAAACTTTCGTAAAAATCACAATAGCAATTCATAATTCCCATTTACTTATCATTACTCCTAAAGAATTAATATAACGCTCAGGATTTCCGTGGCAAAGTTCACTAATTAGCACGACATAAAATCTTTCATTCTCTAATTAAAGAACGCAAAGTACATGCATCTCTCACTGAAAAAAGTTTCAATTCGCCAAAGAATCGCGAGCAATGCACGGCAACGTTTAACAGCGAGGATTCTTAGCAAATCACAATGGCAGAGTTATTGATGATCACAGGAATAAGTCTGAACGAGTTTCACCCTCGAGCGAAAGAGATTTTTGACCCGAGATTTCGAGACCCTCCTCAGCCGGGGCGCAGACGTCTTCTAAGTAATAGTTATTCCTTGAGGGATGTACCTTCTTTTAGGAGGAGTCTGCCGAACCTGTTGCTTCTCTGGCTGAGGGGCTCGCGCTCTCCCCGGGACCGTGTCAATCAGATACAACCGAGTTTCCGGTGATAAAAAGGCACCGCCGAGTATAATCAAGCTGTACCGAGCCTTGCGTCATGATTTATGAGGGGGAAACTGCGTTTATGGGGAAACGAGATAGATAGTGATTCGTATCGGCTCGTTATGTGGCTTTCTAGCGTAATTTGCAAAATACGATTATATTTGGAATTATCTATAATGCAATGTTTGTTTTAATCTCTTATAGGTTGAATTCTTTTTGAAAAAAATTATGATTCTAGTTTTCGTTTGTGACTTATGTGAAATGAACAATGCAACAACGGCGTTTATGAAGAATTTATGGGGAAAATATGGATGGATGGAATTATCTATGTATAATGGAATGCTTGTTTTAATCTCTTATAGGTTGAATTCTTTTTGAGGAGAGTTGATTCTAGTTTTCGTTTGCAACTTGTGTGAAATGAACAATGCGACGAACGGCGTTTGTGAAGAATTTATGGGGAAATATGTGGTGTTCGGAAGGTTGTAGATTGCTGGAATTGGTTACAAAGTACTGAGTGTAATATGTTAATTACTGTTCAATTATTATTGTAATAGGAAACAAGATACTGGAGGAACAGTGAAATAGCAAACTTCTTATTTGAACTGCGTTATTATTGTTGCAGGCTTATTTTGTTGAACGTCACTATATTAGGTAGTTTATAAATGCTTTCAAATTATCATCATCTAATCGAATGAATTAGTAATTCGAATTGGTTGACATCCATGTTAAAGTCACAACTGTTCGATGTTTGCAGTTTTAACTTGCAATGCTACGCTTTTTCTTCGTACGTGTAGTTTTTGAAACAATACGTTACAATCTATTACATTATTATTTATTAAACAGTTCATTACATCTCTTACAAGAAATGCTTACATTGAAATTTCAAGATGTTCCGAATAACATCTAATGTTAAGATCTAATTCACCTACAATTCAAGTCACTTTCAAAAAATGACAACATTTCATTAGAATTGCTAATAGGATTGTTATATAAACGGTTAATAGCAATTGTTACACACATCCTCTATATACAATCACTACAACTTCCTCAAACAAAACGCTACAAACCACGTGATACTCTCTATCCACATTCACCGTCAGAAACTCATGGACCGTTCTACTCCACAGTAGTTTACCCCCGTAAAGTGCGGTCCCGACAAGATGGCGTGCTAACCGCGAGCGACCGGACCGAGCGAGAGGACTCTTCCACTCGCGATGTTCGGGCAGCCTCGATGTTCGACGCGCGGTCGACATTGGCCGCGTCGCGTAACGAAGAACGGAAGCGGGACCGAGTGCGACCGAGTGAGATGCAGCGGTAGAGATCGAAGTCCATAGTGCCGCCAACTTTGTCCTCTATCGTTACGTCTCGCTCCGTCTTTCGCCTTCGCCGCGCGCCAATAATAATCGCGCGTTGAAGACCGCGGCGGCCCGAACATTGCGAACGGAATAGCTTGCCGCCGGGTCGCGAGCGGCACGATGGCGCTTCTCCGTTACTTTGTCTTAAAGCGCCAGTCTATCGGTTTGTGGTTCATTTCTTTCCCTTCGAATTATTCATTCTTATTTTCGTTGCTCCCGCTTAGAGCTGGACGAATGCGACGATCGTGCTGTTTAACACGCTTCTGAACAATAGGAAAGCGTCATTCAGTTTCTGGACTGAAACGAAAGATCACTTCGTTACACTGACTGAAAGTGTCAGTCTATCGATTCGTAGTTCATTTCTTTTCCTTCTAATTATATTCTTATTTTCGTTATTACTTGCTGAGCACTTGGAAGATATAACGATCGCGCTATTCAACCCTTTCTCCAACGAGTCAAATTTCGGTTCGTAGTTTATTTCTGTTCCTTATAATTCTAGACCTTAGTGCTGGAAAAATGTAATTTTCTTTGACGTAATAATCAATGTCTTTCTCTGACATAACAATCAATGTCTTTCAATGTCTTTCAATGTCTTTCAATGTCTAATCTTTAAATAAACTTTGACATAATCAATGTCTTCCTTTGACACAATAACCAGTATCTTCCAATATCTTTAAAAATCTTCAAATAAACTCTGACATAATGCCTTCCACTTCAATCTCCAAATAAACTGACATAATCAATGCCTTCCACTTCAATCTCCAAACAAACTCTCATAACAATCATCCTTTGACAATCAATTCCAACATAACAATCAACAATAACCATACATTTCACTAGTATACACAAAATACCCAACAGCAAATTAGGACGGAGCATCGAAGCTTAGCTCAACGTAGCGGGATCTAAGCTAATTTAGGCGATCATCCCACAGAACACAAGCGTCTCGTTTCAGGGTCACGTGACAAAGGGAGCCGCAGAGTTATTGCAACGAAACATGGCGTCAAAGGCAGCTCGATCTTAGATTCGTTCCTCGCCCTCCGCGCGCGTTCCCCATAAAAGACGATGATACTTCAGCCGAGTAGGTTGCGGCTATTGGATTTCTTGGCGTTTCCCATGACTCCGAGCCGCAGCCGACGATAATTGCCACAGCCGTATCACGTTCCCTTGGCTAACACCCGATCCGTATAATTCGATGTGCTTTGACATTCCATCGCAGTCGATTCGGCTGCCTCCATTTCGAACGAATGTACTCGATGCTTTCTTCGCACCTCGGGGAGAAGTTCGCGACCCTTTCACCGCGGAGACTCCGAGACTCGGTGTTTTCTATCGTGTTATTCGGATACCGGAGAGCTTCAACACGCACGTGTCTGCCGTATCGCGTTGCCTTCGTGGAAAGTATGTATTGGCTGTGCATGGGGTTGCTATGGATTCGTTTGTTTGCTTTTAGTTGATGTTGAATGGGTGAATGGGGATGACGGTTGCTTGTTTGAAGTATTTAGTAATTAGCGTATATGGTAGCATTAACCCCTTGCCCTACAATATCGTGTCAGACTCGTGGCGAAGATTTCAAATGGAATTCAACAAACATAAATATTATTCAATTTATTTAACTGAAAACTTATTTAACTTACATGTTATTCCCCTATTATCGATCATTACATCTTCAAGCACACGTCGACATGGAATAAGACTGGAGTTTTCTCTTGTTTCCGATGAATTATTAATAACAAAATAGTCAGATCGATCTCAGTGGAGAAACAAATAGGGCAAGGGGTTAACATTATTATGATAGCGTACCTGGAACAGAAATGTTAATATGGGAAGAGAATGTTTGATTTTAAATGTGATTTCTT
Organism: Nomia melanderi; assembly: GCF_051020985.1. Taxonomy (NCBI): domain Eukaryota; kingdom Metazoa; phylum Arthropoda; class Insecta; order Hymenoptera; family Halictidae; genus Nomia; species Nomia melanderi. The sequence goes on along the minus strand of NC_134999.1, from coordinate 24,175,538 downwards.
CGACAGTTTTGTTTTGGTGTTTTAGTTCGTTGGAATTAACCCTTTGCAGACGAATGTCATTTTGGGCAGATGAAATTTTCATATTTGGAATAGCAAGTCACAGACGAATAACTTGATTACTTGAATAGCAAGTGATCGGTGTAAAGTTCTGTTTTTTACTATTGTTGAAGCATTGGATGGATAATTTCGTCTACAAAGGGTTAATTGTTGATAGTTCTAGTTTCATTCTGTTAGACATAGATCCATTTGTTGTTGCTTTTTACAGATTTTACAGGTTAACTTTTAGGATTTGGGAATGTATATTAGGTTGTTGAGGAACTGACGCCATTTTGGAGCAAATGACGGTTGTTCGTTGTTATAAATATCTACTAGTTATTCACGTCTATGTTATTGTTATGTTATTTGATAGTTCTAGTCTCAGTTTTTAAGAAACAGATCCAATTTTTGTTGTTTCTTACAGATTTTACAAGTTAACTCCTAGAATTTGGTAATATGTATTAGATTGTTAGAGAAATTTACGCGTTTTCATGACAAATGACAGTTGCTCATTGTTGTAAATATCTACTAGTTATTCACGTCTATGTTATTGTCATATTATTTCATAATCCTAGTTTCAGTTTTTAAGAAACAGATCCATTTTTTGTTGTTTTTTATAGATTTGACAAGTTAAATTTCTATGATTTTCGAATGTGTAGAACACATGTGTATTGAATTATCGGAAAATTGACGCGTTTTCGTAGCAAATGACGGTTGCTCGTTGTTGCAAATACTTACTAATTAGTCGCTATTATCTTGTCATTTAACAGCTGACAGTTCCACTTCCATTTTTAAAGAAATAAATCCATTTCTTCCTATTTTTCACAGATTTTGCTAGACCATGGAAGACCTAACTTTGCATTTTCGCGATATATTGTTCCACAGACTCTTCTTTTTCACAGATTTTACAAGTTAAAGATAGAAGACCAAACTTTACACTCACTATAATCATTAAACCTCGAATAAAACTTTCATCGAGTTTCTAACATACAAACAGAACAAAAATAAAACTACCATACCATGCTATAATATACCTTCTAAACAATCAAAATACAAGTGTTCATTTACTAATACAACTATTCAAGTAACACGAAAAACAAAATAAAACGAGCTTCATAAACAAGAAGCAATCCAATCAATTTCATTCAACATAATTCCGTTTTTCTAATCAATCATCCAAAAAATACTTCCAATAGATTGAAATTACACGGATTAAAACCCATCGTTCAATGCGCATGTGTGACAGGTAAAATAGAGAGCCATTGAAATTGAAATTAAAGCGTGCTCGCCGCGGCAATATACTCAAATATTCGTATATGAAACAAACATCGCTTCAAATATACAAATTAGCTGCATTCCATTAATCAGTTACATTAAATATCGCTCAGTATCGCCGCGTTGCGTAATTAATTCCACGTTCTAACAGATTCGTTCGAATTTGTGGTATCGCAAGACCTCGAAATATAATGTTTGCGTCGTGTAGAATTATAACGAGACGAGTTACCATTCAATGGTACGCTGTTCCTTTGCGTGCGTTTGCAATAATATCATGGCTGCATAGGAAATTAGATGGTAATCAATTTTAAATGTAACGGTTCAGATAATGTTGTTTATTTTTAATGCAGTTATGAAATATGCATGTCTATTACGCAACGCTGCAGAGAAATTATTCTTGAGAAAATGGAAAATAGAATGGAAATAAATAAGTAACATTCTCAATTATTTTCGTCAAAAGAAAATGTCAGTTTCTATGTAAAATTAAACAATAATTATGTCTACTGAATTAATAGTTACTATTTTATTCGAATATTCTGCATATTGCATTATGCTTGTCCTTTGAACTGACATTTTTGTCTCGATATATTATATTTCATTTGAAAAAATAGTGTGAACAATCGTTTCTAACATTATCGAAAATAATATAATGTATTTGAAAAATACAAAAAGCACACCAGTGAATAAAAGTATCAGCACAAAGGAATATTCTGTAATTTTCCTACGCGTCAGCTCTCGAGCGCAGAGGAATATTCGAAAAATCTGCGTAAATGCCTGGAAATTTCTGTTGGCCGCGCTATTAATCTGGAAGCGGTGGAACTAATAGAATGGGTATTTCAGTTGAAACCTCCAGAGAGGGCCGGGAATCACGACAAGGAGGGTAAGTTGAATTTTTATTACGTCCGGAGCAGAACCGACGGTAGAAGTAGCGCGAGACCTTAAGATGTAGGACGTGGGACTTTTCTACTTCCCCGGTGACCCCTTTTAGCTCTGTGATTTCTATACATGCCGGTCCACTCGAAAGGCAACGCCTGACACAGCTTTTTATCAGTGCTACGACGTCGTAGAGATTTCTGTTAAAATCATTTCTCCACGGAATCGCCTGCGAGTATTTATTTCTACGCCTTGACGCAAATATTGTGCGTCGCAACGTTGATAATTAACGGAGGAACTTCAATGGATCGAGTCCTGTCGAATATGTATAAGTGAACTGTACGTGTTGTCGACTGTCGCTAAGTGCCCGGGGAGTTGACTGTTCCACTGGATCGTGGCGAGTTGACCGTGCCACTGACTAGAGCGAAGTATTGAAATATACGATGCGACGATGACTGTTGCACCGAGTGCTGAGAAGATGGCTGTCCCGCTGGGTCGCGAGATGTTGACTGTCCCGACGACTCGCGCGAAACGTCGAAATGTCTCCTGGTCCCCGACCACGACTCCTCGTGCCGGGTCGAGCGCGCTGAGACGTCTTTTGGTTCACTCCGATCAGAGTGTCTTTGCTTTTGCTACGAAATACCAGTTAACGCCCTCTAACCGCCCCTTTCCGAGCGGGGCGAGGGCAGAGTACGAGTATGGAGTTCCTCGAAGTTCCGATGGGCAGCGGAGATTTCCTTCGGGCCGACTCTCGCCTGGAAAGGCCGTTATGCACGTGTTCTGTCCGACCCATCGGAAAATCCAAGTTTGCGACCTGTTCGGTCATTAAGACGAACGAAACGAAACTCTAAAGCTAGGCTCGGTTAAATTTTACAGTTTCCGAGTTAACCGAGTAGAAGAGGAAGCGATTTGCTTGTAGGAATTGACTCGATAGTATAGTCTGACAAAGGCAGGGAATTGATACAGTGGAAGCCAGATAGAGACTTTGATGAAAATCGAGGGTAAGAGTGCAAGGGATACACGTGTCAAATGCAAACGTGCGATGAAGGAAATTTTGAGTGAAATTATTTTGGTTTTACTTTGTTAAATGTAGGTCCGATGGAATGGTGAGAATCTGCTGATTAAAATGAGTCCAAATACGACGTAAATCGGACTAGGTCTACTAGGTTAACGTAATCAACGAAACTAAAGGCTTGTTTCTATGAAATGGATGAAAGTAGGCCGATTTACGTCGTGTTTGGACTCATTTTAATCAGAAGAATGTCAGCAATGAGTTGGTACTACGATTAAGAAAATAAATTACTGCAATTGTTAATTATACATAAGCAATAAAGAAAATTTTAATTGAGATATCTTTAGCATTACCTTCTCAAATGTAGTACCGACGAGATTTAGAGATTCTCCTGGTTAAAATGACTCCAAACACAACGTAAATCGGTCTAGCTTCCCGATTCATGAAAAGGAGCCTTTAGTTTCGAAAATTACATGAAATTCCTAAAACTAGTCCGATCCCCACCGTTTTTGGACTCATTTTAATCAGCACAATCTCAGAAACTCACTGCCACTACATTCGAGAAGATGTGAAAATTAATGCAACCGAAAGTTTCTTTATTACAAGGCTAACGTTATCTTCTGAATCGTACCAATGAAATGTTCATATCTTTCTCGCTAAAATGAGTCCAAACACGCCGGGAATCGGACTAGTTTTCCGATCTCATGGAATGAAATGGATTGCATAAAAGTCAAAATGACTGAAACTTTACTATAGCAAGGACAAGTGCCGATTGTAGGAAACGAAACTCTAAAATATCAACAAAAAATAAACACGAAAACGAACTGTCTCCCGTTCGTGTCATAAACTGAACTTTGAGAATTTCCAATTACGGCGTTCCGTATAGGCTGGAACAATGTTGAACGCGAGCAATAAGGTCCCGATGTCAGGGAACCGCTGTAAGAAAACTGCGCGCGAGCGAACGCCCCGGAAACTTCCGTTTAAGAAATCTGCCACGCAATTTTCTTTCATATCGAATGCCCGAGAGCGCGCCCGCCGTCCCGCAGTCCGCGGCGGCAGCCATTGTTCGCTCGGAGCTGCGTCGTTTCCACGATCTATAATTTCCATCGTCTACAATAAGTCCTCGGGAACCAGTTTAACGGCAGACTTTCTCGTCAGTTCGACCGGCCTGTGTTTTAGTCACTGCAGCTCGGCGGAATCTTTTTTCGAGAAACGGACCTCCTGACGGACACTCTGTGCCTCGCGACCCGTTACACTGCTCGTTGCTCGATTCCGTTGCTTCCTGCTGTTCCCGTGGACTTTACCTTATCCCTCGGTTCATTACTCTATTAAACAACGGGATAAGATCGCGACCTTTGAGCTTCAGAACGGATGGAGTTTGAATGGTCGAAGCTTGAATTTCAAGGCAAACAGTGAAATACCGTGGATTCATCTTGTTTATGAAGAAAGGATGTTCTCTATGCAACTAACATCTCAATCTTTAATTGCAAATGTTCTGATCTGAAAATCATTGAGTTCTCGAGTGATTCGAATGAGGAACATGGTTTGTGGAGATGTTCATGGATAATCTTTTATTTTGAAGCTCTGAGAAGATGATAATTAATTTAATGAAGTAGTGGAGGATAGATCAAGTTAATGAGAGAAGATAATAAGTAAATTTATAGAATTCATCTTGTTTATGAAGAAAACGCAACTAACATCTCAATCTAATTTCAAATGTTCCGATCTGAAAATAGATTCCACCATCCTCATTACTCCATCAAACAAAATAAGAATCTCCACGGTGTGCCGGAAGCTCGCGTCGCAGGACCCTTCAATTCTCATTCTCCACGTGGAATTTCCGCGCGGCGAGTGAAAAAACCGGCGAGGGAACCGGCCGGATCCATTACGCGATCTCTTTAGCCGCGGAAGGAAAGAGGAAGCCCCAAGAAAGCCAATTAACCCGGGGAGACGGACGTTTCGCTCGTGCGCGGCCGTGTTTTGCATTCGACACACGTCCGATGCGCGCCTTCGCCGGCGCACCGCTCCGCTCCGTTCCGCTCTGGCCCTCTCGCCTCGTCCCCGCGTTCACCGCTCGCGTAGCTCGCTGTTCCCGCTCATTATCCGTCCTTCTGGCTGTTTCATTCTTCTTCACGGTCCCGTTTCCTCCGTTTTCCGGCTCGCCTCGCTTTCCTTCCACTCCGGCCGCGGTTTCCCCGTTTACAGTCGAACGCCGCGGCGAGTTTTCTCGCTTTCGTAAATAGTTCCGAGCCGTGTAAATAGGCGGGGAGGCGGTGGAGGAGGCGAGCGGCCGTAAATCACATCAAATTTCAGGCCGCGCCGTGAAAGGGATCGTTCCGCCGAAATTAGCTGAGCACCGAAACGTTTCTATGCCGTCGTAATTGACGTTTTTCGCTGGCCCATCTGCCGCCTCCGCGTCAAATGGATATTTTAAATCGGTTAAAGCAACATCGGATACCAGGGTCACTTCTGCGCGGTCAAATGAAGTTTCGAGCAGGTCGCGAGCGGCCGACGCGGAATAATCGCAGGTTGTCTTTGGCGAAGAGTGATTAACACTAGGTTTAGTGCGTCAATTTGACGCACACTGAATTTATAAGCATTACAAACATTTATGTCGGCTTTGGTTGATGTAGTTAGAAGAATACGTATCGTAATAACCTAATTTTAACCACTTGCCCTATGATTCGTTTCTCCACTGAGATCGATCTGACTACTTTGTTATTAATAATTCATCGGAAACAAGAGAAAACTGCAGACTTATTCCATGTCGACGTGTGCTTGAAGATGTAGTGATCGATAATAGGGGTATAACATGTAATTTGCAGTTAAATAAATTGAATAATATTTATGTTGAATTCCATTTGAAATCTTCGCCACGAGTCTGACATGATATTGTAGGGCAAGGGGTTAAATCCCTAATTCCCAAGGTCTAAATAGTCGAACGTCCATTTTTCTAGGAACAATAGAATAAACCGGACAATAGGTCCGTAAACCTAGTGTTAACCAATCATTTGCACTTGGAAATGTTTCGTTGGTAATAATACTTTCTAACTAGATATAGACGATGGTTTTTTTAATGAATTCGAGGAGAAATCGCAAATAAATTGAGAAACAGCTTGTTTATGAAGATGTTTATGAGAAAAAGTTATAGACGTATTCTGTATGAATCTTTTGCTGCAATGTGTAATGATTGATAACAGAAGAATACGGAAAATAACTTATTGTGAATAAAGTGTTGAAATGTATTGAAATTGAGTTATTGTAAGTGGGTTAATTGAGTGGGACACTGTAGATAGATTATAACAAAACTTGAATATTTAATATTTTAGATTAAAGTTCGCATTGCGGCGTGAAATAGTTAAAACACCTCTGTTGCTTGATTTATCTATGAATTATCGTCAAATTAGTTTCAAACAATACCACAATATCAAACAATTGAAATACTTTCGAATGCTAAGGGTTAATTAACGAGTGATCAGTGTAGTTTCCTTTTCTATTGTTTAAGCATTCGATGTATAATTTGAAATGTTTCAAGCTTCGAGTACTTCGAGTCTCAAACCTTTCGGAAGTCAACAGGCTTCATCGTATTTCTAAGATCATTGAAGTTCTTCAGAATTCTAGTCTAGTCCACGCGTAAGCCGACCCGCCATTTTGTCGCAACGCCAGAGGAGCGCTGTACCGCTACTCAGCACTCCAACGGTTACTATTACACTTTAGACGTTATAATTTTGCTATGTGGAATCAACTGAGTGAGAATCACCTCTCGAGTAACATTTGAATCTAATTAATAAGAAAACATAAACAAAGAAACCATGCTGTTTTGTTTCAATGTTTCATGTACTGTTGAAAAAAGTTCAATATTGTACAGAAAACTTTATAATTTTGCTGTATTGAATCAACTGAATCTGATTAATAATTCAGTAATAGTAAAAACTAGCCGAAATATGTAGATTATAATAAATATATCGATGTGAAATTTAGAGTAACGGGTGTCGCTCGATAACAAGAATTTTCGGAAAGCTTACAAATTTTCACAAGCTTACGTGTTTCTTTTGCAATTTAACGACAGAAAGACGGTGAAATTGTCACGAGGTTTCAATTTGCTAGTAGGTTTTTCTATTGACAGTGCAACTAGTCGAAATATGTATATTTTCGAAGTTATTCTTCCATAGGTGGTTCGTAATAAATATGTCGATATGAAATTGAGAGTAACGAGTGTTGCGGCTCGATAACAGGAACTTCCGGAAGGCTTACAAATTTTCACGTTACCTTCGGAACGCAATTTTGAGCTGTACCTTGGTTAGCGGTATTGGCTGCCGTTAAATTACGGCCCCGATGCGCTAGACAACAGCGCGTTTCCTTTTCGCCGCGGCGAAGTTTATTTTCGGTCATTGAAACACGATTTACGTTGACGGCCGACCTGTGGAGAAACGATAAATTCGGCTGCGAGCGCCGATGGGAAACGGTAAGACTCCGGAGAAAATTGTCGACCGATTCGAGCCTGTGTTTACAGCTTCGCTCTGCTCGCGTTTGTTTTCTAAACAGGAACTATGACTACAATCTCCTCAAACTCGTTCAATTCATTTGGTTAGAAAAGGTTGGTTAGATTTGGTTAGATGAATTGAGAATAATTACACTTCAAGATTTGCTGAACAACTGCTTGTACACTGGAGAATATTGAATAAATAATTCAAAGTTTGCAACAATATGTACAAGATGTTACTTTGTCAAGCTGTGCTGAGTCAATTTCTGGAAGAAATATCTTCTTACTTTGTCCTCTGCTCGCTTGAATACTGTTGATGCCCGAAACTGTGAAATTTAAGCGAGCAGCACTGAATATTCTATGAATTCAGTATGCATTGTGTGTTTTCCGAATTAGAGAGGTCAGAATTGCCAACTTTGACATACGTTTTCATCGAAACTCGCGTTTCGTGACAGTGCAATCATTTTCTAGCGAATCTGCATTGAAAGTGCAGAGGGTTAACGCGAGCAATGAGGTCAAAGAAATAGATTTTACTTTGTCGAGCTGTGCTGAGTCAATTTCTAGAAGAAATATCTTCCTACTTTGTCCTCTGCTCGCTTGAATACTGTCGATGCTCGAAACTGTGAAATTTAAGCGAGCATCGCAGATTTTTCCACGAATCCAGCATTCATCGTGTATTTTCGATTTTCGAAATTGATGAAAATATTGAAGCGATCAATGAGTAAATGAATTTTCAACTATATGGCAATGTTTTCTAATTACTGAACTATTTGACGAACCATATATTTGGCCGTGCACGTCTAATGTGACATGAAAATAAGTGTTACTCTTCCATCATCGATCGTTAACTTTTGGAATGAACATACGCATAGAACGAACATCCACATTTGTTCTCCTAATAAATTATTAACGTCAAAGTAGTTGTACCTGTTCGTGCACCAGGAAGTATTGAATAAATAATTCGAAGGGCGCTGTATAAAGTTACATATAATTGAGTAGAAAATTGAACAGCAAAGTATGCAATAATACGAACGATAATACAGGTGACGATGTAATACACGAGAGCGCGCTCGTTAAAATTACAGGAGTCGCCCGGAGAAATCTCCGTCGTCGGTTCGTACTTTGAAAAATCTGGCCTTTCGGCCGGAAACAACTCTGTTTAAAGTGGCGCCGGAGGAGTAGCGATGCGGATGAATTCCCCGATCGGTTGCTTCTTATTCTGCCGATCGGCAAGGGGGCGGTCGTCTTTTCTACCGTTCGTTAGACGAACTCGCGCCTCCGACGCAACGGTCGTCCTCGGGTAGCACCAGTGACGCGTCTGGGAAATTCCTAAAGTCCTGACCGCAGCTTCAACCCCACACGATCCTCCCTTACTGTTTTACAATACCAAACTTACGGGCACTAACGCTAATTCAACGACAAGAAGGCAACATCCTTTAGAAGCGTTCGCGCAGAATTTCTTGGAGCACTAAACGATTTATATTATGAGTATTTCGACGCTGTTTCGCTATACGCGATAAGTCGAAGTACGCCGATATACTCCTGTGCCGCTGGTTCAGCGATTTTACAATTTTAACGGTATTTCGTAGTTTGCAAACTAGTAAATTTGATTTGCAAAACCTAGTCACCCTTTCCAACGGAAGAATTATATGTGAAACATCTGTCATCTATAGATTCATAATGCAAACAAAATTCTGCTCAGTTTATAAAGCTTCTGATCCCTTACTAATTAACGTCTGATTAATATGTACATCCAGGTGCCTAATTCGCAAAATGGTGAATTTTCCAAAGAAATTTCAAACACGTCGACTTCATTTGCCTAAAGGGTGAATTTACAAAGGGATGCACTTCATCAGCAAAACCTACACGTTTACGTTCGCCAGCGAAAGAATGACACGCGAAACATCTAGCCATAGATTTATAATGCAAACAGAATTGCAGTGAATATTTTAGGGCGCAGAGAAGATCCGTAAACTAATAACGTTGACTTCGCCCATTAATACACCGAAACTCCATAAGGATGATCTGCATCGGATCCATTCTGGTTCATCTAAATATTCCGCGCGCGCTCGTTACTCTGCGCTAACGAAAGGTAGACAGTGATTGGCCGTCACAATGGCTCGAAAATGTTGTATAAATAGCAGACCGACCATCGCTGGCGAGTCCATACTCTAATAGTCCGTCATAGCAATCTGCTGTCCGCACAAACATGAAACTCTGGGAACCAGTCATTAACCTGAACTAACAAGGAACATTTCAATCAATGAGATCAATGTTCACATACAATTGCGTGATCATCATTTGCCCGTTCCCATTGGCTCCTGAGCATTAACGCGTTGGGAAATGGTACAAATGATTCGGTGATTGTATCCACCATGCGATGCTTACATCAATATGCAGTTTCGAGTATCGAGGATTTAATGGAGTTTCAGTATCTAGTTTATTAACAAGATCCTTCTGCTGGAAGTTGTTTTAATATCGATGGGAATCATGTTTGCTAATTTGGTGTAATTTATTTTCGCTGAACTCGTTTAATATTCTATTAACAATAATTTGGAAGAAATGCAAGGAAATTTTGTATTCTACTTGAAATGGAAGATAATACCTTGTATTATTTCTTGAATTCTGTCGAGGTTATAAATTGAAATTTCAAATTTAAATAGTAACAAAGAAAACAATTTCAATTTGTTCGACTGTTTACACTTGTGTGTCCGTGAATTCTATTGTAGAAGCTGTTTTAATATTGATGGGAATAATATCTGCTAACTTCGGGAACAAGTTCAGTTCAAGTAGGAACAAGCTCAATCAGAAACAAGTTCAGTACAATCAGCAATCAAGTTCAATCAGGAACAAGTTCAATTCGGAACAAGGTCAATCAGCAATCAAGTTTAGTGAGGAACAAGTTCAATACCTGAAACAAGTTCAATCAACAACCAAATGCAGTGAGGAACAAATTCAATCAGGAACAAGTTCAATTCGGAACAAGGTCAATTAGCAATCAAATTCAGTGAGGAACAAGTTCAATCAGGAACAAGTTCAATTCGGAACAAGGTCAATTAGCAATCAAATTCAGTGAGGAACAAGTTCAATCAGGAACCAAGTTCGATGAGGAACGAGTTTAATCAGCAACCAAGTTCAGTGAGGAACAAGTTCGATACCAATATTGATGGGAATAATGTTTGCTAACTTTTTGGTGTAATTTATTTCACCTAAGCTCGTGCAATATTCTATTATCAACAATTTAGAAGAAACACAAAGAAATTTCCTATTCTACTTGAATCAGAAGTTCCATTCGAACATAATAGCTCGGCATATTATTTATTGTCGCTACTAAGCTCGTGCAATATTCTGTTATCAACAATTTGGAAGAAATGCAAGGAAATTTTCCATTCTACTTGAAATGGAAGCTTCATTTGATAATACCTTGGTTACACAAGTGACATAATAATTGTAACAAGTGACATAATAATTGTAACAAGTGACATAAGAATTGTAACAGGTAAGTGACATAATAATCGTTACAAGTGACATAATAATTGTTAGAAGTGACATAAGAATTGCAACTAACAAGTGACGCAAGGATCACACAAGAGTGCTTAACAGTTAACATTCCGAAAGCAGCGATAGCGGTATCGCGAAGTTCGGCAAAAACCAAGCACCATTCCCAACGCCGTCTCGCCGAGAGTTCGCCGGAAGTTCCGGTGAATTCCGAGCGTTCGCAAATCCAGCCGGCAAACAGGCAAACTTTTCAGAAGATTTAAGTCCCGCTTGTACAGCGTCGCACGCGGCACGAAAACCTAAACGGAGCGGCCCTCGTCGCGACGCAAAGCCGGCCGACGCGAGGAGTCGTGCACGGCTAGACGTCGCTTAATTCTTTTTTTCCCAAGGAAAAGTGTATCTACGCGCGCAAACCCGCGGCGCGAGCTCCGAATGACACTTCACCGTTTCCTACGCACCAGCCGGCCGTAATTATCGCGAGCCTCCGTTTCCAACGAGCGTACCGCGCTCTCTACGCTCTCTCAGCGCTCTCTCGCTGCCGGATTGCTCTATATCTTGCTCTCTCTCTCTTTTACTCTCTTCATTTTCCTCTAGAGAGAGAATTTTCTCTTTCATTCTCTATCTTGCTCTTTCTCTCTCTCTCTCTCTTTTTTACTCTCTTCATTTTTCTCTAGAGACAGAATCACACACTTTTGCTCTCACTCTCTTTTGCTCTTTATCTTGCTCTCTCTCTCTTTTACTTCCTTCCTTTCTCTCTCTTTTACTTTCTCTCTTCCTCTCCCTTTTGCGCTCACTCTATTTTGCTCTCACTCTCTTTTGCACTCTCTATTTCTCTCTCTATTTTTTTCTTTTTTGCTCTCTCTTTTGTATCTCTTTCTCTCTCTTTTGCTCTCACTCTCTTTCATATAGTTTGATATTGTTTTATATAGTCTTTAATATTTTAATATAGTTTTCTATAGTTTTATATAGTTTTATATAGTTTTCTATAGTCATCTATAGCTTCACACAGTTTTCTATAATTTCATATAGTTTTCTATAGTTCTCTACAGTTTCATATAGTTTTCTATAGTTCTCTACAGTTTCATATAGTTTTCTATAGTTTCATATAGTTTTCTATAGTTTTCTACAGCTTCGTATAATTTTCTATAGTTTTCTACAACTTCGTATAGTTTTATACAGTTTTCCATAGGACTCTACAGTTTCATATAGTTTTCTATAGTTTCCTATAATTTTCTATAGTTATCTGTAGCTTCACATAGTTTTCTACAGTTTTCTATAGCTTTCTATAGTTTTCTACTCCTTCGTATAGTTGTCTATAGTTTTCCATTAGTTTTCTACTCCTTCGTGTAGTTTTCTATAGTTTTCTATTAGTTTTCTACAGCTTCGTATAATTTTCTATAGTTTTCTATAGTTTTCCACAGATTCGTATAATTTTCTATAGTTTTCTATAGTTTTCTACAGATTCATATAGTTTTCTATAATTGTCTACAACTTCGTATAGTTTTATACAGTTTTCTACAACTTCGTATAGTTTTATACAGTTTTCTACAACTTCGTATAGTTTTATATAGTTCTATATATCTTAATGTATATCTTCACATATTTTTATTCTATACAACTTCATATGTTTCTCCGCAGTCTTTTACAATTTCACACATCCCCAGACTTTTCCAATACAAACAATCTGGAAGGCCGAATTCTCTCTCTCTCTCTCTCTCTCTCTCTCTCTCTCTCTCTCTCTCTCTCTCTCTCTCTCTCTCTCTCTCTCTCTCTCTCTCTCTCTCTCTCTCTCTCTTTACTCTCTCCCGTTCTCTCAGTCTTTTACTCTCTCTCTGTCTCTTTCTCTGTCCCTCCGTTCGAAAAAACCGCATTACCCTCGTAACCCCGCGGTCGTAAAGTTCCGTGGGACGCGAAGAATTGCACGCGACGCGGAACAAGGAAACAGCGTTGCGTCTGAAACATGTAACGGCGAGCGTCCTCATCCCTGGGGAGCGAGCGCAAGTGTACCTTTTACGCTGCATTCTTTGGCCCTCTCCGCCTGCCCTGTGTTTAGGGAGGCAGTTCCAGTTGCGCGGCCATTAGTATCGCTCTTGACGCGGGAATCGCGCCGCGAGTCGCTTGGACAATGTGGGGCAATTTGATATTCGAAACAGCAGTTTGTGTACTGTACTGTACTTATTCACGTAAACAAAATATGTGAAAATATTGTTGCATAAAGCAGGTTAATTCAAATCGTACAGTGTTGTTTAATCCTTTGCGGACGAAGATACTTTCGAAGGGTATCAATGAAAATAGACGCTTAATTGTCTAGCAAATGTAAAATTGAAATGGTAGGTGCCTTAGAGAACTTTCTTCTGCAAATAAAAAGAATCCAACAAGTAGTTTCCTAAGAACAATAGAATAAACGACCGTAAATCTAGTGTTAACCCTTTGCGATCGAAAATTCTTCGAAACATGCGAAACCTTCAACATACAAAGCTAAATTACATATCAGTTGCTTAATTAATAGAAGAAAAGGAAACTGCGATCTGATCTCCTGCTGTTTCGCTAATTAAATCATTTGTTTGCGAGTTAGTCTTCCAAATATGAATATTTCATCTTACCGAAATGCCGACATCCGTTTGCAAAGGGATAATGTCCTTTTTCACATTAAAATTCTTCTGTTTCTTTGTCTCAGGCGAGTGTCCTTGAAGTCTAAAATAAATCCTGGCGAACATGTAATATTTATTTTAATATGCGACTAAAAGTAATTAGTCGAATCATACAAGTATGAAGTTCAGAAATCTTGTGGAAAGCTTTCTCAGTAAAGTCTGGTGACTAGTCACCAGAAAAGTCTGCAATAAAGTGTTAAATATCGAAACGAGAAGTAAAACTTTTTATCGAAACCCTTCATAGTTGAGTTACCATCTACATCAATCAATTTATTAATAATATATTCATTAAAAACCATCTAGATAGAAGAATATAGAAGAATAACTTCGAAAATCTAAATTTTGCTTCGACGTTAGTCACCAGAAAAATCTGCAATAAAATGTTAAACATCGAAACGAGCAGTACAATTTTCTATGGAAACCCTTTACAGTCAAGTTACCATCTACATCAATCAATCTATTAATAATATATTCATTAAAAACCACTTATAGAAGAATAACTTTGAAAATCCACAATTTCCTTCGACCAGTTACTCACCAGAACAAAGCGTTAAAGATCGAATAATCATTAGAATTTTCAATGAAAACCCTCCACAGTCGACTTACCACCGACATCGATTACTTACCGAGCACTTAATGATCCGACTCGAGAAATATCATAACCACGGGCAGCAGGTAATTAAGGCGAGCGATGAAGCCTACAACGTCACGGCCGAGTTCCCAGCGAAACGCTCGGCTGTCTAACGCAACTCTCGTCGCATTGGGCAATAAGGCAGCAATCTGTTGCTGGTTTTCACTGTTATCAAACTGCGTGACTGTCCCATTATTGTGTGCATCGTACGTAATGCCGCGTGCAATCGCTTTAACGACTGCTACGCTATTCTCCGAGCGTTCTCAGCCCGTGCAATCGGAAGTCTCGCTTCCTTTCGGAGACGCTCGCAACGGAGCTGCTATATTAACGCTCGGAGATCATCGACGCATTAGATGACAAATGCATTCGTTGCATTGTAGTTTCTGGTTATTCTTTTCAACCCTTTACTCGAGAGGTGACTCTCAGATGATTCGATACAACTATAACGTTGAATATTTAGTATTTCTAATTAAAGTTTGCATTGTTGCACTGTTGCTTAATTTATCTATGAATTATCGTTAAATTAGTCTCAAAGATGTCGCCTGTATCTCGCCGAAAAATGTTGAATATTTCCAGCGAGGAACTTTCGAGTGCAAAGGGTTAAGTCCCAGTGCACTTCGCACTCGAAAGTTTTTCACTTGAAATATTCTATAGTTTGTAATTAGATGTAGACAAGATTCTTTGAAATGAATTTATCGAGAAAACACATGAATTAGGGAACAGATATCTTCTCATTAAATTCTCAATATTTCAACACCGTAGCTTGGAAAACTGAATAAATAAGTTACAAGTGTTTCACTTGAACCTTAACCCCTTGCACTTAAGAAATGACTTATTCGCTTGATCTATATAGTAAAATTATCAATATCTTCGAAGCATTGAATGTTCGAAATGATTTTGAGAATAAATAGCTTCATTCGAGGACTATAATTTTCTGATAATTAGGTACGCGATTAAAATATCTCATGGGAATAAATTGAACATTTCCAGTGACGAATTTTCGAAGTGCCAAGGGTTAACATATATTACATAACAATAACCTGAGTCGTTTTTATAGTTCACTAAAGTGAAACATAAATTTTTTAGTGTTCCACTAAATTCAAATGAATTTTCTGATAATTAGGTACACGATTAAACAGTCTCGTTCGCTGACTCGCAGCAAACCCATTTTGAATCAACGTCGGTTGCGCATAAATGACTCGCGGTAAGAGTATCGTTAAGAAAACGCTGAGAATCGTTTGCTGTGACGAGCCCCATAACTATTACCATAACGCTCGAGCCGTAACGTCTCCCGTTACACAACCAGCGAATCGCGCGCAATAAAACGGATCATTGTGAGGAATCGGCGAGCTATTGAACACGATTATTTCGACGCTCCAATTTCGATTTGCCGATTCTATTCCGCCGGTTCGATGTTTTATGCGACTGCAAAGTGGATCTCAGTCGTACTACCATTCACACTTACGGAGCTTCCGGCGTATTTTTTCGAAGGAATCACCTGTGTCCTTTGGAATGCGTATGGATCGTTGGACGAAGGTGTTCTAATGGAATTTTCTGTGATTTTTGTGTGTGTATTATTAATAGAAATAATTGTGTTTAGTAAAACAGAAGCATGGGAATGGATAATAGATTGAGATCCAAGTAAATTAGAAAAGATGTAGAAGTCTTCTCTGTTTTAAGAAAGTATTCTAATGGAATTTTCTGTAATCTGCTTTATATATTTATTATTAATAGAAGTAATTATGTTTTATTTTTAAGAAACATGGGAATGGGAAATAGAATGAGATGCAAGTAAATTAGGAACGATATAGCAGTGTACTGTTTAATACTCACTGAATACTCACTGCTCAATACTCATTGAATATTCACTGCTCCACTAAATATGCACTGCTCAATACTCATTAAATACTCACTGTTTCACTGAATAATTACTGCTGAATACTTACTGAATATTCACTGCTCAATACTTTCTGAATACTCACTGCTCAATACTAACTGAATAGTCATTATTCCACTGCCTTAAAACTGCAATAGTTTTCTACAGTTTCATATAGTTTCATATACTTTCATATAGTTTTATATAGTTTTATATAGTTTTATATAGTTTTATATAATTTTCTGTAGTTTGTTATAGTTTTCTATAGTTATCTATAGCTTCACATAGTTTTCTATAATTTTTTATAGCTTTCTACAGTTTCATATAGTTCTCTATAGTTTTCTATAATTCTCTACAGTTTCATATAGCTTTCCATAGTCTCATATAGTTTCCTATAGTTTCATACAGTACCCTATAGTTATCTGTAGCTTCATATAGTTTTCCACAGCTTAGTATAGTTTGATACAGTTTTCTATAGTTTTCTACAGCTTCGTATAGTTTTATATAATTTTCTATAATTTTCTACAGCTTCGTATAGTTTCATATAATTTTCTATACTTTTCTACAGCTTCATATAGTCATATACAGTTTTATATAGTCTCATATATTTCAATATAGTTTCATATACTTCTACATATCTTCACATATCTCCATATGTTCCTATAATCTTTATACATCTCCATATATCTCCATACAGTTCTGTACAATTTCATATACTCCACAATCTTCCACAATTTCACACAGCCCCAGACTTTTCCAACACAAAGAAACAATCTGCCCAATACACACTCGCCATCTAGCTATTTAAATACCTTATCTCCGCCGGAAGCGGTCCATCGGAGAACATCGAACCGCGAAATGATAAATCGGAAACTAATGAGCTCTGCTTTATCGTCCCGAATAAAACACTCAAAGATACAGCGGATTCGAAAAAGGGCGCCGGTTTTTCTGATAAACGCCGGCGGGGTTGCGGTTGATTAATCGTCCGATGTCGTAACTCACGGAACCTCTTCCTTCGTCTTCCCATTGCTCGGCTTTTTGTCCCGCGTCGATGCCAGGATAATGAGGAAACAAAACCCGATGGAATTCCCACAGGGAAAAAAATCATTCCTTTTTTTTGAGTCGCCGGCCTGACCGTAGACGATGATTCATGGGGTGTCTATTAAAATAATTTATCAGACTTCGAAATTCCTTCGTCCTGCCTGAAATTTCAATTCTAGTCATTTTAACGATAGCTTCTTAAACGCAGTGGCAACGGATTGCTGAGATTGCGCCAATTAAAACGAGTCCAAACACGGCGGGAATCGGAGTAGTTTGAGGAATTTTGAAATTTTCAAAACTAAAGGCTGGTTTCCATGAAATCGATGAAACTGGACCAATTTGTGTCGTGTTTGGGCTCGTTCTAATCAGCGCAAGCTCAGAAATTCACTGGTGTCGCAGTTGAGAAGGTCAGATTAAAATGACTACAATTGAAATTTTTCTTGTCACCTTGAAGAATAACCTTGCAACCTCCGAAGAGTTTCAACGCAGATTTATTTTCAGTCTCGTGACTGTAACCGAGTGGTTCCGTGTTGCCAACAATGCGGTATGACATAATTGATTAGAATCTTATTCTTTCGGTTAAGAACCGTTCACTTATTCAAGGCTGATACGATCTCGGTGGAAATCGCTTACGTTTACGTAAGGAATAGGAAACGCTATTGTATGTTTAACGAGCAATTAACATACGAGGAAAGGAAAAAATTTGTAGGTAAATCGTAGATGAAATGTTCGTTCAACTTTCACATTCGACAGCAACTCCATAATGTTTTAAAATTATCCGATGAACATGTTGGAATTTCCGAAATGATGAAATTTCAAATTCAGTATTCAATTTTGTGTAATGTATCGATACTTTTATATAGTTTTATGTAGTTTTCTATAGTTTTCTATAGTCTTATATATTTTAATATAGTTTTCTGTAGGTTCATATAGTTTTCTATAGTTTTCTATAATTTTTTATAGTTTTTTATAGTTCTCTATAGTTTCATATAGTTTTCTATAGTTTCCTATAGTTTTTTATAATTTTCTACAGTTATCTATAGCTTCACATAGTTTTCTACAATTATTTATGGTTTTCTACAGATTCATATAGCTTTCTATAGTTTCCTATAGTTTCTTATAATGTTCTATACTTATCTATAGCTCCACATACATACATTTTTAATTTAGTTTCGTTGAATTCAAAACTACACAAATCCTACCAATAATTAACAATCTCAATCATTCCAACACAATCATTCACAAAACACTTATTCACGACTACCTCCTAAAGCGTCTAACGAAACCTAATCAGTACCCATAACAAATGAGCTCCTATAAACTCGGTCCATCGCGTGATCGAAACAACCGAAATAAACTTCTAAAAAAAAATTCTAAAAACTACACAAATCCTACCAATAATTAACAATCTCAATCATCTCAACACAATCATTCACGAAACACTTATTCATGACTTCCCAAAGCGTCTAACGAAATTTAATCAGTGCCATAACAAATTAGCTCCCACGAACTCGGTCCATCGCGTGAACGAAACAACCGAAATAAACTTCGTCCACCCTGCATCGCTGTTTTCGCGAATAGAAAAATTATTGGCGCGTTTTATATCCCAGGAATCTCGGCGAGTAATTCGAAAGTTCGGCCCGCGTTAAAGGAGAAGTAAGAAACGGCGGCGGCGTTGCCCCGACAAGGTTTTTATCCGACAGATTATTCAGTGAAATGAAGTTCGCGTTGCGGATTACGACGGGAATTACAAAGTTCCGTAATGTATAAGGGAAAGAACGGGAAGCATCTTTTTGTCCCCGTCCCCGCTCCCCTCGCCCCTTTATTGAATGCTGCCGTGCACGCCGCGTGCGTCCGCCCCGCTGATGAGTATACCCCATTATTTCGAACTTCGTAACTCGAGACGCTCAGATTAACCTATTTCCGTAACCGACGTTTCATTTCTGACGACTTTGTTTATCCGCGGAAGCTTGTCGCGGCCGTCCCGATAATGGACTTTCCATTCTGCGCGCGGAATTATCATCCGGATAGCGACTTTCCTCATAATAGACGCGGATCTGTTCGAATCTGTTGAAGGGAATTCAATCGTGTTCGTTGAACATTGTTTATTGCGCGTACCGCGAAAGAAACTAGCGCAGAATTAAACTTATTCACTTGAAAATAGCTTGAAATTTTTGTGTGTTCCTGAATTCCTGTCATTAGCTCACCTTTTGTTCCCAGAAGGCTACAGGATGGTACAGAGTCTCTTCTCGACGCAGGATTCATCGATCTCTCGATCTTCCAACATGAAAACCATGGTTACCATTGATGTATCGTAAACCGAGAAACTTACGAGCTAACGGGAGCTGTCGAGTAACCGTTCTTAATCTCATTTCATTGGTACAATTGAAGAAATAACGTTAACCGTGCAATAAAGAAACTTTCGGTTGCATTAATTTTCACATCTTCTCAAATGTAGTGGCAATGAGTTTCTGAGATCGCGCTGATTAAAATGAGCCCAAACACGGCAGCGATCGGACTAGTTTGAGGAATTCTGAAATTTTCGAAACTAAAGGCTGGTTTACATGAAATTGGTGAAACTACACCGATCTGTGTCGTGTTTGGACTCGTTTTAATCAGCGCAATCTCAGAAATTCACTAGCACTACATTTCAGAAGGCAAGGTCGAAATTAATCTTAGCCAGTTTTAGGAAACTAATGTAATTTTCAAAACTAAAGGCTCGTTTCCATGAATCGTGAAACTAGTCCGATTCCCGGCGTGTTTGGACTCATTTTAACGAGAAAGATCTCAACACTTCATTGGTCCAATGAGAAGATAACGTTAACCAAGCAATAAACAAACTTTCTTCCATTAATCTTCACATCTCAAATCTAATGGCAGTGATTTTCTGACATTTAAAGTTCACTTCACTCATTTTCTATTTACTGCATAAATATTGAAGAACGTAGAATTCCGTTATTCACGGTAAATACATGAACGGAGGAAATGTTAGTTAACATTGTTCAATAGAGAAGAAGCGTTTCATACGACTCGCGAGCTTTTCCATCGAGGATTAAAGGAGTTTCCCCGGCTTCGTATTCGAACAATGGATTTCCCTTCAGAGTCGTTTTATTTGAACGCAGAACGACCGAATATTACCAAAGGTTGCGTACGCGTTTAGCAACGTTTGAATAGCAGCAGCGACTAGGTTTCTTTATCCGACATTGTTGGTTCTTTGTTGCGCGATATGTCGGCTAAAAGGCCGGGAGAACAATGCGCGCAGACAATAATCAAGTTTCCAGAACTTCGGGGCGCACGCACGAACTCCCTTTTGTTCGGGAAATGGAAAAATGAAGGTTACAGTAGTCACCGAGCCGGCAAATTGAAATCTCATGACAGTTTTACGCGTATTTCTGTCGTCGAATCGCGGAACAAACATGTCGCTCGCTCGCCGAAACAAAGTCACCAGTCGAAATTTCCTGTTTTTCAGCAGAAACAATGATTTCCGACGTAATCAGGTACTAGACACATTCAAGTAATTGAATCGAGGAAAAAACGGCGGTTAATTGCTCTGGAAACTTCGGATAATCAAGACTGAGAGGCAATGTCTAGTCTCCAATTGGTTTTAATTTAGTGGCCATTGACGGAATATGGTCCTGAGTTATTTGCAGTGATCGTTCGTCGAGATATTCTTCAAATAGATGATACTGTTACGTTGTTTTCAATGTTACTAGCTCACTAGTAATTAAGAATCATTTACACTGGTCTCTACAAGCTAACTATCTTCTCAAATGCAGTTCGAATCGAGTATCCTAATAATACAGAGTGATCGAGGAAAAATGCAGCAGAAATTCGAAGGGCAAAGGCAATACTCATGAATCAACTCTCTGGCACTATTACGAAGACATAGTTTGCTACGTGGATCTATTATTCGTTACAAATTGTAGGTTTCTCCTCGTGGATTCACGAATATCCGTGATTTTCCTTTTTCGAAACAGATGTCAAGTTCGTGAAAGTTTCGCTATAGGAATAAACTAACCCTTTACTCGAAAGTTCTTCGCTCGAAATACTCTATACCTAATTCGTAAACAAGATTCTCCAAAATGAATTTATCAAGAAACCTGTGCTAAAGACTGGTCATTGGTCGCGGTAGGAACAGGTACACGCGAAGTGTCGGTAGGAACAGTGTCAACCCTTTCATGCTTTCGATGGAATCGTGATCGGTAGAACTAGTTTGCAGCGAATTGTTTGTTGGGAAAGACAGAGATTGTAGAAATATTTATCGCGAAGTACGAGTGACAATTCCGAAAGAATCGAGTGATGTTTGCGCTCAGCTTTCGCTACTAGTTGCCGGAACCCCGATAGTTGTCGCTACTTCGTAGCGAATAGTTTATCGGGAAAGAGAAATTCTATGCACGTTCGTAGCGAAGTACAATAAACGACAAGAAGTAAGATTCCATTCCGAAAGAATCGAGCGACGTTCAGGTGCACGCGAAGTGTCGGCAGGAACAGCGTTAGCCAGCCGAACGCGAAGACCTCGAAAAGCAAAACACAGGTCGAGAGGTTAACGTTACGCCCCGACTGTAGGTGTCCTATCCGCGTCGCGGCGCATTTTCCGCCGCTACAGAAGTATCGAGGCGACGCTCGTAATTGCGCGGTCGGCAGTTGACCAGAAAATACAAATAGGACGCAAGCTAGTTCCTAAATACCTGAGTGGATTACGACTGTCGCCGGTTAGACAAGCAGAACCGTGCCCGGCGTCCACTTAACCCGGCAGAATGACGTCCCCGGTCAAACGAACTTAACAACATCCCGAACTGCTCGGCCAAGTAGATTACCCTCGGTTCACGGACAAGCAGTTCCGCTGCACTTCGCTAAATTGCTAAATCGATTCCCCGAATGTCTTAAAACTTACAAACTTCTAATTAGCTGGTACCGACGAGTCGTCCGTGCGCCGTCCTGTTGCCAATTTCGCGTCTCTCGATCGTTAACCCCTCGCCCTATGATTTACTCGTTAACCCTTTGCACTCTTCATTCGTTTCTCTTTATTCTAATAACACGTTCTGCTAATTCAATGACTTTAAAGTGTCGAGCACGTACAAATGAATGAAGAATCTCTATCAACGGATGTTTGTGAATGTTCACGATCGTAAATTGCAAAGATCTATATTAGTGAACGTAACACTGCCACGAACAATTAATTGATATTACGCTTCTCTATGTCACTGCATTCTGAAACGCATCACGATTGTTATTTAATGTTTGTTATTTAAACATTCGTTTAGGCTCTGTTCATTCGTATTGATTCAACGGAAATGTCTGTACATGTGTTTAGATTACTTTGCAATAAGAGATGAAACAGATTGATGAAAGATTTCACGTGAAACTGAAATTTGACCTTTAACCCTTCACAATTAGAAGGCGACTCTGACGTTTGATTTTGCAGTATTCAATAGCTTTGTCAATGTTAAATATTTCTAGCGAGAAACTTCCGAGTGCAAAGGGTTAAGCCTCTGAGAGCTGAAACTAAAATTTGATATTTGACCCTTTGCACTCGGGAGGTTTGTTGTCACTTGATTCGGTGGAACTATAAAATTTGAT
Source organism: Nomia melanderi (assembly GCF_051020985.1). NCBI lineage: Eukaryota > Metazoa > Arthropoda > Insecta > Hymenoptera > Halictidae > Nomia > Nomia melanderi. The sequence goes on along the minus strand of NC_134999.1, from coordinate 24,152,582 downwards.
GTTTAACGCTGAAACTGCCTGTATTCTGTTTGCAATTATTAGAAAGGTAAATGTTTCTCTGGGAAATTAAAGAAATTCATTTAGCACTACGGAAACTAAAAAATTCAGTTCTCCGAGAGTTTCACGTGACAATTTCAAGAAATATAGAGCACGTAGAACGAAATGCTAATAAATTTGAACACTACAGCATATATACAGAATAATTAACAAACGAAACTCCTATAAAATCAAACAATAACGTTGTCTCCATCGATCGAAGGATTGCAAATGGCTGTCGCAGCGCGTTTGGAATTTCTACATATAACATTTACCTTGTACAACAATTAAACATTACAATGGAATACGGTGGGCCAAGGAATTCGGCCGTCATATTTACGATAAGTTGAAAGCGAGTTTGATTAAAAAATTCCTGTGAAATATATTCCTCTCGTATGAGCAAAGGAGCACATTGTGCTTATGAAATAGCTCACATTCTTATATACGAAATAAAGGCATGCCGGGGAAGGATTGCACAAGTTTTTATGTTAATACGCTTTCGGTCGAATTGTTGGTGCAATGTTTAGTGGTCGAGTTTGAATGCGTGGGAATTTTGTTTATAGTTTCGAGACTTTCTTTTGATGTATAGGAATATTTGTGTTTTTAATCGAAAATTGAAAGTGTATGAGTGAGAATTAATTGGATCATTGTTGTGACTGTAATTAGTGTGATGAGTTGTTTCGTAGGTTTTGTAAAGGAAATTGTAAGAAGCATTTTCAAAGGTGAATTATAGAGATTAATTTGATATTAATGGTGATATTATAATTATATTAATTTTGATATTAATTTGATTAATTTGAATTTAATTTGAAGATTTAATTTGGTTGTTTTTGATTTGGAAACAGTTCATGGATTAAATAATAATAATAATAATAAAATTATCATGAATTTTATTATATGTTAATAATTCAATCAAATATTCAAAGCAACTGATATCAATTCTGATTCAAAAACAGAAAATAAACGACTATTTAACGAATTTTATTGTATGAAACAGAAAATAAACGATTATTTAATGTAATTTTTTCATGAAAAACAATTGGAGAATAAAGGGAAGATAATGCTATATGAAATGGTAGCGTAAAGTTTCATTGAAACGGGTTCATGGGTATTCGCCATGTGCTTGACACCGATTCGAAAAACGAATTAGTTATGAGAAAGCTGTGTTTGCAGTTCCATGTACATAAAAGTTTCAGCAGGAAACAAATTTTCTTCTTACGTGTACACTGTATATAGGAAATCATCAATTTCCGGGGTGTATAAGCTACCCCTTCGGCGTAGTAGCTTCGAGCGATTCAACTTCCAGTCTTTTCTTTCGGATTTTTGCTTCTTTCGTGGGATTTATTGTTGCTCGTTCCACTAAATTCTATTGTTTCTTATATTTCAGATATATTTACCAATGAGAATTCATGCTGATACTAGTCTACATAGTTTTTATTATCCTCAATAATTGTACTGACTCATTAACCCTTATCAATTTGACTTCTACTGTCTTTTCTTTCGGATTTTTGCGTCTTTCATGGGATTTATTGTTGCTCGTTCCACTAAATTCCATTGTTTCTTATTTTCTTGCAATGTTTATTAATGAGAATTTATACCAATACTGGTCTACATAGCTTTCATTATCCTCAATAATTGTACTGACTTCTTAACCCTTAGAGTGTCGATTTAGTATAATTTTCTCCGACTTTCACTGTGTCTTTTTGAAATTTTTCCTTCTCTATTAATTAACTAATTAACTACTTACTAATTAACGAAAATAAATGGATAAGGAGAAACAGTTGATAAATAATTAACATAAATAAATGGATAAAACACCAAGACCCAACCAAGAGCTGCATCATGTAATAACAGTTGACAAATAATCAAAGAAAATAAACAGCCAAAGGAAAACAGACGATGAATAATTAACAAATATAATTGAATAAAATATCAAGACCTGCATTATGTAATTTAATACTGATTTTTTCATTATTATACATATTTACATTGATGCATTATACAAAGTTTACTATGAAATATCAAAGTTTACAGTTTTGCTGTGTCAAATCATTCGGTGACTCAGAGGAGCCTCTGGAGCACAAAGAGTTAAGATTCATTGAAACATTTAATATTATAACTGCTGCAATATTGGACACAGAGTTCAAGGGGTTAAACCCTCACCGGCCGTGCAGAAAATGGCGACCAAGGAATCCGATGCAGAGGAGCGCGCCGCGTTGCATAAAATCGCGAAGTGGCGCGATGCGCATTGATTCGCGGACCACAGGCGTGCAAGGGTCCGCCGGTATGTCCGTGCACACCCTCGGCACGCGTATCGATCATTCCTCGAGGTGTCCCCGTTATTGTGTGACACCGGTCTTCGAAATTGACCGGCCGACGCACACGCTCGCGCCGCGAATAACCGAGTACGCGGGAGAACGTCCCCTTTTGTCTCGGATTCCTTTCAGAGCGCGGCTTGGGAACGGTTTCCAAACAATTGTCGTCTTACACGCTCGCAGATCCGCTGCCCGATAATTATTTTCATTATCCCCCCCTCGCGGGAAACCGCGACTCGCTGCTCCAGTTGCGGAAAGAAAAGTCGCTGCCTGACGAAACGACGTTCGCGTTGCGTTTCTCTGTTCGGAAAAATTCCGCGGTTTCCGCTGCTCTGATTGAAAAGCGATGTGGGACGCGTATTAATGCGTTTATCGGCTGGCATACTTTGGAATTAAAGAGAGCAGTTTCTTTTGTCGGGGCGTTGGGAATGTTCGAGGGGAAAGTCGAGTTTGTAAGTTTGAGTTTCTACCGATGTTTCTTTGGTTTGTTTTGTAATATTTTAATGTTTGTTGTGATCAACGAATACTTGAGTTCGTACGCTTTAATTAATATTGACCATTGTTTTGTTGTGAAGAAAATACTGTTTGAATCGAATATTCCCTTTCTTCTACATTATTGATACACGTCTTTTTTGCGAGCAAAAGCAATTTCTTTTCACTTCTTCTGCAGTTTCTGCAACAATGCATCGATTCTAAGTTCAAACTACCAGTTTCCCTCCATCATTACATCATCAGTATCATTAGTTTATTGTGACTCGTGAAGAAAACACTGTTTGAATCAAATATTCCCTTTCCCCGCAGATATCCGCCATGACTATTCCGGTGGGAGCGCGAATTTGCGTAAAGTATACATTTAAAACGAGTCAGCTTCGAGGGACGCCGGCGTTAGCCCGTTATTCAAATGTCCAGCCGCGATAACACCGTTGTATCCCTTACTTACCATTCATATTGTATCAGGATTACGCGGCTACGCCGTGGAACACCGGTCCGCGCAATAAGCTGCGAGACGCAGCCGGAGAGAGAGATCACCGGCTTGTTCTAATTGTAATTCCGAATATTCATCTAGGAACAGTATGGCCCGCGTTCGCTGCGAAGCCTTGTGTACCGCGAGACGAAGCGGATCGTCAGCTTCGCGCCGAGTCGCACTCGGTGAATGTTTTATGGGAAATTGGGGAGTTTTTTGGTGGAAATTGAGGGTTTGCGTTTGAATTTTAAAGGTTATATGAATGGAGAAACGGAATTGATTTGTACAGAATATTTATTTTCCAAATGAAAATCATTTTGTATAGTAAGAACTACTTAGAAACACATAAACTTCAATTTTATTTGACTAGAGTCGGTCGTTTTCTGTGGACAATTCAGAAACTTGTGAAGTTTTTCGATGAAAATGGTCACTTTGCGTTTGAATTTCAAAATTCTATAACTGCAGAAATGTTATTACTTCACAGAAAATTTGTGTTTTTCAAGTGAAAATGATTTTGTGCAGCAGAGACTACTTAGCAACACATAATCTTCAATTTTCCTCGCGCGAATCGTGGAATTTTGAGGGTTTGCCTACAGGTGGTCGTTTCCTGTGGAGAACTCGGTAACTTAAAAAGTATGAGTGATAGACGGAAGTGCTTAAGAAAAAGTTATGAGGTACAGAGCCAGACATACGGTATTTTTGTCTTCATTATGGGGGTTTTACGAAGTTTTCGTAATAAAAACGAATGCTTTACGTTCGAATTTCAACGTTATATTCCCCAATAAGCACAATAAATATGCAGAAACTTCATATCTTACAAATAAAAATCATTCTTTGCAACAAGTACTACTTAACAATACATTGTTAACCTAACCAGGACCCAATTAGTATGCAAAAACGCGTCAGCTAATCATTTTTCACAGCCGAAGACTCACATAATGCAGTTATTCGCTTTAAAATCCGGCTATTTAAACGAAAGTGCCAGGTTCCCTGCAACAAACACTACTTAGGACGACTCTAGCAACCTCAAACTATCATCCCGGACAATTTCATCGGTCTCATTAGTCAATTTTCCTTCCTGGAAGCGAGATTTCCCCATTTCATCCACTCACCTAACACAGTAATACACCCTAAAATCCAACCACTCAGACAAAACTGCCAGGTTCCCTGCAACAAAGACCACTCAACACGCCTCCAGAAACCTCAAACTTCCATCCCGATCAATTTCATTCGTCTCATCAGTCAATTTTCCTTCCCGGAAGCCAGATTTCCGTGTTCCATCTCTAAATAGCCATATGCGCCGCAGCGGCAGTGGCGCAATGGCGGCCGCGGCAGGGAGCGCAGCTCGGATAATCTGTCTCGCGATTCGTTCGGAAAGTGGCAGATACGAGAAGCAGCTCGAGACGTCTGCCCGCATACGAGTGACTCCATTGTTCCGACGGTCGTCTGTGTACACAGGGAGGCAACGTCACTCGACTCGCGTAGATTTCCAACTGCCTCGTCCCGTTCGCCGCTGAATTTTTCAGAGACCACTGTCGGGGATGTGACGAAATTCCCGGATATAAAGCGGGCCGCGGCGCAGCTAACCGGCCGCCCCCGCCAATCGGGATTTACTTTCTTCCCCCGTTTCGTCGAATGCTTTTTTGCGGAATTTCTCCGTGTACCGTATTCTGAGAGATTAGCATTCGCCCGGTACGATCTGCAGGATTAGTGCTCGGTTGTCAGCCCCGCCGCTGAGTGGCGAGTCCCTCGACAAGCCGGAAGCTGGACGGTCGAGCAGTGGCAGCGTGATACGCTGTTCGGGAGGGTGGACAAGGGTGAGACGATATTATGCGATTGGAGAACTTTCTTAGGAGGGATTTTGTGTAGAGGAAACTTTGATTAATGGATTCGTGAGGTTCTGGCGATTGAAACGAGTACAAACACGGTGTGAATCGGAGTAGGTTCGGATTTCGTGGGAACGAGCCTTTAATTTTGAGAATTATGTTAAATTCGTGGAACTAGTTGAAGTTAATTTCGATCTTAGCTTCTTGAATGTAGTGAACGTGGATTTCTGAGATTGTTGCGATTGAAACGAGTACAAACACAGTGGGAATTGGACTAGGTTCAGATTTCGTGGGAACGAGCCTTTAATTTTAAGAATTATATGAAATTCATTTCGATCTTAGCTTTTTGAATGTAATGCCAATGGATTTCTGAGATTATTCTGATTGAAATGAGTCCAAACACGATGGGAATCGGTCTACTTTCATCCATTTCATGGAAATGGAGCTTTAATTTTGAGAATTATGTTAAATTCCTGAAACTAGCTAAGATCAATTTCGATTTTGCCTTCTAAAATGTAGTGCCGGTGAATTTCTGAGATTGTGCTGAGTAAAACAAGCCCAAACACGACATAAATCGGTCTAGTTTCATCGACTTCATGGAAACGAGCCATTAGTTTCGAACATTACATTAGATTTCTAAAACTAGTCCGATTCCTATCGTGTTTGGACTCGTTTTAATCGGCGCAATCTCAGAAATCCACTGGTACTAGATTTAAGGCAATATAAGGTTCAAATTACAATTGAAATTCTTCACTAAATGTTGAAAATTACTATATAACTGTAAATCGTGACTTAAAGTGTCTTAAGGTAAGTTTAAATTTCATCGATCAACCTTAATCGATACAAAGGGAGAAAAATAGAAAATGAATCTTCGGATATTTTCTAATTTCCAAGGTTTCGAGATCCACGGTGTAAATCGAAATGCGACTGTAGTACAAACATAGGTCGGGAAACCTGGGCACGAGTGAAAAGTGTTTGGAGCAGAGTGGATCTCATTTGCATAGGCCTCGCTTAACCGTACAATAACGAGTGAGACTCGTAATGAAGATTCCTCGACTAATTTAACAAGAATCGACGTTATTCATTACCCACGGATCAAAGCAAACAACTATTTGGCTATTATCATTGCATTATCTTCAAATAAAATTTCCACTTGAAGCAGAGTGGATGATTTTGCTGCATTTCTTCCAGATTGTCGATGGTAGAATAGTACACGAGCATAGTGGCGAAAGTAAATAGTACGCCAAGGAGTTAATTACTGCAGGTGTGCGTGGGAACGGTGAGATGGAAGTACTTCCAACGAAGGCGAGAATGAGAATGGGCACCGCAGGGTTGAACGTCATAACCTGCTGCCTAGTTAAATATTACGATTAATCAAGCTGCGTTCAGCTCTCGTTTTTCTGCAATCTTGTGTTTGCTCGGTCGATTGCGTGTTAAGCAAGTAGTTTTCGGTTTGGAACGTATCGAGTTGGTTAGGTGGTAGGGTTAAGTAGAGTTTTGATTGTTTCATGATTTTTGTCAGTTTCAACCCTTTGAATTTTGTAGGTTTTAATATTGCAGCAGGAATAATATTGGATATTTGAATGAATCTTAAAGAAAGTACGTTAAAATTATTAAATTTTCAGAGTATGCACTATATAATTCAATATTAGATTGCACTTAAATAATCAAAAAAAGCAAACAGACGAAAGAGAACCAATTGATGAATAATAAAGAAAAAATAAACAGACCAAAGAGAAACAGTTGATAAATACTTAACGAAAATAAATGAGTAAAAGATCGAGCCCTAACCAAAACCTGCACTAAACAATTCACCATTACATCAACCAGTTGATAAATAATCAAAGAAAACAGACAAAAGAGAAACACTTGATAACTAATCAAAGAAAACTGAACAAAGAGAAACAGATAATTCTCAGGCGTTACAAATTCCCATTAAATCAACGAAGGCCGATTAAGAAAACAGTTTCAAGTTTCATTGAAAAGCTGGAGGGCTCGTTAAGCCTCCACCTTCGATTCCCTCGAAAAGGGAACCTCGTAGAACAGAATTTTACACAATCGTTAGGTTCTACCTTTGCGCGTAGAATTACCTCCGTCCGGATAACGCTGCTAATTTCGGGATGCGCAGGCCAAGTTCTCGCAATTGGGCCGAGTAATACCGGAGATAGAAAAAATTTGTAGCAGAAACAGCCGGATGATACGGGAAGGTCTATTTTCAGAGGACTTCGCCTTTTTTTCACAGATGCGCAACGATGCAGCTGAAAAGCGCGAACGCGTTGCTCATTTGCATAGAACTGGACGGTTTCCTTGTATAAATTGCTTGTTGTACGTGCTTTACATGGAATGGTACTGGAATCTTAGTTTTTGGTAGATTTAAACGTGTCTTGCTTGTAATTGACTTGAAAAATGGTAACTAATATATTTTTTAGTCAATGTGATGTAAATCTAATTGGTTGTTGTACATGTTTTATATAGAATGGTACTAGAATCTTATTTTTTTGGTGGATTTAGGTATGTTTTGCTTGTGATTGACTTTAAAAATGGTAACTAATGTTTTTTAGTCAATTTTATGTGAATATAATCGGTTTTTGATAATGTTTTATATAGAATGGTACTAGAATCTTATTTTTTTGGTGGATTTAGGTATGTTTTGCTTGTGATTCCTTGAAAAATGGTAACTAATATATTTTTTAGGCAATGTGCTGTGAATATAATTGATTTTTGATAATGTTTTGTGTAAAATAGTATTGGAATTTTATTTTCTGGTGGATTTAAACATGTCTTGCTTGTGATTCTCTTGAAAAATGGTAACGAATGTTTTTCAGTCAATTTTATGTAAATGTAATTGGTTGTTCTACATGTTTTACATAGAATACTATTAGAATCTACTGTTTTGTTAGATTTAAAACTGTCCTACGTGTGATTCACTTGAAAAATGGTAACTACATTGAGGATAGCTATTTTATTTCAATATTTCACGTATGGAAGCATTATACAAAGTTTAAAATTAACTCTTTGCCCTAAATGTTTTTTCAATGGAAATATTTAACATTTCTTGGCAAGACAAAGCTATTGAAATAATTTTTCTACATCAAATAAAATGGCAACTGAGTCACCTCCCAACTGCAAAGCGTTAAATATCAAATTTTAAGAAATTTTTAAGAAATCTCCAATTCACAGTAACTACAACATCGATTGCTCACTGAAAAATTGATATTTCTATTATAATTAGGTATTATCAGATATTCGTTTAGATATTATCAGATATTGTTTCCGATATTATCAGATATTACTGCATATTATTTTAAGTACTATCAAATATCATCAAATATTATTCTAGACTTATCAGAATCAATACATTCTATTGTAGATGTATTAGGTACAATATTATTATATATTATTCTTATATCTAATATTATTACATATCATCTTAGATATCATCAAATATCATCAAATATCATCAAATATCATCAAATATCATCAAACATCATTCTAAACTCACCACATTCCATCTTCCACCCAAATCAGCAACACTCACCCCCAATCAATCCCCAACCATCCATAACGCACAAACCTCAAACCAATGAAACCTCAGAACCCAAGAACGCTACCCCAGAATACCCTCCCCAATACACACAACTAAAAAGACGCAGGCCTTTCGTTAATCCCAGGATGCGCTCGTTGAAACTCGCCTAAACTCCGCTCCACTCCGGCGGACGGTCTCGTAAACGTTTTTCTCGCGGGACGCGATCGATGCTTCCGGTCTGGCGAGTTCCGCGTTACGAAAGTTCTTTCCGCGGGCCGCCGCCGCCGCCGCCCGATCGCGGGCCTCTTCCAGTTAAGAGTTCGGAACTCGTCCTCCCGTTCCCGTAAGACGGCTTTAAAGTTCGCTGTGGTTAAAGCCTCGCTGCGGCGGCGACGTATATACATATTTTATTCGGCCGCGTACACATCCGGCTGCCAAGGTGCGCCCCGTTTCGCATAGATCGGCAGCCTCTGGCCGCCAGGCAGATTTTTCGGTAGTTAACGGAATCCCGGCTTTGGCAACCGCGGCTAACTGGTTTCTTTGCTGGTGGCAAGAACCGTTGCCTTGTTGCCAAGTGCTGCGTTTTTTGGGGGTGAGGGATTTCGGGAAAGGTGGAGGGAAGGGGGGTGTTGAGTGTTTGATTCGGTGGTGGTTCCTGTAGGTGATGCGATGCGTATTTTGTTGTTTGGGGTAGTTGTTTGTTGATAGTGTTTGTTAGAATCTATGAGAATGTGATGCTGGTTTAAAATATGTAGTGGAATTATAGGTTTGAAATGGAAAGGTGAGCTTGGAAAGTCAAATGTGTTGATTATTGTTGATTTCCAAAGTGTCTAGATTCAGTATTTAGTGTAGTTTAGATTGTTATATTGTGTTTTGTTTATTTATCGTGAATAAATCCTTCGAAACAGGCTGTTTGGATCTCATAGTGTGAGGTGAAAAATAGAAATATTGGCTATATTTGTTAGGTTGTTGTAGGAATCAACATGCTGATTGTTTGTGTTGGTTTGTAGGAGGTTCATATACTTGATACAATACGTCTGAAATTGTTTAAGGTAGTTGTTTGTTGCTAGTGCGTGTTAGAATCCATGAGAACGTGATGAATTCGTGGCTGGTTTAAAATATGTAGTGGAATTTTGGGTTTGAAATGAAAAAATGAGCTTGGAAAGTCAAATGTGTTGATTACTGTTGATCTCTAAGGTGTTTAGATTCAGCATTTAATATAATTTAGATTGTTATATTGTGTTTTGTGAATTTATTATGACGAATTCCTTTGAAACGGGGATGTTTGGATCAAATCATACGGAGCGAAAAATAGTAATATTGGCTATATCTGTTAGGTTGCTATGAAAATCAGCATTCTGATTGTTTATATTACTTCGTACATGTTTCCTATACTTGATACAACACGTCTTTAATTGTTTAGGACAGTTGTTTGTTGCTAGTGTGTGTTAAAATCGATGCGAACGCAACGAATTCGTGGCTACTTTAAAACATGTAATCGGAATTTTAGGTTCAAAATGGGAAGGTGAGCTCGAAAATTCAAATTTATCGATTATTATTGATCTCTAAGGTACCTAGATTCACTACTTAATTTACTCCAGATTGTCACATTGCATATTATCTATTTATCGTGAAGAAATCCTTCGTTCGCAACGTGAATACTCTTAACTTTCATGCACCACAGAGCCCATCAATCAGGATTCAACGCTATCGATCTAATTATCCAATATCAATTTGACCTCCGAGTCTCAAAAAGAGCCACATACCGAAAGGTCACTTCCGGATTCACCCAGATTTAAAATTCGCGCGGTAAATCGCGACGCAATTCGTTTCAACCAGCACGCATGCTAATAAGAAACAGAACAAAGCGAGCCGACTTATTCGAAAATCTCAATTATCCCGGAGAAGTTGCCGGAACTTCCGGCGCGTAATTCGATTCGCGACGGAATAAATTTCCCGGCGCGCCCTTTGCGCGAGCTCCGAAAGTTATAATTTTGTTGCGGCAGCCGATCGACGTTCGCCTGTCGCCGGTGCGCAGCGACGGTTTCCGGCAGGTGAGCGCGATGCAGCTCGAATAATGGAAATTCCGCGCGGCTTTTATGGCGTTATGGTACGTCAATCATGATTGAATCGAAGTGTTTCAAATCGAGAACGCGCCGGGTAACGACGGAATTCTCGGAATATCTCCGGAACCGCGCACGCCGTCGTAAACTCGATGTTTACGAGTGTTCGGCTTCTGCTCGCTCTTAGGCTATGATCTCGGAATTCGTGGGAAGACAGGGGTGCGTGGTAAAAATTCAACTTGGTTAGGCCTTTGTTATCGAAACACGATATTATTTATTGTGTTAAAGTTAACGAAAATCCATGTGGTTAGGTTTTGGTAGCTTCACTTCATTGAAATCAACGAATAGAAGAAAATAACAAGAAATTCACTAGTTTAGCTGATAAAAGTATTATTTATCGGGCTAAAACTGACAAAAGTCAAAAAATATGCAAAAATAGACTTCTCTAGGCCTTCGTTAACTAAGAACAATATTATTTACTTCATTAAAATCAACAAAAATCAGTAAACCTCAGAAAATGAACATGGTTACCTAAAAACAATATATCGAATAAAATGAACAAAAACCGTAAATACACTTGTATACCTAAAAGAATACCATTTAATTAATTAACCCTTAGCACTGCGGAAAGAAATAGGGCAAGGGGTTAACCCCTTTGAAATTTCAATAAAATGTAACTCAATTGTTCCTGATTCACTAGAACCGAATAAATTTAACTAAGGAATATTCTTCACTCTATTAAAATTTGGAAACAGAAAATATCCAAGAATCGACTAGTGATCAAACTATCAATTTTCGCTAAATATCTTCCTAATCAACCTATGACTTAATTGAATCAATTCTAATCTAGAGTATCTAAACAGAGGTTTACAATCAAATATATCGTAATAAATAATTTCAATAAATTGATTTAATTCTTTAATTTCCTCGTGACTTCTCTCAGAATTAATCAAAGAACATCAAAAACCATCTTCATCCAATTACAAACTCTTGAATCTATCCAACGAAAGGCTTCCAAGTGCAAAGGTTAAAGAAATACACACTAAAACGCGCCGCGACATGGAAACACGTACAATATAATTTATTCAGAAGGAGTTTCATTTGCGAGAGGATCGAGTTTAAAGATTTATTCGATACGCGTGCACTTGGCCGTTCCGCTGTATCGAATTCGCAATAAATGGTCGCGCTCGATCATACTCGCGCGGCAATAAACAATGGAGATATTACGTTTACGTTCCGACGTGTCAATAGAGACGCCACTTTCAACAATTCGTTCGCTGCGAATGTAAATTAATAATATTGATTTTATATTTGTCTTAATTTACTCGACAGCAGGTGATCCTGCAGTCGTAATTACATGCGTACTTGTTAGCGTGAAATGCGTCAAATATAATCCAAGTGCGGAATGGCTTGGATCATTTTTGGATGACACTTTGGGAGAATTGAAGTTTTGGAAACTTTGATTAATTGGTTTGTTTTTGTATTGGGTCTGACATTTACTCTGAATATGCAATTTATTTATTTATTTATGTTTATGATTTGAATCTTTTGTATTTATGCAGTTTTCATTGATGGGAGTGTGTGTGAAATCAGAATAACGAGTGTGTTAAATAAACATTTGGGAAAACATCAGGGAAATTTTAAATGAACTTTATTTTCCCCTCTGCTTAGAAAAAATTTTATTTTAACCTTTATTTAAGAAGAACTTTATTTTTTCCTTTATTTAAGAAGAACTTTATGTTCCCATCCACTTAAGAAGAACTTTATTTTCCTCTTTACTTAAATAGAATTTTATTTTCCTTCCTACTTAATAAGAACTTTATTTTCCTTTCTACTTACGAAGAACTTTATTTTCCCATCTACTCAAGAAGAACTTTACTTTCCCATTTACTCAAGAAGAACTTTATTTTGCCATCTACTCAAGGAGAACTCTATTTTCCCATCTACTTACAGAGAATTTTTTTTTACCATCTACTTAAGAAGAACTTTATTTTCCAATCTACTTAAAAATAATTTTATTTCCCCACTCTATTTAAGAAGAACTTTATTTCCTCTTCACTCAACAAAACAATTACTCGACATAAACAGTTTCAATTACGCCAGTGTCCACAACCGGCGCCAGAATACAAATTTGCTTCCACATCAGTTACGTGATAACAATTCAACGGTGCATCATTTAAATGGAAGACCTGTCGGAATTAATCATTCACCGCCACTCACAATCCCCCAACTGACTTTAAACGCTCGAAACCTACAATTCCATATTTAAACAATAAAACAACGTCACACGACACTTACAAATTACCAAAGAAAACCTCCAAATAACTTAAACAATTGTTTGCCTTAATTAAACGGCAAGTATCAGTGTGCACGTATTTCTATTCCATAAATGTCTATTCATAATTCCCGTGACGGCCGCTGAAACTTTAATGGAACAAATAACGAGCCAGTAAAATTTAGAACGCTGTAAACATCGCGCGATGAAGAAGACGTAAAAGATTTTAATGAAACGTCTTCGACGACGGTAATAACGGGGCGACGCCGACGACTTTGGCATTCGATTAATTAAGAATGGCACCGCGGCATTCGGTGACCCCGCCGGACAATGCCATTGTCTAATCGTTTAATCAAGGGCGAGTCGTGTTGTTCCGGCGAAAGCACTTACATTCGACAGCAATTAGTAATTACTTAGCGGAATCAATACATTCCGAAGTGGAGTACGACAATCGAAGTCGGACGAGTGAACGGAGTGGGACATTCAACCTTTAACTCGGTGATATTCGATATTAGAAATATTCGTTGTTTATGTTAATTGAGAAAATTATATGGAATTTATGGAACTAGTTGAGATTTATTTGGATCTTGCTGAATGTGGTGAAAGTGGGTTTTTGGGATTGTTCTGGTTGAAACGCGTTCAAACATGGTGGGAATCGGAATAGGTTCAGATTTCGTGGAAACCAGCCTTTAATTTTGAGAATTATGTGAAATTCGTGGAACTAGTTGAAGTTCATTTCGATTTTAGCTTGCTAAAAGTAGTGAAAGTGAATTTCTGAGATTGTTGTGGTTGAAATGAGTCCAAACACGATGGGAATCGGACTAGGTTCAGATTTCGTGGAAACTAGCCTTTAATTTTGAGAATTATGTGAAATTCGTGGAACTAGTTGAAGTTCATTTCGATTTTAGCTTTCTGAATGTAGTAAAAGTGGGTTTTTGAGATTGTTGTGATTGAAACGAGTCCAAACACGATGGGGATCGGTCTACTTTAATCCATTTCATGGAAACGGAGCTGTAATTTCGAAAATTATGTTAAATTTGTAAAACTAGTCCGATTCCTATCGTGTTTGGACTCGTTTTAATCGACGCAGTCTCAGAAATCACAATTTACTACAAGAAACTATATTATTGCAATTTATTAAATAATGTGCTGCAAATTTGAAGCAAGTATTTTCCACTACACAACCCTTGCTTCCTACAATATTTTTCACAGAGAGAAATATCCTATAAAAGGATATGTTAATGCATAAGTTTGAAGCAAATTCTTTTCCACCAAAGAATCCTTCATTCCTGCAATATTTGTCACAAAGAGAAATGTTTCACAGAAGGTTTTCGTGGCAATCAATATGTTAATGCATAGGTTTGAACAAACTTTCGCACCAATCCTTGATTCCGGAACTATTTGAGAAAAATGTCCAACAGAAGATTTTCGTGGCAATGAATATGTTAATGCATACATTTGAAGAAAATACTTCCTCACTAAACAATGGTTCATTCCTAAAATATTTGTAACAAAAAGAAATGTCCAACAGAATATTTGCATGGAAATTAACGTGTTAATGCATAAATTTGAAAGATTGATACCTTGATTCCCAAAACATTAGTCATAAAAAAAACTGTCCAACAGATGGTTTTCGTGGCAATCAATATATTAATGCACAAGTTTGAAGGATTGATAACTTAATTCCTGAAATATTTGTCTCTAACAAAACTGCCACAGAGAAGATTTTCGTAGCAATGAATATGTTAATGCATAAATTTGAAGAATATACTTTCCTACTAAACAATCCTTCATTCCTTAAACATTTTTCACAAAGAAAACTGTCCCACAGAATATTTATATGGCAATCAACGGTGTTAATACATAAATTTGAAAGACCGATAGCTTGATTCCCAAAACATCATTCACAAAAAAAATGTCCAACAGAAGGTTTTCATAGCAATCAACACGCAAATCCCTAAATTCAAACAAAACACTTCCCACCAAACAATCCTTCATTCCTAAAACATTTTACACAAAGAAAAATATCCTACAGAAGGTTTTCATAGCAATCAACACCTAAATGCATAACTATAAAACAAAACACTCCCCACCAAACAATTCATTCCCAAAACCATTATCCAAATTCAGAGCAGTCCACCAAAGTAACTCGTCCAGCATCACATCTCCATTCGAAGAATTCTAATTTCCGTCAGAGCATCCACACAAAAAGCATTCGTCCGCGAGATTTGCGTTTCAGTATCGCGTCAGATAGCGAAACGCGAGTCAGCGTGGACGTCGACGTTAACTGCAGCGCCGACGACGCGATCGATCTCTTATATCCGGAAGAATGAAATATACAACGCGCGGCCCGCTCGGGAATTGATAACTCCGCTTCTATAAGCGTGGCGTGTTTAGCTGCTCGATTCGATGGGAACTGGAGTACCTAGTCAGCGTGCCGAGCACGCGCCACGTGGCGCGAATCAGCGGTTAAATGACGTTTGCCGTGGTATTAGAGATTCCATATCAGGCGGCGGAGCCGCGTCAGCTGCGAAGAAAGAGTCGGCCTCTGTGTTTAGACTTTATTTAGTTTGCTAGACTGATGACAGGCGAAATTGCTGCGGTAAATGCAACCGTTCGAAATTGTAAGCCTGAACCAGTTTTAGTTTGCCTTTAGTTAGTTTACCTTTTAACCCTTTGCGGACGAAGATTCCTTGAAATACAAATAATTTGCTTAATGATTGCTTAAATAATAGAAAAGAGGAAGCTGCGTACTGATCTCTTGCTCGAATAATTCAATCATTTGTTTGCGACTTGATCTTCGAAACATGGGAATTTCATCCTGAAATGTCGACATCCGTCCGCAAATGGTTAAATGATGACTATTTAAATGCATTTCTATGTCATAAACAATGTCATCTAATGCGGCGACATCCAACTGCATAAACGTGCGACAATAACAATGCAATCAAGCGATTTAACCCTTTGCGGACGAACGTCGACGTTTCGCGAGATCAAACTTCCATATTTCGAACACCGAGTTGCAAACGAATGATTTAATAACTCAAACAGCAAGGGATCACTGCATACATTCCTTCTTCTCTATTACTTAAGCATCCATTACTTAATTTAGCCGAATCTGCTAAAGGTTTCGCATTCTTTCAATAATCTTCGTGCACAAAGGGTTAATATTACACTTTTTATTTTGTGTATGTTCCTCAATGAAGTCAAAATATATAAATTATAGTTGGCATTCAACGTGTCAAACAACTGCATTTGCATTTCAAGAACCTCCCTCCACCCACTCGAATCACGGATCGGATCGCCGAAGAGGAAAGGAAAATAATAATTTCCCTTCCAATTCCGGGGAGCTCGAGCAAGTGTGCTACTTACGGAAGAATTTCGCCATAACCAGCGGGAGGTGTCCGTGGCTCCGCCTCCGAGATAAAATGAAAATAAGGCGGCGAGCAGCAGCGAGCAGCAGCGAGCGGAAAAAAGGAGGGAGGAAAGAATGGCGCGTCGAGTGCCGGAGAAGTTCCCCGCGGAGCGAGACGACAACGAAGGGAACGAAACTGGGAAACCAGCAAAAAGATCGAGGGAACGGCCGGAGAGATTTCGCGGGGCTGAAGAAGCTGGCAACACTCGAGGCTCTCTTAGCATACCGCCTTTTCAAATTCATTTTTCGCGTAACCCTTGCACCGGAGGCCGAGTCGCGCTGAAAGCCTCGAAAGGGAAGACTCGCGCGATTTTCTTTTATTAAGGGAACGCCGCCTCGCCGCGGCGATTTACAGTTGCCTGTCTTCTTTCTCGCCGCGTCTTTCCGCTCGGGAGACGCCGCGACTTTTTCCTTACGCGCCACGTTTGCGCCCTTAGAGCCTCTCGCTGGGAGACCTTAATCATGCCCGGGAAGAGCAACACGGTGCACGTAATGCGCGGACCTGACGGATTGTTGTCGGTTGTGCGGTGTTTAACGATGTTCCAGGGGATGACGGTTTTTAACCCTTTGCGGAGGGATGTTTTGGTGGAATGAAATGTTCATATTTGGAAGACTAAGTCGTGGACAGATGGTTTAGTTAGTCGAGTAGCGAGAGATTAGGCTGCAGTTTCCTTTGATTCTGTTAATTAAGCGATTGATGTGTAATTTAACTGTATATGTTGATGTTTTTGTATGTTTCGGAGAATCTTCAAAGGGTTAACCCTTTGTGGAGGGATGTTGGCATTTTGCTGAGATCGAACTTTCATGTTTGTAATACTAAGTTGCAAATAAATGATTCAACTGATCAAACAGCAAGAAACCAGTACATGATTTCCTTATTTCATGTTATTTTGGCAGAATCTGCAAAAGGTTTTGTGTAGTTCAGAGAATCTAGACAATTAAGCGCCTATTTTCACTGGTATTTTTCATTGCAAATATTGGTAGCTACCATGATTGCAGCTAGTAGCAGTTTTTATTCTATTGTATATTAACCCTTTGCGGAGGGATGGTTTTTTGGTGGGATGAATGCTCGGGTTTGGAAAAATATGTTGTGGAGAAATGATTTAGTTAGTCGAGTAGATCGAAATTCTATTAATTAACCCTTTTCACTCCGTAGACGCCTCTCAGTCGCCAATTGATTTGACACAACAAAATTATTAAGCTTGTGATATGTGAAATATTGAAAGAAAATAGTTGAGTTCCATAAGTTATGTGCGATTTCCTGTTATCTCAGTTTGAAAGAATGTTGTTGACATCTCATTAGAAAATGTTCAGTGTTTCCTATAGAAAACTTAACTAATTTAGCTGTGTATGTTGATGGTTTCACGTGTTTCGAAGAATCTTCGTCCGCAAAGGGTTAAAATAGAGCGTCCATTGTCATTAGAAAACTTGTCTATATAATATAAGAAAAATTTAACCACCGTATGTTTCCAAACCACTCCACAGTACTGTCAACAATGTTAAAATCATCTTACTCATCAGCAGCACACAGTTAACCTCAGTTATAAGAATTCCGTGTCTTCGTCTATGTAACATTAACCCTTTGAGGAGGGATGTTGAGGAGGGATGTTTTGGTGGGATGAATGTTCGGGTTTGGGAGAATATGTTGTGGAGAAATGATTTAGTTTGTCGAGTAGCGAGAGATTAGGCTGCAGTTTTCTTTGATTCTGTTAATTAAGCGATTGATGTGTAATTTAGCTTTGTATGTTGAAGGTTTCGCATGTTTCGAACAATTTTAACCCTTTGCACTCGAGAGGTCACTCTCAGTCACCATTTGATTCGATATAAGAAAATTACAAAGGGTTATGTATAATATTAAGTTTCATATAATGCATCGATATATGAAATGTTTCTATAGAATAGCTTTGAATAGAATTTCTACAGAATCTTTCTATAGAATTAGCTTTTTTTAATTTACGTATGTTTTCTCGGTAGTTCATTTCAAATAATGTCGTCTACGTCTGAAAGTGTCCAATGTTTCTAGTGAAAAGCTTCCGAGTGTAAAGGGTTAACACGTTGACTGCTATTTTGCTACTACTTCTGCTATAACCATGATTAATAGAATTACTGTATGTCCGAATTATTTTTTTCTATCACTCATAGTTCTTGAATTATTTGAGCTTCATCCAGAAAACTGAAATATTGTCTAAACAACTCAAAATGGTCCATTCTCAATTTCTCCTTTCCACAACGACTCAAAATCAGTCAGATGTTTCAGAAAAATAACAAAACAACTGAATTTCACAACTCATCTAGATTATTTATTTCCATCACACTTCTTAAATTATCAAGCTTTATCCATAAAACTGAAATTTCATCTAAACAGCTCAAAATGGTCCATTCCTACTGTTAGGTACTCGTGGTTACCGTAATGGTGGTCGAGCTTTGTAGGCGTTTGCACGTGCTGTGCCGACTAATAAACTTGTATGTCTCGAAGGACCACCCGATAAGATCGGGAACAAAACTTAGAAATGAGTAGAAGGTCAAGTGAACTTTGACTCTAGTGCTATGCGCTTGATCGAAATTGCTAATTGATACTTTGTAATCCTTACTTCCTACTCCGTACTCTGTGCTATGTACTAGGTGAGTTGATACTTGTCTAACTATGTGTTTTCAACTGACTGGGCCTCCCAGAATCGTCTTCGACAACACCTCCGCAAGTCGTCTTCGCGGAGGTGAAGTCGTTCTGCTTGGCCCTTTAGATCTAGATGCTTGTGGAAGGGAGATACAGCCCCTCCCTTCTTGGGTCTTCCAAGTTGCTAATGTTAATAACTAATTCGTCCCGTTTGCAGTCGTCGACTGTGGCAGGTAAAAAGAAAGAAACGCTTTGGCCTTAATAACACATGCCAACAGACGGGCTAGAGAGTTAAAAATACTGGTGACTGGACGCCAGATGTGAACAATAGACAAGGAAAATCTACAGCAAGAATCGCGGGCCTTATGGGTTCAGGGATTTATGGCTGCCACGGTCCCTTCTCGTAATACGTAAGGACGCTTGCAAGTTGCGACGGGACGAGGGCTCTTATTGTTACGAAAAAACTGCCAAATGTGCAGCTAAGTCTTAGAAAAGATAAAAGTGTATACAAAAACTAAAACTACGATGGTTTAAGGGCTCGAACGAAACGGTAAGGCTATAAGTGGCCTTAACACCTACTTCTTTTTTTAGTGATACAAAATCTGTCAGACGTTTCAGAAAAATAACGAAACAACCGAATTTCATAATTTATCTGCATTATTTATTTCTATCACTCATATCCTCGAGTTATCAACCTTCACCCATAAAACAGAAATTTCATCTAGACACCTCAAAATGGCCCATTCCTAACTTCTCCCTTTTCTTACCAATTCAAAATCTATCAAATGCTCCAGAAAAATAACGAAACAACTGAATTTCCCAATCCATCCCCTCAAATCATCAACCTCACCTACAAACTACCCATTCCACCATACATCCAGTCCACCAGGTCCACTATTGATAACAAGTAATCCCTATAATGTTTAATCTCACGCCGGAAGCATTAACAGCACATCGGTTGTTAGCAGTTTCCACTTACGCGGCTGAAATCGCATTAGCAGATGTTACACTGTCAATCCCGGTACGCGCGTGCCGATTCCGTCAGTGCATACGTCGGCCTGCTCAGGGACAGATCACACAGAGCCGCGTCGCCGACGAAACGAGAGCAAGAGAATCGCTAATCGACGTCGCTTGACACCGCTAAATAATTCCCTCGCGTTGCGTGTGTTTTCTCCGCAAACTAAGCGAATAGCTTCCCTTGCGGATCGACACGCAAACACACGCTCGACACACGATTAATTACGAATGCTCGTCAGAGAATCGACGATGAAAGTCACACACGCGACGAGACTTGTCCGTTTCACTCGTCTGGAGGTAAGTGGCTTTGTTTGGCAGTGGACGAGAGGAATCTCTTGGGTAATTCGATGGTTTTGATGACACTGTGAGTGGATTCTGGGGCGTTTTGTAGAAATGGCGTTTTTTAGAGTTTTGTTGGGAGTTTTGTGGTTTTATTGGGGAAATGTGTAATTAAGTAATTAATTAAATGTATTCGTTGGTGGTTTCGTTTTCGTGTTGCTGTGAGTGGATTTTAGTGCGACGTTTTGCAGAAATGGCGTTTTTTTCATTTTTATTGGGACTTTTGTGGAGTTTTATTGGGAAAATATACAATTAACTAATTAAATTAAAGAAATTAGTACCATTTCGCGCTTTAAGACAACGTGTATACTCGTCGAATACAGTTAACTTGTTAACTGACTGAATGTATGATTCATTGGTGGTGTGTTTTTAATATTAACTAAGTAAATCTATAATTTTCTTTTTCATTTTAAATAGGATTTTTGTGGGTTTTTATTGAGAAAATATGTAATTGACTAAGTAAATGTGTGATTCGTTAGTGGTTTATTTTTAATATTAACGAATTAAATGTATAATTTTCTGATGGTTTGGTTTCAATATTGCTGTGAGTGGATTCTAGTTTGACGTTTTGCCCAAATGGCACTTTTACATTTTTACTAGGACCTCTGTGTGTTTTTATTGAGAAAATATATAATAAACCAGTTAACTGTGGAATTTAGTTTGAAAAATCTTTCATTAAACACACACTAAAATCAAATAATAAAATGTATACTCGTTAAAAGCAGAGCAGATGATCTATAATACATTCTAACGCAAAACTAAAGCAAAACAAAGAAGAATTACATGTTTATCTGGAAAAATAAGTAATTGATTTCGCATTTTAAGATGACGTGTATACTCGTCAAATATAGTTAACTGGTTAACTGACTAAATGTATGATTCATTGGTGGTTTGTTTTTAATATTAACTAACTGACTGTATAATTCTCTGACGGTTTCGTTTTGATATTGCTGTAAATGGATTCTAGTTTGACATTTCGCGCAAATTGCATTTCCCCACTTTTCCCGGGACTTTTATATGTATTAAGTAGAAAATGTATATAATTAACTAACTAAATACATAATCTGTGGGTCGTTTGTTTTCAACATTGGTGTGGGTGGTTTCTAGTCTCACATTTGCAAAAATGGCATTTTTTCCACATGTTTCCATACTTTATATGTTCACCATAGTTTCAGCTTCATTTTATTAAATACGTACATTTATTCCTAGCCCCCGATTACTCGAGATCCATCCTTCAATTGTTTATATTATAGTAACACCATAATGTTGCAAAGTTCACAAAAGAGGCGAATTCCTGAAGCATTCTCCTCCAGACTGTCTAGTATCCGATTGCCTGGCGCAAAGTGTTCCCGACTCATAAATCCATCCGGCGTTTTTTCGCGTTCCTTTTCCCCGGTTGTCATAGAAAACGATGATACTTTATTTCCCCGTCCGCCGACCGGCCCGCAATTAATTACTTAAGCTCCCCCGCCCCCCGCGGCCGATCCCTTTTTCAATTTCCCGGGGAAACTTTCCTCGCCTATGTGTCGCGGCAGACGTAAGCTGCGACTATGATCGTCGGAGAAATTGCGCCGGCATCCTGCGGGAGGCTTCTTCCGTTTTCTCTCGGTTCGGAGTTCACAGCGCCGAGTACTAATTCCAGGCAATTTTCATATTACACTCGGCAGAATCGGTTCCGGCATCGTCCGTCTCGATTTGGTCCGACGAAGCTTCTCGCGAGCGTCTTGGAATGATCGGTTATGGGAGAAGAATTCTGAGTTGTGATGAGATTCAGGTGAATTTTTTGAAATTGTCTTGTTTGTTGGGTTATGTAAGATTGTGATAGAGGGAAATAATGTTGGAAATAATTGTGTTGTGATTGATTGGTGAGATTTATTCCGAGAACTAACAGCGTCGTGGAATGATCGGTTATGGGAGAAGAATTGTGAGTTGTGATGAAATAAAATTGAAATTGATCTTATTTGCTTTGTGATAGAGGGAAATACTGTTGGAAATAATTGTGTTGTGATTGATTGCGCTTGATTTGTTCCGAGGACGCAACTTTTCGCGAGCGTCTTGGAAATGATCCGTTATGGGGAGGAATTCTGAGTAGTAGAAGATTAAGTAAATGAGAGAAGATAAGCAGATTTGTAAAATCTGTTGAGTAAATGAGAGAAGACAATAAGTAAATTTCAAAAATTTGATAAGCAAATATTGATTTACAGTAAACAATGGTTTTCCACTATTTTTCCAAGATAGTATGGACACATTACTCCAAACAAAAAGTTTCATCTAAAAATTCCAAAAACAAATTTCATGGAACTCAATGGTTAAAAATATTCATTGCTCCTCAAGTCGCTCTGCTCGACATATCTGACAGGCGGACCCATAGAAAAACATTCCGAGCACCATGTCGCGCCGAGAACATTCGGCTGTCAAAGGGAATACTTTGAGCAGTAATTAAACTCGGATGTTTTCGACTCTTAAGCAACGCAATCAGCACCTGTTTGCGTCGTGAATATTTACCTAACCGGAGGGAAACCTCCAACGTTCACGCTGTTGCCGGGTTCAGCGCGGATTGGCTGGTAAACCGAACTCGTAGTCGCATCGAAAAGAAAGCAGCGAGAACTTTGGGAAATTTTATTGTTACGCGAGTTATCAACGATAATTGCAGCGAAGATTACGGCGCGCATTAGAGCGGGTTTAAGATTATCCTTTAACATCTCACAAATCATGTTCCTCATTCAAATTATTCGAGAACTCAATGATTTTCAGATCAGAACATTTGAAATTAATGATTGAGATGTTAGTTGCATAGAGAACATCCTCCGCAAACAAGATGAATCCACGGTATTCCACTATTTGCCTTCAAATTTTTCAAGCTCCGACCATTCAGACTCCATCCATTCTAAAGCTCAAAGGTCGCGATCTTATCCCGTTGTTTAATGGAGTAACGAACCGAGGGATAAGGTAAAGTCCACGGGAACAGCAAGAAGCAACGAAATCAAGCGCAACGAGCAATGTAACGGGTCGCGAGGCACAAAGAGCGTCCGTCGGAAGGTCCGTTTCTCGAAAAAAAATTCTGCCGAGCTGCAGTGATTAAAACACGGACCGGTCAAACTGACAAGAAAGTCTGCCGTTAAACTGGTTCCCGAGGACTTATTGTAAACGATGGAAATTAAAGATCGTGGAAATGACGCAGCTCCGAGTGAACAATGGCGGCCGGCGCGGACTGCGGGACGGCGGCCGCGCTCTCGGGCATTCGATATGAAAGAAAATTGCGTGGCAGATTTCTTAAACGGAAGTTTCCGGGGCGTTCTCTCGCGCGCGGTTTTCTTACAGCGGTTCCCTGACATCGGGACCTTATTGCTCGCGTTCAACATTGTTCCGGCCTATACGGAACGCCGTAATTGGAGATTCTCGAAGTTCAGTGTGTGACACGAACGGAGACAGTTCGTTGTCGTGTTTATTTTTTATTGATATTTTAGAGTTTCGTTTCCTGCAATCGGCACTTTGTCCTTGCGATAGTGAAGTTTCAGTCATTTTGACTTTTATGCAATCCATTTCATTCCATGAGATCGGAAAAATAGTCCGATTCCGATTCCGATAGTGGCAGTGAATTTCTCAGATTGTGCTGATTAAAATGAGCCCAAACACGATAGGAATCGGACTAGTTTTAGGAATTTCATGTAATTCTCGAAACTAAAGGCTCGTTTCCATGAATCGTGAAACTAGTCCGATTCCCGTCGTGTTTGGATTCATTGTAACGAGAAGGATCTGAACATTTCATTGGTACGATTGAGGAGATAACGTTAACCATTCAATAAAGAAACTTTCGATTGCATTAATCTTCACATCTTCTCAAATGTAATGAGTTTCTGAGATTGCGCTGATTAAAATGAGTCAAAACACGGTGGGGATCGGACTTTTAATCGAAACTGAATAAAAAGGTATGAATGTTCTCTTTAATTTCAATCGAAACTGAAGAAACTGAATAAAGAGATAGGAATGCTCTCTTTAATTTCAATCAGGACTGTTGGATCGTTAACTTAAAAGCAAGAATTATTAATTACTTGGTACCACGATTCTGTTACACTATTGTCTAGGCATTTATATTACTGTACGAATACAGTAATGCTCGCTTAAATTTCATGATTTCGAGTCGCAAAATTCGCATTTAACCAAGCAGATTTCGTGAAATTTAAGTGAGCGCCACTCTACATAGGTATTAATCACAAAATTCGTCTGCAAAACCGAGCAGATTTTGTAAAATTTAAACTAGTATCATTCTACATAGGTATTAATTTTAAAATTCATGTGCAAAACTGAGCAGATTTCGTGAAATTTAAGCGAGCACCATTACACACAGGTATTAATCATACAATTCATCCGCATAAAATAGAGATACCCGAGTTTAATCACACTTCGCTAGGTTATTTTAGGAATAGGTTATTTTACTTGGAAACTCTTTACAATATTTCAGCTCGGAGTTTCCCCGCTATTTCATCGAAATCTCATTCTCGTTCTCAGGGAGCCAAGTATGGAGGGATTTCGAGTAGACGAGAGGAAGCGCACGAAAACTTCCGTAAGTTTCGAGCCGTGTAGACTTCGACGTTACCGTGTAGTTAATACTGAACTTCTTGCTGGTTTTTCCACATTGTTCCCTAGTTTAAGTGGATTACTTCGCACTGGATTCGGTTGATGCTAACGTTTGTGAGTTTCGGGGCAATTATACTGGACAAACTGTGTCTAGTTATTGTTTATTGATGGCAAATGTGTATATCATGTGGTAAAATGTAAAATATTCGAGAGATATTATTGAAAATGAGATTTTAGACGAGGAATTGGATAAACTGTGTATTTCTATGGTTTATTGGTGACAAACATGTAATAACAAGTGTTCAAATGTAGAATATTCAAGAGATATTATTGAAAATGAGACTTTAGATGAAAAATTGAACAGACTGTGCATTTTTATGGTTTATTAATGACACATCAAGTGTAAAATTATAAAATATTCAAGAGATACTAATTAAAACAAGACCACAGACCAAAAGTTCAACAAACTATGCCTCCTTACGATTTATTTACAACATATCACATAAATAAACCATGAAACATTGAAGAAACATTACTGAAAACAAGACAAACGACCAATTTATCAAACAACACTCAAAGTTCACTTCTCTACATTAAAAATAATATCATAAATACAATGACGAACAAGAAAAACGCATTTTTTATCACAGCAGCATATTTATCTCGAATCGATTCTCCTGAATATTCCGCGTATAAGAATGCAACGGTGAGCTATTGTAAAAGTTATTACATCGCGGAATATTTCAAGTTTCAAAATGTAGGGCGTGCCTTATTGAAGGAAGAAGTTACGGGACGGTAAAACCTTTGAACAGCTTCTTCAATAAAGCACGCTCTGCATTAAAAACACAGAATACGCTTCATAATGATTTCAAACAGCCACGGCGGAGTCAGTTTCCATAAAGAGAAATTATTTATATTTAAAAACCTGAATGAAGCTTCACAGCTTCAATCAACTCTTCAAATTCGTGAAATCAACGTGATTTCAATTTTAAACTGAAAGAATGCAACAATGCAATAAATAATAAAATATACAATAATATAATAAATAGATACAAGACAGAAATAAAAATTGTAGAAAAAGAAGCTTCCTTTCAAAACTTTTGAACAAACTTTTACATTTAATTCTTCTACTATACAGTAAACACACGGGAAATGTATATTTTATTTCTATTTTGTATTTATCTGCATCAACATGTTATGCAACCTCCGTTCCGCAGTGTCAGCCAACTTTGTCATGGAAAATATTCCCCTCGTAATTCAAATTTCATAAACGTGGCTCACGCGAAAGTTGCACAGTTCTGCGGAGGCCGGAGTACAGTTGCAGCAGTGTTATCTCGTTACGAATGTTTATCGAGGTGAAAAAGTCAACTTTGATGCATCCCGTCTGTATGACAGTGATTTTCGAGACAATTCGTCAGCTGACACGTGAATTATTTCGACGTGTTAAATAAAGTCTCTCTTAGAATCCAGTTCGTTTAACATCAACGCGTTGAGTGTTGTGAGAATCTTGAGAGTTTTGTTTAAATAGAGATAATTGTTGATCGTTTGGTATACAATGTTTACTTAACACTGTTAGCTAATTATTCGATATTAGAGTTCTGTTCGGAATCGTCTCGCGTTTGATTGTTCTCGAGCAACGAAGTCATCGATGACTACGTGGCAACGCGTTAATGAACTAATAGTTAGTTAAAGAATATCAAGAAATAACATTTCAAATAAATTGACTTCAATTTATTTCATGAAGAACGTAGCAGGATTATAATTGATACTGATAAAGAGAATCACTACAGTTGAGTGACTGAGAAGAAATTAAGAGTAGTTACTTAATATTGTGATTATAATATTAATATAGATTGGAATATACGTCGCAAATATTGTATTATTACAGAAATAATAGCAGAAGATAATATTTATTCAAGTAAATTTAGTTTGGTTTACTTCTTGAAGAACACAGTAGGAAGATCATTGATACTGATAAAGAGAAGCGCCACGCGACCCGCCATTTTGTCGGAACGTAAGAGGCGCGCTAATTATATTACGTCAGTGAAACTGGCCCGATCCTCATCGTGTTTTGGCTCATTTTAATCGGAGCGATCTCAGAAATTCGCTGGAATTATATTTGAGAAGGTAAGATTCAAATTACTGCAAATATATATATGCATTGCAAAAATATATATATTGTCAAAGTTATTTTCCTATAGGCGGTTTATAATGAATATATAAATACTAAAAACTTGAAGTTAATGTCCTTTGTTGAATATAAATTCTATAAATAATTATTTTATTCATAGAAAGAATTGTTCCGGCTGCTTTCTGTAAATTAACTATACTTCGATGTAGTTGCTCTACTATTCTTCGATACTATATTCTGTGGTTCGATTTAGTATCATTGTTTCACTGCGAATCGCGAAGGAAACACACTGTTTGAATTAAATATTCCCTTTCTCCTGCATTATTGACGCACATATGGCTTTCGTAAGCAGAAGCGAAAGACTTTCCAGTTCTTCGCAAGCTTGTGTTGGCAATATTCAAGCCGAAATCAAATATAACAGAATTATCCAAGAGAATGCAACAGAAGGTGCAACGTGTTGCAACAGCTTAGAAACTGCTTGCAAACAATTCCAACAAGAAAATCGCTACATTCACTAACATAGAAGCTAGGTAATACTGTAACACTCCCAAAACATCAATGATTATCTCAAATACTATGGTCCCCAATTACAAAGGAACAATCTTTTAGAAGAAAATCAAGAAATTCAGAGTGCAGCGTGTTTCAGCTTCGAAACTGTTTGCAAACAATTCCAACAAGAAAATTGCTACATTCACTAACATAGAAGCTAAGTAATACTGTAACACTACCAAAACATCAATGATTATCTCAAATACTATGGTCCCCAATTACAAAGGAACAAATTTTACCATAAAAAGCGCTCGAAATTCTCGTCGCAGCGAACGTGTCACCGAACGACATTTAAAACGCAGCAAAGTCAACACTCTCAACGTCTTTATCGGCTGTTTGAACGCAATTAAAAATAACCATGTACTTACAACTGTCAGTAAACAGGCGGAGCGTCCTGCAGAGTCGAAGATTGAGCGAAGCGTAATTTCGCAGCGGAAAGGCAAACGGAAAACTTCGTTTCTACCACCTTTGCTGACCATAAAGTAATTTAACATTCAGATTGTTGATTTTACCCTTAAAATGGCTGTCGCGTGCAAACTGATGGCGGAACGTTCACTTTAATTTGTCAACCTTTTCCTAGATCTTCAACGCGCGATATTTCAGCTAAATGCCGCACTAATTGCGCTCCGTTTTACGCACTAATTTAACAAGATATTTTTCACGTCATCATTTTCACGTTCGTTACTCGCTTCAGTTGGTGTGCGAATTAATTTATGCATAGTTGGTGACCGGAGTAATGTTTAATTGACAATTTATGCGCTGCCTTCCTGTGCGTGGGAAGATAGCGCGAGTTTCAATTATAATTGCAGGGGAAATTAATGTTCCCTGATTAATGTTACATTCTTGGAAAAAGGCGAGTTTTTAAACGTTGTTTAGTACTTTTGAAGCTGCGATTCTTGCGATTTCTATGGAGGAATATATGATTTTCTAGGAATAATGGAATAAGGAATGAAAATTGCTATCAGCTGCAATTGTGGTAGTTATTGGAAAAATCAAATGAAAATTTACAATGAAGAACATTGTCGAGTCAAAGGTTAACTGAGTGTACCTTGAGAAATGGAGAAGTGGTGAACTCAATGTTAATATCTAGCAAATGCAAAATTGAAATGTTGCTATAAAATTTTAATTCTAACTTTAATAGAACTAAAGGAGCTAAAAGAACTGTCATCTACAAATATAACGAATGCAACACGTAGTTTCCTAAGAATAGAACAAACAGTAGAACAAACGTTAAGTAAATCGACGACAAGAGAATTAATAAAGGAATTAAATAAGTCGATGGAGGAGGAAGGAGGAAAAGAAGAACGCTTTCAGCTGGAAAATCGAACGTACTGTCCTCAGATTCGCGGGCGTCGCTTTAATAATAAATGGAAAGTCTGTTTGCACGCGACGTGCATATATTTAGGACCCCGGTTTATGAATGTTTCAGCAGACCTGAGGTGCCAATGGTCTCTAGCTACCTGCGTTGCCCGGCGAAATCTCTTCGATGAAACATTCTTACTGTCGTGAGAAATACCATTGATTATACATCACGCTTAACACATAAATGCTGCGTTGACGCTTCTAAATTAAAAAATATTACGATATGCGAGAAGATTGTTGTCGACGAAAAATATTTGATAACACATCAAGTTGATGCATATGAAACGTCGATTTTTTACATGTGAACATTTGTCTCTCAGTTTTCTTTATACTTTTGTTTTTGACATAATCTCGTTTATAGTCGAACTGTCCATTGCCAGAGTCACATTTCAACAAAGAAAATTTGATTCAAGATGAACCCTTAATGCCGCAAATTGAACTAAAATAATCAAGTTTTATTTTATGAACAATTTAGTTGCTCAGAAGACGATTAACAAGAGAAAAATTAAGAAAACCGATGTTATGGCCTTTGAAATGACTATACAACATATTCAGAAGCTACAAGAAAGTGCTTCTTGACTTGGAAAAACCGAGTAAATCCTTGAATAACTAAAATTAGATAATTATTAGTTACTCTCTTCAATACAAAACTTAGAAAATATCAAAAAGCTAGGTATAACCGAGACTAAGCCATTGTTTATACGAGTTGTTCCGAAGTGTCTTATACTCTTCGTCATCTCGTTGGAATCCAAGTCGCCTAATTCAAAGTGACCGATTACAAACGTCTACGAACAATATATTTCTATTTCACCATATCGTAAAACTATCCCCTTGTAGTCCTAACAACAAAGGACTAATTCAGAATGAACACCAATCGATCATTCAAGATCCACGATCCCTCTGAGCTCTGTCCAAGGTGAGCGGAAGATTCAAGAGCACGGCGATCGAACGATCGCGGCGTTCCGATAGAGGAGGCGCGTGTGCCGGAAACAAACGAGTCGGCGGGGTTTCTTACGAGGCTGTTAAATTAAATTACATGCAGTCGCCACGCAGTCACGAGGACACACTTGGCACGAGCGCCGAGTCGCCCCCATGCATAATGCATACCCTATTTTGCTACAGTAGACGCGACTCCAACCTCTGCCCTCCTTTTCTCCGCTGCGAATTCCTCAGACGTGCTACAGTCGACTTTCCGAGGCAAGACGCTGGTGCAGGCTATGAGGCTATGGTGCACCATGGGGGAGAAGGGACGAGGCTGTTCGAGAGCCGTCAGCGCGCTCTTGCAATCTTCATCCGAGGCTGGGTTAGGGCTAGCCGAAGGATCGCTAATAGAACCGCAAATACTGGCACGGAGGGTGGATTTTTCTTGAACCCTGCGCCAATGGCGACGTGCATCTTGGGTTCTGAAGGTAAACTCTGTCGCGATGTCTTTTTTGCGAGAGGCCGATTGATGCAGCTTATGGAAGCTGATGGATGTTTTAACACTATTCTCGTTTGAAAAGGATCATTCGAGGAGAATTCTGAGGCGTTTTGAGGAAGATTATTCAGTGAAGTGTAAGATTTAATGATTTAAGATGTGATAGTGGGATTACTTAATCACGTGATAATTATGAAATGTTTGAAAGAAGCTTCGTTTTCGAAGGAAATTCGAGGAGAAGAATTGTGAGGCGTTTTGAGGAAGATTAAGTGTAAGATTTAATGATTTAAGATGTAACAGTGAGATTACTTACTTAATCGCGCGATAATTGTGTTGCAAAATGCTTGAGAAACTTCGTTTTCAAAGGAAATTCGAGGTGAAGAATTCTGAGGCGTCGTTTTGAGGAAGATTACTCACTTAAGTGTAAGATTTAATGATTTAAAATGCCTGCTCTTTAGCACAACTTATATTTTTTAATATAGAACGAAGATAATAGCCAACTTGACAGTATACAAATATAGTTTCTTTTATTTAGAAGTATGTAATTTACGTTTTATTCGTTTCCACCGCATTTTTTACAAATAGATTTGTCGATTGTACGTTTCCCACAAGTACTTTTTACATTTTAGACAGATTTTCTTAGAAATAACGAAAAAATTCAAGTAAACAGTTCAAATGTCAAAGTTCAAAAACAACAACCAAATACATAATCCTCTCTTGACCTCACAAACGCATCCAAAGCTGAAACTAGAGCACACTAAAACAAAGTCACTTTCCTTGGAACCGTTCTCAGATAACGCGACGATCTCGGTCGCCGATAAAAATCTGTATCGCGAAGGCGGGAATAAAGTTCGTTAGCCCGTTATCGCATCGTCCTTGTTCAGTGGCGGTCAGGGTGTCGTTATTCCCACGGCGGAATGAATCCGAGTAACCTTTAATCGCCGGGTTTACACAGGCAACTTCCTGTCCGGGCTTAGCGCGCGGCCCGATAACGCGGGACCGCAATGGCGGCCGGGCAACGGCCGAAAAACGCCCCGCGGCGGTGTCGCGAGCGCGGAAACATAACCGTATCGTTACGCGTTACGGGGTATTGTGACGTAGTCGCATTATAGGCGGCGTAATTGCAAATTTCCCTCGATTACCGGCGTCACCGACGGACGTGCCCGAATTCGCGATCGGGTTGCGCGGGATTTGCTTTTATTCGGCGCGGGCTCCGGTTGCCGTCCCACGGCGGTGCCTTTCCGCCTGGAGACACGCGGAAACCGATATTCAGCGAGATTAATTACTGCTTGTTGTTTCAGAGACTGGGAATCGGCTGTTTGAAAAATGTTTGAATAGAGATTTTGTGGGTCAGTTTAACCTAGATGTTTTTTGATGTTTGGTTAAGTTGAAGAGGAATCGCGAGGAAATTGAAGCGGCGGAAACCGATATTCAGCGCGCGAGTTTAATTACTGGTGCTTGTTGTTTCAGAGACTGGGATTCGTCTGTTTGAAAAATGTTTGGCTTGAATGGAGATTTCATGGGGCAGTTTAACCTAGAAGATATTTTTTGATGTTTGTTTAAGTTGAAGAGGAATCGCGAGGAAATTGACGCGGCGGAAACCTATATTCAACGCGCGAGATTAATTACCGGTGCTT
The DNA here is from genome assembly GCF_051020985.1 of Nomia melanderi. Taxonomy (NCBI): domain Eukaryota; kingdom Metazoa; phylum Arthropoda; class Insecta; order Hymenoptera; family Halictidae; genus Nomia; species Nomia melanderi. The sequence continues at coordinate 24,120,518 of NC_134999.1, read as the reverse complement.
GTTGTTTCAGAGACTGGGATTCGGCTGTTTGAAAAATGTTTGAATGAAGATTTCATGGGGCAGTTTAACCTAGAAGATGTTTTTTGATGTTCTTTAGTTAAGTCGAAGAGGAATCGCGAGGAAATTGAGGAACAATGGTATTTTACTAGAATATTAAAATATTCCGATGCATTGTCCTTTCTAGATCCTTCTCGTAAGTGACTGAGAGACGTTCGTTGTAGAAACACGTAGGATTAGGGTCAAGGAGCAATTTGAAACTTGAAATCGCACTTCGTACGTTTCGCAGTATTCTGATATTTATAGACTTTCAGTGACTAATGACAGTAGAATCGCGAGGAAATTGAGGAACAATGATATTTTGCTGGAATATTAAAATATTCCGGTGCATTGTTCTTCCTGTATCCTTCTCGTAAGTGACTGAGAGACGTTCGTTATAGAAACAGGTAGGATTAGGGTCAAGGGGCAATTTGAAGCTTGAAATGGCACTTCGTATGTTTCGCAGTATTCTGATATTTGTAGACTTTCAGTGACTGATGATAGTCGTATTGATTATAGAAATCATAAGGCAGATTTGATATAATTATTCTTAATTCTTATTTCAGTATGTGTTACGCAGCTTTGATGTCGGTTCTATCGCTGATTATACGTGTTTCGAGGGTTGATTTAGTAATAAATGTGATATGAAGAATGTAGAGCAGAATTCAAGGGGTTAACCCAGAAACCAACTCGAACAATACTGCACGATACAAGCTTCTTAAATCCCCGAGCGCCCAGGGCAACGTACCGATCATCCGATTAAGCTCTCCGGGTCCTCGAGCAAAGATCACGGTGATCAGCGGCGAATGATCGTGTTTCACCAAGTTCTCGACGTAATGGAATTGCCTGTGGCCGTTTTCGATCGGAGCCATTCGCGTCGGCGAGTGAAAAACAAGCTCGACGGGGGATCGCAACGAGCGTGGCTCGCTGGGAACAATAAACCAACCAGTTGCGGACCTCTTTACGTGGAGTTTAGCCCTTTCGGGAATATTTAGTGTTATAAACATTTACTATTTACTGATGGAGTGTTGATAACATTTGTAATTAGAGTAGGGAAACAGCTTGCATGGATTGAGACAGAAGTTTTTTATTTCGCGTATTGATGTTTTATGAAATTTGATGTTGAATTTTAAAACTTTGCACTCGGTAGTATTTGGTATAAACATTCGTTGTTTCCTGATGGAGTATAACATTTGCAATTGTAGAAAAACATCTTGTGTAGATTGAGAGACGGAATTTTATCTTCATGTTGTAAGTGATTGAATTTCAACCCTCGAAAGTGTTGCAGTAGAAATATTCGACGATTTCTGAACAGATATAGACATTCTCGGAATATAACTAATGAGAAAATAAACAAAGTAAGAACTAAGCTAGTTTATTTCATTATTTCACAGATCGATGCATTGTAGAAAGTTTAACCGAGTAAACGAATTTTGCGGATATAGCGAAAACGCGGAAGTGATTGGGTTATGAAAGAAAATGTTAGATACAAATACTGTGTTATTATAAAAAGAATATCAAGAAATAACATTTATTCAAATAAATTTACTTCAATTTATTTCGTGAAGAACGTAGCAGGATTATAATTGATACTGATAAAGAGAATCGCAACGGTTGGGTGACTGAGAAAAAATTAAGAGTAGTTACTTAATATTGTGATTATAATATTAATATAGATTGGAATATACGTCGCAAATATTGTATTATTACAGAAATAATAGCAGAAGATAATATTTATTCAAGTAAATTTAGTTTGGTTTACTTCTTGAAGAACACAGTAGGAAGATCATTGATACTGATAAAGAGAAGCGCCACGCGACCCGCCATTTTGTCGGAACATAAGAGGCGCGCTAATTATATTACGTCGGTGATACTGGGCCGATCCTCATCGTGTTTGGGCTCATTTTAATCGGCGCGATCTCAGGAATTCACTGGAGTCATATTTGAGAAGGTAAGATTCAAATTACTGCAAATATATACATACATTGCAAAAATATTCTCAAAGTTATTCTCCTATAGGCGGTTTATAATGAATACATGAATACTAAAAACTTGAAGTTAATGTATTTTGTTGTATATAAATTCTATAAACAATCATAAATACAGTACTCGATCGTAAAATAATACTGAGATAAAAAACACACTGATAACATTTAACCCATTGCTCAAACGACGGCTATAGCCGTCTATTTTACGCGCTGCACTAATACATTTATTTATTCTTCAGCAATACATTCAACAAAACAGACGTAACACGTATGTAAAGTTAATAACAATTAACCCTTTGTGGACGAGTATCTTTTCGAGATCATTCATACTTGGAAGAGGCGAACAAATGACTTTCTTCCTATTAATAAATCAATTGACATATAATTTAACTTCATCTGCTGCAAGTTTCACAAATTTCAAAGAATCTTCGTCCTTTGCACTCGCAAGTTTCTCATTAGAAATATTTAAACATTCTCTGATAAGAGAGGATACTTAGTACGTTGAGGAACAAAGTCATTTTATTCCAAAATTTTAAATTCCATAATTCCACTCCATAAAATTAAATAACGAGCGAGAGTCACCTTTCAAATACAAAGGGTTGAAACTAAAAATACACTGCAACGGGTTAAATGTCGCCAGCGCGGCAAAGGGTTAAGTCTGCGTCCCTTCCCTTCCCTCTATCCGGCTCCTTAACCGGAAATCCCTCGGGACTCGGCGCGAGTTTCGCGTAAACTCGATTTCCGCGGCTGCTCGGCCCGGCCAGTATCCGGGAACCGCGAACGCGCACCGTTCGTGACCGGAATCGCTCCGGCTTGCTCGGTTTAGCATAATTCGAGACAGCGACCGCGGCTTTATCCGCTCTAAATCGCATCATCGCGGGACTCGCGCTTTCAATCGGCGAACGAGCACTTTTACGCGGAAACTGCCGGCCCCGCTCGCGCGGAACACGCTGCAGCACGCGGCGCAAGCAGTAAAAGTGCAGTTGCAACCGAGCGGCGATGCCAGACTACGCCGTAAAGCGGTTTTCGGTGTACCGCGCCGGATCCGCCGGTAAATTCCGCGCGGAACGTCTGAGCACGCTTAACTACGCGTTCTTTCGAACGCGAGCAGCGCCTGCTTCTTTATTAAAAGCCTCGCCCGCCGCGGGACACGGGGCGGATTCCTCGCAAGGGCCACGACTTCCTGGGATTTATGATAATTATATGCCTGCGTTAATGGGAACTGTGCTCGGAGCTACCGGAGCGGACGGAATGGCACCTTGTGAACGTTAAATTGTCGCTGTGGATGGGCACGCTCGATTGCGACGCGAGTTTTAGCGATGGTGAGCTGTGTTATTTTGTTTTTTATGATGTGAAGTAATTTGTTGAATTTGCGAATGTCTGAATTATGTAGAATGGCACCTTGTGGAGGTGAAATTGCTTTGGATGGGCCTCGATTGCAACGGGAGTTTTAGTGATAGACTGTGTTATTTTTTTATCATGCGAAGTAATTTGTTGAATGTACAATTTGTGAATGACTGAAGTGAACGCAATGGCACCTTGAGATTAAATTGTCGGGTTGAAGAACTACAGTTGATTAAAACGTGGAGTTTCAGTGGTTTTAGCTGTGTGTTTAATTTATTAAATACATAATTGCTGGCGTCAGGTCGTGCCATTTATTTCTGCATGATATGAAGTAATTTATTAACTACAAAATTCGACGGTGTCCACGTTTCAATCAATCATTTCATTCAAAATGATAATTTAACCTTCACAAGGTACCATTCGATTGCAATACGAAGTTTTAGTGATGGTCGTGCCATTTTTGTGTGATATGAAGTAATTTGTTGAATATACAATTTGCAAATGTCTGAGTTGTATAGAATGGTACCTTGTGAAGGTTAAATTGTCGCCTTGAGTAACTACGGTTGATTAAAACGTGGAGTTTCAGTGTTAGCTCGTGCCATTTATTTTTGCACGATATAAAATAATTTATTAAATACATAATTACTAGTGTCAATAATGAAGTAATTTATTAACTACAAAATTCGACGGTGTCCACGTTTCAATCACTCGTCTCACCCAAAGCGACAATTTAACGTTCATAAGGTACCATTCGATTCAACACAGAGTTTTAGATGCTTGTGCCATTTTTGTGTGATATGAAGAAATTTATTAGACACAAAATCCGGTAAATGTCCTGTGAGTTTTATATCGTGGTAGTATCGCAGTGGATATAAAAGGAAATTGATGTTCCATTGAGAAGTTATCACTGATAGTTTTACCGTGATGGCGTCTTGGGCAACATTTCACGCAAAGACGATGGGATCATGTTTAATTAACACATCAATCGAAGATGTAAACGATAAAATGATTTGGAACTATAATTTCTCTATTAAATTAAGTTTGAAAACATTGATTCACTAGTTTAATGAAATAGTGACATTTTTCTAAATCAATTCGGATCTGTAAACCAATAAACGTAATTCTAACTGTAACGATCATAATTCAACACCATTTCCACCGAAGACATCAAAAATCAAAATAGAAAATCTAAGAAATACCATTTTAAAACATCCACCAAATATTCTAAAAATAATTCGAATCATCATTCCTCTTACACATTTCCTCAACATCGAAAACAAAGGCAAACAAGCTACTAGACATTATTAAGCGAAATCATCGTTCGACGCCTACTGACCGATAATAAAACAATGAATTAAAGGTCGGCCTCGGCCGACAAGTGTAACGGTGATAAATTTATGGAAGCTGCTCGGGGAGTGAAATTTTTGGTAGGCGGAGAACGATCATAGATAAATGAAAGGTTGTCAATCCATATATCACGCCGGCGGAACAACGATAACTTGTCCGCCGGTGAAAATCGTTGAGCAGCGTTATTTAGCGGCAGAAAGTCCATCGCTCGTAAATACAAATCATACGGGCCGTATAGCTGTCGCGCGAAACTGTTTAATTCCGGGGCGAAGTGATTTCGGCCGATACGATGTTAATCCCTTAATTGCGAGGCCTTTTTTCTGTGATATTTTCCAACGTGAAATATGCACCTGTTGGAGATGCTGGATCTTCGTTGATCGTTTCGTTTGTTTCGTCTTATTGGAGCGATGCTCGGTTAAATTTTACAATTGTGGGTATTGACAATGGAATTTAACGGAGTGAAATTGATGGAATTCTGTCGGAAGTTGATTTTTTAGCGAGAAATGCTTGGCTTGTGGGAAATGTGTACGGAGATTTAATTATTTACGTCAATGTGCGACGATGTTTAGTGATGCTCGCTTAAATTTGACAATTCTGGGTCTTGGAAATGGAATTTAACAGAGTGAAACTGCTGTAATTCTTTCGAATGTTGATTTTTTACAAAGAAATGCTTGTTATTGAGAAATGATCATTACTTATATCAACGTGCTACGATGTTTCTAGCGATGCTCGCTTAAATTTGATTATTCTGGGTTACAACAATGAAATTTAAGCGAGCAGAAATACAGGAGGAAGTTATATATTTCTAGAATTGATGAAATTTGCTGAAATTCTTTCGGAATTTGATTTTTTACTGAGAAATGTGAATGAAGATTTCATTATTTACATCAATGTGCCAAAATTCGAAAAAATTTCGCGATTCGAATGAATAGAGAGCCACTGATTTCAGCAACTAAAGCGAAATTATTAAAAGATGTTTCTCAAGATCGCTTCCTAGCATCTGAGGATGTTAATTTCAAAATCCAGAATTTATTAGACAATATTTTACAAATTTCAATCAAAATAACTCGTGAAATTCAAAAAAATTTCACGTTTCGAATGAATGAAGAGATACGAATTCTCTAACCAAAGGGAAATTATCGAAAGCTGTTTCCCAGGATCGCTTCCTACGATCTCCGGATGTTAATCTCAGGATCTAGAATTTATTAAACAACACTTTATGATCTGTAATTAAAACAATTCGTGAAATTGCAAAGAATTTCACAATTTGAACGAATGTAGAGTCAATAGTTTCCTACCCAAAGGGAAATTATCGGAAGGTGTTTCCCAAGATTGCTTCCTAGAATATCTGAATGATAATTTCGAAATCCAGAATTTATTAGAAGATTTTCTACAGATTGCAATCAAAATAACTTGTGAAATTCGAAAAAATTTCACGATTCGTATGAATAGAGAGCCACTGATACCCTACCCAAAGGGAAATTATCGAAAGGTGTTTCCCATCGCTTCCCAGATCTCCGTACGATCCTTCCAACAGTACCTCGTCTCTTAGAATCGGCCAACTTCGGCCACATCTCTTCGGCCAATCAGCCCGGGCGGAGCTCATATATTCGAAGACACGTTCGGCGGGGGCGATAACAAGTAAACAAGTCAAATTCAGAAAGTCCCGCAATCTCGCCGCGACTCGGCGCACTTCGCTAACACGTTTCTGGCCGGTCCGCCTGAACTTCTCTGATCGCGGCGAATGAATTCGCAAGAAGAAAACACGCCGCCGCTGTCTTCCTGGAAACTTTCGTTTGCGCCCGTGTGTGCGAATAAGTGGAATAAGGTCTGGCATTGATCAGACAAGCGGAGGAGAATTGGTTCGTGGTCAGGCAGCCGGAACGCCGAGTGACAACGGAACTTCGGTCGCCCGGAAAATCCAATCTTTTTCGCGTTGGCAAACAGTTTTGATTAATCTAACGTGTTGACTGTGCTGTTGGTTTCTGGTGAATGATTGCTGATTGGTTGTAATTATTAGTAGAAGATAATGTGAGCTGTTTAACCATTGGCAGTCCTATGTCGCATCAGTCGATTTTATTGCGAGTTTTACGTGTTTTGAGAATTTTTGATATATTTTTTTGTAGTATCGCAATGCAACGACATTATTTCAGTGTCTTCGAAATCATTAGGAATATTCAGTGTTTCCAAAGTATCAATCGTTATGAATGAAGGAAACCAGTCATTTCGAGAGTAGTTCTAATTTAACGTTGACTGCACGAAAGTCAAAGTTTTATGTTTCGTTCTTTTGTAGTTTAGGTTTCACTATTATAAATAGTACACTATTATTTCAATAGTTTTCAAGTAATGTAGAAGCTCCGATCATTCAACGTTAACACGTTGACTGCCACGAGAAACTTCAGAGCTTCGTGTATCGTTTTTTTGTAGCGAAGATAAGGAACGATCACTTCTTTTTTGGCGTTGCGATCGTTAGGTTAAATTATTATCGATTGAATATTGTCATTCGACATTGTCTGACAATTTATCATTGCGTCAATTAATAAATATTGAGACATCAAACCAAAATAGAATTCAAACTCCTCAAAACACGTCTATCGCATCGATTAATAAATTTTCAAACTTCAATCCGTCCAACACTCAAACACCAATCAACACCAAAAACACCCAAAAACAAGGTAAATTCTAAATCGAAACCAAACAACAAGAAAACAGGATTAATTAGAAGTAGCGAAAGGTTTCACCGATGTTTCAGTGATAACAGCGCAGAGTAGAAAAGATCCGCAATAGAAATAGCATCGAGGACGTGCGAAAATACAATTCAAACTCCTCAAAACACAACTACTGCGTCAATCAATAAATTTTCAAACAATTCAAGCATCTCAAAACACAACTATCGCATCAATTACTAAATCAACTCGACCAAAAGCACCCAAAGACTCCCCTAAAACCACAAAATTCCAAATTGGAAACAAAGGACAAGAAAACGACTAATTAGAACATCGAAGGGTTGAACCGACGTTTCAGTGATAGAGTAGAGAAAGATCCGCGATAGAAATAGCATCGAGAGCGTGCGAAGCGAGTCGACAAAACGACGGACAAGGTAGCGGAAGAAAATATCGGCGCAGCAGAAAAAGCGGAGAGAGTACGCGGTGGAAACGCGGCTGAATGTCGGCAAAGAAGCGGAAATTAAAGGAGGACACTCGACGAAGTATCGAGGCCGGGGAGATAAAAATGAGGCGGGAGACAAAGGTTAATCTGTCGTGCGTGCTCGTAAACACGGATCCGGCGTTTTTATTGGCATTATTCGCGAGGATCTTGTCGCTCGTGAATCGAACGTGATAAAAGTTGACGACTGCCGGGCCGCTCGTTCTGCATGATTATTTTCATGCGCGATTACAGCTTCACTATTTTATAGAGTTTTATGTGGAACTTTTTGTTGAGGTGCTGGATGTTGAATTGAGAAATTGGAGAGTTTATGTGGAGTAATGTTTTGTGTGGGATGTGATGGAATTGTGTTTGAGAGAAGTGAGTAGTGAAAGTGACTTTTGAGAATTTTAGTGTAGAAACTAGGAAATATATAAAGTGGAACTATGTGAAACTATAATAGAGTTAGATAGAGTTATATGAAACAATATGGAACTATATGAAACAATATGGAACTATATGAAACTATACAGAACTATATAAAACTATACTAGAGCTATATAGAGCTATCTGAAATTATATAGGACTATATAGAACTATATAAAGCTATATAGAACTACATAAAACTATACTAGAGCTATACTACACCTATATAGAGCTATATAAAGCTATATAGAACTATATAAAACTATACTAGAGCTATATAGAGCTACCTGAAACTACATAGAACCATAACACGTCTACACACACCTCTGTAAACAAGTTAGTTTAAAAAATAAATTAAAAAACACCAGTTCTCAACTTTGTTTCAGAAATGCTGATTGATTATTACGTAATGAAAGTAATTTACCTAATTAAATAATCGTAATAAGTAAACTACTCAAACAGTCCTCTTCTACTTTGTCTGAGAAATGCTAATTAATTGTCCTATGCCACTCAGTAATGAAAGTAATTTGACTAATTAAATAATTTCAATAAATAACCTACTCAAAAGAATCCCAGTAATTCCATTAATTTAATCAATGAATCAAAGAACACCAGTTTCTCTCACCTTTGTCTGACAAATGCTGATTAATTATTACATATAATGAAAGTAATTTCAATAATTAAATAATTTTAACAAGCAAACTACTCAAACGAATCCTATTAAATTCATCTGTTTAATGAACAAATTAAAGAACACCAGTTCCTCTCAACTTTATCTGAGAAATGTTGATTAATTATCACATCATGAAATAATTTTAATAATTAAACAATTCCAATAATTAAATGATTTTAATAATCAAACTGCTCAAAAGAATCCTATCAATTCCATCTTTTCAATCACCAAATTAAAGAACACCAGTCCTGAATTTTATCTGAAAAACGCTAATTAATTGTTCCACACAACTCATCAACGAAACTATTTACCCAGGCACAAAATTAGAAAAATGAAATCTTCGTTTTTATTATAAACGAACTCAGCACGGTCCAACTTTCTCCGAACTTTCCACAACAGAGCAACGGAGCCTTACAACAAAAGCAGCAGGCAGTAAACGGCCATGATACTTTAAGTAATTATATTACCGTGTTACGGGACAAGTTTCGGATTATTAAAAATACCAGCACAGTTCAACAGCTAGATGTATAGGATTCCTGGCCGGCGGAAAAAGTTCCAAGGAAAGTCGTCAGATTTAGTAATTACGTTAAAAACTCGCGTGAAATCTCGCAGTAGACGCGAATCACTGCGTAATTAATTAGTCGCTTCATTTGTGATATAAATGGAATTTTATATAGTTTTCAATAATCGATTTTATAAATATATATATATTATATAAATATTTTGTTATTTACTATTTCATATTTTGATTTATTTACTTCAGTTAAAAACTCGCAGTGGACGCGGATCACTGCGTAATTAATTAGTCGCTTCATTTGTACTATAACTGGAATTCATTTTGTCTATTCTATATGGTTCTCAATAATCTATTTTAGAAATATATATGTATTATAAATATTTCGTTATTTACTATTTTATATTTTTGTTTGTTTACTTACGTATGAAGAACTCGCGGGTTCAGTTAACTTCGTAGACACTTACCTGGAACAGAAAATAAAAAAACGTTATATTTATTGTGAATTTGTGTGTTAGTGATTTTTGTTGAAGCAATTAGAATAAATGTGAATTAAAAAAAAATTAATTTTCTTCCAAAACTTTAAAAAGGTGAAGGAAAATATATCTACTAGTTAATTGTCTTCTAATTACACAAGTTGCAAGTTAGAAATAAAATACAATGTGAATTTGGGTATTAGTAATATTTGTTGAAGTAATTGAAATAAATGTGAATTAAATAAAAATTTATTTTGGTTGAAAACTTTAGAAAAATTATGGACAATATATCTACTAGTTAATCGTCTTCTAATTAAACAAGTTGCAATTTATAAATAAAATACAACGTGAATTTTTACGTTAATATTACTTCTTGAAATAATTAGAATAAATACAAATTAAATAAAAATTAATTTTGGTTCAAAACTTTAAAAAAGTTAAGGGCATTATATTTATTAATATCACTTAATTGCCTTTGCTTCTAATTAAACAAATTGCAAGTTATAAATAAAATACAATGTGAATTTTTATGTTAATAATATTTCTTGAAGCAATTAGAACAAGCACTAATTAAAATTAATTTCCTTCAAAAACTGAAAAGATAATGAATATTATATCTATTAATCATTCGTCTTTATTTCTAATTAAACAAGTAAAAATTATAAATAAAATAAACTATAGATCCATACATTAATATAACCAATAAAATAACTAAAAACATACAAATAATTCATGAAACAACTCCAACAAATACAACCTAACCAAAAATGTGCCTAAAAATTAAAAAAAATTACAAGTTACAAATAACAATTACAAGTAACAATTAACACTATGAATCTACATATTAAAATCTCTTAAATCAATTCGAACAGGTATTAATTATCCGAAAATTAATTTTCCCAAAAACAGTAAAAATCGCAAATAAATAAAAATTTTATTCTGCGCAGTTACACCTACAACCCCTCCCCCCACCCCCCGCCAACCTCCCGGCAGCCTCGTTGCTCGATCGTCCCTCGATCTGCTCCTCAGGTGCACCGGTGTTCAAAAGTTAAATTCTACTTTCGAGGCTCGCGTACAGTCACTCCAACGACGCGAAACGAGAGCACTTTAATAACGGAAACGAACGAACCACTCGACAAGCGGACAAATGTATTTTAACCACCCGAAATTGCACATTAAATCAGCACACACGCGGCCGCACAACTGACAGAAACAACACGCACATGACAACTGAACAAAAAACGCGGGACCGGACGCGGCCTGCGCGCGCAACCGCGCGGGACCTTTGAGCGGCTCGACGAACGAACAGCTCCATTCGAACACCGCGACGAATATGACTCGACTTCGAACTGAATCGACTTTCCAGATTCTGAAGAAACTCCATCTGTCGAGACATTAATTGATTTATCGTTCAGTTCGAATGTTGGTGAATCAGTTTAGTCGATTCTCGGAGAAACATCTGTTTTCTAATGATCGCGCGATGAAGAAATCAGGAATGTAAGGAAAGTAAGAGATCGAAGAACGCACTTAATGTTTCTTAATGTCATGTGTGTTTTTATTAAACTGTGGATCTTTCTGTAAGATCAAATGTTCTATCACATAATTAGAGAAGCTTTAAATATTAGAACTTTCTAAAATCCTGCGAAAACGTCTTCATAAGTTAGATACAGAATAAACATTCTAAAGTGCATCGGTTCCACTGATTCAGTAGCTTCAGTGTTATAGTCTCTAATTACAAATGTTACAGTTACCTTGTTAAAACAAGACCCTACATTAACGAAGAGGAAAGGAAACAGAATTTTCCCCTCGGTTAATTTCCCTTTTAAACATGCAATACAAACAATTTCAATTGCAGTAATTATATCTAACCTTCTCAAATATGGCGCCAGAGAATTCCCGAGATCGCGTCGATTAAAATAAGTCCAAACACGATAAGAATCAGCCAAGTATCACCGACGTAATATAATTAGCGCGCCTCTTATGTTGCGACAAAATAGCGGGTCGCGCGGTAGCGCTTCTCTTTATCAGTATATTAGTACCAATAATCTTCCTACTGTGTTCTTCAAGAAATAAACCGAACTAAATTTACTTGAATAAATATTATTCTCTGATATTATTTTTGTAATAATACAATATTTGCGATGTATATTCCAATCTATATTAATATTATGATCACAATATTAAATAACTACTCTTAATTTTTTTTCACAGTCACCCAACCGTTCTGTTTATCAGTATTAATTATAACTTCCCCACCATCTTCTTCAAGAAGCCAAAATAAACTAGAACTAAATAAATTAGACAAGGTAACTGTTCCCATATCGTATCAAATACGCGAAGATTTTAATTAGAATTTAACAAACACGAACTGTTATCAATGATTACACCTCCATTACTTCCTCATATTTTCAATCAATCAAGAAAGCTAGTTAAATCGATCATCAAAAAGAAACCACAAAGCGTTAAAGAAAGTATACTATAGCCGTAATTAACCAATCAAAAACTAACCCTCTGCGGACTGTCGAAATTTCGAGATGGTACTTTCGTATCTGAAAGACTAAGGGGCGAACAAATGATTTAACCCTTTGCACTCGAGAGGTGACTCTTAGTCACTACTTGATTTAATACAGTAAAACTATAAAATTGAGTATTTAGTATTTTAAATTAAACCTTGTATTGCAATAGGAAATATTTAAATAAAATTACTTTGTCGCTTAATTAATCTGTGAATGATAATTTAGTTTCGAACAGTGTCGTCTGTATCTCGTCGAAAAATGTTGAATATTTCTAGTGAAAAGCTTCCAAATGCAAAGGGTTAATTACTCAAGCACGAGATCAGCATGTAGCTTTTTCCATATTAATTAATCAACTGATAATTCAGCTTCATCAGCTTTTGCATATTTCAAAGAATCCTCGTCCGCAAAGGATTCAAAAATCGAGTAAATCTGAAACCACAAAGACGCCCAACTAAAGTAACACGATTACAGCAAACCAAACGACGCACAAGAATGCGGGGAAATCCGGAGTCACTCGAGGTACCTGCGGGTTATGCAGTCCGTTTCGTATAATTACCTCGCGCCGAGGCTCGTCGTTAGGGGAAGCGAACGAGAAGCGAGCGATTCCCGGGGAATCTTAAGTCGCAATGGGCGCATAGCGGCGCCATCCATTTGTCCGAATAAAGCGATTCCGATTCGCCCCGAGCGCCTAGCCGAAGATCTCCGGATGAACGGCTGAGCGGGCCGCATAGTTGCGAAAGAATCTTTAAACTATCCCCACGGAAGCGGAACTGTTTTCACTCGGGGCTGCGTTTGTCCCCGCGTACTTCTGGAGTTCGCAATTTTCGATGGAATCCGGCCATACGCCGGACGCGGATCGACCGTGCACTGATACGCCGGAAGTTTCGGGCGACTGGCGGGACACCGTCGATGCGGGACGATTTATTTGATGGGAGCCGGGCGTTTAACCTTCGGCAGCTCGAGCTGTCGCGGGATCAACCACCGGCTAAGCGATGGACCTTTCTTGGAATATTTGGGTTGGGTTTCTAGGTAGACGGAATTTGGAAATTCTTCCTATGTTGATTTGTCTTGAAGGACGCGGAGAGTTTATGATTGGGGAGAAGTCGTTGGGTGTATGGGAAGTTGAGAGTAGTTATTTAATATGATCGTAATATTAACTCCTTGCCTTATGATTTATTTCGTAACTATGATTGATATAATTACTTCATCGTTAATAATGTTTTGGAAAAGAACAAAATTTCATGCTTAATCTACGGCTACGTTTACTGCAAAGGTTAACGATTGATAGTAGAAAAGTAATATTTAATTTATATTTAAAAACAATACATAACACTTAGATCTCTCAAATTCAGTTTAAAATTTTCATCACGGGTCTGACACGATATTGTAGGTTAAGGGGTTAACACAAACGTCACACGATTTCATAGGAAAATACGCAGAATGGAATATATAATAATAAATGATTTTCGAATTGCATTATTACACGTTCGTCTAGCTAGTGGCATTGTTTGTAATGTAGAAATGTCTTCATATAACCGTCGTTTCATTGAATGAACTATGTATAATAATATTATTGCACAAATCATATTGAAAAGTAACATTTGTTCAAGTAAATTCAGTTGGTTTATTTGTTGAAGAACATAGGATAATTGTAATTGATACTAATAGATAGAAGTACTATCATGCGGTTGGGTGTGTATGGAGAAAAATTAATTAACTGTAGATTAGAATATAGATCAGAAATATTGTGTTATTGTAAATCATATTAGAAAAGAACATTTTCTCTAATACAACTTTGATTTATTTCTTGAAGAAGATGGTGGGGAAGTTATAATTAATACTGATAAACAGAACGGTTGGGTGACTGTGAAAAGAAATTAAGAGTAGTTATTTAATATTGTGATCATAATGTTAATATAGATTGAAATATACATCGCAAATATTGTATTGTTACAGAAATAATATCAGAGAATAATATTTGTTCAAGTAAATTTAGTTTGGTTTGTTTCTTGAGGAACACAGTAGAAAGATTCTTGATACTGATAAAGAGAAGCGCTACCGCGCGACCCACCATTTTGTCGCAACATAAGAGGCGCGTTAATTATATTACGTCCAGGTGATACTGGACCGATTCTCATCGTGTTTGGGCTTATTTTAATCGACGCGATCTCGGGAATTCTCTGGCGCCATATTTGAGAAGGTAAGATATAATTAGTGCAATTGAAATTGTTTGTATTACATGTTTAACAGAAGAAATTGAGGGAAAAATTCTGTTTCCTTTCCACTTCGTTAATGTAGGGTTAATATTTCTCACATGAACAAATAACTGCACCTCATATTATATTATTTTGTTACTTATATTACATTATATTATTATTGTTAAATATTCAACACCTTTCATTACAGCTGCATCTATCAACCAAAAATCCCTTAAAATCAACATATTAGAGTCCTTCCCTAGTTAGTACTGTTCTAAAGCTAGTACAACATTTCCCGAAGTATAAACAATCGGAAATATAAATTTTGAAACAACAATATCTTCCATTACAGCTGCGTCCATCAACTACCAAAAACTCCTTAACACTAGCGTTCATCCATGATCTGGAGTACAAATTTTCTGTAACGTTAATAACTAGACAATAGGGTAATATAAGAATTCTCTTATTTTACGTTTCTTTCCTACAGAAAGAATAATTGATACATAAAACACTGACGTCGACGTGTTGAAATCGCCGTCAAAGTACCGCCCGTCCCCCGTCAATCCAATCGAAAGATAACATTTCCAAAGATATAAATAATCCAGGTCGCGGAGAGCAATCGAATAGAACGGAGAAAGACGTACTCGCCTAAACATCGAACGGAGTCGGCGTTTCTCCGGCGCAATCCGGGGTCGGCGGGAATCTGTATCCGAAATCCGATCGAAATCGGCGATTTCCATGCGACCGAGATAAGAAGAATCACTCGCGTAACAGGATAGGCTGGCGGCTCGAGGGGCGAATCGAGGCGTTCCCAAGGATTCAATTTAGATCCGTGCGTTCAATTTCATTAAGTCGTCGGAAAAGCAGGGCTGCTCGCGCGTGTTCCGATCCCGCCGGTTCCGTGGGAACCGCGCGCGAAGGGTTTAATTGCCGGGATCCACGGCTGCGTAACTCGCCGCGTGTTCCCAGATCGGCGGAAAGAATCCACGGCAGTTGCCGAGGAAAATTCATGAAGACAAGAGGGAACTTCCGCGGCAGTTCGGAATTTAAGCTCGGATTTCGCGCGGCGCACATTTGCATATCACAACCGGCGAAGACTGACGCGAAATAGCGCGTTACGCAAATAAGGCGATGAGCCGGCTGTTTTGTCTACGATTCGCGCGTTTTTACTTAGATTGTGAGAGGGGCTGTTGTTAGTCTGGAATTTTTAATGAGAAATTAATGTTTGTACTGCGTAGAAGTAAACATAGTATCTTCCTGTAAGCTTGAATCGCGGTTAATTCGACGTCGCCTTTCGAATGCAGAGTATTAAACAATCACGTAATTCCTCGAAACAATAATTTCCATCTAAATATCGGCGCGGAAGGTTAATCGAGCTTCTAATTTCCAGGCGACTCACCGCGCAAAATTACCTTCCTCGCATCACGTTTATTCTCGATTGAATCTTCTCTCTCGAATTCGCGACTTCTTCCACGGGAATTGTAATAAACCCGGTGCGTCCCAGGACAAAGCGTTATTATCCGCGACGGCCGCGACAATGGCCGCCGGGAAATCGCTGAATTCGCGGGAACCGCGCGCGGCTCGTTTCGCCGATTGATCGAAGAATGGGGATTGAAGGTAATTCTTTACGAGAGAGGCCCGATTAATTCGAGCTGTCTTATTTATCAGGCGGACGTCGCGGATGACAAACGAAGGGAACTGGCTGTTATGATCATCCCTGTCGTAAATAACGCGGCGGAACTACGCCGAGCCATCGGCGGAAACGAGCTTCGAGGGGATAGAAAACCTTTTAGGCTCGAACAGGAATTTATTCGAAGAATTCCGAGAGGAAAGTTGCTCGCGCAAGCCGAGCGTGTCTGTTGTTTATGGACGTCGGAGGGAACCTCGGAGAAATCTTCGTTTTCTTTTTCTCGAACAGTCATTATGCGCTCGACAATACTTTTCTCGGTTATTCATTATTTTCTGATGAAGTATCGACCACGTTATCGTAAATAATATATTCTCCATGGAAACGTTCAATATTTTGTACTTCTGCGAAGGAGATAAGGTACGATGCTCGCTTAAATTTCAGTTTTGGGCGCTAGTGAAATTTAACCGAGCAGGAAACAGCGGAAGCTGTCTGCTCAGCACTCGAAAATACTTTTCTCAATCATTCATTACTTTCTGAAGAAATATTGATCACATTATCTGCAAAAAATCTTTTATTTCAAATTAATAGATACAATAATCTAACATTTTCAAAGCACGTTTTCCAAATTCAAGCTCATCAACTGATACCTAACAAACAATTCCATTCATCAAATGAATAAAAATTCATTTATTAAATAAATCAAACAAAATTCCCGCACGAAGGATCGCGAAATTCGAATACATTTCCCTCGTCCTTGAACAATAGCGCCGATTTCGCCGCGAACGATTGAACCATCGATCGGACGGTCGTCTGTTTGATCAACAAACCGACGGAAATATTTATACGCGCTCGCGGCCGGTGGCCAGGGGAAGTTTTATGTATTTTCCGGGGGATCGCCGGCGAAGCATGGAAACTCCATTCGGCCGAAGATCATCGTTCGTTGATTTATCGCCGGGGATTTTCGGGCTTTCCTCCTCGCCTTAATTATTAATCCCTTGAAACGCGCGCGCACGACCCCCGATCGGAATCGGCTTGGTGTGTTTGCTGTCCCGCCGATAAATTATCTTCCCGACGAGATTCGACGTTGATGCCGCGCGATTGCCTATCTCGGGGCTCATTGAATATTTCAAATTCCAATGTCAACCCGGTCCTAATGCCGCTCCCATCCGTCGCCGGATGATTAATTCAAAGGCTACGCTGGCGCGCCGCCCTTACGTGCCGCCGGATTTTGTTGGGCTGCCCGACAAGCTCGTCAGCTTTTATTTAAGTAGTCGCATAGACGCTTTCGAAGTGAATGTTTCGTTGGTTTTATCGCGTTTGCTCGGATTTGAGAGGAGGTTTACGCAGGATGCTGGGAGATTTTGGGGGCTTTTGAGTGGGTAATGGGTTTTTCTGCGTGTTTGTTGTTTGAATATTCGTGTGCTTATTGGAGTTGTGATTCGTAATCGTCGTGGAATCTGTTGCTGAAGTAGTTTTGGACCAATCGAGCATTCTTTGGAACGATTGTATATGATTTTATATTGTCTTTTTTTAGATTCTATATGATTTTGGAGGTTTTTCAGTGGGTAATGGGTTTTTCTGGGTGTTTGTTGTTTGAATATTCGTGTGTTTATTGGTTTCTGCAGGTTTGTGTGGGTGATTGAAGTAATGAATGGAGTTGTGATTCGTAATCGTCGTGGAATGTATTGCTAAAGTAGTTTTGGGACCTTTGTTTCGATTCTTTGGAACGATTGGATATGATTTTATGTAGTTTTATGTACTTCTGTATAGATTTATATAATTTTATACAATTCTATATAGTTCTATACAGTTCCAGATAGCTCTATATAGCTCTAGTATAGTTTTATATAGTTCCATATAGCTTCATATAGATCTATATAGCTCCAGTATAGTTTTATATAGTTCTGTATAGTTTCATATTGCGCTATATAGCTCTATTATAATTTTATATAGTTCTATATAGTTTTATATTGCTGTATATAGCTCTAGTATAGTTTCAGATAGCTCTATATAGCTCTATTATAATTTTATATAGTTTCCTATAGCATTATATGATTTTATATAGTTTTATATATTTCTATATAGCTTTCTATAGTTCTACTATATTTGTAGTTTTGAACACTCGATTCTCATTTCCTATTATTCTGTCATATTTCGACCGCAGCATATCCAGCAATGAATTATCGACAAGCATCCAGTTCACATGTTCTCATTCCAATTCAACAGCGCAAAAAGCAAATTAAACGGGGATTGTAAATTATTTAGTCGTTAATTGGAAATGGAATACGAGAATTGGCTGCGTGCGTCAGTCACTGATGTTTCAAGAATATCATTTTATCATTTTCAAAATGTTAGTTATTATACTCCTCTTTATTATAAATAATTCACAGCGAACACAAACACAGAATATTCCTAAAATTTCTCTCTTTTTGAATTAAATTACCATCACCAGAAAACTTCTATCGTAGCTAAAAAACAAAGCTCAAGGAGCCAAAGCTCTCGCTTTTTTAAATAAATTACAAATGCCAGAGTAGTTGTATCATATATTAGTATATTATTATTTGAGAAATAGAATTCAAGGAGCTAAAACCCACCACGGTGTCCAATGTCACAACAGTAATACACCTAAAATTTTATTCTATTTCTCAAACTATAATACAACTATTCTAGCATTGGTCATTTATTTAAAAAAAGGGGCAAATTAAATATTACTCTACTGCTTATTACACTTCACAACAAACACGGGCATAGAATATTCCTAAAATTCCTCTCTTTTCCAAATAAATCATCAACACAACAAAACCCCATCACATCTAAAGAACAAAGTTCAAAGAGCTAAAGACCCAACACGATGTTCAATCCTACAATAGGAATATAAATAAAATTTCTCTCTTTTTTAAATAAAACACCAATGCCAGAATACGTTTATCATAGTTGAAAAATAGAATTCAAGGAGCTGAAGCACACCGCGACGTTCAATCCTACAATAGGAATATACATAAAATTTCTCTGTTTTTTAACAAATTATCAATTCCAGAGTACTTCTATCACAATCAAAAAACAAAAATGCAAATGAAACATTATTCTCCTATTCACTATAAATAATTCACAGCAAACACAGACTTATACCCTTAAAATTCCTCTTACCAAATAAATCACCAACACAACAAACCCCCATCACATCTAAAAGACAAAGTTCAAGGAGCAGAAACCCACCACGTCATCAAATGCAAACAAAACGCGACTAAATGAATGATACAGTGAAAAGAGGACTCCGGTCTGCGGGTCCTGTGCGCGTCTCCACTCGAAAGGGTTAAAAATCCGTGTCCGCCCTCTCCGCGAGCGTAGCGAAAACTTTTCGTATTTTCCTCTCGACGTCGAGGATTGTTCGCTGGGCTTCAAACCGGGGAGTCCCGTACTAATTATTGAAACAGCCTAACGAGGACTCTTTAATTTGCACCTCGTGCCTTACTCTTCCCGTGAGCCCTTTCAACCCGGCGGCCGTTTCTTTCCCCATTCTTCCCGTCCCCGGAGCCAGACGTTACCTTCCGGCGGATGCTGCCCGGCCCTCCGTTGATCCTTGCTCTCGGATCCTTGTTCTTGCGACGTGTATCCGAATGAAACTAACTACCCTGTCGGCCGGCGTTTCGAGATGCTTCACTTCAGAGGGTAAACTGCGCGTGTCGGGGAGGGTTCGCTGTGACGTTCTTTTCTGCTGGCTGCTGGATATTTTAGGTTGATGGTCTGTTTTATGGTGGAATATGTTGGGGTGTTGTATTTTGGATAAGTATCTGTATTAAATATAGTTTTAATAAAAATAACGCTTGAAATACTTGAGTTTCATCGAATTAATTTAAATTGTTGCGAAATAAGATTTAAAACACTCGATTTCTGTTAAGTCGATGGAAATCATTGTGAAATAACGTTTGAAACACTCGATTTCAGTCAAATCTACTTCAGTCGTTATGAAATAACATTTACAACACTGAATTTCCACGAAATTGACTCAAATTATTTCAAAATCACTTCTAAAATACTCAATTCCCCTCAAATCGACTCAAATAATTACAAAACACCCCTTAAAACTCTTCATTTCCATCAAACCGACTCAAATAATTACAAAATACCCCTCAAAACCTACAATTTTCATCAAATAATTACAAAATACCTCTCAAAACACTTAATCCCCTCAAACTGTCTCAAACAATCACAAAACACCCCTTAAACCCCTCAATTTCCCTCAAATCATTACAAAATACCCCTAAAAATACTCAATCCCCTCAAACCGCCTCAAAAAATTGCAGAACACCCTCAAACCCATCGATTTCCTCAAAACCTCCAAATCTCACAATTCCAGCGCCAGCGACACGCAATTTCCCGCATCATCCTCCAACCCTTTACTCGCTATAACTGAAAATTCACCAACCACTACCCACAATCATCGCGCGACCATTAGAATATCTCGAAAAGCCGCGGAACCGTCTGAAATTGCGGCGCAGCCAGCCGGACGCGAGCCGCGTGCAATAAAACTCTCCCTTAAGAGCGGAATTACTCGAAGCCGTTCGCGCGAGCGTAAATCTCATCGAGTCCCCCACTGGAAAGTATAAGAGGCGTGCGTATCGGGGAATAAGTTGTTAAGGTTTTTTTCAGGCGTTCGCAAGTAAACTCCGGCCGTCGACAATGGCATTAATGGCACGTGCTCGCAGCGGCGCAAATTCTCGCGAGTTTTGTCCTCGACACTGGGAGCAACGGCCATTGAAAAGTTGCTCGCCGGCGAGAGGCTGCCACGGTCCCGCTCTCGGAAGTAATTCTCAAGTGAGCGCGCACCGCGAAAGAGGGGAAGAGAGTAAGAGATTGCCGGCGCGTATCTCATCCGGACAATTATCGAGGAAACCATCGATGGCCGCGCGCGCGTGCCTCCGCGCCGACAAGTGTCACACTCGAGGACGTATCGCGAACAAGCGGACCAATTCGATGCAACGCTTTTCTGTGCATCGGCGAGCACTCGTTATACTCGACCGTGAAATGCCCGGAAGATTGAAGATGGGGGAACTGTGTTTTGGAGGATGATGGGCGATTTGGCTGATTTGGATGATTTGGCCGTTTCGAGGCGATTTTCAAGATTTGGATGGATTTTTTAGATATATTTGTATGGTTGATTTTCAATGTTTTAGTATTTTTGTATTTTTATATTTTAAAGTTTTGGTAGTTTTGTTTTTTGACGTTTTTGAAGAACAATGGACGATGGATGCGATTTGGCCGATTTGGCTGATCTAACTAATTCAAGGCGATTTTCAAGATTTCGGTGGATTTTTGAGGGTCATTTTAACGTTTCGACGTTTTAACTTCTTAATATTTTATCATTTTAATATTCTACCATTTAACATTTTATCATTTCAACATTCCCAGATCTTACTACAACATTCCAACCTCAAAGTAACCAAAAACACATCTGCATCTCCTGAAA
Organism: Nomia melanderi; assembly: GCF_051020985.1. Taxonomy (NCBI): domain Eukaryota; kingdom Metazoa; phylum Arthropoda; class Insecta; order Hymenoptera; family Halictidae; genus Nomia; species Nomia melanderi. Next base: position 24,098,759 of record NC_134999.1, on the reverse strand, counting down.
CTACATTTACCTTATCCCTAATTCACCAAGAAAACATCCCATAAACACCCAATTAACCAGAATCACATAGTAATAATCTCAGACGCGTCCCGCGTCGTTCCAATTGTTCCCGTGACTGTCTGCTATTTTATGGGATACCGCGATCGACTCCTTTGTTCGATGACACGGCGGCGTTGCGCGAAAATGAGATTTTGAGGTTCCTCTCAGGGCGCTCGTAATTATCAGCTTGTCACTCAAAGGATTGCACGGTCGTCCCCGTTGGGAGAAATGAACCGACTGGTTGATAGATGGATGAACGTATGAATAGATGGTAATGGCGGAGTTCGGTGAGAAAGGGTTGCTCGTACGGCGCGCCCCGCGAATTAAAGCGGCCGCCACTGTCAGCGCACTTTACGCGCAGCGACGGCGGAAAAGTGGGGACTCGGCTTAATCAGTGATAAACAGTTTGCATTTATGAGTGACATATTAACCCTTTGCAGTCCGGAGTTTTTCAGTAGAAATATTTGAACATTGTCTGATGATAATTCACAGATAAATTAAGCAACGAAGCTATTTTATTTAAATATTTCACATTAAAATACAAAGTTTAATTTAAAATAGTGATTATTCAACTTCATAGTTTTGCTGTGCCAAATCAAGTGGTGACTGAGAGTCACCTTTCGAGTGCAAATTAACTGTTCCAATATTTATGTATGTTTGTATTCTATTGTAATATTTGGAAGTTAACGCGTATATTTTCTTGAATGTTTATTGGTTTCTGCAGTTTCAGATGGATGATTGAAATAATTAATGGAGTTGTGATTCGTAATTATCGTGGAATGTATTGCTGAAGTACTTTTGGACCTTTGTTTCATTCTTTCAAACGAAATGTATATGATTTTATATAGTTTTGTATACTTCTGTAGAGATTTATGTAATTTTGTACAGTTTTATGTAGTTCTATATGGTTCTATATAGCTCTATATAGCTCTATATAGTTCTACTATAGTTTTATACAGTTCTATATAGCTCTATATAGCTCTATTATACTTTCATATAACTGTATATTTCTCTAGTATGATTTTATGTAGTTCTATATACTTTCAGATAGCTCTATATAGCTTTATATAGCTCTAGTATAGTTTTATATAGTTCTACAAAGCTTCATATACCTCTATATCGTTCTACTATAGTTTTATATAGTTCCATATAGTTCCATATAGCTCTATATAGCTCTATATAGCTCAATATAGCTCTATTATAATTCTATATACTTCTATATACTTCTATATAATGTCATATAGTTTCATACAATCCTACACATCTCTATATAATCTAACAGTTTCATACAGCTTCACATATATTTCCAATTATATCATTCAATTACGCGTGTTCATATTAGAAACGTTTTCTAATTCCACCAGATCCAGTTTACTCTTCCATTCCGTCTATTCTTTCCGCTGTTTTCGAGGCTTCCATCATCCCCTTCTTGTTTCGGGATTATTACGCTGCCGGAGGATCGATTTTGGATTTCGATTTAGATACTCCGCGAAAGCGAGTACGGGAAATTGTTTTTGAGTAAAAAGAACGACGCACGGCTGTACACAAATGTGACTTCATTTTGCTAGATAATTGAATACGTTCCCGATAACTTCCGCCGCCACTTTTTCTGCGGGAATTTTGCTTCTGCTGCTGTGTTAAACATTGTTCTTCACTATATCGCATAAATTTTGATCAAGTATATTACACAATTAAACAATACGGTAAATGTAAATTTAGTTTTGCAATTTTTCATGTTCTTTTATTCGAACTGAATGCTTTGCAGGTAACTACAGGTGTTTTCTGTCGTAGATTAGACAGAAAATAAGGATCTTTAGGGCTAACTGTATTAGAAAGTAAGATAATAATGATATTGTAATAATGAGCTAACACAGTACAAAACTAAAAGCAAAATTCAAAGAAATCCGGTTCGAAATGAACAAACCTAAATAATTTTGGAATTGATTTCCAGAAATACCCATTTTTCTGGAAATAACACAGTAAACTGTATAAAAATCGTCTACAAACCTAAAAAATGAAGAAACCTAATTGATCCTTGAAAATCACGGTCAAAGATCTCCATTTTAGTGGAAATAACACAATAAACTATACAAAAAACGTCCACAAACAGCAAAACTCAAAGAAGTGCACTTCCAAACGAACAAACCTAAGTGATCTTTGAAAGTTACTCTCAAAGATCCCCATTTTGCTGGAAATAACACAACAAACTATACAAAAAGCGTCCACAAACAGCAAAATTCACAGAAATTCACTTCCAAACGAACAAACCTAAATGATACTTGAAAATTACTGTCAAAAATTTCCATTTCACTGCAAACAACACAACAAACTATGCAAAAAGCGTCCACAAACAGCAAAACTCACAGAAACACACTGCCAAACGAACAAGACTTAAAGAAATCCAGTTCGAAAGGACAAACCTAAGCGACTTCCGCGGCGTTTATTCGCCACGATCGAATCGCGCGAGCTTCCCAGACAATTCCGGCAGGCGGTCCGCCGCTGGGAGAAGATTACGCAGCAGCGGAAGCTCGAGATTTACGCGCGCGAGCTCGCGATCCTCGGCGGTCACCATTTCAGCCGGCGGAGTTGCCTTCATAAAACAAACTCGGTTCCCGAGACGTTCCGCTAGTATATACGGCACATGTATAATCGAAATTATTTTTCGCCGGCCGGCGTCTAATATCTATGGCGGATCTCGAGATAGCTCGGCTCCGGGATTCTGCGGTTTCCTTAACCGCGGACGCGATTAATCCGAGCGGAACTAATTCGCGCGCCGGTGTTTACACTGCGCGGCCGGAAACGAATAATTAATGACACGACGTGTTTTTCGCCGAGACTCGCGGTTTTTAATAAATCGAGGAGGCTTCTCGATTGAATCTTTAATTATTCATTTATTTGGATTAACGCGCGAACACGGAATTGATAATTCGACGAGTGTAGACTGATTTTCGCTGTTTTTCATGGTGTTTCAGTGGAGTGAGGTGTATTGTGGGTTACTGTGGGTGTTTCGAGTTGTACATGGAATGAGAAATCATTGTAATAGTAAGGTTTGTGATGGTAATGATAGTAGTAGTGATGATACTGTAATAAGGTTGATGCGTTTGACAGTAAGTTTCGATCAGGTTTGTTCGTTTGGAAGTCGGTTTCTGCGAGTTTTGCCTTTTGAAGGGGATAGATAGATAACTTCAGGTCTGCGGGCGTTTCTTGTATTGTCTATTCTGTTATCACTAGCAAAATGGGCGACTTTGATAGTGAGAACCGCGACAGTGAAGAGAAATTCGTAGTTTTCCGGAGCGTTTGGAAATTTCAGGAATAACATGGAAAAAATGGCAATTTTCGGAACAACTCAACACTTTCCGAGTACTTACCATCATTATCACTATTATTATCACAACTATTATCATTATCATTCGTCATTCCATGCATTTCAATCGAAGTTTCTCCAACAACCTCCAAGAGGCAAACACGAGAGCGTTAAATCGCGAAATAAATATTCAACATAGCGATCGAAAAATTATCTTCGCACGCAGCAAATCGCGGGGAATTATCATAGAATAATTCAATGGATACGGCGTCGAAAATTCGAAGAAGAGGCGACGTCGCAATGAAAAGATTTTCTGGTGGTTTTTTGCCTCGGGAAGCCCGGTCTATTTTCGGAAGCAACGTGAATGCCCGGCGAATCTAGTTAGCGACTAACAATTAGGTGGAAACGGATTAAAAGATAATGCGAAAATCTTTCTTCGCGTTCCGCGGTGAATAATGGCGGTGTCGTTCGCCGGAAAATTTCTCGGGAACGTTTCTTCTCGACTCCCATGGAAAATTCAATTTCCCTTCTTTCTAATAATCTCCGGCCGGCCGGGGACGGATCGGAAATTAAGCATCGGGACGATGTTTCAGGAGGGTTCATTAAAATTTCGTAACTCTTTTCGCCGTTCGGCCGTTGATAACTTTTTGATTAATTAACGGCCGGCCGCCATTCGTACGCCGTTACAACGGGAATCCCGTGTCGATCGCTCGCTGTTCGACGCAACATATTATATTTCTTGTAAATGAGCGCGCATTGAATATTCAGTAATCGACGGCGGCGCTTCATTAATATTTAACGAACGCCAGCTGAACTCTTATTGGCTGTTAAGTCTTTTTCGTGCCGGGCGTAATCGGGAATTTCTATTTACATTCTAATTAGACGCGACACTGGGAAATTAGTTATGAGCTGCTCGCACTGCCACTGGTGGATTGTGTTTTGGAGTTTCAATGGGTTTTTTAGTGTGTTAGGTGAATGGTGATACTGCCGTGGGAAATTTGGGAATTGTGTTCTTCAGTGGGAGAATTGTGAGTTTGATTTGATTGAAATTTACTTGTGAACTTCTGGTGTAAAATTGAGGGGAAGGAAACGCTTGATTACATTATGTTAGGTTGATCTTAGTCGAATTTTGTTATAAGTGTTGAAAGTATAACAGATACTTTGTAAAATTGGTGAAGAAACTGATTTAATACGCTAATTGAATTATTGATCAATGGAAGAAATAGTTGTGTTCTCAGAGATCCTATAGAAAAATCTGAAAATGTATGACAGTGTGATGAGATTGTTGATGAAAACCGTCAACAAACACGATAAAGTAATAGATCTTCATGTTGAATGAATTAAAAAACTTGGGACATAAAGGTGAGAAGTAACTTCATCGAAAGAAATGTTTGTTGTAAATTCGTTTAACGAAAATAAGTCTGTCGGCGAAGTTTCAAACGCGCGCGAAGAAATCAATGATACTGTAGGTTATAATTAAAAAGCTTGAGCGTAAAATACGGGAAGAATGCAATTTGTTCGTTGACGTGGGCATTCGCGTAAAATTTCTGTTCTGGTAGAACGTGGAATTTCGCGTGCGGTTAACAAAAACTAGTTACGGACTTGCATGAGACTTCAACAAAGACTCGAAAATACGAGATCTAACAAGTTGATTTAAAAACTATTCGGAAAGTGGTTTCATAGTGCAGCATTCAATTACGGGGTTGTTAAAACAAGACCCTACATTAACGAAGTGGAAAGGAAACAGAATTTTTCCCTCAATTTCCCCTTTTAAACATGCATTACAAACAATTTCAATTGCGGTAATTATATCTAACCTTCTCAAATATGGCGCCAGAGAATTCCCGAGATCGCGCTGATTAAAATAAGTCCAAACACGACGAGAATCGGCCCAGTATCACCGACGTAATATAATTAGCGCGCCTCTTATGTTCCGACAAAATGGCAGGTCGCGCGGTAACGCTTCTCTGTATCAATATCAATAATCTTCCTATTGTGTTCTTCAAGAAATAAACCGAACTAAATTTACTTGAATAAATATTATTCTCTGATATTATTTCTGTAACAATACAATATTTGCGACGTATATTAAAATCTATATTAATATTATGATCACAATATTAAATAACTACTCTTAATTTCTTTTCAGTCACCCAACCGTAGCGATTCTTTTTATCAACTATAATTTTCCTGCCACGTTTTCAACAAACAAATCAAAGTAAATATATTCAAATAAATATTATTCTGTTGGTATTCTTTCTGTAATAACACAATATTCCCCATCTAATTATCCGACTACTCTTAATTGTTTTCCTACAATCACTTCCAAATTTTCCCTATATATCCACAGTTATTCAGCAATTAAACGGTGAACAACGAGAAACTAACACAACAGTAAACATATTAACTTTTGCACTCGATAGTATCTGATACTAACATAAATTATTCGCAACAAACATAAAAAAAATCTTGCATATATTAGGAAACTATTTTAGTTTCGTTTCGCGTTACCTTACACGAAGTTTAACACTGAATTCGGAATTTTACAATTCCAGTGTCCAATCAAATGACTAAAAATCTTAGCAACTTTCGTTTCCCTGATGATCTAAACAAGATCTCACCCACTTTTTCAAGAAAATTCCCCCATATTGCTACATAACAGAAACATATCCGAATTTCGATTGAAACAACTTCTTCGACGTTCCGACAATTCTTTCATCTTCGAAGAATTTAATTACATGGCTGCAGAATGTCGGACATTTATGCTAATAGTATAAAATAGTTGATACCGCGTCCCGGGTAGCGTATAAATTATATAACGGATTTCATTTCGACTGAATAAATTTGTTTCATGCGAAGTCACAGAACTTTGAATATCACGTGTAATAACCGCAATTTATTTCCGGGCTGCCTGATATTACACGGTCTCTCTCTCATCCGCAAATTCCTCGCCACTTTCAGCGGGAATATAAATTCGTGCAGATTTCAAACGAGAGATCGGGTATTTCCGTGAAAGCTTGAATCAACGGACGGCTGCTCCGCGTATCGCGGTTAATCCGACGTCGCCTGGAGAATGTTTCGCGGAGAACGTTATCGTCGAATTGACGTCTGAAAGGAGACTACGTTGCGCTCCATAAATGTGGAATTGTTTGCTTTGAATTAACGATATATATTCTGTAGAAATAATTATTCAACGACCGACGCGTCGAACGATTATCGTCGAACCGGACGAACCGACGTCTGAAAGGAGACTGCGTTACGCTTTATAAATATTGGATTGTTTGCTTTAAATTAACGATACGTTCGAGAGAAATAATAATTCAGCGGTTAACGACGGTTAATAGATAATCAGCTTGGATATTAGCGGACGATTATTGGGGAACTTGGAAACCTGAGAGTTAATCAATAGTAAATTAACATGATGATATTGTTAAGTAAGTTTATACATGGTACACTCCGTTCGCAATGAATCTGACATTAAAATGTAATCATTTGGAAATGAATTCGTAACGTAAAAGAAGTTAATTGTTATTTGATAATGAAACGTAGGGGACACCTACGGTATGTTAAGGTTTACCGCACAAGGAAATAATTAATTGCGACTGCCAATTGCATAATTGCGAAGTTTTTACAAACGCGAAGCTAAATGAAATTTATAGCGAGTGCTGTCGTGTCTGAGAATATTCTGCAAATTAACATTATAGACGGCATCGCGTAATTGCGCCGTTATCAACTCGCCGTAGCGCTCACAACAATGTTATCGTAATGTCTATAATAGACTGAAGTTAAAAAATAATGGTAACATCTCACACAATGTAATTCTTCTATGATTACATTCTTGTAAATAAATTACAGCTTTATTCTCGTGCAACGTGTTATCGTAATTAGAGATTCTCGAAGTTTACTTCAGTCGTTTGAACTCATTTTAATGAGAAAGATCTTAACACTCCATTGGTACGATTGAGAAGATAACGTTAACCATGCAATAAAGAAACTTTCGATTGCATTAATTTTCATATGTTCTCAAATGCAGTGGCAGTGAGTTTCTGAGATCGTGCTGATTAAAATGAGTCCAAACACGGTGGGGATCGGACTAGTTTTAGGCATTTCATGTAATTTTCGAAACTAAAGGCTCGTTTCCATGAATCGTGAAGCTAGACCGATTTACGTCGTGTTTGGACTCATTTTAATTAGCAGATTCTCAGCATTCTACCGGTACTACATTTAACAAAGTAAAACCAAAATAATTCCACTCGAAATTTCCTTCATCGCACGTTTGCATTTGACACGTGCATCCCTTGCACTTTTACCCTCGATTTTCATCAAAGTCTCTATCTGGCTTCCGCTATATCAATTTCCTACCTTTGTCGGAGTATACTATCGAGTCAATTCCTACAAGCAAATCGCTTCCTCTTCTACTCGGTTAACTCGGAAACTGTAAAATTTAACCGAGCCTAGCTTTAGAGTTTCATTTCGTTCGTCTTAACGACCGAGCAGGTGATCGAACTCGAAAATCCGCGAACTCGGATTTTCCGAAGGGTCGGCCGGAACATGTGCATAACGGCCCTTCCAGGCAAGAGTCGGTCCGAAGGAAATCTCCGCTGCCCATCGGAACTTCGAGAAACCCCATACTCGTACTCTGCCCTCGCCCCGCTCGGAAAGGGGCGGTTAGAGGGCGTTAACCGGTATTTTGTAGCAAAAGCAAAGACACTCTGATCGGAGTGAACCAAAAGACGTCTCAGGGCGCTCGACCCGGCACGAGGAGTCGCGGTCGGGGACCAGGAGACATTTCGACGCTTCGCGCGAGTCGTCGGGACAGTCAACATCTTGCGACCCAGTGGGACAGCCATCTTCTCGGCACTCGGCGCGACAGTCATCGTCGCATAGTACATTTCAACACTTCGCACTAGTCAGTGGCACAGTCGACTCGCCACGATCCAGTGGAGCAGTCAACTTCCCGCCACATAGCGCGACAGTCGACAACAGATACAGTCCACTTATACATACTCGACAGGACTTGATCAATTGAAGTTCCTCCGTTAATCGTCGCTAAGATAATTGCCGACGCTGCGATGCACATAGAAGCGATATCTCCGACGACTACAATTTGCCTTTTAATGAATGCACATTGATTACGCTGGCCAGCCATTATTACATCGCCGCTTCATTGTAGAACATTAATTCGCGCGTTGTTTCCTCCGGTGTCGAATAAATTAAACAATGCGTTGTCTCAATAACAAATAGCATTGATCGCGCGAAGAATTATCGCCGCGCGGAATATATTTTGCCGACCGACGAGGGATTATCCAATAACGATGGAATTCATTCCTGCTGGCGAGCTATGAACGGAACAGGATCGTTCATCTTGCTATTCATTAACAGTCTTTTTCTAAATTATTCCCGGGAAATTAATTGCATCTGCGTGGATGTTTCACAAATGGAAGTGCCATGAGTTTGCGATGCATACGAATGCGTCTGTTGGATTTTTAGTGGAAATTACCAACTGATTATTAGTAATCAGTACCTTTAATCGACGATTATTAAGGAAACGATGTTAACCACTCGCTCTATAGTCTATTTCTCAACTACGATCAACATAACAATTTTATCATTAACAATTCATTAGAAAAAGAGAAAAATTCTATATATACTTTATAATAAATTTGCTCCATAATATAATAATTGATAATAAAAAAATAATATTCTATTAGAATTCATAAGAACTAAGTGATTTATTTAAAATCTTCACTACGAGTCTCGCGTTATTGTGAAACAAGGGATTAATGATTTCTAAATACCGATTCCTTAATACCTCGTCGAACCACTTATCGCCGATCAATTTCCTCCAATTACAAGCGTGAGTCTATTGCAGTGTTCCCTAAATTACACTCGAGAAATGAATTGCATTTGCAAGAGAGTTTCGCAAACACGAACACGTTTGTTATATGTTCACTGAAAACTAAGAACTGACTACTACTAACTACTCAGAAAACGACCAATCAAATCCAACTACTACAATCCACTCAACGAAGCAATCTGAAAACATTTCTATAAACAATGCTATCTAACACAGTAACATTCAGCTTGACGTGGAATAATAATGCAATCAAATGATTCAACTTAATATTTTTCCATTACTCATATTTTTCTTCATTACGTTAATTTCTAAACAACTATTCCTTTCAATCATCGAATCGAATGATCAACGCCTAATTCCCTCCAATTACAGTCTCGAAGATTCACAAAATCGCCAAATCCATGTTAACCAAGCGAACCGCAGAACAAAGTTCAGTAGAAACGGAATAAACAGCCGGAATCTCCGAGACAACTGATTTTCATTGCTAATGGAGACGCTCGGTATTATTTCCTCCAGTCAATTATATCCTCGAAATTACCGGGAGACGGAGCGCAGTTACAAACGCTCGAAAATATTCCATCAGCAACGAAACACGGCCCAGTGCCGCGGAACAAGCAGTCGGGCGATAATGAGAAGCAGGAATCGTGTGCGCTAAGTAAGTAACACCCCTTCAGAAGCTAGCTGTTGAATAATCTTCAACTTCAGGCGGGGGAGGCGGGGGTGAGAGGGGAAACCGGCCGAAGCTGCGGAAGAGAGGGTGGAAAGCCAGTCGGTTACGAGCGAGTTTACGGTGGACCGAAGTTCGATCGCTATAGGAGTCCATGGCGTGTGCACGCTGAACTTTGTGAGACATTAGATATTGTAGTGAAATGAGGAATTTATTAAAAATGTGTTACGTGGTCGATTATGGCATATTAACCCTTTGAACTCTGTAGGCTCCGATATTGCAGCAGTTGTGATATTGAATATTTGAATGAAGAAACTACCCTAAGATTATTCGATTTTCCACATCTTCCATCTTGATCAATTGTTTTTCGTATTTCGAGGAATGTAACAATCTACACAGATAGTTTTAGCGCGCGATCAATCGCTGGTTTAGTTTAGCATGTTCCTTTGTGCAGCTTAGCTGCCGCGTTACCCTCGCGATAAGGACATTCGCAGGTTTTTAGATACTTTCCTAGTTTTATCGGCCGCCGCTCTGGTGTGTTTGAAGCGTTCGGTGCTGGAAACACTGTGTCCTTTTCTATGGTATTTGAAACTGAGTTTAGTTATCGATATTTTCGAGAAACGGCAACGATGCTTCTCTGAGTGATTGGTCAATTGTTCTTCGTCGAGGAATGTTGTAACAATCTACAGATATGAAATTTCAGTGAAACTGAAATGAGAATGTTCTACGTTCGGAAGCTGCGAATCAATTATTCAAATCAGAGAATGATACGTATTTTCCTTTTCTCTGGTATTTAAAACTTCGATGCGCGACTCGGCCTTTTGAACAAGCTTTTCAGGAGTTTAACAATTAATGTTTCTTTCAGTGCCATGATTAGCAGTTCCATAAGTCTTCCGATAAAGAGAGTTCTCGTCGCGAGTACGCAATCACCGGAGCTTCCGAATTGCCGAGGAACAATCGCAATAAAAAGCTTGATTTTAAATAAAAATATTCGGTACCATAAGTAGCTAGATCATAGCATGATGTAACTACTGTCACACTAACCCGTTAATAATGACTTCCAATATCATTCACCTTCGTTATTTCGAGTTAGTCCGAGTCTCAAGCGACAAGATGGCGGTCCGCCGCGCCAGCTAAAACCAGTCTATCGGTTCGTGGAATCGGATGAGGCTTATTCGCTTCTTTTCCTAATTCATTTTTATCTTCGTTATTACCTAAGACTGGAGAAATGTAACGATCGCGCTATTTAAAACCTGTTCTTGCCAAACTAGAAAAGCGTCATTCAGTTTCTAAATCGAAGCGAAAGAAGCGCGATCGCGTCGCTTGGCGTTTTTCGACTGGGTTTCCGTGAACTCTGGTGGGATTGTCTTTTTCCTCAGTCAAAAGTAGCGATACTTCAGGATTTTTTATTAGCAAAAGCGTAACATTGGTTAATTTGAAACTTTACATACGCGTTTGTTGTACTTTCGTTATGTTACATAAATTCTGTCAGTTCAGTTCACTTAAAAACACAGTTCGAATTCGCGCAGTTGCTTCATTCACGGTTGACACGATGTCTGCCTTCCGGTTCATACGAATTCAAAAATTCTAACGAGATTTCAGCATGTAAAATATCAATAATACAAACGTTTCGCAACAGTGCCCTGGATTCTGGGAGTCTCGATCGCTCGATCACTCTGCCGCTGAATATAGACCTCGCTTGGAACGTGCTGAATCGAAACGAAAGAAGCGCGATCGCTCGGCATTTCCCGACCGTCTTCTAAAAACCTCTGCTACTCAAACAGCTAAAGAATGAGTATTACCATTGAAACCGCTAGAAATTCTCGCGGCAGTCAACCTGTCAAACAAACATCGATTCCCGTTTATATCCGTCACTCGCACAGCTCTAAAGAAGACAACCTAGCAAAAACAAAAAACCAAAACAATCAATTGCGATCACTGCCTTCACAATTCAACCCTCTGAGAACCAACGTCGTCATTTCGGCTTCCACAATCAGAAAACGAAGTCGAACAAACAATTCTTTCAAACAACAAGAGAACGATTAGCTTCCTCCGCGAAAGGTTCGAAAGGTTCGACGTGGTCGCGGACAACGCGTTAACATAAACATTCAGCTCGCGCGACGAAGCGTTCCTCGCCGACGTAGAAGAGAATCGGCGCGCAGGTCGCGACGCGAGATGAAACGAAGCTGAAAATTCGAGCTGATTGAGAGCCGAGGAAAAGGGAATTAGAAAATAGGGCAGGCGATCGACCAGGCAACGTTCCCTCGCGCTACGGCGAATTAACAAAGAGGAGTCCGTGGAAGTTCGTTTGTCAAGCTGGTCGCGCGCAATGCGTTAAGAATGGCGTTCGACCGATCCGATAGTTTCACTGTCAGATTCATAGAAGCGAAACTATGTTGTCAGCGACACTGTCGGATGTCGGAAATCATCAACAGAATTCATCCAAGGCATCGCTGGGATCAGGAGAGCACGGTTCAGCAACAACGCGCGAAACGCGAGCACAGACAGCGTGCGTTCCCTTTCACGGCAGCGAAGCGTAATTGAAAATAACACTGGCTCCGCGGGAGTTTTTGCGAAGCGGAGCTTTCCGCCTCCTTCTTTTCCCCGGCAAGAAACGAGGGAACAATTCCCCGCGGAATTCTTCTCGTGGAAGTTAATGACGTCAATTAGACACTCGGTTTTTCAATGTAGCGCTTAGAAAGCGCGGCAACGGAACGGATTGTTCTGCTCCGGCCGCGCGGCTGGCCTTCTTACGACAAAGAGCACCGCTTCCGCTGTTGTTTCATCTCGAAGTCGAATACACGTGGTGAGTTCAGAACTTCGACGGAGATTCTTTAGCACGTTCACCCATTGATTTTCATTCGCTGAATGATTTAACCCTTTGAATGATTAACCCCCTCTCCGCGGCGAATCGCGTGCTAGAGTCGAACGTTCGCGTGGGCAGGGCGTGTCCCTTCGAGTCTGACCAATCAGACGAAAGTGCCGGGTTCCTTGCAACGTTTGGATATGTTCTTGTTCGCATTACGGTTTTATGAGGTTTCTCGTTGCGTTTCGATTCTAATTCATTCATTCGTTGCAAATTCATTCTTGATTACTTAGATTACATTGTACGTGCAACAATCGATGTGGATTGTTCATCCATTCGCCAATGTCATCGATATCATAAACATTATGAAATTTTATACTCACTGTCAAATTTCACCGAAACATACGACGCACAGTGATGATCGAAACGACTTCCGTTCGAAGTTACATAAAGTTCTCCGTAGTCGAACGAGATATTAATACTCGATAAAAGGATATTGAATATTTATTGTGAAAGTTTCGCCGAACTCGAAGGGTTAATATGGCCGCAATCTCCTCCATTAGCGATTATAGGTTGGCAACGTCTCAGCCAGCTTTCAACGAACTTCTTCCCCCGGCGCACGATAACGATACCCGGGTTTTTCGAATGCGATTTATTAGGGCCTCTCGCGCCGAAATACGTTTCCATCGGAGTTTATGTTCCATAAGAGGCCGATCGTTTTCTACTGGATTTGCATCGGTGATTTAAAGGATTACCGGACATCGGATTTATGTTTCGAATCGCTTTAACGTATGGAGCGCCGGGACACCGTGTATCTCCGGGAATAACCTGATTGCCATGGAAAATAATAAAACTGTAATAAAGACGGTCGCGCCGTTCGGAACTGTCCGCTCGTTTTATTAGCGTTAGAGTTTCGGTAATCCATTCGACCCTTTCCCTTCGGATTCCTGCGTTTTTCATTGATAGCGTGTAGAAACTTGGCTTCTTTGATAGTCTACTATTGATCGCAGATGGAATGGGTACTTCTCTTCCTCCTTTGACCTCTGTTCGCTTGAATTGTACTGCTGGTACCTGAAACTGTGAAATTTAAGCGAGCATCGCAGATTTTTCCATGAATTCAGTATGCACCGTGTATTTTCCGAATTGGAGAGATCAGAATTGCGAACTTTAAAAGACGTTTTCATCGAAATTCGCGTTTCGTGACAATGCAATCATTTTCTAGTGAATTTTCATTGAAAGTGCAGAGGGTTAACGCGAGAAATGAGGTCGAAGGAATAGATTTTACTTTGTCAAGCTTAAATATCTTCCTCCTTTGTCCTCTGCTCGCTTAAATTCTACTGCTGGTACCCGAAACTGTGAAATTTAAGCGAGCATCGCCGAATTTTCCACGAATACAACATTCATCGTGTATTTTCGATTCTCGAGAATATTTCGATCTACGAAATTGATGGAAATATTGAAGTGATCAATTTATAAATGAATTTCCAGCTATATGGCAATGTTTTCTAATTACTGAACTATTTGACGAACCACATATTTGACGGTACACGTCTAATGTGACATTAAAATAAGTGTTACTCTTCCATCATCGATCGTTAACCTTTGGAGTGAACATACGCATAGAACGAACATCCACATTTGTTCTTCTCCTAATAAATTATTAACGACAAAGTAGTTGCATCTGTTCGTGCACCAGGAAGTATTGAATAAATAATTCGAAGTGCGCTGTATAAAGTTACATATAATTGAGTAGAAAACTGAACAGCAAAGTGTGCAACAGTACGAATAATAATACAGGTGACGATGTAATACACGAGAGCGCGCTCGTTAAAATTACAGGAGTCGTCTGGAGAAATCTCCGTCGTCGGTCCTTACTTTGAAAAATCTGGCCTTTCGGCCGGAAACAACTCTGTTCAAAGTGGCGCCGGAGGAGTAGCGACGCGGATGAATTCCCTGATCGGTTGCTTCTTATTCTGCCGATCGGCAAGGGGCGGTCATCTTTTCTGCCGTTCGTTAGACGAAGTCGCGCCTCCAACGCAACGGTCGTCCTCGGGTAGCACCAGTGACGCGTCCGGGAAATTCCTAAGGTCCTGACCGCAGCTTGAACCCCACACAATCCTCCCTTACTGTTTTAGAATGGCAAACTTATGGGCACCAACGCTAATTCAACGACAAGAAGGCAACATCCTTTAGAAGTGTTCGCGCAGAATTTCTCGGAGCACTAAAGCGATTTACATTATGAATATTTCGACGCTGTTTCACGATACGCGACAAGTCGAAGCTACGTCGATCTACTCCTATGTCGCTGGTTCAGCGATTTTACAATTTCAACGGTACCTCGTACATCCAAGTCCGAACAGTATCGATTCCAGTTCAGAAATAAACAGAGCAAGGTGTTAACGATCGCAGAAACAGAAATTCTACCGACAACGAGGTAGACCGCAGCGCATTCGCCGATCGAGCGAGTGGAACACGAGCCAATAAGACCCGACGGAACGATGGAGTTGCCCGATCGGTGGGAACACAAATCGTCAGGTCCGACCTCTCCGCCTCTTCCGGCGCGCAGAGTAAAAGAGGCGAAGAGAAAGAAGGAGCGTCATTACCCTCGCCGTCCCTCGGGAACAGGTACGAAAGTCTGAGCACGAAGTGCACTTCCTTGTAGAACACTCGCTGATGACGAGCAGGAAAAAGACGCCCGGGTGGTGTAGGTGCAACGGTGAACGAAGTTTCCCTGCCGGATGTCTCAGCGCGGCGATATTCGAAAATGCGAGGGCCTGAGTGTTTCCTAAAGGGCCATTAGAGAAACCGAATACGCCGGAGTCTTTCGTCTCTAAAGCAATTATTCGCGTTAATGCGACTCTTTGACGTGAACCCTCGGCAGGGAACGCTTCGTTTCAGGTAAACAAAGTGCACGGTGCATTCTGGGAGTATCGTGCTCTATAAGTAGTGTGGACTTAGTCTGATTTGTTCAAATTGAACGATTATCTAGAGGAATCAAGCTGAATTGAAACGTTTGAAAGAAGATTATGTTTCGAGAATGATGAATTGTTCGATGTTAATTCATGGTGTGTTCTATAGAAGTGATTATTCAATGATTAACGTTGAACACGTCTTCTAAAGGAAGACTCTATGTTATGTTTAAATTGTTTGCTTTGAATTATTGATATATTCTATAGAAGTGATTATTCAACGATCAACACGAACTAGACGAATCGACGTTTGAAAGAAAACTACGTCGTTTCGAGAATGATGAATTGTTCGATGTAAATTCATGATATATTCTATAGAAATAATAATTCAATAGTTAACACGTTGCTCGATTTCACAGATCCAAATACAGGAAACGAAATGAATATAATTCAATCATTCAAACGAGTGTAAAAGTAAATACATTAGCTAATCATCTTCCAGCTAATAATTTCCCTTTGAACTCCACCGAAACACAGATTCAGAGAAACCAAAAATTCAGCCAACACTCGGACAGAATATTTATTAAAACGCGCAGCAAAACTTCGTAAACAATATACTGTGAAAACAGCCGGAGACAGTGTTCCGGCTAAAATAATATTTCCCCGGGATCCCGCGCGAATCGCGAGCGGAAGAGCGTTCGCTGAACCAATTTCTTTGGAATTTCGAATCGAAATACGTCGGGGCTCGCCGGTGCTTTCATTTGCAGTGATGAGCAAGGTATACAGAAGACCTTAGCCGGGTTAGTTTAATGGAAGACAGATAAAGAGTCGTATGAATGAATTTCATTAGCAGCAGCGGCAGCGGCGGCCGCCCGCGCGTTCTTTTTTCGCGCTGTCAGAAACATCTCGCGAAAGGATTCCCGCCGGAAGTCGGGGGAAGAATATCATTAACATTTCTCCTGGTAATTTTTCCTTCGTTAAAAATTCACCGACTCGCGTCGCGGGGGAATAGTTAACCGTGCGCGACGGGCGAAATGATAAATTTCACTGGGAGAGATTCAGCCTGTGACGTCGGTTCCGCGTTTGAACCGTTATCGGACACTTCGTGACGGATTAACAGTGTAAACTAGATTAAATTAGACGGTGAATTGAAGATACTGGTAGATTTGATTTTGAGCGTTCGGATGGTTTGTAGATTTTTCTGTAGTTAGTAGCTGGAGAAACTAAATATAGGTGACGTTTAGTGTCAAGAAACTGGATTAAATTACAGTGAATTGAAAATATTATTGCTAATTTTTATTTAGGGTGGTTTGATAGTTTCTGGATTTTTCGATAGATTCGTTACTGCATTTTTAACTTTTAGGATTCCTTTTCGTTTTCCTTTTGATGCATCGAAAAGTGTTCAAGCAATTGATTTCGAACGGAGGATGAGATTAGAAAAATAGAAAAATTGTTCGTAAGGTTCTAAATAGTAGAATCGTTTGATTGTTTCATTTCCAAGCAGGTAACAACAGAAATGACAGGAAATAGTGAATTTTTTGAGCATCGTTTAGCAAGTTTGAGTTGATTTTACTTCGGGGAATTATGCGAATGTGTTGTAATGCTCTGGTTTTAAAGCTGCAGTTTTTGAGTTTTATAAGTAAATATATTTTTATTATAAATTATACTTATGTAGGATGGTTTGGTTTATTGTTTTCAAGTAGGTGATGACGGAATTGCAAGGAAATAGAAGTAGATCAATGAATAATGCTTCTTTCGTTTCAATTAGGAACTGAATTACGCTTTTCTAGTTTTAGGAAGGATCTAGTAGAATGGTTTAATTATTTCCAAGTAGGTAATAACAGAAATGAAAGAAAATAGTTAGGAGAATAAGTAAACTTCATTTGCATTGTGAACGGATTAAAAGAATTGAGGAGAAATATGAATACACGAGAACAAATTAAAATCAGCATTCAATTTCTAGCGCGTGAAATGCAGCGAAGAGTTACACCGTCAAAACTCCATTAAAGAATCGAAAATCCACCGCGAAAGGCGCTCGCATAAAATCCATTTCTTTCTTCAAAGCCCAACAGGCATTCAAAACTAGCAGGGACAAGAGATCAGTCATTGAAATCGTGGAACGCGTCGATTTTTATCATTACGTTAGGTTAGGTTGACCGCTCCAGCGCTGAGCAGCGCCACAGCGTTGCGACAAGATGGCGGGTCGCACGAGAGCGCTTCCGTCTCAGCATCAATTCTAATTGCCTCGCTACGTTTTCCAAGAAGTGAATCAAAGTAAATTTCTTCGAATAAATGTTATTCTCCATATTCTTTCTGTAACAACAATACTCGCGATTTAATTAGACAACTACTCTTATTAATCGTTTTTCATACACCCAGTGCAAAGCGATCGCGCTTCAATTCAGAAACTGAACACTTCTATTTTTATGTAAGAAGCTTCTAAATGTCATTTGATTGTTTCATTTCCAAGCAGACAATAACGCCTATTACTAATTCGTAAAATTCCTCGAACACGCGGGGACGATCATTTATTTCGTCATTAAATGCCATGTTTATTCACCGGCGGCAATTATTCCGGTGTTTGCGTTACGAGGCGTTTAATGCTTGTAACAAGAGAAATAAGTAGTTAATTAGATAACTACTCTTATCAACCCTTTGCAGACGGATGTCGGCATTTCTAAGATGAAATATTCATATTTGCAAGACTAACTCGAGAACAAATGATTTAATTAGTCGAACAGCAAGAGATCAGCACCAGTTTCCTTTTCTTCTATCAATTAAGCAACTGATATGAAATTTAGCTTTCGAAGAATTTTCGCAAAGGGTTCATTGTTTTTCATACACCCAGTGCGAAGCGATCGCGCTTCCTTACTTTAGAAACTGAACACCTTCCTATTTTTACGTAAGAGGCTTCTAAATGTCATTCGATTGTTTCATTTCCAAGCAGATAATAACAGAAATGAGAAGAGACAGTAACGAGGGCATAAACGTTCCCGAACATTCGGTAGTTCCATGTTCACGCGATGAAAACGATCGATCAACGGCGCGAACGGCGGAGAATTACGGTCACTCGAGGGTACGAATTAGTTGTTTACTTTCTATCACCCTGATAAATCAATGGGAATAGGTGGAGGGCCATGTATACATACGTGGAAACGCGGCCGGCGACTACATGGTCGGCCATTAACGGAACCAAGGGATAATAACATCGGAGCCCCGTAGCGGCAGAAAATTATTAGAAGTTATTGCGGAACACCGCCGCCCCGGGGACCCAGGCATATCTTTGTTCGTGAATTAATTCTCTACATTCCGTCGAGGATTCAGCGGACCGAGTTTTGTAATTTAATCGGTTGGACAGGGGCTTTATGGGAAATCGATGCGCTGCGACGGAGACTTCGATGCGACCGACTGACTTCTAGAAGAGATAGTTATACCTTAAATCACTCATATATTGTATAAAACTGATTATTTTTGGTAGAGATCACAATGAAGCTCTGTTAAATTTAAATTGAGTGAATCCTAATTCAACAACTACACCTTCGATTAATCATATATTGTATAAAATTAATTATTTTCGATAGAAATCATAGTGAAGCTGCCTTACATTTAACTTAAATCAATCCTAATTCAACAATTACGCCTTCGATTAATCATATATTGTATAAAACTAATTATTTTCGATATAAATCGCAGTAAAGTTTTCTTAAATCTAACTTAAATTAATTCTAATTCAACAATTACACCTTCGATTATTCATATATTCAACAAAACTAATTATTTTCGATTAGTTGTTACTTTTCAAATGATTTCTTTAATATAAGTATCCTTCGAATGAATTATTCTATATATAATCTACAATATATGAATTCCATGAATTCTATGTATTATTCTATATAAAATCTACAATATATGAATTCCATGAATTCTATGTATTATTCTACATAAAATGAATTCTATGAATTCTATACATTGTACTATATAAAACGAATTCCACAAAATCCACAAACCTCATGAATTCCATATATAAAAACAAGTTTCACCATATTTTAACACAAGCGCCCTCTAAACGAATTCTACATGTAACTCCCTAGAAACTCCACGAAACCTCCACATTGAAACAACGTTTCGACATTAAGAAGCAGCCTGAAGCGATTTCAATGGATCAGCACAGCAGCTATTCGCGGCGGTCTCTTAAATTTTTTAACGTACCGCGGAAAAACGGGGCGCAATACCGGCCGCGATAAAATCAACCCCGGCACACCGTGAACGTACTTATCGTTAACATAATTGAGTTCTTATTAAGCAATTCAACCGCTAAGCCGCTGTACGATAGGATTTTTCCAGGCACTCGAACGGATAAGCCGAGCGGGGACACTTAGAAAAAATTAAACGGGCTGCTCGGGTTAAATAAATTTGCATAGAAATGGACAGATTTCCCGGACAAGGGCGGACGAAAATCATAAATAAGGACATTGTGATAGCAATGTAATTTTCCGATGCAATTTCCAGCGGAGCGCCGTTCCTCGGAATTCTGGGAGAAGCGGCGGAGCTCCGCTCGTTTCGCCCTCGAGTCGGGGGTGTTCTCGAAAACATCCGCTTGCAATTAACCGAGGAGGGGCGGGGCTGTGACTGATGGTGACGAGGAATGATCAGAAGTTCGCGTGAATGGGAATTTTTGTGTGTTTATGTGGAAAAACGAGAATTTGGAGCGGTTTCTTTAACGAAACTTCGAGATTAACCCTTTGGCTACGTTTGACGTATTAGAACGTCATTTGTTTGATACGTCGTTGAAACTGAGACGAGATTTAACTAGTTCATTCCGGTTTATTTCAAAGTAATTGTTGCGACAAATAATTTCAGTTTTTTCAACCTTGTTTGGGACGCAACCCCATAATGGCGGAAATAGGGAATATGTTTAATCAAAGTGATAACGACAGTGATAGCGACCTTTTAATGAAAGCAGTGATTTTGAACAATCCGATGGAGAATTTTTTAATGGTCCTTTAATAAAGGAGAATTTCAAAGTGAAAATGATGAATATATCGAACTGGAAAGTGATAATGATAGTGAAATTATTCCAAGACGTGAAAGACAAGATGCTTATAGGATAGTGAATCTTCTTGTGAGAAATTAGATGAAAATCAATAATAATTTGCTATTTATTGTAACCAGAGTTCATTTGTTTTAAAAGTATTTCGTAATACTAACTGCCTAAAGTTATTTGAATATTATATAGAAGTATACATAATAAATAATACGAAATAAATTAATTCTTGCATAAAATCTTCTGCTTTCACTCGCCCACAAAATTAAACGTGCTCCAAGTGCAACGAAATTTTCAAATAAATGTGTACCTAAAGGGTTAATGATCTAGAGCATTTCGAGGCGATACAATGATGTGAGTATAATGAAGACGTAAATGAAGTTGGAAATTTAATTAGACGTTAATTGGAGAATACGTGTCTTCGTCTTATCAGGAAACATTGAAATATTTCCAGCAGAAACTTCCGACAAACTTTCAAGTGGCATCGGTTTTATTTAGAGAACACAGGAAAAATCTAATTCCACATTTTCCCACAGACGGTGTCAAGAGAAGTTGCGAACGTGTTTCGCTTTCAGCGGAGAAACAAAATAGTGTTCCTCAAAACATGGGACTCCGACAATGGTACTCATCGCTGGCGCGGCGATTGTCTCTCCTGACGCGCGGCGCAACAAAACCAACCCTTCCGACGCGCGCGACTGTGTTCATCTAGTGTCCTGCTTCTTGCTCGTAAACTATTTAATATAGTTTTTTGCTCTGCTGGCATTATTCCTCTTATTTTCCTATCGCGAGCTTGGTAGAGATGAGAAAGATTTCGAGTGTTTCGAAGAGAACGTCAGTGAGTCTGTTAAAACATACATTTCCCAAAATGTATGAAACATACAAAACCTTCAACACATGAAGGTAAATTATACATCAATTGCTTAATTAATAAAAAGAAAGAAAACTACGTGCTCTCTTACTGTTCGACTAATTAGATCATTTTTCCACGACTTAGTCTTCCAAATCTGAACATTTTATCTCACCGAAATGCCGACATCCGCCCGCAAAGCGTTAAATGATGATTATTTAAAAGCATTTCTATATTATAAACAATACTATCTAATGCGGTGACATCCAGCTATACGAATGTCCGAAAATAATAATGCAATTCAATAATTTAAGTGACAAAGTGATTTAATATTACACTTTTTCCATTTTCTGTATTTTTCTCTATGAAGTCGCACGACATTTAAGTTCCCCGGATAACAGAATAATTAGCTTCCTCCGCGAAAGGTTCCCGATACCTCGAAAACTCTTTAAAGGGTTGGTTGCAAGATAAAACCATACAGCAAGGGAGTCCAAGGAGGAACGCGTGGAAAAAAGCTTCTCGCTCTATCCCCGTATCCTCCGAATAACGAACGACCGTTCGCAAGCCCGACGATATCTCGCGAGATTCTTACGCCTACGGGTAACTGCGTTTCCCCGGAACTTTCCTCTTCCTCGCCCGGCAAGTTTACGTTGGAACCGGCGTTTTGGCAAAGCCACGGGCCATTCGCCGTTAGAGTGGCTCGTTCGCGGGCACGACGAGCCGAACCTGGCCAGGATCCACGGATCCGGAAGAACGGGACCGGCTTCTTTCCAACCGGGCTTGTAAACCTTCGCGTAAGAGTTTTAAAGCGGAGCCTGGCTCGAGCGAGCTCGCGGATAATCATGCACGGTGTACTTTGGATAGGGGAGAGGATTGAAGCGGGTGGAATTCACAAGCGGCACTTTTACCCTCATTAAATCGCTCGAGCTGAGTCCCTTGCCGATCTTCAATGGGATTTCTGGGGATTGGAGGTTAACCCGTCGACGACCGTCGGTTTGTTGCTCGTTTTGTTTATTGGAAACGGAACTTTGTAGCTTTAACCAGCTTGACGAACGAACTTCCACGGACTGTTCCTCTTTGTTAATTCGCTGTAGCGCGAGGGAACGTTGCCTGGTCGATCGGCTGCCCTATTTTCTAATTCCCTTTTCCTCGGCTCTCAATCAGCTCGAATTTTCAGCTTCGTTTCATCTCGCGTCGCGACCTGCGCGCCGATTCTCTTCTACGTCGGCGAGGAACGCTTCGTCGCGCGAGCTGAATGTTTATGTTAACGCGTTGTCCGCGACCACGTCGAACCTTTCGAACCTTTCGCGGAGGAAGCTAATCGTTCTCTTGTTGTTTGAAAGAATTGTTTGTTCGACTTCGTTTTCTGATTGTGGAAGCCGAAATGACGACGTTGGTTCTCAGAGGGTTGAATTGTGAAGGCAGTGATCGCAATTGATTGTTTTGGTTTTTTGTTTTTGCTAGGTTGTCTTCTTTAGAGCTGTGCGAGTGACGGATATAAACGGGAATCGATGTTTGTTTGACAGGTTGACTGCCGCGAGAATTTCTAGCGGTTTCAATGGTAATACTCATTCTTTAGCTGTTTGAGTAGCAGAGGTTTTTAGAAGACGGTCGGGAAATGCCGAGCGATCGCGCTTCTTTCGTTTCGATTCAGCACGTTCCAAGCGGGGTCTATATTCGGCGGCAGAGTGATCGAGCGATCGAGACTCCCAGAATCCAGGGCACTGTTGCGAAACGTTTGTATTATTGATATTTTACATGCTGAAATCTCGTTAGAATTTTTGAATTCGTATGAACCGGAAGGCAGACATCGTGTCAACCGTGAATGAAGCAACTGCGCGAATTCGAACTGTGTTTTTAAGTGAACTGAACTGACAGAATTTATGTAACATAACGAAAGTACAACAAACGCGTATGTAAAGTTTCAAATTAACCAATGTTACGCTTTTGCTAATAAAAAATCCTGAAGTATCGCTACTTTTGACTGAGGAAAAAGACAATCCCACCAGAGTTCACGGAAACCCAGTCGAAAAACGCCAAGCGACGCGATCGCGCTTCTTTCGCTTTGATTTAGAAACTGAATGACGCTTTTCTAGTTTGGCAAGAACAGGTTTTAAATAGCGCGATCGTTACATTTCTCCAGTCTTAGGTAATAACGAAGATAAAAATGAATTAGGAAAAGAAGCGAATAAGCCTCATCCGATTCCACGAACCGATAGACTGGTTTTAGCTGGCGCGGCGGACCGCCATCTTGTCGCTTGGGACTCGGACTAACTCGGAATAACGAAGGTGAATGATATTGGAAGTCATTATTAACGGGTTAGTGTGACAGTAGTTACATCATGCTATGATCTAGCTACTTATGGTACCGAATATTTTTATTTAAAATCAAGCTTTTTATTGCGATTGTTCCTCGGCAATTCGGAAGCTCCGGTGATTGCGTACTCGCGACGAGAACTCTCTTTATCGGAAGACTTATGGAACTGCTAATCATGGCACTGAAAGAAACATTAATTGTTAAACTCCTGAAAAGCTTGTTCAAAAGGCCGAGTCGCGCATCGAAGTTTTAAATACCAGAGAAAAGGAAAATACGTATCATTCTCTGATTTGAATAATTGATTCGCAGCTTCCGAACGTAGAA
The DNA here is from genome assembly GCF_051020985.1 of Nomia melanderi. Taxonomy (NCBI): domain Eukaryota; kingdom Metazoa; phylum Arthropoda; class Insecta; order Hymenoptera; family Halictidae; genus Nomia; species Nomia melanderi. The sequence continues at coordinate 24,074,645 of NC_134999.1, read as the reverse complement.
CATTCTCATTTCAGTTTCACTGAAATTTCATATCTGTAGATTGTTACAACATTCCTCGACGAAGAACAATTGACCAATCACTCAGAGAAGCATCGTTGCCGTTTCTCGAAAATATCGATAACTAAACTCAGTTTCAAATACCATAGAAAAGGACACAGTGTTTCCAGCACCGAACGCTTCAAACACACCAGAGCGACGGCCGATAAAACTAGGAAAGTATCTAAAAACCTGCGAATGTCCTTATCGCGAGGGTAACGCGGCAGCTAAGCTGCACAGAGGAACATACTAAACTAAACCAGCGATTGATCGCGCACTAAAACTATCGTGCTTTATACCGTTCGCCGGAATTACGCCGGATCCGAGTAGAAAAGTAACAGGATACTTTCAAAGCCAGTAAAACCGAACGTGTTCACGGCCTCGTAACAAGGGGAACGAGAGAGGTCTCGCACTTTTATCTCGGATCGTGAATAGATCAGAAAGGATCCCCTTGCGCAACTCGCCTCGATACGAGCGAGCGGATCCTTGACCGAAAGTCCCCGAGAAGGATATCAGCGGCGGCGCGCGTTGCGTGAAGTGGGTCACGTCCGACGGACACGCGTTATCTCTGTTTCGTTATTTGAACGAGGCCGATAGACACGGGGGCGCCTCACGGAACCAGTTGCAACGCCTGCCGGCGTACAAGGCGAGATAAACGAATAAATAGAGAGCGGAACTCCGGAATCCTGCTGGCAGATAAAAACCGCCTCGCGAGATACCGAGACGCGGAGAACAGGCTGTTGCTGGGAAGGAAAATTCAGGGAAGATGGATCGTTTCGAGGAGACTTGTTTTAATCGTAATTTGATCGGTTGATTTTTTGTGAATGGTTGTGTGTGCTCTATATGTAGAAAAGTTGTTTGTATTCGATGAAATGAAACTTTATCTTGTCGAATGTAGTGGGAATGGGTTGTTGAGATTGTGACAATTAAAACGACCCCAAACACGATGGGGATCGGACTAGTTTGAGGAATCTCGTGTAATTTTAGAGACTAAAGGCTCGTTTTCATGAATCGTGAAACTAGTCCGATTCCCACCGTGTTTGGACTCGTTTTAATCAGCACGGTCTCAGAAATCCACCAGTACTACATTCAACAATATAACATTAACTTCAACAATATAATATTAGTTCCTTTAATTTTCATCAAACTATCAGTGGCAAATCCTTTATATATAAAAGTATCTATCCTTTATACATACAAAAATCCTTTTAAAACGAATTATTTCTATTCGATAAAATGGCTGCTGCTTCGACATATAACAATAAATTAATTTTTTCGATAAATTCATTATGTTCATTTCATTTATAAAAAGGTATCACTAATTCTTTCTTCTCACACACAGAAAAGGATAATCCCATTCCATAAAACGCCCGTTAACTCTATAGACAGCCACAAATCGATAGAACGCGATTAAAAAATGATTCGACGATCAAACCGAAAAGTGTCTCTCCATTTATTCGATTCGCACGAGCCGAAATAGATTTTAACCGGCGATCCGTCGAATGTTACCGACGAAATCGCAGACAGAATAACTGGACATCCAATTAGCGTGTTATCAAAAATGATCAGCGACGGAAATGCCGTGGCCTGTCTGAGGCTTGGATTTATTATTCGCCCCTAATTGCCCGATCCCACCGATTCTCGCCGCGAGTGACAGCGCATCGAGGGAACTTTTCCAACGGGTCACGTCAATTATTGCCAGGGACGACGACTCGTTGTGAAGAAAATTTCGGTTGCAGGAAATTTAACGTTAGCTTCTTAAATTTAGTGCCAGTGAATTCCTAAGATCGCGCCGATTAAAATGAGTCCAAACACGGCGGGAATCGGACTAGTTTGAGGAATTCCGGGTAATTTTCGAAACTAAAGGCTCGTTTCCATGAAATGGATGAAAGTAGACCAACCTACGTCGTGTTCGGGCTCATTTTAATCGCAACGATTTCAGAAATTCACCGGCTCTACATTTGGGAAGGTAAGATCGAATTAATGTGAACTAGCTTCAGGAATTCAATGTAATTTTTTAAATTAAAGGCTGGTTTCCATGAAATCGAAAAACTAGTCCGATTCCGATCGTGTTTGGACTCATTTTAATCAGCGCAATCTCAGAAACTCACTGCCACCACATTCGAGAAGAAAAGTTCAATTTACAACAATTGAAATTTTCTTTGTGCCATTTCAATTTATACGAATCCTTTCTCTTTATTTTCCTTAGTACATGTCGATGGAAAATCGACACCTAACTTGATGTGAACGTTAAGTTCACTTGAAATTCAATGAAATCGAAACGACACTTCGCAAAGGAAGATGTCATCTTGTGAAGTGAAAAATGGATCGTGGAACTCTGATTAAGAACGAGGATGTTTTCCTCGAGAAAAAATTCTGTAATGATAACGACACTATCGGATGGTCTAAATTTTTTGAGTAATCGCTGTTTAATTTCTTTGTAATTCGCAACACCGGAAACTCGAGGCAGTCGTGTGTTAATGGAAGATCGATTCCTCCGATCTACTCGGTACTGGATCAGATTCTCGAACGATTCCTTGAACAGTCGTGTCAAACAATTTCCAGCCACCCGGTAGCTTTGATGTTAATTGCAGGGGAATAAAATACGATCCCATGTACACGAAAATTCCCGGAGTCCGGCGGCAAAACGAGGAGCGCGCGTCGGTACGGTTTCATCGCGGCGCGGTATAAGAGTTCGCGCGGAAAGAAAGTTTAGAGCGAATCACATGCAGCTCCGCGCGCAGAAATTGTATTCCGAACTTTTTAAAAACGAGAACACGCCGCGCGAGTTAAAATATCTCGCGTAAAACCGAAACCACTCAGACTTTCCCCATATCGCGAGCGCGTTCCCCTCCGAACGAGCGGGATTGCCTTGTTCCGGGAAGAAAGATAACCGCTCGGTCGGTTATACGATGTGAATAAACAATTATTTTTTTATTGGAGGTGGGAGCACAATCGAGGGAAAACGCTGAGAATTTCTGTGTGTGTTATTGACGGATGTGTGAACGAGTGATGCTCGGTTAAATTTAATTTTAAGTTTATCGCTTCATAAGTGGGAGGAAACGCTAGGAAAGATACGAATAGAGAATTTCTGTGTGTGTGTTATTGACGGATGTGTGAATGAGTGATGCTCGGTTAAATTTGATTTTAAGTTTATCTTCTCGTAAGTGGGAGAAAACGCTGGGAGAGACTAATCGAGAATTTCTACGTGCGAGGTGGTGTAGACGAGTCTGTGGATGAGTGGTGCTCGGTTACATTTGAAAATTTTGGGAGCTGGAGGAATTCAACCGAGCTGGGAAGTAGGAGGAAGCTGTTTTCTTGTAGAAATTGAGTCGAGAACAACCTGGTGAACGTGCAATAAGAAAAATTTTAGTTGTGATTTTAGAATTTAACTTAATTTAACTTAATAATTTAACAGTTGTGATTTTTTAAAGTTAACTGCATCTTGTCGAATGTAGTGGGAACGGGTTGTTGAGATTGTGCCGATTAAAACGAGCCCAAACACGACGGGGATCGGACTAGTTTGAGGAATCTCGTGTAATTTTCGATGTTAAAGGCTCGTTTCCATGAATCGTGGAACTATTCCGATTCCCCTCGTGTTTAGACTCAATTTAACCAGCGCAATCTCAGAAATCCACCAGTACCACATCCAACAACGTAACCTCAAAACTATTGTAAGTAAAATAAAATTTTAAGTAAAATTTAACCGAGCAGGTTTCTCCGGACTTCAATCTCATCTCACCGCACACAAATACAAACCATCCAATCCAAAGATCGGAAACGCAAACCTTCAGCTCGCGGAAGAATCTCCGAAGCGGTTGACGAGCTCGCTTAATAGCCAGCGGAGCCTAATTCGCCGGAAACCTCTCCGCGAATAAAGGAGCGACATTTGCTCGGCGGCCACTTAAATAATCGGCACGCTAGACCGCGCTCGGCTCTTTTACCGCGGGGCGAGCTGACAAAGTAGCGCGAGCGTAAGGAAGTTTAATCGAGGGATGCTCGCAGCAGGAACGGAGACAAGTTCCTCGGCCTCCCCGGGGAGTGGGAGGAGGGGGCGGCACGGGGGCGGTACGGGCCAGCGTGGGAGGAGAACACGGACCGAAGATCGTCCCGGATAATGAAGTTGCAAATCGAAGCAGGACAAAGTGGAAATACCGGGAGTTAGCCCCGAGGAGTTCGGCCGAGAGGACTCCGGGGCTAAAAGTTTTTACTTCCCGCGCGGCGATGCCACTGGCTGCACCGAGTTCCCACTTTGCATACCGTCGCCCTAAACGTCTTCCTCCTCGTCTCCTTCGGCCGTAATTTCGGCACGTTAGGAATTTCCTGCGAACGAATCGAAGGGCGAAGCTCTACGGTCGTTTCGGTGCTCGTTTCTTATCGCGGACGCACCTCGGGAGCTTGGGTTCTCGGTCTTTCGATCGGACGGTTCACGTTCGGTGAGGCGGGATCGAGTTTCGAAGAAGTCTGCTCGGTTAAATTTTACAGTACCGCTGTTACTCGCTTTCTCGAGCTCGGCGTTCGATTCGCGGAACGTAGACGCGCTAGGTCAACCAGTGCCGGGTCAATTACTGATGCCTTTACTGCGCGTTGCACGGAACCTGGCGCTTTCGTCCGAGTGGATGGATTCGAAGTGTTCTGTTGGGAGAACGAGAGTCCACTGAAACGAAGGAGCCGATTTCTTCGAATGGAACAGTATGCTTTCTTACTGGCATTCTGATAGTGTACTTCGAGAATACAATGACCTGTTGGTGATGTCATTCAAGGTCGCTCAAGGTCAACTGCAAGAGAAGATCAATTCTATTTCAAAACAAGCACCGATACACATGTTTCATCGAGAAAAACATGAAAGGCTATTTAATAACGAAAAATTTAATTACAAACAGGTGTGCCATATATTTATTTAAAAGTAATTAGCAGTTCGTTGAAGTCAGTACACGCTACGTGTATAATTCGAACTACAGCGAATATCGAATAGTTCAACGAGAAAATGTTACAAGTTATTCAGGTGTCCCGTTTCAAACGCCCCACCCTGTATAGTGTCCAATCTGAAGTATTCTACTAATTTGTCACGCCGCGCAACTGGCCGTAACGCGAATCAGTTTTGGGAATGTGGAAATAAGAGGCAGTTATTCGATTCTCGGTATCGGCTTTGTAAAACGCACGGTTAAATATTGCCCGGTGAAATTGTTCGAAAGTTCCAGCCAGTTGATCTGCAGTCGTGCAAAAAATAATCTGAACGACCAATATCCTGCCTCTTTTGTTTTGGGCAACACGCGCGGGTTTTGTGAGCATTTCGCGGTATGAAATTCAACGGTGCTACTGGTTTTCTCTTTGCGAGAAATCAAATGACTACGAGTGAGTCTGGTTGATCGCGAATCATCGGCGCGCAACGAAAATTGCGGACTTTATTTAAACCCGGCACTCCTTTGTCCCCTGCTCGGTTAAATTTTACTGTCGAATTTAAGCAGTACTGTACGACTTTCATCGCGGGATAGCTGCGAAATAATATCGCGGAAACTTGGGTGTTGTCGGTGAGTAATTAATGTAAACAATCGTCCATTGTCGAAATTTTCACATCCAGTCATTTCAATCTTATTTTCCCAACTATAGTGGCAGTGGATTTTAGAGATTCTCCTAATTAAAACGAGCCCAAACACGGTGGGAATCGGACTAGTTTCAAAGATTCATGGAAACGAGCCTTTAGTTTCGAAAATTACACGAGATTCCTCAAACTAGTCCGATCCCCATCGTGTTTGGGCTCATTTTAATCGGCGTGATCTCAGAAATACACTGGCGCTATATTTAAGAAGCTAACGTGAACATCTACCAAATAATTAAATAAACCAAGAGAACGAATGACACGTGAAATACAAAAAACGCTGAAACATGAAAGTTTCCCACGGCGGTTGACGTGTTAAGGAGAATGACGGGGCGGTATTTAAATCATTGCCACTGGGAAGACTAATCAACTCGTTAGCGCTGCCAACTTTGGTAAAGCGTCCCGCGATCTATCACAGCGGCGGCCCGGTCGTTCACTGAATATAAACTTCTCGGCCATACATCAGCAGGTGTTATTAGCGTTGCGCTGCAAGTGACATACGTTCGCGGCGTTCGTTTTTCTTGGCCCAGATTACTTAGTCGGCGGCTCGCGCGGTACATTTAACTCGTTAAGAGCTTTTCCAATTAATTGCCAAACCGGCAACGAGCCTCCGAATCCAGGCGGCTCCTCATTCACGCGTTCCCGAACACCGGCCGAACGGTCCGCCGCAAGTTCGCCGATAAAGCACGTCGAATCACTCGCGGCTGGTCATAGGAAGCTCGTTTTTTTTTCATAGAAACTGACTGCTCATTTCAGAAACACGAAATGTTTTTGATTTTTTGGAGATACAACGGAATTTGACACTACGATTTCCTATCTATCTGGAAATTTACGATGAAAGTAAGCAGGAGAATGTTTGTGAAGAAAATTTCGGTTGCAGGAATTTTAACGTTAGCTTCTTAAATTAAGTGCCAGTGAATTCCTGAGATTGCGCCGATTAAAATGAGTCCAAACACGGCGGGAATCGGTCTAGTTTTAGGAATTTCGTGTAATTTTCGAAACTAAAGGCTCGTTTCCATGAAATGGATGAAAGTAGACCGACCTACGTCGTGTTTGGGCTCATGTTAATCGCAACGATCTCAGAAATTCACCGACACTACATTTGGGAAGGTAAAATCGAATTAATGTGAACTAGCTTCAGGAATTCAATGTAATTTTTGAAATTAAAGGCTGGTTTCCATGAAATCGAAAAACTAGTCCGATTCCCATCGTGTTCGGACTCATTTTAATCAGCGCAATCTCAGAAACTCACTGCCGCCATATTCGAGAAGAAAAATTCAATTTACAACAATTGAAATTTTCTTTGTTGCATTTCAATTTACACGGATCCTTTCCCTTTATTCTTATTAGTATGTCCATGGAAAATCGACACCTAACTTGATGTAAACGTTAAGTTCACTTGAAATTTAATGTAATCGTAATGACACTTCACCAAGGAAGATGTCATCTTGCGAAGTAAAAAATGGATCGAGGAACTCTGATTAAGAACGAGGACGTTTTCCTCGAGAAAAAATTCTTTAACGATAACGGCACTATCAGATGGTCTAAATTTTTTGAGTAATCGCTGTTTAATTTCTTTGTAATATCCAGGGGTAATTTGCAGTAAAAGTAGCCAAACAACTATCATTCGTTTTATTCGCTGTATCTTCTCGCCCATCAATTTTCTTGCTTATCTGCAAGTGCTGTTCGTAATGGTTTTAGGGGGTCATGTAATTTAGAAGCACTTTTTCTCAACAGTTTTCCTATTTTTTTTCTTTCGCTCGTGTAACTATTATGCATGAACGTAAATTCTTTAGCTTTATTGTTCAGATCTTTTTACGTCGTTAGTGTTACAAAAGTATTCTAACAGCAGTAAATCTTGTCTTTGCTTTAGAGTAATGCTGACTTTCTCAGATTTCAAATCTCTTTTCGTTAAACATCATGAAAATGTTCGTTTCATTCGCTCTGTGTTCGGATTAAACTTGCAATCATTTTCGAAATATATACATTAATGTTATAGATATACGAGATGGTATGATAAAGGGTGTATCAATTTCATTAATTTTGATGTTACTTTCTCGAACGTGGTACCAGTGCAAAAATTATAGCATAGTAAGAATATTTTAATTGTAATTATAATGTTAAAATTATAACATAGTAAGAATATTATAATTGTAATTACAATATTAAAATTATAACATAGTAAAAATATTATATTTATAACTATAATTATATTATAATATTCTCTATTACTGATATTTAATGTAATTATAATTATAATATTCTTACTGTTATATCAAATATTATAACATCATAATTCCAATTATAATATTCTTACTATTATACTAAATAGCATAACATTATAATTACAATTACAATATTCTTACTATTATACTAAATAGCATAACATTATAACTACAATTATAATATTCTTACTATTATACTAAATATTATAACACCACAGTTACAATTATAATATTCTTACTGTTATACTAAATATTATAACACCACAGTTACAATTATAATATTCTTACTGTTATAATTTTTGCACTATTAAATATTGTAATATTAAAATTATAATCGTCATATCACCATATCACCATATTATCATATTATCATCATATCATATTATCATATTATCATAATATCACATTATAATACTACCATACTATCATATATATATATATAATATTATCATACTATCATACTATCATATCACCATATCACCATATTACATCATCATATCATCATAATAACAATATTCTCACTCTACCATAACTTCTCACAACCTTCCTCAACAAAATCCCAAACTAAATTGACTCGAATAACCATCTTCCAATACTTCCTCACAACAACACAATGTTCATCTAACTACACTATTCGCACTAACTTCTTTCCACGCGCAGCCAATCACCCCGCACTTTTCCCACGAATCCGAAACATTCGATCAGCAAACTGAAACGGCTAAACGGGCGATCCAACACGCGTGTTTCCGTGGCAAACGGTGCGAACCGCCGGGTGTGTCGATCGCCTCCTCGCGTCTTGTCGCCGTGAGAAATTGTCGCCAAATGGAATTCGGAGCCCGGAGACGGTGCACAGGCACAAAGACGGCCAGAACATTCGATGATTGATCAAGCGGCCCGCCAAGATGACGTATAATCTCTTTGTCCCCTAACTTCGCTCGCCCGGTTGTTACAAATCGAGACTCTGCCAATCGATTTCCCCGACGAGATTAACTTTCGTCGTCGCCACGGACCAATTGGAATTTTATTTGTTTACACGCTCCATGCCAACGGACATTTTGGTCGGCCGCTGATTTTTAAGCGGTAGATCGAGTTGCTTCGAGCTTTCGTTGAGTTTTCGGGTATTTTCATTGTTTTTTGATAGATGTTTCATAAAAATCGAACCTATTTTGCTTTTTGTATTTCGCGTTCAATGTGTTGTGTGAAAATTAATGTTAAATGGAAGATTTTTAAGTGATAGATTAAGTTACTTGGAATTTTATTTGTTAATAGATTCCATGCCAAAGGAAATTTTGGTTGTATATTGCTTAGGAAGTGCACTGATTTTTTAAATGATAGATTGAGATAGATAGATTAAATTACGTTATTTGATTTGAAATTTATTTTAAGCAATAGTTAGTTTGCAGAGAGCATTGTAAACTATTCTTCTTACTAACAATACCGAAAACAACATAACAATACAATTTATTAGACAAACATCTCACCAAAGGATCACAGCGAATAAAACCGACACGACACTCAACGCGGGAGCCAGCTAACGTACCAAGCCATTCCGCGATACCTCCGTCCTGGTTTTTTAATAAACTCCCATCGGGTAAGTGGCATAATTCCGCATACTTCCCCGGAGTTGGAGAAACTTCCGCGGAGGCGGAAGAGGAAAAAGTTTAAGAGTTTCCGAGGGGATCGCCGCGTATCGCCGAACGAGCCAAAAACTCCTATTCCCGAGTTATTCCGAGCGCCATCGAAGCAGGCGTGTTTTCGAAAATATAACCAGTTTCCCTTCGAGAGACTCCTTCGAAGTCCGCCCGCCAGACGGAATTAGATTCGACGAGTTCCTCGCGTTGCCTGCGTTATCAGCCGCGATACCTGGCTGTCTCTCTCTCTTTTCTGTCGCGATATCTTCCCGCGTTTTCATCCATCACTGCGATACGGGATTCCAATCTATCACTCGGATAACGGGAACGCGAGGTCGGCGCGGGAATTATTTTGATAGCGGACCACTGGATTCGTTAACCATTTGCAGTACGAAGATTGTCGAGATGATTGTTCATTTCTGTAGAGGAAATTTCGGAAATTGACGATTTCGTCTTGGAAAGGAAGAATTATGAATGAATAAGAAGAAAGATTATAGATGTGTATGCAATTGCAATTGTTAACATAAAAAATAATAGAACAATTCCTTTTCTTGTTCTTTTCTATAGGGAAACTTTCAGAAACATAAAGTTTCGCGTTGGAAAAGAGAAATTACAGAGTTCATGGATTTTTTCATTTATTTTCTATAGAGGAACTTTCAAGAATCTAAAATTTCTTCGCAAAAGAATTACAAATGTTCATAGATTCTTTTAATTTATTTTCTATAGAGGAACTTTGAAGAATTGAAAATTTCTTCGCGAAAGAATTACAAATGTTCATAGATTCTTTTAATTTATTTTCTATAGAGGAACTTTGAAGAATTGAAAATTTCTTCGCGAAAGAATTATAGATGTTCGTGGATTCTTTTAATTTTTTTTCTATTAAACTACTTCCAACATAAAATTTCGCCTTGGAAAAGAGAAATTACAGATGTTCATGGATTTTTTTCATTTATTTTCTATACAAGAACTTCCAAGAACTTAAAATTCCGCGTGTAACGCCGAGCAGGCTTCGTTGAATTTAACCGAGCACCATAAAACTACCAAGCAATCAAAGCGACCGATTCCCGACTTCCTAAAAACAGCTAAAAACTGAAATTAGATAGAAAGGGAAAGAATTGAGTAAAGATATATATAAAAAAATCCTCATACAACAAAAACAGATACTATATTTCATAGTGAAAATAAACAATACTGTTTCTATGAATTTTCTGAAATCATTAGTCGTGTATTCCCTTTAATGCGATTTGTGGACTCGAACTGCAAGATCTCAATTTACTCGGCATTTGGGGAATCTTCGATTCGACTCGAATACTTTCGCGTTTTTCCTTGCACGGTACACTCCTAAAAACTGCGAGGAAACGGGAAAGCGTATGATAATTGATAAGGAAGCGGCTGTTAGAGCCGCAGTCGATCCTCGCGACATTGCCGGGCAATTTAAGCTTCTAGGCGATGTTTATTCATAAAGCTTGCCATAGACGGAAGCAGATAGCGGCTGGAAGTAACGAGGAAAAATGCGGGATGATAACCGGTAAACGTAATTTCCCGCGGTTTATATTTCGCTGAAAGCGGCCGGGAGTTAACACGTTGCGTCCCGGCAACGGAAAATCTCGTTTTTGTGCGAGGACACTTAGCTGTGCTGCTAATCGACGGAGTATTAAAAGAAACATTAGATTTTCATTGTAATTATGATATGATACTAGTTGATTATGCTTAGTTGTTTGAATTGTGAGAGATTGCAGTTAATTATTTTGGTTTTCGATCTTTCCACAGTTCTCTTCAACACTAGGTTTACGGAACGCGTGAAATTGACGCATATCAGATTTTAGAAATATTATTTTGTAAATGTTTACGCCGATTGATGCGATAACACTGACATGTAGCCCAATTACTATCAAATCTCCAGTTTCCACAATCTAAATAAACGAGCATCAATTCTTTTAGGAATAATAGAATGAAGTGTATAAGAAATGCCCGTAAACCTAGTGTTAACACGTTCACCATGAGAATTTTAGGCATTCTGTGGAATATTCCTTTATAACAATGACAAATTTTGTAAGCCATTCACTGCTAGCATAAAATCTGTGATTTCATTTGTACTTTCAGTTTATTTTACTTTATATTACTTCTTTAACACGTTCACCATGAGAATTTTAGGCATTCTATACAATATTCTTTTATAACAATGACAAATTTTGTAACCTATTCACTGCTAGCATAAAATCTGTGATTTCATTTGTACTTTCAGTTTATTTTACTTTATATTACGATGCATTTTAAATACAACTGGCAATCCCTTGATACGAGTATATTCGTGACGCAGCGAATGGGTTGAAGCTTCAGAAGAAACGAATGTGAACGGAAATCATGCGAGATTTTGGTCCCAATGTTTATTCAGTACTACAGGTTTCTGAATTGTTATTGACAGAGTTGTGTCAGTTTTTACTCGTTTTTGATTTAGGAATTTGGAATTTCAATGGATCGTCAAATAGTTCAGTAATTAGAAAACATTGCCATATAGTTGAAAATTCAATTACTCGTTGATCACTTCAATATTTCCATCAATTTCGAGAATCGAAAATACACGATGAATGCTGGATTCGTGGAAAACTCGGCGATGCTCGCTTAAATTTCACAGTTTCAGGCACCAGCAGTAGAATTCAAGCGAGCAGAGGACAAAGGAGGAAGATATTTAAGCTTCACAAAGTAAAATCTATTCCTCTGACCTCATTTCTTGCAGTGCACACACAACTATTAACAAAAAATGCTGTAACAGCGTGAACACGCTGTACACACCGACATAAGTCGATCTCCATTGTTTCCCGAAAATCATCACGTCAACGCAACGGCCAGCTGGCACTAACGATAAAAATCTCTGACTTCCCTCCGGTGCCCCGAAAGAGGAACGGTATTCGTCGAAGAAAACATTGAGGCGACTCCGCGGAACGAGGGCGCGCGGTTTTTGCGAATAATCGAACTGCAGGCTGCAGTCGGCGGCGAAAAAACTCGGGGAATGGGGGCGTCGGGAAAAACGTCGGCGTAAAGACTCGGCGCATTAAGGTTAACGAATCGGAAACACGCACCGGGGAATAGTGGAGACCGCCGCGATAAGAACCGCCGGATGCGCATGGTTTATGACACTTCCGTTCGGGACAAGACAGTTTCATCGCCTAATGTGCGGCGCGATCGCCGCCGTTTTTAAATGTTCCCGTGTGCTCGCTTGTCCGCTCGCTGATCGATTAACGCCGCGACAGCTGCCTTTTAAATACTCGATTCCAGACGATTAGGAAATCTCGTTTGACGATGACTGCCACGGTCGCCGACCGGAGCTTCGAAATTGCAAGAAGAATTGAAGAACAATTACGATAAGATTGATATCGACTGAAAATCTTTAGTCACGTAAGTAGTGAGATAATAGCGTGGTGTGAGTGCTAATATCAAATCATTACTAATTCTAATATTTGCCTTCACTACGAAAGAATGATTTAATTACTGTAACAAAACGCTCGAAACTCTCGTGGCGGTCAACGTGTTAACCCTTCGAGTTCGAGAGGTGACTCTAGGTCATTGATTTGATACAAAATGATCGAATTTAGAGTTCAATATAAAATTTTATATAATGTAGTGACACATGGAATATTAATTTATACAAGGTGTTTCTTTATGTTAGTTGCAAAACGTATTGATATCTCATAAGAAGATAATGAACATTTGCTGAGAAAAATATTCTCGAGTGCAAAGGGTTAAATATTACTTTTCTATTATTGACCCTTAGCACTTCGCGTAGTTTTGTGATATGTCAGCGACTGCTACCAATTTTGATAGTAGTTCTGTTAAAAATTAACAATGTTGTAACATTTCTTAGACATTTATTCCCGTACATTTGGAGGATCTAATGATCTTAAGGTAGTTTTCTTAAAATTCATTGAAATATTATAACTGGTGCGATATTGGAACCTACAGAGTTCAATGGGTTAACCCTTAGCAATCCAGGTTGTTTTGCAATCCATCAACAACTGCAACTAATTTTTTAAACTAATTCTAATAAGGATCTTCGATCCTCTGTTTTCCTTCTTAGTACGAAATTTGGATGTGTAAAATCGAATAATTCTAGTTTCATTAAAATTCATTAAAATATTTAATATTATGGTGCAATATCTGCAGAGTTCACAGGTTGTATAGAACGCATCAATCTGCGAAATCTTTATATACAGCTTCGTCTGTTAATTTCCGTGTTTTCTCATTGACTCTGTCATTTGATTCGATACAATAGAATTCCAAAGTGTTTCGAAAATCACTCTACACAGAACGATTAACAAAATTAGTGAACACATCAGCGTAAAATAGGTAAAAAGAGACTTCATCGCAGACTTCGCCAAATTTCTGAATTCATTATGCAATTCATGCAAAAGTAGTTAACACGAATCCCACAATTTTGCAAACGTTTCCCATAAAATAAGCGTTTCTCGGTGAAACAGCACTTAACCATATTGACCATAAACCATAATAAACACTAAAACTACCGAGCACTTCAATTGACTTTTGAAAATTTCGAGAAACTCCAAGAGTACTGTTCAGACTTTAATTGATTTACAATTCAATTTGCGTAGTGCTAAATGAATTTCTTGAATAATTTCTCAGAGAAACATTTGTTACTTTTCTAATAATTGCGAGAAGAAGACATCAGGCATGGGTCATTCGACCCCTCTGGTAGTTTTAGTGTTAAACCATACAATGTACACTTTTCATCCCATAATATCGACAGCGTATCGTCGGTGTGAACGGGGTTTCACCGAACCGCGCGAGCCGCCATTGGAACGGGCGGCGCGCGCAACGGTCCCCGTAAATCACGCGGAACGCACGAAATGATTCGTGTATCGTAAAATTCCGGCCGCGGCATTTGCATCTCCATCGACGTTAAACCCCGCGAGCGTAAATAATCGCGGGATCGACGCAGTTAGCGCGCGTGTCACGCCTATTAATAGTAATTCGTAAAATTCCGCCCGGGGAACGATCATTTATTTCCTGTCGTTAAACGCCGCGGATATTCGCCGGCGGCAATTATTGTTCCGGCGTTCGCGTTAGAAGGCGTTCAACAGTTGTAACAAGAGAAAATTATCGTTTCCACAAAATACACCGCGCGCTCATCGGGAATCGCCGCGCGCGATAAATATAACAACCGATTACGCTCGAATCGAAACGGCACGTCAATGGAGCAATTACGATAAAAGGTATCGAGCGTGGAACGATGATTACCCGCGTGAATCGCTTCGCAAGGAATCTAGACGCCGGAAGACCGTTTCACTTTTTGCTGTAAACATTTATTGTTTCTCGTTGAAACATCACTCTGTTAGCGAGTGATTTTATATTACTGAGAATTTTATGGGAATTAAGGGTTTACTTCTGAATTTATGTGTTGAATATCGAATCTGTTTCGAGGTGTTGAATCAAATGAGAGGTCAAAGGGTTATCACGATAAATGAAAGTGCCATTTTTTTACGATATTCTTTGAAAGTAATCATTAATTACGAGTGTATTGAGGAACGAAGCTATTTAGATGTTTCTCGTGTCGTTACAGAGAATTCAACGTTAACACCATGACTACCATGGATGGTGGTGAATAATTATATTTCAGTAACTTAGTAGTTTTTATTTTATTGGATAGAAATTTAAATTGTACAATTGTATTTTATTTAATTATTGAGAAAAATTATGATAATGTCGATAAATAATGTAAAAACAAATAATTTTGTAGGTTTAAATCATAAATTTAATAACTAATCACTAATCACAGGTGTATTGAGGAACGAAGCTATTTCGATGTTTCTCGTGTCGTTACAGAGAATTCAACATTAACACGTTGACTGCCATGAATAACAGTAAATAATTGTATTTTAGTAATGGATCATTATTCAAGTTGTTTGAAGAAACTACTACAACGTGACAATTCGTGGAAAATAATATTGTTTAGAACTGTTGCGTTCAAACGAAGGTTTAGGTAGCTAATGGTAATTAAATCATTCATCTGTCTACGCTTCGGATACTTTCTAATGTGTATAAAATTGATTCCTCTGCCAATAAGGCGATAGTCGATTGTTCAATGATGTTTGTCAAGACGACGAGTAAGTTGTATTTTCCAAGAAATATTTTTTTATTATTTCAACATGGTTCAAACAAATTGCGCTTTTATTTTAGTTCGTTTCGCTGTGAACGCCCCGTCGTCCAGAAATCGGCTGTTTAATTGATTTTATTGCCGAAACTGAGCGCACGGAAGGTAATCGCGTTAATTTCGAGCAGGATATCGTGAGTTCCTAGTATCGATGAAATCACCGACACATCCGCGCGAATTGCGAAACAAGATTTATCGCGGCGAGCCTGTGGATGATCGCGCATTCGAACGATTCCGGATGACTCCTCAAAAATTGCTAAGGGAAATTATCTACGGAACGTTGTTACCTTGGAAATGAATGAATTATTTCGCCTCGCGAACGCGCGGAATTCATTTTATACTTTATGCTAATTACGTGATCAAATATGCAGCGTTTTTTTAGATTTAACGGAGTTCCGTATGTATCTCGGTTAATTTATTCGACAGTTTCGTTAACGGACGTTTATGGAAATGCCTGCTTTTTTGGAATATCCTATTAAACGAGTCGATCGACGTTCCATTTCTATATTTAGTCCAAAGATGAACAATCCATGACAGAAAGATAATATTTAATTTACATTTAAAGAAAAGGAATAACACTCGGGTCTCTTAAATTCAGTTTAACCCTTTGAACTCTGCAGTATATTGAATATTTGAATGAATCAAAGAAACTGCCCTAAAATCATTCGATCTTCCACGCATCCAAATTTTCCACTGAAAAAGAGAATGAAAGATCGAAGGAATGTTGCATTTTTCATTTTCGCTAGAAATACCATGAAAATTAGTGTGGAGTGCGAAGGATTAAAACTTTCGTCGTAGCTTGAAAGTTGCAAAATATATTCGTTCGATGAATTTATTGAAACTATCGGATACATCGTCTCGAGAAAGATGTCACTTCGATGGGAAGTCTAAAAATTGCTTATTAGTTTTATGGTGCTCGGTTAAATTCAACGAAGCTCGGTTAAATTTCACTGCGACGGCGTTCCGCGCAAAATTTAAAAATTCGGGCCCTATATTGACTTCGGAGAGTCGTAGTTTAGAATCAGAGACAGAAACATCATGAGTGCAGTTGGAACACAGTTTATAAACAAACCAGAATCAGGATCAGTTGAGAATTAGAAACAGGAACACGTTCTACCAGAAACAAATTAGAAACGCTTCAGAGAAGTACATTCAGTCAATCAGTCATTAGAAATTGGTCCTTCGAGAAAGCTTCAGCGCATCAAACAATCTCGAGTGCTTCACAATACAATCAACTTCATTTACCGAAAGTTTCGTAGTTCAAAGAGAATTCGTGAAAACCTGGGATCAGGAACCGTCGCGATCAACGAGAATAATCGAATACCGATTCCCGATCGCGCGCGGCGGTCTATTATCCGCGCGATCCCTGCGTAAAACCTGGAAGTCGAACGAAAGGTGAAATCGCCCGGCGGATTTAATATTTGATCGCGACCCCGATAAATCCCTGCAATTGATAGGGTATAATTTGGTAATCCGACGATAACAACCGAACGAGGGCCGGCCGTCGGCTGCATAATTAATTCCGGCGTTATCTTTCTGTTTCAGGTGAGTCTAAGCCGCCGAGGAAACGGACGCGCGTGGACGCGCTTGTTTTCGTAATGCCGCGCGTAATTCCGCCCGCGAGGATTTATCTCGGATGCCGATCGATATAAGCCACCTTAAGAGGAGCGCAGGAATTAATGGGGCCGACGTCGCTTTTCCCGGCCGCGTCCGAGCAATTATGCAATCTGAGCCGACACGATCTTATTTCTTGGATTTCCGGCTGAACGGCACGCTGCGACGCGTCTTTTTAGATTTCGATCATTCTCCTGCGCCATTGATTCGGCTGCTGTTCGTTCGATGCGGAACTGATTTTGGTTGTTGGGATCTTGAGAATACGGACTGGGATGCTCTGATTTCGAAGATGGAAATTTAGATTTATTTTTGGCTCTCTAGGGACATTGAAGAGAGAAGACAAGGGGTTGAAGTGTGGAGATTGCTGGTTCGGATAGTCGAGTGACGGTTGACAGGTTTATGGAAGCGATTTGACGGATACTGAATTTTTTTAGCATCGTTTAGAAATAGTTTAAGTTGATTTTGCTTCGGGGAATTATGTGAATGTGTTGTAATGCTCTGGTTTTGAAGCTGGAATTTTTGAGTTTTATTATAAATTATACTTATGTAGGACGGTTTGGTTCTTTCGTTTCAATTTAGAAACTGAACTACGCTTTTCTAGTTTTAAGAAGGATCTAGTAGAATGGTTTAATTATTTCCAAGTAGGTAATAACAGAAATGAAAGAAAATAATTAGGAGAATAAATAAACTTCATTTGCTTCTACGCACCGATAGACTGCACTTTTAGGCAGCGCGACGGTTGAAAGTGAATAACTGCGAAAGAGAACGCCGAATTGAACTGTTTAATGAATTGTGAACGGATTACAAGAATTAAGGAGAAATGTGAATACACGAAAACAGATTAAAATCAACATTCGATTTCTAGCGTGTGAAATGCAGCGAAGAATTACACCGTCGAAACTCCATTAAAGAATCGAAAATCCACCGCGAAAGGCGCCCGCATAAAATCCATTTCTTTCTTCAAAGCCCAACAGGCATTCAAAACTAGCAGGGACAAGAGATCGGTCATTGAAATCTGATTTTTATCATTACATTAGGTTAGGTTAACCGCTCGAGCGCTGAGCAGCGCCACAGCGCTGCTCTCGCGTTGCGACAAGATGGCGGCTCGTGCGAGAGCGCTTCCGTCTCAGCATCAATTCTAATTGCCTCGCTACGTTTTCCAAGTAAATCAAAGTAAATTTCTTCGAATAAATGTTATTCCCCATATTCTTTCTGTAACAACAATATTCGCGATTTAATTACACAACTACTCTTATTAATCGTTTTTCATACACCCAGTGAGCAGCGATCGCGCTTCAATTCAGAAACTGAACACTTCTATTTTTACGTGAGAAGCTTCTAAATATCATTCGATTGTTCCATTTCCAAGCAGACAATAACGCCTATTAATAATCCGTAAAATTCCTCGAATGCGCGGGAACGATCATTCGTTTCGTCATTAAATGCCATGTTTATTCGCCGGCGGCAATTATTCCGGTGTTTGTGTTACAAGGCGTTTAATGCTTGTAACAAGAGAAACAAGTAGTCAATTAGATAACTATTCTCATTAACCCTTTATGGATGGATGTCGGCGTTTCTAAGATGAAATATTCATATTGCGAAGACTAACTCGTGAACAAACGATTTAATTAGTCGAAGAGCAAGAGATCAACACCTAGTTTCCTTTTCTTCTATCAATTAAGCAACTGATACGTAATTTAGCTTTCGTAGAATTTTCGCAAAGGGTTAATTGTTCTTCACACACCCACTGAAAACCGACCGCGCTTCTCCGTTCCAATAACACAATACTCCTAATTACACGCCCAATGTACTTATCCATTTTTCCACATCCGCAACATTCGTTCAACGCCGAAACGGCTAAGCTCGTAATCCGAAGGCGAGCGCGATTACAATTATCTGCATGAAGAATTGTTCCGCGCAGCCCCTCGCGATCCCCCGGTAATACATTGTCGGCATTGTGGCCGTAAATCCCGGAAGTCGTCAGGCAACGCGATCTTATCGCGGCTGATAGTCGTCGATGAAATCTAAACGATGAAATTGATTTCCCTGATAACATGCACGAAACGTTTGCGGCGGCCCGCCGTTGATTTATATTTAACCGCCTTGCCGAAACTTCGCCGACTTGATTAAACGGCGAATAAGAATGCCGGTTGCCGCACGATAAATTCCGGCTCTGCCATTCGCCGCAGCAACGCCGGCCAGCAAATCAACCACTTGCTGGTTTACAGTGCACCGTATCAGTACAATGAAACCGTGGAAACCTGGACACCGGTTCAACTCTTTGCGCTCGGACGTTTCTTGCTGAACATTTCAGTTTCTGAATATTTCTCGATCGATGCATTACGCCATTTCGCTGCGAATGAATAATTGTTCAAATAGAGAATGTGTTTTGCTAGAAATATTTTAATGTTCAATATTTTGAAGAGAAGATCTGATGAGACGGAGATATATTTTGTGAAACTCGAAGAGAAAGCACGTGCATCGAGGAACAGAGCTGTTTTGCTTCAATATTTCTCGATCGATGCATTGCGCCACTGTTGCAATTTGCATTCGCTTTCGCTGCGAATTATGTGTGTTGCTAGAAATACTTTAATATTAAATATTTTGAAGAGAAGATCTGATGAGACGGAGATATATTCTGTGAAACTCGAAGAGAAGTCACGTGCATCAAGGAGCAAAGCTGTTTCGTTTCAATATTAATCGATGCATTATGGGAGTATAGTGTTAAATATCAGATAGTTCTGTGGAATCAAGTGTTAAGAGTGTTAATTCCCTGAATTTCTGCTTCCTGACTGCTGATTATATGAAATATTAATACATTGCGGACCGACTAATTTTCAGAAAACTGAACTGTATGGATGGCAATTTTTACTGAGGTCAACTGATATCACTATACATAGAAAACTCAGATATATTGTTATGTAATACATTTTAAATAGATAATCAATTCGAATTAAATTTTATATTTTCTCAATGCTGCGGTAATTAGCGAAATTGCATAGCTAAGTGTCTTTATATAAAAACGAGATTTCTCGTTACCGGTACGCAATGTGTTAACGTCCGAATGAATAAAATAGAATAAAGCGAGGAAAAGAATTTGCTAATTGGATATATCGCATTTTTAATCGTGACGAATTTACGAAATGAAATGGACGAAAGCTGCAGAGTGGACGGAACGTTCATCGAACGCGTTACACGTACATCGTCGGAGTGCAGGCGTAGAACGATCGAATTTCCCCGGTAAAATTCTATATCCGTCACATATTAAACAACATAATAATCACATCTTCCTCATTATTCGTTTCGAATGCTCTTTATGATAATTGGGAAGGTTTCCCGGGGTGGTTTAATTAAATTTATTATTTTTCTCGCGCGTTATGCGCATTTGTTCCGCGATACCTGAAACCTGATGGGATAAGGGGTAGTTTATTCAATTCCACTTTATTTCATTGAAATTTAATGCGTCGGTATAATTAGCGTCATCGTCACTGTCACGATTTGCATTTGTTTTCGCTGCGAGCGCGACGCGCACTTCGGAATTGTTCCTTCGTCCCCATTGCGCTGACAATTTCCCCAATCACGCGGATAATGAGGATCCGTCTAGCTTAGTTATCGGCGACATTTTCGAATAAAAACGGCAACGACGCTTCTCTGAGTGATTGATCAATTGTTTTTCGTATTTCGGAGAATATTGTAACAACCTACAGATCTGAAATTTCAGTGAAACAGAAATGAGAATGTTCTGCGTTCGGAAGCTGCGAATAAATTATTCAGATCAGAGAATGATACATATTTTCCTTTTCTCTGGTATTTAAAATTTCGATGCGCGACTCGGCCTTTTGAACAAGCTTTTCAGGAGTTTAACAATTAATGTTTCTTTCAGTGTCATGATTGGCAGTTCCGTATGTCTTCCGATAAAGAGAGTTTTCGTCGCGAGTACGCAATCACCGGAGCTTCCGAATTGCCGAGGAACAATTGCAATAGAAAGCTTGATTTTAAATGAAAATATTCAGTACCATAACTAGTTAGATCATAGCGTGATATAACTACTGTCAGACTAAACTGTTAATAATGATCTCCAATATCATTTGCCTTCGTTATTAACCGTCCGAGTCCCAAGCGACAAGATGGCGGTCCGCCGCGCCAGCTACAACCAGTCTATCGGTTCGTGGAATCGGATGAGGCTTATTCGCTTCTTTTCCTAATTCATTTTTATCTTCGTTATTACCTAAGACTGGAGAAATGTAACGACCGCGCTATTTAAAATCTGTTTTTGCCAAACTAGAAAAGCGTCATGTAATGCTAATTCATTTTTATCTTTGACGAGATTTCCCGTTGCGAGTACGTAACGTGTTAATGGAGTTCGCTGGAAATCCTGGGGCATCTCTTTCAACCGGCGCTCCTCCTTTGTCCTTAAATCATATTCGAAATTCACATTTATCACGGTGACATTCGGCGCGGCGAATGTTTTGCGGGCCGATGCCATCTGGCGCTGTTACTCGAGCGCAGCTTGACAAACGAACTTCCACCGGCTATTCCTCTTTGTTAATTCGCCGTATCGCGGGGGAACGTTGCCTGGTCGATCGGCTGCCCTATTTTCTAATTCCCTTTTCCTCGGCTCTCAATCAGCTCGAATTTTCAGCTTCGTTTCATCTCGCGTCGCGACCTGCGCGCCGATTCTCCTCTACGTCGGCGAGGAACGCTTCGTCGCGCGAGCTGAATGTTTATGTTAACGCGTTGTCTGCGACCACGTCGAACCTTTCGAACCTTTCACGGAGGAAGCTAATCGTTCTCTTGTTGTTTGAACGAATTGTTTGTTCAACTTCGTTTTCTGATTGTGGAAGCTTAGTGTCGCCGAAATGACGACGTTGGTTCTCAGAGGGTTGAATTGTGAAGGCAGTGATCGCAATTGATTGTTTTGGTTTTTTGTTTTTGCTAGGTTGTCTTCTTTAGAGCTGTGCGAGTGACGGATATAAACGGGAATCGATGTTTGTTTGACAGGTTGACTGCCGCGAGAATTTCTAGCGGTTTCAATGGTAATACTCATTCTTTAGCCGTTTGAGTAGCAGAGGTTTTTAGGAGACGGTCGGGGAATGCCGAGCGATCGCGCTTCTTTCGTTTCGATTCAACACATTTCAAGCGAGGTATACATTCGGCGGCGGAGTGATCGGGTGATCGAGCGATCAAGTCTCCCAGAATCCAGGGCACTGTTGCGAAACGTTTGTGTTATTGATATTTGAAGATTCTTCAGAGATTTATTACAATATTCTAGTGAAACTATTTATTTTTAGGGTCAATTCAAATTTTCAATGCCTCCAAGGTATCAATAGTTGCGAAACAATTATTCTAAATGAAGATTCTTCAGAGACTTATTACAATATTCCAGTGAAACTATTTATTTTCAAGCTCACTTCGAGTTTTCAACGCCTTCAACATACTAATCTTCTCAATCTTGACCATTTTTCAATTTTCCTACTTCTGCTTTAACTTCTAAAACTACACAAACCAAAATCCAATCAAACTATTACAAAACAATGCTTGAAAGTTTCAATATCCGTCAAATCAACAGCTTCCATGAATCTAACATTAAATCGAAGTTCCAAAGTGTGTCCCAAATTTCTCCTACTCTCCTGCGAAACGCACATTCGCACATTCACACATTCACACATTCGCACATTCACACATTCGTTCAAACAACAAATACAGCTCTGATGACAAATTCACGAAAACAATTAATTAAACAATCGAAAGAACCGCGAACGTTTGCCGCGATATCCATATAACTCGCAAGATGAATGGCGCGACTGTAACGTACGCGCGCGCGCTCTGCGTTATGCATGCGTGATTGTCTTCCACGGGAGGGAGTGTAATCAAATTAATCATGCCGGTTTGCCGAGTTAATAACATGAATTTAAAACCGACCGGAGTGCGCTGCGCGCTCGCAAATGCGGCGACGTGATTGAATTAGCGGATGGTTTGGCGCGGCGGACGCGAAAAATCTTCGGTGATCTGTGTCATCGATTGACGAATGGGATTCTGATTGCGAACATCGTGTGTGGCGGTGCTTGACGTTCTGCGGTTTCGAGATTTGCATGGTGTGGGCAGTGTTTTTTGGGGTTTGGTGGCGGAATTTGCGTTTTGGCGGAGTTTGTTTTAGGAAATTCGACGTTTTGATGGAAATTTGTAGTAGTGGTGTTGAGTTTTATGTTTTGCGGTCGAAATTCGACGTTGGGACGGAGAAATTTGGCATTGTTTATGTTGGATTCAATATTTTGCAGTTGGAGTTATTATTTGAAAGTAGAAATTCACTCGTTTGCAAACGAAATTCACTATTGTGCAGTTAAATTCAACGTTTTGCAATCGAAATTCACTCTTGTGCAGTTAAATTCAACGTTTTGCAATCGAAATTCAACGTTTTGCAGTCGAAATTTAGCATTGTTTATGTTGAATTCAATATTTTGTAGTTATATTCATTCTTTGAAAGTCACTAAAGAAATTCACTAATTTGCAATCGAAATTCAACATTTCGCAGTAGAAATTCACCGTTTTGCAGTTGAATTCAACGTTTTGCAATCGAAATTCATCGTCTGGCAGTCGAAATTTAGCATTGTTTATGTTGGATTCAATATTTTGCAGTTATATTCATTCTTTGAAAGTAGAAATTCGACGTTTTGAAGTAGAAATTTATTTTTGTGAAGTTAAATTCAACGTTTTGCAGTCGAAATTTATTCTTGCGCAGTTAAATTCAACGTTTTGCAGTCGAAGTTCACCATGTTGCAGTCAAAGTTTACCATTCTGCATGTCGGATTCACCTTTTCGCAGTTACATTCACCCTTTCAAAGTAAAAATTCACTCTTTTGCAAACGAAATGCACCGCTTCGGAGTAGTAATTCACCGTTGTGCAGTTAAATTCAACGTTTTGCAATCGGAATTCGCCGTTTTACAGTAGAAATTCACCATGCTGCAATCGAAATTCACTCTTGTGCAGTTAAATTCGACGTTCTGCAATAGTAATTAATCGTTTTGCGCATTAGATTCATGTGTCTGTAGTCGGAATTGACCTTTCTACAGTCGAAATTCACCCTTTTACAAATGAAATCCACTCTTCTGCAGTTAAATTCAACGTTTTACAATCGAAATTCGCCATTTTGCAGTCGAAATTCATCGTTTTGCATGTTACAGTCATTCTTTTGCAGTTGAAAATCATTGTTTTGCAGTTAAATTCAGTGTTTTATAGTAGAAATTCAACCTTTTGCAAACGAAATCCACTCTTCTATAGTTAAATTCAGCGTTTTACAATCGAAATTCGCTATTTTGCAGTCGAAATTTATCATTCTGCATGTTACAGTCATCCTTTTGCAGTTGAAAATTATTGTTTTGCAATTAAATTCAGTGTTTTATAGTAGAAATTTACCCTTTTGCAAACGAAATTCGCTCTTCTGCAGTTAAATTCAGCGTTTTACAATCGAAATTCACCATTTTGCAGTGGAAATTTACCATTCTACATGTCACATTCACCTTTAAACAGCTTTTGATTCTCTATCTATCATACATTAACTAGTCAGTAAGAAATTCAGAAATGACATTGCAAAGAGATGTATCACGTATTTATATCGAACGATTTAAATTCAAATTGCAAGATCTTTCGAAGGAAATATATTCAGAGATCTATCTTGCAGTGTTTGAATTGTTTGTTGCGGGGTGTACACGGGTCGTTGGAGCGCACCCCTTATTGGCCTTGTCACAGGCAAACACCTCCATAAAACACTTTCACCCCTGCAAACAATCCAGCGAATAATGGCCAGCAGTTTGTAAGTAACTGCTACTTACAATGGAAAATTGAATTTATGATTTATCGGGACTTCTTGTACGTGTACAGAACGAGACAAGTGTTTAATGAAGTTGGGCAACTGTACTAGGTGATAAATAATGTTCTACAAGGAAAATGAATAAGTCTGATTGAATAATAATTGAATGTTCAATGAATATTCAGAGAATATAAGTGATATAGTTTAATTTTAATTGTAGAATTGAATTGGTAATTTATTATAATCATCAGTTAATGTTTTCTATTAACTTAACTTTTGGGTATGGTGTTAATGAAGATTGACTGTAGAAATGATGGTTTTGGTAGTGGTGGAGTTTTGGGTATGGTGTTAATGAAAATTGACTGGAGATTTTTGGTCGGGCACACTGTCCAGGCAGTAATAGTGGACTTGGCGTAACACTTTCACACGCCGAATTAACCTTGTGTGAAATGGATGTGATGAAAAAAGGCTTCTCCTTTTCTCGTTCGAAAGTGGACTGTATTTGTTGAATGTTGAGTGAAAGGAACGTGTATGTGTTTACAAAGTTAAAGTGTGTGTGTTGTCCAGTGAGTACAGCGTGATTGTTATGAACTTGTGATGTATGTCTGTCTGTCTATCTGTCTCAATGTCTCTCTATATATATAAAAATACAGAGACCTGAAAAGGTACCGATAGCTGTGGGCTCGGGGTTTAGGTCGTTGAGCTGCCATTTTTCTATGATATGTATCTTAACCAAATAAACCGTGCCGGAACAATTTTATTTACGGGTTTCTATAGGATTTAGATGATTACACTAGACTAATGGGAAAGTTGTTGTTAGTAATAGAAGTGTTGTATATTGCATTGATGACGGCAGTGATGATTTTGGTTTTATAGAGAGAAGGGTGTAGATATTGAGTTTTCGGGAAATATCATTGTGTGATGAGGTATAATTAGTAATGAGTTATGAAGTATATAATGAATGAATGAACGTTAATTCTTGTTGTAGTAAATCATGATACTGATCTGTAGAAGTATTTCAAATTAGTTTGTGATGGAAACGTTGAATCCACTGATTGTGTCAGTTGCAGGGAACCTGGCGCTCGTGACGTCAGGGGGCGGAGTCAGTCGCTCCGGCAGCTCCAATCGCGAGTCCGGAGACACCTCTCCCACTCTTCGCCGCGCGACGCGATTGGTGGGCGCCAGCGCCTCAGCCAACCGGCCGAGCGCCTTGGAATCTGACCAGTCAGACGCGAGTGCCAGGTTCCCTGCAGCGGATGATATAGAACGAGAAACGTTCATCTTGGAGGAAATTCTTTCAGTCACTTGATTAACGCAGTAAAATTATGAAACTTGGTATTTATATACTTAACTTCTAATCCTTGGAAGACTTTTCTTTACTTATTTTCTTCTTTATTATTTTTTATTCTATAAATATCATGTCGAAGACTAAACTTCTAGTTCTTCTGAAGACTTTTCTTCATTTATTTCCTTCTTTATCATCTGTAAGTAAATAAATATCATGTCACAGACTAAACTTCTAATCCTTGGAAGACTTTTCTTTACTTATTTTCCTCTTCATTATTTTTTAGTCTATAAATATCAAGTCGAAGACTAAACTTATTCTACAATCCAAACTTTTGCACTCTAGAGGTGACTCAGTCACTTGATTCGATGCAGTAAAACTATAAAACTGGATATTCAACATTGAACTGTACAATGCATCGGTGTGTGAAATATTTTGACAAGAACAGCCTCATTTCTCAATTCACTTGCAAATTCCTCTTCGAATTAATTTCAAAAACTATCGTCATTCTATTTAAAAAATACTAATTCCTAGCACAATGTGTTAACATTTCCTTTCAAAATCTCTGTCTCCAATATGGCGTCTTTCCCGAGTAAAATTATTTTATCGACAGATACTGTCTATTCCTTACAGAATTCCTATCAAATTCACCATTCCTCAGCAGCCAATTAAAACAAAGGAAGAGAAGGCTGTCAGAAGAGTGATTATGTCACCAAAGGCGGAGTTACAGCGTTCGTAGCTCGCTCATTACTATTTCGTTAATCCGAAATTCCCTTCGCCGGGCCAGATGCGTTTTCATTTTCCGAGTCGGCTCGCTCGCCGGCGGGGACAGGGCGGCTTTGTAAATTGCTCTCGATTCGATGTAGTACACGGCGCGCCTGTAAAATCCGCCGAAACGCGTTCGCACCTCCGGACCGGCGCGAACGCTCGTGTACGCCGCGACAGGCTCGCGCGCTTTTGAGCTCGCGCAACATTCTGTCGACGCGAATTTTTCGAATTACCGGCGCACCGGCGGGGAACACGGCCGGAAACAAACTTCACGGATATTTGTGCCGCGTGGTGTTTCCACGGGCTTACGGGAATACGTTCAACTTTGACCGGAAAGGGGGGCGGTTCGTTCGATTTATCGCGCGGAACGGTCGGTTGTCGTGTTGGGGAGTGGTAATTCTTGTTTGGATTGCAGGGTTTCGGGTGGGATTTAAATTTGGCCGAGCAGAGGAAGCTAGTTGCTTGATGAGATTGAATTGAGGTTGGAATGAGTATTGAGGGATTTTAATTTAGCCAAACAGAGGAGACTAGTTGCTTGGTAAGATTGAATTGAGGTTGGAATGGGCATCGAGGGATTTAAATTTAGCCGAGCGGAAGAGGCTAGTTACTTGATGAAACTGAGTCGAGGTTAGGAAAGTTTTAGTTGAAGTAATTTTAATGTTAGCTTCTTAAATGTAGTAGCAG
Source organism: Nomia melanderi (assembly GCF_051020985.1). Classification (NCBI taxonomy): domain Eukaryota; kingdom Metazoa; phylum Arthropoda; class Insecta; order Hymenoptera; family Halictidae; genus Nomia; species Nomia melanderi. The sequence goes on along the minus strand of NC_134999.1, from coordinate 24,046,829 downwards.
CAGATTGTTGAGATTGCGCTGATTAAAATGAGTCCAAACACGGTGGGAATCGGACTAGTTTTAGGAATTGAATGTAATTTTCGAAATTAAAGGCTGGTTTTCATGAAAGGGATGAAAGTACACCGATTTATGTAGAGTTTGGACTCGTTTCAATCAGGGAAATCTCAATAAATTAGTGGTACAACATTTGGGACGGTAAGATTTAAATAAATTTCAACCAGTTTTAGGAATTTAATGTAATTTCTGAAACCGAAGGCTTGTTTCTATCAAATCGATGAAACTAAACCGATTTACGTCGTGTTTGGACTCATTTTAATGAGAAGAAATCAATCCTTCTTGAAACAGCACCTACCATTGTAAAGAGATGGCGTCTAATTTCTTGAACAAACCCAAAATCTCTCACAAAACAATCTTCAGTTTCTAAATGACACATAAACCCCAATAAACAACACATCACACTAATCCTAGCTAATTAAACCAAGAATTTTCAATCTCCCAATAACACAAAAATCCCAATAAACAACACATCACACTAATCCCAACTAATTAAACCAAGAAATCAGCTTTTCCTAGCAAATTGAACCAAGAAATCAGCTTTTCCTAGAAAATTAAACCAAAAAACCAAAAAATCTTCTTGAATCAACACCAACCATCGAATCATTCAATCTTCTTGAACCAGCACCAATCATCGAATCATTAAATCTCCCAATAACACCCCATAAACACACAAACCCCAATAAACAATACACTACTCTAATCCCAGCTAATTAAACCAAGAAACCACCTCTTATTCAGGCAGCAGCCATCTCTTCGCGATGGCGCCTAACTTCTTGTTTACCCATCCCCCGTTAATTATCGAACTTGCCGATTGTTTAGATCCCGGTTACAAGCGACGCACAAAACGTGTCTTGCGCTCGGTCGCGACTCCGAGGTGCAAATCGAGATGAAGTTCGGTTTCCGCAACGAATCGAGTTAGTTGTCTTTTGCCCTCCGCGGCGGTAACGTTGTTAACGTGCCCGGCTTGTGCGGAGCAGACTTAGAATGCGCCGGCGTGTACGTGAGCCCATGCCGTTCGCCTGGAAACGAGACATGACAAGCCTAGTCGTTGGAGCTGCGGAAGAATGGCGAAGAATGGCGAAGAAAGACATGAAGCTGGGAAGTGGGTTTTTGAAAGGATGTTTGGGAGATGTGTTCGATTTGATGGGGGTTGGTTGGAGAATTATAGACAGTTTGATGGAGGTTCATAGATAATTATGAGGTAAATGTTTAGCTAAATTGATAGTGTAAATGTTAAAGAATGATTATTATGGTAAGAAGTTAATCTATTAAGTGTGAAATAGGGTGGAAAATATAGGAAAAAGACATTCGATTTGATGGGGATTAGTTGGAAAATTTTTGACAGCTTGATGGAGGTTTCTAGAGGGTTGTGGGGAAAATGTTTAAATAAATTGATGGTGTAAACATTATAGAATGATTGTTATGATGATGATTAAGGCTGTTAAGCGTAGAATAGCGCGAGATATTTAAAAGGAAGAATATAGTTAACCCACATAAAATTATTTTGAAAATTTTTGACAGTTTGATGGAGGTTTGTAGGGGGTTGTAGGGTAAATGTTAGGTAAATTGATGATGTAAATGTAATAGAATGATTATTACGGACAGAAGTAAATCTACTTAGAGTGAAATATTTAGGGAGACGTGTTCAATTTAATGGGGGTTGGTTGGGAAATTTTTGATAGTTTGGTAGACGTTCTTAGATAATTACGGGTTAAATGTTTAGCTAAATTGATGGCGTGAACGTTATAGAATGATTATTATGGTCAGAAGTAAATCTATTTAGAGTGGAATATTTAGGGAGAAGATGTGTTCGATTTGATGGGGGTTGGTTGGAAAATTTTGACAGTCTGATAGACGTTTGTAGGTAATTCTGGGTCAAGCATTCAGCCAAACTGACGATGTAGACGTCATAGAATGATTGTTATGGTCAGAAATAAATCTACTAAGAGTAAAATTGGGTGGAATATTTATAAAGAAGTATATAGATAATTTTAAGGGTGGTATTTTGAAAACTTGGACCGTTTGATGGACGTTTTTAGATAATTCTGGGTCAAATATTCAGCTAAACTATCGCTGTAAACGTCACAGAGTGATTATTATGGTAAAAAATAAATCTACTGAGAGTGAAACTAGGTGGAATATTTATGAAGAAGGATATAGATAATTTTAATGACGGTATTTTGAAAATTTTGAGAATTCAATGCACGTTTGTATCTAATTTCAGGTAAATTCTATATACCTCACAGAATACTCCTCGCAAGCAACAAGTCAGCTAAACCAGACTAGAATATCCACAAACAAGAACACTCTCGTACATTCTCAATCCTCCTAAGACTCTCCTAAAAAACTCAAGATTCCTATTCCCTTCAAGTAAATCCCCGAAACGTCACGTGACAGGTTTTATTCTTGGTAATTGGCGGCTAACGAACGCACTGCACCGGACTATTTTACGGTTGCGCATTCCGATCGATCGATTTCAACGGCGAGCAGCGCGTTTTGCGGCCGTCATGCCGAAATGTTTGCCCGGGAAACAAGATCTTGATGATCCCGGGTTACTATCATCGCTCGTACGTGGCCGGTAATGACTGCCGCAGGGGATTCAACGTGGGAGTCGACTAATTTCAGCTTTTCCGCTCTGCACTCGCTTTGCCACTTTGATGGGCTGTCGGTTCGAGTGTGTGGAATTCGATGGGTTTTGTGGGATTGTATGGTTTTGTTGTGTTTGGTGGTTTTGCTGAAGTTTTGGGTATGGTGGTATTAATGGAGATTGAATGGAGAAATGATGGTTTTGGTGTTGTTAATGAAGATTGACTGGAGAAATGATGGTTTCGTTGGTTTTGGTGGAGTTATTGTATGGAGTTGTTAATGAAAATTGACTGGAGACTTTATTTACGGGTTTCTGTAGGATTTAGATGCTTACACCAGAGTATTGGGAAAGTAGTTGTTAGTAATAGAAGTGTTGTATATTGCATTGATGACGGCAGTGATGATTTTGGTTTTATAGGGAGAAGGGTGTAGATATTGAGTTTTGGGGAAATATGATTGTGTGATGAGGTATTATTAGTAATGAGTTATGAAGTATATAATGAATGAATGAATGTTACAATGACGTGATTTCGTTCTTGTTGTGATAAATCATGATACTGATCTGTAGAGGTATTTCAAATTAGTTTGTGATGGAATCGTTGAATCCACTGATTGTGTCAGTTGCAGGGAACTTGGTGCTCGTGACGTCATGGGGCGGAGCCAGTCGCTCCGGCAGCTCCAATCGCGAGGTCGGAAACGCCTCTCGCACTCTTCGCCGCGCGACGCGGTTGGTGGGCGCCAGCGTCTCAGGGAATCGGGCGCGCGCCTTGGAATCTGACCCGTCAGGCGCGAGTGCCAGGTTCCCTGCAGCGGACGATATAGAACGGAAAAACGATCTTTGCAATCGGTGCCAAAGGTCTTAAAGGGTTAATAATTGCAAGAAGACGTCAGGAATGACGTTTCGTATTTTTAATGTTAATTGCCAGCATCCTAGTAAGATTAAAGAGTCCAGTGGGATTTAGAAAATTGCTACTTACGGATTCATGAGAATTAACGTTCAATTGTAGCAGACACTCACCTGAAAAATGAAACCAATGTCAGTAAGTATTCAATTTAGCCAGCATTAAACATTAAAAATTCAGAAGTGCATCGCATGTAATTTTTGAAAATGATTAACGGTTTGTTATAATTTGAAATATTGCGTTGGTTGTAACCTAGTATACTACAGTAAGCAGTATTTTCTTCTCTTTTGTGCACTCGGTGTATTTACCATGACAGGGCCACCCGGTAGAACTTTGAATTCACGAGTACCCTCATCTTCCAGTTCAATTCTATTCAAATATAATTTCAAACGTCGTACCGTGGATTTATATGAAATTAGTGACGTATTTAACAGTTCATCGAGAAATATCAGAAATGTAATTACTCTGATGGAATTATTTAGCGAATTGTATGGAGCCCTGTGAATAAGGTCTCTAATCAATTTTATTTTATAATTTAATAATAATATTTATAATCATATGATATATATAAATAAAATTATAATAACTAATAAATTAAAAAAATATAGTAATATGTAATGGTTATTTTATTTAAATCGAGATACATAATATAATATAAATATAAAAATATATTACATATAGTTAAACGTTATAAATAGTTGAAAAAGAAATATGATTTCATCTTGATATAAATAAATGTAAATTATTGTACTTCCATATTTAATCACTAATAAATTGCATTATATTATTTTATAAATTCAGCTTTTGCTATATTCATTTTTCATTAATAAAATAAATCCTTAAATGTTATTAAATCAAAATATAAATTAAATTTCTTATATACTCATTTCTCATTAATAGAAAATAATCCCCAACAAACTCCATTACACTAATTAACAAATTAAATGTTCCATATACTCATTTTCCATTAGTAAAATAAATCCTTAAATTTTATCAACCCAAAACATAAATCAAATTCTTTATATACACATTTCTCATTAACCGAAAACACTCCTCAACAAACTCCATTACACTAATCAACAAATTAAATATTTCACATACTCATTTTCCCTTAACAACATAAATCCTCAAATTCCATCACCCCAAAACACTAAATTTCCACCAGCAACCCTACTCTTAAACCGTAGAATCCATTGCACAGAAGTTCCTTCATTCAAACCGATAGATTTCTAAAATACCCAACCAAAAGGGCTTCCCCATTCCCCCTTTCCTAATAACCTTACGAGCGCGGCATTCTGGGAAACACAGTGCCATTAAAACGGCAAAGCCGCTCCATTCGTCGCCGCGTTAAAGCCGCTTGAAATTTATATTTGGATCCCCATCCGATAATTATGTCTCTTTCATCGCGCGAGATACTTTATATTTCCCGCGGCCATTGTCCCGAGGAGTTATGAAAGTCTAAAGCCTCCGTCGCGAACTTGTTCTTGCACTTTTTTCCCCGCTCGGCCCTTTATCCGCTCTCCTCCTTCTTTGTTTCTTCTCGTTGATCCGGCATCGCGACACATTATTCCTCCGCCGGCAGTTAAAACCCCGAAACTCGCGGCGCGGTGAGTTATCGTCGGCTGTGGAACCGAGCAATGGCCGATTTGGACGTTTTATACGCGAAAGTCAGCTACGAAAATTTTGATTATGCTGTGAGAGGTTTGAGAATTGAGAATGTTGGATTTGTGGGGAATAAGAAGACAGTTGTTTGTTTTTGTGATGGTTGAAAGACGAAGCAATGGCCGATTTGGACGTTTTAAAGGCGAAAGTCAGGTACGAAAATTTTGGTTAAGCTCTGGGATATTATTATTTATTTAATCATTTATCTATGTATTTTCATTTATTTATTTATTTATGTACGTATTTTCAAAAATTGATTGATTGACTGATTGATTCATGAATTTATTTATTGATGGATGGATTTATTGATTAATTGATTGATTGATTGATTGATTGATTGATTGATTGATTGATTCATTCATTCATCGATCGATTGATTGATTGATTCATTCATTCATTCATTGATTCATTCATTCATTAATTGTTTGATTGATTGATGGATTTATTGATTGATTGATGGATTGATGGATTGATTGATTGACTGATGGATTTATTAATTGATTGAGTGATTAACTGATTGTTTGAGAATTGAGATAGTTGGATATGTGGGGAATAAGAAAACAATTGTTTGTTTTTGTGATGATTGAAGGACTAAGAAATAATAAAGGAGAAAATAAATAAGGAAAAGTCTTTATACGAATTAGAAGTTTAGTCTGAAGAATGAATTGAATGTGAAATAATGAGCCAATTGAAATGAGAAATAATGAACCAATTGTTTGTTTTTGTGATTGGTTAGAAGATTAAAAAATAATAAAGAAGAAAATAAATAAGGAAAAGTCTTCCAGGGATTACAAGTTTAGTCTTCGACTAGATATTTATTTACTTAAAGATAATAAAGAACAAAATAAATGAAGAAAAGTATTCCAAAGAACTAGAAGTTTAGTTTTCGACATGACATTTACAGCCTGAAAAATACTAAAGAAGAAAATAAATAAAGAAAAGTCTTCCAAGGATTAGAAGTTAAGTATATAAATACCAAGTTTCATACTTTTACTGCGTTAAATCAAGTGACTGAAAGAATTTCCTCCAAGAGGAACGTTTCTCCGTTCTATATCGTCCGCTGCAGGGAACCTGGCACTCGCGTCTGACTGGTCAGATTCCAAGGCGCGCAGCCGATTGGTTGAGACGCTGGCGCCCACCAACCGCGTCGCGCGGCGAAGAGTGGGAGAGGCGTTTCCGGCCTCGCGATTGGAGCTACCGGAGCGACTGGCTCCGCCCCATGACGTCACGAGCGCCAGGTTCCCAGCAACGGACGGTAGACACTGCAGTGCAAAGGAAACTGAAACGTTTTCATTTCCTCGTTCTATAATATACAAACGGAAAGGAGGAACACCGTCGTTCGATGATCAGACTCTCGTCATTATATTAAAAAATAATTAGCAACTAACAATCAACTGGCGCGTTCGGATTGGGCCGACCCCCGCCGAGTAATTAATCGCTAGATTCCGTCAAAGGGAATGCCGACCTCGACCAGCGTTCGTCGCTGGTCGTGTCACGTGAACATTCGCAATCGGCCGAGGCGCTCGCGCCTACCAATCGCGTCGCACGAACAGTGGGGAGAGGCGTCTCCAAACTCGCCATTGGAGCTCTCTGCGACTGTCTCCGCCCCGCGACGTCACGAGCGCCAAGTTCCCTGCAACTGACACAATCAGTGGATTCAACGATTCCATCGGAAACTAATTTGAAATACTTCTACAGATCAGTATCATGATTTATCACAACAAGAGAACTGCCTCCAACCTCGGGTTCGTTCCTCCCTCGATCCGCATGTAAGAGCTACTTCCGAGAGTTCCGCCACGCGGACACGGTGCAATCGCCTCGTGCTCGTTCGAGGCAGCTCATACAGGGCACGAGTCAAAGAACGAACAAATTACTCGATGTCCACAATCGGGAAACAAGGGAGCGACGCGCGCGCAGGCAGGGGAGCGGAGAAAAAAAAGGGAAATAAAAGGGTGATGCGGCCAGACGATCGTGTCCCGCATCCGGCCGGCGAACAATGCATTAGCGTGTCTCAGTACCGAATGCAACGCGCCAATTAGAACGGGCGCTCGGTTCATTGTGCCCCCTTTATTCTCCTTAAATCATCTATTTCGCCGGTTGATCAGCGCGCACGATGAATACCGTAGGAGACTTTTGTTCAAAAGAATCCCCGTTACTCCGCCGGTAACGCGGTTAATCGATTAATTAATGCCCGCCAAGGGGGAACGCTAAAAATGCGCTCCTGGAGAGTGAATTTCGATTCCGTGCGCGGAATATTCCGCGGGCAGCGTCCCTAGGTTGTTATCGTCCGCTAAAATGTGGAAATTAAAATTCTGGATCCGATTTCGAGGCGCGCGCGCGCTCATCTGCATTTCAGGCGCGAGCTACTTCGATTTTTTCCGCATGGCGAGCAAGCTCCTTAAGCTCGGCAGTGTTATCGCAGCGAAAGTCATTTCACGAAGATGGTAGCGGCCGATGATGTTCAAATCCGGACTCTTTTTTATGCGGCGCGCTTGTTGAAAATTTCACGGGACGTGATGAGAGAGTTTTATTTCAATTTCGCCGGAAGTAGATTCTCTGGGCAAATGTTCAGGCACGGAGGATTACGTTGCTTTATGGACTGCGACGGTTTTTGGACTGCAGTGTTTGCTCGATGGACGATGGAACGGTTTTAAGTACTTAATGTAATTAGTCGAGTTAATTAGTTGCAGTGACTTTAGCGTTACCTCGTCGAATGTAGTGTCAGTGAGTTGTTGGGATCGCGCTGATTAAAATGAGCCCAAACACGGTGGGGATCGGACTAGTTTTAGGAATTTAGTGTTATTTTTGGAACTAAAGGCTAGTTTACATGAAGCAGGTGAAGGTAGACCGATCTACGTGGTGTTTGGGCTCGTTTTAATCAGGGGAATTTCAGTGAATCAGTGGTACAACATTTGAGAAGGTAAGATCGATATGACTGAACGTGAAATTTTCATCACTGTATGATTGCCGTTTATCTTCGCGACACTTTATTAAATTTTATCTGTTTCCCTTATGTGTTTTCTGTCCCTATGTCAGTGAATTTCCGAGATTGCGCTGATTAAAATGAGCCCAAACACGATGGGAATCGGACTAGTTTATCGACTTCAACGTAATTTTCGAAACTAAGGGTTCGTTCCCACCAAATCAGTAAAACTACTCCGATTCCCACCGTGTTTAGACTCATTTCACTCAGCACAATCTCGCCAACCCACATTCGATGAACAATCATCAAAATCAAACTCCAGTTTCCCTCATCCGTTCACAAAGTCTCGCTCCAGCCACTCAAATCCCACTCATTCCACTCCATTAAACCACACTCCACCCCCAAACACCCTTCACTCCAAAACATTAAGAAACCTCCTCTACAAACAACATCCAACACCCTTCGACCAATCCGAAAATCACGCGGCCGTCTCGTTCGCTCCCCGGAGACGTGGGACGCTAACGAGGGAAAACTCCATCTCGCGAAGTCGCCTCGCGTAGCGGCGCATCGCCGGTACACGTCGTTCATTTTAAATTCCACGCTTGGAACTCCGGGCGCAAAGCGTCCGGCGGCGAGCCGCCGCCAGCTGCCAACGGACGCTCGGTACGTGAGTCATTTCTAATTCACCAGCTGATCGGGGCTCGGAGGTCAGAGCTCGATTCGTCGGCTGAAAGATGGCGGAGGGATTAGGCGGGACGAGATGACGCCGGGAAAAAGAGAGCGGCCGGATGCAGAGAGGATCAAACGGGATACGTGACGTTACACCCGCGTGTCCGCGTCTCTCTCTCTGTGTGTGTGTGTGTGTGTGTGTGTGTGTGTGTGTGTGTGTGTAACGAGCTCGCGCGAAATCCGCAATCGTGTTCTGATTCGAGTATTTGCGCCGGAGCTGCGACGGCCCTCGGAAAAGAATAATGAGGGTGGCAAAGGCTCCGCATAACGGGATCCCCGAATCTATCTCGTGAATCGCCGGGTTGCCAGCTCGGGAACTCGAGGATCTCGGCCGATTACGAAATTAAATGATTATCGGTCGATGGAGCGGAGAGAGGGCATCTTTTGATGGGAGTTTCTGTGGAGTGTAACTGTTTACGGAGGGTAGTTAGGGGGTAGATTGAGGTGGTGGAACTTGGGTTTGGGTGATTTGGAACGAAGTTATTGGGAGGTTTGAGGGGTGTGATGTGAGGGAGTTGGTGTGGTGACTGTGGAAGTGAATGGAATTGGTGGTGGAATTGGTCATGGAACTTTGGAAGAGTTTGGGGAGATGTGTGGAGATGTGTGGAGATGTGTGGAGATGTGTGGAGATGTGTGGAGATGTGTGGAGGTGTGTGGAGACGTGTGGAGGTGTGTGGACATGTGTGGAGGTGTGTGGAGATGTGTGGAGGTGTGTGGAGATGTGTGGAGGTGTGTGGAGATGTGTGGAGGTGTGTGCAGATGTGTGGAGGTGTGTGCAGATGTGTGGAGGTGTGTGGAGATGTGTGGAGGTGTGTGGAGATGTGTGAAGCTGTATGAAACTGTATGAAACTATATATAAAACTTAATAAAACTATATTAAACGATATATGAACCTTAATAGAATTATAGGAAACTATATAAAACTATATGAAACTATATAAAACTATATAAAACTATATAAAACTATATCAAAAAATATATGAATCTTAATAAAACCATATGAAACAATATCAAGCAATACATGAATCTCAATAAAACTATAGGAAACTATATGAAACTATATAAAACAATACATGAAACTTAATAAAACTATACAAAACTACACAACACTATACAAAACTATACAAAACCATACAAAACTGAATAATTTAAAAAACAATATTCACTGCAAAATTAGAAAACTATTATTCCCTGTCGTGTCATGACGAGTATACTCGTCAGGGAGGAGTTGCAGGATTTTGTGTCATGACGAGTATACTCGTCATGGTAAAAAGTAGTGACCACTGACTATTTAAATTGCAATTTCTATGAAAAGCCAAAGTTCACTACTTTCTACCACGAGTATACTCGTCATGACAAAATCCTGTATCTTCCCCACGACGAGTATACTCGTTGAACACAGTGAACTAGTTAAGCCAAGAGTGAACGCACGTAAAAGAATCCTCGCGAAGCGTATCTCTATGGATTTCCCCAGAGTCATAAACGCGAGGACTTAGCTTACAAGCTAATATAATACTTTTTATTTTATTACCTGGAACATTGGTGTCTCGCGACTATCCATTAAAGAGAAAGCGACTGATACGTCTCTTGACTCTTTTCAAGAGAGGCGTATTTATTAAACAGGACACTGAAAAGTTTCCCTGCCGTTACGTCTTACGGGAAAAGTCTCTCCGAGACAACTGTCGAGCCGAGTTTCTTTCGAGTAATGAGTGAAAGATAAAATATTTCGTGCAATGAGTAGAGGATAACGAATACAAATTGCGTGTATTAACGAAGAGGTAATGATAATGAATAACAATAAGTATAAAAATGATAATTAAAACGTTAGTTGAGGGATGATAATAAAAGCAGTGACGATGAATGATCCCCACAAGTTTTCATCATTTATTATCACTGCTTTTATTATCTCTTTACTAACTTTTTTATTGTCATTTTTATTCTTATTATTTCTTTACTCATTTCTTCACTATTCTTTTTATTTTTGTTATTATTATTTCTTTGAAATTATTTCTGTAGGAATAATAATAGTAATAATAATAATAATAATAACAGAAGTAATAATAAATTATGAAAACTCAAGAGTAATCATTAATTATCACTGCAATTATTATTCCTTTACTACTTTCCTTACTATCCTTTTTATTTCTATTATTATTTCTTTACTGATTTTTCTATCATTCTTTTCACTTTCTAATGAAACAACAATAATAATAATAAACAATGAAACTTTAGGGTAATCATTCATTATCGCTGCAATCATTTCTTCACTAATTTCCCATATTACCTTCTTCATCATCCCTTACCATTATTCCCCCAGAAATGAAAATTCTATTCCTCCCACCTCAAACTCTAACCATTTCCACAAAAACCATTCGAACCGTCAGATCGGCATTTCTTCCTTCAACAAAAATATTTATCGAAGGGAGTTCCTCTAATAAGAATTCCCCTCGGAATACTTAAACAGCCGAGAAGTTTATTTCGCAGCAATCGCGCCGGTTGAATTAATGAACCGGCCGGTTGCATCGTTCCTTGAAACGAAAAATTTACCGCTCCCGGAAAAAGTGTAGCGCGAGACGTGAAGTTCAATCTAAATTCATTCGATCCGACGCGCGCTTTCCCGGAGTTTCCTCCCAGACTTCTTCTATGAACTTCTTTAACAGCGGAAAAAGAACGTGCCGGGCTCCAATGAAATTACAAATTGTTCTTTGACGAGGCGAAATGAAAGATATTCGGCACGTGGCCCGGGAACGCCGGCCGACTCTCGCTCCCCGCCCGATCGTGAATCACCGCGGCTACATTTTATGCACTGATAATTTATTGCGCTCCTCCGTAATGTCATGATTTAGCTTTTATTAGTCGGAATGACTTAGTTTTGTGCGGCCCGCGTTACGAATGAAACGTCGCCAGAGGACATAACCTCGAAATTCCGGTATTCGCGGTATGGAAATTGAAGGTTAGGTGTCGTTAAGTAATGATTTTCGTATGAAATGATTTTCATTTGAAAAATACAAATTCTGCGCGAGCGAATCATATTTTTCTTTTTAAGAAGTTGCCGAGTTTCGTTCATAAAATGGCCACCCGAGGACATAACCTCGAAATTCCAACTATTCAGACAATGAAAATTGGAGGTTATTAATTGCTAAGCAGTCCCTGTTTGAAAAAAATCATTTTCATCTGAGAAATTCAAATCTTCCGTAAGAAAACTCCATTTCTCCATTTACACACCGTCGGAATTGAATCGCGAAATACCCATTGTCACCTAAAAAACATCATAACACCCCCATAACGCAAACAAAAATACAACCGCCGTATATTCAGCAGTATACCTGACAACTTTCGTTGGAAACATTTCGTTGTATCACTCGTATTTCTCGAGTTATCGAGTTTCCTCCGGCGAGCGGCCATCTTGTCGCACTGTGCGCCTCGTTCTTTTACGAAACTGTTTTATCCTTATCTCGAACAGTCGTAACGTGGACTATTTATTATTTATTATGTAATGAATATACTTATTATTTATTGTGTGAACTATTTATTATTTATTATATAATCAATATTATATATTTGAATATTTATCATTCAATTAAACCAGATTCTTATACGTCGTTGTTGCAACGCGACACACAGAGAGGTTTTATGGCAAAGCTAATCGCGCTGCGAAATTTATTGTCTGATCTGGGAGTTGTAAATCTTCCGAGCTTTAGGAATTTTAACCCTTTGCACTCGAGAGGTCACTGCGTGATTCGATACAACAGAACTATGAAGTTGAATATTTAATATTTCAAATTGAAATACTTAGTTTTATTTAAATATGAAAATATTTACTACAATAACAGTTTATGACGAGATATAGGTCATATCGTTTGAAACTAATTTAACGATAATTCATAGATAAATTAAGCAACAGGGGTGTTTTATTTCTGTTGCTTAATTTATCTATGAATTATCGTTAAAAAGTGTTTTATTTCTGTTGCTTAATTTATTTATGAATTATCGTTAAGAAGTGTTTTATTTCTGTTGCTTAATGTATCTACGAATTATCGCTAAATTAGTTTCAAACGATATGACCTATATCTCGTCAGAAAATGTTGAATATTCCAAAGGGTTAACAGATTCGAGGGAAGCGGTCCGTTTGCCTGCGAGCTTCCGAGCTTTTCTACCCCTTGAGTGGATTTGCTTAATACCTTTTCTTTCGTTTCCAGGATCAGATCTGTCCTGAGATAATTAGTGGTCACTGATGCCGCTTAATGCGGTGATTTGTATCATTTGTGATCTATAGAGTTCGTTAGTTCTGGTGGAAGCGCTTGAAATTAGGAATATTGAGTAATAAATTGTACACGATTGTATTAATTAATGAAGAGTACTTTGTGAATGAGAATTTACTGGATATTTACTGATTTCCATTTCTTTTAGTTGATACGAAAGAATTCAATTATCTTTCATTCCCATAAGATATCCAGATCATGCACGACTTAAATATCTAACGGCCACTCTTAACGCGATTTGTTATCACAATCGGGACGAAGCGACGAAACCCGGTAATTAACAGCAACTTACAAACGTAATAAACGTCGCCGCGCCCGATTCAAATACGAATTCAGACTATTAGGCGAGAGCATAAATTCTGTTCGCTTTAGCTGACGCCGCGCTCGAATTGCCGCCCCGTCTCCATTTGCCCGGGTAATTGAAGGAATTCCGATTGTCGGCCGTATTAAAGCGATAGCCGGGAAAGCCGCGTTCCTTTCGCTCTTTACTTTCGTTCCGCCGCCGCGCCACGGGGAATACATTCCCATTGATATCCCACGAAACCGACGGGAACGCGTACACACGGTTAACCCTTCGCCGATGTTTTTCATTACGAACACCGTTCGCGCAATTTTTACTCGCGTCGAATAGAATACCCGATAACGACTGCTAGTAGCAATTTTTATTCTATTGTTTATTAAGGCTAGGTTTGCACGTTTGTTCTACGGTTTAGACTATTGTTAGTGAACTGTGTACTCGTCTATAGAAATCGGGAACATTATAGCTTTGAACAGAGTATTCGCATAATTGCGAATCGAAGGCGAGAAGTAGTAGGAAATAATCTTTAGAAAATTCAATGCCTGTGGGATTCATGGGTTTTGTTGATGTAGTGTTAATGAGTGCACTTTTACCTTTCCAACGACACCGAAGGCGACACGGAATTCCACTAAATAAGTCTGAAAATAGAGAATTACGTGCGATGCAAAATTGCGGCACCGCGAGCAATGTTGCATGAAATCAATGTGGCTATTGCAATTATGAATAGTATCATTCAATCATCATTCTATATTAAAGAGCACACTTTTACCTTTCCAACGACACCGAAAGCGACGCAAATTCCACTAAATAAGTCTCAAAACGGAGAATCACGTGCGATGCGAAATTGCGGCATCGCGAACGATGACGCATGAAATCGCTGTAGATATTGCAATTATGAATAGTATCATTCAATTATTATTCTATATTAAAGAGCACACTTTTACCTCTCCAACGACACCGAAAGCGACGCAGAGTTCCACTAAATAGATCTCGAAATGGAAAATCCCGTACCGATGCGAGGCAACATTCGTCTAAAAACGCAAGAATGCATCGCAACGCGCATGCCCGTGAACATATTGTTTTCTACGTTTCTAATGAACGATGCGTGCGCGGTAAACTTTCAATTTTTCTACAAGCTAATACAGTAATTACATCAGTTTTCCGACGCGTACTCTCGCTTTCCATTGCTAATTGCCTGTTGCTCGCGCGCTCGGCTCTCGGTGGCAACCGCTTAAGCAAAATGCGGCGCACGCACCTTTCGTCTTGGATTAATTGCTCGCTAAACGCTACACGCTATGCGCTACTTTATTTTCTTACACGGACCGAGCATTTCTCGAAGGCACGATAAAGTTTTCTATTCTCCTCGGATTATGAATCGCTGCGAGCGTCGTGTGGTAGTAAATAATTTTATGTGAAGCTTTTTCGTGGGGTAACCATTATCTTTATGATATGTATAATTGAACGAGGTAGGCTTAATTAATTGCGAGTAATTGTTAATTATAAATTGAAGTTAAATAACTGAACTAGATAGATTTTAATAATTCTAATATAATAATAAATAACAATATATCCAATTTATATAATGATAATAATAATAATAATAATAATAATAATAATAATATAAATATATATAATAATACACAATAAAATCTAATTATGAATAAATCAATGAATCAATGAATCAATGAATCAATGCATCAATGCATCAATGCATCAATGAATGAATGAATCAATGAATCAATGAAACAATGAATGAATGAATGAATCAATCAATCAATCAATGAATCAATGAATCAATGAATCAATCAATCATTCAATCAATAAGTAAATTTTTTAAAATACACAGATAAATAAATAAATGAAAGTATATAGATAAATGAATAGATAAACAATAGACAAATGTATACATAAATAAGTAGGTGGATAATTAAAGTTCGAACCGATCAGAAATACAACAAACACTAACAATCAGCGATCCAAAGGTCACCAGAGCAAACGGACAACAGTAAAAACCCTTAAAATCGAGTCATTCAACCGTGTAACTTTTAATTTCCTCGCTCGAACCGTTCCGATAGTATTACACGTGGCCGTGTTCCTCGAGGCGGCGAATTTCCGCCGGAATTTCCGTAAAACGGGCGCAGTTTATTCACGATATTTTGATTCCGCCGTGCGGGAAATGTTGTGCTGTGCACAGCCTCTTTATTTGCACGCAGCTGATTGTGCCAAATATTTGGCGGCAAAACGTTCCGGGCGTTCGATAGAATTTCTTTCGCTCCGTTTTCCGTCGTTCCGTTCTATCACGGCTATCGAGGGAAACGGCGGCGCCCCTTCCGACGATAAATTCGTTCGACGTGGAGGAACGGGCGAGCCGATGCGCCGCTCGCGATTCAACGTGAACGTATCGCGACCTGTATTTCTTCAAATATCCACCCTTTTTCTCTATTCCCGTGTTTTCGCGTGTACCCACGGCGACGTGCAAACGGACCGTGCTGCACGTACTCCGAGCACAATGCGCTCAGTTGGAGAATCCCGGGATAGACGTTCGATGCTCGAAGAAAGTGTACGTTGCACGATGCAAACGTACTGTAGTTGCAGGGAACTTGGCGCTCGCGACGTCATGGGGCGGAGTCAGTCGCTCCGACAGCTCCAATCGCGAGTCCGGAGACGCCTCTCCCACTCTTCGCCGCGCGACGCGGTTGGTGGGCGCCAGCGCCTCAGCCAATCGGCCGCGCGCCTTGGAATCTGACCAGTCAGACGCGAGTGCCAGGTTCCCTGCAGCGGACAATATAGAACGGAGAAACGTTCCTCTTGGAGGAAATTCTTTCAGTCACTTGATTTAACGCAGTAAAAGTATGAAACTTGGTATTTATATACTTAACTTTTAATCCTTGGAAGACTTTTCTTTATTTATTTTCTTCTTTAGTATT
Source organism: Nomia melanderi (assembly GCF_051020985.1). Lineage (NCBI taxonomy): Eukaryota > Metazoa > Arthropoda > Insecta > Hymenoptera > Halictidae > Nomia > Nomia melanderi. The sequence goes on along the minus strand of NC_134999.1, from coordinate 24,030,483 downwards.
TTTCAGGCTGTAAATATCATGTCGGAAACTAAACTTCTAGTTCTTTAAGTAAATAAATATCTAGTCGAAGACTAAACTTCTAATCCTTGGAAGACTTTTCCATATTTATTTTCTTCTTTATTATTTTTTAATCTATAAATATCACATCGAAGACTAAACTTCTAGTTCTTCTACAATCCAAAAGTCTACAATCTAACATTTTACACTCGAGAGGTGACTCTCAGTCACTTGATTTAACGCAGTAAAACTATAAAACTTGATATTTAATATTGAACAATTTAACATTAAAAAACTTCGTTTCTCAATTTATTCGTAGACTTCTCTTTGCATTCATTTCAAAAGACGTCTTTGACTAGTTTGGAAATGTTTTTAACGAGATGCTTAGTCGCGTGAGAGATGGCTTACGACAATCAAGGATTAACGAAATGAAAATTTAGTGAGGCACGTCCGAACATTCACAGCAGTCGCGATGCGCGTTTGAGTCGAATTTCCCCGAAATCGAAAGTGACATCGAGGAAAAGAATGGACTCGATTGAATCGATGCAACACGCCCAATCCTTTCAGCGACCGGCCAGCGGTCGATCGAGCGAAATTTCGCTCGTAGTTTTCCAAGGTGGCCGCGACCGAGGTTGACAATGATGGATCCCGGTCTCCTTTGTTTCCAGGCGCTATTACATTTTACAATTCAAGCAGGACGATGCTACTGCCATTTACAAGGTGTCCGGTGTCGGAACAACAACGGCAATTGTATAATTCGTCCAGTGAACCCGCGCCGACACGCGCCGCGCGCGATCCGGAGACTGCTGCGCGGTCGTTTATTATATTTTAGTTAGAATTTAATTATTATTGTATTCTAGTTACAATTTAATTATTATTATATTCTAGTCACAGTTACTATAATAATCTAATAATTAATTGTAATAGTAATTCATTGTAATTGAAAATTTGTTTCAATTTTATTGGGATCATTAATTTAATTATTATTATATTTTAGATACAATTACTATATAATAATTTAATAATCAATTGTAATACTAATCAACTGTAATTGAAAATTTATTTCAACGTTATTAGGATCATTAATTTAATTATTATTATGTTTTAGTTATAATTACTATATAATAATTCAATAATCAATTGTAATACTAATCAATTATAATTGAAAATTTATTTCAATCTTATTAGGATCATTAACTTCATTACTATTACATCTTAGTTACAATTACTATATAATAATTTTATAATCAATTGTAATTAAAAATTTATTTCAATCTTATGAAGATCATAAACTTAATTATTATTATTATATCTCAGTTACAATTACCATATAATAATTCAATAATGAATTGCAATTAAAAATTTATTTCAATCTTATTAGGATCATTTTTTTCATATCTTCCTTCTAAAATTGATTAATGTTATTGTACGTTCTAATATTAGGTGGTCTGCAAGCTATCATGCCATACTGATTGCTCGGAGTTTACGAAGAGAAAGTTGCGCTCGACAAATCGCCTTGTTCCTGGAAAAGTGCATCAAGGATTCAAACAGTGGATGATACGTTCTGATATGTCCTAAGTGATTAATACCGAATGTTGTTTCGAACACATTTATTACAGGTAACCTGGACTCCAGAAAAATGAACTGTCGGAGTTGCTCGCTTACGATACGCAGGAACACAATTATTACGATTAGTATGAGTCACAATCCGAGCGGAGTACACTGTACTACACCATGACTTATATGAGTAATAAGTAACTAAGGTTTTTCTCAGGGGTAGTGGATTGCTGAGATTCTGCTGATTAAAATGAGCCCAAACACGGTGGGAATCGGACTAGTTTTTCGATTTCATGAGAACTAGTCTTTAGTTTCGGAAATTACATTAAATTCCTGAAACTAGTCCGATCCCCACCGTGTTTGGGCTCATTTTAATCAGCGCGATCTCAGGAATCCACTGACACTGCAATAATGACACAAATCATCACACAATCAGAAATCATGCAATGATGCTAAGTGATTAATACCGAACGTTTCGAACACATTTATTATAGGTAACCTGGACTCCAGAAAAATGAACTGTCAGAGTTGCTCGCTTACGATACGCAGGAACACAATTATTACGATTAGTACAAGTCAGAGTCCGAGCAGAGTACATTGTATAACGCCACGGGCCGAGTTATATGAATAATAAGCGGCCATTGTCATGAACCGAGCCGGGCTATCTTGATCGAACACGTTAATGCAGCAATCCTTTAACGCTAGCATGCAGGGCATTACTTTGTGCAGCTGATAAAATTCCATTTTTGTCTGTGTTTTAACGGTTCGCACGCGAGAGCTGGTTTTTAGTCGGTCAACTCAGCAGATTGTGAAATTTGGGAGTCGATAGAAACATTTTGTACGATGAACGTGTGAATATCGGAAGACGATTTTAGTCTCGTTGCTTGTTGTTTGTGTTGCTTATGGAAAATGTTGGTAGTTTATACAGGGTGGAAATTATAAATACAGTCGAATATCTCCGAAAACATTGATTCCATTAAAATCGACGAAAGTATCGAATATTGTTTACTCCACCGAAACTGACAGATATCGGGAAATACCAGATAAATAATATTTATTTCATGAAGATTGACAAGCTGACGATAATTCTAAATATCATTTATTCCATAAAAATAAGCAAACACCTAGAAATATCGAATATTCCATTAAAATCGACAGAAGTATGAAATATTATTTATTCCACTAAATCTGAGGAAAATCAAATCAAATACTATTTACCGACAAACAAACAATAGCACAAAATATTATTCATTCCCTTAAAACCCCAACAAACCACGGAAAACTCGACGAAACCGCGAAAGCCGACATAACGCGCATGAAACTGATATCCGTCAGAGTTCCGAAGACGAAAGCATCGAATACTCCATCGAGTGTTCACCTTGTACAATAAAGAGTCGAACGCCGAACTCAGAAACGCGAAGTTTGACGGTGGAAATTGAACGAGCGTGATTCCCGGCACCGAGAGCGTGGGAACGAAGATTTACCGAGCCTTTCCGACAAGCGACAAATGCCCAAGGGAAACAACAGGCGGACTCTAAATGTTCCCCTCGATATTAAAAGTTTTAGTGCGCTCGTAAAGATCGAGTTTACGGCTGGGAGTTATTCCTTCGAGTTTATCGCTCGAATTTTTGGTGATGCCAGCAGCAATGCTGGCGCTCTAAGTATATCCGTGGAACTTCGAATTGCCCGGCGAATAATCGAAATAACCAATAATGCAATCTTCACGAGCTATCTGGAGACTCGAGTCGAACTGCAGCTGTTACTTACTGAAACAATCGAGTCAATCGAGTTGAGTCGCCTCAGAATTTATATTAAGGAACGTGTTGTCAACTATCGCGCTGAGTGGCGGGAAGTTGACTGCTCCACTGGATCGTGGCGAGTTGACTGTGCCACTGACTAGTGCGAAGTGTTGAAATGTACTATGCGACACTTTGGTTCACTCCGATCAGAGCGTCTTTGCTTTTGCTACAAAATACCAGTTAACGCCCTCTAACCGCCCCTTTTCGAGCGGGGAGAGGGCAGAATACGAGTACAGGGTTTCTCGAAGTTCCGATGGGACGCGGAGATTTCCTTCGGGCCGACTCTCGCCTGGAAGGGCCGTTATGCACGTGTTCTGGCCGACCCTTCGGAAAATCCGAGACTGCGACCTGCTCGGCCATTAAGACGAACGAAACGAAATTCTAAAGCTAGGTTCGGTTAAATTTTACAGTTTCCGAGTTAACCGAGTAGAAGAGGAAGCGATTTGCTTGTGGAATTGACTCGATAGTATAGTCTGACGAAGGCAGGGAATTGATACAGTGGAAGCCAGATAGATACTTTGATGAAAATCGAGGGTAAAAGTGCAAGGAATGCACGTGTCAAATGTAAACGTGCAATGAAGGGAATTTCGAGCGGAATTATTTTGGTTTTACTTTGTTAAATGTAGGACCGATGGAATGGTGAAAATCTGCTGATTAAAATGAGTCCAAACACGACGTACATCAGACTAGGTTTACTAGGTTAATGTAATCAACGAAACTAAAGGCTTGTTTCTATGAAATGGATGAAAGTAGGCCGATTTACGTCGTGTTTGGATTCATTTTAATTAGAAGAATGTCAACAATGCGTTGGTACTACGACTGAGAAGATAAATTACGGAAATTGTTAATTAAACATATGCAATAAAGAAAATTTTAATTGAGATATTTTTAGCATTACTTTCTCAAATGTAGTACCGACGGTATTTAGTAAATGTAACGACGGGATTTTGAGATGCTCCCGGTTAAAGTGAGTCCAAACACGACGTAAATCGGTCTAGTTTCACGATTCATGGAAACGAGCCTTTAGTTTCGAAAATTGCGTTCAATTCGTAAAACTACTCCGTTCCCACCGTGTTTGGACTCATTTTAATCAGCACGATCTCAGGAATCCACTGACACCACGTTCGAAGAAATAAAATTGAAATTCATAATATCAATAACATTAATAACATCAGTTCCATTAATTTCGATCTTACTTCCTCAAACATAGTGCTCAAAGTTTATACGTTTCATGCATGTCTTCGTGTCGTACGCATTCTCTGCAATCCTGCACTCCCGAATTTCCTATAAATTATTAAAATCCGCAGTATAGTAACAACGGAACGGACTATCCGACGTTCCTATGATAGAAAGCGGGCACGGGAAGCGTGGAAAATGCACGGCGCGCTTCCCTTACGCAACTCGACGTTTCGCTCTGTTCTAACGCTTTCACTGGGACAGTGATGTACAGGGTGAGGCATTCGAAACAGGACACCCGAATAACTCGCTTGTAATATTTCCTCGTTCAACTATCAGATGCGTCCTTCCTCGACTGTAGTTTGAATTATACACGTAGTATCTGCTAACTTCAACGAACCAATAATCACTTTAAAATGAACGTCTACACCTGTTCGTAAAAGTCTCGATTCCTTACTAAATAAATCATCATGGCTTTCCCAATGAGATACAAACAGTTAAAGTTTGTGTAATGTAATTATTAATTATAATAATTGTAATTATTATTTATAAAACGTGCGAAGGTTGACTCCTTCGGCTTGGTAGGTATCATATTATGTAATATATTTTAAATTGACAATTTGTTCTAAACATTGTTTATTGTTTAGACTACCGACTCGCGATTAATGGATTATATAAATCTCCTCGGAAATTTTTATTTCGAATCGGCGCCGTCCGTTCTACATTTAATTCACCACTGAGCGTCCGGCAGAGTGTTAACCTCACTTTTATCTAGAAAAAGCACACATTTCCGGCCGGGCTTTTTAATTAAATTTCCTTTTGAAATTACCGCCGATCGAAACGCGTCTGTACGATTCAGTGGCGATTCGGCGGTCATTTAATCGCCAATTAATTCGCGGCGATATAATAAATCATTCGAAGGACCGCGATTTTTATTAGCAAATGTTGATTTTATCGGACGTGCCGATGAGCGTTAGTTTTTCGAAGCGTGTGTGCGTTGGTTTGAGAATTATGGGGAATCGAGGAGATACTGTGATGATGATATTAGGCAATGAGGATTTTAGTGTTAGTCTCTTGCGTTATTGTTAGGTGAACAATTATTAAGATTTTCATTGGTTAACTGTGGAATTTAGTTGGAAGCGAGCAGTCGAATGACCGAGTATTTAATACGATTAATATGCAATTCCTATAAAAATTGTAACAATAGATTATTTTCAACTTCAGACATTCATTGTAGTACTCAAGTGGAACTATTTGTTTTCAAAATCATTTCGAATATTCGATGCTTTGAAAATATCAAGAATTGCTAAACAAACAAATCGAAACTAGTCATTTTGTACGGTAGTTCTAGTGCTGACCGCTCGAGTCCCAAGCGACAAGATGGCGGTGGCAGCCAAAGCCAGTCGATTCATAAATCGAAACTTCTCTCTCCTAATTATTCTCGTTTCCATTATCTCCTTATCTCCTGGAAAAATCTAAAACCAAGTCGCGAACAAATGATTGAATAATAGTATTCCTACCGCGAGCAGTCGAATGACTGTTAAAATTTCGATTAGAATTTCCTATAAACAACGTAATTGAATTGCCTTCATACTTCACTTTTCGTAAAATATATGTACAAAACATTTTTCAATTTTTTGTATTTGGAAATCCAAGTCGCGAACATATGATTGAATTAGTCATTATTTTATTACTGTTTACCTTATGCTCATTGTAATCATTTCCTGTCCCTGTGCTAATGAATTCCTGAGATCGCGCTGTTTAAAATGAGCCCAAACACGGTGGGAATCGGACTAGTTTCACGAATGCAATGCAATTTTCGAAATCAAAGGCGCGTTTCCATGAAATCGAAAAACTAGTCCGATACATGTCGTGTTTGGGCTCGTTTTAATCGGGAGAATCTCAATAAATCAATAGTACGGCATTTGCGAAGGCACGATTGAAATTGAGTGCGAAATTTTCATGACTCTTTACCTTATGTTCACTGTAATCATTTCACATAAATCATTGAATTAGTCGAACAACAAGAGATCAGCATGTACCTTCCTTCTTTTCCTGTTAACACGTATATATATATATATACATATATATAATATAATATAATATTATATATATATATATATATTATATTATATATATATTATATATATATATTATATATATATATATATATATATATATATATATATAATAAGTGGAGTGTCATTACCAAATCAGTTTCCTTAATAATTTCTCAAACAAGTATCCAAGCTATTCCAATAATTCTAAAAGAAATTAGGAAGTGGTCATTCTGTGTACTTCCTCAATCTCAAAACGTCATTAGCTCATTAGTAAATATCGAGTATCTCCATTGAAAAGCTTTCGCAGTACAAATGTACAGTCCACCGAGATTTTCCATGAATTCTCCTCATAGCATCGAACGTGCACAGCTTGTCCGAAACAGAGTCGAACGAGCGAGCAGAAATCCCCTTTGATTTCGCCGGGCTGCGAGCCATTTCGCCGCGAGCGCGGTTTCTAAGAACGCCGGCCGCGAGAGTGGTCGCAAATCGGCGGGCGATCGTCGGTTTCCGATATCTGCTTCTCGACCAATTTTCCTGCGGCCCGTTGTATCGTTTACTCTGTCGAGCCAACAAAATCATTCGGACCGGCGCGGCTCGCCGTTAACTAGTTTACAGAGCGGTCCCCGTGTTGACCCGTCGAACGTTACGACCGTTGCCCGATGATTGATCTTTTGTGGAATCGAGACGACTCTCCAGCGCCGCTCCGCGGGGATTGATGAACGTGTCGGAATATAATCGGCTAACAGAAAGATAAATCCCCGGGGGACTTTTTCCCTGGCAATCCGCGTTTTCACTTCGCCGCTATTAGTCCTCCGCTAATTCGCTCGCGCGTATTGCCTGAGCGATGGGTTCGAGCGGTGCTCGTTTAAATTGTACGGGAACTTGCTCGGTTGAATTTCATGGCGAGGAGAGTATTTTTATACTGGTTGAGCTTGATGCCTTGAGTTTGAGAATTATAATTGAGAATTGAAAGAGAAAATGAATTGAAAATTTAGTTGTGAATATTTTAACGTTATCTTCTGGATTGTAGTACTGATGGAATGTCGAGATTCTGCTGATTGAAACGAGTCCAAACACGGTGGGAATCGGAGTTGTTTCACGGTTTCATGGAAACGAGCCTTTAGCTTCGAAAATGACATTAAATTCCTAAATCTAGTCCGATTCCCATCGTGTTTGGACTGATTTTAATCGGCGCGATCAAGAATCCACTGGCACTACATTTAAGAAGCTAACGTGACAATTCCTGCAACTAAAATTTTCCTCGTTGCATATATATATTTGACTACCTCGTTGCATATGTATATTTGTCACACTCTCTCCTTTGTTCTCTGCTCGCTTAAATTCCACTGCCACCGGAAATCGTGCAATTTAACCGAGCACTACTAGCGTGAACAAACATTAAAGATCCTCGCCGATGATTATTCGCGAAACGTTGCTCGCGTAGATTGAAGAGCGTGACGATTGCGAGCCCTCGACGCTTTCTTCGAACTTGAATCAGTGTAATTGGCCCGCAGCGCTGCGCCGTGTAAGCTTACACGGTAACGTGCCGGACGGGGGCGTTCCCCAGACTTTTAACCTTTCACCCGTGAACCTCGCTCCCCTTAAAATTAACGAATCGTGCCCTGAATTGGGCTTCGACACGGGAAATCGGCATTCACGATCTCTAATCCCTGCAACTTTCCCGAATAGTACTTCACGGCTTGATCGATTATTGCCCTTTAACCTTTGCACTCGAAAATCGTTTTGATAGATATATTCTTGATTTTTTAATGAAATATCGTTTGATTCTAATTCAGTTTCTCTTTGTTACGAGGGAGTGATATTATAAAAGCTCGAGATTCTTTGGAATTATGTTACGGAAATATTATCAATCGATCGAGTAGGTTTACCCGATGGAGACCAGTCCAAACACGCGACGAATTGGATAATAACGTGGATTAGGTTAGTAATGAAAAGTCTGTTGTAGGATCTGCACGCGTTGTGCCATATGCTTGTTAATAATTAACGAGTTCTATAGAAGTATTCGTAACAAGATGGCATAGTTACTGGAGACAGTAACAATGGAAATATTATTATAATTATTACTATATGTATAATAATAATATTTATATATATAATAATTCGTGATAATAGTTACATATATTATTATAATAATATATAATAATAATTGTAATAGTAACTGTATGGATAATAATAATAGTTATATATCTATATAATAATTCTTCCTTTCAATATATAATATAATATATAATATAATTCTCAATAATAATTATTATATAATTAGAAGAATTATTATATGGATATATAACTATTATTATTACACATATAATAATAATTATAATAATTCTTCCCTCCAATATATAATAATTATTATTAAGAATTATATTACTGATTATATTATATATTGGAAGGAACAATTATTATAATTATTATTATATGTATAATAATAACAGTAATATATGTATATAATAATTCTTCCTTCCAATAGATAATAATAATTATTAAGAATTATATTACTCATTATATTATATATTATATATCATTACATATTATTGATTTTATTATTTATTGGAAGGAAGAATTACAATATTTAGCTAGAAAATTCACAAGGGTATTCGAAGCTAGAAAAATACCGAGTTGCCTGAGAAATACCGAATGCCTGACCTTTCCTGCGCACCGTCACTCCACTTTCTCTTCTCCTGGGAGAACTTGGCACGAACTTCGATTCGTCTGGATGAAACAGGCTCGAAAGTAATAACTAAACTGCGGATCTTTTAATTCAAATGTTCAAGAACGTAATTAGAAAAGCAGAATTACAATGTAGAATGGTTTTTCCTAACAATTGTCGTAAAAACTACTGAATTTTAGATGTTTCATGAATGTTTCTGTATTGTGTGCATTCTGTACAATTTTTCACTTCCAAATTCCCCATAAATTACTCAAATCTACAATCTAGTTGTTACATTGGTAACGCTCGTGACTTGGACTCATTACAATCAGCACGATCTGAACAACTCACTAGTACTACGTTTGAGGAAGTGAGATTGAAATTAAGGAAATCGAAACTGTGTAGCACGTGTTAAATGTAAATACACCATAGAGGAAATGTCAGTTTCATTAATTTCGATTTTACTTCCTTTAACATAATGCCAGTGGATTGTTGAGATCGCGCTGATTAAAATGAGTACAAACATGGTGGGAATCGGATTAGTTTTCGGATCTCATGGAAACGAGCCTTTAGTTTTGGAAATTATACGAATTCATGAAACTAGTCCGATCCCCACCGTGTTTGGACTCATTTTAATCAGCACGATCTCAGGAATCCACTGCCACTACATTTGAGAAGGCGACGTAAAAATTAATGCAATGGAAATTGAATAAAAGTCTAAATGACCGAAGTAAACTTCACTATCGCGAAGGATGAAATCCTAATCGTAGAAAACGAAACTCTAAAATATCAATCAAAAATAACCCCTTAATCCAGAATAACCTGTGAGACTCGTGGTGACGATTTCAATTAGAATAAAGCAAACACAAATATTACTTTGTTACTTCGAATTAGAATTAGATATTATTCTTCCGTTATCGATGATTCTATTGTGGGGCAGACATAAAGTTTTTCTCTTGCTTCGGTAATTATTAGAGATAAAGTTGTTGCTTCACAGTTCACAGGTCAAGGGGTTAAACAACATTTTCTGATACCACAGTTCAAATGCTTCTGTTGCGGTGCTAAAGATACTTCAGTTTCGTCCAAGCGAACCAGTAGACGACTTTCGGTGTGACTCATCGCGCAGAACACGTTAACTATAGAATCGCTGTTAAATTTATGTGGTTCATTGACACCTGGACACGACATTCGACACTTCGAACGTGGCAATACTTTACTCTCATGTTTGTGATACTAAGTTTCGAATGACCGGTCGAATGACCGGTCGTGGTAGATAAGAGAGACTACAAATTTTTCTCAGAAAATAAACAATAAAAAAGGAGTGAATATTGAAGAATGTTTTGTACATATATTTTAGGAAAAGTCGTGAAGTATAAAGGCGATTCAATTACGTTGTCTATAGGAAATTCTAATCGAAATTTTAAAAACAGTCATTCGACTGCTCGCGGTAGGAATAGTGTTAACAGGAAAAGAAGGAAGGTACATGCTGATCTCTTGTTGCTTGACTAATTCAATCATTTGTGTGAAATGATTACAGTGAGCATAAGGTAAACAGTCATGAAAATTTCACACTCAATTTCAATCCTGCCTTCGCAAATGCCGTACTATCGATTCACTGAGATTCTCCTGATTAAAACAAGCCCAAACACGACAGGTATTGGACTAGTTTTTCGATTTTATGGAAACGCGCCTTTAATTACAAAAATTCCAGATCGGTCTAGTTTCATCCATTTCATGGAAACGAGTCTTTAGTTTCGATAACTACATTGAATTCGTGAGATTAGTTAAGATTAATTTCGATCTGACTTTCTCAAATGTAGTGGCAGTGGATTTTTGAGATTCTGCTGATTGAAATGAGTCCAAACACGGTAGGAATCGGAGTAGTCCCACGATTTCATGGAAATAAGCCTTTAGTTCCGATAATTACATTGAATTGGTAAGATTAGTTAAGATTAATTGCGATCTTACTTTCTCAAATGCAGTGGCAATGGATTTTTGAGATTCTGCTGATTGAAACGAGTCCAAACACGGTAGGAATCGGAGTAGTTTTAGGAATTTCATATAATTTTCGAAATTAAAGGCGCGTTTCCATGAAATCGTGAAACTACTCCGATTCCCACCGTGTTTGTACTCGTTTCAATCAGCGCGATCTCAATAATCCACTGGCGTTATGTTTAACGAAGTAAAATCGAAATTAATGAAACTGATATTTCCTCCATGGTATATTTATATTTAACACGCGCGCGCGCGGGATTCACGCGGTCGGCAATTAACGATATTCCGGCGTTGCGAAGATAAAATAATTGTCCGATAGCGGAGGCGCCGCGTATTTTTACTTCGGTTTGCGACGGCCCGCCCGGAATTAATGGCTTCCGAAATATGCAGGCGTGGTCATTAATTTTCTTAGCCCGCAAAAAGGCGGGCAAAAGTCGGCGGCGTCAGTCGCGGCAATTAAAAGAGACCGCGCCGACCGACCGCCGTATCGCCGCGCGAACGATTTTCCGCCATTTTTCATATTCCCCGTGGAAATTACGACACGTTGTCGCGCGGCACGAACACGGATGTCCGTGCCCCGCTGTTTTGCGGTTTCGTCGCCGAGAATTTTGGGATTGGCGAAATAATCGCGAGATAAAGGTCTGCGAAAGTGTCACGGTGAAAGGAAGCTGTCGCTGGAATGTCCGTAGCGTGATCGGGTTTATTCGTTCTGATTGGCCGAGTTCTGGCTTCGTTCGGGTCTTCATTGGAAGAGGAAGCTCTGTGTTTTGTGTGGAGAGAGAATTAGCTGCTAGGAGCTGTGACTTTGAATGTTGTAGCGATTTTTTGCGATGATGACGCTCGCGGTGCGTCAAATAGTAGTCGCATGCGTATGGCGTATTTTGATTTTCAGACTAATTTTGGTGAATTCGGACTTGTTTGTCGTGTCAATAGAAAGAGGAAGGTCTATTCTTTCGTGTGGAGAAAGAATTATTTATTACAAGCTGCAATTTTTAATGTTATAACGATTTTTTGCGATGTCGATGAAATAGCCGCATTACTACGGAGTATTTCGATTTTCAGACTTATTCTGCTGAATTCAGACCTGTTTCGTGCATTAATGTTGAAAGGTCTGTTCTTGCGTGTGGAGAAAGATTCGTTACAACCATTACCAATAATCAATCCCCATTCGCTGAACCGTGCCGATCGAGCCTCGCATCTTGCATCTTCGTGCCCTTACTTTGTGCGTTGCCGGGCCACCCCAGCAATATCGGTGCGCTTCTGATACCCGAACTCCCTCCCTCAGCTAAACGAGAACAGTGTCGATAAAAACTGCTCGGGACCGTTCTCAAAGAGAACCGGCCAGCGCAGAAGTTGCGAATTTCTCCTCGGCTGAAGTGGTCGGCCGCCTTTGCTCGCTCCGATTGAAATAATTGTTGCCTGCGCCCGGCACAGAGAAATTCGATAGCGTATGCGAGTGTTTACCGATCAGTGAAAAGTTCCTTTTCCCAGCGAGAGGGAAGAAGGCTCGATATGGATGTATTCGTTGTTTTACGAAAGCGGATGCAGTTTCAGAGATGAAAGACAGTCGATGTTGCTGCGAGTGTGCGATGTGTTTGATAATTATCTTTATAAGAAAAATAAATCGAGGGATGATTGGTCGTGGTGTACTTCGAGCGAATAATCGGTTATCATTTTTCATATATCATATCGAATAATATAATAACATTAATACACCATTCATTATTTCTAAGATAACAAAATCGTGAAACTATGCAGCATTCAACGTGTCAAAATCTAACAAAAAAACCTCGAACAGAATTAGCGCGGCGAACAATTCGCCAGTACGATTCAGAAACCATAACTCGTCACCCACGTCTAAATCTCGAGTTCCATTCGCGGCGGACAACGACGGCCCGGATATATCCGCTTTATCGCGGTTCCGCTCTACGCTGAATTGCCGGTATCACCTACAGATTCCGAAAATCGCCTGAGTTCCAGAGGTAATAGGACAGATATGGCCCATATTGAGGATCGATGCGCGTCTTTCCGCTTTCCGCTCCTCCCTTCGGCGAACCGGCTCGTCTATTTCGCTGCTACCTCGATCAGAAGTAACAATAAGACGCCGAAACAAAGGAACATCGGTTTCAACGGCGATTCAGTCATTTCGACTGGTACGGCAGTTCTAGAGCTAACCGTTCATTGCTCATTGTAATCATTTATTGATTTATTCATTGCATCATTATGCTCATTGTAATCATTTCCTGTCCCTGTGCCAGTGAATTCCTGAGATTGCGCTGGTTAAAATGAGCCCAAACACGACGGGAATCGGACTAGTTTATCGACTTCAATGTAATTTTCGAAACTAAAGGCTCGTTTCTATGAAACCGTGAAACTACTCCGATTCTCACGTAACGTTAAAATATTCACAACCTAAATTTTCAATTCGTTTCCTTTTCTCGTCCGTCGCAAACCAAGGTAAAAATACGCGCCTCCGCTATTGGACAATTATTTTATCTTCACCGAGCTGGAATATCGTTAATTGCCGGCCGCGTAAATCCCGCTCCGCGATTTACAGGCGGAATATTTCCGCGTCTCGATAACTCGGTGTTCCAGAAATGGAACACGACTCTGACGCGGTTCGTCCGGGGTAAATGTCGCGACCTTTGCTCTCGAGGACGTTGCCTGCTGGATGGAGTTTTCGGTCAGCGTGGAGAAGACAGAGGTTGAACTTGTGCTTCGAGAAATTTGTTGTCTTCTTGTTAACTTCATGTATTTGTATATTATTTATACATTAACCCCTTGCTGTACAATGACGAGTGAGACTCGTGATGAAGATTTGCAAACTAATTTAACAAGAATCAATGTTGTGCATTACCCATAGATCAAGGCAAACTATTTTGCTATTATCAATGTATTCAAATGAAATTTCCACGTGAAGTAGAATGGAAAATTTTGTTATATTTCTTACAAATTGTCGATAGTAAAGTATTCGAGCTTAGTAACGAAAGTGAATAGTACATCAAGGGGTTAACCTTTGCACTCGAGGTGCAAAGGGTAAAATTTTCAATTCAATGTTAAACCTTGTGTAATGTGTCAACACACAAAACGTCGAAGTAAAATAGTTCTGTCTTTTAATTTATAGAAGCTAATCAATTATATTAGTTGCGAGAAATATCGTTAATGTTTAGTCAGAGAGTAATGAATATTTTTAATGAAAAATATTGATAATTCCGTTATAGGAAAATAACTTTGAGAACATATATTTGCTTCGACTAGTTGCTACTGTCAACTATTAGTTGCTACTTTTAATTTGGTAGTTCACTGCCTAAACTGATCGGACTGGTCTGAAAGTTGTCTGTAACGATCTCTGAGGCACTACAGTATTGACAATGCAGTAGTGCTCAAAAGTTCTGAGCCATATCGTTTCTCGAACTGAATCAATATTCAGAAAATATTATAAATATAATACTAAATTATTATTACAGTTCAGAATAAATTAAAGAAACTAGATTTTGTTATTTGACTGAATTTAATTGTGTTTTTTTGGGAAACTTTGAGTTCAGAATAGGATGCCATTGTTTCCTTATAAAACGAGAATAAAGAAACTCGATTTTTTCAAATAAAGAGGATAAATTTTGTTATTTGACTGAATTTAATTGTGTTTTGTGGGAAACTTTGAGTTTAGAACACGATGGTGTTGTTTCCTTGCAAAATGGAAGTAACGAGACTGAATGTTTGCAAATGAAGAGGTGACATTTTGTTGTTTGACTGATTTTAACTGTTTTGTGGGAAACTTTGAGCTTAGTACAGTATGCCATTGTTTCCAAGTAAAATGGAAGTACTCGATTTTCATGACTGAAAAGGTCAAATTCAATACTCTCACCAAATTCAACTATTTCACGACAAACTTTGCATTCGTCACATAATATTCTAATTTCCCCTAACTTCATCGCAACACAATCATCACACAAAGCGTCACACCAAAGAAACTTCGAAAAACAGCGTCACTCTTCAAAAAAACTTTTGAACAGCACTGTCCCTCCATAGGAATCCAGCTCGGAAAGAAACCATCGACCATCGAATATCGCCAGTTCCTGTACGAGTTTCCATAGCAGTTTTTCTGGTTTCCCGCCGATTACAGGCATCCGATCGTTTTCCTCGATCTGTTCCAAGCAGCTTCGGACAGGCGCGTACGGTAGTTTTCACTTTCCACACGGACACGTCCGTATATGCAGGCCGCACGCACTCGGAGAAAGTGGCATCGCGGATGTGGAACAACGCAGCGAATTTTTACGATTTACCGAGCGCGCACGCCGATCGGCGTCTCCGGCCGAGAGAAGGTGCTGCTCGGACGCGATCAAGGTCAAGAAAACTTTCTTCAGTCGTCTCCCCGGTGGATACGAGTGGCTGTAATAGCCTCGCAGGAAATGAAGGTCAACGGCCTGGTTATGCTGAGGATGACGGGATTTTACGTCAAGTTCTTGTCGAGAGTGGTTTGTGGTGGGTTTTGAGTTTGGGATGGGATTGTGCTGATTTTTTGGGGAAATTTGAGGAAGGAGAATGAAGTTTTGTGAAGGAAGAGGATAAGTTTGACTGAGTTTTACAACAATTGACTGTTGTTTGATTGAGTTTTATTGTGTTTTGTGATGAACTTTGACTTTGGGATGGTATTGTGCTGTTTTTTGGTGAAATTAGAGTAAGGAGAATGGAGTTTTGTAAAGGAAGAGGCTAAATTCTGTTGTTTGACTGAGTTTCATTGTGTTTTCTGGTGGACTTTGACTTTGGGATCAGATCGTGTTGATTTTTTGGGGAAATTAAAATAAGAAGAATGGATTTTTGGGGATGAAGAGGGTCAATCTTGTTGTTTGACTGAGTTTTATTGTGTTTTGTGATGAACTTTGAGTTTAGAATAGGATCGTGTTGTTTTTTGGTGAAATTTGAGTAAGAAGAATCCGACTTTTTCGAATGAAGACGGTAAGTTTTGTTGTTTGATGGTGTTTAATTGTGTTTTGTGATGAACTTTGAGTTTAAAATAAGATGCTCTTATTTTCTAGTAAAACTAGAGTAAGGTGACTTGGTTTTCATTAATGAAAAGGACATATTCGCTCCAAAGAAATATCATAAAATCGAAATTTTGTTTCATTGAACAAGAAGCAATCGTATCGTTCAGAGATCTTAACAATTTACCATTATAAAATCACGAGGAATAAAAATTTCACGGATAAACAAACTGGTTGCCTCTGCAATAACTGAAAATTCACCGTTGTTCATCATCAGAATTGAGGTCTTGCGATTGAAATTTTTAATGGCTTCGTTTCACCGTACCGTGTTCAGTCCAAAAACACGAATTTCCCCAATTTTCCGCCTTCGTCACAGATTTTTCCATCTGATGCTCATGCGAAATTCAACGTCCAAGATAAACTTTATCACAGGATTTGTTTGCCAGCATAACGACGAACGATTTCTGTTCGATTTCGCGTAGCTTGTGAGCGAGTGTCTATTAACCCTTTGTGAAATATAATCGCGACGTTCCTTTTCGACGAGGAAAAAATCGTTATAACATTAAAAATTGCAGTTCGTAATAATTAATTCTTTTTCCATGCGAAAGAATAGACCTTCCTCTTTCTATTGACATCAGAAACAAGTCGGAATTCAACAGAATAAGTTTGAAAATCAAAATACCCCATACCCATGCGAATACTACTTAACGCATCGCAAGCGTCATCATCGCAAAAAATCGTTACAAAATTAAAAATTGCAGCTCGTACCAACTAATTCCGTCTCCACACGAAAGAATAGACCTTCCTCTTTCTATTGACACCAGAAACAAGTCTGAATTCACCAAAATAAGTCTAAAAATCAAAATACCCCATACCCATGCGACAACTATTTGACGCACCGCGAGCGTCATCATCGCAAAAAATCGTTGCAACATTCAAAGTCGCAGCTCCTAGCAGCTAATTCTCTCTCCACGCAAAACACAGAGCTTCCTCTTCCAACGAACACCCGAACGAAGCCGGAACTCGGCCAATCAGAACGAACAAACCCGATCAGGCTACGGACATTCCAGCGACAGCTTCCTTTTACCGTGGCACTTTCGCAGACCTTTGTCCCGCGATTATTTCACCAATCCCAAAATTCTCGGCGACGAAACCACAAAACAGCGGGGCACAGACATCCGTGTCGAAGGAACGAACAAATCCAACGGCGGCGCGACATCGGTTACCGAGGAATGCAAACGCGAACGTACGGCCGGTTACGCAAGGAAATATAATCGCGCCGTTTCTCCTCGACGAGATGTCGTTCGTTTCTCCGAGGAATACGGAAGAAAAGTCGATATCCGGCGGGGGCGGGCGTTCGAGGGCACGTCCGTGATACCGGGACACGTGTACGTACGCGTTCCGCGTGAAATAAACGGAACCTGCGAGGAACGAGCAATCTCGCGAAGGGAACGAGAGCCGAGAGATTGGATCCGCAACGCGGACTAAAAAGAAACGCAGGTTTATCAAATTTAGTTCGATAGAGGAGGGGGAGGGGGTGGTTGCAGCGTTCGAGGAATCGTTCGGACGTAGGGGAGCTCGATCGATCTAGTTTCCTGGTTGTTGTCATCTTTCAAACGTGATGGTTGACTCTTTGGCTTCGTTGGGTTTATTGTGGAGGGTGGTTTGGGGGATGTAGTTGTGAAGGTTGATGTTTGATGTTAACATTTGTGTAAAGGAGTTGATTATTTAATTATAAAACGTGTGAAGGTTGACTCTTTGGGCTTTGTTGGGTTTATTGTGGAGGTTTGGGGGATGGAGTTGTGAGGGTTGATGTTTGATACTAAAATTTGTGTAATGGAGTTGATTATTTAATTATAAAATGTGTGAAGGTTGACTCTTTGGGTTTGTTTGAGTTTATTGTGGAGGGTGGATTGGGGAATGAAGTTGTGAGGGTTGATGTTTGATATTGAAGTTGGTGTGATGGAGTTAATTATATCAATTGTTTGATTATAAAACGTGTGAAGGTTGACTCTTTGGGCTCGATAAGTATCATATTGTTATGTAATATATTTTAACATATGTGTTAATTTTCTTCGCCGCTTTCAGTGCAGAATGCAATAAATCAACAAGATGCCAATACACTGATACCTGACTTCAATGTTACATGGGCATACGGAGGGTTAACACATTAAATGCCATGGGGGTCACCGATGACTCCCGACCAAATCGAATAGCTATAGTTCACTCAATGAAACGACAATTGGATGAAAACATTTCTATATTGTAAATAATGCTACATAATACAGTGACATTCAGCTAGATGAACGTGGAACAGTAATAATCCAATTAAGTCAAATGATTTAACCCTTTGCGGACGAATGTCGACATTTCGGCGAGATCAAGTATCCATGTTTGGAAAGGAAGTCGCGAACAAATGATTCAATTATATATAATAACTCAAACAGCAAGAGATCAGTGTATAATTTCCTTTCTTTCTACTATTTAAGCAATCGATATATAATTTCACTTCATCAGCTGGAGGTTTCATATATTTCGAAGAATCTTCGTCATTTTGTGTACTTTGCTCTGTGAAATCGTGCGGCGTTCAAAGTGTTAAATAAAGTTCCATTTCTATTTTCGCAAGCAATGCCCACCCCGTAAAACACAGGAATTGAATTACAAAGCAATCCTATTCGTCGAATATTCCTCGGCGTGTTCCGCGCGTGTAGGTAGCAATGTTCCATTAAAACCTGCGCGTTCGAGTTGGATAATATCTCTCGTTAGAAAATATTTTACAAGAATGGAAACCTGCCTGCATATCGCGGTCCGCTAATGCATGCGCCGCATCCCCTTTTACCATGAGAACAGCATAAATTAGCCTAGAAAAACATGAATTTTCATGAATATCGGGGAAAGAGAGCTTCCCATCAAAGTTCCATGAATCTTAAATTCACCCTTTCGCCGCTGGTGCTTAACGCGTTCTGCGACGCCTGGATCACTAGCGACCCTAGTTCTCTGGATTGACGGATGATTTGACACTAGATTTGACACTAGATATATTAATCATTATAATTCTACATATTTTTATTTTTTGATGGTTCTGTTATATATATATTGTTTCTAATCATTCTATCATCGCAATATTATTCATCCTCTTATCACAGTAACGTACCAAAACTCATTTCTTTCGAAACCATTGTCGACAACATATATACATCCCTCCACTCGAAACATCTAAAATCGCAAAGCAATTAACCAATATTACAAACTTCTCCGAATCCACGCAGCCCCGATCGGAATCACGTCGAAATCTCGGCGAGCTAAGTGAAACGCAGCCCGCCGGCCGGAAGCCATCGAAGGGGGCGAGTCGAGTCGAGTCGAGCGGAGCGGGCCGCTTGAAACGCGACTCACGTGCCTACGTATGCGTGCCCGGCCGGACAGAGCGATGTTAGTCCGGCGAGCGTTATCAAATTATTCCGCATATTATCGGACGGACGCAAGAGCGCTTAAAAGCTAACAAATCGACCAAGAGACCGCCGCGCGTATATCGGCCTCGGTGCCGACAATCACGTCGATTATCCCGCCCGGGTCAGCCATTGGCCTGTTGTTCCGTCCCGGCGAACCCTCCCGCCGCCGGTGTGTCTCGCTTTGATCACGCAATTAAATTCTAACGAGATATTCAATTTTAATTAATCCTGGCATAACTGTCCGCTTCGGCCCGCACGATCGCTGTGTAATTGAAGTCGCGACTGTTGTTTCTGCGAATCTACAGCGAATCGATGGCTGTGCCCTTTGAACTCTGGATTTCTGGTGTATTGTTTGATTTTAGGGTCTATGGGGTTTAATATTTGGAATAGGGAATTCCGAAGAAATAATTTGTTCGTTTGGATAATGATGGAGCAGTGATTAGTTTTCATTTTTTCTGGAATTGAGACGTTGTTGCATGTTTTCCTCTGGAAGAACGCTGTTGTTGTGCCCTTTGAACTCTGGATTTCTAGTGCATTGTTTGATTTTAAGGTCTATGGGGTTTAATATTTGGAATAAGGAGTTCTGAAGAAATAATTTGTTCGTTCAAGTAATGATAGATCAGTGATTAGTTTTAATTTTCTATGGAATTGATCCTTCGTTACATTTTTTCCTTCAGAAGGAAGCTGTTGTTGTGCCCTTTGAACTCTGGATTTCTGGTGCATTATTTTCGTTTAGGGTCTATGGACTTTCGTATTTGGTTTGGTAGGTTTCTTCTGATGGATCCGTGAATATCTGTGATTACCCTTTTTCGAAATAGATGTTAAGTTCGTGAAAGTTTCGCGATAGAAATGAACTAACCCTTTACTCGAAAGTTCTTCACTCGAAATACTCTACACCTAATTCGCAGACAAGATTCTCTAAAATGAATTTATCAAGAAACCACACGTAAATTAGTCATGAGGGAAAATGGGAAAATCAGTTTTCTTGTACAAACAGTATTTACAAATAAGAATCATGCTTTATCCCTAGTTTCACATACAACACGTATAAAGCATACACAAATTTCCAATTATTTCTTACAAAGCTAATAAATTAAATTAATATAAAAACCGAAATTCTTAATCCAGCGTGTACACAACATCAATTAAACCAACCATAACCGAAACTTAAACCCATAAACAAATTTCCAATTATTTCTTACAAAGCTAATAAATTAAATTAATATAAATACCGAAATTCTTAATCCAGCGTGTACACAACATCAATTAAACCAACCATAACCGAAACTTAAACCCATAAACAAATTTCCAATTATTTCTTACAAAGCTAATAAATTAAATTAATATAAATACCGAAATTCTTAATCCAGCGTGTACACAACATCAATTAAACTGACCATAACCGAAAGTTAAGCTCATAAACAAATTTCCAATTTTTCCACAAAACACTGGACTTCCGAAGAATCGAACCATTCATAAAATTTCACAAATTTCCCTTGTACACACAACGATACATCGTTCGAAACGGTTAAACGCCGTGAAAATGGCGGCCGAGCGACGCGCGGGATTCCCATTCCGCAAACAGAACGGCGATCGCGACTCGGCTCGAATGGGACATCGAGTGCGTGCATATTTTCTTCTAAACGCAACGGGAAATTTCATTAACAACCGGGCAAACAAAGTTGCCCGGAATTCCCGGAAAATTCATAATGAGCGCGCCGGGATAAACAGGGACGGACAATCGGTTCTGTCTACGGGCAAATAGTTGAAACCGTTTTGAACGCTCGACTCGGCTGAAGAGCGTTGCCCCGGGCACGAGACGCTATTAATATTTTATCCCCGTTTACATTTTTTATTGTTCGTGCCGAAGGACAACCGTGCGCGCGCCATTAAATTAGTTCGCGTTTCGTCGTGGAAACGCTGTTCCGCTCGTATTTCGCAGGCTGCTTACTCTAGGAATAACTTCTTTATTGCGTTAAGAGTGACAGGTCGTAGTGTGGAATGAAATTCGATGCGTTTGTAGCGATTGGAATTGAAGTATGAGTGTTTAACGCGATTTCTAGTGCAAAATACTCGAAACGGAAAAATAGAATGTTAAATCTTTTGATTGAATTGCTTTGTTATTGCGCGTTTATTTAGATAAATGTATTAATATAGAAATATTTTCGGATGATCGTAGCTTCTGAATTTAATTAGAAATATCAATAATTCTGAATCAAGAATCATTTTGTATAGAATATAAATTACAACAAGAATATAAACAAAAGTGCCAAAAAATGTCCCATAAGTGTTTCGTTTGAAAAACTCATGTCTTGGTCGTGCACGCTGTCCAGGCAGTAATAGTGGACTTGGCGTAACACTTTCACACGCCGAATTAACCTTGTGTGAAATGGATGTGATGAAAAAAGGCTTCTCCTTTTCTCGTTCGAAAGTGGACTGTATTTGTTGAATGTTGAGTGAAAGGAACGTGTATGTGTTTACAAAGTTAAAGTGTGTGTGTTGTCCAGTGAGTACAGCGTGATTGTTATGAACTTGTGATGTATGTCTGTCTGTCTATCTGTCTCAATGTCTCTCTACATATATAAAAATACAGAGATAGGGAGGTGTCCTTAGTGACAAATCAGAAGGCTAGAATGCTCGAGGTGTTACTAATTGCCGTTTTTTAACCTACGCCCACATTACTAGTAGTGGAGGTAGGGGGTACGTTGTCCCTTCTGACCTGCAAAGGTACCGGTGGCTGTGCGCTTGGGGGTTTAGGTGGTTGAGCTGCCGCTTTTTTATGACATGTTAGTTTCGACAGCTGGTCATTTATGATATCGGATTTAAGGATTGCAGCTAGCAATAAAATGCTCCCAAAATTTACTTCTTCGTCTAAACTAAATAAACCGTGCCGGAACATGTCTTGTTCTAGTCTTTCCATCCCTTAAAATTAGCTTCTGAATTTAATTAGAAATATCAATAATTCTGAATCAAGAATCATTTTGTGAGTTGATTTCATGAGTTTTTTAAATGAAACAGTTATGGAACATATTCTTGTTTTAATTTATATTCTATACAAAATAACTCATGTCTTATTCTACTCTTTTCATCCCTTGAAATTAGCTTCTAAATTTAATTAGAAATATCGCTAATTCTAAATCAAGTAGAATCATTTTGTATAATACAAACTAAAACAGAATATAAACAAAAATTGTCAGTTTTGTTGATGCATAAATCTTGCTCTAATATTTTCCATCCCCTGAAAATATCTTCTGAATTTTATCGCAAATATTATCACTTATAAAATAACTGCAACCAGTTTATCCAGAACAGAAATAAAAATAGAATATAAACAAAAATAACAATAACAAAAGATAAACATAGCCTTCCGAATTTTATTGGAAATATTAATTCCAACTTCATACGAAATATCATCGATTGCGGTAAATTCGTGAATTCCGCCGCAGTATTTACAAACGCACCAATAAAATCATTATAACAAACGAAATGATTAATCCCCATCACTAGATAGATCCATACTTCACACTCATACATTACGCGATAAATTCCCGTCGATTTTTCCCTCGATTGATCCATCAACATTTTTCAATTTGCGATCCCAGGAATATCAAGACGCGAAACTGTTGAATTTGCACAAAAAATCACGGTATATAATATTGAACATCCTGTCCAAATATTTTCGAAGCTTTATTTACCATCCCGAAATGAACAGTTCAACGGAATCAAACAAACAAACTGAAACTGACCGGCGTCAAGCTCGTTGGAAGCTCGTTTCGAAAACGTTAAAAAATAAGACAAATTTTCTATCATCTTATTATCTAGTTATTGACAATATTGTAAATTTGTATTGCAAATCGATTATATTCAAGTGACACTAATTTCGAGTGATTTCAAGTCCAGTCATCGGTGAGTCAAAGTTTATCCTTCGTTACTTTGATCAACGAACATCGATTGTTCAATCGATCTTGAAGTGACACATAGATGACTTTTTGAAACAAATTTTAATATTTTAAAATTTTAATATTTCAATATAAATTTGAGAAATTTCGATTGTTCAATTATCTTGAAGGGACACTAATTTCAAGTGATTTCAAGTGCAGTCATCGGTGACGTCAAAGTGTCACCAAGATTTCGTTTATGCTTCGTTGCTTTGATCAACGAACATCGATTGTTCAATCGATCTAGAAATTCTACGGTTGGATTCATGTCTCGATGGAAGAATGATGGCGAATTGTTAGTGTAAAAGTAATATTTATTACAACTACAAATTTCGAGGTTTAACGTTTGTGAAAACTTGCCTCGCGATGTTTTATGTTTTATGTAAATTTAACTTCTTCGTGATTGGTCAATTGCATTTTCGGCTACAGGAAAGTTGTGCTTCATTGGCCAATGGTGTGTCCATTTCGCGAGTTAACCCTCTACAGACGAAGATTCTTCGAAACATACAAAACTAAATTACATATCAACTACTTAATTAACAAAACTAAAAGGAAACTACGCTATTCTCTCAACAACCCAATGGCACTGTTATCGAGAAGGTAAGGTTAAAATGACGAGAATGGTATCAGAGGTCAGTAAAAATTCCAATGCAACTGGAATTCACTGGCACAGGGACAGGAAATGATTACAACGAGCACAAGATAAATAGTAACGAAAATAATAATCAGTAATAAAATAATCACTAATTCAATCATTTGTTCCTTGCTTTTCCAAATACAACAATTTCATCTAGAATGCCGACATTCGTCCGCAAAGGGTTAATGAACATCGATGAACAAGTGATCGCACGATTTATGCCGATATACATCGTATAGAACGATGATGGAATGACGAAACGAACGTCTTTACGCGCAAGCGGACTGAGGAAACGCGGACAAATATGCGAGCGGCCAATATTCGATGAGGTAACATATGAACCGTCTCGTCGGAGCTTCGATCCCGCCATGTCAAAGCCAGAAGACCGGCCCACTCGATTAGTTTACTCAACGCGATCAGCCAGCGGCCGCAAGCCACTGTAGATATGATAAGGTATCCGGAGTATACGCGTCAGCGGTGGTAACGACAATCATTACTGATTGCGGCGAATAAATGATGGCGCGCACAAATCCAACGGGATCAGCTCGCTGACAATCGGCAGCTACAGTCGACCTTTGACCCTTTGGGAAGTGTTTCGTTAGAAATACTTAACATTTTCTAACTAGAAAAATGATGTTTCTTGAAATGAATTCAAAGAGGAATCACAGGTAAATTGAGAAAAGCTATTTCACTTCAATATTTCTCAAATTGATGCATTACGCATATTTCAATATTGAGTATCAAATTTTCTAATTTTGCATCAAAATGGCGACTGAGAGTCACCTCTCGAGTGCAAAGGGTTAACTGACACTGTTCCTACCACGACCGGTCAAATGACTTAATGCGAAAACGTACGTGAACCCCTTAACGCACAGTTTTTTTGAAAAAAACCGGCCAAGAAAAATCAATTTTGATATACTGCGCTTTTGTTCCATGGGAAAAGGCTATATTTTATTCTTGAATAAATAAGTGTTATAGCTTACAATTCCATGTAAATGATAAATATCAATAAAACGATTTCTGTTCTTCGCTTTCACATTGTTATTTTCACAGTTTGGCCTGTTTAGCGCGCTCGAATTAACTCGAGCGTGCAAGTTAAGGGGTTAATATGCTTTTTCCATTAAAATTGCTTGGAACTGCTGGTAGCACCAATGAGAACAAGTGTCGAGTGCGAAGTGTCAGCCATATTGTCGCTCAGCCATTCGAACGGAGCTAATTCCGGTGCGCGTCGTAAAGAAAATTTCGAGGATCCGGGAGAAACGCGACGCCGGATTGTTTTGTGCGTGTCCGCAGGAGTCGGACAACGAATAGCAATGACAGAGTGAACACGTGACCTCCGGGAAGTTAAGGGAAACGAACGATCCGCAGCTCCTCGCGCAGTTACATCGGGATTAACTCGATTACGGGGGTGTTGACGCCGAGACGGGCGAGGCGGCGCGTGTTATACTCTTTTCTAATTTCGGGAGGACGCCCGGCGCCGGGAAGCCGGACAAACTTTTCGGCACGTCGAATCGCCTTTGTCGCGCGAGGAGCCGTCGTTGTGGATATTGTTTTCGCGGCCGCGCTGTCAATTGCGAGTTACGAGAAGTTACGAGTGAAGACTGTGAGTCTTGACGGTTTTCAATGTGACGGTTTCATGAAACGTTAGATACGGTTAGATTTTTCCAGGAGATAAGGGAAATGAGGATAATTAGGAGAGAGAAGTTTCGATTGATTTTATGAAACGACTGGCTTTGGCTGCGACGGACCGCCATCTTGTCACTTGGGACTCGAGCGGTTAGTAACGAAGGTAAATGTATGTAAAGTTTCAAATGAATCGATGTTACGCTTTTGCTAATGAAAAATCCTGAAGTATCGCTACTTTTGACTCAGGAAAAAGACAATCCCACCGGTGTTCACAGAAACCCAGTCAAAAAATGCGAAGCGCGCGATCGCGCTTCTTTCGTTTCGATTTAGAAACTGAATAACTCTTTTCTAGTTCGGTAAAAACAATTTCATATAGCGCGATCGTACATTTCTCCAGTCTTAGGTAATAACAAAGATAAAAATGAATTAGGAAAAGAAGCGAATAAGCATCATCTGATACTACGAACCGATAGACTGGTTTTAGCTGGCGCGATGGACCGCCATCTTGTCGCTCGGGACTCGGACGGTTAATAACGAAGGCAAATGATATTGGAGATCATTATTAACAGTTTAGTCTGACAGTAGTTATATCACGCTATGATCTAGCTACTTATAGTACCGAATATTTTCATTTAAAATCAAGCTTTTTATTGCGATTGTTCCTCGGCAATTCGGAAGCTCCGGTGATTGCGTACTCGTGACGAGAACTCTCTTTATCGGAAGACTTATGGAACTGCTAATCATGGCACTGAAAGAAACATTAATCGTTAAACTTCCGAAAAGCTTGTTCAAAAGGCCGAGTCGCGCATCGAAGTTTTAAATAGTAGAGAAAAGGAAAATACGTGTCATTCTCTGATCTGAATAATTTATTCGCAGCTTCCGAATGCAGAACATTCTCATTTCAGTTTCACTGAAATTTCAGATCTGTAGGTTGTTACAATATTCCCCGAAATACAAAAAACAATTTATCAATCACTCAGAGAAGCGTCGTTGCCGTTTTTATTCGAAAATGTCGCCGATAACTAAGCTAGACGGATCCTCATTATCCGCGTGATTGGGGAAATTGTCAGCGCAACGAGGACGAGGGAACAATTTCGAAGTGCGCGTTATATAAATTCAATTTCTTCTGAAACACTGTGAAGAACAATAGGCAAAATGATCGTGAAATTTGATATTAGTATCAGGGAACGCGCTCTCGTTTCGCATGCGGCGAAAACGAAAAAAATGATGCCTGATTCAAGTCAGCTCGCAGCAAGCCGCAGAACATTTGTTTCGCAAGTTCGCGGCGCCGTGAATTTATAACAGTGCTTATGTTACCGGAAATTTGAATATGTAATGAACTCGCACTGTTATTAAATTTCCTTAGCGCGCTGCAACAAAAACTTCCGGTTTAATGCATTCCAAACAAAGCGCAGTCCAAAGTGTTCCCCTCGTTTCTATGGAACCCGATATCTCTGAATATATTCTTATCATTCTTCCTCATTATTATTTCAACTTTGCGGTAATATTTCTTAATTGTTCATTAAATGTTGCATTTATTCGTCAACTGCTATCGACGTTGAAAAGAACTCAATGTCTTTGAATATATTTTTATCCTTTCTTCCTTATCATTCGAATCATTACGTTCTTTTTATCTTTAGATCTCGCAATGTATGTTCTTCGAATTCCTTTAAATTGTTTAATTTATTCGTCAAGTGCCATCAACGTTAAAAAGAACTCAATGCCTTCGAATATATCTTTATCCTTTCTTCCTTATCATTCGAATCATTGAGTTCTTTTTATCTTTAGATCTCGCAATGTA
Source organism: Nomia melanderi (assembly GCF_051020985.1). NCBI lineage: Eukaryota > Metazoa > Arthropoda > Insecta > Hymenoptera > Halictidae > Nomia > Nomia melanderi. Next base: position 24,002,798 of record NC_134999.1, on the reverse strand, counting down.
TGTTCTTCGAATTCCTTTAAATTGTTTATCGAATATTTCTTAATTGTTCGTTAAATGTTTAATTTATTCGTCAACTGTCATCGACGTTAAAAAGAACTTTTATCCTTTTCTTAATATTATTGAATTTCGCGAAAATATTTTTCAAATGTCCGTCGCGTTAAGTGTTTAATTTATTCGTAGTCAACTGCCATCGGCGTTAAAAAGAAATTCCTACTATCCGAGTTTAATTAGAATTTGTAATTTTCCCGGGCGCGAACGAGCGGCCCGGCGATGGGCAGGCTGTTGATATAACACGGAAATTGTTAATCTCAAAAATAACGAACAAATCACGTGCACGTCATAAACCGTGGCTCGAGTTTCTGTAGCTAGAAGACGTGCATTGTTTTATCGCGGGAAGAATTGAAACATTCTATTCTAGTTTTGAACGAGATTATATTATCCGGTGCTGCGTTAATTATCATTGTATCATTAACACTAGAAATACTGAGTTACAAACTTACAAAGTTAGAAACTTACAAAGATTCAAGTTTTGAGAGTTTTTCAGTTACAAACTTACAAAGTTTTTAAGTTAAAAACTTACAAAGCTTCAAATTTGCAAAGTTTCCAAATTACAAACTTACAAAGCTTCAGGTTTTCATCATTTAGTGTAGGGCTAAATGAATTTCTTCAACTTTTTCAGAGAAACATTTGTTACCTTTCTAATAATTGCAAACAGAAGACATCATTTGACTCGTCTGATAGTTTTAGTGTTAAATTGTCACTAAACAACGCTTTAAAAATTCTGTATCCGTCGGATGGACGGGTTCCTTAAATCTAAAACGTTCTTGCAACATGGAAAGGTTTCCTTTCTCCGAAAAATCCGAGTTGATACGTTAAATAAGTCAGCCACGTGAACAACATGCTAGCCGAGACAAAAAATTCATTTGTCGGGGAGGAACTGCCGGCGCGCACGCGACGAACATCTACGTTTTCCTAACGATACGTGTATATCTGATGAGAAGGCTTCGAGAGTTGAAGAGAAGTCGTGCCGGAATCCGAGAAATGTGTCTTTGAAGTCGCGTTCATGCTCCGGATTGAATTCTAGTTGAACTTTGCATTGGAGACGGAGGCGTTCGCTGTGTCGGAGTTTCAGTGAATTTATAGAATAATGCAAACAAAAATATATTGATGTGTGTTAACCCTTTGCAGTCGAGAGACTCTCAGTCATTTGATTCGATATAATAGAAGTACAAAGTGTTGTATAGAATATTAAGTTTCCTATGGATCAATCTGCGAAATATTTTTATAAAATAGCTTTGTTTCTTAATTTACATGTGTTCCACGAAATGTGTACCTTCCTCTTTCTATTGATATCAGAAACATGTCTGAATTCAATAGAATAAGTTTGAAAATCAAAATATATCATATTAAGGCGACTATTATTTCACTCACCGCGAGCGTCAGCATCGCAATGCAGCTCCTAATAGATAATTCTTTCTCCACACGAAAGAATAGATCTTCCTCTTTCTATTGACACCGGAAACAAGTCTGAATTCACCAAAACAAATCTAAAACTCAAGATACCCCATACTAATGCGACTATTATTCCACACACCGCGAGTGTCATCATTGCAAAAAATCGTTACAACATTCAAAGTCACAGCCCACAGCAACCAATACTTTCTCCACGCAAAATATAGACCGGTGAATGCATAGAATCATGGAAAACAATAGTCGGCCCCGTCGTCGAACGGAAAAGCGAGCGACGCACGCGCGAAGGACCGACGACGCGGACACCGTGAAATAACTCGTAATCGCGATGAATTATCCGCGAGCGTAACAGATCAAAGAGCGCCGCAGCACGTTCGATCTATCCCGCGTTTGCCCGCGTTTGCACATCCGAGCGCGTAATACACGCGCGGCCGCGATATACGGCGGGCGCGTGTTCCGTTCGGCCGCATTCAAACAACGGGTGACTATCGCGAGCCACGTTTGTTCGTTCGCGTTCGCGCTCTGTTTACAGAGATTCGACGCGGCCGAATTATGCCATTTCCCTTGTAACCTCCGCGATCCTCCGTTCTGTTGTTCCTTCCATTCATCGGGATTCCCCGGCCTCTCCCTTATCCTCATAATTAATCCTCGTAATTAACCCTTTGCTCCGAAGTTTTTCGCTAGAAATATTTCGACATTTTCTGATGAGATAAAATTGATATTTTGTGAAACTAAGTCGACGAGAAATTCACGTGAATTGGACAAATTTATTTATTATTTTAAATATTTCTCAGATTAATGCATTATGTGAAGTATAATATTAAATATCAAACTTTATAGTTTTTCGTTTCTGGGGAAGTGAAGGTTTGTTTGTGGAAATTGTCAATCCTGCCTTCGCAAATGCCGTACTATTGATTCACTGAGCCTTTAATATCGAAAATTCCATTGAACTCGTGAAACTAGTCCGATTTCCATCGTGTTTAGGCTCATTTTAAACAGCGCAATCTCAGAAACTCACTGCCACTATATTTGAGAAGGTGATGGTAAAATTATTGGAACTGAAATTTTCCTCACTACATGTTTAACCTTAGCTTCTCAATCGTACCAATGAAATGTTGAGATTTTTCTCATTAAAATGAGCCCAAACACGGTGGGAATCGGACTAGTTTTTCGATTTCATGGAAACGCGCCTTTAAGTTCGAAAATTATATGAAATTCGTGAAACTAATCCGATTCCTACCGTGTTTGGGCTCACTTTAATCGGCACAATCTCAGTCCAATCTCAGTTCACAGTCAGTGAAAATTCCAATGCAACTGGAATTCACTGGCACAGGGACAGGAAATGATTACAACGAGCATAAGGTAAACAGTAACGAAAATAATAATCAGTAATAAAATAATCACTAAATCAATCATTTGTTCCTTGGTTTTCCAAATACAAAAAATTGAAGAATGTTCCATACATATATTTCAGAAAAAGTCGTGAAGTATAAAGACAATTCAATTACGTTGTCTCTAGGAAATTCTAATCGAAATTTTCAAAATAGTCATTTGACTGCTCGCAGTAGGAATAGTGTTATTCAATCATTTGTTCGCGACTTGGTTTTAATTGACGCCGCATTTCTTGTAAATTCCCAAGGCAAACATTGATTAATCCACACGCCGTTTCTTACGCGCGGTAAACACCAAGCAACGAGCGGCTCAAGGGAATAACTGCGCCGCTCTGGGAGAGTGGTAAGTTTCGAGGTTTGACCTAGAAGGAATTACAGTAACCCGACTGTACTTAATACCAGGCGAGTGTTGATCCGCATATACACCGGGAAACGTCGCCGCGAGATTTTCTCGCGTGTAAAGGAAACACTGTTCATTCAATTTTTCTTTGCTGGCCTCTGACACCGACCCTTAACCGCTTGTTAACGCGTTAACCCCCAACCAAATCGAATTACTATAATTCATTTAATTAAACGTTGATTATTTGACATCATTTCTATATCATAAATAATACTATATAATGCAATGACATTCAGCTAGATGATTAATAATAATAATAGTGCAATTGAACCAAATGATTTGATACTATATTTCTTCCATTTTGTGTATTTTGTTTCATGAAATCGACATTCCTGTTAATTATAACAAAAATCATTTAATTCATTGCGAGATGGAATTCTCAAAATTTCAAGTCGAAGTCGTAAAAGATACACAACAATTTCCACAACAATAAACAACAAAGTTCTCTACAGTTCCCTGACAATATTTTTATTATTGTTAAAATTAATAAAAATAAATTTTCATGTTTCTTTACTACTCGTAGTAATTATATTGATTTTGTAAGGTACCATTTCACGAGTGATCGAAAGACTCAGCGTCATCGAATTATTAATTTCACGAATTTATTTATTCATTTTGAACAACAACGTTATACAGTTCCAGGAGGATCGCTAAATATTGCACAACAGAGAAAGGGATTGTGTAGAAACTACAATAAAATATTTTACCGTTTCGAGGGGTCAGGAAAAATTGCGCGCACGCACAACAAAAAAATGCGATTGAAGAATTTGTTAGTAGAGATCAAACATGGTGGAACAATGTGATATTTGCTGATGGCAGCGCATTTATTCTCTTTGAATGCGACGCGAGAAAAATGGTGTAACGTAAAGCGAGCGGCCGATTCGAAATGAAAAATTTGAAATTGACGGTAAAATATTGCCGGGGACGTCTAATAGTTTGAATTGCACTGCGGATGAAATATAGAAACACTAGCTTTTTTCGAATAAAGAAAATGAAATTTTAATATTTTATTTAAAAGTGGTGGTAGGAAAATTTAAATAATAATTAATAGATACATTTTGATAGCTGAAACTACTTTTTTTAAAATAGTAAATGAAATTTTAGTATTTTATTTGACGGTTGTATTAGGAAAATTTGAATAATAATTAATAGATACATTTTGTTAGTTACAACTAGCTTTTCTAAGTGGAAAATAAAATTTTAATATTTTATATAATGGTTGTATTAAGAAAAATTTTATTTCAATTTTTATTTTAATTTTATATTAAATAGTTTTATTTTTCTCTATTTTAAAAAAGTTAGTTTTATGGAATAAGTACAGTTTTATACTATATTTAATACAAAATATTTCATTTTAATATTTTATATGTATTGAAATATAAGAAATAGAAAATGTTAAAATGTATATTATATTTGATACAAAAACATTTAATTATTCCATGTTCCTTTGTTCACTTTCTCATTAAAAATATCCAATCTTCATAAAAGAATAATATCTATAGTTATTATTCAATTTTTCCTAATACAATCATTTAAAAACCTTTGTTAATTAACCCTTGACCTACACTATCATCTCAGTCTAATGACAAAAATTTTCAACTGACTTTAGAAAACTTAGGTATCATTTATTGTTTTAAATCTAAATTAAACATTAACCATCTATCAATCGTTACAAACAATCATCAGAATTTATTCTTTCCTTAATAAACAATTAACAATAAACTAGCTATATCGATCACAATCAACAGATATATAATCTAAAATATATAAAAAAATATACGAAACATAAATATATATAAAAAACTATATGAAACATACAATAAAATAAATCACAAAACAAGAACTTAATTCCACAATCAACTATTAACAATAAAGTATCTTATCGATCACAATCAACCAATATACAATCAAAACTATATAAAAAAATATATAAAAAATATACAATAAAATAAATCACAAAACAAGAACTTAATTCCACAACCGACCACAACTCAACACAATCAATCAACTTAATTAACATGCAATTTCACATTTATAACAATCCTCAAAACACACCCACGAGCTCGATAAATCATAAAAATATAACAAAAATCGTCAGATTTGAAATTGCGACAGCGTTCCTCGCGAGGATCGACACGTTGTTTAACGAAAAACATTTGCCAGCAACAAACGGCTTTATTTTATTTCATGTTCAAAGCCCCATTGGTCTAGCCTGGTCGGCACAAAGCGGTGATGATTAAAATTTATCTGCCGCTCCGTATCTGCGCCATTGCGAATTCAATTTGATTAAACGTCACTCATTGGCCTTGCTCCATTTGATCATGTTCCGGCAAGATCCAGCTATGCTCGCTCGCCGAGGTTTATATTGAGTGTACATAATTACGACGGTCATTGACTAAACTCGTTACCACCTGCGAATGTGACGAGCCCTGCCCATCGCGAATTTTCGCGTGGCAGCATCGCCAACGATGAACGCTGATCGAAGTCGGCGTTCCCTTTGACGGAATCCGGTGATTAATTACTCGGCTAGGACTAGCCCAATGTAATTATTTTTGAGTATAACGAGAGTCTAATCATCGAACGACGGTGTTCCTCCGTTTGGGAAGGTTGAATCCACTGGTTGTACCGTGTTGCAGGGAACTTGGCGCTCGTGGCGTCACGGGGCGGAGTCAGTTGCGGAGAGCTCCAATGACGAGTTTAGAGACGCCACTCCCCACTGTTCGCGCGACGCGATTGGTGGGCGCGAGCGCCTCGACCGATTGCGAATGTTCACGTGACACGACCAGCGGTGAACGCTGGTCGAGGTCAGCATTCCCTTTGACGGAATCTAGCGATTAATTACTCGGCGAGGGTTGGCCCAATCCGAACACGCCAGTTGATTGTTAGTTGCTAATTATTTTTGAATATAGCGACGAGAGTCTGATCATCGAACGACGGTGTTCCTCCTTTCCGTTTGTATATTATAGAACGAGGAAATGAAAACGTTTCAGTTTCCTTTGCACTGCAGCGTCTACCGTCCGTTGCAGGGAACCTGGCGCTCGTGACGTCATGGGGCGGAGTCGGTCGCTCCGGCAGCTCCAATCGCGAGGCCGGAGACGCCTTTCCCACGCTTCGCCGTGCGACGCGGTCGGTGGGTGGCAGCATCTTAGCCAATCAGCCGTGCGGCTTGGAATCTGACCAGTTAGACGAGAGTGCCAAATTGGATGCAACGGGTGGTGTTGAGAGTTGAATGGGAAACTGAACTCTTGGGATAGAGGAATATTTTGATGAATGATATTGCATCTGGAATAGTCTTGTGGTTTAAAATGTAAAAATTGTTGATTTTCAGTTTAGCTATTTATTGAAAATTGCAAATGTTAAAGTGGTTTGAGAGACTTCTAGCTATTGATAATGATTAATCATGCAGCAAGTTAGTGCTATTGTTATAAATTGCTTCTTTCAAAGTTTGATGTGCAATATTAAAGTTCATTTAACGTTAAAATAAAATATTCTATCCCTTGATTTCTGTATTATTTATATTAATCTCAGTTGCAAAACCTATCACTGATATGATGATGTACAATATTTATTTATTTGTTAATCATTACACCATTACAAATTTTTCGTAGAATATTAAAGTTCATTTAACGTAATTATCCATGAAACCCTAGAATAGAATAATTCAATCCCCTGATTTGTATATTATTTATAATAATTCTAGTTGCAAAACAATCATTAACATTTCATTAAAACATAACAAATTCATCTAGCAAACTATCTTCGACTGCAAAGTTTAATTAAAAACTTCCCCTTGCATAAAACTTAATTCTGCAAACAAGTCTACATTTTGCATGTCATCATTTTGCAAACAAGTCTACATTTTGCATATCATAATTTTGCAAACCAGTCTACATTTTGCATTTGTCATCATTTTGCAAACAAGTCTACATTTTGTATTTGTCATCATTTTGCAAAGAAGTCTACATTTTTCGTGTCACCATTTTGCAACTATTCCATACCTAAAATCAAAATAACTAATTCCCACACACAAATCCACTGTATCCTCTAATACTCCAAGTATCCACACTAGCATCCAGAGTTGCGACAGAACGAATCAATAACTGTTTAAAACTGTCATACATCACTCGCAACAGCGGCCGAAATAAACTCGTAACTGCGACTCGGTTCTTGTTCCGCGGGACCGACGCCACATCAGTTCCACATTCTATAACTGTTATTCCTCGGTCCTCCGTTTAACGGCCATAGACGCGGCGAAGTCGAAACCGATGAACCGAATAACAGCCGCGACTTTATTTCGGTTCTTCATAACTGTCTGAAGAACCGAAATCGATATCATAGCCGTTTCCACTGGAAGCGACACACACACGCGTGCACGCAGACCACGTTACGTTAAATCGCAAAGAATTTATCAGGTGACCTCGATCTTTTTTTTGAATAACTGTATCAGAGTCCAATGCATCGAACGCCCAGTTTAAAAAAATGGAAACACCAGATAACGAAACACATCGTTCTTTCGTCCTGAATATTCTTCCTCCGTCGTTCGAATTTTTGTCCGTTAGGTTTAATTCAGGTTGGAAGGGTAGGTCAGGAGTGTCACCAATGTAATGACGATATTGATTTTGTAGCGTTTGTGGGAGATTTGGAAGTGGAACTGACGGAATGCGTGCGGAGAAAAATATATAAAATGTTTGAAGTTTGATCATTATTTTTGAGGAAGATTGAATTTGGTTTCATTAATTTCTATCTTTCTATCTGAAATATGGTGTCAATGGATTGTTGAGATCGTGCTGATTAAAATGAGCCCAAACACAGCAGGAATCGGACCAGTTTTAGGGATTTCATGCAATTCTCGAAACTAAAGGCTGATTTCCATGAAATCGAAAAACTACTCCGATTCCCGGTGTGTTTGTACTCGTTTTAATCAGCGCAATCTGACGAACGCGTTGGTAAAGGTTTCATTTGCAAAGCAGCTCTCGTATAAAAGTTTTCTAATTCCATTAATATCGTTCTCGCCGATGTTTACTCTGCTGAACGGCGTATCATATTGCAGCTTCTCAACCGTCGAGCTTCTGGCTCGCCGAGGGACTCGTTCCTCAATGGTGGGGATCACAACCGAGCACTAAGCCTGCAGATCGCGCCGCGTACTAATCGCGGGAACACTCTATCCCGCAACTCGGCTGTATTTTGAATTCATATTTATATGACCGTAATTATGCGAGCCCCGTTCGTTTAGCGAATATAGGCAGAAAATGAATTTTACGCAAACACGACGTGCACGGGAGACTATTATAATATTTGTACTCGCATGTTGCATTCGACAACAAATCTGTTATCGTACACATCTGTTTTAAGTTATGTAATTGCCGAGTCATGAATTTGCGAGCTAATTATTTAGCCCATTATGGAATGTAAACTTCTACTTTACCCGCGGTTTGCAACAGTTCATTAAACAAACCGATATTTAACCTGTACCATTGTTTGCGTTTTTGCAATAGATTTGCTTTATTTGACGGATGTACGTATACAATCCAGCTTTATCCGGTTTGCAACACTTCGTCAAACAAAGGAAATTTAAACGCCGAATGTAAACTTGCCGTAAAGGAAATGTCAGTTTCGTTAATTTCAATCTTATTTCCTCAAACGTAGTGGATTGTCGAGATTGTCCTGATTAAAACGAGCCCAAGCACGGTACAAATCGGACTAGTTTTTCGATTTCATGGAAACCAGCCTTTAGTTTCGGAAATTACATGAAATTCCTAAAACTAGTCCGATCCCCACCGTGTTTGGACTCATTTTAATCGGCGCGATCTTAACAATCCACTGACACTATGTTTAAGGAAGAAAAATGGAAAATAAGCAAATCAAAATGGCGCACCACGCGTCAAATACGAACATGCCATAAGGTAAATATCAGTTTCATCAATTTCGATCTTATTTCCTCAAACGTAGTGGATTGTCGAGATTGTCCTGATTAAAACGAGTCCAAACACGACGGGAGTCGGACTAGTTTGATCGACTTTAAAAAGAGTCATCGTTTAATTTTGTTAATTCCATTCAGCGGCAATTTGTAAGGGTTAGGGCCAATGTAACCTAAGCAGGCTCACCCGAACGCCGCGTAGTAGTTTATCGAGCGTCCATCGAACCGAAACGCGTGGATTGCCATTCCTCAAGACTAACTCGAACCGCAAAATTGCGTCACACCTAGGCGAACAGCCAATAGCCGCTACCTGAATCACGAATACCTTGGATTTTCGGCTGATAATTGGAGATCAGACACCTCTATAGTTCCCTTATGGAATTTCATCTCGACCTCGTTTAACCGTGATCCAGGACCGATGATTCTTGCATAATTATGATCCGTCGTGGCTATCTGGTAACCCAATGGAAACTACCACTGCTCTTTCCTTTGTTTTTATTAGTAGAATTGGACTTTTAACAATTCTAAAGCAGAATCTAGCCTACATAATAACAATGACTGTCCTCAAATGTAACAATTACCTTCCCAAACGCAGCGCCAGTGAGTTTCTAAGACTGCGCTGATTAAAATGAGCCCAAACACGACAGGAATCGGACTAGTTTCACCGAATTAATGTAACTAATGAAATTAAACGTTCGCTTCCATGAAATCGAAAAACTAGTCCGATCTACGTCGTGTTTGGATTCATTTTAATCAGGAAAATTTCAATATTCCATCAGTACTATGATTGAGAAGGTAAGGTTAAACACGCAATTAAAAAATTTCAATTGCAATAATTCTAACCTTACGTCCTCAAATACAGCGCCAGTGAATTTCTGAGATTATGCCGATTAAAATCCGGGAATCGGACTACATTTACGATTTGAACATAATTCCTGAACTTAAAGGCGCGTTTCCACGAAATCCAAAAATTACTCCAATTCCCACCGTGTTTGTACTCATTTTAATCAGCAGCTCCGATCGAAATGAAAATTACTTCCTCTGTCTCAGCAATGCAAGGTTTCATTTGAAATATTAAATATTTAACTTCTCTTTGTTGTATCGAATCCTAAGCTCCAAAGAATCCACCCGAAATCTTCCCTTCTCCATCCAACAATTCACTCCCGACCCCGCCGACCTCAAACACGACACGACTCGCAGGTCGCGTCGCTCCCAGCGGAATTCGATTGTTTCCGCGGGTGTCCTTAGTCGCTCGCCCTTGGTTCGGCCGCGACGCTCGCGGAACGCGACAATAATGTACGAGCGTCCGTCCGTCCGTCCGTTGACACGCGACACGACTCCGCGTGAATCAGATCTGGATTATTGCCCGCGGTGGCTGCGCCCCGCTTCCGGCTTGCAGCGTTTCCATGTGCCGGCCGAATCAAAATCGGTTGTTGCGCTCCGCCATCCGTCCCTCTTTGCTCTCCGATTTACTCGCACGCTCGCTACACACTGCGCCATTAGCCTGCTACCTATTTTCGAGCCACGGAAACTCGGAGATGAATTCACGGGCAGCTAACTGGGACAGGTTAATTTGATACGCTGCCTTTTCGTGTTTCGTGGTTTGTTTGGACACTCCTAAGATTGCGGAGCTTTTTTCTGATTTTTCTACGGTGTTGGGTTCCTTGGGAGATTCCGTGCATTTTCTGTGCATTTTCTGTGCAAATGTGGAATGGTGAATGTAGGATACACTCGGACTTTTATCGTTCGAGTGACAAAAGGTCAAAGGTCACCATGTGTGGTACATGGTGATTTTGGTGAGAAAATATTTTTAAGGGATAAGAATAGCTACATATGTTATAAACCGAAAACGTCGAGAAACGACATCGAAGTTTATGAAATTAAAGAAAAACTTGAATGTAACTTGATATTTTATTTAAAAAATCAAGACAGTCCATGATTGTTTTGCAATTGCTTTGTCAGTTGAATTCTGGAGATTTCCTATGGTTGGTTTTATAAATGTTATTGGAAAAGTGTGTTTAGGATATGGTTAGCTTCAGGTTTCCAAAGATTTGAGGTTATAAACTTGCAAAGCTTCAAAGTTACAAAGTTATAAAGCTTCCGAGTTACAAACTTTCAAAGTTTCCAAGTTACAGTCTTACAAAGCTTCAAGTATTCAAAGTTTTCAACTTACAAACTTACAAAGCTTCAAGTTTTCAAAGTTTTTAAGTTACAAACTTATAAAGTTTCCAAATTACAGTCTTACAAAGCTTCAAGTTACAATTTTCAAGTTACAAACTTACAAAGCTCCAAAGTTACAAACTTACATCATCACTGGGTGATGATTTCATCCGTTTCTTTGATTTCTTTCTTAAATTCAATAACTACTAACCAAAAAAATCGAAACCAGTCATTGAAACTGGTAGTTCTACTGTTAACACGTTGAATGCCGTACGATTTCACGGTACAAAATACTTGAAATGAAAAAAATATAATATTAAATCATTTGATTGAATTGCATTGTTATTATTACATGTTCATCTAGCTGAATGTCACCACATTAGTTAGCATTATTTATAATATAGAAATGTCTTCAAATAATCATGGTTTAATTGAGTGAACTATAGTAATTCGATTTGGTTGGAGGTCACCGGTGACCTCCATGGCATTCAACGTGTTAACCCTCTGTAAGGCCCATGTAACATTGAAATCACATATCAGTACATTGGAATCTTGTTGATTTATTTCATTTTGCACTCAAAGTGGTGAGTAAAATTAAATAATCAGTTAACTTCAACTTTCATACGCTCAGGCAAGAAAGTTTAACGTCATTGTAACTTGAAAGTTACAAAATATACTCGTTCGAAGAAATTATTGAAACTATTGAATACATTATTAATTCGTATTCATATGTGGATATTTATTAATTTTCTACTGTATAGATTTTGTTACAATCACAAACAATAATTCGGCCCATGGAGGGTTAATTAATCATCTCAAGCGCCTTAAAACTTTTAACCGCCCCTCCCTTCCATCATCGTTAGCCTCGAGAGTCAACGGACTAGTTTGCTCGGTGATTGTAAATAGTGCGAGATTGAACGTGCATTATTTACAGTGACTGACTGGGATACATTCACGCTTGAGCGCGCGCCATTGTTACGGCGGCCGCGCCGCCATGCGAAGACTCGCTGCGCGGTTCAGCGAGAGCTGCCGCTCCCATGATTAGCAGCGCGGCTCATGCTCCTCCTGATTTCCAACTGTGTTTAGCAATAAGTTCCTTCATAGGTTATGTAAGCAGTGTCATGGCGCTTTCATCAGATTGGTCAAAATGGCCAATTTCTGAATTCTTTCATAAATCATCAAAAACACACAGACACTTAGTTGAGAAACGACTAAGCACACATAATTAGTAATACCTAACAATTACTTCTAATTAAAATTTGTTTCCCTTCACAAAACACACACTCCCAAAAGTCAATTAAACTGCCTAGTGTTAATTTCCTTCAAAACCGATGCAAAACGGCCAACGTTAGGTCGCCACTCTCAACTGACAGGAAATCGCTAGGAAGATATCGTTTTAATTGGATTGCGAACATAATTCCGTGCATTCCATTTGTGACACCCGATCGTTAAAAGTGCAGCTGGAATCGCCCGTTTTTGAAGTACGGTTCCGGTGACGCGCGGGAAATTTGAAAGAAAACTTCGCTGTTGTAAATTCGGACCGAATAGGTGAAAACTACGGTTCGTTTTTCATGGTTATTGGAAACGTCGCTCCTCTCTTTCTTTGTGTCCACCCTCGTCACTCTGTGTGATCGAGCTTTTTGTAATCGTAAAAAAGCTGCGTGAAATTTATTAGTGAAATTGACGATGGAATCCGAGACGCTTTCGATTTATGCGTTAACCATTAAAATGAGTGGGGTCCTATAGAAAGTATTTTTCCTTGATAACTTTGTGATTTTTCATGTTTTATGAATTTTCTATTTTTTTATTAAGTATTGTAGATGATTTTTGTTATTTTAGAAATGTTATCATTATTTTGTTTTTAGCTATAAATATACTGGGGATATTTATTGTGTTGCTGTGATATTTAGATATATCATTCAAAATTAATTATAATTATTTCATTAAAAGAATTATTGCAAATAAAATGTCAAAATTATCAACTACAAGCAAGCATTGATACACAAATGTTAATTAGAAGGAATTAAATATTCATTAGCATACTTGCTTGACTTAGTAATAATTATAACCATCTCATTAAAACAATTACTTCAAATAAAATATCAAAATTACCAACAAAAATCAACAATTGATACCCAAATTTTAATCAGAAAAAGAAATTAAAAATTCATTACCCTAACAATTAATTAATTAATCAATTCTTCGTCCTAACAATGAATAACTATAATTATCTCACCAAAAAAAATACCAAAATCACAAACAAAAATCAACAACAGATACAAAAACGTTAATCACTGCACGACAAACGATCGCAGCAAAATATTCAACATAATAAAACAAAAATCACTCCGTCATACGTCCTGAATAATTTCAGTTCGCACGCAGTTAATAATAAATCCCCACCACCTCTCTAATTGTCAATGACTGCAATATTCGTCAGTTAAAGCGCACACGCGTCACCCTGCATCAATTAATCAAAAACATTAATTCACCATAATATCGGAGCTGTACGAAAAATTTCGCACAAAAGCTGGCGAGCAATACACTCGTTTCTTTCAAACGAGCAAAAGGCAATTATCGATTTCCGAGCACTGCGAAATCGCCGGCACGCCGGCAAATTTTTTTTCATTTCCGCGCAAAAGGAAATAAATCATTGGGGGATAGAATTTTCATCGGAGAAATAAACAGTGTACGCCGGGGAGATAAAGCGAATGGTATATTTCATTACTTCGCGCATAAAACGATTTTATGCGATAAAAGCATCGTGAATCCAGTGAACTAACGTATTATAGTTCATATGTGTTGCCGAGGAAATTGCTAACTGTGTTGAGCACTCGCATTGTTCACCGATGGCATTTGGATCGGAGGACTGAATGGTAAATTGGAGTGTCAGGAGTAGTTTGAATAGAGGATGAATTTTTATTGGTAGAAGGGATGGTTTCTAGTGATAGGAATAGGGGCTTTGTGATGAGTAAGTGATTGACTGAGGGAATTAACTGATGAGATTTTTTGAATTTTTTCTGAACTTGTTCATGATTGAACTTGTTCGTCAGTGGACTTGGTTGCTGAGTGAACGTGTTCCTGATTGAACTCGTTCCTCAGTGGACTTGGTAGATCATTGAACTTGTTCCTCACTGTACTTGTTCCTCACTACACTTGGTTGCTCAGTAAACTTGTTCCTGATTGAAATTGTTCCTGATTGAACCTATACCTCACTGAACTTGTTCCTAATTCAACTTGTTCCTCATTGAACTTGGTTTCTGATTAAACTTGTTCCTGATATGGAACTTGTTCCTCTCTGCACATGGATGCTGAGTGAACTTGTTCCTGATTAAACTTGTTCCTAATTCAACTTGTTCTTCATTGAACTTGGTTTCGGATTGAACTAGTTCCTGATTGAACTTATACCTCACTGACCTTGTTCCTAATTCAACTTGTTCCTCATTGAACCTTGGTTGCTTGATGAACTTGCTCCTGAATGAAGTTGTTGCTGATTGAACTTGGTTCCTGATTGAACATATACCTCACTGAACTTGTTTCTAATTCAACTTGCTCTTCATTGAAGTTGGTTTCTGGTTGAACTTGTCCCTAATTCAACTTGTTTCTCACTGCACTTGATTGCTCGTTAAACTTGTTCCTGATATTGAACTTGTTCCTCACTCAACTTATTCCTCACTGAACTTGGTTGCTGATTGAACTTGCTACTTACTGCACTTGGTAAAGCTGGTTCCTCGTTGAACTTGTTCCTGATGGAACTTGTTCTTGATTGAACTTATTGCTTACTGCACTTGGTAGAGCTTGTTCCTCGTTGAACTTGTTTCTAGTTGAACTTGTTCCTGATTGAATTTATTCCTGATTGAGCTTGTTCCCGATTGAACTTGTTCTTGTTTGAACTTATTCCCTACTGCACTTGGTAATCCTTGTTCCTCGTTGAACTTGTTCTTCGTTGAACTTGTTCCTCATTGAACTTCTTCCTCATTGAAGTTGTTCCTCGTTGAACTTTTTTCTCGTTGAACTTGTTCCTGATTGAACTGGTTCCTGATTGAACTTCTTCCTGATTGAACTTGTTCCTCACTGACCTTCATTCCTAATTAAACATGTTCCTAATTGAACATATTCCTGCCTGACTTTGAAAGGTAACAGTTACGAGCGACTCTACAAATATTTCACCGTATCGTAAAATTGTCCCCTTGTTGTCCTAACAAACTGCCGAAATAGCACGGCCATGCGTCACTCTAGAGCGGTGAAAGTGCTGCTGTATAAAAGTTGACTTGGCAAACTGCGCCGCAACGGAACAACAATATTCTATCTTCGCCAGTCATCGTTTCCCGGTCTCTTTTGAAAAATCGACATTTATCCGAGCATGTCTAACTATTTCCCAGAGGACAGAATATTAACTCTTTGTAGCACGCGATATTTTTCATTATGAATAGTCGCTTCTGTTTGATAAAATACTCGTGAAATACTTTGAAGCAAAATGTTTTGACGTTGAAATTAAATTTAATGTTGAAAATTGAATTAGAGTGACGGTAACTGAAATTAGAATGGGAGTTCCGATATTAAAATAAAACTGAAGCTGGAATTGGTTGAAATTGAAATGAAAATACTGAGATTAATCTGAAATTGAAGGTAAAATTAATTACAATTGAAATGAAAATTCTAAGATTGAAATTAAAGTTAAAATTAATTGCAACTGAAATAAAAATTCTAATATTAAACTAAAATTAAGATTAAAATTAATTACAATCCAAATGAAAATTCTAAGACTAAACTAGAATTAAAATTAAAATTAATTACAATTGAAGTGAAAATTCTAATATTAAAATTAAAGTTAAAGTTAATTACAATTGAAATGAAAATTCTAAGATTAAACTATAATTAAAATTAAAATTAATTACAATTGAAATTAAAATTCTAAGATTAAACTATAATTAAAATTAAAATTAATTACAATTGAAATGAAAATTCTAAGATTAAACTAAAAATAAAGTTAAAATTAATTACAATTGAAATGAAAATACTGAGATTAAACTAAAATTAAAATTAAAATTGAAATTAAATTCGAATTTAAATGAAAAATGAAATTTTAAAATGAAACTGAAATTAAAGTTAAAAATTCTAAATAGCTTCCATGGGAAGTGAGCAAATTTTTATGAGAGTAGTTCGGGAAGTTCCTGAACATATTACTGGTGTATTACAATCTACTAAAAGGCGCAAGGACTTTCCGCCGGACCATCTGTATCCATATAACACCCACGTTAAAGTGGATTTATGTATCCCAATACTTCTTTGGTAGATTCTTCCAACTTTGTATCTAGAAATACTCACGTGTTTCAGTGCATTAGTGTTGAACAACCATAGACACTCACCTGAAACAAGAAACAGACGAATCTTTATTTATCAATATTAAAGAATTATAACAAACTGATATTTTATTATTAAATTATTAATTAGAAATAATACAAAATTCACACTTGATTTCTTTGTTTATGGATGTAAAAGAATTATAACAAAGTTTTTTTTTATTATTACTGAATTATTAACTTCATATTTGATTCCTTTGTTTAACAATATTAAAGAATTGTAACAAAGTGATTTTTTATTGTTACTGAATTTTTAACTTCGTATTTGATTTCTTTGTTGAACAATATTACAGAATTATAACAAAGTGATTTTTTATTGCTACTGAAATATTAATTAGAAATATTAATTATTTAATTGAGAATTATTGAATTGTTTAAAAATGATTAACTTAATATTTGAATTCTTTATTCATCAATGTTATAAATATAAAAAAGGAAATTGTTGGTTTTATATCTGAATAATAATAATACAAGAATTTTATAACAATATGTAAAAAATATTTACAGTGCAACTTTTATATAAATTTATATTATATACAATATCATTTTATTTTCGAGACCATCATTAGTTTAATTAAATTGTTAAAAAATTATTTTTAACTTCTCACTTGAATTCCTCATTCATCTGATTCTAAATTTATTAAACAATCATCCCACATATAATAATTATTATACATACAATAGACAAAAGTGAATAATTATTTCTAATAACATAAAACAAAACAACGTAAAATTTAATATTTTATTTCACACTCCACGATTTACTTCTTAATAACAATTACAAGAATTTAGCTCAATTAAAAGTTATTATTAAATTATTGTTGAATTATTGTAGTTAAATTATTGTTCAATTGTTAAAAAATTACTTTTAACTTCTCATTTGAATTCAAAACTTTCTAAAATATTCAACTTCATTCCATTTCGTTTCACATTATTACAAGTAATAATAATAATTATTATTATTTATTATTTATAATAATAATAATATATAATATAATATGTGTAATATAATATAATATAATTATAATATATAATATGAAATAATAATAATAATAATATTAAAATTATTTTTAGTTTCTTATTCACGTCCTTTGTTATCTTTTAAATTTATTAAATAATAATAATTATTATTATTAATATTTCATTTCACACTCCACCGAGCATCTCGCTAATTAATTCACATGCTAACAAAATTACGATAAGATTCTCTATCCACTGCCTCGCGAATGCCCCGAAGGAAATAAAAAGGTCAGCGAACCACCCAATTCGTTCGGCATGTTGTGCAACAAGATTTCGAAGGGCCGTGATCGATGAAGTAATTATCCTGTAAGAAGGAAATCAGCCGAGCATCCTCCCGCAGGAAGAAAAAGATTGCCGCCGGCGGAAGTTCGAATTTCTACTTCATCATAAAACTTTCCGTGTTACAACGTCTGGACACCGAGCACTTCCGGCGCCTGGTTGCGCTGACCTGGTCAACCGAGTAATTAACCTTTTTGTTCCGGAGCATCTGTTACTCCAAGTTATCGTGCAGTTTTCCGCGGCGCAACATCTAAGCACGCTATTCTTCAGGTTAATTGATGCAACTTTTTCCTTGGCAATGAGTTCTGATGTTAAACTTAAATAAGTTTTGGTGGCACATCAATTTTTGGGGTCAGCGTTTTTGGGAATGGAATTATTGAGCTTTATGGTGGAATGGTGTTACGTTGGAGGATTTAGATTACTGTAATTAATAGAATTTTCCGAAATTTTAATTAGAAATTAATTGCATTTTCCGAAATTTTAATTGGAAATTACATTCTAAGTTTAATTGTTTTTCTCGAGTGATTTTAGAAATTTCTTATAGTTAATTTTGTGAACGTTTAAGACGGATGGTAAGATTACTGTAATTATTAGAATTTTTATCGAAGATGAAAGACAATTTTTGAAATTGCAATTTAAAATTATTTTCTCGGTTGAGTTGTTCTTTCTCAATTGAATTCCGGACGTTTCCTGTGGTTAATTTTATGATCGTTGGAAAGTTCGAAAAGTCGATTCAGAATGTACGACTAAATTTGGAGAATTGTTGAGTGGTTGAGGATTTTCTTGAATGATAGTAATTTAATAATCATTGGTGTTAACATTACCTTCTCGAATGTTGTGGCAGTGAGTTGCTGAGATTGTGCCGATTAAAATGAGTCCAAACACGGTGGGAATCGGACTAGTTTCACGAATTTCGTGTAATTCTCGAACTTAAAGGCGCGTTTCCATGAAATCGAAAAACTACTCCGATTCCCACCGTATTTGGGCTCATTTTAATCAGCGCAATCTCAACAAACTAATGGCGCTACGTTCGAAAAGCTAAGATTTCCTAGGAGATTCCTAGGACGATGAATTACTTAACAAAATTTGCATGTTACATGTCGATCTGCAATTCCTCTTTCTCTGTCTCCCCGATTGCTTCTATTTTCTACCGTTATTTGTCCTTGAAATGTACAAAACCTTCGGCACATGAAGTGAAATTATACATCGATTGCTTAATCAGTAGAAAAACGGGAAACCACCATTTGTTCGCAACTTATTCTTCGAAATATGAACACCCGATCTGCCGGAATCTCGACATTCGTCCGCAAAGGGCTGATTTGTACATGAAATGATAATACAGTGTACATCCTACTTTCAAAAGCGTAATCTCCTCGCGACTACCTTCGAAAAGGAACCGTCGGTTCAACGAAACGTGGAAAACATCACTTTTGTCGTCGAGGCCCTTACAGCCGGGGGTGTACACAGGAACAAGATAATATAGAAATCTGCTTCGAATTTGTGACGAGGATAATCGCGTCCCGCCTGTTTAATTCACGAAGGGGATTGCGCTGACTATAAATTGAATAGCTCTGTCATAAACGTTTCGGGTCCGGCAGAAGTTAGTTTCACACGGTGAATATATTACGGTAGAATCGCGCTGCCGCTTATGCCTTCGTGTTTCGCCTCTCCAAATAGGTTTAATATCATCGCGAGAAACACTCTTGCGGCGCATAATTCAGCGACGCAAAGTTTTGAAGCTGACGCTGCGCGCTGCGGATACCTCCTTGGAACTGTAATGCAGCGGCATGGACGGGTAACTGCACCCGCCGGTTACTTTTGTTGCTGATTACACGGTTAGACGTAACTGTCCATCGAGTTCCTGCGTTTCTCTCCTTATCGTATGAACGAATCGCACCGATGAAAATTTCACATGCAGTCGTTTCAGTTGGACCTTCTCAAACGTTGCACTAGTGGTTCAGTGAGATTCTCCTGGTTAAAATGAGCCCAAACACGGTGGGAATCGGATTAGGTTTTCGATTTAATGGAAACGCGCCTTTAAGTTCGAAAATTACACGAAATTCTTAAAACTAGTCCGATTCCCACCGTGTTTGGGCTCATTTTAATCAGCGCAGTCTCAAAAACTCACTGCCACTATATCTGAGAAGCTAACGTTCAAATGACAGCAGCTGAAATTTTCCTCACTGCATGTTTAACCTTAGCATCTCAATCGTACCAATGAAATGTTAAGATTTTTCTCATTAAAATGATCCCAAACACGGTGGGAATCGGACTAGTTTTTCAATTTCATGGAAACGCGCCTTTAAGTTCGAAAATTATATGAAATTCGTGAAACTAGTCCGATTCCCACCGTGTTTGGGCTCATTTTAATCAGCTCAATCTCAGAAACTCACTGCCACTATATTTGAGAAGCTAACGTAAAAATTACTGTTGAATTACTGAAAACATTGAGATTTTTCTCATTAAAATGAGCCCAAACGCGACGTAAATTTACTCATTTATTTATTTTCAACAACAGCACATAGTTAGTCTACTGTCGAACATACGTCATCACACCAGCAAACGAACACGACTGACGTCAGAAAATATCAGAAAATATCAGAAAATCCGAACCTAAAATATTTCCACCGTATTAATAAAGAACCCGTGAACACCGCGTCGCATGAAACGTTCATTTCCCGCTTTCATGGAACAGACAGCATAATAAAATATTAATCTCAAATATCAGCGCAGTCTAAAAAGGCCCCGGCGGATTCGGATTTCATTAAAATTTAATGTACGGGAAAATACAGCCGCTGTACTCGGCTGGCGCGGAATGAATGCTGCGCTCGGTGTTCTTTGAGTAACAAGTTATAATTCAGGGATATTCGTCCGAATAATATCTACTTTTTCCGGATCGTGTATTCATCTTCATTGAATGCTCGGAACACTCGATTGTGTAAATACGTACTGTAATTTAGAAAGTTTATAATTGATTTTATTCGAGAATAGTATAATACAGACTGTGATTAATTTAATTAAAAACGATCGATGCGACTAAATGGATTAAAAAGTTTTTCTACGATTGAATAATTACCGCGATATTCTCGATTGTTCACGTGAGAATTCTTTATTAACTTTATTGTATTCAATTATAGTCTAATATGGCGCGTGATTAATTTATCGGAAAATTTTCCAAAGGAACTAAAATAACGGAAGTTATTCTTATATAATGTAATTAGAGTGACTCAAACAATCGTAATTGATTTTTCATTGAAATATTCATATTCAGGTGGAATATCGAAATTAAAGCAAATGTAGTAACAGAGCTGTCAAGGAAAAATATGATAGAAATTCGGAGTGCAAAGGATTAAGACCAAATTTATAATTTGATTTGATTAACACGAGAGCTACCGGTAGAAACCACTTCCGGTGCCTTGTTTCGCAACGATCGACACCTTAAAATAAACAGTTATATTTATACAGAATTTTTATTTCATTTTGTTATATTGTATTTCATTTTATTATTATTATTATATTATTATATTATATTATATTGTTATCATTATTTTATATTATTTTATTGTATATTTCGTTTCATTTCATTATTTATAAGAATTTTAATATTTTATTATATTATATTATACTTAGTTTTATTATATATTTTACTTTATTATTATTATTATTATTATTATTATTATATTTTATTATATTTTATTATTTATAAGAATTTTTATATATTTTATTTTATTGTTATTATCATTATTATTATTTTAGTATTTTATTATATTTCATTTTATTATTTATGAATATGTTCATAAGGATCGCATATCAATAAGAAATTTGTTTTCTCCATCGACAATCTAAAGTTTACAGTTAAATATTGAAACAGAGGTAGCGAGTGTTTCCTCCGTTCGATTCGTTTTTTATCGGAATCATGTCTTGCGCGGTTGACAGAAGGATTACAGCGAGGAAAAAGGAGGACGAAGATAGATAGGAACAATGATAATAGTGGAAACATCGCGAAATAAAAGAAGCGGTAGTAGAACAGCGCCGCAAAAAGGAGAAGGGAAAAAGAGAATGAGACTGGGGGTGTTGAGAGAGAGAGAGAGAGAGAGAGAGAGAGAGAAAATGGAGGAGATATGGGAAACCGGAGTTAAATAAAATTCGTCGAAAATTTATTTAAACCAGGGAGGAAACAATATTTCAAATGGGAAGTTCAATTTCGTCGGGTGTAATGAAGTATTTTTATTCCTGTAATCTGGAATGGAATGTTTTAATCTGGTACTTGATATTGTAGTTGGACGTTCCGTTGTTAATGGAATGAAATTATAGGGAGATATGAATAGGATCGCTGAGAAATTTTACTGGGGCTTGAGGATCGTTTCGGACTGTGGTTCTTGTGAGAAAGTTGGGTTCGAGGTGATCGTTGTCTCTGGTTTCTTTGATATGACGATATTGAAACTGTAGTGATTTCTTAGAGATAAATAGAGATATAGAGATATAGAGATATAGAGATAGACAAATATACAGATATATAAATATAGAGATGAGATATAGATATAGAAATGTAGAGCTGAGATATAGGAATATAGAGATATAGATATATAGATATACTGATATATAGATATACTGATGTATAGATATAGTGATATATAGATATATAGATATATAGATATATAGATATATAGATATATAGATATATAGATATATGGATATATAGATATATAGATATATAGATATATGGATATATAGATATACAGATATAGATATAGCAACAATCATGTCTATACATATACACACAAAGCCAGAAATGCAAACAGAAACAAAAACGAAAACAAACCTACAAATACGAAAACAGACCTAACCACACTACAACCAAACCAACCCAAAGCCCCACAAAGAAGCTCATTCACCAAAAAGCCCGATACTTATAATAAGAAACATCCTCGAGTACACAGGCTTAAGCCATCTCGGGTCGCGAAGGGATTAACAGAAACAATAACGAGACGTCCGTTAGCCAGCTCTAACAGTACACCCCCCCCCCCCCCCCCACGAAAATGTCTCGCAGTGAAATGAGTTAAAATATCTTTCAAGCTCCCTCATTCATTTTTCAGGTGGCACTCTCTCCTCCGCTTTCTCCTTTTATTAATCATTTCCCGAGTCCGTGCTCTCGTCCGTCTCCTTTATCTCCTCTAGTATCCTCTTTCGCTTCATCTCGTTCGTTGTCTCACGCGGCTCCTCGGCTTCTTTGTGCCTCCGTGTTTACCCGCCCCCGCTTTCTTTGCCCGCGACCGCGCCGCCTACAGTATCGTCTCGTTAGCGTCTCGTTTCGGCGACCCCAATAGTCATTTCTAACCCCGCCGCCGCGTTTCCGGGGAAGACGCGGAACGAAAGCGACTGGTTCTCGCGTGTCACTTAACCGTCCTGCGGCGTCTTTCATCTCGCCGGTCGCGTGCTCGCGATGTTCGCCTGTAGAGACGGAACGGGCCACCGATGTAGGTGATCGATGAGCAATGGAGTGTAACATGGACATTTTGCGGAGTCATCGACAGTTCATGAAGAAAATTTTAGTTGTGGGGATTTCCACGTTAGCTTGTTGAATATAGTGGCAGTGAGTTCCTGGGATCGCGCTGATTAAAATGAGCCCAAACACGGTGGGAATCGGACTAGTTTCTCGATTTCATGGAAACGCGGCTTTAGATTCGGGAATTACACGAAATCCGTGAAACTAGTCCGATTCCTACCGTGTTTAGGCTCATTTTAACCGGCGTGATACCAGTAACTCACTGCCACAACATTCGAGAAGCTAACGTTAACACTAATGATCATCAAATGACTATCATTCACGAAAATTCTCAACCAGTCAACAACTGGTACTTTCTTGATCTACCAAGACAATTCAATATTTTAGTTTCACATTTCCATATCAGTCTTATACTCAGAAAGCAAAAACCAAATGATTAAATAAAAAAAACACAATCACTATAAATACCATCGAAGTCATCGCCTCCAAGCCTCGCAGAATTGGATCAGAGGTCGCAGAAGAGTGACATCGAAAAGGAAAAAGGTGAGAAGCAGTTGAAAGCCTGATCACCAGCATACAAGATGGCAGACCGGCACCATCGAAAAGAAGATGGAGGACGCACCGAGGGCGCTAAGAAAATGTACAGCTGAAAAGGAGCTCGCTGCGAGCACGACTAAAACGAATATGACAAGATCCGAGGAGGATCGGAGAGATTGAGGAAAGCGAGTCGGCGGCGGGGACAGGAGATACGAGGTGGCGAAGAAATTTAAATGTCTGGCTTACTTAACGCGACAGACGGTTCCGGGCCGGGGCGGATAAGAGCGGGCAATAAGGGAAAAACAGCCCGGCTGACAGAGACAGATGAGGTTGTTCGATTTGCCGGTAATATTCCATCGGAATGGAGTCGAGTACCAGGTCAAGAGTAAAATTCGAAGTTGGCCAGGTCGGGCACGATCGTGCAGGGAGAGATGAAAGAGAGATTAAAGACACCGGCGGGGAGACAGCCAGCCCACGGAGAAATTGGAAAAGTAAATTAGCAAAGTAGTGTTTCCAGCGGGCGGGGGGTGTATCGAGGGCTCAAAAGAATCAGAGTGGACAGGGACAAAGACGTGCAGAGGAAGAAGCTAGACCGGAGAAATAGGGGACAATAGACGGTACATAGAGACAGTGGCGTCTAGGCACCTTAAAAGGAAAAATGAAGATGATGCTGGCCGGAGTTAGGTCAGGATGTGTTTCTATGGAGCAAGCAGGGGGAAAACGAGGATTGTGTGGGCTGCATAGGTGCCTGAATAAGAAGGCAGCAGAAGAACTGTGGCTGAAGGAGTTTGCTTTGGAGGAAACTGGAGTGGGACTTAGTATCATAAAGCTTTTGTGGGTGAAATTATATTGTGTACACAGTGTTCAGTTTTGTTGTGGGTTTCTTCAGGTTTTTAGATTGTTGCTAAAAGAGACTTTGGTAATGGACTGGGTAAAGGAAATAAGGTATCTTGTTTTTGAAACTTTTGTTTACTTTTTAGTTTTTGAAATTACTGCAACTGAAATATTCCTCGTTGCATGTTTAACCGTAGTTTCTCCATCGTGGCACCGATGAGTTGTTGAGATTCTGCTGATTAAAACGAGTACAAACACGATGGGAATCGGACTAGTTTTTCGATTTCATGGAAACGAGCCTTTAGGTTCGAGAATTGCATTGAATTCGTAAAACCAGTCCGATTCCCACCGCGTTTGGACTCATTTTAAGAGATATTTCATTCTCTAAGTATTGCTATTGTTGATTTCGAACTGCTATTAGTTGATTATTTTTCGAAGCATGGTAAATACTTTGTTACGAGATAGTTTTGATAGTAGAACTCAAATGGGTTGAAATGACACATTTATTGGTTCTCCTTTCGTGATTATTAAAGCATACGAATGCTTGCTCGAGAAATGATTAAAATAGTTGTTCATTGTATTTAATTAATTGGAAATTTATATTGTACGATATATAATATATATTTATGTACATGTACTTACATATGGAATATAAAAATATGATATTATTTTAAAGAACGCACTTGATTAATATTTCGTATTCATTCTGATTTAAAATGTTGAATATCTGGTTAGGTAATGAATTATGAAATGCATATACCTCTATAATTAAAAGGCACAGTTCGATTTCTCTTTAATTAATGCTGTTATATTTATGAGGTCTTCTCGAGAGAAAAATATTCTCAAATATAATTTTATTAATTTTATATCAACTGCTGAACATTGTAAGCAACTTATTTCTTCCTCATTAAAATATTTTTAATTAATTTCGTTACATATATTCCAGCGTTGACTCGCTGGAATATACAGTCGTTATCTTTCACAGTTTCAAAAATTCAATTTTTAGTTGGTTTTGGTATTTCCAAATACATTTTCTCGCTTCGTGGTGCTTTTTAATTATTTTTAAATAGATGACACCTCTGGAATTTATAGCTCTTTGGTATCGTCATCGATTCTCTGTTATATTGTCTGTGAGAAAGAATTCTTTATTTATATTTAAGAATTTATAAACTTAAATGATCTAAAGTAGATTTCTAATTCTAAATGATCTAAAAAAAGGTTTCTATATTTAAATGATGCAGACTAAATTTCTAATTCTAAATGATCTAAAGTAGATTTCTGTATCTAAATGATCCAGACCAGATTTCTAATTCTAAATGATTCAAAGTAGATTTCTAAACCTAAATGATCCACAGTAGATTTATAAACCTAAATGATGTAAAATAGGTTTCTAATTCTAAATGATCCAAAATAGATTTCTAAACTTAAATAATCTAAAATAGGTTTCTAAACCTGAATGATTCCAAACAGGTTTCTAAATCTAAACGATCTAAATCTGAACAATCCAAAATACATTTCGAAATCTAAACGACCCAAAATTTCCAAATCTAAAACAAACATCGAAATCTAAACAATCCAAAACATATTTCCAAACTTGAACGACCAAAAACAAACTTCCTTTTGAAATGAAAACTTTTTTTCATGATGTTCCAAACGTGCCTGTTCTTTCGAACACTTGTTACTCCTTTTAAATATCTCCGTGCAATTCCTACACCGACTGAAACATTAGCTTTTCCAGCAGTTTGCTTTGCACTGTAGAATTCGACACGATATCGAAACCGACCGTTTATCTCCTTTGGCCGCAGCTTTGCCATCTCCACCGAAACCTGCACTATTCCCGAAGAAATTAATAAATGGGCTCACTTACATTCAATCCGTTCGCGAGCTCTATAAAAAAACCTTGACTCTTTAGTGCGCAATTTCGCTGTTGTGCAACGCGCATTAATACGGTCTTTCGGTTTCCTTTTTGCTTCTGCTGTGTATCGATTCGACCGAGCTCTGTTTTACCTGTTACGGTGGCAGGGAACGACAAAAGAAACGCGCGGAGAACAGCGGGGCAAAGAAACCGCGTTGATTAAAACATAGACTGAAATGGATGCCCGTTCTTCGTTGCGAAAATACTTTTACGCCGAATGCCTGGCCATCGGAAATATACTTTCAAGAAATTTCAGCTAATTTTATCGCAGAAACACAGGGACCAATGTAATTAAACAGTAATACAGTCGTGCTGCTCGACGAAATGTTGCAAACTGCTGGTTAAGTCGAGGTGTGCGCATACCTCGATCGAACGAAGCGAATATATTACAAAAATACGGACACCGGCGCAATTAAACAATAGTACTGGGTAAATACCGGTTTGTTTAACGAACTGTTGCAATCTGCATGTACAGGAGAAGTTTACGTTCCACAATGGGATAAACAATTTGATCACAAATTCGTTACTCTGTAATAACACGATTTAATTAATAACGTACGGTTAAAATTACTGCAACTGAAATTTTCCTCGTTGCATGTTTAACCTTAGCTTTTCGATCGCAGCACCGATGGGATGTTGAGATTCTGCTGGTTAAAATGAGTCCAAACACGATAGGAATCAGACTAGTTTTTAGATTTCATGGAAACGAACCTTTAGATTCGAAAATTACAATGAATTCGTAAAACTAGTCTGATTCCCACCGTGTTTGGGCTCATTTTAACCGGCGCGATCTCAGAAACTCATCGCCACTACGTTTGAGAAGGTAAGATCAACATTACTGATTATTAAATTACTACAAAATTTAATTTACTATTTGAAATCGTACTGGACAAATGTCAATTTGAATAGAAATGAAATATAATTCTTCTATCATCAGTTATATCACAAAGCAAACATACAATATGCACAGAATTTTTTTTCAATAAATTACCAAAGTTCTAATCACAGTTAAAAAATCATACAAGGGTTTAATTAAAAGAAAACATCTTTCTACCCTAATTCATACACGATTCCTGGATAAATTAAAAATCTCGCCCGCATCTAATTAGAGAAAGTGTCGAGCATTCCAAGCGAAAGACCGAAAAACGTTCATAAGTCCATCGAGCAGCGAGCAGAAACGAACAGAAGCTGTATCTAGAATTTCGCGCGGTGCACTTAATTAATCGAGGACGAAGGCTGCGTTCAGGTGAACGGGAATTCTGATCGGGAAAGTTCCCGCGGCTCGCGGCTCCGGACAACAAGTTGTTTCCTTAAAGGACAGAAGTTCGCGGTTCGTTCCGGCAGACGCTTGAAACGGGAATCGGAAAAACTCTGTATTCAAATTCGGCATCGATTTTTCGCCGGCCGCGCGCGACGCATACAAATGCAAAATTATCGGCGCGCCGTGTTTACGCGGGCACGTTATGTCGGGAAATGTATCGTCCCGTTTTGCATTTGTAATAAAACCAACTATATTCTCGGGCGGACTGTATTAATTGAGTAACAAACGGGCTAACTGAATCGTTGGCGCGACGCGATCTTCGCCGGCTACCAGAATTCAACGAGAGAACGGAATTTGTATTATCGCGCACAGTGAGAATTATGGGAAACGATTGAAACTCCGAACGGTTATGTACTGTGCAGATGAAATCTGGAGTAATGTGTCGTATAACTGAATATGAAGAAAGTTTGTATGGTGTTCTTGAGATATGGTGATGCTCGGTTAAATTTGACCTGGTGTCAGCAGTGGAATTTAACCGAGCAGAGAAACAGGAAGTTGCTTGCGGGAATTGAGTCGAGGTCAGAATGTGTGTCGAGGGTCGAGACGCTGGACTTTGTATTGAAAAATGTAAATATGAGGAAAATTTCAGTTGCAGGAAAATTTCAATTTCAGTTTTACGAATTCAATTCAATTCTCAAACCTAAAGGCTTGTTTCCATAAAATTTGAAAACTAGTCCGATTCCTATCGTGTTTGGGCTCATTTTAATCAGCAGAATCTCAACATCCCATCAGTGCTACGATCGAGAAGCTAAGGTTAACCATGCAATAAACAAAGCTTCAATTGCATTAATTTTAACCTAACATTGCCTGGAACCTAGGATTGCCTGTAACCTGAACTAAGTAACCGCTGAACCAAGCGATTACCGGAACAATAAGAATGAACCCTTTGCACTCGAATATTGTCTCGCTAGATACATTCCTCATTTTCTAATGAAATATCAATGATAAGTATGATATATTCTTAATTTACATGTTTTCTCATTAATTCGTCCCAAATAATGTCTACGTCCCATACGAAAATGTCAACTGTTTCATGCAACATGTCAAATATTTCTATAAAACACCTTCATTCCTTAATTCATTTGTTCTCTCATTAGGTCATTTAACCGATTAATATGTAACCCCTATAAAAATTGTGACAATAGATTATTCTCAGTTTCTTCAGACACTCATTATAGTATTCAAATGAAGCCATTCATTTTCAAGATCATTTCAAATACTGAATGCTTCTAAGATATCAATAATTACGAAACAAACAAACCGAAACGAGTCATTTTAACTGGAACGGTAGTTCTAACCGTTCGAGTCCCGAGCGACAAGATGGCGGTCCGTCAGCCAAAGCCAGTCGATTCACAAATCGAAACTTCTCTCTCCCAATTATCCTCACTTCCCTTATCTCCTTATCTCTTGGAAAAATCTAACCATATCTAACGTTTCCTCAAAAAACAGAAAAACGTCGGTTTCCAGCTCGAACCGCGTGAATTTGACGCACGTAGAATTTTATAAAGGTTATTCGATAAACGATTAAGTCGATTTTGAACGAAGCAATTGCACGAGTGAATATCTTCCAATCTCCGATTTTCGAGATCCGAATCAAGGAATATTCATTTTTCCAGGGACAATAGAACAAGCTGCGCAATAAACGTCCGTAAATCTGGTGTTAAAAACCGACGTCTTCCCATGGAAATCCGGTCGCCGCATTCGCCTCGCAGCGAAACGCGCCCCGGCCCGGTTAATTGTTCGTGAAGCATTATCTACTAATCCGGCAGAGCCGAGTTGCCCGTTTTTAGCGGCGTTTTGTTGCTTAATCGCGCGAGCGCCGAGTCGAAGCGACGAGATCGGCTGCGAACGACTCGATTAAACTTATGAAAAACTTTACGATCTCTTCGAATACCCTCCGACAGAGAGGCTATCTATGGGGATCAGGACTTCGCCGGGAACTAAGACACAGAACTTTCCATTGGATCCGATCTCGTTTTTCTTTTCGAAACGTTTCGCCTCGCTCCCGCTCGCCGCCGTTCTTTTTCTCGCCATCCATTTGCCGCGGTCCAATTAAAATTCTTTCGAACCGATCCTCCGGCTACACGGGGAAAAAAGTGTGACGAATTTTGATTGATGATTTCGTCGTTTTTCGTGGGTAATGATGCCAGTGGAATGAATGCGTTATTTTGTCTGTTTGACGTACTTTAAATGTACGTTTACGTAACACTGGAACTGTCAAAGAGGGAATGATTGCTCATTGATTGTTGACTAACTAGAAATGTAACAGTTTTCTGAGGAATTATTAGAAATCGGTTGTGCAAAATGAATTGCGAATCAATGGACATTTTTAAGTTCCAACGATCTATTAATAGATCACTCGCTCTGAATTGTTATAGAAAATTCATTTGTTAATTAATAATGTATCTAATGAATAAATAAATTGAATCAATGAATAAATAATAATAATAAGTAATGAATAAATTGAATCAGATCTTATTTCCAGAGAAAATTTATACTTCACTCATAGTTTCAAACATTTACAAAATTCTCTACGATTGCACCGTGGGAAATTATTTATAAAATTCGAAATAACAAAGCTAAAATCTTTGCAACTTGGAATTACAAAATACATGTTTCCAGAATAACGAAAACTCTATTTATATGCACTAACATTGAATAGAAACGAAATAGAAATAGAATATGTCAACATTTTTTTCAATGTTTTTCCAAGATATGGACACTCATTGCTCGAAACACAAAATTTCATCTAAAAATTCAAAAAAACAAATTTCTGTTGAGTTTCCATAGAAAAATGTCAACTTGACTCACATACACTGAACAGCACACATACATTATATTGTAAAACAAAACTAGACACAGAATTTCCATAGAGTTTTTCCCTTTTCCAACGAATTATCGCTGATAAAGCAGTCGCGTCGATCACAGTTGAAAACTGTGGCAATGTATGATAATATATGATGATGTATGATAATATATATGATAGTGTATGATAATGTATGATTAGTATATGATGATATATGATAGCGTATGATAACATATGATAATATATTCCTTCGAATTCAAATTAAACATTGTTCTTCCGTAATTAATTATTATACTACAACACCAACTGTGAGGATAGTGTGCCCATAAATTTGTTACAGTTGAAAACTAGATCGCAAGGGGTCAATTCCGAAGTGTTTGTTCCGACGAATAAGAAAGAATGACCTTCCTCAGGGACATATCGTCGCGTCGAGCGCATTTTCATGGAACGAGGGAGGAAGACAGCGGTGCGAGGGCGGCGATGCAGCTGCCAGAACTGATCTTAGATAAGCCTGACCTAATCCAACTCTGACGCGGCTTTGCAATACGATGAGGAAACTTCAAGGTGTTCTAATTAGAAGTTGGACTTTCCGGCGGAAGCTGGCAAAGCGATGAGTTCACCGGGAGCCCTTTTCAAACGGTGAAAAATAAGAAAACGAGTCGCGGCCTCCGTTGTGAGCGTGCTTCGAGCGGCCGCGTTTAATATTGCATGCGCGGGAAACTAACGAGCAACATAACCCTCGCTTTCGGTGAAGTATTGACTTAATAGTTCAAATTCACCGTTATGTCATTTTTTGGTTATATTTTCATTGGTAAGTTTCATTTAATCGGTGAAAGTTGGATTATTTAATTGGTTATGTGAATCGTTACGAATTAAGGTCGTCTCATAAGTTCGTGCTGTTTATTTTTCTACTGTAGAAAATGATATTTAATATATTGTACTACAATACTAATATAATATAATATAATATAATAATAATAATAATAATATAATAATAATACAATAATAATAGAATAATATTATATAATAGAATAATATTAATAATAATATAGTAATATAATATTTTATAATATAATATAGCATTAAATTTCATTTTATAATATAACAACATTAATTTTTATTTTACAATACAACAAAATTTACATTTAACATAATATCAACTTCAAATTGATGGGAAATGATTTTATATTTGAAATTTTGATTAAAATTGATGGAAAATTATTTTAAATTCATAATTTGAAGTAAAATCGATGGGAAATGATTTTGAATTCATAATTTCAAGTAAAATTGATGAA
The DNA here is from genome assembly GCF_051020985.1 of Nomia melanderi. Lineage (NCBI taxonomy): Eukaryota > Metazoa > Arthropoda > Insecta > Hymenoptera > Halictidae > Nomia > Nomia melanderi. Next base: position 23,970,584 of record NC_134999.1, on the reverse strand, counting down.
AGATGATTTTAAATTCGTCATTTGAAGTAAAATTGATGAAAGATGATGTTGAATTCATAATTTAAAATAAAATTGATGAAAAATGATCTTAAATAAGTAATTTAAAATGAAATTCATGAAAAATGATTTTAAATGAGTAATTTAAATAATCTAAAGTATTTCTTTATGTTAGCTGTAAAACATATCATTGACATTTCATCAGAAAATAACGAGCATTTGTCGAGAAAAATATTCTCGAGTGCAAAGTGTTAAACTCCGCGTCTCGCGAAACATATTCTACAATGGTGACGCGTGCGCGCCGAGCGCGAGGCATCCGCCGATGAATTATTCAGCGTATTCATTTGATATGTATTTGTCTCATTTAGCAGCTCCGCTTCGACCCTTATCAAGTTCGCGTAACTCGCGAGGCCTTTCCGTCGCCGGGAATCCCCGCTCCCGTTTGTTTATGATCATTCCGTGTCGCGGCACTGAGAACGACGCGGCGATTAGCATCTTTTAATAGTCCGCGCCGTGTTTAATAGGCTATTAGCGTCGCGAGGCTTAATTGACGTGTCAAAAGTGTTGTGAACGACAGCTTTTCGGCGCTCGTCGCGAGGTTTAGAGTCGATGATGGAAAAATTTATGGTTGTTTCCCTAAATGAGGGAGTTGGGGGTTTAGAGGTTGATTTTTGTTGATGGAAGAGTTGGTGAATGATGTTTGTTTATGAATTTTGTTAAGTGTCTAGGGAAAATTGAGGAATTTTGCTGATGGGAAGATGATTGGAGTGTTCTTCTTAGTGAAATTGGAATTTTGAAGTGTTTGATGTGTTGAGGATGTAGAATTGTTGAAGTATTTGTTGATAAATGTTTGGGGGTGGTTTTGTGAATGGAATGTTTTTGTTTTGTGGGTTATTGCGTGTTTGAGACTGGTTAATTGGCATTTGAAGCGTTTGTTTCTGTTGCTTATAGTTTTTGAGTTATTGGATTTTGTATAGACAATGGCTGCCTATGGAGAAAACCATGAGAATGGACTATTTCTATCAGGAAAATTGAAAGTTGGCAATGTGTTGGTGAGTAGTTTCTGGTAAACAAAATGATTTTCACTTGAAAAATTGAAACATATTGCAAAAGAACTGTATTTCTCTATCGTCGTTACGTTGCAATCGAAGCGCAAAGTGCCTATTATCATTAAATAAATTCCATAATACCCCCATAACGCAAACAAAACTACAACCACCACATATCCGCCTCCATCCCCTATAACTTTCATTTGAAGAATTTCTTTCTATCACTTCTATTTTCCAAGTTATCGAATTTTATTCAGAAAACATTCATCAATGAATAAAATCTCAATTCAACGATTGCCAGCGAAAATTGAAGGTTATCAACGGCGCAGACCTCAATTAGGACTTGATTAGTTCTTCGTTACATTCTGGTTAGGTGTCACTAAGTAGTCCCTGCTAAACAAAATGATTTTCACTCGAAAAATTCAAATTTAAACGAATTAATTCCATTTATCCATCGCCATAACGTTGCAATCGAGTCTCCAAATCCCCCCTACCTCTCAAAAAACCCCACAACACCCCATAACGCAAACAAAACCACAACCACCACACACCCACCTCCCCCCCGAACAACTTTCATCCGAAGAACATCCCTCTATCACTCGTATTTTCCAAGTTCCACCCAGAAAACGGGCATTCGGCCGTGCGGGTAGCTGCAGCGTTAACGATATCAGTCTGTTGCGAGCCGGATATTCCGCATAGAAGCAACACGGACCGCAATTCACACAAAGGGAATTAATACCAACATCAGACGGGGAATCCGTCTTCCGGCAAGATTTGACGCCGCACACGCCAGCAGCGAGCGAGTCAGCGAGCCTTTGCGTTTCCCTTCGCGCGTCCGCCCTAAAATTATACGTGTACACGCGCCGCTCGGCGAGCCGTGGCGCGCGGATCAAGAGAGAACGAAGAGATTTGATTCCGCAGCTGCCGGCAATTAGCACCACGGAACACCGTGGCCCGCACTTTACATTCGTATGCATGGAAGGCAAATCGTTGCCACTGGGCGCAGCCTCTGTGCAGCGACCGGAGCGGGCCGAATCGAACCGAATCGAATACCAAATCCGCTTAATTTGTCAGACATAGACTAACCCGTTGCTTCTCAGTGGATTCCAAAGGGCGGGAAAAGATTTTGCAAGTTTGGGAAGGGTTTGGTGTGATTAGGGAAGGGTGAGTGATTTGTTGGTGGTTTGAATTTTGAGGGTTGAAGGTAGGAATGATGGGTGTTTTTGGAAGTTTGATGGGTTTCGGGTGAGAGGGAGGTTAGGTGTTTGTTTATATGGTTAATACAGAATTTTATTTTGTGGTTTTCTAGTTTGACAATTTTCCGGTTTTCCAATTTTATGGTCTTTCAGTTTTCCATTTTCTAAATTTTCCATTTTCTAAATTATCCAGTTTCCCAAATTTCCATTTTCTAAATTTTTAGTTTCCCAATTTTCCATTTTCTAAATTTTCTAGTTTCCCGATTTTCCATTTTCTGAATTTTCTATTTTCCAATTTTCAGTTATAAATAAGAAACAGCTGACTTTTCCTAATAGAAATTCAATTCTCTTCCATTCTATAACTCTCTATGTTTAAAATGTTGAAAAATAATTGAAATAACAGATATTACCATAATGAACACGAAATTTTACTTTCCAATTTCCCCGTTTTCTAGTTTTCCGATTTTCCATTTTCTAAATTTTCTGTTTCCCAATTTTCCATTTCCCAATTTTCTAATTTTCCAATTCTCTAGTTTCCCAATTTTCCAATTTTCAGTTATAATAAGAAATATCTGACTTTTCCTAAAGAAACTTCAAATTTCTTCCCTCCTATCACCCTCTATTTCCAAAATCTTGTAAAATAATCAAACAACAGGTATCTATGAAAACAATATGAACACAAAACTCAATTTCCCAATACTCTAATAGAATCAACATCCCTAACTACCCCATACAAAACTGCAAAAACAAAATAAACACCACTCACCTCCCAAACCTTCAAAAAATGTCAACCTTCGTCTGAATGAACACTACTCAACCGTTAAACCATAAAAAAATATCAACTTTCTTCTACATGAACACCATTCAACCCCTAAATCTTCAAAAGAAGATCAAATTTCTAAATAACCACCATTCAACCCCTAAACCTTCAAAAAATAAACACCACTCAATCCCCAAGCCTTCAAAAAATATCAACCTAAATAAACCCCATTCAACCCCCAAACCTTCAAAAACTATCAACCTTCTAAACAAACCCCACTCAACCCTTAAACCTTCAAAAACTGCCAACCTCCATCACTCCACTGCACACTAACACACTGAAACAATAAAGAAAGCGTCCATCAAGACATTACAGAGTAAACGAATTCGGAAAATGTACATATTTTCCAAGGGTTCAAACGACTGCACCTTCCTCCCCTTTGACTACGGCTAAACTACCCGTGGAGCAGTGCACAGGACTAACAGCCCGCACCGCAAAGTGTGAATTAACGATATTATGCCGGGCATTACAAAAGAAGATCCCTAAGAGGCGGCTAATGCCTACAGCATAACGTATTTAACCGTCCCCGCGTTAGCATAAAGTAACATACGAGTTCAAATATTTTCGCCCGTTTCCATCAGGGAAATTGCAAGAAGGTAGCTAATAACTTCTGTGATTAGAACCTTTCTTATTAATTAGAATGGAATTTGTTTATTTGATTTTATTGAGAATTTTGTTTTGTAAATATGAGAGAGGTATTTGAGGAATTTTTATTAGCTTGGAGAGTTGATAAACGATAAGAGAGAATAGATATTTGACAAATTGCAGATAACTTGAATTGAAAAATTAATAAATAATAAGAGAAAATAGATATTTGACAAATTGTAATTAGGTTGGAGAATTAATAAATAATAAGAGAAAACAGATATTTGATAAATTGAAAATAGTTCGAATTGAGGACGTAATAAATAACAAGAAAAAATATTTGCAATATTTGACAAATTGCAAATAACTCGAAATGAAGACTTAATAAATAAACAAAAAATAGATATTTGACAAATTGTAAATAGCTCGAATTGGAATCTTAATAAATAATAAATATATATAGTAATGTAATATATCACATTAATATATAAAATAATATAAATATACAGTAATATATATAAAATATTATATAGTAATGTAATTTACAATAGCATCACAATATTAATAGAAATATATATATGATAGTAAAACATAAAATAATATATAGTAATGTAATATATCATAGTAAATATAAAGTAGTATAAATATATAGTAATATACATAAAATATTATATAGTAACGTAATTTACAATAGCATCACAATATTAATAGAAATAAATATATAGATTTGCGTAGCATAAAGTCTAAACAAAATTAATAAAATAAAATAAATATATAGATTTATGTAGCATAAAATCTAAAGAAAATTTTATTTATTTAGAAATTTATAAATTTATTCAAGTAGATATAATGTATGATATACGATCCAGAAGATCTTCATGCAATCAGGTTAAAAGATTAATTATCCCTGGGAAAACGAACCGTGTTACTTTAAAGAATGGTTTCCATTTTTGCTGCAGAACGTCACCGTATCGCGTGCAAAATTTACAAACCTCGAACGATCTATCATCAGCGCTTGCCAAGATGCGAGCATATTTCATTCTTAATATTTATGTCTGCCACATATTTCGTTCCAAAGTTTAGAGAGGGCTCTTGACGAACCATGCGTTACACAATATACAATAATATACGATAATATATGATAATATGTGATAATATGTAGTAATATATGATAATATATGATAACATGTGATGATATGTAGTAATATATGATAATATGTGATGATATATAATAATAAATGATAATGTATGATAATATATATGATGATATATGATAGTATATGATAATGTATGATGATATATGATAATGTATGATAATGTATGATAGTGTATGATAATATATGATGGTGTATGATGAAATATGATAATGTATGATACATAATACTATCATTAACACTTAGCCAACCGAACGAGATCTCCACTCTTCCCTCAGCAACGCATTGTCTTCCATTTTCTTTATTTTCTTCTTACTCATTCAGCTTTCAATTAAGACTACTTGCAAGTAATTAAGTACTGTATAAATATATTGAATCATGTTGAGAATCTTCAGCAGAAGTCTCACTCGTTGTAGGTCAAGGGGTTAAATACCTTTTCGGAAGACACGGAGCAGCACACATTCGCAGGTAAATTGACCGAGCAATCTCGTTCCTCGAGCGTCGTCGCGCCGATTCTTCCACAATCGCGTTCATAAATACGAGCTCGTTGCGGTTGAATCGGGCACGCGCGCAGGTGGTTTGATCGCGCGGCCACTGTTTCCGTTCTGTCCGTAAACACGGGAGGCAGCGAGCGATGGAGGACGCCTCGAGGACTGGGTAGAAGGGGACCGTTGAAGTGGCGAGGAGCTCGTCGACAGAAGAAGCCGAGGGTGCTTTCGATTAAACGGATAATTAGCCGCGGGAGATGGATGGGTGCAATCCCACCGAAGACGCGGCCAATTTTCCCGCCTGCGGGATTCGCGAAACGGATGAAGTTCTCGCGCGGAGTTCGTTGACGTTCGAGTGCTGGGGTATGATGGTGTATGATGATTTGTGGGGATATTTGGTGATGTGTGGTGATGTGTGATGATATATGGTAATATGGAATAATATACAATAATATATATGATACAATAGGATAATATATGATAATGTATGATAATGTATGATGATTTATGATAATATATATGATGGTGTATGATAATGTATGATGGTATATGATAGCGTATGATAATATATGATAATATATAATCCAACAGTCAACTGGTTGACCTCTTACCGTAAACGTTACTCAATTCCTTCGAGTTCAAATTAAAAATTATTCTTCTGTAATTGTTGAGCCGTCACGGCTTAACAGAGTCGACACATGCAGAGACTTAAGCTCTTTACAGCACGGGGAAAAAAACGGCTCTTATTGTTTAGTATTTTAACGGCACATTGCGACAAGATTCATTGGCCTTTTGAAATCAAATTCGAAAACCTTCCTTTCACCCGCATGTGGCAGCCAGCGACGGATTGTAAATGCATATTTCTGAAGGGCGACCAAATGGTATCCTAAGGACACTCGGTACCTGGGGTTTGCCTGGAAGAAATTTGTATCCAAGCTAAACACATTGTCTCTGCATGTCTTAGGTAGCATCCCACCCTCGGTAGACTAGGCGCGCCAAGGGCGCAGCGACGGTGAGGACAATTCGTTTCGAAAGCCCCTGATTGGGACTTGTCAATTTTGGCGATAACCAATCAGGGTGTTTTCTTAAATTTCAGAGCTGACGATCTGACTCGCAGATCGCCAGCGAAAAAGACAACTCACAACTTTCGAACGATACACATCATACAAGCGCGTCTTAGTGTTCAGGCATAATTGTACACACAAAAAATACAGTCCACTCACGAAGAAGCAAGCGGTTTCATTTAATAAGCTCCAAGTAAGGACGCTGCTGTGAATGCCCAACAGTAATCAATTATTATAGTACAGACCAACTGTGAGGATATAGTATGCCTATAAATTTGTTACTTTGTTGTCCAAGTGCTTATATCCATCGTAGTTGAGAAACATCAAGCAACAAAGATTGAATCATCAAAACTCATTTTCTATTACAGGACAAGAGGGGTTAATACGATGACTATAAATAATAATTATTATTGGAAATAATTATTGGAATTAATTATTGGAATTAATTTGATAAAATATATCTATATTTTTATATATCCATATATCTATATATCTATATATCTATATATCTATTGATTTATTGATCTATATATCTATATATCTATATATCTATATATCAACGCAACAACATCGAACAAAAATTCCCAAACCAACACCACCCACCCCGAAGACAAAGAATCCACAAAACGACACCTCGATCGCATGATCCATCGCCACCATCGATCATCCTATATGTCCACGGGAAGCTCCCGAGAAATATCGAAAAGACAAGCCAGAAACTCGGCGTACGCGGCCGGCAACGTAACAATCGCGACGATAATCGTTATCCGCGCGGATTAATTCTCGATCTAATCTGTTTTACTGCGCGCCGCCGGCAACGGACGGGGACCGATCCTTTTACCGTGAACGACCGGTTCGTCCTCCGCCACCTCCTTCTCCTCCTCTTCGCCGCCGGGGGATTTCGGACGTTCACGAAGACGAACGTACGACGATAACGCCCCGGGAACCGGCCGGGATCAGGCCGACAGGTTAGAAACAGAGTGGTTCCAATCACCGGGGATTTTTTCACCGAACGAATCGCCCTGTCTCCGTTGCGCGACGCCCTAATATCCGGGCAAAAAACTCGATATCGCCGCCGCCGCCGCCACCGCCGCGGAGATAGCGAGTCGTCGTCTCGCGGGATTTATATCGCTTTCCAGGAGAATACCGCAGCGTACCACACCTGTTCCGGGGGATCGATGCGATTTGCGAGAACACGGTTTCTCTTCGTTAGCTTGTTGGAAAGACGAAAGCTGTCCGGGTGTTTTTGGGGTGGGATTGATGGCTGTGGGTGATGATGGTATTGGGGTGTTGTGTGTGTAGGTAGAGTTATGTGTATGGGATATGTATGATATATGTGATTGGGATAATATTGTATTGTAATTAATAATATGTGATATATATTGATATATCCATACATCAATTTTTATGTAATAATAATGGTATATATATATATATAATAATAATAATAATAATAATAATAATAATAATATAAATATATACCTATATATTTATAGATCTATATATCTATGTATCTATATATCTATATTTCTATATTTCTATATACCTGTGTATCTATATATCTATATTTCTATATATCTATATCACCAAATATCTATATATCCATATATTTATGTACCTATATATCTATATCTCTATATATCTATATCACCAAATATCTATATATCCATATATTTATGTACCTATATATCTATATTTCTATATATCTCTATATCTGTATATCTACATATCCATGTATCTGTATATATATATATATATATATATCTATATACTCATATATACATAATACGTTATATATACTGTAATATATGTAGTTACAATAACACTGTAATATGTGTAATAATAATTCAATATATTCCTTATATAGTACTCGGTAGAATTCTTTTGAAAATTGCCATATAATTTTATGGAGAAACTACTTGGTTTATGAGAAATGTCTATGAAGATTTAAATATTTGTATGAATTTAGCAACACAAGATATAATGGTTTGCAAGGTGTAGTAAATATTCTCATGTCTTGCTGGTTAGTTTGCAGAAATTAAGGAAACTTTAGAAAAATGTTCAGCGTCGCTCACAGGGTTAAATACAGTAGTTTATGGACCCATCAGTGGAATTTAACCGAGCCGAAAAACAGGAGGAAGCTATTTGCTTCCAGGAATTGAGTCGAACACAGCCTGACGAAGGCGGAGAATCGATACAGCGAGTGGAAGCGGGATAGATAGTCGAATATCAAATGGTCGAGGAGGGGACTTCAAAGTGACGCTGAATGTGTCGAATGTGAACATACGATGAAGAAAATTTCAGTTACACTGATTTTAACATTAGCTTCTCGAATATAGTACCGATGGATTGCTGGGATTGTGTTGATTAAAATGAGTCCAAACACGACGGGAATCGGATTAGTTTTAGGAATTACGAAATTTTCGAAATTTAAGGCTCGTTTCCATGAAATGGATGAAACTACACCGATCTATGTCGTGTTTGGGCTCATTTTAATCAGCACAATCTCAGAAATCCACTGAGAAGCTAAGATCCAAATTAATCTTAACTAATTTTAGGAATCTAATATAATTTTCGAAACTAAAGACTAGTTTCCATGAAATCGATGAAAGTAGTCCGATTCTCACCGTGTTTGGGCTCATTTTAATCAGCAGAACCCCAACATTCCATTGGTACTACGACTGAGAAGGTAACACTCAAATTATTACAACTAAAATTTCCTCTGTTGCCTGTTTACATTTAAAACTCGCATCATCGCTTCGAACTGTGAACTTAACTGACCTGTTCAATCAATTTTATCCGTGTATCTTCCATTTCACCAGCGACAAATGAGAGAATCCGTGCTACCAAACGTGAGACGCGTATATTTTTTTATATTTTAAACAGAAGCAATTTAGGGACGCAACAATGCACATTGTTTCTACTGTATTTCATTATTTTCTTTCTCCGAGGAAGGTCCGCCGGCACTGCCTCGCTGACTTAACCCTTGAAACTCACCCTAGGGTATACGTGACCCAACACAAACTACAAAACGTTTTCTGCAAACTCCGCCAGCGGTTCCGCGTGTTTCACGAAAACCATGCATTCCCTTATCGCGTTTCCTCCCTGTAATTCCATTGAACTGCATGCATCGATGCTTCCGACAAATTATTCTTCACACGTTATCCGTCTCGAGCCTGTTAACGCTTTACTCTTCGAATTATTCATAATTCTGTATTAATTTCAGTGTTTTGCTTACATTGTTTTTCGAGAGACAGTTTGTTAACCGTTTGCCGAATTAATCCGAGTTTCTTTCGAAATTTTCCCATTTTTGTGTCATTAGAAATGTTTCATTTGAGACGCACTTTGAAAAATAGTTTGCAGAGAGCAGTGCGAAGCTTACAGTAATCTGTCAGACCGATGAAAATTTGAAACGATAACATGAACATTATCATCCTTGTCGATAATATACGATATTATATATGATAATATGTGATAATATATGATAATGTATGATAACATATAATAATATACAATATACTATCATAATAAGATTGTAACAATATTTCGTATCCAAAGGTTAGAGCAGCGAGTAACAGCGAAATATTTGAAAATATTACAATATATAATAACATATATAAAATATCATATAGTAACGTAATATATAATAGTATCACAATATTAACATAAATATAACATAGATCCTGATCTGCCTAATTACCTAGATTCCACAGCGAAATGCAATCCGCGTGGAAAGTGTCGAAACTCTCGATCCGGAACGAACTGCGATCGATTCGCGGAGATCCGGAGCGAAAGTTCGGCGAGGACGGCTCCATGGCCGCTGGAAGATTGCCGGGCTGAAGGATATGACAGCGTTCGAAACGATCGCGTCGTTTAGTCCCGTCCAATCTGCGCGGCCCTCTTTGTTCGTTTGATCGCGCTCGCGCGCACGCCTCTTCGCATGTAAATTTCAGCGTGTCATTAGAACAGTCGACTTCAACGGGGACGCGCGATAATGCGGCTCTACCGGCCGGGCGTTAAACGGTTTTTGCGAGATTTTTGCGGCGCCGCGCGATCACGGTGACGCATCATTGTCCGGGAAGAATGAGCCGGGCCATTGATCCGCGCGCCGCGGCGAATTAATCCCGAGGAGCTATTAAATCAACCATTGTGCCACCGGCAATCGAGCTTCTTGTCAATTTTGATCGAATGTCTGCCGAACGCTTTTCGTCGTTTAGGCTTTCGGGTCGAGGGCCTCGGATATCGCGATTTCTGTGTGTGGTTATGCGAGATGCGTATTTGTGATGGGTTGAAGTATTTTGTTTTGGGATTTAGGGATTTTTGGGGTTTTTGGGAATGGTGAGTTTATTGGGATGATAAGATCCATGTGTGAATTGATAGTGTTTAATCAGGGATTTTTGTGAAATTTTTGTGAAACAGATGATTTCGTTGGGATCCTGAAGATTATTGCAGAATTTGATAGAATATAGAGTGTTAGTTAGGAATGTAATACTTTGAATATATTGTCCTTGTATTTTTGAGATATTAATGGAATATTTTCTTTTGTAATTCGGGGATTTTTGGAAGGTTTTTGGGAAACAGATGATCTTATTGGGATGATGAATAATGTGATATATTTCTGTATTTCTATATTTCTATATTTCTATATTTCTATATTTCTATATATCTATATATCTATATATCTATATATCTATATATCTATTGATCTATATATCTATTGATCTATATATCTATTGATCTATATATCTATTGATCTATATATCTATTGATCTATATATCTATTGATCTATATATTTATATATCTATATTTTTACATATCTATATATCTATATATATCTATATTTCTATATATTTATATATCTATATATATACATATCTGTATATCTATTTTTGAGTAACTTCTTGTCAGTTTCAATCCAATTCGGGTATTTCTGTGAAATTTTTATGAAACAGATGCACGTACAGTATATTTCAATAAAAGGTCAACGCGAAACAAAGAGGAATTACATTTGTCTGTTGTTCACGTGAAAAAATAAAGAATTCATCGCTAAAAGAATTAGTATCAAGCTTTACGATGACGTATATACTCGTCGAACACAGTTAACACATTGAACGCCATGGGGGTCACCGGTGACCCCCAACCAAATTCAATTACTACAGTTCGCTCAATTAAACGATGATTATTTGAAGATATTCCTATATTATAGACAATTCTACCTAATGCGGTGATATTCAGCTGAATGAACATGTAACAATAATAACGCAATTCAATCAAATGATTTCTTAGTATGTTCTTTCCATTTCGTGTATTCTGCTCTATAAAATCGTGCGTCATTCAACGTGTTAACTACCTAAAATCTACACTACATGTCTAACACATTGTAAGCCAAGAGGTTAAAAAGAGAGAAGGGAGGGTCACTCGCAAAATGCGCATCTAAATCAAGGAACGCCCTTAACACGTTGAGTGCTGCGTGAGTCCCTAGGGACTGACAGTGAACTTTCCATTCAAGCGGCGTTAGTCCCTGGGGACTGACAGCGAACTTCTCGTTTGGTCGACATCGGTGCACGAGACCAGCATTTTAAAGGGTTAAATTATTAATGACAATTAAAAGATTCATGTTAAAATTTAGTGTACTCCCATGGCTTTTTCAGACTGATCGTTTCTTGGTGTTCGCACTTTTGTCTCTCTGGCATTCCCCACCCCGTTATCTTATGTCTATACATCGTATACATGAGTATCGCCTGTACCATTGTCACAGTGCAAACGGCAAAAGAAACAGTGAAAAAAAGGAATCGTCTGTCGCGCTGTGTCGCGCGGTCTAGTTTAGCGTTCAGCATCAAATGCTCGCGCACTGTCGCCTGAGCAGAAAGTACAGCAAAATCGGCGCCGCACTCAACGTGTTAAAATCTACACTACGCGTCTAACACATTGTAAGTTAAGGGGTTAAAAGGAGAGAAGGGAGGGTTACTCGAAAAATGCGCATCTAAATCAAGGAATCCCCTTAACCTCAATGGACCACGCGAGCGTCTCCGGATCGCCGGACTCCTGCTGCAGTCACAGCTGCAGCCCCCGAGGGGTCGTTCATGTGTACACCAGCCTCTCCCTATAATAATGCTTTGTCTATCTGTTTATAATTTGATCGCCGTCCCGCTAACAATACATCAAAATTCTACGCGCGCCCACAGAGCTCGCCTCCGACTGATAATCTGCGAAAAATAACGGGTCGGCGGACGGCCAGATTAATCTCCGCAGGCGATCGCAACTTTCGGGGTGAGGGGGTTCAATGTAGATTTTAGGGACTGTTGTGATTGTGTGAGTCTGGTGTGAATGTGTAGGAAAGTGAAAGTATTTGGGTGGAGGTTATAAATATTTAATTAATTTTGTTTTGAGTGACGTTGGAATGTATTTAAATCGTGGACGTATAGAATTTCTTAATCTAATCTTTTTTGGATATTGTAGATTTTTGAAATTGTTTGTTGAATATAGATTTTCGAGAGTGTCTTGTGATTATGTGAGTTTGATGGCGTGAACGTGTGGAAAAATGAAATTATTTGCATCGAGATTGATAGATATTTAATTAATTTTATTTGTTTTGAAATTATTTGTCGAATGTAGATTTTCGGGATTGTTGTGATTGTGTGAGGTTCGTGCCAATGTATGGGAAAGTGGAATTATTTGGGCCGAGGATGTAGATGTTTAATTAATTTTATTTGTTTTGAATGGGGTAGGAATGTGTTTAAATCGTGGACTGTAGAATTTCTTGATCTATGGGGGTTAAATATTGTAGGTTATTGAATTGTTTGAATATTGAAGATTATTAAAGTGTTCGAATATTGTAGATTATTGAATTGTTTGAATATTGAAGATTATTTAAGTGTTCGAATATTGTAGATTATTGAATTGTTTGAATATGTAGATTTTTGAAACTGTTCTTTGAGTATTGTAGATTTTCGAAACTGTTCTTTGAACATTGTAGATTTTTGAAATTGATTGTTGAATATTGTAGATTTTTGAAATTGTTTGTTGAATGTAGAATGTATTTCGGTCGAGTCTGATAGACGTTTAATTAATTTTATTTGTTTCCAGTGACACTGAAATGTATTTAAATCGTGGACGTGTAGAATTCGTTGGTTTTGCGGGGTTTGAATATTGTAGATTTTCGAAATTATTTGTTAGATTTTGTAAATTTTTTAAATTATCTTCTGACAGTGTGAATTCGTCAATTAAAAGCGCGGAAAGATGGAATTATTTGGGTGGGTTGAAATTAATAGAGATTTAATTAGTTTGATTAGTTCAAAGTGACATTATAACATATTTAAATATTGAAAATGCAGAATTTTTTGATCTACTGTTTCTTAAATATTCTCCAACATTACGAATCCATCAATACCAACGCCTAAAAACATGAAATCATCTCGATAAATTAACTTCAACAGAAACCTAATTAACATCTAATCACTAAATCCCCAGAAAACCATCTTACCTTTTCACTTACCACAAAAAGAATCATCTAACAATACTAGCCTACTAAACATTTAAAACATTCAACATTCAACAAACCTAACATCATAATTTAAACAAACTAACTAAACAACAAACAATTCAACAAACCATTTAAAAACAGATACTTCACAAAGAAAACCATCTTACCATTTCACTTACCATAAAAAGGATCATCTACGATATCATCTAACAATACAATCCTACTAAACATTCAAAACATTCAACATTCTACAAACCTATCATCATAATTTAAACAAACTAAGAACAAATATTAATCCAACTATTTAAATTAAACTATTTAAGAACAGGTACGACACAAAGTTCACTCATCAAGCAATAAAACGACCGTTCATAATCATTGAACCGGTTTCCAGCGGAGCAAGGAAATGGAGGATGATTTACAACGCTGCTGGACTTTGAGTTAATAATTGCGTGGAGGTAGATAATGGCGCAATCAATTGATCGGGGGACAAGAGCGAAACGACCCGTTCAAAAGATAGAGAAACGATCGCAATGATTGATCGAATCGTTCGCTGGATTTTCACGTCTCGAGCAACAAAAATTCGGAAAACGGCAACATCCACTTACAGACACACGCAAATCGAGTTTCTATTGCGAACTGTTCGGCTTCATGGTGTTTTTCCGCGATCCGCATCAAACTTTTATCAGCCGATGCAACCCGTCGATCTAATTCCCGCGGGAAGGAATTCGTAACGGCCGCTTCCGGCCTTTCTTGCCGCCATCTTGTCGCAGTGTCCGTTTTCGAATTTCACGGAACGTTGTCGCTTGAGATCGAATTTGCAAGGAACAGCTTGCAGAACTCATAAAGTGAGCTATCTTAGTTTATTTGTTTATTATTTTAATACATTGAACAAAGGTGACACAGTCTAAATAATTATTGAGTTGATTTTGTGTACGATTTTTCATGACCTGAACAAGTCAAAGCAAAGAATTGAAAGAAAATTGCAAAAATTGCAAGTAACTGTTTGCAGAACTCGAAAAGTGAGCTATCTTAGTTTATTTGTTTATTATTTTAATACACTGAACAAAGGTGACACAGTCTGAATAATTTTTGAGTTGATTTTGTGTGATTTTTCATGACTTGAACGAGTCAAAGCAAAAAAAGAACTGCGTTTGATTGATTTTGAAACTAAAAACTAGAAACTTTTTCGACTATGGGTATTATTATTGAAATTTGTTACAATTTTTATATTTTTGGAAAAGTTGGATGGATTTTTCTTTTGCTGGGAACCTGAGGAACGTTGAATTTTGAAGATGACTTAGTTTCTAGCTGATAAGCAAAGGTTCGAAAAATGATTTTTGTGGATATTGTTTAAATTATCTAATAAACCAAGTGTCTAGTTAATGTTTAACGTTTATGTACGATAGGGCAGACATTTGTCTTGCGAAATCCATTAGGAAACGTTCGTGACACGATTCGTTTTCAATTGAGACGATAGTTCGCTAACTGCAGCGGTGCGCGTTAAGAGACATGCGGCGAAGTTGAGCACCACTAGCTCCTTACGAGTCGCGCTATTTTCTAGTCTCAATCGGAAACGAAATGTGCTATGGAAGTTTTTGCAACGGATTTCGCAAGGTAGATACCTACTCTATTGAATGGAGAAATTAGATATGCTCCTAGACACTCGGTTTTTAAGGTTAATTGATAAATATCTAGGAAACCGATGCGTTTCGAATGTAGTTTTGCTTGTAGCGCTGTTTGAACATGTTCAGGTGTTTGTAATGTTATTGAACTTTACACAGTTGTATTCAGGAGGTTCTATAGAACAATGCTGTATACGGAAAGTCTGAAAAATTTGAATAATTAAGATACGACAAATGATTATGCGTGGAAAATCCAGTTTGTTGAGGAAATCGACATTCTCAAAAACTGTGGTGATGCAGGAAAACGATCTAAATAAAACTTCAATATTATAACAGTAGCTGTTATATAACTTTGAATATTTTGTCTTTGCGATATCTTATATTGTCCTATGTTTTGAAAATCGAAATGGCGGATGCAAGTGGAGATACGAGTGAACTCGTGAGTTGTCAACAATGTTTGCATGAAAACACGAGTTAACTCGTGACCGATCAGCAATGTGTCAAGATTCATTGAAATATTTAATATTATAATTGTTGCAATATTCGAACCTACAGAGTTCAAAGGATTAACCCTTATCACTAGATGGTTTTGTAATCTACCAGCAACTGCAACTAAATTTTACGTTATCTCTAGTGAAAACAAAAAATGCTACAACATTCCTTCGATCTTTCAATAAAAATCTAATAATTAACAATAAAAAAATCTAACAATATCAGGATAGTTTTAAGATTCCACTCAAACTAAAGGTCCAAAGAAAGAAAAGGAAAGAGATTCTTAAACCTTTAATTCCCTTCTCAGTACAAACTTCTGTATATTTCGAATAATCTAATAATCTTAACACTGACTGCTACGTAAACATTCATCAAAACTCCCACGTACTCGAAACAGTTTTCTCCATTAACCAGAAACTAAGAAATCAAGATTCCTCTTAACAACTGCTCTATCTTCCTTATATCTCGTATATCCAAAATTCGATTCGTTCAACACGTCACGAAAGAAATTAACACTAGGTTTACGGAACGCGGGAAATTGACGCATATTGGAGTTTAAAAATATTATTTTGTAAATGTTTACGCCGATTTTGATTGATGCGATCACACTGACATGTACCTCAATTACCTACTATCGAATCTCCAGTTTCCACAATCTAAATAAACGAGCATCAATTCTTTTAGGAATAATAGAATGAAGTGTACAATAAATGCCCGTGAACCTAGTGTTAAGGTAGTTTCCTTAAAATTCATTAAAACATTTAACATCATAACCACTGCAATATCCGAACACACACAGTTCAAAGGGTAAAAACTCCGCGATCATCCGTGACGAATGATCCAGCGATAAAACACGGGCGACGAGTAAATTTCGGCGGACTCTCCGTCACCGATTACGTAAACCGGTGATGTTCAGCACACATGTAACCCGGTCATCGCGCCGGTTGGCCCCGGCCGACATCAACATGGATGTTTGCCCGTACACGAGCTCACGTAGACGCTTATTTCGGAACGGATTGCCTACAGCGAGATAATAAGCCAACACGCGCGCGAACACGTGACGAGCGTATGGATGCCGGGGTGGCATCGTCGTGCAGCTGTTGGATAAATGAATTTAATAATTCGGCCGGCATGCACGCCGAATAATTTCGTTCGGCCGCGGCGCGCGGTTTTGTCGCGCGTTAACAAGGCGGATTAAAATGATGGAAAAAACCGTCTTCCGCTGACACCGACCGGTCCCGTCGTTCCCAGCGAAGGAATATTCGGATGATTAACCACTTGTATGTACGATATTAGGATTTTAATGGAATTTAATGAATGTAGATGTTGTTTCGCTTATTTGAGTGCAGATTAGATATTATTCTTATTAACACTAGGTTTACGGAGCGTGTCAATTTGACGCGTATTGAATGTTGTAGACAATTATATCAATATGTACTATGATTAACTATTTTTAAATCTCTAACTTCCAAAATCCGAATGAACAAAAATGAATTTTTCTGGAGTAGTAGAATAAACCGCACAGTAAATGTCCGTAAACCTAGTGTTAAGCACATGTGAAGTAAGACTGGAGTTTTCTTTTATTTCCAATGAATTAAAGGAAGAAATCGAAGAAATCATAGAAATCATCACCTAAATCCTTTCAGAATTAGTGCAAAGGTTGCTTCTTTGGAAATGATTGACCTTTGCACTCGAGGATTTAAGAAATAAGACTGGAGTTTTCTCGTTTTCGATGAATTGAAGAAGGAAATCATCACCCAGTTTCTTTCAGAATTAGTGGAAAGGTTGCTTCTTTGGAAATAATTGACCTTTGCACTTGAGAATTTAACAAACTTACATATTGTTTCGTTTGTTTGAGTGCAGGTTAGATATTATTCTTTTCAAGCACACGTTCGAAAACCATCAAAAACTGAAGATTCGGTCAAAAACCATCAGGTCTTAACTGTTAAATCTGTTCTAACAAGTAACACAATCAAATTTCTGAAGATTCAGTCAAAAGCAATCAAGTTCCAACAGTTAGAAACACAACAAAAAGTAATACAATAAAATTTCTGAAGATTCAGTCAAAAGCAATCAAGTTCCAACTGTCAGAAATACAACAAAAAGTAATACAATCAAATTTCTAAAGATTCAGTCGAAAACCATTAGGTTTTAACTACTAAATCTGTTCTAACAAGTAATTCAATCAAATTTCTTAAGGCTCAATCAAAAACAACCAAGTTCCAACAGTCAAAAATCCCACAAAAATTAACACAATCAAATTTCTGAAGAGCCAACACGTCCAACCGTCGAATCTACTGCCAAACAACACAGAACAATCAGCTCGAGTGGAAAGAAGAGTCAACAGGCGAGATATTAGAAGATGCAGTGTAACCGAAACAAATATAACGCAGCGTGATAACAAAAAGATAAAGACACCGTCCATCCCTCCTTATTTGTAGAGGCAGGCAAATATTTCCGTGCACTAATATACCGCGGCCGAAAAGCTTCAAAGAACATGGCCACTGTTTCCTGAAACACGGGGGACAACCGGCTAATTGACTACAAGGAAAAGGATGTCACAAAAATAGGACAGCACTACGCCAGGCTGCCGGCACAATTAAGAGTGGCCATAAAGGATGAAAGGAGAGCAAAGTGAAATAAAGGTGTGCTGTTTTTGCGCAACGCGCCCGTCCGCGGAATAATATTCCAGAAACGGGCGTGGTTTTCGCAAGCGTCATTGGTGAAGAGTGCCTAATGATTGATTTTGCCGGGATTTGATGGAAATTGATGGAACAGTCATTGATAATGGGTTTATGGAGGTTTTTTTGTGGTTTGTTCTGTTGTTCCTGGGAAAGTGAAGGTTTATCTGTGGAAATTGTGAGAATTTTGTGTAATTGAAAATTGTTAGTGAATGATGTTTTATACTGGAGGCACTGGATTTGATGGAATTTGATGGAACAGTCATTGATAATGGGTTTATGCAGGTTTTTTCTGTGGTTTGTTCTATTGTTACTGGGAATGTGAAGGTTTATCGGTGCAAATTGTGAGAATTTTGCGTAATTGAAAACTGTTAGTGAATGATGTTGAAGCTAGTGATGATAGTGATGATACTAGGGGCACTGGATTTGATGGAACTTGATGGAATCATTGATGATCGGTTTATGGAGGTTTGTTTTGTGGTTTGTTCTATTGTTACTGAAGTGAAGGTTTATCTGTAGGAATTGTGAGAATTTTGCGTAATTGAAAATTGTTAGTGAATGATGTTTGATACTAGAGGCACTAGTGAAATCACTGGATTGTGTTTCGAAATTATTATCTTGAGAGTGTTCAATATTTGAAACGACAAAGGGTCAACAACGACAACGTCACCGTACCGATCAGAATCGAGATCGCAGCGCAAGGGGCATCGAACATCCGAACGTGTTTCGAAAATCCCGCGGAAATATGATCGGCACTTAGAGCGCTGGTGCGTTTAGCGTCGAACTCGCCGACATCCGGGTCACGTACGCGCGGATACGGGTTGCTTAGGGGCTGGAAACAAGGGAACAGTCGGCCGCCGCAGGGGACGTAGCCGGTCGCGCACATCCAGTCTCGTTATGCGGATGAGTACGCCGCTCGGTGCATGTCTGGTATTATTTGCGAGATCGATAACGATTACCTGCGGGCGCCGCTCCGGGGGGAAAGTGGAGGACATCAGAACCGTGCGATGCATATCGCCGACGACCAACGGACGACGCTGCGCGACGCTCGCAGGCACTTCCTCCCGCGGCGGCAGGCTCCGCCCTGCGCGTTCTTCATTTCCCCGCGATTTTTCTTTCGAGGCGAACCTTTCTCCCTGATACCGCTCTTCCTTCCCATTTCTCCGGGTAACGGTGACCCACAATTCTCTGATGGAGACTCCTTGATGCAGAGGATTCTACGCGTGGGATTCTTTGATTGCGAAATGACTTCAGCAAGAGCTTTTCCCTCTGTTTTCGCTGCTTTTCTTTTATTTAGGTAAATGATGACCGCTCCTTCTCTTTTATTTAGGTTAGTCATGACCCAAGATTCTACTCGGATGCAGGAAATTCATCGACTCTCTTTATGAGAGCGAATTTACGCGTGGGATTCTTTGATTGCGACGAAATGACTTAACTAAGACCTCTTTTCTTGTGTTTTTGCTTCTTCTCTTTTATTTAGGTAAATGATGACCCACAATTCTTCGATGAAGACTCTTCGATGCTTCTGCATAGAAGGATTCTACGCGTGGGATTCTTTGATTGCGGCGAAATAACTCGAGCAAGAGCTTTTTCCTCTGTTTTCGCTCCTTTTACGATTTTCCTTTGTCCTCACCTTATGAACTGAAAATTATCTGCATTGTCTCCATAAGCAATTCTTTGGATTTCAAATCAACCCTCGTTCTACGTGAAATATTTAAACAAAACACCATCGCCGCCTAATTTACCTATAAATTACTAAATTAGTTTCAAACAACGTCTATATCTCGTTAAACATCGAAAACTGAAGTATGGAAAGGGTTAATTCCTCGTTAACTCCAATATCAAAGTCACAAAAACAAAAACAAAACACCATCGTCGCCTAATTTACCTATAAAATACTAAATTAGTTTCAAACAATGTCTATACCTCGTTAAACATCGAAAACTGAAGTATTAAAAGACTTAATTCCTCATTACTTCCAAAATCAAAAACACAACAAAAACAAAATAGTACCCTAAACATCCCCTGATTCACACATTCTCAAAAATTCAAGTCCCATCAAAATCAAACCGAAAACCGATACCAAAACATCCAACAGTAGCTCAAAACGGCCGCGATTTCGCGTTTTACGACGCCGCGGGCGTGTAATTCCCCCGAAAAGTGCCCGCGGAAGGATCATCGACCGTGGAACAGTCATCAAGTCGTCGAAGCACCGCGACGCGAGTTACCGCTCGAATCGCGTTATAAAGTCGGTCGAGTCGCAGTTTCCCGGGGAATCCGGCGATGGTCAGCGGTGATTTACCACGGAGTCGTCGGCGCGACGGCGATTTCCCCGCGACGCGGCCGGTATCGCCGTAACGCAGTCGTTTAGGGTGAAGCACGACGCGATAATGCGCCGCGATAACCGCCATCTTCGCAATTTCCCCGCGACCTCCGACGCTGCTAATCACTTTTAGATTCTTATCCGCGGCGAACTTCGCGCGTATCTTCCTATTGTTGCCTCGCGTTTGTGGCGGACCTTTACTGTTTATTTGTTTCGTAACTGGAAGTGGAATTTGCAGTGAATGCTGTGGGTCATCGGTGACCCATTGAATTGGATTATCTTGAGGAGAGTGATGAAATGTTTTGTATTGAGATTTTTGGAAGAAGTAGTTTAATTCTTTGGATTGTGATTTCTTTCTGATCGATCAATACGACTTTGTCATTGATAATTAACTGGAACACGAGGAAAATTCTAAGCATGTTATGCTTATAATTTCTTTTAAGTATAATAGTGCCGACGGATTGCTGGCATTTTTCTGATTAAAACGAGTCCAAACAGGATATAGGTTTGGTTTCATCGATTTGATGGAAACGAGCCTTTAGTTTCGAAAATTGCATTAAATTCCTCGAACATAGTGTCGATGAAGTCCTGGGATTGTTGTGATTAAAATGAGTCCAAACACGACGCCAATTGGACTACTTTCATCGATTTCATGAAAACGGGCCTTCAATTACGAATATTTCGGAATTCCTGAAACTAGTCCGATTCCCGCTGTGTTTGGACTCATTTTAATCAGCGCAATCTCAGCAATCCACCGGCACTACATTTGAGAAGCTAAGACTCAGATGACCTCCCTCACCTCTCTCTTATCGAACCACACGAAGTCAATTCCTACAATGAAGTATCTCCCTCTTCCATTCCCCCCTCTTAAATGCCACGTGCAACCGAAAATCGCAGAATTTAAACGAGCATCACACACGGCACGCTAAAATCAACACGGATCTAAACCGCGCGAGGAAAAACCGCGAAAATAGGTCGTCCGCAAGCCCGCCTCGGGAACGCTGCACGCTCAGCCGTTGAACTCCGGGCACCTCCTAATATCCGAAAAGATAAAATTCCGGCCGCGATTAAGCCGGAATAGATCCAGGCCCGGGAACTCCGGGTAATTGTGTAAACTCGAAGAAACGGATGGCGCGGGGATAAAGTTTGCCGGGCCGTGAATTTAAGGTGGCCCCGTAGTCGGTTGTGCGGGAAAATTGCATTCGCCCGAAGGAAGTGGCCGCCGGTATATACCGCCGCATTATCGCGTTATGCCTCACCTTAAACGACTACATTGTACATTTACACCGCGAGATTTACGACAATAGCCGCGGCCCAAATGAAAAAGATCGCATGGATTTAATCAAGTTCGTTCCCCGTGCCGTCGCGAGCGACGGGCATACACTACCGGCGGAAAGTTTCGAGCCGCCGCACGAATTTCGGGGAAGATTCTCCGGTGTAACGGCGGCACCGTTCGATTCGATGCGCCGAAATTCTAAAGCGTGCGCGCGATGTTCGCCGTTCGCGACGAACGTCGACGTTTCGAGGGACGGAACGGTCGCGTGTATGTGCGTCGTGTGTCCTTGTTTTCGGATTTATCGCGCGGAATTCGACTGTTAAACGATTCGCGCGATCGGAATGTTTAGGGGACGTTGCGTCGTCCCGTGCTCGACCTGCTTTTCGATGAAACGCGCGCTCGCGTTTTCACCGGCCACTCGATGGAGCCTTCTGCGCGGAGGCGCGCCGCCGACAGGAAGTTTGGAACCGCCGCGTGAATTTCGGGGAACGGGAGATTTTTAAGAGGGAATTGACGCTGCTGGAGCGACTAGAGGAAGTTTGTTTATCGGGAACTTGCGAGTAACGCGTCTCGCAGTTTGCGTTGTTTCTTTCTATCGAGGAGCAAATGTTTTCTTCGGATTGTCCTTTCGTCGGGAACGCCGGCTTCGCTTTTAACGACGGCCCGACGTGTTCCGGGCGTCCTGGCTGTTGGTTTCTCGAGTCTTCCTAATTTTGCGCCTTTCCTATATGCAATTATCGACGCTTGTTGGGGAACAAAAGAATCACGGGCTCCGTATGAGCCGACAACGGAGCATTCCCCGGTAGCAGGACAGTTCGTTCCGAGCATTAATTGGGTGTATCGCCTGTATAAGAGCGTTCCGACGCAAGAACCAGCTGAAATCTCTAGAATCTTAAGTGTGTTAATATCTTGTATAACAAACGATCATTCCAAAGTTAATCGGTGCACTCGATTATGACGGAAACCAGCGAGTGATTCGAAACTTTTGGCCGGTAGTGTAAGAACCTGTTGGCAGGTGTGCGCGAGCGAGAAGCGAAGACGAAGGGGGAACGCGCTGTCGGCGAGCGTTATTAAAAGCCTGCCTTAATGCCTTAAAAATGACTCGTGTGCCGGTGACGCGGACAAATTAACGCACAGAGGTAGCGTTTAAGAGCGGTCAGATAAAGGACTGTTTTGCTCACCGCGTGATCGCGAGGCCTTCTCGCAGATTGTTTGCACGCGAACGGCCAGCTGGCTGGCAGTTTGTACGACTCTATGACTTTGTGACTCTATTCTCTACCTGGGCATTTAGTGACTGGTAGTTACTGCTTGTTCGAATTCGGTGTTGAGATAGGGAGTTTTTGAAGCACTGTTTAGCAACAGTTTGATGATAGAAATAGATGAGACGAAATAGCCTATTTATAAAATCTTCTTGTATTATTATTGAAAGGGCACTGATACTTGGTTGAGAAATGATTAAGGACACTCATTCAATAACACCTGAGTTGATATATTAATTGAAATCTTAATAACTACAGACTTATGGCCCTCACAAAGACATTTTAGAAAGTCAGTTTTCGAAAATCGAAATATTTCCGAAAATCTAAAATAAACGATGAATGCTGGATTCGTGGAAATCCTGAAATCAGCGATGCTCGCTTAAATTTCACAGATTCAAACATTAATAGTAGAATTCAAGCGAGTTTATCATAAATGTACTGTGGTTTTTAAGGAAATCGTATGTTCTATGTTATTATTTTTGGTAAGTAATAAAAAATATTGTTTATATTTCACTTTAATTAAACTGCTCGCTTAAATTTCACAGTTTCTGGCATGAACAGTAAAATTTAAGCGAGCAGATGACTCAGCACAAAGTAAAATCTTCTACGCATTGTTGCACTTTTCTTACTTTTCTACTTAGCTACAGATCCAAACATCCAACTTCCATCTGACTCTGTGAAATTTAAGCGAGCAGATAACGCAGCACAACTTGACAAAATCTTATACACATTGTCGCCTTCGTTCACTTTTCCACTGAATTATACACAACTTTTCCACAGTTCACTCATCCAACATTCCCCGGTACAAATAAAACCGATCGACAGTGCGCGGAACGACGGATTCCAGCAGGCGTCGCGGTCGTTAAGCGACTCCGAGGGGTAGTTTCCCCCTGTTGAGCGTTTACGAGCGGGAAGAAGGTCGGGCGGCGCCCGGCGTAACGTCGTTTCCAGGCTCGCTGTCAAAAATAACAAGTGACACACTGACAACGGTATCGCCGGCGACTTTGACGACGAATAAACGCGCGCGGAGAAATTAAAGTCGACGTTCGGCCTGTCGCGACGCGGCCAGGGAACAAGAAAAATATCAACGTCAACCGGAAGCGCGGGCGATGTCGCTGACAGTGTCGCGCGAACGTTAAATAATTCCGCCTTGGACCGCGCGTTTAACCCTCGACCGCCGTTTTTTGGCCACTTTAGCTTTGTCGCCGTGACGCTCCGGTGAAATGAAAGCGCTTAACGACCTCTATACCTTTTTTTCCTCTTGGGAAAGTTTATTAGTGTAGTATCTAGAATTATTTTGCGTAGGTTAAAGTATTGTAGGATGAATGGTTCGTTGTGCGTGCGTAAGGGCGACCAGGTCGTACTGCGACGGACCGGCGCCGGGATGTTTGGAAAATAGTGTGACTGCGCTTAGAAAATCTCGAGTGGCTGAAAGAATACGAGGAAGAGTGTCTGGAACCGAGCGACTAGACCGCGAGAAAAGCGTGTACGTGACTGCGTGAATTTTGACTATGGACGAAAGACGCGAGCGAGAAGGGTGCAAGGGTGAGAAAGAGAGCGAATGGGGGTGTGTGTTAAAAGCGAGTGGGAACGCGTGCGTGGGGGACATTTTGGTGAGAGACAGTGGAGAAGAACATTTTTGTGCGTGATAGAGAGTCGTGTGTTGGTCTTCGTGGCATTAAGTTGTATTTTTACGTGTTGTCCGTATTGTTTCTTTATCTCATCAAATACATATATGTTTATTCCTAATTCTCGTTTTACTGGAGATCCACCTTTTCAACATCTATAATAATAGTAGCCCCACTATAAACTTGGGGGCTCGCCCAGGATCACTATATTAATGAAGAGTATTTAAGTACAGAGATTGCTTCGTTTTCTAGGGTGCACCTTGTAAAATAAGAAATAATTAAATAAATGATGGGGCAATGATGGGTGTAATTATAAAGCGTTACAGTCGAGTAAATCCGAGAATATTGGTTGTACGGAAAAATGTTTCAGAAAGTTGTTCAGTACGTTAGAGTTCGATACGTTAGTTGCTCAGAAGACAATTAACACTAGGTTTACGGACATTTATTGTACACTTCATTCTATTATTCCTAAAAGAATTGATGCTCGTTTATTCAGATTGTGGAAACTGGAGATTCGATAGTAGGTAATTGGGGTACATGTCAGTGTGATCGCATCAATGAAAATCGGCGTGAACATTTACAAAATAATATTTCTAAAATCCAATATGCGTCAATTTCACGCGTTCCGTAAACCTAGTGTTAAGAAGAGAAACATTGAGAAAACTGGTGTTATGGCTTTTTAAATGATTGTACAACATATTCAGAAGCTATAAAGAAAGCGCCTCTTTTTACTTAGCCTTTAAAAATAATATTAGTTACTCCATTCACCCTTCCAAAACTCAGAAAATATAAAAAAACTGACTGAATTTCGTCTTAGTTAACTAAAAAGAACATCAATTATTCCCTTGAACTTCACAAAAACCATAAACAATCAAAAACTCAACCTGCTTAAGTCCTGCTTACCCAAAACCATCATTCATCCCTTCAGACTTACAAAACTCAAAAAATCTTTGAATAACTAAAAAAAATATTATTTATTCCGTTCAACCTTACAAAACTCAGAAATATCAAATAACTGATTGCATTAAGCCTTAGTTAACTAAAAAGAGCATCAATTATTCCTTTCAACTTCACAAAAACTCAATCTGTTTAATTCCTCACCCAAAACCATCATTCATCCCTTTCAAACTTACAAAACTCAAAAAATCCTTGAATAACTAAAAAGAACATCAATAATTCGTGAAATATATGGTTCGTCAAATGGTTTACTAATTAGATAACATTGCCATATAGTAGACAATTAATTAACTTATCGATCATATCAATATTTCCATCAATTTCGAGAATTCAGCTAAATAAGAAAAAGTGGGAATTCCAGCGTCAGTATGAACGTGTCAATTCCTCCCCAAAATCGTTCACCGATCAACCTGAAAAATCCCAAAACAAGAAAACCCCGCGAAAGCCACAGAGCTCACAACAACTCAATCATCGCTCTCGAAGGAAGACAGGTGAAGCGTTAACGAGCCACTCAACCGCCTAAAATCTGAAACCTCGGATCAGGCTAATCGAAAAGTTCCCGGCGGAGTAAAACGTGGAAAAGGCTCGGCTCGATGGCTGACGGCGTCGGTTAGATCGAGAAGGTCGCGGAAAAAGTTTGATTGGCGTGGCGTTCGCGTAGGCAGAAAACAAAACTTCCCGCGGAGCGGGTCCCGTCCCATTAGAAGCATTCTTGGCACTCGGAGGAGGCGCTTATCGAGAGCGATTCCGAGAGGGGTCACGGCGCTCGCGAAAGTTCCGAATCTCGATCTAACTTTATGAAGTGCGGCGCCGACCTGGCAGTTCGTGCCAGTGGCATCACGTTCGACGGGGGAGAGAGAGAGCTCGCCCCTAATTTCGGCACAAGCGGAGCCCGCTAGCCCAGAACTGTCGGGACGATTTGCTTCCACTCGTAAAAACACTTTACGTTCGTTACAAGTTGACGTCCACGCGGAAGATCTCATCGGGACCGATCGAGTTTAACGGTCGCGGGATGATTATGCTCGCGCTGTTACTGGATACAGTCGTTTCGAGGATCTCGATCCCTTTTGCGAGGCGACTTTTCGACTGGGAATTCGAGCATGTCTTTTCACGGGTGGAGTTTGAGTGTTGAGGGTCGACTTGCAATGCGAATGTAGACGAATGTTATCTTGTTGAATGTAGTGTTATTGGGATGGTGAGATCGCGCTGATTAAAATGAGCCCAAACACGGTGGGAATCGGACTAGTTTTTGGATTTCATGGAAACGTGCCTTTAGGGTTGTTTATTATATTGAGACCATGAAACTAGTCCGATTCCCATCGTGTTTGGACTCGTTTTAATCAGCACAATGTCAGTAAGTCAGTGGCACTATGTTTGAGAAGGTAAGGTTGAAGTTACTGCAATTGAAATTTTCTTCAATGCGTGTTTAACTTTACCTTAAATGTGGTACTGATGGATTGCTGAGATTGTGCTGGTTAAAACGAGTCCAAACACGATGGGAATCGAAGTGGTTTTAGGATTTCATGGAAACGAGGCTTTAGGTATGATGCTTGTATTAAGTTGTTGCATTAAGATTGTGAAAGTAGTCCGATTTGTATCGTGTTTGGACTCATTTTAATCAGCGGAATCTCAGCAATCTATTGACACTGAGTTTGAAAAGAGATTAATGATTATTTTACTACTATTCTAATTATCATCAATAATCAGTGGACTGTTGAGATTGTAATGATTGAAATCATTCCAAATACAGTGAGAATCATACTAGTTTCTTAATTTCATCAAAGATCTTCCATTTCATTTAAGATCAATCATTCTAATTATCTTTCAGCAATTCGAAAGCTGGTCATCGGTGACAAAGTGTCAACCAACCAACCAATAATTCTATTTGCTCCCGGGTCACCGACGACCCAACGCATCCAAAGCGTCAACGCACAGCCATAAACACTCTCACCCTCCCTAACGTCGCGAAGCACTGGTCCGCGGTCAGCGAGCGGAGCGGCGCGATGAAAGCTAATCAGCTTATCGGTGATACAGGATCGACGCTCGCGCGAAGAACGATCTCCATCGTCCGTCCGCGGCCCGTTACAGGAGAAATAATGACCGGGTAATGATCCGCGCACACGCGCGCTTTGAAGGGTGACGTCCGTGAGAGCGGATCAGTCGACAAAGTCCGGGCTGGCGCGCGTGTTCGGCGATCCGCAGCGAGCTGCGCCGCGAGTTTCGGGTATATGATCGAGTAACGAGGAACAGTGGTCGATCTTGACGACCGATCAGCTCACCGATAACCAGATTCCGCGTGCTCCTGCCGGCGGCCGGCGCATTTGCCGCGTAATCGACTCGGATCCGCCGCCTCGTGACATAAACTGTCTAATATCCCAAAGGACTATACGCGCGCAACGAGGGAATTAGCGAGGCAAATTGCGACAGTAATGACTCCCGGAGCTTGTCCCAACGATGTCGTTCCGCGCGAGCCGAGTATTACCGTTCGGCTTGCGGAAAAATCGATAGTCGCCGACACGGTCGAACGGGCCGGCAAGAAGCGGCCCGGTGAGCGCCGTGGCGCGATGGCCGGCCCGACAACATGGCGCTCGCAGAGTTCTTTCGCGACGCGGCGAGCGATTCTTTTCGATCGGATGTTGTTCTGGGAATATTTGATGCTTTTTGATGAGACATAGATGATATAGATGACGTGGTTGACGCTATTTGGAACGAGCTAATGAGGGAACATATGTAAATTAACTCTTTGCGGACTGGTAATGGGGAATCTCGTTTTTTTGTAGACACTTAGCTATGGAATTTTGCTGTTTATCGCAGCATTTAAAGAAATATTAAATTTGATTCGAATTGATTTGTTTAAAATATATTACATAAGAATATGATATCTGATTTTTAATATGATATATGAATTTTTGAATATGATATCTGAATTTTTGAATATGATATTTGAATTTTTGAATATGATATTTGATTCTGAATAGGATATCTGATTTTGAATCTCATTGAAAATTGCCAGCACAATTCAGTTTTCTGAAAATTAGTCGGTAAGCAATTTATTGAGAAACAAAGCAGTTTTATTTGAATATTTCACGTATTGATGCATTATAGGAAACTTGATTTTAGTTGTATTGTGTGTAACTAATTTTAATTAAAAATTAAAAATTTTGACAGTAGAAATAGCACTGAAAATCGCAGAAAGAAGAAAAGTGCCATTTTGCCCGTAGTTTCACTATCACCGAAGCTCGATTAGACCTAAACTAAAAATGTTAACACTAGAAATAGTATTCACAATCGCAAAAAGAAAAGTGCCATTTTGCCCGTAGTTCCATTGCCGAAGCCCGATTAGACGTAAAAATCCTCGTAATAAGCAACGCACGCGATAAAAGCTCTTAAAAAATCAATACCGTTCGCGACACCCTCGCGTATTCTATTCACGGACGGGCGGTGGCGAGAACAGGTGGAATATATTCGTGGCCAATTAACGGGACATACCATAGAAAGTAACGAGCGCGCTCGGACATCGAAACTAACTCGGACTCGCGTGCGCAAATCGAAGTCGATCCCGTCGCTAGCACCCCATTGCCCTCGTCCCGAAGTGAACGGTGTCAAGACTCTGTTTCTCGTCGCTGCGAACGCTCGCAGGCTTTCACCGGGTGAGATACCATCGTTCGGCAGCTTTTAAGCACGCGACGATGCTTATCGAGTGCCTACATCTTTTCCGGGTGGAACTCGGTGGAACTCGATGACTTGGGAGGTATGAGTGATGCAAGGGAAATGTTGATGACATATAGTGCGTTGTTAAATGAAGTTTTTGTATAGTTTGAGGGATATTTGTTGTTTGAATCGTTGGGAATGGAGAATTGGTAGGGCCATTTTGTGATTTTTTGATGGAGTTTCAGTTTTCTGGACGAAACTCGATGATTTCGGAATATTGCTAAATGAAATTGTTGAATAGTTTGCAGGACATCTGTCATTTGAATAATTGCCAACGGAAAATAGGGCCATTTTGTGCCGTTTAGACGGAATTTCAGTTTTCTGGGCGAAACTCAATGACTTGGGAAGTATTGCTAAATTGTTAATTGAAATTCTTGAATAGTTTGCAAACATCTGTCATTTGAATCATTGTGAATAGAAATCAGCGAGAGTTAAATTATATATCGAGATACTAGATACTAAATGAAAAGAGAACTGTGTATTGATTATTTGAATGATTTAAGCAATAATTTATGTAGCCGAGAAAAATAATGAACGACACAATCGGTACTTGATCTTTTTATATTAATTGTACAGATATTATATATAAAGGCAATATTAATTTGAATTTTTAGGAATCAATATTTGACGCAAGTATTGACGAGTAATCGAGAAAAAATTCTGGACGAGCTAATGATTGGAATTAATATTGTCGATGGCAACGCGAACCTTTTTATAACGTGGATTTAACCTGATTTAATAGAATTCAGTTAAATACATAATTTATAATAACGAACGTTCGATCGAGTTGATTAATTCATTGGTGGTTAACGAAATGAACAGTCGGTTATCAATTTACGATTGTCCAGTTAGATTTATCGGGGGAACTGCGGCGAAATATAATAGGAAATATTAGATGTCATATTAATAATGCTAATGGCGATAATGAATAAGTAATTTTCAAACATTGGGGAACAGGTGCTTGGTTAGCTTGTAGAAATGAGTGCATTTGGTGTGATCATAATTGAATGAATTCTAATTGATGCAATCGTGGTACGTTTTACCAAAAATCTGAGGGGATTAGAATACTGTTGATACTATTAACAGTAATATGTAATGAATTTGGTATGGTCATGATTGAATGAATTTTAATTACCTCGACTGTTGTGGAATTAACCTACTGATAATGATAATAATAATAACAATAATAATACTATTGATACTAATAATACTAATGATACTAGTGATACTGGCGATACTAGTGATACTAACGATACTAGTGATACTAGCGATACTAACGATACTAGTGATACTAGTGATACTAGTGATACTAGTGATACTAGTGACACCAATAATACTAATGACACTAATAATACTACTGATACTAATGATATTAATACTACTACTGATAATACTGATAATACTGACAATACTAATAATACTAATATCAATATGTAATAATACCTGAATTTGGTATAATAGTTGACTGAATTTCAATTACCTCAATTGTTATAGAATCAACTAAAAATCTGAAAGAATTAGAATACTAACAATACTAATACCACTAACACCTGTATCTACCATACCACAACACAAATTCCAATCACTCAATCACAACCCACCGAAAACCTAACATCACAACACAAAAACAATACGTCATTGTTAAAAAAACAAATAAATTACCACGTCCGTCAGATACGCTAAATCTCCGAAAACTTTCGCGTGCGATCAACTGAATCCGAGAAAGCCTGATAACCGAACTTTTCCCTCCAGCGAGCCAGCCTGTCAAACTGGAAAGCTGAAACTTGGCGTGGAATGTTTTTTCTTGGTAAGCTGGCCCGCGCTTCCTCGCGCCGGTTTAATTTGGTTCAAGTGCATTTTTGACCCGCTTATCTGGCTCCTTTATCAAAGAGCTGTTTCGCCATCGACAGAAGGAGGGGCTTGCAAGTAGGGACGAGAATTGGCTCGCAGAACAGCACACCGAGCCCAAACACAGGAGACTTCTTTGTACACAGTCGAAAGCAGTGGGCGTCATTAACGTCTTAGATCGGCAGATTCGATTGGGAACGAGAAGAGTCCGGACGCCGTGTTTTCACGTAGAAAACCGTCGTTGCTCGTGTAAACGATATTTCTACAAAACGTTCACTCGAAATGATCTCTAACTGAAATTGTTTTACCTTCTCAATTGTAGCGCCAATAGACTGCTGAGATTCTCCCGATTAAAACGAGCACAAACACGACGTGAATCGGACTAGTTTCATCGATTCATGGAAACGCGCCTTTAATATCGAGAATTCCACTGAATCCGTAAAACTGGTCCAATTCCTACCGTGTCTGGGCTCATTTTAATCAGCGCAACCTCAGGAATTCACTGGAATAGTGACAGGGAATGATTACAATGAGCATAAGGTAAACAGTGATGAAAATTTCGCATTCAATTTCAATCTTGCCTTCGCAAGTGCCGTACTATTGGTTTTTTGAGATTCTCCCGATTAAAACGAGCCCAAACACGACATGAATTGGACTATTTTTTCGATTTCATGGAAACGCGCCTTGAATATCGGGAATTGCATTGAATTCGTAAATCTGGTCCGATTCCCACCGTGTTTGGGCTCATTTTAATCAGCGCAATCTCAGCAATCCATCCACACTACATTTGAGAAGCTAAGGTTAAAATTATTAATTACTATTTACTATTCTTCATTCAGAAAATTTTTCTCAGCTACTAGTGCTTCTAATCTATCAATATATGGAACATTTAAATAAAATTAAAATTATTTTCCACGTTGATTCTGGAAAGTATCATCGATATTTCACGAAAAACTATTGAATATTTCCACTAAAAAATATCCGTTCGAACTGTTAATACCGCATAGTTTTAAAACTCGCAGTATTTGCTCTCGCCTTGTTATTTCTTTAAGGAGAAGTATCGATTTAATTTGAGGTTATAGGAATTCTAGCGGGTACGCTCCGGAAACATTTTTCCTCGTTTCTCCGCGTAACAAGAGTTTCTGCTGTTGTTCGAAACTAAAACAGCAAAAAGATTAATGGCGCCGCCGTCTGAATTACGATGAAAAAAAATCCGCGCTCCTCCGAAGAAAAATATTCAATTTTTGCAGGAGTGCTTTTCCTTTAAACACGAGCGGAGTTAATCCGGAATGTATTTTTCTACCGTTGCGTTAACGAAAATGCCGTTGAACTCGCGCGTATACAGTTCCGTGCGTATTCCGACGGTATTAAAAGAATTTGCTTAACTAGTTGTCAAGCTTTACGAGTGAAAAAACGGAAAAATGTGGGAATCCGATTTGCCTTGAAATCTGGGCCGGAAAACTAATGGTGAAAATTGAGAATGAACTTTTTCGTGGATTTGTTATTAATAGACAGGATTCGCTGTGAGTAAAAGGAATTATTAGAAAACTTGGAAGCTTCGTTTTATTAATGGAAAAACAAGAAGTGAGGTTAAAGTTAACATTGGTATAGTTAAAATTGAGAATGAATATTTTTTCGGTAGATTTTTTGTTCGTTCGACTTCGATATTGGTGGAAGAAATGATTGGAAGATTTAAGCGAAAGCTGGAAACGAAGAATTCGCAATTTTTTAAACAATTTTTCTTCTATCTAAAATCTACGTTGATTTTAAGCTTTAACTATGAACTTCTTGCTGTTCAATATGAACGGATGGAAGAGAAAATACGAATAACAATAGAAACAATGATAAAATGCAGGAATTTGCGAAATATCGAGATGAAATAGCTTTCAACCTCAATTTACGTGCGATTTCTCTTAATTTCACTAACTGTCGTCTTGATCTCATAAAAAAATTATCTTCGCCCTTAGTGCAAAGCCTAAATAATGTATTACAATATTAAATAAACGAGAAAAAATAACAAAACACATGAATTTTCGAAATACCGAGATGAAATAGCTTTCAACCTCAATTTACGTGCAATTTCTTTTAGTTTCAGGAAACATCGTCTTGATCCCAACAAAAAATAATCTTCTCCCTTAGTGTAAAGCCTTAATAATATATTACAATATTAAATAAACACGTCTCAAATTAAAAAACAAAGCTAGCCCTCAACAATTGCACACTAATACAACATTTTCCAACTCTAACCTTCCTTTCATCGTCCAGATTTTCGATGTCTTTCACTTTTAGACTAAAAACTTTCATTGTAAACACCCACAAAACAAAAAATAACGAATTCCTGTCTATTCTACAAGAACTACCCCTATTTTTTGTAAACAAACTACGAACCACAAGAGAAACAATGACAAAATGCAGGAATTAGCGAAATATTCGCTATTATAAAATAGCTTTCAACCCCAATTTCCCTGCGATTTCTCTTAATTCCACGAATCATCGTCTTATCTCATAAAAAAATAATCTTTTTCCAAGTGCAAAGCCTAAATAATATATCACAGTATTAAATAAACACGTCTCAAACTAAAAAACAAAGCCACCCCTCAACAATTGCACACTAACACACCATCTCCCAACTCCAACCACCCTCCCATCCTCCAGATTTCCGATTTCTCTCACTCTCAAGCAAAAAGCTTCCATCGCGAGCATCCACTGAGCAAAGAACAACGACTGTCCGCAGCCCCGGTAACCGCAGCGGGACGCTTTAATGCGACGCGCGCGTCGCCGGGACGAAAAATAAGTTGGCAGCGCGGAAGACGCCGGCGAAAAAGGGCCGGCATTGACTTGTCGCGGGGGCGGAACGGACGGCCGAACGAGGGAACAATAGTCGAGGGCCGCTCGTTAAAGCATTAAAAGCACTTTTGTCTCCCGCGACCGCTAAAAACGCGGGGAGACCGATGTCGCCGGCGCGGCCTTCGAAAACTTCGTTCCCGCCGTTCCCCGTTAAGTGTTTCTCTCCGTTCGCCGCGAGATCGAGATTGCGACGCCATCTCCTTCTTTCGCTTTCCGCGAAAAGTGGCGGAAGAGCTGTGTAATTCTTGCGAACGGCGGACAATTTTCTTCTGACGCGCGGCGCTTCCGCTCGGAGGTCGCGGCGAATTTCTTCGGTTTAACCCTTCGAGGATTTTTTGGAAGATAGGAAGATAGGAATTGCTTAGATAATGGGAAAAGCAGAAATTAGGTGAACGATTATTAAGATTTTCATTGGTTAACTGTGGAATTTAGTTGGAAGCGAGCAATCGAATGACCGAGCATTTAATACGATTAATATGCGATTCCTATAAAAATTGTAACAATAGATTATTTTCAACTTCAGACGTTCATTATAGTACTCAAGTGGAACTATTTGTTTTCAAAATCATTTCGAATATTCGATGCTTTGAAAATATCAAGAATTGCTGAACAAACAAATTGAAATTAGTCATTTTGTACGGTAGTTCTAGTGCTGACCGCTCGAGTCCCGAGCGACAAGATGGCGGTCGTAGCCAAAGCCAGTCGATTCATAAATCGAAACTTCTCTCTCCTAATTATCCTCGTTTCCCTTATCTCCTTGTCTTGAATAACACTATTCCTACCGCGAGCAGTCGAATGACTGTTTTGAAAATTTCGATTAGAATTTCCTATAGACAACGTAATCGAATAGCCTTTATGCTTCACGACTTTTCCTAAAATATATGTATAAAACATTCTTCAATATTCACTCCTTTTTTACTGTTTATTTTCTGAGAAAAATATGTAGTCCGTCTTACCTACCACGACCGGTCATTCGACCGGTAGAACGATTTGTATCTTTTTGTAATAGTATTCTCTCGAAGACTCGATTCCGAGGCTATAAAGTCGTTGCAAACGAAAGGTAATGCAGTTGCGGCATGATTTTAGCCAAAAAGCGCCTTTCGGGGACTGCTTTACGGTACTTTCAAGCGTTTACAGTTCTCTCTCGCCTATCGGCCTCGGTAAAATCGGTCAAATCTAAATGTCGGAGATGGTCTTTACAGATGTTTTTCAATATCCTAGATTTAGCCGGGATAAATGCATGGATTTTATAGAAAGAATCCAAGGGAGAAGAAATTTCGAGGCAGGAATTTCTCTTTCAATTGGCAGAAGAACTTGCCATTGAATATCGAAAAGAACTAGAGTTAGGCAAAGAAAATCAAGCGACACCCGTCACAAATACAAGTACAGGTTCACGCGAACGGAAACCATGCCAAATAAGATATTGCACAAACAATAAGACTAAGAAAATCTGTCTAAAATGTAAAAAGTACGTGTGTGGGAAATGTACAATCGACAAACCTATTTGTAAAAAATGCGGTGAAAACGAATAAAATGTAAATTATATACTTCTAAATAAAAGAAACTATATTTGTATATTGTCAAATTGGCTATTATCATCATTCTATATTAAAAAATA
The DNA here is from genome assembly GCF_051020985.1 of Nomia melanderi. Lineage (NCBI taxonomy): Eukaryota > Metazoa > Arthropoda > Insecta > Hymenoptera > Halictidae > Nomia > Nomia melanderi. Next base: position 23,934,482 of record NC_134999.1, on the reverse strand, counting down.
TAAGTTGTGCTAAAGAACAGTCATTTGAACTCTATAGGCTCCAATATTGCACCAGTTTTAATATTAACCTGTTAACTGTGGAATTTACTTTCGAAAATCTCTTATTGTACGTAAAATAAAATAAAAACATGAAGTGTGTACTCGTGAAACACAGGATGAACGCACCTAGGGTGTATTTTAATGAGAAACTAAAGCAATAAAGATTAATTACACGTTTATCCAGAAAAATAAGGAATTCATCGTTGAAATAATTAACATTTCAAGCTTTAAGATCCTAACAAATATCCTCAACAAAACACTTCCAAGCGCAAACTATTAAAATCAACAACTACCCTTATGTATTACGAAATACTCTTAAAACAAATAAACTCTGGTTACAACAAATAGCAAATTATTAATAATTTTCATTTGATCTCTCACGAGAAGATTCACTATCACTTGATAAGCATCTTGTACGTCTTTCACGTCTTAGAATAATTTCACTATCGTTATCACTTTTTAGTTCGATATATTGTTCACCATTTTCATTTTGAAGTTCCCCCTTGTCGCTTAAAGGATCATGAAAAAATTCTCCATCGGATTACTCGAGATCACTGCTTTCATTAAAACTGTCGCTATCACTTTGATCAAATATATTCCCTATTTCTGCCATTATGGGGTTGCGTATCCCAAACAAGGTCCACCAAAATACTGAAATTATTTGTTCCGTTGCAACAGCTACGCGTTACTTTGAAAAAAACCAGAATCAACTAGTTAAACCTCGTCTCAGTTTCAACGACGTATCAGAACGTTGTGTGCGACTATGTCCAAACAAATGCATGACGTTCTGATGCGTCAAATGTAGCCAAAGGGTTAACTTACTTCCAACAAACACTATCGACTTCTCACCGAAAATCCTCAAACATCCCCAAAAAAACACTTCCAATCACAAACCATTAAAATCAACAACCACCCTTATATATCAATAAACGCCCCAATTCATCGAAAAATCACACCTGCTCTAATTGTCTCATATCGTCATCATTATCCATAAATCACCATTAACTAACTTCCAAAAAACACCATCGACATCTCACCAAAAATCCTCAAACACTCAAAAAAACACCCCCAATTACAAACTATTAAAATCAACAAACTCCCCGATTCATCGAAAAATCGCAGCCCTAATTTTTCCGATTTAAACTACAACAGTCATTTCCATCGTCTCTCCATCCGATCTTCCCCGAATCCCACTGCTCCCCGCCCCGGCAGTAATTGCGCGGCCGCTTTATTATTACCCGTGCCCGGCGATTTACACCCTCGAACCGAGCCGACGATCTTTGTTTCTAGACGAGCGCGATTGACACTGCTCCCATCCGTGCTCTTTCATTTCCAGACACCGTTCCCGAATGAAAGAGCCCGCGCTGATTGGAGATCCGTCGCGGATTCGTAATTGCACGCCACGATTTTGCCGGAGTTTGGATAATTGACGCTGGCTGCGGCTGATCGGTTGCGGACGCGCCGCTCGCACGGATGCGGGGCGCACGGTGAATGTATTACGGGAATAAACATTTGAGTCTCGACAGTTTTTGCAAAATTTGGTACAGAAGTTTCATGACTAAATGATACCGCTTCTTTCGTTTGAATAAGTTGAAAGTCGATTTCATAGATGCTCGAACTTCTACGCAATCGAAGTAAGTTTCTTAATGGAGAAACTGTTATATATATTACTTAAATGGGGAATAAATATTTGAGTCGCAATAGTTTTTGCACAAATTCGGTCCAGAAGTTTCAAGCCTAAATTCGCGCTTCTTTCATTTGAACAAGCTGAATGCCGATTTTATAAAGGAAATATACAAAATGGGAAAAATGTAATATTAATTTGACTGCCAAGTAAATACTTATCGAATCTTCTACGCAATCGAAGCAATTTTCTTAATAAAGAAACTAGGAGTTCAATATTGTTTATAATGATTGCTCAATCTTTCTAGTGTCTCGTACATCTAACAGAATTCTTTAATTGAATTTATGGCATTTTATATGGTTAATTTTATAATTCTAAATTGAGAAAGTCGAAAGATCAATTCAGAATACACGACTAAGCTTGGAAAATGATTTGAAGTTAAAGTTTCAGGTGTCTTTTGGCAGCTTTGGTAGAGATAGTGTTAAAACAATAGAAAATCGAAAAGGGAAAAAACTCACTGTGATTTTATTTGTGTTTCGTGAATCCATTCGTTTGAATAACTTCCGCAGGTTTTACATTGGTCGATTCAATGGAAACGAAATGTGACGTCACTTACTTGCATACTGCAATGACAATGTCCATAGTGGAACTAACACATACCTGAAAAAGAAAAAGTGGACATTACTTGCTGAATCATATCGACTGAAATGGTAGTATATTATAATATTAATCAAATAAAATAGAAATATAACGATTCGTGGAAAAATCTGCGATGCTCGCTTAAATTTCACAGTTTCAGGCATCAACAGTAGAATTTAAGCAAGAGGACAAAGAAGATGTTTCTTCCAGAAATTGACTCAACACACCTTGATAAAGTAGAATCTATTCCTTTGACCTCATTTATCGCGTTAACCCTCTGCACTTTCAATGAAAATTTAGAAGAGCATGATTGCACTGTTACGAAATGCGAATTTCGATGAAAACATCTTTCAAAATTATCAACTCTGATCTCCCCAATTCGGAAAATACACGATGCATGCTGAATTCATGGAAAAATCTACGATGCTCGCTTAAATTTTACAGTTGCAGACATCAACACTACAATCCCACCGAGCAGATGACGCAGCACACCTCGACAAAGTAAATCTTGTACACATTATTACACTTTGCTCACTTTTCTACTCAATTACATATCATCCAAACATCCAACTTCCATCTGACTGTGAAATTTAAGCGAGCAGATGACTCAGCACAAAGTAAAATCTTCTATACATTGTTGCACTTTTCTCACTTTTCTACCCAACTACATATCCAAACATCCAACTTCGATTCGACTCTGTGAAATTTAAGCGAGCAGATGACATAGCAGACCTTGACACAGTAAAGTCTTGTACACATTATTACACTTCGCTCACTTTTCTACTCAACTACATATCCAAACATCCAACTTCAATCTAACTCCACCATTCAACGTTCACAGCAAACCTCACCAGCCACGAAGCAGCAAAACCGAACGAAACTATTCGGCAGCGCGAAGAAAGGCTGCCCAAGTTAGAGCAGGATCTGGAACGCTCCCTTCCTCCCGCGGGACGTCGGAGAGAGAACGAGCGAGGCGTCCCAATGTCGTCTTAGACCGGACCGACGGTTTTTTCTCAGGATTTTATTACACGTCGCGACATCGAGCCACATCCCTCTTCTTTTTCCAGCGGCGCCCGTCTCTCCCTTCTTATTTTCAACTCGAGCAACGGCCAGTTGTCAAACCTGCAGATCGATCCCCGCCATAAAACGTCTGTCTGTCCGTCAGGAGGAGGAAGAAGCAGGAAGAACGTCGTCGCCGGTACATAAGGAAAACACGGTAAATATTTTCGGAAACTTCGCACGTTGAACCGGCTTCCCGTGCTTGTCAAATGTCTCCGCGACAAATGGCCGCGCCGCGCGTATGATACTTTGTTTTTATTAAACTGACCCGCGCCATTTCTCACGCGCCGCACCGGCCGCCATTGTTACGCTGTGGACGCTCTCGGACCGCGTTCGCTTCCTTCCACGAGCTTAGTAATTGATAATGGTGTCTTTTCGTGATATTTGCAGTGAGGGCATTGGAGTTTGTTGTTTTGACCCTTTGAACTCGAGAGGCGACTCTCAGTTGTCGTTTGATTTAACCCCTTTGCGGACAAAAGTTTTTCAATAGAAATATTCAACACTTTCCGACGTTTGAAACTAGTTTAATGATAATTCACAGGTAAATTGAGCGACTAAACTATTTTATTTGAATATATTCGAGATTAGTAATTGGTAATGGTGTCTTTTCGTGATATTTGTAATGAGGGCATTGGAGTTTGTTGTTTTGATCCTTTGAACTCAAGAGGTCACTCTCAGTTGTCGTTTGGTTTAACCCTTTTGCGGACGAAAGTTTTTCAATGGAAATATTCAACATTTTGAAATACTAAATATTCGAGCTCTGTAATTGATAATGGTGTCTTTTCGTGATATTTGTAGTGAGGCTATTGGGGTTTGTTGTTTTGACCCTTTGAACTCGAGAGGCGACTCTCAGTTGTCGTTTGATTTAACACGTTGAACTCGGAAGTTTTTCTATGGAAATATTCAACACTTTCCGATGTTTGAAACTAGTTTAATGATAATTCACAGGTAAATTGAGCGACAGAACCATTTTATTTTAATATTTGACGTAGCAATACTAAGTTTTGTTTGGAATATTAAATATTCTACTTCATAGTTTTGCTGTGTCGAATCAAGTTGTGACAGTTACCTCGAGTGCAAAGGGTTAATACAACGAAACTATAGAGTGGAATATTTAGTATTTTGAATTAAAGTTTGTGTTGCTATGTGAAATATTTAAATAAAATAGCTTTGCTTAATTTATCTGTGAATTACCGTTAGATTAATTTAGAACAATGTCGTCTGTCTTATTGGAAAATGTTGAATATTTCCAGTGGAAATCTTTCGAGAAAGGGTTAACCTTAACCCTTTGAACTCTGTAGGTTCCGATATTGCACCAGTTCTAATATTAAATATTTTAATCAGAAATATTTGAAATTTTTCAATTTTTAACGCAATTCATCGGGTATAGATTTTAGAAGAGTAATTCTTAATTTTTTTAATTCTATTTCTTTTCTAAATTAATTGTCTAAATTAATTCTCTCAACACGTTGAACTCTGTAGGCTCCGATATTGCACCAGTTATAATATTAAATATTTTAATGAATCAAAGGAACTACCCTAAAATTGTTAGATTTTCTATTGTTAATTATTAGATTTTTATTAAAAGATCGAAGGTATGTTATAGCATTTTGCATTTTCACTAGAGATACCATAAAAATTAGTTGCGGTTGCTGATAGATAGAACAAACAGGAATCTTGCATAAATTAAGAGGCAGAATTGTTTTATTTTTCTGTTTTACACAAAATTGAATATTGAATTTAAAATTGTATAATTTTACTGTGTTCAATCGAATGACGACTAGGAGTCGCCTCTCTGTTAAGGGTTAATAATTAATGATTAACTGGAATTATTTGATTTATAAAGTTTGCAGTGGACTGTTGGAAAAAATGATTTTTCTACGGTAAAGTGTTGTTGTGTAGCGAATGAACGCAATTTGCGCCGATAAAGCTGAGGCAATTTAAAAGTTTCCCAAGGGAGGACTGATGTGTTGGCTGAAATCGTTTAATGAGACTATTGGCGCAAATGATTTTTCTAGCAGGGAAATTGGTTTTATGTTTCCGGGAACTAACAAGTTAATTTTGGTAGATTTTTACGTGAAGTTTGCAGAGACATTTTGTTGAGTTGAACTTTATTGGGTCATTTGTTGTTGTTTTGCTTTTGACGGATTTGTATTGACTTATGGGTTTATTGTTTATAATGTTTATTTGAAGATTGTAATATTTATTCGAAGAGAGTGATATTTATTAGGAAATTGTAATATTCATTCAATTATGATGGAGACATTTGAAGATTATAATACTCATTTGAAAATTTTAATATGAATATTCGAAGATTCTAATATTCATTCGAAAATTATAATATTAGTTCGAAAATTGCAATATAAACATTCGAAGTTTGTAATATTCATCAGAAAATTATAATGTTCATTAAAAAATTATAATACTTGTTCAATATTCATTCACATTCCTAACACAAACATTCAAAGATCCTAATATTCATTACAATCATATTCCCAACACAGACACTCAAAAACCCAAATATTCATTAAAATCTAATTCATAACATAAACATTTAAAAATTCAAATATTCATTAAAATCTAATTCATAACATAAACATTTAAAAATTCAAATATTCATTAAAATCTAATTCATAACATAAACATTTAAAAATTCAAATATTCATTAAAATCTAATTCATAACATAAACATTAAAAAGCAACACGACTCTATATTACTCCCAAGACAGATTCGGTGTACGCGCGTCATGTAAATTATACGTCAGCTTTTTGTTTCCCATGAAAAAGTATCACAGAGTATATATCAATCACACAGCAAGCGATAAATTTCAGTGTGCGCCCTATTCGGCATTGTTCTAGCGGATTAATCAATCATTTGCTCAAACATTTCGTGTCAAGGGAAACTTCGAACCTAGACGCGTTATTGAAAAATATATCGAAATGTTTAATAGAAACTGCGCATATTAAATTCACTTCCAAACAAAATTAAAAAAAAAAAAGAAATTGAAAACTGTATTTCCTATGAAATTTTCACAGAATTTTAGACACTGCAGAATACACTATAGAATAATTATCAATGTTGAATTATTACAGATCAGTGAATTAAACAATTATTTATTTATTTTTTAAACTATTAAACACTATATTAGACAAACTAGAAACTATTGGGTTATTGAAAAATATATTGAATTGTTTAATAGAAACAAAATTTTAATAGAAATGAAGTTTTGAAAAAATAAAAAATTGAAAACTGTATTTCCTCATGAAAATTTCGCAAAATTTCAAACTTATGGAACTCGATTTTACATAATGTAAAATAAGTATCAATGTTGAATTATTCATCATTCTCTAATGAAACATTAATGATACCTTTTACAACTAATATAAATATAAACAACATAAACAAAATTATTCTACATGACTTTCATGACTACATGACTTGTTTAATAGAAAAGAAATTTTCAGAAGAGAAATTGAAAACTATTTCCCGGGAAAATTTTGCAAAATTTCAGACCTATGGAACTCAATTTTACAAAATACACTGTAGAATAATTATCAATTATCAATTATTCATCATTCTCTAATGAAACATTAATGACACCTTTTACAACTAATATAAATATAAACAACATAAACAAAATTATTCATGGTGTCTTCGAATTATGAGAATTTCATCTTAAAACGACATTCGTCTGCGAAAGGTCAAAGGTCAATTACAACAGTCTAATATACATTACAACCGAGACAAGTAACTCGAGCGTGGAAAATTGCGAAATTTATTGCCCAAAGCTCTGTCCCCGATAGTTTCGAATTCAGTGAAACACCATGGATCGAGAAGACAACTGGCGGAACAAGTGCTGGGGGTCGCCGGAAGTTGGGAAACAAATGTTCAAGGGTAATCGGTATACGGTAAAAGTTTACGCCGCTAACACATGAACACGGAAGTTGATAACGAGCGATTAAATTTTCATAAACGAGGAGCGGGGTTACGGCGTTCTTAATTTTACACGGTGTTTTTACGGAGAAGTTTCTATCGGACGGTCGATTAGGATGAATGTCGCGAGCACTTAACCGACGTGTACAGTTTTGCATCAAGAGGCTGTTTTATTTAAGTGTTCTCTTGATGGATTAAAGTGAAAGCAGCAGTGGTTGACGGAGACTTCTTTAAGTGGATAATGGTAATTGGTAATTGGCAATTTTAACGGTAGATTGTTAAATGTGGTGCGGGTGGATTGGTGAGATTGCGCTGATTAAAATGAGCCCAAACACGGTGGGAATTGGACTAGTTTTAGGGATTGACTGTAATTTTGGAAACTAAAGACTGGTTTCCATGAATCGATGAAAGTAGTGTGATTTATGTCGTGTTTGGGCTCGTTTTAATAAGAGGAATCTCAGTAAATCAGTAACACAACATTTGGAAAGGTAAGATTGAAATGGCTAAATGTGAAATTTTCATCACTGCTTACCTTATGTTCATTGTAATCATTTCCTCTCCCTATGCTAGTGAATTCCTGAGATTGCGCTGTTTAAAATGAGCCAAAACACGACGGAAATCGGACTAGTTTATCGAATTCAATGTTATTTTGGAAACTAAAGGCTCGTTTCCATGAAATGGATGAAAGTAGACCGATCCACGTCGTGTTTGGGTTCGTTTTAATCAGGAGAATCTCAGTAAATTACTAGCATAACATTTGGAAAGGTAACATCGAAATTAACTGTAATTAGGTTTAGGAAATCAATGTAATTTCTAAAATTAACGGCTGATTTCCATGAAATGGATGAAAGTAGACCGATCTACGTCGTGTTTGGGCTCATTTTAATCAGGAGAATCTCCGTGAACCACTGGTACTAGTAGTTTTGGTACCATAGTACCACTAGAAATGAATTCAGAAATTTGGCAGTCTCCTATTTCACACTGATACGTACACTAACTTTCTTTGTCAATCATTCTGTACAGATACATTCAAATCCAATACACACAACGCAACAAAATGATCAACATTCAAAAGACATCACTGACAATTCTCTAACAGAAACGTCTCAACATACATGGCACATCTTCCCAGAAATGGTTAAATATTATTTCTCTATCAACTGTTAATCCTTGGACCAAACATAGAAACACAACAAGCATAAAAATTCTTTTTCTAATAAATTACTCGTGAAAATCATCAAAATGCGAAAGACATCACTGAGAATCCTCCAACAGAAAGGTCTGAACCTTCGTGGCACGTCTTCCCAGCGGTTAATGCATTTACACGGCAGCGGCCGTAAAACCGAGGCAGTAAGGGGTTAACCGTTCGCGCATCGGTTTCCGAGGGGCAGCTTCCGCGATCCCCAGGGGAGCGAGCGTGGGCGTAGCCCCGCTGGTTAAGAGCTCAGGTGGTTTCTCCGCGAGAAAGGCTCCGGGGTCTCGTTTAAGGCGAGCGCAAGTTCGCCGGAGGTCGGACCGGCTTGTGGACTTCAGACAAGATCGGTTTACCGCGCTCGATACCTCGCCTCGTAACGAAAACCCCTTCGAGCGAGAACCACCCCACACCGCCTACCGGTGCGTACACAAATGGGAGAGACATCGAGCTCCGAAATCCCGGCGTTCAAACAGCCGCAACTTCGCCGCAAACAGACTCCGCGCGATACTTTGAGCCGATGCGGCGAGCGAACGCAAAGGTTCAAGGGGGACCGGAATAAAGGCGAAGCGATCGGACACTTCGTCCGGCTGTCTGTCTGTTGACTGTCCGCTGGCAGGCTCGCCCCTAGTTTCGGGGGTGGCTCGCGCGCTCCACGGCCGCCGCGGCTGTTTGCTCTGCGGACGCTTGTTTCATAAGCGGAATTCACGTCTTGCGAAGAGAGAGAGGATTCTTGAGTCGATTCGAATCGTATCGACTGAAATGGTAGTATATATTATTCGAATAAAATAGGAATACAGTTCAAGGTCATCGTCTGCGAACGCAAAATGGAAGAATCAACCCTTTGCACTAGAAAGGTGACTCTCAGTCATCGCTCGATATATGAAAATTATAAAATTATATATAGTACTGAACATTGTATAATACATGTGAAATATTGAAATAGAATATTTTCGTTCAATTTGTCAAATAGTTCAGTAATTAGAAAACATTGCCATATAGTTGAAAATTCATTTACTCATTGATTACTTGGCCCATTCCTAAATTCTTCTATTATTATTATTGAAAAGGCACTGATACTTGTTTGAGAAATGATTAAGGATAATGACTTAGTAACACCTGAATTGTTATATCAATTGAAATGTTGAAATATAATTCGGCAAATAGTTCAGTAATTAGAAAATATTGCTGTATAGTTGAAAACTCATTTACTAATTGATCGCTTCAATATTTCCATCAATTTCGAAGATTGAAATATTCCCGAAAATCGAAAATACACGATGAATGCTGGATTCGTGGAAATCTCGGCGATGCTCGCTTAAATTTCACAGTTTCTGGCATCAACAGTATTCAAGCGAGCAAAGGACAAAGAAGGAAGATATCTCTTCCACAAATTGTATATCACATCAATACGTGAAACACTGAAATAGAATATTCTCGTTTAATTGGTTCTCGTTAATTAGTTTCAAAGCGTATCACCTATATCTCAAAACCTCTCGATTATTTCTAGCGAAAAACTTCCAATTACAAAGGACTAAACCATTGGATTGAACTATAATTAACTGAAAATGAATCTGAATTGAATCAGTCAGCATTATTTACAACATAACATCCTAAAATCACTGAACCAACGACACAGGAGTAGATCGACGTAGCTTCGACTTATCGCGTATCACGAAACAGCGTCGAAATATTCATAATATAAATCGTTTAGTGCTCCAAGAAATTCTGCGCGATCGCTTCTAAAGGACGTTGCCTTCTTGTCGTTGAATTAGCGTTGGTGCCCGTAAGTTTGGCATTCTAAAACAGTAAGGGAGAATCGTGTGGGGTTCAAGCTGCGGTCAGGACTTCAGGAATTTCCCGGACGCGTCACTGGTGCTGCCCGAGGACGACCGTTGCGTCGAAGGCGCGAGTTCGTCTAACGAACGGCAGAAAAGACGACCGCCCCCTTGCCGATCGGCAGAATAAGAAGCAACCGATCAGGGAATCCATCCGCGTGGCTACTCCTCCGGCGCCACTTTGAACAGAGTTGTTTCCGGCCGAGAGGCCAAATTTTTCAAAGTACGAACCGACGACAGATTTCTCCGGGCGATTCCTGTAATTTTAACGAGCGCGCTCTCGTGTATTACATCGTCACCTGTATTGTCGTTCGTATTGTTGCACACTTTGCTGTTCAGTTTTCCACTCAATTATATGTAACTTCATACAGCGCACTTCGAATTATTTATACAATATTTCCTGGTGCACGAACTGCAGAATCTGCGTCTTGCGCGGAGAGAGAGAGAGAGAGAGAGAGAGAGAGAGAGAGAGAAAGAGGGAGGATTCTTGAGGATGGGGGGCGGTGATGAATGTGGGGAACTGCCGGCAGTCGATTCGAAGAAGTACGAGCCGATGGAATGCCGGTGACGTTGATCGATCTCGGGCCGGAGTGTTGTTGATTTGATGGCGGGATTTGAATCGATGGGGTTCGACCGCGGTTTTTCTACGGGACCGGTCGCCAATCTGCTGGGGACTCGGTGTTTTGCTTGGGGTGGTTTTCGGGAATTTGATTTTACGGGAATTGGGGCTGTTCGGGTTTTGGGGGTGTTTGGGGATTGTAATTTGTGGGGTGGTTTTTTGGTGTTGTTTTAAACTTTGCAATTTGAATGGAATATTTCAAATTATTGTCTTGGAATAATGTGCGAGACTCGTGAAGATTTTAAATATAAATATTAGGTAATTGTTTTGTATGAAAATGAAATATTAATTTTCTGTTGTCGATGATTATACTGTGGAGAGAACGTGGATATAGAATTTTCCTGTTTTCAGTGAATTAGTAATGAGAAAGTTATTGAATCGACCACAGTTGAGAAATAAATCATAGGTCAAAGGGTTAATAGTTCATTTCTGTAGAGGGTCTTTCATAGATACAAATTTCGCGTGGGAAAAGGAAAATTATCGCAATTTCTTTTGTCCATTTGATTTAATTAAACTGTATTATATTAATATAATAATTATTATTTTAATTAGTATTATATGTATCACTCATTCTTTCTGTAGCAAAGATCAAAAGAAAGAATTATTATTACAATAATTATTTATATTATAAGTATTATTATAATTCTTATTATATCATATTGATTATTACAATAATTATCATATCATTATAATTACATAGCAAAATCATAGAATTTTATATAATATTGAAACAAAACAGCTCTAATCCTTCATTCAACTACACTTCCTCACTAATTCCTCAATATTTCTATATTGATCTTCTCAATATTACTTGTTTCAACAATTTTTTCTATATTTGTAGTATCACAATTGCACCACTTAAAGGTAACACTTCAACGACTCCCAAATATTCTCGAACAAACAAATGCGTCATATTAAGCAATTGAATGAACCAACGTCGAACCTCAAAGTGAAAAACCAAGCACTTGGCACCTCAAAGGGTACAAAAAATTAAATTAACAAATTAATTAAATAAACAAACATTCTCAAACATCTTAACATTCATACAACAACAAAATAAATTAACAAATTAATTAAATAAATTAACATTCTCAAACATCTTAACATTCACACAACAAACATCACTTCTTAACACGTTAAGCGCCATGTCAGTCACTGGTGACTGACGCTTCTGAATGACTAAAAAACAATCGTAACAGACAAGACAACCAATGTGAAATTAAAATGTTTAATAAAGCAACTAAGTTGATAATAGTGTAACGCAAACGTTGCAACGCCAAACAATTCATAATTATGCGTACACTTTTTTTTGCTACAAAAGACAAACTCTATGGGAAAACGCTTAAGATTTTCGTGGCGCTTAACGTGTTAAATCTCCGATTCCACCAGATCATCAAGATCATCTCTTTCCCGCCAGAACGCAGACACATGTCAGCGTTCGAGCTCGGCTCCATCCGAAGCAAACAAATGTTCTCGGAATCGGTGTAACGACGACGAACTCGAGTTTCCCGCAAATAATTCCGAAACATTCCCATGAAATGCGCATTCCGCAATAGCTCAGCGCGTAATATGACGCAGGGGATCGCGAGCCCTCCGCACGGAAAATTCTTTTCCGCTCCGGCGACATTTCAACGACGTCGGAAACGCGCCGCTCGTGAAACGCTTTATCGAATTGGGAAACTGCTCGTCCAAGCATAAGCGGTAAAAAGCGTACGTGGCTCTGCCGCTGCCTGGCTCCGAAAGAAACCGGCTCGCTCGCTCGCCCTCGGAATTCAATCCCGCTGGAATAACCGGTCGCTTCGTTACGATTCGCCCGTTTAATTCCCCTGTACACGGCGCGACGCGGCGCCGCGGCCGCCATTGTTACGCACTTCGCGCGGCGAGGCGAGTTCTGCGTAATTTCGGAGATTGGAGGATTTAGTGCTTGTGTTTGTAGGTTTTTGTTGATTGTTTGTCTTGCATTTGTGTTGGTGAATGTTGAGTGGATGGTGGGAATTGTTTATGTGATGGGGAAAAGGGTGGGAGTGGAAATATTAGGGAAATGTGTGGAAATGTTCGATGTCAGTAGAGTTTGAAATTTGATGTTGAAGGTAGTTTTCGAGTTTTGTTGCGTGTTCTGAAGTGAGTTTTTGAATTTTATAGTAATAGAGGCTATGAGATATAAATGTAAGATGAAAATAAGTCATGTGTTATGATGAAAACGGTGAAAGAATGGAAATATTAAGGAAACCTGTGGAAACAAGAGACTTTGAAATTTGATGTTACAGTTAGTTTTCGAGTTTCGTTGCATATTCTGAAGTGAGATTTTGAATTTTCCAGTAATATAGGCTATAAGCTATAAATGAAAGATGAAAATAAGTCATGTGTTATGGTGAGAAGAATGAAAACATGGAAACATTGACACTATTTCCATCAAAAACAAACGTCACGTGAAATTTGATCTTAAAATTATTTTTCGAGTGTTATTGCATACTCTGAAGTGATTTTTCGAATTTTATAACACAAGCTGCAATTTCTCCCACAAAAAGCCCAATCCACAAACGCAGCACCCCCATCGGAAAGACAGCGTGAAAGCAGCAAACACCATTACCCGTGGATTCGCATTACCAAACGGCGAACCGGCAAGTTCCCGGAATTAGTTCGAAGCGACCGTTAATCCCGCGAGTTAAAAGCAGGGTCCAAGAAGCTTTTTCATCAACTGTCCCCCACGCGGCGTCATTACTTAATTAAGATGCAAACTGCTTTGAAACTTCGACGCGAGCGAGCGAGCTATCAGAAACGTCGCGGCATCCCGCTACTCTCCGCTCGGATTATACCCCCTTGGCCGACATGTTCGTCGATCCGGCGGAAAAACGACAGAGAAAGAACCGGAGACCGCGAATTACTAAAGGAAACATGAAAGCTTGTTATCCACTCGCTTTCAGGGCGGAGCATAATCAGCGACAGGTTCCTGAGAACTCTCGATAATGGCGAAGTTCTCGAGCAAGAAACCGGAATGGAACTTTTAATATCAACTGGTGATGATTTTGATGACTTCTTCGATTCGCATGGAAAATGCATGAGCTAATTCGTAACGAGACTCTGGAGAGGTTAGGTTTGTTTCGGAATAATATGCTACAGGGAACCTGGCGCTTTGACGCGGTGGGCGGAGCCTCTAGGACTGCCCACTTAGACTCTACGCGGAGGCGTCCAGTGGTGAGCAGGGGGCGGCTCCTACTCTGCGGCGCACGGTTGGGCCTGAGTGCTGTGGCGAATGGTAGAAGTTGTGGAGTTGAGTACGTGTGTGGAGGGGGCGTGGCGCTTTGAAGATGGCCAATGGGGCGAGAGTGCCAGGTTCGATGCAACACGTGTTTCAGAGGTGTTCCATGTAACATTTCGTGATGATTCTGTGGTTTATAGGTGTAGAGTTAATGTGTTATAAATGTTTAAGAATAGTAATTATAGTTTTGATACTAAGGTAATTCAGGGGGCGTGGCACTTTGGAGGTGGCCAATCGGACGAGAGTGCCAAGTTCGATGCAATACAGTAAGTGTTTCGGAGATGTTTGATATAAGCTTCTGTGTGTTTTGGGATCGTATGGTGTACATATGTAATTTTAATGGCTTATAGGTAATTACTGAACAGTTTATTGTGGTGAGGATTTCGTAATAAATATTTTAGTAGTAGTTATAGATTTAATTCTCCAGATCATTCAGGAATCGTGGCTTTTTAGATCTGACCATTGGAACGAAAGTGCCAGGTTCGGTGTAACGAACGTTATTTTGAAGATAATTATTAAAGTATTAGATAATTATTGAATAGTTTACCGGTGTTTGTGGCGAGGATTTCATAATAAATATTTCCATGGGCGTAAAAATTTCAAATTTGATACGACAAATTATTCCAGGCAACGTTATCTAATCACATTCCTCTGGGACTGTTGTTTAGATATAATTGACAATCTGTTTTTCAGTGCAAAGCAATTAACAAACGATAAATATAATGTTGATATAAATTTTATAAAACGGAACGGAAAGTTGTTAGCTTCTTCACGTCTGAACTGCACACGTAAACTGCAGTGTTAATCAAATTTTCTGTTTACGCGTCATTTTTTCTGCAACGCTTAGGTCTCTCGCTTTTTATCCACAGAAATTCCAATTCGGAAGTATTAGATTTCGCTCGCACGTGTCCGACGTAGCGTCGCTTCGATCTTATCGTCCTCAGAAATGAAACACGAAGAGTAGACGTGACGTTACTGCTTTTCTCTTTCAATTTCACTTGAAATTTTGGCATTCAGTGCTGTATATGGATAGCTACGCTTTCAAACGATTGTGGAATGAATGCTGAACTGTTGTTTTGCGATTCGGGTGTTCGGGAGACAATGTGGTTCTGTCGATTTTTCGAGGTTTTCCGGTTTTTGGGAATTTTAATGTGGTGCTTCTGGAGTTTTGAAAGTTTTTTGGAGATTGTTCTGAGTTTTGGAAATTTTAATGGAATATTTTCTGATTTTTGGGAATTTTAATAGAATATTTTCGGACTTTTGGTAATTTTGATTGAATAAATAATATTCTTTTTAGATAAGCAAGTCGATTTTTTAATACTTTCTAATTTCTGTCAAGTTTAATGGAATATTTTCGGATTTTTGGAAATTTTAATCGAATAAATAATATTCTTTTTAACTAACTAAGATCTAACACTATTTCCAACTTCTTATAAAACCAAGAACAATATATTAAAGAATATATTAAACAATATAGATTCAATAGATCTACCATCGTACCTCCACAAATACAAATTAATTTTCTTTATTAATTTTCTTTACTCATCATTAATCTTCAATAAAACCTGTGATTATCTTCATCAAATTTACCCATGTCTACAGAACCTATCATTAATTAATTAATATTTTAGTGGCATTAAAAATTGATTTTCTTCATTAATTCATACATCTTCAAGAAAACCTGTCATTATCCATGTCTACATAGCCAATCCCATAAAAACATCCACAAACCCAGCAGCAACAAAGCTCAATCCCCCGAGAAACGTCCATCACCTTACACTCTTATTTCCCCGGTAGCATCTCGCGAAACTGTTCAACAGTCGATGGGCCCTCAATAAAGAGGGAGGAGGTAGATAACCGGGAGACACAGAGACCGAAAACACGCGACCCCTCGCGTGGGAGTGTCGGTGCAGCGAAGTGTGCAGCTTAACTTGTCTATCGTTCGCGTGACTACGCCGAAACCATAGCGCGGACGAATATCTCGTTCGTGTCGATCACATAATTTTCACGGACGACCAAACAGCTCTCTATCCCTTTATTTATCATCGATCCAGCTTTTTATACCGGAATTATACGAGAGTCCTGCCGAATGGTTTATGGTCGTTTTTATGGAAATTTCGGCCGGTTTATTTGTCGGGAATTTCGGTCTCGGTTTACGCTTCGAGGTGTGGATTATTGGATTCGTTGAAAGTGTCCGTGTTTTTGTTTTGATTGTGGAGATTAAAATGGGCGATGATTTCGTGATTTTTGTGATTGGAGTAATTAGAGAGATGTAGAGAATATTTTGTTTGTTAGGGATTATACTTGTTTTGTGAGTGTTTCGGTTAATTTGATTTTATTAAGAATTATTGAGGCTATAAATATTGAGATTGTTTCGAATTTTATGAATGTATATATTATTAAAAAATGTCGATGTAATATGTTTTGTTATATAAGGTTTAGTTATACAAGATTATTTAGTTTTCAAGAAATTTGAGTTTGACTTTACCTTCTCGATCGTAGTACCAATGAAACGTAGAGATTCTCCCGATTAAAACGAGCCCAAACACGGTAAGAATCGGACTGGTTTTTCGATTTCATGGAAACGCACCTTTAAGTTTGAAATTTACGTTGAATTTCTAAAACTAGTCCGATTCCCGCCGTGTTTGGGCTCGTTTCAATCAGCTCGATCTCAACAATCCACCGGCACTACTCTCGAGAAGCTAACGTTAAAATCATTAATCATTACTCACTATTACTCACTTAGAAAATTCGTCTCAACTACTGCTCTCACTATATCAATATACACAACACCAAAACAGTTTCGTCCATATTAATGCAAAATTAAGTTCCCTTCAGTTAATCCACAAATCTTCCACATCATTCAGCTGACACACACGCATTCACTCATCACCTGTCATCAAACCGAGCGCAACACGTGTCCTGCTTTTTACGTAAGGGAAATCTCCAGTAATCCAGGCCCCGCGGGGGTTTCGGAGGCAGTGCGAGATTTATATCCACTAAAACCCTACGCCGTGACCTACCTCGTGCTCGGAGGAGTGGGATCCTGCTATTTCTACGCATTCGAAAGCCCCTGAGGTAGACTGTGACTTGCTTACCGTGTTACCGCATGTTCAGTTAATCTTTGCTCGTGTAACGCAACTACATGCCGCGTTTCGACCGATATTTCGCTGCCGGGAACGCTCTTTTTTATTGCACATGTTAGGACAACAATGGGACAATTTTAGGATAGGGTGAAATATTCGTAGAGACGATAACCGCTAGCTTTCCGTTCGGTACTGTAGGGTTTTTCCAGATGAGTGATTGAGTGAGGGATGAATACTTTGTTGTGTGTGCGTGCGGGCGACCAGGTCATAGTGCTACGAACCGGCGATGTGATGACTGGTAAATAGTGTGACTGTGTTTGGAAAATCTTGAGTGACTGAAAGAACGCGAGGAAAGAAGGAAGGAAGAAGTTCAATCATGAACCAAGTGCAGTGAGGAACAAGTTCAATCATGAACCAAGTGCAGTGAGGAACAAGTTCAATTAGCAACCACGTTCAATCAGGAACAAGTTAGAAACAATTCAGAGGAACTCCATCATTGATTTCAGTCAGTCAGTTAGTCATTTAGAAGTCTTAGCCTCAACATTGGTTGGTCCTTCGATTAGTAAAAATTCAGCATCCATTCAAAGTACTCGTGCCAGTCCGATTATTTAGCATTTGCTCCTACAAGCCGGATGCGATCGGTGAACAGTCACAGTGCTTTACAGCACGGATATTGATAACCTCCTCACGTCGTCCTGCCGTTCCCGTGGCAACTAGATAGCCCATCGAATGTTACCGGGAAACGTAGGTGGCGCTGTCAGGCTTAATAAAATGGCGGATGATGGATGCCGGAGAGTTTTACGGCAGAAGACGAAAGTGGAAAATATTGGAAACGTTTGTTGCGAAATGGAGCTCGTAAATCCGGCGATTAGTTGATTTTGTTTACTGTATGGATAGACTGTGTTAATTGATACGATAGCTGAGCTATGATTGCAACTCCTCGGACTATGAAACGTGCATATTCGTGTCATGCCTCTGTAATTGTCAGACATGAGGTTAAGATGGATAGACTGTTGTTTTATTGTTTACAGAAAGATTGTTGTTTATCTAGTTAAATGTTGGAAATTAGAGATTTGAAGATTGAGTATTAGGATGTATATTTTCATGATATATTTTACTGTTTCAGTAATAATTGAAGTATAAGTCAATGAAAATTTCAATAAATAACGAAACTTCGATGGTTTAATTTTTAGGTGTGGTATTAAATAATAAAGTTAGCTAACCTATGTAGATATTGACCTTGAAGCAACCTCTCTCAAAACATCTTATTAAATAATTTATTTTTACATTGTTATAACCATTAATATGACTTTTGTGATGTTTATTATATTATTCTAATTTTTTAAATTACTGTAACTGTTATAATTTCAAGTTATCGTATATTGTTACAATCATTAGTAAGACTTTCGTGATTATTATATTATTCTAATTTTTTAAATTACTGTAATTGTTGTTATAATTTTTCATCTGTCAGTTTCAATCGTCAGAGACTAACCTAAAACCAAAATGGGCTGCAATTTGCAGGAACTGACCTTTCTACTGACTACGTTAATTAACCCTGAGCATGCTCGAGTCCAACGAAGTCATTGGTGACTCGCCAGTAACGCACACAGTGGCAGAGCCGTCTAAGTTAGAGGCGAGGAAGTGACAATCGCCTCATTAACACCAACACAAGTTCAACGAGTACAAAAATACATGGCACGAATTCGTTTCTTATGACTCGAACCTTGGTGAATCACTTGTGGTACTGTAAAAATCTATTTACTAGATTCTTTGTGCTCCTATTGTCTCTTTTGTAAGAAACAATATTAATCGAGACGAATGTTCCAGATATTTCAAGGAACATGGATTCACTCCTTGTAACTCAGACCTTAGTGAATCACTTATGATACTATACAAATCTGTCAGTTTCTATTTATATGTATATGTATCTATAAAGTAAGGTTAAACATGCTGTGAGGAAAATTTCAGTTGCACTAATTTTAATCCTAGCTTCTCAAGTATAGTGCTAGTGAATTCCTGAGATTGCGCTGATTAAAATGAGTCCAAACACGGCAGGAAATGGACTAGTTTTATAAATTGACTGTAATTTTCGAAATTAAGGGCTCGTTTCCATGAAAGTGGAAAAGTAGTCCGATTTATATCGTGTTTGGACTCGTTTCAATCAGCAGAATCTCACCAATCCATTAACACTACGATCTATAAGATAAAATTAAACACGCAGTAAACAAAATTTCATTTGCAACAATTTTAATCTTATCTCAGAAATTCTGCTACTTCCTACTCCAAACACAGCCTTAACTCAATCCAATTCACAAACTTAAAGCTTCCTTTCCAACAATCAATATTACTATTTCCAATTTTTCATCCATATCGAACACATCTACAACCACATGAAAACCGTACAAATATTAATCCTCGCAGTTACAAGGCACACAACGAACTCCTAGGATCGACAGGAGCAAACGAAACAAAAATTTCTTTCGGAAACTTCGGGGTTCCAGCGGTGAAAATAATTGCACGACCGAAACTCGGTGCTCGGAGTACAAAGCGGCCGAAATATTTGTCAGGGAACCACGTTGTCTCGTGAGTGGCCAACTCCGGCGACGGACGCATTAAGCGGCTGCCACCTGTTTCTGATTTTCCGCGCGTCCGCCAGAAGCTCTCCGTTTTCGGGCGCGGAAGCACGCTGCCCCGTCACCGCTCCAACGACCCCTCGTAAAAGGAGTTTACGAGCGCTGGCTGGACGCGGCGCAAACCGCTTCCTTTCGCCGCGAGTGCGTCATCTACTTCTCGCGAATTATTTACGAGAACCTCGGGATACGTTCCCGTTGTTTCGACGAGTCTTACTCCCGGCTAATGAGCGGGACGAATTTACGGCGTTCCTTCTGAAAGCTCGAATAAAAGTTTACGCCACTGCGGAACGCTGATGAATTTTTCTTTGAATTCTTCGGTAAGTGGTTCGTTTTAGTGCATATTTGGGGAGGTTAGGGGAGAGGGGAAGTTTTGAGTGAGATTGGAAGTGGGTCGATTAGATGTTCGAGGGTTGTTGATTTTTGATGGGTGGAATAAGTATTTTTTTTTTGGTGATCAGGAGATGAGTATGTCGATTTTTGGGTTGTAGGAGTGTTGAGGAGTTTAAGGGGATGAATGATGGTTTTGGGGGAGAAGGAGATAAGGAAGTCGAGTTGTGGGTGGTTTCTGGTTCCTGGGAGTTTTAATGTGATATTTTGTGATTTTTGGAAATTTTAATGGAATATTTTCTGATTTTTGAAAATTTTAATGGAATATTTTCTGATTTTTAAGATTTTAAACTATTTTAATAGATAATTAACGATAAAGTAGTCGTATCGAACACAGTTAAACACTAAATCATAGGTCAACAAACAATCCAAAAAAAGACGAGCACTTCATAGAAAAATTTATCCGAGCACATCTCGACAAGCTAACAAAGGCTTCCCTACTTCAAATAAAAAGAATCTTCTAAGTAAACACTCAACAAAAATCCAAGAAACAATCCATAAAACACAACCTCGTAGAAAAATTTATCCGAGCACATCTCGACAAGTCAACAAAGGGAACGTTTCACAGCCCGCCGTCCTAATCCGGTAACACGCGTCTCCAGGAAGCAAAGCGTAAAAAATCAAAGTTAAAATCGCGTCGGCGAGAATCGGCGCGCGCAGCAAATCTGCGAAGCACGGTGTGTCCCGTGGTAATCGGCTCTATTCCAGGGGAATCGCGTGCAGCGTATGGCCGCCGCGCGGAACGGGGGAAAAGGGACACACAGCCTTTGGCGAGTTTTTCCCTCGCATCGCTAATTCCCGGGGCTCGTGAAAATTGCAGCGTGGCGCGTGGCGCTCTCTCCCCGGAAGCCGGGCGCATCCAAGATCCGTGCTAAGAGGCCAGACGAAACAAGCCCGAGAAACTGGAGCGCGACACGTGTGTCGTCTATTCGCGTGCGCCAATTATAGAACGCGAGGGTCGCGCGCGGAATGTCGGAGAAACGCGCGGTATCCGCTCGTTTCAGTTTAGAGCGCAGCGGTGCAGCGGTGAATGGAACGTCTGATGACCTTTGAGGAGGATTCATTCAAGTGAGACAATATTAAGGTACTGCTCGGTTAAATTTTAGTTTCGGGTTACAGTGGAATTTAAGCGAGCGGAGAGATTTAGAATGTAGAATGTAGAATGTAGGATGTTGAGTATGAATGTGGAATGGAGGAAATTTTTGTTGAATTTTAAATTCTTAAAAGGAGTGGAAGTGGATTGTTGAGATTGCGCTAATTGAAACGAGTCCAAACACGGTGGGAATCGGACTAATTTTAGGGATTTAGTGTATTTTTTGAAATTAAGGGCTCGTTTCCACGAAATTGGAAAAGTAGTCCGATTTATGTCGTGTTTGGGCTCGTTTTAATCAGAAAAATCTCAACAATCCATTGGGACTAAGAAGATAAAGTTAAACATGCCATGAAGAAAGTTTCAGTATTCAAAAAATTTACAGGAAATTCCAGAGGAATATCTATATTAAACTGTTAAATTCCCTTGAAATACCAACCTATTACTCGAAGAAACTGAAGAAACTGAATTTCAAATGATCGAAGTTTCAACAAATACAATTTAGAACTTCCCGTAGAAAAATTTTGGAAAGTCCCAACTGCTTGGTAGTTCTAATATTAAACGACATTCAACCAATTATTAGCAGCAATTCTGAGACAAGTTTCCACGAGGGTCCATTGATCCACAGGTGATCCAGCTCGGAAGCTATGACCATTAATTTTTCCGCGGGCGGTGCACAACACGTGACGAAACCAATTGAGCTTTCGGAACCACCGCCGAGTCTATTTAGATCCACGGTTTACGAGCGTCGTCGGTCAGCAGCTCACGATCCTCGGCCGTTTTAGATCAGCGGTTTGTTTATATCGAAGCCGATAATAAAATCCGAGTTTCCTCGAACAAATAAATCCTTCGCCGTTCGCTCGAAATCCCCGGGGGAAGATGCTTCATCGAATTGGAAACGCAGATTTAATTTCCTCCTTTCGACGGAGGACCCCCCCCCCCCCCCCGCGGAATAGTGTATAAAACGAGATTTCGTTCCGTCAGTTCTCAATTTCTGTAGTTTCTATTCCGCGGTATCTGAAAAACAATGAAAAAGTAATTGCGCCGTACGAAGCGGTTGAAACTTCGTCCGATGGCGAATGAAAAGTGGGGCCAATACTTTCCCCGATACAGACAGATATTAAATGAGGACTCGGCCCACGGCATCGCCGTATCGCGCGTTCGGCCACTGCTGCGCTTTGTTCGAGGAACAATCTTTTTACGAATGTTCGGGAGGAAATGCAGATTCTTCGGACACTTTCCTTTTAATCATTGGAACTGACATTGAGAATGCTGAAAAGACGCAGATGTTTCTGTTCCTGCATGTGCGTCGACAATTATCTTAGCGACGATTAACGGAGGAACTTCAATGGATCAAGTCCCGTCGAGTATGTATAAGTGGACTGTACGTGTTGTCAACTGCCGCGCTAAGTGGCGGGAAGTTGACTGCTCTACTGGATCGTGGCGAGTTCACTGTGCCACTGACTAGTGCGAAGTGTTGAATGTATGATGCGACGATGACTGTCGCACCGAGTGCTGAGAAGATGGCTGTCCCACTGGGTCGCGAGATGTTGACTGTCCCGACGACTCGCTCGAAGCGTCGAAATGTCTCCTGGTCCCCGACCGCGACTCCTCGTGCCGGGTCGAGCGCGCTGAGACGTCTTTTGGTTCACTCTGATTAGAGTGTCTTTGCTTTTGCTACGAAATACCAGTTAACGCCCTCTAATCGCCCCTTTCCGAGCGGGGCGAGGGCAGAGTGCGAGTATGGGGTTTCTCGAAGTTCCGATGGGACGCGGAGATTTCCTTCGGGCCGACTCTCGCCTGGAAGGGCCGTTATGCACATGTTCTGGCCGACCCATCGGAAAATCCGAGTTTGCGACCTGCTCAGTCATTAAGACCAACGAAACCGAGTAGAAGAGGAAGCGATTTGCTCGTAGGAATTGACTCGATAGTATAGTCCGACAAAGGCTGGGAATTGATATAGTGGAAGCCAGATAGAGACTTTGATGAAAATCCGGGGTAAAAGTGCAAAGGATGCACGTGTCAAATGTAAACATGCGATGAAGGAAATTTCGAGCGGAATTATTTTGGTTTTACTTTGTTAAATGTAATACCGATAGAACGGTGAGAATCTGCTGATTAAAATGAGCCCAAACACGACGTAAATCGGACTAGGTTTACTAGGTTAACGTAATTAAACTAAAGGCTTGTTTCTATGAAATGGATGAAAGCAGGCCGATTTACGTCGTGTTTTAGCTCATTTTAATCAGAAGAATGTCAGCAATGCGTTGGTACTACGATTGAAAAGATAAATTACTGCAATTGTTAATTATACATATGCAATAAAGAAAATTTTAATTGAGATATATTTAGCATTACCTTCTCAAATGTAGTACCAACGGGATTTTGAGATTTTCCTGGTTAAGATGAGTCCAAACACGACATAAATCGGTCTAGTTTCACGATTCATGGAAACGAGGCTTTAGTTTCGACAATTACACGGAATTCCTAAAACTAGTCCGATCCCCACTGTGTTTGGGCTCGTTTTAAACAGCACGATCTCAGCAACCCACTGCCACTACATTTGAGAAGATGTGAAAATTAATGCAATCGAAATTTTCTTTATTGCATGCGTAACGTTATCTTCTCAATCGTACCAATAAAATATCAAGATCTTTATATACACCTTCTGTTTCTCATTTCCTAAATTCGTCCAGCTTGTAATTAACGTCCGTAAACCCTAGATGAACTATTCACTGAAACTGACTCTTCAAACAGCACACAATGTTTCTACTAACAAATAAGTCCACCCAGAGCATAACACACTACAACACATAAAAAGAAGGGTAACTTACACAAGCACGCAATGACAGAAAGCGTCGAATCAAATATTCTGTCCCGTGCAACATGCACACGCGAAATCGCGATTGCCCGAAGTATCAATCGCCAGCGGCACGCGACAATGGCCGCGCAATCGCGGTCTCGTTTCCTTCTTCCTGTTTACCGCGCGATCACGAGTGTCGGCCGCTGTTGGCTTTTTGCCGGCAGATCGCTTGTCAACGCGCCGTTTTTTTCCCGTGGCCGCGCCGCCGCTCTGTCATTGACACAAACCTCGTTACTCAATCTCGGGACGCTTAAATCGGAAACACTTGCTTTCCTGTAATTAATGTCGCCGTTTGCCTCCCTTTAATTGACGGACGGCCGCCAGTTTTCCTGATTACCGCGTAAGTCGGCAGCGGCTTGCGATCGTTTTGTTCGAGTATTTGCGTCGCGTGTGCTTCTTCGTCGGTTGTTCCATGAGTATTGGGTTTTGGAATGTTGTTTGGTTTTTAAATGTTGTTTAGGGATGGTTTAGGTTGTTAAATATTGCTTGGTGACGTAGGTTTTTGGGAATAGGGAAGAATGTTTGGAAGAAGTTGTTGTTGCGTGGAAAGTAGAAACGAAGGTGGTGGTTTTTGGACTTTGAACGTCATTTATGAGCAGTTGATGATGTGGAATCTTTGAAATCTTTATTGATGCATATTTGAACATCTCTCTACTAGTTTTATAACAAATTTGAACCGCCTGTTGTTTCTAGTTTTCACGTAACACGTGTTTCTTCCAAAAATTCGACTGTTTTTAAAAATGCGCGCATCTAACATTTTCCAAGCATTGATCGTCATTTACAAGTATTTAATGACAAGTAATATTCAAAATCATTATAGCTACATATTTGGACATCTCTCTACTATTTTTACAACAAATTTTAACCGCCTATCTCTTCCGATTTCCACGCAACACTCGTTTCTTCCAAAAATTCGACCCTACAAAAACCCATGTTCCTCAAGAACCGGCATTTAGTCTTCGGATTCGTCGTCAAAAATACAAAATTTCATTCGTCCTTCACTAAATCATTAACAACAACCTTAACCCATCATGCAGAACCGAGAAATAAATCATAGGTCAACGGGTTAATGGCGTTAAGCTCGAAAAACGGGCAACGGGAAGTCGGAGTTCGATCCCGCCGCGGAATTAACGGAAGAGGCGCGGTCCTTTAATCCCGGGGCGAGCTGAAAAGCGGGTTTCAATGTTCCGGGATAAAAAACAGATTCGAAATAGAAAGAGAGATCGCGGCGTTCGTAAGCCGATTGACGCGACGCGATACGATGCCGCGGTGGTTCCTCTTTCCGCGGCCGTTTCAAGGGCTGTAATTAGGTTCGTAAGCTACAGACGGGGCCGTTTATAGCAGCCGACCGAGAGGTCTAACGCGGTTACGTCGAATTAGAACGTTAAATTAGAACGCAGCGTAAGTCCTGGCCCCGATAGAGTTAGCGCGCGAAAACCGACGGACGGATACAGAGAAACCGAAATAGCGGCGCGGCAAATAAACGCGAACGGCCGTACACTACCGGCGGAAAGTTTAGAGCCGCCGCGCGAATTTCGGGAAAGATTCTCCGGTGTAACGACGACACCGTTCGATTCGATGTGCCGAAATTCTAAAGCGTGCGCGCGATGTTCGCCGTTCGCGACGAACGTCGACGTTTCGGGGGACGCAACGGTCACGTGTATGTGCGTCGTGTGTCCTTGTTTTCGGATTTATCGCGCGGAATTCGACTGTTAAACGATTCGCGCGATCGGAATGTATAAAGGACGTTGCGTCGTCCCGTGCTCGAACTGCTTCTCGATGAAACGCGCGTTCGCGTTTTCACCGGCCACTCGATGGAGCCTTCTGCGCGGAGAGGCGCCGCCGGCCGGAAGTTTGGAACCGCCGCGTGAATTTCGGGGAACGGGAGATTTTTAAAAGAGAATTGACGCCGCTGCAGCGACTAAGGGAGGTTTGTTTATCAGGAACTTGCGAGTAACGCGTTTCGCAGTTTGCGTTGCTTCTTTCTATCGAAGAGCGAATGTTTTCTTCGGATTGTCCTTTCGTCGAGAACGCCGGCTTCTCTTTTAACGACGGCCCGACGTGTTCCGGGCGCCCTGGCTGTTGGTTTCTCGGGTGTTCCTAATTTTGCGTCTTTCCTATATGCAACGCACGACGCTTGTTGGGGAACAAAAGAATCACGGGCTCCGTATGAGCCGACAACGGAGCATTCCCCGGTAGTAGGACAGTTCCTTCCGAGCATTAACTGGGTGTACCGCCTGTATAAGAGCGTTCCGACGAGAGAACCAGCTGAAATCTCTAAACTCATAAGCGTGTCAACATCTCACACGACAAACGATCATTCCAAACTGAATCGTTGTAGACCAGCAACGAATTCCAAACTTTTGACCGCCACTGTACGTAAACCGTGCGCGCGACGCACACCGTGCGCCAAGTGAAAGCGATTCGCTTGTGTAATTCGCAACACACTGCCGGACCGTCACTGTCGCCGCACACGGCGCGCTCTCCTCAAGCCGTAATAAACCGATTCCAGCCTACCGCCGACGAGGCGCGAGTAATCTCGCGAAATGTCTAATTAGACCCACGATATCCTCTCTACCTCCTTGCGATTCGAGCTATCGAATCCAAAAAAACATTTTGTGTCCTTCATTTAAAAAAAAACTACAATTCAAAGATTTCCAAATCCAAATTACTCTTGACAAGAAAAAGATCGGTTTCCACGCAGCGTTCGACATTCTGCTATACTTGTTCGATTCGAAACGACCTCGCTCCTTACGCAACGTCCGCTCGCCGTAGCCGGGAAAAACCCATTTCGCGTCCGCGCGGCGATAATTACATCGGCGGGCAGTTAAAGGTGAAGGATCTATCCCGCAGCGACGCGAGAGGGGCGATCGCCGATAGCATAAATCACGGCGCTAAGCCGTCGAACGTACGATCGAGCTTAAATCTCTGGACGGCCGCCGGGAGGGCCACGTCGCTTCCGGAATTAATATAAACGGCCGCGATATCTTATCGTGCTGGGCACGTACGGTTCCCTATAAAACTGGCGATTGCGCTTTAAGCGGCAGCCGTTCTCATTTACCTGGATCGTTAAGGGGGAACCGTGGCCGGAAGGCGTCCGAAGGATCGGTCGGCTCGTAATAATAAGTGGGACCGCGGGTGCGCGCGGAGTTCGAAGTGCCGCCGCAGCGTTTCGAGGGAGATAACCGAAATGGACCTGTATGGTGATTTTCGGCGGGTCGCGACCTTATAGCGGTCTCGGGGGAAGTTCGGAATGACCCGCAGTAAGGTTGAACGTTTTCTGGGTAGAGTTTAGTGGAGAAGTCGATGCTCGGTTAAATTTTAAGAGTTTGAGTGGAGAAATGAAATTTAAGCGAGCAGAATATAGGAGGAGGGAACTATTTGCTTCTAGAAATTGACTCAAGCTAACTGGCAGTGTGGCTCAACGTTTTCAGGGTGAAATTAGATATAGGGGAAGTCGATGCTCGGTTAAATTTAAGGATATTGAGTACAGCAGTGAAATTTAAGTGAGTAGAATGTAGGAAGAACAATTTGCTTTCAGGAATTCACTCGAGCAGTCTCACAGCTGTCTGACAGCAGTTCGTATGAACGTTTTCTAGATGAAATTTACTATAGATGAAGTCGATGCTCGGTTAAATTGTATGATTTCGGGTATACTAGTGAAATTTAAGCGACGAATCGATATATGGAATATGAACATGCAACGAAGGAAATTGTATGTAAAGTCATTTCAATTCTATCTCCTGAAATGTAGTACCAGTGGATTTCTAAGATTCCTACGATTAAAATGAGTCGAATTTCTTTACTTAATGAATACTGTCCTAGATGATATCTTGTCACGTCTCCAAGCAAGGGAAAAATATAAATATGTAGTATCGATTTCTTTAACTTCGATCCTTAGCTTCTCGAATGTAGTGCCAGTGGACTGCTGAGATTGTGCTGGTTAAAATGAGCCCAAACATGGTAAGAATCGGACTACTTTTAGGAATTTCACGTAATTTTCGAAACTAAAGGCTGGTTTCCATGAAACCAAAAAACTAGCTCGACTCCCACTTTTCCAAGCATAGCGTCATCGAATTCCTGAGATCGCGCTGATTAAAACGAGTCCAAACACGATACAAAACGGACTACTTTCACAAACTTTATGAAATTTTCAAGCTTAAAGGTTTCCATGAAACGAAAAACCTACTCCGATTCCCGTCGTGTTTGTACTCATTTTAACCGGCAGAATCTCAGCATTCCAACGGTGCTATAATCAAGAACCTAACTTCAAACAAATCACAACTAAAATTTTCATTTCTCTTCTCATTCCACTTACCTCTCCAATCCCTAAGAGTACCTCAACACTAGTCTCACAAACGTATCCTACATCTCGTCCCATTGTTCCCAAATCGACGTTCAAAACTCGATCGAAAGATACACAATTAATTAGTCAATCAACATCGACAGAATCATTCGCCAAACAACGTTCACCAAATCCCGCGTCAAATTCACGTGTCTGATGATCATCCGCCGTCCCTGAATTTCCATCATTATTCCCGAGTGTTTTTCCGCCACGTTCCGCGCCGAGCAAGTTTCTCGCAACACCGGGTCAGGAATTCTATTTTCCAGCGCGGGGGCCGGCGTCGACGCGTGTCACCGCGTTCGAACTCGTTCGCCGGGCGTCATTCGATTAAGCGATATTTACGAGCGTAACGAATGATAAACGAACCGGGCGGCTCGTATCATTTTCGGAATTGCGTTCCCCGGCGGGGCCAGCCGCAATGTTTCTAGGCGGGCCGCGAGGAGCCGCCTCCTGAGGAAATAGGATGAGAAAAGCGATGCTCCGGCGGCGCGTTATCACGATAAACGGAGCGCCATATTTTTCTGAGACGTGTCGGCTTCCATTACACCCGCTCGTTAATGTTCCCGCGCTGAAAGCGCCACGGAGTATCGTAACGACGCTCGGTACCGGCACTTTATTAACTTCTCATCGCAATCAAGCCGTCCGTTGGAAATTTCTTTCGGGTTCGTCGCGGCGACGTACGGAATTATTGACCTTTGCGCTCGAAAGGTGTCTCAGTCAACACTCGATTGCATGAAAATTGTTCACGTTAAGCGCCATGTCAGTCACTAGTAACTAACACCCCTGAATAACTAAAAAACAATCGTAATATACAAGACAACCGATGTGAAATAAAAACGTTCAATAAGGCAACTAAGTTGATAATAGTGTAACGCAGACGTTGCGACGCCAAACGATTCATAATTATTACTACTTTTCTTTGCTATAAGAGACAAACTCTATGGGAAAACGCTTAAGATTTTCGTGGCGCTTAACGTGTTAACAGTAGAAATACTGTAACAGTCAGAGTGACCGGTTTCGAATGTTTTGTTTTGCAACTGTTGATATCTTAAGAGCATTGAATATTGGAAGTGATTTTGAAAATAAGTAGGTTTGACTTGAATACTATAATGAAGGTCTGAAGAAACCTGTAACTATATTGAGGTATTGAAAAATATGGGAAATTATAGGAAAGTATAGAAAAGTATATGAGAGTGTAGAAAACTATAGAAGACAATAGAAAATTGTAGAAAACTATAGAAGACTATAGAAATAGTTTTCTAATATAGTTATAAGAGTATAGAAGACTATAGAAAATTATACGAGACTACAGAAGACTATAAAAGACTATAGAAGATTATAGAAAACTATATAAAAGTATAGAAAACTATAGAAAACTAGAGAAAACTATAGAAAACTATAGAAAACTATATGAGAGTATAGAAAACTATAGAAAACTACAGAAAGCTATATCATACTATAGAAAGCTATAAACGACTATAGAAAACTATAAAAAAAACTCTAGAAAACAATAACAAACTCTATAAAACTATAAAAAATTCTAGAAAACAATAGCAAACTCCACAAAACTATAAAAAACTCTGGCAAACAATATCAAACTCTATAAAACTCCAGAAAACTAGTGCAAGTTCAACTGCCACAACAATG
This sequence comes from Nomia melanderi, assembly GCF_051020985.1. Lineage (NCBI taxonomy): Eukaryota > Metazoa > Arthropoda > Insecta > Hymenoptera > Halictidae > Nomia > Nomia melanderi. Next base: position 23,904,225 of record NC_134999.1, on the reverse strand, counting down.
TACCAAACACACTTAGCATTCTTTCAGTGCTTTCTATCATCTCGCTGCGAAGACTGAAAAACAAATACAAGCTCGACGCGAGAGCCACCGTGAATCCGTTACTCGGCGCCAGCGAGCATAAGTTCGCTGCACGCGGCGACTGGTATTTGTCAGCGCGAAATAAGGAAAGCGCTCGGCTCTTCCCGCGATTAGTTCGAGCGAGCGGTGCCGCGTTCCGCGCTTTTCGACGGTGTTCCCTCGGGACTCGGACGGTGGTTAATTATCGAGCGGTCCGGATTATCGAAAACTCGACGAACAGAAGCCCGCGTCGTCGTCAGTTAATTAGCACACACTCCGAAGGAGCGCGGAAGAGCGATGCATCAGCGTGCCTCCGGCGAATGACACCAATTAGTTTTCATAAGTCCGGCCCGGTGATGAATACGAAAAGTGCCGGGAACTTGCTCGGAACTTGGTGGCCGATTACACGGAAATTTTCACGGGGAACGGGAAAATTTCAATCGAAAGCGATCCCCGTTCCGCAGGGAATCGCGCGGCCGCGCCGCACGATCGTTCCTCGGATGGCCGTTTGCGGACGAGACCGCAGAATTCGACTGTTCTCGTAAGGAGAATTGAAGGTTAGTGTGCGGTAAGTGGTCTGCCGGACAGAACGGTTCTCGGCACTTTGGACGCTGGGTTTATGGACGCGTTGGTTTCAGGTGTGTTGGAGAAGGTTTCAGAAAATTTAGGTTGAAATTAGTTTAATGGGAGATTGTTGAATGTGGGATTGATGGGATGGTGAGATTCTGCTGATTAAAATGAGTACAAACACGAGGGGAATCGGACTAGGTTTACTAGGTTAACGTAATTAACAAAACTAAAGGTGCGTTTCTATGAAATGGATGAAACTAGTCCGATTTATGCCGTGTTTGGGCTCATTTTAATCAGAAGAATGTCAGCAACGCGTTGATACTACGATTAAGAAGATAAATTACGCAATTGTTAATTATATATATGCAATAAAGAAAATTTTCATTGCGATATATTTAGCATTACCTTCCTAAATGCAGTACCGACGGGATGTTGAGATTCTGCTGATTGAAATGAGTCTAAACACGAGGGGAATCGGACTAGTTTTTTGGTTTCATGGAAATATACCTTCAATTTTGAAAACTACGTTAAGTTTGTGAAACTAGTCCGATTTATATTGTGTTTGGGCTCGTTTCAATCAGCGCGATCCCAGGAATTCGATGACACTATGTTTGGAGAAGTGGGAATCCGGCTAGTTTTCTTAGGTTCATGGAAATGGACCTTTAATTTCGAAAATTTCATGAAATTCGTAGAATTAGTCAGATTTTTATCGTGTTTGGGCTCGTTTTAAACAGCGCAATCCCAAAAATCTATTGGTACTGCGTCTGAAAGTAAGAACCTCTCACATCTTAAATTTTAAATAAATTTTCTTATGAATTTAATATTGCAATAGAAAAATTCCTTCAGCCATGCAATTGCAATATTAACAACGATTACTTCAATGATATATTTAAAACAGATTGTATAACATTTAACCAATGAGTCGAATAATCCTCCATTTATTTAAACGAAATTTAAACATAATAAAATCCTCTACATCCATAAACAAATAAAATCTCCTACTGTTCCGAATATAACATGCACAATGCCACAAACAAATCAACATCACACCTAAAATGCAACTTCCTATTGACCTGCGGACATTTTTACCCAGTTCGGTGTATTCAGCGCTCTAATAAAAAGATTACAGGGTAAAGAAAAATTACGTCCGCGAAAGTACGGCGTCCAATACGTCCACACATATAATCAGGCCTCCCGGGCGTAGCGATCGATGACTCGGCGAGATGAGTTTCTGGTCCGTCAGATGCAATTGCGCATTTTCAAAGCGAGGCCAAGTAATACACACTCCGACGAGCAAATAATTAGCTTTAATCAATCGACACGGGTGACTGGTGGCAAAGATGCAGCAATCAAAATGGACGACAGTCGAAAAATTATCTGGGTGACCGGTAGACTAAACTGTTCGAAGAAACAAAATCATTTTGTTATTTCTATTTATAACATCGTGTCAGACTAAACGTACAGTGCTGTGCAAAAGTTTCTAGATTGTCTTTGAAATTTTCGTTGATGTAATTAAATGAAGATTTAATTACATGGAATTAGAAGGAAGATTTGAAATAAGTATAAATATAAATAAATAATTGAATTATAAATAAAAATATATAAAGTAAATCATTTAATTGTAAGTAACAATGTATAAAATAAATCATTTAATTATAAATAAAAATATATAAAATAAATAATTCTTCAAGCAATAATGACATTCCTTTCTAGAATATTTAAGAGAAAAAATGATAGTCGATGAGTTTGAACGGGGTTGATGATCCGTTCTAGTACAGAGGAATTAGGGTTGCAATTTTCGAAGCGTGACGATGCCTTAGCTAAAACAATAGCCCGTTTTTGATTGGTCAGACGATCCGTGAATAGGCTCGGGAACTGCAACCCAGCAGCTCAGCACAATTATTCCGATTTTCAAGCTGGGATCTGAAGCGGCGTCCGCAACCATCGGCCTAAATACGTCGCCGGAAATGATATTCCCTGGAAAGAACGGCCCCGCGGAGGAAAGCGGCGACTCGGGCTTAGGAATTGCGAGCAGGATCACGGACGAGAATAGTAATCAACGGTTGCGGACGTTCGTTAGACGATGTCTCGAAGAAAGAGAGCGATAGAGCGATGGAGCGAATGGGGAGATGTTTCTCTTCTGCGATTTTGGTAATTAAATGTGTAGGATAAAGTTCAATTAGGAACCAAGTGCAGTGAGGAACAAGTTGAATTAGGAACAAGTTCAATGAGGAACAAGTTCAACCAGCAACCAAGATCAATGAGGAACAAGTTCAACCAGCAACCAAGATCAATGAGGAACAAGTTCAGTGAGGAACATGTTCAATCAGGAGCCAAATTCGGTGAGAAACAAGTTCAATACAAGGAACAAGTTCAATCAGCAACCAAGTACAGTGAGGAACAAGTTCAATATCAGGAATAAGTTGAATTAAGAACAAGTTCAGTGAGGAACAAGTTCAATTAGCAACCAAATGCAGTGAGGAACAAATTGAATCAGGAACAAGTTCAATTCTTCTGACTGAAATGAGTCCAAACACGATGGGAATCTGACTCCTTTCACCAACTCAAAATAATTTTCAAAATTAAAGGTTCATTCCCACCAAATCGATGAATCTACCCCGATTCATATCGTGTTTGGGCTCATTTTAACCAGCAGAATCTCAACATTCCATCGATACTACCACCTAAAACACCCAAATTAAAATTTCCAATTAAAATTTCCTCCATTGCATGTTCACATTTAATAATACACGCAATACATTAATCAAGGAACAAAACCACCCTATTCCCACATTCCCTCTACAATCACATTAAACAAACTAAACCAATCCCACCATCTAAAACATCCAAATTAAAATTTCCAATTAAAATTTCCTCCATTACATATTTACCATTAGTCAAGGAACAAACCCACTCTATTCAACGTTTCCCCTGCAATCATTACACGAACCACAATGTCAAACATCAAACTTTATCATTTCAATGTATCAAAGCAAACGGCGAGTGTCAGTCGTCTCCCATCAAAGGCTTAAGTTCCCGAGTTCCGTCACACCGTTGCCAAGTTTCCCCGTGGTTCTCAACGCGCTCGTTAGCGTTTCCTCCGAAGCGTGCGACAGCCGCTAACAACGAGGCAGCGACGCGGCGGAATCCGGGCCGAAAAAGCCGATACGTTCGAGATTTCACGGAAAAACATCGCCAGGATTCCCCGAAAACGATCTTAACGTTGCCGTTCGAGACTTTCTCTGGCTCTCGAAAGGTCGGCGATTCCAGGAGGGCCGGCCTACTTCCAGGAGCACGCCGGAAGGAAAAGTTCTGGCCGGCTGGTAACCGCAATCGTAACCATCGGTGAAGTTTTTCGGAAAACGCCGGCCGGAAAGCGGCCGGTAAATATTAACAGATACGTGCCAAGTTTTCCTTGACCTACTGCAAATAACATCCGTTGGTAAACCACAATGGACAGAGCGGAGAGCCCGGCGAGGCGGTCCGCCCCATCTCGCGAAACAGTTTCCGGTTCCCGAGCAACGCCTTCTGCTAATCCGTACTCGATTTTTACGTTTCTGGACCGTCTGCGGACGAGCGTCGGTGATTAACCCTTTTGGTAGTTGGTAGTGGGTTGTATATGATAAATATATATTGATGAGAGTGTTTATGTGTATGAGTGAAGAGTTATTGACTTGGTTGATAAGAAATTGTAATGGTATTGATAAGAAAATTTCGATTGTCATTTTGATGTTAGCTTCTCGAATGTAGCATGGATGGATTGCTGAGGTTCTCCTGATTAAAATGAGCCCAAACAGGGCGGGAATCGAAGTAGGTTTTAGGTTTCATGGAAACTAGCCTTTAGGTTCGGAAATTGTATGCAATTCGTGAAAATAGTCCGATTTATATCGTGTTTGGGCTCGTTTCAATCAGCGCGATCTCGGGAATTTTATGACACTATGTTTGGGAAGGTGGGAATCGGATAAGGTTTTTGGTTTCATGGAAACTGGATTTTAATATCGAAAATTGCATGAAATTCGTAAAACTAGTCCAATTTATATCGTGTTTGGGCTCGTTTCAATCAGCGCGATCTCAGGAATTCGATGACACTATGTTTGGAAAAGTAGGAATCAGACTAGTTAGTCGATTTCATGGAAATGGACCTTTAATTTCGAAAATTACGTTGAGTTTGTAAAACTAGTCCGATTTCTTAGCAACAGTTGCTAAAAATGCCTACAACAAAGACGTGTTTCAATATTCTAAGTTTACACGTTCAAACATTATCATTCTCAATCATCCCTTCTGTAAATAAATCTCGATTCTCTTGAAATCAAACGAAATATTACATTTTCATTATCAACTGTTACACATCGAACTAACCATATATATCAATCAACATGAAATTCTCCTTTCCTTCCACTAAACGATCAAGGTCAAAGTAACTATTGTTACGAAAGAAGTCACAGGGTAAAGTTAACACCAGTGACTAAAACTACCCGCGAACGAACGCCCGCAACAAGGAAACACAAACACCGGCCAATACACTCAGCTTAATCCCGCCGGCAGAAACATGCCTCGGAAAACTGTCGACTGTTATCATTGGCAATGGCCGGCGAAAGGAGAGTATACACCGGCGCGGGAACAATCGATACACGGTCTTCGCCGAGTCGGAGCAAGGAAATACTTGATCGCGGACACGGTTACCGGAGGGCGGGGGAAAAACGGGGCTATTGGAAATTGGAATTAAGTAAACAGCGGATACAAGAATCAGAGCCGAGAGGACGGGCGCGGCAAAAACAAATAATGCCCGTCAGGAGCGGCGGTGTTTCCGTTGCAATAGAAATTTGCTTCCGTTGTTTACGTTCGCGTGTAATTCGACGAAAACGCGGAAGCCGTAAGCGCTGATGATTTGTTGTTACGCCACGGCAGACTAAACATTTTCAGTTCTATGAGACTTCTGTTTTTTTGCCGCGCGTTTTTACAGCCCAGCGACCGGCAAAGACGGCGACGTCGCTGGTTAGAGCGTGGAGAGCGCCTCCGCGGTATGTTTAATCAGGCAGCCCGGTGGAGAGTGTTTGTCGATCTCTAATTGGTCAAACGAGTTCTTGGAATAGAAGATTCCAACAGAATCGACGAATTTCCGGGAAGATTCTCCGTGTAACGGCGACACCGTTCGATGTGCCGAAATTCTAAAGCATGCGCGCGGTGTTCACCGATCGCGACGAACGTTGACGTTTCGGGGGACGCAACGGTCGCGTGTATATGCGTCGTGTGTCCTTGTTTTCGGATTTATCGCGCGGAATTCGACTGTTTAACGATTCGCGAGATCGGAATGTTTAGGAGACATTGTGTCGTCGCGTCCCGTGCTCGACCTGCTTCTCGATGAAACGCGCGCTCGCGTTTTCACCGGCCACTCGATGGAGCCTTCTGCGCGGAGACGCGCCGCTGGCCGGAAGTTTGGAACCGCCGCGTGAATTTCGGGGAAGGGGAGATTTGTAAGAGGGAATTGACGCCGCTGGAGCGACTAGGGGAGGTTTGTTTATCGGGAACTTGCGAGTAACGCGTCTCGCAGTTTGCGTTGCTGCTTTCTATCGAGGAGCGAATGTTTTCTTCGGATTGTCCTTTCGTCGAGAACGCCGGCTTCTCTTTTAACGACGGCCCGACGTGTTCCGGGCGTCCTGGCTGTTGGTTTCTCGAGTGTTCCTAATTTTGCGTCTTTCCTATATGCAACGCTCGATGCTTGTCGGGGAACAAAAGAATCACGGGCTCCGTATGAGCCAACAACGGAGCATTCCCCGGTAGTAGGACAGTTCGTTCCAAGCATTAACTGCGTGTACCGCCTGTATAAGAGCGTTCTAACGCAAGAACCAGCTAAAATCTCTAAAATCATAAGCGTGTTAATATCTTCTATAACAAACGATCATTCCAAAGTTAATCGGGTACTCGATTATGACGGAAATCAGCAAGTGATTCCAACCTTTGGCCGGTAGTGTACGCGTGCTGGATGTCTGTACAGTAAAGATAATGACGATAGCGGAAATGGCGGTAGTACAGATGGTAGGGATAGCAAAAACGGCAAGGATAGCGCGGCCATCAAGGATATCGAGATTACCGAGGAGAATAAAGATGGCGAAGACAGATAGAGAGATAAATACTGTCCTAGATCATATCTTGTCACGTCTCGGAGCAAGGGAAAATATAAACATGTAATATCGATTTCGTCAACTTCAATCCTTAGCTTCTCGAATGTAGTGTCAGTGAAATGCTGAGATCGCGCTGATTAAAATGAGCCCAAACACGGTGGAAATCGGTCCAGATTTACGAATTCAATGTAATTTTCAATATTAAAGGCGCGTTTCCATGAATCGATAAAACTATTCCAGTTCACGTCGTGTTTAGGCTCGTTTTAATCGGGAGAATGTCAATAAACCAAGAGTACGGCATTTACGAAGGCACGATTGAAAATGAATGCGAAATTTTCATCACTGCTTACCTTATGCTCATTGTAATCATTCCCTGTCACTATTCCAGTGAATTCCTGAGATTGCGCTGACTAAAATGAGCCCAAACACGGCGGGAATCGGACTTGTTTCAGGAATTCCACGTAATTTCCGAAACTAAAGGCTCGTTTTCATGAAACCGAAAAAGTAGTCCGATTCCCATAGTGTTTGGGCTCATTTTAATCAGGAGAACCTCAGCATTCCATCGGTACCATGTTCGAGAAGCTAACGTTAAAACGGTCACAACTGAAATTCTTTCAATAACAATAAATATTTTCCCTAAACGGAAAAACAGAATGTATCCGCACAAAATTCGCATCGTTGAAATAAAAATCATTCTATACGACGCTGCTTAGCAACACGTAGCTAACCTGCAATTTCAGTTACACAAACAGTCGAGTTTTCGGGCGGCGTGCACAGGCGGTTCGAAAAAATAGATGGTTTTTTATCTACATTTACTCAATGTATTGTGCTTAAAAATATGGGCGTGCAATGCTTCAAGTTTGAAAAAACAAAGGGAGCACTGGCGCAACGTACGCGAACGGACGCGCACGAATGTTCGTAAATATTCTACATTCTACGCTGTTTTCGGTTTTTACAATTGCAATAACAAAGCGAAACTAATGGAACAACCAACGCGGGAATCATGAGTTTAACATTTACCGGGCGATCCGCGGGAATGTTGATGAACCGCGTGAATCGTATAAAGCTTCGAGCAATTTCATGTCAGAAAAGTGAGAACTGAAAAATTGCAGTAACCCTATTACTGTCCGACGCACACGGAATTTTTATGCGGCCAGTTGAAATCAGATGCTAACGGAATTTTAAATAGTTATATGCAACTGAGGAATTATTAATGATCAATTTACCGGGACAGATGAGTCAGAACTCTCGAAAAGATGTTTCACGCGTTCGAGAATTTGGAATCATTCTGAACTCTGACCGACACAACGTTGTCATTAACAATTTATTGGAAAAAGAGAAAAATTCTAACGGGTGAACAATATTTCACTTAAATTCAGAACAACTGAGTAATACGTGTACTTGTTAAATTCTGTTTAAAATCTTCACGAGTTAACAAGTTAAGGTATCAATGATTGCAGAATAAAACGATCGGAACGAGTGATTCCGGTGTTAAAGGCGTTGTCACGGAAGAACGACGAGTTCCGTGGACTCGATAAAATTTAATCTTCGCTCCCCGAAGTCCCGGGACCGGTGCGTTCCATTAAATTCGAGGTATTAGGTGATACGTCACGATCAAGTATTCATTAAAAGCAAAAGTTAACGGGGAACTTGTAAGAAGTTCGAAAACTCGTGGCTTCTGCTCTCCGTCCGTGCGGCCCGGCCGCGGTAACTAGTTTCCTAGGGGAATTGCATGAGACACCAGTGATTTCTGCACCGCTTTGATTGCCACGTCAGCCATTTATGACTCTGGAAAAAGCCAGTCGGAGTTTGTTGCTTCCGGGATCGTGAGTAATCAGATGCTTTTAACGTGCACCGACGGTTAATGATGCGAATCATTCGCGATTACTGTAAAAAGATGTCTTTTCACTTGTACGATAGTGGAGCTGAATTTTATCCTGTCAATAGCACCGATGGGATGCTGAGGTTCTGCTGATTAAAATGAGCCCAAACACGATGGGAATCGGAGTAGGTTTTTGGTTTCATGGAAACTAGCCTTTAGTTTTGAAAATTACATAAAATTCCTGAAACTAGTCCGATCCCCACCGTGTTTGGGCTCGTTTCAATCAGCTCGAAATCAACAATCCACTGACACTATGGTTTAGGAGATAAGATAAAAATTGTTGCAAATGAAATTTTGTTTACTGCATGTTTAATTTGATCTTCTCGATCGTAGTGTTAATGGATTGGTGAAATTCTTCTGATTGAAACGAGCCCAAACACGACATAAATCGGACTACTTTTCCAATTCCATGGAAACGAACCTTTAACTTCGAAAATTACAGTCGATCGGTAAAAATAGTCCGATCCCCTCCGTGTTTGGGCTCGTTTTAATTGCGACGATCTCAGCAATCCAATGACACTAGATTCAAGAAGGTAAGAAGACATTTTCGTCATTGCATGTTTACGCTTGCATTTAAATTGTTACAATCTACCGCGTACACGTGGGCTCAGGTGTACCATGTAATTCGCTATCCGTCAATACTCACGCGTAACCAATAAAAATGATACATTCGAAACACATAACACAATATCGTTGAAATGTCAGATCGTTTTTGCTGCTTCAAAGACATCCAGCTAACAATAATCAACATTCATTCCCCGTACACTTTACAACCAACAACAATCGCATCTCGTTGTACACGTACGTTTCATCGAAAAGGTTCGATATACAGGTGTCCCACATTTCGCCCGGCTGAAACGGCGAAATCGGCCGTTGCGCGACAGTGCCGGCGAGAGAAACGAACGAGAAAAACGAACGTAAGAAAGGATCAAGCGGGAAACAAAGGGGTCGGAAGGTCCCGTCACGCGGCGATCGATACATTCGCCTTTATCGTGCGCCTGCTCTTCGACTCTGTGTGCATGCCACGAAATATATCGACGAAGTGCAAGCTGCACTCGCGGAAGCCGATCCCACGCCCGTCGATTCTAATCTCGGCCAACTTTCGCCCCTCTTCCGGCCGCGACACGTCTCCTTCGGCCGCGTCGCCGAGAAGAAGGCATGCCGCCCGTCATCGTCAAACGGAAACCGTGCGAAGGTCTCCTCGTTTATCTCGAACGCCTCGCTGTTGCTGCTTTCGCTGCCGCGGACAAATGGCGTGCTCCGAACTTGATCCAATTTGAGGATCACGGGGCGGGATACTTTTCTGGGTGGTTCTGTTAGGGGTTTCGAGGCTGTCGATACTGTTTTTAAGATGTATTCATTGGGTTTCTAATAAATAGTTTTGTTAAGCACGCAGAACGCAACGGTGACACTGTCTGTATGAGGCTGCAAATAAATAAGGTATAAGTATACCACGATAACATCGTTAGGAACAATAAATAAAATATAATCTATTAGATACCTTCTCAAACGCAGGGCCAGTGGATTGCTGAGATCGTCGCAATTAAAACGACCCCAAACACGGCGGGGATCGGACTATTTTTACCGATCGACTGTAATTTTCGTAGATAAAGGCTCGTTTCCATGGAAATGGAAAAGTAATTAGATTATGTCCTGTTTAGACTTGTTTTAATCATAAGAATCTCACCAATCCATCAACACTACGATCGAGAAGATAAAATTAAACATGCAGTAAACAAAATTTCATTTGCAACAATTTTAATCTTATCTTCTCAAACATAGTGCCAGTGGATTTTTGAGTTTGAGCTGATTAAAACGAGCCCAAACACGGTGGGGATCGGACTAGTTTCAGGAATTCCATGTAATTTTCGAAATTAAGGCTCGTTTCCACGAAACCGCGAAACTAGTCCGATTCCCGTCTTGTTTGGGCTCATTTTAGTCGGCAGAATCTCAGCATTCCATTACTGCTACACCCACCAAAGTCCATCATATGAATTTTCCCAAATAAATCATCGACTTCAATCAAACTCCCATAAATAACTACTCCAACATCATTCAAGAAATCAAGCCTTCTAAATTCCAAATAAAACGCTATTCAAACACCACTGAATCCCACAAAACAAAATCATTTAACACATTACGAAATCATTCAACCGACATTAAAACCATTGGCACCGTTCCAACGCGACGATCAACAAATTATTCCACGCGCCCCGCAAAAATCGCGCGAGCCCGGCGAATAAAATTACAGCCTGTTAACCGAAGTTTATCGATAATTCGTTCGCTGCTCTATTCATTCGAGCGAAATTTCGACGGCGACGCCGGAATCTCGTAAATCGATCGGACAGCTTGAAAGTTTCGTTTCCCGATGTCGGGGCTGCTTACCTGATTCGACAGGAATTTCGGCGGAAGTAGGACTCCTCGGTTTTTCATACCTGTCCGAGCCTCGACGCGCGCGTATGCACACCTGCGAGCGCACCCACACGAAAGTGAATTCCCCGCGGCAGTGGTGATGGGAAATTACGAGGGAAAACGCGAGAGCGGCGTGCTCGACTAATTTACAAGTAGTATCACGGTCCTTCGCCCAGAGTTTTCGACTCCGGGACGACGGCATCGAGTTACCGGCAAGTTTCACGCCGGCTTGATGCTCGAGATGGGCCTCGGCGCGTGTGTTTTTAAGGGACGCGGGAAACCGGAAGACGCGCTGTCGAAACTTGCCCGGAAACGTGCGGAAGAAGGGCCTTTGACACTCGCGATCCTTTCCATTAGCCCGTCACCGCTGAGAGTCTACCTGAAATCGGTCCTCAACGGTGCAACAGTTACTCCCTAGCGTAGATTCGTCAGTAATGTGGTGCTCGCTTAAATTTTAGCATTCCGGGAGACGGTATTGAAATTTAACCGAGCGAGAAAGTAAGGAAGTTGTGGAAATTGCCTCGAGTACAAGGTAGGGTCGGGGAATCGATGTAAAAATGTAATGAAAAAAATTTCAATTGTAGTCATTTTAATCTTAGAGTCTTGGACATAGTATCATTGGATTTCTGAGATTGCGCTGGTTAAAATGAGCCCAAACATGGTGGGAATCGGACTAGTTTTAGGAATTGACTGTAGTTTTCGAAGTTAAAGGCTCGTTTTCATGAAGTTGGAAAAGTAGTCCGATTTATGTCGTGTTTGGACTCATTTTAATCGGGAGAATCTCGACATTCTATTGGTACTATGGTTGAGAAGGTAAGGTTAAACAGGCAGTAAAGGAAATTTTGGTTGAATTCATTTGAATCTTAGCTTCTCGAGTGTAGTGCCGGTGGATTGTTGAGTTTGAGCTGTTTGAAACGAGCCCAAACACGGTGGAAATCAGACTAGTTTTACGAATTTAATGAAATTAAAGGCTGGTTCCCATGAAAACAAAATACTAGTCCGATTCCTATCGTGTTTGGGCTCATTTTAATCAGCACGATCTCAACATTCCATCAGTACTATAATTAACAAGATAAAATTAAACTAATTCGAACTGAAATTTTCTTCATTGGTTTACGCTGTATTCATTTTCTGTCCCTGTCCACCAGGATCACGTTACACTGAGCTCGAGACAGTGTTCGATGAACAAGAAGCAGTATAATTTAGCCGAGCAGATTTTCTCGTGTTTAAGCGAGCATCACTGTAACTCGGTTTACGCAGAGCTGGTTTTATCCGTCTGCTTTGAAGATTTTCGAAGGCAATCTCGAGCAGCAAGATTCTATTAAAATGCAGATACCATCGATTCGGACTTTGCGATGCAAAACAGGACCGCGTCGAAGGTATCGTCGCGCGGTCAATATCGTCCATTATAGTAAAATGTTGAAATTTGAAGAACCGAATATCTGGAGATTGCGCAGCGCTCTCAAGATCGAATCGTATTTCAATTGAAATCCACGGCGACGTTCACGACGAAGTATATTAACCAATCGTTGAAAAGTATGTTGTGACCCCTGAACATTTTTTGAGGAATTTTCATTCGATGACAGTGATGCAGTTTAGATAAAATTCACAAGAATTTGTTATTTTTATTAAAAATTTGTAAACTAACTGAAGTTAAAATTAACAAATGATCAAAATAACAAATTAACAAATAATCAAAATGGAAAAAGTATGATTTTTAGATTATTTTTCTGCATGAAATCATGAAGTATTTGACGTGTTAATGATGACTAATTAGCACCATGTCCCCCTAATGACAATTAGTTAGATAATTATAGAGAACATTACGTGAAAGATTATTTCCAAAGATTACAACAAACTGATGTTTTCAGTAGTGAGAAAAGAAATAATAAAAAAAAAATCATTGGAATTCACGTCTTACGGAAGTCATCAGGAATAAGGAATACTTTAACGAAATGATGTCTGTGGTTGAAAGGAGGTAATTACTTATTCCAGAAGCGATAAAAACTGTGTCAGATGAAAATAAGCGAGATAAAGTCGCGTTCACGACACAGTCGGACGTTGTATATGGTCCACACTTTCTTCCGATAAAAGCGACTGTGTATAAGTGCGGATTCGTGTGCACATGATTACCAGAAACATTTGAGAATAATTATTTCGCTAATGGATCACTATCTGGAGATCGCATAGATGAGGTATAATGACTGAGGAAATCGTAATCGCTCCATTTTATTTGCATTAATTGACTGCAACTTTCAACGTTTCTAAAATAAACAGTTATTAGATCGTAATTACCTAAAACAGTTATCCGGGTCAGGGTATAGTTTCTTATTCCGCTGATTATCAAAGTATATCGAATTCTATTATTAATTACTCACTGTCAATATCAATCTTTCAGTAATAGTAATACTAATAGTAGTAGTAATGGTGATAGTAATATTAACAGTAGTGGTGGTGGTGGTAGTAGTAGTAGTAGTAGGAGTAGCAGTAACAGTAGCAGTAGCAGTAGCAGTAGCAGTAGCAGTAGCAGCAGCAGCAGCAGCAGTAGCAGTAGCAGTAGCAATAGCAGCAGCAGCAGCAGTAGCAGCAGCAGCAGTAGCAGTAGCAGTAGCAGTAGCAGTAGCAGTAGCAGTAGCAGTAGTAGTAGTAGTAGTAGTAGTAGAAGTAACACTACTAACAATACTACTAACAATACTACTCCACCAATACTATTAACAATACTACTACTACTACTAGAAGTAACACTACTAACAACAACAATACCAGCAGTATCAACACAACTACCAACATCAACAACACAAACACCAACCAACCGAGTATCAAAAGGATGCCCGTTCTCCAACACGACCGAGTATTCCCTCCGAATTTTTCCTCTCCGCTTAATGTTGCAAAAGCTATCCATGCCAGCCGTACATTTGCGAATCCCAGGTGCTCGAGAAGGGTAACTGTCGAACGCGATTATCGGCCCCATTGGAATTTGCAGACACGACGTTTAACCCCTCGAATATGTACGCCGTTAAATCTCCGGCGTGGTGTAACTTGGACGGCCTCGGCTAGGAGGATATCGGGCTGCGCGCTCGCTCGAAATCTGGGTGTGTACACAGTCATACGCGAGCGAGCGAGCGAGCGATCACGAAAGCCATGATTACCGGGGACCACGGCGGAGACAGTTATGCCAGTTACCCGCGATCTCGCGCCTAAGCGCGAACAGGTACACAAGCCTGAGTTTCTCCCCGGCTGCATCTATCCACAAACCAGCCAGCCGTTCGCATTGCTACGGCGCCACGCTTACTATTCGCGCAACACGGCCGTTCGTGTTGGCACGGTGCGCCAGGAGGTTGTTGGTTGTATCACGCTGCCGTTCGTATTGGTATGACACACGAGGCGGTTTTTTTTTAATACGACGCACGAGGTTTGTATTGGTACGACTGAGAGTGAAAAGTGGGATTGTCACGTGATTTTTTAATTTGAAGAGTGTAGCAGCAGGAATTGTCGAATTAGTTTAAATAAATTCGAAGAATTTTAATATGTAATATGTTTTAACGTAGAATTTACAGCAATGCTCGCTTAAATTTTAGTTTCAAACATGCCACGAGGAAAATTTCAATTGAAAAATTTTACATTACCTTCTCAATTATAGTACCGATGGCATATTGAGATTGCGATGATTAAAATGAGCCCAAACACGATGGGAATCGGACTACTTTCAGGAATTCAATGAAATTCTCGAAACTAGAGGCTGGTTTCCATGAAAACAAAAAACTAGTCCGATTCCTATCGTGTTTGGACTCATTTTAATCAGCACAATCTCAACATTCCATCGGTACCATTATTAACAAGATAACATTAAGATTATTCCAACTGAAATTTGTTCATTGCATATTTACATCGTTTTAAAGTCCCGAAAAACTATCAACTTTTTTCTACAAAACAAACTAAAATATTCTGAATACACTACCAAAAAATAATTACGAATATAGTAAATGAAAAACTTATTAAATATACAAATTATTTATTATTGAATAATGGCATTCCTGGCAATTTCATTTCGTACACGTCGTACGTGAAGATATTCTGTAATCGAATGAATTCTTAGGAATGCTTTCATGTCTACGTATTTCGTTCTGTTTCGCGCAGAGTAGAATTCCTGCAGAAATAATACCCAATAATCATGGTCGGTGACTTATTAGATTTACGCTGGCAAGAAGCATCCAAAGTTTAATCAAATTAGACCACGTGTGCCGTCAAAGGTGCTGGTATTCTTTGTTCGTCGCATTGATTCGTTCATTCATTAAAACGCCTGGGTCCAACGGTCGGGATCTTGCGTACCATTATTTAAATTAAATATTGCGTTCCACGAGGAATTGAAGAGCAAGCATACTAAAGAATTTCTTCTACTTCGTGTAATGAAATTTGTTGTCCTTCGATTGAATTTTCCATTTCTTTTTCCTTGGGAGTGTAGATATTCTTAACGTTATTTTTATTGATGGTGTCAAAGGTCAACTTTTAAAGTTTTTAGTGAAAATTATTTTGTAGTTAGATGTGTTTTAAGTACGCTTTGAGAGGTTTGTAATAATATTTATTAAATTGAACTATAGGAAGTTTTTAAAATTTAATTGAGATGTGATTGAACTGAGAAAATGATTGTTGTAATTAGAAGTAATTGTCTGAGAAAATTATTAAAGTAAGGAAATAATTATTACAATTAAAAATAAGTATTTAAGAAAATTATTACACTAAAAAAATTATTATTATTATTAGAAGTAATTATCTGAGAAAATTATTAAACTAAGTAAATAATTATTACAATTAAAAAGAATTATCTAACTTTAGTCCTATATTCTAAATACATTTTTAAAATTTTACAATAATATTCATAAAATTAACTATAGAAAATGTCCAAAATTCAATTAAGAAGCAGCAATTAAACTGAGACAATAATTATAATTAATTATCTAAGCTTAGTCATAAAATTCTAAACACACTTTTAAACTTTTCCAATAGTATTCATAAAATCATTCATAAGAATTGTCCAAAATTCAATTAAGGAACAGTAATTAAACGGAGAAAATAATTATACTTAATTATCTACGCCTAGTTACATATCCCAAACCCATTTTCCAACTTTTGCAACAATATTCACAAAAATAACTATAGAAAATGTCCAAAATTCAATTAAGTAACAATAATTAAATTCAGAAAATAATTATAATTAAACAAAACTTGAATATTTACTATTTTCAATTAAACTTTCTATTCCTACAAGAAACATTTAAATAAAACAGCTTCGTCTCCCAATTCATCTCCAAATTATCATTAAACTAATTTCAAACAATACCTAACAATTAACATAAAATCTTAATATCAATAATTAATATCAATAAATCCAAATAGTAATAATAAAATCTTAATATCAATAAAACGAAATCTTCATATCAAACAATATCAAACAATATCAATAATTAATTATTTTCTAAATTACCGTTAAACTAGTTTCAAACAATCTCACCTACACCTTATAAAAAAATATAAAATATTTCCAGTAAAAAACTTTCGAGTTAAATATCCTTCCTTCCATAATGTCACAGTCAACAATAAAGTCACCTTCGGGTTTGCAAACTTATGGCAACCAGTCATCAAGGATTACTAAAACGCCTACATAATCAATGAAGTGCACTGTATTTGATCTCACGCAGCGCAGTTCGCAACTGTTAAGTCCACTATCATAGAGCTTTGCGGATTATACAAGTCGCCGGGCTCAGAACGCCAAATCTCCTCTTTTAGGGGCCATTGTTTAACAGTTTAGGGGTTATTAACGATTAAACTTCTCGTTGGCCGTCATATTCTTAAGTACGACTCTCTCAGGCAGGAATAAAGTCCGAGCAACAAGTAGCTGCTTGCTCGTCGAATGAGAACTCGTTAGCATAATATTGAATAGCAGAATAGCAGTGCCATTTTTGAAAATGTCACAGTATTTCGTTGTCCTGGAATTTTCGTATTGTTCAATGTTATGTGCACTTGTTGAATTCAAAGTGTAACAGGTTTTATGTTTCGGATATTGGAATGGGAGTGCCATTTTTGGAAATGTCACAGTATTTTGATATGGACTGGAATTTTCGTATTGTTCAATAGTATGTGGCCTGATTTGCTGAATTTACAGAAAATGTAACAGGTTTTATATATTTCGGATATTAGAATAGGGTTGCCATTTTTGAAAATGTCACAGTATTTTGTGTTATGTACTGGAATTTTCGTATTGTACCATATTATATGCACTTGTTGAATTTAAAGAACTTGTAACAGGTTTTATATATTTCGTATGAAACTTTGGAAACATGTGTAAAAACTTTGACGTGCTTGCACTTTCAGCAATGACATTTGTGAAATGGACATTACAAAGTGAGTGGGATGTATGAAGGGATCTTCTTGTTGTGTTGTTTATGTATGAGGATTTGTATGAATAGAAATTTACATTTAACTTACGTAACCATGCCAGATCCAAGACCAAGAAGTTTTCAGTGAACATACCTGAAAACCAAAGAAAACATCAAGTCAATGATCATTTGAATAAATACACAAGCAGATATCAAACAGAGTTAGAATTCAAATTAAGGCAGACTCGTTTTTCGACTCGCTTTCGTTTGATTCCTCAGAGGTCAGTGTGGAACAAGTTCAATCAGGAACAAGTTCAATCAGGAACAAGTTCAATCAGGAACAAGTTCAATCAGGAACAAGTTCAATCAGGAACAAGTTCAATCAGGAACAAGTTCGGTGAAGAACAAGTTCAATCAGGAACAAGTTCGGTGAAGAACAAGTTCAATCAGGAACAAGTTCGGTGAAGAACAAGTTCAATCAGGAACAAGTTCGGTGAAGAACAAGTTCAATCAGGAACAAGTTCAATCATTAACCAAGTTCAATCAGGAACAAGTTCAATCAGGAACAAGTTCAATCAGGAACAAGTTCAATCAGGAACAAGTTCAATCATTAACCAAGTTCAATCATTAACCAAGTTCAATCAGGAACAAGTTCAATCAGGAACAAGGTCAATCAAGAACAAGTTCCATTCAGAACAAGGTCAACCATCATCCAACTTCACTTCAGAACAAGTTCAACTATCAACCAGGTTCTATCAGGAACAAGTCTAGAACCAACTCAAACTACTCTCGACAGCCCAATTATTCAACATTCCCTCTCCAAGCCGGACGCCCTCAGTTCACAGTCGTATCGCCAAACGGGTAGCGAAGAAACCAGAAAACGGTGCCGCGACAAAGATGGCTCCCAGTCGACATTACTCGAATCCAGGACGCGCGATTGCCAGAGCGCGGAGCCTCGAAGCCGCCGTCCTTTGACGAGAGTGGCGAACGAAATGCACAAGTTACGTTGCGCAAAAAGCGGCGCGCGAGGGGAACAGAGAGAAGCGGGAATGAACGGGGACGAGGACAGACGGAAAAATGGCGCGGACGCAGCTAGCCGGGGATAAAGATAAAGGCGAGGAATGCGACAAAGCACGAGCTCGCTCGCTCGCGAAACGGAATTTAGGATTGCATAAAGAAGCGTTCGAACGGGACTCGCGCGGGTCCCGGCGAGTCTCAAAGGGGGCTAAGGCGGGGACAATTACGCTCGAGATTCTTCATGAAATCAAACGAATTAGGGGGAAATTGTTAGAGCTCGGATACGGGCGCCGTGTCGCGGAAGGGAGTGGGAGAAATGGAGGACGCGTTCGATGGCGTGGGGAGGTGGAATACCTTTTTGTATGGAAAAAGTAAGGAATCTTTGGAAATGATATAATTAAAAATATATCGATATAAAGAGAGATAAAAAATATAATATATTGATATTTGATTTATTACATGTCTTTGATAAAATGGAACATAGAATATCTTTAAAAGAATATCAATATAAAAAGAAATAAAAAAATAGAATATATTGATATTTGATTTATTAAATGTATTTAATAAGATAAAAAATAGAATATCTTTAAAAAAAGAAGAATATTTAAAAAATGTCAATATAAAAAGAAATACAAAAATACAGTATATTAATATTGATTTTATTAAATGTCTTTAATCAAATAGAAAACAAAATATGTTTTAAAAAGAATATCAATGTAAATAGAAATTTAAAAAAATAATATATTAATATGTTAATATTTATTTTATTGAATGTCTTCAATAAAATGGAAAATAGAATATCTTTAAAAGAAATATAATTAAAAAAATATCAATATCAAAAGAAATAAAAACATATAATATATTAATATATTAATATTTGTTTTATTAAATGTCATTAATAAAATAGAAAATGGGATATCTTTGAAAAAGATGTAATTAATAAGATAAAGAGTGCTATTATTTTATTATTATTACTATTTGTCATATTTATAATTATTACTATTATTACTTTATTATTATTTTATTGTCATTATTATTAATTATTGTTTATTTCTAAAAAGATATTTACAAAGAATAGATAGTGTCAATTTGAAGTCTTAATTCTATAAGAAGCAGTAAAAATAATCTAGCCCAGAATTAATTACCTTAATTATCTAAATTTCAGAGTTCTAAAGTGTATTATTATTATTATTAATTATTGTTTATTTCTAAAGAGATATCTATGAAGAATAGATGTTGTCAAATTTGAAGTCATTATTCTGTAATCAGAACTTTTGAACCGGTCCTGTATATCGAACAATTTTTAACTGTTTCACTTACTAATCACTCTAATTGCTAGCGTTTCTGGTGGTTCTTGATAGCACACTGGCGAATCGTTCGTTAAATATATATGATACGTGCGTACATAAAGCATTTATATACTACTTCACGTAATTGTACTTACGTGCAATTAATTAGCTAGCGGTATGCTGGGAACGTATTTTTACGCATCCCGCATATAATCGACGGTACACGAAAAACGAGAGTGCACGTGACCCGCATGCAAGATATGCTAATATACGGGGTGTCCCGTGTTGAACGCCGCACGATTTCGTAGAACAAAAATTCAACTGATCAATAACAAGTAACCTGACAATTGTAATTAATTTTATAACATTTTCCAAATTTTAGAACAATATTTATAAAATTATCCATAAGAATTGTTCAAAATTCAACTGAACAATAATAATTAACCTGACAATTATAATTATAATTAGTTTCATAACATTTTCCAAATTTTATAACAGTATTTATAAAGTTAACCATAAGAATTGTCCAAAATTCAACTGATCAATA
The DNA here is from genome assembly GCF_051020985.1 of Nomia melanderi. Classification (NCBI taxonomy): domain Eukaryota; kingdom Metazoa; phylum Arthropoda; class Insecta; order Hymenoptera; family Halictidae; genus Nomia; species Nomia melanderi. The sequence continues at coordinate 23,883,955 of NC_134999.1, read as the reverse complement.
ATAATTAACCTGACAATTATAATTAATTTTGTAACGTGTTCTAAATTTTACAACAATATTTATAAAATTAGCCATAAGAAATAACCAAAATTCAATTAAAAAACAATAATTACTCTGAGAAAATAATTATAATTAATTATTCTAATCATCTAAATTTCTAGGTTCAAAAGTGTATTATTATTATTATTATTATTATTATTATTATTATTATTATTAGTCGTTTATTTCAAAAGAGATATCTACGAAGAACAGAAAAAATTCAATTACAGAAAAATAATTAGACTGAGAAAACAATTATAATTAATTATCCTAATTATCTAAATTCCTGGGTTCAAAACTGTATTATTATTATTATCATCATCATCATCATCATCATCATTATTATTATTATTATTATTATTATTATTATTGTTATTATATACCGTTTATTTCTAAAGAGATATCTACGAAGAACAGAAAAAATACCATTACGGAAAAATAATTAGACTGAGAAAACAATTATAATTAATTATCCTAATTATCTAAATTTCTAGGTTCAAAAGTGTATTATTATTATTATTATTATTATTATTATTTACCATTTATTTCTAAAGAGATATGTACGAAGAACGGAGAAAATTCAATTACAGAAAAATAATTAGACTGACAAAATAATTTTCACTGAATATTTCAAAAACTTCCAAAACCTTTAATATAAATAGTATCAACAATACTTAAACATTCTTCCTTCCTACCTCTCCAGCTCTATCAACAATAAAATCACCTTATTTTACAATCTCACAATAAACTTATTCACACTGCAATTCCTGCGACAGTCAGCGTTTTAAATATCAACACAAAAAGTGGGTCACAGTGAAGTTCACTATTAATTTTTCAGTAATATTTACAATTGCATTAAATTCTCCATTGTTAAAGAATTTATTTGCAGCAGCGATTCAGTATTTTACAAAATAAATCGAACCCTGCCGAAAAGGAACCCTTGTTCCCGATATCGACGACACGACGGATTCGCTGGGACGAAAACAATTTATGAGAACCAGGACATCCAGTACAGAGGTTGCGAAAAGAAAATATCACCTGTGCTCTGACGAATCGAAGTGTTAATACCTCGACTGTGAAGATAGGGGAAAAATCGTGGGGAGACAAAGAAATCCGCGTCTATCGATTTTTTAACGCCATTGGTTCTTATTTTTACTTTATTTTTCATGTTATTATTTATTGGTTTCGACGCTCCTTTTGAAAGTTAAAATTATTTCAATTGAATTTTCGATATTTTCTGGAGTTCGTTCTACAATCGTTGCTGGGAGACTTGGGAATTTATGTAGCAGTGAATTTGGAGGATTTTAAGTTGGAAATCTTTTGACAGCTTTGGTGGAAATTCAGGAACAAATTGTAAGTTTGAAACACAAACAAGAACATGCAATATAGCTTCAACATTATTAACGAAATTAAATCTAATACGATTTGTCAACTTTAATTATTCTTTTATAATTTGTCTTATAATTAATTTCAGTCCTACGTTCTCAAACGTAGTACCATTTGATTGTCGAGATTGCGCTGATTAAAATGAGTCCAAACACGGTGGGAATCGGACTAATTTTTCGGTTTCATGGAAACGAGCCTTTAAGATTGTTAATGACAGTCAGTCGATGAAACTAGTCCGATTCACATCGTGTTTGGACTCATTTTAATCACAATAATCTCAAACTTTGAGAAAGTAAGATTGAAATTAATTGAATTGCTTCAATTATTATCGATAATAATTAATGTAGTCGTTAAACAATCGTTAACTTCGGTCCTACGTTCTCGAACGTAGTACCATTCGGTTGTCGAGATTTTTCTCATTAAAACGAGTCCAAACACGACGCAAATCGGACCAGTTTCACCAATTCACTGTCACTGCCAAACGTAAAGGCTCGTTTCCATGAAACCGAAAAACTAGTCCGATTCCCACCGTGTTTGTACTCATTTTACTCGGCACGTTCTCGACAATCCATTACTCCCCTCGTTGCTGCGTTTCAGATGATGCGACGAGAAACCAGGTCATCGAGGATAGTCACTCTGATTTTTATTCGCTCGACAGAATGTAACGTTAAGTCGTTGATCGTCTCGTCGATGTAAATGTCGGTCGTTCGCGAATACCAAGGCCGGGAAGTTCCTCTCGCAAAGCGAATATCGAGGACTCAATCGTTACGGTAAATTGAGAATCAGCTCAATTGTACTTTAATTCGGAAAGATCGTTTCCGTTCGTTATTCCTACGACCGTGCTCGTTAGCGGATGGAAAAAGGACTGTCGATGCGGAGCCGGATCTTGCGTTTGATCTTCCGTCTGACTCGGGACTCGGTGAATATGCTTGATTTCTCTTTAATTAACTGTAATTTCTGAAAGATGTCACTTAGAACGGGTAACGTCTGGTGAAATGGCAGCGAGGAAAGTGGCTTTCGGAACTCTGCTAATTAAACAGAATTTGACAACGGATTTTAAACGAAGAGACGGTTTCTGTGATTACAACGTTGATTTGTTTATGTATATTTGTGAATTCGTATTGCGAACAGCTGGTGAAATTTTGACGTGAAGTTTTGTATACGTAAATAAATAATAAATAGATAAATTGTTTACGTTTGCATAAGTAATTAATGAATAAATTGTTTATATTTTCGTAATGTAATAGCTTAGTTGTATACTCTAAACACATTTTCTAGATTTTATAACAATATTCCTTAAATTAACCATAGGAAATGCCCAAAATTCAATTAAGGAACAATAAATAAACTGACAAAGTAATTATAATTAATTATTTAACCTTAGTCCTATATACTAAACACATTTTTCAGCTTTCATAACAATATTCATAAAATTAACCATGAGAAATTACCAAAATTCAATTACAGAAAAATAATTAAATTGAGAAAGTAATTCTAATTAATTATTCCAATTATCTAACTTTCTGGGTTCAAAAGTGTATTATTAATATTATTATTATTTATCGTTTATTTCCAAAGAGTACGAAGAATAGAAAAAATTCAATTACAGAAAAATAATTGAACTGAGAAAACAATTATAATTAATTATTCTAATTATCTAAACTTCTGGGTTCAAAAGTATACTATTATTATTATTTACCGTCTATTTCTAAAGAGATATGTACAAAGAATAGAAAAAATTCAATTACAGAAAATTAATTAAACTGCGGAAAAAATTTCCAGTTAAAATTTCAGAAGCCATCTTTTGACAGCTTGGTTAGGAATACTATTATAATCAATAGAATACGAGACCCATTAAAAGTCTCGATGGCGTGATAAATCGCGGAGAATAGACAGAACGGAAAGAGTTGAATAGAGGGAAGAACAAACGGACGGAAAAGAACAGCGAGGAAACAGCTTCTTCTAGACCCTCTCCATGCCGCAAATATATGCGAGCCTTGGCACCGTTCGCTCGCCGCGGGCAGAGAGCAGAGATTATGCCATTGACATGCACTGGACTTTTATACCTGAGTCGTTGCGTCGCGACCCTGCTCTTCCTCGCGTGTCCACAGAGTAATCGACGAAAATTCCTGTCCAGACTGGCAACTCGAGAGTTTCCATCAGCCGGTAGCTACAGTGGCTCTCAAAAGTTTCCGGATCGTTTTTGGAAGTTTCGTTGATTTCGTTAATTAGATTACGTCGGTGGAACTGGTCCGATTTGTGTCGCGTTTGGACTCGTTTTAATCAGGGGAATCTCGGAAATCTGCTGGCATTACGTTTGAGGAAGTAGGACCGAAGTTGACGATCATTTTACGACTACATTAATTATTATCGATAATAATTGAATTAATTGAATTAATTTAAATCTTACTTTGTCAAACATAGTTTCAGTGGATTGTTGAGATTATTGCGATTAAAGTGAGTCCAAACACGGTGGGAATCGGACTAGATTCACCGACTGACTGTCATTGACAATCTTAAAGGCTCGTTTCCATGAAATCAGGAAACTAGTCCGATTTACGTCGTGCTGGGACTCATTTTAATCAGGAGAACCTCAGAAATCCACTGGCACTACATTTGAGAAAGTAGGATTCGAATTGATTAAGTGAATGCAATTGTTATTGATGATAGTGTCAGTGGGTACTTTCTCAAACATACTATCAGTGAATTGTTGAGATTACTGCGATTAAAATGTGTCCAAACACGACGTAAATCGGACAAGTTCTACCGACTGACTGTCACTAACCATCTTAAAGGCTCGTTTCCACGAAACCACAAAACTAGTCCGATTCCCACTGTGTTTGGGCTCATTTTAATCAGCATGATCTCAGCAATCCGCTGGCACTATTTTCGATAAGCTACAAATCAAAAACCCATCGTTCCATCTCTGCATACAAAGTACCATTCCAATATCGAATGTTGCTTCTCTGGCAACAAATATAGCTCCTTTGATCGCACCGGATTCGAATTCGTTCTTCAGAAAATAATGTCACTGTCAGACAGTACTACACGGTTCAAACGAGCTGTCTTTCGAGAATGATCGAGCGATTCCCAGACGAAAGGGAATAAATCATATTTGACCGTGGCAGGACTACGCGTCCCGGCAAACTTATGCTTATCGGCGATCGACACACGTTTCGTCGAGTAGTTCGAAGATCTCGTTGCGCGGCCGAGGGTAGTTCCCAGAGATGAGACGCCGCCGCCGCGCGCGCGTCTCGCGTGTGCTGAAACCGGAAAAGCCGGATAAACTGGAGGCGGATCCGGCTCTCGAGCGCGGAACTGATACCGCTCAAAGTTGATTAATCTGGTAAAGCGTGTAACTTTTTATCAGACTACCAGCCCCGAGCCCCGGTAAGTGCTGCGTCGGAATTACATCTCAATCGAGCGATAAGAATTGTGTTGTCGAGCGTGTTCGTGCGTTTCGCTTGAAGTTGATGATTTTAGTGTTATATTTATAATTATGTTCCTCGTAATATTTATTTTAATTCTCACGTTGATGTTATAATATGAATGAACATATAATTACTTTATATGAATCTAAATATAATATATAATACATAATAATAATAACAATAATAATAACAATAATAATAATAATAATAATATATTGTTGTTATTATTATTATTATTGAAAAGGATTGATATTTTTTGGAACAAGTTGCATTCGTCGTATACGCACGCAATAAAATTCAACACTATTTCTCCCAAAAATTTAGTAAGAAGTAAAATTAATTACTAGAAACTGAAATTAATTACTGGACATGTGAAAATTTACAATTGGCTAACGCCCACCAATCATGTATCCCAAGCAACAGTGTAGAGAATCGCTCTAACTCCCAATTGGTGCTCCTCTAGCGTGTCTTCGTCCCATAACCTTCAAGTGCCCTCTTCTCAGCAACAACCACTAAAGAATCAGAACTCCTATAAATTCCATCCACACGAATCTGTTTGTCCCAACGATCTTAACCTGTTTCCGTTCTCCTTTCTCAATTATTTTTATATTATACACTTTAACGACAGAAGACGTGTCTCCGTCCTATAACCTGCAAGTGCCATTTTTTCAGCAACAGCCACTAAAAAATCAAAACTCCCACAAATTCCACTCACACGAATCTTTTTGTCCCAACGATCGCAACTCTACGTGCTCGCCGGCATTTTTATTCCCGACTATTCCGCGTTTATTCACATACAATCCGTGACTCGGCCCTATAACCTCCAAGTGCCATCTTCCCAGCAACAACCACTAACAATCCAAACTCCCATAAATTCCATTCACATGAATCGGTTTGTTCCAACGATCTTAACCTATTCCCCCTCCTTTTTCAATTATTTTCACATTACACACTGTAAGACGTGTCTCCGCCCTATAACCTCCACGTGCCATCTTTCCAGCAACGACCACTAAAAAATCAAAAATCCCACAAATTCCACTCACCCGGATCTTTCCATTACACTTTCCCTGGCTCCTTTTTTAATCATTTTCATCTTACACACAGTATATAATTGAAAACGCAACACCGTGCAATCCACAACCTCCCACGCTCGCCTTTTTATCCCCGACTGTTCCGCGTTTGTACTCGGGCAACCCCCCTTGATCTCGTATCATCCCCCGCGCTCACGATGTGTAAATGCGCTACTCTTCGCGATGGAATACCTCGGAATTACCACTTTCCTGCAATATGCACTGCGGTTTTTGCGCATCGATGCTCCCGGTCGGCCCTTGTTCAAGCCTCGCCTCTCACGCACGCACGCACGCGAGCCATTGTGCCGCGCGCCGAGCTTAATAACACCGTGTTTCCCATTTTCCCATTGACAACGATCGCCTGATAACCCTCTCGCCGTATCAAACCGACTTTTTCCAGCCGGACGTCCGGCAGAAATGATTCCCGAACGCGCCGCCAGCGAATTACCGAATCGAGGCACAATTCCGAAGGTTCTAGGTAGAAAAATTAATGGAAACGCCGGAAATTCGATGAGTAATCGGTGGATACGCGAGCGTGACCTTTGACCGGCGCGTTGCCATTTACGTTAATGACGTTGCCGCGGGCTGTGATCGTTTAATGGGCTGCGGAAATTAAATTCTATGAAAAATCTTGATGCGTTGAGGGGTTTTGTGTGGATTGAGTGTGTGGAATGAGTGTGTGGAATGAGTATGTGGAATGAGTGTGTGGATAGAGTGTGTGGATAGAGTGTGTGGAGTGAGTGTGTGGAATGAGTGTGTGGATCGAGTGTGTAGAATAAGTGTGTAGATCGAGAGTGTAGAATGAGTGTGTAGATGGAGTGTGTGGAATGAGTGTGTGGATGGAGTGTGTGGAATGAGTATGTAGATGGAGTGTGTGGAATGAGTGTGTGGATGGAGTGTGTGGAGTGAGTATGTGGATGGAGAATGGGTGATATTGTGAGGGGTGGTTTAGTGGGTGTACTTTGGGAGCTTGGTTTGGATGGTGTTGGGTGATGGGATAGTGTTTTAGTGAGATTTTGGGTGGGGGTTTTGGGGATTAGGGAGGGAAATTTGTGGGGAATGAGGAATAATTGGGTTATTGTGTGGTAATGTATAGTAATGTGTATTATATAATTGTATATTAAATATTGAATATTGAATATTGAATATTGAATATTGTATATCAAATATCAAATATCAAATATCAAATATCAAATATCAAATATCAAATATCACATATCGTATATCCTATATCGTATATCGTATATCGTATATCATATATCATATGTCAAATATCACATATTGAATATGAAATATGAAATATCAAATATGAAATATCAAATATCAAATATCAAATATTAAATATTATATAATTCTACTTTATGAAGGGATAATCTTGGTGTAATTAATATTCTATGATAAAGACACTAGTGTTTTAATATCACCTTGTGTGCAATATATTTTTATTGATGAATCAATGCTAGATATTTCTGTAAAATTTGGAAATGTATAATTCTATAAAAAACTGTAAAACTTCGAAATATATAATTATATACAAAATAGTAAAATTTAGAAACATTAAATATTAAATAATTCTACTTTATGAAGGGATAATCTCATTTTAATTATTATTCTGTAATAATGATGTAACAATTGAATACAATTCCATATAAAATATATTATTTCTATTGTGCTAAAAATTTCTATAAAAATAAATAGCCAATTTTAAATATTTTCTTGAGCACGAATTTCTCTTTAATTCTTCGAAGTGCACGAGGTATATAGCACACTTTCATTCATCATTATCGAATAATCATTTAATGCGGTTAGAAATGCTTAGTATTCATTTCACCTGGTTTTAAATGCACAGAATTTAATCTTAGGCTTTCACCGAGGTACCCCTTCATTAGAAGTAGCGATAAGAATGGCTATTGACGATAATTAGCAAAATCTAATAACATTTGCTATCTTGGGAAATGAAGTTTGTTCTAATCAAACATCTAAAATCTAAATAAATTAACTTATAAATGATACATTATACATTTTAATTTTTCCATTGCTATCCAAGTACGGAAAAATTATTTTAAATATTGCAAAATGTATGTTACAAATACTTAGTTATTTTTAGTTTGCAATTTTAAAAATACTCTGTTACAAATATCTAAATTAATTGATAAATGATATAATATACATTTTAATTTTTCCATTGCTATCAATGTTGAAATTATTTGAAATGCACTTGAAAAAAATATAAAGAACACTGTACACTAATAATATTTAAAATAACAATAACAATAACAATAACAATAACAATAACAATAACAATAACAATAATATTAATAATAATGTAATTTATTTGAAAATTTTTTTCAACAAACAATCACACCTATAATTAAAAGTGATATAGTAAAAAATACAACGAGCAGTGTACACTAATTATATCGAAAATAACAATAATAATAATATAATCTATTTGAAAATATCTCAACAAACAATCACACTTATAATTAAAACTCATATCGCAGTTTTAGCAAAAGTCAACAGATTCTCCTCCGAAAATCGACTTACACTTTCGAAGACCACAGACGACTAATTAATGAATGAAACCTGAAAGAAAGTATTTCCCTCGCCTCGCAGAAGCGTGTGCCTTTCGGTTCTCTTGGGAGGACGCGGCGGGAATCCAAATAACTATTTAAGGCTGTCGCCGAGTCGGTCACGTGTCTTTCTTTCGGCGAATGTGGGACGCGGCGTTGAATGTTGTATCTCATTGACATACAAGCAACTGATTATCCGAGGTGTTTAAACAAATCGGAATGAAGCGACGAAGGACAGGGCCGAATAGGGACAGCTCAGCTCGGGTTCTGACGGAATAGGAGCACTTGTTGCGATAACTTGGCCTTTGAAATCACTCTAATGATTCCGAAGACTCGAGAGATGCTCGCGGTGGTTTAGGACGTCTTTCTGAGATGCTGAGGAATTGAAGGAAACCGAAACCTTCAACATGTTAAGCTAAATTACGTATCAATTGCGTAATTAATAGGAGAAAAGGAAACCGGTCTGATCTCTTGATATTCGACTAATTAGATCGTTTGTTCGCGAGTTAGTCTTATAAATATGAATAACTCATCTTAAGAAATGCCATCTGTTCGCAAAGGGTTAAGTTGGTGTGCCATTTGTGTCAAGTTTGTGTCAAGTATGTGTCGTTCAGGTTTTTTGAGACATAAATGGTTCATTTTGATTTCTTCTTTCTGCAAAGATAAAGATGGCAAGTATCTTTGTGGGGAATTTTTAGAGAATTTGATTCGGCAATCTACAATTTGTTCAGATAGTTCAAAATGGCACATTTCTGGTTTCTTTGTTTTGCAATGATTCAGATCACAGATGTATTTCTGAGAAATTCTTGAAGAACTTGAGTCACCAACGCCATATGTCTTGAGCATTTTCTTTGTGTCACTCATCAAGTTTTCCCAGATAGCTCAAAATGGCTGATATTGTTAAAGAATTTAGTTCAGCAATACACTATTTATCTCAAGCACTTCTTTCTATCGCTCGTACCTTTCAAGTTACCGTCAAAATGGCCGACGCATGATTTTTTCTTTCCCCAATGATTCAAAACCTGACAGAAATCTTTTTCTCATAAACTATTAAAGAATTTGCTTCACTTCTTCCTTCTTATCGTCAAAATGGCCCACTCCTGATTATTTCCCCCATAATTCAGAACCTTCCAAACTTAACCCTCCAAGTAACCATCAAAATGGCACCCTCCTGATTCCCCAATAATCCAAAACCAGACAGACATTTTTTTTCATAAATTATTAAAGAATTTGCTTCACATCTTTCCACTGACACTTCTCCAATTAAGCCTCATCAACAAAACAACCATCCACGCCATGCGTCGCCGCTGTCGTCGGTGTCTCCGCTGTCGTCGGTGTCTCCGCTGTCGTCGCGGCGGTATCGACTCGATCGGCGCTCCGAGATCGCGATGCTCGTTTTCCTCCTGTTCCCGCAGCAGCCGCGACGCGCGATCGGACATGTCCCGCGATAATTGCGCCGGCCGGGCAGCATAATCAAGCGACGCATCGATCTCCCGTCCTTGCGCTAGTATTCCGGTGCCGTTATCGCGGCGGGCTGATCGGCATGCAAGCGACCGCTTAATACTTCCGAAATTAGCATAGCAAATGCGACGTGTTTTCGAATGTCCGCGCCCGCATAAATGCTGCGGCACACTATTATCCCCAAATTTCGACGAGAAAATCCCGGACGAGTGATATCGCAGCGTCGACGATTATCTTAGCGACGATCAACGGAGGAACTCCGATGGATCGAGTCCCGTCGAGTATGTATAAGTGGACTGTACGTGTTGTCGACTGTCGCTAAGTGGCGGGAAGTTGACTGCTCCACTGGATCGTGGCGAGTTGACCGTGCCACTGACTAGTGCGAAGTATTGAAATGTACGATGCGACGATGACTGTCGCGCCGAGTGCCGAGAAAATGACCGTCCCACTGGATCGCGAGATGTTGACTGTCCCGACGACTCGCGCGAAACGTCGAAATGTCTCCTGGTCCCCGGGCGCGATTCCTCGTGCCAGGTCGAGCGCACAGAGACGTCTTTTGGTTTACTCCGATCAGAGTGTCTTTGCTTTTGCTACGAAATACCGGTTAACGCCCTCTAAGCGCCCCTTTCCGAGCGGCACGAGGGCAGAGTACGAGTTCCTCGAAGTTCCGATGGGCCGCGGAGATTTCCTTCGGGCCAACTCTCGCCTGGAAGGGCCGTTATGCACGTGTTCTGGCCGACCTTTCGGAAAATCCGAGCTTGCGACCTGCTCGGTCATTGAGACGAACGAAACGAAACTCTAAAGCTAGGCTCGGTTAAATTTTACAGTTTCCGAGTTAACCGAGTAGAAGAGGAAGCGATTTGCTTGTAGGAATTGACTCGATAGTATAATCTGACAAAGGCAGGGAATTGACATAGTGGAAGCCAGATAAAGACTTTGATGAAAATCGAGGGTAAAAGTGCAAGGGATGCACGTGTCAAATGTAAACGTGTGATGAAGGAAGATTCGAGCGGAATTATTTTGGTTTTACTTTGTTAAATGTAGTACCAATGGAATGGTGAGAATCTGCTGATTAAAATGAGTCCAAACACGACGTAAATCAGACTAGGTTTACTAGGTTACTGTAATTAGCGAAACTAAAGGCTTGTTTCTATGAAATGGATGGAAGTAGGCCGATTCACGTCGTGTTTGGGCTCATTTTAATCAGAAGAATGTCAGCAACGCGTTGATACTACTGAGACGATAAATTACTGCAATTGTTAATTATACATATGCAATAAAGAAAATTTTAATTGAGATATTTTTAGCAATACCTTGTCAAATGTAGTACCGACGGAATTTTGAGATTCTCCTGGTTAAAATGAGTACAAACATGACGCAAATCGGGCTAGTTTCACCAATTTTATAGAAATGCGCCTTTATCTCAAAAATTACATGAAATTCCTAAAACTAGTCCGATCCCCACCGTGTTTGGACTCATTTTAATCAGCTGAAACTCAACAATCAACTGGCACTATGTTTGAGAAGATAAGATTAAAATTGTTGCAAATGAAATTTTGTTTACTGCATGTTTAACGTTATCTTCTCAATCCTACCAATAAAATATTGAGATCTTTCTCATTAAAATGAGTCCAAGCACAACGTTAATCAGACTAGTTTCACGATTTATGGAATGAAATAGATTCTATAAAAGTCAAAATGACTAAAGTAAACTTTACCATCGCGAATTACAAAGTGCCGATTGTAGAAAATAAAACTCTAAAAGAATAAAAAAACAAACACGAAACACTGTTACTGTTCATGTCACAGACTAAACTTCGAGAATCTCGAACGCGCGCACGCATAACGAGCCACTCGTCATACATTGCGTATTAACAGCCGGATAGAGATTGATAAACAATTATACCGGCGAGAAACCGCGGGTATAAACGAATAGACACGCGAATAAATATCGCCGGCCGAAAATCCCCGTGAAACAATAAGGGTAACCGAGTGTCGGGCCATGTGTCGATAACATAATCTGATTGATGTCGGCGCATTAGTCCTCGCCACGTACCACTACGTGATTTCATGCCCGAGCTGCGGCACGTCACTCGCTCTGCCTTTCTCTCCCCGGCCATTAATCAATTTATCATATTTTCATTAACGACTCGCGTCGCGCGGGACGCGATCGGTTCCGATCGGGCGAAGTGGGACTTGGCTCGATTTCTTTTCGTTGCGATGGTTTCTGTGTTGATCATTTGATCATTTTATAATTTGGTAATTTGATGATTTGTTGTTTTGTGGCTTTGCTGCTTTGTTTCTTTGTTGCTTTGGTGGTTGTTGCTTTGTAGCTTTGTTGCTCTGTTGCTTTGGTGGTTGTTGCTTTGTAGCTTTGTTGCTCTGTTGCTTTGGTGGTTGTTGCTTTGTAGCTTTGTTGCTCTGTTGCTTTGATAATTTGTTGCTTTGTGGCTTTGTTGCTTTAATGCTTTGTTGCTCTGTTGCTTTGAAAATTTGTTGCGTTGTTGCTTTGTTGTTTGGTGGTGGTTACTTTGTTGCTTTGGTGGTTGTTACTTTGTTGCTTTGTCGATTTGTTGCTCTGTTGCTTTGTTGCTTTGTTGATGGTTTGTTGTTTGTTGACTGGTTTGTTAAGATCGGTGATATGTCGGTTTGTTTGTTGACAGTGGGGATTTGATTTTTAAGAAATTTTGGGGTTGTTTTGATTGTTCATGGTGTTTTTGGGTTGTTTTTGTGATAGGTAATTATGTTGATCAGCTTTACTGGTTTATAGTTGAAATAGAATTGAAATAGAATTGAAATTGAATTAAAACTGAATTGAAACTGAATTGAAACTGAATCGAAATCGAATTGAAATTGAATCGAAATCGAATTGAAATTTAACTAAAATTGAAATAAATTTCGAGGTTATTTTGATTGTCCCTATTATTTTCGGCTTATTTCCGTAGTAAGTGACGACGGTTAGTGTTCAATGATTCACAGTTCTACTTAGGTAAAATTGAATCGAGATTGAACCCCGCATCTTCCCCGTTCCTCGCCGCCGTTCCCTATATCGCAGTGCTCGCAGCAATTCGAAATCCATAAAACGGGGAATAATCGATTGAATTAACGAGACCGCCAGGAATAATTCGATAATCAGATTTTAATCCGACGTGTCGACAGACCGAAATTCTCGTGGCATTGAAATTGAATTAGCAACGGTTTCTAAACCGCCCGCGTGGATCCTGTCGGTAATAACCGTTGAACTTCCGTTCTCCGACCACACAGTGCGGTCGTTTTCTAGACAAACATCGATAACTTCGAAAGTACCAGCGATACAAACAAATTCTTCGATCAAAACGTTCTAAACCATGGAACTGAACGTTAGGTTATATTTTTGTTACATTATGGTGATATTTCGAAGTTTTTTCAATGAAAAAATGAAAATCATTTTGCGTATTGATGTTAATGTTATATACAGAGAGAAAGTTTATTTGCATAAAGTTTGTGTTTTTCAAATGAAAATCATTTTATACAGGGACTACTTGGCAATTCATTGTAGAGATAAAGTACTCGTCAAATTAATTATACGAATTGAAAATTGCAAGAAACAGCAAAATTTCTATGAAGTTTAATTTATAAATTTCTATAAACAAGAGGAAATTTTTCATAACATCATTTCTTCATTCTCGAAATATTTTAATGCTCATTCCTCTTTAACTACAAAAAATGAATTCAATACAAACGGTTCTCAATGTACAGTCCGTTGCAGGGAACCTGGCACTTTCGTCTAACTGGTCAGATTCAAGGACGCACAGGCCATCTTCCCAGCAACAAGCAGTAAAGTAGTTTTTGTCCCAAAGATCTTAATCTATTTTTGCTCTCCTTTTACAATTATTTTCATATTACCATAAATACCATTCACATAAATCTTTTTGTCCCAACGATCTTAACCTGTTTCCGCCCTCCTTTTTCAATTATTTTTATATTATACTTATACATCATATAAATATCCTCTTCCTTGTCCTCTGCTCGCTTAAATTTTACTATCGATGCCCGAAACTGTGAAATTCAAGCCTAACCAAGACCAAACCAAGCCAGGAATACTAATGCAATTCGATTATATTCTTTTGGAACGGTCGAAACGCGAGCGTTTCCGAGTTTTCCGAGCAGCGCACGGTTTTTCCCATCGTTAGGGGATGGGGAAAGTGTCGAATCTAATAAATACGGGCGCGTTTATCAGTCGAAAAATCTAACAGAAATGGAGGAGGACAGGTGGATGCGTGCACGGAAATGACGGGTGCGCTGAACACTGACGGAAGATACGATACGCGGAACCAGTAGTATTTAACGGAACGTCCGTTCGAAACGTGGCGGAGGTTTTATAGTTGTTTATATGGGGAATGTGGAGCTGGCTTTGGGTTGGAATTTGTTTTTAGTGGCAATGGCAGAGGTAGGAGAGAATGTTGTAAGAATGTGTCTGTGAGATATGATGTATAGTGTATGGTGTACTATAATATACTATACTACATACTATAATTTATATAGTTTGTACTATATACTATAATTAATATAGTGTGTACTATATCCTATGTTTTATATATTGTATGCTGTATGGTGTACGATATACTATGATATACTATATATTATACTATATACTATATTTTATGTACTGTACAATACACTATATAACATACTATATACTATACAATGTACTATACAATACACTATACAATATACTATACAATATACTATACAATATACTATACAATATACTATACAATATACTATATACTATAAAATATACTATACAATATGCTATACGATATATTATACAATATACTATATATTATACTGTACAATATACTATGTACTATACAATATACTATACAACATACTATAAACTATACAATATATTGTACAATATATCATATAATATACTATACAATGTATTATATACTATACAATATATTACACAATAAACTGTACAATATACTATATACAATACTATATAATATACTATATACTGTACAATATACTATATAATGTAGTACACAACATACTATACAATATACTGTACAATATACTATATACTACACAATATACCATATATTACACTATATACTATACTGCTATATTTTACTTTATACTCCTTATCGTTGCTTTCTACCATCACATCGGGTGCAACCTTCCCATACTTCCCAATACTCAAATACCTAAAATTCCAAGTTCCCAGTCAAGAGAAAGTGCCATTTCAAAGTTCCATTTTTCAATGAAAGAATTTAAACAGTCGATCCGAACAGTTTCAACCAAGTTCCTCCATTGTTCCCCCCAGTTCTGATGGAATGCTAATGCGAAAATAGTGTTATTCCTTCGCCGTGAACCTACTTTCGAATGTGTCACTCGATCAACGAGTTTCCTTGAACTTTCACTGATAACGGTACACCGGCCGTGCTGCCGGACGCTGGCATTTCTGACTTCAAATAAAACCTTTCGAACGATTCAACTACAAGCATCGAGCAATCGTATGAAGAACTGTAAAATTTGAAGAATTTTTAGAAATAGAATTTTTCTCATTTCTTTTCGTGGAAATAGAATTTTTCTTATTTTTTTGTAACAATAGAACTTTTCTTATTTTTTTTTGTAGAAATAAAGGAATTTTTCTTATTTGTTTTTTATAGAAATTGAAGAATTTTTGTTATTTTATTATTACAATAAAATATAAATTTGAATATTTCCTTTCAGATAGGAAATATGGTTTTATTATTTTTATAATACACGCTTCAACGTGATATAAAATATATGAATAATTCATTGCAAATTGGTTTTCTATAGATATTGGTTTTTTATCAGTGTAACACATATCAAAGAAACCTTTTAGTAATTAAAAATTTTTAGGGTTTCAAGTTGATTGTCAATTTCTTTCTGATAATTACCATTTTTGTTGTAATTATCTCATAGTCGTTAACTCTTATCCAGAATTAATAACAATCAGAGAAATTCTGGAATTTTTATTATTTTATCATTACAATTTTATATAAATTTGAATAGTTCCATTCAGACTCTGACAAAATTTGTTTCATTTGTCCTACCATTTTTAATTATCCATAACACACAATATCAACACCATCGTTCCCAAAACCATTGAAACAAAGCCTAAAGATCGAATCACCTCGGAACACATAGCAACAACAATCAGAAAAATTCGTGCGTTAAAGCGCGAGCCGGCGCGAATTGAGACCGAACGCGACCCGTACAATTTTCATATTAATTCCCCGCGTAATCGCGACGGCCACGGAACATAAAACGCAAGCAAATAATTCCGCCGGTCGCAGAGAAATTTCACGCAAAGGGTACGCCGGGATTAACGCGAAAATAAAATCTGAAAATGAATTTCGCCGCGCGGAGTTTACATTTCGAATGAATCACGGCGCGCGGGCTAAATAATTTATTTAAATATTACAGCCCGCGGCGAGTTTTATTTTGTTAATTAACGTTTATTAAGCGTAACGAACGAAAAAATCCGGCGCGCGCCGTGATTCCTCTTTGTCCAGCCGCGGCCGTGCCCGGAATTAGCCGGGAATTATGGCAGATGCTGATGTTGGGAGGCTTTGTTTCCAAAGGCGGAATGATGGCGACCGATGTGTAAAATGGGGAATCTTTGTCGGTGGAGGTGAGGTGTAGTGTCTTGTTTTTGGTGGGGATGTGGAGGTGAGGTTGATGTTTCATTAGAAAATGGCGGAGAGATTCGATGGGGACGCGTTTGAGTGCAAAAATTTAATGGAAGTTTGAAGAATAATTCTAATTTTGTCATATCAAACGTCATTTGACGGAAAATCTGTTGAAAATGATAACTTTGACAACACTTGTCGAAGTAATCGACAAGGTGGGGAGTCAATGTTGCACTTAGTTATTGAAAAATTACCAATTCATGCCTGAAAGTGACGTTATTTGGATGAAATGTTCTTTTTTCAAGTTTGAATAATAATTCTACTTTGTTGTGTTGATTGTTGTTGGATGGAGAAGTTGTTGAGAATGATGATTTTGACAACATTTGTCGAGCTAATCAACAAGGTGGGGAGTCATTGTTGCACTTAGTTAGTGAAAAATCACGAAATCATGCGTATAAGTGACGTTCTTTGAATGCAATGTCCTTTTTCCAGTAGACATGAAAGTGTAGTTAATATTTCATTGGAAAATGTTGATAGAATTCAACAATAACACGTTCGAGTGCGAAAATTTAATGGAAGTTTGAAGAATAATTCTACTTGACATGAGAACGATGACTTTGACAACATTTTTCGAGGCGAGTAAGTCTTGATAATCCCAGGAAGCGAATCACATACAAATGAGATGCATTTATACAAAAATACAAATGAGATGGTACATTTCCAAGTAATTTATACGTAAGAAGTGCATACTAAAATGTAATTCGATGAAAAATATTCTTTCCATGCATATACATACATGTTTCTATTATTCATTCCGTATTTGTAATTTATTATGTGATAAATCTCCCCCATTGTTTGCGATTCAGAATAGGAAAGTTGATATTTATTCCAAATATTTCGCATTTTCCCGACTGCCGGAGACAGCTCGGAAATTCAGTGCATTATTGCAAATTCAATGGCGAAACGCGTTCAAGAAAATATAAATAACAATTCTAACTTGAAAAATGTTACAATCACTAATCGTCAAATGATTTTTCTAAAACTTGACTATGAAACAGATTATTCTAAAATATGATGACGAAACATATGATTTTTCTAAAAAATGATGGTGATGATAACGAGAATGATAATAATAATGAGATTTTTAATAATAAACTCTTGTTACTATTTAAATGCACTCACGATTATACTGATACTCAGTGAATAATAATAATAATAATAATAATAATGATAGTAATAATAATAAGATTTTTAACCACAAGCTCTCGTAATTTTTTAAATGCACCTAAATTATTCACTAATACTCAGTAATAGTAATCAAATGACTTTTCCAAAACTTGACGATAAAACAAATGAATTTCCAAAACACGACGATGAAACAAATGATTGCTCTAAAACACTATTAGAAATATTCGATTGAAAATAATTAGAAAATAATTAAGTAATCAACACCACAAAATTCACTCCGACAAATCAATTTCAACAACTGCATTGACATCGTTGCGAAACTGTTTTCCATGTGCACACTAACATCAACATCAACATCAACATCAACATCAACATCAACAGTAACATCAACATCAACATCAACATCAACATTAACATCAACATTAACATCAACATTACCATCAACATTAACATTAACATCAATATTAACATTCGACGCGAGTCAGTCCCGACTTTACATTCATCGGCGACGCAGCAGAAAAATTCCGAAATATTTTTCTCCGCCGACCATCTGCCGGCTCACTTGAAATTCATCCAGCATCCGATCATGAATATGCATCTTAGCTGCCGCCGCTATTCGAAACGCCGGCGAGAAAACACTTCTTGTTTAATTATAAAGACCGATACGTGTGCCGCTTACATACGGAGTACATTGATTCTTCGGGAAACAGGCTGTGCCGCGGACAAATACTTGCGGCTTTCTCAACCCCTTGGCCTATGACCTCTTTCTTAACTCTGATCGGTACAGCTACTTTGTCATTGATAATTTATTGGAAAAACCGAAAAATCTAAAACTTATATTATTCCTATATTTCCTTTAATAATATTTACTTTGAATTCGAATGAACTGAATAATATGCAGGGTGGAAATTATAAAACGTTACAGTCGAATATCTCTGAAATATTGAACAAAACTATTTCAGACGAAGGTCAACTGAGGTGGTGAGGTGAAGGTCAACTTTCTTTTTTCAAATGGAACGACACGTTTTTTATCCACCGTCAAGGTCATTCAAGGTCATTCAAGGTCAAACTTGCAGGGAAATGGAGGAAAAGCGTGAAAATGTTACTTCAAACTAATATAGACAAAAAAATATTCCTAGAAAAATAAATTTGCTTATGCATCTTAAACTATACACCGTTTCTTTGATAGTTATTTTTGCATTGTTTTAATCATTCAAATTTTAATATGAAAAATTAAATTTTTATTAATTTTTATTCCGAAAAAGCAAATTTTTAAAATAGTATCCAAGGAACAATTAATTAGCCAACCGACACCTCGTAAAATCCATCGAAATCGTTTTCGCCTTATTAACCCCATAACTTGCACGCTCGAGTTAATTCGAGCGCGCTAAACAGGCCAAACTGTGAAAATAACAATGTGAAAGCAAAGAAAAAAAAATCGTTTTATTGATACTTATCATTTTTCATGGGATTGTAAACTATAACACTTATTTATTCGAATAAAATACAGCCTTTTTCCATGGAACAAAAGTGCAGTATATCAAAATTGATTTTTTTTGGCCGGTTCTTTTAAAAAAAAACTGTGCGTTAAGGGGTTAATCCGCGATCGGTATCATCCGCGACCGAAACTTAATTACGCGACCGACTCGGGCGAAGGAGTTCGGTTGGGAGGCTAGGGGAAAATAAGGAACGAGGGAAGAACTGAGTTACGTCCGCCTCTTATCGTCGATCTTAATTCCGCCGGCGGTCCGAGATCGGCCGATTAACGCGGAACGTGCGAAATTGCGCTAACGATCCGCGCCGCGACGCGACGCGACGCGACGTTTGAGGATCCATTACGTGTCTCTTGATTCGAGGCGGTTAGAGGCACGCGAGCGCTGCCATTAACGACGGCTCGACGCGCTCGCTGGCGTATTTGCGACAGAAGTGATGTTACGTTTTATGAGCGAATGGAATTGATGTTGATATTGGTGTTTCAAGGTGGGAGGTACGGTGGGATGTTTGCGAAGTGCATCGGTTTGTGGGTGTATTTTTTGGGGGGTGTTTGAGGTTTGTTGGATTGAGGAAAATATTTGAGAGTGAGATATTGGAATAGTAGGATGTTGGAGTATTAGGATACTAGGGTATTGGAATATTAGAATAGTAGAATAGTAGAATAGTAGAATTGTAAAATTGTAGAATAGTATGATACTAGAATAGTAGAATAGTATAATACTAGACTAATAGAATATCAGAATACTGGAATATTAGAACACTAGAATACTAGAATAGCAGGATACTAGAAAAGTAGAATATTAGAATACTAAAATAATAGAATAGGAGAATACTAGAATAGTAGAATATCAGAATACTGGAATATTAGAACATTAGAGTACCAGAATAGCAGGATACTAGAATAGTAGAATACCAGAATAGCAGGATACTAGAATAGTAGAATACCTGAATAGTAGGATACTAGAATAGTAGAATACTAGAATAGTAGAATACTAGAATAGTAGAATACTAGAATAGTAGAATACTAGAATACTAGAATACTAGAATAGTAGAATAGTAGAATATTAGAATACTAAAATAATAGAATATCAGGACACTAGAATATTAAAGTACTAGAATAGTAGAATATTAGAATACTGGAATATTAAAATACTAGAATATCAGAATACTGGAATATTAGATTGTCAGAGTACTAGAATATTAGAATGTTAGAATATTATAATACTAAAATACTGGAATACTAGAATACTAGAATACTAGAATATTAGAATACTGGAATATTAAAATACTAGAATATCAGAATACTGGAATATTAGATTGTCAGAGTACTAGAACATTAGAATGTTAGAATATTATAATACTAAAATACTGGAACACTAGAATATTAGAATACCAGAATATTAGAATACTAGAATATTAAAATACTAGAATATCAAAATACTAGTCCGATTCCCGCCGTGTTTGAACTCATTTTAATCAGCACAATCTCAGTAACCCACTGGCACTACCTTTAAAACGCTAAGATTGAAATTAAGTCACCACCGGGTCAGTTCTGACCCACATTACATCCCCATTATTTTACGTTGTCGTTACTTTACATTTATCTTTCTAAAACTAAACATTTAATAACACTCGCATTATATCCAGCTGATATTCATCACTTTTAGCACAGCCAACATTTGTTACTGATACATCTACAAAACTGCTGTGCAATTATAAACATAGGAAATAATATTCCACGCGCGGACGACGCCCGTTTTTACCTCAATTATAAGACAAAGTGGAGTGGTATTATTCACACACGTCACGCGCACAGAAAACACTATCGTCTTTGTCATCTGCCTCGTCACTTGATATTCTGAGCATTGAATTCGACCTTTCGTGAATTTAAAGCTGTTATGCCCAGAGAAAATAGACTGAATCTCGTCACTGTTTCTTTCGAGAGCCTTTGTTCCCCTTGTAGATAACTTTCCTTTTGTCTGATGTTTCTAGTCGAAATCATCATTGCAGCAACGTGTCATTGCGAATGACAATTAGTTGATGGAAGTGTGTGAATAACTGAAATCATTCGATTTGTTGATAACCATTTGCACTCGAGAGGTGAGTTATTTTAGTTGATAAGCAAAATTAATTTAGAATACTAATTATTCAACTTCGTAATTTTGCTGAGTAATGAATTAGAAAACGTGTGTAAATTAAGCAACAAAGCTAATTTATTTAAATATTTTTGTATCAGTGGAAAGTTTAATTTAGAATAGTAAATATTAAATAAATAAACATTGAATTGATACGTGCATCGTTATGTGAAATATTTAAATATAATTTTGTTTCTTAATTTGTTAGCTCTGTAGCTTGGTTTCTTTAATTTATTTGTTAGTTTTAAAGAACGTTGTTTATTTCATTGAAAAATGTTCCATATCTCTGCAAAATTGTGAAGTTGAATATTTAATTTTTCTAATATTATTATAAATGAAACCTTGTATTTCTATGTTAAATATTTAAATAAAACAGCTTTGTTTCTAAATTTATGCACATTTTCCTATTTGTTAGTTTTAAAGAATAATGTTCTATATTTTTGTAAAACTATCAAATGGTACATTCTTATCTATATTCTTATGGTGGTACATTTTTGTCTGTCCCATGGGACGCATGTACCACCGGTGGTATATATATATATAACATGGTGATATATAAAGTGGTGATTTATAAAGAGGTGATATATGAAACAGTAATGTGTAATATGGTAATATATTAAGCAGTGATATCTAATATAGTAATATACAGTATAGTAATATATCATATAGTAATGTATAAAGTAGTGATATATAAAGCAGTCATATGTAATACAGTAATATGCAGTATAGCAATATATAATGTAGTAATATATAGTATAGAAATAGGTAATATAGTACTGTATAATATAGTAATATATAAAGCACTAATATAGGATATAGTAATATATAATATAGTACCATATGATATAGCAATATTTAATATAGTATTCTATAATATATTAATATATAATATAGTAATATATAATATAGTACAATATAATATAGCATTATATAATATAGTATTATAGAATATAGTAATATATAATATAATACTATATAATATAGTAATATATGAAGCAGTAATATATAATATAGTAATATATGAAGCAGTAATATATAATATATAACATACTACCATACAAACTACTAACACACAAAACACTAATACACAATCCACTACTACACAAAACACTACCACTCAACACACTAACACAAAAATCACCAAAACCTCAACCTAAAACCAGCAGAAAGCACAAAACGTTAAATCACCAGTGGTTCAACCAACAAGGCAGGAAACAGACCGAATCAAAAGACAAAGTTCCGCGAAAAGCACATTCACGGTGAGCTCCCCATCGGAATCAATTGAAAGCGTCGGTTAATGAAATCGTAGTTAATCGAGAGCTCCCACTCGAACGGAGGAGGTCGGTTACGTTAAGGAGAAAAAAGCGGCGGAACGTGAGAAGAACCGTAAGAAAATGCGCTCACGGCTCGGAGAACGTTTCGCCGGATGGATATCCTAGCCCTCCTTTATTCCGGGTATTCGCGACTTGAATTATTTACCCGGCAGCCTCCTCGAGAGTACGCGCAAACAGCGACAAGACGTGTTTCCATGATCGGCTCGTGATCCGACGCTTCGGTGTAAACGGAACGGATGGCCGTGAGAACCGTAGGATTTCGCTTTTTAGATTCCGGCTGCGAAGCAGCTTTTATTAAGACGTTACAACGGTCTTTCGTTCGGTATATTTTAAGTAAACATGCCGGCGTGCGGGTTCAGTTTGAATTCCGTGGTGTGCTCGGTTAAATTTTACAGACGATAATGTTGTACTGTGTAATATGGTGGTACGTGAAGCAGTGATATATGATATAGTAATATATAATATATAATATAGTAATATATGATATAGTAATATATGATACAGTAATATATGATATAGTAATATATAATATAGTAATATATGATATAGTAATATATGATATAGTATTATAGAATATAGCAATATATAATACAGTACTATATTATATAGTAATGTATAAAGTACTGATATATAATATAGTAATATATTATCGTGCAACGTGTTTCGTGTAACGTGATTTTGGTAGATAAGAACTAAATATAATGAATGGAGAAGAAAGATGCAGTTTAATAAAGTGTCGCGAATTGGAATGATAATCGTACAGTGATAAGAACTGTAGAATCAGTAATTTTGATCTGAGTTCCAGTAGCGTGAGTGGGTTGTTGAGATTGAGACGATTAAAATGAGTACAAACACAGTGTGACTCGGAGTAGTTTTATGGATTCGGTGGGAATGCACCTTTATTTTTTTGGATTTTATTGAGTTGGTGGAAGTTGTCCGATTTACGTCGTGTTTGGATTCATTTTAATCGTGAGAATCTCGGTGATCCATTGGCATTGCGTTTGAGAAAGTAAGATTGAAATTAATGATTATTTTAATTATTATCGATAGCTGCAAATGTTTCCATCATTTTTATGAAAAAAGGCTTGTCCCCTGAAGGTTACTAATAGTAAATTTTCAGTTAACTTACGTAACCATGCCAAATCCAAGTCCAAGAAGCTTTCTGTACATACCTGAAAACCAAAGGAAACACCCAGTTAATAATTTAGTTAATCATTTTGATAAATACACAAATCAATCACTTAAAGCGATGGATTTGAGTCTCCCAAAATCTGACAATACACATTACACTCAAACAAAACCTAAAAAACGCTCAAACCCATCACTTCTAGTGATGGGTCCGACTCCCAAATTCTCACAACACCCATCACTCCAGCACATACAAGGCCCCCAACCCCACCATCTAAATCAACCATATTCCCCAACCGACCCAGCAGACCCCACACGAAAGAGCCCACCCACTGAAACTTTCCTAGATCATGCTCCGCAGCAGAATCCACGGTTCACCAGCGCTCGAACCGGTCGTAACCTTAAAACAAAGTCGAACAATTACTCGGCGAGCGAGCATACGTTACGAGCGAGAGAAACTTGCGAACGCGGCGAAATAATTGGAAAGCAGGCGACGGTGAAAAGAAAAACGATAAAGTCACGGCGGTAGATATCTTCGAAACCGTAACAGCTCAGCCGCAGATGCCGCGGCGGATAAGTCGGATAAGGGAAGTGAAAGTAATTTTCAGAAACCCGAGGAGGCCGACCGCGCGATCGAGCCGCGGATACGTATGGTAATAAAATCCGCGACGGCGTAGAAAACACTAGGGCCGATTGTCCGGCCGTGGCGTTGCGGGGCCGATAGTAATGACCCGGGAGCGTGGCGCTCGAGCGACGGCTGAATTATTGCCACAAGTAATTTTCCCGGATAATTGATTTAAACTGCCGCTTTGGACCCCGTGTTAACTGCAAACAGTGTATAGTTAAATCGCGCGAAATAATTGCAGTTTACCGAGCGTCGCTAAAACGTTTGTCCATATTCCGATAACGACAACCAATTACGCCGACGAAAAGTTCACCGTCAACGACGATTCTAATCTCGCGACTTCGAAAACTGCCGCGGGCCAAGTTTCCAGAGCTCGTCTACCGTGTTTAACGCGATGCGTATGTAGAGTATTTCTGGTGATGTCTTTTGAGTTTAAGTATTTTTGGAACTGGATTTTGGATATTTGCTGTAGGTGGCTTTGTAATTGTTCGTGGAGCTGAGAAGTGGATTGCTGAGATTCTGCCGGTTAAAATGAGTACGAACACGGTGGGAATCGGAGGAGTTTTGTGGATTCGGTGAGAATGGACCTTTATGTTTTTGGAATTTATTGAGTTGGTGAAAATAGGTCGATTCAGGTCGTGTTTGGACTAGTTTTAATCGCGGAAATCTCGGCAGTTCGTTGGCATTGTGTTTGAGAAAGTAGGATTGAAATTAATTCAGTTAATTCAATTACTGTTGATGATAATTTAAAGTCATAGAGTAATCATTCATTTCTTACTTTCTTAAACGCAATACCAGTGGATTATTGAGATTCTTCTGATTAAAATGAGTCCAAACACGACATAAATCGGACTAGTTTCACGAATTCAATAAAATCCAAAAAAATAAAGGTTCGTTTCCACCGATTCCACAAAACTAGTCCGATGCACGTCGTGTTTGGGCTCATTTTAATCGCGGCAATCTCAGTAATCGCGAGGTGAGAACGTATCGCCTGTGAACAGTACGGTTTCATTCTTAGAAAAGCAGGGGACGTTAGGCAACGCGAGTGACTCAAGTGCAAGGTCGTTTGACATTACATAAAGAAGTAACACAACGAGTATTATGTCACGAGAAGTTTGAAACGGAGTTCATTTGCCTCGACGCAACGCTACAGTCGTTTAACTGCTCAAGTTCAAATACTTTCTATTATTTCTGGTTCGATTGCAGCACATACTACAGTGACTATTCTTGGCGCGCAATATTTTCAATATTCCCCATGAAAGGAAATCATCGAGAGAGATCGTTCCGTGAAAAGTTTTTATGGCTCGGTTATTTTATCACCTGTACCACGAAAGTAATAAGGAGCGTACGGAATTCGGCTCGGAGATTGTAATTTTGCAGAGACACAAATCAACAGGGCCTCGGGCACTGTTAATGATGTAATCGTAGTCTCACTTTCTTATTCGACAGTGAATCACCTTGTTATTAGGCGGAATAAATCGTGGGAATATTTACTGTTGTAGAATCAATGAATTACTGTGCAATGATGATAATTTCGGTTGCAATCGTTTCAATCTTACCTTCTCAATTGTAGTGCCAATGGGATGCTGAGATTCTTCTGATTAAAATGAATCCAAACACGGTGGGAATCGGACTAGTTTCATCGATTCGGTGGAAATGGACCTGTATGTTTTTGGATTTTATTGATTTTGTGAAACTAGTCCGATTCTCACCGTGTTTGGACTCGTTTTAATCGTAAGAATCTCAGCAATCCATTGACACTACGATTAACAAATAGGATTGAAGTTAATTCAATTACTATTCATAATAATTAAAATAATCATACAATAACCATTCGTTTCGGTCCTATTTTCTCAAATGCAGTGGATTGTCGAGATTCCTACGATTAAAACGAGTCCAAACACGACCTAAATCGAACTAGTTTCACGAACTCAATAAATTCCAAAAAAATAAAGGTCCATTCCCACCGAATCCACAAACCTAGTCCAATTCCCATCGTGTTTGGACTCATTTTAATCGCCAGAATCTCAACATTCCATCGGTACTGCAATCGAAAAGATAAAACTCAAATGATTTCACCTGAAATTTTCTTAATTGCATGTTAACATTTAACTCGATGCTCGTAGGACTCTGTCTCACTTCTTATCCCACTCGTTCTCCTCGTACTCACTCCATGTGCCACATCGTTTAATAAATGATCACCTTAAAGTCCCCAGAATCTCTCTGCTCACCGAACAATTATTACTGGAATGTTATGGCCACCTCGATATCGTATATCTTTTATGCATAAAGTTTCTAGCAGCTATCTCCAAACATAACGGAGACCAGGTGATTTCGAAGTTATTGCCCCACCCTGTATTCACCTTTCGTACATACTAATGAGCTCGGTCAAATCTA
Source organism: Nomia melanderi (assembly GCF_051020985.1). Taxonomy (NCBI): domain Eukaryota; kingdom Metazoa; phylum Arthropoda; class Insecta; order Hymenoptera; family Halictidae; genus Nomia; species Nomia melanderi. Next base: position 23,857,047 of record NC_134999.1, on the reverse strand, counting down.
TATACAGTACCAACAGAAACAGAGAAACAAAATGGGTCCACAGAAACACAGCCAAATCTTTTTCTTGAAAACTGGAAATATTCTACTTCTTCGAAACACAACTACATTGTTCAAGTAGAAAAATAATTTCTTTGTCACAAATTTTCCATTTGACTCTTTTCAAAATCACTTTCGATTGTACCTAAAAATGGCATTTCCATCCAATTCCATAACATTGTACCATTAATGACTGAACTTCTAATTACAACTTTCTCATTTTCAGTACTATCAAATTCACAAAATCCTTATGATTAATTAAAATAACCAAATATAACAAGATAACTGCAACAAACAAATAAATTTTCACTCTCTCTCAGACATTAATTAAACTAAAAAAAATTCAGTAAAGTTTAGTTTAGTTTATTTAAAAATTAAAGATTACTGGATTCTACAAATTCAACGAAAACAGGACAACACAGTATTTAGTTTGTCGACGATCACACTCGTGTACAGTTGGAGATAATCTCCTGCTGGAACCGGACGTTGTTGCCATGGATATGATCTAATGCCTCGGGAAACTAAGTTACAGAGGATAATGAATCCGCCGATCGAATCAGGGCGTCTGAATACGAAGTTACTTCAAGATCGCAGTACCCTAGATCGTTAAACTCAAGTTGACACTGGGTACAACCATATAGAGTTACAAACACGTGCCATCTGTTCGACGAACAATAACTGGCAAACTCTGCTCGTTGAAACAAAAATTAGAAAATGCTGTAAGTAATGGGTTTGAGTCTTCCAAAGTTTTGTGACTCATATTGAACTCAAAATGGCACTAGGTCTATTCAATGATGTACCAAAAATGTAAATTTGTTGGAAGAATGAAGAGTAATGAAAAATATTTTTTTGGAGAAGTGGAAGGTTATTTATTTATTATAAGAGTTTTGTAATACTGATAAACAATAAATGGCAAACTCTGCTCGTTGAAACAAAAATTAAAAAATGCTAGAAGTGAAGGGTTTGAGTCTTCCAAAGTTTCATGACTCATATTGAACTCAAATAAAAATTCAGAAAAGCTCAAACCCATCACTTCTAGCGATGGGTTCGAGTCTCCCAAAGTCTCACAATACACATTACACTCAAACAAATTAGCATTAGGTCTGTTTAATGATGTACCAAGAATGTAAATTTGTTGAAAATAGTCTAAAGAGTAATGAAAAATATTTTATTGGAGAATTGAAAGGTTCCTTGTGTTATTTATTTATTACAGAAATTTCGTAATAATAACAATAACAAAAATGTAAATTTGTTGGAAATAACAACAAGACATTTTTAACAAAATATATTCGTTCTAATAAAACCATTCAAACTGAATACATTTTCAATTTCTGTTCATACGTTGATATTTATTAATTCCATACTGCATAAACATTTTTACAATCACGAAACAAAATTCCTATAAAGAGTTAAAATCCCGCGTAGGGCAGCAACGATCTGGGAAGAAGCAATAACGAGAAGGGAAGCAACGCGGCAGCAATGAAACAATCGCGAGAGTATTATCCCCTGAAGCCCCGTTCCTATGAAGGGGCAATACCACGTAAGCAAGTCAAGAAAAGTCGACATATTCAGGAGCACCGTCGTCCCGGCGGAACCAGGCTCCCGAAAGCCCCATCGCGAGGCTCCCCGGCCGCGGAACTCGTTCGGCGTCGTAATTCTTCGGGAAGACGACCGGCTCCCTGGACCGCGATCTACATAATACCGCTCGAAATTACCACGGTCAACCGAAACGCCGGTGGACACGGACTTCCGGCTTCGGTGCACGCGAATGCTTCCGGTGGGACGAGTTTTCTCGAGATTTCACGGCACGTGGAAAGAGGATTGCCTGATTGTATCGATTTGAGTGATGCTCGCTTAAATTTTAGAGATGCTCGGATAAATTTTACTGGAGGTTGGGATTGCGTTGGTAGTTGTGTTGAGGTGATAGTGGATAGGGATGGGAAATATGGAATATATGAATTTAAATATGCGATGTGGGAAATTTGATGATTTTATGTTGATGATTTTAGGTTTGGCTTGTTGAAGCTAGTGTTGATGGAAAGTTGAGATTAAGGTGATTAAAATGAGCCCAAACACGGTGGGAATCGGTTTGGTTTTGATGTTTCATGAAAACCAGCCTTTAGTTTTGTTAATTAAATGGAGGTGGTGAAAGTAGGGCGATTTGCGTCGTGTTTGGGCTCGTTTTAATCGGGAAAATGCCAATAATCCATCGGTGCTACATTTGAGAAGCTAAGGTTAAGATTGTTGCAATTGAAATGTTCTCCAGTGAATGTTTATATTCTTCCTGTTTCTTCTGCTCGGTTAAATGTTACTGCTGGGACCAGAAACTGTGAAATTTAACTGAGCATCATTCTAATTCTGTCAATTATATTGCTTGAGCAAAACTAGACCGATTCCCATCGTGTTTGGGCTCATTTTAACCACCCCAATCTCAACAATCCACTGACAGAAAATAATATTAAACTGCCTCTACCTAAAATTTCCTTCATTACACATTCAAACCCTACAACCCAATCCATCATTTCACCTCCACAGCAAAAACAATCAAAACAAAGCAATACCAGATCAATAAAAGACATCCAACCACCCAATATAACAGCTGTAACAAAACACTCCTCCAAAAAAGCCAAACAGAAGAAAAACAACCGTCGCTCGCGCTCCAGGCATCGATTCAAGGAAAAGAGACGGGGCAAAAGGAAAAGTGAGAAGAGCAGGAAGCAGTAGGAAGAGGAAGAGAACCGGGCAGAAATCGAGAGTAGACGAGAAATAGAAGCAGCGCGTGGGGTCAAAAATCTGTACAACCAATTCCTGCAAATTCATCCTGTTCAAATTCCATTACCAACCCTCAAAACTATAAAATTTAACCCAGCATCATTCTAATTTTATTGATAATTTATATTCAACTACATCGATTCTTTGTCTTCACTAGACTCCACTGAATCCCTACAACCAACTCTTCAAGTTTATCCTGTTCAAATTCCGTTATCAACCCCAATAAGTTTAAAATTTAAACGAGCATCATTTTAATTTCATCAATCACATTACTTCAACAAAACTATACCTATTCCCATCGTGTTTGGACTCATTTTAACCACCTCAATCTCAACAATTCACTGACAGAAATTAATATTTAAACAAATCCACATAAAATTTTCTTCATTGAATATTTATATTCAACTACATCGATTCTTTGTCTTCACCAGGCTCCAAGCAATCCCTACAACAATCTTTCCAAGTTTATCCTATTCAAATTCCATTACCAACTCAAATAACCCTAAAATTTAATCGAGCATCATTTTAATTTTGTCAATTATCTGAATTCCGTAAAACTAAACCGAATCCTACCATGTTTGGGCTCATTTTAACCACCTCAATCTCAACAATCCCCTGAGAGATATTAATATTTAAACAAATCTACCTAAAATTTCCTTCAATGCATACTGATATTCAACTACATCAATTTTCTCTCTTCGCCATGTTTCAATCAATCCTTACAAACAACTCTCTCAGTCCTTCCTACTCAAATTCCATTATCAACCCAAATAACCTTAAAATTTAACCGAGCATCATTCTACTTTTATGAAATCACACTACTTCCGCAAAACTAGACCGATTTCTACCGTGTTTGGGCTCATTTTAACCACATCAATCTCAACAATCCACCGACAAAAAACAATATTAAACTGACTCCACCCAAAATTTCCTTCATTGCACATTCAAACAATCAAAACTAACCAATACCAGATCAATAAAAGAATCCAACTACCCAACACAACATCCGTAACAACCAGAACAAAAACAACCAACGCTCCCGCTCGAGGCATCGATTCAAGGAAAAGAGCCGGTGCAAAAGGAAAAGTGAGAAGAGCAGGAAGCGGCAGGAAGAGGAAGAGAACCGGGCAGAAATCGAGAGTAGACGAGAAATAGAGGCGGCGCGTGGGGGCCGAAAGAATGGCACAGCCACCACCTCGAGTCGGTCCCCGGTGGCTCCGGTTCTTCTTTTGCAAGCGGCCGAGCAATGGAGCGGCGTTTAATCCCGACCACAACCGCGTCTGTCCCTCCGCAACGGTATATCTCGCCGGCAAACGGGTTCCGTCGGGCCCGAAGTTACCGGTTTCCGAACAGCTCTCGGCATATACGGGCCCCGTTCACGCAACCGATCCGATCAGCTCGGCCGTTTCACTTCGGGAGAGCGGCCGCTCGAGGTTCGACAGCGGCATTTTTGCGCGAGAAGCCGCGGTGACGTTGCCTCGGTAACGGGATCGCGCTGGAAGAGTTTGAAGGAGGACTGGATAACTCGCCGCTATGGTAACCCTTTCGACGCGTGCGGCTTGGGAATGGGTTTCTTTATTGCCGGTTGGTTTATTGGAATTGTTTGATCGTTTTGAGCTTGTTTATTGTAGACCGTTTTGGTGTTGTTTATTGTTGTTTGTTTTGTTGTTTAGTTTGTTGTTGGAATAATTGTTGTTGATTCGGTTAGATGTTATTTATTGTGGTTTGGTCTGTTGTTGGAATTTTTGATCATTTAGATATTATTTATTGTAGATTGTTTTGTCGTTTGTTTTGTTGTTGGAAGAATTGTTGTTGATTCGGTTAGATGTTATTTATTGTGGTTTGGTATGTTGTTGGAATTGTTATTATTATTTACTGTAGTTTGTTCTGTTGTTAGAACAATTGTTGTTCCTTCATTCAGATTTTATTTACTGCAGTTTGTTCTGTAGTTTGTTTTGTTGTTTGTTCTGTTGTTAGAATAATTGTTGTTCCTTCGTTTAGATTTTATTTATTGTGGTTTGGTCTGTTGTTGGAATGGTTTAATCGTTTAGATCTTATTTATTGTAGTTTGTTTTATTGTTTGTTTTGTTGTTTGTTCAGTTGTTAGAACAATTGTTGTTTCTTTGGTTAGATTTTATTTATTATTGTTTGATCTGTTGTTGGAACAATTGTTGTTCCTTCGTTTAGATCTCATTTATTGTGGTTTGGTCTGTTGTTAGAAGTATTGTTATTTGTCCATTTAGATCTTGAAAACTGGAGGTTTGAGAGTTCAGTTCGTCCACAAAGGATAATAGATTGATAGATTGATAGATAGATAAATTGATAGACTGATAGACTGATAAATTGATAAACTGAAAGACTGATAGACTGATAGATTGATACATTGATAGATTGATACATTGATAGATTGATAGATTGATACACTGATAGATTGATACATTGATAGACTGATAGATTGATAGATTGATACATTGATACACTGATATATTGATACATTGATACATTGATACATTGATACATTGATAGACTGATAGATTGATACATTAATACACTTATATATTGATACACTGATACATTGATAGATTGATAGATTGCTAAATTGCGGATAATTTCCATCTAAATAAAAATACATAAATTTGAATGGTATCCATAGTGAATAAAAATCAGGTAAAACATCGTTTCACCTGCAATGATATGCTAAGAGTCTAGATAAACATGTTTTCACAAGGATCTTGGTTTACGAGATTTTACGCTTATGCTGTCGAATAGCACTGTTCTACCAGGTTCACACGAAGTAACTGTTTTCCCAGTCAATTCATCCATGAATGATAGACGAATAGACTATTTTAGAGCTCAAGGTCGCCGGATCTTGGTTCGTTGAACTTGTATTTGTGGAGACACTCGCGTGGTAGTTATACAATTGTTCTTTATATAACTCGACCTGCAGCTTTCTTAATTGAATAGGTGACAGGTGGTTTATCACCTGTCTCCGTGGAGACTTTCACTTGAAACATTACTGTCGATTAATTGTAATTCGAATATGTTGCTCGACGATTTTTTTTGCAGTAACAAGGAAATTTGAGGTGCTGTGTATGTATTTTGTTTGTAGGAATGTAAGGAGAATGTGAGAAATATTTTTGTTTTGGAATTTTTTATTGGAATATTTTATTTTTGAATGGTTCTAAGAGCGTGGTACTTTTTGATGTATTTATTTTAAATTTTTGATACTTTCGTTTGATTATTTGGAACAAGATTTTTATTACTGTATGATTTTTTTACACCTTTGTTTGATTATTTGCACCAAGATATTTATTATTATATGATCATATATTATTGTTTCTATTTTTTAATATCTTTGTTTGATCACTTTCACCATTATTATTATTATTATTATTATTATATTGTTATATATATGGTAATATATTATTGTTTCTATTTTTTTTATACCTTTGTTTGATTATTGTGACCAACATTTTTTTTATTGTATTATTATATATAATAATATGTTACTATTTTGATTTTTTAAATACCTTTGTTCCTTATTTTTTATAAATTGGTTAATAAATAATTTAATTCCTTTATCTTATTTATAATAACGATCATTAACATTTCATTAAAAAATAATGAATATTCATTGACAGAAACATTCTCGACTGCAAAGTTTTAAATAATATTGCAACAAATTTCCTATAAACATTAGCAATTCATAGAACATCCAAATAAAATTTATAAAATCCTCATTCTTTTATAAACTAATTAATGAATAACTTAATTCCTTTATTATAATAAATTATATAAAATTCCTATAAACGTTATAAAATTTTATAAATTATATAAATTTCCTATAAACGTTAACAATTCATAGAACATCCAAATAAAACAGTTCTGTCCCCTAATTTATAAAAAATATTTCTTTAAGTTATTAACATATTAACATTGCACCAGGAAATAATGAATATTCGATGACAGAAACATTCTTGAGTGCACAGATTTAAATAATATTACAACATATTTCTTATAAACGTTAACAATACATGTTCTATTCCCTAATTCATAAAAAATATTTCTTTAAGTTATTAACATATTAATATTTCACCAGAAAATAATGAATATTCGATGACAGAAACATTCCTGAGCACAAGGATCAAATATAATTGCAACAAATCTGCAATAAACGTTATCAAAACTAGCGAACGCTAGACTACAAGCGGCTCGACGGACGGACGAACCCGCATGTAACGAGGATTACAGTTCATACAATCGCGACCACTTGTTACGCGGCGAAAGCCAGAAATTAATATCAATTTTATAGTCCGCCTAAAACGGCCACCGCGTAGAATACCCAAATGAAGCAAATGTGGTTGAGCCGGAGGAGCGAACATCGAGGAAATTAATGTTTCGGACTTTAAAATGATTGCGGACGATATTCGGGAGGTGTGGGATGGACTTTTTGATATGGAGAAATGGAGAAATGGAGGAAATCCTTGAATAAGTATGGAGGAATTTATTTATTTTATGAAAATTGACGAATTGAAGTGATTGTTGGCTTCTGTGTCGAATTGTAATATGATGTAATAATGTTCTACGTTGTTTTTGATTCATTAGAGAAAATGAATATGGTAGTGAATTCTTGAATAATTAACATGGAGTGTCATTTATTCTATTAAAATTCACGAGAATCAGGAAACATAAAAAATTGATTTAATTGTTGGCTTCTGAGCGACTCAAACTTCAATACAACATAATAACCATCTCAATTCTTCATAACCCATAAGACAAAGCCAACTAAATCCTCTCATAACTAAAAGCAACACCAATAATATCCATAAAACCTACAAAACTCACAAAACATCCAAAAATCGACTTAATTGTTACCTTCTAAGCTACTCAAACTTCATTAAAGCACAACAACCATCAAAGTTCCCCCCGACCCACAATAAAAACCCAACTAAACCATCTTCCACCTAAAACCAACACTACTAATCCCACAAAAAACCACAGAACCCACAAATTCCACAAAAAATCTACTTAATCATAAACTTCCTCGCAACTCGAACATCATTAAAGCACAACAACCACCAAAATCCTCCTCGACCCACAATAAAAACCCACAAGCCCACCCGAAAACCCCAAACCAAAACCCCTCGACTCCCACCAAGATCCACCAACCCCTCCATCCACTACTAACCCAACCCGCATCGGAAACTAAAATAATTTCGTCACGAGTTACACGCGGATAGTTTATGATCGTCTCGGGGCCGGAGGTAAATGGCTGGAGCGCACGTTTCGCTCGCAAAAAAGGCGAACTCGCTCGCTCACTCGCTCGCTGGCTCGTAGGAAGGAAGGGAGCAGACAACTTCTCCTGACTGGAAAATATAATAACCTTCCGTCGCTGAGCCCGTCGGTGAGTACATAGAAGGGAAATATAAAGTATCGGCCTAGCTCGGAGAAATATGGAGAGACGCTCATATTTGTGTGCGTGCATGCGTGTGTGTGTGCCGCATACCTGCCGGGACACCCACACCGAGGCACGTGAGAAACAGCCGCGAAATCCTTTCTCCGCGAATGGCCTCGCCTTAATATCGCGTCGAGGCGAGTTTTCTGAGGCACGGCGTAGACGAGGCAAGCGGCCTATATACTGCCGATCAAAACACGGCTAAACTTTGTGAACTGTTCGGTATCGGTGGATAGCGGATTTTGGTTGGACAGGTGAATTGGATGTGGTCCGCTTAAAATTTAAGCGAGCAGCACTCTAATTTTGACGATTTGATTATTCTGAGAAGCTAGACTGATACCATTGTGTTGAACACATTTTAATCATTTGAATCTTGATCATACAAATAATTTATAAAATCCTTGATTTTTAATAGATATTTCTTTGTTAGTTATATTTGTTGTAATTTATTACGAATCTACATTGAACTAGATCGATTCTCTATCTTTATCAGGCTCCAATCAATATCTACGAGCAACTCCTCGAGTTCCTCCTGTTGAAAGTTCATTAGCAATCTCAGAAAGATTAAAATTTAAGCGAGCATCACTCTAATTTTGTCGATTTGATAACTTTTGGCAAAACTACAGCGATTCCCATCGTGTTTGACTCATTTTAATCAGCAGAATCTCGATCATACAAATGAAATTTATAAAATTGTTGATTTATGAAAGATATTATTTATGTTAGTTGTATTTGTTGTAATTCAGTACAAATTTGCATTCAACTACATCGATTCTCTGGCTTCACCAGGCTCCAATCAATACCTACAAGCAACTCCTCTAGTTCCTCCTGTTGAAAGTAGATTAGCAATCCCAGAAAGATTCAAATTTAACCGAGCATCACTATAATTTTGTCGATTAGATTACTCTCTCGAAACTAGACTGATTCCCACCGTGTTTAGACTCATTTTAATCACCTGAATCTCAACAATCCACTGACAGAAGATAAGATTAGAATGATTCCAACTGAAATATCCTTCATTAGCAACCGACAAAAACTTAAAATTTAAGCGAGCGTTACTATAATCTTGTCGATTAGATTACTCTGTCGAAACTAGACCGATTCCCACCGTGTTTGGACTCATTTTAATCACCTGAATCTCAACAATCCACCGACAGTACATTCGAGAAGAAAATATTAAAACTATTCCAACTGAAACTTCCTTCATTGAATATTTATATTCAACTACGTCGATTCTCAGTCTTTATCAGGCTCCAATCAATCCCTGTAACCAACTCTCGCTGTTTATACTGCTCAAATTCCATTACCAACCGACAAAAGCTTAAAATTTAAGCGTGCGTCACTATAATTTTGTCAATCTCATTACTAGTTTTCTAGAGTTTTCTATAGTTTTCTATAGTTTTCTCTAGTGTTCTCTATTTTCATACAGCTTCATATACCTTCACACAGTCTCACATTCACCCACACAGTTCCCCACAATCCCACATAACAAAATTTCCACAAAAATCACTAACTCGTCTCCTTTTCAATTATTTAAGCATCTCCTACGTAATTTTCTCGGATCTAAACAAAAAAAAAACCTGGAGAACGACGTGATCCTTGGTAAAATTTCTCGAATTCCTAAAAACCTCGCTAATAACATGTTCCCTGCGAGCCAATAAAATCCGTTCTCGTTAGAATAAATATAGACTGCGTATTATTAAGTATTCCACGAATAATAATCCGGTAATAAAGGTCCTCCACCTATAATGAATCCCGCGGGTAAAAAGCTGGGCCCAAAGTCATTCATTTGTATGTAAAGAGGACGAGTACGAGATCAACCGTTCGGAGAGGCTGCGTCGGTTGTATCCGAACGAATAAAAACATCAGCAAATACCTTCCGAGCAACGACAGTCTTCCGTAGAGGAGGGAGAATTGCCAGAGGAATCGCGAATTAATTGCGAGCTACATATTTGAATAGTATTCATGATCAGAATTCCAGTGAAATCGTTGAATCTTGTTTCATTTGGTGTCTAGTTTGGTGGAGATAGTGAATAATAAATTTTTAACGAGATAAGTTTCTGTAAATAACACTATGAAATTTGAAGAAGTTTATATGATAACTATATAATAAGTAATTAATGTATTAGTGATTAATTATGACTAATTACGTAATTATTGATTGATATGTTAATAGTTAATTGTAACTAATTATGTTGTGATTGATTGATATATTAATAATAAATTATAACTAATCATATAATGAATAATTAGTATATTAGTAATTAATTATAACTAATTATATAGTGATTGATTAATATATTAATAATTAATTGTAACTAATTATATAATGATTAATTGATATATTAATAATTGATTATAACTAATTATATAATGATTAATTGATATATTAATAATTGATTATAACTAATTATGATATAATTAATTCGAATACCAATTGCCTTTCTCGTGAAATGAGTTGAATAAAAGAATTCTCGTGATGGTCAACGTGTCCATTTCTCAAAGAAACACTTGTTATTCTCATAATAATCACAAAAGGAACGGGTCATTTTTTACCCGTCTGGTAGTTCTAGTATTAAATTGAACGTTTAATTTAAAAATGGCACGTGTTCAGGTTCACAGCTCTCACGTGTTTAAACGGCCGTCCTAAAGTTAGGAGGGACTCGCGTGATCTAATGAATTTTTATTTCCAATTAATTCCCCTTTCTATGAATCAAGATTTCTGTCAATCCACCACGGATGGACTGCAGCCTCGATTACCATATTGAAGTTGGAATTAATGCGTCCATCGATTTTCTCGCGCAGTATTTCCTACTAGAGATAATGAAATCTCCATCACACATGATCGCGTCGGGCTCATATCCGATCCGCTCGATTCGTGTTACAACGGTCCGCCACTATTGTCATCGGTTACATAATGAAAGCGATCATGTTTTCACTGTCGATTCCGCGTAGAAGAAATCGAGAATGTTGACGCGTCAAGACAGAAAATGGATACGAGTGGACGGAAGACAGACAGAAAATGGTGCCACATGTGTCAGGTATAAATGCGATGAAGGAAATTTCAGTTGATATCATTGTAACTTTATGGTGTTAATAGTAATGCCAATGGATTGCTGAGATTCTGCCGATTAAAATGAGTACAAACACGATGGGAATCATTAAATCGGTGAAACTAGTCCGATTCCCATCGTGTTTGGTCTCATTTTACTCAGCACGATCGCAGCAATCCGCTGGCACTACGTTTGGAAAAGTATGATTGAATCGAATTAAGTTAGTTCAATTATTATTGATGATTGAGTAATCATTAATTTCGACCTTACGTTCTCGAACGCAGTGCCAATGGATTGTTGAGATTCTACCGATTAAAACGAGTCCAAACACGACATAAATCGGTCTACTTCCATCCATTCATGGAAATGAGCCTTTAATTTCGTTAATTACACGAAATCCGTAAAACTGATCCGATCCCCGTCGTGTTTGGGCTCATTTTAGTCAGCACGATCTCAACAATCCACTGCCACAGGTACAACCAACGAATTCAACGAACACAAAAAAACCAAACGCATAAACTGCTCTACAAATCAGCCCCGATGCATCGAGAACGATGAATCCTCTATCCCTAAGCAAGAACCGTGTCTCCCATCGTCCGAAACACTCGTCACAAACAGCGCGACACTCGACGGAGCGGACAACAGCGAAACAAACCCGCGTTTAACGCTTTCACGTCGGTCCCGTTCACCGTTTTTTCACCGGTCGCGTCGCCGGGAACGAGACCGTGACCGCTGGAAATCCGGCGGTTCAGCCGGAGCGATCGAACTCGGTTCGCTTTCAGAAAAACGCGAGATTCCGCGGTTTCAGGCTCGCCGTGCATCCAGAGCGCGTCGACCGGGAACCGATAAACTTTTACGCCGTGACACGTCTCACGTGCCCGACGCAGAGAATCGCGCGCGATGGGAAGAGGAAGCGGGGAAACTCGGAAACGGAGGAATCGAGAATTCGACAGTGAATTTTCTATGGAAAACTAATGATACATTGCAGACAAGATAATGTTACCGTTTAACCTTTCGTTAGTCACGACTACAAAAATACAAATGTAGTTGTCTATATGAAATTGATTAATAATATATTGGGAAGACTTCTTTAAAGAATAAAATATTCAAAGCAGATCTGAACTGACATCTACGCGCATCGGGAAGGAAACGGAACGGAGTTCGCAACGATAAACGAAAGGATCGACGTAACGACTATGGGAACGAGCCGATATCGAGTGATCGCAGTCGTCGAGGCCATTGTTCTGCCGGCTGAAAGGAAACGGCGCCGGCTTTTGCCGCGTAATAAGCGGACGTGACAGGAACTCCTTTTAAGATGCATTAAAGGTAGAACCGAGGGTTCAAAGCTACGCGGTTCTCGGTCGCAGAATTCCCCCGCGGGACGATATCCAGGAAGAAACGCGGAAAGTCCGGCGGAAATGTCGCAGCCGCGGCCGAGGAACAAGGAAAACAAAGTTACGCGAAGTTTCGCGCCCTTTGAGCCAGCGCGGAACTTGTTCATTGCATCGCGCAACGAGGGATCCGCGACGGTCTTGAAATATAAAAACGATTCGGGAGGCGAGGCAGCGCGCCGCGTTTGTTCCAGCGTCGCGACCCTGGGGAACCGTCTTTACTCCGGTCATAGTTCAAGCTTAACCGCGCTGCTTCCGGAAGTCAAGCTTTCTTTGAGAACGATGAGTTTAATTTGCGTGCTCGACGTGTCGCGACGAGTTCTCCAGTGCAATTGTTGTAAGTTTTTACCGGTTTGTACGGTTCGTTGCACGGAACTTGGCACTTGCGACGTGATAAGGTGGAAAGAGTTGTTGCATTGTGATGGTGGAACTGGTCCGATTTACGTCGTGTTTGGACTCATTTTAATCGGTAGAATCTCAACAATCCATTAGCACTGCGTTCGAGGACGTAAGATGGAAATTAATGATTACTCAATTATCAATAATAATTGAACTAACTTAATTCGATTCAATCATACTTCCCTAAACGTAATGCCGGTGGATTGCCGCGATCGTGCTGAGTAAAACAAGCTCGAACACGACGGGAATCGGACTAGTTTCACAATTCAACGTAATTAACGAAACTAAAGGCTGGTTTCCATGAATCGATGAAAATAAACCGATTCCCACCGTGTTTGGACTCATTTTAACCAGCGCGATCTCGCCAACCCATTGCCACTACACTCAAGAACCCCCTATCAAACCACCCACAATCAAAATTTCATGACTCATTCACCAACGCTCCAACGATCTCTCACTCCATCCTCATTCCTCCTCAAATCCTCAACAGACTCGAAAAGACATCATCCGAGGACAACACTTGATTCCGATTTTTATTCCCGCGATAAAGAGGATTGCAAATTAGTAGGAGGAACGAAATATGATAGCCCCCTCGATAGCTGACGCGATGAAATTTCCGCCGCACGAAAATGGAACCGCAAACGAATAAACAACGGGCCGCGGCGGTTCGACGCCCGCGAAAATCCCGACCAGCTTGCCCCGCGGAGCCGTCGTTACGGCCGTGATTTATGGCCGCTCGATCATGGAACTTTTAGGTGGCGATAACCGTTCGGTCACAGCCGAGTGTCGTCATTCGAACGGTTATAAAATTTCGGCCGCGCGACGTCGTTCGGATGCCCGTGTAAAATCCGACGGGAGCCGCGCTCTACGTGACCGCATCACGCGCAGATGTAAAAATATTATTGCTACTTGCGCCGCGAACTATGTAACGCGTATAAATAAAACGAAGGGAGCCGGCCCTGCGCCGGTTTAGTAGTCATGAGATTCAACGAGATCCAGATGGTTTTTCAAACTTTTCGAATACGGTCTTATAAAGGAGTTGGCGGTTGAGGGTGATGTATTTGGGATGGTGGTGATGGCTGTGTCTACTTGGTTGATGGTTGGATTAACATAGTGTATTGGCTTGTTGATTTTATTCTGTGATTGAAAGGGAGTGAGATTAAGTGTTGGTTAAGTGTAGTTACCATTTTTGGAATTTGATAAAGTATAGGAGTTGTTTTTGTTGAGTAAACCATTGTTACCATTTTGTTTTGAAACTTGGCAAATCAGAATAATTATTTTATTTTGGAATTTGATGAACTATAGTTACCATTTTGCTTTAAAACTTGGCAAACCATAGTTGCCATTTTGTTTTAGAACTCAGTAAACCATAGTTACCATTTTGTTTTAAATCACAGTAAACCATAGTTAACATTTTCCTTTGAAATTCGATAAACTATAGTTACCATTTTGCTTCAAAACTCGACAAACCAGAATAATTATTTTATTTCAGAATTCGATGATCCATAATTACCATTTTGCTTTAAAACTTGGCAAACTACAGTCACAATTTTCTTTTAAAATTTAGTAAACCATAGTTACCATTTTGCTTTAGAACTTAGTAAACCATAGTTACCATTTTGCTTTAGAACTTAGTAAACCATAGTTACCATTTTGCTTCAAAACTTGACAAACCATAGTTACAATTTTCCTTTAAAACTTAGTAAACCATAGTTACCATTCTATTTTAAATCACAGTAAAGCAGTTTCAATTTTCCTCTGAAATTTGATAAACCATAGTAATTATTTTCCTTCAGTAAACCATACTAACTACTGTCCTTTAAAACTCAGTAAACCATAGTTACCATTTTGTTTTAAATCTCAATAAACCAAAATTACCATTTTGCTTCAAAACTCGACAAACCAGAATAATTATGTTCTTTTATAATTCAATAAAATAGTTACCATTTTGTTTCAAAACTCACTAAACCATAGTTACCATTTTGTTTCAGAACTCAGTAAACCATAGTTACCATTTTCCTTTAAAACTCCTCAAACCATAGTTCCAATTTTCCTCGAACTCTCAGTAAACCACAGTAACCACTTTCCTTTGAAACCCAGCAAACCATACTAATAATTCCCTTTAAATCTCAGCAAACCACAGTTACCATTCTCCACTTGTCTGAAACAATCCGGACTGCTCGGAATATTCTTTACCGGCGAGATACCTCCGTGCAAACCGCGATCGAGTGATGCTCCAGAAACTGTGTCAATGAAATCCTTATCAGTGTTCACGATATCCGCGACGGTACTTTCGTTTTCTTTGATATTCCACGAATATCTAATTCCCCGATACGTTTCTCCTTTCTCCCGTGAATACACGTCGAGTCGTCGACTCTGAATCGAGCTATTTTTACTTTTATGAGCCATTGTTTCGAACACGGTATACAGTTTTAGTTAAATTGGACCGAACGCTATGTAAATATTGTATTCGGTGCTCGAACACCTTCGAGCGAAATGGTAACTATGGTTTACTGAGGTTTAAGGCAAAATGGTAACTATGGTTTACTGAGGTTTAAGGCAAAATGGTAACTATGGTTTAGTGAACTTTAAGGCAAAATGGTAACTATGGTTTAGTGAGGTTTAAAACAAAATGGTAACTATGGTTTACTGAGTTTTGAAGCAAAATGGTAACACTAAAAAACACTCAAATGAATTAGCAAGAAACATTTAGAACACTGAAATGAATTATTAAAAAATGGTAAAATAATTTAAATTAGCAAAAAACATTTAGAACACTCAAACAAATCATTAAAAAATGGTAAAATCAATCAAATTAATTACCAAAAATCATTTAGAACACTCAAACGAATGATTAAAAAGTGGTAAAATCATTTAAGTTAATTAGCAAAAAACATTTGGAACACTCAAACGAATTAAAATTAATTAGCAAAATAAATTACAAACGAAGGTACCGAATAATTCTCTAAATCACTGTAAAATCATGAAATCATGAAATCAGCTCTCTGAGTAACGAAGCAATGCCATTTAATTTACAGATTACGAGATCTATGAAACTATTCGAATGAACACAAAGGCAGGATAAATATATTGCATATTACGCGTATTAAATTGCGGTTCACGGCACGACAGGTCCGCAGATATTGGTTTGGACGTATTTGACTGCATTTCCCTGAGTGACAGTTATTAACAGTGCCCGTAATTCGTACGTTCATTTAAACGCCGCGCCCTAATCCATCAGAAAAACTTTTTGTTTATGAAGTTGTGTTAACGTGTTATTCTTTGGGTTTCTTCAGGGAGAATTTTGAAAGTTTTTATTATAGTGTTATTTAATTAGTTGTGTACAGTAGAATTTAGTTGTGTTGGAATTTTTTCGAAGAATTTGAATGATGTTGCTGTTTAATTGGTAGTGTTGGGATTTTTTAAAAAATTTTATTGATGTTGCAATTCAATTAATAACGTTGAAATTTGTCTAAGAATTTTAATAATGTTGCAATTTAATTATTAGTGTTGAAATCTTTCAACAAATTTTAGTGACGTTGCAATTTAATTAATAACGTTGGAATTTTTCTAAGAATTTTAATGATGTGACAATTTAATTAGTAGTGTTGGAATTTTTCAAAGAATTTTAATAACGTTGCAATTTAATTAGCAGCATTGAAATTTTTAAAAGAATTTAATAATATTATAGTTTAATTAATACTGTTGAAATTCTTCAAAAAATTTTAACAACATTACATCTTAATTAGCAGTGTTGGAATTTTCCAAAAGTTGTAATAAAGTAATTCAATTAGTAATGTTGCAATTTTTCCAAAAAAAAGTTCAATGATATTCTGAAATATTATTGCAGTATTTATTTTATGAACATTAAGAACCTCGTTAAATAGTTGATTGCAAGTGGTTCAATAAGTGGCTGAATTTCTGTGTGGTCATGTGTTTTGGATATTCCATTCTGTTAATTTGCACAATTATAATTACATGTTGCACATTTCGCGTGAATCCTTATTGTTATTCTATACATGGTCTAACTAATATATACAACTAATATTAATTTCACAGGTCATCTGAAATTGCCTGTTATGCTATACTATGTAATTGCATCAGAAATTAACGAGATTCAAATTGTAACGTATCATATTCACATTATAATACTGTTCAATATAATACATTTGATATTAATTAGAAAAAAGTCGTTGACCTAAATAAACTGTGTTGTTGCTGCAGTATATTATGTTGCATAACAATTATAATAATATGTAATATTCATAACGTAACATAATATTAACATTTATAACAATTATTGATATACGATCTTTTAGATTTAACAAATGTGAGTAATTGTAGTTTTGAAAATTATTAATTACAAAAATATTGATTGTCAACCTGCATAAACTATGATGTTGCTGTACTATTAACATTTATAACAATTATTGCTGTATAAACTTTTAGATTTGACAAATGTTTATAGTTATTGTTCTGCAAATTATTAATTACAAAAATATTCATTGTCAAATTGGATAAACTTTGATCTTGCTGTTTTATGTTATGTTGCATAACATTTATAATAATATGTAATATTCATAAAAATGTATAATATTCATAACGTAACATAATATTAACATTTATAACAATTATTGATATATGAACTTCTAGATTTAACAAATGTGAGTAATTATAGTTTTGAAAATTATTAATTATAAAAATATTCATTGTCAACCTGCATAAGCAATAATGTTACTATATTAAATTATGCTATATAACAGCAATTGTTTATCAATTTTTGAATTTAATTTAATTTTAAATTTAATTTTAATTTCATTTAATTTCATTTAATTTCATTTTCATTTAATTTAATATAATTTAATTCTGAATTTTGAATTTTGAATTTTGAATTTAATTTTAAACATTACTAATTATAAAGAAATTCATTGTCAACCTGCTAAATAAACTTTTAGATTTAACACATATTCATAGTTATAATTTTGAAAATTATTAATTATAAAAATATTCATTATCAACCTGCATAAACTGTGTTACTATATTAAATTATGTTATATAACAGCAACTGTTTATAAATTTTTGAATTTAATACGTGACCATAATTATAATTTTCAACATTAATCACAAAAAATTTATTTTCAATAAACTATGTTACTATACTACTGCATAAACCATATCATTACATTAAATTATATTATATAACACCAACTATTGCCATATAAACTTTTATATTCAACAAATATTTAAATAAATATTAAATTTATTTATATTATTTATTATTATTATTATTATTAAATAATAAATTAAATAATCAAACGTCAATTCCTGTTGAAAATAACCAAAACCATGAGCTCTAAACATTTCTATCCCATTTTACAAATATTCAAATTTATTCTAAACAAATAAAACTGAAAGAAGTTCAACTATCAATCAAACTGTCAAACTAACAAAATAAACGTCGATTTTCAACGAACAAAAAGTTGAAAATTAAATGTTGACTTCAATTCTATTTTATCAAGTACGTTCGCAAAGAAAATTGCGTGTCAAGGAGTTTTGCAATGGAAAATAATTTGTTTGCAACTCGGGAACGATGAGGTAAGAGAAATTATGAACGTCTGTACAGCGAATCATGTAAATGTTCGTGTTTACATTATAAATTCCATTTCGCTGTCTCAGCGTTGCTCCACTTCGTTCCTTCGCCACGAGACAGCGAATTGACAGCCGATAAAAACGAAGACGAATTAGTTTCTCTTTATTCAACATTGCTATCACTGTTTCCTATCGAGAATCTTATTTGCCATTGGGAATTTACGTGACATCAGTGTTTATCGATGTTTCAGAGTAAAGATGATTAATATCATCTGCGAAGCAACATTTATAAACGTTGATTTTAACAAATTCAATGCTCGCAGAAGTTGAATCAACATGTTAGTTCACAGTTGGCTTGTGAAACTAAGAATAAAGATAATTAATATCATCTACGAACCAACGTTTATAGTTTTACAAGTCAAATTTGTTTTAATTCATTTTGTGGATAAAATTAGTAAAGTCTCCTACATTCTTAAATGTAGTTCAAATGGACTTCTGGAATTGTGCTGATTAAAATAAGCCCAAACACGACGGAGATCGGATCAGTTTCACGGATTTCGTGTAATTGACGAAACTAAGGGTGCGTTTCCATGAACGAACGAAACTAAACCGATTCCTCCCATGTTTGGGCTCATTTTGATCAGCAGAATCTCAGCAATCCACTGCTACTATATTCAAGAAGTTCCGATCAAACTTCCCACAATCAAAATTTCATGTCTCATTCACACTTAACAATCGTGCGTGAAGACGCACTCACCTGTCCGTAATTGTCGAACCCGTGTGTCGCGGCGACATCGGCTGCAGCCTCCTTCCCGTCCGGCACGTGGACCGCAAATTGATTGGTGTAGATCGGCGTGGGCCGCGGGCGTGGCTCCGATTTCACGAGGACACCGATCAGCAACGCGACGCACAGCGCGCTCGCTCGCGCGATCATCTCGTCGACGGCGGGTCGCGCGGGGGCTGCTGGGACTCGACGCGGTCGCGAAGGGCACGAAGGGGCGAGGAGGATTCGTTGACGCGACGGGGCGAGACAGATCGCGACGTAAACTAGACCACCGGAGGATCGCGGCGCGGCACGCGGATTCTCATTTAATTCCTGTGCACCATCGCCGCGGACGTGCTGAACGCATCAAGGAGGGTCGGGGGGGGGGGCGACCGGCGCGATAAAATGTTTGGAAACCGACGCGGGGATGTCCCGGCCACTGGGCTCTCGCACTGCTCGCCTTATCTGAAACAGAGGAAGGGACGACGTTAGTTGTTTGCTTCTGTGGGGAATGGAGATTGCGATAGGAGGCTTTGCTTGGCGGTTTGTTTCCTTGTGGGTTTGTATAAGGTTGTGTAGGTTTTCATGGGTGTGGCGTCGTGTAGTATTTTTGTAGGTTTGTGGGAGGTTGTGTGTCTTTTTATAGTTTGATGTAGTTTTGTATAGTTCTGAATAGTTTTGTATAGTATTGCATAGTTTTTTTTGTATAGTTTTGTATAGTTGTATTTTGTTTTATATAGTGTTATATAATTCTGTATAGTTCTGTATAGTTTCATTTCATTTTATATAGTTTTGTATAGTTTTATATAACTTCATTTTATTTTATATAATTTTCTATAGTTTTCTATAGTTTCATTTTATTTTCTATAGTTTTCTATAGTTTCATTTTATTTTCTATAGTTTTCTATAGTTTCATTTTATTTTATATAGTTTTCTATAGTTTATTTTTATTTTATATAGTTCTATATAGTTTTATATAGCATTATATAGTTTCACATTACTTTATATAATTCTGTATAGTTCTGTATAGTTTCATTTTATTTTATATAGTTTTCTATAGTTTATTTTTATTTTATATAGTTCTATATAGTTTTATATAGCATTATATAGTTTCACATTACTTTATATAATTCTGTATAGTTCTGTATAGTTTCATTTCATTTTATATAGTTTTCTATAGTTTCATTTTATTTTATATACTTTTCTACAGTTTTATATAGTTTCATTTTATTTTATGTAGTTTTCTATAGTTTTCTATACTTTCATACAATCCCACACAATATTACACATAACTATATAACTTTACACATCCACAGTCTCACACAATCTCACACAACCTCAAACACGATTCCATACTTCTCCATAATTATACAACCTTACACACATCCAAATACTGTTATTCCATTCCAAATAATTGTACACCGCCGCACGTAATTTCCCATTCGACTAACAAAACGCTTATTATCTCGGCGAGGATTTCCTCGGTCCGCGGATGTCGCGGTAATAAGCTCTGACCTTCGGTTCCGCGTCTTGTGCAGTCGCGGTTGACGTAATTGCTCCAATTCGATTATCCTAGCTCGCTCGACCAGCAACTTTGTGTCCCAATGAGCGACAACCGGTTCCGAAGAATTTTTCAACGCGAACCTGAATCCCGTTCTGTGTGTACAATTATCGAGGCGAGGAAAGAAAATAATTAACGCATTGCTCGACGACCTTATAACGAAGAATTTTTAGTCTTGATTGCTGATTACGATAATTGTGACATTTTAGATGTAACAGAAAGAGAAAGTGAAATTACTAGTTGGAGTTGGAGGATTTGAAATGTTTGTTGTGTTTGTGGTGTTTGGAATCATTGGTTACTTGTGTTAATTATGTGATTGATTGGTTGTGTCAATTATTACTTGTAGAAATTATTGGTTGTTTTGTCAATTATATAATTGGTGGTTGTGTGAATTATTACTTGTTTCGGCAATTATATCATTGATTACTTGTATCAATTATTAATTGTATCAATTATTACCTGTTTTATCAATTATATAATTGATTGGTTGTATCAATTATTACTTGTTTCATCAATTATGTCATTGATTACTTATACCAATTATTACTTATTTTACCAACTACATCATTGATTAATTACTCGAATTATCGTTAAATTAGTTTCAAACAATATCACCTATATCTCGTCAGAAAATATCGAATATTTCTAGTGAAAAACTTTCGAGTGAAAAGGGTTAAAAAATATAAGTTACTAAAGTCGCGGTAGGAATAGTGTTAACCCTTATCACTCCACATGGTTTTATAATCTATCAGCAACTGCAACGAATTTTTATAGTATCCCTAAATTATAAGTAAATTAAATGCTATAACATTTCTTAGATCTTTCATTTTCCTTAGCAGAAAATTTGGATCTATGAAAAATCGAATAATTATAGGGTACTTTCCTTGATTATTAATATTTTATTCCTACTTTAGTTACATTAGTAGAATTTGAATATTTAACTGAAATAACTGATTCTGTTCTTATCTTATTACATTAGTGGTGACTTATTTCTTAAATCCAAGATCATTTCGATAATTCGAAATAGTAGAATTTGAATTTTTAATCAAAATCATTGATCCTGTTCTTATCTTCTTGTTACAGTAGTTTAACAGTGACTACTTTAAAGAATCTTTACTACATCTAATTACAAACTATTGAATAACATTTCTTCAATCTCTCATTTTCCTTAGCACAAAATTTGGATCTACAGAAAATCTAATAATTCTACGTTAGTTCCAAGATTCTAATATCATTCCGGCTACAACATTTGAGACAGAGTTCAAAAGGTTAATTCATATATGTTTCCTCGTTAATTACTTCGAAAGAACATCGTCTGCATCTCATCGGAGAATACTGAATATTGGTATTATTGTAAAGGGTTAAAGAATATAAGTTGCTAAAGTCGCAGTAGGAATAGTGTTAACCCTTATCACTCCATGTTTTCTAATCTATCAGTAACTGCAACGAATTTTTATAGTATCTCTAATGAAAATGAGAAATACAACATTTCTTCCTTTTATTTTCCTTAGCACAAAATTTGGATCTACAAAAAATCTAATAATTCTACGGTAGTTTCAAAATTCTAATATCATTCCTGCTGCAACATTCGAGACAGAGTTCAAAGGGTTAAACTTCACCAGCTTACGCTGACATCGCCGTTATCTCGTTAAACGCGAGAGCTCATTCAGCGGGCAGTATTGACAAACTCGATCGCGCGAGAACGCTTGCAATTGCGGCGGCCGCGATTCCTCGGGGCGATAACGCGAGGAACGAAGGAGCCCGAAGGTCTAAAAATATTACTCTTATCCGAGATTCACGGGAGCTCATCGTTGAATTATCAACACGACGCGCTGGATATTCGCCAACCGCACGCCGCGGAAAAAAGAGTCCGAACGGCGGCCGCTCTTTCTTTTGTTTCCGTTCAATTTCCTCGGGGAAACGATCGCCGGCGCATAACGCGAATCGATCACGCTGGCGCGGAGACAATTACTCGCGAAAATTTCGGCGCGCTTGTTTCATACGCGGAATTCGCGTCTTGCGAGCAGAGAGAGAGGATTCTTGAGGATCGTATCGAAACAGTAGCGTATTATATTAAATAAAGTAGAAGTATAGTTCAAGGTCATCGTCTGCGAAAGCAAAACGGAAGAATCGAGGATTGACCCTTTGCTCTGGAACTAGAATTTTATAATTAGAAACTATAAAATTATATATAGTACTGAACATTGTATAATACGTCAGTATGTGAAATATTGAAATAGAATATTTTCGTTCAATTTGTCAAATAGTTCTGTAATTAGAAAACACTGCCACATAGTTGGAAATTCATTTACTAATTGATCACTTCGGTATTTAAGTAACCAATGATATCATTGATAAAACAAGTAGTAATTGGTATAAGTAATCAATGATACAATTGATATAAAGAAATCAATGATATAATTGACACAAGTAATAAATGATACAATTGTTACAAGAAATCAATGATACAATCGATACAAGTGATCAATGATACAATCGACAAAACAAGTAATAATTGACATAAGCAATCAATCATATAATTGATACAAGTAACCAATCATATAATTGATAAAAACATGTAATAATTGATAAAACAACTAATCAACAATACAATCAACAAACCAAGTAACAACTAACACAAACGATCAATCATACAACCGATACAACTAACCAATCACACCCCTCCAAATTTCTCAATCTCTGTATCACCCACAGAGCCGGTAGGTGTTCAGGTCAGACACGTCTTATCGCGTTTTTTCTCGTCACGACGGACGCTCGTCGAGTCGCTCCTAACCGGGGCCTGTAATTAGAACAGAAATATCGTGCAGCTGTTCCTCGTGGCTCGTTTCACGCGACAAACGTCGCATGCTCCTCGCGTAATTACAATTGACTCGCCACGCGCTTTACTCCAATACTTCTCCCTTTCTCGCGAGAGAAGAAAAGAAAAAAGAAAAAAGCGAATTAGGCCGCAACGATTTTAGCGTAATTGCGGCCGGCTTTCGCGCGTTCGATCGGTACCGTTCCGGTTAAAAATATCTCGAATCGATGACACCGATATCGAGCGCGAGTCTGCGGTTCGCTAGCGATCGGATAGCGCGCCGGCCGACGCCGGTTGACGCAACTTTGGTAATTAACTCCTATTAACGTCGATCATTCGAACGATCATCGGCCGGGGCGTGCTCGCGTATTCTGTTACTAATTACTGTCTGCGTGCAGGCGAGTACAATGTTTCTGCAGACGGAATTCGGCCGATTTTTCGCGTTCGCTGGGTTGAAGGTTCGTCGGGTTAGTTTGGGTTCCAGGGGAGGGGAAGGGTGCGAGGTTGAGTTTTGTTCGGGATCGTTGGTTTAATGGTTATGTTAATTGAGTGTCGTTTGAAACGTGTTGTAATATATGTTGGTAAAAATTAGTTGGTTCACTGTATTTGTTATTTTAGTTTGTTTTTGTCTGTGAGGTTGGAGGGAAAAGGTTGCGAGGTTGAGCTTTGTTCGAGAAATAATTGTTTCAATGGTTGTGTTAATTGAGCGTCGTTTAAAACATGTTATAAGACAATATAGTTTGTTTTATTTTAGTCTATCATTGTTTAGTTTGATTTTAGTTTATTATTGTATAGTTAGCTTTAGTTTATTATTGTTTTTGTCTGCGAGGTCGAAGAGGAAAGATTGTGAATTTGAGCATTGTTCGTGGAATAATTGTTTTCATGGTAATGTTAATTGGGTGTCGAAGGAAATGTGTTGTAAGACAATTTAGTTTGTTTTATTTTAGTCTGTCATTGTTTAGTTTGATTTAGTTTATTATTGTTTGGTTTACTTTAGTTTATAATTGTTTTTGTCTGCGAGGTTGGAGGAAAAGGTTTTCGTGAGTTTGAACATTGTTCGTGGAATACCATTAAAACAATTAATGTTAATTGAGTGTCGTTTGAAATGTATATAACTTGTGAACTAAAAGAGATCGATGAGTCTACGTATAAACAAACGTTATTGAGAATGACATCCTCGACGACATATTTCAGTGTCATTGAAGTTAACGAGGAAGTCGCTCATACATTTACCAAATTTATGTATATATTCACCGCACATTTATTATCCTGAAAGTAGCTTTCATTTCATTGATATAAATTAATCGATGCAAGCAATCAATTATATAATTGATACAAGTAATAATTGATATAATTGGTACAGTAAGTAGTAATTGATATAAGTGATCAATGATATAATTGATAAAACAAGTAACAACTGATACAAGTATCCAATGATATAATTGATAAAACAAGTAACAATTGATACAAGTATCCAATGATATAATTGATACAAGTAATCAATGATATAATTGATAAAACAAGTAACAATTGATACAAGTATCCAATGGCATAATTGATAAAACAAGTAACAATTGATACAAGAAATCAATGATATAATTGACACAAGCAATCAATGATATTATATAACAACAACACCGTTGGAATTCGTATACCTAATTAAAATAAATTGCACAAAATAAATCGCACAAAAAAACAATTGCATAGAAGAGAATTGCACAAAAACAGGTTCGACTGTCCATCTAGATTCGCGGAATCGATGGCCGCGCGACGGACAGTATCTTCGGATCGCATCTTTCGGCTTCTAGCTCGCGAGCCGGCTCTTAACCTTTGACCGAGCGATACGCAACGTCTGTTTACGATGCTCCCGCACGCTTAAGCGCGACCTTTTATTATTATTGACGAGATACTTGACACTAGGACGACGCGCCAGACGAAATGACCGGTTCCGAGGTTAAAAATGACTTCCGAGATACGTTTAAAATGAAATCATTTTATTTTTATGGAAGCCGTTCATTGTAATCAAATTCAAAAATTATTATTACTTAATAATATTTTATACTCAAAAATTATTATTACTTAATAATATTTTATACTCAAAAATTATTATTACTTAATAATATTTTATACTCAAAAATTATTATTACTTAATAATATTTTATACTCAACAATTATTATTACTTAATATTTCAAATTCTAAAGTTCTTCTCACTCAATTATATTTCAAATTCAAAAATTCTTCTTACTAACAATATCGAAAACAACATAATAATATAATCCACTTGATCACAATTAAATTAAAAAATTATTCTCACCTAATAATATTTCAAACTCAAAAATTCTCACCTAACAATATTCCAAACTCAACAATTCTCCCCTAATAATATTTCAATGCAAAATGAAATGAATCAACGAGATGCCACAATATTGTATTCTTGTCACCTCTTGTCTCACTCACCCTTTCTAGAACATTCTTTCATTATGCATTAACTTCACATATATTTCGAATATTCTACATTCATAGAAAACGAATATTATTAACATAAAAATCAATATAATCTAGAATATTCCAATGCTTCGAACATTCATTCCAAACGCGTTCACACACATCACTCATCAATATATCTATTCGCACACTCAAATACATCCATTCCCACAACATCACTGACATTCCATCAGAAAATAGCGAGTATTTGTTAAATATTCTAAAATATTCTCGAGCGCAAAGGGTTAAACTCCGCGTCTCGCGAAATATATTCTACGAAGACGACGTGTCATTCATCTATTACATTCATCAGTCATCAATATATCTATTCGCACGCTCAAATACATCCATTCCCACAATATTAATATGTGACTCGAAAGTTACACGGGCCTACAGTTAACTCCGCGCTCCGCTTAACTTTAACTTTCGCTCGTTTCGCGGTAACTATCGACAATAGGACCGGTATCGGCTTCGGTTCGCCGGGGACTCGCAGCTGCTTGCCGAACTTCGCTCGGTTCGATAGTTCATCGAAATTAGATCATCGTCCTGTAACTGTTTTCTCCGGATTCTGCCGACGAGAGAGACGAAATCCTGACCGATTCCCGGTCGATCGTTCGGCGACGCGTCGGTGACTGTTCTTCGTTGACCCGCTTGCCGAGGATTTTGTTAGGTAACCGTATCGGGCGGCCATGAGAAATGGGACGCTCGGCTGCCTCGCCGCGGATAATTAGACGATCTCGTGTTTAGATTACTTTGTCGTTTAACAATCGTTTCGAGTGAGTTACTTGCTGCACGCAGATTTCGAGATATTTGATATTTTCCTATGAAACTAATGAGAAAACATTCTTAAATTAAGAAACAAAGCTGTTTTATAGAAATATTTCATATATCGATACATGATTGGAATAATTAGGTGATCTCTGAAGTTTAGATAACTTTGTCGCTTAACAATCGTTTCGAGTGACTTACTTGCTGCATGCAGATTTCGAGATATTTGATATTTTTCTATGAAACTGATGAGAAAATATTCCTAAATTAAGAAACAAAGCTGTTTTACGAGCTTTCAGACGTAGACGACATTATTTGGGATGAATTAATGAGAAATACGTTAATTGAGGAACAAAGCTGTTTTATAGAAATGTTTCACATGTCGCATGAAACATTCGATATTTTCGTATGAGACATTATTTTGGACGAACTAATGAGAAACCATGTAAATTAAGAAACAAAGCTTGATAAACGAAGTTTTAGAAACCTTTGCTATATCGATGCATGGCTCGAATAATTAGACGATCTCGTGTTTAGATTACTTTGTCGTTTAACAATCGTTTCGAGTGAGTTACTTACTGTAGGAAGATGGCGAGATTAACTTAAACTTTTGCACTCGGGAGATTTTTGTTAGAAATGTTTGAGATTTTCGTATGAAACTAATGAAAAAACATACGTGGATTAAGGAATAAAGGTGTAAATACGTCAATTAAGAAACAAAGCTGTTTTATAGAAATATTTCATGTATCGATGCATGACTAGAATAATTAGACGATCTCGTGTTTAGATAACTGTGTCGCTTAACACTAAAACTACCGAGCAGTTCAAATGACTTTTTAAAATTTCGCTATAGAAACTCCAAGAGTGCATTATGCTATTTCTTGAATGATTTCTCAGAGAAATATTTATTATTACCGCGAGAAATGATTAATCAAAGCAACGATTAAAATGTTATTGCTTTTGTTTCTATTGCCCAAATTTTAAACGAAAGAAACTCTTAGAAATGCAATATGAAATAATG
The DNA here is from genome assembly GCF_051020985.1 of Nomia melanderi. NCBI lineage: Eukaryota > Metazoa > Arthropoda > Insecta > Hymenoptera > Halictidae > Nomia > Nomia melanderi. The sequence goes on along the minus strand of NC_134999.1, from coordinate 23,828,936 downwards.
AAAAAATTTCAGTGGAAAGTTCAAATGTCACTGAGAGTCAAGGTTAATACTGAATGACAAATAATGAATGAATGAAGTATGAAGAACATCCGCGAGTGCAATTAATATTTCGAGATCCTTAGCCAAGGAACACGGTGCTTTTGATCACCGTTCAACGTCTCCGCGATATCGCCTTGAGGAATTGCTCGTCGCGTTAATTTCTTAAGTACCCAACTAACTGGGGACGGTTTACGTAAATATTATTCAGTTTACCCGGAGTTTTTCTAGCTCAAACAATGGAATATTGAACTTTAAAAAGAGATTCAACAGTAAAGACTCGTTGAGAGTCCGTCACTGACTCCGAAGTGATCTAAAACGATTTTATTCATTTTTTTTGTATATTATATAGATGTTATTACTATATATTATTTCCTTAACAATTTATTTTCAACGTTTTAATAACAAAGTAAGTGCTTTCGTCATCTGTTATCTATCTCGAAGTGATTTTCAACGATTTTATTTATTTTCTTCATTTATTATTATTATTATTATTATTATTGTTGTTATTGTTATTGTTATTGTTATTATATATTATATATTATTTTCTTAATATATTTTCATTTGTACGTTAATGTATTTTCAACATTTTAATAACAAAGTAAACGCTTTCGTCGTTGAAATATATAAACAACTGATACAAAGTTAAAATGAACAAAATGTTTCAACATTCAACATATCAATAATTATTTCCATTTATCTCACAAATATAAATACACAAACAACCGATACAAAATTAAAATAACCAAAATAATTCAACATTCATCGTGTCAATAATTATTCCCATTAATCTTATAAATATGAATATATAAACAACTGATATAAAATTAAAATAACCAAAATGAATTGAAATATATAAACCAAGATAAGTTAAAATAAACAAATGAATTGCAATATATAAACTAAGTTATATTATTATTTCAATTTATTTGTTTAAGTTATATTAAACAAATAAATTGAAATATATAAACTAATATAATTTAAAATAACCAAAATAATTAAACATTCAACGTATCAATAATTCCCATTTATCTCACAAATATAAATATACAAACAACCGATATAAAATTAGAATATCCAAAATATATTGAAATATGTAATCTAATATAATTTAAAACAAACAAAATGATTCAACATTCAACGTGTCAAGAATTATTCCCATTTATCTCACAAATATAAATACACAAACAACCGATAAAAAATTAAAATAGCCAAAAAGATTCAACATTGAACATTCCTATTTATCTCACGAAGGTCAAAACACATGGTAAAACGTTGTTGCCGGTGGCAGTCGACGTGTCAACATTGAAACGCTCGCTAACCGAACTACATACTTGTATCCATCGAATCACGTATGCGAGCAGCGACAACCGCAACGCTAGCTTCCACGTGATCGCCAAAAAAATTCCACTGTCCTGCGAAATTTCGATCCACCCTAATTTCCAGTCGACCGACGTCCAGCGAGCGCGGCGACGGAACAACCATGGGGTATCAATTCCGAGTTATGGTCATCGCCATTACGTGGTCGATACGGTCCCTGCAATTACCGCAAGATCGACCCGCGAATATTCAAATTTAACAGACGAAAGGAACTGAATGTTTCAGATGAACCGGGGAAAGAAATGAAATGCTGTGATGACTAATTGTTTTATTAGTTGTATTGATTGTTTGGTTATTTTGTTGGTTGTGTTGATTATTTAGTCATTTTATTGGATATATTGATTATTTAGTCATTTTATTGGATATATTAATTATTTAGTCATTTTATTGGATATATTGATTATTTAGTTATTTTATCAGTTGTATTGATTAGTTAGTTAGTAAAGAAATTGTAGTTTGTAAATACAAAATTATTTTTAAAGTAATATATTGATAATAGCAGAACAATATTGATTTTTGTTAAATTAATATAATTCTATATATAATTTCTAATATTTATTATAATATTTTTATAACATTCGTTGTAACATTTCTGCTATTTTATTTACATGCATAAATATTCTAAACCATCTAGAGTGACATTCCAAATTTCAAATTGCTCCTCTATATAACATATATATGTATAATTTTTAATATTATATTGTAATATTAAAACTCTGGTTTCCCTTCAAACCACGTATAAATCTTTCGCCTTTTACTAAAGATTTCCGTGGAGGGGAACAATTGATGAGTCTGAAGTAACAATTTTTTATTGTACCCAACAGAAGTTGGGTCTTTATTAATACTTGTCTAATATTTATTACAATATTTTTCTAACATTCATTACAATATTTCTGCTATGTCATTTACATACACAAACATTCTACCCTATCAAAACTAACATCCCAAATCCCAAATCCCCATACAAATCAAATGGCCCCTATGTAACATATATAATTTCTAATTTTTATAAATTATATTACAATATTTTCCTAACATTCGTTACAACATTCCCACTATGTCATTTACATACATAAACATTCTACGCCATCAAAACTAACATTCCAAATCCCATGAAAATCAAATGGCCCCTAACATCTACACAATGTCTAACATTCTATCCTAATATTATCCTAAATTATATTACAATATTTCCCCAAAATTCATCAACATTCCTATAAACACAGCCCATCAAAATCAACATCCCAAATCCCATAAAAATCAAATGGCCCCTACATAATATCTAGATAATTTTCAACATTCTATCCTAACACTTCCCTAAATTCATCACAATATTTCCAAAATTCAACATTCCCACAAAACCCCCTCAAAACCAACAGCCAAACCGAAATCCAAGCCCCCATCGAATCTACGCACTGGCGACAACCTGCACGTGAACGCTTGCCCAGCGTTTGCATCGTGCAACCGACTCAGCACAAGTCGAGTATTCCGAAAGTGAAAGAAAGGGATCAACGACCCGAGGCTCAAACAAACCCACACCAGACCCTACGTCCCGAAACTTCCAAAGAGAAAGTCACGGAAAACAAAGGCACGTCTAACCTCGAATCGCCACAACGAAATCGAACACATTCGAGACTTACCTCAGAGTTCCAATGTATCTCGTACGTCAACTGGCACGCACTAGGTATCAGTCCGCATGTTCCGGCACGAGGTCTCCGCAGCACGAACACGCACCCGCGCACAACGAGCTCAGAACCGACGCGAGCCGAATTGTCCGAACCACCACGGGCCGAGTGTAGCACCGCACTGACTGCTCTCACCGTTCACCAGGGCGATAAACAAACTCGTCGTCTCTCCCTCGCGGCACTGCGCTCCTTCTCTCGCGCCGGTGGCGCCCTCTGTCTGCGCGCGCCGACACCGACGACGCTTGAACGAGTCGTCCGTTTCGCTTCGTTCGACGAGCTCGCGCGCACCATCTCACTCGGGACTCATTCGACGGTGCTGCCGGCCCCCCCGCCGCTCGTCTGTCACCTGTTCTCGGTTTTCTGGCACTTCGCGGGAGACTTTTTGCTGGCCGAGGAAGAGGCAACGATGAGAGCGGTTTTCGAGTCAGCGAGGACGAATGTCACTTGCGGAGGCTGGCACTGGGACACTTTTGAGATGATTTCGGGAGGACAGCGCGCAGCGTGCGTCATGTTTTGACTCGGCGACGGACGGGACTGAGGGGGAGGTGGTCGTGCTGACATCTTTTGGCAGGATTGGGGTGGATGGTAATGGGGTTTTGGGGTTTGGGAGCTTGTGGATATGGAGGTTTGATGTTTTGAGGGGGATGATGGGAATGATTTTGTGGATTGAAGGAAAATTGATGGAAGATGATTTTGGATTCGTGGTTCAAAGTGAAATTGATGGGAAATGATTTTAAATAAGTAATTTGAAGCAAAATTGATGAAAGATGATTTTAAATTCATAATTTCAAGTAAAATTGATGGGAAGATGATTTTAATTTCATAATTTAAAATAAAATTGATGGGAATTGATTTTAAATTTGAAATTTTGAATGAAATTGATGGAAAATGTTCTTGAATTTATAATTTAAAATAAAATTGATGAAAAATGATTTTAAATAAATAATTTAAAATTCGTAAATCATTGTGTAATATATCAACAGATGGTACATTGAAATAAAATAATTCTATCACTGAATTTATACAAGATATTTTGTTATTTGTAAAAATTATCATTAATATTTCATTAAAAAATAATGAATATTTAATATTGTTTAGAATTTTGGAAAATTGTTAATGTTACTTATTTATATTGTTGAGTAGAAGTTGAGTTGGTGATTTATTGAGATAATAAGGATATGATAAAATTTTAAATTTTTAATAAAAATGATAGAAAATGATTTTAAATTAAAAATTAAAAATTCACTGTTAAATCTTTGTATAATGTATCAACAGATGGAAAATAAATAAAATAATTCTATCACTGAATTTATGCAAGATATTTTGTTAGCTGTAAAAAATATCATTGATATTTCATTAAAAAATAATAAATATTTCTTAACAAATATTCTCGAGTACAAACGATTAATGTTTATAATTTTGTGAATTAATATTTATATTAGGTTCCTATATTATCAACACAAGATGTCGCTTAATAACAATGTACTAAACACAAATTAGTTAAAAATAAAGTCATTGATTTTTGTTTTAATTAATACATTCCTTCCTGATCAGGTTAAAATTATTGTCCATAGATAAATTATATTTTCCAGGATAAATATTAAAAAAATATAAACTCTACTATCGTCGAATTCGTGTAATTCTCTACCTTGCCGCTACTGTTGATAGTTACGTGGCGGTAGTGTCTCTCTTCCATTTTGGTTTACGTCTTTTCCGCTACACTATCCATCATGGTGCGTATATTTTCATATTTCCTAGAAATAATCATCAAATATCTCAGCAATCCTTTGTTAACTTTTTAAACAAATGATATTTTAGTATAGCAATAAATATATTGGCGATAAAAATTGATATATTGTTTGTTTAAACATATCGTACACGCTCACTATGCGCAGACTTGCGTGTTGAGGTTATGTTATATTTTTATTGAGCATATCAATGTTGTATGAGAAATGAATTTAATTGGAAAATGGTTTGTACGTGTGAAAAATATTTTTACAGAGTCGCGTCAGGACAAAGACGGTCAAAAAGGCCGCGAAACTTATTATTGAGAAGTACTATACTCGATTGACTATGGACTTCCATACTAATAAAAGGATATGCGAGGAAATTGCTATTATTCCTAGCAAATCTTTGCGTAACAAAATCGCTGGGTACGTATTCTTTAACTGTGTGTTACTTCGGTTATACATGCGTTATTTTTAATTAGCGAAACAGGTTGAAGTAATGAAATAGTGTGGTATCGTAATGTTTTACCTAACAGAAGGTTAATAAACTGATAAACATAATGATTATGTGATGTAAACTAGTTTCATAATTTTCTTTAAACAATAATTCAGAAAATTATTGAACTATGTGGTCCAATATGATTTATTATTTCATGATTATATTGCGCATAGTTCAAAAGAAGGTCAATGAGAGGAGTGTGGATTTTTGCATCCTATTTGCATTCTCTTGGATGATGCTTGGAATTTTTATTACTATTGAATTTAAGTATTGAATATTTTAATAACAGAACTTTACAGTGTATCAAATCAAATAACTTCTTATGGTACAAATGGCAGTACAAATGACTCAAATATTAATATACAATATAAAGCAAATGTATTATGGAAATTCAGAGGGTTTTCTAATAAACTATAAATTATTTTGGATATTTATGATGGTACTAACAGTACATTAATTACATAAATGATTATGTTTTTCAAACATAGGTAAAATTTGTCATACTAATCAATCAACTAATGTATGATTTCTTTGTACTTCAACTAATGTTTAGTAACAGTAATAATATAAGCTAATTGAAAAAAATAATTTGCCTTAGGTTTCTAGTTCTAATTCTTCGTATTCTTATTTATCGAACAGATTTGTTACACATTTAATGAAGCGTCTGAGGCACAGTCAAGTCCGTGGCATTTCTATTAAATTGCAAGAAGAAGAGAGGGAACGCAGAGACAACTATGTTCCTGAAGTTTCTGCTCTGGAACACGACATCATCGAAGTCGACCCAGAAACGAAAGAAATGTTACAGATGCTTGGATTCAACAACATTCCTGGACTGCAACTCACACAATCTCAATTAGCACCTTACAGCAGGCGTTCTTAAACCTTTTTTCTTTATATTAAATAAGTCTGTTGGTGTTGCACTTTTTAATAAAAACTGCAAGCTGACATACTAAAACAATCACGTTCTACTTTAATAGACTACCATCTTTGTGTTTGTATTATTGTATTCATAGTATTGTATATCACTGTGGTAAGTATTGAACCGACTCAAACTATTCCATTTGCAATATGCTTGATCAAATTTTCAAGAAAATGTATAGATAGGTTAAAATCGATGTACGCGTGCGTGACAGTCGGCCGTTTTAATTGAACAAAACAGTTTTTCCTTTTATTCTACCTGTATAATTTATTTAAAGCTTAATAGTTCGTTACCCTGAAACCATTAGTGTCTTATTCCACAGGATAATATTTAATTAGTATAAACATTAAGAAACAAATGAAATGCCAATAAATCCATGATTTTCTCATCCCTTATTCAAAGGTAGATCTCTAATTCTTCCAAAGCAAAACGCTATATTTTCAAAAAATTCAATACATACCGTTTTCCCAAAAAATCCGAGTTACCCCCTTCAAAACAAATAAACAATGCTATCCCCCATATCAAATTTACCTTAAGGTCATGTCAGTGACGCTTCTGAATGAAAAACAATTGCAATATACAAGACAAATATAAAATGAAACTGTTTAATGATTCAACTAAGTTGTAACGCCAAATAATCATTTCTACTTTTTTTTTGCTACAAAAGAAAACGCTAGAACTACCGAGTATTTTATTATATTGTACTCAACTGATATAATCCCTCAAAAAACCATAAGAAAACATCATTCCCAGTTTCTCCATACATTGCCTATACTATTCAACCAAAACTATCCAAAATTCTAACATTCTTCAAAACCCCCAGAACCCAAAAACCATAAGGAAACATTCCCAGTTTCTCCATATATTGTCTATACTATTCGACCAAAACTATCCAAAATTCTAGCATTCTTCAAAATCCCCAGAACCCAAAAACCACAAGAAACCATTATTCCAAATTCTTCCAAACATTGCCCACACCATTCAACCAAAACTATTCAAAATTTTCTCTAATATTCTTCAAAACCCCCAGAACCCAAAAATCATAAGAAAACATTTCAAATTTCTGCATACACTGCCTATACCATTCAACCAAAATTATCCAAAATTCTCTCAACTATTCAATGCTTCAAACCCCCCAAAACCCAAAAACCATAAGAAACTACCATCCCAAATTCCTCCAAACATAGCCCACGCCATTCAACCAAAACCATCCAAAATCCTCCCCATCCAACGCTCCAAACCCCAAAGCCAGTACCCCAACACCCCAGTATTCCCTCAACCCTTGCACACCATTCGCAAAAATTTCCTTTGAAACATGAAAAATCCGCCACAGCTCGTTTGCATCGCTTCTCATCCCATCTCTCCTCGTCGCCCCGTTGAGCGCCCGCGCTGGCCGGGCCTGGCTGACTTGCTCAGAGGCTGCGCGACCTAACGCGCTCCAAGGCTAGGTAACCTAACCCGTCCTGAGCGTCGCGCTGCGACGCTCGGGAGGGACGGAGAGAGAGCGTCAGCCCGTGTAATCGCACGCCCGCGAATGTCGGGGCCTCGGCGGCAGGGAGGAGAGAGAGACCGCGTAGAACCGGCGAGTCAGTCGACTATTCGTGGTCCGTGACTCTGGAGGTAGAGCCCGACCACCGCAGAACCGAGCCCGACGCAGCTCGGTTGCGTTCGGTCGGCAGTCGGGGCCAGTCGGCCGCCTCGCTCGCCGCTGCTCTTTTCGGTCTGCTCGTTTCCCTCAGTCCGCCGTGGCTGCGCACCGAGATCAGTTGAGTTCTTGTGTTTCCGCCGGGGGGCCCGGGCTTCACCCTTATTCGCGCGCTATGTGACGGACGTCGCGGGGCACCGAGCGTACCCCGGGTTCTCCATCGTTCCCACCCTGTCCGGCTGTTCTTCGCTTGGCTCCCAAGGGTGGGAAGCGACACACACACAGACAGAGAGAGAGCGAGAGAGAGGGAGCACGTTGTAAACGCAGGCACGTACATACGCAGCCACTCGCCGACGAAGGGGCCACGAGGGCCCCGCGAGCCTGGAACATGGAGTGTCCGCATCTTGCCCAAAGCGTCCAATTCGGCGGCAGCGACGTAGAAGCGAGCTGCACCAAGGATCTGCCGTTCGTCTGTGCAGGTATGACCCGCGAGATCCTTTCTTCCTGACAGCCTTCTCTCTCTCTCTAAAGCCTCTCCAGGGTTCCTCGTTCCCTTCCCGAGGCCGTTCCTCTCGCGGCCTTGAGGCGTGCGTGCCGACCATTTCTATTCCCCTGCAAAAAGACCAGTGTATTCGGACGAACCTTCTATTTTCCCTGCGCGCTCCTCTAGGCGACGCTAGACTCGACGCTATGTATCGAACGCCATGCGATACTTGTCTCTTGGTACTCGCGAGTGTGGTGTCCGTTGTGCTACCAGTGTACCTGCACGTATATATATGTATTCAGTGTGTGTGTGCGTGCGTGTGTGTGTGTGCGTGTGTATGTGTATGTGTGGCTGTAAAAGTCGAAGCATAGTACGTGCGTGACGCCAGCGTGGACGTGTAGAGTCCACTCCTTGCCGCATACGTGTACCATGGGAGTCGGTGTCCGTCTCTCCGTGCTCCCTCCGCGGGGCGGCGTGCGCGTGTGCATCGTCCTGCTGCGAGTTCTCAGTATGCGCCGCGCGACCGTCATTGGAAAATCAATACCAGACAGCACTAATCAGCTGGCCCGAGATCTGTCATTAGTACTGGCCAGATAAACGTGCTCGAACCGTCCCAGTCTCCTTCTTCTTCTTCCATCCACTTCCGTCTCCTCCGGCCGAGGGACACCTCGCTCTCCTCTCGCTGGAAAATCAATGAGAGAGAACGTCTGGCTAGTTTTTCCCTTATTCCCGACGCTTTCTCCTCCTCCTCCTCCTCCTCCTCATCCCCCCCCCCTCCTACCCCCTCCCCGCCGCCGCCGCCTCCTCCGACGGGCTTTGTCCTTTCTCTTTGCACGGCCTCTACTATATTTACCCGAAATACGCAATACTTTTATTGCTTCCTTTTCGACCTCTCCGCCACTCGCGGACGCGGCTATTCTTCTCAGTCTTTTCGCTTTACGCTTGGACGCGATGCCGCATGGCAGACGGCCGGTTAACCCTTTCGAGGTGACTCGATTTCGGGTTGCAGGGAACTGCTGGTAGGTCTTCTGGAGGTTTGGTTGAAGGAGTTTGATGATGGTTCTTCCATTTTGGATGGTTTCAGTGTGGGGATTATTGTTTGAAACACTTCTAGGTGGAACCTGTAATTATTTTTTTGTTAGATCCAATTGAATGAGATTGAATTTGGATAGAAACTTTTGTAGAAACGAACCATTCTGGAAAATGATTGAATATCATGTTCCTTCCATTTTGGATGGTTTGATGGAATTGTGCTTCAATGTGGGAATTATTCTGTGTTTGAGACAGTCTTCTAGGAATCTGTAACTATAACTTCTTTTGTTAGATCCAATTGAATGAGATTAATGAATTTGAGTGGAAACTTTTGTAAAAAATGAACCGTGGTTCTGGAAAATGATTGACTGTCATGTTTCTTCCATTTTGGATGGTTTGATGGAATCGTGCTTCAATGTGGAAATTATTCTGTCTTAGTCTTCTAGGTAGAACCTGTAACTATGACTTTTTTCATTAGTTTCAATTGAACTGATTCAACTGATTTGAAAAACTCTGTTGTATTAAAGCAAGAAACGTATCTGATGGACTTCAAATAGTCCACTTGAAAACTTACTGAACAACAGAAAGGATAAACAAAAGCCAATACATTGCTAAGTGTTAGATCTCCCAATTTGAAATAGCTTCTTCCTCAATACATTCTCTCTTCAGTAAATATGAATTCTGAAAAACTTTCATTAAAGCAAAAAAAGATAAACAAAAGGCAAACCCCTCAATACCCTAAATATATGATGCCTCTTCAGTTTCAACACTAGAACTAGCATTTAATACAATTAATGTTCAATTCCTTTAAAAATAGTAACAATAGATTATTTCCAGTTTCTCCAGACATTCATTATACTACTCAAATGAAACTATCAAAATCATTTCAAATATCCAATGCTTCAAAGATAATAATTACTGACCAAAAAAATCAAAACCAGTCATTTCCTCTAATATAGTAGTAGTTCCAGTGTCAAAGAACATCATCTCTCTCATCAGCAAACAGAATTTCAAAAAAAGGTTAACTCTTTGCACTCGAGAGATGACTCAGTCACCACCTGATTTGAAGTAAAATCATAAAATTTTATATTTAACATTAAACCATGTACAATGTGTCAATGCGTGAATTACTGATACAAAAAAGCTTCATTTCTCTTCAAGTTAATTTTAAAAAATACCATAATATCAAATTTTATGATTTTACTTCAAATCAGGTGGTGACTGAGAGTCAAGGGTCACCACCTGATTTGAAGTAAAATCATAAAATTTGATATTTAACATTAAACCATGTACAATGTATCAATGCATGAATTATTAATACAAAAGAGCTTCATTTCTCTTCAACTTAATTTCAAAAAATATCTTCCTCCAATCAGAAACTGTCAATTGCTTCCACCAAAATGCTTCCCAGTGCAAAGGGTCAATCAGTCGCGAGAAGCGCAGAGTTACGTAAAGAAACGCAGAATCCTGGCCCTTCGCGGTCGCGAAACGCGTCCAAGGGGATCTCGGCCTCGAGGGGCGGGGTGGGGGCAGACGAATAGTCGCGGAGAGAGTCGTAGAGCATTTCAGAAGTGTACGGTGATGAGTCACACGGAGAGGATTTTATTCCTCGATGGACAGAGCGGAGTCCAGAGTTCGCCTCGCTCGCTCGCCTCGCTTATATCCAGAGATCAATTTAAATATCCCCGTCTGCCGAGAATTACCGGCCAGAGAAAAATCGTCCCTCGTGGGCTATAAAAGAACCCCATGCTCCACACCTTCCCTCTCCCCGCTGCTTCTTTCCTGCGCTGCAAGCTGGTCGGGCACGACGTAGCAAAATCGATAACGGCGTCGTTGCTAATCGGATGCCTCGCTGCGAGTGCCACGCTCCACGTTTTTCGCTTTCCTCGCGACTCGCGTCTTGACGTAGGTGTGGCGTCAACCTGACATCATCGACTCCTGCGGGAGCTAAGTTACATCCCTACATTGATCTTCAGATGATCCAGAATTTGCTTCTAGATAGATTCTCCAGCTCGATTTTTACAGATGCGTAGAATTTCAGATTCCGTTGCGAAATCGGTTGCTTCTCGGGTTACACTGAACCGATGCGTCGATTTTCAGTTTTCCTTGAGAATTCTGCAACTCTTTGGGAATGTGTTGATTGTTCAGTTTGCCTGGAATATGATCAATTAGCTCGAGTTGCTGGGTGATGTGTCTGAATGAAATATGCATGATACCGAGCCGATAGTGCGAGACATTTTGCGATCGATCGGCTGCGAAGGGGGTGTGTCGAACTGCCTTCCATCCATTCACCCTGGTTTTACGCACTCGCTCGAGGATTACGTAAGCGACGAGCCGAAAAGATGGTGCGCCATCGCGGAGGGGTGTTTTGCGATGCTTGCTGGTTGATGGAAATACGTTTGGAATGGTTGGTGTGTTGAATGCTGTGGGTCAGTGGTGACCCACAGGGGCGTTGAGTACTGTGGATCATTCTGTTGATGGTTGTTTGGAGTATAAATTATTTTAGTTATGATAGTAGAATGAAAAGTTACTGTTTATTCAGTAATGATGGTTGTTTGGAAGTATAAATTATTGTAGTCATAATAATAGTAGAATGAAAGTAATAGTAGAGTAAAGAATTACTGTTCATTCTGTAATGATGGTTGTTTGAAAGTATAAGTTACTGTAATTATAATAATAATAAAATGAAAGTAATAGTGTAATAAAAAATTACTGTAGTTCATTCAGTAATGATGGTTGTTTGAAAGTATGTTTATATGTATAATGTTACCTGATGCTGTGACATTCAGCTAGATCATGCAATAACAATAATTCAGTCGAATGATTTAATATATTTCTTCTATGTTGGATATTTTGCTAAAATCATGTATTCAATGTGTTAATTATTCCATGTTTAAGACAGTCTAAATTAGGCAACTGTCTAGAAGTAGAACCTATAACTACTTTCATTAGCATCAATTGAAAAACTTTGTTTTATAGTAAGAAATATATTTGATGAATTACAAATGATACTTGAAAACTTACTGAACAATGAAAGAAAACTGAAAATAAAAGGCAATTGCTAAGTGAACAGTGGGATCACCCCATTCGGTTGGCTAAGTGTTAAGCAACTCCCAAAGCATCCTTTTTCCCTTTCCATTGTGCATTTGAGATGAATTTGTTTATTAAGACCCTTGATGACTTGAGCAGCATTCGGGTCCCTGAGAATAAGGGTAGCATTAAATCAATTGTCTAATTTGCTTGGTATAAGGAATATTGTCTGATTGTTTAACATTCCCATTGAAATTAACATCGTTTTCCTTTTCCATTGTACCTGAGATGAATGCGTTTAACCCTAGAACTACCAGATTCCTTTTATAATTACTAAAGGTACAAATGCTTCTCTGAGAAATCGTTAAAGATTCTGTGCTACCTACACTGAAATCTTAATAAGAGAATTATGTTTCATAAGGAAACGTAGAGAAGTCAGTTTAACTGTTTGGTAGTTCTAGTATTAATAAGGCCCTTGAAACTGTGATGACTTAAGTATTCGGTCCCTGAGAATGAGGGTAGCATTAAATCAATTCTTGATACAAGGAATAGCTTGTCCGATGGTAACATTCCACAATGATTAACCTTCAGAACTTGCAGTACCTTGGTCATAGTTGAACTGTGATACCTATTGAATAATGAATTTTGTCAATAGTATGCGGCACTGAGAAGAGCACGTGGCTGTGTCTGTACTGTGGGGCAGTGCACTGTGGACGGTACGTCTCAGGCCACGCGTTGCAGCATCACGAGCAGGACAGTCAGCACTGCGTCTGCATAGACTGCGAGAACCTGGCAGTATTCTGGTAAACGACGCATTATCCACCGTCACTAAAATACAGGGAATATTGACAGGCCGTTTGGTTTCCAGTTACATGTGCGACGAGTACGTCGTGAACGATACGACGAACGGGCAGATCGAGAAAATCCGTCGTATCACATTCCGCAAGGACGAGCACAAGGAGAACGAGGAGAATTGGAACACGTCGCCATCTACCACGCCGTCGTCAAGGAGGGAGAACAGCGACAACGACAACGACGCGGACGCCCTGTGGAAAGCGGAAGTAGTCGTGAGGAACCTCCGGCCCAGGACAGCGCGGAAGAGGTTACATTCTCTGGACGGGACGAGTGGGGACAACCGGCCGGCGACCAAGCGTAGGAGTTCCAAGATAACCAAAGAGAAGAAGGTCGTCGGCCTAAGGAATCTCGGCAACACCTGCTTCATGAACGTCGTGCTCCAATCGTTCAACAATATCAGTCATTTCTGCGAGTACTTGACGCAGATGCCATGCCTAGAGGGTATACCCTTCGACGAGTCGCCGACACACAGGGGACGCATAGTGACACCTGGTCGGGCCAAGGAGCTGAGCATGAGCGATGCCCTGCTGGCCGAAGAGCTGAGGAAAGTTCTGCTAGGACTGAACCTCGGTGGCTCGAATGGCCAAGCAATCTCACCAGAATGTCTTTTCCTTGTTATATGGAAAGTCGTGCCAAGATTTCGGGGCTACCAGCAGCAAGACGCTCACGAGTTTCTCACATACATGTTGGACAGATTGCACACGGAACTGTTACAGTTGTTGCCCAGGCTGGGGCACGAGCCACTTGGTCTCCGTGGCAAGCAAAGCATCGTCACGGCTGTGTTCGGGGGCACACTGCTTAGCGTGGTAAGTGACCGTCACTCCCGGGGGAAATGGTGATATATATTTAATGTATGTTGCCGATTGCGTTTCGTTATTCTGACATGGAACGACGAGAGAAGTGTCTTTTTTCAAGTGATCATTCTGTTGGAAAGTCATTTTATTCATTTTCTTCTTGGGAGAAGCGCGGACGAATTATGGATCGCGTTTCCTCGCGCAGGTCCATTGCATGAACTGCCGAACAGATTCCAAGACGCACGAGCCCTTCCAGGATCTCTCATTGGACATACCGGACAGACTGCAAAGACGGACGAAAGAACAAGAAGAGGTTTGCAGTCTCACGTACAGTCTGACAAGATTCTTCAAAGTCGAGGAGTTGGCTGATAGCGAACTCTACTTTTGCGACAATTGCATGGGAAAGCAAAGGTCCACCAAGAGATTCTGGATACACAGGCTGCCTAATGTTAGCATCAGATTTATCAGTAGAAAGGGCTCGACCGTATTACCAGCACTGTTTGAATTACGCCTGACGATGGCACTCGGTTTCAGGTGTTGTGCCTTCACATTAAGAGATTTAGGTGGTGCAATTCTTACCGTTCGAAGGTGGACACGCAAGTGGACTTTCCCATGAAATCTCTCGACATGTCTGCATTCACTGTACGTGGTGTCAGCGGAACAAAACTGGGCAGTTCGAACAGTCATCTCTATGACTTGGCTGCCGTTATCGTGCATCACGGTTCGGGGTATGTTATTCTACCTTTCTCCTCAGTTAACGGGCCAGTGTCTGTGCGGTCCTGATGTTGTCATAACCTCTTAAACATAAATCTCACATTCTTAATGATCCTGTGACTCACGCAATGTTTATAATGTTACTCTATCTATCTAGAATTTGCTTAGTGTCCTTGCTAGTTGTAGTTGTCGTTTATTACATACTACAAGTACGGAGAATTGTAAGTAGGCCACAATTTAGAAACAATTCTGACGATCCTCTCATTCTTTCAGTGCTGGTACTGGACACTACACTGCCTTCGCTGTTCACGACGGACAATGGTTTCACTTTAACGACAGCTCGGTACGGCCAGCGACCACAGACGCAGTCGCCAAGTGTAAACCCTACATTTTGTTCTACGTGCGGAAAGAGTTCTCCATTCCACCCCCTTTGTGACGTTGTTTCCCCGGTCAGTCCCGTCCCGACGACACGAGCTTCGACGATGACGACGACGACGACAATGAGCGAACGAACAAGAAGTAACCGAATTTGACTATGGATCTGAATGGTGCATACAACAGTAAACGGCCAAACGAAGGAATCCCAGGATTCCTGATCCCGCGTTCAGGTTTCTAAAAGAGGAGGCAAAGATTCTCGCCCAAATTTCTACCATGGAGAACCATCGTTTCTATCATTAACCCTTTGCACTCTGAAATCCCCTTTCAGGGAACATTTTGAGCAACGTTGAATGCTATGAGTGCAAAGGGTTGGTAATTAACATTGTATAGAAGTCCTGTTGCATTCGAAAAGCTGTAATCTTATGGAGAAGTTCATTCAGACATTGCTCAACATCGTACAATAACTTGCCACACACTACAAGGGCGATTAGCACGATGCACGAGCGTGGCACTTAATAGTTCACTGCACCTTTGGTCGTTCAAGGCGAAACAACCCTTTATTGTTCGCAAATGGCGATAGGTTTCCTTTGAGAATTCCAATTTGTTTGTTTCATTCCTTACGTCACTGAAATTTCTGTGTAAATTCGACTGTTCAACACTTTAACTGCCAGATTGCTGAACGATTGCAATGGAAAACTTGATTTTGAGTAAGAATATTTAGTAACATAAGTAGCTAGGTTATAGTAATGACTGTGGTAATGTTAAATCAGTAATTATTTTCAATATCATTTGCCTTTGTTATTAACACGTTGAATGCCAAGCAATTTCACCCAGCAAAATTGGAATTATTGTTTTGCACGCTTACCAATGGGTCACTGGTGACCCCATGGCATTCAACGTGTCAACACTGGAACTACTGTTACAAATTTCTTTATAGAAACCATAAGTGTGCGTTTATTGAGATTTCAATTGAGCATTTCAATTTTGCTGTTACTGAATTAGTTCTGTTAACCCTTTGCACTACGAACATGTTCAATACTTTGATAATTCATTTCCACAACACTTTCAAGAACAATTTTGAAAAAGAAATAATAAATATTCATGGTTTTCAGTCTCTTAACACGTTCATGGACAGTAAAAATTGTAATGAGCTGTAGAAATAGAAAAAATGCAAATTCAGTTCTCCAAGAGTTAAAATGCATAATAATCTCAAAAAGTGAAGGTTGTGTAGAATTAAATTCATGAGAATGTGGCTTATTTCAATGTTATAGCATTGACGTCATCTTGCATCATAATGAAAATGAATGCTATAACATCCATGTCATTTTACATCACAATAAAAATAAATGCTATAGCATTCATATAGAACGTGTTAAAGTTTACAATTTTCTTATATAAAGCCAAACAGTGTCTTCAGATCTTGAGTCACCAATTGATTCGACACAACACAATTACAAAGCGCTATATACAATATTAAATTTCATATGATGCATCAGTATGCGAAGCATTTCTATAAAACAGCTCTATTCCTTAATTAACATATTTCTCATTTCAAATAATCTCACACAAAACTGTTGAATCTTTCTATTGAAAATCTTGCTTGCAAAGGGTTAAAGAACATTACCAAAACGTTAGAAATTCCCATGACAGTGTTACATAATATTAACACTAAAACTATCAAACAGTTAAATTGACTTTTTGAAATTCCTCTATGGAAACTCCAATGGTGCATCTACTGAAGCTTTAATTTGGATATTGCTAAATCAATTTTTCAAATGATTTCTCAGATCTATTATCTTCATAATTACAAAAAAACAAAATCAGGAATGGGTCATTCTCCTATGGTAGTTTTAGTATTAAATTTCATACAATACATCAATATGTGAAACATTTATAAAACAGCTCTGTTAATTTACTGTCAAATGCTTCCATTGAAAATCTTGCTTGCAAAGGCAAAGAACATTACCAAAATGTTAGAAATTCTGATGGCAGTGTTATACAATATTAAATTCCATACAATGCATCAATATGTGAAACATTTATACAACTTTGTTTCTCAATTCACTATCAAATGTTTCCATTGAAAATGTTGCTAAAAATCTATAAATTCCCATGGCAGTGTCATATATTAAATTTCCTACAATGCAATTTGTGAAACATTTACACAGCTTTGTTTCTTAATTCACTATCAAATGTTTCCATTGAAAATGTTGCTAAAAGTCTAGAAATTCTTGTGGCAGTCAAAATGTTAGGAATTCCCATGGCAGTGTCATAGAACATTAAATTCCATATAATGCAATTTGTGAAACATTTATACAGCTTTGTTTCTCAATTCACTATCAAATGTTTCCATTGAAAATGTTAAAAATCTATAAATTCCCATAGCAGTCACAGTGTTGCTCCACAGGAAGCCATCAGTCCTGAACACCATCCCTCCCCATGAACATGTAAGGGTATAAACCTTGGGCCGAGGTTCCTCTCCTTTTTTAGAAACCGAGGAAAAAAGAGTAACCAGAGGCGCATAGCGGAAACGCGTTGCCTTTAGCGTTGATTTTCTTTGTGCTCCTTCTCGCTGATGGCTGTTGACCACCTCCTTTCATCGAATCGAATGAACCTAACGCGTAAATGAACCTGTAACGCGTAACCTCGTTTAGTTTTAACGCGAAAACGACTGGTCTTCTCGGTAGATAGATTTTTCCTAGGCTTAGTGCGCATCGTTGTTTCGAGGGAGCTGGCGAACGAAACCATATAGGGCCAACCGATTCTGTTGCTCGAGGAGGAAATCGGAGGCGTGACCTTTGTTATCCTTGGATAATTGACACTTAGGCTACCGAATGGATCTCCTTCATTTTGCAATGTTCACTTTTGTAGTAGACTCTGTTTGTAGTCTTTTGTTTGGGAAGTACTGAAGTGGATAATAGTCCTATTTCTTGATAATCCTTGGATAATTAACACTTAGGCTACCGAATGGATCTCCTTTATTTTGCAATGTGTTCACTTTTGTAGTAGACTCTATTTGTAGTCTTTTGTTTGGGAAGTGTTGATGTGGATTATCCTATTTCAATATTTCTCAATTTGGGAGATCTCATTCACTTTGCAATGTGTTGCCTTTTATTCTGCTTCTTTTCTTTTGTCATTTAGGAAGTATTGAAGTGGATGATCCTATTTCAACATTTCTCAAATTGGGAGATCTCCTTCATTTAGCAATGTGTTGCCTTTTATTCTGTTTATAAAGAAAAGTATTTTGCCATTTTTTTTCAAATGGGAAGATCTTCCACTTTTCACTTAGCAATGTGTTGCTTTTTATTCTGTCTATAAAGAAGTCTTTTGTTCAGGAAGTATTGAAGTGGATAATTTTCACTTAGCAATGTGTTGCCTTTTATTCTGTTTATAAAGGAGTCTTTTGTTTAGGAAGTATTGAAGTGGATAATCCTATTTCAACATTTCCCAAATTGGGAGATCTCCACTTAGCAACATATTGCCTTTCATTCTATTTATAAAACGAAGTATTTTGTCATTTAGTAAATTTTGAAGAATAATAATCCTATCTCAATATTTCTCAAATTGGGAGATCTCCCATTGTTCACTTAGCAACATATTGCCTTTTATTCTATTAGATAAACTCTTCTTTTGTCATTTAGTAAATTTTGAAGTGGATAATAATCCTATTTTAATATTTTCCAAATTGGGAGATCTCCACTTAGCAACACATTGCCTTTCACTCTATTCACAAAGAAAAATATTTCATCATTTAGTAAGTCTTCAAGTAGACAACTTTCACTCAGCAACACATTGCCTTTCATTATTTCTTCCCTTCATCATTCACCAAATCTTGAACTATTCACAATTTAAACATTCTTATACAAACCAAACTAAATTCCTCAAATGACTTCATTCTCAGATAAAGGAGATTCCACCTATACCGATCTTCTATTTCCAAAAACCCCATAGAATTATCATCTTATTTGCCTATCAGTACAAAACCCAAAACTTTTAAAAATATCCCACATAACTCAAAAGAAAAATTTCAAACAAAACAAAATCTCATTTGCCTATCAGTACAAAAACCAAAACTTTCAAAAATATCCCACATACTCAAAAGAAGCAACATTTCAACACTAGGTTTACGAAACGCGTCAATTTGACTGTTATCGAACTTTACAGACATTATTTGCTAAGCGTTTCAATCGGTTTCCGTTGCTCCAATTACACGAACACGAATCCTGATCGTAGTTCTACATCTACAATTTCCAGAATTTAAATAAACAAATATCAACTTCCCAGGAACAATAAAATAAACTACAACAAATGTAAACCTAGTGTCAACCCTTTGTGGACGAAGATTCTTTGAAATATACAAGACCTTCAGACGAAGCTGAATTATACATCAAAAGCTTAATTAATATAAAAAGGAAATTTCGCGATGATCTCTTGCTCGAGTAATTAAATTCGTTTGCAACTTCTTCCAAATACGAAAATTTCATCTCGGAAACGTCTCAGTCCGCAAAGGGTTGAACATTTCGCTTGCCAAACGCTCATCGCGTAAATGGAGGGTCCATCGGTCGCCTAAGTGTTGAAGGGTGAAAACACGTACACGGATCATCAACATGTGCATGTCAAGTACACGTACGCGTGTATAATACGCATACAAAAGCATATTCTCATTTCCCACCGCCAACCCCCGTTGATCCGGCATTTTCCCCGCGGTTCTCGACGGCTCGACGACTCTTATGTGATTATTTAAAGACTTATTTTTTCTATAAACGATAATAACGATGATAAGTTAAAGAAGCGTAGCGGAGGAACGTTTTATTAAGGCGATAAACACACACAAAACACACATACATACATACACACAGACAAACACACACTCGATGGAACGCGCATCTTCGGCGAAAGACTCTCGTATGACGCTCCGTATGACAAATAAGGTAAATGAAAGAGAATGGTGGAAGTAAGCGCGTGCAGCACTATTACTGAGAATAAATGAGATATGTACGAACGACGTATAAATAAAGAACATGAACGATGAACCGCTCTTTGTTTGTCGCCGCTCCGTTGCACAGAGCAGAAACTGTAAAGCGTTACAGAAAAAGTCTTTCTTTCAAATGAAACACGTTTCTTATCCACCAAACGCGTTTCACGAATTCAACGAATGACTCGAGGTCACTCAAGGTCGAACTCGCAGGGAAACGAAGCGTGATCGTTTTATTTGTACACTGGTTCGCGCCTCCGAACGTTCACAGCAAAACGCTACGTGTGTCGATGTCGGCGTTACTCGGGCAATGTCGAAGTCGTTATCAATGAAACGAAAACGAACGTGTTCACGTGTCACCGTGCTCTTCTGCAAGATGGTCGGTTCACTTTCGTTACCGTTCGCGCTAAGATGAGAACGCGAAAGTCGGAACACGCGAGGCTCGCGCTGAGATGAACGTTGAAACGTTGAGCGAAGTTGGAGAACCGTTGAGAATTGTTGAGTGCGTCGAAGTGAGTGATCGTTTCGAACGCGTAAAATACAAACGAAACGATCGCACCTCTCCGTTTCCCTGCAAGTGACCTTGGATGACCTTGAGCCACAGGTCGTTGAATTTGTCTTGGAACGCACTGTTCGACGGTGGATGAGAAACGTGTCGTTCCGTGTGAAAGAAAGTCGACCTTCGCTTCAACTTGGAGCGTCCCGGAAGAATAATGGTCACGTGATGTCCTCGGTGTTGAACTTTCTGAAACAGTTTTGAGTATCAATGTTTTTGGAGATACGACTGTAACGCTTTATAGTTTCCACCCTGTATAACCGCCAAACATTCCCGATCCAATAAATATACTGTTGCGAATCTCTTGAAGAATTCATTCGACGTTGATACCGTTAACTGAATCTTGATTTATTTTGTTTTGTGTTGAAAGTGAATGAAATTAAGCCGAATGTCGGCAGTTTTGAGGTGAAACTTTCGTTTTAGAGCACTCTGCTGGGAACGAATGATTTAATTGGTGGAACGGTGAGAAATAAGTATAGTTTCCTTGTTCTCTGTGATTGGTAACATGCGAGATGAGGAATAAGACTGAAATGTCAATAAATTCTTATTTCCTATAATTCTTATAATTCTTATAATTTTTACAGCTATAATTCTTATAATTTTTATAGTTACAATTCTAATTTTTATAGTTATAATTTTTATAGCTATAATTCTGATCATTTTTATAGTTATAATTCTTATAATTCTTGTAATTTTCATAACTATAATTTTTCTAATTTTTATAATTATAATTCTTATAATTTTTGTAGTTATAAATCTTATAATTTTTATAGCTATAATTCTTATAATTTTTATAATTATAATTCTTGTAATTTTTACAGTTACAACTCTTATAATTCTTATAATTTGTATAGTTGTAATTCTCATAATTCTTATAATTCCCACAGTACCCACAATTCCTACAATCTCCATAATTCCTTCCCCAAAACAAAAATTCATCTACTCAACAGTTCCACCGTCAAACAATCAAAAACCCACATAAAACTCTCATTCCATTTTCGACTTCCACAAGAAACGCACCCGCCATTAAGTCGGCACCAATCTATATACAACACCGAGTGCCACTCCTACCGCGCCGGAAACCTCGATTTCCTCTTCACCGACAGCGCCCCAGAATGACTTATCCTCGACCGATGCCTGGACACAGGAATCATCATCCGATAGAACCTCAAACAAACACATCCCTTCTCATTCCTCTTCCTCTTCCTCTTTTCACTTTCACCAACACTTTCCCCTTTCCTCATCACACTCGACCTCTCCCGAGACTTCGCATTCTCAAAATCATTCACTTCCGGCAACACTCTGGACACTTCCTGTGCGCTTTTCACATAAAACACAGAGTAATCCTTCGACTTCCCTCCAATCATCCGTTCAACAGATAAATTATCATTCAACGCATCATTGCTCTCACTTTTTGCACATGGCCTCTCAATCGTTTTCTGTTCAACACATAAATTATCATTCAACAATGCATCGCTCTCACTTTTTGCAAATGGCGTCTCAATCCTCGAACAATCTCTTCCAAACTCTTTATCCAACTTCTCAGCGAAACTCCGATAATCATCAAACTCTTTCAAGAATGACTCCGAGCAGCTCTCCACGGAGTCCCGTCGGTAATCCCTGTTCTCGTACAGCACGTCCGCCATCTTGTCGGCGTCGCTCTTCCTGAGCCGCGCGGAGAATCTCCGCACGAACGCTCTCATTCCCGACTTTATTCCGCTCTCCTCGTGAGAGACGTAATCGATGACCTTCGCGTCATTGAAGCCTAATCTGATGATGCTGGGATGCAGCTCGAGTTTGTTCCTCTCCAAGGTACTCGCGATACTTTTTTCTGACATCGTAAACGGAAATCGGTCTTGACTTTTTCTTAATCGAGAATGACGCAAAGTTGACGAAGTGAAAGGAAACGGGGAATTCCCCTCGAATTTCTCTTTGAAAGTCGAAGCTTCGGATTGAATGCTTCGTGTTTGTTCCATGTAATGGCGGAACTGCTCGGCCGCCATCTTCTCGAGAGACACTCGCACTCGTGGATTCTTTGGGGATTCGAAGCGGCCGTCTCCAATTTGGTTTTTTAATGAATTTTGTTTGATGAATGTCGTGTTGGTGACTTTGCGAGTTGGTTGTGGAGAATTTTGATGATTGGGCATATCGAATGGTTTTTTGGTTAGCAAACTTGAATTGGTTCTTGATGGAGAGTCACCTGTTTCATAATTACTTGCGTAATTCGGTGAGTCACTTTCTGAACTGTCTGCATCATTATGCTGGTTTCTTAATGAATTTTGTCTGATATTTTCTGTCGTGTCGTTGATTTTGCGAGTAAGTTGTGGAGAATTCTGATGATTGGGCGTGGAATTGAATGGTTTTTTGGTTAGCAAACTTGAATTGGTTTCGTAATTGCTTGCGCAATTCACTGATTCGTTTTCTGAACTGCCTGCATCATTGTGCTGGTTGCTTAATGAATTTTGTCTGATATTTTCTGTCGTGTCGTTGACTTTTCGACTCTGTCGTGGAGAATTCTGATGATTGGGCGTATCGAATGGTTTTTTGGTTAGTAAATTTGATTCGGTTTCGTAATTACTTGCGTAATTCGGTGATTCGCTTTCTGAACTGTCTGCATCATCTTTTTGATTCAATGATGCAAATGCTTCGTTTTCAGTTCTTCCTGACTTAGAGTATTCAGAACTTTCGGATTTACTTAGGCTGCTTAGCAAATCATTGCACTCTGAATTTTCTTTTGACAGAGCTTTCTCTTTCGATGACAGACTTTCATCAGATGCGAGTTCTGTTTGAATCATTAAATTTAACTGGATGTCCTTAGATAACTTATGGGACACCCTGTAGGTATCCTCTGTTTGCAGAGACATTCTCGATAAGACTTCGATTAAATCGTCTGCGTCTAGATAGTTCCCTGAAGTTTTGTTTAAAGATGATCCTGAGGACGTCTCTTGTGAGGTCAGAGAGAGGTCAGGAATATCCAGATCATCTTGGAAATTCTGATTCCTGCTTTTAACAGACAAGTTGTCGTTGCTCCCCTTCTGTGAGGTCAGAGAAAGGTCAGGAATATTTAGATCATCTTGGAAACTTTGATTCTTGCTTTGGAAATTCTGGTTCTTGGTTTGGAAATTTTGATTCTTGCTTTGGAAACTTTGATTCTTGCTTTGGAAATTCTGATTCTTGCTTTGGAAATTTTGATTTTTGCTCTGGAAATTCTGATTCTTGCTTTTAACAGATAAGTTGTCGTTGATCCTCTTCTGCGAGGTCAGAGAGAGGTCAGGATCACTTAGATAATCTCCTTGGAAATTCTGATTCTTGCTTTTATCAAACAAGTTCTCGTTGCTTCTCTTCTGTGAGGTCAAAGAGAGATCAGAATGACTTAAATCATCTTGGAAATTCTGATTTTTGCTTTGGAAATTACGATTTTTGCTTTGGAAATTTTGATTCTTGCTTTTACCAGATAAACTGTCGTTGCTCCTCTTCTGCAAGGTCAGACAGAGGTCACGATTACTTAGATCATCTTGGAAATTCTGACCGTCATTTATAGCGAATGGTGCCTTATTTAGACGCCTCTTCGACAAACACTGTTTTCCAATGTAATCATTACTTAAATTGACACTGTCATTTGTCAAAACTGAGTCAAGATAGTCAACTGTCAAAGTGTTTTCGTAGTCGGAGCCTGGCTCGCTGCCAGAGCTGAGATTTTGTAGAATGACTCCTACTTTTGGTCTGTATCCACCGAATCTTGACGGAGGAATGCATAAACTCATTGGATGCAGTGGTTGCAAGTGACTAGGACTTCTCAGAGAGGAGGATAAATTCGAGATTTGGAATGAGCTTCTTTGTGTGTTAGGTGTTGATGGAGATCGCTGGGAATTGGACCTTGGAGTTTCGAGTGATATTTGTTTATTCGGTTTAGTTGTGGTATTAGCAGTTAATCTACAACTGTTAGTGTTTGGAGAATCTGAATCTGATTGGGTGGCTTCGACTGTTAATATTTGTTTATTCGGTTTCATTGTATTAGCATTTAATTTATAACTGTCAATGTTGTTTGGAGAATCTGAATCTAATTGGGTGGCTTCGACTGTTAATATTTGTTTATTCGGTTTCATTGTAATAGCATTTAATTTATAACTGTCAATGTTGTTTGGAGAATCTGTATCTGATTGGGTGGCTTCAACTGTTGATATTGGTTTATCTGATTTATTCATTTTATCAACATCTGATCTACCACTGCCATTTGGAGAATTAACATATACTTGAATGGCTTCAACTATTGATATTTGTTTATTCTCCCTATTCATCGTTTTATTAGCATTTAATCTACAATTGTCACTGTTTGGAGAATCTGTATCTGATTGGGTGGCTTCAACTGTTGATATTTGTTTATTTTCTCTAATCCTTGTTTTATCAACACCTGATCTACAGTTGCTACTGCCACTTGGAGAGTCAATGTATACTTGGATGGCTTCAACTGTTGATACTTGTTCATTCTCTCTATTCATCGTTTTATCGTCAACATTACTTAATCTACAATTGTCATCATCATCTAGTTTAAAATCAACATATGCTCCAATATCTTCAACCCTTGAAGATACTTCTTCATCCTCTCTATCCATCATTCCATCGTCAACACTACTTAATCTACAATTTCCACCATCATCTACCACAGAATCATACATTCGAATATCTTCAACCCTTGAAAATACTTGTTCGTCCTCTCTATTCATCGTTTCATCAACATCTAATTTACAATTGCCATCATTATCTAGCTTAAAATCAGCATATGCTTGAATATCTTCAACTGTTGAAAATACTTGTTCATCCACCCTATCCATCATTCCATCCTCAACACCACCTAATCCACAATTTCCCCCGCCATTTGCAGAATCACCAAACGTTCGAATAACAGCTAAACGAATCTTCGCTCGCCTCCGAATCCTCGCGTTGCTATACTTCGAAGCATCTGAAGACTCTGATAAGAAGTTCCGACAAGACTCTTCTGATAAGAAACTTTGACAAGACGCTTCCGATAAGAAGCTCTGACACTCTTCTAACTGTTCCTTCTCGTTCTCCTCTATCCTGTTCGTTCTACCGTAAAAATAGAGCTCTCTCTTTCTAGACAGACGTCGGCTGATGTCAATGGCGCGACTGGCCAATCGCTGAGTCCTGTTGGGAGACGGGAGATCCCGAAGTCGCTTCCTCAAGTCGGACGTGCAGCTACTTCCGGAGCTGCTTCCTGCAACTTCCTCCTCTTCGAGCCGGCGATCTGCGCCAGGGTTAGGTCTGTTTATTCGCGAAGCGATCGAAGCCGACGTTAGTTCTAAGTCACGTCTAGTTACTTCTGCGCTATGATCGATACTACTTTGTCATTAATGATTCATTAACTCCTTGCCCTATGATTTATCGACACAGCAACTTCATAGCTAATTATTGAAAACGGAGAAAAATTCTATGCATTTTCTATGTCTACTTTTGCCCTACAATAGAATCATTGATAGCAGAAGAATAATATCTAATTAGAATTCAAAGTAAATGAGTAATACTTATGTTTGTTAAATTCTATTTAAAATCTTCACTACGAGTTTCGCACGTTATTGTAAGGCAAGGGGTTAACTGTGGAATTTCGTTTGAAAAATCTCTCATTGAACACGCACTGAAATCAATTAGTAAAGTATACTCGTCGAAAGCCGAGCAAATGATCGATGATACATTCTAATGCGAAATTAAAGTTAGGTATACTCTATGTCAATCTTTCGTCTAATAGAATTTGAGGGTTTATTCCGTTATTGGAAAGTCAAGACAACTGATTTCAATTTCAGTTCAGAACGACCGCGTTTTCATTTCAGTTCAGAAACTTAATGACGCTTTTATATTTTCAGATAAAATTCTAAATAGTTTTTCCATTTCTAAGCATTTAATAACAATAATAAACGGTTAAAAGGAAGGCAGATAAATAAAGTTCATTCGATTCTAAGAACAGATAGTGTAACGACCCGCCATCTTGTCGCTTGCTCGATCGGTAACCCCTGCACACGAAATTTCAATATTTGTGTGCTATAAAAAATTATTTCATACTCATCAGTTGTCCCCTTCCACGGAAATATTTAATAAAAGGCCGTGTTAATAATTAATAGTATTATTAATAAATCTTTAGTAAAAAGTCGAAACCATATTTCACTTGAAATGTCCCTTGAAACTGGATTTTCGAGTGCAAAGAGTTGAATTTAAACATTAACATTGCATAAACATGAAGAATGATTGCTAGGAAAATGGTGGAAGGAATGATACTAATGAAAGTTAATTAGGATTAATTATTTCGTACCAGCGAGACAGGATAATGGTGTCTTTGATTGTTTTTCCTGAGTTTTGTCGTCGTCGGTTAACATATCCGAGCCATGGGTGATGATCTGATGATTTTCAATTCACTGGTGCTGTTGGAGGTTAGCTAATTGATCAGGTTGCTGTATTCGTAATTAACGTTGATAGCGAAACATAAGAATACGAGTGATATCGAATGATTTCAGTGAGAGTACTTGAGTTGAATGTGGATCGTGATTTTTGAAATTAGATTCATTTGAGATATATTGGTGTTGATTAATTAATTTCTGGGTTGTTTGAGGGTTTAAGTGTTGGTTATTTAGGGATTATTGATGGTTAATGTTATGGTAATTTTTTAAATAAAGATATTTATCGTATGTGGAAGAACAGTAATTTTTAATTGGTTTTATGGCAGTTATTAAATTTGGAAATGATAGTATAATGTAATGAGAAGGTTTTTAGGATAGTTTAAATAATTTTCTTAGATATGTGATAGTCTTTAGGATAGTTTAAATAATTTTCTTAGACATATGATAGTTATTTAAACTATTCTGAAAATTATCATATGTGTAAGAAAATTATTTAAACTATTCTGAAAACTATCATATGTCTAAGAAAATTATTTAAGAAAATATTCTCATTAAATGGTATTGTGATTTTCTAATTTAATGACTGTTGTGAAACTAAATTAGCATGTGAAATCTGATTAGCGAGAAAATTGTATTTCTATTGAATATAGAATATTTTATTTGTTAAGCTAATTTTTTAATAATGTTTTTAAATATTAATTTATTTTTAAATTAAAATGTGTTACTTCATTACCTACAGATTAATTATGTAATACTTTTTCTAATCACCAGGTGGATGATTATCACTTCCTAATTTAACAACTGTTGTAAAACCAAATTACTATTTAAAATATTTATATTTAATAAATATAATTAATATTTCATTCGTAGAAGTATATTTTCATTAAAGTTTTTGAATATTAATTTATGTTTAATGTGTTCTTTCATTACCTACAGATTAATTATAATTTCCTAATTTATCAATTGTTGTAAAACCAAATAAACATATAAAATATTTCTATTTAATAAATATACTTAATATTCCATTCATAAAAGTCACTTAACACTAATGTTTCTTTATTATTCATTATTTTTTATCATATTTCTTCATTGTCTACAGATTAATCATCTAATACCTTTTCCAAACACTAGATAGATCATTATTATTATAAGGTATTATCATTACCTAATTTACCAACTGCCATAAAATCAACATCCTATACAAAATATTTATATTCAATAAACATAATTAATATACCATTCTCAAAAGTAACATTCCACTAATGTTTCTTTATTATTAATCAATTTCCACCATAATTCCTTCATTACCCACAGACAATTTTTATTTTACCAATTGCCATAAACAAACATAAAATAAAGTCCCAAGACAAAAATACATTTCCATTAAATACATATTTCATTAAAAACTCACTTTCCACAAATCTTTCTAAATATTAACTAATTTTCACCATAATTCCTCCATTACTCACAGTCAAATCATTCTCAACCTCCTGTAACCATCAGATGGATCATTATCATTTCCTAATTTACCAACTGCCATAAAAAAAAACAAATTAGAACCCCATGCACAACAAAAACACATTTCCATTAAATACATATTCCATTCATAAAAGTATCTTTCCAGTAATGTGTCTTTATTATTAACCAATTTCCACCATAATTCCTCCATTACCCACAACCCACTCCAACCACCAGATGCCCCACCACTCCAAAAAATCCCAACAAAACCAATTCCCAAATACCCGAGCAAACCCTCCATTCACAATCCAACTTCCCCACAGAACAACGGTGGGAACTCGCGTGGCAATTACAGTGGAAAGTATCTGGTAAGAAGATCAGCCGAAGTCCGCGCATCAAAGCGCGATTTCCATAATGCAGCGGCCGCGAAAGCAACTGCGGACGCGCTTAACACGTCTATCTGATGCTTATGTTAATGGACGCATCGGTTAAAGGAACTAGCTAATGGCCGGCCAGTCACGGTGTTATCTTGATGGGCCGCGCGGCTACTCTCCGACTTTTGCGCACTATTTCTTTGTACACAAGCCTTCGCCCCTTATTGTTGCAAAAACAGCCAAGCGTCTGCAATCAAAGCGCAATCGCTTGACGATTTAGAATATTGTGGATTTCGTGCTGATGATGAGTTTTTTATGGTGTTATCTTTTGATTGGAATCTTTTGATTTGATTCTGGTTCGATATTTTCAAATTTGTGTTAGTATATAACAAGGCTTCACCCCTTACTGTTACAGAAAAACAGCTTCAAAGCCTAATAACTTTTTAAATAAGTTTTGCATCTGCAATCAAAGCATAATCACTTAATGATTGAAAATAGATTTCACCCTGCTGATGATTTCTTTTTAGGGAGAGCTTTTGGTTTGATTTTTTCAAATTTGTGTTAGTATATAACAAGGTTTCATCCCTTATTGTTATGCAAAACAGCTTCAAAGTAATAAACTTGACGATTGAAAATAGATTTCACTCTGCTCATGATTTTCTTTTTAGGGGGAGCTTTTGATTTGATTTTGGGAATTTGTGTTAGTATACAAGGCTTCGTTTGTTATTGTTATGTAAAACAGTTTCAAAGCATAATCATTTGACGATTGAAAATAGATTTCGTGTTGCAGATGAGTTTTTTCTGGTGTTAGAAGTTTTTGATTGGGAGCTTTTGATTTGGTTTTGAAAATTTGTGATAGTATATAACAAGGCTTCATCCCTTATTGTTACAGAAAAGCAGTTTCAAAGCCTAATAACTTGAAGAATATATTGAATATATTGATAAGAAATTAATAAATAAAGTAAATAGATTTTATGCTGCTGATGATTTTCTTTCTAGTTTATAAGCTATTGATTTGGTTTTTTCAAATTTGTGTCAGTATACGACAAGACTTCATCCCTTATTGTTATGCAAAAACAGCTTTTTATCTGCTATCAAAGAATAATCACTTGACGATTGAGAATATTGTAGATTTCGTGCTGTTGATGATATTTTTCTGGTGTTAGTTTTTGATTGGAAGCTTTTGGTTTGGTTTTGGAAATTTGTGTTAGTATACAAGCTGTTGTATAGAGATTATAAGAATTAAGCGTTTGAATTTATATTACTTTAACAAAGTAAATATAAAAACTATAAATAAAGTACTGCAGAGAATACACTGCGCCGTCGTTAAACGTTTGACTGCTAAATAAATGTCGTGGATATGGAAAAATGTGATTTGGTTATCCATGTAGATGACAAATATTTTTATTGCAAATATTACAATATATTTCAGTGTATTTACACAGTCAGAAAATTCTAATTGGCAATTTTGGCTCAACATAGCACTAAATAAATATTATAGATACACCAAAAGAAGTTATAGTTATTCAATTAGATGACAAGAAAGTTATAAAAGAACTACCTTTACTCAAATAAATCCCCTTCAATGTATTTCACAAAAAACCTACTAACAAAATAAAAAACTCAAATTCTCAATTTTGCCATGACACAACAGCACTAAACAAATGTAGATATACAGGAAAAATGTGATTGGTGTATGAAAATAAATAAATAAATAAGAATAAATGAATAAGATCTAATTAGATCAGAAATATTGTTATTACCACAACACAACAGCACCAAACAAATGTGTAATAATGTTGAATATCAAAGAACAACATTTACTCGAATAAATCTCCTTCAGTCTATATTTCAACAAGTATACTAAGAAACTTAGTTCTAATTTTCAACCTACCAATAAAGAACTCAATTATCCATCTATAGATATAGATAACATATATATATCTTCCATATCATGTAATAGACAAGCCCACTAAAATTCTTTGTTCCCAAAGGCATGCTGTATCAGTTATCATTACGAGAGCTCGCACGTATTTCGTCCAACGTCGGATCGGTTCGGTAGAATCGTAACTGAATCTCTTTTCTCGGAGGATCTCTTCTCGTCGGCTCCCTCAGTTAACCAACCTCTGACCAAGACATCGATTTATTCCTTGCAAAACAACAAGAAAATTCTAATTTTCAATTTGAGAATTGATTACACCTTCATCTATATCTAACCAATATTCCTCCTCTATTCCTCTATTTTCCATCTATTTCTCTTCTATTCCTCTTCTATTTTCCATCTATTCCTCATTTATTCCTCTTCTACTCCTCATATTTCCCACAGCATCAAACCCAAGAAACACAGTCCTCCATGATCAATACCATATCATCCACAAGCCACTAAAATTCTTTGTTCCCAAAGGCATCCAGTATCGCTTATCATTACGAGCTCGCACATATTTCGTCCAACGTCGGATCGGTTCCATAGAATCCTAACCGCATCTCTTCTCGTTCGCTCCCTTATTTAACCAACCCCTAACCAAACCAATTTATTCCTTGCAAAACAACAAGGAAATTCTAATTCTCAATTTTTTTACAACACAACAGCACATCCCAACCAACCATTCCCATCAAAACCAATAAAAAATCCAACATCCCCATAAGACCTCCATTTATTCCTTGCAAAACAACAAGAATTCTCAATTTTCCCACAGCTTCAATCTCTCTCAAACAACCTATTAATGAAAAACTCAAATTGTCAATTTTCCCACAACACAACAGCACATCCCATCTTCCCATCAAAACCAATTAAAAAACCTACCACTAAAAAACTCAGATTCTCATATTTCTCAATGTTGCCACAACATCCCCATCAACACACCTACACCAACATTCTCCAACATTTTCCATCCCTATCTCCCACAGTATCAAACCCAAGAAATATTCTCCCAATGCCCATGATCGATATCATGGCGTAACATAACCAAGCCACTAAAATTTTTTGTTCCCAAAGGCATCCAGTATCGCTTATCATTACTCTCGCACGTATTCCGTTCGACGTCGGATCGGTTCCATAGAATCCTAACTGAATCTTTTCCCTCGGAGGATCCCTCACCTAACCAATCCCTAACCAACCCCTAACCAACCCCTAACCAACCCCTAACCAAACCGACTTATTTCTTAAAAAACAACAAAAATTCTCAATTTTTGCCACAGCTTCAATCTATGTCTAAAAAAACTTATAAACAAAGCTCAAATTCTCAATTTCGCCACAGCACAATAGCACACCCCCAACCATTTTCATCAAAACCAATTAAAAATCCAACAGCCCCATACCTAACCAACATTCCTCCTCCATTCCTCAGCATCAAACCCAAGAAATACTTCTCTCTTCTCGTTGACTCCCTCACCTAACCAACCCCTAACTAAACCGATTTATTAATTGTAATTCTCAATTTTCCCACGACATAACAGCATATTCCCATCTTCCCATCGAAACCAATAAAAAAATCAACTTCCCATCAAAACCAACATCCCCGTCCATATCTAACCAATATTCCTCCTCTATTTCTCACCGCCAAACCCAAGAAACACGGTCCGCCATGATCAATACCATATCACCCACAAGCCACTAAAATTCTTTGTTCCCAAAGGCATCCAGTATCGCTTATCATTACTCTCGCACGTATTCCGTCCGACGTCGGATCGGTTCCATAGAATCCTAACTGAATCTCTTCCCTCGGAGGATCCCTCCTTCTTCGTCGTTCCCTTCTCCCCACCCTTCCCTCGCCAACTCTCTCCCTCTCCCTCTCGCCGGCCCCACCCGTCCCTTCGGGCAACCAATCCTGAGTAAAGTTTGTTACACAACTCGGGGAACTTTCGAAAATGGTCTGCCTCCGCCAAGTAAGCTGTTCTTAGCTCCCTCGTTAGCCAGACTTTCCTCTTCGCGGCGGGAGCGGAGCCTCCTCTCTCTCTCGCCAGCGACCGCGCCGGACAGGGTGTGCGAGAGGCTAACAGTGTTCCCGCCGCGGAAGATAGTTCCGAGTGGTTTCGTCGATTTCAGGGTAATGGGATGCCTCGACTCGCTTTATCTTGCGATTAGCGCTGTGTGAGATTCGAGGGAGGGATGGGAGCTGGTGATGAGGTTTTTATGGTTTGTTTGATTGATGGAGAATTGGAGGATTGGGGTATTTGTTGGAATTTTTTAGAATTTGTCAGAATTTTCTAGAATTTATTACAGTTTGTTCCAATTTGGTCCAATTTGTTCGAATTTGTTTATCATGCAAACGAAATAGTTTCATTTGAATATTAGAATGAATGTCAGAAGAAGCTGGGAATAGTCTAGTTACAATTTTTATAAACATTAGATATTTAGATATTTTTTATAGATATTTTATAGATATTTTATAGATATTTAATATTTAGATATTTTTACAGAGATTAGATATTTTTTAATGTTTCGTTTGTTCCTTTTGATGGGGAATTAAGGAATTTGAGGTGGAGTATTCGTTGGTAGGGTTGTATTTGTTTCTTTTGCATTTGTTGAGGTTTGTTAAAATTTGTTTGTATTTGTAATGCAAAATAAATAGTTTCATTTGAATAGTATGTAATGAATATCTGAAGAAACTGAGAATAGTCTATTGTAACAATTTTTATAGGGATTATATATTAGCATGTGTGAGGGTGGTTTGGAATTGATGAATTATCTTCTGTTGAGGTTGTTTTTGGATAGTTGACTCTCTGCACTTAGAATTTCTTTTGTATTTGTCGCAATTTGTTAGAATTTGTTAGAATTTGTTTGCATTTATCATGTAAAATGAATAGTTTCATTTGAATATTACAATGAATGTCTGAAAATACTGGAAATATATCTAAAATGTCACAATTTTAGAATTATAAGTTTTTCATACTTGCTTCAATATTATAAGCTCAACTCAAGATATCTCATTTCTTAACAAAACACCTGATCTCCCTGTTATAAGAATTCAAATCACAAAAATTCTAAACCCACATTAATCACACCTAAAATATCACAACACCAATTCAACATAGACAATCTACTCACAAAGAATTCGCAAAAGTACAAACGCCACAACGCCTCCAATTCAACATAGACAATTTACTCACAAAGAAAGATAAAGTTAAAGCTACTTCCTCTATCATATAGATCACATCTGAATTCACAAAAATTCAAGCATGTCATCACAAAATATTAAAAGTCACAAAAATTCAAACACTAATAAGTTGGCAACTAAATTAACCAACTAGGAATATTCATATCATTCAAAAATCACATTAATCACACCTAAAATATCACAACTCCAATTCAACACAGACAATCTACTGACAAAGAAAGCCAAAGTGAAATCTATTACAGCACCATGGGCGTCAAGATCTGTATCCCATTAATTCTCGATAGAGATACTGCATTCGATCCACCTACCTCCACAACATCCAACGTATCTCTTCAACTATTGCCTAGTATCTTAGAAAACCTGTCTAACGTCGGGTTCACTTCCGTCAGCGACCACAACTCTACCACGTCATTTCGAAAGACGTTTCTCCTCGGGCGAGTCGAATATGAAATGAATACTTTGAGATATTTGTTGGAGAATTTTATTTCCAGCAGGTTCGATCGACGGAAAAGTAGAATGTGAAACGAAAATTCGTGGAGATCGTCGATTGATATTTTGAGCAACCATAACTCTCCACTCTACCACGTCATTTTGAAAAATACTTCATCTGAGGCACAGAAAAGTGGAATGTGAACCAAAAATTCGTCGGCTATACGGTGGATATTTTGAGATATTTGTTATAGAATGTTAACATTGATATTTTCAGATATATGTCTGAGAATGTTAATCCCCAGCGACACATTCAATCAACAGAAAAGTAGAATGCGAACCAAAAATTCGTCGAGATCGTCGATTGATAGTTTGAGATATTTGTTATAGAATATTAACATTGATATTTTGTGGCATTCTTATAGAATATTAAAATTGATATTCCCAGACATTTGTTATAGAATGCTATCCTCTTTCAATCCACAAAAAAATTCAATATGAACTAAAAACTCGTTGGAGAACGTTAAGATTGATATTTTGAGATAGTTGTTAAAATTGATATTCCCAGACATTTGTTATATTACGCTATCCCCAGCGGCATCTGATTTCCACGGTCTCCCGTCGGCGACTCGCCCGGTCGCATCGATATTGACCAGTATAGCCGGCCGTGTAGCACACAGGTCGAAACAACATGGCCGCGGGTGGATCTCCATAACGAGCCTGGTGACTTGCACATTCGACCCAGAACGCATTAGCCGTATTTGCATTTAATTGCCGGTTGTTTGTTTGACGTCCGCGCGACCGACGGAATTAGGAGCGCTGGGGAACCGACTGCAGCCGCATCCTGCGTTCTGTGATCTGCATCGGCTCAAGGCGGGAATGTGCCTCGCGATTCCGCTTCTCTCTTTTACGGCTGAAAGCTTTCAGGTTCGCGCGCCGAGTGTTCCGCTGATTGGGACTGAGTGCGTTCCGATAGCGGAGGGGGGACGCTGGAATTCGGTTTTTGGATGGTCTTTGTTTGTTGAGAAGGCGTTTTGATAGTTTGGAATTAAATGTGGCGAGTAGTTGAGAATTAATGGAAATAATAACTCGAATTGAGATTTTTTAGGGAATGGGAGGTTATGTTTGTTGAAAGAAGGCACTTGATAGTTTGTAATGAAAGTGCATCATGTATTTGCGAATGAATGGTTATGTTTGTTGAGAGAAGGCATTTGATACTTTGGAATTGACTGCATCATGTATTTGCGAATGAATGGAAATATTCAGTCGAATTGAGATTTTTTGAAGGAAATGGGAGGTCATGTTTGTTGAAAGAAGGCATTTGACACATTGCAATTGACTGCATCATGTAATATAGTTGTCAGAGCATGGGAATATTAAGTTGAATTGGAATATTTTGGAGAAAATGTAGGGTTATATTTGTTGAGGGAAGGCACTCGACACTTTGGAATGAAGTGTATCATGTAATACTTGTGGAAGCATGGAATTGAAATTTTTTGGAGAATAACGTCGAAGAAAAATCTGTAGAAATGTATAAAAATCTATAAAAATGCATAAAAATCCATAGAAATCTATGCAAATCTAAATAAATCTATAAAAATCTCTAAAGAGATTCTTTAGAGATTTGTATAGATACTATATATCCTCTGTATAGAATCTAAAAATCTATAAAGATCCATATAAATCCATAAAAACCCATAAAGATCCATAGAAATCCATAAAAAACCATACAAAACTATAAAAATCTCTAAAAATCTATGCAAATCTATAAAAACCCATACAAATCTATAGAAACATAGGAAAATCGAGAACAATCTAGGAAAATCTATTATAATCTATAAAAATCTATAAAAATCCATACAAATCTTCGCAAATCCAAACAAATCCTTAAAAATCCACAAAAATCCAAATAAACCTCCAAAAACCTCTCGAAAAACCTCTAAAAATCCCTCCTAATCTCAAAAAATCCATAAAAACACACACAAATCTCAAAAAATCCCTAAAAACCTCCGCAAACCTCAAAAAATTCTTAAAAATCCACAGAAATCTAAAAAAATTAACGAAACCCATAAAAATCTGAAAAAACAGGCGCGCAGAGGCCGTCGGCATCCGCACCGGTAAATCGGCGAATCGGTCTCGATTTCCACTTGGGTTTCGATTTTTCAATAATACGTCTGCTAGCCGGCGCGATGGAGCAATGAGGCTCAGTCTCCCCCGGGATTTCCGAGATGGCTTCTTCTCCCGGCTCCCGTAATCGAGTCCTCGCCATAAAGAAGACGGGGGCGGCCCGCGCGGCTGCTCGCGCGCGCGCGCTTGCACGCGTGCGCGGATACATGATTCCATACATCCCTCAAATCCCGCAGACTGTGTATAACCCGTAATCCGCTGGTCTATTCTGCACGATACGCCGCGGCTTCGTGTATCCTGACCCGGTAATATACGTGCGCGGTCCATAATGTGGATCGACGTACGCCGCGGTTTCCAACCTGCAGCCGCTCCCGGGGGAGACTGTTGCTGGCTCGTTCCAATTTTCTATCGAGAATTAATGTTTGTTGCATCGTATCTTCGGAAATATCCTTTGGATTGTTACAGAAGATATACTATGAAGTAATGTTTGATTTGTAATAGTTATTTGTTATTTGGAATGTGACTATTATTGCCGGTCGTTGAAATTTTCTATCGAGAATTAATGTTTGTTGCATCATATCTTCGGAAGTATCCTTTGGATTTTTATAGTAGAAATTCTGTGAAGCAATGTTTATTTTTTAGGCGAAGTTAATATTATTTGAAACATGTGTATTATTGCCAGGGTGGCCATTGAAATTTTCAATCAAGAATCAATGTTTAATATATAATAGATAGATAGATAGATAGAAATATACTTCGGATTGTAACAGTATAAATTCTGAGAAGTAATGTTTGATTTGTTATGAAGTTATTATTGTTTAAAGCGTGACTATACTTATATCTACTATAAAATAGAGAGGCGCAGCTTCTGGAGGAAGACTATTGCCAGGCCGTTGAAATTTTCAATGAAGAATTAATGTTTATTGTATAATAGATAGATAGAAGTATACTTTAGATTGCGAGGTAACAGTAAAATTTTTGTGAGGTAATGTTTGATTTGCAATGAAGTTATTATTGTTTAAAGCGTGTCTATATCATTGTATCCATTAAAAGATAGAGAAGCACGGATTATTGCCAGGGCAGGCGTCGAAATTTTGAATGAAAAATTAATGTTTATAGCGTAATAGATAGAAATAAATAAACTTTAGATTGTGAGATAGCAGTAGAAATTCTGTGAAGTAATGTTTGTTTTGTTATGAGGTTGTTATTTGAAACGCATCTATATTATTAGATCTACACATTAACCCCTTGTCTTATCATTTATTTCTTAACTACGATCGATACAATTACTTTATCATCATAATTTAGTTCTCTCCTAATAAATTATTAACGATAAACTATTCTATGTCCATGTTTACTCCAAAAGTTAATGATTGGTAATAGTTCAGACTGAGTTTAACATCTTCGAATGAGATCAACAATATATTTCACGAAACCAACACGAACAATGCAATTTCATTTCAATATTTCAATTTGTTTGCAATATTTATATATTTATTCTAACATTTCTCAAACTAACACACCACACAAACCATAATAAGAATTAAATTCTATACTTTCACCAAATCAAATAACTACAAGTCAGCTCTCAAGCTACAAAACAAAAAACAAATAATTTTTAAACGAACCTGCACGATTAAAAAATGTTAAACTCAATTTGTTTTTGATTTGTAGCTTTTTAACCTTTGTGCTCGTCAGGTAACTTGCACTTAGCATTTGATTTTACGAGGTAAAAATATGGAATAAATATATAAATATTGTAAATAAATTGAAATATTGAACACAAACTATAATATCAATTAAATTTCATACTTTCACCAAATAAAATCAAATGCTAACAAGTCACCTCTCAAGCACAAAGATAAAAAAACTACAAAAATCAGAAACAAATAACTTTTAAACAAACCTGCAAACCTGTTGTTTAGAAAATATTGAAATAAAATTCAGTTTAACATTTCTCAAACTGACATATCAAACAAACCACAATATCAAACATCAAATTCCACACTCTCACCAAATAAAATCAAATAATAACTACAAGTCAACTCTCAAGCTACAAAAATCAAAAAGAAACAATTTTTAAACAAACCTGCACATGTCCCTCCACGGTATCCGCCCCTGGACTAGTCCATACAGCCCTGAGCATCTTTCATGGTAACTGGTTACACACGGATATTCGACGGTACGCGTTAACCCATAAAAAGGAAGACCCTGGCCCGAGTCTGTCGTCGCACAGGTTTACCCTGCCGATCGCGCGGATCCAATAGGACAGATTCAATGTCCTGGGGGACCGTGCCTTTATCCCGTTGATCTTGTAAGACGAAATTGTAATATCCTCGCTTCTAAAGCCTGCGACCTGCGACACTTCTGCCTGCTCGGATCTTCTGTGTTGTTCGAGGCAGTCCGCGGATTCAATCAATTTGATGTCGTTTATTAAGTGGCTGTTGCTTCTTGTTATTTTTGGGGGGTGGTTTTTAGTTTGATTCTGAGTTAGAACAAATGAGAAGGCAAATTGTAATATTCTGTTGTTTCAGGCAATCGATGAATTCAATCAATTTGTTGTGGTTTATTAAGTGGCTGGAGTTTCTTGTTATTTTTGAGGATTTTGGGGGTTGGTGTTTAGTTTTTGGATAGATTGACTCTAACATAGAACAAATGAGAAGTGAAATTGTAATATTCTTGATTCTATTCGAGGCAATCGATGGATTGAATTAATTTGATGTGGTTTAAGTGGTTATTGATGCTTCTTGTGGTTTTTTTTTTAGGATTTTGGGGGTTGGTTTTTAGTTGTTGGATGGATTGACTCTGATCTGAAACAAAAGAAAAATGAAATTGTAATAATTTTGATTTTAAAGGTTGTTCAATCAGTTCGATGTGGTTTAAGTGGCTATTGTTGCTTCTTATCGTTATTTTTGGGGATTTTGGGAGTTGGCTTTTATGGTGGTTTTTGAATTAAAACTGTTTGTAACTTGAATTAAAAAATCTAGATTGATTTTTCAATTGTGATCAAAACAAGGAATGAACAAAAAGAAAATTCCTCGTCATTCCAACTCGATCATCAACGCATTAAAAATGTCACAAAACGTTCCTCGAACAGAAATGTCACAATTAGCTTCCAGTTTCAAGTAAATTTGACGCAACCCTTCCAATTGATTTTTCAACTGTGCAATCATCAACATATTAAAAATTTCACAAAACTATAGAGACGTTCTTTCAACAGAAATGTCACAATTAGCTAGCAGTTTTAATTAAGATTAATTTTTCAACCGTGATCAAACTAAAGAATTAACAAAAATAAAATTCCTCGTCATTCCAAATCAATCACCAACGCATCAAAAATGTCCCAAAACGTCCCAATAGAAACGCGACAATTAGCTACCACTCTCAATCAACTTCTCCCCTCGAGCAATACATAATTCGCGCCACCGATCTGTAAAGACTCGTTCACGGTGTAATTTGCTTAAATAAACGCGTGCCACACATTTGAGCGTAACAGCACGTGGCAGGGACAATGCGGAAATCTTGATCCTCCGATCGAGCGTCATTCGTCAAGGTACGGCGCCCTACGAATCATCGCGGAGATCTCGCATTAAGGCGTCACGTGGCTGGATGGATGTTTCGTGACATATGTGTTCATAGATACCGGTATGTATGTGTGTGTGTGTGTTGGTGGGATACACGTGGTTATCAACCGGTCTCGATCTTGGCGAACAACATTCGCTGCGCGAGTGTGGAGCATTAATTTGATGGTCGCTTTTAATAGGTGGATCTGTTTCTATCGTATCTTTCCATCGTTTCTTGGGTTTCGGTGGATGTAAACATGTTTGAAGGGGTTTTGTTTTGTAATGAAATTCAGTAATCTGTGTTTTATTTATGTATCAGTGTAAGTAAACATATTGACAATAAATAATTTTTGTTTTGTTATAAAGTTTACTGATTTGTGTTCTGTTTCTGTATTAGTGTAACTGAAAGTATTTTAATCATTTTTTAATTGTAATGAAGTTTAGTAATTTGTGTTCTTTTTATGTACACATGTTTGAAGAGTTTTTGTTTTATAATGAAATTTGTTAGTTTGTGCTCTATTTACATATCAGTGTAATTGAAAATATTTGAATAATTTTTTCATTTTGTTACTATCAACATTAGATTTACGAACATTTATTGTACAGTTTATTTTATTGCTCCAGAAAAGGCTGATATTTGTTCGTTTATGTAGTATAGAAATGTTTTCAATAATCAACGTTTAATTGGATGAACTATAGTATATTTTATAGTATATAGTATAGTATATAGTATAGTATATAGTATAGTTTATAGTATATACTATAGTTTTAAGCTAAACACATTGGGTGCCATGAAAAACATCAGCGTTTTATCTATCACTAATTCTCCCTGTAGCAAAGATACAAATGTCGAAACTCTAAAAAGAAACTAAACTCTAAAATCTAAAAAGAATCAAAACTCTAAGAAACTCAAAATCTGAAAACAATCAAACCTCCAAAAATCCCAAAAACCAAATGTCTAAGAAATCCAAAAACACTCAGACCTCCAAAAATCCCAAAACCAAATCCAAAAACCCTCAAAATCCCTCCACCAATCCCAAAGAAACGCGCTAACTCGCAGTCTCGCAGCCTCCCATCCCCAAAATTAGTTTTCCGCGCGCAGCGTGGCATCGCGATCTCCGCGGAACGGTCCAATAAACTCTGCCCGCCAACCCTCCCCCCGCGTTGTCGCGGCCGCGTGACTCGATTCGACTCGATTCGACTCGATTGAACGGTGCGCCGGCGAATCGCGAGCGGCGGCCGCAAGAGGAGCAGCCGGGCGCGCGCGGAACAATGCGGCCGCTCGAGCGCGAGCATTTAATTGTTTCCGCTGCTGTCCGCCGTCGTTTTCGTTGCTGCGGAGCGTCTCTAAGCGGCCCCGGCTCGTTAGGCAGTTCCTCTCGGAACCGGAAGACGCGAGACGCTAAGCCACCCTCCGCCGGTTCGTGCAAGCCTGCGCGCCGTGGCCGGCGAGGCGTGTCGCAGAGACGGGCGCGATCGCTTAATTTCTTTGTTTGATCGGCGAACTGCACGGGTAACGAGGATTTTCATGTTGTGGGGGTTGATAGGGGTTTTGTTGGGGTATGTGATCGGCGAGACTGGATGATTTTATTTTATTTTATTTTATTTTATTTTATTTTATCATATTTTATCATATTTTATCATATTTCATCATATTTCATCAGATTTTGTCATAATATACTATGTTTTATTTTATTTTATCATATATTTATCATATTTCATCATATTTCATCATATTCCATCATATTTCATCATATCTTCCTATATTATATTTTGTTTTATCATATTTTCTTACATTATATTACATTATAATTTATTCTAGTTTATTTTATCATATTTCGTGATCTTATATAATATTATATTATATTTCATTTTATTGTAGTATAACAAAATATGATAAAATAAAATATAATATATTTTATGTGAGGTAAAATGTGCAGATCTGGAAGACTAAGTCATAGAAAAATGATCTAATTAGTCAAACAGTAAGAGAGCACGTAGTTTCCTTTCTATCAATTAATTAAGCAATTGATATATAATTTAGCTTCATATATTGAAGGTTTTGTACCTTTTGAAGAATCTTCGTCAGCAAAGGGTTAAATTCTTCAAGTAAAAACCACTCTTTATCTTGAAATCCTCGGAACGAACGGAATCGCGGAGTGCGGGGACCATATATTAAACAATTTCACGGCTCATCAGTCGATCCGGCAATCCAGCCCGTGTGCTGCTGCCATAATCCGTATTCGGCTAATGCGAAACCGTCGATGCAGGGGGGGGGGGCGGAAGGGCTAAATTATGTATGCCGCGCGTAACCGGGCCGCGGTATGCAAATGTGTACAAAGTGTCTGGAACATTTTGCCAACCGTTATTCCCCGGCTTGTGAAAACCCACCGCGAGCTGGTCGGATCCAAGTTTCCGCGGTGGGCGCAGGCTGGGTAAAACGGTTCGATTTCCAGCGGGCAAATTAGATAGAAACGGAAACGTTGTTTAAGTTGAGTGGGGGGAGAGAGCAGGGGGCGGGGCTTCGGGACTGATGCGGCAGTAACGGCGTTGGAAAGTTGAGGTTGGAAGAGTTTGTTTCTCTTTTGAGGTACGAGATGACTTGGTTCATGTGAGTGCACTAGACGGAATACTAATGGTAGGTACCGTTGCATGGAACCTGGCACTTGTGACGTAGGGGCGGAGACTGTGAGAACTCCAGTGGTGGAAAGGAATTGTTCTATAAAGTTGTGAACGCGGTTTTCTTGGTGCTTGTGGAGAAAGATCTGGTTGGAGGTTGTCTATGGGTGCTATGGATTCGTTGGTATGGGGGTTTATGGCAGTCGAGGTGACTGGGAGAGCGTTGAAGAGTTTGCTTAGTTGGGTAGGGCTTGGTTAGGTTGCAGAGAACCTGGCGCTCTCATCTGAGTGGCCAGACTCCAAGGTACACGCCTCCCCACGCGACTCTCCTGTCTCTGGTGCATGATTCGCTGCGACGGTCCCGCCCACTGGCCTGCTCGCGCGGCAGAGAGTGGGCGGAGTCGTCCCCGGACTCCAATTGGGCTCCTCCTCACGTCTGACCCCGCCCTATGACGTCACGAGTGCCAGGTTGCCTGCAACGGTGCATTGAGAACCATTTGTATCGAATTCGTTGTCCCTAGTTTGAGAGGAACGAGGATGAAACTGTTTCGAGAAGGAACAAGTGATATTAGAAAATATTTCTCCTTGTATATTAATTGCTCTCTCGAAGACTGTCTCCAACTTCACAGGGAATTTGCTATTTAGTGCTTGCATGGTAGTAACGAAACTTCAGAGCCACCTACTGCAATCCATATCACAATTGATTCAAGTGTCGTCCGTCGCAGAAAACCTGCCGCGCTCGTCCGAGTGGTCAGATCTGTATATACGATTCCTGATACACGATTCGCTGCGGCGCCACGCCCACCGACCTCCTCGCGTGGCAGAGAGTGGGAGGAGCTGTCCCCGGACTCCAATTAGGCTCCTCCTTGCGTCTGACTCCGCCCCTATGCCACGAGTGTCAGGTTCCCCGCAACCTAACCAAACCCTACACAACTAAGCAAACTCTTCAACGCTCTCCCTATATCACCCACAGACAACTTCTAACCAGATCTTTCCCTACGAGTACCAGGAAAACCGTGTTCATAACTCGGTAGAACAATTCCTTTCCACGCCCACTGGAGTTCTCACTGTCTCCGCCCCTATCTCACAAGTGCCAGGTTCCATGCAAGAGTACCTAACAACCATTCATTTTCCCTTCCCCCTAGTGCACCCATATGAACCAAGTCACCTTCCACCTCAAAACCAAAGAGAATCAAACTCTTCCACTTACATACTCAACTTCCCAACGCATTATCTCACAAGTGCCAGGTTCCGTGCAACGGCTCCGACACGGAGCAGCAGCACGCGTCGCGAAGGCAGGTCGGATTTTACACGTCGCCACGCACACGCGGAACGCGGTATGCAAATGTGTACAAAGCGGCGCGGCATTTTCCCGTTCTTCTCCGCCTCTCCGTCTGCCGCGCTTTGTACCTAGCACATGCACACGCGTTGGCAAACACAAACACGCTCCTCTGTTCTCGCTCCGAGAGCAAGATACAGAGGCCACGTCCTAACCAGCGCCCACCCCATCGACCGCCCTCTCCGCCCTCCTCCGCCCCGCCCCCGCGTGCAACCACCGGTCCCCAGGCGTCGCGCTGCCCCCGGCGCCGAGGCAACGAAAGTCCTGTCTACGGCGTATGAATAAAATATTATTTTCGCGCCGCGGAAACGTGCCCGCGCGCCACTTTGGGACATACAGTCCGGCGTTTATCGTGGGGACCGCTCGAGAGAGACTGCGCGGATGCGATTAACCCCTTGGCTGATGCTCACGCGCCAGGAAATTTGGTTTCGTGCCGCTGATGCGGAGGATGTAATGTGGTATTGGTAATTATTGGCGTGGCTGGGATGCTGCTGGTGGTGCTGCTGGTGGAGTGGATTGGAATGCGGATTTTGATAGTGTGCGGCTGTGATTGGCAAGTGGTTGGAGAACATTTGGAGATGTGGAATTGGAGTAGGAGTTGTTGGTATGGTTTTGGATGCTTTGAGTAGTTTGAGGGGTTTGAGTGGTGTGGTTTGTGTTGGTTGTGTGGGTATGGAATTCTGAAGTTGTTGTGGTTGGAGTTATTGATTGTTTGGATTGTTATATTAATAGAACTGTCTGTTGTTTGGATTGTAATGTTATTGGAATTGTCTATTCTTTGAATTGTAATGTTATTAGAATTCTTAATTGTTTGAATTGTAATGTTATTAGAATTATCAATTACCTAAATAATA
Source organism: Nomia melanderi (assembly GCF_051020985.1). Lineage (NCBI taxonomy): Eukaryota > Metazoa > Arthropoda > Insecta > Hymenoptera > Halictidae > Nomia > Nomia melanderi. Next base: position 23,783,943 of record NC_134999.1, on the reverse strand, counting down.
ATATTATTAGAATTATCAATTATTTGAATTATAATATTATTAGAATTACCAATTGTTTTAATTATAATATTATTAGAATTGTCAATTATTTGAATTATAAATATTAATAGAATGATCCATTATTTAAATTATAAATATTGATAGAATTATCAAGTATTTGAATTATAATATTATTAGAATTATCAATTATTTGAATTATAATATTAAATACAATTATCAATTGTTTCAATAATAATATTATTAGAATTATCAATTATCTCACAGCAGATTATTTTAAACTAAACTAAAACAATGAAAATATGAGAAAATAAATGAAAATTAAAGAATTACATTACACATGTTCCATCACTGAATCTACTGAACGTGTCTGTTCATGAATACCGTTTCTACTTGCCAGAGTAAAGAATGCTTAACAAACCGAGTCTTGAAAGTAGAATTTTCCGATTAGTGTCAAACATTTTCAAATGCTGTTGTAGAAAACTAGGTTTTAGTGAGGAATATTTAATCAATGATTAATTAATTTAATTGATTAATTAAACTACTCAAGTCCAAAACTATAGAAAACCTAATAATACCATAGAAAATTGTACAAAACTGTACATAAAATTACATAAGACTATGTACAACTACATAAAACTATATAAAACTATACAGAACTACATAAAACAAATTATCACTACATAAAACCAATTAACATTAAATAAAACCCTACAAAACTTATATAACTGTACATACAATTATACAAAATTACACAAAACCACATAAAACAACATAAAACCAGACAAAACTATAAACCTCGAAAAACCCACACAAAACAACACAAAACCACCCCACTCACCAAACCTCCACAAACCTACCCCACTATACAACTCTACATAAAACTACATGAAACTACATAAAACTACATAAAACTACATAAAATAACATAAAACTGCACGAAACCATATAAACCAATGTAAAAACATGCACAATCCTGTATAAACCTCCAAAAAACTACATTAATCAGTACAAAATCTACATAAACCTCCCAAAATCCACACAAAACAACATAAAACTACACAAAACCATATAAATCAATGAAAAAACATACACAATCCTATATAAACCTCCAAAAGACCATACAAAACAGTACAAAACCAATCCATCCTACAAAATCTAAATAAACTTCCAGAAACCCACACAAAACCCCACAATCAGATACACCACTACACAATTGTGCATAAAACTACATAAAACTGCCCAAAACCATACAAAATCACACAGAACCATACAAAGCTACGCCAAAACACACACAAAACAATATAAACCTCCCAAAACTCACACAATAATCACACAAAATCACCCAAAACCACCCAAAATCAAACAAAACCATACAAAGCTACGCCAAAATGCACACAAAACAATATAAACCTCCCAAAACTCACACAAAACCACAGAATAATCACACAAAACTACCCAAAACCATCCAAAATTAAACAAAACCATACAACGCTGTGCCAAAATACACACAAAACGATATAAACCTCCCAAAACCCACACAAAACCACCCAAAATCACACAAAACCATACAAAGCTGTGCCAAAACATACATAAAACAATACAAACCTCCCAAAAAACCTCCCAATATCCACACAAAACCACGCAATAATCACACAAAACTACCCAAAACCACACAAAACCACAACCCACAACAAACCTCAGCATTCCTAGAACAACAATCGATCAACTCGTTACTCTCATTAAAACCATCTACAGCAATTATCTCGCGAAATTCGATCAAACGCTATTTTTCTCCGAAGAAGTCGCCTCTCCGCTCCAGCTCGTTTCCAAGATGGCGACTCTCGCGTTTCCCCGACACGAAGGCGGCTCGTAGAAAGGGCAAATAACGTCGTTAGCAAGGACTAATGGAAGATCCGCGAAAATTATTGCTGAAACGCGGCGTATTTATCGCGCTGGGGATCTCTGCGCGCGGGTGCGCGTGCGCAGCGTGTAATGTATTTTAAAAGCGTGCCTTTCGCGAGGGCGGCGTGAAAAGCCGATATAAAATATGATCAAATAAAGCGAGCGGCAATGAAATTTGCCGGGCTCTTTCTCCGCGAGCGTGACGGCAGCTACGCCCGCCGCTCCGTCGAGGAAATTGCGTGAAAACCTTTGTGCCGCGCGCTGACGGCGCCCCTAATTCGAGCCCGCAGCGGATCAACCCCGTGCGTTTTCGGATACACCTGCTTCTACGGGGAAACTTTCCGTTTGGTGGGGGGTTGTTGATGGTGTTGAGGTAATATGGAATATGAGTAGTGTGATAGTAAATTGTTGTTTAGTTCTGATACTACTGATTACTACATTTGTTTTTATTATGGAGGAATAAGGGTTGCTGTAACTTGAAATTCTTGGACCATTTGCTTTTAAACTGAAACTTTCGATTTAACGATGGAAGTTTGTAGATGGTGTTAAGATAATAGCATGATATGAGTAGTGTGACATTAAATTATTATTCTTTGTATCTAATACTACTCATTATTTTATTTGTTTTTGTTATGGAGGAATAAGGGTTGATATAACTTGAAATTTCCGGATACATCTGCTTCTACACTGAAACTTTCGATTTAGTGATGGGAGTTTGCAGATGGCGTTGAGATAATAGTGGAATTATGGTTAAATAGTTTTGTTATTAGTGATTACTTTATTTGTTTTTGTTGTGGAGGAATTAAGGGTTGTTATAACGAAATGCTTGAAATTTTGTGAGATGATAACCTCTTGCCTTGCTTGCCTATGTTCTATGCCTCTGTTTAATTGTGTAATATTTATATGACATTTATTTTTGTTAACACGTTGACTGTTACGGTGATCATCGATGATCGGAGAAAAATAATATCTGCAGAATTCAAACATTCGAATTTACAAAGAACCACAGTGTACTCAGAACCAAAATCAAACAAAAACCCCTATAATACCCAACAACAACCCAAAAAACACCCCAAAACCAACAAAGACTCAGAAACAACAGTCCCTGAAGAAGAATACAACAGCATACTACAAGTAAAAATAATATCTGCAGAATTCAAACATTCGAATTTACAAACATCCACAGTATACTCAGAACAACAACACAAAAAACAACATAGTCCATCAAGAAGAATACAATAAAATCTTCCAAATATTCTCATAATTTATAAAATAGAGAAATTTTGAATTCATATACAAACAACGACAACATACTCAGAACAACAATCAAACAACCCCCAAGACACCAGCCCAAAAAACCCCGAAAACCACCAAAGACTCCAAAACAACAGTCCCGAAGAAGCGCAAACCATCCGAAAGAACTCCACACAGAGAGAGCACCGTGCACAGGCACGGGCCACGTAGTGACCAAACGAAGCGCGGAAGGGAAGCCTCGCATCCGTCTACCTCTCGGCAGCCATTAGTCGCACCCTGCAAATTGAGTGGCGCCTGCTAGATACGCGCCTGATTCCATTAAAGACATCAAACGGGCAAAAATTACATCAGCAGCCACCCTCCACTCTACGCGGCGCTGTATTAACCTGCCATGCAGCATCCTCGCGCGCGCACACACACATATACATACACGTACGAGAGAGGCATTTACTCGCCGTGTGCCGACGCCGACTCTTTGTGGAACTAAATAGCACCAGCTCGCATTTGCCGGTCGTTTTTGCTCCCCCGGCCGAGTACCGGCCAAGACCGGGAAATCCTTTCGCGACTCCACGATGGAGATGGAATCTCGGAGGTTTCTGGGAAGATGCTTGTTTGTTGTGATTGGGATGATTATTCGTTGATTTTTTGGGGTTTCGTGGGGTGATTCGTTGGTTTGTGGAGTTTGATGACTTTTGAAAATTGTAACAATTAGGTAGATTGATTTTGTGGCAATTGTAGCAATGTCATTCCAGTTATTAGTTAGTTGGGAGTTAATTTATTCATCAGGAGCAGTTAAAAGATTTTTGTTGGCAAATTTATTGAGGATCTGCTGAGTGTGAATCTCGGAGGTTTCTGGGAAGATGCTTGTTTGTTGGGATTGGGATGATTGTTCGTTGATTTTTTGGGGTTTCGTGGGGTAATTTGTTGGAGAAGTGGTTAAATCTTGATTAATTTTCAGGAGGAGTAAGGACAGATACTTAGCTGGTTTCATTATGTGATGGCAGTTGTAGCAGTCTGTCATTCCAGTTCTTAGTTGGGAGACGATTTGTTTACGAGTATCAATTGAATCTTTAAGTACTTGGTTAGGTCTTTGTATCAAACATTTTTGTTAGCAGATTTGTTAAGGATCTGTGGAAGTGGAATCTCTGGCGTTTTCTGGGAAGATGCTTGTTTATTGAGGATTCAGAATGATGATTCGTTAATTTTGTGTTTTTTAATTTTTTGTGGTTTCATGGGGTTGATTCGTTGGTTTGTGGAGTTGTTGGGGTTGGTTGGAGAATGTCAAACTAATTTAATCTTGGTGAAAAAGGAAACTATTGCTGAATCAAAAAGTCTCTAGCAAACATCCCCAACAATACAAAATTCTCCAAAATAGTCCAAAGTAGATGTAGAGGTCACCAGCTCTATCCCATAAAGAAACAATAAACAACAAACCGAACCTGATAAAAAGTAAACTATTGCTGAATCAAAGTCTCTAGCAAACATCCCAAAACGAAACAAAATTATCCAAAACTACTCAGACTAATTCTAAAAATTAAAAAACAGCCCCATTCCATAAATAAACCACAACCGACAACGAAACCTTGCAGAAACCAAAACTCCCACCTGAAACCACCCCCAAAGACGCAGAAACGAAAGAAAATTCCCCAAAATGGTCCAAAGTAGATGTAAAAATTCAAAAACTGTCCCATCTCACAAATAAATAATGCAGACCTAACCCAACCTCAGTAAAAAGGAAATATTGCTAAGTCAAAGAGTCTCTAGCAAACATCCCCTAATGACACAAAATTCTCCAAAACTACCCAAACTAACCATAAAAATTTAAAAACATCCCCATCTTCATAAACAAACAACAACCACCACCCAACTCCCAAAACCCACCCCTCCCACCACCTCCCAAAGACGCCTCAACATCCACCGACTGCCATCCAAAGAAAAGTCCCGCGCCTGAAATATATTATGCCCGCTCATCATCGCCCTATTCTTCGCGAGCGATCGCGCGGAATGATAGGAAAGCGACGAGTGAGTGTATTTAACCGAACGCTTCGACCTAAATGTTTGACATTAGCGCGCGGCGCGGCCGTTTCGCCCCCGGCGGCGGGTCGGCCCTGCCCTCGAAATGCGTTTTCACGCCAATTTGTCTCTCCGGAAGCTTTCACGAGTCTTTACGCTTCCCTCTCGATGCTCGCGCAGCCACGCACAGGCGCGACGCTCCCCCGGCCGTGTAAACGCACGGACGATGGCCCCGGATGGAGCCGGCGAGGGCGAAATCGCCGATTTAAAGATCGTCAAGCTCTGTGTCCTTTCGATGTCTCTTTTTTTTGGTTCGTGGATGGAGGTCTTGAGTTTTTGGAGGTTCAGTGGAGGGTGATGGGTGGGGAGGGTGGTGTTTGTGAGTTGTGGATGTTTTGGGGTGGGGGGTTGGGTGGAAGATGAAGATGGGTGTGGGTTGGGTAGAAACAAAGGAGAATGAGAATGGATTGGGTAGACGAATGAAAATGGGAGTGGGTTAGAAGATGATGAAAATGGCTGTGGGTTAGGTGAAAGATGATGAAGATGGGTGTGGGTTAGGTAGAAACAAAGGAAAATGAGAATAGATTGGGTAGATGTGGATGAAAATAGAAATAGGCTATATAGAAATTGATGAAAATGGGAATGGGTTAGGTAGAAACTAATAGATTAGGTAGAAATAAATGAAAATGAAGATGAAATGAAGAATAGATTAGGTAGAAGTAGATAAAAATAAGAACAGATTAGGTAGAAGCGGATGGAAATAGAAATAGGCTAGATAGAAGTGGATTGAAATAGGAATAGGTTAGGTAAAAGCTGATGAAAATGGGAATAGGATAGGTAAGAGCTGATGAAACTAAGAATAGATTAGGTAGAAACAAATAATATTAGGTAGATACGAATAGATAAGGTAGAAACAAATAAAAATGAAGATGGAATGAAGATTAGGTAGAAGTAGATGAAAATAAGAATAGATTGGGTAGATGCTGATGAAAATAGGAATGAGTTAAATAGAAACAAATGAAAATAAGAATAGATTAGGTAGAAACAAATGAAAACAAGAATGGATTACGTAGAAACAAATGGCAGTAAGAATAGCTTAGGTAAAACCAAATGACAGTAAGAATAGGTTAGGTAGAAACTGATGAAAATAGGAACAAGTTAGGTACAAACAAATAAGGTTAGGTAGAAAGAAATAGATTAGGTAGAACCAAATAACAATAAGAGTAGCTTATATAGAAACAAATGAAAATAAGAACAGCTTCTATAGAAACAAATGAAAATAAGAGTAGGTTACATAGAAACAAATAAAAACAACAATATCTCATATAAAAACAAACAAAACCAAAACAGCTCAAAAACAAAACAAAAAATACTCCACACAAAAACAAACAAACCTAAAAATACCAATATCTCACACAAAAACAAACAAAACCAACAACAGCTCACAAACAAAACAAAAAATACTCCACACAAAAAGAAACAAAACTAAAAAAACCGAACACAAAACCAAACAAAACTAAAAATACCCCACACAAAAACAAACAAAACTAAAAATACCTTGCACACGAACGAACGAAACTAAAAATATCTTACACGAAAACAAACAAAACAAAAAACACCTTATACAAAACCAGATATACCCACACTCCAAAACCACCATCCCCAAATCCCCCCTCTCCCCCAATTCATTCTAAACCCCAATGTCGCCTAATCGCATTAATCGCGCGAAACCGCAACGGCTTCTTACCATCGCATCCTACACACGAGTCCACCTCGCGGCCTCCGCGACTCGTCGCGTGTGTATAATAACGAAGGAAACCCGGCGCAGCTTTATTTCCCCCGGGAGCTTAAAAGACCGGCCCCGAGCGGCAGCAAAGACGCGGAAGATCATATCGAAGCAGATAATTGCTCGGTGATCCTCTCTCGAAACCCTAAGCGTCTCTTTTCCGCGCGGCGGCGGGGGCGGACGCCAGAAATCCACGGATTGCTTTAATTAAAAGCGAGGCGCGCTTCCTTTTCTTCGTTCCGCCGGCCAAATTGCCTCGAATCTGATTATCTACTTTTTGGATACGTGGAGGGTTTGGAGTAATATTGAGTTGGGTGTGAGGAGTTTTGGGGCGAGTTTGATTTTTTATTTGGTTTGAGTATTAAGAATATTGAGCAGTGATATTGATTTGTTAGAATTGTGTAGATTTTGGGGGGAGTTTTTAAGAGTTTGATTTTTAATTTGATTTTAGTATTGATAATATTGAGTAGTGACATTGATTTAGAATTGTGTAGATTTTGAGAGGATTTGTTGAGAGTTTGATTTTTAATTTGGTTTGAATGTTAAATGAATTTTTTTAGATACATGGTTGGTGGAGTTGGGGCTGATGGGGATGTTGGGTTTGGGTTATTGAGGTGGAGTTGAGTTTTGGGGTGAGTTTTTAATTTGGTTTGAGTATTTTTAAATGAATTTTTTTGGCTACACGATTGCTAGCGTTGGTTCGCATTGGAAACGATGGGAGATGTTACGTTTGTATTAACAATGACTAACGAGTACTGCCATGGATTTCTCAGAATTTCTGTAGACTTTAAGAGGATTTGTTGGGAATTTAATTTGTAATTTGGTTTGTGTATTAACAATATCGAGCAGTGAGATTGATTTGTTGGAATTGTGTAAACTTTAAGAGGATTTGTTGAGAGTTTGATTTGTAATTTGGTTTGAGTATTGAATAAATTTTTTTGAGAGTATAAATAGAGAAGTTGTAATTACTCATTGCTGAGTTCTTTTTGGAATTATTGTAGATAATTAGTGTTGTTATAGTATTGTCATAGTAATTAGTAATTACTATTATTATAATATTATTAGAATAGCTAGTAATTAGTATTATTAGACTATTATTGTAGTAACTAGTGATTATTATTATTACAGTAACGAGTATTTGTTATTATCATACTATTATCATAGGTACTAGTAATTACTATTACCATACTATTATTATATTAACAGCTATGTCTACAAGGAATCATTAGAATCAATACTAAATCCTGTTAGACACATTAAACATAGAAACAATAGGGCAATCGTAATAAAGGATCTCATCCTTTTACTTTCTTTCATTATAATAAAATAAACAAATAATAAATAATAAATGAAAGAAAGAATAAATAAAAAATAAAACATGTAATAAACAAAAGAAAGTTTCTTTTTATAATAACAGAGTCTACAAGAGATCACAACAAAAGAAACAATTTTTACAATAAAAGAGTCTACAAGACTTCACAACAAAAGAAACAATTTTTACAACAAAATCATTGTCATTCTCTGAAGATTCACTCGACAGTTAAAAATAAACTCGAAGCTTCGCCTAATCAACGCCGCAATCAGCGATAAAACACACGAAATAAAAGTGTGCAAATTAGTAGGATTCCCATTGAACATTATTCGTCGGACGGCCAATCACGCAGCATGACATAGCTCGCGAGCATCATCTGAATCAGTTGAATCAGTTGTGCGAGCGGCGCGTCGAAATTCGGTCGGTCGAGTTACAAATAAGACACCGACACACAAATATTTTCGAAACGAGACTTTCGCGTCTAATTTATTCCCCGGGGAATCTACCGGTAACACGTTCACCGTGGTGCTCCGTATATGGTGTGACCCACGGTGTTTGATGCACAATGACGGCGGCGTTCGGTGATTACAGGCCTCATCTCGGCCGAGGCAGAAAGAAAGGAAGCCGGCGGGAATCTACGCGATGCCGGCCGATAACGATCGAAACTGACACTCCGTGGAGTGTCGAGCTAAACATATGGTGGTTCGATTTTTTATGTTGTATGGAGAAGTTTTCTAATGACAATGGACGCTCTGTGTCATGTCTTTATCGTTGTATGAACGGAAATATGGAATTTACTCGGAAAATTCTTATAACTGAGGTTAATTGTGTGTTGCTGATGAGTAAAATGATGACATTGTTGACAGTACTGCGGAGCTAAATATATGGTAGTTGGATTTTTTATGTTGTACGGAGAAGTTTTCTAATGACAATGGACGCTCTGTGTCATTTCTTTATCGTTATATAAACGGAAATATGAAATTTACTCGGAAAATTTTTATGATTGAGATGTGGTTGCTGATGAATAAAATGATTTTGATATTGTTGACAGTACTGTGGAGCTAAACATATGGTGGTTGGATTTTTATATTGTATGGAGAAGTTTTGTGATGGCAATGGATGTTGTGTGTCGCAATTTTAATGTTATATGGACGGAAACATGGAATTTACTTGCAAAATTTGTATGATTGAGATATGGTTGTTGATGAGTAAAATGATTTTGATATTGTTGACAGTACTGTGGATAAGTTTTCTGATGACAATGGATGCTGTGTGTCGCACTTTTAACACTAGAACTACCGAATGGGTCAAAATGATCCAATCCTTGATGTTTTCTTCTACAATTATCATAGAGCTAAAATTACGAAAAGAGCTAATTAAGTAACACCTCAAAAATTCCTCAATTTTCTTCAACAATGATCTAAATCATTATAATGATCAATCAATGATCTAATCATAATAAAGTACCCAAAACTAAACTTCCAATTCAAATCTCAATCTCCCCTCGCCAACAGTCATCTCGCCAACCGCAATCTTAAACTTTGCAAACCAACTTCACCCAAAAATTCCTCTAATTCCTCCCACAATAATCTAAACCACCCAATAAACCACCAAAACTAAGCCTCCACCTCAAATCTCAATCACCCACAACCTCAATCACCAATTCGCAGTATTTACTCAACCCGCAAACCAATCAATTATTAAAACAATTGCAAAGTCAATTCAACATACACAACCAAACTCACAAAATCATTTGACCTCAAAAATTCCTCTAATTTCTTCAAGAATGATCTAAATTAGCTAATAAATTACCAGCAAAACTAAACCTCCAATTCAAATCTCCTCTCGCCAACAGTCATCTCGCCAACAGTCACCTCGCCAACAGTTATCTCGCCAACCGCAATCTTAATCATCAATAATTTACAATATTGACTCTACCCCACGAACCATTCAACTGTCATTAAAACAACTGTCACCTCAGCATACTCAGCATACACAACCAAACTCGCAAATCAATTTGACCTCAATAATTCCTCTACTTTCTTCAATGATCTAAATCATCTAATAAACTCCCAAAACTAAATCTCCACCTAAAATCTCCTATCCCAACAATCATCCACAACCTCAATCAATAATTCGCAGTATTTACTCAGCCCATAAACTCGCAGCAACGCATCCACCGTCATGGAGGAAAAGGTTAATGACGAGCAGCCATCCTCGCAGAAAGGTGAAGAAGGTGGTCGCCCTCCTTCCCCTTTCCTCCCTATCCATGGTCAGAAACGAGCGATGACTTGCTCTTTCGCGGCGGAATAGAGGTGTCCGAGATGAGAGGGCGGCGCGCTGCGTTTATTTATCCTGCCCGCTCCGCGCCTTCTCCGGTCTTGTTGCTCCTCTCGCTCGCCTTCGATTTCTTTTCCACCCCTCCCACCCCTCCCGCCCCTCAGCCCATGGCGTCCATGGGTTTATCCGTTACCGGGTACTCCTACTCTCGCGGTCGGCAGAGAGCGGAGACGGCATTGTTGCATTGTTCACCGTCGAGTGTAAACTTTGCTCGGAACACGCCGCTAAACCGGGGCGACCGGTTTGACCGGTTGACCCTTTGCAGGAAGTTCATTGGGAATTGTTAACATTTTCTAACTAGATATTTTTTTAAGAATAGGTTTACATTTACTGTAGTTTATTCTATTGTTCCTGGGAAGGCCAAGTTGCAAACAGATGATTCAATTACTCGAAAGAGATCATCGCGGAATTTAATTTTTTTTATGTTAATTGAGCATTTGGTATATAATTCCCCGTCGAGTGTAAACCTTGCTCGGAACACGCCGCTAAGGGGCGACCGGTTTGGCCGGTTGACCCCTTGCAGGAAGTTCATTGGGAATTGTTAACATTTTCTAACTAGATGATATTTTTTTAAGAATAGGTTTACGGAGTGAAAAATTGACGCATATTGGATTTTAGAAATATTACTTGGCAAACGTTTATGTCGGTTTTGGTTGATAATTTTGGTAATAACCTAATGTTAAATCCCTAATTTCCAAGATCTAAATGGTCGAACATCAATTTTTCTAGGAACAAATTAACCCTCTATGGGACGAGTTTTGTTTCGTGAATGTAACAAATTTATGCAGTATGAAATTGATAAATATCAATATATGAACAAAAATTAACAATGTGTTCGATAGTTTTAATAGTTTTATTGAAACGAATATATTTTGTAACTTTGAAGATGTAATGATGGTGAACTTTCACGCATATGAAAGTTTAAGTTAACTGGTTACTTAATTTTATTCACCACTTTGAGTGCAAAATGAAATAATTCAACAAGATGCCAATATACTATGTGACTTCAAGGTCACATAGGACTACAGAGGGTTAACATTTTCTAACTAGATGATATTTTTTTAAATTAAGAGAAATCACAAGTACATTGAGATGGAAAGGTTTTTTATTCCAATATTTCAGGATGCGTTATGCACAGTTCAATATTGATTGAAGTGATAAAGATTTTAGATAGAATTTAGCAAAAATAAATATTACTCGAGTCTTGTGAATGCAAATGGAATATCATGTTTCCGTTATCAATTATTACATTTTAGAGCAAAGATGAACGTAGAATGTGCATACAATTTTTCTCTCTTTCCAGTACATTATTAATGACAAAGTTATTGTATTGATCACAGTTGAGAAATGAATCGTAAGGCAAGGGGTTAAATATCAAATTTTATAATTTTACTAGAAATGGAGCGAACGCGGAAGGAATGGAGTAGATTTGAATGGGCATTGACGGGGAATGAAGAGAAATTAGGTGTTTATGTGAGGAAATGGAGAATTGATCGAAAGAGTTAGTCACTAACAATTGATTGTCTTGTATAGGTTGAGAGAACTATTTTATTTCGATGTTTTGTGTTGATACGTTACACGAGGTTTGATATTGAATTTGAAAGTGCTGAATCGAGTGCAAAGGGTTAATAGTATTCTTACCGACGCTTCACGTACCTGTTCCGGTGTTGACCGGTAATGACCGGTCTTTAGTACAGATTTCTTGATAAATTTTGGAGAATCTTGTCTGAGGTATGGAATATTTCGAGTGAACTTTCGAGTGAAGGGTTAGTTTATATACCGGAAGTTTCAGGAGCTTGATGTCTGTTTTGAAAAAGGAGAATCATGGATATTCGTGGATCTATGAGGAGAAACCTACGATTTGTAAGGAGTAATAGATCTACGAGGCGAACTATGTCTTCGTAAGAGAGCCAGAGGGTTGATTCACGAGTATTGCCTTTGCCCTCCGGATTTCTGTTGCATTTTTCCTCGGTCGCTCTGTGTTATTAGGATATTTCGTTCGAAATGCGTTTGAGAAGATAGTTAGCTTGTAGAGAGCAGTGCGAACGATTCTTCTTACTAGTAACATTGGAAACAACGTGACAATATAATCTATTTGAAGAATATCTCGACGAACGATCACTGTGGATAACTCGGGACCGTATTCCGTCAATGGTTATTAGATTGAAACCGATTGGAGACTAGATGTGGCCCTTCAGTCTTGATTATCTGAAGTTTCCGAAACAATTAACCACCGTTTACCCTTTGCACTGGAAATTTCTGTTGCATTTCTCCTCGGTAACTCTGTGTTATCACGTTTCGTTTGAAATGCATTCGAGAAAATAGTTTGTAGAGCAGGCAAACTTCCTAATTCTTATATTTTTAATGTAGAACGAAGATAATAGCCAATTTGACAGTATAGAAATATAGTTTCTTTTATTCAGGAGTATATAATGTACATTTTATTCGTTTTTTGATATTTCAAATTAAACTTCGCACTGTTACGTGAAATATTGAAATAAAACACCTTCGTTGCTTAATTTATCTATGAATTATCCTAAAATCAGTTTCAAACGATATCAGCTATATCTCGTCAAAGTGTTGAATATTTCCATTGAAAAACTTTCGAGTGCAAAGGGTTAACTCAACATACATCTCATTACAAAACATCACAATACATTTAATTCTAATTCCAAACAACCCCATCTCTGCTAAAATTCCAAAACCATCTACCACAATTCCTTAGATCCCATCAACCAGCAAAACCATCATCAACCAACACGAAATCACGGAAGCCAGCCGCGTTACACCGTCCCACCCCGCATTTTCCGTAGTTTTTCCAGGCTTTGATAATCCTAAAGGGGGATTCTACAAGTCCGCGTAATCCGGCTAGTGTCCGCTAATGAAATTAAATAAAAAGCGAGCGAGCGAGCGAGCGGAGTCGGGGAAGAGAATAGATAGACGCCCACAGAGGGACGGCACGGAAAAAAGGAGTATTTAGGTCCGTCCCGATGGCCGGGGGAAAAAATGGCGAAAAAAAGAGAATTGAAAGAGCCCGACGCCGAGGGGATTTGCAGCGGCGTTGATTAAAACCGCGACGACGTATGGCTGCATTTGAGGAACAGCGAATTCACAGCGTGTGTATGTGTGGGTGTGTACCAGCGCGTTCGTTCGCCGCGCAATCGAATTTTTTCCGCGGCCGCCGCGCAAGAAACGGAATGGCAAATTCCTGAGAGTGCAGCGATCGCTGTAACAGGACGCGAATTATTCTTTATGCATGCGGGATATAGTTAATACACCGCCTGCTCGCGGATCTTGATTATCTGGTTAATTGGAGCTGGTAATTGAATAAGAGCGATGGCGTATTGTGGTGGTGAGCATTCGCGTGGGAAGATTTTTGGAATTGATGTTTGATGGGTGTGATTTGTTGGGATGATTTTGTTGTATGGAAGGAAATTGTGAATTTTCTATGGTGTATATTGTAGATTGAGGGTAAATGTGTAATTGATTTATTGAGATGATTTAGTTACTTTTGGGATTTTATGGGTTTATGGTGATGGAATTTGTATGTGGAGTTTTTTAAGATATACGTTCTTGTATGTTAATGTTTAATTAATGTATTGTATGGAAGGAAATTATGAACTTTCTATGTTGCTTGTTGTGGATTGAGGGTTAATGTGTAATTCATTTATTGTGGAGATGATTTAGTTTCTTCTGGAATTTTAAAATAATTTTAGTCTTAATTCTACACCAAAGTTAGCCACAGAATATATCCAGAATTTGTTTCTTTCTCCAATAAACAATTGACAAAGCTGCATAAATCACAATTCACAAATAAACCATAGATCAATGAGTTACTTCAGTTCAACTAAATCTTCTCACAATCTCCATCCTTCCCAAAAATCCTGCACAACTCAACATTCAATTGTTATTCTACATTAACGTTACACATAGAATATACCCAGAATTCCCCTTTTTCCCCAATATATAGCTGACAAAGCTATCAAAGTATCAATCAAAATTCACAAATAAACCACACATCAACGAGTTAATTCAGGAATCTCCCATCAAAACTCTCAAAAAATTCAACAATTCCCGTCAACATCACCTCTCCCAACTAAAACATACACCAAAACCCACAATCTCCATCCTCCCCAAAAATCCTGCACAACTCATCACCCCTTCCACGAAAAAATTCAAGAATCTCCCATCAACACGAAAAATTCAACATTATCTCTCCCGACGTGAAACATACACGGAAACCCACGGAGAAAAATTAAGACGCGAAACCGAGCGGGGAGAGGCGAGAGGCGCCGATTTTCTGGATCGCGGCAGATAGGGCGGTTCGCGCGTGATTTGCGCGATTACCTGTAATGACGCTCTATCTCTCATGGGGGTCGTGACCGATCCCTGTGTGTGGGTACAGCTTCGTGACAATGGTCGCTCATTATCGGCTCGCTATTGGCCTATTGTTGCCGGTGAGAGAGCCGGAACGGCCTTACCGACTGCGGCGAGGAGTGATACTGGCTCCACCGCAGGGTGACTCGTCCTTTTTCGGCTCGCAGGCAACCGAGCCGTGTCCCAAATGCCGCGCGCTGAATGATAAAAGGCGGATTTCGACGGTCTATGATTTTAATGTGACACACCTGTCAGTGGCCGCCACCCCCGCCGCCTCTTTCGGCCACTGATTTTCGCGCGATCGTCGGAGGTGAGTGTTAGATATTCGGTGGATGATAAAGAGTGGAGTATTTTCTGTGGTTTATGGCTTTTATGGTGAATTTAACATGTTTTATTATGAACTGTATTGTTTGTTTTAATAGAATGTTAAGTTGTGTTCAAGTTTGTCGTCATTTTGATAGATTTTGGTGTTGTTTCTTTACTTCTATGTTTTCGTAGAGCCACTGATTTTGGCGTAGCTGTTGGGAGATAACTATTAGCTACTCAATGGACGATAAAGAGTTGAGTATTTTCTGTGGTTTATAGTTCCTATAGTAAATTTAACGTGTTCTATTATGAACTTTATTGTTTATTTTAATAGTATGTTAAATTATGTACAAGTTTGTCGTCATTTTTATAGATTTTGATACTGTTTCTTTACTTCTATGCTTCTGTAGCAAGTAAATTGTGAGTGTTAGCTGCTCGATGTATCATAGAGAATTCACTGTTTTTCGTAGTTTGTGGCTTTTATGGTAAATTTAACGTTCTATTATGAATTTTATTGTTTGTTTTAATAGAATGTTATGTTGTGTTCAAGTTTGTCGTCATTTTTATAGATTTTGGTGTTGTCTGTTTGACGTTTAATGCTAAAAATTCAGCAGATCCTGGTTAACTTGCCATTTGCTGCAACTTAGTACAATAAATCCTTAAAAACCCAAAAAAAACAAATTCAAACCTACGTCAAACAGGGTAATACAAATTCCATCCCTACCCTATCAATATATTGAATAAAAAATACAATATACAAATTATTTCCAACAATCTCTACAAGAATACAAACTTATACACATTTCTTCACAGCAATTTGAACGATCCAAAGAAACACCTATAAACCTCCAAAAACTAAGGCCAACCACGACAAACAACCCACAATAAAACGAAACAAACACGGCGAACATCGAAATAACGATCAAACTTTCTGTAGAAGCCCGTCCCGCCCATCGAGACAGTAATTGCAGGCCGCCGCTTTTCCGGGGCAAGTTTTTCGCAATAATCGTCCTCTAAGGTGTTCCCGTCTCTCCGTCCGCTTAATATTCCGCTGTTTCAGCTCGCAGCTTGCCCGAGAGAAACCAAGAAAAATAATTCTCGTCTCATCGGGGTCACGGCCTCTCCCTGCAGCCTCTCTCTTTGCAACCCCTCATATATATATTTTTCTAACATGAAAAATTACTATGATCCTTCATACTACTAAAATCCAACAAACAATAATTCCATCTCTCCCGTAATTATCAAAAATGTCTCTCAAAATTTCCAATTCTCATATCATCCCCTATTAACTTAACAAAATGTCACCCGACACATATATCTCGCTACAATATAAAATCACATATAGAACTATATATTCTTCCAACGTGAAAAATTACTATGATGCCATTTAATTCACAACACTACGACAGTTTAACCAATTAACTTCTGCATACTGCTAAAATCCAATAAATACTCTATCAAAGAAAATAATTCCATCTCTCCCACAATTCTCAATTCTTCACTCAAAAACATTCTGACTACCAGATCAGCTACATGTATTTTAATTCTCAATTCTTCCATCATCCCCTAACTTAACAGATTGAGCGCCAGCAACGTATCGGCCACTTAGTCTAAACGCCTTCATTCCCTTGTACCTGATCAATAAGTAGCCAAAAAAATATTCCAAACATTATACATTTTCATAAAATAGTACATTTTAAATGCATATTCATCAAATCCAGAAATCCGCATTATTGCGGGGCCGGCGCTCAATTAAACCCTAACCTCAAAAAATACTTCACCCGAATCATCCACACCACAAAAAATTCTCATCTGCAAACAACAATATCCCACCTCTCATCTCTGGAAACCAAGAAAAATAATTCCTTCTTTGCAACTTCTCATATGTATATATATTTTTCTAACGTATAAAATTGTTGTGATTCTCGATACTACCAAAATCCAATAAATACTCTATCAAAGGAAATAATTTCATCCCTCCCACAATTCTCAATCCTTCCATCATCCCCTAACTTAATAAACATGAATCAAGAAAACATTCTAACTAGCCTAATCATCCACACATCTCCAACACAAAAAATTCTCCTCGTCTCCAAACAACAATGTCCCAGCTCGCAGCCTCCAGAAATCAAGAAAAATAATTCTCTCTTCGCAACCCCTCATATGTATTTATATCTTTCTAACATATACAATTACTATGATCCTTGATACTGCTAAAATTCAACAAACAATAATTTCATCTCTTCAAAAATTCCCAATTCTTCTATCATCCCCTAACTTAACACAAAAAAATCAATTAAACACTAACCCCAAAGAACACTCTACCCTAATCATCCACACATCACAAAAAATTCTCATCTGCAAACAACAATATCCCACCTCTCATCTCTGGAAACCAAGAAAAATAATTCGTCTCGGGGTCACGCTCCCCCGCAGCCTCTCTTCGCAACCCCTTCGCCGCGAGGCGGGCGCCGGCAGAAAAGCAAGCGGAAAACGTAGCCAGAAAGCTGAAACCCGACGGGCGCAGCCGGGACGCGCTAAAACATGCAAAATCATGCAAATTGCGTTCGTTCGAACACCCTCCGCCTCCACCTACATCGGCTTCCTCCGCGTTCCGCCGCCCCAACCCCCGCCGCGGCCATCTCTCCCGTCTCGCCCCGTTGCGCCGCTCTTTTTCTCCGTTTTTCTTCAGCCCTCTGTCTTCCCCCCGCCCCCGCCGCTCGCGAGAGTGCCAGCGTCAAAAATGTTTCGACGATTGCGTGCCGCGGCGTTTGCTCCTTTATTTTTGCCGAGGGGTGGAATACCCGGCTGGGCGGGGCCGCTGCCCCCGGGACAAAGGGGGATGAAACTTCGCCCGCCATATTTACGTCTCTGCCGGGTGGGAAACGAAAAAAGAGCGCTGTTGGGCGCAACACTTTTTCCGGGTCTTGCTGATGGAGTGTGGAGTTGGGAGTGAGTTTTGGGTTTGGGGGTGGTTTGGGTGGTTTGGGTTTTGGGAATTTTGAGGTGGTGGGATTGAGTTTTTGGGCTGGTTTTGGGTTGGTGAGAGAGATTGAGGGGTTTTTGGGTTGGTCTTGAGAATTGGTTAGGTTGAGGATTGATTGGGTTTTGATTAGGTGTTTTGTGTTTTGAGAGTTTGGGGTTGATGAGGGTAGATCCAGATGAAGCTGTTTTGGTTTGGGGTTGATGAGGATGGATCCAGATGAAGCTTTTTTAGTTTGGGGTTGATTAGGTGCTTCATGTGTTTTGATATTTTGGGTTGATGAGGGAGATTGAGGGGACTTTTTGGTCTGGTCTTGGGAATTAGTTGGGTTTTGATCAGGTGTTTTGTGTTTTGAGCCTTTGGTTTTAATGAGGGTAGATCCAGATGAATCTGGTTTAGTTTGGTTTTGGTTAGGTGCTTCATGTGTTTTGAGATTTTGGGGTTGATGAGAGAGATCGAGGTGAATCTTTCTTTGTTATGTCTTAATTAATTCTCAGTTAGATTAGGTTTCAGTTAAGTTTTGGTTAGATATTCCATATGCTTCAATCTTTTGTATTCAATACTACATTTTTGTATTTAAGACTACACCAAGCTGAATCTTTCTTGATTAGTTCTTATTTATCTATTCCATATGTTTCAATCTTCTGTGTTCAATAAGACTACATCAAGCTGAATCTTTCTTTATTAGTTCTTGGTTATCTGTTCTAACATAATGTATCTATTATCCAACTAACATTACTAACTATTTCCATCCACCAAACTTCCTATTATATTTCCATCATCCTTCATCAATTATCAATCTCCTCTCATCCAACTCTTATAACAATCGACACATCAGCAATCCTTCAGCTATTTCTAAGCTCCTTTCATCCAACCCCAATAACAATCCTTCTACCTCCGAAAAATAAGGTTAATTCCACACAGAATCTGACCATTGCAATGAAGAATACACCAAAGTGAATCTTTTTTTATTAGTTCTTGTTACAGTAAAGAAAATACAGTATCACAACAATCATATCACACTATTAATTATACATCAATAATCATATATCTATTTTCATCCAACAATCTTTCTATTATATAATATATCCATCCTCCTTCATCAATTATCAATCTCCTCTTATCAAACTCTCATAACAATCAACACATCAGCAATTCTTCAGCAATTTCCAATCTCCTTTCATCAAACCCCCATAACAATCAGTCCACCTCCGAAAAATAAGGTCAATTCCAAGCAGAATCCGACAATCGCAACTTATCTCGAGCCTCGATCGTAACATTTTTCACAAAGTGAATCTTTTTGTATTAATTCTTGGTTATCTGTTCCGTCAGTAACACACAGTATCACAAAAATTACACTATTATCATCTCGAGCCTCGATCGTAACATTTTTCACGTTTCACATTTCACATTTGAATCTTTTTGTATTAGCTCTTGGTTATTTGTTCCATCAGTAACATCCACTATCACAATAATCATATCACACTATTACTCATACATCAATAATCATATAAATATTTTCATTCGCCAATTTGTCTATTACATCTCCTTTCATCAACCCCTCATAACAATCAACACATCAGCAATCCTTCAGCAATTATCAATCTCCTTCCACCAAATCCCCATAACAATCCAACAATACCAACAATCCCTCCACTTCCGAAAAATAAGGTCAATTCCACACAATCTCCCAGTTGCAACTTATCTCAAATCTCCATTGTCGAAGGGTTCAGACAGGTCACCGAAGAAATTAGTAAAGCCGGATAGAGTGGTTCGCAGTTCCTTCCGTGAAATCAGGTTTGTTTGCCTGGCCGGCTCCTTTAGATTACAGCGAGCGATTTGCCATTCCCGAAAGCCGATTACGCGCGGCTTTAACCCGCGCTCGAATGCAGGTCACTCGTCATTACAAAGCCAGATCCTACCTGTCGGATTCGCTACAGGTACCGCCTCGTGACGTTTCGATGGTCGCTCGCATTACAAACATCTTAGCCGATGCCCGCTGCGATTCGACAGGTGCTTCGACCTCATTACTCCAGATTTACGTTCGGAGTGTCGTCGGTGGATTGGTTGGAGCGTAACGGTCTTGGCTTAATGAGCTTCTAATTGTTCTTGACGGTGCTTGAAATGGAAGTGTTTTTCTTTGTGTGGATTTGGGAATTTTTGTAGGTGAATATGGGATCCTTTAATTTTCGTAACTGTGTAGATTTTTAAAAGAGATTATTACTATAATTATTACTAGAATTACTAAAATTCATTGGACTAAACGTTGATCATTTGAAAACATTTCTACATTATAAATAATACTACAGAATGCAATGAAATTCAGATAGATGAACATGTAATAATAATAATAATGGAATTCAATGGAATGATTTGATATTATATTTTTGCCATTTTGTGTAGTTTGATCCATGAAAACGTGCGGTGTTCGACGTGTTAATAAGAATTGCAAGAAGCTTGATGGACTGTTTCGGAATATAACAGTTTACTCTAAATGAGTTTCTAATTGTTCTTACTGATGCTTGCAAGAGAAACATTTTCTTTGTATGCAATTGGGAATTTTTCTTGGTCGAATACCGCCATAATGGCGACTCCGAGCTTTGATATCTAAATTCGAAAGCTGCAAATGAATAATTTAATTGTTCAAATAATGAGAGATTGATACATAACTCAACATTTTTTTCTTAAAAGACATACAATTTTGTTTATTATTCTTCTGAATTACTAGACTTCCCGTGCAAGTAATTTCTTGGTAGAGGAAGCATTCTCTTGTTTGAACGCCTATCAAACTGTCCAAATTTTCAAAATAATCCATATAAAATTAACTATATTCAAAATAAAACAAAAGATGCAATTTTTGCTAAATACATATTTCAAAGAATCTTCCACAAGGGATTAATTATACATTTTCCAAAAACGCAATTTCCATTAAAATCGCATCTCTTTTTCAAAGGATCGACGCAGGATATTTCAATAAACCGTCCACCCCGAATTCCCCATAAAACAGACTCAGTTTCTACAGTATCTACGAAACAAGAAAAATCGTTTCAAATGTTCTACGCTTTCCAGAATCTCCAAAAAAAACCTATTAAAACGCAATTTCCACCAAATTTCGCATTTAAAAAAATCCCCTTTACAAAGGATCAACAAAGGATATCTCAATAAATCGTCCACCCTGAGTTCCCCACAAAACAGACTCAGTTTCCAGAGTACCCAGGAAACAATAAAAATCGTTTCGAGTGGTGTTTGGCGTGTTCAATCGGCTCCAGGAACCGGCGAGCGCGTCGACGCGTCAAAGAAGCGGCCGGACGAGGATGAAGTACCGTTCGAAGACCGGGCAGAACCTCCCGACTCATCGCGCGAAATTACCCAGTCGAGTGGGTTCTATCTCGACGAATTAGTTGAAATTTTCTTTTCGTTCCATTGTGCCGGTCGCCCGATCTGACACTGATATAAGCCTGCTTTCAGCCGTCCACAAAAGGGATGCGCGGCTGGAAATGCGTTCCGGCCGTCCACGAATCCGTCCCCCGTGTTTCGCCGGATAAAAATAACAGCCGAACAATGTTGTCGGTGATTCGACATTATTGACCGTCTTCCATATCGGTTTCCGCCGCGCGCGGCTGCCTCGGTTCCTTCGCCGCTATCATTTACGGGCTGTAATTATGGCATTATCGGCTCTTTCAATCTGCGCGCCGAATACCGGCGATTTATATTTGTTATTAGCTCTGGAATTTTCGAGGGTTAGATGTCTTTGTTTCGGTGGTTTTGGGAATTCGAGTGGTGTTTTACAGTGGATGAATTTTGGACATGAAGATGTAGGTTTTGGAATTGATGGGTTTCAAGAGCGCGATAAGAGATATCGTTGATTCTAAGTTGAAATTGTCAATTCTTTGGGAAAGTAGAGCTAGAATTTGTTATTAGCTTTGGAGTTTTCGAGTGTTAGAGGTGTCTTTGTTTAGGTGGTTTTGGGAATTGGAGTGGTTTTGCTTGGTTTGGTGCGTTTTATGGTGGATTGGTGAATTTTGGATACGAAGATGTGGGTTTCGAAATATTAAGATTCTAAGTTAAAATTTTTAATTCTTTGAGGAAAGAAGTAACTAGAATTTGAAATTAGTGTTGAAAAGTGCGATGAAAGCGTTAATTTCCAATTATGAAATTTTTAATGCCTTGGAAAATTTTCAGTCATATTTCTCATTCATTGGAAAATTTCCCAGTCACTTCATTTTTAATTCTTTATCAAGCGCAGCAACAGAATCTTCAAAAATCGAAACTCGGCCGAAGGAAAATTGCTGAATCGTCGATTAGATCAGAAAACTACAAGCAAAATATTTCCCAGAATCCTAAAAATCAATTTCAATGATGCAATTCAAAGGAAAATCGCGGAATCGGTCCAAGAGCTACAAGCAAAATAGCTTCCAGAATCCTCAAAAATCGGAACTCGGCCGAAGGGAAATCGCTAAATTCTCGATTAGATCAGCGAATCACAAGCAAAATATTTCCCAGAATCCTCAAAAATCAATTTCAACGACACAATTAAAAAACAGAAACCCAACAGAAGGAAAATCGTAGAACCGATGCGAGAGCTACAAGCAAAATAGCTCCCCAGCGAAGAACGAGTATCAACAGCCTCGTGAGATGTTTCGCGGGCTGTTCGAAAGGGTTGTGCGAGTGTCAGCGACAGAGTGCGTGTTGTCGGAGCAGGCTTTCGTGTTTATTTAACTAACAAACCGCGAGCCAGCAGCGTCGATCACGGTTCACCGATCAGCAGAACAACAATGGCGCTTGCTATTCAAGCGATCCTCGCCTCGCGGCGCGGTAAATTCGTTCCGCGTGGATGGCTCGCTGCAAGCAACCTCCACTCGACGCTATTTTCGCGTCTCGGCCGGCCGTGGTCCGAATACAAACTAATTCTTTGCGCCCGGGGATTAGTTTAAAGGGGCTGACCTCCTTAGAGGTCCTCACGGTTGGTTAGCTCCGTCAACGTTGATCCTTCTTAGCGACGCGGCCGACTCTAATCCCTTTGCTTCCGCTTTGCCACGGATTTTACGGGGAATGGCCGGAAGTGGGTCTGTGTTTTCGCAATGACGGTGTTCTTCGATTAAAATTCTGTTGTGGGAAGGTGCTCTGAAGCTGTTTGATGACTGATAATGACGGTTCATCGATTTGCGGCTCTAATTTCTTTGTTTCTGATGATAACGTTATATCGATTTGTGGAGTTTAACCCCTTTGTTTCTACTTTTCGATGGATTTTCCGGGAAAAATGCGAAAGTGGGTCTGTGTTTCGGCAATGACGGTGTTGTTCAATTAAAATTCTATAGTAGCAAGGCGCTTTGAAGCTGTTTGATAACTGATAATAACGGTTCATCGATTTCAGGAGGCTAATTCCTTTATTTCTGATTTTCGCCGTCTTTTCGCGTGAAAAACGCGAAAGTGGGTCTGTGTTTCGTCAACGATGTCGTCCTCCGATTAAATTTCTGTTGTGGGAAGGTCCTTAGAATCTGTTTGATGACTAATGACAACGGTCCATCGATTTACAGCTCCAATTTCTCTGTTTCTAACAACGTTTCATGGATCCATAAAAATTAATCCCTTCATTCCGCTTTTCTCCCAATTTTCACACGAAAAACACAAAAGTGGGTCTGTCTTTCGTCAACGACGTCGTCCTCCGATTAAATTTCTCTCGCAGCAGCCTCCTCCGAGGCAGCCTGAAGACCGCTGACAGCGTTTCATCGATTTCCGGCGGGCCAGCTCATGAATCTCGAGTGTGGACACTCCATTACGCGGCGGTAGCTACCATGAAAACGACAAACGTGCCATTCCGGGGCGACTGTGTGCGTGTAAACACGGACACAGACACAGAACCGAGAGTGTCTTCGAGCACACACGTGCGATTTGGAGCCATTTCGCCACTGCTCTTTAACCCGTTCCCGGAAAGTTCAACAAACCAATTGGAAGACTCTGTCTACTCGGTACACAAGCAGCTGGTGAATCGTTTACAAAAACTTGGACGTTCACTCGAGACGCTTCGGACATTTCTGCGGTGGCCCCCCATGTCGGATCCGTGTCGACTGATTAACATATTGTTCGAGGCTACGCGGAGCTGACGCAAGCCGAGGAATTTAGAATTTCGCGATGCCTCGGCGTGCTGCGGGTAACGTGTTTTTTAGCTTCTCGGTTTGTTTGGCGATTTTCTGTTGGTTTTCGAGGTTTTTTAGTGGTTTGTTTGGGAAATATTATAATTTAGGAAATGATGGTTTTAGGTTTCAATCGATCTGTTGTTTTAATAATTCTGTTTATATGGTGGATTTGGTGATTTATGTGTTTGAATAATATTGACCGTGTTTTTTAGCGTTCTCGTTTTGTTTGGTGTTCGTTTGTTTGGCGATTTTCTATTGATTTTCGAGGTTTTTCATTGTTTTGTTTAGTAGAATGATAATTTAGGAAATGATTTTATGTTTTAATTGTTGGTTTTTCTGGGATTTGTTGGAAATGTTTGAAATTGATATACTAGTGTATTTTCTATTTACACTGTTGATTATGTGATTTGTGTATTGTTTGGATAATATTGACCGTGTTTGATGGAAAATATCGTAGTCTTTTATAAATTACATAATTTATTATATTAATTATATAAATTTGTTGCGTACATTAGAGAAATATATGTGAATCAGAAATATGGAGTAAAATTACCGTGTAAAGAAAGGAATAAACTTGAAGAGAATATTGTAATATGTAATGAAACTTAGAATCAATATTTGTATCATGGATTTCTTATTGATAGAGATTGAGCTTATTAGTAAATAAATTAATTAAAAAAACTTAGGAACCTTCGTATTGCAAAAGATTGAAAAGTACGAAATTTTATTCCATCAAACTTAAATCAAACAAACCAAGAATTATCAAATCAAAATCAATAATAATAATAATAAATAAAAAATACTCAAACAATTCGATGAACACAAAACTATAATTTCCCTCGCAAGAAAATCAAAATCGCAGACAGTCCAAAGGAACACATACTTCCAAATACAGAAACATAACTTAACAAACGTACATAATTTAACAAAAGAAATAATAATGACATTTTAGAAGACAAAAGAATACTCATTATTCAATCTCAATATCTCCACAATAAATTATTTAATCATATACACATATTTTTCTCGTCTTCACACCAAAGGAAATGATTTCGAGTGATGTTTGTCGCGTTCAAGACATTCAGTCTCCGAAGAAAATCAAAATCTCAACAAAAACAAAAAAGCTTAACAAAAGAAATAATAATCACATTTTAGAAAACAAAAGTATTTTATTCGCTGTTACCAAACTTCAGATCGCCTAAAAACTAACAAAAACATTGTTCCAATTTATCGCGTAAAAAAGAGGCCCGCGTAAATCAAGGATGTTTAATATTGTCACAATACCGCGTTGCAATCTTTCTGCAACTATTTATCTGTTTCCACAATAAATTATTTAATCATGTATACACTTATTATTTCGTCTTCACACCAAAGGAAATGATGTCGAGTGATGTTTGTCGCGTTCAAGACATTCAGTCTCCGAAGAAAATCAAAATCGCAGAGTGCCCTCGGAAGACAACGGCGTGTTGCGTGCTCGCGCGATGCCATGGAATTCCGTTCACGTACAAGATGGCGGCTGTAGTTTGCTCCCGACATGCACCGCCCCTGACTCCGCTCGGCCGTTTCATCCCTCTCCCTCCCGGCCCTCCCGGATTCGTCTCCGGCGTCGTTCCCCATGCCCTTGCCCTTTGCAAGACGGGACGCTGAACGGCGAATGTTGCGCCGCTTAAGCGTCCCAACAGTTTGCGACATGCCCATTACACGGTGCGGCTGCCTGTGCACAAAACCCCAGAATTCGACTATTCACACGGCGAAAATTGAAGGTTAGCTGCGCGCCGCGCGGTGGGTGGATTAATCATCCTCGTTTTCATAGAAAAATGTCGGCTGAATTAATTCTGTTTGTGTGACGTTGGTATTGGAACGGAAAATGTTCATTGTTGTTGAAAGAATATTGTAATATTCATATAATGTAAGGAAAATGTAGTTTTAGTTAATTAATTTTTTAATTTTGAAAATACAAATTTTTAGTAAATCTATTTTGTTTATCTATATTTTGCTCTATTTCGTACAACTTTCTGTTTATCTATAATTTCTTTGTATCACTCATATTTTTGAAGTTATTGGGAGTTTTGCCCAGGAAACGGCCGTTTGGTCCCACTATTGGACAGGTCAAAAATGACCCATCCTTGTATTTTTATCCAGGAAACTGAAATTTTATTCAAATAGCTCAAAATGGCCCATTTCTAATTTCTTTTTGCAATGATTCAAAAGACGACAGATATCTTTGTGTGATATTATCGCAAGGTGATACAATATGATACAATCGCTCATACTTTTCAAGTCATCGAGTTAACCTAAAATTCACACAATAAATAATAAGTTGTCAATATCACTAATCAAAACAATCTTCATTGAAAAAATGAAAATCTTCAGCAACAATATCTTCATCTCTACACTTTACAAACCATTTCTCTCATCACTCTTACTTCTCAAATCATCGTGTTAACCTCAATATTCAACAACGAAAATGACATACAAAATGACAACAGACAAAATCACCCAATCCCCACCATTCCCAACTTCTCTACCCTTAAAATCATAAAAACATTCAAACAACTTCATCCCCAACACAAAATCAAACCCCAAAAACCTCCAACAAACATATAATTCCCTCGCAATCTCAAACAATCCACACAAGCAAGTCCAAATAACTTCATCTCCAAGATAAAATCATCCAATCCTCACCATTTCCAATTTCTCTACCCACAAAATCGTAGAAACATTCAAAGGACTTCATCCCCAAGTCAAAATCAACAGATTTTCACCATTTACAATTCCTCTACCCTCAAAATCAAATCCTAAAAACCTCCAACAAACATACAATTTCCTCGCAATCTCAACCAATCCACACAAACAAGTCCAAATGACTCCATCCCAACACAAAATCATCCAATCCTCACCATTTCCAACTTTTCTACCCTCAAAATCATAGAAACATTCAAATAACTTCATCCCCAAGTCAAAATCATTACAACATTCCTCATTATCCGCAGTTTTTCTAACCTCAGAAGCATAGAAACAAATGACTTCATCCCCAAGTCAAAATCATCCAATCCCTCTTTAGCATTCCCAATCTTTCTACCCCCAAAATCACAAAAACACTCAAACAACTCCGTCTTAACACAAAATAACTAACCCCCACCCAATCGTTCTAACCTCAAAATCAAACGCATCGTATCCGAGCGACCCAAACATTCGCTTCGAATAAACAAAAGGCCGTGGAATAAGCCGGCGCGACAAATAGTGCGCATAATCGTGCTCGTTAAATCACGCCCTAAACACTTGGCAAATTTGTACATAATTCTGCTCGTTTCCTGCGGCTCATTGTTTCAACTTCCGCCGACGCCGGGGTCGGGGCTGAGGCGTGGGGCGTTGATCGAAGCCGGAGGGCGAAGGACAAAATGTAATCGTGACCGATTCAGGGTGCGGGAAGGGGATGACGGGAGGGGGGAGAGAATTAGTATTCAGGGGCGTATCCGCGAGCGTTTATTTTCCAAAGACCGGCAAATAGGTTCGCTCGTAGCCGAGGGTCTGCCATCTTTGTCGCTTCGTACTTGGCGCCTTCGACCCCCGAGCGGTTTTTTAGGGATGATTGCTGGGAAGTGTGGGGTGGAATGGTTTGTGGCAAATATTGTTGCTCGACATTTTTGTTTCTTGAGGAACAAGAATTAAGATTGGGTTGATTAGTAGCATTGGTAATTTAATTTTCATTGTGTGAATAGTCGAGCTTTGAGGTTAATATGATGATTTGAGAAGTATGGGGAGTGGAAGGAAATGGTTTGTAACAAATATTGTTGCTCAACATTTTTGTTTCTTGAATTAAGTTCACTTTCATTAGTAGCATCGGTAATTTAAATCATTCACAACGATTTATTTAATTTTTCAAAGCTTATGATAAAATTATGGAGACTATGTATATAATAGTTAATCCTATAAATATAATATATCTATAATACTATAGGTATAATAGAATTACGCATAGAATTGTGTATTGTAATTCCATGAATGTAATTACTTCGTTTCGAATTCAAATCACTAACAACGATTTATCTAATTAATTTTTCAAAACTTACAGAGTTATATTGACCCTAATACAATCACTCATATTACGTAATCCTACAAATGCAATTACTTCACATCAAATTCAAATCACTAACAAACCACCACAACAATTCTC
The DNA here is from genome assembly GCF_051020985.1 of Nomia melanderi. Lineage (NCBI taxonomy): Eukaryota > Metazoa > Arthropoda > Insecta > Hymenoptera > Halictidae > Nomia > Nomia melanderi. The sequence continues at coordinate 23,755,356 of NC_134999.1, read as the reverse complement.
AGTTACAAAGACTCAATCACCTCCCACACCATCACTCGCCTCTAACTAGGTCTCCATGACAGTCCATCCTCTAACACCAACGTCCCTCAAACTAAAAGCATCCCACAATCACCTCGACCAGCCTCACCTCTAAAGTTCAACATGTCCGCCATGCCTGATTGCCAGCGAAATGTCGCATCACTCGCTAACGAAGCGACAGGTCCGCGCACCTGGCGCAGATGCGAAGTATCATCTTTTTCGCCGGATGACATTTCCGAGCGTCGCAATCGCTAATTAACACTTCGCGCATTTATCGCATCATTAGCTTGCCGAGTATGACGCGGGAAAGCAAAGGACAGTTTCAAACTAAGAAGCATCTGCTTAAAAGACTAACAAAAGACGAGAAAGAACAGTGGAAGCAATTGTTCCAAAAATTTTATTTGTTTCGATGACTGACGATAAGGGTTCATCGATTTGAAGAGCCTAATTCCTTTGTTTCCGCTTTTCGCCGACTTTTAACATGAAAAACGCGAAAGTGGGTCTGTGTTTCGGCAATGACGGTGTTCTTCGATTAAATTTCTATAGTAGCAAGGTCCTCAGAAGCTGTTTGATGACTGATGACAACGTTTCATCGATTCACGGCTCTAATTTCTCTGTTTCTAACAATGTTTCATCGATTCATGAAGGTTAATCCCTTTGTTTCCACTTTTCGCCGACTTTTCATATGAAAAACACAAAAGTGTTTTAGTCCTCCGATGAAATTTCTCTCACAGCAACGTCCCGAAGACCGCTGACAACGTTTCATCGAAACGTTGAGAGGCTCGCATGACGATGACGCGAAAGAATAAGCAGGGAGGAAAAATCTAATGACTTTATTCAACGTCACCGGTCCTGTAATTACCCGCAGGCTGCCGTACGAGGAGACGCCGCGCCCCTGGCGATTAGCAATCCCTCGGCGATTACCAAGTTAGCCTAAATAGGGTATAGTGTTTAGGGAGAGGCTACGTGGACCCAATGCTAATCGCCGCTGTGGAAGAACGGGGGTGGCTCTGCTCGGTTTGACTGTTGTTTCCGAAACATGGTGACATGTAGCTCGAGAATTTATTTTGGAGAATTGTTGGTTTAAATATTGTTTTGGGAAATTGACGTGTTGAGATAGTGAGATGAATGTATTTTGGAGGATTGTTCGTTTTGTTGTTGGTTTAAATATTGTTTTGGGAAATTGATGTGTTGAGATAGTGGAAAGAATATATTTTGGAGAGTATTGTTGTTTTGGTGCTCGGTTTGACTGTTGTTTCAGAAACATGGTGACATGTAGCTCGAGAATTTATTTTGAGTGTTGTTGGTTTGACTATTGTTTTGGAAAATTGATGTGTTGAGAATTTGTTTTGGGAGTATTTATGTTTTCGTTGTTGGTTCAATTATTGTTTTGGGAAAATTGATATGTAGAGTTAGTAGAAATGAATTTATTTTGTGGAGTATTGTTGGTTTTGTTGTTGGTTTAACTATTGTTTCGGGAGAATTGATATGTAGCTAGTGGAGAGAGAATTTTTTTTGTGAAGTATTGTTGTTTTGGTGATCGGTTTGATTGTTGTTTCCGAAACATGGTGACATGTAGCTGGAGAATTTATTTTGGAGTGTTGTTGCTTTTGTTGTTGGTTTAAATATTGTTTCGGGAAATTGATGTGTTGAGAATTTATTTTGGGAGTATTGTTGGTTTGGTGATCGGTTGAACTATTGTTTCGAGAGAATTAATATGTAGCTAGTGGAGAGAGAATTTTTTTTATGGAGTATTTTGGTTCATGGTGTAACTATTGTTTCGGAAAACACGTTGAGATATAGAGCTAGTGGAGAGAATTTATTTTGAGGAGTATCGTTATTTTGGTTGTTGGTGTAACTATTGTTTCGGAAAACTGACTGTAGAGAATTTATTTTGGGGAGTATTGTTATTTTGGGATCGGTTTAATTATTGTTTCGGGAAAATTGATATATAGAGTTAGTGGAGAGAATTTATTTCGTGGTGTATTATTGCACGCTGATATTATTGCACGCTGACCTTGCTCAATATCACCACATGCGGTAGCATTGTTTATAATATAGAAATATTGTCAAATAATCGTCTTTCAATTAAACGAACTATAGTAATCCGATTGGGGGTCACCGGTGACCCCCATGACATTCAACGTGTTAACTATTATTTCAGGAAACACATTGACATATTCTTGTTGCTCGGTTTAACTATTGTTTCGGGAAATTATTTTTATTTATTATATAAGAATTTATTTCGTGGAATATTGTTATTTTGGTAGTCAATTTAACATTAAAACTACCAGACGGGTTAAAATGACCCACTGATTTCTTCGTTAAATTATTAAAAGGATAACAGACGTGTCTCTGAGGAATTATTATAGAAATTCATTTTACAATACGCCAAATGAACTGTAAATCAATTAATGTCTCCATAAATGCACTCTTAGAGTTTCTACGAAGGAATTTCAAAAACTATTGTTTCAAGAAACACATTGACACGTAGAGAATTCATTTAGTGAAATATTGTCATTTTAGTGATCGGTTACTTTGTGAATATTCTACAGTACATTAATAATATAATTCGCAGCAAAATAACGAAAAATACTTTTGTAATTTCACTCACCTAAACAGCTATCTGCAAGGTTAGAAACATTATTGCTATCCACATCTCTACTATTACCCACCTTGCTGTTTTCCACAGAAATTCTCTGTTCCTGATTGTTATTCAACAATCAACCTGTCCACACAAGTCACACGGAAATTTCACTGAAAAAACACTATTTAATTTCACTCGAAAAACACAGTTTAATTTCACTGAACTCAACATCCACGTGCAAGGTTAGCTTTGTCACTTTCCACACCCCTATCCCTACTTACCACTGATTTTGCGCGGGAAATGTCATACCACGTGATTCATTAATAACTTATTAACACAAATTCACTTGCGTTACAATTTAATTCAATCTTGTTAATTCATATTTACTACTGTAACATTTAGTATAAACCATAGCAATTGCTGATAAGATTTGCATTTGTTATATTAGAAATCTAATATTAAGGAGATATTATTTAATTCGACGGAACTGAACAGTCACGTGGGAAGTTGGAAATTTTGTTACTTTGTGAACGCCTCTGTTGCTGCTTAGTGCGTTAAGTGTCTCGTGTTGTTTACTGATTGATCTGTTATATAAAGAAAAAAGAAATTTAAGTGGAAGATACTATTTCATTTGGCTCAAGTGGACAGTTACATACAAGGTTAGAAACAGAAGTTTTATTTTGAGATTTATATTGCTGTGGAAGGTTTGATGAGGTTGCTTTGTAAAGCTAACCTCTTTGTTTTACCTTGGGTACTGAGGTAGCATTTAACACTTTGATTGGTAGAATTTAACATTGCTTATGAATTGTATTGATCTTTTAAATAAAATATTAAGTTATATTAAAGTTTCTTTTAATTTTATATATTTCGATATCGTTTCTCAATGTTTTCGGTGCTTCGTAACGTATACAGCTATTTTTGACCACGTGTCCCTTAAAAATATTTTGTTACAAAAATTAACTGAACACGTTAAGTAATATTTTAGAATCAATGCTTTCGAAAATAAATGATTTACAATGAACTGGGAGGTTTGGTTACTTCGTTTTTTTGAATTTATGACTGTTATGGAGGCACTAATAGAATTAGCCATAGAATTTAAGTCACTCACGACGGTTCATTTACTTAGGTTATTTTTTTTAAATTTGTGCGGGATTATGGTGACACTAATAGAATTATCCATAGAATTATGTATGAGAATTCTAAGAATATAATTATTTCGTTTCGAATTTGAATTATTTACAATGAACTCACAATGGTTTATTTATTTACGTTATTTTTTTAAAAATTTGTGACAGAGTTATGGAGACACTAATAGAATTACCCATAAAATTACGTAATTCGACGAATGCAATTATTTATTATATATTAAAATTCCACGAATGCAATTGTTTCGAATTAACGAAACATAAGAAACAAAAGGTGTATTAATAAATAATTACCAACACACGTTCAGAAAACACGAGGTTTCCCGGAAATCACGACGATTATATAATCACGCTTTGTTTACGCTGAGCAATCATTATCGATCGAGAAACGGCACCCGGAAGTGTGTGCCGTCGCGAAGTATCAAGTAACCAAATATGTTCACGCGGTTTTGCGATGTAACTTCTGGAGAAAAAAACGCGCGATCTTGTTTAGCCTCCTAATGAGCAGGCTGAGTGCTCATTTTATACGAAAATGCAAATTTCACCGGCGACGTTCCACGTGGCTCGGGGAATGGGAAATATAAACATTTACGTGAACTGTTGGAAAAATTTAATAAACCTACCGAGCAGTTGAATTCACTTTTTGAAATTCCGCTGTAGCAAAGAGACTTTAATTGATTGATAATTTAGTTTATGTTACTGAATCAGTTTCTTGAATAATCTCTTTGAGAAATATTTGTGATCCTTTTATTTATTGCAAAAAGAAACCAGGGATTAGTGTTAAATTTAGTAATGAATTATAGAAGTTAATTTGTATAGTTTGTATATTTATAATTCATATTTATAATTCATGAATGTACTAACTTTGTAAGTACTTCTTAATTAATTAATGTATTATAATTCGTTGGTTGATATATTATAGAATGTGAGATATATGCAACATAATTTATGGGATTCATTGACCATGCTACAAGAAGAAGATTCTAGGAAGAAGCTGTAGAATAAATCATTCAACAAAAAAGAAGATTCAATTAAAACTGCTACACAACAAATCCTTCAACAAAGCAGATTCAATTAAAAATTCTACAGCATACATCAGTCAACAAAAAAGAAAATTCAAGTACAAATGCTACAGCATACATCAGTCAACAAAAAAGAAAATTCAAGTACAAATGCTACAGCATACATCAGTCAACAAAAAAGAAGATTCAAGTACAAATGCTACACAATGAATCATTCAACAAAAAAGAAGATTCAATTAAAACTGCTACACAACAAATCCTTCAATAAAGCAGATTCAGTTAGATCTTCCACACAACAAACCATTCAACAAAGCAGACTCCCTTAAAACTCCTAACAACAAATCCTCCAACAAACCAAACTCTAAATCTTCCACACAACAATCCATCTAAAAAACGAACATCCACCTAAAAACTCCATATAACTCCATCAAACCGCTCAAAACTCATTCCCAAAACCTTCTAAACTCCACATTCCCCAACTTCTCCAGCGACGATGTAGGTCCAACAAAAAAGATCCACCTAAAAACCCCATATAACTCCATCAAACCCCTCAAAACTCATTCCCAAAACCTTCTAAACTCCACATTCCCCAACTTCTCCAGCAACGATATAGGTCACAGCTCGAATCGTGATCGCAGGAGCCGACTCCCCTCGACTGGCCAGCGATTCCCTAACGGCTGCTGGCACTCGAGACGTTTCGAAAAGCGAGCAAAAGACAGGAACGCCACTTGTACGATCTATATGCACACGGCCCTCGCATGACCGCCGCGGTCCTGCCGCGTGTTTGCCGTGCGGCTCCCGGTAGCCGTGCAATCAAGGTGTCTTCCACGGTATTTCTTTGCACACGCACGGCTTTCTTTGCCCCTCGAGCGTGTACTCTTCCACGCGACCGCGTGCCCGGCTAATGGACGTCACTCGAGGCCACTTTGGCCGCGGCAAACATCGACGACGTTTCTTGAAAACCCATCCGCGACTCTTGCCTCTTACCTTATGCCTCTTGCGTACTCGCTTCCTGCCTGCGCACCGAAAACGCGCTGCCCGGCCGATGAGGATCGTTGGATCGAGAATTTGTTGGTTTTGGTGGGATGCGGTTGTTGGATGTAGTTTGAGGGATGATAGGGGTGGTTTTTGGATGATGGTGTTGGGTTGATAGTGGGTTGGTTTAGAGGTTTTTTGGGGGAATGGAATGTTGTATTGTGATTGTGAGTGGGATTGTGATTTTTATTGTGATTGGAGTTGTGATTATTGTGATTTGATTGTGATTGGATTGTGATTGTGATTCTGATTATTATTATTGTGATCCTGATTGTGACGGTTATGAATCTGATTGTGATGGTGTGATTCTGATTGTGATTCTAATTCTGATTGTGATTATGATTATGATGATTGTGATTCTGATTCTGATAGGGATTATGGTTAGGATTATGATTGTGATCATTCTGATTCTTATTGTGATGATTGTGATTCTGATTGTGATTGTAATTCTTATTGTGGTGATTGTGATTCTGATTGTGGTTTAATATCCACACTGCGTTTTTCATGTTTTTCAGAAATATGTAAATTAAAGTGAAATCTACGAAAGTCGTAATGAATTGCTGAAAACAGTTTATATCCTTATTGTTTTTTGCGGTGATTATTTTTTGTGATGTTGTGTTGGAATTAGTTTGTTGAGGTAGATTAGTTTGGAAGTTTAATTGTGTGAGATGAATGGTAATATATCGTAAGATATGAGTATTTGTTTTATAAATTGTTTCGATAATATCTTTCGATAAGCATAAACTGCGAAGTGAAGAAGATATGGTACTGCCAATGAACATCTCGATGAACACAACCTAACGTTCTATCCGTCTTGAAAATTCATCTGGAAGGGTTGATTCTATAGCCAGGGCTCAAAGAATGGCTTAGGGCAGAAAGTTGCGAAGCAGTAATGCGAGTATTAGCCGGCTAAATGCTGGTTGCAGGGTGGCCCCGAGGGAGCAGAGGGTAAAATTTCGCCCCGAGGTTCGCTAACCATCTTCCCGGGGGACACGATCGGCACCTCCACTCGGAATCGGACTATCGAGTTTCGCCGGGCAACTTAAGCAACGTTTCATTGATCAATCCGAGGGATCTCCGGGCGTTCAACGCGAGAACGAAGTAACTTCGAACATTTTTCGTATCGAGTATCGATGAATACTAAAATATATATATATATATAGGTAATAGTAATTACTAGCAACTATGATAATAGTAATCGCTAGTTGCTGGGATGGTGATGGTAATTATTACCTACTATGGTAATAGTATTAAAATGGTAACCAGTAGTTACTATGGTAATAGTAATTACTAGCAACTATGATAATAGTAATCGCTGGTTGCTGGGATGGTGATGGTAATTATTAGCTACTATGGTAATAGTATTAAAATGGTAACCAGTAGTTACTATGGTAATAGTAATTACTAGCAACTATGATAAGAGTAATTACTAGTAACTATGATAATAGTATGATAATTGTATTCACTAGCTACTATGGTAATAGTATGATAATGGTAATTACTAGATACTATGACAATAATATGATAATGGTAATCACCAGTTGCTATGGTAATAGTATGATAATGGTAATTACTAGATACTATGACAATAATATGATAATGGTAATCACCAGTTGCTATGGTAATAGTATGATAATGGTAATTAATAGCTACTGTGATCATGGTAATAACTAGTTACTATGACAATAATATGATAATAGTAATTACTAGCTATTGTAATAATACCACGATAATGGTAATTACTAGATACTATGATAATAGTAATCAGTAGTTGCTATGATAATAGTAATAACTAGTTCCTATGATAATAGTAATTACTAGCAACTATGACAACAGTAATTACTATCAACTATAATACTATTATCATACTATTATCATAGCAACTAGTGATTAATAGTATTAATAGTAATTAATATAATACTATTAATCACTAGTTGCTATGATAATAGTATTATAATACTAACCACTACTCACTATTCCAATACTAATTATCCAGAACAACTGCCAACAGAACTAAGCAATACTTCATCTGACCCATCTTCTTGTATTAACCCCTTAACAATACTAATTATCTACAACAACAGCAAAAAGAACTGCAATACTTCATCAGACCCATCTTCCATTAACCCCTTGACTTCTTCAAATTCTCCCTCTCATCCAAAATTCTCATTTCCATACCATTCACCAACACCTCGCAAACATCACCTCAATCTTCGATTCTGAATCCTCTCGTCCATCGTTCTCGCCTCTCCTCGTCCAATCGCGCAGCGCCTGCCAGGACACGTAGCGTCTTAATACACTTGGGTGTTTACGTGCATTCGAAATTCAGGCCTCGTTCCTCGACGCCGCTGTTCGCCCTCCGGAGACGTGTTCCACGGGCCACTTTGAATCCATCCGGGCTTCACGCACGGCCGAATCTCATTACGTCACACGAGACAATCCGTGGCGACCTGCCGAGAACGGCGGCGGCGGCAGCCCCTCGCGACGGGAATTTGTTTCCGATTCGTCCTCCTGACCGCGAGGAGAGTCCTCGAGCCGGCTGCCACATGGCGATCCTCGATCATGCGCTCGGTTACACCCTCAAGTACGGTGCCCAATCGAGTGTCCTCTCGAATACCTCACGAGTACCCACTTCCCGTTGCGGCTGGAAAATTCGAACCGCTTCCGCAATTTGATCGCTGATACGCTGCTTTTTGTGAGTCATTTTTCCAGGGGTTCTTGTGGGTTTTGTAAATTTGTGGTAAATTGAAGTAGAATTGAAGTAAAAGATATGGAAGTCTCAATGAATTGCTAAAAACAGTTTAGATTCTCATTGTTTTCTGGAAGCAATCGAACGTTGATCGTCGATACATATTCTATGTCAAAGTTTGCTTTATAATATAATAATTGATAGCAGAAAAATAATATTTCATTTAAATTCACAAGAACTGACATTTATATTTGTTAACAGTTTATATTTAAATTGGTTTCCATGAGTCATTTTTCGACGGTTTCTTGTCGATTTTCGGGGTAGTTGTGATGTTTCGATGATGAAATGTGGAAATTTGAAGTATAGAAAACTTTGAAGAGATAAAGATAAATTATATATCAATTATATATCAATTAATGGAAAACAAGGGCAACTATGAGCTGATCTCTTGCTGTTCGAATAATTGAATGATTTGGAAGACTTAGTCTTCGAAATATGAACATCTCGTCTCGTCGAATTGACACTCGTCAGTAACAGATTGATGTTCAGTTGATATTATTGATAATATTTGATATAAGTACTTTTTTGTTTAGTTCTTTCTTTATTTATCTAGAATTCTTCAGCTTAATGTCAGTAGCCATCTCCCAGTTTACGATTTTCATTAACTTTAGAAAATAATTTTGATGCTTGTTCTATGTCTACGTTCGCTCCAAAGGTTAACACTTGACAATAGAAAACTAATAACATCTAATAACATTTAGATTCCCCAAATTCAATTGAAAATTGTCATTCCATTGACAAAGGTGCAAATACTTCGAAACAAAGGCTAAAGAATTTAGACTAATTCTCAAAAAACTGAATTCCACTGGCAATTTTCAATAAGATCAACTTACATGACTACACATACAAACATTCAGATATATTGTCATATATTTTAAATAAATCAATTCGTAAATCAATTCAAAACCCTTTGCAAGATTCTTTGAAATGTAGAAAACCTTCAACAGATGAAGCTAAATTACACATAAATTGCTTAAATAATATCAAAAACAGAAGCTACATTAATCTCTTACCGAGTAATTAAATTATTTGCCTTAGTCTTCCAAATCTAAACGTTTCATCTCGAAATTCCACATTCGTCCACAAAAGATTCCTTTAAATGTTGTAAGCATCAAAGTTCCACAGCTAAGTGTCTTCAGAAAAAAACGAGGACAAAAGTCGAAGAAAGTTACAATAGAAATCGAACCGATCGGTCCGAAGGATAATCAGATTAACGGCCGTATCGCGGGACACCGATAAATTCGCGCGCGGACAGATGAAACGCAGCCGGCGCTGTTACCAAATATTGCGCGAATGACATCCGCATTATGAAGCGCGGCCGCCGCCGCCGCGTTTTGCGAGATTCAGCTATTTTCCGGGCCGGCGTTCACGGAATTATTTATTTGTAGCCGGCGTTCGATCGCTCGAATCAATCAATGGCCGCGTTCAATTCGAAACGCGGACAGCGACAATGCGCCGCCGTGTATCCTGTGTAAATATACGCTTTAACAGGATGCACCGGCGCGGCCGACCGGTTTTCAAATTCGGGAAACCTTTACTCTTCCTATTACCGACACTGCTTGCACTCTCGCCGATCGTCCAGTGCGATGGTTCTGCTGGCCAATCGATGACTGCCGATTTTTGTAATTGGGTTTGGAACTGTGTTGGGAGGTCTTTTTGTTGGAGTTATGGAAATTGTGGCAATTTTTTCGAGGGAATTTGGAATTTTATATGGAATGGATAGTTTTAGAATGATTTGAGTATCGATGATTACGCAATCCAACGGGTACTTTATGGGCCAATCATTAACTGCCGATTTTTGTAATTGGATTTTTCAGTTTAGAAACTGTTTTGCGTTAGAGTTACGAAAACTGTGGTAATTCTTATGGAGAATATTGAAGACTTTATATGAATAATGGAGACTTTTGCATGGAAAATGATATTTTCAGAATAATTCGAGTATTTGAACATTTTCAAACAGAATCGCAATTTTTCTGAATGTTTCTAAGGTGCAACGACTCTTCGCGTAATTTATGCCGATGATGAAATTGCTGACAGTAAGATAATGCACGCAGTTTCCCCCGACGCCATTGCCGAGCACGATTTTCCTCACGTCTAGGAAATTCAGCGTGGAACTATTGGTATGAAATTATGGTATTATTACACACAGCATTATTATTATTGTTATGGCAGAGGCTTATGAAAATAGTATTTATTATGCGCTTGCTTTCTTCTAATAAACAATCTTCTCTTTTGAATTACCTCAACATGACTATTTGACACGATGAAATTCATGATCAAAATAAAGTCCTACAGAAAATTAACAATGTTACAATATTTCTTAGACCTCTAACTTCGTATACATGGAAGATCTAATAATCTTAAGGTTGTTTTCTTAATCAGTTAACTGTGTTTGACGAGAATTCTTTCAGCGATGAATTCTTTATTTTCTCACATAAACATGTAATTCTTCTTTGTTTCGCTTGGATCTTTCATTAAAATATACTCTATGTATTCGTCCTTCGACGAGTACACGCTCCATTTTGATTTTATTGCGCGCACCAGAGGTTTCTCCAACTAAATTCAAAAGTTGACTGGTTAAAACTCATTCAAATATTTAATATTAGAACTGGTGCAATATCGCAGCCTACAGAGTTCAAAGAGTTAAGTGATCTGCGAGAAATCGAAATATTGAAGAGAAAAATATTATAAGAAAGAGATATCGAATTATTCATTCATTTGTCGAATAACAATACATTGTTTGTTTATATTTATCCTGCAGAATCCTGAGGAAAAGTATTGAAAATTCTCTAAAACATAAGAATCTATTGCAAACTTTCATTTGCAACCTGTGTCTACCTTTTAACTGATCTGCATAGATTTCAATCGTTAACAGATACAAATTGTTGTTAGAAACGACAAACTACGTTATATTTAGGAACCCAATGATTCGTGTCAGTTTCATTTTTCTTTACAACATTTATTCAGATTGAAGCAAACGCGTTAAACAAACTGAAGCACTTGTCACAATCAGAATAACTAAAAAATTCCAAATATTCACCCATAAAACTCCACTTTCCCATGAAAACTCGAAAACGGTCTCAAACCTGCAGAAGCAAACAACAGTTCCCTTGAAAAGGCTGATAATATATTTATAAAATCTCGGCGTAAAGGCCGGGGCCGGCGCAGCCGCGATTCTCGGGCAGATACCCCGGTTTCCCGTGGGACTCGACGCGGAGCTCTCGGTCAACACTTTTGTCCGCAGCTCAGGTAAAATATTAGCCGATCGTTCGAGTGGCGGACGGGACGCGTCAAATGGGATCCCCCCAGTTGTTGGTTTCCCCGTGGAATGCGGTAAGTGCGAATATCGAGCCAGCCTCCTCCGTCGTCCGTGTCAGGTGTTGCGCGATCCTGACCTCTAATAATCCATTTATAACGGACGCCGACTGTCCCGCGATGTATTTTTAGGATCGACAAATAAATCCTGGGACCCTCCGACTACTTACGTGTTTCCGGTGCGAGTGCTCCCGTTGCGAACGACGGTTAACCGATCGTTCGCTAATGTCGGGGAAAATGGGGGCCGAACTTCTAAACTTCTTTTTGAACTAATTTAACGAGAATCGATGTTAAAGCAAACTATTTCGCTACTGTCAATGTATTATCTTCAATTAAAATTTCCACCTGAAGTATAATGGAATATTTTGTTGTATTTACATACTACAAGGGGTTGACGGAATTCGGGCTGGCTTTTTAACCCCTTGACCTGTGATTTCTTTTTCCATGATCGATACATCTACGTCTTTGCTAATTTATTGGAAAGAGAAAAATTCTGAGCATTTATGTCTATGTTTACTGAGTATATTAATTCATAAGGGAGTAACATTGAATTTTAAATCAAAGGAATCGAGTAATGTTTATTAAAGTCCGTTTGAAACCTTCGCCACGAGTCTTAGATGTTGTAAGGCAAGAGGTTAAGGGATTGTCCTTTTTCTTGGTGAAAAGTAGACTTTGTGATTTTTATTAGGGAAAGTGTAACGCTGATTCATTCGAAACTTTGTGTGTGTTTGTAGTTTCGTTAGGTTACGTGAATTGTTTCAGTTCACTTAAGAATACAGGTCATGAGGATTCGAAAGTTGTAATGGGATTTTATTTTATAGTTATCGTTTGAGCTACAATGAATAAAAGGAAATTATTTTTTGATTATCTATTACTTGGTACTACAGTTGTTAAGTTACATTCTTATCTGCTTATTTACGGTGTCGAACGTTTTTATTCGATGTCAATTAAAACTTCAAAATAAATATCCACAATCCGAAAACAAAACGATTCCCATGAAAGCACTCCACGCGACAAAATGGCGGATGATCTCGAGTTTACGTTCAACTACCGTCAATCTCAACATCTAAACCTCAATTTAAACAAAAATTCCGAAACAAATAGCCACAATCCAGAAACGAAACAATTCCCAAGAATCTAGCACTTCTACGCGACCCAAAATCCAAGATGGCGGACGATCTCGAGTTTTCAACTACCGTCAATCTCAAAATTAAAACCTCAATTTAACACTGACTGCCACGGCTTAGAATTTACAAGAAAATAATTATGGAAATTGATTGATATTACTTGGAAATTGATTGATTTCGAATACAAATTTTCCATAACGTAAATAACTAGAGAACAGGGAAATATAAAAACTTCCATATCAAAGAATTAAACATTTCTGCTTTGTATCTTTGCTATGGAAAGAACAAGTGATGCATAATTTCTAATACCATTTGCCTTTGTTATGAAAGAATATATTATACAAAAAGTTCGAAACTCTCGTGGCAGTCAGCATATTAAACAAAAACGTGAAAACAAATATCCACAATCCACAAACAAAACGATTCCCATAAACTTAGTACTTCCACGGGCCGATCCAAGATCCAAGATGGCGGGCGATCTTGAATTTACAGTCAACTACCATCAATCTCTCAAAATCTAAACTTCAATTTAAACAAAAACGTCAAAACAAACATCCACAATCCACAAACAAAACGATTCCCATGAAAGCACTTCTCGCGACGCAAGATCCAAGATCCAAGATGGCGGACTATCTCGAGTTTATATTCAACTACCATCAATCTCTCAAAATCTAAACTTCAATTTAAACAAAACCGTCAAACAAACACAAAACGATTCCCATGAAAGCACTTCTCGCAAGATCCAAGATGGCGGCGCGCCGCCGTCCGAGCGCGAGTCACAATATTGTTAATTGGACGCGGCGAAGCGTGTCGTTCACGCGTGCCAGCTTTGTCGCGAGTCGAATGTCGCAATTATTTTTCCTCCAGAGTGGTTCTCGTTGGCTGGATACCTCCGAACAATCGGCTCGGCGCGACTTCCGAGCGAATCGCCCGCGGCGCGGGCAGCTGCCGCGCCGAACTGCTCCTTCGCGGAGCACAAATACGCCCGAAACGGAGCGACAATGCTTTGGAAAACATTTCACGGGGCCCGTTAGGCTGCGAGACTGTTGCAAACCACTTTATTATCGCTCGCTCGCCTCGAAGTAATTCTCCCTGGACGACTTCTTTCGCGCGCACCTCGTGCGAACCGGATTTCCCGGAGTGGAAGAGGAATTGATGCTCGATGGGAGCGTACGGTTTCCTGTTTGTTTGGGAGCTGGCTTGGATAATGTGTCGTTTGTTGCGAGCATGTAGTGTATTAATGATTGTGATTGTGATGATTGGGATTTACAGCTGTTTTTAATATGTTGCGTACGATGAGTGAGACTCGTGATGAAGATTTCAGGATTAGTTTAATAAACTATGAGATGAATGTTAGCAAATTATTAGTTGCGAGGATGTAATGTGTAAATGATTGTATTGTGATTGTGATTGTGATTGTGATTAGTAGATGCAGCTGTGTTTTTAATGTTTTTTTAGAAATATGTGGTAAATTGAAGTTGAAGCTTTGAAAATTCCAACGATTCAATGAAAATAATTTATATTCTTGGGGGAAGTAAATTGTTTTGGTAATTTCAATTGTATGACAAAAGGTTGTTTCTGTGTTTTCAATGTTTCTCAGTAATATCTGATAATGTAGTCCACAGAAGTAAATTATCTTGCACGGTGTTCAGAGCGTAAGAACAGCGACTCAATGGCGTCCTAATCCGCGCAGCCGCAAATCCACTCGCAGAGTAGCAGCTATCAACGTAACAAGATCATCGGTCGATTCTGGTGCCCGTGCACCGCCTACGATCGGTGCGCACCCATACACCGTCGCATCCGGTGTGCATGACGGCCAGCCTCTAGCCGGTTCGCACACGAACAGGCTCCGCTGGATCATCGCTTATGTGCATGTGTATGCATCGCGCGTCCCAGCAAACAACGCGGACGCGGTCGATCCGGCAATCTGATCTAAATACGTCCGGCGACGATACCCATCGTAACTGCGCTGATTCTGAAGGGATTTTCCCTAGAATTTATCTGCCCTGCGATCTGCTCACTATTTTCGAGCTTCAAGTTGAGGGACGTGAAAATGGGCCGAAAATGACGGTTTCCTTCCTGTTTAGACCGTTTTCCTTGGATTTGTTAAAGGTTCGTCGAGGTCTAAGCCTTTTGGTGTGATATAGAGGGGATGCTTTTGCTTCAGGGTGAAATTGGGGTGGGAAAAATGTGTGTTACTGTTGAAAGAACGTTGCAACCTCTAAAATCCAAGAGGGTGCAACGTTCTTTCTGTTCTCCTTTGTTTCTTCAATTGTTGCATATTGTTGCTTTACTGTGGGTCGGAACTAATTGTAGCTTACTCTATAGTAAGCACTTTTGTTATATATACTAATGAATATATGAAAATTTTTGACGTGAGATTCTCCGAGGACTTTAAAGGGTTCGATGTGGTTTCTGTTCTTTGTTTTCCGTACTTTATTGCTTGCTTCTACCCAATGTTTCTTCAATTGTTGCGTTTTGTTGCTTTGCTACGGATTGTAATTAATTGATTAAGCATTCCTATCATATATACTAATGAATGTATGAAAATTTTCGAGGTTGGGCTTCAAGGACGTGAAAATGGGGTGAAAATGACGGTTTCCTTCCTGTTTACCGCTTCTATTTTTTTTTCTTCACGCCGTTTGTTTCTTCAATTGTTGCATATTGTTGCTTTGCTACGAATTGTAACTAATTGCAAAATACTGTATAGTAAGCACCTTTATTATATTTACTAATGAATGTATGAAAATTTTCGAGCCTGAAAATTCCCCCACAGATCGGCGGATCAAGTTTCTGTTTCTTCCTAATCTCGTTCGACAGATGAAAGCGAACCGTGCCGCTGCGTCATTGTTTGTTAAATATTCAAAAACTTGGAACGATAGTTCGCTTAGTGGGTTTAGAATAATAAACCGGAGCGGAGTTTGCGTAGCTCGTGCAAGCAAACGCAGCTCCGCTTGACTGTTTTTCTAACACCCTGCTCCAGAACGGGGTTCTAAATAAAAGAGGAATTGGAGAACTATTCGGTTACTCGAATCACAATATATTGTTTATTTATATTTATCTTGCAGAATTCTGTGCAAGAATATTGAACATTCTGTAGAGTATGAATTATCATTAGTTAATAAATAAATATTATTAGTTTCACTATTTATTTCACGAAAATCAAAGATAAAAGGAAAATTTTAGAATTCTTAGTTCATTTGTTGAATAATGATCACTCGAATCACAATATATTGTTGATTTATATTTATTCTGCAGGATCCAAGTGGAGGAATATTGAAAATTCTATCATTTGAATCATTGCAGTCATTTATTTGTGATTGAATGTGAGCAGCATTTGTTTCGATATTAATTTCACGAAAATCGAAGATAAAAGGAAAATTTAGAAAATTATTCGTTAATTTGTCAAATAAAATATATTGTAAATTTATTACATTAAATTTAAAATATATTGAATCATAATATATTGTTTATTTATATTTATCCTGCAAAATCCTATGCAAGAATATTGAAAATTCTGTAAAACATAAGAATCTATTGAAAACTTTCAATTGTAACCTGTGTCTGTCTTTTAAGTGATTTTGCATAGATTTTAGATAAACTGACAATAAATATTACTTTACTCATTTGAATCACTTATTGCAATCATTTATTTATGGTGATTGAACGTGTGCAGCATTTGTTTCACAATTTGTGTCAGAAGCTTGAGAAGTACTTAACGAACATTAATGTCTTTGCATAAACGTGAAGTCATCACGTATGTTTTATTTATGTGCATAATCTGTATGGGAAGATTAGTGGCGTAATCTTTATGGGAACTTTATTAACATAAATAATCGGTAAATAATTTTCATCGCTTTTATTTTATTTTATTCATTGCCACTTTGTAACTTGTTCATAGTTTCTTTATTATTTAGTTTTGTAGAATTGCTCTCTTTTCTCTTTATAATTGATGTAAATAACATATTAGAATTTTTGTTAGATAATTAATCGTTCTTCGTTTAATCATTCTTCTCCAATTGAATTTTTAAACGTTTCTTACAGTTAATTTTATAAATATTGTAAAAATCAAAAAGTATATTTAGAACATAAACTTAGACAATTAATTACAACTTCAATCATTCTTTCTCAATTTAATTTCGCCTGTCCTATAATTAATTCTACGAATATCCTAAACATTGCAAAATACTACACTAAATCAATAGAAAATGAGTTCAAAATACAAATAAATTCTACATCTCATTAAACAAATTATAAAATGTACGATATCCACAATTATTCCACAATTTTTCTAAAAATAATTACAAAAATTCAATAGAAAATGAGTACAAAATACAAATGAACTCTAATCTTCTTTAAACAACTTATAAAATATCCAATACTCACAATTATTCCATAATTATTCCACAATTTTTATTTCACTATTCTTCTAAAAATAATTGCAAAAGTTCAATAGAAAATAAGTACAAAATACAAATAAATTCTACATCTCATTAAACAAATTATAAAATATACAATATCCACAATAATTCCACAACAATTTTGATTTCACTATTCTTCTAAAAACAATAAACCAAAGACCGTAAACATTTAAACACCCATCAACGTCGATTTTCCATAAATCAGTAGGAAATATTTCAATCGATAGTTCAATTCTCACTGACAAACAAAATTGAAAAGTTAAATATAGTATCAAACCTAAAAAATACAAATAAATTCTAATATCTTTGAACAAATTATAAAATATCCAACCCCACAATTATTCCATAATTATTCCACAATTTTGATTTCACAATTCTTCGAAAAATAATTAAAAAGTTCAATAGAAAATGAGTACAAAATACAGATAAATTCAACATCCCATTAAACAAATAACAAAATACCCAATAATAAAATATCGATTCCATCTGAAAACCAACAAACGAAATCCCATAAACATCGAAAGAGCCATGAACGATTCCCCATAAATGATCATTTCCAACAAAATTCAAAAGTTAAATGCAGCGTCAAACCTACAAAATACAAATAAATTCTACATCTCATTAAACAAATTACAAAACATCCAATATCCAATAATTCCACAATTTTGATTTTACTATTTTTCTAAAAATAATTACAAGAGTTCAATAGAAAATAATAAACATTCAAATAGAAAACTATAAACATTCGAACATTCAAAGAAGCACAACATTCATCAATGACTATTTTTCCCATAAATCAGCAGAATATATTTTAATCAAATGCTTAAATTAAACAAAATACCCAATAATTCCAAAATATCGATTCCATCCAAAACCAACAAATACCATAAACATCGAAGCCATGAACAATTCCCCATGATCCTGCGTTCTTAAAACAACGAGCGTGTAGTACCAGCGCGTCCGCGTCGTTTACATCGTTAGAAGCAATATTTAACAAATTGCTTTTGTTCCCATCACCGGGCTTCCCCGTCCTCTGTGCCGGCGTCCCATTGAGGATTAAGTCGGCGCTCGCAACGCGATCACTTAAGGTTTCATTTGATGAATCGAAGGACAATGGGACACTTTGTCACGGGATCAGGCAGATATCGCATTGTTGTTATGTAGATTCGGAATCGTTCTGCGAGACGTGTATTACCTCTTGATACATTATCTTCTCTTTCCATCTTTCCGTTAATTCAATTATTTATTACCTTTTTCTGCTGTGATTATTTATTTTGTTTGTGGATGATTGATGGATGGTGGTTGGCTTGAAGGAAACAATGTTTAAGGTATTTCGATGTTTGGTTTGTGAAGGAATTATTTTAAATGAGAAAGTTTAAATAATTGTTGAATATGTTTTTTTATAAAAAATAAGTGGATGTGTTATAATATATTTGGATTTTTGAAGTTTAAACGCGTGAAGAAAGCAATGTTTAAAGTATTGTGATGTTTAGTTTTTGAATGCATTCTTTTAATGAGGAATGTTTTTTGAAGTTTAAACAATTGTTTGGGGATGTTTTATTGTTGGATGTTGGTTGTCTTGAAGAAAGCAATGTTTAAAGTATTTCGATGTTTGCAGTTTGTGAAGGAATTCTTTTAATAAGGAATGTTTTTTGGATAGTTAATTTTATAAATATTGCAAGAGCTGAAAAGTCAATTCAGAATATACGACTAAACTTAGATAATTAATTACTAGAATTATATTCTTAATTTAATCATTCTTCCTCAATTGAATTTTCAATATTTCCTATAGTAAATTTTATAAATATTGGAAAGATCGTTCTATAGCTCTATCGTTCTATAGCTCTATAGTTCTATAGTTCTATAGTTCTATAATTCTATAGTTCTATAGTTCTATAGTTCTATAGTTCTATAGTTCTATAGTTCTATAGTTCTATAGTTCTATAGTTATATAGTTCTATAGTTATATAGTTCTATAGTTATATAATTTATATGGTTCCATAGTTCTATAGCTCTGTAATTATGTAGTTCTATAGCTGTATAATTATATAGTTCTATAGTTCTTTAGTTCTATAGTTCTATAGTTCTATAGTTCTGTAGTTCTATAGTTCTATAGTTCTATAGTTGTATAATTATATAGTTCTATAGTTGTAGAGTTGTAGAGTTCTATAGTTGTATAGTTGTATAGTTGTATAGTTGTATAGTTCTATAATTCTATAGTTCTAAAGTTCTAAAGTTCTATAATTATATAGTTCTATAGTTCTATAGCTCTATAATTATATAGTTCTATAGTTATATAGTTATATAATTTATATGGTTCTATAATTCTATACTTACATAATATAATAACATAATTAACCATTCTTCCCGAATGAAATTGTCAACATCGCCACAGTCAGTTTCCCAAATACCACTACAAAATTCAAAACCACAGAATACACTAAACTAAAAACCTAATTTCAACTCAAAATTTCACACCTTCCCTTAACACCTGAATCAATACCAAAACAACACAATCTAAAATAACTAACTAATACTTTAAACACTATTTTCACCGAAGATGTCGAAAGACACCTTTTCAAATTTTATCTTAAAATTATCTTCTCAGTCTAATCATTTCTCCTCCATTGAATTTTGCACATTTCCTATAATCAATTTTACAATCCTCATT
Organism: Nomia melanderi; assembly: GCF_051020985.1. Taxonomy (NCBI): domain Eukaryota; kingdom Metazoa; phylum Arthropoda; class Insecta; order Hymenoptera; family Halictidae; genus Nomia; species Nomia melanderi. The sequence goes on along the minus strand of NC_134999.1, from coordinate 23,735,266 downwards.
GAAAAAGTCGAAAAGTCAATTCGGAATATACACGACCAAAATTATTTTAAATTATTTTAAATTAAAAATTCGAAAGGTGTCTTTTCACATCTTTGGTAGAAATAATGATAAATTTCCAAACCACTTGCATAATGATGAAACTAAATGATGAACCAACGTAGCCAGCACACAAATTTCAAAATAAAACTGTCAATGAACTGCCAACACGCGAAACCAGCAGAAACATAGGGATCCGAAGAAAACAGATTATCCGATTAGCCGGCCGTCGGATTTGTCTTGCGGATTTCCGGGCAGCAGCAAGTGTGTGGCCCATTAGGGCGGCTTTGCGCTGGAAATTATTTACGATAAACAGATCAGGAGCGGTGTTAGGCGAGGATCAGACAGGAAAATCTGCCGGGCGATCGTCGGATCCAGGGACTCCGATGATTAGAACGACACAGGTGTGCCGACGTTGGAATCGACGGAGATCAGGTGGAACGGAACCGATTGTGGAAACGTCGATGACGTCGGTGAACTGAGCTTTGTGTGGATTGTGATGTGTGTTTGTTAGAATTCAGGGATTGTGAAGAATTAGTAGAAATAAGGAATCGTTTATTAGGGTAGTTTCTCAGTGGTAAAGAAAAGTATATTATTATAATAATTTTCTCAGTTTAATCATTCTTCTTCGATTGAATTTTCAACATTTCCAAACTGTGGATCTTTGTGTTGTGGATTGTGATGTGAGTGTTAGTTGAAATTTAGGAGTTGTAAACGATTACTAGGAACAAGAAATTATTTATTAGGATAAACTGATTTTGATGAAAATTGTGAATTGTATTCGAAATTGTGATGTAAATGTTAGTTAAAATTCGAGAATTGTAAACAATCACTGGAAACAGAAGAAAATGATATTATTATAATTATTATAATTATTTTCTCCGTTTAATCATTCGTCCTTAATTGAATATTCAACATTAGTAAACTGTGGATCTTTGTATTGTGGATTGTGATGTGAATGTTAGTTAAAATTCGGGAATTTTAAACAATCAGTAGAAACAGAAGAAATTATTCGTTAGGATAATTCCTTTAGATAATTAATTATTACAATTATTTTCAATTTGTGAAATCTTTGATAATGTATTTGAAAAATAAAGTGAAAATCTTTGATCGCAATGCAAATTTCATATTTAATTCATCATTTTATTCATCAATTCAAATACGCAATCAGAAAAGCAAAATTCCAATATAAAATGATTTTTCCTACTAAATCTCGCGAAAACCATAAACTTCTTTCTGTATCCTGTGCATTCTACGCAGTTTGCACTCCCAAATTCCCCATGAACGCACCAGAATCCTTCGACTACTTGTCAGCTATCTATTCTATTCACAGAAACACGTTGTCATGCGATTTCTCGTGTGCTTATCGAACGCTGCGCTGGAAACTGTTATCTGAAACGACGAGACATCGCTGAAAGTACAATCAGCGAGTGAACGGTGGATTGGCGGTGACGCGATATAACGGTAAAAGCTGGGGTATATTTTTAAAATAAATGCACAGTCGCGATTACAGCTGGATAATATTTATTACGTTCGTTCGGGAAACGGTATTGGTTTTTAATGGGTAGCTGAAGGTGAGAGGATTAGAGGAAAATGTGTTTTTGAAACTGTGTATGGTAGAAATGGGATATATGAATGGAAATGGGAGGATCTGGATTTTTTTATGGTAGTTTGATTTGGGGAAGTGAAGTTTAGTTGTTGGATTTATGTGGATGGTAGATCTGTGGTGGTGTTGTATATTTGAGTAGGTGTGTGGTTGTGTAGGTGTATAGTTGTATAGTTGTATAATTGTATAGTTGTGTGGCTATATAGTTCTGTAGTTGTGTAGTTGTATAGTTCTTTAGTTGTATAATTGTACAGTTGTATAGTTGTATAGTTGTATAGTTCTATATTTCTATAATTATATAGTTCTATAGTTCTATAGTTCTATAGTTCTATAGTTCTATAGTTCTATAGTTTTATAGCTCTATAATTTATATGGTTCTATAATTCTATAGTTCTATAGCTCTATAATTATATAGTTCTATAGTTCTATAGTTCTATAGTTCTATAGCTCTATAATTTATATGGTTCTATAATTCTATAGTTCTATAGCTCTATAATTATATAGTTCTATAGTTCTATAGTTCAATAGTTCTATATTTATATAGTTATATAGTTATATAGTCACATACTTATACAATTATACATTACCACAAAATAATTAATAACCAACTAATTCCCACAGAACAAATCACACTACAGGTTGAAACAAAAAACTGAAACAAAAACTACGTTTATATACACGTTTCCAAAACTAAAAATGTTTCAATAAGTTAATTCGAAAATAATAATATAATAAAAAATAATAATAAAAAATATCAAGTTAATATTTTGACTGCCACGTAAACACTCATCAAAACTCCCGTACTCATGTACTCGAAACAGTTTTCTTCATTAACCAGAAACTGAGAAATCAAGATCAAAATTCGGTTCGTTCGATGCGTCATGAAAAAAATTAATGTCCACGTTTCTGTAAAAAATTATATCACCCGAATTCGGGTGACGTGGCAGTCAAAGTGTTAATTATTATTATTATTACAATTCTAAATTATCTTTTCATTCATTAATAGTTCTCCAATGTTGTCTAAGTGGACTCAAGCCACTTTCAAAATGAACGTCAAAATGGAATCCGTCGCTAAAAATAATCGTCAGCGTGTTAATCATTAGAGAGTTGCGTGAATTTAGACGCAACGCGTGGTATTCTTGACACAAATACTACGGATACTTTTTACAATTTTCCAGCGAGTCGGGTAATACGCGAGTTGACATAAACATTCCTCGTGCGTTTGCTCGTCGACGGAAAATATTATTTGTCGTAGCAACAACCCGTCGCATCCATTAGTTAATGGACGTCGACTAGGCAAAGGCAGTGAAACTCGTGCACACTTTCTTAGTGATAGAGGAAATTATTATTATGATTGTTATTGTTATTTTCTCGGTTTAATTATTCTTATTCGGTTCATTTTTAAAGATTTCCTATAGTTTAGGTTTATAAATATTGGAGACTTTCTTAGTGATAAAGGAAATTATGGTATTATGATTGTTATTGTTATTTTCTCGGTTTAATTATTCTTCTTCGGTTGGTTTTTAAAGATTTCCTATAGTTAATTTTATAAATATTGTAAAAATCAAAAAGTGTATTTAGAATATAGGAGTAAACGTAGATAATTAATTGTTATAATTATTTTCTCACTTTAATCCTTCTTCCGCAATTGAATTTGGTCCATTTCCTATGATCAATTCTACAAATATTCCAAATATTGCAAAATATTACACTAAATCAATAGAAAATGTGTAGAAAATACAAATAAATTCTGTATCTCATTAAACAAATTATAAAATATCCAATACCCATAATTACTCCACAATTTTTCTGAAAATAGTTACAAAAGTTCAATAGAAAATTAGTAGAAAACACAAGTGAACTCTAATCTCCGTTAAACGAATTATTAAATACACAATACCCACAATTATTCCACAATTTTGCTTTCTAAAAAATGTACAAGAGAAGCCTATTTGCAAAAAATGCGGTGGAAGCGAATAAAACGTGCATTATACACTTCCGAATAAAAGAAACTATATTTCTATACTGTCAAACATGCTATTATCTTCGTTCTACATTAAAAAATCTAAGAATTAGGAAGTTTGCCTCTACAAACTATTTCCTCGAATGCATTTCAAACGAAACGTGATAACACAGAGTTACCGAGGAGAAATGCAACAGAAATTTCCAGTGCGAAGGGTGAACGGTGGTTAATTGCCTCGGAAGCTTCAGATAATCAAGACTGAACCACATCTAGTCTCCGATCAGTTTCAATCTAGTAACCATTGACGGAACACGGTCCCGAGTTATCCACAGCGATCGTTCGTCGAGATATTCTTCGAATAGATTATATTGTCACGTTGTTTCCAATGTTACCAGTAAGAAGAATCGTTCGCGCTGCTCTCTGCAAGCCAACTATCTTCTCAAACGCATTTCGAACGAAATATCCTAATAACGCAGAGCGACCGAGGAAAAATGCAACAGAAATCCGGAGGGCAAAGGCAACACTCGTGAATCAACCCTCTGGCTCTCTTACGAAGACATAGTTCGCCTCATAGATCTATTATTCCTTACAAATCGTAGGTTTCTCCTCATAGATCCACGAATATCCGTGATTCTCCTTTTCGTAAGAGATATCAAGCTCCTGAAACTTCCGCTATAGGAACTAACCCTACTCGAAAGTTCACTCGAAATATTCCGTACCTCAGACAAGATCCAAAATTTATCGAGAAACCTGTGCTAAAGACCGGTCAAGATCGGAACAGGTAGCGTCGGTAAGAATACTGTTAACCCTTTGCACTCGATGCAGCAAATTTTCAATTCAATATCAAACCTTGTGTAACGTATCGACACATAAATATCGATATAAAATAGAAACAAGATAATCAATTGTGTTTGCGAAAAATATCGTTAATAGTCAGAAAGTAATGAATATTTTCAGTGGAAAGTATTGTCGAGTGCAAAGGGTTGACGCGTCGCCACCGGTGACCCCAACCAAATCGAATTGCAACTCAATCAATTAAAGGACTATTTAAAAATATTTCTAATGTGATATTCATCTAGATAAACATGCAATAACTTAATTCAATCAAATTTAATATTTCCTCCATTTTGTATTTTACTCCATAAAATCCTGCGTTCGTGTCAACACTAGAACTACCGAGCGTTTAACACAATTAATATGCAATTCCCATAAAAATTGTAACAATAGATTATTTTCAGTTTCTTCACTCATCATACTCCTCAAACGAAACTATTTTCAATATCACAAATATAGTGCTTCTAAGATATCAATAATTGAAACAAAAATATCGAAACCATTTCGACCGATCCGGCAGTTCTAGTGTCAACTCCTTGTGATGATGATTTCTATACTAATTTAACCCTCTATGGGCCGAATTTTCGTGAATGTAACAAAATCGATGCAGTATGAAATCAATAAATATCAACGTATGAACGCAAATTAACAGTGTATTCGATAGTTTCAATAATTTCATCGAAACGAATATATTTTGTAACTTTCAAGTTACAATGACGTTGAATGAACGCCTGTACAAAAGTTTAAGTTGATTAATCGTTTAATGTCGTTCGTCGTTTTGCAATAAAGAATTAAATAAGTCAATTTCACCCGGTATATTGATGTGTGACTTCAAAGTCACGTCATGTACTCAAATGAAATTTCCACCTGAAGTATGGAAAATTTCGTTGTATTCCTCACAAATTGTCGATAGTCGAATATTACACTTAGCAACGAAACTAATTAGTACGCCAAGAGGTTAATACATAATTCAACTTCATCCGAAGGTTTTATACGTTTCAAACTGCAAGAAATCCAAAGTTCGAACGAACATGCAAAGGGACGGGTAAACAGTGATCAACACGGGCCTCCATGAGAACAGAAACTTTATTGAACCTGCGTTGCGATCGTTTCCTCAGACTCCAGAAGACAGCTCGACAGTCGTATCGATGATCGTTAAAAAACATCCGGTTGCTCGCGTGTCTGTATTAACCCTTTGCACTCCGGACGCCAGTCGTCAAAAATTGATTCGACACAAAACTGCAAAGTTTAAAGTTCAACATTCAACTTTATACGAATCGAAAGAAAATAGTTTCCTCGTCAAATCAATTCAACCACCGAGTATCCGTCGAAACTCGAGTGCAAAGGGTTAAGCGCGCCTCGGTTCATACGCAAGCACGTGTACAATAGATATACATACATACATACACACAGAGGGCTCGCTCGGGGTAATTGCCTCCACACTCGAAACGATACGTGGACAATAAAGATGACCTACGGTAAACCTTCCGCTACTTTATCTTACACTTTGAACAGTCGCTCGGGGCGCCGCCATCTTGCGGCTCCTCCCTATATACAATTCGTTCGTCCCCCACGATTGGCACTAATTAGCTCGCAACTTCACCAAACCAACTCTGTACCTCTCAACCCCTATCATTCAACGCAAACGAACCAATATCAAATCCTCAAAGGTCAAGTCCTAAGGTCCACCGCTCACACGCCTAAAACGTATGTACAATCCTACTCGCTTTGGCACATCACAAACACCATTAGACCCCGTTCGCACTGCCGGAGGTGGCCGGCACGTAGTAACTCCTGGCCTGCAGGTGGTTAAGATGGATGCCTGGGACCTGTGGGCTGGGGATGCTCTGGTTCCAGTGGCCCATGACCTTGGCGTCCGGGCTGGAGGGCGTGCCGGGCGAGGGGAGTGTCTCAGCGACGACGTCGACGTCCACGTCCTCTTCGTCCTGCTCGTGTTCCTGATCGTGCAGCTCGTCCTCGCTGCAGCTGAACCTCCTGGACTTGGGGGGTCGCAGGTCAGGCTCCAGCTGATCGTCCGGCGCTAAGAGAGAAGCCACGTCGAACTGTCTCTTCCTGGGCTGGAAGGTGGCCTGCCTGACGGACTGGAAGGGCTGCTGGTGCGTCCAGACGCTGGACACCTGGGGCGCGACGGGCGGGCCCAGCGCGGGCGGGGGCGGCGTGGCGGGCAGCGGGGGTGGGCTGGGGCTGTCTGGCTCCTCGTCGACGGCCAGGCCCATGTGCCTGCGTACCTTGCGCTGCGCCTTGCGCCTGCGGAAGTCCCCGCGGCGGAAGTCCTCGAGGTTCGCGGGGTGGATGGCCCAGTAGTGGCCCTTGCCGTTGGCGCTGCGGCCCGACTTGACGAAGCAGTCGTTCAGCGAGAGGTTGTGTCTGATGGAGTTGCGCCAGCCGGGGCCCCGGGTGCGGAAGTAGGGGTAGTGCTCGAGGATGTGCTGGTAGATGTCGGAGAGCACGAGCTTCTTCTCGGGCGAGGAGAGGATCGCCATGGCGATCAGCCCGATGTAGCTGTGCTGCGGCTTCGGCTCCTCGGGCACGCGCTGGTGGTGCGGGTGCAGCAGCGCCATGGACAGCGCGAGGCGGCTCGGGTAGCCGGCCGCGGGGTAGAGCGGCAGCGGCGCCGGAAACCCGGGCCCCATGCCCAGGTGCGCCGCGGGCCCGCCGGCCGCCGGCGGACCCACGCCAGGGTGCTGCGGGTGCAGCTGCTGCGCCAGCCGCAGCCGCTCCGCCATGGCGTAGTGGTAGAGCTGCAGCCGGTAGTGCTCTAGGCCGGGCAGGAAGCCCATGGGGCTGCCCAGCCCGACGAGCGGCTCCTTCGCCGGGGGCGGGCTCTCGTTGCTGCACATCGAGAGACGTCGTTTACCACTCGCGAGTCACTGCACGGTGCTCCTCTACGCTCAACAGCACATCACTAGCGAGCTGATCGATCACACTGTCGCCACGATGCGCGCCGAGCGACCGACTGCTCGTGATTTACGAGGCCGCCGGTCTGCAGCTCCACGCTCCCTACCAGCGAGTCCTGGCCACGCCCACTGAGAGCGCCGCGAGCGCGGCGAGACCAGTCGCCGCGAGGGGCCGGCTGAGCATGGAACCCTCGGAGGCAGGATACGCCCACCTCGATGGATATTGATCCTGCGTTTGTGACATGGTGGTGGTACCGATTCGACTCGACTCGACTCGACTCTTATCGCTAGATAGCAGCCTTTCTTTGCTTGGAAGCGAAGAACGCTTTGCTGGAGGATTTTGGCAGGTGTTTATCGCCGGGTTTGACTTTGTGTGCTTGTTGATGGGAAGGTTTTTGATTTGAGCTTTTGGGATGGGAGGTGGATGTTGACCTTTCAGAGAGGTGATGATCACTTGATTTTGTAGAGTGAAACTAGAATTTGATGTTTATTGTACTTTGTATTATGCATGAAATAGCTTTGTTTCTAAATGTACGTGTGATTTCTCTTCAAGTTTCAAATATTATCTTTATCTCGACAGAGATTGTTGAAATATTTCTAGTGAGAAACTTCCGAGTGCAAAGGTTAAATGTTGGTAATTGCAAGCTTGAATTGTTGGTGAATTATGTTATAATGTGACTTCGATTGATTTGTTTTAGCTTTATAGTTTCTTTGAAATTAGCAAGTAGACAAAGAATTTTATTATAATATTGATAGCGATGATTTTTGATCCGTGGGAACATTGACTTTCGTTGAATTAACCTGTTGACCTACAAACTTTTCAACAAATTCAATTGAATTTCAGACGTTTTATTTTTTGTTTTTGTTGAATGTGAATATTAATTTATTGTCGATTGTAGAATTGAAACTGCTTCGTTTTCTAGGAAATGGTCGACTGCGGGTCATAGTTCAGGGATAAATAGGGCAAGGGGTTAACGGGATTCTCAGCGTAAGCGACGAATTTTTCTGTTTGAGATTGATGATTGGAGGAATGATTCTGCGATATTGAAGGGAAAATTATTGTCTGTTTGAAGTTTTTATTGTTTTACATAATGAAAATGATGTTATAAATGATGAACTACGATACATTCAGCAACTCAATGACTCGTTTCAGAGTCATTTTTCTATTTTTCTATTTTATAAATAGAAACTAACAGATTCTGTTATATGTCATACTGTTCTTTCCATATTTAATCTAACAAAATTTAGTTCGTCTGATACGTCATTGAGATAATTAATTTTTAAGTTGATGGAAAAAGTGGAAACGTAGCAGTGTTAATTTGCTTCTAGAAAATTTTATTTACGTCGCATTGGAAACCGTTGAATAGTTCTAGTAGAAAATTCCCGACTTTTCATCGCTTGCTGGTCAAAATCATCAAAACTATGAAGTTTCCTATTGAAAATTCAATTCTTTATAATATATTAATATATAACACACTGAAATAAAACAATTTTGTTCCTTAATTCACACGTGAGTTCAAGCACGCGACACAAGTTCATAATTTTCACTAATCCTTTATACTTAAGAGCCGACTTTTCATCGCCTGTCGGTCAAAATCATTAAAACTATGAAATTTCCCATTGAAAATTCAATTCTCTATAATACATTAATATATAACATACTAAAATAAAACAATTTTGTCACTTAATTTACTCGTGAGCTCAAGCACGCGACGCAAATTCATAATTTTCACTAATCTTTTATATTCGAGAGCCGACTTTTCATCGCCTGTCAGTCAAAATCATCAAAAATATAAATGTCTCCCTTGAAGATTCAATTCTCCATGATACATTAATATATAACATACTAAAACAAAACAATTTTGTCGCTTAATTCACACGTGAGCTCAAGCACGCGACACAAGTTCATAATTTGCAGTAATCCTTTATACTCAAGAGCCGACTTTTCAGCGCCTGTCAGTCAAAATCATCAAAACTACAAACTTCCCCATTGACCATTCACTCCTCTATAATACATTAATATATATTATATTAAAATAAATCAATTTTGTCGTTTAATTCAGATGTGAGCTTAAGCCCACGACACAAGTTCCTCAATTTACCTTAGTCGTTTCCACTCGAGAGCCGACTTTTCATAGCCTGTCGGTCGAAATCATCAAAACTATGAAGTTTCCCACTGAAAATTCAATTCTTTATAATATGTTAATATATACGATATTAAAATAAAACAATTCCGTCCCATAATTCACACGTGAGTTCAAGCACGCGATACAAGTTCCTCAATTTGCACTAATCCTTTATATTCCAGAGCCGACTTTTCAGCGCCTGTCAGTCAAAATCATCAAAACTATAAACTTCCCATTGAAAATTCACTTCTCCATGATACATTACCACATAACACATTACAATAAAACAATTCCGTCCCATAATTCTCACGTAAATTCAATCCCACAATCCAAGTTCCCCAATCCACCCTAATCATTCCCACACAAAACGCGACTTTCCATCGCCTCTCTCCCAAAATCATCAAACCCACAAACTCCCCATCAACCCCCCCCCCCCATACACACAACTACTCAACACTCTCATTCCGAAAGAATACATCGCAGAATCTCGCCGGCATCTCATTAAAACCCGTCAAACACGTCGAACAAAACCTGCCGAAACACAAAGACCCACTGGAAAATCTTCGCTCGCCGAGAGGTGGTTCCAAAGGGGTGGAATTCCTACGGCTCCCGTGCACCCCCCTCTGCCCGTTCCGCAAAATCCTTTCCGTCCGGCGAACAAAAGAAAGCGAGAGCCGCGCATTTATATGGAGGCGCCGCCCTGCAACTATTTGTAAGCATCCGCCATGCTGGTTTCATATCTGCCGTTTCGGCTTGCACAAAAACACTATTTTTCAGGCCGGCCCAGCTGTGCAATATGGCGTTTACCGAGGCCGCCGGCATGCATCGACTCCGATTGCAATTGTTGCGTTTCATTGCAAATAACAGCCTCGCGCCGGCCCCGCGCGCCGCGCGCTCTCGCTCGCCCCCTGCCCCTGGGTTTCCGTGTTCTTCCGCTCCCGTGTGCCGTCCACGGAAATACACCGTTGTCTGGTATCAATCGACCCGAGCTGCGAGCGTAGGGTAGATAAATGAATGGCACCGTGTAATGCGGAATGTGTTCAGCGCTCGCTGCGCGAATTTCTTTCGCTGTTGTTGGGAGGAAACAATGGAGTAAACGTTTGGAATGTGGAAATATCGAGGAAATTAATTAGATTAATATTTAATAGAAACTCTAACAGTACGTTTATTGAGATTCCAATTGAATTATAATTCAGTACTTTCTAATAATACGAAATGGAACAGTGTAATGCAGTGTGTGTTTCGTTCGCTGTTAGAATTTCTTTCGCTGTCGCTGCGTTGTTGGGAGAAAACAACGGAATAAACGTTTAATTAGATTGCCTAATTTTTCTATAGGAACACTAACGGTGTATCTATTGAGATTCCAGTTGAATTATAATTTAGTACTTGCTAATAATACGATAAATAAATAAAATAAAGTGTAATATGCGGAGTGTGTTTAGCGTTCGCTGTGCGAATTTCTTTCGCAGTTACTGTGTTGCTGGGTTGAAACATTCAAATAAAAATTGAATTAGATTGCGTAATTTTTCTATGGAAGCTATAACACTGCATCTATTGAGATTCCAGTTGAATTTTAATTCAGTATTTACTAATAATACGAGAAATGAATAAAATAGAATGTAATAATGCGGAGTGTGTTCAGCGCTCGCTGCGCGAATTTCTTTCGCAGTTGCGTTTTTGAGAGAAAACAACGGAATGAACGTTTCAAATGTGGAACTATCGAGGAATTTAATTAGATTGATATTTAATATTTCTATAGAAACTTAATTTGTGATTCAGTAGTTACTAATAATACGAGAAATGAATGGGACAGTGTAATGCGGAGCGTGTTTAGTGTTTGCTGTTTGGATTTCTTTCGCAGTTGCTGTGTTGTTGGGCTAAAACATCCAAATAAAAATTGAATTAGATTGCGTAATTTTTCTGTAGAAGCTGTAACACTATATTTATTGAGATTCTAGTTGAATTATAATTTAGTACTTGTTAATAATTCGAGAAACGAATAAAAATAGAATATAATAATGCGGAGTGTGTTTAGCGTTTGCTGTTCGAATTCCTTTCGCAGTGGCTGTGTTCTTGAGATAAAACATCCAAATAAAAATTTCAAATGCAGAACTGTTGAGGAATATAATTATATTGCATCTATTAAGATCCTAGTTCATTTATAATTCAGTCGACAGATTTTTCAATCAGATTCGTTACCTATTTCTTAGAGAAGCATGTGTTCCTTCTCAATAACTGCAACAGAAGAATCTGGGAATCGGTCTGAATTTCTTTTGCTGTTGCTGTGTTGGATGTTTTATTTGAAATGTTTGGGAAATACATTGGTGGAAGAGAGCAGTGTGAACGATTCTTGTTGATAATAATACTATGTTAAGTAGTAGTAGTATTATGATAGTAATAATGCGTTAAGCGTCTACAGTTTGAATTTCTTTCGAGTTTTATTTCAGCGACGGTCTCCTCAGTTACATTCTCTTCGATCCAACAAATCTAAGGAAAATATTAGAAAAATTAAACTTTCGTAATTTATCATTTCTAATAACAATGTCTATAGGATTCATTTCATTTTCATTATGTCAAACATAGGATTACGGTTCATTCTAACCCATGCACTTCTAAAGAAAAAATTCCCGACTTTTCATCGCCTATCGGTCGAAATCATCAAAACTACAAACTTCCCATTGAACATTCACTTCTCTATGGTACATTAATATATAAAGTATTAACATAAAACAGTTTTGTCGCTTAATTTACACGTGAGTTTAAGCACGCGACACAAGTTCCTTAATTTGCACTAATCTTTTATATTCTAAAGCCGACTTTTCATTGCCTGTCGGTCGAAATCATCAAAACTATGAAGTTTTCCATTGAAGATTCACTTCTTTACAATACGTTAGTATATAACATATTAAAATAAAACAGTTTTGTCGCTTTATTCTCATTATGCCAAACATAGGACCACGGCCGTCGCAAATGACGCTCGGAGCGAACGTGTTAACAAATAGTTCGTAGAGCAGTGTGAACGATTCTTCTTGTTAATAATACGCTAAATAAATAAAATACTACATAACAATGTAGAGCATGTTTAACGTTTGAATTTCTTCTGCTGTTTTCACTCGATAACTCTATTATCACGATATTTGATTTGAAATGCACTTGAGAAAATAGTTTCTAAACAGCAATGTGAACGATTCTTAATAATATTGAAAATATAATCTAATTGACGGTTAATTTCTCGTTAATAATGTAGCAGTAAAAGAAAACATTCCATGATTTCTCTATGTCTAGGTGTAGTATAAACCGTACAAACTGCTAACGGGAACAATAATGTTTCATTTAATACGATAATCTTGCATATTGTTACTTTTTTGAAGCAATTCAGAAGCGTCGGTCATCAATATTTTAAACTTAACACAACTCAATTATATTTATGTCTGTTAAACCATATTAGAAATCGTCGATATTGTAAAATAACTGTTTAAAATGCATCTCTCCGTTCAATTAGACACACAGCAAACTCTCAAATGTTTAAAATTTTAAGAATTGGATTGAATTTTGGATTAGCTAGTAGTTAATAGTAGAAAGTGACTTTTGAAAATTCGTTTGGTAGTGCGAACATGGGTTTAAGGGTTGAATTCGATGAAATCTTGGATCAAGTATCAGTTAATAGTAGAACTTGAGTAGAGTAACTTTTGAGAATTTGTTTATGAGCATAAAAGTGGATTTATTGAGGTTTGAATTTTTGAAATTTCAGCTCAGGTATTACTTAACACTAGAATTATTGTACCAAGCACTTAAATTGACTTTTGAAAATTTATTTATAACTACAAACGTGGGTTTATTGAGGTTTGAATGATTTTAATTTTTGCTTAGGTATCAGTCAACAATGGAACTACCGAGTAATATTCAATATCAAACCTTGCGTAACGTATCAACACACAAAACATCCAAATAAAACAGTTCTCTCTCAATCTATACAAGATAATTAATTGTTGCGGAAAGTATCGTCAACATTTAGTCAGAAAGTAACGGATATTTTCAATGAAAAATATTGTCGTCTGCAAAAGGTGAAATCAACGGCCGCGATACGTGTCATGGCGGAACGAGCAAGTTCGGAGTTCCGTGCAGCTGGACTGCGCAAGGAATCTGTTAGTTTTGATGCCTCGGAATACACTCCTAATCGGTTTCCAAACTCTCACCTAAACGCTCGCGTATGCGCCCGGTAAACCAAACTTGAAGATTTCCTGCTCGCTTAACGGAATCTCTGCGTGTTACCAATGGATCGCTGATTTTTTGGTAAATTTATGTTTTTTGGATTTTGTGTTAGGTGTTCTGCTTCGTGGAAATTGGAATGAGCAGTCATTTTGTTGACTGGAAGGTATTTTATGGGAAGATGCTGAGATGTGAGTGATGTTGATGGGGATTGAAGGTGATTCAATTAAATGGAAATTGAATTAAATTGAATTTTATTTGAATTTTATTTGTGTGTTTTATGAGTTTGGTTAGATTGAATGGTTTGTTTGTATATTTTATTTCTTGATTTAATTGGATTGAATGTTTTAGTTCTTGATTTAATTAGATTCAATGCTTTATTAGTGTATTTTATTTCTTGATTTAATTGGATTGAATGTTTTAGTTCTTGATTTAATTAGATTAAATGCTTTATTAATATATTATATTAATTTATTTAATTAGATTGAATGTTTTGTTTGTATATTTTATTTCTTGATTTAATTAAATTAAATGCTCTACCGATATATTGTGCATCATGATTATTACACGTTCATCATTGAATGTCATTGAATTATGTTAAATAATATTATTTACAATATAGAAATATTATCAAATAATCATCGTTCAATTCAGTAAACTACAGTAATTCGTACTTTTCAACGTGTCAACGTGTTGAATCACTTAATTGAACTGCATCATGATTATTAACGTTCATCATTGAATATGATTGAATTAGCTAATATTATTTATATAGAAATATTATCAAATAATCATCGTTCAATTGATCGAACTGCAATAATTCATACTTTTCAACGTATCAACGTGTTGAATCCCAAGTTCTTGATTGAATTGCATCATGATTATTACACGTTCATCATTGAATATCATTGAATCATGTAGTATTATTTACAATATAGAAATATTATTAAATAATCATCATTTAATTGAGTGAACTACAGTAATTTATACGTTTCAACGTATCAACGTGTTGAATCACTTAATTGAACTGCATCATGAATTATATAGTATTACTTATATAGAAACGATCTCAAACAATCATCATTCAATTCAGTGAACCACAATAATCCGTACTTCTCAACATATCAACAATATTCAACAAACCAACACTCAACATCCAAGCATCCCTAAAAAGAAGTCACCACGAAATACCAACACACCTGAAAATCATGAAATCCTTCACACCACATCGCCACCTCGAGCAGAACGCAGAAGAAAGAAATCCGAGAGGCTGTCAATCGAGTGGCACGCATCTGCCACTTACCGAGCGGCCACCCTCGATCGTTACGCCGCCTTTTTTCCCACAATGATGCTCCATTTTGTCACAATTATCGCCATTATTCGCCGCGGGAGCAGCATTTTAGCGGGCCGACACAATGGCCCGGTATCTGTGCACGTATAGCGCGCACGGAACGCATTGTCGGCCGCGCAACCTGTAACCGGAGGTCGCGATCGGCGCGATCTAAGCTTCTGTTGCTGCGTTTTATTGTGTTGTGACGGGCTGCGGTCGGTTTCGTATTGGACGGCTCTTAAAGGTTAAAGGTATACTGGTTTTTTTGGAATGACGGCCGAGGTTGATTTTATCTGTGAAATTTTTCGCGATCTAACCTTCTTTTGCACCGGTTTATTGTGTGACAGAGTTGAGTTTCATATTGGACGATTCTTAGTCTTCTTAAAGGTATACTGGTTTTTATGAAACGGTGAACGAGGTTGATTTTATCAGTGAGATCATCACGAATATGGTGGACAGTTTAGGGTTTTTATTTATCTGGGCGAGCGACATATAGGGTTACTGGGGTTTTGGGGGGTTGAAGCTTGTGTGAATTGGGGTAGGCTGGATTCTTGGGTTGGATTTATGAAGATTTATTCTATTAAAATTGATAAAAATTAGGAAATATCAAGAAACTGCCTTGGTTAGCTAAAAAGAATATTATTTATTCCATTAAAACTGACAAAAATAAGAAAACATAAAAAAACTGATTTCCTTAGCTAAAAAGAATATTGCCTTCATATTAAGATTGGCAAAACCAAGAAAACCTCAAAAAACCCATCACCCACAAAAGACAAAACGTAACGATGGCACTTAAAAAAGCACCCACAATTCAAGGGGTTGAAACACAAAAAAAAAGAAAACATCAAGAAACTGCCTTGATCACCTAAAAAGAATATCTTCCCATTAAAATCGACAAACCCAAGAAACCCTCAAAAAACTCCTCACCCAAAAGACAAAACGTAACGATCGCACTTGAAAAAGCACCCACAATTCAAGGGGTCGAAACAGCAAACCCGTATCCGTGGAATTCTAACGGAACCCCGGCAAAGAGAAAGAGCATTTAATAACGAAGCTTTATGCATATTCTAACGAGCTTGCAATCAACTCGTCCTAAACATTAGCCGGGCTTCTGGCACTCGGGCCACGTGACCCTCTTTGTAACGAGGCGTAGAACCTACGAGTGGCGGAGGGAGGGGCGGGAGGGGCGAGTGCAAGGTGAGGAGAAACACGATAGGACAGAGACGTTCCATTAGCTTTGACGCCGCTCTCAAAGGGATGCTCTCGTTTTAGCGACGTATACCATCCTGTTTCCTAAGCATCCCTTTTACACTGCGCCACGTTATTGCGCCGGGCCGGGGAAATATCGTTTCCGCGGTAGCTTCCGCTTAAATATTCATAATTTATAAACTCTATCGTGCCGCTCCCGCTGGACTCGCCCGGTTTCCCGCGAGATTTCAGGGCTGCTCGCGAGGGGTGCGATTCTGGGGCGGACGTCTTTGAGCTGATTGACGGTGGAAAGGAGTAGGAGTTTTTGAATTTGGAAGGACGAGTGGGTTTAATTTTTGAAATGAGGTTTGAGAGGTTTTTGGGAGTAGGAATATGGGTTTTAGGGGTGGGTTGGTGGAAATTTTGGATTGGGTGGTAGTTGATAGTGGAAGTTGAGTAGGGTGAGTTTTTGAATTTGGGAGTGCAAGTGGGTTTAATTTTTGAAATGAGGTTTGAGAAGTTTTTGGTGAGTACGAATGTCAATTTGAGGGGTGACTTGGATTGAATTTTGGATTGGGTAGTAGTTAATAGTGGAAAGTGACTTTGGAGAATTTGTTTATAAGCACAAACGCGAATTTAAGGGTTGAACTGGTAGAAATTGTAGATTAGGTAGTAATTAATAGTAGAAAGTGAATTTTGAGAATTTGTTTATAAGCACAAACGTGAATTTGAGGGGTGAATTGGATTGAATTTTGGATTAGGTAATAGTTAATAGTAGAACTTGAGTAGAGTGAGTTTTTGAATTTCTTTGGGAGTGTAAATGTGGGTTTAATTTCTAAACTGAGTTTTGTGCATTTCTTTGTGAAGGCAAACGTGGATTTAAGGGTTGAATTGGGTTAAGTTTTGGATTGAGTAGTAGTTAATAGTAAAACTTAAGTAGAGTGAGTTTTTGAATTTTGTTTGGGAGTGTAAATCTGAGTTTAATTTTTAAACTGAGTTTTGAATATTTGTGTGTGAGTACAAACGTGAATTTAAGGGTTGAATTGGATTAAATTTTAGATTAGGTATTAGTCGATAGTAAAACTATTAAATACAGTGACTTTTGAGAATTTATTTATAAGTACAAATGTCGATTTATTGAGGTTTACTTAATCAGTAGATAAAAAACTGAGTCATTTTGGTCCATTGGTAGGTCTAGTGTTAAGTCAATTTTACTGGGAAAGTAATGGATGTAACTCCACTTTAGGATATTCCCTGATTTTTGAAAATTTTGCTGAAATAAATAATATTCAGAAGTCCAAAAACTCTTAAAAACATCAGTAACATCATCTCATCGAACCTGTCACTCGCAGCGCCCCATAGGCGGAGCCAATCTCGCTTTGACCCTCCCATGCGTCCCACCTCTCACAAACCACCAATCACCACTCCCTAAATGCTCCGCCCACTTCCCATCACTCGACCCGCCCACTATATTACCGAATCACAGCTCAAAGTAAATAATCTCCACGCCCAAAGGTCGCACCACCTCACCAAACCACCAATCACCACTTCCTGAATGCTCCACCCACTCCCCATCACTCGATCCGCCTACTATCTCAGCGAATCACAGCTCAAAACCAATAATCCTCATATAAAAATCTTACACCAACGAATCTATTCACCCAGCCGCAAATGCCAAGTTCCCTGCAACCTCAAACCTTCCCACATTCTCCACCTCTCCAAACCACCAATCACCACTCCTTAAATGCTCCATCCACTATCTCAGCGAATCACAATTCAAAACCAATAATCCTCATATACAAATCTCACTCCACCGAATCTGCCCACTCAGCCGCAAATGCCAGGTTCCCTGCAACGGTCCTCGAAGCCCCCAACTGAAGTGCTCTCTAGAAAGCGACGATGCGAGTAACGACAAAATAACGAATCTCGAGAGTCCTCTGCGGGACGCCATTCTTGTTGACACCGGCACCCCGGTTTAACGAAGCACGACAGACTCGCTAACACGACGCCTCGTGAAAGCGAGCGAAGCATCGAACCTATTATGCGAGGCATTGTGGTCGCGTGTAACGCGGAAAGAATGGAGATTTAGCATTGTGGGGCGCGCTGCCGCGTGGCCGCGCTGGAAATCAGATTTTGGAAAATTTGAGAATTTGGAGAATTGTTCTCTTGGTTTGATTGTTTTTCCTCGGTTGAATTTTGGAGATTTCTTGTGGTTAATTTTGTAATTGTTAGTGGAATAGTTTGTTCAGAATATAAATAATTGTTAAACAAAGATTCTGATATGAGTTGATTTAATAGTCTTGCTACAGGAGGTGTCAGAGGACATCTTTTGAAATTTGAAAAATTGTTTTCTTTTTGATTGCTTTGCCTCAGTTGAATTTTGCAGATTTCCTATGGTTGGTTTTATAAATATTATTGGAAAAGTGGGTTTGGAATATACTTAGCTTCAGGTTTTCAAAGTTTTGAAGTTATAAGAATATAAAGCTTCAGATTTTTAAGTTTTCAAGGTACAAACTTATAGAACTTTAGGTTTTCAAAGTTTTCAAAGTTTTCAAATTACAAACTTACAAACTTACAAACTTACAAACTTACAAACTTACAAACTTGCAAAGCTTCAAAGTTACAAACTTACTAAAGCTTCAAAGTTACGAACTTTCCAAATCAAAAACATACAAAGCTTCAAGTCCTCAAACCTTCCAACTCCCAAACTTACAAAGCTTCAAGTCTTCATTTAGAATTCCTTAAATCCTGTTCATCCCTCAATTACTTTTCAAAAAAATAACTTATACTAAAGACCGTTGATCCGACCAGTCTCGCTCAGAACAACATACCTATCAGTATCGACAAACCTTAAAACTTTATTTCGCATGTTAGATCTCTCGTCGCGCGCGTCCGCGCGACAAACGAAGCGGAAGTCCTCGAGGAATGCACCTTCTTGATTCCAGCGTCCGCTCTGCGGCCGGAACGTGACCGTTTGGCCGTGTAACAGGATTACAGGGGGATAGATTAAATTCGAGATATTTAGCTCGCACCGTTTCCACCCTCTTGATCCCGTGCGCCCCTGCGCTCGCAACCGTCCCTTCCCCCGGATTTCGACGTGTCCGTCAGCCGGACGGGACAGTAGGATTTCCAGCAATATTTTGGGTGTTTAGCCTTTGTCGCCGGACAGTGGCCATTGTTACGCGGAAGCGATGGGCGTGGACCGCGCGCAGAAGGAGCCGGCCGGTCCCGCGCCCCGCTGAGCCTCCTTTCGCCGGCCACTTAATTCGCCGCGTGCTTCCGTGACTCCCGAATTTGCCATTCTTACGATCCACCTCTCAGATGTATGCACCGGTTCCTTTTGTGCCGCAGGATTTGCGGGAGCTTGTGCTCGCTAATTGGAGGATTTCGAGGGTGTTTGATTAACGCTATAGAAAGCTTCGCTTGTGACAGAAGTATGTTAGGTCGTTGCGTTTTAAATAATTGACAGTGACCTCAGATAACCCCGTAATTACAGGTCAAGTGCGCAGCACACTATTTTGCTAGTTTTTTTATGGTGGTCATAGAATACTTGGACACCATGTGTGAATCGTAAACCGATCACGAAACGAGCCAGGACTTTTGACGATTTCTCGTAACAATTTCTTCGATTCTTGGGAATAGTTTCTTGGATTTCTGACCTTGCATGACCTTGAAGGTCACTGCACATTAAGCGCCAAGTAAATAATGAACCATAATTACCACGGTTCATCATTAATTTGTTGGAACCTTATATTTTATTATTCTAACGTTATTCGTCTTACTACAGTAACGTATGAACTACGAAAAACCAATCAGTTTTAGCTTGTACTAAACTTGTGTACTAATTATGTATACTTAAATCAGAAGGTATATAGATGTAAGTATTAAATATTTCTATATATGAATATATGAATATATCAATATATCAGTATATGAATATATATATATATATATATATATATATATATATTCATACATTGATATATTTACTGATCTATATATCTATATATCTATATATCTATATATCTATATCAATATATCTATATCTCTGTATCTCTATATATCCATACATAATATAATACAATAAATATATAATTAATTTCACAAATTAATTCGAATCGTTTTGCACAGTAGAAAACCACATACAATGGCCATTAATATTTATGTTCGTGAAATTTAGTTGAAAATTCCCATCATGATACAATAAATAATTAATATTCATACTCGTGAAATTTAGTTGAAAATTTTCATCGAGATATGATAGAGTAAGAAGCTAAGGATAAGAAATAAACGGAGGAATACTTAGCGGAAGATATTTAGCATCGTCGAGTTGATGTTCCACACAAAAGCGGGATGCAGGTAGACTTTACGAAGGAGCAGATTGGATTAGGATTTGGTAGAAAGACCAGTGGGGAAGGTCGAACCCAATTTGCATGGCATAAACCACGTCGGGTCGTGAGATTCAATTTTTAAAGAGTATCAGCCTGCTGTGCTTATACAATTTCCTCTGTAGTGCGTCCCTTATGGTGCACACTCATGATTTTTAGTGGTGAATATGTGTTCGAGGAACTGACATTTTTCAAGGCTTTATGCATTGGTCATTGAATGTAAGGATTTGATGATTTTTAATGGTAATTTTGATATTTGGATGATGGTAGTTTATTTTAGAATTTGTTTTTTGATTTATCTTTGAATTCTCCTTTACTGGAATTACTGATGAAAGATAGAAAAGTTCAAAGTTACGTACCGACAAAGCTTCACAGTTACAAACTTACAAAGCTTTAAAGTTGCAAAGTTAGAAACTTACAAACTTACAAAGCTTCAGATTTTAAAAGTTTCCAAGTTACAAACTTAGAAAGCTTCAAAGTTGCAAAGTTTCTAACTTACAAACTTACAAAGCCTCAGGGCATCCAAAACTTCAAACTTACAAACTTACAAACTTACAAACTTACAAAGCTTTGAAGTTACAGCATCAAGCTCCCAAAGTTTCGAACTTACAAACTTACAAAGCTTTCAAGTCACAGCTTCAAGCTCCCAAAGCTTAAAACTTACAAACTTACAAACTTACAAAGCTTAAAACTTACAAACTTGTAAAGCTTTCAAGTCACATCTTCTATCTCCCAAAGTTTCAAACTTCCAAATCTCCGAACCTCCAACCCAGCAATCCTCGAAAAGGCGAAATTCCAACTGCCAACCCAGCAAAGCTCACGCTCCCATCGAGCCCGCCGATGATTTAGCAAACCTCTAGGGTCCGTTGATAAGGTGCCTACGTGTCCTCGCCGGACAGATGTCCGACCATGTGTTTCCCAGCGGCGTTAAATACGTGGTAACACTCGATGGGTTTGCTCGTTCTGTCATCGGATCCGTTGTGGCATCAAAATGCACGCTTATTTCTCGTATTACACCCACGTACCATTGGGTAATCATCGTATAATAGCCGAATAATGATTGCCGGGAGGAGGGTCGCCGCGACGCCGCTCGGATAAATAAGGAAGGAGCCCGTAGGCTACGGAGCCAATATGGCTACCTTCGCCGAGGACGCCTGCACCCCCGGCTAACCCCTGCGCGATCTTTATTATTCACTTAGGATGCTCACATTCCATTTGTTCCCTGCTGAGAGAGACTTACCCCTTCTTGGGCAAGTGTCGCTTTTGACGTTCACTGTGGATTGTTGTTGGAGAATGTTGTTTAGTATTAGGATTGATGGAAATGAGGGAATGTTGGAAATTTTAATACCTATATTAAAATTGGAAAAATAAGAAAATATCAAGAAATTGGTTGGGCTTTGGTTAGGTAAAGAGAATATTGTTTATTATTACATATTAAAATTGATAGACATTAAGAAATTGACTTGGTTAGGCGAAAAGAATATTGTTTATTTTATTAAGATTGATAAAAATCAAAAAGAATATTGTTTGTTCAAGTGAAAGTGATAAACATCACTTTTGATGTTGACTGTGGATTGTTGTTGGAAAATGTTGTTTAGTGTTAGGATTGATGGAAATGTGGGATGGACAGTTATCTTCAATCAATAATTAACCATTCTTATTAAGAAATTCTAAGGGACTTGAAAAATAGAAAAATTGAAGATTCAATTCTCGAAAATTCAAAGTGCATAGAAATTTAGCCATCATCCCCAATGAACATTTTCAACGTGATTTAACAAACATAAACATTACTCAGTTCATTTGAATTCAAAGTAAATATTATTTTTGTATAATAAATTATTATACTTGAAAGCAAACAGAGAGATGGGATATGCCTAGAATTTTTCTCCTTCTCCAATAAATTATTAATAACAAAATAGACGTATCGATCAGAGTTCAGAAAGAAATCATAAGGCAAGGGGTTAAAATTGAGAAAAATAAGAAAATATTAAGAAACTGCCTTGGTTAGATAAAAAGAATATTATTTATTCTATTACAATTGATAAAAATCAGGAAATATCAAAAGATTGACTTGGTTAGTTATTAAATAAATAATAATAATAATAATATTTTTACCTAACTAAGTCGATTTTCTGATATTTTCTGATTGTTGTAAAATTTAGTGGTATAAATAATATTCTTTTTAGCTGACCAATTCAATTTCTTAATATCTTCGTATTTTCCTGAATTTTAATAGAATAAACAATATTTTTTTTACTAACCAAATCAATTTCTTGATATTTTGTGATTATTTCTCAATTTTAGTGAAATAAATACTATTCTTTTCAAGTAACCAAGTGAATTTTTTGATATTTTCTTATATTTCTCAATTTTAATGGAATAAACAATGTTCTTTTTAACTAACCAAGACCTAACCATTTCAATTCCTTGATTTTAGTAGAATAAATAATAGTCTTCTTACCTAATCAAGTCAATTTTATAATTTTTTTAACTTTTGTGGAATAAACAATATTCTTTTTAACTAAAAAAGTCAATTTCTTAATATTTTCTTATTTTCCTCAATTTTAATCAAACAAACAATATTTTTTTTACCTAACCAAGTGGATTTCTCAATATTCCTTCATTCCCAACCCTTAATACTCCAAACAACATTCTCTATGCAACAATCCATAGTCAACGTCAAAATCACTTGCCAAAAACCGCCTAACTCCATCCCAGCTGACAAATAGAATGCACCGATCCTTTCTTCGAAGATCAGAGCCCATTCCCGAAGTTAACCAACCGTTTAAGCGCCTCGGTCGCGCGCGACAAAAGGGTTTCATCCCCGGGACTCCCCGGATCCGCTGATAGATTACACAAATGCTCTTTGCGGGACAACATGGGGTGGCCGCAGGATCCCATGGCGGACCGGCGACGGTTACCCTGAAATATTCATGCGAAACTTCGCTGTGATCGGCGACATTCGAACGTCAGCCCGTCACAGTCGCCGCTTTGATCTCGTATGCCTGATCGTTGATCGTCGTATATCTTTTAAAAGGATCGATGATGCACCCCTTCCGCCGTCTTTCGGATTCCGTTCATCCCCGTCGCACTAATATGTTAGGGGAGAGATTATGGTCGGGCTCTGATATCAGTGTAAACAATTAATCATTCCTAATCAATGATTAACATGGTCTTAGTGAAAATTGAAGAATAGGGAAATTACAGATTCAATTCTCAAAAATTCGAAGTTCATCCACAGTCAATTATGAAAAAATTGTAGTGAACTTGAAAAATAGAAAAATAGCAGATTCAATTCTCGAAAATTTAGAGTTCATCCCTGTCACGTTAATATGTTAGGGCGAGATTATGGTCGGGCTCTGATATCAGTGTAAACAATTAATCATTCCTAATCAATGATTAATATGTTCTTGGTGGAAAATTGTAGTGAACTTGAAGAATAGAAAAATTGCAGATGAAAATTTTAGTCATCATCCCCAATCAATAATTAACACGTTCTTAGTAGAAAGTTCTAATGAACTTGAACAATAGACAAATTGTAAATTCAATTCTTCAAAATTGAAAGTGTATAATAATTTCAGCTATCATCCTCAATCAATTACTATAAAATTCTAATGGACTTGAAAAATAGAGAAATTGCAAATTCAATTCTCCAAAATTCAAAGCCATCATCCCCAATCAATAATTAGCATCCCGCATCAAGTACTAGAAAATTATAGTGAACTTGAAGAATAGAGAAATTGCAAATTCAATTCTTCAAAATTCAAAGCCATCATTCATAATTAATAATTAACATCCCCAATCAATTTCTAACACATTATTCTGTAGTGCAATTATAATACTATTAATTGTGTAATGTAATTTATTCTGCGGGAATTAGTCGGTTATAAATCATTTTCTGCTAATATGAAACTACATAACTATACAATTATACAACTATACAACTGTATTACTATACAACTATATGACTATACAACTGTATTACTATACAACTGTATTACTATACAACTATATGACTATACAACTATATGACTATACAACTGTATTACTATACAACTGTATTACTATACAACTATATGACTATACAACTGTATTACTATACAACTATAAAATGATACAACTATATCACTATACAACTGTATAACTATGCAATTATACAACTATATAACTTTATAACTATATAGCTATACTACTATAGAACTATACAACTATACAACTATACAATTACACTGTTTTGTAACTATACAACTACACAATTAATACAAATACAACTTTATCACGAATCTAACATCTACATAAGTTCAATACAAGTCATTTTTCTCAAAACCAGAGGAAAATCATCAAAATGATATCATCAAAAAATCCACAACAGTCTCCTATTTTCACTTACATCCTTGAAAATCTACATCAAAATCCGCAGTCTGATAATTACTCTCATGTCACTAATCACATAAAATCCTAATCAAACCTAATAATCATATAATAAACCTGACTGAAAAGTAATTTCAAATAAAACATTCAATAAAACACTCAATTCACAAAATTTCTCTAACATCGAAGCTGAACGTACATCAACAACAAATTCATGAAAAAACAATTAACTCCAATTTTCAATTATCAATTCTCCACCATCAAATCCGAATTGACTCCAGCGAAGTTCCCTAAAAATCGATATCCCTAAATTCCTTCGACGAGGCCGCAGTAGTCATCGATGACCGTCAATAACAAATTCTTGAAAAAACAATTGACTCCAATTTTCAATCATTAATTTTCCATTATCAAATCTGAACTTAATCGCCTCTTTCCAGCAATGTTCCCTAAAAATCGATATCCTCCTAAATTCCTTCGTCGACGAGGCCGCAGTAGTCATCGATGACCGTCAACGACGTCTATTCATCTAGCTAATAATAATTCTCCAGCAGACCGGCCGGAGAAGCGTGCGCCAACAGCACAAAGCCCGAGGTTCATTAATGACAGTGATCGGATACAAATTTAATCTCGTCAGTCCCGTCTGGACTTTGACCATAAAGAACACACCATGAACAACTCGCCGATATCCGGCGACATATCTGCCGCCGCGTACACATTTCACGTCAGACCATGGAACCCCCTTCGCTTCCCATTACGATTAACGATTAACAAAAGGGGATCCCCTTTGTCGCAGAGTTCAACCGCGAGACAGCTGCTCGATGGTATCGATGTCCTTGGATCGGAATATCCGCTGCTTATCGGCTCTCATTGCTTTTTTTCATGTGTTTCCTTCTGCGGGCGCAGACGCGGCTATTTCTGTAATTGCTCGTTGCATGGAACCTGGCGCTTGCAACATAGGGGCGGAGACTGTGAGAACTCCAGTGGGCGTGAAAAGGAATCGTTCTACTGAGTTGCGAACCCGGTTTTCCTGGTGCTTGTGGGGAAAGATCTGGTTGGAGGTTGTCTGTGGGTGCTATGGATTCGTTGGTATGGGGGTTTATGGGAGTCGAGGTGACTGGGAGAGCGTTGAAGAGTTTGCTTGGTTGGGTAGGGCGTGGTTAGGTTGCTGGGAACCTGGCACTCGTGGCATAGGAGCGGAGTCAGACGCAGGGAGGTGCCTAATTGGAGTCCGGGGACGGTTCCGCCCACTCTCTGCCGCCCGAGCAGGCCAGTAGGCGGGACCGCCGCAGCGAATCATGCACTAGAGCCAGGAGAGTCGCGCGGGGAGGCGTGTACCTTGGAATCTGACCACTCAGATGAGAGCGCCAGGTTATGTGCAACGGACGGTACGTTGAGAACTATTTATATTGAACTCGTTTTCTAAAAATGAGTGTCTTCTTGCGTATTAATTGTAAACAATTTTTCTTCTTGAATATTAACCATTTGCACTCGGAAGTCAGTCGCCATATTTTGGCGAAATGATAATATTATAAATTTAACATTACGTTTTATTTAGTGTATCAAGACATAGAGCATCGAAATAGAATACTTATGTCTGTGATATCATTTATTATTATTATTTGTAAAAATATCATTGATAATATACGACGTTATATATGTATATTCGACAGTTATTATATCGTCGGAAACTAAATGTTTCTAATTGAAATTGTAACTATAATTGTAATAATAATCATAATCATAATCATAATAATAATCCTAATCGTAACTGTAATCATAGTTGTAATCATAAGTGTAATCATAAATGTAATCATAATTGTAATCATAAATTCATTCGAATTTTTTAATATGAATGGGTTAATTATTGATTGGGGATGATAGCTGAAATTATTATGCACTTTGAATTTTGGAAAATTGAATTTGCAATTTTTCTATTTTCCAAGTTCATTAGAATTCTTTAGTAATTATGTGCAACTTATATATTAATTTTACTTTGTAGAATTTATGTAGACTTATGTACTAATTTCACTTTGTAGTAATTATGTGCAACTTATCTATTAATTTTACTTTACAGTAATCATCTAGAACTTATCTATTAATTTTACTTTCTGTTACTTATCTAGAACTTACGTATTAATTTCACTTTGCACTAATTATCTAGAACTTATCTATTAATTTTACTTTCTATTAATTATCTACAACTCATCTATTAATTTCAGTTTGCAATAATTACCTACAACTCATCTCTTAATTTCACTTTGCACTAATTATCTACAACTCATCCATTAATTCTACTTTGCACTAATTATCTACAACTCATTCATTAATTTCACTTTGCAATAACTACCTACAACTCATCTAATTCTACTTTCCACAATTCACCTATCAATTTTACTTCATAATTCTCAAATAATTAATCATTTAATATTAACTCAATAAATAAACCTTCCAAGACACAAGTTGGCGTCCAGGTTCCCCGGAACGGTTCCTACAAAAATCGTCGAAGCCTTGGAAACTGTTATTCCCCTCGAGTTCTCGAGAATGCCTGCATTGATACCGTCCACCGACTAAACCGCCGCAGTAGTCCGTATTTAGAGAACCTACGAAAACACTCGAGCTGTTGCGACAGCCGTCCATAATCGTGTCTCTATTTCAAATTGTTCTGGACGTCATTGTGCTGCCTGCGCGGTTCAGTAATAATAACATGTATTTAAATCGAGCCCCTCGATATACTTTCTCTGCGGTTTAGGCTGGATCGTCCAAGGAAAACACAAATATATGTATAAATTACAGGGGCTTGGCACTGTTTCTACAGGAGGTTCCAGAGGACTTCTTTTGGAATTTCAACTGAAAATTATTTTCTCAGTTGAATTTGGGAGATTTTTTATGGATAATTTTATAATTGTTATTGGAAAAGTCGAAAAGTTTATTCAGAATTTAAATAGTTGCAAAATAAAAATTCTGAAATGAGTCAATTTAATGTAACAGGTGTCAGAGGACATCTTTTGGAATTTGGAAATTGTTTTCTCAGTTCAATCATTTTTCCAGAGTTGAATTTTGCACATTTCCTATGGTTAATTTTGTAAATATTATTATAGAAGTATATTTAGAATACACTACTAAGCTTAAATAATTAATTATTATAATTAGTTGCATATCTTTGCTGTGTTCGCTGATGATGGGAATAGATGGTGAGATAAGGTTAGATATGAGATATAGGTTAGGTATGTGAGGCGCTCAAAGGACAGGTTCCGTGCAACGAAGAATTGAGGGAATTAATCGTTTGTCGATTTCCGAATGTTTTCGATCTTCCTAGCTAACCAAGTCAAGTTTTTGATATTTTCTGAGTTTTGTAAATTATACCTATGTATATGGCACAACATGCTGATTGTTAGAGGATCATTAAACACTTTCCAATGGATACACACCCAAACTAAAATACCCACCACACAAACTACACAAACACAAAACATTCTTCAAAACAATCAAACTCAAAATTACCCAATTAATACTTTATTACACTATCAAACCCCATGTATACCCATACAAATACACATCCCCATAACATCCTTTGTAAAACGAAAACTCCACAAGCACTTCCCCTAAACCATACAATATCAAAAACTCCGAAGCCACAAATATTCAAATCCCCATCAAAAACGCAAAAATTCCACCCAACAGCTCACTAAAACCCCATCAAACTGAGTTTCCTACTAGAAAAACTTACAAAAATCAGAAAACATCCAAAAATGGACTTACACATGCTGATAGAGGATCATCATACACCTTATTAATTAATACACACTCAAAGACAAAACATTCCTCAAAACAATCAAACCTCAAATTACCCAATCAATACTTTATTAGCCTCCCAAACCCATACAAACATATATACCCATAAAAACACACTCCTGCAAAACCCCAAATATCCAAAAACCATACAATATCAAAACCCCAAAGCCGCAACTATTCGCCTCCCCATCAAAAACGCAAAAATTCCACCCAATGGAAGATGTCACCCCAACCCGTCATCTGCCCTTGCCGATCCTGTCGACCTCGATGTTCCCATTAATCTGCCTAACCTCTCCGCTGACAGGCGCGCCATGGAAGCCGATCCTGCTCCTGGGCGAGAGGCCCTGGAACTCGGGCAGGTTCTCCGCGTCGAAGACCTGCGTGTGCATGGCGAAGGAGTCCGCGTGCAGCCTGGTCGCCATGATGCCGAAGCCCTCGACCAGAGCCAAGAAGACACCGCCAACGGTGGCGCTGCCTATCATCGCTGGGATGCCAGTCCTGGCGGACAGCACGCCGCCGGTGATGGCGCCGCTCAGGATGGAGTTCCAGGGGTCGTCCTTCGACCGGCACCGGATCAGCGTGCACTCGATGGCGGAGAACAGGCCACCCCAGACTGCGAAGTTGCCTGCTAACTGCGGTGTCCGGGTCTTTATTGAGGAGAGACTGCTGGAGAGTCTTCTGTTGAGGCCTGACGGCGCGTTTCGGAAGCCCACGACGCTCTGGAGGGAGAGGATGTGTGATGGGGTAGGGTTGAGGTTGGGGATTTGAGGATGGGTTTGGTGGAGAGGTGGGTGAGGGTTGGGTTAGTGGTTGGTGGAGGTTGGAGGTTGGAGGATTAAGGTTGGAGGATTAAGGTTGGAGGATTGAGGTTGGAGGATTGAGGTTGGTAGGTTTGGGGGGAGGATTGAGGATTGAGGTTGGTGGGTTTGGGTGGAGGGTTGGGTTAGTGGTTGGTAGAGGTTGGAGGTTGGAGGATTAGGGTTGGAGAATTAAGGTTAGAGGATTGAGGTTTGAGGTTGTGGTTGGATATGATAGTAGGATTGAGGATGTGGTCATTGGATTTGACAGTAAGATTGAGGATGAGGTCGTTGGATTTGATAGTAAGATTGAGGACATGGCAAGTAGATTTGGATGGACGATTAAGGTTCTGGTGGGTAGATTTGGATGGAGGATTAAGGTTATGGTAAATAGATTTGGATGGAAGATTGAGGTTGTGGGTGGATTTGGATGGAGGAGGTACTTTAGTTTTGGTAGAGGATGGAAGATTCAGGTTGCTGTAGGTAGATTTGGATGGAGGATTGAGGTTGAGTAGATAGATTTGGATAGAGGATTGAGGTTGAGTAGATAGATTTGGATAGAGGATTGAGGTTATAGTGGGTAGATTCGACAGCGAATGTAAAAAGACATTTTGGATTCCATAGAGGTTAGTTTCCAAGTGTTATTCATTTTTTAAAAATGTAAATGAAGTATTACTTTTCTACTATCAATCGTTAATCTTTGGAGCAAATGTAGACATAGAATAATCATCCAAACTTTTCGATTATAGTCGAATATATTTCAGAAATAAATCATAGGGCCAGGAGTTAAAAAGATTTCGTATGTATGATGTACCTTGTGTGTCTTGACGTTTTTAGTTTACCTGAAGAAGTGACCCACAAATGGCACCCATAGTAAAGGCTCCTCCACAATCGTCCACAATCCTCCAGGGACAAGGCTCACGGTTGTACTCCATTTTGAATTTTTTAGGCTCGTTCCTCGTGACAGTTTCTTATCGTATTGTTAATCAACATATTTAAACTATAATTTGAGGTTACTTTAATCCAGCGTTTTGAATGCTTTACTGATAATTTGTAGGAAATAAATGGCACATTAAGTCTTTTGTTATATTAAAATGTTTCTTTCAAAAATAGGTACGTCATGTATACAAATATAAATTACGTGAAACTAGCTGTTGATGGGATACTATGACGTTGCCAATAATCGTTGAAATGTTAATTTTTATATCGACTCAACGATTATTTATATTAAAATAATCGATACAATATGTTAAGTTATGAATTGTTTATATTCTGAATTGACTTTTGGACTTTTATAATATTTATAAAATGAATTATAAGAAATATCTAAAATTCGATCGATGGAAAATAATTCAACTGAGAAACTAATTATAATAATTCTGTCTCCTTGTCAAGAATCATCTATTTTTCAAGGTGGTAATGATTGTTTTGAAGTGATATTGATTGTTAGCTAAAAGGAATATTATTTATTCCATTAAAATTAACAAAAAAAATCAGAAAGTATCAAAAACTCGACTTGGTTAGCTAACAAGAATATAATTTATTTTTATTCTTAGGATTATTAATATATTATTAATATAACCCTTCGTTGCACGTAACCTGTCCTCTCACCACCTCACAACTAATCTCCTAATTATCAAAAATGATATTATGTATTTCATTAACATTGACAAAAATCAGAAAATATCCAGAAATCAACAAAACACCAATTCCCTCAATCCTTCGTTGCGCGTAACCTGTCCTCTGACCACCTAACCTCCCCATTATCGTTCCATCTACCTCCATCACCAACCCTCACAGATTCAAAAGATAGCAAAGATGTCTCCTAGCCAAGAATCATCTCTGCCACAAGGTGATAATGACTGTTTTGAAGTGGCATTGTTAACTAAAAATATTCTTTATTCCATTAAAATTGAAAAAAAAATCAGAAAATATTCAAGAATGGACTTAGTCAGATAAAAACGTTACTACTTATTCTCTCAATTCTTCGTTGCACAGAACCTGTCCTCTGACCACCTAACCTTCTCATCGTCTCTCCATCTACATTATCTCTCCATCACCAACCTCCACAGATCCAAAAGATACCAAAACTACCTCCAAGAATCACCTCTCCGCAAGGTGGTAATGACTGTTTTGACAGCAGCGCATCCAACGAAATCCACCCTTGCAGTCCGTCCTCGAGGACCATTGTCGCCCTCCGATTGGAATCAATATTTACACTCAAGCCCGTGTAAGCCGCGGATTACCGGCGGCTCAGTGGGCCCCGAACCCTTTGCCGGTCCCGTCTCTCCCTGCGCGAAGAATTCCCCTCCGCGAGGGTCCGTCCGGGTCGGGCAACCCTTTCGAGGACACTCGAAACAGCAAGTCGCCGGATTGTTCACGGTGCGCTGGCCTCTCGACGGGCATTCAGTGGGGATCAGCCTTTATCGGCGACAATGAGACTTCGACGGTTATTGTGTTGGTCTATCAGCGGCGCGTGGACCGCTGAAAAGCATCCCCGCCGGCGCGTCAGCGTGGATAATTCGGAATTGGATCATTCCGAGCTGGGAAGCGGGACGGTGAGAAACACAGGGTGCTGGGGAGTTGGCTTTTGGAGTCTTTATTGAGTTGCTGGGGAGTTGGCTTCTGGATAGTTTTTATCGAGTTGCTGGGTGTTATTGGGTAGTTTCCGTTGATGGAATCGTTTTGATTTGTAGTGTAGAAATGTCAAAGTATCAAAGTATGTGGAAGTATGTAGTAGTTTGATATAGTTAATAGTTTGATACAGTAAAAATATATAGTAATTTGATATAGTTAATAGTTTGATATAGTACAACTATATAATAGTTTGATATAGTAAAACTGTATAGTAGTTTGATATAATAAAACTGTATAGTAGTTTGATATAGTTAATAATTTGATATAGTAAAACTATATTATAGTTTGATATAGTTAATAGTTTAATATAGTTTATAGTTTAATATAGTTTTGTTGATCAGATTTGTTGAATCCCATTGCAAATTTACATCTACAACCACTAAATTATTTACCATTTCCATTCACTTGCACGGATTTCTCTCGAACTCTCACAAAAGCATCTTTACCATTTTAATAAGTGTCGTAATTTCAGTGTTAATTAGAGTGTTAACTCCAGTTTCCAATTCGAATTCTCACGAATACCTATAGTATTTCACGTATTACACGACTAATTTACGTAATCCTTTATTTTACATAACGAAAATGAAATGAATTTATTTTGTCATTAAAATTGACATTACATTTAGCAACTCAATGACTCGTTTCAGTCTCATTTTTCTAAAATTTTTTTTGGTTTCATTAGATTGAAGAAAATATTTATTTTTTTATTAAATATTCTTTGGATTCATTAGATTGAAGAAAATATTTATTTATTAAATATTCTTTGGATTTATTAAATTGGAGAAGACATAATTGAGGAGATTGTGTCTGAGTTATTGATGTATATTGAACACCCAGTATATAGGTATATATCAAAGTGCTTGATTTCGATGTGGACAGACGGTGTAAATAAGTACATGCTGGATGAATGTAGGAATCATTAGGTATATGGCGAGGCGAGTAAGAAGCTTAAAGGTCAGTGAAAGGCGTAGACGAATGACGAGTTAATTGGCCTCAGCTGGTTAATTTGTGGTGGTTGATTATCGTAAGCAATATTCATTAAAGCAAGTTTAAATGCAAGAACCGATAAACTACATTTAGCCAAGGAGAAACGTAAATAAGGTGAACGTGGACTGGATTGTTGGAGAATTGGAATTTTTATGGGAGTGTTAAGTAGAGTGCTGGGAAAAAGTCTCTTGATATTGTATACATGTAATGTATACATAATATATTACAATAATATAATGTATGCATAATGTAATACAGTAATATGTTATATACATAATATAATACAATAATATAATTATATACAAAATATGATGCAATAATATAATTATATACAAAATATACTAAAATAATATAATATAATATAATACAAAATATAATACAATAATATAATATATACATAATATACTACAAAAATATAATATAATATATACAAAATATAATACATATATAATATAATGCAATAATATAATACATACAAAATATATTACAATAATATAATATATGCATAATATAATACAATAATATAACATACAAAATATACTACAAATATAAAATTTAATATAATACAAATATAATGTAATACATATATAATATAATACAATAATATAATACATACAAAAAATAATACAATATATACAAAGTATACTACAACAATATAATATAATTCAATAATATAATACATACAAAATATACTACAATAATACAATATAATACAAATATAATATAATACAATACCATGCACATATAGGTATTCACAGAAGCCTACTTCCTACTTGAGGTTATAAATAGGGGAGGTTAGGGTGAAAGGGACGGTTGAGTAAAACGGAACAGTAATGCATTTCATTTAAGGACAAAGAGCTATCGAGCTGGCACTCCACAACATGGCTCTACTAACTTCTCAAATTTCCTGTAATAACTTTCAATCAAGATCATTTATTATTGCAAATTTTTAAATACACTGGAGTTCCATAATGAAAATAATAAATATTCTAAATAACCTACCCTTGCACAGGGTTAAAATCTGTGACTTTTATGACCTGGTGGTGCCATCTGCAATACTAACACTCAACTGTCAGTCAAGTCATTACTCGACTGATAAGGTATGTGTTTCTCTTCAATGGTAACAATAATTAAAACGTGATAAAAAAACATCAAACAATAATTCTGAAAATCTAAACAATTCAATAAAATACAAAATTTTGTAGTAAACTGTTTTACCATTGTAGGGTCATTTGCCAAGTTACCATTAGGGTACAGGACATATACCATTCTATGGTACAAACGGGACCTGCTTTACCATTGTAGGTCATTTTTCCACGTTACCATTAGAGTACAGGCATGTACCATTCAACAGTATGAACAAGAGCTGTTTTACCGACGAGTCTTATCTCCTGTTGGTAACGTCACTTCCTAGTATATTTAAAGATAACTGCAAAAATTAATTTACCATTGGTGTTAAGAGGACGTTTACAATATTTTAGTTCATGCGGCACTAGTTGCATGGAACCTGGCACTTCTGACATAGCGGCGGAGTCAGACGCGAGGAGGAGTCTAATTGGAGTCTGGGGACGACTCCGCCCACTCTCTGCCGCGCGAAGAAGTCGGTGGGCGGGTCCGCCGCAGCGAATCATGCACCAGAGCCAAGACAGTCGCGTGGGGGGCATGTTCTTTGGAGTCTAACCACTCAGACGAGAGTGACAGGTTCCGTGCAACGGACGGTACATCCCACGTATAGACTGAGATCTTCAGAATAGATTGAACTAGTTAGTCCCTTATCTCCTATCTTCGCTACGATGTTCCTAGGCGTTTAAAAAATTGCCAGCCGTACTGGTCATGATATCATCAATGCAAATCATCATCGTTTACTGGTATAGTAGATTTGCTTCATACTTATCAGTGCAGTAATACGACTTTAATATTTTGAATATAGTCACTGGTTACTGAGACATTTTACCACTATATGATATCTTATCTCTCGTTGGTAACAATGCTTGTCTTATCCTATAATGGTAACGTAGGAAATGATAACCTGCACTGGTAAAATACTTATTCTCAAAATTATTTTTACACAAAATTTCAGTCCAATTGAGTTTAAAAAATGTTGCAAAATACAACTTTAAAGTGTAAATCTTTTTTTTTGTTTATATATATTCATTTGTAAATACTTTGTTGGTAACGTTTGCAGTGTAATAAAAATTTATATCGTCTGTCGGTCTGTCTTATCTGTTGTCAATGGTCCAGTCTATCATTTCCATTGTTGATATTATAGACATTCTATACAATATAATTTTTTGCTTAGGATTCTACTGTACCAACGTAAAATATGTCACTCGTTTAATGTGGATGGCAGTGCAAGCATCTTGTAAGCATTTGACTCTGCACAAAAATTAAACAATAAATAAAATGATGTATTATTGTTATATTTCTAAAAAATAATCATTGTATTCATTTATAGATTTTCGAATTTTTGAAAAACACTTTCTCTTAATTTATAGCAATTAAAGTTTTCTAATTATAGAAATTTTACTCTGCTCAGGAATGGTACTATTATTTATATGCTAATTCTTAGTATTCATTACACAAGGAAATTTTGATAATAATAAATAATAATTATTACCATAATATATGACATAAAGTAGATAATAATAAAAAATAGTAACTATATTATAACATATGACCTGAAATAAATAATAATACAGGATAATAATTACATTATAAAATATTTAATAATTAATAACTAGTAATTGTTATTATAACATATGACCTGAAATAGATAATAATAAAAGGTAATAACTATATCATAACACATTTAATATCTAATAAACAATAACTATTGTAACATAACCCAAGCTAAACAATAATAAAAAATAATATTCAAATTACAAAATATTAAATATCTAATAAACAATAATAATTATTACAACATAACCCAAACTAAATAACAATAACTTAATCACAATATTAGATATTTAATATTTTTAACAACAACAATTACTATAAAATATTCAGTCACGATTGGGAATATTTCCCTAAATAATTGAAACGAATGTAAACCGATGCTCCCGAAATGGATAATCGAAATTTTATTCACGCTGGCAGGAACCGTTTAAAACGAGATCAGGAGTTTTGTTTACGATCCTTTGAGTGCTCGGCTCTCTCGAGGCTCGAGTGTTCATAGGGTGAAAAGGGTCATCGTGTATTTTACTGTTCTGTAAGGGGTTGCGAAAGGTACGGGGTCTGTTGGCACAGTTAACACTTAACCGGGGGTTGCTACCCTGTTCTCCTATTACACACCTTTCAGAAGACAAATGAATATTCTCAAATTATACAATTAAACTTCCTCGAGTTCAATTAATAATAAAGTCAATCAATTCGGAATTGATTGGCAGGTAAACGTTAATTCACGTTAATTAACACGTTAATTTTCTCATTATTATCATCAGAATATTATTATTATCATCATTATCATCATTATAATCATTATCATCATTATCATCATTATCATCATTATAATCATTATAATCATTATCATCATTATAATCATTATAATCATTATCATCATTATAATAATCATCATCATCATCATCATCATCATTATTATTAATATTATTATTACAGATTTATAAATTAAATATATTTGTTGAAATTAGAAATAATAATTTCCAATATTTAATACCAG
Organism: Nomia melanderi; assembly: GCF_051020985.1. Lineage (NCBI taxonomy): Eukaryota > Metazoa > Arthropoda > Insecta > Hymenoptera > Halictidae > Nomia > Nomia melanderi. Next base: position 23,698,405 of record NC_134999.1, on the reverse strand, counting down.
TAATTATATAATATAATTATTACTATAATTATATTAATAATTTAACTATGATGTAACCATTTACTAATAGTAATATTCTACTAGTGTTCTATACTAGTCTATGAGAAACTAAGAATATTATTAGTTTCTAATTTCAACTAATAATATTCTTATACCAAACTCCCATATAAGAAAAAATAAATACTTTCCAATTTATTAGTAAATACATTTAAAAACACCATAGAAAATCCACAACAGTAACAATAAACAATAACAATTCCCAAAAAAAACCAACAAACACTCTCCTATCTCCTAACACAATCTATACACACCACAGAAAAACCCCTAGCAAAATCAAAAGCTTGCGTACATAAATATCTTTTAACGACACGCCAACGAGAATGATTCTCGAATCAATTGCCAGATTTCCGGGGAAACAGCGAAAAACGGGCGCATAATAAAGCCATTATTGAGACGTTTACGCCCATGTCTCGCCCCGACACGTCCCGAGACGTCATCGAGGCCGGGGAAACTCGTCGGATCACTTCATACTTATGCCGAGACACGTGTGCCGCATAATTCACCAGCGACGGTTATTATTCTATTGTGTGCTGCGCCTATTGTGGCCCGCAAACATAACCTAGAAATGGTAAATACAGTGGCGTCGAAAAGTTGGACGAATAGTTTTTGGGATTTTAATAGTATTCTATTCTGTTCTATGAAAAACGAAGAATATAGTTTCTAATTACAACAAACAGTATATGAATATAGTAGAATATTATTAGTTGTGATTAGAAACTACTAATGGAACTACTAACAACTAAATCACAACAGAATACTAGTAGTATTCTATGAGAAACTAAGAATATTATTAGTTTCTAATTACAACTAACAATATTCTACTAGTATTCTAATAGTATTCCATACTATTCTATGACAAAGTAATAATACTCTTAGTTTCTTATAGATTAGTATAGAATACTAGTAAAATATAATTAGTTTCTAATTAGAAATAGTAATATTCTATCAGTATTCTATTCTATTCTAATAGAAACTAGGAATATTATTAGTTTCTAATTACAACTAATAATATTCTACTAGTATTCTAATAGTATTCCATACTATTCTATGACAAAGTAATAATACTCTTAGTTTCTTATAGATTAGTATAGAATACTAGTAAAATATAATTAGTTTCTAATTAGAAATAGTAATATTCTATCAGTATTCTATTCTATTCTAATAGAAACTAGGAATATTATTAGTTTCTAATTACAACTAATAATATTCTACTAGTATTCCAATAGTATTCTATTCTATTCTATGAGTAACTAATAATATTCTACTAGTATTCTACTAGTATTCTATTCTATTCTATGAGAATGTAAGAATATTATTAATTTATCATTACAATTAATAATGTTTTCCTAGTATTCGAATAGTAATCTATTATACTCTATGAGAAACTAATAATATTCTAATAGTATCTAATAGTACTCTATACTATTCTACGAGCAATTAATAATATTCTACTACTATTCTCCAACCTCCCCAAAAACACGCACAACCCACTCCAAAAAGAAACTCATTAAACAATAAGAAAACTGGTCTGCAAACATTCGCGTCTTAGCTGAGCTTTTAATTACCGGGTAGACGACGCAGCTCGCGAAGCGTCACGCATAATGTTACTCGACGTATCCGCCGTAATAAGTGTAATCCGCGCGGCCCCCCGATCCTCTCGACACTAATAGTCGAGGGATAATACCGATTACAACCCCTTCCAGCCGGCTCCTTGGCAATAGCACCACCCTCCGAGCAGCAGCCCGAACCCGCTTTCGTCGGGGCGGACGTGTTTGCCACTCGAATGCCAATCTGAAACAATTCCGAAGCAATCGCGGCAGGCATCCTCATGGTCAGCACTCTTCGAATCGATTTTCGATTATTCCGACGACGATCGTCTCGTCGCTCGGGAGCTGGGGGTGGAGGAGTAATGTTCATTGTGGATGGTGTTATTTGAACAATTTTGACTCTATGGGTTTTAGAATTGAGAATAGAGTTTGAGAGTTGAACCATTGTGTCCGTAAGCGGAATATTCCGCAGAAGATGGTTTTTTATTATTCCGACGACGACAATCGTCTGTGATCATAATTTTCTAGTTCTAGGAAACTAAGTTAAATACTTAACCAATTATGTCCGTAAGCGGAATATTCCAAAATAATAATATTCCTAATTTCTAATAGAATAGAACGGAATATTAGTAGAATATTATTAGTTGTAATAAGAAACTAATAATATTCCTAGTTTCTTATAGAATAGTATAAAATACTATTAGAATACTAGTAGAATATTATTAGTGTCTAATTACAACTAATAATGCTTATTAAGTTTTATTAACTGTTAATTAAATGGAAGTTTCTTAGATTTTGGTAACAGTTAACTAAGTTAATGTTTATTGAATGAATAATGTTTATTAAATTTTGTTAAGTGTTAACGAAATTGAATATTATTATTGACTGTTAATTAAATTTTCACAATGAATAATATTTTTTACATTTTATTAAACCTACTTTCTCTTGAGATTTGAAATAAATAAATGTACAAATATACAAATATACAAATAAACACAAAAATAAATAAATAAATATTCAACTACACCATTACCCAAACATCTAAACAACCTCATAAACAAGTAAACAAATATTCAACCACACCATCAGCCAATCAACAAAACAACCTCACAAACAAAATCCCAAGCAAATAAACAAACGACCAAACACACAAATAAATAAATCCACAAACGAATAAATAAATGTAGAAATATAGTATTCCTCAAACACCTAAACAAACAAACAAACAAATAAATAAACAAATAAATCCACAAACGAATAAATGTACAAACATACAATCAAACAACGTCACAAACAAACAACAAAATCCCAAGCAAATAAACAACCGAACAACCCCCGACCAACCCTTAATTAGCAAGCACCAAAGAAAGCGACTCGATAATACCCACCCCTTGAACCAACCCCTTCACCTCCTGGCGCCGTGGAGCTCACTCGTGAAAATTGAAACAGATCAAAGGAGCACTCGCAAGGTAAATCGCTGAAGGAAGTCAAGGAATCAGCGCGGACAACTGCAGATTTCGCCGACGAATCGATAAATCGCCGGTAATAGCACCCCTCGGGGGGCGCGCGACGAGGGGCGCCCTTCCTTCCGGCGGACAACAACTGTTGGCCTATTAAACTAATTGACTGCGCAGCATGGCAGCGTTGCACGCCTAAAATCCGTGTATGGAGTTACGTAACAGAATGGGGAAATGTCTACGCGTCGTCGCCTTCGAATAAATGGTGAAATTGAGACTTGTTGTGGGAAGGACGGTGATTGGATTGTGGATGGGGGGCTGGTTGGGATTTTGAATGTTGAAATTTTGTTAAATGATGTGTTGAAAGTGAATTTGTTGATTGGTATGTTGAGATTTTGTTGAAATTTTGTTAATTGATATGTTGATTGAAATGTTGAAATTTTGTTGATTGATATGTTGAAAGTGATTTTATTGGTAGATATGTTGAAAGTGAATTTGTTGATTGATATGTTAAAAGTAATTTTATTGTGATTTGAAAGTAAATTATAGGGAATGGAATTAGAAACTTGAAATATTGAAAGAAATTAATTCTGTTAATTATGATTCGAAAATGAAACAGGAAATTGGGGTAGAACTAAAAAATAAACCATAGGAAATAGAATTAATTATATGAAAGTTCATTATATTTTGTTAACTGTTAACGAAGTTAATGTTCATTGAATGAATAATGTTTATTAAATTTCATGAACTGTTAGTTGAAGTGTTTCAATGAATACTATTTATTATTTTATAAATATATAAAACCATACAAAACTATATAAAACGATATAAAACAACATAAAACATTGTGAAACTTTATAAAACTATATAAAACTACAAACAACTATAAAACTATATAAAACTACAAACAACTATATAAAAATATAAAACTACATAAAATATCAAACTAAATAAATTATATAAAACTGTATAAAACTATATAAAACTCTATAAAACTACATATATATTGTATATTGTGTTTTATTTGGAGTTGTTATAATATTGTGATATATTGTAGTATATTGTTAATATACATATTTATATATTTATATATTAACATTTCAACACACAACACAACACACAACAAATATACATATATTTATTCATACATTAACACTTCAACACACACTCACACTCACACACTCACACTCACACTCACACAACACACTCTCACACTCATTCCACATGCAAATCAGAGTCATCCCAAATCGAATCGCACACATCCACAAAAGGGAGTGCAACCAACTCGCCCAAAGCAACCAGAGCGAAAGATCATTTTTTAAGGACCGTCAACAACGAGCTCGCCGAGCGCGACGTCACCATGGCTCTCTGACATTAATAAAATAATGCAGTTACGGATTTCAGGCTACTTGACTGCGCAGGGGTGAAAGGCACGGGGATGAAACGGAGACGCGACCTTATGTTCGTGCATCGTCAGTTTCCCCTCTTTCTCCTTACGGTAGAAGAGGGAGAGAGAACGCGCTACCATAATTGGCAGGGGTCCGCAACAATATTTATTACATGCAGGGGCGCCGGCAATCGTAATGGCCAGCCGGGGGAGAAACTGCACCAGCCTCTTTGCGGTTCGTTAAACGGTGTTTCGTTAGGGCTGGTTTTTGTTGGTACAAAGATGCATCGGGGTTGGGATTTTGTTGCCTTTCTGTGTTGCCATTGGTTTTTGACGGTTGAGAGTTTTTTGGGTGATAAGAATGTTGTTTGTTGAAACATTTGAATTAACAGTTTATGAAATTTAATGAACATTTACTTAGTTAACAGTTAACAAAATCTGATAACCTTCCATTTAATTAACAGTTAACAAAATCTGATAACCTTCCATTTGATTAACAGTTAACAAAATCTGATAACCTTCCATTTAATTAACAGTTAATAAAATCTAATAAACTTCCATTTAATTAACACTTAATAAAATCTAATAAACCTCCATTTAATTAACAGTTAATAAAATCTAATGAACTTCCATTTACTTGACAGTCAATAAAACATAATAAGCATTATTCATCCAATACACATTAACTTAATTAAGTGCTAATCAAATTTAATAAATATTATTCATTGAAAAAATTCAATTAACAGTTTATTACAGTCCTCGCCATCAGCAACAGAACCAGAATTATAATATTGTAGTTTGGGATTTTGAATGTTGAAAGTGATTTTGTTGATTGATATGTTGATTGATATGTTGAAAGTGATTTTGTTGATTGACATGTTGATTGATATGTTGATTGATATATTGCAAGTAAATTTGATGATTCCTATATTAAAACTGAACACCATTACCAAAAATACTCAAAAACCCCCAAAACCTAACTAATCAAAAAACCCACATCAACTCAACCCTAAAACGCAGAACTCACAAACACAGCAGACCCAGAATTATAATAGCAGGCCTGGAGCAATTAACATGGATTACGCGACCGGTCATCGACGAGAAGTTTCCTGCGACGATCCAACGCGATAAAATTAAAGTGACTTTATCCTCGGCCCCGCCGGAGATATTGGTAAACGGGATAGTATCGAGTCGGGGGCGGCGGCGGCCGCAAACTAGGTCCCGGACAAAAGAAGATGGAGCGGTTAAACGATGCCTCTCAATGGAACTGAACGCACATCAATGGTGAAAGGCTCGCTTTGATGAGGCCGCGTGTCGGGTATTAAAGCTAACTTCCTGAAACGGTCGGACATGTGGCCGGTTACGGGGAAACACGGGGTTTAGGGTTCGCGTGATACTGATCGAATTCGGAGGGCTGCCTCCTAATCGCGACGAGATAAGTCGGGAGTGTTGCTGATTGGCTGCTGGTGTTTCAAAGTTGTGTTCTTGGGTTAGGTGGGTTGTTTTGGGGTGATTTGGAAATTTGGAGATTGATTTGAGGAAGTTTGGAGGAAAGATGTTTTAGTGTTAATGATTTTAATGTTGTCAAGTGTTTTAAGTATTTTAGCATTAACTGTTTTACTATTATCAACTATTTTACTGTTAACTATTTTACTAATATCAACTATTTTACTATTAACTATTTTACTATTATCAACAATTTTACTACTATCAACTGTTTTACTGTTACCAATTTTACTATTAACTGTTTTACTATTATCAACTATTTTACTATTATCAACTGTTTTACTGTTATCGACAAAATAAGAATTCCACCCCCCAAACAACAAACTAAAACCACCCCCACACCCCAAAAAAATCCTCCCAAAACTGCCAAAACTTCAAACATTAACGTCCATCGAATTCCATCGACCATGATTAAAAAAAAACCATAGAGTAAAAATTCCAAAACTCCAAAAACCAAGAATTCTCAACACCAACCCTTGAACCTCTTAAAATCCCCAAAACCCCAACCCTTAACATCCACTTAATTCTATCACCAAAACTCAAAACCAACCAACAAAATAAGAATTCCACCCCCCAAACAACAAAACAATTCCAAAACCTCAGTCTTTACCATCCACCTCAGCCCATCAAACCTCAAAACCACCCAAAAACCAAGAATTCCCTAAAAACAACCCTCCAATCCTCAAATCCTTCAAAACTCAAAAGCAAACAACAAAACAATCCTCCCAAACCCCCAAAAACAATCGTATAATCTCCTAAAACTCCCAAATCCTCCAACACCCCCCAACCCTCAACATCCACCTAATCTTATCACCAAAACTCAAAACCAAACAACAAAACAAAAATCTCAAAACCAACCAAAAACTAAGAATTCCCAAAAATTCGTAAACCACCCAGAACCAAAGAATTCCCACACCAAGGCATCTCCTTGCGTGCAAGCTCACCGACAAAACAATCCTTCCAAAACTCCAAAATTATCCCTTCAACCCCCAAAACCCCAACTCTTACCATCCACCTAATCCTATCACCAAAACTTAAAACAAACCAACAAAATAAGAATTTCATCCCCCAAAGAACAAAACAATCCCAAGCTCCAACCTTTAACGTCTACGTACTCCCACCACCAAAATCTCAAAGCCACTCAAAACCCAAGAATTCCAAAACCAACCCCAACCCAAGAATTCCAAACCCCCAACCCTGCACCCATCTCTCAAAAATCAATCTCCGCGCGAAGGCGCCCCGTGCAAGTTCACCGACGCCACCGAGCACCTACACCTGGTGTGCGTGCCGGCAGCATGATCGTAATGTTCGGTAAGTACGTGTTTGTAGTTACCCCTGAGGCGAGCCACCCCCGAAATCCAAGGGCGCTCTGGCCCCGCCTTCTCCACGCGGCCGTCGCGACGGGGTTGGCCGCGACGCGGCCGGGGCACTCGTGGGCGGTTCTTCGCGGCCCTCGTCTCTCTCTCGTCCCATATACCCCCGCCCCACCCACCCCCGCCCCTGGGGGTGGAAGAGGTTTCAGCAAAGTGTATATACTGAAACGTTGCCCGAATACGGACAGTCGGTCGCCGCCACCCCTGACGCGCTCCTTGATTCGCGCCGCTCTTTTCGACGCGACGAGACTCGGGTTCGGTTAATCAAGTTCGAGTCGGGGAGAGAGGTCGGCGGACACGGGATGCGAGAGGTCGCCGCGGTTTGAAGCGGGACGCGCGAGTTTGTGCAGGTTCGACAGTTCAGGAGACGAAATCGGCTGACAGGTATTTTCATGGTGTGGCGTGAAGTGCACGTGGGTGAGGGTGGTTGGTGCTTGGTGGTTGGATGGTTGGGTGGGTTTTGTGGAGTGGATGGGTGGTTGAGAGGTTGATGATGCTGGATGATGATTTTTGTGGGGTAGAGATTTGGAGTGAAAGGTTTGGAGATTCTTGGATGATTTTTGTGTGGAGTGAATGGATGGTTGGTGGTTGGTGCTTGGTGGTTGGGTGGTTGGGTGGGTTTTGTGGAGTGGATGGTGTATGGTTGTATGGTTGTGTGGTTGATGATGATGGTCGATGATGGTGATTTTTGAGGAGTTCTTGAGATTTGGAGTGGAAGGTTTGAGTTTGGTTGTATGGTTGATTTTAGTTGAGAGGTTTGATGATTTTGGATGTTTTCTGTGTGGATGAATGAAGTGGATGGTAGGGTTGATGATGGGTTGTATGATTGATGATGGACTGATGAATGATGATGATTTTTGGGGGGTAATTGGGATTTGGAGTGGAAGGTTTGAGTTTGGTTGAATGGTTGATTCTAATTGAAAAGATTCATGATTCTTGGATGTTTTCTATGGTGGAATGAATGGTGTGGTTGATGATGGGTTGTATGGTTGATGATGGACTGGTGGATGATGATGATTTTCGTGGGGTAATTGGGATTTGAAGTGAAAGGTTTGTGGATTTTTATGTTTTCTGTGTGGAATGAATGATGTAATTGATAGGGTTCATGATGTCTTGTATGGTTGATGATGGACTGGTGGGTGATGCTGATTTTTGTGAAGTCCTGAGTTGGATTTTGAACTTTTAAGTGAAAAGATTGACGATATTTGGATATTCTCTGCGATAGAATGAATGGAATGAATGATGGTACATCTGGATGGGATAATGCTGTTTTTTGTGGGGAACTAAGATGGATTTTGAGATGTTAACTGAAGATTGATGATTTTTGGATATTATCTGTGGTAGAATGAATGAAATGGATGATAGAGTTGAACGTTGGTGAGTTATATGGTTGATGATAGGACCAATGGATAGGATAATGCTGATTTTTATGAAATCCTGAGATGGATTTTGAGATTTCAATTGAAATTTCTGACGATCTTTGGATGTTTTGTGTGTTTTTTGTATAGGGTTGGATATTGGGTGAGTTGCACAGTTGATGATGGAACTAGTTGGGTAATGCTGATTTTTGTGAAATCCTGAGATTAATTTTAAGATTGGAACTGAAAAATTTGATGATTGTTTAATGTTTTCTGTGGTGGAATGAATGGAATAGATTGTAAGGTTACATATTAGAGATATGGGATGTTAGATAAGTTGTATGGTTGATGATGGACTTGTACATGGGGTTCCCTATGTGGTCCTGACATGGATTTTAAGTGAGAATGTCGATAATGTCTTCATCAATTGAAATTTAGATGTTTCCTGTAAAATTTTGGGAACAAGTCACTGGATACTCCATAATATTTATTTCTGCACACTTCTCTGGTGGATAACAAAAACTGATTAACAGGGAATATTAATTATTCCATTAGAATTGAAACAAATCAGAAAATATCAGAAAGACTTGAAGTTCTCCCGCGTTACACAGTTTTAACGCTGAAACCGAGCAATTGCAATGACTTGGTTCTAAAGTTTGATTAAAATTAGTGTAATACATTTCTCAAAATTGTTGGCTCTATTATTGTTGTATTTGTATAAAAACATTGACTTATTTGACAATTTCTTGCGACAGTCTTATCATTGAAACATTTGCGAACTGAGCATTTTAAAATGGGTTACCTTTCAGTGACTTGGTTCTAAGATTTGATTAAAATTAGTGCAATATATTTCTCGAATTTTTTGGATTTGTTATTGTTGTGTCTGTGCAAATATTGAAATTTATTTGACAATTGTTCATAGAAGATTTATTATCGAAACACTTGCAAACTGAACATTTTACGATAGGTTATCTCGGAATGACTTGTTTCTAAGATTTAATTAAAACTAGTGCAATATATTTCTCAAGATTCGATGGTTTATTATTATTGTATTTTTATAAATATAGAAATTTATTTGACAATTATTCACAGAAGTTTTGTTATTATTGGAACACTTGCAAACTGAGCATTCTATAATGGATCAATTTGGCCCATCTGATAGCTTTAGTGTTAACCAAATGATTCCATGTGAAATAAACCATGGTAATTGGAATTTTTTAGAATATGGAGTATTTGATGTTTATCATCTTTGACACTGGAACTAACGAATGTTATTGTCACTGATTGTAGTATTCTAGTGAAACTATTCCTTTTTAAGATCATTTCGAATGTTCGTCAGTCATTTCGACTGACACTATATGATACAATTAACTATAATATTCTTACTACGTGTTCTGATTATATAATATATTACACACGATATAATTCCAATTACAATATCCCTTTCTATCTTCCTCAACAAATCAATCAAAGCAAATTCATTTGAACAAACGTTACTTTCTCATGTTTCTTCTGCACTAACACAACACCTATTCCCTAATTAATTGATATCAATGAATTTAAACAATTTTATCTATATTGACACGTTTATTTTACGTTAGCCGCGAACACATTACGTGCCAGCTACTTTTCAGAAAACTGAATTGTTCGGATGGAAATCTTCAGTGAGATCAACTTATATTGTTATACACACAACAACTCAGACATCATATTGTTATGTAATGTATTTTAAACAGATAATCAATTCGAATTTTATGTTTTTTCAATACTGACTTGATAATTTGACTTGAACAAACGTTACTTTTTCATATCTCTTTTCTAATAACACTCAATAAATTTAAAAAACTTTATCTATATCAAAATTTCACCCTTATAATTACCCTCATTATTAGAAAAATTGCATAGCTAAATATCTTCACCCAAAAACGACATTCCTCACTGTCAGTAGGCGTCTTAAAAAAGAATCAAAATCTCACCCTTATTAATTACCCCCATTATTACCAAAATTGCATAACTAATTGTAAGTGTCTTCACAAAAAACGACATTCCTCACTTCCACTACGCAATGTCTCAAAGAATCAAAATTTCGTCCTTATTAATTACCCTCATTATTAGCAAAATTGCATATACAAAAGTAATACACTAAGTGTCTTCACAAAAAAAAAGTAACATTCCTCACTGCCAGTCCACAATGTCTCAAAGAATCAAAATTTCATCCTGATTAATCCTCTCCCACACACGCCAATCACTTCCTTACCCCGACACACACACACAACACATCAAAATTTGTTTAGCACTCGAACGGTTAAGCGAGTCGCCGGCCGGTTCACGGGGTGAGCCGGTCCCGCGGGACACGAGGGGGCCGCTCGCAGGCACGGGCAAACACCATAAACTGTTTGTCCAGAGATTAGTCATGCATCGTTTTGGATTTAATTCGCGAAAGACCTTAAAAACAACAACCTGCTCCATTTAGGGGAATTAATAAGCCCGCCCCCTCCGCTCGGGGAGCAGGTGATCCTGGGAGAAAGTTCCACCGCCCCTTTCCTCCGGCAGCAATTTCACGAGTTACTAAAGTTCGTCGGTTCAAGTAATTTTTCGGTTCGCCGGTCGCCGACGATCTTCTCGAGGAAAGTTCGAGCGAGCTCTTTGGACGGTTTCGATGTTTTAGTTGAAGGAAATGAGAGATTTTTAGGATGTTTGTATTGTATGGTGTGCGATAATGATGAAAAGATTAAGAAAATTAACCCTTTGAACTCTGTAGGCTCGAATAATGCAGGAGTTGTAATATTAAATACTTGAATGAATTTTAAAGGAACTACTCTAGAATTATTAGAATTTTCGGGGATGTTTGTATTGTATGGTGTGTGATAAGCGTGATAGAATAATTGAAAGAAGAAGAATTAATCCTTTAACCCTTTTTTAACCCTTTGAACTATGTAGGCTCCAAATTTTCAGTTCGCCGACGATCTTCTCGAAGAAAGTTACATTCTTCGACGGTTTCGATGTTTTAGTTGAGGGAAATGAGAGATTTCTGTGTCGGAGATTTTTTGGGATGTTTGTATGATGTGTGATAATCATGGAACAATTGAAACAAAAAGAAGAATTAACCTTTTGAACTCTGTAGGCTCGAAATTTTCAGTTTGCCGACGATCTTCTCGAGGAAAGTTCGGTTTTGGACGGTTTCAATGTTTTAACTGAGGAAAATAAGAAGTTTCTGTGTCGGAGATTTTTTGGGATATTTGTATGGTGTGTGATAATGATGAGACGATTGGAGGAATTAACCCTTTGAACTCTGTAGGCTTGAAATTTTCAGTTTGCCGACGATCTTTTCGAGGAAAGTTGCGTTCTTGGACGGTTTCGATGTTTTAGCCGAGGGAAATGAAAGATTTCTGTGTCGGAGATTTTTTGGGATGTTTGTATGGTGTGTGATAATGATGGGAAAATTGGAAGAAGAAGAAGAATTAACCCTTTAAACTCTGTAGACTCGAATATTGCAGCAGTTGTAATATTAAATATTTGAATGGATCTTAACGGAAGTAGCCTAGAATTATTAGATTTTTCGGGGATGTTTGTATTGTATGGTGTGTGATAATGATGGGACGATTGAGAGAATTAACCCTTTGAACTCTGTTGGTTCGAATATTACAGGAGTTACTGAAGTTCGTCAGTTCAAGTAATTTTTCGATTCGCCGGTCGCCGACGATCTTCTCGAGGAAATGAGAGATTTTTGTGTCGGAGATTTTTCGGGATGTTTGTATGGTGTCTGATAATGATGGGACAATTGGAAGAAGAAGAAGAATTAACCCTTTAAACTCTGTAGGCTTGAATATTGCAGGCTTGAATATTGCAGGAGTTGTGATATTAAATATTTTAATGGATCTTAATGGAATTACTCTAGAATTATTACATTTTTCACAGATCGAAGTTTTGTAGTGAGAAGGAAAATGAAAGATAGAAATGTTATGGCATTTCTTATTTTCACTGAAAATACTATAAAAATTCGTTGCAGTTGCTGATAGATTACCAAACAACCTGGAGTGCTAAGGGTTAATTGTAAAGGCAGAATTTATGAAAGAAATTTGCATGTTGTGAATAATAGCTACAGTAGAAGGATTCTAGTTTCAATACAAAGTTAGTGTAATAATAATTAATTTTGGCGGAATTTACTGTGTTTTCTTGTGACAGAGAAATTAGAATATTGTATGTAACAGCTATAGTAGAAGAACACTTTTCGTTACATCACCACAAAATCATTCTCACAACAATTCAATTTTTCAACATTACATATAATATCAAAATTCTCAAAATTTTCTAGTGTGAACTAACTAAAATGAGTCAAAATGACCAATTCCTAATTTCTTCTTTTACATCATTGCATAAAAAGTTCAAGTGAATAGTTTCCATGAAAAAAATTTCAAAAAGTTTCACTGCTCATTAGTCCTAGTGTTAAAATTCAAGAAAATTACGCATTCAAATTGTTTTCACTACTTCGTCAATCCCACAAAAATTCTCAAAACCTTCTAGAGTAAACTAACTAACTTCGTCTTTAATTCTTTCTTTCTAATCATTGCTTCACAAATTCACATACACATCTTTCCCAAAGAAAATTTCGAAAAGCTCTCAATACTCATTAGTTCCAGTGTTAAAATTCAAAATTACGTTTTCAAATGATATCTATTGCTTCGTCTTCAATTCCTTCAACTTCTCCTTTCACAACAATTACCTAACAAATTCATATACACATCTTTCCCAAAGAAACATTCAAAAAAACCATCTCAATACTCAGTCCACCGTCAAGGGAACTCAGAGACGGACACAGTGGCATGCCCGCGCAGGGCAGCCTGGAAGTCACCAGGATAAGCGTACCCACGGGCTCGCAGATTATTTAAATGCAAACACAATGTTGTACCGAGGCATATTGTTCCCCTCTCGGTTATTTTACAATTCAATCTGCGATCCTCGGCTGCTGGCGGCGGCCCCCGGCCCGGCCGGGAGGAGAAGCGCTTGTTCGTTCATTGTAACGTTGTTAAATCTCTACGTTTCCATTATAACTAGTCTCTCCACCCTCTGTTTCGTCGTTCCTGCGCCACCCCACTCCACCCGCCCCTCCGCCCTTTAGCTCTTGCTTTAGCGCTCTCTGCATCCACTCGTCGATCCTAGTCTCTACGTGTAATGCTGTTTTTCTACCGGTTTTATGTCCTGCTCGGGACCTTCTTCTTGGTGGTTAATAATTACGAGGGGAATAGGGGTTCAGGGAGGTTTTGAGATTTTTGGGGTATTGTAGGTGGGATCAAGTTGGGGTTTTGGGGGAATTTTCGTTGTGGAGGTTGGGTCAAGGTTTTTGGTGGTTTTTGGGGTTTTTGGGGGTTGGATGGTTGAGGTGTTGGTTTTCGGGAGTTTTTGTTGTTTTGTGTTTGTTGTAGGTGGGTTTCAGGTAATTTTTGGGGTATTGTACATGGGTTTATGGGGGAATTTTCATGGTGGAGGTTGGTCGATCGTTTTAGGTGCTTTGAGATAGTTGGTGGATAGTTATGCAGACTGTTGCTTTTCGAGGAAAAGAACATAAAATAACTCCATCCCCACCCTCCTCCAAAACTTCTTCATTATCAGTCCTCAATTAGCAGCTGCACACATAAAATCAAACTAACCACCATCAAAACAACTCAGTCGCCATAACATAAAATAACTCAACACCATCCAATCCATTCCTCATTATGAATCTTCAATTATCACACACAGAATCAATCTAACCACCCAAACACCTCAACAAAACACAAAACAACACCATAAACACCTCCCGAATCCCCCCTCCAAACCTCCCTCAATCATTCCTCATTACCAATCCTCAATTAGCATTCATAAAATCAACCTAACCACCGAAACAACTCAACAAAACACAAAACAGCACCATAAACACCACCCAAATTCCCTTCCTCAATCATTCCTCATCCGAAACCCAAAAGAACATCATAAATACTACCCAAATTCCCTTCCTCAATCATTCCTCATCCAAAACCCAAAAGAACACCATAAATACCACCCAAATCCTCTTCCTTAATCATTCTTCGTTATGAATCTTCAATCACCATACAAAAAATCAACCTAACCAACCCAAAACCCAAAACAACATCATAAACACCTCTCAAATCCCCACCCCCAATCATTTCTCATCATCAATCCTCCAATAGCACACACAAAATCAACCTAACAACCCCAAAACCCAAAACAACACCATAAACACTTCCCAAATCCTCCCTCCAAACCTCCTCCAATCATTCCTCATTACCAATCCCTAACGACCACACACAAAATCAACCTATCCACCCAACCACCTAACCACCCCAAAATAACGCCATAAACACTTGCCAAACCCCCTCAATAATTCCTCATTACCATTCCTCAATTAGCTAATGGTGGCATAAGTAGCCGAACAAACACCGCGACCATTAGCCCAGCGCGCGCGGCCGATAGTTTGCACTAATTGTAAGTAGCGAGTAATTAATGCGGTCGGTTCGAGTCGAATCCGTCGAACCGCTGACCAGCATCCAGGAGGCTCCCGTAAAGGGGCGGGGCGGAGGGGGCCGTGCGGGCGGGCGGGCGGTACGGTCGGCGCACGATAGGAACTGGCCGACGGAGTTGCTCGGCGGACGGGGCGTGCGGGGGGGGGGCGGTCTCGAAGGAGGGGGACGTTCCGGCTCGGGTGCCGGCATTGTTTCACGGTGGATGAGAATTTAATTTGCGCGACGGAGTGGGAGGAGGCTCCGCGGAAGACAGAGACGGCGCGCGCCGGCGAGGGGGCCGGCGGGGGCGAGGCAAGGTGGTCGGACGGGCGCTGCCTTGTTTAAGCGTGGGTGGGGGGTGTCAAATTGAATTACCCCCCGGCTCCGTCCCGGGGGACGCTCGCTCGCTCGCTATGTTTCTACATCACGGCTGCGCCAGGCCGCCGCTTGTAGATGAGTTTTATCCGCGTGCACCGTTGTGCGCGCAGCGAACGGTGTATAGAGTACATCTTCATGGAGGCGTTTTCAATTAAAATCAACACGAGGGTCGCCCTCCCCCCCGATCGTCTGCGTCGGAGACGATTCCTCTCTGTTCCTCGCCGGGGGAGGGACCTGGAAAATCGGAGCGTCGTTTTTCCCCGGTCGGCCGACGGGTTTGCTCGTTTTTATTTCGACGCTCTCATGAAAAATTCGCCGACCCGCCGGAGACGCCGCGCGTTAAACTAATGGAACCCGCGCGCGCTCGCTGCGTCAAAGCGACTGGTAAGAGGATGACGATGACGGGGCCGAGCTTGACTTTGTAGCTTTCTTGCGGCTTTGTCTGAGTTTTACGGAGCTCTGTGAAACGGCGTGTGGGTGGGCCGAGGGATTGATGGTGAGCGTGGTTCGATTTGTTGAGGAGATTGTTCATTTTTTGTTATTTACAATCGATAGGATCTGTAGTCCGTCAGTGATGGCAAAAGGTAGTAAGGGGTGCGAATGGATTGTTGAGATTGCGCTGATTAGAATGAGCCCAAACACGATAGGGATCGGAGGAGTTTTATGGTTTCATGGAAACGAGCCTTCAGTTTCGTTAATTATATGAAATTCGTAAAACTAGTCCAATTCCCACCGTGTTTGGACTCGTTTTAACCAGCGCAATCTCAGGAATTCAATGATACTAGACTTGGGAAGATAAAATTAACATTACTGCAATTGAAATTTCATCAATTCAATTTTTTGAGGTCGAACGTGGTTGATTTCGGTTTAGGAGATGGGTGTGGTGAGTGATGTCGTCTGATTTGTCAAATAGATGATGGGTATTTGTTGCTTTTCCTTCTAATTATTCATTTTTATTCTGTTATTATTAGCAATTAGTAGAATTTGTATCCCATTAGTGGTAGCAATAGTGATCAGCTTCCGGTAGTGACGCGTGCCAATGGATTGTCGAGACTGCGCTAATCAGAATGAGCCCAAACACGATAGGAATCGGAGAAATTTGATTATTTCATGGAAACGAGCCTTTAGCTTCGTTGATTACGTGAAATTCGTAAAACTAGTCCGATTCTTGAATATTGAGATTCTTCCGATTAAAATGAGCCCAAACACGATAGGAATCGGAGAAGTCTGATTATTTCATGGGAACGAGCCTTTAGCTTCGCTAATTACATGAAATTCGTAAAACTGTGAAATTCGTAAAAGTCCGATTCCCATCGTGTTTGGGCTCGTTTTAATCAGCGCAATCTCAGCAATCCATAGCTGCTACATTGGAGAAGATAAGGTTATATCTGCATTATAAAGGGTTAACCCTTTACACTCAAAAGTTGTTTACTGGAAATATTCAAGATTTCCCGACGAGACACAGACGTTGTTCGAACCTAATCCTGTACCTGTAAATCCGAAAGTAATTAAATCAGATAAATAATTTCGCGGACCTATCGCCGTGGCGGTAAAATTCAGAACACCGTCGTCTGGGAACGTCGGTTCTAATGCAGGCGATTAATGTCATTGAAAAAACCTGGCTAGAAGGAGCCGTCTGAAAACGAAGCACTCGGTCCTTTTAATTCCTAGGTTCGTTAAAGACCCAGAATGCGACGACTTTACCAAATGGGGGTTTAATTCCTGCAACGGCTCTCTTTCGGTGTAATTACCGAAGTATTTAACGGCGACGATTAAAAATGGTCCTCCCGAGCAAGTTAATCACACTTGGGGACCACGCGTTACTCCCGAAAGCTGATCACTATTGCTGCCACTAATGGGGTATAGGTTCTAGTGATTGTAATTAACAAGTTCGTAGAGAGAGAGAGAGAGAGATTTTAATGTGGAAAAATAGGAAATAATCATAATGTACTGCGAGGGTTAAAGTGAGTGATCAGTTGGAGGAGTTAAGGATGTAGAATAAAATTCGAGACGATAGGATTATGAATTATTATGAGTTATTGAAATAAATAATATATAATGAAAGAATGTTGTTAATATTAATTGTTATTATTAATTATTATTGTGAATTATTTTAATTGGGATTATAAATTTCAATGGCATAGTATTTATGTGGTTTTGTGTAATAATTTAATGACATAATTCGATGTTAGATTATTTTGTAATTGTAGCAGTTTTAACCTTATCTTCTCCAATGTTGTAGCTATGGATTGCTGAGATCGCGCTGATTAAAACGAGCCCAAACACGATGGGAATCGGACTAGTTTCACGAATTTCATGTAATTAACGAAACTAAAGGCTCGTTTCCATGAAACCACAAAACTCCTCCGATTCCTATCGTGTTTGGGCTCATTTTAATCATCGCGATCTCTACAATCCATTGGGCACGTATTACATACGAAACAATGAATATTTATTGAGAAAAATATTGCAAATTTCCTTCAATCATTCTCCCTCAATTAAATTTTAATAATCCCCACATTCAACTCCACGATCGTCATAAAATCGAAAAATCCCAGTAAAACCAGCGTCATTCCACAAAGAATCATCGAAATCATCGAAATCATCGACGAACCGTCACGAGCACAATCACGATAAAAACAAATTGCCCGCGCGGGTTCCGCTTCTCTGGGCGGAATTTAAATTGTAAACGAATGTAATTTGAGAACTGTTCATTAGCGTGTCCGCTAATTTATTAAACGGCCGATAAAACGTCGGACACCGGGTCGGATAGAAAAAAACTGATTGGTTGTTTGATTGTTTTTGCAGAATGGACGGGCCGGCGGTGCTGTCGCTACCGCCGATAACCGCGCCCCAAAAATCAGCACAATCGCCGCAGCCGCCGTCGCATTCGAAATCCAATCAGGTATCATATATCTCTTCACAGTGTGTGGCACACGCGGCTCTCGACGGGAGTGCTGTGTGTAAATAGATTTCGATACACGTTGAATGGTTCGGCTCGATTGAATATGGAATGCGGAATATTAGTAACGTGGATCGAGTTTTATTTAGGTATCGAGTTGTTTTGCGTTGGATTGTTTTGGAGTGGATTAAAATGGGGACTGTGTGGATTAAACCAGTTGATTGTAAAAATAGATTGATCGATTTACTTTAATTAAGTATAGAATATTTTTGGAATGTTAGAGTGACGTGGGTCGAATTTTATTTAGGTATGAAGTTGTTCATATATATAACAATAACTTCATGCCTAAATAAAACTCAATTTACGTTACTCTAACATTCCACATTCCATGTTCAATCAAACCGAACCATTCAACGTGTATCGAAATCTGTTTCTGTAATCAAATTTTCCTTAGAAATATATGTGTTCCATAATTATGAAACTTAAGCCATATAGTCTTCATTTTAGTCCTCATTTCAATCTTTCATTTAAATAATACTTGATTATAGAAATAGATTTCGAATGATTGGTTTTGATTAGATATGGAATATTTTTGAAATGTTAGAATAACGTGGATCGAGTTTTATTTAGATATGTATAATTCATTAATTATGAAAATGGTATAAATGAGAATTGAACAAACGATTTTGTCAGTTGTTTTATGTTAAATTGTTTTGAAGTAGATTAAAATGAAGACTGTATGAATTAAATCAGTTGATTATAGAAATAGATTTCGAATGGTTTATTTTAATTAAATATGGAATGTTGTTGAAATATTAGAGTAACGTGAATCGTGTTTTATTTAGATACGTATATTTTGATGTGTTTATGGAGAATTTGGAAGTGCAAACGTGCAAAGTGCAAATATCGAAAATTTAATGGTTTCCATGAGATTTCTTAAGAAAAACCATTTTCCACTATAATTCTCCCAATCATTCTAAAAAATCAATCGCACAAAGATCAACAGAAGAGCCACGTTGAAAATTTAAACCCATAAACTGTCAGTTTAAACAACATACTGTGGATTTTAATGGGTTTATGGAAAATTTTAAAGTGCAAACTTACATAAAATTGTAAAAAGATAATAAACTATCAGAAAATTAATGGTTTCCATGAGATTTCTTAAGAAAAACCATTTTCCATTATAATTCTCCTAATCATCCTTGAAAATATCTTGCAGTAATGATTCACGTTGAGAACCTAAACCCATAGACTATCTCTGTAAACAATGTATTGCAGATTTTGATGCGTTTATGGGAAATTTGAAATTGCAAATTTGCACAGAATTGCAAAAAGATACATGCAAAATATCAAAAATTTAATGGTTTCCATAACATTTTTCTTAGAAAACACCATTTTCCATTGCAATTCTGCTTTAATAATTATTCTCGAAAATTTATTCCATAAACCCATATCCTTTCATTCGTCTGAAAATTGAAATTGAAAATTTGGAATTGCAAAATTGCATAGAATCGCCCAAAGATCCACAGCTTCCCCCAAAACCATCGAATTGCAAAAAGATACATAAACTATCAGAAAATTCAATGATTTCCATAAGATTTCTTAAGAAAAACCACTCTCCATTACAATTCCCCCAATTCTCCTCAAAAACCTATCACCTAAAGATCGACAGCCTCCCCCAAATTAGCGACGCTGGTGAAGAGCCACATTGAGAACCTAAACCCATAGAGTGTCACTATAAATAACATGCTGTGGATTCTCATGCGTCTATGGGGAAAATTTCGAAGTGCAAACTTGCATAGAATTGCAAGAAGATATACAAAATATAAAAAATTTCATGATTTCTATGAAATGTCTTAGGAAAACCCATTCTTCATTATAATTCCCCTAATTACTTTCGAAAATTTCTTGCAGTAGTCACGTTGAAAATCTCCTAATTCTTAACATTCCCCCAATCATTCTAAAGAATCAATCGCCCAAAGATCCACGGTCTGCACCTAAACTACCAATGCTGGTGAAGAGCCACGTTGAGAACCTAAACCCACAGGAGTTGCAGGTGGGCACGGTGTCGCTCTACGGAATCCACATCGTCTCGCTGGTGATCGAGGGCCAGGAGCGGCTGTGCCTCGCTCAGATCAGCAACACGCTGCTCAAGCAGTTCAGCTACAACGAGATCCACAACCGCAGGGTCGCGTTGGGCATCACTTGCGTGCAATGCACCCCGGTCCAGCTCGAGATCCTGAGACGTGCCGGTGCCATGCCGGTCTCCTCGCGGCGGTGCGGCATGATCACGAGGAGGGAAGCCGAGCGTCTCTGCAAATCGTTCCTCGGCGACAACGCGCCGCCCAGGTTGGTCTGACTTCCATTGGAATTTATTTTTAGAGAAAATGGTTCACACTAGAATTGCCAGGGTCAAAAATGACCCGTTCTTTTCGCAATTATTAAGCCATTGAGTACCACGAAATTTGTTTTTTGAATTTTATAAACAATTTTTAATAATAATAATGACTATTGGTACTGTTAAAAAGTAGTAATAGTAGTAATGATAGAAATACCTACTACTACTATTAAGTAGCAGTAGGAGTAGTAATAATAATAGTAATAACTATTGCTACTATTGAGTAGTAGCAGCGGTAATAATAATAACAATAATAACAATAGTAGTAATAATAGTAGCAATAACTATTACTACTGTTAATTAGCAATAGTAATAATAATAGCAATAACTATCACTACTATTAAATAATAGTAGTAATAATAATAAAAATAACTATCACTACTATTAACTAGTAGCAGTAGTAGTAATAGTAATAATAGTAATAAAAACAGCAACGACTATTATTATTATTAAGTAGTAGTAACAGTAATAATGACAATAATAATAATAACAACAACAATATCAACAACTATTACTAGTATTAACTATTAGCAGTAGCACTACTAACAATAACAACGATAACATCTATTACTACTCTTATGTAGTAATAGCAGTAACAATAACAACAACAATAACTAGTACTACTATTGAGTACTAGTAGCAGTAATAATAATAACAACAATAACTATTACAACTATTAACTATTAGTAGCAGCAGAACTAACAATAACAGCAACACCAATTACAACCACCAAGTATCAACACCACCAACAACAACAACACCCTAACAATCCCGACAAACCCACATTCCAATCCCATCAAACCCGAAAATTCACGGAACGTCTTCCCGAAAGGCTACCAGAGGACTTCGCGTTCTCAGTGCACCACGAGTGCGCGTGGGGCTGCAGCGGGGCGTTCCTGCCGGCGCGTTACAACAGCTCGCGAGCGAAGTGCATCAAGTGCACGTACTGCGGCCTGTTTTTCTCGCCGAACAAGTTCATCTTCCACTCGCACCGGATCGGCCCGTCGGACAAGTACGTGCAGCCGGACGCGGCGAACTTCAACTCGTGGCGCCGCCACATGAAGCTGTCCGGCGAGCAGCCGGACGAGGTGGTGCACGCCTGGGAGGACGTCAAGGCGATGTTCAACGGCGGCACCAGGAAGCGGCTGCTAAGCACCGCCTCCAGGGAGTCGCCTATACCGACGAAGCGGCCGAGGCTGTCGCCCACGGGACAGATCCCCGCCCTCGACCCGCCCCCGGCGCACCCCAGGGTCCCGCCCTTTCCGGAGCTGCCACTCCCGCTGTCCAGGAACCTCGTCATGGACTACGTGTGGCAGCAGCACCAGCAGGCCGCCGTCGTCGCCGCTGCCAAGTCGCCTGGCTTCCCCTTTCCGCCTTATGTGCTACCCTGGCTGGCTAAGAGAGATCCTGTGCTCTTCCCTGGTGAGTTTGCGGGAGTTTGGGGAGGAGTTTGTGGGAGGAGTTTGGGGAGGAGTTTGTAAGAGGAGTTTGTAGGAGGAGTTTGTAGGAGGAGTTTAGGGAGGAGTTTGGGGTGGAGTTTATAGAAGTTTGTGGGAGGAGTTTGGGGAGAAGTTTGTAGGAGGAGTTTGGGGAGAAGTTTGTAGGAGGAGTTTGGGGAGGAGTTTGTAGGAAAAGTTTAGGGAGAAGTTTGAGCAGAAATTTGGGAAGGAGTTTGGGGAGGAGTCTATGGGAACTTGGGAAGGAGTTTGGGGAGGAGTCTATGGGAACTTGGGGAGGAGTTTGTAGGAAGAGTTTGAGGAGAAGTTTGAGCAGAAGTTTGGGGAGGAGTTTGTAGAAGTTTGTGGGAGGAGTTTGTGGGAGGAGTTTGTGGGAGGAGTTTGTGGGAGGAGTTTGTGGGAGGACTTTGTGAGAGTTTGTAGGAGGAGTTTGATAATGTGGTGGAACTGTTCTTCGTAGACACTTGGTCTACTCTAGTTAAACTCTCTCTTTTAGTTTTTAAGTTATAGAGAAATATTTATTGTATTTTTCTTTGGTTTGACGTTGGTTTTATGATGTGTGGCAATTGGTTTCGTTTAGGTAAGTCTTTGGAGCATACAAGATTGAATGAGTAATGAACTAGCGGTATGGGAAGAATTAGAGGAATAGAGATTTGTGATTAACACGTTGGATACCTTGAATTGCTATAATTTATTCAATTAAACGATGATTATTTGGAAACTTTTCTGTATTACTAGTAATACTGCAATAATAATAATGCATTTCAGTTATATAGTTCGGTATTAGATTATTTTTAGTTTGTATTACACATTTACAATTGCAGTAACTTTAACCTTATCTTCTCCAATGTAGTACCTACGGATTGCTGAGATTGTGCTGATTAAAATGAGCCCAAACACAACAGGAATCGGACCACTTTCGCCGATTTCCTGTAATTAACGAAGCTAAAGGCTCGTTTCCATGAAACCACAAAACTCCTCCGATTCCCATCGTGTTTGTACTCATTTTAATCAGCGCGACCCCGACAATCCACCAACACCACATTCAAACCTCTAACACTGAAATCATCGAAGCACTCGTACCAATCACAGTCGAAATCAGCAAATATCTTCAGTTTTGAGCACACCTCGGAAAACACTCGGCCAGCAACATTTACCGGTCCCATTCAATTACCGGATATAATAATCAGCGAGACGTTGAATTTTAATAACCAACGTGAACGTCCGCCGACATAGATTACACCGGAGTAGCGAAGCTCATTAACATGATCACACGGGAAACGAGCGGTGGTAACAATGGAAATTATTAATCACGACCAGCAACATTCATAGTCTTTGATAATAATTATTAATATCCACCGACGTATATCCGCCCCCGGTCGAATTGATATTAATATTTTGAATTACTTCTGGGGCTAGTATTAATCAATCGGAATTATTTTAACTAATAATAGGAGAGACCTCTTTGCGCGAGTGGCCATTAATTCGCCGGCCGGCGCAAAAGTTACTCGCCGCGCGCAGCTGCTGGTCGGTTACGCGTTTCCACGGTAAATGGACGGGTTATTTAGGGGATTAGCTTAACCGTGACTTGCTGCGAATATTGTCATTTAATGCGGGCAGAGTTATTGACACTACGCGCGCGGCTGTGTGACCTTCCGACAAAATGATTTTTACGCGGATCGCTTTATGCGGCGCTTTACGCTCGGGAATGTTGTTTTTCATTTTTACAAGCATACGTAAATACGGGATCCTGTTTAATTAATGTGCGACGTTGCTGCTTAAAAAGGCTATTTCTTTTTTTAATGTTAAGGGTGTCTTTTAAATGTGATTTCTGTGAGATAGATTTTGTGATGTTGGGTAATGTGTATTTTGTGGTATTTTCTAATGTGTATTTTCTGAATATAATTTTTATATTATTTAATATATATTTTCTAAATATAATTTTTCTATTATATAATACATATTTTTTAAACAATTTCTATGATATTATATAATATTTTCTAAACATAATTTTTATTATATTATATGATATATCTTTTCTAAAGATTTTTTAAACGTTTTTTCGTTTTTTTAAACATTTCTTACCAATAGAACTATGAAACTGCCACTTGATCAAACTTCTCAACATTTTCTTATAAAACAAGTAATCATCAATGTATTCAGTTTGCAATTAATTAATTAATATTTCATTATTAATTTCCTAAGACTAGAACTATGAACCTATCACTTGAACAATCTTCTCAACATTTCTTTATAAAAGAAGTAAACGTCAGTTAATAAATTATTGCTTGTATTTGAGACTAAATATTACCAAATAATCTTCTTTAATATTTTATTATTAATTTCCTAACACTACAACCATGAACACTTTAGTCCCATTAGGTCCTCCAAACAAAAATTACCATAAATCCAAACTAACAACAATCAAACTAGCACCTTACAATATGAACATTTCATCTCGCCAAAATGTCGACGTCGTCAAAGTTTAATTTAACACTAAAACTATTAAGTCCTCCAAACAAAAACCATCATAAATCCAACTCGTAACAATAACCCCACTAACACCATACAAACTGTATCCTCAGGGCCACTTCCGCCGCCAATAACCGGCTCCAGCCCAGAACCACTGCTCCCAGCAGTAAACCCGACGCTACATCAGTCCGCCTTCCGGCCCGTGATCCGCGGGCCGCTGATCGTCGAGCTCGGAAACCAGAAACAGCCGGCGGACACGTCGGCGACGACCAACGAGGAGAATTCCGACGACGAAGTGGACATCGAGACGACGGAAGACGACCCGGTGACACCGCTGACGACGCAGAGTCTGCATTCGGTGCCAAAATCGTCCGCCGGAAGTCACAGCGGACACAACTCACCTCAGTGCTGGAGTCCGCCTCGGGAAACGGTGAGTTTTTAACGTAATTGTTTATAACATTGTTTCGTTGGAAACATTTATTTCGTGATTCCAAGCTGCGAAAGTTCGATTTCGAGTTTTGGTAGCGTGAGACGTGTAGAAGTTGATGGTGCGTTAGTTTAAAAGCTATATTGGCGCATTTGGTGGGATAAATAGGTTTGTTGGTTTTATCGCTGTTGTTGGAATATTTATAATTAATGTAAGTTGGATATTAAGCTGGGATAGTTCTGTGAAAGGAGTTTTGGTAGTCGTGTAGAAGTTGACGCTGTTTCGTTTCAATGCCGCCAAGATGGCGAATCTTACTAGGTCCGACGCCATATTGGCGTGAATGGCGGGAGAAATCGGTTCATTGGTTTGATCGCTGTTGTTGTTGTAATATTTATAATTATTGACCTAACTATTGAGGTAGGATAGTTCTGTGAGTTTGTTAACGCTTGTCATCTATGTTTTCGGATGGGAAATTTGTTTTCTTCTTGTTTTATCCTCCATTTTGCCGTAGCTGAGAGGTTAACGGAGCAATGCCGACAATATGGCGGGTCTCACTTACTGGGTCCGACGCCATATCGGCGCATATGGCAGTACAAATCGGTTTATCGGTTCTATCACTATCATTGTCATAATATTTACAATCAACACGTTAACTATTGTTTAACTAAATCCACCGTTTTCCATTTAATTCACCAAAAATCCCGGACGAACCGTATATTCCTCGCTTCTCAGTTTTTCACTTATAAAACGAAGGTTCCCAAATTCTTTAACAGTTTCCCTTACTGAATAATAAATCTATAAAAAAGAATATTCATCCCCAGTTCTATCACTTCTCCATTAAATCTGAACCGATCCAATCTTGCACCGAAAAGTTACTCAAAAGTTCCACTCATTAAACACACAAGGAACAGAAGAAACAAAGTTCCCATCGCGAACTCTCAATCATTAGACACATTTATCAACAAATAAATTGTCCATCACAATTTAGAATAAGTGATCTATTAATAGACAATAGGGTAGGTTAGGTTCCAGCTCTACACTGTAGAAACTTCATTAATTATCTATTATCCAAACGAAACTAAACATACAGGAAAACACTATCGATAAATAAAACGAGACTCTAATGCCTCATAATTGAACCTAATTGAACTAATTGTTTATGACTTAGTACATCGAAGATAACATTCAGAGTAGAATGATTCGAATCAGTGATGAAACACTCGATGATTCCGAATGAATTTCCCAAATAATGACGCCTATCGAGTGTATACACAAGTTTCGAGTTTCTCAGGCCGAGCGCACGCGATCGATTCATTAATTAATCGTCGCTCCATTAGCGACAGCCTAACGTCTGGCTCGCGACGGACACGTGACCATTGTTGGTCACAATGTCACCCCCGTTCGCGACGGAGTTATCAAACACTCGGTGGAGCGTTACCTAAAAATGCGTCGCTTGTCACCGGACGCGATTCATGGTTTATTCACTTTGCTCTAACTATAGAACAGGCACTTGCGCACGTGGTCACGCGACGCGGGCTCAACCCCTTGTGCTAGATACTTGTTCTTCGTTCTTGTGATGTAGGTTTTGTGGTATTGTGTGATAGGTATTTTGTAAATATTGTTTTTGTGATGTGAATGTTGTGGTATTATGTAATTATGGTGTGATTGTGGAATTTATGATATTGTGACATTTATAATGTGATAGGTATTTTGTAAACATTATTTTTGTGGTGTTATGAATTTTATGGTATTATGATATTATGTAATTATGATGTGATTGTGAAATTTATGGTGTTATGACATTTGTAATGTCACAAACATTATGTTTAGAAAATATGTATTATACAATATCATAAAATATACATTATATAATATATTTTCTGAATACTATTTTTGTGATATTGTGTAATGGATATTTTCTAAGTATAATTTTGATGGTATTGTATGATAGATATTTTCTAAATATTATTTTTGTAATATTATAAATGTTATGGTATTATATACTGTATATTTTATGATATTATATAATTATGATATAATTATGAAATTTATTATATTATAACTTTTATAATATCGCAAAAATTGTATTTAGAAAATACGATATTATATAATAGATATTTTCTAAATATAATTTTTCTGAAGAGCGTTCGATGGGAACTTTGTAATACATTAAACGCGACGTTGG
The DNA here is from genome assembly GCF_051020985.1 of Nomia melanderi. Taxonomy (NCBI): domain Eukaryota; kingdom Metazoa; phylum Arthropoda; class Insecta; order Hymenoptera; family Halictidae; genus Nomia; species Nomia melanderi. Next base: position 23,670,998 of record NC_134999.1, on the reverse strand, counting down.
TCATCCTTAATCATTGAGTAGTAAATAAAGCTATATATCCCGGGCGTATAATAACGGAGTGTATTTGCGCGGGTTCCATCCCTTCGCAAACATTCATAGAAATAACTTTGGGCCACCCGATACCGGGCAAACAGTTTTACTTCGGGTTAATCGAATTAAACTGTTCCCCGGCGAGCCGCCGTTATGGAACGATTATTCTCGTGCGCGTTATTTGTGAAATGTTTCAACCCTTTCTTGTGAATTTGCTGTAAGTCCACTTTCTTACCACTCTGAATGCCGGTTAATTTTCAGAAAACTGAATCGCGCTGGCAATTTTCACTGAGAGAATAGAAAAACTCAAATACATTGCTGTGTAATATATTTTAAACGGATAATCAATTCGAATTTTATATTTTTTCAATACTGTGGTAATTAACGAAGTTCAGTAGCTAAGTGTCTTTATAGAAAAATGAGATTCCTGAGCGTTCCGTGCCGGAACTTTCCGTAAAATGAAGAATTTATTAAGAATGTATTATACAGTCAATTTTGGGCATCTTAACCCTTTGAACTTTGTAGGCTTCAATACTGCACCAGTTCTAATATCGAATATTTTAACGAATCAAAGAAACTACCCTAAAATTATTCGATTTCCCATACATCCAAAGTTTACTTCAGAGATTTTGACTTTTATACGATAGCTTTAGAATTTCGTTTCGTTGCTGCAAATTATTATAATTGAAATTTTCTTGGTTACATGTTTAACCTTACCTTTTCGATCTATTACTGACAGAATGCTGAAATTTTTCCGATTAAAACGATCCTTAATCTCGAAAAATCACGTGACATTCGTAAAACTATTCCTCGATTTCCCACACATCCAAATTTCGCACTCAGGAAAATAAAAGCTCGAATGTCACATTTCTCATTTTCACCGTAGATGCCATAAAAATTAGCAGTTGCTAAATTACAAAAGCATCTGTAGCACGAAGGGTTAAAATATATTTCCCATTAACCCTTTGAACTCTGTCTCCAATATTGCACCAATAATATCAAATATTTCAACGAATCAAAGAAACTACCCTAAAAATTATTCAATTCTCCACACATCCAAATTTCGTAAAACGGAAAATTTCGGAAAACCAAAGATCTTAGAAATGTTATATTTCTCATTTTCGCCGTAGATGCCATAAAAATTAGCAGTTGCTAAATTACAAAACCATCTGTAGCGCGAACAGTTGATATATTTCCCATTAATCCAATTTTCTTCGCAAACCGAGCCGTTCGATACAGGACGGAGCGGCGGGGACGCGTGACGCGCGGCGCACGTCAAAACAACGCGGTGGCCGTTCATTTAATTATATCGCCGGCATAAGTGTACCCACACTATGAGTATATTACATCCGGTCGATCGCGCGAGCCTGTTAGTTCGTACGGTTACCGAGTATTTACTGGCACAATAATTATCGCAATTGACGGGGGCAGCCGCACGAGCAGTCAGACCGCAGAGCAAATTCTAGGGACGTCGAGTAGTGTTACGCGGCATGAACTCTCACCCCTCGCCGCCCCTGGCCGTTGTTTCTTGCCTCCAGCTCTACGTTACTCGCCTCGCGATCGCTTTCTGCGACGATCGACCCTTTGTTTGCTTAGATTTTGCGTGAAGCAGCTAATCGAGGACCGATGATGTGGAATCATCGGGGGATGGCTGCGAGGATGGTGAGATGGGATTTTGAAGGTGTTTATGGTGTTGAGTTATTCTGGGGAACTGAGTTGCTTTGAGTTGACTTTTATTTCGCTATAGAAACTCCAAGTATCTGTTCAGACTTTCATTTGCAATTCAATTTGTGCAGTGTTAAATGAATTTCTTCAATAATTTCTCAGAGAGTACAATTAGCGATAAATATCCGTAAGAGAGCGGAAAAAAGGGTGGTAGGTCGGGGTAAGACATCAAAACCCATGAATTTTCTAATTTCTGTCAATGTTCATACAACAAACATTCTATCATCGTAAAACCAACCCTCAAACAACACATTTTCCTGAAAAAAACAAACCAAAACCTCCTAAAACCCATGAATTTTCTAGTTTCTGTCAATCTTCATACAACAAACATTCTACCATCGCAAAACCAACCCTTAGACTCCACACTTTCCTGAAAAAAACAAACCAAAAGGTCCTAAAACCCATGAAAGTTCTCAATTCCCGAAACTTCCCGTATCAAAACCATAACTACCACCAGCGTCAGTTCCCGAACAAGCAAAGAACACATCCACGCTCTCATCGCAATTTGTCCGCCGGAAAGAAGTACAATTAGCGATAATTATCCGTAAGAGGTAAATGAGGGGTTCGAAAGGGCGGCGCGGGGGTTGTCCGCGCGGCGAGCGGAGAAAGACAGCGAAAAGAAGGGTGGTAGGCCGGGATAAGCCGTCCGAATTGCCAGACAGCTTTTCAATTCCCCCTTGTTGGTGAACGTGTCGAGTGGGGCAGATCCGCGCTTTGTGAAGAGACCCGGGGGCGGCCTCTCTCTTTTCCGGGGGCGGCGCGGGGGGAACCGGAAACCCGGTTACTGTATCGCGAGTGTATTGCGGTAACTAAGTAATCCTCGAACGTTATTTGCAGTTATTTCTCGCTCCGGCGGGTCGGTCCGCCTTTGGACGGTGTTTTCATTTCCGCGACATCTGTGCACGAGGCTTTCCTCGGTTTCCAGGGGAAATCCGCTCGCCGAGGACGCCCCGCGCGCAATATTTATCGGGAGAGCGGAGCGGAGTCTTGGGAGGAATGAATTTCGGAGATACTTGGGAAGTAATCGCGGAAGTTGGAGATGGGATGGGGTTTGGCAGTGGAGCGAGTGGTGGTAATGTTGGGAGGAATAGGTTTGTTAGTTTTGTTAATGTTGTGATATTTATGGTTGATAACTATTGAGCTGGGATAGAGAAAGGAGGTTTGGTAGTGAGACGCGCGAAGTTAATGCTGTCTCGTTTCTATGCCATATTGGCGCATTTAGAAATAGGTTTGCTGGATTTATGACTGTTGTAATATTTATAATTAATATGATTTAGGTTCTGTGAGTCGCTTCTGTGAAAGGAGTTTTGGTAGTTTGAGACGCGCGGAGGTTAACGCTATTTAGTTTCAAAATATTGGAGCATTTGGTGGAGGAAACAGGTTTGTTGGTTTTATCGTTATCATTGTCATAATATTTACAATCAACACGTTAACTATTGTTTACCTAAATCCACCGTTTTCCATTTAATTCGCCCAAAATCCCGGGCGCACCGTATATTCCTCGCTTCTCAGTTTTTCACTTATAAAACGTAGGTTCCCAAGTTCTTTAAGTTTCCCTTACTAAATAAGAGATCTATAAAAAAGAATACTCATCCCCAGTTCTATTACTTTTCCATTAAATCTGAATTGATCCAATCTTCCAACGAAAAGTTAAATACTCAAAAGTTTCATTCACAAAATACACAAGGAACAGAAAAAACAAAGTTCCATATCGCAAACTCTCGAAAACCTGTTATATTCTTTGTTTGTTTGTAACACCTATTAATACAGCCTATTAAACCTCAAATGCCATCTTTCTGACAACGGAAATAACGAAGCTGAAGCAGAAAAATGGCACGTCTAATGTATCTAAATCACAAAGAACAAAAATAAACAAAGCTTCACATCGCAAACTCTCAAAAACCTATCACAAAGAATAAAATACCAAACACCCATTAAACCTCGAGCGCCATCTTTCCCGCAACGAGCCCGACTAAACCCGAAAGATGTCACGCCGGAGACACTCGAGCCGGGCGAAATAAGGATCAGGCGATTATCGTTTTGTAATGCCGCTCCGGTCAATTAAGATCCTTTCGTCGATCGTGATTAACGAACATCCGGGCCGCGTCTGTTTCGCGCCTCGGGTTTCCGTCGGAGCACGAAGACACTCTCGAACCCCGGAGAGCCCAGCCGCGCGCGCGCCATCCATTTAAACGCAATTAAACGCCGTCACGTAGAAGAGGAAGTCCCGGGACCGGGGCGCGTTTAAATCAAACTCCGGCTGGTTTAGTTAGTCCCGGCCGCAACTTTTAATTGCGCCCCGACCGTCTGGAGAGCCATTAGATTTTCGAAGGGACACCGTTACTTCTTTCGCACAATCGCCCGATTCTTCTCGCGAGTCGTGGGCGAAATTCCAAGCGGCTCCATTGATCCGCGATCGGCGCAGGCGTCGTAATTAAAATATCACCCGACTTTTAATCCTCGTCCCTCGATAGGTTCTTCGAGGTCTTCTTTGAATTTCCACGTTGACAACGGAAGTCGATGATTTTTCGATGACTCGGAGAAAAGTGACAAGAATTGAGCAACGAAGGATTTGTTGATTGTTTTGTTGATGTTCGTCGAGTTACTCGCTTTTGGGCGTGGTCTTGGACTTTGACGTTCGTTACACGAAAGTTGGCGTGTGAGTGATCAGATTCGAACGTCTTTTTTATAGGAGCGGGTGTTGTTAGAATTTTTATGATTATATGCAAATTGTATTGAATTCTTAGTAGTTCTAGTGTTAATGAGGTAAATATTTTCTTTTTAAGAATTGTGCAATTTACTTTGAAACGGAAAATGTTTTGTAAATAAAGAATAACTTGAAATGGAGGACTAAGTGTATACACACGATATTTGTTGTAAATAATAATAATTGTACAGTGAATTGAGGTTTCAATGATGAACAATTGTAAATTATCTTTGACGTGATAATAGTATCGTTCGTTGCACGGAAGTTGGCGCGTGAGTGATCAGATTCGAACATCTTTCTCATACGAGTGGGTGTTGTTACAATTTTTGTGATTATATGTTAATTGTATTGAATTCTCAGTAGTTCTTTTAAGACAGAAAGCAATGTGCAATTTATTTTGAAACAGAAAATGTTTTATAAGTAAACAATAACTTGAAATGGAGGAATAATTGTATATAAACGATGTTTGTTGTAAATAATGATAATTGTACAGTGGATTAAAGGAAATTTTAGTGATGAACGGTTGTAAATTATCTTTGATGTGATGATATCGTTTGTTGCAAGGAAGTTGGCACTTGTGCCTGAGTGGTTAGATTTAAAAGTGCAAGAATTTGTTTATATTAACAATATTTCTTCTGCTTTGACTAGAGAAGTATATTCCACAATATCAACAAATTGAACCATTATTGTTGATTTTTACTTTTCACATTAAAAACTTTGTTTATGTTAACAATATTCTTTAGTCTTAAATAGAGAAGCATATGTAACAATGTTAATAAATTGGACTATTATTATTATTATTGTTGTTGTTGTTGTTGTTGTTAATTTTTACTTTTCATATTAAAAAATTTGTTTTTGCATTAACAATATTCCTTTGGCTTCGCTTAAAGAATATTATTAATATATTCCACAACAAACTGGACTATTATTATTCATTTTTACTTTCCACATTAAAAAATTTATTTATATTAACAATACTCTTTAGCCCTAACTAAAGAAGTATATTCAACAATATTAATAAATTAGAACTTGAGCAAAGTTTAGGTACCCCACCGATCAATTCCAGGCAAAATAGTGAACACTGACATTTCCCATTTCATTTCCCACGGCCATTAATTAAGGGAACTCAGTTGGCATTTTTAAGCACCGTTAAAGTTTCTCCCCGTGCCGATGGAAATGCCACCGGGTGACCTTATATCCATCGAGAGCCCTTCGGGACTCTGTGATTAAATCGAGTGATATATGCGCGAGTACACGGCGATATATTACGAAAGTTAACCTGGTAACATTTTCCTGAAGACGAACGTCACTTTCGTAATGGTCAAAATGGTCCTAAGTGAATTCTTATGGCAACGTAATAAAGTCTCTATTTTATATTAAAAATTGTTGGAGAGTATAACCTCTTTCAATATGAGAATATTATTAGTTGACATTAGAAATTAATAATATATTTATAGATTTATTATTATTTATTATTATTATTGTAGATTTTAGGAAACTCTATAACCTCTTTCAATATGAGAATATTATTTGAAATTAGAAACTAAAGTATATTCATAGATTTACTATTATTTATTATTAATATTGTAGATTTTCCATGGTGTGTATGAATATATTCATTAATAAGTTGAGAAATATTTATTAATCAAACGAGGATTCCATAACCTCTTTTAGTATGAGAATATTATTTGAAATTAGAAACTAATAATATTTATAGATTTATTATTATATATTATTATAAATTTTCCATAGGGTATAAATATATTCATTAATAAATAGAAAAACATTTATTACTGTTTACATTCATTAATCAAACGAAAACTATAACCTCTTTCAGTGTGACAATCATCTTAGTTGCAATTAGATACTAATAATATTATATTTATACATTTATTATTATTACTGTTATATATTTTCCTTGGTGTTTATAAATATGTTTATTAATAAATAGAAAAATAATCATTATTCTTTATATCCACTGATCAAACAAAGACTATAACCTCTTACACGATGACAATATTATTATTCATGATTACAAACTAATAATACTCTCATACCGAAACAAATTATAAAATCTACATTCCAAGACACTCATAATTAAAATTAAAATTCAATTTACCTGTAATTCCACGTTTAATTTACCAAAATTCACAGAATATTTCACTCGTCGAATATTCTCGTCACAAGATTAAGTTACACTGACGTCACAACAAAATTGCGCGGAAAAGTACAGTTTTCCCGCGGAATTTCACGGAACTTCACAAAACAACACGAAACAACACGAAAACAACAGTCACCATTTTGAACCTCTCCAGAAACTGTCAAGTGACAATCATCGTCGGAATAATCGAAAAATCATCTTATACGGAATATTCCGCTTACGAATACAAACAGGGTAAGAGTCAAACTTATTTTCCAAATCTAAAATATGTTGAGTTGAAATTGTCCGAACGAAAGGCAGCGTTCACAATGAACATTATTCGTCTAACCTAGAAACTCTTAAATGATCATCATCGTTAGAATAATAAAAAAATCATCTTATACGGAATATTCCGCTTACGGATATAATTGTTTAAGAGTTAAATACACTTTCCAAATCTAAAATATGTTGAATTGAAATTGTCCGAACCATAGCGTCCATGATTCATTGTCTAACCTCTTCAGAACTATCAAATGACGATCATCGTCGGAATCGAAAATCATTTTATGCGGAATATTCCGTTTTATTCATCTAATCTTCCACAAACTCTCAAATGATGAGACGATCGGCAGAATAATCGAAAATCTTATGCGGAATATTCCGCTTATGGATATAATGGTTTAGGAGTCAAACTCACTTTCCAAATCTAGAACACATGGAATTGAAATTGTCCGAATGAAACGCAACGTCCACAGTGAAAATTATTCGTCTAAATTCTCCAGAAACTCTTAAATGACGATCATCTTCGAAATCATTAAAAATCATCTGATGCGGAATATTCCACTTACGGATACAATGAACACGAGGAATTTAAATTGTCCATTCCTCTCTCCAGAACTCTCAAATGACGATCATGGTCGAAATAATAAAAAATCATCTTATGCAAAATATTTCGCTTTACTCATCCAATCTTTCAGAAACTCTCAAATGACGATCCTCATCAAAGAAATAATAAAAAATCATCTGATGCGGAATATTCCGCTTACGGATATAATGGTTAAAGACTCAAACTCTCTGTTCCCAATTCTAAAACACGTAGAAACGACATTATTAGAAAAAATCACATCATCCACAATGAACATTATTCATCCAACATCCCCTCAACTCTCAAATGACGATCCTCATCGTCGAAATAATCAAAAATCATTTTATGCGGAATATTCCGCTTACGGATATAATGGTGCAACCCTCAAACTCCCTTTCGAAATCTAAAACAGATAGAACCGAAATTGTCCGAACGAAACGCAGCGTTTACAGTGAACATTATTCGCCGGTCGCGATTTCTCTTGTAGGTTGTCAAATAAATTTTCCGTAAACCCTCTTATTCGGACAACCGTACTGTGATCACAGTAGCGGAGCTAACGAGTTCCATCCCCGATGCACCGAAATTTCGACGCCTTTTCATCGTCACGGCTCCATTTATTTTTCGCTGGTGATCAATCCGCCGACTGCCGTTTTTGCGCGGCCGTCACCGGTTTCGCATTGATTGGAGCCTAGTGGAATGAAAAATTAGAAAGAATCTGCTTCAATCTGTGCGCGAAGGAGGAAAAATGTTGACGATTCCGCAATGTGAAAGTTCGTTGACCTCTTGCACTCTGGACGCGACCCTCGATCGTCGTTCGACGGAAACTGATTGGCAAATCGGCGCCGGGGCGTCCATCTTTTTCTTGATACTTCGACGGTTTCATTGGAAATGAAGCTTGAAATTCAATGAAAATATTTTAAATAACAAATAGTGAATTTTTAATTAAAAATGTATATACTAAAATTCAAAGTTCATTAGAACAGTGGCTTTCATGAATTTTTTATCTTCGTCCATTGAACGTATCACTATTATTACTAACGTTATAACAACAATGAAGCCTGAAATTCTATAGAAATATTTTTACATAACAAATAATGTGTACTAAAAATCAAAGTTCATTAGGACAGTGGCCTTCTTGGATTTTTTATCTTCGTCCATTGAACGTACTATCATTAATTACGTCACGACAAAGATAAATCCTGAAATTTCATAGAAATATTTCTACAAAACGAACAATACACATCAAAATTCAAAGTTCATTCACTGCTTCTCAAATTTTCTATTCGCCCATTGAACTGTCATTAATTACGTCACAACAAAGATAAACCCAAATTCCCCGGGAACGTTTCGAAAGAGGTGACGCAAAACGCGTCAAGAAGAGCGGCCGATAAAGAGCGAGTAGGGGAAGGCAGCCGTGAGGAGAGATAATGCCGGAGGGCGTGGGAGGGAGGAAAGAGAGAGGACAGCCGGGTGGGGGGAATAAAGGATGGAAGTTGGTCGAACTCGAGGCTGCAGGGCGGAGCTGGCCCGAGTTGACGATTATAATTAAATCAACAGTCACCGCCCACACTTCCGCAGCGAATCTCTCGCTCGATGATACCACCCTTCCAGCAACGCTGTCTGGAACAGAAAGTTAATCACTCGGCTCACGTGTAGCAGATTTTGTAACGACAGTAGTTTTGAGGGTAGAATGGCTTTATGGGATTTTTGGAGTTGATGGAAGTTTTGTTGTTATGTATATAGGAATGTTAATGTAATTTTTGTGATATATGCAATTGTTGTTTTTGTTGATAATGTATATGTAATTTTTGTGACAATGTGCAATGATTGTTATGTGTTGTTTTGTTGACAATGTGCAACAATTTTTGTTTTGTTGACAATGTATATGGCAGTGGTAATGTAATTTTTGTTAGTATGTATATTGCAATGTTAATTTACTGTTTTTATAACAATGTACATAACAATGACAATATAATTTTTATAACAATGTGCAACAATTGTTGTTGTTTTATTGATAATGATTATGGCAGTGGTAATGTAATTTTTGTTAGTGTGTAGATAGGAATGTTAATATACTGTTTTTATGATAATGAGCAATAATGGCTATGTGTTGGTATTAATAATGTATATGGTAGTTGCAATATGTAATTTTTAGTAACAATATACATGGTAGTGGCAATAGAATTTATATTAATATGTATGGCAGTACCAATATACAATTTTTATTAACAATACGAGTAATGACAGTAGTTTTGAGGGTAGAATGGTTTTATGGGATTTTTGGGGTTGATGGTGGTAGGTTTTGTTGTTATGTATATGGAAATAATTTTTGTGATATGTGCAATTGTGTTGTTTTGTTGATAATGTATATAGCAGTGGTAATGTAATTTTTGTTAGTGTGTATATGGTAATGTTAATTTACTGTTTTTATAACAATGTACATAGCAATGTTTATATAATTCTTCTGACAATGCAATGAACAATAGCTATGTGTCATTGTCATTGATAATGTGTATAGCAGTGTCAAAATAATTTTTATTACTATGTACATAGCAATATTAATATACTATTTTTATGACAATACAATAAACAATAGCTATGTGTCATTTTTATAACAATATATATAGGAATACCAATATATAATTTTTATGACAATGCAAGCGACAATAGGTATATATCATTTTTCTTAACAATAGATTTAGCAATACTAATATATAATTTTTATATAGGCAATTTATATATATATAAAGTTTATAACAATATACTTAGCAATATTAATGTACTAATTTTATAAAAATATACATAGCAATATTAACATAGAATTTTTATAATTACGTACATAGCAACACTAATACACAATTTTTATAACAATGCACGCAATACTTATATACCATTGTTAACAATATACATAACAATGCCAATATACAATTTTTATAAAAATTATAAACGGAAGTGTCGAAGATTCAGGCTGGCGTGATGATTATTTATTATAAAATAATATCACATAACAATAAGAAATATTCCCCGTGTAAATATCCCATAAACAACAAGAGGATGATTCCCCCGAATAAACCTGACATTATAGACAGCATAATCAATTCCCCCGGCGTAATTCGCGGTATGAATTTGGTCAAGGTCGGCCATCCGGAAGCGATTCGACTAATACGATTTCGCGTACTAACTTTGCACTCGATGAGTAATTCGCGTATCCGACACGGACACGCGGGAACCGGGGCTTTATCGCATTATTCCGAGTTCAATGTCTGCGGGGATCGTCTACGCTCTTCTCGAGCGATTAAAAAGTACTGAATATTTCAAATGATCTTGAAAATAAATAGTTAATTAGTAATCTATTGTTACTATATAACTATTGTTACATTTGAAAATAAATAGTTAATTGGTAATCGATTATTACTATATAACTATTCTTTTACAAAGAGATGTTAAAATACGGTTCAAGTGAATGATAATTCTCGTGTTCAGTGCTAGGCAATTCTAATAATTGCTCGGTAGCTCTACTGTTAAGGAATGTTTAAAAAATACGGATCGGTAATACCTAACCTCAAATACACTGCACTTGGTAGAGCTTGTTCCTTGTTGAACTTGTTTCTTACTAAACTTTGTTGAACTGACTGAACTTGTTCCTTGTTGAGCTTGTTCCTCAGTGAACTTAGTTGAGCTGACTGAACTTGTTCCTTACTGAACTTGTTCCTCACTTTACTTCGTTGAGCTGATTGAACTTGTTCCTGATTGAACTTGTTCCTCACTGCACTTGATAGAACTTATTCCTCATTGCACTTGATAGAACTTGTTCCTTACTGAACTTGTTCCTCACTTTACTTCATTGAGCTGACTGAACTTATTCCTAACAGAACTACTTCCTTCTTGACCTTATTCCTCACCACACTCCATTAATCCAACATCACTTGTTCCTCACTGCACTTATCACAGCTTGTCCCTCATCAAACTTATTCCTCACTGAACTTCCTCCTCCCCCTATTCCTCCCGAATAAATTACTGGTGCCTCCACATTAATCCCCATCCCAAACTCCCAACCAAGACCCGAGTATCGGTAGGAAAACCACGGTCGATCGAAATTTAATCCACGAAAACCTCCAACAAAGAGCCTCCTCTCCTCCTCCTCCTCCCCCTCCCCATTTACCAGAGGGTGGGGGGGGGCGGTCCCCGACGCAAAAGAACGTGAAACATATCCATAATGGTCGGAACTTTTGCCGTTTCAGTAAAATCCATCGTGTACAGAAACGAACGACCGAATCAGCCCTCCCCCGCGCACAGAGGGGGTGGCTCGGGGGCGGGGGCGGGGGATGTTGGCGCACGCTACGATTGTTTCTCCGTAATCCTTTATTGGATCAACGGGGCTGAAACAATTGAGCGAGCCATAACGCGAGGATGGGCTGCCGGCTGGTACAGGGGCAGACGAGCGTGTCGGGTTTTCGGCCGCGCCGAGGTCCTCGCGCGGAGCAGGCGGCCAGGGGTGGAAGACAGAGGGGTGGGGGAGGGGTGAGAGGATAAGCGAGGCTCCGATGATGGGGGCGGGAAAGGATTTCTGCCTACTTTGCCGGGTGAACGGAGTTACAAATGGGAGGACGCGGAACTCATCCGCAAGTGGAGAGATCTCCACCCCCGTAACATGTTTTATGGGTTGTCTGTTTACCGGGACGTTTCGGTGAGATTCGTGCTGTAATTCCCACTCTTTCCCGTTTGAATGAATTTTTGAAATTGGTGGAAATGTTGAGATGATGAGTGAGTATAATTGTGAACTGTATGGCAATGTTTTCTAATTATTAAACTATTTGACGTAGTACATACTTGATGGTACATGTCTAATGCGATATAAAAATCATTTTTTCTTATCTGGAATTTTTGAAATTGATGGAAATGTTGAAATGATGAATGAGTATAATTGCCAACTGTATGGCAATGTTTTCTAATTATTAAACTATTTGACGAAGTTTCTTATCTGGAGGCTGAATTTTTGAAATTGATGGAAATGTTGGAATGATGAATGAGTATAATTGTCAACTGTATGGCAATGTTTTCTAATTATTAAACTATTTGACGAAAATACTTGATGGTAATCGATCAATCTCCCATTCTGATTATAATTTCAGTTGCAATGTTCATTATGAATTATCGATTGTTACTGATACCACTTCGACTACCTTCTTCCAAGATCACCTAGGTCAGCCATGTCACCAGGGCAACTGATAAAGCTTTCTAAACTATTCAAGCCTAAAACAAAACACTTTGAATTCTGAAATATTTGGTCATGACTGATTGACGAAATTCTTTGCAGGAAGACGTAGATTCATCAGAATCATCACTATCGTAATTCTCGTATCGTAAAATATCGCGTCGTAAATAACGATCTATAGTTAGCAGTATTTGCAGTCGGACAGTTATATCTCCAGCAGTAAGAGAGGCGGTGCCGAGTTGTTTCTGATAAGCATATACAGGGTGTCTTATTCGAACCTGTAATACGAATCGTTCCCAAAACTATTCATTACTTGAAGAATGGTAAATATATTTTTCTTTTGCCATTTAAATCTTTGACGTGGAAAGATTAATACTTTTTTTGAATAGTTTTGGAAATGATTCGTAATTACAGCTTCGAATAATTTTTTTCAATTCAAATTGAATTCTTTCTAATTTCTAATTTTTCAACATTTAATTTCTTCTCATTTCTAATGTTTTAAAATTCAATTTTGCCTTACTGACGAGTCTACTGACCCCGTAGGAATAATAAAACACTTTTTCTAATTTATAACTCTTAAAAATTGAATTCTTTAAAATTGAATTCTTTCGAATTTCCAATTCTTTAAAATTTAATTTCTTCTAAATTCAATTATAAAACACTTTTTCTAATTTCCAATTCTTTAAAATAGAATTCTTTCTAATTTGCAATTCTTTAAAATTGAATTCTTTCTAATTTCTAATTCTTCAAATTTTAATTTCTTCCAAATTCAATTTTCCCTTACTGACGATTCCACTGACCACATAGAATAATAAAACACATTTCCGAATTTCCAATTTCTTAAAATTGAATTCTTTCTAATTTCCAATTCCTCAAAATTTAACTTTCCCTAAATTCAATTTTCCCTAACTAACAATTCCATTGACCCCATAGAACAACAAAACACATTCCCTAATTTATAATTCCCTCTTATCCGTTGCAATCTCTAATATCACTGTCTAGATGGGCTCACGTCTCGGCGATACAATAACTGGATGATCAGCTAAGATTCGTGGTGTGGATTTCCGCAATCCTCCCTCCTAGACGGGAATCTATCTTTCTGGTTTACCCACGGGAGCACGCGAGAATGTCGGAGCATCTAGGATTTGTTGGTTCCTACTTCTCCGGGATAAAGCCGAGTTATTTGTCTCTCGTTTGTACGTGAATGGTATCTCGAAGATGCCTGGATTTATTAGGCATCGAGGATGTGGTTGAACATTCGAGTTTATGGTGGTTCGGGTCAGTGTTCGCTGAAAGTGAAAATTCAAATGGTACCTTTTAAATGGTGGTCCATAACTACTGTCCATACGATAGTTTTTCAAATATAAAATGCGATAAAGGAGAAATGAATGTTATTGATTTCGATATTCTTTCTTAAATGTAGCGTCAGTGGAATGCTGAGATCATGCTGATTAAAATGAGCCCAAACACGGTAGGGATCGGACCAGTTTGACGAATTTCATGTAATTTTTGAAACTAAAGGCTTGTTTCCATAAAACCGAAAAATTAGTCCGATTCCCGTCGTGTTTGGGCTCGTTTTAACCGGAAGAATCTCGACATTCCATCGGTGCTATGATTGAGAAGATAAGGTTAAATATGTAACGAAGAAAATTTCAATTGTAATAATTGTAATCTTATCTTTCCAAGTCTGGTACCAGTGAACTTCTGAGATTGCGCTGGTTAAAACGAGCCCAAACACGATGGGAATCGGAGTAGTTCCACCGACTTGTCATAATTAACGAAACTAAAGGCTCGTTTCTATGAAATCCTAAAGCTTCTCCGATTCCTATCGTGTTTGAGCTCATTTTAATCAGCGCGATCTCGACATTCCATCGGTACTATGATTGAGAAAGTAAGGTTAAACATCTAACGAAGAAAATTTCAATTGTAATAATTGTAATCTTACCTTCCCAACTCTTGCATGTTGATGTATTCGAAACCCCTCGCGTTACGGTTGATCTTACCGGAGAGGGTAATAATTAGAACGATAATTCTGATCAGTTCCGAAGCATACGGGGCTAAGATACAGACTTCACCACAGCGAATCGATCTGTCACGAGGAGCGAGTTTACCGGTGGGATCAGGCTCGCCATGCGCCGAGGTTGCACGGATATTACGAGCAACATATGTGCCGATCGTAAGGATGTGTACTGGCCTATCTATCTCCATCGAACACCTGCTCGATGGTGAATGCATTTTCGAGCCACGTATCCCCTTCATCGCGATGCTATCTGCTTGACGTTCATAGGTTGTGTTCACTTCTATAATTTATGAACACCTCTTTCTCGGAATGAAGTAGTGGAACGTGGGTACATTTAAATTTAAATTCTAACGTGTTTCTATGTTTTCTTCACTATAATATGTTCAGTATATTTCAAATAAATAAATTAATTAATTAAGTAGATGATTTTAATTAGATAACTTTTGGAATGTAATGTGTTATGAAGAATGAGGAAAATTTCTGAAAATATCAGAAGAGTATTGTATTGGGATTTATTGGTTAATTAATTAGGTTAATTGGTCAGGTTAATTAGTTAATTTGATTAGATATGGTACCATTAAATGGTAAGGGTTTGTAATTATCAGAGTGGGAGTGTGATTATTAAATGTTTAGTGTATTTCAAATAAATTAATTAGTTAATTAAGTACATGATTTTAATTACGTAATTTTCAAAACATAATTAGTAATGAGAATATTAGATCATTGTGCTAGATAATAGAGCACTATGCATAGAATCATTGTACTGAAATTTATTGGTTAATTATTTCCTGTTAATTAATTGGATAAAATACTTTCGTCCCTTAATTCACCAATTAATTTACTCGCATTAATCGCAAAAAGCATCATTTTATCGAAACTGTCGCACATTTCTATCGAAAAACTTTCAAGTTACAAAAGTTTAATAATTTTCCATTTAATTATACAATCAACTTGCAGTTCCACTTAAAAGTGAATTAAGGTTAGAAATTCTCATCCCCATACATCCGCAGTGACGTCCATCGGCCATTAACACCGATAGAGCGTCGTTAACAGCGGTGACCAATCTCTCGCTGGTAACAAAAGTAAATGTAATCGGCGAAGCTTTCGTAGAGCGTTACGTGACAGTATAATCATAGTACCGACTAAAATGAATATTTTATATCCGGGTGACGGAAGCGTCACGCTCGGCAATCGGCTTTGCGCGGAGGCCATTGCGAGGATCCGTATCTGGAGCTGCATCTCAGCGATTACAACGATGGCTCCCCCTCGCGATGCCATCAACGGTACGCCAATTGCGTAATTCAAGGATGGAAATTAATTTTGATAAAGTGTTCCCAGCGTTAAATCGTTTCTCCTTGAGATCGAACAAACGGTCTGGATGGTTTCTCAGTTTTCCAATGAATTGGAGGTTAAGTCGACTGGATGTGAAGTGTGGGTCGATAGAGAATGAGTGTAATGAGAAGCGAGGTAGATAGTTCTGTGAGTGAAATGCGTGAAATGTGAATATGTAAGGAAGAAAATTTCAGTTGCGGGAATTTTGATCTTGTTGAATGTAGTGTGAGTGGATTGCTGAGATCGCGCTGATTAAAATGAGTCCAAACACGATGGGAATCGGACTAGTTTTTCGGTTTCATGGAAACCAGCCTTTTGGTTCGTTAATTATGTCAAGTCGGTGAAACTAGTCCGATTCCCATCGTGTTTGGACTCGTTTTAACCAGAGTAATCTCAGAAATTCACTGGTACTAGACTTGGGAAGATAAGATTACAATTATTACAATTGAAATTTTCTTCGTTACATGTTTAACCTTATCTTCTCAATCATAGCACCGATGGAATCTCGAGATTCTTTCAGTTAAAACGAGCCCAAACACGACGGGAATCGAACTAGTTTTTCGATTTCATGGAAACGCGCCTTTAGTTTCGAAAATTACATGAAATTCGTCAAACTAGTCCGATCCCTACCGTGTTTGGGTTCATTTTAATCGGCACGATCTCAGCAATCCACTAACGCTACATTTAAGAAAGAATATCGAAATCAATGACACTCATTTCTCCTTTATCATCGTAAATCATGACATCTTGTAAATTCTTTTAAGAATTTCAACTGAAATGTTATTTCAACGTGCTAAAATCATTGTAACAGATATTTTTTCATTGTTTAAATAATGTTTCTCGTAGAAACGAGTCGAGTTCGCGTCCGAAGCCCTTTAAAAATGTATTCTCGCGTGCCAATTCCCTGACATTTTTACTTTTCACGAGATGTCGTGACGAAAGCTACGACATACGCTGATTTTTAAATAACATCCGTCACGCGGCACTTTCATAGAATTGATTTAATCGATGGACCTTATCGGACAGATCGATGGGGCGAGTGGAACCAACGTAACGCGAATCAGTACTCTATTTAAATACGTAAAGCTCCTGCAATAATATCCAGCCACATGAAAAATATTTCTTCGATTGCTTACTCATTATTTATTTAATAAAGTATTTGTTTATGAATTTTTGTTCTAAGATTTATCGTTGGAAACAGGATTCTATTGTAGCTTTTTAGTGCAATACAAGTTTCTTTTTATAATATTTAATATTATCAATTATTTAATAAAATTTTGTTAAAATTTTCATTTTGATTAATTTTATTCAACTGTTTATTATGGATTATAAAGCTCAAGGAATTATTCAAGCTTTTTTTTAATAAATTGTTTTCTAATGTTTCTTAATGCATTTTCTAGTATTTTTTTAATAAAATTATTGAAACACTTTTCTGATACTCATTGTAAAATGATAATATCAATCTTCTAATTACTGAAACATTAAATTGAATTATCAAAATGTTTCTCTAATACATTACTTTCTATTATTTCCTAATACATTATTTTATAATATTTTCTAATATACCTAAATACCTTATTTTCTAATATTTTCTAATATTTCCTAACACATTATTTTCTAATATTTCCTAATACCTCATTTTCTAATATTTTCTAATATTCCCTAATACATTATTTTTTAATATTTCCTAATACTTGATTTTCTAATATTTTCTAATATACTTTAATACATTATTTTCTAATACTTTCTAATATTTCCTAACACATCATTTTCTAATATTTCCTAACATTTCCCAATAAATTATTTTCAAACACACCACTTCCCCAACACAATAATTAAAATAATCAAACTCCCAAAATACTTACCCTAAAAACTCAATCCCCTAACTACCCCAAATCCCTAAATTATAAATATTAACAAAAGTTACTTCTGAAAAACATTATCTTCTAACAATCTACTACTTATAACAAAACTCCACACATTAAGGGCAGACATTTTAAAAAACACACATTCACGAATATTCTTAATCAATTCATTAATCAACAACTAATTATCCACCCACACAGTAGCAATAAATATTAACATCAGTTATCGAAAGATGGCGTGAGGAGTGGCAGGAAATTACCATTGACTTCCGCGATTCTGAATAATTTATCGGAATCGATCGGCACGGGGAGCCGAGGGATTAAATTAATTTAAGTAATTTCACGATCGCTATCGGTGGGAACATTAAATAAGGTGGCGCGCCACCCTTCCGCAGGTAGCCGCGTTTAGATTCTAGATTGCCGTGTCAAGCAAACTGCCGCCGCGGCGTTGGTCACAACACGTCGATGGGATTGTGGCCATCATTGCATAACTGAGTGGTGGCTCGTGATGATTGGATGGATGCTCGTTCGTTTTTACTCGTTTTGTTGTTAGCTCTATGGGATGTGTGTTACTGCTGAGTACTTGGAATTTGGAATGCGTTTGTCCTGGAATGATCTGGAGTTTTGTCATTGATGAATATTTTAGTGATTTAAAAATTAAAAATATTTGGGTCTTGTTTATTTTGTTGTTAGGTGTATATATATGTCATTAGGCAGAATTTGTGGAAATGAATAAATATTGCCTGCAATGATCTGGAGTATTGTCATTGATGAATATTTTAGTGATTTAGAAATTTTTAAAATTAAACATTTTCTTTTAAAAAATTATTAGGTATATATATATATCACTTCTGAGCATTTAGAATTTGTGGAAGTTCGTAAATATAGAGTGGAATGATCTGTGGTTTTGTCATTGATGAATAATTTAGCTATTTAAAAATTGAAAAAATGAGGCTATTATTAATTTTCCCATTAGGTATGTATGTCACTTCCAAATATTAACCCTTTACCATAAAATTTATTTGTATATATTATAAAACAAAATTTTCAATTAAAAACTAAAATAATTAACAGGGAAATGTAACATTTGTTGCAGGAACGAGAAGCTGAGAAAATTGCAGAGGAAGCGGCAGCCAAGCGCGATCCGAAACCAGAGCTTTTACCAGAGAGGAGTCCTGAGAACTGGCAAGGAAGCAATTTCTATCGACATCTGAGCGTGTTAAAGGGTAACAATTATACAATTTATTAATTATACAATTATACAGTACCGACGGATTGCTGAGATTCTTCTGATTAAAACGAGCCCAAACACGACGTGAATCGGACTAGTTTCTCGGTTTCATGAAAACCAGCCTTTAGTTTCCTTACACTAAACCTGCTCCAATTCCCACCGTGTTTGTACTCGTTTTAATCGGCGCAAGCTCAGAAATTCACTGGCACTACACTTGAGAAGATAAAATCAAATTTAATGCGACAGAAATTTGCTTCGTTACACGTTCAACCTTAGGTTCTCAATCGCAGTACGAATAGAATGTTCAGATTCTCCCGATTAAAACGAGCCCAAACACGATACAAATCGGACTAGTTTCTCGGTTTCATGAAAACCAGCCTTTAGTTTCCTTACACTAAACCTGCTCCGATTCCCACCGTGTTTGGACTCATTTTAACCAGCGCGATCCAGGAAACTCACTGGTACTACATTTGAAAAGATAAAATTAAATTCACAACTGAAATTTTCTTCATTAAGAAATTTCAGAAGCAGATTCTTTCTAATTTTTCATTCCACTAGGCTCAATCAGTATTCTAGGTATATTCGAGGAAGTCAAGTTTAAAAATTCAATCACGTTATAGGAAATTCTAATAGAAATTTTCAAAACTTAGAAATTTATAATTAAATAAACAATTACCACCCTTGTCGCAATGGAAATGGTAAACATCGCTTGGTTAGCGGTTAATTCCCGGCGTTTCTGACCATGCCGGCTTAATATTAGTAATTAGTAATTAGCGCGGCGCGAGTGGTTTACGGGGAGATCGGAGGTTCGATTAAGTGGAGTAATTAGTCACGACCGGAGTGTTAACTGAAAGTGGAGGGTTGCCTTGACATCGCACAGGGGGTGGATCTTAGGGCTCGGAATAATGCGCGAAGGGGTTGCGGGTGGACTCCTCGCTGCGAGAGGCGTGATTTCCACGGCGCGTGCGCAGCGAGTGCTCGACGGAATTCGGGAACGGTCTCTGACGTGCACGCATACTAGGATGAGGGGGATGCTGCTACCCCTTCGGGCGTTTAGTGGATCTCGTCTCGTTTTGATGATGTGTTTCGAGGGTTTTGGGGAGAATTGGTTTCTTGATGATTTTGTTGAGAAGTAATTTTGTTGAGGAATAATTTTGTTAAGAAATAATTTTGTTAAGAAATAACTTTGTTTTCTAATGATTTTGTTAAGAAATAACTTTGTTAAGAAATAATTTTGTTAAGAAATAACTTTGTTAAGAAATAATTTTCTTAAGGAATAATTTTGTCAAAAATATTTTTGATAGTTGACAATGTTTTTTC
The DNA here is from genome assembly GCF_051020985.1 of Nomia melanderi. NCBI lineage: Eukaryota > Metazoa > Arthropoda > Insecta > Hymenoptera > Halictidae > Nomia > Nomia melanderi. Next base: position 23,650,548 of record NC_134999.1, on the reverse strand, counting down.
TTGGTGAAATTTTGGAGGTTTGCTGTAGTTACTGTAGTTATTTTTGAGATTCTTAGGTGACATTGTTTTCTTAGTTTGATAATTATTTTTCCTTGATTGAATTTTGGACGTTTACTATGGTTAACTTTATAATTGTTATTGGAAAAGTCGAGAAATGTATTTAGAATATACGAGTGAGCTTCGATAATTAATTAAGTTTCCAAAGAATCACAATTTAATCAAATAAATTATACTAACTCGATTTGGTTGAAGTCACCAATCATTTTTTCCCATAACTGATTATCTCGAGCTCAGTGTAACCTGATCCCAGTAGACAGGAACCGATTGCTGAGATTGTGCTGATTAAAACGAACCCAAACACGATGGGAATCGGATTAGTTTGTAGATTTCATGGAAACGAGCCTTTAATTTCGTTAATTACATTAAATCGCTAAAAGTAGTCCGATTCCCATCGTGTTTGGGCTCATTTTAACCAGCGCGATTCCAGCAATCCACCGACACTACATTCAACAAGCTAAAATCAAATTATCTAAAACTTCCATCATCACACATGTAAATTCCACCGAAGTCACCAATGACTTCCCAAATCGCTAATTTTTCCCACACTCGTTCACCACTCACCCAATTCCAACGAACAAACGAAACCTTCCGATTCTTTGTCCCGTTCGAACGAGAAATTTCGTTAATTTTCAACAACGATGATTGCAGGAAACGAGCCGACGGAGAGAACGGGCACGGATTGTTCGGCCTGCCATCAGCGCGGAATATTTTACGGGCAGATTCACAGTCCGTCTGCGTCCACTAATTAATCGACGCGGCCGGGTGCCGGAGGGACGGCGGGGGACGACAAAGGTAGAGAATGAAATTCGAAAAGACATTGTAGCGGCTGACTATTGCTAAGCGCGTTATTCTTTTCCCAGCACTAAGCGAATCGATCCTTCGTGTTACGTGTAACCCAGTGAATGCGAGAATACGATCACGAACCATTTGCGACGCCATCTTGTGACTACTTAGTTTCCGTGTGGATGTACTTCGGGACAGAGGTGTGCGTATTATTGCGTTGAGAATATGTTAATGATTTTCAATTTGTGGAATATTTGACGAAGAATTTATTATTATAAATGGAACAATATTTATTCGATGTCTTGCTCCAGCATTTAAAGCACTTAGGAAGATTACACTTGGCAAGATAAAATTAAAGTTATTATAATTGAAATTTTCTTCGTTGCATGCTTAACCTTAGCTTCTCAATCATAGTACCGATGGAATGTCGAAATCGCGCTGATTAAAATGAGCCCAAACACGATAGGAATCGGAGAAGCTTTAGGATTTCATAGAAACGAGCCTTTAGTTTCGTTAATTATGTCAAGTCGGTGAAACCAGACCGATTCCCATCATGTTTGGGCTCATTTTAATCAGCGCAATCTCAGAAGTTCACTGGTACTAGGCTTGGGAAGATAAGATTACAATTATTATAATTGAAATTTTCGTCGTTGCATGTTTAACCTTACCTTCTCCATCATAGCACCGATGGAATGTCGAGATTCTTCCGGTTAAAACGAGCCTAAACACGATGTGAATCGGACTAGTTTTTCGGTTTCATGGAAACCAGCCTTTAATTTCGAAAATTGCATGAAATTCGTCAAACTAGTCCGATTCCTACCGTGTTTGGGCTCATTTTAATCGACGCGATCCCAGCAACCCACTGGTGCTACATTCAAGAAGATAAAATGAAATTAAATGGAATTTGTTTCTATAGTAACATAACAGTGTCAACAACCAAATCCAAAAAAACAAATTATAAAATTCGCAGAAATTCTTGTCAATCCAATACATTGGAGAAAACTTGGATTTATGTTTACTGTTTCTTGAGGTTTCTATGGAAACTAGTAATAAATTCGATTAATAATTTGTGCACCTCTGTAAGCAGTTAGCATTGATAGACAGATAAGTCTTTAGGAAGATGGCGAGTCGTTTTCTAAGGCGTGAAGATTTTATAATTGAGAATTCATTGTGGTAGATTAAAATTTATATCCTTGACGAACCATATAGGTCTTGGTTAGGTCTTGGTTATGCATTCGTGGAATACGCCACATTGTGAAACAAAGCCGAGAATAAACCGATAACAATAACCAAAGCACAATGAAACTTATACCTTTTTCTTTTGTCGTGAGAAACAGCTTGTAACGAGGTTTTAGAAGTAATCCATTGAACCCGAGACGACGGACATTTGCGTGAACATCCGCAATCCGTTAGCACATTCGCGACCGTGTGATTTCTCGAAGTAAATGATAGAAGAATATGGTATACTTAGCTACAGATTTTCAAATAATGTAGCATTAAGTGGCAGAAGTTCGTCTAAGAACAGTAAAACGACGTAGTATTACGGATTATTCTAAAAAAGATAAAAATATAAGTGTGTACAGTATAGTGAGGCTCGGTTAAATTTAACGAAATCTGCTCGCTTAAATTTCACAGCAGCTGCCCTACTTTTCCCCATAACTGATTGTCTTCGGGTCGGTGTAATCTGATCCTAGTAGGGAGAGACAGATTGCTGAGATCGTGCTAGTTAAAATGAGCCCAAACACGATGGGAATCGGACTAGTTTGTAGATTTCATGGAAACGAGCCTTTAATTTCGTTAATTATATTAAATCATTAAAAGTAATCCGATTGCCATCGTGTTTGGACTCGTTTTAATCGCGACGATCTCAGTAATCCATTGATGTTACACTGGAGAAGATAAGATCAGAATTGCGGCAACTGAAATTTTCTTCGTTGCATGTTTAACCTTACCTTCTCGATCGTGGTACCGACGGATTTCTGGGATTTTTCTAATTAAAACGAGCCCAAACACGACGTGAATCGGACTAATTTTTCGATTTCATAGAAACCAGCCTTTAGTCTCAAAAATTACATGAAATTCGTAAACCTGCTCCGATTCCCACCGTGTTTGGACTCATTTTAATCAGCGCAATCCCAGCAATCCGTCGACACTACATTCAACAAGATAAAATGAAATTTATAACTGAAATTTTCTTCGTTACACATTTAACCTTACCTTTTCAATCGCAGTACGAATAGAATGTTCAGATTCTCCCGATTAAAATGAGCTCAAACACGGAATAAATAGGACTAGTTTCTCGGTTTCATGAAAACCAGCCTTTAGTTTCCTTACATTAAACCTACTCCGATTCCCACCGTGTTTGTACTCGTTTTAATCAGCGCGATCCCAGCAATCCACCAACACTTAATTCAACAACATAAAACGAAGTTTCCTCCACATTTAAATCACTGCCCAAAATTCTAAACTTCAACCGAGCATCGCTATACCACACAACCCCAAAAAACCCGCCAACTAACGTCACAACACCAAAATCCCCGATGACGCACTATCACGTCACCGGTCCTGAACGCGCTAACGCGAAGCGTGCACGGTAACGAAACGATAAATATTTCCACTAGTGTAATTACCCGATAGGCGACCGCGCGAACATTCTCCGTTGTACTTTCGTTCGTCCATCCGGGGGGATCGCGCGGGACGGGAATTGTAATCGCTACATTTAATGCGACGGAGGACGCGAAACGCTGCTTGAAATTGGTTCCCGTGAGCCGATATAGCGTACAATATACTCTTTACGATTATTACCCTCCCGAGCGACTGGCCGGGCGTCTTCCGACGGCGAGGATCTCGAGAGACACCCGCGGAACGATCGTTCGTTTTTCTTGTCCGAGCTCGCACGCTCGCATGCACGCTCTCGCGATTCCCATCGGTCGCGGGGCATCTGTGTCAAGGGACTTCTGCTTTTCAACGTAGACCGGTGTGTATAAGTACAGCTGTAAGAAACGCCGTGTAGATTGTCGTAGCACTCACAGTAACGTAGTTCACGAGCATGTGGAAGTACTATGTGTAATTCGATTAACAATAAAAGATCTTGATCACTGGCGCACCGTTGCAATGTTCTTTGCGAATTCTTTTTGACGCGTACGCTGCCACGATGGTCGTTGATGGTTGTCGTTGGAGAGTTGGGAATGATGATGGTTTTTGGTAGATTAATAATGGAACTACTTGATAGTCTTTTTGTGGAAATTGAATTATGGAAGCAGAGGGAAATAAATAATTGCAATTTGTTGATATTGTTTGGTGGAATTTACTTTTTGGAATTTTGTGGAAATTGAACAATAGAACCAAACAAATAATTGCAATTTGTTGATATTGTTTAGTAGATAATTGTTTAACAATAGAAGTACTGAATAGATTAGTACTAGAATTTTTATTGATTTATAATTCAGTTTGTTTATTGGTGAATTAATTTTTATTGTGTTTTCTCTGAAAATTATTTGTTATTTTTTTAATAATTATTATAGAAGAAATTAGGAATGGTCATAGTAGTGAAGGTCATAGTTAGGAATAGTCATTTTGACTATGGTAGTTCTAGGGTTAATAATAATAATGTAATGTAATATTTACAATGAATAATTGCTCCTATTTATTTTTCCTATTAAAGAATAAATTATATGTAAAACATTCAAGATTCTCGTGGCAGTTAACGTGTTTACTTTGTTTCAGTGTATTTTATTTAACCCTCTAAGCCATGCTGAGTTATCGTTGGTTAAACGTTTGTTTAAACTAATTAAAATTTAATACTATATTGCCATTTCAAACTAAAAATCAGACATAACCTAATATATTAAAAGAAGCTCTGCTACCTAACCTCTTATTAAAAAATTGTCAATGACATATCACTCAATACAAAATTATTAATAAACAAAATTAATGCTCACATACCCTTGTAAAATAAATAAAAATAACATTCTGAATTGGTTTCCAACAAAAGAGGTTAAGTGACAGCTAAAAATCAGACATAACCTAACATATTAAAAGAAGCTCTGCCACCTAACCTCTCATTCAAAAATTGTCAATATAAATTAAATAAAAATAACATTCTCACTAAACTGCAAATATCTGAATTGGTTTCCAACGAAAGAGGTTAACTTGTAGCTAAAAATAAAAATAAATTAATAAAATCTTTGCCACCTAACCTCTTATTCAAAAATTACCAAAATTAAAGCACGTATGCCATTGTAAAATAAATAAAAGTAACATTCTGAATTGGTGTTCTACAAAAGAGGTTAACTGGTATCTAAAAATAAAAACAAATTAATAAAATCTTTGCCACCTAATCTCTCTAAAATTACCAACGACATATCACTCAATACAAAATTATAAAAAAAAATAATTTTCATTAGACTCTACCAAACTTCTAAATTGGTTTCCAAAGAGGTTAAGTGGTAGCAAAAACTGGTCCCTCCTTTCACCGGCCGCGAGTGTACAGGGAAGGGTACCGTGGCCGTTCCAACGTATGCAAATCGATTGTAGATTGCCCAGAAGAAACAAATCCTTTTCAATTACTGGAGGAGCCGGTGTACAGCAGAATGCACGGTGTAATCTTGCTCGGTGGATATATCCCGGCTGTGAAATCCTCGGGGAGCTCTCCCGCCTGGCGCGCAGAGGACGCTCCAATGAGCAGAAACCCTTAACGGATTCGGCTTCACGGTCCCCGGATGGTCGTCAGCGAAATTTCAGATTTCGACCACATATGGTACTTACGTCCTATTCTAGCGAGCGCACGGGAACAGGAATAAATAATCGCCTTTCCGATCTAGTCGGAATCTGTTTCTCGACGACGGACCGGATTTAACGGGACTACGGAGAACCGAGGTTATTTGGAAATTATAAAATTATAGGTTAGGGTTATTTTATGTTTTATATGGTTTGTTTGAAGAATTGGTTTATTGATTAAAGTTTTTTGGCGATAAAATGTTTAAAAATGGAAGGTAGATTTTTATTTTGTGTTACTTGTTTAAGGAAATTATTTGGGAAAGAATGTTTAAAATTGTTAAGAGGTTATGTTTGATAGAAGAAGTGAGGTTATTTGGAAATTATAAAATTATAGGTTAGGTTTATTTTGTTTTATATGGTTTGTTTGAAGAATTAGTTTATTGGAGTTTTTTGGGAAGAAAATGTTTTAGACTGTTAAGAGGTTATGTTTGACAGAAGAAGGTTGTTTGAAAATTATAAAATTATAGGTTAGGTTTATTTAAAGAATAAGTTTATTAATTAAAGTTTTTCGGGAATAGAATGTTTATTTTTTATTTTTTGTTACATGTGTTTTGTTTAAAGAAATTATTTGGGAATATGAAGAGGTTATGTTTGATAGAAGAAGTGAAGTTATTTGAGAATTATAAAATTATAGGTTAGGTTTTAAAATTTAAGAATATAGGTTAGGTTTATTTTATCTTACATACGTTTTATTTAAAGAATGAGTTTATTGATTAAAGTTTTTTGGGAATAAAATGTTTAAAAATGGAAGGTAGATTTTTATTTTATGTTATATCTGTTTTATTTAAGGAATTTATATGATAATAAAATTTTTGAAAATGGGAGGTTATGTTTGAACGTTAATGTTTGGAGGTTATGTTTGGAAGTCGTTTTCCAATTTTTTGATTATAACACGAAGTGTTAAGTTTTAAGTTTCTTAATACTTTTTTTCACTAATATTAAAGTTAAATATCTATTAGTAATATATCTATGAAAAAAAACGTCCATCCTCAATTTTAACTATAATTTTTTGATCCCAAAATTTGAGGCAAATCCAATTTTCTTACTTTTCAATCTTTTGCTTATAACAAAATAATTCCTAAATATTTTAACAAATCTTATAACTAATATCAATGCTAAATACCCATAAACAATAAATCTACAATGAAAACTTCCATTCTCAATTTTAATTACAATCTTTTTATCTCAGAATTTGACAAATCCAATTTTCTCATTTTTCAATCTTTTGCTAATAACAAAATAATTCCAAAGTATTTTAACAATTTTTATAACTAATATTAAAACTAAATACCAGTAAACAATAAACCCACAAAAACAACTTCCATCCTCAATCCTAACCATCAGTCCCTCACTATCAAATCCGAACAGCTCCATTTCTCCTCCCCTAACCCCTCTAATTTTACAAAACAATGTCAGTGCATGGTACACTATTGATTATAGGCGATTGTGAACAGGCCATGTCAATGATAGGCGTCGTAGAAGAAAAAACATCGTCCTTGGCTAATGTTCCGGCAAATTGGCTTTGCGAACATAACCTCTGCTGCCTCTCGGGAGGAATCTACAAGTACGAATGGATTTTCTCGCGCCGATTTTTCCCGTAACTACCTCACGTCCCGGCGATACAGGTCCACGTGCCCCCATAAAGGCTCCATCGCTGTGACGGGAAATATTTGTAAGAGGTCGGGACTTATTTCCATCTTAGATTGTCCCAGAGACGAGTCCTCGATGCAGGGAGCAAAACAGGGATGGTTGTATGGTTGTTTTATGGGAAGTTACTAATTCCCATGGAGCTTCTATTTTAATATTAAATATTGGTTTTCTTGTTGGAAGTATTGTTGAATAAGTGGCTGCAACATAGAGATAAAGAAATTAGATGATAAATTTCAATATTATTAAAATTAAAATTTTAATGGGAAATTATTTCTCATGGAGTTTCTATTTTAATATTAAACATATTGGTTTTCTAACTGGAATTATTGTTAGTTGAATAAGTGACTGCAACATGAAGATAAAGAAATTAGATGACAAATTTTAGTATTGTTAAAACTAAAATTTTATTTATTAAAATTTCATGGGTATTAGTTCCCATGGAGTTTCTATTTTAATATTAAACATATTGGTTTTCTTACTGGAATTATTGATAGTTAAATAAGTGGCTGCAACATAAAGATAAATAAATTAAATAATCAATTTTAACATTATTAAGTTTGTTTTAATATTAATTATTAAAACTAAAATTTTCATTATTATTTTAATTTTATTTTAATATTAAATACACTGGTTTTCTTGCTGAAGTTATTATTCATTGAATAAGTGGCTGCAACATAAAGATAAAGAAATTAGATGATAAATTTTAACATTATTAAGTTTGTTTTAATATTAATTATACTGGCAGTTTTCTTACTGTGATTATTATTATTTAAATAACTGATGCAAAGTTGAGATAAACAAATTAGATGATACATTGTTTTTTAGTGGAAACAGAAACTAAAGAGAAATGAAAATTTAAATATTAATTTTGATTATATTTTTTAATTATTTGTAGTGTCTCTCAAACCTTTGTGTTTAACCTTAATCTTGAAATAAATATTAAAAATTAGAGATTTTTTAAATGGCAAATATGCCTGGTTGAATGAATGAAAATAAATGACTCACTCCGTATATATAAAAATTTAAAAACTCATTTTTTTTAATTTTTTCTTGCACCATTTTCATAATTAAGACACACTTATTATCTTTGATCACCTTCCAACAAGTCCTAACCCTATTTCCATTTGAATTTTTATTTCTAATTTAAAATTATTTTCTCAATTTAATCATCCCCTCTCAATTTAATCATCCTCTCTCAATTTAATGATCCTCTCTTAATTTAATCATCCTCCTCCAATTTAATCATTCAGACTATTCAGAATCATTCCTCTAACATTCTAATTACCAAACAATTCAAAAATTCAAATTCAAAATACCATAAAAAATAATATTAACTAAAACCCAGAAAAGTATCCTCCATCACCTCCAAAATCCATTAAAACCAACTAACTTCCACTCAGTATCGTCTCAAACAGACCTCCAAACGTTACTCGCCAGATGGCGTCCTTTGTGCGCAGCGAGGCTCCGCCGAAAAATCGGGTTTTCAACCTCGCGCAACTAAAGATACGAATGAATTGGATGCCGGCATAACGAGCACGGATTTAAACACAACTTTCAGTCATCTGCAACGGACTCGGCAAGCTGTGTATTTAAAGAAACATTTTAATTGCAGGGGGTAAGCCGCTTACTCTCCCCCCTCCCCCCTCCTCCCGTCATGCATTAATAAAATCGACCCTCCTGTTATGGGACGCGAACGAGCGGCTCGCATTGTATCAGCGAGAAAGTAATTCGACTTTTCGTTCGAACGGAGGAAAAGCCTCCGGACACAGGTTTTCCTCGGCTGCGCGAAAGGGCAACAATAGATGACTCAGTGCTTCGGACGGAGGGTATCGAAGGAATTCAAGGAGAAATTACAGCGGAATTTTCGTATTAAAGAAGACAGTTTTCTTTTGGCGCTTGGAGATTGGTTTTCATGTAGTTTGTTTTAGGATTTTTTATTGTTTTTATTTTATTGTTGGGTGATGATGATTTTTTATGGTTCAGACGAAGGGTATCGAGAAATTACAGTGGAATTTTAGTATTAAAGAAGATGGTTTTCGTTTGAGTATTGGAGATTGGTTTGGATGTTTGTTTTATGATTTTTTATTGTTTTGAGGGGTTAGGTAGTGATGATGATTTTTGATGGTTCAGACGGGGGATATCGAAGGAATTCAAAGAGAAATTACAGTGGAATTTTCGTATTAAAGAAGACGGTTTTCGTTTGGCGCTTGGAGATTGGTGTTGATGCTTGTGTTATAATTTTTTATTGTTTTGAGAGTTGGGGGGGGTGATTTTTTTAAGGGATTTTTGTTTATTGGGAATTGTTGTTTTGTTGGATTTTAATTTATTGGAAATTGTGGTTTAGTTGGATTTTTATTTATTGAAAATTATAGTATACTTGGATTGTAATTTATTGAAAGTTGAAGCTTAGTTAGATTGTAATTTATTGCAAATTGTAGTTTGGTTGGGAGATTTTAGTTTATTGAAAATTGTAATTTAGTTAGATTTTAATTTATTGAAAATTGTAGTTTAGTTAGATTGTAATTTATTGCAAATTGTAGTTTAGCTGGATTTTAATTTATTGCAAATTGTAGTTTAGTTAGACTTTAATTTATTGCAAATTATAATTTAGTTGAGAGATTTTAGTTCATTGAAAGTTATAGTTTAATTAGTTTATAATTTATTGAAAGTTGTAGTTTAGTTAGATTTTAATTAATTAAAAATCGAATATTAATATATATAAACTGAAGCAAAAATAAGCAACAAGGATATTAAATGTATGTCATGGGAAAATTATTTGGCTTGTGATGGTTTTAGTTGTCTTTTAGATAAATATGTAATACAGCTGTTTGTAATTAAATGTTTTATTTGTTACTAACTAATTAACATTTGATGTTTTTCAATGAAATATACATGTAGAAGTACCTCATTTGTAAAAGGGTGAATTTCAAGTGCAAAACTTGTATATTGGTGCTACAATTATTATTTCTTAATAACAATTAACAACAGTTATGACATTATTCCTGTTTTCTATAACAGGTTCACTCAGAACCAATATATAACAGTTCCGAACAGTTATTTCTGGAACCTATTCAACCCCTAGTTTTAAGAAGGAAATAAAAAGGGGTGACTTTATACTACTTGGCTGACCAAATGCGTTCTTATACTACTGAACAGTTCACAAACTGTTAAAATCATTTTTCCTGTGTACTCCTTTCATAGTAAATACTTAATTTTTACAACTAATCTTTAATATAATATAATAATAATACAATTGTTACTTTTATCGTTACTAGTGTCTCTTAATTCCCTCAGTGTCTTTTAACTGAATGAAATTCTGCAACTGATTAAGTATGCAAGTACTCAACTACCAATAGAAAATTAGTTTAACAGATGGTGAAACAGGTCTCGACGTTTCCAGTTGAGAACAAGACTGAATATTAAAATTCAGAAATCTACTAACTCAGTTAAGTAATTTATTCATCTACCTCAACTTATTCAGAAACTTAATGTAAACTTTCTACAGGTAAACAGGACAAATTCCCAATTCTGCGAATACTTTATAAATTTATAAAATCTGGTCTCCAATGGAAACATATAACTGATAAATATATCAAAATACTAAAAGACAAGAGCGTAAGCCACTAATTCCTCTCAACTCTCAACTTATTCAGAAACTTAACGCAAACTTTCAACAGGTAAACAGGACAAATTCCCAATTCTGCGAATACTTTATAAACATATAAAATCTAGTCTCCAATGGAAACATCATACAATAACTGATATATTAAAAAAAACTAAAAGACAAGAGCGTAAGTCACTAATTGTATCAGCGTAATACACAACAGAAAGGTACTCAGCACTTACACTACATACGATAAACAAATATCCACAATCATATGCTAGTTGCATAAACAAATGAAAACACTACACCATAAGATACATATTTCATACTCTAAAGACATGAAATTCCCTTAGGCAACTTCACATACATCAAGAACCAAACTACATGTGGTCATGCAGCAAACGTCACAATGGGAAACGTTGGACGAATAAAAATAGCAGGTGGCGCTGTAATTGGGCATGAAACAGCTGTATTTTCCATGGATAAGTCCGTAAAATAACTGGAGTGGAAGGAGGCTCGATCTCGCGGTACACAGGGATACCACAGGAGCACGCGGAGGATGCTTTATGGGGTCCCTCCTTCGAATTGATGGTATGCCTTGTTACCGGGAAGAACCGTGCTCCCCCGGGTAATATCGTATACAATTATGTCCACCGAAGGGACGGCATGCATTATGGATGCCGGTAAATCATGTCGCAGGCTTGGTTAACTCTGCAAATGATCTGGTGAATCACGGTGCTCGCTGACTCTCGCCGGATAACCTCGGATTTCAAAGGAGACTGGAGATTCGTGAGGAATAAACCAACTGTGAATGCTTCCGGACGTTACAATGTAATTATGTTCATTTAATTATTATAATTTACTGTAGAATAAAAATAAGCTTATTAGAATAAGCTTGGTTAACTCTGTAAATGATCTGGTGAGTCAGGGTAGTCGCTGACTCTTGCCAGATGACCTTTTCTGTCTTGGAGGTAACCTCGAATTTGAGGAGACTGATTTGTAGGGAATAAACCAAGTATGAGTTGTCTTGTACAATATAATTTATAACAGAGTAATATTACAATGGTAAAGTATAATTATAACTGTAAAAACGTATGAAAAATATATTAACCGTAGTTTGTGTGTTGAAATGTTGGGATGAAAGATGGTAGATACTAAGTTGTTGGAATAAGGTTGAATTATGGTAACCCCTTGCCTTGTGATTTATTTTTCATCTGTACAACTTTGTCAGTAATGATTTATTGGAAAAGAGAATTCGATGTGTCTACATCTATGTTTGCTCTATGATATAATTAATCATGGAAAAATATTTCATTTGAATTCAAAAGAATCGAGTAACATTTATCATATGTCTCATACGTTATTGTAAGGCAAGGGATTAATTAAGTTTTGGGGCAATGGAAACAGATGCGAGCAGTATACGAAGGAGTAATACTTAATATTCATAGAAGTCAGTACCCTTTTGAATTGTACTTACAAAACGAACGTCGACTAGTATTGACATAAGCATTTATTAATACTCAACGAATGTAATCTAAGTTAAGGCGATATATACATATACATAGGTCAATGAACGATGGACTGGAGAATGTTATTAGTAATATCATTAGACTGCGGTTCTCTCTGCGAATCAAAATGTCCAAGAACGTAACAAGAAAAGCAGAATTACATAAACGTCACAGAAACCACTGAACTGATTTTACATTTCTTCATGTTACATGCATTCTGTGCAACGCACTTCCAAATTCCCCACAGACGCACAAGAATCCGCAGTCTGCTTACGTTGCATGTGACGGTGCGAAGAACTGAAGCAGGAAACAAGTGCCGAATGAATGAGCCCCAGCGAAGCGGATGGAAAGTGAAGCAGTGTGTGTGAGATTAGAACGAGTGGCAGCGAGTTAATTGAAAAATCACATTGTAGCATGACATAGAGCACACTTTATTTCTTAGTTAGTGTTAGTAATTATTTAGCATTGACCGAAATCGAGTACATGTCATATATTCCTCTTCAATCGTAGCTCAATAATCATAATAGATTAATTTATTAATATAAGTGTAATTAATTGTAATGTATTGTCTGAAAGTATCACTGCGTCGCATCCACTGGTCGTCTCTTCGCTTCGACAATAACGAGAAGGTGAACGGAAACCGACGTCACAGAGAGAAGCCTTAAAAAAAAAAACTCAAGGTCGCAGCAACGGAGAAACCTGGCAGCCATGGTGTTCCTCGCGGATACGGGGCAATCTGGCGCTTACAAAATATAAGTAGACCGGACACGCGAGGAACAGACACGTGAACCGAGCAAATCTCCCCGTCCCGGACACGTGGAAACTAGGACAAGATTATATCATGCCGGCCAACGTATAAAGGCTACAACGTACAGGACAAACAACCTAGACGCCTGTAATCCAATTGTCCAGACCAAGGATGCTCAGTGACTTAACGGGGGACGAGGGAGTCGTCCGCTCGAGCCCCAAATAGTTAGATTACAATTAAAATGCGGAGAGCTTGTCACTTCGAACGGAACTCGAATGCACTAGCATCCTGCTGACAGGACACTTGTCTACGCTAAACTGGAAAACAAAAGGTCCTGATAAAAAATACTAAACACTAGAACTACCAACTTTTTTTTCAGTTATTGAGACAACTGATTCTCTGAGAAATTGATTTAGTCTCCAGAGAAATGTCAATACTGGTAGTTCCAGTGTTGATCTGACAGGTATAGGTTAGAAACGAACATTGGTGTAAGAAATGATTCGAATTGCGTGCCTGGTCGCTCGAAAGGAGGCAAGCCCTCCGCAGAACAATATTCAACATTTAACAATAGCCAACATTTATAGAGTAAGATACCGATTTAGTATTTTTATAGATCATTTCATTTCATCCACTTCTGTGTGTTTGTTTTTTTTTTAGCTTTTCTATCGTTTTTCCTTTCGTTCCACGATGTTCGCTAATTCATCCCCGTGTGCCAAGTGATCCTATAGTACTTCTCCCGTTCAGAATGCCGGCACAGTGTTCCTCAGTGACCAATGATATTGACTGCCCAACGGAAACATCTCCATTCTTATATTTATATTGCTATCGTTTTCACGTGGACGCAAATTACAGGACTCCTGTGTTCAGGGAGTCCCATTGAAACCAGGCGTGAGTATTATTCCAATAAAATCATTCCAACATAACTTCAGACTACTCTATGACACTTTCAGCGAGTCCCTTTCGTTCGATCTGTCATCTCCTGAAGCAGTCTTGACGAGAAACTACCAATGTCAGCTTGATGCTCCTGGTGCTCTTGTTACGTCTGAATGTTAACGCTAGAACTACCAGGGTCAAAATGACCAAAACTAATTTCTTTTAGAGTGACTGCAAACGTACAGATACTTAACCCCTTGCCTTGTAACGTGTCAGACTTGTAAAGATATTCAACACAATTCAAGAAACATAATTACTCTGTTCGTTCGAAATCAAAGTAAATATTATTCTTCTGCAATTATTTATTGTGTTTAAAAGGAATTTAAATTCAGCTTAATTAAAGCTCTTAAAGGAATTAAATTTCAGCTTGGGTATTACTTAATCAGCTTCTTTTATGATTTCTTTCTCAACTGTGATCGATACGAATACTTTGTCAGTAATAATTTATTGGAAAAAGAGGAAAATTCTATGTGTATTCTATATCTACGTTTTACAATATAATGATTAATAACAGAAGAATAACGTTTCATTTGAATTCAAGAGAATTTGAGTTATGTTTATGTTTGTTAAATCCTATTTAAAATATTCACCAGGAGTCTCACACGTTATTGTAAGACAAGGGGTTAAAGGTATACTTCAATCATTTTTCCTCAAGTCTGCTTCGGACAAGCTTTCTCCTGACTTCTGCTAGACAAAACTCTCGACTCCATATTCTTATTAATTGACAAACATTCTGGCAAACGGTCAAAAGAACGTAATACTAAATTGTTACTCCACTAACAACTATACTCTAATGTTCCCCTCTTTCCTCAACACTAGAACTACCAGATGAGTCAATATGACCCATCCCTCATTTATTCTTTCATAATAATTGAAAGCGTATAAATGCTTCTTCAAGAAACGATTAAAATAATTGATCTATTAATATACAATAAAATATAACTTAACCGACATCTTAATCAACTTCTATGCTTCCTATAAAAGAATGTTCAAAAATCAGTTCAACAGCTCAGTAGTTCTAGTGTTAGAAATTATGAAAACACTCGTATGACACCTAAACTCACTATAATCATCTTCCCCCGTGTACATGTCATTCCTTTGAGAATGAGAGGCTCCTTTGTCGCTTAACCCCTTGGCCTACAATATGTCAAACTCGCGGTGAAGATTTTGAATAGAATTTAACAAATATTTCTCATTACTTTCTGACGAAACATTAAAAATACTATTTGCAACTTATGTAAAGAAACATCTTGCATAAATTATAGTGCAGAGTTTTATTTCTGTTTCACGCGTTACTACCTTATTCAACATTTTATACTGAATTCTTCATTTTATAATTCTGCTGCGTTCAATCAAATGCAAAGTCGAGTACAAAGAGTTCTTCACTGTAATGCTCGAGTAGAATTCTTCTTTTTTCACTGAATCACAAACAAACCATTTACATTGACAAAAGGAACCGTAAGGCAAGGGGTTAATGACACCGAGCTCATTTCCCGTCTGCTTACAGGGAAAAGTTGGATGCTCACAAGTTGGAGAACACAAGAATTTCAAGCTTTCCAACAAGCTTTCCAAAGAAGCAACGCCGCTCGAAGCGTTAAGCGACTGATCGTTGGAAGAATATTCACATTTCTTGATCAATTGACATGCACCTACTCGTCAGTGACTGAACAACACTGTTCCGGCGATCACGACAACAGGCTTTAAACACCGTGATGTTAAAATTTAATATTGCACAACATCGATAACACTTCGAGTTTGTCTCAGGGAAAAGTTTGTGATCCACGATAATTACAATAGATGGAATTATCAATGTCTTTTTTCCTTGTATTCTTTGTTTTCCTCAGCCGCGGTGACCGAACGCTGATGATCTGGTGTATTTAGCCAATAATTTCAATAATTTATAATACTCTCCTGGTTAAAACAGCCAGGCGCAATTCTTGACAATTCCACAAGTCATTGGAGCAACGTTCCCGATTAAATTAACGTTAATTAATTAAAACTCGCCGCGTCAATATCCTGCGTCTCTGAAAATATATTATAATTCACCGATATACATCGTAGAGATCATAGTAATTAACTCAAAGAATACTAATTCTACTCCGTGTACATATTGTACACACATACACTACAACAGTGTATTGTATGTGTATATATATACATAAATATGTACAAGTGTATGCATACCAACTAATGTAACGTTAACGAGTAAAACTAGTTTAATATCGTTAGTGACCTTAATTAATAACTACGTCGATTAACCGCTAAGTCGCTATTCGTATATTTATAGGTTAACCGGAACGTTGCTAACAGCCGGGGAAATTGTCGAATACTATAATAATCCTTCGCGTGTTCACCGATCATGGAAAAATATGGAAATGTTAATAACAATGTAGCCATCAGCGTTGTCATCCGCAACGTATACATAAGTATACATATATATATATATATATATACATAAGTATATACATATACGTATATAACTAACATTATTATATTATTATGCTTAGCAAATATTTGTTGAAGATTTACCTAAAATCCATGTGGCAACAAATAACCAATTTCCTTAATTACTTTCATTTTTCTGGCGGTTGAACTCTCGTACAAAGTCAATGAGGGGGGGGGGGGGGGGGGATCTAAATTCTGAGACAAGGACACGCTATTTCATCGTGTGGAATGGAATGGAATCAGCAGAAAAAGCACTCGGAAGGAAACTTCGACTTAACTTGTACCGAGAGAAGTCGTATAATTAGACTAATTAATAATAAGCGAAGAGTCTATTAGTACTAACGTAACTGACGCGTCACACGACTCGAAGCGATCACAACAGAACAACTCGTCAACCGAACCGAACGATCCGCTAGAGTCACGGTGTCGCTGACCGTTGTCTCCATGACAACCAACAACACACAACTTCGAGGAAGAGAATTTGCCGCCATTGTGAGGATCGCATTAAACGCTAAGGTTCCGTTCGGTGTGAGCTAGTACGATTAATGGAAAAAAAGGACGAGCGCCGTCGCTTGTGTGAAACGACCTATGAACGAGGAACGAATACTGCGTTCACGCGTCGAGGACCAAACTCAGAATTGTACTCTACGATTCGGAGGATTCTCGTTTTCTCTTCTTTTCGTACATATACCAAGAAATAAGTGTAGAAAACATGTACAATGGAGATGGCCTCATGCAAACGATTTATCACGTGTTCAAGTGAGCAACGAATCTCTTAAGACAGGTTAGAAAACACTGATATACACCTTTAAAGGTGAGAAAACTAAAATTAAAGATTTTTGTCTAATGTAATATACGTTGACAATGATAGAAATTAATATGCTCGAGATGCATAAGAGTATTCGAAATGGTTTCTCGCTACTCGAATTTCAATGCAGTCTTGGCGGTCTGATATCTTTGTGCAATTGAACTTTGGTGATAAACTAACAAGGATGTTGTTATATTATATTCATGACTATGAGAGACGACGTCGAACGTGAAAAATGAGCCGCCTGTGACAGTGGACTGCCATCGTAGGTACTTTAAGTGTTTCGGAATCAGTGTGTCTCTTCGTCATATGTATGTATGTAACTTGTATCTCTGTGTTTTTTTTCCGTGTCCGCGCGCGCGCGAGGGTCCTTACGTCGATAAAAGACACTATAACATTATATATGTACATTAACATGCGTATACAGCTATTTTTGGGACAACAGAAGAAAATGAAACGAGAGACAGAGAAACTTTGAAATCCGTCGTTACGAACAAGCCTTGGGATCATAGAACGTAAGTGACAATAGAGAAGTCTCGAAGAGAGAGGAAGAGAGAGGGGGAGAGAGAGAGAGAGAGAGAGAGACAGAGAGAGAGAGAGAGAGTTAGGCTAATTGGAGAGTTAAGATAATTTCGTGGTAGACGCTGGTGAACGAATGCAGGGTCTTTGGTTTCAGGACGTAGTATGTTCTTTTAAGGTAATGGCACTACGACTTGCACGTAAGTTACTGGGAAGAAACCCGTGCGACCGTTCAGACTGCCCTCAAACCAGTTTTCGTCGATCTGTTGGATCAGGGTAATTATATCCTTCTCCTGGAAAAACACGTTTAATCATTCAGGACTGTTGTATACTCTAGATGTGACTACATATATAGAAATAAGAAAAATATGTATCGATAATGTTATTTAATACTTTGACTGTCAGCGTGATGACAAGCGTGATCTCTGTTAGACTCTGAATTTGAAAGGTTGTTGAACGATGTGTGACTTATGCGTCGGTTGATGTAAACTTCTTCAAACAACTCTATTGCATCACACATGATGAATGAGATTGAATACTGCTGGTATTGTGATAATAAACTTAACGTTATATGCTCTTTCAGCTTTCCAAATGAATTTATATTATCTTAAAACTGATTTAATTATTAATAACTATAATTACATTAAAAGTGAAATATAACAGTCAAAGTATTAGAGATAATCCTACAATTACAATAACCTTATCATTGATTGAACACATTATTATATTTACTTTGAACCCGAGTTCCCCAGAATTTTCTGGCTTGAAGTCGAATAAAGCTGTACAGCACGGTTGTCTTGTCATCGGAGTCCTTGCTGGCGACTTGCTTGGAGATGGCAAAGGAGAAGCTGAAAAATAGTTGAACGCGCATTGTTTTAAGAAGAAACAAAACATACGTATATACTAGAAAATATTATGCTCTCTGATAATCTGAAATATGTAATTATAATAACTAAACGTCTGCCTGTTGATTTCAGTTCTAGTCAAATAAGACTATTCAACGCATAAAATAAACTCTGTATATACTGAGGACTAAAATAAAGAGTAATCCTTGACTAAAAGTTACGTCTACAATCCATCGCCTGTAATGAAAACAAAGCGAAAAGAAAAATAATATCTGAATTACTAACAGAAAGAGAAGGGGTACAGTGGTTTAACGAACATACACACATTAATAGTAGCACATAAAGGGTGAGACATTAATTCTCTAGGCTTTTTGGTTGCAGTACATAAAAAGCGGAAAATGGAAGTCGATTAGTAACACAAGGAGAAAATAAGCCCATGCAAAATTTACCATTAGCAGATTGTGGCGGGTTTCCAGCCGGAAATAGCTCGAGCTGTGAGCGCTTCCCTTCCAAATGGACTGGAGACCCGGCTCGACTCGCCCCTAAATTACGTCAAAAGGACAGACATTCAAGTATGCGAGAGTATACACAGAGAACAGTTAGAGAATGTGTAATAGAAGTGTTGGTAAATGGTATACAGAATGTTGTAGTGGAATATAACATCTCAAATTGCAACCTTTCTCAGATATTATGAAAGAAAGTACATGGAAATTTGAAAAGTCATTTTTAACCACCTTTCACTTGGACAAATAATAACTAATAAGATTCTCTAACAATTGTATTAGAGAATTTATGAACATATTATTATATGTGTTTATCTTGAATTTATTTCATGGTTCGACTAAAAGAATACACATACTTCAGTTGTTCGTCAGCGAACTACAATCTTCCTTGCCAGATAAGTTGTTACTGCTAAAAATATCTGTTTAATATTAAATATATGGCAAAGAACCTTGTTTACGTATTACAGAATATATTTTAAAACTGACAAGTGGTAAAAATGATTTCCTCAATTTCCTGAAGTTCTTCGTTGCTTAGTACTCTAACCTATAATTCCATTGCAGAGAATACTGCCCATGTTATTTCACATGATGTGCATCTAAGATTTTCTCTCGAGTGCTAAGATACAATGAAACTCAATGATTGTTAGAGAACAAAAATAAGTAACAGGAGAATCCAACAAGTAGAAGATACGACAATGTACATGGCCAGAGAGTATAGTTAAGGGACATGTAGAATTGTTGCATGACAGAGGAGGTAAGAACAAACAGCCAGTTCACCCGCAAATATCATCATCTCTGTATGTGTAAGTGTAAAATGTGTTTTACCGTGAAGAGAGAAGTTCCCACCGTTCATAGCATCCGATGTGGGTAATGCATCAACATGTAGATCAGCCAACGTCTTAGGCACAAACTCCATTTTTGGCTTGTTCGCTGCTTCGTCTTTCCTATAATTTAGAAATAAATCAATGTATCAAGAATGCGAATGGATTTCAGAGGCTCGAAAGAGTACGTACTTCTCCAGAAGCGTCTCTGTTAATGCTTTCAAGATCTCAGTACACTGTTGATGGTAATCCAAGAGAGCTTCGCTAAACGTTGCCAACTGTGCCACTTGCTCTACCTAAATAATAATACAGCGTATGATAAAAAAGAATTATCTAATATTCCACTCGAACAGTCTTGAAGAATCATTGATGCACTGCGAACAACTCACATCGTTCTCCAACAAATTGAACATTCCCATCTGTGCCAGATGGAGGCTCTCCGCAAACTTTTCTTCAGCCTGACGTATCTCGTCGTCTGAAACGTGAGAACCTGCTCGCAAAATTTGCGCCAGCAAAGATATTAAAAATTGCACTACTGGGTTGCTTCATTGCCTAGGATAGATACACAAGATATACTGGGGAGAGAAAGAACGGGAAAGCGAGACATATAACTCTAGCAAAAGTAAACCGAACTCCAAGTGACGTCCAGGTGCTTTGATCGCGTACGTCTTTTCCTTCCTAGTACAAGCAAATACTGAAATCCCTTAGAAGAAATTTATCAAATGGTACAATCAGCATTCAGTGCACTCGCAAATACTTGAGTATTATGTGTGTACTCGAGCAAGTATACCTATCATTTTATAGGTTAGGCACTTCAAATTCACCCTTTTGCAAATTAAATTCATCTTTTTGTATGTTGAATTCACCCTTTTGCAAATCTAGCACTTCTATGTGTATATTTTACTGGAAAAGTATCAAATGTTAGTAAGAAATCAAGAATTAAAGAAGTGTGTGTTAACGTTTAATATTTATATTACTTATATTATTTCAGGGAAACTCAAACGTTTAATATTTGTACTATTTACTTTGAATCTCTTAATTACGTAATACGTATTAACTGTAATGAATTGGCAATTCGTTTGAAATGAATACGTAACACCCCTCTCCAACACAATTCTTGATTGCTCGCTAACTACTCTGACATTTCCTCCAACAAAGTACATAAAATTCCCAGATTCCCAAAAGTTTGAATTCCATCCACAAAAGCCTGAACGTAACTCACAAAGCCTACATGGAATTCCCCGAAAGAAAGTTACACGTGACTCGAACATCTCTAATCTGCCATACGCCTACGTACAGGTGTAACATACAGAAAGGCAATCGAAAGATCCGTGTCAAAGCCCGAGACTCTACAAGACTGGACTCAAGTTAGATTCTAAATAGATCTCTTTTGTATCACATACCGGTATATGGCGATGAAGTCCTTACCGGACTTCCACAATGTGGACTGCCGGATCTTTTCCCGGCTGCTAGTGATCAAGGAAGCGTTCAAAGAAAGAAACAATCAAAGTTGCTCCGGTGTGTATAATAAATAAAAGAAAAGAGGGTGCCGAAACCGCCTAAACGTCATCATCGTCATCGTCAGTCGTTAGACTGAGGTAAGAACGACCAACAATTATAAATCAGAACGTGCACATGCGGTAGTACATGCGAGTGCGGTGTATGTACAGTGAAAATCTGCCTTAAGCTAGATATTTCTATTCAAATTTCTTATTCATTGTCACATACAGAGTAGAAATTACAAAGCATTACAGTCGAGTATCTCCAAAAATATTGACACTCAAAAATGTTTCAGAAAGTTCAATACCGAGGACATCACCATTATTCTTCCTGGACGCTCCAAGGTGAAGCGAAGGTCAACTTTCCTTCAAAAGGAATTGAAACTGAAATTGAACGACCTTGAGTCATTCGTTGAATTCGTTGAAACGCATTTGATGGATAAGCAAACGTGTTTCATTTGAAAGAATGTTGACCTTCACCTGACCTTGGAGTGTCCAGGAAGAATAAATGATGTCCTTTGTATTGAACAACTTTCTGAAACATTTCTGCATATTTTCAGAGATACTCGACTGTAACTTATAATTTCTGCCCTGTATATACATCAATGTCTAGTGACTCGAGAGCGTTTAAAGGGCATCGTTTGGAACGTTTGAGATTTGATTCGACGTTTGTCCCCTGTGTCCAGTAAACAAACTGGAAGAACGCACAGCTAATCGCGCAGCCAGCTGCACCGCCGTTCACCGGGGCGGTGTGGGTTTCATCGTTTATTGGAAAATGCGAATTATAATTGCAAACGCGTCGAGAGAGTTTGTCGTGTCGCGAGGCCGCGCGCGCGCTGCTGCTTAAATAAATCAATAACGAGACGGGGAGATAAAGTGAGCACGCGGCGGCGAGTGTACCTTTCGCTTGGCGTCTTCGCTTGCAATCGAAGTCGAGCCTTCGGCCCTGAAGCTTTTTCCGGTGGTGCTGGAACAGAGAGAGAGATATGTTAAACAATGTTTTCCAATGACTTTTAACCCCTTGTCCTATAACAACAGTGGTGAAGATTTTTAACAGAATTCAACAAATATATATGTTACTCGGTTCATTCTGGTTCAGAGTGAACATTATTCCTTTGTAATCAATTGTTGTACTTAGGTTACGTAGGCTATATAACCTATATACTTAGACTATATAGTTATATACTTAGATTATATAGGTTATATAGTTATATAAGCATGACATGCTTAGAATTAGTAATCATTCAACAAAAGTAATTCAACAAATATATATGTTGCTCAGTTCATTCTAGTTCAAAGTCAACATTATTCCTGTGTAATCAATTGTTATACTTAGGTTATGTATGCTATATAACCTATATACTTAGGTTATGTAGGCTATATAACCTATATACTTATATATACTTAGGTTATATAGGTTATATAGTTATATAGGCATGACATATGCTTAGAATTATTCTCCTTAAATATAACAATTGATTACTAATTCTAAGAATTATTCTCTTTAAGTATAACAATTGATTACTAATTCTAAGAATTATTCTCTTTAAGTATAACAATTGATTACTAATTCTAAGCATATATCATGCCTATATTTTCTTTTCTCTAATAAATTGTTAATGACAAAGTAGCCGTATCGATCAGAATTGAGAAAGAAATCATAGGCCAAGGGGGGTTAATGACCATGGAACTCACCATCACTTCCTTCAGATCTTTGGTCTGCAAATGGTGCAGGGGCTCCAGGAAGTTCTGCTTGATGTTGTCGTCCAGAGAATATTTCACATCAGCCATCTGCTTCATCGCCTCACCCATTTCGATGAGAGCCTGAGCTGGGAATTAGAAAAGATGGATGAATGGTCTTGCACTGGAGTACGTACTTAGGTGACTAATTGCTGGGAGGACTTCTGGCGAAGTTTCTTGGGGGTTGAATGAAGAGTGTGAGTTTCTGTGGGATGGAGTGTGGTTGGAATGCTGTGTTTAGATTGTTCTGATGATTTGCTGGGTATTGGAGGTTGCTTGGGGTTCGGAGACTTTTAAGTGGCAGACAGGAATGGTGTGGAGATAAATAGACTGGTTTCTTAATTGGGGGATTGGTAGATTGTGTTTAGAATGTTTTGTAATGTTTACCTCATCATTGAGATGATTTGTTAAATATTGAAGGTTATTTAAAGATTGGATGTAATGGCAGACTTTTAAGAACAATGTAGAAATAAGTAATCTACTGTTTTCTTAATCAGACAATTGACACATAATTTTTAAAATATTGTTCTCCATGACAAATGATAAAAAGTGTTCCCAATTTCAAACTACAACAATTAAACTCATCTTTCCCTTCTCAAGCATCAACCTAACCTTTCCCACATCTTAAAAAGTCCACTTCAAACAAAACTATTCAATTTTATATTCCCATTATCTTATAAACATATGCTCCCCAAAAAACAAGTTACAACCCATATTTCCAATAACACCCAAAACACAAACACATACAGTAACTATATCTACCATCGAAGAACAATCCCTCAACTACTTTCAATATACATAACTCTATTATTTAAAATAAATACTTGAAATCAGATGTTTTAGTTATATAATATTGAAACTTCAATTATGGCTCTCTAAATTGATGGCGTACCAAAAATACTATCTTCTCCGAGCTTCTTGCCATAGGTGAGCATGCAGTCGCCGAGCACGCCTTCAGGCTGAGGGTAAGTAGAAGCCTTCGCTTGACCGCTGAGCTTGCTGATGCCCTTGACCGCCGCCATCTTCGCCCTCGCCGTCGGGTTCGGCTGTAGGAACTCCTTCGTCTTGAGCTGCAGCTCCTCCACCAGCTCGCACGTGACGTCGGTTTTCTATGAACAAATCCATGCCATTTGTCGCTCGAACCTCTCACTAGATTATCAAGCTAGCAAAGAGTTCCCCGCCTGGACGGGATCGATCCAAGGTTACACGCAAAGCGCCAGAATGTATGAAACCTTAAAAATGTAGAAACTCGTGCTCACCCTCTCCATGTCCATGAAGTCCACGTCCAGCTTGGTGCCCTCCGCGCCGCCCATCTTCTCCGTCATGTACTTTGGAAACACAGTTCAATTAGTGGTTGAAACTATTAGGTACGTTGAGGTGGTTCTTACGGTGTATATAAGGTATCTGAACATGGAAAGTGAGAATCGGTGAGGGTAGGTTTAGGAAATGAAGATTGGGAAATTGTGTTTTGGAGTTGGAAGTTGTAGAATATATTTGAATGTTGTTAGGAGGGCTTTCTAATCTGGAACAGATGAAGGGATGAGTGAATACTTGAATAAATAAAGAGAATATTGTTTGTTTCACTAGAATTTGGGGAATATTGAAAACTGAGTTGATTAGGTCTTGGGTTGATGAACAGAATATTATTTATTCTGTTAAAATTGAGAATAATCAGAGAATATTGAAATTTCAGTTGGTTGGGTCTTAGTTGACTAAATAGATTATTTATTCCATTAAAATTGACAAAAATCAGAAAATATGAAAAATTGAGTTGGCTGGGTCTTAGTTAGCTAAACAGAATATTATTTTTTCCATTAAAATTAAGAAAAGTCAAAGAATATAGAAAATTGAGTTGGTTAGTCAAAAAGGATATTATTTACTCCATTAAAATTAGGAAAAATCAGGAAATATCCAAAAATGTTTAGCTAAAAAGATTATTTATTTCTATAACACTCCCAAAAATCTAAAAACATCCAAAAATGGACTTAGCTAAACAGAATATTATTTATTTCATTAAAATTGATAAAAATCAGAGAACATGAAAAGTCAACTTGGTAAGGTCTTAGCCAAGAAGATATAATAGAAAGAAGTTTGAAAGGGTGAAAACCGTCGGTGACAGAAGGGATAGGCAGTGCGGATCAATAATATCCGTAGTCAATTGATCTAAAGCGATGTGCTTTTGAAATTTTGCCAACCGAGGCAAGAAACGTCTAACGACATTCAATGACAACTTTTCGCCCCACAATCATAACAACAGATGAAACTCGGAACGAGGTTAGACGAGAGTTCTGATTACTTGCAGAGAAAGTTTTATTCCCCAATGACACTACAGGATAATAACTCCTCGTTATCACTCGTAATATCACGCTCGCCGAGCGCGAGACAACTCTGATTATTTACATCGTTACACGAAATTGCATTTCCAAGAGATTTACAATTTACATTCAAGTCTGATACCCAGTTTCCACATTTCAAAATCGAAAGAAGTCACTTGCTACAATATTTTCAATTACAAATAACAACTTTGATTTTTAAGTTACAAAACTTGTTAACTAAAATTATACATCCCTGTGCATCAGCTAAAATCACATAGTCAACTGGTACCACGCGTTGCAGCTAAGTTGGCACTTTCGTGCCAATGGTCAGATTAAAAGACGGCTGATTAGCTAATTCGCTGATGATCTACTATTCGTTCCTATAATTTCACAAGTGCCAGGTTCCATGCAACGGACTGTAAGTGGCAGCCTCGATTAGGTAGATAAAGTGTTAATTAACTCTCATTCACGACGCATTATCTCCGCATGATAGCGGCGAGCGTTGACGCCCGAGCAGAAGTTTGCGAGTCAAAAGAACAATGCAGGGAGGCTCCCTAAAATTCCAGCGAAATCCGTTCGGCTAACTTCTATAGCACCAGCTGCCCTTCCCCCACGACTCGCTGTTCAGAGCTCGGTGTAACGTGATCCTGGCGGACAGAAACAGAAGATGAACACAATGAGCAGAAGCGGTATGACGCAGGCCGTCGGGCATCGAGGGTCGAACCGCTCAACTTCAAAGCGACGCCGCACGCGTCGAACGTAAACACGCTGTGGAGGACATTTCAGTTGGAAGAATTTTGATCTTACATTCTCGATCGTGGCACCGACGGATTGCTGGGATTCTTCTGATTAAAATGAGCCCAAACACGATGGGAATCTGACTAACTTTTCGACTTCATGAAAACGAGCCTTTAACTTCGTTAATTACATCAAATCACTAAAAGTAGTCCGATTCCTATCGTGTTTGTACTCATTTTACTCGGCGTAATCTCAGCAATCCATTGACACTACATTCAACAAGATAAAATTTACTGCAACTGAGATTTTCTTCGCTGCACGTGTGTCTATCCCGCTTCCGCTCACTGTATCGATTCTCTGCCGTCGCCAGACCGTGCTCCGAGTCAATTCCTAAAAGCCATCTCCCAATTTTCCCTGCTCGGCTAAATTCCACCGACTCGAAATTGTGAAATTTAAGCGAGCAGCGCTATATCGTTCAAGTCGCATTACCGCGAATGTTGGCGCCCGCGTAGGACGTCGCGAACCGAAAGAACAATATGTCGCGCAGCTCGGCCGGCGGATTCGTAAAACCGAAGCAACACGATTATTCGACGAAGCTCCCGTTGCGACCGTGACCCATATTTAACGTTGACTCGCCTGTACGATACTACACGCAGGAGCATAGATAACGTACCATCGCCAATTAAACGTGTCCTAGAGTAAATCTGACCTACATCCGGCTGGATACAATGTCACGTACCGCGTTCGACTCGAATTTATGCGCGTTTATGCATTCCGGTAAAATGGCTCGCGCGTTTTCTGCGGCCACGACGTCCTGAATATCAGCGGCACCGATCGCGAATTAATCGTCCAGCGGAGATAAAGAGGTTATGTTCGCTTGGAGGAGTAAAAACAAATGGCGCTGAAGTGATTCACTGCAAGAGATCTGATGTTTAGGACAGAGTTAGAGTGATGTACCTGTAGAGTGTTGATGATTTTAGAAAGATATTGATAGTCAATAATAGAACTGATGAGTGGTTGATATGTAATTATGTAATTATTGTGAAAATGGTAATAATGGAATATTTCCAGTTTTTTGATAGTGGAGCTATTTTTTTAATTGTTTCAAATGTTTAATGGTTTTGTATATCAATTATTGATAAATAAAGAGATTTGTTTGATGATGAGACATGAGATATTTATAGTTGACAATAAAATTGATGAGTGGTTGATATGTAATTATGTAATTATTGTGAAAATGGTAATAATGGAGTATTTCTAGTTTTTTTAAAGTAGTGGAGCTATTTTTGGAATCATTTTAAATGTTTAGTGATAGTTTCAGTGTTAACAAAACTGTTAATTAATCAATGGAGATTTAAATGATGTGAAGAAATTTACTTTGAAGAGGAATGAAATTAATGAACCAGTTTGTAGGAGAAACATCACATAATGACCTATACTACTTGCTTCTATGAGAACATTTCATGTACTGAATGATACATCAACACTGGAACTACCAAGTGATCAAAATTACCAATTCCTAATTGTTTCTTTTATCTTAAAATAATTTCAAGAATTATTATTTAGTACTTAATATAAATTTTATAATTTAAACACTTAAATTATGATTCAGTGCTTAAAATATAAACCAATTGAAATCTTAATAAATTCATGTTTAAAGCTTTCACAAAGGAATTTTTAAGATACTGTTTAAGTTTAGTTCCAGTGTTAAAAAGTACACTTATCAATTAGAATAAATAACCTGAATGAAGTCCCTACTTCCAAACAACTTTAAACTTTTAAATGAAGGAACTACAATTACATCCATATAACACTAAACTACCAAACAATTAAAATAATATTCTCACAACATTTAAAAAACTCAAAAAACTATATTCCTCAAAATTGAAGCTCACACTGATACATCCATACAAACACACAAATCTGCTTTGCTATCAGTTCCAATGATTCCAAAATAAAAATCTGACAGATCATCTTCACCAGTACAATTCCCAGTGTTAAAAACTATAAAAAGAATCCTATTCTAAACCCCAAGTACTCAATATACGTAACAAACCTCCACAAAAATTTAAAGCTCGCACCGATACATCCATACAAACACCCAAATCTGCTTCGCTATCAATTCCAAAATAAAAATCTGACAGATCATCTTCGCCAGTACAATTCCCAGTGTTAAACAATATAAAAATCCTATTCTAACCCCTGTCAGAAATAAAATAGTTCCTAATAGAAGACCTATACGCAGACTTAACGTTATAAAATAAATCCCACATTAAAGCTGTCCACTGACCAAGTGTTGGCCTATTTATAGAAAAAGGTTTAAACTCCTGGGCAAAGTGACTCCGTAACAAAGGTGCCCTCCTCCTCTTTAACGACTCAAGACTGGAGCAACATCAGCCAGGAATAAATCCTCGAATCTGAATATAAATTTTTCATGAATAAGACATTGCCTCGCGATAATCGGTGAAACACTCGACACTGGGAGTATCTATCCATTATTTATCAGGGCGGTTCTCCATGGGACGGTTATTCAAAATATTTGCATTCTCTATGGGGAGGCATCGTGAGCAATTATGTTATTCCCAGTGGGAAGACGTTGTAATTCTGCGACTGAAGGATCTGCGACTGTGGCAGGACACGTATCCCGGTTGGGATTTAATAAGTGTCGGTCTAGATAAGGATTAATTGTTCCACTCAAGGCGTATTGAGGCAAACGAGACCTCTGCGCTTGGGTCAGATATGCTGTGTACTGCTGGAACGTTGGCCGGCACGGAATCTGGATTATTAGTGGCCTGTCGTTCATTGGGATTCAACGGTGTGCATGAGTAACTAATGTTTTTGGGCTCTGGTAGCTGGCATTGAAGCGTAGGGGATGGAGCTTTTTTGTGACTGGATGTATCACATGTGAGATGACGAGTTTGTGAAGATGTTTTGGGAGATATAAATGTTCTAAGTTTGTGAAGATGTACTGTTTTGAGAGATGTAAATGTCCTAATTTTGTGAAGATATATTGTTTTGTAAGATATAAATGTTCTGAGTTTGTGGAGATAATTGTGATTAGATATATTAGCTTGTGACATGTGAAATTTCTAATTTTGTGAGGTATAAATGTCTAAGTTTGTGAAGATGTATTGTTTTGAGAGATATAAATGTTCTGAGTTTCTGAAAATATATTGCTTTGTGTGATATAAATGTTCTGAGTTTGTAAAGATAATTGTGATTGAATATATTAGCTTGTGACATGTGAAATGTCTAATTTTGTGAGGTATAAATATCTAAGTTTGTGAAGATGTATTGTTTTGTGAGATATAAATGGCCTGATTTTGTGGAGATGTATTATTTTGAGAGATATAAATGTCTTAAGTTTGTGGAGATAATTGTGATTGAATATACTACCTTGTGACATCTGAAATGTCTAATTTTGTGAGATATAAATGTCTGAGTTTATGAAGACACAACCTAATTATTTAATTATATTTTTTAAAATAAATTTCCCTGAAGTCGATATGAAAATTGTACATGAAACACGGTTCGAAGCCTCTCTGGTGCAGTTTAAAATGCATCCCTGTCACTTGTTACCGCATTACGATCAATTTGTACCGAGTTCGATAATTACATAAGATGCGACTCTGTTGAATGTGCGATAAATACCGATGTTGCTGAATATTTCGTTTCTGAGCGTTGTACGAGTTCAAGATATTTTCTTTACATAGATGATTGTTTTAATGAAGCATTAATTGCTCAATTATCTATAAAAATAGAAGCTCCACCCAAACATTTGCAGTTCATCAATGAAGTATAAGTAATATTCTAACTTCCATATTAATTCAACACCACCAATTCTCACTAAACAATGCCTCAATTATCCATAAAAATATAAACTCCTAAACATTTGCAGTTGATCAATGAACCATAAAGGAAACGTGTCCAACAAAAATTCTACCATATTAATTCAACACCAACTATTAAACAATCTACACCCCATATGTCACTAAAAATTTCTGAATTCTCTATAAAAATATAAACTCCACCTCATTATATATAGTTCATCAACGAAGACACATGTCCAACAAAAATTCTAACTTCCATATTAACTAAACGCCAACTATTAGACAGTTTACACCCCATATCTCACTTATGTCACTAAAAACTCAATTCTCTATAAAAGTATAAACTCCACCTTACCATTTACAGTTGATCAATGAAGACACATGTCCAACAGAAATTCTAACTACCATATTAATTCAACACCACCCATAGTTCTCCCATTAAACACTCTATGCTTCATCCCTCATTTATATCACAAAAAACTCCTCAATTACCCTTAAAAATATAAACTCCACCTTACTATATACAGTTCATCAACAAAGACATATATTCGTCAGAAATTCTAACTACCATATTAACTCAACGCTAACTATTAAACAGTCTACACCTGATACTCCACTTATCTCATTAAAAACTCCTCAATTCTCTATAAAAATAGAAACTCCACCCAAACATTTGCAGCTGATAAATTAAGACACATGTCCATCAAAAATTAACTACCACATTAACTCAACGCCACTATTAAACAGTCTACACCCCATACGCCACTTACACAAAAAACTCCTCAATTATCCATAAAAATAAAAACTCCACCCAAACATTTGCCTATCACTGATACCCTAATTACCCCAGAAAAAAACTGCTTGTTATAAACTCCCCATCAGCCCACACTCACAGCCATTCACCATTCGCTCTTGATCCCTTGTTCGTTCACAGATTTGCTCACCTGGTTAGCCTTGTTAATCTGTTTCTTCAACCCCGCGAACGCCATGGTGGACCGCTTCTGCCCTTATTTACAGCCCAGCGAAGATCTGCAACAGAGTTGTTCGCAGGTTGGCAAAGAGATTCCGGAAAACAAAGGGAAGGGTTGAAATTTATGACTGGCCGGTTGGCTGCACGCCAGATCCGCTCGTCCACGGACGGATGATTTTCAATGTTATTGATCGACCACGTTCCCCAGCATCATGACTTACTTATAACGTAATAATCACCGCCACGGGTAATCCTCTCGAATATCACGCGTGCACGAATCAAGCCGACTTCTACGCCGGGGAACGAACAAGTCCGACGGAGCCAATGGCTCGCCGCGATTGCATCACACGGGGACCGCGACGGCACGGTTATTATCATTTTACACGACACCAAAAATATAAATTGTCCACTGAAGAATTCTCTGTTAACACTGGAACTAGTAAAATTGATTGTTGTAGTTTTTAATAGCCTGCTAATAGAAGAATTAACTTCTCTGTTAACAGTAGAATTAGCAGTAAAATTCATTCTTCTGTATTTTCTTATAGTTTGCTAATAGAAGAATTAACTTTCTTGTTAACACTAAACCTAGCAATAAAATTGATTATATTTTCTTATAGTTTGCTAATAAAAAAATTAACTTCCCTGTTAATACCAGAATTAGTCAAATTGATTGTAATTTCTTATAGTTTGCTAACAGAAGGATTAATCTGCCTCTTAACACTAGAACTAGTAAAATTGATTGTTATATTTTCTTATTAACTAGAACTACCAGAGAGGTCAAAATAACCCTGATTACTTCAATAATTATAAAAAACATAACAGATCATTCTTTGAGAAGTTAGTATAGAGATTGATTCAGCAATAGGCAAACTGAATTGTAAATCAATAGAATTCTCAATAATACTGTTGGACTTTCCATGAAAAAATTTCAAAGTCAGTTTGACTGGTAGGTTGTAGTGTTAAATTGATGAAAATACATTTACTGAACTTTCAATGTCCTTAGATTCTAATTTGTATTTATCTAAATCAATGTATTAAATAATCTCTCAGGAAATCCTCTGTCTTTAGATAAAAATATATTTACTCAACTTTCAATATCCTTATATTTTTATCTAAAGGCCCAGATTTCTTCAGAGATTATGCAATACATTGATTTAGATAAATACAAATTAGAATCTATTTACTGAGCTTCCAATTATTAGAATTTAGCTTCCAAAAATTAGAATCTAAGGACATTGGAAGCTCAGTAAATAGATTCTAATTTGTATTCATCTAAATCCATTTACTAAAAAATCTCTCAGAAAATCCTCTATCTTTAATTTTAGATAAAAATACATTTACTGAGCTTTCAATATTATATTTTTATCTAAAGGCACAGATTTCTTCAGAGATTATGCAATACAAATTAGAATCTATTTACTGAGCTTCCAATGCCCTCAAATTCTAATTTATATTTATCTAAATCAATGAATCCTTTTTCCCAAAACTGTGAAGATGACTACTTTTGACTCATCTGAATCCCAGTGTTAACAAGTTCAGAACGCCGACGGTAGCGTTGTCGCACGAGTAAGGGCAAAAGTTGCACGTAAAAAAAGGATTCACCTATAATCTTTCTACCAGTACGTTCCGCTAGCTTTAGCTCCCTTAGAGTATAAAGAATGGAGGAGCCGAGGCATGGAGTTGCTGGAAATGTGTGTGCCGCATCAGGAGCAAGGACGAATGAGGAAAGAGCTTCAGGGACCGGTGCCAGAATCAAGGTTCCAGAGAGGCAGAGGTTGGCATGAGTATAGGTTAGGATCTTCAATATCCAACTGAAACGAAGATTGCAAAATGTATGGAAGCTTCTGAGATTTTGCTAAATTAGAGATGGTTACCTTAATTAGGTTAATTGACATTTTTGATTTTTTTAGGTATTCAGTACACTATTTCTAGAATTATTTTGGATGATTGAAGCTGTTAAGTTTGACAAATGTTTTAATATGAAATTCTTGTAAGAATTGTGGCCTTGGTTTCTCTAGACGTTCATTGTATTCATCAAGATTCAATGATTTAAAGATATTAGTTAGTAGTTTTAGTGTTAAACCATTTTAATATTTCTTTGAGAACTGAATTATTGAGACAAACTGAAGTTTGACAAATATATTCATATGAAATCCTTGAAAGAATTGTGGCAATATTCTTGGTTTCTCTAGACGTTCATTGTATTCATGAAGATTCAATGATTTCAAGATGTTGACTGGTTCTAGTGTTAAACCTTCTTAATATTTCTTTGTGAACTGAATTATTGAGACTGCAGTTAGCTTGCACTTTAGGTTACTGAATCATTAACACTACTTCTTGAACCTTCCTAAATTTCCTTGTAAAAGCTGAATGTTAGACACTACTAAATCATTCCTTAATCATTAACACTATACTGAGCTTAAATTTCTCTGTAAAAGCTGAATTCAGACAGCTGAATAGATACTAATAAATCATTCCTTAATCATTAACGCTACTGAGCTCTTGAACCATCCTAAATTTCTCTGTAAAAGCTGAATGTTAGACACTAAATCATTCCTTAATCATTAACACTACTGAGCTCTTGAACCTTCCTAAATTTTCTTGTAAAAGCTGAATGTTAGATACTAAATCATTCCTTAATCATTAACACTAGAACCACCGAATACCAAAACTAAAAAATTCTAGAATTTCCTTCAGATTACACTATCCAAATGTAATTCCCAAGATCATTCCTTAATCATTAACACTAGAACCACCGAGCAAATACTACAAAACCAAAAAATTTATAGCAATAAATTTCCTTCAGATTACACAATCCAAATGTAATTCCCAAGATCATTCCAAAGACTCTTCCACTGCCAAACAACAGCAACCTATTCACATAGTTTCCACAAAATGTCGACAGATTGCGGAACTTCGTTAACCTCTGCGCCAAATTCACAAAGTGAACTACCTCTTACATACCGAACAGTACCTCAACAAGCCCTGAACATTCTACAAAAATATCCAAGTCTATCAAGTAACTCAGAACAAGTCAAAGTACAGTGGACGAGACTCGACCTCAAAGGACATAGCGACTTCACCTTGAAACGTCCAGGCCAGAGAGGCGAAGATCCGATTGGAACTAGGCGTCGCGAGAATTGTGTAACGGATTCTGTCGATAGCTCGGTGTCAAGGCAGAAGTGGAACAAGCGAGTCCGTTCGCCGTCGATAAACCTCACCTCGTGCGCCTCGAATGCAGGACTCCCGCGACACCCTCGGACGCCGACGATCCGGTCTTCGGAGCGTGCCGATAATATATGCTCGCCGAGGAGGAATACAACCGATCAGAGTGCTCGCTGAAACACTGGGCCGTCTACAGAGCCGCGTGGACCACGAGCACCACGGACACCACCGACTCGCACGTAGTCGGCTTTGCACACTGCGCTTCTTCCTCGAGGGGTAGTTTTCTAGTCGACGATCGATACCCGGCTACGAGTCAGCCTTCCCCTCCCTCCCTGAGCCAGCTTCTCCCTCCAGCGCTCTGCCTCTATCGCGCATACTCTCTCCATGGAGCTCTTCCTCTCTTCTCTCTCCTCTCTTCTTTTTCGCGTGCTCGTTACTTCAAAGAAGCCAATGTTGAGAGTTTAGAGCGGAATTAGAGGGTTAAAATTTGTCTGTATGAAACCTTGCAGGTTGGATGGAGATGAGGATCCTTGCTTCTTTCCTTTCTTAGCTGAAGAAGAGTTTAGAGGATTAGACATTTGGTTTTCTATGAAATTTTGCAGGTTGTGTGGAGATGAGGATCCTTGCTTCTTTCCTTTCTTAGCTGAAGAGAGTTTAGAGGGTTAGACATTTGGTTTTCTATGAAACCTTGCAGGTTGTGTGGAGGTGAGGATCCTCTTGCTCTTCGTTGAGTACTTGTTACTTCAGAGAAGCTGAGGTGGTTACGAAAAGAGTTAGAAATTTGGTTTCCTATGAAAACCTGCGGGTGTGGATGAGGCGAGGATTCTCTGGCTCTTTCTGTTTCTTTCTGACGCTCCTTCCTTGGGTATTCATTACTTTAGAGGAGCTGATGTGGTTAAGAAGAGTTAGAAATCTGTTTTTCAATAAAAACTTGCAGGTGTGGATGAGGCGAGGATCCTCTGGCTCCTACTCTTTCTCACTTTCCTTTCTTTCTAATGCTCCTTCTTCCTTGCGTACTCATTACTTCAGAGAAGCTGATGTGGTTAAGAAGAGAGTTAGAGTTTAGAAGGTTAGAAATTTGTTTTTCCTCTTGCTCTTCCTATATCTTTCTGATGCTTGTTCTTGCTTGCATACTCATTACTTCAGAGAAGCCAATGCAGTTAAGGAGAGAGAGAAAGATTTTAGAGGGTTAGATAGCTCTTGCTCTTCCTCTTTTTTAGTTTCCCTTCTTTCTAGCGTACTCATTACTTCAGAGAAGCCAGGGCAATTAAGGAGAAGGTTAGAAATTTGTGTTTCAATGAAACCTTGCAGGTGTGGATGAGACGAGAATCCTGGTGGCTTGATAGAGCTGGCTTGAGAAGAAGTAAGTCTGTGTGTGGAGATTAGTATGGGAGGTGGTTTGAAGGTACTTACTTGAGATGGTTCTTTGGATTGTCATCGAGTTAGCTGCATTTCGTTTTTTGGGTCAACGTGCAAAGTTGGAAGTTGGTTTCTTGGAATGGACGTTTGGTTTTTGATGTGCTCTGGTGTGTAGGGTTTCATTGGGAGATTTTTGGATGGTCCTCTTCTTGGGTGTCCACTTTTTCGTGTTGCCTGGTTTTTGGGAAGGTGAATGGGATTAATGAGAAGAGACTTTGTATACTTTTCTGATCAAATGGATAGTGTATTAGGAAACATTGATTTTTTCAATGTTTGTTTTCGGGACTTAACAGTGGCTTCTCA
Organism: Nomia melanderi; assembly: GCF_051020985.1. Taxonomy (NCBI): domain Eukaryota; kingdom Metazoa; phylum Arthropoda; class Insecta; order Hymenoptera; family Halictidae; genus Nomia; species Nomia melanderi. The sequence continues at coordinate 23,614,563 of NC_134999.1, read as the reverse complement.
ATTAAGAGTTGAAAATATCCATGTAGAATTCCTAGTTGTCCATCAAATTTACAATATTCCTCTTGTTCCTACTCTCAATCTGTCAATGTCCAATATTCAATTAACCAAAATGATCTCTCAAATTTAATTGAAACAATTAATTGCATGAAAATACTAACCAGTCTTTCACTAAATTAAATCAAAAGTAAAAAAAGTAGCTTCACTAAAACCTAGAATAAATTCATTTATTTTTAAACAATATTCCAAAAGGAATTTTCTAATTTTATTAAACCAAAAATGGATCTTGTACCCTTTGTAATAATTCTACTAAAATCTAGAATAAATTCATTTATCCTTAAATAATATTCCAAAAGAAATTTTATAATTTCATAAAATCAAAAACGAATTTGCACCTTTTGCATCAACTTACAAATCACTTGAAAATCATTCCACGTGGTGCAAAGTCAGCTAAATTAAAACAACATACCCAAGTGGAAATCATTGATTAACATGTATATATTTTACGCTCCGAGTACGCAGAAGTTATTAAGGCGAATACACGGAATTTTCTGAGCTCACTTCCCCTCCTCCCCCTCCCTCTTATCCTTCGCCCCTCCTCGTTTCCCACGGCCGTCCCTCCACTTTCCCTTCTTCCCTTTCATTTCCTTTCTCCGTACCTTGTTCTCCGCTCTTTCCTTCGCCTGTTTCGTGACACAGAATGTCGTTTGTCCCCATTCGCCAGCTTTTTTTCCCTCCGAATCCTCTACGCCCACGCCAACACCTAATTGTGTACCTTCGTTCTCAACCATCTCAAGATTCAACCCCCGCGAACCTATTCGCGCGTTTCTGCCGCCTAGATTCACGGAGCCTCTGCGTCCCGCGACAACGAGACGCTCCGTGAACGTAACGCTAGAATTACGTAGTCGAAATCAGTTCCGGTTTGTTTCAATTATTGATATATTCAGAGTATTGAATTTTCAAAATGATTTTGGAAGTAAATAATTTTCTTGAATATTAGAATGAACGTCTGAAGAAACTGGAAATAATCTGTTACAATTTTTATAAATATTGATCGTGTAAAATTCTTGGTAGGGTGCGGAATATTCCGCTTACGGATGCAATGGGTTAGAAGTATCGAATTTTCGAAATAATGTTGAAAGGTAAATAATTTTCTTGAATATTAGAATGAACGTCTGAGGAAACTGAAAATAACAAATTGTTATAATTTTTGTGCGGAATATTACGCTTATGGATATGAATGGGTAGCATCGAATATTCGAAATGATTTTAAAAATAAATAGTTTCACGTGAAGAAACTAAAAATAACCTATTGTTATTAATAGGTTAATATTAATATTAATTTATATTAATATTAATATTAATTAATATTAACCTATTGATATAAATAAAAGACGAGCATTAATATAAATAAATGCTCGTTACTTCTAACGTAATTTCAACGTGTTGACAAAAGTGTGTTGGGAGTGTGTTGACCACTGATAAGTCGAATCCGCCGGAAGTGAAGTTTGAAGTTATACGAAACTGTCAAAATGCGAAACAAACGTTTCATGCCATATAATTAAATATTAATAACAATAATAATAATAATATATATAACTTCATGTAAATTTCTAACAATTTTCTACTACTATTGCTTCTGTCTGTTATTTTCATGCATCCTTGTAATATTTAATATCTTCAGAAAATTAATTATTTCAATTAAATTCGACAGAAGCACTTCGGTTAATTGAATATTAAAAATTCACTGAATAGTAGAAGTATTATAAATTTAATGAACAGGAATCCCAAAAACACAAACTTCGGAAATACGAATATTTTCAACTAGTAATTAAGTCAGAAGCTGATATAATTAAATCTAGAACAGTGTTTCTCAACCTTTTTTGTGGTATACCCCACCTAAGCCTTCCTAAAATTCTTATGACATATATATAATTTTTAATATTATATTATAATATTTTTCTAATATTTATTATAATTTCTTTATAATATTATATTGCCATATTTTTCTAATATGATATCACAATATTTTTCTAATATTATAGCACAATAATTTCCTAATATTATATTACAATATTTTTGTAATATGATATGACAATATTTGTCTAATATTTATTACAATCTTTTTCTAATATTTATTATAATTTTTTTCTAATATTATATCACAATACCTTTCTAATATTATATTACAATATTTTTCTACTATGATATGACAACATTTGTCTAATATTATATTACCATATTTTTCTAATATGACATTACAATGTTTGTCTAATATTTATTACAATATTTTTCGAACATTTATTATAATATTATTCCAATATTTATTATAATGTTTTTCTAATGTGAAATTACAATATTTTTCTAATGTGAAATTACAATATTTTTCTAATATTATATTACAATATTTTCCTACTATTCATCCTAACATTTCTACTACTTTCTTTACCTGCATAAACATCAAAATACACGAAACATTCCAAATTTCCACCTCAAAACTCAAATTCCCCCTATGGGACTACCATTGAGAAACACTGGTCAAAACCAAAACCGAAGAAAATCAACATTTCAATTTCATTCACTCAAAAAACTGTCCAAACTCAAATAAAAAATACCCATTGAAATTCACAAAAACCAAAAACCAAAAACGTCAAAAATCGCCCTAACCTTTAACTGCCACATAGAAAATAACTGCCATTCGACAGCAAAACCCATAACGAATATTCATGTCATTAAGTGAATACCTGGTAAATCATTGAATCCAAAAACTGGAAATAAATATTCATTCCTAAATGATTCTCCTCGGAGTCAGTCGTCATTTTTAGTCACGGTGTCACTATCAACCGATATCATTCCGCCGTTTTGTACGCCCCCCGTCGTCTGAGTGTACATCCGCCACAGAATCCACTCCCACGCTTCCATGAAAATATTTCTAAAAATATATAGCACGCCGGCAGGAGGCCGCCAATTGCGCCAAAGACACGAGTTAGTACGCTGCTAATACTTGTCTGCTGAACTTGAATGAACACGGAAGGTGCAGTTCCTTTTGCCCCGGGATTTCTGCGCTGACACTTTTATTTTTCGACGCGTGTGTACATATGTTAACGCTTGATTTATGCTAGATTTTTTATATTGAATTTTGTAGAAATTGTTTGAATGATTTTTGGGTTGGTTTGATTTGTATTGGATTTTGTAAACATTGTTTGGTTAATGGGTCGATTTGATTTATATTGAATTTTGTAAATATTATTTGATAAATGTTTGGGTCGATTTGACTTATATAGAATTTTGTAAACAATATTTGGTTAATTTTTTGGTCGATTTGACTTATATAGAATTTTATAAACATTATTTAATTAATTTTTGGGTCGATTTGATTTATATTGAATTTTTTTTTAATTATCTGGTAAATATCTGGGTCGATTTTTATTGACAAAATTATTAATATGTATCCTAATTGTCTACTATTAATCCTCTAATTTCTAAGACCTAAATGGACGGATAATTTTTCTAACAATAGAACAAACTGCACAGTAAATGTCAGTAAATCTAGTGTTAACATATTCTATGGCATGGAAATTTTACTTGTGATATTTTATTTTATTAGTGAACTGTATTGATTTTTTAAATAAAACATTAACCCTTTGCACTTGAGAGATGACTCTCCATTCAATTTCATATCGTAAAATTATAAAATTTGATATTTAATATTATATCTTGCATAAGTCATCATTTTAGAAAATTATAAAATTATAAAATGTGATATTTAATATTATACCTTGTATAAGTCATCAATTTAAAAAATTATAAAATTATAAAATTTGATATTTAATATTATAGTGTTACTTAAAGGATTAATTTATATTCAAATTTTTGGTAATGTTTATATATTTTGATATTTAATAATATATTTTGTATAACTCACCAATTTAAAAAATATTAAAAATAGCTTTGTTCCTCAATAAAATAAATTCCCCTAAAAATATTAAAATATTTCTAGTGAAAAACTTCCGAGTGCAAAGGGTTAAGTTCAAATTTTATTCAAATATTGAATATTCAAATTTTTAATAATTTTTTATATATTTTAATATTTCCTTTACTGTCCGTGACCATGTGTCCCTTAGAAATATTTTCTTACAGAAATTTGCGTGGACCATGTGGTACATGTGGCAGTAACGTGTTAAACAGTCGCAGATTGCATCGTTAACACTCGTTCGATAGTATTTAATATCGAGATTCGTGGCTGTTATCGACATCGATAAAATGTTGGGATAGGATCGTTGCAAGTTAACCCTTCGCACTTGACAATATTTTTTATTGGACATTCATTATTTTTTATTGGAAAACATTCGTTATTTTCTACCGAAATGTTAACAATATTTTTTGCAATTAACTTAATGAAAAATCTTGTGTAAATTATTGGGTTGAATTGCTTTATTTCTGTCACGTGTGAGTATTTTGTTTAATGTTTTATATTGAATTGGAAACTTTCTATTTTATAATTTTATAATTTTATAATTTTATAATTTTATATTTTATATCTTATATTTTATAATTTTATATTTTTCATTGGAAACATTAATTATTTTCTGACAAAATATTAATAATACTGTTTGCAACTAACGTGAAGAAATATCTTGTGTATTTATAAATACAATTTTATATTTTTTATTAGAAACGTTCATTATTTTCTGACGAAATATTAACAATATTTTCTGCAACTTGAACAAAGATCTCGTTTTATTTTTCAAATTTTCTAATTTCCCTGCTTCAATCAAAAATTTAAATCCACATTTACTTTATATTCATCAATTAACACAAATCAAACAAACTATTCCTCCACAATTATTCTAAACAATAAAACAATTCCATCACCGAAACAATAAAATCATCATCATCCAATAAAAATACTACTATAATTTTGCAACAAAATGAAACTAAAAAAATTAAATAATAAAAATCTCGACGATGATCGAATGATCGATAATAATCGAATTAAATCAGAAATTCCATAAAGCAATTTATTACAACAAAATACCAACAGATTTCAAATAAACCAAAATTAACGATCATCACACTCGTAATGATACTTTCATGACTATCCCCAGTCAAATATCAAATTCCATCCAATTAAACAATTACTACCAATGACTGTTAAAAATGTCAACGGAGAAGCATCGAAAAACCAACATGCACATCATCAAATGAAAATGATCCCAAGAAAAAAGTCCACAAAATGAAACTAAAAAAATTAAATAAAAATCTCGAGGATGATGATCGAATTAAATCAGAAATTCCATAAAGCAATTTGTTACAACAAAATTAACAATCATCACGTAATGATACTTTCATGACTATCCCCAGTCAAATATCAAATTCCATCCAATTAAACAATTAGTACCAATAAATAATAAAAATGTCAACAGAGAAGCATCGAGAAACCAGCATGCACATCATCAAATGAAAATGATTCCACAAAATGAAACTAAAAAAATTTAATAAAAATCTCGACGATGATCAAATGATCGATAATAATCGAATTAAATCAAAAATTCCATGAAACAATTTATTACAACAAAATTAATAATCATCACACTCATAATGATACTTTCATGATTCCCCAAATATTAAATTCCATCCAATTAAACAATTACCACTAATAAATAATAAAAATGTCAATGGAGAAGCATCGAGAAACCAGCAAGCACATCATCATGAAAATGACTTCAAGAAAAAAGTGCACCCGGATCCTGTGACAATGTGCCGAAATCGCCGATGCAATCACTGACATAACGCCACGGTAACAATAAACATGGCGGCCCGATATTTATCCGCACGTTGTATCCCTTTAATATCTCACATCAGAAAACAATGATAAATATTCGAATAAACAAATTTCCTTACTGTGTTGCAGGGGCCAGCGGAAAAGTCGAGGAGAATGCCAGACAAGTGTACCAACTAATCAATCGCACTAACTTGTGCGGCGGCGACCGTTTAAAAGCGGGCTGACCGAATGTCCCCTCGGATCGCGCCGATCGGTAGCATGCTCACGGCGAAACGGACAATTAGAATTTCTGTTGATGCACTCACCGTACTCGAATTTAGTGAGAACAGCACGATATTCCCGAGGAGAACCAAGCTAACCCCCTGCCACGGCTTTGACACAGACGACAGCTGTTTCGAGTTTCCGACAGCGACGACAGATTGCTCTGCCGGCTACTTGGAAATCGTCGAAAGCGGGAAAAATTATGCGATTTTTTGGATTCGTCGGCGAATCTAATATTTTGCAATGGGACTGATTGAAATTTGTTTGGTTTGAAATTTAGTGATTTGGGTAGATTTTTTACTGGATTTATTTATTACATTTTTTTTAACTGCTGGAATTGATTGAAATTAATTTAGAAGTTAATTTAGTTGGTAGATTTATTACTGAATTTATTTAATAGATTGTTTTTAACTGCTGTTAAAAATTCATTGATTTAGTTAGAAGATTTATTACTGGATTGATTTACTAGCTGTTTTTCAACTACTAATGGGGTTGATTGAGATTAATTAATTTAATTAGTGAATTTATCACTGAGTTTATTTGATAAATGTTTTAAACTGCTAATGGAATTGATTAGAATTAATCAATTCAGTTAGAAATTCATTGATTTAGTTGGTAGATTTATTACTGAATTTATTTACTGGTTTTTTTCCAACTACTAATTGATTGAAATTATTTTAGTTAGAAATTGATTTAGTAAATTTATCACTAAATTTATTTAATAGATACTTTTCAACTGATATTGGGACTGATTGAAATTAATCAATTTACTTTGAAAGTAATTGATTCAGTTAGATTTATTATGGAATTTATTTGCTACATTTTTTTTCAACTGCAAATGGGATTGATTGAAATTACAGTGACTCACATAAAGCAGTGTTTTATTTTTGATTATATATACATTGGTTACAAGTATTCACATACACTTGCTTTTCTTATACAATTTTGAGAAATAGTTTATACGGTTTTATAACAAGTTCTCATAAGTTCACGCTAATGTTAATTATGGTATAGTTTTAGTAATGTGTTTATTAGTAGAGAACCGATATTATAATTGCAATTAGACTCATGAGCCCTAAATAACAAACAGAATTTGTTACGTGAAATTCATTCGCTAACTCGTGCACGTTAAAAATATGTTTAATCAAAAGAATGTAAGCTTGAAATGACGTAAGTTTTTTTTTATTATCAACATTATTAGTACAGTGAAACAGCTAATATTATACAATAAAATAGTGCCGTTTTACAGTAGAGCGCTGTAAAGCTTTTTTTTTACACGTAGCATAGGGTTTGACTGAATCAATTCGTACTTTTCTCAATTCAAGTTATTTCCGTCTCATAGAAATATATAAGACTTCAGTTGTTCGTCTATTACCGGGTTAAGGGTTGACATCATTTGATTGAACTTGTTATCTCCAACTAAACTTTTCAATGTAAGTAACTGAAACACAAATGTAATATAACCGTAAATACAAATACAAAAGAAATCTGTCACTTTAACATTGGAACTACCAAATGTCAAAATGACATCGTTGATTTTTTCTTTTGCGATTACTGAAGAGGTACTATGTCTCTTTGAGAAATTACTAAAGAAGCTGATTAAGTAATTAAATTAAACCTAAGCTGAAATTCAAACTAATTCAAATCTTAATAAATCCACGTCTGTAGTTTTTACAATGAAATCTTCAAAAGTCAGTTTAGCTCGGTAGTTCTAGTGTTAAATCAGAGCAATCTTCACCTGATTTTGTAATGTATCTTTCAAAGATATTGTGGACACCACATCGCCAAAGGCTAATTTTCTTTTCCGTTGTTCATGTTCGTTACCATAATCTTCATCCACCTCTCCTGTTAAATTAGATTGTCCACTAATCGTCAATGAGCTAAGAAATAAAACAACATGTTATTCTGTATCTTAGGTATTGTCGTTTTATAATAGTAAATCATTTTTAGAATTTTCTACTTACTCAATACCAGATTCTATATAGTCATATTCTGAATTATCAAATTTAGTCACATCGTTAAGGGTTTCCACGATATTAGATATTATTTTTGGAAAGTGTTCTAGTACACTGGGAGGACTATTAGCTCCAAGAAGCGAACAGAGCGCAAGAGCTAATAATTTGCGTTTCTCTGGCAGGAACTCCAGTTGCATTCGATTAACCCATACACGTATTATCTGTCCAAGAACTGCTTCTCTCGTTTGGTTTCCACCTATTTTTCTGGTTAGTTCACTTATTACCTGAATGAATATTCGTTGTTAACGTTGAGTACACTTTGAATTATAATAGTAAATATAACAACGTTGGTACCTGTATAAAAATATCTTTATAAAACCATAAAACTCTTGCCACGATTACTAAACACGCAATCATCATTTGTATAGAGTCCTCTTCCTTATATACGTTCCTATAGAAATGAAATAATTGATCGCAAACAATTATGTAAATGGTTACTTTTGTCAATTATTTGTCTTACTTTCATACTCCATACTCACTCAAACACAGTTATTAAAGCAGGTTTAATTATCTCTGCACCTTGCCGAGCTGCTGCGTACAGGAATGTTTCAAATACCATAAGAACCATCGATATTCCTTCTGATCTTAAATCACTCATGATTGACCTAAGACTTTCAATTATGACTGCTCCCCATTGACTTAAAAATTCTTGTGGACTTAATATTGTATATGCCTGAACTATATACAAACATAATTCTAAATTTTCCCCAGATTGTTCTGAAAATTATATTAGAACAATAATAATTAGAAGGAAACATAGGCGTACAATATGTCTAGAATTTTTAGTAGTGGTATCGATGAGAGTTAAGAAAGAAATCGTAGGGCAACAGGTTAAAGAGATTCGAAATTCAACAACTTGTTTACTAACCTAATAATGCAGCTAAATTCCTAGCCAAACCCATTATGGCAGGTGTCGGTGCAGGTGCATTTTCCAATAAAGCTGACCACAATCGCAAACCGTCTTCTAACAGATAAACATGTTCATCTTGATTGACATCGCAACTGAATGCAATAATACCCACCACCAGTGGTTGTAATATAACACTTTCAGGACCTAATGCCTATTTTTTAATAAATACATTAAAATGTATGTTGAAAAGTGAAACAACCGAAGAGCATATAAATCACCTTTTCTAAATGTATGAGAGTCGTGATTATAGCACATCTTAACATATTATGTTCGTCGTATTGTTGCCAGAGAGCTGGTAGGTACGAACTGAGAACGCCAACGTATGGGTTTATTTCACTGCCAACCCGTTCAATCATAAAGGATAACACATATAAAACACGCATCTAAGAACAGTAACAGGTTAGCTTCTCGAAAACTGATTTAACAATATATTTCCATACCTTGGTATCACATTCATTTACTTCTCTCAAGAGAGAAAACAATAATGAACATGCTGGCTCTAAATAAGGTGAGAACTCTTCTGGATTAAATTGAAAATCGTCTATCACGAGTTTCAATGCGTCACTTGCTGCCAAACGAACACCCAAATCTTCGTCTGGACTTAAAACTTCAACCATAAGTTCGTATACCTTTGGTCTCAATCCTCTGCTCAGTTTGATGCCTGCGGTTTGAATTAAATACTTTAATTAAATATGATAAAATATATAATTTTCCTATAAAAATAATCGAAGCGTTCACTTACTTGTCCATTGTCCAATGAGCCAACATACTCGTCTTCTAATAATTTTATAATAGTTACTTCGAATTTTTAGCTCTTCTTTTAAAGTGGTCAAGAACCACTGATCAAAGTTTACCTGAACCATAAAAATACTTTTATGTATTCTTTATGACTAATAGGTCTTCTTCGTAACAGATGTATATTTATTTTTTACCTCATCATATAAATAAAAAGCAGTCAAACCAACAGCATTGTACACTGCATCTTTCAATAAAATAGCATGCAAATTGTTTGGATCGACTGGTTGATGATGTCTTTGCATTAAGTCAACCAGAACTGGTGCAAGAACGTCACGAAATTGACGGAAAATGTCGGAGAATACAGACTCCGAACATAGCTAAAATTGAAATATTGATTATAAATTAACTGAACACTGGACCTTACGATTATACCAGATTGCGAATAATTCAAATATATACCCTTAAATTGTATTTTGATGCTTCCCCAAAGTCATCGACAACTAAAACCAATGTTCCATATAATAATAATGATTGTAATAGATACATATACATAAATACGTAGGCGAATACTTACAAAAGTTTTCTGGATCTGTATCCCATAATTCCAAATCAGCAGGAGTTAAAAGGAAGTAATGTGTCACGAGTCTTGAACAGATTTCTGTTAATGTTTCAGGAGTACAAAATTCTTGTCTTAACTTGCACACTAGGTGCATTTTTACTAATTGCATTCTATTCCTTCTAGTGTATTCTTCTAATCTATTATAAAAAGAGTTCGATTGTGGAAAAATTAATGTACGTTTCAATAAATTTAAACATTGAATAGTGAATCTCTCGAAAGCCAAATTTTGACCAGCTTCTGTGAAACAATAGTAAACAGAGAACTTTAAGGAGTTCAGTATCAGGTCAGTGTAGCAGTCCCAATGAATTTCACTAACTCCTATTAGGACTTTGATCAAGAGAATTATAAATTTGTCGCATGCTTCCAGTTGTATGCCCCTTGAGGTTAGAGTCTTTCCTATAATTACAGATATTATCGAATAAGATACGAAGTCCAGATATTTTACCAATCGGAGTAAGAATAAAATGTACTAACGACACTCAAGGCAGGTTTTTGCACGTTCGAAAACGTTTTCTAGGAATACCATAACATCTTGAGATTCAGAAGGTGTTTGAATCCCGCGTATGATGAGTTTTCTAAGTATTCTCAGTAAGAGTAACGCTTTCTCTAAAGCTTCTTGTATCTGATTTGTATCTGCTCCGTTCGACACCAATATGAAGAAAGACTCAGTATACGTATTCCATAAATTAAAAATAAAACTGAACATATTAGTGGTTAATTCCTGGAAGAGTTGTCTATCTGCAGCCAAACATTTAGAAGCTAAAGCCTTAATAACATAGCGCAGTGTTAATAGTGCCCGATGTTGGGCTAGGGGATTCTGCCCTCTTACAACATTGAGTAACGTTGGAATTAATGTATCCCATTCTCTAGGACAATCGAATCTGTACAACATCAATCCATTTAATCGTTTACTTTACAGATGAAGAAGTAACTATTCCATATAACAAATATTACCTTGCAATTTTAGCAATAAGAGCTGCCAATTGTACAGCTAATTGATTTACAGGTTCTTTAAAATTCGATATTAAACGTTGTCTAAGAAATTCTTTCTCATCCTCTGCAATTGCACTAAAATGACAATGAAAGATTATTCGATACGTCGACTATGATTAAAGTAAATAAAACAATAACAAACCAGTTCAATATAATACTCACTTCGGTGCATTTTTTCGCCAATATTTATCGACTCCATTTTTAAAACATAAGATTGCCATCCATCTGATATTGACACTCAAGGAATGATTAGAAAATACGTTCTGGAACAATCATTTCACATTAGGTTATCATATGTACGCTTTGCGTACGTAATATTATATAAAAAGAGCATATTACGGCAAGAGATTGATACATATACACAGCAATAACATTCTCTGTATACATATATATATTCCATGATATGTTCTTCGACATTAATACGACCATGGACATTATGTCACATAGATATCACGCATTCACATTTAACTTCCGAACAATTCGTTTGTACGAATTACTTACAAATAAGGTAGTATAGAATCCTCTCTGCGTTTCCCACTGTTCCAATGTCCGCTCGGCAGGTTTTAAAATATTTGGGTCTTGACTACCTGCTTGTTGAAGCACTTCTATCACTGAAGCATCCATGTCTTTCTATCAAATGAATCCTTCATTAGAACACGTATACCTCCGATACACGCTACCATAGGATTACGCACGATTCTCTGGTTAAATCTAAATAACTACACACTGTTTGTATTGGTTTGAAAAAAAAAGAGTTATCTACAATATTAATGAACATGTGTTAAGGATACTTGCTTTTCTTATTCTTTAACTCTAACATGAAGGTTCAGAAAAGTATTTTTGCGATACACTCGCGTATTGAAAATAGTGCATGAAACAAAGTGTTTCCTGTTGTTATATTAGTTGTGTTAAAGAAACGATCATTTCCCTTGTTCCGGGTGATCAGTCTCTAACCTATAAAAAAATAAGTTATACATGTCGAAATATTACCTATCTTATACAGGGTTCATAGAACTATTTTCGGTAAACTCCATTTATCACGAATATCTATGTATTAAATCGATACATAACGAAAATTATCGAAGACACACTACATCAAAATGTCACACACGCCCGCAAGTCGGCATTTCAGAACGCTGCCCCCCTCCTTTGCCTTTCGATTTCTATAAAATACTCTGGTGACAGTTATTGCCGTAGTGCGAACCATCTTACGGGACGTAAAGTGCAAATCGTTTCTTAATTTTTCCATTTGACCGAGAAGCACGTCATTACATTAATTTTTAAATTTATTCATACAGCCGTTTATTTATATTTTCCGTTTAAACTCGTTTATTCTAAATTCGTCCTCTGGCAGACTATATACAAATAATAATAGAATAATTCAGACAGAGAATATTTATATTCGTCTATATAGATTTTTAGGTCTATATTTATCGTTAAGCTCCGTATATATATTAACTATTTTTTTTTATATAATTTAACTACATACCACAAAGTTTTGAATTAATTGAACGTCACGATCACAGGTTTATATAAATATAATTTATATATTGATTTACAGTATAATATATTTCTTTTGTAAAAGTGTAGGCACTATTTAAAGATTTATGTTTTAATATTGATAAAGTAACGAGAAGTTTATTTATTTTTATTGTTAGTTTAAAATTTCATTTCGGTCCAAACGGATATCCGGTGTGCGCACTCTAGCGACCATGTGAATCGACCACTTTCTTTCCGTTCATGGCTCGTGGCACTGTTTGATACTTGTCACGATGAAGGTACGAATCTAACGATATTTTCAACATCTTGCAACAATTGGAGATAAATTGAGAGCAGATTTGTACAGTGGGGAACTATGGATAATTTTTCATTTATATATTTTGTCGATTTTCCCTTTATTCAATTTTATTTATACTTGCCTAGCCGAGGAGTGACTTGAAACATGAGTACTTAATAATCCAACCAGATTTCATTCTAATTATATTATGTCTGTTAGAAGCCATAGGAAATAATTTTGCAGGAAATTTCATTGATACCTATGTGCTTTACAAAGTCACAATTCTTATTTTGCAATCTATCATTTATTTGTTTTAAACATTGTTGTTTCTGTTTTAGTTGAACGTGTCTTATCCAGCGACAGGATGTCAGAAGCTGTTCGAGATTTCAGATGAACACAAGCTAAGAATATTTTTTGAGAAGCGCATGGGTGCTGAGGTTGAGGCTGACGCTTTAGGTGACGAATGGAAAGGATATGTTGTCCGGGTCTCTGGTGGCAACGACAAACAAGGGTTTCCTATGAAACAGGGTGTTCTCACCAATGGTAAGTTATAATGGTTATTTTAATACTGTTGTGATTAAGGTATAATGTTTTGTTTAGACTTACTTTAATTTAATGTGACTGTAAACAGGTCGTGTGCGTTTATTGCTCTCGAAGGGACAATCCTGCTACAGACCAAGGCGTGATGGTGAACGTAAACGTAAATCAGTTCGTGGGTGTATTGTAGATGCCAATTTGTCCGTACTTGCTCTTGTCATTGTAAAGAAAGGAGAAAAGGTATTGATCATTGTGTTAGTTGTTACTATGTATTATTTTATCCATGTTATTAAGGGTGTATCTAAGAACTTTGTTTATATCTTACGATACTATCGTATACATGGGAGATTAAACTTCAATTTTGATTTGAGAAGAAGCATACAGTTTTTGTGCTTTATCTCAGTGTTCAATTGAGACATTGATTTATTGAAATCTCTTCATTCGGAATAACTTATTCGTATGAATTAACCGAATGTTCTTTACAGGAAATTCCAGGTTTGACGGATACTCATGTACCACGTCGTCTAGGTCCTAAAAGAGCGAGTAAGATCCGCAAACTGTTCAATTTATCAAAGGATGATGATGTACGCCAGTTTGTCGTGAAACGACCAATTCAAAAGGAGGGCAAGAAAGAGCGTTTCAAGGCCCCGAAGATCCAACGTCTCATCACTCCACTCACTTTGCAGGTACATATATTTTACACGTGTCTTTCGTTGCAGTTCTCACAATGACAAATAACAACAACAGAATTTTAGGTTATGAAACATTGTTGAAGGTTAAATGAATAAACTTGCATTACTTTTACAGCGTAAACGACATAGATTGGCTTTGAAGAAGAGGCGTAGTTTGGCTCGCAAACAGCAAGCAGCTGATTATGCGAAATTACTAGCACAAAGACAGAAGGAAGCGAAGAACAGGCGTCAGGAAGAACTGAAACGAAGGCGCAGTGCTTCGATGCGAGATTCGAAGTCATCCGGTCAATTAGCACCTACCACGCAAAAGTAAAATGACTGCTATGTTGTATTTACAATTTAATAAAAATAATTTCACTTACGCGTACTTCTTTTCATGTTATTAACACGTAATGTATTATGTATCATTTTAACAACATACCATCTGGTGACATCTTGTTTGTAAATTCTGTTCTCAATTTTTTAATTTTACAAAGGACACCTGCACGAATCTTACCAACATCAAAGAGCATAGTGTTTAGTATAAAAAATAATAATATGTAAGTTGGAAATTAATGTACTTAATGAGATTAGAACGTAGAATGGTAATCAATGAAATGTATGCAAGTGCAAAAAGAAAAGTAGGTAAATACTTTATAAGCAGTACTGTAATATATTTATATACTTTATTATATATATAATAAGATATATTATAGATACTTCGGATTCTAATTCAAAAACTACATCTTCCATTACTCACAAATTATGTAAATCTAATTTTAGATTAATTTGATTCAATTCAGTGTTTTATATATAATTTATTAATAATTTTATATATATATTTCACTGATTCCTTGAAAGGGCCTGTCACTGGAAATGGACCCCAGCTGAAATGGAGATTGTGATTATACCACAAGTGGAAAGCAAAGATTATTAAAAAAATATATTATTTCTGTGTAATTTATATTAACATTCCAGTAACAAGTAATTCAAAAAAAGTTATGTAACAGAAAAAAAGGGTCATTCAAGCAACAGCGCCACCTTGAATCTTGCATCCCATTAATTAACCATTTTTCTATTTAACATTTTATATTCTCATTAGTTTTCAAAGTATTTGATAAAATAAATTTGTCATCCTCAAATTTGGATGTCATTGTCGCCATGAATATGAGCAGCTGTAAAAAATGTTTTGAATATATTTTAATACTGTTTATGTACACCAGGTTTCATAGAAACCTGTGAGCACAAATTAGGTTATGTTCTTTAATGATTTTAAATTTTCACAGTAAAAACAGTAAATTAAAGGAAAATTCTCTTTTCTATATTACAAAACTATTTTTGATTGTAAAAAAATTTTTTTTATATTTTTCACAATTTTTCTAGAATATTTGTTAGTTTTTAGCATCATGTATTTTGTTTGTTTTATGGGGAAACGAAACCTAAGTAAAATTTGATTGTTTATAAAAAGAATAATGATGTAAAAATAACGTCGAAAGTGTTTTATTCAATTTTATTGGAATCGGAGGTCATAACTGTTAACTAACCTGATTTCAAATCTGATTAATACATCAAATTAGCAGCTAGTTACGTTGACGTAATTTTATTCAATTATTTTAAAATTTATATCTGGTTGCAGCTTATATATTTTGTTATATTATATTTACAGCCAGTTACATGTATTTTATATTTGCAGGATGACATTTCTTTTCATTATTTTAATTTTAATTAAATCAAAATTACACAGAAATTAAAAACATGTTTGTGATCATGGATTCAATTATATAATTTGGCCATAAAATAATAACAGTACTCTCTGTATTTGATTTTTTTATTTTTTAATTTAATTTTAACAAATCCCTTTGGTTTCAGTCGTAACTTTACTAACATTTAGACAATTCTTGCAAAAACATTGTAAAAGAACCACTGAACAATAAAATACTCACAAAGGTTTGTTGTACTCGAATAAAAACAAATAGCTTCCAATCGGATCTAAATATAAATACCAATCTTCTTCCCCTAAAACAGCAGTCAGTTCACGCATCCAAAAGCTATGCTCACATTTTCTTACTTTTTCTATCCATGCGAACCTCTGCATGTAATAAGACGAATCAACACAGCGTAACACTATAAGTACCTGTTATCTGGGTACCACACATTGGCGGAGAGTTGGGATTCGCAGCCACAGAAGGAAGAAGATGCGACTCCTTTTACTTGGATCAATTACACCCTCGTTCTTTTCGAGTACCAACTCTCCATCAACGAAGAGTACGTTTACTTTAATTCTTCAGCGAAACGTATGACAATTACAAATCTAACTGTTTGTACTTCCACAAATATATATATATATAACACTACAAACACTTCTCCATACAGATAGCAGTATATCCAGGAGAGCGAAACAAAAAGAAGTTGCTTAAAAAGTAGGGCAAATACTTACTTTATTTTTGAGCACAGATACACTTCACCGGTTAGTTGGAGTTCTATATAAAACATACAAACGTCAAGTCTAATGCTAATCGGACAACTGAAGAAATTCCAAGATCACAACATAGGTAGAGAGATCTATGTATAAAAATAAGATACTAGATCAGCATCCGTAAAACAAAGTCTACCTAGAAAATTGCCAGCTGATTGGCCTACCGTACAAGGATTTCAATGAATGCTTGTCTTGTATGCGTATTTATCACAAACGGTGACAACACTTTATTAGTACTCTTGACTTATCTCAGTATCTTTTCTTGGGTGAGGGGTATGCGAGACAAAGCGAGAATTGGCTAAAAGCAATTGCGACTGGATTTACGAAAAGCAGCTACGACATTACTTTTATTACGTTTTCCTACGTATAAACATCGAACAATCGGACTGTATTCTCAGCACGGTTATGCTCGATTCTGCTTAATTACAATAATATATTTGTATATTTATATTTATATATATACGTGTGTGCCTGTGTACGTGTCTGTCTGAGTGTCTACGTATTGGTATATATAAATATATATATAAATATAATATACAGGCTGAGTCACCTAACGTTCGCACCTGAAATACCTTTCTTGTTTTTAAACATACGTCGACTGTCTTAAGGACAAAGTTGAATGGTTCAGCGGAGCTCACATGGTACCAAAAAGATTTCCGTCTTTACGTCATTGTTTTTAGAGATTTCAAGGTATCGAAGATACTTTGATCAAAGTATTGCTAATATCTCATTAACATTGGAACTACCGTATTCATTTTTTCCAATTATTCAATAGATAACAGACGCTTCTCTGAGAAAGTACTAGAGAAACTGGTTTAACAATACCCGAACTGAATTGCAAACCAACTGAAGTCTCAATAATTGCACTCTTCAGGTATCTACAGAACAATTTCGAAGAGAATTTAACTGCTCGGTGGTTCTAGTGTTAACTGTCAAGTTCAGGACGTACGAAGATCACTTTTATACTCACAATTTGATACTCTGTCAATCTATAGTAAACAAAGTAGGTCATTCCATTTAAAGAAATCAAAGTGAACTTGAAATCTCTAGAAAAGAATGACGTAAGAACAGAAATCTTTTTGGGATTATGCGAGCCCCACTGAACCATTCAACGTTGTTCTTAAAACATTGACGTACCCTTAAAAACAACAAAGACGTTTGAGGTGCAAGCGTTAGGTGACTCACCCTGCATATATATGTATATACGTATATGTATGCAATAAGAATGCGTATCTCTGGATACACACATATATACATGTATACGTTGTATAATACATATTATATATTATCAATATATACGTGTGTCCGTGTGAGTGTCAGCTCTTTTCTTCTATTATAAATGTAAAATACTGTCATGCATGTACTATGGAGTCGTGACTCAAATCGAACGCGTTCACATTCATTAGCACAATTCTCGTTGCAGAAACTGAAGGTCACGTTTTATGAAGCATACATTTTTATGAAGCTCGACGCCGACGACCACGCTGACGAACGGTCCACCGTACATCAGAAGAGCAAACGGACTCTCGCGTTCTCTCAAAATGAGCCCCGACTCGTATACGTGTGATCCTGCCACGCTCCGATTCCAAAGAATCATTCTGTACAAGAGTGCTACAACAGAGTCTACCAGAATGAAACGTAAAGGAAGGAAAAACAAGAAAGTACACCCTTAGGGTCCTACGGTTTCCAACCTGGTCGGTGTCAGAATTGTTAATAAAAGATTAACATTAGAACCACAGAGCATTTGAACCGTCTTTTTAAAATTTGAATGATAAAAGTGAAAAGAATTTATTAAGATTTCAATTGGTTTATATTTCAGCTTAGGTATTACTAAATGAAATTCTTTAATTGTTTTTTAATGTGTGTAATAATTGTGAAAGAAACTAGGAATTGGTCTTTTTGACGCACCTGGTACTTCTAGTGTTAATGTTCGTACCGTATCTACAAATAAACTTCATATTGAACAAACTCAGTGAAGTAATGTTTGTTTTGTAATGAAGTTATTATTTGAAACGTGTCTTTTATATCTATTAACACTAGAGCTACTAGTCAAAATATCATTCCTGATTTCTGTTACAATTACTGAAAAGGTACAGATTCTGTGAGAAATTGTTAAAGCTAGAACTACCAAGCACTGAAACCATCTTTTTAACACTAGAACTACCATTCCTAGATTCTTCTTTCACAATTATTGAATAAATAATAGACCTTCTGTAAGAAGTTTCTAAAGAAATTGTTTTAGTAACACACAAATTGAATAAGTCAATTGATATCTCAATAGCATTCTTATAGTTCCTATAGACAAATTTGAAAATGTCAATTTGATTGCTCAGTAGTTCTAATGTTAAAATTTCTTTATGAAAACTATATATATGAATTTCTTAAGATTTCAATTGGCTTATATTTCAGTTTAGGTATTACTAGATCAGTTCCTTTAATCATTGCTCAAAGAAGTGTCTGTACCTTTGCAATAATTGTAAAAGAAATTAGGAATTGATTGTTTTGACTCGCTTGGTAGTTCTAGTGTTAAAGAAGTTGAACCGGGTGGGTCAAAATTGACCCATTCCTGATTTCTTGTTATGATTAGTGAAAAGGTACAGATGCTACTTTAAAAAATGACTAAAAAAGTTGATTTAGTAATACTTGTACTAAAATATAAGTCAATTGAAATTTTCATAAATACAGTTTTACAAAGAAATTAAAAAGCAATCAGTTTAAGTGCTTGGTAGTTCTAGTGTCAAAGAAGTTGATTCAATAATATCTATACTGAAGTATGAGTTATAAGTTTTATAAATAAATTTAGTCAGTTTAAGTGCTTGGTAGTTCTAGCGTTGGAACTTGACTTAGTAACGCTTATACTTCAATACAAGCCAATTGAAATCTCCATACAGTTACAAGTTTCGCAAAGAAATGAAAAGAAGTCAGTTTAACTGCCTGGCAGTTCCAGCGTTAAGAGACAAGTGCTCCAACATTAATAAAAACTGTTTCCAGGCAGGCGTAGCACAAAGTTTGGAGACCGCAGCCCTAACTTAAACGTTCTCTCAGAGGAGAAGAGCTGGATCCCTCCCCGGAGACAATGCGATTGAGACAGGGTGTTCCCAGAAGAACAAAGAGGCTCCAGTAATCGTGATTGCTACAAGGTTTTATTATCAATGGATCGAAAAGTGGCAAACAACGATGCACGAACGACGACGAAACACACAGGTAGTACAGCAGAACGATGTCACACGGCTGGATTACGAACTTCGTTTTTATTGTTCATCATCAAAATAGTTTAGTAGTACCAACATCGAGTCAAAATGATCTGGCTCACTTAGAGAGGGGGGGGGGGAGGTTAGGTTGGGTGTGTGTGGATAGAAGGGGAGGCAGAATGGTAAAAGGGGAGAGGTTAGCCAGCGTTTCAACTGGTAAATAGTTTTGTCTATCGAAAAAATCGGTCATAAGTCGATCAAGCATTATTACACGAGGTCTTGGCGAGCGGTTAATTAAATACGTGAGTAATATGCGTGTACAAATCGACCGTTCCACTCGTTGCCTTGACTCTAGTCCCCATCTTGTCCTCGTCTACGTTTAATGTCTTGCGCTACGGGCTAATAGTATTTTTGTTATGGTTAACTAGAAAACTAGTACCTCGACAAAGTTTTTCTCGCGTATTTCACCGCCGCTCCTGCCCACCACTTCTAGCGTGTTTCTCCGTTTTTGTTAATTAATACACGTTGATTGGACGCCATGCGCTGCCTGCTTTTATCGCTTTTCGTCGCATTCGCCGGCAGTTCCATTCTCGCGTACTCTACAACGCATCTACAAGCAAAAGAACATCAACTTGGCATTCTAATGGAACGGTTTTACTGGTGGTTTCGTAAGTGCTTCTTTCTGGGGCTGTTTCTTCGGTGTCTTTGATATTGGACTTGCTTGTGGAACATGGGGAATAGTTTGAGTAGAGTTTAAAAGCTGCTGGTGATTCTGTTGGATGATAGTTGTACGTTCTGTCCATTTGTTGAGGAAAATATTGTATTATATTAAACTTCTAAGTTTATGAAAATGTGGAACGTACTCAGCTTTTATAAGTTAGTAATAATTCTATTGAAATAATAGTTGTAAGTTCTGTTTCGTACAATTGTTTGTTTGCTGAGACAAATATTGTATAAGCTTTCAAGTTAATGAAAACATGGAAAATTCAGCTATGTCAGTGATGATTCTACTGAAATAATAGTTGTAAATTCTGTCCATTTGCTGAGACAAATATTATATAAGCATACTAAGCTTTCAAGTTGATGAAAATATGAAAAATTTAGCCCTCACAAGTCAGTGATGATTCTACTGAATAATTGTAAGTTCTGTCCAATACATATTAAGCTTCCAAACTTTGAAAAACGCATTTACGAACAACCATTCCTCAGAATTCAATTACTCAGTAACTCCAAGCAAATGTTCTTTCGTTTACTGACATTTTGTATGCATACGCGTACGACTGATCTCGTCGGATCCTTCCTCGGTTATAGAGGAACAATTCTCGAATAGCTTCACCAATATCGAATACAGTAATTACTCCCATAATGCTCGCTGTTACCCCACAATGCCTATTCACATCCATAGAAGTTCTGAACTCCATGGAAGTACTTCGAACAGACTTTGGTCATCAACGAATGAATGTTCATCTCATAATTTCCCAACGCTCAACTTTCTCTCTATCTTAGCAGCACTTGTAGACAGTGTACACATATGAGAAAACTGAGCACAATTAACCCTTTGCAATTGACAGACAACTCAGTCGCCAATTAAACTCTTGCCTTATAATGTGATTCAATAAATATATATATCATTCGAATTCAAATTCCTCTGTAATTAACTATACTCAAAAGGAAATATAGGCTTAACATGCTTAGAATTTTTCCCAATAAATTACTAATGACAAATAGGCCAAGGGGTTAATACAGCTGAATGATTTTGTTTAGTATGAAATTCTGTGGTATAACCTTTAAATTCCTTTCAAATAAAATACTGGTTTATCAATTTTTGTATCTGATCTAGTCAGTTGTAACAAATATAAAGTAAATCATGATTTATACTGAATTTCTAGTTATGTCCCTGGTTTATCAATCTTTGTATCTGATTTAGTTATCGCTTATAACAAATACAAAGTAAATCATGATTTATACTGAATTTCTAGTTACATCTCTGGTTTATCAATCTTTGTACCTGATCTAGTCACTCGTAACGAAGTAAATCATGATTTATACTGAATTTCTAGTTACGTCCCAGGTTTATCCATCTTTGTACCTGATCTAGTCACTCGTAACAAATACAAAATCATGATCCACACAGAATCTCCAGTTGTCATTTGAAATCCAACGTAAACAAAGATTCTACTGAACAGTCCGTCAAATACAAAGGGGCAGAAGACCCTGACACTGAGTGAAAGCATTAAGCAAGCACAACTGGAGTAAGTACTGCAGTACGCTCAGCACAAGGGCGCAGCAATGGAAAGTCGAACGTTTAATACGGACACACCGTTGCTCACGCTCGTTCGAGTATTTACATGGTACGACTTGGCTCCTGGCGCTAGGGCCAATGCTACTCGATCAGCGTCGGACATATTAAATCGACGTCTCGGTATACGGTAAGTAATGACTCCGCACATTTTGTTTTCTGTGTGTCTGTGTTCGGTATCTCTTCTATGTCGATATACATATTTTAATCAGCATCGTTTTTCCGACTTCACATCGTCAAGAGAACGCTCGAGGAGAGATCAGTGCAGCAAACGAGACCGAGTTGTTGTATCGAGGGAGGATGAAGGGGGACGACGCGTACGAACAAACCAGAAAAGATGCTCCGCTGCGCGTAACTTCTCTTTTACATGAAGAGGCTTTTCTTCTTCTCTCTCTTAACCATAGAAAGCTAATTTTATCAATGTACCGACTCTCCTCGAATCGTGCAGATCGTTACCGTAAAACGTACATATAATATTAATAATTACTAATTATACTTTATTATAAATTAATTAAAGAGCTCTTAATCGTACGTGTTTATGTGTGTATAATAATATTAATATTAATAATAATAGTATGTACGATAACTTCTTTTTTCCTTTTTTTTTTCCTTTAATCCTCTCGAATTTGCAGCAGCTTACTCTTTCGGCCGTTGATTTCCTCTGTTTCTTGTTTATATCCCCGTCGGATTCGGTGCGCATCGTTCGCCTTCCTTCCACAATCTCTGTCTTGCTTGACGAAGGTTCAACGAAACTCTGACATGGTTTGGTGACTAGCGGCATTCCCAGATCTTCACCGTCTGGTCAACACTACCGGTGACCACGTAGGGATGACTTTTGTGAAAATCTAGAAACAGTCGTTGGCTTTAGTTTATGGTTCAACAGTGTAACGTCAGGCTGGAGGGATGTGAGTGTAATTAGTGCAGCGTTTTAAGCAGGTTTTATCTTCATTGTGTTACGTACCCTGGAATATGTCAGTCTTAGGAAGCCTGTGGGTTAACGTTATAACAAAGATAGAAAGAAACCTATCATTCGGGAGGATTTCAGTTCTCTTTTGGCAACGAACTGAATGTAGTTGTGTCAATTCAATGTTTCTTTTAATCATCAGTGAAAATGAATGAGAGATTAACATTGATAAATACCTACATGATGATAGAAATATAGGTACATAGACTGTTATCGAGAAACAAACATTGCAGACACGATTCAACGTCTGTCTCCATTATCAACTTTAAACATGTTAAGTAATGTTGAAAGAAAAATATAACTTGTAGGTTTCTTTTGTCTTGTATCTGTTTACCGTATAGAACTTTCTAAACTGTAAGGTTTTTTATAATAAAAGTATTGTTTTTCACTTTTCCTCCCTAAAACCAGGAGCATTCTGAATAATTAACATTTCTAACAGAGCATATCCTTGCGTACAGTGATTACTAGAAAAGTTAGGTTATATTAGAATGGTATACAAGATAAATGGATATAAAAGGTACATTCTCCCATGCATTGTAGATTTATAATGCTCCAAAGAATTCTATACACTGAACGTATCGTCTTACACTTACCAACAGAGGTGCAGAAGTGGACATGCGCCTCAAGAGTTTTCATTGCTCGCTTGTTGCGTGTGTCCCAGACTCGCAGTGTTTTATCGTCAGAGGCACTGACGATAAACTTGCCACCGGGATGGAAAACAATACCGCGCACCCAATTGTCGTGTCCTAAGAGGGCGAACAGGCATATACCGGCGCCGACGTCCCATACGCGGATTACTTTATCTCGTGAGCCAGATGCAAGGAAAGGTCCTTCATGGGCACCTTTATTGTCAGCACCTGCTGCAGCATTGATTGATGCTCTTGCAGTCTCCGGTGCCCATGTGATGCACTCCACCACGTGGTCATGGTCTCTGAGTTCGACCTAAAAGTTACAGTCAAATCGTACACTCTGGTATCTTCTCTTTTGACAATTCGTCTTCAGGATTACGTAAGATTTCATTGGGAATATCAATTGTTCACAGAACGGAGAATAGTTTCACAAAGTATTCTGTGCGTTAGTTGATGTTCTTAATTCTGGAAGTATTCTCAAGTCTGTTGACAATTTATCGTTAAGATTGTCTGCATTAATCTATTGGTTAACGCGGAGGATACTTTGTGAATTGAGGTCCATATTTTATTTTTACTTTCTTGAGGATTCCTTGGTAATTAGGAAAATATCAAACATTCGTTTTAATTTTGTAATATTATAGCTTCTCTAATTATGTTTTAGTTGGGCATCAAGTATCTATTTGTTCATTCAGAGGTTTATATAATAAGAACTATAATAAGAAACTGATCAGGTAACTTTTTTCGTTTCTATCTCACACTTTATATAAAGACTAAAGTGAAAGTTCAAACCAATGTAACGACTCTTTTTCCACAAGTGTTAGTTTCCACAAATTTATGTTTAAATTTCTCAATCTTTAGTCATCATTTAGGAATAGTGCAAATATATAATAGTCCAAATTATGATACAAAATTTCTATTGATGTTCCATTACTTTCCAATAGTAAATCATTCAACTATTCACACAAGCACGCCATTTTCATCTATAAGGAGAAGTACTAAAATATTTACATAATTACTAAAGACTAGTATATGAATAACTCTCAGTCATTTGATTGAATGCAGCAAAATGATAAAATGAAAAATTGAATATAAAACGTAGAATAAGGTATTAACACATGAAACATAGAAATAAAACAATTCTGCCCCATAATTTACATAAGATCTTTCTTCACGTAAGGTGCAAATAATATTGTTACTATCTTATAAGAAAATAATGAGCGTTCCCAATGAAAAAGAAAATTATATTTCTAAATACACAAGATCTTTCTTCGCGTAAGGTGCAAATAATATTAATACCTCATCAGAAAATACTGAAAGTTTGTGACATAGAATACTGTCTAGTGCGAATGGTTAACAATTTTGTTATAACAATTCCCTACCTTCGTTTCCTTCGTCGCCACGTGCCAAACTCGCACCGTTTGGTCATTCGAGCAACTAGCAATCAGCTCACCGCAAGGACTGACCCTGGCCATTCGTACCCATTCTCTGTGCCCTGTTAACGTCTTAACACAATAACCCGTCGCGACTTCCCAGATTTTGATGGTCTTATCCCTAGAGGCGCTCACTACGAAATCGCCTTGTGGCACAAATGCGACTGAGCTGACACTGTGATCATGTCCGTGCATGGTTTTCACGCAGGCGAATGACTGGTGAAAGTCCCACAATTTAATAGACATGTCCGCGCTGCATGAAACTAACAGTTTTCCGGAGACGTCGAATGAAACGTCCTGCACGCTGTCGGTATGTCCTTTCAATGTTCTTTCAAATTCACCGCTCTCGAAGTCCCACACCTGAGTGAAATGTGAACGGATCAGACGGCCGGTTTAGGTAACGAGATCTCCAAGCATTGACACATGGGAAATGTTGAAAGTAAGTAAATCTTAGGAACATCGTTTACTATTTCCTGCACAATTTATTTATAGAATAAGAGATTTCGAACTTCTATTTCATGTACGAATGTGAAAAGTCTGACACAGCGAAAGAAGATAATTGAGTTTCATTAGAGAACGAATAAAAATAATCCTTGATTCTCTAAACGCTGTGGGAATACGTTCTGTGAAACATGGACTTTGAATTTATAAATATGTTTTAATACGAAACGTTTCATTTGAGAAGCTTCGCTACAGAGGTGCAGCATTATAGAAGTTAATTAAAGAAATGAATAGTATTTCATTCAACCTTGTGCAAAGTATTCTATAGAGATATGAATAGGTATATAAATGTCTACAGATCTTACTTTGATAATAGCAGTTACTCCGTTCCAACATTTTCCAATTATGTCACCTCGGGCCTCATGTTTACCTTAATGGTGGCATCTTCGCTTGCAGACACTATAAGACTAAAAACTGGGTGAAAAATAACTCTGTTGATGGGAGCTCTGTGCCCAGTGAGACTAAATTTTTCTGGTGGCCTTGGTATCCACTCTGATGGTGATCTTTTGCTGCGTGTTGGTGCTCCCTCGATGAATTCTTTCTCTGCTTCGGATAATTTGGATTCCAATTCCATTACCTACAAATGAAACGAACAGTTGTCAGTTGTAATAGCCAATTTATGTTTCATACGTTGACGTACCACCTACACCTTTGTAACAGAGATACATAGGAATAATTATTAATTATTTGCTATCAGAATTCACGTTACAATATTATCTAGTTATTTACGTTATTGAATATTTTTCCATGTTACTTATCTTATGAATTATAATTGTTTTGTCATCTCTGGTCACCAGTGACCACTGTGGCAGTCAACGTTAAGCAAAGTAGATAATTAGATTTTTCAAATTCAGTTGAATAGTTCTTTAATCTTTTTTAGGTGAATTTAAAGTTCACCGAATGAAATATTGATTATCTGAAAACATTTCTAAAATCAACGTGCAATAATAATCTAATTCCATCAAACAATTTAACATTATATTTTTTCATTTTGTATTTTCTAAAAATTGCACAGCATTCAACGTGTTAATAATTATTCTTATTTATCTTTGTTACAAAGGTGTCAGTGTTCAACTTGTTAAATATTTCACCTTTTTTTGTAGACGTATCACCGAGGTCCATTTCTTCTCCAGCAGACCTCCGTATTTTCTTTCGACCTCGCCGGGTATGTCAGCTTCTTTCTTGAACGCCTCGAGGGCATTTTGGTAGCCATTGGTGCTGAGATAGTCTGCGATCGCCTTATTTCTGCAAGAAGGTACCAATTATTTCATATCCGACTCGCATTCCTTACCAGGCATAATAATTCTTCCGTTTCGAGTACGTTAATACTAGAACTACAGAGTAACTCAAGGACATTTACTGTACAGTTTCTCCTATTGTTCTTAGAAACACTGAGATTCATTTACGTTTTGGAAATTAGAAGCTTAACCCCTTGACCTATATATTTCTTAACTCTGGTCGATGCGGCTGCTGTCATGAATAATTTATTGGAAAAAGAGAAAAATTCTATATTTCCTTTTAACTATAATAGTTGATTACAGACGAATAATATTCACTTTTTTAAACGTAATTAGGCGCTGATTTACACTGTTTCCCATCTGAATTCTCAAAATTGATATATTGACGTGATCAATGAGTAAATGAATTTTCAACTAATTACAGTAATCAGTTATTTAAATGCTATGCGGCGAAAACAGTTCATAGTTGAAAAACCACCTGGAGTAAGGGTCAACCCTTCGACGAACGTCGTTTCGTCATGAAATTTTCACGTGTCCAGCACCGAGTCGCAAATGACCTCATACTAAAACAGCGAGAGATCAACGCGTAGTTTTTCCTATCATTTAAGCAATTGTATCTTTCAGCGTCTGCCGAAGGTTTCGCATATTCCAAAGAATCATCAGCGAATGAAGCTAATTACGCATCGATTGCTTAGGTAATTGGAAAAGGGAAACCACGCGCTGACGTCCAGTTTTAATAATTAAATCATTTGTCTGCGACTGAGTGTCGCGAATGCGAACGTCTGACCTGAAAATGTCGACGTTCGTCCGTTAAGGGTTAATCGAAAGGCGAAGGGTGGGATCGTGGCCGGTTTTGTTTACCGGTGCGCGGCTGATAATTTCGCTACGTGAGTACTATATCGCGCGGATACAGGTGAACAGGGACGAACGACCGACTTCAGGCCTTTCACCCCGGCATAATTCTGCCCGACTTTCAATCTCTTTCCCACGTATTCAACCTGTGCCCTCTATTGTATCGCGCTACGTTGGCGGACGGTTTCTCGGTGAAATGTCATTATCGGGAAGCGTGTGCTGTTGTTTCGTTAGAATGCCAGCCCGTTACGGGGTATCCCCGTTACGTGAAATGTAGATCGGTTTTATGGTGGTTCGCTTTTTGCGATGGAGTGGATGATTTGATGGATGTAGCGTGATTATATGGTGGTAGTTGTGTGATGTGGGTTGATGGATGTTGAGTGTTCTTAGGTTGTGAGTAATGTTGAATATACTATTGACATTGTTAAATGCACTGTTGATATTGTTGATATTGTTGATACACTGTTGTGATAGGTTAATGAATGTTGAATATTATTAGTTTGTAATGGATATTTTTGAATATACTGTTGATACTGTTGATATTGTTAACACTACTGTTACGATAGGTTAATTATTTCCCCATAAAAATTCAATATGCAGCTATCTTCCAGCTAAAGCGTCGAAAACGATGAAACCGATGAAAATGGCCATTGTGCGTAATAAAATTCAATATTCATTAATTTACTATACATTTTATAACAAATTACAATTATATCTTGTTATATATACTTCAAATTATATATACACATAACCATAATTCCCCATAAAAATTCAATATGCAACAATCTTCTACTTTTCCCTGCTAAAACAGCAAAAACGGCCATCGCGCATAATAAAATACAAGATTTATTAATTTGTTATATATTTTATAACAAATTACAATTATATCTTGTTATGTATATTCCAAATTATATATTCACGCAACCATAATCCACCATACATCAATCTCCCACCTCAAACGTCGAAAACGGCGAGGATTCCCGACACACCATATATAACCGTAAGAAGAGCATTCCACGCAAAACTCACGGTGCACCTTTCGTACACACGTTCCCGCGATGGGAAACCTTATATCTCGTACACGCGATAGCCGGTGTGTTAAGGTAAACGGAAAAAGAGCAAGCAGAGTGGAAACGAGTCGTCCTACGTCTACGATTCACGTCAATTCGACGGATTTCAAATTTTTAACTTTGCACTCGAAATATCTAATATTTTCCAATGAGATGTAGATGATATTATTTGAAACTAATTTGACGGATATGGAATTTTTTAAACATTTTGCACTCGAAAGTTTCTCATTAGAAATATTCAACGTTTTCTAATAAGATATAGACGATATTGTTTGAAACTAATTTGATACGAATTGTTTAACCCTTTGCACTCGAAAGTTTCTCATTAGAAATATCCAATATTTTCCAACAAAATGGTATTAGAAATAATTATTAATGTCTTGTGCACATCGTTAGTTTAGTTTTCTTACTGTAATTGTATTTAATCAATTTTGAAGCTCCGTGACAGTCAACGCGTTGATTTATTAACAGTAGAACTGCCGAGTCGAGTTGACATTCTCAAATGTTGACACTGAGCCATTGGTTTTTATAAGATCATCGAATAAAACGATTCTGCAGGACGAAGGTTCTTTGAAATATACAAAATATTCAGATGAAGCTAAATTATAAATTACTTAAATGATAGGAAAAAC
Source organism: Nomia melanderi (assembly GCF_051020985.1). Lineage (NCBI taxonomy): Eukaryota > Metazoa > Arthropoda > Insecta > Hymenoptera > Halictidae > Nomia > Nomia melanderi. Next base: position 23,584,978 of record NC_134999.1, on the reverse strand, counting down.
AGAAACTGCTCTCTTTGAGTAATTAATGTTGTTTGAGTAATTGAATTATTTGTTTATTAATCTTCGAAACATGGAAACTTCGTCTCGCCGAAATGACATTCGTCGGAAAATAAACGTGAAGAATATTATCGAAGGGTTAATGACAGTAGTTATCTAATTAGACCGCAAATATTGTATTCTTACAGAGGAAATATAAATAACATTTATCGGAATGAATTGATTTCTGTTCATTCATTGAGAAACATGGGAACGTCGCAATTGACGTTGATGCGTAAACAGAAGCGGCGTGGCGCGACCCGCCATTTTGTCGCAACGCAGGAAGCGCGCGCAGCGGTCCTCAGGACTTGAACGGTCCATTCATCCGCGAAGTGTTCCGACTTTTTCCGGCGGATTAAGAATTAATTATAGTGGTTTCGGCGTTGAAATAATATCAATCGCATCTGTCGCATCGGTACAACCGATCAACATCGTCCGCCGAGCGCGTGCAACGTCGATTTCCACGAACGAGAGCGAAGCGATTCGCGTCGCGTCCGAAACGCGCGCTTTCTTGTTGCGCGGAAATTGCTGAAACGAGAGTAGATCCTCGCGTAACAATAACGGCGCGGACGCGATTATTAGAAAGCGAGATCCAGGAAGCGCGCCGATTAAAAAATCGCTTTTCAAGCTGCGGCGTGACGCGCGGTCCGGCTGTAACGCGTCGGCGACGCGACAACGAGCGAGGCTCGACCGGGTTCCGGCGAGCGCTGGAATATTTATGGACAGCGGAACCAGCCCTTCGTGCTCCGAAGTTTTCCGCTGGAAACGCTCGATGCTTCCTTGTCGGATGCGAACGACGCTCGTTGAAACTAACTCAACGAGGAGTCGCGCGCGAATCAAGGAACGACGCTGTTTTACGCGAATATTTCGCACGCCGACGCGTTGCGCGAAGATTCTTACGAAGTATTCGTTTCCGTTACTCCGCGTCTATTAAATCGAGCCATTGCGGGGCGGAAGATTAAGACTGGATCCGCGGACGTTTATTTCGCGCTTCGTTCTATCGGTCCCAGAAGCCCACGCGTTCGTTCGCGTGGACGACGGAAATTAGAGTCGGTTCATCCCTCGTCGCGACAGATTCCGACGGAAAGTTGCTTCTATTTCGCTGAAACGACGGAAACGACTCGGCGGACGACGAACTCGAATAATCGCGTCACAGTCGCTTCCGTATTTATCCGCGTCATTCGAACACCGTTCGAACCGACGCGAATACGGAGCGACCCACCGAAAAATCGCTTCCCACGGATGGAAAACCCGATGAAAATCATTCGACGCGCTACGGACTCGAATAACTACGTCACGGACGCACGTTTGTTCCTATCATTCGAACGTCATTCGAATATAGCGCGATCCACCGAGAAATCGCGGAGAATCCACCGAATCGAGTCATCGAGAGCCGCCATTGGTGCGCGAGAGGTTACGCGCCGAAAGCCTCTCGATATTTGCGCTCCATTTATTTATGCATTGTCTCCGATTAGAAAAAGCACTCGTTCAGGTCATGACCCGTCTCCGCGGGAGCTGAATTTATCCCGCTTCATGCACTATTCAAACAACCGGTTCCATTTCTCTGACTGACGTGGAGTTCACATCAAATATTAACCAACGAAATGAACCATTCGATTGCTGCGCGGAAAAACGCGAGGTCCGTGTACTTTAGAATCTTTCTAATACAATTGGAGTATTGTAGAAGAGAATATAAACAGAACCTCTTTTATCCGAACAAATTCTGTACAATGGAACAGAACGAGGATCTTCAAAATGAGAACTTATGCGAAATATTTAGATATTGTTTAATAAATTTTAAACAAAGGTTGAACAAAAGTTGAGAGACAACTAGAACATAGTTGTAATCAAGTTTAATATTACGAAACTTCATTAGATGTTAATTAATGTTAAATAGATATAACATTTACAAATACTCGAGCATGTTAGAATCAAGCAGATATTCGAAATATGATCGAAAGAACGCGGTTATAAAATATTTCGAAGTATCATTGACCTTTTGCACTCTCAAGTTGCACTAAGGGATAGTTTATAATATTGAATAAATGAAGAATGAATAAATTCAGAGGAAATTGTTTAAATAATAGCTGTGCAAGGGAGAGTCATCCAAAACAGCGATAGATCGAAGGAATTTTTTAATGTAATGTTCGTTTATTTTCGCCAGGGATTCGCTAAAATTGAGCAGAGTTGCCGATAAATTAAGAGATCGGTTCAATTGCTAATGAATGAAGTCAATTAGATGCACCGCGACGCGTTTCGAAGAGAAAAATCGAATCCCGCAGCGTTTCTTACGAAACTGTTACACGTTTATTACGAGCATTGCTGCGCTCGCTCCGCTTTCCACTGGGAATGAACTGTTATTAGTCGTGTTCGACGTGAACGTTACTATCCTCGAGACGTAGAAATCGGCTTAGTATCTAATCAGCTGTGTCTCGGTAATCAGCTCGTTCCCGTCATCGAGAAACTGTTGTAATTGAAGTGCGCGATTGAGGAAATCGATGAACTTCGAGCTGGAATCGTTTGAATATTATATAAATGTGAATGAAACTTGAATATAATTGTTCACTAAACATTGAAAATTGTGTTGAAAGCATTATACATTAGTATAGGATAAATAGGAATAATTGTTCAATAATTAACACGTCGAATGCTGTGTTAAGGGAAATACAAAATGAAGGAATACGATATGAAATCATTCGATTGAGTCGCGTCGTCATCGCACGTTGATTTTAGAAATGTTTTCGTGTAACCGATGCTCCGTTCGGTGAACTATAATCATTTGATTCGGCTGGGGTCACCGGTGACCCAGTGGCGTTCGCATCATCCCTTCGCGCTCGGAAGTCTCTCGCTAAAAATCTCCGACGTTTCTCGTCGAGAAGCGTAAACCGAGAAACGAAGATGCTTCGTTCGATATCCAACGCATCGACGCGTTACGCGAAACTTAATGTTAAACATCCAGCTTTGCAACTTCGCTGTATCGAACGAAACGGTGTCTGAGAGTCGCCTCTCGAGTACAAAGGGCGAATCGTTTGCTCGAAAGTCCTCGAATCTACTCGTCCGGCGCTCGAAACATGAAAATCTCGCTGAAACGTCGAGGCGCGCGATGCGTTGACCCTTTGAACTCTGTTCTAATATCGAATATTCCAATGAATCTCAAAGAAACTACCCTAAAATCATCAGATCCTCCACACGTCGAAACCTCGCACTGAAAACGAAAGATCGAAGTGGCGGTCCTCATTTTCGCTGGGATGCTATAAAAATTAGTTGCTAAATTACAAAACCATCTGGAGTGCTAAGGTCAACCGTTCGCAACAAAACTATCAAGTCGAATATTCAATATTTCAAACGGAACTCTGTACTGCTACGCGAAACATCGAAACGAAACTCCTTCGCTTAATTCATCTACGAATCATCGTTCGATTAGTCTCGAACCAGTCGGAAAATAAATATTCCCATTGAAAACCATCTGGAGTAAGAGTCAACCCTTCGACGAACGTCGTTTCGTCATGAAATTTTCACGTGTCCAGCACCGAGTCGCAAATGACCTCTTACTAAAACAGCGAGAGATCAACGCGTAGTTTTTCCTATCATTTAAGCAATTGTATCTTTCAGCGTCTGCCGAAGGTTTCGCATATTCCAAAGAATCATCAGCGAATGAAGCTAATTACGCATCGATTGCTTAGGTAATTGGAAAAGGGAAACCACGCGCCGACGTCCAGCTTTAATAATTAAATCATTTGTCTGCGACTGAGTGTCGCGAATGCGAACGTCTGACCTGAAAATGTCGACGTTCGTCCGTTAAGGGTTAATCGGAAGGCGAAGGGTGGGAGTTTAGTTTTTCTTTCGAAATTTTGAAAATAATACTACAAAAATTAGTTAAGATTGCAAAACAGCGTGAAGCAAGGGTGAACGAAACGGAATGGAGACGCGAACCAACGGAAAGGGAGGAGCTGTATCGATTGGTCGCAGTCTACTCGAACTTCGTGCACGCTCGTGCAGTCTGGCCACCTCGAGGCATCCTTAACGACCTCCTCCAGCTATCCTCCTCGCTTTATTGCCTCATTAAAACACGTACGAACCTTTCCCTGAACACGTTAGCCGGCTCAGGTTCAAGATCCACTGGAAACACCGTTTCAATTGTTGCGACCGGTGATCGTTGAACTTTGCCCGCACCGCACGTTCGCTGGTTTTTACCGAGTCCGTTCGAAACATTCGAATGAAATGAATAAAATGAATGAAATGAATAAATTTGGAGACAGGTCATGACCTGAACGAGTGCTTTTTCTAATCGGAGACAATGCATAAATAAATGGAGCGCAAATATCGAGAGGCTTTCGGCGTGTAACCTCTCGCGCACCAATGGCGGCTCTCGATGACTCGATTCGGTGGATTCTCCGCGATTTCTCGGTGGATCGCGCTATATTCGAATGACGTTCGAATGATAGGAACAAACGTGCGTCCGTGACGTAGTTATTCGAGTCCGTAGCGCGTCGAATGATTTTCATCGGGTTTTCCATCCGTGGGAAGCGATTTTTCGGTGGGTCGCTCCGTATTCGCGTCGGTTCGAACGGTGTTCGAATGACGCGGATAAATACGGAAGCGACTGTGACGCGATTATTCGAGTTCGTCGTCCGCCGAGTCGTTTCCGTCGTTTCAGCGAAATAGAAGCAACTTTCCGTCGGAATCTGTCGCGACGAGGGATGAACCGACTCTAATTTCCGTCGTCCACGCGAACGAACGCGTGGGCTTCTGGGACCGATAGAACGAAGCGCGAAATAAACGTCCGCGGATCCAGTCTTAATCTTCCGCCCCGCAATGGCTCGATTTAATAGACGCGGAGTAACGGAAACGAATACTTCGTAAGAATCTTCGCGCAACGCGTCGGCGTGCGAAATATTCGCGTAAAACAGCGTCGTTCCTTGATTCGCGCGCGACTCCTCGTTGAGTTAGTTTCAACGAGCGTCGTTCGCATCCGACAAGGAAGCATCGAGCGTTTCCAGCGGAAAACTTCGGAGCGCGAAGGGCTGGTTCCGCTGTCCATAAATATTCCAGCGCTTGCCGGAACCCGGTCGAGCCTCGCTCGTTGTCGCGTCGCCGACGCGTTACAGCCGGACCGCGCGTCACGCCGCAGCTTGAAAAGCGATTTTTTAATCGGCGCGCTTCCTGGATCTCGCTTTCTAATAATCGCGTCCGCGCCGTTATTGTTACGCGAGGATCTACTCTCGTTTCAGCAATTTCCGCGCAACAAGAAAGCGCGCGTTTCGGACGCGACGCGAATCGCTTCGCTCTCGTTCGTGGAAATCGACGTTGCACGCGCTCGGCGGACGATGTTGATCGGTTGTACCGATGCGACAGATGTGATTGATATTATTTCAAAGCCTCAGGTTAGAATCGGAATCCTCGCGTCGCGTGCAACTCGCGAGCAGATAAGGAAGCGAAAAGGTCAGGCTAAGCAGCCGATTACCACTGGATCAATGAACGTTCCAGCTATGCGATCGGGTTACACCTCAGCGAGACGAAGACCCGAAAGCCTGTTGAGAGAACGGCACTGGAAGAGGCCACCTGTAATCATCAACGAAACCCTTTCACCTTCCTCCCCCCTTCCTCTCCGCCGTTCACCCCTTTCGTTGCTAAATGCGCTACTTCGTCTGATGGCCAGCTGCTATTGACTTCCGTAAACGAGGCAAGGTATTTTCAGTGGATTCGAATAATTGAATTCATCGAAATCGAATTGTTTGATGGTAGGTTTATGGAGATTTTGGATATAAATAATGTAGTATCGAGAATATTTATTGTAGGATGAATGGTTTGTTGTGCGTGCGTAAGGGCGACCAGGTCGTATTGCGACGGACCGGCGCCGGGATGTTTGGGAAATAGTGTGACTGCGTTTAGACAATTTCGAGTGGCTGAAAGAATGCGAGGAAGAGTGTCTGGAACTGAGCGACTGAACCGTGAGAAAAGTGTGTACGTGACTGCGTGAATTTTGACTATGGACGAAAGATGCGAGTGAGAAGGGTGCAAGGGTGAGAAAGACAGAGCGAATGGGGGTGTGTGTTAAAAGCGAGTGGAAATGCGTGCATGGAGACATTTTGGTGAGCGACAGCGGAGAAGAACATTTTTGGTGCGAGAGTCGTGTGTTGTATTTTTACGTGTTGTCCGTATTGTTTTCTTTATCTTATTAAATATATACTGTTTTCCTAATTCTCTTCTTACTGAAGATCCACATTTTCAATATCATCTAATAGTAAACCATCCACTATAATAATTATATCACATATGAAAATTTTGATATGTTAATTATGGCCTTTCAGTCGCGATTTGACCCATGGAAATGATAAAATTTAGGATTCAATATTAGATTTGTATATATTGCATCGATACATGGAACATAAATAAAATAGTTCTGTTATTTAATTTATGCAAGGTGTTTCTTTATGTTAGTTGTAAAAATGTATTATTGATATTTCATCAGGAAATAATGAATATTTGTTGAGAAAAATATTCTCGAGTGCAAAGGGTTAATATATTTTATATTTTGTTCTATTCTTCCTAGAGAACTACGTGTTCGTTTATATAAGTAACACAAACAGCTAGATGACGCACGTGTACTGTGATACCAAGTCATTAATCATTATTTCTAATACCGTTTGCCTTTGTTATGAAAGGTATTGTTACACGAAACGTTCGAAATTCTCGTGGCAGTCAACGTGTTAATGATAAAGTAGTTATCAGTTAACACACTGTTGACCGATAATTTTACACAGAAACCATTCTCAATGTTTCCTCTACAATTCACAAATTACTCCATCAAGATCAAAGAATTCTAATATCAACTCAAGTAACTGCATCGATCAACATCACACATAAATTCCATAAATTCCATAAATCGAGGAACGAACCTGTTCTCCGAGTTCCATGTACAATTCAAAACCTACTGTATCAGATCAAAAAATCATAACTGTTTCCAAGATGTCGTTCACAATTCAAAAATTACTGCATCAAGATCAAAGAATTATATCAACTCAAGTAACTGCATCTATCAACATTGCACAAAAATTCCATAAATCGTGGAACAATCCTATTTTCAAAGTTTCCTCTACAATTAAAAAATTACTCCATCAAAATCAAACAATTCTAACATCAACTCCAATAACTGCATCGATCAACATCACCCAAAACCCCCACAAACCCCATAAACTCCATAAACTTCCGAACGAAACATCCACCCCAATCCCGATGCACCCCTAAACGGGGCCGCCATCGATCTCGCTGCGCTGATCGATGTTAATTACGGTGACGTCAAATCAGTCGTGGATCGACGCATATCGTGCGCGAGCTGCCGCAGGAGAGGGCGTCTCTCGAGCACGCGCGAATGGCAGAATCGATAACACGTCGAATGAGTCGGCGGAAGAGAAAGAAACCGGAAACCGGCGCGATCCCACCCTTCGCCTTTCGATTAACCCTTAACGGACGAACGTCGACATTTTCAGGTCAGACGTTCGCATTCGCGACACTCAGTCGCAAACAAATGATTGATTCCTTTTTCCAATTACCTAAGCAATCGATGCGTAATTAGCTTCATTCGCTGATGATTCTTTGGAATATGCGAAACCTTCGGCAGACGCTGAAAGATACAATTGCTTAAATGATAGGAAAAACTACGCGTTGATCTCTCGCTGTTTTAGTAAGAGGTCATTTGCGACTCGGTGCTGGACACGTGAAAATTTCATGACGAAACGACGTTCGTCGAAGGGTTGACTCTTACTCCAGATGGTTTTCAATGGGAATATTTATTTTCCGACTGGTTCGAGACTAATCGAACGATGATTCGTAGATGAATTAAGCGAAGGAGTTTCGTTTCGATGTTTCGCGTAGCAGTACAGAGTTCCGTTTGAAATATTGAATATTCGACTTGATAGTTTTGTTGCGAACGGTTGACCTTAGCACTCCAGATGGTTTTGCAATTTAGCAACTAATTTTTATAGCATCCCAGCGAAAATGAGGACCGCCACTTCGATCTTTCGTTTTCAGTGCGAGGTTTCGACGTGTGGAGGATCTGATGATTTTAGGGTAGTTTCTTTGAGATTCATTGGAATATTCGATATTAGAACAGAGTTCAAAGGGTCAACGCATCGCGCGCCTCGACGTTTCAGCGAGATTTTCATGTTTCGAGCGCCGGACGAGTAGATTCGAGGACTTTCGAGCAAACGATTCGCCCTTTGTACTCGAGAGGCGACTCTCAGACACCGTTTCGTTCGATACAGCGAAGTTGCAAAGCTGGATGTTTAACATTAAGTTTCGCGTAACGCGTCGATGCGTTGGATATCGAACGAAGCATCTTCGTTTCTCGGTTTACGCTTCTCGACGAGAAACGTCGGAGATTTTTAGCGAGAGACTTCCGAGCGCGAAGGGATGATGCGAACGCCACTGGGTCACCGGTGACCCCAGCCGAATCAAATGATTATAGTTCACCGAACGGAGCATCGGTTACACGAAAACATTTCTAAAATCAACGTGCGATGACGACGCGACTCAATCGAATGATTTCATATCGTATTCCTTCATTTTGTATTTCCCTTTGTATTTCCCTTATTTATCCTATACTAATGTATAATGCTTTTAACACAATTCTCGATGTCTAGTGAACAATTATATTCAAGTTTCATTCACATTTATATAACATCCTCTATGTTTCCATCTATTGTATCATCTATTTATGCGCATAAACATCGATCGAACTCATCGTCAGAAACAAATGAAGTTGTCGGAGACTTGTTACGAGACAACAGGTTTTCCTTCAAATGACCTGTCTGTAGCACAAGTTTCTCGATAAATTCATTTTAGAGAATCTCGTCTGAATTAGGTATGGAATATTTCGAGTGAACTTGAAAGTAAAGGGTTGGTTCATATAGCGAAAGTTTCAGGAACTTGATATCTGTTTCGAAAAAGTAACATCAAAAGTAATTACGAATCAAATTTTACCCAAACTGAAATTCAAGATCAAAACTTATTTTATCCAAAATGAAATTCAAGATGAAAATTTACTTTATATCTAAACTCAAATTTAAGATTAAAACTAATTACAAATCAAATTCCAACTAAGCTCAAATTCAACATCAAAACTTACTTTATTCAAAATCAAATTCAACATCAAAAGTAATTACAAATCAGATTTTACCCAAACTCAAATTCAAGATCAAAACTCATTTCATCCAAAATGAAATGCCAGATGAAAGCTAATTAAAAAATATCGGGCCAACTATTAACGACAAAGGCGACCAAGCGTATCGTCCTTGCGCGCACACGCAGAGACTCCGCACGCAGCGTGAAATTTTCATCAGGCTATTATAGCCGGAGCGTGTTTTTCGTGCACGTGGTGAATACTAATTAACAACGGGGATTACAATATTCGCTAACCAGCTGCGGCGTGAATGGTATCGCGCGCGTGCGCGCGATCAACATTCGAATCGGGTTCAACCCTTTTACGAGAATTTTCTGAACCTTTCATTATATTTTGCATAAAAAAACTAAATTATACATCGAAGCCTTGAATACCAATAAATAGAAAAGTTATTTAAACAATTGAATTATTCAAATAAGCTTTCGGATTTAGATGTCGAAGCTCAGAGTCGCCATTATGGCATTCGACCGGAAAATCGAATGTGAGAGAATTTTCTGAACCTTTCATAATCTTTTGCATAAACAAACTGAATTATACATACTGAAAAATAAAGTAGATATGAGTCTCTCGTTAAATATAAATACCAAAAAATAGAAAAGTTATTTGAACAATTGAATTATTCACTTAAGCTTTCGAATTTAGATGTCGAAGCTCTGAGTCGCCATTATGGCGGCATTCGACCGGAAAATCGAAAGTGAGAGAATTTGTTAAATTTTTCATAATCTTTTGCATAAAAAAACTAAATTACATCGAAGCCTTAGATACAAAAAAATAGAAAATTTATTTGAACAATTTAATTAGCCACTTAAGCTATCAAATTTAGGTATCGAAGCTCGGAGTCGCCATTATGGCGGCATTCAACTGGAAAAGGTTAACACTAACTACTGAGCATTTAATATTAATATGCAATTTCCATAAAAATTGTAACAATAGATTATTTTCAACTTTATAGTACTCGAATGAAACTATTCATTTTCAAAATCATTTCGAGGATTCAATGCTTCGAAGATATCAATAATTGCTGAACAAGAAAATTCGTATTTGCAGAGCTACGAGACTAGGAGTTCTTCGAATTTCAAGAAATCTTCGAGTTTTTATGTAAAAGTGTTAACTTTAATGGTAAAATTAGAAATTGGCGTGCTTTAGAAGGTTTGTTTCGCGAGTGTTTTAGTTATTAAGACATTTTTAAGGAGGATTTTCAATTAAATTCGTGTGTTTGCAGAGCTAGAAGATACTCTTACTTAGTATACTCTATAGTATACTCTTCAAATCTTAAGAAATGTTGTAATTTTTATGTAAAAATGTTAACTTTAACGGTAAAATTAGAAATTAGCATGCTTTAGGGGGGCCATCAAGACGAATTCAACGACCTGTGGCTCAAGGTCATTCAAGGTCGAACTTGCAGGGAAACGGAGAGGTGCGATTGTTTCATTGGTACTTTGGTACGCGTTCGAAACGATCACTTACTTCAACGCACTCAACAATTCTCAACTGTTCTCCAACTTCGCTCAACGTTTCAACGTTCATCTCAGCTCGAGCCTCGCATGTTCCGACTTTCGTGTTCTCATCTTAGCGCGAACGGTAACGAAAGTGAACCGACCATCTCGCGAAAGAGCACGGTGATGCGTGAACACGTTTATCTTCGTTTCATTGATAACGACTTCGACGTTGTCCGAGTAACTCCGACATCGACACACGTTGCGTTTCGCTGTGAACGTTCGGAGGCACGAACCAGAGTACAAATAAAAAGATCACGTTTCTCCGTTTCCCTGCGAGTTCGACCTTGAGTGACCTCGAGTTATTCGTTGAATTCGTTGAAACGCATTCGATGGATAAGAAACGTGTTTCATTTGAAAAAGTGAACAAATTCAAAGTGAATGAAATCAAGTTCCTTAGTGAGAAATGTTCGTTGGTTTGAAAATGAATGAACAATCGGCGCTGAAATTTCGCAGGCGTACAATGTGCTCGATCGGTTTTGCTCGGCGCATCAAGGAATGCTCCATGATCTCGTAAAAATTCTATTAGGCTAGTTTCCATCGCATCCTGAGTCACGAGCGCGTAGAAATCAAGGAAAACGAAAGTGATGAGTACGCAACGGTCTTTTGTTCTCGCGTATTCGGCCGAAGTTAATGCGATCTTGTCGGAGGAAATTTCTTGCCGGTGATTTCCGCGGATTCTGGTGTGCAGCGTGATGGGGATTTTATGGGGTTTATCGAATGCCGAGCGAGAAACTATTGGCAGTGAAGCTGTTGGAACGTTGGATTCTGAGCAGCGATCGGTCGTCGAGCGATTTTTCGTAGTAATTCGAACTTTAGAAATGTTTAAACTTTTTATAATTTAAGTATGTTGTGTAAGATATTGTGTAGAACCATAATTATATGGTTTCATGTAGTGGTTTTGTATGGTGTAATACTGAATTTTAGAGAATTTTATGGTATCGTTCGAATTTTCTGTCTGCACTTCGATTCGATTAAATATTGTTTAATAATGTTCTAAATGTTTAAACTTTGTATAATTTAACTATATTGTATAACATACTCTGTAAAACCATAATTATATGGTTTGCTATGATTTTGTATGGTGTAATACTAAATGTTAGAGAATTTTGTGGTATCGTTCGAATTTTCTATCGTTGCACTCGATCTGATTAAATATTTAAAACATTATTAAACAATATTTTTTTAGAATATCAGCTTTGTATAATTTAAGTATATTGTGTAACATACTGTGTAAAACCATAATCATATGGTTTGCTATGTTTTTATGTGGTTTTCTATGGTATAACACTAAACTTTAGAGAATTTTCTGGTATTCTTCGCGAATCAATATTACCATTTTCCCGAATTTTGGACAATTATCATAATTAATTCCATCATCATTACTGAAAAAATTGAAAAGTCGATAAATACACGACTAAACTTAGGAAATCATTCTCGGAAGTTGTCTCTTAAATCATTGCAAAAGGAAAACATCGGGAATGGGCCATTTTGAGCTGTCTAGACAAAATTTCAGTTTTCTGGACGAAGCTCGATAATTTAAAAAATATAAGTGTTATAAACAAATGTTTCAAACAAAAACTGTAGGATATAGATCTATATACATGGTGGTCACATTATTATTCACTTTATGGGGATACTATCAATTTTTTCCCATGATAATGAACACTTCGTATTGTACATTCCAACGAAGTATAAACAGAAAAACGGAATTTCTTCATATAAAATTGTCATTTTTTCAATGAAAATCATTTGGCATAGCAGAAATTGTTTAACAACACACTGGGAACCTCCAACTTTCGTCACACGAATTTCATTCGCACGGAAACGCTGATTACAGCGAGCAAACGGAGGAGAGATCAGTCTAAACAGAGAAGCCTCGGCGAAAAGATGGCGTGTCAACGTGAGATTTCTATTTGTTATCATATTTTTTAACGAATGGAGTGTTGGCCAACTTCTCTGAGTGAGAAAGCAAATTCTCGTCGATGCAACCGCTTCATGAATATACACCAGATTACAAATGTGCGTAGCCTCGATTGGAATTACAAAGCAGTGCTTCGAGATGAGAGCAGAGAATCATTTGTTTATTAACTACAATGTTTTGTTGTATTTTAGAATTGAACCGTTTCGTTGTTGACAGTGTGACTATAATTGTGGAAGCGGTGCAGTGCAAATTTAAAAATGAGTTTTTCTATTATTTTGGATTACATTTTTAATTAAATTAATTATGTATATTTTTTAATATTATCACTTAGACCACTGTCATAATTATGGGCACGTAATGGTAAACTTTGTTATTTGTAACTATGTTAGGTTTGTTGGAAAAATATTTTTGAAAATGTTCCTTGCGCTTTTAAATCTGGTTTTCCTATTGTATGCAGCCTTTGTGAATGGAATCTTTGTTGAGTTATTAGTGACAACTCATTAGACTTAAATTTCATTCAAAGTGAAATTCAAGATCAGAACTCATTGGAAATCAAATTTTATTCAAAGTCAAAATCAAGATCAGAACTCATTAGAAATCAAATTTTATTCAAACTCAATCAAGATCACAACTCATTAGACATTAAATTTTATCCAAAATTAAATTCAAGATCAAAACTCATAAAACGAGGTTTTTTAATTTTCACAACTTAGTATACGAACTGAATAGGTATCGAAAAGAAAAACATACACTAGAATATGCTATACCTAGTTTTATATTTATAAACAACAAACTATGTCCCCACTGTTAGACATTTATTTATTTATAAACTTCTTCATACCAGCTGCCTCTTTAATAAATTACAGTGAACGCCAAATTGCGTTTAGATTCCCTTGCAACTTTTATGAAACGTAATACGAGTCTTGCTTCCAGACACCTATTCAATTGGCTGCAGTAAGAATGCGTTTCCAGGTTACTTCTTCATTCAATGTAACAATATGTACTTCCTACGATTGTATACTATTCTAATCCAGTAATCGCACTGCAATACTGTCACTACGTTATAGTGATTGGCTGAAAAGTATGAATAACCAGATGTAAACCGCAGATTGCGAGCATTTATTGCACTTTCAGCTGTACAGAATGAAACGCGCCTTCTCACACATTAATGAAAGTTCCATGGGATCATTAATTTAACGGGTGCTTTAATTAGGGAAATAAATTTTCCACTGATTCTTCCTTTTGCAAGACAATGCTTGTGTGGAAACAGGGATTTGCGTAAATGTACATTGTCTAATCATTGAATAAAGATGTTCAGTTGAATAGAAAAATGATGTCCATTTTAATCAACTTTTGCAAGTTGATAGTACATGCATCTATAATGAACTGTATTAAATATCAAGTGTAAATATTTGTTAACTCAAGAGATATTAATATTTAAAGTTACATACTTTTTTATGTATTTTAATCTCAAACAAATTTCATGTAAAAGTGGTTGGAAGGGAGGCATAAGTGATTGAACAGTAATCTGTGAGGGTCCTAGGATCGATTCCTCTATTCCTTGAGAATTTTTTTCTTCTTTTATGTTTCAGCAGAGTGAAAGTGTACATAATTCTGGATAATTATCATACACAATTAAAACAAATAAGCATACCATGAATACATGAATAAATAATTGTGTACATAGGAAATAATCTTTTGTGTATTCGTAGAATTATAAGAGTTTACATTTTTAACAGGATAAAACATAACAATGTAAAAAAAAAATTCTCAAGTAATAGGGGATCGATCCTAGGACCCTCAGATTACAGTCTAATCACCTAATCACTCCACCAACTGAATTTACAGAAACTCGGCTTGAAATTAATCCACATAACCAACTATTAACATCTCTCACGTCAGCAAATAATTACACCTAATATTTAAAAATTTCACCATCCCTTCAGAACAACAGAATTAAATAATTCAATTCATAAACAATCTCAGTTTCACAAATATAGATTCCACTAGAATTGTTTAAACTGCCAAACATCAATTTCACTAGTAGTATCATAAATTTTCTATAAATTCATTAGAAACCACTTGGAATGATTTTCAAAATTCTCCCTCGCAGTTCCATCACTAAATTACCCCCTATTAACTCAATGTTAACCCAATTATCAATTTCACACGACAAACTTCACTCTCAACTGACATAACCTGATCAAGTCACGTCCTCGATCAAAAACGAAAATGAAAAAAAAAAGTGTTCAACTCACAACTCCTCCCTCTGACGTTGAGACAGCACCATTTTCATGATCCTCGCTTGTGTTTGCTGGCTGATACTCAACAGTAAGTCGAATGAGCGCGACTAGATTCTTCTCCAGTCAGCTCGAAATTGATTTAGTACCCAGTCATCGACATCGCCTGGAAAAAACAAAGCGACACGTTTCACTGGCGGCACAATGAAAATTATCGTTCCGACTGTACGATCGCAATAATTATTTCGCGACAATTAGCACGTTCGCGGCGACGAGGGCTTGAATTTAGCGTACCCGCCGTGGGGCTGTTATTTTTCGTACTTTCTCCCATCTGGCGGGGCTAATTCGAAATTATGCATGTATTTATTTTCTCCTTGGTGTTACACTTCAGACCTCGGAGAATGGTTCTCTTATGTATATAATGATATGAATTAATTTGCTAATTATAGTAATCAATTATTTAAATGATCAAGATGTGAATAAATTTGCTAATTAGAGTAATCAATTATTTAAATGCTGTAACGCGAAAATAGTTCATGTACCACCGGTGGTACACAAGTGCCATGGAACAGATAAGCATGTACCACCGGTGGTACATCCCGTCGCGAACATGTCAATCGCACTGGCCGGTCACGTGACGGGAGGAACGCAGGAAATTCCTTTTCCATGGGAAAACCGCGGAACGAACCGTTTCGAATATTTCCGGGAAAACGGTTTCTTTGTGCGTGCAATTAAAACAAGAAACAACGCGCGTGAGAGCGGTCTGTCCCGAGGTCTTTAAACGGCACACAACGCAACCTCCTAAACGAGATTCGTTTTACTTTCTAACAGGTGTCGCTCGTTTTCTATAAAAATCGAGAAAACTGTCACGGGCCGTTTCGATTTTGTTCGCGAGAGATATCTCTGCCACGGTTCAACTGTGTTTTGTAGTTTGTACGTCATCGGACGGTTTAATGATACAATTATGAGTGAGCTCATTGTTTATAAAAAACGTATAAACTTTCCTCGACGCAATCGCTTGTGTATCAGTTGGCGAACTGTTTTTAATTACTTAAATATTTGCTATACAATACTAATCGATATATATTTTTTAATTGATTATCATTTAACATTATTACCAAAGGTGCCATGAAATTTTAACTTGAAATTATTTTCCTTTCAGTCGTTCTGAATTGACTTCTCGACTTTACAATAATGATGAAATTATATAAAATGGCCAGAATTGAGGAAAAATCATTGAACTGAAAATCATTTGAATTGACAATTTCGAAAGGTCTGTTGACACCTGATAGAAATAGTGTCAATAAATAAATATTTATAACCTAGTACTAATCAATAAATATTTAATATATATAATATATATTTCATCATTCAGTAAACATTTAACATATATATATTTTCCTTCCTAATTATATAAAATAATAATATATAAATATAAATAAAATTATATAAAATGGCCAGAATCGAGGAAAAATCATTGAACTGAAAATGATATGAATTGACAATTTCAAAAATTTCATGGCACCGTTGGTAATAGTGTTAATGACAATAATGAATTAAAAAATATATATATTATTATTATTATTATTTCATTATATCAAATATTCATAACCTAGTACTAATCAATAAATATCCACCACATCTAACACACTTTAATCACACAAACAAACAATCACCAAAATCAGTCCACAAAACTCTCTATACAAACATCATCAGTCAACCGTCCCGCGTCACCGAGAATCACCAGTCAATCCAAATTTCCACTCTCACAACCGAGAATCATCCGCTCGCGAAACCTCCGAAAACGGTCCATCCGACGGACAGCCATCGTTCGAAAGTTGGCGAAACGGCACTGCGGTCGGTTACATAAAAGCTCGTATCGTTCGAAACCGTCGATTAACCTATAAACCTCATCTCCCTGGTATCCCCATAAAACGGTCTCCCAGCGAGGCGTCGTGCCCCCATAAAAGAAAGCAGCCCGTGCACGGTGTCCGCGGGGTGACATAACATTTGGCAAAACACGCGGTCGACTAAAATGAGAGCCGGATTGGCCGGCGGGAGAGTCTATTCCGATTGGCAGGCTCGGCTTGAAACCGACCAATTAGAGGGGCCGGGCCAGCGGCCGCCATCTTTCCCCGGTAACGTTCGATCGATCACACCGCGGAACCGAGAAGAGGATGATCCGCCCGGAGGAGACGCCGGCCGCGAGGAAATCCGCGGCGGAATATCGGCCGAGACAGGACCTTGACAATCGTGACGGCGCGCCGCGTCGCGTCGCGTCGCGTCGCCGTGTAGTGTGCCGTCGGCAAGCGTCGCGGCGATGCGCCGCAATCGATAAACCGGCTGTTCGCCCACCCTCTGCCACGTATATTTCACCTTGCGCCGCGTTCAAATATTCATGCGGCCTCTTTAGACCCCCCTGAATTTCATCAACAATTCAACTTTTATTTCCAACACATTCCTGACACGATGCATGTATCGACACGTATTGACAGGTCAAACTGTCAATTCGAGAGAATAATAGAATTATATCGAATCGAATTAAAACGCTTCCGGACAGCCTCTACCTGTGGCTTCGTCTAATCTGGTAGCTGGCACGAGCGATTGGCAGCGTCAGAGCGAGGCGTTTGGCAACAATGTCAGCGGAGTATCGGTAACCTTAAAATCGAGGGTGATCCCGAGCGAGCCCGACTCCGGGTGGACGTCATCGGCGATGACAACCGACAGCTGATCACTGACTCGACGTCTGTCAAAAACCGGGATTCCGGCTCGCTGACAGATTAGATAGCGCGCGGGGCCGCGGGACGGCGAGAATTCGGTGCAAAGGTTTAAGTGCGACGGTTGGGACAGTCGCGGCGGAGCGGCCGTGGCAGCGCACCACGCAGGCGGTCGTTCACGAAAAAATCAATTCGAAGTGACGTGCAACATGTATGTTGAGTACGCGACGGGACGGGGCTCGGCGGGCGGTCGGGGGCGATCAATCGGCGTGAGAGTCGGTTCGCCGTTGACTTCGCGATGCCAGGTGATGTCACGTCGCTTCGCGGGCCGCTGCTGCGGAATTCCGTGGATCAACGCGGAACAACCGTTTGTTGTAAATCGCGTACGGCCATTTTGCTCGAACCTGTCACGTCTGGCCGCCGCGGAGTTTCACGGGAGACCCGCTCGCCCGGCCAGCTCCCTCGATCCCCCGCGACCCGGATACCGAGGACGGACAGATCCCGCCGGCGGATACTCACTTCTTTTTGGCGGAGTTGTAGTAACCGAAAGGGATCCCTCGAGATCGGAATAAATCACAGGAAAACCGGACGAACACAACCACCGAGGAACTACTCGAGATAACTTCTACGACAGAACTGTCTCACAAGGTGGCGCCTGCGGGAACCGAAGCTTCCAACGCATGCGCCGAGTATCGATGTCACGGGCCCGAGGCTTTGGTGAGCGTTTCAGAGGCTGCACTGGTCTAGGGACTTTTTTCGTTGGGGATTGTGGGAGGTTTGGTGATGCTGATGGGTTTCGTTTAAATTGTGATCGTGTTTCGGATGAAGGAGGGATTGTTTGAGGAGTTGTGAATGAATATTAATTATGTATCGATTTATTTGAATTTAGGTGGTTTGATGGAATTTTGGTACTAGAATGATTTAGTGGGAAAGAATGGTTGGAAATAATCATTGGAGGATAGTAGGAATTTACTGGAGAATAGTTGCTGGAGAATAATAATTATTTACTGGAGAATAATAATTGAAGAATAATAATTGATGGTTAATAATAATTTACTAGGGAATTATAATTGAAGAATAATAATAATTTACCGAAGAATAATAATTGAAGAATAATAATTTAGTGAAAAAAATAATTGAAGAATAATAATTTACTGGAAATAATAATTGGAGAATAATAGTAACTTACTGAAGAATAACGGTTGAAGAATAATAACAATTTACTGAAATATAATAATTAAAGAATAATAATAACAATAATACTTGAATAATGATTTAATAATAATAATAATAATAATAATAATAATAATAATAATAATAATAATAATATTGAAAAACTTGAAAAATTCTATTTATATTCTATACATATATTTGTTAAATAATAAATTGATACCAAAAAAATAATATGTAACAAATATGTGTATAGAATATGCCAAGAATTTTTCACGTTTTTATCAGTGAATTATTAATGACAAACTTGTTGTACTAATTACACTTGAGAAATATTGCAGGATTATATCCAGTTCACTCGATTGGCCCCACTTTTCTTTGCGGTCGAAGCAAAACAAACAAAATCACGTGACTTGCTTGGAAATATAGCGCGAGAGTATAGTACACGTCTACTGGAAGGGAGGTCCTTAAGATTTAGGGTTGTACACTTTGAACTCTAACAGCCTGTATTTGTTTTAATATTCGTATTAAATTTAAAAATTTTAAAATTTTAAACTTTTTTTGTTTCAGTTACTGATGTCTTGGAGACATTGAACATTCCAAAGGAACTTGAAAATAATTTCTACTTGAACACTATGATGAATATCTGAAGATAATGACAATAATTCATTGTTGCAATTTTTATAACTATTTTTCATTATTTGCAGATAATAAATTGCTCTCATAAACAAGAGACGTAAATTAGACATAGATTTTGCCAATCACATACAGAATGTTTATTTAATTTTTATTTATGGTTTGTTTATAATTAAGTGTAAATTACTACAGAAATGATCATAAATGAGGACAAGGAAAATTGTAAAATGTCAATATTGACACAGCCCTCTAATAATAAATAATCACTGACTTAAGAAGATAAACAAATGCAACGAACACTCAGAAAAAGAAAAATCATTGATGCGAAAAATCGTGATGTGAACAAATCATATTTAGTGTGAACTGTATTATGCAAATAAATGCAGATGAAACTTTTGTGACAACTGTTTAATGATGGGAAGCAACATTTGTAGCAATTAATATCAATAATTGGAATCATCGAATTTTATTTGTTAATACTATACTATTTTTCACAATAACATATTTGAAACGTATATTATTGATAATAATTACATACATTGTAACATTACAATAATCATAATATTACAGTTATAAATGATATAATGTGTTATACATGTACACATGATAAAATAGAATTACCGGCGCAGCAAACTGTATGGTGCAATTCCAATGGCCTTGTAAGATTATTATTTTCTACCAAAAAATATTTACACGTCATTTACAAACCCTCGGTGCTTTCTTATTTTAGAAAATCGATTAAAACAATGACGAAGTCGATACTTATTTTCTGGTGAATTATTTAACCTCAGAATAAATTATTTCATTGAGAGGATTGTCACAATTTCTTACGATGTAAAGTTCCAAAAATTACCATTCATGAATATTAGAATTTCTTTTAGTTTCTATAGAATTAATTAATTAATTGTTTTTCTATAGAGGATAAACAATTTTCTTTTATTCTTAACACTGTCCTACATTCACAAAATATGAATGATTAATGTTAATTTTTTATGTAGTGAATACACATTGGAAGGGGAACCATTTCTGCGGCACATTTCTAAGGTAGAAATCAAAACCTATTAAGTACACGCGTATTTACGTTCATCAGCTAATAAATTCAGAGAGAATTTTGTACAAGGAAACACTGAAACTCTGCCGAGCTACCGACACTACAGAGGTGCATAAAATTCTGTCTAAAAGAAAAGATATATATGGCATTAATATCGCAAAGTCACATGGTTTGTTCAGTGGAGTTTTGTTAGTTGATAATTCTGATGAGGTTAAGGTAACGTACAATTACTGCGAGATGTAAACATTACTGAGATATCTATAAATATTCTGTTTAAGCGAACATCCATTTGTGTCGAGCATATTGTTTGTTGAAAATAATGTAAAGAAATATCAGAAGATATTGACATCAATTTTTTCTCATTTTTGGTCCCATAAATTGAACACGTTACAAGGGTTTGCCAATTCGAAGAACAGGATTCTAAATTTTTGATGGCTTTTTCGCAATCAAATTCAAGAGGTATCATCATTTGTGATTTTCTGACATTTTTATGGTAAAATGAAATCTTTACTTGGTTTGTTTATAGAATTGCAAAACAGAAAAATCTTAGAGGAGTTACAATTGAAAAAGCAGATGCTCTTGAAACAAGGCGTAGCTCCAACTTTAAATACTCCTCTAGCGGTTACACCGGCGGGATCTCCTTCTAATTTGGTAAACATATTTTTGGAATTGTTGATTTGTAGAAAGTTGCAGATTATTTCACAAATAGTTTTAAATTTTAATTGTACGATAGATTTTCTTGTATCCTTTATTTCCACTTCTGTCGGAGTCTTATTTATTCAATTTTTTCAATGCTATTGCTGTGTATGTTACTCGAATAAATAGGTACAGGAGTATTAGTTGAACAAATTTGTATGCGACAGAATATTCAACTGTTAAGACATATTAATTTATATTCAATTATATATCTTTCTGTAGCCTTCAACGCAACCTTCTGATGGCATTGCAATGAGCGCGTCGCAAAGAGCTGCCTTACATAACGCTCATGCAGCTTCGTCAGGGTATTTTGTGACACAAGACTCTTCTTTTGGCAATTTAATTTTACCTGTTCTGCCCAGATTTGACGCTAAATGAAACAGTTCGTTTACATGTATTAAAGTTATAAATAGTAAATGGTTATGAAGACTGTATTTGCAATTAAATGTAATAATAGTGACTTTGTGGAAAGACTATATAATTTTGTATGTATATCTTTCGCAAAATCAGAAAACGCTAGATAAACAAGAGTAATTAAATTAAAAAAATGGCTAGCATACAGCTCCGTAAGTTAGAAGAATATTTGCAACAGCTGGATGGATTTGAAAAGCCAAAAGTATTACTTGAACAGTACTGTACCAGTGCACATATCGCATCCCATATGCTGTATACTGCTCAGACCCAATTCGATGATGTAGAAGGTCATACAGTAGCGGATTTAGGATGTGGATGTGGTATTTTGTCTCTTGGAGCACAAATGTTAGGAGCAAGTCATACTGTTGGTTTTGAAATAGATTCTGATGCAATTAACATTTTTTCTAGAAATTGCAACGATACAGAATTATTCGTGGAAATTGTACAATGTAATATACTTCAGTATTTACCAGGTATGTGTATATAAAACATTAAATTTATTACTATATTATTGCACATGTTTCTGGACGATTATATTGTAGGACAATTCGAAAAATACTTTGACACGGTTATTATGAATCCACCTTTTGGAACAAAACGTAACGCAGGTGTAGATATGAAATTCCTAGAGATTGCTACGAAACTCGCATCCAATGCTGTGTACTCTTTGCATAAGACAAGTACGCGCAATTATGTACTTCAGAAAGCGGCACAATTTGATGCAAAAGGGAAAGTCATTGCAGAATTGAGATACGACCTACCGAAAGCATACAAATTTCATAAGAAAGCCACTATAGATGTTCAAGTGGATTTTATACGATTCGAATTAAATGGTTGAAATATTTTCAAGATATCAACTCGTACGTTCAATTTCATTATTCAAATTTAATGCCCTGAGCCAATGGTAAATCGTTTCCATAATTAATTGTAATGGTTGAACGTCGCATGTAATGTTTCCATGCATCGCTCCCACTCTCACGACCACCTCCAGTAGCTTTTTCTCCTCCGAATGCACCACCTATTTCTGCACCGCTTGTTCCAATATTAACATTCACTATTCCACAATCAGATCCATGAGGTCCAATCCACTGCATTTAAAAAGTTTGTGTCGTTAATGGGATTACTTACAAGGAGTATTGAATTGTACTATCACACGCTTACCCTAAACATGTTTTCTATACTTTTGGTGAATATAGAACTACTTAGTCCCTGTTGTACGCCATTGTTAAGAGCAATAGCGTCTTCTAGAGAATTTGCTTCAAAAATATAGACTATTGGTGCGAATGTTTCCTTCTGCACTATTTCAGAATCAGGAGATAAACCGGAAATAATTGTTGGTTCCACATAAAAGCCAGGTCTGTCTATTTGCTTCCCACCAAATTCTATTTTGCCACCGCTCTTCAAAGCACTGTCAACAGCTTTCTAAAAGAAAACGACATTGTACATTTTTACATTTTTCAGCATTCAATATTTGGAAATTCTAATGGTTCGTGTGACAACTTTGAATTCTTCAACTGAATGTTGACTGTGCAATGGCCCATATAAAGTATTATTCTCCAAGGGGTCGCCAATCCGCTCCAGAATGCTCTCGTATGCTCTTTTTAATTTTCCTGAAAGTTAGAATTTCTTTAAAATGACATTTTCATAATAATTGTCACTAATGCTTGGTTACATCACTTACCCAAAAATTCATTTTTTATTTTATTGTGAAGAATCAGTCTTCTAGTAGTAGTACATCTTTGGCCAGCTGTGCCCACACAGGAAAACACTGCTGCTCTGATTGCCATTTCTAAATCCGCATCTTGAGCAACTAGTAGCAACAATAATGTAAGCAAATTGTTATAAATTTAAATAATATCATTTTTTAATATACCTATTAACGCATTGTTGCCTCCTAGTTCTAACAAGAACTTTCCAAACCGTTGTTGAACCTTCAAAGCCACGTTCTTTCCAACATTAGTACTTCCAGTGAATGAAACTAAGGGTACGCTAGACATAGAAGTTGTAAACAGTACCCTGGATGATTAAATTTTATGATTAAATAACATTATACTTACCGTGTATCCTCGACTACGGTCTCACCAATGTCTGGTCCACCTGTAACCAATGATGCAACAGATCCTGGTATACCATTTCTCTCTAAAACACCTGTGATGATTTTAGTAGTCGCAATAGATACTAAAGGAGTAGTCAAAGCTCCCTTCCAGACTACAGTATTCCCACAAACCATTGCTATTGCACTATTCCAGCCGTATACCTAAAATAATGTTCCTTTCTTATTAAATTCTATTGATTACCATTCTTAATTAAACCATACTCACTGCAACGGGGAAATTGAATGCAGAAATAACTCCTACAACTCCAAGAGGGTTCCATTTCTCCATAAGTGCATGATTTTTTCTTTCCGATGGAAATATACTGCCAGGTAATGTTCTAGATAAACCGACAGCATAATCACATATGTCAATAAACTCTTGAACTTCACCGATACCTTCTGGCAATATCTTTCCTAAAAGAAATTCGTACAATCAGAGTTGAATAGAATGAATAAAAACAAATGTAACATTCATTTGATGTTTACCCATTTCTAGAGACACTAAGCGTCCCAGAGGTTTCAAGTTATTTCTTAGTTCGTCCCCAATTTGTCTCACTATCTCTCCTCGTGTTGGAGCTGGTAACGATGCCCACTGTGGCCATGCCTTACGTGCTTCTGTAATAGCATTACTTGCTTCCTGCGGGGTTGATGTCCTAACTTTTGCTATTACTTTGCCAGTTGATGGTGAAATGGATTCCACTACCTTCGTAACAGTTGTGTATTAATGCTTTCGCAAGCCTAATTAGTATGCGTTACAATAAGTAATTAATGTACCTTGCCAGATCCACCCCATCGTCCATCATAAAGGCCAGGATTCTCTGTCGTGAGACCCAACTGTTTCAAAAATCCATAATTCGGATCAGTCACCAAGTACCTTGCCATTTGCAACTTGAAACTAGTGTTTCTGGACGATAAACGAAACATTGTCAATTCTTGGTTACCAACTCCTTCGTGTTTCCGTTATTATACAAAAATCTTGGGGTTATCACGTTGATTATGCTTATCAAGAACGGTGGTAGGGGTATGATAAGTTAAATCAACAAGTATTTTAAGATATCAGAATTAATTCCACTGTTCGTTTTGTATATTACATTTTAATTACAATGTTATTTTTACAATCGTGTAAATCAATACTTAATATCTACATAGAAATGGTACTCCAAAGAAATTCTTCCTAACATATTGGTATAGGAAGTACACGAATGGCAACAGAAATATAAAAACGCGATTTATTCCGAAACAATAATCTTAACATCTTATTCTTATTTATTGAAAATGCTGTTAGATTTAAACTGTACAATAGGTTAAAACCACATTAACTGATATCAATGTCCATTGTCTCGTTGGAATGTAAATGCTTCAACCGGGTCGACAAAGCTGGTAGCACCTTAGATCAGAAATCAATTGGAGCACTGACCTTGTCAATGTTGGCTGATCCTATCAACATTCAACAAAGTTAACAAAGCATGCCAGACAGAAACCGAACTAATCAAACTATTTATTCAACTCACCGTTGATTTATCAAAATTCCTTAATAACCTGGCTTTCTGCATGTCGTCTACTCTGTCACAACCTGCCAAAAATGTTGGCAGAAATTGTCCGAAGAACCATGCTATATTAACAGAGGCTAAGCTATGAATAGCTGTGGCAATTTCATCCGCCAACAAATTGTGGGATCTGTGATATAAATAATATAAATACAATTGTAATGGAGTGCGTTATTGGTGAAACTGTCAATTTTTCTACTCACTGTTGGAAGAGTACCGTGAACAGTGCCATTATGAACCTTTCCAGTAGGTGAACTTTGAATATAGCTCTCTGATAAAGTCGCCATCGCACGTTCAACTGCTCAAGGCTTTGTAAACTTTGTCGGAATATGTTGACATCCGGTTGCAGAAGGGCTTGACCGAAAGCTTCCAAAATGGCGACTAACTCTTCCTTGTGCTCAACGGATTCTTCTTCATCGGTGTGCCCAAGAGTTCGTAATACAGAAGTATTATAGAAATATTGCCATCGATGCATTAAAATGCTGAAAATATACAGTTAATATATTTATATCTTAATTGAGATTCTATTGTTACGTACAATATGACATATAACATTACGTAATACCTATGGAACAATTTTAATAGAACAAGTGTGGTATCTGGATGCGCGCTGAGATCAGTTCCAACTGCTGGCCACACTTGACCCAAACACAAACTAGTCACCGAAGGAACAAATGCTTTAAATGCACTGCTAGGTGCTGATACGACCAATATTAAAATCTCTAATAATTGGTCCAATGCAGGTCCCGCAGATATATTTTCCCTGTAAATATGTTGTGAAATTTATATTTCTCTTGTTATATAAACGAGGGAAGAGATACACTGTGTTTTAATTTAACACGTTAGCTGTCATGTTACTGGTGACACATGACGCTAGTTTCTTAAATAGGTTATCAAATGATCAATTAAACAGATAATTTTTATGTTATTATTACCTAGTATAAATATGTAGCATCCCCTGAACTGCGTTTTGAGTAAACTCAGGACCCAATTGTTGCTGTAATACTGAAAATACTGAATGTATGAAACTAAGTAAAATCTCGCATATACTTTGACACCTTATCATGTATGGCAACAGTTCTAGTGTTCGGTTGATCGTTGATCCCAAACAAGAATGTAACATTTTTTTAATCGTCGTGGACGACGAAGAACAGTCTTCTATTAACTGAGTTAATGGCACTACCGTTATTGCAATTGCAGATTCTGAAGGTACCGGTTGCCCTTCTGAGCCCAAAGGCGTGGATAATGTTGACACCATAGTGCCTAAGATCGATTAAAATGTGATTGGTTTTGATAATTACTGATTATATTTCCTGTCATTATTACTTACTTAATAGTCTTTCTCTGATACTTCCATCACCGTGTGGTAAAACAATTGCATTCACCAATGCTCTTCGTAACACTTTTATCGTATCAGGTTTCAAGAATGGATACGTCACCATGGTAATTAAGTTTCTAAATGTAGGTTCGTCCCACAAAACTGGCTTCAAAATAGCAGTGATACTTTGGAAAAGATGTGTGGCAGAATGAGTAAGACTCGCCGGTGGGGGATTGTCACAGAAAGTTGTATAATCTAATGCTAAAATGCAGGAATCAATGCAACGTTGACAAAGCGACTCCTTAGTCTTTTCTGGCCTGTTCACTATCCAATGGCACCAAGCTTGAAGAGATGCCAGTAACTGAGAATGGCTATAAAAAGAACAAAAAAAGGTCTAGCCTGAAAACTTTTGATTTACAATATCCATCTTAATAGGATCTCATTTTAAAATTTTAGTTCATTCCTACTTCTGTTTTTATATTTAATCACGATCATTAATTGTTAAATATTACTTACACTTCTATGAGATCTATTACAATTATAGCTGGTTGCAATGATGCTTTGTATAACTGGTTGGCTTTGGCAAATTTGCATGCGTCCAACGTTTGGGATACTACTTCTTCAGCTAATGATTGATCGATACTATGTTCATCTCCTATTAATAGAAGAAAGACATCACATTTCTGTGCATTTTAATGGTATTTATACTGATAACTTAACTCACCAAGAAAAAGTGAATATAATCTGGCAATTGCTTGAGTAGTGGAAGCTAAGTCACGTAGATGAGCATGTACGTTAGCAGCCTCTGAATCATTTAACAATATGACTTGATTGTTAGCTATGGCAGCACCTAATTCTCCAAATATTATTAGTCCTTCTCTCCATGAACGGTACTAAAAAACTTCTATCGATTAGTGATCATAAATTAAATGAATTTCATGTACAATTATAGACAATTTTACCAATAGCGTGAATACTGGAATTGGACAGATCTCTGCGACTTTCGCTAAACACTCTACATTGCATCTTAAAAAATGTTGCCACTCGGTTTCCTCCTGAAATAACAATCTTACATAAATATATTGTAAAAGCCAGACATCATTAATTGATTTTGAAGTATTACGTACATTTTCATCTAAACCTTCAGTGTCAAGATCTTTCAACGCACGTGTGTTAAGTTTAAAACTCATCTTTTGTAAAACTCGCTCAGCAAGAGCTAATGCTACTGGCGAGTATCGAGATTGAGTACTTTCTAAAAGAGTGGTCCAAACATCTAAACATCTTAAATATCCATTTACCGTTGAACACTGTTGGAATGTGTGATGACATAAAACGTCTAACAATGTATTCACTGGAAATTTGGGACACGATTCCACCCTTTTCAGATGATTCGTTACAAATAGTTGTAAGAACTCTGTAAGTTTCTCCATGTAACTACAAATATTAAAATTATACAATGTTATCAAATATAAGAGTATCGAAGAAGAGACACCATCTAAACGGATGAAAAAATAAATTTTTTTCTTTCTCAATTAACAAAAAAGTTCCTAAACTTTGTGTTTATGTTTATGATGTTCTAGATGGTGTCCTCCCCTTAAGCATATAAGAAAATACCTTTCATCTGTAGAATCTAAACGTTCCATATACTGAAATAAACCGACTCCATTTTGGAATATTTCTACTAACAATCTGTCAGTTACGTTTGGAGAATACAGTGGTCGATACAAAAGTTCATTTATCGCGGTCACAGCCTGTACAGCTAATTCTATCTGTTTACCATTCTGTTGATGAAATTTATAATTAGCTGTACACTCCATACAGTGTTATAAAATATTTGTATTACATTGAAGTCCTACCATTGCTTCGTGATACCTGGCACAGGTAAAAATGGCGTTCAATAAGTCTGTTGAGATATGTTCTGACAATTCGATCCAACTGAACATATGCGCTAATACGTCTAATATAACTATGCAGACATCACTGGTTCCCGTGGACAGTCTTTCCACGTCCAAAATAGCTCTTACTGGTGCTACCGTCTGACCACTGGTAGGCGAGGGAGGTGGTGTAACTGTTCCAGAGCGACTTTGTAACTTTGTTGTTTCTTTTAAAAGTACTGAAGTCAGGGTATTCAAAGTCAAAGGCACTTCGGCGCAAAGAAACCTAATTAATTCGTTTTTTCTTTGCATGGGCAAGTCTTCTCTTGGAGTCGCTAGTTCCTCCGACACTGTTCTCAAGTAGACAAGTCCCAACAGTCTTGTACGTTTGTACCTTACTAACTTTTAATACATAAAACAGATTATATTTCAAGATAAAAGTTCTTTCCCATTGAACCTAATAACACTATAATTCGTTAACAGTCAATGTATTCACAAACCTGTAAGATATTCGAGTAAAAATCTGGATAAAAATGCGGCCAGTCGTGTCTCGCGATATCTACAACTAGCTTAACTACTTTATTCCTTACAAAAGGGGCTATACCTCTTTCTATTGACAGGGTGTACAAAGTAGATCTCGTAAGAGCTCTGTCTTCCCATGGAAGAATCGGCCATCGCCTCCCGATCGTTGTCTGCAACGATATCTCTAGTAAAGATAATAAATCGAGCGTCCAAAGTGGATAAGTGTAAAATTACATACCTCCAGGGTAGACAGGGCGAACATACTGACATAATGATTACTAGTGGAGGATAAAAAATGTAAACAAGGTCGCCAAGAGTCAATCTGATCTTTGAATTCTTGGAAATTCCTTTCAATTGTACGTTTTCGTTCATTGGTTGTCTCCGGCGAGAAAAATTCAGTCATGAGGTGCTCCAAATTCTGCAGTGCAGCTGCATGATCGTCCTACAAAATTTAGTCACTCGTTTAATATCATTGCTGGAACTCCTTAAACAATATTCAAAGAATCATCGAGCGTTAAAGTCCAAGTAAATAAAAACATATTCACGCACCATGGTAGCTGCAATTAAAAAGCGTGACTCGTTACAAATGTGCTGTGTAAATACACAAATTTAAAGGAATCTGGCTTTCACTTGTCAGACATCATGTTTGCAATAAAATAATCAAACACTGGTTTTTACAATTGGTACAGGTGACGCCAAGTTTGCCGCTTTTAGGGGAATACTACTAGACTCCCATATATGTCCCCTTGATCCATGAATCCATGTACGGATACAGATGAGTTATCGGTGTAGCAGTACGATATATTAGATATCCCATTGGTCCCATGCTGTCAAAGATCTATAATACCGACAAGTACATCCTTCGCGGAACACGCTTACAAAACCATAGACCTAAAAATGTCATAGGAATTTTTGTTTAGACTTCGACGGATCCTTGGAACCCTGTACTTCTTGGAGTTTACGATGACTTAAAAATTTTTAATTGGAAATCAAGTTTCTCATTGATTTATTCCTATTAGGCAAGTTTAATATATTTTTACGGAATATATAAACAATGAAAAAAGAATGTTTACTGAATATAATATAAAAATAACATTATTCATGTATGGCTTCTGGTGCTTCATAATTACAAATATTTTTATATTTATATTTATTTTATAAATTACTTTATAAGCATAATTATTTATACTATTATAGATACAATTATATCCTTTTCCTGGCACGAATAGTAAAATAGATTTTTTCCTTCGCCAGACGTCGGGACGTAAAACTATATAACTGGGGAGAACATTCCTGTCGATAAGGTAGGAAACGCTCTAACCAACACCAATGATATTATCAACTAAGCAATCGTACAAAGGGAGCTAATTTATCGACGGCGGTACAATTTTTAAAAGACTAATTTGGTAATTATTCTGCTGTTCATAGGGATCTAATTTACACTGTTTCACTGTGCTACTTACGGATTGAATTTTAACAGAGAAAAATTAGTACTAGTGGATCTGACTTATCGATGGCAGTACAATTTTTTAGGGTTTAATTGAACAATTGCAACGCACTTATTGGCCATCTAATTTTCTCTGTTTCACTATGCAACATACAGATTGCATTTATCAACGAAAAATTAAAATTAAGAGATCTGACATACCGATGGTGGTACAATTTTTTAGAGCCTAATTTAACAAATAAAACTTACTTATTGGGGATGTAATTTTCTCTGTTTCACTGTGCTACATGCGGATTGTATTTATCGGTAAAAAATTAGTATTTAGAGATCTGACTTATCGATGGTGGCACAATTTTTTGAAACCTAATTTGACAATAACTTAGCTCTTACATGGGGTGCAATTTCGTATGTTTCATGATGGTACTTACGTATTGAATTTATCAAAGAAAAATTAGTATTAAGGGATCTGACTTATTGATTATTGCACAGTTTTTTAGAGTCTAATTTATCAACTACACCGCACTTATTGGGCATCTAATTTCCTCTGATTCACTGTGGTGCTTACAGATTGAATTTATCAAAAAAAAATTAATATTTAGGGTTCTGACTTATCGATGGTGGTATAATTTTTTAGAGCCTAATTCCACAATTACATCTTACTTATTGGGGACGTAATTTTCTCTGTTTCACCATGGTACTTACGGATTGAATTTATCAATAAAACATTAATTCTTAAGGATCTGACTTATCGACGGAGGTACAATTTTTTAGAACCTGATTTATTAATTACATCGCATTTATTGTGGATCCAGTTTCCTCCGTTTCACCATGGTGTTTACAGATTGAATTTATCATTAAAAAGATCGTCTTTAGGTGCCTAACTTATCGACTGTTGGTAGAACCTAGGGATCGAATTTATCAACTGCATTATGGTATTTAGTGATCTAACTTATCCATTTCGCTATGATACGTAGTTAACTAACTCACCGTTTACGTTATGGTATGATAAAATTTTCTTATAGACGTTGTACCGTCCGCTAACACTTTCCTCTTTCTTACCGCTAACGATTCCCATTGTCTCTTGTGAATAACATAGTTATCTATCTTACTAACGATCGTCCTCCATTTTCATTACCCTTCGTGCTCCTTATCACCCTTCGGTATTTCCACCCATTGTCACTGTTCCTGGAGGTTCAAGCAATACCCGTGATCCACATCGTGTCGCTCGAATTACCTCCATTTATCGATCTCTCCTCACGATGCCTGTAATTTAAAATTCTAGATGAGAACTTTGCGAAAAACGTCTATAAATACATCCTTAAAAACAATTTTATTTTATTTATACACATACGCATTCCATAAATATTTTAAATTTAATCCTCACTGTCCCTTATCACACAAAAATTCTATAAATTCAAGTTTTCCAATTTCCAAAATTTATATACTATAAAATTATAGTATATCATAATATATTAAAAATTATAATTAAGTTAAAATAAAAATTATAATACTGTATATTATGATATATTAAAAATTATAATTGAAGTAACATAAAAATTACAATTATAATATACTGTAATATACTAAAAATTATAATTAAATTCAAATAAAGATTAAAATTATAATATACTGTAATATACTAAACATTATAGTTAAATTCAAATAGAAATAAAAATTATAAATATTGCAATCTACTAAAAATTATAGTTAAGTTAAATTAAAAATAAACTGTTCCCATACGAACACCACATACCATTTCCATATAAAATAAAAGTCCCTATGATTCCTCTACCACTCCTCATTCATCTTTCCTGTCCCCCATGTTTCTTCAACAGTGTAAGTCTTCAACACTTAAATCTACATGTTAAGCTTTCCAACGACCGAAGTTGCATTAGCGCTAGTTGTCCCCATGTTTTCGCCAGAGTTTCGAGCTGATACTGAAAAACACGTCGGTTCGGCTCTCGAATTATTTCCTGTTCTTGCATTGGTCGCGGTTTTCGCGCGCCTAGACAAACTGGAGCGATAATTCAGCTACAGGTGTTTGAGACTTTATTAAATTCGATACAAGAAGCGACGGAACTGTTCCATCTACGCCTTTGGTAGGAACAGTCCGGCGACTTTATGGCTCCGTAAAAAGCGAAACTAATTTCCTTGTGATATAATTCCGTGGGTTCGAGATTGAGGAGCTTATGGACGCTGTTGTTCTAAGGTGCAGGATACTTTTGAACAGCTGAAACGAATCGTTGAACAGAGAAATTGAGAGGGACATCAATTTGCTTGTAAGATGAAATTATTATTATTGTTATTATGAAATTATTATTATTATTATTATGAAATTATTATTATTATCATCATCATCATCATCATCATCATCATCATCATCATCATCATCATCATCATCATCATCATCATGATTATTATTATTATTATTATTATTATTATGATTTCATCATCATCATAATCATCATCAACATCATCATTATTATTATTATTAAATTATTATTATTATCTTGTTTTAGGATTGAATTATAATTAAATTATAATTAAATAAAAATGAAAATAAAAATTACAATATATTAAAATTATAATCATACTTATTACATTACAATTAAAACTCTACATTAGAAAATTAATACATATAAAATACATATCAATTATAATTAAGAAAAAATCAATTTTCACACACAAAGAGTTGAACATCCGGAACCCCTACTTACACGGGAACCACGATGTTTCTCTATCACAATAGAGTTTCGTTACCGTGAAACAATGCCCAGCCGAAAAATTAATGAACCCCCGGTGAAAACTTATCACACCGGTATAATGTACACACTAATTTCTTATTCATATTAATTCCGGTAATAACGAAAACTTCACGGAGCACGGTTTGGAATGATCTTCGCCGTGGTGAAGAATCAGCGCGAGCCGAGTCGACCAGACAATATGGAATTAATTATAATTAACTGCCATTCACGGAAGTTCCGCGAACAATTTTGCTGGCTCACTACGGCGTTATAATGAACTCGCAGCTTCTATCATTTACATTCCCTTATATATTCGATCTCGGCCCTCGGATAACCTTAATGTTACCGACGGACACGTCAAAGAACTCGTTCAAATTAATTACATCTTATTGAATTGTAGAAAAAAAGATTCTTTGAATGAGAAGATCTTTCATAATTGTGATTATATCCAATGTTGCTTCCCATTGGAACTGAAGAATTTTGGATTACCGTGCAATTCAGCTTTGTTGAGCTGTCTTTAACCTTTCTTGAGGTTAGGTCTGATGGCGGACATTTTTAAATATAACCTCAAATTTTTTACGATTTTTTCTAATTTATTAGTTTGAGTGAAATTTAGAATTTTTAATTAGTTTGGTTATTGTTATCATTATTTAAATATAGTAATGTATTTTTTTTTAAACAATAATTAATAATTAATTTATAATTGAGTATATTGATTAAATTAGTAGTTAAATTAACTAAGAATTTTTATTTATATAAAATCCTAATTTGAAAAAGATGCTATTTAATATAACATTCTTCTGATTATCTTCTGCTGACAATTAACATTCCCTGCTAATTAATTATAATTAATTTTATCGAATTTATTATATTTCTCCGTCTTGAAATTATTTTTATTATAATACTGACAATTCAGAAATCATTGAATTCAAACTGAATAATTATACATTGAAGTTAATTGCTGATTAATATATTCTGATTATTTTCTCTTGGCAATTAACATTCCTTGCTAATTAATTACAATTAATTTCATTGAATTTATTATATTTCTCTGTCTTGAAATTGTTTTTATTACAATACTAACAACTCAGAAATCGTTGAATTCAGACTGCACTGATTAATTATACATTAAAGTTAATTGTTATTTAATATAATCTTCTGAGTTATTATTATCACAGTAAACCAGCTTCAAAGCAGGAACACATAATAAACTAAACAAAAGCACAGCCAGTTGCAGTCTGTGCAACAGACATGAAAGACAATAATTAATTAACATGGAATGTTAATTGCCAACAGAACATAATTATAGCAATTATGTGAAAGCACAACAGCACAGAGTATTTACATGTCTCCCAGCTTCATTAATCCATTTCGCCTCAAGGTACAATTTTGACCATTGCACTTTTCATAAATAAACAATAAATTTTAAACAATAATAAAACCTCAACAATATTCTTCTTATTTTGAAATAAACATTGATATCAAGATATTCGTGATAATAATAAATACTGGGAAAAAATAATTTTATTTTTTAATAATTAAAAAGAATTTAATTAAGGAGGCATACTCTAGGATTTTTTATTTGCAAAAGTGTAACATTGATTAATTTGAAACTTTGTTTACGTGTTCGTTGTACTTTCATTATGTTAAATAAATTTTCTCAGTTCAGTTCATTTGAGTTAATTCTTATTTTGCCATTCTGTACTTTTTAACGTCAACAATGGTACATCGTAAATACGTGAACCAGATGGCAGGTGGTAATTTCGGAAATGAACAGCGGAAAACGTCAAGAGTAATCGTGTTAGAACGTGGGAATGTTACGTGCTCCCGGGAAAGATCGAACGAAATTTTTCGAACGGCCATTAAATGTTGTAAAAATAATATATTTACTTCGTCCAAGTGCATTTTCCATTTGTTGTTAGTTGGTAGCTGGTGTTTAGAGGAGAAACGATATTTTTTAAGGGAAAATTAAACTTTTGTAATATGCAATATAGAAATAATGGTTTTTCTATTGTTTTTAATAATTTTATTTTCTAGTATATCTAATTAGAAGAGAAACGAAATTTTTTAAGGGAAAATTAAATTTTTGTAGTAATATGCAATATATAGATAATAGTTTTTCTATCATTTTTAATAAATTTATATTCTATAATTTTTAATAATTTTATTTTCTACCATATCTAATTAGAAGAGAAACGAAATTCTTTAAGGGAAAATTAAATTTTTGTAATAATATGCAATATATAGATAATAGTTTTTCTATCATTTTTAATAAATTTATATTCTATAATTTTTAATAATTTTATTTTCTACCATATCTAATTAGATATATTGAGTTGTGATCAATATGTACGATTAATACTAGAACTACTATTTAAACTGACTTTTTAAAATTTAAGAGAGCAACACGAAAAGTGGAAAATAGTAGAATAAATATTACAAAAATATTACAATACAATATTAAAAATAATATATAGGTTACATAAGGGATGCAATTAGAAATTTGAAATATCACTTCATATATTTATTTTAATACTATTTGCTATTATTATTGCAATTATTGTTTATTATTATTATTGTTATTATTCTTGTTGTTGTTGTTGTTGTTGTTGTTGTTGTTGTTATTATCATCATCATCATCATCATCATCATCATCATCCATATATTATTGCAATTAGAAATTAGAAATAGCACTTCCCACATCTCAATGTTTATCCCCACAAACAAAACAACAAAAACATAAGAAACATCACAAAATTGTTATTACAACACAACATTAAAAATTACATACACCTTACATAGTCTCACAATTTCAAAAAATCTCACACATTCCCCAAAAAACCTTCAAAACAATTCCAGAACAACAAAACAAAAATATAATAAACATCACAAAATTACAACACAATATTAAAAATCACAAACACCTTACATAGGCTCACAATTTCAAAAAACCTTCGAAAACAGTTCGAGAACAACAAAACAAAAACATAACAAACTTTACAAAACTACAATACAACATCAAAAATCACAAACACCTCACACAGGCTCACAATTTCAAAAAATCTAACACATTCCCCCAAAAAAATCAAAAAGCCTTCAAAAACAGTTGCAGAAGAGAAGTCATCTCCGTGCCACGGACGCCGAATTGGACCGTTGCACGAAAGAATGCCATGTGAACGGAGTAAACGGTTCGGGAGCATATTATCAGTTCGTTTCGCGCTCATAGGGAACCGCAATTTCCTCGAGGTGCCCGGACGAAAACTGACTGCCGCCGCTGTTGCAGCCCGGGTCGGCGTGGTGGAATTCATGGGTCGCGGGTTATGCCGCATTCGGTGGTATGTAGTAATTAGCAACATTGCTCCCCGGATCCCAAAGGTGGAAGGAGGACGAGAGGGATCGCCGGCGCAGATTTCATTCGAAGGAATAGAACGCGACCGCGATCCCGATCTTTGAAATTATTGCTCTACCATGGGGTCCCTTGATTTCCCCTGTATCACTGGGAATCCGTGGCATCTCGTTTAATCGTTTTATTACGTGATAATAATAATAATGGTTTGTTGGCAAAATGGTTGTGAATTTTGTGGAATGGATTTAATGTGGGTCTTGATAATGATTTTGGAAATAAACACAATTATTTATTTATTATTTATTTATTATTATTTGTTTATGTGCAATGGTGTTTTGTTTGTCAGGGTTTCGTGGGAGGTTGGAGTGTATTTTATAAATTATTTGTAATTATTTAGAGAATTAAGTAATTGTGAGTACAGTTGATGTTCTTGATGATTGTTTTGGGAGGAACTCATTGAAGTTTGTTTAAATATCGAATTTGTTAGTTATAGGAACTGTAGTTTTATTGTGCATCAGATTATTCATGTCACTCATGGAAACTAAAAATTGTAAATCATTTTGGAAATTAAGTAATTGCAATTAAAATTGATATTTTTCGTATGTAATTTTAATTCTTATTAATTATTTTATAGGAAAGTAATCAAAGTTTGTTTAAATATCGAATTTGTTGCTTATGGGAACTGCAGAAATAGTTTGCCAGAATTTAGTTAAAGTTTAAAGTATATTTTATAAATTATTTTAAAAAATATAAATATATTATGGTTTATTCTAGAGGAGATGATTAATATTTATAAAGTAATTAATTCACGAGTATAGCTTTTGTAAAAGTATTTTAACACTGAAACTACCAAGCAGTCAAGTCGACATTTCAAAATAATTCTATAAAAACCCAAAGAGTGCATTAATCGAGACTTCAATCACTCAAAACTTAGTTTGCATGTTACTAAAACAATGTCTTTTGAAATTACTTAAAGAAAGATCTATTATTTTTCAATAATTATAACAGAAGAATTTAGGAACGGTCATTTTTACCCATGTGGTAGTTCTAGTGTTGAACGAGCATCACTGTACTGCTCGTTGCAGGGAACTTGGCGCTCGTAACGTCATAGGGGCGGAGCCAGCCGCTCCAGAGCTCCAATCGCGAGCCCAGGACGGCTCTCCCCACACTGCGCCGCGCGACGCGATTGGAGCGCGCTGGCGCCTCAGCCAATCAGGCGTGCGGCCTTGAATCTGACCACTCAGACGAGAATGCCAAGTTTCCTGCAACGGACGGTCCTTGAACATATAATATATGAAAAATGATAATTCTGAAGTAATAAATTCGTCGTTCTATTCTTTTTCTTTTACGGAGCCACTTTAGTATTGAATCAGTTTGGAAGACTTTGTAAATGGAATAATTTAATACTTTGGTATTAAATTATTTTTAAAAATTTTATAAATTAAATAAGTATTCCTTTGTGTAATGTATTCGATTTCTATTTCTTAAATGTTTTCTTAGAAAAAAGGAAAAAATAAACATAGTATGTTGAGAAAAGTGGAAAATTCATTTATCCTTTTTTATTCCATAAATATTTATTTCTCGTGATAGAAATGATTGTTGCTTACAAATTACCCAGGTGATCTATATGAACAGCCATTTTTCAGATCACTGAGTGACATTTGTATTTTTTATCGTGATTTGAAGGCATCCAAATTTTCCATTGTTGTCAATCACTGTACGAATATTTATTAACTTCATTTTGGCAAACTTTCCAAGTCACATAACCTCAAAAATGACCTGTCATTCGATTTTCGAATTTTGATTCATGTAATATTGGCAAGTACCTGCAATAAAAATATAAAATAGAAGGACGTTCTTTTGTTTACGAGCCGCAGCTTATTCAGTGAAGTACGCTCTTCAAAAAGAATTCCTTAGCTTCGTTTCATAGCTTCTAGCTAGCGAGCAACGGATAACCATCAAGCTAGGCAAATCTGCAAGTCAAAATAGACTCGTGTGTTTATCCTAGACTCGCGCAGCTACGAATAGCAGTAAATGGCTCTTGTGCACCTACTGTTTTCGACATGCCAGTGTCTGTTGAATTTGCTAAGAAACTGTTCCTCTTGTGAGCTGCTGTTGATACTTATATATAAGCGAAGGAAATTAAAGGGAATAGCAGAATAAGGGTGAAAAGTGCCCTTGCACCGATTTTTCTCGGGGAAGTTTCCTTTGATAGGTTACCCATAGAAAATATTGTACGCCAATTTGCAGCCCCCTATCTCAATCAGAAGAGTAGGTAGGATAAGGTAAATTCGAGTTTTCAGTTGTTGGCCTATTTTTACTATTTAATGGTAACTAAAAATTGTGAAAAAATTTGGAGACACTATTGGCGTAACAGTGCATAGCTGAGAATTATTTGAGATTTTTAGATTTAAATCTAAATTTTTAGGAATATTTTATGTATCCATATTTTTTTTGTCATTGCCAGTGGAATGTAATAAATAGGTGACTAATTTACATAATGTAGCCTCATTAATTTCTAGCCTCACGATTTCATAAATAATTCTAAACATTGTATACCAAATGTTTTGTATTTAAATTCTATTCTCTTTCTAACAAATTACCAAGAATAAAATACTTCTGTCAGGCACAGTTGAAAGATATCACAAAATAAGTCAAGCCTCAACTAAACCACAAATATAATCATATTAAAATTGCTTAACGTTAAAAATAATGTACAATCTTAATTAATAACAATAATTACATTCTCCAAGTATTTATGTAAAATTATAATTCTTATCATGAAGGGGACACTTGTGTCACATTTAAAAAAGGTCCTTCCATAGCTTGCTTCCACTCCTTATCCACTGTTCACACCTCAGTGATAACAGCTAAATGCCAAAAATAAGTATCTCCGAAAGATTGATGTCCAGTCTCGTCGTTGATATCCTGGAGTGCATACATGCGATGTATTCAAAATTTCGTAGACTTCATCGGTAAGATATACACAGCGAAAATGATTTCCTTGGCAAGATTGATGTCGAAGCTCCCAATCTACAGAGTGTTGGAAGGTACAACTAAAAATTCGACGTGCAAAACCACGTAGAAAAAGTAAAATAAAACTTTCTATGCGGGACGTCCTTCTTGGCGGAATCGATTTTGACATTTCACCGGCCACGTCTTATCATGGTAGCAGATTAATGATTACACTGCGAATTTTTGTGCAGGTGCAAAGTTTTAACAGAAAGATTGGAAAATCGAATTATTTAAAAGGGTTTTCCGTAATAAATATTTTGAAATCGTAATATAATTATAGTCTGATAGTTTGATAGCTTGATAGTTTGATAGTTTGATAGTTTGATAGTTTGATAGTTTGATAGTTTGATAGTTTGATAGTTTGATAGTTTGATAGTTTCACAGTTTGATAGTTTGATAGTTTTATACTTTGATAGTTTCCTAGTTTCCTAGTTTCCTGGTTTCCTAGTTTCCTGGTTTCCTGGTTTCTTAGTTTCCTAGTATCCTAGTTTCTTAGTTCCATAGTTTCCCAGTTCCATAGTTTCCCACTTCCATAATTCCCAACTTCCAAAATTTCCTACCTCCATAATTCTCCAATTCCATACTTTTCTACTTCCACAATTTCACAACCTCACATTTCAAAATACCTACTTCCTCATTACAAATTCTCTAATCCCATAGTCCCATAGTAAAAGACATAAAATAAACCTCCAAAACCCAACCGAATATTTCAGTAATATTTCAGACGAGTCTTACGTTCCTACAGCTAAAATTTTCGAATCGTTTCACAATTACAGAGACACCTTGCACGCCAGTATTTCATCGAAACCGGAACAGATGACGGAGACAGATATTATCCTGCAATAATAAGAACTTCTGTATATTTGTGAAACGTTCCCTTACAATCAGAAGGCGCCAACTTCAAGGCAAAGAAGCTTACGCGGAGTGTAAAAATTTTCTATTACTCTGCCGGCTGTCTTATCAGAATTCTGATTAAAGTCGCGCTTTTATTAGAGGAGAATTACAGCGAATCTGTCAACTGTCTTTGAACTCTTGAATAAACCCGGCGAAAGAATTTTTTTAATCTCCATCCTACGGAATTATTCTTCTGTCATGCCTGCTCCTTAAATAATCCTACATAATCTATAGTGCACGTAAGAATTTTCACGGTACGACTTATCTAGCCAAGTGGAACGTACTAATAAGAAAGTGATCATTATTCTTACACTAAAATATTAAAATTACAATAAAATTAATGTACTCATATAAACTGGGTCATCTGAAATTGACACCTAAAATATTTCCATTGATTTTACTTAGTTACTACTTTGCTTTGAAATGTTCTAACAAATAATATTTTTCAACATAACCTCTAAAATACTACAACGTTGATGATGCTTTAAAATTAAAGTGAGTAAATATACATCCAACGTGTCAATAAATTGAAAATTTATTCGCAAATCTTCAAAAGTATACAATTTTCCTACAAAACTTAAGTT
This sequence comes from Nomia melanderi, assembly GCF_051020985.1. Lineage (NCBI taxonomy): Eukaryota > Metazoa > Arthropoda > Insecta > Hymenoptera > Halictidae > Nomia > Nomia melanderi. Next base: position 23,544,031 of record NC_134999.1, on the reverse strand, counting down.
GTCATGTTACCTAACCTCAACAGTCATCTCAAACAGCAAAGCAAAAATAGAAGCATACACTGCTAAAATAATACTTTCATTAACACGTCGACTGCCACGAAAAACAAAAGATTTGTACATTACTTATTCCCCATGAAAAATAAAAATGAATCATTAATTATTTGGTATCACAATTCTTATGTGACACTATTGTCTTATTGTTTACTTGACATATTTATTTTCCATCTGCTATCATTTTTAAAATTCAAAATAATTTATAATTTTTAATTCTGAGCCTCACAAGTAACCACGGTAGTCCACATAACCTAACTCTTCCTCAAACATTCAGCAGCATTTGTCACGTGACAACGTGGCCACAGTTCGTCTTTAAAATTCAAAATAATTTATAATTTTTAATTTTGAAGCTCACAGGTGACCATGGCAGTGAACATAACCTACCTTTTCCTAAAAAATTTAGCAAACATACCTAACTCTTCCTGAAATATTTAGCAAACCGTCACACAGTATTTGTCACGTGACAACACAGTTTCTAAAGGAACCTTTCAATTCCATCCGTCCATACTGTTTACCCTGTTGAAGTTAATTAATTAATTGCCGGTTATCCGGCGAGGCATCAGCATTCATTCCGACAGGGCGGAAAGGAGCCATGCCTTCGAAAAGCAGATGCCCATACGGCCTGGCAAGTTAAGTTCGTTAAGTGTCCCCGGGGGTCGTGTCTTATCGGGTAGACGTGGCTCTGATCCTCCACCTGCCGTGCCGCGGCATAACAATTACCCTATTACTTCGCACAGAGCCCGCGTCAGTTCGCGAGCCTATGTGCCGCGCGTTTTCCCGTTGCGCGATAGCCGGCCGGCTTTCGTTAACTTCAAACATTTTTGCCGGAGCGTATCGGCTCGGCGTAATTGCCGGAGAAACGGTTAATTACACCCTTCGACTGCTATCTTCTAATTGACCGTGGCGCGCTGTGCCGCTGAACGGCCGTTTCTTGGAGGAAACTGGGGAAATTCGAAATATGGCGCGAAGAAATCGGACGTAGCGGGGTGTGGAGGACGAATTGAGGTTAGGTTTCTTTGGTGTTATGGGGTGTGAAGGTTTTTCGATGGGATATGGATGTTTTTGAGATGGTAATCGTTTTGTGTGGCAGGGACTACTTAGCAACACGTAACCCTCAAATTTTTGTTATGGGAATAGTTGAATTTTGAGGTTATGTACATAGGGTATGGAAACAAACGAATTGAGGTTATGTTTCTTTTGCATTATGGGGATATGAATTTTTTTCGACAGGATGTGGATATTTTTGAAATTGTATTCATTTTGTGTGACAGGGACTGCTTAGCAACACATAACCTTCAATTTTCGTTATGTAAATGGTCGAATTTTGAGGTTATGTTCACAGCTGACTATTCTCTGGACAAAAGTAAAGTACAGAGCTAAATTTAGAGGATACGTTGACACTAGATATTTTGTTTCAATTCCAAGCTCACAAAATGTCAACTTTAAACCTGTCACAACATCTTCCAATATTTATAAATAAACAGATAATTCTCTTATCCGAACCACTATTGCAAGAAAAAATAAACTTACCTCCCTTTAACCTAAAAAAAAATCATAACATCATTATATCAAAATAAAATTATTTATCCTCAAAAAATTCTAATTGACTAAAATGCAAAAAGAACCTCTACAAATCCATAACCATAATTCTATTTTCACAGCAGATATAAAAAATCATAACTCCATTACATCAAAATAAAACAACCACTTAAAAAAAAATTCTAATTGACTAAAATGCAAAATGAACCCCTACAAATCCATAAACATAATTCTATTTTCAGATATAAAAAATAATAACCTTAATTGTTTCGTGCAACATGGATAAGAAATTCGGTGCAGAATTTATGGGGGCGATATGAAAAAAATGGAGGATGGAAAAAGGAGAGGTAATAAGGAGCGAAACGAATGCGAAGACTTTCCAAGAATCTGTCGTTTTATCTGCGACGTTTCGCCGAACCTGAAAAAAATCTGGCGTCGTGAATTACGCGATCAAGCCACGCAATTGGTGCTCTCCACATTCGGACCGCAGATTCTATCGCACTCGGGTTTAGGAATTCCCGTGTAACCCAAGATATTTACGAGCGAGTAAGCTTTTTATTATTGCTGTTACCCTTATCTTATTTTGTAAGGCGAAGGTTTTATGCTTTGCATTTGTGCCGCGAATGCTCAGCTCTCGAACAGAGAGAACACTGTTGAGGGCTAATTTGTTAATGTTGATATAAACGTCTTGCAGTGAACTAGATATTTGTTGTTATTCATTTTATTTATAGTGTATTGGAAAAGTTGTAAAAGTTTGTTGTTTGTGTTTGGATAAATATTTATTTTATTTGCTGAATAAATTGTTATTAGAATAATGAAAATTGTGGATTATTCAGTTAATAGGAAAAGTTTGTTATCTGCTTGAATAAATATTTATTTTATTTGCTGAGCAAATTATTATTACACTAATGAGAATTATAAAAATATTATAAATTTGATTTTGCAGTTTTTGACCTATTTCTCCTATTTAATGGTAACTAAAAATTGTAAAAAAATTTGGAGACACTGCTGGCGTAGCAGTGCATAGCTGAAAATTATTTGAGATTTTTAGTTTTAAATATAAATTTTTAGGAACATTTTATTCAAATTGTTAATCAAATTCTTAACAAAGCTGTGTACCATAGTTGAAAACTAAATCCTAGAACAAAAGATTAAAGAACTACAGAAACAAACTGCAATAATTCCATCATTGTGTTAGTACGAAGGGGGAAGAGTTTCCCAAGCAAATCCCACGTTGACGGTATTTGCCGTTACTAGTTCGCGTTAGAACGTGGCGATTCGTTTTCGCAATGTTCGCCAGGAGCCGCAGTCGCAATTAGAACGAATTCGGCCTCAAAAGGCGAGTTTAATTCGACGGAATTAGGAGTGCGGAACCGACTCTTCCCCGTACGGGAAACTCCGGAAATTTCGAGAGTTCGTCCCGACGTCTTGAAGGGGAGGAACGGAAAAAAGGGATGGACTGGCAGCCGGCGGTGGGCGGGAGAAGGAAAGGGAACGAGACAAACGTCGAAGTTCTAAAGAATCGGCGGAAGAGCAAGTCGTTCGGAGAATAGCTAAAGCCGACCTCCACGTTTGGGGATTCGAAGATACGCCGGAATCCGCATAATCCTTTCGCAGGAATGGCCCAGGAATGATCGCGAGGACGCTAGACAACTGAAACGATTGAAAAAACTTTCCTTCTCCGCGGTAGATCGACGTCAAATGAATTTAAACGAGACACTGATCGAATTGCAGTCTCTGATTTCAGGGTGATGAAAAACGGGACAGCTTTGGAGTGTGTACCGTTTGTTGCAGGGAAGTTGGCACTATTGTCTGAGTGGTCAGAGTCTAAGGTAACGCCCCTTCATGCGGGACCTCCTTTTTGAGGTACGATTCGCTGCGGTGATCACGCCCATTGACCATGGCGTATGGCAGAGTGGGAGGAGCCTCTCGGACTCCACCCAGATGGGCGGGACTACAATGACTGACTCCGCCCCTATGACGTCACGAGTACTAAGTTCTATGCAATGGACGGTTAAGCAATTACATACCGTTTACAAAACCTCATATTACAATTTCAAGTAGAACAATCTAAATAATTCTCAGTTTACAATTTCACGGACATCAGAAGCTAAATTTCCTTCTATCAAGGAGCTCCTTTAAATCCAGACGTCTTTGTTTACCATTGTTAAAAAATAACGAAAATTCAAACATTCATATTAACATTGAATATTCAAATTCTGTGAATTTAAAGTGTCGTATGCCAGAGAGTGGAGAGAATCAGAACCACATAGTGCAAATGGGCGGGGCTAACCATAGTTTCCGCCCTCAGACGCCAAAAGTGCCAACTTCCCTGCAACGGACGGTACTCAGCAATTATATTCAGTCTCAGCTAAATAATTCTCAGTCGACAATTCACACCAGAACCTAAATTTCCTTCTATCAAAGAACCTCGAAATCCAGACACCTTTATTCACCATTATTCGAAAATTACAAAGAACCGACGATTTATATACCTTGAAACGAACGGGTTATTTTATACCGAAGATCTCTAAATTCAGTTCCGTCCGTGTGCGCCCGAAGTGTATACAGTGTATACATATGTCCGCGATCCCAGCGTCGGGCGGCCTATAATTTAATTGGAATTTAACTTAATTGGAATTCAATTTAATTGAAATCGCGCGTACACGCCCGGCGAAATGGTTTTTGTATAGGAAACACTGCAGCCCGAGCCGTCGAAAGTATTCGGGGAAATTTTTCCGGATGTCACAGCTGAACGTTTCGCCGGTGATTTTCATGAATTTTCCATATTGCGATGTTCCCACGCAATCACTGATATTATGGCAAGTGATATTCGCTAAAACCTGGCGTGCTCTCTTTCTGTATCTCTCATTTTTTTTTCCCTCCATAAAATTTATACGCTTCAAACCGGCGTCAACTCGGCCGTGCCGTGTAAAAACACCGCTTTATTTTCATCAGGACAAGAATTTCACTAGTTTCACTGTTTCGCGTGTGACTGAGTTACCATCCACTCGCGCTCAGTGTCCGTTCTCTCTCTCTTTTTTTTTTGGTCGCACATATTCACGTGTTTTCCAATTTCGAAATTGATGACTATTAGGTTGATTGATATCTCGCGAGCTTCCCCGGCTCCGCTTGGATGGATATAGGGTGGGTTGTAGTGATAAGATACGATAGGTTTGCTTTCGTGTTGAATTACCGTTTGTGGTCTTCGACGAGTTTGATGTTTTCTTTGGGGGATTTGAATAAATATTTTTATTGATTGGATTGATATTTTTATTAATTGAATTGATATTTCTATTAATTGCATTGATACTTCTATTAGTTGAATTGATATTTCTATTAATTGAATCAATATTTCTATTAATTGAATCAATATTTTTATTAACTGAATCAATGTATCTATTAACTGACTTAATATTTCTATTAATTGACTTAATATTTCTATTAATTAGATTAAATATTTAATAAATTGAATTAAAATTATTATATTCCTTGTGTGTCTGATCCCTGTAAGTCTTCTGATGTTGAATTTTAATGCTTCAGAATTTAACCAATATTAACTTTAATATTAACCAATTAAAACATTAACCAAAAGAATAAACAATACATATTAAGTTAATTAAAACATTAACCAAAAGAATAATCAACATATTAAACAAAGAACCAATTCGAAACTCTCCACAATCATTAACCATCATCGAAAATTCACGAAAAATCCCACATCGAGCTACCAACCAATAGAGACATCCCAAACCCAACGAAATTCTCAGTTTCTGATTAGTGGCGTTTGTTAAAATGTAGGGTCGCGTGGGCAAAACGCCGGCACGTAATTATTCGTGAGTTCACTATCAACTTTGCGGGGCCTGCAGTCATTAGGAATTTACCTAACGAAGCGAGAAGTACGAAACCTCGAGGTACACGTAAGGCGCAACTCCCCGGAGGGTCTCCAGTAAAAATGCAAATCTATTTCTGCGTCCGTCAGTTTACTTTGCTCGGTCACGAGTAATTGCCCAACGTCCACAGCCTACGGGATTTCCTCCGGAAGATGCAATTCCCGGAGTTTAAACCCCGACGAACTATTTCTCTCCCCTTCTCTACGCCTCTCCCACCCTCTCTCGCCCCACCCCCTTCTATGGCAGGGAAGAACAGTAATCAGGATACAGGATTAAAAGGAATGAAAGCCGGCTGTGCAGGGTGAATTGAAATTTCCCGAGGAGAAAAAAGGAGGCGTACAATCGAATTAGAACGATGAATGGACACATTTTTTCCTATTTTGTCAACGATTCATTTTACGACGTTAATGCGGACCCCTTCGACGGTTCTCGATCGTTGGGACAAGGCTAGCAGTGTCTTATTTGCCTCTGTAACGATGGATTTGTGGAATCTGTTCGTTTGTTGGATATGGGATTTTTTAAACATTTTTTTGTAACAATTTCGGTGGGATTTTGATCGAGATGTTATATGAATGCACGTTGTAATTATGTATGGTTTGAATTGTAATTTTTGTGAATGGTAGGAATAAATATGTATCGTTGCAGGGAACTTGGCACTTTCGTCTGAGTGGTCAGAGTTTAAGGTACACATCCTTTTCACGTGGGTTCTTCGTTGTGTGGTACGATTCGCGGTGATCACGCCCATTGATTTTGTTGTATGGCAGAGGTGGGAGGATCCTCTCCCGGACTCCTCCCAGATGGGTGGGGCTATAGCGATTGTCTCCGCCCCTATGATGTCACGAGTGCCAAGTTCTATACAACGGACAGTTAAGCAATTATATATAGTTTAAAAAATCTCACATTACAAAAACAAGTAGAACAAGTTAAATAATTCATCGTCTACAATTTCACAGACGCCAGAAGTTAAATTTCCTTCTAACAAAGAACCTTCTCAAAATTCAGACGACTTTGTATATCCACCATTGTTCGGAAATCACGAAGAATCGAAAATTCATATTAATATTCAATATTCAAGATCTGTGCATTTGAAGCGTCGTGCGGTGGAGAGTGGGAGGAGCCTCTCCCGGATTCCTCCCAGATGGGCGGAGCTACCGATGACACCACGAGTGCCAGGTTCGCTGTAACTATGAAAGTGGTCTAAGCCATATATTTGTTTTAATTTTGGTTTAACACAAACCTAATTATTTTAAATAACAATCGCAGCAGATTTCTCTCAGATCAGATATAAACAAATCCAATCTCAACAATCACACTGTTAATTATCCACACACCACACAAACCCACTCCTTTCACACTCTAACCTCCTTTCAATCCACCATTCCCCTCCCCCCATACGCTTCACAAAACCCACACACCTCCTCCATACGAAACCACCCAACACATCTATCGTTTCTACAAGTTAATCCCACCTAACCAAGGCGCCATTACCACATAAGCGTAATCGCCGGACGTTAAGGACAACTCGCGGCGCCGTTAGCCGAGAACTGCCAAGTTCCGTGCAACGTGCGCGCCCCTCGCCGCGTTAAGCCGAAAAGGAACGGGCAGGAAAGCGAAAAAAGACGCGAACTTAACGGGAGAAAGGAGCTAATAACGCGGGCCACCGTATACAGACACCGCTTAATGCTCGTAGCGGCCACTTCCGGTGAAGTCTCTCGAGGATGAAGAAGTCGAAGAGAATCAAGATAAGAAGGGAAGGGGAGTGGAGAGTCTCGGAGAGGCCGAGCGAGAAAATGCTGGGCGAAACAGAGACAGTGAAAGGGGTGAAAGAGGGTGGAAGAGGGTGAGAGGGGGTGGAGGAGGATGGGAGGACTGAATGGTCGAGGAAAAGAGCCAAAGGGGTAGCCGCGAGCTACGGACCGTATTATGGAGTAAAGTAAAGGGAACCAAGTGCTGGCACGGACCTAGTCGAGGGTGAATTTAATTCATAATCCGCCACAATGCCTACTTGCCGGCAGTTCGACTCATCAAGGTTTCACGAGGCCTTTTTCTTCGGCTGGCTGTGGGCTCACCACTCTCTCTCTCTTTTGAAAGAGAGAGAGAGAGAGAGAGAGAGAGAGAGAGAGAGAGAGAGAGAGAGAGAGAGAGAGGATTCTATTTAACAAACGATCCTGAATACAGACCAAAACAGGGGACGGTTGGCTTGTGTAAACATGGGTTGATTATGAAATAGAGGCTGCAGATCGGTGGATTGATATTCCATTGTGCCAGTGGATCGAGAGTGTGTGGATGGTCCAGGTGGCGTGGGGTGATGGAATGAGGGGGTTTGTTTAGGGGTGGTTTGTTGCATGGAGGGGATTGTTGTGATTGGTGAGGGTTTTGGGTTGGTTAGTTGGGTTTGGATCTGGGTTTGGATTTGGTTTTGGGTTTGTGGGTATGTGGGTTTTTGGAGTGTTTGGGGTGGATAACTGTTGATGGTTGATGATTTGGGAGTTCGGTTAGTTGGAGAGTTGATAGTGTGACGGATTTAAAAATTAACAGCGTTATAATTTCACAAGTTCACAATATAATTTCACAACATCACAAGTTCAGAACGTTACATCACAACTTCATAATTTAATGGCATCACAATTTAATGACTTAACAATATAACAGTTTAACAACTCAATAAGTTTACAACATCGTCACAATGTCACAACTTAACAAGATTACAACCTAATAACTTAACAACTTAGGAACATAAGGATTTAACAACTTAACAACTCCATAAATTTACAACGTCACATCAACGTAACTTCACAACTTAACAACTAAACAATTTAGGAATTTAAGAACTTAAGAACTTAAGAACTTAACATCTTCACAATTTCACAACTTAACGTTATCACAACTTAATAACTTAACAACTTAAGAACATAAAGACTTAACAAATCAACGAATCAACAACTTCATAACGTCACATCGGAACAACTTCATAACTTATCAACGTAAGAACATACAGACTTAAAAACTCAACTCCACAACTTTACAATGTCACATCGTCACAGCTTCATAATTTCACAGTGCCACGACTTTGCAACTTCACAACTTCACAATTTAAGAACATCACAACATCACAACATCAAAACTTCACAACATCACGACATCAAAACTCCACAACTTCACAATTTCTCAGCATCACAACGTCACAACATCACAAAACCCCAACATCACAACATAAAAACTTCACAACATCACAACATAAAAACTTCACAACATCACAACATAAAAACTTCACAACATCACAACATAAAAACTTCACAACATCACAACATAGAAACTTCACAACTTCACAACATCCAAAGCTCCCAACCTCCCATCCCAACTTCCCATCACAACCTCAACTCAACATATTCTTCTTCACCTCCACCCTCAAACAGACAGCTCCTCTCAATTATTCAACTCATCGCATATTTATCCTTGGATATCGTTGCCATGCTCTTGCATGCTCGCCGAGGCTCGCCGAGAGTTTGGTCGCCCGCAATCCGTTTACGAATTTCGAACGGAAAGGCAATGGCCCGTGCGGAGACGCGCGGTTAGAAATTACAATTCGAATTCCACACCGTATCCCTGGCGTGAGGGACCTGCACTCGCCGACAGAGAAAGGCGGCCTTCGGGGGCGGGGGAGGCGGGTGATATACCTATAGAATAGTAACCCGGGGTTGGACTGGCAGTTGACCCCCACGCGGATATCACAGGCTTTCGACCCGTTCGGCATTCTGGAATTGTAATCGTAGTTCCATCCGACTCCGGACACATGATCACCTGTCTCTCCTTCCAATTTTCTCTCCCCTTCCTTCTTCGCGCCCCTCGTTGTTACGCGCCTGGTAAACAAATCTGATTTAACGCTAAAATAACGCTGGTAACACTTATTATTAACAACTCGAAAGTTTTCCAATGGAAATATTTAACGTTTTTTGGCGGGATATGGACAATAGTTTGAAACTGATTTAATGATAGTTCATAGATAAATTAAGCAACGAAGAAGTTTTAAATAAAAACTAAAATAGGTAAATAAAAATGAAATAGGTAAAATGAAAACTAGAAAATAATAAAAATATATATTAAATATATATTTAATAGAAAGAAATATTAAATATTCAACTTGAATATTTTAATAATTAAGTAATAGGTAAATAAAATAGGTAAAATAAAAACTAGAAAATAATAAAAATATATATTAAATATATATTTAATAGAAAGAAATATTAAATATTCAACTTGAATATTTTAATAATTAAGTAATAGGTAAATAAAATAGGGAAAATAAAAACTAGAAAATAATAAAAATATATATTAAATATATATTTAATAGAAAGAAATATTAAATATTCAACTTGAATATTTTAATAATTAAGTAATAGGTAAATAAAATAGGTAAAATAAAAACTAGAAAATAATAAAAATATATGTTAAATATATATTTAATAAAAAGAAATATTAAATATTCAACACGAATATTTTAATAATTAAGTAATTATTTTGTAGTAATTTAAAATTTAAACAAATTTATAAAATAGTAATTCTAATAATTAAGTAAGTATTAGTAATTTATTTTGTTGTGAATCAAGTGGTGACTTGAGTCACCTCTCCATTGCAAAGAGTTAATACACACACATATATATAGAGAAATTTTGAAAAGTCAATTTCAGTGCTCGATGGGTCAAAAATGACCCAACTCAGGTTTCTGTTAGAAACCAATTAGAATCTTAATAAATTCAGGTTTATAGCTGTCATTAAGGAATTTTAAGATCGTGATTTAATTAAGTGCTCGGTTCTAGTGTCAACAGTGCTTTACGGTGTCCTGTACTCGAAAATTATAAACAAATATCAATTCATGCATCATGCTGTGGATTCAGCATCAAAACATTTACCAGTGCTCGATTATTCCATATAATAAAATATCAAACCTTGTTTCCCAAACTTCACTGATGTTCCCCGACTAAACGTGTCAGAGGAGCTCAACCTGTGACCCGTGGACAATGGGTTAAGTATAAAAGAGATCTGTAATTTGGTAGCTTCGCGAGAGCTGAAAGGAACATCAAAGTTGCATACTGCAAAAGGCTGACAGTCAAAGCACTGAAGTTTGCTTTGTACGAAGCGCAAAGCAGCCTGTGTCTAGGTGTCGAATTGTCTTAGAGTCTAATGGTCCGAGATAATATTTCCAAACAAATACTGCAAAAAAGTGCACCCAGCGAGCACTGAAATTGACTTTTCGAAACTTCTCTATAAAAACTTTAACAGTGCATCTATGGAGACTTCAATTAATTCATGATTCAATTCGCATACTGACAAATCAATTTTAACAACTCCCAGAGAAGCATCTAGAAGAAATCTAGGGTGGGTCATTTTTGACTCATCGAGCACTGAAATTGACTTTTCGACACTTCTCTGTAAAAACTTCAACAGTGCATCTATTGAGACATTGATTCACGATTCAATTTGCATATTGACAAATCAATTTTAACAACTCCCAGAGAAGCATTTACAGGAAACCTGAGGTGGGTCATTTTTGACCCGTCCAGTAGTTCCAACGTTAAGAATTTTTCGTGTTTCTGGTAAACTACTCCATGACACATATTCCATTTATGAAATACTGCGAGGAGAGCACGCTGCCGTAAAACCACGTCAAGAGTACTAACTTCTTCCCTCGTCGAATCCTAAAGCAGTTATCCGGCCGCAGTTCCGTCCATCTTCGTGAAAAAGATTTCCAGCGCGCCCGGTACAATCCGGATAATGAATCCTCGCTCTGGGAGCGCAATTATATCGATCTTTTCATCGGCACGTACGTGACGTTCGGTAACTTCGCATCTCCTTCTGCCACTTTGACAGCCGAGCCCGGCTCGGTCCCTGGGTTAACTCCGGTTCCCCGGCCTGTTCCTTTTTTCCTCGTTCGCCCGTCGCACGTGGCCGGTTGCTTGTAACGAAAATACCGTTTCTCGGGGACGACCGTGATTGAGAACGTGCGCCAAACTGATCTTTGAAAGTTGCACCAGCGATTCGGGGAACTTCCAGGTTGCTGTGTGTGAGGCATACGCGATGAGGTCGGGAGGAACAGATAGAACTCTAATGAGAAGTGTGCTCGTTTTATTGCAACTGGCTGCGAGAAATGTGGTTTATTAGGTACTCGAAGGAAATGCGGAGCGAAACGTGGATGTAGCGTTCGTTGCAGGGAACTTGGCACTTTCATCTGAGTGGTCGGAGTCTGAGATACACGCCCTCTTCACGTGGGTCCTTCGTTGTGTGGTACGATTCGCTGCGGTGATCACGCCCATTGATTCTGTTGTGTGGCAGAGGTGGGAGGAGCCTATCTTCCCAGATGGGCGGACCTACAGACACTGTCTCCGCCCCTATGACGTCACGAGTGCCAAGTTCCACGAAACGGACGGTATTAAGCAATTATATACAGTTTATAAAACCTCACATTACAAAGACTAAATTTCCTTCAAACAAAGAACCTTCTCAAAATTCAGACGTCTTTGTTTACCATTGTTAAAAAACCACAAATAATCAAACATTAATGTTAACATTCCATACTCAAATTCTGTACATTTAAAGTGTACGCCACAGAGTGGGTCGAATGGGAACCACACAATGCAAATGGGCGGGGCAAACATCAGTCTCCGCCCTCCGCCGCAAATGCCAAGTTCCCTGCAACACGCGGTATACACCCACGTATCATTTATCCCATGGTCCGTAAATATTCCCGCTAAGCAACAGGGTTCCGTGACTTCGAAAATATTAAGAACCGCTGGCCTATGCTAATGCGAACGGCCCACAATAAACGTGTGCTGCATTTTTCCGTCGCGAGCCGCACAAGCATGTAAACTGTCGGCCGGCGGAAGCTTGTCCGCGGAATGGAATCGAATCTATGAATACGTTCCGCAGTGTCGTAACTATTCCTTCTATTTTTCCCCTGGCCGCAGATTTATTAGCTCGATTTAGGCTCGACCTGATCGCCGGCGGAGATCTGAAATTTGCGTATGGCTCGTAAACGAGAGGCTTGCAGCACGAGCTCGATTTTATGGATTGTAACGGAGCACTTCACCCACCGGGTCTTGGTCCCTCCTTCGTTAACCCGTTTCACCTTCGTCAAGAAAGAAAGTGTAAAACGCGTAGGTAGTAAGAACAACGGCCGATCGATAGCTGAAAGCTCCGCGTCAGCGATGGGTCCAAGCTCCGTGCGTGCTCTCGCGAATGTCAATCAATCGGGGGTGGGTGCGGAAGGGTTGCGCCCTGTGGTGCTGAAGGGTTTTCTGATGGTCGTGCTTCAATGGAAATTTTGTGATTTAGAATTTATTGGGGAATTGTTGTGGAGTTAGGGATTGTAGATTTTATGTTAGTGATGGTTGATTAATAGTGTTTAATGTCGGATTTTATTGTTGTTTAGTGTCTAAGGTTTGGGGTTTAATGTTATTGTTGATTAATGGCTGATGTTTAATATTACTGTTGTCTAATATCTAATGTTACTGGTGTCTAATATTTAATGCTACTATTGTATAATGTTACTGTTGTCTAAGTAATTTGTTTTTTAATATCTAATGTTACTGTTGCCTAATATTTAACATTACTATTGTCTAATATCACTATTGCCTAATTTAACAATTCTATCATATCTAATATCTAACGTCACTATTGTCTAACATCTAATATTTACCATTACCACAGTCTAACATTTAATGTTTCTCTTATCCATTACCTAATACACTAAACTCTCTTAGAACAATAGTACTTCAATTGAAATCCGAATTCCATTGAAATTCCACACACAAGATAACCACCTAAACTAACAAATGCAAATCTCCCTATCATGAATCCCTAAGATATCTACATTGACTATCTATTCTACGTCCCTTTATTATCACATCTACTTCGAAATCCGGACCTAATTTTCCATACAAATCCCACTGAAACCGAACAGTGTTCCAGCTAGAATGATCGTATTAGCTTAATGACTCCGTCCATTACATACTTTCGTGTATCAGTGTAAGTGTCTGATGGCATTGCTGCTGCTGCTGGCATTATGTATCGAGCACGATTACGTTCCAATGATATGTCCTGAATATGGATCGTGGTTTCTATGTCAGAGATAAGCGCATACCAGACGGATGACCCCATATCAAGAGGATTCATTGAAAACCATTGTTCTGATGGAGTGTCCGGGCCTGCATCCACAGGTTTCCATAGTGTTTCTGGTACACTTGGTCCCGTCGCTGCCTGCTGGCAGTACTACTGCCAAAAATTAATTTAAACAAATCAAACGTCTAAATTAAACATGGAACCAACACACGAAATAACGCTAAAATCAACAGAAAACATGTTTCAAAAATATGTTGCAACAGTATTACCCTAAATCAAGTACCAATTGAAATAAAATACAAATAATTCAAATAATTCAAGCAACTCAGACAATTCAAGCACTTCAAGCAATTCAAACAATTCAAACAATTCAGAAAATTCATACCATTCAAACAATTCAAGTAATCCAAACCATTCAGACAATTCAAGCAATCCAAGCAATTCAGATAATTCAAACAATACAAGAAATTCAAACAATCCAGACAATTCAGACCATTCAAACAATTTAAGTGATCCAAACAATTTAGAGAATTCAAGCAATCCAAACAATTCAGAAAATTCAAACAATTCAAGCAACTCAGACAATTCAAGCAATTCAAAGAATTCAATCCATTCAGACAATACAGAAAATTCAGACCATTAAAATAATTCAAACAATTCAAACAATTCAAACAATTCAAACAATTCAAACAATTCAAATAATTCAAACACTTCAAACAATTCAAACAAATCAAACAATTCAAACAGTTCAATCAATTCAATTAATTCAAATAATTCGAACAATTCAAAGAATTCGAAGAAATAAAAGAATTCAAAGTATTCAAACAATTCAAACAATTCCAACAATTCAAATAATTCAAAGAATTCAAAAAATTCAAGCAATTGAGACAATTCATATTGTTTCTGGCTCACTTGGTCCCATCGCTACCTTCTGGCAGTCCTGCTGCGAGAAAAAAGCAGCTGTAAAGTTCGAAGTGTTCGGCGCCTATGATCCATCGTGTCGGTGATGCTAATTTCGGGAGTTTTATGGACTCAGACTTTCGGAGAATTTATTTCGCTTTATGCACTGCTGAGGGCTGTTCCTGCGAGAGTATTTAGAAATTGTTTTATTCTCGCTTGATGTTTTTTTGTTATTTATTTCAGCATTTACGGTTTAGTTTTTAATTGACTGGAAGAAATGATGTTTTGTTGATGGTAATTTGGAGTATTCAATTATGTGGAATTAACGTGTGGAGTGGTGATTATGAATGGAGTGTGTTTGAGTGAAGGAATTTAGAAATTTCATTGTTTTTGGATGATATGAATGATAGAGGAAATATTGTTTACTTGTAATTTATTTTTTGGAATTTGAATGATTGTTTGGTTATCATTTTTTGTTCGGAATTTGAATGATTTTTTGTTTATTATTTATTTTTTAGCATTTGAATGGTTCTTTATTTGTTATTTATTATTTAGCACTTGAATGATTCTTTATTCATTATATATTATTTTCAATTTAACTGAAACATCTGACCTTTTGTTGATGTTGTTAATTTCTGGTACAAAATTATATATAATTAATGCTGAATCCGATTCTGAAATATTGATTCAATTTGCACAGGCTCAAACGTAATTAGTGATTTATTCACCTAATTGAGACGTCCGTTAAATCGCAAATAAAATTATGTTATTAATGAAATTTTATTAAGATACATGTTTTATTACAGTACGTTGATTGAAATTTACCGTGGCCGTAATTATCAATTATAAATGGTCATTGATACAGCAGAAACGTGTGAGGTATTTAAGTGTGCGGAAATAAATTTCTTTAAATAATTAAAAATAAGGGATATTAAATTGGAAAAACAAACTACTGATTTCGATGAAATTAATTATAATTTCTTGTTATTATAGCCAAACGAGATACATTTATAAAAATCATATACCTAGAGAAATACTTAAATATTAATAAATATCATAATACTAAAATATTGAAATATTGAAATATTAAAATATTAAAATATTAAAATATTAAAATATTAAAATATTAAAATATTAAAATATTAAAATATGGAAGTATTTACTAAAATATTAAAATATAAAACTATTGAAATATTAAAATATAAAACTACTGAAATATTGAAATATTAAATTATTAAAATATGGAAGTATTTATTAAAATATTAAAGTATTGAAACATTAAAATATTAATAAATATTATATTATTAATTATAACGTACTAATGTATATCAATAAATATTTTAAATGTTTAAATTTGTATTATATTTCAACGTTAAATTCGATTTCTTTACGCTGATCACTTACTTATTTTCGTAACAAGTACACTCTTCATGTTTCCTAGTTTTATTAATGCAGTATTTTATTTCCCACGTCTCGTATATTTCCAAAGATTTATCACAGGCGACTACATTCGAACTAAATAATAAAATATTACAAAAGATAATATTTAATTAATTCCGCAAGTCAATATATATCATCATACACATAAATATTAGTTAACCAGAAGCACTGCGTGCACAAGAACATTTATTTATATCTTTTCCATTATAAAATTCCAACATTCTTCCCATCAAATAAGTGATCCAAGTATCAAATCAAATACAGCATCCATCAAATTAAATTAAACAATTCAAACATCTAAATTAAATATCGAAGCAACACTCTGTCATTAATACAAATGTTTCCAACAAACAAATAATACTAAAGTCAAAAAAAAATCTGTTTCAAATATAAGTTACACCACTAGTACTGTAAATAAAGTATCAATTCAAATATAATATCCATCAAATTATACAAGCAATTCAAGAAATTCAAGCAATTCAGACGATTCATAGGATTCAGAGTATTCAGAGAATTCAGACAATTCAGATAATCCAACAATTTAAGGAATTCAAAGAATTCAAGCAATTCAGACAATTCAAGCAACTCAGAAAATTAAAGCACTTCAGGCAATTCAAACGATTCAAACAATCCAAGCAATTCAGACAATCCAAACAATTCAAGCATTTCTGACAATTCAAGCAACTCAGAAAATTAAAACACTTCAGGCAATTCAAACGATTTAAACAATCCAAACAATTCAAGCAATACTAGAAATTCAAGCAATTAAAGCAATTCAGACAATTCAGATAATTCAGATAATTCAGATAATTCAGATAATTCAAATAATTCAAATAATTCAAATAATTCAAATAATTCAAATAATTCAAATAATTCAAATAATTCAAATAATTCAAATAATTCAAATAATTCAAACAATTCAAACAATTCAAACGATTCAAACAATCCAAACAGTCCAAACAATTCATACCAACCCTCTATCATTAACAAAAAACGTTTCAACAAACAAGTACCACTGAAATCGCCAAAGAAACTGTCCCAGAAACGCGAGAGAAGTCGCCGGCCACTAAATCTTGACCATTCGCGAACTTCAATCGGGAAACACACGTAGCTGTTCGAAGTGAATCGCGAGTTTTGCCGGGGCAGCAGTTTTACGGTGTTGCAGGGTGGCCGATAAGGGGGAGCCATCGATCGGCACGCGGCGCACGCGATGATTGAATTAATTCGTGCCTTTCATCGCGATGAATCGTCGCGGGATTGACAGATGTAATCAAGATCGTCCCGATTTTTCGTTAATGGGACACGCCGATTTCACAGAATGTGTAAAACCGGCTAATGGCCGGCCCGGCCCGGCCGGCACAATGGACACGCGAAATCGTCCTGTTCCGATCCGTATTGTCTCCGTTGCGCAGCCTGTTCGAACACTCGAATGGATTACACTCGAAAAATAAGATAATTCCGATTCTGACCGGTGGATTAAAATTCAAGCCGGAGATTCCGTTTCGGACTGACCGAGGTACTGCAAGAGGAGCGCCGTTTAACGGTTTCAACACTAGATTTACCGACGTTTATTCTATGGTGTATTCTATTGTTCTTAGGGAACGTGTTCGTTTAAATAAATCGTGAAAATTGGAGATTTGAAATGGGTAATGTTTGATGTTAGGGTTTTGTAATGTTTAATGTTTAATGTTTAATGTTTAATGTTTAATGTTTAATGTTTAATGTTTAATATTATTGTTATCTAATATTTAATGTTTAATGTCTAATGTTACTGTTGTCTAATATCTAATATCTAATCTTACTGTTGTCTAATGTATAATGTCTAATATTTAATATTACTGTTGTCTAATTAATTTGTTACTTAATATCTAATGTTACCGATGTCTAATATTTAATATTACTATTGTCTAATATTACTGCTGTCTAATATTTAATATTACTATCAAGAATCCTCCTCAAAGAAAATCAAAATATAAATTATAAATTAGTTTAGTATCAATTATAAATTAGATAAATAATGTTTGGCAGTATCCTTTCGATGACAAAGGTCTTGATTGGAATTTCCGGTAGCTTCAGCTGTGAAGTGTTGCCCGGCCCTAAACGAAGTCGGCCGTCAACTGATCGAGACCTAATTAGCTCCGGGGAAGTGAAGATCGTCTTTCGTGTCAATTAACTATTCGCTGAATGATTTCCCGAAGAAAACCGTCGGATTTAGCGTTGGACAAAGCTGAATGGTTTCCTTTTGCCGAAGGATATAATATACCTTGTTGGAATATAACAGCCTAGGCAGCGCATTTTAATTAAATTCATGGGACGTAAGGAAAGAGGTTTGATGGGAAGGACTAGGAAGAAGGGGTTCGTCGACGCCTTTTGATTAAAATGTTCTGCCTGAAAGAAAGAATAATCCACGTCAAACGAACTTGATTTCAGGAGTATGGTATATACCGGGTGTAATGGAATTAGTGCGGGTGAATGGTGGGGCGTGTGCCATTCGGTGAAGTGGGTGAGATTACTTTAATGGACATGGGTCCAAAAGTCTATTTTTTTCTGATTTAGTTAAATAAATTTGTTTAGTTATTTTGAATATAGTTACGAAAATAAGTTTATTAAAATAGAGTCTGCAGTTATTAATATTTCAATTAGTTTATATTTTAGGTTAGGTGTTATTAAGAGGTTTAGATAAAGTTAAATAATTATGCTTAGTTAGTTTAAATACAGTTACGTAAATAAGTTTATTTAAAATAGAGTCTGCAGTTATTAATACTTTAATTACTTTATATTTTAGGTTAGGTGTTTTGAATGGCAGGGCATGTACCATTTAATGGACATAGGTCCAAAAGTCAATAGTTTTTGATAGGAAAATAGATTTAGTTTAAATGCACTTAATTAAATAAATTTATTTCGTTTAAATAGAGCATGCATTCATTAATATTTCAATTGGTTTATATTTTAGGTTAGGTGCCATGAATGATTTGGCAGGTACCATTTAATGGACATAGGTCCATAGGTTAATAGTTTTTTATAGGAAAATAAATTTAGTTTAAATACAGTTAAATAAATAAATTTACCTTCTTTAAACAAATCGTGCATTTAATTTTTCAATTAATTTATATTTCAAATTACGTGTCACCAAATCAACCTTTCTAATCATTCTCCCAAGAAGCATCTCCACCTTCGCAAACATCACGAAAGAAGACACCTGGATCCGTCGTGTCGGCTCACCCGGTAGATCTAGTGTTAAATTTCAACATAATAGCTGATCGCGAGTTATTTCATCGTGAAACCGCAGCGATTCCGTTCGCCGTGCGCGTGCATACG
Source organism: Nomia melanderi (assembly GCF_051020985.1). Taxonomy (NCBI): domain Eukaryota; kingdom Metazoa; phylum Arthropoda; class Insecta; order Hymenoptera; family Halictidae; genus Nomia; species Nomia melanderi. Next base: position 23,524,772 of record NC_134999.1, on the reverse strand, counting down.
CCAGCACGCGCAGCGGGCCAGACCTCCATCACTTTTTAATTCCGGCACGGCCACATAATGTCACGCTCGTCGACAGTTTGACGTTAACGTGTCGCAGCTTTGTGGCGCGCCGGCAGATACACCGTGGAGATTTAATTTCTTTTTGTTCCCGTGTAATCTCGATTTATGTGCCGATGAATGGTCGATCGTTTTTCTACCTTCGAAATCATTTCATCGGGATTTCTGTGCAGTTGGTAATAGGACTGATCGCAGACCGTGGGATTTTATAAATTACGGCAGTTCGGTATTGACGGATTTTAATTGCCTTTAGGAGGTTTTCGTCGGGGTTGATGTGAGACTGCCCCTTTTTTTATTTTATCGTGGACCATTTGGAGGGTAGAGGTTCATTTGGAGTTCTCTAGGGTTTATTGAGTTGTGGTCCTTTGGGTGCCTGTGATAAAGTTTGGGATTGTTCCAGTCATGTTAAGAAGAGCAGTATTTTATACAAGTTACCATCATATTGAGAATAGCAGTATTCAAAACTAAGTTTTTAAACTAAGTTTCCATCATATTAAGAATAGTACTTGAAAAAAGTTTCATCATATTAGAGGTACTAGTACTCAAACCAAGTTTCATCGTATCAAGGATACTAGTATTCAAATCAAGCTCCCATCATATTAAGAATAGCAGTATTCAAACCAAGTTTCCATTATATTAAAAAGAATAGTACTCAAACCAAGATTCTTCATATTAAAAATACTAGTATTCAAACCAGGTTTCCATCATACCAAAAGAATAGTTCTTCAACCACGTTTCATCATACCTAAGATAGTAGTATTTAGATCAAGCTTCATCATATCAAAGATACTAGTATTCAAATCAAGTTCCCATCATACCAAAGATGCCACTACTGAACCAAACTTCCAGTTGCCAAGCTCGACGACCAAAGAACTGAACCCAATTATCCCCTTCCCAATCAGCGAATCCTAAACCCTCCCGAAACGACACATCACGAACGCTCCGTTGGACACCCGGAATCTTCGTTCTCCCGTATTTCATCGGCGCCTGTGTAATTGCCGTAACGTATCGGCACGGCGCGTGAAGTCAAAAGCCGGCGGCCGCCCGGAAAAGTCACACGGCCGGCCGTAAGCCGACTCGAATTAATCCTCCGGTTAGTATGCGGCCGGTGAACCGGCTGTTACAACACCGCCGGCAATAACCCGCGAAATATTGTGTAAAGGCCCCGCGCTATCGTCGTGTTGAACTTCCACGCACTTATCTCGCCGCGGCAAACACGCCGGCCGGCGCGTTTAATCTGCCGATCTTAGATAGAGACCGAACCGTCCGTGGATTTTCCATGGCGTCACTTATCTCGATTCGACGGCGTACTCTCCGTGTGACTGCCCATCCTGCCGAGGAACCTTGATTTCTGTTGTGCAGTTTGTTTCGGGGATTTACTTGCCAGATAGTCTATTCTAGTTGGGGACGGGGATCGTTTGCAATGGAACTTTCTGAAGGATTGTAGGGTCGAGAGACCTTTGCTGTGTGACCTGTTTTCCGACTGTGATCGACAGAATTTTGTTAGTAATTTATTGGAATAATTGTACTGGACAAATGACTGGATTTAAAATTCTGAGATTTTGTTAATTGAATTTTGTATTAATTTTTATATTTGGGTAGTTGAATTTTGTGTTTTCTAGGGTTGGTTCTTGACCCCTTGCCCTGTGACCTATTTTTTAACTGTGATCGACCGGACAATTTTGTTAATAATTTATAGGTAGAATTCTATGGGTATTATAATAATTGATAATAGAAGAGTAATGCCTAATTGTTATTTTAAATAATTGAATAATTTTTCTATTTGGTAAATTCTATTTGAATTTTTCAGCACAAGTATTATATATTATTGTGCAGGGGAGTGATATTAATTGTACTGGTCAAATCACTGGATTTAAAATTCTGAGATTTGGTTCATGGAATTTTATATTAATTTTTATATTGTTTGGGTAATCGGATTTTCGATTTTTGTGCTTCCTTTTGTTTTTTTTTAATGGATAAATTTATCAGTATTTGATATTATACTGTAAATATCACATTTTTTATTTTATAAATTTTAATGTATATTATTTTTACATAATTTCCATCTCCATGATTATATACCTGGATTGCTTTTAATATAATTATAATTGGTAAATAATATTCAATTTTCAGAAAAATATTCAGAAAAATCTATAGAATACTAAATCAGTAAGAGTGTGTGATACTACACTGTAGATATCACATTTTTTATTTTATAAATTTTAATATATATTATTTTTACATAATTTCCATCTCCTGAATATTTTAATATAATCACTTATTACTGATTATATACCTGAGATTGCTTTTAATATAATTATAATTGTTAAGTAATGTTCAATTTTCAAAAAAATATTTAGAGAGATCAATACTATCCTAAATCTGTAAGGGTGTGTGATACTACACTGTGCATTACTTAAGCCACAAAGAAATATAAATTTCTCGAAATTATTAATCCATGATTTTATTACATGACCAGATGCTACCCTATTACGACAGGCAAAATTAAAACCCCTGTGAAATTCATTTCTAACAGATGCAAGACCATAATTATTTTTGTAAGAACTTTTAATAGCGAAAACACATTGTGCACCACTCCAGCTCTCCATGGGTACTGAATTACGCAGCATGGGTAACATGAACCGAGCCAAGTTTTCCTACCACTACATTCACAGAGGAGACTATACTTTTAAAATTACCAGTTTCCTGTGCATAGTCCTAGGTTGATACTTTCAGCCATAATTAGATTATTAACAGCGTTTAATAGAGACAATGATATTTCTTGGATTATGACAGAATTTAGATTTCGAAAGTATAAACTAGTGTCACACTTTCAACACAACAGCTGTAGAATTAATTTTTAATTTTTAAATTAAATTTAAATAGATTCAATTTTAAGGGATTTAGAAATCTTTTTCATAATACTATTTAACAATAAATTTATTCTAAATTTTATTAAAATGATTTTTCCTTAAATTATTTTTTTAGTTTAATTTAGTAGAAGTGTTTATTTAATTCTACAAATTTATTATGAAACTTTTTATTTATTTGAGAAATGCATATGGACATAGAAAGAAAACAACATGATTTTAGAAATATGTAATATTTCATTTTGCTCGTAAAAACTAATAATTCCTGTTTAAATGAAAATGCTTGTTGAAATTTTCATTAATGATTGCTGTATAATCAATTTTTATATTATTTTTTTAATTGCTGAAGCAAGTTAAAAATTCCAGCATCCCCAACATGATTTATAAAATTAAATGATTTAAATTGGAACTTCAATATTTAACAATTTCTTTCACAATGAAAATCTACTTAATTATTTACCACTTTCAATCACTCTTATTAATCTTTTCAATTACTATAGCAAGTTAAAGATTCTCGCACCCCCTACATTATTTATAAAAAATATATAACAACTGTATTAAATAATTTAAATTCAACGTTCAATATTTAATAATTTTTTTCACAATGAAAATCTACTTAATTATTTACCACTTTCAGTTACTCTAATTACTTTTTTCAATTGCTAAAGCAAGTTAAAGATTCCAGCACCCTCTACATGATTTATAAAATTAAATGATTTAAATTGAAACTTCAATATTTAACAATTTCTTTCACAATGAAAATCTACTTAATTATTTACCACTTACGTTCAATAATACAAATTAAAAAAATTAAACACGTACCTTGTAAATTCTCGTTCAGGGTGTACAGGGGAAGGTACAGGGTGAGCAATAATTAACGAAACCGTAGATTTTCAGGGGCACTTACTTCGCCCTCATTTTATTACATATGTCGAGTGTATCCATAAGAATTTCTCTTATTTCTCTCCTCATGTAAATAACAACATTCAACTCAACGGCGCAAAGCATAATAATATTATAATAATATATCATGTAACATACAATATATATATATATATATATATATATATATATATATATATATATATATATATATATATATATATATATATATATATATATATATATATATATATGATATATCATTACTCAATAGTCCCTCTTAATTCGTATATTTGTATTTATATATTTATATATTTATACTCTGTGTTATGTATACATATATACCTTCGCGTTTAATTCGTTTAATCCGCAAGTCTCGGCGGCATCGTCTCCCATCGAAAATCCCAGAGAAGTCCTCTGTACAGAACAGTCGAATTCGAATCCTGTCGCGCGGGAATATTCGTTTGAGCAGCTGTTCCACTTCGACTCTTAAACAGGTCCTAAAATAATTCACGCTTCTCTAATATCGTTCCCTACGAAACAGAAGGGCTAGATATCAAAAATTGATCTTCCTTTAGTCCAGTGGACAATTACTTTCCAGGGGACACGAGGTCAGAATTTTTTTTTACTCTTTGCACTCAAGAGGTCACTGTCGATTTGACGCAGTGGAACTGTAAAATTTGATATTTAAACTGTGTGAAATGGGCGAAAATATTTTTGAGTTTATTTAAACAAATATTTTCTAAGGAAATATTTCTGAGTGCAAAGGGTGAATTGTGTTTGACAGTAACACTTTGACTGCCAAATAGACAGTGAATAAAATTTATATGCAGTCGAAAGAATTTTTTAGGTACAGTGATGCTCAATATTCTATGGGAATCTGCTAGGCTTGATTCCACTGCGTCGGATCGACGTCCTACACTGCTCGTTGACTCGAGCTCAGTGTAACGCGATACTGGCAGACGGGGACAGAAAGTGAATACAATGAACAGACGCAGTATTCAGAGCAGAGCTGAGGGTCGAGGCACTGGACTTCAAAGCGACGCCGTTACATGTAAACATGCCGTGGAGAAGAGTTTAGTAATAATTGTAACTTTATCTTTTCAATTGTAGCACCGATGGAATGCTGAGGTTTTTCCCGTTAAAATGAGTCCAAACACGACATGAATCGGTTTAGTTTCTTGATTTCATGGAAACGAGCCTTTAATTTCGAAAATTACATTGAATTCCTGAAGTTGGTCTGATTCCCACCGTGTTTGGACTCATTTTAATCGGGACGATCTCAGAAATTCACTGGCATTACGTTTGAGAAGGTAAAGTTAAAGTTACTTGAATTGAAATTATTTTTATTGCACATTTGACTTGCTATATTGATTCTCTGTCTTTGTCAGGCTGTGCTCGAGTCAATACCTTGAAAGCAAATAGCTTCCTCCTTCGTTTCTGTTCGGTTAAATTCCACTGCAGGGAAATTGTAGAATTCAACACTAAAATTATCAGACAAGTCAGATTGACCCACTTCAGAATTTTAATTTTGCAAACATTCAAATTAACGAGCATTACTGTAAAGCGGAAACTAAAAATTCAAGATCCTTCATAACGATTACTAAGTCACCAAGAAAATTAATTTCCAAATTTTAAAACATAACCTCACCCAAATTAGATTGAGGCAGTCAAAGTGTTACCAACCTCGACAGAATTAACACTAGAACTACCAATCAAAGTAACCAGTTTTGCTTCGCTCCTCAATCATTAACCTCTCGAAACCACCGAATACACAAAACAATCTTAAAAACAGTCTCACTCCAATACACTTTACATCTAAATAAACCAAAAATAATCCACACTTACAATTTTCATACAAATCACACAATCGTGTCGAACTCTCGGTAGCTCTAGCGTTGACACTAGGTTCAGGCATTAACAAAAATTATTATTCTCTAATAAATACAATAATAAATAATAAATTATTATTTAAATATTTCTGTCGATTTCCATTGACTCAGCAACTCGAATCTCCAATTTCCGGAATCTAAATGGAATTTTCCAAAAATCAAAAAAATATTTTAAGACCGACAAAGAATAAACTGTAAATAAACAAATGCCGGTGAACCCAGCGTTAAACATCGATACACTGCTTAATTGCTGGCATGCTTAACGCACAAATTTCATCTACAAACTTTTCCTCTGCATCGCCCAAGGAAAATACAGCGGGGTGTGTCGGGGATCGGTTTCGTTTAACTTCAATTTAACTTCGGTTTGAAAGTCCCGCCCTGCTTCGAGCGGAAACGATGCGGCCGACCACTTAAAACCACTTAACCACTAAGACGACCGTTCGCTCATGTCGAATTAGTTACACGTTACGCTCGGGTCAAAATATTCCTCGCTATCGGTATTTACTTTTCTCGCCGCTGGATGTCGCTTCTTTACAATGGCCTCTCGAATCGGGAAAACAAAATGGAAGTCTCTTTCGGGGAAGGTGACCTTGGCCTTCGGAATTGACTCGTGTTTCTTCGTTTAACGGTTGATCCGAGGATCATTTCGGATGGGAAGATAATCGAGAAAGAAGTCGTTTGGATTTTGTGGATGTGAATAAGTATGAAATTAACAGATTGAATGCCTTGGGTCAAAAATGACCCAACCAAATCGAGTTACTGTAGTTCGCTGAATTAAATAATGATTGTTTGAAAATATTTCTATTTTGTTTATTGTAGTAAATTAACGCGTTGAATGCCATGGGTCACCAGTGACCCGACCAATTCGAGTTATTACAGTTCGCTGAATTAAATAATGATTATTTGAATATATTTCTATTTCGTTTATTGTAATAAATTAACACTTTGAATGCCATGGGTCACCGGTGATCCAACCGAATAAAAAATTCCTATAATTCGAATTTTCATATTTGATTTCATCCATTTTGTATATTTTGGAATGGAATCGTTCGACGTGTTAAAATTATGTTATAGAGATTGCATGATGATTTTGATTCCCTGAACACTGAACGTACTGGTAATTTGTTTATAATTATTCCTAGCAACCAGTGATAATTATAAAATGAAGGTAGACAAATTGGAAGATTTTCTAGTGGAAATGGAAAGTTGTATGAAAGAGAAAAATTGGAAGACTAATATAATGTTATTTTAGGTAATTGTATAATTAGTATAGGTTGAATTGAAATTGAATAAAATTTGTTGAATTGGGCAGTGGAAGAAAGATATGTAGAATTTTTAATGAGGTTTCATTATTGGTCGTTTAGTGTTAATGTTAATTAGTTTATGAATGACTTGTGCGAAAGGCAAAGTAAGATTTAAGGTGAACGCACCGGCAAGCCGTGAGAGTGCTCAGGTTAAGTGTGCGGCCGTCGAAGTGTTAAGTAAGTTCAAATGTATGAACGTTTAAATGGTAAAATAAACATTGATGTTGGCTTTCATAATATCGTGGAAATTGCTGGGCAAATAAATTCGGATACCGATGTGTATATTCCTTTGTTTGTTGTTACGATAGTGTAATGAAATTTTTGCTTTGCGGATTGTTTATCTACTGTCTTTCAGATTATGAATGTTAATAATTGAGCACCTGTTAAAATAGAAGGGCAGAGCAGTTGTACCAATTATGAGTGGTACATTTGTCTTAATGGAAGAGCAGAAACGAGCTCAGTGTAACGTGATCCGAGTAGACAGAGACATGAAATGAATCGGCGCATGAGGAAAATTTTAGTTGCTATAATTTTAACCTTACCTCGTCAATCATAGTACCAATGGAATGTCGAGATTCTTCCCGTTAAAACGAGTCCAAACACGACAGGAATCGGTCTACTTTTCTGATTTCATGGAAACGAGCCTTTAACTTCGAAAATTACATTGAATTCTTCAAATTAGTCCGATTCCCACCGTGTTTGGACTCATTTTAATCAGCACGATCTCAGCAATCCACTGACACTACATTCGAGAAAGTAACGTTAAAATTACTACAACAAAAATTTTCTTCAGTTCATTGAAAGAAGAATCTAGTAACGGGTTAATTTACCCCACCTGGTAGTTCTACTGTTAAAACTTAGACTCTACTTTCGTGTGAACGGAGCTTTATGCTATCCTAGAGTGTCTCCAACAAAACATTCGTAGGAATTGATTCCGCAGGCCATTGTCACTTGGATCGCTAGAATAATCCGCGGCCACCACGTGATACTTAACCGGACGCTTCGGTGAACTTACTCTAAATAAATACGAAGCCAGACAAAGTGTTATCGCGACGCGAATAGATGTCTCTGGTAGGTTCTATTATTCTTCAATCGCCCCGTTGGAAATACCAGGCTCGCCGGAGTCGCGCGAGAACACTTTGTTCCCGCCTTTTCTCCCTTTTACACTTAACCTATTTACTCGTATTTACAGAATCCGCCAGTTGACGTGTCGAACGGTATTACATCCAGGCCGATATTCGTGTAGTGTTAATATTGCGCCATCGTTTTCTGCCGATAGGAATGGTATTTATTTAGTTATCCATTTATGCGCCTCGTTCATTCCAAACGTCGAACCTGCACGCCTCTTCTGTGTACCCAGTGGTGAACCGTGGTAACACTTTACCCGGAGCTGTCGGTAATTTCGCAGTTTGTGTCAGTGGCGGCTGAAATTAGTGGGGCTGCTACGGAAAATTTTTAGTATTTGCTTCGAAATATTTATACGTTTTGACAATGGCACATTCGCTGTCAGATTTCGTTTCAGTGGCAATCTCAATTATAATATTTTATTCAGTTTGAATAATGAATATAATATTATAAAATAATAATTTTAACTATGTCTATAGATTTAATTTTTTTTATTTATTTAAAATATAGAATTGCGTCTGTCACAAATGTGACACTGGCAGCGAACGTAAGCTAAAGGAAGAAGAAAGGACTCGTATTAAATGTTATCGATACTATCGAATGGAAATTGGAGTGCTACAGTACCACAGTGTCTGTACGCGAGCCGCCACTGGCCTGTGTTATATTCGAAAAGGAATTTGACCTTTCGCACTGGAATGGCCACTTGATTTAATGCACTATGAAATTTAATGTTTAATGTTGAGTATTGAGCTTCGAATAATGGATATGTGAAATATGCAAACGAATGACTGTTGTTTACTGTGTGTGTGATTTACTGCTAAGGATCTTTCAAAAATGTCTGTATTTTATTAGGGAATGATGGATATTTTTTGTGAAGTACTTCTGGAGTGCAAAGGGTATATAAACAAATAACTGATGGTTAAAATAATGAAGAAGAAACTGGTTGGATTATAGTACTCGTGACGATTAATGTAGAAGAATTGTTTATCAGTGTTAAAAAGGAAAAAAATGATTGTTAAGAAATAAATAAATAATATTGAATTGGAACTTACAAAAATTAAGTAATTTATTTTGGAAGATGTACTTAACAAACTCTTGAAATAGGCGATTCAATTATTAATGGTTCACTGGTTGTAAAGGCAATGTGAACCCTGAGACGTTAATCATCAATTTTTAAAGGGTCATCAAATATAAACGCCGGTAAGTGAAGTTTTAATTGCTCAGTGGCTTCTGAAATTGTATAACTGGAACAAAGTTCAAAGGGGAACAGGTTAGACAAGAATCCCTAGGTCTGTCTCCAGCTGATGAATTCGTGTCAACGGAGGAGTGTTTTACCCTTTCGCTACTATGGGTGACTATAGTCACCTGCCGGAAAATGATACCTGGACACGACGAGTCACTATGGTCGGTCACGAGATGACACAAATATAGAATGGGTAAATATAGTCATCGGTCACAAGATCTGACAAGATGCCTCCTATGAGGATTGGTAACGATAGTCACCGGCCACAAGATGCCTCCTATACACGACTTGTGATTATAGTTGCCGGTCACAAGATGCTACAAGATGCCTTCTATATAGGACTGGTAACTATAGTCACCAGCCGCAAGATGCCACAAGTTGCCACAAGATGTCACAAGGTACCACAAGATGCCACCTATACAGGACGGATAACTATAGTCCCCTGTCACACAAATAGAGCCAAAACTTAAGACAACATAAACAACAAAAACACGTCCATGGAAAAATTATAAATACATTGCTACGAACACAAATCCTTTTGCTTCTAAAAGTAGTGTCACGAGGCCCTTTCTTAGACCAAAGGTTCCCGAATACTGAAGACTGCCTAATGTTCCCACTCTTAGATGAACACCATAGCCCCCATAGTGAAAGGGTTAACCCTTTGTGAAAGTTTTTCACTAGAAATATTCAACATTTACTGACAATATACCAATGACATTGTTTTAAACTAACTTAATAATTCACAGATAAATTAAATAACAAAGCTATTTTATTTGAATATTCCACAGCAATACAAATTTTAATTTAAACCACTAAATATTCAACTTCATAGTTTTGCTGTATCAAATTAAGTGGTGGAGAGTCACCTCTCGAGTGCAAAGGGTTAAACTCGAATTTCTGAAATTTTTGAAATTTTTGAACGAAATAAATAATCGACATGTAACTGTCAATAGCTTTATTTTCATTTCTATGCCCTGGACGTCTTCTCCTGTTACCTGAGGATTGCAATGAAATTTGTGTTGGAGGTTAGGATCACCGAATACTTTACGACATAACCTACGTTTCGTACATTCGAGTCGCCAGAATTCCGGAGACACGGTGCTGTGTGTTACGAGATTCCGAGCAAGCCTCTGTTAAACGGTCGGTTGTCTTTATGCCGATGACAAGATTAAAGATCCCGACAGAGTTAGTCCGCGTAATCCTTCTGGCATCCTTCTTTAATCCATCATGGGCGTTAACCCATTCGCGGCGAGCGCCGGGACTCTCGAACCTGTTGCTTTAAACAAGATGTACGCTGAATAATGGATATTCCTAAGTAGTTCGAAGCCCGCTTAAACCGGCAACCTAGAGCAGTGTTTGCTTATTCACGGATAAATTCTAAACCCGGTTAACTAACTCGAATAAATTAATCGGCTCGCGTGTTAATGGGGGACTTCGTCGGCGAAATGCTCGTGCATTGGGGTTTTAAAGAATTGCTTGTCAGATCGAGGAAATTAATTATTTAGTAATTTGGGGCTTATTAAGAGGCTAGGTCTTAGGTGGAAGTCTGGACGTTCATATTGCTACTGGTGATTTGGGAGTCGAAGAAATAAATTGTTTAGCAATTTAGGGTATATTAGGAGATTAGGTCCATCTTTGTGACGTCCACATTGCCACTGGAGATTTGGGAAATTATTTATAAATCGAAGAAATAAATTGCGAAGCAATTTAGGGTATATTCAAAGGTTAGGTCCATCTTTGTGACGTCCAAATTGCTACTGAAAATTTGAAAAATTATTTAGAAATCAAATACATCAATTATAAAGCAATTTAGAGTTCATTAAAAGCTTCAATAAAATGTCTACCGTATCTAATTAAAGTAACTTTACAAAATATACTGCACTAAAATTCAAATTTGCAATTAAGATTCAACAAAATGAAATTCGCCTCTTCTACGAGATTCCTGCCTCGATATATTAAAATTATTATTATTCACAAATTTTACCAAAAGAATTAGAAAAAAAATTATTTCTAAATTCCATCAAAGAGAACTTGATAAAAATTGATCCACAAATTTCATAAAAAAGACCTCATAAAAAATGATTCACAAGTCTTACCAAAAGAATTAGATAAAAAATTATAGATCATCAACCATTAAGTATTAATATAAAATATTAATATATTATTTAAAATTGATTTTTCCACTGAAAAAAAATTTCCTCACTGGTCGTTGCAATTAATATTCAACAAAATGAAATTCGACTCTTCTACGAGATTTCAGCCTCGATATATTAAAATCGTTTTGATGTCTGCTCTTAATGCACCGTGTTATTAATTATTAAAACGCGACCTGTTCCCAAGAACACGGGACAGTTCCGCGCAAAACATATATCACCGAAATTAAAGTTCGTGATTACGAGTAATAGAAGTCGGCGCGACCGAATATTGGTGAGTGGCATTCCGCGTCGTCGATAAACTTGCAAAATTATACGTGAAAGAGTTTCGATGTTTTTTAGGGCACGATAAAAACGTCTGATTGGACGCCGGTGAAACAAATGAAAATTCAACGTGAGAGGATAAAATTTCGGTTTCTAAACGTTTCTTTGCTTACTCGATGTTTATTGTTAATATTTATTTGGAATATGAGTTGAGACATTAGTTTCAATGTTTTATGGTGAAAATAGATTTTGTTGGAATTTTAGTTTTTGTAATTTTTTAATTAGATAATTAGCTTGTTAATATTTATTTGGAATATGGGCTGAGTCATTAGTTTCAATGTTTTATGGTGAAAATAGATTTTGTTGGAATTTCAGGTTTTGTAATTTTTTAATTAGATAATTAGCTTAGTCACGTGGTAAATGAAACAAGGCACTACTCTCTAAATGTAGAAATATTGTCAGAAATTATTTAGATGTTTTATTAGAGTATAAAAAATTATTTAGAAATTTTATGGAAATACATTTATTAAAAGTATTTATACATTTTATCAGAGGAGACTTTGTCAAAGGAAACTATCAAACATTTTTTACAAACTTCATCGAAAAAGTCTACCAAAAATTATTCGCAAACTTCATTAGAAAAGTTTATCAAAAGTTATTCACAAACTTCATCAAAAAAGTCTATCAAAAATTATTGACAAATTTTATCGAAAGAACTTAATCAAAAACTATTCCCAAATTTCGTCAAAAAGAACTTGATCAAAAATTATTCACCAGTTTTGTAAAAAACACTTCATAAAAAATTATTTATTAATTTTAGCAAAAAGCACTTAATCAAAAACTATTCCCAAATTTCGTCAAAAAGAACTCGATAAAAAATTATACCGAAAATTCATCTAGAAGAACTTGATAAAAAATTATTCTTAAATTTCATAAAAAAGACCTTATCAGAAATTATTCCCAAATTTCATAAAAAAGACCTTATCAAAAATTATTCACACATTTGACTAAAAGAACTCTGTCAAAAATTATTCACAAATTTTACCAGAAGAATTAGATAAATTATTCCCAAATTTTATCAAAAGGAACTTGACCAAAAATAATTCCTAAATTTCATAAAAAAGACCTTATCAAAAATTATTCACAAATTTTACTAAAAGAATTAGATAAAGAATTATTTCCAAATCCCATCAAAAAGAACTCGATAAAAAGTTATCCACAAATTTCACCAAAAGGAACTTAACCAAAAATAATCCACAAATTCCATAAAAAAGACCTTATCAAAAGCAATTCCCAAATTTTACTAAAAAGATTCTATCAAAAATTATTCACAAGTTTTAATAAAGGAACTGTACCAAAAATTATTCACAAACTTCACAAAAGAAATTAGATAAATTATTCCTAAATTTCATCAAAAGGAATTTGACCAAAAATTATTCCCAAATTTCATAAAAAATACCTTATCAAAAATTATTCACAGGTCTTACCAAAAGAATTAGATACAAAATTATTCCCAAATTCCAACAAAAAGAACTCGATAAAAAATAATCCACAAATTCCACAAAAAGTCCTTACCAAAAGTAATTCCCAAAAAGACAGAAGCAACGAAGCACCATTCCAACGCAGAGTCGTCAAAGCATCTGGCAACAGCCTGGTTAACTAATCACAAACTAATCAGTGAGTAACAGGAGCATAAGAATGCTCAACGAAAAAGCGAGTATTTAGCGGGAGGCACGGTTAAATTAGCCGGGCTCATCGTCGGAGGTACGAGTGCGACTGTAATTACACGGGGAACGAGGAGACAGCAGTGTTATATGAAAATTAATCTTTATAGAACGCGTCCGTAGGTTAGCGTTGCTGCCGCGTAAAAGCTGCGGCGGCTGTCGCGCTGAGGGTCGACGGGAGCGAAATAACGCGATAAAGAGAGCAACAAAAGTGCGTGGAACACTGGGGAGAGTGGAAAAGAGCCGTATGTGGCGCCCGGTCGGGCTTGATTTTACACGAATATCCGCCGAGAACACTCTCTCGAGGCGAGACAAAGGGGGACAAAGTTGTACGCTTTTCCGCCTGTAATTGGCACTCTAAAGGTACATCGAAACCCTCGAAAGGCACATCCCCGTTTTCACAGGTGTCACGCGTGACACTCGGAGAACGAAGTCTCCGACGGTAACTCGGCTTTTATTCCGCCGACAAAGACTGATCTGCATGCCTCGAACAGCTAGCTTGTGCAGTGGAATGAGTATTTTGTTGGAGTATTGCTTTTGGGTTTGCTGAGAGTTGGGGAGTGTTTGCTGGGAGATGGGAGAAGTATTATGGGGTAATGTGGAGTATTGATATTGTGGGAATCGAATAAGCATTTATTAAAGTATTGTCTTTGGGGGGTGGTTCGCTGAGAGTTGGGGTAGTATCTGCTGGGAGATTAGTGGGAGGTTTACGAAATAATATGCAAGTAATAGTATTGATACTACATTCTGTATTGAATGAACATTTGTTTAGAATATTGTCTCTGGGGAATATTCTGCTGCTGAGAATTGGAAGAAGCTCGTTTGCTGGGAAATTGATAAAAGCATTATAAACTAATAAGAAACACTGACATTGCATTGGGTATTGAATCAACACTTGTTTACATTATTATTGCTGAGGAATATTTTGCTGCTGGGAATTAGACTAAGTGTTTGCTGGGAGATTGGTGGAACGTCTACAAACTAATATGGAAGTAATTATATTAATATTGCATTGGGTATTGAATAAACATTTCTTCAAATTATTGTTCCTAGCGTTGCTCTACTGCTGAGAATTGGATTAAGTGCTTGCTGAGAGATCAGTAAAAAGCTTACGTATCCAAAGATGTCACTTAGAAGCACGAGGCAAAATAAACCCTTCTTCATCACCTTACCAGTCCCATAAAAATTCTCAAAACGTCCAACCGAGAAAACGTAAAATCCCCTAAAAACAAAATGTCGATACCGTGACAGGTGGGTAACGAGAAAACTCTATCTGATGTCTCGGCCAGGCAGACCTCGCCAAATAATAATAATATACCGCTCTTTAATATTCGCCGGCGTCCTCGCGCGTCTAACCCCTGTTCCTCCCCATCTTTTCGGGGATTTCTTCATGCAAGAGCGTCGTCTGTACCGATTCTGACGCTTTAATCTCAAGTATCCAGATGGGATCCACGATTTCGTGCAGAAGAAAAAGAGCGAGATGGGCGGGGGTGGGGGTGGGATTGGAGGCGAACAGAAAGGACACTTTGCAGACAGAATAAAAAGGGGAATATCGAGGAAGAGTCGTCTGAACGCGGGGAGGGAGCGGAATCGATGGTGGAGACAATTTGTGCTCGCATCACTGTTTTTTGTTCCGTTCCGTTCATTGGAAAAAGTTAACTTTATAACTTCATGGCAGCCTGCTCGGAAGACAAATTATGGGGAGCTAATTTGCTCGGGGATAGATATGGTTGGATTTTAGAATAATCGTGATTGTTGTAGTCGTGTTATGCGAAGAAGTCGATGCTTAGTGATTGTTAACGCTGGAATTATCGAATGGGTCAAAAATGACCCATTTCGTGTCATTTTTTCATTGCATAGTTAACTTTAGCTTTTCAGTGATAGTACTATAGTACGATGCTTTATCATTGTTAATGCTAGAATTACCGGATGGGTCAGAAATGACCCATTTTGTGTCAGTTTTTCATTGCATAGTTAACTTTAGCTTTTCAGTGATGGTACAGATGGATTGCTGAGATTTTTCTCGTGAAAATGAGTACAAACACGATGGGGATCCGACTATTTTTATGGTTTCATGGAAACGAGACTTTAATTTTGATAATTATGTTGAATCGGTGAAAATAGTCGGATCTCTATCGTGTTTAGACTCATTTTAATCAGCAGAATCTCAGCAATTCAATAGTATTATATTTGAGATAATTAAAATATTGTTGCGTTTTAAAGGTTATTGTGTAAATTGGAGATGGTGTTTGGATATTTAAATGTAGTGTGAAAAAATGGCACAAAAATTACATATGATAAATAAATAATTGTATATAAAATAATACAATAATTGTTGGGAAAGATTAATTGATAGACTTAATTAAAATCAATAGAGAATTAATTAAAATGAAGTAGATATTGTATTGACATAAAACAAGAAACTTATAGAAAATAATAAATTGTTTGAAGTATTCAAAAGAAGTTTCCAAAAAAATATATACACAGATTAAAAATCACAAACATTCTTTTGTATGAAAGGGAACTTAATTTCTACAGACTCGTCAATTTTCATTACTGTTACCATCATTTCAGACAAGCAGAACGAATTTTGTCGTTTTGAAATGAAAAGTGTATAATTGAAAATTAATAAAAGTATAATTGCTTACAGGTTAAATGAATAGTAAGCAATGTCTTAAAATGCTTGA
The DNA here is from genome assembly GCF_051020985.1 of Nomia melanderi. Taxonomy (NCBI): domain Eukaryota; kingdom Metazoa; phylum Arthropoda; class Insecta; order Hymenoptera; family Halictidae; genus Nomia; species Nomia melanderi. The sequence continues at coordinate 23,508,571 of NC_134999.1, read as the reverse complement.
TATAAAAATAATAAATAAATAAATACATACCATCAGTTGCTGGGAACCTGGCACTCGTGACGTCATATGGGCGGAGACAGTCGCTCTCCCCACTCTTCACCGCGCGACGCGATTGGTGTGCGTCAGCGCCTCAGCCAATCAGGCGTGCGTTCTTGAAGCTGACCACTCAGACGAGAGTGCCAAGTTCGCTGCAACGGACGGTACATGCTGCGAATATTCTAGAAAATAATTATATTTTACAACAGAGAATTTCAGGAGTGTACTTTTTGCAAGATATCTAAATTTTAATAATATTGAATGTTGTTGCAAAAATTTTAGCGGTGTGCATATAATATCTGAGTAAATAAATTAAAATATAAATATCAGGAGTGAAATAAAAATAGTGGAATTTTTGCAAACAACTATAAATATCATTTACCAAACATAAATTCACATAGTAACAAATTAAGCTCGTAAGAATTGAAGAAAAATAAGGCCTCTGTATAAATTGTTCTTCCCAGTAAATTTATTTCTAAAGTAACCATACAATCTTTCATATCAGAAAATTTCTAACATAGTTTTACAAACTTAATCAAGAATAAAACAGAAAAATGTTATAAAAAAATAAAACCATCCAAAATAATTGCAATCGTTGAACGTAATCAAATTAATGACAAATGCCTCGTATCTACAGTTTGTTAGGAAATACACTTTCGATACTACCTCTTTTTTTAAACAAAAGAAAATTTATTAATACAATTCGAGTCCATTCTACGAAGTACTAAAATAAAATATTAATATTAATATAAAAAATTTAAGATCGCTGGAGACTGATCCCACGCGAATAAAAATTAATCAATAATGCTACAATTGTTTATTGTTTAAAACGTTGTTTCCAAGCGGATTCACTCCGAATATTTGGGTTACTGCTGACAGAGTGCATTGAAATTTAAATAAAAAGTGTTAGCCCACGGTTTTCGCTTCTTCTCGTGTGTCAAATAACTTCCTGCCTATCCTAGCTTCTGCATTTAGTCACGAATTAGCCAGGTGGCGCGTGCTCGACAAATATTCTCGCTCGATTTCCCCGGGAGCCGGATGTCAACTAAAAAATGTTATTCTATGTTTTGGATTCACCGTTATATTATTCGTGACTGAACCATCAGCTGCAGGACGCCCTGGCATGACAAAAGTAATCTGATGGAAGAAAAAGGGTAAATATAAAAAAGCTATGGACCGAATGTTATTTGCAATGTTGACAGTGGAACCACCGATCAATTGAATTGACTCTATAAATAATATAGATCATATAAATTATTATTTAACTATAAATTATATAATAAAATTCTGTATAAATATAATTATGTAAGTATATTAAAAATTTCTATGTAAATAATTATGTAGTTACGAAATGAAGTATTATACAAACATAATTATATAAGTGTATAGGAAATGTCTATATAAATATAGTTATGTAATTATATTTTTAGTTTCTGCATGAATAATTATATAATTATATAACTATATAATAAATGTCTATATAAATATAGTTATGTAATTATATAATAAATTTCTATATAAATAGTTATATAATTTCATAATGAAGTTCTATATAAACATAATTATATAACTATATAATAAATGTCTATATAAATATAGTTATGTAATTATATAATAAATTTCTGTATGAATAATTATATAGTTACATAATGAAGTTCTATACAAACATAATTATATAACTATATAATAACTGTCTATACAAATATAATTACATAATTATATAATACTTTTTTATAAACATAATTACACAGCTATATAATAAATGTCTATATAAAAACTACAAGGCTTCATTTATTAAGATTTCAGTTTCCCCATAACCGAATTCGTTTCGTTAATAATTTTTCACAGGTGCCTGTGCCTTTTCAATAATTGTAACAGAAGAAATTAGAAACAGGTCGTTTCGACCCATCCGGTTATTCTAGTGTTGAATAAAAAAAAGATGAAAGTAACAGCACTGGGGATCTCTCTATCGATTGTGACTCTCGATAAGCCATTGCTGGGTTAGATACTATTGACCTATTTCTTACATGTGTTTCTTGTACGGACAATCGATACTACACCGTAGGAATTCTTCCCAACTCGACTAGAGTCTTTTAATGTGTAAATTCTGCAGGGAGAAGAAAAATTGTTCATCTTATTTATCTCTTCTTGATATATTTCCTTTCTTTTTAAGGATTTGGTGCTGATATAATTTAAAAAATATGTTGGGGATGTAATAAAATACAGTTTGGATGGAGAATATAATTTTAAAACGTATACTAGATTTTTTTATAAATAATACCAGTCACAGAAAATATATTTGCCTATGGTATTTATTATAGTTGTTCTACAGGGTGGTCCATTTTAGTAATTCTTAGCAAATATCTTGAGAGGTATGGAAGACATGAGAAAGAATGTTCTGGAGAAAATTTGCATGAAATATTGGGGATGGATGTTTAAATATTCTTCAAATATATTTCTGATTAATTTAGATACCTTTGTAGTAATTTAATTTTATGCAACCCTCTGTCAAGTGTGACATTAAATATAATAGAATTTATTATAAATATAAATACGATATAATATAATAAATATAAATATAATGTAATATAATAAATATAATATAATATAATATGATATAATATAATATAATATAATATAACATGATATAATATAATATAATAAATTTTATTATATTTATTACATTACATTTAGAATTTATATTATTAATATTAAAAATTATTTAGACTGCTTTCTATCAACTGTTCTCTAAGGAACATTTAAAACAAAAAACATAAGATAATTATTTTATTTTTTTAAAACTGAATATAAATAAAATTCTTACTACAAATGATTTTTTAAGAAAATACGTGTGTACTTCTTAATCATACTCTTGTACGTATATACTTGAAATTAAAACTGTTTAAAAGCACAGTATACTTTTGCTTCATACCTTAATGTTTCTCAAGATATTAAATTTCAAACCTGACGTATCTCCAGGATATGAATTACACAGTGTACACGTATAGAGTGCGAGATGGTTATGTAATTGGGTTTTATATATTTTACTAGGCTTGAAATGAATCGAGTCATTATTCTTGCAATGAGCACTGACTCCATACTTCAAAATAATTAACGTAGAATCCCTTGATTGCTTATGTTAATATAAATTTATTTTATCAGGAATATATGTTGGATATTGTAAAAAATTAAAAAAAAATATTTTTAGAACACTGCTTATTTTTTTTGTCTTTTGATCTATTGATACATAGGTAAATTTATTAACAATATTTTTTTTTAATTTTTTACAATATCCAACAGAATTTTTATTGTATGAAAAAAATACAGTAATATGCAGACTTCAAGAAATCAATATTTTCTTTTCAATATTTGTAGATTGATAGTTTTGAAATATTATAAAGCAAGCTCGAAAAACTGAGTTTCATCATTTTGAAGAAAACGATCTATATAGCTCAGTGGCTCGGGAAAAAGTTCAACATATATTTCTTAAGATTACTTCCCTTTCTACGGTAACTCTGCAAACTCGAGCTATATTCGACTAATTGACTTCGAATTTTTCACGCGGAATCCCAGGAAGATTGCACGTCTGTTAACGAAGCTATTCCTTAATTAGATCCTTCATGTTTTTTATTGCAAAAAGGTAAAATGAATATTCATTGAAAAAGTTTAATATTCCTTTTCATGTGACATTAGTTTATATTTTTTAATATCTTTAAAGTAACTCTAATAAGAGGTTTATTAATTAGAGGTTCGCTAATTGTGGTGAAAAAATAAAATTGTATTTTTATAATTCATAACATTCATGCAAAATATTTTTCTATATCTTCCATATGTTCCAACATGCAAAATTAAAATGGGACACCCTGTAGATGAACCTGATAATAATTTCAAAATAATTTTAAGGAAAATATTAATTCTACCATTGTATGTTGACCACACAGTAAACAAGATTGGAATTTATCTTCCTGAATATTCGTTGTCGTTATTTTTAATGAAATATATGAAAGGAATATTTTTTAAGGAACACGATTATTTCCTTTAACGTATTTCCTTTTGTCCCAGAAAACTCCATTTACACCTTCAATTGCGCGACAGAATAAACAATAATAGTATGTATGACGAGCGACTGGGCGTCTGTCTCCCACGTTGCTGTTAAATAATCAATAAGCAAAGCATTGAATTGAAACTTCACGCTAGCTACTCTTTTAAATATCAAATGAACATTTAATCTAAATAAATAAATTGAATTTGTAAGTTTAATACATACAGCGATGCTCTCTTAAATCCCAAGCCAGGCACAGGGAAAGAATACAATGAGCAGAAATGACGCAATCGGTCGAGCACTGAGTAAACATGCAATGAAGAAAATTTCAGTTGCAATAATGTTGATCTTACCTTCTCAATCACAGTACCAATGGAATGTCGAGATTCTGCCCGTTAAAATAAGTCCAAACACGACATAAATCGGTCTAGTTTCATCAATTTCATGAAAACCAGCCTTTAGTTTCGAAAATTACATTGAATTTGTCAAAGTAGTCCGATTCCCACCGTGTTTGGGCTCATTTTAATCGGGACTATCTCAACAATCCACTGACACTACGCTTGAGAAGGTAACATTAAAATTCCTGAAATAGACATTTTTTCACTGCATATTTACGTTTGACACTTGCGACGTGGCTTTAAGGTCCCGCGCCTCGATCCTCGGCGCACGACGGACTGTCTATCTCGCTTCCACTCACTGTATGCACTCGCTGCCTTTGTCAGGCTGTGCTCGAGTCAATTCCTGGAAACAAATAGCTCCTCCTGCTTTTTCTGCTGCGTTATATTCCACTGTTGCAACCCGAAATTGTGGAATTTAACACGTTCATTGCCACCAGAATTTTAGGCATTCCATTTAATATTGCTTACTCTTTTATAACAGTGACAAACCTTATAGTAACCCATTCGCTGCTATCATAAAATCTGCGACTTCATTTGTATTTTGAATTTCTTTTAATTTATATTAAGATGCATTTCAAATACAACTAAGATACTCGAGTTGGCAAGACTGAACGTTTCTCTTTCTATAAGCATTATATATATGTCTCTGATTGCCAGCAAATGGATTCAGCGAGCGTTACTGTGTATTTAATAAATAAATCTGTTTAAATTATGTTATTAATAAATCCGTTGAAATCAAGTAATCAATAAATCCATCGAAATCAAATAATAAATAAATCCATTTGGATCAAGTAATAGACAATTATGAATTGAAATTAAGTAACAAACAATTACGAATTGAAACCAAGTAATAAACAATTACTACTTGAAATCAAGTACTAAACAATTGCGAATTTAAATCAGTTAACAAACAATTACGAATTGAAATCAATTAACAAACAATTCTGCATTGAAATCAATTAACAAACAATTCCGAATTGAAATCAATTAACAAACAATTCCGAATAGAAACTAAGTACCAAATAAATCCAATTCCAATCAACAAACAACGTCTCCAACCAAACCACCAACCAAATCCATCCAAACGAGCCACAATAGCCCACGTACTCTCGTTTCGGTTTCACCGAACCGACTCGACCCCGTCAACGATCGAATTGAACAAGTCCTCGAAAGACCCACGTGCTCGAGCCAGAAGGAAGCGACACACGGGCAGAATCGGCGTAAAGCGTTCGGCGCGCGCACAGGTTCGATTGGCGGTTAAACCGGAGACCGTCGGCGCGGTCTCTGTCGCGACGTTACGGCGTTATACAATATGTTACACTGAAAGCGATAGTCGTTGCACTTTGTGATTTGACCCTTTCCACGTCCTCCACGTCCCGTGCATGCTCGTTGCTCCGTAGAAATTCTCAATTTTCTCTATTCGTTCGTCTTCTTGGACACTGCGCTACACTGACTTGGCACGCGTAATTATTATTATTTTATTTATCCCCCTTACGTTTCCTCTCTTCTTTTTTTGGTTTCTTTAATACGACACTAACTACTCAGTCAATTTTCTGTTATCGTGTTTTGTGTTTTATGTTTGTGTGTGTTTGTGTTTGTGGGAGGACATCTTGTGAGCTGTGTACTTTCCTCTGCGTACACGTCTGTGCGTAACGTGTCGTGTCTAACTTCGTTCGGTTTCTCAGTTTGCTTTTAATCGAGTCCGTAATTACAGGTCGAGCGACGTCGAAGGCGTTTCGTTTCCGGTTCCGCTTATCGTGTGATCGACACCAGGACCATTGCTATTATCAGCAGCACTCCTGTCGTTGTGATGGCGGCGGATGAGTCTGCAATTAGAAGAAACGAGTATGTTGAGAATTAGAGTTTAATTTGATGAATAATAATTAATAATAAATTTAGATTAATAATAAAAAGCTATTTAATTTTTTAAATAATGGAAGGTGAGTAGAATTAAATGTAAATATATTTGGGTGATTGTTTATTCAGTGGAAAATGTTGTGGAAATTGTTCTTTAGATTTAAATTTTAGAAATTAATTGTTGGTAGTGATTATCGATAAATTGCTTTGGATAATTGTTTATTGAGGAATTTGTTGTTCATGGATAGCTTTTGTATGAGAGTATTTTATTTATTTATTAACTGTGCTTTCTGGAGGATAACATTGTTTTTGTTTCATTGGTTCTTGTATTTATGTAATAAATTTATTTTATTTAAAGTTTGCATTGGTTATAATGTTTAGTGGAGAATGTTAGGCATAAAATAAAAATGGCAAATGATTTAGAAGAGTACTATTATTCGAAGAATAGTAAAATTATTTTTTTTTTGTTGTTTCTTGGATTTATTTAATAAATTTATTTTATTTAAAGTTTGCATTGGCCATAATATTTAGTGGAAAATGTTAGGAATGAAATAAATATGGCAAATGATTTAAAAGAGGTCTATTGTTTGAAGAAATATTTTATTTATATGATTATAAATAAAATGGAGACTAGGAATTGCATTATATTTGAATAATAGTTGAAACACTTGAGATTTTCAGAGGAAATATTCAAACAATTTCAGTTTAAAGTACAAACAGTTTTGTTTGGAAGTTCAGGCAGCGGTTCTGCTATGAGTGTTAAGTGAGAGTTCGTAGTACGAAAGTTTGTTCAGTTCGAAGTCTGGAAGTACAATTAATTCTAATGGTTCTAACAAGGAACAACGTCGAAGTGTCTAACGTCGATTGCGATGAAACTTTGCATATCTGAGGATTAGCTGAAGCAAGATATATGTATTCTTATAACGGTGGATCATCTCTTAAAATATTCACATTTGTTAATTAATTCTGAAAAACATTCAATGTATTGAAACATTCCAGTGGCTTTATAAAAAATAACGAAACTTTGGAAATAAATATTTAATTTACTTTTCAGTATTAAATCATTCAATATGAAATTGTTTTCTTATTCATACAAATTGTTGCTTTTGTGTCCCTCGTAATTCAATTTTACTAAATTTATAGGTTATAATTGAAAATTTTTTATTAATACTACTGTATTCATGCAATGTAATCGAATTGCAATAGGTCCTATTACTAATTCCAAATTTCATTGAAACACAAAATTGACATACAAATGAAATTTCAGTGTTGATAAAATACCACGAACTATTTAACTATAGAAAGCAAGAATTGAAACTTCTTTATCCAACAATATAAAAAACTCAAAATATATCACCAAACACCCCCATCCCCCAACACCCTTCAAACAAAGTCCAATGTCAAACCAAACCTGACTCCACACCCCCAAAACCCAAACCCCAGTTAAATAATTAAAATTAAACATAAAAATGAAATTTCAGTCTTAACACCATACCACAAACTAGAAAACCTTGAAACTTCTTCATCCAACAATAAAAAACCCAGAATACCCTACCAAACACCCCATCCCCAAATCCAACCTCACCACACCCAAGAACCCACCCTATCCTAAACCCCAATTAAACCCCTAAAATTAAACATATAAATGAAATTTCAGTATTAATGCCATGCCACAGACTATTAAATTATAGACAGTAAACCTCGAAACTTCTTTATCCAACAATACAAAAAACTCAAAATACCTTACCAAACCCCCCCATCCCCAAACCCAACCTCTCTCCACACCCAAGAATCCACCCTACCCCAAACCCCAACTAAACCCCTGAAATTAAAGATACAAATGAAATTTCAGTCTTAAACCATACCACAAACTAGAAAACCTTCAAACTTCTTTATCCAACAATATAAAAAACCTCGAAATATTTTACCAAACACCCCCGTCCTCAAACACCAACTAAACCCCTAAAATTAAACATGAAATTGAAATTTCAGTATTAACACCATACCACAAACTAGAAAACCTTGAACCTCCTTCATCCAACAATAAAAAACCTCAAAAGATCCTACCAAACACCCCATCCCTACCCAACCTCACTCCACACCTACGAACCCATCCCACCCGACCCTCCACCTAACCCTCCTAAACGTCTCAACCTCTCAATCTCTCAACCGTCCTTCCACGCTGTAGCCAGGCACGCAACCGCGAAGAGGAACGTTTCTGCGTAATGAGGGCGGTCCACCTGAACCGAGTCTCGCATTAAACCGGGCCGAAAGCGCAGGCAGCGATCGGCTGCCGTGAAAATCGCGTCGGTAGGCCTGAAAGGGCCACCGCTGGATCAAGAAGCTCCGGCAGCCAGCGTCTGGCCCGTTGTTCCGGATAGGTTGCGCTCGCGGGGTATCCTTCCCGCGCGAGGATAAGCAAAGACGCGGCGAAGGAGTGGAGGGGTCGGAGGGGCGGAGGGGTGGACGACGGAGCAGCAAGCCAAGAGAATGGTAGCCGGTTATTCTTCCGGCTGGCCTGCCCTATACTTTTAGCCATTACTCGCTCCGGGAGAGATGTATTCCGCCGGTTCCTTTCCGGCCTCGCTCGCCCCTAATTACAAATCAGAAACAATCCGGTGAGCCTCCACCCCAATCATCCCCCGCCCTCGTTTCCGTTTCCCGAACAACGGGACCCCTGACATCTCGAGCCCCCCCGGGGACGCCGGTTTTGCGCCGGTTGGTTTTTCCTGCTGATTTTTTAGGGGCCACCCGGTTTTACGCCGCGGCCACTTTTTCGTCGCGGGGACTGGACTGGTTTTTGCGGTCCCGGTAGGGGGCTGTTTTTGGTGAGTTGTGTGGAGTGGCTTTTTTATGGTGAGGTGTAGTGGGGAGGGTTTGAGGGGTTAGTTTGGGTAGTGGAGGAGGTTGGGTTGGCGGGGGTGGGGGGGGGTGGTTTTTGGGGATGATTTTGGGAGTGGCTGGTGCTGTGGTGGAGGTGTTGACAGGCAATTGGGGTTGTAGATATTTTTTTGATATTTTTTTAGGGTTAGTATTGTAAATGGTTTTGGTATCTATCAGCAAGTCGAAGCAATTTTTATAGTAGCCCTAGAGAGAGGATTTGAGGAATTATTCTGGATAATGAGGGTTTGTAGGGTGAGGATAGACTGATTTGGGGAGTGTATGGGGTGGTTTGGGTTTGTGGATGCTTCCACAAGTGTTTGCTGCTTACTGTGGTGGAGGTGTTAACAGGCAACTGGATTTTAACACCAGAACTACCAGGTGGGTCAAAATGACCCACCCCTGACTTCACTTTTCCAGTTATCCAATAGACAACAGATGCTTCCCTAAAAGCACCAAAGCAACAAATTCAACGATATACAAACTGAAGCCTCAACAATTGCACTGTCGATTTCGCCACAAAGTAACTTCAAAAAGACAATTTAAATACTCAGTACTAGTGCTAATCATCTCTTGAAGAAGTGTTTGTTCACAATAATTCAAAATCCAGAAATTCATTCAACGTCCAAAACCAATGACTCAAAACCCACCCCTAACTTCATTTTCTCCATTTATTCAATAAACAACAAATGCTTCCCCAAAAACACTAGAGGAACAAATTCAGCAATACACAAACAGAATCTCAAACCACCTGAAGCCTCAACAACAGCACTGTCAATTTCTCCACAGAACAATCTCAAAGACAACTTAACTGTTCAATTTTAGTGTTAATCATTCTATGAAGAAGTGTCTGTACGTCTGCAATAATTCTAGAATCAGAAATTCCTTCAATGACCAAAACCCACCCCTGACTTCATTTTTCCCAGTTATCCAACAGATAATTCACAATACACAAACTGAATCGCAAACCAACTGTAGCCAACTGCACCGTCGATTTCTTCACAGAACGATATCAAAACGCCAATTCAACAGCCCAGTTCTCTTCTTAATCATCCCGAAGAAGTGTCTCTACATTCCCAATAATTCCAAATCCATAAATTGTTCATTGCAGCCCACCCAGCCATTCACCCTCTAAAATCTAGTTCCCAGGCGAACGGACTCTCCTCCCGGCACTCGAGGCGGTCACTAATATCAGAACCGCCTGGCAGTTCGCAAACGAATTTACCGGGGCGCAAGACGGCCCTGCGGAAACCGTTCGACCTTCGATACCGGGGCTCCGCGGAGCCAGAACTACTTATCGAGTTGCGGAAGGCTCGCAGCCCGCGCACCTTCTTTTTTCCCCGGTTCCCCGAGAGCGAAATTACCTACTTCCACGGGACTATCGGGATCGAGCCTGCGGAGAAAACGGATTTTCACACTTTGCCATTATGCAAATTTCTTCTAAAAAGAAACCATCGTCCGAGAGGCTGTATCGAGAAACGAGGTGGGGGGGGGATGGGGTGCGAGTGTTCCGCCGCGCTGAAAGGGAGCTCGGCTGAACGAGGATGGCGAACCACGCCGAACGTCGACAGACAAAGACGCGGAGGGGGGTGGGGGAGGGGTGGAGGGTGGTGGAAAGAAATATTCCGATAATGCCGGAGGCCTAGAGGAATTCTGCGGCGCGCTCAGCCTGACCCGCGCCCGACGTTCGAGCCTCTGTCATTTAAATGCCATCGCGCCGCCGCGAAATAACGGATAAACCGCAACTTCGGAGCTCGGGAAGGTTTTGTTTCGTTCGCTGCTCATTTGCTGCGACGCGGCGTGTCTATTTTCAGGTGGGTTAAATGGACCCGCCGTATTAGGCTCCGATTTTCGAGACGGGTCCGTCGACTTGTTGGATATCGGTGGTCCGTTATTAATTTTTGAGATGATGGGGAGGGTAGAGTGGGGTGGAAGGATTTTGTTTGTGGGTGGGATGGTAGATTATATATAATATTATATGTAAGATTATATGTAAGATAAAATGTAACATTATATATAAGATAATATATAACATTATATATAAGATTGTATATAACATTATATGTAACATTATATGTAACATTATATGTAACATTATATATAACATTATATATAACATTATATGTAACATTATATATAAGATTGTATATAATAATAGTTAATAGATAACATGGGATGTTAATAGATATTGGATGATTTTGTTAATATTGTGGTCATCATTGTTTTTATTATTGGTGGTGTTATGGGTAATACATTGAGTGCCTCACGATTTTATGGTGTAAAATATACGAAATGAAGAAGATACAATATTAAATTGTTTCATTTAATTGCATTGTTGTTATTGCAGGTTTGTTTTGCTGAATGTCACCGCAAGCAACATTATTTATAATATAGAAATGTTTAGAACAATCATCGTTTGAAGAAATTGCAGCAATTTTATTTTGCTGGGGTCACTGGTGACCCCCATGGAATTGAATGTGTTAATGTTACTGTTGTAATTGTTATTGGTATCGTTATACTATTGGGTCAGTGTTGGTGTAAGAATCCAAATTGTATGGTAATGATGGCAATGATGACAATGATAATTGTAATAGTGATATTGATGATGACACTACATATGGTAGTGATAGAATTAACATGAGAACTACCAGATGGGTCACCATGCCTCATTCATTCTTTCACAATAATTGAAAGAATGATTAATTACATTGTATAATGGTTGATTAATGTACAATTTGAAATATAAGTCAATTGGTATCCTAATCAATATTTATATGGTATCTGTAAACAAATTTTCAAAAATCTGCTCGGTAGTTCCAGTGTTAATTAAACCATAATAATAAATTAATTGTCTTATTAACTCTATTTCTGAAACGATATTGATATTCTAAAGTATTTCTATTGAAACAAAAGAACATTCGAATGTGCCTTTGTTTATCGTTTTATATTACAAACACGAGTACCATCCGTTGCAGGGAACCTGGCACTCTCGTCTAAGTGGTCAGATCCTCAGGCGTATACCTGATTAGCCGAGACGCTGACGCTCACCAATCGGGTCGCGTGACGAAGAGTGGGAACAGCGACTGTCTCTGCCCCTATGACGTCACAAGCGCCAGCTTCCCAGCAACTAACGCTCCGAACCACTACACTATCCAACAAATTTCCTTTTTTTCAATATTTTCTATTTTTGTTTATAATATCCACTAGGTAAGCCTCATAGAGCACCTTGCCCTAAACACAAATCCAAAAACTAAATCACTAGGCCACCCTCATTTTCCAAACACATGGTTTCTATAAAAGCAGTCGAATTTTTGAAAAATTCATGTGAAAACTAGAAACAATAGGCAGCTCAAATTTGTTGGAAAAATAGACAGTTGCCTGAATACATACCTACACAGATTTCAAATATTTCGTGTTATTAAACACAAATCCAAAAACCAAATTACTAGGCCACCCTCATTTTCCAAAAACATGGTTTCTATAAAAGCAGTCGAATTTTTGAAAAAGTGTCACGTGAAAACTAGAAACAATAGGCAGCTCAAATTTATTGCAAAAATAGACAGTTGCCTGAATACATCCCTATACAAATTTCGAATATTTCGTCTCATTAGATATTTTTTTAAATAATGATTAAAATTTAAACAAATATTTTGCAAGTACTCCTGTTATATTTTTAAAAAATGAAGGCTGGTGTAGACGTGTAGGTAAAGAAAAGATATTAAAAAAAAAAAGAAGACAAAGTTTGTGTTGACAACGAAAAATATATAAAAATTGTTATCGTTTAAAATAAACGTCTATACTGGCACGTTTCCTATTCGCATTTATGGCGAGGAGCAGTATAAGGAGCGGCTGAAATAAAAATCGTGTTGGACATCGATTCTCCTTTTTCAAAGGACGAGCCCGAAGAATAAGAAAGAGGAGCCGTTAGTCGCGTCGATCAGGCTGCCTCGTTTAAATTAGTCCACAGTTACACACAGCAACAGAGCTTACCGCTGTCTGGGGGCCAATTGTAATTCCGTTTTCTATCTGGGTCGCTCGATTTTTGCTCCGACTTCCCGATTTCGCTGAGGCTCGACTGGAATTTATTACCTGCAAGTAAAACAAACGCCGGACTGAATAAGATTCGACACACGACCGAACGGCGGAATCAAAAATTATGCCAGACACCGATTTAACATTTTATTCGCCGTGTCGCACGGATCGCAGAAATTTGTACATTTATTTTTCCGTGTATCGGGCAAATTGAATTTTTTTGAATTTGTCAGGTTTTGGGGAAAATCTTGACTAGGTCTCTGCTTCGTTACCGCAGCTTTGATTGGTAATCTCATTTCGAATATCTTGGATATTGGAGTTGGATGAGTTTATGAAATTCTTTTCTTTATGGGAATTCAGATATGTTATTGTGTTATGGAGAACTTTGTTTTTTAAATATTTTATTAATGTTTGAAAGTTTAATTAATGTTTCACTGTATTTGTTAATTAATTGGAACTATAGTTACGTGAATTTGTATTATAATTGATGGTCTTTGTAGTGACGTAATTATTGTTGTAGATTGTATTATTGAATATTGGGTGAACATTTTATAGTGATTAGTGTACTTTAGCTTAATTTATATACGTTAATGAATTTTATAATAATGTAATCATTTAATAATAGAACTTATTTTACAGTTTTCTAACAAGAATAAAAATGCTAGAGAAATAAAATAAAATAAAAATATTAAGCTTCATCAGAATGTACATAGTCGCAGCATTTTTTAATAATAATACTAAATAAATATTACATTCTAAAATATTCTATAAAAAACAGCAGTGGCTTGATAGTTTCACGCAACAAGTTCATTTCGTCGTAAAGACTGGGCAGATGGGTTTCCCAAAAAGTCCCAGCTGTAGATGATAGATTTTACAATAAAAAATATCACCGTCAAAGTGTTAATAAACGTTTTGTGACCGCGAGTGAGTCAAGCGCTGGCCGTGCTATAAGCCGCTCACACGGTATAGGCTTTTACGGTATACAGGGTTAGTTACGGAATTTGGTCACGCTATATCTCGAATTTAGTTCGAGATAAAAAACATCCGTAGCGGAAAAAGCTGAATGGTATATAAAAGTCCATTCTCGTACGACTTTAGTTTTTACGTAAATTGATCCTTCCGCGTGTTTTGTGTGTAAAAGTATTCAAAAGAGTGAATAAGGAAAATGAATCTTGTATATTTTTATTTGAATGGAAAAAATGTTAAAATATTCCATTTTGATTAATTAAATACTCTTTGTTTTTATTAGGAAATTAAGGGGATCGAGTGCTAATTTTTTTGTTGATTGTATAATTTTTAATTGTATAATTCTATATATTTTTTTTGTTGATTGTATAATTTATTTTAATCTTTTATTGCAGATTTTTAATATTTTTATGGGATAGTTCTAGTGTTTATGGGTTTTTTGGGTTAAGAAACCATTGTGGGGCTAACGAAGGTGTTCTTTTTTTAGATTTGGTCTTTACTTGATTTGCTTGTTAACCTAACCTCAATTCATTATTTTTGAACACTTTAGTCGCTTTGTCAAAGAGAAATCTGCAGGACTGAAGCAAACTTTGGAGGTATCATTAAAGGATTAACAGTAGTCCTTATTTTAATTAAAACCTAACCTAAAACCCTTAACATTCCATATGTAACAACCAAATAAAAATGGAATTAAAGAACTAGAAACTTGGGAAATACATGTAGAATCCAAAGGTTCTTATTTTAATTAAAACCAAACCTAATTAGAAAGTAACCTAAAATCCTTAACATTCTATATGTAACAACTCAATAAAAATGGAGTTAAAAGACTAGAAACTTGTTGGAAGGAATGTGTAGAATCCAATGGTTCCTATTTTAATTAAAAATATTCATTACTAAAGAATTGCTATTCACTTCAACCTAACATAAAACCCTTACCATTCCATGTAACAACCCCATAAAAATGGAACTAAAAAATAGAAACTTAAGAAATACATATAGAACCCAATGATTGTTATTTTTCAATTAATTAAAATATCCCTTATGTCAATTAAAAACACTCATTACCAAAAAATCTCACTTCACCTCAACCTAACCCAAAACCCTCCCACTCCCCAACAACCCAACAACAGTCTCCCCAAAGACACGAGATCCAGAAACGCAGCAGCCACTCCGACAGGTTCCATTACCAGTACGATCCGAAGACAGCGATTGGACGGCGTTACGATCGATGCCGTGGCTAATTTTTCGAGCGGCTGTACGGTGGACGGCAGGCAGCCGGCGCGGAGACAGCTAACGAGAAAATCAGAGATCCGTGAATGGATTCTGTTGACGTCGGTGCGGTGCTAACCCCGTCAACGAGACCCTTCCTGCGCGAAATTCGGTTTCCCCGGCTGGGTTGATGTATGCAAATGGATCCGGCCGTTGTAACTACAAAATTCCTGGCCGGCCCTCCACCTGGCGCAGGTTACACGCGGCGGCAGGTATTAAACCAACGAGAAAGCTTCTTTCCACGGCTCGCAGCCGGCTTCATTACTTGATTCGATCCACGGCAAACGCGGCAGGACGGAAGGGTCCACACACACACACAGACACAGAGTGTATAAGAGAATTGTGTTTACTCGTAGTTTGCATACTAGTTACCGCGTTTGCCACTCACTTTACGCGTAACAGGCCCGTAAACATCTTCAGCGGAGAGGCCACTTGTCGTGCGTCCCCTTTGTCCGAAGCTTCCTTTCCGCCGCGGCCCGCTTCCTTCCATTCTTTAACTCGCCTGCCCCCTCGCCTGACCCCATTGTCTCGCCCCTTTGTGCCCGTTCGCTTTCATTGCGCATTCATTCATGGAGCCGGTTCAATTTGGACCGAGAGGAATTTTGTGTAACCGCCACCTTAAATATTTCGAGGTGGAGGACGAATTTGGGGATGACCCATTGACCTGTGGTTTCTTTGTGGAGTACCGGAGATGACCTGTGTAATGACTGTTTGGGATTTTGAATGTTTTGATGGGGAATGAGAAATTTGGGGATGTTGGATTATGGAGTTGACCCCCTGACCTATGATTTCTTTTTGAACTCAGAGTTTAGAATCAATTTAACCCCTTGCTCTATGATTTCTTTCTGAACTCAGAGTTCAGAATCGATTGCCCAATGATTTATCTCTGAACTCTGAGTTCAGAACCGATTTAACCCCTTGACCTATGATTTCTTTCTGAATTCAGAGCTCAGAATCGATCTAACTACTTTGTTATTAATCATCTATCTAAAATAACACAATATTGCAATTTCAATAGGAAAATTAGGATATTTAATCGAATTACTCGATAGTCCTATTGTAAAGATCGAAACCCCATAAATACCAAGAACCATCGACCCCCAAACTTTTCCAAGCTACCATCCTCCAGCCACTGGACACAATATTTCAGTTTCTATAGAAAAATTAGAAAATCTAGTTAAATTACTCAATAGTCCTAGTGTTAAGTATTGAAACCCCATAAAAACCAAAACCGAACGCCCAACCATCCCGAAGCCACCATCCCCCTATCGATAAACCCCATCAGCACAGTTCGGACTTAATTCCCATCGTCGGCCAGTCGCGAGCAGCCCCGAACGCGCCGCTTTGTCTTCGTGGCCTGCTGATTAGATTTCGTAAGTTCCCGGGCCGAAGGCGGTTGGCCAGCGGAAGAGCAGGAAAGGCGGATAGCGCCGGGGAACACGGTCTTAGCACAATACCCTATTTCGGCTAGGTAATGGGCGATCATCCTGGTACACACGCCTGCGCCGTGAGTCACTTGTTCAGCCCTTTGTATAATAGCGGCGCCGATAGAGACCGGTGCTGAGGTAACCGGTCGTATTACACTGTCCACGGACAACAAGGTGAGATGCATCGGTGTACGGAGCAATGGGTAGGCCGGACAGACGTATGCAAATCTCGAGCAAACATTAGTGGTGACAGCACACTCGCGCTACATACCGGAAATGTATGGCGCTGCCGGAACTGATGGTCTTTCCTGGAATGTCTTATCATTTTATGGAGAATTTATGTGTACTGGCACGTTAGAGCCTGTCAATGTTTCTGGAAGTATTTGTAGATTTGTTGAAGATTTTGTGTGGGTTAGATCTATGCATGAAGCATGGGGTCCAATCTTCTTTAGCAATTATTGCTTGGCCTTGACCTTTCGACTATTTTTTGGGTGTGATACAGGTAGCTATTTCCATGTCTTCTGAATACGAGGTACAGGTGTTGCTATTTTTTTAATGTGTTGTCCTTTGACCCTGTGCTTCGTTATTGACCACACTTTTTCTTGGCACTATCTTGACCTCTTGACTAATTTTTTGGGGTATGCTACAGGTAGCTATTTCCATGAGACACTTAGATATAATGTAATGTAATGTAATTGTAAAGTACTTTTACATTACTTGATTGAATTTGTTTTTAAATAATCATCGTTCAATTAAGTGAATCATAGTAATTCGATTTGGTTGGGTCACCAGTGACCCCACGGCATTCAACCTGTTAAGATTTCAATTAGTCTATATTTCAACAATATATATTATATTGTATATTATATTATATATGTAAACAATCATAATATTCTCTATTTCCTGTAACTCATCATTTACTCGTACGTCATTTACTCATCTGCCCTAAATACAAGGATCTTCCTTTATCTCTTATTGACCCCATTGCCTTTTGTTAGTATCGGGTCATTAAGGCTGTCTAAGCTCCATAACTAACTGCCGCATACTAATGCCATTACTGGAAACTTTCACGCCGCACGTTTCCGTTCTATTAGTCATAAAACAATCGGGAGATATCGTGGTAATAAACAACGACTGTGTACAATGCCCAGGAAGAATACACGAACGAACATAACCTCTACAGTCGAGTTCGGGCATTAGTCATTTAGTGCATAGATTTCCCAATGCAAGATATTCGTAGAATAGAACGATAGAAACTGAAGACACGTTCACGTATAATCATCCATCATTATATCAGTTATCAATTATATCAGTTTATAACAAAAAGTAGTTTCTGTAGAAGTAGTTTTGCAACAGGGTCTTGGTAGACTTTAATAGTCACGTGGTACAGAATATTATTATTATATTCAAGTTCTTGTTAATTTTTACATATTTTCATATTGTTTGTAATAAAAAGTAGCTTCTGTAAAAGTAGTTTTGCAACAGGGTCTTGGTGGACTTTAGTAGTCACGTGATAAGAATATTATTATTATATTCAAGTTCTTAGTAATTTTTACATATTTTCATATTGTTTGCAACAAAAAGTAGCTTCTGTAAAGGTAGTTTTGCAACAAGGTCTTGATAGGATTTAATAGTCACGTGATAAGAATATTATTATTAAGTTCTTAGTAAGTTTTATATATTTTCATATTGTTTATGTTTTATTAGAGAAATTAAAAATATAAGTGAAGGAACGAAATATATAATAAGGAACATTCCAGTTATTAGTTTATTTCAAAGTTTACAATAACCATTACGTCAAGGCTTTTCTCGTAACAAATCGTTTTGATTGAAATTAAATCACCATTCGCAGTTAACCCTCTATGGGCCGAATTTTTTCTGTGACCATAAGAAAATGTGTGCAGTATAAAATTAACAAATATCAACCTGTAAATGCAAATTAACAATACATTCAATAGTTTAAGTAATTCCATTAAAACGAGTATATCTTGTCACTTTGAAATTACAATGACGAACTTTCACGCCAGAGCGTATAAAAGTTTGTTAATTAATTACTGAATTTTGGCACTTTGTTATGGAAAATAAAATAAATCAACAAAATGCCAGTATATTAATATGTGACTTCAAAATCACACAATCTTATAGAGGGTTAAACCGAAGAATCTCCCAAAAATTCCCAGAAGCCAACTTCCAGAAATCATAACCTCAAAGCAAGACCACGTGACACAAAATGGCGGAGGAATCCCATCTTGCGGAAATATTCATCCGGCCTGAAAAAACGCGAGCGTCCCGATGTACATTTTCCGGAATCATTAGCGGGCTTTACACTTTCATTTCCATTTATTCTGCCTTGCAAAACAGGCGGGCTCGTCAGCGGTACGCGTGAAATTTGAAATGCAACGAATTTCCAAGATTGCAAATTAGAACGAGCCGGCCGGGCGCGTTCGCATGCGTGAAACGTACGTTAAGTGTGGCATAAACATATCATTTATGGCGGGAATAGGGGGTGGAGGGGGTGGTGGTTGGGGTGGAGGGTAGTCTGTGATCTCCGGGGTAATAAGCTGCCGCCGATACATGTGTGCCGACGATAGCATACAAGGCATATTGAGCGATTATGGGCAGGTGACTATGTCGACGTCTAATACCGTATAATCGTGGAATGGAGCGTTGGGTACAAAGATTTACATTGGCGTGTGAGGGATTTGTTTATTTTGTGGAGTATAAATGTTTAGGTGTGAATTGACACATATTGTGACACTTGACCTACGACAGGCAGACGTGACGAAGGTTTTAAAGTGGATTTGACAGGTCTAGGGGTTCTTTGTTTTTTTTATGTAAATTAAATAATAGTTTTCTATTGTCAAACTATTTTTCTATTAATTATATATTCTTTTCTTATATGTTCTTTTATTTTTTAATGTAAATTAAGTACTAGTTTTCTACTGTCAAACTATTTTCCTATTAATTATATATATTAATTATATATTATATATTAGTTTTTCTGTTAATCTTTGTAATAAATGTAGATAGAGTAAATATTAGAGTTGCTTGTTTTCTTAATTACGGTTGAGTAATGAATTGTGGGTCAAGGGGTTAATTAGTTTTGGATTGGTGAGGGGTTGTGGGGTGAATTGTAGCTGTGTGGAGGGTTTTGGGGATATTTTGTATTGTTGTTGGGTTTTTGTAAGAATTTTTATGATGCTTTGTGTAACAGTGTTTAGAGTATTCTTTGGAATAGAGTTTTGAGATACTTTGTGATAGTGTATTGGACTGAAATTTGTGGGAATATGTAAATACCTTTTGTAGCAGATTTTCTTGTGATAGATCCTGTGTATTGTAGGAGTGTCTCTTTGTGCCATACTCTCAATTGCAGTTTATAGCAATTTTTGTAATAGTGTTTGAATAATTTCTACAGCGCTCTTTCTGTGGAACTCTTCATAAACTATCTATAATAATCTCTGTAACACTCTTCACAACACTCTTTATAGTACACTTTCTTTAACACTCTTTGTAACACTCTATATTACACTGCACTCTAGAACACTTTATCACAACATTCTATATTGCACTGCACTCTAGAGCACTCCTTCATAACACTCTGTATTGCACTGCACTATAGAGCACTCTTTCACAACATTCTATATTGCACTGCACTCTATAACACTCTCTAT
Organism: Nomia melanderi; assembly: GCF_051020985.1. Classification (NCBI taxonomy): domain Eukaryota; kingdom Metazoa; phylum Arthropoda; class Insecta; order Hymenoptera; family Halictidae; genus Nomia; species Nomia melanderi. Next base: position 23,487,993 of record NC_134999.1, on the reverse strand, counting down.
ACCACACTCTGTATATTAATCTCTTTTTCATAGCACTCTATATTGCAGTGCACTCTATAACACACTTTCACAACACTCTATATTGCACTGCACTCTATAACATTCTTTCACATCACTCTACATTGCACTGCACTCTATAATACTCTCTATACCACACTCTCTATAATAATCTCTCCTTCACAACACTCTATATTGCAGTGCACTCTATAACACACTTTCACAACACTCTATATTGCACTGCACTCTATAACATTCTTTCACATCACTCCACATTGCACTGCACTCTATAATACTCTCTATACCACACTCTCTATAATAATCTCTCCTTCACAACACTCTATATAGCACTGCACTCTATAGCACTCCTTCAGAACTCTCTATGCTGCACTGCACTCTATAACACTTCCACAACACTATATTGCACTGCACTCTAGAAGACTCTTCCACAACACTATATTGCACTGCAATCTAGAAAACGCTTTCACAACATTCTATATTGCACTGCAATCTAGAAAACGCTTTCACAACATTCTATATTGCACTGCATACTAGAGACACTTTCACAACACTCTATATTGCACTGCACGCTAGAGACACTTTCACAACACTGTATATTTCACTGCACTCTAGAACACTGTCTTAACACTCTATATCGCACTGCACTCTGTAACACTTTCACAACACTCTATATTGTACTGCATACTAGAGGCACTCTCTATACCACATTCTCTATAATAATCTCTCTTTCATAACTCTCTATATGGCACTGCACTTTATAGCACTCCTTCACAACACTGCATTGCACTGCACCATATAACACTCTTTCACAACAGCCTATATTACACTATATTCTATAATACTTTTTCACAACACTCTATACTTCACTGCCATCTATAAAACTTTCACAACACTCTATATTGCACTGCTCTCTATAACACTTTCACACCACTATATTGTACTGCATTCTATCACACTCTCTGTAAAACTCTCTATACCACACTGTCTATGACTTTCTTCATAACACTCTCTATAATATACTCTCTAACACCCTCTATACTACACTGTCTATGACTCTCTTCATAACACCCTCTATAATATACTCTCTAAACCCTCTCTATTCCGTACACTCTATGGCACTCCCAACATTCTCTATTTTTTCTTAACCCAAATTCACACTTTTACAAATCAAATACTTCCATGTATTTCACACATATTTAAAGAAACACCGAATGTTACTTACCTAGCAAGAAATCAACAATTTTATCACAAAGAGTCTGTAACTCTCTACCCACGCTCTACGCACTCTGCACATGGTCCACACATTCTCTATAACACTGTACTATATATTTAATATGACACACACCGATCCACATTTCTTCAGAATTCACTTCCCACTCATCCACTTTTCACTGGCTCAATCACACAGCGTTACTTTATAAGATAATACCATTCTCAATTCCAACAATAATTGACGAAACGTGGTCTTACCTTGCAACGCAACGCCATTCACTTACCAACTGTCGCGCCATTAAAATACTACTATAGGTACAACCAGAAGTTACTGATGGAAAGTATCTTAATTTCAATATTGCCAATTGTTAGTAGGACATTACCTTTTCACTCTTTATATTGAAAAATAGGTACTGAATAATCTAATTCACGTAATACTAAAAATAATAGATCCCCTAGAGCGATATCCTTTTTTATAATAAATAACGCAACAGCTTTCACAAAAAATCCCTATTAAAAATATATCTTTTCCTAAGAACCTTTCCTTATTGTTAATACTAATAAGGGTAGCATAAGTTTTACAAATATGTAATTGTCAATGCATTCAACAGTAACAAAAGAAATTTTATGGTACTATAGAATCGAACAAAATAATTTATTGAAAATAAATACAACAACAGTTTTCACAAAAAATCCCTATTAAAAATATATCTATCTCTAAGAATTTTTTCTTATTGTTAATACCAACATGGGTAGCATAAGTTTCACAAATATGTAATTGTCAATTCATTCAACAATACTAAATAGTATAATTAATTGAAAATAAATACTGTAACAGCTTTCACAAAAAATCCCTACTAAAAAAAATCTTCTTATTAATACCAACATAGACAGCATAAGTTTCACAAATATATAGTTGACAATGTATTCAACAGCAACAAAGAAAATTTACAATACTATAGTGTCGAACAAAATAATTAATTAAAAATAAATACTGCGACAGCTTTCATAAAAAATCCCTAAAAAAAATCTTACTGATACTAACACAGACAGTATAAGTTTCACTAAAACAATTCCCAATTAAAAAATTCATTTAAGAATGCATTAAAAATAATTCATTGAAAATGAACCATAACCATTCCATAAAAAACAAAGTACAAGCAATGAGAATGAAAAGTCAGTAACATTTCCAGTCATAGGTCGAATTTTAGGGAATCTGTTGCTCGGTTAGAGTATCGTTTCTATTGAAATATTCGTCGGGACATGATTCGCGATATCAAGCGTCGTAATGGCCTCGAACGTAATTAGCTGGCGGCATTTCAGCGAGATGATTTTCCAACGTCCGCTATGATCGACTTTGTGGCAGGACTGACCCAATTCAATCCGTCTTTCCATCCCCATTTGGCGAATATTAAGCCAGTCGGCACGCACGCACGCACACAATAGTATGTGCAACATGTTGACACGCGCGGTTAAGTCAATCCAGATATCTACCATTCTCGAAATCTATACAATCGAAGGTAATAGGGAGAACCAGTGGAATTAGGTTGGCAATTGCCCGTTGTATCGCTGGCCAAAAGTTTGTGTACCAAAATGGATGGGATACTAATAAATGTTTGGTTAGAAATTGAGGTATGTGCAATGTTTGTTAAATTATATAACTTAAATGAATATTACACATATAGAATTTTTTATTGATAATAAAATACAAATGGCTGTTGCATTCCTAAGAATAAAAAATGTTTGGTTAGAAATTGAGACATGTACTGTGTTTGTTAAATTATAAAATATAAATGAATATTATAGAAATAGGAATTTTTATTAATAATAAAATATAATTGGCTGTTGTATTCGCTGACCAAGAATTTATATAGCAAAATAGATGGGATACTAATAAATGTTTGGTTAGAAATAGAGATATGTACTATGTTTGTTGAAATTATATAATATATATGAATATTATAGAAATAGGAATTTTTATTGATAATATAATACAAATGGCTATTGTATTCGCTGACCAAAAATTTATATAGCAGAATAGATGGAATACTAATAAATGTTTGTTTAGAAATAGAGATATGTGCAATGTTTGTTGAAATTATATAATATACATGAATATTATACAAATAGGATTTTTTTATTGATAATAAAATATAATAATCTCCTGTATTCCCAACAATAACAAATGTTTGTTTAAAAATAGAGATCTGTATTATGTTTGTAAAAATTATATAATTTAAACGAATATTATACAAATAGGATGTTCTATTCACAATTAACACTGTCACCGATACAAATGTGTTCGATTCAACATTGTGGTAAACGACTGGTTTCACAGAGTACAAAGATAAATAATTGTATCTTCGGCGAACTGCAATAATTCGAGAACTAAATACTTGATAACCTAAACACACAGTCTGATTCAACAAGTGGTCACATTAGTTCCATCCGCCTATGTGCATTTCAATTAGCCGTCCCGATTGAATACGAATCGTCGCGTTTCCTTTCGGAAGACGCCATAAATAAGTGGCGGGCTTGTTGAGGTTAGGTTTTTTTCACTTTATGAAAAAATATAATTAATTGAAGTGGGGAGTCAATTAAACTGTTCTGAGAACAGGAAATAGAAATTAGCGAGGAATTTTATATTATTGTGCTTGTTGAATGGTTAATTAATTTTTAATAATTGTTTTCAATGTTGCCACCATTTGACAATGGAATTTGGTTATGTTTTTCTTTTAATTAGTGTTCTTTTATAAGAAAATATAATTAACAGTAAAAATCTCAATTAGAGTGCATGTATACATTGAAAAATACATATATTGATTATTATTAGTGTAATATTAAGGATGAATCGATAATTGGTAATAACATACTAATGAATGAACAGATAATTACACAGCTACGATAATGCAGAAATTAACAGTGTTATTTCTTTGTAGAAACGAGTACATTTCAGTAGAGAAATGTATTGAGAAATCATTATTTTCAAGAGCATGACTTTCATTTTAGAGATTTGAAATGCAATTCAATAAAAAATATCAAAGTATTGATACTAAAACTACTAGAAGACTTTCTTCTTTATCAATCGCGTCGTTCAGAAGCCAATGCTGAAGTCTAGAAAGGAAAACTTAAGAAAATTAATATTCTGTATGCTACCTTAACCTTATATATTTTGAGAAGCTATAGAAAGTAAGGCTTTCTAACCTAAAAAACGAGTAAATCGTCGAATAAGTAAAAAGGATATTATTTATTCAATTAAAATTAACAAAAATCAGAAAACACTTAAAAGCAACTTAGCTTCACCAGCTTTTCTCTCCAATAATTGAAGATATTGTTCCCTAACATAAAACATAAACAAAACACAAAAATTAAAGCACAAACAAACAAACAAAAATTAAAGCTTGAACAAAAAACCAATATTGAAACATAAACAAACAAAGAAAAACTGAGGCACAAACAAACAAACAAAAATTAAAGCTTGAACAAAAAACCAATATTGAAACATAAACAAACAAAGAAAAACTGAAGCACAAACAACCAAAAATTGAAGCATAAACAAACAAGCAAAAATGAAAGCACAAACAAACAAACAAGAATTGAAGCATAACCCACCCCATTTACAATATTTTAAACCCCCTTTTCTTCTTCCCCATCCACATCTACTTCATTCCCCTACTTCATTCATCAATACACCGCACAAAATAAAATAATACACTAACATTTGCAACACTTACAAAACAATCGCATCATCTCAACGAAACCCACTCCCGTCCCGTCCGCAATATTTCAAATCACTCTTTTGTTTCGTGAATGTCTGCACGCGGCGAGAATATGTATCAGAGGGTAATGCGTCACCCCATAGTTACAATGGCAGCTGTACCAGAGTATGGTCGGAGTATCGTGACATCTTCCAGACCGCATACACACTTAGGTGTCCCTTAATTCCCCCGGGAACCGTTGTTCGCCTGTAATTCTGCAGGAGAACGTACAGAGATTGGCTTAGTCGCATGCTTGCATATAGATAAAGCGACTACGCGCGCGCGCGCACACGTGGCAACGGCTGTCGGTGAACCGTGAGGAAATGTGGGTGAAATGCCTCGAATGCGTCAGCGAAATCAACACCGGGGCTGATTAAATCTCCGATCGCTGGTGATCGTTCTCTGACTCGGTTCCCAGTGCTTACATCCTACATCGATAACCTCTGGCTTCTCGCGATTAAGTAATTAACTCGTTCACGCCTCGGTGGAATAGAAAATTCAAGGTGGAAATACGTTTAAGGTGAATTTTGGGGGTTTTTGGGGTGATTCGGGTTATTCGGGGTTGGGGGTTGGTGTCATTGAGATGATGTGATTGTTTTGTAAGTGTTGTAAATGTTACTGTATTATTTTATTTTTTGTGATGAATGAAGTAGTGGAATAAGGTAGATATGGACGGAGAAGAAGAAAAGAGGGATGTGGAATATTGTAAATGGGGTGGGCAGTGGTGACTCGTAGCTAAAACTAGTAGGGTTATTGCTCCAGGAAATGGGAAAAATATAATATTAAATCATATCATTGAATTGCATTATTATTGTTGAATGTTTATACAGTTGAATATCAACGAATTATGTAATATTATTTGTAATATAGGGATGTTTTCAAATAATCAACGTTTAATTGAATAGTATATTCTATATACTGTGGAGTATATAGAATATACTATAGTATAATATATAGTTTAGTATATAGTAGATTCCATAGTATATAGAATAGACTATAGTATAATATATAGTATAGTATATAGTATATTCCATAGTATACAGAATATACTATAGTATAGTATATAGTATAGTACATAATATAGTACACAGTATATAGAATATATACACTATAGTATAGTATGTTGTATAGTACATAGTATAGTACACAGTATATACTATAATACATAGTATAGTATGTTGTATAGTACATAGTATAGTACACAGTATATACTATAATACATAGTATAGTACACAGTATATATTATAGTATATAGTATAGTACACAGTATAGTACACAGTATATACTATAGTATATACTATAGTACATACTATAGTACACAGTCATGATTCACCTCCCAAATCACCCATCACACAATAATTTATTAACCCCTTAAACGTCAACGCTCCCCTCAGAAATCAACATCCCATACTGATTGAACCACTCGTCAGAAAAACACCCCATCAACAAACAAAGACAAACATGAATCATTTTAATCATCACATCAGGAAAACCACTCACAAGCCCCGCACACATTTAATATTCACAATGGAACAAATATTTTTCAACCCTTAAAACGCATACGCACGAACAGGTTTATTACAGGAAACCTAAATTAACAGGCCCGTTAATTAACGCAATGTTATTTTTGTCGCCGTGGCGATCCGAGCATAAACGAAAATCGAACGGAACTCGACTAATTGCGTGTGCGTCCGGGCTAATGAAAAATGTGGGAGGGTGACTAATTAGGCCTCGACGTTGAATATGTATCGGAGGAATACCCGATTATAAACAGAACAATGATCAACCGGGAATTTTCCGATATTTTCCAGCAATGCTTGAAAGGGGGGTGGGGGTGGAGCAGCTAATTAAATTTTCATTTGCCGAATTATTCGATCAAACAATTATCGTGCCGGTAAACGGTTATTGCGGCGGCGAGGGGGTAATTAATGCGGCCGCGTATAATTTCGTTGTTGCCCAACGATCTGTTGGTTAATACGCGTCGAACGCAATAGATGTAACGCACGGCCAATCGGCTCCGAGCTTCTCGGGGAAACGATTGTTAATTGTCCCCTTATCTCCTACGGTGGGAATTAATTAATGGAGATGGATTGAAACGGGGGAGTGAACTGTGCGATGACGAGGGATCGACGTGTTTTGTAATTTATTGAATGATTCTGGTATGAGATTTCATGATGTGAAGATTACTTTTAATTAGTCGTGGAGGTTTTTTGAGGTGTTATTGAGATTTATACGTTAATACGTTCGTTATCAGTGCTGTGTTTTACACAATTCTAGTGTAAGATTTTCTAAATTTTTTTTAATTAGTTGTGGAAATTTTTTGACACGTTAATGATGTATATGTTAATAGATTCGTTGGCAGTGTTGTATTTTAAACAATTCTAGTATAATTCTAAAGTTTTTTGTAATTAATTGTGGAGATTTTTTTGAGGTGTTAATGATGTATACGTTAATAGGTTCGTTGGCAGTGTTGTATTTTGAATAATTCTAGTGTAAGATTTTCTAAATCTTTTAATTAGTTGTGGAGACTTTTTGAGATGTTAATGAGATGTATATGTTAATAGATTCGTTGGCAGTGTTGTATTTTAAACAGTTCTAGTGTAAGATTTACTAAAGATTTTTTTAATTAGTTGTAGAAATTTTTTGAGACGAATTGATAAAACTTGTATGTTAGTTAATACATGTATATATAGTTTACATAATGAAAATGAGATTAATGCTATAGATATTGTTATTGCAAAGTGTTTATTTAGAATTAATTTAAAAAGGAAGTATATGTAATTTAAGCAACAAAGTTATTTTATTTCAATACTTTATGTTAATGTAATTTTGCATTAATTGTGTGGATAATGTAATTATGAAATTAATGAGATTTTTTAGGGGGTAGTCATTCTATAGTTTGTATAATGAAAATGAAATTAATGCTATAGATATTGTTTTTGTTTATAGATATAGTATTTATTTATCTCAATATTTTATGTTAATGTAGTTTTGTATTAATTGTGTATAATAAACTTTCATTACGATGAGTTCAAACTAATTTTTGTTAATATAGTGAACAAGCAGATATATACACGAATACCACAAAAGAAATAAATTTTATTTCCATAATTGTGTCTTTAAAGAATGCTACAGGCATAAAAGAATATTGGGTAACTGAGCAGGGAAAGTAACCCGAAGAAATACGTTACGCTTTTTAAAGCAATATCAAGATTCAGGGAATCATAATATCACGGGCAAAGAAAACAATGAAACAGAAGGGAGGAGGCCGCGAGGTATATACACGCGAGAAATCAAAAGGGGAGAACACGGTGAAAGGAGAACAAAATGTTGAGTGGCGCAGAAGTTGGAATGAGAAGGGAATGAAATGAGAAATTCAAAAAAGATCAAATGGTACGGTTGTAGAGGAATTTGTAAAATGATGGAATTACACGAATAAATAAGAAGAAAACAATTTCGTTTCGTGTCGATTAAAAAATGAGAATGATCGATTAAATGGAAACTCGAAGCGATTGTGAAAATTGGAATTTTGAAATGGAAGCTGTTAATATCGTGACACGTTGGAAATTATACAATATATAGTTGTTGATAAATGACTAGAGAATATTGAAATTTTTTGATGGAATGTTGTTAAATTTTATTTTTGGGTTATTTTGTGAAAATGAATAGTAAGTGAGAAATTATTTATTAATAGTGTTAAGTTAATGCTGATTTTAGTGTTGTGAGAATTGAAATAAAGGCATTTGATTTTTATGTGAACCTATAATATACAATTAAACACTTCCAAGAAATTTACACTGAGAATCCAATAATTATTATTTCTGCTGAAACTACTCACAAAAAAAATTGATGTTCCCTTCAACCTAACTTAAAAACCTAATACACACGTCACAACCCAATATACACAACGTACAATTAAACACTCCCAACAAACCCACTAAAAACCCAATAACTATAATTCCCACTAAAACTACTCACAGAAACCTCCCCTTGAACCCACCCCAAGTCCAAATCCATACATCAAACCTCCCCAGCCATCCAACAAGAAGCCTCCAAAAAAGAGCACCGCTAATCAAACCAACGTCACCGTTCCCACCCCCACCTCCCGTCACCACCGTCCAATCCACTTGGCAACCCGTTAATTAAACAATTACCAACCCCCGGAAGGCTGGCCCGCGACAAGTAGTTGCCGAGAAGAAATTGCTCGCGACTCAATTCGAGAACAACGGGGCTAGAAGAAAGGCACAAAACCTGGGAAAAGAAATCAAAGGAAAGAAATGAGAAGGAAATCGCGGCCGGGGGGTGGCGGCGAGGGCGGGGGCGGGGGAGGGCTGACAAAGAGCCGGGGTCTCCAGCGGGGAAGCGTCGAGGGGGAGCAAACATTAATGCCACCCCGCAGACCGCAGATGTTGCGCCAATTACAAACCTCACCCCCTCCTCTTCTGTCAGCACGCCCCCACCCCACCCCCGTCCCCCGTCGCGCTGGAAAGAGAGAAACAAGGAGGAACACGGCGTGTCCGGACTTACGAGCCCGATGTCGCATACCTTCCTGTCCCGGGCTCTTTGTCTTTCCCCCCCGCGCCATCTTCCTCCGTCGACGACGCTGCAGCTTAGATGCAGCCCCGAGGCAGCTCGGGACGACGGGGGCGGCCCGGGCCAACGAGACACGAATTTTCGAAAAGGTTCTCGCACTTTGTTAGATTAAATTTAGCACGGACGAGAGGACAGCCCGTTCGTGCCGCCGCGCGTGCAACGGAGAAAGGCCTAACGCCGGAAGTACTGAGCGGTCGAGTTGACTGGAAATTTTTCTATGGAAACGGACTTTAGTGAGGGTGTATGCGATGTAGTTTCTTTGTTCTTGGTTTTGTGGCTTGTGGTTTTTTTGAGGATTAATGGAGATTTTTGTTTTTGGAGTTCTAGGGTGGTGTTGTCATTTAGAGTGGTGAGGCACGCGTCAATGAAAATATATGAATAAAATTTTAATTGAGTCATTATAACGTTAACTTGTTGGTCATTGGACTGGTGGGCTGTTGAGATCGGGCTGATTAAAATGAGTCTAAACACGACATGAATCGAGGAATAAATAAATTTCACGGAAACGAACCTTTAGTTTCGAAAATTAGATTAAATTCGTAAAAATGGGCCGATTCCCTTCGTGTTTGGACTCATTTTAATCAGCGCGATCTCAGAAATCCATTAACACTACATTTAAGAAGCTAAGGTTAAATTGACTGCAGTTGAAACTTTCTTCATTGCACGTTAACATATCTGTTACAAAAATAATTTACTTAAACATTCTCGAAAATCCATTCATCCGTATTCAGACTTCTTAATCTTCATTCTACACCACGTGTGGTCTTTATTCTAAAAATTCTCGAAAACCATCTTATTCCTCGACCTCCAGAGTGGCGTCACCCCTTAAGGGTTCGAAGGACTGGATCAGGGGGTTGGGGTTAGCGACACGGGGAGAATGGGATGGCCGTGGAGGGGGAGCACGGAGCACGCCGGTGGCTGATATTATTCTTGGGTCTTCCTAGCTGGTGCATTATTAGTTCTGGCGTGTTAGCATACATGAAATATTGATGTTACAGGTCCCCCATCAGCTCTCGATCCTCGACCCCCGCCCCGTCGCTCGACCCTTCTTCTCCCTATAGTTCTTCAGATTTTACACGTATATAAACATCTACTTCTACTTTCACGAGGTTTTCACTTGTTGTCCCCATGCGCTTCCTGGGTTCTTTGGTGTTCCCTGGTTTTCAGGGTTTGGCCTCCTCTATTGTTTGGGTTCTCGTGATCCGCTTGTTCGAGTCAGGCGAAACTCGAGTTGGATTTGTTGTTTGCTAGGTTTTGGGAATTTTTCCTTCGGTTCTGGGTCTTTTGGCTGCTATTTGTGGGACTCAGCGGATTTTAGTGTGTCGTTGACTTTCATGGCTATTTTGACATCAGTGGACGACGAAATCAGTTATTTGGGTTTTGTTGGTTAGTTGTGATTTTTTATTTATTTTTGGAATGAAATTGTTGCTTGCAAAATTTTGTATGGTTTGTTAACCCTCTATAAGCTTGTGTGAATTTAAAATCACATGAAATGTATTATCATCTTATTAATTTATTTTATTTCCCATAGCAAAGTGGGATGAAGTGATTAATTAACTTTAACTTTCAATACAATTATTAAAACTGAAAACATTGTTAATTTACACCTTAAAGAATTAAACATTGTTTTCAGTGTACTTCCAAGTTTGTTTCATTGGAAACATTGTAATTAAATAATCTAATAATACTGACATCAGTGGTACAATTAATTTGTAATTACGAACATTGATATTAATACACTTATATTAATTATCAGTATTGTGTTTATAACGATATTTACTGAACAATATACGAAGCCAGGGACAGAATTCAATAGTAACTATTGCATCACGACGAACTCCTAATTAATAGCTACAAATTAATTACAGTGAAATTATACGATCACTTGTTATACGAGGTTAATTGAACACTTCAGGCTCCTTCGAGTAGGTACTCTAAGCGTGTTCCTTTGTTTGATAGATTTACTTTAATTCCCGAAGTTTCTAACTTCTCGGCTCCTTAAAGTTGCCCTCAAAGCGGCCATTGATTCTAAGAATCCTTGGAAGAAGTTGTAAACGTCAGACAACGTAGGGATTAATTACCGCGAGCGTAGAATTAGTCTCACATGATTACACCGAAGCGAACGATTCCGAATTTCAATTCTAAATTTCAATCTTCATACCGTAAATTGTATATTCATTGAAACAATTGTTATGTTGTGACGTATGAAGTGTATGGTTTCTGATGGTCAGTACTTTTAATGGTTTTTGTGAAAATAGAGGTTAAAAAAATTTTCAATGCGTTTTGTGGAAACAGGACTTAAATTTTTGGTGGTATTCGATATGTAAGTTCGAGGACAGGTATTCCTTTGTTGAATCGAAAGGAGCTAATTTTGAGTGCAGAAGTTTTCAACTGTTGAAGACATTATTAACGGTGAAAGTTGAACACAGTGAAGGTGAATTTTCAACTGTTGAACACACTATTAAGGACAAAAGTTGAACCAGTTGAGGGTAAAAGTTGAACCAGTAAAAGCGAACCTTCAACCGTTGAAGACTATTTAGAGCAAAAGTTGAACACTAAAATAATTCATGAGTTAATTGAAATTATAGATAAAAATATGACATTGTTAAATAACAAATAATTCATGATTTAATTCCAATGACATATAAAATTGACACACTATATATTCACAATATGATAATAAAAGTAATCAGAATAAAAGAAGCGGAATCGTTGACGTTCAGGCAATCAATTCCCTTTTAGAACTGCCATGGAATCACCTGCAGAAGCAATTCGATTCGCGAGAACCTCGAATGCACGGTTCAAGAGATTTTTCTTTATTTGACTGCTAACTTTATCGCATTATTACATTTTTGTTGCGTTTCCGCCTCGCTGCACCCTTTCCCGAGTTTCCCGTGAGAGGTATCCGGGTGATCGATGCGTTCTTCGAAAAAAGATCAAGATTGAAGAGAATGCGTTTCGCTGGTAGACTCGAGCCGGAGCAACTTTTTGCCATTTACATTTGCTTCCATCTAAGTCCCGCGATATTTCTGTGTAGGTGTGATTTCTCCACGGTTTTTTCCCCTCGTGTCGTAGCGAAATTGGTTCAATGCTATCAGATTAAATGGAAATCGTAGTATTTCGAGGTTATGTGACCTAACCGAGACACACTTTAGCCATCTGATACTTCGTTTTTATACTTTATTTCATTCTCTTTGTTTGTTGCATTGATTTTACTTGTACTGTCGTTTTTTTACTTTCTTATATATTTAAGTTATTTTATTTATTAACTTATTGTTTATGTGGTCTATTTTGCATTATTTTATTCTTATTTTAATAATTTTTTTTTTATCTTATGACTCCTCGTTGTTAGTATATAAAATATTTATTAGCCATGTCTGAGTATGTTTATTTATTATTGTATAGAGGAACATTATTTTCTCATATAATATGTTTATTGAGATAAATGCCTTTGATTTTTAGGTTATGTTCACTTCCATCTTGGATAGAAGGTTGTATTGATGTATGATTGAAGAAATTATTGTTTGAAAATGAAATTCGAGGAACAAGTGATTAACTAAGAATATATAATGATTTGTTATTATTTGTCTTTAGTGAATTTCAGTTTATGTGATATGAATTGAGTTTCCAGCGAACGAATGAGAATTAATAAATTAGAAGCAAACTTACCATTTTTCGTGTTCCTTTCATTGTGAATCGTCAAGGAGCTTGGGTTTCCGTAAACAGAATTATTTATTTCAGCCATCAGCTCCCAATCTGCACAGAAAATTTTGCATTGAATTAGTTATTTTGAAGAACGAATATGGTAAAAATTATTCTACTTGTAGGATTCTTGTACATTTACCATGTTATACGAAAGAAGACTTATTACGTTTAATAATAGATAGGAGGAGTGTGTTTCCTATACATCTATTGGTTTTAACCAGTCGAAGATATATAAACTTTTATGGTGTTATAGAAATTTCTTCTTACCTTCCCAAATACAGTGTCAGTGAATTCCTGAGATTCACCCGATTAAAATGAGCCCAAACACGATGGGAATCAAACGAGGTCGAAAAATTTAGTGTAATTTTCAAAACTAAAGGCTCCTTTCCACCAATCCATAAAACTAGACCGATTCACATCGTGTTTCGACTCATTTTAACAGCAACGATCATAGAAATTCACTAGCACTACGTTTGAGAAGGTAACATCAAAGTTACTGCAAACAAATCGAGCTACTTAATTTTCAAAATTAAGGCTCGTTACCACCAATCCATAAAACTTAACCGATTCCTATCGTGTTTGGGCTCATTTTAATCAGGAGAATCTCTACATTCTATTGCTACTACCACTGAGAAGATTCTCACTCATCCCTTTTCTGTTCACTATATTAATTTTCTATCTCCATCCCCTAATTCCACTACACTAATCCCAATACAGTGAATATTAATCTATCACTATGAATAACACAAATGCCAAACTCAACAGTCCCACAAACCCACAAAACTCCTCTCAAAACCCGCACAAAACCCACTCCAGCCCCACGTATCAAAAACGAGTTTCGAAGGACAATCCCTCCGCGATACACGATATTCACCGCGCGAAACTTCGCAACTAAATTACGAGCAGAAAGAAGTGAAAACGAAGGAGGCGCGCTCAGAATCCACCGGCTTGAACGCGGTGCGAGCAAGAGGAAAGATCAGCCAGAGCGGTAGAGTGGAGGCTGCAACGAGGGCTCTCGAAGCGGTATCGAGAAAAAATAGAAGCACGCCATGTCGGCGCTTCCGCGGGGATGAAATATTATTTTCCCCGCGATTAAGGGAGGTTTACGAGCTTACCTTTCTTCGGCAACTCCGTGGTGGACGGACTGGGGCTGGTGCTCGGCGGCAGGGACTCTGCAACGAAAGAAACAAGTTTTTATTTTTAATTAAAGTTTCTTCCCCCGTTTTCTGGTGTAGGCGCGTGTACCCGTTAGAACCAACACCGGGGGCTAGTTTCCACGAAGAAAGACAGGATCACGGTGGAGGGTGGTGTGGGATGCGTCAGGGGGTGGTCGGGGGTTGCAGGGACCGTTATGGATCGCGCCACCTGTTACTAACTTCGCCCTCAAACGTATTAGCCACCGTGGCGTCGGGCAGGCCAGCCAAACTCCGGATCATATTTTACAGGCTACCCACCCCCCCTCGACCCACCCTACACCCCTTTCCATTGCTCGTCCCTTCTCCATCTTGCCGGCCCGGTGAATATACTTGAATAATTATTCGTAATACCGTCCTGCGTACGCGTCATCCTACCGGAAGTCGTAGTCACGGTTTAGTGGTAGCTGCAGCTGGGGATCGGGGTAATTGTGGGTGCGTGTGTGTGTGTGTGTGTGTGTGGGAGGGGGGAGTATCGAGTGTATTGGCCGCAGTGATACGTTTGATGGATCGTCGTAGTTTGTTACGGTGGCTCGCGTTTCGAGCTGTGGGCCGGTTTTCAAGTGGAGGAGGCTGGCAAGTGACTGGTTAGGGCTTGGTTAGGTACTGGTTAGGTCTTGGTTAGGACTTAGGGTGCGGATACTTGATTCGGTGTGTTTTGCATTGGAGATTGTTGGTAACCCATTGGTATAGGGTGTTGAGTTTATTAGTAGCCGGAGATTTAAATAGTAAATAATAGAAAAAATGTTAGAGGATGCGTGAAAGGAAATATTAAATTTATTTGTTTCGATTTTATTTTCTTGAATGTGGTGCCAGTGTGTTGCTGAGGTTGTGCTGATTGAAACAAGTCCAAATACGGTGGGAATCGGAGTAGTTTCACGAATTTAATGTAATTTTCGGAATTAAAAGCTCGTTTCCATGAATGGGTAAAAGTAGACCGATTCATGTCGTGTTTGGACTCATTTTAATCAGAAAAATCTCAACATTCCATTAGTGGTATGGTTGAGAAGGTAACGTTAAGTGCAATGAAAGAAATTTCTGTTGCAGGAATTTTAATGTTACCTTCTCAATTCTAGTGTCAGTGGATTGCTGAGATTGTCCCAGTTAAAACGAGCCCAAACACGGTGGGAATTGGAGTAGTTTCACGAATTTAATGTAATTTTTGGAATTAAAGGCTCGTTTCCATGAATGGGTAAAAGTAGACCGATTTATGTCGTGTTTGGGCTCATTTTAATCGGAAAAATCTCGACAGTTGATGCAGTTGAGAGGGTAAAATCAGTACATAAATTTGTTGCAAAGCTGTTATTAATATATAAATTTATTGTTAAATTCCGATGAGTTGCAAGACACGTGTCAATTATATTACGAGAAACTGTCCTTTTCTTAAATTAAATTGAAATCGGTGTGTAAGTGAATAGATACAAGTTTCTTAGGTTCTTTAAGGTAGAGGTTAAGACGGAGTTAGATTCCTCTCTATAATTCTGCAAGTATTCAGATTCAACAAGGATGGGAGTCAAGTCAGCTGCGTATACATTATGAGTGCCGAAAGTTTTTCTAATACGGAATGAATTTCAGATTTTAGAATAACTTTTGAATCATCGCAAACATTATGTTATCTGATAAAATATTGTTCATACCACTTCCCATATGACGTTTGTTTATAACCTAACAAGGGAAACTATCATAGCAATTAATATAATAAAGCACAGTGAATTGAAATTACACGTTCTTGTTAAATTTATGATTTACTGATCTTATATCTTGAGATATACAATATTTATTGACATTTTATTATTCATATTTTGTTTAAAGTCTTGAATGTTTGAAACCTGAAAATATAGCCTGTCCAGTCGAACGTCACATATAATATAAATTAATTTTAAATTTATTTATAATGATATTTATATTTTATTATGATACTTTGTAAATGTCAAATATGTTCACATTATTTTCAAACGCTACCTACGTCAGAACTAACCACATTTATATTCATCTGTTTTTATTTTCCTTAATAGCAGCATCAATAAATAAATAAAATGAAAAAAAGAAGATAAAGCATATATTTCATATCACATTAGGCACCCACCCCGTGAATTAGAGGTAATTCCGTTGGCGATCGTCGCGAAAGGAAATCGTCTAAATTACTCGCGCGAAATTCCGCGGCGTCCACGAGCAAACTAACTCGCATCAGACCGTGACGCGTCCATCGTGAAAAAGTCATCGTTATTTGTCACGGACCGCTAAGCGATTGCTCGTGTGTGGAAAGTGCACGTCGCATTCCGCAAGTTGCCTCCTCGCTGCTGGAAGCAAATAGGATGGGATGACAAAGTGGACTTTTTGGTAGACGTGTTTACATGGCCGGACATGATGCAAATATGTGGCCGGTGACTTTATTTGGCGATAAGCCTTAATCGCTTCTATCGTTCCGTGAGTTTCTTGTAAAAATGTTATTGTTGCTCTCATATTTCGTTGTCGCGTCGTTTCTTTTTCCACGTTGTTGAATACGTACACACGTACCGTCCAATGCAGGGAACCTGACTTTCGTAACGTCATGTGGGCGGAGATAGTCGATCGGAAGCCCCACCTACCCCACTCCTCAACTCCGAAAAATCCAATCGCGAGTCCGGAGAATGCGCTCCGCCCTTCCTGACGTGCTATCCGACTAATGGGTGTGAGTGCAGTATCGAATTAGCACTAGTAGTGTCATAGGGGCGGAGTCAGACGCTCGGTAGGCCCGCCTACCGGCCAATCGCGAGTCCGGAGGAGACGCTCCGCCTTCCCTGACGTACTAGCCGACTAGTGGGCGTGAGCGTCACGGCCAATTAGCACTAATAACGTCATAGGGGCGGAGTCAGACGCTCGGTTGACCCGCCTACCGACCAATCGCGACTCCGGAGGATGTTCTACTGCTCCCTGACGTGGTAGCCGACTAGTAGGCGTGAGTGCAATGACGAACCAGCGCACGCGACGTCATAGGGGCGGAATCAGACGCTCGGTAGGCCCGCCTACCCGCCTCCACAGCAGCGAGACATCCAATCGCGAATCTGTAGGAGACACTCTCCACTTTATGTTGCGCGAACTGGACAGTAGGCCTGAGCTTAGAATCTGACCACTGAGACCACAGTGCGAAGTCATATATTACCTTAAATTATATTACATTATAATATTTCATTAATAGTGTCAGTTATAAACAAAGATTTCACTGGTTTCAATATTCATATTTTACACAGGCACAAACCCATTACCCAAAACTAACTTTCCAAAATGTCAATTATAGAAATAGGAAGCACTCGAAGTACAGAAACCAATTTTCCTAAAAAAACAAGACCATAATTAAATCTTAACTACCCCAAAAACTCAAGTTTCATAGAAATTCTGTCTGCCCCCCTTCGCACGGCAAAAGGAGCAACCAAAGAAACATAATCTAAAACAATGATAAAGCACAGAGACGCCGCGGAAGCAATAAAACCTCGGCAGGACGCGTTTCGGTAAGCGCAATAATTTAAATCCAGGCTTCAATGAGTTCTCACGGTGAGCCCCGTGATTATTGATCCGGCGAATGGCGTCCTTTTATTATTCATACGCCGTGTTTCGCGGGCAAATTAACGAGTTCGCGGCGGGAGAGTGTCTTCCGTCGGACACGTCTTCCGACGGTGGAATATGCACACGCCTACAACCCACAAGCAGTTTATTTCTCAAAATTTAAGTCCATTTTCCAAAAAAATCAAATTATTCCTAATAACGGTTACAATTCTAAATAACTTTTTAATTTTCTGATGGTTTTTTGATCTTCTTTATTAGCTTATTCTGGTCTGGATATACCGAGTGGAATAGAGGTAGGAAGTTAAACATAAACACGCAAAGAAGAAAATTTCAATTGCAGTCATGTTAATGTTAGCTTCTCGAATGTAGTGCCAGTGAATTCCCGAGACTGTTCTCATTAAAATGAGTCCAAACACGATGCGAATCGGACTAGTTTCATCGATTCGGTGCAAACGAACCTTTAATTTTGTTAATTTTGTTAATTCGGTAAAAGTAGTCCGATTTGCTTGCAACAACTTCAACGTTACCTTCTTAAATGTAGTCCCAGTGAATTCCTGAGACTGTCCTAAATGAAATATGTCCAAACACGACGAAAATCGTACTACTTTCACCGGCTTAACGAAATTAATAAAATTAAAGGTTCGTTTCCACCGAATCAACGAACCTAAACCGATTCCCGCCGTGTTTGGGCTCATTTTAATCAGGAAAACTTCAGCAATCCACCAGTACCACAATGTGACAGTTATCTTTAGTTTCTTCGGGCATTCGTTATAGTGTTCTATGCTACAGTGAAATTTAACCGAGCAAACAATGGAGGGACTTATTATTGACTTAAACCACTTTCAAAACGAATGTTGGCTCGTTCGCGGCACAAGTTCCCATCGGACGCCATCTTTGCGTGGATTACCGTGTCTTTCGGGACTCCTGTTGTCGCCTGGGTCATATTATCGCGGGAAATCAATTGTTACGGGCACGCGGTTGGCCGAATGCGACCCAGTTTGTAACCGGTAGGGAAGATTGCGCCGGCGAAACGAGAGCTCACTTGCCAGCAATTTTCCTGACAAGTTATAATCTTTCTGGACGCGTGCGGCCCCGCGATAAGCCTAACCGACGACACGGGAAGCGAATTTTACGATCGGAACACCCCTTAACCAGGCACGCCGCGTTTAAAGCTACTCTTTAACCGTAAAATATGTTTCCTACAAATTGCGACCCCTCGAGATCATCGATACCGTCCTACCCTTTCTTTTCTTCTTCGAACACGGTCGTGGATGTTCCAGTGTTTTTCATAAAATATTCTCTGTGCTATTAAGGAGGTAATTATTTTAACCCCCTATGGGTCGAATTTTGCTTCGTGATTATAACAAAATTTATGCAGTACGAAATTAATAAATATCAACATATGAATACAAATTAACAATGTATTCAATAGTTTCAACAATTTTATTGAAACGAATATATTTTGCAACTTTGAAATTACAATGACGTTGAACGTAAACGCCTGTGTATATGAAAGTTTAAGTGGGTTAATTATTTAATGTCGTTTGTCATTTTGCAATAAAACATTAAATACGTCAATTTAATTCGCTATGTTGACGTGTGACTCCTAAGTCACACGAGCCTATAGAGGGTTGAAGTATTTTCGCGGTTGGCACTCGGTACGGTTTTAAGATTGTATATGTGGCAACAGTGGTGCTTAGGTTTCATAGGAATCTGCCAAATTCCGTTGCAACTCTACCTTTAGTCGCTGTCTCGAGTTCAGTGTAACTTGATATTGGTAGACGGGGATAGACAGTGAGTACAATGAACGAAATGGGATGACGCAGTCCGACATCGAGGGTCGAGGACTTGGAAGCGATACTGTATATGTAAACATGCAATGAAGAAAATTTCAATTGTATGCATTTTAGTCTGGCCTTCTTAAATGTAGTGTCAGTGGATTGCTGAGATTGTGCTGGTTCAAATGAGCCCAAACACGATGGGAATCGGACTAGTTTTACCGATTTGATGCAAACGAACCTTTAATTTTGTTAATTTCGTTAAGTCGATGAAAGTAGTTCGATTTGCTTGTAATAACTTTAACGTCACCTTCTCAAATGTAGTGTGAGTGGATTGCTGAGGTTGTCCTGATTAAAATGAGTCCAAACACGATGAGAATCGGACCAGTTTTACGAATTCAATGTAATTTTCGAAATTAAGGCTCGTTTCCATGAAAGCGGTGAAACTAGTCCGACTGGTAGCGTGTTTGGACTCGTTCTAATTAGGGAAACTTCAGCAATCCAATGGAATAAATCGTTCATACATTTATGGTGACTAGATTATCTGCTTTTACCGATTGGTGGAAATCAGCCTTTGATTTCGTTAATTATATTAAATCGGTGAAACTAGTCCGATTCCCATCGTGTTTGGACTCATTTTAATCTGCATAGTCTCAGTAATTCACTGGTGCTATATCTGAGAAGGTTAAAATTACTGCAACTGAAATTTTCTTTATGTTTATAGAGAGTAACACCCTGTATGTAAAGAGAAACAGAGATTGACTCCTTTCTTAACAGACCAGTAAAATAAAATAACAAAGCATATGAAAATTTATGGTAAAATTTGTATGACAGCTGAAGTTATAAGAATTATATATTTAACAAGTCATTCAACTATCGTTTTGAATAATAATACTCACACTTTAATAACAAAAGCAAGTAATATTGAAAATAATTATTAATAATTTAATACCACAGTAGTAATATTACGCTATGTTCTAGCTACTTATGTTACTAAATATTTTTATTTAAAGTTTTTTATTGTAATTGTTCCTCAACAATTTGGAAGCTTCGATCATCGGTGACCCTGGTAGCCAACGTGTTAAACAATAAAAAAAAAAAAACAGCACGAATTTACAGAATAATCTAATACAAATTGAATCATCCACTACAAATTCTGTCATTACAATCTTGCTTGTTTTCCACCTAACTATCCTGTAAATCTCATGTTCCCCTAAAGTTACACGACGTAGCATGTTACTTGTCCGCCATCGAGATCGTAATTATAAATTTTTACAACGATTACGACCCAGATGCTATCAGCCCAGGAACTGGTCGCTAAAAGTTTGCGAAAGTCCCGTTTGATTGTTGTTCGTTGTCGACTTTAAGGCTCGATAATTGAAGACACGATATCGCGGAGGGAGATCTGATCTGTCGCAATGAAATCGCACGGAAGGGGTTGATAATACGAAATTAGATTCTCAGTCATGCCTATCTTATCTACCATGACATTTTTTATTCGTTTCATTGCCGCTGGTCCGACTTACTTTCGCGTTTCCGTGGGTTAAGTGTGTTTATGAATTGCGCTAATGCAGTCAGATGACTCGATTGCGCGGGAAACGAGTTGCGTGCCAACCCGTGGCGCCTTCTTCAGATGCAATCGAATGATTAACCGACGCTGTTGTGCTTGAAATTACATGCTACGTTAAGGGCAACGCTAATGTATAGGTCAGAGAATAAGATGATTTTCGAGAATTTTTAAAATATAGACCATACACATGGTGTAGAATCAAGAAGAAGTCTGAATAGGGATGAATGGACTCTCGAGAAAATTTATGTGAATTATTTTTGTAATGAAGAAAATTTAAACTGCAGTCAATTTAATTTTACCTTCTTAAAAGTAGTGTTAATGAACTTCTGAGATCGTGCTGATTAAAATGAGTCCAAACACGGTGGGAATCGGAACATATTTACGAATTTAATGTAATTTTTGAAATTAAAGGTTCGTTTCCATGAAATTTATTTATTTCCCGATTCATGTCGTGTTTGGACTCATTTTAATCAGAAGAAGCTCAACAATCCATGGGTACTATGATCAACAAGGTAATGTTAAAATTATTGCAGTTGAAATTTTTGGAGGGCTACATGGGAAATGTTTTTCCATAACGGATGGTCTTAGAAGAAAAAATCAAAGATCTTCTGATATTACATACCAAAATCTAGGGAACATGGGAGGGAAATGAAAAAATATTCGTGAGTGTTACTTTAGGGAAGATTTAAAGACAATTGTCTAGAAAATGTCGAAAAATTGATTGTATATTTAATTTATATCATTTTCATAATTATGGGCACATATCAATTGAAAATACCCTATGTATTAATAGAAGGTTCTAATTGGGGCAATAAACAACTTCGCTGCAATGAATGTTGCGCAGCGTTTACAGTGATATTCAGCATAAACGAGTAATAAACAGTTAGTATCA
Organism: Nomia melanderi; assembly: GCF_051020985.1. Lineage (NCBI taxonomy): Eukaryota > Metazoa > Arthropoda > Insecta > Hymenoptera > Halictidae > Nomia > Nomia melanderi. The sequence continues at coordinate 23,465,731 of NC_134999.1, read as the reverse complement.
CGGAATTTACGTATTAATTTGAATGGACGTCCATAATTGTAATTACTACACGAATGGCTGATTTACGATACACTGCGAGAAAATGTATTCATTGAGCAGCAATAAACGTGAAAGCCCATTTTATGTGACTTTGCATGCATTTATTAACAGATTTGACGTTGCACGAGTCTATTTGTTTATTTGAACTATTGTTATATTATGGGTCATTTAAATATTTTATTAGGTATAGGTGTTATGCAATATCATGCATGTAGAAGCTTTTTATAAATATTCTACTTGTCTTTTATTCAATTTGGTATTTTTAGAAAATAATAAATTACTCTTTAATTATTGAACTATTGCTGGTATATAAACCATTGTTATATTATGTATAAATTGCTCTTTAATTATTGAATTATTATTTCTGTATAAATCATTGTTATATTCTATATTAATTACTCTTTAATTTTTGAAGTAATGTTGTTATATAAATCATTGTTATATTCTACATTAATTACTCTTAGTTACTGAACTATTATTTCTATATAAATAATTTTTATATCTTATATAAACTACTTTCCAATTATTAAACTATCATTTTTATATAAATTGATTTTTTCTTTCTGCAATTATTCAAAAGACAACAGACATTTCTAACAGAAATCATCAAAGAAATCAATTTAGCTATACTTAAAACTCTAAAAATTAATTCAAGTCTCAATAAATGAACTCTAATTATTTTTTACAGAGAAATTTCGAAAAGTCAATTTAACTATTCACTAATTTCAGTGTTAACACATTGCAATACCACGTGGGTCACCGATGACCCGGGCATCCAAATGACCTAACAATAATCATAATTCACCAGATCTCTAATATCGATTGAATATATCTCACACCATAAATTACTAGATAACAGTCTAACATACACATTGACCGCCACTTGGGTCACAGATGACCCGAGTTTCCAAATGACTTGACAACAATCATAATTCCAAACCAAATAATATTTAACTATCCACAAAAGTTAAATAAAATATTTTTGCTGCAAAAAAGTAAATGACACATAAAACTCCAAAAGTTTTCATGGCATGTCAACCATAGGACCCCCATAAACAGCGACCGACATTAACGATAACGATGCCCGCGATTATCGCGACGATATCATCTAATTTCAGGGGCAAGCCAGATATAAATAGTGAAGGGGGGAGATTCATTTATCACCTCACCGAGTCATCGATAGAAGTAAGAGGCATTAGGGCAGCGGAGAATGACTGGGAGGAAGAAACGCGGAGAGATAAGGGGACGGCGCAGAGAGACACGAGGAACAGGAGAGAGGCAAAGAGTGAAGACCCTCCATTTTGCACGCAGCTGAGTGGCAGACGGAAGGAAACAGGAGAAAAAGGAGACGGAAGAAAAGCTGATGGAAACGAGAGAAGAAGAGAAAGAGAGGCGGAGAGAGAAAGAGGGTAGGCTAGATACAGTCGGCCAGAGACTTTTCACTTTTGATTTATCGCGCCAACTTTTATTTCTCCGGGGAGATATTAAAACCCGTTGTCCCGGCCATTTAACTTCGCACAGCTGATTGATGATTGGCCCACGTTACGCGCCGATTTCTTTTGGAACGCCGAATTTGTCATTCGATAAGGTCTGAGATCTTCGAGTTTGAGGTAATTGGAGGAAGTGCCTGAGTTTGGGAATGAGTTGTTTGTAAGGGACTGTGAGTATGTTGATTTTTGGAGATTTTTTGGATTTGGAGAGGATGTTGATTTTGTTGGTTTACTTGGTTGCTTTGGGTTGGGGAGGGAATTTGTCATTCGATAAGGTCAGAGATTCTCGAGTTTGAGGTAATTGGAGGAAGTGTTTGGGTTTGGAATGAGTTATATACACAATTCCTAACTTAATCAAGAATTAACCAAGACCTGATCAAACAAGTATCCTTCCATATACAAATCCTAACTTAATCAAGAATTAACCAAGACCTGGTCACAGAAGTATCCCCTTGTATACAACTCTTAAATTAATCAAGACCTAATCGATACTTGATCAAACAAGTATCCTCTCATATACACCTCCTAACTTAATCAAAACCTAATCAAGACCTAATTAAACAAGTATCCTCTTATGTACGATACCGAATCTAATAAAAACTTAACCAATTAACCTAATCAAATGACTGCTTCCAAAAAAACTCAAATTCCACATCTATTTTCATCCACCGAGAACACCTGACCTACCCAATACCTAACCAAAACACAACCTAACCTAGAACCTAAAAAACTAACCTACTCAAACGACTACCCCCACACAAAGCTCCAATTCCACATCATCCTTCAGCCACCGAGAACATCTAGCCTAACCAAGCCATAACAAAAAAACACACCAAAACATAACCTAACTTGAAACATAACCAATCAATCTGCCCAAACGACTACCCTCATACAAAACTCAAATTCCACATCTACATTCAGCCCCCTAGAACACCTAACCTACCCAATACCAAACCAAAACACAACCTACCCTAAAACCTAAAAAAACCTACTCAAACCCCTACCCTTACACAAAACTCCAATTCCCTCTCTCCCTTCATCCAGAAGATCCAAGGAAATCCCACCCAACCCCGAAATCTCCCAGTAATCACGAGATGCGGAAACTTCAGGGAACCAGTGCTCCATCAAATTGAAACAATAAAAGAAAGCAGCAGCATCCAGCGGAGTAAGGGACGAGCCTGCTCTGGGTTTACACGCCACACGCGATTATTTTGAAGTTCCAGCGCGGAGAGGTAAGTGAACTCGTTAAAATCTTAAGGCGTCTTAATTAGTCTAATAGCATCATCCTTTTTCGCCGGTCCATCACCGCCCCTCCCCCCCACGCCTCCCTCCATCCAATTTCTTCGTGGAGCTCGAGAGTTGGACGCCGTTCAAATATTGCCAGGTATACTAATTCCAATTAGTGCATTTTGGCCGTAACCCATCGCCCCTCCTCTCGTTTTGCTCTTTATCATCCGTAAAAAGGAGAAACAGAAAGGAAGCGCGGAGTGTTTTTCAAAAAGTGGACGGGGCGTGTAATAAAGTGAAACGTCGCTGCACGCGCGCTAAGTGAATATAAATTGGGAATTAAATTGTGCCGCAATCGGCGGAGGAACGCGTGAGCTGCTTGACGAAGTAACGGCTCGCGAGTTTCAATTTAAAATAGCTGACAATCGGGGCGGGATGTTGGTTTCTTGGACGTGGGACTTCGTTGGTGTGCGGGGTTTCAGGTTATGTTCGGTTTGAGACTACGTAAAAGTATATAGAACTATATGAAAGTATATGTAACTATGGAAAATTATAGACAACTATAGGCAACTATAGCCAACTATAGACAACTGTAGAAAACTATAGAAAACTATAGAAAACTGTATACAACTAAATACAACTATATACAACTATAGACAACTATACAAAACTATACAAAACTATACAAAACTATAAAAATACATCCTACTGCAAATTATCACATTGGAATAATATTCTCTGAAAATTTCAAAGGAAAATTCGAAATTCTTTCGAAGTTATAGACGATTATAGCAAGTGTAAGCCAGCCCCTGTCAAATTAATTAATTCATTAAAATTCATCAAAAGGAACTCTTGAGAAAAAGGAGTATATGAAGGAAGGAATTTTGTATGTAGGCATGCTGATTAAACGTAAGAAGATTTTATATGACAATTCGTTTGTTAAAACTTTAAACGTGTGTTTCTCGAAGCAACATTTTTGTAGTCGTGCATGTTAACTTAAAAACCGTTTAACCGATCGGTCTGAAATTTTAATGCGTTCTACGCCAGAGTAGCTTCAATGTAGATTGGAGTAAATAGGATTGGTGAATTTGATGAAATGTTAATTTATACGAAGTAATAATAGTTGAGACCTTTTCATTTTTTTTAGTCGTGTTCGTTTAAATATTCGTGCAGTACCGGCAACGATGGGTATTTCTGTTCCATTACGTTTTGTAGGTTAGCAGACATTAGGGATTCATGAACTGTATTATATACTACTTGAAATATTACTAATGAAATTACTATTGACATGCATGTCTGAGGACCATTCTTTTATAGGACGACAGGATTCTCTTAGACTTTCACGGTTTCCTTAATGAGGATGTGGAAACTATTATTTCTTGACAACTTGAACTACCAAAAGACACATTATTGAAAAGGAAATGTAATTTTCATTAAATTTAATTTACAAAAGTACAAATATAATAATTCAAAGAGGGTTATAAATATAATCTCAATAAATAAATTATTCGTTGGATTTTTGCAAATAAAATAATATTATAATATTAACTATATAATATAATAATATTAATAAAATAATATTATCATTTTGAATGTTTACAAAAATTCAAACCATTTTTCATGTGCATTTTTGAATATTCTTTAGTTTGTTATGTGAAAGAGTCTAAAACAAAATCTCCCTACACATTAGACTTTTTATTAACTATAACAAAAAGAAGTGAAGTCAATTATTTTTCGATCGAGTTGATAGAAGAGAATTGTCTCGTTTCTATATACATATTTTTATTATTTATTTACTTATTGACGTCAATTATTTTTCGATCGAGTTGATAGAAGAGAATTGTCTTGTTTCTATATAGATATTCTTTTTATTTATTTATTTATTGACGTCAATTATTTTTCCATGGAGTTGATAGTGGAAGAGAATTGTCTCGTTTCAATACACATATTTTTATTACTTATTTATTTATTTTTCTTTTTTCCTTTCTTTCTTTCGTTCTTTCTTTATTTTTCTTTCTTCCTTCTTTTATTTATTTATTTACTTATTTTTCTTTCTTCCTTCTTCTCTTTATTTATTTACTTATTTATTTTTCTTTCTTCGTTCATTTATTTATTTATTTTTCTTCCTTCCTTCCTTTCTTTCTTTCTTTATTTATTTCTATATACTTTCAAATCGTTTCAATGTATTTCCATTGTACATCAAAAGCAGCAATACCTAATATCTAACATACAGCCACCGATCGTCTTACGGCGGCTGACCATTTGGTAGATTATGTCACCAGCGGAATTTGTTTTGTAATAAAAGTCATCAGTCTTTGGTGTAGCTTTTAGCCCGGGAACTAAAGTATCACTATACGTCGTGGATAATACAATGACGGCTTTATTCTTTTTCGGTACATTAGAACTTATCGTTTCATTTTGATAAAAGCCGAGCACCAAGGACAATTGCCGCGAGTCGGATATTGCCATTTCCTTGAACACGTATTGCTTATTTTCTTGGATAGTGCCAGCGATTCGCAGATCTGACGGTAGAGTGCTCTTCTATCAATTTCCCTAGGCCGTTGGATAATTCTAGACAATGCACATGTATCATACTTTATTCTCCGTTCCACTAGATTTGATGATTTCATTTTTTTTTGTTAATGAATTAAATTTGAATGTAACAATATTTATGCATCTCGCAAAGGAACCTGTCGCTTTATATATTCCATATGCTTGCGTTTGTGTTAAACAGAATAAATATTATAATAATCCTGAATTAATTCAAACACATGATTGTTACATAGTGTCTATGACTTATTTAGAAGGTGACCTTTATAGGCCTTCCCAAGTTCCTCGTAAGCTCAAACAATTATACGCACTGTGTATGTCTCTTCGATTCGAGATACAAGATATCATCCGTGGACGGTACAAGTCACCGTACGTTGCAGTTAACCTGGCACTTTCGTCTGAGCGGTCAGATTCTAAGACACACGCCTACCCACACGAGTGCTCGCTTCTGGTATAAGATTCGCCGCAGCGCTCTTCCTCCGGACTCGTGATTAGACGTCTCGGACACGCGATTGGCTGGCAGGCGTGTTTACCGAGCTCCTAACTCCGCCCATATGACGTCGCGAGTGCCAGTTCGCCGCGGCGCTCACGCCCACCAGTGGGATAGCACGTCAGGGAAGACGGAGCTTCGTCTCCGGACTCTCGATTGGCTAATAGATGGGCTTACTGAGGGTCTCTCTCCGCCCCTATGACGTCGCGAGTGCCAGTTCGCAGCTGCGCTCACGCCCACTAGTGTTCTACCGCGCCAGGGATCGCGGAGGGCAGTAGGCGGGGCTACCAAGGGCCGGTTTCCGCCCCCATGACGTCGCAAGTGCCAAGTTTGCAACAACCGATGTTACAACTCACAACCACTCATTGTATCAACATCTTCCTAGCCAGTTACCAAAGAATTCACCGAATACGCTAAATCCTTGACCTTTAACAACAAGGAACTCCCATCCTAACCAAGTTCAACAATAAAAAAATGAGAAGTACCCATACATTTATCACTCTTATTCACGTTGTATCGTACATATTACCACGAGCTCGTAAAACTGTGTTGTCCTCGCAGGAGTATACTGGAACCTACTTTTCACCGAGGATGTCGATGATGTTCGTCTCCTTTCTCCCTATCTGAGCCGTAGTCTATCCACCTCTGCACGCGTCGTTCGCCGCGCGATGCTTAGCTTATACCGCCGAACAAATTTCCTCGCCCATACAAATCTGATTATGGCGGATTTCACTCGTGCAACAATTCTCCGCGCGGAATCGCGGACGCTGCAACGCTTCCATAACTCCTCCTCCCCCCCGCTCCGCCCACCCTCTTCGCGCCCGGCCTCTTTCAGAGCTCCGGTCCTAAGTTAAATTTAACCCCGTTCACACGCGTGTTTCGAGCCTGTGTTAGGATAAATAAGTCTGTTTTGATGGTGTTATCTGCGAGTAGTAGGCATTAACGCCGGTGCATCGCGCCGCGGTTATTAAACAGGGGGCGTGGCCTGGGGGCAGGGGAACTTCGGATTATCCGTGTTCGGGAATTCTTGTTTGACGCTGTAACGGCGGAGTTCTGATAATAATAATGACGCGTATCGGCCCCTTTTGTGACGAGCTTGCTCGGAAATTTTACGATATCGACGTTAAGGATTGTTATTGAAAATGGCTGCGATGTATTAGCTGACGTTACTTTCGACTTTTTGGTGCAGTTTGTGATTGATAATATATATTTGTAGTAGAATATAATGCTGATTGCTTTTTTAATTAAATATTTTACGTTATTCCAAATAGAACATGAATTATAGTTATTTAATTATTAATTATTATATTATTATATATTATTTAATTATTATAAATTATAAATCTGAGCAACTGAATCTCGTTGGAAAGATGTTTTTATTAGAAAAAATACTTTTTGTCAAAAACTGAGAAACTGATTATTGATTAATAAATAAATTTAATTTTCTGATTTTAAATGTGATCCACAGTTGTTTTTAGATGAACGATATTTTTACTTCTTTTTGAAATTAAATTTAAAAATTATCATTCGGTAATTTTCTTTGTATATTTGTCATCAGTGTTTTAATAAACAATCTGCATTTTGTAGTTTTCAGCACTAAATCATTACCTATCGAATTGTAAAGGTTCTTTCCAGTTTATTTCGAGCAAATGCAGTATAAATTGAAGCGCAAACTGTTAATGGGTGAATGTCGATAGGGAATTGATGAAACCCGCTCTAAATTATACGGTGACGAGAATAATTATGGTCGATATATCAGAAGGAAATCATTCAATTTGCAGTTGTCGGACCATAGAATTCTGGGAATGGAAAAATCACTATTTTCGGAAATCGATATTCCGATAACGGTACAGCTAAAGTCACTTAACAATTAAGTGATCAACCTTGACTTCATTATTTCTATACAACATACCAAGTCACGGTTTACTGACACTCAAATTTATTTTTAGTCAGTAATTCAATATAATAATCAATATATTCAAATATTGTCAGTCTCTTGAAATCAGTTTATATCAATCATTATTGTCAAATGATTTCCTTGGAAATTATATCATTTATTGTCTTCTATGCTTTCAGGGTCATTACTCAAGGAACTGTTATAAATATTCATATGCATAAACAAATTGATTAACCTCACCTCCAATAAAACATTAAAACCACAGTATTCTAGAAATCATTCGAATCATTCTAAATGATTCCTTCCCTCCTATCCCTTCAACACCATAACTCAACAAACACACATAAACAAATAACTCAACCCCCAGAATTCCCCACCCTCAACCGCTCAATTCCCAACAACCACCGCTAAAAGTGCACCATGAAATTATCATTGATTCTTAATTCTCAATTCGATCGATTATCAGCGAAACTCAACGTGCCCAGACAAACTGCATCCAGTCTAATTTTCCCGCCTCTTTATCACAATCGAAACACGGCCGGGCATAATTCCCATGAACAGAGATCCCGCAAATGCCGCGGTCGCAATCGTTAACCATATAGCCGATGGGCCGCGCAGGAAATAATTTGGCCGAGCGTCATCATTAAATCACGACGCGCGATAGGACAACCAGGAAATTGCCAGCTTCGCTGCTCACGAATAGGTAATCCAATTTCTCCGAACAATAATGGCCCGCCGCTGCCTTTTGCAGGCGTCTTCTGGCGCCGTCTATAATTACTCATAACGTAGTCCTCCGGCGATGTATCCCGCGAAAATTCTCTATCTTCTTGATCCAATTATGCATAGACGGTGCACGCAGTTTCTGTCACTATCTTACCTCCCACCACGACGTTATTGTCACGTTTCGAGGCAAATTATTGGACTGATAATGTGGCTGACAATGGCTGAATGATCTTCAGGTAAAGCTGGAATATTTGAGAGTATCTTCTGTTGTTATGGAAATATTCGAATGTGAATAAATAAAATGGACCTGTGTAGATATGAAAGTGTATGTAATATTATATTGACATTCGAATTACCGAGCAGACGAGTGAATTTTTTTTTGTCTTGAATTCTACGAACGTTGGGCTCTATATTTTTTCTGTAGAATTCTAAAAACGTTGGGCTCTGAATTTTAGGCAGGGAATTTTTTAGCTTTGAATTATAGAAATGTTGGGCTCTAAATTTTAGGCTGGGAATTTTTTTGACCCTGAAGTCTAGAAATGTTGGGTTCTAAACTTTTTTGTGTTGAATTTTAGAAACGTTGGGCTCTAAATTTCAGGTTGTGAAGAGCAAGTTTTTCTGGGAATTTTAGAGGGGTGAAAGCGATAGTTAGTGATGTTTGTTTGAATTCCAGGGAATCTGCTTGGGTAAATTCTGACTGGTGTCGAGTTCAGTGTAACCTGATCCCAGTAGATAGGGACAGAAGATGGATACAATGAGTAGAAACGAGATACAGGAATGTTTGTTTAAATTCTACAGTACCAGACACACTAGTCTCTCAATAGTCACTGACTCGACCTCAGTGTAACCTGACCCCAGTAGACAGAGAAAGAAAATGAATACAATGAGCAGGAACAAGATACAGTGATGTTTGTTTAAATTTTACAGCACCAGACACACTAGTCACCGACTTGAGACCAGACACACTAATCACCACTAGCTCACTGACTTGAGCTCAGTGTAACCTGATCCCAGTAGACAGAGATAGGAAATGAATACAATGGGCAGAAACGGAACGACGCAGTCGGTCGGGCATCGAGGGTCGAGGCGCGGACTTCAAAGCGACGCCGCGCGTCAAATGTAAACACGCAATTGAGAAAATTTCAGTTGCAATCACGTTAACCTTACCTTCTCAATCATTGCACCAATGGAATGTCGAGATTCTTCTGATTAAAACAAGTCCAAACATGACATAAATCGGACTAGTTTTACGATTTTATGGAAACGGGGCTTTAATATCGTTAATTACGTTAGGACGGTGGAAGTAGTTCGATTTGTTTACAGTAACCTTAACGTTACCTTCTCAAACGCAGTGCCAGTCAATTCCTGAGATCGTTGCTGTTAGAATGAGTTCAAGCACGATATGAATCGGACTAGTTTTACGATTTCATGGAAACGGGGCTTTAATACCGTTAATTACTTGAAATTGGTAATACTAGTCCGATTCCCATCGTATTTGGACTCATTCTAACAGCAACGATCTCAGGAATTCAATGGTACTACATTTGAGAAGGTCAGGTTAAAATTTCTGTAATTGAAGTAGCCGTTGTTCGTTTCTTAAGAGGCTGAGACCTAACCTCTATACGTTGAAATTAATTTAACATGTGGTAAAGTTTGTTAGAAAATTTCTAGAGCATTTTAATCTACATGTATAAATACAATGTGTTTCATAGAAAAATTAATTTGATATTTATGTGGTTGAATGTACTTTTTTGATAAATTCAGAAGCAAATGATGGAACACAGAATCGACGAATAATGAGACGCCAACAGTAACATGGGTAGGTAAGACAAGTGCAGGTTAATTTGAATTCTACGTCCGTTCCCGTGTACCTTTCAGATACTTTCGGGAACTCTAGAACCCCAGAGTTCTTGGTAGTCCAAAGAAATTCTGTGAAGTTTCGCCAACTTCGTTCCGATTTTAATGCTAATCTTTGCATCTAAAGTTAACTAATTTTCTCCGGCTGAGATCTCAATAGTTGACATAACCTCAAACCAACGACGCTGAGGTGTTCCAAGGGAAATGTAGAATACGAGGGAAATATTATTAGTGTCAATGTTGAACATTTAAATATTGAGATAATAATTAAGCATGTAACATTGAAGTCATAATATTCTTGGATTTTTTTGATATATTTAATTTTTTGAAAATAACGAATGAAATTCAATAACTAATCTACGCAAACTTTTATACAAACAATGGTAAATGTTGGATATTATTGTAACTTCAAAGTTACAAAATATATTCATTTTAAAAAAATTATTAAAACTATCGAACACAGTTTTAATTTGTGTTAATATGTTGATATTTATTAATCTCATACATAATTTTTGTTACAATCACTCAACAAAATTTTGCACATATAGAGTTAATTTAATACTTCATAAACTAATTTTACCAACGATAAAAAATTCATTCCATACAGAATTAAACCAAATTAAAAAAAATATATTCAACCATGCAACGTTAACAAAATTAACAAAATTCCTAGGCCATCGAACTACAAAAAAAAATCATTACCATAATTTGAAAGCATTTCCCGATCATTTGCTCGCACTTCCAGCATTCTGTTTACCGAGTCGGGTCGTTACGATATGTAAATTCGGAATAGTCGAAAATTAACATGAAAAATCATACGAGGAGCGTTCCCTGGGAAACACTCAGCCGGCCCATCGAATTAATTCTGGCCGATCGATTCTTTTATCGCAACATGGACCCCGACATCCGCGTTCGGTGTTTGCACCGGTTCATGGAAATCCGGCCGGGCAATTCCGAGTTACAGGTAAATGAAAACATATCGCGGCAACCGGTATTAGAGATTAACCCCTGTTTACCGGGTGTTTCGGTGCACGGTGTATTCTTGAACGGTGTGCAACAATTACTAATCAGTTTCCGTCGGCTCGGTCGCCTGTCACTTGCCACGAGAGGCATCGGCGTTAATAGATCGATGCACCGTGGGACGTGCGCCGCCAATTAACAAAGAGGGATGTCGCGTCGTGTCGAGGTGACTCCCAGAGTGTGTTTCAAGGGAGATCTCACTGGTTTTGTAGCACAGGTTTTTATTTAGTTGAACCGAGTATAATGTTTGAGTACAAAACGTCGCAGTGTCGCTCGTCTAAAGAAAACTGCCTCTTCTTTTCCGTTGTTCTTCCGTATTTAAAGGATTTTGTGAAGGATTTTTCATTTATTTCTTTGGTGCACTAATGTCTGTGTGTTGTGATTAGATGAATGGCGAGGTAATTATGGGGTTGGGTGAAATGATTTTTGGGAATTTTTGAAGTAAAGATCGGAGGGGCGTTCTTTGAGGAATAAAAATTTGATGCGATGCCGTAGAACATGTAAATATGTAACGAGGAAAATTTCAGCTGCTGTCGATTTGACATTATCTTCTCAAAGGTAGTGGCAATGGATTTCTGAGATCGCGCTGATTAAAACGAGTCCAAACACGACGTAAATCGGTCTAGTTTCATTTATTCGGTGAAAATGAACCTTTAATTTTGTTAATTTCGTTAAGTCGGTGAAAGTAGTCCGATTTGCTCGCAGTAACTTTAACGTTACCTTCTCAAATGTAGTCTCAGTGAATTCCTGAGACTATGCTGAACAAAATTAACAAAGTTAAAGGCTCGTTACCACCGAATCGACGAACCTAAACCGACTCCCGCCGTGTTTGGGCTCATTTTAATCAGGAAAACTTCAGCAATCCACCAGTACTACATTCAATCAGCTAACATTACATTTCCTAATCACCAAAAATTATAAAATTTGATATTCAATATATCATCACGCCTATTGCATCGCTGCTTGAACCATTGTACTAAAACCTTCGTTCCCCAATGTTACGACTTCCCTTCGACCCAGTTCCAATGAATACTACCTTCACCTCAAAAAGTACATTCCAAACGAACTCCTTCCTAGCAAAGGGTTTGCAGCCGTATAAAATTAACCCTTTGCACTTGAGGGGCGCCTTACTGTCGCCTGATTCGACGCAGCGAGCTTATAAAATTTTCAATTCAATATTAAACCTTGTGTACTGTATCAACACACAAAATATCTAAGTAAAATACTTCTGTTTCTTAAGTGATATAAAATAATCAATTGTATCAGTTGCGAAAAATATCATTAAAACTAGGTTTAGCGCGTCAATTTGACGCACACTGAATTTTGTAAACATCGTTTGGTGAATGATTTATTTTAATATTTTAATATTTTTGCTAATTATTTATTTTTAAATTTATAATTTTCAAAATCTAAATAGGCGAATGTCAACTGTCCTAGGTACAATAGAATAAACTATACAATAACTGCTCGTAAACCTAGTGTTAATAGTTAGAAAGTAATGAATATTTTTCATAAAAAATATTGTCGAGTGCAAAGGGTTAAACAATCGCACGTTTCCGGGGAACTCGAAATCAAACCCCTCACGTGCCGAACTCGGGAACAAGGGGCGCGTCCATGAATACTAAAGCGTCGCGACGAAAACAGAGCATTCCTTGGCCGGCCGCAAAACTCGTAACACGGACGCCAACTTCCATTGCGGACTCGGCCGATAGGCGGCCATAAGTCGACGAGGTCCGAGAATGGCCGCTGGACGTGTCCGTGTGGACAAACGACGCGTCGGAGGGTATTTAGCGGATTTCCGGTGACGGCGTCAGAAATCGCGGCGGAAATGAAGGAAACACGCGGAGATCGGCGACCGATGACGCATCAAAGCCGGAGGTGAGACGACGGGGCCATAAGGGGAGCCGCTGACGGCGGGGAAGATTGATTGGAGTCACGGGATGGAAAATTAACGGTCTAGCCCTGGCTGGTCCAGGGTGAAAGGTGCAGGAAGGCGTCGACGAGGGAACGTGACAGCCGCCGCATACTAATTCTACACCTTGGGCCCTGCTACTCGTGTCCTGGCGCTTATGGTGGTTCGAGGTTTCATGGTGCTAGGACTATTGGGTGGTTGACGGATCTGGCGAGTGGTTAAACAGGCCTTGGAAAATTTTTTTATAAAGCTACAAGTGTGAATTTATTAAGATTTTATTACAATGGTTCACGCGGAGATACAATATGCATGGTGAAATATTGAATATCAAATTTTATAATTTTTGTGGTCAGGAAATTTAATGTTAGCTGATTGAATGTAGCACTGGTGGATTGATGAAGTTTTTCTGATTAAAATGAGCCTAAACACGGTGGGAATCGGTATAGGTTCGTCGGTTCGTTGGAAACGAGCCTTTAATTTTGTTAATTTCGTTAAGTGGGTGAAAGTAGGCTGATTTTCGTCGTGTTTGGACTTATTTTGTTCAGGAGAGTCTCAGGAATTCACTGAGACTATATTTGAGAAGGTAACGTTAAATTTACTGCGAGCAAATTGGACTACTTTCACCGACTTAACGAAATTAACAAAATTAAAGTTTCGTTTGCACCGAATCGGTGAAACTAGACTGATTTACGTCGTGTTTGGGCTCATTTTAATTAGGACGATCTCAGCAATTCACTGGCACTACATTTGAGAAGCTAAAGTTAAAATGACTGCAATTGAAATATTCTTCTTTGCATATTTATGTATAACTCTCTATCTTCCACTCACTACATTCATTCCTCCCCTTTATCAGACTCTGCTCCAGACAATCCCTAAATCAAATAACTCCCTCCTTTGTTTCCCGCTCTGTTAAATTCCACAGGGACTCGAAATAGTAGAATTTAAGCGAGCCTCAACATAATTACCCTCAAGCAGGGACACAATCTTCTGACGCAAATGCGTGCGTTCCAGATGCATCTGGAACTTATCCGTTCCCAGCCATCTTCGCGATGCAGTGATCGCAACGGTAATCGACGCGGTTGATCGGCTCCCCAGTTTCGATCGATTTTAATTAGACCGGATAACTCCCCTACCGCTCGGTAGCTTTAATGAGTCGCTGAAGGCCTCGGACGAGGGTCCCGTGCGCTCGTGTGTTTGCGCGGGTGGCTGCGCGTTTGTGTGTGACCGTAGCAACGGACACGCGATTCGTTGCTTTTCCATTCTTTCCGCCGTTTTGTGTGCCTTCTTTTGTTTGCGAATAAGGAGTTGTTTTATTTACCCTTGCCGGGAACATTTTCGCATTAGTCGGTGGATCGTGGGGGATGCCGGGGAAACAGAAGTAGTTTTTGACGCGTGAATCGCTTCGCGGATCTACCGGTTCGCAGGGCGAAATTCTTGGAATATGAGGAACGTTCGTTTCCGCTGGATATTGTTAATTAGGGGCTGCGACGTGTCTGATGAACAAATTGTGATGACTTTGTGTGATAAATAAGATTTTTTGTGGTATATTTGTTAGGGGAATAGATATACGTGGTGATTGTATGTTTTGTTTCTTTATAGGAAATTATTTGTTAATTATAATTACTAATTTGGGGGATTATTGGTTAATTATAATTATTTTGTTAATTTGGGAAGTTATTGATTTATGATGTTAACGATAAAATGTTTCTTGTGAGTATTATTATTGCAGAAGAAAATTTTAATGTAAGAGATTATGGAGAATTACTAATTAATTATAATTGTTCATTAATTTGGGAGACTATTCGTTGATTACAATTATTTATTAACTTGGAAAATTTTTGGGTTTATGATATTGACAATAATCTGTCTCTTCTGAGTATTATTATCACAGAAAAATATTATAATGTGAGATATTAATTAGTCGTTCTCTATTTTTACTAACGATTTCTTAATTAATCACAGAGAAATTCAATGTCTAATTTACTGACATACTCTGAATACAAATGAACCATGAATGACCAGTCCACTAAGCATTGCATATTGACACATTTAATTACTTAATTAAAAACTGAGAAACATTAGAAAAGTTCAATAATCTAATTTAAATTAAATGTCACAATGTGTACAATTCCTCTCTAACTCAAATAACATAAATAAAAATTCAATGTGAAATCAGTACATAGAATGATCAATTAAAAGAAGCAATAGTCTCAACAGCACGCTCAAATTATTTAAATATTTTATATTTCACAATGAAATTAAATGCATAATTGAATTAATCATAATTTCATTGTTGTAATTAGTTATAGTTAAAATTAAATGCATAATTGAATGAATCATAATTTCATTGTTGTAATTAATTATAGTTAAAATTAAATGCATAATTGAATGAATCATAATATCATTGTTATAATTAATTATAGTTAAAATTAAATGCATAATTGAATGAATCATAATTTTAACTATAATTCACTCATTCATTCGTTTAATCAATCAATTAATTACTATAATTTACTTTCCATAGTTTATGGGAAAGAAGACAAATTTAACTCATGAAACAAATTGAAGTTCATGTTACCAGAGGAATTAATATCACCGATTTGTTTTTACGTGTTCAACGGGATCTTAGAGATTCATCCAGCACGGTGATCGTGGTGATCCCGTTTCATTTACATGTAATAAGAATTTTTCGTGGAATTATTGGAAATCGGTTATCAGACAGAATCTGAAGAATTACTTAAGCGAATTTCGATTCGAGGAAATTGAAATGTGCAGATAAGAAACGATAGGAGGAAACTTTCTTAGTTTTCGGAAAGTGAGTTTTAATTAGGGTGGGTTTCCGTCACGCCGACTTTTAATGAACAGCTGAAGCATTCGATCGAATGCATCGATATTATATACTTGCCAGGATGTCGATTTAGTTTGACCTTTGGTAGGTAAAATTGTTTGGGAAACTTAGTAATTTAAATGATTGTTGCAGGGGAAGGTAATTTAGTGAAAGCTTGATTATCTTGTGTAATTATGTGAAATATCGACATAATTGAATAGTAAATGTATAATAATTATAATATATAGTTATTACGTGATTGAGTAGTAAATATAGTTACAAAAATATATAATTACTATATAATTGAGTAGTAACTATAGAATTAGGAAAATATATAATTAGTGCCTCATTGAATAGTAAATAAGTATACAATAATATAAATTATTGAACAGTAAATATACAATTACAAAAATATAGAATCACTACATAATTGAGTAGTAAATACACAATTAGAAATATATAGTCACTACATAATTGAGTAGTAAATACACAATTAAAAATATATAGTTACTACATAATTGAGTAGTAAATACACAATGAAAAATATATAATTAGTACCTCATTGAATCATTTTCTAAATAAACATCACTAGACACTCTCAACAAAATCAACTCTATCAATTTCAAACACGAACTGCCAAATGCAAAACAAATATTAAAGTCATTTCCATATTTCCAGAAATAATTAGCAGACCGTTGAATTTTACAAGAAATTCTTTGCAATTATTCAGCAATTCGTATTTCCAGTATAATATATTTCCCAACGTTCGCATTCTCGTGTGAAATGGGACTTCGAAGATAATTCAGGAGTGAACAAACAGGAACGGATTTCAAATTTCGATAAATCCACTGAATGGGAAGTCTTATTGTCGTTCGCTCGAAGACGTCATCTCAAAGCATCTTATGGAAATATTTCCTCCCTTCCTGGGGAAGCTTCTTTTTACCAGCACGTCCCCTCGCACCCCTTTAATCGCATTATCGTACGTAGACGTATTATATGTTCATTCGCCGAGCTGTTACTGGTCCAATTGGCACGCCAGGATTTTCCATATTTTTTCTACGTATTTTACCTTCCTTGATTCGATTTGTCATCCATTTACTTTAGTCTCATAGGTATCTCAACGAAGCCTAAAGAATTTATCTTCGAATTAACAGTTTGGCTTTTTAACACTAACACCATCTGACAAGCCAAAATGATCTTCCCCTGATTCCTTATTTTTGCAATTATTAAAAAGATAACAGGTGTTCTTCAATTATCAATATTATTATAATTATTATTAATATTATTTTCAATTATTATTATTTTTCTAAATCATCATCATCATCATCATCATCATCAGGTCAATATTATTATTATTTATTTTTCAATTATTAGTATTGCTACTTGTTTTACTCTTCCAATTATTATTACTATCATCGTTATTATTATTTTTATTATTATTATTATCACTACTTTCAATTATTTTGCTGTCGACTGTTTCAAAACCTAAAGTAGAAACCCGAAACTCTATATTCGTTGCTTTGAATGGTGCAAAAATGAATAAACTTGTCTTTAAACTTTAATAAAAGTACTGTCTCTGGCGAAATGTTACACGATGATTCCCCAGGAGTTAAGAATAGCAACGAAGAGTATCCTTGTTAAAAAGTATTACGCGTGAACGAGGGAAGAAAAAAAGCCCAGTGAAATACGATCGATGCAATTATGCAACTTTCTGGAAATTAATTAATTCCCCTTCTTTATCCTTGGTTCGCGCTGTCTCATTGTCCTTGAAGTACGGGGATCAAAAGGCCCGCGATTATCCTTCAACGGAAAGCCCGCGAATCCAACTCCTCTGCCTTATTAGCGAGCGGAAACATTGACAGGTAATAGCAGCTCCCCCGAAGGTTCACTCAATTAGTTATTTTTTCGTTCATTCGGACGAGTAAGTATTCATGAAAGTTAGAAGAAGCTGCTTGAAATGCGAATGCAGTAGTGCTCGCTTATAGAATTTCGGGTCTCAGCAGTTGAATTGATGTAAGCAGAAAACAGAGGACAAAGTTATTTGCTTCTAGAGATTGACTCGAGCTCAGCCTGAGAAAGCAGAGGATCGATAAAGTGAGACAAACATGGAATGAAGAAAATTTCAATTGCTGTCAGTTTAACCTGACCTTCTTAAACGTAGCACCAGTGAATTCCTGATATTGTCCTGATTTAAATGAGCTCAAACACGACGTGAATCGGTCTAGTTTCACCGATTCGGTGCAAACGAGCCTTTAATTTTGTTAATTTCATTAAGTCGGTGAAAGTAGTCCGATTTGCTTGCAATAACTTTCACGTCACCTTCTCAAATACAGTTCCACTGAATTTCTGACATTGTCCCGATTAAAACGAGTCCAAACACGACGGGAATCGGACCAGTTTCACGAATTCAACGAAATTTTCGAAATTAAGGCTCGTTTCCATGAAATTGTGAAACTAGTCCGATTGGTGTCGTGTTTGTACTCGTTTTAATCAGCGAAACTTCAGCAATCGAATGGAATAATCGTTAACATATTTATGTTGACTAGATTCTATACACCATAATACCACTTCCCTAATTTTTATAACAAACTATAAACATCTCAGTCTCTCTGCTCGGTAGTTTCAGTGTTTCCCCCTTTCACTACGCTCCTGCCCACTCAATACGCATCTATGAAGCGGCTGCTGTACACGACTACGGTACTTCGCCTCGGGGGTAGGACATTTGAAGAGAAAGATGGCAGATAGCGGAGAATGGAGATCGCCTCACGCCGCATTAATTTAAGAGACAATTTCTGGTGTCCCGCCGTGGCCACCTTAAGGAACGCCGAACAGAAAGTCTGGCGAGGTTACTGACCGCTTGAGGAACGACTTTTGGAATCGACTTTTCCGGCACGGCGGGGGCGAAGTTTGGCAATTTCCCGGGGCTAATCTGCCGGTCGGTCAGCATTGAGATGCCAGCGTGGGGTAAGGGACAGTCTGCTGGAAGCCCGCGGGGCCAGGAGGTACAAGTTGAAACGTGGGTAGACCCATGGACCACGGAACCACTTGGGGTGGTCCCATGAATTATACAAGCGACTCTTTGCCTTTCTATCGCTCCTCAGGTTCGTTTGCCTCCCCCCGAACCCCCCTTGCTATCTGTGCTCCCGGCCGTCTTTCTTTCTCGTGCTTCGGCTACCTTTCACACCGACTGCCTTCGTGGTTGACACTGGATTTGCGGAGCTTGTCAGTCTGACTGATGTTAGACTTTACGTTTGGAGGTGTGCTTTCAATTTTATTGAGATAATCTCTGAGATCTGGTGCTTAGGACAAGGTGACGTTGAAGTGCAATTGAAATTTTATTCAGTGCATGTTTGATATTAGCTTCTCGATCATAGTACTGATGGATTGCTGAGATTTTTCTGGTTATAATGAGCCCAAACACGATGGGAATCGGTCTAGTTTCACCGATTTGGTGGGAAAGGACCTTTAATTTTGTTAATTGCGTTAATTCGGTAGAAGTTCTTCGATTTGATTATGGTAATTTTAACGTTACCTTCTCAAATATAATCCCAGTGAATTCCTGAGACTCTCCTGAACAAAATAAGTCCAAACACAACAAAAATCGGACTACTTTCAGCCACTTAACAAAATTAACAAAATTAAAGGTCCGTTTCCACCGAATCGGTGAAAGTAGACCGATTCCCATCGTGTTTGGACTCATTTTAATCAGGAGAACCTTGACATTCCATCGGTACTATGATCGAGAAGGTTATTGCATACTTTTTATATTTATAAAAAATAAGATCTTCATTATCTACAGTTTATCTGTCTAAGCATTGCAACTGTTCGATTGAAAAAAATTATTGTTTATCTTAATGTAAGCAAAAGAGTCTATAAAATATATTATTTACTCGATGATCCAATAGAATTATTTCAGGAAGAGCATTTCAATAAATTCTCATGTGAAATTAAATCGAGGATACGTTTAAATTACTCAATAACTATTAATACGAAATTTGATAATGTACAACGATCGACTTCTTACTGAATGCAGTGTCCACTATTTGCTTAATGAATTTGGACACTTTTTTATGCACGCTTTACGACCGTGCCTGTTTCCACATTCCGCAGCAACGCGGAAACGGACCGCGCGAATGAGATATTTAACGAATTTACTTGCCGAGCACTAACGAAGCACTGTTCGTGGCCCGCAATTAATTCAACCGCCGGGAAGTGTGTACCTATTAAAAGAAATACCGGTGTAATTTGTACGCTAAAGAGACAAAAACCGACGAAGGAAAAGACAGCCGAATAGTTGGAGCGCACAGTTCTTTGTCGCTTCAAATCTTCACGAGAGTATTCCTCCCCCGAATGTTCCATATTCTAAGACATTTAAAAATTCCGTCTTCCCTGTGGTTCCCTCTTTCATTACAAATTCTTATTAGTTAGTTCCTAAACGGAAAGATTCGTATTACAATAGTTGCAAATATTTAATTATAATTCGATGCACGTGGAAAACTTTAATTTTGTATGAATGGAGGCAATTGTTTTAATATTTATGATACTACGACGACAGATTTTCTTAGTTGGATTTAATTGAAAATCTTATAATGAACCGAAGATGAAAAATGAGAATAGTTCGTAGAAAAATATGTACAGGGAGTAATTTATTAATTAAATTTTGAATTTTCTATTAATTTATTTAGAGTAGAGTGCTGTGGTTTAAATTGTTAGGAAATGTATTTAATAAAGGTAATTTGGAAGCTATTTGCTTCCAGGAATTGACTTGAGCTTAGCCTGACAAAGGCAGAGAATGAATATTAAGTCAAACATGTAATAAAGAAAATTTCAGTTATAGTCAGTGTAACCTGACCTTCTTAAAAGTAGAACCAGTGAATTCCTGAGATCGTCCTAATTAAAATGAGCCCAAACACGACTCAGATCGGTCTAGTTTCACCGATTCGGTGCAAACGAACCTTTAATTTTGTTAATTTCGTTAATCCGGTGACAATAATCCGATTTGCTTGCAGTAACCTTAACATTACCTTCTCAAATATTCTCCCAGTGAATTCCTAATACTCTCCCGAACAAAATAAGTCCAAACACGACGAAAATCATCCTCCTTCCACCCACTTAACAAAGTTAACAAAATTAAAGCTCGGTTTCCACCGAATCGACGAACCTAAACCGATTCCCACCGTGTTTGGGCTCATTTTAACCAGGAAAACTCCAGCAATCCACCAGTACTACATTCAAAGACCTACCATTCAAATTCCTGCAATTAAAATTTCAAGTCAGTTCCCAAAGCAAATATCCTCCTCCTACATTCTTCCTCACCAAAATCCCCCACCTGGAACCCAACATTACGTCGTCTACGCGACCATTACTCCATCTTACAATGCCAATAATCAACTCTCCCCTCAATCCAAGCTCCACCCTGCAAAAGGAAGACAGCCGAGTCCATTGCAGCTAGACCTTAAGAAACTCGAGACTCGGAGACAGAGGAGCTGAGCGAAGGAACCGGCAATTCATTTACAGCTTCTTTATTATCGCTAATTGATTCATTCTCAAGGATTCGATTGGAGGTCGCAGCTCGAAGAGGAAAAGAGGCTCGGCGATTACAAGGGAGCGGCGACTTAAAAAGCGTGGCCGGGGCTGTCGGGTTAATTAAAAGCCCTTGTACTTTCCCTTTCGCCGCGCACGTTTAGATCTCGTATTATGGGATGCAGCGCGATCGAAACACTGGCGCGGACAACTTTGAGCCGAATTGAAAAAAATTTGTGTCCCCTTCCGCTGCCTTTAATCTTATTTCCCGCGCCAACTGACCAATTAAAATCTCTAGGCCGTGTTTATTTTGCCGGACGTGGACTGTGTGCGAAAGTGAACTGCTAGGGAAGCTATTGTCGCGATGTGGTAGTTGTTGAAGTTGTTGCTTTGACCAGAGTAGATGGTTGCAGTAGTAGATAGGTTAGCTTTGTAATGGGCACAAGAATTTAGAATGGTGTGGTATTGACGTATTGCAGTTTTGTTGGCTTTCTTGTTTTATTTACTTTCGTGGATTTGTTGGTGAAGATGTGTTAGAATAAATATTTTGTATTGTTTCTTGCTTCAGTAAATTGGTAGTAGTAGCTTTAGTAGTAAATTGATCTTTGGCATGTTATTAATTAGCTGGAGGAGATAATTGGTTGAATTGTTGAATGGTTAGGTTATATTTCGTAGATTTTAGTTAGGTTATGTTTGAAAAAATATTTGAAAGATTTGACAAGTAATAATTTAAGTATGCTTAAGTAAGGTCTTGGTTAGGTTATGTTCGAAAAAGCACCCAAAAGAATTAACAAGTAACAATATAAATCAGTTTAAGTCATGTCTTAGTTAGCGTATGTTCGAAAAACATCTAAAACAATTAACAAAAATTTAAATCAACTCAAGGGAGGTCTTGGTTATTTTTTGGTTATTTCTTGGTTATGTCACGTTCGAAAAATATCTAAAAGAATTAACAAGTAACAATATGAATCAGTTTAAATAATGTTTTAGTTAGGTTATGTTCGAAAAACGTCTAAAAGGATTAACAAGTAACAATTTAAATCAGCTTAATTGAGGTTTCAGTTAGGTTATGTTCGAAGAAACACCTAAAAGAATTAACAACAATTTGATTCAGCTTAAGTGAGGCCTTGTTTATTTTTTGGTTATTTCTTGGTTAGGTTGTGTTCGAAAAACATCTAAAAGAATTAACAACATTTCAAATCAGCTTAAGTGAGGTCTTGGTTAGGTTATGTTCGAAAAAATACCTACAAGAATTAACAAGTAACAATTAAGTTCAGCTTAAGTGATGTTTTTATGTGAGGTTAGGTTATGTTCGAAAAATATCTAAAAGAATTAACAACAATTCAAATCACCCTAATTAATGTTCCAGTTAGGTTACATTAAAAAAAAACCCGGAAGCAACGAACAAGTAACAATAGAAATCAGCTTAAGCGAGACGATCCACGTCGCGGCAGCGAACGAATACGCCTGGCCGAAATAATTGATTGAATCGTTAGCCGTTCGAGGGCTAACTTTTCAAATGATGCCACGAAAGTCGCGGGAACTTTCTCCCTTCGCTGCGGCGACCGTGGCGAATTTTCGCACCTCCGGGGTTACACAAAAGGCTGCCCGAGAGTTGTCGTCCCTGTCTGGCGAGTTCACGGAAGTCTTGATCAATTCGTAATTAAACCCGGCAACGGGAACTCCGATATCGCGCTGCGGAGGAGCCTCTGTTTGCGCGCGTATCGCGGTAAAGAATTCATTAGCGGGATTCTCGGAATGAAAATCTCCTCGGGAGTTCCGGTGGATTTTCCGAACCACTGATAACTGGCCGGTGTTTCCGTTCAATTAATCGAAACAGCTCGCGAGGGCTACTTGATACGTCGAGATTTCGTATTCTCCTTCGTCCTTTCAATTTTCTATGGATTTATCGAGTAAATTGAAGAATTTGTATTTTAGAGACTTGAACAAGAGGGAAGAGAACTGATGAACTGATTAAGGAAATAATATAAGTTTCTGCTAAGGAAAATGTATATTATAATATATTATAATGTACTAATGTATTTTATTTATGTTATTGTAGTAGAGTAAGTATAGTGTAGTGAGTATAGTGAGTATAGTACAGTACAATAAGTATAGTATAGTGAGTATAGTACTGTACAGTAAGTATAGTATAGTGAGTATCATATAGTATAGTGATTATCATATAGTATAGTATATCGAGTATCATATAGTATAGTGAATATCATATAGTATAGTATAGTATAGTGAGTATCATATAGTATAGTATAGTATAGTGAGTATCATATAGTATAGTATAGTATAGTGAGTATCATATAGTATAGTATAGTATAGTGAGTATCATATAGTATAGTATAGTATAGTGAGTATCATATAGTATAGTATAGTATACTCTAGTAACATAGTATAGTAATATATTATAATATAATTAACCATTAAAATATACTACTATAATGAACCTGAAACACTTCTACTCTCATAATTAAATTAGCTATCACATATAACCATTGCATTGTCCTCAATACAAACAGATCAAAGTTAATTGAATTCTTCAAATTAATCAATAATTATTTTATTCAAAAAAGGATATACTCATCAACATCCAAATACATTAAATTATCAGTCACACAAATCAACTAACTATTTATTCAATATTGAAATTATCAGTCACACAAATTAACTAACTATTTATTCAATACTGAAATTATCTCAAATTATACTCAAATAATTAGTAATTACACTCAATACTAAATAAATAATTACTCTATTAAAAAAACAGCACACACATCAACATCCAAACACATTAAATTCCCAGCCCCACAAATCAACAATTTACCCAACATTCGAAAACCTCGAAGCACCCCACTTCACATCAACAACCCCAACCCTCTGCGTCACACGCAAAACAAACCCTCGAAACCGCTGAATATTAAAAATACAAAAAAACATTCAACCCTCGTATAAACAAACGATAAATTTAT
Organism: Nomia melanderi; assembly: GCF_051020985.1. Classification (NCBI taxonomy): domain Eukaryota; kingdom Metazoa; phylum Arthropoda; class Insecta; order Hymenoptera; family Halictidae; genus Nomia; species Nomia melanderi. The sequence continues at coordinate 23,441,195 of NC_134999.1, read as the reverse complement.
TTTGAGGTGAATAAAGTTATTTATTCTCTTTTTTCACTCCACCACGCACAGTCCAAGGTGGCGATCGATTCGAAAAATGATCGGGAAATTCGGTTCGCCATGGAAATTAGTGTCATTAATAAATTTCCGAACGATCGATTGCAGAAAATCAACACCGTAGAAGAATTCCCGAGAATATTCGCTGCGGCGGTGTTTGTGTTCCGCGAAGAAAAATTGATTAACAAAACTTTAAGGGTTGGGGGGGGGGGGCGCTGGGGCCGCCGGGAAGTTCAGCTTTAAAGGGGTGGGTTGCGCGCGCAACGTTGTTGCGCTGAAAGTAATATCTGCCCATGGGAACTTTAGTTTAATATCTTATTAAAATTGTATACATTAGCCGAATGATTCTATTCCATGGTATCCGGGGCCGCAATCAGAATTGCTGTTCCCTAACGAATAAATTATCTAGGAGCTTCAATGAAGTTTGTTTAACTTGTTGTTTCACTTTGAATTTATAAATACAGGCCAATCGCAGTTTATGAATAAAAGATTGTTTAACCTTTCCTTCGTTAAAACTGCTCTGTAAACTGGATGGTTTCTATGGGAAATTGAAAATTTTTTTTTCGAGCGGTGGGGAGTAATTGATTTTAGTTGAACTAGTTTCTTCGATTGGTTTATATTTGGTTTTTTTGGAATTGAAAGAAATAGTTTATTAATTATTTCATGTCACATTATTTTGCACTGAATTGAAATGAAAAGGAATTTTTATAATTATAAATATTGAATCAATTTTTTGAGTGGAACAAGGAAATAATTGATTTTAGTTGAACGAGTTTCTTTAATTGATTTCTATTCGTTTGTTTGGAATAGAGAAAGAATTAGTTTATTAGTTATTTCATATCACATTATTTTATACTGAATTGGAATGAGAGGAATTTTTGTAATTACGAATATTGAATCCATTTTTCAAGTGGAACAGGGAAATATTTAATTGTATTAATATTTAGTTATAATTATTTAATTATAATTTAATTATAATTGATTTTAGCTAATTGTCGAGTTTCTTCAATTGGTTTTTCTTCGTTTTCTCGAAATTGAAAAAAATAGTTTATTAGTTATTTCATGTCACATTATTTTATACTAAATTGATACGAAAAGAATTTTTATAATTATAAATATTGATCAATTTCTTGAGTGGAGCAAGGAAATAATTGATTTTAATTGAACATGGAGTTTCTTCGATTGGTTTCTTTTCGTTTTTTCGAAATTGGAAAATAATAGTTTATTAACTATTTCATGTCACATTATTTTATACTAAATTTGAACGAAAGGTAATTTTTATAATTATATTCATTGGGGAATCAATTTTTCGAATGGGACAGGGAAATAATTGATTTTAGCTGAATTTTTAAATTTTGAACTGATTTTAATGAAATGGAAGAAGTTTGAATGTCAAGTTTCTTCAGCTGCTTTGCAATTCCAAAAATAACAAATCAGGAATGTGCCATTTTGACCATTCTGCTAGTTTTACTGTCAATACCAAAACTACCTACAATTCTGTTGTCATATTATTGCTGAACCAATAATTTCAATCATTTTCCACAGAAACATCTCGTTAATAATTCCAAAAATAACAAATCAGGAATGTGCCATTTTGACCATTCTGCTACTTTACTGTTAACACTAAAACTACCTATATTTCCGTTTTCAATTACTAAATCAATAATTTCAATCATTCTCTTATTTATTTCGAATAATTGCCAAAAATAACAAATCAGAAATGTGCCATTTTGGCCATTCTGCTAGTTTTACTGTCAATTCCATATGTTCAGCTTTCTACGCGGAATACCATGTTGCCAATTCGCCGCATTGAGCATCACACTACAAAAACACTTATTATTTCGATTAATGCGAGCTTAGTAAGTGGAAACGTGGACTAATCGATTGAAATCAATATCCATCGACCATCGTCATGGTATATTCAGTTTAATGCGTTTCTGCTATGGAATGTATATGAACCGCAATTGATGCACTCTCGAAGCATAGTACGTATTAATTACGCATGTTAATTATGCTATTTAGAATTTACTGCCTCGAAGCGTGCATGACAGTATCGCGGAGTATCGTAATGTTAATAAAGCGTCCTTCGTTGGAGATTAACAGAAAGAAATTCGAGACCTTGAAACCAGAGGATATATTAACACATTATGTACAAAATAATTCTTTAAAAATTCGGAGATTTTGGCTGATGATTTTCAGTGACATTAATTACTCTAAAATTATTTAAAAATTAATCAAACAGGAAGATGTTTGAAAATTTTCCATATATCGATATAATTTTCAAACATCTTCTTGTTTGATTAATTTTTAAATAATTTTAGAGTAATCTTATCGTTGCTTGATAAATTTTTAAATAATTTGAAAATAATCAGTTCTATGTGTAAAATGTTCAAATATTTTTTTGGTATTTGTTAAACTTTTGAACGATTTTGAAATAATTAGTTCTAAATGGAAAATATTCAGATACTTTTGATAAATTTTTAATAATTTTAAAGTAATCTTAATGCTGTTTGATGAAGTTTTAAATAATTTTGAAATAGTCAGGCCTCTATGAAGAATATTCAGATATCTTGTATTTAATATATTTAGCTTTATAATAAACATTTTCAAACCATGTTTATACCTTATAATGTCAAATATTATTTTACAATTGCTTTTACTATACTCTTATCTTTTCTATGCGATTTGCGTTTGCTACAAATTTATCCTGTCCCTTAACATAAAAATTGAAACCTCTTATTATTTCTAAATTAGAAACAATATTATATCATTAAATATTATTTCTAAATCAGAAATAATATATATATGACGTTATAAAATATTAAATTATATATAACACATTATATTATATATTAATATCAAACTACATTAAATATTAAATTATATATAATTATTATATCAGATATTAACATTAAATTAAATTAAGCATTAAATCATATATAACAATATTATATATAATATAATATCTGATTCAGAAATATCATTATATTATTAAAAATTATTCACAAAATAAAAAATAATTCTCACTTCCTCATTTCTTATCAATCTAACAATACCTATGATCGCATCAGTATAATTACGGATTCATCGTTATTCGTTGACTAATTGAGAAGAATCGAATTCCCCGGGAATTAGTATTATCCTTCTTGCGGAGAATTCATCCTGGTAATACAATCTCCTCGCCCGCGGTTTTTTCGTAACCGTGAGCGAGAAAAAATCCCCCTGAATTTTTTATCAGCCGGCGTAATTCGCGTTTCTAATTTTCTGAACGAACAGCTAATTTGCCTCGCTGTAATAACAGACATGGCGAGAGGTAGCCGAAATGCCGGACAAGAAAGATTTAATGTCGCGTATGAGATTAAATATAGAGACAAGAGGGAAGTCAGCCGATTTGTTTCGTTCTAAGAATATCATTAACGAATCACTTGAGAAGAATAAGGGACGTAAAATAAGACGTACGTTTGTAGGAAGGAGTGACGTCATGTTGCGGTTATGTTCGTTACATAGCACGAGGTTAATTGTATAATTATTTCAGCAATTCACAGTGTGTTTTTAGCACTGTCTCGATCGAAGGTGTCGAAAGACACCGTATACAACGAATTTCTAAGGTATGACCTTGAAGTGACCTTGAACTTTGAAACCATTCGACGAAACAATTGTACCGAATAACATTTATTCAAGAACAAACGTACTATGAACTCCAGTACAAACAGATTCCAAACAGGATGATTACAAACAAATTTACACGGTACTAAATTAATAAACATTAACTTATGAATACAAACTAACAATATATTCAATAGTTTTAATAATTTTATTGAAACAAATACATCTCGAAGGCCTGAAACCACAACGACGAACGTTTAAGTCTGCGTGTGTAAAAATTCAAATTAATTAGTCAGTTCAATCCAGTAAGTCAATTAACACGTTCCGTGCCACAGAAATTTCAGTCATATTTTGCTTATGAACTGTATTGATTTTTTAAATAAAATACTACGTTATATTCAAGTCTTTTTTTCAATTTTATATATTTTGATGTGGTTTCTTGATATTTTCGGTGCTTTGTAACGTATACAGCTTTGAACATATTTCCCTTAAAAATATTTTTAATCTCCAAACCACGATCTTCACCTGACCTTCAACTTCAAAATCACCTAATAAACCACAGACCACTCACAACTCCTCAACCGTCAATTCTCCTAACTCGAACACTATGTTCCCTGGTCTCCCTGCGTCTCGCAATCGTCCGATCATTAATTAGTCCGGAGTGTAGCGAGCAGTGAGATCTGCATCCGGGAGAAAAACGGGAAGCGGACGTCTTAAACGGCAACGGAAGGTACCGCGTGAGACCGACAATTAAATCCTTGTCTCAGTCGAGGCGCAGGAGGAGGCGTTGCATTATGTATACGAGGTTCGAAGAAAAGGCCATTTTCTGGGTAGAAATTGGTAACTTTGGAAGTATTAGTATTTGTAAGTCGAATTAGTTTAGTAATTTGTTGGGAAGACTTCTTTGGGATCATTGTTAAAAGAAGAAATCAGGGGTGGGTCATATTTGACCCGACTCACGGCGCGATCGAACGGCCGTTTCTGAACGAGACTCGAAATCTTGGGAAGAATGATCATTTGTCAATTATAACATATATAAATATTATCACGTAAATAAACTAAAAATGTTCAATCTTCGTTGCGAGAGAAAAAGAATCCTTCCAAGAAATAACGGGAAGCGGACATCTTAAATGGCAACGGAAGGTACCGCGTGAGACCGACAATTAAATCCTTGTCTCAGTCGAGGCGCAGGAGGAGGCGTTGCATTATGTATACGAGGTTCGAAATCCTCAGGAACGAAGAAGAAGAAGAAGAAGAAGAAGAAGAAGACAGGCGAATGAATACGATATTGTTGCCATCGGAACTTCAGTCCGTCCGGCTGGCAGGCACCCTCGGGCCGTCACAAATAGCAGTTTGACTCGACTATAGAATAAATTAGCCGTGCCCGGGCTTTCCCGGCGAACAAACGAAAAGGAGGGTGGAATCGGAAAAAAGCAAGGAACAGCCTGGCCAAAAAGAATGGCGCGGGACCGGGGGGTGGAGGAGTGGTTCGAGGAGACGGTGTGGCTGGCCGGAATGGTTAGTTATCAAGAAACAGGGTACTTTGGCCCTTAGGCGGTCCTTAATAATAAATTCATATCTACGAGCTCTGCTGCTCTTCAGCGTTCGAGCTCCCTTCTGTTCCGTCCCCGTGCACGAGGGGGGGTTAGGGGACCGGGGTCCCGCGGCCGGAGACCCCCGGCGAAGCCGGAGCTAACTGGCTGGCTCGGCTCTGTCTCGGTCGGACGACAAATCTCTTTTTTATGCCGCTTAATAAAACTCGTCGGACGTATCCCCGAGTTCTGCCACTTAATTTCGGATCCCCTAAGTCGCGCGGGCCGAACGGATCACTGGTGGGTGAGGCGAGGTGACTCGGAGAGTATGGGGGATGCAGACGAAATGATTCGGATGAATCGCGTATCGTTGAGTCGAGGTAGTTTGGTAGTCTGCCGGGAAGACGTCTGGAGTATTTGGGAGCGGTGGGGAGGGAGAAAGAGGGGTGGGTCATTTTTGACCCGGCTTACGGTGTCACCGAATGGTGATGTGCTGGGCAAAAGTGAGGAAGTGTAAGTGATGCAAATGGAATGCTCCGGGTAAATTCTTTAGTAGTTTGTCAGAAAGACGTCTGGCGTCTTTTGGATTGTTACGACAAGGAGAAATCGGGGTGGGTCATTTTTGACCCGGGTTACGGCGTCTCCGAATGATTTTCTGGTCGAAAGTCGGTAATTTGGAAAGTGTGAATGATGTAAATGGAGTGATTTGTGTAATTTCTGTAGTACTTTATCAGAAAGACGTCTGGTGACTTTTGGATCATTGGGGAGGGAAAAATCGGGGTGGATCATTTTTGACCTGGCTTACGGCGCGATCGAACGGCCGTTTCTGAACGAAACTCAAAATCTTGGAAAGAACGATAATTTGTCAATTATAACATATATAAATATTATCACGTAAATAAACTAAAAATCTTCAACCTTCGTTGCAACAGAAAAAGAATCCTTTCAAGAAATAACACCCTGATACCTTTAATGAAATAAGTAACCCGATTCGACAAAGCCTGATCAAATCAGATTATTCAATTCTCAACGAACATCCGTCAACGCTGCATTCTTCGTCGATGTTTACCAAGTTCCCGCTGATGGGACGGAAGGAGCGGAGGATAAACGTTTGCGCCGGAAAGAATGACTACAGATTATGTAAGTTAAAAGGAGAGCCGAATGAAAACGCGGCTGAACGAAGAAAAAATGTCCGCAGTTAAGCTTGAGTAATTGCGAATGAACTCGCGGCTGTTTGCGAAACCGAGAACAGTGCCTTTATACATTTTGTTTTATAAAAGCGACCAATTAGTAAGTAATATCCGTGTCCGGGGGTGAAAACTCTCTGAGCTATTGTGTGACTTTTAAAAATCTCGCCAATTAGAAAGCAATTTCCGCGGAACGCGCCGAGGATTTCCCTCTGGTACAGCGGCCAGTGTATTAACTCCGTTTTTACTCACCCCTTTTTCTCCCGTTAAGTTATTTGGACGAATGTATTCAGTCTTATTACTAGAAAATGTTCGGTTACTCTGGTGTTTTCTTCGTTCTTGTTTGCAGTGTTGTTTTGGATGTAAAACATGCTTGTAGATTGTATAACGTATTGTATATAGTTGTATTGCGAGAGTTTATAATTGTTTGCAGGATGTTTAGATAAATTTTATTTAAACATTGTATTTTCTTAATTTTTGTTTGGCGTATTGCTTTGGATGTAAAATATGCTTGCGAAAATTCAAAGTATTGCTGAATCAATTTCTTCAATAATTTCCTAGAGATACATTTCTCATATGATTAATAATGGCAAAAAGAAGGCATCTGGAAGACATCATTTTGACGAATTTGATCGATTGACTTTGAAAAATTGTACACACCTTCTATGTCCTTTGCTCTAAAACATAATAATTGAAACATGGTATTTCATTTGTATTCACAAGACTTAAAATCTTAGTCACGAGTCTCACACGTTGTAATTCAAAGGGTCAAAGTTCAGTGATTTGACATCATAATTTTTCCACTTCTGTAGTTTACTGACTCAATGAGCATAAACCAAATTTTCCAGCGACGCAACGGGTGTATTCACGTCATGCAGTCTCCAAAATAACTGCTAAACATCATTAACCTCTTGACCTTTTTACTGAAAAATCGCCAAGTGCAAACAGTTAATCTTACCTTCTCAATTGCACTATCGATGGACTGTCGAGATTCTTCCGATTAAAATGAGCCCAAACACGACATAAATCGAACTACCTTTACCACTTTCATGGAAACGCGCCTTTAGTTTCGAAAATTCACCAAATTCCTCAAACTACTCCGATCCCCATCGTGTTTGGGCTCATTTCAATCAGCGCGATCTCAGCAATTCGTTGGCACTACATTCGATACAGTAAGATCTCCCTGAATAAATTTAACATTTCCTTTTATGCATTAAAAAATCCTCCAAAAAGTGACGTCAACATTCATAACCTATAGCAGACAGTACTTCATTTCTTTCTAATATTTACCATTTACAAGAAAAACTACCAAAACCATCCATCGGTTGACCCGGCCCTAGAACCTAACCTAAAATCACTATCGCCGGCCGGAGTCGTTATCATCGCAAACGCTCCACGGATAAACGTCCCCCCCCTCCGGATCGCGATGACAAATACAGCCGCGGCGATCTCCGATTTCCAGGGATCCCCGGAGTTTAGGGCAGAAGGCCGGTGTAATTGCCGGCCGGATCACCTCGTTTTTTCTTGCCGGCGGCCTTTTATGCTAAACGGGCCGCTTCATTTGAATGTCGCTAATGCGAAAAACCGATGCATACTAATGGCGGAGTGTTTTCCCCTCTTTCCCGTACGGCTCGCCGCTGGACACCGAAATCACCCGTTCCTCCGCGCGTGTAGACGCCGCTGTACTTACACATAGTTTGCACAGCGACCCGCCATTTCTGCGGCGGCCCTCTATGTCATATGCATACATTAAGCGGTGTACACACCGCCCCGGGAGGAGTTGGAATCGGGGATTTCCAGGACAATATTTATGGGGAATTATTCTTTGCACGATAAGAAAAATTTTGTTCGGTTTCACCTTTTGCTCTGTGATCTCTGAACTGTGATCCGATTTTGTTATTTTTATAATTATTATTTTATATTAATTATTTTATAATTATTTTTATATTATTACAATTTATTGAGAAGAGGAAATTATGGTCGTATTGTCAGTGTCTCTGAGATCATTGATAAGGAGTAATATGTAATTTGCATTTAAGAAAATTCATTGTTTTTTTTCAACTCGATACAACTTTGTCTGTAATTATTTATTGAAAGGAGAAATATTTTATAAATATTCTGTCTACATTTGTCCTGCAATGTAATAATCGATAACAGGAGAATATTTCATTTGAATTGAGTAATATTTATATTTGTTGAATTCCATTTGAGATGTTAAAGCCAAGAATACCTCAGTGTCCAAATATTTCTATAATTTATTAAAATTTTAGTAGTTAAAATTTCTAAGAAGTCTCCAGCACTATTTCCACAATACTCAGAAGCCATTTCTCAAGCAACCAATCCAAACTACAAATTACAATTCAGCTTCAACCAATATAGCCTCACAAATATAAATTCTCACCTTACAAACAAAAACAATGACATTTTAATCATTCCATTTATTCCTATTTCAACAACACTATTTTCAAAATCGTCAGAAGTCATCTTTCAAGCAACCACCCTAAATTACACATCACGGCATAATTCGTTATAAAATCATGTGGTACGATCAGAGTCAACGCAAATAACTAGACACTGTCACCTAATAATTACGTACTAATTAATCAATAATTATTCATTTCCATTTTTGCTACTGACACACAAAACGATGAAGTATCTCGTGGAATTTACTCGTCCCGTAAAATTGCATTTCAAGATTAAAAGATTTCTAAGAGGGACTCCGAGATTAGTTAAACCGGTTGCAATTACTCCGTGTCTCAAATCAAACAGTGTAACCGAAGGGGCGGCTCGTGTTTTCGCGCGATTTCACCAACGATGTAATCAGGAATTAATAGATCGCCGCAAAAGCATTCCCCGGGGCTCCGGGAGCAGTTCATTAATTGCGGGTATATATTTGTCGAGCCAGTCGAAATTACTGAAATCCGAGACTTAGCCAATACGATACCGAACACATCGACCGAAGAACGTTCTGCATCCGATTGCCAAGCGTGCCAGCAAATAACGCGACTCCTCTTCCTCTACTTCGTAAACACCTCCAGCAAGAGTGGAATAGATGTGCGAGCAGTGTCTCTCAAACTTTCGTGAATTCCTCGTTGCAGAAATTGTATTTCATGTGGAGGGAATGGATGACGGTGATTTACTTGATTAGCTAATTTTGATGATTCTGTGATTGGATGTGGGTTGGGTGATGATAGGTTCTTGGAAGGTTAGGAGAATTATTATTTTTAAATAATATTATAAATGTATTAGTTCTAAATAATATGATAAATATATTATTTCTGAATAATATGATAAACGTTATGTTAAATAATATGATAAATATATCATTTCTAAGTAGTATGATAATATATTATCAAATATTATTTACCATATTATTTAGAAATAATATATTTATCTAATACTATCAAACATTATCAAACATTATCAAATATTATTTATCATATTATTTAGAAATAACATATTTATTTCTAATTTATAAATAATAAGAGTTCTTAATTTTTATTTCAAAGAGCAAAATAGATAAAAGTCCAGTAAAAGCAGGTGTAAAATTATATTTGAAATTATATGGCATAAACATAGTTTGGAAATGTTTATTACAATTTTAATAGACCTCTCCTATTTTTATTTCTAATCTCATTAATATTATAACAAATTCCAACAAATATCAACTCGTCTCAAATGTTTCTATAAAATTCCATTAACCCATTGTTTACAAATTGTATTAACTGTGTTAACAATCCTTTATTACATCTATTACTGAATTATTCAATTTACTTTAATTATTATTCCATATGTCACTTAAAGATCAAATTTCCAAATAAAAATTCAATCAAACCAAACAATAAATATTCCCATTAATATATAACCGAGTTAAAAATCAAAAATATCTAATAACAAACTAAACCAAAAATAAACATTAAAGATCCAAATTAAGATACAGCAATAAACAAAAAAAAGACAACTCCTTCAAAATTTTGAGAAAATTCTAAAATAATGTCCAAGAATAAAATACAGTAGCAAACAAAAAATAAAAGCAACTTCTTCAAAATTTTGAGAAAATTCTAACATAAGGTCCAAGAATAAAATACAGCAACAAACAAAAAATACAAATTCAAAATTTTGAGAAAATTCTAACATAAGGTCCAAGAATAAAATACAGCAACAAACAAAAAATACAAATTCAAAATTTTGAGAAAATTCTAACATAAAGTCCAAGAATAACAGCAACAAACAAAAAATACATAAACAATTCCTTCAAATATTGAGAAAATTCTAACATAAATTCCAAGAATAAAATACAGCGACAAACAAAAAATTGCAAAAACAATTCCTTCAAAGTTTTAAGAGATATCTGGCACGATTCAAACAGAAATAATGGTACTAAATGAAGCACGTCCTAACGTGATATTCGGATTTGCATACATCACTGGAAGAACGAAAATGTCCGCGACGAGCAAACATCCTCCAATTATACGGAAAGTCGGAAAGGTGGTTGAAAAGGGAAGGCGAAAATAGTATTAAACACGTGAATAATTTAGAAGGCAGGGTGGCGAGGGAGGGCGTTTTTTAAAAATTCATCAGGACAAGGTATGCATCCACCTCGTTTGCGAACCACTGGCGTACACGAACAGCGAGTCACCGTGACGAACCGTCATTAGCTCGACAAACGTTTCTGCGGGATGGTTTAAAGCACATGTAAACAAACGACACTTACTGTACAGCCGGATGGTGCCGTCCGTCTCTCCACGTGAATTTTTCGCGATACATTTGTAGCTGCCGTAATCCTCCTCCTGAAAATGGAAATAATGATAATATTAGAAATTAGGGGAAGTGGGGATTTGTAGAGATTTTTTGACTCGTTTTGTTTGATTTGAGAGTAGTACTGGATGGTGTAACGTTAACATTTTTATTGTGTAACTGTTTGACAGTAATTGAAATTGTGAGGTCAATTATTGTGAGGTAGGGAAATTATTTTTTGTAATTTATTATTGTACAAGTTGTTCTTTTAATTGGGTACCTATTTGACAATTATTAAAATTATGAGATCAATTATTGTGAGGTATATCAATTATTTTTTATAGTTCATCTGTATGCAAATTATTCTTTCAATTGTGTACCTATCTGACAATTATTAAAATTATGAGGTCAATTATTACGAGGTACATCAATTACTCTTTACAATTTAAGAGGCAAAGTATTCCTATTGACACAGCAGTAAGAGTCGAAATTCAAACCTAAAAATCCTCTCTTCCCGTTCGCGTCACTTCAGCACAATACCCTAAACGTGTCGTGGCTCGTTAACGTCCCCACCTTTCCACCTGGTAAGCAGGTGAAGGCTCCGAACCCTTGACCGTGATCCTAAGTTCCCATCAGTGTTAAGATGTCAGGACCCCAGGGCACTGACGACACAACAGATGACGCAATCCCCACTTTTCCTCTGGCGACGCGTGAACGCTACAGTCTAGACACGCCATGGACCATTAATGTTCCCCTCTATCGGCTGACTGGCTGGGGGCTTTGTCCCTATGGAGCCTGCCTCCAGGATCCTATATTTTAGATGATAGCATCACAGGCTTTCAACAACTCCGAATACTTATTGCAGTGACACTCATTTAACCCTTTGCCATCGAAGATTCTTTGAAATTTACAGAACCTTCAGCAAATGAAGCTAAAATATAAATTAATTGCTTGAATAATAACAACAACAGAAACTACATCTCTTGCTGTGTGAGTAATTAAATCATTTGTCTGCAACTTAGTTTTCCAAATAGGAACGTTTTGCCAAATGAAAATTAACCAATGATTTCTTTCGAATTTATTGTGGAATTTATTGTTTAGTTTGAGAACTTAAATTGTGTATAATTTTGGCTCTTTAGTTTCAATGATTTGTACGGCTCACTTAAATTTCATAGGAATCTGCTCGGTTAAATTTTACAGAGTCAATCATACTATTCTCCCAGTACTCGCTGGCTCAAGGTCGGTGTAACTTGATTCTAGACAGGGACAGAAAATGAATACAATGGGCAGAAACGAGATACAATGGTGTTTGTTTAAATTCTACAGCACCAGACTTACTACTCCCACAATGCTCACTGACTCGAGCTCAGTGTAACCTGATCCCAGTAGACAGAGACAGGAAATGAATACAATAGGCAGAAACGGGACGACGCAGTCGGTCGAGCATCGAGGGTCGAGGAGCGGACTTCAAAACGACGTGCGTCAAATGTAAATATGCAATTGAGAAAATTTCAGTTGCAATCATTTTAACCTTACCTTCTCAATCATAGCACCAATGGAATGTCGAGATTCTTCTGATTAAAACGAGCCCAAACATGACATAAATCGGACTAGTTTTACGATTTTATGGAAACGGGGCTTTAATATCGTTAATTACGTTAGGGCGGTGGAAGTAGTTCGATTTGTTTACAGTAACCTTAACGTTATCTTCTCAAACGTAGTGCCAGTGAATTCCTGAGATCGTTGCTGTTAGAATTAGTCCAAGCACGATATGAATCGGTTTAGTTTTTCGATTTCATAGAAACGAGCCTTTAATTTCGTTAATTACTTGAAATTGACAAAACTAGTCCGATGCCCGTCGTGTGTGGACTTGTTTTAATCGGCAAAATTTCAAGAATTCAATAATACTATATTTGAGAAGGTAAAATTTAAATTGCTGCACTTAAGTTAACCCTTTGCACTCGAGAGATGACTCTCACCATCTGATTTCACACAGTGGAACTATAAAATTTGGTATTTAATATTATACTACGTATGATGCATCAATTTGAGAAGTATTGAAATAAAATAGTTTTGTTCTTCGATGTACATTTGGTTTCTCTTAGTATTAATTTCACAAAATATCGTCTTTATCTCATCATCGAATGTTAAAATATTTCTACTGAAAAACTGCCCAGAGCAAAGGGTTAATTTTACCTTCTCAATTGCACTACCAATGGACTATCAAGATTCCTCCGATTAAAAAGAGCCCAAACACGACACAAATCGGACTACTTTTACCACTTTTATGAAAACGCGCCTTTAATTCCAAAAATTCATCAAATTCGTCAAACTCCTCCGATCCCCATCGTGTTTGGGCTCATTTCAATCAGCGCGATCCCAGCAACCCATTGGCACTACATTCGAGACAGTAAGATCTCACTGAATGAATTTCACGTTTCCCTTTATGCATTAAAAAATCCTCCTCCGAAAAGTGACGAAAAGATTCATAACCCCAGCAGACGGTTCTCCCGAGTTCGCGTCGCCTCTTCCGAAAACGAAAGTAACCGTTATACTACAAGATTTCCCCAACCGTGAAGTAATCCCGTGACTCCGGTACCAGTGGCAGATTGAGCCGGCAAATACTTCCCTAACCTGAACTTTATCTGGCATCAACACTCGCGCAGCCAACAGGTGATATTTGAAAAGTTTCGCGATGTGTCGTAAGATTTATTCCCGGATTATTTTCACGTATGGAAAAGGATATTCCGAAAATTGCCGGCTCCCCGTGGAAAAAGATGGCTCCTCGGTGTCTGTCGACGCCGGTGACGTATACGTCCCGCGCTTCTCTCTGCCGCGATGTCCTTTTATTTTGCGGGGATCTTTATTGCGTTGCTTTTACAGGGATAATAAATGCGTCTGGGAAAAATTTCAGAAGTACAAACGAGTAAAGATAGAAGTTACTTTTACTTGGCCGGCGCGCTTCTTTATAAATCAAACCGAGCCGCGAGTCAGCCGCAATAGGAGTTATCAACGAAGCTGCCCTAAAAGTTTCAAACGCGGGCAGAGACGAGAAATGGATGGAAGAGGAATTGTTAAGTAAGTGGTACGGAAACAATAAGAACAAAATTGTTCATTGCACTTTAAACGGAGATTTTTTTTTAAGATAATGCATTGATGATGGGAAATTTATTTTTTTTTGTGATCTGTGGGTAATGATGTTTACTTTTTGTTGAGTTGATGTTAGATGAATGAAATTTGTTGATTTGATGGGTGTTGAGTTTTTTTAGGATTTTTTAGTAAGAGTTTAAGTTGATTTTAATTGTGACTCATTTATTTTAATTGTGAATATTAATTGTGTCTTTCTGGTTTTGAAGATAGAATGTAAGGGGGATTTGTTTTATTATTGAAGGATTGTTGACATTTTAAAGAATTAATTAAGAATTTCTATGGATTCGTGGAGTGATGTGCCTTATAACAATTGACCTCATAATTTTAATAATTGTCAAATGACTGTACAATTGACCTCACAATTTTAATAATTGTCAAGTGACTATACAATTGAAAGAATAATTTTTATACTGATAAATTACACAGAATAATTGATATACTTCATAATAATTGACCAAACAGTATTAATAACTGTCACATACGTACACAATTAAAAGAATAATAATAATTCAATAATTCAATATATACTCACACTTTCAATAATTGTCAAATAGCTACACAATTAAAAGAACAATTTTTATAACAATATTGAAATTATGAGGTCAACTGTTATGAGGTACAAGAGCAGTTTTAGATTTTGGTTTTGTATGGATAATTCTAGTTACTTGGTACTTAAGTGCAATTATTATAGGATATATCAGTTATTATCAAATTATTTTGTACAACAATTGCCCTCAATTACCAAGTAACTAACTTATGAGACATATCAATTATTATCAAATTATTTTGTATAACAATTGCCCTAAACTACCAGGTAACTTACGAGATATATCAATTATTATCAAATAATTTTCTACGACAATTGCCCTCAACCACCAAATAACTTATGAAATATATAAATTATTATCAAACTATTTTCTACAACAATTGCCCTCAACCACCAACTAACTATCAACTATCATCAAACCACTTTCTACAACAATTGCCCTCAACTACAACTACCCACAACAACCTCCAAACCCACAAACAAAAACATCCCACAAACCCCTCCACCCAAAGTTCACCCTACATGTATCACCATCCACTGACCTGCACGTCGTATATGACAAGCGTCATGTGCGTTTTATAGAAAGGCTTGTGCGGCGTGTTGGTCGCCCTGGACTTGTTCGTCTCCCGGATCATCACGCCGTCCTCCCTGGTCCAGTAATTCAAAGAAATTGGATGAGCCTCGATGTGGCATTCCAGGGTGACTGCATAGCCGAGGGGTGTGCCGACCAATTGGTGCGGGATCCACAGCTGCGGGGGGACTGCAACGAGAAAAGTGATTGATTGGCTCATAAATGTTCCAATTACTAGCGATACAAGCCTGCTCCCCGGATCGATAACTGCCCCCCCCCCCACCGAGCCGATAAATCTCGGGGTGAACGCGGAGACGCATGTTCCGCGATCCTCCGGCGCGGGACAAAGCGATCAAATGGAGGGCGAAATTCCTGTTGAACGGTAAAACTAATTTCCTCCGGGCGCTTTTGTCACGGGAGAGCCGCGTTAAGTGCGTCTCTTTCTTCGAGACGCGTGTAAGCATTGTGTCTGACGGGTATCGGCTTTCAATCGGCCGAAATGTTTCGCGATGTTTGAACGGCGCGATCTGGAGATCGGTTGATGGTTTATTTAGAATTATTTGTTGACACACTCGAGGGTGGTTTTTTTGGATAGCAGAAAACTATGAAATCTCCATTCAAGCCATTTGGTATTCCCTTTCTAATATTAAGAATTTTTAGAAAATTTATTATTCAGTTAATTGTGGGAATTTTCAACCCCTTGTAATCTAAGGGTGATTCTCAGTCATCAGCTAATTTTACATAGTAAAAATATAAAATATAAAATATGAAATTTCTGTTCAGGCCATTTAGTATTCTTATTTTGATATTAAGAATTTTGAGAAAATTTATTATGTAGTTTATTGGGGGAGTTTTTAACCCCTTGCTCTCGACGGTGGTTTGTTAGGTAGCAAGTAATTTCACACAGGAGAACTATAACGTTCAACACGTTTCGTGAAATTTTGTGGAATGAAGTGTTTTTAGAAAACGTATTAGACAGTTAATTGTGGGAATTTTCAAGCTCTTGCACTTGGGGGATGATTCTCACTCGCTATGTAATTTCACACAGTAGAACTATGAAACTTCCATTCAAACCATTTGGAATTCTCATTGTAAACTGAAGAATTTTTAAAAAATTTATTATGCAGTTAATTATGGGCATTTTTAACCCCTTGTACTCGAGGGGTGACTCTCATTCACCAGCTAATTTCACACAGTAAAATTATACTTATAGTTAATTTTGTGATTGTCATAGAGAAATATCAGTGTATGTAATTTAACTTGAAACATAGTTTCAATTAATTTAATGAAATCGTATTTTCCTTGTACGCTAAATGTTTCTATCAACATTATTTCTACTAAAGGTAGAAATTTTGAATTTTAATTATAAAATAAATCTTACAATTCTTACTGAACAAGTCGAAAAGTCAATTCAGTTAAAAATTGAAATGGTGTCTTTAACACCTACATTAGAAATAATATTAACAAAAAATAATCACTAATTTAAAATAATTAAACAATAATTGAGATCACCAATTTTATTATAAATATTTTCACATTCACTTAAAAATTTCATATAGCCTAGTAAATCTTCAAATCAACGATTGTCCCAACAATAAAAATATGAAGGGAGGATTCCCATCATATTAAAAGAAGTTCTCATTATTACTTTGATGATGACGGTGGTCTTAAGTTCGTATTAGGATCGGCAACAGAGGCGGACACCGATTTCTTGAAAAAGCTCCGCGAACTTTCATCATAGATACAATTAAAAGTTCGCTAAGCAATTTCGTGGAAATTGAAAATCAGCTTAAACGTCTTTGCTGCCTTAATGGAGTTCGCCACTGGAATCCTAAATATATAAACTATAACTAAATATTTTATTAACAATATTTCTACCGAAGGTGTCGAGAAGAATTTGAAATTTTAAAATTATTTAGGATCAGTCGTATATAAATTGACTGTTGTAAATTGAAACATTTATTTAAATATGTGGAATATATTTGTTAAGAAAAATATAAAAAGAATTGGTGATTATTTATAAATATATCTTTTCTATTTATTAAAAAATAATTCATTTCGACCTTCTCGCCGATTATAAAATTAACTATAGGAAACGTTCAACATTTGACTGAGGAAGAATAATTAAACTAAACAATTGTTAAAACAATTTTAAGTAAAATTTATAGTTAATTTTATACCTATAGTTACCTGTAGTTAATTTTATAATTGTTAAAACAATTTTAAGTAAAAATTTCAAAAAGTGTCTATCCATCAATAAAAATAGTGTTAAAAATCTTTTACTTCCTTACATTTGAACTACAATTTAACACTTGCAAAAGTGATTTCATTTGTTTATTCAGACACTTTGTTATTAAAATTAAAAAAATTGAATTTGAATTTTTTCTCCTAATTTTCCTCTACTTAGTTCACAATATTTTATTTCAAATTAATATGTTACTCTACCAAATACACGATGTTAATACTTGCTTCCAGAATGCATCATGATTTAAAAAACACCCTGTACAAAGGGATGTCTATAAGTGTACATGGCCTAAGGTCGTGAATGCACGAGCGCCGGTTAACTCAGCCTCCGAACAGCCTGAAAAAATATGGCCGGAAGTTCCCGCGAAAGTTCGAAGACGCTAGGTGTATTGTTACGAGGTTTAAGTTAAATTGAAGCACTTCCGAGCCGTGGAGGCATTATCAGAGCCGGGGAGACGTTCATGGGAAACCATTCGTCGCGGCGAAATTACTTTTTTATTGGAGCCACTCCCACGGTGAGCATAGTTAAGTCTACACGATTTATCTTCTGAGATTTAATGTTTTGGAAATGGTGGGCACATCGTGCGGAAGCGATTCATTTAAAATTTGACGTCAGGTCGGCGAAAGTGTGGACGCTCCTAATGTTAGGGTGATGCGAGTCGATCCACGTCGAACCGTGTGGAATTTCCTAGGTGACCATTTATTTCTGTCGAATTTGTTATGGAACTTATTGTTTAGTTTGATAAGTTGGGTTGTGTATAATTTTGGATCTTTTTCAACGATTTGTATGGTGATGCTCGCTTAAATTTCATAGAAATCTGCTCAGTTAAATTTTACAGAGTCAGTCATACTATTCTCCGACTACTCACTGTCTCAAGGTCGGTGTAACTTGATTCTAAACAGGGACAGAAAACGAATACAATGGGCAGAAACGAGATACAATGGTGTTTGTTTAAATTCTACAGCACCAGACTCACTAGTCCCACAATGCTCACTCACTCGAGCTCAGTGTAACCTGACCCCAGTAGACAGAGACAGGAAATGAATACAATGGGCAGAAACGGGACGACACAGTCGGTCGAGCATCGAGGGTCGAGGCGCGGACTTCAAAGCGACGTGCGTCAAATGTAAATATGCAATTGAGAAAATTTCAGTTGCAATCATTTTAACCTTATCTTCTCAATCATAGCACTAATGGAATGTCGAGATTCTGCTGATTAAAATGAGTCCAAACACGACATAAATCGCACTAGTTTTACGGTTTCATGAAAACGGGGCTTTAATATCGTTAATTATTTTCAATTGGTAAAACTAGTCCGATAGCCATCGTGTTTGGACTCGTTTTAATCAGCATAATCTCAGGAATCCACTGGCGCTGCATTTGAGAAGCTAACGTTAAAATTACTGCAACTGAAATTTTCTTTATTGTTTATGTTTGACACCTGCGTCGTGTCAATTCTTGACTTCATTCTGTCCCTGTCTATCAGTATCAAGTTACACTGAGCTCGAGATATTGAATAGTAAGAGAATAGTAGGGCTGTGGAATTAAACCGAGCAGATTACTGTAAAATTTAAACGAGTACCTCTCTATTACAATCTACATAACACACAAGCATGCAATCAAGAAAATTTCAATTGCACTAATATTACACCTTACAAAGGTAACCTGAGCATACATATTTCCCATAAAACAGTTCTAACGAAGGTCCATTATTATTTATCATGAACTATTTAATTCCTAACGTCAGATATTATCCATGAAAATAATCTGATTTTACCATCGCACTGGAGATGGACGAAGACTGATACAAGGGCATATACATGGTAAGCAGTTTGAAAATTTAAATAACGACCCTTTGCCGAATGGTTTCAGGGAGCAACTTTCACCCCCATCATTCCACGGGGAATTACATGGCTCCCTATCCCGCCTTTAACAGCGAATGGAAGTCTGATTTTCTTCATCCCTTAAGATCCTATGGGCAATGTTTTATTTAAGATCGCGTATTATTGTAATGCTATTGTATTTTATTATTGTAATCCTATTATATTTTATTATTGTAACATTATTGTATTTTATTACTATAATGTTATTGTATTTTATTATTGTAATATTATTGTATTTCATCATCACAATATTACCATATTTTGTTAATCTATTTTATTATCCTAATATCATTGTATTTTAATATTGTAATATCATTGTACTTTATTATTACAATATTATTCTCTTGTATTGTTCTAACATTATCTATCATTGTCACATCATTTTCCATGCAAAATAACTTTTCGATTCCAAAGGGACCCATTCAATAATTCACTCACCCTAAATTCGAACTTTCACAATTATCCACTTTTTCAATGGTACAAATTATCAAGTCCATCGACTCAACATCTCCACGTAATCTTCTCTAATTTATCTCTCCCTTTTCCCCAGGCGGATCCTCGCGACACAAGGAACAAATATCACGATTTAAATTCGAGTACATTCGACACCAGCCTTAAGGGGTGGGGAAGGAAACCGATACGGTGGCAAGTGGATGTAAATTACCTGAAAATTTAAATAAACATCCCCCTTGAATTGCCCTGGAGAACAAAGTGCATTCCTTTGAGCCTTCTTCCTTTATCCCGTCACTTCCATTGATTCTTCCCACTCCGTTAGAATTGCTTTCATTTTCTACTACCCTCGAACTTCGATGAAACGCCGTTACACCGTTTTCTTATAGAAAATAACGGATACGTGGTACTTTCACTGTTCTCACGTGGAGGAAAAAATTTAATTCGAAGTTCCTTCTACCAAGGGACTTCCAAAAATTCTCTATCTCGAAGAATCGTAAAATGTTTTCTTTGAAAGTGAAATATTCTTCCAACTTTTGAAAATTGATTGACATTAAAAAAATAATGCTTGTTTTCTATGGTAATTTAATGTATTGTATTCTGTTAAAGAAAGTAAGCATTCTACTAGAGAATGTCTTTCAACATGTAGAATTATTTAGTTCTGAAAAAATATGTATGATCAAATGTTAAAATATTTTTACTGAAAAACTGCAGGGAGCAAATGTTTGATTTTATCTTGTAAATTGCAGTACCGATGGACTGTTGAGATTCTCCTGATTAAAATGAGCCCAAACACGACGTAAATCGGACTACTTTTACCGCTTTCGTGAAAACAAGCCTTTAATTTCGGAAATTACATCAAAATCGTCAAACTAGACCGATTGTCATCGTGTTTGGACTCATTTTAACCGCAACGATCTCAGGAATTCACTAGCACTGCGTCTGACAAGGTAACGTTAAAGTAACTGCACGCAAATCGAACTACTTTCACCGACTTAATGTAATTAACGAAATTAAAGGTTCGTTTCCACCGAATCGGTGAAACTAGTCCGATTCCTATCGTGTTTGGGCTCACTTTAATCAGCGTAATCTCAGAAACCCATTGGCATCACATTCGTGAATATTCCAGATACTTTTATGTATTACTAAAACCTCTGCCAAAAAATGAAAAGATTCATAACCTGTAGTAGATAGTCCTACTTCTCCTTCATTTTTTTCTACTATTTCTAATATTGCTAGTAACAGTGTGAACACCTTGTATATTTAACAAAAAAAAAGTTTTTAATGTTTTTATTGCGTGAGAAAAGCTTCAAGAACTATCCGGAACTTTTGAACGACGCTGTATCTCTAATTGACATTGCGGAGATATGTTCCCTATATGTTTGTCAAAGGGGACAGGAACACAGGAATATCTGTAAAACAAGATGAGAAAATGTGGATACGTCGAAACGTCGTCTGAACCGATATAAATTGGATAAAGTCCCCCTCGCGGATTCCCTTTCAGATTTCCTTCTCCGTGGACTTCTGTCTCCTTCGTATAACTTATACACGATGGTAGTTTTATTTTCTACGGGCCGCGTGTACACCCACGACTTTTCATCGTAAATCAGTTCTGATCTTGTACCCACGGCGGAGCAAACATAACTTGCAGCAAGATGTTTATGCGGCGGAAATAGAAATGGCAACTTTTCGGTAGGCACCACTGTGTTTCACCAGTGTGTTTAGGAACGTTCGTTGAAGTACAACGTTGGTAGGAAATGTGGAGGAATGTTTTTATTAATTTTAAATAGTAATTGAAAGTAAATGCATGGCATAGAAGATTTGTGGGATAAATTTCAATAAAATGGCATTTTTATGGTAAAATACTTCTTTATTAATTCTAGAGTGCCATTTCCAGTGGCAATGAAATTGATTTATTATTTAAAAAGATTTGTGGGATAAATTTCAATGAAATGGCATTTTTATGGGAAATCTATTAAAATGTTTCTGAAGTTCTTTAATTCAGAAAATATTAATAGGCATCGTTGTTTGGAAATTGTGAGAATTATGTTAACATCTTTATTAATTCTAGAGCGCCATTTCTAGTGGCAATGAGTTTGAATTATTATTTAAAATGATTTATAAAAGAAATTTCAATAAAATGGCATTTTTATGGTAAATATATTAAAATGTTTCTATCATTTCTTTAATTTAGAAAATATTAATAGGAACCGTTGTTTAAAAATTGAGTTAATTTTGTTGACAGCCCTTTATTATTTCTAAGGTACCATTTCGAGTGGTAATGAATCTAAATAATAATTCAAGTTCATTGCCACTAGAAATCTGTTAACTTGACTTACTATTTAAATAAAGAATATTAAATATTATTAAAATCTGTTAATTTTAATTGACACTAAAAATGGTACCCTAGAAGTAATGAGGGCCTCTCACCACAAATGCAAACTTAATTTCATTTCATAGTTCTCAACCTGACAAGAATTCTATGCAAAATCCCTCCAAACAATTTGCTGATTTTTCCACTAACTCCTTTAATGACTATTTGAAAACCTCAATGATTCATCAATTTATTCAGTGCGTTACAGTTGCCTTTCAACACAGCACACAGAAACGAATAGTTTATAAATAAACATTTCGCGAAAACTACATTTAAAATCGATGGTGCTCGAATTGCTACACCACATTTATACGCTGACAATTAAAGTAGCTTAATGGGATCGCTCACTAATAAACGTTGATACCTGAAAACGTTTCCTTTTCAATACAATCGCTTTGAACGCGATACGATTGCACTTAAAAGCAATTAAGCTAATTACAACATTTTCCACGGCGGCAGAAGCGAAAGGCAAATCGATCAAAGCTCGGCGAAAGAGGGAAAAAACACACGGAGGCGAATTATTACGCGATTAAATGGATTTAAAGCCTCTCCTCCTCCTCTTCCCTCTTTCGTTCCCTTTCGCATTCGCGGATCTGTATCGTCGCACCGTCTAGAACACTAGGTACCGTGGGTCACTGCTGCAAGATGAATATATCCTTCATAGGACTCTGTGTACTAAAAAATGATTTGCTCATTAATTTCTATCGATTTAAACGTTTTCTAAGGGATCAACTAATTTTCTTCATTTCAGGATGGAAATTGCTGAATGAAATGAAGTTTTGAAATATGTATGTGTTATGGAAATATACAGAATATAGAAATAGATATATAGAAATATAACAATACAGAAATAGAAATATATACAATAAAGAAATAAGAATATTGCAATATAGCACTATAGAAATATAGCAATATAGCAATATAGGAATTAACACAATATAGAAATAGAAATATATCAATATATCAATATATCAATATATCAATATATCAATATATCAATATATCAATATATCAATATATCAATATAACAATGTATCAATATACCAATATATCAATATATCAATATATCAATGTATCAATATATCAATGTATCAATATATCAATATATCAATATATCAGTATATCAATATATCAATGTAGCAATATACCAATATAGGAATATAGAAATATAGCAATCTAGAAATATAGAAATATAGAAATATAGCAATCTAGAAATATAGAAATATAGCAATCTAGAAATATAGAAATATAGAAATATAGAAATATAGGAATATAGAGATATAGAGATATAGAGATATAGAGATATAGAGATATAGAGATATAGAGATATAGAGATATAGAGATATAGAGATATAGAGATATAGAGATATAGAGATATAGAGATATAGAGATATAGAGATATAGAGATATAGAGATATAGAGATATAGAGATATAGAGATATAGAGATATAGAGATATAGAGATATAGAGATATAGAGATATAGAGATATAGAGATATAGAGATATAGAGATATAGAGATATAGAGATATAGAGATATAGAGATATAGAGATATAGAGATATAGAGATATAGAGATATAGAGATATAGAGATATAGAGATATAGAGATATAGAGATATAGAGATATAGAGATATAGAGATATAGAGATATAGAGATATAGAGATATAGAGATATAGAGATATAGAGATATAGAGATATAGAGATATAGAGATATAGAGATATAGAGATATAGAGATATAGAGATATAGAGATATAGAGATATAGAGATATAGAGATATAGAGATATAGAGATATAGAGATATAGAGATATAGAGATATAGAGATATAGAGATATAGAGATATAGAGATATAGAGATATAGAGATATAGAGATATAGAGATATAGAGATATAGAGATATAGAGATATAGAGATATAGAGATATAGAGATATAGAGATATAGAGATATAGAGATATAGAGATATAGAGATATAGAGATATAGAGATATAGAGATATAGAGATATAGAGATATAGAGATATAGAGATATAGAGATATAGAGATATAGAGATATAGAGATATAGAGATATAGAGATATAGAGATATAGAGATATAGAGATATAGAAATATAGAAATATAGAAATATAGAAATACAGAAACATAGAAATACAGAAATGTAAAAATATAGCAATATAGAAATGTAGAAGTATAGAGGTAAAAAATATAGAAATATAGCATTATAGCAATATGTCAATATAGCAATATAAAAATATATAAATATAGCAATATAGCAATATAGAAATATAGAAACAGAAATATAATTATATTTCTATTAAACTTATATTTCTATTTCTATAGCTATATTTACATTCCTATTATATTTTATATTTCAATATTTCGAATTAAGACAGGATTATAAATACAATATTAATTCCAGTTTTTTATGTCGCAGCGATAAAGCACATTTGGCAAATCAAGGCCAATACACTCCGCCTCGTTTAAAGCACGATCCTGTTCGTACCGATATTGGGATATCTATGATCCAATTTTCATTTCGAGTACCTCCATTATTTGTCGTAATCCAGTGTTCCCATCGTTAAACTAGATCAGAGCTAAACAAC
The DNA here is from genome assembly GCF_051020985.1 of Nomia melanderi. Taxonomy (NCBI): domain Eukaryota; kingdom Metazoa; phylum Arthropoda; class Insecta; order Hymenoptera; family Halictidae; genus Nomia; species Nomia melanderi. The sequence goes on along the minus strand of NC_134999.1, from coordinate 23,416,280 downwards.
TCGCCGGCCCGACAATCCCAGCCCGGCTCGATAATGTTTCAGAAGAGTAATTTCAAACGAGAGCGTTGAAGCAGCTTTTCAAAAGCTTTTTGTCACTTAAGTCCTTGTAAATTCGAGTGACCGCATCATTCGACAGGGTTGATTTATATGCTGGGACGTTTCAAATTCCACTCGTTTCGAATTTTTACCTCGTACTGAGGCTCTACCATAATAACACTTCAGTGATTAGCTGATTAACATAATAATTATTATGTTGTGTTTTATTAGGTTATGTTTCATTATGTTATGTTTTAATTCTATATTGTAATTAAATTTTTATATACAATAAATACCGTAATTTGTTAAAGCTTAAATTGTTTAGTATAGCCTAATAATTATGGAACATCGAAATAAAATAGTTGTCACTTAATTTATACAAGATATTTTTATATGTTAATTGTAAAAACTATCATTAATATTTCATCAAATACTAAAGAATATTTGTTAAGAAAAATATTCTCGAGTGCAAATATATGTTGTCATTTTGAAATTACAATGACTTTAACATACTTAATGACTAACATAATTCATTTCACTTATTACTCTGCTATGCAAAATAAAATAAGTCAAGATGCTAATATATTGCTATATAGTTTTATTTAACTCTTTATCAGCTTGATTTTGAAATTATTTTTCAACATCATTCCACTCGTCACTCTGTTATGCAAAATGAAATAAATCAAGATGCCAATATATTGTTACATAATTTTATTTAACTCTTTATAAACTTAATTTTCAAATTATATAACAATATATTATCATCTTGATTTATTTAATTTCACATTTAATAATTTCACATAACATAGTGGCAACAAATTACATAACAATATATTATCATCATGATTTATTTAATTTCACATAACATAGTGGCAGCTGTAATTAAAGTAATTAAGTTCACTTCAAACGCAATCTCATAAAAATTTAAACAACATAAAACATTAGAAGTGTGTATAGGTTTTTTTTATTATTTTTTAGTTTGTTTAAATTTTTACGAGATTGAGTTCGAAGTGAACTTAATTACTTTAACTGTAGTTGCCACAATGTTATGTGAAATTAAATAAATCAAGATGATAATATATTATTATATAATTTCGAAGTCAAGTTGGTAAAAATTAAATAAAATTATATATCACACAAAGCCAGCATCCAACAGGAGTCAAACGTGCAAACAAATTGAAAAGCACTGGTGTCTAACCTACAAATTCACTCAATGGTCCGCGTATCAAATCTCCGAAATCATCGACGAAATCTTGCTGGGCCGTTAAACGACCGTGTGGATTGTCGCTGAAGCTCTCCGATTTTCCGGGATATCCCGGCGAGAGTGTCCCGGCACGTAATACAGGCTCGTGAATTACTTTGGATTTCAGGCGAGGCTTTCCGGCCTTCGCGCCCTCTCCCCCCTCCCCCGAGACCGGCCGACGAGGGGCGCTGTCTTCGAATAGCGCAAAGGATACCCGACACCTTCTTAAAATGCAAAACATTTCGCCTGGCCGGGTAGGTTAGGGTCGCTGGCACGGATGCCTGGGATCCTTATTGCAAAAACGAGACTCGGTAACTTTTGCTCTTCGGACATCTTGGATAGGTTAGAATGACTGCCAGGGTCATGAATGACCCGAGCTTCCAGATTAGTTGAAAGTAATTATAATAATATATGGTGTTCAATAGCGTAGGTAAATAGACAATAACGTAACACAGTGATCATAATACCAAAGTATTGAGTATTATTTTATTTATTATTGTTATTAGTGTTTATTGGTGTTTAAGCAATTGGTGAATGGATTTCTGAGATCGCGCTGATTAAAATGAGCCCAAACATGACGGGAATCGGAGTAGTTGATCTAATTTTCGAAATTACAGGCTCGTTTCCATGAAATTTATTTATTTTCCGACTTATGTCGTGTTTGGGCTCGTTTTAATCAGGAGAACCTCAACAATCTGTCGGTACCATGATCGTTGAGGTTAAAATTGTTGCAATAGAATAAATAATATTTCCTTTCAGTTATTCAAGGATTCACTCGTTCCATTTTTTAGGTTAGAAAGCCTTTCTTATAACTTCTGAGTACATATGCGTTACATTCAATGAAATGTAATTGAAAATATTAATTTTCAGGGAGAAACGACGAAATTGGAACCAACTTTGTTTATATTTATCTATTCGCATCATCGTTTTATGCATTGCCTTATTTTATTGTGTCGCACGGAAAAATATTTAACGTTTATCTAATTCATGATACATTTTTAGGAGGTGCCATTGTCCAGTTTACCATAACGCGGTGAAACTTTCAGAAAAAAGGGACGTCGAACGGCAGAGAAGAAAAGAATTATTGCTCACAACGATAATCGTAATAATAATCAGCTATTCACAAGCTAAGGGGAACATTTCGAACGACATAAACCGTGGCATTTCCCGCTAAGTCGTTATACAACGAAATTAACCCCTAAACCGACCCCCATAAAATTTGCGGTCGGTGTAATTCATACTTGTGCAATCCGACAGCCTCGTAAATTCCCCTGTAGATTTTATGAAAATACCAAAGATTTGTAAGCAGATATACAGTGCGTTATGATCGCCAGGCGCTTGATAGTCACGTAAAACGAGCATAAAATTGATAGGAAACCATTGGAAACGATTAAACTTCTTTGTTCAGAGATTAACAATCACTGGAATAAATTAACTACTTCAATGTACTACGTGTTTCAGTCAAACTGAGAAAAATCGATCCATCAACAATTTTAATGGAATAAATAGTATTCTTTTTAGTTACTCAAGCATTCACTTGTTTTTTAGGTTAGAAAGCCATTTTTGTAGCCCCTGAATATGCTGTTCAATCATTTCAAAAGAAAAAATATTAATTTTCTGAATTTTTGATTTTTGGACCTAACCTATCTGTTAAGTCCATTTTTTAAATTTTCTGCTTTTTCTAAATTTTAATTGAATAAATAGATTAGAAACCTATTTTTGTAGCTCATGAATATTCTGTTTAATTATTTCAGAAGCCAAAACATTAATTTCCTCAATTTTTTTTGTACCTAACCTCGCCGATTCATCAATCGCACAAAGACGTCAAGTCTCGTGAGTCGTAAAACAAAGATTCTACAGATTCCGTGTACAAAAGATCGTTCAATCGCTTCGCGTATCCAAGGGGAAGGTTCTCTTCGACGCGCTCCAACGTACCCTTCAGGAAAGTGATTCACCTACGGCAGGCTATGGTTTAAATATTAGCCGGAGCTACTGCGAAGTGTAAACGACGTTGAGTTAGATTTTCGAGAACAATGTGTGGGGAACAAGCCGGAAGGTGGATGGAAGCTAATTCAGCTGGAAGTTAAACAGCATCAAAAGTACACCGACGGGTGGATGGGTTAGTTTGGGTAAGGTTAGGTTATGAGTTCGTCTGGGTCGACTGAAATACACCGTCTATATCTTTTCCGACTTCCAAAATTCTTGTATTCTTACGGAGAGGAGAGTTTCTTCACTGTCTGACAGTGAAGTGAGGAATTTCACGACGGTCTAACCGTTTTTATTTCTTTTCAAGTGCCCGTAATCTATTATATCATACTCCTACTCGTTAACTTTTAAATGTTTTGTCGTGCCTGAAAATAGAGATCAGCTTTGTTTCTTAATTGTGGTACCGTTGGAATGTTGAGATTCTTCTCGTTAAAACGAGCACAAACACGACATAAATCAGTCTACTTTTACATTTTATGGAAACGAGCCTTTAATTCCGAAAATTACATTAAATTCGTCAAACTACTCCGATTCCTATCGTGTTTGTACTCATTTTAATCGAGGCAATCTCAGCCATCTACTGACACTACAGTTGAGAAGGTAACATTAAAATTCCTGCAACAGAAATTTCCTTCATTGCACTTAACGTTACCTTCTCAACCATAGCACTAATGGAATGTTGAGATTTTTCTGATTAAAATGAGTCCAAACACGACATAAATCGGTCTACTTTTACATTTCATGGAAACAAGCCTTTAGTTTCGTCAATAACATTAAATCTGTAAATCTAGTCTAATTCCCATCGTGTTTGGGCTCGCTTTAACCAGTGCAATCTCAGCAATCCACCTACACTACATTTGACAAGCTAATGTTAAAATTCCAACAACTAAAATTTCTTAATTATCACGCTTCCACTCTATACCAATCCTCTACCTTATCAAGCCGTGCCCCAGTCAATCCTATAAGCAAACACCTTCCTCTTTTTTTGCTCGTTTAAATTCTACTGCGCGACCCGAAGTTGTCAAATTTAAGCGAGCATTGCTATACAATCATTTGTCATCCAGTCTGTTGTACGCTCTGCAACTTTCGTTAACGCGATCGCTGTAAATAGGGAGAATGTATTGTACCGTATAGAAAGTATCAATGAAATTTTCGGCAATTAGGCTGTTCAATTTGAAATTCATTGGAATCCATGCGAGCAGCAGAGCGACAGGCAAACAGTTGAGAGCTGTCGGGGTCACCGGAGAGTTGCATGTTTCCAGGCCTCTTCGCGAGTCTGCGACGAACTTTCTGCGTACACATAGTTTCCCGCCTTAAGTGAATTTCCCCGGCGCGCGCAGGATTTCCCCTCCACTTCTGCTAACCCGGTTATAACTTCAATATTATCTGTTCCATACGCGTGCTGTGTTTACTTTCGGCACTGGCAAATAAAGGACGCTGTAAGGATACTATAGGGCTTTGAATTACTAGGGAATAAACATTCGGCTTATAAAAAGCTGTAGCGTTGATTCGTCGGATATAATTCGTTGGGTATTCGTTGGGATTTGGGTATATAGGTGTTTAGTTATTTAGTTATTTATTTACTTAGGTATATGGCTACTTATTTATTTAGTTATTTACCTATTTATCTATTTAGATATTTAGCTATTTAGCTATTTAGCTATTTAGCTATTTAGCTATTTAGCTATTTAGCAATTAACTATTTAGTTATTCAGCTATTTAGTTATTTATTTATTTAGCTATTTAGCTACTTATCTACTGACCTATTTTGTTATTTAGCTAGTTATTAATTAATTATTTGGCTATTTATTTGTTTAATTATTTATCTATTTAGCTATTCTGTTATTTAGATATTTACTGATCTATTTTGTTATTTAGCTATTTACTTATTTAGTTATTTGGCTATTTATTTGTTTAATTATTTATCTATTCAGCTATTTAGTTATTTAACTATTTATATATTTAGTTATTCAGCTACTTATTTATTTAAGTATTTGGCTATGTATTTATTTAGTTATTTATTTATTTATCTATTTATCTATTTAGATATTTATCTTTATCTATGTATCTATGTAGCTATGTACCTATGTATCTATCTATCTATTTATTTATCTATTTATCTATTTATCTATTTATCTATTCATATATTGAGCTAATGAGCTATCGAGCTATTGAGCTATTGCGAAATGGATCTATTCAGATATTTAGCTATTCATCTATTTATCTATTTAGCTATTCATCTACGTTATTAACGGAACGAAGGCGGGAACAATGCAGGGCTCCCTCGAAATCTCGATTGGTCGACTCGTCCTGTTTCCGGATTCATGGCTCCGGTTCTGATTTGTTGATAGAGGAACCGAGCGTGACCTGGAAATTGTAATTCATAGATTTCCGGAAAAATGGCCATTCCGAGGATCCAAGGACCGTGGGCTAGTATCGCGTATGGCGAATCGCAGGTATTTCCCCGATCAGATTGCCTCCCGTAGACAGAAACGACCGCCATTACATTTAACGAGATGGACGCTGGGACAAGATAAGCAAACAGCTGTTTGGCAACCGCGATAAGAGCATTACTGTTGACCTTGCCCTTCCTTAATACCTTCGCCGACCACGAATGGTCCAACCTCGAAAGAACCGCAATGACCCCATTCTCCGTTCCATGGAAACCCCGTTCGGCTTTCACGCGTTTCTCGCCTCGCGAAGACGAACAGACTCCTGTCACGAGCAATTATCAAGCTGAGTGCTGTTCTCCGATTGTTCGCCGCTGCCGCTGAGGAACTGATTCTTAACCAATTAAAGAATGTTACTGGTAATCCGAATTTTTCTTGTTTTCACCGTCGTCGTTATTATTATTAATGTTATTGTTAATGTTACTATTGTAATTTTTATTGTCATTATTGCTACTGTTGTTGATATTGTATCGATACTGATACTTATAACAATACGAACGTAGCTATTGATTATATAGTAATAATAACAATTGTAATTATAATAGTAATGTTAGTGATAATACTATATATAGTAGTAATAATAACAGCAATAATAACAATAGTAATTATAATAATAATATTAATGATAGTACTATATACAGTAATGATACAATAGTAATAATAACAGCAATAATTATAATAGTAATTATAATGGTAATATTAATGATAACACTATATACAGTAATGATACAATAGTGATAACAATAGGAATAATAACAATAATAATTATAATACTACGAACAATTGTAATACTACTCTTATTAAAAATCCAGAAACGACCCAAACATTGTAAGCGAAAGTAAATAGTAATAACAATAGCAATAATAACAATAATAATTAACATACCATTAATGATACTACTATTCTTAATACAAATCCAGGAAAGACCCAAACATTCTAAGCGATAGTGGTCCCACAGCTCGGTCCCAATTTCTACCGACTAGCCTGCCATCTATCCACATTTGCACCACGCACAGCAATCCCTAGTCTCGAGGAACTGGCACAATCCTCGGAGCATGCCGAATCGGTCGGGGCGCAGCAATCAACGATAGGATTCAGGGGTGCATAGGGTCAACTACATTAACGGCCGGCAGCCGCCCTCCCCGCGAGGGAGCGCGCGGAAAGCGCTATCAGCCGAAACACATTTTCCACGTGCGACTGCCCCGCCATTTTTCACGGTTCGTTTCCCGCGAAATCGATTTATCACCGCGCACGAGAGACCGGCCCCGCGCCGTCGGTTTCGAACGCCCGTTAGTCTCACTCCTTTTCCGCTTTATTGGCCGCCATTCAACCTCGAGTCCGCGGCCCGACGAATTACCAGGCTCGTCGCGTGATTTCGAGCATCGCGTTGCTCCGGTTAACCCTTGCCTCGGCGAGATTCTCGTTAACGTATCCGTCGGACGGTTAAGGTTAGAGGAGGACGAAAGCGGTTATGTTTGCTCGTTTGAGTCGGTAGTGTGCGTGGAAGATGTTCTGTGGGCCGTACGTTGCACGGAACTTGGCACTTTCGTCTGATTCGTGGAATTCGATGGCTGATTGGCTGAGGCGCTAGCGTGATGTATAGTGGGGAGAACGACACGCCCAGTGGTCACTTGATTCGTTAGATACAGAAGTGTAAAATTGAATATTTAATACTGAGCTTTGTATAATAAGTCAGTATGTGAAATATTGAAACAAAGGGAACTTTGATTCTCGTTGAGTTGCTTTAAAAATGTCGCCAGCTTCGTGTTGGGTAATGTTGGATATTTCTAGTGAAATATTGTTAGCGAAGTTAGTGTTAGTTATTGATCTGAAGAATTTTTATTAACCGATTTTCAAACATGGCAGGCAGAACCACGACGCTTTTTCGTGGATACAGTTCGTTGCAGGGAACATGGCAGTCTCGTCTGAGTGGTTAGAGTCAAGGACGCACGCCTGATTGGCTGAGGCGCTGGCGCACGCCAATCGCGTCGCACCGCGGAAAGTGGGGAGAGCGACTGACTCCGCCCCTTTGATGTCGCCAGGTTCTCTGCAACGTCGCACAATGGTCGTTTTCTGGGTAAAACTTGGAAAGTATGAGTGGTACGAATAAATGCTTCAGACGAAAGTTGTAAGGTATGGAGGTAGACGTATGGTAGTTATGTTTTTGTTACGTTATGTGGGTATTATGGAGTTTTTCTCAGTGGCAATGTTATGTAAATAGAGAAACGGAATTTATTAACACTAAATTTTTTATTTTTCAAATGAAACTTATTGGTAGCCTTCAATTTCTGTTATCTGGATGATAGTGTTATTATTTTACAATTGTTATTATTATTGTTATTATTATTCTCTTTATTATTATAGTCAATTATTATTATTATTGTTACCATTATTCACTATATTATTATAGTAAATTATTATTATTATTGTTACCATAATTTACTATATTATTACAGTCAATTATTATTAACTATATTATTACAGTCAATTGTTCTTATTATTGTTACCATTATTCACTATATTATTATGATTTTACCATCACTCGAATATAATTAAAAAAATATTCCATAACAATGAAATGTTTTTCACTCTCCCATAGGATAGAAACGGATTAATCGTGTTCGCGTAAATAAATTGAAGCGAAATATTCTTTACGTTGATGGAAGAACACTGTGCTGCTGTGGGTGTGCGTTTCTTTCAGTAAAAAAACGCCCGGCGAATGTTATACGATAATTAAACTTTAATGATATGTTTCCTCCAGTGTTTTTGAGAGCACAACGAAACTCTGGATTGGGCAAAGGCTTGGCAGCAACTCTCAAACAACTTATTCTTCGGTAGCTGTCGCTCCCTGCCTCCGAAAGCAGAACTTGCAGAGTTCTGTTTTGAAGTGAACACGTGTCATAAGTATTCTGTTCGGTTTTAACACTGAAACTAACGAACAGTTGGAATTGAATTCTTTGCAGAAACGGCTTTATAATTTAAATTGTTGCAAAGTAAAGATTCTGACATGGTGTGGTCTAGTTATTATTATTATTTTATTATTAAGTATTAGTTATTATTATTGTAAATGTCCTACTAACGTCTTTGTCTACATTCTGTTACTTTTAATAACAATGTAATTTTATATAACAATAATGAATAGTTAACACCAGCAGCAACAACAACAATTTATTATTACTATTATTATTATTATTATTATTATTATCATTATCTTTATCATTATAATTAGCATCATCATCATCATCATCATCATCATCATCATCATCATCATCATCATCATCATAATCATTATTATTATTATTACCATTGTAATTATCATCATCATCATTATTATTATTATTTTACTATTACTATTAATACACTACGGAAAAAAGATTTTCATAATTATGAAAGTATATTGTTGCTAATGTTTTCAAAATTAAATTTTATATCGAGCACTATTTCATTTTCACAAGGAATATTTAAAGGAACAGTTCTGCTTAAAGCTGAGTCAATAAATGTCTCTAGAGTTTCGCATACAATATTTTTATTTAACTATTCTTTTTACATTTATTCCTCATAAAATTGAAATAGTGCTCATTATAACTTTGAATCGATACATTGCAGTGATCGTACCGAAGTATCGTATACATCTTCAACTGTCGATGGATTCCAGAAAATATCTAGGCAATTTGACCTGCTCACCCGCTTGACCTTCGACATCACTGAGAAAGTTATTGCGTGGAATCGATGTCAAACTCATAGAACTACTAATGTGCAAAGTTTGAAAGAAAATTGCTCTCGGGTTATTTCATCGTTTATTATGATTAAGCTCCTGGAGCTATGTATTGACCTGGAAAATAAGAGGAAATTGTATAGTCAGGGCACCATGGATCTATGAGAATAAGAGAAAATTAATGAAGCACATAATTTGAAGAAGTGGCAAGACAGTAACGAAAGATCTAGAGGGAAAATGTGGATATTCCAATGTTTAAATTATTTAACCTTTCAATAAACAAATTTCCTTGGTGAGCAACATTATATGTGAAGTTCAAGTCAAATGTTATCCATGTTTTTATTTGATTATTAATATAAAATTTTTACTAATCTATTCTTACTAACAAAAGCTTTTCATTGAACTTTCTTAGTGCATTGAAAGTCAAGATTATAATTTATTTCTTTTATAAAAATGGGTGCATTCTAGAAATTTTTATAGAGGGATTTCGAAAAGTTAATTTAACTGCTCAGTAATTTTAGTTTTAATGGATAGTTCTGTGGAAATATTGAGTTTCAGTAATTTATTTAACGTATTAAGCTTTATTAATTTATTATAACTCAGGGTTGCAATTTACTGCTTGTTAAATAGTTAACAAATAATAGTTAAAGCTAAAAACGTAATAAAACATAAGAACCACAAAAAGAAGACACCAAGAATGGCTCACATTAACCCTTTTAATTAAATATCAATAGCTCAGCTTGTTAAATAGTTAAAAAATAATAATTAAAAATTAAAAACGTAGTAAAAATTAATAACCACAAGAAGAAGACATCAAGAATGGCTCACTTTATCCCCTGTTAAATAGTAAAAAATAATACTTAATAAATAAAAGGTGGCAAAACATAACAACTTCCTAAAGAAACCATCAGTCTCACTTCAACCTCTTTACCTAAGCATAAATATCCCATCTCGTCAAACACTCAAGAATAATACTTAAAAAATTCCAACCCCAAAACGAATCCATCAAGAACATCTCACTTTAATCCTCTCCCTAAGCACAAATACCCTAGCTCGTCAAACACAGAAAATAATAGTTGAAAAATTACAACTTCCTAAAGAAGCCATCAGTCTCACTTCAACCCCTTTACCTAAAATACCCCATCCCCTCAAACACAAAAAATAATACTCAAAAAATTCCCACCCCAACCGAATCCACCAAGAAATCCCCTTCAACCGTTTCCCTCGGCACAACATCCTAGTTCCTCAAACATTAAAAAAATAATACTTAAAAAATAACAACCACAAGAAGAAACCACCAGTCTCACTTTTCCTTAAAAAAATTCCCACCCCAAAAAGAGTACACCAAGAAATCCCCTTCAACCCTTTCCCTACTTCCACCCTGCACTAAGCACTACTCCACCTAGAAACATTCCCCAAGGTCCTCCTTCCCTAAACCCCATTCCATTAGGTAGGTCCGACAAATTCAATAATAAAAATCAAATTCTGAATACGGCAGGCGTCTCGAATTGCGAGCGCGATGATCCCTCGTCGCCCCGGGGCACGTCGGGGTGATTTCTGTACCCGGGAATTCGTCAACGGTCGACGTAAGACCCGAGCTTAGCCGACTCCTCGAGCCCTCCGAGGGCTGGCAGTTCGATTCACGGTAATTCGACTGGCATTCGGCGGCGACGCTGTTCTCTCGGATGTCAAACGGTCCCTGAATGGAGGAAGAGGCGCGCGCGTTAACCGAACGCGCCGAGGAGGAGCGAACCCTCGCGAGGAACGGGGCTCTCCGGTTCGGTATGTCTTCTGCGAACCGGAAATCGACAAAGACCTCGCATACCTCACGGTCACTTGGTCACGTTATCCGCTCTGCTTAACAGCATAACCGTATTAATTACAGACGTCGGGATTACTTCGTCGGCGACGATCCTGCCCTTGTCATTCGAGATTGGGAGATGTGGGGCGTTTTTGATTTGGGGGGTGTGATTGGTTTAGGGTTTTGCGTGGTTTTGGGTGGTTTTGTGTGGTTTTGTATGGTTTTGTGTAGTTCTATATAGTTATAGGATATAGTTGGATTTTTATAGTGTATTGTTTTACATGGTTTCATATGGTTTGTATGGATTTGTGTGGATTTGTATGCAGTTGCATGGATTTGTACGGTTTCATATGGTTTTATGTGATTTTATATGGTTTCATGTGGTTTTATGTGGTTCTATATAGTTATAGTATATGGTTGATTCTTTATAGTGTATAGTTTTATATGGTTTGTATGGTTTTGTATAGTTTTGTATGGTTTTGTATGGTTTTGTATGGTTTTATATGGTTTTATATGGTTTCATATGGTTTGTATGGTTTGATATGGTTTTGTGTGGCTTTATATGGTTTTATATGGTTTTATATGCTTTTATATGGTTCTGTATAGTTATAGTATATAGTTGGTTCTTTACAGTATATAATTTTATATAGTATTATATAATTTCACATGGATCTATATAATTTTATATAATTTCACATGGTTCTATATAATTTTGCATAATTTCTACAATAGTCATCTATAGTCATTCTATATCATCTATTCCATAGGAAACAGTCTTTTCACAAATTACTTTTGTCCTTTTTAAGTTATAATCCAAAATTAGAAATTTGCTTTCTAATTTAAACCTCAAACTGCAACAGCAACGTAGAAAGTGAAAGCAGGAAGGAAATGTTATTTAAAGTTTCTCGGTAAACGCCTTATTGCAAAGTTATAAGCAAATATCGAACGCACCCTGAAATATGTGCATAGAAATGGATTCTGCGTTAAAGAATACGAAGGGTGAAACGTGTTTTCGTTATCCTCGCTTACCCAATCTTCCACGTATCGAAAATCTTTGCATTGTCATATTGTTAATATCGTGAAAAATATTGACAAATTGACACTACTTTTACCAAAGGCGTCAACAATGAAAATGTAGTAAGTAACATAACCCAAAATATTTTATTTATAAACAAAGAGAACCTGGTAACAGTTGGTAAACGAGATTTAAAAATATTTAAATACAAAAAGAAATTATTTCTGTGAATGTTATTAGTTTAATGGAAAATTTGAAACAGTCAAGTTAACACTATTTCTATCGAGGATATCAGACGACATCTTTTGAAATTCTCGACTGAATTTCCTCGACTGAATTTTGAACATTTCCTATAGTTAATTTAATAAATATTATTGTAAACATCGAAAAGTCAATTTATACACGACTAAATTTAGAAAATAATTTTAAGTGAAAAATTAGAAAGATGTCTCTTTACTTCGGTGGAGATATTGTTAAATATTATCTGTGCGTTGATTATAGCAAAAATAAATACGATGGATTTTCCTGCACTAAAAGGCAGAATCCATTCTCATTCATATATTCCACACTGCGTTCAATATTTGCCTATAACTTTCCAATAAAACGTTTATAGCAGACATAACCTCATTCTCATATTTTCACTTACAGATGGCGCTCTTGTAGTTTTTTTCCCAGGCGATCGAGACCACCCTGCACCTCTAAATAATATGTTCAGCCTGTCAAATATAAAAGATAAACATGTGCATTCAATCTGGTGTTATGGTGGCAGTGAAATTTTAAATTTTCAGTGTTTTTTGGAAATATTGAAATATGTTAAGTTGTGAATAATATTGTTGACATTTTGTTGGATAATAAGGAATGTATGTAATGAAGAATATTGTTGATTGCAGGGGGTTGAAATATATTGAATAATAATACGATATTGTATTTCTTATTTTATATATTAAATAACAATAGGATATTGAATTCTTCCACATATAGTGCTATAACTTATTGATATATATTAGCGATGTAACAACAAAAGCAACCAACACTCCCCAATTTGTTTAAAATATATTAAACAACAACAAGATATCAAACAATAACAATATATTAAACAACATTAAACAACAACAAGATATTGTACTTCTTAGTGATGTAACATCGAAAACAACCAACACTCCCCAATTTGTTTAAAATATATTAAACAACAACAATGTATTAAACAATCACAATATATTAAACAACATTAAAAAACAACAAACAACTGAATTTCCTAACATGTAGTTCCACATATTACCGATGTACTAACGAAAGCAACCACCACTCCCCAATTTGTTTAAAAGCTATCGCGCCGCGTCGTGGCGGTTCAGCATCAGGTCGCGATCGAAAAATCCGCGTGGCGAGATTTACGGGGCCGCGGCCCCGAATCAAAACAATCTGTATCAGAATCTCGCGCATCGACGGAACACCCCGCGCGTATCCCGTCGAAACAGACGGCTCCGCCGCGATTTTCGCCGGGGCTCGCCCGGCGAAACTAAGTTACCGGCGCGATGAAACTTGACTGGTACAAACTATCTTCGTAACGACAGCTGGCAGTAACATCGTTCCGGCAACTTGCTTCCGGAACTACGTCCCTGCGCATCAATCATAGACAGAGAGAGAGAGAGAGAGAGAGAGAGAGAGAGAGAGAAAGAGAGAGAGAGAGAGAGAGAGAGAGAGAGCCGGCGGAATGATATGCGCCGGAGGCCATCAGCCTCTTCACGCTCAGCCGGGAAATGATAGACGAAGAAACGTTACTTATGCCGGTGTCACTGAGTGATCGATCCTGATAAGCTGCTCACGTCGGACAGTGGTCGATCTTCGGACAAAATGGAAAGAATTGTTTTGAAAGCGGAGAGCTTTTGGGTGATTTGATTTATTATAGGGTAATATTGTTGTATGGTGATTTATTAAGTGTATTGTTTGTAGTAATTGTTGTTGGAATATAAAATTTTTTATTTATTTAATATAATTATTTTATTGGGAGGATAATTGAATTTAATAAAGTTTTTAAGATTTTAATCAATGATGATTGTAAAATGGTGATGACAGTGTTATTGTTGTTGGTGGTAGGATTTTTTAAATTTAATGTTATGTAGTATCTTAGTGGGCATTCTGTATGCTTGTGATAAGTGTTGTTAGTATTGTTATTAGTAGCAGTAGTAGTATTTGTCTAGTATTGTTAGATACTAGTTCATTAAGTATTATTGGTATTGTTATTAGTAGTGGTGGTATTAGTATTTGGTTTAGTATTGTTAGAGTTCATTAAGTATTATTGGTATTGATATTAGTAGTAGTAGTAGTAGTATTTGATTTAGTATCCTTCGATACTAGTACATTAAGTATTATTGGTATTGCTATTAGTAGTAGTAGTATTTGATGTAGTATTGTTAGATACTAGTTCGTTAACTTCTCTGTATATTTGTAACAACTATTGTTTGTGTTAATAGTGTTATTAGTGTTATTAGTATTATTGGTATGGTTAGTATTGTTATTGTTACTACTATTATTACTATTATTATTAGTAGCAGTAGTATCACTACTGTTAATACTATTATTATTATTAGTAGTAGTAGTATTTAATTTAATACTGTTAGATACTAGCTCACTAATCACCCAGTATTTTTGTAATAACTATTATTAGTGTTACAAGTGTTATTAGTATTATTAGTATTATTAGTATTATTAGTATTATTACTGCTATTGTTATTACTACTACTGTTGTTGTTGTTGTTGTTGTTGTTGCGGCTGTTGTTGTTGTTATTGTTGTTGTTGTTGTTGTTTTTATTAGTATTAGTATTATTATCGGTACTTCCTCAATAAAATAAATAATTCCTTTGAAAAATTTATAAATATACCATGGATATAAAGAATATACCATACAATTATGATTATCACATACTCAAATGTTCGTTAGCGAAGTTCCACGAAAATTTTTAGAATTTTACAGATTTACATCGGAGTCTAACTGGAGTGTGCAATTATACCGTGAATGCCCGTGTGTTTTTAATCGCTTGCCAACTAATATTGCGATTATTTCGCTTTTAATTTCCGAGAATTCATAGTCGGTATCATGGAAACATTCAGTTTCGATTTGAATAAAATAAAATACAGTATAGTAAGAATTTTCGCGTTTCGACGCTTTGAAGTATTTAGTGGCTTTATAGATGAATTTAATGAATTTTGAAGTTTTCAAATGGAAGGGAAAGCGGCTTATCCTGTACACTGAACCGAAAAATATGTACCTTTCCTGGAACAGTATAAACGATTTTTTAAATTCAGCACGAATTTTTGTTCATTCAAGAGAGATAAATGTTGAACTCTGTTAAAGCCAGTTTTTGGAAATAATTGTGGTTATAATATAATAATGAATATATTAGTTTCACTTTCTTTTCAGCTTGAGATATTTCAGGATTCACATTTCACTTTCACGTTTATTTAAATGTGGTAAATAAAAATATTAAAATGTGATAAATAAGAATGTTGAGTTTACTATTAAAATTAAATAAAAATTTTAATCTATTAAAATTATAATTAAATTTTTGATGTAATAATTTAAATTAAATTCTTGGAGATTTTAAAATTTATTATGTACTTTTTATTTGAGAATAACCAAATGCAAATAGGAAATGTAGATTATTATATTCAAAAATTATTGTTTTCCTCCCTAAAAGAGAAATATTTGAAAAATATGAAAATCATTTAATTTTATAAATAATTACAGATTTATTTAGTAATATTTCAATTTTAAGTTAAACAAAGTGTTTATTTCCGTCTGCTAAGTCAGTATTTCCTTGTAATATAAATTTAATTTCATAAAAAGTTACAAAATTAATTATTTAGTAATATTTCAACTCTAAGTTAAACAAAGTGTTAAATAATAAAATTATTGTTTTCCTCCTTGAAAGAGATATATTCGAAAAATATGAAAATCATTTAATTTCATAAATAATTACTTAGTAATATTTAAACTTCCAGTGAAGTTGCCAAATCAGTATTTCCTCGTACTATATAACTCACATTCTTTAATTAACAATATCTACCACACGACATACTCCCACCTATTACCCAAAATTGGAACATTTAAAATTAAAACATTTGGAAATACCCAATTCGTTGCTATTTCACCAGACAGTACATCGTCCCTATTCAACTTAATATCACAAAGCTCGCAGATAAATTCCATCAATTTTATTAGAGAGTTTAGTATAAAACTTTGTCATACGTGGGTTTTGCAATCCGGATTACGTTTCAAACGGCATAGAAACGCAATTTCGCCTGGCAACGTGTATTTCTCTTACAACGGTATTCAGTTTGATTGAACAGGGTCCGGATTCAAAATTTCTGGGAAATAAAACAAAATATAATGGAACTTAATATCTGTGAAAACGTATCTCGTAATTTCCTCGAGCAACGACGCTCGAAGGAGCATTTTAATTAAAATTATTCCCCGATAGATATAATTAAATTCACAATTATACGTGAAAGAAGGCCGGCCCTTTTGAGACCAAATTTATTTACCAACACAGACGCTCGATAACTAGAAAGAGGTACTCGCAGTATCGTTACAGAAAATATATTTCAAGGCTTCTTACAGGGTACAGCTTTGGGGAGGTCTTAGGGGTTGAAGATCAAAGAAATCAATTTATCATATTTCCTTAAACTCCGTGCTATTGAGGATGCACCTTGAACGTGATTATGCATAATTCATAAAATTGCTGGAGTTACAGAAGTTCTAAGTGGGTATTTGATGTCATTGACTGGTGATAGAAGTCTGTGGGAAATAATTGACATTGGAGTTATTGAGTGTTTAGTACGTACTTTAATTAGTATATACATTGTACTATTAATATTGGGTATAAACAAAATGAATAATTATTTTCTTGGCATTGTTCAAGTGAAAATTTAAAAAATCAATTAAAATCAGTAAAAAATCATCAATGTTTGTATTATTTTAACACTAGGTTTGTTGATATTATTATAGTTGCAATTATTTTCTAAGGCATGGTTTCTACCAAAAGAAGTGCTCCCTTACCTAAAAAAAGCCAAGAATCCAGTAAACCCACGAATAACTAAAGAAAAAACAATTCATTCTATTAAAGCTCTCAAAAATCAGAAAACACCCAAAAACCAACTTAGTCACTGTGGCGTCTAAAATAACTATCCAAAATATTCATAAGCTATAATAAGAAGTGCTCCCTAATCTAAAAAAAGCAAGAACCCACTAAATCCTCAAATAACTAAAAAGAATATTATTTATCCCATTAAAACTCCCAACAATCAGAAATCATCCAATAATCAATTTGACCACAGTGACATCTAAAATAATTCTGCAAAATATTCAGAAGCTACAAAAAGAAGTGCTTCCTAACCTAAAAAAGCTCAGAACCCAGTAAATCCTCGAATAACAGAAAACAAAACTATTTATTGCATTAAAATTCCCAAAAATCCGAAATCACCCAAAAACCAACTGTACCTCATTGGCTTCTGAAATCATTGTGCAATATATTAAGAAGTTACACAAAAAAGTGCTGCCTAATCTAAAAAAGCCAAGAACCCAGTAAACCCACAAAAAATTAAAAAACAAAAGCATTCACTGCACTAAAATTCCCAAAAATCAGAAAACACCCAAAAACCAACAGAACCTCACTGCCTCCCAAGCAACATCACCTTAAACATTCCCATCCACCGGAAAACCCAACAAGCCATAACAACCTGCGCATCAGCTGGGCCTCATAAAAGATCCAAGCACACCGTTGATTCAATTGTCCAGAAAACTCAGAGCCCTCATATCACTCAAGAAAGTCGCTGGCAAGCTGGAACGCGGCGAGTGGAACTGCAGAGATCCTTTAAATATCAATGAGCAAATACAAAGTACGATGCAGCTCGACCCGATCATCTCAGAAGAGACCTTCGTCGGACCACTCGAAACGCGGCCCATTAACTCTCTCTCTCTCACTCGGTACAAGTGATCTCGAGTCACGAAGACGGTGCTCCTGAAGGTAGCCAAGTTTGCGGTCCTCCAGAGGTGGTCCCTTTCCATGGAATAAGATAGTCCGCGGCGTAATCCCGTCGTTTCAGTTTGTACTTAGCGGCCGCGCGGCCTGGAGGGCGTGCAGGGATCAAAGGACACGCGCCGCGGGTCGTCAAAGAAAAATGAGGAGCCGGACGAGGAGTCCTGGCCGATATTACCGCGAGCTAGAGGAAGTCGGATTCCTTCTGGAGGATCGATTAGACTCCTCTTTACTCCATTTTTCGTGCATTATGTTGACGCCGGGTCGGGGGAGGGGGGGGGGTGGAGGCAGCCGGAGACAGTGCGAGAGATAAAAGGAGAATTGAACATCCTGGGGTGAGGGGCTGGGGTAGTGAGACAGAAATACCTCGACGGAGTTAACGAAAAGGTACCTGAAGAGGAAATCCTCGTGGGATTTCCTTGGGGTTCAAGTGCACGGCGAAGTCGCCAAAGGAGAAAATAAAAGAGGCGCAAGAGGGAAACGCGTGTTTAAGGACGGACGGAGAGCGGCGAGGGGGGAACACATTCGGGATAACGGCGGAAATGTTAAGCGCGAAATGCGATGAATAATCAAGACACGGGTACGGGGTTGAATGGGAATGGGAGCGGGGTGAGAGAGCAATGGGAGTTGCGGAAGTCTGTTTTCTGGACGGAAGTCGATGACTCGGGAAGTATGGGGGATGGGAGGTTTGTTGGAAAGACGTCTGACGGTTTTTGGATCGTTAAGGGAGGGAGGAATCATGGGTGGGTAATTTTTGACCCGACTCACGGCTCGATCGAGCAGCCATTTCTGTACGAAGTTGGACAACTTGAAAAGAATGCTACTTTGTCAATAATAACATACATAAATATTATAACATAAACAAACTAAAAATGTTCAATCTTCCTGCGACAGAATAAGCGATACACGAAACTCCGAAGGCTTTCATACTACCGTCACCGTGCCATCAACTAAACCCAAGGTCACACGAACGTAAAATGAACAACCGCCACACTATCCCCCACACATTCAACAATTTCACGAAGCAGGAATATTAAAAAACTCTCGAAATGGCCTTTTTTCCGAGGAAATCGGGCACAATGCTTGGCGGCCGGGCTAAAAAGGGAATCGGTGAGCCGAGAGCGGACCAAAGGCGAAACAGCAGGAGGAACAGGTGTACGCGGGCGGAATCGCAAGTGCAAAGAACGCTGGGGACAGAAATAAGGAAAGCGGAACTGAACGGCCGGGGGTTGGGTTCAAGAAGAACTCTCATTTCAGTACAGAGAAGGTGCTTCTGCGGAGAAACGACTATCCGACCGAAGGAGGCGGCGGGAGGAGCGGGACGTGGAAAAAACGACGAAAAAGCGGTCGGGGGTGGAGAACGGGTCGGGGGTGCGCGAGGGGTGGCAGACAGGGGAGGCGGGTGGATCGGCTCGTGGTAAAGCGAGGTGAGTCAGAACAGAGGCATTGTCGCATTAACATTCCTTTCGTGTGAAGAGGGTGCGGCGGGGGGAGGGCGGAGCGGTTAGGGTGGGATTTGATTATGGAGGGTTGCTAGTGGCCCTTCGGGAGCGGAGGGATTAGGGGGGACGCTGCCGGGTCCGGGCTCGGGCAGAGATAGAAATAGAGAGTCGTGGTTAGGGGAGGTTACGCGAATTAAACTGGGTCTTCCTTTCAGCTTGTAAGTGCCCGCCACGGGGAAAAAAAGGGGTGAATCGTCTCTCGTAACGAGGATTTGGGAGACACGACTGAATCGGGCCTCGCGGGAGCAGCGGGTTCGCTAAGTGGAGGTAATACGTTGAGGGCAGGAAGCAGTTGTCATCTTTGCGCGATGAAGCTGAAGGGACTAGGAATTTGGGGGTGAAATAGGAAGAATTTTGGGGTGAGTTTTGCCTGGGATTTGTCAGTTATCTAAGGCTACCTGGTAGATACTTGTCTTGGAGGATGGGATGTGTTGGAGGATTGACATTGGAACTAGTGAGAATTTATATTGACTTTGGAAAATTTTATTGTGGAAATTACGAATGGTTTATTGAGATTCGAATTGGTTTAAATTTTGGCTTGGGTAATGCTTAACCCCTTGCTCTACGATGTGAGTGATGAAGATTTCGAATGGAATTTAACAGGAATAAAAAATATTCAATCTGTTTGAGTGCAAATTAAAAAATTGTTATTATTATATTCTTATATTATTATATTACTATATTATCATATTATCATATTATCATATTATCATATTATCATATTATCATATTATCATATTATCATATTATTATAATTATTATTATTATTTATGGAAATTATTTTTTGGAATTTTCTCTTATTTCGAATAAATTGTTAATAATAGCCTTAATTAGAAAATAGATATCGTAGTTGGATCATAGTTCATTTATTTGTTTTGTTCCTTCTCTTTCTATGTATATTATTTTATTAAATATTACCCATAACCACATCTGCCTAATTGTTTATTTAACTCCATTCTAGTTTTTCACTTTCAACTATATTTCCCACCATCGCCTAAAAAGCACAATAATGCACCTACCCCTAGCCAACTACTATAACACCAGAGGAACATTTTGTTGAATAATAAACTAGCATTAACATATAAATGTTAATAACATTCATCCACTTGCTCCCTTATTTCTTGCTAAATCGAAGGACGTTTCGATTTAATGGAAGTGGCCTGGATGCGGAGAGACGTGGAAGGAGAAGAGTTTAGTGTAGTGGAAGTGGGAAAGGTCAACGAAAGGCATGCGACGGGGCGCCAGATTTCCATCGTGTCGCTACATTACTGTATTTTCCAGAAGACGGAGGAGGGGTCACGGGTACGTAAGAAATAGCACCGTTTGTACGGTGCAGCGGCCACTTAAAGGCACGCTTACTCAGTGCCACTGGTAATGTAACGGATTAATGCTCCATTTTTCGAGGTTATGTATCTCCGGCCACGGAGCATATTAATGCCCTCCCTGATGCACAACGCGAGGAACGCCACGCTGTCTTCTGCGCTACCTTCGAGATTATCATTAAATTATTAGCGACCTCCTCTGATCAGAAAGTTTTTATCCTGTTACTCGTTGCTTGCGAGGTGAGCGATACCTTATTATATTTTGAGTGAATATTATCTTTGAAGTCAGCGAGATTGATCAGGCTGAGTTTCTGAGGGATTACAGGAGTTGGGGTAGTAATGTGAGAAGCATTTGAAGTGTTCGATTGTGGTTTGGTGGTTTACTTTGTGTTTTGTATTGTGGAACTGTACAACTATGGAACTATGGAACTTTGACGTTGTAGAACTATGAAACTAGGAAACTAAGAAACCATGAATTGTAGAAATGTGAAATTATTAAACTAGGAAACAGGGAAACTAGAAAACTAGAAAACTAGAAAACTAGGAACTAAGGAACTATGAAATTGTGGAACCAGCAAAGTAGGAAACTAGGAAACTAGAAAACTAGGAAACTAGGAAACTAGGAACTAAGAAACTATGAAGTTGTGGAACTAGAAAATTAAGAAACTAGGAAACTATGCAAATATGAAGCTATGCAGCTATGAAACTATGTAACTATGCAACTATGCAACTATGCAACAATGCAACTATGCAACTATGCAACTATGCAAATACGAAACTATGAAACTATGAAACAATGCAACTGCAAAACCATCCAACCATAAAACCACAAAATTTGAATTCCGAAACCACAAAACTCAATCAAAACCGCAAAATAATTTCCAATCCACTTATCATTAGTATCATACTAACCAACCCAACACCAACTACCAAAACGCCACTAAACACGTCACCAAAACCAACAACCAACAGTCTCCAAAAACCACACCCCTAAAACCCCAAAAATCCCAAAACACCCAACCAAACCCCGCCATCCACTCATACCTCAAAAAGCCAACACCCAAAGTCACCAAACCTTAAAAATAAAAACGTCCCCCGAGTGCCATAACCTAAGATCAGCTCCCCGTAAACAACCCTATGACTCACCGGCTAACGAGAACGTAGTAGGCGGCCGTGACGCAGGAAAAATTGTACATCGGCGACAGGACAACGCCGGCTCCTTTCCGGAGCCAGGTACCATTCACGCATTAGAACTCGTTGGCACGGTGACAACCGCGCGGAACGGCCCCTCGCGCGTCAATCGCGGCGAGCGTGTTGAATCAGCGACAGTTTATGCGGGGCTCTGGTTTACATATGCGCGCAAACTTTCATCCAGGAAATTGAGAGATAGACATCTGTCGACGGTGGCTATTGTACGCGCCGATTGGATTTTCAGCCTTAAAACGGTCCGCGAATTAAACTGTGTCCTCGATCCTCCGACGCGTACCGCTGATAAATCCCTGCCACCCCTGCGCGTGTTCGTTCGTTATTTCGAAAATCGATCGGACCGCTGTAAAACACGCTCTTCGTTTTCACCCACGGACTGTTACCATTTTTTTTTCCACCACCTCGACCCTTTCGGTACTCCATTTGCTAATAGCTATTTGTTGTTACCACCAATACCGGCTGTTTATTTTTAGCCGGTGGCGTTTTTAAGGGCACGTGATCGAGTTTTCGTTAGGAATGCGCAGTACTGGACCGCTGCAGATGGAGGGACATTTTGGAATTTTTGGGGTAAATGGTTTTGATGGGTTTGGGAGGTTTTGATTGGGGGTTGGGGTTTGAGGGTTTGGGTGGGATTGGGGTTGGAGAAGTTGGGAGGGCTGGTTAGAATGTTAATTAATGATTGGTAGTTTAAATAGTTGTTAAGCAAAAATTCTTGAATTAGTTAATTTAAATAAGTTAGTTAATTTTCTAGAGGAGATGTCAGGAGACATCTTTTCAAATTCCAATTGAAAATTATTTTCTGAGTGTAATAATCTTCCCTTAGTCGAATTTTGAACATTTCTTATGGTTAATTTTATAATTATTACTGAAAAAGTCGAGAAGTCAATTCAGAATATAAATAATTGACAATTTAAATACTTGCAAAATAATAATTCTAGAATTAGTAAATTTAACAATATTTCCTCAATTAAATTTTGGAGATTTCTTATGATTAATTTTACAACTGTTACTGGAGAAGTCCTAAAGTCAATTTACAATATAAATAATTGACAGTTTAAGTACTTGCAAAATAATAATTCTAGAATTAGTCAATTTAATAATATTACCTCAATTAAATTTTGGAGATATCTTATGGTTAATTTTAAATTATTATTGAAAAAGTCGAAAAGTCAATTCACAATATAAATAATTGACAATTTAAACACTTTCTAAACAAAAATTCCAAAATGAGTCAATTTAATAATGTTTTCATCGAAGGAGTCAAGTCATCTTTTGAAATTTCAACTGAAAATTATTTTCTCATATCAATCATTGTTCCTCAATTAAATATTCTAGATTTTTTATGATTAATTTTGCAATCACCACTGGCAAAGTTAAAAAGTCAATTCAGAATTTCATATTAATATTATATATATCACAAACAATAATATACATAATTATCATTATTTATTAATACCCTATAATAATTATTTAAATCTAAATAATATAAGGCAATAATGGTATTTGGTATTTTAATCATGATATTACATTTCCTAACTGAAGATCACGCTGATGTGTTCATAATAACTATAATTACCATTATTATTATTATTATTAGAAATGCCATAAACCAACTGTTCAATTGCATCGCTGATAATATTGGATTGGTCAGAGGCATTTATCGCTTAGCTAAACGGACTTCGCTAACTGATTTAGTCAGACATCACCGATGACCCCGCATCACCACCGGAAAGTCGAATGCCGGTCATCGGTGGCCACCATGGCAGACGACGTGTTTACAGCCGGTGGACCACGTCACGTTTCTGACGGCCGACAAATACCTTGGTCAAACCTTCACTTGCGTAACGATCGGCAAACGAAATTTGGGTTTCTATCTGCCACAAATCCTGTACCGATGCAACACTGATTCTAGATGAACTGTATATGCACTATTACCTTGTTGCACGTCAATCTATTAATTTATTTATCGATCGTAAGTAATGAAGAAAAATACTAGAAAATAAAATACTAAATAAGAAAAATAAAATTCAGTTTCGAATTTCATATGAGACGTATAAATAAATTATTCTCACCCCTAATTTAATTAGGATTTCTTTGTGTATTAATTTTAAACAACAATATCAACAGCCAAAAAAAATAATAGACATTAATGTTATAGGCATAAACTGAAATAAATAAATAAAAATACTAGAAAGTAATAAAACAAAATTCAATTTCCAATTTTATATTAGATATCAACACATGGACCATACAAATAAATTATTAACCCCTAATTTAAGAATTCTCCCCATATTAATTTCAAACACCATTACCAGCACCCCAGTAAAATTATTGAAAAGTTATTGTTACTAAAAATTGGTGTCTTCTTTACATTTATTTATGAACATGAATGACCCTGATGGATTAAACAAATACCTTCCAAGGTCACTGACAGCTTAACCGTTTCAAAATAAACTGAAATAAATAAATAAACAAAAATTCTATTGTTTACACTGGGAATACAAATGCACCCAGGTTTTTAGGAGGCCTGATGCATAAAACAGTCGGCTGGGTCGATAAGCAAAATGAAGCGGACATAAAGTCGATCAAACAAGTTGGACTGGAACGCCTACAGTCTGTAAAACAGAATGAAACGAACATTTTAATAGAGTGCACTAAAGTAAACGGTGACACGGAATGAATGCCATTAATGTGCTCTGCGTTTAATGAAATATACTTCGTTACTGCGAGATTTTATTCACGCATTTTTATCGCGGCAAGTTAATGCTTCTGTTTGACATTTAATTTTATAGATGTTTTAGCAGATAATACGGTTTATGGGGTTTCACCTTTGTAAAGGGATCCATAAAGATGGAAACCTTTTATATTTCGCGATAAATATTTGATTCTAAACGTGTACTTATAAATCTTGCATAATTATATATTGTTAATAAAATTAAAAATAAGGTACCTGATAAATTAAAATAATATGTTTCAAATAAGGAACAATAGGTTTTGCAATAAATATTTTGCTCTAGATGTGTATTTCAAATTTTGCATAATTAGGTATTGTTTAAAATAAGGTATATAATAAATTAAAATTATATGTATAAAATAAGGGATAATAGGTTTTGCAATAAATATTTTATTGCAGACGTGTGTTTCTAAATTTTGCATAATTAGGTATTGTTTAAAATAAGGTATCTAATAAATTAAAATAATATGTTTCTAATAAGGAATAATAGGTTTTGCAATAAATATTTTGTTCTAGACGTGTATTTCTAAATTGTACATACTTATAATACTCGTTATTTTAAATATAGCGCTATAACAAATGGTGGAATATGTAACAACAATGGGATGAGCTGCATTTCCTTGAATATGTTGATTCAGGGAATGACTAGTCGGCAATAGCCATATAGTGAACGTGAATAATTACAATATTATGAATATTATAATCATCGTGTAATTATTCATTGGAAGCGATATGCGGATAATATTATTGTTGATGAAGAGCATGTGTTAGTAGTAGAGTGTAATACTATTATTCATCGACAGCTGCCGAAAATTGAATTATGTACTATGAGTTTTCCAGAGATTCTCCAGAAAGCAACTCAGGTCATTAATATTCCTAATAAACAGGAAATTATATTGTAATTAACAAAATTGAACAAAATTCTTGAAATTGGTAAAACTAGTTCGGTTTACATCTTGTTTAGATGTATTTTAATCATAGTTATCTTAAAAATCCACTGACATTATTTGAAATTGATGAAATCAAAGCGAAGCTGCACATTAATTAATGATTGAAATCATCAATTATTATTTTACATTCTCAATGGTAGTGCCATTGGATTTCTGAGATTATGCTGATTAAACTGAGCCCAAACACGATGGGAATCGGACTAGTTTCACAAATTCAATGTAATTTTCGAAATTAAAGCTCCGTTTCCATGAAATCGAAAAACCAGTCCGATTCCCATCGTGTTTGTATTCGTTTTAATCAGCACAATCTCAACAAGCCGAAACCAATGGAAATCGATGGAAACCGGACTAACTAACCTAACAAAGAACTGACCTAACCAAAAAGAACATTATATCACACCAAAATTTACAAAATCAGGAAATATCCAAGAATCTCCTTAACCTTGACCGAACAAAACACAACAACAAAATTTGACCATTCACACAATGAAAATTTTAGTTTATTTCCATAACATTAGAATCGAACCGTAAAATATCCATTATCACGGACTCCACACCCTACAACTTTCTACAGAACTTTTGATAAAGAAAAAACATTACCAACAGAAAAAACTTAGGTTACCAGTGTCCTCATCAAAAGTTCGCCATCATAGCCACAAAAAAATCCCCCCTCTTCCGGCATATTTTTTCCCTCGGAATCGCTCCGTTGTACCACGATTACCACCTCCGTCTATTTTTCGCTGCTTGTTTGCGCCCGACGGAAAATTTCCATTAAACCGATTACGCTCCCCCCCCCCCCTTTAGCTGCCCCTCCGATCCGCTCGTTACGATTTTCATCGTCCTAATCACGGAGGCGTGCTGCCTGCGGGGGCGGGGGGAGGCTTGAATCGAGAAAATTTCAAATCGGGGATAATTCGGCTGACGCGAGCATAAAACCGGCAGGGGAGCCGGTAGGCATCGGGAACGGGCCGGAACGAGGAAATGGGCAAATTGGGGCGATCATCCGCGGGGACGGAGTCCGTGTAATACATTTCGGAAATTGCAGATGATACCCTCTCGTGCCGATGCGGGCCACGTTGCATTTCGCCCCGTCGAAACTAACCGGACGAGCCCGAACGACAAATCGCCGGTGCTCCCGGCCTGCCGTGTGGCCCTCGAATTACTGGGATTCTCGAATCGGCGGACCGTGTCACTCGTTATCCGCGACGCGTGTTTCCGAACGAGACGCCTGCGAACGGTCCTTCCCCTTTTTTTCCAATGATGACTTCTGACTGAATTCGAAATTCTCGATTGTGGCATGACAGAGCGTTCTTTTGTTTTTATCGTGTTGAGATCTGAGAGTTTCTACGCAATCCGTTGCAGGGAACTTGGCACTTTCGTCTGATTGGTCAGGTTCCAAGACGCACGCCCTCCTCAAGCGATTGGTCGACTCTGTTATATGATTCGCTGCGGCGTCCATGCCCACTGCCCGTCTCAAGCTACGGGGCGTGGCGTGGGCCGTCCCCCGACTCACGATTGGGCGTCTCGGAGCGATTGTCTTCGCCCCTTTGACGCCACGAGTGCCAAGTTCCATGCAACGGACGGTATATACCAAATTATTAGGTATGTAGATATGTTCCTTTCCTTTTTTTTCTACAATGACTTCTGACTGAAGAGATTCTCGATTGTGTCATGAAAAAGCGTTCTTTTATTTTTAAAAATCGTGATGACGTTGCATTGTTTCAGACTGTTGTTCGTTATCAACGAAGTTCGAAGTGTTGGATGCGGACGCAACGAGTTTGAGGTTAGGACCGCGGTTTCCAACCTGGGAGGCAATTTTTAATAAAAAATTAATGTTCGTACCAGCTGAATGTATATTAATGTATATTTAAAAACTTCATTCCCAGTTTTCACTGTTAGTTTTTCGCTTCAGAATTTGAAGCAAATTCGATTTCCTCATTTTTCAGCTTTTTTCTTGTAACAAGAAGGTTTTTAAATTTTTTAATCACTCTTTATACTGATATGGGAGCTGAATGTATATTAATAACGAATTTATGGAAAAAATTTCATTCTCAGCTTTAACTATTAGTTTTCTGCTTTTGAATTTGAGGAAAATTCGATTTTCCCAATTTTCAGCTTTTTGCTTGTAACGCGAAGGTTTTTAAATTTTTTAATCAATCTTTTTACTGATATTTGAGCTGAAAGTATATTAATAACGAATTTATGAAAAAAATTTTATTCTCAATTTTAACTATTAAAACTGTCTGTTAAAACTGTCCTAATTCGATTCTAATAATAATAATTTTTCCCTTTGGCTAATTCCGGGGTAGATATTCAATTAACTTAATTAAGAATTACAATTAAAATCAATGTTTCTCTATTTGAAACTTCGATTTTGATTATTCAGCGAGAAACTGATTAGAGTTTATTTAGAAATGGAATTTGACGTTGGAATTCTTTTAGTTCTCGTTTAAACGTGTTTCAATGAGAATATGGCCATTACTCGCTTAATTACCCTGTACAATAGAACACCGATTATACGGATTAATTGAGACAAATCGTCCAGACGTACGATATTTCGGGTAATCGATTCGGAAACACGGCGTTTATGAGGATGTCATAAATTAATCAGAAATTAAACAATCAACTTTAATTATCCGTCAACTTAAGTAATTATTTAAATAAAAATTTGATTAAGTTATGACTACAATGTTGCTTAAAGTGATTCTGTACTAGTCAACTAATTGAAGTTGCAACATTTGTGACTGTTATAAATAAATTAGAAAATTGTAAATGGGCAGCGGTTGTGTTTAATTATTTTTCGTTTGCTAATTTCTTTTTTTCTGCTAATTTCATTTGTTCTCCTGTTTTGTCTTTGCAATTTCATTCTCCTTTCGCCTTTTCCCTTTTCTTCTCTTTTCCTGTCCAGCATTCAGAATATCGTGACCACATGTGTGAGATTAACCTGAGAAGAGAATTATACTACTGTGCATTGTAAATCTCTAAAATGAGTATACAGCTAATATCACAAATTAAACGAAATAATATATTAGCCACTTTGAATGTGTATTGCAAATATATAATAATAATTGAAATTG
Organism: Nomia melanderi; assembly: GCF_051020985.1. Lineage (NCBI taxonomy): Eukaryota > Metazoa > Arthropoda > Insecta > Hymenoptera > Halictidae > Nomia > Nomia melanderi. The sequence goes on along the minus strand of NC_134999.1, from coordinate 23,387,208 downwards.
GTACTGTGCTATAAACAATTTTGACTATGCCATGACGAATAAATTTTATATTTCACATAGTAATAATAATAGTATAATCTGAATTAACTGAAAATTTCAAAGATGTACAATAATTTTAATTAAGCATTGGAAACTAGTACAGTATACTAGTACCGTGTATTGACAATAATATTATAAATAATATTGCAAATGACAATATCTGTACACAATACAATACAAAATTAAATAATACATAATATTATAAATAATAATACCTATATACAATACAATATAAAATCACATAATAAATAATATTGCAAATAGCAGTACCTATACAAAATGCAATACAAAATTAAATAATAAATAATGTCGCAAATAAAAGTACCTATACACAATACAATACAAAATTATATAATAAATAATATTGATAATAAAGGTACCTATACACAATACAATACAGAATTAAATAATACGTAATATTCTAAATAACGACAACTATACAGAATATAATACAAAATTGTATAATACATAATATTATAAATAATAATACCTATATACAATACAGTACAAAATTATTTAATAAATAATATTGCAAATAGCAATACCTATACAAAATGCAACACAAAATTAAATAATACATAATATTCTAAATAACAACATCTATACACAATACAATACAAAATGATACAATAAACAATATTGCAAATAAAAGTACCTACACAAAATACACAAAACGTCCTCACAATTAGACAGCACAATATAAAATTAATTCTGTAATTTTAAATAGTGCTGATTCGAACTCTATTAGTCGTTTTAATTTAGGCGTTTTGTTACTTTATTAATTTCAGTAGCTGCATCTCCGTCCGACGGGCGGCGCAGGTATTTCGATTTTATCTGTCCCGGCGTATGTATCGTGTTCCGTGTAATAAAATATGGATAACGCGGACAGAAGAGGGTAACAATTAAAATGTTTCTATCTCTAAAATCAGTGCGAGTGAAAACGTATTTCACGTGGACGTATTTGCACGCAATCCCTGGGAAAATGTTATTCGATCCTTTTCAGTGTCGACATCGCTATTACAACGGACATTTCCATAGAAAAAACGTTTACCTTTTGATAAAATCGAGGGTGGTTCGGTTTACGTCATTAGCCACACGAATTTGAGTTTATGTACGGCGGACTCCGAAATTGTCGATACTTTTCTCGTATAATGGAGTCGTGTTCCCGGTGTTTTAATAATAAACGGGGTTTTTTATTTTTCACGGTTCGTCGTATCAAACATCACGGCGCTAATTAACTGCTGAGTGTAATCGATAATTAACTAGTGGGCACATTGCTAATTGCATTCTGACCTACTGAATTAATTCACTAGGATTTACATAGTTATCGATTGTTGTGTATAACGACAGAGGTGGTTACGGAAATATCATTTTTAATTATGCATTTGTTGTAAACAAAAACAAAATAAAATTTAAATTAACTGGTTTGTATTTTTTTTTATTTATTATACTGCATTTGTAGAGGTTTAGAATGTTCATTAATGGAAGTATTAATTTATTTAATTATTTCTCTGAGAATTATTCGTATTTTATTAAGAACTGTAAGATATCTGAAATGCTGTTTATATAAATTATTGTAGTATGTAAAATTCCAAGGAAGTATATTGCAATGTTTAAATAGTAATATTAGAGTTAATAAAAAGTGAGAGAATGGAGAGTTATTGAAAGTTTAAGAGATGCAAAGGACTACAACTTATAACTTTTGTTGTTACTGTTTGTTATTTATTTTGTGTACTCTAACAATACGAAATAAAGAAGCATTTAAAGTAATTCATCGCTGAAAAGATTAGTATTATTTCAAGAGTTAAGATGATGTGTACCGTTGCAGGGAACTTGGCACTCGTGGCGTCATAGGGGCGGAGGCAGTCGCTCCGAGGACCCAATCACGATTCCAGTACGGCTCTCCCCACTCTCCGCCGCGCGACGAAATTGGCGTGCGCCAGCGCCTCAGCCAATCAGGCGTGCGTCTGAGAATCTGACCACTAACACGAGAGTGCCAAGTCCCCTGCAACGGATTGAACTGACAGCTGATTGTCGCTGAAGCTATCAACTATAAACAAAGATTCTTCATGGTCAATTTTCCTTGATCTTCAAGGAATATTCAGGAATTTATTTTGATAATTAGCTTAACTAATAATGACATTAGTAACGCTATAGTGAATCTATTAAGGTTTGAATTAGCGCAGATTTTAGCTTAGCTATTACTTAATCACCTCCTTTATTAATTTCTCAAAGAAGTATTCCTAATAATCGAAGAACAATATATTTATAAATTAAAGAATATTAAGCATCAAATCTAACCACTCAGAGGAAAGTGCCAACTTCCCTGCAACGAAAGGTACTGACAGCTGATTATTACTTAAGCTGTCATCTTCAAGGAACAATCAGGAATTTATTTTGATAAATAGCTTAACTAATACTGACATTAGTAATACTGTGATGGATCTATTAAGGTCCCAATTGTTCCAGATTTTATCTTAGCTATTAATTAATCACCTCGTTATTAATTTCTAAATATTTATTTTTCTAATAATAATAGAATTTTTATATTGTTCTAAAGAAGTATTCTTAATAATCAAAGAATAATATATCCACAAATTAAAAAATACTGAACACCAAATCTGGCCAATCAGAGGAAAGTGCCATCTTCCATGCAACGCGCGGTATTCCACCATACACGGTCCCATTCGAAAACCGATTTTTCCTTCAGATAAACTTAGCAACTCGTCCATGACGAAGTCTCAGCAACATTGTTGAAATTAACGCAGCGTTTCCGTCTGTCCCCCGATAGTTCGTCGGCGTCGGCTATCAGCCGGCCCGCTTGGAATAATTCAGGCCGGTATCAAATCAACGACGCGCCGGTAAACGTATTAAGCGGCTCGCATAATTCCCGTATCGTGGGCGGCGGCTCGATTAGTCGGCGGGGTATCGCGGTGTCTGGTAAACAACTCGAGGCAAGATTACACGTATCGGCCAAAAATGAGATATTCAGGTCGCGGCCGGTCTCACGTCGTAAATCACCGTTTGCCGTGGCGTGGCCACGTGGGCGGAGACAATTCTGTACGTTTCACTGAACTGCTGTTAACTGTGAATTATGACTTACATCGATCTTCGGGAAAAGTGTGCGCTCGTGGAAACCGGAGGACTGGTGTTCCTTTGAGACTGCGGTTAAAACGACTGGTTTCGGTTTTTTTTTGTGTTTATTGTTGAGGCGTTGAGGGAAGTGGACGTTCGAAATGATTTTGGGAGCGTATTCGGTGGGATATAGTAATGAGTGAAGAAAGTTAAGGTATTGTAGTTGGAGTGTAATGTTTTTGAAGACAAAGTATATAAAATGTTTATGAAATTGTAGAAAGCTATACACAGCTATAGACAACTATAGAAAGCTATAAAAAGGTATAGAAAGGTATAGAAAACTATAGAAAACTATGGAAAGCTATATAAAAGTGTACGAAACTATATAAAACTATAGAAAACTATATAGAACTATAAAAAACTATAGAAAACTATAGAAAGCTATATAAAAGTGTATGAAACTATATACAACTATAAAAAACTATATAGAACTATAAAGAACTATAGAAAATTATAGAAAACTATAGAAAGCTATATACAACTATAGGCAACTATGGACAACTATAGACAACTATAGAAAGCTATATAAAAGTGTATGGAACTATGTAAAACTATAGACAACTATATAGAACTATAAAAAACTATAGAAAATTATAGAAAACTATAGAAAGCTATATAAAAGTGTATGAAACTATATGAAACTATAGGAAGCTGTAGACAAGTATAGACGACTATAAGAAGCTGTAGACAACTACAAACAACTATAGGAAGCTACAGACAACTATAGACGAATATAGACATCTATAGAAAGCTATAGACAACTATACACAATTATATGAAACTATAGCCTACTATAAATAATTATATAAAGCTATAGACAGCTATAAACAACTACATAAAATTATAGAAAACTATAGACAACTATAGTAAACTATAGAAAACTATATAACACTATAGAAAAATATAGAAAACTATACGAAACTATAGAAAACTATAGAAAACTATAGAAAACTATAAAAAGTACAGAAAACTAAATAGCATAAATCCTTCAATAAATCCAATATTAAGATGGCCTAGAAAATAATGACGTCATTATTCTGTTTTTACTCGAGTCATACCCTAGAGTATAATTACCAATTTTCTTCAAGTCAAATATTAATGGTATGACGCATGTACTAATTATACCTTTCAAATGTATCGCCCTCGTGCGTAGGATTATTTAATCGGTGAATACACGAAGCGAACTGAAAATATTTATTTAAACAGTAAAAACGACAGAGTTCGTATCGTTATAATTAAAACATAACACGGTCAAAACCAAATTCACACTGCATCAAACCTCGCGTTAATCAAAACATTCATACATCGAATTTCTGACATTACGAAAACATTTGTTGCCTGACAGCAGGAAATTAATGAATTCCTTGAAACGCATTAACGAACGTCACACCCAGTATGTTTATTTTAAAAACTGTCAGTGTTTCCATTTTTTCTATATTCAAATTACATAACAATACAACACCTACGAAATTTATATATTTATAACTCCTTTCCCTCACATACATTTAATTATTTAATTACTTCAATCAAAGTTCCAAATAAAAAAATGAACACATCGCAACAAACTATTAAAAATTATTATAAAATTTCCACAATACTTCCAAATATTTAACAATAAATTTACAGGAAGAGTCAATTCGACTCACATTGAATTTTATAAGAATTATTTATTAAACATTTGGCTCGATTTTCATTGATTCAATTTTTTTATGGTTCCTAAGAATAAATTTATAAACATTCGATTTTCGATTCGATTCGAATTCGATTTTCTAGATCTAGAAAAATGAATATTTATAACATAATGAATAACATAATTAATAACATAAATATGTCAGTGAACAATAGAATAAATTTCAAAATAAACGTCTGTAAATTTATTGAAGAAATTAGTAATTAAAAATTTTTAACAATCAGAAAACGTTTCCCATTCGCAGTAGGAGATTCCAAGAGTCGATAATTCGAACATTCCAGCAGGAACTTTAATACAGATTAATTTTCGTTGCGCGGGAGGATGAAGAATCTGCCGGGGAACAGGCATCTCTACATAATTAATTCGTTTCCCGGCGGGAATCATTCTCTGTTAGCCTCCGCCGTGAAAAGAATAATGAAACCGTCGTAAACAATGCCCCGCTCCTCCTGCGCGGTTTGTTTTTCGAATCCTGAACCGCAAGCCGCGCCTCGAAGCGGTTCGGAAATTCCTTGAAGCCGGCAACGCGGCGCGGCGAGGAATTACTGCCGCGGCATAAATCACGAACGAAGATGCGGCGTTTCATCGCGGCTTGCCCCTCCGTCTTTCGCTCCGCGGCGTTTTTTAAGCTGGTGAATTAATGCAACCCCCATAAACCGCACTCCCGCCACGGTGCCCGTTCGACTTTACGCCCCCTCGACGGAGCTACAAAACTGAACACCGATACGCACGTGGTACGGGGAAGTTCGTATACCCTTCGAGGAGGCCGTTGCAACGGTCCTTCGGTGGTAGTGCGGATTTTTCACGTTTTATAGAGGTGCTCGGTTAAATTTTAAAGACTCGGTTTCCACTGGCAGCCCTAATATTCCTTCACAACTCACTGTTTCAAGGTCGGTGTAATATACTTGTAGACAGGAGACGAGAATAATCAGTGGGAACCAGATGACACAGCCATGAAGTGATGAAAATTTAAGTTGGAATAATTTTGACTTTAGCTTCATTGTTGTAGTGCAGATGGATTGCTGAGATTCTGCTCGTTAAAATGAGTACAAACATGACAGGGATCGGTTTAGTTTTATCGTTTCATGAAAATGAACCTTTAGATTTGAAAATTACATTGAGGTCGTGAAAGTAGTCGGATTCCCATCGTGTTTGGGCTTGTTTTAATCAGGACGTTCTCAGGAATTCACTGGCACTACATTTAAGAAGGTAATGTTGAAATGAGCAGAATTGAGATTTTCTTCATTGAGTGTTCATAATTCATGGGTGGTAAATGGTGAAGTCAAAACAACATATTCATCACGTAGTGTTATAGGACGTTCAGGTCGACAATAGTGCAACTACTGCCAAAAAGATACGCGATGTTATCGATGAGGGTATTGTATCAAAACACAGAATGCGAAAATGGCTTGCCAAGTTTCGTTTCGAAGATACCAATCTTCAAACTGAACTGAGCCAGGACGATCAACAGATATCGATGATGAAGCATTGAAGGTTCAATGCAATAAACCCACGTCGAACGACGAGAGAGTTCACCGATGAAATGGGAACATTTTAATTTTAGCATTTTTTCACGTGTGGAATTAGTCAATGAAGTGAATCTATGGATTGGTACAAAATTCGACAGAAATACGAAGCGAACCGGAAATTACGATTTCGCTTTTATATATTATTACAATTTCGTGTTGCATATTAAAAAATATTTCCTGTATGAATAACCATTTAATAACGCGGCGTTAATGGAAATTTATTAATTTTAATTAGAGCTTCGGAATTTCATACTAATTGAAAATTTGTAAGATTCTCATGGACTTTAATGAGTTTCAGAAGAACACAACTTTAAGATAAGCCAGCTGGATTCGTTTACAAACTAGTAAAATATAATAATGACTTTCATGGGGTTTCACAAAAATTTCAGTTTACCTTAAACTTCACAGAAACGTTGATAAAACAATTAAATTATTGTTTAAGTTTCTCCTTCAGAAATTAGTGCACCGTAACGTCTAATATAGACATTCGCAGTTATATGTTCACGATCTAATAATATAATTATCAAATTTTTACTTAAACTCATGCATACTTGTTACCCATACTTCCCTATAGCATTTTTTCAGATCCTACTAGACTACCAGTGTATTCCTGAGATTGTCCCGATTAAAACGAGTTCAAACACGATGGGTATCGGACTAGTTTTACCAATTCTATGTAATTAACGAAACTAAAGGCGCGTTTCCAACAAATCGGTCAAACTAGTCCGATTCTCATCGTGTTTGGACTCATTTTACTCAGAATAATCTCAGCAATTCGCTGGCACTGTATTTCAGAAGATAGTTTTTAAATTATTGCAATTGAAATTTTCTTCATTGCACATTTAACCTTATCTTCTCAATCGCAATACCAATGGAATATTGAGATTCTTCTCGTTAAATTAAGTCCAAACACGACGTAAATCGGTTTCGTTTTATCGTTTCATGAAACTGAATCTTTAATTTTGAAAATTACATTAAGGTCGTGAAAATAGTCCGATTCCCATCGTGTTTGGCTCGTTTTAACCAGCACAATCTCAGAAATTCACTGGCACTACTTCCGAGAAGATAAGACTAAAATTACTGTAATTGAAATTTCCCTAATAACCTCTTTACATTGGACTTGTCTACTGGGATCACCTTACACCGATCTTGAGACAGTGAATACCAGGGAAAGAGTAAGACTGGAGTAAAATTTATCCGAGCAGATTTGGAATTTAAGCAAGCCTCACTGTAGGTAATAAATAAATTAGTAAATAAATCAATAAATAAGTAAATAAATAAATAAATATGTAACTAAGTAAATAAATCAATAAATAAATAAATAAATAAATAAATAAATAAACAAATAAATAAATAAATAAATAAATAAATAAATAAATAAATAAATAAATAAATAAATAAAAACATATTTACACAAGTACAGTTGTCCGAGTATTAAATAACATTGTCCAAAATTTTCAGCGAACGGTTTTTCAAAGCCGATTGCCATCTCCCGTTCGCGAAACCGATGGTTCGTATCGTGTTACGAAGATTACGGGACAAATCGGGTCGATGCACCGCAATTTATCGAGTTCTTGCTTTCCGCGAAGGGATGGTCGCGCGTCTCCCGGAGAAAAGTACTTCATTTTAAGGAGCCGTTTGGCCTCCTCTTTTGGGCTCCTTTTTATCCGAAGAACCGCGCTGCTACGCAATATGCTTACGTAACGAGAAAACCCTGGCAGAGGCATATGCATATAAACAGTTATATTCGTGTCCCTACACCCTTATGACTTTATGCCGCGACCGTCGTCGAATACGAAATTCCTGGCCGTGCGTCGCTTCCTTTATTCCGCGTCGTTCCGCAGTCGAAGAATCATCGGATTTTCGAACGTCGACCGGTCGTTCTCGATGAAAATGATCTTTTCTTTGAAGGTCACTGAAGGTCATCCATTCGCCCCATTGCTGGGGAAATTGAAAATGGCCTGTCGTTTCACGGTTTTCGTTTTTAGATAATTATAGGGGATTAGGGGATACCTTACGATTACTTTTGCAGCTTGTTAATTAAAGGTACAGTGTAATTAATTAGTTTTTTAAAGTGATTAATTTTTTTAATGCTGGAACTACTGGTCGAGGTGAATTGAACCACTTCAAACCCTTGCGAAATAAAAATTTTGATAATTATATTGGATTGTGCGGTATCTTTTGATTATTTTTGTAGCTTGTTAATTAACGGTATAGTGTAACTAATTATTAAGAAAGCAATGTAATTTTTTTTTAATGTTAGAACGATTGTCGAGTTAAGTTGAGCTACTTCAAAATTTTTATTCTCTAATATTTAAACTTTGAAGTCGTTTTGATGGATTTTCAATTAAATTAATGAATCTGCATAGATTAGCCTAACCAATTAAATCTCAAAAAATGTATTGTTCTAATTTTAATAAAAAATTGAAAATACGTCACCTCAATTGCTCGGTATTTATATTGTTAAAAATTTAATACCAATAACAGAGGAATTGCAGTCTGTTTTATTTGTGAATAAATAATTTGGTATTAATTAATTTTTGTTTGGGACATCCGTAACGAGGAAACTCGATATTACATGGTAAAGGGTTGAAAGAAAGGTAAGCTTGCTTTTTAACACAGTGCGTATCGGAAACGAGATATTTTGTTTATTAACGAATATATTGAGAACGAAATGAGTAATTTAAATAATAATTAGTTTAAACGGTTTCATTTTATGGTTGTAGTGTTTTAAGCTTTGTTATAACCTGATAGAAAGGCTAAAGAGAGATTACCCCACTGAAAATTAGCCAGTGTTGAACGTGTCAATGAAGGAGTGCCTTTATTTGCTGATCTGCACATTCGTCAGAGCCAATTTACTAATCATTGTCAATTACAAGTGCAAAGTGAGTTCTACTCCTTTGGGACAAATTTAAATGAATAGAATGTAATTTTTTCAAATTTTTATAAATTCTGTGATAATTTTGGAAATAACAATCTATAGAACTCTATTCTATGACAATTTTGTAAATAACAATCTATAGAATCTAAGAACTATTTTGAGATCTTAATGTAATTAGTTTAATAAAAAATTTGAGTTTTTCATATTATTAGTTTAATAGAAAATGGGATTATCTTTGATTTTTAATATAAAATATATTTGTAAATATAATTCTTCCTTGGAGTTTCGAATTTGTTTTTGAATTATGTTCTTATGAAATATGCACAATATTAATCTTGTAGAAAATTATGTATGTAGCTTAGAGTATTGAAAAATGATATTAATATATCAAAATGATATAATAGAATTGTTAATAGGCCCAGTGCTACCATACTAAATATTCTTTTCAATATATAAAAATATCAACAACACAAATTTTATAATTAATTAAAAATAAAAGTATTTGATATCACAAGGTTCACCAGTGACTCTCAAACAATATTTTACTACAAATAACAAGCTATATTATAAATATATTTTATAAATATTTCAAAACACTAGAAATATTAATATCACTTTTTATAGTTGTTGAAACAGACTTAGTAGAAAAAAACAAAAACACTTTGAATCACAAGGTTCACCAGTGACTCTCAAACAACTTTTTAATACAAATATCAAGCCATATTATAAATATATGTTATAAATATTTTAAAACACTAGAAATGTTAACATTACATTTTATAGTTGTTAATAGGTAAAACAAATTAATAGAAAAAATACTTGGAATCACAAGGTCCACCAGTGACTCTCAAACAACCTTTTAACACAAATAACAAACAATATTATAAATGTATGTCATAAACATTTCCCAACACCAGAAAAAATTAATACAAAAGATAAAACAGATTTCTAATTTTTATCTAATCTTTGTCAAGGCTTGGATAAAGCGTTAATTAGCTAATATTAGATTGGGGACTATAATGATTATCTTAGAATTTTTTAACAATAATTAGATAATATTAGGTAATATTTCCGTGTAATTCCTCGTCAATTTTTCTTAGCGATTTCTCCTCGAGTGAATAGGAAGCTACGTGCAAGACCGGTCGACCGAACGTATTTAAACACGTATGTATATCGGCGGACACGTGACACACGTGTCGTTCCAACGAGACGAGGCTCGAATACGAAATTCGACTTCTTGACAGTAGCGCATCGCTGCTGTGTCCTTTCGGCTCCCGCGCCACTGCTGTGTGCTCAATTGTCCCCAAGAGAAAAATCGAGGCAGCTTCGATGTGGTAATTTCGAATCAATTGGAAATTACGTAATGGGCTTTTGATACGTGGAAACAGTGATGCATGATTTTATTATGTGGAATTTGTTAGGTTGTAATGTATGGAGCGATTTTTAGGTTAGGTTTGTGTGAACAACAGTTTTTTGGTATTCAATATTTTTAGGTAAAATAATGACCATTGGGTACTGAATATAGTTTTCAATAAACTTCTAGTTTCTTAATTGCATTTCTTAATTAGATTGTAACGTATGGAATGTCTGATTTTTAGGTTAGGTTTAAGTGAACAACAATTTTTTTGTAATCAATATTTTTAGTTGAAATAATAACCATTGGGTATTAAATATAGTTTTTAACATGATTCTAGTTTTTTAATTGCATTTTTATTGGGTTGTAACGTATGGAATGTCTGATTTTTAGGTTTGGTTGAAATCACCAGCAATTGTTTAGTAATCAATATTTTTAATTGAAATATCAATCATTGGGTTTTACATGCATTTTTCAATAAGCTTCTAGTTTTCAACTGCATTTTTATTGGGTTTGTAATAAATGGAATGTGTGATTTTTAAATCTCTTCGATTACTAAACAATTGCTGTTCATGCCAACCTAACCTAAAAATTAGACATTCCACATGTTATAACTTAATGAAAATGAAACTAAGAAACCAAGAACTTGTTGGAATGAATGTGTAGAGTCCAATGATTTATGTTTAAATTAAACCTTATGATTACTGAAGAAGTTGTGTTAATTTGAACCTAACCTAAAAATCAGACATTCCATATATTACAACCTAATAAGAATGCAATTAAAAATACTTGTTGAATAGTACCTGTAGTACCCAATGATTGATGTTTTGGTTAAAAATAATGATTACCAAAGAATTCATGTTCATTTGATCCTAACCTAGAAACCATACATTCCACATATTACAAGTTAATACATTCTAACCCCAACACCTTCTCATCCTTTCCAACCTATCATCAATAGCCTAATTATTATGCTCCTTATACTTTTAATCACAAGAATGCATAATAATTATAAACAAATCATAGTTCCATCTAGTTCCACTCGCAGATCTTGCCACGCCTCCCCACACACATTCAAGTCCGACAAACAATTTAATTTCCCCGTCGCTGTGTTTCGGGAGCGGAGGTTATTTTGTCACGATTGGTATGAGTGAAAATCAATTAAGTTCTCCAATTATTTCACAGTAATCGCGTTACTATTTCCCGCTGATAATGGTGCATTGTTGATCGATTCAATTACTGCGCGCGGAAGCGTACAGGAAAAAAAAGCAATTTCCCGTTGACAGCGGCGACGGCGGCGGAATTTTATTAAAATTCACAAAGAAAATGAAACAGCATGCTAACCAATGCCGTGGAAATTGAAATATCAACAAAAGATCTATAGTCCGCTTTTACGACGGTGTTCCCGTCGAAAGGTTCGCGACGTTGCGTCCGTCGATCGTCGTTTCGACGGTTATCGATACGTGATGTTGTAATCAGATTGAAGGATGTAAATTATAATTATGTAAATTATAATTCGTTTGTATCATTTGTACAGTTTTTGGGAAAAATCACGAATGTTAAAATTATAATTTGTTTGTATCATTTGTACTGTTTATGGGAAAAATCAATAATGATTGTGTAAAAGTGTGTTTGTGTTAATAATTGCTTGTGGGTGCTGTTTGTTTCTTGCAAATGGCAATTGTAAATATAACTTGAATATTTCATATTGTTGTTGTTAATATTTTTATAGTATTTGGAATATTTATGATGTCAATACTTAATGGTTTATAGTTTTAATGAGACTGTTTGCTGATGCGATGACAATTCAGATCTTGGGAATGTTTGCCTGAACAGATTAGAGTGAGGAATTCATCATTGTTAACTTAATTGTTTAATAATAAGTAGGAAATATTAGAAAATAAAGGCTTGAGCAAAGTTTTGTTCCCTGGCTCCATCAGGACTTCTAATTTTTATCTAATTTTTGTGAAGGCATGGATAAAGCGTTAATTAGCTGATATTAGATTAGGGATTGCAATGGTTGTCTTAGAATTTTCTCAGAATCTCACAGAAGTTGTAACAGTGGAATGAATTGCTTAGAAGCCCATGCAGTTAGTCCATTTTTTGATGTTTCGTGATTTAGACGAGTAATGAGTGGTGAGTGATGAGTAATGAGTAATGAGTAGTGAGTAAAAAGAGTAGTGAGTGATGAGTGATGAGTGATGAGTAATGAGTGATGAGTAATGAGTGGTGAGTGATGAATAATGAGTAATGAGTAATGAGTAGTGAGCGATAAGTAGTGAGTAGTGAGTAGTGAGTAGTGAGTTATGAATAATGAGTAATGAATAATGGATAATGAAGGGTGAATAATGAGTAATGAATAATGAATAATGAGTAATGAATAATGAACAAGAAATAACAAATAAGTACCATATTTCAATTCTTATTCAAAAAAAGACGTCTCCCTCTCCCAATCATCCACCAAACCACCAATCAAAACCCCATAAACTAACAATTGCCTCTAACACATTAAACAAACTGTCAATATCGTCTCCCAAATAACTATAAGCTCCTCTCAAGCTCAACGCCATTATCCAGTTCATAAAAAAATACAAACATTTCCAAACAAAGGCTACAAATTCCCTACAACAGCACCGCCACTAATTTCACCAACGATCCGCCACTTCTCTAAAAGTCAGCGATGCCGGTGCAAAGGCGAGCCTCTCCTCGGGCGCACGAAATAAAAAGTGCGAGTATAAAAAGGGGTCAGCGGTGGGCGGGATCTAGGTAATCGGACGAAACGACGGATGAATAAAATAAGGGTGGAAGGCAAACGGTGGAAGGGCGGCGGGGGGATGATTATTTCAGAGGTTGGTAATTACTTTTCTCTCGCTTTACGTCTGCCGAACCTAGCTTGAGGGTGGTCGGGGGTAGGTGGGTGGTTTGGGAGGCTCTCGCAGGGTTTAAAACGCGAGGGGGATAGGCGGGGGCGCGGGGAGAGCAACATCTTGCACGGATTAGAGATTCCGGGGAAGTAGCAGCCTGCTGGGAAGAGAGATGAAGACACAATTCAGAGGGTCGAGGAGGAAAATGGCCGGCGAGGCTGTGCTTCGTTATGGCAGTCGAATTCATACGAGTGGCGAGAGGACAACGGGGGTGGGTGTGGAGGAGGCAGTCTCTTGGATGAAAAATTACGGATGATAACGGGACGCGCTAAGTGATCGCTCTTGCCTTCTTTCTGTGAGTTGCGGTGGAGTTGTATGGCGGTTGATGCTGGGTTGGGTGTTTCGTGTTGGGGATGACGTGGGTTGTGGTTTGTGAGACATAGATTTTGTGGGGCTGTGGATTGGACTTTTGATAGTAACCGTTTAATGATCTTTGCTAGAGTCACAGATGTCGTCTAGTGTCGGGGATCACGTGGGTTGTGGATTGCGGGTGGTGTTGTGGTGCGTATGTTGTGGTACTATGGATTGGACTTTTGACAGTAACCGTGCAGTGGTTTCTGCTACAGTCACAGGTGTCACCTAGTGTTATGGATTATGTGGGCTGTGGTTTGTGGGTGGTCATGTGGCGCACAGATGTTGTATTGTGGGGCTATGGATTGGGCTTTTGACACTAACCGTACAACGACTTTTACTAGAGTCACATTTGTTATCTAGTGTCACGGATTATGTGGGCTGTGGTTTATGGGCGTTCTTGTGATGCATAGATGGGGCTGTGTTGTGGGACTATGGATTATAATGTTGACACTAACCGCACTGCGGTTCCTGCGAGAGTCTCGGGTGTCATCTACTGTCATGGATCACGTGGGCTGTGGTTTGTAGGCCGTCTTGTGGTACATAGGTGGTGCTGTGTTGTGCGACTGTGAATTAGACTTTTGACACCAACCGTACAGTGGTTACTCTTAGAGTCTCGAGTGTCGTCTGGTGTAATAGATCACGTGGGCTGTGTGGTTTGTGGGCAGTCTTGTGGGACATAGATGGGGCTGTGTTGTGGTACTGTGAATACGACTTTTGACACTAACCAGTACAGCGGTTTCTGTTAGAGTCTCAGATGTTGTCTAGTGTCATGGATCACGTGGGCTATAGTTTGTGGGTTGTTTTGTGATGCATAGATGATGCTTTGACACTAACCGTACAATGAGGTTAGCACTAAAACATATTGTAGTACATATTGTACAGAAAATCATATAAATTTTAGGTAAAAGATAATAATTGTCTAATTAATTAATAATTAATATTTGATTGACCAAACACTTCAGTTTATTAAACAACCACCAAGATAACAGGGTTTTTCGATGTTTTCGCGGTAGTAAATAAAAGAGGAGGTCTGAATAGCTGCGAGGAATGCAGGAAGCGCGTGGATTTTAATTGATCCCTATTCAGAGAGGATGCTATGGTTGGGACAGGATTGGCAATGACACTGGAGAGATTTATGTTGCTCGCAGGGCTAAAAAGGTTATTCGCTGGTAATAATGAACGTTCTTATGAAAGCGTGCTAAGTGATTGATTCGGCTTCCAACGGCATTCTCATCTATGGTCATGCTTGGAACTAATTTCGATGGCAGCGAGTGTTTCTTATGTAAATTATTTGCTACAGGCAAATTATTGACAGATGTATTGATATAGAAAAATTTAAGGGCAATGCAGTTATTGTTAGTTAATATAGATATTATTAATATAATTAATCCCTATCAATATTAATAGAATCATTATTAATATAGTTAATTCCTGTAAATATCAATATAGTAATTATTAATGTAATTAATTCCTATCAATATTAGTACAGTATTTATTAATATAAATAATTGCTATCAATATTAGTATAGTAACTATTAATATAATTAATTCCTACCAATACTAGTATAGTAATTATTAACATAATTAATTCCAATCAACATTAGTATAGTTATTATTAATAAAATCAATTCCTCTCAATATGAACGCGATATTATAAATTCCATAAATTTCTTTCAACATCAGTATAATTATTTAACACCCGGCTACAGATATCCAATAAAATTCCCCCAGGTCCCGTATCAATCGAATACGCAAATTATTCAATCGTTGACGTCCAAGGTAAAACATTTATCCCCGAAAATCTCTTGCGTTTTGTTATCCGCAAAAAGCTCGGTTATTTTCGCGACACATCGTGTATAAACAATAGAATATCGATTTTCGTTTGTTGAAAGAAGAAAAAAAAAGAAAAGAAAAACGTCCCGCAGGAAATATGAGTTCCGTACACGATTTAATAAAAAGGAAACTGGCACGAGCGCGCCCGTTCGCGACGGAAATTCATTAAATTAAAATCTAATTAACGCCCGGAGAAAAAGGGGGAAGCGCGATTTTACTTAGTAGCTGATTAAAGATTTATGGCATTGACCGGGCACGGGGAAACCGTCCGGGAACTTTCGCATGAACGATGATGCGTAGAGATAACGGAACAATCAGGACGTGTCCCAGGAGCATAATATCAACCTCCTTTGTCGAAACGTCCTGCGGAGAGTTTAATACTGCGTAACGTAATATCGAACGCTCGGACTGTAACTATCATAATCTAATCTTCAGCGAAACAGTAACAAGCCAATTCGCTGAGATTTAAAGTTTAATGGTCCTTGGTATTTCACAAATTTTTGTAAAATACAACTTTGTTTATTTAAATTTCATAGAAATCTGCTCGGATGAATATCACTGAACCATACTCTCCGACTGCTGGATGTAACCTGATCTTAGTGGACAGGAACAGAAAGTGGATACAATTTCGAAAATTTTGGTTGCAATAATTTTACGATACCCTCTCAATCATAGTGCCGATGGAATGTTGAGATGCTCCTCGTTAAAATGAGTACAAACACGACATAAATCGGCCTAGTTTCTTGATTTCATGGAAACCAGCCTTTAATTTTGAATATTCCGTCGCATCAGTGAAAATAGTCCGATTCCCACCGTGTTTGGACTCATTTTAACCGCAACGATCTCAGGAATTCAATAACACTACGTTTGAGAAGGTAATGTTGAAGTTACTGCAAGCAAATCGAATTATTATCACCACCTTAGCATAATTCAAGAAATTAAAGGTTCGTTCCCACCGAATCGGTAAAACTACTCCGATACCCATCGTGTTTGTACTCATTTTAATCGGTAGAATCTCAGCAATCCGCTGGTACCATGCAACTGGCAATTATTAGTTAACCATACTCAGCAGAAGGAATTAAGCACTCTTTGATTACTGCTAATTTACTGTCGGTCGTGCGGTAGATAATATTTTATTTCGACCGCGCAGGCTAAACACGGAAACGGATGGAATCATTGTTTTCGTCATAAAGCCCCAACATTTTCACCAAATTAACTGCGTTTAACGGCGCCTCTCGAACCGCGTAACTTCCGGAATACTTCTGCGAGCAGGGACTTAACGGCCAGATAGTCGTAATACTTTCGCAGTGAATCGAGCAATTTCGCTTTTACCGCGCCACGGAGTCTCTAAAACCGTGGTATACGAGTCGTCCAATGAATCGTAAAGCAAACGGTCCTTTAATTGTAAAGCTTCCGCAAACGTGGCGCGGACAATAACGACTTAATATTCGACGCATAAATCCCCTGTTCGGCAACGTGTCGCTGGGAATACCGTGACGCAATCAGGAATGAAAGTATGACACTCCCATCGAATGACAACGTCGATTCGATTTGTGGCGTTCTCGATCTAAGGAACGTATATCGATGCGTTTTCACGGTTAATTCTGTGTGGTGTGTTTTCATGGAACTGTGGCACGTTGACACTAGGTTTATGATGATGACAATTTGTATAATGAAAATTAATGTTAATCTCCAGTGGTTGAAGAAAGTTGATACTTTTTTGTAATGCAGGAGTAAGTATTATAAATAAACAAATGATTCACATTTATTGCTAGTTAATTGTAATAGTTACTAATAATATTAACCACCAGTGGTTAAACGAAATTAACACAACTTTTTAATGTATAAACTATTATAGACAAACAACATTCACTGAATTTACTGCTAATTAATTATAATACTAACTAATCATATTAACCAGTGATTAAACGAAATTAACATTTGTTTACAATGACCTAATAAATATTACAAACGAACACAAAATTCACTGCATAAATTGCTAATTATACATTCATTAGAAAAATTCCAAAATTTCCCATAAGTTTCGTATTACATGGTGTATCCCTTAATTATGTCGACGTATCAAGGTTGAGCGAGAAAATTAAAAGAGAATTAAAGAAACAGACGAACTTCGCACGGTCACGTGAGAAAATCCCAGCCCATTGGGAATTACTTGGCAAAAAAAAGGGGAAGGTTTAACGCGGTAGTAACATGAAAGTTGAATGGCGCAGGGGAAATAAAATGGAGGAAAAAAGGAGTGAAACGCAAAGCGTATAGAATATAAGGTAAAGCAAAGGGAAACGTACGCCGGAAGGGAAGAAAGCAAAATCCTAAGCTATTCTCAGGGATCCAGAATGAAATTGGATATATCAAGGAGGACAGCGGAGAGAGACAGACGAAAACAGTCTCAGAGTGCTGTCACGGAAGTTTCCAGAAATTTCCTCTGCATACGTCGTATCATTTCCACCTGGGCAATCGCGATATTCTTTCTGTGAATTTATCCGTGACACGTTGAATGATTTTGCTATTTAACATTATTCCCAGCGAACGTGTCGAAAGACATATTTTGAAATTTTCGGGTAAAACTCTACTCTCAGTTCATTTATTTTTCCTGATTTGAATTTTGGATGTTTGCTATAATTTTATAATTGTTATTGGGAAAGTTGAGGTAAATTATGATTTTTTAATAAACAGAGAAGATATATTCATAAATAGTTAATAATTGTTTTTCTTTATTTTTTTCTTAACCAATAAATAAATTTAATATATTTAAATGAGAACATAGTTGAAATTACTATAATTACTGTTATGTTTACTGTTAAGGAAATGAGAGTGAATTGTATTTAATTTATGTTCTTAATTATGCTGCCCATAATTATGAAAATGGTCTAAGTCAGAATTTTTAAAAAAATGAGTTACATTATTTTAAACTAGATTTAAAGAATATATAACTTAAACCAGTTTCATAATTATGGACACCCCTCGACAACTCCAATCTACATCTAACCAAGTTTCCACCCTTAAGGAGCAACGCCACTCTAGAATTTTGAAAAAAACGTCTTCTTTTGAAAATTTCAGTTGCAATGATTTTAACGTTACCTTATCAATCATAACACCGATACATTGTTGACCTTTCCTGATTAAAATGAGTCCAAACACGACATGAATCGGAAAATAAATAAGTTTCTTGAAAACGAGCCTTTAATTTTGAAAATTACACGAAATTCGTAAAAATAGTCCGATTCCCATCATGTTTGTACTCATTTTAATTAGCGCGATCTCACAAATCTATTGCCACTACCTTTGAGAAGATAATGTCAAACTGACTACACTTGAAATTTTCCTCGTTCCATATTTACATATTCTACATCACATCAAATTTTCCCTCCTCAGAGAACGCTCCTGCAGTCTTTCTTCAAAAATCCCCAAAAATCATTTCATCCAACCCCATAATTACCATTCGTCTAATCACAACACAGAGAGTAGTCCACCAAAGAAATAAATGAAAGCTTCAACTTGTCCCCCGGGGAGAGCGTAAAAACGAAACGGCGACCGAGGAAAATGTAAAATAGAAAGAAAAGGTGGCACGTGATCCCCCGTCGTTCATCCGCGAAAGGGAGCCGAAGGTGTATGGTAATTTTATAGTGTCTTACGCGGTAGGCACGGCCGCCGGAATTTACTGCGCCCGGGATCGCGATAAAAAGCCGATTGCCGGCCCCGAACGAGACACTTTTTCGTCCGACGACGTATTCCTAGATTCATTCGTCTATTCCTCCTTTCCTCCCGCCGGGGCGGAGAAAAAAAAACCTGGTCTCGGATATTCCTGCCGAGGGGTACGTGCCGCGACTGCGAGAACGTTCATTCAATCGGACGCGTCGAGTTTTACCGCGATTATCGACTTTCATTTGCTGACTGGAGTAGCGGAATCCCGGCTATTTTCTTCGTCTCTTCGGTTGTTTCGGGGGCAATAATAAAGCGTGTTGCTGGTGTGATGGGCATCACCACATACCCCTTTCGTCTCATTCGGGGATCGTCAAGTGGAGGCCTTTTCCGAGGTTGCATGAAATTAACGAAATTAAAGGTTGCACCGAATCGGTAAAACTAGTCCGATTCACGTCGTGTTTGGACTCATTTTAAGCAGGACACTCTTAGAAATTCACCGACATTACGTTTGAGAAGGTAAGGTTAAAATTATTTCAACTGAAATTTTGTTCATTGCATTTGACTTTACTTTCTCAACTATGGTACCGATGGAATGTCGAGATTCTTTCCATTAAAATGAGCCCAAACACGACATGAATCGGTCTAGTTTCTTGATTTCATGGAAACCAGCCTTTAATTTCGAAAATTACGTGGAACTCGTAAAACAAGTCCGATTTACGTCGTGTTTGGACTCATTTTAATCAGGACAATCTCAGCAATTTACTGGCACTACATTTGAGAAGCTAACGTTAAGATGCCTTTAATTGAAATTTTCTTCTTGCATGTCTATGTTTGACATCCTATCTCGCTTTCACTATCTATATCCATTCTCTGCCTTTGACAGGCTCCAGACAATTTCTGGAATCAAATAACTCCTTCCCTTGTTTTATGCTCGGTTAAATTTCACTATAGCATAGAATACTATACTGAATCTCCGAAAAAACTGAAAATAATTGTCAGATTGTTCACAGGGGTTGTATATCAATCTTATTAAATTCTCTTTCGTCTCATTTGGGGATCGTCAAGTGGAGGCCTTTTCCGAGGTTGCATTCTAATTTTCCTTTTCTCCGAACCTAAAACAACCCCTTGTTTACGCACCTACATTATGTATCCTGAAAATACCTTTTTCCTTTTAACTGTCCAGTTTTCTTTTTAGATGCCACATTTATGCATCCGGTAACAAAATTCACCTTTCCTAAAAATTCAGGGACTGAATTGATAACAAATTAAATAAATTAAGGAGCAGAGTATTTTATTTTGATATTTTAAATATTGATGCTTTATGTAATGTTATGTAGAAAATTATAATTTTCAAATCTAGTGTCTACAGTTGAAAGCAAAGGGATAAGGAACAGAAATATTTTGTATCAGTGTGGTGTGTGTTGATGTATTATATGAAACTTAATGTTGTCTTACAAATGTTTTATACAGTGAAAATATATCTTTATAATTAAAAATATATTTGTAGTATAATTTTTGCTATTTTTAATAACGAAAGATTAATGTGTGAGTAATTCTCATCTAATATTTAAAACTTCCATATGTAATTAAATTTTTTATGAACAAATTTTTTGGAATTTTGAAAAAGGTTCGTCAGCAAAGAATTAAAATTGGAAGTTAAACTTCTCGAGACAGATACGTCTTTTCACGAGACTGAAGTGTATATATAAGTCAGTGCAGGGTAAAAATATATCTCTTGTCGAAATTTGGACGTAAAAGTTTGAGGTTAAGTGATCAAATCATAAAACGTCAACCGACGTCTCTCGAATACGTCGTACTATACGAATACTTTTGCAATATGTTTGAAACAAAGTTCCATTCAACGTGAATATGAAATAAGGTAAAAGTTCTGGCGAAACGTAACAAAAGTTTTATATGGAACTCGACTTAACCTCAAATTTTGTAGACGAAATCTATTCTTAGTTGATTCAACGTTTCCATAACCTACGACTAGTGAAAGGGGTTTCTAAATAGAACATTTTCAGAGTGAAACGAATTTTTCTTTTCCGTGTGGTCGCCATTTTGTCTGGGTACAAGATTTTTATAGGTTAGAGTATCCTTTGTATGTAAAAATTGAGAAAATCAATGTTTCTCAATAAATAATTAATTTATATAATAATATACATATTATTAAATTATATAGTAAATAGTTAAGATAATTATTATTTTATATAGCATATTCAGAAGCTATAACAATGGCTTCCTAACCTAGAAAAAAAGAAGGAGCCACTAGATCCTCGAATAAATAAAAACAATAATACTTATCCCACTAAAATTTAGAAAAATCAAAAAATATATAAAAATGGAAACTTTATTTTATATCTTAAATATCAAGTATTACAAAAGGCCACATTAATGAAAATTACAGAATGATAATTTTACATATTAACGTTCTCATTAATAATATTAATTACCTAGCCCTGAATAATTAATGTCTCAACAAATAACGATAACGCAACCTAACCTCAAACGCAGAATACAATCATTGACACTATAATTACCAGACGGGTCAGAATGACCCATTCCTGATTCCAGAAATTTAATTTGAAGATTGTTTTGAAGAATACATTGATAATAATAAAATAGTTTTTTGCTTTAATTTGTGGACAATGAAGAAAATTGACTTTTGTTAAATTAATTTTATAATTGCAATGTGCAAAACTGAATTGTAAATCACTGAAGGTATCAGTAGATGCACTATTGAAGTTTCTATAGAAGAATTTCAAAAAGTCAATTTAACTGGTAGTTCTACTGTTAATTTCACCCTCTCACTTTCGACTAATCAAATAAATACTTCAACTAATCAAGCAAAACAAAAACGAATATTCCATCGGTTCGGATAATCGAGGTTCCATACGAAAATCCAAGGAACCACCTCCCCAGGTTAATGGGGATATAAGAATTGTTTGAATTGTCATTCACAAATACCTTAACTAATTAAACAAAACAAAAACGAGTATTCCATCAGTCCAAATAATCAAAGTTCGGATAATAGAGGTTCCATATTGAAATCCAAGAAACCCCCTGCCTAGGTTAATGGGGATATAATAATATTAATTTTCATTGGAAAATATTTCAACAAATAAAACAAAACAAAAATGAGAAGTGTTTCATCAGTCCAAATAATCAAGGTTCGGATAATCGAGGTTCCATGCTAAAATCCAAGAAACTGCCTAGGTCCCCGTTAGAACAACAGGATGCAGCAATCACCTGGAAGCTTCGCCCTTTGTCCGGAGTCATTTCGTGAAACACAAGTTTTCGATATCGACGGAGGGAGCCAGGGACGGATTGCGTCTTTGTTAGCGCGCCGATTAAACGGTCGTTCCACCGCGGTACGTAAAAAGCCGTCGGACTTCGGCGGAACAGTTTCCGCTTTGCAGGATCCCCGGAAGTCGGCCGGCCGACTCGATAATTCCGACTCCATGTTTCCTCTTGATTCATTCGTCTATGTCTGTTGCAAAGACAGATGACATCCCCCAGCGAGACAATAGATACGTGCCGGGCATGCGAAACTTTCCTTTTGTTCCGGCGGGCCACGATTCTTACGCGGGGACGCTAGGATGACTTCGGCTGCCGCACCTGCGCCCGCCCCGGCCGAGTCCTGCGAGAAAAGTTCCGCCCTTTCGTCGGCGCGGCGACGTTAATTAATCGCTCCCGCGGCGATTACGCTTAAGGCCGGGATTACCAGACGCGGGAACGCTTGGCTTTTCATTTCAACCGTTTAGTCCTCGAGGATTTTCGGGAGAATGATAGTTTGTTTCGTGGGATCCTCGATCGGGGGATAGGGAGCGTTCAATGAGAGGAATTTTTGATGTGTGAAGTTAAATTGTAGGCTTAGTGGTTAGATAATAGGAAAAAGGACAATAATGTTAGTTGCAGGGAAGATGGCACTTGTGATGTCATAGGAGACATTCGATCTGAGGATTCCAATTGGTTGGCGTCTGAGAATCTGACCAATCAGACGAAAGTGCCAGGTTTCATGCAACGGACAGTATAATGAGGCTTGTTTAAATTCTATACAAATATTCTCGACTTCATTCCACTGCACCAGCTCTAGTATTCTCCCAGTAATCACTGCCTCGAGCTCAGTGCAACGTGTACCTAGTAACAGAGGCAGAAAACGAATACAATGAAAATGAAGAAAATATCGATTGCAATAATTTTGACCTTACCTTGTCAATCATAGTGGCAACGGAATGTCGAGATTCTTCTGATTAAAATGAGCCCAAACACGACACAAATCGGTCCAGTTTTACCAATTTCATGGAAACCAGCCTTTAATTTCGAAAATTATATCAAATTCGAAACCAAGTCCGATTCCCATCGTGTTTGGACTCATTTTAATCAGCACATTCTCAGAAATTCACTGGCACTATATTCGAGAAGGTAAGTTTAAGATAACTGCAATTGAAATTTTCCTCATTGCAGGTTTATATTTGCCGCGTTCGGCGTCTTTTTGAAGTCTCGCACCTCGACCCTTGACGCTCGACAGACTGCGTTATACCGTTCCCACCCATTGTATTCATTTTCCGTCCCTGTCTGCTAGGATCAAGTTGCACTGGCCTTCAGATAGTGACTTGTGGAGGAAGAGTGGCTTGTGCTGTGAAATTTAGCCGAGCAGATTTCGTGGAATTAAAAAAAACATCACTGCATCTTTCTTTCGGTCCATTGTATTCATCTTTTTGTCCCTGTTTTCTAGAATTAAGTTACACCGACATTAAGATAGCGATTTGTAGGAGAAGAGTAGGGCTTTCGCTGTAAAATTAAATGAGCAGACATCTATAGAATTTAAGCGAGCCTCACAGTGCAATATAATTACAGTAAATATTTATTTATCTGCAATCTTAATTCAGCATCAATATCAATGCATTGAAATAATTATCCAAGGAAATAAACTTTTGTTCGATTCATTTTTCTTATTTCAGCAACTGTATTAAGATTATAAAATTCCTTGGAAAAGTTCCAAAGCTCTTCGACTAATTCCATGTAGCAAGTTCCCCTTATATATTTCACAATTTTAATAATTCCCAGCCCTTCAAATTTCTAATCTATTTGTTTACCATCGAACCATAAGCTGTCCGTGTTTTTCCAAATCGAAATACGTCACTAATGGCGTTCAGGAAGCTAATTTACGAATCACATTGGAAACAGTAGTCAAAGGGAACCGACGGGTCATTTTTCTTCTAGAAATACGTTGAACATACGTGACACGGTTACTCGGCACGTTTTATATTACAACCCATGTATGGGTCACAATATTATAAAAAGAAAATCGGGGGCCACGCTTCAGGAAATTCAGTTGCATGCGAAGTGCATGGCAGAAAGTTCGAGGAAATTGCGAAATCTCATGGGGCCGACTGCTAAACGTAAGAATTGCATTGTATCTGTTAACATTAAAATTACAATCAAATTAAATTGATTCACTTCAGAATTCTTATTTTAAAAATATTTCAATTACGAAAACGTTGCTAAAATTATCAATTAAATCCCTTGCACGGATACAAAACTAGGGCACTCTTCGAAACTCAAGAAACATATTGTTCTAATTTAAAAAAAAAATTAGAAATATTATTAACGTAAGAGTTATCCTTGAATTGATTTTCAAACATTTTTTATAGAAACCATAGCAGTCCTATGATTAAGATATCAATTGAATTATATTTTAATTTGTACATTAATAAATTAATAATTTTAATTATTTCTCGATCAAACATTCGTATGCTTTCAATTTTCAAACATTTTTTATAGAAATCATAGCAGTCCTATGATTAAGATATCAATTTAATTATATTTTAATTCGTATATTAGTTAATCAACTATTTCAATTATCTCTCGATCAAACATTCGTATGCTTTCAATAACTCTGAAAAAAATTAGAAATGCGTCATTTCGACCCACCTGGTATTTCACAACATTAACACTAGAACTACCCTTGAATTGATTTTCAAACATTTTCTATAGAAACTATAGCAGTCCCATAATTAAGATATCGAATTATTTTTCAATTCGTATATCAACAAATCAACAATTTTAAATATCTCTAAGCATTCTTAAGCCTTCAATAACTGAAAATAAAGAAAATAATTATAAAAAATAAAGAAAATAATAATAAAATAAATAAATACTGAAAATGAAGAAAAAATCAGAAATGATTCTGGTAGTTCCAGTTTCAGTAAAAACAAGAAAATTCCATTTAAGGTAATGTCATCAGCGATTAACCCTACAAAACGTAAAAAAACCTGAATTTGTCCAAACATACAACACAGAACCAACATTTCCTTGAAAAAAACGTTGTGGGCTCGTCTGGAAGATTGAGATTATGTGAGAATGTGAGTTGGCTTGTGTTTTGTGGAGAAATGTGAGGAGGGATGAAGGATAGTATTCCAAGGGTTGTAATTTGAGTATATCCTTGAGATTCAAGTGTTTTTTTGAATTGCAGTGGTCAGTGAAATTAAATATGTTTCTCGTTAATTATAGTCTAATTAGAAATTAAAAAATTAGAAGCTTGTTGTAAACTCATCTAGAACCCAAGAAAATTCCATTTAAGGTGAAGGCACCAGCGATTGACCTGTCAGAACCTAAAAAAACCTCAATTTTGTCAAACATACACAGAGCCAACAATTTCTTCAGAAAAAAGATTCCCAGATTCCGTTACTTTCCCTTTCACCCAGAAACGCCGGCGGCTGCGCGCGTATTTACACGGCCGATTAAACGGTGAATCGCGGGCACGCGTAATTTGCCAATTAACGAAGACTGTATTAACAATGATAGATACCGCAGTGACGGCATTGAAATTTCGCTGCAGGTTCCGGGTGAATGCTACGGAAATTTAGAATGGCCCGCATAACGGGCGAGCATGGGAGCAAAAGCCGCTGCCTGCTGCCGGTGACACGTCGCCGGGCCAAGGATGCAAGGTCGTTGATGCAATTGTACCAGCACTCGGCGCGTATGTGCATTGGAAGCCGATGCACGCCACGTTAAAGGCTATAACGAGTCCTCGTGCGCCGCGATAATTACAAGCCTCGGCTGCACACGCGGAAAGCACGCGTGGATTGCGTTATGACATGATTATTGTAGGCCGCCCCGGCGGCGATACACCGTAACATCGTGACAATACACCCTCCGGCGATACGTCACGCCGTGTGTCTACTCCATACGCAATTACAGCGCGTTATGCTCCGTACGTGCGTGCGAAGGACGCGGCGAATAAAACGCGACGCTCGACACCTTTTTAGCGAGTAACTACGGTGCTAACGGGTGTGAGGTCTCGTGGGATTTGTGAAGCATGGAGTAAGAAAAATGTGGGAGAGAGAGAGGGATATTCTGATGGCGTCTGCTAGTGAACTCTGTGGGGCTGGTAGGGACTGCCATGGGTCCTGCCATGGGACAAGTGAAAGTCTGGAGGTTTACGTCCGGTGTATACCCATAGGGCCTCACCACACGGCCCCCCGGGCGAGGGATTGAGTTTAGGCCCCATCAGCCTAGGCCAAAGCCTTGCCAACGTGGCCTACTGGGATGACGAGTCCCTGGGAGGTAGACTGTTGGTAGCGCCAGGCACAATTTCCACGACTCTACCAGATTTCCTGTCTGGCCCAGGAGCAGCTAGGACGCTGCTCATGCGCTGAGGCCCTCTAAAGGAGTCCAGCTCAGCATGTGGGCTTTCAACCATTGCCACTACGAAGTTAACGCCAATGTCCGGTTGCATTGCATTGCCCCTGGCACCCGGCCCCCATAGGACCAATCATCACAGGTTTAGTGGGAGCTGTTCGGCTTCTTACCCACATGGATAAGTAATGCCTGCCAGATCAAGGTGTCTCGTCTGCACCAAGGGTTGGTTAGACCCTAACTTGGGCATGTTGGGACCGCCACTTCCCATCATCACCACATGGACCCTGGAGGAGGTACTATTGGGAGAACCTAATACAAATTAAGGCAGGACTGGCTAGCAGCGAGAAAGCCCAGGTGCCCTGGCCATCTAGTGGCACAGGGCAGGAACTACCGCCACACTAGAGAAACTGATGTTCTTTCATTTAGATCTTGGAGGTTAGGTGTTGGAAAATAGCTGAAAATATTTATTGGTAAATTAGTAGGAATCGTGATAGCTTTGGCTCCCAGTTTACCCCCAGCACTCGCTACTATCAAGCAAACTTATAAAATCTAAAATTTTCAAAACCCTCAAATAATTCTCATTTTTTTTTTTAGAGATTTTTAACAGCAGCGAGGTTATTTATTCATCTGGGTAAACGAATGAACTAGGACGACACTACCATACGGTACACTGGCCACAAAATACGTAGCGTGGTCCCTTGATACTACCCAATCTTTTTTAACATTCTCCAGTGTAAAAAGCAGTTTACAAATAATTAAAGTTACCGGAACTAGCTGACGCTCCATATAAATGAGATGCCTGGAGAATCTGAAAACTCCGCAGGATTTTATTTTTATACTGTAGACGCAATCATTTTCGGTGGGGTAACATAGTTGCTGCAAAATTCCCCTGGCATCAAATTCACGTTCTACATACTTTCCCAATGAGTTTCGTTATTCTCAAAACTGCATTTAACAAATTTACGTTATATCAAAATTATGTTTACATTTTTTCAAAGCTATTTCATCTTCCTTTTGTGTTTCTCACTTTTTGACACGAGTTTAGTACATTATTAATTAATTTGAACTAGAATCTTTTGATTTTGTCCAGGACACTTCCTGTTCCTAATGTCTCCCCTAAATTCCCGCTTGGGCCACGCTGCTCCTGTTGCATAACCTTCGCCAACCAGGCCTCATAAACGCCCCCACTTTCCCCCTTTATAGCTGCACCACTTTCTCCGAGCTTTAACGCGCGCTTTTACTCCTGTATCCTTCATCAGCTGTTTCGTTTTATCGTATCCTCTACGTTCTCGCCCTTTTTTACTTCCGCGAGGAAACATTTATGTCTGGAAGTTCTGTTTTATTGTTAATCGATGAGCGTTAGGTTACGTTGTCTTCTGCTAGCATTTGTCGACTTAATGATCAGTGTTGTTTCATGTTTACGTAGCAAAAGCTTTTTTTAAGGCACTGTCTGGAAAAATACCGAGCATTTGGAACTTAAGTTTTTAAACTTTTGGAATGGTGAGATGTGTACTTAATGTAAATATTTATTTATAGTGGTAAATTTATGTCAGCAACTATAAGTTTCCTATGCTAAATGATAATTGTAAAATTTTTGGGATGAAACGAATTTTTTTTTATGTGGCCACCATTTTGGTTAGTCACAAGTTTTTTTATAGGTTAGAGTATTATTTGTATGTGTTTATTAATGTATACGGTGTTATGTTGCTCAGAAGACAATGAAGTGAAGGCCAACAAACAGAAAGCCAGAAAATTAATATTTTTTAACACACAACTATTACACAACCTGTTCAGAATATATAAAAAAGTGCTTACTAACCTATAAAATTCGAAGAACTGCCCAAACCCTCGAGCAACCAAAAAACCCCATTAACCCCGAAAAATCAGAAAATATTAAAAAAATCGACGGAACAGCATTGGCCTGTGAGGGACTGGCACCCTGTGCGAGTCGATTATTATGGGTGGCAGCTGACCCAGTTCCACGCTCGGCACTCTTAACGATTCCAGCGCAGCGCAATACGTCACCCCATGCGTCTGACGCATATGCATACTGCCCATGGGTACAAACACGCGATCCTCTCTCGCGCCGGTATCCGAACGGCGGGGAATAGCCGAGAGGAAGAGATGGAGACAGATAGGATGAGCACGGACACAGGAAATAGTGGACGGGGGGAGGCATGGCGGCGGGATACACGCGGCATAATCCCGAAGCTTTGTGTTCCTCCCCTTCGTGGGTCACTACGGGCTATGAAGAAAGGTTTGCATCTCGACCTGCGCAGGCTGAAAGCATTCTTTTGTATCCTCCTCCGCGGAGCGTGAACATAAACATTTTAAGACGGAAAGAAATCCCGGCGTTTGTTTCAATTGTTCGGGGGGACAATCCTTTTAATGCCTGAGATACGGATTTCCGTAGAGCGCGATCGTCAGGCGCGCGTCGTGCTCGTTAGCTCGTGAAGTTGGCACGCGGGAAATTTAAATAAACGCGTTTCCGTTGGCTCGCGTGTTAACCTCTAACGCGTTGAGGGCAAGGGCACTCCAGAGGTCAGGGGATGATTTTTTGCAATTTAAAAAAAAAGAACAAAAATCTGTAAATTATTTTTGTTGCAGATCTGTGACAGGGAATTTTGAGTTTATGAGTTTTTTTTAGAAACTGAGTACTGATACTTCAAAAGAACTTAAGGCGTTCTCTGAGGAATGCTGATTTAATGCGGTGCATTGATATTTGTGAATGAAAAATTTCAACTGCAGTCGATTTATCTTCTAAAACGTAGTGTCAATGGATTTCTGAGATCCTGCTGATTAAAATGAGCCCAAACACGATGGGAATCGGACTAGTTTGACGAATTTAATGTAATTTTCGAAATTAAAGGTTCGTTTCTATGAAATTTATTTGTTTCCCGATTTATGTCGTGTTTGGGCTCATTTTAATCAGGAGAATTTCAGCAATCCATTGGTACTGTGATCCACAGGGTAACATTAAAATTATAGCAATTGAAATTTTGTTTATTGTATGTTTATATTTGAGGCGTGCGCCGCTTAAAAGTATTGGACCCTGTAAGTAAGTGACGTTAAGTGAAGTTAAGAGTTAAAAATTCGTAGTGACTACCTTGTGGATTGATAAATAATTTATAATGTTTATCTAAAGAATATTTACCATGTGAATTATAATAGTATATAGTATTTAAGAATTTGAACTTTGTAGTAGGCATTGATTGTTTGTTCGTCCATTTGATTGATATAAATTTATTCGTATAGAAAATTATTCGTACAGTTAAATTCATATAGGAAATATGACTAATTGTAAGTAACATGAGCAGCAGCATCGTGATACGTATACAATATTCTATCTATTGAAATAACTTGTGGCTTTAATTAATGACACAATGTGTTCGTGTCATTGTGAACCTATTTAATATTAATAGAAACCATACTATTCCACTAAACTACTAAACATCAATAATTCCATGTTCCCTACACTCTAATACTCACATTACATCCCCTTCTCCCAATTTCAGGGAAACAAGTTATTTATAAACAAATTAACGTTAATTTATCCAAGAGCTATCAAACTACCCTGTTGTCGGAAAATACTTGATCAATACCCATTTAATTTTGCAATATGATATTGAAGGATACTGAACAGTATATTTAGAAACAGACTAATATTAATTTATCCAAGGACTATCAAACTACCTTAGTGTTAAAAAATACTCGATTAATACCCATTTAATTTTACACTATGATATTTAAAGATATTGAACAATATATTTAGAAACAAACTAATATCAATTTATTCAAGAACTATCAAACTACGCTAGTGTCGAAAAATACTTGATCAATATATATTTAATTTTACAATACGATATTGAACAACATACTTATAAACAAACTAACATTAATTTATCCAAGCACTATCAAACCACTATAAAAAATACCAATACTATAAAAAAAACCACCCCACAACCCCCCAATTCACTATCATTTCTACCACTCCCAAATCCTTATTCCCAACCTTAACAACCACCCCAACAACCCCAAAATGCAACACAAAATACCACCACATTTTCAACGTCCCATATACCAGAAGACAGCCACCCCAAGCACCGTTCATAACAATCATGTCTTTTAATTACTAATCTAGCCAACTCCGGCCTAGCCCTACTACACGCGACATCACTCTGAAATTTCTCCCGTCCCTGACACGTAACAACGGCCGCGACACCGGGCGAGTACACGCGTGAAATAATTTCAAAAATCATTATTTCTCCAGGAGCAGACGAACGTGACGCGTAATCCCCGGGAAAAGTTGTCGCGCGGCGGCGGTTCACTATTTTTCATTATCCCGGTGCCGCGTGTTCTTGCGAATTTCCCGGACAAGGCAATTTTTGGAATATTACACGAATCCAACATCCGTTCGGCTCATTCCTCGCGTGTTCGCCGCTCATTATTCTCCCGAAAACGTTTAAACGCCGCATTTTTCATGGAAATTCTCGGTTCCGTTAAACTCATTCCGCTCGTGTTAATCCTCGCGCGGGAAAGAAGCGTCCACGATTTAATTATGCCACCCCAGCCGCCCCCACCCACCCCACAGCCACCCCCTGACGATTTATAGGAAATCAATTGGGGATTGTTCGTTGCAGTGGTGGGATGGTGTTTAACATTGTTGAATAATGTTTAATCGAATTTCTTCGGACGTTGTGGGTTCGTCTGGAAGATTGAGGTTATGTGAGAATGTGAGATAATACTGCGATGGTTGTAATTTGAGTATATTCTTGAGATTCAAGTATTTTTTTCTTTTTTTTTTTAATTGTAGTGGCCAGTGAAATTAAATATGGTCCTTGTTAATGAGTTAATTAGATTTTGGTAAAATAGGTTGTGGTGAATCAGAGATTATTGTTTTATAATTTGAATTATTTAGGTTATAATCTGTGGGGACGTCTGGAGGAATTGGGTGAAAAGATTTGTAGTCTTGTTATATGAATGTTTATAAGTAGGATGATTATTAATTGATGTGTTAGAGACGTTAGAATTTTTGTTAAAATGTAATTGAAGGAGTATAGTTTGTTCTGTTTATATATAGAACCCAATAACTGTTTTTCCAATTAAAAACACTGATTCTTAAAGAATTGCTGATATCAACCTAACCTAAAAATCGATTCCATAAATTATAACCTAATAAAAAGAAATTAAAAAATTAGAAGCTTGTTGTAAACTCATCTGGAACTCAATATCTCAGATTTCTATTTACAAAATTGATTACCAGAGAACTGCTATCCACTACTGAACAATCGCAGTTCACTCGAACCTAACCTAAAAATCCAAAACTCATCCATAACAACCAAACACCATGCTCAAGTGGACGCACCAGCGCAACAAGCAACCGTTAATCAAACCAGCTCTGCACGTCACTCGCTCGGATCGCCAGTAAAGTATCGGCGACTAAGGGCAGGCATGCGGACCGATTATTCCCAACGACGCCATTCCCCGCTTAATCCGAAAATCATAGGAGCCGCGCGGCCCGAGAATATTCTTCCAGACGGAAAATAACACCGTCACGAAGGGGCGTGGGGGAGCCGTGAGTGCCGCGGCCAGAAAAAAAGACGCGGACGGAGGGGCATGCAAAGCCAGGACACGCGCGGAATAATCCTGGAAGCCATCTCTCGTGCCGATCCTCCGCGACGCTGAAGAGAGGTTCGCTCCGGCGTCCCGTGGGTCTCGTCAGCGCGCCGTCGCGTGATTTGTGGGACACGTGTCTGCTCATTTTTATTTATTCGCTGCGACGCCTCTCCTGGCAGCCACGTCACCACTGTGGCGTTCCTTTATTCGATATATTATTTGTTTACAATGTTCGGTAAATAAAGTTTGACCAGCGCTGTGTAGCTGAAAAGATGGCTTCTAGCATGGCAATGATAGGCCTCGTGTGGCAATGACGAGTGAGACGATGAAAGTTTGTAGATTTATTTAATAACAATTAATGTTGTTTGTTGATATAATATTATTAATTTATTATCTTCGAATGAAGTTTCCACTTCAAGTGGAAGAGCTAGTTTTTCTGTGTTCATACTAAATTGTTGGTAGTAAAATGTTACATGAGCTTAGTAGAGCAAATAAATAGTAGGTCAATATAGTCTCGTGACCTGGCACCATTTGACTGCCATATAATCCTATACAGTGAATTTCTAAGACCGCGCTGATTGAAATGAGTCCAAACACGATGGGAATTGGACTAGCTTGACGAATTCAGTGTGATTTTCGAAATTAAATGTGCGTTTCCACCGAGTCTATGAAAGTAGACGGATCTATGCCGTGTTCGTACTCATTTTAATCGGGAGAATCTCAAGAATCCATCGGTTTTGTATTCAAGAATGCCAAGAACCATTTGAGCCATTCGAGAACTAAATTACTTTAACATAATGACGGGAAACACGGTTTCATACAACATTTTCTATGGACCTATCTGCAGTGTTATAGGATTGTCACCTGTACTTACAAAAAGAATGTCACGAATATTAACAAAAGAATTTTAATATTAAAATTTACCATGGAAATTTAAAATTAACGTTTTACATTAATATCAATGTTTCTTTACGATATATCTGATAATTTAATAAATTTCTGATTGCCTTTAGGCGCCAAGAGTAGTGAAACGGTTAAAACGTATAGTTAAATGATTTATAATAACAAACAGAAATTGATTTCGTCTACATTACTGACACGTTGGTTACATCGCCTCGCGAGAGCCGCGTGAATACGCCGGCGACTCGGTGGCTGCGGTGAAAAGATAGTGTCTGGTTGAGGCCATGAGAACCTGTCCGGATTCCACGCTTTTATGGGCCCATTGCTTGGCGAACTGGAAGATATCACGGAGAGCTGCGTGGAAACACGCTTCCTCTCGGTGGAATGCCAGCCGGCGACGCTAGCCTACGTGGGAATCAGTGGCGAGTCGCGTATAGGCACTGTGGAACTGGAGCACCCTCAATTTCCACTTGATATTATCGATAACATTTAATACGAGCGTTTTTTTCTTGAATTCTTTGTTTATATTTGTACAATATAAAACAAACAAAGTACTAACAATTCTGACATTTAAAGAGAAAGTAATCAGGTTTTAAAGACGTTCTCTGTGAAATGAAAATTTAATGTGATGTCGTGAAGCACGTAAATATAACGAAGAAAATTTTAATTGCAGTTAGTTTAACCTTATCTTTTTAAACGTAGTATCAATGAATTTCTGAGATCGTGCCGATTAAAATGAGCCCAAACACCATGGGAATCGGACTAGTTTTACGAATTTAATGTAATTTTCGAGGTTATAGGCTCGTTTCCATGAATTGCTAAAACTAGGCCGATTCATGTCGTGTTTGGACTCATTTTAGCGGGCAGAATCTCGACATTCCAACGTTACTACGGCTGAGAAGGTAACATTAAATGCTATGAAGGAAATTTCTATTCCTGGAATTTTAATGTTACCTTCTCAAATGTAGTGTTAGTGGATTGCTGAAATTGTCCCGATTAAAATGAGCCCACACACAATAGGAATCGGAGAAGTTTTGTGGTTTCATGGAAACGAGTCTTCAGTTTCGTAATTTAATGTAATTTTTGAAATTAAAGCTTCGTTTTCATGAAATTTATTTATTTTCCGATATATATCGTGTTTGTACTCGTTTTAATCACAAGAATCTCAATAATTCAACGATACTATGATCGATACGTTAACTTTATTTCCGAATTTTCGTTTTTTCAAAATTCTCGAGTTACCCTTTAAAAGATAACCTTAGAGATTTGTGTATCGGCTATAATACTATCTAGATTATACACTAGATTATTCATATAAAAAGTGAGTACTCTGAGGGAAAAAAACATATATATTTCAAATTCTGACAATAATTACTTAGATGTAACAAGCAAATATCAATATAAACAACAAATTCCTCAAACCAAGGAAATAAACAAATAAATAAATGAAAAAAAAGATAAATAAATAATTCTCCAACTTCCCCCATTTCCAGGATAAATCATTAACATTCTCGGTCCGGGTTCCGAGTAATTGGATTATCTAGCATCGTTCCTATTCAAATATTACATTCTTTTATGCATGTACACAGAGAAAAAGCGGCGCGCAATGTCTTTTCCGGGGGCGAGTAATTTACTTTGTCACTGTCGGAGGATTAATTAATATGGAGGCCAAAGCTGATGATCGAGCCAGATATTTTCCGAAGCGAGGAACGTAAAAAGAGATTGATCGTGATCGGGTTTTCGATTTATATTCAAATTCCTCGCGCGTCAACTTTTCCCCCGTTGCGACCGGATATTGGACGAACTCTCACTTTCCCGTGATACAGAAACCTGCGAAGGAGGGACATATTTTTCGACGGCCAATCTCGTAAATTCACCCTTTGACAAGCGTCTTTCTTATCTTTATTACAGGGTAAGATCTAGATTCGTCGCGCCTAGCTGCCGACCGAAGATTACATTTTCTAATCCGGCTGTAGATTCCCTGCAGCGAAATATCTGCTGCTTCGTGTGTCACGTGATTCGAATACGCGGACTTAACCTCATCGCGACGAAGAAAGTGATTTGTTGGCGATCGGGTATTCTAGTGATTAGTGCCTGATTTTACCGGTAGAGGAAATCGGTTTCTAACCTAAAAACGAAGGAAGAAACGAGTGAATCCTTGAATATCTGTAAGGAAGGGTTTCTAACCCAAAAAAGGACGGAGAAATTTGTTAAGGACTTATTAAGAATAATTCCTTGAGGAATTAAGGAGTTTCTAACCCAGAAAAAAAGTTAAGAAATCAGTAAATCTAAAGAACAAGAAAGAAGGGTTATCTAAAATAGAAAAAAAGAAGAAACCAGTATTTCCTTAAAGACCTAAGATGAAGTGTTCCCTAACCTAGAAAAAAGACGCAAATACCAATAAATCATTGAATAAATAAAAAGAAGGGTTTTCTAACCTAAAAAAGAACGAAGGAACGAGTAAATCCTTGAGTAACTAAAAATAAGTGATTCCTAACCTAGAAACAAAAGAAACCAGTAAATCCTTGAATAATTAAAAAAAGGGTTTCCTAACCTATAAAAAACGAAGAAACCTTACCTAACCTGAAAAGAATATTAATAAATCTTAATACAAAACAATCATCAACATTCTCTTCCCTTTCCACAAAACCATCAACAACAAACCAGTCCTATCGATCACAGTCAAAAAATCAATCCCAGAGCAAGGGGTTACTGTCAACAACCCCCCTGAACACCCCATTGGCACAGAACGAGTGGAAAGGGTGCAAGGCGAGCCGATTGTTTCCGCCATAGATCAGAACGCACCCTTAATTTATAATGTTTTCGGGAAAAGCTCCCCCAACTGCCATTAGTTTCACGGCGTAGCTTCCGGCGAAAGTAAACGAACAAGCCGGAATCTTTTCACCCGGCGCGTCCCACCTGCTGCATTTAGGAAGAAAAATACCGAGCGCCCCGAACGAACCATTACATCGGCAACAGGCGACAATGAAAACCTGTTCAGACGTTTAACCCTGAAAGCGCGACAGGGCCGACGTGCCGCGCTGTTTTTTGATATCTGGCTCCGTTGTTTCGTTAAAAACGCGCGGGAGCAGTGCATTCGGCGCCCGCGCCTTGTTCCCGTCCCGCCACTCCCCGTGGGAGTGCTTTTGTTTTCTCCTTTTTAAATGCGACTCTACCGGCGACGCGCATGAATCGTAAGAGCGACTGAATTTTTACGCGAATTAGTTCCCAGACTGTACGCACTTCCGGCTGTTTATTGTTGCCATTACTTCACTCCGCGGGTGCGAATTTGTTCTTGAA
Organism: Nomia melanderi; assembly: GCF_051020985.1. Classification (NCBI taxonomy): domain Eukaryota; kingdom Metazoa; phylum Arthropoda; class Insecta; order Hymenoptera; family Halictidae; genus Nomia; species Nomia melanderi. The sequence goes on along the minus strand of NC_134999.1, from coordinate 23,350,346 downwards.
TTGTGTCGTGCTCGCTTAAATTTTACTGTTTCGGATGGCTGCAGTGGAATTTACGCGGGTTGATGAAATGGGAGGAAGGTATTTGCTTCGAAGAATTGACTGGGCACGTTGTGACAGGCGGGAATCGATATGGCGAGTGGGAACGGGATGGACGTGCTCGAATGATATCGAGGGTCGAAGCGCGGACTTCAAAGCCATGCTGCAGGAGTTATAGATGGGCAGGGATGGGAGTTTTAGTTGAAGGTGGTTTGATGCTGTGTTTTCAGGTGCCAGTGAATTGCTGAGGTTGCGCTGATTGAAATGAGTCCAAACACGATGGGAATCGGACTAGTTTTTTGAATTTAATGTAATTTTCAAAATTAAAGGCTGGTTTTCATGAAATCGAAACACTAGTCCGATCCCTATCGTGTTTGTACTCATTTTAACGAGAAAGATCTCAATAATCTATCAGTACTATGATTGAAAAATTAAAATTAAATATGCAACGAAAATTTCAATCGCAGTAAATTTAATCTTACTTCCTCAAATATAGTGTCAATGAATTGCTGAGATTGCGCTGATTGAAATGAGTACAAACACCAGGGGAATCGCACTAGTTTCGCGAATTTAATACAATTTTCGAAATTAAACTACCGATCACTAAAATTGACTTTCACAAATTTCCTTCTAAAAACCAAAAATTCCACTACCACTGAATTAGTTAATTATCAATTTTCCATAGAAGCATCTGTACCTTTCCAGCAATCGCAGCAGAAGAAACCAAAAATAAATCATTTTCACCCATCTGGCTGTTCCAATAAAAAGAAAAACTATCCAACAGATCAAAATTCATTTCTCCGCTCGAGTGGAGCCTGACGTAACGTTATCTTAATTAAACAACGCGACACCGCGTCCTGCCCGATGAAGCGTGGAGTAAAGTTGCCTCCGTATTCTTCGCGTTTAATGCTCAGATAAATACCGGCGCGGAATCAGAGCTCGGAACGGGGGCATTTCGCCGATTGTTTTCGGTTCGCCGGGCAACGGGACGATCGTCTCGGCCCGACGGAGCCTTGAGTAGTTTCGGCGGACCTGTCGTCGAGGTGACTCTGAGAGTGTGTTTCAAGGGAGGAGGTGTCACTGGTTTTGTAGCGCAAGTTTTTATTTAGTTGAACCGAGTACAATATTTGAGTACAAATGTCGCAGTGTCGCTCGTCTAAAGAAAACTGCCTCCTCTTTTCCGTTTCTCCTCCGTATTTAAAGGATTTTGTAAAGGAGTGGGGGAAAGGGAATTTGGGAGAACCGAGGGCCGCAGCGGTTTGGTGGGGGCGTAGCTTCGTAATCTTGGAATTCCATCGCGGCAGTCCCTGAATTTTTGGAAAAGTGAATTTTGTCACCGGATGCATAAATTTGGCGTCTAAAAAGAAAACTGGACAGTTAAAAAGAAAAGGGATTTTCAGGATACGTAATTTAGGTGCATAGACAGGAGGTTGTTTTAGGTTCGGAGAAAAAGGAGATTGGAATGCAACCTCGGAGAAGGCCTCCACTTGACGATCCCCAAATGAGATGAAAGGGGTGTGTGGTGATGCTTATCTCGACAGACCTAAATAGGTCCGCGGGATCCGTCGGCGACGCTCGTTACATTGAACGCGAGCCGGGACCGTGAAGGGGAAGTTTCATAAACGAATGTCGCGCGATACGATGAAATATTGGCGCCCTGCGGGTTTCCCTGTTCTGCGCGCGGCGGAACGTGTTTACACGGTGTCTGCGCGAGGCGAGAATTATTTTTGCGCGGAGCACGGTGTCGCGCTGCCCGGAATACCCGCCGCCGCCTCTCTCTTTCGGGGCGAGCCTGTGGGACGTATTCCTTCATTTATCTCAGTATTTAACGTGCACGCGTTATTCAAATACGCGTTAACGCGATGTTTGACGAGTGGCAAATTGGAATGTACGGGGCGTGCCGGTTTCGTGCTAGAAAGAGATTCTATGGGGGACTGTTAGTTATTTATATGAATACGTGCATTTGTATATTTGTATATTTGCATATTTGCATATTTGTATATTTGTATATTTGTATATTTGTATATTTGTATATTTGTATATTTGTATATTTGTATATTTGTATACTTCTATACTTCTATACTTCTATACTTCTATACTTCTATACTTCTATACTTCTATATTTCTATATTTCTATATTTCTATATTTCTATATTCGTATATTTCTATATTTCTATACTTCTATATTTCTATATTTTTATATTTCTATATTTCTATATTTCTATATTTCTATATTTCTATATTTCTATATTTCTATATTTCTATATTTCCATATTTCTATATTTCCATATTTCTATATTTCCATATTCCTGTATTTCTATATTTCTATATTCCTGTATTATATGTTATCATTATTATTATTATTCAGTTTTCGCCAGAATTGCAATTTAAATACCAAATTGTAACAAAATTTTACGCACGACAGATATAATCGCCACGACACAAAATTCTGCCGTATCTCCATGACGGATATAGTTGTCGAACACACTTAACCGGTTAAGAACGTTGTTCCCCGGCAACGGACATTTACCATCAGCATCCGGCTGGTTCACTGGAATTTTTCTCGAAAGACAGCGGCTGAACGAACGGCGCCTACGCGAATTATTCTAATAGTAATTGAAGAACCAAGGGAAACAAGCTAAACAAGCTAAATAACTGGTAACAGCCGGCGGTTCCCGGGGGCGAGCGCAACATCTTTTGCCCCATAATACACTTCGCCGGCCGAGCCCTAGAGCCGGGCAACGGTGCAGCTACAGCAGCGGCAGCAGACTCGTTAATAAAATATTTCAGCAGCGCCCGGTAAGTGCTGGTTCTTTTCTCGTTCCTTTTTTTTCTATTATTTAATCTCCCTCTCTATTTCAGCAGCGCGGACTAAATTTCGCCGGCGCAAGGATATTCCTGTGCAGTGGATGCAGTAGATTAAGGAACGTCTTTCTTTGCTCTTGCGTTTATCGCGACTGAACTCTGCTCCCGGGGCTGAATAATTCCGACGATTAAGTTTAACGACCGCCTCGTATCCGCGTGCGCGGCGTGGATTAATTACGGAAACTTCAAGGGACGATTAACAATTGTTTAGAGAGGCGCGTGTATGACGGTGTCGCTGAGTCGTGTCGCTGTTAACCCTTTGTGATAGGATTACTTCGTGATAATAAATTGTCTAACGCCGAAGTACGATGCTCGGTTAAATTTTATGGAAGCGAGCTCGGTTTAATTTTACAGCGCAAGACATAGTCTTCCACTACAAACCGCTTTCTTAAGGTCGATGTAACGTGATTCTAGTGGACAGGGTAGAATATTAATATAATGGGAAGAAAGAAGGTACAATAACGTTTGCCTAAATTCTACAGGAGTATGCTCGGTTTAATTTTGCAGCGAAAGCCCTACTCTTTCCCTACAAAACGTTGCCTGAAAAACACTATAATGTGATTCCAGTAGACATGCACAGAAAATGAATACAATGGGCAGAAAGGGGATACAGTGAAATTTGCATAAACTATACATGGGTATGCTCGGTTTAATTTTGCAGTGAAAGCCCTACTTTTCCCCTACACGTCGCTGCTTCAAGTTCGGTTTAACGTGATTCTAGTAGACAGGGATAGGAAATTAATACAATGGTGAAAAAAGAGGTACAGTGATGCTTCCCTAAATTCTACAGAAGTTTGCTCGGTTTAATTTTACAGAGCAGGCCCTACTCTTCTCCTAAAAATTGCTGTCTGAAGAACAGTGCCGGGTGATTCTTGTAGACAGGGTCAGAAAATGAATACAATGGGGAGGAAGCAGATACAGCGATGATTGCCTAAGTTCTGCAGGAATATGCTCGGTTTAATTTTACAGCGAGAGCCCTACTTTTCCCTTACAAATCGCTGCTTCAAGGTAGATGTAACTATTCTAGTAGACAGGGACTGAAAATGAATACAATGGGTATGAAGGGGATATTTGCTTAAATTCCACGAACTCTACTCGGCTAAATTTCACAGCACAAGTTCTACTAACATTCTCAAGGTCAGTGTAACCTGATCCTAGTAGACTTGGACAAAAAATGATTACAAAGTGCAGAAATGGGGATACAGCAATGTTTGCCTATATTCGACAGAAATCTGCTCGGTTTAATTTTCTAGTGAAAGCCCTACTCTTTCCCCACAAATCGCTGCCTCAAGGACGGTATAACCTGCTTCTAGTAGACTGGGATGAAAATGAATACAATGGACAAAAAGGGGATGCAGTGGTGTTTGTTAAAATTCCACGAAACCTGCTCGGATAAATTCCACTACAAATACCACTCTTCCCCCACAAGACACTATCTGAAGGCCGGTGTAACCTGATCCTAGTACACAGGAACAGAAAATGAATACAATGAGTGGGAACGGGATGACGCAGTACGTCCGGCATGGAGGGTGGAAGTGCGGGACTTCAAAGCGATGCCGAACGCGCCAAAGCTGAACATGCAATGGAGAAAATTTCAATTGCAGTAATTTTAACGTTACCCCGTCTATCGTAATACCAATGCATTGCTGTAATTTCTCTGATTAAAATGAGTCCAAACACGAAGGGAATCGGGTTAGTTATATCGATTTGGTGGAAACGAACCTTTAATTTCGAAAATTACATTGAATTCGTAAAACTAGGCCGATTCCCATCGTGTTTGAACTCGTTTGAATCAGAACAATCTCAGGAATTCAGTGACACTATATTTAAGTGCGTAAATTTAAAATAATTACAATTGAAAATTTCTTTCTTCGTTCCTGACCGTTGTATTAATTTTCTGTTCTTGCTACAGGATCATATTGCGTCTGTTGCTATAAAGTTTTCCACAGCTTATTATAACAGAAATCATATACAATTCCCGAGTTACATTTGTTTACGATATTTACGCACACGATCCTGCATCATTGAAATATTTGTTCCGCCGAATGTAGCGTTCGTGAATTCTCCCCGATGAAATCACTCAGTTTAAATAATAATAAATACCAATAAATAATAAATAAATTGTGAATATAATTTCAAATTTATACAATATCGTATTATACTGAATATCAAGTTATTATTACTATAAATTATTATCGCTCATAAAGAAGCGAGTTGAACTGGAATTCTCTAATTAATTGAGGAGTAATTATTACCGATATTTCGTATATTAAAATACACGACGAATCATACTCTCCCAAAAACTAAGGAAAGGGAACGAGGGGGCATTTTATACATTCCATAATATTTCAAGCGACGTCCACGTCTCGAATTGATTCCCGCTGCTTTAACAATTCAAAGACACGCGAATTGAGGTTATGTACGGGTCTCATTAATAAAAGATACCCAAGAAAATTAAAACCTATAAATCCCAGGCAACCGTCCCGGCAAAACTACTGTCCCGTTTGTTTATGGGATTCTTGAGCACTGCTCGACACGTACACGTGAAATTTACCGTCAAAGTCTTTTTTCGTGCAATGAAGAAAAAAATAAATGAAAAGGAACAGTCGCAATCGCAGACACGAGTGCGGCCCTTTAGTTTAATTGCGGCGACGTCTCTGTTCCTTTAACGTAGACGGCGGAATGACGACGATGACGATGACTTCGACGGTCGACGGCAAACACAAGTCCCCTACGCGAGCAAAAGGAACATCCTTAAATCGTGTCCCCTTTGCGTTTCCACGTGTTGATCTACCAACACGGGCCATTATAATGCGTCGAACTCGCATTCACAGATGGAGACGACGTCGCTTTTTCGTCTGCAGTGCTTACTCGCATTCAATGGAGGCTGGATTTTTGAACATTGTTTGAATACTCTCGGTATGTTTTCACGTTTGAGGAAACTAAAGGGTGAAACGGATATTTACCATTGTTTGCACGTGATTTAATATTACTCGTAATGAAAAATAACGATTGTTTGGTTATTTCAGGGGATTATATATTTCATTTTTTGTAAATTAATAAAAATATTCAAAATGACAAACAGAGTGTTCGTTATTTGTTTCTACAGTCAATTACATTTGTTTATTTAACCTCCTGCCCTACGATTTATTTTCAAACTGTGATAGATACAACTTCGTCACTAATAATTATTGAAAAATGGGAAAATTCTATGCATGTTCTATGTCTACGTTTGCCCTACACTAGAATTTTAAAGAAAATTTATACTTCATTTAAAGTTCTAAAAATTTACAAAATTCTCTACGATTGCCTTGTCGCGTGAAATTATTTACAAAATTTAAAATAACAAAGTGAAGGCTTCTTCAACTCGGAATTACAAAATAAAATAGTATATTGAACATCTCAGATTTTTTCCACTGTTTTTCAAGGTAGAAAAATCAAAAAAAATTTCATGGGATTTAATGGGTTAATCACCTAACCAACCCTTTCGTGTCACCACGTAGCCTCCAATCCCAACACAAAGCAACCGATTCACCAATAGCAACCATCAACCCCATAGTGCCCACAGCCCTCAAGAAATATCTATCCCACATCTCCCTCACCCCATACCCCAGCCGGCAACACCATGAAAAACTGCGAGTATCACGAATCTCGCCGTTATCCAGGCCCGGGCCGCGTTGTCGTTTTCTTTCTTCGCGCGAAGGGCGAGGAGCGAAGCGGAGCGAGGCGGAAGCAGAGTCACCGAGACACGTTAATGAGTTTTTCGAGGTACGTGCCGGGTGCGGAGACGATCGACAAGAGCTGGGAATTAGAGGCGAGAAAGGGTCGCGTCTGGGATTGGAAAAAAGGAAAGTCGAAGGCTGCGCGGCAGGGGCGTCGCTCGAGATCGATCTTCCAGTTTTAAATTTAAATAAACGCCAGCTCGTAGACGATAAGGCCCTGCTCTCTCGCAATAGTCGACCGTCCTTCTGCCGCACCCCCGAGCCCCGCCGGCAATCTTTCTTCCAGCAGGCTTGTGTGTAGCTAGGCTGCCGGATAAGTAGGCGCCGGGACAGACGTGAAAACACGGCCGTGAGATCGATATCGAGAAAAAATCCGATCATTATTGTGCTCCTTTTCACGGGCCTAAAAGGTTTCCCTGGGAGCTACCCGGCGCTCCTTTCGCTGCGGAACTGATTGAAATTTTCTTCACTGCTACTTGGTGGAGATAAAGGGGTAGTGGTGACTTTGGTGTGTTGCTGAGGTGAGGAGCTGGCGCTGGGAATTTTTGTTTGTGGTTTGTGGGTGATGGGTAATGGAGTTCTGAGAGTATTGATGAATTAGGAGGTTATTGGTTGAGTGGTTATATTTTTTAGACTGATCCTTGGTGTCTTTGGTGTGCTACTGATGTGTATACCCAGGGCTGGGTCCTTTTGTTTATTTTTTCTGTAGTTTTGTGTAGTTTTGTGGGAGGAATTGGATAATGGAATGCCGAGAGTATTGATGAATTAGGAGGTTATGGTTTATTGGTTGAGTGGTTACATTTTTTTATAGGTCCTTGGTACCCTAATTTAGCCCTGGTGCCTTTGGTGTGTTGCTGAGGTGCATAGATAGGGATGGGAATTTTTGTCTGTGGTTTTGTGGGAGTGACTGGATAATGGAATTCTGAGAGTATTGAGGAATTAGGGGATTTAAATTTATTGGTTGAGTGGTTATATTTTTTAGACTCCTCCTCGGTGTCTTTGGTGTGCTGCAGAGGTCCAGGACTAGATCTTTTTGTTTATAGTTTTGTGTAGTTTTGTGGAAGTGACTGTATAATAGAATTCTGAGAGTATTTCCGAAATAGAGAGTTAAGATTTATTGGTTCATTGGGTTGGATCGTTGTGATTGCATTGTTCTGTATTGTTAGAACCGCATTATTCATTGTAACATCATCCATGGGAATATTAATTTCCGGGTTTTGTATGGGAACAAATGTTTAGATATGTTGAAACAATATTTACTACTCATATAGCGATAAATATGGGTGTAAATGTCACTTCCAAGTTTTATTACAATATCGATCACAACTATAAAACGAGATTTATTCGGGAATATGTATAGTGCAATTGTCCGGGAGTATTGCATTCTTCTTTACTGTCGCTGAACTTAAATCTGCTTACAAATTTAACGAGCTTATTGGGTTGTAAAATTCGGACGAGTTCAATAGACATGAATAAAGAAGTAAAAGTTCTTTCAACAGAACAACGAAGGGATATAATATAATGTTACTTAGTCAATCATGTTCTTACTGCGCTTACAGTACTATGTTGAAAATTTTTAAATCAGTAAATTTTTAAATGCCAAGCAGGAAATAATTAAAATTAATTATATACATTTCAACGGCATTGCGCAGTTTGATTTATTAAAGAAGGATATATATAATAATTGAATTGCAAATAATTATGATTCAACTAATATTATTAGGTAATATAATAAAGGACTTTGAACCTCAATTTAATTGCCATGAACACAAATTTATCTAAAGCAATTAGCTAAATGAATTATTCTTATATTAGTCGACAATTTCATCCCCATCAAAATGAGTCCAAGCACGGCGGAAATCGGACTAGTTTCACCAACTTAATGTAATTAACGAAATTAAGGTTCGTTTCCACCGAATCGATGAAACTAAACCGATTTACATTGTGTTTGGACTCATTTTAATCATAGAAATTTCAGCAATGCATTGGTACTATGATTGACGGGGTAACGTTAAAATTACTTCAATTGAAATTTTCTCCATTGCATGTTTACCTTTGACGCGTTCTGCGTCGCTTTGAAGTCCCGCACTTCGATCCTCCATGCCCGACGGACTGCGTCATCCCGTTCCCACTCATTGTATTTATTTTCTGTCCCTGTCTACTAGGATCACGTTACACCGTCCTTGAGACAGCCATTTTTAGGGGAAGAGTAGGGCTCTCGCTGGAAAATTAAACCGAGCAGGTTTCTGTGGAATACAGGCAAACATTACTGCATCCCCTTTTTTCTCCAAGTCTACTATGATCAGATTATACTGACATTGAGAAAGTAAGCAGGGCTTGTGCAGCGAAATTTAGCCGAGCAGACTTCGTAGAATTTAAGCAAATATCACTATATATCCCCTTATACCCATTGTATTCACTTTCTGTCTCTGCCTACTAGAATAGTTACATCGACCTTGAAACAGCGATTTGTAAGGGACAAGTAGGGCTTTCGCTGTAAAATTAAACCGAGCAGATGTCTGTAGAATTTAAGCCAGTACTACCGTACTTCGAGTTACATAATTTATTATCACGCACGAAGTAATCAGGCTACTCCGACCTTGAGATAGCGATTTGTAGGGGAAGAGTAGGGCTTTCGTTTCAAAATTAAACCGAGCAGACTTGGTGGAATTTAAGCAAACATCACTATATCACCTTTATGCCTATTATATTCATCTTCTGTCCCTGTCTACTAGAATACTTACATCAACATTGAAACAGCGATTTGTAAGAGAAAAGTAGGGCTTTCGCTGTAAAATTAAACCAAGCAGATTTCTGTAGAATTTACGCTACCATCACTGTGATTCAAGTTACATAATTTATTATCACGCACATAGTAAGCAGGTTAACCGACTTCGATGCAGCGGATACTAAGTAAGAATATGGCCTGTGAAATTTAACCGAGAAGATTTCCTGGAACTTCATCCCACTGTATACAATTTCAAAGGAAATCTCTTTAGCTGACGAGAATGTCACGAACGCGTGTCCAAGTGTTCCAGGTTCCGACAATTGGCCGCGAGTTCTCCGGTAGATTAGCGTCTGCTTCGAAATCGCATTTTCGTTGGTTCGAGGAGCAGATGATTTTCGGGGCTTTAGCCGGCTAAACTGAAATCGATGGATTCAAATGCCGATTTGTAATATCGGCGGTACGCGTCCCGAGCGGAACTCCAATTTCCCCGCTGCCGGACAATTAAATTACAATCGGCAAACACGATAAGCACAGTCGTTCCGAGGAAAATGAATATTTCAAGGCGGTGTCGCTTAAATCAAAACGTCAATCCGCGTCGCGTCGGCCACGCAGAGGGCAACAAAAATATTCAAACAGAATTTTGAGCGCTGCACCATCGTGGTGTCACTCAACGGGAACGTTGGACTTTTTGGGACGCCGGCTATTAAATTTGAAACGTAACCCGCGACATAAATGAATCAACGCTTTCAAACGTTTTTCGTTAAACGACTCGCAAACACTGGTTGCGCAGATTTTCGCGAATCGAAAAGTTTCATTTTGGAATGGAATGAAGGATGTGGGGATGCTGGTGAATGCAGTTCTAGTTATTATTGAAAGACTTGGTACCTGTAGATCCTACGGGGAAACTTTTCAACCAGGTTGATTTTGGTGAAACTTGTGAGATGTAGGTTTCAAGAAAATATTTGACGTGTACCTTTTGATTTTCAATGTCTAGTTTGGAGGGGTTGGAAACACTTTGTTTGGGGGTTGAGAGTATATTTGCTGTAATATCTTTGGAACTAGGGGTGTAGGAAGGAAATTATTCTTTTAAATTGTTTTGTTGAAATTAATAATATGGATTTATTTTCTGCACCCTCAGTGTTGAGGGTTGAAAATATATCTTCCACAACATTTCTATAAAATTTCTTGGAGTACCCCTGTATTAGGGGGTGCAAAAAAAATTGTTACAATATTTCTAAAGCTATGCCTATGAAATAAATTTTCATAGTTCATTTCAGACTGAACAATTTATAAAAATGGCTTCTTAAAAATACCCCCATCCCCAAATTTGAAAACCACCCCCCGAATTTCTTCAAACAACATTTCACCTTCCACCAAAATCAACATCCAGTTGTAAGTTCCACAAGACACCTTCAACAACCCCTAAAAATCGCGAAGCAATTCCCATCAAATACCGTCCACCCCCAAAACAATCGAAAACGGCCCGATAAACGAATCCCACAGTACTTTATAATTAAGCATGGCTGCAGTATAATCGTTAAAGTTTAACGCCAATTTCGTTTGCGAGAGTCTAACGCCAGTGGCTCAACTTCCCGGCATTTATGCAACGGTAACGTGCACGCGCATACGGGCATAAAATTAATAGAACGGCGCGCATGAAAAAAAAGGGAGGGACGAGAGAATAAAAGGATATCAGGCCGAGTAACTAACCGGGGAGAGAGAGCATCAAGATCTTATCGGAAGATCGTCGAAAATCCTATCCAACAGCCACGCGCAGAGCCAGCCGCCGTCCTCTCGCCGTAATTTCGTCTCCGAGTTTGCAGGTGGCTTAATTTTTGCCGCAACACGTCTGTCGGTGCGCGTCCGTCCCGCGTAGATACGGCACGGATTTTTCTCATTGCTGATTTTAATAACAGATTGCCGCTGGAGCCGCGAGTCGGAAGAAGCGGATCGCGGGGGCGGGTGCAAAGGGTGCCGCGGGACCCGGGGTGCAGGCTGACTCACCGCTTACACGTAGCGCCTATCTTATGGTTTCGGCACCTTTGATCTCGATATGCTTGAGCTGTCCTTTTTGTGGACGTTTGTCGTTCGTTCTTGTGTATTTAATGCGTGTTTGGTTATGTTGAGTTGCCTTGAGTTTAGTTGAAGTTAGTAAATGGAAATGGTACTTTTGTTCGATTGGTTTTAGTGTTGTGATGGGGTGAAGAATTTTTGATGGACGGGAAATATTTGTGTAAATGGTTCGTGAGAAGTTGAACGAATGAAAATAGTACTTTTGGTTTGTTGGGTTGGTTTTAGTGGCGTTGTGATGGGGTGAAGGAATTTTTGATGGATGTGAATTATTTGTGTAAATGGTTCGTGAGAAGTTGAATACATAAAAATGGTACTTTTGGTTTGTTGGGTTGGTTTTAGTGTTGTGATGGAGTAAATGAATTTTTTGGGTACGAGTTTGGATTAGGTTAGATTGTAGAGGATTCATAAGGAGTTGACTAAAAAAAAAATGGCACTTCTAGGTTGTTCGATTAGTTTCATTAATGTTGTGACACAGTAAGGGAATAGAAATTCATAAGAAGTTGACCAAAAAATGGCATTTCTAGAAAACACTATAGAAACTCATTTAGCCTGAGAGCTCCCATAGAAATCTTAGAAAAAGTCAATTTGACTGCTCGGTAGTTTTATCGTTTAATTAAAAGAAAACAACAAATTTTCAATACTCATCAACATTCATGAAACAATATAATTCCCATTATCACTAACAACCTTCCCATAATAATAACTTCTAAATCCATTTCACAAATCACTCATTTCCAAACTCAAAATAAAATAATCAAATAAACCTTACATTAAATTTTATTAATTAATTTAATTTTATTTGATAAACATTTGGGTCGATTTGCATTAACTCAGTTATCCAAACATGGATTCTAATTATCTACCATTAAAACCTCTAATTTCCAAGATTTAAATGATCAAACAACAATTTTTCTAATAGAACAAACAGCACAGTGAATGTCACTTGATATAGTTAACCCCTCGTACTATTTACTTTTGTTACTAAGCTCGTGTAATATTTCAACTATCGACAATTTGTAAGAAATACAACAAAATTTTTCATTTTATTTCATGTGGAAATTTCATTCGAATACATTGATATTAGAAAAATAGTTTGCTTTGATCCGTGGGTAATGAATAACATTGATACTTGTTAAATTAATGTTAAAAATTTAAATAATTAAAAAATGCAAGGGGTTAAACACAACCACAAAAGAAATCGTACAGCAACGTGTACGGATATATCTATCCAAATTACCTCGACGTCGTATTTCCCATGTAAACACACTATACGGTGCGTTCCTCGAAAGAGGACACGTAAACTGCTTACATTGTCCGCTTCGGCAGCGGACTATTAATGAAATATTCAGGATCAATCTACGGGCAAGGTGCAGGGCACGAGCGAGCATCAAAGAGCCGATTTTTCTTGGAAATTTCGTAATCGAGAGATATGACGGAAAGTTTTATGGCGGTAGTCTCTCGTACGAGTACGAGGTTGATCCTTCGCAGAGAAGAAAATGGATTATCTTTTCCCAGCTCTCTTTTTTCTTGGGAATTTAAAGTACGTTTGGGATTTCGTAGTGGTACACAGAGAATGGAAGAGTGTGGCGACAAATCAGAGGGTAAAGAGGGGAAAGACTTAATAAAATTTTAAGCACAGAAGGACCGAGCTATACACGTGTCGCACAATTTTCCTGCGACAAACTGGAAATTGAAAATCCCTTTGACTCGCCGACGAGACGTCTGAATAAAACAGGAGAAACATTTTAGAGGGTAACACACTTTCCCTCGCGTTTCGAGCTCCGACGTTTTCTAATGCCTCCGAAATGTTATTTATTAAGAACTGCCTTCTGTGGATCGTCTTGTTGGGGATGGACGAGATTCTGTTTTGGAAGGTGGAACTGTTTGGATGTGGGAAATATTGTGAGATGGGTAGTATTTGTGGAAGTTTGAGTTAAATAAATTAGATAATTGTTTGGAACTTTTATTTTGGGAGGAGTTTTGTTATGGAATATTCAGATATATTTGTTTGGATATGTGACATAATGTAAATATGATATTTGTTTGGATACGTGAAATAATGCAAATATGATATTTATTTGAATGTATGAAATATTGTTTGGATATATGAAATAATATAAATATGATATTTGTTTGGATATGTGAAACAATATAAATATGATATTTATTTGGATATATGAAATAATATAAATATATTAATTTGGATATGTGAAATATATCATGAGTCATTTGATACTCGTAATATTATTTCTTCTGCTGAGAACTGTTAATAATAATAATAATATTATTAATATTAACATAATAATATTTAATATCATAATAGTAACATATAATTGTTAATATAATATTAAAATATTTCTTTCACTAGATGGAACCATAAGAACAAATTTGAATTAGTACCTTTCTTCTAAATAAAAATTTAATAAACTCTTTATAAATGCATAATGTCAATTTTTGAGGTTAACAGTAATATGTCATTAACACATTGAATACTTTACTCAATTAAATGATTATCTTTAAATATTCCTACTTTTTCCATTTTCTATATTCTGCTCTATGAAATCGCGTGGCATTCGTATTAAGCCAACTAATATAAATATAATAATTATTCCTTTCATCGTGTCTCGAACGTCTCCCTCGAGGTGGATGTCTGTTACCATCCCCGGCATGCTCTTTCAACAGGGTCGTCGGGGTGACTGAAAACGACTAAAAACGAGAATTGAAGGTAACGGAACATTCGCTGGAGTTTTGCATCTGACACAGGCCCTTATTTGCCATGCTTCACTTTAATCAGCCCTTTATGGCCGTTCTGTGAAGCGCGGCCCATTTATTCCTTGAGAGTGGCGTTCATTCATTTTTAAAAACGCGCGCATACGTCCGGCCCGTGTGCATACTGTATCAAAGACTGGCATTCTGTGTAGCACGCGTTATCGATCCCGCGTAATCTACGGAGTGCAGCGAGCCGGAGACCTGCAGCTATAAGTTGCCCTTTTTTAATTTGGACACCGGCCGGCATAGTTAATGGCCGTTACACTTGGATTCGCCCGGACGAATCTGCCGGAGGGCTGGTCATTTTTCGCAGGACGGAACACTCAGAGACGAGACGGAAAATCTGCTGGAAAAATCAGCTGCTCGAACTTCCCATGGCATGAGTCCCATGGTTTTCTTTTTGAGAGAACTATTTAGTCATTTAGAATTGTCGACTTGTCGTCGCTCGTTCTACGTGTTGAACAGTCCGTTGCACGGAATCTGGCACTCGCGTCTGAGTGGTCAGATTCGAAGGCACGCCCTGCTCACAAGGACCTTCGGATCTACTGTGTAATTCGCTGCGCCGCTTACGCGTGGTGGGCGTGGCGCAAGGTAGGCGTGGCGGTAGGCGTGGCGGTAGGCGTGGCGTGCGGTACAGAATGGGGAGAGGCGTTCTCGCACTCCTGATTGGATACCTCGGAGCGACTGTTTCCGCCCCTATGACGCCAGGAGTGCCAGGTTCACTGCAACGGACCGTACTCATCAAATTATTTATAATATTGACGAGTCGAATGCAAGAACCAGGTGTCTTCGAAATTTCATTACTGCATGTTCTAAAAATTGTTAATTGCCCATGAAGTTGAAGGCATTAATCAAGAAAGCGATTAATATATAAGAAATATTTTATTGTCATTTTTTATTCTCTAAATAGGTTTATTCTCACTCCTCTCAAATTAGGGAGAATAAATTCAATACAAATGGTGCTCAATGTACCGTTCGTTGCAGGGAACTTGGCATTCGCGTTTAAGTGGTCAGATTCGAAGGCACACACCTCATTGGCTGAGGTGCTGACGCCCACCCCTCGAGTCGCGAGTCAGAGAATGAGAGGAGCCTCGTCGACACTCACGATTGGACGTCTAGGAGCGGAGGAGGCGGGTAGGCGGGCCTACTGAGCGATTGTCTCCGCCCCTGTGACGTCACGAGTGCCAACTTCCCAGCAACTGAGGGTACACGATGTCTTCCCTTGATAAGAGAACATTTATCAAACTATTGCCACAAAATGAGGAACACACGACCCATTTCCTAAAGGCTTTCTATTAAGCAGTTGAACTAAATTGTGATCATGCTGCAATTTGCACGTTTAATGACTGAAGCACCTTTGCCAATAGTGAAATAAAGCCGTCAAGAGCAAAGGGAGACTCGAGGTATATCAACCGCTCCTGTTTCTATTTATCTCAAACAAGGGAGCAGCGAGCTCCTTTGACAGCCAGGATAGACCAATAGTGTTGACACAACTATTCGAATCGGATATAGCTGCTTTCCTCTGTTTGCGTACGATGCGATGCTGTCGAGCTATGTGAATCTGCAAATACGAATACTTTGTCCTAAATTTCAATCGATTCTGCTGTTTTCATAACAAATTGTGAGCTTGATTTTAAATTTGGACTTCTATCTGTGGTCAAATCAATTTTATTTGTTCCTCAATTTTTCTTGGGAATAGTTAATAAACGATAGAGTTTATTTGTTAATATTGTTTATGTTGTTCTTTTGTTAATATTGTTAATATTGAAATTGTTGGTATAGATTGTTCATTTATTACTGTGTTAACACTAGATGACTAAATAGACCTAGTTACTTTTGAATATTTTTATACTTCTTAATTAAAAACTGATATCACTTGTGCTAATTTTTTTTATGTAAATAGAAGAGACATAAAAATCTATTCTCTTAGTTTATAGTCTACGAGATGAAAATTTAGTTACAGAGTAACACTGATTTATATTTAATTACTTATTCATTAATTTTACTGTTATCGATAAAAATATTAGATTTCCTACGTCCAATATGCAAATCCTCGTGACAACAGCACGGTTTGATCCAATATTTTCCGCTAGGAGTACCGAAGTTTTGGAATCGCAGATAAATTCGGAGATTGCTTCAAAATTCCAGGTCAGTTAATTTTAGTTTCGTACTAACCGTTAAAACTCCCGAGATTCGTTTGAATCAAAGAAATCAACTGGTAATATTTTAATTGGATCGAATTTAGTTTTTGGCAACCGTTTTTGTCGGATGAAACTGAAATCGCTCTACTGATTCCGTCGAGTATTTCCTATAACAAATTTCTACGTCAAATTATTTAAAAAATTTAAACAATTCTACCTAACACACGACATTATATAAGAAATTGTTTTGCTGCATTTTCATTGCATTATTCTTTTTCCTTAGGCATTTAACTTCGAGTGTGTTCAATAACCGAGTTGTTTTTTTTCATGGCGACTGCTTCACTGAAGATCTCGCGAAGAATATCGCGTAATGTAATCCGAGGAATAATAATGGCGAGACGTGTGAAGGATGGGCCATCGAACGCGAAAAGTTTTTCACCTCGTAAACTTGTAATACCATCGAAAGGATGGGGCGGGTGTAATCTGTCCGGTCGTTTAATTAATTTTCCTCTCCAGGGACATAAAAACCCGCGAAACGAGCTCGAATTATCGCTCGAATTAATTTGATAATTTCAGCCTTTAGCGCCTGTCCTTCCATAATACGCGTCGATTGCGCTTTAATTGCGCGATCATAAAAGCTTATACATTAATTAAGAAGGAAACTTTCCGGTACACGTTATAACTGTTAATCATTGTTGTGTAATAATATTTATGGATCGTGCTGCCGATTTCTAATGGCGGAATGTATTTATGGAGATTCTGTGATAAATGAGTAATTATCGTTGCTCTTAAAGCAATCAATCTTTAAACGGTTAAACAAAAGTTATGAGGTAGAAAGTTATTAATTGTTCTACTTGCATTCGTTTCGAACGTCGATCTTTGAAATAATAACGGTCATCGTTTATGATATCTCTATGGAATGAGAAGATCATTTTCAAATGATTTCACATTGGTCTCATGAAAATGAACGTTGTCCTCGAGATGAAAATTTCAGTTGTAATCATTTTGATTTTACCTTCTCAATCGTAGTGCCAATGGAATGACAAGATTCTTCTGATTAAAATGAGTCCAAACACGACATAAATCGGCGCAGTTTTACGATTTCATGGAAACCGGCCTTTAATTTCGAAAATTACATTAAATTCGAAAAACTAGTCCGATTACTATCGTGTTTTGGACTCATCTTAACCACAACGATCTCAACAATTCACTGACACCATATCCGAGAAGCTGAAGTTAAAATTACCGCTATTAAAATTTTCTTCGTTGAATGTTTATCAAAATTAAAGGTTCGTTTCCACCAAATCAGTAAAAATAGTCCGATTCCCCTCGTGTTTGGACTCATTTCAATCAGCACAACCTCAACAACCCTCTGACAGTACAATCAACAAAATAATATGAAAATTAATAAAATCAATATTTCCCTTACTACGTCGACCTCCAACGTTCCAACTATATCTCTCACTTCTCTCACTCATTCTCCAACTTCCTCGAACTACACCCCTACCCCTTGCCTCATTCACCCCTTCAATCCCCAGAAAACGTAAACACACCACCTTATTCACAATTACCCACGCAACACGTCCAGATAAGTCGACGTGACGTCAACAAGCGCAAGAATAATATTCTCCTTACGCGCGCGTCGTTCCTGTTGCTTCGCCCCGGCGGGTCACGCAGAAAATTACATTTTCTTGCCGCGAACTTCTTATTCAATTCCGGCCGTCGCCGGGTAATGCATATCGCGGACAGAACTATTACATTACTCGATCGCAATTTGACTTCAAAGGGCTTGGGGTAATACTCGTTGACAAAAGCTTTTGCCCGGAGCACCGGCTACAAATGGAATTAAAGGATACCTAAAAGGATAATCCGACGCGCGTCCGCGGAAGGACTCCGCCACCCCCCGCCCCCTCCGACCCGCGTCGACCGGCCAGGCCGGCAGGCTACTGAATCGCGATTCGACGCTTCTTTACGGCGCCGCTAAATTAATTAGCCGCGCTTCGGCTGAAGGGATAACTACTTCGTTTTCGTATCATTTCGCACGTTCGATTACAATTTTCTTCGTGGCGTAGGGACAATTTTTTTCGGTGTGAACTTATGTCAGTTTTGTAGACGAAATTTTGTTGTATGGATTGGTTAATTTAGAAATAATAATAACAGCAATGTTTATTATAATGGTATTATTGTTAATAACAACAGCAATAGGTATTGTAATATTATTATTATTGACAACAACAACCATAATCGTTGTCATAATATCATTATTAGTGACAATAAGAATATTAATTACAATATTATTATTACTGTAAATGGCAACAATTACAATAATCATAATAATAATAACATTATTAATGCTAACAACAACAACAACAATAATCAGTGTAATATTGTCATTACTAATGATACCAGCAACAGCAGTATTTATTATAATGTTATTATTATTAATGACAACAGCAGTAATCAGTATAATATTAATATTATTGACAACATGGGCCATAATAATTATTATATTATCATTGTTAAAGCCAACAGCAACAACAATAAACAATATAGTAATATTACTATTAATTACAAAAGCAATAATAATTATAATATTATTTATATCGACAACAACAACCATAATAATTATAATATTGTCATTATTAATGCCAACTGCAACAACAATAATCATTACAATACTATCATTATCTATGCCAACGACACAACCATAATATTTATAATACTAACATTATTGATTCTAATAACAAAAACAATAATCATTGTAATATTGCCATTACTAATGCCAACAACAACAACAATATTTATTATAATAATGTTATTACTAATGACAACAACAACAATCATTATAATATTATCATTATTGATGACAACAACAATAATAACAGTACTATTATTATTATTACTGACAACAAGAAAAATCGTCATCATAATATTGTCATTATTAATGTCAACAACAACAACAATCATAAAATTATCATCATTAATACCAACAACAACAACAATACGAATAACACAAACCATAAACAGCAACACCAACAATACTCATAAAAACCATCAAAACTGACCCCCAACCCAACGCTCTCCCCCTCCGAAAATTCATTCAAGAGGCAAGCGGTTAAGGGTTAATTCGTCGCGGGTTAGGGGACCCGCTGCCCGGCACGTATGCCGCTCGACTGCAAGGGGTCGACGCAGAGGGAAGGCACGCGCGGAGTATTTAAGAGGAGCAGTAACGTAACAATAGGCAAGTACACGGGCCGGGAAAGGTAATGGTGTGTCGTGGTTCGCCCGAGCTTACTTTTATGTCCCGGCAGGGCCGCTCTTCACCTTCTGCGGCCGCTTTCAACTCTTTGGCACCGGCTTACGCGCCATTTCTTTGCCCCTCCGCGCTTATCTGCTCCCGCCACCCTTCTTTCATTGGGACAAGGCGGAGTGCGAGCGGCAAAGGCTCGCTTTGTTGCCGGACACTGTTCTCTATTATTAAATTGTATATCCCTCGAACTCCGAACCAACGTGACGACCGTTTCACGGAATCCGCGTGGCTAACGCTCGATCGTGACTTGGACACTTTTGCGGACGACACCGGTGCGTAATTATGGGGTTGACCCTTTGCACTTGGAAATTTGGATAGGAATGGTCTTCGTTTTTCGGTAAAATGCCAGTGATAGATTTGGAAGGTAACCTTGATAATATAGGAATCTATTATGTTAAATGAACTTTAACCTTTTACATTTGACAATTTATTTTCATTTTATATGTTTGATAACTAACATTAATATAAATAATGCAGGAATCAATATATAGAACAATCTCATTGTAACGTCCCACGAATAATTACGTTAAATGCACTTTAACTCTTTGAACTTTTGATCTCCTGAGCCTATCGTAATACACATAATTACTCCAAGTATCTCAACGTCCTATAGAAGCAACCTCAAGTCTCAACACTGTCAAAAACTCGGCTATCAGTCATAGTTTCATATCATTAGGCACAATTTTGTATGCCTTTTGTTAATAAACTATTTGTTATCATTTCTGTGATCCCCCCCCCCCCCCCCCCGACTATTTTAAACATCGATTATCATCAACAGCACCAAAACTCCTACAATAGTATTAACATGTTGACCTACAATATCATATTTGCTGTTATCCCTTGATGATTAGTTGTGTAGTTCATAGGTCATAGGTCATTTATTTAAATATTTATATATAGGTCATATACTTATATCATTTATTAATATATTTATACAGGTCATTTATTTCTTAAATATGACCTATGTTCTATGACCTATGAACTATGACCTATGACCAATAACCTATGATCTATGCCCTATGATCCATAACCTATGACCTATGACCTATGACCTATACAATAATCACAGGTCAAAGGGTCAACAGAGCATTCTTCTCATGTCAACAGTCAAGAATGTACACGCGCAGCGTTGATTGTTTACAAAGAATGGAGACTCGAACTCTTATCCTCATTTTCCTAGGAACTAACTTCTCTGTTATTCTAAAACGTCGCCAAGACGTTTCGCCGCAAACCGCTCGTGTACATTCAGCGTTGAAGGGTCCCGAGTTATTCGACTTGTTTGCCGTCTCGTAAGGACAATTTCGGCGCAGTGTTGGCAGTAGTTAAGAATGTACTCACAGTCAACGGAGACTTTGATCTGCTTGCTCACACTTGGAGGCACGCCGTTAGTCGCGATGCACAAGTAAACACCCATGTCAAGTCTGGAGATGCGCGTCATTTCTAGCGTTTCGCCTGGCCACTCCAGCACTGGAAACAAGAAACAGTTCAGCGTTATTATCAGTTCGAACACTTCGAATTGCTTGTCATTCGTAAGGAAGTGTTTATGTGGAGAATGTATGAAATGAGATTTTTATAAGTTTATAAATTTTTATATTTTATAGTTTAATATAATGTAATTTTATAGTTACGTTTAACCCTTTGCACTCGGCAGTATTTTTTATTAGGAATATTTATTGTTTACTGAGAACATATTGACAATATTATCAGTAAGTTTTACAAAGAAACAACTTGTATAATTTATGAGGTGGAATTTTCTTATTTACATGTTTCACGTGTTAGTTCTTTGTAAAATGAGAAACTCAATATAAAATATTTAATAATTCTACTGCGTTGAATTAAATGGCGACTGAGAGTCGCTTTTTGAGAAGAGGGTTGACACGTTGAATGCCATAGGTCACCGGTGACCCACGCACAAATTTTCTAAAAATTACCCAATACACGACCTGCCAAATCAACTTACGTAACCTTATTAATTATCCCAACATTTAAAAAAACATGAAATTCCATTAAAACTGATTATTTATTTAAACTACTTGACACAACAATATAATACCTCAGTTTTTCAACATATACTGCTACTAATAAATTTTCTAAAAATTATCCATTTCACAATCTGCCAAATCAACCTAGGTAACCTCATTAATTAATACAGCATTTACAGAAACATGAAATTCCATTAGAACTAATTATTTATTCAAACTACATCACACAACAATATGCTACGACTCAATTTCCTAAAAATTAAATTTAAAAAACATGAAATTCCTTTAGAACAAATTATTTATTCAAACTACCTCACACAACAACATAATACCATAGTTTTCCAACATCTACTGCTATTTCTCACTTTTCTAAAAATTACCTAATAAACAACCTGCCAAATGAACCTAAGTAACCTCATTAATTACCACAGGATTTAAAAAAAAATGAAATTCCATCAGAACTAATTATTTATTTAAATTATCTCACACAATATAATATCGCAGTTTTTCAATATATACTGCCACGACTGAATTTTCTAAAAATTACCCAATAAACAACCCGCCAAATCAACAGTTTCGACAGGCATCCCCTGGCTCTCGCATGAAAATTCCAACCGCCCCTGAGCACTCGGCCTGATTTTTTCGATCGCCGGCAGCTCGCAGTCGTTCATAATTCGACGAATTCCTTAATTGCATATCGCCAGTGCCGGCTTTGAAATTGTTCCGCGAAACAGCCTAAAAACATTTCCTGGCGTTCGCGTGTCAGCGAAATTTTACGTTCTACTTCGAAACGGGGACGCTGTCTTTAATTGTCCGTCCTCTCAGTGCTGCGCAGTATTGCGTTTAGGGTCGGGCAACAAGTATCCCCGACGCTTGTCCTGTTTAACTGCCTCTTCTTCGGCCCAATAAATAACTATCGCCGACCGTGCCCGTTAATTAGTACGCGCCCTGACGCCTGCAAAAAATTCCGGGGGCCCCGCTGCGTAATTACGCGGCGGGATTTTCATCTGGCCGCCATTAATGACAGCGAATCTATTCATCCGGCGCACGTGCACGCTCGAGATGCGTTGCTCGTTAACGCGTTCGCTGCCACGAGAATTTAGAGCGTTTTGATATTACTTATCGTGTCGACAAAGGTAAATTATATTGGAACTCGTGGTTAGTAACGCGTTCATGACGAGTTAGCTTATAGGTTGACTGATGCGAGATGACTTGAAAATAATTATAGTTCGTGAGATAACGAATAAAAATATTCAGTAATGTGGAACTCTAGGTGGTATTGGAACGTGAGAATTTATTTATATTTTTAAAACTAACAGTTAGAGTTTGAGAGTTCTGTGAGGAATACAAGTTTAATGCGATGCTGCGAAATATGTGAATATGTAGCGAAGAAAATTTTAATTGCAGTCAGTTTAACTTTATCTTCTTAAACGTAGTGTCAACGAATTTCTGAGGTTGCGCTGATTAAAATGAGTCCAAACACGATGGGAATCGGACTAGTTTTATAAATTTGATGTAATTTTCGAAATTAAAGGTTCGTTTCCATGAAATTAATTTTTTTTCTGATTTATGTCGTGTTTGGACTCATTTTAATCAGAAGAATCTCAACAATCTATTGGTACTATGGTTGACAAGGTATCGTTAAAATTATTGCAATTGAAATTTTAGAATAAGATGATTTTTAAGAAAATAGCTTTACTTCATAATTTATGTTATTAATTTACATATATCAAAACAATTTTAAAATACCAAAGCTTATAATTTTGCTATCAAATCATCAGTCTCCTGAGAGTCCAATGACCACCACTTGATTCAACGCAGCGAAGCAACAAAAATTTTGATACTTCATATCAATCTGTGTACAATGAATTGAATATTATTTTTATCACCCATGGAGTGCGAAGGGTTAACGAGGAGCACAATCTTCGCGTATGTTCTCATTTTCCGCTGCAAAACTCGTCGTCCATCGTGCTCTTTGTTCCTCGGTGGTCGAAGCTTGACGCGGGATTCTCTTTCGGCAGCGGTAACACAGTTTTCGTAGCCGGTCGTTTGATCTTCGGACAGGAGGCCGACGAATGTCATTATTTTTAATTGCACCGCGCGTCGCCGCGCTGGGATCTATCCGAATCCGGTCACGGATCGACGTCACTCGTGTTTTAAGACTGTTCCGGCGACGCAGCAGGAATTTCCGTGAAGGGACCCGAGCGAATTACTTCCGTGGTGTAATTAACACATTGGCCGCTGCGTCGTTCGTGTGTGGGGTGTTTCGTGTAAAGTCTTCGTTATTCGAACGTGAGTGACGGGGAAACGTTTCTGGGATGTATAGTGCAGCGTAGAAGAGATGGGGAGGGTACTAAGGAGCTGAAGAGTCAGATGGTCGGGGCGTTGGTCCAATCAGGACGTTTGGATCACCTACGTTTTGAATGAATGATTGCAATTGGTAGTGGGAGTGGACTGAACGAAGCTGAGTGGAAGGGAGGTGGGAATGGATTTATGTGAAATTGTAGGGAAATATATGAAACTGTATAGAAACATATAGGGTTATATAAAAGTATATTATAATATATGAGAATATATAAAGCTATATGAAACTATATGAAGTTATATGGAACTATAGAAAAATATAGAAAGCTATAGACAAATATGGACAACTATATAAAACTATATAAAACTATATAAAACTATATAAAACTCTAGAAGATGCCGCCATTAATAGAAAGAAACAGTAGAACGTGAGTACTCACCAGAGAGCGTCTTATTAATGTTTATCATGGAACCGTCGTCCCTCTTCCAGATTATAGACGGTTTCGGTCTTCCGGTCGCTTTACATGTCAAACTAACGTTCGCATTTTCTCGCACAACGGCATCCGACGAGGTCTGGAAGTCTTCTATGTTTGGTGGCACTGCGAACAAAAACATGTTTGCGGGTAATGTTTGTTTCAGCGTAGCAACAGCTCATCTATTCACTTCCTTTCACAATAACCGGAGGAACTCTATTTGGAAGTTGCTTTGTTCGAAACTGGCCGAAATACTCAATTGAACATACACTGTGTCTTTCAGCGTGGACTATTTATTATGCCTCCATTTGCAAACACGATTATCATTAATAATTATTCAGCGTTTAACACCAAAACCACCGAGCAGTAAAATTGACTTTTTGAAATTTTATGGAAAAACCAAGACTGCACCCGCTGTGACTTTAATTGATTTATAATTCAGTCTTTGTATTGTTCAATTTCTGTTACATTTCTCAGAGAAACATTTGTTGTCTTTTTAATAATTACAAAAGATATTGGGAATAGCCCATTTTGACCTTTCTGATAGTAATAATTCTTAAGCTAGAAATTTGATCATTCATTTATTCTCATTACTCTCAAAATATATTCTCCATTTTTACATGGTTCACCAACAAATTAAAAACTTCCCATAGAACCATCAATTATCTTTCCAACTATCACAAAAACAAAAAATAAAAATGGCTCATTTTGACACATCTGGCAGCATTAGTGCCAATGTAATGATTTTTAATTTAACTACACAGTTTCTGATATCTCAAAATACAATTTTATTTCACATACTTCACCAAAAAATTAAAAATTACTCCCACCTTTCCCAAACTATCACTCACCTCCCACAACTTCCCATAGAACCACCTGTAATCTTCCCAAAAATCACAAAACCAAAAAATCAAAACATCAAAAAATCAAATCCACCTATCTTCCAAAAATCACGAAACCAAAAAACCAAAACAGCCCATTCCCACTATCAATTACTCCCATCATCAACACTCTCCCATCAACTTATCTCATCCTCCAACACTCCACACACTCCCATGACCAAACCCATAACCAATAAATATCCCCTTCGGGTCTCGATACAAAAACCATCCTTTTTAAACGCGAAAATAAGCGATACTCCGTTTCCCCGGCAAAAACCGTGGAGTAACGATTCATCGAGGCGAACGGCAGCTGGAGGGCCGTCGACGTGCACTCGAGCCGCGTCAACGGCGGCGAAATCGTGCAAAAGAGCGACACTGAAAGAACGAAAGCGTCAGTTGGACCCAGCAGCGGTCACAATAATAAAATTTGCATGACACAGGGCCGCCGTCCACGAGTGGACCTTGCTCGAGAACGTTCCGAGGAGCCTGCCCCCTGAAAGAAGACCTGCAGCAGCCTTGAATGGCATTCTTTCACATGCAAATCGAATTCAAACTTAAGCCGGCGGGGAAAAAAAGACGAGAGAAGGCGTTCGGTTCAACGAGGTTGCAAAGGGGTTGACGTCGATGGTTCCAGGAACGGATGGAATCCGGTTACAATCGCGGAAGCGTTCGAGGACGGGCCGGGAGCGAGCAGAAGGCCAAAGGAAACGAGAACTGCGTGCAGATAAGGCGAGCGGAGGGGGGGGGGGGCGTTAAAAAGTCGTAATCACTGGCGATAAGAGGCCTTCGGCGGCGAAAGAAATGTCTTTGGAGAGGGCGCTCGTTGCGAGGGGGATGGAACGGTCGATCGGGAGCATTCGACACTGTTCTCCATGATCGTGTGATGACTGGATAAAAATACTGTTGGTTTGGAGCTGGTCGTTCGGGTTTGGATTGTTTTTATTTGGATAGGATGGAGGGTACAGTGTGTGGGTTTCGAGGATAGTTGAAATGTGTTTAAATTTTTTTATGTTGGAATTGTTGATATTTTGGAAGTGTTGAATATTGGAAAGGAGCTTGAAAATTAGTTGCATTTGAATACTGTAATGGAGGTTTGAGGAAACTGAATGTAATTTATTGTTACAATTTTTGAGTTTACGTGTTAATTGTGTTGGATACTCGGTGGTTAATTGAGAAGGTGTGGTTGACACGCAGTGAAGAAAAGTTCAATTTCAGTCATTTTAATGTTTGCTTCTCGAATGTAGTGAATTTCTAAGATTTTGCTGATTGATATGAGCCCAAACACAATGGGAATCGGACTAGTTTTACCGATTTTGTGAAAACGGACCTTTAATTTAGTTAAACGTGCAGTGAAGGAAATTTCAATTGGAGTAATTTTTACGTTAGCTTCTTGAATGTAGTGCCAATGTATTTCTGAGATTGCGCTGGTTAAAATGAGCTCAAACACGATGGGAATCGGACTAGTTTTACCGATTTGGTGGGAACGGACCTCTAATTTTGTCAAATATGCAGTGAAGGAAATTTTAATTAGAGTAATTTTAATGTTAGCTTCTCGAATGTGGTGCTAGTGAATTTCTGAGATTGTGCTGGTTAAAATGAGCCCAAACACGATAGGAATCGGATTAGTTTTTCGAATTCAATGTAATTTTCGAAATTAAAGCTCGTTTCCATGGAATAAAAGAACTAACCCGATTTATGTCGTGTTTGGACTCATTTTAACGAGGAGAATCTCAATATTCCATTGGTGCTATGATTGAGAAGGTAAGATTAAAATTATTCTAATTTAAATTTTCTTCATTGTCTGTTTACATTTCACGCTCGTCGGACTGCATCATCCCCTTTCTGCTGATTGTATTCATTTTCTGTCCCTGTATATTGGGATCAGGTTACTCCGACCTTGAGACAGTGAGTTGTTTGTGGAATTTAAGCGAGCACCACTGTATACCCTCTGAAAAAGTCAATTCAACTGCTCGGTAATTTTAGTGTTAATTTCGATAAAATCTATTATCAGCTTTACAACCGTTACACTGAATTATCAGTAAATTTATAATTATATGTATAAATTATGTTTAGGTATTAAGTTTACTTTGTCAAGGTAATAAATAATTAATGTTCGAACGGTCGTAGAGAGATTATCGTATATCTTGGCGCTTTGATGAAAAAAAACCGTAGCCGGCTATAGAAAATCCAATTATCCTTCTCTTCCAGTACCGAGTTTGTTCCGAGTGAAAACTCTGGAACCCTAATAAATCAACTGGATAATTGTTAATTGGCCTGTGTTTATTCGTCAGCATGAATCGCGTGTGTAAAACCTTCAACGGATAAATATTAATGGTTTGCATACTGAAACTTATTGAATTGTGAACGCGGCCTCTCTGTTATTAATAATTCATAACATTTGCGCGTTTAAAAGGGCATATTGCATTGTGTTAAATCTGTTCTTCGGGATTTAATCTGCCTTCCATTGACAATTATTTCTGCGTTATCTAATTGATCATATGGGATTTCTATTAATGCGCTGATTTCGACAAATAACTATGCTTCTCGTATTGATTTGTGGACACTTGTAATATACAAGGTGTCCTAAATATGTTTTGTCAAATTGTGCTACACAGAGATTCTTATAACATAAGCTGTAAGATATTGTTTATTAAGAATTATAAGGCAAATGAAATGTTAAATTGATCTTTCGTTTAATGAGATGTGAAAATAAATTGATGACTGTCGATGACTGAATGTCTCAAATAACTGATTAAAAATAAAACACTAAAATTAAACATTATCTTAGTTACCTTAAAAGTAGAAAGGACAAGTAAACTGATGACTGTTGATGACTGAATGTTTCGCGATTATTGTTACTGTATCTTTAAAGTTAACCCTTTCTACTTGACAACAATAAATTTCAAAATGAATAAAAACACTGTCATTAACAGTCATCAACAGTCATCAACAGTCATCAATTTATTTGTACTTTTTACCTTCAAGGTAATTAAGGTAAATTTTTAATTATGGTCTCTTATTTTTAACCTTCTTTTACTCGAATCAGTCAGCCAGCAACAGTTATCAATCTATTTTCACGTCTCATCAATGTAAGAAATAGGTTCTGCTCGAAGTGTCGTTGTGGTCATCCACGTCATTTAAGTTATTCATAGTGGTCTAGTAACGGCAATATTGATATGACGTTATCCCATTTGCCCCTGATAAACAGGCGGAATCTTATAATGATCATTTGGGGCAATGACGGTTGGGATTTTTGATCAGTTATTACGGGAACAAGGGATTTTACGTATAATCCCTCAGCTCATCTGGTTTAGTGATTATCGGGGGATGAGAGGGTAATTCGAGAGGGAAACAGACAGTCCTCATTATCCCCATAAAATGAATATCCCAATTATAGTGAACACCATTTACGTACGAGCTGCTTGCGAAATTTTGCTTCGTATCAGTGAACCAGTGAGCTTTGATAGTTTTCATTTGATACGAACGCGATAAAAGCTACTGTATAAAGAGGATTCTGGTATTTACGAATGAACGGTGTGATAAATAAATTTAAATGATATTTTTGGGACGTTTCGAACGCGAATTGGAAAGTAGAATTGTTCCAAGGTTCTGAAAATTAATATAAAATGGGTATAAAATAGAAAAGATGAAGATTATTTGTACTAAATGTTTATTTACATTTATGTTAGAAATGAATAGAAAATAGGAACGACGAAATTCTCTCATATATTCCTATATTGGAAAAATGGACTATTAAAGGTTTGTTTAAAATTTTTTTTTTCGTGACTTCAACACATTTTTGTTTTATCAATGAATTTCTGAGATCGTCCTGATTAAAATGAGTCCAAACACGGTGGGAATCGGACAAATTTTTCGAATTTAATGTAATTTTCGAAATAAAAGGTGGTTTCCATGAAATCGTAAAACTAGGCCGATTTATGTCGTGTTTGAACTCATTTTAATCAGAAAAATATCAGCAATCCAGCGGTGCCACGATTGAGAAGGTAACGTTAAACATGCAACGAAGAAAATTTTAATTGGAATTCTAACCTTATATTCTCAATCGTAGAAACACTAGAGAACATCGTACAATTTTCAGCGCTCTATCTCAACGAAATGGGTAGTTACAAAGTAAATTCGAATTATCAGTTTTTGTCCCATTTTTCCTATTTAATGGTACGTAAAAATTGTGAAAAAATTCAGAGACATTTCTGTCGTAGTAGTGCATGGCTGAGAATTTTTTCAGATTTTTCTGTTGCAAACTCTTACCGTGGAAAACGAATACCCCTCCCACAAAAAATATAAAAATGTAGATCTCGCGATGAAGCATTCGAGCGACGATTTTTCCATTTTTACGGTAGCGAACGTATTAGTGTGACGGTATTTTGTCTTTTCCTCTTTGAGCCGCGGTAATGCTTGTAATTTTCTGGTGAAGCGCGAGAGAATGTAAAGGTAAGGGACCAGCGAAAGGAGAAAAACGGTGGCAAGAAGGAGAAAATACATGGAAACGGGAATAAAAAGTTTCAACGTTGACGAGGAAGCGTTTGAAGAACCTATCTTTGACGAAAGAATTGACGACGTTGAGTCTTCGAATGAAAAATGGCGTACTGGATGCGGTGAAAGGGACGCGGAATAAAAAGTGTAAGGATTCCGGTAGATATCATTGAAACATCGGCTGTCAACGTTGATTGCGTGAAGGCTGCATGAAATATGGAAATTATTGCACGTTGTTTGAAATTCTATGGAAAAAAATTGTCAAATTAGAAGTGAACAGTGAAATACTAATTCAATTAACGTAAAAATATATTTTTTAAGTATGTTCACTTTTAAAAAATTTGAAATAGAAATATAAATTTAAATTATGGATCATCAGAAATATACTACTAATTATTTGTTTTAAAAATATATTATTGCATGGTATTTTAGATATTATGGAAAAAAATTGTCAAATTGCAAATGAACAGTAAAACATTAATTAAACTAACGTCAAAATATAATTTTCAAGTACGTTCACTTTTTAAAATGTTTTAAAATATGAATATAAATTTAAATTATGGATAATCAGGAAGATACTAATCTCACTGATGTAAAAATATATTTTTTGAGTATACATTCACTTTTTAAAAATTTAGAAGAAGTAAACTGAAATAATTTAGCTTTAATATAAATATAATTAAATAATTGAACAAGATAAATATTTAATTAACGTCATTTAATCAATTCATCAAATATTAATAATATAATTATATTTATTTAACTAATATTTGTAAAAATAAATAAAATAAATATTAAACAGTTTCTTTTATGAAATAAGACAGAAATAATATATCATACTTTATACGTCTCATAAAAATAATTAGAGCACATTGAAAAATTTCAATAATTTTCTTTACAAATTATAACAGACTGTTATTTCGTGATACTATTTTTCCTGTTTCCAGGTAAATTCAGGACGTTCCATTTCACAGAGAAAATCAAGTGCAATTATGTGTTACTTAACCATCAGATCTCAGAATCCCATTAGCAGTTTACGTCTATTAGGTTTTCTTTCATCCCACCACTATACGGGATCAATTTTTTGCTGCTGGTATCAGTAATTCCAGCTGAAGGGTTGGAAAAAGAGCAAAATACATCATCCAGATGAGTATCGAATCGTTTGGGATTTATTCTCCCTTTCCCTTAATCATCCCAGGGAACTAATGATGAATTAACAAGATAGCCATCAAAGAACACCATCGATTCCAGAAGAAAAGCTAAGAACAGGGATAAATAACGAAATCAGTTTTAATAGATGGCCTGTGAGTCAGTGATATATGGTAAATTTATTTATAATATTCCGATAAATATTTTATATACATTTAAAAACATTTAACAAATATAAATATTAAGTTCAATATTATTCTTTTATTATTAACTATTACTTTGGGGAAATTGTAGATATAAAATATACACAAAATTCTTTTTATTCCAATAAATTTTTAATAACAGAATGATGAGACACTATTGAGACTATTGTTATTGCAAACATTAAATATTGAACTTTTTCTCTAGAAAATTGAATATGCTTATGCACTTATTAATTATATCATTGCACGATGTTCGTCATTGCAAAATTATTAAAAATATTAAATAAGAAGTTATTGTAGTGCAAATAAAACTTCAAAAATAAAATTTTTTTGTATAAACAATTGTTCTCTTCATGGTTTCTAATTATTTTTTAATTGTTCAGAACCGAGTTCATTAACGAAATTTATTACAAATCGCTGCCTGTAAAACTGTTTTGAGAATGAAATGGATAATTGCAAAAACTGTGATCGATGGTCTTCAAGATCTTCTTCATTCATTTCGTCTATTAAATCATTCGCGATGTGTACAGAGCGATGGTTAGATCCTTTGTCATGAATATTCGTTCATCCTTCGCGAATCGAGCGGCGCCATTGTCTTATCGTACTGCCACTCATAAATTTCAGCAGCATTACAGTTTTTTCGAAAAAGGAGAACTGCTACTCAAATTTCGGTATTGGTGGATTTTTATTATTTAAGTTCGTTTGTATACATCTTATAAATAAGTTGCAAACAGTATGAAAGAAGAATATTAACGTAGACATTAATAAAGGTAATTATTAAGAAAAGCAAATTTACTTTTAATTATTTTCTTCGTAAATTATACATACACGTATGATTTAATTTATAGATATATTATTCTTCAATTAATAATAATCTCTCTTTGAGAAATTGCTAAAGAAGCTGATTAAGTGATTCACCACTGCAACATTAGTGTCAATAGTAATTAATCTAATTATCAAAATAAATTCCTGATTATTCCTTGAAGATCAAGGAAAATTGTGCCACAAAGAATCTTTACTTATGGTTGACAACTACAGTGATAATCAGTTGTCAGTACAGTCCGTTGCAGGGAACTTGGCACTCACGTTTAATTCGTCACATTCTCAGGCGCACGCCTGATTGGCTGAGGCGCTGGCGTCATCCAATCGCGTCGCGCGGCGTAGAGTGGGGAGAGCCGTCCTGGACTCGTGATTGGAGCTCTGGAGCGACTGTCTCCGCTCTATGACGTCACGAGTGTCAAGTTCCCAGCAACGGGACACTTCATCTTAAAGCTTGAAATAATACTAATCTTTTCAACGATGAATCACTTTATATGCTTCTTTATTTCATATTGTTAGAACACACAAAATAAGTAACAAACAATAACGACAATAGTTGTAAACTATAGTCCTTTGCCTCTCTTAAACTTTCAATAATTTTATTAACCCTACCCAATATTACTAGTCAAACATTCCAATATTCTTCATTGTGATTGTACACACTACAATAATTTATATAATTTACTAATAAATTAATTACTGCCTGAGACACACATGTAACTCTATTTCGTTTTACTTCGACACTGTCTTTTGGGCCAAACATAAAAATCTGTTTTTGGATGAAAACTTATGCATGACGTAGTAAACAATTAAAAATAAAAAATAATAATGGTCTTTTTGACAATGGTCCTCCGAGTTTTAAATTTGCACGTAACTATAATAAAATCAGGAGAAGCCAACTACAGCGAGCGTCAAAATTATGTACATATTTATTTCGCATTAGTTTGTTAGATTTATTATTATTATTTTCGGTAGATTTTCATCGCTCGACTTCATCGCTTGCGCTTGCGCAATGAGAGATTTTTCAAAGTAAATTCCACGGTTAACTGGCTCATTTGAAAGTCTAAGTCCAATTTGGACGCTTAAGTGTTCACCTTCGGAGCCGGGGGTCTTGACGATCCATCCTCGACACGCACGCGCGCGCGTGTATGAGTGTGTTTAAATTTCCGGCCGGCCGTTATATCCCGACGTTCAATAAATGCGGGACCATGTGGCGGGAATAAATAACAGAGCCGCGTTTAACTCAATTATATCGCTGTCATATTACGGAAAAATATCATATCGTATCTGGAGAGCAGACATCTGTCGTCTGCACCGTCATTCCTGACGTTGATCGAAACCGACATCGCCGATACGCGGAATTAACGGGCGAACGCTCGGAGGAACCGAAAACACACGGCTACACTACCCTTGCTTCGCGGCTCTCGTATAATGCCGCGGACGAATGATTAATTCCCTTGGAATGTCACGGTACTTTTGAACATCGATTATTTATTGTTGAAAGTTTTTAAGGAATTTTCTTTGCAACAGCGAGTGAGGTGATTCCTTATTAAGGGAGAAGGAAACATTCTAGCAATAACTTTAATGTTACCTTGTTGATCACATTATCGATGGATTATTGAGATTCTTCTGATTAAGATAAGTCCAAACATGACATAAATCGGAAAAGAAATAAATTTCAGGGAAACGAGCCTTTAATTTCAAAAATTACATTAAATTTGTAAAAATAGTTCGATTCCCATCGTGTGTGGGCTCATTTTAATCAGCGCAGTCTCAGAAACTCACTGACACCACGTTCGAGAAGCTAACGTTAAAATGACTGCAAATGAAATTTCCTTCACTGCATGTTTAACTAAATTAAAGGTCCGTCCCATCAAATCGGTAAAACTAGTCGGATTCCCATCGTGTTTGGGCTCATTTTAATCAGCGGCACCTCAGAAATTCATTGATACTACGTAAAGTTAAATAGACTGCAGCTGAAATTTTCGTCGTTGCATTAAATTTTCATTTCGCAAAGAACATCTTCAAAACATTGATTACATTCTCTTGGAATGACAGAATTGTCAGTTAAAAAAAATATATAAATCCGAAATTTTCTTTCACATATCTGTTTCAAAAATAATTTATCTAAACTTTATTGAGAATATCCATTTATTTGTATTCAAATAAAAAAATAACAAATAGATCAATGATATTTAAAATAAAAAGCATTTGCGAAAACGGTCATATATTGTAAGCATAATATTCTCGGGCAAATGAAGACACAGAAAGTATAATTAGTCTTTCAAAAGAATATTCTGCACGCCGGAATAAAACGAAAACCCGGAGCGATGGAATTACGGTTTTAACTTCGTTTCGAAGCTTCTAATGATTAAAAATGCCTCTGAACTATTACGATGCGCTAATAGTTGCGCGCGCGGGGTAGGTCATTACGAGCGTGGACAGTGACGTGCGAGAGACTCACGCATCGCTATTAGCGGACTTTAATCACTAATAACTTTAAAACCACATTAAATCCGCAATTTATGATTTTCATCTTATTCCGACTAAGACAATTACCCATTAAAATAGCAATTATCCTTGGCGAGCATTTTGTGTAAATTATTGCTCCGCGAATAAATGAATCATTAGATTGAACGACTTTGATGGGAAATAAATTGACTACCGTATCCATGCGCGTGAATAATAAACTACAACCATAAACCAAGTTATCAAAATAAAAATGAAACTTCCAACCCCTGAAAATACCAGAATATTTTCACGCCATCCCTGTTTCACTAAAAAAATTATAGTCACGCAAAATTCACGAACAGTCGGGAAATCTGAATTCGAGTAATTGATTATCCCCTGGAAATTCCAGAAATCAGGAATTTTTTAAAAATTACTGAAAATTAATTTTTTTAAAAGGGAATGCTTAATTGAAACGTGTGAAATGTTTAATTGTTAATTGATTAATTAAAAGGAAGTGAAAAGGGAAAACAACGCTCGTGTCGTGCGAGGAGCGCTGTATGGTTAATATTTAAATGTTTCGAACGGAATTAATCGTGAATATTCATATGACGGTGCTCGAGCGCTTATAAATAGCTGTAACAATTTTGCTTCGATAACGATAATCAAAGTGAAATATTCACGCGGCCGGCGATTATCACTTCTTCAGAGATGGTCTCTGATGACTCATTACCGATCGGGCCACATTAGTTGGTTTTAGAGCTCCTGTTAATCGATGGAATTAACGATAATTGGTGGTGAAATTTTCCTTGATGGCCAAACGCCTGAAATTCACGTATCGCCCACCGCGGTGTGAAACCAGTCGATTATTTCGCACAGATATGATTATGTAATTCGGCTGTTAATGTTTTAACGTCCACCGGCTAGGTAACACCTGGTGGTTATTATTATTATTATTTCCCAAGTTCACGCTGAATATTCAAGTAGCAATTTTGTAATTATATTGACTCAATGCTAATACGGTGATGCTCGCTTAAATTCAATAGTTTCGGGTGCCAGCAGTGGAATTTAACCGAGCAGAAAATAAAGGACGAAGTTCACGTTGAATATTCAAGTAGCAATTTTGTAATTATATTTACTCAATGATAATATGCTAATACTTGCTTAAATTCAACAGTTACGGGTCCCACCAGTGGAATTTAACCGAGCAGAAAACAAAGGAGGAAGTTCACGTTGAATATTCAAGTGGAAATTACATAATTATACTGACTCAATGCTAATACGGTGATGCTCGCTTAAATTCAATAGTTTCGGGTGCCAGCAGTGGAATTTAACGGAGCAGGAAGACAAAGGCGGAAGTTCACGTTGAATATTCAAGTAACAATTTTGTAATTATATTTACTGAAGGATAATACGGTAATAATCGCTTAAATTCAACAGTTTCGGGTCCCAGTACTGAAATTTAACCGAGCAGAAGACAAAGGGGGAAGCTGTTTGCTTCCAGGAATTGACTCAAGCACAGTCTGATAAAGCTGGACCATGGATAAAGTAAGTGGAAGCAGGATAGACAGTCCGTCGAGCAATTGTAGTAATTTTCTTCGTTGCACGTTTAAATTTGACGCTTGCGGCTTCGCTTTAATCTCCGTTGATCGACCCTTGACCCTTCCTGCTCATTGTATTCATTCCCTGTCCCTATCTACCAGTATCAAGTCGTCTTGAACCCAAGACAGCGAGTAGAAACAGTATGACTATAAAATTTATCCGAGCAGGTGTCAATAAAATTTAAGCGAGCATGCGCCGTTATACGTTCCATCGAGATTAAAGGGCCGCGCGGATTTCCATCAGCGTTCGCTTATCGATTCCCCTGTCGAAATCCCCGGCACCGCGGCGAAACACGCGCTCGCAGCGTTACGTGCGCGGAAGCAGGAATATTTTTACCGGTATTAATGGTCGTTATCGAAACGCCCGAATCTACGGAAAGGGGGTGCCCTTCTTCGGGAGGGGCGAAAGTGGGACGCCGCCGGGATTCCTATCAGCCGTGCGATTCCCATCCCGATGAATAGCGGACACTTTCGATATTCGAAAGCGTTACAGTGATACACGGACGCACACCGAGGCGAGCTCGCTCGCTCGAGCTCGCCGGGTTAACGATTATCGTATAGTCTTCGCCGTCCGACGCCGCCGCCGCCGCTGTTCCTCTGTCTAACGTTAACGTCGTACGTCCTGCGGGAACAATTTTTTTCGCGCCCTCGACGCCGAACGACCCCTTGCCCCTGGTTACACGCGACACTCCTTTTTTTGTCCCACCGAAGAATCATTACGACTGTTCGGTCAATGGAGCATCGATTTACTGCATCCGAGAGGGTTGCGCGTACGCGGACGGTCGACGTTGCATGTGGGACCGCGCAGCCAGGCTCGGAAAAATTCTGCTGCGCCGGAGATCTGCCTTTCCCCAAGTGTTCGCTGTCTTGGGCTCGGTGTAACGTGATCTCGGTAGACTGGGATGGGAGAGGAATACGATGAGCGGAAATGGGATACGTTTAGTAAACGGGACTTCAAAGTGCGATATGAGTCGAATGTAATTATGGAATGGAGAAAATTGTAATTGTAATAAACTTAACGTTACCTTGTCGAATGCAGTACCGATGGATTGCTGAGATCGTGCAGATTAAAATGAGTACCAACATGACATACATCTGTTGAGTTTTACCGGTTTCATGGAAACGAGCCTTAATGTCGTTATTTACATCGAGTTGGTGAAATTAGTCCGATTCCCACCGTGTTTGGACTCATTTTAATCAGCGCAATTTCAGAGACTTATTGGCACTATATTTGAGAAGGTCAAAATGATTGCGATTGAAGTTTTCTTAATTTATAATAAATATTTTTTTTCAAGGTTGATTCTTTAACTTCAGTTCTTTTTGTGTAGGTATTGCTCGATTGAAAAGCATGAAAAGTTAAGGTTTCTTCGTCCTAGGGATCTGTATGGATATAAGTAATTTCATGTTGTTTGTTTTTTGATAAATGTATGTTACATATGACCTAATTCATACTGTTTGAGATATAAATACGGGATATTGGAACGGGAAGTAATTGAAGGAAAGAGATTAATACAAAGCACGAGTTAACTCGTTTTCATCGTTGAATAGTTTAATCCGTTCGCTTGTAAAGAGCGATGATCGGATTCGATTCCCTTGATATCTGCCGCGTTTGAAATGTAGCATCGTTCGGCGAAGGAGATCTTGTTGATTATAATTAAACTGCAGCCTTAATTCGCAGTAATTCTCAAGAAATATTGTCGTTTTTAATAAAATATCACATTTAATGGAATTTAATGTAATGTAAGGGGTATATTATTCCACATAATTTATTTTTATAAAGTTTTACTGTTTGTAAAGATGGATATTATATTAATACATATACAATCGCGGTCTAATTATACTATCTGTTCCTCGAAATACTTAATGAAATATACTTTCGTTAATTACATTAAATCGATACAACTATTCATAACTATTTCAATCAGGACAATCTTAGAAATTCGCTGTCACTACATTGAAGAAGCTAAGGCTAAGATTACAACAATTGAAATTTTCTTCACTATATGCTCATACTCGCCTTCTCAAT
Organism: Nomia melanderi; assembly: GCF_051020985.1. Classification (NCBI taxonomy): domain Eukaryota; kingdom Metazoa; phylum Arthropoda; class Insecta; order Hymenoptera; family Halictidae; genus Nomia; species Nomia melanderi. The sequence continues at coordinate 23,312,322 of NC_134999.1, read as the reverse complement.
AGTAGTACCAGTGGAATGTTGAGATCTTTCCCATTAAAATGAGCCCAAACACGACGCAGATCAGCTCAGTTTTTTGATTTCATGAAAACCCGTCTTAATTTCGAAAATTATATTAAATTCGAAAAACTATTCCGATTCCCATCGTGTTTGGGCTCGTTTTAACGAGAAGAGTCTCTACATTCCATTGCTACTATGCTTGAGAAGGTAAAGTTAAAAATATTTTAATGAAAATATTTTCAATGGAAAGAGAAACACACATTCCATTTCCACTATCCTCAGGAACGAATTCAATACAGAAGCATGTTTCAAACATCAATATTCCATACGAAACGACAGAGCTTTGACTATAATTTAACGCAACAGTAATTCAACAGCTCCATTAAAACGGCAGCTCGATCAAATTAACATCTACATCCAGAAACATCCTAGAACTTCTTTCTCTCCATTCAAAGTAGAACGCAATCGAATTCATTTCCACATCCAGACCCTATCAAACAATGAATATCCAAGCACCACTAAAAGTCTCGAACGACAACAACAAAAATGCCCAAGTGAACGCAATTAATTACGAATAAAGCAAACGGGAACGCATAATCAACTGCATCACACATTCCCGAATAAAAAGTGACTGAGGTCCAAGGATAGGAGCCATACAATTGCATTTCACGGAGGAAATACGAGAACCATTTTCGTCTCATTAACACGTCCTCTGAAGCGTTCGAACGCATGCGCGCCTCGTTTGTTCCGGCGCCGACAACGTATCACGCCGGTGCAAAAAAAAAGAAAGAAAGAGGAAAAAGCGAAGGCGGACGCCGGCGAAAGGGAACAGAAAGGAGAAATTCTAAAAATACGACGGCTCGTCGATACCGTTTATTAGCGGTTAATATTTTTTGTGATAATACCGGATCGAACCGATACCACCAGGGACGCGTTCGCATCGCCGTTAGGAATAATTTGCATCCCGTATCGCAGCTCGCGGTGATGGTTATTGCGAATTCCAAGCGACATTTCAACTCCGCTTCCAAGTTCGGAGCTAATGCATTTTCGAATGAAATGTGGACGGGGGCTATGTTAATTTGCAATACTTTACAGGAGCCCGCCGGAGCCACGGCGGTTTTTCCCCGATTTTTTTTCACGGGCAGTGTGAAATTCATTTCTTTTTCAATAAACTCAATTTAGAACTTCGGCTTTAAATGTCGGCGAGTGAGCCCCGGGTGTTGCGTAATTTGTGAACGGTGTAAGGTATCGGGGAGTTCGATCGAGGAGCGTTTTCACGTCGAGCGGTTCGGTTTTAGTTCCGTAGCTTTGGTAATTGCGGGAAATGTCAATGATATGATTGCGGGGTAATAGATGAAACGGGTAAATATTGTCTGTAGATGATATTCTTTATGGGGGAATTGAAGTGAGAGGAAGTGAGACAGAGACTCCTCTGAGCGTCGAGAGTCGAGTCGCGGGACTTCAAAGCGAAGCGTCGAATGTGAACGTGCAATAAAGGAAATATTAGTTTTATGATGTTGAAATTATTTTGTTGAATGTAGTGTCAGTGGATTGTTGAGGTTCTTGCGAGTAAAATGAGTCCAAACACGATAGGAATCGGAGTAGTTTTACCGATTTGGTGGAAATGCACCTTTAATTTAGTTAAATATGCAGTGAAGAAAATTGCAGTAGTGGGAATTTTAACTTTAACTTCTCAGATATAGCGTCAGTGGATTTTTGAGATTATGCTGTTCGAAATGAGTCCAAACACGGTGGGAATCGGACTAGTTTTTTGAATTTAATGTAATTTTCAAAATTAAAGGCTGGTTTCCATGAAATCATAAAACTAGGCCGATTTATGTCGTGTTTGAACTCATTTTAATCAGGAGAATCTTGACATTCCATTGGCACTACGACTGAAAAGGTAAAATCAAAATGAGTGCAATTGAAATTTTCTTCTTGAGGACGCCGTTCATTTCCACGAGACCAATGTCCAAACATTTAAAAATGATCTTCTCGAACGTAATGTCAGCGGGTCGTTGAGATTGTTGCGGTTAAAATGTGTCCAAATACGATGGGAATCGAACTAGTTTTACGAGATCAATGTAATTTTCGAAATTAAAGGTTCATTTCCACCGAATTGATAAAAGTTGTCGGATTCCCGTCGTATTTGGGCTCATTTTAATCGCAGCAATTTCAGAAATTTAAAACTGATAGTGTCTGTCTCACTTTTACTCATTATACTAATTGTTCTCATTTGTCAAACTGTGCTCCGTATCTCCTTGCCGCAACGAGGGGAGCGTGAAAAAATATTGTCTGTGGACAGTACTATTGTCTATACGTTGAATTGTGCGACCGGTATGACTTGTAGTTCCCATTTAATCCTCCAATGGCCAATCATCTCGCATCGCTGCAGAAGGTCGGTCCGGGTCATTTATGACCCGCGTTAAAACTTTCCTAATATATACTTTGGAAGTAGTTCCGAATCGACTATATGGTTGTTACGTAAACAGATATTGAACGACGAATATTTTCAGGGGACAAGAAAAATTCGATAACAGTGGGTGCAGTCCAAAAACTATAAATATATGTTCTCATATTAATAATTGTTTTATAATCTTCATACTAATATGTTATGTGAATAGTGAATTTTCAATATACACATTGGGAGTTAGTTATTTATATATTTTGATATACTTTGATCCTTATAAACTTTTTACGTATTCATTTATTCATATATTTTGATTCTTATAAATTGTATTTATAATAAAGTGGTGATAAATATTCATATATTCACTATATTCATACATTTTGATTGTTATAAATTTTTATTGAAATTGGGCACTGGTGAAATTACAAAATGAAAGTAGACCTTAATTTTCCAAGTTTGTCGAAATGGGTACTGCAGTAAATTGAATGATACATAATTACAAACAAAAATTACTAAGTATAAATTTTCCTGACGAAGGACGGAATTTCATTTGAAGTACATTATTTAGAAAATCATTGATTTACATTTACCACAACTAGCCACTAAATAATGCATTTCAACATTATTTTTGCAAACTCTCATTAAATGGCAAACAATTATTATTATATCTCAACGTGAATGTATTAAAGCAGATATGAAGATAATTTTTACCAACAACCTTGCATTTTGTTAATTAAAAAATTAACCATACAATTGCCTTTGTTATGGTGTTCTAATTTTCAGTTTATTACACCATTAATGTATTTTCGTAAATTCCTTCGTTACGTCTCCAAATAAATAATTAAATTTCGTGTGAATCATTTTCATCATCTGTGAACAAACACGATTGGCATTGCAATGTTACTCAATGATCGTCAGCCATATGGATGCATATGTGACAGATTTTGAAAATCGATTTCCCCAAAAACTAACAAGGGAACATACCTCACACATACACGTCGATTTCGATGAAATTTACAGGAGAGATAGTTCTCGGAAAAAATATTTGACATGTATTTTTTTTTATGGGCCATCATCCATATTGAAAGGGTGAAGAGTCCTCAAAGCTGAGGGTTCAAGGTATATTCTTTTTAATATCTGGCCAACTATAAAGGGCAAAAATGTAATTCTGATTTTAAGTTCTATGCTGGTGTATAGCAAATTTAGTCACAAAAATTTACAGAAAAAAATTGCTCATTCGACGAGTATATTAAAAAACGTCAGTTCCCATTTAATATTTTCTAGTAAATATTCATCGATTTTCTGTTGACGTAAGGAATAAATATTTATAAACTTTAACAATCTTCATTTTTTAATAATAATTGTTGGGAAATTTTTATAAAGTTACCTGTACGCTAAAATATATTTTGGCACACATTTTGGAAAAGGATAACTTCAATTTTGAATGTAGTACTAAATAAATAATTTCCTTTAGTAATTTTTTACATGATTGAATTTCTGATGCAGAATAACATAATTTATGTTTCTGAACTCCCTATATGTTGAACCATTTTGAGAAATAAATTTTTAACTCGCCAAATTTTGTCAAATATTTTTTATAAACATTCTTGTTATAAATTATATAAAAATGGAATTTGTTGAATATATTTCCTTATAAATCACGATTAAAGGAATTACATTTAACAGTTTTTATTTAAAGATGATTAATTAGTATATAACAGAATTAAAAAATTTGGCAATGTTTGTTATAATAAATTGAGAATTTGTGACGGTCGAATTCATTCACTTACGTACATATCAATAATTATCTGTCTGTTCATTATAGCTCCAGTTTCAACGTTAATTTTGAATAACTATTCGAACAGCCTCTTTAACAATTAATTAACATAGTATTTCTACGTACCACGTTATATTGAAATTATAGGTCACATTACTATTGAACGATTCCATTAAACCAATTGAATATAAGTTCATAACAATGGAAAACAGTCTTTTCTAGTTTCTGAAGTAAAATATAAAAGTGCCATTTTCATTATTTTAATATATTGCTTTAAAATAATGTTTAAATAGTATATATTTTTATTTGAAAAATTCCTCCTTAAGATTATTAGACCTTTTATACATCCAAATTTTCTATTGACAAGGAAATTAAACAATCTAAGAAATATTGACATTTTTATTTTCACTAGGAATTGGTTAAAAATTGGTTAAACGTAATATCACTTATCAACCTATCATTTTTTATTATTAAATGTAATATCACTTATCTGTATACAGAATAATCAGAATCATAAATAACGAAAACATACGGTCCTGAGAGTGCCGGGCAATTACTCGAGCAGTCCGAAATTTATTCGGAGTGTTATCTCGATAAGATGCACAGCTTACGGTTGAAATAACAGTGGACCCCTTGGACTTAGCTTCGTGTAGTGGTCGCAACGCAAACCGGAGTGGGTTGTTGTACATACATAAACATGATCCATGAACCGAGTCATCTCTTCGAAAGGGAACAACAGTGCGAATTTCATGTACAAGGAAACGTCTATGCCATTTAGTGAACGTCGAATATTCCCTGTAACTTTGTCCCCGGGAATAATTAATTAATGCATAATCAGTCGAATTTACTGGAGAAATAGAGAGTTATAATAATGATACGAAATTCATTGAAATTGTTCAATACTATTGCAGTTAAAAATGGGACGTGAGGAATATATACTTTCAATTTTTAATTGAACATATTGATTAATTCCGTCGCGAATCAATGCTATATGAATGATATTATATAATTTTATTTACAATGAATTTAAAATTTTGACAAAAAGAATATATTCAATTTAATTTAATTATGTTTACTAGAATATTTTATCTAATTATCAATTTTAATTTAATTAGTTTAATACCTCATATTTTTACACCAACATTCACTTGTTTTATTTAGCCTCCTCTGTTATTGTTTTGAGTGTGTAACTAATTTTATATTGGTTATTGTTTCTTGTGGAAGTGATACTGTCTGAAATGACGATGGCTAATGAAGAAAAAAAATGGCACGTGACGAAAGGTAATGAAATGAAGATAAATATGAAGTAATTGAAAGGTGAGGAACAATATACTGCAAGCAATTAATTTTCACTTTGATTCAAACATCTAGGTTTACATGAAAATGAATTGATATTTGGTGTAAATAAAATACCACTTTGTTTGGTATAAATAGAACACTACTTTGCTTGGTAAAAATAAATTACTACTTTATTTGGTGTAAATAAATTGCTACTTCATTTGATATAAATAAAATACTAGTTCATTTGTTACAATTAAATTACTATTTTACTTGGTATAAATAAAATACTCAAATTTCTAACATCAAGTGTACACTATACTTTTATTATTATTATTATTATTATTATTATATTTACTTTTATTATTAATAACTCTCATTCAAAACGACATTCACCTTCACCACAAAAAACGTCTCAACCACAGATCCCAATCCAATCATTACCTCCACCATACCTCCCAATGTTCCGTTACTCCTCATTTTTATTGTCGCATCCCATACAAGATAAATCCGCAGAAAAGAAGCTACAAGCTGCGGGAGCAAGCGTGGATGGCAGAAAATACAAACGACCGAATTTCCACTGGCGCCACGCGCGGTCCGCCGCGGCGCGGGCGCGTCGAGTGTAGGTCGGCGGAGCCACTCAATCCTATGAATTACCGCAGGTGTCCGGCGATCCGCTGCATTAATGCTAATGCGGAATGTTACCGAATTGTTCAACAAGCGCAGATTGAACAACGCCGACCTGTTATACGGCAGCCGTGTACGGGGTGTCGATGCATTATTCAAGCGCAAACGCCGTCACGTGTACGCTGCCGCGGCGTTGTTGCGCGTTAACTTGCCCTAAACTCCGTCTGCGGAAGCCAGGGAGCACAGCGAGGGATCCGAGGAGGACACGCTCGAGGAAACGGGCGTCGGCGGGAAAGAGACCGTCCACGAACACGAACTGTTAAGGGGTCATTCAATTCTAGAATTTTGAAACAATGGTTTTTAGTTAAATGATGCTTTATTGTGTGAGGAATGTGGGGAAAGAATCTTTTCGAGTGCCACTCGCAGAGTTTAAATACAATCATTTATTGGACGAAGATTCTTTGAAATATAGAAAAACTTCCACAGATGATAATAATAATAATAATAATTATTATTATTATTATTATTTTGGATTTAACCGTTTCGGGATTGATTATCACCTGAGAATGATACTGATTGACTGAGTCACATTCCAACTGAATGTACTGCGCGTTGCATGGAACTTGGTACTCCTGGCGTCGTGGGGGCGGAGTCAGACGCTCGATAGTCCCGCCTATTGCTCCTCCGCGGCACCGAGACGTCCAATCGCGAGTCCGGAAGACGCCCTCCGAGCTCGCTGTCGCGCGACTCGGCTGGTGAGCGTCAGCACCTCGGCCAATCAGGCGTGTGTCTTCGAATTTGACCAATCAGACGAAAGTGCCAGGTTCTGTGCAACGCACGGTACAAATCACTAAACTGAGTAAAATAAAACCCAGTGAACATGGGTATAAAATGTTTAAAAACTTCACAAACCACCCTGAAAATATATGTAGTAGATATATTTTGTTGTTAATTCCATACTTTATATGGTTTTTATTTTAAAAATTCGCGAAGCAATGTTTTACTATTATATATTAACTATTAATATTAATTAATATCTCAATCCTCCATTCAGAAAATTATAGCTCCACGATCCATAAGAAAACCCACAAAGCAAACCGAACCGATTCACCTCACCAAGCAAAATAACTCTCGAAGATAACAAATTTCCCATTCACTTCCCCCCTCATTTTTTAAAAACCATCTCGACAACTTCCAACGAACGACGCCATAATTTCCAATTGATACCAACCTCGGTAACAAGTATCACAGAAAAACTCCCTGCAAGACCTTTCCCTCCGCCCACCCCATATTCAGCAATCGCCCCCTCTCTTTCGTTACCGCAAACAATTTCCTTCTCTCCGACCCTGGCGGGGGGGACGGGGTGCTTCTTTAATTGGAGGTTTTCCGTGGAGCCCGTAACGCAGTCAGTGGCCCCGAATTGAAAAGCGTTCGCGAACACAATAACTCGCGCGGATCATTAAAGTTCGCGGGGCATATTCGAGAGAAATTCGCCGGTTGGCCTGGGAGGGGGGCGGGAATCGTCAGGACGGCTCGAAGGGGGCAATGAAAGTTTAGGGGTGTCCGGGGGTGTCTGTTTTATTATTTTTTTACTTATTTAACTCTTTGCACTTGATAATATTTTTTTGCAAATATTTGTTATTTTCTGACCAAATATTCACCCTTGTTGTACAATGGGTGAATATTTGAAAAAATGACGAGTGAGATTGGTGGTGAAGATTTGTAGACTAATTTGACAATGAGTGTTGTTTATTAGCCAAGGACCGAAGCAAACGACAATTTCGTTGTTATTAATTTATCTTCAAATAAAATTTCCACTTTAAGTAGAATGGATAATTTTAATTTTCTTCTAAATTGCTGATAGTGAAATGTTAGAATATTATTTGTAACAATATTATTTGTAACATACGCATTAAGTCGCCATAATTATAAATGTAAGTTATAAATTATGATAAATTGAAGTTAACAATATTTTTATTAATTTCATAGAAAAATACAGAACAATCAATTTTACTGGTCTGTGGTACTAGTGTTATTAGAACTACTGAGCAGTTGAATTGATTTTCAGCACTATTTCTGATGGTAGTGTCAGAACATTTCTTTTGAAATTTTAACCTAACATTATTTTCTTAGTTTAACACTAGAACTACCAGATGGGTCAAAACGACCCACTCCTTAAGGGAATTGAACACACAATAAATGTATTTTTATAAGTTCTACAAGAAAATGCAGAAAAATCAATTTTATTGATGATTCTAGTGTTAATTGTCCATTCTGAATTGAATTTTGGATGAGAGTGTAGGCTTCTTCATGTAATTTAAATATGTCGAACAATTATTTATTATATAATGTTTATAAGAGCAGTTGAAGTGATGTTCAGCACTATTTCTGACGGTAGTGTCAGGAGACTTCTTTTGAAATTTTAACCTAATATTATTTTCTGAGCTTAACATTAAAACCAGATGGGTCAAAAAGGGCCCACGCCTTAAGGAAATTGAACGCAAAATAAATGAATTTTTATGAATTCTACAAGAAAATGCAGAACATCAATTCTACTGGTGGTTCTAGTGTGAAGTGGCTACATATTTGCTGGATAGTCACTGGAACACCGGCCGATCGGCCCCTCTCGAGCCTGCCCCGTCCCTCCTTCATCTTTCTGTTTCTCGAGTGGCCAATTACGAACAACGGAGATTTCAGAGACTCCAGTCGAGGGTAAACGAAGACCCGGATATCGATCGGGAATGAAAGAGGATCCGGCACGTCGGTCGTTTCCGTCGCGGTATAATAATTCGAGACGTCCTCGTGTTTCCACGTCTAACCCCTTCCTTCCCATTGGTCCGTAAGACAGCGTCCTCGCGTTAGGCCTCGTCAGGATTAACGATAACCGTATCGGGAAAGGGTCAAATTAATTAAAATCAAAGGAATTAAATGACTTAAGCTCAAAGGATTTAAATGACTTAAAACAAAAGAAATTAAATGACTTAGACTCAAAGGATCTAAATGACTTAAAATAAAAGAAATTAAATGACTTAGAGTCAAAGGATTTAAATGATTTAGACTCAATGGATTTGAGTGACTTAAATACCAAGAATTAAGTGACTTAAGCTCAAATCATGTAAATGACTTAAAATCAAAGAAACTAAACGACTTAGAGTCAAAGAATTTAAATGAGTTACACTCAAACGATTTAAAAGATTTAAACTCAAAGTATTTGAATGACTTAACCTCCAAAGACTTAACTCAAAGAATTTAAACGATTTAGACTCAAAATATTTAAATGACTTAAACGCAAATGATTTAAATGACCTAATCTTGATGATTTATCTGACTTAAACTCAATCGATTTAAATGAATTAAACTCAAAGAATTTAAGTGACCTATGCTCAAACGATTTAAATGACTTAAACTCGGAGGATTTAAATGACTTAAACTCAAAAGATTGATATGACTTAATCTTAAAGTACTTAAATGACTTAGACTCATGACATCGGAGACATTAATAAATCCAAAATCTCCTTTGTAACATTCCCAAATTTTCCAAGAAAATATTCTGTATAAACAACAGCCAAGTTGATTCTCACATTTTGCAACTGAGTATTCCAAGCATGAGCATTCCATCTCGCCAAAATGTCGACGTCCACAAAGGGCGAGGAGAACGACAGAGTTACTTGACCCACCCTGTGTACTCGAGGATTTCCCAGGAAACAAGAGTTTCTTCTGCAAAGAGGAAGACAGGAGTGGGAGGAGGCCATGAAAAAGGGAATAACACTGCTAGCATCCTCGTCAACAGCGGAAGCACGATGAAATACTCGAATGGGACGTACGTTGTTTACGGATGCCAGAAGTCCGAGTGATTCTTATCAACGGTTCGATGGCACAGCTACATGTGGACACAACCGTTCCAAATGCTGAATTATGATATTTGTTTGGAACGATTTGATTGGCCGTGTGCTTGGGTACGAGGGGGAACAGGAAATTTATTTTTAAAAATTGATTCGACTGACTGGATTGGGGCCATTTTTATAGGTTCTCTACACTGATGTACAGGGCGTTGGTTACTAGCCAGTGTAATTATTATTATAATAAATTTAGTTTAATTAATTAAACATTTTTAAAATGACCTCCATGTGGTTGTAAAAAAACCTCTACAAAATATTATTATATTTATTATTATATTTATTACTGTATTCGTTACTATATTCATTATTATATTCATTATTATATTTATTACTGTATTCGTTACTATATTTATTATTATATTCATTATTATACTTACTATATTAGGATTTATTACATTAAATTCAATTTCCAAATAAATTTACTTTAATTAATTAAATATCTTTAAATCACCTCCACGAGGCTGCAAAAAAACCCTATAAAATATCATTAAAAAATGACATAAAAATTACTCAAAATGACTCAAAAAACGTATCTTCATTACTCCATCGAGCCCAAAAAAATTCCCAAAATCTTCCACCGAGAAAGTGCAAGGTCTTAAGTGGTTGCCGCAACGCGGTGTAACGTTTACGACTCAACGGTGTACGATTAGCACACAAAGGCCCGCAGAGTGGCTCGCGTCGAAATGACTGTTAGGTACCCCGGTGAATGAAGCCACTGGAACTACAAATTACTAATTACACCGCTCCCTTAGGGAATGCGGTGTCGGGCCTGTGTAATATATGATGCACGGCCGCGGCGACACGCGTTCAGCGCGCACAATACGTAACGCGCGCCCGACGAATTCCCTTTGTGTCACGTTACGCCGTTGCTTTAAGTATTCTTGAATCGGACTCGCGGAGTCCGATGGCCAGACGACTCGGGAGAGCGACGTAAAAACGAGGAATGCTAATTATTTTGTCAAGGAACAGCTTTCGGCGTTGGGTGACGACGGGCGTGTTCTTGTAATACGTCACCGTGCCTCGAAGTGCTTTTTTTCGGATTTTGTTTTGCAGCGTTGTGAATGCCGTTTACAGACATCTTTTTATTTTTTAAACGAACGGGGTCGGGGAATGAGTATAATGACGTGAGGCAGAGAGTATGAGTGTTGAGGGTGTGGATATGAGAGCTCAAAGCGATACGTGTAAACATGGCTGAAGGAAATGTGAATTTCGTTGATTTCGATTTTATTTGATTGCATATAGACTCAATGGGTTGCTGAGATTGTTGCGATTAAAATGAGCCCAAACACAATAGGAATCGGAGTAGTTTTAGGAATTTCGTGTAATTTTCGAAGCTAAAGGTGCGTTTCCATGACATTGTGAAAGTAGAGCGATTTGTGTCGTGTTTGGACTCGTTTTAATCAGGAGAATCTCAGTATTCTATTGGTAGTATGATTGAGAATGTTTAACATACTGTGAAGGAACTTTCAATTGTAGTAATTGAAGAGCCATAAATATTTTAAATTACCGGAAAGCTAGACAACGGCTTGAAGATACTTAAAATGCTTCTGGATCATTAGAATAAATTATTCAAATTCATCTATCGTCCCTCAAAATTGATTAGTTACCTGGCCTCGTTTCTAGTCCGCAACTCTACAGTCAGCTGTATGTAGAATGCCAGTATATCTAGCATTTGTGATCGTGCCAATTCTAATGAGTGCCCTAGTCGCATGCATTTTCGAATACGTATTTCTTACAACCGATCATAAATACTCGCCTGCCGAACCGAAAATCCTTCAGTGCAATGTTCCTATACGTCTTGTTGTAGTCCACCATTGTTTTCGCTTTCAATCGACATGAAATTTTGTGCAGAGGTTCAAAATAACATAATTCAGGGAACATCGTAGGAGTTTTTTGATTAAATAACAAATCTGTTTCTATGAATACCTTAGTGCCAAATTTTTCGAAAGACCCTTGGAGAGAGTCAAGCAAAATTAGAATCAGTGAAATGAAAGTTAGTCAGGAACATGTGCAATCAGTAACCAATTGCAGTGAGGGACAAGTTCAACCAGGATAAAGTTCAACCAGAATCAAGTTCAACCAGGATAATCTTCTATCAGGATCAAGTTCAATCAGGAACAAGTTGAGTCAGCAGCCAAGTGCAATGAGGATAAAGTTCAATCAGGAACAATTTCAATTAGCAACCAAATTCAATCAGGAACAAGTTTTGTGAGGAACAAGTTCAATATCAGGAACAAGTTCCATGAGCAATCATGTTCAATCAGGAACAAGTTCAATCAGCAATCAAGTCCTGTGATGAACAAGTTCAATCAGCTACCAATTTCAGTGAGGAACGAGTTCAATCAGGATCAAGTTTAACCAGGATCAAATTCAAACAGAATAAAGTTCAATCAGGATTAAGTTCAATCAGGAACAAGTTGAGTCAGCAGCCAAGTGCAATGAGGATAAATTTCAATCAGGAACAAGTTCAATTAGCAACCAAATACAGTGAGGAACAAGTTCAAACAGGAACAAGTTCAGAAGTAAATTCAGGAAACCCCTATCAGTCATTCAGTCAGTTAGTCATCAGAAAGGTTCTAGTCCCATAACCTTTGTTCCTTCGAGTAGTAAAAACTATCGTACATCCAAGATACTCGCAACACTCCAAGTTAACAGCTTGTCCAAACTTGACACTCTTTGTTCACCACTCCCATACCGCAATCTCACGTGCCTCTGCAGTGACTAAAAGACTCCAAGAAGCCATAGAGACAGACACAAAATTACATACAGGCTCGCGAGCGTCATAAACACTCCCCTCTCGCTCGTTACGGAGAACGCGAATACAACTTGTCCGATCGTAGAGCCGAAGAAGCCGTCGAAAAATGTACGGGAACGGTCGAAAGCTCAGCGTCAAAATTATGAAAACATTTAAATCACTAAATGAAAAATTAAGCGAGCCCAGACATACCATAAAACTTCTAAAACATCAGATAAAAATACAAGAGCACCTAAATTATCCGAAAGAAACCATAAGTGGCATCAAAATATTACAGAAAATTGCAAAACCACTTAAATCACTAAATTAAAAATTACGCGAGCACAGGCATAACTAAAACCTGCAAATACCCAAAATATCAGAGGAAACTTACAAATCCACCTAAATTGTCAAAAAAAAACTATAAGTAGCCGTCTAAAAATGTACGGGAACGGTCGAAAGCTCAGCGTCACGTTCCGTAGTCTGCGCTGTCCAGCTCCACTCGAGCTTCCTCGCCGGTTAAGCTCGCCGACTCGCCTCCAAATCGAATAAAAGTCGGATAGTCGCTCGGCTTTTGCCTTATTTACGAGAGCGCGGGGGGAAAGAAGGCGCGCGGGACGGAGGTCAGTGAAACAGCCGGGCGCCGACAGAAGGCAGCGACGTGATATCCGCTGAAGTGGGCGCGATCGTCATCGAATTATCGTTACCCTTCGGCTCCCGGATTATCGCGGCGATCAGCCGTGAATTTCGAGTCTCTCGTATCGAGGACAGTTTAGGGGATTGATCACGTGGCCCGGGATTAGTTGGAGGACATCTTTGCGTCGACGCGAGTGGGAACTGCGGTTGATGCGTTGAGTTCTGGTCGTTTAAGGTGGCTAATGATGGATTTTGAGAGAGTTGAGAAATAAGAGTGAATTGTTTATTGTTTTTTAGAGAAATTAGGGAGATTGACTGAGAGCAGTTTTTTTAGTTTAATGACGAAATGAGAATCTTGGAGTTGGTGATTTATAGTTGTCTGGTAGGGCTAGTGTTAGCATTAGAATTAGCCAATTTGTAAATTATTCTTTAGTTTGCATATTACTAAATTTAAACATTTTTTAACTAAAGTTTTTTACTTAAAATTTCTTCAGAAATTTCGTAGAGGAGGATCTATTATTTTTTCAATAATTGTAAGAGTTAGCCATTTTGTAAATTTGTGTTTTACAATTATTGAAAGAATAATGGATCCTTCTCAATGAAGTTTTTGAAGAAATTTTAAGTAAAAAAGTATTTAATTAAGAAATTTTTAGATTTAGTAATATAGGAACTAAGTTTTGGTGACCGAAATCTCAAATTTTACAGCTTTTCAATGCTGACAATCTGATACCACCAAAGCTACATAAGTATCCCATAAAAAGGAGATTTTATGGTACTTTAGATTCCATCTTAGAGGAATACGAAAACCATGACAGAAATTTTATTGTTCATTCTATTGTGTTACAAAGGATTTATAATAAATGATTCAAACAATGTACTTAGAGCTCGAAATTATTCATTTCGAGAATAGTTTCGGTAAAATTCATCACTGTGTGTCTGCCGCGTTTGAAATAATAAAATTATAAGTAACGAAGAGACGCGTTAATCAAGCCGTATTTAAGAGCACGCGTACGCTATGAATATTTAGATTTAATTTTCTCCGAGATAAAACCCAATAAAATAGACTTCATTCTGTTATTCCTACTTACGTTTGCGTTTGAAATCGTCTCACGGCTGATTGTACTATCACCGATATCACGTTTTGTATAGAATTAACATAAATAAATGTATTTCGTTGTTATAATAATCGCACGTGTTACTATTCGACTTGATCCAAAAAGAAAAAACGTAAATTATTCGAGAAAACTATAAGAAGCAGCTGAATTATTAGAGACAATTATAAAAATACTTGAATCACTGAATCAAAAATTACCCGAGCACAGATGTAATTTAAAACTGCAAAAGAAACCAAAATATCAGAAAGAAATAACAAAAAGGCTTAAATTATCCGAAAGAAACTATGAGAGGCACATAAAATGTTACAGAAAATTATAAAAACATATATATCACTAAATGAAAAATTAAACGAGCACAGACGTACCTTAAAACTTCTAAAATATCAGAAAAAAATTAGAAAAAAACTCGAATCGCTACAGAAAAATTACAAAATACCTAAATTATGCGAAAGAAACGTTAGGAGGCACCTAAAATGTTACAAAGAATTTTAAAAGCACTTAAATCACGAAACAAAAAATTATGCGAGCACAGACACAACCAAAAACCGAATCACCAAAAATCTCAGAAAAACCTCAAAACCCCTTAAACCACTAGCCAAAAACTTCCAAAAATCAAACACTCTCAAACAGTCAAACACCCTCAACTTCCCAAAGTCCGAAATCACGAATAATCCCCTAAAAACAACCCCCAGGGTCGGCAGGAATTCAAACAAAACTGGAGGGGATTTCTTCGCAGTTCCAAGGAACCTGGCGAGACAATAATAATTTAATCAGAAGGTATCCGTAAGTCTAGAAAGCTAAGAAGGAGGGTGGCTTGGGGGTTGGCGGGGGGTGGGAGTCGGTCTTCGTTCTGCCATCCGGTAGAACATATTAATATCTCGAGTTTTGACGTCTGGAGTCGTCGGTGGAGCGCGACTCGGCGCCAGTATCCCGGGGGCGGGGGCGGAGGAGGGGGGGTGTTGCCAGTAGTCGGAGGAGTAATCAGAGGGCTAGATTAATTGTTTCCACGGGACTCTTGGCCTAGCGTTGCACAAATACATGGAAGACTTCGCCCTTCGTGATAATGCCAGAGGAACAGACACAATGGGCTGCCATAACTCAACCCTTTCGAGGGGGTGGGGCGGGCAGGGGGTGGGGGACGTGTGTAAATATTCCATACGGGCTAAGTCACTTAAAGTTACCACCTGAGGCGTTTACCTTCCTCCTGAGCTAATAAACGGTTTTCACGAGTTTGACGATTTCGTCTGGCTAGATTTCCATGGGAATTATCTGGGAATCGTAACCCGTGTCGCGTCTCGATTGTTGCCGCGGTGTTTACCAGTGGAACGCTCTGTTCTGAGGAGCCTTGAAGGAGACGACCCCTGTGGAGGGTTGCTGTGGAGGTACCTATTCAGGAACGTGATATTTTTTTTTTAATTTTCATGTGAGATTTTGTGTTTTGAGTTGTGAGTGTGCATACTATCTTGGAGAAATAGTGAAACATTTACGTTAATGTCATCGAAAATTATTGTTGGAATATGTATACAAATGGATTTTAATATTGAGACTACCATGGGTCAAATTTGACCCATTGTGGAATTATTGCTTTACAAATATTTAAAAGATGACAAGACTTTTGGGAAATAACATGTTAATATATTTGAAAATTATTGTTGGAACATATGTACAAATGGATGTTAATACTGAAACTACCATGGGTCAGATTTGACCCATTTGGGACTTAGTGTTCTTCATCAAAAGGGGACTACAATGGGAAAACGTTATTTTAGGAAATAAGATATTAACCCATTAAGTCCCATGAAATTTTTTGTTTGAATTTTCAATTTTGAGTATTAGTTTCTTGATTTTTCAAAGATCTTTCAAACGTTTAATAATTCTTTTTGCTAACATTGGAGCTGAATATCTATTAACAGTACATGTTCCGTCGTCCGAAGACGGAAAGATTAAATCGTAAATCTCCATAAAGCCCTCCGTCATTGACAACTTGGCGAAAAATATCTTCGTTCAAGTAAATGACGGGGGTACACGTGTTTTGCAGCCGTTCGGCCGAACGGTAAAAATTCAGTCCGTGGTCGACGGCTTGCAAAACACATGCCGCAGCCTTGGCAAACCACCCCTTGGAGACACCCTCGGAGGGAGAGTGGATGACGTCACACGAAGCCGGAAAAACCCAAAAGGAGCGGGCTCTCGCGGCTGAGATGCACCCACGCACGGACAGGTGGCGTACGAATCGCCTCGGCCCGAGGGACCCGCCAATTGGGACCTTCATTTTCCGGCATTTTCCGATTCGCCGATTGGTGCATTCCTCAACCACCAGTCCCAGTGGAGAACACGCCAACGCGTTCATCTCAGCGAATCGGAAAATTCGACGTCTCCACTTCCGCATGCGTTCCGTCAACGCGGCAAATTCACTTCCGGCGTGGGTGAATCGAAGTGAATTTGCGTCTCCAAGGGGTCAGTTAGCATCAACAAGTCAAGGGAACAACATCATCCTCCCGCGAAAAACGTACCATTTAAACCGAAACCTTGTCGGAACACAACGTATTCACCCTATCTCTGTAAAATGTCGTAGGGTCGTACGCGCATCGTGACGTCGATTTAAAATCGTATCGGAGATTTACGCCCTCCGTTGACTCGGCTCTCAACGCATCCCACAGTCTCGTCGCGAACGCGTACTCACACATTGTGAAACAGTACATCATTATTGTATATTTACCAAAATTAATATAATTAGAAACTATAGTAATAATAAACAACATAATGCAATCGATAACATTTTCAAACGATAATATAATTATAAACCATCGTAATACTAAATAACATAATGCAATTAATAATATTTGCAAACAACAATAAAATTAGACACTATCATAATAATAAATAACGTATCACAAAAATTAATACAATTAGAAACTATCATAATAATAAATAACAAATCACAAAAATTTATAAAATTAGAAACTATCATAATAATAAATAACAAACTACAAAAATTAATATAATTAGAAACTATAATGAATCTGTGAATATAATGATGTGCACACATTCCAATGATCAAATTCTAATACTCACGAGAAACACTAAAAATATTATTTCGTTGGTAGTGTTGGTAAAATTTATTATCAACCATGATCGTTAGTGGACGTGAATTCGAAACATTATATTGTTGTCAATATGCTTTACGTGTTTCGTCACGCGGACACAACGGGCGTTATACAATTACATAATTAAAGAAGCATACAGCGCGAATGCGCGAGCATTAATTACACTGAAACAGGAAGCAAATGAAAACAGGATAATTATAATGCTTTGAATGAAAATTACAACCTGGCGACATGGAAGTGGGACTGCCGGTCCTAGAGAGATCGGCGAGATACGCTTCAGTTTTGAAAACGACCTCGAATTGAATAAGACAGTTCTCTTAATTTTGTATATTCGGACAATTATTTTGATGGGATATCGGAAACTGGTGTTCAAGATATAAGAGAATTCGTAAACTGAAGGTAATGGTTTAGTGAATTCGTTTGGTAATGATTGAATTTAGAAAAGCTGCAGATTTAGAAAAATCCGAGTTTAGAATAATTGGGCCTTTAGAAAAAGTAGTGTTCAGAACAATTATTCATTTAGAAGAAAATGAATTTAGAACAATTTCATATTTAGAGTAGCTTGAACTTATAACAGTTTTCTATTTAGAGAAGCTTCAATTTAGAACAATTTTTTATATAGACGTGCTTGAATTTAGAAAATCTTAAATTTAGAATGATTTTCCACTTAGGAAAGCTTAAATTTATAATAATTATCCATTTAAAAAAGCTTGAATTTAGGAAAGCTTGAATTTAGAACAATTTTATATTTAGGAAAGCTTGAATTTAGAATAATTTTCCATTTATAAAAGCTTGAATTTAGGAAAGCTTAAATTCAGAGCATATTTCCATTTAGAAAACCTTCAATTTAGTACCACTTTCATTTAAAACAATCTTTCATTAAAAAAAACTTGAATTTGCAACAATCTTTCATTCAGAAGATAAACACACAACAAAACATTATCTGATTCTGTGCTTGCTCTAATATGAATATACAATACTCTGTCACTCTAATCAAAAGTTGCTGAATCAATTTTTTAAGTATAATTACTTCAGGAACCTCCGTTTAATAAATTGTTTAATAAGATCAGTATAACAGGTTCTTGCACGATCCATGCTAGCCACTGATATGTGGTCCATCGGCAGTCGATAATTAAAACAATTGTACGACCAGGGCAATGGCTGGTAAACTAAAATTACTCACCGACAACGTGGAGATAGCCGTACTGTGTTTTCGCGGTCGCCGTATTAATCTGACACATGTACTTTCCCTCGTCGTCCTCTTGTACCTCTTTGATATGTAGGGACCAGGTCCTGTGCTTATCGTGCGACACCGATATCCTGGGGTTCCTGGTAATAACATGATGTTGCACCGTCAGGATAGCGCCCTTGTCGAAAAGCATCCAGGCCACCTGAAACAAAACGGAGCCTTGTCACGCTGTGAACGCTATTCATATCGCAGTGTGAATTAGAAAATTTTAGGCTCCATTGAGATTCAGCTGATGGTCGAAGAATTAATAAAATAAAACCCTCGAGAATTAGAAAATTTTAGATTCCATTGAGATTAAGGTGATGATAGAAGAATTAACACTCTATGGACTGAACTGTTTTTTGTAGCTGTGATAAAATTTGTGGAGTATAAAATTAATAAATAAGGTGAATTAGAAAATTTTAGGTTCCATTAGGATTCAGCTGATGGTCGAATAATTAACACTCTATGAATTGAACTAAAATAAATTTTTTGGAGTATGAAATTAATAAATACCAACTTATGAATACTAATTAATTACTTGGCCTATAAAATCGTGTCATTCGTGGTGAAAATTTTAAACTGACTTTGAGAAATATAAGTAGTACCTTTTTTAAAAAAATAAATGATGTATTAGACTTTGTTTCTTTTTCTAAGAAATTGTTGAGGATAAAGTAGTTGCTTTGATTATAGTTAACAAATAAGTCAGAAGGGGTTAACAATGTATTCGATGGTCTTAATAATTTTATTAAATTATATTTTGTGACTTTGATGTTACAATAGGGTTCAACGTTTATCTCAGAAACGTATCAAAATAAATTTTGATTGTCAATTTTAAGTATTAGATTTCTGACTTTACACAGATTCCTTAGACTTGAAAAATTTTCCAATCTTTTAATAATTCCTTTCACTAACGTTGAAGCTTAATGTCAATTAACATGAAGCAATTCAAAATAAATTTCGATTCTCCATTTGAACTTTTAGTTTCTCCCTGATCACTGCAATCTAAAAAAATTCAATATTCCACAAAACCTGTTCACTCCAAACCTGCCCAATCCACTAATAAAAAATACATTATTCCCACCATACTATCTCCCAAGACTACATCCACACAGTTCCCATGATTAATTCGCCCTACAGCAAAAATTCGTCGCTGAGGAGTCAATGAATCCTGCTCCTCTCGCGATCGAGACACGTTGCTCCATTCAAAATCGAATCTCCGAATGTACTCCGGGAACTGACCGAGAAACGGGAGTACTCTCTTGAACGGAGAATCTAATCGCGTTGAATCGGATAAATGGCGGCCGCGAGAGGGAACCAAACACGGGATGCCGGACGAGTCGGATGATCTACGGTGCTTTCAACCGGCCGAGTGATCTACAGACCCGCCAAGGTTATGGATATTCATCGGTAAAATGAATTGCCCCGAGGACTGCGGCCAGATTCCTCGCGAACGTATCCGGGGTAACAAGAACGTGACGACGTCTATGTACACGGACCGCGCTATTTACGGAGAATGTTTTCTGCTACACTCGATGGACGACCAAACACGGTCCGATCTGCAAACAGCGGGGCTCCATTACTGTTGGCATTGTCTTGACAAATTTGATTGGCCGCTGATACGCGACAATCGGTTGTGAAACACTGTCCTCGTGGAATGGTCTTGGAGTTATATTGGAAATCGCACTTTTTGGTTAGAGGGAATAGTAGGTGTGTAGGAAGAGTGGTTCTTTAATGATTTGGATGATTTTCGAGTATGTTGTGGGGGATTAGATTCTGAACAACTTTTTATTATAGTGTTATTGTCGCTTGATTTTAGTTTTGAAGATATTCGTTTAGATATGAATACTTATTTGAATTATAGAGTTAGGGGTAGTTGTGTACGACACGTGGTTTTTCAGTGATTTGAATAATCTTGGAGTATGTTGTGAGAGGCTTAGTTCTGAGCAACTTTTTATTATAATGTTACCGTCGCTCGGTCTTAGTTTTGAAGATATTAATTATTATATAAATTATCATTTGAATTGTAGAGTTGGGGGTAGTTGTATACGACACGTGATTTTTCACTGATTTTGATGATCTTGGAGTATACTGCGGGGGATTAGATTCTGAGCAACTTTTTATTATATTGTTACCGTCGCTCGGTCTTAGTTTTAAAGATATTCATTATTATATATAAAATATTCATTATTATATATAAATATTTCTATACAACACCAACCTTCCTACCAAAAACTCCGTAACAACACTAACAACAACCCAATCCCACATATCGAATTCCCACACCCAGCACTCGCCACATTTCTCCACCGCCTTCTTTCCTGCAACGAAGGCACTCCATTCAAACCAGAAACCCCATCCAAAAAACATTCCATCTCACAAATCAAATTCTCACCATAACCCTCGTCAAATTTCTCCACTGCCTTCTTTCTTTCAACGAAAGCATTCCACCAGACTAATTTTCCAGCCAGCAAAAATGCTGGTAACGAACGAAGGAATTACGTTCTCAAAATTTAACCTGGATTCAATGGGATTCATTGATTGCGCGAATGGAGTGTAAGATAGCGATTGAATTCCGATCACGGAGAGCATCGCCCGCGGAAATCGATACACGGCCGGCGGGAGCACGGAAGAAGGCGCCGGGGAGCCGCCGCGAGCGAGAGAGCGTATCTGGCGCGCGGAGAAAAATCTTTCGCCGTCGGACAAACGTCCCTGGAGAAATAAAGAAGGGCCGTTTCGTGAGTGTACACGATGTTGTTAACTTCCACGGCCCCCGCCCCGATACAGTCGCGCCTTTTTACGGCGAGAAAATGTGCCGATGCGCGGCGGAGATACAACACCTTCGTGATAAGTCTCGGCTCGAGCTAACCGGCGGATGTTTACGAACGGTGTAAAAACCGGGAATAAAAGAAAGAAGGCGCGCGCGCGAGCGGCTGTTTATGTTACTTTTAACTCGCAGTAATCTTGCCGGCGTCCCCCCGGACGATTTTTGCATTAATCCTGGGTTAGAGCGTGGAGTGAATTCCGGGGTTCAATGGGTGCAGAACGGGGAATTTCGGTTTGGGAGATCTGTGTTGGGTGTCAGGCTGTGATAGGAGGTGTAGAGGAAGATGGAGTGGTTAGGATTTTTTGTTTTTAGGTTAACGTTGGTTTTGAGATTTTTGTTGGGGTAGTTGACTTGGGTGATATTTTAGGGTTTGGTTGGTTGGTGGTGATAGTTTTTAAGGTAATTGTTTTACTGATTGATTATCTGAAGTTTGGTTGTCTGAAACAGTGATGCATAAGTTTTCATTTTTCTGTTGTTAAGTTCTTTAAATTACTGATTAATTTTTCAATAAACATATTCACAGCATAATATTATAAAAGCTTAATAAAAAAACACACCCTTCTGGTTTGTTCAACTAAAAACCAGTCAATTCAAAATTTTTAAAACTCCAATTTCAATTGCCATCCCACAACCAAAGCCCCCAAGAATTCTCTTAAATCAATACCCCCTTGCAACCCTCCCTCTCCAACAACCCCCACATCCTTCAAAGACGACCATAGACCTACCAAATTACCCAACCCTATTTACTTATATACTAAATTATTAAATAAATCTACCAAATCTTAATAAAAAACACACCCCTACAACTTGTCCAACCAACCACTAGTCAATTAAAAATTTTGCACCCTCCAATCTCAACAAAATTCAAAGCCCTCAAGAATTCCCTTAAACCAACATCCCCTTACAATCCCCCAACCACGCGCACATCCTTCAAAGACGACCAAGGAAGCAACACCGTTCCTGTGTATCGCGTAGCGCGTTTCCCGGATTTTTACTGCGCCCCGAGAAGAAACAGCCCGGCCCGAGCCACTCCTCCCCCGACCCAGTAGCTGCGTCGCCGGCGCATCGTTGGATGCGACTCCATTGTCATAAGTCTCGCGCGACCATAACCACCGGCAACGTCTGCACACCGAGCCGTGACAGTTCCCCGGTATCTCTCCCCGGTTTTTCGTATTCCGCGATGGAATTTTCACCTCGATTTATCCGCGGCCGCGGCAGTCAGCGTGGCAGAGGTTATGTCCCCGTTCCCGGCATCCCTTCGGAGACCACGGCGGAGACGGCCGGGCGTCGAGGCGATTGCTCGCCGGGAAAATCTGCACTTTCGCCTAGACCCGTGGAAGGCGACGCGCTTGTTTTATCTCGGCGGCGTTCTGATCAATGCGGCCATCGCGGTTTAGCCGCTCGCGCGGCGGCGAGCACTTGTGCGAACGGGTACGCGATGCGGATCTGCCTGCGATACTGGGAAACGAAAATTCCGAGGCGAGGGAAATGTTCTGCGTCGGGTGTTCTTGGAGGTGGATCTGTTCCGGCGATAGGGGCAATGGGTTTGACGGTTAGGGGATGCGAGCGATTGAGGGTTGTTTCTTGAATGATGCGTCGTTGTGTGAAGAATGTGGGGAAAAATCGGGAAGAGGATTTTTTTCGGGGTGGAGTGCAACTCGCAGCGAAAATTCAACCCTTTATTGGACGAAGATTCCTTGAAATATAGAAAAACTTCCACAGATGATAATAATAATAATAATAATAATAATAATGATTGTCAAGGACTTAACCGCTTCGGGATTGATTATCACCGGAGAATGATACTGATCGACTTAGTTACGTTCGAATTGAATGTACTGTTCGTTGCAGGGAACTTGGCACTCCTGGCGTCGTGGGGGCGGAGTCAGACGCTCGCTATCCAAGCCAATCAGGCGTGTGTCTTCGAATCTGACCACTTAGACGAGATTGCCAGGTTCTGTGCAACGAACGGTACAACTCACTAAACTGAGTAAAAGGAAACTCAGTGAACATGGGTCCAAAATGTTTAAAAAATTCACAAACCACCCTGAAAATATATGCAGTAAAGATATTTTGTTGTTGTTTCCATACCTTGTATGGTGTTTATTTTAAAAATTTCTGAAGATCATCTTACTGTCCTACCCCTAAAGTGGCGTTACTGTTTAAATAGCATGGCAAAGACTTAATAGGGGATCTTTGTTTAACACTAGGTTTGGGGAACGAGTGAATTTGATAGGTGTTGAAGTTCATAAATGTTATTCTGTAAATGTTTGGGTTGTGTTTGATTGGCGCAATTAAGCTAATGTGTGTCTTAATTGTTTAATTTTAAATTCCTGGATTCTAAGATTTAAACTAATGAGCATCAATTTTTATATAATATAAATATTTATATATTCATTAATATATATTACTCATAATTGTATACTATAAATATTTATATATTTACTAATATATATTATTCGTAAATATATATTATAAATATTTATATACTTATGAGCACATATTATTCAAAACTACACACTGTAAATATATTACTGACAAAACAAATAATACAAGTATTAACTAAACCCTATGAAATTATTATCATAATCTACAAATGACACACTATATGAGAGGATTCTGTAAAAACACAACCCCAACTATTCTCCCTACAAATCTTTCGAAAAACGAACACTAAATAATAATAATAATAAAACAAAAATTTAAAGACACCAAAATTTAAATCCCTGCAAATATCTCCTCATTCATTACACTACCAAAAGTTCCTTTCATCTCATAATAATAATAACAAACATTCAAGCACTGCAATTCATACTTACTATAAATCCCTGCAAATACCTCCTCATCCGCTACACCACCAAAAATGCTTCAACCTCACCCCATCAAAGAGACCTCCCAAAAACTATGAACTTTTGAACGCGACTGTACCGAATGTTTTCCTCGAACGGCACGAACCAGTAGGAAAGGGTTGCGACAATAGCAGAGGGAATTCCATGTCCGTAAGGTATCGCGTAAAAACCACTAAACGTAACCTTAAGCTTGACTTAACCACCTTTGAGGGCTTAACCATGGCCACTGAAACAGTTTCGCCTGAGCTCCCCGTTTCCCACCCTTGTAAAACCTTCGTCACGAGCGATTGACCTCGGTGTACGTTGCCAAGTGTTCCACAGGTCCTCTCCCCCGGTGGTTTTCACCTCGACGTCATCGCTCAAACGCCCGCATAACGCCGAAGGGGCCAACGCGACTAGTTAAACCGAGTGCTGCTTTGTTTCGGAATCGACCGGTAAACAGCCGACAGACGGACGAATTTAGAGTCCCCGTGTATTTGTTCGGTATTCCCGTCTGATTACAATCGAACCGACTAAATGATATTTACAGAGGCGTATGAAGTTAATCGATTCACAATGTTATTGCAGCACTGCTGGCACGTGGCTTCCGGGTATCGTCGAGGTGACTCTGAGAGTGTGTTTCAAGGGAGTCTCACTGGTTTTGTAGCATAAGTTTTTATTTGGTTGAACTGAGTGTAATGTTTGAGTACAAACGTCGCAGTGTCGCTCGTCTAAAGAAACTGCCTCCTCTTTTCCGTTTTTCCACCGTGTTTAAAGGATTTTGTAAAGATCTTTAATTTATTTCTTTGATGGGCTACTGTTTGTGTTGTGATTAGATGAATGGCGAGGTAATTATGGGGTTGGGTGAAATGATTTTTGGGAATTTTTGAAGTAACTATCGGAGGGGCGTTCTGTGAGGAATGAAAATTTGATGTGACGCCGTAGAACATGTAAATGTATGACGAGGAAAATTTCAGCTGCTGTCAATTTTACATTATCTTCTCAAAGGTAGTGGCAATGGATTTCTGAGATCGCGCTGATTGAAATGAGTACAAACACGATGGGAATCGGACTACTTTTACGAATTTGGTGTAATTTTGGAAATTAAAGTATTACAAATTCTATTCTGATAGACGAGGTCAGAAAGTCAACTTGCACAACGTTCACCTTTCCACCTCTATATTCAATAACTCAATAAACGCTGCTTCTAAAACGAGAACTGATTACTTCAGAAGAAATATTCAGCAAAAGTTCCAAGAAACATCAAACATTCGGTGTGCCACCACGAATCATTAATTTCGAGTTGTACAGTAAAAGTTATCATGCTGAATCGTTCCTTTCGTTTCGGATACTTGGTTTTCTCGGTAACTAGCACAGGCCAGACGTAAAATAGTCGAATTTCGACAAAGTCACTAAAAATATACTTTCGTTAGTTAAATCATTAAGTTTCTCATTAGTAGCTTTCGATTTTAAATATCTAACTATCGAGCACTGAAACCATCTTTTTCAAATTTGTTTATAAATGCTCTATATATGAATTTCTTAAGATTTCGATTGGCTCTTGTTTCAGTTCAGTTATTAATAGATTAGTTACTTTAACCATTGCTTAAAGAAGTGTCTGTACCTTTGGAATGATTGCAAAAGAAATTAGAAATTGGTCGTTTTGAATCACCTGGTAGTTCTAATGTAAAAACTTATAACAATACATGAAGCCGTATAAAAATGTATTAAACTGTATTAAATTATATATAACTATATAAAACTATATAAAACTGTATAAAACTGTATAAAAATATATAAAACTATACAACACTATATATAACTATATATAATTATATTGTACTATATAAAATAATATAAAACTATATTAAATTATATTCAACTATATCCAACTATATAAACCCATACAAAACCATCTAAAACTATATAAAACTACATAAAACAGTAAAAACCCATAAACCATATTAATACTAAAATTCCACCGAAACAGTAACAAATTACCATTAAAAACCATCACAAAACCGTTAAACAATATAAAACCACACTACTCCCTTAAACTACAAACCCCACATCCACCCCAACCCATCCAAGTTACCATCTGCCAACCCCCAACACAGCAGAAAACCAAAAACAAAAAAAAAAGAAAAACCGTTACACCGAAACGTTTTGTAAAAGCATCGCCCACGGGTGCATCAGCATGCACCGAAACTAAGATGGATGCTTCCGCGAGGGTTTCCTCGAAGAGTTCATTCCTCGGAGAGCCGGGTTACGAGGCATTGATTCCTCGCCCCGCGAGCAGAGTTACAGCTTTGTTTACTACGCGGGCGACGAGCCCAGCGCCGTCCAGTCTGGCTCTGCTCGCCTGTGTTTCTTCCTCCGCTTCTGCCTCCACCCAGTTCCTTCGAACTCTACCACCCCCCACTGCCTTCCTCCCGCGCAGCGGCTCCGTCGTCTGAGCTACGGTCGGTGACGTCAGGATCAACGCCGTTCGTCTTCCCGAGTACGATTCCGAGTTCCCCATCGCTCCCGCGCGTGCAAACACACGCGAGGACCGCAAACAAGCAGCCTCCTCGCTCCGCGCCAGCTGGTCCTAGGCGTATGTGGAAAGTTAAGCCACGTCCCGGACTTAAACGCATTACGAGCACTTACCCCTCCATCCCCTTCAACCCCCACACCACCGACCTGTCGAGACCTACGGCCAACGGCTCCTCCGTGGCGTCGCGCGTCGTGGTCCATTTAATTGTCATACGCTCCCGCCCGCGGGTAATTCCGACGAGCGCGACCACCCGGTGCTATAGCTGTCCGCGCCTGAAGTTGACCCCTGATGAATCGAGGCGTTCCTCAGATGCCGGTTTGTGGAGCATAGTTTCCGATTTTTGGGTACTTCATGGTGGATTTACGGATGTTTGCAGATTGCTGCGTTGTTAGGATGTAGGTTTGTAGGTGTGGATACAGTATTCGGGGCAGTGATCTTGGCGTCTATGGATGATTGTTACTTAGGATATGGTAGAGAATTATTGCTGAGGCTTGAAGGACTACTGTCTGTTGAAGCGAATGTATTTCGAATTAACGTGAGACTCGTGGTGAAGGTTTAAAGCAGAATTTAATGAATGTAAGCATTAATTAATTCTTATGGATTCAAATGGAATTTTAATTTTCTGCTGTTAGTTGCTATATTTTAGAGCACGGTAGAATGTGCATCGAATCTTTCTCTTTCCAGAGAATTGTTAATGAGAAGGTTGTATCGGTCACAATTGAGAAATAAATCGGAGGAGGAGTTAATGACTGTTGCCGCGGTATACGCGATTCTAATAATTACTAAAAGGTGGTGAGGATTAATTGTTCTACTGTTTTGACTGTGCCACAGGAGTTCTTGCACCACCATAGATGTTTAGATTCCCACCCCGTTCTTAGGAGGCCTCATGGGATCACGTGGCGATCGTGTTATGGGAAGTGGCGGTCCCAGAGTGACCCATGGTTTGGACGAGACACTTTGATCTGGAAGGCATTGCTTACTCATGTGTCTAAGAAGCCGAACAGGTCCACCAATAGACCTGTGATGATTGGTACTACTGTGTCCGGGTGCCAGGCGCAATGCAATACAACTGGTCATTGACGCTAGCTTCGTAGTGGCAGTGGATAGAAGCCCACATACTGAGCTAGAGACATTTCTAGGGCCTCACCGCATGAGCAGCATCCTATCTGCACCTTGACCAGACAGGACTGGTAAAGTTTTGGGAAGTCAGCTCAGAGCTACCGACAGTCTACTTCCATGGGGCTCGTCATCTCCCTGGCAAGGCTACAGCCGCAGCTGGTTGAGCTTAATCTCAGTCTCACGGCTATGGGGGTGCTCCTTGGTGGGCCTTCATGGCAGGAACTATGAGGAAAATCGAGATTCCCTTTCTTGGGAAGGGAGTCCATAGATTTCCAGAATGTCAGCTATGAAGGCCTGCCTCTGAGTACCCTATGGGCGAATTGGGATTAGGCATAATCAGCCTAGGCTGGAGCCTTGTCAACATGGCCTCCTGGGATGACGACTCTTGTGGATGGAGGCTGTCGATAGCGCCGGGCTCACTTCCCAGGTATTTACTAGATTTCCTGTCTGGCCCAAGAGCAGATAGGACGCTGCTCATACGCTGAGACCCTCTAAAGGTCTCTAGCGAAGCATGTGGGCATTAAACTACTGTCACTACCATGCCAAAGTCAATGTCCGAGTCAAGTGAAAGTCCGTAGCTTTACGTCTGGTATATACCCAGAGAGCCTCGTCAGATGGCCCCCACAGGCGAGGGATTGAGCTTAGGCTTATCAGGGACCGAAGTCCCACCAGCATTGCCTCATGGTGTGACCAGTCCCTTGGGGATAGGCTGTTGGCAGCGCTGAGCTTTTTCCAAAGCATTACTATCAACCGGATGGTACCGGAGCAGTTGGGACACTGCTTACCCACCAGGACCCGGGAAAGGGGTTCTCAAACCAGGAGGCTTTAAACTACTGCCCCCTCGAGTCCAACTCCAAACGGCCGGAACATCCTCACGGACAGTGGACACTGGCTCCTAAGACACCAGTCCTTGAGGATCTACTGGTGGGACCTCTAGGATAAGGAGTAAAACTCCTTATCTCCCATATTTAGACAGCTCGTCTCTTGGCTTGGTTGGCCATTGCTCAGCCCTGCCTAGACAGGGGGAACTTCCTAGAGGAAGCAAAGCTCCCATCCCTCTCGCCTGAGTGGGAGGAGGAATCGGCAGCGTCGCAGGACGAGAAGCCAAGGTCTGCTGCTTCTTCCTACATAAAGATTCTGGCCTGCTGTGTCGCGTCCCCCTAGGGGGTCAACGGTGGCCAGGGGGCCTGAGGCGTCTCTAGTTGGGGCTAGAGGCACTGCTGACCCCAGCGAGGGAAGGATGCAGACGGTGTGTCTACGGCTGCGTCCCGTGATCCGCGTTGGGTCCTGTCCGCGTTTTTGTGTGACACGAAGTCTTGGCGTGTCGTTAGTGTTGCAAAACACTGGTGTGTCGAGTCTGCTTAGACTTGGCCCCAGGGGCCCACCTGGAGGGATTTTGTTTGTTTTCCAGGTGCCCCTCATTCGAGACCGAGGTTGGAACACCCCTGGAGCTTTGGTGAGTAAGAATCTCGCACTAACCCTTGCTCCCCCAAAGAGCAAGGGGTGCCCGATGCATCGCCACACCAAGAACACTGCACTATGGCAGCACTCCCTGGGGACAATATCTGGGACAGTAACCGCTGGGCACCCGGACCCTATGGCACCGATTACCGTAGGTCTGTTGGTGGGACCTGTTTGGTTTCTTAATCAGATAGCGGTATCTCTCATACCGAGGTATCTCTTCCACACCAAGGCATGGTTGGCTCAGCTCAGGGACTCTGGATGGCCGATCCCATACCGAAATAGCCATGTGACCTCTAGAGAACCCAAGGGGGTTCCCGTTGTTGAGAAGTCATACAGGTTTGCTTTCCTGCCAAGTGAAGTCTCCCACCCCTGGCTCCACCGTGAACACTGCCGCCCAGTTTAAATTAACACTGGAACTACCAGATGGGGCAAAATGTCCCATTCCTTGATTTTTTCTTCTATTGTTACTGAATAGGTATGAATACCTTTTTGAAACATGTCTGAAGAAACTGATTAAGTAATTCCTGATCTGAAATATAAACCAATTGGAATCTTAATAAATTCAGACTTCTAGATTTGATTAAAAACGCTTTAATTGCTCGGTTCTAGTGTGACACCTTCCTGATCAGGCATTTGCCTCGCCTCGTCTCGCAAACTCGACGAGGTAAAATTCATTTGTAAATCACGACAATACCTTGTAAAATTGCGCTTGAAATACATCTTGAAAGAACGGTTACAAAGTTTAACCTGGTTTACGGCAGGGACACCTTTTAACGGAGCGAGGAGCTTACGTCAGGACCTTTTCGAGGGTCTGCCAATCGGACTCGGCTTAACACCCTAGTGCTCCAACGTTCCCATCCCTGCCATAAACCAGGGCCGTACACAGCCGCAGCACATGGTTCCGGTGGACCTTTTTTACCAGTTCATGTCAAGTTTGATGAGACTTATGGGAAACATAGTTGTTAAGAAATATTTGACACGTATTGTTTCTACTGGCCTAGTTTGAAGAGATGGAGACAAATGTAAAAGATAAAATGAATACTGGGGAAATTGATTAAATATGCTGCTGCAACACATGAAACTGAGAGCTGAACGATTAAAACAGTTTACGTCTACACGAGGTCTTGTTGCAGAGTCGAGACTTGTTCGAAACTGTTTGAAGAGCTCCAGTTCAAAACCACAGACGTTTTGAGCAGAGAAACTTTGTTTCCTGTAAACTATGAAAGTTATGGCACTCGTCAAATTACTCCGTCTGCTGCAGCGAACCTGGCACTCTCGTCTGAGTGGTCAGGCTTGAAGGAACACGCCTTCCCTACGCGAACGTTTGGCTCTGGAATATGATTGGCTGAGGCGCTCACGCCTACTACTCGGGTAGCGCGACGGTGGGCGGGGACAGCTGTACCGGACTTGCGATTGGAGCACTCGGAGAGACTGTCTCCGCCGCTATGACGTCACGAGTGCCAGGTCCCCAGCTGATTATTATCTGCAGTCGTTTATATTACCTTTACTAATATTATGTTCAAATTGTCAAATTAAATTTCTTCCTCGTTAAAAATTTTCTTCATATTTAATTACCAAGTGAAAGTGTATAAAAGTTTATATTACCTTTACTAACATTATGTTAAAATTGTCAAATCAAAATTCTTCCTGGTTATAAATTTTCTTTATGTTTAATTACCAAGTAAAATTAAAGTAATGTGCGTTTTGGTTGATAAATCCAATGAAATTTAATTTATTCTCTGCTAAATTAATTTTAGTGTTGAATATTAATGTTTAATTCTATGCAAAAAGTTGTGTCACTCTGATTGGAGTATCATGGTTGTAGAGTGTTCCAAATTGGTATCAATTAATTGTGACTGGTTTTCATTGGTTTTCGTACGATGTATAAACAATTATAATGATTACAATTCTCCTTTACGAATTTGTTTTAGTAATTTACACACATGGAGACTTAAATCGTTTTTCTTCGACTTTTTTTTACTTTGAATATACAAGTATATTGTTGAAAAATAAATAACAATTCCTTTGAGGCGAAGCGCCAGCATGATATGATAATCGGATGTGTTACCAACATGATGGTTGCTCGTCACGTAATGCTTATCGCGACATGTCAAGGACTTGACACAAAATTTCCTGGAGGTTTGATCGATCGTAGCAGCGCGGTAAATTTAGCCATCTCGTTTTCTTAATCTTACTATGTTGGATTTCTTTTCGTACGGTACATTGAATGATACTTTTCACAAAGTATTTTAATAATATCGAAAAATCTGAATAAACAGTTTTAAATGTTCAGTTCTGTTGGAGGTAAAGAATTTATCTGTATAAACAATATTTTTGACTGTACGAATTTTACAAATTATTTTCAAAGGCTACTTTTATTATTTTATATTATACTGCCTTTATATTATTTTAAAAAACTATTGTTATTATTTAATATTATACTGTCTTTATATTATTTTTAAAAATTATTATTATTATTGTATAGTATATATTCGATATAATTTATGAAAATTATTATTATTATTATATATTCCATATTTCATGTAATTTATAGAAATTATTATTATTATTCTGTATTCTATATTTTATATTATTTTAAAAATTATTATCATTATTGTATACTATATATTTCATATAATTTATGGAAATTATTTTTATTATTCTATATTCTATGTTTTACATTATTTTAAAAAGCTATTGTTATAATTTTGTATCATATATTTTATATAATAATAATTTTTCACAGTAATTTCTGTAAAAATAGTGTCGATAAAAATATTCTTTACACTTCAATCCGTGGACAGCTTTATTTTTCTAGTAACTAAATTGAGAAACATATGGGAACAAATCGCCAGACGATACATCGCACAAACGGCGAATAAACCGGGGACGTAAATTAGAAGATTGGATTAGAGTGATCCCTCCGTTTCCCAACTGATGTCACGTGAGTATTAAATACATAACTCAAATTCACCGTGGCCGTTCCTGTCCATTTTTCAGATTTATGTCTCAATTACACGACCTTTTTGCTCGATCTACTTCCAAGACAGCCGAATAGGCCGGAGGAACCCCTCGTCTTTTTTGTTTATTCTCTTTCTCGCTCGAATACTGATTCATTGATTGCACTTTACGAGAACGACGAGTCTTCTTCCATTGACGACAGAAATATCACGTTAGGTAGCTAGAAATTTGCAAACAAAGATATTTTTATTAATATTCTTAACAACTGGAATATCTCGAGTAATTTTAGTTTGTTATTTATTTCTGTTTGCACTTTTGGAAACATATTTCCACAAGATAAATATAATAAATATAAACTTAAAGTTATTTTTATTAATATTTTTGACAACTGGAATAACTCGAGTAATTGTAATTTGTGATTTATTTCTAAGTTTATATTTATTATATTTATCTTGTATATATTATATAATACATTGTATAATATAAATTTATTATAATAAATTTTAATAAATATATTATAATAAATATTCGAATAAAACTTATTATAACAAACTCATTCATATTATATAATAAAAAAATGATTAATAACTAGTAATAATATCAGGAACTATTATAATAGGTATTTAATATATTTTTATAATAATTGACAAATAAAATGTATAAAATCAAAGTGAAAAATGAGTTTTCTAGATTTTCAAGTATACATGCAATTCTGTTTTATTATTTTATTTGTCAATTATTATAAAAATATATTGAATACCTATTATATTAGTTCCTAATATTACTACTAATTATTAATTAATTTTTTTATTATATAATATGAATGAGTTTATTATAATAAATTTTATGAGAAAATTTATTATAATAAAGAATAATAAATATTCCAGAAAATTTATTATAATAAAGAATAATAAATATTCCAGAAAATTTATTAGAATAAAAAACAATAAATATTCTAATGAAATTTATTAGAATAAATAAAAATAAATATTTTAATAAATTTTATTGGAATACTTATTATTATATATTTATTCAAGGAATCAGTATTAATTCGATTTTCAGGCTGACGTATATACTCGTCGAACGGAGTTGGCAGGTTAAATTAAGGGAAGGAGCCGATAATGATTAAGTAATTACTTTTTGTTTTGCTTGCCGGAGCACACTTCACCGGATCGGATGTTGTTGGGGTAAACATCGTGACCAACAAGTGTATTACTGGCTTACTCGTAAATTTAACAGGGTCTGTTAGAAGATTTCACGGTGTCGGAAACGTCTGCATCTGCAACTCGAGATGAGTTTTCTGGGCCGTGCGGTAAGTAGGATTACACTCCGGCTAAGTACTTGTTACAATCACTTAACGCCGCTTTTATTTAACGAGCTGAACCACTCCTTTCCCCGCTAATCCACTTTACATACTAATTTTAATATTAAATGCACTTACTGTCTGTAAACAGTCGCAATTAAAGCAACGAATCGGCGTGCACAGCTTTGTGGATCGGGTGGTATAAATATTTCTTTCGGGAAATTGGTGAATTTATATGGATTCTCAAGAATTTTGGTAATGATTAATTAACTGGTATGGTTTCATTAATTTAGTAATAATTGCAGAAATCAGTGTTTGAATTAATTGCTTATTTTTAATATTAATTTGTTGATACTGTTTTAAATTTGTTTTTATTTGAAGATATATATATGGGAATACCCATGAATTTTTTTATTGTTATAATTATTTTTATTGATGGAAATAAGGATCTTTTTTTGTTTATGTAATAGAAAGTATTATAGTTTTCTGAATTTCAATTCAATTTAATTAGCATATAGGATATACAGTTCACCTTCACATATTTACTTGTATAATTACTGCAATTGAATTTTTCGTTTTAAGGTTCTGTTTAACCTTAGCTCCTCAATCATAGCAGCAATGAAATGTCCAAGTTCTCCCCATTAAAATGAGCCCAAACACGACATGAATTGGTCTAATTTTTTGATTTCATGAAAACCAGCCTTAATTTCGAAAATTACATGAGATTCATGAAACTAGTCCGATTCCCATCGTGTTTGGGCTCATTTTAATCAGGACAATACCAGAAATTAAATTTCCCTATTACCAAATCAATTTTTGTTGTAATATCTCAAAAAATTACATCCAACATTTTTAATAATTACTGAAAAAGCAATCAAGAATGTATCATCTTAACCTCTCTAGTACTTTTAATATCAACCTATCCACATCAAACATTAAAATAAAATTTGTAACACACCCGCGAATAATTTAATTTATAAATTAACACTTTGACTGCCACAAGAATTCCTATCGTTTCAAATAACAATACTTATTCTTTAATAACAAAGGCAAATGATATTCCAAATAATTCTCAATGATCTATTACTACACCAGTCACATTACTCTATAATCTAACTACTTATTACTAAATATTATTTAGTACCTAAAATTTAAAATTTATTATTTAAAATCAAGTTTCCCATAATTATTCATCAATTTATAATCTCCAACCACGACCACAGTGAAAATTATTACAGCAGTCACATTACTCTACAATCTAGCTACTTATCACAAAATATTTTTATTTAAAATCAAGTTTCCCATAATTATTCATCAATTTAGCTCACAGTGAAAATCAACCTCTCAGAACACCGTGTATCCAATTAATTCCTCCATCGTGTCGAACGAGACGCCAAAGATTCGCCATTCTTTGTTTCAGGTCGGCCACACACAACGGGTCTTCCGATTTCGTCGTCGCGCAGAAGTTAGGACACATTCTAGTTGAAGGTATTAGAACCACTTAGCCCGCAAGCTGTCGAGTCCTCAGACCTCCAAGACATCCAACTAATTGGCATAGGAAGGGACCCCCAAAGCCAACCCGCCGGCCGGAAGTATGCGCGCCAGCCGAGGGCGCTAAAAGCATCTGGAAACTTCCCGTCGAAGACACTAAATCGACGGTCTCGCGACCGGAACGACTGCGATGGCAATAAGATTGCCCTCGACTTACCGCTCAACGTTTACAGCCACTTAAACTTGGTCTCGGCAAATGTTTACCGGAGCACCAGCTACAGGCTCGGCATTGATTCCTCTCCAGTCAGATTTTTCAGTCGATGAAATCAACCTAACCTGAATAAATGTTTACTGAAATGTTACTGGCTCGATCTTCGCTGTTCTGTTAGGTGTGTTGCTTTGATAGGTTGACAGAAAATTTTGGCAAACTTTTTCCTGGAGTTTCATCGACATGGTTTTGTATAATGATACTGTTAAGCTTTGTGTAATAATTTATTGGAAAATGGGAAAAATTCTAGATTTTATGTGTATGTTTATTCTAGAGTATAGTAATTATTTATAGAAAAATAATATTTATTTTGAAGTCGAATGAAGTAAGTAATATTTATGTTTGTTGAGGGTTTAATGATTGGAGTTGATGGAAGGAAGGATTAATGAATATTATTATATAATAATATATTATTTATTATTTTATATTATATTGTACTATATTACATTCTATTATATTGCACTATATTATATTATATTACTAATTATATTATTACTATATTATATTATATTTTTATTATATTAATACTATATTATTATTATTGTTGTTGTTATATTACTATATTCTTCTTCTTCTTCTTATTATTATTATTATTATTATATTATTACTATATTATATTATTATATAATATTATTTATGACATAATATATTTGTTTTTTTTCAACTAAGATGAAAATCATCATCACGAGTCTGGCACGTTGTTATAAGGCAAGGTGTTAACACGTTCACTGCTATGAGAATTTAGAGCTTTTTGGATAATATTATTTATTGTATTATAATTAGTAGTTAACACTCTGTAGGCCTATGTAACTTTGACACTGATCAGTGTCTGATCAGTATATTGGCATCTTGTTGATTTATTTCATTTTGCACTGAAAGTGGTGAATAAAATGAAGTACTCAGTTACGTTAGAAAATTATAAAATATAAATATGTCATTGTAATTTAAAAGCTACAAAAAAGAAAGTTTAAAGTCATTGTAATATGAAAGTTACAAAAAAGAAAGTGTAAAGTCATTGTAACTTGAAAGTTACAAAATATAAATCTAAAATTCCTAAAAAGAAAGCTGAAAGTCATTGTAACTTGAAAATTACAAAATATGAATCTAAAATTCCAAAAAAGGAAGTTTAAAGCCACTTCATCTTGAAAGTTACAAAACATGGTTAGATGAAATTATTGAAACTATTGAACAAATTGTTAACCCCTTGCCCAATGATTTATTTCCTAATGACACGACAGGATTTTACTATCGGCGAAGTAATTAACGACTGAAACGACGAAGTGTGTCTGTTTGAATTTGAATATCGCTTATCGCGTTGATCACTTGTAGACCAGATACCTTTTTCCTTCCAGCCTTTATTGGCTCTAGGTTAAGTCAACTTCTGATCCGCGAAATTCTCGAGAAATTTGATACTGGGAAGTTTCACAGGAGTTCGTCTGTCCGACCGTAATTTAGATTAAAACGAATAATTACAATGGCAGTTTTACACGAAGCTTTACGTGCTCGTAAATCCGCCGGCTCACTTGCCGACGGCGAATTTTCGGTGGAACTTTGGCGCATCGATAACGAAACCGAATTAAGACACCGCAATTCCCGTATCAGTGACGGATATTTTTGCAACTGACGGAATGGAACCTCGTCTTTGTGAATCATGCATTTATTGCCTAATAATGTACTTCATATGACAATTGTAGAACGTGTAATTGTTCTAAATTAATTTAAAATAATTTTTTATATAAATAATAGATACGTTAAAGAACAAGGTAGATAATAAATATTAAGAAATGAAATTCTTAGAATTTTATTTAATGTAGAAGTGTAATTATTCTAAATTAATTTAAAATAATTATTAATTGGTACGTTCCCACTACAATGTTGCCATTTTACATTTGTTTTATTAGCATCGAGTGGAATGAGACTCGATAATGGACAATCAACTCAGTGAACTCTGTAATTGAGCGCAGCAACGGTCTTCGAGTTTATGAAATAGTTTTACCCATTGGTCACACAGGTAGTTCATAATATAACGCATTCCTTCCTTGGCACTGAAGTGGTCCAACACGAGTATCATTAAGACGCGTATAGAAGGCGTTCCGGCGAAGTTGTTACGAGCCGACATTTACGCATCGATTAACAGTAACCGCAGCAATACTTCGGGTGCACTTATTCCCATCGTAACCAGTCGACTGGTCACAAAAGGCATATAGACAAATGATATGGTGCATGTTTCCTAGTGAAAACAGAATCTAAAGGAAAGACAACATTTAAAAAACCGTTTCCTTAATTTTTAACTTTTTATAATGATTTATTTGATCTGTTTAATGATCTAATTATTACTGATAAAATTAGAATTATTATTAGTAATATTATTAGTGAAATGTAATTAAATTTTAAGTATATAAATAATCAATTGGACACTAGGAAAATTTATATAAAATTAAATGAACAAAAGAGAACACAAATTAAATTTTAATTAAATCAAATTTTCGGCTAGCGTTAACTCCTTGCCCTATGGTTTATTTATTAACTATTATCTATACAACTACTGTCCACAGACGCCATCTTCTGTATTTGTAAACGCCTGTTTGCAGAATAAGATTACCTATTGTTTATTTGCACAGAGGACGAAGATGAATATGTTCCACTCTCGCAAACAAAATTAAATTAGAAATACTCTTGCAATCAATTAAACTACAATTCAACTAATCAGTTTCCACATCAACCACATTCTCATTTAATCAAAATTAACTCACATATTCGACGAATATTACATTAGCAAAAATTCAACGTATGCCTAATTCCCTACATACGATTCCACCGTCAGTTGCAGCGAACCTGGCAATCGTGACGTCACATGAGCGGAGTCAGTCGCTCCGACCGCCCAACCACGCCTCCGTCGACGCCCCTTTCCACTCTCCGTGCGTAGTGGGCGTAAGTGCCGCCCACTCGCAGATAGTAGGCGTGCCCCATCAAATCCAGCCACTCAGACACAAATGCCAAGTTCCCTGCAACGCAGTGCATCGATCGCAGTGAACACGGACGCAGACCAGTCCTAGGTCCAAACAATCAAGAGTAATTGCCAGCCAGCGCCCTTAGGAAAGAAATTGCGTCTGTTTCTCTTCTCCAGAGGAAAACCGCCGGAGGTGTTGCTCTAATTCCGCTTGTCAACACGTTCTTCTACCTGGCTCCCGGCCGTCGTAACCTGAACCGTGACACACACCGGGAAAGTGAGGCGTAAGGGCGTAAAAAGCATAATTCAATTTAAAAAGCATTGGCTAAGTGCCCTTCGCCACGGACGTTCCGCTCCCCGCCTCTTTCCTCCGCTCCGCGCCGACCGAGAAACACATCGACGACGTTGCTTCCCGTCCATTTGCTTTAATTCGGGACGCCCCGGCGTGCCGTGCGCGGCCATGAATCCCTCTTCGACGTTTCGACGCCGAAATACGGCGATTCGGTCGGAACTGGCGGCCAGCTTCGCTTCCTAGCGCTTCCGCATTAAGCTTGCCGGTTACAACGGGGAGAAAAGAATGGCTGCGCGGAGCGGCGGGGCGCTGATCGAACTGTTTGCGCATTTATCCGGCGGATAGCGATGATTTGTTGTGAGGCCGATCGTTCTCGCGCGAACAAGCTGCCGGGGAAATGTTTCCCATTTAAACGGCTGAATTTTAACGCCGCCGAATCCCGGCTGACGCGCGCGCGCTGTGATTGATTCGGTTTGCTGCTGAGCCTGGGGACTAGGAGCTGAGTTTGGGATTGTTTGGAATGCGGATGAGAGGTTGTTATTATTGAAATGGAGGAGGAGTTAGAGTTTCGAGATTTTATGTATTTTGAAATTTTTCTTAGGTGGTCGACTATTCGTGATTTTATGTTCATTTGTAATTGAAGTAGTGGAGGATCTTTGGAATGTTGTTTAATTTGTTTAAGTGGGTTAATTGAATGGTACTAGTTATTTGATTAATTTAGTTGAATGCTAATTACTTAAATTATATTAGTAGGTTCAATGAATTCTATTTAATGCTATTTACCTAAATTA
This sequence comes from Nomia melanderi, assembly GCF_051020985.1. Taxonomy (NCBI): domain Eukaryota; kingdom Metazoa; phylum Arthropoda; class Insecta; order Hymenoptera; family Halictidae; genus Nomia; species Nomia melanderi. Next base: position 23,272,687 of record NC_134999.1, on the reverse strand, counting down.
TATTAGTTGTTGAGTTAATGTAATTAAAATTTAAATACTTATATTAAATTACTTATTGAACTAATTTAATTGAACCGTAATTTATTAAATTTTATTAGTTGGTTAATTAAATTAATTGTATGCCAGTGGCTCAAATTACATTAGTTATTCAATTAATCCAATTAAATCATGGTTGCTTAAAGTATATTAGTTATTCACTTAATCCAATTGCATGATAATGACTTAAAGTATATTAGTTATTCAATTTATCCTATTAAATGATAATTACCTAAAGTATACTTTTTATTCAATTAATCCAATCGAACGATAATTACTTAAATTTCATTAGTTATTCAATTAATGCAATTGAATGTTAAATAATCACACTAAATTATTAATCCAACTAATTCAACTGAATTGTAATTAATTAACACCTTTACTCATGCTGTTCTTACTAAACAATCAATGTTCATATTATTCATTAACATCACTGTCAATCACACTATCAAATACCAAGAAAGACTTCATAATTAATCCATTACACCTTACAATTCCCCCAAAAAATTCCTAAGTTTAAAGCAATGAAGAACCGGTTAAAGCAGATTTCCGAGCGACACGAATATCATTCGACACAGTCGACTAACGCTGCAGCCTATATCCCGTCCGCCCGAAATTGACGCAACTCATTGATCTGCAAACAAACTCAAAACGAGCCGGCCGACGTTTGTTTTCGAAATTTAAAGGTTTACGTGCCCGGGCCACAATGAATTCAGCAACTAAACCCCAATTTCGATGAAGCCATACGATCCGTTTCACGCGATGATTCGATACGCTGCTAGATCCGGTTTCCCGGCGTGCCCCGCAACCGCAGCATATTTTTCGAAAATGGATTTCATAGAGGAACTTTTAATGAATCCATTGAAACCGGTTTCAATCGAGTGAAATTTCGATTCGACGTTTATCCGGCGACGTTACACCTATTTCTGATAATTAAAAGTTTCATTACGTAACGGCGAGACCGTTAAAATGGCCGCCGGCGGTTGTTCGATCAAAGAGGAGCGGAAACTTTGAAAATGAAAGGATAGTCGTTTTTTCGCGCGATGCTCGGAACTTCGACGTTTGAGACGTTTGAGTCGCTGGACTGAAGTCGTGGGAAGTTATTTTCTGGGAAACCTGATGAATGTTGGGTATTTGTAGGAAATCGGCGACTATGAAGACTTTTGAGCGATTTCTTGGGAAAACTGAGAGGTAACAGGTTGAATGTCGTGTGGTTATTGGTGAAAAATGTTTTTGTGTTGGTTCGGGGGAGATAGAGGGTACAAGGTGACTGTTGACTGGAAGTGTTTAGTAATGGGAATATGTTGAGTGTGAGTAATGTGGGAATTGAGAATGTGTATGGAATGTTGGAAAATAAGTTTATAGGTAGTGGAAGTGGGAGATTGTTGATAGGTAAAGATGTGAGAAGGAAAAGGAAGTTAATATGATAATATATATAAATATAGTGTGTATAAATGTAAAAGAGGAAGATATATTAAATATATAATATAGTATTATAGTATGATATAGCATTGTAATATAATATAGTATGATACAGTACTGTAATATTGTATATATCATTATAATACAATATAGTGTGATACAATATTGCCATACAATATAGTATTAATATTATAATATAGTATATCATTATCATACGATATGATATAACACAGTATTATACTATAATACAGCATTATAATACAATATAATATGGTACCATATTGTAATATAATATATTATTATAATACAATATAATACGATACAATATTGTAATATAATATATCGTTATAATACAATATAACATGATACAATATTGCCATACAATATACTATTAATATTATAATATAGTATAGCATTATAATACAATATGATATAATACAGTATTGTACTATAATACAGCATTATAATATAATATAATATGGTAATATATTAATTTCCCCTCATTTCAACAACTAATTCCTCCACAACGATCCCACAATCCCCCAATCGTCAAAATCATTAAAATTCCCTTCCAACCACTGAAAACACCCGAACCGAGCATCGCGTCAACATTACTCCCTCGTAGCCGCGTATCGACAAGATAAGCCGAGACGTGAATCAAGGGGAGTAATGCGCGAATTAAAAAAGAACAGCGCGACCAGCGACCACCGTCCCCCACCTGGGGGAAAGTGTTTGTATCAATTTTCCGCGGGTCGTTCGAATGCCACGAACAGAGAACGAGTTCGCGCCGGGATCCGTAGATTATTCCATAACGCCGCGAAATCCCGGACATCCTCGTCCGTGAATTATGGGGTTCGAAAGTGCAAGAGTGAATTCCGCCACTTGGATCCGGATCAGCGGCTAACTTCCACGCACCACCGTAAATCCACTCTTGTACTTCGAAACTCCGTAACTCACGATCGGATCATCGGAATGATACATTATGGTGTGCCATCGAAGCTCAAAAGCTCGCGGCCCTTTTCCACCACCGCCCCCACCCACGCCCCCTCGAACCCCTAGCTCTGTTCCGACCTTTTCAGCGCTGTCCTTTCTTTCCGCCACTTTGTCTCGCACGTTTTGCTCCCTTTATATTCTCTATTGCTCTCTTTCCATCTCTGTCAGTCTTTGTTACTGTCTTTCGCACGCTTATACTCTTTCTTACTGTCTTTCAGTCGGTACTACTCTTTTAGCTTTTTTTTACTTTCTGGTACTTTCTCCTGCTCTCTCTGGCTACCTCTATCTTGCACTCACCTTTTTTTACTGTTTTTTGTTCCTTTTCACTATATTTCAGTCTACTTCACTCTTTCTCACTCTCTTTGACTTTCTTTTACTCTCTTTTACTCTCTTTCACTTTCTTTTACTTTCTGTTACTTTCTCTTACTCTCTCTGACTATCTCTATCTTGCTCTCTCTTTTTTAAAAATCTTTTTTATACCTTTTCACCCTCTTTCATTCTCCTTCACTCTTTCCCACTTTCTTTGACTCTCTTTGACTTTCTTTTACTTTCTGTCACTTTCTCTTACACTCTCTCACTATCTCTATCTTGCTCTCACTTTTTTAAAAATCTTTTTTATACCTTTTCAGTCTCTTTAATTCTACTTCACTCTTTCCTACTTTCTTTGATTTTCTTTTACTCTCTTTTACTTTCTGTTACTTTTTCTTACAATCTCTGACTATCTCTATCTTGCACTCACCTTTTTTTACTCTTACTCTCCTTTTCACTCTCTCACTCTCTCACTCTCACCAACTCTCTCTTACATTCCATCTCCCTCTTTCACTCTCACCCTCTCCCATTCTCCTCCTCATCCTCTGCCTCACTCGTTCCATCTCTACCCCAACACTCTCCCATCCCCCCTTCTCGCCATACCCGCTTCTCCGCCAGGAAAAACACCCCATCCCAGCCTTCGCCCAGCGGGAGCTGTTGCGGAGGGTGATATGTGCCCGACGACTATCGGTCCAAACGTATATTTCCTCGCATTTGGTAGTGAAATCGAATAAGGTAAGTGGAGAAGTGAAACTGCATCGAGAACTACGGCCAACGGAAATAGCGGTCGCCATTTGTTCCCTGAAAGATCACACTTTTCCCGGTGTTTGCCCGCTCGTCGACTGATGGCAAATCGGCCCCGCTAACTTTATAGCCGGCAGCCATAAATTTCGCGATAATAGCAACCCCAGGCGAACTGCCTCGCGCGGAGTATCATTCCAACCTGCGCCGAGATACATATTAGATTGTCACGTTCCACTGAACCAGCTTCCGCGCCGATCGCCGAGTTCGTTTGCGCTTTCGCGGGGAGCATTGTGCACGGTGCTTAAGCTTTTGGAGTAATTATGTTGTTTAGGGTCTTGACCACCGATTTCGATGATTTTTGGATATGTTATTGCTGACACAATTCTAAACAACTTTTTTCTCTATATATATGTGTCGCTAATTTTTAGATTCCGAGATAATTATAAAAAACGGATTTGTCAAATTTATATACATTGTAGGGTAGTGCGTAGATATAACGGGTGAACTGATTGAAACAGAAGCATTGTATCATATAATATTTATATTAATATTTATCTACATTCACAATATCTAACTACCACTATCCATCTAACATCTTTCCGCCCCAAAACCAAAAGCAACAAAACATCGACATCAACCCCCTCTCTTCCTTGATCTCGTATTCCAACCACTTCCCACTATTAAGATAAATAATATTTATATAGATATTTATTTATATATACAATATCTAATGTCATTTACGTAATACTATATCATATAATATGTATATTGATATTTATTTACATATATACAATATCTAATATCATTTATCTAATATTATATAATATAGTAAATATATGTTAATATTTATCTACATACACAATATCTAACAATCACTACCCATCTAACACCTATCCACCCCAAAAACAAACAACACATCAACCCCCTCTCTCCCTTGATCTCGTATTCCAACCACTTCCGGCTTCAATCCCGAGCCGCAAAATTCTACGGAACAGCAGCCCGCCACGCCGAATGATTAAGCGACGCCGCGCGAAAGTATCCAGAAAAACGATGACCGTTCAGCCGCGAGATACCTCGCGCCTATAAATCCAACAAGTGTAGCGCTACATAATTTCCCAGGTACTCGTAAATTTATTCAAACCGCCGGTGATACCCTATCTCGCGAATTTCTATTAACATCTTTTACTGAACGCTGCAGCGTTAAACACCGAAGCCTCTCTCGCCAGGAACTTCCGGATGAACCGGAAGATAAATTTTAAGGTGAAGCATATCTCCAGAGATAAAATGTCATGCGAAAGATAAAATTAGCATAAAGAGCTTTACTATTTTTCGACGGGAATTTGTTGCGTCAGCTTCGCGCCGATTCCAAGATTTCCCGGTGAAAACTTTGCAGTTTTCCAGCTGACAGAATTTTTCCACCGGGCTACCGTGTTCTGTTTCGACTCGTGAATCCTTAATGGGGAAATGTTGTTTACAGTATCATTGTTGGGTTCGTGGAATGGTTTTTTGTTGTTGTTTGTTCGGTGAAGGAGATGGTCGTTGATTTTTTTACACTCGATTGTTTTAAAATTTTTTACAATTTGTTGTATTTACCTAAATATTATTACTCATCTAGTATTATCATTCATCTAAATATTATAATTTATCAAGTATCATCATTAATACAAATGTTACCATTTACCTAGTATCATCATTTATCTAGTATTATCATTTATCTAAATATCATTACTTATATAGAATCATCATTTATCTAGTATTATCATATATCTAAATATTATAATTTTTCTGGATTATCATTTATCTAAATATTACACTAGATCTAGTATCATAATTTATATAGAAGTATCATTCATCAAAATATGATAATTTATCAAGTATCATCATTTTTCCAAATGTTATTATTTACCTAGTATTATCATTTATCTAAATACCATTACTTATCAAGTATCATCATTTATCCAGTATTATCGTATAAATAAATATTATAATTCATCGAAATATCATAATTTATCTATGATTATCATTTATCTAAATATTATAACAGACCTAGTATCATAATTTACATAGTATTATCATTTGTCTTAATGTTACAATTTATACAGTACCATAATTTATCTAGTATCCTCATTTATCCATATATTACTATTTATCTAGTATCCTCATACATCTAGTATTATCATTTATCAAAATAGTACCATTCATCTAGTATCATAATTCATCTAGTATCATGATTAACCCAACACCACCATTTCCCCAGACATCATTACTCACCCATCATCCAAGTCCACCCCCACAAGCCCCATCACAACACCTTAAAACAAAGCGCCCTCAACTTCAACAAACAACCATCTCCCAGAAAACCGAGAGTCCGCTGTTCACATCGATCCGCTCTATGACAACTAAATGATCAGACGGAATGATCCGCTCATTAATTATTCATGAAAACCCGCTCGCCTCGTGATAAACGTCCACAAAATTAGTTCTACCACTCGGCCCCGCCATATTTGCATTTCTTCCCGCGCTAATCTCCCCGTAATAAATACTCGAGGGCGCGACGCGTTGAAAACACAACGCGCGCATGATGCAACGTAAATCTGCGACACACAACGCGGCGTAGCCGGCTTTAATATTAAACAGTGTACTTACGTACGTTGCCTCCCCAAATAAGCGATCATGACACCGATACCGAATCGGCGTTTCGCTGGGAACTCCGCAACAGCATTCTAATCAAGTGACCAAATCCGAGCGGATTGCGTTTCCTGTTTTGTGCTAACTTCCGATATTACTGCTCTGATTTTGTCACTGGCAATATGGCCACCATCGTGGACGTGGCATCGGGTATCGTTCGGGGATGTTTAAAGGACTATCGAAGTTGATAGCATCTGGGAAAATTTGAATTTTCTGAGTTTGGTTGTTTGGGATAATTGTTTGTAATGATTTTGTTTTTTGAGTGGAATGGTGGGATGTGATTGAGGTTATGTTTGAATTACTAACCTGTGGATTATTTAAATAAATATTGGAAATTTTGTGTTAGACAATGAAATTGTCTAACCAAAATGAAATGTTTATTTTTGAGAACCAATAGTGTCAGGCTAAAATTCCTAACCTGTAAAATATATAGTTTAAATAAATATTAAAGACTTCTCTGCATATAATTTATTTAGCCAAATTATTTTATACAAATTTTCACTTCTGAATGAAATGTTTATTTTTGAAAATTAATATTGTTAGAATTTCTAACCTATAAAATATCTAGTTTAAATAGAAATTAAGAATTTTCTATGAATTGCTTATTTAGACAACTTATTTTATATAAATATTCATTTTTAAATGAAATGCTTGTTTTTGAGAACCTATAGTGTTGGGCTAAAATTTCTAACCTATAAAAAATTTAGTTTAAATAAGAATTAAGAATTTTCTGTGTATTACTTATTTAGACAACTTATTTTATATACATATTCAATTCTAAATGAAATGTCTTTTTTAAGAATCAATAGTTTTAAAATTTCTAACCTACAAAATATATAGATTAAATAAATATTAAAAACTTCTCTTTATACAATTTATTTAGCCAAAGTATTTTATAAAAATATTCACTTCAAAATGAAATGTTTATTTTTGAAAATCGATACTATAAAATGTCCAGTTTAAATAAATATTGAGAATTTTCTGCATTTCATTTATTTAGACAACTTATTTCATACAAATATTCACTTGTAAATAAAATGTTTACTTTTGAGAACCAATAATGTAAAAATTCCTAATTTATAAAATATCTAGTCTCAATAAAAATTAAGAACCTTCTGGATATTGTTTATAGTTTTACCATAACACTCTTGTTTTCAGATATAAACATTTACTTCTAAAACGAAAATTTCTAATATACTAGATAATTTGCAATTTGTTCATGAAGATATTCATTCTAATTCCTAATTTTTCGTTCACCCAAAAAAAAAATTTTTGTGTCACGATTAAACGACTCACCCTGTACATGTACCAACACCAGTTCCATCAAACCAGTGTAGTGTGAAGAAAATACACTGACATACGTTAATCGGGAAAATCAATCTCCGATGTGAAAATTGCGACAACAAAGGACTTCAGAAAAAATGGGTAAAACTGAAATTGATTGCAGATATTTATGAAATTCAATGAAAGTTTTGAAATTCGGAGAAGTGCTGCTGACGTTTACCAAAAACAACGTACGAGGGAGGAAATGGATTCGGGGCAAGTTCGTAAACGAGAATTTTGTCAAACGTTTTACTGAAATATTGATTAAACAGTTGACAACGTAATAAAACTTGTTTACACGATATGAAATATTCCAGATTTACAGTAAAATCTGAGTGATAGCAAAGGGAAGTTTATGAAATAACGGTAAATATGAGTTATAATAATTAATACTTTAATATTAATAATAATCCAAAATACATAAAGATCAAATTTAATTTTCAATTGCATAAAGTAGGAATGTTAATGTTTTTTAATATAAACGTTTTCTTGTATTTTACTAATTTGCAAGTGTCATATCATCAAATACGTTATTATTTAAAAAAATATATTTATTTGTAACATTCTTGTTTCACTGGCAAAATATTAAATGCAAGTTCAGTGGATTTTCAACCACAAGGACAAATCCCATTAACTTTCTAAATTAATTACTCGCTCCTCTTTATTTTACCCAACTCTTTCTTAATATTTTAATAAAACGCCCCTTTTCATCGTCAGATTGGAATCGGACGATTGAATTGCATTATACTTAGGAATTTACGTTCAAGCTGATTTCAGTAGATCCAATGGGATATGTACAAAAGGCATTGAACGTAAAGTTTATAGAATTTAGTCCTCAAGTTAACTGAAAACATCCCAAATATTTTTTAGGTGTCGGTTTGCTTTGAACCACATCAAAATAAATCAGGTATTCAATGTTCTTTACTGCATATTTAACTTAACCTTCTCAATCATAGTACCGATGGAATGTCGAGATTCTTGCGATTAAAATGAGCCCAAACACGACGGGAATCGGAGTAGTTTTTCGTTTTCATGAAAACGAGCCTTTAATTTCGAAAATTACGTGAAATTCGTAAAAGTAGTCGGATTCTCATCGGGTTTGGGCTCGTTTTAGTTACAACAATCTCAGAAAATAACTTGCACAGGGACAGAAAATGATTACAATGAGCATAAGGGAAACATACACACACCAATGTAGTCTCGCGAAAATAAACAGCAACCGTGCAGTGATGAAAATTTTGGTTTGAGTCATTTCGGCCTTCCGTTTTCAAATATTCAACCAGGAGTTTAGTCAGATTCTTCTGAGTAAAATGAGTACAAACACGACATGAATTGGTCTAGTTTTTCGTTTTCATGAAAACGAGCCTTTAACTTCGAAAATTACATGAAATTGTAAAAGTGGTCGTATTCCCACCGTGTTTGTACTCATTTTAATCGGCGCAGTCTGAGGAATCCACTGACACAACATTTAAGAAGATAAAGTTAAAATTAATGCAATTAAAATTTTCTTCCTGGTATATTTACGTTTCACGCGTGCAGCATGGCTTTGAAGTCCTTCATCAGACTGTGCTCGAGTCAATTGCTAGAGACACAGAACTTCCTCCTTTGTTCTTTGCTCGGTTAAATTCCACTGTGCCCCGGAATTTTAAAATTTAAGCGAGCATTATTGCAGTCCTTACGATTGTCGTAAAAATATACTGAAAATAGAAGACGGACAATCAGTGCTCGCGAATTAGCGAACAACAGCGGCAATTTTCTAAACGACGCGACACTCGAGTATCCAAACTGCCGTAGATTTTAGTGTTCGTTTCGCGCGCTCGAATCCTCGTCAAGTCGTATGCGACGGCACTTAAAGTGATTACAAAACTTCCCGTGCCTGGCACCATGTTCTCTTCTGCATTTATGGATGCGAGCTAAAGCCGTGCTAATTATTAAGCGCGAGGCGTATAAATGAATTAATTGTGATATGATTGAACACCCAGCGCGCTTACACCTGGGGAAAGCATTGGATCCAGTGAAGGAAGACCCTGCCTCGTTGAAATTCATCCTTCTGACGGTTTAATTAACGCCACGGAATCTCCACTTTTCTGGAACGAATCGCATACGAAAGTAAAACACTGTTTCACTCTTGCTCTTCTCGATGGACCAATCAATAATTTCCTAGGGAATCACAATACGAGAAAGTTTCACCGATGACGAATGAAATGTATACTGTTACAATTTTGAAAAGTATATTTAATACGTTTTTGATGATAGTTTATGTTATTATTTATTTACGTATCTGATGATAGTTTATATAATTATTTATTTAGATATTTGATGGTAATTTATATTACTATTTATTTACACATTTGGTGGTAGTTTATATAGTCATTTATTTACGTATCTGCTGACAATTTATATAATTATTTATTTAAGTATCTGATGATAGTCTATATAATTATTTTTTTACATATTTGATGACAGCTTATATTATTATTTATTTACATATTTCATGATAATTTTTTAAATATATGAAAATTTTATTCATTTACTAAAATTGGAATAATTAATTTTAATTATAATTAAAACCACTGAACGAAACAAATTGAATTTTTATTTAGCAAATATTTAAACTATTTTTAAATAAATTTGTAGACCTGTACAAGAGACTATTTGCATATTTGACAAGATTGTTATTGTTCTAATTTTTACAAAAAATTGAAATATCACTGGTAGTTTCAGTGTTAAAACCAATTTAATACCACGTTTCCAATTAGCCATAGTCTCAAGGAATTTATTATAATTTTTATAAAAAATTAAAATAAATCGCACTAATTGCTGAGTAGTTTCAGTGTTAAAACCAATTTAATAACTCATTTCCAATTAGCCATGGTTTCAAAGAGTTTATTATAATTTTTACAAAAATTTAAAATAAATCACTCTAATTTCTAAGTAGTTTCATTGTTAAAACCAATTTAATACCCCATTTCCAATCAGCCACGGTTTCGAAGGTTTATTGATTGACATTAACCTATAATGCATTAACGCAGTTATCGTGCATCGTGTACGATGTTGTTGATCAATTTATGTTCGGTAAACAGTGGCTCGAACCGTGGCTAATACTGACTCATGTTTTCCTGAAAGATCAAGTTTCGAATTTCCGCGGAGTAGCTGAGCTGCCACGAATCGCAGGCTGCGCAGCCAGGAAGTCAAATTCGAAGTTTTCGCTCGCGACATTACGTCAAAATTCACCGATATAATTAACTTACTGCTGACTCCCATAGCGAACGAGTTTTCTTGTCGCGATTAAGTTATTCTGCGTTCGTCAACGTGGAACTTAAATTTCAAAAGGTTTCTGAATATTTCGTGTGACCTTATTTAATAAAATGAATTAGATTTGTGTGGAATTACCATTTCCAGACAAACTGAATTCTCTTGAAATTAGCTTCATTAAACATTGTTTTTATAATATGCAAAATTCAGGTGACTTCAATATTGAAATTGAAAAAAAAAATTTTAAGAGCGTAGGATACAATTATTTTAGTTAGCCTTCATTTTCGAGAAAATCGATCTTTAATTTAATTTAAATTTAATTTGATTTTAAATTTGAGTAATACTTGTTAATTAAATATATTTCTGAAAATATCTTCTTATCTGTTTCTTGAAACTAATTACTTTGCAATCAGAAGACTTTGATTAAAAATATTCCACAGTTTCCAATGGGCTATTAAGTTAATAAACAAAGTTATTGTTACAATATTTCACATATTCATGAATTATAAGAACTTTAATATAATATAAAAACCAGGTTTACTACAGACAACAGTTGTTGCAGCAAATTTGGCACTTTCACTTGGTAACTAAATATAAACAAAATTTTTAACAAAGTAGAAATTTAATTTGACAATTTTAACACAATACTAGTAAAGGTAATATAAAATTTTATACACTTTCACTTCGTAATTACATATAAAGAAAATTTTTAACGAAGAAAAAATTCAATTTGACAATTTTAACACAATATCAGTAAAGGTAATATAAACAACTGCAAATAATAATCAGTTGCAGCGAACCTGGCACTCGTGACGTCATATGGGCGGAGCCAGTCGCGCCTAGAGCCCAATCGCAAGTCCGGGACGGCCCTCCCCACTCTTCGCCGCGCGAGCCGATTGGCGGGCGGCAGCGCTTCAGCCAATCAGGCGCGCGTCCTTGATTCCGACCACTCAGACGCGAGTGCCAAGTTCCCTGCAACTGGTTTCTTTCCCTATAACCAAGTTCCCTCGTCGTCTCCCGCCTCATTCGATTTTGTTTCAGTCACTCAAGCTTTTACTTTGATTTCATCACTTTTCCTTCATTTTTCCAGTCTCCTTTTGTATTTTCTACCCTTTCGCCTGCTAACGTCAGTGTATCCAAGCTTCCTTTTCCCCGTTGTTCAGTCTTTATCCTCGAGTTGGTTTTTATAGGTTCTAATGTGTCTAACATTGTTCCACCTTTTGTTACCTTCCGCTCGCATTTTGAACCTGGACTTCATTAAAGGTAACTTTCTTATTTTTCCGGCGTCGCCTTGTTTTTCACCCGTTCCCGGCTCTCTCTCTGTGTTTCTTCGCCTTCAACCACGTCGAGTGCTAATCCAAGCGGTGGAACCTCTTTGTTGCGGCACGATTCTCTATGTGCCTTTACCGTTGTATTAAACAGCGGAGGTTACACATAACACTGTTCCCGGCTCACTTTACCGGCTCTCGAATGTGTACGTTTCCCTTTAGAATTCTGCGCAATCACATTATTCGACGGGAGTTTAAGTTTTCCCATGGAATATTTGAATCTTTTTAAACAACAGTGGAAACGGCGAGTGTTCCTTTGCTATTTAATTCCTTTAGTGGGAACGGCGAGACATTTTAGAAATCTACGATATATTAATCGAAATAATTTTTTTATTTTCAGTGAGAGATTTTAAAAAATTTTATATTTTCATTAAGAGCTTTGAATAATTTTCTTATTTATATTAAGAGCTTTTACATTTTCATAAAGAGCTTCGGATTTAGCATTAATACGTTGACTGCCACCAGAATTTCGAGCGTTTTGTTATAGTATAATTTATTCCTTTATGACAAAGGAAAATAATATTAATAATAATTATTAATTTTTCGGTGTTGCAATACTCATATTATACTGGTAAAATTTATTCCTTTAGGATGCAGGAAAATAATATTAAAAATAATTATTAATTTTTCGTTGTTGCAGTACTCGTATTATACTATTATCTAGATTTTGGTGTTACTAAAATAAATTTTCTTGTAATTGTTTACAAGCCATGTGGAAGTCATCATTGACGTGGCAGTCAATGTTAACTAAGGGTACACAAATTATTTACAAATCTTTTGATATTTAACCAGAACTATCACTTGTGTTAAATTGACCCATTCCTATATTCTCCTTCTTCGGTTATTAAAAAGACAAGAGTTGCTTCCCTGAGAAATTACTAAATAAATTTTTCAACACAAATTGAACTGTCAATAGTTCTTAGAGCCTTTAAATAAAAATTTGCGAATGTGAATTTGATTTCTCGGTAGTATAATTTAAAATGGCTTAGCGTAATGCTCGTAGACAATAATAAAGTACCAAAAATACGAAGCAACCAATAAAATACCCAGAATACGAAGCAACCAAGAAAATACCAAAAACACGAAGCAACCAATAAAATTCACTGAAAAAAATAAAGCCCAGCCAATCATCCCCCCAGCCTCATCGAGTGATCCCCAGTATTGCCCCAGAGAATCCTCTATACAGAGTAGCAGAAGTAACAAGAAAAGTCGAATAAAGGTGTAGGGACACGTATACGGAGAACTGCAAACTGAAAGAAGAATCAGAGTACGATAGTTTTCGGGGTAGAACAAAGAGAATCTTGTCCTATCCTCCTCCCTCCCTTGGAGGAGGGTTGCAAGGAAAGGGATGCTGGTGGTGTATGTTTCTTTAGTCGAAGCACGGCTGGCGTAATTGTAAGGGTGGTGAGGGGTGCACGGGGCCAGAGGTTGCCAGCACAGGTGCCGTGAAAGTGGGGGATGGGTGGAAGGGGTTGGTTTTGAAGGGTGGAGGAAGAAGAGCCGGGAATTCGTGGTAGTTGAACGGGGGACAAGAGAAACGATCCTAGACAAGGCTGCAGGGAGGGGTGGCTCATTAAACCACTCCGGCACTCGCGTGGCATACGGGATCGGCAGTAAAATCATCCCTCGATCATCAAGGTGATAAAAGCTGTGCTCGTGATCAGAGGGAATGGACAGGGTGGGTTTTTCAGTGGGGTCTTCTGTTGTTTTAGGTGTTGTGGTGTGGTAGAGAAATTTGTTTAAGATTTTTTTTTTTTTTGGGAAATGTTTTGTTGAGTGATAGTTTTTAATGTGGATAGAACTTTAGGTGTGGTTAATTGTTGTATTGTGGGATAATTATAGTAGAGGTAATTAATAGCTCTACTATTCTATAATTGTATTGTACAATAATTATGTTAGATGTAATTAATAATTATACTATGTGATAATAGTATTATACAATAATTGTGTTAGACGTGATTAATAATTATACTATGTGATAATAGTATTATACAATAATTGTGTGAGATGTGATTAATAATTATACTATATGATAATTGTATTATAGAATAATTATGTTAGATGTGATTAATAATTATACTGTACGATAATTATATTATACAATAATTGTATTAGACGTAATTAGTAATTATAATTAAACATGTACAAAATATTGTATATGTAGAAGAAATGCAAAGTAAATGTTAAGAGAATATCATTCATTAGAAAATCAAACATTAGAAAAATTCAAGCGTTGTTATTTTATGAAGAAACTGGTCTTTTTGACATTTTGAAAAGTTAGCCACCAGGGAAATCGTACACCTTTAATAAGTCACGTCTGTTTCATATGAGGAACCAACGGTTTGGGAGTTGGACGTCCCACTGTTTTGGACAATCTCTTTAAGGCTTCAAATTCTACAACTATAATAATAAAAATGGCCCAAATTTCCCATCTAACAAATATTTACACTATTTAGGACAATTTCCTTAAGGCCTCAAGTTCTATAACCATAATAATAAAAATGGCCCAAATGTCTCATCTAACCACTTACATTGTTTTGGACAATTTCTTTAAGGCATCAAACTCTATAACCACAATGACAAAAATGGCCTAAATTAATAATAATAACAATTAACAATTAATAAATATAATAATTGTTACTTCATTAATATCACTATTATTGTTGTTGTTGTTGTTGTTGTTGTACAATTTCTTTAGGACTTCAAATTGTACACCCATAACAATAAAAATTTGGCCCAAATTTCCCATCTAACCACCTACACTGTCTTGTACAATCTTTTTAATGCTTCAAATTCTATAACCATGATAACAAAAATGGCCCAAATTGCTAATAACAATTACTAATAATTAATAAATATAATAATTCTTAATTCCTTATTATTATCATTATTCCCATCCAATCAATACTCAAAGAATTACACCTATCACCTTCTCCAAGTCACTTATCACGAAAATCGCAACGAACAAGCCATTCGGTAACGAAGTTCGCCGACAACGAAAGTAACGATACACAACGATGCGAATCTGAGTTATTCCGCGTGCGACCGACTATTCTATTCGGCGTCCGCCGGTTTAGCCTCTCGGACGCGGCGACCTCTCCCAGACGGTCGTTTTTCATCTGTCTCCGAGGACAGAGGGCTGACGGCGCGGGGAATTGGCGTCCTTTCTAGAAAGACGTTCTCCCGCTGTCCTAAGAATACGCCGGAGGGAATATCTCGTCACGTACGTCCAGTGACTCGCGGCCAGAATTAAGGGAAACTTCTGCGAGGAAGTTCGCCCCTTTCTTTAAGGATGTGCCGGCCGGTCGCCGCGAGTTCGCTGCAGTGTTAAAGAAGTCCGGACCGATTCCCAATTTTACGTTTCTTGCCGCGCGACGCGTCCCGGCCATCGAGATTGTGATTTTCTTCAATATCGATGGCTACAAAGTTTCACTGTTTTCTTGTCGCCAGACGCGGACTTGAGGCTCGTTGCTTTCGTTTATTGCTTCGAGTTTGCGTTTCTTGCATCGGTTAAGGTAACGCCACTCTGGAGGAAATCGGATGATCGGGAATTTTTTAAATGAAAACTATACAAGGTGTGGAATTAGGAAGAAAGGAGTTCTATTCTGTGTAGTTTCAGGAAGATTTGTGATTTTTTTTAACCGTTTTGGATACAAAATGGCTGGAGGTGATGGAAAGCATTTTTTAGAAGGGCTGAATCGGGAAGGTTTTTATATAACGGGTGGTCTTAGAAGGAATCAAAGATCTTCTGATATTGTACAGATCTAGGGAAGATTATAGGGAAATAAGGAAATATTGATAATTGTTAATTTAGTGAAGATTTGAAGAAGAGCGTTAAGGAAATTACGAAAAATTTGGCATTAATGTGTTTATATAAAAAGAATTGTTAATTAATAAAAAAAACCTATAATATTCCTGAGTTATCTTATTTTGAATCTCTGCAAAAAATTTCAAGTCAATTTGTTGAAAACTTTTTGACTTATACTTTCCACCATTTAAAATATTTTTCCCAAATTCTTCACAATATAAAGCATCATTTAAGCAAAAAGAATCGTTTTTCTCAAAATTCTAGAGTGGCGTAACCCATTAAATAATGTTATCTAAATAAGTTTAATACTTCCTCTTGGAAACTATTGAGTTTTGAACCCATCTTCACTGGGTTTCCTTTTATTCAGTTCAGTGAGTTGTACCGTGCGTTGCAGGGAACTTGGCACTCTCGTCTGATTGGTCAGATTATAAGACAC
The DNA here is from genome assembly GCF_051020985.1 of Nomia melanderi. Lineage (NCBI taxonomy): Eukaryota > Metazoa > Arthropoda > Insecta > Hymenoptera > Halictidae > Nomia > Nomia melanderi. Next base: position 23,256,345 of record NC_134999.1, on the reverse strand, counting down.
GCCTGATTGGCAGTGGCGCTGACGCCCACCAGCCGAGTCGCGCGACAGCGAGCGCGGAGGGCGTGCTCGAGACTCGCAATTGGACGTCTCGGTGCCGCGGTGGGGGGATAGGCGGGCCTACCGAGCGTCTGACTCCGCCTCCACGACGCCAGGAGTGACAGGTTCCCTGCAACGCACGGTACATCCAGTTGGAACGTGACTCAGTCGATCAGTATCATTCTCCGGTGATAATCAATCCCGAAATGGTTAAGTCCGCGACAATTATTATTATTATTATTATTATTATTATTATTATTATTATTATTATTATCATCTGTCGTCGTTTTTATATATTTCAAAGAACCTTCGTCCAATAAAGCGTTGTATTTAGGCGCTGCGAGTTGCACTCCACCTCGAAAAAAATCCTCTTCCCGATTTTTGCCCCACTTAAAGCTTCTTCCCCACTTTCCTCACATAATAAAGCATCATTTAATCAGAACAACAATCCCTTGTTTTCAAAATTCTAGAGTGGCGGTACCGCTGAAATAAGGATACCTAAAAAAGATTATTATTTTCCTCTCGGAAACCATCAAGTTTTGGACACTGGACCACTGGGTCTTCTTTTTTCCAGAATTCTAGAGTGGCGTTACCGTTGAACGCGCAATAGATTTAAACACTCACGCCAGCAGGGTTAGTCAGCGCGGGGACAATGGCTGAGCCGGCCTGCACCAGGGGCAGAGCCAAGCAAAGGAACTTCCTAAACTCGAACAGACAATCCCGGCGCGACAAAGTATTCCTGCCTTCCCGGCGGGAAGAACAATCGCAATTAAGTCCCCTACGATAAACCGACCGACACAGGGAGAACCTGTGGGGCAAGTGTTTTCTCGGAGCCTGGCACCGGTACCGGAAAACTCGCAGCAATATTCTAAGACCCGGCGAGCTCCCGTCAAATTTGAATTCAACCGTGAGCTCAGCGCGCGGAAACTAGTTCAACGCGGAGTCATTCCCGGAAACGGGGCAACAGAATGAAGTCGTATGCACGTGGAATAATCCGTTCTCGGCGCGTACGGTGCGTCACTGACACGAAACCAGCCGGCTTGTGATTCGAAAGTGAAGAGGCAAAAGGAGATGTCTACATGTGTCCTTCAATTTTTTTTTCTACGATCGTAAATTCTGAGTGAATTAGATCTTCTCGATTGTGCCTGAAAGAACGTTCTTTTCTTTTTAAGAGTCGTGATGAGCTCTAAGAGTTTCCAGTCTTATGCAATCCGTTGCAGGGAACCTGGCACTTTCGTCGGATGGGTCAGGTTCCAAGACGCACGCCCTCCCTATGTGATTGGTCGACTCTGCTATATAATTCGCTGTGGCGGCCACGCCCACTGCCCACCTCGCGTGCCCACAAGCAGTCTGTCATCACGATGAGTACTTCGAGATGTAACCTCTTACCCGATTTTGAATCTAGAACAAATGGGGCAGGTATTCTCCAAGCTGCAATCTGAGGTGGAGCTCACAGCCTCCTTGCCCCTCCCACTTTCGACCCACGTGCCGTCCGGCATCACTTCAGTAACGCACCATATGACGCTCGTCAGTGTGTACTATGGGAGGCGGTAGCTCACCTCCGGTGTCGTCCGTTAGCTACTCTCCGATCCAAGCCTGGTCCCACTGTCTGCTCCTTTTTGTTCCCAGCGTGCGTTGCGAGGAGGAGACAAACGGGGCAGACAGGTTACACCGGGCCAGCCGTGTATAGCAATGCAAGAAGCAAACCGGAGAGGCGTTGAGGTATTTATATTGGCTTCTCGAGGCCTGACAGTGATCTACTGGGAATTCGACGGCACTGTCCTGTTCTCTGCCCCACCCCCCGGCCCTGTCTTCCCCACTTTCCGGCGAGCATCGATGTCTCCAACCACCGCGCGCCACGCAACGCCTCGCCACCCTTCCTCCCAACCGGTGGGGCTCATCCTTCGCTGCCCGTGAGAGAGCACAGCAGGGCTGAGTGTCACCGGCGTCGAACTAATAAAAGCTTCGTTGATCCTGGGCGGTTGATAGCGGGGAGGCCCGGCCAAAGAGGCGAAAACAAAGGGTGACGAGTTGAGTAGAACGAAAGTGAAGACAGGCTATTAACCCTTTGAGAGCTGACTCTCATTCAGCATTCGATTTCGTACTACAGGACTGTAACATTTGATGTTTGACACTAAAACTACCGAGAAAATTTAATTTTTGTCCTACCTTTAGAGGATCTTCAAGAATCTGTTGAGACTTCAATTAATTCGTAATACAATTATTGTTGAATTAATTTGTGTAATAGTTTCTTAGAGAAACATCTGTTATATTTTCATTAATTGCAGAAATAATTAATTAAGAATGGGACGTTTTGACCCATTTTTAATTAATTTGTGTAATAATTTCTTAGAAAAACATCTGTTATGTTCTTAATAATTGCAGAAATAATTAATTAATAATGGGTTGTTTTGACCCATTTTTAATCAGTTTGTGTAATAATTTCTTAGAGAAACATCTGTTATCTTTTTATTAATTGCAGGAATAATTAATTAAGAATGGGTCGTTTTGACCCATTTTGGTAGTGTTAAATCTAATCGGACCATGGTGTGACTTTGAGTCACACTTGAATTCTTTACTTAAATTTTTTGAATATTTTCTATTGCATTTCCAAGAAATTTCCATTTCCAAGAAAAACCGTGAGTGGTTCTAGGGATGTTCGTGTAAAACGTGGATTTCGAGTATTTTATTGCTGTGAGGGTTATTACCTTTTTATTAAAAGTGAAAGTATTGTGAAAAGTATTGTTGAGGTTTTGACTAACTTTTGTCTAGTAAAAAAGAGTTGATGATTTCTCGATTTTTTTTGGACATTGTTAGTTGTATACGGGTGCAATGCATCCTGGAACGTTGACTGATTTCTCTTCGTTTTTGGTTGAGACCATTTTTTGGTACTGTCTGATTTTTGTAAGTTTTATTGGAAAGTAATAGTTTTTTTCTTAGTTGTTTAGGGATTTTGTTTTAGGAGGAAATTCGTATAGCTTCTGAATAAATTATAGCTTCATTAAGTCTAATTCTGATAAGAAAGCTACAATTCAGCAAAGTGACATTTTCAGAGAATGTCCTTTTTTTGTTATTAGAATTGATATATTTCCTTTCATGGGGAACGAAAGAGGAAAAGATGCATAAAGATGTTATACATGCTATTTGTGTTCCAATCAACTGAGGTGTTTCATTTGGTGTAACGTCGATATTTTTAGTCACCCGGCAAGTGATTAATGAAGATAGGTAGAACTCGCGGCTAATTGTGATCGATGGTGGCGCGCAAGCGATCAGATTCAAATTGTGTGTCCACTATCCGAACACCAATTTGTGTCGGCCAGGACAAATCTAAATTTAAAATAAGACCAAATAAAACCAGAAGGTAATTAATCGACCTACCGCCGAGTAGCGTCCGTAATGAAAATAATTCAGTGAATTAGAGGGATCTGTTGAATAATTTACGTAGAATCGCCTGAGACGTTAAAAATAGATGCTGCGGGTTTAGAGTTACTGTAGAGAATCGGTATAATGATTAGTGATTAGATAGTCAAATGTAAAAGTGCAATTTAGAAAATTTCAATTCAAATAATATTAATCCTACCTTCTCAAACGTAGTGTCAGTGAATTTCTGAGATCGCGCTGATTAAAATGAGCCCAAACACGACGGGAATCCGACTACTTTCAGGAATTCTATGTAATTTTCGAAATTAAAGTCTCGTTTCCATGAAATCGAAAAACTATTCCGATTCCCATCGTGTTTGGACTCATTTTAATCGCAAGAATCTCTACATCCCATTGGCGCTACGATTGAGAAGGTAAGATTGAACATAAGTGAAGTAAATTTCAATTGAAATAATTTTAAACTTATCTTCTCAAATGCGGTGTCAGCGAATTTCTGAGATTATAATGTTCAAAATGTGTCCAAACATAGAATTCGGCCAATTTTACGAACTTAGTGTAATTTTGAAAATTAAAAATTCGTTTCCATCAAACCATCATCATCATATCATCTTCACATTTTCGTATATTCCAATGGAAAACTGAATTCAGCGTGGAAGGTTGATTAAGGGTGTTGAATGTGGAAAAAAATGTGGCAAGTTATTCGATGATGTGTGTGGATAAACGAGACAGGGCTCGCTAATAGCAGCGATCCGCGACTAGAGAAAATAAGCGGGGCTCGGCGCGGCGTGCAGCCGGATATATACGCGGCCCACTAATTTTTTAATTGCGTTTCCATCGGACATTTTTATGGTCGACTATTCTCGCGGTGCTGTAGCCGCATTCGGTCGCAGCCAGCCTCGAAAACCATTTCACGCAGCCACCGTGCGAACACGCTCGTTTTAGGGAACCGATTCCGGAATTAAATGAATCTGTGTTGCCTCGTGAACGAACGGAGACAAACGACGAATGCAGTTCCCTGCTTTTCTTCCCTTTCGAGCCACGATTCTCTTAGACAGTCGTTATTTCATTCCTTTTTCAAAGTGGTATAAATCCATTTATAAAATATATAAAATATGTAAAAAGAAGATATCTATGTCTCATTATAGCTACCATTAATTCAGTATTTTCCAAAAATGGATTTACACCATTTTTAAAAAAATGGCTGATTTAATCAGGGCAATGAATAGGGGATCCTTATTTGGAAGTCTGAGAATGAGATGCTTGAAATTTCAGTAACTGCATTTGCAGCTGTTTTTGGGTCTCCAAGTTTTGTTGAAAATAGCATCAATTAATACTAAACGGGCCGAGACTTTGTGTATACAGTAATTTAAATTTCAGAATTTCAGATCCTTGCAGTGGAATTCATCCGAGCAGAAAAAACAGAAGGAAACCGTTTCCTTCCAGGAACTGATTCCAGTACAGCCTGACAAAGACTGAAGATCGATACAGTGAGTGGAAGTGGGATAGAGTGCATCGAGCGTCGAGGGCCGAGGCGCCGGACTTCAAGGCCAGGCTGCACGCGTCAAACGTAAACAACAGTGAAGAAAATTTCAATTGTAATCATTTTAACTTTATCTTCACAAATGTCGTGTCAGCGCATTTCTAAGATCACGATGATTAAAATGAGTCCAAACACGACGGGAATCGGACTACTTTTACGAATTTAATGTAATTTTCGAAATTAAAGGCTCGTTTTCATGAAAACGAAAAACTAGACGCATTTATGTCGTGTTTGTACTCATTTTAATCAGAAAATTTCCAGTAATCCATCGGCACCACATTCGAGACTGTAACGTGAAAATTATTACAATTTGAATTTTCTCAATTGTGTATGTTTGTTGCGTGCGACACCGCTTTGAAGTCTCGCCTCTCAACCCTCGATGCTCGGCGGACTGTGTCTGTCTCACTTCTTCTCGTTATACCCATTCTCCGACTTTGTCACACTGTGCTCCGTGTCCCCTTGTTGCACCTGTCCCTACAGATCAATGGAGATGTGAAAAAGTATCGTCTGTAGACAGTACCTACTGTAACCAATCAAATATCTAGTTATAAAATAAAGATAAATGAACGAAACTATACATTTCTCTTATTGAAAACAGGAACAGAGGGAAATAGAAAAATTGAAAAATTGATTTGTCGTTAAATTAACAGAAAAAGACGAAGAACTTTAAATCAAATTTTAAAACTCATCTTTTGACTGTCGGTGATACGTTTAGTGTTATTCAAACTTTCGTCGAGCAATTTTCTCCTCTATACCCGTCAGATTTATTTTACTATCAATAATTCCAGAGGAAAGAGTTTCCTGTTCGTTACAGGTGCAAATTTACTTTGCAGGTGAAGGTACTGAGAATAGCAGAATATTCTTTCAATTCTCTATCTGCACAGAAAACAATATTGATTTTCGTTAATTTGTTTTAAATGTCTTTATCACGAGGCTCACTCGTCATTATTCGGCGAGAGGTTAATTAACCGAATAAAATTATCCAAATAACGAAATTGCCGGAAATTGAAAGCCAATTATAAATTAGCTATAAATTCTTCTATGGGAAAAATACGAAAGTAATATTTATAAACTGAAATATTATTTCTTGTATTTTCATAATATTATAAATAACATTTCGGCATTTTTTAAATAAATTATTTATGAATAAACATGTGAATTATTTTTAATTTGCAATTTCCAGTGAACCTCTTTGAAGTTTGATTTACTTGCATAAAAAAAGGTATCGTGTTTAGTATAAATTTCCACTGTAGTTATAGAAAATATAGCAAGCGTGTACTATTGATTTATTTCTGTTTCGACACGACGCGACCTGTCGATCTGTGAATCGCGGATTTGGAACGCGACGGAACTCGGTAAAAACACAAAAGCTCTCGCGAGACTTTCGAGTGCAGGTTTCGAAAAATAGATAAAATTTCAACTATCCAGCTGTATTTCCTGCGACTGCGTTAGTTAATTTCGGGAGAATCCATTCTCTCATGAACATAGAATATTTAACAAATATAGAATTATATGCTGTATAAATACAATAATTTTTAAATTTAATTTAACAATTATAGTACTACACATATAATTGTTACGAAAAAATTTCACACAATATATCACTTATTATTTTTTTATATTAATTATATTGTTACATCATATTATATATGATATAATTATAACTATAATATTGTTGTTATATTAATATCACGTCATATATGATATACTTATAATTATAACATGTTTACTACGTTACCATATTAATTTTATCATATTGTATCATATTGTACATGATATAATTGTAACTATAATATTCTTACTATATTTCTATATTAATTTTAACATATCGTATCATATTGTATATGATATAACGAAAACTATAATATTTTTTATATGTTTCTATATTAATTGTAACATATTGTATCATATTTTATGTGATATAATCATAACTATCATATCTTCATTGTGTTTCTATATTATTTTCATCACACTATATCATACTACATATGATATCATTATAACTATAATATTCTTGCTATGTTACTACATTAATTTTATCATATAGTATTATATTGTACATATTATATTTGTAACTATAATATTCTCATTATATTTCTACTACCTTCTATACATATATATTTTTTTCCCTCCAAAACAATCACTATTGTTGATCATATTCACTATTTTCCAAAAATAAGGGAAACACATTAACCTTTAAGGCAGGTTAAGGAATTAACAAACACAAACAACTGCATCGAAAAAGAAAACGTTTCCAAAAAAAGAATTGATATTTCCAGGTTATCGGGATGCCTTTGTTAGCGTTGATCTATGGGATTCCTGGAATGAGCAGCGGCGTTGGAACGGTTCAGAAGAAGCCGGCATACAATTAGCAGATAAATAAACGCTCGAAAATGTCCGGATGCCGATGGAGGAATAGCGATCCCGCGCCGCCAATTTCTTCGACGTGTCCTACGAATCAATAATAATCCGAATGCCCGGAATTCCATGAATACTAACGGACCTGCCGCGGGCGCGCAGCACCCGCTGGCCGGTCCCCTCTGGTTTCTCATTTTTCATTCCCATTAGTCTTCATTCGGCCCACTTAGTCGTACGATCGGCTTCGCCTTCTCGACGACAAAATGCGAGGCTCGTTACTTCGTTGAATAAAGATGATGTCGAACGGGGAAGAGAAGGTTAGGTGCTTTCGGTGCTTGTAATTTAGAGTCATGGACCTTTGGGGTAGAGGGGGTAGATATATGATATGATATGATGGGATATAATATAACTGATATATGATAAAAAAATATAGTAAAAATATTATAGAGACTTCTATTGTTATATCATATTGTGTCATATTATATCGTATATCGTATATCGTATATTGTATATCATATATCGTATATCATGTATCATATATCATGTATCATGTATCCTGTATCATGTAACATGTGTCATGTATCATGTATCATATATCATATGTCATATATCACATCATACACCATAGATCATATTCATATATCATATATCATATATCATATATCATATATCATATATCATATATCATATATCATATATCATATATCATATATCATATATCATACATCATACATCATACATACAATTCATATATACAATATGATATGATATGATATAACTTGTATAGAAACAATAGATGAGATGTAACATACTACATATGATAATTATGACTATAATATTCTTACTATGTTACTATATTAATTTTATCACATTGTATCATATTATATACGATATAATTCTAACTATAATATTATTACTATGTTGCTGCATTAATGTTATTATACTGTATCATATTATACATAATTCGATCCTTCACCGAACTCAGTCACTCGACTTCGAAACAGACTGCACCAACAATCAAACTATCACATCTTTACACTAGAACTACCATACTAGACAAAACTTGACAGTTTAATCATTAACAAGCAAATTAAAGAGATCTTCCCTGCTACAAATCATACGAAATAAATAAACAACGATTCCGTTATGATGTCTCATTCATTATTTGCAGTTTACCATCTACAAAGAACGGCGAAGTAAAATGGTTTCAATGAAACCCAACTGCAGAACAGTTCATGAAACTGTTGCGAAGTAATTACAGTAAAACTGCTTGTTCTCAATATCAGCGCACCGAACGTAGAATAGCAACCCTTGGGAATTAAGTGCAAAGTAGGTTAGTACTGCGAATTATCCAAGAAAACCTCTGATACTCGCAGTTTTTCGAGAAACCTGTTTAATCTGTAATGAGAACACCGAAACTGCGTTGCAAAATTTTCACTGTCACACTGACACTATTGCAATCTCGTCCAAAGTAAGAATTTATAATTATAAAAATTATAAATTGATATATTTTATATTTATAATTTTTATAAATTGATATGTTTTATATTTATAAAAATTATAGTGTGTACGTGACACTCGATAACGTTAGAGAGTTTTGAAAGAATTTTGTCATGAAATTTCTAAAATTGAATCTGTGTGAAAACACCTTTGAGTATTTTATTATCGAACGAACAGAATGACAATTGGATTTTTTTGCGATTTTTATGTTTCCAGGCTACGAAAATTTTTTGGCAACTCATTCGATGCAATGTTTATGCCGATAGAACAAATGAGGCAGATGGACATTTTTGTTTGGAGTTATTAGGTAACAATTATTTTGAACGATGGGAAAAAGAAGTTTCGTTTAAAGTTTGACTTCTTTCTATAAAAATTATTTTCCTTGTCAAATTTCTAATTTAAATTAGGCATTGGCAACATTATTCGATTTTCTTAGATTTCCCATAATGTACGTGCAATTACATGGCATGTAACGAGAAATTATGTAGAATTACATATATTTAAATAATATATCAGATATTTATGAGGTATATTGTATAATGTGATATATTGATGTAGAATTATATGCAATTGTATGGCATGGAACGATAAATTATATAGAATTCTATATATTTAACTACGATATCAGGTTTTGTGAATAATATATTACGTGTTGTGATATATTAATACAGGAATATATGCACTTATACGGAATCTTACGATATATTCTATAGAATTTTATATATCTGATTACTATATCTGTTATGTACGAGTAATATATTACGTGATGTGGTATATTAATATAGAATTATATGGAATTGTATGGCATGTTACGATATATTATATAGAATTTTATATATTTGATTAATATATCAGGTACTTATGAGTAGTATATTACATGATGTGATTGATTAATATATAAATATATACAATTATATGGCATGTTACGATATGTTATATAGAATCCTGTATATTTAACTATGATATCAGTTATTTATAAGTAGTATATTACGTGCTGTGATATATTAATATAGAAATATATGTAATTATATCGCATGTTACGATATATTATATAGAATTCTACATATTCATCTAAGGTATCAGTTATTTATGAGTAGTATATTACGTGATACGATATATTAATATAGAAACATATGCAATTATATTGCACGTTACGATATATTATATAAAATTTTATATATTTAACTATAATATCAGTTATCGAGTGCGTTGTTCTTGTCCGAGTGGTCGATAAATTTGCACAACCCGCGCGAGATATCTCGGCCGGCCGGGTAACGGTGTGTGGTTTTCATGTCGCGATAGCGATCGGAGAAATACGTCTCTGTAGAATCGAATATTTGTCGTGTAAAATAGATACGAATTTGCGCCGGGGAAATTCAATAAAATGAAAGAGTGAACCACGGTCTCGATACCTGTCCGCCTCGCGGAGCAGGTCTCCCTCATCACTTTGAACATTCCGCGCCCCCGCGAAACTGGATAATATTATTCAACGTCCGTGTCTATTTGGAAATCGAATTATATGTGTTACTCCCTTCACGCGTCCCCACGTTTTTCGCCTGTCTTATTGGATTTAAAACTATGTAACGGTAAAATGTGGCGTAAGGCTCGAGGACATCGAAATTCGTTTGACACTAGTGTTACCGGGGATTTAAATGGTTTGAAGTTTATTTGCGAGATGGGACGTTAAATGGAACCTGTTGTTTTCAGGTAATTATTTCTGATTTTTATTTTTATTGAAAATATATAGTACCACGGGGCAGAATGAGCTATGGTTTTTGTTTATTTGAAATTATTGTTAAGGTAACAGACGTTTTCCTGGAGAAATTGATTTCTCAAAATGCAAACTGAGTTGTGAATTAATTAACAACAAATACGGAAATCAAAGATAATTTCATGAAAATAGCAGGTGCCATTTAATGTTCCTTTTAAAAGTAAATTTGAAATCATTTAATATTCCTTTTCACTCTATAAAAAGTGCCATTAAATGGAACCTGTTGTCTTATTGGAATAATCCCTGACTTCTGCTTTACAAGTTCCCTGAGAAGCGACTATATAGTCCCAATAACAACAAAATCCGAAATCAGAGATAATTCCATCAAAACAAAAGGTGCCATTTAATGTCTCTTTCCACAGGTACCTTCAAAATGTAAATGAAATATAATACAGAAAATGGAAAGGAACAATTGACTGTCCATTTTGAAGGCACCTATAAAAAGTGCCATTAAATGGAACCTGTTGTCTTAATGGAATAGTCCCCGATGTCTGCTATCCGAATTCCTCGGGAAAACAACTGTACATTTCCAATAACAACAAAAGCACTAGCGACCTGCGTCGAGCCAGCCAACAGTGGCGTCAGAAGAAAAGTCGAACTGAACTGGTAAAAGCGTGCCAGAGCAATCAATTCGAGAGATCGGGAATGTAAATCGCGGGATCCGGTTCGGTGTTGTTTTCACGCGGGTAACAGCTCGAATTCGTCTGAAAGTTGTCGGCCCGCTGGTCGCCGGGGTTACTAGACGTAAACAGCGACGGGAAGAGGAAAAAGTTACGAGGTTACGCACGCGAGGACATAGGGGATTCCTTCTGCGGGATGTCACGTGCAACTTTTCCAATATCCATCAGGAAAATACGATGTGTGTCGCCGGGCGACGTGCGCGCGTTTACACGGGGGCAACGGTGGCGGGAGATGCGCGGAGCGTCTAGCGGGATGCTTCATTAACGGTAACATATCGCTCCGGGACCAATACGACTGCTCCCGAATTGGAAGTTTCGTGTTTTGCGAATTGGAGTAATTTATTCTTCGGATAACGGCCGGGGAAATATGGCCGTTCGGATTCCGTGCGCGTCGCCTCGCCTCACGATTCATTATGTCAACGCGAACACCCGGATTGAGTTGATTATGGCACGGTGCACGATCGGAACGACGTGTTGGGGGTGTGGATGTGATGGGGGGTTGGGGGCGGGTTTTGAGGTGAGTTTTTGTAAGAAGTGTGCGGTCTGGTATATTAATATAGAATTGTTTGTAATTGTTTGGTTGGAATGGTAAATTATTAAGGATTTTATATATTTGAGTAATATATCAGGTGTTTGAGTTATATGTGATATATTAATATAGAATTTTGTATATTTGAATGAAATATCAGGTATTTGAGTTATATGATGTGATATATTAATATAGAATTTTATATATTTGAATAAGATATCAGGTATTTGAGTTATATGATTTGATATATTAATATAGAACCTTGTATATTTAATAATAATTATAATAAATGAGAAATCATATATTTATAAGTTATGTTGTATATTACATGATGTGATATATTAATATATAACAATATGAAATTGTATGGCATGTTGTGATAAATTTTGTAGAAATTCATATATTTAAATATGATGTCAGATATTTACGAGATATATTGTATAATGTGATTTATTAATATAGAATTATATGGAACTGTATGGTATGTTACGATAAATTATATAGACTTCTATATATTTAACTAAGATGTCAGCTAAAGTAAGAAACGAACATGAAAAGATAACAGTGAAAGCAGAAGTCACCTGTTACTTATCTTCAGCTCTCATAGGAAAGAAGCACGATGTTCGTAAAATGCTCGCCTTAGATTCCGAAAGCTCGTATTCATGGGTTTTAAGAACTGCCGGCACGTACGGTGAGAAACGATTAAACGCCAAATAAATAGCGCTCATCCCTCGTTTAATGTTTTTCACGTCTTTCGTTCGCATTCGCCCAGCGATCCATGCGTTGGAAATGGCAAATCCTCGCTGGAAGTACGCGATATGAATATTTAGACACGCCGCGCGGCGCGGACGCCTGCGGACACGCATAACGAAAATTGAAGGTTAGTTTTGTGTTGCTAAGCAGTCCCTATACAAAATGGTTTTCACTTCAAAAATAACAATTTCCCAAAATAAATCATGTTTCTCCATTTATACAACGTTCGAACCGAAACATGAAATATCCATTGTTATTGAAGAACTTCGTAATATACACATTATGATTTATTTCTTGATAAATATAGTAAGAAAATTATATAAATATAGTGAGAATTTTATAGTTATAATTACATCATATATAATATGATACAATATGATACAATTAATATAGAAACGTAGTAAGAATATTATAGTTGCAATTACATAATATATAATATTATACATCATGATATATTTAATATAGAAACATAGTAAGCATATTATAGTCACAATTATATCATATATAATATTATATATCATGATATAATTAATTTAGAAACATGGTAAGAATATTACAGTTATAATTACATCATATATAATATGATACAATATGACAATTAATATAGAAACATACTAAGAATACAAAGTCTCTATATATCATATATCATATATCATATATCATATATCATATATCATATACCATATATCATATATCATATATCATATATCATATATCATATATCATATATCATATATCATATATCATATATCATATATCATATATCATATATCGTATATCGTATATCGTATATCGTATATCGTATATCGTATATCGTATATCGTATATCGTATATCGTATATCGTATATCGTATATCGTATATCGTATATCGTATATCGTATATCGTATATCGTATATCGTATATCGTATATCGTATATCGTATATCGTATATCGTATATCGTATATCGTATATCGTATATCGTATATCGTATATCGTATATCGTATATCGTATATCGTATATCGTATATCGTATATCGTATATCATATATCATATATATCATATATCATATATCATATATCATATATATCATATATATCATATATGATATATATCATATATATCATATATATCATATATCATATATCATATATCATATGTTACACATCATATATCATGAGTTAAACATCCTATATCGAATATCATATATCATTTATCATATATCATATGTTACACATCATATATCATGAGTTAAACATCCTATATCGAATATCATATATCATTTATCATATACCATATACAATACATCATACATCACATATCATATCATATCATACATCCACCACTCCCTCCCACACTCCCCAACTCCAAATCCCAAGCAAACTGTTAACCCACCAAAGACCAGTCCCCATTTAACATCCTACAACACCGCGACCGGTCTCGGTCGTGTAAATTCATCGACCACCCGGATGCCAACCGACGGGCAGCGAGGACGCATACAGCGTCGTGCACGCATACACACGTGTCGCGCGTCCTGCCGGTGTTGGATATTGGTAAAGTTGCACGCGACATCCTGCAGCCCCAACCGGTCTGTGCGGTCGCAGCCACTAGAATTCTCCGCCGCCCCCGTCCCCAGTCGTCTTACTTCGACGTCTTTCGGCAACCCCGATGCAGCGGTCTCTCGAGTTCCTTAGAGGAGGTCGGCCGAGTGTGGGAACGAAATAAAAAGGCCGGGGCAGGGGTAACTGCAAAAGGGTTCGCGCCGGGCCGCGATAAAGCGATACGATCGGCCGGGGGCCGGGGCTGGCTCGAGTGGCGAAGACTCTCGTAGATCAGCAGAGTTCGAGGGCCCTCGTGCCATTGTATTTACGACTGTTGACGTATCTCGGCCGCGTGACCTCTGACCTCCTATGGAAATCCTCGGCACTCGGGACTCATCTGCGTTCGGGGATCGACACTGCGACTAAGCACTCGAACTTTCCCAAATTTCTTTGTGTTGGGAAGAAAGTCGTTTTGGTCTGCATACACAGGGTGGGAATTATAAAGCGTTAGTCGAATACCTCCGAAAATATTGATACGCAAGTATGTTTCGGAGAATTGGTAGAATTATAAAAAAAATATAAACTAATAATATATCTATTAAATAATAAAATTTTATCAAAAATTGATATTTTAAAATATTTATTAACAAACGTATTATTTAAAAATATTCCATAATAAAGTCTAAAAGAAATAAAAACTAATAAAATATCTATTAAATAATACAATTTTATCTAAAATTGATATTTTAAAATTTTTGTTAGCAAATATATTATTTGAAAATATTCCATAATAAAGTCTAAAAAAAATTATAAAGAAAAATGAAAAATTTATAGAATTACAATTACTATCACCAAATATAATAAAATAAAAAAGTGTTTGTTAACTAGTAGATAAGTAAAAAATCGTTAGAGAATGAATGGAGAATGAATAAAAATGACTAGAAAACGATTAGAACACTAATACAAAATCAATAGAAACTCAACAGGAAATCAATAGAAAAATAATTAGAAATTAAGTAGAAAATCAATTGAAAATCGTTAGAAGACGAATAGAAAATGAACATAAAATATTTGAGTTTGGAAATCTTTGTTGGTTGGTGTATATACTTATTTTGGAGTTTATATTTTTATATATTCGAATTATATTTTTATGGTTAATATAATTAGTGAAATAAATTAATATTAATTCATAGTGAAGTAAAATAAATTGGTTTTCATTTTACTTCACTGTCAATTGATTGAATAGTAATTATTTTGCAGAATTTTTTATAAGAAGAATGTTACAGTGGTTGCACGTGTCTTATCATATACTATAATAATTGTACTATTAATTGTTTGTACTTGTTAGTATTGCAGTAATATTTATTTTTATAGTATTAGATTTATTCTAATATATAACTTTCTGTAGCAATTCCATTATAAATTATTTATTAGTAATCAGTACTGTGCTACTAATTACTACTAGAACTATAATTAGTACTGTACTAATAATTACTACTAATACTATAATTAGTATTGTACTAATAATTACTACTAGAACTATAATTAGTACTGTACTAATAATTACTACTAATACTATAATTAGTATTGTACTAATAATTACTACTAGTAATATAATTAGTATTGCACTAATAATTACTACTATTATTATAATTAGTATTTCACTATTAATTACTACTAGTACTATAATTAGTATTGCACTAATAATTGCCACTAGTACGCTTGATAATTTCTATCCTGTATAATGTATGTTTTGTTCTGTGAATGTTGTAATTCTTCCTTTGAAATTTGGCTGACCCATTTATTACCGATAGATTCTAACTTTGTGAAGCAATGACAAAGGCAGTTCTTTCACAGTATCTTTTAAACTAAATTTGGTTTCGAAAACCCCCGGGTGTGGAACAGAAACCGCATTTCATTCCGTTCCACGTCTCTTTAATTTTTTGATCCGGCCAAAGCGGATTTTCCGGTAAAAATTCCAGTGATTTTCAATTATTTTACAGCGACCGTTCGAGTTCACCGTGTGATTTGCCATCGCTACGCCACTGTGTTTTACATTTTTTTTTATTATTTACGGCACGCGTCTCTAGTTTCTTCGGGTATTTTATTAAAATAAATATTCCGGTAGCGCCGGTATTTACCATATCGATTATGGCCACCGAAATTTTCTAAATAATACACGAATTTATTTCCGGCTCGCCGTTACTCGTTCAAATTTTATATTTACATCGTACATAAACATTATATATTCATTGCGAGTATCATGTCCTGTTATTTACGAATATTTTATAATAATTATTTATATCTGCATATGTGGCAATAATGGTATTTAGGTATTATGTTTCCTAACTGAAGGTCTAAACTGTTACTATTATTATTATTGTTGCTACCATTAACATCAATTCCCATTTAAACATTCATGAAGTACCATGTACTTCGAAAGAAGAGATTTAAGTGGTGGTCGCTGATTGAGCTTCGTCGTGAGTGTTACAAATGTTGGAGGGGTTCAGTGCTTTGTAAATATTCAGGAGATTCGTTTAACACCGAGACTACCAGACGGGTCGAAGTGACCTATTCCTGACGTCTTCGTTTTGCAATTATTCAAAAGAAGACAGATGTCTCTTCGAGAAAATATTGAAGGAATTGATTCAGCACCAGGGAAACTGAATTCTGAAGCGATTAAAGGTGCAATTGGTGCACTCTTGTAGGTTCTGTAGAGAAACTCGTGTTTGGGCTGATTTTAATCAGAAGATCTCGACAGAGAAGAAAATTTCAATTGCAGTCATTTTAATATTATCTTCTTCAATGTAGGGTCAATGAATTTCTAAGATTTTGCTGATTAAAATGAGTCCAAACACGATGGGAATCCGACGACTTTTACGAATTTAATGTAATTTTCGAAATTAAGGGTTCGTTTCCATGAAATCAGAAAATTGAACCGATTTACGTCGTATTTGGGCTCATTTTATTCAGAAGAATCTCGACATTCCATTGGTATCACGATTGAGAAGAACTTCTGTTATTCGTTATAATAATAATGTCGCAAGTAAAAGAATGGAAAATTAGACAGCAACAAAATAGTCTCATTTATTTCATACTACGCTTTTTTAATTTTTTATATATTCTTAATTTTTCTTATCAGCTTCCCCCCAAATTTTAATAAATTCCTCAGATATTAAAACACACAAGATGCAGGTCCATAGACAATGGTTACTGCCAATAATAAGAAAAACGTACGAATTAAATAGAAGATTTGCGTCTGACACGTGTCTCTTTAGCAAACGATGGGAAAGAATACAATCTTTTGTTCGGTCATTGCATTGACGAGGATAACAGTCAGCTGAAGAGCGCAACGATTAAAACGAGCAGTGAAAGGGGCTCGAATGGCCCGCAGAAGAAAAAGAGTGTCATCTACAAGCCAGCGCGAAGCACAAGGGGCACCAGCTTTAGCCCTGGAATAAGTAATTGAACCTAAGTTTGTTTTTAACAAAGTTAAGCCAATAACTTCCTTCCTCTCCGGAAAAACTTGGAACGCGGAACCCAGTTTCTCCTGACTCGTGTCAAAATATATCAATTTTCCTGATGTGTTCGTACTGCTTGGTAAAAGTATATCTGTGGTGAATAATGAACGTGGAATGGAAATTGTGTCTGTGACGTTGGAAAATGTGAGGAAAAGTTTTAAGTGAGTGCTTTGTTTGAATAAATAATATATGAGGATTGCATTAAATTGATAAGGTACTAATTGTAATTACAGAATTCTAGCAATGTTTTAAAAATATTAACAGTGAATTAGAATATAGAATAACTACCAAAACGTTGTAAAAATCAAGAAAGGTACTATTTATGAAATTCCAGCAACGTTTTAAAAATATTAACAATAAATTACAACATGGAATAATTACCAATACATTGGAAGAAATCGAAGAAGGTACTAATTGCAAAATTCTAGCAACGTTTTAAAAAATATTAACAATAAGTTAGAATATAGAATAAAAATCAAAAAAGGTACTAATTGTAATTAAAAAATTTCAGCAACGTTCTAAAAAATATTAACAATAAATTATAATGTAGAATATTTACCAAAACACTGCAAGAAATCAAGAAAGGTACTAATTACAAAATTGCAGCAAGGTTTTGAAAAATATTAACAATGAATTAAAACATAGAATAACTACTAAAAGATTGTTACAAATAAAAGAAAGTACTAATTATAATTACAGAATTCTAGCAACGTTCTAAAACATGTTAACAATAAATTAGGATATAGAATAATTACCAAAACATTGCAACAAATTTAAAAAATATCACCATTAAATTAGAATATAGAATAACTACCAAAAGATTGCATAAAATAAAAAAAGGTACTAATTGTAATTGAAAAATACCAGCAAAATTTTCAAAAAATATTAAGAGTGAATAAGAATATAGCAATATATTTTGAAGCAATATTTTTCTCGAAAGATTTCTAGATTATAAACTTTCGGTCGAGACTGTACGCGTGGTCCAATATTTGTGAAACAAGTAGCTCTAGTTCAAAGCGTATCAAAATAAAAAGTACTGTACAGAGGTAAAAATGTTGCGTGCGGTAGGGAAGTGGGTCTGATTGGTTATTGGGCACACGTATTTTCGTTATTGGCCGAAGTGAATATCAACGAACCGAACCATGTAACGGACGGAATCCAACTGAGAGAACGAAGCTCCCCTCTTGCCACTGTTGTGTCTCACAATCGAACTTTTCAACTTTGCAGGCTACGATACTTTCGGAATCATAAGTTGGTATACCTGTCCCCGAAGCTAAACAGCACAACTATTAGAAAACCGAAAAATTCGTGTAGTTCCTTTCTAAAGGGACAACTGTTTTGCAAATATAAATTTCTCACTTCGTTTCTTCAGGTTTTTTTTTAATCAATTATTTATGTTTCTCTATAATATTTAAAATTACTGATGTAACAAAGTAATGTGTTATATATATAAATATATTATTGTAAATATTGTTGCAAAAGTAAACTTAGAATAAAAGTAAAATTTAAAATTATTGAAATGAAATTATTACTGTAAATATTATTGTAAAAGTTAACTTCAAATAAAAGTGAAGCTTAAGATCACTTTGTAATTAAAGTAAAACTTCAAATTATTTTCTAAGCTCAGTCGTATATTCTAAATTGACTTTTCAAATACTCAAAAACTTTGAAATTCGAAATTGATGCAGTCTGTACGTAGAAGATACAAAAAGTGTTTATATTCATAACATACAAAGTCATTGGACCTATGTTCATGTAACCAGCTTAATTTCTATGAAAAGTATAACGTGAAAATAGATTTTTATTTCACAAAAATTTTGAACTTTATTTCACAAAAATTTTGAATTTTATTTCACAAAATTCTGGAATTTTACTTCACAAAGGTTTTGAATTCAATTTCACAAAAATCTGGAATTTTATTTTACAACAATTTTGAATTTTGTCACAAAAATTAAGCTAACGCAGCTTGCGGTGACAATACGAGAACATTTGGTTTAGAAGTGGCGTAGGTCAAAGGGAGATGGTCATTCGGAAGGTAGTCACTAGACACAGCTTACTAGTGACACGTTTTGACGTCCAATCTCCAATATCAAACTGCACCGTGCATAAGTAAACTAACTGCAATGCACACCCGTGAATCAACGCGTCACCCTTTCAGCGGTGGCTCTTAAGCAGTAACACGTTTAGGATATGCTATGATTTACTCAGAGGATCGCGGTACAAAGCACCTCCACGATGCTGTACCGCCTCAAACGACTAGTGCTTAATGTATCATCTTCCAACAAGTGTTCTGTACATAAGATTACCGCGATCTTGTATTTTGCTCGAAGAATGTTACAGTGATTGCACGTGTCTTGTCATATTCAATAATAACTGTATTATTAATTATTATTATTTGTTAATGTAGCAGTATTATTTATTTTTATGGTATTAGGTTTATATTAATGTATAAGGTTTTATAGCAATTCTATTATAAATTATTTGTAGTAATTAATATTGTGCTAATAATTACTACTAGTAGTGTAATTAGTATTGCACTAATTATTACTACTGGTACCATAATTAGAATTGTGCTACTAATTACTACTAGTACTACAATTGGTATTGTACTAATAATTACTAGTAGTATTATAATTCTTATTGCACTAATAATTACTACTAGTATTATAATTAGTATTGCACTAGTAATTACTACTAGTATTATAATTAGTATTGCACTAATAATTACTACTAGTACTACAATTAGTATAGAACTAATAATTACTACTAGTACTATAATTACTATTGTACTAATTTACGTCTTTACTATTAGTTTCATAATACTACAGAATATTTTAAATTAATATACAACGTCTTATACCAGTCCTATTAATTATTTATACTAATTAGTATTGCACTGATATTTATCTTTATATGATTGGCTTTACACTAATATATAAAACTTCTTAATATTTTATAATATTCTAAATTAACATATAACGTTCTATACCATTCCTATTATTCATATTAATTAGCATTGCATTAGTATTAATTTTTACACTATTACTTTTACAGTAATAAATAATATTTCATAACAATATATAATATAATTCTACACCACTCCTGCCATAAATTATTTATACCAACATCTACTTCACTAATATCAATTCCCACACCATTACCTTCACAACCCCCATAATTACAATAAACAATTCACAATAAAATTTACAGAATTCAAACATTAAACCTCCCATTCCCAGTCGTTCAAATTTTCCCCACCCGACAGATCCAGCGAACTCTTACCAACTTTCGAATCTTCATAATAGAATTAACAGGCCCCCAATAATTCCGTGATTAACAGGTGAATCAACCTCGCGAGGTTCAGCGCACTTCATTTCCAGCACGGTTACTTCGAATTAGAACAATCGATTCCGCGGCTCGCGTATTGAAGCACTTGATCGCCAGCCGGCGCACGCCATGGCGTTACTGAAATTTCAGACAGTTTGTTCCAAGAAAACAAAGCGATTACACTGGTGGTGTATTATCCCCGTAACATATGGATATTGCTGTGCGCCGTAAACGCGTTACACGGGCCGCGCTCGGCCGTCGACGTTCTATTAATCGCGCGGTGTTTATGCAGTTGCGCGAACAACGGTTCGCCGATTAAAAATAATTACGCTGAGCTATCGCGTCGGGTTCGTCGCGTCTAAATTCTACGCTTTGTTGGACGAAGATTCTTTGAAATATAGAAAAACGTCGACAGATAATAATAATAATAATAATAATAATAATAATAATAATTGTCGCGATCTTAACCGTTTCGGGATTGATTATCACCGGAGAATGATGCTGATCGATTGAGTCACATTTCAACTCAATCTACTGTGTTGCAGGGAACTTGGCACTCCTGACATCATGGGGGCGGAGTCAGAGGTTCGCTATGCCCGCCCATCCACACTCCGCGGCAGTGAGACGTCCAATCGCGAGTCTGGAGGACGCCCTCCGCGCTCTCTGTCGCGCGACTCGACTGATGGGCGTCAGCGTCTCAGCCAATGAGATATGCGTCTTCGAATCTGACCAATCAGCCGAGAGTGCCAGGTCCCCTGCAACGCACGGTACAACCCACTAAACTGAGTAAAAAAACACGCAGTGAATATTAGTATGAAACTCAATAACTTCCAAGGTAAATAATAAATTTTTTATGCAACTTCATTTAAACTAACTTATTTTTCTTGCAAAATCTACCGAGCTTCTGAGTTTTCTCGCTTACTTTTTTTTTATTTGTACACGCCCTATCATTTTTATGCAATAATTTACTTATCCTGCATATCAACTTCTTAATACTATTCCTACCGAAGCTGTCAAAAGGCACCTTTCGTAGTTTCAACTAAATTTTAATAATTTAATTAAAGAAAAGTTATTAAACTGAGAAAATAATTTTTAGTAAAAGTCTTTAGTAGTTTTCAAATTTAAAAGTCTAGTAATTTTCTCAGTTTAATAATTTCTCTTCAATCAAATTATTAAAATCATTTTCTCAGTTTAATAATTTCTCGTTAATTAAATTATTAAAATTATTTTCTCAGTTCAATAACTTCCTTTCAATAAAATTCTGGACACTTCCTATAGTTCATTTTATAATCCTCACCTGAAAAGATAATCCATAATATACTCCTAACCTTGGAAAATAATTTTAACTTAAAATTTCAGAAAGTATCCATTAACACCTTCGGTAGTTCCAGTGTCAAATAATAGAAAACAGGAATCACGTGCTCTCTTCGAGTCATTCAATCATCTCTAGTCTTCCAAACCCAACATTTTATCCCAAACTATCGATACCGTCCGCAAAGCGTTAGCTCATCCTTCATTCGATTCTGCCAACTGAATCAGCGAACTTAACGGCCGTGAGTGGTTACTTGGCTCTCTTTTATGGAGACTTTTACGACCGGAACATGGACGATACACGCGTCGCGTTCGCCAGGCGAGCACGGCATATTTGCATCGGCTATTGGCAAAGTTGCGCGAAAGATTTTAGACGTCGAGTAACCCCTGCGACGATCTTTCGGGGAAAATGCGCGCCGCAAGGTGGCCCGCACCCCGAACAATCGTTCTGTTCCTAAAACTTACGGCTTTATGACCCGAGAAACAAGCAACGTGGAATTCTACGAGCAATTGAACTCGGTGCAGCGTTAATATATTGTTAATTTGACTACTGATTGTTGGGTAGAATATTTATTGTAGTTTCCGTGTTTGTGTGGGCTTCATGGGGTTATTTTGAGATTGAAACTCGTATTTGGGGTGATTTTAATCAGAAGATCTCGACAGCGAAGAAAATTTCAATTGCAGTCCCTTTAACATTATCTTCTCCAGTGTAGTGTCAGTGAATTTCTGAGATTGTGCTGATTCAAATGAGTACAAGCACGACATAAATCGGCCTAGTCTCGTAGATTTCATGAAAACGAACCTTAATTTCGAATATTAAGTTAAATTCGAAAAACTAGCGCGATCCTAGCCGTGTTTGGGCTCATTTTAATCAGCGCAATCCCGGAAATCCACTGACACTACATTCGAGGAGATAAAATTAAACTTTATCTGACGATTTTCTGTAGAATCTTCGATAGTGCAACTATTGAGACTTCAATTGAAATAAAGAAATTATTTCCAGTGTTAAACATAAAAATTTACAATTTTGCTGCGTCGAATCGATTGGCGTCAGAGGGGCGTCTCTGGAGTGCAAACGGTTAAACACTTGAAGAATTCAATGTGACACGATAATCTCGTGGCCTGCCCGAATTACCCGGATAAGTAGAACGCGATTACGGCGTCCTGTGTGGCCGCAGAATTAAACGATATTGGTCAAGATACAGGCAGCGCTATGAATTACACGTAGGCGAACCTCCGTAGCACAGCCGAGCACGTGGCAACACCGCAAACTAGCCACAATCTACCTCAAGGCACGTCTTTCGAAATACAAAGTATAGCCATTTACTTCTGGCGACAAGGAAAAATTTTATAAATCAGTTTAATATGGTGTACGAGCTCGAATATGGTGCGATAAAATTCCAATGTTTTTCGACTAATATCATTGACATTTTTTTGTACGTGTGTGTAAGTACACATTTCTTTTGAGGCAGTTTGGTAAATGTTATATTGTTCTCATTAATTCCGCGTAAACACTCGAGGAACCTTTCATGAGGAAATGAAAAATAATTGTGTACTCGATATTTTTTTACACATTACACATTACACATGACGCTGCATTTGAGAGGGTAATATGAATCTTCTGCAATTGAAGTTTTCTTCATAGCATGTTCAAACTTACGTTCTCAATCGTAGCGTCATTAGAATGTCGAGATTCTTGCGATTAAAATGAGTCCAAACATGATGGGAATCGGAATAGTTTTTCGATTTCATGGAAACGAGCCTTTAATTTCGAAAATTTCATTGAATTCCCAAAAGTAGTCGGATTCCTATCGGGTTTGGGCTCATTTTAATCGGCGCAATCTCAAGAATCCACTGACACAACATTTAAGAAGATAAAGTTAAAATTATAGCAATTGAAATTCTCATCCTCGAAGTTCTTTTCCAGGCTCGAGTCAATTTCTTGAAGCAAATGGCTTCCTCCTGTTTCTTCCGTTCCAATTTCCACTGTACGGACCCGAAATTGTAAAATTTAATCGAGCCTCACTCTACACTGTCAGAAGCGGCCTACCGCCAAGGGCTCCACTTCCATAAAACAAAGTGTAGCTTTCCGCGAGTCACGCAGTCACGCCGAATAGCAGGAAAATTGACAGAATTTCAGCTATAACGTTCCGCATGTACCGTGAAAACGCGAAAGCGTCAACCGCGAAAAAAATAATGGAAAAATCTTTGCAATTCACGGGTAACAATGGTTGCGTGTATAACGGCGTTCCGGATTGGCTGTGAAAAAGCACACCGCGACAAACGCGGTTTTCAATCGGCGCCCATGATTCTTTCTCTCCACGTCCTACATCCGTGACCCTCGACGTCGTCATTCCCCTTTTTTCGCGGCCGGAAGCTCTCTCGGTTAGCGAAACATTTTTCCATGAACACGGTTGCATGCCGACGCTTGACGCTTTAATGACTGGGCACACCGGTCGAACACGCCGCTGGAACACGTAGAAACACCTGACTTTGATACCAGCGTTTTGATCTGCAACTATGCGATGAAATCAATTCCCATTTGACCGTTCACGAAGTACCATGTACTTCGAAAGAGCAGCTTTCGCGGGTGACCGCTGATTGAGCTTCGTCGCGAGTATTACGAATGTTGGAGGGGTTCGGTGCTTTGTAAATATTCAGGAGATTCGTTTAACACCGGGACTACCAGACGGGTCGAAGTGACCTATTCCTGACGTCTTCGCCTTGCAATTATTCAAAAGAAGACAGACGTCTCTTCGAGAAATTATTGAAGAAATTGATTCAGTACCAGGGATATTGAATTGTGAAGCGATTAAAATTGCAATTGGTGCACTCTTGCAGGTTCTGTAGAGAAACTCGTGTTTGGGCTGATTTTAATCAGAAGATCTCGACAGAGAAGAAAATTTCAATTGCAGTCATTTTAATATTATCTTCTTCAATGTAGGGTCAATGAATTTCTAAGATTTTGCTGATTAAAATGAGTCCAAACACGATGGGAATCCGACGACTTTTACGAATTTAATGTAATTTTCGAAATTAAGGGTTCGTTTCCATGAAATCGAAAAACTATTCCGATTCCTATCGTGTTTGGACTCATTTTAATCGCAAGAATCTCCACATTCCATTGGTGCTACGATTGAAAAGGAATTCTGTATTCGTTATAATAATAATGTCGTAAGTAAAATAATAGAAAATTAAGCTGTCACAAAATAGACCCATTCATTGTCCGTGTGGCTCGACATTGATAACGTTCGGGAAATCCTATACACCCTGTTGCCATATTGTTTTCCAATATACAATTAAAATGTTTTCAGCCGTACCACCTGATTCGGTTACAATATCTTCCATATTCACCATATAGTTTTATTTGTTTCATGAAATTAATTTGCGAGTATTGTTTTCGTAGCGCACGGATACAGGAAGACCAGGGAGCAATTATCGGAAGCTTCGGTAGCTAACATTTATACAATATTGTTATGCGTGCAATAACTTGATTGATTCATTTATGGATTACATTGTTATTACTGCCTCAAATTTTTAATGATCGTCTCGCAGCTGTCAACGCGGCGTTTATAAATATCGTTCTTCCCACAGGAGATCCTATCAGTCTAATTAAGAATTAGCAATTTTTATAAACCTAAGTTAGTAGGCAAATAAAATTAAAAAATATGAAATGGAGAAATCTAAGTTAACATAATTAACACAGCAATACAAATACTCAATAATTCTCAATAATATTCAATAATAACCAATGACCAATCAATACCAATCGCTAATAACCAATTAGAATCAATGAAAATCATTAATACTCAATAATAATCAGTAATACTAAAGAATACTCCAGAATACCTAATCATACTCAATAAAAATCAATAATACTAAAGAATACTAAAGAATACTCAATAATACTCAATAATACTCAGTAATGCTCAACATTACTCAACATTCCTCAGCAATACTCAGCAATACTCAACAATACTTAACAATACTCAACAATACTCAACAATACACAACACTACTCAACAGTACTCAACACTACTCAACAATACTCTACAATACTCAATAATACTTAATAACAATCAAACACAACCGATTCTATCGGCTCCACCTTAAAATCTATATCCCAATCATCCCCCAACCACAAAAACCAAAACCGTCCGACTACCCTTACAATAATAACCCCGTGAAACAGGAAAAACCCCAAACGAGTTTCAGGAATCCAAGTCCATGATTCTCCCTTAAATTTTGCAACGCTCGTCTCGCAACTGTCAACGCGCCGTCCGTGAATGCCGTGCCTCCCGTGAGCGCAAAATCCCCGGACTTGATCGCTGCGCTAAATGCCGGCGACGAAATAATTACGACCAGTTCCGAGCGGAATACTCGCGCGCGAGCGAGCGTCCCCGTCGATCATTAAAACGATGCGATGGATTATTATCCGACCGCGGGTAAACGATTTGCCTGACCGTTGGTTCGGCATGACGCTGAAAAAAAGTTTTTCCTGTTTTTTTTATTTTTTACATTGCCTCGAAGGAATTTTCGCTGCACGTACGCTCGGTAGTTTACGCGTGTATATTTCTCGGCTCCTCCCCGGATTTGGTTTCCACCTTTTTTTTCGTTACATGAAACGTCAGCGTTGCGATGCGTCGTGGATATGTTGAGTACTTATTTTGGACGATCAGTGATGCAATGTGTATTTTGTTTCTCGAGTCTGGTGTTTGTGAGAGATTGTTGGTTTATTGTTTCGTGAGAGTTGGGAGATTGATTGATTTTTAGGGGGGGTCGATTTAGGGTGGAATAATTGCACGAGAGTTGGATGGTAATGTGAGATAATTGAAATTGGAATAATTGTATAGAAGAATTGGGTGATAAGGTGAATGAATTGAAATTGGAGTAATTGCACGAAGGAATAAGATATGAATTAATCGAAGTTGGGATAATTTTATAAAAGTATTATATAATCGTATGAGTTAGTCAAAATTGGAATAATTGCACGAAAGAATTGGATAATAATATGAGTTAATCAAAATTGAAGTAATTAGATAATAAGATTAGTTACACTACATTAGAAGCATGACATTTATTAAACACAAAACTATAAAAATTTCAACAATAAAATATCACCCATAAGAAGTTACACTTTGCAAATTCCCTCTTTAATACAGAAGATTTTTCAATAAAAATATTATCATTAACACCATAATTATTTATCCATATTCTCCTAATATTTCCTTCCAGATTTATTACAAAAAAGAGTTCAATTCGATCTAAATTACAACCTAAGATCAGAAATGTTACATTTAAAGGATAAACAATGTTATCGACAAAATTGAAAAAAATTGCACTTTCACGTGAAAGGAATTATAATGATTTTATACATTGCCAAGCAGGGAGATAGCTAGGAATCGTAACTTCCCTGACGTTCCCCGTGTTTAACAAAGTCGTTCGAAAGATTCTGAGGAAAGTTCCCCGCAAATTCCTTGGAATCCACGAGTCCTTCAGCTGGAAGTGTAAAAAAAAGAACCTTGATAAGATACAACAAACGAGATATTGTTCAGTGAATTGCGACCGAAGTTCATCGTCGGATGTGTTTCCGTCGACTTCGTCTAAAGTAGCTTCTATCCTGGCGGATATTTTCTTAATGGAAATTCAAAACTAAGGTACCTCTCGGCGGAAGCGAAATAAAAGAGCACGCAGGATACTCGATATGACCCGGGCTAACTTTACAATAGAAAATTTGATAGAAATGAAAGTTTAATAATAGCATCTGGTAGATGAAGTCTCCTGCAGCGTAGAAGCATACGAAGTTCTACCAATTAATGGAATATTTTTAATGAAACTTTCAGATTACGATGGACTTCTTGTAAACATTGATTATAAGCACTTCGTTTGAAAATTGTAATTTAATCGTGGTTGGGAATATTGAAAATTTTGTGGAAAATTGGTTAGAAGATTCAGTGGATATAGTATGTTAAATAAATATATTGTATATCAGTGTCATGTTTGTGACAATTGATATTTTATATTTTGGTTTTATTTAATATTGTAATATGTGGTGTAATGTGGTTTTTTCTTAAATATTAATCATTTGATATCGAAGCAATTTTTAATATGATGTTCCAGTAACTGTGATTTTTAATGTGAGCTACTACCTATTCCAAAAGTATGTACAATGTTAAGAGCATGACTCTGAAAAGTTGGAGATCCTAGTTTGTTATTAAAAAGCACGTACATATTTTAAAGCTATGTTAAATACAGGGGCACCAGTACGGCCTGCTGCAGGGAACTTGGCACTGTCGTCCGATTGGTGAGATCTTAAGGCGCACGCCTGATTGGCAGAGACGCTGACGCCCACCAACTGAGTCACGCGTCAGAGAGTGGGGAGAGACGTTCTGGACTCGCGATTGGGTGTCTTGGTGCCGCGGAGGGACAATGGGCGGGCCTAGCGAGCGTCTGGCTCCGCCCCTATGACGTCACGGATGCCAACTTCCCAGCAACCAACGCTACACTCCGTTAAGTTGACGAGTCGGCAACCTACTGCTCCGTTAAGTTGACGAGTCGACAAAAAGCGAAACTCCGGTCGCAGAGTCCTATTCCGAGGGTGCACAAGAGTGAAAAAGGGCAAGAAGAAGACGGGGATTGACCACCGAGGTGAGACGTCGAGAGGCCACCGGCCGGGAGGATCTGCCAGCGATAGATAGAGCACGTCGGATAGGAACAAAGTGAAAGCTAAAAGCTTACGTATTTAGGATCGATGGCGGCTCGGCCGGCGTAATTTATGGCGGCCTTTCCATCCTCCATACCCGCCTGCCTCGCTCCATCGATTATTCTTTTTCCTGCGCGGATTTCGATTACATTCGAGTGCTTGGCTGGCTCGGTCACTTGTATACCAAAGCCGGGATCGAGACTCCTTTACGTCTTTCTCACCCCGTTCGTCTCCTCCTCCTATCGCCCCCGTCCACCGCCTGCTACGCTTCTCCAGGCACACTCTTTCTCTGACCACCATTGCTTTTCTTCTATCGGACCGACGTTCCGTTCGCCCTACTGCTTACACAGTCGACTTCGTCCGGCTCCAATGATCCAGAGAGTCCACTGTCTCTGCTCCACGTTGCTCCCTCCCTCAACCCCCGCCCCGCCCCGCCCCGCCTCACAGGGCCACGTAAATCCGGCGGCTCCTTCTTTCATGCGTAAACCTTCGCTGTTACTTCCCTCGGTCCTTTCCTCGTGCGCTTTGACGCTGTCCTCGGACGGCCACATTCCCGCGCCGAATTCTAAACGACTCTGTCGCTTCCTCGGCCACCGCGTCCTTTGTATCAACACCGTCGGTCAACAATCAGGAACTTTGATTGGTCCTAGGGCTTCAAGATTTCGCCTCCTCGTTTCGCGTTCCCTCGGTTGATTTCCTGCGGTGATTTGTTTTCGACTGACGCACGGGCATGCTGGACGTACGGGGAGATCCGATGGGGGTTGACGGTGTTCTGTTTCTGGTGTTGAATTTCATGTGGATGAGACGGTGGTGATTTTTGGTTCCTTTTGTGGTTTGGGAAAAGTGTGAGTGAATGAGTATTTAGTTGCTGATATGAGAGCTTAGTTGGAATTAACACTGAATCTATGATATCAAAACCACCCGTTACAGATTTTTTCTTTTTGCAGTGGTTAAAGAGGTAATAGATGGTTATATTATTATTAATTAATTAGAGAAGATCAATCGAAGTCTAAATAGATGCACACTTGGTATTTTAGATCAGTTATCGCTAGTTGCTGGGAACTTGGCACTCATGACGTCATGGGGGCGGAGTCAGGCACTTGCTCGACCCGCCCATTCCGCCTCCGCGGTATCGAGACGTCCAATCGCGAGTCCAGAACGCCTCTCCCCACTATCTGTCGCTTGACTCGGTTGGTGGGCGTCAGCGTCTCAGCCAATCAGGCGTGTGTCTTCGAATATGACTACTCAGACGCGAGTGCCAGGTTCCCTGCAACGGACGGTACAGTCTTCCTCTACCCATCTGGAACCTGTTCTGTCACTTGGAGCATACAATTAGCAAGCTATAAATGAAATTATCAATGTAGAGAGTTAATAATGCTGTACAGAACGATAAAACCAGATTAATTGAATATAGTGTGAAAGGACTATTTCAATAAATGTTATTTCTAGGTTATGTGTTGCCTAGTTCTGTGTCAGGTGTTAACACGATAATTGCCACGGTGTGACTCCGGCGACCAAAGCTACCAAATGCCTTGGGAACACTTATAATTCATAAAACAACTGACGTCGAATGAAAATATTCAATAACATAAACCACTAATTAACACACTGACTGCTACGAGAATTTCTATCGTTTTATATAATAATACTTATTCTTTAACAACAAATGCAAACGATATTGAAAATAATAATTAATTAGTCACAATACTCTATAATCTAGCCACGTATTTTGTTAAATTACGTACAATTACTTACACTAAATTAAAATTCTTATCAAAAATCAAGTTTATTGTTGCAATTATCCTTCAGCAATTTGGAAACTCCAGTGATCAGTCACCACCCTGACAATCAACATATTAACATTATAACATAGCAATCATAGTAGCACATAATTAACAATTGTCCACTAACATTTCATCTTCACCCCAAGCTAACAAGTGACAAGTAAAACACTGATATTCCTCGCGACAGTGAAAATATCAACCCTCTATGGGCGGAATTGTGTTTCGTGCTAATAACAAAATTTATTCAGTACGAAATTAATAAATATCAACATATGAACATAAATTAACAATGTATTCAATAGTTTTAATACATCCATTGAAACAAATATATTCTGTAACTCTGAAGTTACAATGACGTTGAACGTAAACGTATACAAAAGTTTAAGTTGATTAATTATTTAACGTCGTTCGTCATTCTGTAATAAAAAATTAAATAAATAAATTTATCTCGGTATATCGATGTGTGACTTCAAAATCACACGGGCCTATATAGGGTAAAGTACACATACACGACAATAACAAGCCACTGCATCGAGGTATAACGAGAAAATGAAATAGCATACGAGTGTACGAGCCAGTAGTTACACAACCTATACTCCGGAGTTATAGATGGTTAAGTTTTCTAAGGAAGATACGAGGATTCCCGCGACTCCCCATGCATCCTCCGGCGAACGAAAAGGATTCGATAAATTTTCACTGTGATACGGATATCCGCGAGGCGGGGAGAGGGAACCGGCGCGAAGAAAGAACCGAAGACGAAAGCATTATCGAGTCCGAGGAATCGGGGAGGCGCGCGAAATACGGTACTTTATCCCATCGTCATACATCGTCCATCCCTGGGAATCGTCGAATATATGTTTCCTGCGGTTTGGCCCCGACCCCGGGGACGGTTTCACATTTTAACACCGCGCAGCGTGTCGAAGGGCAGGCAATTCACTCCAGCAGTGTCGGGGGAATTAACCAGTTAAGTGTGGATTTTAGTTTCAAAAATCTCTCATTCGCAATAAAATCAAATAATGAAGTGTACAAACATAAATTCACTTAAAAATCATCAATAATTTATTAGGAAAAGAGAAAAATTCTAAGCCACTCTTATGTCTATTTACTAAATTCACTTAACCAGTTAAATGTGGATTTTAGTTACAAAAATCTCTCATTGCGCGCAATAAAATCAAATCATGAAGTGTATACTCGTTAAATGCAGGCCAAATGCACTTAAAGTATATCCTAACGAAAAAGTGAAGAGAAAGGAAGGAGAACTACATGTTTGTTTCAAAAAGTAAATAATCCATCGTTGGAAAAGTTAACAGCATTAAGAGTTTCAAGATGACGTGTATACTCGTCAAACACAGTTAATTGGTTATCAGCGGACTCGCTGAGATTACCGTTTCTGTAAGAATACGATATCCGGTGGAGATTGTTGTAGGCTTTGAACTTTGGCCTTTTGCAAATGAGATTCATTTTGTGAAATCGTTTTGATGGTTAAGTGGTTGCATATGTGTATTTTGTTTTAGATATTGAATAGTGAGGAATGAAAAATTGTATTATTATGAGGTGTGTTATATGTTTATTAAAAAGTTACTAATCTAACTAAAGTTACTGATCTAGTGATCTAACATAAACCTAATGTTTATTGAAATAAACGTTCTTTAACACTGCATTTATAGAAAAACAAATGTATTTACATTTAACATCTGATCCAGAACTAACTTATACCTAACATTTATTGAAATAAACATTATTGACAAATAAATGCTTTTATTCTTTAACAATTAATCCAGCCCTAACCTAGACCTTACATTTATTGAAATAGTTGTCTTTTAACACTATATTTATTGAAAAATAAATGCTTTTATCTTTTAACGCCTAATCCGGACCTAATCTAGACATAACATTTATTGAAGTAAATGTCCTTTAACACTATATTTATTGAAAAATAAATGGCTATTCATCCTTTAAACCAGACCAAACCTGGATCTTACCTAAATCTAATGTTTATTGAAGTAAACATTCTTTAACACTATATTTATTAAAAAATAAATGCTTTTACCTTTTAACACCTAATCCAAACCTAACCTAAACCTATCATTCGTTTAAATAAACGTCTTTCAACACTACATCCTTTTCATACACTATACCACAATATCCTTCATAAATATCCAAGCAGTTAACCAAGATCAAAGGTCAACGACCCCTCAAGCATCCCCATCTCTCCACCAACCACTGACCCCGTCGGTCCATCCGAAATTCAATCGCCCCGCCATAAACGTCGATCAGCCCTCCGTCAAAAAACTCAAGCGCAACGTTTCACTTTCCATTAGAATACAATTAGGCGTGAAGCTCTCTAATTGTAAGGAACGGCTCGAACACAGCCAGCCAGCACGCACGCACGCGAGCCCCGACACGTGTACCCGGAAATCAATGTGTGCGAAACCGACGGAAATGCACGGCCATTTAACAACCAAGGGGAGGTGAAAAGACTCGCCGAGGGCTAATGCAATCAGCATTCCCGGTTTAATGAGCCCCGTATCCAGCTTCCTTCCTTCTCGCAGTCGGAGTTCCGATGTTCCCGCCTCTCCGTCTCTGTCCCTCCAACCAATCCTGCTTCTCCCTCCTTTCGTTGCCTACGAACACTTCGGTCTATCTTAGCCTCCCCCCTCAGCTGCTTCCATTTCTGTTGTGTCCACCTCGTCTCGACTTCCTTGCCTACTCCCTGATCATTCTTTATGCTTTTGTGGCTACTGTTGTAGCATTCAATTGATTTTTTTGCACTCGAGAGGTGACTCTCGGTCATCACTTGATTCGACACAGTAAAACCATAGAATGTGATATTTAATGTTAAACTTCGTGTAATGCCTCGATACGTGAAACGTTGGAATATAACAGCTTTGTTCCTCAATGTACTTGTGATTTCTCTTCGAATTAGTCTTAAAGGACATCGTCTTTGCCTCGTAAAGGAATGTTAAATATTTCTAGTAAGAAACATCCGAGTGCAAAGGGTTAATATTGGCCTGGGACAACTGGCCAGTACCTAAATTGACACTGGAAACACCGAGCCCTTAAACTGAGTTTTGAGAATTCCTCTTGAAAACCACGAACGAATTTAGTAAGGTTCGAATTGGTTTAAATTTTTTCTTAGGTACTCAAAGAGCGTTTTTAGAAAAATAAATGACCTTAGGGAATTTTTTTAATGGAAACTATAGGAGGTATGGGATCAAGGACAAGAAGGGTTTATTGTATATATTTTCAGGAAGGTTTGTGAATTTTTTTAAATATCTGCGATCCAAAATGGCTGTTGGAGCTGGCGAGCAACAGCGTCTATTTCGGAGGGCTACGTGGACGAAGTGGTTTTTCTATAACGGGTGGTCTTGGAAGAAAGAATCAAGGATTTTTTGGTATATAGCAAAATATAGGGAACATCGTAGAGAAATGAAAAAATATATTGATAATCGTTAATTTAGTGAACATTTGAAGAAGAGTGATAAGGAAGTCACGAAAAATTTGACATTAAAGAGTTCATAAAAAGAGGAATTGTTAATTAATAAAAAAAGTCCTATGATATTTCTTGAGTTACGTTATTTTGAACCTCTATGCAAAATTTCAAGTTAATTGGTTAAAAACTTTATATTTTCTACCAAATAAAACTTTTTTCCACATTTCTTACAGAACAAAGCCTCGTTTAAGCAAAAAGAATCGTTTTTCTCAAAATTGTAGAGCGTCGTTATCCCATAAGTAATGTTACCTAAACAAGTTTATTACTTTCCTCTCGGAAACTACTCAGTTTTGAACCCATGTTCACAGGATTTTCTTTCACTCAGTCTAATGAGTTGTACCGTGCGTTGCAGGGAACCTGGCACTCTCGTCTGATTGGTCAGATTGAGTCACCCGACAGAGAGCGCGGAGGGCGTTCCCCGGACTCGCGATTGGACATCTCGGTGCCGCGGAGGCGGAATGGGCGGGCCTAACGAACGTCTGACTCCGCCCCCATAACATCAGGAGTGCCAAGTTTCCTGCAACACACCGTAGATACAATTGAAACGTGACTCAGTAGATCAGTATCATTCTCCGGTGATAATCAATCCCGGAACGGTTAAGTCCGCGACAATTATTATTATCATTATTATCATCTCTCGGTTTTTCTATATTTCAAAGAACCTTGGTCCAACAAAGCGTTGAATTCCGGCGCTGCGAGTTGCACTCCACCTGAAAAAAATTCTCTTCTCGATTTTCCCCTCATTCTTCACACAATGAAGCATCATTTAAAAAAAATCGTTTGTTCCAAATTTCTAGAGTGGCGTTACCCTTAATCCTACCAGTTGCCTCACCAAGTGCACTGGTAGACAACTAACGAAACACTCGCTCCCAAACTTCCCCTAGCTTCTTCCTTTTCCAGTAATACCTAGGCCAGTTCACTTTCTTCCTCCCCACAGAAAGTTTCGACCCCCGTTCCAGCCATCTATTCCGATGATTCGCCTCTATTCCGGCTGAGAAAGACACGGTCTCGCGTTCAACATCTTAACGCGGTCCATTCGTGTCCCTGCCGGCGGCACGGGGTAATTGCCGCCCTTTCAAAACAGACGGACCGGGATCCCCCGGCGGGAGGGGAAAGGGACCGGGGAAAAATCTCCGCGCGCCGTGGCAAAGTGCTGAAAAGTGTTTCGATGTGCGCGAGCTAATCGGCCCGTTAAAGCCCCGGCTATAGATACACCCGTCTGCGAGATGGAAAGGCGAGGAAAGAATCGGGATTTGTCGTTCGCCAGAACTGAGCTTAATCGTTTAACGTTGTCGCGTCCCCGGCTGAGTCGGGATGATTGAGGGATCGGGCGCACTGCTCTGCTCGCGAAGAAATTAAGGGAGTGTCTGGAGTATAGTTTAAGGCCCACGTATATGTGGGAAATTGTGGCACTTGTAGTGATGGGTTTGAGGATTATAGAGTATAAAGATGCGCGTTGTGCTTGGGAAAGGGAGAGGCTTAAACCCATCACTACAAGTGATGGGTTTGAGACTTCGAAACGGGAGTGATGCATATTGCACTCAGAAAAAGTGATAAATGATTAAACCAATCACTTATAGTGAAGGGTTTGAGCCTTTCAAAATACTATAATGCATGTTGCACTCAGAAAAAGGGATAGAGGCTTAAACCCATCACTTGCAGTGAAGAATTTGAGTTTTAAAAAGTTTCATGAAGTATGTTACACTCAAAGGAAAAGTGAGAAGGGTTTAACACTAGAACAACGGAATAATTTTCTCATCAAAACTCCAATATGGTGTCTGTTGAGAGTTCAATGGATTTATAATTTAGTTTGTGCATTTTTAAATCAATTTCATTATTCATTTCCCTAAGAAGCATCTGTTCCCTTTCAATAGTTGCAGAATAACAATCTAGGAGTGGGTCATTTTTGACCCATTTGGTAGTTCTAGTGTCAAATCCATCACTTGTAGTGATGGGTTTAAGTGTTCCAAAGTGTTTTGACACATTTTGCACTCAGAGAAAATGAGACAGACTTCAACCCATCACTTCTGGTAATGGGTTTGAGTGTTCCAAAGTATCACGATGAATATTGCACTCAGAGAAAATATGGAAAACGAGAAATCAACATTTCATTACCTACT
Source organism: Nomia melanderi (assembly GCF_051020985.1). NCBI lineage: Eukaryota > Metazoa > Arthropoda > Insecta > Hymenoptera > Halictidae > Nomia > Nomia melanderi. Next base: position 23,220,017 of record NC_134999.1, on the reverse strand, counting down.
TTAATTAGTTTAGTACTTGTTGCAATAAGAATGCATGGAACACCAAACTGACCTGTAACATAAAGAAGAAATGAATCATTAGTGTCTCTTGTTACTTGGAATCCTTAAAAAATTATTAATGTTTGATCATTGTATTATATGTATATATTAATTAATATCAATTATAACTGATTTTCTCGAAATTCATATTTTTCTTGAAATATAATTAACAATTGGTGTCACATATCGATCAAACTTTCCCGAATCAACAAAAGTCTTTAAACAATTCGAATAAATTAATAATAAATAATTCCTCACCGAGCTCCAAGGAAAAGGCGTTGCACAATAAGTAAGGTATCACCATATCATTTATGGGATCCTTAATTCACGGTGTACTAGTAATTTCCACAGACACAAAGTGATTTGCATACGCGTAAATAATACAAATGTGCCATCGCGTTGGTTCCAATTAAGGAATACGTTATACTAACAACCGACTCAGGCTGTCAAAGGCTAAAACAATCTCACGAACATCAAAGACCGTTACTGTGCCCAATTAAGGAGCTCCCGGAAAGCCATGCGCATTACGAAGCCACATTCCCGCCAATGAAAGCGAAAAATTGTAAATAAACATTTCGTTCGAACAATACGAACCAAGGAACGGTTGTGTTCGTGACATTTAGATTTTATAGAGGGTTATAGAGGGTATTTATTTCTTTATAATGAGGGTTAATTAATATTTTAGTGTTTGTGAAATGTTTGTTATTAAAATAAACAGATGCTTATGAATTTTTATATATTTTGTATGATTTTTAATACTCCAGGAATAAGTCTTAAGTTTATTTTAAATAATTTCATGAAAATTGTTGCTACTTGAGAAAGTTGAGTATGTGAGGAGCAATGTCTTACAAATTTTGTTGTCATTAAATATATGGAATTATATTTAATTTTTATTAATATATTTATTGATATTTGTTATGTAATTGCATATTATTGTATATTATTTTATTACATCCTACAATATATAATTCATAGATTTCTAATTTTTTATTTTAATATGTGAAATTGTATATTATTCATATTAATAAATAAATATCATATCATCTACTAAAAAATCCATACACATTTAATTTTTTATTTAAACACAAAGAGTCACATACAATCTACATCAACAAACCCATCCTCATCCCCCATAAAATTGAACATTACAATACCACCGTACAACATCCCCATATCGCCTTACAAAAACCCGTCACAAGCGCACCTTTAATTCCATCCAGCCAGATCAGCCGGATACCCCACTGTGTTTCGATTCCCCGTACCGAAACCACCGCAACGTCCTCTCGCTGCCATCCCCCACCCCCCTCCCGTTCCACCCGTTTTCGTTTATCGCGCCCATAAATCGATTACTCGTCGCTGCCTCGAGTACGGCGTCCGTAAATTAGCACCAGGCCGAACGAGCGCGAGCGAGAAGTGGTTCGACAAGATGGTACAAAGTCGAGGGTCGGCTTCTTTACGAGGGGTGAGCCGGCGGGTGTGGTTAAGCGGCGGGCTTTAGTGGCACTTACCATCGCAAACATTATTTTATCATTTTAATGGCTACCAGAGCACGGGGAGTAGGGGAGCGGGGGTGGGTTCAGAACGTGGACCGGGACGTAAGAAAAAGAGGGGGTGGGAACGAGGTCGCGGAGGAAATTAAAGGCGCGAGAGATGGACCCGATGATAGGCGAATAGGGTGCATTGGCTGCAGTGGGTACACTACGAGGGACAGGTGGACAATGGAAAATTAAAGATGTGAGGCGGGATTCTATGGGGTGGATAAGGAAATGGATAGTTGGGTTGAATTTTTTTTAACCGTGGAATTTCGGGTTAGTTTCAGGTGAAGAGGGGTTTGATGTTAACACCTTGGGGACTGTCGTGTGAGACTGGACTTTATGGCTGAATAATGAAATGGAAAGTTGCTTTCAATGTTATTGTTTTTATTTGAGAAATTTAAGGATGGTTTTGGTGAGCAGGGGTTTGGTGAGTAGTGTTAACACCTTGCCTTATGGATTGTAGTGCAATACAGGATTTTATGCCTAAATAATGAAATTGATAATTGGTTTCAATGTTATTGTTTTTATTTTTGAGATTTAGGGGTGGTTTTTGTGGAAAGGGGTTTGGTTAGTAGTGTTAACCCCTTATGTTGTGAACTATAGTGTAAGACAGGACGTGATGTCTGAATAATGGAATGGAAAGTTGGTTTGAATGTCATTCTTTTTCTTTGGGAAATTTAAGGGTTGTTTTGGTGAGGAGGGGTTCGTTAGTAACATTAACCCCTTGCCTTGTTAACTGTAGTGTGAGACAAGGTTTTAAGGCTGAATAATGAAAAGGAAACTTGGTTCCAATGTTATTATTTTTATTTGGGAGTTTTAAGGGTTGTCTTCGTGAAAAGAGGTTCGTTAGTAATGTTAACCCCTTCCCTGGTGAACTGTCGTGTAACATAGCACTGTATGGGCTGAATAATGAAATGGAGACTTGGTTTCAATGTTATTCTTTTTATCTGGGAAATTTAAGGGTTGTTTTAGTGAAAAGGGGTTCGTTAGCAACGTTAACCCCTTGCCTTGTGAACTGTCGTGTAACATAGCACTGTATGGGCTTAATAATGAAATGGAAACTTGTGTCCAATGTTATTCTTTTTATCTGGATATCTTGGGGGTAGTTTTGGTGAAAAGGGGTTGCATTAGTAATGTTAACCCTCTCCCTAACGAACTGTAGTGTAGGACAGGATTTTATGGCTGAATAACAAAATGGAAACTTAGTTTGAATGTTATTATTTTCATTCGGGAACTTTAGGGGTGGTTTTGGTGAAAAAGGGATTTCATTAATAATGTTAAACCTCTCCCTTACATACTAATAAAGAAACTCCCTTTTGTCGCAAGACTTGTGGATTGTTTCAATCAAAAGGAGTTTATTACTAATATTAACACTACCCAACCTACTCCACCCAATCCCAACAAAACCCACACAATCACACAAAAGCACCCAAAAAACTCACTCAAGAATCCCATCGCAACCGAATCCAGCACTCGACCGAAACACCGAGACGCTCGTTAAGCTGCACGAGCAGAAGCGAAAAGAATAACACAGGAGACATCCGGCAAGAAAGTCAAACAAAAATAAATTTAATACACGGGCAGCATGGGATACCGGAAATCTGATTGTCCGGGGGACCCAGCAGTCTGCTGACTGCGAGGGAAAAAGGGGGACAATAATTTGGTATGTAGAAAAGAGAGCAAAAATGTCGCGAGGAGGTGAGAAACGGGAATAGAATAAGAGAAAGGAAGCGAACGCCGGTATCGGGGAAGGGAAAGAGGCATAATTCGAGCCCGGCGCGGTCTGAGGTTTCTTCCTAACCTTACTTCCCTTTAGATTCCTTCTGTCTTCATCCCTATCCTGCCGCCTACAATTGACCCTCGCCCCCGGCCCGCCGTCTTATATAAGATTACGCTTGTTACGACAGTCTCCGCTCGACAAGGCAGCCTCATCCGTCCGCCCCGGCGTGTTGACTTCGTTAGGAAGGACGAGCCGCTTTAATTCACTACCCTCTCGAGCACCCTGCCGCCCCGCCGCCTTCCTCTGCCATCTGCACCGGGAACGTTAGCTGCCTGCCAAGGCAGCCGCGCACACCTCACGTTTTCACGGGCTGAGAGAGATTTCGTTGGTATTCTCTTTCTTTGAGGGGTGTCTTTGTTTGATACAGGGGTTGGTGTGTCACTGGGTGGGGGGTGTTTGAGACGGTGGTTGGTTACTGTGTAATGCAGTGTGTGGGTTTGGGTTGGTTTAGGTGGGTTTGGGTGTGTATGTTTGTGTGTTGGATGTTTGAAGGAATGTGGTTGTGGGTAGTTGGTATCTTTATTTGAGGGTGGGGTGTCTTTGTTTGATATAAGGGTTGATGTGTCATTGGATGGGGGTTGTTTGAGACGGTGTTTAGTTGTTCTGCGATACAGTGTGTGGGTTTTAGTGGGTATGTTGGGGTGTTGGAGGTTTGAGGGACTGTGATTATATGATGTCGCTGTGTGTAGGGGATGTGTGGTAGATGAAGGGATACAATGTATTGTGAATTAATATAATATAATTGTATAAGTATACATGTTAAATTTTTGAGGAAATGTGGTTTTGTGGTGAGGTGTGGTTGTGGCTAGTTAGAGGGTTAGTGGTAGATGAAAGGATATTGGATATTGTTAGTTAATATAGTACAATGTATATAATATGTTTCATTAAATGTAATTGTATAAATATATATGTTGAATATTTGAGGGTGTGTCGTTCTGTGGTGAGGTGTAGTTATGGATAGTTAGAAGATGTGTGATAGATGAAGAGATAATGAATATTATTAATGATGTTAATTTATTATGTTCAATGGTTTAGACTGTATATAAAGCGTATAATAATTCAATAAATATTAAATGTTATTAATTATATACACACTCATGTGAAAAGCTATATAACTATGTAGAATAGGTTCCATTGTATATCACACAATAAATAATAATAACACAATAAGCAATAACAGTCACAAACAAAATAATAACTCAACAAATATTAACTATTATTAACTACATATATCCTCGCATAAAAACCTGCATAAGTACATAGCATAATTCAAATTACACAACACACAATAAACAACAACAATTACAAACCACAAAACAAACGAACACCAAAACCTCCAAAACCCCAAACCTCTCCCATAAAACAATCTCATACAAAAACAACTCATTCCCGCAAAAACAACCCAAACCCAACTTCACACCAAAAAACCCTCAACTACCACCACCCCCCAAAAAAATCCTTCTCATCAACGTCCAGCCTCCTCAAACCTCGAAATCAGCCATATGTCACGTGCCCCTTCCCAGCCTCACCGGCAACCATTCCAGAGGCTGCTGTCTAGAAATATCCATTACCCTCGAGGCGAGATTTTTTAAAAAAATTCCAATCCACGAAACAAACCAGCAAACACCAAAACCTCCAAAACCCCAAACCTCTTCCCCATAAAATAATCTCAAACCCCAAAACAATTCATTCCCCAAAAACAACCCCAACCCCAATCCCAACTTCACCCCCAAAAAATCCCTAACCCCCTCAACACCCATAATTCCCCAAAAAAATATTTCTCATCAACGTCCAGCCTCCTCAAACCTCCAAAACCCTCAAACCTCTTCCCCCATAAAACAATCTCAAACACAAAAACAACGTTCCCCAAACATAACCCCAACCCCAACTCAACTTCAACCCCAACAAATCTCCAACCCCCTCAATTCCCTCAAAAAATATTTCTTATCAACGTCCAGCCTCCTCAAACCTCGAAATCAGCCATACGTCACGTGCCCTTCCTAACCTCACCATTCCCAGAGCCTGCTGTCTAGAAATATCCATCACCCTTGAGGCGAGATTTTTTAATAAAACTCGCCAGCAGCCTGCTGGCGCTTTCGCTTCCTTAATATGCTCTCATCCCATCTATAATGATCATCTACGGAGCCACTGATTTGCTTTCCAACCCTCAGCTGTTTGTCTCCACCCCCCAAACCACCCCCACCCGACAGCCCCTCGTTGCACAGAGGATCGATCGATTCCGCAAACGGGATCCATTGTGGCCGACACTCGACCCCGGACAATACATCGGCTGGAATGTACACACGTCGGGTATACACGATGTTATAGCGTCGCAATCGGGTCTGAACGTAACAATGGACGTCTCAGAACGATTTGACTTTGTTCCGTAACAAGAAAATATGTTTCCGGCCAATTCATGCGCGCCGATCGATCAATACCGCGACCGACCGTGATCCTGTTATGCATTCTTGCGCATCGGAAATTGGCTCGGCCTGCTCGAGGAGGGTGCACCGTGATAATTGCGCCGCGGACCGCGGGTGAGGGGGCGGAAGGGAGAGGGGAGGGTGGATAGTAGCAACGCTTAGAGTGGCGTCGGACTTGGTGAATTTTTAGGTTTGGAGATAAATGCGATAGAGAATATGGAGTTTGGTTGAGAGGTGGAGAAGGTGGGAATGTGGAAATTTTATTGATGATTTGATTTGGTGGTGACTGGAATGTAAAAATTGTGTTGGGAGGGAAAGTATGGTGGAGAATGTGAAAGTTTTGTTGGTAGCGATAAGTACAATGGAAAGTGTGAAAAATTTTATTGATAGCGATAGTTGCAATGCTTAGAGTGGCGTCGGACTCGACTTTTTAGGGTTTATAAATGCGATGGTGAATATGGAGTTTGGTTGGGGGTTGGTGGAGAAGGTGGGAAATGAGGAAATTTTATTGATAATTTGATTTGGTGGTGTTTGGGATGTAAAAATTGTATTGGGAAGGGAAAGTATAGTGGGGAATGGGGAAAGTTTTGTTGGTAGCGATGAGTACAATGGAAAGCGTGGAAAATTTTATTGATAGCTATAAATACAACGGAAAATGTGGAAAATTTGATTGATAGCGACTAGTATAATGGAAAATGTGGAAAATTTTATTGACCATTAGACTTATTCCTACTAGAAATATAAGAAATTGTATTGGTAGCGATAAATACAGTACAAATTATAGACAGTTTTATTGATAGCTGTAAATATAAAGGAAAATGTGGAAAATTTGATTGATAGCGGTATGTACAATGGGAAACGTGGAAAATTTGACTAATCATCAGACTTATCGCTATCAGAAGTGTGAAAATTTATATTGATAGGGATGAGTGGAATGGAAAACATGGAAAATTTTATTGACAGCGATAGATATGAAGGAAAGTTTTATTCATATTTGATAGAGTACAGTGGAAAATGTGGAAAATTTGATTGATGGTCATATTGATCCATATCCGAAATATTAAAAATTTTATTGATAGTGATAAGTACAGTGGAAAAGTTGATTGGTTGCTATAAATACGATGAAAAATGTGGAAAACTTAATTGTTAGCTACGAGTACAATGGAAAACGTGGTAAATTTTATTGGCGATTGTACTGATCGCTACCAGAAATATGAAAAATTGTATTGATAGCGATAAGTAAAATGACAAATGTAGAAAATCTTATTAATAGCTGTAAATACATCGGAAAATGTGGAAAATCTTATTGATAGCGATAAATACAAGGGAAAAATTGGAAAATTTAATTGATAACGATAAGTACAATGAAAAACTATAAAAACAATGGAAAATTATATTGATAGCAACGTATATAACGAAAAATGTTAAAAATTCCATCGATGATTACGTTTATCTCTATCAAAGGAATTTTTCACACTTTTTACAGCGATAAAAATAATCATTGCACTTTTGAACAAATTAGGACACTTTTTGTACAAATTTTCATCGTCGCTCTCAGCGACTCTTTATTTTTGTCCGCGATAAATACAAATATGGAAAATTCCATTGATAATTGCTCTCATCGCTATCAAAAAGAAAACCGCTAGAAACGACCCTCAAAATACGTCAAAAATTTTCTGATTTCAATCTCCAATGCTTCCCATAAACAGCAATTAATATACAACATCAATTTAACAACAAATTGTAAAAATACTTTTTAAAAATAACTGTCACACAATTGGAATGTTACATAAACAAACAGCAATTTTATTTTATTCTCCGTTTGCAATTTTAAGTGATTTCAATCGACAACAATTAATAAACAACGCCAATTTAATAATAATGACTTGTACAAACACTTTTCAAAAGTGACTTTCACGCAAATTAAATTTCGAATAAATAAACAGTAATTTTATTTTATTCTCTGCTTGCAATAAACATTTTCGATTGTGATTTCGATAAACAAGAATTATTATATAATATAAATTTTACGCGTGATAACTTGTAAGAATACTTTTCCGAAAATTCCGCACTAAAAATCAGTACCCCGTCCGAATGGTCGAAGCGTATTTCGCGAAATAAATTTTCACGCATTTTTCCGCACTTTTCCGGCGGTTCGGGCTAACTGATGGAAGTGATATATCGTCGCAGTGAACATTCGCCAGCGGACAATACACGTCAGTATATAAACGTTCTACACGCATCATATTGAGATATCGTTTCCCGTTCAAAAGCGAAAATTGATTTAATTCTGTACAAATAACGGATCATTATCTATCTTTCCACGCTTCGCTTTACAGAAAAACTGATGGAAACACATGTAAACAGATAAGAAATTTTTAATACATATTTGCATTTCATTGACGACGATAATATAATAATAATTCTGAAATATGTCGTTATATAAAATTATTTATTGTCATAGTTATTTATTAATATGTAAGAAATTTGTAATACATATTTGCATTTCATTGACGACAATAATATAATAATAATTTTGAAATATGTCGTTGCAAAAAATTATTTATTGTAATAGTTGTTTATTATTGCATAAGAAATTTGTTACATTACTGTCTGGCAATTTTAGTGTTAAATTGTTACTTATAAATTTCATAGATATATGTTCTTATTTATGAAAATGGTCAAACTCAAAATGAAAAAGAAATTAATTTGTCAGTTATTTTACATTGTATTATTTTAAACTAAATTTTTAAAAAAATATATAAGTTACACCAGTTTCTTGATGTTGCTAACCCAAAAATCTCCAATAAAAAAATACACTCTTCAATTAAGCCTATAAAACAAATCCTTTAGTGTTTACAAGGATATTTATTATGAACTAGATTAAATAAGAAGAAATATACAGCATAGACCACTTTCATAATTATCTCCAATAAAAATAATACACTCTCCAATTAACCCTACGAAACAAATGTCCTAATTTTCACACCAAAATTTATTTTAAACTAAATTCAATCAAAATAAATATACAATATAGGCCAGTTTCATAATTTATAGACACAGTTGACGTTTCTACCTCAAAAATCTCCAATAAAAGAAATACACCCCCACTTAACCCTTGACACGTAATCTATCTTACCAGACGTCAAACTGACACATTCCTGATTTCTTCTTTCCACAATTACTCTTAAATTAATGAATTATTATAAAAATTCCAAAATTTCCAAAAGTCAGTTCAACTATTCAGTTTCCAATATTAAATAAAGTTCGAACAGTTTAATAATTACAAACACATCGAGTACACATCTCCAGTTTCAGTTTGCCCAGCATGAAATTATCGGATCACGTCCAGAGGCGATGAAAAATGCAGGAACGTGAAGAAACGTCGTACTCTAAGAGGAGAACATTTGCGGGTGTGTATTTGGAATGTATCCCTGCGGTATGGTAGACGATGTCTACTTGTTTGTTTTGCAGAGGAGCAATAGGGCTCGTTTGCATGGCTCGATCGATCCCCGGTCGCGAGGACTCACGATAATTGAATTGTGAATCCAATCAAGCGCAATGGCCTGTTGAGATTACAAAAGAGATCGTGATACGAGCTGTGACCGTGGACGTTTGAAAACTGCTACGGTGTCAACGCGTTCCTCGATGCTCCTCAAGTCCGCCTAATTGCGTGACGTGCTTAACCCCTCGGCCTGTGATTTATTTTCTCAGCTGTGAACGGCGCGACCACTTCGTCAGCGATTTATTGAAAAAGCAAAGGAACTCGGTGCATTCTCTCTGTGTACGTTTGCTGTATGATATAATAATTGGTAACAATAATATTTTAAGTAGGATTGAGGAACGTGAATGACAATGGATTCCTTTGAACTTGAATTGAATGTTGTGGTTTTGTTTTTAGACTTGTTTTTAATAGAATTGAATAAACATATGTATTACTCCATTCCTTCGAATTTGAATTGAATATTATTCTTTTATTTTTAGACTTATTTTAAATAGAATTGAAAAACAGAAATATCACATATTTCCTTTGAATTTAAATTTAATGTTATTGTTTTATTTTTAGACTTATTTTAAATCGGATTGAAAAAACATACATATAACTGGATTCCTTCGAATTTAAATTGAATCTTATTCTTTTATTTTTAGACTTTTCTAAAATAGAATTGAACAGATATCACTTGCTTCCTCCGAATTTAAATTGAATCTACAGGACATATTTAAATAGTAAACAGTATTCAGTATATAATATAAACTTCAAGACTGGTTTATTTCGTCAGTGATAATTTATTGAAAAAGCAATGAAACTTGATGCATATTCTGTGTCTACGTTTGTCGTACAATAATTTACAGAAGAATAATATTCAATTTGAATCAGATAATCAAGTAATACTCATGTTTGTTCAATTCTACTTAAAGTAAGTCTACACATATTTAAACACTAAATATTATTCAGTATATATTATAATATAAGCTTTAATACTTTTTAATAGTTTATTTGAAAATAAAGAAATATTTTTAAATGAACTCTTTATTCTATTTTTATTTGAAATTTTTTTAGAAAAAATATTTAAAAAAATAATAAATATAAAAAACAGAAAGCTTGACTTAGTACCATAATTAAATCAATCTTCTTGCAATCTATAACAATTACTGTAATCAACATGAGATGCAGAATATATTTATAAAAATTATAATTACACATTATAATTAAGCCTTAATAATTATAGAAAATCCTGCAACATAATTCCATCGTATGATAAGTGAAAATATTCTAATGTAAATAATCGAATGTCACTGTATAAAAATTTCATAATCTGATTTTATCGATTCCACGTTAAAATGTACTGAGGTATATACATCATCAACTATTGACATACAAAAATCGGTACGTTCTGCAGGATTAGAGCCAGATTGTCTCCCTACTGCAGAGGGGACTCGCCCCTCGGCAAGCCGGAACTTCAACCGTCGAGCATTGTAATATGATACGCTATTCACTAGGGTAGACAATCGGTGAGGCAATATTAATGCAATTATAGAACTTTGTTATGGGGGATTTTTTTCCAATAAAATTTTTACCAATGCATTGGTGAGATTCTTCTGATTAAAACGAGCCCAGACACGATATACATCAAGTCACAGTTTATTAGAAAAAAATAGGTTATATAATTTTTGAAAAAATATGAATGTGCTCCGAAGTATACCGTGTTTGGGCTCGTTTTAATCAGAAAAACCTTACAATCTAAATGGTCAGGGTTTCAATTAGTAAAAGTGTTGAATAAAGTAAATAAATGAAAAAGTTCAACTTTGGACTGTCACTATGATTGTGATTTATTAATACTAAAACTACCAGTTAAATTGACTTAGTGACAATCCTCTACAGAAACTCCAGGAGTGCATCTATTGATGCTTCAATTAATTTACAATTCAGCTTACGTGCTGCTGATCCAATTTCTTTAAAAATTCCTCAGAAAAACGCCTGTCACCTTTTTAGTGTTAAATAACTGAATATGCTACAAAATATACCGTATTTGGTCTCGTTTTAACCAGAAAATTCTTACAATCCAAATGGCCAGGGTTTCAACTATTAAAAGTTGACAAATAGAAAGTTTATTATTAAATATTGTAGACAAATTTTGGTTCAATTTTTTAACCTAAAAATAAAATTGTTCTGACATCAATGGTAAACCTAATAGAATTTCTGTGTTAAATCTGAAATTATCTCTCTTAAGAAGCTTAAACTTGAATTCTTAAATCCCAGTGTTCCTGATCGCAGAACACAGAGTGGAGTTAAAAATTGTCAGCCTAATGGAATCACATGGACAGTCGGTTTAATGCTTCAATATGTAGGTGTATGCCTGACTCAAAAATGTTGGCTCTGAGAAAATATTCCAACTTTAAATCGAAAGATTTATGACTTCTCTGTATGATTTGCTAAAAGCGTTGAAAAGCGTTTTTAAATTCTTCAATTATTTGATACGTGTCCATTACACCTGAAGAGATCTCATTTGTATTCCTCGAGACTATTCCTAGTGGATGCTCCAGTTCCTGATGTGACGTTTGGCAAAACTTGATCTGCCTGCATCTCAATCTGTGCTACTTGAAGTCGCCTGATTGAAGTTGTTAAATAACGTGGTTCATGTTCATGAATTTTTTTTATTTACATTACTTCGTTGTATCCTTAAAAATGGCCCAGAACTTTATTAGAAAATAGAGAGTTGGAAATTTTATTTATAAAATTGAATTGTTTTTGACATATGAATTAAAATAATAATTTTCATCATATGTGAACTGTTCATTTGTAATTATGAAAGTGGTCTAAGTCGTATATATTTTTTGTTTCAATTTAGAAAATAATGTGATGTGAAGTAATAAATTCATTCTTTTTTAATTTTCACTTAGACCACTTTTATTATTATGGACACATACGTTTAGTGTCCAGAAAATTTTCTTTTGGCAGCACAAAATTATATAGTATTATGTAATATATTTTTTTTGGCTGTGGACATAACCTCAAAATTCGTCTACCCACATAACTAAAATTGAAGGTCTGCAATATCTTGTTAATTAGTCCCTGCTATACAAAACGACTTTATCACTTGTATTCTCTAAATTATCAAGTTCTATATAGAAAACAATCGTTTGCTCACACTGTGGGCCTCTAGACATAACCTCAAAATTAGTCTACACGCATAAGAAAAATTAAATGTTAGCAATATCTTGTTAAATATTCTCTTCCATGCAAAATGACTTTATCACTCACATTTTTCGAGTTATCAAGATCTGTCTAGAAAATAACCGTTTTCTCACGTTGTGGGCTTGTAGACATAACCTCAAAATTCACCTACTGACATAACCAAAATTGAATGTCATCAATGCTAAGTAATTCCTGCTGCACAAAATTGTCTTCTTTATTTCTCAATTTACATATCACTCAAATCAAAACACAAAGCACCTATTGTCCCTAAAAAACCTCCAAAACATCATAACCTAAAATAAACACAACCACCACACATTTATCTCTATATCCCACAACCTTTTCATTTGTATATACCACTGGTCGGCGCGAGCCTGGAAGAAACGCGGCTCGAAGGGGAAAGAAGAGGAAGTGACAAGGGGCAGAACAATTCCGAGATTCGCGCAACTAAAATTTCATGACTGGGGCAATTTCTGCTGATCGAGGGGGTGCCTCTGCCGCGTCCTTGTCTATTCCTGATTTTAAAGGAGGCCAGAAGATTTCGTGAGGCCATCGAGAATCAACGGTCGGGAAAATGAGTGCCATCTCTTCCAGAACATGCACCCGGAAGATCCCGGAACGGAGGGTGGAGGGGTGGGAGGGGATTCTCGAAGGGTGGGGAGCGTCTCCGAGGCGAGTGACGAAATTTCGAGACTTACGGACTTTGCGGAAGTTACGCGAGACTGCGGGAACGTCTTCCGTGAAAACGTTGTCGCTGAGCTAATCGCTTGTAATTGCTACCGCGAATGACTTACAGCGTCGTTTATTGTTTTGTCGCGATGGGGACATTCGAGGCTGCTTTCCAGAGAAGGCGTCGGGAGACATCTTTTGAAATTTTAACTTGTAATCGAGTTTTCGGTTGAATAATTTTTAGGGGATTGGATTTTGGATATTTGTTGTAGGTAATTTTGAGATTTTCGGAAATATGTAGATTTAGTTGGTGGGTGTTAATTGTTGTTTTAAGTTGTAATTGGTTTCTCGGGTTAATTATTTTCCCCCAATTGAATTTTGGACATTTCTTATAGTTAGAGGTATAATTTATTTTTTAATATGTAGGTTTAGTTGGTGGGTGTTAATTAGAATTTTAATTGTTTTCTCCGTTGAATAACTTTCACCTAACTGAATTTTGGACATTTCTTATAATTAATGGTATAATCTTTTATAAAATATATAGATTTTGTTGGGAGGTACTAATTATAATTTTAACTTTTTATTATTTCCTCAGTTTAATCATTTGTCTTCAACAATTTCTCACAGTTAATTTTACAATATTTTATAAAATGCATCGGTTTAGTTGGTAGTTGTTTTAAAGGAAGTTTATTTTAACTCTTAACATTATTTCTACCAAAATATTATATTATTATATTGTATAATATATTGTATTACATAAAATAATATAATATATTAGTTATACTATTATATTATATAAATACTATTGATACTTACACCTAGCACTTTAAATTCACCCTTTTGCAAATCAAGTACTCTACATATTTTATTTAAAAAAACACCAAATGCCAATTATTCAGTAACAAATAAAAAATTTCATTACAAACAGGTATATTACATATTTATTTGAAACTACTTGCCAATTCGTTGAAGTTAATACCTATTTCGTACCTCTTAATTTATCTTGACTTTTAATTAAATATTTTATTCATCACATACGTTTACTTGATAGTTGACGTAAACACAACAAAACAAACTTTCCAGAAGCGCTAAATTTTCTCTGTCAATTAACTTTTTCCACCTCATATTGGAAAGCTAATATTTATCGTACAACCTATTTCTGATAATTCCCACTCCGGCGGATTATTTGAAATATATTTGAGGTTAATACTCGAGAAAATAACAAAAGTTTAAACTCTCGACTTTCGACTTTTACTGCCAGGCGTTTTCGTTCACAAATTGTTTTATACTCGGTCAGCACGTATTTTTAGTGACGAATTCAAACTCCGTTTTCCTTTGGCGAACACAAAGGTTATAAAAATAGATTGAAGATATAAAAGTAGAATGAAAATAGAATCGTTCACTTTCTATTAGAAAATAGAATCCCACTAGAGCAGCAAAAATATTGAGAGAGACAAAAGAAATTCTCAATAATGATTTTTCGAACAAAAACAAGAACTGTCATATCTCAGAATTATAAATTGTTCGTCAGCTTATGAAATTCATAATTATTTTTTCATTATCATCATACAAATTCTGACTAAATTTTTCATAGTGATTTTTCGATCGTCCTGTTTTCCAGCAGGCATTCTCGATATCCCTAACAGTGAACAACCGGTTTTATTGATCTGAGTACTCATTCGATCTGTAATAAAATTCTCTACAGCTCCGACTGAAATTAGAGCGATCTATAAAAAATTTCTATTACCCTCTACCACTTTAGCCAAAAGTAATTGACAAAAATAGGAAATTCGTTCTTAGAGAACTCGCCGTTTTCTCTCGCAGAAGTTTCCTTAATAATCCCAGTTGTAGTTCTAGAAATAGTTTTCTCAATTGTAAAGTGCCCATTTATGCTTTATTTCAAATGAAAGTAAGAAACAAAACTATCTGGAGTGCTAAGGGTTGAACACCTAAGCTCTAAAATCGAAATGGACAGACGTGAATTTTTCTAGAGGCATCTGGAGTGTCAAGGGTTAAACACCTAACCTCCAAAACCAGAATGAACAGACAAGAATTTTTCTAGAGGCATATACAGTGTCAAGGGTTGAACATCTAACCTCCAAACCCGAAATAAAAAAAAAGGAATTTTTCTAGGGCCATCTGGAGTATAAAGAGTTGAACTCCTAACCTCCAAAAGTGAGATAAAAAGAAACATAAATTTTTCTGCAGGCATCTGGTGCACTGAGGGTTGAACAGCTAACTTAAAAAATCAGAATAAGCAAATATGAATTTTCCTAGAGACATCTGGAGTGCCAATGGTTAAACACCTAACCTAGAAAATCAGAATAAACAAACATAAATTTTTCTAGAGGCTTCTAGGTTGCCAAGGGCTACCTACAACGGTGTCCCGTTTAAGTATGACATCCTCAACATTTCCAATAGTTACAAAGAAACGGAAAGAATAATCCTAGTGTCAAACTCTCAGTATTCCTCCACGAAACCCCCAAAAATACGAAAGAATCCCAAAATTAAACTGAAACGTCACAACGAGCACCAAAACACAAACTCATATCCTTCCAATAATCCCTTTACCGTAGACTCCCTCTACTCGAAACAGGCGATGGACATCGGGCCAGATTCGTACGTTCTTTTACACGGCCATGAACAGGAATATGAAATTTTTCCACGGTCCGCATGTTGCGCCGCAGCAATCCGCGGAAAACAAACAATCGAAACCTTCGCGGTTAGCAAACAAAGATACTCGTCGGTTGCGCCCTCGAGCCGGACGGTGCCATAATCCCGTCCCAAACGTCCATTACGGTTTTACAGCGTTTCATTTCGCAGCGGGAGGAGTGCAGCTGTAAGTGATGGAACAGCTGACCGTAAAAACGTCGATGTTACAGCGTTCTAACGGTGACGATAACTGGTCATCCCCGAGTCGACGATAAAGCCGCGGGTCAACCGTATAAAATTTACACCGGCAAAGTGATTTAAATGCCGGATCGCAACGAATGTACAGCGGGGCTCGCTTAACCTCTGCGGAAATCTGCTCGGAAAAATTTTGCAGCATCTGTCTTGAGCTCAGTCTAACGTGATCGTAGTGGACGGGGACAGGAAATGAAGGAAATTTTCAGTGTGATGATTTTAATGGTACCTTCTCAATAATGGTACCAATGGAATGTCGAGATTCTCCTGATTAAAACGAGTCCAAACACGACATACATCGGACTAGTTTTTCAATTTCATGGAAACGAGCTTTAATTTTGAAAATTATATTAAATTTGTGAAACTTGTCCGATTGCCATCGTGTTTGGACTCGTTTTAATCAGCACAACCTTAAAAATCCACTGACACTACATTTATGAAGGTAAGGGTGAAATTAAATTTTTAGCAATTGAAAAAACTATGATTACAATTTTGTTCACTGCACGTTCAACTTTATATTCTCAGTTAAAGTACCGATGGAATGTCGAGATTCTTCTGATTAAAATGAGTCCGAACACGACAAAAGTTCGATTCGGACTAGTTTTTCGATTCCATAGAAACGAGCCTTAATTTCGAAAATTATATTAAATTTGTGAAACTTGTCCGATTGTCATCGTGTTTGGACTCGTTTTAATCGAGGCGATCTCAGGAATTCAGTGGCACTGTGTTTGAGAAGGTAACGTTAAAATTAATATTTAATTGATTTTGACACTTCAGGTAGTTTTAGTGTTAAGCTTATGTTATTATTCGACACAGGACTTTCATAAATTCCATCGATTGAACACACAGGTTCCAGCAGAAACTCCTTGCAACACGTACATTGTTGACAAGCATACTGTTCCAGTTTTTGACACATCAGTACATTCGTTTTTCCGCAGACCTATGAATATAGATACTTTTACTCGTTTTTATTTACATTTCCCTGCGTTCTTTCAGATCACAGATGACAATAACGAAGGAAACAATGTGAAATAATTTAATGGTTCGATCTCTTCTCGATACATCGTTTCCATTGTGGATTCATCTAGTCACAGGTAAAACAAAAAGTTCAATAAATAACTACTGCATTTCTGCCTCATACCCTCAGCAACTAAAAGTTTTTTGCTGTGAAACAATCGACAGAATTTATTGTTGTGTAATTTAACATTTTCTGGGAAGTCAGTATATATGCAAATAAAAACTAATTCCTTCTAATTAATATTAGTACGAAACTAAAACCTGCCAAATTACCAATAAATAAACGATAAAAATTAAACAAAAACATTTTTCCACATCAAACTAATATACAAACTATCCAATATACAAACATATAATTACCAAAATAATTACCGAAAGCAATTTATTTTTCCAAAAAATCCCTAACTACACAACCTAAAATTTTAACCTCCAAGTTCTCAATCCCAAACAACAAAAAATAAAAATTAGAACTGAATTGTTAGTTAGTTACGAAAATTTCAAGAACTCAATGTCACTCAGTAGTTTTATTATTAACTAGGAAACATTTCATTGTCGCTAGAATTGTGAAACTTATTTCCCATTGATATGCGACAATCCTCGAAGACACTATTAAATCAATGCTCGCTTAAATTCCACAGTCTCGGGACCCTGCATTGAAATTTAAGGGAGCCTAATACAATGGAGCAAGCTGTTTGCTTTCAACAATTTACTCGAGCAACGAAGAAAATTTCAATTACAGTAATTTTAATATTACATTCTCAAACACAGTGACAGTGAATTCCTGAGATCGTCCTGATTAAAACGAGTCCAAACACGATGGCAATCGGACAAGTTTCACAAATTTAATGTAATTTTCGATATTAAGGCTCGTTTCCATGAAATCGAAAAACTAGTCCGATCTATGTCATGTTTGGACTCATTTTAATCAGGAGAACTTCGACATTCCATCGGTACTCTGACTGAGAAGGTAAGGTTGAACATGCAGTGAACACAATCCCAAACAATAAAAAATAAAAATTAAATAAAAACACTCTTCTACATCAAACTATTGTACAAACTATCCAAAACACAAAATACTAATACAGAATTTCAAAAATTATTACCAAAAGCAGTCTATTATCCCCAAAAAAATTTTAACTACATAACCTAAAATTCTAACCTCCAAATCCTCAACCCCAAATTCTCCTCCACCAAGAACCCTGCCCCAAAACTATTACCATTCAACTTTTCGACATTTGTCGTTGCTTTTTCATTAAAAGCCTCGAACAAACGAAAAACAGCGAGCGCGTGGCAGCAGTATTTCGTCGAACAACGAATTCCATTACCATCATGGGCGCGAATTCAACGAGGAAAATACGTTTTCCTTTCGCACCCTTTCACACCGCCGGTGCTGCCGTTGAGTACAATTTATTCGCGCCGTACTTTCGACAGGATATACAAAATCGAAAATTCATTTTTATTTAATCGCTTTGTAGACCGCCGCCGCCGCCGCCGCCGCCGCCGCTCCAGTCGAACGCTTATCACTTGACGTTTTCACCGGAAAACGAGTTTCGAGCGTGTTTTCGCCCCGTATATATCGGGCAGGCAATCGGTTTCGGGGCGGCAGCGCGATTTAATGTATGCCCGTTGGAAATCGCGGAATAATCATCCGGCCTCGAGCCGACGCTGCGAAGAAAAACTGATTAACGAAGAACGGGTTCTTCGATTGAATTACGCGGCCGCCGTGCGGAATTTATCGGCGATATTAATTAAAATTTCAATTTGAACGCTCCGCACCGAATTATATAATGCGGGTATTTTTGGCTGCTCGGAATGATTTCGTTAAAATCTGTGTAAGACGATTAACGTTCTCGTGAAGGGGTGGTTTTATTAGTTCGACGTTTACATCGGTGGAACAGTGGTAATACATGGTGAATGTCATTTCGAGATGGAATTTTTATGGTTTTAGGAGTTGGTTGAATAAATGAGTTTATTAGTTGGGGAAATTGGTACGTAGTTTTCTTTTTTGTTGTTTAAGTAGTTTTGTAATTATTATGTTTGAAAAGTAAGAGGATTGTTTGAAGTGAGATAATAACTTTAAATCTTCATAATATAATTTAGCTCATACAATATTAAATATTTTCATGGACCTTAAAGAACCAATTTAAAAAATGTTATACCATTGTTAATTTTTGTTTGGGTTACTGTAAAAATCATTTAAAGTTGCTGACAGATTACAAAACCATTCGGAGAGATAAAAAACACGAAAGCTGTCTCGTTCTATTTTGTTTTCACAGTTGCCTTTAAAGAAATAAATAAATTACCATGTTCCAAAGTTCATTTTTATTATTGCTTATTACTTATTTCTAAAGGAATATGTATAAAGAATAGATGGTGTTGATTTTTGCAGTACCTCCTCACGCAATACGTCTTTTATATATCATAATAATGAAAAGTCCTCAAAGTCTTTATTACGTAAGACGAGCTTCAAAACCGATCAGGTCAAGAACTTTTGAAACCCACTGTCCATCACGCGTTAAAATTCACACATGTGTTCAAAAACAGAGACAGAGCCTGTCAGACAGCCCGGTAGCTTAAAGTCCTCAAAGTCCTCATTTCATGAAAAAAGCTCCAAAAACGATCTGACCAAGACCTAACACCACAGTATATCGCATATTAAAATTCACGAATATCTTCACAAACAGAGACAAAGCCTGATTGCTCAAAGTCCTCAAAGTCTTTATTCTCCAAACAAAGCTCCAAGTCCAATTTGACTAACATCTTTAGAACACCACTGTACATCACATATTAAAATTCACGAATATCTTCACAGAGACAAAGCCTCTACTCAAAGTCCTCAAAGTCTTTATTCTCTAAGAGAATTTCCAAAGCCGAACTGTCCCGAAACTTTTGATCACTACTGTACATCACGCATTAAAATCCACACCTGCATTCACAAAGACAAAGTCTGTACTCAAAGTCCTCAAATTCCTCATTTCCTAAGAAAAGCTCCAAAAACGATCAGACCTTTTTACTCAGTTTAGTGAATTGTCCACGTCCTATAATCTATGCGCAGTACTTTCAGAATATTTCACAATATTTTCTTCACAATATTTTGAAGAAGAATCTGCATCCTCTAGAATCATATTGCTCCAGCCCGCAGTCCTATATTGCAAAATTTCTTACAACTCGTTTAATCAGAAATTCTGCGGAAGTTGCAGCGTGTCGAGCATTAAATTAATTTCATCTATAGAGAACGATACAGAAAGAAACTGTTGCGGGTTAAAATGCTTTTAAAGTGATTGCGCTGGCAAATAAACAGGAGAAAGGGCAAGGGCATACCGAAGAAGGAATACGCGAACTCTAAGTTGGGCAATTTATGAGTTAAAGCGAAAATGTCGGGGAATAAGAGGCAAAGCCCTGGAGAACGGAGATCGTCTAACGGATGCAAATACTTCAGTTCTATTTTTACGGCGACCGCCGCCGCTTTTCCTTTCCAATTCCGATGCTGCCTGGATTACACTTTTACCACAGTCGTAATATCCCGACACGCAACCTTTCGACCACTCACAGGCCGCCATCCTTACTTCAAACGAGATTAACCTCTTCGGGGATGAATTCTTATCGAGAACAGACGCAGATGATTCCAGTTTTCATTTGATTACAGATTATATTGGTTAAAATTGGTACAAATTGGACAATAATTAAATTTATTTATTAAGAAGTGAGTGTTCGTTAGGTGAACGTTAAAATAAAATTAAAATCAAATGTGCCTTGGTTGCAGGGAACTTGGCACTTTCGTCCGATTGGTCAGATTCTAAGACGTACGCCTAATTGGCTGAGTTGCTGACGCGTAGAGTGGGGAGAGCCGTTCTAGACTCGCGATTGGAGCTCTCGGAGCGACTGTCTCCGCCACTATGACGTCACAAGTGCCAGGATCCGTGCAACGGTTTGTGCCAGTGTCCTTCAAGAGGTAAAGTGATATTTCACAGAAATAAAATGTATTTCACCCATAAAAAATATTATCGATTGAAAAACAAACGTGTAAGCATATGTTTATTAAAAAAAACTAGTTAATTAGTTTATTAAAAATGTTTTAAGACGAACTGTGCCTTTAATGTATATAAGAAACTCGAATACAGTTTGCAGAAAGGAAATGATACAATTTAGTTTCCTCCCAATGTACTTTTGTTTAAATATTAATTTTATAATTCCGGTGGGATATTGATTATACCGTGGCAATAAAAATATATTGGAGGCGTAGATTTTCGCCTGTCGTAATTTATAAGCTTCACAGCTCCAAGAAATGAATAAAGAGGACGAGGCGGAGTTATATATCGGCGCTTTCACTGTTTTTAATTTCCGTTCCGACTGTGCGAATCGCAATAAATTGTTATTTATAACGTCGCTGTGTATTTGATACGTTCTCCTAAGATAATACTGCTTATACGCAACAATGCAGTAAGCAATACTTTATTGTAACACGTGCACCGATCGGACGAAATAAATTCGCGGAAGTGCCTCCTATCTATTCCGTACAGCGGGATCTCAATACTCTCCTACGAGAACCAAACGTAGCTTATATCTATCTGTGTAATTGAGCAAGCACTAAAAGTCACAAGTTATATCAATTTATAAACAAAGATATTGTATGGAAGGTCAGAAAGACAATAAAAAAACACAGAGGAGGCGCTTAGAGTAATTCTGTAATGCCTTACAACTGTCATCGATGTAGCAAGACAACAACAAAAATAACAACAGCAACAACCATAATCAAACAAAAAACACAAAAAACACAATCACAATAACAAAGAAAACCACCACAACAACCACAACCAAAACCACAACCACAATAACAACAATAACTACAATAACTACAATAACTCCAATTACCACAATAACAACAATAACTACAATAACTCCAATTACCACAACAGCCATAACTACAACAATATCAACAACAGCAACAACAGCAACAACAACCACATTCACAACCGCAGACACCACAACTACAATCACCACAACCGTAACCACAACAACAACGATAACGATAACCGCAACCGCAACCACAACCACAACTACAACCACTACCACAACCACGACCACAACCACAACCACAACAACAACAACAAGAACAGCAATAACCGCCACAATAACAACAACCACAACTACAAAAAGAATCACAACAATTAGAACAACCACAACCACAGCCACAACGACAACCACAGCAACAACAACAACAATAACAACGACCGCAACAAAATCAACAATGACAACAACCACAACCGCAACAACAATAGCAACAACAGTACCCACAACAACCACAATAATAATAATAGTCTCGTTAGGGCATATGTAATCGATTAACACCAACAGATTCTCCAAGAAACCCCCAAAAAGCCAAGAAACAGCGAAACAACTCGAAAACACCACTGACAATAGTACCAAAACGTAACAAAGCAGCAGGCGACAAAACAGCCGACACAGATTCCCGATATTAGTCCAGTCGGCGCAAATCTGCCGCGCAACAAGCTCCTTCGCAATCCAATTCCTCCGCGGCCAAGGGAGCCCTGCGCCGGCCACCGGGGTTTCGCCGATATCGGGCCAGAGATTTGAAAAATACTCCGGATTTTCGCCGGATCCTTCGTGCGAATCAGAGGAGTCTTCGCCGTGAAATGCCAGAGGGAAAATTCGGCCTAACGGAGGCTGGCTGGCTACGGTGTTCGATCCGCCGGTTGAGCTGGATGAAGGCACGGCCGCCAGAGGAGCTTTTTGAATAATAAAAAGAACGCGTTGCGGAGCATACACACGGCGCCAAAGTGCCGAAGAGTGTCCTGCCGTGTTCCGACTAATCGATGCGTTAATCTCCTGGTCTTTTATCCCGTTGCCCCCTACCCGGCCGGCCTGAGCGCCAGCAGCCCCTCCCCCATGCGACACGATTGCAGCTCTTTTTCGATCGGAGCCCCGTTCCGGCCCGATGGAATATTTCCTTCCCGTTGAAAGTGGGGAACGACGCTCGAGATATATCGGGAATTCTTCGCTGACACGCTCGCCTCTTCTTTCCACGCCGCTCAGCCGTTGCGCCTGCCGATCGTCGCGGCGTTAGGTTAGGCCGATCCTTTCGATGGAACTCGATTACTTGGACAGGATGAGTGGTGGAGGAATGATTGAGATAGGAGATGGGGGTGAGAGTCATTTTGTATGCTTAGCGACATTTTGGTGACCGATTTTTGTTTTGCGAGGTGGAGAATTTTGCGGTTATGTCCATGGTGTCGAAAAATGGCCGATTTTTTTTATTGAACTCGATTATTTAGGCAGGATAAGTGGTGGAGAAATGATTGGGGTAGGAAAGACTGAGGGGTGAGAGTCATTTTGTATGCTTAGCGACATTTTGGTGACTTTGATTTTTGGTGTATGATTTGGTGAATCTTGAGGTCTATGGTGTGGTCAATGGTCGATTTTTTTTAGAAACTACTTTTTGAAGAGGATGAGTGGTGGAAGGATGATTGAGATAGGGGTTGGGGGAGGAAATCATTTTGTATGCTTAGCATATTGGTGATCTTCGATTTTTGTTATGTGAGTTGGTGAATTTCGAAGTTATGTATATAGTGTAGTCAAATGACTGATTTCTTATGGAACACGATTATTTGGGAAGAATGAGTGGCAGAGAGAAATGACTGGGATATGGGCTGCAGGGGGTGGAGATGAACATCTGGAGGTTATGTTTTGTTCATGTCTCATAACATTCCCAGATGTTATAAGGTTTTTTCAATAATATGAATGAAGAAACAGGATTTATTACAGTGGATTTATTTATTTGCAGGAGATTATGATTTTTGGAATGAATTTTTGTTACGTGTGTTGGCAAATTTTGAGGTTATGTCTATGGTGTAGTCAAATGACTGATTTATTTAATGGGAGTATTACTTGGGAAGCATGAGTGGTAGAAAGGAATTTGAATAGAAAGTTGTTAAGGGTGCAGATGAACATGTGGAGGTTATGTTTTGTTTACATCATGGGGTTGTTACGAGGTTTTTTCAGTGAGAATGGATATTTTGTGTTTCGATTTGAATGTTGCATGAATTGAGAAATTGAGTTTGTTTGCAGAAAACTTTCATTTTTGAAATGAAAATCATTTTATATAGCGAGGTCTGCTTAATGGTTGATTGGTGACCTTTAACTTTATGTGTGTTGGCGAATTTTGAGGTTATGTCCATAGTGGAGAATGTTGTGAGGTATAGAAGTAAATATGTAATGGCTGGATTTTTGTTAGGTTCTGAGGACGTTATGAGGTTTTTTCAGTGATAATAGATATTTTGTGTTTCGATTCCAACAGAGAATAAACTTGTAACTTTAAGTTTCAATGGAATAGATAACATTCTTCTTAATTATTCAAGGATTGTTCTATGTGAGAAAGGTCTCTTTATAGCTTCTGAATAAGTTGTACAATTATTTCATAAACTAAAACGTTAGTTTTCTCAATTTTTGTTTCCTGGACTTAACCTAGTTGGTTTCTGAATGACTCATATCAAGATTATTGCAATGAGAATATTATTTGCCTGTATCCGCAAGTGTTCCATAATGAAGTACTCTAAACGGGAGCGAATTGGAATGATTATTGTTCGTTGTGGAGCTAAACGGTGCTCAACCGAAGCTGTGCACTTATAGAGATCGATATCCTGCTTGAAATTATCCACCTCTTTCGTCCTATTGTAATGTAATCAAGAAGTTTAGTGGATCCGACAATTTTCTAGGTAATTGGTACATCCTATCCCACTTAGCGCACTGTACGTTCGTAATAACTTTTGTTACTATTATTATTATTATTACTGTTGTTGTTGTTGTTGTTGTTGTTGTTTCTGTCATTGTCATTGTCGTCGTCATCGTTGTTGTTGTTGCCGTTACCGCTATCGTCGTTGTTGTTGTCCTTGTCGCTGTCGTCGTTGTTAATATTATTATTGTTGTTGTAGTTATTGTTGTCGTCGTTGTTGTTATTAATGTTGTTGCTGTCCTCGTCGTTGTCGTTCTTGTGATTGTCGTTGTTGTTGCCGCTGTCGTTGCTGTTATCGTTGTTGTTATTGTTGCTGTTGTTATCGTCGTCGTCGTCATTGCTATCGGTGTCGTTGCTGTTGTTTTTTATGTTGTTGTTATCGTCGTTGTAGTTGTCGTCGTCACCGTTCCTGTTATCGTGGCTGTTGTTGATGTCATTGTTATTCTTGTCGTCATCGTTGTTATTGTTATTGTTGTTGATGTTGTTGATGTTGTTTGTTGTTGCTAATGTTGTGTTCGTCGTCGTCGTCATCGTTGTAGTTACTCTTGTTGTCGTCGTCATTCAATAAGAAACAAATGTTGCTGCTGTTGTTGAAATGCCCCATTAAATGTCTTCTCTCCAGCAACCTCCCCTTCCACTAACTAAATCCTAACCTCTGCACCGTCAACACTTAAAATTTACATTTGTACCATATACAATCCTCAATCTTAATGTCAGTAGCCATCCCCAATTCATGAAAAACATACAAACACTACCAGTTTTACGAAGCAGCACTCCTAATTTCAGCTACGAGCTGCTCCTGGAAAGGAGACCTGTTTATCAGCAATCGTGCCGATAGGAAATACGAGATCATCGCGAGCACAGGCAGCAATCGAAGAATATTGCAGCGTCCTTCCGTGTCGCGACGAACACGGCCGCTCTACAGTTCGCATCGGGAGATCGAAGTTTCGAGCCGTGGAACGTGTCAGGCCGACACACCGCGATGTATGCTAACAAGTGAGCGGTAAGAGGTGTTCCGGAAGTTCTCCTCTGATTTCCTCCTGATTATGCGGCACGGGATCACGAGATCTGGCTCGGATCGTGCGGCGCTTTGATCAACTCGCGTCGTCGATGATAGAACCACGTGAAACAACTTTCAGTGGAGATGTCCGAATAATTCTGTGGTTCGAGGCAATGTGCTCCATGGTAAACAAATGAATTCGCCTTTTTCAGATTCAGGACTACTGAAATGAATTCGAAAGATTTTCACTTGAAATATTCAGTAGCTTGTAATTGGATGTAGGTTCTGTACAATTAATTTATCAAGGAATCGTATGTAAATTATCACGTTAAGACCTACGAAATTTTTTTTGAATTTTCGGATGAAATTTTGTATTTCGAGCAATGTGTCCATATCTTGGAGTGACGATCGCGCAGCCTCGTCGCTTAAAGTCCTCAAAGTCCTCAAAGTCTTTATTCTCCAAACAAAGCTTCAAATCCCATCTGACCAAAGTCTTTCATACACCACTGCACATCACATTTTAAAATTCAAGAACATCCTCACAAACAGAGACAAAGCCTGTAGCTAAAAGTCCTCAAAGTCTTTATTCCACGAGAGGATCTCCAAAAACGATCAGACCAGAAACTTTTGGACGCCGCTGTATACATAACGGACAGAGTTACGTCCAGTCTGGTACGTCACAGAGCAACAAGCTCGTTACTCTTACGGGATAACTGGGAACATAATTAAATGACGGGAAGTAAAATAAACCGAGGAGCGAAGTGCTATCCTGTTGGACGAGTGGCGGCGCGAGTGCCGTTGTTAAAGAACTCGAGGCAAGTCGTTAGAGAGCTCGTGCCCGAAAGGGATGAAGAAACATACTCGGAGGACTGCTGCAGTGGCTGGAACAAGGTACGAAAGAGGAAAGTTCGCCGGCCACCTGAAATTTTACATCCGCAGCGGGGAGCAAGATTGAATTGGCATCTCCTGGACCATCGCCAAACGGTACGTCGCGCTAGATCCTCGTGTCGCAGGTTTCTTGGCGTTTCTCGAATGTTACATTAAGAATTCGCACGACGAGATCTTGAGATGTGTTTACGGTGCGGTTGGTTTTCTTTGCGACTGTGCTATGTTAATGTTCAGTCTGACATATTCACAAATATAAAATATTTAATTATTATATTAATGTAACAAGTTAAATATTATATTAATATGAGAAGTCCACTGAAATATAAACCATATACCAAGCCACAAAAACCAAAGGAACTGCACAATTTCGAAGGTAATTGAAACTACAAAGTCTTCAAAACCACTTTTTTGAAACGAAGACTTTAAATTTAATATTCACAAATATAAAATAGTCTATACTAACCTCACAGCTCGAACAATTCCACTGCAATCTAAACCACACACCAAGCCACAAAAATCAAACAATCCTCACTATCCTGAACATAACCAAAACCACTTGATCAAAACGAAGACTATGAATTTAATATTCACAACTAGACGTATTTATAAATATAAAATATTCTACACCAATCTCGTAGCTCCAACAATTCCACTGCAATCCAATCACAATCCAAACCAAAAAGCCAAAGAAACCTCACCCACAAAAGCCAAATAATCCTCACAAACAGAAACCAAACAAACCTCGCTCTCAAAAAATAAAAGAACCTCACTCACAAAGAACAAGCAAACCTCGATAACGTAATCGAAACGAACCACACTCACAAAAAACAAACAAACCTCATTCACAAAAAACCTCACCCACAAAAGCCAAACAAACCTCACTCACAAAAAAACCTCATCCACAAAAGACAAACAAACCTCACTCACAAAAAACAAACAAACCTTACTCACAAACGCCAAGCAAACCTCACTCAAAAAATCCAAACAAACCTCCCTCCCAAAAGCCAAACAAGCCTAACTCACAAATCCCGAGGACAACCGAAACCACAGAGCCCCCGAAACCACTTGTTCCAAGTGAAATCCCCGATAGCGGAAGGAGATAAAGATTTCACCGTTTACCTAAATGCCGGATCCTTTCATCGGCGCCCGCGGGAACCGTAACGGCCCCATAAAGACGACAGTTTGTCAGCGATCAAGGCATCAAGTGATTCCGTGGCGGGGTCTGCCAGACGCCGGCCCTTCTTACAAGTCGTATAGCAGCCCCAGTGGGCTTTAGTGTTCGGTGAAAGGGCCGCTCGGGGGAGATCGGCACCGCTAAACACGCACTTGAACCACCTATCTCGCACCCTCCAGCCGAGATCAACGTTATTACCCAATGGTCATCCGGTTCGCCACTCACCGCATCCGGGACACACGAATACCGAAAGGGAAGTAATTGCCGCCGCTGTTCACCTCGGCATCGTTACCGCCGCGGCTCGATATTGCCCGAATATCGTGCACGGTACACGTACTCGCCGTTACGTGGGCCATGGGATTACAGTGCCACGTATTTTCTATGGGACACTTGGAAAGACGGTTCCAGTGGCAAATCGATTTCTGATCCCTTCCCATTTTTTTCCAGATTCGAAATTTTATTAGGTAAATTAGATGAGAGTTTATGTATCGAATCCCATCGATACCTATGTGGTAGGTGAATTGAGGTTATGTCCATGGTGTGGTAAATGACGAATTTTTTTATGGAACGTGATTACTTAGGAAGCGTGAGTTGTAGGGTGGAATGATTTGGATAGAAAGTTGCGCGGGGAGGAGATGAAGGTGTGGAGGTTACGTTTTGTTTATTTTATGGGGGTGTTATATGGTTTTTGTCAGTGACAGTGGATATTTTGTGTTTCAATTTGAATGTTGTATGAATTGAGAAATGGTAGGAAAACCATTTTGTATAGCAGGGATTATTTTATGGTAGATTGGTAACCTTAATTTTTGTTATGTGAGCAGGAGAGTTTTGAGGTTGATGTCCAGAGGCTCTAATATAATACTTGAAACGTAGTTTCCGTTTGTCCTAGATAGAAGTCAATTTATTTGTGTGTTTACTGTTTATGGCAAAATCACGTCGAATTTTCTCCATGGAAAAACAAAATAAACAGCTCCACTGAGATGAAACCAGCAGCTTTATTCACCGTAGGAAATGTTGCACGGCATTTCAACGGTACAACAGAGCGAGCTACTAAAGGTCAGTGTTACTTCATTTAATTACAACAAGCATTTCACTTACATTCCAAAGTAACCTTCCCCTTTCTATCCAAAGGAAATGAATAAAGGAAATGGAGTTCCATGGAAATTAAAGAATTTAATAAAACGCATAAGAACCTGATTCCCTCCAAAACCATAAAGATTAAATAAAAATCAGCGCCAAAAATAACCTTTTAACGCTGGAAATACCGAGTACTTGGACAGACCTTTCAAAATTTTATTATGAAAACTAGAAACGTGGATTTATTAAGATTAGAATTGGTTTAAATTTCAGGTTAGGTATTACTTACTTAGCTACATTAGTAATTTCTCAAAGATATATGTGTACCCTCAGTAATCGTTAAAGTAAATATCAAGGAATGGTCATTTTAACACATTTGGTAGTTTTAGTGTTAAAATGAGAAGACAATGTTAGGTTAACATTTCAAAAGATGACTTTTGACACCTTAAAAATCACTTCACCAGGTCAACAATTACAATACTATGTAACAAGGTCAGTGAGGAACAAGTTCAACATCAGGAACAAGTTCAATCAGCAACCAAGTTCAGTGAGGAACAAGTTCAATTAGGAACAAGTTCAGTAAAGAACAAGTTCAATTAGGAACAATTTCAGTGTGGAACAAGTTCAATTACGAACAAGTTCAATTACGAACAAGTTCAATTGGTAACAAGTTCAGTCAGGAACAAGTTCAACTAGGAACAAGTTCAGTGAGGAACAAGTTCAATCAGGAGGAAGTTTAGAAACGAATTCAGAAAACCTCCATCAGCGAGTCAGTCAGTCAGTCTGTCAGTCAGGCAGTTAGTCAGTCAGGAAGTCAGTCAGTCAGTAAATCATCAGAAATTCCCATTGCCAACGTTGGCTGTTCCTCCTAGTACTAAGACCCAGCATCCATCCAAAGTACTCGTGTCAGTCCAATTTACCATCCATCACCCAAATAATCAACTAAAATTCAAACATTCCATCAGAACACAATTCACGACAAAAACCCGTGCATTTTAATCAAAGGCTCAGCGTTCCCCGAGAATGAATAATTGGAAAGTTCCTATTACAATCTCACGCAGTCACGGTGTCATTTTTCGGCGCACAGAGGAGTAATAATTCGAATTCCTCCTCGTCTACGAAACAATTGATCCGAGATTGAGAAAACATCGGCGCGATATTACTCCGAAAATGAAATTCCGAACGGAAACATTGGAATTGCGCGACGGTAATCCCGATTATTCGGCCCTCGGAACGGCACGGTACACGGCGCGCGCCCGGGGAATTCAACTTATGCGGCATAATTCAATTTCTTTCGCGGGCCGGACCGTTTGATGTACCCGAAGAGGTACCAATAACGTTTAGCCGGATGAAATCCGCGACACTTCGCGCGAATCGATAACCCGCGCCGAGCAGTTTCGCGAGGTTCCCTCAATTATTTGTCCCGGCCCTCCCAGCTGTCTGTCCGTCCTGCCGCGAAAATCGTCGGTTTAAAGGCGTCTGCGAGACGAGATACATCGAGCAAGAAAAATACCATTAAAGAGAGATATTAAAATTCTTCTGCCCCTCACCTCCACAGAGTCGGCCGAGTCAATACGGCGAGAGAGAAACGTCTGCCGCAAAGGAATTTCCTTTTCGTTTCATCGACTGTTGCCACGTGAAATATCACTGGAGTAATTTTCGAGTTTGCCAGCGGTTTCCTTGTTTTTTTTGCCATTTCGGGTTGATTGACGGTTGTATGTTTTTGATTGTTGCTTGAGTGTAATTTAGAAGCGGTTGTGCCATTAGTTTGTGAATTTTGTAATGATTTATTTTATATTGACACTGTAAAAGTCATTTTTGAGGTTTCTAGGGATTTCTTTATTTTTTAGTTAATTTTTGATTGATTGTCAATTGTTTTTTTCTTTGTTGCGTGAGTGTAATTTAGAAGCAGTTTTGTTGTTCATTTGTGTATTTTAATGATTTATTTCATGATAACACTGAAAAAATTATTTTTGAGTTTCCCAGGGATTTCCTTATGTTTTAGTTAATTTAAGATTGATTATCAATTGTCCTTTTTCTTTGTTGTGGAGGTCATTAATTTATGTATTTTGTAATGATATATTTCATAATGGCACTGAAAAAGTCATTTTCCAATTTTTGTCAGGTTTCCTTATTTTTTTAGATTGATTGACGGTTGCATGCTTCTGATTGTTGCTTGAGTGTAATTTAGAAGCGATTGTGTTATGCGTTTGTGTATTTTGTAATGATTTGTTTCATAATAGCCCTGAAAATTTTTAGTAACATATATAAACAGTTTTAATCATTTTTAATCCCTTGTATAAATAGTTTTTAATAATTTATTGGTAATAAACTATTGACGCTGCCGCCTTGCTCCTCAAATATATCTAAAGTCTTCTGTTCTTTTATTTTTCTCAAGAAATGAGATAAGGGATTTTGTACACATATTTCTTCATTTGGGATTTTGATGGGATCATTTAAGGACATAATGTAGCAATTACTTAAACAATGGACAATCTTGCTATATTGTTAATTACGAACTGTTAATTAATAATAATTAACTGACACGTGGAATATAATAAATTAATGATAAACTCGTTATGAAATAGATTAATTGATACTACAACTATTTCTTCGTTACACTCGTGTAATATATCCGGTAATTAATCAGCGCACTTACCACTGTCATAATTAATACAATTATAATGGACATAATAACAATGAGAGGAAAAAATGTTGCAATTGATAATTAATATTAAATTAACTAGAAAATAAGGAAACCCCAGGAAAACTCGAAAATGACATTTTCAGTGCCATTATAAAATAAATCATTATAAAATACACATATTAATGACACAACTGCTTCTAAATTACACTCACGCAACAAAGAAAAAAAATTGGCAAACATTCTTAAATAGACTAAAAAATAAGGAAACCCCAGGAAAACTCGATAATGTCTTTCTCAGGGCCATTATGAAATAAATGTGTCCAAGGTTTCTTCTTCGAATCCTTCAAAAACAAGAAGGAGGAACAGAAGACTCCAGGTATATTTGAGGCTATGTATACACCTTTTTCCAAGAGACACTAAACGTATCACGTCTCTGATATATAAACCGCCAATCAAGTGGCTCGATATTTACAGACCCTTCGTCTAATAGAGACCCCTGCCATTCAATGATATTATTTTGCGATACTGTTGCCTGCATGCGATCGTGGACCTCGTAACATGGGTAGATCGCCCGGAACGATCGACATTCCTACGGAAATAGGATGAGGAAGAGATGTCTGATAAGAAAATGTATTTCGATCCTGACTCAGGATGATTTTTTCTCCCGTGGAATGCTGGCTGTTCGTTCTAACGTTATGGCAGAAAATTGAGTGGCGCTGACTGGGAGGCAGGGAGCTGATGACTTGTAGAAGTTTTTTTTAGTCTCCTTTTCGTTTAAACAATGTGGGTCTAGGAGTAAATGTTTAATGAACTGTGATGGGAATAAAGAGCAATAATGGTGATTGGGAAGATGTTGAATTTTATAAATAAAGTATTATAAATAAAGTATTATAAATAAGGTATTTGGTTATTAATTAAGGACTGTATTTAAGAAACTGAATAAATAACGATTATATTATTGATAATCACGAAGTTATTGAACCTCAGTACTATTTTATTATTTATAAGCTAATTTACTGAAACTGAATGAAAAATAATTATATAGTTGATAATTACGAAGATATGAAACCTGTTTGATTATTTATAAACTAATTTACTGAAACTAAATGAAAAATAATTATACAGTTGATAATTGGGAAACATTAAATCTCAATGCTATTTGATTATTTATAAACCAATTTACTGAAAGTAAATGAATAATAATCATATTATTGATAATTACTAAGAAATTAGAACTCAGTGCTATTTTATTATATATAAACTAAGTTACTGAAACTAAATGAATAATAATTATATTGTTGATGTTTAGGAAGATATTAAGGTTAAGTGCTATTTCATTATTTATAAACTAATTTACTGAAACTAAATAAATAATAATTATATTCTTGATAATTGGGAAATATTAAATCTCACTGCTATTTGATTATTTATAAACTAATTTACTTAAATCGATGAATAATAATTATATTATTGATAATTACTAAGATATTAAACCTCAGTGCTATTTGATTATTTATAAACTAATTTAGTTAAATTAATGAGTAATAATTATATCATTGAAAATTGGAAAATATTAAACCTCAGTACTATTAGATTATTTATAAACCAATTTACTTAAATTACTGAATAATAATTATATTATTGATACTTACGAAGATATTAAACCTCAGTGCTATTTGATATTTATAAATTTATAAATTTGATTATTTATAAACCAATTCACTTAAACTAAACGAGTACTAATTATACTGTTTATAATTAGAAATATATTAGCCTTCAGTGCAATTTGATTAATTATTAATCTCCCAAACACATTCCGAACAATTTGAATTCCGACAAAAAGCCACAGTCCACCGATAACCAAAGATTCATTCGAAATTCCCTGTTATGCATCAGATTCTTCCACTTCTCGATTCATGGGGCTTTAGATTCCAGCAACCCCGAGGTGCCCGTGAATGCCAGCTGCCAACCGATCCGCTGTATTAAATGCCATTCAAATTATTCTTCAATTAATTAGCTGAACGATTTTTCAATTGATTCTGCGGAGTCGCGTCTGCCGGCGTTACAGGCGGCTTCCAAGAGGTTCGTTATTCCCCGATTCGCTTTCGCCTTTACATGGGAATGGGTAATGAACTGGAGGGTTGGTAGTTGGTTGTCGGTTGTGTTATTAAGATGTTGCTCTGCGAGAAAGTCGGACAAACTACTTGTCGCACAGCGATGGGAGTGAACGGAGACTGATCGGTGTAACACGAATGTTCTTCGGTACTTGTGATGTATCTTTTTGGCGTTGAAATGATTTTAATTAGAATTAATTCGGTCTCATATAAATTTAGATCTAATTCGATTAATTTGATTTGACTTTGAATTAATTACTATAATTTTGAGTTAATTTGACTTGACTTTGAATTAATTACTATAATTTTTGCAGTAATATCGTTGGCAGGAGGTTACATATATATTTATTATTAATTAATAGAATCATTGAGTACTCTATCATTTTTGTTGAAGAAATTTGAAATATTTAAATTTTTTCTTTACTGATAATTAAAATGTTTGAAATCAGATCATGAAGCTTTAAGTTCCTAATTAAAAATTAGAACCATCAGAATTACTGCTTTCAGAGAAAATTAAAATATTTCAAGCATCAGAATTAAAATTGCTAAAATCATATCACAAAGCATAAACTTTCCAATTTCAAATCACCTCCGCTGCAAATCTCAAAACCACCCCAAGTATCTCCCCCATCAAAACTCAAAATTCTCCGAACTCCATCCGACACCATCAAATCCCCACTTCGAACGGAAAACTCGCAGAACGACAGCTCGCAGTGGCCGATAAACCAAAAGAATTCGTATCCACCGGGACTGGCAATCTGCTGCGGTTCGTATCTATTACCACGTCGATCATTCACCGCTCTCGTCGGCTGTTTAACACGTTCGCGACGGGACTTGAATTTAGTGTACCCGCCGTGGGCCGATGTTATTTTTCCTACTTTCTCCCATCTGCCAGGACTAATTCGAAAATTATCTATGTATTTACTTTCTCCTTGCACTTGAGACCTTAGAGAATAATTCTCTTACGTATATAAAGATGTAAATACATTTAATTATAATTTGATTAATTTGATTTGATTCAAATCTAGATGTAATTGAATTAATTTGATTTGACTTAACCTTAGATTCAATTTGATTAATTCGAATTAAGTTTAGATTCAATTTGATTAATTTGACTTCAATTTAGACTTAATTTGATTAATCTGATTTGATTTCGAATTAATTACTATAATTTTTCCAGTAATATCGTTGGCAGCAGGTTGTATATGTTTGGAGTGCGAGGAATGTTCCCTTTCGATTTACAGTATTTTTAATTAATTACAGTAATTAATTTCAGTAATCAGTTATTTAAATGCTGTGACGCGACAAAAGTTCATGTACCACCGGTGACTCATCCTGTCCCATGGGACAGTAGTTCATGTACCACCGGTGATTCATTCCGTCCCATGGGACAGAGAAGCATGTAACACCGGTGGTACATACCGCCCCATGGGACAATAAGTATGTACCACCGGTGTTACATGCTTCTCTGTCCCATGGGACGGAATGAATCACCGGTGGTACATGACGTCCCATGGGACAGACAAAAATGTACCACCGGTGGCACATCCCGCCCCATGGGACAGATAACAACGTATCTCCTGTCGCGAACGTGTTAAAGCTGTCGCCAGGCTACAGGGTGCTCCAGGAGTGAGCGTATAATATATAGTCGACGAATACTCCAGAGCACCGGCAGTAAAACCGCAAACACGCGGCTTGGAGCGACCAAACGCCAAACCAAAGCTAACAGTATGGCTGTAGGGGAAGCGGAGCTTATGTAGTTCGGATCGAGGGATCCACCGGGCAGAGAGGAAGACAGAGGAAGCAAGAAGATCGAGCCAGAGGGAGGGAGAGGACACGCGCGGCGGAGGAACGTGGCACGCTGCAATTGTGGGAGACACTTTCTAATTGGATCTGCCGAATCATTCGAGCAGCAGGATTTTCGACAAGCTTACTGATGAGGTGGTCTTGATTCGATGGACACTTTGCTTTTGGTTTCGTCTGTTTAGGTTTTGGATTTATTTTGGCTTTGTAGAGGTGGTCTTGATTCCTTGGACACTTTGCTTTCGGTTTTGGATTTATTTTGGATTTGTTAGGGTTGTTGGTTGTGTTAGGGGTTGCAGTGTTGGTTGATTTATTTGGATTGAATTTAATGAGTGTTTGAGGGATTTTGATGGAGATAGGTCTGGATGGAAATGGCATTTGCTATGTGGAGGATTTTATATATAATTAGATATTTCAATTTAAATAATTAATGATTTTAGGAATAATAAGTTTAGAAATAATTGGACAGTTCAATTCTGATCTGGTCTATCTAGTTTCTAGTTTTACTGTATTATTTTAGAAAGAGGTGCTAGGTGTTACAAAGTAATTATTTCTGATTGATTTAGTTGAATTGAATTCAATTAATATTTAAGGAATTTTTATGGAGTTACCTCTCGATGGAGATATCATTTGCAATATGGAAAACTTATAGAATCAATTAATTAAGTTAATACTCACAATTTGAGTTAATACTCAAAATTAATTAAGTTAATACTCACAATGTGAGGATCAGACACAAAAATCTCTTTTTAAATGAAACCCTATGCATGCCATAGCACTGTCCGTTGCAGGGAACCTGGCACTCTCGTCTGATTGGTCATATTTCAAGGCGCACGCCTGATTGGCTAAAACACTGCCGCCCATCAATCGGCTCCTGCGACGAAGAGTGGGGAGAGCCGTTTCGGACTCGCGATTGGAGCTCTCGGAGCAACTGTCAACCCCCCTATGACGTGACGAGTGCCAACTTCCCAGCAACGTACAGTACTAAATCTTTCGAATTACCTCATCAATGTTTCAAGAACATACTGACGTCGCTAATTGGAGATTAATTAACCACTGAATTACCAGCCGATATAACACATGAAAATTCAAATATAGTAGCAACAATCGCAAGTAAATTCCATTTATAATTAAAAATAAATATCAACCTTATAAAAAAGTTGATCCTCGAGATTTAACAACACTTCTATATACAGGGTGTCCTACAATTAACCATCATGTTGTGAAAATTGATACTCAAAAAATTCATTTTCAACAAAATATTTTCCTTATTTGTTTTATTTTACACGACATAATATTTTTTCTATTTTTTTGTCAGCTTGCATCAAGTTCACGTATATTTGGAACATTCAGGTGAACACTACGTCAACCGTCAATATCTCGGATAATCAATATCTAGAATATTCCACACGTCATGAACGTTCACACGCACAGACGTCGTTCGTCTGTCGCACACACGCACAACGTTCATTCTTACGGCCATTCCCTCAATATTATGCGGCGAATCAGAATATTTAGTAGCCACGGAATAACGATGCAGATCGGTACTGAGATTCGTGGCGGGCAGAAAACTTTGGTTGCTTCTTGCTGGTGTGTAGGCAGGCAAAGTAACAGGAACTGGTACGGATCGTTTGGGAAGTATCGGATGCAAGTACTAAGAAAACTTTGCGGAGCAGCGAATGGGAGAACTAAATACTTCTAATTACGGTAACTTGATTTTCGAGGAACGGAACTTTTCAGGTTTCATTCAATAACAGCTACTGCTCGCATAAGGGACCATGTCATTTTTGGCAGAAAATTACACCTCCATTACACCTTGTAGTATACGTGTAACACTTTTTTGAATCAGACATTTTTTAAGGTTATGTAGATGAGATTCAGACATTTTTTAAGGTTACATAGATACAAATTAGATATTTTTTTAAGGTTATGTGGATTCTATTCAGACATTTTACATAGTTTCGAATCAGACATATTTTTAAGTTTATGCAGATTCGATTAAGAAATTTTTTTAAGGTTATGTAGACTTGAATCAGACATTTTTTTAAGGTTATGTCGATTCGAATCAAACATTCTTTTAAGGTTATGTAGATTTCTGAATTGATTCTTCTACTACTCTTCATCACTAGCTGCATCGACATTTTTATATACCTATCTGTATCGACACGGGTTAATTTGTACCCTGAACAAAATCGAAAATATTTAGTCTTAAACAATTATAATACAACACAATGATACACGATGATCTTATAAATGAAACTATGAAATGTGCGGATAGAAGTCAGCACAAAGAAAAAGAATGTAAGCGGCTCCTGGGCCAAAAATGACCCACGCGACAAACCTAGCGTTAATATATACGTAGACTTTGACTGAATGGAGAATCAAAACAATTCACGTGTTTTATCAAATATACAAAATATGGTTGAATAAAATTAATTTGTTTAATAGGTAGGCATTATTTTTCAGAAAAGGAATAACAATTGTACAAGTTCTTATTAAGTCTCTAATGAATAACTTGTGGTTAGAGAAATTTAAGATTGTACACCGATAAAATAATTTATTGAACCGAGTCTACTTTTTTAATAAATTTTAAAAAACTTTAATCAATAATAATTGTAAATTTATTGAAATTTTAATATTAATTATTAGAAAAAATTTCCTTAGTGATAACAGCATAATATTTTTGGAAAGATCAAGTTTATAAACTGTTAGCAGCACGTTCCCTTACCTTGTACAGTCCCAGATCCTTGACGCTGCAGTCTAATTTAACGTTACGTCCTGCTGGCACTGTTTTATTTCCAATATCAGCGACGAACTCGGGATCAGGTATGGTAGTAACTGAAACAAACATTGTAATAACCGTTAATGTAAATGTAATAATATTATTATATAACAGCTGAAAAGAATATTATTTATTCCATTAAAATGTACAAAAATCAGAAAATATTAAAAACTGTTTTCTGAGCTTTATGGTGTTTCGTTTCCGTCAGTAACAGAGCAAAATAAGTTACTGCTGCTTATAAGAAAAATAAAAATTGAGAAAATTAATATTTTGGTTTCTTAAATTAATACAACGTTGCATATTGTAGAATTATTCGTTGCTGGGAACTTGGCACTCTTGTTTGAGTGGTCAGAGTCAAAGGTCCACACCTGGTTGGTGGAAGGAGGCCTCCTCCACTCCCGATTGACTTCTCCGCAAGACTGTCTCCGCCCCTATGACGTCACGAGTGCCAAGTTCCCAGCAACAGACAATACATTTATCTACGAAGGTCGTCAACCATATAAAAAATACAAAAAAGATGAAAACGTTTATAATTCTATATTTACATGTACTAAATAATTTTTTTGTTAACTTAGGAATAAAAATTCTATACACATTAAATTTCTGGAACAAATGAAATGAAAGCATTAATTTTGAGAAGAGAAGTTTGAATTTTTCTTACGCCCCAATATTCACACTTTGTTTCAGTAATGTATAAAATTACCCTAACCTGTTCCCAATTTGATGAATAAATCAATATTTCTGTGGTAATTAAAATCCTATGAAACTGCCACGTCGACGATTCAAAAACCAAATTGAAAACCTGCTGATTCATTACTTTAAGCCTAGCAAAGCCTGTACAAACAGTTTCATCCCTAACTTATGGTATATGTTTGCTTAATTCTCGCCTTTCAAAAATATTTAACTTGTTTACAAACTTCGCCATTAACTTGTTAGGACTGCGGCACGTATTCGAAGTTCGAAAAAAAAATTACGGGCGCGTGAAATAACAAGTTAGTTACTGATTCATTGAATTCCAATGCATTTTTAATTCCTATGCATATTAAATTGTATTTTGAATGCAATTTAAATATGTCGCTTCAATGCTGACAGAAATTATTTTAGAATTTATTTCTTCGGTGTGATTAGCTTTTATTTGAGAAAATACATTTTCCAAAATTTCAATGACCTTTGTCACGCGACTAAAGAATATCGAAGAGGTAATTAGTGGAAAATGTTTCGTTTAAACTTGTTTCGTAGTGTTCACTGTTACTTGAGTTTATTTATTTATGAGTCTATATAGAAGGTGTCAAAAGATGTCTTTTGAAATTTTAATTGGTCACCTTTCCTCCATTGAATTTTGGACATTTCCCATAGTTAATTTTACAACTGTTTGGAAAAGTCGAAAAGTCAATTCTAAATAGACGACTAAACTTGGAAAATAATTTTAACGCATTTTTCTAATAATTTTCCTAATAATTTTTCTAACAAATTTTCTAATCATTTTTCTAATATATTCTCTAATTATCTTTCTAATCATTTTCCTAATTACTTTTTAAATTGTTTCTCCAATAATCTTTCTAATCATTTTTCTGATAGCTTCTCTAATAATGTTTCCAATCATTTTCCTAATCATTTATTAAATAGTTCCTCCAATAATATATCCGATCATTGCTATAATCATTTTTCTAACAATGTTTCTATTTATGTTTCTAACAATTCTTCTAATAATCCTTCCAACAATTTTTCTAACAACTTTTCATCTCACAGCTCTCAATAAACAAGTTTAATCACCTTTAACACTCAATTAATTAGAGTTCCATAATTATACTACATAAAAACAAGTTCACTCTCAAAGATTGACCATTCACACCAACACTAACCAGATATACACACACATTACAAAAATGGCACATCAATAACAATAAACAATAACCAATCAAGTAATAACATGAAAAATACAAAATACTTTGCACCATTACACCTGGTATCACCTGCCTGAACGTGGCAAATTCAAAATGGCGTCGTCGAACCAAGGAAACAATATTTGAAACCATCATTGGCGATATTTTCTGTCCGAACGGCGTTTTACAGTTAACCTATTAAATCTTTAATTTCATGGAAATATAATGGGAAGCATCATGAGGCAAAAAATGTGGCATAAAACGGCGGAATTGAGAAAGTAACAGCGGAATGAGACATTGAGGACATTTTTAAGCAAGGTACATACATCATAACTCGTCGAAAACTCGTTATTTCGATTGTAAACCATGTAACAATGGGCATCGCTCGACTCTGCCGCGTGAATATTAATGAGACTTAGCGCACGTACACAACATCGTAAAATATTCGATACATTCTGCTTTATGGCTGGCTATATTCATGTTTACGGACCTTGTGTTTCGAGATGAAGAACCTGCTTTATTAAGGAGCTTGATGGAGGGATGATTAAAATGTTAAATATAAGAATTGTTGATTTATGAGAAAAGTATTTAAGTCGGAACTTCGATTTGTATGGGCACAAGCAAGCATTCTTTTATTTTTTATATAATTAATAATAATAATTATTATTATTAATTATTATTAATTAAAGAATTATTTATTTCGACGAGAATATGTGTAAAAAACAGATGGTGTGGATGTTTCACAGTATTCTCTCATGCAATATGTCCTTTAGGTATCATGATAACGGAAAGTCCTTAAAGTCTTTATTTGAAGGTCATTGTATGTCAGTGAACGTCATATATGTGTTCACAGAGACAAAGCCTGTTGCTCAAAGTCCTCAAAGTCTTTATTGTCTAATCAAAGGTTCAAAACCCATCTAAACAAGAACTTTTATATACTACTGTACGTCATGCACTAAAATCTGCAAATATATTCACATCCGGAGACAAAGCTTGTCGCTCAAAGTCCTCAAAGTCTTTGGTCTATAATAAAAGTATCAAAAATCGATCTAGATAGAACCTTTTGATGACCACTGTACATTTCGCATCAAAATCCACGAATATCTTCACAAGCAGAGTCAATGCCTGTAGCTCAAAGTCCTTTAAGTCTCCATTTCGTAAGAAAAGTCTTTATTCCCTAACAAAACAAAGTCTTTATTCTCTAACAAAAATTCCAAGACTGATGTGGCCAGAACCTTTTCATAACCACTGTACATCAAAATACACAAACATCTTCACAAGCAGCGACAAAGCCTGTAGCTTAAAGTACTCAAAGTCCTCAAAGTCTTTATTCCTTGAACAAAATCCAAAAATCGATCTGACAGAGATCTTTCAAATGTCACTATACATCACGCAATAAAATCCACGAATATTTACATAAACAGGGGCAAAGCCTGTCCATCAGCCTCGTCGCTTAAAGTCCTCAAAGTCCTCAAAGTCTTTATTCCATAAGTGAAGATCCAAAACGGGCCTGACTACGAACTATCAAACACTACTATACATCAGGCACTAAAATCCTCAAGTATCTTCACTAACAAAGACAAAGCCTGTCTCTTAGCCACGTCACTTAAAGTCCTCAATGTCTTTAATTTGTAAGAGGTGCTGCAAAACCGATCAGTCCAAGAACTTTCAAACACCTCTCTGAATCACGCACTAAAATCCACGAATATCTTCACAAACAAAGACAAATCGTGTCCCTCAGCCTCGTCGCTTAAAGTCGTCAAAGTCTTTATTGTGTAAGAGATGCAAAACCGATCTATCCAAGGACTTTCAAACACCTCTCTGCATCACGCACCAAAATCCACGAATATCTTCGCAAACAGAGACAAAGCCTGTCACGCAACCCCGTGGCGCGTTGTCAGTCCCAATAAGAAAGCACCGAGCATCCCTCGGCAAACCGAACGAAACGATCCCCGATGTCGCAGCCTCCATCTTTCCCAAATCACGACGTCACAGGAGTATCCGAGACACGTGCTATCAGTTGTATTTCCCCGGATCCCATAGGTTGCATCAGAGAAGAGAGATCGATCGATCGGGAAGCGGCGTCTACGTGGACGCGCGGATACGCTTTGAGTTATAGGCGCTCGCCGGTCGGCCTGACAGTCTAGTTATTGAATACAAAATGCAATTTTTCAAGTCTGCCGTTGGTACATCTCGTCGCAGCCCCGTCTTCAGAAGTAACAGACTGTTCCCGTTGTGGGAGCTGATCGAATCCACAGGAGGATTTCGAGGTGCCCGCCCCGCACGATCGGGACGACCCATCCATCCTGAAATTCGCGATCGCGTTTCCATCGTGAGTAGCATTATTTCATGAACCGCGGCTGGGGCAAGTGGGATTCAAGGGTAACGTGTGCGCTGCTTTCGGTTCTGAGATTCTGTTGTGGTTTTATTTCATATGCAGGAAGGTAGTAATAAATGTGACATAATTGTGGTAAATATTTGAATTGTTATATTGTTTGATAATTTAAAATGTTTAAATTGTTGTACCATGCTTGATAATTTACAATATTTAAATTGTTATATAATGTCTAATAATTTACAATGTTTAAATTGTTGTATCATGTTTGATAATATACAATATTTAAATTGTTATATAATGTTTGATACTTTATAGCATTTAAATTATTATATAATGTTTGATACTTTAAAGTATATAAATTATTATATAATGTTTGATAACGTAAAGTATTTAAATTGTTAGGTAATGTTTGATAATGTACAGTATTTAAATTGTTATATAATGTATGACAATGCGAAGTATTTAAATTGTTATATCATGTTTGATATTGTATAGTATTTAAATTGTTATGTCATGTTTGATAATGTACAGTATTTACATTATTATATAACGTTCGATAATGTAAAATATTTAAATCGTTACATAATGTTTAGTAACACAATATTTAATTAAGGAATTGAGTTGAATTATGACAATCATGTTTCGTTTATTCTCTCCGAAAGTAGATACACATTTAGAAATATTAATTAGAACCTTTATATCTAAAACTAAATAGGATACTAATAATTATGAATTGATTAATGGAAATAAATATCTGAATTGTTGTATAACGTTTTATAACATAAAATGTTTAATTAAGAAGGTAGATACGTATTTAGAAATATCGATTAAAACGTTTATATTTAAAACTAAACAGAAACACACTAATAACTATGAAACAATTAATATTGAAATAATTAGATGGACTATTATAAATACATACTTGACATATCTCCAAATTACCACGAGTAATCCGAAATTAAGATACCTCGAATGAGGCGAAATAAATAAGGAGACCCCACTTAAAATATAACAGTCAATATTCTGTACAATCTCAATATCTCATATTCTTCGTGCATCCTATTTGCAAAAGCTAAGAGCATGGTATACACGAGTGTTGGTACGGTGCCACGCTATAGATGAACGTCGAGGGTTCACGGATACAGGCCTAATGATATGGATCATTAGTAAAATTGCATTCGAAGACGAAAGTAGTGCCTCTCCCTGCGGTAGAGAATATTTTTAGAAACCTGGCTGGCTCTCTTCAGAGGTAACGATCTTTCTCTTTCCTTACACCACCTCGTTTGCTCTCTGGCTCCGAGATCTTTATTCACTTCTTCTCTCCTCGGAGAGAGGCATCCGCGTGCAATCCGTAATAACGTTTGAACGGTGCACTTTGAAGGGCATTAGTATCCAGACGATCGGTAAATGTATCCTTGGAATTCGACCCCGTATAGTTCGTTAGGTATCCGGGAATTTGTCAGAAGTGCAAGGGAAATGTTAAGTGCTCAGAATCAAGTCTGAACGCCTTACAATTTTCTGCAGGATAATAGTACACATATATCCAATATTAGGTGTGGTTATCCAGGAAATTTCGAAGATATAAGAAGCATATGATGAATTTTTAGATACCTCTAATAAATACTACATTGGTTTTAATATTATTCCTTTGGTTCCGCAATGGAGTGGGGAAACCTCGTTGGTAATCAGACATTGTTGAATTTGAGTCCTCTCTGATCACTCATTTTTTTTCTTAATATTCTCTATAAACATTCATCCAGTTGAGACCTATCTAATCAGATTGTATCGAATTGCACATTTTTACTACCCATCCACAAATGGGAGCTCCAATATATTTAGAAATTATTGGATACTAGTTTGTTTGAAAATAAATACTTTCTGTACTACTGGTGTCTGATTTTTCTGTGATTTTTGTTTA
Organism: Nomia melanderi; assembly: GCF_051020985.1. NCBI lineage: Eukaryota > Metazoa > Arthropoda > Insecta > Hymenoptera > Halictidae > Nomia > Nomia melanderi. The sequence continues at coordinate 23,175,579 of NC_134999.1, read as the reverse complement.
TGTATGACAATTATTAGTCTGCATGGTGCGTACCGCAGTTTGGGTGAAAAATTCAAGAAAGAAAAATGAGTGATTCGGAGAGGGACTCGAAACCCAAGACGTCTGATTACTAGCCAACGACTTAGCCCACGTCTCCATTGCGTATTCGAAAGAATAACATTACAATCATGGTACTTATTCTAGGTGTCTAACTTCAAATGCTTGTATCTTCTATATTCCTGAATATATACACTTAATATTTCACACATGGTTTTAGGTATATGTATACTATTCTCTTGCAGAAAATTATTAAAATCTGAAAGGGACAATTCCTCCTCTTGTTAGTAATGTTGACATATTTAGTTTAATGTTATTAACATTAGTGTTCAATGATGAATGTTATTAATAATATTAACTTTTATACTTTGATTATTTATAGCATTATTACTTTATTAGTTATCACTTATAATTTGTATTCAAAAAGAATGAATAACAGATAGATTTCTCAAAATCAATTGAAAATTTTCTTCAAGAGTCTGACATATTGCAGGTCAAAGGTCACGAAGAATATCGAATATTCATTGTTACAATTTTAAATAGGGTCTCCTTATTTCGTCTTATTTAGATGTTACATGGTGTTTATTTTTTTTACATTGTTCACACATTCAGCTGTCCCTAGCAGCAAAAATTTTTCGTGGAATTCTTTGAAACCAACTTCTGACCGGCCAGATCGGCCGAGTACCCTGCGAAAAAGCATATTTCCCAGGGCGAGTTAACTTCTAATTGATTCCACCCTACAGGAAGCAGATTTTCCAATTTTCCCTGAACTGAATTTAGAACTTCCCTGCAGGATAAAGGCGCGCATGGTAAATTTAATGGAAAAGTATGGTCGCGGTGCGCTTTAACTCGAATTTGCAAGTGTCTACCAAGGTTACGAGTTTATGGGGATGTTCCAGCGTGAGGCGACGGTAGAAGCTGGAACGCGCGAGGCTCGTGTACTGATTGCAGTCGATTTCACGGACCACCGTGAGCTTTCTTTGAACATTAACAGATGTTGGTGAATGAGACAGTGTGTGCTGGGATCAGATTATTTATTTAATTTATAGTTAATTTCATTTAATTTATAATTAAATTGTTATTTTTTATTTATTTTGTAATTATATTATCATTATTTATTTAATTTATAATTGCATTATTATTATTTACTTAATTTATTATTACAGTATTATAATTTATTCAATTTATAATTAAATTATTTCCGTTTATTTAATTTATAACTGAATTATTATTGTTTACTTAATTTATAATTAAATTGTTATCATTTATTTAATTTATAATTAATCATTTATTGGAGAAAGTTTCATTCAACACTAGATGTTAGGAATACTATGAATGCTAATCAACTCATAGGGCAAGGGGTTAATTAATTCTGTTATCAACTATTATACACTTCAGTAAAAATTAATATAAAATGCACTTAATATTTTATTCTTTTACTTAATAATTATTAATGTCAAAGTAGCTGTATCAATCATACTCGACAAATTAATCATAGATAATATAGAATGTGCTTCTGATTTTGTTCTTTTCCTCAATAATTATTAATGTTAAAGTAGTAGCGATAATAATTGATAAATAAAACTTAGTTGAAATGAATATAGAATATATTATACAGAATATATTCTATATTCTATCAACTCTTAAGGCAAGTGGTTAATTAATCCTGTTACCAGTTACTACACTCCACAGTAAAAATTAACATAGAATACGTCATATAGAATACACTAAAAACATTCTCCACCAAATCACCCAGAAATCCCAAAGTCCCCGCTTACGCCGCGATCCGATAATCCGAGACCACACAGGCGAGTGGCAAGTTCGAGAAACGCTCGGAAAACCTCGCGAAAGCACCAGAGAAGAATTCGTATTCGCGCGAGTTCCGCGGTGCCGCAGAAAAGGTCTCTGTGCTCGGCCACGACACCCTGTATATGCAAATGCGACCATGCGCGGTAAACTTTTCCGTGGGTGTGCGTGCGTGCGAGCCTTATCTCGGATTTCCGCTCGGACTTCGAAGCGGGCGTTACTGCAGAGGAGAAACGAGCGTAAAGACGTCGGCCGCGGAATCGGCAGCCCATGCATTTCTGATGAACGCCCGCCCCACGCCACCTTTTAAGCCCGATAGCGATCTCGGTTTAATGAAAATCCGGGAATGCGAAAACAATTCGGCGCCTGGGACACGTCCCGGAATTCGCGCGGCGATTCCGAGTAAGTTGCCGAATGGCGCTTTTTGTTTTCGGCGTGGCTGATAAACACGTGAGACGGTAGTTGAATGGGTGTTTGATGCTGGAGGTGTTGGATATGGAATGAATGGATGGATAGATGGAGCATGGTCTGGGAATGAGTGGTTGATAGGAGGTTTAGGGTTGTGTGTGGGTTTGTTTTGTTGATGAGAGTAATTGATGTTGATTTTTGAGTTGATTGTGATTTTTGAGATTGAGTGGGTGGCAGTTTTTGTGAAGACAATGGAATTTGAATATAGTAAGTTGACAAGTTGAACTGATTTCTGAGATTGAATGAATGGGTGACTACGGTGGTTGAATGGGTGTTTGAGCTGGGGGTGTTGGATATAGAATGGGTGGATGGTTAGTGGAGGATGGTCTGGGAATGAGTGGTTGATAGGAGGTATAGTGATGATTGGTGTGGATTTGTTTCTTTGTTGAGAGATTGATGTTGATTACTGAGTTGATAGTAATTTTTGAGATTGAGTGGATGGAAATTTTTGTAAGGACAATGGAATTTGAGTATAAGGAGTTGAGTTGAAATGATTTGTGAGAGATGAGTGAGGGGATAGCAATTTTTGTGAGGACAATGGCACTTGAATATAGTGAGTTGAAGAATTGAAATGATTTCTGAGATCTGAATGAATGGATAGCAATTTTTATAAGGACGGTTTCGGATGTAGTGAATGAACAAAGCAAAGTGATAAATTGAATTAATTTTTAAAACAAAGATAAATGAAACCAATATTCTAAAATCCAAATGAATGGATAATAATTTTTCTAAGAACAATAGAATTCAAATATAGCAAATCGGCAAATTAAACTAATTTCCAAGACCTGAATGTACGGATAGCAATTTTTCTAAGAACAATAGAATTCAAATATAGTGAATTGACGAATTAAACTAATTTCTAAGATCCAAATGAATGGACAATAATTTTTCTAAGAACAATAGGATTCAAATATATCGAATTGGCAAATTAAACTAATTTCTAAGATCTGAAAGAATAGATAACGATTGTTCTAAGAACAATGGAATTTGAATACAGTTAATTGACAGAACAAACTGACTAATTAAATTAATTCGTAAGATCTAAATTAACGCATAACAATTGTTCTAAGCACAATAAGATTCGATTACATCCAATCGCAAAACAAATTGCCAAATTAAACAAATTCCCAATACCCAAATCAACAGATACCAATGCTGAGAAATCAGCACCCCTCGTCATAGCTCGCGACGAACAGTTCATCAAGAAGCCGGTCCTCCATATAGAAAATCGGAATCCGATTTCGCTTATTAATAATGCAGACGCATAGAAAATCGCGGCGCCGAAGTAACGAGGCTCCAGTCCACGCGACACGTTCGATATTTCGCACGGTCGATTGCCTACGGCTTCCGTAACAGCGATATTTTCGCGAGGAGCGGCGCCTGTGTAGCCGTCGCGAGACTTTCCTCGCCAGCTGGACCGGAAAATTGACGTAAACTGTTGCCCCCTCGGCTCCGCCACCGCTTTTGAGCGCGCGAGACGTCCTAGAGAGCAGTGTTTCGTTGAGACCCTTCTCGGAACAGTCACTCTAAGACTCGTTGTCGACGGGAGAGCAGCTTTCCGCGTTTACTGCGTGCTCCGCGCTCCGCGAACGCCTTTCCGCCGCAACAACGTGTTGATAATGAACCGTTCGCGTGGACGATAATTGCAGGCCTCACGACTGTTCGTTTCCTTTGTCTCGCGCTGCCTTTTGACGGGACCCTTGGGATACAAGTTCACGTGAAAATAGGGTAATTCATTGTCCCGTCCGATGAGACGAGAGTGTGCAACAGATATCAGGAAAAAATGTTTAGACAGATTGGTTTCATTTTGAAATCAAGGTCACCTTGAGCTTCACAAATAGGAACACATCCTTTTTTTTAGCATATTGTAGAGGATATCATGACGAGATCAAAATATATGCTACAGGATGTTTCTAATAACATATTATTCGATTTACAGTACAGGAAACTGAAAAGCAAATTGTTCTTTGTATGGACAGTGCAATTATTGAGACTTCAGTTAGTTTGAAATTCAGTTACTGAACTAGTTTCTCTAGTAGCTTTTCAGAGAAGTATCTGCTGACTATGGAATAACTGGAAAAAATGAAATCAGGAGTGGGTGATTTTGACCCATCTGGTAGTTCTAGTGTTAAGCTCAATCAGTTGAGGCTCTAGCCTTGCCAGCGTTGCTTCCCAGGATGACGAGTCCCATGGAAGTAGGCTGTGGGTACCGAGATCACATTTCAAAACTCTGCTAGATTTCCTGTCTGGTCCAGGAGCAGGTGAGATGCTGCTCAGTCCCGGACGCCATGGTACCAATCATGAGAGGTCTCTTGGTGGAACCTGTTCGGCTTCTTACATACAGGAATAGCTGACAGATTAAAGTCTCTCGTACACACTAAGGGTGGGTTAGACCCTAGCTAGATAGTCCATCGCCACGTGGCCTCTGGAGGTCCAGAGGTAGCTTCACTTCCTTGTACCCGGCATGAAGGCCCCCATGGCCGCGGAATTGAGATTAGGCTCCATCAACTGGGACCTAAGTCCTACCAGCGTTGCCTTCTGTGGATGACGGGTCCTTTGAACGTAGGCTGTTGGTAGCGCCGAGCTCACCTTCCAAAGATATACTATCAACCGGATAGTACCCGCCGAGACCCAGGAAAAGGGGTCCCTAATTCAGCACGTGGGTTTTGAACCACTGCCTCTTCGAGTCTAACACCAAACGGCTGGAGCATCCTCAGGGGCGCTGGACACTAGCCTCCGAGGTACCAGTCCTTCATGATCTACCGGTGGGACCACTAGGATAAGGAGAAAAACTCCTTATCTCCCATATTTAGACACCTCGTCCCTGCCTTGGCTTGGTTTGCCATTGCTTAGGTCCGGTTGTGTTCTGTCGCCTAGACAGGGGGAGCTGCATACTGGGATCAAAGCTCTCACCCCTCTCGCCTGAGTGGGGGGAGGAATCGGCACCGTAGCAGCACGCGAAGCTTGGGTCTGCTGCTTCCTCCTACATAAAGGTACTGGCCTGCTGCGTCGCGTCCCCCGAGGGGGTCAACGGTGGTCTGGGTGTCTAAGGCGTCTTTAGTTGAGGCTAGGGATGGCTCGCTTACTGACCCCCGATATAAATTAGTATAAAACCTAATATAGATTAAGGACTGATTTGCACCGGGAAAGCACAGGGCTGGCCCTCTACCGCTGGTGTCCTGGAAATACGCTTCACGCACCATCAGGGCTCAGGGCTGGCCCTATATCGGTGGCGTCCTAGAACTACACGCCACCAACGCCCAGGTGTGGCTCTTTATGTGTGCTGTCCTAGAACTATGCCACACGCGACATGAATGCCTATCAAGACCTCCACCACACGTCGCCGTCCCAGTCGCTCCCGCATAGCCACTCAAGATCCCGATCCTCTTCATTACACTACCTTAGAACCCGAAGTATCAATTACGAGTGGAGGAAAGTAGAGCGCCTCGAGTCGCGTTCGAAATAATTAATACTCCTGTACAAATTGACTCGAAATTGGCTAGGCTCTGGATGGCCTAGGCCTGGAACTATACCATTGGTGATGTAGAACTACGCCCGACGCACCATCAAAGCTCAAGGCTAGCCCTCTACTGATGGCGTCCTATAACTACACACCACGCACCATCAAGAAACAGGCCTGGCCCTCTATCGCTGGCGTCCTAGAACTATGCCCCATGCATCATTAAAGACTAAAACTGGCCCTGTCCCAGAGGAGTCCTAGAACTACGCGCCACCAAGGCCCAGGTCTGGCCCTCTACCGATGGCATCCTATAACTACACTCCACGCTCCATCAAGGCCCACCAACACCTCCAACATGTCGCCGTCCCAGCCGCTGCCACGTAGCCACTCAAGACCCCGATCCTCCTCATTACACTACCTCAGAACCCGAAGTATCAATTACGAGTGGAGGAAAGTAGAGCGCCTCGAGTCGCGTTCGGAATAATTAATACCCTGCCCGAGTATCGGCGCGAATTAACGAGCGCGGAGGCGGTCAAAGCGGCCAAGAGGGCGGCCGAGCCTCCTTGGGCCCGCCGGGGGTCCCTGAGAGCCCCGGCTCACCGGGGCTCGATCCGCGACGCGTACGTGCATCCTTGCCAGCCGCTAATTGGAAGGGCCACGGGGAACGAAAACGAACGCGACGACAGGGAAAAGCTGGAAACTCAGCGCACAAAAGCGGCCTCTTACCCCGGCGCACGCGGGAAGCGCGTGTCCTGCGCGCCGGCTCCCACGCGACACCCTCGAGTGATTAAAGACCGAGAGATCCCTTCATTACCGCTCGAGTGCCACCAGCGAATTTTAATTAATATCTGTCACCAGCTACGCGATCGGCTGTTCCGCGTGTCACGTCGTGAAATCAACCACCCCGCCGCCTCTCAAACACCCCCACCCCACCCTCAGCCCCATCCCCGGCACATCATACGCGATATATCGTGTTTATTAATTTATGTAACAAGCCGGAAAGTCTCCGTGCGATCGTGTGTCTCGCGAGACGGGCGCCCTGCGCTCCAGTGAATTGGTGATTAGACCAAACGGCGGCAGTCGGAGCGGCCCGACCGTGTTTCTCTTGGCACCCTTCTGAAAGCAAGAGTTGTTATTGTTCGAGAGCGCCGGCCCAATTCGCTGGAAGATCCGCGCTGAATTTTCGAGCCGCCGCGGAGTTACGAGTACGAGTGGAACTGGAACGGAATGAGGATGTTGTTGTACAATACACAATTGTTTATTGCTCGTACAATTGCGCTGAACTGAGTGAAAAATGTGAACATAGGGTCAAAGTTGATTGTTTCTGGGGAGAAATAGGTTTTTCCTTTTTTGCACCATGTGCTGAGAGGTGTTGCACTGTGTGACCTTGGAACGACCTGTAGAGGTCACAATTCTTAACTGAAACTCCATATTAAATTACATATTTTTGATGCTGCCATTCGGATGTTTCGAAATCTTGAAATTTTTCTTGCAAGTCATCATCAACGTATCATCGTACAAAGTTTCTTGGCTTAGTAATGATGGCACACGAATATTTATTTATTTTTATACAAGCTTCTATTCGACTAGTATGGATGAATTTCTTATTTTTATTAGGATTTTATTAATAAGTTTCTGGTATAGGGAATTTTATTTTTGTCGTCGTACATATGGGCTCATTAGGATTCGCTGACCTAACCTAACATTTTCAGGTATTCAAGCTTCTAGGGTAGTAATGGAATTCGTGGTTTAGGAATGATTCTTGGTGGAAAATTGTCGGGACAGTTTGTCGTTCGACGGGATATTCGTGATGTTAATTCACCTTCGTCCGCCAAATTGAAAGTTTATTCAGGCAAGAATAAAGGAACCGGGGGCAAGAAGTTTTTGCTTCGACGTTACCGCAAGAAATCGCTGACTTGCTACATCTGCTCCTACTCAGGCGGGATTTATCACTTGCGGGAGGAGTTGTGTGTCTCCTTAAAAATTATTTTACCTGCGGTGAAATATCGTCTACCGAGCTCGGAGGACCATTGGGAAGGATGTTTGCTGTTCGTTTCATTTAAGGCTGTGTTCATGGTTTTATGCATTAACGTGGAGCCAGTGTGCAATGTTAAAGTTCATGTTTAAGGGGACCTTAGACATTCTCAGGAAAAGTCGACGTTTTAGAAAGTATCATATTTGAATAATATTCTTTGAACGTTTCCGAAGATGCCACTATATTTGAGATGGTAATTCTCAATCATAATACCAATGGATTACTGAGATTTTCCTGATTAAAATGAGTCTAAACACGACATAAATCGGTCTAGTTTATCGATTTCATGGAAACCAACTTTTAATTCTGTTAATTATGTTAAATCGGTAAAACTAGGCCGATTCCCACCGTGTTTGGATTCATTTTAATCAGAAGAACTTCAGCAATCCATTGGTACTATAATTGAGAAGGTAACGATCAAAATTTTCAAAATGCCCATTCGACTGCAAAAACCCCCATAAAATATCACTTACAAAATTACATAAAAACTTCGACTTATATCTGAACGTTTAAGATGTACTCAACAAAATTACTCCAAAAATCATTTTTCATTTCCCCATCAGTGCCACAAAAATTTTCAAAACTTTATTCTGTTTTAAACGGAGAAAGTGTAAACTCCCCCTAAATTTCCTTTCGTCGAACTACCGCAAGTGTCTGAAAAATCACAAGTAACACCCTGTATACACACAGCAGGCAATCCCCGAAATCCGAACCTCCAATTCGGCCCGCTATCCGGATATAAAATGCATGCACGCATCAGAGAGCCTGCACCCTTAGCCAGCATGGGAAGCAAGTGTTGGCTCTAAGCTCTCACACGAATCTTTGATTCCCCGTGAAAGTTCGTAGTCTTTATGAACTGCGAAAATCAGGATTTCGTGGCGTGAAGTTGAGCCTGGCCACGGCAGATGGTCGGAGGGAGGGGGAGGGTTAGGTAGAGGGCGGGTTTGGAATGCGGTCTCACAGAGGAGGATACACGTGTACGGCTGAGTGCGCTCGTTTTATATACACACACGTGTACACGTTTGCGTATGTACCTGTAACTACCCAGTCTTTCGGCTGCTCGGATGGCGAAGTCGATGGCAGCTGCCCAAAGAGAATTTCCTAGTAGCGTACGTCCTGTTCACTTGGCAAGCACTGGTCCTTCGGAGTTACCTTTAAAAGTCACCTTCTTCCCCACTATTCCGCTATTTTATTTCCGTTCCATCTATTCGCCAGTGCACGCAGGTCCGTATAAATCCAGTCCATGCGGGCGCCGGAATGTGCGTGCTTCCTTTGCCAACGGTGACGCCATTGTGTATTTATTTTTACGGCGGACGCTGCGATAAGTGAGGCTAACTTCGTGTAGCAGGGACTCGAGTTTGTTTATTTTTGATTTACTGGTACTGTGATTCCTTAGTTTGAGGTAAATGTGCGTTGGAATGGGACGTGGTTTGCATTATAGGACTGTACGTTACAGGGAACTTGGCACTTTCGAGCGACATTGTTTACTGGCTTCACGGTTCACGGGTTCTGTGATTCCTTAGTTTGAGGTAAATGTGCGTTGGAATGTTTCTTGCTTCGAAATGGAACGTGGTTTGAATTAAAGTACTGTACGTTGCAAGGAACCTGGCACTTTCGTGCGATTGGACTTGGTCATGGGATGAAGAGTGAGGAGAGCCATCTCGGAATCGCTATTGGAGTTCTTGGAGCGACTGTCTGCGGCCCTACTACGTCACAAGTGCCAGGTTCCCTGCAACGGACGGTACTAACTCGTTCGAATTATCTCATCAATGTTTCAAGAACATACGGACGTTGCTAGTTGGATATTATTTAACCACTGAATTACCAGCCGATAACACATGAAAATTCAAATATAGAAGCAGCGATCCTAAGTGAATTCCATTTATAGTTCGAATTAAATATCAACCCTAGAACCACTTAGTTACAAGCAGCTTTCTCCAGCCCTACGTCGTTACAAGTGCCAAGTTCCATGCAACTGGCGGTACATGCACGATTTTAATGAAAATCTTTCTTAACCAATATGCTATTTAAGAATTAGCGACTGAATATGCAATATTCTTCTGAATTTCTGAGAAACATAGAAAAATGAAAATTAAAAAAAATTGAAGATTAAAAAAATCAAAATTATTGTATAGCTGTACATACGAGTTAAATTTTATTCGAACTGAGATAATTTCTCGCCCGCGTTCTCGTTCACTTTATCTTGATTCGAGTATGTATTTTCCACCAATGCATCTCTTCCGGCGGCTTTTATTCTGTATCCTTCGGGAAACTACGCCCCGAGAATGCAGAACGAGCGTGCGAACACGCACGTGCGCGGCGAAGATTATCAAAAGCCGTATTTTTCGATGCGAACAACAGCTCAGCTGGCTGGTATGACGGATGCCAAGGAAACTCCTTTTATTTTCTTTAGCCCGTGCCACATGGTCTTCTTTATTAGCGACGCTCGAAACGGAATCTTTATGTACTACGCCCCGGGATCTTGCACATCGTATGGCGAAATGAAATCCTGACTTTGTGGATAGTGAAATATGTGAGCTCCCTCTATACCGGTTACGTGTGATATCTTATGAATTTTAAAGAATGCCGGTGTGCTTCTGTAATAATACGTACAGATAGAGAATGCTAGTTTTCCTGGTAACGGATGAAGTATTGGCCTGAATTGCGTTGCCTATTTATTTCTGATTGCAGTTAACACTAAAGCTATCGTGTGGACCAAAACGACAAATAGAATTGGGGGAAATTCAACAATTTTAAAAATTAAATCAATTTTTTAATTTAATGAAATTGGGGAAGTACAACAATTCTTCGAAATTGAATCGATTTTTTAACGTAATAGAAATTATAATGGAAAGTAGTTCAGAACGAAGCCTCTCACAATATACTCCAAGATCATTAAAATTGATGATTAATCAGGTGTTGTACATAAATAGTAAATATATATAGTGTATCGAATAGAACCGTGGAGAATTATTCCATTGTGTATCTGATGCTTTCTTTCTTCATTGTTATAATAATTTGTATTCGGGCAGATTCTTAATTTTCTTAACAGAAATGTTCACGTTATTGTCAGTGATATACGTTGGCACTAATCTTACATTTTAATTGGATAAGTCACTGAAAAATTGTCCACGTGAACCAAGCGACAGGTGGAACTTATATAGCAATCAAATATATCCTGCAAGAACCACGTGCGTGGGTATATGCCTTGGCGGGAGGCAACAATGCCGTTTTTCAGACGGTCATAAATTTTGCGATTTACTTCGTCCTCGGACTTACTGTGCAACGGCTGGCAACTGTCACTGGACGATGTCTGAAAGGTGCACCAGCGTATCATCATATATCTGATGGTATCTTAGCAATTGACTCGTAAGCTTCGTAAAAAAAAAAAGGAAGTGGAAAACGGAAAATAGAAAATGGAAAATGGAAGGGAAAGGGGAAAAGTGAAAAGGGAAAAGGGAAGAGAGAAATGGGAAATGGGAAATGGGAAAAGGAAAAATGGGAAATGGGAAATGGGAAATGGGAAATGGGAAAAGGAAAAATGGGAATGGGAATGGGAATGGGTATGGGGATGGGAAATGGGAAATGGAAAAAGGAAATGGAATATGAAAAAACGGAAAATGGAAAATGGAAAGAAATGGGGAAAGAAAAATAGAAAAGGGAAAGGAGGAGGAAATGAAAAATGGAAAAGAGAAAAGGGAAAGGAAAAGGGGAAAATGGAAAACGAAAAATGGAAAATGGAAAATGGATGGGAAACGGAAAGGGGGAAATGGAAAGGGGAAACTAAAAGATGGAAAATGGGGAATGGAAATGGAAAATTGAAATGGGAAACGGAAAATTGGAAATGGTATATAGAGAATAGACAATAGAGAATAGAGAATAGAGAATAGGAAATAGGAAATGGGAAATAGGAAACAGAATAGAGTAGAAAAAATAGAAAATAGAGACCAGAGTATAGAAAATAAAATCTTAATAGTATCCTAAACGCAAGTTTCCCGAGCGTCTCCAGCTAACAGTAGTGGCGGCTTAAACAAAATTAAACTAAAAGAAGCTGTCTTAGACCACTCTCGCAATAACGGGCACAAATGTCTCCGTCGTTGCGAACAAATTTCGCGGGAGAAAGGAAACCTGGTTCGCCTCGTCTTACGGAATAAGCTCGGAGGGGGTTGGTTAAATAAATTGCAAAAATGCTGATACGATGCGCCGTCCTAGCTCAATCGAATCGGCAGCCCCGGTAGCTAAAGTCTAGCGGCGGCAGTCGTCTCTGCTCGGCGCGGATCGTCTGACAAATGACAGCAGTCTGTCTGTCCCGGGACCAATGAGTCGTCCTTATCAGCCGCTTCACGGCGCAGCCTCTCGATTTTTCCCGTGGAGAAGGCGAAAAAGGGTGTCGGGTCTATCTATCGATATCACTTCGCTGCCATGGTGGTAGACTGATGGTGGAAAAACAACACCAGAGGGTAGATAAACCTTTCTTTCCCGCCGATATCATTGCCGCGAAGATTAAGTGGGAGCAATAAAGAAATAAGAACGAAAGGAAAAAAAGGCTGGAACGCCGGACGAACGATGACGACTGCTGTAATCACCTTGGCTGCCTTGGAAATCCTTACGATTGACCTTTTGCACTCCAATGATCACTTAACGCTATTTCTACCGAACCTGTTAGAAGAAATCTTTCGAATATTCTTTTCGTGCATTTGTCAATATTTTTATGTTCATAGAGTAAACAGGTATTCTGCTGATATGGAAAGGCATTATTTATTTTATTATTCATTATAAAAATTACTGGAATTCTCTTTGATGTCTAATTAATCTTACCTTCTCAATCATAATACCGATGGAATGCTGAGGCTCTTCTGATTAAAATGAGCCCAAACACGACGTAAATCGGACTAGCTTCTCGATTTCATGAAAACGCGCCTTAATCTCGTGAATTTCATTAAATCAGTGAAACTAGTCCGATTCCCATCGTGTTTGGACTTATTTTAATCAGCACAATCTCAGCAATTCTCTGGCACTATACTTGACAAGGTAAAACTGAATTACTGCGCTTGAAATTTTCTTTATTGGATGTTTAACCTTACCTTCCCAATCGTAGTACAGGTAGAATGTTGAGATTCTGCCGATTAAAATGAGTCCAAGCACGATAGGAATCAGACCTGTTCTATAGATTTAATGTAAGTCACAGAATTAAAGGCTTGTTTCCATTGAATCGTAAAACTATTCCAATTCCCATCGTGTTTGGGCTCATTTTAATCAGCGCGATCCCATCAATCCACTGTCACTACATTCGATAACGTAATGTTGAAATTCTGCAATTGAAATCTTCGTCACTATATATATATTTATCGCTTTGAAGTCTCGAAGACCATCCGTTATAGAAAAACCTTTCCAGCAATGCAATCCTCCGAGAAAATGTGTTTTCGCTATCCACCACCCGCAGCTATTTTGAATCCAAAACGTTTAAAAAATTTCACAAACCTCCCTGACAATATACGCAATGAACCTTCTTCCTGATCCTACACCTCTTACGGTTTCTATTTAAAAAATTCCCAAACATCGTCTCATCCTCCGACCCCTTAAGACCACGAAAACAAAAACACGCCCCCGCAATCTCCAAGTCCCATTCGCCCTTCCCCCTTAAACGGTGTAACTCCGTGGCCAATAACACTTCCATCAATAACCCATCCGCGGGATCTCCGTATCCGGTCTGCATCTAGAAAAAAGCCACCGGAAAGCATCTCCGTTGCCGGTTCCCCTTATCTACTTCGGGATCACAAGCGTTCCGCGTATTAAAGCGGCCCGTTATACTCTTACCACGATTTTTAGCCCCGATTCACCCCGCCCCGACGCCCGAGCACGCCCCGCCCCCTCCTCTCCGCCCCCCGTGCCAAGGCTCGCGCCAGTTTTTCCATCTTTCTCCGGGGCTCGACTCTTATTTCCCACCTTATCGGTTCGGATCTCATAAATTTCACGGAAAACGCGATTAAGCGGCCCCAGGTTGCGCCCGTTCCCCCCCGGCGCCGACTTCCGGCGAACCGCCAACCCCCTCGGCGACCCTTCCAATCTAAGTATTCAAATGAGAGGAGCCCGACTCGCGCCCGCACGTCGTATAGCTTTTTACAATCGTTCTACTGCGTCCTTCTTGTTACATTTGGCCGCCCTCTTCGTCCTTGCTTCGTCGCTACCCCCTCCCCCCACGCCACCGGGAGGTTCACGAGGTTCTCGAGTAGCCTCGTCCCCTCCTTGGGAGGTGGGGACGTGCGCGCAGCCAGGAGACGTGGAAAACTGCGAATGCTGGGAAGTGGCACATTCGTATCGCTGGGATAGGTGGGAAACAGCGCAGGGATGCCTGAGAGACTCAGATTTTTGGGTATCGGTGTGAACCGTGATTCGTGACCTTGCTTTGACCTATTAACATTAAGATTACTGCACCTTACACTGTTGTGTAATCTGTATATCACAAAAAAAGGAGGAATACATTTTATAAATGCAATAATTGTGTGGCTATATAGATTTTTAATTTTTTATATGTTTCAAACCATTTTTATTTTGATGCAATCGAAACATTTGTGGTGTTGAGGAATTTTCTACTTTTTCCTGTGATCCAAATGGGTAAACACGTTGACTGCCACGAGAATTTCTAGCGTCTTGTATAGTGATACTTATTTTTTAATAACAAAGGGAAGTGATATTGGAAATAATTATTAATGATTTTTGAACCTTCTCAATCTTAGTAGCGATGTAATGTTGAGATTCTGCTGATTAAAATGAGCCCAAAGACGACGTGAATTGGTGTACTTTTTGATTTCATGAAAACGAGCCTTAATTTCGAAAATTACATTGAATTCGTGAAACTAGTCTGATTCCTATCGTGTCTGGGCTCATTTTAATCAGCACAATTTCAGGCATTCACCGGTACTATATTTGACAAGGTTAGGTTAAAATGACTGCTATTGAAATTTTTTCATTGCATGTTTAATATCACCTCCTCAAGTGTAGACATTTATCAAAGAAAAGCTCTAAATTATAGCATCTTCTTCTTATTTTTACTGTAATGGTAATACTTCGATTCAACTTGATCGATATCTATTTCTGATATCCGATAATTTTCATTCTCTGTCGCAGACGTGAAAGATTGAACTGTTTAATATTCACAAAGATATTTTTAGATGCCACTTCCTTTCGTTACGTACTAAGTGAACGGAGGCTGGAGGATTATCAGAGAAATTCTCGAGTCTACCAACGATAAATTATTAAAACCCTGTTGTTTACTACGTGTAGAGTATTTAACAATAAATTAGAGAATTTAAAAATAAATTAAATATACAATAAATAAAATGGAGTATTTAAAAATGTGCATTGTAATTTGTTCCTTCAAAAATACCTGCATTGTAGCTTGTCTCTCCAAAAATATCGTTTTTGTATTGATTTTAGTGAAAATATATTACTCAACTACGTTCTACCGTATTTTCAGCAATACAAACATTTAATATTTACACGAATCAAAAGGTAAATTTCAGATGAAACTGTGTGTTGCGTTATTTCTATCAATTTACAGTCTTTTATATCTATATTAAAACAAAGTGAAATAGAACGGCAGCTATTAATGAAACATACTGCCAGATTAATCAGTTTTCCAATTTTTGTCCTACCTTTTGCTTCTGTTCCCATTAAAAACAAATTGATTCTCTGATTTATTTATCTTTACATTGTAACCAGTTATTCTATTATATAAACTATGGTTATTTATTCACTCGACAATGCAATTCACCGTTAAAAATCGAACATTCAGGTAAATATTTCAAAAATAATATTCATAAATAAATACTCGTTGAACACAATTAATCTGTTAAATGACATAACACATAAATTTTCCTTTATGTATAAATAAATGATATATAAATTAATGAAAATTTGGTGACAGCCCAATTTGTATAGTCGTTTTGAAAGAATAAAAAAGTTAAAGAAGACAATATAGATAAAATCCAAATTTCTGTTGCAGAATATTGCAAGGCAATTTTCGTTTATCAAGCTGTTTTAAAAATCACATCTGCCAAGTGCTTTCCGTTACGTGTTACACATTCCTGAGGCTTCGTACTAAAGTTCTGCGTTTCCCGGAAGTGTAGTCATTTCCTATGGTATTGCTGTACTCGGTACGCCGTGATAAGACAATGCTCGGTTGTAAGAAGAAAATGGTGAACATTGCTGTCTCCGACTGTGAGATGGAGGTATGGATAGCATCCATAATGGCTTGTTCATTCGCCGTTCGAAATCGGGAGATTATGGCTTTTACAATCGAAATTCACCCTTTTGGAAACCAAATTCACCTTTTGCATGTCAAATTTACCCTTTTGCAAACCAAATCCATTCTTCTACGTGTTAAATCCACCCCTTTGCACTCCGAATCCACCTTTTTGCAAATCAAATTTAACGTTTTACATGTCAAATTCACCCTACTGGAAATGAAACGCACCCTTTTGCAAACCAAGCATTTGAGAACTGTATTAGATATTCGTTTAAAAGTAAAAGTAAAAATTTCAATTATAATCGTTTTAATTTTATCTTCTCGAATGCAGTGCCATTGAATTTCTGAGATCGTGCTGATTAAAATGAGCCCAAACACGATGGGAATCGGACTAAATTTACGGATCTATTGTAATTCACGAAACTCAAGTCGCGTTTCCATGAAATCGATGTTTCCATGAAGTTCGATTTCTGTCGTGTTTGGACTCATTCTAACGAGAAAAATCTGAACAATCCGTCGGTACTACGATTGATAAGGTAAGAATAAACAAGCGATGACGAAAATTTCAGTTGCAATTTTAATTTTACCTTGTCTAATATAGTGCCAGTGGATTGCTAAGATTCTGCTGATTAAAATGAGCCCAAACACGACACACGAATCGGACTAGTTTTACACATTTAATATAATTAACGAAGTTAAAGGCTAGTTTTCATGAAATCGAAAAAGTAGTCCGATCCACGTCTTGTTTGGACTCGTTTTAATCAGAAGAATCCCGACATTCCAACGGTGCTACGATCGAGAAGGTAAAGTTAATCATACAACATAGAAAATTTCAGTTGCACTAATTTTAACCTAACAGAAAGCGTAATTGAACTCCGTAGCTAACATCAAAATTAAATACACTAAATATTATTTATATTCAAACTACAGCATATTCGACCAAAAAATCACGGTTCACCAAAAAATCATCAGTTAATTCATCCAAACATAGTACACTTTATTCAAGTCCTAACGGCAGCGTTTACAATCGGATTAAAGTCTCCATCAGAATATTTTTGTCATCCTCGAAATATCTGCTCGCTTTACAACGGTACGCTGGACTCCCTCTCCCGCCCCTCGCATTTAATTCCGCGGAAATATAACTTCGCAAGGGCTGTTTTCAAAGCAACGTCAATCCATGGGAATAAAATCCAAACGTCCCGATGATTTTTCCAACCGGCGACAAAAAGCAGAACACGTGCACACAAGATCGGTTAGGAATAGGGGCTCGCATCGGAAAATAAGAGCATTATTCGAAAATCCGACGTTACCTTTCGCAACGTTCAATGGAGATGCGATGAATTTTGATAAAGCCGTCCTGGAAACTGAAACAATTTTTATTGAATTCCCAGTCCCAGTGAATTGCTTCGTTAAAATAAATATATCACGGGCTCGTAATGCTCCTGTGCCTTTATTACAGATCGCACGCCGCGCAGAGCTCGACGCCGTAAAACACGCATAAACATATTATCAACAAGTGCTACGTGCCTGCAACAACGTGAAATCAATTCCACGCAAGCTGCGAGTTGAAGTTAGAACGCCAGCAGCGGCCAGCGAATTAACAGAGCTTCAGGTTTTCGAAATATTTCGCCCTTCGCAGGCGGAAGCCCTTCACTCGAAACTTTCGACACTTTCCGATGGGGCGTGGACGAGATCGTTTGGAAGGAGATAATGAGAAAATGTAAACGAAAAATTAGGGGAAATTCGACAATTTTTCGAAATTGAATAAATCCTTTGATTTAATAGAATTAAGGACAATTAGACAATTTTTCAAAATTGAGTCGATTTTTTAATTTAATAGAATCGGGGGAAATTCAGCAATTTTTCAAAATTTAGTCAATCTTTTGGTTTAACAAAATTGAGGAAGTGCAACAATTTTTTAAAGTTATATCAATTTTTAATTTAATGGAATTGGGTGATATTTAATAATTTTTCGAATTGAGTCAATTTTTTGATGTAATAGAATTGGGGAAGTTCCACAATTTTTCAAAGTTTAGTCAGTTGTTTAATGTAATAGAATTGGGAAAGTTCAACAATTTTTCGAAATTGTAATGGACAGTTGTTCAGAACGAAATTTCAAGCAGAAATTTACGAGTTGGTAGATGTAGTGCCAAATATGTAATAATACGAATTACATGCGCAATGTGTGCTACCTTCAATAAATTGCTAATTAGTTTTAAATAAATATGTAATACACCTGTTAGCAATGAAATATTTGATTTCTCACTAGTTAATTGACATTCGATGTTCTTTTAACATTGCTAAAGGAATTAATATAACACCACACAAACTGAAACCTAATTCAATTAAAGTTTCAACAAATGCACTCTTGGAATTTCTATAAACGAATTTCCAAAATTCAATTTAATTGCTCGGTAGTTTTAGTGTTAAATAAAACATATACAGGATGTAACTGAACTATAAAATGCGACGATAACATTACAATAAAAAGTTATTCAGAATCGAGTCCCCCCCAACATATTTCAAAATCACCCAAATCAGTGAGGAAGCAGGTGTCGTACACCATTACCCTCCACTTTACAATTCAAATGATTTTTCAAATTTGACGAATGTCTTTCAATCTAAGACAGAGCGACGGTAACACTGTAATAAAAAGTTGTTTAGAATCGGGTCCCCTATAACATACTCCAAGATCATCCAAATCAGTGAAGAAGCAAGTATCCTGCACATTTACACTGGAACAATTTATAGAATAATCATCCCTAAATCTAGTGTCACTACATACCATAACACACCAAATAAACAAGCCAGTATTTTCCTTGCCAAAGACCCATCAAACTCCATAGGAAACGACGATGCAAAAATAATGAATCCCGACGGACCTAATTCGATCTACTCGCTAGCAAGGGCCGTTTAATCAAGCTTAATGCGAGCCTCGATAACATATCGATGCAACGTCAAGGGCATTCGATATTTATTAAGGTAACGACGATTCCATTCAGACGGCCGGAAGGATCCGGCGTGGAGATCTGCCAAGATCACCGAAATTCCCTCCCCCAGACGCGGGCCAATCGGGCAATTTTAGCGTCTTGTCCAATTATACTTTCGCCAGGGAAACGAACGTTTGCTACGTCGATTCGGCCATTCGCCGAAAGTACGCACGAAGTTAGGACACGGCAGTTCATTTAGATAAGGCGCCCCGATCCGCGGCTCGTTCGGCCGCGTCTCGCCGGAGGGTGGCCCGTTGCTTCCGATCGTATCGCCGCCGAAACAAAGGCTCGTAATTCTTCGCGAGCCGTCGCCTTAACCGATACCGGAACAAAGAGACCGGGGATTTGGTTGTTGGGTGTCACGGTGAGTCATAGCGCGGGTTCCCTTTGGACGCCATATGGCACAATACAGTTGAGTGCATGGTAATGCTCGCTTAAATTTTACTATTTCGGGAAGTGGAATTTGCGTGAAGGAGGAAGCTGTTTGCTTTCGAGAGTTGAGTAAGGCTGACGAAGGCAGAGGACTATAGTGAGTGGAAGTGGATACAGTTGGTCGAAGAATATCGAAACATGCAGCGAAGATTTCAACTGCGGTGAGTTTGATTTTATCTTCTTGAGTGTAGTGCCAATGGATTTCTGAGATCGCGCTGATTGAAACGAGCCCAAACACGGTGGGAATTGGATAAGTTTCACGAATTTAATATAATTTCCAAAATTAAGGCTCGTTTCCATGAAATCGAAAATCTAAACCAATTTACGTCGTGTTTGTTCTCATTTTAATCGGAAGAATTCCAGTAATGAAGTATTCCAGTGAAGAGAACTTCAATTTTAATGAACAAATTTCACAAATGACAACTAGAAATTGAAAAATAAATAATTTATGAATACGCATAGTGACGTTTTCATTAAATAAAATTATATTTGTCGGTCATTTGTTTCTCATGTTCGTTAATTCTTTATTTAGAAGTCATTCGATTATTTTCAACTATTGTAATGACTTGTTCACTTCAAATCACCCCTACTGTAGTTTTTACATCGTTTTGGAATGCTAAATCATTTTAGAATCAACTGAAGATAATTAAACGTAACGTCCAATTATTTATTGTAAAAGAATAAATTTGTATAGTACGATATAATCGTCATTCGAGCAAAAAAGAAATTTGAAGCACTTATTTCTCCTGAATCAATGTGTTAGAAATATTATAAAATAAATCCGACCTGAAAATTCCAGCGATTAACGAAGTTATAGAGTTTGAACGGAGCGATCCCAGTAACTCGGTGACCCGACTGAACCTCCCGTAACTGCGTTGTGGTAATATTCTATCATAAAACCGAGAGTCATAGTTACAGCAAACTCTTCTGGTGATTCTAGGATTATCGCAGTAGTGTTGAGTAGGTTTATAACACTTTTACAGCGGGAACGAGCGAGTAAATTAAATGAACTAAATAAATTATAAACTAAATTGTAAGATAAATTAAATACAGTAAATAAATGATAAACTAAATTATAAAATGAATAAAATGAACGTAAATAAATTGCAAGTAAAATTCTAAAATGAATTATATAAACTAAATGAATTATAAAAGTAATTAAATAAACTAAATGAAATAAAACAGCGAATAACCTTGAAAATTAATTGACGAACTCAGAATGGAAAAGCAGCTGCATTAGATTGTACTTTCAATCGGAAAGTGAATAAGCAAATTCGTACAATGTTTTTCTACAAAAGGGTACAGCAGGACAAGGAGGAGAAAAGTGACCTTTGACCGATTTTTCTCGAGAAACTTTTCGTTGATAGCTTACCCACAGAAAACATTGCATCCCAATTTTCAGCCCCCTATCTCAACCACAAAGGTAGTTACAGGGTAAATTCGAATTGTCAGTTTCTTCCCCATTTCCCCTATTTAATGGAACCCAAAAATTCTGAAAAAATTTGGAGACATTTCTGGCATAGCAGTGCATCGCTGAGAATTTTTTCAGACTTTTCGGTTGAAAATTCTTGGCGTGAAAAATGAAAAACCCCCCGAAAAATAGAAAACTGTGGATTTCTCGATGAAGTATTTACACGACAACTTTTCTATTTTTACAGTAATGGACAAATTAGTATGACAGACAATCACAAATTTTTTCAAATTTTTTAGTCCACTGTGTTATCGTTGAAAAATGTCAAGCTATACGAATCTCGCTGTAACAGATCGAGGTGGCGTGGGAATAAACGAAGGCACGAGGAAATAAAATGCACAGAAAAGTAAAACTGCTTCAAGCAGTGAACTCGCTGAATTGATACGCGGCATCTATGAAGATTTAAGTAGCAACTACTTACTGGAATAATATCCAGCTGGTTTCACTCATTCTTCACTTCAGTGACAAAAGATTGACGCGCTGGTTTCGCAAGTTGTCCTTAATACCAGCTCAGCACGGCGAAAATAGTTGAAGAAATTGTATTTATTGACAGTGCTGTGCTCAATGAAGAGTAAAGAGGTGTTCAGAACGTATAAAGAAACTCTCTGAACATTAAAAGGTACCAAATCATTGCTAATTAATTCTCTGAAGTCTGAAATTCTCTGAAATGATACCAAAAAGTTGCTAATTAATTCTGTGATCTCTGAAACTCTCTGAAAATATGCCAAATTATTGCTAATTAATTCTGTGAAGTCTGAAATTCTCTGAAACGGTATCAAATCATTGCTAATTAATTCTGTGAAATCTGAATCTCTCTGAAATGATACCAAATCATTGCTAATTGATTCTCTGAACTCTGAAACTCTCTGAAATGATACCAAATCATTGATAATTAATTCTGTGATCTCTGAAACTTTCTGAAATTATACCAAATTATTGCTAATTAATTCTGTGGAGTCTGAAATTCTCTGAAACGGTACCAAATCATTGCTAATTAATTCTCTGAACTCTGAAACTCTCTGAAATGATACCAAATCATTGCTAATTAATTCTGTGATCTCTGAAACTTTCTGAAATTATGCCAAATTATTGATAATTAATTCTGTGGAGTCTGAAATTCTCTGAAATAATACCAAATCATCGCTAATTATTTCTGTGTCATCTGAAATTCTCTGAAATGATACCAAATCATTGCTAATTAATTGTATGTACTCTGAACCTCTCTGAAATTATGCCAAATTATTGCTAATTAATTCTTTGAACCTTGAAATTCTCTGACCTTAAAATGTTACGAAGTCATTTGTAATTAATTCTGTGAACCCTGAAACTCTCTGACCCTAAAATGTTACGAAATAATTTGTCATTAATTCTAACACTATTTGAACCTGTCATGAGACAATAAATAATAATAGCAACGATCACAACACTCGTGACCGTCTACGTGCTAACAAGGTACAAAAACTCACTTAACTTGCATAAATATATGATAATACGGTGATTCGTTATCGTCGTTCTCCGCGGATTTACAAAAATTTCTTCACCCGCGAAATACATACCATAATTTCACGGAACGATATCTGAAGGCTGCCTTTTATTAAATCGAATTAATCTCTCTGTTCGCCTCGTTTCCTTCATTTCTTTGTTATCACAACGTATCCCGATCCCCTCGTAGCGAGATCTTTCCTCATTACTCCTGTTGTATCTTTAACGCCCGGTTCTCATTAGAGCATGAAATCGCGCTTTTGCGCGGTAAATCCGAGAAAGCCAACTTTTCTCCGGTAATGCTCCCATTAAAGTTCACCGTTTGCCTCATCGCTTCAATTAGGTGTTACGTGCCGGATATACTAATTAGAATGGGATAGTTTGGAGTTCGGACATTTTGGAAATGTTGTTTCACGGTGAAATCCATATTGTGTCCTTTCGTATCGATACTGTAATATCGATTTCATTGGTGTAACTTTTTTCTGGATGGAACAGTTTGTGGTTGTTTAAATATTGTACAATTTTCAACAGGTTCGAGGAAATGCTGTGAAAACAATGTTAAATGTGACATATACATAAAACTGAGAAAAATTCAGTTGAAACAATTTTAAACTTATCCTCTCAAATGCAGTGCCAATAGATTGCTGGTATTTTTCTGATTAAAATGAGCCCAAACACAACGTAAATCGCTCCATTTTCATCAATTTCATGAAAACCAGCCTTATTTCCTAAAATTAGATTAAATCGGTAAAACTAGTCCGATTCCTGTCGTGTTTGTACCCATTTTAATCAGCACAACCGTAGAAATCTACTGGCGCTACATTTATGAAAGTAAGGCTAAAATTAAATTTTTTACAGTTGAAAAAGCTATGATTGAAATTTGTTCACTGCATGTTAAACCTTCTCAGTCGCAGTACTGATGGAATGTCGAGATTCTTCTGATAAAAATGAGCCCAAACACGACGTAAATCGGACTAGTTTTCCGATTTCATGAAAACCCGCCTTAACTTCGTGAATTGCATTAAATCGGTAAAACTAGTCCGATCCCTGTCGTGTTTGGGCTCATTTTAATCAGCGCAATCTCAGCAATCTACCGGTGCTACATTCGGAAACGTACCGTTAAAATGACTGCAATTGAAATGATCCGGCGCGATATCGCGGAACTCAAACATTACTGGACTCGCATCTAATTTTTCTTTTCCTCCCGATGCGAGCAGCGTTTCAAAACAATCGAATTTTCACAAAAGAGGATATTCCGGTCCGCTCTTCCCCTCGGATTCACCGGACATAAATTCCACGGGCGGAATCTATCTCTTATACTTCGAACATTTCCAAGCTTGTTTTGTTCTCGGTTCGGCTGGCGCGCCATTGCCTTACATGCGGCCAGCGCGTGTCGCGCAAGTCGCGCCGTGTCTCCGGATGTTTACCGAAGACCGGGGGATGCCACGAAATACCAATTCCGCAACAGTCCCGAAAACGATTCCATAAAGGCCTCGCGTTTCAGCGGATTGGCCCAAGAGCGAAACCATTTGAAATATTACTCTCGAAAGAGTTTCAAGTGATTCTATGAGCGTTTCAGCTTTCCGGCCGGCTCGTGTTTCCCATCGATTGTTGTGCGCCAATCTTTCGAATTAATCATTCCATTGTTCGGCCCCCGGTAAAACCGTTGCGACGCTGAGACCTTTGTACACCGGGGAAATTCTACGGGGATTTTACACGGCTTTTAATGCGGCCCCGCTTTCATCGGCGAAATGGCAATTACGCGGTTCAATTCGAATTATATTTTAATGATACAACTGTGCATTCCGATTGCGCTTAATTAATCGCCTTATTTCTATTAATCCGTTGCATACAGAAATTGTTGCTTGCACGCTGAGAGCAGAAACGGTTTTAACACTGGAACTACTGGGTGGGTCAAAATTGACCCATCCCTGATTTCTTTTGGAATTAATGAAGACGTACAGATACTTTAATGCTTTGAACTCAGTAAGCTGTAATATTGAACCAGTTATAATGTTAAATATTTTAATGAACTTTAAAGATAGTGCCATAAAATTATTTGCTTTTCCATACATACAAATTTTGTGCTGAAAGAATTTTTCTAGAAAATTACTGGAAAGGTACAGATGCTTCTGTGAGAAATCGTTAACGTTGATTTATTGATATTTATGCTGAAATAGTAGAGAATTGAAATCTTAATAAATATGCAGTTAGAAGTTTTATAAAGAAATTTAGAAAAGTCAATTTAAGTGTTTAGATGTTTTCTAGTTAAGAAATTTGGGAAAGTTACTTTAAGTCTACAATTCAAATGATTATTCATATTTCAACGAATATCTCTAAAATTAAAACCAAGCGACGGTAACACTATAATAGGTAGTTGTTCAGAATCACACCCCCCACGACATACTCCAAGATCATCCAAATCAGTAAAGAAGCACGTGTCGTACACAGCTACCCCCGACTCTAAAATTCCAATGATCATATTTAAACGAATATCTCTAAAACTAAAATCAAGCGACACAAACACTATAACAAATATTTATTCAAAATTAATCCCTCCACAATATACTCCAAGATCATCCAAATCAGTGAAGAAGCAGGTGTCGCAAAGAACCACCCCAACTCTAAAATTCCAATAATCATTCATATCCTAACGAATATCTCTAAAACTAAAACCAAGGGACACCAACACCATAACAAAAACTTCAAAACCACCCCCCACAGCATACTCCAATATCCCCAATATTATTAAACCACACCTCCCACACGATCACCTTCAAACAAAAGCAACTCCCAAAACAAGCCTCTCCCACGGTTTTCTCCTTACGCAGCATCGCTAGCAAGACGGGAATAAGGGAATAATGTCCGCCACAAGTCAGCCGAGCAAAGTCGACGCGGTAGGTAGGGAATCGCATTTTAAAGCGACGAAAGAGGACGGGCCGCCGCGCGGCGTAAACACGCGAGGGGAAGGGAAAACAGAAAAGAACAAGGGGCGGGCTGGGCCAAAGAGGCAAGCGGAACAGTACGTAAATCCGATATTCTCACTCGCCGTCTTACCTCGCTCACTCCTCCCTCCCTCTTCCTCTTCCCTCCTCATGCTTCTGGGGCTAAGGAATAAATCCGTCCTTACGATACGTGATTCTCGAGAGGATTTACTTTACGACGCCCGGGGAGAAGTATCAGTTTAGCACGCTGCGGAAATATGAAGGACAAACTGTGTCGGTGGTCGGCGCGAGTGTGTTTGTCAACGTCCGATACCCGGCATGATTGCGAAGAGGGATCGTCCGAGATTTTGTCAAGTAGATTTATCGAGCATATGGACGCCGGGACCGGCCCGGTCCCGGAGTACGCCGCACCGAAATCATTATTCCCGAAACAAATAAATGCACGGGATAAAATCTTCCGGCCGATGACGAATATTCTCACCCGCTTGATCCCTCGGGTTTCCCCCGAGTTTTTATTAATCGCCTTGTCCAGCGCGCCGTTGATTATTCGCCGAGGAATGCTACGAATGAAACGTTCTGGAGTTTGTTTGTTTGTTTATTTTTTTTTCATGTGGATTGCTCTGGAATTTGGAATTTTGGAGTGGAGTTGGCTCGGATTGGTATGGGGTTCTATGGTTTTAGGGTTTTTTAATGGGGGTTTAGGGGAGTTGGTTTTTTGTGAATTTTTGGTTTTTTGAATTTGGTTTTTTTGGTTAATTTAGTTAGAAGTGTGTTAACGAGATTCATTTGTGATTTACTGTGACAGTTAGGGAAATGTGTAGATTGAAATGTTTTGTAAAAATTAGAACAATATATTTCTTGAGATTCGATAACTACCTTATTGTATCTATACAACATTAAAATTCATTTTACAATTTTTCCAAAAGCCATCATTCAAATACTCAAAAACTTACAAGACAAAATTTACAAGAGAAGTTTTAGACAATTAAGGAAATGTGTTGATTGAAAAATTTTGTGATTTCCTAGGAGAGGATCTTCATGATTTCAATAAAGCGAAACGAATATTTTGGAATGGGTCATTTTGAGCTTTGGTTCCAGCATCAATCAGCAATTTTAAAACGAATTTCGAAGTGTCAATTGATTTATGATTCAGTTTTCGTATTGCTGAATCATTTCCTTTGATAATTCATCAGAGGAACATGTCATCTTTTTAATAATTGCAAAAAGAAACCATCAAAAATGCCTTACTTCGACCTACCTGCAATTTTTATTGTTAACAATGTTTAAAAAATGCAATATCCATTAAATTGACTGGTTCCAAAAATCTATTGTTAAATATAAAACACAGAAATTTCACAACCCAATGAATATTTATTTCTCAAAAATTTTCAATTGCAAAATGAAGCCATCTAAAATGCCTTACTTCGACCTATCTGTTATTTTTATTGTTAATAATATTTTAAAAATGCAATATCCATTAAATTGTCTGGTTCCACAAATCTATTGTTCAATATAAAAATTAAAACTTTTACATCCCAATAAATATTTATTTTTCAAAAATTTTCAAAACATCAAGAACACCTTACTTCGACCTACCTGCTATTTTTATTGTTAATAACATTTTAAAAATACAATATCCATTAAATTGAGTTGTTCCACAAATCCATTGTTAAATATAAAAAACACAAATTTCAATGAACATTTATTTTTCAAAAACTTTCTCGTTTAACAACTATATATTTAACAAAAATCCTTTTATTTTGAACCTGTTATTTCCAAAAAATTATAGTTACCTTTAGCTCAAACGAAATAGGAACACACAGTGAATGACCATTTTCCTTTCCAGAATCACTTCGAAATCACTGGCGCAGCTCGCAATGGCCCCGAAATGAAAAATTTGGTAATTTTCTGATCGTACATTCGATCGCTCGCGCGGCTCGCAGTATAAAAATGATTTAGTGGGCGGTATCGAATTTTCGAAAAAATGAATGTACGAACAAACGGTTGTAGTTAAAAGTTAAGGTATCGATTTTCGGCTACAAAGCGCTCGTTTTTCGCCTGTAACATAGGAACTAAGCTCCGGAACAAAAAAAAAACGCTCTCCATGGAGCCTGGATTTTTGTCTCTAGAATAAGCCTGCGAGGTTCGAAATAAATCGGTCGAGTGGTTTTCGTGTATTTTGGCCACGCGTTTTGAAAACGTAGTATCGTGAGGTCTCGTTTTTACGATTCCACGTGTGCTTTATGACTAAATGAAGAATCTGATTTTTAGATTACTCTGTACTGCCGATGGTTTTTTATTTTTTTTAGCAATTTGTTTGCCATTGTTAACGGTATTTTTGTTGATGTTGTCAGAAGTCACTTTTTGAAATTTTGGGTTGGAACTGTTTCCCATGTTTGGTGGGGAAAAAATTATATTATTATATTATATTGTACAATATATTATATTATTATATTATATTGTACGATATATTCTATTCTTGTATTATATTGTTTTATTATATTGTACAATATATTATATTGTTATATTATATAGTACAATGTATTGTATCATTATATTATATTATGCAATATATAATATTACTATATTTTATTCTGTCGATTCTGTCAAATATTTCTTAAAAGTGTTATTATCATTAATATTTACACAACACCAAGTCGAAATATAATGATTAAAATTATAACAGGGGTGATTACAGCCATGGAAACTTTAATTATTTATTGTAAGCTTGAACAGACACAGAAGTTGATTTATAAACACTAATCGTGCTGCGTAGCTTAATTAGATACTCCCGCAAATCATATGGTTGCTTAATTCAAGCGTTCTGATTACATTCAGATTCATGTTTCACATGAACATGAAATCTGCCCACAATTAATGGACATTCTGTACGCTGAAAATTTGCTAATAAATTATGCGACAAATATACTCTGTAATCCGTCATTAGCTTGAACGGAAAATATGACTTTCAGTGTACGTGTGTGCTCGGGCTTATTTACTTCCGGTAAACAGAAAGTAATCATTGAAGTTTTCTATGAAGAAAAAAAATGTCGTCTTGTGGAACCTGTCAAACAGTCTAAACGAATAGTTTATGGTATAAGTCTTGCTAAGTTTATATTTATAATAAAACTTAAATAATCTTAAAAAATTCATTATTAATAAAATTGAATGGTACTGTTCATATTATATTAAATCGAGATGGGATTATTCAAAGATTATTTCTACTACTACTTCCACTATCTTCAAAAAACGAATTGAGTGGTAAACTGTTTTTTCTAGGTTACAACAATTGTTAATTTCGATCTTACTTTCTAAAACGTAGTGTCAGTGAATTTCTGAGATCGCGCTGATTGAAACGAGTCCAAACACGATGGGAATCGGACTATGTTCACGAATTTAATATAATTTTCAAAATTAAAGCTCGTTTCCACCGAATGAGTGCAAATATACCGATCCCCATCGTGTTTGGGCTCATTTTAATCAGCAGAATCTCAGCATCTCATCGATACTGCAATCGAGAAGATCAGCTTAACATTACTGCAACCGAAATTCCCCCATCCATATTTACATCCAACGCACGTGTCCCTTCAGAATCTCGCGCCGACCCTCAATGCTCAACGGACCGCGTCATCCCGTTTCTGTTTATTGTATTCATTTTTCCTCCCTGTCTACCGAGAACACGTTACATCAACCCCAAGCCAGCGAGCAGCGGGGAAAGACTGAATCTAGCGCAGTGGAATTTAGGTATCTCTAGCACAGAATTTCAACACAATTCACAACAAACCTCTAAATCTCCATCCCGCGGTAGCCAAAAAATCAACCAAACGCCAGACAATTTCAGTTTACATCACGTTCGACAAAAGATACAATATTAAACCACTTGATCGAATGCTATTATTATTATTGCACGCTGGCCTTGATCAATGTCATTGCATTAGGTAGCATTGCTTGTAATATAAAAACCTTTTCAAACAACTACTGTTTAATTGAATGAACTATAATTCGATTTGGTCGTGAGTCACCAGTGACCCACCCTACAGCATTCAACACACTATCACTAGAGTTATGGACACTTGTACAGTTCGTTGTATTCTAGATATATTCATTTATATATTATGCAAATTTATTTATATATTAGATATATTATTTATATTAGATTTATATATTAGATATATTATTTATATTAGATTTATATATTAGATATATTATTTATATTAGATTTATATACTAGATATATTATTTATAAGAGATTTGCATATTAGATATATTAGATATATTAGATATATTATTTATATTACATTCACATATTAGATTATATATTCACTTATACCTAAAAAATCAAATGTTTAAAAATTTATTATTATCAACCACAATCACCTAATTGAATCAACAAAAAATCCAAACGTTTACCAAGAAATGTTTATAAAATTCCTCCATTAAATCTGGTGTTAACGATCGTTCATTCATTCAATGGATCGCCGAACTGTCGAGGCTCGCGTTAACACGACTGCTCGGCAGGAAACGGTGAAGTTTAACGATCGACGTTGAACGTGTGTCAATCTCGCGAGACGCGAGTCACAGGCCGGCAACTCGCACGCATCCCGGGCCGGCAGTTAATCGATTTTAATTTCCTGCCCGCCTTTATAACCGAAAATGTTGTTACTTCGTGGGAGCCAGTAGGAGCTCGCGACGCTTTCCCGCGCGCCGACAAATTTTCTACGCTTCCCATCGCGCCCGGTGAACTTTCAATAAACGGTCCGAGCGCGCGACGCTCCAAGAATCGCGTAATTCGCCGAGCGACGCTCGGCGACGCATGATTTGCTTCGAATCGATCACGCTCCACGCTGGAGTACGGCTGCCTGACTTTTTTGTCGGCTGGCATTAAACGGTTTGTGGAGTTATCATTGGTTAACGCTTTTTGCCGGTTTATTTAACCGTTGTTTATTGGTTAACTCTTTTTAGTGGTTTATTTAATGGTTGTTTATTGGCAAATACTTTTGAACAGTTTGTTTAGTGGTTATTGATTGGTTAACCATTTTTTCAAGTTTATTTACTGGTTATTCATTGGTTAGCCCCGTTTTAGTAGTTTATTTACTGGTTATTCATTGGTTAACATTGTTTGGCGATTTATTTACTGATTGTTTATTGGTTAGCCCTTTTTGGCTGTATATTTACTGGTTATTTATTGGTTAACCCTTTCCAGTGGTTTATTTACTGGTTCCTTATTGGTTAACCCTCTTCAGTTGTTTATTTACTGGAAGCCTATTAACACCTTGACTGCCATGAGAATTTTTATCATTTTGAATGTTATATTGGCACTTTCGTAACAATGTTAAATGATACTAAAAGTAATTAGCACTAATAATATATACAATAATAATATATAATACTAA
This sequence comes from Nomia melanderi, assembly GCF_051020985.1. Classification (NCBI taxonomy): domain Eukaryota; kingdom Metazoa; phylum Arthropoda; class Insecta; order Hymenoptera; family Halictidae; genus Nomia; species Nomia melanderi. Next base: position 23,144,813 of record NC_134999.1, on the reverse strand, counting down.
TGATATACAAAAAAAGCATATTCTGAAATTCTTAGTAACATATTCAGCAACAATTCAATGTACATCAAAACTATAGCTCATACAACAAATTTTCCACTGGATTGTGTAAATGTTTTATAATTTCAATTTGCATAAAGTGTAAATCTTTCATAATTAATAATCTGTGAAATATGAAAATATTTTATAATTTATATAAAGGGTAAATATTTTATAATCTGTATAAAATGTAAATATTTTATAATTTGTATAATGTGAAAAAACTTTATAATTTGCATAAAGCGTAAATACTTCATAATTCGTAATTTTTGCAGAGTCTAAATATTCGACAATTTTTTTCCAACGGAACGACGAAAGGTTTCCGCGGACGTTCCTATTGAAGGTGAAATAACAAATTCAACTGGTAACTCGAACCACAATGAAATAATTCATTCATTCTAACGCTCTAATATCCCTTTGGCCGCCGCTCCCGTTGACGCGTGTCGTAATAAACGCACCCGACAATGAGTGCAAATTCATACACACAAGCATGTATAATTCCGAATTTATGAAATGAACGCTTTGAAACAGGATTTACTCGCTGCAGTCGCCTATCTAGTGATTTCAATGAAATTCTGCAGTTGATTAGAGATTTCAAATAATACTATCTAATAAATAGAGGAAACTATCTGACTTCGGAGATTTTTTAAACAAAACGATTTTACGGAAACATCCTTTTATAAGGTATATTGTTTTTTATTCAGATTCTGTATCTAACAATTCCAATTTATGTTACCTTATTTTCAGATATTAATATATAATATTCAGATATTCTATTATATTTTTTACGATATTAATATATATTTTTCTGGTTTATTAGTATTATTATTATTATTTTATAAAAAATATGTATAAATATATTTAAAAATATAATAAACCAAAAAATATATATTAATATATTAAAAAATATAATAAAGTAAAAAAATATATATATAAATACATTAAAAAATATATAATTTTTGGTATATTATATGTTTTAATATATTTATATATGTATATATTTCTTACTTTATTACATTTTTTTAATATATTAGTATAGATTTCTTTGGTTTATTATATTTTTTAATATACTTATATATATATTTTTACATTCTCATATTTTTTTAATATATTTATATATACAGTTATAATTATACAATTACATAATTTAATATATAGATATAGACATAATTATGTGTCATTATATTTCATATACTTTCTTATTTACATTATATCATAGATTCTCACAAAAATTGAATTCCTAACTTAGTTAATAATTTATTTATTCAAGCAACAAATGATCTACACGCAGCTTCTTCTCCATTATTTAATTTACACTATTTTAGTATTAACTTCCTTATAAAAAACTCGTTGCAAACCATACAAAATCTCAAAATTCACTAATAAATAATTTTAATCAACTGAAATGACAGCTCACACGACAACTGTCAAAGAAGAAGGAAAGAAACATACGTAGCAGCAGCGCACAGGTTTGATTGCGAGATACTGCATCAGAAGTTTCAGGTAAATCGGTCTGGTTCCCGAAACAGTTCGAGAGGGTTGAGCGTGCGCGACCCTCTACCGGTTTCAGATAAATTCAGGCAAGCGAAGCCACTCACAGCTACTCGAGGTATGGGATACGTCGAATCGTAATCGTCTGTTGTAGAACTTTGTTATCTACATGCATGTTCAGCTCCACGAGAATTGTTTATAGAATTTTTCCGAGGAAACTTGAGTAGTTGATTCTTTCTTGAAATTAATGCCATTGAACTCGATGGATTATTGTGATGAATGTGTATTAAAATGTAAATAATAACAATAATAATAATAATAAGGATATTAAATCTTTGGTTCTTTTTAAAAGTGATACTATTGAATTGAATAGATTATTGTGATCAATGTATGTTAAAATGTATATAATAATAATAATAATAAGATGAAGAGGAAGAAGAATATTAAATCTTAGTTCCTGTGGCAAAAAATTTGTTACATAGCAATCTCTCCTTTTTTAAAATTAATACTATTAAACTGGATAGAATATTGTGATGAATGTATGTTAAAATGTATATAATACCAATACTAATACTAATACTGATAATAATAAAAATAAGAATATTAAATCTTTGGTTCTCTGGCAAAAAAATTTGTTACATAGCAATCTCTTCTTCCTCAAAATTAAAACTATTAATAAAGATAGACTACTGTGATAAATATTTATTAATATATATAATACTACTACCACAACTATTAATACTAATAATAATAGTAATAACTAGAAGAAGAAGAAGGATATTAAATCTTTTGTTCACAGGCCAGCTTGACTCACGCGAGTAACGCAATGTATATTAAAATATACATAATAACAACAATAATAATAATACTGAACCTCTAATTTTGCAACAATAAATATAATTCACCTGTTATTAGAAAAAGAATTTTTAAATATTCAAGTTTACCCTGTAAATATCGTTACAAGTGGATTCTAAAAATAGATAGCAAAGGAGACTAAATCATGGAATTATATTGTAACTTAGAAATAAAAATTAGAACAATATATTCTTCAAGATTCGATGACTCCCTTATTATATTTATACAAATACAAAAATTCATTTTACAATTTTTCCAAAAGCCATCATTTAAATACTCAAAAACTAAATTTCATAAACAACCAATACGACTCATAATTTTATTAATTCTAATTACAAGTGACAATAATTTCAGCATTCCAACAAACACCTTTATAAAAAATCAATAACAAAATCCCTCGCACACCACGTTAATGGGAATTTAGAAATAGTAATAACTCCAGCGAAAACAACAAATTCCCCAATATTCATATGTGTTTATTCACACGTCGAGCCGGTGATTTTCAATTTATACGTCTGCATTTAAATATTTATTTCTGCCTCGGTTTTACGATACAATGTTTCACAGCGTTCAGCAAGAATGAGCGCAACGTCAATAAATATTATGGTGTTTATGAATGTTTTATTCCCATAGCCCATTGTCGTGGTCGGGAAAGCCTGGACCCGATAAAACCGCGCCTTCCATTCGGATACGTGGCCGGACTTCATTTAAAAGTAAACCTCGATTTATACGACATTGTATGAGCGTTGGTTTAATTACGTGGCGAACGAGTAATTTCAATCTGCATTTCGTTAAATTTCGGATTGTTTGAACGGCCACGATGTTTCAATGGGTCGCAGTCGTTAGTGTTCCGCTCGGGTCCGCTAATTAAATTCAATGCTACGCCTACAAATATCGAAAGTAATAACTATTTCACCTGGACCGTTCGAAATCGTTCGAAATTTTCGAAAAATTTTATTCATTGTTAGAGGAATGTTTTGTTGAATTCGAGTGATTCTTTCATTTGCGTGGTGTTTTCAGTAATTAAATATTTGCATGACTGGTTTTTTGCAATAGGAGAAACTAGATATAGTTTATTGTTAATTTTGTCGTAAGTGGAATCGAGGAATGAATTTTGATTGTAATGCACGAATTTATTATTTAGGATTTTTTATTTAACTGAAATTAATTTCTTTTAATATTGATATTGTAAATAGACTGCATTGGTAACTGGAATTTTAACTGTTAGTTTTTCGTATCAGAGTTTCTGGAAAATTCGATTTTCTCATTTTTCAGATTTTTGTTTGTAAAACGGAGATTTTTCGATTTTTGAACGTATTTGCTGCTGACGTTGAAGCTGAATGTGGGTTAATAAATATAAAAATGTTCATTCTGAGTTTTAAGTATTAGTTAAAATTTATTAGTTCGCTGATCATTTTGGAATCTGAAAAGAAATTTAATTTTTTGTGGAAATTGTAGAATTTAATGATAATAAAATTAATTGGTAAAGGTGGCATTGTAATCAATCTTCTGAAAATTAGTGGATAAATGTTTCATTGCAACAAATGAAATATTATTGTTTTCAAGAACCTATATTCATGTTACAAATTTATATTGATTCTTAAAAAGTATTTAATTCAAAGGAGAATTAAAAAAGAAGTACTTTCCTCGTACAAATTAAGTGAATCCACGTTTGTTCCATAAAGAAATATTAAAAATTCAGTTTAAGTGTTCGGTTCTAGTGTTAATATGGACTAAACCATCCTCCAACATGATTCATCCATAACAAACAAATATCCAAACACGTATCAATTCCTCACACCATAATTTCATCAAAAAAATTCATATCCCTCATCTCATCAACCCTAAAATAAATCATCCCTCACACTACCTTCACCAAAGACAAATCATCCAACAAACACAATCATCCAAATACGTATCAATTCCTCACACCATAACTTCATAAAAAAATCCATATCCCTCATCTCATCAACCCTAAAATAAATCATCCCTCACACTACCTCCAAAGACACTCCAATCACCCAACAAACACAAACAATCATCCAAACACGTATCAATTCCTTACACCATAATTTCATAAATAAAAATCCACATTCCCCATCCCATCAACCCTGAAATAAACCATTCCTCACACTACCTCCATCAAAGTCAAATCATCCAAACACGTATCAATTTCTCACACCATAACTTTATAAAAAAATCCATATCCCTCATCTCATCAGCCCTTAAATAACCCTCACTTTATACTACCTCCACCAAAGCAAATCATCCAAACACAAACAATCATCCAAACACATATCAACTCCTCACCCCCTAATTTCCTCAAAAAATCCACATCCCCATCCCATCAACCCTAAAACAAACCATCCCCCCCACTACCGTCAAAGACTCCAATCATCCAACAATCATCAACAAACCAAACCCCCCAAAACCATCACCCCTTCTCCCATCCACCATCCTCCCAGCACTCGCAGTCAAACACCCTAGAAAAGCTTCCCCCCATATTCTCAATTTATTCCCGCACAGAGGACTACTTCCTCCGGCTTACGCCATCAATAATACACCACCCGGTATAAATGTCACGAAGATTGTATTTAAGGAAGAATTTCCTCCGTGTGCAGTGAAAAGGAGCGCTCGAGGATAATAGTGGAGGAGTGGACGTCCACTCCCCCGAGAGCATCTCTTAAGACTGATTCACTTCAGTCTCTTCAGCCGGTCTCCCCACTCCCCTCTCTTTCCACTCCTCTCTCTTTCCACCCCTACCGCGCTCCTTCTCCAACGCGTGACAGTCCGTGGAATCCTTATCCCGGCCGCGCGCGAAATTTTTTTTTCATATGCTGCGTGGCTGGAATTTATGCGACCGAGATCCCAGGGCAATAGGGGAAACGTCCGCTCGGACAGAAATGAATAGAGCGGCTGGCTCCCGGGTACTTTACAAATATGTGACCAGAAAACACACCGAGAACGCGCATCCCTTTCTGCCGCGGCGCTCCACCCTCTCAATTCGATCCCGGCCGAGCCGTTGTCCTCTCTTCCCTCACGGCCAGAATTTTTCCGCCGGTTTCACCCTGCCCGACATTGGATTTTGAACTACCCCGGACCAATTCCGCTTGCTTTTTAAGTAATCTGCTCGAGCATCTGTCTCCGGCGGGCCTCTATCGCGGCGGGGAGGTGTTCGAGCACATTACGTGATCATTTTCGGAATATTCCGATCGTGATTTACTTTGGAGACAGTGGATTTGTATTGCCATTGCAGGTCTTTGAACAATTGCTGTTTGAGTGAGTGAACTGTGGTAGTTCGATTTTGGCGTGGGTCACCGGTTACCCACCCATGGGATTCGGCGCGGGAATAGTGGATTAGAATAAAAAGAATAAACCTCCTACGACCTTGACCTTGATAAACATTATTAAGTTCACTATTCTCTACACCCAATACTTCAAACCTTTTGGCATAGAGTATTAGTTCAAAAATTCCAAAGCATTAAAATTTTAAAATGTTCATTTTCATCTTTTGAGGTTATGATCCTCGCAATATATATACTCAAACTTCACTGGTACAACATAGATTAGTATTAGTAAATTCGTGTTGCTATTACTTCACAAGACACAAACGTCCCACGTGAAGTCGGTTTTACATACTGAGAGCTCTCGAAATTTTAATGCTCGGCTCAGAAGCGTTCGGCTTTAATAAAGATTTGCACAGGCTTTAACGTACTCAGTACTAAATTCTCGCAATATTCTACTGCAATACCGTGCCTCCACGTCCAAATTATTCACAAGTCTATTTTACTTACTTTAATCACGCTCAGACAATTCCCCCGAGTTTCAATCGTAATTTCAGAGAGTCCATTTTAAAACACCGATTAATCGCTCCAAAATGACATTGTCACTCGCTTCCTGATACTATTTAAAATAACCTAACATCACAAAAAAAAAACAAATTTCGAAATTGATCATTTTATCTCATTTGGGGATTGTCCGAGTACAGGCCTTTTCCGAGATTGCATTTCAATCTTCCTTTTCTCCGAACCTAAAACAACCTCCTGTCTATGCACCTAACTTCTGTATCCTGAAAATACCTTTTTCCTTTTACGTGTCCAGTTTTCCTTTTAGACGCCAAATTTACGCATCCGGTGACAAAATTCACCTTTTCCAAAAAATTCAGGGACTGCCGCGATGGAATTCCAAGATTACGAAGCTACGCCCCCACCAAATCGCTGTAGCCTTCAGTTCTCCCAAAATCCCTTTCGCCCACTCCTTTACAAAATCCTTTAAATACGGAGGAAAAACGGAAAAGAGGAGGCAATTTTCTTTAGACGAGCTACACTGCGACGTTTGTACTCAAATATTATACTCGGTTCAACTAAATAAAAACTTGTGCTACAAAACCAGTGAGACTTTCTCCCTTGAAACACACTCTCAGAGTCAAATATTATTCGTTTTATCGGATTAATTGCTTATTTTTATTTTAGGTAAACAGTCAGCTTTGTCGGCGCACTGCTGGGATTCTTGAGCTGTACGTAAACAAATACATCAAAGAGGTCGCCGTCACAATAGGTGGTCTTCTGTTAGTCGTCGGGCTACGATCCGCCTGCGCTGCCACTGTTGCATGACGGAAGCGAAGACAAACCGTCCAACTAGCGCAGTGTGCAGTTTCTCTATCGACAAATTGCTGCCAATCAGGATAACGTACGCACTTCCTCCAACTTGAGTTTTCTTCGGTTGGAAACGGAGAAGTTTCTCGCAGACAAACACTGGGTGGCGTGCAACGTGCAATTAGCTCGTAACCTAACACTTTCAGTTGAATTGTTATATCGTTTTGAACGAAGTCATTTTTTTTAATATTTAATTCGCTTACTTGTATATGGATTCGTGAGGATTTCGAGGTGTGTGGAACTTTTGAATGTAAATGTATTTCGAATAGACTTTGTTTAAGTGAAGGTAAATAATATGTTTAAATAATGAACTATTTTAAATATTTTATCATTGTTATTTTTGACATTTGAGGAGGATTGTTTCCTTTTTTACGTGGACAATTGAATCTAATATGTATTGTGAAATTACTGAGGAAAGTAAATAATGTGTTATGTAATTAACTGTTATGCTAAGAAATATTTAAATAATGAACTGACCTATAAATCTAATTCATTTGCAGTTGTAAATCCTCCCCTCTGCTAAGTCTCGTAATATAAAATTGAAATTACCAACTCATTCATCAGTGCAAAAACCATAACACTAAGTTTCTTAATTTTTCCTTTCTGCACTTAATTTTCTCAAGTTTTTCTTTCAGCACTGAATTTTTCTTCAAGCACTATATTTCTTCAATTTTCCTTTCTGCACACAATGTTCCCAACTTTTCCTTTCTGCATTAATTTTCTTTTCCTTTCTGTACTCAATTTTCTCAAGTTTCTTTTCTGAACTCAATTTTCCCAAATTTTCCTTTCTGCAATTAGTTTTCTCAATTCTCCTTTCTGCATTAATTTTCTCAATTTTCTCAATTTTCCTTCCTCCATTGAAGTTTCCCAATTCTCCTTTCAGCACTGAATTTTCCCAACCTTTCCTTTGTGCTCCCCATTTTCCTATCTGCACTCAATTTTCCCAATTTTTCTTTCAGAACTGAATTTTCCCGATTTTCCTTTCAGAACTGAATTTTCCCGATTTTTCTTTCAGCACTCAATTTTTCCAAACTTTCTTTTCAGCACTCAATTTCCTCAGTTCTTCCTTTCTGCACTTACCTTCAATTACCTCTGACTCCCTCAATGCTAATTTAAACAGCAGTTCATCCGAATGTCTCATAAAATAATATTACACATTATCCTCCCACTTTCTCCTAACACGGTGCTCGTGTTTATCAAATTTTCATGCCCCGATCGCATAAGTCACAGATGCTCGCCAACTTCAGTCTGGTCCGCCATATCTCTCGCACGCGCATCCATCTGTCTTCATTACTCTTCTTCCGGGGTCTCCGCCGTTGCATTTGAAAGCAGTCCTTCTTACAGGCCTTCTTTCCCTCCGCCAGTCACAGTTTTCTCTCAGCTGCTCCCCCGTTTTCCGTCATCGGAATCTTGATCTTTCACTAATGGAGGGGCGGCCCTTACCGAATTCCCTTCGAACCCAATATCCTCGTGACCAAATTCGGGGAGGTTAGGTTCCACGTGTCAGCAGGCCTCTCACGATTCTTTATTAGTTTCGACTGTCCCTGCACGATTGCGGAGATATACGAATGCTCCGGCGATGAGGAAGCTATGCTCATAATTTTAGGTTAACTTATCAGGCGCGTTAGGTTAAATTTAAGAAAGTTCAAGATGGTATTCAATTTTTGAAGTTAGGTGAGATTAAATACATGGATTGCTTGATTTACTGATTTTCATAATGTGATAGGAAATAATTGTAGAAGGAAATAGGTCAAGATGTTATTTCATTTTGTAAGTTAGGTGAGGTTAAATACATAGATTTATTTATTTACTAACTTCATAATGTGGCAGGAAATAATTGTAGAAGGGAAAAGCTCAAGATGTTATTTAATTTTAGAGGTAGGCGTGGTTAAATACATGTATTGCTTTATTAACTGATTTTCATAATGTGATAGGTAATAATTGCAGATGGAAATATTTCAGGATCATATTTCATTTTAGAGGTTAGGTCAGGTTAATTGTATTGTATGACCTTGAGGCCATCAAGGTCATTATTCTGTACATCCAGGACTTTAAACTTTTTCCAGTGAATATTGGATCAAACGTTATGAAGCAAGTAGTAATACCAATCTCTATTATCCAAATGAAGTGCAATTATACATATGATAAGCTACATAACCTCAAAGAATAAAAATGAATGCGAACATTCTTATAATTGTAAAATTTCACTTGAATATTCAGTATTTAAAATAAAACTTTCTATGGCACGTGAAAAATTTAAATAAAATATCTTCGATGCTCAATAAATTAATTAAATTTGTTTCAAGTGAGACATTGAACATTCAAATGCAAAGGATTACCACCCTGCATAGAAATAATAATTTCCATTACCCCCATAAAAAACCCTTTCTATACTTGTCACACCATAGAGATCACGGATTCCTTCTGCTAGTGTTAAATTTCACCCCTTGCACTCGATAGGTGACTCTGCCACCATTTGATTTAACACATTCAAATTACAAAGTAGAATATTTACTATTTCAAATAAAACTTTTTATTGCTCGAGAAAAATTGAAATAAAATTTCTTCGCTGCTCAATAAATTATTTAAATTAGTTTCAAATGAAACATTGAACATTCGAGTGCAAAGGATTACCACCCTGCACCCCAAAGTAATAATTTCAATCAACACCATAAAAATCCCTTCTCTCTCTGCACAATGAAATTATTTAAATTAGTTTCAAATGATACATTAAACACATTCCTATTGAAAAACATTCAAGTGCATTCATGGTTACCACCCTGTACCCCAAAATAGTAATTTCAACCAACCCCATAAAAAATCCCTTTCTATACTTGTCACACCATAAAGATCACGGATTCCTTTCGCCATGGTAGAAAGCATCGCGCCCTCGTACCTCGCTTTCGAGTATCCGTTACTTTTTCGATCAGACGTTGGAACAGTGTCACGAAGATGTCATTGGTACGCGGAACGAGCTGAAGCGGCGTTGTCTGGCGATCGCACACACGGAGCGAGCCAGCAGTCGAGGCGACTGCAAACCCGTAGATTCAGAGGGGTTGAGGGTGGGGGGTTGGTGACGAGCCCTCAAAGCGTCAGGAGGTCCGCGGAAATTAAATTTCTACGGTCAAAGTAATTCCTCACACGTATCTGCACTCAGGATAACTGTTGTCCTGCGGAGGGGGAGAAGGGGGAAGGGTGGCCGTAGCATTCGAGAGAGGATGTCGATCTTCGATGCGCGTTCCCTTTCTCCGGGACGGCCGGGAACGCCTGGAGGAAGATGAAAAATTCTCCCCTTCTTGACTGGATACCGTTTGAGCGCCGTTCCGGCTCCTTCCACCCGTCCCTTGTCCATTTGGCAGTTGACGTTACGTCGCGTCATGCATTTCCGAGATGTGCGATGGTTGGTGGAAATATTTGTAGTCGAGATAACAAATCCTGCCGTTTTCATGTAACGAGTATACTCGTCATAAAACAAAACCTTGCTGTTTCAGAACGAGTATACTCGTCAGATTAAACAACTTTGCCATTTTTTCATACAGAGTATAATCGTTGCAACACGTCTGCATAACGAGTTTACTCGTCATAAAACCGTCATTTTGTGACGAATATACTCGTCGTAACTCAGAACCCAGCTATTTTATGACGAATATACTCGCCACAGCACAAAACCTTGTCATTCCTTCAGAATAATTATATTCGTCAGGATACAAAACCTTGCCATATGTTCATGACGAGTATAATCGTCACAACACAGGAACATGATATTTCAGAACGAGTATACTCGTCAGAATACAAAACCTTGACATTTTATGACGTATGGATTCGTCACATCTCAGAACCATGAAATTTTATGACTAATATACTCGTCATAACTCAGAACCTTGACATTTTATGACGAATATACTCGTCATAGCACAGAACCTTGCCACTTTATGACGAATATACTCGTCGTAACTCAGAGCATTGCCATTTCATGACGAGTACACTCGTCACAGCACAAAACCAAAGGTTTCATTTGAGTTTTGAGGTTAGGTTAGTTTAAATGTACTTTAAAAGATGCTACGTTTCCTATATAAATTGATTGATTTATTTATCTTCATAATGTGATAGGAAATAATTTTAAAAGGGAAAGTTCAAGATGTTATTTTATTTTGAGGTCAGGAAAAGGTTAAATACAATGGATTAATTGATCTACTTATTTTCATAGTATAATAAAAAATAATTGTAGAAGGAAAAGTTCAAGATGTCACTTGATTTTGAGGTTAGGTAATATCAAATACATGGATTAATTGATCTATTGATTTTCATATTATAATAGAAAATAATTGTTGAAGGAAAAGTTCAAGATGTCACTTGAGTTTTAAGGTTATGTAAGATTAAATATATTCTAAACAATACTAATGATATTTTTCCAAATATCCACTGTCCAGTGGTCGAAAACACTCTCTCAGCCTGATTGCCATCCCGTCTATCGAGGTAAGCACTGAGTGTTATTCTCTCTGAATTTTTTTTTCTCATTTCCACACGACCTCAGCAATATGTCCGCGCATCCATCCAGTATCATGCTATTGCGGGAAACGTCAAGCGCGGCTAACCACACGTGACATTGCCGGCGCAAACGAGTTGATGCCGCGGGCCGATCGTGAAAATTCGAGGACCGATTCGACACTAGATACTGATACGCGTAATTATTTCGTTCAATGATACGCGTTAATTACGCCGTTTGACATGCGTTGATTGCCGCGACAATTGGTTGCGCGAATGTTTCACATGGTAATTTTCATTAAGTATTGCGGTTGAAATTCCATTTTGCCGGCTCGTTCCAACGAACAATTCTCAAGGAACTGTTGGACAGGTATGTTTATCAATGAATTCATTCGGCGCAATTAGTAATCGAACCTAATTTAATCAAGAATTAGATTCTATTAATTATATTTTGAATTATTGATCTAAACTAATCAAGACATAACCAAGACCTAAATTTTATAAATAATAATTTGTATTATTGATCCAATCTTACCAAGACCTAGATATTATCAATAATAACTTCAATCATTGGTCTAATCTAACCAAGACCTAGGTATTCTCAACCATAATTTGAATTATTGATCTGTTTTAACCAAGACATAGATCTCATCAATAATAATTTGAATTATTGATCTAATCTAACCAAGACCTAACCAAGACCTAGATCTTATCAATAATAATTGGAATTATTGATCTAATCTAACCAAGACATAGATCTTATGAATAGTAATTTGAATTAATGATCTTATCTAACCAATACTCAGACATTATTAATAATAATTTGAATTATTGATCAAATCTAACCAAGACCTAGATATTATCAACAATAATTTGAATTATGGATCTATTTTAACCAAGACCTAGATCTTAACAATAATAATTTGAATTATTGATCTAATTTAAGCAAGACCTAACTAAGATCTAAATATTATCAATAATAATTTGAATTATTGATCTAACCTAATCTAACCAATAATTAGGTCCTATTAATAATGACTTGAATTATTGATCTAATCTACCCAAGACCTATCCAATGAAATTATTTAATTACTTGAAAAACATGGATTAAGTACTTTCTTCCTACAATTTAATCAAGTAATGTATATCTATTCATCCATAACCTTAATCTCACTTTTACCTAACCTCAATCAACCATAAAATATACTTATGTAATTAACTTGCAAACAAATGATTTAATTACTCAAACAGCAAGGAACCACCACTCTTTTCCCATAGTTCAAGGGGAATCAGGGATTCCTCTTCGCAAAATGTTCAACAGTGACAATAAAAATCTCCTATAAATTTAATAACAACGTATTCTCGTCGACTGGTCTATGGCACGAGTATGATTCTGATGATTCTATACACAAACGCGTATTTAACGGTCGATCGGATAAAGTTCTTTGAGAACACGTCCCTTTAGCCGTTTCGCGAAATCGATGTTTGCACCCATTAGTGATTATTCCGATACATCGGCGATGCAGACATCATCCTTGCACCGCGCTCGCTCGGAAAATTAGACTGTAAGTGATAACAATGGAAGACACGTGGAAAATAAGGCACGATACGGTCGATTGATCAATCTGTCATTAATGTGTCTGGTCAGCGGAAAGTGTTGACCGTCGCAGCGGCTGGGTAATGTCCATTTGTGATCGTTTTTTCTTAGAATGTTAACAAAAGTGTTCCACCAGAGATATTCAACAATTTCTCGTGAGATGTAAATGAAATTTTTTTAAACTGGGTTAACGAGATGTTACATATGAATTGGGGATCATAATTATTTTGTTTTAATGTTTTACGTATTGGTGTGTTGTGCAGAGTTATTATTGTTATTATTGAATATTAAACTTTTAGAGATATGGAGGATGAAATGATCAATCATTGTTGAAATTTTATATTTCATTTCTTTAATTATGTCTTCCAATGATCAATGAGTGGCCACTTGATTCAATAGATAAAAAATATTGAAATTATAGTATTATAATTATAATATTATAATATTTTAACAGTATGTTAATATATAATATGAAATATATTATATTAATATATTAATTGTGATATTGATATATTAATTGTGATATTAATATATTGACTGTAATATTAATATATTAATTACGATATTAATATATTAACTATAATATTAATATATTAATTGTGATATGAATATATTAACTATAATATTAATATATTAATTGTGATATGAATATATTAACTATAATATTAATATATTAATGGTGATATTAATTTATTACCTGTAATATTAATATATTAATTGTGATGTTAATATATTAACAGTAATATTAATATATTAATTGTGATATGAATATATTAACTGTAATATTAATATCTTAATTGAGATATTAATATATTAACTGTAATATTAATATATTAATTGTGATATTAGTATATTAACTGTAACATTAATATATTAATTGTGATATTAATATATTAACTGTAATATTAGTATATCAATTATAATATACGCATTATAAACATTACAGAATTATAATTTTATAACTATGATTATAACAATATATAATGTTATTAAATGTTAAATTCTATTATTTTGTATATATTGAATCAAGTGGCCAAAGCCACTGAGGGTGAAATTAAAGGAACGAAGTAATTATGAAATTGGGATAATGATTGATTATTCTATTCTTTGACCAATTGTTTATGCACCTGTCAATATTTGCAATGAATTGGTGGCAAGGTTAAAGATAGAGCAATAGGTAGTGAATTAAATTAAAATTGTTTCATTATTAATTTACACTTAGTAAATTATCCATTATTCACATCAATTTTCACTCAGTAAGTTATCCTTCATTTACATCAACTTAAACTTAGTAAATTATTTTTTATCTTATACAAGTCAAAAATAAATAAAAATTCTAGAACTGGAAAATGAGAAAACAGTTCTAACAAAGTTGGAAATATTATTTTGTTGTGCCAATTATTTTCCTAACAATTCTTATAATAGTCATTTATTAACATTTAAATGAGAACCAATGCTAATTGAAACCAAGGGAATGGTATTTACGAATTTGCAAAGAGAGGTTACGAACATTTCTCAAATAGCCGAGTTAATAAATATGTATCGAAACAATATGCAATCATTCAGAATTTTGACAATTATATTACCTATTGGACTCGATGCGTGAGAACCAATGAATATGGAAGGTATGCAGCATATTTTACAATAATTTGAACCCAGCCAACAAGGATCATTGCAGTGAGAGCCACAATTAACAACGGAGAACATCGACGATCGCTGGCGTCAGCACAGAATGTGTGAAATGAGGCATGATTATTATTTTCATGACAATAGAAAAGTCCGATACGTTAACCAGTTATCTGTTGCTACGTCTTTGAAAAGTGTGCATGTAAAATGAGTTGTAGCTGTCGACGAATATACTCGTCATAAAAGGAAACCTTCCCATTTTACGAGTATACTCGTCACGACATAAAGCTTGTCATTTTATGACGAGTAAATTCGTCGTAAGACGAAACCCTGCCATATCTTCATGACGAGTATATTCGTCATAAGATGAAACCTTGCGATATCTTCATGACCAGGATACTCGTCATATTACAAAACCTTGCAATTTGCTCATAACGAGTATACTCGTCGTAACACAGAACCTGGCCATTTTATCATACAAAGTATATTCGTCACAACTATTCTTCATAACGAGTTTACTCGTCACGAAACTATGCCATTTCATGACGAGTATACTCGTCACAAGGCCTTGCCATTTTATGACGAGTATACTCGTCAGTCATACAACATCTTGCCTTTTCATGACGAATATATTCGTCACAAAACCTTGCCATTTCATGACGAGTATACACGTCACAAGGCCTTTCCATTTCATGACGCGTATACTCGTCATAAAACTTTGCCACTTCATGACGAGTATACTCGTCAAAAGCAGCTAACTGGTTAAGTGGACATTAAAAGAGACAAGAAGAATTTTTAATCTGAAACATTATAGACGAAATATTATCATGTGACCCTTTAAACCTTTGACCTACGATTTGTTTCTTAAGTATCATCGATAGCTTTCCCATTTAATACTTGAATAGAAAAGAAAAATTCTAGGCGCACTCTACGCCCATATTTTCCCCAGAATATAATTGATAAAAAAATAGTAATATCTCACTCGAACTTGGAAGAACTGAATAATATTCATTCAAATCTTCTCCGCGTTATTATAAGGCGAGAGATTAAAAGGAACGCTCTTATCAATTAATAAACTTCGGTCGATTTTATTTTATTTTGGGAAGTGCTTTTATAAAAAGTTGTAAAGGGAATAAAAGGGATAGATGGTACCATCGATATCCGCAAAGCCTTTTCCCGTGACGTTTTTTTCTGACTACCGTTGCTCGGAGCTGGATTATCCGAAATAAAAAAAATTGCTGTTTTTTTAGGACGTAGATTGTATTACTTAGAATCCTTTGAAACGGAATGCTGAATAGTGTGCAGTGAAATGGCGGTAATTAAGTTAAGATTATAATTTCAATAGTTATAAATTTCCAGATTGGCCTTTCGAAAATATATATAGTTGTATAAACTTTTTGCAACAAAATGTAGGAATGTTATATAATAATATGAAATAATATGGAATTAACCTAATTTAATCAAGAATTAGATAGCATCAATAATAATTTTTATTATTGATCTAATATAATCAAGACCGAACCAAAACCGAGATCTTAGTAATGATACTTTATATTATTGATCTAACCGATCTAACCAAGAAGTAGATAGTATTAGTAAGAATTTTTGTTGTTGATCTAACCTAGCCAAGACCAAAGCAAGACCTAGATCTTATCGATAATAATTTGAATTATTGATCTAATCTAACCAAGACCCAGCCAATAAAACAATTCAATCCGCAAATAACAAAACCATTAAATCCTCTAATCACTAAATTCCTCAACAATTAATTCATCTTATCAACTTACTCTCCTCAACACCATTCCACTTTCCAAAACACGACATTCAAAGACTTAACCCCCTATAGTCCGAATTTTAGTTCATGACTGTAACAAAATCTATGCAGTACATAATTAATAAATATCCACATATGAATACAAACTAACAATGTACTCAACACTTTCAATAATTTCATCAAAAGAAAATATTTTGTAACTTCCAACTTATAATGACGTCAAACTTTCACGCCTCAGTGTATACAAATTTAAGATAACCGATTACTTAACACAACATCGGCGGGTAACACCATGAGCTTGATTCACACGTACAGCAGGCGAAAATTAGTTTCTTTTCTTCTTAAAAATTAATAAATTTAATAATTTTAATTTTATTCACCACTTTGAGTGCAGAATGAAATAAATCAACAAGACGCCATACTGATATGTGACGTCAAAGTTACATGGGCCTACAGAGGGTTAAAATCCTGAAAATACATCCCCATCCCCCGTTGACCCTTGCCCCGCACCTCATACTCGTCACACTATCGAAAGCGTTCAGCCCAACCGATCCGCTTCCACCGTAGCACGAAGACGTCCGGGAGAAATCCGCGAGACAGGTAACGGGATCAGACGGCGATCGGCTCTGGCAATTTGCGACAACTAATCTAAATTCAAATTGCCTCGAACAAAACTAATCTAGTGGTCACGCGGCACGCCTGCCCCCGCCGTTTCCCTCTTTGTTTCGCCCGGGATTCTCCTGCTCCGCTTTTGACCGTGTCGTCCCATCACCGAGCCCCGTGTCACGCCCATACGTTGATTGAGCGCCCGGTAACAATCTGCGTCCGCAACCTTCGGGTGCCGCGTTTATATGCGCGATTTTTTTCCACGGAAATTGCAGCGACGCGTCGCCGGGGCGGTCACGCGGACCGGCCCGATTTGATGGACGAATTGCAAGGGTTTTGAAACCGAATTCCGCGGGCTCGGCCGATTCAAAGGGATTTCCATGGATGAAGTAAGCCGGGGTATAGGGTTTCATGGCCGGATCCGATGGGCTTCTGGATCATTGCAGGCTGGTACGTTTCTTTTTGGAAATATTTGTTATGGGGTGGATGGGGTGGGGATTTTTGTGGGGTTTTGATGGGAAAGGGGGTTGGGAGTTTGGAGGTTTAAAGGTGGAGGGATTAAGTGGAATTATTAGGTGATGAGTCTTTGGTAATTGTTGAAGATATAGTAGGTAGTAAGTAGGAATATAGGGAGAATATTATGGTTATAATTATATCAATTATAATATGATATAACGTGATATATATGATATAATTACAACTACAATATTTTCACTGTGTTCCTAAATTAGTTATAATATGATACAATATGACATAATTAATGTAGGAACATGGTAAGAATATTATAGTTACAATTATATCATATATAATATGATATATCGTGATATAATTAATTTATAAACATAGTGAAAATATTATATTTATAATTATATCGTATATAATATGATACAATATGACATAATTAATATAGGAACATGGTAAGAATATTATAGTTACAATTATGTCACATATAATGTGATATATCATGATATAAATAACTTAGGAACACAGTAAAAATATTATAGTTGTAATTATATCATATATGATATCTTATATCTTATATATCGTTTCTATATTACTTATATCATATTATATCATTATGTATATATGCTGAGCCTTTGAAAATGATTGAAAATATAGTGGATCATTTTTGGAGATCAATATACATAATAATTTGAATTATTTACATAACGAAGTCCAAACCAAGAAATATAACCTATCAATAATAATTAGTATTATTGATCTATTCTAACCACAACCTAACCAAGATCTAGATCATATCAATAATAATTAGTATTATTTATCTAATCTAATAAGAACTAACCAAGATCCACATGTTATCAATAATAATTTATATTACTGATATTACCAAGTCTAATCCAAGAATTAGATATTATCAATAATAATAATTATTATTGATCTACCCTAATCTAACCAAGAATCAGACCTTATTAATAATAATTACTATTATTAATCTATCCCAATCAAACCAATAATGTGATCTTGTCAATAACAATTTGAATTATTAATCTATCCTAACCAAGACCTAATCCAGATTTAGATCTTATAAATAATAATTCTCCATTAATACTGTTATAAATTAATCCCAATAAGATCATATTAAACATCAAAACATTCAATTCCATTCTAATCTCTATTCAAAAATTCAAAATACCATTTCTCTATCCTCTAATTGACACAAATTGACCAGGCGAGTCCACATGAACAAATGAACCGATAGCGAGTCTTCATTCAGGAAATTCGCTCCAACGTGGTGGCACTTAAATCTCAACGTGGGAACACGACACCCTTCTGGAAGGAACGCATTATAAACGTGCCATTCTCGGGATATTTCGCATATTTCAGGAATTCCTTTCCGAAGGGTCCGCGTTCTTTTTGCGTAACTCGACAGCCGGCATAAGTAACGCCGCCGCATTTTTATACACTCGAACTCATGCATCATTTACAGTTTTTTTTTCCACGCGAATAAAACATCAGCGCGCTTTACAAATCGTAAGGAACGTTCAACTGCGGGGATTCAGTGGCTCCGTACACGTGAACTGATCATTGGGCTAGGAAAAAGTCGATGCACCTTTGGAAACAGCTTGCTGCTTAGTTCCTAGGTGTGCTGGAGAGAGTTTATTCGAAACTTATTGAAATTTTAATTTAT
Source organism: Nomia melanderi (assembly GCF_051020985.1). NCBI lineage: Eukaryota > Metazoa > Arthropoda > Insecta > Hymenoptera > Halictidae > Nomia > Nomia melanderi. Next base: position 23,125,539 of record NC_134999.1, on the reverse strand, counting down.
AACCGTTTTTTTTCTGTTTAATCGACTTTCCAAACGTGGATATTTTTTATAGTTGATTGTACGACTGAAATATGAAAGTAATTTTATGTTAACATTTCAAAAGGTGTCTTTTAACAGAATTGAATTTTTGACAGTCCTTATGGTTAATTTTATATTTTATTAAATATAGAAGTTTAGTTGCTATGTGTTTTGTCGAGAGTTTATTCGAAACTTTCGACATTTTCATTTATAATCGTTTTTTTTGGTTTAAATTTCATATTAACGTTTCAAAAGATGTCTTTTAAGAGAATTGAATTTTCAATAGTTCTTATAGTTAACATTATAATATTTTATCAAGTATAGAAGCTTTGGTGGTAGCTGTCCTAAACAAGGGTTTATTTATTTTAACCCTCAACAGTGATTCTACCAAAATATAGATTATATTATTATATTATATAATATAGTCGGATTATCTTATTATATTATATATTATAGTAAGATTATATTATTATATTATATATTATTATATTATATAATATAGTAAGATTATATTATATTGTATAATAAAGTAAAAATATAATAAGAAATAATTAATATAGGAACATAGTAAGAATATTAATTACAATTATATCATATATAAAATGATATACTCTAATATAATTAATTTAGGATCACAGTAAACATATAATAGATATAATTATATCATATATATAATACGATACAACATGATGAAATTAATATAGGATCATAGTTAGGATATTATAGTTGCAATTATATCACGTATAATGTGATATATCATGATATATTTAATTTAGAAACACAGTAAAAGTGTTATAGTAATAATTATATCATATATGATATCATATAATATGACATAGTTAATAAAGAAACATAGTAAGAATATTATAGTTACAATTATACCACATATAATGTGACATATCATATAATATATGATATATCCTATATATCATTTCTATATTAGTTATATCATATTATATCATATAGTATATAATATGATATATAATATAATACATAATATATATAATAAAATACAGTAAAATATAATATAATATAATAATATAGTATATTACACAATATAATTATATTATTATATGTGTCAATAGTAACTGCAAAGTGTTAAAGCAACCATCATAGACTCAGATCATGCTCAAGGTAATAACACAATGTTCGTTTGACTTTCTTGAGTTCTTCTTAAAATAGAAACGACCCGGACACAGTATTGGGGGTTTAATTGAAAACTAGAAACTAGAAGTGGTCATGTTTTCGTTGGACTCGAGGAACGGAAAAAAGCTGGTAACTCCGAGAAAGCAATATTGGTTCGGTAGTAGCAGCTACAAAGCCACAATTCATTACGAAAATCGATTCGGCCGTGGTAGTGGTTGATTGGAGACGGTCATCGAATACTTCTTCGTCTTACCTTCGTTTTTCCCTGGTCCTTTCGACTTTTGTTTCTTGATTCTATCGCAGCTTTTGTCTGTCCCATACACAGATAGTCCGCATTTCGAGCAACCGCGATCGTCGAATTATTTCGTTCAAGAAATATTCGGATGTAACATTTTAAATGTTCGATTTTCGTTAATCAGTACTTTAAGTTCTGTTTAAGAATATTTAGAATAATGTAATTTAATAATGAAAATATTTGGGGTGAAATTTTTTAAGACTTTGAAATATTTAGATTTGACATTTTATTTGTTTAGAAGATTTGAATTACAATTGTTTAAATATGTTGAATATTTACATTAAAATATTTAAAACATTGTAAATATCTACATTAAAATGTTTTAAAAATTGTAAATATTTATGTTAAGATATCTAAAAAATTGTAAATATTTATACTAATAAAATTTTGAGATTGTATATATTTATATTAAATAATTTTAGAATTGTAAATATTTATATTAAAATATTTTCGAAATTGTAAATATTTCAATTGAAATTTTTATATATCTAAAAGATTTGAATTACAATTGTTTTAAAACTTCAAATATTTAAATTTATACTATGGAAGTCTCTTTTAATTGTAATAAATAATAAATCACAAAATCATTTAGATACGACCGAAATAAAAATAAAATTAGATACAATATTCAACATTAATTAGAAAATATAACATCAGTATCAATAAAACTAACAATCACAAATCAAAATTACAATCGAACATGTGAATTAATTATTTCCATAAAATATTCAAGAGCACCAAACATAAGTATAAAATATTGAAATGAATATATTAAAATTGTTTCAAAATTTGAAATATTTAAATTAAAATTTAAATAAATTCAAATATTTAAATATAAACCTTTCTAAAATTTAAAATATTCAAATTTATACTTTAAAAATAGCCTTCCATCTTTTTTAATTATGACATAGCAGAAAATCATGAAATCATTTAGACGACCAAAATAAAAATAAAATTAAGCACAATATTAAACATTAAGTATAAAATATTCCATCAATATCCATAAAACTTCCAATCACTGCAAAACAGAAGAATTAATCAGCCACCAAAAAATAATTCAACGACCCCCAATTCAAATTCAACTTGACTGTTAAAACTGTCTTACCAAGATTACGAGCGGGACGATAAAGTTTAAGAAACTTCCTCCGCCTGGACTATGTATGCGGCGCTATAAAGAGCTATCCTTTTTTTATTTTCAGACAAAGAAAGGGATTCGTACGTGGTATTCAGCGATTTGACTTTTTACGAGGACGAGGGTTTTATGACTTTCAACCCTCTCACCCCCTCCCCCTCCACCCTCGACCCACCCCAAGAGGTTTCCCCTCTTCAGACGTATACGCGGCGTTTGTTTGTTCCCATCTATTATCGAAAAGGAATTCAAACGGAATCGGTTCGACGGTTATGCCGATTGAATAGTGATCTCCAGATCGCAATTCTTCTTCCAGGGAATAATTTTCTTATCCTCTGTCGAATAAATAAAGTGCTACCCCTTCAACAATTGGGACCGTTGGTTTCAGGTGTAAGTACATTGTCAATAGCATGTTTTGGCACTTTGAATTGACCCAAGAAAACGATTGAATTTCAAATTCAATGTTAAGTATTAATTTTAGTATTATATTGAGTAATATATATTAAATATACTGAATATATTAAATATTGCATATTAAAGGCATTGAATATTGTATAATAAATATATTAAATATATTCAATATTATATAATAAATATATTAAATATTACATATCAAATATATTAAGTATATTAAATATATTGAATATGAAATATATTGAATATGAAATACATTGAATATTAAACATACTGAATATTGAATATATTGAATATTAAATATATTGTATATTAAATATATTGAATATTAAATGAGTTACATATTACTTATATTGAATATTGAATATATTACACATATGTATTAAACACTAAATATTAAATATTAAATAATAAATATTAAATATTATATATTAAATATTAAGTATTAAGTAGTAAACATTAATTATATTATTTTATATAATGGATCAACATGGAACAATTCTAATTCGTATTCCTTTTTGTCAGTTGTAGAAGATATCATTGATATTTCATCAGAAAATAATGAATACTTGTTGAATTAATAACATTGAAAACAATATAATAATATATTCTATTTGCGCAATATTTTTACCAAAAATCCCAGTTCTAAATAAACAAATACGTAATAAATACAATCAACATAGTGGCTCAAAATATGAATCCTAACTTTTACAAGCAATCCCTATTTGTTGCGAAATATATTCTCGTCAGCAAATGGTTGATAATATTGAAAACAGCACGAGTCAGATGAATTGGCAGCTAATCAACTGGATTAGTATATATTACATGGTAACAGAAAGCGCACTCTATGGTGAAATTTCATTTAATCATATTCTGCTAGTTGAAGCGATGCTTTGTAGGATTTCTGATTCGTCGAATCTCCTCGGAGCTGTTGTAATCCGAATCATTGTCGTGCTTCGCTGAATTATATTCTGTAATTCAGTTGAACTGGATTCAATCGAATTCGCCACGCTGTCATCTATATTTTCCACTCTTACGCGGAGGCATTGTGTTTACATGCAAATGCGGAAGAAATATTGTATATTAGTACTGCGATATAGGTGCTTATACGTAGTTCAATTTTAAACGGGAAAATACGTAGTACGATCCGGAAACTTGAATATAAATTTTTATTGTGCGACGTAACGAACGTTGGAAAAATTAATAATTCATTTTGTGTTCATGCATGATATTCGTGGTGTTTTGGAATTTTTCTGGCCATCTGATTATGGTATTATAATAATATAATGTATAAATGTATAAATATATAAATATGTAAATATATAAATATATAAATATATAAATATATAAATATATAAATATATAAATATATAAATATATAAATATATAAATGTAGAAATATAGAGATATAGAAATATAGAAATATAGAAATATAGAAATATAGAAATATAGAAATATAGAAATATTGAAATATAAATATAGAATAAGAGTTAATTACACTCGACGCACCCGATAGGAGGATATCCCAGTGTAACGGTTGAAATATTCGATTTTTACCGCATTCAGCTCTTTGAAAGCGAGCTCTAAAATTTCAGAGTGACATTTGACAACATAAACGAAGTTAGGAATCCTTTCGCGTTGCTCGGTAGAAAGCTCTCGAAACTTTGAACGCGTTTTTCGAATCGATTGCCCCAATGTCTCAGAAACTATCATATTGATCGAATCTTTAGAATTGTCTTTGTTACTCATACAACTTGTGAGATTTTTAGAACTGTCTTTGTTATTTAAAGACCTTGTCGAATTTTTAAAGTTTTCTTCGTAATTTAAACAAATTATCGAATCTTTAAAATAGTATTTATTATTTAAACAACTTATCGAATCTTTAGAATTGTGTTTGTTACATAAAACCTTGTCAACCTTTCATAATTATCTTGGTTATTTAAAAGCTCTTCAAATTTTTAAAATTGTCTTTGTTACTTGAGAACCTTGACGAATCTTTATACTTAAATTTTAATGATTTATTCACACCTATGCACACACACGTCCCTGCTGCTTTGACGAGCATACACTGGAGATTACTGCACAACGACTTTCCGGAGAATGAACATAATGTGGCGTTTCCTCTAACCTGACTTGGAAGCCAAGTGCCTGCGAGAGGTGGAGAATATAAGCATCCAAGTGATTGAATGAGACAAGCCATGCTACACGTTTATCTAGACACTTGCACATAAGTATGCTTTCAGTCTGCTCTGCTCATGACTGGTGTGCGGATTTTTATATATTTATGAGGAGCTTGTAAGTGCAACATTGTACTGAATGCACACAATAGCAGAAAATATAAGGAACACCAAAAGTCTAGTACTTTTTACAATGTTCTTCTATATATTCTATATATTTTACAGCTCCGCGTACGTTCTAGATATTTATTGTGATTCCATGCATATTTTGGCTGTTTGGAATTATTAACAAAAATTTCAGATGACTGTAACATCAACAATTTTAAGAAATATGGAAATATAGAGATATAGAGATATAGAGACATAGAAATATGGAAATACAGAAATATAAAAATATAAAAATATAAAAATGTAGAAATATAGAAATATAGAAATATAGAAATATAGAAATATAGAAATATAGAAATACAGAAATATAGAAATATAGAAATATAGAAATGTAGAAATGTAGAAATGTAGAAATATAGAAATATAGAAATATAGAAATATAGAAATATAGAAATATAGAAATATAGAAATGTAGAAATGTAGAAATATAGAAATATAGAAATATAGAAATGTAGAAATGTAGAAATATAGAAATATAGAAATATAGAAATATAGAAATGTAGAAATATAGAAATATAGAAATATAGAAATATAGAAATATAGAAATATAGAAATATAGAAATATAGAAATATAGAAATATAGAAATATAGAAATATAGAAATATAGAAATATAGAAATATAGAAATATAGAAATATAGAAATATAGAAATATAGAAATATAGAAATATAGAAATATAGAAATATAGAAATATAGAAATATAGAAATATAGAAATATAGAAATATAGAAATATAGAAATATAGAAATATAGAAATATAGAAATATAGAAATATAGAAATATAGAAATATAGAAATATAGAAATATAGAAATATAGAAATATAGAAATATAGAAATATAGAAATATAGAAATATAGAAATATAGAAATATAGAAATATAGAAATATAGAAATATAGAAATATAGAAATATAGAAATATAGAAATATAGAAATATAGAAATATAGAAATATAGAAATATAGAAATATGCAGATACACAAATACACAAACACACAAATCCACAACCCTTAGTCTCAAAAATTCACGCGGGAGGCTCAGGGGTGGTGACGGACCAGGAGCACGGGGAACAAAGCGCGTCCGCGCGCACCCCGGCGCGCCGGGCGACGTATTGTCCGGCCGGTATTTGTGATATTAAACTGTTTAATCACCGAACTATAGAAAAAGCACAACGACGCCGCCGTCTCCCGCGGCGGCGGCGTCGGCGGCGCCGCTGCTGCGCAGGCCGGCCGCGCGCGCGTTTGTGTGCACGTCGGAGTCGCATAGCTCGTAAATCTCACCCCACACCGCCGCGGCGCGCGTAGGACGCTCGCGCGCCGATACAACGGACTCGTTGTGGCCAGTGCTAGGTGGAACCATACACGCCGCTGAAACCAGGAAGCCGCGGACGTCGGTCGAACGCCGGGGGTTGGGGGGGTAAACTTGAAACGAGTCTATGGCGGAGGAGCTCGGCTGTGTATGGGGCTGCAAGAGAAGGTGGGGGCGGGGGGGACGGGAGTCTATAGAATTGCGCGGAGAGCCAGCCGTGGGTGAAAACGCGACGGACAACAATGACGATCGTTCGCCGCGTTAAAAGTGCCCGGCGTCCCTCGACGATTGTCCGCCACCGGTGACATCGATTCTTTCGTCGCTGGCCAATTATCGGACGAGCATGACGCTGATAATCGCTGCGCACGTTGGAGACGCTGTGACACGCTGCTGCTTAAGGGGTTTATGGTTTGTCGGATGTTTTGAGTTTTGTGGTGATGGGTGGAAGGTTTTTGGATTTGTGGTTTTGGGGTGGTGGGTAGTTTGTTTTTTGCTTGTTTTTTGTTTGTTTTTTGGGTGACTGGAATTAGGGGTTGATTGTTGGATGCCATGGGAGTCATTGGTGGCTTCAAGCATTGAGGGGTAGTGGAAGGGGTGGTGGAAGAATTTTTGAGTTTGTCATTTTGTTAATATACTGTGTAGTTCGTTTTATTGTTTTTGGAAGAATTATTATTTGTTTAGTTAGATGTTATAAATATTGGATGCTATGGGGGTTGCTGGTGGCTTCTGTTTGGGATTAGGGGGTTGATTGCTGGATGCTATGGGGGTCATTGGTGGCTTCAAGCAGAGAGAGGAGTTTAGGGTTTCTCGGTTGGAAGTTTTGAGGGGTTTTGTGGGACTGATGGAATGGTGGAAGATTTTTTGAGATTGTTAATTTACAATTTCTAATGCCAATGTCTATAGGATTAATTTGATTTTCATTATGTAAGGTAAGGGATTACGGCCGTCACAAATGTGTGAAGCTGGTGGTGAACGTGTTAAGTACTAGTGTTATGTACTCGGAAATACTAGTTTTAAGTACTCGGTACTTCTAGTGTGAAGTAATCGGTAGTCCTAGTGTTAAATACTCGTCAGTTATAATTTTAAGTACTCAGTAATTCTAGTGTTAAGTACTCGGTACATCTATTGTAAGTACCCCGTACTTCTAGTGTGAAATACGTGTTAGTTCTAAGGTTAAGTAGTCGGTTAAGTAGTTCTAGAGTTCAGTACTCTGTAGTTCTAGAATTAACTCAAGACTGGAAAGACTGAGTACTTGGTACATCCAGTGTTAAGTACTCAGTGCCTCTAGTCTCAAGTACTCGATACTTCCAGTGTTAAGTACTCAGTACTTCCAGTTTCAAATACTCAGTACGTCCAGTGTTAACTACTCAGTACACCTACTCTCAAGTATTCAATACTCCTACCGTTAAGTACTCAATACTCGTAGTCTCAAATACTCAATACTTCTACTATTAAGCACTCGCTATTTCTACTCTCAAACATTCATTACCTCCAGTATTAATTCTCTCTCAAAGAAACATTCAAAACTCATTCTAACTACTCAATAATTCCTTTCATACCTAACCCCGCAGTCCAAAAATTAGTTCCGCGTTCGTCCGCGCCGTTTATTGGTGTCCGAGGTTGCCCCGCGTCCCGGAAGAAACGGGTGAACGGGAATCCGGCGTATCGTTCTACACCCGCCGAACACCCACTGAACACACACGGGGCGGCCCGGATAGATTTCGTGCGACAGGATGCCGGGTATCGGAGGGTAACGCAGTCTAGCAGTATATTGCGCCGCTTGTTGCATTGCAACGAAACGCAATAACGTATCGGTACACAAATGTCGGCGCGACTGTCCGTCGCGGCGCGTGCACATACACCGCGGGCAAAGCTGTCGGCCGCTGAAAGAATAACAACCATAATAGGCTTCTGAATTGTATGCCCCGACAATGGACGGAATGAAAAACGACATCCACCATCCCCTCGCGCGCCCCACACCCTCGTCTTCCGCCGACCTGTGTTGCAGCTCGTCGCGACGCGTCGACCGTTCCTCGCGATTTTTCGGGCTGCTCGGTCGGGAATTAACCCTTTGCACGCGAGAGGCGACTCACAGTCGCCAAATGATTTGACACTAGAATTACTGAGTACTTAATATTAAAACTGACGAGTATTTAACGCTAGAAATACCGAGTACTTACGATAGAAGTACCGAGTACTGAACACTAGAATTACTGAGTAGTTAATATTAGAACTGACGAGTGTTTAACGCTAGAAGTACCGAGTACTTAACATTAGAACTAACGAGTATTTAACACCAGAAATGCCAAGTACTCAACATTAGAACTAACGAGTACTTAACACCATAGGTACCAAGTACTTAACACTAGAACTACAGATTATTTAACAATGGAACCACCGAGTACTTAACACTAGAACTATAAAGGATTAATTTAATAATTCTCGCCCCGAGAACTGACCTAACTGACCCAACCTAACTGATGTAATTAACTTAAGTGACCCAAGTAAATTACTCTAACATAACTAGCCTAACCAACACCTCTCCCTTGTTCTATTTACATGAATACTGATAACTACCTGAACCTAATTGAGCTAACTGACTCAACCTAATCTATCTAATTAACCTAACTGATCCTACCAAATTACCCTAACATAATTAGCCTAACTATGACCTCTCCTTTGTTCTATTTACATGAATACTGATAACTAACTTAACTTATCTGACCTAACTGACCTGACATAATTTATATAATTAACTTAACTAACTTAACATAACGTAAGTAACCTAATTGATCTAATTAACACGACTAACATAGCCTAATTGATCTAATTAACACGACTAACATAGCCTAATTGATCTAATCAACACGACTAACATAGCCTAATTAACCTAACTGACCCAACCTAATTTATCTAATTAACCTAACCAAGACCTTTCCTTTGTTCTATTCACACAAACGCTGACAACCAGTCCCACAATTCCACTTATACCGCACCATTCCAAAAATTTACATTAAAAACATCCCACCCCCATCAAAAGCACCCAACCACTAACATCTTAAAAACCCTCCCATAGATTCCCAAAGACACGACGAATCTTCAAAACCTCCATCCGCACAGAAACCCGAATTCTGTCGTTCTCCGAGCAATTAAGCAAACAATTTCAAACGCCGCATTACGTTACAAACTACCCCCCTTCTTTTTCAGGAATCGCGTATAAAGGTAACACCATTCAACGTTCGCTACTCCCTCGCGTGTACTCGGTTCCCTTAAAAGCGAGAGAAACGACTGGGAAAAATGGCGGAAACGAAAAACAAGGAGGGCGGAGAAAAATGAAGAAAATTAAGCCAGAAGAAGAAGAACCGCCACGAGAGCTAACTAACTTAACACAGAGAGGAGCAGTGTTTTTTCTTTCGTATCGCGCTCGGCGCCGGTGAATCAAGAAAGGGCTTATTTATTCATAGAGCCGGCCCTGCCGCATCGCGGAAGGTTTCGTTTAATTAAGCAATTGCCAAAGAACTGCCGTCGGAGAGATCCTAGGGGCGCGACGATTCTTCAATGGGGCCTCGTTGCTAATTAACGTGCCGCGATATTTGTGCATTATCGCGTGGCTCGATGCGGCGTACTAAAACTGTCTCGTCGCGGTTGACCTCTTGACCTAGGGTTTCTTTTACAGTTCGGTTCGTTACGAGTGTTGTGATTTTTTGTTAGTGATTTATTGGAGGAAGAGGAAAATTGTGGGGATGTTCTATGTATGTGATTGTATGCAATTTATTTTTAGTTGTTGGCGGTAGAGTTATTATTAGTGATTTATTATTTATTTATTAGTGATTTATTGGACAAAGAGAAATCGTAGGCATGTTCTATGTCTGTGAATGTATGCAATTTATTTTTAGTTGTTGGCGGTAGAGTTATTATTAGTGATTTATTATTTATTTATGAGTGATCTATTATTTATTTATTAGTGATTTATTGGAGAAAGAGAAATCGTTGGCATGTTCTATGTCTGTGATTGTATGCAATTTATTTTTAGTTGTTGGTGGTACAGTTATTATTAGTGATTTATTATTTATTTAGTCGTGATTTATTGGAGAAAGAGAAATCGTAGGCATGTTCTATATTTGTGATTGTATGCAATTTATTTTCAGTTGTTGGTGGTAAAGTTATTATTAATTTGTATGGTTATGTATTATTATAATGGACCTCCACGAATTTAATTAAGAGGAAGGTTTCTTTTGAAGGGAAATAGAGATTCTATGGCATTTTTTCTAGGAAAGGTGTGAATGTCTTTTGACTGAAGCTTTGTTATATGTAATATACAAAGCTTTAATTATATGTATGAGAAAAAATTTTAAATTGCAAAACTTTAATTGTATTTGTATATAATAAAAGCTTTAAATGACAAAGCTTGAAAATTAAATATACAAAGCTTTAATTATATTTGTGTACAATGAATTCTTTCAATTACAAAGCATAAAAATTAAATATACAAAGCTTTAGTTATATATATAGCAAAAACTTTTAAATTAGAAAGCTTAGAAATTAAGTGTACAAAGTTTTAATTAGATGTATATAACATTAGCTTTTAAATTTCAAAGCTAAAAAATTATATATACAAAGCTTCAATTATATAAATATGCAATCAAAGCTTTTGAATTATATATATATATATATAAGATTTATATAATGAAATCTTATTACGTATATAATATACAAAGTTTTAATTATATACACATAATAAAAGCTTTCAAATTACGAAGAAATGAGACCCTCATAAATAAATTCATTAATCACAATACAAAACAGAAAAATGTTTACCAACTTCTAATATTCTAATTAAAAATATCCACTAAAAACATTAGTGAAACTTTTGACCCACTTCATGCATTCCAGTTGAATGGTTACATATATGCAATGATGAACTAACGTACACCTGTAATTATATGGTAATTGTTAATGATGGATACACTGCAGCGAGCAAAGGTCAAATATACCAGGAAATATGTTACATTCCTAACCTCTTATAATTACGTTTACGAAACGTCATTACGGATGAAAGAAGTCCATGTCGTGGGAAACGAAAGAATATCGACCACGTTTATGGAAAATTCCATCATCCCCCATCGCTGTGCACACCAACGAGTGATTTAATAATTTTGTAACTTCGCAGTTGACCTAACGATGGACTTCACGAACTGTCCCAGTAGAAAATTCGATTCCGCCACGGTGAATCTACGTTTTCTTAACGGGACCTGTCTGCCTAGTTAACAAGGTCAAGGAATTATGCATCGTTAGCGAATTTTTTAATGAGAACTAATGATCTCCGTTTAGCAAATATTCTCTTATTTTAAGATGTTTATTTTTTCTGTGATTAACTTTTTTTATGGGAAGAGTGATATAATAATAATTTAAGATATAGTTTTCTAGGTTAGGGACACTGTTTGAGGTTAGGTTTCCAGAGCTAATGTTTAATAATTTTTTGATTATTACAAATGTATATATAATAAAATAAGGACAGATTGGAATAAGGTAGTTGAAGATTAAGAAACTACAAAAACTACTTATATAGACTAAAAAAAATATTTTAAAATCATGTTATGTTTACTTTGAGCATTACACACTGATTTTCAAATGAATAATTAAGACTTTGGATGCATCTTAATTATTAATGTGAAAATCAGTGTATAATGCTTACAGTGAACAGGTCAAATGATTCTTAGATATTTTTGAATATCTAAATATTTAATATTTAGTGTCTAATACCTGATATTTGATATAATATTTAATGTCTAATATCTGATAGTAGATATAATATTTAATGTCTAATTAATATTAGTTGTAATATTTAATGTCTGATACTTAATATTAGGTCTAATACTTAGTGTCTAATATTTAATATTAGATCTAATATTTAATGCCTAATATTCAATATTACACCTAATATTTAATGCCTAACATTCAACACTATATCTAATATTGAATATCTAATATTTAATATTAGATCTAATATATAATACCTAAAATTTAATATTGGATCTAATATCTACTATCTAATATTTAGTATTAGATCAAATTTTAAATATTAGATTCAATAGTAAATCTAATATTTAATATCTAATATTAAATATCTAATATTAAATATTACATATTTACTAGTAATTTTTAGTAATTGTTAGTAATATTTTGAAGATGTCCATTGGAGAATGCGTTCACTGCGTTGCACATAGTCCACAGCTTAATAAAAAATTCATTTCTCAAGTTATATAAGGCTGTCTACTCTTGATGCGAATAACACTTTTTCCACTTTGTCTACCTCGTCTAACACCCCTATTTGTTCCTGTCTATGATGCCATTTCATATCTCGGCACTTTGTAACACGCAGAAATCTGCTTTCTTTATGTAACTTTCTTCTTTTGCCGCATATAGGTCGATATTTCGATCGGACTGCACGCAACAACTCCTACAAATTTAACCAACAAAGTGATGCATTGAATTGAAAAATATTAACTCTTTGATTGTTAGTGCAGTGAAGTTAAATATTGGCTATTAATAGTCATGTCTCGAAAAGTATTGTAGTTGTCGTACATTTATGTAAAATATTAGACGATTTAAATAAAAAAATTAACGATTGTTGGAAGAAAAGTGGTATTTTTGTTAATTTCAAATTAATTTCATTATGTTACATTTTTTATAATACTGATTTCGTATTCGACAGCATTTACTAGTAAGGAATTAATTAATACATTTGAAGGACAATTAAGATTCATTTCATTTTATTCTACCAGTTACTATTTAATTATTTATAGTTTTCCATTTATTATTTTACGTATAAGGTCATTTAACTAATCAATATAATCAATGCAATTAATATATAATCAAATATTTTAATTTATACCTTCTTTATCATATTTTAATAATTTAATTATCATTATATGTATAGTATATGATATATAATATATAATATATAATATATAATATATAATATATAATATATAATATATAATATATAATATATAATATATAATATATAATATATAATATATAGTATATAGTATATAATATATAATATATAATATATAACATACAATATATAATATACAATATGCAATATACAATATATAATGTATAATATACAATGTAAAATATACAGTATACAATACATAATATATAATATACAATATTCAATGTACAATACATAATATGTAATAAAATATTAAAAAAAGAACTTTAATATGTGAAAATCGATACGAATTTTCCTCCATCCCCTAATCGAATATTTTAACGCTGTTAAATACACAATTCTGCTTTATCCTGGATCGATGATTTTCATAAATGTTTCAAGCATTTATACGTATTCCAAGAACAGGGAAATTTAACCTTCCCTATCAGTTCTCAAATATTCTCATTACGATTATTTAATATTAATATCATGTGATACGAAGGTAATGTCTGCGATCACGACTTGGAATGGGAGTACGGAGTAAATTTCACCACGGAATTTCTAGATGGTACACCGAAATTACCGTCGTCCACCTCGTACTTGCATTATATTAATTTCTAAATTAGTCCCTGTGCGATCTACAACGAACTGCTGCTACATGAGGGGGTTGAAAAGTCATTTTGCAGTAACCTTTTACGTTCTCTACCTTTATAACGTATGGAAGCTCGAAAAATCTTTCGAGTGTGAGTAAAACAATATTTTTTATTTCGCCGGTACACTTTATAGAGGGGTTGACATTGTTTTAATATATTTTATTTTGCTTTTGTATTTCACATTGCTTTTGAAATTTTAGAGTCACTTTCCAAGATTTGTTGTCTTGTTACTGAAGTTTCAGTTTTTAAAACTTTGAGACTGTGTTGATTATGTTGAATATGTTGAATATGTTGATTATGTTGATTATGTTGATTATGTTGATTATGTTGATTGAGTTGAATATGTTGAATATGTTGAATACATTGAATATGTTGATTATGTTGAATATGTTGAGTATGTTGAGTATGTTGAGTATGTTGAATACGTTGAATATGTTTATTGAGTCGATGGAATTGATGGAGTGTATTGAGTTGATCGAGTTGATGGAGTTGATGGAGTTGATGGAGTTGATGAAGTTGATTGAGTCAATAGAGTTGATGGATTCGATGTATTTGATTGAGTTGATAGAGTTTCTGTAGTTGATTATGTTGATTATGTTGATTATGTTGATTATGTCGGTTATATTGATTATGACGGTTACATTGATTATATTGATCACAATCAACACAAGGTAACTTTAAAACGATTGCAATTGAACTTTTCTCCATCACCTGTCGACATTTGACTTTCCTCATTATATACACTTTTCGTCCCTATCTACCAGGATCACATTAAAGCGAATAGTAGAAGAAGATCAGGGCTCACGTTGTGGAATTTAAGCAAGCATCACTGTACACGAGACTCGCCAGCTAATACTGGCTCCCCGACGGCAGTGGTTTTTTGCAAATTCACGTAAATTCCCAGCCACTTCTTTCCTTGTCCTCCTGTTTACGATGCACGTGCGTGAAACCGCGTTCCCTGCGAGTAATCTTTTACTACGGTCGTTGACCCGATTCCATTGGCTCAATCGCGATTCTCTTGTCATCTTAACAACAGCTTCTTCTACTTGCGCGAGGCAATTCACGAGAACCGACACCATCCGCACGGTGATTCTGGGAGTCATGAAATAATGTTTCTTCGTAACAATGAGGTGATCGAGATTTAACCATTTGCAAAATTATAAAATCTTTAATTTAACATTAAACCTTGTTTAATGGATCAACATGGAACGTTGGAATAAAATAGTTCTTTAACCTAATTCGTGTGAGGTAATTAATTGTTTTGGATGTGAAAAATATTGTTAATATTTGGTCTGAAAGTAATTAATATTTGTAATGAAAAATAATGTCGAGGAATGGAAAGTATTGAATCGGTTTGCTAGTAGATTTATGGAAAATTTCGGATTTAATTGACTGTAATGATATATTGTATATTTATTATCTATCATATATTGTATGCCATATATTTAATATATTTCATATATCATATATTATATATTACATATAATAAATTTAATATATATCACATAATATATATTATATTTATTATTATATTTATTACTGTCATATATTAATTATAGACTACATAATATAAATAGTATGTATAATAAGATATAATCACAATAATTTATATAGTACATAATACGTTAAATATTAAATATTATTAATCATATCTAATACTGCTTCATTTCATATATATCACATTTAATATTTAATCTATTATGTATTATATAATTGATTGTAATTATACCTTATCATACATACTATTTACATTATGTAGGAAATAATAAATATATGATAATAATTAATATAATAATAAATATATTATATATAATACACGATATATTAGAAATATATAATATATAAAATATGATGTATATTAAACATATAACATATCAAATATGACGTACATTAAATACATAATACATGATATACGACATATGATATATGATATATGATATATGATATATGATATATGATATATGATATATGATATATGATATATGATATATGATATATGATATAGGATATATGATATATGACACATGACATATAATAAATACTATATAATTTATTATTATTTGTATAACATATTTGTCATACTATTATTGTAATCAGTTAAAAAGTACATAATAAACAAACAAATATTAAACATTACTTTCAAAATTCCTCATTCATTCCACGCTTCACAACCGATCACAATTACATCTCACCACACACGCAATCATATTCCACCAGAGAAATTCAATACACACGTCCCCCATTCCAGCTAAAACATCCAAATCGGCCGCTGCGCGTCGTCGCAACGTGAAAACCCGCCCGGAAAGAAACGTCACGATCGAGAGATCAAAGGGGCAGTTCACTCTAATTATAAACTCGCCGCAGCCGCGGCTCCTCTCACACGTCAACGGCCACGATGTTTCTGTCGATTCGTTTGTACACTAATTAAAGGTAAATTCTAGTCACCGAATCGTCTCTCTTCTGGCTTGCGCGCGCGCGCGCGCGCCATTGTGAGCGAAGCTTCTTACAAATTAGCAGCGAATATTCATGCGTCGGAGGCAGAGGCGAGACCGTGCACGTGGCATTTGTGGAAAACCTTTATGCGGCGAGCCGAGCGGAAAACAGTCGAGAATAACTCCCGGCTGACCAAGACTGTCCGTAACTACTTGATGAAGACACTCAGGGCTCGCCAACTACTCGGCTCTCCGTTCTCGCGAGCTTTGTCCATGTTTTTAGGCCAGTTTTTCCGACGCCCTCCGGCTGGTCTAATTGGGAATATTCTGGCAACCGGTGTTATCCTCACGAACCGTAACATTGTTCTTTTATGGAGCTTGAATTGTGTGTACAGCGAGGATCGCTTAAATTGTAGGAAATCTGCTCGGTTAAATTTTACTCGCTGTCTGGAGGTCGTTGTAATTTGACTCTAGCAGATGGATGGAAAATGAATACAATGAGGGGGGGGGGGCGGAGAATGACGGACACGTGTCGAAGAGATGTGTGGAACATAAACATGTGGTGGAAAATATTTTAATTGTAATAATTTTAATGGTACATTCTCGAAAGTGGCACTGGCCGATTGCTGGAGATTTTCTGATTAAAATGAGTCCAAACACGACGTAAATCGGTTTAGTTTCATCGATTTGGTGGGAACGAGACTTTAATTTCGAAAATGAGAGTAAATTCGTAAAATGAGTCTAATTTCCATGAGTATTGAAGTTTCTGTGGTTTTATCTTGAAATTAGTGTCAGTGGATTGCTGAGGCTCTCCTGATTAAAATGAATCCAAACACGACATAAATCGGTCTGGTTTATGATTTCATGGAAATTCACCTTAAATTTTGAAATTTACATTAAATTTGTGAAATTAGTCTGATTCCCATGAGTATTGAGGTTTCTGTAGTTTTATCTTGTTGAATTTAATGTCAGTGGATTGCTGAGATTCTCCTGATTAAAACAAGTCCTGACACGACATAAATCGGTGTAGTTCAAGATTTCATGGAAACTCACCTTCAATTTTGAAAATTACATCGAATTTGTAAAAGTAGTTCGATTCCCACCGTGTTTGGACTCGTTTTAACCGGCAGAATCTCAGAAATCCACTGGCAGTGGAGAAAGTAAGTTTGAAGTAAGTTTAAAAATAAGCAAGGAAGAAAATAGCTTCCTCCTGCGTTTCTGCTCGGTTAAATTCCACCGTTGGCATCCGAAATCGTGGAATTTAAGCGAGCCTCTGTATAATTGGACAAGCGACGCGTAAGCGACAGATCTATTATTGTACAAATGACGTCGATAATAATTTCGTCAATGCTATAATCGAATAACAATTATCAACGCACAATTAATAACATAGAACCGGTACGAATCGGTTGACGCTTCGATGTGTGCAGTTAATGTCCAGCAAATTGTTATTTCAGGATGCCGTGCGTTTAAAATGTGCGAGCACGCCGGGACGAGCGAATAACAATTGCAAATTCGGAATTATTCGTATCAAAAGGTATCGGGTCGGGACCAATGCGGAGGAACTGTTACAGCACACGTTATATGTACCTTTCATTTCACCGTAAATCTCGGTGTTTGAATATCAAACGCGGCCCGTACGTGTGGGTATGCATATATTGCGTGGACTGCGAAGTATAAACGAATATAAGGGAATGCTAACAACATTTGCATTTTATGAAAGTCCCGGAACCGCTCGTTGAAAGGCGGCCGAGTGTCGCCGATCTTTTCGTAAACCGCGCGGAAACACTGCCGCCGAATCAGTCTCTTGGATTTCTTTCTTTTCGGTCACCCGGTACGTTTCTTTCAATCTTCGTATCCGAGGGACGAGGACCACTGAATAACATAGAATTCTTCGTCGTATACGGAATAAACAACATGCAATGAATTGAACATTAAAAGTGACGTTATCTATTTAAATATGTGTCACCCGGTGTGTTAACGTCAATCTCCGCGTTTCTCAATTCTTTGGAATTCAAATGAAATGTTGTTCATATTTTAACGAATATCTGGAAAACTAAAATCGAGCCACGGTAACTGTATAGGAAAAAATTGTTCAGAATTGAGTTCCACATAACATACTCCAAGCTCATCCAAATCGGTGAGAAAGCAGGTGTTACACATAATTACCCCCATTTTATTAGAATTCAAATATTTATATTTCCTCGAATATCTCGAAAACTAAAACCATTTGGTACCATCATATTCAGGAAAAAGTTGTTCAGAATAAAGTCCTCCATAACATATTTGAAAATCATCCAAATCGGTGAGGAAGCAAATGTTACACATAATTACCCCCATTTCATTAGAATTCAAATATTCATATTTCCTCGAATATCTCGAAAACTAAAACCGAGCGGTACCATCATATTCAGGAAAAAGGAATTATATACTATATAATTCCTTATTAGTAAAACTACAACACTCTTCGAGACATTACCATAAATAACCAAGATTCAGCCTCACTACACTAACGAACAAGTTAATCTCCTTCAATTTGCATCACCTTGCTATTTAAATATATAGGAGGTATTGCCTGTAATTTTCCAAATAATTAGAATAAGATAAAAATTCTAAATGCCCCATAAAACCTTCACCACAACTCTCGCATCATCGAGAATCAACGTGTCTACGGAAATCAACCCCTAAGTATTACCCCTAACCATCATCTCCAACTTCACCTACAGCCCACCCCCAAAAATGGCGCCGCCCTTCAAACACATAATTATCCAAATAACTAGAAAAAAATAAAAATTCCGAATTCTCCATGGAAATCAACCCCTAACCGTCACCCACAGCACCATCGCATCCAACTTCACCAGCCCACTCCCAAAAATGGCAACGTCCCTTAAACACAGTATAATACAGGGCTCGGCTGGAACGAGCACCGGGGAACCCCATAAAATTGACTTTACAAAGACTATTCCACGGGATATCGCTATTAACCGTATTTTTACGATCGAGGTAACATCGGTCCCCCTTCGATCGATATTCGCGAGACGCTCGCAGGGCGATCTAGACTTGTCTAGCCGCAGTAAAAACGGACCCTAACGTTCTAATTATTGTTCGCAGGCCGCGTTCCGGATCGTCACGTACCGGTGCGGAGTGGGGGGGGGGGGGGGGGGATGGAAGCGGATCGCGCGCGGAGTCCCGGGCAGCTCGCCATTTTGTCCGGTTTACGAGCGTGCTCTCGTTACGAGGGCGTAAAGATCGCGCGCGGCTTTTTATTAAATTCTGTCCCGGGTAACGGGACTTTCGGTGACATTTTTAAGAGCATCGAGAGGCGGGCCGCGATTCGCCGGATCCCTGCTTAATTCCGCTTCTTTTTCGGGCATGCATATTAATGCGGGCATCTCTGCGGTTTACGAGCCGGCCGCGAGGAATCGGAGCGGAGTGCTTTCACGCGCTCGTCGGGACCGTCTTCCGGCGCGACAAGATTCGGAATGAGCTCGCGAGTATGGCTTCGTCGAATTAATTGAGCCGTTTAGCTTGAAGGAGCAACCCCTTGGCATATGATTTCTTTCTCAACTCTGATCGATACGGCTATTTTATTAATAATAACTTATTGGAGAGGGAGAAAAATTCTGAGCTTATGTTGTGCATATATTTCCTTTTGAGTGTAATAGTTGAGGAATATTTACTTTGAATTTGTATGAACTGAGTAATATATTTGTTAAATCTAAAGAATTGGGGGTAGTTTTGTATAATACCTGCTTCCTCACCGATTTGGACGATTTTGAAATATGTTATATATATAATATATAATATATAATATATAATATATAATATATAATATATAATATATAATATATAATATATAATATATAATATACAATATACAATATATAATATACAATATACAGTATATGATATGTAATATATAATATATTATATACAATATATAATATACAATTAAATTAGGGTGGTGTCGGTTTCATAGAGAATTTAGAACATTCATGTTATTCCAATTATTCGTTGCAATTAGAACAGATTTCTTGAGGTCCGAATGATGTGACATTGTGTCCATATGAACGAAGTTAAACTGAGAATCATTCGCAGAAAAGCCTGTCATTGAAATACTAGCGAAATAAAGATTGAAAAATAATATACAAGAGGCAACGGTGCGTTTATCACGCAATAAAGGCATGACAAATTAGTACACGGTTGAATGGTTTGTTATTGTCACGAAGAACGCATGTTTGCCAACTAGAAGTGACACATGCAAAATCCGAGCGGACATTAGTATTCTCTATCGGTACACCACTCGCAAATAGAGTTTACGTTCCGTATGACGTTTCCTATTGCAATGCAACCTATCACGTGTATTTCGCGTGATTTCCTCGGGGGCACCGGAAGTTACACTTTATAACGATGAACTGTTATAAATTTTCATTGGAAAAGTGTAATGTAAATATATTCAGTCGTCTAGAAAATTTATAATTTTTTTAACATATTTTCTTGCTTCACATTTTATTTCAATTTTTTCTATTAGGATTTGATACTAATATATATTATTTCAATATTTTTCAAACGTTAATAATTTTGTTTTAATTATTAAATATAATGAAATCACGTATAGAAATATTATAAAAATTCATCTAGTGTTTCATATTACTATATGTATCATTTTTTGGAAAAAATAGTTAAATTTGACATATTGCATATTATATTATGCATAATACGATAGTTAACCCAAAACTGAAAAAATTGAAATTAATGGTAGGTTGAAATCGAACCATTATTTGGTTTAGTTTGAATTTTTTTTAATTTTCCTATTTATCTACTAGTGAACGTAGAAACGTAACACGTAAACATTTCAACTTCCGCACTCTGAGTTCTAATAACTTCCAACTTATTCCCTTTATGCGCGGGCATATTCCGTTTACGACTGCCGAAAAGTATAAAGTTATTGCAAGATATATTAATGTATATCTCCTCGCTCTTCATAGTCACATTAATCAAGCAAGTTACTTGGAACATAATTTTTATAAAAGCTACGTATATTTTCACCTGTAAAAATTATACAATATGAGACCAATGAAATTGAATCTATTTTTAATTAATATTTCGTTCTAAAAACAAATTTTCTTTAAATGTAAATCGAACCTGTAACGTCTAATATCATTGATGTTTAGTATTCCTATAAAAAATAAAAGAAAAACGTCAATGCTGTCATCCTATAAATAACATGATTTTTTTTATTCCAATATTTTAAATATTAAGATAAAAAAACTCTTTCAATTTAAAATAGAGGTTCTTTATTTAATCTATGAATAATGGAGGCAAATATTTTATATTAAAAAGAATTTCTATTGTAATTTTTGAAAATTAAAAAATAGGAAAAATCTGTTTGACACTAGAACCACAGCAATCAAAATGACCTAGTTTCCTTATTTCACAGTTATCGACATCCTAAAATCATTAAATCTTCAAAATAATTAAGTAATAAATAGTTTCACTTCAATACTACAATAAACATCTGAGAAATAGAAAGAAATCTGTTACCAAAATTGTTTGTAATAATTAAACATTAATCATATTAAACATTCTTTAGATCTACCTTCAATTTTTTGCATTTATATTATAAACATCAAGATAAAAACGATAACAATGAAAAATAAAACGAAGAAATAAAAAGAATCTATTCCAACAATTGTTTATAACAATCACACATTAATCACATTAAAGATTATTTAGAACAACCTTTAATTTTTTACATTTCTATTATAAACATCAAGATAGAAATAATAGAAATCTATTACCAAAATTATTTACAATAATTACACATTAATTAAATTAAAAATTCTTTCAATCCACCACTAAAACTCGAGTGCAGTAGAAGAAACCACCAAAATCACATTAAACCTTGTCCAAATTACCTTATCATTTTTTCATCGACAACAATATTATTACCACGCCTAATTCAAACTGCATTTGAGAAAATCCTCAGCTCATAGAAATCAGTATAAACAATTCTCACTAACATTGAAACCAACCCAACCCAACCCATTCCAAAAAAACTCAACAAAGAAGCACCAAAATAAAAAAAAAGTCACACTCGACACAGAAGCTCAAAATGTTCACAAAAACAGTCTCCCCATAAGAATTCCAGCAAAACTCCGATCCAGCGTACAGGAATCACGAAGCATTCTGTTCGGCATAAAGCAGGAATGCCTAATGCAATTTCCCGATTACGTAAGTTGGAATTTAAAATTCCGCCACGGCGACCTGTTATTTTTCCTGTTCATCGTTAATGCAAGGCAGCGTCAAAGCTTGTTCGAAATTCAAACAATGGTAACAAAGTCCGAGCGAAAAATGTTAATGGGGCCTCGAACTTCCAATTTCCGCGCGGCCGGGGGGAAAAAAGCGCCGAGCAACTTTCGATTCGAATCTGGCTCGAAGTTTCGTAATGACGGTGCAGGCTGCGCGCGGCCTGTCCTCGAGCGTTGCGCCGCTCCGTCCGAATTATCTCGTTATCGACTTCTAACCTCGCGCTGAATATATTCGCCCGGCGTCGGGATCTTGTTCCACGAGCGGTATCGGGGACGGAACGGGACGCGCCTCGTCGCAGGTGAACGCCGAACGGCCAGGACACGCCCGACTCGCGCCGGGAAGATTATACTTTTTTACAGGGTAAACAGAGGCTCAACAGGTGTCCGGGCGACCCTGCGCTGTCTCGATCACGCAAGCAGAGGATTTCCTTTCTTTAATCATATTTTTGCGCGAAACGCGGCGAGATGGTGGGATAATGTGTCTGTGGAGTGGTGCTCGGTTAAATTTTAGGATTTTGGTGGCAGAGATGCAGGAGAGAGTTGGGTGATTGTAGTTAATTTCAGGGGCTTGATGGGAGAGTATAGTGGAAGTGGGATAAAGTTCGTTGGGTATTGATGGTGAGACGTGGGACTTCGAGGTTAATGTAAATATGCGATGGAGAAAATTTTGTAATTTTGGTTTAATCTTGTTGAATTTGGTGTTGGTGGATTGCTGAGCTTGCGCTGGTTAAAATGAGTACAAACACGATGGGAACCGGAATAATTTTACAAATTTTATGTCATTTTATAAATTAAAGGTTCATTTCTATGAAATTAAAAAACTAGACCGAGGTATGTCGTGTTTGTACTCATTTTAACCAGCAAAATCTCAACATGCGACCCATACTATAATTGAGAAAGTCAGTTTAATATTACTGCAACTGAAACTTCCTTCATCCATATCTATATCTAACGCACGTATCCATGTAGAGTCCCACATAAACGTGCGATAAAAGAAATTCGAATTCTTATCTTCGCGAATTTAGTGTCGACAGATTTCTGAGAGTGCGCTGATTAAAATGAGTCCAAACACGACGGGAATCGGACTACTTTCACAAATTTAATATCATTATCAAACCTAAAGGCTCATTTCCATGAAACCAAAAAACTAGACCGATTCCCAACGTGTTTGTACTCATTTTAATCAGCGCGATCTCAACATTCCAACGACACAACAATTAACAAGCTAATCCAAAAATCAGACTAATCGATCATTACTCATAGCAACGTGCAGTACCCAAAAGGTTAATCGCCGATGGCCTTCTTAACAAAGACCAGCGATTAGATGACGCAAAATCGAAAGCGCCGTCCAGGTATATCGCATTTCGCGGTGAACAGCCGAGCGAGCCCGTCGGGAGGGACGGCCTCGCGTGCACGTGTACCCGCACGAACACAGGCCGCCTCTGGCGAGCTCGCCGGTGGACGGGTACGTGCATGCACGAGCTGGGCGTATCATATATTGGTAGCTCGATATTACCAGCAACCAGAAGACCGCAATGCATACTGAGTAGCCATCTCCCTTTTCTCTATTACACGGTCACCTAACGTAATAGAATATCAGATTCGCGAATAATAACGAATCTATCACTTCCTCCGGTAAACAAACGGAGCCGGCCCCGCGAGCTCGATATCCGCCGATGCGCCACTGCGGGATGGGGGAATCACGCGGAGCCGGCTCGCGGCTGCTTTCGATTTTAAATGGGCACGGCTCGGGCGCGCGGTGATTTCGCTTTGAATGTTAATGCACGACTCGCTCGTGGTTATTATATACGATCCAATTCTACGCGGATGCTTGCACAACAGATGTCGCCGATTCCGGGATTATTGCGGATTCTACGTTATCTTGGGAGATGCTTCTCGTTTGATTTGTCGCGCGATTCGTTGCTCTTAGAGGGACCTTCGACGGAATTAGTTGGGAAAATGCGGTGGAACGATGGTTTTGGGATGGATTGAATGTAGAAAGGGTGAAATAGAAGGAAAAATTCAGGAAGGGGGATATATTTGACATTATGTGGTCCTTTTTGAAGATTTGCGTCCTTGGAGTAGTTTCGTTTTTTGTTGTTTGGGAATGTAATACAATATCATATATTGTATTATAATATAATATAATATATTATAATATAATATAATATAGTACAACGTCATATAATATAATATAGTATACTATCATATAATATAATATAATATAATATTACATAACTTATTTTTTTGTAATATGATATGATATATAATAAATATTGAATAATATCATATAAATTATCACTTACATCATAATATTTAATTTAATATTGACATTACTTGATATTTAATTGTATGATAATTATATATAATATAATATTATATAATTTATTCCTTTCATAATAATTATATGACAATTATTAACATACTGTTTGATTAAAAATTGATATTACCTGATATTTATTATATAGTTTAAAATAATTATAATTTATTTTATAATTTAATATACTATATTCAATTTAATATATACAATATAGAACATAATATAATTATAAATAGGATAAAAAATAAATAGAAATTAATTACTCACATTATCCATAAAATCCCATACTTAATTTATCCAAATAAAACAATCCCATGAAAAACAAAAAATTCCTCTAACGACGTTCATCAACACAAATTAATACGTCCGTACAGCATAACTCAAACATGAGAAGCACAAAAACAAAGGGCAAGTCGAGTCCGTCCGCCCCTCGAGCGTCTCGTCCGCAACTGTGCCCGTTCGCGGCGCGACACGGCATTATCATAGAAGAACGTGAAATCGATGAAATTTAAAAGTCGAGCCGCTCCGCGCCGCGTTGTAATCGATCGGTCGGTGTATGCATTTTTAAAATGTCCCGTCTAGCCGCGACGCGGGCCATTAAACTAGAAACACATTGCGGGAAATGCGGCATCCGTAGATCATTGATGGAACGGCGGAATATATATACACCGCGGCCGCGTAATTCCCGATTCCGAGCATTCCGCCGATCCCCGAAGCTTCAGTAATGCGCTGCGAATCTAAGGATTTTCCGTGCGTTGCGCGCATTTTAGCGCGATAGAAATTTCGACCGGCCTGCCCCGTCGACTATGCTACCGGAATATCTCCGGGCCGGAACCCTTCGCGTTCATTCGGAACGTTCCGAAAATTATACGGAGCGAGACGTGACTCGCGCCGTGACTAACGAAGGGGACGCCTCTCGCGCAGCTATGCGGCAATCGAAGGTGTAAACCGTTTCCGCGCCGCCGGCTTTGTGTGTATTCGGCGGGAGCTTGATTGTAGCTGTGCAACCGGAGGTTGATGGGTAAATGCTTTGTTTTATTTCATTGGGTTTTATTTGAAGTTGTTCGGAGAGATATATGTACCGGTCGTTGCATGGAACTTGGCACTTGCGTGTGAGTGGTAGGATTCGAGGGCGATGCTTGATTGGGGAGTTACGATTGGAGTTCGTGGAACGACTGGCTACGCCCTGTGACGTCAGAAGTTCCAGGTTCGCTGCAACGGATGGTACTTATCAAACTAATTATAACAAGTAGAAGGGTTGAATGCGAGATCCAGGTTCTGAAATTTTATTATTGTTATGCGAGTACAGAATATTGTAAATTTCCTATGAACTCAAAGGAAGTAATTAATATATCAGAAGAAATGTTTTATAATATCGTTTCTTCATTCTATAGTTTTATCCTCATTCCTCTCTGTTGTAGGGAACTTGGCATTTGCGTCTGAGTGGTTGGATTTGAAGGCATACGCCTCATTGACTGAGGCGCTGACGCCTGGCAATCGGGTTCCACGACTGAGAGTGTGGGAGCGACTGTCTCCGCCCCTATGACGTCACGAGTGCCAACTTCCCAGCAATGATACTGAATAGTCTACTTTAGACAATGTTTCTAGCAAATTTATAAATAAAAGATTCAGTGGATCTGAGTATTAGCGTGAATACAATCCTGAAAATCATCAGCTTTAATGAATAATCAGTTGTGTATCTATCGTATGCAATTAACTAATTAAATTGAATGCGTAATACACAAAACTGATAGCACCGTTTAATTTCGTCCAATAATTCTGCTGTGCATTGGAGCTGAAAAATTCACTGTGAATGAAATTTTTGCCTCGAAACGCTCCGCTGGGCTCATTTAGTATGCAACACGCAAGCGGGGTTGAATTTTTGTTTCGATTTTCGACGGTGATGTCGTGGGAAACATAAATTTCGACCGAATATTAACACTAACAAGCAAGAAAAATGTGTAGCATGGGAAATATGCTTATTTCCTTTTCGTTTGCAATAACTAGCGATGATACGGAATATATACCAGTGCAATTCGATCCAAAATCGAAAATCGATCTGGTTGTCGTGTCACATTTGTCAGAATAACAAAAAGTCCTCAAAGTCTTTAATTTGTAAGAGAAGCTCTAAAAACAATCTAGTCCTGAATTTTTGAATGCTACTTATATCGACGTCTTTATTATATTGTATTTCGTTTATTGTTTAAAGAACTATCTGGTTATCGTGTCATATTTGTCAGAATAACAAAAAGTCCTCAAAGTCTTTATTGCACAAGAAAAGATACAAAAACAATCTAGTCTTGAACTTTCGAATGCTACTTATATCAACGTATTTATTGTATTGTATTTGCTTTATTGTTTGAAGGAACGATCTGGTTACTGTGCCACATTTGTCAGAATAACAAAAAGTCCTTAAAGTCTTTATTGTGTGAAAGAGGCTCCAAAATCTGTCTCGTTATAAATTTTGTTGTTTGGAGGAACTACCTGGTTATTCTGTCACATTTGTCAGAATAAAAAAAAGTCCTCAAAGTCTTTATTGTCTCAGAGAAGCTCCAAATGACCATCTGACCCAGAACTTTCGAGCCCCACATATACACTTACAATAATTCAAAAGTCTTCTTCAGAAACCGAACCCTAGGGACGAATACACAATTATCAACGTTGAAAGTCCTTTAATCAAATACCGCCGAATGTCCAACCACGCTTGGCATCGTAATTCTCTTTTCCAGTGGCCCAAGAAAAATTCCCTGACATTTGAATGGATGCCCCGAATATCTAAGGACAACATCTAAAATATTTCTAGGGCGTCCCACCTGAATGTTCCTTCGCTGGAATAACAAAACCTCCCTCAGATAACGTAACAACCCTCCGGAATCAGCCTGTAAGAAACACGAGCGGAAAAACAAAACCCTAATCCATCGGTGGAGATACATCTTCTAAAGCAGTGACCCTTAATACAACAACCCCTGTCCAGAAGCTGTGGTTCAACAAACAGTTCGATGCAGATTTCTGGCTATTTACCCTTTGCACTCTTTGGGGTATGTTACTGAACCATTTATTCTACTAAATATCTTAAAAATCCATAATGAAGGAGCTACCATAAAATTATTGTAAATTGTAGATTATTGAAATGGAAGATCTAAGAAATATTATAACATTTTTTAATTTTTATTAGGAATACTATAAAAATAATATTGGATTGGTAAGGGTTAAATAACAATTTATATATTTTTCTACGAGTGGTTGCAAAGGTTTTTATTATTTTGTTTATAATATTAAGGGAATAGAATTATTCAAAACTATCAACGTCATATATTTAATACAAAAGTTAATTAGTAAATTATTTCTTAGATTGAATGAAACTTATGAATTTAGTAATTTTCTAACCTAGAAAACAGTTCAAGGAAAATCCTTGGCACGTTTATTGCATCAATAATCGTACTGTTGCTGAATAATTTTGCATTCGATAAATAGTTTTACAATTTTAAACGCTCGTAGAAACATGCACTCATAAGTTCAATATTACACCGTATGTGATCCGTTAACATAATTCACTGTCGGTAAGTAACGTGTTAAAACCGCCCGGAAACCGCCCGGAAACCGCACGAACGTGTGCTACGATCAACCCTCGAATGACACGGTTAATTCGTTCCATGTTACTCAGAACTGTGTTACACGAAACATGTAATTAGAAGTCATACAAATTCAACGATATGGTTCCGTGTTATTGAAAATTGTGTTCTCGGATACTCCAGATCCATACTTAAGAGAAATCGTGCGAGTGAAACGCGCATTATTCAATTGTGGATGTTTCTAGGAAAAGAGTTCATTATTTCAATAATTAGTAGAGTAAATCGTGCCAGAATTTTTTATCCAGACAGTAAATTAATTTCAGATAGAAATAACGTCTTTGGCATCACAATGTTCAGTTATAATTATAGGATAAGTAATCAATATTGAAAACAGAATGTGTCAATCTGTTGCGGGGAACTTGTCACTTTCATCTGAGTGGTCGGATTTGAGGGCGACGCCTGATTGGCTGAGATACTGACGCCCACCAATCAGTTCGCGCGATGATGAGTGGAGAGAGGTGTCTTAGACTCGTAATTAGAGCTCTCGGAGCCACTGGCTCCGCCCTATGACTTCACGAGTGCCAACTTCCCAGTAACTAACGTAGGTTTCTATTTTATGAATTTTAGAGTATTATTAGTGGTTTCATGGTGCAGATGTAGAGAATTTAGCGGAGAATGTTGGATTTATTGATTAATGTTGGATTTTACCCAGAATTCTGGACCAGAAAAATGGTCCTGGTTTTGTTGATTAATTCTTTGCCTCCATCTGGATGACAGTGTTGTGAGGAAACTTGGAGTATTAAGGGTTCTATTAGACTTATGTACGAAAATTATAAAGGTAGTTTATTCAGAAATTGTTTTATATTGAAAATTCTAACGTTTGCAAAATTAACACTTTTCGGACGAAGATTCTCTGAATAAATACAGAAATAATAAATAAACAGATACAAAAATAATAAATAGATACAGAAATAATAAATAAATACAGAAGTAATAAGTAAATAAATATATACAGAAATTATAAATAGGTAAGTAAATACAGAAATTACAAATAAGTAAATAAATACAGAAATAATAAATAAATAGATAAATACAGAAACAATAAATAAATAAATATATATATATATATAAACAGACAGATAGCAACATATATAGTTAACTAAACACATTATACACTACATAGATTGCAGTCCACATACTCGTCCAGCAATTCCACTACCAAATCAAGTTGAAACCCACAATCACCAATACACAACTTTCCAACATGACTGTACGTCCGCGCATCGCTCTCGATTCGACAGTATTTCTCCAATCTTACCCGGCATATTTGTCGGATCATAATGGCACTGGCGCACGGGGAACGATCGACGCGGGCGAATTCGGCACCGCAACACGCCCCTTAGCTAGCCGGGTGGCGGGGGTGCACGAGGGGCGCACCGGATGAGACAGGCAGATTACCTAATCACGGGTAACCCGTAAAGCAATCAAATTCTCCGCGGTATTGTGGTCGATGCGTTAGTCGCGCGGCCGTGTAAGGGGGCGGCCGAGAAAGGGAAAGAGAGACGGAAGAGCCTCGTAGGCTGTTAAATTCGATTTAAACCATTAATGCGGTATTGTCCGCGTAACGACCGTGGCCCCCTTCGGCTGCTGCCCCTTTCCTTTCGGCCTCGGGTCCCTGCCGGCTGCTGACTGTTTCTTTCCGCGGAACTGCAGCGCCCTGAAATACGCGTTCGAAATCTGCTGAGTGTCCCGGCCGTACCGCGGTGTGGGTCGTTTTGTGAGTGGAAGGTGAGGTGAGAAATGATGGGAAATTTGGAGAGAGCGAAAGGTGGTTGTGTTTTTATTAGGTTATAGAGGTGTTGTGAGGGAAGAGAGGGATTGAGAGGGTTTAATTTGGGTGAGGAGGGAGTTTTGAGGTTATGTGTATGGGCCCACAATGTGGGCAGATGGTCGGTTTATGGATAGAGCCTGATATTTTTAAAAATGTGGGTGATAAAGTCATTTTGCATAGCAGGGAATACCTAGGGACAGATTCATAACATTTAATTTTGGTTAGGTGAGGAGGTGAGTTTTAAGGTCATGTGTACGGGCCCACAGTGTGGGCGAACTGTCATTTTCTGGATAGAACTTGGTAACGTAAATAACGATAATAATAGAGTTATTTTGAATAGCAGGGAATACTTAACGACACATTGTTAATCTTTAATTTTGGTTATGTGATTTGACGAATTCTGAGGTTATGTGTACGGGTCCACATTGTGGGTAAACAGTCGATTTCTAAACAGAACTGGATAACTTAAAAAGTGTGTGTGGTACAAGCCAATGATTCAGATGAAAGGTTGTAAGGTATACAGCTAAAGACATGGTGGCAATATTTTGTTTATATTACGGAAATACTATGTAGTTTTTTATGTAAATAGTAAAATGGAATTTCTCCACAAAAATTTGTATTTTTGAAATGAAAGTCATTTTGTATAGCAGGGATATTGGCAGCATTGGGAATCTCTACACACCAATATCATCAACAACACCAAGGCAGCCACTACCATACAGGATGAGAGTCACTGGATAAAGACCCTATGCAACAAAACTAACGTGCTGCATAATTTTTGAAGAATACCTAAAATACTCGCGTGAAATAATACAAAATCCCATAGACGCCAATAAGAGACCACTCAGCGACACATTGGCACCTTCAATCTCCACTCTGCCACTAATCAAACTTTGAGGTTATGTCCATAGACCCTGTGAGACTCCACACAACAGAACTATCCTCCAACTCTACAGTTTTTGTAGAATACCAAAACTATTCGCTTAAAACAACAGAAAATCATCAGTAGACCCCAATAAGCGTCCACTCAGCGACACATTCTGCCAGTAATAAAATTTTGAGGTTATGTCCATAGGCCCTATAATACGCCACGCAACAGAATTATCCCCAAACACCATAGTTTTTGAACAACACCTAAAATACTCGCGTGAAATAATAGAAAACCACGTAGACGCCAATAAGAGACTGCCTAACGACACATTGGCACCTTCGATTCCCATTATACGAGTAATCGAATTTTGAGGTTATGTCTACACGCGACCACACCGTGCGCCTTTACGACAAGCATCGACGGGCCCGATATCACCGCGTTTGGACGAACCGATGCCACGGAACCGAGGATCGATATTTGGTTGATTTATCGGGCAACCGTTAAAATTGACCGTGTTCGAGCGTAGTCCGGGGCAGCGGTGATGCACGGCGGAGTTTTTCTCGCGAGGAAGCTCCCTTTTCCTCGAGCGGTTTAATTGCGCGACTTGTAATTGTACCGTAAACTGCGGTTTCTGATGTAGAGCTGCCTCGATTTAAAGAGGACCGTGGAGCGGCGGGAGTACGGCCCGGAAATGGATTTGATAGCAGCAATTCCTTGGTGTGCAACTGTAAATTACTTCGCCGCACGTGTTGCCGCGGCGTTACGTTTTTACGTTTAGTATCGTTGCGTCGGGCGAATAAGAATTCCCGACGATTAAACATTTCGTGATGTTATTCTTGTCAGGGTTTGAGGTGTTTATTATTGGCGGTGGGTGGAGGAACGGTGGACGCGTGAGTAGTTGATGAATACTGAGGCTAAGTGTGATTTGAGGGTGTTTGAGGCGGAGCTGGACAGCTTTTGTGTGCTGTACGACAGAATAACAGATGGTTATCAAAGTCCTTATTGTGTCACAGACATTCCAAAAACTATCTGGTCTTAAATTCTTGAACACTACTTATATCGACGCATTTATTATATTGCACTTGCTTTATTGGTTGAAGAAACGATTTGGTTATTGAGCCACATTTGCCAAAATAACAAAAAGTCCTCAGAGTCTTTATTGTCTAACAGTAGATCCAAAAACTGTCTGGTGCTAAACTTTTGAACATCACTGTATATCGACGTATTTATGGTATTGTAGTCGGTTTATTGCTTGTAGGAACGATCTGGTTATCGTGTCATATTTGTCAGAATAACAGAAAGTCCTCAAAGTCTTTATTGTATAAGGGAAGTTCTAAAAACAATCTGGTAGCGACTCTTCGATGTTACTTATATCGACATATTCGTTATACTTTATTTAGTTCCTTATTTGAAAAAACGAACTGGTTACTGTGCCAAATTTGTCAGAATAACGAGAAGTCCTTAAAGTCTTTATTCAACAAGAGAAGCACTAAAAACAATCTGGCAGAGACTTTTGAATGATATTTATATCGACGTGTTTATTATATTGTATTTAGTTTACTGTTTGCAGAAACTATCTTGTTACTGAGCCACATTTGTGAGAATAACAAAAAGTCCTCAAAGTCTTTATTACGTAAAAGAAGCTCCAAAATACGATCTGTCCTACAACTTTCAAGCCAAACACATACACTTAGCAGTTATTCGACCTTACGTTCACGGTTGTACTAGGAAAATGGAGATAGGAGTAGGATTTGCTTCGTTTAAGGGAGGAAAAGGAATAACTCGATCTCGCAATTAAATTAATTAATTGACCTGAGTTCAAAAGGCACACGTTTGTTGCAGCACTTAAGAAGAATAAGTAGGAGCAAGGATGCAATGCGCCACTTGTGATCATCCAGTGTGCCACGTTCGGCGCATGCGCCATGGTTTTGCCATCTCTGGTTTAAGGTGTTGGGATATTTTACATTGTTGTGGTTTTGATATGTTAATATGATGACTGTCATGAAAACCTTCAGACGTTTACGTATTGCTTATTCTTTTGCAGCAAATATAAATTATCTAGTAATTTATGCTATGAAATATTTATATTTGATATTCGTTATTTGAAATTGTAATTATTGTCAAGTAATTTCGATGCTACGGTCATTGGTGACAGAAGTGGCAGTCAACGAATCTAGAATATGACGAAATTATGTCAGAATGATGCATGGTGACGAGGGAATGAAGAAATGATGAGAGTGAGATGAATATATTCGAATGTATGTACATTTGATAAGGAATATAATCTGAGGAAATGAAAATGATTTTTAGCGCATTGCGAAATTTTTATGCTTTTTAATTTTTTAACCAATTGTTAGTGTCAGAAAGTTTAAAGTCCTGGGTGTGTAGAAGAATGATTTCAACAGTATATACCGAGATGAATGTCATACGTCATCACCATGAAATAAGGACACTGTCTAATTTCGGGTACATTTTTGCGAATATCTAGAAAACTAAAACCGAATGGTGGTGACATGTATAGGAAAAAGTTGTTTAGAAACATGTCCCCCATAACATATTCCAAGCTCATACAAATCGGTGAGAAATCCTGTGTTATACATAACTACCCCTAATTCATTAGTATTCAAATATTCATATTTCCTCGAATATCTCGAAAACTAAAACCATTTGGTACCATCATACTCAGGAATAAGTTGTTCAGAATCGAGTCCCCCATAACATACTCCAAGCTCATCCAAATCAGCGAAGTCTCAATATTACACATGCTTACTTTCTCCTCCATTAAATCATAATTTTTGTAACACCCAGATACCACATAATACACAATCAACCTTCCCTCGACGACAACCCCTAAAAACCATAATTCACAATTATCTACTCCTCCGTAACCCATTAAATCCCATGAAATTATTTTTTTAATTATAAATGAAATTTTGTATTTCGAGTAATGTGTGTCCATACTATCTTAGAAAAATAGTTTAAAAAATCTGACATATTCAATATACTATATATAACATGATCTATTAATAGATCACTGAGAGATGATGTGATTTATACAGTGATCTATTAATAGTTCACTGGGACTTAATAGGTCAATTACATTTTTACTAATTACCAATCGACTCTCGATAAATATTGCCCCAAATGATTCTCGAACACGTGTCTGACGCTTCACATAAGCACAGCATCAATTTCATCACTCTCAATGATCGTTTAATTTCGGTGTAGGCGATTACATGTAAATTTACCCGGCCGCCCCCGAAGTGCAATTGAACATAATCGTTATTTCGCTCGCGTTTGCCGTGCAAACATTTTTTTTCCTTGAGCATTATGGACGCCGGCCGCGCGACTGCGGAATGGTCGAGTGTAAACATTCCTACACACGCGTTCCGGGCAATAAAGCGGCGCGACGACTCCGCCGGGACGGCGGTCACTTTTAATCGGCCATTTATCATCGCCAACTTGGAGCCACGCTGCTTCCGTACTCGTTTGACGAGAATTAGCGCTCCTCCGATACCGCTGGACGTATAGTCAGTTAGAAGCTTCGACGTCTTTAAAAAGTGTGTAATTCATTCTGCTGTATGTACGTATTTATTACATGGAATAATTTTTTCTAAGTTTCTCATTCAAATAACGTGTACCTGTAAAACTGGTTGCTTCGAAAATTAATATTCCTTTAACTAGTCAACTGTTTTTCGAGGAGTACAGTTGTTATAAGGCAATACCTTGTCATTTCTTCACGACGGGTGTACTCGTCGAGAAACTTTCGAAACTTTCCAAAAAATTCAGAAACTAAAATTCCTGAGGCAGGGTATTTTTAAGATTTCACAAAAACTGGAAAATATTTCTCGAGATTCAGTTGCAGCTATTTTAACCTTACCTTCCCAAATGTAGTGCCAGTGAATTGCTGAGATCGTTTTGATTAAAACAAGTCCAAACACGACGGGAATCGGACTAGTCTCACCAACTTAATGGATTATAGTTCATGAAATTAAGGCTCGTTTTCATGAAACCAATAAACTAGTCCGATTCCCATCGTGTTTGGGCTCATTTTAACGAGCAGAATCTCAACACTCCATCGGTACAACGATTAAGAAGCTAAAATTAAAATCCTTATGATCAAAATATCATTCGCCTGTTTGCACTTTACCCCCACGTGACCTCTTCGTCCTTTGTCTCACTACCCCTCATTTTATTCATATTTTACCCCCATCCACAGGTCTCACGTTACATCAACCTCGACTCAGCGAGTAGAGGGGGAATAGTAGGGCTGGCATAGTGAAATTAAGCCGAGCAGACTTTTGAAATTCAGCCGAGCATCACCATACAGTATACTCCAAGGGATAATGCCACTGTAGAGGTCGGAAAATAACAACTCAAATCTTAAATAAACAACTTAAATTTTCAAATAAAACATCACAAACACGATCTCCAAGAACTCAAAGAAAATCAGAACCAATCACCCAATCTCCCATAAACCCTGCCAGCTATTCAAGGTCACAAAAGGTCATCAATTCAATAATTCCATCAGAAAACTCGAAAAGCAGCAACAAATTTAATCTTCAAACGAAACAATAAAACACATTCCTCAAAGGAAATCAGAAAAAGTCATCCAACCTCCAATAAACTCTGCAAGCTATTCAAGGTCACAAAGGTCATTAATTCAATAATTCCGTAACAAAACTTGAAATTTATAACCGCAAAAACAAGTTTATATAAAGTTAATTGTATTCAATGACTGGTAGTTGTAAAGAATTAATAAAGCTTCAGTATCTAACCTAAAATACAAAACAGTCGAAACCCAAATTGATAAACTCATCAAAGAAATATTTAAATTTCCATAAATTAATCAAGCTCCCCATCAGCACTGAAAACATTTCTGATCCCCATGATAGTTAGCAATGATCCCTGTCCGAGCTGCTCATCGTCAACGTCAGTTCCCCAAAAAACTAGCGTCGAAACGGAAATTCACCGGAAAATTTCGCTTTCCAGCTGTTTCGATGACTGATTGGAATTTCGGCTGTTCCATTTGATTCTGATAATCCGCGTCGAGATGTTAGCCCGACGGCCGTGCGATATTTCTTTATTTCTTGCGTGTTGCGTGCGCAACACGCAGCCCGGCCAGAAGGGTTGGCGCGTGCTGGTAAACTGTATCAATCGGCTCGCGTTACCGCTTTGTCGGCGTTTATCTGTTATTAACGTGAATCATTGAGTTAACGGTTGTGTTATTAATCGCGGGGATATTGTTTATGCGCCACGCATCGAACCTGTTAACCTGCAATGCGTCCGTCGATGATATCTGCGTTCATTGAGTATCAATGTACGTGGAGCTTGGGACTTCCATATATCGTAAGTACAGTCGCGTTCAAAAGTTTCTTGACTTGTTCTTTGGAGGTTGCTTTGCGAGGTGCTGTTAAATATTATTTATAATATTTCTAAAAGTGTGAGAGGACATTTTTTGAAAATTTAACTTAGTGTTGGAATTATTAAAGGTTATTATTGTTAGTAAAAGTTACTGGTATTATTTGAGGAAACTTGGTTTTTAAGTAATATAAAATAACTGACATGTAATATTTCCACTAACCGAAATCCACAGAACTCTCTCAACAAATAGTATCTACAAATAGTATTAACAAATACTATTATCAAATAGTATTAACAGATAGTATCAACAAAGAGTATCAACTAAGGTATTAACAAATACTATTAACAAATAGTATCAGAAACTAGTATTATCAAATAGTATCAACAAACAGTATTAACAAATACTATTAACAAATTATATTAACAAATAAGATTAACGAATAGTATTATCAAATAGTATCAACAAATAACATCAATCCTCCAATAAAACATTCCCACTAACTAAACTCGACGAAACACTCAACAAACCATCAAAATCCACCAGCCCATTCATCCAAATCAAATCAGGAATACCATAACGCACGAGACACAGAGTCGCCGAAGCAGCAACGATATTTCTCGCCGCACGAGAAGTTAATCGTTGATTTCCCGGTCGGTGGGTTCAGTCGGACGTTTAATATCTGGGAATAAAGTCGCGGATACACGGGGCAGCGAGCGGTGACAGTGAAATTCGTTAATCACGAGCACCATAACGGGCGAAGCGTTAGTTTATGATGTCGCAAATAAATTGTCGACGTTGAGTGGGGTCGGACAGCGGGGTCATTCGTGTCTGTACGTGACTGCTTTCCAAGATCCTCGGCCGGCCAGGGCGACCGTAAGGAGACCATCCGTCCTATCTTTTCGCCCGGGCTCACTATCTGCCGCGGCGTCTATTGAAAATTCATCGTTTTATCGCGGCGAAACTTTATCGACACTTCGTTTATCGTCGGCGACCGACGCTTAACACGTAAGCTTGGGGAAAAAAACGCGGGTGAACGGCAGGTCTTAGGCGAACGACCGGATAAACCTGCGAATTGACGGTCGGATGGATGGGTGAGACAGGATTTTTGTGGCGTGAATAATCAAGGGAAAAGTTGGGTGGGAATGTTTTGATGTTTGGGGTTGATTGGGGTGGAAATGGGTTTGATGGACCTTGGATTAATTGTTTGAGCATGGAGAAGGTAGGTGTTGGTTTGGTTTTGGTTTGACGGGAAATTTGGGGGTTGTTATTGCTGAAAAAGAATGTCATTAGTTATCTCCTTGCCTTATGGACCTTTGGTTAATTGTTTGAATATGGAGAAAGTCGGTCTTGGTTAGTTAAGAAATTTGGGGGTTGTTTTAGATGGAAAGTGGTTTAATAAATGATATTAACCTCTTGTCTTATGGTCTCTTGTTTAGGTCTTAGTTAGGTCTTGCCTTATGGTGTCTTGGTTAATTATTCAAGCATGGAAAAATTAGGTCTTACCTTATAGACTTTTGGTCAACTGTTTGAGTATAGGAAAAGTAGGTCTTTGTTTGATCTTGATTAGATCTTTTTTGGCCTTGGTTAGGTCCTGGCTAGATGGGAAATTTGGGGGTTGCTTTATCTGAAAAATGGTGTCAGTACATTTTACTCCCTGCCTTATCTACTGCCATGTAAGAAAAAATATTATGGGCTAAATGATGAGATGGTAAAAACTTGGTTCGATAGTAGTGTTAACCAGTGTACCCCCTTTTGTCAGTGTTAAAAAATTGTGAATGAAAGAAAATGTTTAATAAACCACATTTTCTATATTTGTTCAAACGTGTGAGCTGTCACAATTCCCAGCACAGTTGCATCCTGCACTAATATAAGTGTTACCGAATTTGACCAATTGCCATTTAACTGCTGCGAAGTTCATGACATATTCTCGGAATCAGACCGGTTTGATCTAATAAGGAAAGTTCAAGCAAGTATCGACGAATTCATTAGGCAGTGAAGCGCCGTCTCAAAATTATATTCATTATTTCTCAATTAGTAACAATATAGATGACTATTAACTGACGTCCAGCCTGTAATGCGCTGAAATCTCCGTTATCCTGTTCTGATTCGAATTGAGATGCTTTTTCCGGCGTTGGTAATAGGTGTTAACGATTTTTGTGGTTTCAAGTGCATTATTCGTATGATCAGTGTCTGCAGACGACGTTTCTTCACGTCGTCGTGATGATTCTTAAAATGACATAAAACAAATGTCGTTTAGAATAATGTCAATACGTCAGTATCTAAAAAAAAAGATAAGTTGTTATTTTTTACATTAGAAGCTAACACAGAAACGACATTATTTGTGGTATAACTTAATTGAATACAATTAGATTTGGAAACTAAAATTACTGAGCAGTCATGGTATTATTGAGGTTTTGCAAAAACTAGGACAATGTATTCCTCGAGATTCAGTTGCAGCTATTTTAACCTTACCTTCCCAAATGTAGTGCCAGTGAATTGCTGAGATCGTTTCGATTAAAACAAGTCCAAACACGACGGGAATCGGACTAGTCTCACCAACTTAATGGATTATAGTTCATGAAATTAAGGCTCGTTTTCATGAAACCAATAAACGAGTCCGATTCCCATCGTGTTTGGGCTCATTTTAACGAGTAGAATCTCAATACTCCATCGGTACTACGATTATGAAGCTAAGATTAAAATCCTTGCGGTTAAAATATCATTCGCCTGATTACACTTTACCCCCACGTAACCTGTTTGTCCTTTGTCTCAGTGCCCCTCATTTTATACATATTTTGCACCCATCCACAGGTCTCACGTTACATCAACCTCGACTCAGTGAGTAAAGGGGAAGTAGTAGGGCTGGCACAGTGAAATTAAACCGAGCAGACTTTTGAAATTCAGCCGTGCATCACCATACAGTGTACCCCAAGGGATAACGCCACTCTAGAGGTCGGAAAATAACTCAAATCTTAAATAAACAACTTAAATCTTCAAATAAAACATTATAAATACGCTCCCCAAGGAGCCAAAGAAAACCAGAACAGATCACCCAATCTCTCATAAATCCTGCCAGCTATTCAAGGTCGCAAAAGGTCATCAATTCAATAATTCCCTCATAAAACTCGAAATACCATACCAACTCAACTCAACAACGTGTTCCCTATTTTTCCTCCATTGAAAACTTCCTTCCCAAATTCTCCACGCAATAAATCACCATCTAAGCAAAAATAAAAGTCATTTCAAAATTCCACAGTGGCGTTGCCCCTTAATCGTCGCGAGGAGTACCGCGCTGCCGTCCAGAGCGGCGCATGGAATAAATCGAGCCCGTTAATTGGTAATCATCTCGATTAGCCGCGGTCCAGCGAAGAATCGGTTCAGCAGGCTTTTGTTTCGCGGCCGTTCCGCAGGATAATTGTCCCGATAACACCGATAGGACGCCGCGGCGATCCTCGCTGCGAGATAGGCATCACGGGCCAGCTGTATTCCGCGCCATTGCGGACCGTAGATCGTGAAGCACAGCTCGGCATAACGTGTCCTCGGTGTTCTCCGGCGCGCGATTAACATTCTCCAGTGGCACCGTGATGCCCGTTACCAGCGGGCACTGCCACCGAGATGCCCTCTGGTCACTGGCGCACACCCCACGCCACCCCGTGCAGCGCGCTGTCCCTTTAAAATACGGCACTGCTGGGTGCAGGTAGTAGGCTCTCTCGGCGGTAGCTATTAACTTCTCGCATTGCCCGATCGGATCGATATCCTCGTGCCAATGCGCCGGCCGTTATCTTCTCGCTAGGCTGCATTAATGCACCTCCAGTTATTGGACAAAATGGTTCCGGGGGACGCTCTGTGAAACGGTGGTTGGACGTCGCTTGATACCCCATGAGCTCTGACGCTGTGCCTTCTGCTGGCGCGGATGGTGATGTCCCGTGGTGCTGGGCATTAGAAGTGTTTGGTTATTTCGGGATGGGCGGTGTTGAAATATTTGGATGCGGATTATGGTCTGAGAAGGTTCAGGGGAAGTTTGGTGAAGGGATTTGATCTGTGGGACGAGAGTGACAGATTCCATGCAATGAATATGGACGAAGTACTTTCAGTTTTCTGACGAACTGAAGGGCAAGTGCGGCAATTTGGTAATTTGGTAATTCTATATCTTGATAATTCGATAATTTGATAATTAGGTAGCTTGATATAATAATAGTTCGATAATTTGGTAATTTGATAACTTGATAATTTGATAATTTGATAATTTGATAATTTGATAATTTGATAATTTGATAATTTGATAACTGGGCAGTTTGACAACTTGACAACTTTAGTACTTGCGAGTTTGGTATACTGGGAACTTGGAACTTGAGGACTTGAGAACTTGAAAACTTGAGAACTTGAGAACTTGATGAGTTGATAACTTGGTTACTTGATAATATGCTAATTTGATCGTTTCATCATTCGATCGTTTGATAGCTTGGTAGCTTGATAGCCTGATAACGTGATGACTTGATAACTTGATAACTTGATAACTTGATAACTTGATAACTTGATAACTTGATAACTTGATAACTTGATAACTTGATAACTTGATAACTTGATAATTTGATAACTTAATCATTTGATAACGAGATTTGGTAATTTCTCCCACGAACTGAAGGGCAAGTGCTTCAAGAGGACACAGAGGACAGTTTTCCCACGTCGGAGGTCCAGGGCCTCTCTTTGAGTCACTACCTCGCAATGTCACAAGTGCCGTCTCCCCAGCAACGCACAGTACCTCTATAGACATAACAAATTTCAGGGAACCTGTCACTCTCGTTCCATTACACAAATATCCATACGATATTCCCAGGCAACCTCCCAAATCTCAATCAGACCACTCATTACGTCAGTACTTCACAATGTCGCAAGTGCCATCTCCCCTGCAACGCACAGTACCTCCATAAAACTAAAAAATTGCAGGGAACCAGCCATCTTCGTCCCAGTATCCAAATTCCCATACCATATTCCCAAACAATCCCCCCACTATTAATCATACCACTCACCACGTCACTACCTAGCAACGTTGCAAGTGCCATTTCCCGAGCAACGTACATTATCTCCATAAAACTGAAAAATTGTAAGAAACCTGTCACCCCCGTCTCAGTTCTCAAATTCCCATGCGACATGCCCAAATAATCTCCCAACTCTCAATCGAATCTCTCGTTACATCACTACCTCACAACGTCACAAGTGCCATCTCCACAGCAACGCGCCGTATCTCAACAAAACTAAAAAGATTCCTTCCATCATCCCGCTTCTCGGAGCTCGGCAACGCGGGGCGTCATCGGCGTTGCGGGGTGCATATTAAGCCCAGCCGTTAATGGAAGCCCACTCCGTCACTTTTCCTCGTCCGTGGCTCGGCGATCCGCGCATCCGTCTGTGCCGCGCACATCGCGGGACCCGGCTGCGCATTCCGTCCGCAGCGTCCGCACGTTGCTCTCCTCGCCCGCGTCGGCCGGCTCCCCGCAATTACGGAATGTGTCGTTTTCAACGGCCACAATGGGCGAGCGCGGCCGCACACCCGCGCGCGGCGTACACGTGTACGTACATGTGTTCGCACGTGTCCGGCGGCGGGCCCGCTCGAGCGTCTCGAGCGCACCCGGCGCCCGCGGATTCATTACGCACGCGTGACGCGAGCGGTGCACCGTCACGCGTGCACGCTGCGTGCAGCCGTGCCGCACGTGGTGCGGCACGTGCCGTCCCTTCCCCCCCGGCGCCACCTGATCGCCGTTTCCACGGCAGCTTCATTAACATTTAGGCCGGGCCACGAAAACGCCGGCAGTTTAGTGTCGTCGCGCAAGGGCTTTCTTTAGGTGGTGCTACTCGGCGCGCTGCATACGCAACGAGCACCGTATTAGTCGGAGAAGATGGGCAATGTGGCACGTTGTTTGTGGGTC
Organism: Nomia melanderi; assembly: GCF_051020985.1. Lineage (NCBI taxonomy): Eukaryota > Metazoa > Arthropoda > Insecta > Hymenoptera > Halictidae > Nomia > Nomia melanderi. The sequence continues at coordinate 23,082,671 of NC_134999.1, read as the reverse complement.
CGGGCGGTGGTGTTGTTGGGGAGTTGGCGCTTGGCGACGATTTTCGGTGGTTAACGGTGGAAATTGGGGTTATGGTGTGTTGCTCGCGGGGGATTAGTTGGTATGGGGTCAAAGGTGATGGGGTAAGACTTGTAATGAGTGCGCGTGATATTAGGAAGCATGGTCATCGTTGGCGCGGAAAATGATTTTAGTTTATGACGTCTAGAGTGGCGTTACCACTTAAAATTATATATATATATATATTAATTATATAATTATGTGTATTAATTACATATATATAAATATAAATTTGTTTATAAATTGTATTTATAGTTAATGAAATTTAATTATATATTATATACATAATTAATTATATTTAATATTTATTAATTTATTATATACTTCATAACGGGTTATAATTATATCTTATAATGTATACTATATAATTAACAATATTCAATATTTATTTCGTTATTACATACTTTACAACTGATTATAATTACATATCATCACAAATATAATGACATTATGTAAAAAAATTCAGTATATAGCTATTTTTCCATTTTCCCTAGCCAAAATGACCAAATTATCCACTATACATTACGAACGTGTAATTAATCCTAATTGATTTGACAGAACAGCATTCTAAATTGTCATATTTAACATGATACTTCCCATAATACATTCCTACATGAAACATTAAATATAATATCAACATTTATTCCTAAATTCATCAGAAATTTCTATAGATCAACTTCAGAAAGTGTCATCTACAACGTATTAACACGTTGAATGCCATGGGGGTTACCGGCGATCTCCAGCCAAACCAAATCACTATAATTTACTCAGTAAATAATGATTATTTGTAAACATATTTATCTCTTGAACAATGCTGCCTAATGCAATTAACAAGAACAAGACGAGGAAAAAGAAGAAAAAGACGAATAAGAAGAAGAACGAGAACAACGACAACAAGGTCAACAACAACGGCAAAAACAAATGGAATAACAAAGACAATGACAAGGATAAGAACAAGGACAACAACAACGACAAAGACACGGACGAGGACAAGGGTCACGACAACGACAACAACATGGACAAAGACAAAAACAAGGACAAGGACAAGTACAATGACAACAACAAAGACAAAGACAAAGACAAGGACAAAGACAGGTACAAGGGCAAGGGCAAGGACATCAACAACTACAAAGACAAGGACAAAAACATCGACAATGACAAGGATAACGACACCGACAGCGACATGGACAAAGACAAGGACAAGAACGAGGGCAAGGACAATTGTTATTATTACAACAAGTGAATAGACAAGGACAAGGACAACAACAACGGTAAAGACACGGAAAAAGACATCAACAAGGACAAGGACCAGGACAAGGACAAGGACAATGACAAGGACAAGGACAATAACAACGACAACTGCATGGACAATGACAAGGACAACCACAACATGGACAAGGACAAATACAAGGACGACAACAACATTCATAATAATAACAGCTACAAGAATAAATCTATTAACAACAATAACGACAATAATAATAATAATAATAATGCAGTCCACTCAAACGACTCGACACCATACTTCCCCCATTTCCCGTATTTCCCTGCGCCGAACCGGATGGCAATTAACGCGTTAAAAACCATTAACTACCCCGGAGCGAAACACCTCCCGAGCGCGAAGGGTTCGAAACGAACGAGAATCAACGGAACGGTTTACCGTCGCGCGAAAACCGCGCGGCAGAAAGTGAAAACCGCGGCGATAAATAATCCCCGTTTGTTTATGGACAACGGAAGAAAGTTCGCCGCGCCGCGCCGCGAACGCGTGTTTGCCGGATTTTTTTCATCCCCCGTTGGACACGGCCGCGCGAACGTCCAACGAACGGAAGACCGTCCCGCATTTCCACCGGAATACTTTTGCCTCTCCCTCTTTTTTTCTGTCCCCCCTCTCCGCCCCGCCACCACGTCGCAGCAGGAAAATTAATGTTTGTTCTGGCGGCCGATCCGAATTGGCAGGGGCGGCCGCAACGCCCATGACTGCCGATGACCCGGCCCCGGAGATTTTCAATTTCAAATGCGCGCGGAATCGGGGACGATCCAGATTTAATCGGAAACAGTTGCGCCGCCCGATTTATAACGGAATTCTTTTACGCGAGCGCGGCTCGAGCCCGGCCGCGTTAATGGAAACGCATTCTGCGCCTGATGATCGTAATTAAATTTATTCGCCGATAATTCGGTCGAGGGGCGGGGCCGACGATAGAGCCGACGGAAATTCTCGTTCGAATCGTGCTCGAAATGTTCGTGGGAGAGATATTTAATGGGATGTGCTCGTTCGGGTGTGTTGGTTGTGTGATATGTTAGGTAGGATGGAAAGTATCGCGCATTGCTGGGGAGATGGCAGTTGAATGTGAGTATTCTGAGTGGGCGGGAATGACAGGTTCCGTGCAACGGATTGTAGGGCGAGTGATGGCAATGAATGTGTTCTTGGTGTTGAAAGTAAGGAGATATGATAGTGAGAACAGCAATTTGTTTCTTTTTGTTGACACAATTTGTTATAATTCAGTTAATTAGACGATGGTTATTTTTAAACGCTTTTGTGTAATAAATAATGATATTTAATGAGGAGATATTCAGCTAAATGAACGTGTAATAATAGTGCAGTTCAATCAAATTATTTAATATTTCACTTTGTCTATTTTGTGTATTTTGCTGTGTGAAATCGTGCGGCACTCATGTTTATTAATTTGTTGATTAGTCTTGGGGAGTTCGATCCGGATTTCGTAGTTTCTGAATGGAATTATTTCGTTCTTTTGTTTATGGTGCTAAGAATGGAGGTTATTGCTGTCGTTTGCAGCTTATGTTTGTTGCTGGGGAGATGGCACTTTTATATACGTCCTAGATGTTGATGAACTTTAGGAATTTGTTTGATAATAACTATGAAATGGAAATTTCTGCATTTTTCTAGGTGATAGCTGTGATCTTCTTTATATTTATATTTGTTCTAACCTAAAATGCTAGAAAATGGCGCAGCTGTTTGATAGCTATAAGACAGCTTTTCATAAAGAAATTGTTGGAGGATTCGATTGTGATATTCACTATCACAAACACTTACAAACTACTACAGCCAGTAGCAATAGTGCTTAAATATTAAATATTAACGAACAGAATGGTTCTCAGACACATTAACACCCAATTAATGTTTGATCAATGTTATAAACAACTAAAAACAGTAGCAGAAGTGTCTGAATATTAAATTTTGGCCAAAAAAATGATTCTCAGACCTATTAATACTGAATTAATATTTGATCAATATCAGAAACACTTAGAAACAACTACAAACAGTATTAAAAGTGTCTAAATATTAATTATTAGCCCACAGAATGATTCTTAAGTCCATTAAAAACAAATTAATATTCAATTAGTAAAACAAACAAGAACAAACATCTACAAACCCTATCACAAATACCTAAATATCAAATGTTAGCAAACGAAATAATTCCCAATCCTATTAACACCGAATTAATCATCAATAATTGCCACAAACCGATACAAACAACTACAGACAACAAAAGACCCTATCAAAAATATATAAATATCAAAATTAGACAACAGAATAATTCCCAAACCCATTAACATCGAATTAATCACCAATAAATACCACAAACTACTACAAACAGTATTAGAAATACCTAAATATCAGATATTAGCCAACAGAAAAATTCCCAAACCCATTAAAACTAAATTAGTCAACAATAAATACCACAAACAGCTGCAAACAGCAATAAACAACCTCAAACCCTGCGAAAAATACCTATATATAAAATATTAGCCAATAGAATAATTCCCAAACCCATTAAAATCTAATTAATCATCAATAAATACCACAAACAGCTACAAACAACAGCAAACACTATCAAAAATACCACAAACAACTACAAACAGTATTAGAAATACATAAATACCAAATATTACCCAACAGAAAAATTCCCAAACCCATTACCACCAAATTAGTCATCAACAAATACCACAAACAACAACAAACCCTCCCAAATCAGCCCAAACATAAATCCCAAAATCCATCATATCGATCCTGAAAGCCAAAGCTCTCCTTACACGCCTCGTTCCATTTCGCAGCGGCGGCATCGACACACGATAAACCAGGCTCGAATGTCCGGGAAATTGTAACAAACGCGGCCGAAATGCGTATCAAGACCCGTAAACGACGTTGCATTATCCGGAAAATTTTCGGTGAAAGCGGAGTGTCACGTGAAATAGGACGGGGACAGAGATACACGCGATACCCGGTGCCGAAACGTACAATGAGCAATTCACGCGGAATCCGAATCCGGACGCATTGTGCATTATCCGCGGCGGAACAAAACGCCGAGCGCACCTATCCGCTCCGCGCCCGCCTGCCTGCCGGCCGGCCGATTCAAGAATGCGAATTGATAATCGAATGAAAGGCACAACGCGCGCCGGCGCCGCGTTAACCGCGAATTTTCTGCTTACCGCACGACCCTTCACAAAGGATGGTTAATATCGGCGAATTCACGCGACGGGACGCGCGTTAAATCTGCTACGTACTTCAATTTAACGGCTCCTAATCATCTATTCGGCCGGGAACGGCGAATAATGGGGTATTTTGACCACGCGGGAGGTCAAAGGACAGGTTTAGGTGATTTTGTTAAACATTGTTGCTTGAGGTGGATGGACGTTTTGAATTTGGCCCAGAAAAATTGGAAAATATGATTTTTTATGGAGTATGTTGCCCATTCGGAAAGTCAAAGGTCAATTTTAAACAATTTTACAAAGCACTGTTGCTTGATGTTGTTGGAAGTTTTGAATTTAGATCAGAAGAATTGCAAAATCTGATTTTTCACGGGGTGTTCTGTCAATCTGGGTGGTCAAAGGTCAATTTTAAAAATTCTATGGCACATTGTTGTTTGAAGTTGCTGAATACGTTAGGAACAATGTCAAAAAATGTTTTTTGTACCATGTGCACCTTTGTCCTCGAGGAAGTTTTCAATTTAGATCACCGAAAATCGGAATATCTGATTTTTCACGTCGTGTTCTGCATGTCTACTAGCCAAAAGTCTATTTTAAAAATTCACAATTTTTATAGAGGTTACAAATTATGATATTAACTCTGTTTTCAATGGATTCCTACCTATTTTTCAGTTTCAACGTTGTTTCTCACAATCTAACAACAAACTGTCCAATGATTCCATCAATAAAAATTTAAAAAAAAAGAAACACAAAAATCACCAAAAAATTATTCGGACACTACAAAACTCAGTGAAAAATTAAATAAACAAAACAAAACTCAATGAAAAATTAAATAAACGAAACAAAACTCAAAATTTTAAACAAAATATCCAAACCTGTCATACCTTCAGCATTAACTAACTATAAACAAATAAATACAATAACTTTATTTATTACTCACTACAAGCGAAAATGTTTATAATATTCACAAGTACGTCATCAAAGTTCATCATCATCCCGGGAGCACAGAAAATTTTATACAAATAACAACAAAACGCTCCATTTCCCCTGCACAAACGTTCGCGTGAAAAGAATTTGAAAAAAGACCGGGCGTTTAAAAGATTTATCAAACGCCCGCGATTTGTCAGCGCTCGTTCGACAAATTAATGTCGGCGAAGCCGGGTATTTTAGGAGATGAACGAAAATAATGAACTCCGCGGCGCTTGTGCGCGCACGTTGGTTTATTGAAAATATGTCACAGGTTGACTGGCGAAACTGGACTTTCATTCTCGAGACCGGTGTGTCGGACTGCGTGTATGCTGGCAACCGAAACTTTCGAATCGCTTGCCGCTTTCCGCCGGAATTATACCGCCAGACAAATTTTCTGCTGCCACGAGTTAATACTTTTCAGAACAGTTATCGGAATTCTAGCTTCTCCACTCTTTTTTTTAAGTGCGCGTGGTTTATAGTTATGGTTGGGTATTTCTGTTAGCGCGATGTAGGTGCCTTTGTTCTGTTGAAGCTATGGTGTGATCGTGGAGGTCTTGGTGTATGCGATTGGATGATTACTTTGGGGTTATATTTATATTCTTCTTGTTGGGTTTGGGGGATGTTAAACAGTTGTTTTGTAGGATGAGTGTTTGAGATATAATATCTGTGACCGTTTTGGTGACTTGGTAACTTGATAGTATGATAGTTTGATAGTTCGATGGTTTGATAGTTTGATAGTTTGATAGTTTGATAGTCTGATAGTTTTATAGATTGATAGTTTGACAGTTTGATAGTTTGATAGTTTGATAGCTTGATAGCTTGATAGATTGATAGTTTGATAGCTTGATAGATTGATAGTTTGATAGCTTGATAGTTTGATAGTTTGATAGTTTGATAGTTTGATAGTTTGATAGCTTGATAGTTTGATAGCTTGATAGCTGATAGCTTGACAGCTTGATAGATTTATAGATTGATAGTTTCATAGCTTGATAGCTTGATAGCTTGTGAAGTAGTCAATCGACGACTTAAGAACTTGATAACTTGGTAAGTTATTCAAACTAAAGTTTCCAAGTAATCAAATTCCTAAGTTGTCGTTTGACAACTTGACAGGTTACCAAGCTGTAAAGCCGTCAAGCTACCAAACTACCAAGCTACCGGTCGATCGATTGGTCCTTTTCTCGAAGACGACGATTAATCGGCGATATTTGATCAACCGGGTCGGTTTGATCGATCGATCGATCGGTAGGCGCACCATAATTCCCAATCAATCGCCGTGCGCCGGCGAATCGATGATGAAATATCGAACGAGGTGATTTACGAACCGAAAAATCACGCGGCGAGGAGAAACGAGGCTCGTGCGTTACGCCGCGCGACAAATTCTCCCCCCCCCCCCCCCTCCGTTTTTTTCGTGCCCCACGGCCGGGTATTTATTGTTTTAATTCACCGCGGCCGTGTTTAATTATGGAGAGTTCATTTCGAACGGCCGCGCCGCGGCCCGCCGCTTAAGCAGACGGTTTTGTTTACACTTAACGAGCCGAGAACAGAGCTGCGCGAGTCGTTTACGCGCCCCAGTAATGTTTCCCGCGACTCTAACAACGGGGTGGGTTTAAATATCGAAGCAGAGGGGTTGGTGTGGGAGAGTGGGTCGTGTGGCGAGTGGATCGTTGGTCGAAAGCGTGGTAGGCAGGAATGAGGAGTTTGTGGGAAAATGGGAAGATTTTGAGGTTTTGGTGGTCGTTTTTTGTGTTGTGGATGCTGTGAGGGGGTGAGTTTTGGAAATTAGTGTCTTGGTTGGGGATGAAAATTTGTGGGAGATGTGAGGCGTTTTTGTAAAAAAAAGCGCAGTGAAAAGGAAGATTTTTTGGGTGTTGGGATGTTTGTGAGCTGATATTGAAGGTAATTTGGTGTTAATGAAGATTTTGTAGGAAAATTGACCGATTTTTAGGTTTAGGTGGTTGTTTTTCGATGTTGTGGGTGGTGTGGGGGCGTGAGTTTTGGGAATCGGTGTCTTGATGAGGGATGAAAATTTTGTGGGAGATGTGAGGCTATTTTGTGAGCAAAAAAGGAAATTTGTTGGGTTTTGGGATGTTTGTGTTGCTAATATTAAAAATGATTGGTTGTTAATGAGGAATTTGTGGGAAAAGCAGTGTCATATTGAGGGGATGAAGACTCACTGAGAGATGTGAGGCTTTTTCAGTTCATTTCAGTTCAGAAATTAATTTTCAATTTTAATTTCCGAATGTAATCGTCAATTGTAATCTTCAATTTTCATTTTCAATTGTATTCTTCAATCTGAGTTTTCAATTGTAATCTGCAATTGTAACTTTTAATTTTCATTTTCAATGGTAATTTTCAGTTGTAATTCCCAATTTTACTTTTCAATTTTACTTTTCAATTGTAATCTTCAATTTTAAAATTCAATTCTAATTTTCAATTGTAATCTTCAATTCTAATTTCCCACTGCAATCTTCAATTGTAATTTCTAACTGGTATATCCAATTTTCATTTTCAATTATAATTTTCACTTCCAATTTCCAACGTCAATTTCAATTTCCCACTGCGAATATCATCTTGAGCTTGTATTGCATCAGCCGTACATAAACTGCACCATAAATCAATTAACACCAGAACTTCCTTCCAGTAAAACTGATTACTCCACATTTTCTTATAAAACTTATAAAAACACATTTATTTCGTTTTGAATTTCCTTACATTCAACTTTGCATCTGCCTAAATCAATTTCTTCAATAATTCCTGATCAAATCATCCCTACTTTCCTATAATTAATAAATAAATTAATTAATCCAGTAATGAATAAACACATTTATTTCTTTATCAATTTCCTTGCATTCTCCTTTGCATCTATCCAAATCAATTTTTTAAATAGTTTCTCTTCAAATCATCCATTCTTTCTACAATTCCAAAAGAAGGCACCCAAAATTATTCATTCTGACAGCTTTAATTAATCATTAAAGTGCAATATTCAATTAAACTCCAAACAACATAAATACCCAACAACCATCCAAAACAACAGACACACCATGGAACAGCCGAAGAAAACGAGTAAACCACGGACGAAAATATCCTGGCCCTCGCACTTGTTAGTGACCGGCATCTAAAATCGGCGAGGGATGTTCATTAACGGCGCCTCGTGACTCCGTGCCAAGGAATCGTCCGTCTTTGTTCGCCGCGTGCTTCTCCACTGGAGTTTATCGGCGTCGCGAGGGACGCGGAGGAGGAGGACGGGAATTCCGCGAGGGGATCGGCAGCGAAGAGATGACAGGGCAACGATCGCACAGCTGTAGACCGGCTAAAAATATGCGGAGAACAATATCGAGATCCCGCGGCTCTCGATTCCTAAGCGTCGCCATTGATACGGTGCGGCCAAGCGGACGTAAAATGGCTGCGCCCGGAATATACGGTTTGCTGCCTTTGTTTCTTGGGTGCTGTTGCTTTTGGGGGTGCTGGGGGCTGTGGGGTGGCGAGTGGTAGTTTGTGGTGTGTGAAATTTAATTTTATAGATTAGAATAAGAGTTATGAGATTGTTGAGAAGTTTTTAGGTTTTTGAGGACGTTTCTATTGGGTTGTGGGGTAACTAAGTGTTAGCTTGTGGTGTGTGAAATGTGGGTTTGAGAATTGGAATGAGAATTTTGGGATTGTTGAGAAGTTTATAGGTTTTTAAGATGATCCTGTTAGGTTGTGACGTATTCTAGAGATGGTTTTAAACGAGTTTTTGGTTTATAAATCTGCTTCTGTTATTTTGTGGTGTGTGAAATGTGGATTTGTTAATTATAAAGTAATTATTGGTCTGTTGAGAAGTGTATAAGTTGTTGAAGACATTTTTAGTAGGTTGTGATATATTTTAGGTATGGTTTTCAAAGAGTTTCTGGTTTTTGAGATTGATTTTGTTTGGTTGTGGTATGTGAAATGTGATTTTATAGATTAGAATAAGAATTATTGGATTTTTGAGGATTGCAAGGGTTTTTGAGGACGTTTCTGTTGGATTGTGATAGATTTTGGGGAATGTTTTCAAGGAGTTTTTAGTTTTTGAGTTTGATTTTGTTAGGTTGTGGTGTGTGAAATGTGGTGTTGAAAATTGAAATAATAGTTTTGGGATTGTTGAGAAGTTTATAGGACTTTGAGAAAGTTTTTAGTGGGTTGTGATATATTTTAGGGAACGTTTTCAAAGAGTTTTTTATTTTTGAGTTTCGTTTTGTTAGGTTGTGTCATGTGAATTGTAATTAGTTACTCTGATTTTTAGGATTAACTTGAAATGAATAAATATTCAAAAAAGTAATTTTTGTGAAATTTAGATTCGTAGAATCCAATGATTGTTATTTTAATCAAAAATATTCATTACCAAAGAATTTCTGTTCATTCCAAGCTAATCCTAAAAATCGAACATTCCATATATCACAACCTAATAAAAATGAAATTAAAAATTAAAAACTTCTAGCACAAAATATGTAGAATCCAATGATTGTTAATTTCTAACTACAAATCTCAATTCCTAAAAAATTAATTTCTCGAAAATTTGTAGAATCCAATGATTGTTATTTTGATGAAAAATATTCACTACGAAAGAATTCCTATCCATTTCAAGCTAATCCTAAAAATGGAAAGTTTCATACATTACAATCAAATAAAACTAGAATTAAGAATCTAGAAACTTGGCGCCCAGAATGTGTAGAATCCAATGATTGTTATTTTAATCAAAGATGGCGATTACCAAGGAATTTGCGATCGAACGTAATGAACTCCGCAGTCCACATGGCGCTCCCGAATCCCGTGCTCCTCCCTGCATCCACTCTACACCAACAATTTACGAAGACAACTCTCGCGGAGTTCAACAAAGAACAACACGAAAGACAGGTTCCAATAAAACCAGTTGAGAATCATTATCCGAGGGTCCGTTCTGTCAACACGTGGAAAGCAAACAAGGAAGGGTGGAAATGAACAGAAACAGGAGCGTCGAAGAGTCTAAGAAAAGGAGTTGCGGAACGAGAGTAAAAAAACGAGAAGGGTAGAAACCGACAGCAGAAGAAGAAGGAGAATAAATTGAGACAAAAGGAGCTGCGGAATGAAACGAGAGAAATTTGGAGTGGAGAGATCGATGACGAAGGAGAGGCTGAGAGAAAGGAGCTGTGGAATGAGAACAAAAATGCGAAGAAGAAACAGAGAAGTAAGAAGAGGGAGAAGAAGCTAAAGAAGGAACGACCACAGAAAAATTTAAAGAGAAGAAATCAAGAGTGGATGAGAATAATTTAAGTCTAAAAGTAGCTGCGACGCAAGCTCACAATAATATAAGGAGAAGGAACTGATAATAAAGAAGGAGAAGGAGGTTCTGGAGAAAGAATAACCTTAGAAAGATACAAAAGAAGGACTTATTAACAATAGTACGACTAACAATAACAACCCTACAAAAATATAACCGAAATAATCTAACAACAAAGAACAATAACAAAGAAAGCAGTAACAGTAACCCTTAAAGCACTCAAGAAACCCAAGGAACAGGAACCCACCAACCACCAATAACAATTCAAGCAATAACAACCCCCAAAATACCCCAAGAAACCCAAAAACAAGGACCTAACGCCAAAGAAGAGAAATGAGCTGAAGAAGGAACAGCCCCTCAAAAATCTAACCTAAAGAATCCAACAACAAAAAGCAAGAACAAGCAAAAAGAAATAACAACCCTCAGAACACCCCAAAAACAAGAACCCACCAACAATGGCAACCCTAAAAACACCGCAAAAATCCCCAAAACAAGACCCCAGCGTCAAAAAACAAAAGGAAGCTAAAAAAGGAACCACCCCAAAAAACCCACCCCTAAGCAAACCACAAGACCACCCTCAACCGAAATTCAGCCGAAAACCGGGTAACGCTGTCTCAAGCATCGCGTCGAAAAATCCCGCGTATTTCGCACGGCCGAGTCCGAATCCCGTGGGTGAAAGGTTAATCATCGGCGAGTAGCGAACCAGGAGAGGAGCGGCGAGCGCGACATGAATATCGAAGTATCTGTCTGCGATTCGCGAGCCTTGGCAGTTCGATTTTGTCGGACACCGGTGTTTACTCTGGCTTGTTCAAACAATAGACGTGCCCTTTTTGTTTCTCTTCTTCGTCCGGAGAACCGCTAGCAGCGGCTGCTGCTGCCGGGTCGGCCGGCATTGGCCGAAGGGCGGAATAGGTGCCTGGCCAGGGTGGAACGGTGGGGCACAACAAATATAGCGGCCGGACGTGCAGCTGGCCAGGGTGATTTCGCAGGATTTTGTAATTGAAACGCTTGCGAGGTGGAGCCGGCCGAGGAACGCGCGACAGATAAACGCTGGCTCGGCCGTTGGCTCGTCGTCCTTTTATTTCACGTTTCAGTTGCTTGCGTGGGGGAGCTGACGGGATGTCTGGGTATTTTGGGGGCTTGGCTGTTATCGGGTTTTCTGGGGTGTGGGTGACTGTGGTTTGGGTGTGTGTTCGGTAGGTTTTCTTTTTTTGGGTTTTTTGGATTTGAGGGTTGTTTTTGGTTGGACTATTATTGGGGGTGGTGGGTTCTGACTTCTTGGGTCTTTAGGGTGGTTTAAGGGTTGTTGTTTGAATTATTACTGGGGGTTGGTGGATTCTTGTTTTTTCAGTTTTTGGATTATTTCGAGAGTTGTTGCTGGTTGGAAGGTTCGTTTCTTGGGTTTTTGGGATGTTTTGAGGGTTATTGTTAGTGCTTCTTTTTGTTATTGTTCTTTGTTGTTGGGTTGTTTTGGTTAGATTATTGTGGGGTTGTTATTGTTCGTTGGATTATTATTATTGGTGGTTGTTGGGTTCTTTGGGTTTTCTGGGTGCTTTGAGAGTTGTTTTTGGGTTTTTCGGGTAGTTTGAGGGTTGTTGTTATTACCTTTGCTTGTTGATTTTAATTTCAATGATTTTATTTTCAAAATAAACTTTCGTTTACAATGAATTCGAAATTCGTTTGTTTACTCGAGGATTATTGGTAGTAAAATTTATTAGATGAATACAGTGACGAGGAGAATTGTACATTAAGGAGTTAATATATCAAGCTAATCGAAGATCCCTGTCCTTAATTTCCATTTAATCTGTACAAAATTCCTTGGCCTCTCACCCGGAAACTACAGCTACTAATGAAGTAACCGTGCACGTGGCAATATTCATCAGGGATCGTCACATGTACCATATAATTATGCGTTACATAGTTCAATATTCGCTTTCCGTGTTCGCTTCTATGTACCGGTTTATTCTGTCCTCTAACTTCACATAGAATGTCGTTAATTATACCACAAGGGCAAGTCCCGCATTATTTCATATATTTCCTTGGAGTGCGTCTAAGTTGCTTTCGTTTAATAGGTTTTTATATGGGAACCATCGATTTATTATGGGAATAATTAGTTTTAAATAGTAATTACTCAGATTATAAAAGTATAAGTTATTTTGTTAGTAGGTTTTTATATGGGAACCATCAATTTATTATGGAAATAATTTTTTTTAAATAGTTATTATTAATATCATAAAAGTATATGTTGTTCTGTTTAATAGATTTTTATATGAGATCCATCAATTTATTATGGAAATAATTTCTTTTTAGATAGTGATTAATAAAATTACAAAAATTTAAGTTGTTTTGATCTGTTTAATAGATTTTTATATGGGAACCATCAATTTATTATCGAAATAATTATTTTTGAATTAGTGTTTTTTAGTAAAATTACAAAAGTCTAAGTTGTTTTATTCTGACTAATAGAATTTTATACAGAAACCATCAATTTATTACCGAAATAATAATTTTTTAAGATAGTAATTATTAAAATTATAAAAGGCTAAGTTGTTTTGTATACCTGTTAATTCGTTTTGTTTAATAACTCTTTATATGAAAAAAATTACCTTAGTATTAAAATTATTATTATAAATTTATATCAAAACGATAAATTTATTATTAAAGTGGTTACGTTTAACATAGCCACTATTAAAATTATATAGATCTAAGTTAATTTGGATGTCTGTTATATTATTTTATTTAATAACTATTTAGAAGGAAACGATTGATTTACTATGGAAATAATTATTTTTAAAATGGTAATTAATAAAATTACAAGCACCTTATCTATTTTGCTCTGTTAAACAGCTTTCCATACAAAAATTCACAATTTAATAAATTTTTCTATACAAAAATCCTCAATTCACCATCAAAATAATTATTTCCAAAATAGTAGTCAATAAAATTACAAACACCTAATCAATTTCACTTTATTCAATACCTTCCCATGCAAAAATCCTCAATTCACCACCAGAATAATTATTTCCAAAGTACTCACAATTAAACTCAAAACATGCAAGCTACTTCATACACCCTGTACCATCTTTCACAGCTTCCCACAAGAAAACACTTGACTTCCAATCAAACAAAAAATTCCCAAAATAACAATTACACCAACACAGAACGCAGTGCGTCCACATGAAAATCTCATCGAATATCCCCGAGTCAAGCACGCGTCCATAAACAACTACTTGTATCGCCGGAATAACGTAAAAATTGAAAACTCTATTGCACATAAGAGAATTCCCGATAGTGGCAATATTTTCGTGAATTTTATAAAATTCCATTGAAACTTCCGGTGGACGGGAGTCATCCTTTACCGGTTTAGAGCCGGATCTGCCAGTTTAAACGTACAATAGAACAATATTGCAGCCCTTTATTCGGCTGGCTTCATAACAGCTCCGGTTTCATCTAGAACCTCCGGGACGTCGTCGATATACAGGGTGTAACTGAATTGTCGCGGACAAATGATAAGTTATGGGCCACTCAGTGCAGCGAGTAGAAAAATGCAGGTGAACGTGGGCCCGAAAGAGTATAGTTTCTGAGGAGAGAATGGGTTTGGTTGAAAAAAATTTGTGAGTATGTGGAGGTATGGGGAAGTATGGGGAGGTATGAGGAAGTATGGGGAAGGGAATAAGGGTGAATGGGGGAGTGAAGGAAATAATGTAAAGGTGGATGAAGGTGTATGTGCAAGTGGTTGGACGTATGTAGAAGTGTAAAGAGATAATATATGAAACTATGTAAAACGACATAAGAGTATATAAAACTATATGGAAGTATGTAAAACTATATGAAACTGCACGAAACTATATAAAACTATATAAAACTATATAAAGCTATATAGAACTATATAGAACTATATAGAACTATATAGAACTATATAGAACTATATGGAACTATATAAAATTATATAGCACTATATAGAACTATAAAGAACTATATGGAACTATATAAAACTGAATAAAGCTACATATAAAACTATATACAACTATACACAACTATACACAACTATACACAACCATATACAACTATATACAACTATATACAACTATATACAACTGTATATAACTATATACATCTATATATAGCTATGTCAAACTATATAAAACCATGTAAAACTATATGAAACTATATAAACCTATATGAAACTATATATGAAGAACAAATCAAGAATTATCTTAAAAAGTATCAATGATACAAACAAATGTGTCAAATGAAAGTTATGGAGTATGAAATATTGTATGTCACGGTGTATATTCCTTTTAATAACTGCAACATTAAAAAATCAGGAATGGCTCATTTTAATTCGTCTTAGTGTTAATTCCTTGCCTTGTGAATTATCTATACTTGATCCAAAGTATAATAACTGATCACAAAGAATAATATTTTATTTAAATTCACAAAAATTCGGTAACATTCATATTTCTTAAATTTTAAGGAAGATCTACTATTTTTGAGAACTTATTGATATTTTTATGAGTCAGTTAACAATTGGTTCAGATCCTAAAGTGACTTAGTTTATCTAATAGAATTTAAGAAAAATTTACTACTGTTAAAAAATTATTAATGTTTCAAGACTTCGACGTTACTCTAATGCAAGGGGTTAACAACATCATGAATTAAATATTTTTACAAATTTTTGAGTGCTTTAGCATTATCTAAGTAAAAATTTAAGGAAGATTTACTATTGTTCAAAAACCGCCAATATTTCTAATCTTCGCAACGACTCTTCCTCGTCATTCCAAAGCAGCCAGTCAATCAGCAAGACGATAAACAAAACGCGTGTACAAACAGAAAAAAGTACAAACTCCCGGGAACAGCTCGACAAGAATCCTAAGATCCCAGGCCTCGGCGTCTGGGACGAGCCAATATTCCCTATGATTTTCTAAAAATAAGCAGAACGCATGAGAGGGATTGTAAGGGTGTGATTGGTGGCCGTTATAGGTAGAATGGGGCATCCTGACACGAGCTCGAATAACAATGGCCACATCCGTGTATGTGTTTCCGGTCGGTGGGCACCTTCCGGTTGTGAATTACGCGGGTGAATAAATAGAGTGGGGATCGCGGCTATTCCAGCCGAGGAGAATATTACAACTGCGAGCGCAGGACTTCATGTAGACCGACTAATGAAATTGAAATGGACGGTAAAGGAAGGATTATGCTCGTCTAGGGTGACGAACGACCACAAATCTGTGGCCGGTTGCGGCCTTTGTGCGGACCTTAGATATATCGTGCACCGAGATGCTCGGGATCGTTTCGTTTAGAAGGTTTTTGTATGGGGAAGGCGACTTTGTGGTGGAAATAGTCGATTTTAATGGTGATTAGTGAGAATGGTGATTAGTGGGTAGGTTTCAGTTGGTTGGTTGTGTTTAGTATGTTTTTTATGGGGATAGTGAATTTGTTGTGGAAATAGTTGTTTTTAATAATGATTAGTGAGATTGGGTGGGTTTGAGTTGGTTGGTTGTCTGTGATAGGTTTTTGTATGGGGATAATAAATTTGTTGTGGAAGGGATTGTATTTAAAATGGTTGGTGAAGTTATAACAGTATACATTAATTTAGATGTCTTATTTGTTTTGTTTAATGGCTTTTTACATGAAAAGGATTAATTTAGTGAGGGATGACTGTAAAGCTAGATGAAATTATATAGAGCTGTGTAAAGATATGTAAAATTATGTAAAATTGTGGAAAATTGTGTGAAAGTATGTGGAACTATATGAAGTTATGAAAAACTGTACAAAAGTATTGGAAACTATAGAAAAATTTAGAAAACTACAGAAAACTATAGAAAACTACAGAAAAGTATACAAAACTATAGAAAAATTTAGAAAACTACAGAAAACTATAGAAAACTACAGAAAAGTATACAAAACTATAGAAAAATTTAGAAAACTACAGAAAACTATAGAAAACTACAGAAAAGTATACAAAACTATAGAAAACTGTAGAAGATTGTAGAAAGCTATAGAAAACTACAGAAAAGTATACAAAACTATAGAAAACTGTAGAAGATTGTAGAAAACTATAGAAAACTGCAGAAAACTATAGAAAAATATAGAAAACTATAGAAAACTATAGGAAACTATAGAAAACTATAGAAAAATATAGAAAAGTATACAAAACTATAGAAAACTACACAAAACTCTACAAAACTCTTCAAAACTATATGAAATTCTACATAAAACCGAACAAACCTAAACACCAAACAAAATGAAAAAAAATATGAAACTGAATAAACCTATGCAAACTATACAAAACTATACGAAACTATACAAAAATATAAAAAACTCTATAAAACATTGCACAAAAATAAACAGAGCTAAATACGCCAGAATAAGTAGTATCACATCCAACACAAAGATTCCCAAGCAATCATTACTTAATCGAATAAATTATAATTCGATTTGTCTGGGGTCACCGGTGACCCCTATAGTATCCAACCTGCTAACAATGGAGCAAGGTACACATATGTTACGCACAGCGGCGCGTGACGCGTTCGGAAATTTTAACTGACCCCTGGCAGCTGATCATCGAAGTCGTTTTTTCGACTTTTAGCGTGATAAAAATTTATTGGAAATTTCAGTCTTACGGTGGAATGGTTTGCAATCAACGGCACGTGAATCTATTGTTCACTTTGCTGCGTGCGAAACCAAAAATACGAAGAATGTACAGTGTATAGCGCGTTGCGCACGAAAAACACGGTCGGAGGACTATAGAATTGAAAAGGTAATCGAGATTGTTCACTTTGTAATGATTTTACTTTCTTAGGACAGAGTTTGAAAGTTCTGCACTTAAACAGTAGTACTGATTAATATATATCTAAGAAATCAATATATTTGATGATCAGTATATTGATATCTATATCTAATATCTATATATTTGATGAATCAATATATTATATCATCAATATCTTCATATCTATATTTAATACCTATATATTTGAAAAATCAATATATTAGATAATCAACATCTTGATATCTATATCTAATAGTTATATATCTACGAAATAAATATATTAGATAATCAATGTCTTGATATCTATATCTAATATTTATATATCTAAGAAATCAATATATTAGATAATCAATGTCTTGATATCAATATTTAATACCTAGATTTGATAAATCAGTATCTCTGACAATCAGTATATTGATATCTATATCTAATATCCATATATCTAAGAAATCAATATACTAGACAATCAATATATTGATATCTATATCTAATATATGTATATCTAAGGAATCAATATATTAGGTAATCAATATATTGACATTTACATATATTTAGTACTTATATATCTGGTAAATCAATATCTCTGATAATCAATATATTGATATCTATATCTAATATCTGTCTATCTAAGAAATCAATATATTAGAAAATCAATATATTGATATCTACATATATCTAGTACCTTTATATCTGATAAAGCAATATCTCTGACAATCAATATATTGATATCTACATATATCTAGTACCTATATCTCTGATAAATCAATATCTCTGACGATCCATATATTGATATCTATTGCTAATATCCATATATCTAAGAAATCAACATACTAGACAATTAATATATTAGATAATCAACATATTGATATCTATATTTAATATCTATTTATCTATATCTATACCTATATATATATATATATATATATATATATATATATATATATATATATATATATTTAATAATGTCTATATTCAAAATCTAATACCCAACATCCAAAAAAAAAAAATTATTTGTCACACTCGTGGGACTAAACATAAGTTCACAAAATCTCCTACCATCAATTCACTTCTGCCCATACTCTATAAAACACTAAACATATAAAACACCATCGTTCCCTGATTAACGTACACGTTCTCATTACTTCCTCCAAATAATCTCGGCCGCGTCTGAAACGTGGAACGTGCCTGGCAGAAGTTCCGAGTGCAAAGGGTTAATTATTCATCGAACAGTGAAATGAAAATCCACGCCGTGGCAAACAAAGGAGCCGGCTTTGAGCAGCTCGCTAAACCGTCGATTTCAGATGCACCCAAAATGGCGGACGGCCCGCTTCGTAAGAGAGCAGCGCGGCAAGGTGGCCGATACACCATTGAATTAATTTCCATAGTGAAGTACTCGGATTAATTAGAAGTCGCGGCCGTCCGTCGACGCAAACACGCGTGGATAATTATTCTAATGGGCCGGCGGTGTTTGTATTTACCGTGTCAATGGCACGCTCAAAGGACCGGCGCGACCTTACCCTCCGCGTGTAATACTTAGGAATATGGTGCACGGCATTGGGACACTGATGGAGGAATAAGTGAATGCCTGTGTGGGGATTGTTTGGTTGGCGTGGGGATAATTGGCAGGGTTTTATTAATTGGGTTTGGTGGGGATAAACAATTGGCCGAATGTGATAGCTGTTTGACGATGTATTTAAAAGTTTAATAAAAGTTAAAAATTTTATTTAAAAGTAGAATTGTATTATGGAAACATTGGAAAATTAGTAATGTAGAATTGATGGTATGTAATTGACAGTGTTTTATTAATTGGGGTTGGTAGGAATGAACAATTGACGAAATGTGATAGTTGTTTGATGATATTGTATTATTGTATTATTGTATTATTTAATTTGAAAGTAAAATAGACGTTGCATCATGGAAATGTTTTGAAATTAGTAATGTAGAATTGATAGTATGTAATTGACAAGGTTTTATTAATTGGGGTTGGTGAGAATGAACAATTGGCAAAATATGATATTCGTTTGATAATACCACATTATTATATTATTTAACTTGTAATTAATATAGCTATGGTATTATACATATATTAAAAAATTACAGTAAACCAAGTAACATAAACAATTGAGGGAATGCTATACAAATATATAGAATATTATTTTCTATTTTATTTTATATTGTTTATAAGATAAAAATCAAATTATTAATATATATATAATAATATATATATATATATATATATATATATATATATATGTATAATAAATATAAAAATCTGATTTTTCACTATATGAATATAACAAATGAGTTACAATTATTTTACTCCATCCAAATAATTTTTCCAAAATTAACAAAAAATCCACTTTCAAAATTATTCAAAGCACATCCTACAATCCAGTAACCACAATTATCCTACTTAAATCAACAAATATCCAGAATCATTCAAAATACATCTTACAATACAGTAACCACAATTATCCTACTCCCTCCAAACAGTATCACTAATTCTCCAAATTTCTCCATAATTACTCTCCACCCCTAAACCATCCCCCAAAATCACAACCACCCCACACCATAAAAAACCCATCGCCAGGAACAATCTTCATCACAGCATTACCGTCAGGTCGCACGGAATTCCGCCACAAATATATTTTCATACAGGACGCATATTCCGGCGAAAGGCTGGCAGCCGTCGGAGAGAAAGGAGGGAATTTTTTCGATATTTGTAATCAATGAAGTGTAACACGCCGCCGACAGGATCAGCATATCCTGGCCCGAACTAGGACACAGACGATGATGCAAAGTCCGTGGCTTGTTTCCGACTAGATTTGGCTTACCTACAGAGGATTAGCTTCGGTCAGGGAAACCCTTGTTCGTGGTTTCTCCCCGTCCACATTTCGGCTGTATGCCACCGCTGAGTCTCGAGGAACCACGATCGAATCGATCGTGCGGTCGTGTCGCCTTTCGCCGATGAAAAAGTATGAGCGTCTGCCATCGGAGATCTTGAATATTTATTGTTGTTGAATATTAGAGAATGTTTGGGAAGGGATTACGTAGTGTGTTGATGGCTTCGGGGGGTGGTACAGTTGATGTTGAATGGGTCGTGTTGGTTGATAGTGGAGGGTTTGATAGGTAAATGGAATATGTGGTGGTATATGAAACTTTATGGAACTATGTAGCACGTTACATAAAATTAAATGAAACTATGGGAGACTGTATAAAATTATATGAAGCTATATATAAGTGTACAAAGATGTACAAAGACATGTAAAGCTCTACAAAGCTGTATAAATATATATAAAGCTCTACAAAGCTATACAAAGGTATACAAAGCTGTACAAAGCTATATGCAGATATATAAAGCTCTACAAAGCTATATACAGATACATAAAGCTCTACAAAGCTATATGAAGCTATATAAAGTTCTCCAAAGCTCCACAGAGCTATATATAGCTGTATAAAGCGATATAAAGCTATAAAAAGCGACATAAAGCTGTATAAAGCTATATAAAGCTAAACAAAGCTATATGAAGTTCTACAAAACTATGCAAAGCTACGCAAAGTAATATAAAGATATATAAAGCTCTATAAAGCTATATAAAAATATATAAAGCTATACAAACTATACAAAACTATATAAAGATATATAAAGCTCTATAAAGCTATATACAGATACATAATGCTCTACAAAGCTATATACAGATATATAAAGCTCTACAAAGCTATATACAGATATACAAAGCTATAAAAAGCTTATAAAGCTATATAAAGCTCTACAAACTATAGAAAGCTGTATAAAGCTACACAAAGTTATATAAAGTTATAGAAAGCTATGTAAAGCTATGTAAAGCTATATAAAGCTACACAAAGCTATATAAAGCTATACAAGACTATATATTATTATTACTATGATAATCGTCAAAACGATCAATACATAGGGAAATGCGAACTGTGTCGTACACGAAACATTCCGTGTCGGGTGATAGGTGACGATCAAATTGATGCTATGTAATTAATAGTATATTCTTAATTGGAATCGTTAGGAATGAAATTGACTGGCGGAATGAGGTAGTTGTTCGATGATATTATATTATTTTATTATATTATTTAACTTCAAAATAAAATAGCTGTTTCATTACAGAAATATTGCAAAATTATTAATACATCATTAATTTTAAATTTTCATAGGAACTGTATATTAATCTATATTAAACTCCCAGTAGTTCGTGACGAAAACGTTAAACCTGAATCTAAATTTCAAAAATCCACATATGATTAATTTTTCAAAAATCTACGTATCATTAATTTTTCAAAATTGTATATTAAATAAGCAACAAACTGTCTCCCCCTAATAAACAATTAAATATACCCAAAAACTGAAACAAAATCACACGTGTTAAGATCCCCTAAACTCCCCAGTATAGAACCACTCAAACGCCGAGGACCGGCAGTACAATCGAAAAATCATCGTGCCCGAAAGTATCCGCGCGGCAATACAAAACTCCGGAATTCCGATTACCACGGTAACCGGCTCGAGGGTGAATTCGATTTGCGAACAACCGGGGATCCAGCGTTTTACGGGTCTCCAGGCTCAGCCAATTTACACGCATTTCTTATTTCTATGTGGACGGCGTCTGCAGAGGCAGGCATCGGTGCATGCACCCTTTAAAGGCGTGTCGAGGTGGGGGTGGGGGTGAAACGGGGGCGGTGAAGAGGAGGACGGATTTTAATTCGCATTTTCGGATTTCCAATATCGTAAAGCGGTGAAGGAAGACGCCGGGTAATGCCTGACGTTCGATAAGGGTGAGTCCTTCCACGGGGGAGGCGGAGGGGCGCAGGTCGGAAGGGGTTATTTCGTGACTGCTGCTCGATCTCCCCGCGTATTATCATATTTATAAGTTAGCCCCGCTCCCGGGGGAGCCAGGAAAAGGCAGGACGAAACGGACCGGCCCGAATCCATGTAAAGTGTCGGACTTTGGTGATCAGATGTGTTCGCCGGCTGAGTTACATGTGTGCGTTCGCGTTAAGGGTTGCGACGGATTTACAGGGGTGGTAGTTGGGAATAATGTGCAGGGGGTTTGTTGGTGTGATGATGTTGGAGTGGAGTTTCTTTTGGGTGGAGGCTTCGGGTGGTTTGGGGTGGTGGGTGTCATTGGGGGTGAGTGGGAGATTTTGGGGTGGTTTGGGGTGGATTGGTGGTGGTTGTTGGTAGGATTGTTCTGTGGAATGAATGTTTCGTTTAGTATTGGGATTACTGAGTTTTTGAAATTTTTTTGTGTTTAGATATAGCAGATTATGGTTAGTGTCTGCTCTATAGCTCTATATTTGTTGATGTAGTTGGATGGTTGTTATTGGACTTGTTATATGAAGTAAATGATATGGTTAGATAATTGTTACCAGACATGTTCTACGAAGTAAACGATCACTGAGACTATTGCGCACTATTTGAAATTTTTATAGAGATGCTCTATATCTCTATATTTGTTGATCATATAATTAGATGGTTATTACTAGACTTGTTCTATGAAGTAAATGATATAGTTATATACTTGCTCCAACTCTTGTTCTATGAAGTAAAGAATCATTGAAACTACTGAGCACTTTTCGAAATTCTTTTTGTAAATGCTCTATATCTCTATATCTGTTGATGATATAGTTAGACAGTTATTACTAGACCTGTTCTATAAAGTAAATGATGTGGTTAGATGGTTATTGCTAGTCTGGTCCTATGAACTGAATGATGGTTTCAGCACTGAAACTAATTAACAGTTTTTGAAATTGCTCTATAGATGCTCTATATCTCTATATATGTTGATGATGTAGTTATATGGTTGTTAATAGACTTATTCCATGCTGTAAACGATTACTGAAATTACTGAGCAGTTATTAAAAATTTCTTCTCTGAAGAAATAATAATTTCGAGATTGCGAAAGGTTAATTATTGCAGAATATTTTATTTTATACTAATTTTGAAAATATTCCTCATCCGTAATTAAAATTGTGCAGTTCTCCATAGGTATACTATGGTCCTTTTGTCTTCCAGTGAAATTTCTCGAAGAATGGAAAAATTGCATTCTCCATGCACGAATTGCGGTTATGGACGCTTTTTCAATTCCTAATTTATTCTCCTTCCCCGAAGTTGCATGAATTCCTCTTAATTAACACACCAATGGGAAGTAATTTCGAGATTGCGAAGGGCTAATTATTGCAGAAATATTTCATTTCATACTAATTTTGAAAATATTATTCGTCTGTAATTAAGGTTATGTACCTCTCCATAGCTTTATCATGGTCCTTTCCTCTTTCAGCGAAATTTCTCAATGGAAAAGCGAAAAATCGCAAATTCCGTCCCCGAATAAATCAATGCAATGATTTCCACAATGCAATGGTATTTCTTATTTTCCAAATACTTACTTAATTAAACGCTTAAATATGCACGCGGGTTTGTAATGCTCGTTGCAATTTTGAATATTTTACAGGCACGTCGAACTTCCGCCGGAAACTAATTTTGCAGCAATCTCAGCGCGCGTTTAAACGTTTACAGATTTCGGTAAAAGGAATATTTAATGAATTCCCATGCGCTGATTTCATGACGGTTTTTTATCAACTGTTCTCAGAGAACTAATTGCCACACACTTATTTAAATGCTTCGCATGTAATTAGTTGCCGTGCCACTTAATTGGTGCCGAATTTAAATATCATCGGTATTTATCTATTCTGTATTAGAAGTCTTCTATCAACATATTCGTAATTATTTAGACAAATTGATGATTCGTAAATGTTTGCTTTCACATTTGTATGTTGGAAGTGAAGGAAATTATATATTCAAGAATATGAAAGTTTAAATAAAATTATAATATAGGGCCAATCTGAAGGTTTAAACAATATTATTAAACAGGGCCAATCACGAATTTATGCTTGAAAAATTAAGAAAACAATATATTGTGGAATATGATGATATAAACAAAATTATAGTATAGAGCTAATCACGAATTTATTTTTGAGAAATAAAGAAAATAATATATTGTTAAATATGAAGGTTTAAACAAAATTAAAATATAGAGACAATCACGAATTTATTCTTGAAAAATAAAAAATGATACATTGTTAAATATGAAGGTTTAAACAAAATTATAATATAGGGACAATCACGAATTTATTCTTGAAAAATAAATAAAATATTACATTGTCAAATGTAAAAAAATAATAGAAAAAGAGTCAATGATCCCAGAGAAGGCTAGAACTCAAGAATATCGTATTACTAGCCAAGAATTCACCCCACGTCCCTATTGGGTATTAGAAAGAATATCCTTAAAATCATGGTACTCCTTAAAGACATCTAACTTCAAATGCTCACACCTTCTAAACTCCTAACCATCTACACCTAATATTTTACACATAGTATTTGCTACATCTATACTAGTATCCTACAAAAAATTATTAAAATCTGACACAATTCTGGTTCTTCCTTCCGAGTATCCAATTTACTGGGGATTCGTACATCCGAGGACAAGTGATTCCATTCCCTAGTCCAGCGAAGAATGAAAATTGGCTTGATATAAATTCTTAACAAACACCGGCCGGCGAACAATGGCCGCCACGGTGACCGTTGCTCGAAATATGAGACAAAGCGGCAGCACAAACATCGTATATTTGGGGAGCGTCGTCCGCTAAGGGAGAAAAATTTCAATAGGAAGGGTCGGATCCCTTCCGACTGTATCCATAAGATCCGTGACAGGAATATCTGTATGCCCATGGCCTGCGGCGGACGAAAGATTAATCAAAAGATAATTTTCGTTAATATAGGAGGAATCGACCGCCACATGTGAATTATGGTCCGGATCGCTTTGCCCTTTGCACTCGGGAGCTTTTTGCTGGATATATTTGACATTTTGCGACGGAGTGCAGACGGTATTGTTTTGGAACTGATTTGACGAGGAATTATAACCTAGAAGCTTTGAGGTGTGAATTCTGACCTTAAGGGTTACGGAGGCTGGAATTCTGACATTAAAGGTTAGACAGGTGGGAATTCTAATCTCAAAGTTTCCAGAGTTGAGAATTCTAACCCCAGATTTTCAAGGGCCAGGAATTTTAAGCTCAAAGTTTTGACAGGTGCAAATTCTAACTTCAGAATTTCATGAGGTTCGAATTCTGACCTCAAACTTTAAAAAGGCGCGAATTCTAACCTCAAACTTTCGAAAGGTTCGAATTCTGACCTCAAACTTTCGGAAGGTTAAAATTCTGACCTCAAAGTTTGAGAAGGCACGAATTCTAAGCTCAAAATTTCGAGATATCAGAAAAATGTATTTATTCTGTAATATTTAAATTTCACTATGTTTATTTTCATTGATAATTTATTTCTAAACTTACATTTATATACATGAAAGGAACTTAAACAAAATTTTCATGCTTTACTGATGGATGCTGCTACTGATCTCACGTTTATAAAACAAAGGAATCCAAAATCGAATAGTATCATTGAAAATAGACCTCCCAATTTGCTAATTAAACACTAATATACATCAAACTAGCTACAATTAATTAAACACCATTCAAACAACAAAATTTCCAGAACACAGAAAAACCCAAATCATTTCAAAACTATAGTATTCCTACCAATCCACCTAACAAAAAAAATACACAACCATTATCCCATAAAAAATCTAAAGCACCAAACAAACACACCAAACGTCCCAACTAAATTCCAAAAACATCTAAACCCAGAAAATCGAATTCCCCCTAATTTTCTGCTCGCAAAAACCGAAGCGCCGCGAGGAGAGCCGGTCCCGAAACGCAACAGCGCCGTAGCCGGGAGAGGCCAGGAAATATTACATCCGGAGAACGAAGCGGAACTCGAACGGTGCTCGACGCGGATTCCTCCTGCACGTTAATCTAAATGCACGCGAAATCGTTGCCGATGTACAAACGAAACGCTAACCGAATCTCCTTAATTAATATCCGAGTCCAAAATATCCCAAAATGCGTAAACGCCGGGGCATTTCCCGAGGAAGCCCGAAATCCACCGCATTACACCCCCTCCGACCCCCTCCACGGCACACCCTTCCTCGGCGCGCCGCCAATTCCGGTATTTCACGAGGAGCCGGAGAGGATCGTCGAATTTACTGATTTTCACTCGCGGCACGAAGTTCGACGTCCACCCTTCTCGTAACGAGAAGGCGAGCTCTTTCGAGTAGAAGACCATCGAACTGTCCGCCGTCGAAAAGATCGTAGAGCGAGAACGGCCAGGGACGGAGGTATGGAAGAAAGGTAAGGGGCGGCCCCTAACTTCCTAACCGAATTGTTAACTCGGCAGCAAGCAGCAGACAGAAGCAAACTTATCGGTTAACTTCCCCGGAGTGGGGGAGGGAAAGAGGATGACAGGGGAGGGAAATAAGGTAAACTGGAAAAAAGGTGCAGGGGGCGGGGAGAGTTCGGTAGGGGACTGATTTAGTAAACACGATTTGAATATCTGATTGCAGCTACCTTTAAGTCTCATATTTGACCTGGTTGGCGTTTCAACGGGATACGACCGACATGGCCGGGGGAGACTCGTTGGACAGTGTTTGCGACGATGCAATTTCGCTGGGGTACGCTCTTGTGAGTGTTTGGACGGTTTGGGTGAGAGGTTTTGTGTTGGGAGATCGTTATGTTGCGAATTTTTATAGGCTAATTGGGTTGGGGACAGAGTGAGTCGGAACACAGAGGGGAGATGTGTAGGTTTGCTTGTACTGTCCGTTGCACGGAACCTGGCACTTGTGATGACATAGGGCCGGAGCCAAGTGAGAAAGTTTGGACGATTTGGGGTGGAAGGTTTTGTGTTGGGAGATCGTTATGTTGCGAATTTTATTATGAAAATTATATCACTGTTTACAGAGAGGTAAGGGGTTTATAAGCTAATTGGGTTATAGTGGGGACTGAGTGAGTTGAAGTGCAGGATTGATGTGGAAGTATGCTTGTACCGTCCGTTGCACGGAACCTGGCGCTTGTGATGGCATAGGGCCGCAACCAAGATAAGAGTGGGAACAGAGTGAACTGGGATGCAGGGGGAGATGTGCAAGTATGCTTGTACCGTCCGTTGCATGGAACCTGGCACTTGTGATGCCATAGGGCCGGAGTCAGCTGCTCGTAGGGTCCGCCCATCCGCCTCTGCGACTCCACAATTCATTACAGTGTCCAAGTGAAATGATTTATTTCCAAAATCAATTCGAATATTTAATGCTTTTGAAGTATCAATAATTGCGAAACAAGGTAATCAAAGTCATTTTGACCCACGTGGTAATTCTAATGTTATCACGTCATATATACTGTACATTTCAATCACCTCAATAATTTCTTACTATACACCCACTTAAACTTCCACATCCCAACGCCCCCAAAGAAACCCCCTAATAAATACCAACATAGCAATACAACATCGTCACAACAAAAACAATAAAAAAAGTAGATATAAACTTGCAGACTTCTTTTTCCTACTCTTCACTCATTCATACTTTTTACTCATTCATTTATTTAATTTACATTGTCTATTTATTAATCTACCCTGTATTCTCAATTTATTTACCCATCCTTCTAATATCCATCACTACCAATTTATTAAACAATATTTTTAATACTACATCCACATCTTGTTTTATTTCTGTCTACATCAGGTGCTAATGTCTCTCTCCCACAACCCCTAACGATCTGACACTATTACTCCTCTACTTTATGATACCCATTACTTTAATTACCTGTTCCAATTACATCCAATCCACTCACAGTATTCCATCACAATCCACCCAAAAACAATATCCCAACAAAAAAAAAATCCCGACACAAATCCGTCCACACCATCCAAGGCAATCGGCCCTAGCCACACGCCTTCTTCCAGACAACGTCAGCTCCAGCGAAGAAACCGACGAATAGAAGTGGCGGGGGGGGGGGGGGGTGCGTGCCGCCAGCGGAGAGCTCGAAATTATTTAGATTTTATAACACAATAGCGAACTTTATGAGTCGGAGCCCGACTGTAGCTGCATTTCCATAAGAATTTAATAACACCGCAACACAGCGCGCAATTAATGTACTTTTTTGCCCTGTTAGAGCCCGGCTATTGCACGAGGCGGCGACAGTCAAAGGAAACACTCGACCTTTCTCTGTCTGACCCCTTCCCAGCCGTGCCTCCCGCCCCCCACCCCCGCGCCCTTTTCGTCGCTAACGACGTAATAAGAATTATATCCTCGACCGGTGTAATATCTTGATTCGCGTTTGCCGGGCTTAGATTGGCAGGACCGTTGAATCGGCGCGGACAAAGGGCGGCCGGGGATGGCGTGTAATTAATAAATCCGCGAGCATCAATGCCCCCCGCGAATTATAAACGTCACGGTCCAGACCATAATTGCTTCAACCGTTTCCTTCTTTGCGCCGTGAATCTCCTTCTGCCTTGCCGAGTGTTTGCCGACCGTTGTTTCGCTCCTCGTGGCGTCTTCCACCCCCACCCCCATAGAATGCATGGAAAACAACCCTAGTGATGGTTCAATCGTGCTTGGGGGCCTTTCATGAATGGAAATTGTTCAGGTGATTCAGCGTTTGCAGGAAAAGTAAAGAATATGATTAATAAAAGTTTTTGAATGTTTTACCTGAAATGAATTGTTTATTGCAAGAAATTAACAATTTATTTTGGTCGCTTTGGTTGTATGCCTCTAACTTCCAACATGGAATTAATATCTTTCAATTTGTAATTTGTCATAATCGTTGCAAATAAATGATTTACGAAATTTTAAAAATTGTTAAATTTTCAAAATATTGTATATTTTGTTATATAAAATATTAAAGTATATTAAATATTATATATTTAATATTTTAATATTATAAATTAAATATTTAGTAAAAATATTTAATATTAAATATTTTATATTTTATTATATAAAATATTAAAATAATCGCCTGTAGTGTTTTTGGTTTTATCATAAGTGGTAAACTACTAGCTAACATGTAATTACCAGTTTCCTCGTTTCAAATGGTCAACATCCAAGTATTGAATTTTCAAAAACTATAAAATTTGGATAATATAATTATTTCGAAGCGGTTCTCTAAATTGGCCGAACAGAGGACCTCTAGAGAAGGAATGTTTTGGTCGAAGAGAGGCTCCTTAAAACCGAATCTCGACTGTTTACGCTACTCAAGGCCTGCCGGCGATGGAACCAATTGAAAGACGGGCCGCGCGCTTGCATCTACATATTTTAATTGATCGGCACTCGGATCGTACACAGTCGCGGCCGGGACGTTTAAAGAGGCCTCGTGAAATGTCAGGGTAACGATATTAAATACACGATTCAAAGGAGCCTCGAGTGCAAACAATCCTCCCTCGGTAGAACTGCAAATAATATTTCAAGTGGCCCCGTTGGGAATTTCGCTTTCGTTCGAGCGATACGATTAATATGGTCTGTTGCAGGGAACCTGGCGCTCGTGACGTCATGGGGCGGAAACAGTCGCCGCGAGAGGTCCAATGGCGAGGCTTGAAGCGGCTCGCCGCGCGACCTGATTGGTGGGCGTGAGCGCCTTGGCCAATCAGGCGTGCGCTTGGGAATCTGACCACTCGGTCGAGAGTGCCAGGTTCCATGCAACGAACGCTACAGTGGTTTGGAGCCTATTAATCGCTTCTGATTTTAAGTTATGTTTTAAAGCAATCTGTTTGCAGGTTTTGAATATTTTTTTCTATATAATAATAATTATATAAAATATATAGAGATTTGGTATTTACTGATTTTTATTAACTATTTGGCTACAGCAGAATTTTAAATTGAATGAAATAATTAATATATGTGATTAAGGGAAAATGTAATTTTTGAATTAGAATCCAAAGTACGATTATATCTTATTTAAATTGAATAGCTAAAGAGAAATTTGTTAATTATATTTGAAGCTTTATATAAATTTATCAGGAAAATAAGGCTTGTCATGAGTTTGTGTAGAACATATTTAATACAGGTAATTTAAAGAGAATTCCATGAATTTAAAGTGAAGTTATACAGTATTTTGGTACTAAAATGTAAATATCATTTATAATAAAATTCATAATAAAATATACTTTACAACAAAATTCATAATAAAATATAATTTGCAATAAAAACTGAATAAAACGGAAATACTAAAATTAATTTCCTTCAGCAACAAAGAAACCTCTCAATATTCAACAAACCATACAAGTACACAACTGTATAAATAAAAAAACAGTTGCTACCTTATTCCTCACAGACTAAATAATTTCGATCAAAAATTCTACATCTCACACGAAATCATTGACATCGACTTTTTCCCGCCTAAAACGTCCAAATTGGCCACTGCGAGTCGGAGGGAGAAACGAGGCGCCGAGAGAAAGGGGGTGGAACGAGGGGGAGAAGTCAGATGCGGAGGTCCAGAGGAATTATAATTTTATGAGTGATTACGTCTGTGAAAATATTCAGTGGTTCCGTTAAGTCGGAGGGGGAAACAGAATTCACCGGGGTTTCCGGAAATTTATTTTAAATTGGATGTACATTGTGGAGGAAGAAACCGTAATGTAGGGTGGCCGGCGCTTTGCATCGTTGCAACTTCGTAATTCTCCACGGCACCGTTGAACTCTAATGGCTGTAATTCCGTTATTCACGGATTATTGATATGGTCTAACAACGCGTGGACACGATCCTTTTTCGAACGACGATTTTTTTGTTCAGGGAGTCTTTCTGTGAAAGTTGAATGATACATTGAAGCTTTAAATAATGGCAGAAGAATGTTATTTATCGTTATTTCAATGGTGAAATATTTTTTGCTGCTGTCGATTTTAGATGTGGATTTATATTTTTGTAGGGTGGAAGCAGTATTCTTGATTTTTATTATGTATGTATGGAACTGTCTGAACTATTCTATTGTATGAAATATATATATATATATGATATATAGTATACACAGTATTATTTAATATGATATATTATATATTATAAAATAAATTGCATAATATAAAATATATTAATAATCAATAATATATCAATATATTATTAATATATCTTATATTATATAATACATTACTGATATATTTTATATTATACAATACATTATTAATATATTTTATATTGTACAATATGTTACTGATATATTTTATATTATACAATATATTACTGATATATTTTATATTATACATGACAAAATATTATATATACTTTCATATATATTTTTAATTACAGCCGAAACATCTGAACAATTTTGAATCTTTACAATTTAATAATCATCTAGACTAAATTAAATAGTTTTATATTATTATGATTTCCCCAATATATTGAACCCTCTAGGTATCCTTAAATTCCCATATGACTTAGTCTTCTTATCACTGACTTGTTTTCACGATTAATAGAATTCATAACTTTCTACTATTATTACTTACCTTGCAACAGTAGAAATTTCTAGTGTTTTAATTCCACCTTCATCAAGCTGTAACACACGAGATCTTCGATTTTTAGGTCAGCTTGAAACGAATATATTATTTTTTAGATATTTTTTAATACGAATATTTTCAATCAAAACAACAACCATTGAATCCTACATTCCTTTCCAATAAGTCTCTTCTCTCAAAATTCCACTAAAAGAAGCTCACCATTTCCCACGATCCAGAATGTTTATTAACCTGCCGAGCACGTGACAGAAAAAAAGGAAGCCGGCAAACACGAGGCACACAGCGTTGCGCCAAGAAAGGGAGACGCCGGAGTTAAAAACGACAGGAACTTTAAAGTCGACGATCTCCAGCGAGGAGTCGGCTCAGCAGGGGTGGCAAGGGCGGATAGTCCCGGAGAAAGAGAAAGGAGGCTGGGAGCTTTCTCTCCTCACGTACGCAACCGGTGTGTGGCGAACGAAGAGAAAAGAGAGGGCAAAAGAAAAAGACAGCGGCGCCTAGGAAGGGGACTTGAACGCCGGTCGGTCGAGGCGCAAAGGTGGAAGGCTGTCGGCGAAAGTAAGCGAGAGTGGGGGGGGGGGGGGGGTCGAGAGGATGAGAGAGCTCCTAGTATTTCGCCAACTTGGTAAGCCGAGTCGAGACCCGCCGCGTGAGGATTTCTACTCGAAAACCACCGTTTCCCTTCCTCCGTCTCGCGGCGCCACCCTAGCTCCCTCCGGTCTTCTCTGGTGCGACGGTTTTTTGCCGGGCGGGACCAAATCTTTCGCGAGAGGATTAGGCTCGCCGGATATCGAACCTAACCTGGAACCCAACGACAACGTTGCTGCAAGTCTCCTGCTTTAGAGGTGCTGCATGGATCCTGGCGTTTAGACAACAATGGACGGTTTAGTTGATCGTGCTGTTAAAGCTTTGATGGAGACCCTGGGACTTCCGGATTTCTATGGTGATGTGGATCGGTTGTGTGGGGATTTATTTAGTCATGGTGGTCAATGGGGTAGACGTTTTGGGGTGTTGTTGTGGTATGTAGAATATACGATTTTTAGGTTGGAATGGAGGGAAATATTTTTAAATCATAGCTGTTGGATTTTATATATGTTTTCTAGTGAGCTTCTAGTTTGTTAATAACATTTTTAGTAGGTTGTAACATGTGGAATGTGATTTTTAGGTTAGGTTGGGATGAATAGATGTTTTTAGTATGAATGTTTTTGATCGAAATAACAACTATTGGATGTTGCATGGATCCTGGCGTTTAGATAACAATGGAAGCTTCAGTTGATCGTGCTGTTGCAGCTTCGATGGAGACCCTGGGACTTCTAGATTTCTATGGTCATGTGGGTTGCTTGGTTTCGGATCGGTTGGGGTCTGCGGGTTTATTTGGTTATGGTGGTTAATGGGGTGGAGGTTTTGGGATGTTGTGGTTGATTGTGGTATGTGAAATGTACGATTTTTAGGTTAGGTTGGAATGAATAGGTATTTTTTAGTATGAATGTTTTTAAACGAAATAACAACTATTAGATGTTACGTATATTTTTAATAGGATTCTAGATTTTTAATTACATTATTGTTAGGTTGTAATATGTGGAATGTACGAGTTTTAGGTTAGATTTGAATAAATAGGTATTTTTTATTGTGAATGTTTTCAATCGAAATAACAACCAATGGATGTTACATATTTTAGAATAGGATTCTAGATTTTTAAAATAATAACTATTGGATTTTATGTATGTTTTCTATTGAGCTTCTGGTTTGTTAATAAAATTTTTAATAGATTGTAACATGTGAAATGTTCGATTTTTAAGTTAGCTTAGAATGGCAGATATTTCTAGTCCTTCAATTCCACTTTTATTAGGTTGAAACATACGAAATGTTCGATTTTTAGGTTACCTTGGAACAGACAGAAATTTCTAGCTTTTTAATTCCACTTTTATTAGATTGTAACATATGAAATGTCCGATATTTAGGTTAGCTCGGAATGAACAAAAATTTCGAGGTTTTTAATTCCACTTCTATTAGTTTGTAACGTATGAAATGTTCGATTTTTCGGTTAACTTGAAGTGAACAGAAATTCGTTAGTAATCGATGATGACTGAGGGATGCGGTGAAGTTCCATAATTAAACGTGTTCAACTGTTGCACCGTTATTTGTGGCACATGCGGTCGAGCATTGTCATGGAGCAAAATTGGCCCCTGTCCATTGAACAAAGGATGACCTAACCTTAAATTTAGTCATAAAATATGCCACTTCTGATTGACGATTCAATTATCAACAAAGATTACCTCATATAATATACAAACCATAAACTAAATTATTTATTACAATTTTATAGGTTATGTTACAATTGGAATACAACGTTCAATGGCAAATTCACTCTTTTCAGATACAAATAATTTAATTATACAACCGCGAAAAATGTTCTATTACTTTTTCGACGGTTTTGATATCGAGTATGTATCTGTACGCTGAGAAAATTCCGTTTTATCCGAGCCATAGTTCAGAAATTGAATTATCTGAAATTAAAGAACTTTCCATATGATAAAACAGGTTCGTTATATTTTACACTGACAAGTTAAATTTCTGTTACTTCGTATTAAAACATTCCCCGGCGCCATTAGTCTCGGCCGCAGTCCTCATAGAGATATTTTATTTAATGCGGCCTTGCTCTCTTCATGAAATATTGAACAAATGTAATAAAGAAATTTGGTTAACTTCGCGGATATTATTCCATGGTGTTATGGGGCCGAATAAAAGCCCGCGTAAAATTAGTTTGGTTTTCCCGGGCAATATACGGAATGGTGTACGTTGGAAATACGTGACGCCGGCAAATGACGTGCTAATTGAATAATTTAAACGTAAAAAGCAAAGTGTATACACACGCGGCAATGATGGTGTTACTGCGGGACGTTTCAGCTGGTATTTAAAATTTAGGCATTTTATTCATAACAAGCGAGCGTCCGTTCATAAATTTATCAACGTGACTTAACTAAAAAAAAATTATATACCAAAATCAGAAATTGTGTTCTTATGACGCAAATAATTATTCGAATAAAATATTCTGATCTTCAATCTTAAATACTTCTTTTTACAAGTAAATTGAAAAACTCAGCCAAACGAATAAAAGTCATTTTCTAATCTCGCCAGTCTGACTGATATTTAATAGTTTAAATATTATTTGGGAAATGTTGAGATACCCCAATAGTCTACGTTGCGAGGTACATCTGTATATTTCAATTGAACCACTGCACCGAAGAATTAACCGAAAGAATTGAGAAATCAATGTCCCCTGAATTATTCAACTATTTCCGTAACAATCGTCTCCTATTTCCAACGAGCCTTGAAATAAAATTTGACAGAGTCATGTGACTCTCGTGGCGTGCAGCGGACATTCCCATAACCCCCTCGTCGATGCTCGATACGCGCTACAAGCGTTACACAATACTGCGCCGGTTTAATTTCTGGAAGACAAAGGGGGTACAAATGAAAAACTGAAATGGTCCGAGCGACACGGTGAAAACGGCATCGCGCAGAAGTGGCGTTATTTTGAATTCAAATCGAAAACGCTCGCTCTCCGTAAAAAACGGTTATGCGGAGAAGTGGTCGTCCATCGGGGCCGAGATGTAGCGATGTTTACAGCTGGAATCGAGGAGACTCGTATGGAAAACAGATACAAACTTGTTGTCGAGTCCTTTCCAGCGAACGGAATGGCTGGACGATAATGGAAAACAATATCTCCGATCAGAAGCAAACACTATCGTGATTAAAAAATTCTCAATCCTCCCGTTTCGTGCGTCAGTGAAATCAATATTGCTGTTGACACTAAAACTACCAGGCAGATCGATTAATATTAGAAATATTATACAACATTATTGTAACCTAGACTACAATGTGCACAGCTATCAATGACAAAGAATCGCGCCGCGACGTACTCTTCAAAAAGATGACATACATGGAAGTTACTATGAGGCTTATCATTCAGAAGGCTGATGTAAGTACACGAAGGTTACTATAGTGTTGTAATGTGTTTAAACAGATGATATTATCGGTTCATTGTACAATTTTCCCAAATTCCCGAAATGCCGCACTTGGTGCTATTGGGGGGCACCCACGAGAGGCACTATGGTGCATATCGTTCAGAAGGCTGAAGTAACAACACGCATGGTACTATAGTGTTGTAAAGTATCTAGATAGATAATATTACCGGTTCGATGTACAATTTTCCCCAAGTTCCCAAAATACGCCGCTTGGGGCTGTCGAGGGGCACCCGCCACACCTACTATAGGGCTTATCATTCAGAAGGCTAAAGTAACAACGCGCATGTTACTATAGAATTGTAAAGTATCTAAATAGGTAATATTACGTGTTAAGTGTACAATTTTCCCAAATTCCCGAAATGCGGCACTTGGGGCTATTGGGGGGCACCCACCACACCTACTATGCTGCTTATCGTTCAAAAGGCTAAAGTAGCAACGCGAATGTTACTATACGATTGTAAAGTATCTAAATAGATAATATTACCGGTTCAATGTACAATTTTCCCCATGTTTCCGAAATGCGGCACTTGAAGCGCTCGGTCCCTCCTATGCTGTTTTTACGATTCTATCTGGATTCAAAATGTTACGGCGTCGCTGGTAGACCCTGGTCGCCTGATAATTCTAGTTTTCCGTGTGGCGAATGTCCCTCGCTTACAGTAATCGACGAATCCGCAACCAGGCTGATCGTGGAGGAACAACACTTTGATTTTCGGCGGCGCCGCGTTCCCGGCCGATCGTGTTGTCGCTGTCATGTGTACAATACTCATTCCTGCTGTCCGTACGTGCGTATACGTTCGAACGCACTCTCACCCCCTACCATCCGCCCCGCGAGGGGTGGCGGACGGGAGATGGTCCGCACGCGGTTTCCACACACGTCCGCCAAGCGCGGAGGGGTTTGCAGTGGTAACCTCAGGGGACTCTCGCTTCATGCATTTTATATTTCGTTGGACTTTGATTCTGAGACGGGCCCGCGGGAGTAATCCTTAATCTTTGATCGGAAATTATCTTTGATCATGGCTCCAGTCATCGGGCGCGCCTCTCCGCCCCTAACTTCTTATTCCCCCGGATCGAATACACGCGTACGCGCACGTGTCCCATTGTGTTTTACGGTCGTTCGAGGGTCATGATGGGAAAAGAAGAGGAATACGTGGCCGGAACGCGAAGAGGCGCCTGTTTTCTGGACGGAACTCGATAACTTGGGATGTATGAGTGATACGAGAATGCTGCAGACTAGGCTGTAGACCATGGTGGGTATGTTTTTGTAATGTTATGGAGATGTTATGAGGTTCTTTCTCTGACAATAGATACGTTGTGTCGATTCTAAGGTTCTGTAAATAGAGAGATGGGAAAACCATTTTGTGCTGTAGGGACTACTTAACTAGACATGGGCAATCTTCAATGTTGGACTTCTGAGTAGGAGAATTTTGAGGTTATGTCCAAAGGCTGTGAGGCGCCCAGACAGTTCGATATTAGAACTACCAGGCAGTCAAGTTGTCTTTAAAATTTTTTATAGAAACCCAAAGAGACGTCCATCAGTCAAAACTTTAAAAATAATTGTTAAAGAATTTATGAATGACCCATCTGCTAGTTCTAGTGTTAATCTCGTGCCTTATGAACGGACTCTGTAATGGAGAGAATTTTTGGGGCCGGGATATTCTTTCGCGGAGCACCCCGGTTGCTCGGATGTTGCGCGAAGTTTATATCTGGGCGGCTCGGCGGTTGCCGTACGTGATGGATTTTGATATGCTGCGGCTGTCTGTCGGTTGATAGTGCTTCGGCAATATTGCGCGTGTCGATGGATTTAGTCTTCGTGTTACTGCTCTGGAGAGCGTGTATTTTCGCTTGGCCACCCGTTTTCGCGTTGGATGTTGCTGGATGTAACACGAAAAGAATAGTTTTTGGATTATTTTTGGAGAGGCTGTTTGGTAGTGTTGCATTGCCTGTTGTCAGCTGAGTTCTATGTACATGATCAGTGATGTTACTTTTCACTTCTGGTGCTCAATGTTAACCGTTAGCTTTTTGAGGTTAGGTCAAAGACTGTTCTACCTTTTGCTTAGATTTTCATGGATTTTCAATATTAGTATTTAGTTAATCCATGAATATTTTGTTAAACTTTCTTCTCCCAAAAATTTAGAAATATTAGTATGACTATTATTCTGAGACACTCATACATGAGTCGCTCAGGAGACAACGAGG
The DNA here is from genome assembly GCF_051020985.1 of Nomia melanderi. NCBI lineage: Eukaryota > Metazoa > Arthropoda > Insecta > Hymenoptera > Halictidae > Nomia > Nomia melanderi. The sequence continues at coordinate 23,044,530 of NC_134999.1, read as the reverse complement.
TTAACTGCAGAAGGGGAAAATTAGTGTTTCGACTTCTGAAACAAAGAGGACTTTTTAATCTAGGAGAAACTAGTGAATCCTTGAACAATTAAAAAGAATATTAAAATTTACGAGAACCAGGGAATTTCAAAAAATCGACTTAACCCCGTGACCTACGATTTCCTTCTCAACTATGATCGACACGTCTTCTTGGCCATTAAAAATTTATTGAAAGAAGACAAAAATCCTTAGTCCATTCTATACTTATGTTTGCTCTAAGCTATAATAATTCGTAAAAAAAGACTACTCTCCAATTTGTGTTCACAAAAATTAAATAATATTTACGTTTGTTAGATTCTCTTTTCTTGATCATAACTACTCGCCTGTTTTATCTTCACTTAACCTTTTATCTCTTGAAAGTCGTAAAATATTATTTGATCTTATTTTTGATTTTAGGATATTAAATGGTCCCTCTTGCTGTCCCGGGAACTCATCCAAATTTTGTTTAAATATATCTCGGTTATCTCTGAGACAGCATCTAATATTGCGTACTGAAGCTCATAGGACCGTTTACGGTTAGTTCAATTGTCTAAATAGAATTTTCATCAACGTTAATACATTTCATTGTCCTCAATTTTCCTTCCACCCTTTACTTTTAGATATACCATCCGATTTCTGGCCTCCTACGACTTTTATGTACAATCTATCTGTCTCTTTGTAGTTTATTATTTTTTATACCAAAGGGTTGACGCCTGTATACTAAATAAAATGAAATTAAATCAATCTAAAATTAAATGAAAATTCTCTTCAAAATCTTCACGAGTCTGCCACGTTATAAGTCAAGGAGTTAAATCCCAGAAAACTCGCGACACTGAATTATGCTGAAAAAAGACCATACACTGATATCTCGCTGTTCGACTAATCAAATCTAAATTTCATTCGCAGTATGAACATTTCGTCTCGCGAATAGTCGAGTTTCGAGGTTATGTCCAGAGACAGCAGCACCGTGCGCTGGCCAGCGAGAATGCGTGCGAGCGAGCGCTACGAGAATTGAATAACCGCCGTATAAAATCCGCATTGGCCACCAGGGGGGATGATAATGCCGCCCCACGGATCGCGACTTCGGGAACGGTGATCCGGAACCGTGAACGGTCGTAAAAACGATTGGATCCGGGAGACGCTCCGGGCACCGTGACAACCGAATGCTGTTCAATGTATGTGCATTATTTTATGGAACTGCTCGGACTCGGCCGGCTACCTGGATGTTTCAGGGACGGAACGGCTTGTATGGAAATAGATTGTGCGTTCGGTGTTTCTGAGAGAATAACAGTGGAGGACGGTGTCTACGCTGTTGTCCATTGATGTAGCGACGGTAGGGATGGAATTTGAGGTCAGGAGACAATGGGGTTGGGGGAAAGAGGAATTGGGGAAATTAATGTGTTGGTGAAATGGTTGTGTATTCGGAAGCTGTAAAAAGGAGTGGATGGATGGAATGTTATTTCTTCCATTGGAATTTGGAAAAATTGGGTGGTATGTGGAATTGACGTAAGCTCATTGGTTCTTGGAATTATTGTATAATGTAGTCAGAGGCCGGAAAAAAGGAAGAGGAATGAATAAAAAGAATACTATTCATTACATCGAAATTGGGAAAATTTGGGAAATAAGGAAAATTGACATAACTTCATTGGCTTTTGGAATTATTATGTAATGTAGTCAGAGGCTGTAAAAGGAAGGTATTTCTAGTCTATAAAAATCCAAGGGATAAGTGAATAAAAAGAATGTGCTCCATTTCATTGAAATTTGGAAAAATTGAATAGTATGGAAAATTGACCTAACTTCATTGGCTTTTGAAATTATTGTATAATATAGTCAGTGCCTGTAAAATGAAGGTACTTCTAACTTAGAAGAAATGAAGAGACGAGTGAATAAAAGTAATATTATTTATTCCATTGAAATTTGGAAAAATTGGGAAATATGGAAAATTGACCTAACCTCATTTTTTACTGAAATGATTGCACATTATATTAAGAAGCTGGAAAAAGGGCTTCCTAACCTAGAAAAAATGAAGAAATAAGTGAATCCTTGAATACCTAAAAAGATTAATATATTCCATGAAGCTTCACAAGAATCAGAAAATATTTAAAAATCGACTGAACCCTTTAAGGTCATAGAAATCAAAAAATTACATTTGCAAATCACTTTGCATTAATTATACGGATCAAGCGGAGACTTAGAGTGACATTAGACACATAACATAATACACATTTCTATCATAAAACAAACGACAATAAACAAATGCATAACAACAAAGACTCGATTAAAAAGATTGCTTAAATCTCACGAAATAATTCCCAATTAATACGTATCGCAATCAGCTGTTCTTAATCGCATCGTGGATGACAGGACAGCGATAAAAAATTTTCATCGAAATGGAGATAGAATTCCTTATTCAGGCATATGTAAATTTATCCCCCGGGGGATCACGTACGATCAATTAAATTTTCAGCCAGCCCATCGACTATTTTATTCGCCTCGCAATTAGCGCGAACGAAAGAAAGATCGTGTTATTCCGCCTTGAACTCCCACCCTCTTTCGCCACCGTTCATCTTCTAACATGAGGTGGAAACGAGTGGAAACGGAGATACTTCGTACTAATCGGATGAGAGCAGATGAATATTCACGAACGCATACGCGCGTGTACGGAAAAGTAGAATAATCCGTGCCACTAGTCGCGGCTGCGTTTTTGGTATTTTCTTCTGGGAAAGAGGTAAACGAAATTTCGGACACCGATACATATTTCAGGTAATATTCTCGTCGCGAATATTAATGTAAGAATATTCATGCAAGGCTTGACAGTGATGTCATCTGTGCACATAACCTCAAAATTCGATTACTTGTAGAAAATTGGACTTAGGTTTACTGTGAAATTGTAAAATTGGTGATTAAATTTATTGAGTTTTATTAGACGAATAAAGAGAATTGTAATTATAAATGTAAAATTAGATGGATTTTATTTTTAAGAGAAATTATTAATTGTAGTTTTGGTTTGATGGAAATCAGGAATTCTAATTTTGGTTTGATGGGAAATCATGAGTTCTACTTTTGAATTGATGAAAAGTCAGAAGTTTTAGATTTGGACTGATGGAAGTTATAAATTCTACTTTTGGGTTCATGAAAATCATGAATTCTACTTTTGGTTTGATATAAATTGTAAATTCTACTTTTCATTTGGTGGAAATCATGAATTCTACTTTTGGTTAGGTAAAAATCATGAATTCTACTTTCGATTTGGTAAAAATCATGAAATCTAATTTTGGTTCTCTAAAAATCATGAATTCTAGATTTGGTTTGACGAGGAATCATAAATGTTACAGTAGAAAATTATTTGGAGCATCTGATCTACACCATCTGTGACTTTCTGCTGTTGATTACTTTTCAACACCACATGATTTATTTAATCCTTAGCACTCCAGATGGTTCTAATCTACCAACTCCAAGCCATCGTTACCCTTCCAGCAAAAATGAAAAACCATTTTCCTTTTTGATACAAAATTTTGATTTGTAAAATACCCACTAACCTCAAACTAGTCTTTCAGAATTTATTCATTAAAATATTTAATACTACACATACCGCCAGTATAACCTACATAGTGCAAAGCATTAAATTAAGTAAATTCCAAAAATAATATTTAAAAATATTGTATCCATTCCTGAGTTGTTCAAGTTTCCATTCAAAATAAAATCTATTTCAATATTTCTATTAAACTACCCCTAATGCACAGATATTTAAATAAATAACGTCACTTTCAATTACATAGAAATTATATTCAAATGCAGTCTCACTCTGTACCAGATATAACCAATAAATACAAATGCATCTTATTATTATTAGCACTACGTGACTTCTCCTCAGCAACAGATGCTTCCATAAAATTATTAAAAATTTTCCAACAAAACAATTCAATTTTTGCATTTCTGTAGAATCCACAAAGGGACCACTTAACCTCCAATTTTCGTTACTTATTATATATTTCGAATTTCGAGGTTATGTCCGCACAGAGGGCAGCACTGACTGTTATTGTTGCCCAAGAACGCGTCTGGTCTGTTTAACCGAGCGACCGTTAACGTTTGCTAATTTATTTCGAGCATTGTATATTTTTATCGAACTCGTACGACGTCAGAGGGAAAGGGAGGTTGAAACGTGAATGATACGAATGGAACGCTGTTGTTTTAAAACGCGGAGTCATGGTTTACAACAGCAATGGAGCTTTCGTGAATATGTATGAACATCATATGGTGCAATGCAAATAGGGAAACCTTGCGTATTCGCGGGGATACGTGTGTTCCATTTCGAGCAGTGGAACGAATGAAGAAAGTAGGTAGACGAAAGTAAATGTAATTAAATGTGTCGTTAATTACATTTGTCGTATCCGCCAGATGGTAATACTTTGTTGATATTAATGTGCATCGTGCAGTTACTGTTGTTTGCGAGGATATTGCTTTGGAGAAATTTTGCGAAATTGTTATTGTCAACATTGAGTCGCCAGTGGAGGTGCTTTTTCTATTATATCGTTTGCACTAGGGCTCTTTGTTTTTTAAACTTTTGATTTGCAATGGACACTTGGTTTAATAGATGCGAAATAATAAAATGGAATATTTTATAATAGTTTTAGATACAAGATGATAAGGTATAATATTTTATAATAATCTTAAATACAAGATGATAAGGTGTCATATTTTATAATAATCTTGGATGCACAATAATAAAGTGTCATATTTTATAATAATCTTAGATACAAAATAAGGAAGTTTAATATTTTATAATGATCTTAGATACAAAATAGGAAAATTTAATATTTTATAATCATCTTAGATATAAAATAAGGAAGTGTAATATTTTATAATAATCTTTGTGCAATGCATCAGTATGTGAAATATTAAAACAGAATAGCTTCGTTTCTTAATTTATGTGTGATTTCACGTTAAATTAGTTTTAACAACTAATATGCCAAACGAGAAATGAACATAAAACAGTTTAGAGGATGGAGAAATAATATTATCAAATATTTCTTCTTGTATATTGATTGCTTTCTTCGATTTCATAGGAAATTTGCAATTTTTAGCACTTGCATACTAGTAACAAAATTTCGGACCCTGGTTGTTGCATTCAACCACTCAATTTATTATAATTAATCTGAGTACCGTCCGTTGCAACTAACTTGGCACTCCTAACGTCACAGGGCGTAGCCAGTCTTCATAGGAAACTTGCAATTTTCAGTACTTACATACTAATAATAAAATGTCGAACCCTGGTTCTCCCATTCAGCCTTCAAATTATTATAATTAATTTGAGTACCGTCCGTTGCAGCTAACTTGTCACTCCTAACGTCACAGGACGAAGCTAGTCTTCATAGGAAACTTGCAATTTTCAGTACTCGCATACTAGTAATAATATTTCAGACCTTGTTTCTCGCATTCAGCTTTCAATTCATTATAATTAATCTTTATTAAATTAAATTTTAATTAATCTTCTTAAATTCAAATTAATAATTACCGTCCGTCGCAGCTAACTTGTCACTCCCAACGTCACAGATCATACCAAATCTCTCCACAATCTCCACCCACAACTCCCAACAACAAAACACCGACGTCTCAGTCAATAACACTATCCCCCACAATCCAACCAATCAAACGCAAGTGCCAAGTTCCATGCAACAATCAAACAGATAACCTGCACCTCTCATTGTCTCAATATCAAATCGCCTTGCGCAACGGTTGAAACCTTAAACTCGACAACCCTTAGCCCCGCCGTTTCCGCGTTTAACACGCTCAAATAGGCGGACCTACACGAGTTTCCCTTTATCCGTTCCCCGGCATTATCTAATTCCGATGAATTATTAAAGGAGTTTGATAACGAATGTCGCCCGCCGAATTGGATCCCGAGCATACATTTCCTGAATCTATTCCCAAGTTTGCTTATCTCCCGCCCTTCGTCCCTCCGCCCCCTCCCCGCCCCGCTCCGCCGCGTTCCTCTTTGTTCGCTCCCATCCGCGCCGTTCCTTTCTAGATTTTCCCGCGCGTGTAACCGTTCCGTGTCGGTTTTCTCGGCCGACTGTTCCCCGCCGCGCCGCTCGCTCTCTCTCCACGGAATTATCTCGTCGCCTGAGGGCTGCCATCTGTTTCGCTGGGGGAGCGCACCCCTAATTAGCTACAGCGACAGTTGTAAGCGCGCTAAATCTAATATCTAATATGCTCGCGACGCCTGCGCGCTACGTGGCAAAAATACCAACGACTCCGCCGGATCCCGCGGGAATAAGCGCGGATAATCGCGGGCGGCCCGTTCGGGAGAATTGAGGATGCATCGGATCAAGTATAGGGAAGATGTACGAAGTAATACAGACAGTCACTATGATGATTCCTGCAGCAACTTGACAAATGTCGCTTATACTCATATTTTTCGTCAAGCGTGATTTGATGAGAACCGCCGCGTTTCGAAGGATTTTATGGGGATAAATGAACGAAATGTAAGGTGATGGTCTAAAGTGCGTTGGATACTGAAGCTGGATACCTTAGAGACTAATAATGATCGACACATTCGAATTTCTGAGCTGTCCTTGCCATTTTATATGCGAAATTCCGAGTACATGTTTTAGTTTTGCCACGAATTCGTTGCGTTCCCGTCGATTCTAACGCGTGTTGCCGGCAAACAACGGTTCGAAACGATTGAAGATGTATTGGATTCAGTGCAGGGAAGGTGTACGATGTAACATGAACAGTCGATATGCTGATTCCTATAACAATGTAACAAATATCGCCGATATTCCTATTTTTATCCGTTTCGCCTCGTGGTCCTATTCGCCTAGGTTTACCCTGCGTAGATTGCAGTTTAGTCGAGATGAGCAACAAATTACCTGGTTAGCAATGGATTAAAAACAATCTTCATAAAAATAGAATTTTTCATTGACATTAGAACAACCAGACGAGTTAAAATGGCTCATTTCCGAATTCTTCTCTTCGCACTGATTCGAAAGATGACAAATGTCTTCCCGAGAAACTGTTAATCCTTTAACAATGCTTCTGACAAATTGAGTACTGCTGAAAAAATTCTTTAACAAGCATAGGAAGAATTTGACTCAACAATATTCAATTTGTCATAAACATTTATTCCTATCACTCATACTTTTCAATTTATCAATTTTTCCAGACAAATCAGAATTGCACCTTCTAATTTCTCCATTATTCACTTGTTAACAAAATTACAGACGTTCCTTTGAAAAATTATTAACAAATTTAACTCAACAATACTCAATTTTTCAGAAAAATTTGTTCTAATCACTTATATTTTTCAAGTTATCGATTTCTGTCTAGAAAAATAAAATGGCCCCTTTCTGATTTCCTCCTTTTGCACTTATTTACAAAATAACAGACGTGCCTTTGAAAAATGATTAACAAAATTGACTCAACAATCCTCAAGTTGTCAGAAAAATTTGTTCTAATCACTTATATTTTTCAAGTTATCGATTTTTGACCAGAAAAATCAAAATGACCCCTTCTGATTTCTTCCTTTTGCACTTATTAAAAAAATAACAGACGTTTCTCTGACAAACAATTAATTTACCCCTTATCAACAAAATAACAGACGTTCCTTTCAAAAATTAATAATAAATTTCACTCAACAGTACACAGTTTGTCATAAACATTTGTTCATTCCTCAACAAAGCATCAAACAATTTAAGTATTGCTGAATCATATTCACGTCCCGACCCCAGCGCAAAAATTTTTCGACGCGACAGCGGTTTTCGAGATGAATGAGATTCTATTCGGGGATTAGGCCCGTTTAGGGGCGAGGGTCGCTCGATAATCGCGCTATTGTGGCTGATTTTAGGCCTGTTTAGCATTGGAGGTTAGGTTTTTGGCTTTGGACACTATCGGCTGAGACATTGGTTCCGATTGGCAGTGTTTTATGGGAGAAATGTATTTTTAATAGAATTTTATAAACATTATTTTGTAAATGTTTGAACGTTTGGCATTTTTGTTGTTGCTAGATTAGCATTAGTAATAATTCAATACCAAACATTGCCACAGAGTAGATTATTTTTTATTTCCCATGAATTCCGAGTTGCCGTTTGATTTAACAACAAAATAATAAAGTGAACGATTCAATATAAAGCATTGAATATTGATACATCAAATATAGGAATAAAATAATTATTCCACTTAACTCACACGAGATTTTCTTTCATATAATTTGTAAATATTATTAATATTTCGTCAGAAACTAATTCAATGTTTTTAATGGGAAGTATTTCAAATTGTTAATAATGAAGTAGTTGTATCAAGATGTTAACATTTTGCAAAAATTAACACAAACCTATTGACCCAACATTTCCAATAATAGCAACATATCCGATTCCCGTCAAACTACCATCCTCTCCATCTCGAAATCTTAAAAACCTTTAACCAACCTGGCAATCAATGATTTTGCGTAGACGAAGCCGATGGAACCCACGGAAACGAAGAAACTGTCCGCGGAGTGCTCGCGGCATGTAAGCGGCGCGCCGGCTACATTAGGGTCAATTCATTTGCATGCACTTTTACGTGCTTCCGCCTTCAAAAAATATTTATCGCCCCGAGGTTTCCCGGTGACGCCTCGCCTATGAATTATGCATGCGCGACGCGCAGGACGTAGTAGCTCATTCCTGCCCGCAATTTCGCCATTGAAGTGTAATTTCGCGGGTGCAACGGTATTAGGGCGGGCCGTCGACGAGCTTTTTGCGACGATGCTTACAAACGACATCGCCACGAGGTGTCGTTCGCTGAGAACGTCCGTTCGACCGTCTTCCTCGAGGCTCAACGGGTGAAAGTCTGACGGGAATCGGATATGATGTTGTCAGTGGAAATGTTGGGCTCGTAAGTTTGTTTTAATTTTTGCTATATGTTAGTATCTTGATTCAACTGCTTCGTTATTAACAATTTGAAATATTTTTCACTATAAACATTCAATTTCGAGATGGAGAAGATGAAAGTTTGACTGGAATTGAATATGATATTGTTGTCATTGGAAATGTTAGGCCCATGAGTTTGTTAATTTCTGCAAATTGTTAAACTTGCCTCAGGATTTATTCCTCAACTTTGGAAATTTTAGGCTGATAAGTTCGTGTTAATTTTTGCAAAATGTTAATCTTGCCTTAGGATTTGTTTCTCAACTTTGGAAATGTGAGGTACATCATTTTGTTAATTTTTGAAAATTATTAACACCTTGCCTCAGGATTCATTTCTCAACATTGGAAATGTTAGGACCATAAGTTTGTTAATTTTTGCAAATTATTAACCTTGCCACAGTACTTTTTTCTCCACTTTGGAAATTTTATGCTATAATATCCACAAGATCATTAAAAAGAATCCCCAGTATCGACTCGCGGAACGAAAACAAACGAAAAGTTCTCGCGGGACTCCAAGTACCGCTTAAATCATTCATCAGCAGGCCCCAGCCCCGCGCGTGCCGGCGCGATGACGGATGACGCCGTAAAAGTATGCAGTCACGTCGCCACGTCGGTGTTCCCGGCGAATCCCTAAATACGCGATGAAACGTTGAACACGGCATCTCGGTCGAGCGAAGGAAAAAAAAACAAGGAACCAAGGGGAACCGTATCAAGCGGCGCTTAAATATTTTAACGACGCTTAATGACACGTGGAAACACGCTCCGTGCGCAGAATTATTTAGCCGCGGCGGGCCGGGCACTGGTTCACGCCCGGCTCGTTGAAATTCGCTTTCTTCCCGAGCGACTTTAAAATTTCATGCGATACGCGCGACTTTCCTCGCCTTCCAAGGAATCTCGACCGGAACGGGAATTCTGGATCGCAGGAGATTCCGGTGTTTTGTGGGGTACCGATGGGCTGTGTTGCGAAGGGTTGGAGCGATTGTGGGTTACTTGATGCTTGTTTGTTGGGGATCGTAGCTGAGTGTTAAGGATTGAGTGTTGCTGAAGTAGTGTGTATTCATTGTTAGCATTTTTAAAAATTAACACAAAGTTATGGGCATGATATTTTCAATGTTGGGAAATATTTCCTAAGGCAAGTGGTTAATAATTTGCAAAAATTGACAAACTAATGAGCCTAATATTTCCAAGGTTGAAAAACAAATCCTAAGGCAAGGGGTTAACATTTTGCAAAAATTAACAAATTTGTGGGCCTAATATTTCCAAAGTTGAGAAACAAATCCTAAGGCAAAGTGTTAACATTCTGCAAAAATTAACAAACTTTTGAGCATAATTGTTGTTAAATTAGTCTGCACTCGTTGTTATCATTTTGCAAAATTAACGTTCTAATTAATTAATTAATTCTAATCTCAGTTGCTTCCATTTTCCACGAATTCCAAACTACGTAAAATTTTGTTTCGGTGCACGTAATCTCTGCTTGCTGATCGATACGCTGTTTTCGTGATCTCTAGATCAATTATCATCTGTATATGCTTTAATTAAGTGTATCTTATTTTTATTTATTTTTTCATTTTTTTACATCGCTGTGACGACACGTGTGTCTTTATTTCTCGTTTTGCTGATGATTTTTGTTACTTTTAGTGTATTATTCTTTAGTATTTGGTAGAAGATTGTTGTATCGTTGACAAGTTCAATAGAATTCTATCTGGAAACGCCAATGCTGGCGTTATTGGCGTAATGAACGGCTCGCGGCCGCTTTCTGCTGTTCAGCGACAAGATGGCAGCTCCGCACGGAAGGGTTTCAGACTGAGAAATTAACGAAATGCAATATGATGATCAACAGTGCATTGAATACTGAAGCTAGATACCTTGGAGACTAATAATAATCGACACATTTGAATTTCTGAGCTCTCCTTGCCATTCTATATGCGAAATTCCGAGTACATGTTTTAGTTTTGCCACGAATTCGTTGTGTTCCCGTCGATTCCAACGCGTGCTGCCGTCAAACAACGGTTCGAAACGATTGAAGATGTATTGGATTCTGTGCAGGGAAGGTGTACGATGTAACATGAACAGTCGATATGCTGATTCCTATAACAACGTAACAAATATCGCCGACATTCCTATTTTTATCCGTTTCGCCACGTGGTCCTATTCGCCTCGGTTTACCCTGCGCAGATTGCAGTTTAGTCGAGATGAGCAACAAATTACCTGGTTCGCAATGTATTAAAAACAATCTTCATAAAAATAGAATTTTTCATTGACACTAGAACTACCAGACGAGTTAAAATGGCTCATTTTCGAATTCTTCTCTTCGCACTGATTCGAAAGATGACAAATGTCTTCCCGAGAAACTCTTAATCCTTTAACAATGCTTCTGACAAATTGAGTACTGCTGAAAAAATTCTTTAACAAGCATAGGAAGAATTTGTCTCAACAATATTCAATTTGTCATAAACATTTATTCCTATCACTCATACTTTTCAATTTATCAATTTTTCCAGACAAATCAGAATTGCACCTTCTAATTTCTCCATTATTCACTTGTTAACAAAATAACAGACGTCCCTTTGAAAAATGATTAACAAATTTGTCTCGACAATACTCTACTTGTCATAAACATTTTTTCTTATCACTCGTACTTTTTAATTTACCGATTTTTCCAGGCAAATCAAAATGGCCCCTTCTGATTTCCTCCTTTTTCACTTATTAACAAAATCACTGATGTCCCTTTATGAAATGATTAACAAATTTGTCTTAACAATACTCTACTTGTCAGAAATATTTGTCATTATCATTCTTAATTTTCAATTTACCTATTTTTCCAGATGGTTAAAAATGGCCCATTCTGATTTCCTTCCTTCACTTATTAACAAAATAACAGACGTTGCTCTGGGAATTGTTTAAATAATTCGAGGGCACACTCAATTAGTCGGAAACATCCGTTTCTATCCCTCACAGCCGTCAAATTACCATTTTTCCCAAAGGGATAAAAATGGCCCCATCTGATTTCCTCCTTTCTACACGTATTAACAAAATAACAGACGTTTCTCTGGGAAATGGTTGAAGAATTTGACTGCACAGCACTCAATTAGTCGTAAACATCCGTTCCTATCACTCATACTTTCCAAGTTATCGATTTTTGTCCAGAAAATGGCCGTTTCGCCGCGCTGTATGCCATTCCAACGTACACGAGCCGCGTCAGGCAGGAAATATGCGCGTAGAGAACAGTTCCTACGTTATTCTCGATGAAGTTAGCGATACGGATACATGCAGATTGACCACTATTGGACCGCCGTGCCAATGGTAACAATAGCGCAGCTTGTCACCGTACTAAACGATCTGTGGTACAATTTCACTGATACGAAGACACTGGTAGTCAACGGTTTAATCGTGAACACTGATTTCTAACGTTGGTAGTTCGATGATTCAGCACGACATTTCGTGTGTTACATGTAATTAGTGGTGTCATTGTTATGTTTCGCTTTTATTATTATTATATTATTATTATTATTTGACACATCTGTTAGATCTAAGTGAAATTAGAATATTTTTATGAAATAAAACTCCACAGAGTCAATCGAAGATAAATGAAAACCAAATTAATTTCCCTTTTATTATTATATTATTATTATTCACATCTGTTGGAACTAAGTGAACTCAAAATATTTTGATAACATAAAAATCTTATAGAGTCAATCAAAATTCATTCTCATGTTATCATTATATTAGTACTATTATTATTATTTGTCACATCTGTTAGATCTGAGTGACCTCAGAAAATCTTGATAAAATAAAAATCCTATAGAGTCACTCGAAGATGAATGAAAATTAAAATTCATTTTTCTGTTATTATTATATTATTATTATATGTCACGCCTGTTAGATTTGAATAAACTCAGTATATCTTGATAAAATGAAACTCATGTCGAGTCACTCGGAGTTTCATGGAAATCAAAATTCATTTTTATGTTATTAGTATTATTGTTATTCCCGCCCCTTAGATCTGAATAAATAGAATATCAGTTCTAATCAAATTTAATATTTTTTAAGTGGTGTGATAGTTAGTCAAATTACATAATTTTACAGTAAAATATTTTAAATAGATAATCAGTTGTAATAAAATCTTCCATCTTTAAATATCATGATAATTGCTAAAGTTATTCTAATAGGCAATCAATTCTAATCAGATAAGTATTTCTTTAAATAGTGTGATAATCAGTGAAGTTATATATTTTACAATAATATATTCTAACAGATAATCAATTCTAATGAAATTTAATATTTTTTCAGTCCTATGATAATTACAAAAGTTACAGATTTTTACAGTAATAAATTTTAAATAGAAAATCACTTCTAACAAAATTTACTTTTCCTAAACACCATGATAATCGCTCAAATTACATATTTTACATTAATATATTTCGAATAATCAGTTCTAACAAAATTTACTATTTCAAAATACCATGATAATTACCAGACTCACAGCTAATTGTCTCCACACAAAACCGACGTTCTCCATAACCAGTACACAACGTGTCAACGAAACATTTCAAAATTCATTTTCCAGCACTCTCTCAGAACCCATAAGGAACTTCTCCAAACACTTATGCCTTTCCTATACAATTTAATCACAAAGAATTCTGCACGACAGAATCACATTTCATTTTACGACCCACACATTCCCTTAATTAAAAGGATATTAATTGAAAGTAACCTAGCAAGGTACTTCCAAATAATACACCAATTTATTCTCAATAAAGAACTGCACAACTTTCCCTGTAAAAACATGTGACCTATAACCTTACTGGAAAAAGTAACCTCTTGCGCTCGAGAGGATTCGACACAGAAAAATTACAAGTTTCTAATTACAATACGTGAAACATTGAAAGAACCTTCGTCCCATAATTTACACGTAACTCCTTAATAAATTAATTTCGAGCAATCTCGTCCACAGAGACTACATTTCAAGTGAAAGACTCAATTTCATCAATCAATCAATCAAAAAGACAAAAAATTTTCTGATTATTTTCAATTTTCTAATACAGTAAAATGGAGACAATTTATTTTCAAATCATTTCGAATTTTCGATGCTTTTCACCCCTTGCCATACCATTATCTCATTTCTATCACCTCGACTCACTCAGTACCTACATTCGCTCTAATTTGTATCACGAGTCAAACTCGTTAACCCTTTGCACCCATACAGTAAAACCATAAAATTTAATATCACACCCTGTATAATTCATCAATTTGAGAAACATTGAAATAAAACATCGTTCCTCAATATACATATGACCTCTCTTCGAGTTTCACAAACGTTAAGAAATATGGAGGGCAAACCACAATCATATTTACAAACGTAGATTACTCTCCTTTCTCGATTAACGTCCGAGCAAAATAGAAAACTCGCACAAATGACAGCAAATAGTGCAAATATAAAAACTCCGAGTGCAAAAGGTTGAAGTACAGCAAGCGGCCGAGACACCCCATTCCACTTGGTAGTGCCAGCATCGAGCTCAAGAAGCTGTGACAGCCTAAATTCCCGAGAATCGTCGATGAATCATCGATCTATAAGTAAACACCTACATCCCCCTGATAAGAAACGTATTAGTATACATTCCCAATCGAAACCGTGCGCGAGAACAAGATGAGAATCAAAAATGAAAGAAAAGAGAGTCTACCCAAAGTAGAAATTTTCTAAATATTTTCAACGCAATAGTTTAGAACGCTAGTTTTTCCATGAGCAGGTACAGAATGAGGTAACATTAAGTCACTAACGTAAAATTCCCTGCGGAGTAAAAGCAGTCGCTTGAATAACGGTTCAACGACAGACATGTTTTTCTTAATATATTTGTTTCGAATATTTCACGTGACAAAGCCAGAGCATCAAACTTACCAGTGGTGAAAGCGGCAGAGGTCGGCCGGCCGTCCTGCAGCAGGACGCACGCGAACACGAAGAAGGCGGCCATGCGGGGCAGGAAGCTGACAGCCATCTCCCTGCCTCTCCTAACGGACACTCGACTCACGGGCACGTTGCCGAAGGCAACCGCGGTAGCACAATCACGCTCGTAGGCCGCGCACCGGCAAAGAACAGACACACCGAGGAGGTCCGCAGCAGTCGACCGGTCCGGCTCGCCGTTCCACGCGCGGAACGACTTGCCCGCTTCGCACCAGGGTCCCGCCACGCGCGCACGAACCTGGGACCCGTCAGGCCGGTCGGTCTGGCGTCCTCTTATCCACCTGCAGCATGCACCGGAGGCGCCCCGCTCCATGGAAGCCGGGCCGGGGTTCACGTGGCAGGGTATCAGCAGTCGCTCGCGTGCAGGCTGATTAGGTCAGGATCTTGTAGAAGACTATGTCTCTCAAGCGCATCCTAGACCTGGCTGGCTGGGTCCACGCGGCGACCAGGATTGACAGTAGCTGACGATAGCGCTGTGAAGGTAGCTCCGATTGATCAGTGGATCCAGTTGAGGTACTAGGCACCTGGGATTGCTCAGTGAGGATCCAGTTGGGGTGCTAGGCACCTGAGATTGATCAGCGATGAGGATCCAGTTGGATGCTGGTACCTCCTGGGATTGATCAGTGAAGATCCAGTTCGGGTGCTAAGTGACACCTGGGATTGATCAGTGGTGTAGACCCAGTTGGATGCTGGTAGCTCCTAAGATTGATCAGTGATGAGGATCTTGCTGAGGTGCTAAGTTGCACCTGGGACTGATCAGTGATGAGGACCCAGTTGGGGTGCTAAGTGGTACCTGGGATTGATCAGTGGTGTATACCCAGATGGATGCTTGGTAGCTCCTGGGATTGATCAGCTGAGCTGACTAGCAGCAGGATTGATCAGCTTAGCACCTGGCAACACCAGGGATTGATCAGTGGAGATCCAGGTGGATGACAGCACCTGGGATTGACAGGTTGGTAGCAGACAGCAGCAGGATCATTAGCACCTGGTACCAGAGATAAATCAGCGGACATACAGATAGGGGCTGCAGGGATAGATCAGCGACGTAGATTCGCACTCGAGGATAGGTTCGCGTACACACTGCACAGGGGCTCGCGTACGATCGAGAGACGCGTGATCGTCGGACGGCGACGACGGTTCTCACGACTGCGCGCTCGGGACGCCCGGCGTCGACTGGCGGCCTGGAGCTAGAGGGGCACCGGTGGCGGCCGCCGTGCACACGCCGGCGTCGCGGCGCACATCTGCGCCGCGACGCCGGGGAGCCTCTCACCCTTGGCGGTCAGGCCAATCGCCGCGGAGGAGTCGCCGCCCATCGCAGGAGAGGGCGTCGCCCGGTCGACTTAAGATTTTCGGGTTTTCTTGGTCGCCTCGGTTCCGATGCTCGCGCGGGGTGGGCTGGCGTCTTTGTTTCCGGGTCTGCGCGGGGCGTCCTTGTTCAGGCCGCGGTCGCAGCTCGTGGGGCACACGTGTGCCTCCTTTGTGGCCCCCCCGAGTGGCTCGGCATGCGAGCTGCGTGCTAAAGGAGACGAAGAACGCGGGTAATTCCTGCGTTTGCGGCGGATGTCGGTGTTGTTCGGGGTGAGGCTGATGGGGACTGTTTATGGCGGACGCTGAAGTATGCGCACCCCTAGGGGCATGTAAATGTGTCGGCTCGATGAACTGCCGATCGCTTGTCTTAACCCTTTGGACACTGTTTACTTTCGCTGGGGTGCTCGGGTGATATTTTGTTTTCGATAACTTTGAAATGCAAGGAAATTGTCAATTTTACTGAAAGTGGAAGTTACATATTCTTCTTCTTAATGATTCTGTAACTTTGCTCAATATTTCGACTTATTTTTACATTATCCATTTAAAAAAAGAAAGTTGACCTTCACCTCACCTTGGAGTGTCCAGTAGGAAAAATAGATGTTCCTCCACGTAATATCCTCGGCATTGAACAACTTTCTGAAACATTTTTACGTATAATCAATATTTTCGGAGATGTTCGACTGTAACGCTTTATAATTTCCACCCTGTATAGTGCATATCTAATAGGAGGTGTTCTTCTGGAATTTGAAACGAATATGTAGGTTAAATAGCTGAGCATGACTTAGTTTCTATTCAGTTTGATGGTTTGTAGCTCAGAAAAGAATGGTGTATCGAAGTTTGAAGAATACGTTGTACTTTGAAGTAACATATCAGTATATTGGCATCTCGTTGATTTATTTCATTCTGCACTGAAAGTGGTGAATAGAATTAAGTAATCAGTTCACTTAAACTTTCGTATGCCGAGACGTGTAAGTTTAACGTCGTTATAACTTGAAAGTTACAAAATATACTTGTTCGATGAAATTATTGAAACTATTGAATACCTTCTGAATTCGTGTTCATGTGTGGATATTTATTAATTTTGCACTGCATAGATTTCGTTTTAGTCACGAACAAAAATTTGGCCAATAGACGGTTAAATAAGAATAAAAGAATTGTCGAAGATCAGTGAGGCGAGATCGAGGTACGATCAATTTTCTCGGGGACGTTAACCTTTTATCTACCGCACGCCATTGCGGCGGCTTCCGAGTGTATCTTTTTGAACGTTGCGCCATTATGTCGGCAATTCGGTCGCTCTGGTCGATAGTCGTGCATATTACAGTCTAATCTGACGTAATTGTGCAGTGGATAATACTGTCAGGATTAAGTAAGAGTGATATTACTTGTAGGATGTAGGGCAGAGGACACCTTCACTGCTAACCCGGTAGCTAAAAGGCTAACGAAGCTGACCCACTGAATATACGAGTGACTCGAAGGCAGGTCAAATTATCTGCGACAAAAAGGACCTGTTCTTATGGGAGAATCGTCGAAGAATAGTGGAAAGCGCGATCGGTGTACGGCCAGTCTCAGAATCTTGATTCTGGAATGGTTAGCATTTTAGCTACCGCAAGACATTGCGGCACAATTCTGTCTGTCATTGATATTCGTGTATATTATAGTCTAATCTATTGTAATTAGACAGTAGATGATTCTATCGGTCTCAAATAAGAGTGATATTAGGTTTACGATACGCAGGTTACGTGAAATTTTATACAGAGGAAACCTTCATAGCTAGTTCGTTTTTAAAAGGTTAACGAAGGTGTTCCATTAACACTGCGACTACCAGAGAGGTCAAAATGGCATTCCTGATTGCTTCTTTAATAATTATTAGAAACATTACAGATCATTCACTGGGAAATTACTATAGAAATTGATGCAGCAATAGCGAAACAGAATTGTAAATCAATAGAAATCTCAATAGCACTGTTTGAATTTCCATAGCAGTTCAAAAAGTCAGGTTGATTGTTCGGTTGTTCCAGTGTTAAATACGCAAGTGATTCGAAGTCAAATTATCTGTAACAATCAGTTATTTATCAATAGTGTATTTATTACAAGTTTTAAAAATTCAGGTGATCATCTTATTCTCCGACCTCTAGAGTGGCGTTACCCCTTAACCTCTTGCCGTATGATTTATTTATGAACTATAATCGATACGACTACCTTATTATTAATAGTTTATTAGAAAAAGAAAAAATTTGGATGTATATTCTATCTACGTTTACTCCAAAGGTCAACGATTGATAATAGAAGAGTAATACTTAACTTATATTCAAAAAAAGTGAATTAAACTTAGGTTTCTCAAATTCAGTTTAAAACGAGTAACGAATAACATCGATTGTTAACCATTTAACTGTGGCGATCTCTTTACAAAGCGCTCACTAGTGTCACGATAATCAAGCGATGACGAGTATAGTCGTCAACAGAGTGGCGCTGTTGAAATATTGGAAAAGACGACTTTATTTTAGATGAACAATTTCATTAGTAATATTTACAGTCGCTCAACATGTATATTTATACACAATGAACGGAAAACTTGGAAAAAAATTCAAATATTTACAGATGTTAAAAATTTAATCTGTCGCTGTTGCCCTTGGAAACTTTGTTTTCAAAGTAAGACCAGTAAAAAAAAGAAGTGAGGATCTAATATACTCTATTTTTTTTTTGGTTTCGATACATCAAGATGAAAATCGGGATAATCAAAGATCCAGTGTCACTGCACTGCTTACGAGTCAGCTCTCAGGAAGTTAAGAATCCAACTCAAATTATTTATAATTTTCATTTGTCTGTTTCATTTCGTCTCGACCTCTAAACATTTTAAACATACTAAAATTTACGAATGTAATTCATTTTTCAGAATTACAATTTAAATATCAAATTGTAACAAACTTTTACGACGGATATAATCGTCACACAATATTCTGCCGTATCTCCATGACGGATACAATCGTCGAACACACTTAAATTAATCTAGAAATCATCACGATGACTATAACCACACCAGAATACTGATAATGCTCACTTCGTTGCTTATCACAGTTTCTTCAGTTTTCATGCAGAATCACGCGGCACACGACTGCCGTGCCATTAGAATAATAGTGCTCATCTTTTATCAAGAGCAAGCCGCAGATGTACAGTACGCTCATTTCGTATGACATTTCATTTTCGTGAAAAATCGTCGGCAACGTCCGCTCGCGCCAAATAGAGCGAGGAACTGCCGCGAACTTCTGCCGCGAACACTTTCGAACTGTGATTCGACGTCGTTCAAATATTTTTCCCGTGGAAATTTCGGAATCTTACGGTGTGCGGCCACGTTCGGCTGCCTTTAGTGGTATTTCCGGCGTATCGACGGCTCGGATGGTCGGGCGGAGAATTTCAACTGTCCCCGGGCACTTGGAACAGGAGTTTTCTGGGGAACTGTAGCATAATTGTACGTGTCGCTGATAAGTTGACCTTTTGAGGTCCTGTGTGGAGCGCGACAGGTGTGCTTCTTTGTTGAGATACTTTTTGAATTGATTTTATTGGTATTTTTAGTGGTGTTAGCTGGGAGAATTGTTATGTATGTTAAATATTATGTTAGGTTGTGTTAATATGATATATTAGGTACAATGTTAATGTTAATTAATGTTATATACTATATATACACGAATATTAATGTTACTTTAATTTAATATAGTATTTAATTAATATTACGTTGATTTAATATAATACTTAATTTATATTACTTTAATTTAATACAATATTTAGTTAATATTTCTTTAATTTAATATAACATTTAATTGATATTGTTTACTATATACAAATTAATATTGAATATTATATTAAATTATCTTAATATTAGTTAATATTTGCTTCTCATTATTTCGTAGTATTGATCGTAATATTAATTAATAGTATATACTATACATAAATTAATTATTATATATTATTCTTTTATAATTATACATGAAATATTAGGTTGAATTAAATTAATATCGTATATTATATGTAATATTAATACTGATTAATATTTTTTGCACAATATTTCATAATATTAATCATAATTTTAATTGATATGTTGTATTACACATATATATATATGTATTACTATTATATTATATATAAACAACATTTAACTTAATTATCACATGTTGCATAAATACACGATATTTAATTTATAATTCCAAACAGTAACACGTAACAATCCAAATAAACCAAACACAAAGCAAATCAACCCAAAGCCAAACAAATAATTCGCCAACCTCTTAAAGATACAGTAATTGCATCGATCAAAACTAAGAAATTCATCATAACGCAACCGGTTAAAAGCGTTTTATTCGTGGCCCGACGGCGACGACCCATTTCGCAGGAGTTAAATCGGATCCCGGTTTAATGAAACCTCGAGTCGCGGTCAGAGAATAAAATCACTACCCCGCCGAAATAAACGCGCACTGTAACCATCGGTTAATTTAGATTGGCCTATCGGTAGATACGCCGAGAATAATGCGCCTGTTTACAAAGATTCGACGGGGCGGTTTCCAGTATCCGCTCGGATCGCGGGCTTAACGAGTCGATTCGGGATCTTTTTATCAAAGGTGGAGGCCACTTGCCTCCGGAGATATTTCCGGTAATGGTATTAAGCAATTTCGGGAATCAGAACGACGAGAGTGTGGGGAGTACAGCTCGAACGACAGATTCTAACGGAGATAACGGTGCTTCGAGAAATAATTTGGGAAGTACGGTTTATTCGGGGCTTCAGGTTTTGTAAATCGTAGGTGTGCTGGGTGAGATGGAGATGAGAGAATGGTAATACTGGATTTAGTGAAATTTAGTGGACCGTTTGTTCTATTGTATTTTGAAGAATTGTATGGTTATTTAGAAATTAGGAATTAAGAATTGGAAATTGAAAACTGGACATTGAAAATTGAAAATTGGAAATTGGGAATTCAAAAATCGGAAGTGGGGGATTGAGCATTGGGGATTGAAAACTGGAAATTGGAAATTGGGAATTGAAAATTGAAAATTGGAAATTGGAAAATGGAAAATGGAAATTGGAAATTGGAAATTGGAAATTGGAAATTAGAAATTAGAAATTAGAAATTACTTGAACAACTGTGAACTTGACTTGAATAAAGGCATATAAAATTCAATATGAAATTAGAAATTAGGAATTAGAGGTTTAAGAGTACACAATTAATACGTGTACTTGAATAACTGCGTTGAGAAAAATTGATTTAAAGAATTACCAAATAATGTTTATAAAATTCAGTTTTAGTCAAATTGATTAGTTCTGTAAATGTAGTGTTAATTCATGGTTATGAGATGTTGATGAGAGAATGTTAATCAATGGATGTGGAATAATGGGAAGAAATTATTATTGAATGGATATGAAGTTGTGGGAAGAAAATATTAATGAATGGATATGAAAAGATGGTAAGAAATTATTAATGAATGGATGTGAAATATTGAGAAGAAAATATTAATGAATGTATATGGAATAATGGTAACAAATTGTTAATGAATAGATATAAAATATTCATAAGAACTTACTAATGAATTGATGTAGAGTAATCATAAGAATATATTAATCAATGAATATAAAATACTGATAAGGTATTATTATCGAGTGGATATGAAAAAGTGATAAGAAAATATTAATCACTATTTTACATTCACTTTGAAATTTTACAAAACAAACATAAAACAAAAACAAAGAGACATAACCATTACTTTATATCCACTAGTTAACATTTTCTCATCATAACTTCATTCCCATTTTATTTTCCAATCTTCCATTATTTTATATTAAATTAACTCCTACTAAATCTATTATTTATTCAAAGACTTTATTTTAATTATAAAATAAAATGGTAACAGTATTATTATAAGAAAATATTAATCACTATTTTTCATCCACTTTGACGCAACTCAATTAACTCAAGATATTACAAACTGCAAACCAACATAAACATAAAATAATTTTCTCAATAAAACTCTTTAATAAAACAATTCATACATTTTACCATATTTCTCCATCTATTCAAACAAATTTCACGTAAAAGAAGCAACAATGAATTATTTGCACAATTCTCGATGCAAAATAAACCTTCACTTCTCAGGAGAATTGTTGCAACAATAACAGATAAGCATATCATTACAACAAGAAGGTTCGCCGTCAACGGAACAAGTATTTCGTGTATTTTTCCAAATATTGGAATTCGATACATGGTTTCCACGTGTACCTGTCTGTCCACATATCCGTGCATCTATATATAGTGGCGTTCAAAAGTCACAGTCAAAATGCTTTCGGTCGCTTTATTTCGTGATTATTGACATCTCCAAACCATCGAATGCTGCAAATGATCTTGGGAATGAATAGTCTCACTTGATTACTGCAATAACTGTCTGGAGAAACAAAGGACAATAAAAGAATTCAAATATTTAAATATTAAATTATTTACATTACAACATTCAAATTTTATTTTTGAAATCATTTCAAATATTCAATGCTTTTGATACTGGGACTAATATTTAATATGATTAATATGTAATCACTATAAAAATAGTAACAATATATTTTTAGTTTCTTCAGACATTCATTCTAATATTCAAATGAATGATTATTTTCGAAATCATTTCAAATATTCAATGCTTTTGATATTAGGACTAGCATTTAATATGATTAATATATAATCACTATAAAAATAGTAACAATAAGTTATTTTCAGTTTCGTCAGACAATCATACTAAAATTCAAATGACTGATCATTTTAGAAATCATTTCAATTATTCAATGGTTTTGACATTATAACTACCGAGCTGTTAAATTAACTTTTTGAAGTTAATTCACTTAATTCATTTGAAAGGTTAAAATCACTGCAATTGTCGAAATGACTCATTTACGAATCATTCTTTTACAATGACTAAAAAGACAGATTCTTTTTGAATTGACTGAAGAAAATCACTTATCACGCAAATCGACTCACATGTCAATTGAAATCTCAATGGCTGTAGTCCTAGATTTCCTCTAGAAAAATTCGAGAATTTCAATTCGACTAATTTTCCTCTACACTGTGTTCTATCATTTTCAGAAAAATCTACACCTGTTCCTTCAGATCTATAAATCAGAGATATTCAAGTAGAAAATTATAACACTACACAACTGCCTCAATGAAAACCAAAAATTCCCCAAACAACATTTCCAAATTCAATACAACAAAAAGCAACTCACTGTAAACAACTCTCTCTCAGTCACAAGGGAAACGCGATTACTCGATGCTCCGTTAGAAAAATTAGATTGAAAGAGGTTAGCGAGTCGCGAGCCAGTGTCGCGGAGGCCAACTTTCCCCCAGCGCGGGGCCGAGAATAAACATCTCGTTTGAGGGCGCGGCGAAGTTCTTTTAATACGAGCGATCCAGTCGTAAGTCCATCGAAACGTCGAGTTCCGGCGAGCGGCTGGGGCCAGGGAAAGGCAGATTGCATCGGTGTTTGGCGAAGACAGAGTGGGCAACATCGAAAAAGACGGCGGGCGCGGAACGAGCGAGGGGGCGGGGGCAGCTTTCATTTCGTTGATGTAAGTTTAAAGCTCGCTGGCTCTGACGGGCAACGCGTTTCGGCTTGTTCGCAGATACCCTCGAAGCGAGGGGAAGGCAAACCACCCCCTCAATCTCCAGCGAAGTATCCGCGCTCATCGCCATCGGTAATCTCCGTTCTTCAGCCGCCGCTTTCTTCGCCGACATTCTTGACTCCTTCGGTATTAGTCACGTGTATTCGGCTGCTATCTGAACCGCCCCTTGTCCTTTCACCCCAGATAACCTGCAGCAGGCACCCCTCATTGGGGTGGCAAGGGGTGAGATTTTTACTCGCTGGAGATTCACGGGTGTTCCCACCTCCAGAAGCCAACATGACATGATAGTATATGGAACAATAATAGTGAGACACCATTCAAAACGCGAAAGAAATTGTCTACGCCCTGTACACCACTCTAGCCCTATCTAGAGACAACCCTGATCTGGCAAACCGGTTCCGTGGATTACGGGGGGACTCTATGCCCGGCGGCTGAAATATTAAATTGGGGGAACCCAAGGGCCCAGACGCAGTTGGCTCCTCACTCAGATAAGAGGAATGGAACGAGTTCTCCCTCTCCCTCTCCGCCTAACACCTTGGCAGCAGACGATGACTTCCCACTTTTGACCACCATACGACAGGGCCCAAACGCTGAAGGAGAGAGGTCCCCTTCTATCACCTGAACCAGTACACGGCGCAGTACGAGCTGGAATTTTGTCCAGTGTGGGCTGACGAGTGTTGGGTGCTAGCCCAGGCCATAGGAGCGGACCTCCCTCCGACAGGGCCCGACCGCTGCCGGAGAGGGGTCCCCCACTATGATCTGGGCCAGGATATGGCGCAGCACAAGATGGAGTTTTATCCAGTGTGGGCTGACGAGCGTTAGGTCCTGGCCCCGGCCATAGTAGGAGACCTTTCTTCGGCAGCGGTCGGGCCTTGTCGGAGAGGGGTCCCCCACTATGATCTGGGCCAGGATATGGCGCAGCACAAGATGGAGTTTTGTGCAGTGTGGGCTGACGAGCGTTAGGTCCTGGCCCCGGCCATAGTAGGAGACCTTTCTTCGGCAGCGGTCGGGCCTTGTCGGAGAGGGGTCCCCCACTATGATCTGGGCTAGGATATGGCGCAGCACAAGATGGAGTTTTGTTCAGTGCGGGCTGACGAGAGTTTGATACTGGCCCAGGACATAGGAGGTGACCTCCATTCGACAGGGCCCGACCGCTGCAGGAGTGGTCCCCCCCTATGACCTGGACTAGGCTCACGCTGGACAAAATTCCAGCGTGTGCTGTACCGGGTCCTGATCTAGCTCATAGAAGGGGACCTCTCTCCGACAGGGCCCGACCGTTGTCAGATTGGTCCCCCCCATGACTTGGGCCAGGCCCACGCTGGAAAAAATTCTAGAGTATGCTGCGCCGTATCCTAGTCCCCGTCGTCGTTCTTTAACCCTTTGGTCATAGGATCCTCATATAAGGACATACAAAATACTAATAAAATACTAATTAAATAAAGTACCTTAAATACATGAATATATTTTTATAATATATTTTATATTATAATATATATAAAAAATATATATGAACATGTATATTAAAATATAAATTATATTATAAATAAATATATTTATATATTTGGTAATTTATTTAATTAGTATTTTATTAGCATTTAGTACGTATATATATTGTATGTATTATATGTATATGAAATGTCCTACTTTTAGGTTAATTTAGAACTAGTGAAGAGATTTTCCAACGTTGACAATTGAAGTCATTAATACTGAAACAACCTACTATAACTTGACTCATTAGTCGTCAATTAAGTCTATTAAATCTACTTTCAAACAGCATCCGTCACGTTATAATATATAAAACGTCCGATTCTTAGATTAGCTTGAAATGTGTTAAAAAATTGTCCAATTTTAACAATTGGTCCAATTACGTCAATTAACACTCAGCCAACCTAATTTCCCACTTTTCCAACATATTGCCTTTTATTTTACCTTGTCTTTTATTATTCACTAAATCCTAACCTAGGATCATTAACAACTTACCAAACACGGTTTTTTAAAGAAACAAAGTTTCCAGCCAAATTCATTGAGTTCAATCGAAGCTAATGAAACAGGTTATAGTTATAGTTCTCCCTGTGCCGTTACCTAAGTGTTAAGACCTCCCAGCGGTTATTGTAAGAAACGGAATTTTCCCATGGAAAGATTAGCCGGCCCTATCGGCTGCGTGATACGAGTTCGGCCACTTTCGTCATTAAGAGAAACTTCTGCGGTTCCGAGGGGAAGCGGATGGCGGTAATATCTTTAAGAGAGTTACAAGCCCGCGGAATGATAGCCGGTGTCACGCCGGCAATAATTTCAACGCCGGGTTATCGATGTCACCCGCCGCGATTTATTTGCCCGTAATGAAGGTGACGCTGATCATTTTTCAAAGCACCGCTTTAAACCGCGGCTAATGAAAGATTGATCGCCGGGACGAGCGGACGCACAAGGATGAACGGCAACTTTGCGTCTAGGAACTGGCGATCGAATGCTTGAGAAGGGACGTTTTTGTTTTTGACGTTTTTTTGTGGGCATTTGTTTATTCTTGATTTTGGTGACTACTTGCCGGTGAAATTCTGAGAATTATATATGCAATCGTTGATTTTGTTAATGCCAGAGACTTTAGCAATAGCCATTTCAGAAAAGGTGACGTTTTGAGTGACGTTTCTGTTTTTGCCATTTTTTGGTGCTGGATTGGTTTATTCTTGATTTGGGGACTGCTTGTCGGTGAAATTTTGAGAATTATTTATATAAGCGTTGATTTTGTTGAGATAAGTTTTAATAATGACCATTTGTATTGAGTAAGTAATATTTGATGATAAAATAGGAAAAGAGTATATTTCGAGTGACGTTTTTGTTTCTACTGTTCCTTCATCACAAAATTATAATTTCATTCTTGATTTCGAAGCCTTTCACCACTAAGCTTCTAATTATTTCTACACTCATTAATTCTTAAAATGATTTTTACCTTCTTTGGCGTGTGTTTGTGATATTACAACCTTTTTCATTTCATTTTATCTGAAATAGTACAAAAGGCTTTGTTATTAACAACTTACATTGATTAACACGTTGAGTGCCACACGATTTAATAAAGAAAAATACACGAAATGAAAAAAATATGACATTCGTGATAACATTTCTGGTGACGTTTTTGTTTCCAACGTTCCTTCGGCGCCGGATTTATTCGAGACCTTGTTTTCGAGGAAATCAAGCGTGAAAGTTTGTCGATTACACGGGCTGATTCATTTCTGTAGGACATGCAATCGACAGGTGGCCATTCTACCAGCGGAAATCAGCAACAAACGTGAATAAAACATTTTTATTTGTGACCCGAATTTGGAAAAAATCAAATGTATGTTCGTTTCGGCAGCAATGAGTTAAACACATCTGTGCCCGACAAATTTCCGCGATGGATTTTATCAGAAATTCAGTTTGAAACGAATTAATATTATTCTACAGTGTCTACATATTTTTTTACGTGTATTAACACTACATCCATGTAGTAACGGTTCGGTGGAATAAAACTTTTTTCGTATTGCTGCGAATTTTCAATTTTTTGGAATTAACAATGTTAGAATATTTCTTAGATATTTTATTAATCTTTTTCATTAAAAATTAATAACGTAGCATTTCTTAATTCTTTTATTTTATGTTTTGCACAAAATTTTTGTTACCTTCTTTATCGAAAATTAAAAATGTTTTAAGTTTCCATATTTTTGGTACTTTCCTTCTGAGTATATCTTTATTACTTTTTTGTATTGACAATTGACGGTATTATTACATCTCTTAGGTCATTTATTTTCTTCTTAGTACAAAATTTGTATTTTATCAAAAATTAACAATATTGTAACATATCTCAGATCCTTCATTTCCCTTTCCAGTACAACATTTTTATTATTTCTTTCTCTAAAATTAACAATACTGTAATATTTCGTAATTATTCTATTTTGATTCACAGTACAAAAATCTAATTATCATTTTATTAAAAATTAACAATTTTATAACATTTCTCAGACCATTAATTTCCCTTCCCAGTACAACATATTTATTATTCCTTTCCCTAAATTAACAATATTGTAATATTTCTTAATTCTTCTATTTTCCTTCTCACCACAAAATCTTCACCACCATTTTATCAAAAATTAACAATATTGTAAAATATCCTAAATACCTCATCTCCTTTTCACTACAACATTTGGACACAGAAAATCCACAAATCCCAGAACAATTTCCTCAAGACTCATGAAAATATTCAATACTAAAACTATTACAACATATCGGTCATAGAGTTCAAAGGGTTAACAGGAGAGTAACGTTCGCGATGCACATGCAATGTTATTTCACGCAAAGGGACGAATAAATTTGCACGTATCCCGCGGTTTGTAACTAGATCCGCTAATATTTGGCGCGGCCATTACGCGAATAAAGTTCAACTGGTGCTGTCGGTCTTGCCCAAATATTTGGAAAAACGTGTAAATTTTTCAGCAATCAATTCCGGTTAATTTCTGCCAGGTCCGTGTAAATATACGCGCGCAGAATATTCGTTAACGTTTCAACGCGAGTTTAGTGTGCACACGATGGTATGCGGAGCCTGAAGACACGAACATGTATACATACAGTGTGATCCAAAAGTTCTCCACCAGACTGTACCCAGAAATTGTCAATACTTTTCGTTAATACAATAAACAAGGACATATTTGTGCTAGCGAAAGTTGGGAATCGCCACGTAAATTTCGGGGAACGGGATTTCGAGAGAATTCATGTCGTTGGAGTAATTAAGGGAGGTTTGTTTATCGGAAGCTTGTAAGCGATGCGTTTTAGTTTGTATTATTTCTATCGAGGAACGAACGTTGTCTGGGAATTGTCTCTCCATCGGAGGAGCCTTTTCTTTTAACGACAGCTCGACGTGTTCTGAGCGTGCTGGCTGTTAGTTCCTCGAGTGTTTCTAATTTTCCGTCTTTCCTATGTGTGATGCTCGGCGATTATTAAAGGACGAAAGAATCAAGGGTTTCTGTGTAAGCCGACGACGGAACGTCTTTCCCGGCAGCGGGGAAGCACATTCCGAGCGATGCCTTGAACTGGGTGTGTAACCTATATAAGAGGGTCGTGGATAACAGCTGGCTGGAATCTCTGAAACCGTGATGCAGCGTGTTGATATCTTATGTAATGACGAACGAGCGTTTCAAAGTTAATCGGTACGTTCGATTGCAACGGAAATCGGCGACCAATTCCAAACTTTTGGCTGGTAGTATACATGGACGAATGTTACACGGGGAACCGTACTGTCGTGCCTTTGGAGAATAACTCGAAATTGCTGGGTTCGAAAGTGTATTGTTGATATTATTTATTGTCGATTTCTGAAGAAGTATGTATGGAGAACGAATGGCGATGATTTCTACAGTATCCTCTCGCGCGATGTGTCCTTTACACGTCGCGATAACAAAAAGTCCTCAAAGTCTTTAATCCGTAAAAGGAGCCCTAGTATGATCTGACACTGAATATTAGGATGCAACTTGTGACACAACATCGTTAATCTTTTTATATATGTATAAAGTTAAATACATTGCGTTACAATAATGTGTACAGTGGCGTTCAAAAGTTCTTAGATGGTTCTTCGAGTTTTTCTTCGACACGAGTTTAAAGGAGTTTTCGTTAATGTAATTAATGAGGTTGTACATGGACGATGCCACAGAAGAAACCGTACTGTCGTGTCTTTAAAATAACTCTAAATTGCTGGGTTCGAAAGTGTAAGGTTGTTATTATTTATTGCTGATTTCTAAGGAAATACGTATAAAGAATAGATGGCGATGATTTTCTACAGTATCCTCTCAGTTTTTCGTTGCAATGGCGAAAAGTCCTTAACACTGGAACTACGCACCACTCAAAATAACTGGTTTTGATTTGATTGCTCCACAGTTATCGATATCTTCGGAGCACCGAATATTCGAAACGATTCTGAAAATGAATAGTTTCATCCGAATACCGTAACAAATGTTTGGGGAAACTGAAAATTATCTATTGTTGCAATTTTTAGTGTTATCGTATATTAATCGTATCAAATGGTCGTTTGTTCTAGTGCCAAAAGCATTGAATAATTGAAATGATTTCCAATACATAGTTATTTGAATATTTGAATATTTGAGTATTTGAGTATTTGAATATTTGAATATTTGAATATTTGAATATTTGAATATTTGAATATTTGAATATTTGTATATTTGGATATTTGAGTATCTGAATGTTTGAATATTTGAATATTTGAATATTTGAATACCTAAAGATTTGAATCCTTGAATGCTTGAACGTTTGAATATTTGAATACTTGAATACTTGAATCCTTGAATGCTTGAATGCTTGAATATTTGAACACTTGAATATTTGGATACTGTAGTATTAAATACAAGAATTTTCGCTTGTTTCAATGAACGCCATCTATAATTCATTGAAAAATATTAAATATTTCTGTATGAATACTTCCCAAAGCAAAGGGTTAATTTTACATTATAAACAAAATATGCCAGACAGTGAAAAGATGTATTGCCTAATATATACAATCTTCTATTATAACCTATTGTAGCTTTATATAATTCTATACAATTTTTATGGTTTTATTCCCTTTTATTTAGTTTTATATAGTTTTACACAGCTTTATATAATTTTATACATGATCATAAAGTTTCATTTAGTCTTATATAATTTTATATAGTTCTATATAGTTTTATTTAATTTTATATATGATTTTATAGTTTTATTTAGTTTTATACAATTTTATATATTTGTATATAGTTTTATATATATTTGTATAACTTTACACATGATTGTGTAGTTTCATTTACTTTTATATAATTTTCTATAGTTTTATAAAGTTTTATATATTATAGTTTTATACACAATACATCACAGAAATTTCAACTATCGAATCACAGAAGGCAGTATCAAATTCGATTATTCCAGTTTCATACCTACCCCTACGAAGGTACAAGCCAATCATGGTTTCAGCTGCCGAGCATTATCTTTACCCAGGCAGGTAAGCCCTCGGCCAAACATAACTTCGCTATAAACGACAGATAATCGCACTTTCCAGACTCGCAGACTTTCCAGCCAACTAAGATTCAATACAATCGATGAGGACTATTCAAACGATGAGACAATCGAAATGTAATTGCGTCGTTCCTATCTCCCTGAATGGCAATTCATTTTCCAAAGGGTGCCACCCGCCCCTCTCCCTACGGCCGTCCTCGTTAGTCTTCTCGCTTACCACCCAGTTCTTTTGTCTGAACTGGAATCTTCTTACAGAGTGTACACCTCTCGCAAAAGTTATTCTTTAACGGTAGAATTACTGTACCAGTCGAAACGAATGGTTTCGATCGCATTACATCGCGGTTATTGATATTTGAAAAGTGTCGAATGCTTGAAATGATCTTGGAAATAAACAGTTTCAGTTCAGTACTGTAATGAATGTTTGAAGAAACAGAAGAGAATGTGTTGTTACTATTTTTATTCGGATTAGATGGCACAAATTCTAGTATTTATTACTGCAGTATACAAATTTTTAAACATTCAAACATTCAGATACTCAAACATCCAAACATTCAAGTATTCAATTATTCAAATATTCAAATATTCAAATATACAAATATAGAAATATTCAAATATTCAAATATTCAAATATTCAAATATTCAAATACTCAAATATTCAAATATTCAAATATTCAAATATTCAAATAATCAAATATTCAAATATTCAAATATTCAAATATTCAAATATTCAAATACTCAAATATTCAAATATTCAAATAACTATGTATTGGAAATCATTTCAATTATTCAATGCTTTTGGCACTAGAACAAACGACCATTTGAAACGATTGATATACGATAACACTAAAAATTGCAACAATAGATAATTTTCAGTTTCCCCAAACATTTGTTACGGTATTCGGATGAAACTATTCATTTTTAGAATCGTTTCGAATATTCGGTGCTCCGAAGATATCGATAACTGTGGAGCAATCAAATCAAAACCAGTTATTTTGAGTGGTGCGTAGTTCCAGTGTTAAGGACTTTTCGCCATTGCAACGAAAAACTGAGAGGATACTGTAGAAAATCATCGCCATCTATTCTTTATACGTATTTCCTTAGAAATCAGCAATAAATAATAACAACGTTACACTTTCGAACCCAGCAATTTCGAGTTATTCTCCAAAGGCACGACAGTACGGTTCCCCGTGTAACATTCGTCCATGTATACTACCAGCCAAAAGTTTGGAATTGGTCGCCGATTTCCGTTGCAATCGAACGTACCGATTAACTTTGAAACGCTCGTTCGTCATTACATAAGATATCAACACGCTGCATCACGGTTTCAGAGATTCCAGCCAGCTGTTATCCACGACCCTCTTATATAGGTTACACACCCAGTTCAAGGCATCGCTCGGAATGTGCTTCCCCGCTGCCGGGAAAGACGTTCCGTCGTCGGCTTACACAGAAACCCTTGATTCTTTCGTCCTTTAATAATCGCCGAGCATCACACATAGGAAAGACGGAAAATTAGAAACACTCGAGGAACTAACAGCCAGCACGCTCAGAACACGTCGAGCTGTCGTTAAAAGAAAAGGCTCCTCCGATGGAGAGACAATTCCCAGACAACGTTCGTTCCTCGATAGAAATAATACAAACTAAAATGCATCGCTTACAAGCTTCCGATAAACAAACCTCCCTTAATTACTCCAACGACATGAATTCCTTCGAAATCCTGTTGCTCGAAATTTACGTGGCGATTCCCAACTTTCGCTAGCACAAATATGCCCTTGTTTATTGTATTAACGATAAGCATTGACAATTTCTGGGTACAGTCTGGTGGAGAACTTTTGGACCACACTGTATGTATATGTCTTTTGTCCGAACCGGAATCTTCTTACAGAGCCGGTGTACACCGCTACAGAAGTTGAAACATCTCGCAGCGACGGCCGCAGAAGTTTCCGCGCTCCCTCCTGAGGGGCGGATCCGTCGCTCAGGGGTGCATAATTTCGAAAATATTTTGCCGGCATGATTAACGAGAGTTCTCCGAGTTCGCGGCGATCGCCGGCGAGCAATGAGTGCCGATGAAATCGAAATTACCGTAACACGCGTCACGAAGATTCGATTTGTGCGCCGCGAGGGAGCGAGGGAGGGCTGCAACCTCCCTGCGGGGATGGAGCGATGAATCTAGGCGCACGTCAAGCGAAACAGCAATTTCGGATTTGTACTTTTTAGCGGGGGGATTTTGTTCGCGGTTGTTTGAGTTTGATGGTGTTGGTAAATTTTAGGCCTTTCTGCAAGTAATGTGGTTGTTTTGGATTTTTTATAATTTTAGGAAGTGTGATGATTTAATTCCTTTCTATTTTTTTTGGTTATTTTTTAGGAGATTTTTGATTTTATAGGAGAATAATGAACGTGTTAAATATTTGTGACTAGTTGTTTAAGTTTCTGTGAGGGTTAATTAAATATTAGATATTCAAGTGAATGATGCAGTTGTATTAAATTTTTTGATTTTTGAAATTGTGATGATCGAATTTTGTCTTATTTGAAATAAATTCTCCTTGGTTGTCTATGGATAATAAGAAAATAGAATAATATATTCTATTCTATAACAGAAAATTATATTCTATTTTCTATTTTAAGGATATTAAAAGAAAAGAATATTATGTATTCCATCAAAATTTATAATAATCAAAATGTGTACTGGGTTAGGTCTTGCTTAGAAAAAAAGAATATTATTTATTCCATAAAAATATTCGGAAATCAAAAAATCTACTTGGTTATGCCTTGCTTACCTAAAAATGATGTTAATTATTCTATAGAAATTTCCAAAAATCTGATAATATCAAATAATAGACTTAGATAGTTCTTGCTTACCCAGAAGGAATATTATTTATTGCATCAGAACGTACAAAAATCAAAAAATCTATTTGGTCAGATCTTCCTTAACTAAAAATAATATTTACTCCATCAAAATTTCCAAAAATCAAAAAATCTCCTTGGTTATGTCTCACTTACTAAAACAATACTATTTACTCCATCAAAATTCCCAAAAATAAAAAATCTACTTTTTCAATTCTCGCTTACCTAGAAACAATATTATTTATTCCACCCAAAACGCACAAAACGCACAAAATTCAAAAAATATCAAAAAATCTCCTTAGTCAGCTCTTACTCCTCCAACTTAATTGTCTCCCGAGCCCCAATTAACCACCCAACACAAACACATCCCACAAATAACCATTGCTCGGTTAAATTTTACTTCGCCAAATCCAACGCGCGCCGTCAAAAATCGACTCGTCTCGCAGCGTTGCTCGATGTCAACCTTGAAACCGCTCATTTCGCGAGCGTGAATAGCGGATGATAGAATTCTTCGTGCCAGAAGGGTCGGGGGCGGAAAAACGCGGAAAAAAGGCGCAACACTCGAAAATGTGCGCCTAAAGTGTTGACAACAGCGATGCCTATCGGACGATGTCCGCGCCCGGCAACGCGGCAACAACGGAGTCCGAAAACAGAGAGATAGAGCACGACGAGGACCATTCAGCGACAGGAACGCTGTTATGTCGGGGTAACACGGAGAGGCTCGGATTGCAGGTTTTCAAAAAAAAAAGAAAAAAAAATTCACTGCACAGTCGGATGTCGCCGAAAATCCTCGCCGAGTGTACACAGCTGGAATAGCGAAAGAAGGTGCAGCGTAAGAGAACGAGGAAAAACAGGTTTTGATACAAGATGGCGGTTCTTCGAGCGTTTCCCGCCATTTTGGATTGTGGGGGTGGAAGTGTTTTTTGTGTGGAATGAAATTTTTGGGAATGGAATGGGGATATGAATTGTGTATTTGTATGTTATACTTGTTTGGTAGATTGAAGATTGTTTATTTATTTGTTTATATGTTTGATTGATATATGGTATAAGGGATGATTTGGTTTAGTATGTAATAGATATTGAGTATGTAGGGTTTTAATTATGGATTTGAATGTATTGAATGTATTTTTCAGTTTGAGAATTATTTGGTTGTTTAATAGTATGTTAATAATGTAATATATTAATGTATACTAATAATATATAATATATAATATATTTATAATATACATGTATACTATATAATTACTATATACTATAAAATTATTTATTGATGTAATTATATATAACATGTGTGTACTATATAATTAGGTTAATAAATAATTTTTGAAGTAATAAGTATATTTAGTATATTTAAGTGAATAATTGATGTTTTAGGTAATCAATATTTATTATATGTTAAACCGAGTCGTTTATTGAACTATAATATATGAATTGTTATATAATTAATAACTAATTAAAATATAGTATTGAATGCCTGTAATCAATAATATATCTTAACCTACTATAAATATAATAATTATGTGACAAGATCGTAAGTATTGAATTGATACAAGAGTTAGTTCTTTTTATTCTGTAAAATCATCCACTCCCAAACCACCAACCCCCCTGAAACAACCGCATTACAAAATCCCAAGAAACACCCTAAAGTCTACCCAAACAAACAAATAACTATATAATAAATAACAACATTAAATAACATTCACATCAACCACTCCCTCAAACAACCCCCATTACAAAATCCCCAAAAACAGCCTACAGACTACTCAAACAAATCCTTCTACCAACCGAATCTAATTCCCCCAGTACAATCGATCGCAACCCTAACAGTTCGCACACGTTCAAAGGCTGCGCGTAAAACTCCCACTATCGCGGGAAAAATGCGAATTATTCGGAATGCCGGAGAGGATTCATCGAATGGCTGAGGCCGAGGGAATTAGAGGGGCGCCGGAATAAAAAAAAAAAAAAGAAGGAAAAAGTAAAAAATCGAGAATATGTATTTGCCGGCGTTGTATCGACGCTGCGATGCGTCCAGAGCTCCTGCGTGCCGGCAGCTTTTCAAATCTGTCATCGGCTCATATTAAGTTACGCATTTCGCGTGCGCGCATTGTTGCGCGGCGGGCAAAATGGCGCATGAACCGAACACCTGTATACACGCTGTCGCGGATTGTCCTCTTACCTGCGCCGGTGGGCTTCGATTGCGGCGGACAGTCCGCTCGATGGGACGGGACATTGTTCGACGACTGTCAGTTGTAATGTTGGGAGTTGGTGATTTGGTGATTGTCAGTGGGAGAGTTGGGGAGGTCAAGATTGTACGGATAAATATGGAGGAGAATTTTAACTCAAATTAACTTTAATTTAATAAATTATAAAGCTGTAACTTATTTGTTAACTCATATTAACTTTAACTTACATTAGTCATAGGTTCATGGTTTATTTATTAATACTAGATTTAATGGTAGTTAGAGTTTGTTATGTTATTGTTATAATAATTACTATGGGTTTTAAGTTATTATATATATATAGAATAATTGTTATGGGTTTGTTGAGATATACTTAGAATTTAAGAAAAATGGAATGATGGTGTGAAATAATCACACACTATTTCACACCATCGCATCACATACATGTCATAAATTACACAAATTAAGAAATTAATGTTATTTCCCATACAATTGCCTATCATTAAATTACATCATTTAATATATCATTCATAAATATCTACCTTCTTATTTAAATATATTAAATTACACATAATCCAAAAATATCTAACTTCTCATTAAAGTACCTTAAATTACACATAATCTTCTTATTTAAGTATATTAATATATTAATAAATATTTTAATATATTCAAATATATCAATATATTAATAAACAATTTAAAATATTCTAATATATCAATATATTAATAAATATTCTAGTATATTCAAACATATCAATATATTAATAAATATCTTAATGTATTCAAATATATCAATATATTAATAAATATTTTAATATATTCAAATATATCAATATACTAATAAATACTTTAATACATTCAAATATATGAATATATTAATAAATATTTTAATATATTCAAATATATTAAATTACACAATCCATAAATACCTAACTCCTCACTGAAATATATTAAATTACACACAACAGAAGAATAATACACAATTTACGTTTAAAAAAATGTAACACATCAATGTCTCAAATTCAATTGGAAATTTTCGCAGCGAGTCTGACACGTTATTGTAGGTCAAGAGGTTAATGCGCGCGTTCCGCCGTGCCCGGCGCGATTATTCTTTATTTATAATGTTACCGTGACAACACGTGTTTAGCGAGTTAACACATTCGCGTCGGTGCGCTTTGATTTATGGGGAAAGTCACGACGTAATGCTGACGTTTATATCGGTAGATATTTATCAGTCGGCCGTTCGTTTACACTGGTTTAATCGCGCCGATCGGCGGGCTCGTTCATTAATCAAGTTTGAGGGTTGCTCTGCGCCGAGTTCACCAGTGAAGTCTTCATGAATCGGTGTGCCGGTGGCCAGGATGCTGTGGCAGCGTTACGCGCGTTGTGCAATGAGAATAACAGGCTTGTCGGATTTTTCGGTGGGATGTTATTCGGTTAAGGAACGTGTTGTTTTGTACGGGGAACATGAAGGGTTTGTTTATATTGTTTGTGGTACGCTATTTGAAAATATTAGTGTTATTTTAAAATAGTCGTTTGTGTCATTTGTTATCTGTTATGTGTTATTTTTAAAATATTTGTTGTGTTATTTGTTATGTGTTATTTTTAAAATAATTGTTGTGTTATTTGTTATGTGTTATTTTTAAAATAATTGTTGTGTTATTTGTTATTTGTTATTTTGAAATGGTCGTTTGTGTTATTTGTTATGTGTTATTTTAAAATAGTCGTTTGTGTTATTTGTTACGTGTTAATTAGAAATAGTCATTTATGTTATTTGTTATGTGTTATTTGGAAATATTCATTTACGTTATTTGTTATGTGTTATTTGGAAATAGTAATGTATGTTATTTGATATTTATTATTTGAAAATAGTAATTTATGTTATTTGTTATGTGTTACTTGGAAATATTCATTTACGGTATTTGTCATGTATTATTTGAAAACAGTAATTTACGTTATTTGTTATATGTCATTTAAAACTATTCATTTATATTATTCCTTATGTGTTATTTAAAATTAGTCATATCCATTATTTATTATCTATTACTCGAAAATATTCATTTTCATTATGTGTCTTCTATTATTCACATGCAATCAATTGCATAACGCAGAATTCACCAAAAACTACTCATTATATATATGTCAACATTATTTCCCCACATTCATTTCACAAAAAATATTTCCTCACAAAAATTGCGCACTTACCACAAATGCTATCACGAAACTTGTTAAATATCACTACACGATAGATTCGCACATAATCAGAATTTATAACGAAAAGAAAAATTACGTCCGTCACGCTCTGAGCAAGCTCCGATTGGTCGGCCAAGCGAATTGTCTCGCGATCCTACGCATTACTGATATCTGAATACGCCGTTGCGAGGAACGAGATTTCGGTGAAGGTCGAGGATGTAATAACCGAATCCAATATTCGTTCCTTTCAAACGACTGTTGGTTGACAAAAAGTGAAATTTCCCTGGGAAGACAGAACTGTCACTGGCAGCCCTGCCGCGACGATATACTCACACGTTTTCTTTCACCCCTATTTCTCTATTGCCGCACGTGTGCCTTCCGGTACACACGCAAATCGTCTGCGTCCGCTGTTGAGCATCGAGATGAACCACCTGAAGTGACGTTCACAGTTGGAAGTCGGATACCGGAGAACCGATAATGAGGACTTTGTGTTTGTGATGGAGGGGGTGGTTAGGACTTGGTTTTTAAGAATTGGGTTGTTTCGGAATTGGGAAATGTTGAAGTGGGATGTTGGGAACTGTGATTGGGTTATTTTGTGGTTTGGTTGGGTCTTGGCTTCTTGTGGATTCTTTGGATTCTTTTGGAATTGGGAAAATTGGAAATGGGAGATTGTGGTTTGTGATTGGTTCGTTTGGTGGTTTGGTTAGGTCTCAATTTCTTGTGGTTGCCTTGGATTCTTCTGGATTTGGGAACATTGGAAATGAGAAATTGTGGTTTGTGATTGGTTAAGTGTTAGATTCTTGTGAATTGTAGTTTGTGATTGTTGCTTTGGTGGTTTGGTTAGGCCTTAGATTCTTATGGTTTCGTTGGGTTTGGAAATACTTTAAATAGGATATTGTGGTTTGTGATTGGTTAGGTCTTAGGTTCTTGTGGTTTCTTTGGGTTCTTTCAGAATTAGAAGAATTGGAAATGGAAAATTTTAGTTTATGGTTGGTTTATTTGGTATTTACTTTCCTTGTTTCTGACAGATTCGTCCAATGCTCTTCTTGACTCTTTCGATTCGATTTACTTAATACTTCTTTCAATTCTTCCAAATTAATTTACTTAATATCTCTCTTACTTCAATCTCTATTTCTCTTGTATCCAAATAATTCATTCAACATTTCCTTCAATTCCCCAAATCAATTCTCTCAACCCCTTCAATCCTCCAAACTCTTCACCTAACACTCCTCTAACCCCATATTCCCCTCCCTCGTAACTCACCTAACACTTCTAATCCACCAATATTTCTAATCGATCCACCTAACACCCAAGAAAACTCCGTCCAACAAACATCGACCGAAGTCGATGGAAGCCGGTTAATCGGCGGCCGTTGTTAGACGTATTTCCCGTTTCTGCGTTCACGTCATACTCCGCAGAGTGAGTTCTTTCCGCGGCCGTCCAGGAGCCGGCGCCCGTCGAAAACGCCCGTGAAAGCACCGCCGCAGCCTTCGTTATCGGATCCGTCATTCCCGACGTCCGATCGCGTCCGACTTGTAATCCTTTCGGATTCATCCCTCTCTTCCTCCGCGGGTGTTCATTTTAATGGACGTTGGGATTTCGTTCCCCCCGTGTGCAGTCACGCCGCGCATCCCAGTGTTTCGTATACGCATCTCTGTCAGCGCGCTTCACTGTCAGCCGGCGAGCTCCGAGCGGTCCGACCAAGAATTTTCCAGACATTTAGAATGACAGGCGAAAATGAATCGTACAAATAGCCGATAGTGGCCGGTCGCCGATGGCTCCGCTAATTTCCGCGATGAAATTTAGATAATCGACCAAATTCGCGGCGCAACAGTACCTCGCCAGAATACTGCCGGCTGGGTGCGGTGGTTTTTAGCGGGGTTTCAGCGGTTTAATTAACGATAGGATTAATGAGCAGTCTGGGTGAGATTTGACAATTTTTCTGGGGGGAGTCGAGGGAGGATGTATTGATACCTCGATTAGTTAACTTGGGGAAGGAGACATTGTTTTTTCAATTGTTTGGAAGGAGAAATTGGGTATGGGTCAATTCTGACCCATGTTGTAGCTCTAGAGTTAATGATTCAAGTTTTAAAGTTATGTGTCACTAAAAACATAGGTATATATCAAATTATATTCATTATATACACACCTCTGTGAAAAATTGATAATTATGTTTTGTTATTAACACTAGAACTATTAAGAAGTCCAGTTGAGTTTTCCAAATTTTTCTGTAGAAACCCTAAGACTGCATCAATCGAGACTTTGATCACTCAACTTAGAGAAGGATGTATTGTTTTTTCAATAATTGTAACAGAAAAATTTAATGGGTCATTTTATCTCATACGGTGGCTCTGGTGTTATTAGTGGTCCTTAAGAATTTGAGTTTGTCTTTGGTTGTTGGGTGCTCGTTGATAGAAATGAGAGTTAAATGATTGACATTTTGTTTAAGATGGTTATGATGAGTTAGTAGAATTTGGAAGGTTTGAACTTCGTTTTTAGCTGATTGATAAAACTGGTCTAGTCTGTAGACCGAGAATTAATGTAGGCATTGTGTTAATGGAAGCCAAGTGTCAATGAAGGCTCCAGAAAAGTCTGTAAAATTATTGTTAACGTAGATTTAGTGTCAATGACAGCTTTGGAGAAGTCGGTAGACCTAATCTTAATGTAGACCTAGTTTTAATGTAGGTCTAGTGTCAAAAAAGGCTCGACAAAAGTCGGTAGGCCTAGTGTTAATGGAGGCCTAGTGTCAAAGGAGGATCAACAAAAGTCGGTAAACCAGGTGTTAACGTAGACCTAATATCAATGGAGGTCTGGTGTTAATGAAGGCTGTGTAGAAGTCGGTAGGCCTAGTGTTAACTTAGAACTAGTGTCATTAGAGGCCTAGTCTCAATGTAGGTTCCAGAGCTGGAGGTTTAGTGAGTAGGAATCTCACGCTATCCCCTGTCTCCCCAAAAGATAGGTCTTGGTTAGCTCATGGTTAGGTCAACAAGACTAACCCAGATGGTTAAATCTAAGAGCCCCTGGGTTCCTTCTTAATGGCCTGAGGTTGGAACATTCCTGGAGATCTTGGTTAGGTCATTATTATTTAGCTTGGTTAGGATCTTGGTTATGTCATTGTTATTGATCTTGGTTAGGTCTTGGTTAGGTCAATAAAGATCCACTCAGATCGTTAAATGTGGGAGTCCCTGGGTCTCTTCTTAATAGCCTGAGATTGAAACA
This sequence comes from Nomia melanderi, assembly GCF_051020985.1. Taxonomy (NCBI): domain Eukaryota; kingdom Metazoa; phylum Arthropoda; class Insecta; order Hymenoptera; family Halictidae; genus Nomia; species Nomia melanderi. The sequence continues at coordinate 23,003,250 of NC_134999.1, read as the reverse complement.
TTCCTGAAGGTCTTGCTTAGGATCTTGTTTTGGGTCATTATTATTGAGCTTGGTTAGGATCTTTGTTAGGTCATTGATTAGGTCTTGGTTAGGTCTTGGTTAGGTCCTGCTTAGGTCTTGGTTAGGTGAATAAAACTCAGTATACCTGTCATCAATAAACCCTATATCATTACCTCAACAAAACCAGCAAATACACAAAGGAGCAAGGTCTTGGTTAGGTCTTGGTTAGGTCTTGCTTAGTTCTTGCTTAGTTCTTGCCTAGGTCAATAAAACTCAATACACCTATCACCGATAAACCCATCATCATCGCCCCAACAAAACCAGCACCCACGCAAAGGAGCAAACTGGAAGACGCTCTAAATAGAGCTCCCCTTAATATCGGAATGCGACAGGTTAGTCGCCGGTCTCTCGAATGACGCGCCGTAGGTGCGAAGAGAGGGGCGCGAGGGTGGCGGGCCGGGCGAAGCGGGTGAAGGGCGGCTGAACGCGACGGGGGTGTTAGTTTCCTGGTCGGATATTAGCTGTCACGCGGCTCACTGGACAGGACACCAGACGTATATACAGAGAGGAATCGGTGTAAAGGTAGCACAGTGCACCTAAGCGTCGCGGACGGTCGACATTGGACGCTTGCCACATTTATGTATAGAAAAGTCTGATCCATAGATAGCAGCAGACGTTACGGAAACCGGATCGAGCACGGGACGAATGAATTCCTAGATTCCTAGCGGGTCTAGCGTGCCTCTCTCTCTCTCTCTCTCTCTCTTTTTTTCTTTCCGCGCTCATTCTTTCGTTTGCTTGGCCGAAATCGGGCTCCGGTGATCGATTCACGATTACAAGCCGGCCGTATCGGGCTCGGGCCTTGGTTAAGAGATGTAAGTCGCCACTGATAAGAATAGAGTGACATAGATAACGGGCTCCTGTTACGGCCAACACACTGGTCACTCGGTTAAGCGAGATCCTCTTTGGAGATACTCTTGGCAGTTTGGGCTCTATGGTTTGAATAATTTTAGGGTTTTTGGGGGATGTTTGTGGGATGCATGGTGGGAAGGATGTGGGAATGAGGTTATGTAATGTTATATTATTTGTAATGTTAACGTTGTTGTAATGGTAAAATTGTTTTTGATGTCATTTGGTTTTGTTATTAAAGAATAGTATTATTATTTACAACGATGGAAATTCTCGTGGCAAGATGTGGTAATTTGTGTTGCCTGTTAATGTTAGTTATGTTATTGTTATGTTTGAGGTTATGTAATGTTATGTTATTTGTAATGTTGACGTGGACTGATACAAATGTAGTAGGAAACCTAAGTTTAGAGGAATATGTTTAGTAACTAAGTGGCTGGATCATAATAATCTAAATTATTAATAATTGTTTTTAATATCATTTGCTTTTGTTATTAAAGAATAGTATTATTATTTAAAACGATGGAAATTCTCGTGGCAAGATGTGGTAATTTGTATTGCCTGTTAATGTTAGTTGTTATTGTTCTGATTGAAAATATTTAATGTTATAGAATTGCTGTTCATTTCATCATAACCTAGAAAGCTACTTCTACCTTGCTGAATACAATAATTTTTTAATAATTACCTATTAATATTAGTGATTATAATATTCAAAGAATCCAAGAACATTGTTCACACACTTCCTCATATTTTTTGAAAAATATACGTTGAATCCAATAGTTGTTTCTTTGTTGATGCTATTGTAAAAAATACCTGTTAACGATTTTTCATCTGCATTGTTATCTGAATTTGCAAAATTATCAAATTTATCAAAATTTCAGGTGAAAGATACTCGTTTGACAAAATATTCCAGGACGTGCTACAGAAGAATTTGTTATGATACACGATGCAATTGTTTATTCGTTATTGTGAAACCCAGTTACCCAAGTAGACTCCAGGAAATTCCATTTGTTTAATTAGCGTATTACAAAGCAACGTTTCGCAGGCAGACACGCTGAACATATTCCGTGTGTTTCGCTTTCTGCAAACGAAAAGTAAAAGTTTCCAGCGCACGATGAAAAATTCCAGAGAAATGCTGTGTCCTGCAAAGGGAAAAACAGTGACCTTGGGAGAACATTGCAGTTGTCAGAAGGATGTACCTGTCAATTTTTAAAAAATGCAGTATTATTAAATAAATAAATTCGTTTGAAAACTCTCCGCCAGTTTTTCTCGGAAAGCAGATTTTGAAGCGTAACACGCCAGTGTAACTCATTTAAATCTCAAGCAAGTTAACTGGATTATCTTATTTTTGCGTACAGAACTCTCAGCGAAACTGTTTGCTGGTTTCGTAACATCAAGAACGCCGATTTTTCACTGAGCCTTACATTTAAATCATTAAACAATAACAATAAGAATTATTACTGTTATAAGAATAATAAGAATTATTATTTTTGTTATATTACAATGTACTATTATTATTAATGTAATTATTATACTATATGCATTATTATATTATCATATTATTTATGTATTTTTATATCATATATGTTATTATTCTTAACGTAATTATCATATAATTACAAAACACCTTTGATTGTAAAAGAAGAAATTAGGAATTATTCATTTTTTAAAACAGTTAAGTTACAGATAAAGACGCAGGTGCCAACTTCCGTGCAACGTCGCCGCAGTGGCAATCATAACATTCATCGCAACTATTGAAAAGACACAAATGCTACTATGTACTGACTGAAATCTCAATTCTTAAGCTTCTCGTAGTAAAATTACAAAAAATCAACTCGACTCTTCGGTAGTTCCAGTGTTAAAAACGCAGGTGCCATCTTCCGTGCATCGTCGCCACGGCGGCGTTCATAACACTCATCGCAACTATTGAAAAAACATTAACGCTACTTCCTATAATACGACTAAAATCTCAGTTCTTATACTTCTCATAGTAAAATGACAAAAGAACAATTTGACTGTTCCAATGTTAAAAACACAAGTGCCAACTTCCGTGCAACGTCGCCGCAGCTATGTTCATAAAATTCTTCATAACTATCGAAATGACACAAATCCTACTTTGTATAGTCCGTCTAAAATGACAAAATAACAATTTGACTGCTTCAGTGTTAAAAACGCAGGTGCCATCTTTCGTGCAACGCCGCTCAAACAGCGAAAAATCCTCGTCGAAGGATTAATTGTCCCCGAGAACGAAGGGATTCGCGGGTTGGCAGCAAAGTACACGATCGCCGGAGCACCTTGATGAATGTATCTAAGCGACGTTCATCCCGCCGCGCGATATCCAACTACGTGTAAACCTACGGGCTGCGTTATAGCCCGGGTCCCCCATACGTGATGCAATGCGGCGCAGGTAGTCACCGGAATACCAAACTATGTACCTCGAGCGCCGGCTCCCCACCCATTCGACCCATACTCGGCACATATCTCGCCCCCTTTTCCACCCCCGACCACCCCCCCGAACCTTAGGGGCGGCGTGTCTATATCACTTTTTCCTCGTGTTCATATCGAATCGCGACCATGTGTCTACATCCTTCGTCGTCTCTATCACGGTTGCATATGACGAAACTCATTTTCGCGCGGGCTTTACATCCTGAATCTACAAAATATAGCCTTAGCTGGTATTTTGCTGTCTCCGGCGCTGCATCCGGCACGCCTTTGAATTTTACTTCTCCTATTGGGTGTCGTTAAACGCGTGGCGAGGGAGAATGACTGATGCGAGGAGCTGGGATGTGTGTGTGTGTGTGTGTGATTCAGTTGAGTGTTTGTGTTTTTAAGAAGCTGTTAGGGTAGTTTGAACAGGTGTGTTGGATTTTTATTTTGTTGTTATGGGCTTTGTTTTAATTAGTTTTTTATGTTATTGAGTTGTTCAGATGTCTCTCTATGGAAAGTAGTTAAGATTGTTCGTGATTTCATTAGTGACTTATTCTGTGAGCAAGCTTTTAATTTTAGGTAATTGTTTGTGGGTTATTAATTTGGATGTACTAAGATTTCTTTTAATTTGGTTTTTTACATGTTAAGTCGTAATGAGATATTCGATTTTTAGGATAGGTTGAAATGAACAGCAATTCTTTAGTGATGAGTATTTTCGACCATTGAAGTCTACAGATATTTTCCAAAAATTATAAAAAGGAATTGGAAATATTCTTGGGTTAATTGAATATTATAGTCACATATAGTAATAGGTAATGGTAATTAATATTATTAATAATGTAATATTAGTATTTAGTTAAAAAGTTAGAATAATAAAAATTTAACTATTCTTTCTATTTTTAGATAAATACTAAGTTTTTAACTAAATATTCTGCGTTACTCTCATATGAATCCCTCAGAATCAAATCAAATAAAATTCATAAATCAAAAATAAAGAAAATTAATATTTCACCTTCTAAAGTGATTACCCACATTCAAAAGCCACAAAAACAAGTGCGTTCTAACCAAAAACTCGAATCAACAACTAAACCCTAAATAACCAAAAATCAACCCCAAAATCCCAAAAACCAAATCACCCCTCAACACAAACCAAACGACACACAATTCTCCACCCAAAAAAATCAAAAAAAATCTTCAAAGCATACGAAATACACCAGCCCATTTCTAAAATCCTAAATTGACAACTAAACCCTCGAATAACTGAAAATCAACCCTAAAATGCCAAAATGAACTCACCCTCTTATTTAACTTAAACCAAACGACACACAATTCCCCACTCAAAAAAAATTTTTTAAAATCCTCAAATCATACGAAATAAAATACATTAACTCCCACATTTCTTGGCTCAACCGATTTCTCGATCCATCACCCCAGTCTCGCAGAGGGCGCCTTAATTCCATTCCTTAATCCGTTTCGCCGCGGCGCAGTCAATTAAATTTTAACAACTTCTTTTTCCGTCCCGTTCTTTAAACCTCGCCAGAATTAGCTTCCCGGCCGAAGTGAATTATCGCGGGCCGAGATTCGCGGATTCTATGAAAGCGCGACCCCTTGCCACCCCCCGTCCCCCCGTCATTACTTCGTTTATACTGGAGGATCCTCTGCATCGATCGGAATTTATTGGATAAGGTATTGCCAATAACGAAGTGCCGCAGGAAAGGACGGTGAAAAGTGGCAAGGAGACATTTACCGATGGCAGGGGCGGCTCGGGGCGGGGGTGGGTCGCGGGTTAACTCGCGGCATTTACACTGGGGTATTTCGGGGTAAACATCGGCGATTCTATATTCAGCCGGTGGCGAAAAGTAATTCTATGATTTCGGGTGTTCTCCTCGTTTGCGCCATGGATTCCGTCGAGTCGGCAAACTCGTCTTTTCGTCCTTCAAAAATTCGGACGAGTGGCGCGGAACATTCGTGACTCTACTCGATGATACCCCGGGTCCGGGATTTCACGGACTCAGCTTTCCTTCAGACGGGACGTAATTCCTTTAAGCGAGCGTTTTCACGTTGCCAGATCAAGAATTACTTATTCTTTAATAAAGCCCTTTCATCGGGTCGTCTTCCGGCCAGGGGGCAGCGATACTAGCAGTCGGATCGTTTCCGCGATGGTTTGGTTGGTTGTATAGTAGTCGTTTGGCGGGTTTAGATTAAATGAGAGATATCTGGGTATTGAATTTTTTTGAAATGCGCGAAGGTGAGTTTGACAGGTGGAAGGATGAATTTAGTCGTTTCGGGGTAAATTAGAAATATGTGCGTTGGATTTTTTGGGGGAAATGCGAAAGTGGGTTTGATGGGTTGAAGGATGAAATTGGTTTGCCAATGCATGAAGTTAGATACTGGAATCTGTAAAATGTAAATACTGATTTTATAATAGCTCCAGAAACTCAATATCTACCCTCCAAATTTTCCTAAGTTACCCACAGTCATCCTCTAACTACCTACCCATCTAAACCAAACCCGAAGGGCTCGACAAACCCCAATCATCCTAATAAACTCTTTCTCAATCAAAAAACAAAATTCAAGAAACCCCCATACCCTAACATGATCTCTGCAATGATGCGCCGGTTGTGGCTGTAGCCCCAGACAATGCTCTGAAAAGGCTCAAATCAAAGCTTGCCTTGGTCTCAAACGAAGATTCTCATTGCCAAATCAATATAAGTAACAAAAACAATTAACACTGATTCAAACCACACAAACAGGTCCAGAAAGTCAACACCGACAACCCCATTCAAACACTTCCAAGCTACCCAAAGTCATCCTCTAACTACCTACCCATCTAAACGAAACCCGAATAACTCCACAAACCCCACTCATCCCAATAAACTCTTCCACTATTAACAAACAAAATTCAAGATACCCCCATTCCCTAACACCATCACCACAAAACTGCGCCAGTTGTGGCAGCCCCAGCCAATACCCTAAAAAGGCTCAAGCCAAAGCTTGCCTTGGTCTGAAATTAAATTCCTCATTACCAAGTCAATATAAGTAACAGGAACGATCAACACTGATTAAAGCTACACATACAGACCCAGAAACTCAAACTCAGCACCCCCACCAACACATTCCTAAGCTAGCAAAGGTCATCATCTAACTACCTACCCTTCAAATCAAAACCCGAAAGACTCCGCCAAACCACAATTACGCCAATAAACACTTCTTGAATCAAAAAACAAAATTCAAGAAATCCCATACCCTAACACCATCACCACAAAACTGCGCCAGTTGTGGCAGCCCCAGCCAATACCCTAAAAATGCTAAAATCTTGCCTTGGTCTCAAACGAAATTCTCCTTTGCCAATCAATATATCTAACAGAAAAACAATTATTACTAAATAAAACCATAGAAACAGGTCCAAAGACTCATCCCCAACACCCCCACCCCAACATTCCCAAGCTACCTAAAGTCATCCTCTAACTACCTACCCATCTAAACCAAACCCAAAAGACCCCTCAAATCCCAATCATCCCAATAAACTCTTTCTCAGCCAACAAACAAAATTCAAGAAACCCCCATACCCTAACACCATCACCACAAAACTGCGCCACTTGTGGCAGCCCATCCAATCCCCTAAAAAGGCTAAAATCAAAGCTGGCCTTGGTCAGAAACGGAATTCCCATTGTCAGTGAAAGAATAACGCAGCTGGTAGCTACACGGCTCCAGTATCTGAAACAAGCCACAGTTATGATTTTAACGCGGCGAGACGGACCGATAGATCGGTGGGAAGAGATGCTGACGGGGCCGACGGCGCGACGGTTCCACCCCGCTGGAAACGGTTCCGCTGGAAAGAAGCTTGCGGACACGGCACAGCCCATAACCGTTACGAGGCCACGGGTTCGAGGGCGGCGGGCTCTTCCTATCCACACGGACCCGTGGCTCTCGCAGTAAGGGACGGCTCGAACTCGAAGGTTCCAGGGGATAGTTACGGTGGGTTGGGGCTGAACGTGATCTTTCATAGCTGCTTGATTGGCCGGGCCAGTGGGCAAATCTATTGTCCCGGCGGCGAGCCGGACGCGCCGCTAGATGGACGACAAAATATTTAAGGTCCCGTTAAACTGGCAACAATAAAAGGAGACACGTTGATGAAATCAAGATCGCAGGAAAGTTGCGCCGCCACTCGCCCCGGCCTGTGCACGTCCACGCGTCCGAGGGAGACCCGGCTGCGGCTGGAAGGGGACGGACGCCGGATGAGAGATCTATATACATCCCCTACTGCGAACAGGGGATTCCCGGGGAGTGGAGAGAGAAATAAGCGCGGGATTACGGCCGGGTTAGAGTTAGCAAGACCGATGCTTCTGTCGTTAGGTTATGAAATTAATGCTTTGACTGATCGCGGCCCTGGGATGAACGTGCGATTGCCGTGTTGCTGAATATTATGGGCTCTTCGGCTCTCGAGGGGTGGGACAGGGGGTGTTAAAGGGTTTTTGTTAACATTTTGAAGATTTAAATTCTTTTGCATTATTTACTTGGTGATTGTGTTGTTATGATTGTTTATTTGAAATGTGTATTAGGGTAGGTGGTTTGGAGATTGTAATGATTTTTCTTGGTAATGATATTGGAAATTATTTAACACTTTGTACTTTGATTTTGGGTGGGTGGATTCAGAGGGGTGTGAAAGGGTTTTTCATTGTTAATACTTTGCAGACTGAATTTCTTTTGAATTTTTTCCTTGGTAATTGTGTTGTTATGATTGTTTATTTTAAATGTGTATTAGGGTATAATCAATTTCTTGGTAATGATATTGGAAGTTATTTAACCCTTTGCACTCGAAAGGTGACTCTCAGTCACCACTTGATTTGATACAGCAGAATTATGAAGTTGAATATTATATTGAAGAAAATTATATTTTGCAATGTGAGAAGTTTAAATAAAATTGCTTTGTTGCTTAATTTGTCGGTGAATTATCGTTAAATTTGTTTCAAACAATGTCGCGTATATTTTATCAGAAAGTGTCCAAATATTTCTACTGAGAAACTTCAGAGTGCAAAGGGTTAATTGTTAACACTTTGCATCTTGAATTTCTTTTAAATTTTTTCTTTGGTCATTTTGTGTTGTTATGATTGTTTATTTTAAATGTGTATTTGCAATTGCATTAAGTGTTGTGCTAGGTCGTTTCTGTGAATTTGTTTACGATTATATATTGTAGTTATTGAAAGTCAACTCGAAATATTTTAATAATATATTTTTCATTTATATATTTTGGAATATATTCTAAATTTATATATTTCAATAATATATTCTAAATTTATATATTTCAACAATATATTCTAGATTTATATATTTCAATAATATGTTCTAGATTTATATATATATATTATATTATTTATATATATATATATTTATATATATATTTCAATGATACATTTTCCATTTATACATTTAAATAATATATTTACCATCAAATTATTTCAAATATTCCACTCGCAGTGGAAGGGGTTTAATTGATAATATCGGGGCGAACCCTCCCGTTCGACCAGGAGAAATCAAATGACACAGATTCTATTCAAGTTTTCGCTACAGCGAGCAAATCAATAATGCTTCGTCACTACCGGTTCCTCTGATATCTGTTTTGTTTACTCTGTTTTTCACTGGGCACACTTTAACGATCTCGTACGAGATCGTATCTTGTCCCCCTGCACTGTGAAGATGTAAACGTGTACATTTCAATGTAAACACCATACACGTATACGTCTTGTTTAACGAATTCTTTTTCATCGTATTACGCAAACATTTATTCCACGATTTCTGTAAATACTACGTTGTGCAAATTGATATTAAACGAACCCCTGTTATACGTGTGTATACACTAACTGTGTTCTAACCATTTAATAACTAGTGAAATCTTCTAATAACTAAAGCAAACATAATAATTCTTATTTTTTGTGGATGATGATTTATTTGTGAGGTAATAATTGAAAATAATTAAATAATGGAAAGGGAAAAATTAATAATATATTGGATGTTACTATACGTTAGTGGTTATGTGAGGACAAAGCGAAATTATCGACTAACACTATAAAAGAAATTCTAACCTCATTACTATATAATGATATCAGTCATTATTTAAATCATCATTTCATCATTTCATATTTCATATTTCATATTTCATATTTCGTATTTTATGTTTCATATTTCATATTTCATAATTTCATTATTTCATGTTTAAATGATCAGTCATTATAAATTATTATTTCAATATGACGTATATAAATTAGATTGTTGAAATATTAGTACAGGAATAGGCATGAAAATATGAAAAACATAAAACCGATATCGAATGGCCACAATTTTCAAATGCAATTCATTGGAAAGTATGGAAATAAGATTATTCAAAACTCATATTTATTAAACATATTAATTTATTAAACATAAATATTAAATAGAAAAAGTCGACGTCTATTTATTCTCATATGAAATATAAATAACCACGTGCATGTTGTAATATTCTACAAGCTGTCCTCTGCTGAAAACATGTCATTATAAATCTCCTCCTACTAAATCTAATTAGAACTAAAAACTAGAAATTAAATTTACTGTAATATTGATCTAAATTAAATTAAAAGTCTACATTAAATGATAGATAATTAGAGTGCCAGCATCTATTAAACTTTAATCATGAATCAACTCGAACAAAATTCAAATATCTATTTCAGTTTTCATTAAATTAATTTAATTTGTACTTATAATGTATTTATCAATATAGTACATAATTCGCCATCACTATATACATCACAATCCTTCTACTTACATCACAAAAGAAACTTCCAAGACCGTCATCACATCCTAAATGAAATCTAATGTCACAATCGTATCTCTGATACTGTTAATTCTAAACATCACAATCACTCTACTTACATCACAAAAACAACTTCCAAAACCACCACCTTATCCAAAATGGTACCTAACGTCACAATCCTATCTTTGACATCGTTAAGCAAATATATTGACATCACAAAGGCAAACAACTTCTAAAACTCACCACCTCATCCAAAATGAAACCTAACCTCACAATTCTATCACTGTTACCGTTATCCTACACATCACAATCGTTCTACTGACATCACAAAAACAACTCCCCAGACACACTCATCCAAACATAAACCCAACCTCACAATCCCATCTCCATCCACACATCACAATCCTTAACTCCCACAAACAAACACCTTCCCCCACCCCAAACGAAACCTACCCTCACAACCCCATCCCACCAGCCACTCTCAGTTCAACCCCCGAAAATCACGAGCGATCACGGCCCAGCGGAAACGTACGATCGACAGGTGATTCGCGCAAATACCCCTGTACTTCCCCCGAAATACCTGGGTCGTGGATTGCGCCTGGCCCGGGGTCAAAGGGGACGAAGAAGAAAGACGACCCGCCGGGAGGACCAGGGGAGAGACAACGGGGGAAGAAGAAAGAAACAGGCCGAGGGTACGTGTGTATTTTCCAGAGGAAAAACGAGCGGAGTCGTGGCTCGGCTCGTAAATACTAGGCATCCCGCCGTTGATTGGGGCGTGAATCTTCCGAGTAAATATATATATATATCTATATATACACCCGCGTATGTACTCCCTAAACTGGCAACTTACTTTCGGCAGCGCGAACAGAACCACCGATACACTGATTACGCCACGGCGGCTTAATTGATTCCCGGCCAATCTGGAGATCCTCGGGATGCCGATGCTACTTTCCCCAACTTTATTTGTATTTTTCTTTCTTCCTCGCCGCAGGTCCCAGGGCTCTTCGATTTTTATCAACCGTGCAGTCACCCCCTCCCCCCCCTCCCGCCCCGCTCCACGCGGCTGGTAATTTTGTCGAGCCGATTTTGCTTTCCTCCGGCGCAATCGAGTCGCCGCCGTAAATTCGCGTGTGGGGGATCGCTCTTCACTTTTATCTCCGGGAATTACGGCTGTAACGGCGTCAAAAGGCTCGATGGATTCGCGTTACGTGCTCTGTGCGCCGGGGTTTGCGATAAGGGGGTGTTAGGCTGTGGCGCGTGGAATGTTTTTAGGTTAGGTCGAGGGAAGTAATAGATTATTGAAAATCGCATGTTTTTTAATAAGTTTCTGTTTTCTTAAATTAATTGAGGTACCTGCCACAGTATAAATTGCAATAATATTTTACTGTGGCGTGTGGAACGTTTTTAGGTTAGGTTGAGGACAGTAACAGATTATTGAATTTTACATATGTTTTTGAACAAGTTTATGAGTTTTTAAATTAATCGAGGTGTCTAAAATATCTTTTCATAATGCAAAAAGAAACAAAAATAGTTTAAAAGTTAAAAAAGAATATTTTATTTCCAATATTGAATTAAAACCTATTTTATATCTAGCAAAATATATTTCTCCGTTATATGGAACAAATATTTGATATATATTTAAATACTAAAAAGATATTCAATGTCTTTTTAATGTTAGATACATATGTATTCAACATTTTGTGCTACTAGTTATATTTAATTATTGTATATAATTATTGAAATAGTAAACACAATGATGTCGAAATAATTCGTAACAGCAATGAAAGTGTTAAACCTCAAATTTATTCCTTCTTCCACGTTCCTCACTGTCCCACCTTCTTGTTGTAACTGTCAAGACCTGCCCAGTGCTAACCACCTCCGTGACACAGCAGGAATGACGAAGCTATTATAAGGAGGTCAACCGGTGAATGTTATAGGGAAACAATACTGTAGATATATCGTACAGAATAATTCATCAAAAGGGATAGTTTGACCGTCCTACGTGCCTAGAATACCTCTAGTCGCCGTGGCAAAATCATATACAAATATTGACTAGCCCAGTACTCACTGAAATGAAAAAAAGTAACTATATTATTCATGAAAATGTAATAAAAAAGACAGCAATTTTTTCATCTATACACTTTGCAAAGAAATATACATCAATTAATAATGAAGATATCAAATCAAATATAACAAGCATGAATATTATTTATTTATTCGATGTCAAAATTTTAAAATTCAAGTAACTCTAATTTTACCTTCTCAAAAATGGTACCATTGAATTCCTGACACTCTCCCGGTTAAAACGAGTCCAAACACGATGGGGATCGGACCAGTTTCACGAATTCAATGTAATTTCCGAAATTAGGGCTGGTTTCCATCAAACGATAAAACTAGTCCCATCCCCATCGTATTTGTACTCGTTTTAACCGGGAGAATCTCAGCAATCCATCAGTACCACATTTGAGAAGTTAACATTAAGCACGCAGCGAATACAATTTCAATTCCACTTAATATTGCAATTAGTTTCATTATTATAAAAATCCAGCATTCTGGCGTTATTAATATTATTCTTTAATAGTTTCTCCAACGGTTGCTGGATTCCCGAAGGCATTTTCTCAAAGTGACTGAAATGTTTAAAAACACTGAACTCGTTCCTCCGCGAATCGTAATGATGCACGCATTCGTGTTGCGGTCAGTCCTTACCCCCGTTTCACCCCCTCCTCTCCGTTACCCGTCGTCCCTCTCGAGTCACCACCCTTCGCCGGCGTTCCGTGGCAAGCCTCCCCCAAGCAGCTCGCAACGGCGGAACTTAAATCGGCCGGCTAGTCTCGCAAGCGTAACAAGAAGTAACAGCTGCAACGGCTGCGCAGCGCCGGGCCACAATATATCCTGAGAGATCAAGCAGACGAATGTAATTATGCGGGATATATCGAAGCCGAATACCCTCGCTCGCCGGCTCGTGGCTGCGAGCTTCTTAAATCTGCGGCGAAACTTTTTGATTTATCGCTTAGACCGTCTGTTTGACTCCACGGTGCTCGTGGCCTGGTTTGTTGCGTTGCGGCTACGCGAGGGGATAATAATTCGATGGCAGAGGACATCTTTCCAGCAACGGCGAGTATTCGACGAGGCTCTCAGCAGATACCTGGTGAACATTTGGTAGAATTAAATAGGGTGATGTATATTATCAGAGATTTAATAAAGAAAAATTAATTTGATGGCAGAGGACATCTTTCGAGCAGCGGTGGGTATTTGGCGAGGTTTTTAGTAGCGATACGTGGTAAACATTTGGAGAATTAAGAAGAGTGATGTGTATTATGAGGGTTTTATTAAAAAAATGAAATTGAACTATAACTAAATTACATCACAGGATAATTACACCACAGAATGTATACGAAAGAGACGATTAAGCTGAAAAGAAAACCGATTATTTCAAAAGTGACTTAAAAGATGTTAGAAGTAAAGTTACACCGACGGAGACTTTAATGATCTCATTTCTGTTGTATTATACTTTCTCATCCACTTAATGGGTAATTAATGTCTGACTAACTATGCTACAAACCCTTTCAATTCCCATTCTGTTAACTCTAAGACCTTATTTTAAACGATTCCTTTAAATTCAGTTAGCAATGTATTTTAACATATTAAATTAATCAAAGATTAATGATAAACTATAAAATATCTGCATTGTGAGAGTGAATTAATCAAGTGCTCTCTAATCCTTAGAACACATTTAGAGACTGGACATACTCCCAAAGAGACTTTTAAGATTAATTAACGATGTGTATTGTACACATAGCAGTATTTTTACTTCTTCTTATATCCTTATCAACCCCTTAAGACTCATTTCTTAATTATGATCGACACAACAATTTTATCATTAATAATTAATAAAGAAAAAAAGCAATTTTGATGTTGTTGAATGTTTAATTCATATTTTCAAAAAAAGAATATCACCTAGGTTTCTCAAACTCAGTATAAATGTATCATCACAAGACTGACAGGACACTTAGGTCAAGATCTTAATCACCTATTCCATTATCATCTCGTAATTAACCACAATCTTTACAAGAATCCTCCAACAACGACACCAAGCTCCCTACAACAGTCTCAGCGTTAACCCTAATAAAAACCACCCCTGCAATCTACGGAGCCAAGACAGTCGACGAAGATCGAATTTCAACAATGAAATTATTTGCCGTTGGATATATACTCAATATTGGTTTCCCGCACAATGTAAATATCAGAACCGTCCTATCCGTCGGCGGCGGAGTGGGGAGGGGGGGGGGGAGCCACGGTGGAGTATAGCATTCAATGAAACAAGTTTGCCTTTGTCCGACAATTACGTTGAAACAATGAAGCGTCCCGATCCTTTCGACCAGCCCGTTCGGCAGCTGCCACCGTCTGCACTATAGCCCGTACCAACACCGCTATTGCCTTTCCGGACCTTCATCTCGGTTGTACTAGCACAACTAATATCAAACTTTCGGGAAAGTAAAAACACCGTCGTTACCCGGCATCACCGTGGCGATCTATATTGATACAGAACTGGTTCCGCTGGTTGTCACGTGAGTGGATTCTCTGGGAATGAGACGATTCGTTGTAATTATTGTTGGATGGAAGAATGCTAATGGTGGTTTATTAACGTTGGAATTAGGGAGCATTTGATAGGATTGATATGTGTGTTTTGTAGGAATTGTGGCAATAGATTAATTTCAAAATCGTTAAAGAAACAGAATTGGAAATCAATAAAAGTATGAATAGATGTAATCTTGGAATTTATAAAGAATTATTAAGTTATTACTTGTGAAGACGATGGTAGATGTTTCTTTGAGAAATTATTAAAGAAATTGGTTTAGTAACATATAAAATGGATCGTAAATTAATTATAGTCTGGATAAAGTGGTTTATTAATGTTGGAATTACGGAGCATTTGATATGACTGATATGTGTGTTTTATAGGAATTGTGGCAATAGATTATTTTCGGTTTCTTCAGATGTTCGTTGTAGATATTCGTTGTTACAGTGATGATATATATTTTTCAAATTATTTCGAATGTTCCATGCTTTTGGGATATCGATGGTTGGGAAACAAATATATGGTAGTTCTAGTGTTAATGGTTAGTAGAATAAATAACTATACGGTAGGATAATGATATGATAATATTTTCCATCGTGATAAAATGTTTTATGTTGTAAAGGGAGTGACAATCGTATGATAATATTATGATAATACTGTGATGATGTTATGATTAGATTGTGATGATGTCATGATAATATTATGATGATATTATGATAATATTGTAACGATGTTATAATCGTATTGTGGTAACATTGTGATGATATTATAATAACATTGTGATGATGTTGTGATTATATTGTGATGATGTTATGATAATATCGTGATGTTACGATAATATTACGACAACATTGTGATAACCTTATGATATAGTATACAAAAATGACCAACAACTTAAATAAAACTCAATATTTCGCTAAACAAATCAACACAGTCCATAAAGTCCTTTTCTTCATTTTTTTTTTGTTTAACCTGAAGGAAATCTCCATCAACCCCAAAAACAATGGTCCCCCTCCAAGCGATAAATCCCGCCCCAAGGAACCGCTTCAGGATTCCATGCCGCCGAAGATCACGCGGAAACTTGCGGCAAACGATTCCCCGATAACTCTTCCTACGAACGGCAACAATAACCGGCGGTTCGCACACAGCGACAAGCGCGGCACAATGCGCGCGACCGTAGACGGTCCGCGAGTATAATTTGTTTGGCGAACGTAAACATACATATCCGCGGCGCTCCGGTGTGTAACGGCGCCTCGAACGGCCGGAAACATCTATAACGGCCGCGCGGAGATATTCAACGGGGGTGTGCGTCGGTGGCCACGTACATAAAAGAGGGCGGCCGGGGTCAGGGGGCGAAATGGGGGTGAAAAGGGGACGAAGGCGAGCGAGCCGGTGCCTGGAAGTAAAACAGAAGGAGAGAATGTTCCGCGGGAAATAATTGATTGTATTAGGTGAGTTAGTATTCCGGCTGCGGATTGCGCGGCAAGAGTTCGCGAGCGCGCAGGCTGGGCTGTCACGTGCCCGCGCTGCGTCTAGGTAGCACACGTACACGGCCGATGTAGCTAACGGCAAATGTTTGCTCGAAATCACGGACCTAGGCCATCCTACGAGTGATTGGGCTGAGCGGGATATAATAATCGTGGCTTCTGGCGCAACAGTGTTGTAAAGTCTGAGTGTCGAGTAGCTTGGAGTGTATGAGTTTTTGCGATTGGAGGAGGAGGTAATGTGGGGATAAGACTGAATGACTAACTGGAGGAGTGACACCTCTGAATGGGGGTTTTTGAACTGGTTTTGAGTTGGTGGTGAGGGAACGTGGTTACTGGTTGTACGTGTTCCTGATTGAATGTGTTACTGATTCTAATTCTGTTCGCTTATGATTCTGGTTTGTTGTGATTCTGGTCTGTTCTGATTCAGATCTCACCTCTCTTGTTGTTAACAATATATATTTTCTAAGATATAGAATAGATAAGAGTATAATATTGGTTGATAGTTTCTGAAATCATTAAAAAGACACAGATGTGCGCCTGAGAAGTTATTAAAGAAACTGATGTAGCAGTACTCAAACTGAATTGTAAATCAATAAAGGTATGAACAGATGCACTCTCGGAGCTTCTACAGAATTTTTAAGTAATTACTTATGAAGACGATGATAGATGTTTCCTTGAGAAATTATTAAAGATATTGATTTGGTAGTATACAAACAGAATCGTAAATTAGTTACAGTTTAGATAAAGAGATTGCAAGGAGTATTTAGGACTTTGTCGAAGTTTTGTAAGTGGCAACAATTTTTCTCGATTTCCTCAGAAACTAAATCCCTTATGTGTGTGCACATAGAGGAAAATGTTGTTCAAAATCACGCCCCCAACAACACACCTGAGGCTCATCCACATCGGAGCGGTTGAGCGAATCGACAAATTGACCATGACCATTCTATGGCTGTAGTATTCTTCTAACTCCAACATTCACGGTTGATCCTAGATTGCCACATGACTCTTGGAATTGAATTCCAAATGAAACTGATTATTCTCCAAATTATCGACGTCCTTAACCCCTTGCCCTACAACGAGTGACACTCGTGAACGTTTTCAACCTGATCCAACAAATATATGTATTACTCAGTTCATTCGAATTGAAAGTAAATATTATTACTGTGTAATCAAGTATTATACTTTAAAGGAAATACAGGCCTAACACGCTTAGAATTTTCCTCTTTCTCAATAAATTATTAACGACAAAGTAGCCGTATCGATCAGAGTTGAGAAAAGTATTATAGGCCAAGGGGTTAACACGTTGAATGCCATGGGGTCACTGGTGACCAAATTGTATTACTACAGTTCACTCAATTAAATGACGATTATTTGAAGACATTTCTACATTATAATCAATGCTACCTGATGCGGTGATATTCAGCTAGATGAACATGTAACAATAATAACGCAATTCAATTAAATAATTGTAGTATCGTAGTTTCAAGACGGTGAGACAGTGTTCTGAGGGCCATAAAATAGAAAGGGACTCATGGAGACCAGGCCCAAGCGTTGCTGGGTCTGTCGGAGAAATACGTAAGCAAGGATGATGCTTGTGGTGAGAGAATGATTTTTAAGTGATGGTAAGAGATTTAGGAGGAATCGCGTTGACTTGAGAAGAGAAAAGACCTGTACACTGCGACCTACATCGTCTCTATTTATTTATATTTTATTCAATTATCCAGACATAACAATAAATAAAATATTCTGAACATATCAATAAATAAAATATTCTAAATATAATAATAAAAAAATATCCTTAACATAGTAATAAATAAAACATTATAAATATAATGACAAACAAAACATTCCTGTTCTTCTAAAAATAAAGCATATATATATATATATATATATATATATATATAAATACCATTAATACTACATTATTAACGACAAATTAGCCGTATCGATCAGAGTCGAAACAGATCGTAGTCCAAGTTAACACTTTGCACTCGAGAGGTGACTCGCCACTTGATTTCCTCCAGTGAATCTATAAAGTTCGATATTTAATATTATACTCCACATAACGCACCAATCTGAGAAACATTGACGTAAAATACCTTTGTCCATCAGTTCACGTGAATTTCTCGTCGAGTCGATTTCACAAAATATCTTCTTATCAGAAAATGTTGTGTAATATAGGTCAATGGACCAAAGAAGACGTTTATTTTACCTATCTAGTTTGTAAGACCAGATATTTTTTGTAACTTGGTTACACTGGCGTACTGAGTAAGTTTTAAATAATTGACAAGGCTTGGCTTGATTTATCGGACTGTGTGTCCCTGTATTTTCTTGTTGATAACACTTGTCCTAATACTATGATGATACAGTGATATCGCTGTCTTGATAAACTCTAACTAATTTGTACAATCGAGCGTGTCTTATACTAATTGTGGAGATGAGGGTGTGTACTGTTTCATGTGCATGTTGAAAGTGGGAAATATTTTCGTCCAATGAAATTGTTGGGGGTTGAATCTGCTGTCTTGTGGTCACGCCTTGTAGGGTAAGTCGGACAGGTCAAGTCAGGTATCGTCAGTAGGAGTGAGGAGTATCGTTAGGGTGTCGTGAAGCCAAGCCGTCCTTTGTGTATTGAAAATGTCTTGATTTGTTTTTTATGGTGTGTGGAATGGTTAGGGTTTTATTATTATTTAATGTGTCCGGGCCTTCTTCTCTATCGTTGTAAAAACTAAGTGTTCCTTGACTATAGAAATGCAAACGGGACGGTGAGGGTTATTGCTTAATTGTATGTATTCTTAACAAGTGTTGAAACATTTCTAACGAAAAACTTGAGTGCAAAGGGTTAACGAGTCATCCATCCACAGGTTATAATTGAATCGCAACCCGAGTCCTCGGCCCACCGGCCGAAATCCTCCGTTGGAGAGCGCAAGGAAACCGACTGAAGGAGCGGATCCTGAAAGCTGGCGTAGGGCGGCGAGGGAAACCAAGAAGCGGAGAAGCAGGAAGCAGCAGAGAAGAAGAGGAAGAAGTAGCGGTGCGATCGATCAGGTCGCAACTTTCCTGGCGGGCGAAAGATTTCGCGTGGGCGGAGGAGGGCGGTGGATGCGGTCTGTAGGTATTCGATGCCCATACACATCCAGCCAGGTGTAGGGAGGCATGAAGCAAGCCGTGAGTAAGCCGTAAGCCGGGGCAGGCCGTGGGGGCTGGCTCTGACTGGCAGGTTTCTTCATCGGAGAAGCCACCGGAAATGATGCTTCCTTCCTCTGTGCCGGGGATATATTGTCGCGGCGCGCACCGCCGGCCCTGCCCTCGGCCACGTCAATAAATCTGCCATCGACGAAAATATACTTTAAATATGAAACAGTCAGGCGCAAGGCCCCGATCCCCATCGAGATGACTCCCGACAGCAACATGCCTCGAACACGCCTCGCGAACCCTTGGCTGCCTCCGATTCCCTGCAACTTTCGTAACGATGGAACTTAGCTGCGGACCTGGTGCCGTTTTTAGTGTTACAGGGGGGGGGGCGAGAGATGTGGCCTCTTTGGGAGCAGATTGTGGGAAGGTAGGGCATGTGGGAAATGATAGATTGTAGCATGTATTTGGTAAAACTGTAGAATACAATGTTTGGGTGACAACTACTTTTTAACAGAAATATAGTGTCAATATAGTATACATAATGACAGGGTGGATCTTGAGTAATCGAGTCGCTCAGTGACCTTGAACTACGGACATAGGGCTCGAACTGCTCTACGTAGGCCAAGCGTGCTTAGTGCCTATACTTGCTTGGCCATCGAAATAACAAGAATGCCTCGGCCGGCCTCCCAACTCGAACTCGTTCTCCACAGTCTCGAGACGAGCAATGAGGTGTGCGCCTCCGCGAGGGTTCAATTGAACACATTTATACGTGTTATTTATATAGATAGGGCTGCGGGCTAGAACGCGGAGTTGGCCTGCGGAGGCAACGTTGCGTCGCGGTCGGGGAAGACGGTTTTGTGTGGGAATCTTCGGTGTGTAATTTTTTGGGGGTTTGAGGAATTTTTTGTTTCGATTTGAAGTGATTGCTTGAATGGTGATGTGGACTGAGGTTAGGGTAAGTTGAAGGTATGATGGAAATTTGGGGTTGGTGTGGGATTTGGGGGATGTTTGATTTGATTGGAGATTATTGTTGATGAATGTTTTATTTATTGTGTTTGAAGTATTTTATTTGTTGGTGTGTTTAAGATATTTTATTTGTTAACATGTTTAGAATATTTTATTTGATAGTATATTTAGAATATTTTATTTGATAGTATATTTAGAATATTTTATTTGTTACTGTATTTAGAATATTTTATTTGTTACTGTATTTAGAATGTTTTATTTGTTACTATATTTAGAATGTTTTATTTGATAGTATATTTAGAATATTTTATTTGTTTCCATATTTAGAATATTTTATTTATTGGTATGTTTAGAATATTTTATTTACTGCTATATTTAGAATATTTCATTTATTGTTATATTTAGAGCATTTTATTTATTATTACGTTTAGAATATATGTTAGCTTTGTTTCGAATTGATTGTTTGTTTAAATATATTAGGTGATAATATGATGTCTTATTTTAAATGGTCAGCTGATCAATTTGTTGTGGATTGGAAAGAGAATTGTGTGTTGTTAACGTGGGATGACCTTCGGTGACCTTGAATAGTTGACAGGTTCTATGGGAGGTTGGGTGATCGTAAATCGCAACTTTTTCTTTTTTCATTTTCTCTTCAAAACGTTGTATTGTCCATTTCCGAAGTGTCAAAGGTCCTTGCCAGCCAAATGGCAACCAAGACTTTAAATACGTTTTTCTCGACACCACATTTTTTTAACTGGCCGGAAGCATAATTCAAAAAGTTTTCAACCAATCGTCTTGAAATTTTGTGCAGTGGTTCAAAACAACATAATTCAGGGAACAACTTAGAGGTTTTTTGATTAATTAACAATTCTTTTTTTATGGACACTTTAATGCCAAATTTCCGTCATTCTCTTGAGACTCTTCTTTAAATCTTCACTAAATTAAAAATTGTCAATATTTTTTCATTTCCCCACGGTGTTCCCTAGATTTTGATGTACAATCTCAGAAAATCTTTGATTTTTTCTTCTAAGACCATCCGTTACAGAGAAACACCTTACCAGCCATGCAGCCCTTCGAAAAAAGGTGTTGTCGCTTGCCAGCACCAACGGCCGCCATTTTGGATCCAAACTGCATAAAAAAATTCACAAACCTTCCTGAAAATATATGCAATAAATCTCTTTTGTTCTTGATTCTCTACCTTGTACGGTCCTTATTTTAAAAATTCCAGAATATCATCTTATTTTCAGAGCTCCAGAGTGGCGTTACCCTTAATTAAATCATCAACACGGCACCATCCAGGCAAGCAAATCAGCAGGGCAAAAGAGAACTGCTGGAAATCCAAGAGAATCCCACACATCCACCTATGTACCTATCACATCGCACAGAAACGCGTTAATCAGAATCGGCGGCAGCGCGTTAGATTCCATGAAAACCGGCGACAATGTAATTCAATCGTAACTCCGCATCGTAGGAGAACACAAGGAGTGTTTGATATTTATGAATGTATAGATAGGAAATTGGCAGACGTCAATTTATTCTTCAGACTGCTAGTGCCGTACGTTGAAAATACGAAGCGAAGAGAACTGTATGCCACACAATTGCGTTTCCGCCTATTTCCCTCCGCGACTGTGCCATCTCTGACTTCCATACCCTCTGTGAATTCTCAAAAGGATACTACCTTTCGCCTACTTTTGTAGCGAACATATCGAGTCCTCTGAGATACATACAAATGCAAGGTAGGACACGAAATATCCAGAACGACTACCACTCAAAATTCGATGCCGATAGAAAAATCGGATTTTAACAGTGATACAGAACATTTCGAGAAACTGATTCTTTTTAATGGGGAAACTTTTTTGGATAGAATTCTCTTAAATAGTTATAGCTTTAGATAGTATCGTAAGAAAGTATTATAATTTAAGTATGATGATATGATAGTATGATAAAATCATCAATACTTAGTTATGATTGCATGATCTGATTATCAACTGATTATTTGGTTATGATCGTATGATTGAGTAATCATTTTATTATTTGATTATGATTGTATGATACAATAATTAATTGATTGTATGATTATACTGATATGATAAAGTAATCACTTAATTATTTGGTTATGATTGTATGATTGAGTAATCATTTTATTATTTGATTATGATTGTATGATACAATAATTAATTTATTATTTGATTACACGATAATGAAAAAGTAATCGCTTGATTATTTGATTATGATCGAATGATGCAGTAAGCAATGGATTAGTTTATTATGAAAATATGATACAATAATCAATTGATTATTTTTTTATGAACGTATGATACAATAATCAATTGATTATTGGTTATGATTGTATGATTGTGTAATGAATTCATTATTTGGTTGTGATTGTATGATTCGTTAATCAATTGATTATTTGATTATGAATGTATGGTACAATAATTAATTGAATATTTGATTATGATTGTATGATAGAGTAGTAATCACGAGACCATTCAACAATAATTCCACAATAAAATAATCACTCCTTTTTCATTTTTCCTAACATATACTATTTACAATAAAAACACCAGTGTGACCACCATACTTATTAACCCACATCAAGAGTCATCACCACGAGTCTCACTCATACAAGAGGCTAGAAAAATGAAGGAATCTAATTAAATTACTCGCCAGTGTCAAACGCTCAATTCCTTTTCCCAGGCAAGGAGCGAGACAAAGTCCTCGAGGGGCAGCGTAACAGCGCGCGGGCAGCCGAAAAGATGGCCGCCCAGCGGAGCCCGCAGCTCTGGCTACACACGTGCGGAGGCCAACGTCGCCGCGCTTCGTTATCAGAAACGAATGCCAATTATACTTTAACCAAACTGCGAGTCCAATTTGCGAGCCGGTCGCTGGAGTGGCCTCGAACTTCGGACGAAGGGCCCGGCCTCCTCTACGTAGGCCAAGCGTGCTGTAGTGCCTATACTTGCTTCGCCACCAAAATAACAAGAATGTCTCGGCCGGCCTCCCGACTCGAACTCGTTCTCCACAGTCTCGAGACGAGCAATGAGGCGTGCGCCTCCGCGAGGATTCAATTGAACACATTTATACGTGTTATTTATATAGATAGGGCTGCCGGCTAGAACGCGGAGTTGGCCTGCGGAGGCAACGTTGCGTCGCGGTCGGGGAAGACGGTTTTGTGTGGGAATCTTCGGTGTGTAATTTTTTTGGGGTTTGAGGAATTTTTTGTTTCGATTTGAAGTGACTGCTTGAATGGTGATGTGGACTGAGGTTAGGGTAAGTTGAAGACAATGTGAAAATTTGGGATTGGTGTGGGATTTGGAGGATGTTTGATTTGATTGGAGATAATTGTTGATGAATATTTTATTTATTGGTGTGTTTGGAGTATTTGTTATTGTAATAATTAGAATATTTTATTTGTTACTGTATTTAGAATATTTGTCATTATTATATATAGAATATTTTATTTATTACTATATTTAGAATATTTCATTTATTATTATATTGAGAATAATTTATTTAGTACTATATTTAGAATATTTTATCTGTTACTATATTTAGAATTTTTGTCATTATTATATTTAGAATATTTTATTTGTTACTATATTTAGAGTATTTCTTATTATTATATTTAGAATATTTTATTTTTTATTATATTTGGAATATTTTACTTATTTCTTTATTTGGAATATTTTACTTATTTCTTTATTTGGAATATTTTACATAGTATTATGTTTACGATATTGTATTTATTATTAGGTTTAGAATATATGTTTGCTTTGATTCGAATTGATTATTTATTTAAATATATTATGCGATAATGTGATGTCTGAGGTTTTTTGTGACTAATGTATGTTGTGAAAACAGTGAGCTATGATACTGTGGTGATTACTGTGGGATTTAAAGAAACATTAAATTTCATTAGAACTAATTGTTGGTTTGTAATATATTACTGTGAAAATATGTAACCTTGATAATTATCACACCACTTAGAAAAATATTAAATTTGATTAGAAGTAATTGTTTGTTTGAAATATACTACTCTTAAAATATGTAACTTTGGTAATTACTGCAGCACCATAAGAAAGTATTAAATTCGATTAGAACTAATTGTCGATTTAACATATCTTACTATAAATATATGTAACTCTGTTAATTATCACACCACATTAAACAGTGTTATTTATCATTACAATTAATCGTCAATTTAAAATACATTACTGTAAATATACTACTGTAAAAATATGTAACTTTCCTAATTACCACACCACTTTGAAAAATATTAAATATCGTTACAACTAACCATCAATTCAACATACACTACTATAAAAATACTACTGTAAAAATATTTAACTCTTCTAATTGCCACACCAATTAAAAAAATATTAAATCTCATTTAAGTTACCTAAAACTTCAAACATCAAATCTCCACGAAAAACAGACGCGAACAATATATTTCCTCTGTCAAATTTGTTCCTGGATAAGCCATGCAACCGAAATTTTGCAATGTTTACCTGGAAATGCTTGATTTGATGTTTCCAACGAATCAGAATCAATTGCAGTGCTCACGGTTAACAGGAAAAGGGAAAATGAAGGACGTAGGTTTTCTCATTGTAATTATTGCACTGTGATTCCTCTTTAATTTTCCGTCTCGCGGTGGATATTGGTCGCGTTTCCGTTTACACCGCGCAATATTGCCGAAGTAAGGGATATGAAAGGAGACTGGGAACGTAGAATTACTGCTGAATGAGAAGATAACGAGACATCTTTGTGTCTCAAACGAAACGTGCGGAAATGACGGATGTTGAGCGAAAACTGTGATATTTCTTTATTGAAAGAGTGGAAAATTTTAATTTGTTTATGTTTTTTGTGTTTGATTGGATGAATGCGTGTGGAAGTTGTTTATTAATAGATGGAGTGGTAACTAAATAATTAGATTAAGTTATGTGATTTAAATTATGTAATTAGAGCGTAAATATTGTGAACAATAATATGTATATGTAATGTTTTGTAATATGCTTTGTGTTATTAATGTTTTAATTGTTGTAGGTAATATTTGAAAGTACTAATTAGTATTTTGCGTTGTTAAAATTTCAATTAAATATGAGTAATATTTAAAAGTACTAATTGATATGTTTTATGTTATTAATACGTGAATTATTAAAAGTAATATTTGAAGGCACTAATTAATATATTATATGTTATTAATATTTCAATTATTAAAAATAATATTTGAAAGTACTAATTAATATATTTTACATTATTAATATTCAAATACTTACAGTTGAATAAGAAGGTACAAAAATGAAAATCATCAAAGGATCATAGTTATTCCCGTATTTCATATATTTATATATTATAAAAAGTTTAACAGAGAATGCAAGACTTCATAATTTCAGTACATCATATTCAATGATGACAGAGTCACCTTTGTAGTGCAAAGAGTTAAGTCAGAAACAAATGAAAATCATCAAAGGCCCTCGGTAGAAGCAATACTTATTATTCTTCAGAAGAGAAAAATAATATATCCCACTTCCTTCTTGCTAGATTCACTGTATAAAAATATTGCAAGTATATGTTTTCAATGAATTATTATGCATTGAATAAAAAGTGGAAAACTCAGCTGGCTCGCAGCGATGGCACCAACACACACATTTATCCGAGGCAAAAAGTAGAACAGGTTTTTAACCTGCACGAGTCTCGTTGTTACCTCTGCTAATTTAAAAGGCAAATTCCGAATTGACACGCATTTCCGTTTGAAATATCGAATACAGGTAAATCGAGTTGGTCATTTTCCGGGGAATACTTTGATGATCAAGAATAATTATGGAAGTATCTGTCCAAATTTCAGAGAGGTTGACTGTGAAACTTATGTTTTTAATAACGTCAACAACCTTTTGGTTTACAGCTTTGATGCAGGCATTTTAGAAATGTAAATCTGTTAACGGTGCATACAGTAATGCTCGCTCAAATTATAGAATTTTGGGACATAGCAGTAAAATTTAGCAGAGCAGGAAGACAGAAGAGAGAAATTTGTTTCCAGGAACTGACTGGAGTATAGGTTGAGAAAGAAGAGAATCGATATAGTGAGTGGAAGCAAGATAGACAGTCAAATGTAAACATGCAATGAAGAAAATTTCAGTTGCAGTCCTTTCAACGTTATCTTGTCAAATGTAGTACCAGTGGATTGTTGAGATCGTGCTGATTAAAATGAGCCCAAACACGGTGGGAATCGGGCCAGTTTCAGGAATTTGATATTATTTTCGAAATTAAAGGCTGATTTCCATGAAATCAAAAACTACATGGATTTACGTCGTGTTTGGGCTCATTTTAACGAGGAGAATCTCAACATTCCATCGGTACCATTGAGAAGGTAATGTTGAAGACGCAATGAAGAAAATTTCAGTTGCAGTCGTTTCAACGTAATGTTGTCAAGTGTAGTATCAGTGGATTGTTGAGATCGTGCTGATTAAAACGAGTCGAAACACGGTGGAGTCTCGACATTCCACCTTCGAATTTTATGTCCACAGGCACACAACTTAACATCATTTTACAGCATGACTGCTTAGCAACACATTGCTAACCTTCAATTTTTATTACGTCAATAGTCGAATTTTGAGGTTATGTCCACAGGCGGCACTATGATCTGGCCAAAAGGCCGAGCCGTAAATGAGTACAGTCGTGGCGCGTGGCGTCCGCGGGGGTGCCTCAAATTATTTTCGTTAATATTCAACGTACGAGGTGGGGAACACGCGTGGCCGGCCGGTCGTGCGTGCTCTTCATTTTCTCGCTAGGAAATTGCGTTTCGGGAATCCATTTTCAATCTTCATACGTCTACTCTTTTTAACGCGTGCCGGGATCCCTATTCCTGCGCGCACGAGTTGCAACTCGCCGTGACGAATATCTATGCTCCTATACGCGGCTACGTGCACGGTATCACAATCGGCCCGATGAACTGCCGGAATCTATTGTTTATGTGCTCTTGAGCGGGCTGGGAAGGGACATCGCGAGGGCGCCGATGCATACTGTGCCACTGAAGAGCTGAAAATGGTGGAACTCGAAACATCATTTGGCTTCCACGGTGCTCGGTATTATTACTGCCGGTATTCCTGTGACGGTGTGAAGTTGCCGATAGTTTTGCTGGCTTTGTTGGAACGTGTTGTTGCACGCAATGGTTGGTAAAGACAGGGTTATTATCGGCGTCAGTGCATGTGTAATTGAACAGCTGGAAATGGAGCTTGAAGCATCATTTGGATTCCATGGTGTTTGATATTATTGTAGCACTTCTGTGACGATGTGAAGTTGGCGATAGTTTTACTGGCTTTGTTGGAATGGGTTGTATGTGATGATAAAATTGTTGATAAGGAAGTTCATAGTTTAAAACTGTCGATTTAACTTCTTGCAGGCAGTACAACGATGCTCGCTTAAATTTTACAGAATCGGCTTCGTGAAATTTATAGTAACGCTACACTTCCCTTACTACTCGCTGTCTCGAGCTTAGTGAAAAGTGATACCAGTGGAACGACTTCAGACGCAGCTTGCGGTAAACGTGAATATGCAATTGGTGAATATTTTAAGTGTAATAATTTTAACGTTACCTTCTCAAATGTAGTGTCAGTGGATTGCTGAGATTGTGCTGAATAAAATGAGTTCAAACACGATGGGAAACGGTCTAGATTTACGTAATTGATGTAGCTAACGAAATTAAAGGCTAGTTTCCATGAAATTGATAAACTAGACCGATTTACGTCGTGTTTTGACTCATTTTAATCAGAAAAATCTCAATATTCCGTTGGTACTACGATTTAGAAGGTAAAGTCAAATATTCAACGAAGAAAATTTCAATTGCAGTAATTTCAACCTCACCTTCTCAATTGTAGTACCAATGAATTTATAAAATTTTTCTGATTAAAATGAGCCCAGACACGATGGGAATCGGCCTAGTTTTACCGATTTAACATAATCAACGATATTAAAGGCTAGTTTCCCTGACATTGATGAAACCAGTCCGATTTATGTCGTGTTTGGACTCATTTTAATCAGGAGAATTTCAATAATCTGTCGGTATTATGATTGAGAAAGCAAGGTTAAATATGCAATGGAGAAAATTTCAATTGCAATGGTTTTAACCTTACCCCTGAACGTTAGTGCCGCCTGCGGACATAACCTCAAAATTCGCCTACTCGCATAACGGAAATCGAAGGTTACAAATGTGTCCGCTAAGTAGTCCCTTCTACACAATGTGATCTCCATTGCAAAAATAAAAATGTTGTTCAAACAAACTCCGTTTCTCAATTTGTATAACGTTAGAATCGAAACGTAAGATTTCCATTGCCATTGAAAAAACTTCATAATATCCCCATAAAGTGACAAAAATACAAACACCATATGTTCAGTTCTATACTTTACAACCTTTCGTCCGAAGCATCGCTTTGTATCATTTATACTTTCGAAGTCATCGAGTTTCCCCCAGAAAACGTCCGAGTGGCAGCACTGCGTGTCCGTGGACATAACCTCAAAATTCAACTGCTCAACATGAAAACCGAAGGTTACCAATGTACCGTTAAGTAGTCCTTCTTATGCAAAGTGATTTTCACTGAAAAATAAAAATATTATGCAAATCAAACCTTTTGTCTGAAGCATTGGTTTGTATCACTCATACTTTTTAAATTATCGAGTTTAGTCCAGAAAACGTCCGTCTGTCGTGGCTTGTTCGCGACAGTGTGTAATTCCTACAGTGCTTTCCGAAAAACCTCCGACAAGCGGGCTGAGGATTATACGGGACGAGCGTCAGGATCGTCGTTACTAAATTTAAAACATAATCCGGCGATGTAATTTCGTTTCTATACACGTAGTCCGAGATGAAAATCAATTTTTCCTTGGAATGCCGGCACACGTTTAATGCAAAATTTATTACCGACGATACCACGTGTGCATTTGGGAAAACGAATCACGTTACGCATCATTCCGTGCGTTTTACAAGATTTTTCAATGACCCCGTGCAGATTCATGCATTTACTCTCACCTGCTCGGCTGAATTTTAATGCTTGTTCATCTTTCTCGCTACTGCAACAGAATTTCAACAGTGTTCTCGTCAGAGATCGAGTCAATTTAATTTATTTATTCCCCATGATTTATTTTTTAACCCTGACTGATGAAACTAATTTATCATTAATAGTTTATTAGAAGAGAAAATAATTTCAATGCTTCTTTTATGCCTATGTTGCCTTCAGAGATTAACGATTGATAATAGAAAATTAATATTTAATTTATATTTGAAGAAAGTTAATGATACTTAGATTTTTTAAATTTGTTTGAAAATTTTCATTAAGAGTCTGACAAGATATCGTAGGTCAAAGGGTTAATGTGTGCTGTCAAATCAAATTTCATTTGTGACAAATGTAATATAATAATATTATCACTTAACGAAAATCAACGGAGTATACATTGAGAAAATTGAAGAATACATTGTTAATTTTTATTTATATGCGGATATTTATTAATTTTGTATCGCATAGATTTTGTTATAATCATGAACAACAATTCGGTCCATAGAGGGTTAATCCAAAGTGAAATAAATCGTTTCATTTCTGTCAATCACTGTCAACAACATTTTACAGCTGGTTAAATTTTCCTTAATGTTATAAATATTTTCAATTCTTGATATCGAAATCATCTGAATGATTCGTATTACAGGAAAAGTCTTTAATAAAGCTGATTTCAAGAGAATTCAATTTGCTTCTAATTATAATTTAACATATATATTTACATTATTCCAATTCTAACCTAACATATATTTGCATCTCGTTGATTTACTTTATTTTGTACTCAAAGTGGCGAATAAAATTAACTAATTAGTGAACAATCATTGAAGCTATCGAATAAACTGTTACTTCCTGTTTATACGTGGATATTTATTAATTTTCCACTGCACAGATTTCGTTACAACCAAGAACAAAAATTCGGCCCTGTGTTTAAACGTTGCTACAAAGAAGGCGCCTCGAGAAAGAAACCGACGCTAGCGGGGAAATATAATGACATAGGCGGCAACGAATAATGTTGCGCAAGTGCCCTCGTACTCGAAAATAAAAATGCGTTTCCACGAAACGTCGAGACCCACTCGGCAATTGTTTCCGCGGGATTTTTCGACGAACCGTCGAGCCCCGCGATACTCGAATGTGGCAAAGCGCGGGGCGCAACGAAGCGGACATTGGAAATTTCTTATGGAATGAAAACCCTTCGTCATGTGCATGAAATCCGAGCGCGTCTGTCCAGGACAGGATCATTTTCAATCATTTCCGGGCGTGCTCGAAATACTGCCCAGGATCGATTAAACATCGAGTGGAGTGATCCCGTCGCGCGATACGTACCGGTCCTCGCCGAGCTGAAGATCGAGATAATTTCAACTGTAGAATTTTAATTGCCCAGGCGACGACTCCGTTCTGCGTGGGATTAATTAATTGACTGGATTTTGTTTGCGTCGGGTCTACCATTCTGTTTTTATTCCGTTGCAGAACCAATTTCGAAGCATATTTACAAGCGGAAAGAAGGGTAATTATGCACAATGCTGAATATAGCACCGATTACGTTGAGCTTGAAATATGTTGTCAAGGTCGACTTTATAGACAACTTTTTCCTGTATACTTTATTGTCGTTTGGCCTTAGTTTTCTAGATATTCGCGAAAATGTGTCTGGGAAGGGAGAGTGACCTTTGTATGACCTCAACCTTCATATATATTGTTAATGTCATTGTTCTGTACACCTAGGACTTTAAACTTGTTGACAGTGATTATTGGTTCAAAAGTTATGTGTATATAAAGAAAATTAACTTTACTTGCTATTATTATTATAGAATTGAATTTTTATAGTTTTTTAAAGGGTGGTACTGTTTAAACAAATTTCCAACGTTTTATAACGATTTCGTGTTGTCGTCTGCAGCATGGCGTACGAGTGCAGTGTGGGTTAAACCGGTTTTTAATATAAGATTATAAATCATTGAACAGGTTAGCAAAGGGAATTACAACGTTTGATATTTTTCACCGTATCTGGCTTCGTTTCATTTCATTGCTATTATTTACGTATCGACAGTTAGCACAATCGTGATCGATACGACGATACGGAACTGTAATTTAAATCAGTCGGGGAGACCGGAGCCAGTTAACTAATGAGGTTAGTTAACAAATTAACTGTGGCATTATACCGTAGATGATGCTTTCATTCGCGCTTTGAAACAAATGAATGTCTGTATGTAGTTCACTAATTAATATGCAGCCGAGTCAGGAATCTGCGTGTTACACCGGTCAGAATGAAAAACTAAGAGCACCGGTGGCAAGGAAATATTTTCGAGTCGACTGTTCACGTGTTTTTGAATATTATTTATTACTTAACATTTTGTTCAAATGTTAAATTGATATAGATACTTAAACAAGCGTGTCAGATTTTTGTTTGCAATAATTCATTAGAATACTAGAAGTTTAATTTTATGTACTGTCCTCAGAACTTTTTCACGGCTGCATCGATTTGATGGGGCAAGTGCAGTAAAGGGACGGGGAGTATGGTTTGACAAACAAGGAGAATGAATGGAATGAGAAGAAGTGAGGCAGATAGTCCCCAGAGCTTCGAGGGTCGAGGCGCGGGACTTCAAAGCGGTGCCGCGAGGGTTAAATGTAAACATGCAGTAAGGGAAATAACAATTTCGTTAATATCGTTCTTACTTTCGCAAATGTAGTGTCAGTGGATTATTGAGATTCTTGCGATTGAAATGAGTACAAATACGGTGGGAATCGGACTAGTTTCATCGATTCGGTGGAAATGAACCTTTAATTTTTTGGATTTTATTTAGTTGGTGAAACTAGTCCGACTTGCATCGTGTTTGGACTCATTTTAATCAGGACAATCTCAGTAATCCACTGACACAATGTTTGAGAAGGTGACATTAAAATCATTGCAATTGAAATTTGTTTCATTGCTCATTTATATTTCACGCATGTGGCACCAGTTTTCACGGTGCTAATAGTGTGCGTGAGAGCCTCAGTCAATCATATACCAGAATGGACCATCCACATAGGAAAAGCGTGCGCCTTCGAATCTGACCAATTAGACGAAAGTGCCAAGTTAGCTGCAACGGACGGTATAATGCTAGATCCAAACTTTTTAAATTTATTTATACAAGTTTATAATATAAATCTTCAGTATTTTTTCAGCTAGACTCAATACTGATTAATATTAACGTCTCCGATAAATTTTTTTAATGATGTATCGTTACGAAATACAGTTCAAAGAAGGGAATATGTCGCGTTCATGTTATTTGCGGATAGTCTAATACTATTTCTCATGATTCCTGCGGATTACAGGGGCGAAGAGGCTCAACGATTATTTATCGCATTTATTGGCTCGCAACAAAATCAGGTTAGATTGATACGTATCAGATCAACGAAATTTATCGAAGTGTTGTAACGATAATTACGTAGCAACGCGTTAATAGGCATTATCGTGAGCAGCCAGGGTCACGTGCAATCATTAATGAAATCCTATGTGAGAAACGTATCGATCAGCGAATTGCTTTTAATTACGTTGTCAGTCTGTTCCATTTACAAACTGCACGGAACATTTTCATCGTCGGTCCCACGGTAATTCGATTTCGCGATGAAACGTCGAAACTTACGCGAGTATATCAGCGCTCGATAAAAATGCTCCCTTTGTCGCAGCGACTCGTGGACATAACCCTAAAATTTCACTGTTTGCACAATGAAAATTGAAGGTTACCGATGGATCCTAGTGTCCGAATATATTCGAAACTCATTAAATTTCAAGCTCCGTTCAATATTGGCTTATAACTTTATAATAAAACATCATACAGGTAAGGACTTTATTCAAATTTAAATTATAGATCGTCCTTTCAGATATTCTGCCTAAAATACAATACACACTATGCATATTTCCAGTTGATAACACAATTCGTCGACGTTCACGACGCATAATGCAGCCTGTGGACATAACCTCAAAATTCGACTACTCATATAATGAAAATTGAAGGTTAGTTATGTGTTGCCAAGTAGTCATGGCTATATAAAATGATTTTGACTTGTATGTCTGTGGACATAACCTCAAAATTCGACTATTGACGTAATAAAAATTGAAGGTTAGCTATGTGTTGCTAAGTAGTCATGCTATATAAATTGATTTTCACTTGTGTGCTGTGGACATAACCTCAAAGTTCGAATACTGACCTAATGAAAATTGAAGGCTGGCAATGTGTCGCTAAGTAGTCTCTTATATAAAATGATATTGACTTGTGTGCCTGTGTGCCTATGGATATAACCTCAAAATTCGCCTGCTAGCATAATGAAAATTGAAAGTTACAAATATGTCCACTAAGTAGTCCCTTCTACACAAAGTGATCTCCATTGCAAAAATAAAGATGTTGTTCAAACAAACTCCGTTTCTCAATTTATTTAACGTTAGAATCGAAACGTAATATTTCCATTGCCATTGAAAAAACTTCATAATATCCCCATAAAGCCACAAAAATACAACCACCATATATTCAGCTCTATACTTTACAACCTCTCGTCCGAAGCATTGCTTTGTATCATTTATACTTTCGAAGTCAACGAGTTTCCCCCAGAAAATGTCCGGTTGGCAGCACTACGCGTCCGTGGACATAACCTCAAAATTCACTTGCTCAATATAACGAAAACCGTAGGTTACCAATGTACCGTTAAGTAGTCCTCCCTATGCAAAATGATTTTCACTGAAAGAGAAAAAATATTAGGCAAATAAACTTGGTTTCAGAGTGTCTATTGTCACCGAGAAAACTTCATAATGTCCCCTAAAATGGGGGCTGGGTCGTTTGGCAGCAGCGGGCGACGCGTCAAAGTGCGTTTTATCTTTTCAGCCGACAATTATGAATCCGAGCATCGATATGAACAGCTACTGGAAAAAAAACAATAGGCTCGATATCCCGAATCATTCCAGCAGGACAGAGGAAATCTTTCTTGCGGATCGTTTCAAACGAATTGGCTTCGAATTCAATTATTCCCGTATTCACTGTACCAGCAGTAATTTTGTTGCTCACCTTTTTTTTCGCGCGCCGCAGAAAATTTCCGGCCGTCCCGATTTAAATGATTGAATTCGAAATTTCAATTTTTATTACATTGCACGGGAGCAACGGTCACTTCGATTGCCGATTGTTTTAAAAGAGCACCGGAAACGCGCCGGACCACGAATTTATTCGTGTTAGTAATAATCATTAATTCTATGGAAATGATTATGTTTAGAATTTTTGAAATAAGATTTTGATACGATTATTAAAATTAAGTTTGCTCGTTTTAATCGCGACAATCTCGGTAATCCACTGGCACTACGTTTGAGGAAGTAAGATTGAAATTAATTAAATCAAAACGGTGCAATTAATTTCGATTTTATTTTCTTAAATGTGGTGTCGGTGGACTGGTGAGATTCTTGCGATTAATATGAGTACAAACAGGGTGGGAATCGGACTAGTTTTATTGATTTGGTGGAAATGAACCTTTAACTTTTTGGATTTCATTAATTTAGTGAAACTAGTCCGACTTATGTCGTGTTTGGACTCAGTTTAATCGCAACAATCTCAGTAATCCACTGAACTCGATTATTCGTGTACTTACGTGCCTCAGTTTTAATTATTGTCTTTCACATTAGAAAATTTATTTCAGAAACGCCAGCTTCTATAAAATTCCAGTCAAATCTGCATTTGTTTTCATTCTCTATAATTTGTTATTATTAAAAGTGGTATAAGTCTGTTTGTAGCTAAACAAATTATTTTTTTAACGATTTCATTAGTTGTTACTGCATAATAAAATTATACAAGTTTGTAGTACAATTTTTGATAAAAAAGTATATGGAAATCAATATATATCGAGGTATTTAAGGGATTGTATTTTATTTATATATTATATTAATATTATAGTTTATTTGTTTGCGGTATCTTGCGGTTTGTGTTACTTCTACGTTTTGTGTATTTAATAAGATTGTTGTTATTTATTAGAAACCTTGCAATTTCTTATACTATATATATAATAATTCATTTATACTACAAATAAAATCATTTAATTTAAACTAAAAATAAAATAATTGATTTCACAATAAAATTAATCATTTCATTTATACTAAAAATATAATACTTTATTTACACTATAAATATAATAATTTATTTCACTATAAATATAATCATTTCATTTAAACTAAAAATATAATAGTTTATTTCACTATAAATATAATCATTTCATTTATGCGATAAATATAATAATTTATTTACACTATAAATACAATCATTTCCTTCATACCACAAATAAACAAATTCGTTTACCCCAAAAATTCAATAATTCATTTATCCCATAAACAAAACCCCAAACACCTCCACACACGAAAAAACCAACTCGCCCCACTTTCAAATAGAAAACCTCTCGAACAATGCATTTCACTATTATCCATCTATTAAACCAACAAACCACCGACACTTCGCATCACAGGACAAAACACGAATTGTTTCTGCGCGTCCGATCAACCAGCCAACGCAGTTTATTACAGCGCGGCTCGCTTTTTAAATTCCATTATTATACGCCCCGTTAGATCGGCGATATGTTCAAGTTTTAATGCCCGGTGGATCGGGAGAAAAAAAGCTCCGGGGAACTCGATAACGAATAAAAAGTCTGAGCCGCTTGAAATTCCCATTTGCGAAAATATACAGAAGCGGAAGAGAGGAAGGGAAAAAAAGGACGGCGGCGGCGGGCGCTGCGAAGCAGATTTCAACCCCCCCGGGGGTGTACGAGGGCTAACCTCAGCTAGAGCCGATTAACGATGCAATTTATCAAAAAATAAAAGCATGCTTTTAAGTTGATATTTCGGGACACATGGCGCTCCGCTTGGCTCTGCTCGCGGGAAATGTCGCGGGCCAAATAGCCTTCGTTTTTTCTCGACGGTTTAGTAACTACGTTTCCGAAGGCTCGTTTACTTTACTGACTGCGTCTGGTGATTAACGATTTTTCTGTTAGCCAATCGTGGCCAAACGACTCGATGGTATTTATGTTCTTCACGCGTGGCGTGACGGGGAACTTTTTTTTGGGAATTGCCACGCTCCGATTTTAATAATTTTTTGTGCGATGATTGTGTACGTGTATGTGATGCTGTGTGTAAAATTTTAGGTGTGGGTAGTTGGGACTTTGGAAGATATTGGCATTTGAAGTTGGGAAGTGATTTTAGTTTTATTCTTTTGATCTGACAATGGAGATGTTGGATAGGTCGTTTGCTGGTAATCAGAGGGTCTTGAGTTCGAGTCTCAAGGACCAGTCATTTTTTTTCGGTTACAGTCAGTTTAACGATGGCTTCTCGAATATGGTGTCAGTGGATTGCTGAGATTGCACTGATTGAAACGAGTATAAACATGGCGGGAATTGGAGTAGTTTTACCGATTTGGTGCGAACGAGCCTTTAATTTTAGTAATTATTTTTAGTCGGTAGAAATTGTACGATTTATGTCGTGTTTGGACTCATTTTAATCGGGATGGTCTCGGGAGATCAATAACACTATGTTTGAGAAAGTAAGATTGAAATTATTGTATTGTTATTACTATATTTATTATTATTATATTGTTGTTGTTGGTGTTATCATTGTTATATTCGTTATTATTATTATACTATTATTATTTACTAAATTGCCACGATTTTATATGCATTATAATGCACTTCTATAATGTACTTCTTTTAACAATATAATTATTCAAGTACAACAAAAAAGAATGTTCGATACGGGAACACCCATTGTTCTGCCTTATAATGCAAATGGGTTAATTAATACATTAAATAAAAGTCTCCTGAACGGTGTGCACCTATTCATCGAAACGTAATTAATTCACTAAAAAAATTTAGTAACGGGGCAATGAACTTTTAAATAATTTTGTTAATTACTGTATATACTGGATTAATATATCCGATCACTAACGTCTACTGAACGAAAAATGCAAATTAGAGTCACTCACCACCTACAATGCACAATTTATGGATGTTAATTACTGTTAAAAATTTATTAACAAACAGAAGGAACGAGTACAACATATTACTCTCACAAATTGCAAGAAATGTCCTTGAAAATAATTTAAGAAACAAAACTGCCTATAATTTTCACTACATTTTTATTTCTATTACTAATTATTATCATTACATTGTCACATTATTATTAATTTCAATCATTCATTAACATTTATGTTCCGCAATTAATAATTCTGTCTGCCTCAATGAAATAGGAAAAAACTGCCTACAGTTTGCACTACATTTTTATTTCCATGAGTAATTATTATCATTACATCGCCATATTATTATTAATTTCAATAACTCATTAACATTTATATTCCGCAATTAATAGTTCTGTCCGTCCCAACAAAATCGTCGAGCAAACCCAATTATCCGTTTCCCATCGAAGAAAGAACCGTTAAACGTTCACCTCGAACACGCTTCACGTCAACACTTCCACTTTCATACAATTATAAAGGTGCACGTCAGCCACGTCGACGGATAAATCTGATACACTTAGGGCACGGTTCCCAGCGAGCGCTCCGGCGATCCAATCGCTGGCGATCGATGGAATTTCTTGCGTGATTCAAAGACGTGACGAGTGAAATTGCCGGAAGCGACGTCAGACAATATTTCGCTCGTTAAGGACCGCAACGGTACCAGAAGAGGGCAAGAGGTATTAAAAGTAAGGCAAGATGAGCGAACTTATCTCATTAGAACAGCTTGTAAAGCCAATCTCCGCTGTGCTCCTAAACCGACCCCGGATTACGCGCTACTTTCGAAGATGATTGAGAGTTAGGTCCTGCCTCTCCCATAGTCTGAGACTTTCTGTGGGTGAAATTGTCCTCGGAAAAGAGGACGAGTGCTCGGTAAGTCATGGTAAAGTCAGTTGCCACTAGGATGTGTCGTTTGATCCTTAATTATATAGCATGAACAATTAACACTTGGGTCTGTTAGGGAGAAAGGTGATTAAAATATTGCCAAGTAGCTATTCGCTTGATAAAGCTGAATGTTCTCTCTAAAATTTCTGAACAGTTAAATTTAGTCTCATCTCTGCAAAATGAAACTTCTGTTCTAAATATTTCAAATTATCGTGGACATCTAATTATTAGCTCGGACTAGGTATTGTTAGAGTAGTTATCTTTACTCCTGCAATCGTGGACGTACCGTTGCAGGGAACTTGGCACTCGTGACGTCATAGGGGCGGAGTCAGTCGCTCCTGGCACTCCAATGGTGTGCCTAAGACGCTCCTCCCCTCTTTTCGTCGCACGATCCAATTGGTAGACGTCAGCGCCTCAGCCAATCGGCGTGCTCCTGAGAATCTGACCAATCAGACGCAAGTGCCAGGTTCCGTGCAACTTCCGGTACTTTGATGAAATAAAACTGCGAAGAATCTAAACTTTTTCCTGAAACACTGAATGATATTCCCTAGAAAGCACAATCAACCCGTAAGGACCTATACTCCCAAAATCTGACAGGGCAATCAGCCGCGCATATAGATACGCGTATTAAACAACACTCGACGAGCCAGCGGGGAGAGGTCGGACTAATTAGGCGATTTACTTTAAAGCGGGAGATCTCCGGCGCGAAGAAGCAATTACGAGAGGGAACGGCTGATCGATGGAAATTCACTGGGAACCCCGCAGCGAGGCCGATGTTCATTTTTCGGCCCTTCCGGAATCATTATGAGCCGAGTGATCAGCATACGCCACGCAACCGACCACGATTACCAACTAAATCAAGCCGCGCGCGAATATTGAAATATGCTAAGGGAATCCATATCGCCACCTGTTCCCTTAATGCACTCATATGTATGTGTAGGATATTCTAATGTGATTTCCGATTCATAATGCATCGATGGGACGAAAGAGGAAAAGATGAGAGGACATGAACGTGACGGAAACAAGAGCCGCGTCGCCCTTCCGAGTCCTCGCGCCCCCTCGTGCCAGCTGAACTTTCGTTTAACACTGGAACTACCAGAGAGGTCAAAATCACCCGTTCCTGAGTGCTCCTTTAACGATCATTGAAAAGATTGGACTGACATTGGGTACAGTCTGGTAGCTTTAGGGTTAAATTGTTACATTTATAAATATCAAACATTCCTTGTGATTTCCTCCGATGCGGAGTTACGATTGAATTACATTGTCGCCGGTTTTCATGGAACCTAACGCGCTGCCGCCGATTCTGATTAGCGCGTTTCTGTGCGATGTGATAGGTACATAGGTGGATGTGTGGGATTCTCTTGGATTTCCAGCAGTTCTCTTTTGCCCTGCTGATTTGCTTGCATGGATGGTGCCGTGTTGATGATTTAATTAAGGGTAACGCCACTCTGGAGCTCGGAAAATAAGATGATATTCGGGAATTTTTAAAATAAGGACCGTACAAGGTAGAGAATCAAGAACAAAAGAGATTTATTGCATATATTTTCTGGAAGGTTTGTGAATTTTTTTATGCGGTTTGGATCCGAAATGGCGGCTGTTGGTGCTAGGAAGTGACAACGCCTTTTTTCGAAGGGCTGCGTGGCTGGGAAGGTGTTTCCCTGTAACGGATTGTCTTAGAAGAAAAAATCAAAGATTTTCTGAGATTGTATGCCAAAATTTAGGGAATATCGTGGGGAAATGAAAAAATATTGATAATTGTTAATTTAGAGCTTCAAAGAAAGAACTCCTAGGATGTTCCCTGAGTTATGTTGTTTTGAACCTCTGCACAAAATTGCAAGTCGATTGGTTGAAACCTTTTCGAGTTATGCTTCCGGCCAGTTAAAAAAATGTGGTTTCGAGAAAAACGCATTTAAAGTCTTGGTTGCCATTTGGCTGGCAAGGACCTTTGACATTCAGGAAATGGACAATAAAACGTTTCATAAACCCTCCAGACTATTTAAGGTCACAAAAGGTCATCAATTCAATAATTCCATCACAAAACTGTAAATACAACTACCTAAATCTTCAAAAAAACATTAAAACACATTCCTCATAGAAAAACAGAAACGATCACCCAACCTCCCAAAAACCTTACAAACTATTCAAGGTCACAAAACGTCATCTCAATTCAACAACACACAACTGTCCTTCCAATCCACAACCAACAGCAAATGAATTCAAAACAAAATCCCCAAAACTTTCGTTCGTTTTAAAGAATACATTCTGAACAGTCAACTATGGTGTTCGTTTCTACTAGCACTCAAAAAAAATCTTGTTCCCTAATTCCCCCCATTTAAAACATTTTCCTCACATTCTTCACAAAGTAAAGAAAAGGTGTTCTATTATTCACCATACACCATACGACACTACCATAATACGATTCTCCCATCAATCATTACACGCAACCTATTATAAAAAATATTAATACTAACATTATTAACTTCTACATAAAAATATGAGTTCATACTGTTCCGTTCTCGTGAAATCGACGTCCATCTAATGCATTAATGTGTTTCGCGTGCGGTCATTAGCAGTCACGTGTTCGTCGCGAGCAACATTTGTATATTGTATTAATGGAAATGTTCGTCTAGCTGTTATTATCGGAGCTGAACCAAACGAGATCCATTCAACGTCGCGCTTTAGAATCTCGACCGCCGCATGTCCGCGTCATGCATCATTTTAATCATGTAATTTATAGTACACTTTCCTTCGTGGAAGCCAGTTCTTTTTCATTCTTAACGGTTCCTACGGTATTTCGGCCGGGCAAAATATAGTTTATGTTACGGTGCGACTATTAATAACCACGCGGAATGTGACAATGAGGCGTGCGACATTGTGAAACATACGAATGACGTGTTTGATGCTTTATGCCTGCCGAGGCAAATGCAAAGTAATGGAAAATAATGAAGCAGTCGGTGCACTGCGATGATTTTTTTATTATTCGTTAAGGTGTAGCGTAAATAATAATATCGAAGATTGCGTTTTATGAAATTGTATATTTCCAAGGATTAGTGTCCAACTAACACTATGAACACTATGAAGAGTTATCATGTTGAATGAAATGCTCCAATAATTAGAAACAACGAACCTGTCGTATTATTAGTTATGAATCATAAGAATATGAAAATAAGCAGCAATAATGGTAAACAATAAACTCTGGTGGTGAAGTAAGAACCCATCCAATTCTGAAATAACAACAACAACAACAACAACAGTAATGATGATGATGATGATGATGATGATGATGATGATGATGATGATGATGATGATGATGATGATGATGATGGTGACGATGATGATGATGATGATAATGATAATAATAATAATATGTGATAATAATAATA
Source organism: Nomia melanderi (assembly GCF_051020985.1). NCBI lineage: Eukaryota > Metazoa > Arthropoda > Insecta > Hymenoptera > Halictidae > Nomia > Nomia melanderi. The sequence continues at coordinate 22,961,660 of NC_134999.1, read as the reverse complement.
ATATGTGATAATAATAATAATAACATCAACATCATCAATAATATGTAAAAATAATAATAATAATAATAACAGCATCAGCAATAATACGTAAAAATAATAATTGTAATGACAGAAGCAGCAACAATATGTGAAAATGACAGTAATAATAATATTAATAATTACAATAATATGCAAAAATAATAAAAATTAATCATATGCAACAGAATTAATAGTATGAGAATAAATGGCAGTAATGGTAAACAATAAACACTGGTGGTTAAGTAAGCACTCATTAAATACTGCAATAATAATAACAACAATAATAAGTAACAATAATAAAAATGAATAATATGAACGTAAATAACAATAATGATAAACGATAAGCTCTGGCGAAATAAATAAGTAACAAACGCGAAGAAGAATTCTCTATCACGTGATTTGCTAATTGGGTTAAAGTGAAACTATATTCTAGAATCGAGGTGGAGCATCGATTAATCGGGTCGCGATTAGACACAGTTTCGATCATCCGGGGACTTGGTTATTTCGTATCTCGATTATCCATCGTATCGGATTGCACATCGAAATATAGTGGGACCCCGATTAGCTGGCCTAATTGGAAGAAAGACCACCTGGGTAAACTGAGATGCACTGTGCAATCGAGACCTATCGAAGGCCTATTTACACAGGCACGGAACAGCGAAAGTAAACTTGTGTGAAACACAAAGGTCGTTTTGCGTCGATTCGAAGTTTTTCTCAATGCTATCGTATTAAAGGATCTGCATGGTTGACAAGAATTTTTTAATGAATTTTTACAACGGTCTTGAGGTTGATAATATTGTATCGTGGTTAACGGGGATAAAATTATTAACTGGGAATTTTGAAACACTTCGTTTATATGATCATGATTCGTTCTATTCGCTTATATATGTAATCGAATGCGTTCATTTCATTCGACAGTTTTAAAGTATATTGTATTGCTTTGAATCATGTTAGAATTTTGTTGGGTTTGGAATATCATAGATTTATTGATCTTTATGGAATTTCGTTTCATCTCAGGTATACTTTATGGAGATTTATTTGTGTTTATGGTTTAACTTGAACTTGAACTTTATACTTAATCCTTATACTTGAACTTGAGCATTATACTTGGACCTTACACTTGAACTTGAATTTTATACTTGAACTTGAAATTAAACTTTATACTTTCTACTTCAACTTTAACTTGAACTTGAACTTGATTTTAATGCATGAACTTGCACTTTAACTTTATACTTGAACTTTATACTTGAACTTTATACTTTGAACCTTGTACTTGGACTTTATACTTAAACTTGAGCTTGAACTTGAACTTTATACTTGAACCTTTACTAACACTAACCTCAGTCCACATCACCATACATTGAAACAATCGCTTCAAATCAAACGAAAAAATTCCTCAAGCACTAAAAAAATCACCCACCCAAGATTCCCTCACAAAACCATCTTCCCAAACCACGCAAGTATTATTCTTTCGGAGAGCCCACACTCGCGAACGTTGCATACTCGAAAGGAACCGTCCGAGAATAGTAATAACGACGCGAATCAAATAACAGACCTACTCCGGCATTACAGAATTCGATAATGCTTGGCTGATAAATTATACATAAGGCTCTATATCGAAATCCGTCCGGAGGAATCTGGGCTTTATCATAATGGGATTCGATAAATATTTCGAAAGCGCAAGATGGAAACGGATACGATGGTTAATGCAAACAAATGGCCCCGGCAACTGTCCATACAGCGGTGGGCATTATGTTATAAATTAGCCATTGTTGCCCGGCCGTACCCGGATGTGACTAACTGACGAAGGATAATTTCACTGCGCGCCGTTCGGCACTATCCGCAGTGTCGTGATAAGCATCGGCACGTACCCCTTTTATCTCATTTGGGGATCGTCAAGCGGAGGCCTTTTCCAAGGTTGCGTTCCAGTCTTCCGCCTTTCCTCCGAACCTAAAACAACCTCCTGTCTATGCACATAAATTATGTATCCCGAAAATCCCTTTTTCCTTTTAACTGTCCAGTTTTATTTTTAGATGCTGAATTTATGCATCCGGTGACAAAATTCACATTTTCCAAAAATTCAGGGACTGCCGCGATGGAATTCCAAGATTACGAAGTTACGCCCCCACCAAATCGCCGCAGCCCTCGGTTCTCCCAAATTCCCTTTCCCCCACTTCTTTACAAAATCCTTTAAATGCGGAGGAAAAACGGAAAAGAGAAGGCAGTTTTCTTTATACGAGCGACACTGCGACGTTTGTACTCAAATATTATACTCGGTTCAACTAAATAAAAACTTGTGCTACGAAACCAGTGAGACTTCCTCCCTTGAAACACACTCTCAGAGTCACTGGAAATGCTGATCCCAGCGCAGTAGCGAATACGGTGGGTGTGTTGTGGATTCCTATGGATGTCCTTGCAATGAGTAAGCTTTTGAGGGGTTTATAGTTTGTTTGTTATAAAGTGTTACGTTGATTTGTGATTTATATTTGATTTGTTGTAGAGTTTATGGATTTATAGTTATTTTGTGATGGAGTGTGTAATATTGTTTTGTAATAAGGTATATAATATTATGTTATGATTTATACTTACTTTATAATAAGCTATATAATATTATTTGATTATTTATATTTACTTTATAATAAAGTATATAATATTACTTTATGATTTATACTTAGTTTTATGATTTATATTAAGTATAACATACTAAAAAATTCATTTCATAATAAGATATATAATGTTATCTTATGATGTATACTTATTGTACAATAAAACATACAACATTATTTTATGATTTATACTTATTGTAAAATAAAGTATGGTAAGGCATATAATATTATTTTATGATTCACATTTATTTTATAACAAAGTACACAACATTATTTTATAATTTATACTTACTTCACAACAAAGTATAAAACATTATATTATCATGTCCACTTATCACAATATTGTAACTTACACTCACAGGTAAAATATAAACAAATTTTTCCCACAAAATGAGACTTGCGACGAAGACTTCCCATTAATTTAACAAAACTCAACATTATCCATTCTCCACGAATCAAAGCGAACAACTATTTCCCTATTACTCGATTTTTATTTTCCATACTTTACCCCGTCTTACAATAACAACTGAGGCTTTTAATATAAATTTCTAGATTAATTTAACAACAATAAAAATTCTCCATTCCCACAGATCAAAGCAAGGACCTATTTTCCTCTCACCAATTCCTCTTCAAATCAAATTTTCACACTCCTCCCAAATTGTCAACAGCGTAATGTTACACGAGCTCAGTAGCGAAAGTAAGTAATACGTCGAAAAAAAATGGTATCAAACACCGTATCTATTCTTATCGTGGCGAAACAATTAGATACGCAGGCCGAACGACGACAAACGTGACCGCGGACGATCGATCGTTGTGAATTGAAAAACAATTAGTGAATTGCGGTCTGCACCGGCCCATCCTGCGACTCGCTCATTCTCTGAACCGCGACGAGGTCATCGTGTAGGTACGACACCAATTTGCATTCAGGAGGAAATTCGATGACTTGAGAAGTTTGAGTGGTATAAACAATTGCTTCAGACAAAAGGTTAGATTTGCATAATGTTTTTATTTTTGCAATGAAAATCATATTGTATATATTAATAATTCATTGGGAAAAGAGAAAAATTATAATTATATGTTATACATATTACTATATTATTAAATATAATATAAATATAAATGTAATAAATATATTATTAATATACAATAATAGTTTATTGGAAAAATAGGAAAATTCTAAGCATTTGTTATATATATATTACTACATTATTAAATATAATATAAATATAAATATAATACATATCATATATATTTATATATTAGTAATATACAAAATAATATTCACTAATAATTAATAAATATATTATATACTACTCAGATCATTCGAATTCAAGGTAAAAATTATCCCTCCACAACCAACAATTACACTTAAAAATATATATAAACATAAAATACCCACAGAAGTTTTCTCTTTTCCCAATAAATTATTAATAACAAAATACCCATACCGATCACAGTCGAGAAAAACCATAATACCAAGTGCTTAATTACCCTCACCAGGTACGCTTGCAGTAGAATGAAAAATAATGGATCGGTTGCAAATTATCTCGGTTGCCAAAGTGCGGCGAGGGTGACACATCGATATTCCGAGGGCGTGGAAGACAGGGGACCCAAGCTGGGCACAGAGATAAAGGCAGGGGACAACTGAAAAAATATTTTTAAAATAAATCGCGAAGCTGAATAACTCGCTGGCGACCGTTTAATACAGCTCTATTTTTTCTCCGTTCCGACCCACAGAGACCGAAGAATATTTTCCCTTTAACCCTTTGAGGGACGAGTGTCGACATTTCGGTGAAATGAAATGACGTTTCGAAGAGTAAGTCAACAAATGATTTAATCATTCGAACAGCAAGAGATCAGCACGTAGTTTCTGGTTTTTCTATTGTTTAAACAATTAGTATATAATTTTGCTTCGTCTGCTGAGAGTTTTGTACAGGGTGGAAATTATAAAGTGTTACAGCCGAATATCTCCGAAAACATTGACTATAGGCAAAAATATTTCAGACGAGAGTTGTTCAATACCGAGGGGGACATCACGTGGCGGAACATTTATGTTTCCTGGTGGACACTCCAAGGTGAGGTGAAGGTCAACGTTCTTTTTTTAAATGGAGTGACACATTTTTTTATCCACCATCGAATAGTGCGTTTCAAAACGAATTCAATGGACTATGACTCAAGGTCATTCAAGGTCAAACTTACAAGGAAATGGAGAAAATGTGTAATTGTTTTATTTGTACGCCATGGGTTGATATAGGGAGTGATGATTTTGAATTTACTGTAGTGTTGAAGATGTGTTGATCTGTGTAGTAGACTGTAGAATGCTTGAGTTGATGATGAGGTGTTGATGTGGTGTTGAATGATGAAGATATTGGGTTGTAATATTGTATATTTTTTATTTAAATTATAATCATTGGATTGGATAACTGTTTAAGTTTCGTAATTATTTAAATGTAATATAGTTGGTGGTAACGTGGAATGTACGATTTTTAGGTTAGGTTGAAGTGAACAGTTCTTTTGAATATTTTTAATTGAAATAACAATCATTGGATTGCATAACTGTTTAAGTACCATAATCATTTAAATTTAATATATTAAATAGTAACATGAAATATACGATTTTTAGGTTAGGTTTAAATGAACAGTTCTTTTGAATATTTTTAATTGAGATAACAATCATTAGATTGGACAATCATTAAATTGGCAGAGCTTCTTTTAATACATCAGACTGTAACATGAAATCTCATATTTCTAGGTTAGGTTACCAAACACCTATAAACAGAATTAATTCATCAACCTTCATTAAACACTCCACCAACATTCAAACTCAACCCCCTCAAAGACAAAGACACTCGAAAACTCAATTCTCCTTATTCAACTAATTTTCACATATACCACAACCAATGAAACACCCCGTACACTGGACAAGTAGGCACACGTAACATCGTAGTTACACGATTTTCCATTTGCCCCCTACAAACCGTCGAAGTGATTAATGCCCGCGATTAATACGGCAGCCATCATCACTCGATAAAGTGACTTAATCACGAAGAAAAATTCGTCGAAATAGCCGTCGTTCTTTCGCGCGAATTTCAGCCTCGATTTATCTCGCTTAACTTTTCGGAACACTTCCCCCGTCTCCCTTGTTCTTGCCCGCTGCCAATCAATCTATCTTCCGCACGGACCCCCCCCCCCCCCCTCCGACTCCACCGCCGTGCAGATTCATTTTTACTTTCCTCCGGTGCCCGGAGTCCAGACCAATCCGTCAGAGTAAGTTAGAAACGCGACGGAATAATTCGGTTAACCCGTCCGACGATTCTCGCCCTCCCCATTCGGAAGTTTACCCCTTCGAAGAAGAAACCGAGGGGAAACTCGAAATACCGTTAACACGTTGACTGGCGAATCAGCGCTCGTCAAAGTGCTGGGTAATCGAGACGATGGTCTTGATGGGAGGGCAACTGGAAAGTGAAGATTTCAACTTCTCGCTGTTCCGAGGCGATTGAAGTTGCAGTTAATGTTTTTGTTGTATTTTCATTGCAATAGAGGTGAATTTCAGTGATAGTGGTGAATTGCAGTTTTTACAGGTGTTGTTGTTTTGTGAATGAAATGAAATTTAGTATGGTCAAGTACAATGAACTAGAATAAAGTGGAGTCAAGTAGAGTTAAGTAGAGACCAGTAGAATAAAGTACAATCAAGTAGAGTCAAGTATAATCAAGGAGCGTCAAGTAGAGCCAACTAGAGTAAAGTAGAATAATGTAAAGTCAATTAGAATCAAGTAGAATGAACTAGAATAAACTTGTATCGGGTAGAATAAACTTGAATCAAGTAGAACCAAGTAGAAACAAGTATCATCAAGTAGAATCAAGTGGAACCAAGAAGAATCAAGTGTAATCAAGTTTAGTCAAGTGTAATCAATTATAAATAAGTAGAATAAACTTGAATCAACTAGAGTCAAGTAAACTTAAGTAAACTTAAGTAAAATCAAGTACAATCAAGTAAAATCAAGGAAAATCAAGTAAAATCAAGTAAAATAAAGTAAAACAAACTAATCTAAAGTAAACTGCACCAGAACGAACTACAACAAAGTAAAGTAAATTAAAGTAAACCAAACTGAACCAAACGAAAACAAACCACAAACACAAAATCCCCACAAATCATCAAAAAAGGAAACTCCCAAACTTCACACCATCAAATCCCCTTCTCAACAAACAAAATTTCTCCTCGCCCTCACAAAAATTTTCCCCACTGAACACCCTTAATTTCCACCACAAACAATTTTTAACAATCTCACAACCACTCGTCTCCCACAGAATCCCATCGAAAAGGAACACCATCCCACTTTCCTCGCAGAAAGCAGCTGGACTGGCATTCCCCATGGGCGAGCCTACAGTTAATTTCCATATCATTTCAGCTACACGCGCTTCTGACAATCGTACGTTTTGTACGCGTGTCCGGGTATCCCCGGTGATCGATCCGTGGCCGGCGCAATCCCGGCCGCGCGCGGAGCATCACTTGAAAATCAAATTCCCGCCGAATACGCGTCCCGGCCGTTTCGAATACACGCACTTAAGTCACACCCCACGAGAGCGCGAGCACAAGCGCCAGCGCGCTCGATAGTTGTGAATTATTTTATTTGCACGTGACAAATTGTATTAAACGAACGAACGGAATGGTAATTGACACGTTTACCGTGTCCCGCGGCCGGCTCTCGCGCCGCTCTGTTTATAACGAGTCGTTTATAACGCGCTGGGATTATTTTACCCGTTACTGGGATTTCCGTGGACGTTGCGTGCCTCGGGATCGAATGACGTTTATATCATGGGTTTTCGGGGGGTTGGGGGGATGATTGCTTTTTCGGGGGGGGGGGGGGTTGAAGTTTGTGGGAGTTTTTGGTTTCTTGGAGAGGGAGGCAGGATGGTGTCTGTTGTTGTGTTGAGTAGTTAGTGTGTTTGTGATGGGTGTTGGTGGTGTTGTTAATAGTGATACTGTTGTTAGTATTGCTGTTTATACTGTTACTGTTAGTAGTGTTACTATAAATACTATTATTGTCGATAGTATTACTGATGTTGTTCGTATTACTGTTAATAGTATTACTGATGTTATTAGTATTACTGTTAATAGTATTACTGATGTTGTTAGTATTACTGTTAATAGTATTACTGATGTTGTTAGTATTACTGTTAATAGTATTACTGATGTTGTTAGTATTACTGTTAATAGTATTACTGATGTTGTTAGTATTACTGTTAATAGTATTACTGATGTTGTTAATATTACTGTTGTCAGTATTACTGTTGTTATAATTATAGTTAATAGTATTAATCCTGTTAGTGTTACTGTTGTTAGTACTACTGTTCATACAATTACTTTTCTTATTATTTTTGTTAATACAGTTACTGATACTAGTATTACAGTTAATACATTTACTCTTGCTAGTATTTCCGTTAATACTACTACTGTTAATACTATTACGGTTGATATTATTACTGTTAATTCTATTATTGTTGTTAGTATTATTGTTAACACTATTACTATTAATAGTATCACTACTACTACCATTATTATTACTACTAATTATTCATATTATATTAAATATTAAATATGATTCTCTTTTTCTTAGCTCGTATCAAATATTTAATACTTCAAAAATATTTGACCCACTCTAATCATTCCATCATAGAATTTTCGACGTTTCTTATTGTTAATTTTATAATCATCATTTTAAAACCCAAAAGGTCAATTAACATTTTTACAGTTATACATAGAAAATCGTTTTAAATAAAGTTAAAACAATTTTCAGTTAAAAACGAATTCAGCTGCTGTATAATTCAATTAATAAATAATTTAGAACTCTAATCTTAATCTAGAAATTCATTTATTTTTATTCCACAGTTTCTATTCCAAAAAACATATCTTGTTCCATATAATTCACTAACAAATAAAAAACTCCTTCTACCCGTTCCAATCCCAATATTTTATATATCAAAAGTTTATTAAATTTATTTATAATAATTATTTAAAAATCTTCAATTAAATATTTATATATATAATGTTATTATAAGTTATTTTTTATTTAATAATAAATTTATTTTTATATTATTAAAATTTAAAAAAAAAGAAAACCACCTGTTCCATCCAAAAATTGCAAAAAGAAATCAACAGCTTACTTCACCCCACCACTATCATCAAATCATCCGCAACCCAACTTCCACCACCCAGCAGCACAACCCCCTCCCTGACAAATCACATAAAACCACGTTCGTTAATTATCATCCACAATCATGTCTGCTTCTGTCGGTGACGCCAGTAAGTATCGGAACAACGCAAAAATCCATATAATTCGTTACAATATTTCCTGTCTCGGGCTCACGGCCCTGTGAATTTTTAAGGTCGGCTCATGATTACACCGACTAATGATCTGCTGAAGTGCGCCCCGCGTGCTTTCCGACACTCGACGTGACAGTCCTCGCGTCCTCGAACGGCTTAGCGTTCCGGCGTGCTCCTTATGATTATTAAAACATTAATGAATGAAGATTATTTCGCCGGGCGTATAATTGAGTCGGTCGAGTGGCAAACGCCGCGAGGGGTAACAAGAATTATTAAGACCGCCGGTACGTGTGCTATCGGCTGGCCTGCGCGATCGCAGCGCCGTCCAATCCGGTGGATTTAATTACATCGCACGATCCGCGCAGATAAATGTGTGTATCGGCAGCGCACGCACAACGTGTTGTTTCTTTTTCCCGTGCCCCTCGAGGGGGTCGTTATAAATTGTGGAGAGGCGGGACAAGGACGACGCGAGCGACACAAGCATCCTTAAAATATTTCAGGTTAAAACGTAGCCAGGGTAATGACAACGTGGAGGACGATGTTGATTGAATTTATGTGGAACGAAAATAAAAATATCGCTCGGGTAATTGGCAATGGATACGAGGAGTCACGGCGAATTTCTTTCGATGCGGATCGTCTAATTGCATAAATCTTTCATGGAAGTGGTTCTGTGGAGATGAGTGTGTTGCCGAGGTAAGACAGGGTCTGTTGTGTGGCAGATCATTGGAAACGAGGAATTATTGTTTAATTTCTGAGGGGGTTGTAGCTAGGGGTAGTTCTCGTTAGGGGTAGTGGTACACTCTTACATTATTTTAATTTATACTTATTTTATAATAAAGTATATAACGCTACTTTACAATACTATATAAAACATTATTTTATGATTTATGGTTATTTTATGTAAAATAAGTATAAGTAACAAGGTAATGTTATATACTTTATGATTTATACTCACTTGGTAATAAAGTATATTACATTTTCTTTCACCTGGAGGAAATCTGATAGACACCATTGGGGAACGCCGAGGGTTAGTATGGGGTTGTGCCCACTGAAACCTCCATGTCCAACTTCTACAGGCTTTGAGGGGGAAATACGTGGTCTCTGTACAGAACTCATTCATGGCTCCCCAATACCCAGCCGGCCATTTCTACAATGCTGGCCCCGGACCCGGAGAGGAGAAGCAGTGGCCCCAAACTTGATCCATGTCCCATGGGGGACGCTCAGGCCCCTCCTCTCTCCATTTGGAGCTCAACTCGTTCAGCAGGTGACGGGGTCATTTCCATGCTCATCCCGCTATCCCCAGAATTCCATGAGCTATGTAACTGTGTAACCTTCGCAGCATGACCCCGGTTGACGGCCTCCTGCGTCGTCACCTCGCCTCAGGAGGTCATCGCTCCCACGACCTCTCGCTTCCCAGCATGGCCCCAAATAAGGTCTGCACCTACTTCCTCGAAAAGGACGGCACAGAACTGCAAAAGCGGGGAATACCTCCAGCGTGTGCTGCGCCAAGTCTTCCACGTCACATTGGTGACAGCGGCTAGGGACCATAGGTCAGGGACCAGCACCGACCTCGGGTACGAGATAAACAGGCCAGGGATTCCGTTGGGCCCCGGGGCGTTCTGAGCAGGCGTTCTCCCAGCAGCATGGGACCAGTCGGTGACCGGTGCCCCTGTCTCGGGATAAGGTCGTGACCCCTTCCTTTTTTTTTAGCGTGGAGGAAATCTGCAAGCAGGGACCCTGGCTGCACGAAGACAAACTGGCGCCAACCGGTCCGCCACGGCTCAGAACCGATGGCCGTTGCAGGTCCTCATTGGATGATCCCGTCGCGCTGATGGGTCATCCACGCGGAGCTGGTCTCAAACTTCGATGTCCCCCTCCTCTCCACAATTAGGCTTCCGCTTACACCTCTACTTCCATGGAGGACTCCTTTCCTCCTGAAGACGAAGATGCCCTGGACGAGCTGTCACCATCATCACCGTGCCTGGCCCTAGAGTTCCGTCTATTTCTCGTGCTATTACCGAACTAGGGTCTAAGAACACAACCGCGAAGGCCCTCCTAGTCCGGCCCCTGCAGTGTTAGTGCTGCCTGGAAGTGGGCCACACCAGGCTGTGATGCAGTTGCGAGGCGGATCGCGGGGGTTGCTGTTAGAATTGCGGAGATCCAAGTCATGAAGCGAGTGCTTGCAAGGCGTCCTCCAAGTGTCCGGTGTGTCCGGACCAAAGGAGGCCCACAGTGCACCGCTCTGGAGGCCGGGCGTGCCCTGTCGGGGCCGCTGAGGCCAAAGGCCAGAAACCTAAGGGGAAGTCTGAAGCTCTGGCACCGGCCCCAGCCGCGGCGAGCCCTAGTGCTGCCACGGCCAGTAAGGCGTCGGTGGCCTCAAATCCACCATGGGGATCCTCGGGCCATGAGATGGAAATCACCTCAACAGAACGATGGGGCCTAGGTGCTTGATTATACAGGTCAACCTCAACCGCTCGGCCAGGGCACATGATCTGCTCAGGCAGGTCCTGGTCAGGGAGGACCTCTTCCACTGTACTCGCCATGAAGACCCAAGATAGAAGGTCCTCATGGGCATGGGATTGAGATGAGGCGCAATCAGATTTTCTCCACGCTAAAAAAAAAGGTCTTGGACGACCTCTACCGTCGAGACTACCTGGGATCACCTGATGAGTTTCACCTGAGCCAGTTTCCTGACGGCGACTGCTGGACATCAGACCCATAAGATGCTAATGGAGGAAGGCTGGATATCTCCGGTCTGCACATCCTTCACTAGGCACCCACCGACCGATGTTTGACAGTTCTCTTTAAATGCTCACTACATTAACAATTATCAATATTTTGTCATTTTCCTACGATGGTCCCTAGATATTGCTATATAATATCGGAGAATTCTTGATTTTTTCTTATAAGACTATTCGTTATAAAAACCTATCTGACATTGTAGCTTGCCAGAAATTTCCTTCATTTTCACTACCAACGACTACATCATCAAAAAATTACCCTCTCGCATTGATCATTCTCCCCACAAAGAAAGAGTACACAACAAATTCATCATCACGTGACATAATCTCAAAGAAACCATCAAAAACTCACCGTATGGAAACGTTTAACGAGGCTATTTACAAAGGGAAAGCGACTGGTGTCCAATGAAACGCTCGTTTCACTCAGGCTGGTTAATTACCAGTGGAAAGAATTCGCGGGAACACCGCGAGCAATCGGTTGTTATCGAAGCGACAAGTTCACCAGCGAGCGGGAAATAACGGGGAAAATTTGAAAAGTTGTAATCTCTGTCAACGATGAATGATGGGTGTATCGACAGAATTAATCGCAGATGCGAATACAGTCCGCGGGCTGGCGCGCGTGTCGTGTCCGTTCGCGTGAACGCGCCGATAATGCCGACACGTCCATAGATACTTCCATTCGTTCCTCGGTGAAAACCGCTTAATATCTCGGGGATACATCACAGCCCCCCGTTCCACGGCCGATTTATCCGTGCGTGCGGACGTCGGCGCGCTGAAATTCTATTTGTAAAATTCATTATGCACCGCCTCCGGCAGCTAGATCCCGGCCGATAATACCTTTAAAACGGCGGTGTCCCGATCCGTCGTTCCGCCGCTAACAATAACAGGCTTTTACGATTAACAACTGTCCACGATTTCCGCAACACGGCTGGAGCCTGAGCAACAAGCAACACTTGGCCCACGCCATCGGATGACAGTGTTCCATCGGGTCACGTCGTAAATTCCCTCGATTTTATGATAGTGAAATGTGGAAGCGATGAAACGCTCGATCCCCGTAGTTCGGTTATTCGATTTGTACGGGGTCGGTGCAATCGTTAGATCCGCGGACGGTGTAGGTTATGCGATTTTGATGTGTACAGGCAATTACTTTTTGGTATATTGTTTGTAATGCGAGCTATATGGAGGACTTTTGTTTCCTTGATTTATTGTTGTGTAATTATTTGTTGTTCGTACTCGTATATTTATTTGAAATTTTTTATTGAATATTGAGGATTTGTACAATTTTGTCGGAAATAATTGTTAATATTTAGTTTTCTGACGTTTCTTATTGTTATTTAGATAGAGATGAATGAATGTGTTAATATTGAAGATACGAAGGTAACTTTCGGTTTGAGTTGAAATTTTTAGAATGAATTTTACGGTTATTTGAAACTTAGAATTATAACTATTGAAAAATAGTAACTTCATTCGTTGGCTTCGTATAAATATGTCAAGCTATATATCAGTTACCATTTCAGTTACAATAAACTGTAGAGAACAAAAATATATGGTCCAAAGAATAAAATTCCAATTGCAGTAATTTTAACCATATCTTCTGAAACGTAGTGCCAATGAATTTCTCAGATTGTCCCGATTAAAATGAGTCCAAACACGATGAGAATCGGACTAGTTTTACCAACTGAACGAAATTCAAAAAATTAAAGGTCCATTCCCACCAAATAGACAAAACAACTCCGATTCCCACCATGTTTGGACTCATTTTAATCAGGAAAACTTCAACAATCCATCTGTACTACATTTAAGACGATGACGTTGAACTTACTGCAATTTAAATTTTAAGTCCGTCCCGCTTCCACTCACTATATCGATTGTCTGTCTTTGCCACGCTATGCTCGAGTCAGTTCTTGGAAGCAACCAGCTTCCTCCTGTGTCTAGCTCGGTTAAATTTCACTGCGAGGCCCAAGATTGTACAACTTAACCGAGAACTATTATACATTGGAATAAAAACGCTTCACTTTTTACTATGCCCTAATGATAAGCTCATTAATACAAACATTCGCCGCATTTCTCTATATATCTTAAAACAAAATGGAGGAACGGAACGTGGCAGTCATCTCCAAATGTCTAATTTGCAATTTCGAATTGTACACCGAAGAATATTATATCTCTCGAAAGGATTATGACCATGACAATGAATTTAAATTAATTAATCCGACTGCTCGGAGTATAACGAAAATCCAACTTGCCAAATTTTCTCTTTTATGTGAATATATTATAAGCAATTTTAACTGACTTCAACAGACTGACGCCAGTGTTTCGTCATTCACTGGGGCGTTTACTCATTATTTGAAAATTGTTTTACTTTGTTGGAATATATTGAATAATGTAGTGTCGACAACATTACATTAATAAATTTGTACCCGATTTTGCAAGCTAGCAGCATACTTTCGGTTATATACTGAGTGCCTCTGAAATCGTATTACAACTGAAAGACAATTGTTGTATATGAGAAACTAAGTGGAAAATATAGAATAACATTTTTTTATTTATTATAAAACTTCGTATTTGAAATTATCGTTTTCGAAGAATTTTTAGACGCTAGTGTTATTCTATAGGGATTAGTTAACACTATAATTATAATTATTATTGTTACAATAAATTTATTTAATACAAACAAAATGGTTTTAAACAAAATAGTCCTATTCGTGCTATTTTCTTATAAAAAGGCGTAATTTATAAGAGCCAAAAAAGTTTAGATTGATTTAAATAATTAATAATAAATAAATATTGTAAATATAATGATATTAGTTAAACAGGGAAAAAAGAGTTTTGATGGTATAACAGTACATCATCCAAAAAAATCGACAGAATACAAAATAAGAATTAATTTCTGAAAACAACCCCTTCAATAGTTGGAGCTAACGATCATAGAAACCCTGAACAACAGAAATAAAATCGATGCACCCAATTGGAATACAAACAGCAATTTATAGTAGCAAAACGAGTTTCAATTGTACAGCAATACATCATGTACCAATAGAATCAATGAAACACGAAATAAAATTTAATTATCGAAAACCACCCCTTTAAAACCCGAAGTTCACATTCATAGAAGTACTGTAAAACAGAAAAGTCCAATGCATGCGATTTTATTACTAAAAGGACTATAATTGGTTTGCATAACTAACAATAAATATTATAAACAAAATAATAATAGTAAAATAGGGAAAAAGGAGCTTCAATTGTATAACAATGCATGTCTACCAAAAGAATCGATAAAATACGGAATAAGAAATAACTTTCGAAAACAACCCCTTTAATATTTCCAAAATAAGATTTTACTTCTAAAAACAACCACTTCAATATCCAAAACTCTACATCACAGAAGCTACACGGGAAAACCTAAATGGACGAAATTTCAACCCAAAAGACCGTAACATATAATAGCAAAAACAGTTTCGATAGATATAAATAAACAATAATAAACAAATACTAAATAATTAATAACATACATATCACAAATAAAATAATAATATACAAACAAGGAAAAAGAGTTTCTGTTGCATAACAATGCATCAACCACGAAAAAATCGACCGAACACAAAACAAAAATTAATTTCCAAAAACAACCCCTTCAATAGGGGCTCCCAACCACAGAAACCCCGTAAAACGAAAAACCTCAATGCGCAAAATTTCATGGCAAAAGACCGTAACATACAGCAAAAGAGTTTGAATAGAGCAGCAATCCATCACGCACCAAAAGAACTACCGAAACACGAAATAAGAGTTAATTTCCGAAAACAACCCCTTCAGTATCCGCAGCAGCCCCTCGCAACCGAGTCTAGCGATACACGCAATTTCCCAACAAAAAATCCGTAATTTATGACAGGGAAAAAAGTTCCAAGTGTCTAACAATGCATCATCGCGCAAGTGAATCGATGGAGCGCAAAGGGGGCGGGGAAGACAGAGTGGATGGAGAGGCCGGTATTGGTCCAGTGGCCCAATTCGCGTATTCTTTTTCGCGACAATACACGGCGCGTACGTGTAGCAAATCGAAATTCTATCTGCGAACGATGCGTGGAAGAGTGCCATCGACAAGAAGGGTGATGTCGGGCCAGCGGGCGGGCGGGGCGCGGGCGGTGGGCGGGTGGCGAGTGGGTGGCCGAGCGGGCGGTGGGAGGGCGTGGGAGGTGTGAACATCGCGTCCGATGCCGATACGCGGCGTATCTCGAACACAGGCGCGCCCCGACACAGGCTACCTACATCGGCTAAAATCAAATTCAACTGCAACCATGCTAAAGGACTTTTTTTATACGTTGCAAGCCTACCGTGCGCGGGCCGGAATAAACGACAATGCGAGCCGTGTGCACGCGCGTGTACCGTCGCGTGCGTAAGGGTGTAAAAGGGGTGGCCGCTCGGCCATTGTGCGGTTGTGTGCGCCAGTGTGTGTGTGTGTGCATGTGTGTGTGTGTATCGCTTGCGTGAAGTACAGTGTGCGCTCACGTTCGACAAGGTACTGAATTTTTCGGATCCGAGGGGCAATCCGTGATGGGGAGTAATTGTGTCGGAATGTGGATTTGGAAATTGGGGGTGCGCCGGTGTGGGTGTGGTTTCGATGGTAAACTGAGTCGCTCAGAAGCCGGTGTCGGGGGCGGAGGACAGGTTCGAATATGGGGTAATGATACTGGACCTTTGTGTTTGGGAAATTCAATGTTTCGTTTTTCTTTGGAAATTAGCTTTGAATTTTTTGTTGTTATGAATGATGTAGATTATTAAGGGAAAACGTAAAGAAATTTGTATGTAATATTGGCAAAAATATTTGTTGTGGATTGTGGAAATTTTAGTTACTTTCAGAATATAATTATTGTGTTGTTTAATTTATGGCACTGAGGATAGGGGACACTGTTGTCGTTTGTACCTACCGCCCGTTGCATGGAACCTGACATTTTCGTGTGATTGGTCAGATTCTGAAACTCACGCTTGATTGGCTGAGCTGCTGACGTCCATCAATGGGATTGTACGACTAGTCATTCTGGACTGGCCATTGGACCTTCCCCATCTACTGTCTCCGCCCCTATGATGCAACGAGTGCCGTCTTCCCAGCAATGAACGGTACTTAACAAATTAATTATGATAAGAATTGAAGGGTCGAATCCAAGAAACAGCTGGCTTAAAAATTTCATTACCGCAAGTACTAAAAATTAAATTTTCTGTAAAACTGAAGGCACTCTTCAAGAAAACAATTAATATACAAGAAGAAATATTTTATTTGCGTTGCACATAACCTGGCACTTTCTTCTAATTGGTCAGATTCTCTAGCGTACACCTGATTGGTTGAGTCGCTGTCGATTACCAATCGAGTCGCGCGACGAGTTGTCTCGGACTCACCATTGGATCTCTCCCAACAACTGTCTCCGCCCCTATGACGTCGCAAGTGCCATCTTCTGTGCAACTACACGTTCGAAATCGTTCCCGATTGAAATTTCGAGTAAATATTACAGTTCACGATGTACCGGTCAAAGCAATCGTATGCGAAACGTTTCGCTAAATATCACGTTGGAACGAATATGGTAAACTCCGTCGGAACACGTAAATGGGAACGTTGCAACTGAACCTCGCGTTGCACGGTGGAAATTACGAGTTAATCGAGGCGCGAAATGTTCTTAAAAATGCAATTTACTTTTAGCATTGTGAAGAAATATTGCATTCCCATGCGTGCCGCGCGAACAGCACTCACGCAATTATCAAAGGTGAAAATAATTGGAGGGCAAGCGAAATCTTAAAGCCGAACTGGGCACGCTTAACAACCTGCAATGAAAGGAAACACGTAAAAAGAGAGGCACCACATTATTTCGCAATTATTCCACCGAACACATTAATTTATTATATTTCGCTCCCCGACAAAGAAATTCCGTAAGAGTTATTCAGCTGCAAATGTTATACTGTGTGTTCATGCTTGAAAGCAATAAACTCGTATCTCGAGGGCACCAAGGAAATAATTAATAAACATTAAACGATGAGGGAGAGTATACAGTTTTATTCGAGCGAATTTTTCGTTAGGTTGTTAATTGGAGAAATTTACAAGATTATGCAATTCTGTTTTTTTAAATAAATTTATATATTGTTTGTTAGGTTGTTTTATTTTGTTTAGCTTTTTTATCAGGTGCTTACTTTTGTACTTCACAGGGTTTCTATTGAAAAAATGTTATTTATAAAAAAGCAAGAGGAAGTATGTCACTTCATTTAAAAAAATGAAGCTTGACTATCGAGTCTCTTAAATTAATATAACAGATAATTCTCAGTCGACATGATATGAGTATTTTTGCAGCATTTAATTTTCATTAAATATTGTTTTAGACCTCCAGTACTTTAAGAGAAATGAATTTATTACCTTCGAGCGGGGATAAATCATACAAATTTATAATGATATATGTATATTTATACTTTTCATACGCCGGAATTTTCATTATCCAGATTTTAATAACGCAAAATTTAATCATTTAATGATGCTGCTCGAGCGCATTGGAAACAGATTTTAGGTTATACGAAGGAAATAAAATATTCAAAGAGAATGTAAAACTCGGAGACACTATTTTTTGCCGTTGCAAAACATCTATCAACATTTTAATTTAATAATATCTTACACTTTCTAATTTCATTTTATAGTTATGAAATATAAACGAGAAATTTGTTATTGATTTTTTCAGTTATTAGTAGGTAAATACAAAGAGTCATTTAAAACTTTTTATAAGTCATTATAACCAAATATTTGTTGCTAACTAATATTCAATAATTTTACTAATACTATTTTAATTAATTTTTTACCTTTTTTTGATTTATTTATATAAGAAACAAGAATAATATAAATACCATATCTATCTACCTTTATCCTATAAAACCCTTTCTCTGAAAAATAAAATGATTATTATAAATAAACTGGAAAAATAATATTCAATTCAATCAGAAACAAAATTTTCAATAATATTGATGTATAATTGGAATTAAATACCTAAATTTCAAACGGATTAACAATTAAATTAGTTATTTCACTACCAATTGGATTGATAATTAAATATTAAAGCTTTAAATATTTTTATCCCTTCCCAATTACATTTTAAAATCGATCAAAACAATAAATTCACTGAAAATAATTGCAACATCCAAAACAAGGATTCGATACAAAATAAAATTTTTATTAAACCCCACTTAAAAATTAGCAAACAACGGAGTGTCAATGTATTGTTAACATTGTTGTGATTAACACGGGTCCAAACACGATGAGAATCTGACTACTTTCACCAACTTAATAAAATACAAAAAATTAAAAATTCATTTCCACCAAAAGACAAAACTAGTCCGATTCCCAGGGTGTTTGAACTCGTTTTAATCGCAAGAATCTCAACAACCCACTGACACTACATTCAAGAAAGTAAGAACGATATTAATGAAATCGATATTTCCTTTACTGCATGTTTACATTTGACGTGTGCGGCACCGCTTTGAAGTTCCTCGCCTCGACCCTCGATGCTCGGGGGACTGCGTCTATCTCACTCCTTCTCATTCCATTCAGTCTCCTTGTTTGTCAAACTATACTCCGTCCCTTTGCTGCACTTGCCCCTTCAAATCGATGCAGCCGTGAAAAGATGTCTCCTATGGACAGTCCACCAAATCGACGCATCGCATAACCTTACTGTTAACCCTTCGCAGATGTCGTCGAGGTGACTCTGAGAGTGTGTTTCAAAGGAGGAAGTCTCACTGGTTTTGTAGCACAAGTTTTAATTTAGTTTAACCGAGTATAATATTTGAGTACAAACGTCGCAGTGTCGCTCGTCTAAAGAAAACTGCCTCCTCTTTTCCGTTTTTCCTCCGTATTTAAAGGATTTTGTAAAGGAGTTGGGGAAAGGGAATTTGGGAGAACCGAGGGCTGCAGCGATTTGGTGGGGGCGTAGCTTCGTAATCTTGGAATTCCATCGCGGATGTCCCTGAATTTTTGGAAAAGGTGAATTTTGTCACCAGATGCATAAATTTGGTATCTAAAAATAAAACAGAACAGCTAAAAAGAAAAAGGGATTTTCAGGATACATAATTTAGGTGCATAGACAGGAAGTTGTTTTAGGTTCGGAGAAAAGGAAGATGGGAATGCAACCTCGGAAAAGGTCTCCGCTTGACGATCCCCAAATCAGGTAAAAGGGTATGTGGTGATGCCCATAACGACACATACTCACAAGTTTCAAACACCAAATTACAAACAAATGATTGATTTATTCCAACAATAAGAAATCAGTACACAGTTTCACTATACTCTACGATCTAAGCATTGAATGTTTAATTTATCAGAATCTGCAGAACGTTTCACACTTTCAACAATCTTCATCAATGGGTTAATTACAACCACCCTACATCCACCGATCTCCATCAATCCGCCAATTCAACGAAAGAGCCCCGATCGATCGGCGCCCGACGCTGCAATAAAGCCGCGAATATAAACGAATAGTTGCGCATAAATAATTTAACACGCCATTAACCGTGCACAAATATTATTCCCACAATCGCCGATCGCCCGAGGGTGAAAGGCCGGCCTCCTGCTGCAGCACCGGTGTTTTCGCGGGGAAGCAATATATAACGCGGGAAAAAATACTGTGTCGGCTGCGAAACGTGAGCTTACACGACGCGTTTCAATCGAATTACTATCGATGAATTTATATTGACTCTCTTACCCCGGTGTTATTTGATAAATACAATGCTCGCAAATTAAAAGCGCTCGTGCGGGGCTACGTAAATAAACGGGTTCCCGCGGTGCGTGCGATCGTTGCGCTGTTACCGGCACGCACGCGCACCGGGGCAAGCGTCAGGATTGGTTCAACGTACTGTAAGGTCCTTCCAAAAGGATGGTCTTTCAGACGTTACAATCGAGAAGTAATAAAAGGGGCAGGAACTTATTTGCACACCCAGTAGATTAACCTGTTCTTGTGCCTGATACGAAGGCTGACCACGTGGCCAATGTAGGGAGCGAATTAGGATAGGGAAGTCCATAGCTAACTTTGTCATTAATAATTTAATGGAAAAACAGAAAAATTCGAATTGTATGTTATACCTATATTTCCTTTTAAGTATAATAGTTGATTATAGAGGAATAATATTTACTTCGATTTCGAATGAACTGAGTGCTGCATATATTTGTTGAATCATGTTGAAAATCTTCATCGCGAGTCTCACTCGTTGTTGTAGGCCAAGGGGTTAACCGAAGAGTTCCTGCCATAAAGGCCTACCTCTGGGCGCCCCGTTTCCTGCTTTCCTATTAATTAAGCAATCGATATATAATTTAACTTCATCTGCGAAGGTTCTGTACATTTCGAAGAATCTTCGTCCACAAAGGGTTAACCTGGATGACCTCTGCCCCTCTCCACTCCTTCTAGGGGCCACGTGGTAGGCCTTCATAGGTACTTACAAGTGGAGGCTAATCTGAATTCCCTCTATAGCTCTCCACACCTTCCAGGGGCCAAATGGTAGACCTGCATAGCAGGTACAGGGGAAGTCAGATTTACCTGGTATACCTGCAGTCAAGGCCTACCTACCAGAGCCCCCATGATCATAGGATTGAGATTGAGCTCAATCAGCTGAGGCTGTAGTCTCACCAGCGTTGCTCCCTGGGAATGACGACTCCCGTGGAAGTGGACTGTTGGTAGCGTCCAGCTCAGTTTCCAAAGCTCTAACAGAATCCTGTCTGGTCCAGGAGCAGATGGGACTTTGACGGTGTCTCTAGCCCATGGCTTGCAACCACTGCCACTACGAAGCCAGCCAATGTCCTTGCAATGCCGCACCAGGACCCCGTAGTACCAATCACCACAGGACTATTGGTGAGACCTGTTCGGATTCTTACATACATGAATAAGTAATGCCTGCCAGATCAAGGTGTCCCGTTCACATTAAGGATTGGTTAGAACCTAGCTCGGTCATAGCGCTAGAAATAGACGAGATTCTAGGGCCGGGCACGGGAATGCTGGTGACAGCTCGTCCAGGGCATCTTCGTCTTCAGGAGGAAACCAGACCTATATGGAAGTAGAGGTGTAAGCGAAAGCCTAATTGGGGGGAGGATGGGGACAGATGCAGGTTATCCAGTGGAAAAAGCTCACATCCGTAACACTGCACTGTGGCAGCACCCCCTGGAGGGCCATGTCCTAGACAGTCGTAACCGCCGGGCAGCCGTACCCCATGGCACCGATAATCGTAGGTTTATTGATGGGACCTGTTCAGTTTCTTAAACAGATAGCAGTATCTGCCACGCCGAGGTACCTCGTCCATACCAGGTTTGTTCAGCTAGGCTACTCTGGATCGCCGATCCCCATACAGTTCCCATGCAGCCTCTGCACGACCCGTTGTTGGGAAGCCATACAGGTTTTTCCCTGCCCGGTGAAGTCTCCGGCACCCACAGCACTGCACTGTGGCAGCACACCTGGGGAAGCTACTTTTGGGACAGAGGGAACCCTGATTATTCTCCAAGTACCTGCCGCGAAGGCTTACCAAGGAGAGCCCCCATGGGCGAGGGATTGAGATTAAGCTCAATCAGCTGAGGCCGTAGCCTTACCAGCGTTGCTTCCCGGGGATGACGAGTCCCATGGAAGTAGACTGTTGGTAGCGCCGAGTTACCTTTCCAAAAACTCTACCAGATTTCCTGTCTAGTCCAGGAGCAGGTGGGACGCTGCTCACACGCCGAGACCCTCGAAAGGTCTCTGCCCAGCATGTAGGCTTCAACCACTGCCACTACGAATCCAACACCAATTGCACCGGCCGAGAGGACCCGGGGACAAGCACCCATGATACACTCTCTGCGAGGGGACAAGAGGACTCGGCACCCTTCGTACGCCCTCGTGGGCAACCGGAGCGCCCGTAGTACCAATCCAATCGCAGGTCTATTGGTAGGACCTGTTCGGCTTCTTACATACATGAATAAGCTGTGCCTGCCATATCAAGGTGTCTCGTCCACACCAAGGGTTGGTTAGACCCTAGCTAAGGAGCCCGGGGGCGCCACTCCCCGAACCGTGATCGCCACACGGCCCCTGGGGCAGCTACTTTTGGGACAGGGTGAATCCCGATTATCCTCCAAGTTCCTGAAGGCCTGCCAAGGATGATCCCCATGGGCGTGAGATTGAGATTAAGCTCAGTCAGCTGAGGCCATAGCCTTACCAGGGAGATGACGAGTCCCATGGAAATAGACTGTTGGTAGCGTCGATCTCACTTTCCAAAACTCTACTAGTTGTCCTGTGTCGTCCAGGAGCAGATAGCACGCTGCTCATGGTTTGAAGCCCTTAAAAGGTGTCTAGTCCAACATGTGGACTGTCAACCACTGCTACTACGAAGCCAACGTCAATGTCCGGTTGCATTCCATTGCCCGTGGCACTCGGACCCCGTAGCACGAATCATCATAGGTCTAATGGTGGGACCTGTTCAGTTTCTTAAACAGATAGCAGTATCCGCCATGCCGAGGCATCTCGTCCATACCATGATCTGGCGCTCTTCATCGCCGATCCCCATGCAGTCCCCATGTGGCCCCTACAGGACCCATTGCTAGGAAGCTAGGGTTTGGCACTGCAGGATGAATTGATCAAAAATCCTACGTGTTGCCGTGGTGAGGAATAAAAAGAGAAAATAGACTCATTGGGTAACAATAACAAATACTTTATTTTATTATAATTCGCTGACTCGCTAAGGGTTACTCGCTAACTCAAAGCGTCTCACTCCATGTCTCGCTCAAAAAGGTCACGCTCAACTGGCCCTGCCACGCATCTCCACTCACTTTTCATGCACACCCCTATTCTGTCTTTCTCACCCTTGCACCCTTCTCACTCCCATGTTTCGTCCACGGTCAAAATTCATGCAGTCACGTACATGCTTTCTTCACGGTCCAGTCGCTCAGTTCCAGCCATTCTTCCTCGCATTCTTTCAGCCACTCGAGATTTTCCAAACGCAGTCACACTATTTACCAAACATCCAGGCGCCGGTTCGTCGCACTATGACCTGGTCGTCCGCGCGCACACACAACAAACCGTTCATCCCACACTCAATCACTCATTTGGAAAAACCCTACAGTACCCTGTCCAGTGAAGTCTCAGGAAAAAGAAGCTAGTTACACCAGGTACAGTAGGTTGAATTCCCTCTGCTCCTCTTCACTCCCTCCATGGGCCACATGGCAGGCCTTCATACGAGCTACACGGTATCGTACCAACACTCGCTGTAAATTTCGCCGGGAAGCCGACTCTTTCGTATTCTTGTCGCAGCTTATCTCGCGACGGGGATGCCAACGAGCCGTGGGCTCCGTGTTCAAGCCTGAACGCCTTATCTCGATCATGAGATTCGACGCGCAAGGTTTTGTACATACGGATGACGAGCGGGTGGCTCGTATCGACGCGGCTCCGTGCGAAGTTGTGCCGTCACATCGGGCCCGACTTGCGAACGTCGACTTCGGTTGCAGAAAAGTCCGCGAAGTCGTAGCGATAAATCTCTTCCGTGATGGAGACCACTGGGAGACAATTTACAAGGGAATATTGATAAACAAGGATTTGAGTGGTGTGTACGTAGGAGAGATGCTGGTGGTTTTTGCTGTGGTAGATGAAAATATTGTAGTATCGTAGGTTTAAGACAGTGGGACAGCAAGTGTTCTAAGCGTCATAAAAGAAAAAAGAGACTCATGGAGACCAGGCCCAAGGTTTGGTGGGTTTTTTCCGAAGGATGCGTAAGCGAGGATGATGAGTGCGTGGTGGTGAGAGATTTTGAGAGAGTTACGTTGACTTGAGGAGAGAAAAAACCTCTAAACTGCGAGCTATATCGTTTCTATTCATTTGTACCTTGTTCAATTATCTATTCCTGTGTTTTTTAAAAATAAAACGTATTTAATATACTAATAATACCACAATATTGAAAGGATTTTGTGGGGGTGTAATGTAATGGTGAGGACTTGGTTTAAATGGTAGTGTTTTTAATTTTGTGTGAAGGCACTGTGGGTCGCCACCAGGAATTTCCACTTGAAATTGTTGATAATGTTTAATATTGTAGGGATTTTGTTCTGGATGTTGGTAAAGATAGTGGTAATTTTAGAAGGTTGATTTTATTTTAGAATAGAATTTATTCCAAAAGATTTTCCTATTCTACTTACTATTACTAGTTGCTACTTTACTATTCTACTTACTACTTTCTACTCTTGTTATTAATATTGAAGTAGTAGTTATAAATGGTTATTGATTATCAATTAATATTAAACAGTCTTAAACCAAAATTAAATTAATATTACTATTTTATTATGAATATTTTGTAAGTTACAAGTGGGTGTTAATTTTCATTGAAAACTAAACAGTCCTAAACCAAAATTAAATTAATATTACTGTTTTATTATGAATATTTTGTAGTAGTTTCAAGTGGGTGTCAAAAATATTGAAAACTCAATCAGTCCTGAATCAAAATTAAATTAATATTACTATCCTATTATTAATAATAAAGTAGTAGTTACAAGTGGGCATTAATTATCATTTAAAATTACATAGTCCTAAACCACAATTAAATTAATATTACTACCTTATTATTAATATTAAAATAGTAGTTACAAACGGTTGTTAAATATCACTGAAAACTAAACAGTCCTAAACCAAAATTTCAATTATAAACAAGACATAGTATCGAACAAGTGTCTCAAAATAGCACTCTCTAATATTTTCCGCTTAACAAGAATTATTTGCAAACATCACGTTCTATACTCCTACTACTGATCATTATCGTGGATCCTCAGACTTCGTCATCAAATGAGATCATCCTGCTTCTCCCTCCATCACTTCTTTTTCTTATTTCTTCGAAAGTTTAGTCTGCAGAATGTAAAGGGTAGTTCATCGAGACTCTTGAGTTTCCAGTTTGGTTGCCATTTAGCGCTTTGGAAAGTGCCTCGAGCTGCGAAACTGGCAGGCAAGAAGGTGGGTTGGAAAGAAAAGAAGAACGATAGGCGAGTCGAGAAGAGAAATGTGAGAAACTGCGGGTAGAACGAGATATAGAGCAGGAAGCTGATAATAATTAAATAGATGTTAACTTAACCTAATTATGTAATGAGAGTAACAAGCAGCTGTCTGGAACTTTTAAACAAGATACCTGTCAAGTTTTAACCCGTTCCTTTACACTGCCGGGCATTGATGTCCTACAGTAAAACATCTATCCATCAGGAAAACTTTAATTAACAAAACAATTTTGTAAGGAAAACGAGAAGTAACAGTAAAATTGAAAGTGTTACAAGTTTGTTGAAATTGAATACACTGGTTGAAAGAGAATGTATTCATATCCAGAAATTTTTATGTTGAGAGTGCATTGATTATTCTGAATTTCAATTATTTGTTTGTTCTTATGTGAGGTTATGTTTGAGGTAATTGAAGTAAGGTTAATATTGTTCATTGAATTATGCAAGGGATGAATATAGAATTGAAAATGTAGTTTAGGTTATCAAAAGATTGTCACTGTTAAACAATCTTATTTTTCAAGTTTCCTTAAAAAATGGTCAATTACTGATACCTGGTCAATTACTGGGGCCTTCACTTTAAACATTTAAAATTTCTTTATAAAAACTCCGTGAGTGGATTTATCAAGACTTCAATTGGTTTAGGTTATCAAAAGATTATCAGTCTTAAAACAACTTTATTTTTCAAGATTTCCTAAAAAATGGTCAATTACTGATACATGGTCAATTATTGATAGCTGGTGAATTACTCATACCATGTCAATTATTGATACCTAGTCAATTACTGATACATCCTTAGTTACCTATACCTGGTCAATTACCAATACCTGTTTAATTACTAACACCTGGTTCAATTACTGACACCTGGTCAATTAGTGATACCTAGTCAATTATTGACACCTTCACCTTAACATATCCTCTCATAGCAACACATACACAGCACAACTGAACTAAAAACCTTCCCACCACATATTCCAAATCACAATACCTTGTAAATTACCAATGTCTGGTCAATTACTGACACCCTTACTCCTCATCCCGCCTCAACACATCCTCACTTACCCACACACACCTAGCACAACTCAACCAAAAACCCCCACAAAATTCCCACCCCCCAAACAACCAAGCCATCAAAACACAGGACACCAGGCCAAATCCTCTCCAGCAGGCCACATGTCTTCCGGTAGCAGCGAGGAACAGCCTGAGGCGGCTCCGCGCTACAAACAGAGCCCGCGCCACAAGGTATATCTGAATTTCCCTCCGCCCCTCGATTTTCTTCGCTCGGCCGGGGTTCTTCGTTAGCGGTTTCGAGGGTAAAGTACCGCGGAGTTAGCTAATTGGTTGAACGCCTCCGGCGGCCACTCTCGGAATCCATGAGATATCCAAAACCCTTCGGCCTCTCCCCATATTTCCTCCCCCGGAACCTTTAGCCCCTATCTATATCTTGGTATCTGAAACGACGCGGGGAAGAAGGAGGTGTAACTATATACTTTCTTCGAGAGAGAGATTACGTAATCGCGCGCTTCCCAAGAAGGGGATGCCCGGCAAGGCTACCAACGTGTGTGTGTGTGTGTGTGTGTGTCGGTGGGTGTATCCGTGCACGCGGAACGGAATGAACACCGCCAGGACGTTCCCGTCGAGTTTATCGCGAAAGTTTTCGCCAGTTGTCCGAGGATAAGGACAAAATCCAGAGATCCTGCTCGGCGACAATGAGGACTTCTCCAGACGATATCCTGCGATCGTAATATAGTGCTGCCGATTCCGCCCGGGGATGGCCGAGAGATATCGCGCTACATGTTTGTTGGTTTTACCCTTTGCCCCCGGTGCAATTTTACGGGGCGGGTTCGCTTGTGAGAAGGGAATTGTCGGATTTGGATTTTGATCGGTTTCTGGTGGATGATTGTGGGGGTGTGTTTATGTGAGTGGGATGTTTGGTGGGGGTTGAGGGGGGTTTGAAGTTGGGCAGGTTTGCACGTGCTAAGGGAATTGTTGAATTTGCATTTTGATCGGTTTTTGGTGAATGATTGTGGGAGTGTGTTTGAAATTGTTGGTGGAATGTTTGGTGTGTGCTGAAGGTGCTTTGAAGGCTTAGCCGGTTTGCTTGTGAGAAGGGAATTATCGAATTTGGATTTTGATTGGTTCTTGGTGGATGATTGTGGAATGTGTTTCATATGGGTTGTGGCGAGTTTGAAGTTAGGCTTGGCAGGTTTGCTTGTGTTATGGGAATTGTCAAATTTGGATTTTTATCGGTTTTTGGATGATTGTGGGGTGTGTTTGATGTGGCTGGAAGGTTTGGTGTGGGTTAAGGTTGGTTTGAAATTTGATAAGAGATCCCGTAGCTCCCACAAAATGAACCTGTGGAAGGTCCATGTAGGGCGATCATAATTTTTCTTCTTTTGGGGGGGGGGGGGGGGGAGGAGGAGATTGAAGTTGGCAGTTGAAGTTGGGAAGCACATTTGGAATTTTTTAATTCGGAATGGAGACGTGTGGTAGGTCATTTGAAGTTGGCAGTTGAAGTTAGGAAGCTTATTTGGAATTTTCTAATTCGGAATGGAGACGTGTGGTAGGTCATTGGCTGGGAATCTGACGTTCTTGATTTCGAGTTCTCTGAGGGAGATTTGGTTTTCTTTCTTTTGAGTTTTTAATTTTTGTTTGTGATGAAGCATGTGATGATGAATGATTATTAATTATATATATAGAAGTAAGATGATAATAAAGTTGTTTTCTGAGATATAAATGAAATACTATGATTTAAATATATATTGGTTACTGAGGAATGATAATTGTCTTTAGAAGATATGTGAGATACTGAGGTAACATGGTAAGAACGTTGTTTCTTGAATAATAAATAAAATAGAGTATGTTTAAGATATCAATATACCAATATATTTATTGAACAATGATAATTTCACTTACACGACACGTAAAATATGAAGCTAACGTAATGAGGACGTTGTTTCCTGAACAATAAGTAAGATACAATATGTTAAATATATCAATATACCAATATATCAATAAACCAATATATCAATATATCACTATATCAATATATAAATATATCAATATATCAATATACCAATATATCAATAAACCAATATATCAATATATCACTATATCAATATATCAATATATCAATATACCAATATATCAATAAACCAATATATCAATATATCACTATATCAATATATCAATATATCAATATATTTCTTGAAAAATATATACTGTTCAGTGTATCATTATTTATTGAACAATAAATAAAATACAGTTTGTTAAATATATCAATATATTTATTGAACAATGATACTTTTTATTACAACACATATTATAGGAAACACAATAAGGAAGTCGTTCTTTGAAAAATAAACAAAATGCAATATATTAAATATATACTGTTTATTGCATCATTATTTATTGAACAATAATACTTTCAATTACAAGACATGAAGCTAGCATAATAAGGAAGATTTTCCCTATAAAATAAACAAAATACACTACACCAAATATATATTGCTTATTGCATCACTGTTTATTGAACAATAATATTATTATCCACAAAACCTGTAAAATACTCAGGCAACATGATAAAAAACTTGCCTCCCAATCAACAAACAAAACCCAATATATCAAATATATCAATATACCAATATATTTAATAAACAATAATACGTCCATTCACAAAACCACGCACCTCCACTCATCAAAATTTCATTCCCAAACCATCCTCAACAATCATTTATTCCTAAGTGGCCCACTCATTCTACTTATAATCTCCAGGAAAACCATACAGATTTATTAAACAGCGCAACGCTCGATGAATATTCAATCGATACAAAGCGTAATCATTTCCGACATACCAATTAGCATGCAATTATTTTACACGATAAACATATTAATATCCTTTTACAGGAACTCCTCGATCGCTGCTCTCCGTCCGTGCGCATTATTAAAAACGTGTAAACGTATTAACGAGCATTTTGTAACGGGAACTCGCAGATTGTTCACTCGTCGAATTTTACGCGTTCCGGCGATGTTGCAGATTGATTCTAGAATTGCGCTTTCCGAGCCGGATGATTACGAAATTATATGAACGCATTACCCGCTCGATTAAAGCGAACGCCGAATTCTTTTATTTCCCCGGATGAAAGCGCGTGCACGTTGCTTGCTTAAGCGAGTCGATATTATACTGTCGACGCGGTACAATGTGCTCCCGCGGGGACAATGGATTATCGGGATATTCTGTCGTGGAGCAGTTTAAACCAGTTTCTCATGGTGTCGTGTTAATGGTGAATTTTTTATGGGGAGGGTAAATGTGTGACAGTGGTCGACACTGGTTGGAACGTCCCGTGAAGGTCACATAATGAAATAATATTATTTATTTTGAAAATAAAGTATAATCTTTTAAAAATTAAAATTAGAGTTATAGTTAAAATTTTGAAGTTGTAATTATTGAATACACCGTGGGTTTTTTGACAAGGGTCATATTTTTTACAAAAACGGAGGGGGACGAATAAAAATGAAATAAAGGAAACTGTTTAATACTTGTTCTGAGGTCCTCTGTACATTTGTGAAGTTTCAGAGCGATCAAAAGTTTTGTCAGTGAAACTCCTGAATGCAAGAGATTTCGATCTTACATTAAACAATTGGATCAATAGGATGATCGAATATTAAAATGTTTGCAATATGAATATTTAATTTGTTTCTAAGTTTCTTTTCACGCTGTCTAATTTTAATTAACATTGCATAATGGAATCAAGGAATCAAGTGGTTTTATAAAATATTAAATTTTATCAAAACTTATTGAAAATCACCGACTGCATTTTAAATATCGGTTTTCTTTGAATTAGATAGTATGGAATGTCGTAAGTCATTTTAGCGAATATATACAAGTATTCAAATATTTGGATAGTACATTAAATGAATTGTGGCGCCATCGAACCGAGATAACTATGGCGTTTGTCAGTAAGTAATAAGCCGACGTAAGATATGTACGCCCTGTTACGTCTGCGGGCGTATGCGTAGTCAAGTTAGTTGATAGACACCACAGTGTACTGAATAAGACAGATCCCTAGGTACCATCACATAGTCAATAAGTAAGATCCCTCGACACCATAGTGTAGTTGATAAGTTAGTTTCCTAGACACCATGACGTAGTCAATACGTTAGCGAGCTGGTGTAGTTGATAAGTTAATTCCCTGAGTATCATAGTGGAGTTGAAATTAGATCCCTAAATATCATAGTGTAGTTGATAAGTTAGACCTCTAAATATCATAGCGTAGTTGATAAGTTAGCTCCTTGAGTATCATAAAAGAGTTGATAAGTTAGCTCCCTGAGTATCATAGTAGAGTTGATAAGTTAGCACCCAAATTACCATAGTGGAGTTGATAAATTAGATGCCTAAATATCATAGTGTAGTTAATCAGTTAGCTCCCAAAGTATTATAGTCGAGTTGATAGATTAGATCCCAAAGTATCATAGTGGAGTTGATAAGTTAGCTCCCTGAGTATCACAGTGGAGTTGATAAGTTAGATCCCAGAGTATCATAGTAGAGTTGATAAATTGGATGCCTAAGTGTCATAGTGGGTTTGATAAGTTAGCTCCTTGAGTACCATAGTGGAGTCGATAAATTAGATGCTAAGTATCATATTGTATATGATAAATTAGCTCCCTAAATACCATAATGTACTTGATAAATTAAATTCCTGATTTATCATAGTGCAGTTGATAAGTTAGCTCTCTAAGTATCATAATGTAGTTGATAAGTCAACTCGCTATGTACCATACGGTACTTGCTAAGTTAGATTCCTAACTACACATTGTGTAATTGATAACTTAGTTCCCTAGATATCATCACTTAGTCAATATCCAATTGAAAGTAAGAAGATCATTCCACGTGTAAGTTATCCTCATTCCAGCAAATGTTCCAAAATATTGTATCACCGTTAGATATCACTACTAATGCAAGACTGTCCTGATATTTCATTAATTACAAACAATTCGCATCACTCACTAACACTTTGTAATTCATAATGAACACACAATTCACATTTATAATCAAACAATTATAAATAACAAGCAACTCATAAATAATTCCTATCTTCATATGTCTAAAGTCTCCCATCAATCAATTTAAATTATAAATAATTGGAAACACTGGAAAACCACTTACCCATAAATACTGTGATCAAAAAATCACATTCCATTGCATGAAAATGAATAACATTAATTAAATATCTTTTACTCCAACATTCACATTAGAAACATTATACTATTTCACTAATTATCAAATATTATAATTTACTCTAACATTCACATTACAAATATTCTACTATCTCACTAATTATCAAATATTATAATTAACAAACATACAAATTTACACAAATTTTAATAACAATGACCATATTCCCAAATTTCAAATTACATATAGTTTAATAATCACAAACCACTATAATGTTAAACAAACTTCATTAAAATCAAAACAATTCCCAAACAAATGAAAATAACAAAGAACTCATAAAAGTGTTTAGTAATTTGCATAATATTTGTTTCGTCGAATGTTTCGCGTATTGTCCGAAGTATATGATGATCAAATGAATTTTTCATGCCGGAGGATTATTTCAAAGGGGTTGCTCGCTTACGAAAGCAACCCTCCGTAAACTAATCACTGGATAATGGACACATTTATATTCGTTCGTTGTACTCGTCGGCCCCTGCTGTTGGTAAAATGTCATTCCACATCTCTATACATACGTCATAACTATTTATGTACTTCGATCTTACCGCAACCCCATTCACAATCGCATACCCTAATTAAGAAACTTTGATTTCCTTTAAACTATTCTGTAGTCGAACTTGCTAACCCCTTACTCTTTAAGTATATAACAAATTGAACAACTTTGTTTTTAAAAATTAGTACTAATTCATTTTTCATTTATTGAGATATTTAAGGGTTGTTCTAATTAACTTAAAAATATTGGTCGTTAATTAATTCAGGTAATGCCTATAAAATGAGAAATTTGTTAAGTTTTATTGTCCAGTAATAATTTATAAAGTGGTTAAAAAAAATTAATGATTTTTTACGTTGTACTGTACAGTACAAGAGATTTTATTGAATCATGGAAGTTTATGATTATTTTAGAGAAGAATTTATCCTTTTTCTATGTATAGAACAATTATTCCTGACATTGAAAATTATAAATGTGAACTGTAGGTTTGTTGAAAATGTAAATTGCAAATATTAAAATATAGGCAGTTAGAATGGAAAAAGAATATACGTAGGATTGCATTGTTATATATTATATTATTATATTTGTATTATATATTATCATATTATTATATTATTGTATTTGTATTATATATTACCATATTATTATATTATTATATTTGTATTGTATATTATCATATTATTGTATTATTACATTATTATACTTGTATTATATATTATCATATTATTATATTATTATATTTGTATCATATATTATCATATTATTATATTATTATATTAATTAGTAATTTATTTCATTCTTCATTTTCGACTACACCCTCATTAAAAATATAAATTGCTAAAATTAAAATATAAACAACTAAAACGAAAACAGTACATAGAACTATATTGTTATAGTTTATTCATAAAATGTCAATAAATAAATTTCAAACACCAAATTTATTCAATTTTCAAATACTTATCTTCTTCAATAATATTATTATATTCAACAACAATATTCAATAAATTCTAATAACCACTATAAAATATTAATTTTCTCAAGAACAAAATTAATCATTCTCTATCTCTATATTACAAACTACATTGTTTATAATAATTAAATTCTGCTTTCCTATTTTACATATTCATTTTAATAGTTAACCTTCAACAATAAATATATTAATTACTCTAACACTTGTTAACAACACAATGCCACTGTCTCACTTTCGAAAGGATCATTTCAATCACTAACATCATTAAAATTAAAACTGTCTTTACTCATTAGAGAAACCGATGCTCCCCTATTTCCTGCACAGCGGTTGTTGCGTTTTAAAAATATATTTCCACTCGCAATTGTTGCGTTCTTCAGAAATATATTTTGCTGCACAAATGGCGACACGCAGCGATCTTCAAAAGCACGGTCCGAAAGGACTTTTGTTCCGTTTTCTAGAAATAGAAGAGGAAATGCGAAAAATGAATATTTCGTCGAAATATGGTGTCTCTGCTGCAGATCTTTCGTCCAGAAATGGAATAAAGCGGTTGAGAGTGAAGAACATTGTTGTGGTTTCTTGTTGCAAACGAGAATTCTTATAGATTTTGATTTAGATGCCTGATTTTATCAAATTTTACTCATTTTGCCCTGTGTGATTTGACTCGAACAGCCGCGTTTCGAAGGATTCCACGGCGATAAATGAATAAAATGTAATATAATCATCTAAAGTATATTAAATATGGAATCTAGATACCTTAGAGACTAATAATAATCGACACATTTCAATTTCCGAGCTCACCTTTCCATTTTATACGCGAAACTCCGAGTACGTCTTTTAGTCTAGCCACGAATTCGTTGCGTTCGCGTCGCTTCTAACGCGCACTAGTAACAAACAACTACCCTAAACAATTAAAGTCGTATTGGATCAAGTATAGGAAAGGTGTACGAAGTAATACGAACAGTCAGTATGCCGATTCCTGCAACAAACTGACAAATATCGCCGATATTCCTATTTTTTCGCCTGCGTGATTTGATGCGAACAGCCGCGTTTCGAAGGATTTCATGGGGATACACGAACGGAATGCAATGTGATGATCTAAAGTGCGTTGAATACTGAATCTAGACACCTGAGAGACTAATATTAATCGACACATTTGAATTTCCAAGCTCACCTTCCCATTTTATACGCGAAACTCCGAGTACGTGTTTTAGTCTAGCCACGAATTCGTTGCGTTCGCGTTGCTTCTAACGCGCACTAGTAACAAACAGCTATCCTAAACAATTAAAGCCGTATTGGATCAAGTATAGGAATGGTGTACGAAGTAATACGAACAGTCAGTATGCCGATTCCTGCAACAACCTGACAAATATCGCCGATATTCCTATTTTTTCGCCCGCGTGATTTGACGCGAACAGCCGCGTTTCGAAGGCTTTCATGGGGATACACGAACGGAATGCAATGTGATGATCTAAAGTGCATTGAATACTGAATCTAGACACCTTAGAGAATAATAATAATCAACACATTTGAATTTCCGAGCTCACCTTCCCATTTTATATGCGAAATTCCGAGTACATGTTTTAGTTTAGCCACTAATTCGTTGCGTTCGCGTCGGCTCTATCACGTGCCGCTGGCAAACAACGGTTCGAAACGATTGAAGATTCATTAGATTCAGTTTAGGGAAGGTGTACGAAGTAATATGGACAGTCATCATGATGATTTCTATAACAACGCGACAAATGTCGCCGATATTCCTATTTTCACCCCGCGTGATTTGACGCGGATAGCCGTGTTTCGAAGGATTCAACGGCGATAAATGAATAAAATGTAATATAATCATCTAAAGTATATTAAATATGGAATCTAGATACCTTAGAGACTAATAATAATCGACACATTTCAATTTCCGAGCTCATCTTCCCATTTTATACGTGAAACTTCGACTGCATATTTCACTTTTCCTACGAATTCACAGCGTTCGCGTCGGCTCTATCGAATGTTGACAACAAACAGCAGTTAGAAACAATTGAAGGTGCATTGAATTCAGTGCAGGGAAGGTGTACGATGTAATATGGACAGTCATCATGCTGATTTCTATAACAACGTGGCAAATATCCCTGAAATTCTTGTTTTTTCTGAGTGTTGCTTCGTGATCCTGTTTTTCCTAATTTACTTCATTTAGCCCTATCCAATTTGTTTACACAATATATAGTTTAAAATTAGAAGTGTTTTTCATATGTGTTACCTAACTGTTCAATTTGTATAATACAATTACTCTGTATAATATTATATAAACTTGACTTAATTTCTAATTCATCACATTTGACTTATTTCCTACATTGCACTACCAAAGTTTTTAAATAGAAGACTATTCTTTTTTTAGAGATCAACATTAGATGTTCATATTTGGAACAGTAAGTCCAAAACAAATAATTTAATTAGTTAGACAGCAACATATTAGTGTGTACTTCTCTTTTTTCTATTAAGATTGTTAATAATTTTTGTTGTTGATATTGAAGCTGAATGTTTATTAATAAGAAATCTTTGAAAACAAATTTTCTTCCCCAATTTTAACTATTACTTTCCACCCCAGAACTTGACGCAAACCCAACTTTCTCATTTTCCAATATTTTGCATATAAAATAGGGATTTCAAAGTTTTTAAATAATTTTTGTTATTGATATTGAAGCTGAATTTCTATTAATAAGAAATGTATTAAAACGAATTTTCATCCCCAATTTCAACTATTTTGCCACCCCCTAGAATTTGACTCAAACCCAACTTTCTCATTTTTAAATACATTGCATATAAAATGCAGATTTTAAAGTTTCTTAATCATTTTTCTTACTGATATTGAAGCTGAACATCTATTAATAAGATATCTATGAAAATAAATTTTCATCCCCAATTTTAACTATTACTTTCCACCGCAGAACTTGACGCAAACCCAACTTTCTCATTTTCCAATATTTTACATATAAAATATGGATTTCAAAGTTTCTTAATCATTTTTCTTACTGATATTGAAGCTGAACATCTATTAATAAGATATCTATGAAAATAAATTTTCATCCCCAATTTTAACTATTACTTTCCACCGCAGAACTTGACGCAAACCCAACTTTCTCATTTTCCAATATTTTACATATAAAATATGGATTTCAAAGTTTCTTAATCATTTTTCTTACTGATATTGAAGCTGAACATCTATTAATAAGATATCTATGAAAATAAATTTTCATCCCCAATTTTAACTATTACTTTCCACCGCAGAACTTGACGCAAACCCAACTTTCTCATTTTCCAATATTTTGCATATAAAATATGGATTTCAAAGTTTTTTAATAATTTTTGTTATTGATATTGAAGCTAAACGTCTATTAACAAGAAATCTAAGACCACAAATGTTCATCCTAAAATTCAACTATTAACCCCTCCCCCTATAACTTGAGTCAAACTCAACTTTCTAATTTTCCAATATTTTGCTCATGAAACAGAGATTTCAAAGTTTCTTAATCATTTTTCTTACTGACATTGAAGCTGAATGTCCATTAATAAGAAATCTATCACCAAAAGTGTCCATCCTCAATTTAAACTGTTACCCCAACCCTAGAAATTGACCCAAACACGATTTCCACATTTCCCAAATTTTCTCTTATAAACCGAACAGTTCCAACTTACAATTCCGATGAAAAACAATTCATTCCAATTCGGCATCATCAAACCCCTTAGACTCCAGAATCTCAAACACCTGATCCCTCCTCACCCACCCCTAAACCCACCTTTGAATGCCTCAGCCCAAACCAGAAGAAACCCAATTCAATCAGTCTGCTCGAGACAATCCTGTTGGTTGTGTCAACCCTTTGTCCTACAATATCGTCTCAGATGCGTGCTGAAGATTTCAAATAGAATTAAATAAATATTATTTAATTCGTTCAAATGCAAACTAGGTGTTATTCCTCTGTTATCAATGACTAAATCTTATAGCACTCGTTGACATAGAATAACACTGGAATTTTCTCTTATTTTTAATAAATTGTTAATAACAATGTAGTTGAATCGATCTCATTCGAGATGGAAATCATAGAATAAAAGGTCAACAATGGAATAAGTGAGTCAAAATGAGCAACTCCTAATTTCTTCTTTCAAAATTAATGAAAATATTGCTTTTGAAACTCAATTGACCTTTGCACTCAAGAGGTCGCAATTTGCTTTCAACTAATAAAACCATAAAATTTGATATTAAACTCAAAGTGTTAATACTGGGACTATCAGATGAGTCAAAATCAGCAATTCGTTAATTGAGTGAACTATGATGATTCAGATTTGGTCGGGGGTCACCAGTGACCCATGGCATTCTACGTGTCAATTATTCACATTCCCCTCAAACTAGGAAAAATGAATTCAGTACAACTGGTCCTCTCTGTACCGTCCGTTGCACGGAACCTGTCACTTGCATTATTCACAATACAGGAATCTTTTCAAACAATCCTTTAATCGAACAAACTACAACAATCCTATTCCCTTTGGGTCACCGATGACCCATATCATCCAACGTGTAAATCCAAACTCCTCCCATCATCCCTCAAATCCTCATCTCCAGTCCCAGTCCCAGCCACCTCTGAAACGGAGCGAAACCTCGCGACTCGCGACGGAAGCGGCTCGAAAATAAAATGTGGCACAAGGTCTCGGGGGTATTCGGGGCTGCCTGGAAGGGCGCCGGGGTAACGGGGCGTGCATAACGAAGCGAGAGCCACGTAAAATTCGTAGGCGAATGCTCTTTAATTAGCACGCCGCAATGGGCGCGCGGCTACCCCAGCCACCCCGGCTGCCGGGGGTGTAAAACGGAGGTGAGCGACGGGGCCACCCCCCAACCACCCACCCCCGGGCCACCGGTATAAGGTTGACGGAGGGATGCTCTCGGGGAGACTTAAATAATTATCGTCCCGAAGCCGCCTCGAAGAGAGCGGGTTGAGGCCGCATCTGTTTCTGATTATTAATTAATATCAACCAACCCGAGGCCGTGTTCGCATGAGCGAGCCCGCTGCTCTCTCATACGCAGCCCCACGCCGGCGTGGGCTCGCGGGTCTGCGCATGCACGCGTGGTCCCGCGCCGCTGCCGGCCGAGAGGCATCAGAGGAGCCGCGAGGACGGGCAAAGAGGGTGAGAGGGGTGAGGAGGGGGCGGAGTGGGTGGTGAGAGAGGGAGAGAGGATCCCCGTATTCATATGTTGCGCAGAAATGAACAGAATGCTCGGCGGGCATTAAAATTAATGAAACGAACGGAACACGCGTTTTAACGAAAATGTATGTGCGCGATCAGCCGGAAGCGTGCTCTCTCGGACATGGAGCCAGAAACATGCAAACGCCCCCCGGGGAATGGGAATACGGATAGATGTTTCTTGCTCTTTCTATTGTGCTCGACACCCAAAGCCCTCGGCTGACTAGGTGGGGTTGCGGGTGGTTTTTGGAGTGAAGAGAGGAGGTGAGTTTTTGTGAGTTTTGTGAACTGGGAGTTTGAG
The DNA here is from genome assembly GCF_051020985.1 of Nomia melanderi. Classification (NCBI taxonomy): domain Eukaryota; kingdom Metazoa; phylum Arthropoda; class Insecta; order Hymenoptera; family Halictidae; genus Nomia; species Nomia melanderi. Next base: position 22,922,770 of record NC_134999.1, on the reverse strand, counting down.
ACTTCGGTTGGGCAGGTTGGAGGACAGTTTGGGGATGGGTCAATTTTGATCCATCAAGAAGTACTAGTTGGAGGTGGTTATGGTGGTATAATGGGGATGTCAAGGGTAGTTTAGTTTTTGAGATTTTTCTGAGGGAACTAGGAGTTTGAAACTTCGATTGGTGAGGTTGGAGGAAGACAGTTTGGGGATGGGTCAATTTTGACCCATCAGGTAGTTCTAGGGTTATATTTTTTATGATGATCGACACCATTCGCCCTCGGCTGACTAGAAGGCGGTGGGTTTGGGAGTGGTTTTGGGGGTGAAGAGGGTAGTTGGGTTTTTGGGAGTTTTGTGTAGGAACTAAGAGTTTGAGACTTCGATTGGTCAGATTGGAGGAAGACAGTTTGTGGATGGGTCAATTTTGACCCACCAGGTTGCTCTAGGTTTATTTCTTCTATTGTGATCGACACCCTTCGCCCTCGGCTGTCTTGGGGGCCGTGCACGGTGCTGAGATTGTGGGGTTGGGGGAGTTCTTGGGGGGTTAATGGGGATGACGAGGGTAGTTGAGTTTTTGAGATTTTTCAGTAGGAACCAGAAGTTTGAGACTTCGATTGGTGAGGTTAGAGGAGAAGATATTGAGCTTTTGGGGATTGTGGAGGGAGAGTTTGGGAATGGGTCAACTTTGACCCATTAGGTAGTTCTAGGGTTATGCTTTTTATTGCTCAACATCCTTCACCCTCGGCTGCCTCTGAGGAGGTGGTTTTCGGGGTTTAATGGGGGTGTCGAGGATAGTTGAGTTTTTCAGATTTTTCTGTGGGAACCAGGAGTTTGAGATTTCGATTTGTCAGGTTGGTGGATCAGATATTGGGTTTTCGGGAATTGTGGAAGGAAGGTTGAGAAGGGGTCAATTTTGACCCATCTGGTATTTCTAGGGTTAATGATTGAAACGCTTTCGTGAGAGACTTTCTAAAATGGTGAATTGAATACTTTAAGGTTATGTTAAGTTAAAAATGTAGGTATGTATCAAGTTATATTCCAACGTGAGACACCTCTGTGAAAGATTGATGATCCTGCTTTGTCATTAACACTAGAACTACCAAGCATTCAAATTGAGTATTCTAAATTTTTATGTAGAAACCCTAAAAGTGCATCTATAGAGACTTCGATCAGTCAACTGAGAGAAGGAGATATTGTTTTTTGAATAATCGTGAAAGCAGAATTTAGTATGGGTCAATTTTGACCCATGTAGTAGTTCCAGTGTTAATCATTCAAACGCTCCAGCCAAAAATATTTTTCATTTTCTCATTTTCCAATATTTTACCCATAAAACAGAGGTTTCAAAGTTTCTTTAATACCTTTTCTTACTGACACTGAATCTGAATGTCTATTAATAAAAAATAATTATCATATATGATTGCTTAAAGGAATCGAATACTATTTATCTCCCCAAGTCTCGATTCGTCCGTTGTTTATCGAAAAATCAGGGCTCTGCTCGTAAACTTAGAACGTTCGACGAAATTGAACGAAGAGGACGAAGGAAACGAACGAAATCTCGAAACTAATCAGCGGACCGTCGGTTTACGCGTAGCACCGGCTCCCCTTTCCTCCTTTTCTTGCCTGCGTCTTCGCATTTCTGCCTAGCTGTCGCCTACGAGAGTGACAAAAAGTGTAAAAAAGGGTGGTCGAGTTTTTTCACCCTCCGTCGCTCGCAATCACGGCGAAGTGTCGGCTTCGTTCAAGGGTGTAAGTACTGGTCCTTGTCGAATACGTCCAAAGAGCCGGAACAGGAAATGGTTCCCTCGAATTTGCAGGGAATTCTCTTTTAACACTTTTCATCCTGTTGGCGAGTCAACAATCATGATTATTATGGGTCATATTGCGGCACATTGAAGTATAATTTATAAGGATTGTTGATGATTAATGGCTAACAATATTTGTAGTGAAGATGTCGAAAGATGGCTTCTAAAATCATGACCTGAAATTCTTTTAGCTGATTTTGTATAGTTAATTTTATAATTAATTTATAAGGATTATTGATAATTAATGATTAACAATATTTGTAGTGAAGGTGTCGAAAGGTGGCTTCTGAAATCACAACCTAAAATTCTCTTGTCTGTTTAATAACGTTTCCTCAATTGAAGTTTGGAGATTTTCTATAGTTGATTTTATAATAAAAGAAGGAATGGTGGTATTTTTAGAGGTGTCAAAAGATGGCTTTCGAAATCTTAACCTAAAATAATTTTTCCTAGGATAGTCGTATATTTCGAATTGCCTTTCTGACTTTCCCAATAACAATTACAATATCTAATATACAATACATCCAAAGTTCAATCGAGCAAATGCTATAAGACTAAAAACACTATTATAACCTAAAATTCCAATAAGCAAAAATACAATTCTAACCTAAAATTCCAGAAGACATTTTTCGATCACCAGAAACACTGTTAAAACTATCAAATCAGCCAAATTTTAATCGATCAAAAATTATAAATCCAAAAATACAATTCTAACCTAAAATTCCAATAAGAAAGCATACAATTCTAGCCTAAAATGCCAAAAAATCCATAAGGTACAATTTTAACCTGAAATTTCAAAAGACATCCTTCACCACCATTAGAAGCAGTATTAAAACCATCAAAACAGCAAAATTTCAATCGAGCAAAAATTATAAACCTAAAAATACAATTCTAACCTTAAATACCAGAAGACATCTTTCGAACACCAGAAACATAATTGAACCCAACAAATCGACCAAATTTCAATCGAGCAAAAATTATAAATCCAAAAATACAATTCTAACGTAAAATTCCAATAAGCAAAAATACAATTCTAACCTAAAATTCCAAAGGACATCTTTCGACCACAAGAAACACTATTAAACCCACCAAATCGACCTCCCTTTAAATAAAAACTATAAAACTAACATTACAATTCGAACCTAAAATTTCAAAAGATACAATTCTGACCCAAAATTCCAAAGGACATCTTTCGCCACAACAAGAAACACTATTACAACCCCCAAATCAGCCAAATTTCAATTGAGCAAAAATTCTAAAGCCAAAAATAAAATTCTAACCCAAAGTTCGAATAAACAAAAATACAATTCTAACCTAAAATTCCAAAGGACTTCTTTTGCCACGACAAGAAGCACTATTAAAACCGCCAACATCACTACAATTCACGACTCCCCTCAACCCCGCTCGTAACTAACAGATTCGGAATAACCGATAGAAAGGGCGCCGGAAGTTTTTCATGAGCACACCAGAAGGAAAATAAGGAAAATCGGGGGCGAGCGGGAGCCGAGGTACCCGAGGAAGGGCGAAGAACCCAGGATGGCGCTTAGCCAGCGGCGCTCCCAGTGTCTGCCTTAATATCCGCCACTAACATTATTTCATAAAAGTATTACTATAAATTCAAACTCGCGTTATTTAAGCACCGTGCCTCCGCGAGCTACCACTTTCTCGCTGGATCTTCGCGCAGCCCGAGCCCCGCAGCCGCCCCTCTCTCCTTTCTTCTTACATTATACCGAGCGGAGGCAACTTTTGCCACCCTCTTTTCCCTCCGTCACATTAGAGATATATTATGCAGATAGCGGAGGCGCCAACCGGAGAGAAACGCGAAAGGAACTGCGGAAATTTAAAACTTTATTTACCCTACGCCGAACGGTTTCATCGCCCCTACGCCGAACGGTTTCCTCTATCTTTCTTCTGCCGCGAGGGGCTTTCTAATTTTCTGCCTTTCTTTTTGCTGGAAGACTCCTACGAGGGCCTCTGGTCTTTGCTTATTTATTTATGGGAGAACGGGGTAGGTGAATGACTGGGTTGGGGGTTTTTGAGGTTAGGTTGGGATTGTTGAGGTGAGAAGTGTTTGTGGTCGGTGATTGTGATTTGATTGGTTGATGTGTTGATGTAGTGATGTAGGTTTTTATGTGGAACGAGAATTTAAGGAGAAATTTTATATTCGAGGCTTTCTGGTTGTGAGTTTGGGTGTATGTTCAGGTGAGCAATCTTTGTGATCAGTGATTGTGATTTGACTTGTTGATGTGTTGATGTAAGTTTTTATGTGGGGCGATAATTTAAGGAGGACTTTTATATTTGAAGCTTTTTAGTTGAGGTTGGGGGTGTGTTGAGGTGAGCAATATTTGTGATCAGTGATTGTGATTTTATTGGTTGATGAGTTGATGTGACGATGTAAGTTTCTATGTGGAGCGAGAATTTAAGAAGGAACTTTGTATTTGAGGCTTTTTGGTTTTGAGGTTGGTTGTATATGATGTGTTGAGGTGAGCAATGTTTGTGATCAGTGATTGTGATTTGATTGAACGGTGTGTTGGCGTGATGATGTAAGTTTTTGTGTGGAGAGAGAATTTAAGAAGGAACTTTGTATTTGAGGCTTTTTGGTTTTGAGGTTGGTTGTAGATGATGTGTTGAGGTGAGCAATGTTTGTGATCAGTGATTGTGATTTGATTGAACGATGTATTGGCGTGGTGGTGTAAGTTTTTGTGTGGAAAGATAATTTAAGAAGGAATTTTATATTTAAGGCTTTTTGGCTGTTTGTTAGGTTGGGCTTGTTAGGGTGAATAATCTTTGTGATCGGTGATTGAGTTTTGAATAGTTGAGATATATTAATATATGTGAGAATTTGGGAATGGGTCAAAATTTACCCATGTGGTAGTTCTAATGTCAGTGATTCAAATTTTAAGACTATGTGTCATTAAAACTATAAGTATATATCAAGTTATATTCCAATGTGGCACACCTCTGTGAAAGATTGATGTCTCTGCTTTGTCATTAACAATAGAACTACCAAGTCACGTTGACTTGTTTACTTTTCCTGTAGAAACCCCAAAACTCTATCGAAACTTTGATCACTCAACTTAGATAAGAAAATATTGTTCTTTCAATAATTGTCAAAGGAGAATTTAGAAATGGGTCAATATTGACCCATCCGATATTTTCACTATTAATGATTAAAACGTCTTCGAAAACCTCAAATCCCATCAAACAATAAATTTCACAAACACTCAACAGTCTATCATCGATCACCACACAACTCCCTCCATTACAAAACAACATCACACAAGATATCCTTTATGAAGAGATAAACCGTTAGAGAGCCGATCCGTCGTTATCGACCCGCTCCGCGTAGATCCGCGCTTAGACGTATTTTCGCAAGCGTTTTAAGGCTTTCTCTGTCGGCGTCCTCGCTCATTAATTTTTCACGCTCGTCCCAGTCTCATCCCGCACACGCGTTAGGACTTGTTCGGACCTTGAGCGCCCAACGAGGCGAACTCGCGCGAACGGGAATCGCTCGCTCGCACGAGCAACCCCATAAATATTGTAGCGACGCGAGCCGCGGGAGGGTTTTCTGACTCGTTGGCGCTAATACGAGCTCTCCCGGCGCTCCCGGCGCTCCGAGGGGTTTTTTCACGTCTGAAAACTACGCGAATACACGGGGCTCTGAGGGTGTGCAAAACGAATGAAACGAAACCTTTGTCCGCGACTTTGACACCTTTCCAGATTTAGCCTTCGCGGCCGCTCGGGTTGCCTCACGCAGCCGACCTACCCTCGCGACTCTTAGTTTCAATTTGTTAACGGGGTGTTGCGCGTTCCGAGGGTGGGACGATGCTTATGGGGCGATACAATTTTTTGGGGGGTAACTGGGACTCGTCCCGCAGGATTCTGAGGATTTCGGAATGATCGGTGGATAAAGGTTGAAGGATTGGGAAACTGACACCCTTGAACTGATTTTTGTGAATATTTTTGTGAAAAATGCGAATGTGACGTTATTTAGGTTTAAATTGGGGTAGGTTTTCGGGATGATTGGTGGATGAAGGTATGTTAGAGTGTTGGAAACTTTTGGGGAAATTGACACCCTTGAACTGATTTTTGTGAATTTCTTTGTGAAGACTATGAATGTGATGTTATTTAGGTTTAAATTGAGTTAGGCTTTCGGATGATTGGTGCATGAAGGTATGTTAGAGGGTTGGGAATGTTTCGCGAAATTCATACCCTTCAACTGATTTTTGTGAATTTTTGTGAAGACTATGAATGTAACGTTATTTTGGTTTAAGTTGAGTTAGGTTTTCGGGATGATCGGTGGATGGTGGTTCGTTGAAGGGTTGGATTCTTCTTGGTAAATTGACGCGCTTGAACTGATTTTTGTAAATTTGTTTGTGAGAACTACGAATGTGAGGTTATTTAGGTTTGAAGTGGGGTAGGTTTTATTTTAGGTGTTATTTGAGAAGCTTCTATGGTAGGTTTCAGTAATCGCAGGAGGAACATTAAGAAATGGGTCACTTTGTGAAATCTGGTAGTGATATCGTTAAAGGTAAATAATTGGTGAATGTGATTGTTAGTGAATGTTTGAAGTGCTGGAGGAGGACTGAGGATGACTTTGTGGTAGAGGTATGAAAGCTTGATGTCGATGGAATGATGAGTATGTGTTTAGAGGGTTAACCATTTGTGATTAATGGTTTTTGGGTGTGAAGGAGGTGACTTGTGATGTAATAGGTGTTTTGGGAGGTGTATTGTGTTGTGGTGGGGTTGATTAGCACATCATTCTTCTGATTTATTATTGTTGAGCATTGATTCATTAATTCTTTATGATTTAAGGTTTTTGAGTGTGAAAGAGTTTGCTTGTGATGTAATAGGTGTTTTGGGAGGTGTGCTGTGTTGTCATGGGGTTAATTAGGAGATAATTCTTATGATTTGTTATTGTTGTACATTGATCGATTAATTCTTTGTGATTGAATGTTTTTTGATGTGAAAGAGTATGCTTGTGATGTAGTAGATGCTTTGGAAGGTGTATTGTGTTGTGATGGTGTTAATTAGCACATAATTCTTGTGATTTAGTATTGTGAGTAATGATCGATTAATTCTTTGTGATTGAAGGTGTTTGGATGTGAAAGAGTATGCTTGTGATGTAATAGGTATTTTGAAAGACGCGTTATGTTGCGAGTGCGTTAATTAAGGTAGATAAAGGGTCGATTAATTCTTTGTGAACAAGGATCTGTTAAAGTGTTGAAAATGTTTCGCAAAAGAAAATTAAACTGTACATCGAAGTCTCAAATGCTTTGATGTCGTTCTCATTCGTCCTCAAACACTTAATCCTTTGCAATGAAAGGTTTTTTTAGAAGTGAAAGACTTTGAAACCTTTGTGATCGACTGTCTATCAGATGTGAAAGAATATTTGCTTTTATTGCACTATATATTTTGAAAAGTGTATCATATGTTACTTGGTATTAATTACAGAAGAATTCTCTTTTACTGCTGAGCAACGACCAAAAATTCTTCGTACTGCATCAATATCACAACAAATTTCCCATGTCAATTGTAACTACAACAATAGAACAAGAAACTCGATTTCATCATTTCTCAAGGTTTCCCATTGCATTTCCTTAAAAGCTCCTCGTGACACAATTCACTTAGATCCAGAGTGGAATTAAAAGGGAACTATAAACTTTTAAGCAAAACGTGCAGTTTTAATGCGAATATATCACGCCGAGGACCACGCCCGCTCCTAAAATTATTCGACCGAACGGTTTCGCAGCGGCGGACGCGAGGACTCCGGCGAATCCAATCTTTACCAGTGGTCCGAGAAGCAAACACACACGTATATTCACTGTTCACTTTCGAATTTGAAACATTTTTTAAAAAATGTGAATTCTGACAGGTTGAGTGCCAAGGAATTCGAAAGTGAATGATTGTGAAGAGAAATTTAGGTTTTGGTCAATTTTGATAGAGATCATGAAGTTTATGGGTTTTACTAAAAACATGGAAGATTTCCTTTGTTACTGCGTAATAAAATCAAAAAGGAACTTTTTTGAAGTATTTTGAAAGTAATCGACTGTTTTCGATCGTGGATGTGAATTCTGAAAGGTTGAGTGTCAATTTTGGATTTTGTGTCACATTAGGTTTCTGTCAATTTTGATATAGGGTTCATGAAGTTTATGGATATTACTGAAACATGGTAGTTCATTATCTTTTTACTATGAATCTTTATGTAATGTCCAGATTTAAAGGTTACTGAGGCATTGGTTGTGCAATTTGAATGATTTTGTCGTAGATCAGGATGTGTTGTGGTGTATTTTGGGTGCAGTTGCGTTTGGTAAGATTCTGAGATCGTTATGTGAAAACAGAATCATCAGAGGTCCGCCATTTTGTTTTAAGGCGATTCGTTTATCGCGCCGTAAACATGGACACGCTTCGCGGGGGGTCATGAAGTGATTATGTTCGATGATTGATAGTACAGAAAATTTGTAGGAAATCAGTAATTGAAATGATTATATATTGTTTATGATGTATTATATTACTGTATATGTCACAGAACCAAATTTGGTCGAGATCGGTTAGCCGGACGCCGAGAAAAGGAGAAACCAAAAGTGCTAAGTAGCCAGCACTGAGTTAGCTTTTGGATATTGGTGGCCATATCTTTAAGAGTATTTGTGTTAGGACATTCAATCAAGGTTCCTATGATTCGGCAAGGCTTACCGGTACTTTGGCTGTCACAGGACCAAATTTGGTCAAGATCGGTCATCCGGGCGCGAAGAAATGGTGAAACCAAAGGTGCTAAGTCGCTAGCAGTGATGAGGTCTGGGCTATCGATGACCATATCTCGAAAAGTACTGGAGCTACGACTTTCAAACAAGGTTCCTATGATTCGGCAGGTATTATCTGTACTTTGGTGTAAACAGGACCTAATTTGGTCGAGATCGGCCATTCGGGCGCCGTGAAAAGTAAAAGCCAAAGGTGAGATCTTGGCAATTGCTGGCCATATCTCGAAAGGTATTGGTGCTAGGACTTTCATTCATAGTTTTTATGATTCGGCAGGTATTGCCTGTACTTTGGTATAAACAGGACCAAATTTGGTAGAAATCGGCCAGCCGGGTGCCGAGAAAAGGAAAAACCAGTAGTGCTAAGTGGCTAGCACTGAGTCAGCTTTTGGCTATTGGTGGCCATATCTTTAAAAGTATTGGTGCTAGAACTTTCACTCAACATTCCTATGATTCGGCAGGTCTTGCCGGTGCTGTGACTGTCACAGGACCAAATTTGATGAAGATCGGCCACTCGGGCACCTAGAAAACGAGAAACCAAGAGTGCTAAGTTCCTAACACTGAGTTAGCTTTTGGCTATTGGTGAACATATCTTTAAAAGTATTTGTGCTAGGACATTCAATCAAGGTTCCTATGATTTGGCAGGTCTTGCCGGTACTTTGACTGTCACAGGACCAAATTTGTTCGAGATCGGTTAGCCAGGCTAGGTCATCGAAGCGTCATTCGCGTCGCTGCGTACTCTTTACGTTCCAGCTTGGGAGACCTGGGCCTTCATAATTCACCCAATAGATATTAAAAAGTTATATATAATGAGGGTGAATACTTTGAAAAGTAATCTCATACCTAATTTACCTAAAAAAATCATGAATTTTCAAGGAAAAGGGGAAACCATTCATTTTCAAATTCCTGTCGAGTACTCAATGCTCTCTTCACCCACAGTGAGCCGGTTCGTTTCATGAAAAGAGATCGACAGAAACCTCTTCTTAAAACGCGAGGTAGTTGGCGAGTTTTAAGCGTCTCTTCCTTGGTCTCTCCGTGTGCAATCGATTCTTCCGCCATATTGCGCGGACCACTTCAAGGGGCAAGGAGGCACGCGTGAACGTTGGAACACCGACCGGTTAGAAAAACGAAGAAGAGGAGGAAAAAACGCCGCCGTCCAAAGAGTCTCGCAGCCACCCCCAAACGTTCGTTTCGCTTTGCCCACCCGTGGCTAAACCGGCACAATATTTACGGGGTCGCAAACCGCCCAGTGATTTTCACTTAAGCCGATTCGCTTCGTTGAGAATTCAAGATATATCCGTTCGAGCACGTTGTTTCGCGCTTGAAAGCGAACACACTATGGCCGGCCAACGAACAAGAAACTTTCATTGTACACGTGTCCCTCTTGCACGGCAGTCTTCGAGAATTTCACTTTTACCCGTTTATGCGCAATCCGGTGTGTTACTTTCGCGGGGACGGTGGTCGCCGTGAATATCACTTGTTACCACTGTTTCTGTAGAAGGTGTCGAGTCATCTTTTGGAATTTTGAAGTATAGGTTGCCCTTTTACAGCAAAGAAAATCAGGAACAATCACAAAATCTCGCATAAACCCTGCAAATTATTCAAGGTTACGAAAGGTCATCAATTCAATAACTCCTTCACAAAACTCAAAATACAGAAACAATTTAAATTTTCAGACAAAACATTGAAACACACTCCCCAAGGAACCCAAAGAAAACCAGAACATATCACTCAACTTCCTACAAAACCCAGCAAAGTATTCAAGGTCACAAAAGGTCATCAATTGAATAATTCCTTCGCAAAACTCAAAATACAGAAACAATCTAAATCTTCAAGCAAAATATTACAAACACATTCCTCAAAAAACCCAAAGAAAAACAGAAGCAATCACCCAACTTCCCATAAACCCTGAAAATTATTCAACGTCATAAAAGGTCATCAATTCAATAATTCCTTCACACAACTCAAAATAGAGCAACAATCTAAATATTCTCTTCTAAATCTTCTCTTCAAAAATTTAATCTTTAATATTTGAAGTTCACAAATTTTCTCCCACATTCCTCACGTAACAAAGTACCGTTTAATCAAAACAAAAATCATTATTTTCAAAATTCTATAGAGACATTACCCTATAAATCACCAGTGTCACCAGAAGGATTTTTATATTTGAGGTTCCCAACATTCCTTCCACATTCCTCACATAACATCATTTAATCAAAACAAAAATCATCATTTTCAAAATTCTAGAATGACATTGCTCCTTAAATCACCAGTGTCTCCAAAGAGAATTTTATATTTGAGCCTCATAACTTTTCTCCCACATTCCTCACCCAACAAATCATCACCCAATCAAACCAAAAATTATCATTTTCAAAATTCCAGGGAGACATTACCCCTTAAATCACCAGTGTCACCGAAAAAAATTTCATATATAAGGCTTCCAACGTTTCGCCCACATTCCTCACCCAACAAATCACCTAATCAAACCAAAAATCATTTTCAAAATTCCACAGTGACATTACCTTAAATCACCAGTATCACCAACCCCGTTCCCCACTTAACGTCGTTTAACAGGTTATTCTATTAGCAGCTGCAATGCGCCAGTATTTCGCGAGAGAAACGAAGCGCGATTATGCAGAACTATCTTTGTGTATAACAGCTGCAAGAACGTATGTAAATACATAGCTACATACACACATATACATACTTATATATATATACACGGTCAAAGGGACGGGGAAGGACAGAAATTCCCTCGGAATTTCTCTGGCAACAGTCTCTGTGTGCTTTTACGCCTATGTGCTTACTTCTGTTGTATACACACACACACATACACACACACATGTATAAACGTAATCAAGAAGGTGAGAGTGAGGGGACCGGGAAATCTGACGAGGGCGGAGGGGCGGCAGGAACGGAGGAAGAGAAACGCCAGGGACAACAATCATAACAATCTAGTTAAACGTTATAAGGATATCTCGCGCTAAGAGGCGTGCCAAGCGTTGCATAAAATCAAATGGTTCGCCGAGCCGAGAAGTTATTGTCGTTTCTCATCCTACGCTCAGTTTTCGTCGCCGAAAATTCAGCCGAGGATCTTCTGCCTCTTAGAGTTTCCCCGTTCCCTCTAACTCCCGGCGTCACCCCCTTACTCAGGCGTGCCTTCTTCGTTTGCGGTGCAGTCTATTTCGGAGTCCCCCTGTTTCTATCCCCGTAGAAGTGTTTTTGTAATTTTGCGTTGGGGGTGTAGGATTTAAATCGTGCGCTAATGTTGCGTGGGGATAATGTTTAAATTATTTTTTAGGGAATTTTTATTGTTGTCGGGAAGATGTTGTTTGAGTCATTTGTTTGGAAATGTTGTTGCAACAGAGGAATGTTTAATAAAATATGCGAATCATTCTTGACTCGTTGGAATTTTAATTGTTATTGGAAAGATATTTTTGTTAGTTAATTATTTTGTTTGGAAATGTTTATGCAACGGAGGAATGTTTAATAAAATTTTGGAATCATTTTTGTCTGGTTGGAATTTCAATTTTTATTAGAAAGGTATTGTTGTTGTTTAAGTATTTTGCTTGAAAATGCTGATGCAACGGAGGAATGTTTAATAAAAGATTGGAACCATTCTTGACTCGTTGGAATTTTAATTGTTATTGAAAAAATATTCATTTTATGTTATATAAGTGTAATTTTGTTTTTAAGAGTCGTGACGAGCTCTAAGAGTTTCCAGTCATATGCAATAACAATAAAAGAATTTTGTTGTCCGTTTCAAAGTGGGTGTCAACATGTGTTAATCAAGATTTCATACATTCAGAATAATATTATAATATTATTTTATTTACAATACCAAGAATATTGAAAGAACTTGCACCTACCGTTGGTTGCAGGGAACTTGTCACTTTCGTGTCATTGGTCAGAGACACATCTTTCTTCTCTACAGGAAATCTATCATTTTCCCAGAGCCTACAACGCCAAATGACTTCATAACCAATCCGTCAGTCTCCACAGAAATCATTCTCAATTCCCCCACCCCCAAAACATAACCTCGAATTCCAAAAAGCGTGAAAGAAACCAGCACCTAATAACTCACAGCATCCTCGAATTAAGTGTCCCGATCACGCGGCGCGGCACGTCCGCGTATATTCATATTCTTGGCAAAGTCTGCCAAGAGAAGGTTGGGGCTAGCGCGAGGATGAAGCGCGCGCGAGAAGGGAGGATCGGGAGACAGAGGCTGCTGGTGGTTTGCAGAGCGTCGAAGCCAGTGGTGCACACCAATGGCCCGATGGAGGCGGCCCTGGTATTCTAACCCTACCAGCCAAGAGGGCTGCTGCTGCTGCTGCTGCTGGTGCTGATGCTGCTACCTACTGCTCTCCAGGTACTATCTGGGATGTTAGTGCACACAGCGACAAAGAATGTCGGTAACACGAACGGGCGAATGTGCCAGGCTGAACCCGAGCGGGGCGGTTAGGGGGCGGGAAAGGGGTAGGTCCTACCGGAGCTGGATACCACTCTAGATATTTCTTATCCCAGCGCACGTAACCCTCTAACAAGCTAGCAAAGTTTACCAATAAATTGTATGACGACGATGGTACGTAGCCACCGGAATATCCTAGCATCGCCCCGGCGTTCCTGCACCCCCTGCCACCCCCGCGATACTTTCGTTGTCAAAAATGTTTCGGGAAGAATCTACGGGGAACAGTAGAACGTGATTGCTTTGGAAGTTTGCTGCAGGTTGCTGTAGAAGTGGGTGGGGTTGGAGGCTGTAGAAAAGATTTTATTGTTGTTTATGGAGTGGAGGGGAAGGGGTGTTTTATAATTTGAGGTGTATGTTAGAGTGCAGTGGACAGACAGTGAAATTAGGTAGGTTTATTTGGTAAGGTATAAAGTATAGTAGGTATATTATGTGGTGGTTCGACGGTGTGTCGATGGGACAATTTATGGTACACCATTGGGCCATGCGGTTTGGCACTTCTCGAGAGGAGTACTGTATACAGGCGATGGGATTGAGTGTCCTGTTACGAGTTCGGAAAGATTGTCTCATAGCATGACGTAGTTTGAGGCTGTTGATGATTTTGAGATGATGGTTCAGGTTGTGGTGGTGGGTGTTGCGAGTGATTGGGAAATGTGGGTTATAGGAGAGGAGGATGAGTAGAGAAAGGGATATTTTGAGGCTGTTGATGATTTTGTGACGACGGTTGAGTCGTGAGTCAATTGTGGTATTTTGTGATTATGTTGTGAGTCATGGGTATGTGTGATGGGTGTTGAGAGAGTGATTAGCAAATAGGAATTATTAAAAAGGAAGAAAAGTAAGGGAAGATGGATTAATATGGAGGATGTCTATGGGACTTAACCCTTTCTTGAAAGTCCTTCATTTGGATGTTAAATGCTTTGTATTTAGATGTAGAGAAGATTTTTTAAACCTTGACACTGCAAATAGTTTTGTGATCTATTAGGAACTCCCACCAATTTTTACAGTATCTATAACGAAATTTAACAATGTTGTAACATTTCTTAGATTTTTGATTTTGTTTCTTAGTACACAATTTGGATGTGTGAAAAATTTAATAATATTAGACAAGTTTCTTGAAGATTTATTAAAGTATTTAATATTATAATTGGAGCAATATTGAAGCCTATAAAGTTCATAGGGTTGAAATGTATTTAATAACGAATATATGAACAACAAATCTGTTTTCTTTGTACACCATTTGGTTACTGCTGAATTTTTTACAATATTTATTAGAAATTAGGTTTTTTAATAATTTTGTTTAATACTGATGAATGAGGACACTCTGTATACAATTTCGTTACTGATGAATTTTTTAAGAGCTTAAAATAATAACGATTGGGTATAAGGAATATTGAAAAGTACTGCACAACTTATCGTCCTGAAATATTTTCTGTCTTCTTCATAGCGGGTTTCCTGTCAATAAGCATCAAATTTTGCGACGCATTGATAGTGAATGGAAGAGAGGGAAAGGGAGCCGGTGATTGTACTGAATTGTATTTCGTTGGAATAATGCGACACGCGCGAGCACACTTTATAATGGAGTCACCTCGCGTCGGTTACACAATCACAATACTAATCGGACATAATGGCTACCTACTTGCTTACCGATGACTCTGAAAAAAGCGCGCAGCACAATGATTCCCTAAAAAACAAAATTGACCGGTCACGAAATCCGTTACGGAAAAAATGTTATTAAATATTTTCGTTGTGAAATGAATATTCATAAACATTTTTGTTGTGAAATGAATGTTCCTGAATACTTTCGTTGTGATATGAATATTTTTGAATATTTTCGTTGTGAAATGGATATTCGTGAATACTTTCGTTGTGAAATGAATATTTTCGTATATTTTCGTTGTGAAATAAATATTTTTGAATATTTTCTTTATGAAATGAACATTTTTGACTACTTTCGTTGTGAAGTGAATATTTTTGAATATTTTCGTTGTGAAATGTATATTTTCGATGAGAAATGAATATTTTTGAAAATTTTCTTTATGAAATGAATATTTTCGTTGTGAAATGAATATCCTTGAATAATTTTGTTGTGAAATTACTATTTTTGAACGTTTTCGTTGTGAAATGAATATTCTTAAATATTCTCATTGTGAAATGAATATTCTTGAATAATTTCGTTGTGACTTGAATATTCTTGAATTTTCTTGTTATGAGTTGAATATTCTTGAATATTTTCATTCTGAATTGAATATTCTTGAATAGTCTCTTTGTGAATTGAATATTCTTGATTGATTTTCTTGATAAATTGCTATTTTTGAATATTCTCGTTGTGAAATGAATATTTTTGAATACTTTCGTTGCGAAATAAATATATTCGAATATTTTTGTTGTGAAATGTATATTCTTGATTATTTTCGTCGTTAATTGAATATTTTTGAATATTTTCGTTGTGAAGTGTGTATTTTTGTATATTTTCGTTGTGAAATAAATACTTTTGACTATTTTCGTTGAATTGAATATTTCTGAATACTCCCATTGTGAAATGAAAGTTATTAATTACTTTCGTCACCAAATGAAAGTTTTTAATTACTTTCGTCACCAAATGAAAGTTTTTAATTACTTTCGTCACCAAATGAAAGTTTTTAAATATTTCCATTAGACGTACCTTCATTTCACAACAGAAATATTTGAAAATATTCATTTGTTAACAAAAACATTTAATAACATTTACATCACATTGAAAATAATATCCAAATTATTCGTCATACATACCTATCATACATTTTCCATAAATAAATATTATTTATACTCAATCACCACCAGATTCAGTACAATAAAATTCTAAAGTTTGTTCTTCAATATGAAACTTTCTATAACACATCACTACGTGAAATATCAAAATAAAATACTATCCCTCAATTTCTACATTAAATTAATTACATAAATCACAACAAGCATCGTCCATATTTTATTAAACAGTGTCGAATATTTCAAGGAAAAGATATTCGGGCGAAAAGGGTTAACACACAGTTAATAAGTTCGGGATCGAATGAAATTTCATTTGTAACGGTTCCAGCGAACGAACAAGCAAGTTCATAATGAGACTTTCTGTTCCGTCAACGATATCGGATAATTGCGTCCCTGCTGTCGATCCTCGAAATAGGGTAATGGAGAACTCGCGAAATCGGCTTGAGGGGTTAAATTGAAATTGAAATCACTCGAAATTACTCGCTGCCTCGAGAACAATCAAGAATGTTGGTATACCTTCCTGCCTTTCGACAGGAATATTACTTTCCGTGCTTAGAACAAATCGTTCCGCCTCGTCCACTTGTAAATACGCAATCCCTTCGCCATATTGCAGCAGCAGATTCATTTCTGGCACACTAATTTTAAGGTTGGAATTGTTTGAGGTCAAATTGACACAACCGTGAATATTTATTTTCAAGTATTTCAAATAAGGCGTTTTTGTGGGTAATAGAATTTAATGGAAACCAATAAAAAACGCATTAATTGAATGATTTAACACTAAAAATATTGGGGGTTGAATTGACATAATTCAGTATCTTTATTTTGTAAGGATTTCAATTAATACGATTTTCAATTAACGTTAAATTTATTGAGGGTTGAATTGACATACCTCTGAATGTTTATTTTTCAAGTATTTCAAAAGTGGAAACATTTCTGTGTATGGTTTTTTATTAAATTTCAAGAATTTTGGCATTAAAATTATTGGGGTTTGAATTGACCCACGTCTGAACATTTGTTTTGCAAGTATTTCAATTGTGGAGGCATTTTTTTTAATGTTGTTAATTAATCATTTTGTTAAAACATTTTAACTTCTATGAAATGTGACATTGATTTAAATTATTAACCCATCGCGCACCAAAAGTTTTGAAATATAAATATTCCTGAATATTTTCGTTGTGAATTGAATATTTTTTAATACTTTCGTTGTGAATTGAATATTTTTTAATACTTTCGTTGTGAAATGAATATTTTGGAATATTGTCGTTGTGAAATGAACATTTTTGAATGTTTTCTTTGTGAATGGAATATTCTTGAATATTTTCGTTATGAAATGAATATTCCTGAATATTTTGTTTGCGAATTGAATATTCTTGAATATTTCCCTTGTGAATTGAATATTCTTGAACATTCTCGTTGTGGAAAGAATATTTTTTAATACTTTTGTTGTGAATTGAATATTCTTGAATATTTTTCTTGCGAAATTACTATTTTTGAATATTTTTATTGTGTAATGAATGTTCATAAATATTTTCGTTGTGAATTGAATATTTTCGAACATTCTCGTTATGGAGCGAATATTTCCTCACATTCCTACAAACAACTCCAACCGCTCTCCCAAAAACCAACCAACATCCCCCCGCGACCGAACCGCGAAATTGCCAGAATTCCCACAGCTTCCACAACGGCTGACCAAACGAAAGAAACTGGCGCAGAAAAAAACTGGAAGGGCAACGTCTTCGTTAAGGGATGCCCGCGGGGCAGAGTTAAAACGGCGCGGAATCAAAGGATCGATTAGAATCGGCCTCGCCGCGGGATTTCTTTGCCGGCGCGGTCCTCGCCGGCGAAAACCGTGGAACGAGGGTCGCGCGTCAGGTTCGAAAGGTGAAAAGAGTCAGCCTCTTTGTTGCGGCGCTCCTCGCATCCCCAATTTCCAGGGAATCGCGTCCGTCCACCTTTTTCGACGGAAATTCAATATTTTGGCTATCGAGTTTCGATGGAAGCTGGAGGATCCCAACCCCCTGACGTTTCCACGATGATTTCTCGTTGGGGTCATTTAGAAATTATCCACAATTGGTGGAGTGATCTGTGAAGGTTCCTCGCGTGCCCTTTGAATATTCTCGGGTTTCTGATTTTTGACGTGGAGTTGGAGAAGCTTTCATCGAGGTGCTGGGAATTAAGTTGATTGGTGGAATGGTTTTTGGGGCTTTGGGGCAGGGGGGGGGGTAAGGGAGGTTGGAATTGGGGTGTGTGATTTGGGGTGTCTTGTGAGATGTTTGTTGGTAATTGTCAGTAATTAATTTGAATTTGAGTTATTTAGTGTAATTATGTAATAATTGATAGTAGGATAATGAGGGGTGTGTTTCTTAAGTGTAACTGGTAGAATAGTTTGTCATTAATTTTCATTGATTAATTTGAGTTGAAATGACTTATTATTCTCCTGATATCAATTATTATATTATGACATACATCTCCAGTGTAATTCGTAGAACAGTTTGTCGTTAATTGTCATTAATTAATTTGAATTCAAACGACTTACTCCTCCTATCAATCCTCACACAACAAACTCTCATCCAAAAAAAAATTATTTCATTCAAAATTCCAGAATACCATCACCCTTAACCATTTAACTGTGTTTGACGAGTGTACACGTCACCGTAAAGCTTGACATGATACTATTTCTTTCAGCGATGAATTCTTCATTTTTTCACATAAACATAATTCTTCTTTGTTCCACTTTGAATTTCCATTAAAATATACTCTACGTGCATTCGTCCTGCGTCGAGTACACGCTGCATTTTTCGATTCTATTGCGCGCAGAACCAGAGGTTTCCCCAACTAAATTCCACAGTTAACTGGTTAAGATGCCCACAACTGACTCCACAAAATATTCCCAAATTCCTCATTCCCCAACTCCAACAGAAACTCCATCATAAATCGACAAATCATCAAGTCCCGCACACCAGTCCAACCATCCATTCCCCACGATTCCACCGGAATCATCGCACATCGCGTGATCGCAGCTATCGGAATTCCTTGTTTCCTCGTCGCAGCGGCTTCCCATAGCGCCGCATTGTGTCCGGCGGAAGAGAACCGTTCTCAACAATGACAAGGCTACGCGACAATGTCTCAGCACGCGGCCCCGAAGTCGGCGAAAGGAAACGCGAACTAGTTACAGTAACCAGGTCCCTCGGCAGCACGCGAACGACCGCGGAGGGAGGCAGCATGGCGGCCGTCGATCGGAGCCTCATCGACCGGATCTTCGCCGCGGGGGTATCGGCGGAAGATGCTAGATAGGCCTGTGAATGCGACGAGAAAGGGGTCGCCGGGAGCCGGGCTCTTAATTATAAAGCCCACCGGCGATAATTGTCGTGTAGTTGGACCAACATTGTGACTGCATGTTTTCCCGCCACGCCCATCTCGGTGTTCGTCTCAGCGGGCGAGCCTTTTCTTCGTGTTTGCACGCCCGTGGGAGCCAGTCTCCTTAGATCTTTATTAACCCTGCCCGGCCCGGGATCCTAAGATTGGTCGTACGCCGGTGCAGCCTCCTACTGATCTTCGACGATTCTTGCGTGAGAACGGGCGTTTTGTTCGAGACAGTTGGATGTGGAACGTTTGGTTTGTTGGTAGGTAAGGTTTGGGTTTGCGAGATGTGGTCGGAGTTTAAAGCGGTACTGGAGAGTGTTTGATGGTTGGTTTGATGAAATTTTATTGGGAGGATGATTTTGATGCGTTTGTGGGAATTTGGAGGTGCAATTGGACAGGATGTGTAGGAACGAAGCTTTGAAACTGGGAGAGTCAAGGTTAACATTCGAATTAATATTGGAAAATATTTGATATTTAATTTGGTGAAATGCAATTAGGAGGCTAATTTTGATGCATTTGTGGGAAATTTGGAGGTGCAATTGTTTGAAACAAAAATTTGAAATTGGGACACTCAAGGTTAACATTTGAATTGATGTAGGGAAATATGTGATATTTAATTTTATGCAATGTAATGAGGAGGCTGATTTTGATACGTTTGTGGGAAATCTGGAAGTGTACAATTGTACAAAATGCATGCAACACAAAGAACCATATGAAATATTTAAATTTCAGTGCTTTCCATCGACATCCAATACTCAGATTCATCGTGTTAAACATCTGGGTCAAAATAGACCCTAGCACCGGCATGGTAGGGTTACCAATGTCCAGTGCTCACATTAATTGTGCTCAGAACCCGGGTCGAAATAGACCCAGTCACCAGTATGGACAGTTTCCCGACACCCAGTACTTACATTGATCATGGGTCAAAATGGACCCAGTCTATTTATCACTAGACTGCGGATTTTTATGCATTCAGACGAAATTTGAAAATGCACAATTGCACAGAAACTACACTATACAAAGAAGTATATAAAACATCTGAGGCCTGGTGCTTTTCATGACATTCATCAGGAAAAACCATTTTCCGTTGTAATTCTGCTGTTCTAATTACATTGTCGAAAATTTGAATTCCCATAAAGACCAGCAGTCCATTTATCGCGCATTATTTGGAAATTACGATGTAAAGTAACAAGAGCAGCCAGAGATTCCCCCGAGATCGGTTGGCGCCTTTGTAAATCGAGCCCGGCGGAGCGCTGTCGACGGAGTCGCAGAAAAGAAGACTCCGGAACGCAGGGACACGGGGAAACTGCGGCATTTCCGGAACGCGGCGGGGTGGCCGGCACGGCCCATTGAGAGTTGACCAGACGCCACAATGTAATTCAGCCCAGGGTCATCGTGCAACGTGCCAACGTGCGCTAATGCTCCCTTAACGAACCCTCTTAATCCAATTCCGTGCAAAGTAACGAAATTATGTGCCAGCGAACCGGAAGCTGTGGCCAACTCACGCTTGTGCCCTCTCCTTTTTCCATTTCGAGTAGTTCTCATTCACGTCCGACTTATTGGGATCAACCGTAGCTTTTGTTGTGTTTATGGGTCACCGTTGCTTAGTGGAATGTGTGCGTTGTAATGTTGTTGATGTTAACCCTTTAGGACAGGGAGAATTTCTTGGAAAATTATTTACGCTTTGAAGAAAATTTAAAAAAAAGGATATGTATTCATTTTATTTTTTTAGTATGAGAGGAGTGAAGATAAAGTATTTGGAGAATTCAGAATGGTATTATAAAATATTTGTTCTTATATATTGATTGCTTTTTCAAGAATTTCTTCGGTTTTAGAATCTGACCAATAGGAAGCAAGTGCCACGTTCCGTGCAACGGATATTGAGAGGAATGAGGATAAAGTATTTGGAGAATTCAGAATGGTATTATAAAATATTTCTTCTTGTATATTAATTGTTTCCTTACAAAATGCATCAGTTTGAGAATCTGACCAATTAGATGAAAGTGCCAAGTTCCCTGCAACGGACATTGAGATCAATTTGTATTGAATTTATTATTGCTAGTTTGAGAGGAGTGAGGATAAAGTATTTGGAGAATGGAGAATTGCATTATAAAATATTTCTTCTTGTATATTAATTGTTTCCTTACAAAATGCACGGGCTTGAGAATCTGACCAATCAGAAGCAAGTACAAGGTTCCCTGCAACGGACGGTACATTGAAAAATATTTGTATTGAATTTATTTTTTCTAGTTTCAAAGGAATGAGGATAAAGTATTTGGAGAATGGAGAATTGCATTATAAAATATTTCTTGTTGCATATTAATTGTTTGCTTGGAGAATGCCTTCGGCTTCATAGGAAATTTGCAAAAAAAGTTTTTCAATAATGTTGTTGATGGTAACCGTTTAGAATTGGAAGAATTTCTTGGAGAATAACTTCCACTTCATAGTAAATTTGTAAAAAAAGAAAATTTGTATTGATTTTATTTTTTATAGTTTGAGAGGAATGAGGATAAAGTATTTAGAGACTGAAAAATGATATTATAAAATATTTCTTCTAGTATATTAATTGCTTTCTGCAAAAATGCCTTCGACTTCACAGAAAATTTGCAAAAGAAGTTTTTCAACTGTGTCGTTAATGTTTCTACTATAAAACTATTTCTTTCTACTAACTATTCTCATCAATTTATACAGACACTTTTTCAATTGTCGTCCTTACGTTCTTCGTTAATTTCCTCGTCAAATCTGCCGTAATCGACCAAGAACCTACGTGAGCCACAAAAAGAAAAAAGAATCAAGTAGAATTGAATATTCGGGTCAAAATAGACCTAGGCACCGCCTCTGATCTTTACCAATCTCCAGTGCTTACATCGACCATGGGTCAAAATAGACACGGGCACCGGAATGACAGTTTTACCAATCTCCAATACTCAATCGTGCCCCAAACCCGGGTCAAACTAAACCCAGAGACCGCTAGTGAACGTTTACCGATATCCAGTACTTCAACCTAGTAGTTACATGATCCTGGGTCAAAATAGACCCGGGCACCGGCGAGATAGTTTCACCAATGTCCAGTACTCGCATCGATCGTTCCCACATCTAAAAGTAGAAGCGACTGCTCCGTCAAAAATACATTTTCACCGTTGAAACAAATAAATCCACACTATACCACGCAAGAACCAAAACAGAAGTAACGGTTGCTCGAGTCGAGGCACGTTGTCTCGTGTAACGAGGGACGCAAGGTAGCCCGGAAAAGTGACGCGTAGAACGCTGTAGAAGTCACGGGACACGAGGACAGTTTTGGAAGATCTCCAGGGAGCGAGCGGTGCCACGATTTCAGACAAGCTACGCGGATGCGCGTGTTATGGGGTTGTCAAAGCGGAGACAGAATGACATCTCCATTATCACGGGTCGACCATAAAGGAAGACAGACGGCCGTGCGTGCGAGAGAAAGAGAAACGAAGGGAAGAGCGGCTAGAGGCTTCATGTAGGAGCGCGTGCCACCGAGATAACGGATCTCCCCGATGATAATCCTCCTTGGTGGCACCGTGGGGCACATATGGCCGAACCCCATGACTGTTAAACAGATCCACGGTGGCAGCCACTGTTCCGGGGCTTTGTCTCTGAAGATGCTGCCGATAATCTCGGTTTCTTCTGACACTCGGTGTAGAATTTGATCTCTGGAACTGTTGTCGTGTGCACGACTATTCAAATTCCTGCTCGGTTTAATTTTACTTAATACGTTCAGTGGTATGGGTACTACGTATGGTGTATGTCGATTTCTGTAGAAAAACATTTTTAAGGGACATAATGTTAGAACCACTGAGCAGGTGAAGTGATTTTTGACATGTTTTTAGAGATAGCGCCGGAGGACATCTTTTGAAATTTTAACCCAAACTATATTCTCAGTTTAATCATTCTTCCTGAACTGAATTTTGAATGTGGGTATTTTATGTGATACATGTACGAGTAATTATTTATTACATAATATCAGAACTACAGAGCAGTTGAAGTGATTTTTAACATTGTTTCTAGCGATAGTATCGGAGGACATCTTTTGAAATTTTAACCCAAAACTATTTTCTCAATTTAATCATTCTTCCTGAACTGAATTCTGTATTATTATATAATAATTATTTATTACATAACATCACCGAGTGATTCAAGTGACTTTCAACACATTCCATCGAAGGTGTCAGAAGACATCTTTTAAAGTTGTTCAACCGAACACCTCTCCACACACTCAACGACTCTAACGAATCAGCTGAATAAAATCACGGAATCAGGCAATCTTGATCGCAGCGACAAAATGGCGGAAGAAGAGCACTCGATTACGATTGCCCCCGTCCGGCAGAAAGGAAAAGTGGCCGAATTCGTGTAATACCGGGCGGCATCGTGTGACGATTCATCGTCGAGTGTTGGGGATTCGATAAGGCGGCTTTTAAAGTCCTTTAAAAAGCAATACATCGTCGAGGCGACAGAGGCCGAAGGAGAGGGAGCTCTCAATAAATATCCCATGGTTCCTGCCGGCACGTGACTCGCTTATCCGGCGATCTTAAATACTTCGAGCGCGTGTCGGTCATCCCGATCATCGCATTAACTCGCACAAATGATCGTGTGTTACAGTCGTCCTGCGACCTACAGATTTCGGGCCGTGCAGTATTCGCAACGATACCGTTGCAACGCCTTATCACGTCTTTGCAAAAGTATGGAAGATTTATTGCAGTGGTACGAAAATGTTTATAGGTTGCCCTATTTGCATCCGCAAGCGGAATATTCCGCATACGATCGTCAACTATGCATCGAACGTTTTAAAGATTATTGTAACAATAAAGTGTAATAAACGTTAAGTGTATTTACTGTGTTTTTTAAGAAAATATTTAAAATTTTAGAGAGTAACATATTTCTTTGGAATTAAGGAAAAATCAAAGATTATCATAATAATAATAGGGTATAATGACCATTGTTAAGTTTATTTACTGTATTTTTAAGAAAGTATTTTATTCTATTTCAATTATAAAGATTATGATGACGACGATGATGACGATGATGACGATGTTCATGACGATGATGATGATGATATGATGATGTTGATGATAATAATAATAATAATAATAATAATAATAATAATAAAGTGTAATAACCACTATTAAGGTATAATAAATATTATGCAGCATATAATTATTCGACATACGTAAATGCATGACAGAAAAAAAGGCCACAGCCTCATCACGACAGCATACTCGCACCCTCGCATATGTATGCAACAGACGATATTACAAAATTATTGGTACGTGAATGTTATCGGTATCAGGCGTGCAGAGCGGGACGCGTAGATACATGAAGCGATATGCTCCGCTGGTATAATAGAGCTGATCGGCCGAGGTCCCTATGTGAAATGCAAGTTCCCCATAGAATAGATTTCCCTCGTGCAGGTCTCCGGTGTCCGAGATAATGCGATAACGAGGTTTACTACACGACTACCGTCACCGTGCGTATATTTGCTGGCGATCGATTGATGTCGCTGCCCGCTGGAAATAAATCGTCCGGCCGGCAAAAACTCCTATTCGATCAACCGCGAGCCAGAGCTAACCTATAAAAATTGACAACGTTATATTCCAATTGAAAGTGAAAATATTATTCTATGTGTTGGGGGTTTGATGAATATGGGAGTTTTTTTGGATACGTGGTAAAGTATCGTCAGTTCGACGGGGGCGTGTATCTTCGAATTTGGCCAATTGGACAAAAGTGACAGGTTCCGTGCAACGATATATTGAGAACCATTTGTACTGAATTTATTTTGTATAGTTTGAAATGATATTATAAAATATTTCTTCTTGTATACTGTTTGTTTTCTTTAAAAATCCATCGTCTTGAAAATCTGACCAATCAGACTAAAGTGACAGGTTCCGTGCAACGGACGGTATATTGAGAACCATTTGCATTGAATTTATTTTGTACAGTTTGAGAGGAATGAGGATAAAGTGTTTGGAGAGTGGAAAATGATATTATAAAATGTTTCTTCTTGTATATTGCTTTCTTCAAAAGTATATCGGCTTGAAACTTGTTGTAACTAGGAATTACAAAATAAATGTTCCCAGAATAATGAAAACTCTATTTATATGCACTAACATTGAATACAAACAATGTTACGAACAATTACATTAGGTGATCTACGAATATGCCACTGCCATACATAGTACATTAAACATAGAATCCCATTTCCATGATAATCAATTAGTCTCAGATGGTTCAAATGTAACCCATGGTAGTTTCAGTATTATGATCTATTTGCACATATATTCCAACGATAATTTTCAAACGTATTAATATCTTATTTCTCAAAAGCCTTGTCATCATTTAAATACTCGCAACACAATATTTCTAAAATGGGTCAAATTTGACCCATGGTAGTTTCAATACTAAAATCCATTTGTACACACATTCTAACAATAATTTCCAAACACATTAATATCCTATTTCCCAAAAACCTCGTTACCTAAATATTTAACGGTGACACTCACAACTGAAAATACAAAATATCATAAAAAAATTAAAAAAAATTCATGAGACTTAACGGGTGAACCACAAACCACCTAAAAGCTCCAAACAAACCCCCAATCCCCAAAAACAATCCCAAACCAAACTCGTCGCAGGGGTTGATCATGGAACAACGGCATTATTACAAGTGCCATCAATATTTCACAAACAAAATCACTCGTCACTTGGCTCGCGCCAAGCGCGACCTGACATAACCTATACCTAACCCAGACGAAGTCATCCTAGAGTTAATAATGACTCTCGATTGCCGGGACGGCCCGTGGACGCCCTTTTCCATTGCACGTTCCTGAGAACGTTTGACTTTCGCTGGCTGATTGCAGGGTGAATGTCTCGGGAGTTTGCTGCATTGTCGCCGAAGAATGGGGGGGGAGGTGCTGCGGCCTCGAGGGGTACCAGTTATTTTTCCTTGCGCCTTGGACCCCTCCTAGCGGGCCCCGAGCCGGTTCTTCCTGAGAAGATTTCAAATTACAGGGTCCGGGAGCGGCGCCCCCGTCGAGGCGCGCCCCCCGCGGGGGGCGGCACGAAAACTTCCACGGGACACCCTGCCTCGACGTCACGGAGCACCGATTTTTTGTCCCGCGTTTTTCTGCTGGCACGTCTTCCGCTTCGCTTCCCGATATTATCGACATGGCCACCCGATCGTGGGTACGTGCCTCGTACATGGACTTCCGAGATCGGCGACGGTAATCGACGCGAACGGTTTTCTGGAGGCTGTGCTTGGGGGTTGCTGTGTTCTTTGAGATTCGGTGGGGGTAGGTGGTTGGGTGGTGGGTGGTTTGGTGGATATTTGGAGGGGGTTGGGTAGATTGGGGTTTTTGGGTTTGGTGATTTTGGGTTCTTGGGTTTTTTGGAATTTTGGGGGTGGGTTTTTGTGGAGGGGTTGTTTGGAATATGGAAGGACTGAGGCAGACTGAGGGAGATTTTGTATTGATTTCTATTGGAGGGGTTTGTTGGTAGATTGAGTGATTTTTGTTTTTGGGTTATTGGGTTTTTTCGGAATTTGGGGGTTGGGCTTTGTAGAGGGGTTGTTGGGAATATGGAAGATGTGAGGTGGATTAAGATAAATTATATGTTGATCGGTTTAGTTGATAGATTGGTTAATTCTTGATTTTGGGTTTTTGGATTTTTTGGGATTTTGGAGTTTATGGTTTGTTGAAGGGTTGTTGGGAATATGGGAGATGTGAGGCAAAATAAGGTAAATTATATATTAAATAAATTAATTAACAGATTGGTCAATTCTAGTTTCTGGACTTTTTTGGATTTTGGATTTCACCCTTTGTAAAGAGGGTTCCTTGGAATATGGTAGATGTGAGGCAGATGAAGGTAAATTATAGTTTCTCATCATTATTGTTTCCCTTTTATTGATTTTCATTTGTTTGCTTGGTGGATGAATGGCCTAGTAATTGGGAGGATCATTTGGTAATTAAATAGTTTACTTCATAGATTGTTCAATTTCAATTTTTGGATTCTTCGTGACTTTGAAGTTAACCCTTTATAGACGAAGATTGTTTGGAATATGGAGGATCTGAGGTAGAAATAAATAAATAGTTTATTTAATAGATTGGTTAATTCTTGTTTTTGGTTCTCCTGGAATTTTGGGGCGAATTACTCGTTACGAAAGGGGATTGTTTGCAATATGGAAAATTCGAGGCAGGTCAGGAAAAATTACATATTGATTTTTATTGAAGTTAGTTGATAGATTGGTCAATTTTAGTTTTTTTGTTTCTCGGAACTTTAGGGGTTACTCTTCGTAAAAGAAGGTTGTTTGTGTATAAAAATTATAGTTTATAACCCCTATTCCTCCTTTCATCATTTTCCATGTATCTGCTAATGAATAATTTCCCTAATTAAGAGGAACATTAAACAACTGAACATTTCACCCGTCAAATCAGCTCTAGTTTTTAGATATTTTCGAATTCCGAAGTTAACACCGTAAATGGACAACCGGAAGGGTTGCAGAAGAGGCCATCGCCGAATCGCGTCGCAGGCTCGTTAAAGAGGGCGTTTAAAGGGAAGCAACATTCTTTGTGCGGGAAGTACAAAGATAACCGAGTGGTAGCAATGCAGAAAGACGAAGACACGTATTATTAACTGGGGAGGAACGGCCATAGCACGCGACACATCGGCTCGGGCACGAAGGCGAGACGACGGTGACGAGCAGTCGAGTGAAAATCACAGCGGGGGACCAGACACGCGTGTCCCTTTGACGACCATCTCGCACAGAGGGATGATACTTTCATCTCGCCGACAGCATCTTCGCGTCTATCCTTATGGTTCGTTTCGTGAATATTTTCGTGTGTAGCTGTCGAATGAAACTCTCATCTAGTAAATGATTTACAGGGCACTCAGTTGTGAGGGATTAACCCTTTGTTGTCGGCAGATTTTTTATGTATTCTGAACAATTTTCTTGTGTAAAGAGGGATGTTTAAAATTTTGAGGAATCTGGGAATGGAGTTGATTAATTTATTAAGTAAATTGTTCGATTGTCGAGTGATAGTTAGAAACCATCCATCAGATAAATGGAAAATTGTGGAAGGGAAGAATAGAGATTATAGACTAGAATTTATTTTCATCTACCTTGGATCTTTTAAATACCAAACAATCTTTATCTATGAAGAGTTAATCTCAAAATCACAGAATATACAAAAACAAGAATTAACCAATCTATCAACTCAATCATGCAATACATAATTCATTTTCTTCTGCTTCGATTCTTCCTTATTGCAAATAACCCTCTCTATAGAGAATAAAGGCCAAATCTTAAAAAATCCAAAAACTCCAAAACCAAAGATCACCCAATACATCAACTAATTCCTTCAATAAAAATCAATATATAATTAACCTTAACCTGCCTCAGATTTTCCATATTCCCAACAATCCCTCCACAAAGCCTTACCCCCCAAAAGCACAAAAATCCAAAAACCGCAAAACCAAAAAACACACAATCTACCAACAAACTATTACAATTCAACTATTAAAATTAGCCAATCTATCAACTAAACTATTTAATTACCAAATGATCTTCCCAATTACTAGGCAAGCCATCCATCAACCAAAGAAATGAAAACCAATGAAAGAACAGTGATCAGAAACTATGATCTTCCAAAGTCTATCTAACTGCTTACTACTTACATCGCCATGTTTCTCTTCAATTTCAACGTCTTCCCCAGAAAACCTCTCCAATTCCTCCGGACCTCCTTCGAACCCACATTCCTAACCTCAAACCCACTTTCATAACCTAAAAAAACCACGTTTCTAACGTCAAACCCACATTATTAACCCCAAACCCATATTTCTAGCCTAAAACCCACATTCCTAGCCTCAAACCCACATTCTCAACCTCAAACCCACATTCCTAACCTCCAAACCACCAGCATCCATCCTCAACTCGCTCAAACCAGCAATCACCAAAAAACCCATGGAGTGGTCATTGTATTCAATCAAAACCACATTCCCAACCTCAAACCACCAGCATCCATCCTCAACTCGCTCAAACATTTACCAAAATATCTACCGAACGTATTTTACATTTCATTGAATCAAAACCACATTCCAAACTTCAAACCCACCAGCATCCATCCCCAACTCCCTCAATCGTTCACCAAAAACTCCACCGAATGCATTCTACATTGCATTCAATCAGAACCACATTCTCATCCTCAAACCCTTATTCCCAAACTCTAAACCACCAGCATCCACCCGCAACTCGCACAAACCCGCAATTACCAAAAAATCTACCGGGTGACCATCGCGGTCAATCAAAACCACCGAACGCAACCCCCTTTTTTCACCTTCCCCATCGCGCAGCCGCGTCGCAAGCCTCGCAAGCCTCGCAAGTAAATTTTAACAGGGAACCGAGCGGCTGTTAAAACAGGATTACGCTAATCCTATCCCCATTGTTTTTTTCCCTTTCGCCAGATCGTGTGCGAATGAGCTGCATTTGCTGCGCAGAAATTACTCCGAAGAGAACTGGGGGCGGGGGTGGTTTATATGGACGACTGCAATTTTTCCTTGCAAAAATTTCGAAGAGAGAGAGAGAAAAAGAGAGTGAGAGCAAGACAGAGAGAGCGAAAGGGAGAGAGAGACGCAAAGTAAGAGGAAGAGAGACAAAGTAAGAGAAAAAGAGGCAAAGTAAGAGGAAGAGAGACAAAGTAAGAGAAAGAGAGGCAAAGTAAGAGGAAGAGAGACAAAGTAAGAGAATGAGAGACAAAGTAAGAAAGAAAGGAAAATTATGAGGAAGAGAGACAAAGTAAGAGAAAGAGAGACAAAGTAAGAAAGAGAGAGTGGTAGCAAGAGAGAAAGGGAGAGAGGAAGGGAGAGTGAGAGCAAGAGAGAAAGGGAGAGAGGAAGAGAGAGTGAGAGTAAGAGAGAAAGGGAGAGAGGAAGAGAGAGTGAGAGTAAGAGAGAAAGGGAGAGAGAAAGAGAGAGCAACAAAGAAAAAAATAGAGAGAGTAAAAGAGAGTGAGAGAGAGAGAGAGAGAGAGAGAGACGCGACGAGAGAGAGAGAGCAGAGAGAGAGAGACGGGCGTTTGGCAGACGCGAGCTTACATGTGCGTGAGGCGTTTTTAATGCGTGTTACCCGGCGGAACCGCAATCCGCTTTTGCGGCGAGAGTTGTTGCCGGCCGCAGCCCACTGGTCGGCAGTTTCCGGTGACGCGCTTTAGTGCAAACTGCCGGCCACGCCTGATTTCGAAATTGCAAAACATTTTCACACTCCTGTGGTTCCGACGCCGCCGCACGCTCCCTGTGTTTCCCTGCCTCTTTACTGTCCGGCCGGCTCGTCCTCGTTTTTTCCCCGGCCCGAGCTTTTTGTCCATTTCCACTCATATACGCGTAATTCCCGTGGGTTTGACGGTCGTTGTCAAAGCCTGTTGGAGGCGGCGCGGGTTGAGAGATTTTCGGAGGGAGCTGCGCGACGTCGCGGTTAACCTTGTGTTGTGAGATTTCTTTTTGGAGTGCGATTGATCTGAGTAGTTGGTTATTTGATTTATCGGTATCGATGATTACGGCTTTCTTCTTTAGTACTGTGTCAATGATTATTTCTTTATCAATGTGTCATTTGAATGTGATATATGTAATATTATTATAATATATTGTATATAATATATATAATACTGTAGTAATATATTGTACATAATATATAACACTATAATAATATATTGAATATAATATATATTACCATAATTAATGATACTACGAACGATATATCTATATATTTTAACTCCTTGTCCTGTGATTTCTTTTTGGACTGAAATTGATCTGAGCACATTGTTATTAACAATTTATTAGATATAGGAGAAAATTTTGGTTTTGTTCTATATCAACGTGTGTTGTGAGGTGTAATAATTGATAGAGGAATAATATGTAACTTGTATGTAATATATATAATATTATAATTATATATTGTATATAATATATGTAATACTATAATAGTATACTGCATATAATATATATATAATATTATAATAATATATTGTATATAATATATGTAATACTATAATAATATATTGTATATAAAATATATAATACCATAATTAATGACATTACCAAAATACTTTAACCCCATCTCCTGTGATTTATTTCTGGACTGAAATTGATCTAGTTACTTGATTATTAATAATTTATTGAAAATAAGAGAAAATTTCGGTTTTGTTCTATGTCGACGTGTGTAAGGCGTAATCATTGATAATATGAGAATAATATGTATATTTGACGAATATTAGATTAATTTAGTTAATATTATGATTACTTTAATTTAAATTAGTAATATTTGCTGTAATTATAAAATTTTGATGAAAAACTATTTAAATATTCTGTTTTCGTAATTATTTACTTTCATTACGTACCTTTGCCATTAGCAACTTTTATATGACACGTCATCCAAACAAGTAATTAGAAAATAACATGTAAATTGTTTAACAAAAATAGTCGGTTTAATTTAAAAAATATCAGTGTGACCTCGTATTTTTAAATAATAGCATGTGTTTGTATTACTGGTATGTTACGTACTCGAGTGAAAGAAGAATTCAATGATCTGTAATAAAGTGAACTTAAACTGACCTTTGACCGAAAAGAGAAAATACATTTTGTATAAAAGATGTGAACTATACTCATTTCACTGGATTGCAATCGTTCTATTGCTATAAAAAAAGATAAAAATAACGTAGAGCATAAACGTATGCTATATAAGTGTTATCATAATTAATAATTACGTGTAATTAACAATTGTTAATTTCAATTTTATTATTACATTAAGAAGTATAAAAAATTGTAGCTTGCAAAATTCTCAAGTGAAACGTTCATTTATTTTAACAAGAATAAATTATGAATTTTTCTCGTTTGATCAATATTATCTATTTTTTTTATTTATAGCATCTATGTGGAGCAAAACGGATAATTTCTAAGATCTAAATTTTATGAGTTAGAGAAGGGTGTAGTAGAGCATTTGACAATTTTATTAGATGATATTTGTTCTCAATTTTCATGAAATAAATAACATTATTTTTAATATTATATTCTTTTATTTATTTTTCTAGATATTCTCTGATTTTTCTAAAGTTTTAAGGTATAAATAAAATTCTTTTTATTGATGTATTATTAATTTTTTTTTAATATTCTTTGATTTTTCTAATTTGTTATGAAACAAATAATTTTCTTTCTATTAGCATATTATTTTATTTATCTTTTTCAATATTCCTTGATTTTCCTAAATTTTCATGGAACAAATAATATTCTTTCCATTGTTATTTTATTTTATTTATTTTCTTCGATATCCCCTGATTTTTCTAAATGATCATGTAACAAACAATATTCGTTTAAATATCATAATAGTTTATTTATTTTTTTCAATATTACCTGATTATTCTCAATTTTCATGGAACAAATAATATTCCCTTTATTATTATTTTATTTATTTTTTCGATAATCCTTGTTTTTTCTAAATTATCATAGAATAAATAACATTCACATTTTTCTCGATGTTCTCCAGTTTTTTAAATTTTCATATAACAAACAATATTCCTCTAATCACCACATTATTTTACTCACCTTTCCCTAGTCCCTAATTTTTCTAAATTTCTATGTAACAAACACTCCTTCCATTCGTTCAATAATTCCTTCCTCCGTTTGCACCCCAAAATAATTTACCCTTCGGAATAATCGTAACCGGTATTACAAATAATTATCGAACGTACAGCCAGAGCTGCTGACGCGTGACAATGTTGAAATAATAAATGAACCTCCAATTCAACGGCACTAACGGCTGGATTAAAAATCGTGGCCCATGTCAGATGTCCCGGGTTATTCTTCTGTCGAATTACGCAGAGAAACTGATCGAGGACACCCGTTGGGCTCACGTTCCGGAATAATTTAATGACACAACCCTCGAACGCTCCGCTTCTCCGCCTCTTGTCACCGCGAGCCGAATTCGGTTAAACGCTTAACAATTAAACAGCAAATCGGCATACCGGTCAACGACTCGTGGATCGCGAAATTGGAGTTGATCGTTTTCGATTTTCGAAAACGGTGAATGAATGATATTTTTCAGAAGATATTGTTCAGAAGAATTTTAATTGTCGTTGAAAAGGTATTGTTGTTGTTAAGTATTTTGCTTGAAAATGTTGATGCAACGAAGGAATGTTTAATGAAAGATTGGAATCATTTTTGGCTTGTTGAAATTTTAAATGTTGTCAAAAGGTATTGTTGTTATTTAAGTGTTTTGTTTGAAAAACAAATTAATATTCGTCAAATACACATACGTTACAAAGGATACAGCAAAATGAGGGGATGAAAATTGCCCATAAACCGATTTTTATGGAAAAAGTTTCCTTCGATAGCTTATCCATGGAAAACACTGTACCAGAATTTTCATCCCCTTATCTCAAACAGAGGGGTAGTTACAGGGTAAATTCGAATTATCAGTTTTTGACACATTTATCCTACTTAATTTTAACCAAAAATTCTAAAAAAATTCGGCAACCTTTCTCGGTTAGCATTCCATGTCTCAGAATTTTTTCAGATTTTTCCATCTCAAATTCTTAGCGTCATAAATAGAAAACTCCCCCAAAAAATAAAGAAATTCATATTTTGCTATGAAATATATGTTAAAGATACTTATTAATTTATAGGATTCTCATGAAGAGTTACGCAGGTAAGGGTAGACAGAATATAGATACAAAACACTGTATAC
This sequence comes from Nomia melanderi, assembly GCF_051020985.1. Classification (NCBI taxonomy): domain Eukaryota; kingdom Metazoa; phylum Arthropoda; class Insecta; order Hymenoptera; family Halictidae; genus Nomia; species Nomia melanderi. The sequence goes on along the minus strand of NC_134999.1, from coordinate 22,888,921 downwards.
CAAGTTTCATCCCCCTATCTCAGCCAGCAGGGTAGTTACAGGATAAACATTAATTATCAGTTTTAGCCCCATTTCCCCTACTTAATTTTAACTAAAAATTCTAAAAAAAATCGGAGACCCTCCTCCTATAGCAGTGCATATCTCAGAATTTTTTCAGATTTTTCCGTCCCAAATTCTTAGCATAATAAATGAAAAACTCCCAGAAAAAATAAAAAAAACTCAGATCTCACGATGAAGTATTTTCGCGGTAAGTATTCATTACAGATCCTTATTAATTCACACCCTTCCAACGAAGCAGCCTCGCCAAGCTAAGTATCTCCCGAAAAAAAACAAAACCTTCCTAAAAAGAAATTGCCCTTAGACTATTCCGACGAAAAACTTTCCTCGGCCGGATTCCCTAACCTACACCGGTTGGCTCGCGTCGGCTCAGTTTTTACAGTGGCACGTGCAAAACGTTCAAGTGCCCTCCAGGACATTGGAATTGACCAGAAGAACGCGATTCGAGCCAGTGACTCCGAAAAACGATCCTTCAGTGGCGAACGAACGTACGCGCGAGCGTGTCGGTAAACAGAACCGCTCGGTGGAACGGCAACGAGCAACCCCGGGGTTCCCCGCGCTTCGTGGCGGATGAACACGTCGCCCCTGGAGGCTCGTTGTGCGCAAAAACGTCACTAGCAAGAAATTGGAGCGATTTTTCGAGCCGGGCCCCGGCCACCGGCGGCTTTACGCCCGCTCTTGCGCCAGTTCCGACCGTTTCCATTTCCATCTCAGCAAATCTCGATTCCCGATAACCGCTCCCAGCCAAAATCGATTTTTCCAGAAGGCGAGCGGTTTTTTCGTCGTGCCCGTTTGCACGGAAAAGTGCATCAAACGCGCCCGCTGACCGGCGGACGATCGCTCGCTCGCTCGCTCGCCGACGGCCGCGCGAGCACGCTCGTCGCGTCGCGATTATTAACCTCTTGTGCTCCACGGTGTTTCTTATTAGAGATATTCGGCGGTTTTGTGATCGTGATGTCGGTATCTGATGCGGTGGCGTTCGTATGGTTGATGAATCAATTTTTATGATATTTGTGATGAATCAATTCTTGTGATGAGTATGATGAATCAATTATTATGGTATGTATGATGAATCAGTTTCTATGATATGTATGATGAATCAATTTCTATGATGTGTATGATAAATCAATTGTTATAATATATATATGATAAATCAATTACTGTAATGTGTATGATGAATCAATTTTTATGATATGTGTGACGAATAAATTACGACATGTCTGGTGAATCAACTTCAGAAGCAAATATGATTAATCAATTTCTATGATATGTACGATGAATCAATCACTATGATGTGTATGATAAATCAATTACTGTAATATGTATGATGAATCAATTTTTATGATGTGTGTGATGAATCAATTATGATATGTCTGGTGAATCAATATCTGTAGTAAATATGATGAATCAGCTTCCATGATATGTATAATGATTCAATTTCTATGGTATGTGTGGTAAATCAATTACTATAATATATGTGATAAATCAATATCTTTCTTATATATGATAAATAACTTTCTATAATATATATCATAAATCAATTTCTTTATTAATTTCTCAGAGAATCATCTGTATTTTAAGTAATTGCAAGAGGATGTCTGGAATGACCCTGGTAGTTTCAGTGTTAGGCGTAAGTTGGTTGATTTGATCTGAGGGTATCAGAAATTAATTATTGTTAGGTACAACCAACATTGCAGGACACATGAAGTTACGGGTAACTGCATTTACCCCTCGTACACAGGGAACGTTCACCCGGCGTAACGAAATGGCTAATGACATAGAACATGTCAGTGCGTTCTACACATTGAATATATATATGTATATAAATTATATACATATATATATATATATAAATTAAAAAACAAGCTTAAGTTAAAATTCAAATTATTTGAACAATTTTTTAAATTTAATTTAATTTACTCTCTGACCACTATTGGTCCTTTTGTATCTGATATTTCGAGTTCATTGTGTACATTCACCTTTTATTCAATTATCATTGCTTTTATTAATTTACTTTCAAGTTTTAATTGTTTTAATATCGTACAACACGGGAAAATGTTATAGACAATTGTTATTTAATTTTATTGGTAAAAGAAGTGACCCTGGATACATGACGTAAGTTCAATTAGTGAGAGAATTCATTAGGAAAATTAAAATATTAATCTAGATCTCTAAAGTCATAAACCAATTTTTAATTCAAAACAGCAATGACACAATAAAATTATATTTTTGTTTCTTACAGACGAAAAATGTTTCCCACAAGACTGCCATTTTTCATATAAGAAATAAAAAACGTATGATTAACTTAAAACTGAAAATAATTATAACAACAACAACAGCAGCAACAGCAGCAACAATAATAATAATATTAATGTTTCTAAAACACACCAAATTTTCCTCTTAAACTTACATTTTTCATATAAAAAAGAAAAAAGGTATATTAACTCAAGACCTAAAATAATAATAATAATAATAATAATAATAATAATAATAATAATAATAATAATGTTTCCAACACACGAAAAATTTTCCCCCTAAACTGCCATTTTTACAGGAAAGGTAAAGAAGGTATGGTAACCATCGCTCAGTGCCTATGGTAATCTTACCCCGTTCTCCCCCATAATCGATTGACAGGTGTTTCCCCCGGACCCTTGTCAATTGTTTATCACTGCTCTGACAGCAGGTTTCATTAGACTGCATCAACTCATACATAATGAATTACTCCTTTGTAGCCTCACCATATGTAGACAAGAATCTTAATACATGAAAGGGCTTTCGATTCTAGTTAAGATTATTCGCCTGCATGTAATCGCCATTGATTTTGAATAATATTCTCGAATCGATTATTTCACATACAAATGTGTGTGTCGAATGCCATTGCAACTGGGGGATATTATTTATAAGATGGAATTGTTTCAAAATGGTTAGTGTTTTATTTAGGGAATTATAGTGATTTGATTTGGTTGGGCCATCGGTGACCCAACATGGCATTCGACGTTTTAATCGTTTTATATTAGAATTTTTGGGTTGGATTGTTGTTGACTTTACGTTATTCATTGGTTTTGTGCGATAAGTTGCGTTGTGTGTTGTAATTATTGTATGAGTTTGTTTTAAACGTATGGAATAGTTAAATGAAACAATGAAACAGCAATCGAATCAAGGAATTGTAGAAGAAAACAATGAAATAATAATCGAATGAACGAAATATTAAAATAAAACAATAAAATGAAAGAATGAAATAAAAATCAAATGAACGAGATAGTAAAAGAAAACAATAAAATAACAAACAAACGGATTAAACAATCAAAGAGACCAATTAAGTAACAAACAAACAAATTAAAAGTCAAACTAACCAATAATACAACAATCAATCAAATTAAACTACCAACAAGCCAATAAAATAACAAACAATCAAATTAAACAACCAACAAGCCAATAAAATAACGAACAATTCAATTAAACAACCAAACAAACCAATAAAATAACAAACAGTCAAATGAACCAACGAAGCAAATTAATAAAACGACAATCATCCAAATTAATCACCCAAACCAACCAATAAAATAACAAACAATCAAATTAAATAACCACACAAACCAATAAGACGCCAATCAAACAATTAAAAAGTCATGCAAACCAATAGCACTACAGTCAATCAAACCAAACCATCAAAGAAACCATCGGAATAAGAAACAGGCAAATTAAACAACCAAACAAACCAATAAAACAAAAATCAACCAAATCAAAAATTAACTAAACCAATAAAACCAAACAATCAATCGAATTAAACACCCAAACAAACCAATAAAATAACAAACAATAAAATTAAACAACCAAACACACCAATAAGACAACAATCAATCAAATTAACCAATGAAGAAAACGAATAAATCAACAATTATTCAAATTAAACAGCCAAACAAACCAATAAAACAAAAATCAAACAAACGTATAAAACAACAATCACCCAAATTAAACAACCAAACAAACCACCAAACCAAAAACCACCCAAACCAAAAATCAACAAAACCAATAAGAAACCAATCAATCAAACTAAACAACCAACCAAAAACCTTCCTATCACAACCAAATCACCATTCCCCCCTTCCACCCCCGAACCACCCCAAACCACCCCCGATCCAATCTTCTAAATTCCTCCAAGTTCCTTCCCAAGCCTCGAACCCGCGCCACGGTTACGTTTACCAACACCGGTAATTACTCGAGTGCTGATTGCTCTTTGACCCGATTATGATCGGCGAGCGAGCTGGAAATCCGACCACGTGCTCACGCGGATCCGCCGTGATCGGCCGAGGAGGGTGGACAGAGGGCCGGGGGGTGGAGAGGGAGAGAGAGAAAGAGAAAAAAAAAGGAAAGAAAGAAATCACGCGACGGACGAGGCGGAAAGCCAGAGCGGAGGAAGAGGGAACGAGAATTCGTACCATTTGGCCCCGGATCCGACGTCGGTTAACGCAGCGGGGTTGCCGCGGACGCCTCGGCGGACACATTGAGAGCGCCCGCTCGACTTAATAATCGCCCGCCATTCATACACTTTTCATTGGATTGCGATTGAGCATTAAGAAACCAGAAACCGGAGGGCTACGCGGCCGCTCGCGTATTAGCATTAGGACGCATCATCTCGAGTGTAAACACTGCATGGGCACCGCGGATTTAGTCACAGTCTAGCACCGCGGGTTGTCGCCCAGACGCGGCCCCCACCCTGCGCCGGTCCTGCGCCCGGACAATAATCACATTTTTTCTTTTACTGGGTGTTCATGGGTTTCCGGGATGCTTTACTGCTTGCTGGGTATTGCTGGTCAATGTTTATATTTGTTTTAAGGATTTTCGGATAGAGTTGTATGCTTGTGACTTTTTGTGATGGTTTTGTGATGGGTAATGCAAGTAATTTGTGATTTGTGTGATCATACTTTTTCTTGGTTTACTATTCGCAATCACAATTTATATTTATTTTAAGTATTTTTTGGTGGAGTGTGTTTCTTGTGACCTTTTGTGATAGCTTTGTGACGGATAATGGAAGCAACTTGTGCGTTGTGTAATCACATTTTTCTTTTTCTGGGTGTTCCATGGTTTTTTGTGATACTTTATGTCTCATTCATCATACTAAATCACAGTTCATATTTACTTTAACGATTTTTAGATGGTACTGCACATGTTTTGTCTGTTCTTGCGACAGTTTACTGTAGACCATACTGAAAACAATTTGGGAACTGTAAAATCACATTCTTCTTTTCCTGGATGCACAATGGTTCCCTGACATACTTCATTTTTTTTATGGCCTACGTTCGTTACTTGTTCTCAAGACATAATTCAAACCTCCCACAAACTCCCAAAAAACCTAAAGCACCCAACACCACCATCAACCCCCAAAACAATTCCCATAAAAATTCCCAACCTCAAAAAACCAAACACTAATCAGCACCTGTCACCCCAAAACGATTCAACATTCCCAATTCCCAGGACCTAAACGATACAGAAAACGTATCGCGAAATTTGATGAAAAGTCAATATTGAGTTGACCCGAAGCCAGAACACGGCAAGGTTATTGGGTAGGGGGGCGGGAAAGGGGAGGGGGAGGTGAGGTGGCGTTTTGAAAGAGGATCTCGCAATGTGCTGACGCAAAGAGTCTCTCCGGGCTGATCCTGTCAGGAGCCAGTGAAAAGAAAGCGGTTTGTCGTCGGCCTTAACCACGATCCACGGTTAAAGCTCACGCCGATGATCCCTTTTATCCAATCCACGAGGAGCCGCGAGGCGTTAAATCCCTAGGGGAAAATCTCCGTAACTGAACTCGCGTTCCGGCTAAGTCGGTCAGCTCGGGCCAGCCGAGCGAGAGGATGACAATACTGCCACCTACCGAATCGGTTGCTTCTCTCTCTCTGTCTAGGGGTTGTCTTCGACACCCTCTCCCCACCCCATCCCTTACTGTGTGTGTCTATGGTAGGTTCTCATGGAAAATTAGTTGCGAGGAAAATTCATGTTAATGTGACAGTAATCGGCTGTACTCGACCATGAGGAGAGCCAGGCCACTGAATTGTCTGGAAAAATTGCGCAGTAGGTCGCGTTAGCTGCCTCGGACCGGTGCACAGTGATCCGGAAAGTGCGTGAACGGCATTATAAATATCTTGATTAGTTTCCGACGGGATCGGTTTCTGGGCAATGCTTGCTAAGGGATTTCAGGGTTAGGTGTTGGGTGGGGTTTGAGGGGGTTTGGTGTGGAGGGATGTTTCAGGGTTGAGGTTTGGATGTGGGATTGTGATTAGTGATTGTAATTAATTATATATTATAAGAAGTTTCGTGTTTTTTAATGAAATTTTTATTTTTGATGTTGGAGGATTGTTTGAGGTTAGGTTTGAGGGTTTAATGTTGGGATTGTGATTAATGATTACAATTATTGGGTTCTATGTAAATTTTCTAAGAAATTTCTTGCTTTTTAACTTCATGTTTGTTGTTCATGTTGGAGGAATGCTTGAGGCTAGGGTTGAGGGTTGAGGGTTTCGTTGTGGGATTGTAATTAACGATATAATTAATTAAATATTGTAAGAAGTTTCTTGTCTTTTAATTTCATTTCTGTTATTGATGTTGGAGGAATGTTTGAGATTAGGGTTGAGGGTTTCGATGTTGCATTGTAATTAATGATTATAATTATTGGATTCTATGTATATTTTCTAAGGAGTTTCTAGTTTTTAAATTCCATTTTTGTTGTTGATGTTGAAAGGAAATGTGGTTTTGAGATTAGGGTTGAGAATTTGAAGAGATATGCGAGACAGGTGTGTATTTCTTTATATTAGTGGTAAAATGTATCATTGATATTTCATCAGAAAATAATGAATATTTGTTGAGAAAGATATTCTCGAGTGCAGAGGGTTAGTTACATAGTACAGCTTCCTCAAACGTTCGTCTATCCGCACAAGTACCTCTTTCGGACAACTAACTCAATAATTGCTTCAATTAATAACACAATTTACTGACTCAATTAAGAATCACAATCCAGCATCCTCAAACACCTCGAAACTCCCTCCAACATTTTCCCTCCTTTCCGCTACTGTTGGTAAACCAATTCAATTACTAATCCAATTAATAAATCCATTAATTCAATTAATAATAGAATCCTGCATCCTCAAACGCCTTCGAACACCACCTGTCATTTTCCCTCCGCTTATCCTCCTTCCTGCCACTATTAGTCAATCAACTCAATCACTACTCCAGTCAACAACCCTATCTATTAATCCAATCAACAACCCAATCCATCATCCTCAAATGCCTCCAAACTCCCTCCAACATCTCCCTCCCTCCAGCCATTATTGGTACCACAACTCAATCACCACTCCAATCAACAACCCAATCCATTACTTCAACCAACAACCCTCTGCATCATCCTCAAACACCTCCAAACTGCCCCCAACATCTCCCTCTTTCCAGCCATTATCGGTATCCCAACTCAATTACTACTCCAACCAACAACCCAATCAATTAATCCAATCAACAATCCAATCCATCATCCTCAAACTCCTCCAAACTCCCTCCAACATCTCCTGCCCTTTAGCCACTATTGGTAAACCAACTGAATCACTAATCCAATCAACAACTCAATCCATTATCCTCAAACATCTCCAAACTCCCTCCAACATCCCCCTCCCACCTGTTGGCAACCCACCGCTGATCAAACACAAGAAATTCTTCCAAACGAATGAAAAGCGAAAGAGGATCGCTCAGCGTCCCCACTACCAGTATATCCACACTGTATCCTCTAATGAAAGCAACCACCTTGAACTGGCAAACAGCTGAACGGGCAGCGTTAACCACCCTACAGAGATAACCACCCTGACAGTGATGACTACCACACTGAGTCCGTAGCGGATAAAAAGAGATAACCACTCTGACAGTGATGACCACCACATTGGGCCACACCGTAACAAACCCTGCCTTGTCTAATAATTTCTAAAACACCATAAGCAATTCACTCATTGACAGCTTAGAAATCGAACCACCCCCTGAGAACATATCTATTTAACTATCCTGAAACAACACAACAAAGTCAGTATTACAGAAAACGCTAACTACGTCTGATCTCTGTTCATTTCCGAAATCTTCATCCATTCGGACTACGAGAACCATTCGCGTGATAGTCATCCTCCAAGTGTCGTGATAAGTATCACCACACACCCCTTTCATCTCATTAGGGGATCGTCAAACGGAGGCCTTTTCCGAGGTTGCACTCCAATCTTCCTTTTCTCCGAACCTAAAACAACCTCCTGTCCATGCACCTAAATTCTGTATCCTGAAAATCCCTTTTTCCTTTTAACTATCCAGTTTTCCTTTCAGATGCCAAATTTATGCATCCGGTGACAAAATTCACCTTTTCCAAAAATTCAGGGGCTGCCGCGATGGATCTCCAACATTACGAAGCTACGCCCCCGCCAAATCGCTGCAGCCCTCAGTTCTCCTGAAATCCTTCTTCCCCACTCCTTTACGAAATCCTTTAAATACGGAGGAAAAACAGAAAAGAGGAGGCAGTTTTCTTTAGACGAGCGGCACTGCGACGTTTGTACTCAAATATTATACTCGGTTCAACTAAATAGAAACTTGTGCTACGAAACCAGTGAGAATTCCTCCCCTGAAACACACTCTCGGAGTCACCTCGACGACGTTCGCGTTTCTTCGTCGTGCACGCACGATAACTCCCGGCCATTGACGGATGAACGACCTGACGCGATTACACGTCGATTTACCAGCTCTCCTCTGTGTGTGTCCTCTTTTTTTCTCAGCCTCCGAGGATTTCTTTCGGCCGGGCTTTTTATTGTCCCGCGGATAATGCTGCGGCGCGGGAACAGTCGTGAAGTGAGCCGGAGATCTGACGGGTTTTCGGGCGGAAGAGATTGAGGAATGCCGGGAATTTCGGCGCTCGATGTTTCTGTGAACGGGGGGTGACCTTTGACCCTTTGCGCTCGACAGATTTTTCTGTGTAAATAATGTTGTATGAACGTCAATTGTTTTTTGTATATTTTGTATGTTTTATATATATATTTTTAGTATAAATAATATTATGTAAATATAAATTATTGTATAATTAATTTCATTATTAATGGCCAGTCGAGAAATGAGCTGTTTCTCTTAGATGGGGTGACCTTTAACCCTTTGCACAAGACAAATTTTTCAGTGTAAATAATGTTATATAAATATAAATTATTTCTTGTATATTATGTATATAAATATATTTTTCACTGTAACTAATATTATATAAGTATAAATTATTGTATGAATAACTTCACTATAAATGAACAGTCTAGGAATGAACTTCTTATGTCCGTTTGGTTAACCTTTGACCCTTTGGACTCGACAGATTTTTCAGTATAAATAATATTATATATATACAAATTATTGTGCAAATAATTTCACTATAAATTAGCAGTGAAGAAATGAGCTGCTTCTCTTTATTGGGTTAACCTTTGACTCTTTGCACTCGACAGATTTTTCAGAATAAATAATACTATATAAATATAAATTATTGTATAAATAATAACTGGAGATTTAACAGTTTCTTAGGAGGAATAATAGGTTAATAAATATTATTTACTGTACAATGTATAATAGGTTAATAAATATTATTAACTATATAATAGATAAATTAATTTATATATAATTGATTCCATAAATCATTATACAATTTAAACTCTACATAATTAATTACACAAATCCTTATACAAGATGAATCCTCTATAATTAATTACATAAATCCTTACACAAATTAAACCGTACATAATTAATTAAATAAATCATTATACAAATTAAACCCTACAAAACTAATTACATAAATCATTCTACAATTTAAATCCTACATAATCAATTATATAAATCATTATACAAATTAAATCCTACATAATTAATCCCATAAATCGTTACATAAATTAAATAATAATGCCAAACACTACATAATAAACAAAAGCAAACGATTACATATCTCTTTGCAGTTCACTCGAAAAAGAATCAATCGTAGCATCGGAACTCGATCTACTCGACCAACCCTTATTACAACGAACCCTCTCACCAAGAGTTCCGTTACGTCGAGTTACGATGAAACTGGGCTACCTACACTAAATTTTGAGAAAGTAGACTCCGGAACTTCCGTAATATCTCAGTTGCTGATGGACTGCAATCGAATCGATTGATCGATTCCGCGAAGTTGTCCGGTGAAAAGAGAAGAGCTTCAATCTGTTGCTGCCGATCGAACTACCCTTCGGTTTATCTTGAAAATTTCGAAAGGGATGCTGGCAGCCAGGGAAATCAGGGGGAGTAATGCAAAATGAATTTACATGTTAGTGGAGTGTATTCGTTAGGCGAGTAGCTGACATTTTTTGATGTCCAGGTGTAACAGGGGTGGAGGGTGAAATTAAACTGTAAGCTGGAGAGGGGTGAGCAATTTTGTTTTTGTTTTATTGGGTCATTTGGTTATTGATAGTTTTCTTGTTTGTGGAGGAGCAGGTTCTTGTTGTTGATTTTTTAAAATGTTATATTCCTAGTGATAGTGTTATATATGTATATATTTATATGTATATGTGTATATATATGATGGATATATAAAATATAATAGAATATAATATAATATAGTTTGATATAGTAGAATATAATATAATGTAATGTAATATAGTAGAATTTGATGTAATAGGATATGATATAGTGGAATCTAATATAATACAGTATAATATAGCAGAGTATGATATAATACAATGTAATATAGTAGCATATAATATAATACAATATAATATAGTAAAATCTGATATATTACAATATAATATAATATAGTAGAATATAATATAATAGAGTATAATATAGTGGAATATAATATAACACAATGTAATATGTTAGAATATAATATAATATAATATGGTCGAATATAATACAATATAATATAATATACTAGAATCTAATATAATGCAATATAATATAGTAGGATATAATATAATACAAAATATTATAGTAGAATATGATATAATATGAATATCTATATATCTATATATCTATATAACTATATATCTATATATCTATATATCTATATATCTATATATCTATATATCTATGTATCTGTATCTCTATATATCTATCCCTCCATTTACCTGTGCATCAATGCATCTCTCTGTTTGTCAATGCACCTATTAATCTGCCTATTTACTTGTGAATGCATCTATCTCTCTACCTATCTGTTAATGCATGTATCTGTCTGTCTATTTATCTGCCTATTTATCTGTCTGTATACTTATCCATCTATCCATCTCTCCATCTATCCATCCATCCATCTATCCACCTATCTACCTATCGATATATCTGTTTATCTCTTCCTCTTCTCTCCTTTTCGCCACCTCTTCCTGTCTTCTCCTCTCTATCTCTCTCCGCACTGCCCTCCGTCCATTTACCTATCTCTCTACGAAACAAGGGGTCCGAACACTTTTCAAAGGACGAATGACAAATTCTTCGCACCTGTTCGAGTAAAACCGAGTGATTAAAAGAGGATTACCGGCGCACGATTGGGCGGGCACGTGCGCCTCTTTAGCGGTGTAAATAACGAGTGGGCGACAGAGTGTCCGTAAGGTTTTTTCCTTGTAATTGGTAGAAACGGCGAGCCGTCCCTCGTGCAAAATTGCAGGGATTAGCCGTAGGTTCGAGTGCACGTGCAGTTAAACGCCCGCTAATTGTTGGAGCGTGAGCCTCCCGTCGTATCTGTCCTCTAAGTTTCTCTAATGGGATGCTTTTAAACGATTTGAAAAGCGAGCGGGCTCGCTCGGCGCTGGCTAACGAGTTTCTGCATTGTTTATCCGGCTATTGTGTTTTTTGAAGACGCCGAGCACCGCGAGAATTTCGTGGTTTTGTTGTATGTTATATTATGTTATTTTGTTATGTTGTACTGTATCGGAAGTTATTATATTTTTATAGTATGTTATATTGTATTCTACTATATTATGTTTTCTTATATTATTTTTTAATATATTATATCGTATTTATCAGATTCTACTATATTATATTGTATTATATTATATTTTATTATATTATATTGTATTGCATCATATTCTACTATATTATATTGTATTATATTATGTTTTATTATATTACATTGTGTTATATGATAGATAGATATATAGATAGATAGATATATAGATATATAGAGATATAGAAAGATAGATATATAGATATATAGAGATATAGATAGATGGCTATATAGATGTATAGAGATATAGATCGATAGAGGTGTAGACTGGTAGATAGATAAATAGATAGATAGATAAATAGATAGATAGGTAGATAGATAGATAGGTAGATAGATAGATAGATAGATAGATAGATAAATAGATAGATACATAGATAGATACATAGATAGATAGATAGATAGATAAGGGCATAGAGAGACATATAGATAGATTTATAATAATATTATTATGATAATAATATAGTTCTATATTAATAGAAAATAATATAAGAGTATAATCTATTTGAGAAATTTCTTGACGAAGAATCGTGCCTGTGAAGATAACTGTTGTCGAGTCACGCAAAGAGTTAATAAGTTTTTACGTAGTGACAGATTTCATACATCTTTGTTGAAAATTCAGGAAAACGCAGGAAATGCAGGAAAAGTGAAATAGTAAAATTTATAAACTTCATTTTATTATCAACCACAGAATTCATTCTAGACTGTCTCCGTTAGTAAAATCACTGAATATCAATGATATCTTAGATTTTAGAGCTTCGAAGAGTCTTCACGATATATCAATATCATATATTATATATAATATACCAAATTCTCAAAAAACAAGGTTGAAATTCATCCGAACCAAATTTAAGCGAACAAACTTCATTTCACCTTCAATTTCAAAACTCTAAATTCAACAAAAACGCAACTACCTCAAAACTGAATAAACTCCATTTCGTCATCAACTTCATAACTTAGTCTGCCATACAGTACACCAATTCGCAGAAAAAAGGCCGCCTTAAAAGCTGATTTGATGATTTTACGAACAGAACGATAAGCCTCGAGAATATGCGGTGACTAAGAACGGCTTGCCGCCGGCTTTCTTCTCGGTGTATTCTCTGTTACGCGAGAAGTTCGAGCTAAGGTGAAGCGTCTTAGCTTCCGTTCACACTGCTGGTAACGGGGAACCAGTCTTCCCTTATCTCGAGTTTGCAAGACTGCCTCCAGTAATACCGTGCGCGGCTAGAAACCCTTACGAACGAGAGCCCCGTGAAATATCGCTAAACGGCTTGCACCCCTTTCTCCTAGTTTGACCCGTTCTCCTTCGTTCCGCTGCCTCTCTTTCTGGCCTCAGGTGTGTCCTTTGCTTTCTCTGGCTCCTGTTTTGTGTGTAGGTATCTTTATCGTGGAACTCGCTTCTGCCAGGGTGTTAACGGCGAAGATGGCAGATGGGGGTGAGAGGTTTCTGATGGTTTCTTCTTGTCGTTGCTGGAAAGATGGCTTTTATATTTGGAAAAATGAAAGGACATCTGAGGAATGTTTTTTTAGACTGGTCAAAATGAGAGGTTTGTGATGGTTTCTTTTTATCGTTGCTGGAAAGATGCCTTTTAGCTTTGGGAAAATGAAAGAATGTCTAAGGAATTTTTTTTGAAACTGTGAAGGACGCTAATGAAGTAAAATAAATTTTGAATTTTTAATATTTGAGAAGAAACTCAGAAGAAACTAGTAGACTGGTCAAAATGAGAGATTTGTGAAGTTCTCTTCTTGTGGTTGCTGGATAGATGGCTTTTAGCTTTGGGAAAATGAAAGGACATCTGAGGAATTTTTTTGAAACTGTGATGAACGTTAATGAGGTGAAATATATTTTGAATTTTTAATATTTGAGAAGGAATTTGTAGCTTAAGAATAATTATATTAATACTGAAACTAGTAGACTGATCAAAATGAGAGGTTTCTGATGGTTTCTTTTTATGGTTGCTGGAAAGATGGCTTTCAGTTTTATAAAAATGAGAGAATTCCTGCGGAATGTTTTTCTGAGGAATTATTCAAGATAAATAACAGTTTATGTTATGGGAAAGTTAAAAGTAATTAATTTGTTAGTGAACTATATGAAACAAGAGAATATTTATTTTAGAATATTGGAAACTGTGTGATGAAAATAAATGAATGATCAAATTTCCAGCTAATCACATTAACACTGAAACTACCAAAAGTGTCAAAATATTCCATTCCTGGTGACTTCTTTTGCAACTATTGAAAAAGATGGCAGAAATTCTGCTCAATAATTATTCAAAGTAAATAATAGTTCATGCGATGAAAAAGCTAGAAGTAATTAATTCCTTAGTCCGCCATATAAAACAAAGAAATACTTTTTTGGAACTCTAAAAACACGCTGATAAAAATAAACAAATGATCAATTATCCAGCTTAAGACAAATTCCATAAACACAGGAACTACTAGAAGACTCCAAATAATTCCTGATTTTCTCTATCAACAATCATTAACCCTCTGCTCACGATGACTCTGACCCACCCAAACCCTCCAAAAACTTCAACAAAACCAAGTACCAAGTAACAACTAAATCAAGACAACTCCGAAAGCAAACTCCCAAGCATAGTCAGCGCCGGGTCCCGATCGACCCGAGCGTCGCGTGGCAGGGGTGTAACACTCCGGAATCTCCGTAGAAGTCCGAGGAGCCCACGGCAAGGTGACGACGCCTGGAACAACGGCGAGGAAACGAACGAGCGCGCTTCATTATACACGACGCTCGCACGCTTCGTTTGCCCCCGGAAGTCGTGCTTTAGGAGGGTCGCGCTCGCGGAACCGTCGGGCGGCCGGAGGGGGGTGGGAGGGGACGTGAGGGCCATCGCGGAGGGGGAGGGGGGCGCAGAAGTAAATGGAAGACGAGGGTGGGTTGAATTAATACAATCACAGGGGTGGCTCACCACTCGCAGTCGGGACAGGGGCGAGAAAGAGAGGGAGGAGAGGGCGGAGGGAGGGTGGGATAGGGGGGATGGGCGAGATATAACCACCCCTTTGCTTGTCATCGAAATTATACGCTGTCGACACTCGACCTCGTTTACGGCTTCTCTATCCGTTTCTCTTGCGCTCTCTCTTGCATTCCTGCGCGGAAGTCCTACGTATCGTGGACCGTGGGGGAGAGATGGGTGGATGGATGGAGGGAGATGGGGAGAGAGATAGAGAGAGAAAAAGAGAGAGAAAGAAAAAAAGAAAAAGAGAGAGAAAGAAAAAAAGAAAAAGAGAAAGAGGAAAAAGAAAAAGAGAAATAGAGAAAAAGAGAAAAGAGAGAAATAGAGAAATACATAGACAGATAGACGGACAGATTAATAGATATATAGATAGATACAGAGATATATAGATAGATAGATAAATAGATAGATAGATAGATAGATAGATAGATAGATAGATAGATAGATAGATAGATAGATAGATAGATAGATAGATAGATAGATAGATAGATAGATAGATAGATAGATAGACAGATAAATAGACAGATAGATAAATATATAGACAGATAAATAGGCAGATAGATAGTTATATAGACAGATAAATAGACAGATAGATAGATATATAGACAGAGAAATAGACAGATATATAGATGCTTTGACAGACAGATAGATTGACATGTGTATTGACAAATAGATAGACAGATAGATAGATGCATTGTCAGATGGATAGACAGGTATACACATGCAGTAACACATAGATAGACAAATATATAGATGCATTAACAGATATATAGGCAGATTAAAAGATGCATTTACAGATAGGAGGATGCATTGATACATAGGTAGATGGATGGATGAATACATAGATAGATACATAGATAGATAGATAGATAGGTAGATAGGTAGATTGGTAGATAGGTAGGTAGATAGATAGGTAGATAGATAGGTAGATAGATAGGTAGATAGATAGGTAGATAGATAGGTAGATAGATAGGTAGATAGATAGGTAGATAGATAGGTAGATAGATAGATAGACAAATAAATAGACCGATAGATAGATGCAGTGACAGATAGATAGATAGACAAGTAAACAGACAGGTAGATAGATGCATTGACAGTTAGATAGATGTATTGGCAGACAGATAGATGCATTGACAGTTAGATAGATGTATTGGCAGACAGATAGATGCATTGACAGACGGATAGATTGATAGGTGTATGGACAGATAGATAGACTGATAGATGCATTGACAGTTAGACAGACAGATTGATAGATGCATTCAGAGACAGATAGATGCATTGACAGATTGACAGACAGTTTTGTAGATGCATTAACAGATAGATAGACAGATAGATAGATGCATTAACAGATAGATAGGCAGATTAATAGATGCACTGACAGATTGATAGATGCATTGACAGATGGGCAGACAGATTAATAGATGCAATGACAGATTGATAGATGCATTGGCAGATGGATAAACAGACTGATAGACGCACTGACAGACAGACAGATGCATTGCCAGATAAACAGAAATGTAGACAGGAAGAGAAAAAGAGAGAAAGAGATATATAGACAGTAAGCTACAGAAGCAGACAGAAACAAAGGAAGACAAAGAAAGAGAACCAGCCGCAGTCACAGAAGCCACCACTAGTCTCAAAATCAGGACCAACAGAGGAAGAGGGTCAAATATGGCGTACCCGTAACGAGCTGTTGTCGTTCCCGTTATCGAAGGGGCTTGTTTTCACGAGCAGCAAACGGAGAGGCCTCGAGTGTAACGCGATTAACTCCGAATTTCCGTGTCGTGCACGCGCTGTCTTGCTCAGCCAATCCGAATTAACGTTCTCCACCGATTTCTGCTTTCTTAACGAGCCAGCGAGCGGATCCCCTTTCTCCATAACCCCCCCCCCCCCCCCCCGGACGCCTTCTTTCTCTCGTCTCGTTTCGTCTCTCTTGTCCTCCTCTCTTTTCCGAGAACGTGTTACTGTGAAACGAGAGCACCGATACGGGGCTCGCGACTTTCGAATCGATTGTGCGGAGTTGGCGGGAAACGAGTAACCGATAATGCCGGCGGGCTTGTTCGTTTTGGGACACGGAGTCGTGTTTTTGTTGGCTGCACGCTACCTACCCTTTGCGCTCGGCAAGTATTTCGGCGGGGGCTGTCGATTGTTGCGTCGGGACTGCACTTCGTGGAACTCGGGAGCTGAAGTGCCGTTCGTTTTCTGTGATTGTGGAGACGGGGATATCGCGCAGAACGAATGCCGAGGTTCGCGAAAGGAATTAAGTTCGTTTCGCTCGGATTTGGCTCGGTCATTTGTTTGCGAAGTGAACTTTCACTGTTGCTCTTTGACACTTTGACAGAAAGTGAATTCTAGAGTTTTATGACTTGGGAATGTGGAAGGTGTGTTGTGACAACAGAGATCTGGAATTTGCAATATTCGTTTCAAACTCAATTTACTCTCCGTTGCAGGGAACCTGGCACTTTCGTCTGATTTGTCAGATTCTAAAACCGAAGAAATTCTTGAAAAAAGCAATTAATATACAAGAAGAAATATTTTATAATATCGTTCTCCACTCACCAAATACTTTATCCTCATTCCTTTCAAACTAGAAAAAATAAATTCAATAGAAATGCTTCTTAATGTACTATCCGTTGCACGGAACCTGTCGCTTTCGTCTGATTGGTCAGATTCAAAGGTACACGCCCTCTTCACACAAATAATCCAGTCTACTATACGATCCGCAGCGCCACCACGCCCACTACCCGTCTCGCGCGACAGAGACTGGTAGGATCCGTCTCCGCACTCCCAATTGGACCTCTCGCAGCGACTGTCTCCGCCCCTATGACGTTACGAGTGCCATCTTCCCAGCAACGAACATAAAAATTCAAAATTCTCTCCACACTCGAGCACATTGGGGAGAGCCGCCTACGGATTCACGATTGGATGTCTCGCAGCGACTATCCCCGCTCCTATGACGTCACAGGTGCCATCTTCTCAGCAACAAACATAAAAATTCCAAATCCTCTCCGAACTCGAGCACATTATTCCACAGAACAATTAATACTACCGAAAACAAATACTTTACGTCATCCCGAATTCTCCAAACACGCCCCAACCCTCGTTCCTCAAAGGATCTTCGCATCTCATCCCGTCGCATAAATATATTTCGCGTCTCCCAGGTATACAGGCGGGCGGCGTGATAAAAGCGGCCGGAAGAAAAGATTCCCAGCCTTGGAGACCGGAGAACGAAAAACAGAACGGGGTTACGAGGGTTTTTAATAAAATTAGGCGATCGTTGAGGCGTGTCAAATGGAAATATGCACGTTCGGTCGAGGGATTTTGCGGACGGGAGAGAAGCTTTCCCGTTTGTAAAATGGGGGTGCGACTCGATAACGATGGAATTCATCCACCCACACTCTCCGCGAAAGTACCGGCGGAACCAGGGGTTGGACCGACGGGGGTGGGGGGCGCGGCGTGGGGGTGGTGCAAGTTGCGCGCGACTGGATGATGAGAAAAATTTTTTTCCTTTATTCCTTCCACCCGCCTGGACGTGTATCGTAATCAAGGAGGCGCGAGGTAGATTAGCGATTCGATATCGTGGAAGGCTTTTTTAGGGGTAAGCTGCCCGAAGAAAATTTTCCGCGAGGCCGACCAATATCTTCTCGGTTGATTTGAAAAGAAATCGTTGGATCCACGCGCAAACGGACTTATATCATTCATTTCCCAGTCGTTATTAAGAAGTATTGATTGGGGGTTGGTTACATCGATGGTTGAATTTCGGGGTCGATGTTGGGTTCGGGGTGTGCTTATTTTAGGGTGCTTATGGGAGTTTGTGTTGGATTTTTAATGCGTTTTTAATTTTTGTGATAAATGGTGTAAATTGTCAATGTGTTGTTTGTTATTATTTTATAAAATATGTTTAGGTGGTTACATCGATGGTTGGATTTGAGATTTTATGTTAGGTTGGGGGTGTTTTTATTTTAGGGTGTTTATGGGAGTTTGAGTGAGAAAAGTTTGTGTTGGTTTGTTAATGTGTTTGTAATTGTTGTGATAAATTGTGTGAATTATGAATGTTTTGTTTGTTGTTGATTATTTTATCAAAAATATTTGATGCAAAAGAGATTGTATTATTATTATTTAGGTTTATTGTTATTCATACGTGTGGAAAACATGAATAACAATAAATATAAATAATAACAGTATTTATAATATTTAATAAGGTAGAATTATTATAAATTATAAGTGTTTTGGTTATTATTCTTTTTTAATTTATTTCATTTTATTTAATTGGTAATTGTTTTGTGAAAAGAATTTGATATGATAAAGATTATTTATTCTTATTATTATTTAGGTATATTGTTACTCATACGTGTGGAAAGCATGAATAACAATAAATGTGAATAATAATAGTATTTATAATACTTAAAATAAATTAAGAAGGTAGACACTTATAATTTATAATAATTCTTTCTTATTAAGTATTATAAATACTATTATCAAAACAATTACCAATTAAATAAAATAACGGTAACCATAAATAATAATAAGAATAAATAATCTTTTTCATATCAAATTTTTTTCACAAAACAATTACCAATTAAATAAAATAATAAGAAAGAATTATTATAAATAATGAGTGCCTTGTTTATTATTCTTTTTTAATTTAATTGGTAATTGTTTTGTGAAAAAAATTTGATATGAAAAAGATTATTTATTCTTATTATTATTTATGGTTACCGTTATTTATACGTGTGGAAACCATCAATAAAAAGAATTGGACACTAAACGTATCATTTCAACGAGGTTGATTTACGAATTTATGTTAAACAGTCATTTTCTGTCAACTTTCCTCGACCATTCTTCATCACCCCTCTTGGGAGCCCCTTTTATGCTTCGAGCATATTGCACAGAAGCTCAAGACCTTTAATCTAATAAGATTTCTATCAAATGTAGCGTGGTAGCTAACATATTGGAACATTCAATATACAGATTCGATGACTTTGCCAACATTTTTAAAAATGTTGCTTTGTCAACATATGAAAAATTATGAAATTTACTTTGATAGATAAGTACTTATAATATTTATAATATTTACATCATTTATAACATTTATAACATTTATAATATTTTATTCATCAAAAATAACAAATAAACAATGAATTCCTACTTTAACTCGAATCATTTATCAATTACAAGGGCAGAAAGAAAATTCAAGTAATGATTCAAAGGAAAACCAATTTTAAAAAAATTTCCTATGAAGTGAAAGGCATTCTTTAAGAAATCCTTCGTGCTTAAGGGTAACCATCAACAACACTGTTGAAAAACGTTTTTGAAATTAATATACACCAATCAATATACACGAACAAATATTTTTTAATACCATCTTCCATTTTCCAAATACTATATCCTCATTCCTCTTAAAATAGAAAAAATAAATTCAATGCAAATTATCCTCAATGTCCGTTGCAGGGAACCTGGCACTTTCGTCTGATTGGTCAGATTCTCAAATGTACGCTGATTAGCTGATGCACCAATCGTGTCGCGCGACGAGCCGTTTCCGGACTCACAATCCCCAACGACTGACTCCGCTCCTATGACGTCACAAGTGCCAACTTCCCAGCAACTAACAGTACTGGGCCCAATGCATTGCACGTGACAAAAATTACTTTACTATTATTATTATACACTTATACATACTACATTTCCATACATATATTTAGTTACATACATTTTGTCACTTTAATTCTTCCAATATTCACAATTAACACAAGTGCCAACTTCCCTGCAACTAACGGTACTGCGGTCAATGCCTTGCACATGAAAAAAATCACTTTACTGTTATTCTTCCAATATTCACAATGAACACAAGTGCCATCTTCTCACCAACATCATATCAAAGTACCTTCTTTTTCAAAGAATTAAACACTCTACAGTTCTAAAATCAATATATTAAATCCAAAATATAATGACTTTTTATTCCATTTGACAAAATAGCATCCAGAGTGTCTAATTCACTAATGATCGTCTCGCTGACAGGCTCCCCGTTCTCAATTCGTAAAATACGTGGCCAGCCGTTTGCCCGTCAAAGTGTGTCACAATGAAACCGTGCGGTGTACACGGTGAAGTCGATAAACGTGACAAATGCGAGGTATACGTTCGACAACCGATCGTGTCGAAGGTAACGTCGAAGTTGCTTCGAACACTTATGGGGTGCCATTCGTTTTACGAGCCTTCTTATCGGCCCGCTGCCAGCCCATAAACGCATCTTTCCCGTATAAGAAGCGTCATGACGCATTTACGCGGTGGGTGTCACCGGTCTCTATTTATCGAGTATTTTGCAAACGCATAAAATCTGTTAGTTTATCAGTTGCACTATGTGGTGGTGTGCTTTACATGGGAAAACGAGAGCATTGACTTTGTCTCTGTTCGAGAATCATTGGGTGTTGGAATGATGACTTTTAGGTTATTGGAAGGTTAATTTTCATTTGTGAAACATAACCTCAACATGGGAATTCAATTCTAGAATTAATTATTTTTTGTTTGTTTATGGGGGTACTGTAGAGTTACTTGATTTTCAATTTATTGAAATAATTATTTTAATTCGTGAAACATAACCACATCACTTAAAATCAATTCTACAATTAACTATTTTTTGTTTGTTTATGGGGATACTATAGAGTTACTTGAATTTCAATTTACTGAAACATTTATTTTAATTCATAAAACATAACCTCACCACATAAATTGAATTTCAGAATTATTATTATGTTTGTTTATATCAATACTGTAGAATCGTTTGCTTTCCTATTTATTGAAATTTATTCTACTTGATGAAACATAACCTCACAAAAATTCAATTACTAATTAAATTCCTTAAGTTCCATATCCATCCTTCCTGCAGCTCATTAAAAAAACATTGAGTATATCCAGTGAGCAACTAAAGTGCAAATAGTTAATAACATTATCAAGAGAAATTGAAAAAAAATAATCCATAGCGAGTCACACATTAAATAACGAACTTTACTCAGTCGAAAGGGACCGAATCTCATACATGATAACGCCCGTCCACACATATCACGGCTAACGGTTCAGGAGCCAAACGATTTAGGCTATGAAACACTGCCCACCCTCCTTATTCGCCAAATCTGCCGCCAACAGGCTATCATTTCATCGAATATTTGGGGAATTGTCGCAAGAGAAAATCCTTTGTGATAAATACAATCGTTTGTAGCTGTGCTAATAAGAAATTTGTTAATTATATAATTTAGTATTGTTGTAACAATGTATGTGACGTTATCAAAATATATTTATATATTTTATACTTTTTATTAGAAAATTTTTTGTGATAAATAGAATCATTTGTTATATATATATGCTAATAAGAAATTTTTTAATTATATAATTTAACATTGTTGTAACAATGTATGTGACGTTATGAAAATATAATTATATATTATATAGTTTTTACTTTGGAACACTGTGAAAGGTGTCGAAATAAATTCAGCAATATATAATACCATGCCCTTTGGATTACCTTGAAACTCAATATTTACACGGAAGGTGTACGTAGAAGACGCATTGACCGGAAGATGTTTCCCTCTCTGCTTTCTGTTGTACAGAATTATAACTGTACTCTTTGTGTAAACATTGTGGATCAAAACCATTTGAAGGTTAGGTTATCCTGAGTGTCTTTGAAATTTAAAAAAGTAGATAGTTGTTGGAAAAAGTGTGTGGAATACTATGATTGTTATTTTGATTAAAAAAGTTGATTACTAAAGAATTCCTGTTTATTTATATCTAACCTAAAAGTCGAACATTTCATATGTTACAAGATAATAATTAAAAGATAAGTGCCTTCAAAAATTTTAAAAACAAGAGACCAGTCAAATATATACAGAACCCAATGATTTATACTCCTAAAAAAAATATTGATAACCAAATAATTCGTCTTCGTTCAAACGTACTCAAAAATCCTTCATATCACAATCACAACCCAACCCAAAATCCAAATACACCAAGCTCAAAAAGACATAATCAGTACCTCACTCAAAACAGACACAACCCAAAGATTCACATTCACACTAAAACCACCGCAAAAAATCCTCTCCAACCCCAACCTAAAGAATCACACATCACAATTCACTTCAAAATCACATCAAACTCACAAAACCACTCAAAATGCAAACAACCCAAAGACTCTTCTCTAAAACCACTCCAAAAGATCCTCTGCACCCCAACCACCCCCAACCCAAGAAATCACACATCACAATCCACTTCAAAATCGTATCAAACTCACAAAACCACTCAAACCCACACAACCCAAAAACACTCCCACTAAAACCACTTCAAAACCTCCTCTCCACCCCCACCAAATCCCACATCACAACCACCTCAAAATCCAAACACACCAAACTCAAAAACCCCCTCAACCTCACTCCACCATTGACCAGCCCACTAAAACCACCCCAAAGTACACACCCCCAAATCGCAAAAAAGTCCCTTATCAACCCCATCCCCCTCACCCACCCTCCCAAAAGACACAAAACTCAAAAATCCACTCAAACACACACCACCTCCAACCACTCCACAAAAACCACCCCAAACCACACTCCCCCAAGCCACAGATCCCGCAAATCTCAAAAAAATCCCTCATCAACTCCATTTCCCTCACCCACCCTCCCAAAAGACACAAAACTCAAAAACTCCATCAAACCCTCACCACCTCCAACCACTCCACAAAAACCACCCCCCAAATCGCAAAAAAATCCCTCATCAGTCCCATGCCCCTCACCCACCCGAAAGACGTCTCAACCCTTATCGTCGTCCAGCAGGTTATCAATGACGGTCCAAGATTATGAATTAAAAGAAGAAGAGCAGGGCCGGATAAGAACCGGCGTCGCCTCCGCTTATCCCCGGCTCGAGAGTGCTGTGTGAGGCATCGGTGAGGATAAGTACGATAAAGAGGGCCAGAACGAGACAGAGATCGAGGGACAGCCACCAACCGAAAGAGAGAGAGAGAGAGCGAGAGAGAGAGAGAGAGAGAGAGTCGTCTGTCGTTTTGTATATCTACCCTCGTACGGTGGAAATTTCGTTACGGGGGTGATTTTCTGCGGGGGATGGCCAGCCCCGTCCCCGCTTTAAACCTGATTGGATGCAGAGTTATCTCGCGCTGCGTTACTTCCGGATGATTGGTCGCTGCGGTCGTCATGACTACCTCACCACCGCCACCAGCATCTCCACCCCCGCCGCCACCCCCGCCGGTCGACCCATTGTTACCGTCTCCGTCGATCTCTGTCTCCCTCCACGGCGTCTCCTCTTTTCCGCCTCCCGCCGACGGCCCTGCTCCAATTTTTCTGTCTTCTTCGGCCTATCTGTTTCTTCCTCGCCTCCAGGCGTGCTTCCTCTGGGTGTTTAGATAACACGTGACTATACTGCTGGATGCTGGAACTGCTGCGGGAGATGACGTTACAGAGTTTCGAAGGAATTAATGAGGTTTTGAGGAGTGTTTATTTTTTGAGGATGTGGTTTGTGGAATTTGGAGCGTTTGCAGGGAATTGAGTGGAGGGGAGGTTATTTGGAAATGTTTTGATGTTGTGGGGTGAGATGGAAATTATGTTTTGTGATTGAATTAACAGTAGGAGTAGGAGGATTTTCAGTGGAGGTATTTTAACATTTTGTGATGAGACGGAAATGAATATTTTCTGATCGAATTAATATTGGAGGAAGTAGTTTAGTAGAAATATTTTAACATTTTGTGATGAGAGGAAAATGATATATTGTGATCGAATTAACGTTGGGGGAAATTTTTCACTGAAAACGTTTTAATATTTTGTGATGAGATGAAAATTATATTTTGTGATTGAATTAACAGTATAAGTAGGAAGATTTTGACTGGAAATATTTTAACATTTTTTTATGTAATAATATTTTGTGAAACTTTAGAGCGTTTTGAATAAATTAACACTAGGACTAGCAAGGGTTTCAGTAGAAGTAGTGTAACATTTTCTAATGAGAAATGATATTTTGTGAAGGAATTAACACTAAAACTATTAAGAATTTCAGTAAAAATATTTTAACATTCTCTGATGATATGATGATAACATTTTGTGAATAAATTGACAGTAGAGTAAGCTTTTAGCTAAAAATATTTTTACATTTTCTGATGAGATGAAGATATTTCGTGAAACTAACTCGGAGAAGTTATATGTACATTGAGGAACAAAATATTTTGTTCCAATATTTTTTAAATTGGTGAATTGTAGGAGTAATATTAATTATCAAACATTTTTACTGAGATTCTGGTTACATCTTGTTTATATGTGCACTGATACTTTAATTAATAGTGTTATATTATTAAATAGTTGCTTTTTATGGATAGTTCACATATTGTTTAAGTTGACATTAAAAAGGACACTGTTGAACAGAAATAAATTGAACAATCAGGTCACTTCTGTTCCTTGTAGAGAACGTCATTTGACATTATAAAAAAAAACCAACAGAAATATCACAGCAAACAATTGATTATTATTTAACACTGCTTATATTAAAATTCAATAAATAGTATAATAATTGTCGTGATTCAAAATGTATCTGTAAATGTATAAAATATATGTATATTAATAAAATATGAACATAATAAATCTTTAACAAGTTTTTATAAATATTATTTCATAATATCATTTTTCATTCCTCTCAAACCAACGAAAATAAATTCAATACAAATTTTCCTTTTTTTACAAATTTCCTATGAAGTTGAATGCATTCTTCAAAAACAATTAATATACAAGAAATATTTTATATAATTTACAAATGCTTCTCAGTGTACCATCTGTTGCACGGAACCTGGCACTTCCGTCTAATTGGTCAAATTCTCGGGCGCACGCTGATTAGCTGAGGCGCTGACGCCTGAGACATTCCCCAACGCGCGATTAGAGCTCTATAGCGACTGACTCCGCCTCTATGACGTCACGAGTGCCAAGTTCCCTACAACTAACAGTACTGGGTACAATACCTTGTTACTATTATTATTATACACTTACATAGATTATATTTACATACATATATTTACATACATACACTTTGTCATTGTTATTCTCCTAATATTCACAATTAACACGATATTATCAAGTTAACTACATCTTTCACTATATTATCAATTACACTTCTTTTCACTATACTATCAATTAAAGAACTTCTTCCACAATATTATCAATTACCTTTCCTCTCACCATACTATCAATTACAATATTACAACATATTCCACTACATGCTCGCAACTTTTTCCATTCCATCCCAGCACAAGTATATTAACAATTTAATATTTGCTTAAACGTTGCAATCAACGTTCCGGAAAATTTCCTGCACAAACGTCCGTCGATCCTGAAAGTAAATATATCCTCTCCCACATCGCATAAATATTACATGCACGTACGAAATAATTGTTTAAAACTAGCCACACAAATGTACGGATAAATGATTCTGAACGAATGATCCGCTGTAACAGGTTAATGCGGCGGCGGCGGCGGCGGCGGGCATTATAAAAGAATCAATGATGCCTGCTTACAAAGGAGTCATTAAGTCGTGTCAAACGCAGGCGCTCGAACAACAAGCGAAACGTTTTTCCTTCGGTAACATGAAATTTCGTGCGTAAACTTTTTACCACCAACAATTAATTCTTTTTTTTCTCTCTCTTTCTCTGTTTCCGTAGAAAACGATCCGCTGGATCGCGAAGAATCGAATTACAATGCGTTTCGCGCGGATTTGTTCGGGCGTGAATGAAAAGTTAAAAGCAAAGGATGTAAAAGCAGTTCCCGGCTCGTTTGAAATATTTTGCGGATTATCAGGGACGGTCTCGGTGGATTTAGACAGTTTTAATGGTATTTCCGTGGTTTGTTTAGTTGGGTTTGAGACGTTATGGTGGGAATTACGTGTTCGGAGTGAATTAGGTTGGGTATGAATGGAGGTATTGTGATTGAGAGTTTTGGTTTGTTAATTTATTAGGGAATTGTCGTGGGAGTAGAATGTGTGTGGTGTGGTGATTTGGGAATTATGATAGAGAGATATGTATTGGGAGATTAATGTTATAAATATGGTAGTGAAAAATTGTAAATAATATTAACATAATACTGTAAATACAACATTATAAATATGATATTGTAAATATAATATAATATATTTGTAAATATCATAAACATAATATTATAAATATGACAGTATAAGTTTGTAAATATTATAAGTATGATAATATAAGCGTGTTGTTTTAAAATTGTAAATATTATTAACATAAGTATAAAATTATGAATATAATAGTACAAATTGTTAAACATTACAAACATAATAACATAAATATAATATTATAATTTGTAAATATCATAAACAAAATATTACAAACACAATACTGTAAGTATAATAGCCTACATTTATAAACATTATTAACACAACATTACAAACATTATAAACTTTTTAGCTACCTAAGTCAATTTTTCGTTATTTTCTACATTTTCTAAGTTTCAATACAATAAACTACATTCTTTTTGTCTATCCAAGTCGATTTTTCGTTATTTTCTATATTTTCTAAGTTTCAATACAATAAACTACATTCTTTTTGTCTAACCAAGTCGATTTTTCTATATTTTCTAATTTTTATAAATTTTAATCTAACAAACAGTATTCTTTCTAGCCACCTAAGGCCTACCCAAATAAATTTTTCTACATTTTAATGCAATAAACAATATCCTTTTTACTCACCCAAAACCTAACCAAGTCCATTCTATAATATTTCATAATTCCTCTAAATTTCACTAATAAATACAAGAAGATCAACCCGGTTAATTCTTATTTACTCTCTCAATCAGTTCGCCGAGGACTCGCAGAAACCTCTTTCAGCTGTACCGTTGATTCGTCCCAGTCCGAATAAATTCCACCGAGGACAATGCACGGCGTTATTGCCTCAGTCGTGTCGCCACGCGCCGCAAATCAGCGTTGACATTTGCGCATAGCCTCGCCGGAGCATGTATCCGCCGTTCCACCGTGAAGCGACAGCGGTCCGCAACGAATTGCACAAAAGTTGACGTCTCCATCTCTCACGATCGCAACGACTATGAAGGACGAGTCACGCCCATCGAGATGCTTTTGTCGGTTGGTAATGTTGTCGGATGGAGATTTATTATTCGACAAGGGTGCCCCGTCGTTAGATACGCTCCACACTTATAGGTTATGGAGACACGTTTTCTAGTGATTTTTGCAGGGACATGACACATGCAAACAGTAGGGTAGATAGATACGTAGAATAAGTTAAGCGGGAAGCAACATTATGTAGCAATTCAATTTTTATTGAATTTCCCAAAAAGCAAATAATTAATAACAATAAAAGAATTTTGTTGTCCGGGACTGGTTTCAAAGTGAATGTCAACATATGTTAATCAAGATTTCATATTTTCAGAATAATATTATAATAGTATTTTGTTTACAATACCAAGAATATAGAAAAAATTTGAACCTTCCGTTCGTTGCAAGGAACTTGACACTTTCGTCTCATTGGTCAGAGACACATTTCCTAGTGACATTTTCAGGGTCATGACATATGCAAGCAGTAGGGTAGATGGATACATGGAATAAGTTAAGTGGGAAGCAGCTTTATGCAGCAATTAAGTAAAAGGTAAGAGGCTTACATAACAATAGAACATTGTATAATAATTAAATAGTCAACATTATATAACAATTGACAGTGAACATTATATAATAATTGGTTAATAGAATCATTGGCAGTATAATAAACAGAATATAACCATTTTATTCTGAAAGTGTGATATTTTATTTATAATACCAAGAATATGGAAAAAATTTGTACCTACTGCAGGGAACTTGGCACTTTCGTCTGATTGGTCAGAGATACGTTTTCTAGTGACTTTGGCCCAGTTCTATTGACTTTTACTTAGAAGCTAAAAAGGAAGGGTTTCCTAACCTAGAAAAACCAGGAAAGAAGTCAATCCTTGAATAACTAAGAAGAATATTATTTATTTCATCAAAATTTACATAAATCGAAAAATATTCAAAAATTGATTTGGTTAAGTCTCTGGTTAATTAAAAAAAAATATTCGTTACTCCATTCAAATTTGAAAAAAATCAAGAAATATTTAAAAATCGACTGGATTAAGTTTCAGTTAACTAAAAACAATATTCTTTATTCCATAAAAATTTGAAAAAATCACAAAATATTAAAAATCGACTTGGTTAAGTCTTAGTTAACTAGAAACAATATTATTTATGTTATTAAAATTTACAAAGATCAAAAAATACCAAAAATCGACTTGGTTAAGTTTAATTACTTAATGACAATGTTCTATACTCCATTAAAATTTACAAAAATAAAAAAACATCAAAAAATCGAGTTGGTTAACTAAAAACAATATACCTCATCCCACCAAAATATACAAAAATCAAAAACCACAAAATATCCACTCGCTTCCCCAAAAACAATGTTCCTCATTTCACCAAAATATACAGAAAAATCCACTTGCTTCCCTAAAAACATTACATCCCCCATACAAATATACAAAAATCAAAAAACACCAAAAACTCCATGACCTCACAAAAAAAATTCTCCCACTAATCCCAAAAACCAAACACCATAAACTACTTGAATACCACCTAAAAAAACCACCAGTTCCAACGAACAATTGAAAAGCATTCTTGCAACGTGATTTTCACTGCAACCAACAACCAACACAGAGGACAACCGATCTGCCGGATCGCAGATGTCCGGTAACGCAATCTACGAGTTCCGAGTTAAGTAATACACGCCGTGATACGTTAGGATATATCCTTCTCCGCGTCTGTCGCTTGCATATTTGCGCGGAAAAATATCCGTGGTGTTCGGTTTCGCGAATGTCTGCTGAGTCAGGAACTCGATCATCGATCACTTATTGTTAGCGACCGAACAGGCGTCGTATCGCGATTGCACTTATTTGCTTCGACACCCTTTTCGTCGACACAATTCTGTCATTTCCATAAAAAGTTCTGATGTTGATAGATCGACGCTTTCAATTACACTCGAACAATTGCCCCTCGATTGACGTGGATGACTACGGGAAGAATTTCAGTTTAACTACTGATAGAGTGCGCTGAGGATATGACTACAGACGAATAGGAATTTTTACGGTTGGTAAATTGTTGGCGGAATTTTGAAATTCTTATTTTTAACGTGAATCTTTGGGGAGTGTTTTTTTAATGTGTAAGTAAGGAATGTGTATGTGTAATGATGTGTGTAATGAATAATTAATATGTTGGTGATCAGTATTTGTGTAGTTAACAGCAATAGATTTTTTTGAGTATTTTTTTAATGTATAATTAAGAGAATAACGTATACATGTGTAATGATGTGTATAATAAGTAATTAATATGTTGGTGATCAGTGTTTGTTTCGTTCATAACCTGTACAATTAAGTATTTTATTTTGCAATCAATTTATAAAGTGAAAATAGAATTCAAAGAAGAAATTCCAACCTCCTGCACCTGTTTCGGTGTGAATTTCGAATCGAGCCAAGGTGGAAGTACCTTTAAGTATCAATTACACAAAAAGTAAAAAGCTTGGACAATAATAGAAAACAATGAACATTACATAATAATTAGTTAATAGAATCATTGACAGTATAATAAAGAGAATATAATCATTTTATTCTGAAAACTTGAAATATTCATCGAACTCCTCAAGAATCAATTAATTAATAACAACAAAGTATCGTTTTTATTGTCCATCATTGATTTCAACATATTTTAAACGAAATATCATACTATTATAATAAAACTATTATATTTTTTTATTTATAATACCAAGAGTATAGGCCATTCCCGTCATTTGCACTTCGTTGCACAATCCGTTGCAGAGAACCTGGCGCTTTTGTCTGATTGGTTAGACTCCAAGGCGCACGTCCTCCCCACGCGATTGGTCGACGCTACTATACGATTCGCTGCGGCCCCCACGCTCACTGCCGTATCGCATGACAGGGAGTGGGGAGAGCCGTCTCTGGACTCACGATTTGACCTCTCGCAGCGACTGTCTCCGCTCCTATGACCTCACAAGTGTCAAGTTCCCTGCAACGGACGGTTTTATTAAATTATTAACTTCTGACTGAATTCGAACGTCTCGATAAAGTTTTGCTGTCTATGTGCTGAGATTTCCGAGGTATCATCCATTATGAACTGCTTACATAACAATAGAACATTGTATAATAACTGAATAGTGAACATTATATAACAATTGATAGTGAACGATGTATAACATTTAACAGTGAACGTTATATAATAATTGATAGTGAACATCATTTCATTCTGAAAGTGAGGAATTTTTATTGAATTTCCCAAAAGACAAATAATTAATAACAATAAAGGAGTGGTTTCAAAGTGAGTGCCAACACATGTTAATCAAGACTTCATACTTTCATAATAAATTTAATATATTCTTTTATTTACAATACCAAGAATATTGCAAGAACTTGCACCTACCGTTCGTTGCACGGAACTTGTCACTTTCGTCCAATTGGTCAGAGACACGTTTCCTATTGACTTTTGCAGTGAATCTAACATTTTTTCGGAGTCATGGACGCCAACTGTCATGGAAGGCACTTCAGCTCGAAAGATGACTTCACAACCATCAAGCAGCCATCATCATCAAGGATGTCATTCACAATTCACTTTCTGATACTTCGAGACGTAACCTTGTACCTAATTCACCTAACGAATTAGAATTAGAAACTTATTCGGACAGTTAATAAAATAAATAACGAGGAAACTGTCGAAAGGAATTTCGAGGTGAGCGACGCTCGCGATTCGCCGATGGGAAAAAAATTCGCCGGTGACACCGAGAGCCACCCAGAAGTGTAACGTTACCCCATGAACGCGAAGAACGCGAAGAAAGGATCACGGCGCGGACAAATCCTAGACACGGAACGGAAAAATGCGCATAAGCGTGGTGCGCGTATAAGGTGACCCGGCGACCGGTCACCTGCTACAAAGGCGGACACGTTACACCGGCGGCGACGCGTTCAAAGAACGTGGCAGATGACTGACGATGGGAAATGGACCACCTTGAAGATGCTCGAGATGAAATTTATACCGTTATGGCGTCCAGTGTCCATTTGCAGCATCGATGCCGTGAGAATTTTTGGCATATGCTGATGGGGTTAGCAGTGTTGGGTTAATAGAGTTGGTATGGTGTTGGCTGAGTGGGAGGATATTGTTTGGTAGGTGAAAATTTGGGAAAATAGGGGAATGACAGGTTGAATTGGGTGGGTGGATAGAGTGTTTGTTAGGTTGAAATTTAGAAAAATTAGAGAATAAAAGATAGAAGTGGGTAGGTGGGAGGAATGTTGCTTGTTAGGTTGGAATTTGTGAAAATTAAAAATAAAATATTCAATTGGGTAGGTGGAGGAAATGTTGTTTGTTAAGTGGAAATTTGGGAAAATTAGAAAATGGCAAAAAATTGACTTAGTTAGATAAAAAGAATATTGTTCGTTACGTTGGAATTTAGGAAAATTAGAAAATAAAAAATTGAATTGGATAGGTGGAAGGAATGTTCATTAGGTTGAAATTTAGGAAAATTAGAAAATATTGGAAAATTGATATGGTTCGGTAGAAAGAATATTGTGTATTAGATTAGAATTTGAAAAAATTAGAAAATATTGGAAATATGACTTGGTTAGGTAGACTCTGTTTGCTAACAAGAATATTATTTATTGCATCAAAATTTAGAAAATTTAGGAAATACCAAAAAATTAACTTGGTCAGCTAGAAAGAATATTGTTTAGTACACTAAAGTTTAGAAACATTAGGAAAACCTAAAACCCAATATGCTTTGCTAAAAAGAATATTATTTATTGCACCACAATTTAGAAAAATTAGAAAATACCAAAAAATTGACTCTGTTTGCTAACAAGAATATTATTTATTGCACCACAATTTAGAAAAATTAGAAAATACCAAAAAATTGACTCTGTTTGCTAACAAGAATATTATTTATTGGATCAAAGTTTAGAAAAATTAGAAAATGCTAAAAAATTAACTTAATTTGCTAAAAGCAATATTTTTTATTCTATCAAAGAATACCAAAAAATCAACTTGGTTATCTAAAAACAAAATTATTCA
Source organism: Nomia melanderi (assembly GCF_051020985.1). Classification (NCBI taxonomy): domain Eukaryota; kingdom Metazoa; phylum Arthropoda; class Insecta; order Hymenoptera; family Halictidae; genus Nomia; species Nomia melanderi. The sequence continues at coordinate 22,855,780 of NC_134999.1, read as the reverse complement.
TTCCACTAAAATTTCCAAAAATCAAAACATACCAAAAAACCTTGGTCAATCCTCAGTTACCCCAAAAAAACCTCAGCTACCCTTAAAACCATTCAACCCTCAAGAAATTTATGCTCAAAGCTCTGCCACCAGTGTCCTCAGTCTAGCAAATTCCATTTATCCTCCACTCAAAGGACAAAAACGGAAAAACGATAAAGTTCAAAGAGAAAAAATGAATTTGTCCATCGTAAAGGTGGTGGAACAGGGCGGTGTCGTTTGAGTCCCTGTATTTCGGATTACATTAGAAAAATTAGAAAATACCAAAAAATGGACTGTGTTTGCTAAAAAGAATATTATTTATTGCATTAAAATTTTCAAAAATCAAAAAATGCCAAAAAACCTCGGTCAATCCTAAGCTACCCAAAAATGTTACCATCCCCTTAAAATTTTCAAAAATCAAGAAACTTTTTATTGAACTAACCCACCCTTATCTCAAAAATAATTTCAACCCTCAAAAAATTCAAAGCTTTGTCACCAGAGTGTCCTCAGTCTAGCAATTCCATTTATCCTCGACACTCAAAGGACAAAAACGGAAAAACAATAAAGTTCAACGAGAAAAAATAAATTTGTCCATCGTAAGGGTGGCGGGGCAGGGCGGTGTCGTTTGAGTCCCTTTATTTCGGATTACATTCCGCGGCCATTTATAACGAGTGGCGCGGGTATACATCGCGGCGATGCCGCTGTTTATCCTTTCCAGTTGCGGATGTCGTGTTTACACGCGTAACAGCCCCGAGTCGCGACATCACTTTGAAGCGTCGCATCTGCGGTTACCCAAGAACACCCTGCGGTGAATATCGTGGAAATGGGTAGAGAGAACTTTACATAGGTATTTAATCCCTTCGCGCTGAGCAGCCCGTCGAGATACTGTTCAGTAACGCGATTTTAAGCGGGGACGGATTTTAAATCCAGGACTCGGCCATTCAGCGCACCCCCTCTCGAACGGCGCTTTGTGTCTTTGTAACCTCTGGGGCGTCTTTTTCGAGTGAGACACATTTGCCTCGGTGTTGATTGCGGTGTGTTTGATGGGGGTGTGGTGGAATATGTGAGGATGGATTAATGGAGATGGTGTGTGACCGTTTTGTGGGGATATGTGTGGGTTGTAATATATTTGTGACATATTTGATATAATATATGATATAATATATGATATAATATATAATATATTTGACATATAACACATTTGATATACAATATATTTGATATAATATATTGTATATTGTAGTGATATATTTTTATGTGTATTACAGTGGTATACTTGTGTGTATATTATACTGATATATGTTTATGTATATTAGAGAGACATATATTTGTGTACATTATATTGGTATATGTTATGTGATATTGACATATCTAACCTTATATGCGAGAATATATGTGTATTATAGTGATATATATTGATGTACAGTATTCATTGGAGACTGTGACTGTTCTGTGTATATATATTTTGATATACATTGTGGTGATATATTTTTATATATATTATAATGGTATATTTCTGTGTATATTACAGTGATATATTTATGTGTATATTATACTAACATATTTTCGTGTATATTATAGTGGTATACTTATATGTATACTGTACCGATATATTTTGATACATATTACAACGATATATTACATATATCATTTCATATATCATATATGATTACATTTTACTGACATTCTCATTCTCACTCTACATCATATTTATACATATTACAGTGGTATATTTATATATATACATATATGATACTGATATATTTTGATACATATTACACTGATACATTTCATATATCATTTCAGATATCATATATCACTACATACCAACATTCTCATCCCGCATGCACTTTCCCTAAACAACAACACATTCCCAAACACTCACCCATTCCAACGCAAACATAAAACTCACGAGACCATTCCCGCAATCCCACTCGAGCACGTCCAAACGAACACGAGTGTCCATTCAGCGCGAGCTTAACGCTCATCCCTACAGGTGTGCCCGAAAAGAAACCGTCTCGCCAGCGTCACGTCGCGACTGCTACCCCTTACTGGCTACTCGATGTTAATCCCAGGCAATCCCACGCAACGTCTCGCCTCGTCGTATTATGAACGAGCATGTTGACAGACTCTCCCCGATCCCACAACACTCCTCGAAAGTCGTCATTGTGTAATTCCTCGTCCACCCTCTCGCAGCCCTTCACTATGTGGGAACGCTCGGCCAACGTCTCTCGGATTTCGCCAGAAGAATGCCGGGAAGTTAGAAAATAACAGATTGAATTGGGTAAGTGGAAGGAATGTTAGGTTGAAATTTAGGAAAATTAGAAAATATTGGAGAATTAATTTGGTTAGGTGGAAAGAATATTGTTTATTAGGAAGAAATGTTGTTTGTTATGTTGAAACTTAGAAAAATCAAAAAATAGCAAAAAATTGACTCTGCTAAAAAGAATATTATTTATTGCATCAAAATTTATAAAAATTAGAAACTACCAAAAAACTGACTGCTGAAAACAATTTATTATATTGAAACTTAGAAAAAATCAAAAAATACACTCCTCGAATGTCATTAATGTGTAATTCCTCGTCCACCCTCTCGCAGCCCTTCCATTGCTCTATGTGGGAACGCTCGGCCAACCTCTCTCGGATTTCGCCCGAAGAATGCCGGCTTCTGGCGTCACCTCGCGCCGCGCAGGTAGACACTTTGGCTTCTTGCCTCCCCGAATACTTTCGTCTCCAATGGCCTTTGTGCGGACTGCCCGGAGCGTGCGTTCGATGATGGGATGTTTCGCACTGGGGCTGAATAGGGAGTAATTGAAATTTGGATTATCTTGGTGGAAATATTTTGTTTGGCAGGGACATCTCTCGTACTGGCATTGAATGAGGAATAATTGAAGTTTGGATTGTTCAGATGAAAATATTTTTTTTTGACATATTGATACCTCCAGTTCTTTACAGTTTCCTCCAAAATTTGGATTATTCAAATGCAAATATTTAAATATTTTTTTGACACCAATGTATTGATAACGTCCAGTTTGCATTAAGGGATGTTTCATACTGGGGCTGAATGAGGAATAATCGAAATTTGGATTATTCAGATGAAAATATTTTTTTGTAGGGATGATTTGATAACCTTCAAATTTGTGTTATGTGATTTGTTGAATCTTGGGTAACATTGTGTAAAGAGAGCAGTACTGTACAGAAGATATTTGAAAAATTGGGCAAAAATTTTGTTATTTATTCTATATTTAGATCTAATTCTAATTCTAGAATTTTGTAAATTATAAATATTCTATATTTACATCTAATTCTAATACTAGAATTTTATTAGTTACAAATATTTTATACTTAGATCTAATTCTACAATAATTCTAGATTTTTATAGATTCTAAACATTCTATATTTAGATCTAATTCTACAATAATTCTAGATTTTTATAGATTTAAAATATTCTATATTTAGATCGAATTCTGATTCTAAAACCTTATAAATTCTGAATATTCTACATTGAGATCTAATATTTTATCAAAAAATATTTTTCAAGTATTTGAAAAAATAAATTCCCTTCTTCTTGTTTTATCATCTGATTCAATAATATTATCATTTAGTTCAACAACCAATGACAACGTCAACAATGTCATAAATATTTTTTCAGAGAAACTAAAATATTTATCATCTAATAATTCATTTATATTTATTTTCTGATGAAAATGCAAGAAGAAATAAATGAAAACTAAAATATTTATTATCTAATAACTCACTTACATTTACTTTCTAATTCAACTACTTAGTAAAACTACCCTCAATCTCCCCCGAAAACCCAACCGTCGAATCCAGTGAACGCTGAAGTCTCCGTTTCTCCTCATTTCCCTTTCAATTTTTCTCGCCGGCAGAATGCCGCTCCGTCGTGCACAGTACATCGGCGTTCGACGCGTCCGGCCGAGGGCAGCGGACAGAATATCCGTGGCATCTGGTCGAAAGTGTGAGAGGGGCATTGTGTATCGCGCATAGTTCGCATTTCCTCGGTACATTCTCGGACCTCCGTCCTAGCCAGGAACATGATTAGTATACGCACACTTGACCTGGCTGACCTATTGTCGGGGAGGAGAGAGAAACACCATTATAACGACACCGAACACGAACACCCCATTATGCTCGTCACCGTGGGGTACACGATGTACCATCGTCCATTGACGCTTTATTAAAGTCCTTCGCTTATTGTGGCTTCGCCGGCAGGACCCCGCCGCTACTGTCGACACGGCTATGCGAAATTTTATCGTGCAACGTTAGGAGATTTTCAAGGTAGAATGAATTTATTGATATTGGAATTTTGGGGGGAGGGTGACAGATTCGAGTATGGGGTGTTGTTCGATTTTGTTTATTTATTTGAAGGTCTTTTGGTTTTTGATTAATTGGAGTATTTGTTTCATTCGTAGTTTCATTGGTAGTTTTATTGGTTATTGTAGATTGATTGTTCAATTGGTACTTTTATTGGTTATTGTAGATTGATTGTTCAATTGGTAGTTTTATTGGTTACTGTAGATTGATAGTCTTATTGGTAGTTTTATTGGTTATTGTGCGTTCATTGTTTTATTGGTTGTTCTATTGGTTATTGGTTTTTTTAGTAGTCTTATTGGTTATTGGTTTTTTAGTGGTTTTATTGGTTATTGGTTTTTTTAGTAGTTTTGGTGGTTATTGGTTATTTTAGTAGTTTTATTGGTTATTGTTCTTTTTAGTAGTTTCATTGGTTATTGTTTTATTGGTCGCTTTACTGGTTATTGGTTATTTTAGTAGTTTCGGTGGTTATTGGTTTTTTAGTAGTTTCGGTAGTTATTGGTTTTTTAGTAGTTTTATTGGTTATAACTTTTTTTTAGTAGTTTTGATGGTTGGTTTTGTGTAAATATTTATGTAGTATTGTAATAGTATTGTTGGAGGATTTTATTTGTTTGTTTGATGGTTTCTTGGTGTTGGATTAATTAGATTAATTGTTTTATTGGGGTGGAAGTAGTTGTTTGGAAGAGAAGTATGCTGATTGCTTTAGAAAATTACTGTATTTATTTTTAATGAATCTCTAGGAAAGGTTCTTTAGTTTTAGATTAGTTCATATATTAACTATTTGCTCACAAGCTTGATTGTATAATATAAACCATAATTACACCGTCACAATATAAACAGTGGTCTACAAGACAAGAACAATTCATCCCTACAAAATCTTAATTAGATAATGTAAACCTTAATTATATCGTCACAATAATTTACATCTTAATTACACCATCACAATATATACAGTGATCTACAACAAACCAATAATTCATCTCTACAGAAGACTCATTTCTTTCAGACTAATTTACAGCTTAATCAAAGCATCACAATATGGACTGTGATTTACAAGAAAAGAATAATTCATCCCTACAAAAGCTTAATTATATAATGTAAACCTTAATTATATCGTCACAAAAATTTATAACTTAATTACACCATCACAATACAAACAGTAATCTACAAGACAAAAACAATTCATCTCAACAAAATTCTTCCAAATTACATCACACCCTAATTATCCCATCACAAAGTAAACAACAACATCACAACAACATCACAACAACCCACAACAAAGGAACTCAGCGTCTAAAATCATTCCCTCCCAACGGACCTCTACAAAAGATCACAAAAATCCCCAATGCGATCCAGATACCAGATAAACCACTTAATCCTCCCCGGACAAACTTCCCGTTCCGTCGATCGAATCAACGTCCGTCATCCGGACGAGGAAACCCTGCCAAAGACAAACGGGACGTCGCCGACACGTTATCCGATAATTTCCGCGGATTCCACGGTGAACTACCGAAATGATAGATCGAGCGGCCGACCGGCGGCCAGGTCGGGGGATCGGTAACGTGTGAAATTTTTGAAAGGCACGGTAAGCACGATCTCGTGCTCGGCCATGCGTGCCGGTTAGGTACACACGTTACTCGAACAATTTATGGTCTTCCCTCCCTTCGTCTCTTCCTCCATTTTCTGTCTTCGATCGTTGGATCTGTCTGTTCGTCTCTTTCCGGCTGTACTGAGAAGCTAATTTTTTTTTTGTTTACGTAACCAATTTTAATTTTTAATTTTTAAAATTTTAATTTTTTTGTTTACTTAATTTAATTTTGATTTTTAATTTTTATTTTTCTCGTTTACTTAATTAATTTTAATTTCGAACTTTTAATTTTTTTGTTTACGTAATCAATTTTAATTTCCAATTTTTAATTTTTTTAATTTTAATTCTTTTGTTTACTTAAATTACTTTTTTTTGCTTAGTGTTTTAGTGATTGAGGGAGTATTGCTTGGATTTTTTTTGTTTGAGAGGGGTTGATTTGGATATTTGTTTTTGGATGGTACACTGGTGATGCTGGAAGACATTTTGTAAATTTTGGAAGGTGTAGTTCAGATTTGTTGTGGAAGAGGGGTTGGGTTGATGAGAGGGTTGGATATGGAAATATGTTTTTTTTAATGTCCTGTTTTTGTTTCATCACGATATAAATAATAATCTACAAGACCAATGAATCTTTTCAACAAATCTTTCATTTTTAGACTAATTCACAATTATCCTATCACAATATAAACAATTATCTACAACACCAACAAATCCCTTAAAACATTTATTTTCACACTAATTCATAATATAATCATCCCATCACAACACAAACAATAATCCATAAAAAAACAATTAATCCCTACCAAACACTCTACCTTCTTACTAATTTACAACATAATTATCTCATCACAACTCAAACAATAATTCACAAGAAAAATCAATTAATCTCTACCAAACATTCTACTTCCACACCAATCAACACCTCAATCATCTCATCACAACTCAAACAATAATCTACACCAACAAATCCCTCAAACCATTCATTATCACAATAATTCACAAAACAATCATCCCATCACAACACAAACAACAACCTACAAGAAAATAACAATTAATCTCACTCTACTTTCATATTAATTTACATCATAATTATCTCATCACAATATAAACAATAATCTACAATCATCCCATCACAACACAAACAACAACCCACAGAACAATTAATCCCTACCACTCCACATCCCCACCAATCAACACATCACAACACAACCCCAAAAAAACACCTCCCCACCCTTACCCACCCCAATTCCCCTCCCCTAACCGAACCCCCACTCCAACCACACGTCGCATTCTACATTCCACCTTTCCGTCCTCCCGTCCTCGCGTCCATCCTCATTCGACGCTGTCTTCGCGCGCGCCAACCCTTTTCCCTCTTTCCCGGCGCATCTTCCGCCCCAGCCCTCGAAATCGCGTCAGCATTTAGCCAGCAGTATATTAGGCGAAATACAAGCGGATATCCTCTCACGGGCCATTACTGTTACCTTTGATCATCGCATGACCGGAGAGTGGTTAACGCTGCGTCATCAGAGCATGAATTTCTCTCTATCTGCCCGGTATAATTTACAATCCGCGTCGGCCTCCTCGCTGAGCAGCCGACTCCTCGTTCACCTGCAACCCCGACGAGCCACCCCTGATGCTCGAAACGTTTCGTGACTGTTTATGGAAAAATTAATTTTGTGGCGATGGGACGGATTCTTGAATTTTATTTCGTATTGTGAAGTTGATTGAAACTCGACGTTTTAGGAGAAATTTGGTTGTTCTGTGAATTTTGAATTTCTTTTTTCTATCTTTTTTCTTTCTGCTTTATTATTTTCTCTTTTTCCTTTTTCAATGTTTTGTTAAGGATAAGGGGGCTATTATAATTTAACAACCAATGTCAACGTCAACCACGTTATAAATATTTTTTCGTTTTTGACGTTTTGAGAGAAATTTGGTTGTTTTCTGAATTTTTAATTTCTTTCTTCTAATGTTTTATTATTTTTGAATATTGTCGTTTAGAATTCAAATTGTTTTGTCAAGAGGGCTATTGTAATTCAACAACCAGTGACAATATCAACAACGTCATAAATATTTTTTCGGTTTTGAGGTTTCCTCGCTGAGCAGCCGACTCCTCGTTCACCTGCAACCCCTACGAGCCACCCCTGATCCTCGGAACGTTTCGTGACTGTTTATGGAAAAATTAATTTTGTGACAATTGTCATGGGTTCTTCAATTTTGTTTTTTATATTGTGAAGTTGATTGACATTCGACGTTTTGAAGGAAATTTGGTTATTTTGTGAGTTTTTAATTACTTTTTTCTAACGTTTTATTAGTTTTGACTATTGTCGTTTAGAATTCAAATTGTTTTGACAAGAGGGCTATCTTAATTCAACAACCAATGACAACGTCATAAATATTTTTTCGATTTTGACGTTTCGAGAGAAAACTTAGTCGTTTTCTGAATTTTGAATTTCTTTTTCCTACTGTTTTATTATTTTTGACTATTGTCATTTAGAATTGAAACTGTTCAGCCAATGTTTTATCTAGGATAAGAGGGCTATTGTTATTAGCATCGCTTATATCCGTCATAGCAGACATTTTAGTGGGCGTATTTTCAATCAATAATTTTACCATCTCAGTAAGAGTATCCCTTGAAATATTTTAATTTGGATTTGGATTTGGATTTGGATATGAATTTGGATTTGGATTTCAATTCTTATTTGTATCTTTGTTTTGCTCAGCTACTGATTTTTCTAATATTTATTATAAGATTTTTCTAATATTTATTATAATATTGTTCTATTATTTATTGTAATATTTTTCTAATATTTAGTACAAGATTTTTCTACTATTTATTATAATATCCTTCCTATACTCATCAAAATATTTTTCTAATATTTATTACAATAGCTTCTGCTATTTATTGTAATAGCTTTCTATTATTTATTATAATAATTTTCTAATATATATTATAAGATATTTCTAATACTTATCATAACATTTTTCTAATATTTATCATAATATTTTTCTAACATTTATTACAATACATCTGTAATATTTATTATATTTTTCTAATATTTATTATAATATTTCCGCTACATTGTCTAACTGCGTAAATATTGCAAAATATATGAATAGATACTTCAAATTTCAAACCGCCCCCTTAAAAATTAAATTGCCCCATAGAAACACTGCTCTAAAGTGTCTAGATTCAGTATTCAACGTACTTCAGACGACTATATCACATTTTATTCATTTATCGCCATAAAATCCTTCGAAACGCAGCTGTTCATATCACATCACGCGTGGCGAAAAAATAGGAATATCGGCGACATTTGTCGCGTTGTTATAGAAATCATCATGATGACTGTCCATACTACTTCGTACACCTTCCCTAAAGTGAATCCAATGCATCTTCAATCGTTTCGAACCGTTGTTTGCTAGCGGCACGCGATAGAGCCGACGCGAGCGCAACGAATTCGTGGCGAAACTAAAACACGTACTCGGAGTTTTGCGTATAAAATGGGAAGGTGAGCTTGGAAATTCAAATGTGTCGATTAATATTAGTCTCTCGGGTGTCTAGATTCAGTATTCAACGCACTTTAGATCATCACATTGCATTCCGTTCGTGTATCCCCATGAAATCCTTCGAAACGCGGCTGTTCGCATCAAATCACGCGTGGCGAAAAAATAGGAAAATCAGCGATATTTGTCACGTTGTTGCAGGAATCGGCATACCGACTGTCCGTATTACTACGTACACCTTTCCTATACTTGATCCAATACGGCTTTAATTTTTTAGGATAGTTGTTTGTTACCAGTGCGCGTTAGAAGCGACGCAAACGCAACGAATTCGTGGCCTGACTAAAACACGTACTCGAAGTTTCGCGTATAAAATGGGAAGGTGAGCTTGGAAATTCAAATGTGTTGATTATTATTAGTCTCTAAGGTGTCTAGATTCAGTATTAAATATACTTTAGATGATCACATCACAATTTATTCATTCATCGTCAAAAAATCCTTCAAAAATCGGCTACTCACATCAAATCATATAAAAACTCTAAAACCGTTGCACCAAAGTGACAACTTATCTGCAACACTACACACCAGCTCAAAATTTAACATAAACAAAGTTAATACATAGAACCAACATTTTCATAAATTTATTAACACACGTTCAGCTTGGATATACATAAAAAATCATCTTCAGGAGCCGAGAGACGTGTAAACGTTTTAATAAATCATTCACACGTGCATCGATTCGATGTTTGGAGCGGTAAGAGTTCGCCGAATGCTTTATCTCGCTCGTTCACTGTAATCTCATTCACTTACTCTTCTTGTTGGCCGGATGAACCGAGAAACCCAGTCAACCATGGATAGTTACGCTCTCTGACCCTCTCAAGTTGATCAACGACACCTTGAATTCACGAGTGCCTTAGGGAAACTCGGTATTTTAAGATGAGAGTTCGCTGTTTTGCGACTGCGGCGAGGATTGGTTTTAATTGTTCGTGCGGGGAGATGTGTTTAGTGGGTTGGGAGAGTTTTGTTTTGGAACTTTTGAGAATTGTGAGTGGAGGGTGTGGTTGTGGTTTTTATGGGAATTGCGTGTTGTTGTATAATGTGTGTTATGGTATATGTGAGTGTTAAGTGGGATTATGTATATTTTATGATATTGAATGATTGCGGGTATTATTGTTAATTGGAGTTATGTATGTTTTTTGATATTGTATGATTGTTTGTGTTATTGTTAATTAGAGTTGTGTGTGTTTTATGACATAGTATGATTGTCTGTGTTATTATTAATTAGAGTTATGTATGTTTTATGATATTGTACGATGTATTTTACTGTATGTGTTAATAGTAATTAGAATTATGTATGTTTTATGATATTGTATGATGTGTTTGATTGTATGTGTTAATAGTAATTAGAATTATGTATATTTTATGATATTGTATTATATGTATGATTGTATGTGTTAATAGTAATTAGAATTGTGTATATTTTATGGTATTGTATGATATGTATGATTGTATGTATTAATATTATTCAGACTTTTGTATATTTTATGATATTATATTATATGTATGATTGTATATATTAATATTAATTGGAATTATAGTTTATAATATTATATAATATGTATGATTGTATATATCAATGTTAATCAGAATTATGTATGTATCGTATAGATATTAACATTACATTTTTTATTAGTATTATTTACTTCCATTCTAGATTTTATAATTAAATGTTTTCTTTATTACAATTATATATTTGTATTCTAGGTGTTACAATTATTCTAATTATATTAATTTCCAATTTATCCAGCATCTCATATCGATCGACCACAATCGCCTGTCGTATATAATTTAAACTTGAAGTACATCACTTCATCAACATATACTTAGAATTAACAATTTTATTAAAATTACATATTCCTATTCTAAATTAATTTTTAATTTAGCTAGCACTACATCATACGTACACAATTCAAAATCAAACTACGTCATCCAACTACTATCACACAACGATCCCATTCGAATTTCATATTTCCATTTTAAATTTCCGAATTATTCTAATCTCATCAATTTTTAATTTACAAGTCCACAGTCTTCCATAGTGCATTATTCAAAATAAAACTACATAATTTAACTACTATCCCACAACACTTCCATTCAAATGCCATATTTCCATTCTAAATTTCCTAATCACCTTAATTTCATCAATTTCCAATTCCCCTATCTCCTCATCCTACAGATGCAATTCAAAAACAAACTACATCATCGAACTACTATCACACAATCAGCCTCACTCAAATACCACATTCCCATTCCAAATTCCCAATCACCCAAATCCCACAAACTCCAATCTCCAATCCCACTCTCCTCATCCCACAACTTAAAACCATCATCATCCAACCATCACACAATTCCATTCGAATTCCATATTCCCTCCACCCACCGCCCACTCGACTCCTCACCCGGCCCAGTGCCCCTCCCAAAAAAACCGGTCGAGTCCGCCGGAGTCACCGTTACGCGCTCACCCAATGCCTCAGTGTCGCTCGCGCACAGTCCACGGTGCCGGCCAGCGGAGCAGCCTGTTGCATCTCTCCGCGTACTGACGTCATTCCCACCACCGGCGCGCGGCCGTCCCACGGTGGGGGGAGCCCGCGCTCGCTCGCCGGGGCGTCGACTGGCGCGCGATGAGCGGCCGGGGCGGGCGGGCTGAGGGGGTAGCGCGGCGCTCGGAGGGCGTGCTTGACAAAGGCGTGGTTACCGTTACCCCACCCAACAATAAACAAGCGACTCCGACGTTAATTTGTTTGTTTTACCCTTCCACGTCCTCTTTCGCTCCTTCGGATCACTTTCGACTCTACCACTCCCCTCCCCCCATACCGTCCCGCCCCACCCTTACTGGCTTTCACCTGTCCTCCCCGTGCGCTCACCTTCGCAAGCGACGGGCATTGGTTCGAAGCGCGAAAGTGCACGGCCAGAACGTTAACGGGGCAGCGTTAGGTCGTTTTACAACGCGAGCCTCGTGCTCGCCTTTTTTCGCACAGGTGGGCTTTGTCCCGCGACGCGCGCGTAAACACGCGCGCGGAAATAGGTATCGCGGTGTGGGAATGGTGTATGAGGGTTTATGGTGTTGGGAAATTTGGGTAGGTGGAATTTTGCATTGGGATTTGGAGAATGGGTTTGAGGGTTTGAGGGGGTTTAGAGTGGGACTTGGGTTTATGGGGTTTTTGAGATAGGTGTTTGTTTTTGGTATGAGGAAGAGAAAAGTGGTTGTTTTTTATTTGTTAATGGAATCTGGGATACAAGAGAGTATATAGTTTGATTTATGGGGAGCTGTGATGAAAATAAATAAATTATCGAGTTTTTAGGTTATAAATAATGGCACTAACATTGAAATTAATAGTTGTGGAATTTTTGGTAGGTGTATGGGGTTTTTGAAGAGATAAGAGATGTTTCTTTGAGGAATTGGTTGAGGTAAATAATTGTTTGTGGTATGGAGAAGCTAAAAGTAATTATTTTTTATTTGTTAATGCACTATGGGAAGCAAAAGAATATATATTTTGGAATATGGGGAACTGTAATGAAAATAAATGAGTGGTTGAATTTTTAATGGCATTAACACTGAAATTATTAGGTGGGTCAAAATCAGCCATTATCGCTTTCTTCATTTTGCAATGATATATATCTAATATATCTAATATATCTAATATATCTAATATATCTAATATATCTAATATATCTAATACATCTAAATATATCTAATACGTCTAATATATCTCATATATCTAATATATCTAATATATCTAATATACCTAATATATCTAATATATCTAATATATCTAATATATCTCATATATCTAATATATCTAATATATCTAATATATCTCATATATCTAATATATCTAATATATCTAATATACCTAATATATCTAATATATCTAATATATCTAATATATCTAATATTAGAAAAATATATCCAATATATATTATAATTTTGATGAAATTTTCAATTTTAATTAAAAGAGAATCTTGATTTATATTAGAAAATTATAAATTATATATATAATTGCAATTGCATATGATTATTTTTATATATTACATACAAAAAAGGACCTCGAACTTTATTCGAAAATTATATTATTGATGTATAAATAAAATTATAATTATATATATACAATTCCTAATTTTCTAATAAACATCAAGATTCTTTTTCAATTAAAATTAGAAATTTAATTAACATTATAAAAATATATATATATATTTTCTAGTTTTCTAATTATATACATTATACATCATAATTATTATAATTAGTAATTAAAACAATAATTATATATCAACGTACACGTCACGAGTCACGGTACATTAAGTAATGCTTTGAAACGAGATTCCATTTAACTGGAATTATACGATACTTACGATGTTGGCCCTTTGTGGTGCAAATTACTTTCGTTTTCTTAAAACCAAGAGTGAAACCGGAGCTACACATGCGACCAAAGCCGAAATATCACATATTGCTTACATTATAATTTTACACAACGGTTACGTAACGAAGGCTCCGGGCTTTTGCCGCGCTGAATACACTAATGAAGGAGGCGTGAAATGAACAATTGTATTTTATTCGATGATTTTCTTCGGTAATATCCATTTTGTTCAATAGAATCTGAAAATAATAATAATAAAGACTGGACATTGAGATTTGAAATAGAAGAGACAAAATTCTATATAATTCCATTTTATTGTATAATAATGTTTAAAAATAATAAAAATAAAGACAAAACTTGAAATAAAAGTGTTTAGACTGGTACAGTAGTTCTAATGTTAATTATTTTTAACACTATTTTCTATTATAAAAAAATGAATTTTAGTATAACAAAACGTTCGAAATTCTCGTAGCAGTCAACGTGTTAATAATTGTTAATAATATTAACAATTTCTGATACATTGTCCTCTATTATGAAGAAATAATTTTAGAACAACCTTATATATAAATAATGAATAAATCTTTAAAAAATCTCAGTATAACAAAAAGTTAAAAATTCTCCTGTAATTCATCCTACTAATAATTGTTGTTAATAATGTTAATAATTTCTAATACTATTCTCCTTTATTATGAAGAAATAAATTTTAGAACAATCTTATATATAAATAACAAATAAACCTTAATAAAATCTCAGTACAACAAAACGTTAAAAATTCCCATGGAATCCAACGTGTCAATAATTATTTTTAATAAAATTTTCCTCTACCATAAAGAAATAAATCTCAATATAACAAAACGTTCGAAATTCTCGTGGCAGGTAAACGTGTTAAGGAATAAGTGATTCCCTGAAATTTAAGTCGACAGTTTTCGCCGCGTCGTTACGTACGACGCGATTATTAGATTTACTCAAGTGGCAGCGAAGAATTGAACAGATGCGACCGATGTGTGACTGTCGATATAGATAATAACAGTTTGTCATTTGCCTAGCTGACGGATACATCTACTATTGTGATTATTTCTACGGTGAATTATCGTTACTGGTGTTTTGGAGATACGTATTGATTAGTTTATTGATTAGTTTATTGATTAGTTTATTGATTAGTTTATTCAATAGTTTATTGATTAGTATATTGATTAGTTTATTGATTGTTTTATTGGTTAGTTTATTGATTAGTTTATTGATTAGTTTATTGATTATTAAATGTGAATAAGAGATTATAGTTATTAACATTATTTTTTAGAAATGTGAAATTTAATAACGTTGGTAATAAGGTTTAATAATGGGTACAATGAAGATGGGATAAAATTGAGAAACATTTTATTGTTGAGATAACATTAAGAAAATGCTTTTTAAAATTATTGTTTAGAAATGAGAAATTTGATAAGCTTAATAGGGTTCAGTAATGAATACAATGAAGATGGAAAAAAATTGAGAAATATTTTATTATTGAGATAACATTAAGAAAACGTTTTTTAAAGATACAATTAAGGACATATATTTTTATTGATATAAAAATCAAGCAAATGGAGTTTTGTTAAGATGAAATCTAGAAAACATATTTTTATTAAGACAAAATTAAGAAAATATGTTTCTATTACGATAAAATTGAGAAAAATGATGCCATTCAAATTCCACATTTCCATTCTAACTTTCATAATCATTCTAATCTCATTAATTTCTAATTTGTCTAAAACCTCATCAACATACACAATTGAAAATCAAAGTACATTAGTTAAGTATTAACACACAAAAACTTTACTCGAATTACATATTCCTATTCTAAATTTCCTAATTACTCTAATCTCATTAATTTCTTATTTACTTAACACCTCATCCTAATTACTCTAATCTCATTAATTTCTTATTTACCTAACACCTCATCATACATACACAATTCAAAATCAAAGTATATCATTTAACTACTACCACACAAACAGCCTCATTCAAATTCCACATTTCCATTCTAAATTTCCTAATTATTCTAATCTCATTAATTTCTAATTTACCTAACACCTCATTACACATACACAATTAAAAATCAAAGTACATTAATCACATTCATCCTCCAAAAATGACCAACCCCAATATTCATCACAAGACGTTTAAGATGTTAACTTATGTTTAAGATCAGTAACTAATCAAACGACTGTATAAACAGCTACTAATCTCTTCGAACCGAAATATTATCCTGCCTTTATGCAGATCCTCCCCAGATATGAAATTCGTTAGAATCGATCTTAGCTGAGCGTTGGAGGGATGCTCGGAAACGGGGAACGACTTGACCTTGGCTGGATTCACGCGTAGCTGAGCTAACGCAAAATCGAAACGCGTTACTTCCACAGCGTGGATCTCCTAAAGCTGGGTTCACATCGTGACTTGCAGCTTACAGGATCCTCAAATATGTCCTAAACTGGCGAAAAACCTGGCTAAAGGGGACTTTAACATCTTTAGGGGATGAAATTTCATGAATTCTCTGTGACCATCATTTTCTAACTGGAAGTTCTTTTGGACGAATCATGGAAACAACAGTCGATATCTGAGTGGTTGAAATCTAGTCGTTTGGGTAGTGGATTAATGATGGTTAATGATGTTTTAATGTGTAGCATTGATTGTTACATTTTTTGTGAGAATTTTTTGTGGTGGGTTGTAAATGTCAAGTGTGTTGCACGGTTCTTGTCGTTTTGGGTAGTTGATTATGGTTAATGACGTTTTCGTGTGTATCATTGATTTTTACATTTTTCAGAAGCCTTCTTTGGATTGTGTACTTTATGTTGGAGGATGTGTGATTGTATTGAGTAGTAAATGTGAAGTGTGTTGCACGGTTCTTGTCGTTTTGGATAGTTGATTATGGTTAATGATGTTTTCACGTGTATCATTGATATTCAGGTGTTTGACGTCTTTTTTGGATTGTGTATATTATGGTGGTGAATGTGTGATTGTATTGAGTGTTAAATGTGAAGTGTGTTGCATGGTTCTTGCCGTTTTTGGTAATTTATTATTAATGGTTAATGGTTAATGTGTATCATTGATTTTTACATTTTTCGGAAGCCGTCTATGGATTGTGTATTTTATGTTGGGGGATGTGTGATTGTACTGGGTGGTAAATGTGAAGTGTGTTGCACGAATCTTGTCATTTTGGTTAGTTGATTAATGATGTTTAATGATATTTTAATGTGTATCATTGATTTTCTTGACACGAACTAGCAAAGTTTGGAAGCTGATATTTTCGATGACTTGATTCTGCTGTGGTTGATGGTGTTTTTAGTGAAAGTGGAAATGAGTTGGTTTTGGAATGTAGATTTTGATTGTTGGAAGTTGTTGTTGTTTGGGGAGTTTGTTTTTTAAGGAATATTGATACTGTTTTTACTGAAATTATTGAAAGACATCTTTTTTAATGTTCATTTGTTGTTTTGATTAGTGGAGGTTGTTATTGTTGGTAGGAGTTGTTGTTGTTGTTTTGAGGGAGTTTGTTTTTTAAGGAATATTGACACTATTTTTACTGAAAGTGGGAGAAGATCATTTTTGAAATGTTAGTTTAAGGGTTCGATTATTGAAAGATGTTGTTATTAATCAAAATTGTTGGTGTTGTTTGAAGAACTTTGTTTTTTTAAGTAATATTAACACAGTTTCTATTGAAATTATTAAAAAACATTTCTTGAAGTGTTAACTTGGTATTTTAATTATTGAAAGTTGTTGTTTGAGGAAATTTGTTTTCCAAGCAATAAATTTCAGTTTAAGAATTATTATTAGTATACAAAATAATAATTATTATATGTAACAATAATAATACATATAATATATATAATAATAATTATTATTATTATTACCATACAAAATAATTCTCAACAAAGACAAGTGGTATTAGAACTAATACCATTACCAAACAAAACGCTCGAAACTCTCATCCCAGTCAACATGTTAACAAACGAAGCGTCAGTGTTCCAGTCGCCATACTACAATCATTCATTAATCATATAGTTCACAGTTTCACCTTTCAAGACGTCCCTAAACACACACTTCGCAACTCGAGGAGATTGTTTCCGTTGGAAGAGTTTCAGCTCCGGCTCGTCGCTCGGGTCAGCGTGTCCCGCAACGGGCATTTAACTTCTAGCGCCCAACTATTTGCGTTATAAAAGTTCGAGGATAAACCTGGGGACGCCTTCTCTCGTGCAACGTTGCATTTATGAACATGAACGTTACGATTCAATATTTCGTGTGTTAACACTGGAAAAACCGAGCATTTTACACGATTATTGTGTAATCCATGTGAAAATTGTGACTATAAATTATTTTCAGTTTTTTACGGTGTTTTTTTATAGAATTTGAGTGAATTTTGATTGAGGGACGAGGAGAAAGTCATTTTGGTGGTTCTAATGTTAACAAAAGAATAATAAAACAATGACAAATGGAACATAATGTAGATAATATTAAATTCTATGGAAATATATGAAACCCCATGAAACGCACCTAGAGACATTAGAATCATTGTAATGACACTCCGTGTTAAAAAAGGGTATAAAAATTCAAAATTAATACTTACTATAAAAAAAAGGTATATGTTTATTTGTTAATTTACATAATGTAAATAATATTAAATTCTATGGAAATATAAAGAAACCCCATGAAACATTAGAATCATTGTAATGACACTTAGTGTTAGAAAAGAGTATAAAAATTCAAGAATAATACTTACTATAAAAAAATGTATATGTCTATTTGTTAATTATTTATAACTGACTGGGTCAAGGATCAGGGTGACCTTGGAATCTTATGGGGGACTTGATTCTGAACAACTTTTCCCCGTATAACTTACCGTCGCTCGCCTTTAGTTTCCTAGATATTTGAAAATGTGTCATTTCATTTATAAAAATGGTGACCTTTGACCTTGACGTATATTGTTTAAACTATTGTCCTGTATAGTCAGGACTTTAAACATTTGACAGTGAATATTAGTGTGAAAGTTATAAATCAAATAGAAGTACCAATCTCTATTACGTAAATATGGTTCAAATAAACAAATGACAAATAAAATTATTTTGTTTTATTATTCATTCAAATTTTCATTAGACATTATTACTTTTATTTTTGTTTACTGAGGTTATTTATCGAACTATAAAGTTTTATAATTTTCGACTGTCCAATATCAAAGTATTTAAAATCGTAGATACACAAAATGACCTCAACAATGTAAATAAGACTAAGATCACAAGAGGTTCACTCTTCCCACAAACGAGTACAAAAGTTTACCACTGTCAGACACTTTCACAAATATCTGGTAAACTAATCCCGAGCGACGGTAACATGTTTAACAAAAAGTTACTCAGAATGAACGCCCCCACAACATATTTCAATTTTATTGAAATCGGTGATACCGACACTATTCTACATCATTGAATACTATTCCCACAAATAATGACACTAGTAATTGATTTGGTATTAGTTGTTGACTATTTTTCAGGAAAACGTGAAAAATTAAGGTTTTTAAAAGTAATTATATTTGGATAATCTTCTAGGTGCGGGTATCAGTAATTTACTATACTGTACTTCCCACAAAGTAAAAATGATACTGCCAATTATTGACAGTTGAATATTTTTCAGGAAAATGTGGAAAATTGAGGTTTCTGAAAGTAATTATATTTGGATAATCTGGGAGCAAGGTGTGGGTATCAGTAATTGACTATATTGTATTTCCCACAAAGTAAAAATGATAGTGCCTATTTTTGACAGTTGACTATTTTTCAGGAGAACATGGGAAAGTAAGGTTTCTGAAAGTAATGTTATTTCGGTACACTTCTGGAGAAAATTGTTGGTATCAATAATTGACTATAGTCTACTTCCCACAAAGTAAAAATGATACTGTCAATTTTTGACAATTGTCTATCTTTCAGGAGATCGTGGAAAATTAATGTTTTTGAAAGTAATTATATTTGTATAATCTTCTGCAACAAGATGTAGGTATCAGTAATTGACTATACTGTATTTCCCACAAAATAAAAATGATACTGTCAATTTTTGACAGTCGACTATTTTTCAGAACAACCTGGAAAATTAATGTTCTTGAAGGAATGATCTTTCGATACTCTTCTGAGAACAAGGTGTAGGTACCAGTAAGTACACTTTACTACCCACAAACTCCAAAATCCACTATCAGACCCACTTTCCCAAATATCTCTTAAACCAATCCCTTACGACGGTAACACATATAACAAAACTTGCTCGATTACTAAAATCGATGATACCGTCAGTATACACCACCACCTCCTATTCCCACAAATATTCCACATATCGTTCCAACCAGCAAGCGTCTCGCCTCCATCATTGGCCACGTGTTCGCCGAACGCCTTAAACAAACCGTCCCCGATTGTTCGGAAGAACCGGCGGCACACTTGACCTTCACGGGTCATTCGGTTCGGTTTGGTCTAATTCACGCGCGAGTCGGTTGTTACCTTGTTAACGATTGCGGCAACGGTTTTCATGGCACACTTTCACGGGTAATAGCGTGCTCCGGGTCAAAGTGCCGGCCGGTAAGTGGCACTTTGACGAAAACACGCGCTCTCCGGGGCCGGGGCGAGGTGAATTTTCCGGAACGGAAAATTACTTCTCGGTTTGTCCGGGGGTATTTCGTGTGAAACGAGCTTGTTTCTTCGCGAGGGAGCGAGAGGGGTCTAAACGCTTCGCGCCGCCGACAAGGGTTGATGCAGTTATTCCTATCCGCCCCGTCCGCCCCTTCGTTTCCATCGCGAGCCGGCTCGCGGGGAAGGCTGCCGGGCCCCGTCACCGAAGAAGAGAGGGTGACTCACCCCCCGCACGGAGTTTCGAGTGCATAGCACCCACAACTGATCCACGCGTGACTAGATAGCGTTCCGCGCGAACGGGGCCGACGGGAATGATGTTTTAATGTTTATCATTGATTTTTACATTTTCCGAGAATTTTTTGTGGTGAGTGGTAAATGTGAAGTGTGTTGCACGGTTCTTGTCCTTTTTGGTAGTTTATTAGTGATGGTTAATGCTTAATGTGTATCATTGATTTTTAGATTTTCGGAGAAATTTTTGCGCTGTGGTGAGTGGGAATATGTTGCATGGTTCTTGTCCTTTTTGGGTAGCTGATTATGGTTAATGATGTTTTAATTTGTATCGTCGATTTTTATGTCTTTTCGGAGAATTTTTTGTGCGCGGTGGTGAGTGGGACGTGTGTTGCACTGTTCTTGTCGTTTTGGGGTAGTTGATTAGTGATGGTTAATGGTCAACGTGTATCATTGATTTTTACATTTTTCGGAAGCCTCCTTTGGATTGTGTATTTTATGTTGGTGGATGTGTGATTATATTAGGTGGTAAATGTGAAGTGTGTTGCACGGTTCTTGTCGTTTTGGTTAGGTGATTAATGATGGTTAATGATGTTTTAATGTGTATCATTGATTTTTACATATTTTGGAAGTCTTTCTGGATAATATCTCTTATATTGTTGAATGTGTGATTGTATTGGGTAGTAAATGTGAAGTGTGTTGCAAGTTTCTTGATGTTTTTGGTTAGTTAGAAGGATTAAATTAGGTTGGAGAGTTTTGGTTAAAGTAATTGGTGTGGATTTAGTCGTGTATATATTGATATATATTGATCCTTGTATATATAATGTTTTATATGATACTTTTATGGTGTGATTGTAGTGTAAGGATAAATGGAACATGTGACTGGAAATGGCGGTTATAGGGTTTGCATAAGAATGTTAGGAGAAACGGAATTTCTTTCTGCATATTTAGACGTTGAATGTGTGAATGGAACACAGATTTGTTTGGTTGAAAAGTTAATAATATTAGTAATAGAAATAATGATAAGTCAATTATTGTAGTTTATTATAACTTTACACTAGAACCATTAACATTAAAACTACCATATGGATCATAATTGACCCATTCCTGACTTCTTCTGTTACAATAATTACAAAATCACAAAGACTTCTTTAAAGAACGATTAAAGATTTTTATTGAGTAATACCTAAACAGAAATGTAAACCATTTGAAATCCTACAACTAGAACTACCAGGCGGGTCAAAATTGACCCACTCCTTATTTCCTTTACTACAAATATTACAAAGGCACAAGCACTTAAAAAGAGGATCAAAGAATTTCTTTCAGCAATACTTAAAGAGAATATAAGGAAATCTTAACACTACAACTACCAGGCAGGTCATAATTGACCCTCTCAAAATTCCCTCCGTTCCAAAGCTTCCAAAGTCACGGCCACTTAAAAAACTGATCAAAGAATATCTTTCATCAATACCCAAACTAAAATACAACCCAATTGAAACTTCAACACTAAAACTACCGGGTCAGTTCCGACCCACCCAAAATTCCTTCCGTTCCAAAGCGTCCAAAGTCACGGCCACTGTGAAACTCGAATCCAATTCAACCGCTCATTTCTACTATCAACTCCCCTCCCTTCACCCCGTAAACCGTCTCAACCCCACCACCCGAGAATCCCAAAACCGCCCCGTCATCGGCTGCAGCCCCGAACAAAAGCTGCAAAAAGTCCGGCGACGACAAAGAGTCCCAAAAGAAACGCGGGGCTCTCGGGGACATACCCCAGAGCGGCTCGGCGTGCCGCGCAAGCAGTCGGTCTCCATCTGGCGCGAACTGGTCGGCCGGTACCCTTTTCCGTCGGCGAGCGCGTCCCGGCCGGGCGCATGCGCCCCTCGCACGCAACACGCGCCCTCCGATGAGCCTTCCGCACGGTTGAGCATTTCCACCATTCAGAATCGATGATGTCACGAAGCGGAGCCAGCATCCCCACCGGCCGCGGCGCGGGGCAGTGGTGGTGGCACCGTGCCCTCCGCCCATTGGTCCGCCGCGCGCCGAGGCACCAACACGAATCGCGGGGTCGCAAGCACGACCCAACGAGAGTCCGCAAGTCGGTGCGTGCCAGTCCGTGCGTGTGCTTTACCTAATAATATTTCCACGGCCAGCGGTGCCCGCTAGTGCCCGCTTTTCTACGTCGACTATCGCTTCTCCACCGTGCTCTCGCTCTCGCTCTCGCTCTCGCTCTCGCTCTGCCCCGCGGCCGTTCGGGGAGCCAAGAAAGCAGAAGAATCACGCTGCAGAGCAGCACGTGTGCTGCGCTCGTGCGGATCGCGCTCGACTCCTGTTCGGAAACCGTCCCCGTGATATTCGTCGTGAACGATTAACCCGGCCCGCGCGAAGTGCTGGCACGCAACAACAACAACGTTCGCCGAAGCACGTCTGCCGGTTGATGACTTTGCCGCCCGCCGCGGCTCCAAAGGAGTTCAGTGTCGCGGAGTGACTGTTCCCGGCCGTTCGTGAAAACTGTGGATTCGCGCGTGTGACCACGGTACCACGCCGCACGGGGATTCCCCTGCCGGGCCGACAACACGCTGGTACCCCGACCGCCGGCCGACGGCAGCTTTTGGTATGTAGTCACGTGGTCACCTCGATGCCCGGTTAAGTTTCTATGGGATTGACGGGGCTCCGAGTTTTCCACGAGTTTCGATGCGTCTCGGGAAGGGCTGCGGGAGTTTCGTGGGTGGTTTCGTGGAGTTTTGAGCTTTTGGAGTGGTGTTAGCGAGGTGGGATCATCAGGGTGATCGTGGCGACGGGTGGGTCAAACTTGACCCGTTGAGGGTTCGTAAAGAAATGATTGAGGACGTTGATTTTGGGGTACTTCATGTTTGTGAGTGGCGATGGGTGGGTCTAACGTGACCCGTTGAGGGTTCGTTAAAAAATGATTGAGGACGTTGATTTTGGGGTACTTGATGTTTGAGAGTGGCGACGGGTGGGTCAAATGTGACCCGTTTAGGGTTTGTGTTGGGATTGGTGAGGAGGCAGGGATGGTTCTTTGATTATGGTTAGGGAAGTTGATTTGGTGGAACTTGATAATTGATAGTGGCTGGTGAGTCAAACGAGACCCGTTGAGGGTTTCGTTTGTTCTAATTATTGTAAAGGCATAGGCGCTATGTTGAGTATGATTAAGGAAGTTGATTTGGTGGTACTTGATACTGGATAGGGGCGACGGGTGGGTCAAGATTGACCCGTTGAGGGTTTCTGTTGGGATTGGTGAGATAGAGATGGTTCTTTGATTATGGTTAAGGAAGTTGATTTGGTGGTACTTCATACTTAATAGTGACGGGTGGGTCAAACGTGACCCGTTGAGGGTTTCGTTTGTTATGGTTATTATAAAGGCACCGGCGCTTCGTTGAAAAATGATTGAGGTTGATTTAGTGATAGTTAATGGTGGAACTATTGGATGGGTCAAAAGTGACCCATTCCTGACTTGTTTTGGTAGAATTAGTGAGAGAGTACAGATACTTCTGTGAGAAATCGTTGGAGAAGTTGATTTAGTGATACTTATACTGAAATATACACCAAAGACAGCAGAAAGCTTAAAAATCTGAGAAATTAGATATTCTTTTGCGAATTGAATTGTTCAGAGACCGAAATAAAGTTCAAAATTGTGTACAAACTGTTTGCTTCATCCAAAAGTGTACAATTCAATGACAATAGAATGCATTGAGATTTTCCTCTGCAACAGATGTAATATTATTAATTGAAATCTCGATAAATTCACAATTTAACATTTATAGAGAAATTTAAAAAACTAAGTTTAAGTGCCTGATAGTTCTAGTGTTGATAAATACACAGAAGTTTTATAAAGAAATTTAGAAAAATACACAGTTAGAAGTTTCACAAAGAAATTTAGAAAAATACACAAATGTCTCATAAAGAAATTTAGAAAAATAAATTTAAATGCTCAACAGTTCTAATGTCAATAAATACACAATTACAAGTTTCATAAAGAAATTTAGAAAAATAAATTTAAGTACTTATTAGCTCCAGTGTCAAAATTAATTACCGTCGGAGTGCTCCACTTAGATTACCTCGAATTTTTGGTGATTTCAATAGTTCAGTGAAGCTGTTTATGAGCTGAAATCTTCGAAGTTCTGCGAAAGAATTTTTTTAGAGTCTACGACGGAGTTGTACGAAACTGGTTGATTCGAACGCAATTTTAGCGAGGTTGCTGATACTTCTGCCGAAGTTTCTTTTGTCTCGTTTTTTGGTACGGCGTGCGGTATAGTTTTAATCGCCCTCGTGGAACTTAAAAAGCTGAATTTGCTCTTTAGTTGGACTTCTCTGTTTAAGTTGCTGTGCGAGTTTATTTAGTTTTGTGAAGTTCGAGAAGTGGGTGATACAGGATGTTCTATTGAGTTTTTCGAGAATTCGGAAATTGAGTGTTTAGTAGTCCTTTGCACTCGATATTTTTCATTGCGTTCGTTAGTTTCTGATGGAATGTTATTATTTGCAACTTGCATAAGGGAAAGTATTGCATCAGTTATGGGAAGAATTGTTTTATTTCTGTTTCATGTGTTCATACGTTGTTCAACGTTTCATATTGAATTTGAAATTTTAGATTCTTTATTTTGTATTTTATAATTCTATATATTTTGGGTTCTGTATTTTATGTTTTATAATTCTATATATTTTATATTCTATATTCTATATTCTATATTCTATATTCTATATTCTATATTCTATATTCTATATTCTATATTCTATATTCTATATTCTATATTCTATATTCTATATTCTATATTCTATATTCTATATTCTATATTCTATATTCTATATTCTATATTCTATATTCTATATTCTATATTCTATATTCTATATTCTATATTCTATATTCTATATTCTATATTCTATATTCTATATTCTATATTCTATATTCTATATTCTATATTCTATATTCTATATTCTATATTCTATATTCTATATTCTATATTCTATATTCTATATTCTATATTCTATATTCTATATTCTATATTCTATATTCTATATTCTATATTCTATATTCTATATTCTATATTCTATATTCTATATTCTATATTCTATATTCTATATTCTATATTCTATATTCTATATTCTATATTCTATATTCTATATTCTATATTCTATATTCTATATTCTATATTCTATATTCTATATTCTATATTCTATATTCTATATTCTATATTCTATATTCTATATTCTATATTCTATATTCTATATTCTATATTCTATATTCTATATTCTATATTCTATATTCTATATTCTATATTCTATATTCTATATTCTATATTCTATATTCTATATTCTATATTCTATATTCTATATTCTATATTCTATATTCTATATTCTATATTCTATATTCTATATTCTATATTCTATATTCTATATTCTATATTCTATATTCTATATTCTATATTCTATATTCTATATTCTATATTCTATATTCTATATTTTATATCTTATAATTCTATACTTTTCATTATGCTCATTATTCCCTAATGAAATGTCAACAATATTATTTGCAACTCTTGTATCAATTATGGGGAAGGATTGTTTTATTCCTGTTTCACGTATTAACAAGGTTAATACCTTGTTCCAAATTTGATATTGAATTTTTTTTATAATTTTGCTGCAATCAAGTGACTGAGAGTCAATTCTCGAGTGCAAAGGGTAAAGTTGGATCTGTCAGTTCCTTTGGAGACAAGAGTTTGAGGGAAAATAAGTTATCAGGGTTTTATTAGAATTGAATTGACAAGGAAAGTGACAATGAAAGAATCTATATTGTTAACAATATGTTCAGCTGAAGAAATAGCAGCGAAAATTGTTAAAATTGAGAATAAACAATTTTCTATGTATTTGTTAGTAATAACCATTAAACTTCAATATCAGTGAAGAAAAATTGTATAAATCTTAAAAATCTTTGTTTTAGGAGCAGAAACTATTATTTAAAACTAAAAATGATGAATTTGTTACTAATAAACATTAAGCTTCAATATTCGTGAAGAAAAATTGTGTAAATCTTAAAAATCTTTGTTTTACAAATATGAACTACTAGTTACAACTAAAAACGAAAAATTTGTTACAAATTTGTTACTAATAAATATTCAGTTTTAATATCAGTGAAGAAAAATTGTGAAAGTTTGAAAAATGTTTATTTTACAAGCAGAAACGAATAGTTAATATTGAAAATGAAAAATATGTTACAAATTTATCACTAATTATGGGACAGAACTTTGTAGTAAATAATATATAATACAATAACATCAAGAACTATTAGTATAATTGGATTGTTTAATTATTCGAGAAGTAAAGCTTCTTTGCAGCGTAGTGCAAGACGAAAATATGAAATTTCGGAGCCAGTTCGTCAGAGTTAACGCTAATTAAAGTGTTTCTATTTTTTTTGGTCATTGTGATCAGTGAATTGAGTGTTTCTGTAGTTTCCCGAATAAACAATCGTGATATTTATAACCATAAACATGAAAAATTGGAGAAACACGAAATCTGACTCGTCTCGGATGATTTGAGCCGAATAGCCGCGTTTCGAAGGATTTCCAGGCGATAAATGAATAAAATGTAATATGATCATCTAAAGTATATTAAGTACGGAATCTAGACACCTTAGGGAATAATAATGATCAACACATTTGAATTTCCAAGCTCACCTTCCCATTTTATACGCGAAACTCCGAGTACGTGTTTTAGTCTAGCCACGAATTCGTTGCGTTCGCGTTGCTTCTAACGCGCACTAGTAACAAACAGCTATCCTAAACAATTAAAGCCGTATTAGATCAAGTATAGGAATGGTGTACGAAGTAATACGAACAGTCAGTATGCCGATTCCTGCAACAACCTGACAAATATCGCCGATATTCCTATTTTTTCGCCCGCGTGATTTGACGCGAACAGCCGCGTTTCGAAGGCTTTCATGGGGATACACGAACGGAATGCAGTGTGTTGATCTAAAGTGCATTGAATACTGAATCTAGACACCTTAGAGAATAATAATAATCAACACATTTGAATTTCCGAGCTCACCTTCCCATTTTATATGCGAAATTCTGAGTACATGTTTTAGTTTAGCCACTAATTCGTTGCGTTCGCGTCGGCTCTATCACGTGCCGCTGGCAAACAACGGTTCGAAACGATTGAAGATTCATTAGATTCAGTTTAGGGATGGTGTACGAAATAATAATGACAGTCATTATACTGATTTCTATGACAACGCGACAAATGTCGCCGATATTCCTATTTTCACCCCGCGTGATTTGACGCGGATAGCCGCGTTTCGAAGGATTTTACGCCGATAAATGAATAAAATGTAATATAGTCATCTAAAGTACGTTAAATACTGAATCTAGACACCTTAGAGACTAATATTAATCAAACCAATTGAATTTCCGAGCTCACTTTCCCATTCTATACGTGAAACTTCGACTGCATATTTCACTTTTCCTACGAATTCACTGCGTTCGCGTCGGCTGTATCGAATGTTGACGACAAACGGCACTTAGAAACTATTGTAGAAGTATTGGATCAAGTGTAGACAAGCTGTAAGAACTAGTATAGACAGTCATTATGATGATTTCTACAATAATGTGACAAATATCGCCGATATTCCTATTTTCACCAGAATTAAAGAATCTAAAGAAATTCACTCAAAGACGCGAATTCGCGGCAGCGGCAACCAAGGAATAGAATTCGGAAGATGCGAATTCACGTCATCGGTCGCGAACGCGTAAATTTCGTCCCGGACCGAGACAAAATTTGATCATCGGGGTGAGAGTTGAAGCGACGCTGAAGATTCAATTTACAAAGCGATCAGAATGACTCGAAATTGTTCGAAATTATTCGTGTGACGTAATTAGGAGCGCTTGGAAATTCGAATGTGATGATTAATATTATTCTCTGAGGTGTCTAGAATCAGTATTCAATGTACTTTCGATGATTATATTACGTTTTGTTCAGTTATCGCGACGACATCCTTTGAAACGCGGCTGTTCGCATCAAATCACGCGTGGCGAAAAAATAGGAATATCGGCGATATTTGTCGCGTTGTCATAGAAATCAGTATAATGACTGTCA
This sequence comes from Nomia melanderi, assembly GCF_051020985.1. Taxonomy (NCBI): domain Eukaryota; kingdom Metazoa; phylum Arthropoda; class Insecta; order Hymenoptera; family Halictidae; genus Nomia; species Nomia melanderi. Next base: position 22,826,957 of record NC_134999.1, on the reverse strand, counting down.
TTATTATTTCGTACACCATCCCTAAACTGAATCTAATGAATCTTCAATCGTTTCGAACCGTTGTTTGCCAGCGGCACGTGATAGAGCCGACGCGAACGCAACGAATTAGTGGCTAAACTAAAACATGTACTCGGAATTTCGCATATAAAATGGGAAGGTGAGCTCGGAAATTCAAATGTGTTGATTATTATTATTCTCTAAGGTGTCTAGATTCAGTATTCAATGCACTTTAGATCATCACATTGCATTCCGTTCGTGTATCCCCATGAAAGCCTTCGAAACGCGGCTGTTCGCGTCAAATCACGCGGGCGAAAAAATAGGAATATCGGCGATATTTGTCAGGTTGTTGCAGGAATCGGCATACTGACTGTTCGTATTACTTCGTACACCATTCCTATACTTGATCCAATACGGCTTTAATTGTTTAGGATAGCTGTTTGTTACTAGTGCGCGTTAGAAGCAACGCGAACGCAACGAATTCGTGGCTAGACTAAAACACGTACTCGGAGTTTCGCGTATAAAATGGGAAGGTGAGCTTGGAAATTCAAATGTGTTGATCATTATTATTCCCTAAGGTGTCTAGATTCCGTACTTAATATACTTTAGGTGATTATTTTACATTGTATTCATTTATCGCCAGGAAATCCTTCGAAACGCGACTATTCCGCTCAAATCATTCGTATCACAATTAACGCGTTAAGCTCTGTGCTAGTTCACTTCCTCGAAATCCACAGGAAGCAAACTCGAAACACTTCCAGTCCGTTAAGGGTTAATTCCTCATCTCAATGTCCACTTCGTTTACGTTCGAACATCCGCGGCACACTCGTCGAAACGTTAACCGCGTGAAATAATCAATCGCGCGACGCTGCGCGTTCGAACGGCCGTTTTCTGGACGACACTCGATAACTTGAAAACTATAAGTAATAGAAATAAATGCTTCAGAAGAAAATTGTAGTATATAGTGCTAGTTATATGGTCGATTCGGTTTTGTTCACAATATGGGAATATTATGTTGTTTCTTTCAATAACAATGGATAATTTACGCTTCGATTCCAACGTTACACAAAAATGGAGAAATGAAATTTATTCGCGTAAAATTTGTATTTTCCAAATGAAAATTATTTTGCATAGCAAGGAACAATCGAGATATTACTATCTTCGATTTATAATATCGAAACTGTCGAATTTTTTATGCACGATGGGAGAAACTGCCGTTTTCCAGTGCGAAATTCGGTAATTCAAAAAGTTCGAAAAATAGAAATAAATGCAATAGTTGCGAGATGCAGAGCTAAACTCACGATGATTATATTTTTATTACTTTATGGGAGTATCACGAAGTATTTCCCATGACAATAGATACTCTACGTTTCGATGCTAACGTTCCACAATTAAAGAAACCCAAATAACACGCTGATACCACAAAAAACATCAGCGTCTCACACACCTCAAACCTCCATGAAAATGAATATAAATAATTATTAACTATTTTCTACCAATTCTTACGTTACAGTATCATCTAGTTACTTACATCATTGACTATTTTCATTACACATCATCTGTATCCTGAATTACAACCGTTTCCTAGTCATTTCAAACCGTCACTCACCAGCGACCACCATGGAAACCATCGCCTTAACGCACACAAAACTTCTATTCTCCACACAAAAATCATTTCTTGTGCCACATACTAATCAACACACTCCACTCTTCAATTTCCATCATCAAAACAGTCGAATTTTTCATGGGCAATGCTAAAAACTGACGTTTTTTAGGTAAAATTTGATAATTTGAAAAGTTCGAGTGCTAGAAAACAATGCAGTAATTTTGAGGAACAAGGCTAAACATGGTGATTATATTTTTATTATATTATGGAGGCGGTATGGGGTTTTTCCAAATGACAATGGGTACTTTGTGTTTCGATTCTAAACTTGTATAAGTAAATGAAAGAGTATTAATTCATAAAATTTGTGGTTTGAAATGAGAAATTGTTTAGGAATTGTTTAGAAAAATTGAATTTTTATTATTTTGTTGTTGTAAATGGATTTCCAGAGTGAATAATCGGAAGCATAGATTTGCGCAAAAGCGACACGCCGCGCGACGGCGACGAGAACGGTCAGAGTCCGCCGCTTAACGACAAGCTCGTTAACTCCTTGGCGTAGTATTTACTTTTGGTAGTAAGCTCGTGTAACATTTTAGTATCGATAGTTTGGAGGATTTGAGGGAAATTGTGTTGTAGTTGATGTGGAAGTTTGTTTTGAAGAATATATATTGTGGTAATATGTGTGATATTGTGATATGAGAATATATTGCATGGAATATTATATTATAATATAAGAATATATTGTATGGAATATTATATTGTAATATTAGAATAAATTACATATAATATTATAATATAATATAAGAATATATTACATGTAATATTATATTATACTGTAAGAATATATTACATATAATATGGTAATGTAAGAATATATATTAGATATAATATTGTATTGTTATATAAGGATGTATTACGTATAATATTATATTGTAATATAAGAATATGTAACATAATATTGTATGATAATATAAGAATATATTACGTATAACATTGTATTATAGTATAAAAGTATATTGCATGTAATATTATATTATACTATAAAAGTATATAACATATATTAGTATATTATTATATAAGAATATATTACATGAAATATTATATTATACTACAAGAATATATTACATGTAATATTATATTATAATATAGGGATGTATTACATAAAATATTATATTGTAATATAAGAATATATTCTATGTAATATTGTATTATAATATTAGAATATGTTGCATATATTATATTATAATATTAGAATATATTACATATATTATATGGTAATATAAGAATATTGGGAGAAGAGTGGAGAAAATGTAGAGTCCGTTACATTGAAGGGTTCTAATTAGCTATTAATTATTTTGTAGGAAATAATAATACTTAACAGCTTAATAATTGTAATAATAATTTGTAAATATTAATTATTTTGTAAAAACTACTAGAGTTCTTTTGGGAAAGCAGTGGAGACAATGTAAAGCCCGTTACTTTGATGTTTTCCAAATAGTCATTACATAATTTCTACAAAATAATAACAACTACTAACTCAATAAGAATAATAACAACAATAATTTGTAAATATCAATTATTTTATAAAAAATACTTGAGATCAGCTAGTAGAAGACTAGAGAAAGTGAAAAACCCGATACTTTTACTGTTTTCAATCAGCCATCACTTATTTTCTATAAAACAATAATATCTAACAATTCAATAATAATAATAATTGCTAAATATTAATTATTCTGCAAATAATACTTGATTTCCGTTCGTAGAGAATTATATGCAATGAACAACCCGTCAATTAGACAGGTACCAATCACTTACATCTCATTTTCCAAAAAACAATAATAACCAACAACTCAATAACAAGAACAACCAGCGTGTACCATATGTGGTACACGTGGCACAGAACGCGTTAACATCGCGACATTAAATCCGCGCCGAAAGGCAACCCTTCCGTCGGTATCAGCGCAGCGCGCGGCAATGGCGCGCCGCGTGCACCCCGCAGATTGCGCGCGCTCGGCGTATAATGCAGCTTAAGTGGCACAATGCGGCCTGTACACGCGCGCTGTATCGGAGATGAATGTGATTGAACGATACGTCGAGTTCCGTTGTCCGCGTTTCAACGTTTCGAACGGACTGCGCGGTGATGCGCGACTCTCCCGCGTCGACCCCCCGTCTTTAGCCCCTTCCGCGTCCGTCGCGGCGCTCTCCGCTTGGAATACACTGCATTACAGTGTAATTAGTCAGTAGATTATATGACTAGCAGCGTAGAATCCGCGGACTGAATATGCCCCGCTTGTGACGTAGCGCAGAATGCGCCTCATCGATGGTGTCGTCATCTCAGATTGACCCCCCCGTCTTGAACCCCTTCCGCGTCCGTCGCCATGCTCTCCGCTTGGAATATACTTCATTATATTCTAACTGGTCAGAAAATTATATGACCAGTCGCCTAGAATCAGCGAGGCGAATTTGCGCCGCTTTCGACGTCGCGCCGAATGATCGCAGCGCAAGTATGGACACCTCACATTGACCCCCCCCCCCTGTCTTGAACCCCTTCAGCATCCGTCGCTACGCTTTCCGCTCGGAATACGCTCCATTATAGTGTAATTGGTCAGTAGAGTACATGACTTGTTTTCTAGAATCCGCGGCATGAATGTGCCCCGCTTGGGGCCTGTCGCGGGAAGCTGCGATTCGCAAGTGTGGGCACTATAAATTGACCCCCCCCCCCCCGTCTTGAACCCCTTCCGCATCCGTCGCGCTGCTCTCCGCTTGTAATACGCTACATTACAGTCTAATTAGTCAGCGAATTATATGTCTAGTCGCCCAAAATCCTCTGCGTCAATCTGCGCCGCTTGCGACGTCATGCCGAATGATCGCAGTTCACGAGTGTGTACACTCTAAATTGACCCCCCCGTCTTGAACCTCTTCCGGGTCCGTCGGGGCGCTCTCCGCTTAGAATATGCTTCATTATAGTGTAATTAGTCAGTAGAACCTATGACTAACCACCTAGAATCCATTGCGTCAATCTGCGCCGCTTGCGACAACAGACCGAACGCGTCCAATCGCTAGTGTGGACTTCTCAGATGAATCCCCCCGCCTTGAACCCCTTCCGCTACCCTCACAATGCTCTACGCTCGTAATACACTGCATTATAGTGTAATTAGTCAGTAAATTATATGACTAGCCACGTGGAATCCACTGCGAATATCTGTGCCGCTTGCGACGTCGCGCCAAATACTTCTGATCGCAAATGTGGACACCACATACACCCCCCCGTCTTGAACCCCTTCCACTCCCCTCGCCATGCTCTCCGCTTAAAATACGCTGCATTATAGTGTAATTAGTCAGTAGCATACATGACTCGCCGCCTAAAATCCTCGGCGTGAATGTGCCCCCCTTGCGACGTCGCGCCGAATGCTCGCAGCGCGGAGCACAAGTGCGGACGCCCCGCGGCGACATTGTGCGCGCACCGTTTCGACCCGGGGGTACGTTGTTCGGGGGTTTTCTAGTAGTTCTCGGTTTCCCTGGTCTGGGGACTGTTTTGTGCGCCGATCGTCGTGCACGATGAGATTTTGGGGGCCGCGCATGGCGGACACTTCGGAGCAGGGATGGATATGAGATGGGTTTCAGTGGGGTTCTGGGTTTCTTAACCAGTTAACTGTTTTTGACGAGTATACACGTCATCTTAAAACTCTTAATGGTGCTGACTTTCTCAACGATGGATTATTTATTTTTTGAGACAAACCTGTAATTCTTCTTCGTTTTCTTTTAGTTTTTTGTTAGGATATATTTTAAGTGCATTTAAGGAGTATACACTTCATTATTTGATTTTATCGTTTGCACAATGAGAGATTTTGCAAACTACGTTCCACACTTAAATGGTTAAGGGGGTGCGTGAAGATGGGGTGTTCTTAGGAGTTTTTCTATAGTGGTACTCCGTTTTTGAGAGAAATTCTGTTTTTATGATGATGATGATGAGGATGATGATGATGAATATCGACATTTTGGAGACGAAACGTACATTTGGAAGACTATGTCGCAAATGATTTAATTACTCGGACAGCAAGAGATTAACCCTTTGAACTCTGTGGGCTCCAACATTGCACCAGTTGTAATATAAAATATTTCAAATTATATTTAATTAATAATATTTTAAATTATTCCATTCTCCACACATCCAAATTTTGTACTAAGGAAAATAAAAGCAAGGAATGTTACAGCATTTCTCATTTTCACTAGATACCATAAAAATTAGTTGTTAAATTACAAAACCATCTGGAGTGCTGGTTAACACGAAATTCCTGCTATTGCTGTTATTTAATAAAGCAAGTCAATGAATTATAAAAATATTCAATTACACGAAAATATATCTGTGAAATATATTTTCATTCGTTAAAAATGTCAGGAACAGAAGTATTCTGTTACGCATAGTTACAATTAGGTATGTATGATAATGGCGCAAAGGTGGAAGCGATGATTCTCCTAGAACACGGAATTTCATTAACGTAAATCGTTTTGCACGGCTGGAGGGACCTCCACAAGATCTATAATCGTTTAACAGCCAGTTAAATCTCCGTGTTATTAACGTGTCGTTAAACACCCGTGGATCCTGTAAATGTTACACATATGCGCGCATTAACATTGACCAATGAAACGTTTCTCGATCAGCTCGGTACGCGAAATGTCTCGTTGTGAACGTAACTTAGTTGTACTTTTTCGGCTGTTTTCGTTGGTGTTCGCACTTTTGGATGGATTTGTTTAATTGAAACGTAAGTAATTGTATGAATATTTATTAAACGTTGTAAAATAATGTTTATTATGTGAGTTGTAGAATTTTGGAATTAGTGGGATGTTCGAGTTGAATTATTACTTTTAATTATTGAAATTCAGTTTTCTTAATTGTAAAATTAATACTATTATTCAAATGGAACAGTTATAAACGTAACTCAGTTCTAATTTTTACTGGTGTTATGGTGAAACAGATTTTATATTTTAATTAAATGATTAAAACACAAGGAACAGTACGAATATTTATTAAATGTTGTAAAACACTATTTATTATAGAATTTTATATAAGATAAAATTACTGAACAAGATTCTATATGGATTAGTAGACAAACCCTACTCGATCTAACTCTCGCAAGCCATCTTTCGTGCAACGTGTCTCCCCGACAAACGATCACCGTCATTCACTTTCCAATGAAAAATACTGTCGAGTGCAATGTATTAAATCATTCACCAAAGATTGTCCCGAGCCCTGCACGGTCCAACCACTCGCGCGCCATCTCTCGCGCAACGCGCCCTCCCCCGACAAACGATCGCCGTCATTCACCGCGTTGAAAGGGTTAAACATCATAAAGGCAGGGCAACTCATCCGCGCTGCCAGTGATCCGGCTTCACCGTAATTCAACGAACAAAGTATGAGCGATGAAGTCGCGGGCTCGCTCCCGCTCGCTCGCTCGCTCGCGCGAGCGCAAGTTTCGCCCGGGACAATTATTCGAGCCGCATTCTACGGCCCTTCAAGTTCTTTGCCGCGCGGTTACAACGCGAAACACCGGGAGAGGCTGGCATTATACACGCGGATGGTAATAGGTTCCATATCCGGGAGGTACCGGCGCATTATGCTTTACATTTCCGGCGAAACAGTGTTAATGGCAGCGCCGCGGTGTAAATAGAGGCCCGCGGGAATGGAATTGCCGACTCGCGCGCGACGGGGGTATGGGTTTCGGGGTATCGGAACGCGCGGGGTGGGAATAAATGAATTTTTATGGGGATAGTATTTATATTAATATCGAGATTAATAGATGGGTGAATGTGAGCCATTCTTGGTGTCTTTTGGTTAGAGTTGCCATGGAGACAAGGGACGTTTCTTTGAGGAATTGTTCGAGGATGACAGTTTAAATACTTGCAAAGCGATAATGCCAAAGTGGGTCAAATTTCACCCATGGTTGTTTTAATATTAAGATCCATTTGTGCATATATTCTAACAATAATTAATATTTTGTTCACCCCAAAAGCATTGTCATCATTTAAATACTTGCAAAGCAATAATGCCAAAGTGAGTCAAATTTGACCCATGACAGTTTCAGTATTAAGATCCATTTGTACATATATTCCAACAATAATTTTCAGACATATTAATATCTTGTTTTCCAAAAGCCTTGTCATCATCTAAATACTTGCAAAACAATAAATCCAAAATGGGTCAAAGTTGATCCATGGTAGTTTCAGTGTTAAGATCCATTTGTACATATATTCCGACAATAATTTGCGATCGTATTAACGTATTAAGTCCAAGTGATCTATTAATAGATTTATTTAAGAACATGTTATGCTAGTAATTAGAATTATCGTGATTACATTGTACTAGTAATTAGTATTATTTATTTAAGAACATGTTATGCTAGTAATTAGAATTATCGTGATTACATTGTACTAGTAATTAGTATTATTTCGTATTATAGCAATTATATTGTATATTATGATTAATTAGTACTATATAAATTATATTATGCTAGCAATTATCATTATAGTGATCATACTATTATTAGTAACTGCTATCATATAATCATTATGCTAGTAATTAATATTACTTACTATCATACCAATTACATTACATCATATTAGTAATTACCACAATACCAATTACACTATCGAATTAACTACTACTATACAAATTACATCACACTACTAATCACTATCACACTAACACTATTTACTCATTCAACATCCAATTCACCAGAACCCACTTTTCCAAATCTCAAACGATCCTCGTCCCCAAACGCTTAAACTGTTTCGCATCATTCTCTAATTGCATTATTGACGAGCCGCTCACACCGCCGCCGCCGTCGCAGTCTAAATTCACCCCCTGTGATACACGCTGCGAACCCGCGGGAATTAACTGGCGCACGCAATGACTTCCGTCGCCATTGTGTTTCGCTTACGCGCATTAATTAATAATTTCGTCGGCCGGAGTGCAAGCGATTCGGTCGATTCGACGGCGAAAACCGGTGGCCGTGTTGCTCTTTCGTAACTGGCTGTTGCCTGGCTAGTTTATTTGTCCGTCGACGAAGAGGGTTGGCCATTTTTGTTACGGAAATTAACATGTCGGCCATCTTGCATCGTCCACCATTTTTCCCTTAAGATATCGTGTGAAACTCGTGACAAAAGTGCGAATGTCGTTTGTTTATAAACAATTTCGCGGGAGGCGCGTTGCATGAAAGATGGCATGCGAGTGGTTAGATCGTGTAGGGCTTTGGGACGTTGGTCGTTGACGAATGATTTAATATATTGCGCTGGATGATATTTTTCATTGGAAAGGCAATGACCGTGATCATTTGTCGGGGGGACGCTTTGCACGGAAGATGGCGTGCGAGTGGTTGGATCGTGTAGGGCTCGGGACGAGCGTTGGAGAATGTTTTAATACATTGCACTGGATGATATTTTTTAGTGGAAACGTTTATTATTTTCTGAGGAAACATCTTGTATAAATTATGGGGCAGAATTGTTAATATATAATATTAAGAGAATTGAATAATATATAATATTTTCTTAATTGTAATAGTTCTTTTAACACGATGAATATTCTAAGAGAAATAGTAAAACTATGAAACTGAAGTGAGTCATTGAGTTTCTAAATATAATGTCGTGGTTTATCATTTTTAATGACAATAGCGAAAGTGTTGAGTTTTATTAGATAAAATTAAATTACCGTACGATCTGTAGAAATTTTTAATCGATTCGTAAAAATATAAATCTTTCAACTATTGAATAAATCTTCGTTTAATTCTATTAGATAAAATTAATCACTGTATAGTATGAAGAAATTTGTAATTAATTCGTGATAATATCAATAATTTTACAACAATAGTAAATCTCCCTTAAATATTATATTAGATAAAATTAAATCAGGATCTATAGAAGTTTTTGATTGATTTATAGAAATATCAATAATTTTACAACAGTAAATCTCCCTTCAATATTATTAAATAAAACTATTGAATTTTTAATAATTAAAAATTACTCCATGATTTGTATAAATTGTTAATAAATTAGTAACAATATCAATAATTATTCAATACCACATAATCTTTTTTTCAAGGAAAAAAATTTACTAATTTACTAATTTATTAATAAATGAGGTTTAGCTACTAATCAAGTTATTTACTAAATAAAGAAAGTTCCGGTTGAGTTATGTTTCGTCTATTATACACCATTTGCTGCGATACACTGACAATGAGTTATAATCGTGGTCTGTTGACCCTTTCATAATGGCATTGTCACGTCCACTGTATCATGGAACTTTTGTTCTTCCACTTGCACCGCGTAATGAAGCTATTACAAAATTGTATTCACTGTTTGCTGTAATCACGTTACGTGAACCGAGTGATATATTGGCGTGGCAAAAATCTAGAGTAATTAAGTAGTGCCTGCATGTTGTGATACGTGTACGGTGATCTAGATTAATATTCGGGAGGGATGGAATTCGAGAATTAATTGTTTATTTTAATTTTGAAACATAATTTCAAAGTATAATTTCAATTCGAGAATTAATTATTATTATGTGTTTGTTGATGTCGATACTGTAGAATTGTCTGATTTTCAATTTATCTGTAAAACAATTTATAAAACGATGAAAAAATAATCCTATGCACTAAATAGTCAAATAAAGCAATGAGATAACAATTAAATAAATTAAATGATCAAATAAAACAGTGAAAAAATAATCCTATGCACTAAATGGTTAAAGAAAACAATGAGATAACCATGAAATTAATTAAATAATCAAATATGCTAATGAAAAAGTGTTCAAATAAATTAAATAATCAAATAAGTTACTGAAAAGAGCATCAAATAAATTAAACAATCCAATAAGTTAATGAAGACCGTGAAATAAATTAAATAATCAAATAAGTTAATGAAAAGACCATCAAATAAATTAAATAATCAAATAATACAATAACAAAATAATCAAATAGAACAATGTAATACTATTCAAAGGAATTAAATAAACAAATGCAACAATGAAAAAGCAATCAAACGAATAAAATAATCAATTACAACAATGAACTAACAATCGAATAAAATTAAATAATTAAATAAAATAATGAAAAAACAATCAAATAAACAAATAAAATCAGATACAACAATGGAATAATAATCAAATAAATAAACCAATAAAATAACAATCAAATAACGAAAAAAATCGAATAAAACAATGAAATACCAATCAAACAACCAAAAAACCAAATAAACCAAATAAACCAATAAAATACCAACCAAATAAACAAACCAACAAAATACCAATCAAATATCCAAAAAAATCAAAAAAACAATAAAACAACAATCAAACAAACAAACAAATAAAACAAAACAACAGTCCATTAAAACAATCAAACACAAAACAAAACAAAAATCAACCAAACGAAACAAACAAAGCACAAGCCAACAATGCAATACCCGAAACGTTCTCACAAAACATTCGGCAATCGATACATAATTTAGCCCTGACTAAAGCTATTCTATATTTCAAAGAGCCACCGTCCGCAAGGGGTTAATAGTGTCCCAGGCAAATGTAAATTGACAAAGACACAGCCGACTCGGTGTTTACCAAATCGACAGCTTGGCGTCTTGTAAACACAAGCCAGCGAGATCTTGTTTGCGCTCAGTCGCGCATAATCCGAGGTAATCCCCTTGCACAATATGCGAGTGCGATGTACTTTTCTCCCTTCCTGCGACACTTTTTTTCTTTTTTACGGTCCCCGTCATCCCCCCCTCGTCCCTCGTCCCGTTGGAATCCCTTGTCGACCGTGTGTCTCATAATTTCCGCTCCCTTCGAAAGTGATAAAAAGATTGTGAAACCGGATAGCTGGCATGGAATATTGTATGGAATTGTGGGCTCTCGAGGAATCGACGATGTAGGTTTGGGAGCAGGTTTGGAGTTTGTTGGGTTAGGTGACACTTTTGGGTTTGGTTTGTAATTTTTGGGGGTGGTGGAATGAGTTTGGGAATTAGTGGTTTTTGTTGGTAGGTGGGAATTTTTTGGTTTTGGTGTTTTACAATTTTTGGGGTTGGTGGAGTATTTAAGATGATTTTGAAGATAAGTGTTTTTTGTTGATAGTTGGAACAACTTTTTGGTTTTGTTATTTTGCAATTTTTGTGGTTGTTGGAATATTTAAGATGATTTTGGAAATAAGTGGTTTTTATTGATATTTGGAAAAATTTTTTAACTTTGTTATTTTGCAGTGATTGGGGTTGTTGGAGTATTCAAAACAATTTTGAAAATAAATAGTTCCAATTAATATATGGAACAATTTTTTAGTTTTGTTATTTTGCAGTTGTAGGGGTTGTTGGAGCATTTTGTTGGAGAAATGAGTTTGAAAATAAATAGTTTCAATTAATATTTGCAACAACTTTTTAGCTCTGTTATTTTGCAATTATTGACGTTGTTGAAATATTTGATGGTCGACATCATTTTAATGAGAAGTAGTTTTACTTGTTATTTCGCAATTGTTGGATCAGTACTTAATTAACAATATTTATTCGTTATCTTCAGTTACAACAAATAAATCGATAAAAATTGAATTAACAATATTTATTCATCACATTCAGTTACAACAAATGAATGTATCAATACTTAATTAACAATATTTATTCGTTATCTTCAGTTACAATAAATAAATCGATCAGAACGTAATTAACAATATTTACTCGTTACATTCAATTACAACAAACAAATGTACTTAATTATTTACAGTGAATAAATAAGTCTACAATATAATACAAACATAATATCCTTGATCTAAATGGACTTAACAACCGTGCAACGACAATTGAAGCGTAATCGAACGTCACGGGCAGTAATATTGCAAATGCACACGTCATTTCCAATGCTTATATTCCTATGCAAAATTATTCATAGTTACAAGAGAATCTATTTCGTACGACCAAATAATTCTCATATAAACTGCAGTGATTCCAGAATATGTAATAGGAGAATCACACATACAACATTCTTTTATATAACATATACATAATATAACATTTTCTTTTTATGCACCAGAGTAACTTAACACTAGAACTACCAAGCAAAAACACAGAACTATTAATAATTAATTTTAAAAATTATCAAACTAGACTCCTTGAGATTCAAAGAGCATTCTATATTAATAATAGTGAAATAAAAATCTTGAAATCGTTTATTTTCACCCATTTGGCACTATAGGTTGCACAGAATTTGTCACTTTCGCCTGACTGGTCAGATTCTCAGGCGCACGGCTGATTAGCCGAGACGCTGACGCCCACCAATCAGCTCGAGCGAGGAGGAGTGGGAAGCGCCGCCCTCGTCTCGCGATTCGAGCTCTCGCGCGACTGACTCCGCCCTATGACGTCACAAGTGCCATCTTCCCTGCAACACGCAACAATTCCACTATCAGTATCGTATATTACATCCTGAATAAATATTTCTCAACCCTAGAACTACCAAACAACTCAAAATGACCCATTTGAAAAATCCTAACAAATTCTTCTCTATTAACCGAACTACAAATCATCCGAAGTCTCACACTCTCTCTCGTAGCTTATAAAAAAATTCTAAAAATTCAATTTCAGTGCTCGATAGTTCCAACATTAGCTTCTCTTCATTCGCATTCATTTTCTCTTTCCCCGATCGAAAAAATCTTCAAGCTCGTCATTCAGACGGCACTTAAAACCGGAAAACAAAAGAATACAAAACAATCGGACAGAAACTCGGATAACCGTGAAAAGGTCTCGTTGGGAAGATTTCCGTTCAGTTTTGCGCGCAGCGACAGAGCGTGCACGCGTGGGGTCCTTGTGAGCCTCGAGGAGAGGCGACATGACAGTAATGAACTAATTAAGGGTAATAAATCCTGGAATCGTTATTTTTCCCCGAGCGTGTCGAAGTGCGGCGACAGAGGGAGCCGTCTCAATGGGACGGAAGAATGAAGCCCGCGGAACGCAAAACAAAACGCGTCTACCGGTATCATCGACACAATAGTTTATTCAGCATGATTATATGAGGTATAAGATGAATTGATGATTTAACGCCGGTTATCGTGAATGAGAGAGGCGTCAAAGGCTGGGGGCGCTGCTCGTCGAGGAAAGCAGTCCTCTTAAATAACGAACGAGAAATGGAATTGTTGAATTAACTTCACGGTGGAAATTAATTGTTGGCTTTCGTGGTAAACAATTTGGTTTGAAAGTGTTTTTAAATTTTAGTGATAGAATTATTTAAAGAAAATGTTCCCTTAATTAGGTATATTATTGATGGATAAATATGAAAAGTAACTCTTAATTAAGTTGAATTAAGTTAAGTAATTTAATTTAGGTGATTTATATAAATTTTGGAAAAAATATGTTCAATATGTTTTTTTTTATATCTTCCTTTATATTAAATGTTACATCAAAATATTCCTTTAATTAGGCATATTATTAATAAATAAATATAAAAAAGTAACTTTATTTTTAAGGTATGAAGCAATTAGCTTATTTAATTCAGGTGATTTATATAAATTTTAGAACAAATTTGTTTAGCATATTTTTTATAAAAATCTTTCTTTATATTACATTTTTCTATAACATTTATTTCAATTAATGTAAGGGATGTTTTTTCTATATTAAAACGAAAGTGAAAGTACAAATGAAAAAAAGTTAATTGCATATTGGAAAATTATAGTTATACAGCCAACATCAACGAAATAAGTTGTTAACTTTCACGATAAACAATTTCATTAAAAAAAGTGTTTTAAAGATTATTAATTTCAAAAATCTTAATTTTCCATGTTTTTCTGAAAAATATTCAACTGTCAAAAATGGACAGTGGCTTTTGTACTTTGTGGGAAGTACAGTATACTGAATTACTGACACCAAGTCTTCTGATGTCTACATCTTACTCCCAGAAGAATATCCAAAGATCATTACTGTCAAAAACCTTAATTTCCCACATTTCCCTGAAAAATATTCAACTGTCAAAAATTGACAGTATCATTTTCACTTTGTGGGAAGTACAGTATACTCAATTCCTGATACCTACACCTTACTTCCAGAAAATTATCGAAAATTATCGAAATTAACATTACACTCAAAAATCTTAATTTTCCACGTTTTCCTGAAAGATAGACAACTGTCAAAAATTGACAGCGTCATTTTTACTTTGTGAGAAGTACAGTATACTCAATTACTGATACCAGGTCTATTGATGTCTACATTTTACTACCAGAAGATTATCAAAACATCATTACTTTCAAAAACCTTAATTTCCCACGTTTCTATAAAAAATATCCAACTGACAAAAATTGACAGTCATTTCCACTCCATAAAAAGCACACTACAGTAAACTACCTACACGTCGCCCAGAAGAAGTCGTCCCCGCGACTACATCCGTAATGCACAAGCAGTGGCAGGCGCTCGTATCAGATCGATCCGTTTGTACTAATTATTACACGAGCACGGTTCTGCAGCCCTCGTCGTTTCCAAACGATACACCTCTCCGTCTCCACACGCTGACAGGTTTAGAGGGCGTTACACGTGCGAGTAAGTAGTCGGAATCATCAGCGCAGAGGAACGGAGACAGCCGAACAGAAAGAGAAAGACTGCGCGAAGTGGGAGAGAGAAAAAGGAGGGGAGCACGACGGGTAATTACGACACTCGAGGCGGCGAACGTCGCGGTGCGCGCCGTTTCAAAACGAGACCTCGTGTATCTAAGCTTTTAAAAGGGATTTCGCGTCCGCAGAGAAACGCCATTATGCCGTTAAGCTCTCTCTCCCGTAGGAGAGGCGATGCCGATTCTTTTGCTCAACAAGTCGTGCCCTTTCCGCACCGGAGCTCGTTACGATGGAGCCAATTAGAACGGAGAGACACCTTTTCAATATTAGAGAGGAATATCGTGCCCCGGTAATTACGAGCTTTCTTCTCATCGAGCTCGATGAAGGTATATTAATTAGGCGTGGCTGTCGATAGCCGTCTGAATGCGGATATCGGGGCGACGGGTTTTATGGACGTGTGTTATGTTAGGTGTGTGTTGTCTTCGGGGTGGCTGCGGGTTTTGAGGTTAGGTACGAGGACTTCTTTTTGGGGTACTTGTTGATTGGGAAGTGGACATGAATGTTTTGGGTTGGGAAATGATTTGAAGAAATTTTAGGGAAATTATTTGAAGAAATTTTAGGGAAATTGTTTAAACAAATTTTATTGAAATTATTTAAACAAATTTTGTTTAAATGGTGACAGTTTTATGGCGGAGGTGTGGTATGATGCCTATGTGGTTCTTTGCTTTTGTGTTGTTTTGTGGGCTGGGTGGCTGAGGGTTTTGAGGTTATGGTGAAAGGTGGGGAGGACTTCTTTTTGGGTTTACTTGTTGATTGGGGAAGTGGACATGAATGTTTTGGATTGAAAAATGGGTTAGTTAATGATTTGAAGAAATTTTAGGGAAATTGTTTGAACAAATTTTAGGGAAATTGTATAAAGAAATTTTATTGAAATCATTTAAACAAATTTTGTTGCTTTTCGAAAGTAGAAATGAACATCTTGGATTGGGAAATAAATTATTCAATAATGCAAAGAAATTTTATTGAAACTATTTAAACAAATTTTGAAGTTTCGTTGTGAGTTGGTAGAGGACTTCTTTTATTAGGTGTTTACTTGTTGATTGTGTAGAAGTAGTGTAAGATGATGGAATATAGAGTCTGGATAGGGAAATAAATTGTTAAAGAATTTAAACAAATTTTCTTTAAATAATTTAAACCAATTGTCTTCAAATAATTCAAACAAATTTTCTTTAAATAGCAACAGTTTTTATATCAGATGTGTGTTACACTGTCTATGTGCCTCTTTTTTTAATAATGATTTATGGTGTGGATGAAGCTGAGGTTTTGTGAGGTTATAGTATTGTGAGCTGCTGGAGGACTTCTTTTTTTTAGGTATTTACCTGTTGCTTGTGCTCGTGGAAGTGAGAACGAACATCTTGGATTGGGAAATAAATTATTACATACAAGACACCTGAGTAAATTCGAGTCATTTACGTATCGCCGCACAAGTGTGGCTCAAGTGTTCTGAATCGATGGAAAACACAGAATTCAAATATTTGTTGAACTTATTTGAATTTTAACCTTATGAATAGCCGGGAACATTAATTATTGACGTGTTTTCGAGACAAAGAAATAAGACGAAGTATATGCATATGTTTAATACTTTCCATGTTTTTAATGTAAAATATTTTTTTCAATAAATAAAATTTAGATAAAATAATATATTAAAGCATTAATAAGTTTTATTGTTGAATACTTGTATGTACAGGAAGCTTAATATTTAATATTAGAAAAAAATAATAAAAATTGTTGTAAAATAGATATTATAGATATTATTATTTTATTAGATAGATATTAGTAATTTTAATAAAGCCATCAATATAGGATGGTGAGTTTATAATGAAAAAAAAATTATACAAATTATAAAATAGATATTATTTAGTTGATGGTAGAAAAATATTTTTTTTAAATATTTATTGCGAACTATAATGGAAGCCATATTGTTCCAGTGACCGGAAGTGCCGAAAAGCCCGAAGATTCTGCCTTCGCAGCAGCTTGGCGCTGCGGTCGCTCCATGGCCGGGCGCCACCGGCCTCCTAGCCTCTGTCACCGCTGACGATATGGCACACAAAGGTAAATTCGTCTATTCTCACTTTATTACCCTGGGGAATCTACAAATTCTCAATATCTTTCGATTAAACCTTGCCTACACACGTGGCACTACGTGCCAATACTCGTACAACGAGGGCTCTTCTGAAAAACTGTTCCAACGCAACAAAAAAGCTAATTTGGCCTGGGGAATCTACAAATTCTCAGTATCTGTCTATCAAACCTTGCATATACGCGTGGCACTACGAGCCAACACTGGTGTAACGAATACTCTTCCGAAAAATTGTACCAACACAACTAAACAGTATCGCAGCAACTGAACATACACACCCTGGGGAATTGATAAAATCCCAGTATCTCTTGATCAAACCTCGCATTCACACGTGGCACTACGAGCCAACACTGATGCAACGAAGACTTCTCTGAAAAACAGCAACACAATAAAAAAGCAGCACCAGAACTTAGCCTGGGAATTGACGAAAAACTAGTCCTAACCTGGGAAATCTACAAATTCCCAGTATCTCTCGATCAAACCTTCCATATACGCGTGCCATTACAAGCACCAACACTCGTGCAACGAGGGCTCCTCTGAAAAACTGTACCAACACAACAAAAAGTCTGACTTATTCTGGATAATTGACAAAAACCTAGTCTTAACCTGGGAAATCTACAAACTCCCAGTATCTTTCGATCGAACCTTGCATACACACGTGGCACTACGAGCCAACACTCATGCAACGAAGGCTCTTCCGAAAAACTGTACCAACACCATAAAAAGCTGACTTAACCTGGGTAGTTGACAAAAAACTAGACTCAGTCAGTGAATCTAAAAATTCCCAATATCTCTCGATCAAATATATACACGCGGCACTACGAGACAACACTCGTGCAACGCGCAGTTTTCGTCAAAAAACCCGCGGAAATTCCGTGGAGTCCACGGCAGGAATCGAGGGAGCACTTCGGAAGCCGAATCGAAACGTCCGAGAATCGAGAGGGAGACGTTCGGTTGATGGCTAAGGCGTTTAACCCCATTAGTCCTGAATGGAAGTTCAGTCGTCTCTCTTTCCCTCGGACTTTCGAAGTTTCCATCGCCGTCCCGTCCGCTGTGTCGTTCGCTCTCGCGCTTGCTCGAGCTCTCTTAACACGAGGGTACAAAGAGGATGAACAGACGACGTCTCAAGGCTTTCTAAAGCCGGCAGGCTCTTGCCTGAAACTGGCTGCTCACTTCACGTATTGATTTCCATTCTCTTACGCCTTCCAACACTCGCCCCTTTCCGCGGCTTCTGTCGGCCCTTGCGCGAAATCATCGTCCGCCCCGATAATCGTGGACGATCACGCGGAGGCTGTCCCTGCTGCCTAGGGAACTCGAAACTTCGCGAGACACGGTCACCTGGAATGAGGTGCGAGCCGTTCAGGATGATTCCACTGAGGTGTCGGAAAAGCTTATGACATGATTAATGTTCTTGTTATTCATAGTTATTGTTGCTGGTAAAAGTTGTTGCTATTGTTAGGGGAATTTTTTTTAAGGAATATTGACACTGTTTCTGCTAAAGGTATCAAAAGATAGCTTCTGAAATCTGAACTTAACATTTTAGTGATTGATATTTATAAAAGATATTGGCATTATTCGAGGAAATTTGTTTTTTAAAGAATATTAAGTCTGTTTCTATTGAAAGTGAAAAAAGATGGCTTCTGAAATGTTTTCTTAGTGTTTTGGTTATAGATAGTTATTTTTGTTGGTCTGAAAGTGGGAAAGATGGCTTATGAAACGTGGGCTTAGTGTTTTGGTTATTGACAGTTATTGTTGTTGGTCTGAAAGTTGTTGGTATTGTTTGGGAAAATTTGTTTTTTAAAGAATATTGACACTGTTTCTACTGATATTGGGAAAAGATGGCTTTTAAAACGTTGGCTTAATGTTTTGTTTACTGACAGTTATTGTTTATGGTAAAAGTTGTTGGTATTCTTTGAGAGAAGTTTGTTTCCAAGTAATACTAACACTATTTCTAGTTTTTAAGTCTGAACTTAGTGTTTTTATTATTAATAAAAGTTATTGTTGTTATTTGAGGAAATATATTTTTAAACCAGTTTCCTATAACCTAAATCACATCCAATACTTAAAAGTAACTTTTCAACAATGAATTGCAAAAACAATATAACAAATTAACCTTCCCACCCAAAATTTAAAGAAACTTTTCAACAATTAATTGCAAAAAGCGATTTAAAAAATTAATCCAGCTTCCTATAACCCAATTCACGTCCAATACTTAAAACAAACTTTTCAACAACCAATTGCAAAAACAATATAACCAATTAACCTTCCCACCAAAACTTAAAATAAACTTTTGAACAATTAATTGCAAAAATCAATATAAAAAATTAATCCATTTTCCTATAACCTAAATCACACACAATACTTACAACAAACTTTTCAACAACCAATTGCAAAAACAATATAACAAATTAACAAATTAAAATAAATTTTTTAATAAACAATCGCAAAATGTTGAAGCAGTCAGGAATAGATAAAAATGGCGTAACCGTAGAATGTCTAATGGTCGATGCCCCCATGAAGTCGGATAAATAGGCAGGAAAAAAAATGGGAAACCTGATTTGTTCTCGTCACGCGGAGGAACCGGAAATACGATTTGTACGTACGATCGATCAAAACCCTCGTCTCTTGGCATCGCGGCCGACGTCGTTCCACCGGAGCAATTCGATGAGCTAACGCCAACTTAACGCTACACACCCCACTGAGCCGCACTCGGTCAGATAACTCGTGGATTTTCGAGCATCGCGCACAGATTCCCGGTCGCTCGCTCGCTTGCTCACTTGTAGATTCTTCGATGATTTAACCCGCGCCGACCATTTAACACGTCACCTTGGGATTCTGGCTTAGGGATCCGTGGAAAACTGGATCGAGGGTGGTTAATGCTGGAGTAGGTGCCATTTTATGGCACTGGTATATGTAAATATAAAAATGGTACTTATGGATTCTTTTTAGTTTTTAGTGTTTAACACTAGAACTAGGACGGGTCAAAATGGCCAAATACTAATTTCTTCTGTTAGAATTAGTGCAAAAGTGCTATTTTACGTCAAGAAATAATTGAGGAAGCTGATTTATTAATAAATTCTGAGATTTGTCGGTGGAAAACCGGATCGAGGGTGGTTAATGCTGGAGTAGGTGCCATTTTATGGCACTCGTATATGTAAATATAAAAATGGTACTTATTGACTGTTTTTAGTTTTTAGAGTGTTTAACACTAGAACTATATGGGTCAAAATGGCCAATAACCTCCAAAAACGTCACTTTGCACGTTTCTCCAAAAAATGGTCAACTTTTAACTAATTAATACTGCACATATTTTACATCTGTTGTATAATACGTATAGATACACTCGAATCTATCATAATGTGATTCATTTAACCTAATTCAACGATGGCGAAGGAGAAGAGTTTTAATCGACTCATAAGTAGCCATTTATCTGACAAAGATCTAACCTCACTTTAACGAACACGGGAATATGCACTCTTGCGAGAGAAAGATATTCCCGGAAATATTCTGAAGATTACATTTAATAAAGTTTTCGGGTCCATTCATGTTCGCAGTTGTATGTACCAAGGTACTTCGTTAAGAAACTTCATGACTAACGACGAAGAGTTGGTTGTAATTTCTGGCGAGAGTTTCGAAAGTTTGGCAAGTTTTCGCGTTCCCGTGGCGTTCACGAAACGGGAACTCTATAAATTCAGTAATTAATTTGCTAATGGATCATAACCGTAATACCTTTGCCATCCAAATTGCTGGTTACGTTTTATCTATTTTTTTATAACGACGATGTACCGTCAGTGAATTTGTTTAAAAAAAATTGAATGATGTTGATTGAATTATATGCAGACGTAGAGAAAAGTTGTCTGTTTCTAGATATTTTTTATATTTTTAAGCAACTAAATCCAAGTGACAAATATAAATTCTGTATAGTATCATTTTGGATAATGTTTATATAATATTAGATAAAATATTTATCTAATCGCAGCTCTCGACATTTTGAGGTCAGGATTTGTCGCTCTTGGGATAGAGCCTTGCCAAGTTCGATATATAAATTTCGATTCCCTGTGACAATTAGCAGAGCTACATAATTTTACAGTAATATATTTTAAATAAATAATAAGTTCCAATAAAATTTAATATTGGTTATGTGCTGTGACAATTAGCAGAGTTAGATAATTTTGCAGCAATATATTTGCAGCAATATATTTTAAATATATAATAATCAGTTTCACTAAAATTTAATATTGTTTCAACTACTGTGACAATTAGCAGAGTTACATAATTTTACAGTAATATATTTAGAGCAATATATTTGCAGCAATATATTTTAAATATATGATAATCAGTTTCACTCAAATTTTATATAGTTTCAACTGCTGTGATAATTAGCAGAGTAACACAATTTTCCAGTAACGTATTTACAGTAATGCATTTTAAATGAACAATCAGTTCCACTAAAGTTAATATCATTCAACTGCCACAGTAATTATCAATCACACTATAGAAACATCAACAAGGACCGCCCTTGAAACAAACAACAGAGAACACCAGAAATCACCAAGAACGATAAACGCAATAAATAATTAACACGCAGGAATAATAAAAATTTATTCGGAATTCAGGGGCGATCAATGATTCGAGGAATCCCTGTCCTCTCCCTCCTCTTTTTTCGCCAGCGTGAATCGGTTCCCGCTCCCGTTACAAGCTGGGCCAGGGGCGGCAGAGGAAAGGAAATGTGCAGCGCGAGGCGATCCTTTTTTATTCGTCTCTCGCCTCTCTCCGTTTCCATTTTTCCTTTAACTGCCACCGCCGGCAGTCTCTTACGAAAGGCTCGAGCGACGCAGGGGGTGCGGGAGGGTTGGTTCTAAGAGACGTCGCGTTGACAGCCTACAGTTTGCAGTGGGGTCGAAGATCAACTGATCTCCCAAACTTCTGGGAGTGTTGCACGGATCTTGTCACTTTGTGCCGTCGGGAATGATCTTGGGTTGCAACGTACAGAATGTCGGATTTTCGGTGACGAGTACTTTAACCCTTTGTGATTGAATGTTGTTTGTTAGAAATGTTTTGTTTTACTTCATTAAGGAGTTGTTTTATTTAATATGTTGATATGTTATAGAAAATTTAATATTGAATATTAAAGTTTATAAACTTACTGTATTAAGTCAAATTAAATTAAAGGGGATGGTAGTTTGTTTATGTCGGTGATAATTGTTTGCTTTTCAATTTGTTGAAATGTTTATTGTCATTCGTGAAACATAACCTCATCACATGAATTGAATTAGTAAATTAATTAGAGACCCTAGAGAGTAGTAAAAGAGGAGTAAAACAGAAAAAATTAGGCTAACCCTTAAGAATCTAAAACCAGAAAACAGGAAACCAAAACTCTAAACCTAACCTCAAAATTTCAAGAGCTGCAATTACACAAAGGTTTAATTATATAATATTAAAATTTCGCTGTCATTATTTTAATTTATAATTTGCTCTAACAAATAAACATATAGTTTCGTTGAAAACAGACTTGAAAAAAATTAGCCTCAAAATTTCAAGAGCCACCAATTCTAACCTTAAAATTTCAAGGGCCACCAGTCCTAACCTCAAAACTTTAAGAGCTGCGATCATCCAAACATTACAAATATATATTTCAATTAATTATATATTTAATTAAAATTTCAGTCTTCATTCCTCTCTTTGTAAATGAATAAAGAGAAATAAAGATAATAAATTTAAAAAATACAATTTTAAACATAATTCTATTAAAATCATCGAAAAACCTCCCAAACCAAAAACAACCCAAAACCACAAAAAAGAAATTCAACAGAAACAAAGATAGTAAATTTACCCCAAAAAATACCCTTTTTTAAATAATTCCACTAAAACCAAAAAACCACCCCAACCCCCAACCACCCAACACCATAAAAACTCAAACCGAAACAAGAGCTCGACAATGCACCTCGAAACCGTCTGGTCGTCGCGAGTAGCAGCCAGAGCGCCTTTGATCCTCCGGCAATATTTCCTCGGACGTTCCGGGGGTGGTATCAGGCTTTCTCATTCAATTAATTCGTAACTGCCCCCACATAAAAATGCCGACACCCTCTCCTCTTCTTTTACGCCGGGCGAGCCCGGGAAGGTGGCCGGAGAATTCTACCTTCAAAGCAGCCTCCTCCTCCGATTCTCCTTTTTCTTCCTTTTTCCACCCCCACCCCTCCTCCTCCCTTCACCCTCCGAGTTACTTTTTTTTCTCTCTCGCCACCGTCGCGACACCGTCCCTGAAGGAACGGCAACGTGTTTGTGCAGAGAACAGTTGCTCTCGTTTCTTAGGACCGAGGAGGTTATCCTTTTGTTTTTTTCCTTTTTCGCCTGTCCCACCCTCCGGTGGAAATGTTCGCTTCGCTTGTCATCTCGGAGGACTCTGAATGTCGTTACGATTACGTGACAATTAAAAGTGCTTTGTACTCGCAGGACGATTTTATTTCTTTCGCTTCGGGGCTGCTTGTAGAAGTGGATTGCCTCTTTTGATCACTCCTTTTGATGGGTGTTTTGATTTCGAGCTTTTTGGGAGCTGGGGGCGAGGGTAGTTTTTTTGAGAGTGTCGAATAGTTGTTGTTTTGTTGGGAGATATGTTGATGTAATTATTATTTTGGGTAATTTATATTGTTGAGTTTGTCTGGTTTAAAAATTGCTTGGGTTTGAGGGTTAGTTTTTTTGACATTGTTGAATAGTTGTTGTTTTGTTGGAAGGTATATTATTATCATTAATATTTTGGGTAATTTCTTGTGTTGAGTGTGTTTTCATTTGAAAATTTTTTGGGGATTTGATTGGTTCTGAGGGGTAATTTATTTTTATAGTATTAAATAGTTGTTTCATGGGAACATACATTATTATTAGTACAATTTCGAGTAGGACATAATAAAGTACGATTTATTGGAATTTTAAAACATTTTGGTAATGTTATTAAATTATTAAGTGAAGGAATTTTTTGGGGAGTTGCTAGGGTTTGAGGGGTAGTTTTTTATAGTGTTAAATAGTTCTTGTTTCATTGGAAGGTATATTATTAAGATTAATATTTTGATCATTTCTTTTGTTCAGTTTGTTTGATTTAAAATTTTTTGGGGGGGGGGGTGCTTGTGTTTAAGGGGTAGCTTTTTGACAGCGTTAAATAGTTGCTGCTATCAATTATATTTACGGTAAGAAAAACTCCTTACCAGTTATTTCCTCACAAAATATATTTTATTCAGTATTTATTTATCAATATTTACTATTTTTCCAAACATTCATATTATTTACATTATACTTCACAATAATCTTATAGTTATATTTGATTATATTTCACAATAATCTTATAGTTATATTTGATTATATTTCACAATAATCTTATAGTTATATTTGATTATATTTCACAATAATCTTATAGTTACATTAACTATATTTCCCATTAATCTCCTATCTACATTAATTATATTTCACAAAAATCTTAGTTACATTAACTATATTTCACAATAATCTCCTGTCTACATTAACTATACTTTACAATAATCTTCCATCTACATCAACTACACTTCCCAATATTCTTCTACCTACACTAACCATACATCCCAATACTTCCACATTCCCATCAACCCCATCTACACTACAGAAACTCAACACTCCCAACCATCCCCCTCATCCACCCACCCTCACCCCTTCCCACCCCATCAAAATCTCACTCAAAACCCCACAAATTCACACCCACAACTGTCACTCCTCCCCCCCCCCCCACATCAAAATCGAACCGATTAATTACTCCCACTCAAAACCCCCACAAATTCACACATACCACAACTATCACTCCCTCAACCCCCCATCAAAATCGAACCGATTAATTACTCCCATCCTCAGCGACGATCGCGAGCGAAGACGCGACCCTTTCAGACAGAGGTGCTCCGGGGCCGGAATAGTCGGACAGAAGTGTACGCCTTGCATCAAGTGTATCCGACTGTAAAATTCCCTCTTCAAACAGAAACGGGTGGCTGGCACATTTCGGCGGGCGGCTCGGTCCACCCTGGAAAAGATGGTAGAAACCCGGGGCGGAGGGTAGTTCCAAGGAATTCGTGGCCCAATACGGAGGCACAACACGGCCTGGGACTCGGAGAAAATTCACCGTGTACCCAGCACACGTACGGAATGGCTCGATAGATAGATAGCCGTAAAATCTACGGCTCCGCTTTCGTCCTCTGGTTCCTCCGCAGAGGGCGGGAGGGGGTGGGAGGTGGCCTCGTATGGGAGCGGCGCGTGCAAGGGGTGGTTCTCGGGCACGGAATGCGAATAAATTCGATTCCGATGCTGCGGAACATAGAAAAAGTATGAACACGATTAGGGGTAACTATCGGGTATCAGCGGAATATTCCTTTGGGGATGCGCAGGGGTTGAGGTTATGTTGGGTACTTTGCATGCGGGCAGTGGGTTGGGTTATGGTAGTTGGTAGTGTGATTTGTTTCATTTAATTGAATGATGTTGAGTGTTGGTAAGTTTGTGTTGGGGTGAGTAACAGGTACCTGATACTGGTGGGGTGGGAATGTTAATTTCGTGATGTTGAAAGGTTTTGAGGTTATGCTGGAGACTTTACTAAGTAGGTGGATTGAATTGAATGAAATATGAAGTGTTGGTAACTTTGTATTGGGGTAACTATCAGGTACCTACTACTGGTAGGGTGGAAATATTCCTTTGGGGATGTACAGGGGATTTGAGGTTATGTTGGTGACTTTGGGTGTTAAGTGGGTGAGTTTGGTTATGGTTGTTGGTAGTGTGATTTGTTTAATTCAATTGAATGAAGTTGAGTGTTGGGACCTGTGTACTAGGGTAATCAGGTACCTGCTACCGGTAGGGTGGAAATATTCCTTTGGGGATGTCGAGAGGTTTTGAGGTTGTGTTGGGTACTTTGGGTATGGAGCTAATGTGGATAAGTTAGGTTATACTAGTTGGTAGTATGATTTGTTAGTTTAATTGGATGAAGTTAAGTGTTGGCACCTGTGTGTCAGCGTAACTATCAGGTACCTGCTACTGGTAGGGTGGAAATATTCCTTTGGGGATGTAGAGAGGTTTTGAGGTTATGTTGGGGACTTTGGATGCAGGGCTAAGTGTGCAGGTCAGCTTATAGCTTGACAGGTCTTTGTAGTAAGGACTTTTGAGATGATAATATATATGAGATTGTTTATAATCCTATACTGTATAATTAATTGCTTCTTCAATTTTCACTCTTCCTGCTGTTTCTGTTTCCACATGGAAAAATTTATCATCTAATTTGCTTATCTCTATTTTGTATCCAGTCATTTCACTAATTAGTAAATTTAGTATGATTAATGTTAATACACAAATATATAATCAATCGATTTATTAACATTTTTAATCAATCATTTCTCATTCTAAACAATCAACTTCCATCCAATAATTCTCTCTAAAACAAACCATAATCTATAATAAAAATAATTACTCATCAACTAAATACTAAAAATTAAATACAAACATTAAAATATACCTAAATAATTAATAACTCTTGTATCCCTTGAAACAGGTTCCCCAAATTGTTCACAATCATTAACATATATTTATTCACGCCACAAACACATCATGTCAACGATCTCCACGAATTACTCTAAAACAATTAATGCAGGTTAATGAGACCATTTAACCCGAGAATCGGTTCTTTATCGGAATACCTACGTGTTATCCGGACGCGAGAATTTTACGCAGCGTCAGAGTGACTTAATTGATGATCCGCAATAAAATTCAGTAAGAGATCGCACCGTAAATCCAGCCAAGAGGCGGCATTAAAGGGAACAACCAATCGCGCTGCGTCTTTCGGCCTCTCGGTCCAGTGTTCTGCGTTAAATCAGTGAAACGATCGGGACATTATTTGCGACGGCCCAGGAGGATCCATGAAATTCCCATCGCAATAGCTTGATGTCGTGACAGTGTCGAGGGTCGTCGAGACACTGGTTCCTTTCTTTCATTGTGCTAATGAGCTACCACTCTAATGTGTCTTCCCCTTCATTACCATTTTTGGTACCTTTCTGTTGTCAACTGCAAATAAAAACATTGCATTGCTGGTGATGTAGCTCTTTGCTGTTCATGTTTGGAATAATAATTAACAAATTTAATTAATGGAACAAAAAGAGGTAGATAGTAACCTTTTTGACATAGTTAGCAACCAAGTGATTTAATTAAGTGAACAGCAAGAGAATAATACATAGTTACCATTTTTCTATTGTTTAAGTAATTCATATATAATTTAGCCTCTCACTCGAATGTGTCTTCTCATTCATTTAATTTAATTTAATTTAATTAGCAACCATATCATTTAATTAATCAAACAGCAAGATACATATAGGTTATATCTATCATCCCATGTGATCCACATGACTTTTATTCTTCAGCATTTACACTCTTCCCTCTACTAACAAAGTAGTCAGTCAATAATTCGATATTATTAAAAAACATTTAGAATCTTTATACGACAAAGCCTTCTTTTCAATCCTCGTCTTAAGCTCCAGTTTAGGGTGTAAAAGTAGAGCAAACCGATAGCCACGAGCTACACGGCACAGTACAAAGCGAGAAATCTGCTCGACAGAGCTAATAGAATCAGGGGAAGCAGGAAAAAAACGATGGTTACAGTGCTGAATAAATATTTTGACAAACCGCTCCAGAGGGGCAATGGCTGAGGTACCCATGGGTGCGCCGACAACTGTCGGCCTAATTTTCCCCTACGCATTTCCGGAGATTACATCGAATTCTCATTGTACTTGCGCCTCATGGACGACGGATTTGCTCTTTCAACGGCGGCCCGTGCAGTTTCTCGATGGAGGAAAACGGATAGCCCCCAGTATTGATACTGGGAAACAACTGAAGTTTCAGTTTTGAATTAGTATGTTGGATAGTGGCAGTGAGATCTTGTTTTTGTAGGAAAACGCAATGGGTTGTAGTTTTGGTGATTGTTACAGTAGTTGGAGTGTGATGTTAGATAATATGATGTAAGTTTGATGTTAGATAATCTAATGTCACAGGTCACAATTATAATTGTGATATCAGTAATAATATTCGTAACTATAATCATAATATCACAGTTTATAACTATGATCCTAACATCAATCATAATGTTCCAAAAACTGTACCAACATCACAATTCACAGCTACAATCACAATATCAATAAGAGTAATCACAAACGTAGATCTAACATCACAGTTCACAACTGCAATCATAATACTACACTTCACAACTACAATCCTTGCATCACTGTTCACAAATATAATTCTAACGTCAATAATAGTATTCCAACCATAGTCCTAACATCACAGTTCACAACTGTAATCCTAATATTAATAATAATATTTTCAACTATATCCTAACATCATATTTCACAACTACAATCCCATCACTGTACCTCATAACCATAAACCTAATATCACAGTTCACAACTATAATCCTAGTATCAGTAATAATACTCCAACCACAGTACTAACATCACAATTCACAACCACAATCTTAATAACCATAACAATATTCAGAACCATAGTCCTAACATCACAATTCACAACCACAATCTTAATAACCATAACAATATTCAGAACCATAGTCCTAACATCACAATTCACAACCACAATCTTAATAACCATAACAATATTCACAACCATAGTCCTAACATCACAATTCACAACTACAATCCTAATATCCATAACAATATCCACAACCATAGTTATAACATCACAGTTCACAACTACAATCACAGCACTATACTTCACAACTATAATCCCAGTATCACAGTTCACAACTATAAACCTAATATCAATAATATTCACAACTACAATCCCAACACTATACAAATATATTCCCAACATCACAATTCTTAACTAAAATCCCAATATTAATAATATCATTCACTCCACCCTATCACTATACTTCACAACTATCCTCCTCCCTCCCACAAACTCTACCTTTCTTTCTATCACATACATTATACATAAAAACATCTAAAGCGTCTTATATTTCTGTCCATCACTGCACCACCCTAATTCAACTATCAAAACCCCAAGAATCATCCCAGAAGTCTCCAATAAACACTTATCAATTCCCCACACGCCCCCCCCTTTCCCTTTGAACGAACAATTTATACTCGTTCGCTCGTTCACGTTGAAGTGCGCCTCGGTTCTTGGGAAAAAACAAAACGCTCGAGTGCAGTCCCTGTTCCTCGCTCGTTTCGCGCGGGAAAACGTCCGGCCGCGCGCAGAATGGGCGGCAAAGTGCGTGCGGATCGTTAGTAAACGCGACTTAACAGGGCGATAATGACGTCGTTCACTGAACCCGGCAGAATTTTCATCCGATTTTTTTGAAAGCTTCATTTCCACGAGTTCACCGTCCTCCTCCCGCCGGCCATCTTTATTTCCGCTGTTTCTCGCGACTTGTAGTAGTGGGACGTCGCTGTTATGTGAAGCGTTATGTCTCCGGTGAAAACATATTTTTTTTCATTGAAAAGGACGATGATGACTGTGGATCGATGGGTGGTGTGGCTTTGGATGTGTGTGGGGGATTGTTTTAGTCGTTTTGTTTTGGGAGCATATATTTGGATTGAGCAGTTGTGATTATTATTGGTGTTAAGATTGTATTTGTGAATTGTGATGTTGGGATGGTTGTTGTGAAATATGATTTTAGGATTATAGTTGTGAAATTATGAAGTATAGTATTGGTATTGTAGTTGTGAATGTTATTATTGGTATTAAGATTATAGTTGTGGACTATGATATTTGAATTATAGTTATGAAGTATAGTGTTAGGATTGTAGTTGTGAACATTATTATTGAGGTTAGGATTATAGTTGTGAACTATGATATTTGGTTTATAATTATGAACTGTGATGTTAGAACTATAGTTATGAAGTATAGATTTGGGATTGCAGTTGTGAACTATGATACTAGAATTATAGTTGTGAACTATGATATTTGGATTATAGTTATGAATTACAATATTAGGATTATAATTATGAAGTATGATATACGGATTATAGTTGTGAACTGTGATGTTAGGTTTATAGTTATGAGGTATAGTGATGGGATTGTAGTTGTGTAATATGATGTTAGGATATAGTTGAAGACATTATTATTAATATTAGGATTATAGTTGTGAACTGTGATATTAGGAATATAGTTCTGAGTTGTGATGTTAGGATTATAGTTTTCAACTACGATATTAGGATTATAGTTATTAACTATGATATTAGATTATAGTTATGAACTATGATATTAGAAATAGAATTATGAACTATAATGTTAGATTCTAGTTATGAACTATGAAGGTTAGGAATCAGAGACTGTCAAAAGAAACCTTCCAAATTTTTATCGCTCACAGGCTATCTTTGTTTCCGCTGTTTTTCGCGTCTTCTACTCCTGTAAGGTCGCTGTTATATGAAGTATTATGTCGTCGTTGAAAACATTCTTCTTTTTTCATTGAAAAGGACCTCTCCAGAGGTTCAGAGGTCCTCGTCCACTTGAGCTTCCTCGAGTTTAGGGCCATTCTGCTGCACAATAATAACGATTCCACCCGCACACCTGCCAGCAGGACCTCTTCAGGCTATGATGACTCAACTAATCCTATTGAATACTTGCTGACCTATATTTGTAGTTAGTTTCATAGGTGGGGGGTGATCTACTTGTTGATGCCAGGTTTTTGTGGGTGTAGGATGTTTTGGGGGATAGAGGTAATTATGAGGTGACCCTTGGCACTTGGTTAGGTCTCTCTCTTTTCCTTCACTTCATTTCATTTAATTAGCTTCATTTAATTTAATTATAATTTATAGAAAACAAGAGATCAGTATATAGTGATCTTTTTTCTACTGTTTTAGCAATTGATATATAATTTATATCAAGAAGGCTCTAATTAGTCTTTTCCAAAATTTCAATTCAATAATAATTTCCACTATCTGAACTGTTTCTTCTTAGAGATTCAATATAATCTTATAAACATTATTGTACAAATCTCTATCAATCTTAATTAATGTATTCTTAATGTCCAAAATTCCTAATTTCCTAACCTCAATACTTTCTACAAAAATTTCAAAATCTCAATTCCACTATCCAAACTATTTCCTCTTAGGGGTATAATATAATTTTATCATTAAGCTACAAATATCTGTATCAATTTTAATTAATGTATTCTTTCCAATTTCCAAAATCCAAGTCACCTAACCTAAATACTCTCTCCTTAAAAATTCCAAAATCCCAATTCCACTATCCGAACTACTTCCTTTTAGAGGTTCAATATAGTTTCATAAAAATTATTCTACAAATCTCTCTATCAATTTTAATTAATGCATTGTCACCAATTTCTAAAATCCAAATCACCTAACCTCAATTCTCTCTCCTCAAAGCTCCCAAAATCCCAATTCCACTATCCGAACTACTTCCTCCTATGGGTTCAACACAGTGTTATCAAAATTATTCCACAAATCTTTACCAATTTTAATTAATACATTCTCAATTCCCAAATTCCAAACCACCTAACCCCAGTCCTCTCCCAAAAGTCCCAAAATCCCAATTCAAGAGCTAGTTCCACTATCCAAACTGCTTCCTCCTAGGGGTTCAATGGCCACGACACCCTCGTTCCTCCATCAAGATGTAGATCGACAGTTTTACAAGGTCTATTCCCACAGCTGATCATTCCGATACGTGGACTAATTATGTCAAAGCCTTCACAGACACGGATCCCACGGGAACAACTGGCCCGCGACCACAATGCCAGCCAGTCGATGTCATTGTGCACCTTGTACGATATTGTGCTGCTACGCCCCTGTTAAAGGGCCCCTTCCACGGGTTTTTATGTCTCGCGGTGCAGCGTGACCCTTATCCCGCCGTGCTGCCGGGGACCTTTCTTGCATTTTTCGCCAATAACTAAAAGGGGGGAGGGGAATGGGGGCCCACCCGGGTTCCGGATATCGAGAAACGTCCCTCGTAAATGTCGATCGCGATTAAGCTGTTCTGTTTAGACGAGGAATCATCTATAACAGTGTTTCCCAACCTTTTTTGGGATTCATTTAAGCCTTTTTGGAATTTTTATGGCTACACATGGGAGATGTATAGAATTTTTAATGGTGTGTTATGATATTTGTTATAATGTTCTTGGAATATTTATTGTAATATTGTTTAAATATTTATTAGAATATACCTGTGATATTTATTATAATATTATTCTGATGTATATTACAATATTCTTATAATATTTATTATAATATTGAACTAATATTCATTAGAATATTCTTCTAATATTTATTACAATATCCTTCTAATATTTATAATACCATTCGTCTAATATTCATTATAATGTTCTTGTAATATTTATTAGAATATTCATCTGATATTTATTAGAATATATTTCTAATATTTATTAGAATATTCCTCTAATATTTATTAGAATATTCTTCTAATATTTATTACAATATTTTTGCTATTTTGTTTACGAGCGTGAATATTGTGAAATGTATGAAGTGATTTTTCAAATTTCAAATTGCCCCACTTGGAAATAAAATAGTCCCCCTTCATAACATATATATAATTTATAATATTACATTATAATAATCTTCTAATATTATAATATTTTTCTGATATTTACTATAATCTTTAATATTATATTACCATATTTTTATAACATTTATTTTAACATTCTTGCCATTTTATTTACTTGCATAAATATTTCTAAAATATATGCAGTGATATTTCCAATTTCAAATTGCCCCATTTAAAAATAAAATTGCCACCCCATGGGGAAACGACCCCACGTTGGGAAACACTGGCCTAGACACTGCGTCCACGTGGATTACGCGAGAGGAACACATGTCGTTTTATGTTGCCAGCTTGATCTTTTCAGTTCCTTGCGAATGCAGTCGTTGGAGACTTAGTTTACGGGAATTTCATGGATTTGTTGGGATTAATAAGGATATTCGGGATGTTTTGCGAGTATTTGGCTAGTTTTTTTTTAGATTAGGTGGGGAAGGAATAGATTAAGAATAGCGAATCGATTTTTAGTGTATCGATTGGGAGAATGTGTTTGAACATTTTTAGTGGCATATGGGGTGGGTTGGATTTTAGGTTCTGAAATGTGTGGTGCTTGTTTATTTAATTCTAACTTAAACATTGTCAATAAGTTTGAATTTGCAACTTCCGGAAGTTATATTATTGAAATTTAACAGTTTTTAAAATTATAACAGATGGTTTAGATTTTCTTGTTCCTGGAATTAGATTGTTTAGACTTTCCAATTACTTAAATTAGATAATTTAGATTTTCCAATTCCTAAAATTAGATTGTCTAGATTTCCCAGTTCTTGAAATTAGATTATTTAGATTTTCCAGCTCCTGAAATTAGATTATTCAGATTTTCCAGTTCTTTAAATTAGATTATTTAGATTTTCCAGTCCCTGAAATTAGATTGTCTATATTTTCCAGTTCTCAAAATTAAATTATTTAGACTTTCCGGTTCTTAAAGTTTGATTATTTAAATTTTTCACTTCTTAATGTTAGCGTATTTAAATTCACTACCTTTTAAAATTACTCTAATACTTCAATTTATGTTCTTTTGACAAATCTTATAGAGTAGACTGTTTAACAGTATTTATACTGAAAATGTCAAAAGACAACATTTAAAATCTGAACTTAGTATTTTTATTATTACTCAAAGATGTTCGTATTATTTGAGAAAATGTGATTTTTCAAATATTGTTAGTATTACTTGAAATACACATTTCCTCAAGTAATGCCAATAACTTTTAGTAATAACAATAACTTATATTAACCGAAACACTAAGTTCAGATTGCAAGGTTAAGGTTAGGTTATATAATTATTTACCAAGAAATCACACATAGATTAAACAATAAAGTTATTCCATTTTAATATTCTGTACACTTCTACATTATGCAAAGGTTCTTAAAAAACATTAAACGTCATTATTTCACATCTCCTAAATTAAGTATCCAAATTGACTAACCCACTGCAAAATCCTAACCTAACTTTTCCCACCAAAAATCACACATAAATTAAAAAACAAAACTACGCAATTCCAACACCCACACACATTACACAAATTTTCCCACAAAAAATTAAACATTACAATCTCATCTTCTAAACCAAGTACCCAACACCAACTCCTCAACAAAACCCTAACCTATCTTTTCCCACAAAAAATTCCACAAATTAGAAAACAAAGCCACTCAATTACAACTCCCACACGCATCTACATTAAACAAACCTTCCCACAAAACATAAAACATTACAATCCACCTCCGAAACTAAGTACCCAACACTCCCCAACAACCTAACCTAACATTCCCACCCTCACCCTACCCCCCTCCCAAATACCACATCGCATCATCATCGAAGTTGAAAGTGCGGCGACACGATACCATTCGTTTCCCCTCTTTGTCCGTCAAGTTATCATCGCGGCCCCGCTGGCCGTCGATGTCAAGATAACGAAGGTAAGCGGAGCACAGCCAGCCTCTCTCTCCCTGGCCCGGCTGGAAATACGTGTGGGCACGGCGCGGTGCCTGTGGACGGACCTTTTCCGCGCGATGCACCCGGAGAAGCGGCTCTGACAGATTCGTTGGCGTGGAATAACGCGTTTACGAGCTCTTTGTCCGGCCCGCTTTGGGCCACGACCGCCGCGCGCTGTAGCCACCGCCGCGGTGCCGATCCGTTCCTCGACCTTCCAACTTCGGGGCGCAGGTTGGCCTCCAGGTAATTGGATAATTCGACCCGGAAGAGCGTGCGCCGTGCTCAACCGGGGAGAGCCGGTTGCCCGAGCGCCAAAGGGAGACCCGATTAACCGAAAAATCGCTTCCGAAAGTGACAGCCTTCCTATTTGCATTTCCTATTCGGGGCTTGCTGGCTGGACGGAAGGCGATGGTGGATGGCGATCGATGAGTGGAGGTGGTGTGTGTTTGTGTGTGTAGGTGATTTCGTGTAGGAGGTTATGCTTGTATTGAGTAGGTGAATGTTAACAGTAAATATTAATGATTGCATAATAATGAAACTGAAAGTGTTGTGTCTGTAGATACAGGGATGGTGTTTGTGTGTGTTCGTGTGTGTGGGAGGGTGGTTTTGTGTGGGAGGTTATTCTTGCATTGAGTAGGTGAATGTTAGTAGTAAATATTAATGATTGCAACATAATGAAACTGAAAGCGTTGTGGCTGTGGATCGATAGATAGATGTGGTTTGTGTTTATGTGTGGATTTTTGTGGTTTTGTGTGGGAGGTTATGTTTACATTGAGTAGGTGCATGTCAATGATGAAATAATAAAAATAAAATAAAAATAATATAAAATTGTTTCGGTTATGAAATATTTTTATGGATGCGGTGTGTGGGGGGGGGGGTAGGTGTGTAGGGATTGGAGGATTGTTTTAATGATTTTGTGTGGTTTATGTTTGCACGGAGTATGTGAATATCAATGATAAATATCAATGATGGCAAAATAACAGAACTGAAAGTGTTAAATGAAAGAATCATTTCGACTGTGAAATAGTCTGATAGTCTGATGAATGTCAATGATTGCAAAATGACAAAATTAAAACTATAGGATAAAAGTATTTATTTTCAAAATCACATCGAATACTTTGAGAACAGCAATAATTGCAAAATAATAAAACTAGAAGTTGTGGAGTGTGGTGTTGCGATTCTTATTGTGGAGTATGGTGGTGAGGTTGTTGTGAACTATGATGTTAGGAGTATAGTTGTGAAATATGATGGTAGGATTATAGTTGCGAACATTATTATTATTATTATTATTATTATATTAGTTGTGAACTGTGATGTTGGGATTGCAGTTGTGAACTATGATATTAAGATTATATTTATGGACTCTGACGCCAGGAATCTGGGGCTGTCAAAAGAAACCTTCTAAATATTCAACTTACAATTATTTTCCAAGCTTAATCATATATTCTGAATTGACTTTCCGACATTTCCAATAACAATAACAAAAATAACCATAAGGTTATTAACCAAAATTCAATTGAGGGAATATAATCAAACTGAGAAAACAATTTTAAGTTAACATTTCAAAAGAGTGTCTTTTAAAACTGTGTCAATATTATTATATTTCAAAACAAATTTCCTCAAACAACAGCATCAACTTCCATCAATATCAACTATTAACAACTAAAACAAGCTACCATTTCAAAAGCCAGCCTCCCCAAACAATACAATACCTCTATCAACAATAATCCCTCTCAACAAAAAAACACAAAACACAACTCAACATTCCAAAATCTTCAACATCACAAACACTACCAAACAAAATCATTAAATCAACTTCACCAACCCCATTGCAAAAACCACCCCAAACCATACAATACCTCCATCAACAATAATCCCTCTCAACAACTAAAACACAACTTACTCAAAACAAAATTTCCTCAAACAACCCTACCTACCTTCATCAACAACAACTATTAATAATTAACCACCAAGCTACCACTTCAAAAACAACCCCCCCCCCCAAACAATACAATACCTCTCATCAACAATAATCCCTCTCAACAACTAGAACAAAACTTAATATTCTAAAATTTTCCTCAACTTCACAAACACTACCAAACAAAATCATCAAACCAACACAACCCAACACATTGCAAAAACCACCACAAAAAATACAACACTTCTCAACAACAACAAAAACGCAACTCGACATTCCAAAATCACCAACTCCACAAACGCCACCAAACCATCAAACCAAATCACCAACCCCCCTGCAACCCCTATCCCAATCCCCCCCATGCAGTATCGCTTACACCCATGTCAAATTACCACATCCACAAATCACCTGAACCGAACGAAACTTCAAGCAGAGCACTCAACGCCGAAAAATGTGCAACGCCATAGAAGACGTGCCGTGTCCCCAACAATACCCTCACATCTCATTCGACACTAGGACACCTTGTCCAACACTCATGTCCCTTACCATCCCCCGACCATCCCCCATGGTACATCTGTTTGATCTTTCCCGTACAAATGATCGCCGATCGAGTCGTCAATGGCCGGCCATTAATAACGCTAATAACTGTCGGGCCGAGGAATAGGGGATGGCTACAAGCAGCACAACAGAT
The DNA here is from genome assembly GCF_051020985.1 of Nomia melanderi. Lineage (NCBI taxonomy): Eukaryota > Metazoa > Arthropoda > Insecta > Hymenoptera > Halictidae > Nomia > Nomia melanderi. The sequence goes on along the minus strand of NC_134999.1, from coordinate 22,789,558 downwards.
ACTCGAGTCCTCATTGTCCTCGAGGACTGCGACGGAAAGTCCCCACTTTCCCCACCCAGGAATCCTCGTTCTGGAAACATGTCCGCAACAATGGGGCTATTATGGCGTCCGGAGCTGTTGCCATACCCTATTGCTTGGATGTCTTTGGGCCTACCTGTGCCGGTCAGTGAGGGACTCACCCTTGTTAGTCTTACGGTGTCTCGGTTATGGGGGCCTATGGGAGAGGACATCTTCTCGCTGGCTGGATACGCTGACGTGATGGGGACGGCGTTTATGGTGAAATTTGCTGTTGACGGTTTGCGTGTTGTTCTTCGCTGATCGATCGGAGTCGGATTTCATGGGGTTGGGTAATTATGCTGATGGTTTGGTCGATGGGCGGAGGGGAGGGGAGGTTTTGATGTGGGTTGATGGGTTTTTGTTTCCTTGGTGTTTGAGATGTGAATGTTTCGTTTGGTTTTTATGGGGTTTTGGGGGTTATGGAGGAGATTTATTAGGGATTTGGGTGATTTTGGAGTATGTTATGGGGGACTTGATTTTGAGCAAGTTTTTGTTACAGTGTTACTGTCAATCGGTTTTAGTTTTAAAGGTATTCGTTAAAGTGTGAATAATCGTTTGATTTCTTACTGATTTGGATGATTTTGGAGTATTTTATGGGGGATTTGATTCTGAGCAACTTTTTGTTATATATGTTGATACCGTTCGGTTTTAGTTTTAAAGATATTCTTTAAAATATGAATAATCATTTGAATTGTAAAGTTGGGGTAATTGTATGACACATGATTTCTTACTGATTTTAGTGATTTTGGAGTATGTTATGGGGGACTTGATTTTGAACAACTTTTTGTTATATATGGTGGTACCATTTAGTTTTAGTTTTCCAGATATTCGCGAAAATATGAATTTTTGAATCCTGAAGAAATAAATTAAATATAAATTCTAAATAAATTATCTACTAAATAAATAAAATAGTGTGATATACACATATACAAATTTATAATATAAAATAAATTAAATATCTAATAAATAAATTCGTGTAATAAACACAAAAGGAAATTTACAATATAAAATAACTTAAATGTCGAATAAATGAATTAGTGTAATTTACACAAAAATAAATGTATAATATAAAATAAATTGGTGTAATATAAACAATTGAAAAATTATTGATACTTTTACGAATTGATTACAAATTTTCACAAATCCTAGAGTGCTTTAATTTTGGGCTCTTAAAATTTAGGACTTATAAACAAAAACAATAACGTTGTAATCATTCCTTTTATTCTCATAAGTGACTGAAATTTAATTACTTCATATTGCATTTCCAAAAGTATTTGTTGGCCTTTTCAAATTTGAGCCCTATGAATAAAAAAAACAACATTTTAATCATTCTTTTTATCCTTACAAGTAATTGAGAGTCATATTTCAACTTTTTACTTCAATTTTTTTATTACATCATATTACAATTCCAAAAGGTCTTTTGGGCTTTCAAAATTTGGGCCCCACAAACAAAAATAATAACATTTTAATCATTCCTTTTATCCTCACAAATGACTGAGACTCATATTTCAACTCTTTAATTCAATTTTTTTACTATTTCATAATGCACTTCCAAAAGTTTCTGAAATTTGGGTCCTACGAACAAAACCAATAACATTTCAATCATATTTTATCCTCACCAGAGACTGAGAGTAAAATTTCAAACTTTTCCTTCAATTTTTTGATTATTTCATACTGCATTTCCAAAAGTTCTTCCGGGCTTTCAAAATTTGGGCCCTACAAATAATATCAATAATATTTCCATCATTACTTTTATTCTCATAAGTTACTGAGAGACACATTTTAAACTTTTCCTTCAATTTTTTAATTATTTCACACTGCATTTTAAAAAGTTTTCAAAATTTGGGCCCTACGAACAAAACCAACAACATCTCAATCATCTTTCACCCTCACAAGAGACTGTGAGTCACATTTGTAAATTTTCCTTCAATTTTCTGATTACTTCATACTGCGTATCCAAAAATTTCTTAAAATTTGGGCCCTACGAACAAAACCAACATTATCTCAATCAGCTTCCACCCTCACAAGCGACATAGTCCAAGTCACCTCGCGGTACGCTCCGTCACAGAAACGCCGTAGTACGATTAATGTGAAAGTCGTCCGCGGTCAATATTTGAGGTGCATTTAAAATGGCCGAAAAGCAAACCAGATAGATCGGTCGGCTGTCCTCTTTATCCTCTCGAGCGATTATCCTCGGTGGTGCAGAAACGTTCACCGCGAGGTACTCGAGGCCAAGTGGGCATCCCTTGACTCCTCCCTCTTCGAAGTTGAGGAGCATGAAATGGTTCCAGGGGGTGTCTTGTTCATTCATCCTCCGGAAACACTTCTGCGCAGACCCGATTCAGATACCAACAAGCCGCGCCGCGGAGATGAACCGACCTTAATCGCCTGTAACCGTTTGTCGTTTCACTTCGGAATGCATTGTAGCAACTTTCCCGGCCGTTTCCACGCTTGTTGCGAACTCCCGGGAACTTCCAAGCAACGAACAATTGCTGCTGGCACAATGACGTAAAATGATGTGTAATGAGCACTATCGATGAGAGATTTGTAGATTGAGATGACGAGATGGATGATTTGGATGATTGTTTTTTTTTTGAGAGAGATTGATGGAGTTGGAATATGGAAATAATTGTGTTATGGTGAAGGGAATTTTGATGGTAAAGTGAGGTTTGGTGTAATTGTATTGTTATGGGATTATGGGTAATGGGAAGGTTTCATGGAGTATAGTTGGGAAATAATCATGGTGGATGATTATTTTTTTGGATAGGTTGATGGAGATGGAATATGTACATAATGGTGTTATGGGGATTTGTGGTGTATGGCGTGAAGGAAATTGTGATGGTAAAATGAGATTTGGTGTAATATTGTATTTATATGGGAAAAATGTTACGGAGTATAGTTGGGAAATAATCATGGTGAATGATTAATTTGTTCTTATGGGTTAATTTGTTGAAATTGTGAGAAATGTAAGAAAAATAGTTTCTTTGGAATTTTTGAACTATTATTAAGTAAATATTAAATTAAATACAGTTGAATTTACTGTAAATGTAATAAATATAAAAAAATATTTTCTTTACAATTTTTGGTTGAATTATAAACAATGAAAGAGTAAATACTGAAATAGTTACAGTTGAATTTACTATAAATATAATAAATATAACAAAAATATTATCTTTGGAATTTTTGGATGAATTATAAACAATGAAATAGTAAATATTAAAATAGTTACAGTTGAATTTATTATAAATGTAGTAAATATAACAAAAATATATTCTTTGCAATTTCTGGAGGAATTATGAACAATGAAAGAGTAAATAGTAAAATAATTTCAGTGTAATTTGCTATAACAAAAATATTTTTCTTAGAATTCTTGGACCTTTTGAATTACAATCATTTCTTTTTCCAAACAGTCAACTTCCATGACCAATAATTCTCCAGAACAAATCACGAGAAATCTGCCATAACAAGGATCAATTAGTGTCTAAACAGTAAAAATTGTATATTCTTATACCAATTCCACAAAAATAGATATGAAGCATGATTGCTATGAACTACGACGTTAAGGTTATAGTTATAAACTATGATAGTTGTGAACTATGATAGCTATGAACTATGATGTTAGAATTATAGTTCTGAACTACGGTAACTATGAACTATGGTATTAAGATCACAGTTGTAAACTATTATATTAGGATCATAGATATGAACTACAAGAACTATGAACTATGATGTTAGTATTACAGTTGTGAACTTTGATAACTATCAATTATGATGTTAGGATTTCAGTTGTGAGCTATGATAACTGTGAACCATAACGTTAGGATTATAATTATGAGCTATGATGTTGGGAAAATAATTGTTAATTATGATAGTTGTGAACTATGATATTATTATCATAGTTATGAACTACGATATTAGGACCATAGTTGTGAACTATGGTAGTTATGAAACACGATGTTAGGATAATCATTGTGAACTATGATAGTTGCGAGCTGTGATAGTTGTGAGCTATGATAGTTGTGAGCTATGATGCTTGTGAACTATGATGGTTGTGAACTATGATTGCTGTGAACTATGATGTTAAGATCATATTTGTAAAATATGGTAGTTACAAACTATGATATTAAGATCATAGCTATGAACTACGACATTAGGATCACAGGTGTGAACTACAATAGTTATGAAATATGATATTAAGATGCTAGTTATGAACTATCATACAAGCCATGATATCAGATGATATGTGATAATCATAATCATAATATCACAATCCCAGTTCCCTCCAATCACAAACACTAACCCACCCAAATAACACAATTACCACATCCCACTCCAAAAGAAAAACCCTCAAGACTCACGAATAAATATAACGACAAAAAGATACCGCGGCGCCGGGGGAAACTGATAAAAAGCAACGAATAAGAAGCCAGTCGGATGATAAATGCGCCGTCTCAGCCGTCGCGTCAGCGAGGCTCTGTTTCTCGTTTGTAAACGGGCTGCCCTTTTTCCCGTCGGCTGGCGCGCTATCGACAGGAAGAGGAACGTTCGACCGCACTTTATTTATCTATCCATTTATCTTCCGCTAAGGATCCGAGAAATTAGCAGCAACGCCCCGCCAGAAAAAAACAGGCTATTATCATCGGTCTCATTTCGCCGGCGGATTCCTGGCCGCGGATACAACTCGCGGCTGGAATGAGAAACAAAAGAGTGATCAATTATCGATCGAACGAGATTCCGCCGGGGCGATTTATCATGCTGTCGCCGGTTGAGGAGTACGTTGCATGAATCTTGACGCGGGAAACTCGGAGGTTAGGTCTGAGGAGTGAAAATTTGAGAAAGTTATGTTGGGGGTGGTTTTGGGGGATGTTTTGGGGTGGGTTAGGAGAATTTTTAGGTGAAGTGGGTGAGTGAATATGGGGGTTTGTAATGGGGAGGTTCTTGGGGTAGATTTTTCAATAATAGAAATAAATATTGTAAATAATTTTGATTAGGTTATGTTACTGATGTACGTTAGGATACTGTGTTGAGTAATAAAAATAAATATTGTGATCAATTTTTATAATCCTTTTCTTCTATTTTTATTTTTTTTTAATATATGACTTAGACCAGTTGAATATTCATGGGTATATAAAATGACAACGTTCTTAGGGTAGTTCATCGTATAATACAAATTTAAATTTATTACTCAACAATCCCATTAATACATCTAACATCACACACTCCCATCGATCACAAGCAAACAGAAAGCAACAGAATCTCACAAGGAGAATTACACTCTGAAAATCTAGAATCAACATCACACTGTCACTACCAAACAACATTTAAATTTATTACTCAACAATACCATTAGTACATCTAACATCACACTCCCATCGATCACAAGCAAACAGAAAGCAACAGAACCTCACAAAGAGAACTACATGCTGGAAATCTGGAATCAATATATCATGGCGAACCGTTCGCCTATTGATTCGTCAGCTTGTCGAGTCTGTCAGTTGCGTCCGAGAGGAATAAAGATCGGAAAAGGAGGTTAGGGCGACGACTTTTTTTTCCGCGGAGACAACGGCTGACAAAAATTTCCAGACGGGGCTAATTCAATGCGTCGGCTGGTACGTGGAAATTTATATGGGAGATTTACGATCGCGCGCGATCGGCGAGGGGTGGCTCACGCTCGATTGACTTTCGGAAAAAGGCCTAGCGCCCGGATCGCAGGCGAATTTCGTATGCACGCGGCTAGGTAGGCTGTGAGCGCTCCCGTTCTTTGGGAGAGGGGCCGGGTGTTTTGGAACTGTTGTCGCTGACTCGGGCTTTTGGATAGTGTAAATGAAGTGGGGAGAAAGTATTTTTGGTTATAATTCATTGGAAAAGTGGAAAGAAAATATTTTTGTTTATAATTCCCATTTTGTTTATAATTCATTAGAAAAGTGTAAAGAAAAAAGTTTTTGTTATATTTGTTATGTTGGTAGTAAATTTTGTTGTAATTTTTTTTAGTGTTTGGTGTTTTGTTCTTTATGGATTATTATAATAGTGTAAAGAAAATTTTTATTTATAACTCCCATTTTGTTTATAATTCATTAGAAGAGTGTAAAGAGAATAGTTTTGTCGTATTTGTTATGTTTAGGATGAATTAACTAATCATGGTGTGATTGTTTTCATAATTGTAATGATGGAATTGTTTTATTGTTTATAATTCATTAGAAAGTTGTAAAGAGAGCATTTTTTGTTATATTTGCTACGCTTGTGGTGAATTATACTGTAATTCTTTATTGTTTACTGTTTTGTTATTTATAATTTATTAGAAAATTGTAAAGAGAATATTTTTGTTATAGTTGTTATGTCTTTGATGAATTAATTCGGGAGAACAAAGTGTTATTCATTTCTAAAAAATCTAAACTAATTATTACCTTCCTATTATCAATCGTTAACCTTCAGAGTAAATGTAGCCATAGAATAAATATCCAAATTGTTTCTTTCCCTATTAAATTATTAACAATAAAATAGTTGTGATTATGGTTTAGAAATAAATCATAGAGTAAGATAGTAGTAGTATAATAGAAAATTTTAGCTTTTCTTCCAAACTGTCTAACAAAATGCAACTAATAAGTCAAGGGGATAACACCCTCCTAATAAATTAATTAGTAAATTAGTAAATTAGTTGAAACTAAAATAAAAATTTAATTAACCAGTACTCTGTAAAATTAGAAACAGTAGCACTAGAAATACTATATAATATAATATAAATATATAATATAAATATAATACAAACAATATATATAATATAAATATAATATAAACAATATATATAATATAAATATAATATAAACAATATAAATAATTAAAATACTATTTATATATATAATAACCTTCGGAGTAAATGTACACATAGAATAACCATCCAAATTGTTTCTTTCCCTACTAAATTATTAACAACAAAACACTTATGCTTCCAATTTACAAACAAATCACATAATAAGAAGGTAAAGTAGAAAAAAATGTCCTCTTCTCCTACAAATTGTCACAAAATGCAACAAATAACTCAAGGGGTTAACACTCCACCCCACCGAGGCAGCAGCCAAAGGGCAACAAAGAGACAAACGGGAAAAAATGCCAAGGGACAAGTGTCGCGGCGCTAAGGGTCGAAAGCAGCGAATTATCGAGTCTCGAATGCCGGGCCCTTAACGAGCGATAATAACTCCGGCAAATAGCCTGCATCTCTAGAACGCTAGTTTCCGTCCATTGTGACCGTGACCCCAAGACAATCGCAGCCCACACGTACACACGCACGCCACACGAGCGAAGGGTCTGATTCTGTTTATCTACGAGCGAATAATATGGTACGAGTGTCGGCCGAGGGTACACCTTCCGAACTGTGACCCCGCGCATTAACTGCGTGATGAAGGGGCGCGCTCGAGTGGGCTTTCTGCGAGAACGTGTTTTGATATTGTAACGTTTGTATTAAATATCGGGAGGGTGGCGGTTCTAAGCCTGCCGTTTATTGAGACGTCATTAGAATATATTTTACAAGTGTTATCGTAGTATTACAGATCATGACTATCATAGTTCACAATTGTGATTATGATACCGTAGTTAATAACTGTTATCCTAATATTGTGATTCATAACTATCATAGTTCACAACTATTGTCCTAATATCGTAGATCATAACTATTATGTTTCACAATTATTATCCTAACATCATAGTTCGTAACTACCATACTTCACAACTATAATCCTACTGTCATAGTTTACAACCATAATCCTACCATCATACTTCAGAACTATATCCCTAACATCATATCATTCATAAGTATAATCCCAATATCAATAATATTGTTCACAACTATGATCTCAATATCATAGTTCATAACTATAATCACAACATAAATAACAATGTTCACAACTATAATCATACCATGATACTAGATAACTATAATCCTGCCATCATACTTCACAATCATAACCCAATCATCACACTCCTCAACAATCCACCAAAAACTACTACCACCATACTCATCTAACAACATACTTCCCCACTTAACTCCATCGAAATTCCAATCCCAAATTCCAAAACAACATATCAACCCCCCCACAAATCAATGCCCAAAAACCACCCCCAACCCCCCAACTTCGTCACATGTCTCATTTCAGAAATCCCATTCCCAACACAGCCTTCCTTCCAAGAAGTCACCTGAAATCCTCTCGATCATCCCCCGCATCAAAGACAGACTCCACAACGGTTTCCACCCCCGAAAAATTGGGGCGTGGCAGGTCTGCGACACCATAAGTCGAAACCGTCTCCTTCGCCACGGGTGCAGCGGTACAAAAGATCCGCGAGGACCCTGACTTTTCGAACGCAGCCTGTCGTGTGTGCGTCCGCCTTGTCACCGACACAATGAGTCCGAGATTATCTACGATGGGATTCGCTAACATTACAGCCCCCTCCCCTCGAACCGCCCCCCAACCACCCCAGGCAGAATCCGCGTTAAGAAAGGAGACGTTCTTTTTTCTCTTTCCGGCTGTTCCCCTGACTCCGTTGCGCCGACGTGTCTAAAGGGGGATAAAAAACACGTGATCTATAGCGATAGAAGTATTATTCGTGAGAAGCGTCTTCGGGGGCGGAGAGACGCGTTTAAATTTTTCACGGCCCTTATAGGAACGATCGTGGCGAATCGATGAGACGGCTTGGGAGCTGTGTGTGAGGGTTTTGTATGATTTCGGGGGAACCCCGGTTATTAGAGCATAGGTGCTTCCGGTGCTTGGGAGTTTGGTGTTGGGTTATGGTGGATGTTTTATGGGGTTCTTTGAGTTGTTGAGTTGTTATGTGTTTGCCGAGTGTACTAGATGAAATGAGATTGTCATTTTAATATTATTGTTAGTGTTGGGATTATAGTTGTGAAGTATGATGGTAGGTTTATAGTTGTGAATATTATTGTGAATGTTGGGATGATGGTTGTGAAATATGATGGCACGATTATGGTTGTGAACTATGATGGTAGGGTTATAATTGTGAAGTATGATGGTATAATTATGGTTGTGAACATTATTTTTAATGTTGGGATGATGGTTGTGAACTATGATGGTAGGGTTATAATTGTGAAATATGATGGCAGGATTATGGTTGTGAAGTATGATGTTAGGATTATGGTTGTGAACTATGATATTAGAATTATAGTAAAAATTGTGATGTCATGATTATAGTTGCGAACTATGTTGTTAGGATTATATTTATGAACTGTGATATTAAGTATACAGTTGTGGACATTATTATTAATATTGGTATTACAGTTATGAACTATGATATTATTAACTATGATGAACTGTTGTGCTAGGATTCTAGTTATGAACTATGATTTATGGTTACAGTTAAATAAAAAATAAAATTTCCCAGTATACTCCTAACATTTAAAAATAATTTTCCTTTACCACAAATGCAATTAATGAATAGTAAACTAAATAATCACTAACTGATTTCCATGATCATAATGACAAAATTTTCCAATATACCAGTAATATTTCCAATATTATTTTCGAGTAATATTTAAAAATAATTCTTCCTCGACCAAGAATGCAATTAACTAACACCGTTTCACAAAGCATTAAAATATGTCCATGATTTTCTTGAAATAATACTTTCCAGTAATATTTAAAAATAATTCTCCCTTTACCAAGAATACAATTAACGAACACAGTTTCACAAAGGATTGAAATATGTCCATGATTTTCTTGAAACAGTATTTTCCAGTAATATTTAAAAATAATTTTCCCTCTGCCAAGAATGCAATTAACGAACACAGTTCCACAAAGGGTTAAAATGTGTCCGTGATTTTCTTGATGACGGATAGCCGTCTGATTCCGTTCGTTCTCTTTCTAGGTCACAGTGGGGTGAACCAGCTGGGGGGTGTGTTCGTCGGCGGTCGACCACTTCCCGATTCGACGAGACAAAAGATCGTCGAACTAGCGCATTCCGGCGCACGACCTTGCGATATTTCCAGGATACTGCAGGTCAGCAATGGCTGCGTTTCGAAGATTCTTGGAAGGTTGGTTGAAATATTGCTTGTTTTGGAACTTCGGGCAACTCGAACCGTCCAAGTTTTAACCCCGGTTTATTATCGAAAGCATGGTAAACATTACCTCATCGCCATATTTATTAGGTTGTTACGTATGAAATATTCGATTTTTTGGTTAGGTTGAAATAAACAATGTTATGATCATATATGATCATTGGATTGGATGATGATTTAAGTGGAACAGTTTCCTTTAATATATTATGTTGTGATGTATGAAATATTTTATTGTTAGGTTAGGTTGAAATAAACAAAAATTTTTTTGGTAATCAATGTTTTTAATTGAAATAATGTTCATTGAATTATACAGATTCATTCGAACAAGCTTCTAGCTTTAAATATCTGGCGAATATGGGGATGAGGTAAAGTTTCAGTATTTCAGTAAAAAAATGATATAATGATAGTAGTAGTATTGTTGATGCTAATGAATGTGATATAGTAATTATCATAGTGTAGTTGCCATGAAAGTGTGTTCATCTAAACTGTACTATTCATTGACAAACGAAATTATGGGTGTAAAGACGAGTGTTTATTTAGAGTAATGGTGAAGAAGAAATATATAATAATATAATAAATAACATAATAAATATATAATGTAATATAATAATATAATATAATGATTTAATTATATTTTATTATAATGATATTATCATAATATGTTATCATAATATTATATCATACTACAATACAATATACTATGTTATAATAATCATATTATCATAATATATTATCATAATATTATATCATACTATATTATGCTATATTATATTATTACAATATTATTATATTATCATTATTATTATTACATAATCATCAAACAAATCTGAACATTTGGAAAATTTCTAATACTTCTTCAACATTTTCTAAATTCACAATAGCCAAATATCTGCAAAAACAATTTTAGAAATTTTTCACATGTTCAGAGTTGCTTTTATGGGAACTTTAAGTTGAAAGAATTATAGAATCATATTCCAAATCCCCATAAAACCAATCTGACAAATTTCCAAAACTTCAACATTTTCTAAATGCAACCCAAAAATCTGGGAATACAATTAATCAAACATAATTATACAAGGACTCTATTGTCAACATATACAATTATCTATAATTGTCGCAAGCCCAGTAAATTTTCGATGAAAAAGAAAATTATGAAATGAAAGTATCAGTTTCCATGAACATCGACATTATACCAATAATAATTCCATCTACCGTATTGTACTGCAAAATATTATTGCTGCAGGTACTACGAAACCGGATCAATCAGGCCCAGGGCTATCGGTGGTAGTAAACCACGCGTGGCTACGGCGGAAGTCGTGAGCAAAATTTCCCTCTATAAAAGCGAGTGTCCATCCATCTTCGCGTGGGAGATCAGAGACCGTCTGCTGCAAGAGGGTGTCTGCACGAACGACAACATTCCCAGCGTGAGTACAAATTATTCCGTTAGTAATCGGTTTTTAGTTTTTAATCAGTTATTTTTTGTAGGATGAATTCTTTGTGATATATTATTTATCATATATGTTATTTATGATATGAAGGCTCTGTAATATAAATTCTGTGTAATATATTATTCATGATATTCTATTTATATGACATATTATATATATTATTAAGTCTTTATGATATATCATCTATAACATAAATTTTTTAAAATATAAAGCCTTTATGATATCTTATTTATGATATACATTTTTTATAACATAAAGTCTTTATGATATATTATTTATAATATACGTTCTTTATAATATAAAATTGTAAGTTGCAAATATGTACAATATTTATTTATTTCGGAATAGTAATTCCGACAATTGCTCAACGCTGAAGTTCCAACAATTTATTAACATTGGAACTGCGATAATTTCTCAACGCTGAAATTCCGACAGCTTTTCACGATTGAAATTCCAAATTTGTCAACATTCAAATTCCGACAGCTTTTCATCATTTAAATTCCAATTTATCACCATTGGAATTCCAATTTGTCAACACCGAAGTTCCGACAAGTTGTTAACATTGAAACTCTAATTTCTCAACACTGATATTCTGATACTTTATCAACATTGAAATTCTGACTACTTTTTATCATTGAAATTCCAATTTACTATCATTGGTATTCCGACAAATTTTAAACATTGAATTTCCAAGTTCTCAACATTGAAATTCCGTCACTTTATTAACATTGAAATTCCGATAATCTATCAACACTAAAACTCCGACAGATTTTTATCATTGAAATTCAAATTTATCAACATTGGAATTCCAAGTTGTCAACATTGAAATTCCTACAATTTATCAACATTGAAATTCCAATTCGACAACATTAAATTCTCAAGAATATCTCAACACAAAACTCCCAACAAAATCTCAACCCGAAAATCAATCGAGGTTTCTCCACGCATGCAAAACAGAAACACGTTTCCATAGATAGGAAAGGAGGGGATGGAAATCAGTTTTCTGCGAGGTGGTTACGAAACCTGTACACATTGCCCGATGAAATCTCCGGGCTGGCAAGGAGGCTTAAGTTCCATCGTCGATTCGCCAGCGAGTGCAGTCTCGTGAATCGTCGACTTTTATTTCCATCTGTTTTCACGATATTCCGTGGAATTCAATTGCAGGGGCTTATTTGAAATTTTGATTGAATGGGAATTTGTTTTTCGTGGCGGGAATAATGCTCGAGCGAAAGGTAACGTGGGCATTTGAGAAATTTCAATGGAATATTTGCTTCCTTGATTTATAATAATGTTCTGTTTGATTTTGAATTGAATTGAGGAGATTTCTTTGGAATTTTATTATAGTTTGAATATTGAGTGATGGAGGGAAATGTGATTTTGAATTAAATTGGAGAAATTTTGTTGAAATTTTATTATAGTTTGAATATTGAATAATGTTAGAGTGATATATAATTTTGAATTAAATTAGGGAGATTTATTTCAAATTTTATTAAATTTTCAATGTAAAATAATATTAGCATAATATTACATAATATTATTATGTATTCATATTCCGATCGTATTAATTTCGTACTGCACAGATTTCGTTATAATCACGAACAAAAATTAAGAAATTGCAACACTGAAATTCCAATTCATCAACATTGGAATTCCAATTCATCAACATTGGAATTCCAATTTATCAACACTGAAATTCCAATTCATCAACATTGGAATTCCAATTTATCAACACTGAAATTCCGACAACTTTTAAACATTGTAATTCCAATTTCTCAACATTGAAATTCCGACAATCTATCAACATTATTTATATAATTTTGTTTATGTTATTTATTGACGTTATCTGATAAATATTTATATTTGAATGAATCAAGATTATAAAAACTTTTCTCAATACTTTAATAAACTACAAATTATTACTCAGTATAATTTAAATTTTTATTCAATAAAATAAACTCTCCTAAATTTCACTCGATTATATAATTTTTATTAATTAACTTTCATACTTTCAAAGTTTAATGTCATTGCAATTTGAAAGTCACAGAATATATTATAGTTTGAATATTGAATAATGTTAGAGTGAAATATAATTTTGAATTAAATTAGGGAGACTTATTTCAAATTTTATTAAAATTTGAATGTAAAATAATATTAGCATAATATTACATTATATTATTATGTATTCACATTCAGATTTTTTTATTAATTTCTTACTGCACAGATTTCGTTATAATCACAAAAATTAAGAAATTGCGAGGGGCGGAGGGGGGTAGCTTACGGATCAAAAGGAAATTTCCCGTCATCCCCCGTTTCTTCGATCGGGCCGCGACTCGCACGCGAGTTGACGGCAGGGTCGCTTCCCATGGTGGTCCCTCGTTGCCATGGATATTTGCATGCGTCCAATAAACGGTGGCTAAGGGGCTCTCGACTCGGCCGGGGTAAAAAGCGAAAGAGGGTCGCTAAATTCTCTTTTCCTCCGGGTCGCCGCTCGCCGAGCGGAGAACAGAGCGCCCTTCTTCGGCCGGGTTCTTTCCTTCGGCTTTCTTTCCCTCGCGCCTTCGTAATGGGCTCGAGGTGTACGTACACCGCCACCCTACAGATGCCTCGACAGGAATGACGGGAGGGAGGGATGCTGGGGCGGTTTTATCGGAACTGGCGGAGTTAACTGTCGCCGGCTGGGCTATCGGGAGATTGCTTCGGTGGGTGTTGAGGAGGAGGTGAGGAGTGGTGATGGGGTTTTTGGTTGATGTTGATTGAGGAGGTTCACGTTGAAATTAGAAGTTGAAAATGTTGAGATTCCAAGATGTTCACATTGAAATTCTGACAGGTTGTTAACATTGAAATTCCGAAGTCTTAACATTGAAACTCTGACAAGTTGTTAACGCTGAAATTCCAAGTTGTTAACATTGAAATTCCGACAATTCGTAAACATTGAAATTCCAAGTTGTTAACATTGTATTTCCAAGTTGTTTACATTGAAATTCCAAGTAATCAACATTGAAATTCCAAGTTGCTAGCATTGAAACCCCAAGTTGTTAACATTGAAATTCCAATTGCTCATCACTGAAATTCCGACAACTTAACAACATTGAAATTCCAAGGTCTTAACATTGAAATTCTGACAAGTTGTTAACACTGAAATTCCAAGTAGTCAACATTGAAATTACAATTTCTCAACACAGAAATTCCGATAATTTTACAACATTGAAATTCCTAGATGTTAACATTGAAATTCCAAGTTGTCAACATTGAAATTCCGTTAATTTGTCAACACTAAAGATCCAAGTTGTTGACACTGAAATTCCAATTGTTCAGCACTGAAATTCCAACAATTTATGAACATTGAAATTCCAATTTCTCAATATTAAAATCCCATTAAGTTGTTAATATTGAAATTCCTACTGCTCAGCATTGGAATTCCAACAATCTATCACCATTGAAATTCCAATTTCTCAAGATTAAAAACTCAATAAGTTGTTAACATTGAAATTCCGACAATATACTAACACTAAATAAATCGTCAGGCAAGATGTCCATGAGTTTCGAATTTAATTTAGTTTCATTTTCCATCAGACTGCGTTCGTTTCAATTCTAAAGTTGTTATTTTCCTGTTTTACTTTTGTTCGTTATGCCCACTTTGTTTCGGTATCTTCTATCAGAACAAGATTTTCAATCTTCCATTCTAAACGAGATTTGTCCAGACTTCGTTTCTGCGAATTTGAATGAATTCCTCTTGTTATTATATGATAACAGCTGCCGTTTGTTCAGGTGATTTGTTTTCTGTTGTCCAGGTGTCAGCAAACGAACAACGCATAGGATATTTATTACGTTGATCGGAAAGTTCCGTTTCCTTCAGAAAAAAAATAATTCTTTCTCGAAATTAAATTGTTTATTCATTTGCATTCAATATAATTTTTTTTATTGCAAACCATACGATAGCTGTATAAATATATAACTGTGTAGATATGTAACTATATAACTATTTAATTATAGAAATATAGAAATATAAAACTATATAACTATATAACCATGGAACCATGGAACCATGGAACTATAGAACTATAGAACTATAGAACTATAGCACTATAGCACTATAGAACTATACAACTATAAAATTATAGAACTATAGAACTATAAAACTGTAGAGCTACAGAGCTATAGTACTATACAACTATATAACTGTGTAACTATGTAACTATACAACTACACAACTATACAACTATACAACCATACACTGCAACTCAAATCCACCATCCCCCCAACACCCATCACTCAACTCTCAAAACCCTTCACAAAACCCAAACCAAAAACCACCCAAAACCCCTCAAACCACCAAACCTCACGATTATCGCATCCCAAATAACCATCCCAATCCACCAAACCACCATCCAACGAATTCCATCGTGAAACCCAACACCATCAGATTTCCTAGCGCAAGAAAAATAGCTCTCACCGTGATTCTCCTTTTACTTCCGATTCGTTCGATCTACTTCCCAACCCCGCCCCCTTTTTCCCCACCCCCCGCCCCTCCTACGTCGGCGTGTTCCGAGCCGACGTCGACGCAATAATTCTCGAGCGAACTGTACATAATGGAATATTACACGGGCCATTAAAGAAACGTTAATCTTAGCCACAACAAGTTCAGAAGCGCTTACAGGATGCTCAAACGCGGCCGGGATTATACTTTGTGCTCCGGCTTTGATCCTGATTCGCCCCGGAGGCACTCTCCCGACCCCGTGCAATTTGTTAAACCGTTAAATTCCGCGATCGTCTCGGCCCGCGCCGGGACGGGGGCAGCCGTGGCCGTTAATTCGACGGAAGTTAACCGGTTGAATTAGGATTGGTGCTGGGAGATATTAGAATGTGGATGGATGTTGGAATGTACAGTATTTTTGGGGGATTTGACTGGTGTAATTATAATTTTGATTGTAGCAATGTAAGAATTCTAATTTCTGTTGTATTAGAATTAAGCTGATTTTAATTGTATCAAGATTAGGATACTAATTTCAATTGATATCAACATTGCAATATAATTTTAATTTACAATACAGACTTGCAATCCTTATTTCAATTTACAATACTGACTTGCAATCCTAATTTCAATTATAGCAGCTTACAATCCTAATTCTATTAGTGTCAACATTACAATTCTAATTTCTATCACACAATTCAATTATATCAACATAATTCCTAATTTCTATCGCAAAATTCAATTATATCAACATGCCAAACAATTTTCAATTGCATCAACATACAAATCCTAATTTCCATTGTATCAACATTACAATTATCAACATTACAATTCTAATTTCAATTGCACCAACATCCCAATCCTTACTTCAATTGTATCAACATTACAGTTATCAACATTACGATCCTAATTTTAATTGTACCAACATTCCAATCCTAGTTTCAATTCTATCAGCATTACAATTATCAACATTACCACCCCAGTTTCAATTCTGTCAACATTCCAATCCCAATTTCAATTCCATCAACACTCCAATTTCCATCGCACCACTCCACCCAAAAGACCATCTCACCAACACCGCAAGAAACAGAACTCCGACCTAATGAAAGTAAGCCTCGCCCGACAAAATGGCGCGCCCATCCGTCTTCATAAAGCGCGAAACACCGTAGGAATGAAATCGATTTGAAAACGTCGGTGTCGCTCGAACGGCTATACATTCCCTTCCACCGTGCTATCCTTCCGTGTCCTCGCGCGCGCGCGCGCGCGCGGAGCGGGGAAGTGAAACGCGAAAGGTAGAAACGGAAAGGAGGAACGAGCGTATTCCGAGCGGGTCGCGGTGATTGAGGGAAATTTCATTATTCTCAGACATTACCCCCGTTATTGTAATGCCATCAAATTGGATACGCTTCGTACACCCCGTAAAACGGCCGGAATATCCTTGAATATCCCGAGCGGCGGGTTGCCGCTCCTTGCTCCGACGTCGGCGAGGCAAGGAATAAGCGCGGGCGGAGAGCGAATTCCTCGGGATTTCATCTTTTCGCTAATAAAGTCGGCTTCGAGAATGTTTTTGTTGAATGGTATTCGGTTTTGAAGGTGGTTCGGAGATTGGTTGATTCGTGGTTGATGATTGATGCGTTGAATGTTGTGAGAATCGAAATGGTTAGTTTTCGGTCCTTTTTAGTATTTTTGATAAGGTATACGTTATCAATCGCAAGTTTTTAGTAATAAAGTAGGTTTCGACAATGTTTTTGTTGAATAATATTATAACTGTTGATTATTTGATGGATCGGTTGATTTGTGGTTGATGATTGATCCGTTGAAAGTCACAGGAGTTGAAATTACTTATTTTTGGTCGATTTTGGTATTGTTATTTAGGTATACATTATCAGCCAGAAGTTTTTGCTAATAAAGTAGGTTTCCACAATGTTTTTGTTGAATGGTATTGTGTTTGGAAGTTGGTTGACGGATTGGTTGATTGACTGTTGATGATTGACGCGTTGAATGTCGCAGGAGTCAAGACAGCTAATTTCAGGTTCCTTTTAGTATTATTGATAAGGTACATGCTATCGTAGACAATAATAAACTACATTTCAGAATTAACAATATCTTCATAATCATCGTACATTATTCTATAACTTTCACATTATTGATAACTGTAACTATATAATAATTATCTATAACTACATAATAATCATCTATAACTTATATGTTCAAATTTGACAAAACAATATCTACAGGGTTAATTTCAATATTTTTATGTAAAATATAGGATTGTAGGTGTCAGAAGGAAACGTGTTAAGTAGCAAAGATAACAGCAGGTCTTAAAGCAACATTGTAACTTTCTTTAAGCAAACCAGCCGGGTTATTCCACGTCAGCCAACCGGTTACACAGGCTACGTGGGTTGGAATGTGACGCCAGCGTTTCTTTTGCTCTCACTCCTCTTCCCCTTTTTCTGCTCGCGATTATCTAACAACTTTGGCTGCAGAGATTTATGGGCGTAAAGGTTTTTTTACTTATTTACAAATAGAGAAAAATGTGATATATGTAATAGTTATTTTGAATAGAAATTTTTAATTAATTATTATTATTATATTTGAATAATAATATAAAAATGATAATTAATTATTCTTATATATTTGACATTTAATTTAATTATTATATATTGTTTTAATATATGTATTTAAAATCGTTTTATGAAATTTTGAAGTTAATTAACGAAGAAAGTATG
Organism: Nomia melanderi; assembly: GCF_051020985.1. Taxonomy (NCBI): domain Eukaryota; kingdom Metazoa; phylum Arthropoda; class Insecta; order Hymenoptera; family Halictidae; genus Nomia; species Nomia melanderi. Next base: position 22,770,793 of record NC_134999.1, on the reverse strand, counting down.
TTAGGTCAATTTTTAACTTATAAACCAAATATAATAATTATATGAAAATATGAAAATATAATGAACAATCAGTTAATGTCAAAAACACATTTTTCTAATTTTTATAATGACGTAGAACAGGAAAATTAAAAAAGATTATATTTCAGCAACTTTTGAATGCGACTGTAGTCTGTGCACTGTATTATACTATACAGTTGTTTTTAATCAAAATTATATGTATCTAATATCACAAATTTTTTAAATTAATAGATAAAAAATTGAATGCCAAAAAGACATTTTAATGTTTAATGTTTAATGTTTCAACAACTTTTGAATGCGACTGTAGTTTGTGCATTATATTATATTATACAAATATAATAATAAAATAAGAAATTATACTTGTTAAATTACTAAATCAAAAACAGAGAAATGAAAAAGAATAATATTTCAGCAACTTTTGAATGCCACAGTAGCCTGTGCAGTGGTCGATGGGTGTGTTCGCTACGCGATGCAGACATTCCCATCGCGCCGAGCGTTAAACTGAGCTTGCTCGAATATTTCAGCTCGTCATTCGAACATGTTGGATTCGCTCCGCAATTAGTTGCGGTGTTACGCAATTAGTACGTCGGATTTTTAGTGGGTGTTATTCTTTGTATTGTACAAATACATATTAGAGATTAGAAAAATATATAATAATTTTTGACAATATTTTATAACAATTATAAACTATGTTTTAGAATTATTATATATCTCTAATAATAATTATAATTGTTTTAATATTGTTCAAATACATATTGGAGATTAGACAAATATATAATAATTTAAGAAACTATTTTCTATCACTTATAAACTATGTTTTAGAATTAATAATGTTTCTAGAATTATGATACACTATTAATAACAATTATAACTATTTCTTATTATACAAACACACATTAGAGTCACAAAAATATATAATAACACTACAAACTATTTTATAACAACTATAAACTATATTTCAACATTAATAATGCCTTCAAAATTGTAGCTCCGAAACCACAATCAGACTCAACTTTAATAATTGTTTAAATTATCGAATTTTTTTAACGGATTATTGAATTTTTTAAATGTTATTTAATAACTGTTTAAGTTATTGAATTTTTTAAACGTTGTTTAAAAATTGTTTAAAAATTCAAAATCAATAAAATCCAGTATCCAGTCACAAATGACAGATCACTCCAAAAAACTCGTTTCCAAAATTCTACCTTCAAAACACATAAACAGCATTTCAAAAAATTAGTTAAACAACATTCAACAACTTCAATTATCCATTAAAAAAATTCAATAACCACAAAACCTCGAAAATCACTCGGAATAACTCTGAATACTTTAGAAAACTGAAAAATCCGGCCGCGCGACTGATCGAACTCATGTTCCGCCACCATAAACATTGTTGACAACAATCGCAACCATCCGAGTACCTCGTAAACAATCGTCGGAACAAACTATTTTACAACAATTATAAACAACATTTCCCAGTTAATGCCGTCTCCGGCATTGAGCAACATTCGAAAAATCCAACGATCCATCGATCCGTCGAGTTCCCGGCACCCAACCCGACATCGTGGGATATCGAGGATCGCTCGGAAAAACTCCAATTAGTTTAGAAAACGGAAATATCCGGCCGCTTTGTCGGCCGCGTGAACAATCGAACGGACAATGATTTGACAAATCCGGAACGGCTGCAGGACGCGGCGTTGGATCCGAAATGTCCTGCGAGGCCGCCGCTATCCGTTTTGTCGTCGAATGCCAGTCCCCGGTCGGATTTGAATCTGGCACTCGGCGTGGCGGACGCGTTATTGGTTTACTCGCGCCACTGATTCCGGGATACCGGTAGTGGTGCTCAACCGGGTCGCCGGTCTGAAACCGCGCGACGTGGAAAACTTCGGTTTGTCAGATTGAGAGGTGGAAAATTGGAATTTTAATTTTGGTTTTTGGGTTTGGTGGATGAGATGTGGTTGTAGGTGTTTTTGGAAGATTCGAGGGTGGGTTTTTAGGGGTTGAAACGGAGTTGAATGGTTGAGGTGCGGATTTTTTTGAGGAAATCGACATGGAGATATGTGGAAAACTTCGATTCCTCAGTTTTGAGAGATGAAAAATTAAAATTTGAATTTTGGTTTTCGGATTTGGTGGTTCAGATATAGTTGTAGGTGTTCGTGGGAGCTTCTGGGGTGGGTTTTTAGGGGTTGAAATAGAATTGAAAGGGTGAGGGTCGGGTTTTTTTGAGAAAATTGATGTGGAGATTCGTAGAAAACTTCGATTCCGCGGCGTGAGTGATGGAAAATTGGAATTTAAATTTTGGTTTTTGGATTTGGTGGATGAAATATTCTTTTCTGTGTTTGTGGGAGCTTCAGGGGTGGGTTTTTGGGGGTTGAAACGGAGTTGAAGCGGTGAGGTTCGAATTTTGTTGAGGAAATCTGGTTTTGAAGAAGTTATTTGTAAAATAGTTGTTATAAACAATTTGGGGGAGGTTTACTTTACCAATATTCAACATTTTCAACTATCATTTGAAAACACAAACCGTATCAATACTCAACATTTTCAACTACCAGTTAACAACCAATTCCACCAACACTCAACATTTTCTACTACCACTTAACAACCAATTCCACCAATACTCAACATTTTCAACTGTCACTTCAGTGATTAAATTAATGAAAATTACTGTTTTGAAATTTCACCAATACTCAACATTCCCAACTATCACATCAAAACAGTAATTGCATCAATACTCAACATTTTCAACTACCACTTAACAACCAATTTCACCAATACTCAACATTTCCAACTATCACATCAGAACACTAACTGTATCAATACTCAACATTTTTAACTGCCACTTAACAACCAATTCCACTAACACTCAACATTTCCAACGATCACTCGAAACCACCAATGCCAATACTCAACGTTGTCAACTATCACTCGTAAACCATAATTCTATCAATACTCAATAATTCAATCCATCGGCTGTAATATATTTCTTTCGACGCAGCGAGACTTGAATTGCGAAGATAACTCCAACGTTTCACATTGCATCGAGTCCGCGCTGTACAGAACTACCACTCATGATTTCGGTGCTTTCATTGGGGTTGAGACATCAACGTCAACTCCCGGAAAGAACGATCGCGGTCAGGCTGGCCTGCACAACGAATGTAATCTCGTTTGCCAGTGGTTCTCTTTGTGTCTGTTATTTGCTCTACAAACGTGTTAACAATTTTTATTGATTATTTAAACAATTACAAAGCTTACTGAAATTTTATTCCTTTTTAATGATTCTCTACCCTTTCGGTATTTTTGACTGATTTTGAATTATGAATTTGATGACTCTGTGTCTGTTATTTGTTGTTCAAACGTGTTAACAATTTTTAGTCATTATTTAAACAAATAGAAAAGTAATTGATATTTTAACACTTTTTACTGATTCTCAACACTGTCGATATTTTTTAACTGATTTTGAATTATGAACTGGATGACTCTGTGTCTGTCATCTGATCCTCTAACTTGTTAACAATTTTTATTAATTATTTAAACAATTGGAAATCTTACTGATATTTTAATCCTTTTTACTGATTCTTAAGCCTTTCGATATTATTTGTCTGATTTTGAATTATTATTACAACATTAAATATTCCCATAATGCAAACTAACAATGTTTAACAAAGTAATAACGCGAAGTAAACATGAAAAGTATTTGGAGCGTGTGTAAATAAGTAGTTACCACTGCTTAAAATAAACCTAGGCCATGACGGTCAACTGGTATCGATGACAACGCTTTAAAGGCTCTAGTAGAACAAAACCTATCTAAAGAGAATACTACTAGATAAAATAGAAAAAAAAATAAAAATATAATGTACAATTATTTACTTCTTATTTTTAAATTTATTTTTTTCCTTTATTTATTATATGTATTGAATTGATTAATATTTAATATATAGTTATTTATTTTTTACTTCTGAATCTATTTACCTTGTATTTTTAAATTTATTTATTTATTTATTATATACATTGAATTCATTAATATGTAATATATAATTATTTATTTTTTATTTCAGGAACTATTCATTTATTTATTATATATTAATATATAATATGCAGTTATTTATTTTCTATTCTTGAATTTAGTTATTTATTTATTATGTATATTGAATTTATTAATATATAATATACAACTACATATCTTTTATTTTGAACATTTTAATTAATTTATTTATAATACATACTATATATAAATATAAATATATATATAGTTTATATAGTCAATTTGTGAATATGTAATATGTAATTATTTACTCTTTGTTTATTTACCATATATATAATAAATAAATAAATAAATTCAAGAATAGAAAATAAATATCTGTATATTAAATATTAATAAATTCAATATATACATTATAAATAAATTAATTCAAAAATTCAAAAATAAAAAATAAGTAATTTCATATTATATGATAATAAATTCAATATATATAATAAATAAACAAACAAATTTAAAAGTAAAAAATTCATAACTATACATTACATATTAACAATAACAATAATATATAAATTAATACATATATATCCGTGCTTCCTATTATATTATTGTCAATATCATTAAAAAACTATTATTAAAAAAACCCCAAAAAAATTCGTAACTGCAAGGGGTTGAAAGGGTTCGACTCTAGCAGCCGAAATGACGGGTTTCAATGACTAAACGGCGCCACTAACACTTCCATCAGCGCTGACCACGCGACATCTACACCAGCGCCGCTTCCTGCCGCTCTCCGATTTAGGGGTGGAAAATCAGGAACGCCGCAAGGGAGCCGAATCGGGGGTAACACGATTTCCCGTGGTGGCCGAGCGTGTCCCTGTAATTAATAGTCTCTCCCGCCATGAATGAACGATCTCTGGGACATGTTTGTACGCTACTTCCACGTGCTCCGGGGCGAACCAGACGAATGTTTGAGCGGATAGCTGCCTCTATTAGCACCCCAGTCACGCTTCGGACCGTCTCTGACGTTAGGCTAACCGTTTCGCTGTGATGGGTGATTATAGACGTTGCTCGAGAAAATTTTGGATGTGCAGGATTTTAGATTATGAGAAATTGGGGTGGGGATTGGGATAAGGAATGATTTTTTGGGTTTTAAAGGATTTGGGACACGGAGTATTTTTGATGTTTGAGAAACTGGGGTGGGGATTAGGATAAGGAATGATTTTGTGTTTTGATGAGATTTGTGCAGAGTATTTTAAATTTTAGGAAAAATTGAGGATTGGGACAAGTGCTGGTTTTTGAGTATTGTAGGATTTTAGATGTGTGAGAAATTGGTGTGGGGATTGGATAAGGGATGATTTTGGATATGGAGTATTTTAGATTATGATAAATTGGGGTGGGGATTGGATAAGAGATGATTTTTTGTGTTTTGGGGATTTTGAATATGGAGGATTATAGATTATGATAAATTGGGGTGGGGATTGGAATAAGGGATGATTTTTTGTTTGAAGAGATTTGAGCACGGTGTTTTAAATTTGAGGGAAAATTGAGGGTTGGGACAAGTGCTGGTTTTTGTGTTTTGGGGGATTTTGGATATGGAGTAGTTTGGAGTAGGATGTTTTAGGTGTATGTGGGGAAATTGGCGTAGGAATGAAGACTTGAACTGAGACAACACTAACCTCTGCCAATCAAAACCCTAACCTAAAATTCCAAAACCTCTTTCCTCTCTAAAAGCACTATCAACCAACTCAGCATTCCAAAAAGCAACCTCTCCAACTCGTACATCACCAATAATTGGTTCCTAACACTCCCAAACCCAAAAGACACCCCACCCCCATCCACATCCTCATCATTCACAATACCCAAGGTAGCTAATCGCAACAATAGCCTAGAAAGAAAGAAGACACCACAAAATCTCTTTCAATCGTAAAAACACTATCAATCAACTGAGAATTCCAAAACTCAGCCCCTCCAACGTCTACGTCATCAATGACTGATTCCTAACACTCCCAAACCCTTAAAAACACCCCAGAACACCCCATCCCCATCTAGCCCGATCTAGATCCTCATCATTCCCAATACTAACGGTAGTTAATCGCAACAATCCCCAAGAAAGAAAGAAGACACCAAAACCTCTTTCCACCCCACAAACATCATCAACCAACTGAACATTCCAAAACCCAGCCTCCCCAAGTCCAAAATCATCAATAATTGAATCTTAACACCCACATCCAAAAGACACCCCACTCCCATCTACACCTTTATCATTCCCCATACACATGGTAGCTAACCCCAATAATTTCCAAAAAGAAAGAAGACACCAAAACCTCTTTCTCTTAAACACCATCAGCCAACTCAATATTCCAGAGTCACCAGGAATTCCTAACACCCCCAAACCCAAAGACACCCATCCCTACCCCCGTCACCATCCCCATCATTCTTGATACATAGTAGCAAACTGCAACAATGCCCAAGAAAGAAAGAAGACATCCCAAAACCTCTCTCCATCCTACAAACACCTCAACTCAATATTCCAGAGTCACCAGTAATTCCCAAACCCAAAGACACCCAGCCAACCCCATTACTCCCAATAGCCACAGCAGCAAACCGCAACAACGTCCAAGAAAGAAGGAAGACAGGGTTAGAAATTCTGGCGGATCTCTTCCGCGAGGAGCCAAAGTAATGGATGGCTGCTGGAACCCGAGGCGAGTGAATTGTTGGCCCTGCACGTCCGCCTTGGAGACACCCTCGCCTTGCCCCGGCCGCGTAAATCAATGCACCCCTTCGTCCTCTCGCGTTACCGGCCCCTCCCCGCTCGGCGGTGCCACGGGCAACCCCTCCGCCCCCCTCGCGGAGCAGCCAGCAGCCCTTCCTCGGGCCGTAGACAGGGTCTAGGCATGGGGCGCAGATCGAAGGGGGGGTGGTACAGGGTGCCGGAGACGTCCGGCTACTGCATTATGTATTTCTCACGAACCGCCACTAACTCTCACCCTTTTTCATCCCCTTCGTCCAACGTTCCTTCCGTTCCTCTCGCAGTGCCCTGCTTTCTTTCGCCTGCGCTTCCTCCGCTAGACGCTCGCCACCCTTCCTCCTTTATTTCCATAGCCGATCCTTTACCCCCGACCTGGCTGCTGAAGTCTTTTTCTCCGAGCCGGCGTCCCTTTTAATCACCGGACGGTGCTCTTATGGAATTAATTCCTTGCGCCGGCATGGCTGCTGGCACTTGGATACTTGTTTTGGTGATTTTTCTGCGGTTTGATGGGTTTCTTGGAGTTTGGAGTTTGGAGTTGAGTGGACATTGTTTTTATAGATTGTGTCCTGTTTTTAGGGTGGTTTTGTGATATTTATTCCTTTTGTCAGGGGTTAGGGGATGATGGTGGCACTTGGATACATTTTTTGATGATTTTTCTGTGGTATTCATGAGTTTCTTGGAGTTTGGAATTAGAGGACAGTGTTTTTAGAGATGGTGTCCTGTTTCTAGGGTAGTAATTATAAGTGGAAATTTCAGAAGGGGTGTTTCTAGGGTGGTTTTGTGAAATTTATTCCTTTTGCCAGTGGTTAGGGGATGATGGTGGCACTTGGATACATTTTTTGATGATTTTTCTGTGGTATTCATGAGTTTCTTGAAGTTTGGAATTAGAGGACAGTGTTTTTAGAGATGGTGTCATGTTTTTAGCAATGTAATTATAACTAAAAATTTTTGAAGCCGTCTTTTGATAGTGGTTTTGTGGAATTAATTCCCTTTGCCAGAGTTTAGGGGATAATAGCGTCACTTGGAACCATGTTTTGGAGGTTTTTCTCTGGTTTAATGGGTTTCTTGGGGTTTCGAGTTTGTGGACAGTGTTTTTGGAGACTGTGCCCTATTTCTAGGGTAACAATTTTAAGTGGAAATTTCAGAAAGTGTCTTTTGATAGTGGTTTTGTGGAATTAATTCCTTTTTCCAGGGTTCAAGGGATGACAGTGTTACTTGGAACCATATTATGGACGTTCTTCTGTGGTTTCATGGATTTTTTTTAGGTTTCGAGTTTGTGGACAGTGTTTTTAAAGATTGTGTTCTGTTTCTAGTGTAGTAATTTTCAGTTTATATTAAGATTATATTAAGGGCAATTTTTGAAGCTCTCTTTTTATGGTAGTTTTGTAGAATTAGTTCCTTTTGCCAGGGTTTAGGGGAGGATTTTGTCACTTGGAAGCACATTTTGACAATTGTTCTATAGTTTGATGGGTTTCTTAGTGTTTCTAATTCTAGACTTAGCTAGACACTATTTACAGAGATAGTGTCATGTTTATAGAAGAGTAATTTTCAGTGACAACTTTGGAAACTTTCTTTTGACACTGGTTCTGTGAAATTAATTCCTTTTGCCACGGTTTAGGGGAAGATGGTGTCATCTGGATACATGTTTTAGCGACTTTCCAAAGTATTCATGTGTTTCTTGGAGTTTCGAATTAGAGGACAGTGTATTAGGGATAGTGTCATGTTTCTAGCAATGTAATTTTAACTGACAATTTTGGAAGCTGTCTTTTGACAGTGGTTTTGTAAAATTAATTACTTTTGCTAGGGGGATGATGGTGTCACTTGGAAACATGTTTTGTCATTCTTCTGTGCTCTTCATGTATTTTTTAGAGTATGAAGTTAATGGATAGTGTTTTTAGAAATAGTGTCATGGTTCCAGGGTAATAATTTTAGGTGGAATTTTCAGAAAATGTCTTTTGATGGTAGTTTTATAAAATTAATTTTTTTTTGCCAGGGTTCAGAGGATAATAATGTCACTTGGAACCATGTTTTGACAATTCTTCTATGGTTTGATATATTTCTTAGAGTTTAGAGTTAGTAAACAGTGTTTATAAAGATATTGTCATGTTCTAGGAAGCAACTTTAATTAAAAATTTCAAATGTCCTTTAATACTGCCCTTATGGTATTTAAGTCTTCCATGCCATGGGCTTAAAGGAATTTTTAATATAATAAATAACGACACATTTACAATAACAGATACCACAATACGACTATTTTCTATCCATACTTGTATCTTTAAACAATAACTCTAAATTACTCTGTCGAAAATTTTGCCATTACTATTTATCATTCATTTCTTACAGCATCTAATTCAATTTAATTTAATATAATTCAGTATATAATAATTCAATATAATTCAATATATAATAATTCAATATAAATAACAAAAAATCCTTGAAATCTTTATTATATAAAAGGAACACCAGAAACGATCTAAATGATTGAATACCATTAGTTGAATACCAATATTTATAACGTAAATAATCAAAAATTTATTGGAAATGATTATTTGTTTATTATTCGGTATAGAATTTCAGTGCATCGTATTGTGCATCGTATATCGTGCTCGTAACCAAACACGATCCACTATCATTTTTTTCGCTTACGTAATAACACCGACACCATCATTGACGCATCGTCCACTTCATTAAGGTCAAGTGTCCCGGCAATACTATCACCGAAGCCATGCCGCCCTTTTATTAGGGGGCCCTGCTGCAGAGGGTCAAAAAAGTGATTTTTTGCTTGTCATGTATTCTTAGAGGTTCATAATTAACTATTGTTTTATCGATTTTAAGCAGATCATACGAATTTTAGAATTTAATTATTTATCAGTAGTTCTGCATTTCATTCAGAAAAATCAAGGACATTTTATTATATTTAATATTTTGTTTATAATTGTACCTTTGAATGATTAGAATGATAGAAACTGGTAACATTATATAATTTTTCATTAAATGATTTAATACATCGAAGCTGGAAAAAAATAAAGAAGGTAAATGAGTGATATAAACAAAACAGTCTACAAAATTCATTCAATAATAATCTTCAAAAATTTATTTAACATAGTTTCAAGTAATTACTGATAAACAATAAATCATTACTAATAAACTAAACCAACTAAACTAACTAATAGTAAACAATTACTAGAGTAACTGAACTAACTAATAATAAAGAATTACTAAAGTAACTAAACAAACTAATAATAAACAATTTCTAAACCAACTAAACCAACAAATAATAAACAATAAGTAAACCAACCAAACCAACTAAACCAACAAATAATAAGCAATTACTAAACCACCTAAACCAACTAAACTACCAAACAATAAACAATGCCTAAACTACCCGAACCAGCCAAACCACCAAACCCAACAACATACCCCACAAAACCCAAAACAAACCCACAAAACGTCGAACCCACAATTCCCAACTTTCCAATCCCTCACTCCCTCCCCCCCTCCTCCACCCCAACAGGTAAACCGTTTCACGTGGCCGACCCGTCGAAGAGTTCCGATCCCGATAAAAATTTCGCCCATCTCTAACCTCTGTCGAAGCAGTTAACATCACTTTAACCGCCGAGCGATCCGGCAACCTTATACCGAGCCGTTCAAGTTCAACCACCGTGTAGCGGCTGTCCCGTCCAATCAGAAACGATCCGCCGTCCCCCCGGCTACAAACGAGCGTGTGTCATCTTGAGGACGAGCGCCCCCTGCGCGAACCACACGTGTACGGATCGGTGTAGCCGAAGGATATCGGTTTACAGGCCAGCCGATTGTCTTCGGCGTTTTCCTCCTCGGAGATTATCGGCCGCTCCGATCTCCGCGAGCGGCGTCTCTCCTTTCCTTTTTCGAGGCTGGCCTTTCTGCCCGCCGTTCCGCCTTCGCTCGGCTCGGTTTCGTACGCCGTCGCTGCTGCCCGAGCTACTATGGGTATGTTTCTACTTCAACGGATTGTGTCTTGAGGTCTGGTCTGTTGAATTTTTGGGGACTTTGGTGGCTTTGTTTCATTTAATTTTGCAATTGTCGCGTTGGATTTAATTCAATTTAAAAAATTGCTGAAAATGGTGAAGATGAAGAGGAATGGAATGGTGTAGGTACAATCTATGTAGACATCTATGTAGATGTTGCTATTTCAATGGTAACGGATTCTGCGTTAAGGTTCACTTCTATTGAATTTTTGAGGGCTTTTGGTGGCATCGTTTCACTGATTTTTGAAACAGTTATTCTGTTGACAGTGGAATTTAATTAATATAATTTTATTATATTATTTTGCTAATATATTAGATATATTAACAAAATAAATAATATTAACATTAAAACACAGAACTTAAGCAACTTTGGTCTTTCTCTGGAACCAGACAAGATCTGATCCTCTATATGTGGCAACACAGAATAGCCCACAGTGTGTGGCAACATATCATAGCCCACAGTATATGGAAACATATCATAGCCCACAGTGTGTGCATTACATTAACGACAATAATCAACACTCTATGTTAACATACCCTAACCCACGGTGCATGCATTACACCAACAACAATAATCAACACTGTATATCAACATACCCTAACCCACAATGTGTGTATTACATCAACAACAATAATCAACATTATATATCAACATACCCTAACCCACAACATCTGCATCACATTAACAACAATAATCAACATTATATAGCAACATACCCTAACCCACAATGTGTGTATTACATCAACAACAGTAATCAACATTATATGTTAACATACCCTAACCCACAGTGCATGCATTACACCAACAACAATAATCAACACTGTATATCAACATACCCTAACCCACAATGTGTGTATTACATCAACAACAATAATCAACATTATATATCAACATACCCTAACCCACAACATCTGCATCACATTAACAACAATAATCAACATTATATAGCAACATACCCTAACCCACAATGTGTGTGTTACATCAACAACAATAATCAACATTATATATCAACATACCCTAACCCACAACATCTGCATCACATTAACAACAATAATCAACATTATATAGCAACATACCCTAACCCACAATGTGTGTGTTACATCAACAACAATAATCAACATTATATATCAACATACCCTAACCCACAACATCTGCATCACATTAACAACAATAATCAACATTATATAGCAACATACCCTAACCCACAATGTGTGTGTTACATCAACAACAGTAATCAACATTATATATCAACATACCCTAACCCACAACATCTGCATCACATTAACAATAATAATCAACATTATATAGCAACATACCCTAACCCACAACGTCTGCATCACATCAACAACAACAACCAACATTATACACCATCACCTACTCCAAACTACCAGTAACTAAAACTCGCCAAAAGATAAAAACCGTCAAAGCGTAAAGTCTAAAAACCAATTCAACTGCTGATCAACACATCATCCCTCTATCACCTGCCGATCTACACATTCATCAGACACAGCTCCTCCAACTGTTACGTACCAAGATAATCTCGGAAATTGCGCACGTGTCGGAGAGCCCGGTCCCGATTCAAAAACTGCCGACGGATCGCAGGAATCCGGCGGCGGCGAGGGTCGCTGGTGGCGCGTCCTCCATCGTGCGTGCAGAAGGCAATAACGCGCGACGCGTGGCGTCCCCGGGCACCCCTGCCGCGTTGCTAAATACCGCATCCCCTCGCCCTTGGACGTCTTCGGGGCCGACCCCTTGTATCGCTGGAAACTACCCTCGTCCGTTCCAGATTGAACGCTGTGATTATACATCGGTGATCCGGCAGTCTATCGTTTTCCTTTTCTCGTTTAAGCCTTTGGGCTGCTGGGCTGGGAGGGAGGAGGAAAATTATTATTTTGTTTTTTGGTGTGGGAGGGTATTGGGGGTTGGGGAATTGTAATTGTGGAAAGTTTCTGTTTGTTGTAATGTTTTGAAATTATTGTATAATTTATATCATATATTATGTATCAAATATCATATATCATATATCATATATCATATATCATATATCATATGTCATATATCATATATCATATATCATATATCATATATCATATATCATATATCATATATCATATAGTATATATTATATCTTATATATATATATTATATTATATATATTACATATTATTTGTAATAATTATAATTGATTTTTGTATTTTAGAAGTGTGTATTAGGGATTAGGAAAATGTATAATAATTGTGGAAAGTAGTTTCTGTTTGTTGTAAAGTATGTTTTGGAATTGTGGTATACTTTATGTTACATTATTATATATTGTATATTATATATTACTTGAAAAATTATAATTTATTTTTTTGTTGTAGAAGGATATATTAGGGATTAGGGAAATGTTTAATAATTGTGGAAAGTAGTTTCTGTTTGTTGGAATATGTGTTTTGGGATTATTGTATACTTTACACTATATTATTATATATATTATATATTATATATTATATATCATTTGTAGTAATTATAATTGATTTTTGTATTTTAGAAGTGTGTATTTGGAATTGGGAAAATGTATGATAATTGGAGAAAGTAGTTTCTGTTAGTTATGAACTATGTTTTAGAATTATTACACAGTATTAATAATAAATATAATTATTTCTAAATGTTATGAATGGTCATTAGAAGTTAGAAAACTATATAATAATGCTGGAAACTGCTTTCTGTCACTTATAAACTATATTTCAGAAATAACAATACCTTCAGAATTATCATACATCATTAATAATAATTATAATTATTTCTGTATTCTACAAATACACATTAAAAATCACCAAAATACGTAACAACTCTATGATCTCAAAGAAATTTATTATAGAGTTTCGTCATTTGTTTTGTTAATTATTTATTTTACGCATGATTAATTACTAAGCAATTAATTAACTATTAACTCTAGCATGAATTTTCATATAGTTTATCACACTATTCCCCAATATTTCCTATCTGCAAAGAAACCAATCTTCTTTCTCCTTCCTTAATTAATTATTAATCTCCCCACAATTAATTACTAATCTACTAATCAACCATTAACTCTACCATAAATTCCCACATACTTTATCACACTATTCCCCAATATTTCCTAGCTGCAAAGAAACTTCTTCCTCCTCAATCATTAACTTCCCTCACAATTAATTCCCAATTACTTAATTACCAACTCAACAAACATCTCCACAATTGAACTCCACAAACTCCCCAAAAACTCCTACAAAATACACACACGCATCCTAACTCCATCCAAAATCTCCAATTTTCCATAAATCGACTTTCGTCCTCCTCCAGAAAGAAGGCACCTAACCTCTAAAACCAGGACTACCGTGCCTCCCAATTTTCCGTTTATTGTCTTATACTCGCATCTCGCGTTATCTCTGCGACGCCGTTTTCCCGTGGCCGATAGAACCGCTCCACGATGCGTCGGAGACTCGGCCAAGTTTCTTGGTGCTCCGCGGCGATAAATCAAAGTGGCAGCGATAACTCGTGGAATAATGGCGCGCGAGATAACGATACACGGGAAAGGATCGTCTTCGTTGCCCGGAATTGGTTTCTGGCTCCTTTCGCAGCTCGTTCCGCGCCGCGCGTTCCGGTATCGGGACAGACGGTTCATCAGCGCTGATGGCTCGGTGGAAAACCTGCTGTCGAACGTTTTAAGTGAAATCTATGGAGGTGTCATGGGGAGATTGTTAGGTAGTGATGTATGGGATGATTTTTAGGTTAGGTTGAAATGGTTGAGAGAATTTTCAATGTTGATGGTTTAAGTGGATTGTGAAGTTGAAAGGTTTAAATTGATTTATTAGGTAGTTAGTTAGGTGTGTTAATAAATATTGTCTGTTAGGTTGCAATATATGGGAGGGTTGATTTTTAGGTTAGGTTCAAGTGGGTTGAGAGATTTTTCAATGTTGATGAATGAAGTGGATTGTGAAGTTGAATGGTTTAAATTGATTTATTAGGTTATTAATTAGGTCTATTATTAATATTATTTGTTAGGTTGCAATATATGAAAGGGTCGACTTTTAGGTTACGTTGAAATGTATTGAGAGATTTTTCAACGTTGACAATTGAAGCTGCGAATTCTTTGAAAGTTCCAAAAAGATCTGGTCCTTTCATTAACTTTAATTGAATTCATTCAGCAGAGTTGAATGCAAGTAGGATGTTTTAAAGTTTACAACTTCCATTGTCAACATTGGAAAATCTCTCAACCTATTTCAACCTAACCTAAACATCAGACATCTCATATATCACAACGTAACAGATAATTTTCAGCAGTACTTAATAAACCTAATCAACAATCTAATAAATAAAATTAAAGCATTGTTTCAGAATTCACTGCAATCTTCAACGTTGAAAAATCTCTCAACCCATTTCAACCTAACCTAAAAATCGACCATTTCATACATTACATTCTAACAGACAATTTTCAACAGTACTTAACATACCTAATCAACAACCTAATAAATAATAATTTAATGTAGACTCAATACACTAAATTAACAAGCTAATAAACAAAATTAAAACATTCTGTTTCGGAATTGACGAATTCATCTTGAATTCTCAGTTTCAAAGCCTCTCGAGCAAAGACGGGTCTACGTCCACGTGACATAATAGAGTTGTCACCTAACAATGGCACCACACGCGTTTTTTTTCGTCCGGTTTGGTCTAAGCGGGGTTTCCCACGCGCCGTGGGGTGGCGCTCGACGATGCCTCTGTATAGGGTGCGAGATTTATATTGCAAATCGGCGTATCGGCGCGTGGCACACCGGTTCGCCCCAATTTTCAGCCGCTCGAATTCGTTACAATCGCAATTGCGGATAATCGGCGAAAAATTACACGGTTTTTTCGTTCTGACGGCCGTGGGAGCGTTGAAATAAGCAGCCCTAATGCGATGGTCACGTCGACGTTCAGAATGATAATTATGACTTTTTGTACTCTATGGAATTTGACACTATTTTGTGTAAATATTAAAAAAAGACATTGGAAAAAATTTAAGCTAGAAATACATAACCTTCAAAATGGTAAATAAAATTTGTTGTACTCTATGGAAGTTGAAAATATTATGTGCAAATACTAAAGAAAAAACATTGGACGAAAATATAAGCTAGCAATACGTAACCTTCAAATGGTAAATAAAACTTCTTGTATTTTATGGCATTTGCTATTATCTGTAAATGCTAAAAAAAATTAGACGAAGATATAATTTTTAAAATGGTGAATGAAACTTCTTGTGCCATATGGCATTTGATAGTATTATTTATAAGAAATAAGAAATATTAAACAAAATTATAATCTAGAAATTCATAATCTTCAAAATGGTAAATATAACTTCTTGTACCATATGGAATTTGACACTATTGTCTATAAACACTAACAAAAATTGAACAAAATTATAACCTACAAATACATAATTTTTAAAATCTTTATATAATATAATAACAAATTATCACTATTTCGTTACTATCATCAATACCATTACCATTAACCCTGTACAGGCCCGTGAGACTTTGAAATCACAAAGCAATATATTGGTATTTTATTAATTCATTTCATTTTGTATGTCAATGTGCCAAATAAAATTCAATAATTAATTAACTCAATTTTCCATACACTCAGGCTCGAAGGTTCAACGTCAGTGTAATCGAAAAATTGCAAGATATATTCGTTTACATACAATTATAAAAGCTATTGAATTCACTGTTCACTTCAATTTCAGGTTGTCATTTGTTCATTTCATACTACATACATATTTTTATAGTCACAAGCAAAAATTCGGCCTATAGAGGGATAATATTGATATATTTATCAAAAACAAAGGTAACCCATACAATTAAACATCCTCAAATACCATTTTCTTTCCTTTTCCACCGAAGGATTCCATTTACGCGGTCGCCATCCGCGTAAAAAGAGTCCCCATGAAAAAGACAATCCCTGTAACTCGAGGGGCACGTATAAAACGCTTCGCAAGTGTCCACTAGTGAAACGAGAATATGATACACTCTTATTACGTGACTCGTGTAACCTGTGATTTAAGTGTTTGCACAGGACTATATGGTTACTGACTGTGGCGCGCGCAGAGAGGGGCGATTTAATGACAGGTTCCGACGTTTCACTCGATTCCTCTCGCACGCCCGGTGAATGCTACTCTGGCACGCGCGAGACGTGATAACAGGTGTCACGAGTCATCAGATTCCGTTGCCTCTGGCTTCGAACTGTGGAAATAGAATACTGGAAAAGTCAGTGTTAAATGATTGGCGCAGAAATTAGGGGGTTAAATTGATTTTTGGATATTTCATGACTCTTGTAGATTTTAATGGACTGAATAACGTTGTTCTTAAGTGTTAAGAAATTTATTTATTTTTTATATTTTATAGGTTAGGGATGCGTTCTTTTGTAGCTTCTGAGTATGTTGTATAATCATTTTAGAAGCCAATGAGGTTAAATTGATTTTTGGATATTTTATAATTTTTTGTAGGTTTTAATGGAATGAACAGTATTGTTTTTAGATGTTAAGAAATTTATTTATATTTTCGTATTTTATAGGTTAGAGAGGCCTTCTTTTGTAGCTTCTGAGTATCTATATATGAATCTATATAGATCTATATAAATCTATATAAACCTATATAAATCTACATAA
This sequence comes from Nomia melanderi, assembly GCF_051020985.1. Classification (NCBI taxonomy): domain Eukaryota; kingdom Metazoa; phylum Arthropoda; class Insecta; order Hymenoptera; family Halictidae; genus Nomia; species Nomia melanderi. The sequence goes on along the minus strand of NC_134999.1, from coordinate 22,753,378 downwards.
ATCTACATAAATCTACACAAATCTACACAAATCTACACAAGTCTATTTAAACATACATACATCCACACAAATCCACCCAAACCCATAATTCCCAAATCCACCAATACTCCCACTTTCACTTAAATCTCACCCAACTCAACATCCCCTAACACACCTCCCAGGAGCACACATCGAACCACCATCCCCGTAGCCGAAGGGTTAACAACCGAGCATTATCTCCAACGCGGATGCTGTTTGCGCGTGCTTCGTGTAAGTGTGCAATTTTTACGAGTGCTTATCCGCAGTAGTCGCGCGTTTCCTGGCCGTCCCTTCGTCTCCGGCGCGCCGCGAGTCGAGTGTATTAAGCACGAACAGGCGGAAGAGACGAGGGGCGGCTCTGCCCTCTCTCTCCTTGGGCCGCGTCTATTCAGTCCACTTCCGGTGTCCTGGGGGCTCGCGCGCCGCGGCTTTATTATCGCGGAAGCATCCTGGAACGGTAGGTTCGGCTGGTCAGGGCTACTTTACGAGGGTTGTTCGAGAGTTGTGAATGTCACCGTTAAGCATGAGATTCTGCGACTGTTGGGTGTAGTATTTAGTTTGATGTAGATTGTGATCGAGATTGGTGTGGGAGGGTGAAGGTTGAGTATGTGGTTCTCGTGGTTGGAGGAATTTGGATGTGGGAGAGTTGCTTTGGGAATGGTTGATTGTTTGTTGGTAGGCTGTGGGTGTTTGTAATAGTTGTTGTTGGTGTTATTGTTATTAGTAGAAATAATGCAGTGATTAGTAGTAGTAATAGTAGTAGTAGTAGTAGTAGTAGTAGTAGTAGTAGTAGTAGTAGTAGTAGTAATGATAGTAATATGATACTACTAGTGCTACTATGATTACTACTACTGCTACTATGATTGCTACTAGTGCTACTATGATTGGTACTACTACTAATATGATTGTTACTAGTAGCAGTAGTAGTACTAATATGATTACTACTACTACTAATATGATTGTTACTAGTAGCAGTAGTAGTACTAATATGATTACTACTACTACTAATATGATTGTTACTAGTAGCAGTAGTAGTACTAATATGATTACTACTACTACTAATATGATTGCTATTACTACTAATATGATTACTATAATTTCTACTATGATTACTACTACTACTACTGTTACTATTACTACTATTATTATTGGCACTACTACTGGTACTACTACTATTATTACTACTACTACTACACTAGTTCTACTACTACTATTATTACTATCAATATTACTACTACTATTATTAGTACTACTACTACTATTGTTATTATCAATATTACTACTACTACTACTACTGTCAGTATCACGACCTAACCAAGATCTATTAGTTTGATACAGTTTCATATAGTTCCATATAGGTCCATATAGTTCCATGTAATTCCATATAATTATATATAGTTTTATATAGTTCAATATAGTTTCATATAGTTTCATATATTTCTATATATTTCTATATATTTCTATATAGTTCCATATAGTTCCATATAGTTGCATATAGTTTCATATAGTTTCATATAGATGCATATAATTTTGATATAGTTTCATATAGTTGTATACAATTTTGTCTAGTTCTGTATGTAGCTATATCCATATAGTTGTATGTAGCTATATCCATATAGTTCCATATAGTTCCATATAGTTGCATATAGTTGCATATAATTTCATATAGTTTCATATAGTTGCATATAATTTTCATATAATTTCATATAGTTATATTTCATATTGTTCCATATAGTCGTATATAATTTTGATATAGTTTCATATATTTCCATATAATTCCATACAGTTCCATATAGTTGTATACAATCTTGTCTAGTTGTGTATCTACCTTCATCCAGTTCCATATACTTCCACATACTTCCATACAGTTGCACACAATTCCAACATACCTTCACATACACCAAATTTCCTCTACTCCTATACATACCTTCACTCAATTCCACATATCTCCATACCCCTCCACCTCAATCCTCACTTCACACCTCCCCACTTCACCTCAAACTCCTAAATTCATCCGTAAACAACCTCATTTTTTATTTCTCCAATACCCTATCCATGACTCACGAATTATCGCCGCGCTCGTTATCGAATCGTTTAGCAGGCATCATGCGAGGATAATATTATGACGTCTCTATCCGGCGACCGGCACCCTTCTCAGCAATCGGCCACCCTCGGCCTCTTCACGGTTCATGCTAATTCCATCGATCCGCCCGGATCCTTCGCGTCCCGAGCCCCCGCCGCGTGACGGCCTTTATGCGAGCCGCGCCGGCCAAGGATAATATCTCGGACCCTTTTATGTCAATCGCGTATAATATCGCGACGCGTTACCACGACGCCCGCGTACTGTGGAGGAACGTGTCGAAATCTCTATTGTCGGGGACCAATAAAACGCACGCGTTTGTCAGTTTCCTTCGTTGTTCTGATATGGATTGATATTTTTATATTTGATTTTTTGATGATTATAAGGTATTTGTTGTTGTTGTTTGGGTATTTAATAATGAAGATTTTTATTGGTCGGTTTTTGATTGTTTTGTGTTTGTTGTGGGTATTCTGTGAGCATTGAGATGTTGATGTTGGTATGATATTTTTGGTTGGGTTTTGATATTGGACGAAATTATAACCTACAAATACATGACCTTATAAAATTATAAACTACAAATACATAAATTTCCAAAATTATAGCCTACAAATACTGAACCTTTCAAAATTATAACCTACAAATAAATAACTTTACAAAATTATAACCAGCAAATACATAACCTTCAAAATGGTAAATAAAACTTCTAGAACCATATGGAATTTGGTACTATTAGATACAAGCAATAGAAAACAGACAAAATTGTAACTTATAAACACATGACCTTAAACATGGAAATCTATTTTTAACACAAATCTATTTAGCAACTTTATAATTACATTTATTTTTCTTAGTTGGGTATGTAATAATGAAAATTATTATTGATCTGTAATGGAATATTGATGTTGAAATGAGGATTTTGATTAAGTTGTGACGTATGAAGTGCACAATTTTTAGGTTAGGTTGCAATAAACAACAATTTTCTAGTAATTAATATTATCAATCCAAATAACAGTCATTGGATTGGATAATCATTGAAGTATCAATGCTTCTTTATTACAATAACTACCAAGCACAGAAATTGATTTTTTGAAATTTTTCTATAAAAACTTCAACAATGCTACCTTTAAAATCTCCAAAAACGATCCGTTATTTTTTTAACAATCTTCAACACAAGAATTTTTCAATCAATTCAATTTTCCTCATATTCAATTTTATAAACATTATGTGATAAATATTTGGCTACATTTTTATTAACACACTTATACAAATATATATCTTAATTGTCTCTTAAACCTCTAATGTCTAACACCTAAATAAAGAAATAATTTATTTAAACACAACAAAACAAACTAAACAATAAATATCATTAAACCTTGTGTTAATGAATCAATAACCATTTTACCTCTCAGATCTATTAACAGATCACTCACTCTAAATTGTTATAACATATTCTATTATTGTTACTTTCTTCACTATTTTCCCAAGACAGTCCAGACACTCACTCAAAATACAAAATTCCATCTAAAAATTAAAAAAAGAATTCATAGGACTTTAAGGGTCAACCTCAAATTTTCCAAAATATTCAGTTCCACTGAAATCGACGGAATCCAGTGTTAAAAAATAGAACCCTCCCTAATCGAAAGCTCGTGTCCACTGTTCACTCGGATAATACAAGTGCCACTGTAATTCGTTTTCTCGAGAGAGACGAGGAAGCAGAGTCCTGGATTGCGCGAAGAACTCCGGGATTGGCCATGGGAGGTTTCCTTTCCCCGAGGTTTGTTAGACCCGGTGTCAGGGTTCCACGGCGTTGAAGTGGCCTGACATCTCGGACCTAGGAGCCGAGCACCGTCATCCCCCTCGGTGCACCAACGAACCCGTCGCTATCACGGACACGTCCCAAACACGAAACAGACGTCACCGATACACTCGCCTGTCTAGCCTTCGATATACTTTCGGGTTATAGATCAGACTCGGACAGACTATATCCTGACGAGAGTCCCGTGATCTTAACCTCAAAATTTAGAAAACAAATGTTTTAGTTGTGTGGTATTTAATTTTAACACTTTAATTTTAATTTAATTTAACACAATGAAAGTATAACAAATACATACACAAAGTTTCAAATTAATCAACGTGATACTTTTGTTTATAAAAAGTACCGCTGTTTTTCACCAAGAGAAAAGAGAATCCCCCCTTAAGATCACGGGCAATTCAAACTGCATTTTCAAGTGCTCTTAAAAAATTTATACAACACATCAAAAGTATACCAAATACATACACGAAGTTTCAAATTAATCAACGTTACACTTTTGTTTATAAAAAATCCCAAAGTATCGCTATTCTTCACCAAGAAAAAACAGAACCCCCTTGAGATCGCTATTAATTCCAACAGTATTTTCAAACGAACTAACCTAAAAAAATGTCCATAACATCCTGAAAACATACCAAACACACATACAGAATTTCAAATTAATCAACCTCACACATTCGCCAATAAAAAATCCCAAATTATTGCCATATTTCACCAAGAAAAAACTGAACCTCCCTTAAGTTCGCTATTAATTCCAACAGTATTTTCAAGTGAACTAACCTGAAAAAATTCCCATAACACCCTAAAAACATACCCAACACACACCTAAAATTTCAAAATAATCAACCTCACCCATTCGCCAATAAAAAATCCCAAACTATCACCATTCATTTAACTCCTCTTCACCGTTAAACTAAACGTCGAGAAGCAACAATCAATCACTCAGCCTCGAAATAGTAAACCCCAAACAGCCCAGTAACTCAATCGAACCTCTCCAGAGAGCGGACTGGCAAACGTAGAATAAAATCGGCAAAGAATAATCCAATCGACCCGAACGTTGACAATAAACGTCCTTTTCTCCAGTGTCGGGGAGAAAAAACGCGAGTGGCTGCGGCGACAATGGCCGGCCATTGTGGGATCGATGTCTAGTGGCATCCAGCGATTGTCAGGGTAATGACGAGGGTGACACACGCGACAAATGTCACCGGGCAGAGGACGTCAATCAAAAAATCAGAAAACGGCCGGGACACTCGACGTCGCGCCGCGGAACGGGATTGCTTGACTGGCACCCGTTCGTTCTTCTCGGGACGCTTTGTCGCGGAGGCCTTCTTGCTTTCGTTATGTCGTGATCGTGACGTCGAGTGACTCGGATGTGGCTTTGTGCGTTTACTTGGATTGCTGGCTTGGAGTTAGGTGCTTGGCGGGTTACAGAGGAAACTGTGAGTGATTGTTTTATATGAGATGGTTGGGGGGGTGGGTTTGGTTGGTGTCATGTTGGTTGTTGTGATGTTGATTGATTGGGGTAATGTTATGAATTATTATAATGTCGTTGTAATATTTTTTTAATATTACTTACTGTAATATTATATTAATATTCCTTACTGTAATATTATATTAATATTCCTTACTGTAATATTATATTAATATTCTTTACTGTAATATTATATTAATATTCCTTACTGTAATATTATTGTAACATTATTTTAATATTACTTACTATAATATTATTGTGACATTTTTTTAATATTACTTACTGTAATATTACTGTAGTAGTATTTACTGTAACGTTATTGTAATATTACTAACTGTAATATTATTGTAATATTATTTTAATATTACTGATTGTAATATTATTGTATTATTTACTGTAACATTATTGTAATATTACTGACTGTAATATTTTAAATTAGTGTAATATTACAGAAATGATACAGTAATTTATAATATTATTATTTATAATATTAGTAACTTATAATATTACTATTTACAGTATTAGTAATTTATAATATTACTATTTATAGTATTAGTAATTTGTAATATTACTATTTATAATATTAGTAATTTATAATATTACTATGTATAGTATTAGTAATTTATAATCTGTAGCATTATAGTAATATTAGAATAATTTATAGCATTACAGTAACAATGCCATAAATTAAAGAATGTGGTGGGTGATTGTTTTATCGCAAATAAAAAAAATCCTTTAAATTTCTTCCACTGGTCTCATCGTTAAAACACTGGTCTGCCAGGTTTCCTCACTGACTCTCCCAAACTTTTCTCATTCAAGAACTCCCCATTTTACAAGATAAATAAATATTATTCTGATTTTAATAATTTTTCACAGCATAACAGTATATATATGTCTAATACTATATGCAAAACATCGCGCATGTATAGCCTATAGTTTAAAAGATATAAGCATTTGAAGTTGGACACCTTCAAGAAGTACCATAAGATCAACATTGTCATTAGGAATCCGGAACGGAGACGTGGGCTAGCTCCTTGGCTACTAATCCCGACGTCTTCAGTTCGAGTCCTCTCGGATCACTCACATTTTTCTTTCCTGTTAACTGTTTTAACTACTCACTATTGCGAAGATATACACAATTCTGGTTGATAATTATATCATACATTCACAAAAAAAAAATTCTGACTGGGGGGGGGGGGGTGTATTCATTTTCAGACAAACTAAATATTTAATCATTGTTAAATATATTGCTCGCAATTGTGAGTGGATAACGGCGTGTAATTCGATACTGTGTGATTAGCTAAGATAGCTTTGTTGTGACTGGATAACGTTGAATAAAAGGTTGAGAGAAAAAAGTTGAGTGAGTTTTAAAATCCTTTATTAAAGGTATCCAATTTCAAATGCTTTATATATCTTCTAAGTTCCTGGCTATCTACGCCTAATATTTCACACAGAGTATCAGATGCCGTGTACACTACTATCCCACAAAAAATTACTAGAATCCGACAATTCAATCTGACTCATCCAAATAGCCAGCCTCCAATGTCAACCTACAAAAAAACACTATCCAACCAGCAAATTCAGAAAAATTCGTGAACCAAGTGACATCTAATCATTGTGAAATATATGTGAGTAAATTGTGAGTGGAATAAGGACAAATGTAATTCAATAGTTCGATCAGGTAGAAGATAGATTGTGACTAAATAAAAAAAGTTGATAAAAAGTAGAAAAAAAGCTGAATGATTCGAGAGAGGAATCGAATTCAAGAACAATATACTAACCAGAGAGCCACGTCTCTATTGTAAAATCAAAAGAATAATGTTAAGATCACTGTGTACTTATCAAAGGTATTAACTTCAAATTGTTGATTATGAAGGTTTAAACAAAATTAGAATACAGGGTTAATCACGAATTTATTCTTGAAAAATAAAGAAAATAATATATTGTCAAATATGAAAAAATAATAGAAAAAGTGTGAGTGATCCTAGAGAAGACTGGAACTCAAGAATATCCTATTACTAGCCAAGAAGGTCACCCCTTCTATAGTGTATCAACACATGGAACATCGAAATAAAAATAGTTTTGTCACTTAACTTATACAAGGTATTTCTTGATGTCAGTTGTAGAAACTATCATTGATATCCTATCTGAAAATAATGAATATTTCTTGAGAAAAATATTCTCGAATGCAAAGGGTTAAAGGCATCTAACTTCAAATGTTTACACCTAAATTCCCAGCCATCTGCATAAAATACTTCACACAAAGTATTAAGTAACATACACACTATCCTACAAAAAATTATTGAAATCTTGAGGGGATAATTCGAGTCCTCTTAGACTCACACTTGCATCCTGAACGTTTATTACTCGAGGATAGCACCCCTCGTGTTGCACAGTATTCATTTTATGACGGAACTATGTGCTGTCGGGAATATCCGGTAGCTAGACAGTCCGCGGCACCATTCGTTTCGCCATCGTATCTTTTATTTATCCTGCGAGCTGCTTTCGTCGGTTCTGTCACTTACAGCTCGTATAAATCCCGGCCAAGTCGTAAAAGAATTCCTGCGAACTAAAGCGGTACATTCTCCTGCTGCCGATAGTTCCGCAATTTATTCCCCCGAGTCCTATATTTCCTTCTACGCACCGATAGGTAAGTACTTCCGCGCTGGGCCTGCCGTAGTCCTTGCTCAGGAGTATAAGAGGTTATCATATTGTAGATATGATATACACTTCAAGAAAATTAACTACTTCAAACCTTTCCTTGCAATGAGAGACTTAAGGTGAAGATTTTTAATGAAATTGACCGAATTCGATTTAGTCTAAGTTAAATATTATTCTGTCGTTAATTATTATATTGTAAAATATATTGTATATATTATTATATTGTACAATACATTGTATATACTATTACATTGTAAAATACATTGTATATATTATTATATTTTAATATATATTCTATATATTAATATATTCTAAAATATATTCTATACATACTATTATATTATACAACACATTCTACACATCACTATATCCCACAATCACTCACCACACTACAAATCTCCAAATCACACACAAAACACTTTCCACAAACAATCCCCAACAAACCTCTCCAAAAAACCAAACCACACAGTTCGAAACACTACCACACGAATCTAGAACAAACCTTCACAGGTGAATCGGCTCGCGCAGGCCATTCCCGCAAATGGAGCCGCAGCTCGAAATCTGCAGAGACATTCAGGCTATTAACGATTATTAGTCCACTTTGTGCGCGGGTAGTGGGGCTCGGTGACATCGTTCCCGCGTTTCCTCCGGAGAGACGCCGCCAAAGAGCTCCTGAGGCCGCGGGGACGAAAGAAACAAACACGGTTTTCAATCATGTTTCAGCCCGCTCCGCGTGTTTCGCGGGGGCGCCTTTAGGAGATTGCGGAGTGGCTCGAGAGGCGTCCTCCGTGGCATCGGATTTATTATAAACAGGGAACAAGGGGGCGGGGGGCGGGGAAGACAGCCGGCTTCTGCCCGATGAAATGCGACGAGAGCGGTAATTAAAACGATGCGGTGAGCGGCCGCCGGTGTGTGTGCCCCGGTACGAGGGAGTTAATTACCTCCGCCTTCAATTATATCCGTCTCGCGTCACTCCAAGGGGACTTCGGCTTCTACCGACCTAAGTACGCACTCGCGCGTCTGCGATTCGGAAACACGTGTACGCGTATCAGAGCGGGTTGAAGGCGGTTGATGATCGACCCGTTTGGTGGGTGGAGGAGATAGTGGAGGAGGTGTTTTGGTTGGGAGGTTGGGGGGAGGAGAATTGTGGGTTGTAGATGAGTTTGTATCGAGTTGTTTTGTGAAATTGTGATGTCATAATAAGGATGATATCACAATTGTAGGAGGGAGTTGACTGTGGTGGTGAGTTGTTTTGTGAAATTGTGATGTCACAATCAGGATGATGTCACAATTGTGGGTTGTGGTTGAGTTGGTGTTCAGTTGTTTTGTGAAATTGTAGTGTTACAATTGTTATGTCACAATCAGTATGATTGTAGGTTTATTTTGTGATCGGTCGGTGTCAACGGTCGACACCGTTGTGAAACAGAATCTATGGTTGTGAAATTATGATGTCACAATCACTATGATAGTTGGGAAGAGTTCACTTGAATGATCGTCTTAGTTTTATTTTGTGATATAACAATGTGAGAAGAGAGGTCGTCACCATTGCGAAATAGAATCTATGATTGTGATAATATGAGGACAATCTTTACAAACAATAAAATTTAGTAGTAAACAAATGCAGTGATCTTGGTTAGATCCAAATTTACTTATCACACCTTACATTTTACTGATAAAAATATGTTAAACCTTCCAAACCTCTAGACGCTATCACACTGTCTACCTCTATCATACAATGGTATTCAACAGTTACTTTGAGAATTAACTACCATATACATGAATGCACCCAATGACACCTTATGACACCTAACCTTTCCCTGTTGAGAATTTGTCGAACTTTCAAAAACTATAAGTGTTATCTATCACACTGTCTATCTGTACCTATCACAATGATATTTAATAACATTTGACAATCTGACTATCTGACAATATTTGATGTCAATAAATTCATATAGTAGCTCTAAGAAGTCTCGTTTATCTGAAGTGTCCAGAAATTTACTGGCCAAGTGGTAGCACTAATTCTTAATTATTGTTCAATTATTAATTTTTAATGATTGTTTATTTAATTGTTGCAGGTGTCATCTATTAATAGAGTACTGAGAAATTTGGCAGCACAGAAAGAGCAACGGCAACAGCAACAACAACAGCAACAGGGTGTGTCTGCTGTTGGGGTTGGCGTCGGTGCTGGAAGTCCAGCTGAAAGTGTTTACGATAAGCTGAGGCTACTCAATGGGCAGACTACGGGCTGGCCGAGGCCAAATCCATGGTGAGTGCAACATACCATTGCATTTATTGAAATTGATATATAATTTTTATAAAAATTGTGAAAATACATTTCTTTATTTTCTATTTCTTCAGATATTTTTGTTAAATACATTATTTATTCAGATATTTTTATTAAATACATTATTTCTTCAGATATTTTTATTAAATACACTATTTCTTCATTTTTTATTTCTTCAGATATTTTTATTAAATACATAATTTCTTCATTTATTTCCTCAGATGTTTTTATTAAATACATTATTTCTTCTGTAATTATTTACTTACATATAATTATAATTATAATGGTTACAATTTTGAATAATCTTTTCAATCTTTAATGGTTTTTTCAAAATAAACAGTTCAATTCAACTCTATCTATAACACTGTTACCAGCCACTGTTTTCACCATCAACAAACAAATTTCAATCAGGTATCCATCAGGAGCTGGCAGTCCATTTCCATCTCTACAACCCAGCCTAAGTCCAAGCCACTGCACCACCTTGCCACCGGACCCAGCGGACATCTTGCACGCGAAAAAAGGTAGGACAAACTTTTGATAATATTTCAACTTCTAAAAAATAGGAAGGTTTTATTTTTAATTATACAATCAATAATTCAGAACTCTGAATATTGGACCAACTATTGGACAATTACCGTCTGTTTTAATTACCTGAGACGATACAATATTTATAGATCCAATTAAGCCTGATACAAAATATTTATTAGGAAATTACTTAATCGAGTTTTAGTATTGTTCTTTGCACAATTCTTGCAAAAAATATTACAAGAATATTAATAACTTATTGATCATTACCACTTCATATTATTCGTAATATAATAAATTTATTTATTATTAATTTATTTACGATTTACGAACATTCGTCGTTTCAACTCTAGTGACAATGAAACAACACGACAAAAAGTAACTGAATATTCAAATTAAGAAAAATCTCTTTAAATAAACATAATAGAAAGAAATTAATAGCAAATGACTTAATCAAGTTACATCATCGGTTGCACACTTATTTTTTGAGAAAAACGATTTTCTTCTTTATGGTTAAATGATGCTTCATTATATGAATGCGGGGAAAAAGTTGTAAGTGATAAGCCAAGTTATAAGTTATAATCCAAGAGGTTAAGCTCAAAACGAGGCAACCTTCCTATGGTTCCCCACGGAACTACTCATACAGACGACCCTTAAAATAAAACCAAAAAAATAAAAAAACAATGAAAAATCTCATAGGAAGCACAATCAGTCCTAACCAAGACTTAAACAAACCGTAAAAATAAAAAACAATCAAAGACCTAACCATACCCTAACCAGAACCAAAAAACAAAAATACAATGAAATACCCCATAGAAATCACAATCATCCCAAACCAAGATCTAACGAAAAACAAAAAAAAACAAGAAAACAATGAAATATCCGATAGGATGCACCATCAGCCCTAACCAAGACATAACCAAAACCTAGCCAAAACCAAAAAACAAAAAAACAATGAAAAATCCCACAGGAAGCACAATCAGTCCAAATTAAGACCTAACCAAGACCTAACCAATATCTAAAAATAAAAAAATATCAAAGACCTCACCAATACCAAGCCAAAACCAAAAAATAATCAAATAATCAAATACCCCATAGAAATCACAGTCAGTCCTAATCAAAACCTAACCAAAACCAAGCCAAACCCAAAAACCAAAAAAACCATCAAATACCCCACAGAAATCACAATCATTCCTGACCCCGATCCCCAAAAAACCCAAAAAACCAAACAAGCAACGGGAAATCCCATAGGAAGCACAATCGGCGTGCCCACCGGAACAAATGACAAACCCGGCAGGCAGAGTCGCCGGTCTTTCACGATTTTCTGCGCGGATACGCAGAAAACCGAGGCCCGGCGTGTGCGTGTGCATGCGGTAAAAGTGGCCAGCGGTGAGAAATCCTATGGCGGCAGGGCCGGCAGATGGAGTGGGCGCGCGCGGTATGGGGGCAGAGGCACGTTTTAATTAATTAATCTGCCGGCTGGAACGATACTAATATCAATGTAATTCCGTCGGTGGGTCCCGCGGTTTGCCGCATGCGTGTGCAGCTTTTCCGGTAATAATTGTAACGTTTAAGCGGAACCGGGAGGACGGAGCGAGACAGGAATGCTTATGGGGGTGGCGGGCGAGAGGGAGGAAGGGGGGCGAGGGTGGAGACGCGGTTGCAGTCGAGCGAACCGCGCAGAATTGTGCCTCGATCGCGGGCTACGCGACGAGCGGATCTATAATAAACTAGGATTCGTAAGAAAAATTCGATAATAACATTTAACGGTAGAAACAGAGTTACATTATTGCTATTGTACTTTTACCATGCTAAAGAATTGAGTAATATTATTTATAATGTGGAAATATCTTCAAATAGTCACGTTTAATCCAGTGAGTTATGCGGATTTGATTTTTTTTTATTCGGGGTCACCGATGATCCAGGCATCACGTTCAACGTATCAAATATTCAAATTCAGAAACATTTCATTGGATATAAAAGTGAATTTCGTTTTTGTTAATGGACAGTTATCTCGCTAAAGCCTTTGCACTATATATTATTTGATTCGATTTAATCCTGATCACCGATGACCCACCCGTCGTATTCAACGTATTAAATACTAAAATTGATTTAATTCAACAGTAAAGAAACCTCCCTTCCAGCGAGGCGCACCAGTTTACAAGCGAGACAGATAGCGACCGCGAGAACAGAGAGAGAGAAGTGGAAAGAGAGCGAACGAGAGAATGCTTATGGGGGTTGGAAGGGGGTGGTGGCGTTGGTGGCAAGGGTAGAAACGTGGTTGCAGTCGACCGACCAACCCACACGAAATTGTACCTCAACCGACGGGATATTCTCTCCCGCTGGTTTGGCCCCCTCCCCCGTTGCCACCCCCGCCCCCACTCTTTCATCGTACGGTCATGCACGCGCGTTCCCTTTGGCGGTACATCAAACGCGCGATTTCTTTTACCCCCGGTGTTTTTCCGCCAGGGTGGCGGGCGGTGTCACGAGCAGCAGCGAAAAGCAACCCGGTGTGGATACGTGTGTTCCTTGTGTGTGTGTGTGTGTGTGTGTGTGTGTGTGTTATCCTTTTTTCTGGCTGTGAGTACGTCGGTCTATCTTTGTTTGTTTCTGATGGAGCAGGGTTCCTTGAGTCTTGCGCCGGAGGAAGATTCTTGGTTTAGGATTTTGGTTATAGGACATAGGCTGCCTATGTTAGGAGGAGGTTGTGAATGGGGTTTGATGTTTGGAGGATCGGAGTGTTGGGTTTTTGGGTGGTGGGTGGGTTTGGTGGTTTTGGTGAGTTTGGAGGTTTGGGTGTTGGGGTGTTGGGGTGTTTGGGTGTTTGGTTGAGTTCTAGATTGGTTGTTTGGTACTTTGTTGAGTGGTTCTTTGCTCGAATAATTGTTTGGTGGCTTGGTTGAGTACTGGATTTGTTATTTGGTTAAGTGATTGTTTGGTGGCTTGATTGAGTGCTGGATTGGTTGTTTGGTGGCTTGGTTGAGTAGTTGTTTGGATGAATAATTGTTTGGTGGATTGGTTGAGTAGTTGTTTGGTTGAGTGATTGTGTAGTTGTTTGGTTATTTGGGTGTTTGGTTGAGTGGTTGAGTGCTGAATTGGTTGTTTGGTTGTTTCGTGGTTTAATAATTTTGTTGAGTGGTTGAGTGGTTGTTACTGACGATGTTGCATCGATCCCAGTTTAAATATTTTTCAACAATATTACTACTCATAACAATATTTGAACATTATACACACAGCATTCCCTCTTCTCTCTCTTCAATAAATTCTCAATAAAGTTGTGCTGATCAAAATTTAAGTATTATTCAACAATATTCCCACACACACAATAATATTTAAATATTATACACAATTTCCAATAAATTCTCAACAAACCTCTATTAATCAAAATTTAATATTTCCTTAACACAATTTCATTCAATAAATCCAAAACATAATCCATCACAAAATTTAAACATTCCAATTTTCAATAAATTCCCAACATCATTCCATCCCAGTTAAAAAACAAATCATAGGCCAACGGGTTAATCGGGTTCCCGTCTCGCATTATTTCGTATTCCGGCGGAGTAGAAGGGATACAATCAAATATGGTAACTGTTGCGAGCGTTCAACCGCACGCGGACCCCGGGGGCCGGATTATCTCCGCGTTGCTGCAGGGTTGCCGGCGTTTATAGGATAACCCGTGTCAGGAGGGTTGTTTCTCCGTTTCCCTCTGTCCCCCCCCCCCCTGTTTGCGGATCGGCTGCTCGTCTTCGTCTTTCGAAATTTTCTCTGTCCCGGGCGCAGTGCAGCGCCGGTGGCAACCGGCTCGGGAGACGCCTCGGGCCAATCAGAAGCGACAACTGGCACCCTAAAGCAAAAGCAAAGCGGGACCAGATTACGGCGCAATCATCGCACCAATTCTAGGCTCGCTCGCTGCGAGCGCCGCCGATCGAGATGCACGTAGCTGCTTAGGAGGATCGTAGGTTATGGGGTGGGAATGCTGTGGCTTGGGGGGTTTTTTGGAAATTGTTTGTGCAACGTTGGGGATGAAAATGGTAATATCATGATCAATTAGGAATAAGTAGCATGAGAATTATAAATATCATTTGCACAAATTGAATCTTATAGTAATAAATAAATTTATTTTGACAATTTTGCCACTTTATTGAGAAATTATTTATACACCATTGGGGATGAAAATAGCGATATCATGATCGTGGTATGTTGAATATGGTAACGACGTATCGTAATAGTTTCCAATTATTATCATAACAATTTCCAATAATTATCATAAAAATTATAAATATCATTTCCACAATTTAAATTCTATCTTCCACAATAACACTACACCCAAATAAAACATAATCACATCACAACAATAAAAATAATCCTCTCTTGATCGTGGTGCATTGGATATGGTAACGACGTACTATAGCAATTACAATTACAAACTACATTTTCATCATTTAAGCCCTATAATTTCATTGTAAAATCGTTTACACAACATCAGCCAAGAAAATAATAATGCCTTGATAATAGGGTATCAAATTTGATAACGACGTATCATAATAATTACCAATAATTATCGTAACAACTATCATGACAATTACCAATAATTATCATAACAATCATAAACATAATTTCCACAATTTAAACCCTATTTTCCAAAACAGCACAACAACGAAATGAACCATAATCACACCACATCTACTACCAACCCTCCAAAAACCATTTCCACACGACATCAGCCATAAAAATAATAATTCCTCGATCATCGTACATCGAGTATGCTAACGTCGTAACCATAACAATTACCAATAACTATCATATCAATAACCAACAACTATCATGATAATTGCCAGTAACTATCACATTAATTACCAATGACTATCATAACATTTACCAACAGTTATCATATCAATTACCAATATCTATCATATCAACTACCAAAAACTATCACAACAATCACAAACACAACTCGCACAATTTAACTCCCATCCACCATAAACCCCAGAAACCATTTCCATTACATCCACAAAACTGCTAATGCCTCGCGATCATGGTGCATCGAGTATACTAACGTCGTAACCATAATTATTACCGATAACTATCATATCAATTGCCAACAACTATCATATCAATTATGAACAACTATCATGACAATTACCAATGGCTATCACATTCACCAACAACTATTACAAACATAATTCCCACAATTCCACCCCATCCACCATAAACCCCAAAAAACCATTTCCACATCATCCACAGAACTGCTAATGCCTCGCGATCATGGTGCATCGAGTACGCCGCCATCGCCGGCCTCGCCGCCATCCTCGTCGACAACGTCGTATCAGTGGGGTGTCTGGTGAGACTGATCCACAATGCATCCCTGAGTTGCATTGTGCCGCTGCACGAGACGAGACGGGCCGGGACGGGACGGGACGGTACGCAACGGCATGCAGAAGAATTCTATGAGAGGGTGGCGAGAAAGGAGAGGGAGCCTCGCACAAAGGACGAAGAGAGAGCGACAGCAGAAAACGAACACAAGAGAGGCCAAGAAAGAAAGGGGAGACAAGGGTGCAAAGAGACTCCGCGCTGATCGAAACGAAAGGGGGTTCGGGTCGTGGCCTATTGTTTTTTCACCTCTCGGGTCCCGTGCTACGGCGTTTAGACGAGGAAACTGTGCGCGGGGGAGGGAGGGGGATGCGAGTCCTGAATGCCATCCCGAAATCTGAATGTACCTGACTCACCGAGCTCGCGCCATCTAGTCGCGTCTTCGATTAGGAGACTGATCGTGGCTGGATATGTGGACGTGGAGGATTGTTTGAGAAGCTTCTGAGACTGTTCTGGCTTGGATATTTTTTTTGAGAATTTAAGGGTTTTTTTGGGAACAGATTTGTATGGGATTTGTGTAATTCGAGGTTTTTTATTTTTTTGTTTCTGTGGGAAGTAGTATTGTTTCTAGTTGTTTGAGGGTTTAGGTTTGTATATAATGTTTATATGATAATTCATATTTTTTATTTTTTTTATTTTAGTGGGATATAATATTGTTTTCAGTTTTTTTAGGGTTAATTGGGTTTCTTGTGCTTTTAGAGGTTAGGATTTATATAATAATTCGTTTTTCTTATTTTTTTCTATTTTAATGAGATATTATATTGTTTCTAGCTGTTTGAGGGGGTATACGTTTTTTTGTAATCAAGTTTATATAATGTTTATATAATAATTCGTGTTTCTTTTGTTTTTTTATTTTGTGAAATAATAATAATGGAATTTAATATTGTTTTTAGTTGTTTGAGGGGTTGATTATTTTCTTGTGTTTTAAAGGTTAGGATTTATATAATATTTCATTTTCTTTATTTCTTTATTTTTTTATTTTAGTGGTATATAGTATTGTTCTTAGTTGTTTGAGGGGTTGCTTGGTTTATTGTGCTTTTAGAGGCCTAATTCCTCCCACAACCAACCATCTCCATAATCAACTAACCACACAATCCACACAAAACCTACCAAACCAACCAATCACAATTCAATAACAAACCAGCCAATAAAATCTACAAAACCTTCCAAACAGTAAAAAAACAATTGCCACCTTATCTATCCCACATCCACAACCACACACCCTACAAAACCCACAAAACCAACCTCCCAAAATTCAACAACAAACCATCCAATAAAATCTACAAAACCCAAACAGTAAAAAACCAATTCCCACATTCTCCCACACCCACAACCACACATCCCACAAAACCCACGAAACCCACAAAACCAGCATCCCAGAATGGCGCTTCTGTCCAATCCTTTCCATCCCTCCCCCTCCCTATCCAGTTCCATCAAGTCCCAGTGATCTCAAGCCTCCGCTGTCATCGCTGTCGTCGGAGGTGTACCCAGAACACTCCGCGTGGCAGCTCGTCGATCTCCAGCGGAGATACAGACGTAAAACAATATAATGGCCGCCCGGTGCTCTCCGGTAGCTCGAACCCAGGGTGTACTGAGGGCATTATCGTCGACCTCTTTATCTCCTGCCGATCTCCCTTCGCTTGCTCCACCTCCCTCTCACCCCTGCCCCTCGTTTTGTTCGCGTCTGCCTCACCCACCCCCTCAACCCCCTTTCCCCTCAAGCTTCTTCTTCTTTCCGAACTCTTTCTCCCTCTGCGTCGCTCCGTGTCCCAGTAGGTACGCGCCATTGCAACCATGCGAAACCTTTTATCGTCGAGCAGGACAATGCCGGGCCTCTGTGGCTGTTCCCGTTGTCGTCGTCGTCGTCGACGTCGCCGTCGTCGTTGCCGTTCAGCACGGGGCATCCTCTCCGTCATTCGGCGCGGTCGTTGTTGTTGTTCTTGCTGCGCCGCGCGGCCACGCCGCCCGCCGCGGAAAACACGCAATCCGCGTATTAATGGTTCTCCGATAGCTTTTGTGTCGGCTCTCCTGCCGGTGGATCCTTTTCCGCCCGGGACAAGGAACTGTTTCGAAAGGGGTGAGGGGAGTGAGGGGGTGGGGAGTTGTTGGTTGCTCCCTGTTTTCGTCCTCCTTTGCTTGTTATTGTTCCATCTCGGGAGCTGGCCTGGAAATTTTGGAGGTTATGCTGGGGACCGTGGGAGGCTCTGGCGGAATGCAGCTTGGATCTTTGGGTGGTTTTGGGGGGGGGGGGGTTGTATGATGTGGTTTTTGGTGGTTTTGTGGGACTGAGATGGTTTTTGGAAGTATGGTGGGTCTGATGTGGTTTCTGGGAAGGGGGGTGTGGTTTTTGGTGATTTCTTAGAATATGGTCGATGTGATGTGGTTTTTGGTGGTTTGTTGGAGCATGGTGAATCTGAGGTGGTTTGTTTGCGTATGGTGAATCTGATGTGATTTTTGGTGGTTTATTAGATCTGATGTGGTTTTTGAGAGTATGGTGGGTCTTTAAATGGTGTTTGGAGGGGTCGGCGGAAGGTCATGTGGTTCTTGGTGGCTTGTTGGAGTATGGTGGATCTGGCATGGTTTTTAATCTAAACCTGATGTAATATGGTTGAAATATGATAGAAACTGATTATTTGTAAATTAAAGGAAAGTTTAGACTTTTTATGTGTTTATATATATATTGACGTTCTAGAAACATTCCAAAGTAGATATGATATAGAAGTACAAACAATTGTTGAACTTATAACGTTTTGAATTAATTAATCTAAGTATCCTTTTGCATTATGAGCAGCAATAAAAAGAATTACTCACTAACAAAACAAGTAAATTAAAATTATTCTATTACACTACTTCCAATTCAAAACAGATAATATCAAAATCCCTCCAAACCACTCTCCACCATAAAAGTTGACTAACCACCACCCCCCAACAACAAAAAGAATTACTCACTACCAAAATAACTAAAATAATGAATAAACAAAATGAGTATTCAGATTAACATAAAACAGATAAAATCAAAATCCCTCTAAACCACTTTTCACCCCACAGGTTAATTAACCACCCAAAACAAAAACAATTCCTCCCACCCAAACAACCAACAAAAATTCCATCCCCTCACATTCAATTCAAAATAAAACCAATATTCCCATCCACATTACAGAAAACTCACCTAACCACCCCCATCTCCATTTCAAAAACCTCCAGTGGTTAACTAACCACCACCCCAACAAAAATAATTCCTCCTCCCAAAACAACCAAACAAAAATTCCATTCCCCTCACATACCATCCAAAACAAAACCAAAATTCCAAACTCTCCACAAAAACTCACCTAACCATCCCAATCTCCACCAAAATCCTCATCCTCATTTTCCAAGCCACCCTGTACACAGGAATATTTACGTTTTCCTTAACACGTCCCGTGTTGCGTTCCGGCCCGTTCCCAAGCAGCGCCGAGAGAGAAACTCTATGCATTGGATTCGCAGGTCAGTGAGTTGTCGCGTCGAGTCATTCAAACCGATGTCACTACCGCTCGATTTATCGTGTTCGTCAATCTTGGAAGACTGACCTCCCGCGGCGACTCGGGTTACCATCCACGGGCGACGTCTTGCGCGCCCGCCCCCGCCCCCGCGCCACGCGGTGCGCTCCTTTGTCTTCCGTTTTATTCCCGTCCGCGCCGATGAACGGCCGACGTCGATGAATATCTACGCCGCCGAGCAAACGATAAAAACGCGGGCATTTCGTGATCGCCTGGCGTACACCGCAGCGAGCGTGCGCTCGGGTCCGGATATAGGGACGTGGTTGATGAAAATGTGGTTACTGATGTGTGTGGGTTGGTGTGTGTTGTGTCCTTGTGTTTTAATTTTTATCAGATTTTTATAAGGTTTTTATGCGGGCTGGAATGGGGGGGTGGGTTTGTGGGAAGACGTTGGGTTGGGAGGTAGGAGGTCGTTGGTTTCGGTTAGGATTTGAGGTTTGAGATGAATTTTTAGGTTAGGATGGGAGGTTTTTGGTGGTTAATGGTTTTAATTGGGATAATAGTCGTTGGATTGAAGAATTGTTATTTAATAGTGGATTATTAATTGTTAATTTTTAAGGGTTTAATATGTTGTGTTGTGAGGTATGAGGTGATTAGTTTTTAGGTTAGGGTGGGAGGACTTTAGTGGTTGGTGGTTTTGATTGGGATAGTAGTTGTTGGATTGGAGAATTATTATTTAATAGTGGTTTATTAATTGTTGAGGGCTGGATTTTGGTTTAATATATTGGATTTTGAGATATGAGGTGATTGATTTTTAGGTTAGTATGGAAGGTATTTAATGGTTGGTATTTTTAATTGGTATAACACTTTATTGTCAGAACGTCTTTGTTTTGTAAGTATGACTTATTTTACATGAGCCATCAGTTTTCTATGCAACTGTCAAGTGAAGGCGTCCTTTTATTTAAACAGCTATTTTGTTTTACTTGAGTGTCAAACAGTATCAAACTTCACACACATCCCAAAAGGAAGTAACCTGAAAACAATCTCCACACACCAACAAAAAAAAAACAAAATAACAAAGACCATTGTTAGCAACAGAAACAACGCAAGAAAGACCATTGTTATCAACAACAACAAAGGAACAAAAACCATCGTTATGAACAACAACAAAGCAACAAAAACTATTGTTGGCAACAAAAACAAAGCAACAGAGACCATCGTTAGCAACAACAACAAAGCAACAAAGACCACTGTTAACAACAACAACATCAAAGCAACAAAGATCACTGTTAGCAACAACAACAACAACAAAGCAACAAAGACCATCGTTATGAACAACAACAACATCAAAGCAACAAAGATCACTGTTAGCAACAACAACAACAACAAAGCAACAAAGACCATCGTTATGAACAACAACAACAACAAAGCAACAAAGACCATCGTTATGAACAAGAATAAAGCAACAAAAATTATTGTTGGCAACAAAAACAATGCAACAGAGACAAGGTAACAAAAACCGTCGTCAGCAAAAAACAAAATAACAAAGATCATTGTCATCAACAACAACAAAGCAACAAAGCCACTCATTACCAACAAAAACCATCCAAAAAACAACAAAAACCACCAATTAAAAATCCGTGTCCCAATCCTCAATCCCAACTAACCCCGTGCCGATCAGTTCCCCATAAAACTGTCGTCCCGACGCGTGGCACAACATTCTCGAATCGATACCCGGCATAACGGCGGATGATCGCGCGAAACGCATCAGCGAGCTTCTGCGGTGGGCCATGCGCGTGGAAGCTCTGCGGTCTTCCGCAGAGAGAAAAGTTCCCGTGTATTGTGTGTCGGCCCGTTATTCACCGTGCAAACCGGACGGAGAAATAACAAACGGCGGCCGGCCCCGTCTTTCCGCGGCGGCTATTACGAATTCCCCTGCCGCGTCTGGAAATCGGCGGTCGAGGAAAAATTCTTCCGTGCGAACTAGTTGGAAAACACACGCCGGGGAATTCCGAGATGAAATTCCGCGGATACGTGATCTGGCGCGCCGATGCTCCGCTGGCCGGGGTCCGAGGATTTCGGACGTGTTCGGGTGTTGCGTGTTTCGCTGATCGACGCGCCATCTCGGGTGAGATCTTGTTAGGCGAATTGAGTTTCGGTGACCTAGATTTGAAGTTAGGTTTGATTTGGGTGAGGGGAAGTTAGGGGTGGATGTGTGGTGAGTTTTAATATTGTGGTTGTGTGTTGGGTTTTGAGTAGATTTGGAAGTGAAAGATAAATAATTTTTATTACATGTTAATAAATTCAATTTATTATTATTATTATTATCACTATTATTATTATTATTATTATTATTATATATTATATATAATAAAGAAATAAATAAGTTCAAGAGTAAAAAATAAATAATTGTGTATTATATATTAATATATTCATTATGGTTTTCAGTGTTGTTAATAACTGTTTTCAATATAACTAATAGAAAGAATTGTTTGCAACATTTTCTGCAAACTATTTTTTACAATTTTATGAGATAGGTCTAGGACTTGTGTGACCTAACCTTAGTCAAGTGGAAAGTTTTTATTTATAACTGTGAAGAAAACTGAATTCTTTAATACAATATAATATTTATACTTAATACTTTAATACAAAATTTAATGTTTAATATTAAACTTTACAATCTTGCTGTGTCAAGTCGATTAGCTAAGAGGCACCTCTGAAGTGCAAAGGGTTAAAGTCTCAATAGCTGCACTCTTGAAGCCCCTACAGAGGAATGTCAGAAAGTCAATTGAACTGCTCAGTAGTTCTAGTGTTACAGTTTCACTTGTCATTTGATTATAAAAGAAGTTATAAAAGAATCTTATAAAATTTCAAATTCAGTATTAAATTTTCTACAATATATCAACAAATGGAACATCCAAATAAAATAATTACAAACATAATAAATTAAGTTCTGCCACTTAATTTATCCAAGGAATTTCTATAAATTATTTTTTTTTAATATCATTAAATATCATTTAAATATCATCAGAAAATAATGAATATTAAATATAATAGAAAACATCAAATTTAAAATTCAATATTAAATTTTTTATAATATATCAACACATGGAACATCAAAATAAAATAGTTCTGTTAATTTATGCAAGGCATTTTCTTCAGTTATTTTAAAAAATTATCCTTGAAATTTTATTAGAACATAATGCATATTAATTATAATAAAAAATATAAAATTAACAGTTCTGCCACTTAATTTATCCAAGGCATCCTTTAAACAATTTTTAAAAAATATCATTGACATTCCATCAGAAAATACCAAATATTTCTTAACAATAATAATTTCCATTATAACATAAACATTCTAAAGTGCAAAGTGTTAATTGTCCAAGCAACAATCCATCATCCCCGCGAGCGAAGACAACAATAAAGATCTATCAGTCTTCCTTCGCCTCCGCCGAACTCTTTTTGACACGTCCTAGGCTTTAGCGTCTGCTAGGCCATGCTCAATCGAGGGAAGCGCGCGCGAGAGGGTGGAAAGTGTCTGCCGCGAACGGGATAAGAACCGAGGAGACGGTGTTGCCAGCGGAGCTCTTTTCCTTACACGCCATTTTCTTCGTCACTCGCATCGCCTCGGGAACTTTGCTGATTTGCCTCGTAATGCTAATCAATATACTGGCTGCTGCAAACCTGGCAACAGATAGAAAGTATAGGCTGGTATTTTGTAACATAACCTGCAAATTTTTCTTGTTAGAGTCTGGAATATTCGATATTATTGGAATTTTTATTGTTTTGTAACATAACTTGCAAATTTTTCTTGTTAAAAGCTAACACGTATGGTACTGTGGAAATTTGTTTTTTATTGTAACATAACCTGCAAATGTTTCTTGTTAGGCCCTAAGACGTTCGATGCTATAGGAATTTTTATTTTGTTGTAACATAACCTGCAAATGTTTCTTGTTAGGCCCTAACATGTTTGATAGTGTGGGAATTTTACATTTTATAATTTTTTGTAACATAACCTGCAAATGTTTCTTATTAGGCCCTAGCACGTTCGACAGAGTGGGAATTTTATATTTTGTTGTAACATAACCTAATAACTGCTTCTTGTTAAACCCTAACACGTTGGACATTGTGAGAACTTCATATTTTATCATTCACAATTATTTTCATATTTACAGTTATTTTCTGATGGGAAATAGAAATCTTGTATAGGTTGAAGTACTTAATTAAGGTTGAAAAGAATTCAATTAAATTGAATTAAAATTCAACAATCTTAAATTTCACAATTTTGCTGTAGTGAACAAAATGGCGACTCGCCTCTCGAGTGCAAAGGGTTAATATCCACAAGAAAACTACCTCATAAACCACTAATTCTCACTAAACAATTTATTATACCCATTTCCCTTTATTTGAAAAATGTTTCATTGTTCTTCAGAATCATTTCAATGGTCTCCAGAAACAACCTCACCTCTTTTAAGCAACATCCACACAACCCCCAGCTAGCCACCCCTTCAATATATATATATATATATATATATATATATATATATATATATATATATATAAGTTCAAAAATAAAAAATAAATAATTGTATATTACATATTAATAAATTCAATATTATGTTATTTTATCAACAGTATTAATTATATATATAATAAATAATGAATAATAAATAAATGATAAATAAATATTTTTCAAGTGTTTCGTTGTTGAAAAATATAATATGAAACCATTTGAGAATACTTTATTTATCATCTTTTTATTTATTCGAAGCATTTAATACTAAACATTCCCATATTCTACAATATTCAAACCCCATAAGAAAACTACCCCGTAAACCATTAATTCTTATTATACAATTTATTAACCCCTTGCTCTATGGTTATTTTTGTACTGAAATCAATGTAACTACTTTATCATTAATGATTTATTAAAACTAAGAAAAAATTCCATTTTTATTCTATATGAAAGAACTACCCCATAAACCACTAATTCCCACTAAACAATTCATTAAACCATTAAATTATAATTTTTTCAAGTGTTTCGTTGTTGAAAAATACAACATTAAATCATTTGAAAATATTCTATTTATCAGCACGTTCAATGAAACTTCTACAAAATAAAAAAAATCTGTTTAAATAACTTTTCACAAATAAAACTGCCCCATAAACCACAAATCTCACTAAACAATTCATCAAACCCATTTCCCTTCATTTGAGAAATGTTTCAATGTTCCTCAGAGTCATTTCAATGGTCTCCAGAAACAACCTCACCTCTTTTAAGTAACGTCCACACCGCCACCCCTCCCCGCGTCGCGTGCACACCGTAAGGGGATGAATATAACGTGACTCGTGTATGAATAATGCCAAGTACGTGTTACGTGTATAAAAAGAGCCGGGTGAGATCTGCTTGGTAAAAGGCACTCCGCGCGACTTCCGCGTTCCGAGGCGTGGGCGGGGGTGGAAAAGGAGCCGGAGTTTAAGGGGAGTCGTCAACAACCCCTTAGAATGTTTTTTTCTCTCCTTGCGTCCCGAGGATCGCCGGCTCTTCTGCTTTCGCGAGTCTCACGGTGCACGCGGCTGATCGTCCCTCCCTCCGACCGTTTTAACCGATTCAACCCTGGTATCGCTTGCCTCGAGATCGCACCCCTTAGATCGTGAGGGTAGTTGTTGAGTTTAATTATTGGGAGGCTGTGGTTTCACGTGGTTTTGGGGATATTTTTCGTTATTCGATTTTTGAGGGAGGTATGTTTGTTTTTGGAATATAAATAATTTATTAAATAATTTATTGTCTTTATGAAAAGGGCTGTTCTAATTATTGAAAAATAGGGTGGCTTTGGGAATATATTTGGTTCTTGAGTTTTTGGAATAAATGTTAACTGACATCGTTTTTAAGGGGAATAAATATATTTATAAAAAATGTTGATATAACTGTTGAAAGATATTATGGTTTCTGTGGGAATATGTTTATTTCTTGGGTTTTTGGGAAAAATATATATTTATGTTTAGAATATACTTCAACTATGCTTACTGTTTTTAAGGGGAATGAATGTTTTTATAGAAAATGTTGATGCAGCTGTTGAAAAATATTATGGTTTCTTTGGGAATATGTTTGGTTCTTGGGTTTTTGGGGGAATATATTTATTTTTGGAATAACTTAATACAGAATGTTGCTTACATTATTTTAATTTATTATCGAATCAATATAATTTCTAATAATATACGTTTATTTAAAAAACACAGAAGAGAAAAGTTAAAGAATAACAAAGGAAATGAATATATAAAAACTTGTTTATATTGCACTTATAGCATAACATTTATGCTAATATAAAAAACAACATAAACTATACACTACAGCATAAAGAACAACATAAATTACATTATAACACAAATTACACTACAACACAAGAAACAACAATATTTCCATACCATAAAAAACAACATACATTACACTACAACATAAAAAACAACATACATTAAACTACGACACAAAAAACAACACAAATTACACTGCAACACAAAAAACAACAATAATTTTATAACATAAAAGACAACATAAATTAAGCAACAACACAAGAAACAACATAAATTACACTACAAAACAAAAACCAACATAAATCACACCACAACACAAAAGAAATCATAAAACAAAGCTACGAAAACACTCTCATAAATTAAACGATCATCGAGAGAACACTCTCGATAAGTAAGAGACCAGGTGAGAACTCAACACGTTCTTCCGCAGCATCCGCTATCAATTACGCGAGTTACCGTGTCGTTAGTACACAGATCGATCACCGGCAGCGTTACGTAACGTTACACAATCGTCCAGGCACGCTCATCGTACTACAGACCATTGAATTATGATCGTCATGCACGGAATATCAGACGATTTCACTCATCGTCTGACCTAATATTCTCGATTCGCATTCGGTAGCTGAAATGAGTCACTTGCGACGGTCGCCCGAGTCTTCGTTTCTATTTTTATTGCGCTCCTCGTCACAACGTAGACATTTCTGAACGTGACCAATTTGAAACATGTGAAAGTTCTTTTTTTTATTAGATACTCGTGTTCCTAGGTTTTAGAGAGGAATTGATTGGTTGATTAATTGTTAAAATAAAAAATATAAATAAAAATAAAAATAGAAATAAGAATAAAAATAAAAATAAAAATAAAAATAAAAATAAAAATAAAAATAAAAATAAAAATAAAAATAAAAATAAAAATAAATAAAACATTGAGTTAATTAATTGTTTGGGTGGATGGATAAATAATATTTGCTTTAGTTGAATGTCATTGTTTGTGATCTGAGGAATTTTTATTTGTTGATGTTGTGTGATAGGAGATTATTTTGATTAAACGTGTTTCAGTATTAAACAGTTAATTAATTTAATTAATCCTACGTTTAGATTTTTTTATGAATTGTTGATATGTGTTTTTTCGTTTTGTGAATTAAATATTTATTCACTTCGAATTCTGTGCAATTTGACAAGCTTCCTATTAGTAGAAACTTGATTTGCAATAGCACCATAATTACACTGTAATGACACCATAAACTTTCAATTTTATTTCACTCACAATTTATTTATATTCCCAAGATCCTGCCATTAATTTTTTATTTTGCACTTGAAAGGCTTTAATATTTTAGGACTTTAATATTTAATAGTTAGTAGTTATTAACCTATATCCAAAAATATTCAATCATTTCCAAAAAATAATATTGCAATAATATAGTATAACAACACCACCAATAGTGATAAATCATCTAAAGCTTCCCCATAAAAAAATAACTCAAAACCCAGTACACAAATGATTCACGAGGCCTCCTTTTTCACAGAAATCCATCTCCCTCACCCCCTCCCCTATAATTCTATACCTATTAAAATAATTAACCATCAAAGTGCAAATTCTTAAAATACATTCAACATACATAACCTACATCCACAAAACTCCAAACATTTCCAAAAAATAATATTGCAATAATATAACATAACAACACCCCAAAGCATTAAAAATCATCCAACAATTTCCCATAAAAAAACAACTCCTCAAAACCAAGTACAAAAATGATCCACGAGGCCTCATTTTTCACAGAGATCCATCCCTCACCCCCCCAGCCGCCCCTGTTGGTATATTAATTCGGCGATATTAATCAAGCAGCGAGTTCTCACGTACAAAAGGGTACCGTCGCGAGCGCAGTAGGAACCGTATTGTTTCGATACCCCTCAGTTCAATATCGACGTGGCCTGAGACGCGGCGCGTATACTCTGTGCACATCGTACAGAGAGGCGTTTGCACGTGGTCGTGGATTCTGAAAACTACGAGGGACATGCAGACGGAAGGATCACAAAGGCCTCTCTCTCTCCCGGTGAGGCGAGAGCAGGTGCCGGCCGCGAGAGAGTCGAAAAGAGTTCGACGCGGCTGCCGACGGGGGATCCTCAATCACTACGGCCCTGCGTCGGAGCTACCGTCTTTTTCCCCGACGACCTTCTACTTTTCTGCTCGCATTGTTTCACCTTCTATCGCATGGCACCGCGTGGGATCATTGAATGCTAGGAATGGTAGGAATACTTTTGAGGAAGTGGGGTAGAAGTGGAGTGGAAGTGGGGTGGTTGAGAAGTGGATTTTAGAAATTTGGGTTTGGGTGGTGGAATTAGAGATTTAATTATGTTAGGTTGTAGGTTAATATTTTATCAGAGTTCTGTGGAATCATCGAAAAGGAATTAGCTGAGAGAGATCATTGAATAGTAGGAATACTTTGGAGGAAGTGGGGTAGTTTCGAAGTGGATTTGGGAAATGTTGGGGTTTTAGGTGATAAAAGGTTAGGTTACGGATTACCATTTTATCGGAGATATATAGAATCACCAGAAAAATCATCTGAGTGGATCATTGAATGGTAGGAATACTTGGAGGAAATGGGGTTGTTTCGAAATGGATTTGGGAAATTTGGGGTTCGAGGTGGTGGATGTTGGAGATCTGATTAGGTTCAATTGAGATTGAGACCCGAATAGGTGCTGAGCAGGATGGAAAGATGAAGGTTTAAGCAAGATCTGATTGAGACTGAGAGCAAGATCTAATCAAGTCTTAATGAAGACCAAGACTTAGTCAAGTCCTCAACAAAACCAAGACATATGCAGGTCCTTAACAAGATCAAGACTTAGTCAAGTCCTCAACAAGACCAAGACTTAATCAAAACTTAACCAAAACCAAGATTTAATCAAGTTCTAACCAAGCCCAAGACTTAATCAAGTCCTAACCAAGACCAAGTCCAAGATCTAATCAAGTCCTAATCAGAACCAAGACTTAATCAAGTCCTCAACAAGACCAAAACTTAATCAAGTTCTCAACAAGAGCAAGACTTAACCAAGTCTTAATCAACACCAAGTCCAAGATCTAACCAAGTCTTAACCAAGACCAAGACTTAATAAAGTTCTCAACGAGACCAAGAATTAATCAAGTCTTAATCAAAACCAAGTCCAAAATCTAACCAAGTTCTATTTCTAGACCAAGACTTATCCATGTCTTTATCAAGAACAAGACCCTGATGTAACTAAGTCCTAATCAAGACCAAGACTTAACCAAGTTCTAATCAAGACCTACACCAATATCTAACCAAGACCTAACCAAGATCTCACCAATATTCAGATCAACAAGTTATTTCCAATTTCCCTCAACCTAAACAAAACTATTGTAAATTAAACCTATTCCACTATCCCATACATTCCATGGCACATGTCCATGAAGTTTGACACCTCACTTCCAGGGTTTGTAAAAATGTAAGACTATTACATTATGTCAGAACCCATAAACAAAGTAAAAACCATCACGGAGCATCGACCCCGTCCAGACACAGGTCTCATTATATGGGAATCCTGTAATCATACGGGAACACGTGGATTGCCATGAGAACCATGCTTGACCACCCGCGAGCACAGAAAAACTATGGCTCGGTAAACGAGACGACGACTGGTGAAAAGAGGTTAGGTTAAGAAAAGACGCGGCGAGGGGCGACGTTCGGCCGGCGAAGTCGGGGGTTATGGTTTTCTGGAGACCGTTTGTATGGCGGATGGAAAAAGGTGGCAGCGCGCTCTGCAGGACCCACTCCTCGCCGTTCCCCATCGTTTGTCTCGCCTCCGCGAGGGCTCGCGCCGAAGGAAATAGCGGGAGGCCCCCGCGGAGACTGTGGGAACGCGGCCAAGTCGTATCTTTCTCAGGAGAAGTCAAAATTGAGAGATGCAGGAATTAGGGGATATGGGGATAGGGGATAGGGGATTGAGTTGGAGCTTGGTTGGGTAGAAATATTGTTTATTGGATTCGAAGGTTCAACAATTAGAGAATATTGAAGAATGGGGTTGGTTGGGGTTTGGTGAGGTGAGAATATTGTTTATTGGATGTAAATTTTAAAAAATTAAAAAATATTGAAGAATGGGGTTGGTTAGGAGTTGGAGGACTAAGAATATTGTTTATTCTATTAAAGTTTGTAGAAAATAGATAATATTGAATAATGGGGTTGGTTAGGGCCTGGTAGCCTAAAAATATTGTTTATTCCATTAAAATTTGGAGAAAATATTGAATAATGAACTTGGTTAGGTCTTCATAAGCTACGAATATTATTTATTCCACTAAAATTTTCAGAAATCCGAAAATATTTAAAAATTCACTTGGTTAGGTCGTAGTAAGTTAAGAAGAATATTATTTATTAACATTTGAGAAAATCACAAACTATCAAATATTAGCTTAACAGCATTAACTTCTGAAATGATTATACACATTCCAAAGTCACAGAAAGTATGGCTTCTAACCTCCAAAAACCAAAGCAACAACTAAATCTTCCAATCACCAAAAAGAATATTATATTCCATTAAAATTCACAAAAATAAAAAAATAAAAAAAATCACCTAAACAGCATTAACTTCTGAAAAGAATTATACACATACAAAAGCCACAAAAAGTAGGGCTTCCTAACCTATAAAAAAAAAACAAAAATTTCATTAAAAGTCACAAAAAACAAAAAAATATCAAAGATCAACTGAACAGCATTCACTTCTGAAATGATTATACATATTCCAAAGCCATAAAAATTAGGGCTTCCTAACCTCCAAAAAAACCAAAAATTCCATTAAAATTCACAAAAATCAGTAAACATCAAACCATGCTGAAGAAAATGGCAGGAGGCTCCTGCTGCGACTATGGGAACGCGGCCAAACCCATATCTTTCTCCAGAGAAATAAAAATTCCTTACGCTCGTGGTCGCATAAGTCATCCTCAGGACAATTGTGGGGAACAGTGTTACTATTACGGGCCTGGCAAATAAATCGTTGATCACCAATTTATACCTAGTGCCGGGGAATGTTTGGGAGAATGTTTCGGTTACGAGTCTGCGTTCGATAACCTAAAAATGTTAAGACATATGTAACTGTATAATAAATTATAGGAGTATATAATTATTTATTTTTATTAATTTGTCTGTTCTTCTTTTCTTCATTTATTAGATAATAAATTCAAAATAAATTATTATCATTTTTTGTAGAGTTGAAAATATTCAAAAAAACATTCTTAACTGTAGAATAAATTATAAGATTATATAATAAATTATTTTTATTAATTCTACTTTTCTTCCTTTATTCATTTATTATATAATAAATTCTTATAAACTGTACAATAAATTATATATTAATTATTGAGTATATATTTATATTATAATATATTTACATTATAATATAATAGTATATTGTATTATATTTAGTATATAATAATATAGTATATAATATAATAATATATCATAACATATCTAGTATATAATAATTTATTCTAATTAATTCATCTTTCACGCTCTCATTAACTTATTACATAATAAATTCATAATAAATTCCTCTGCTTAATACTCCCATATAAATAGTTACAACATTGATATTCCCATAAAAATATTTTCCTACCATCTACCATTTCAATGCACTACCAATTTCTACAAAAATGAAATATTATTTAATTTTCTTATGTACTGTCATAATTCAGTATATAATGATTATTTATATTATAACATAATATACTATGGTATATAAATATAATATAATATACTATTGTATATAAATGTAAGAGAATATACCATTATATATAATTATAATATATTATTATATTGTATAATATATTATAATATAATTATAATTAATTATAATAATTAATTTAATATATTATAATATATTAATTATTATTTAGCGTATAACAATTTATTTTAACTAACCCATCTCTCCTTTTGTCATTAACTTATTACATAACAAATTCCTCTTCCCAATATTCCCTTACAACTTTCTCAACATTAATTCCCAAAAATTAATTAATAAATTAATTCCTAAAAATTAAATAATCAATTAATTCCCAAAAATTAATTAATCAATTTCTAAAAATCTGAAACATCTCAATACTCTCTTAATCCATCACGACACAATCACACGAGCCCCCAATCCCAAAAACCTTTTGTTTCCATAGAAAAAATAAAATCGCCGTAGCAATCGCACTTTTTATCTGAATAATCGTCTCCGGTCACCGGATGTTTGCGTGTTGGATTTCCACGGTAAAACATTGTTGTTCCCGATTCCTGACGCAAGGGTAGATTTATCTGATTCGACGAAGCCGTTGACAATGCAGCTGCAATACCGTCTTTGGCTTCGTTTCCATGGGGCGATATAACGAGATGATTAATCTCCCGGCAGCCAGTGTTCCAAAGTATAATATTACTGTGGCATAATTATTATATCATTATCAATGCTCGTGGCATTATGTAAATGAATGAACTCCGAGGGAAACGTAATACCACGAATATCATTACACGTGAAAGCATTCTGATTTTCTGAAATGATTGTACACATTCGGATGCCATAAAAAGTATGGCGATGATGGTGACTCACATTTCTGATGATTCCACAGAAAATTATGAGTTACTACCAGAAACAGTTGTATTACTGGGTTTGTGCTGTATGAATTGATTGCATACTGTGTTGCATGAAAGAAGGCTTCTCTAACCTACAAAGAACAAAGGAACTAAATCCTCCAATAACCAAAAAGAACATTATATTCCATCAAACTATTGAAAAATCATTTTAACAGCATTAACTTTTGAATTTCTGAACTTCTGAAATGATTACACACATTCAGAAGGCATAAAAAATATGGCAATGACAGAGAGTCACGTGATTTCATTTTCTGATGATTCCACAGAAAATTATCGTGTGAGTCACTACCAGAAACAATTGTGTTATATTAAATATATTTCTCCTAAAATATAGATTAAATATACTTACTAAACAGATCCATCCTAGAATACAGGTTATATATTTACTAACAACTTTACCCTAAAATATACATTATATATTCATCAACCACATTCACCCTAAAACACAGCTAACACATTTCCCAAATATATTCCTCAAAAAATATAAATAGATAATATATTAATATATTAAAATTTTAAACGTAGCAAGTAGATTCATCCTTAAATATAAATAAACAATATATTAATATATTAAAATTATAAATGTAGTAAACAAATTTACCCTAAAATATATATTACACATTCATCAACCACATTCACGAAAAAACACAGCTAACACATTTCCCAAATATATTCCTCGAAAAATACAATAAGAACAGACATCCACTTCCTCGCTTATAAACTTCCCCAAAAAACGTCCACCAAGGTTGTTCGACCCCTTACGGTTAATTTCTGCGGCAACACCCTCGCTCCGCGGGTTGTTTGAAAATTATAAAAATAATCAGTCACCGGAAGGAACGCGGTTATTTAAAACTGGCTCAGTCCACAGTGGCATTGCTAAATGTCAGACACTTTCCCTCGCGGTTTTTTTCTCTCCTCTTCTAAAAATAAACCACCGCCGGACAAAAACAAGGAACTCGTTAGGGGACGAGGGAAAGAGAGAGAGACAGGCGGGTGGAAAACGTGGCGGAGGTAACTTCCGGAAAAATTAATATCCCGTGGGCAGGTTGATGCGCCGGCTGGTTGGCTCAAGTGCAGACGTCCATGTCACCGAGATGGGAACGATGGAGGAAGATAGTCGAGATCTGAACGCGAAACTTTCTTCATCCCTGGTGTCATAATATCAGAGGCGAAAATATATTAAGTCACAGTGTGGATTGTGGTTTTGCTGTGGTTGGTTTGTTTTTTGAGATTTAAATAAACAAAACTTTGTTCTAATCTAATTATAATGTGTAAAATTATACTATATAACGAAGGAGGATGTAGTTTAGATTTAAAAATCATAATATTAGAGGCAAAAATATATTTTTTGTATTTTTTTTATTTTTAAAAATTTAGATAATCAAAACTTTATTCTAATTTAATTATAATATATAAAATTATATTAGACAGTGAAGGAGAATATATTTAAAACTTAAAAATCATAATATTAGAGGTAAAAATATGTTTCCTTATGTTCCTTTTATTTTTTTTAAATTTAGATAAACAAAACTTTATTCTAATCAAATTAGAATCTATAAATTTACACTAGACAGCGTAGTAGAATATATTCTAGATTTAAAACAGTTTTGTTCATCTTAAAAATTCTTTTCACTTATATTCCATTATATATTTTACAAAAATTCTTATAGCACTCCAAACTACACTATTCTTCAATGTACTAAAATATTTTCTAAACTATATTACTCATTCTCATTCACTTACATAAACCATAATCCCACCATAATTTTATAATAATTATTAAATATTCCACGTTTTCCGAATCTCAAAATAAAACTGTTACCAATCTTTTCAAATTTTTTCCACCATTCTCTCTTTAGTAGTCTCCTCTACCTTAAGTATTCAATAAAAACTGAGAGTAAAACGAATAATACACGGATCGTTCAAGTAACCATTGTACGAATGCCAATGGAAAGTTTCGAAGAAAGTGAGGTTAGTCCATGGGGTTTCAAGCAACCACAGCTCTCTTGCCAACTGGCCCCGTCTTAAGATCGGTGGAGTTTAATTGGTCTTGACCACTTGACCAGAGTAATTGGCCAATCTGAAATTTGATTTCAACCTGGCGTCTCGAAAGTACTTAATACCTTTGTTCCCGACTAATCGGCTCCGGTTTGAGTTTGCTGAAGTTCACCGAGGA
This sequence comes from Nomia melanderi, assembly GCF_051020985.1. Lineage (NCBI taxonomy): Eukaryota > Metazoa > Arthropoda > Insecta > Hymenoptera > Halictidae > Nomia > Nomia melanderi. The sequence continues at coordinate 22,718,554 of NC_134999.1, read as the reverse complement.
TTTTGCGAGACTATCATCGTAGGCTGCGTTTGGTGTGTTTCCATTGTAACTGACAGAAACAATTGGGTTACTGGATTTGTGCTGTATAAATTGACTATATACCGTATTGCATAAAAGAAGGCTTTTCTAACCTCCAAAAACAAAAGCAACGAGCAAATCCTCGAATCGCCAAAAAGAATATTATATTTCATCAAAATTCACAAAAATCAGAGACCATAAAAAATTAACTAAACAGCATTATCTTCTGACATGATTATACACATTCAAAAGCCTCAAAAAGTATGACAATGACAGTGACTCATATGATTTCTGATGATTCCACAGAAAATCATCATGTGAGTTAATACCACAAACAATTCTGTTACTGGATTCCTGCTGTATAAATTAATTGTATACTATGATGCATAAAAGATGGCTTCTCTAACCTTGAAAAACCAAAAATCTCATTAAAATTCTCAAAAATCAATAAACATCGAACCAATTGTAAAAATCTCCAACTCAACCTCCCATCAACACTACCATCCATATACTGTATTGCATAAAAGGAGGCTTTCCTAACCTCCAAAACGAAAAATTCCATTAAAATTCCCAAAAATCAATAAACATCAAACCAATTGTAAAAATCTCCAACCAACTCAACCTCCCATCAACACCACCCAAAACCACCCCCGAAGAATCTCAGCTTGCGCAATTACATTTAACCGGGGTTGACGCGTTATCAGCGCGAACCGAACGAGAAACAAGTTTCCCCGATCCGATTGAACTAAAAAGGAAAAAATTGGCCGCGGCGGTTGCGGAATACGATGAAAAGCGACCGGCCGGGAGAAAGGGAGAGCATTTCGGTGGGTTGGAACGTGGCGGTAGAATTCGAGGAGGATCCCGTCGAGGGATTGGCCGCGCCGAAGTGAACTTATGAAACGGCCAACCCCGGCGGAGTCGAGGGAGATATTAAATTTCTGGAATTTTGCGGTTAGGCGCGTCTACATGCCGACGGCTGTCTCTGTCTGTCTCTCGCTGACACGTCGGTGCCTATGGCTTCGCCCACGTGCCGCGGCTAAGAATATTGTTTCATGGGATTTCTTCCATTACCTTCTCTCGATGCGGTGGTTCGAGCACATGCTAAGTACGTGCGAGTGGTTTGTTGCTTGGTATAGGGAGGTGCAAAGGTGTGGGACGGATTGGTTTTTTGGAAATGTTTGGAGTTTGAGGATTGAGACGAAATTTTTTTCTAATTTAGTTGTAATGTGTAAATTTATGGTATATAGCGAAGAAGGATATATTTTAGATTTAAAAATCCTAATACCACAGGCAGAAATATGTTCTCTTATATTTTTTTTATTTTTTGAAATTTAGATAAACAACATTTTTTTCTAATCTAATTATCATATATAAATGTGTATTAGATAGTGAAAAGGGATATACTTTAGATTTAAAGATCATAATATCAGAGGCAAAAATATATTGTCACCCTATAAATTATACGATTTTGTTGTGGTTATTTTATTTTTTAGGATTTAGATAAACAAAACTTTGTTCTAATCTAATTATGATGTGTAAATTTATACTAGATAGTCAAGGAGAATAGATTTTAGATTTAGAAATCATAATACTAGAGGTAAAACTGTGTGTTCATATATTTCTTTTATTTTTAAAAATTTATATAAACAAAACATTGTTCTAATCTAATTGTAATGCATAAATTTATACTGGATAGTGAAGAAGGATATAGTTTATATTTAAAAATCATAATTTTAGAAGCAAACATTTTTTTTCTCAGGTATCTTTTATTTTTAAAAATTCAGAACAAAAAAACTTTGTTCTAATCTAATTAGAACATATAAATTTATACTTGATAGTGAAGGAAGATGTATTTAAGATTTAAGGATCATAATATTAGAGGCAAAAATATGTTTCCTTGTGTTTCTTTCATTTTTTAAAAATATTAATATAATTGTAACTATAATACAATTATAAATATTAATATAATCGTGTTAATATTTATAATTCTATTTATAATACTTATTTATAATTATATTAATATTTATAATTGTATTAATATTTATAGTTATATATATAATAATTATTTACACTTATATTTTGGTTTCTTAGGGAATAAATACTTTGAGGACGTTTTGTTATTCTAACGTTAGTGGATTGTTTATAAATTCTATGGAAATTAGAATATTTCTCAATTTTAATAAGACGAATAATCAATTTAATTTTCAATATTATGATTCTAAATTAAGAATACAGGTGTAGTATCATTCAAAGTTTTTTATTTAAGTAATTAACATTCTGATTAGAATAATTAGAATTACACTATCTTAAGTCTCAGCTGCGAGGTTCTCTTCCCACTAAGTTTTTCTTAAAATTATTCATAATTATGTACAAGCAGAATTCTTGTGTTAATTAATTAAATTATTTTCTCTTGAGAAATATAAATTGTTTAAAATTTCTCTTATATACAATATAATAGAAACCTATTTTCTATATTCTCATTAAAAAATAGAAAATAATTTACTTATTGAAAGCATAGATTAAGACAAATTAATGAAATATCATCAAAAAGGTTGAAACAATGGAACTTGAACTACAAATTCCTTAAACCTAACCCAAAAAACAGTTACAGTTCAATTAATTTTACAAAATAGATAATTGAATCCCAAAATCCTACATTCAATTAAAATTTTCTAATTGTTCTAATGTATCACTAATATTAATACTAGAACTGCCAGCCAGGTCAAAATGATTTTTCTTGATTTCTTCTTCTTGAAAATTATTGAAAAGACAACAAATTATTGTTAAATGCAAACTGGGTTTAATTAATTGATTATTTTTAGTTTGTAGTTCTAATGTTGCAAATTACTCAAATAAATCTCAAAAGAAAAACAAGTGCACGATATATTCAATGACAATCATTTTATTTTCATTTTTATTGTTATTTCATTGTTACTTTCGTCCTTAACCTACCGAATCGACGTGAATAAATGTTAATGAATTTAGGCCGTTGTCACGGTCCTCGTCAATAAGAACAATCGAAAATTTACAACATAAATACATGAATCATCGCATTGGTGCAAAAGTACTGACGGTTTTTGTACGTGTGGTTGACAAGCATACTTCTTTCTTCGATGTAACTAACATGTGACAAAGATAACTGTTTTAGAACTTTTTTCTTTAACGTGGAGGAAATCTGTTCAAACGTTCTCAAACATTGTCAAACAATTTAAACTATGTTTCAAACGTTCTCAAACATTGTCAAATAACTTAAACTATGTTTCAAACGTTCTCAAATATTGTCAAACAATTTAAACTCAGTTTCAAACGTTTTCAAACGATTTAAACATGTTTTCAAACATTGTCAAACAATCTAAACTCTATTTCAAACGTTTTCAAACGAGTTAAACTTGTTTGTAAACATTATCAAATAATTCGAACTTGTTTGCAAACATTGTCAAATAATTCGAACTTGTTTGCAAACATTGTCAAATAATTCGAACTTATTTTAAAACATTGTCAAACAATTCAAACTTATTGCAAAACGTTTTAAAATTGTTCAAACTGTTTTATAGCGTTTTTAAACAATTCAAACTTATTTTCAAACATTGTCAAACAGTTCAAACATACTTCAAAACATTTTCAAACTATTCAAACCGTTCTCAAACCTTATCAAACAGTTCAAACAATTCTCAAACATCGTCACACATCATCAAACATCTCCAAACCACCGGACGCCTTCTTTCCAGCCACCCCACACGAAAACCGCAAAACCCCGCACCAAGCCAGCCTCTATCACCTTCGAATCTCTACTGTACAGAGAGAATGTATCTAGACTCGCCGGCTGGCACCTGGTAATTGGTAGTGTAGGTAGTGTAAGAGGAGCTGACCGGGTTGGCGGCGGCTAACGGGATCACGCTGGCCGGGTTGTCGTATTGGTACTGCACTTGGGCGGCGACCGGTTTGATCTCGAGTTTTTGCGGTTTCGACTCGACGACGGGGGCGGCCGCGATCGGCGCGACGGGCGCGACGGACACTTGCAGACTGGCGGGCACTATCTGTAGCTTCTGCAGCGGCGCGTACGCGTAGATCGGTCCGCGGAGAGGCTCCACGTTCTCGGCGCGGATCTTCGCGAAGTACTTCATCGCCTCGACGTCTTGGCGGCTGACGTACTGCACGCGTTGCAGGCGGCCGTCAGGCAGCGCGATGTAGTACTCGCCGGACTGCTGGGGCTGTTGCTCGTCCACCTCTTCGTCCTCGAGCTCGTTGACGGAGTTTACGGGCTCGGACTGGGGAGAGAAATTGTTAGCTGTTATTTTTGAGATTGTGTACAGTGGACTGGTTTAATGAGGAAAATTAATCTTTTGAGGAAGGGGTTTGAAGTGTGTAGAGCCTCGAGTGGATAAAGCATGATCATCTTCATTGCGTGATTCGTAATCATCGAGACCTATCAAGACATTCTCAATAATGGTACCAATGGATTGCAGAGATCGTCCTGATTAAAATGAGTACAAACACGATAGGGATCGGATAAGTTTCATGGATTTCATGGAAACTAGCCTTTAGTTACGTTAATTGCAACAATATTGTAAATCTAGTCCGATTCGTGTCGGATTTGGACTCATTTCAATTAGCACGATCTCAGAAATTCACTGCTGCTGTATTTGAGAAGGTATGATTAAAATTACTGCAATTGAAATTTTCTTGGTTACATATTTAACCTTCTCAATCATGGTACCAATGGAATGTTGAGATTCTTCCGATTAAAATGAGCCCAAACATGATAGGAATCGGACTAGTTTCTCGAGTTCATGGAAACTAGCCTTTAATTTCGTTAATTGCATCAATTCCGTAAATCTAGTCCGATTTCCATCGTGTTTGGACTCATTTTAATCAGCACGATCTCAGCAACTCACTGTCACTATATTTGGAAACGTATCGTTAAAATTACCAATTGAAATTTTTTCATTTCATATTTATACTCAACCGACTATCTATCCCACTTCTACTCACTATATCGATTCTCTGCGTTTCTCAGGCTATACTCGAGTCAGTTGGAAGGAAATATCTTCTCCCTGTGCTTCTACTCGCTTAAATTTTACTGCAGGGACTAAGAATTGAAAAAATTTAAACGATCTCAATTCTCGTATACATCAATTTCAGGATTACAAAATCAGCCTCCTTAATAATTTCTCAAAAAAACATCTGTGCCTTTGCAATAACTACAAAAAAACAAATCAACTATCTCATTTTGACCCATCTGATAGTCATTAAACTTTCAATTCTTTTATATAGCAATTCAAGTATTTCCAAATCAGTTTCTTTAAAAATTTTAATATGGTTTAATAATTAATAATAATAATAATAATAACAATGATGATGATGATGATGATGATGATGATGATGATGATGATGATGATAATTAATAATAATAATAATAATAATAATTAATAATAATAAGTATTACTGATGCAAATGTGTTAAAAACACAGAATACTCAAAATAATCTTAAAAATAAATAAATCAATAAATCGATAAATCAAAAAAAGTCATCAAAAACTGAAAATAACCAATTATTCCAATTTTCGTAGTAATTACACGTTAATCGTATTAAACGCTCGGTAGTTCCAGTATCAAAGAAAAGATCTACGCGACAGGCAACACAAAGCCACCTGAAAATCTGATCGGCAGATATAATCCATAATCGTCGTTAGATCACAATCTTTCGCGTCACTGATGAGGATTGAATAGATGAACGGAAAGAAAGAACTTAATTAGCCCCGCGGAAGAAAAGGGACGAGATCGGTGGTAGAAGAAAGGGAGCAATTAAGTGATCGCTCGATTTTTAAAACCGCTCGAAAAAAGATCACGAGCCTCGTGAACGGCCCCGATACTCGAGCCACGGCTGACTGCGTTACAGATTGTGTCACGCCGGCTTCGAATTCGGTTGGGGCGCACGCGTGCCTGCACAGTGATCGAAAGTAAACGGAGACATGAATACTAATGTCGTTAAGACCACCAAATAAGAACGGGGAAACAAGAGGAACGAAAACGAGAGGAGACGCGAGTCGGAATTCCGTTGTACGTTACTCGCGCGATTGGTATCCTGTCTGTGGGATGAGTTACAACAATAGTAATGTTAATGCAATTATCAGACTGTTTTGTGGAGGGAATTTTTACTAAGGTGTTTGGGAGATTTTTCTGATTGAAACGAGCCCAAACATGACATACTTTCAATATTTCCACGTCTCGATTTAATAATAATAATAATATTATAATGTATTATATAAAAGCAATTATGAAACCTTTTGTGAGGGATTTCTTTGAACTGAAATTTTTGCCAAGGTGTCTGTGAGATTCTGTTGATTGAAATGAGCCCAAATATTACATACTTTAAATCACAATTTTCCAAAAAAAATAGGTTATGTTATTTTTCGAAATATGCAAACGTGTTCCAAAATACGCCGTGTTTGGGCTCATTTTAATCAGAAAAACCTCGCTAATCAATTAGCAGTACTTCCAATTGATAAAAGTGAAAAATAAGAAACTTTAACATCGCACTAGTACTGAATAGAATTATACCTCATTAAAAATTTTGTTGTCATTTACTAATACTATTAAAAATACGATAACTAACGATTGCCTGAAACTACATTCCAATAAAAATTTCAATACATTAAATAGTTTCCAAGTAATTCTCTCATAAATGAAATCATCAACAACTATCAATTACCACAAACAGAAACAAACATAAAAAAATAATAACAATGACTATTATAAAAAAATTTCCTCACGACAACTCTACTAACTAAAAATTACCCAATGCAAATTGTCAAAACTCCCATCCTCATTTCCCAGCAGTCACCCTCATTCCCCAGCAATCACCCACAACCCCCATAAAACCCAACTCACCTCAGACTCAGTGACACTGGCAACAGTGGTAGCGTCCTCCTCCTCGGTGGTATTGGGCACCTCAGTGGTGGTGGCCTCCTGCGGGGGGCCATACTGCTGCTGAGGCACGGTTGGTGCTCCATACTGTCCCTGGGGCTGAGATGGCGCCCCATATTGCCTCTGAGGAGCTGCTGGGGCTCCATACTGCTGCTGAGGAGCTGCTGGGGCTCCATACTGATTCTGAGGAGCTGCTGGGGCTCCATACTGATTCTGAGGAGCTGCTGGGGCTCCATATTGATTCTGAGGAGCTGCTGGTGCTCCGTACTGTCTCGCTGCCTGCGGACTCCTCTGGGGCAGGTTGAAGGCTGGTCCAGCTGGCCTCCAGTTGGACGGCGCGTAGGGCGCATCAGCTACGGTGGTGGTCTCCTCCTGTTGTCTGGCGAAGTAGTACTGTCTCTGCGGCTGGCGGTACCTGGGCGGCTCGGCGACTACCACGGCGAGGAGGGCGAGGGCGATGATGAACTGTGGGAATGTTGATGGTTAGGGTTTGGTTGGTAGATTGAGTCTGGTTGGGGGTTGGTGGGTTTGAGGGCATCTGGGGATTTGTTGAAGTTGGGTTTGATTATGGGTTCAAGTTGGTGTTTGAGGTTGAGTTAGAGATTTGTTGAGGAATGTTGAGTTTGATTGTGGGTTGAAGTTGGTGTTTGAGGGTCGTATAGTGATTTGTTGAGATGTGGGTTTGCTTGGTAGCAGAGATTTGGTGTTCATGGGTCGTCTTGGTGATGTGTTGAGGAATGTGGGTTTGCTTGGTAGGTTGAAATTTTTGTTTCACTGTCGTCTTAGTGAATTGGTTACTCGACTGTGGTCTCAGTGGATTTGTTGATGGATCTGAACAGTTGTTTAATAATTTGAATTTGTCGTTTCACTGTCGTCTTACTGAATGTATCGTCCAACTGTCATCTTAGTATATTTGTCGATGAATCTGATTAGTTGTTGCTAGTTCAAATTTATCGTTTGACAGTCGTTTCTATTTACCCTAATTCAACATTTTTATAGCTACCTCATCCTCGAAAGTTAAAAATTAACAATAAACAAGTTATACTTAATTCATACCACAAATTATTAAATGACACATAAATTTATCAAATTCTCTTTAAAATCCCCATCACAATTATCATAAGGCAACTGGTGCGAGAAAAATTTCCTCTAATTTCCAAATAACCAACTTCCACCAATTATACTAAAAAAAAACAACAAATTAATTACTACTAATAATTGTAAATTATAATCGTCAATCTTACAGTACGATAGTCTACCTTCATTATAGTTGTACTTAACTTCGACTTTTCGTATTACACTCAACTAAATCACAAAACAATAAATTTATTAATCCTAATAATTGCTAATTATGATCATATAGTACGACAATCTTCATTATAGTTAGCTACATGCTTCGACTTTTCAAATTACACTCAAAAAACCCACAAAACAACAAATTAAACGACACAAACAAATTAATTAATACTAATAATTTTAAATTATGATTCTCGATATAAAACGATAATCTACCTTCATTGTAGTTGTAGTTAGCTATACGCTTTGACTTTTCGAGTCGACTGATGCCCAATGGCACCGCCGGCGGATTATATACGCGCAGACAGAGTCTCGGATGCGTTCTGCATCTTTAAGGAGACCCGCGCCGGCCGTCGGGTGACATTGACCTCCTAAAAGACCGATGAGTCCCCGATCACTGTTGGCTCATCATCCGGTGGCGTTTTACCTTCGCTTTTTTTCGGTGCTCCGCACGCATTCTAGAGTGGAAAACAGTTTTCGACACCTCGCGTCTCGCGCGCTCGACGTTTTCGCCGTTTTAGTGGACCTGTCGATGGATATGAACGGTTATTTGAGGAATTGGATTTGTTGATTTACTGTTATTTGGGTGGATTTGTTGATACACGTTGAAGATGTTTGGTAGTTTGAATTTTTTAGTCGATAGTTTGTCGTTTTAGTGGATTTGTTGATGAATTTGAATAGTTATATAATAGTTTGAAATTGTCGATGAATATGTACAGTTATTTGAGAATTTGAATTTCTTGTTTTACTGTTCTTTTAGTGGATTTTTTGATGAACTTGAAATTTTGTATGATAATTTGAATTTATTGATGAACTTGAAATTTTGTATGATAATTTGAATTTATTGATGAATTTGGACAGTGATATGGTAGTTTCAGTTTGTTGATAAATTTCAACAATTATATGCAAGTTTAAATTTGTCATTTGACTGACATATTAGTGCATTGGTCGATAAACGTTGAATCTGTTCGATAGTCTGAATTTATTATTTGATAATTTGTCGATGGATTTGAACTGTTATATGATAGTTTGAATTTGTTGATGAATTTGTACAGTTATTTGAGGATTTGGATTTGTTGATTTACTCTGGTTTTAGTGGATTTGTTGATGGACGTTGGAGATGTTTGGTAGTTTGAATTTGTTAGTTGATAATTTGTTGTTTTAGTGGATTTGTCGATAAATTTAAACAGTTATATGCTACTTTGAATATGTCGATGAATCTCAATAGTCAAATTCTAGTTTAAATTTTTCATTTGACTGACATATTAGTGTATTTTTTTATGAACATTGAATCTGTTCGATAGCTTGAATTTATTATTTGATAATTTGTCGATGAATTTGAACTGTTATATGCAAGTTTAAATTTTATTTTGAAAGTGGCTTAATTCCGTTTGTCAAAGAAATCAAGATAACCGTTATAATAGTTACATAACCTGTACATTCCAATTTCCCTACAAAACTCGAAACAACCCCAATTCCTCGTTAATTCAGCATCAATATTAATCAAAACAGTTCCAAAAAATCCCTCGAAATCTCAAGAAACCTTATTTCCCAACCATCCCAATTCCTCGTTAATTTCAACATCAACAATAATCCAAACAACTCTAAACAATCCCTTAAAATGTCAAGAAACATAATTTTCCAAACAAACCCAATTCCTCGTTAATTCGTCGTTAATTCCAACACCAACAAAAATCCAAGCAATTCCAAAAAATCCCTTGAAATCTCAAAAAACCTTTCAATTTTCATACAAAATCTCAAGAAACTTTCTAATTTTCATACAAAATTCCAATAAATATTCTGATTTCAACACAAACTACCAAAAACCTTCCAATTTTCCAAACAACCCCAATTCCCCGTTAATTTCAGCACCGACAAAAACCCAATCAATTCCAAAAAATCTCTTAAAATCCCAAAATACCTTAATTCCCGTCGATTCAACCCCCACGAACAATCCATCTGATTTCGAAAGAGCGTGACACGCTCGACCCTGACATTACCGCGTCCGCGGCGTCCGTCGTTCGTTTCTTTTTCTCGAGCGGCGATGAATTCGAGTCCTCTGTTGAATTGATTAGCTCGAAAATCATAGTCATGCCCGGCGCGTGCGGCGAATCAATTAAAATCGCATGCATACGTGCGCACTCGCTCCCATTTTCATCCGAGTTAAAATTAAATTGACGTAATCCTCGCATAATCGACGGAGAGTCGCGATCACCGATCGAATAGGACCGACGTAATCGGTCGTCGGCCGTCGACCGAGGAGAATCGGCCACGGACAAAGGATGATAAATTCTCGCTGATTCAGATGACCAGCCGTGGAATGCTAATAAGTGTCTTAGAAATTTTAGACGACCTCTAGTTGCGTGCGAGGCTACCCTTGGAAGTCTAGCGTTTCGAATTTTTTGCTTCGAATATTTGTGACTTGTGAAGTAGAAGTTAAGGAGAAATTTCTTGTGATTTTTACATTACAAACTACAGAAAAATTTATTCTGATTTTTAAACTGAAGATTATAAAGGAATTTCTTGTGATACTTAAATTGAAGATTACAGAGAAATTTCTTGTGATTTTTAAATTGAAGATTCCAGAGGAATTTCTTGTGATTTTTACATTAGAGGTTACAGTGGAATTTCTTGTGATTTTTACATTAGAGATTACAGAGAAATTTCTGGTGATTTTTATATTAGAAATTCCAGAGAAATTTCTTGTGATTTTTATATTAGAGATTACAGAGATATTCCTTGTGATTTTTAAATTAAAGGTTCCAGAGATATTTCTTGTGATTTTTATATTAGAGGTTACAGAGAAATTTCTTGTGATCTTTACAGTAGAGATTACAGACAAATTTCTTGTGAATTTTAATTAGAAATTGAAGGTAAATTTTATTAGAAGAAGTTTCTTGTGATTTTGGGAGTGAAGGATAAAGGTAGATTTTATTAAAAGATGTATTTCTTGTAGTTTTTATTTTAAATACAGTAATATTTCTTTATAAATATTTCCACATTAATTCCTCTTCCTAAAACTTCTACAAAGTTTTTATGTACTTGGTATTGACTTAGTTTCAAAGAATATCGTCTTTGTCTCGTCAAAAAATGTCCTCCATCCTTCATCACGAAGTATCTATTACATTCATCTACTCCAATCAATTCTCCGTCACAAAATATCTATTACATTCGTCTACTCCAATCAATCCTCATCACAAAAATTCACAACCACACAAAACCTCCCAAAACTCATCAATTTAATAATAACCAAACTACTTATGTATAGTCACATATCTACTGCATACATCTACTCCAATCAATCTTCCATCACAAAATTTCACAACCACCCAAAACCTCTCAAAACTCATAAATTGAACAATAACCAAAGTACTTATGTACATTCCCATATCTGTTACATTTATCTACTCCAATCTATCCTCCATCACAAAATATCTATTACATTCATCAACCCCAATCAATCTTCCATCGCAAAATTTCACAACCACCCAAATCCTTCCAAAACTCATCAATCCTCCATCACAAAAATTCATACCAATCCAAATTCTCCCAAAACTCATCAACCCTCATCACAAAAATTCACAACCATCCAAAACCTCCCAAAACTCATTAACCCTCATCACAAAAATTCACAACCACCCAAAACCTCCCAAAACTCATTAACCCTCCATCACAAAAATTCACGCGCACCGAAAACCTCCCAAAACGCATTACCTCAACAACAACCAAACATACTATTCTTTCAATGAATTTGCCAATGAACTTTGAATCTATTTGGTACTTTGAATTTCTTAGTTGATAGTTTATCATTTTAGTGGATTCCTCTCCTCCAATCAATCCTCCTTCACAAAAATTCATACCAATTCAAAACCTCTTAAAAATTGTTGTCTCGCTGAATTTGTCAATGAATTTTGAATCAGTTTGTTACTTTGAATTTCTCAGTTGATATTTATCATTTTACTGAAATCCTCTCCACTCAATCCTCATCACAAAAATCCCCAAGAACCCCCAACCCCCAACCCACCCTACACCCTCTACCCCCCAAAACCCGATCCGTCACAAAGATTTCCCATAAAATCCGCGCAAAGTTTAGCCCAGTCGTGACTCGCGGAATGTGGCAATGTCGAAGGGCGACGTAACAGAGACTAACTGCTCGACAAAGAGAGAAAGAGAGAGCGCGAGGGGGAGACGCAGAGGAGTCAGGGCCGCGCGGGGAGTGGTTGCCGGGGGTTGGGCGGGGTGGCCCGGGTAAAGCAAATTAGTCACACTCAAACGACTCCATTTCAATATCGGGCCTCGGCCCAGGGACAAAAGAAGGGCGAGATGCCTGTCTGTCTCCCTTCAGCCCTCGCTTTGCCGGTGGCCGCCGCTCCAATACCTTTGCTGCAGCCTGCAGGCTCGACTCTCTCTCTTCCTCTCTTCTAGGTTCTCTCTTTCTCTTTTTTTTCTTTTTTTAGTTTCCGATCCCCCTCCTTATGTCGATGACTTTATTCCTCGCGTGGTTTTCTTCGTTGCTCTTTGGTTGGACTTTAGTGTTAGGAGAGTGATGGTTTTGGTAGGTTGGGTATGGTGGATTGTGGTAATAGAAGGAAATCTACCCTAAAAAAATATCAAAATAACTTCTCGACACTCTCCTTCATTATTTTTCCTTTTTTCTTTTTTTTCTATTTTTTTTATTTTTTGGTCAGCCTCCTAGTGTTCCCAATATAATTCTTGGCTCTTTGCAAGGTTTTCTTCGTTGTTCTTTGGTTGGAGTTTAGTTTTGGGAGAATGATGGGCTTGATAGCTATGGTGGATTTTTGTTAAAGAGGAAAATAGAGGATTTATATTGAGTTGAAAGAAAGTTGGGAGACTTCCTGTAATTATATACTAGTCTACATTATTATATTAAATTTCCACATTCCCTCCAAAATAATTCCCTCAAAATAAACTCTCGACTCCCTCCTACCTTATTTTTTTTATTTTCTGATCAGCCTCCTTGTGTTCCCGATTTAATTCTTGGCTCTTCGCGTGGTTTTCTTTGTTGCCCTTTGGCTGGAAAGGGTGAGTTTAACTTTGGGAGAATGATGAGATGATGGGATTGATACGTTGACGATGGTGGATTTTGGTAATACAGAGGAAAACATAGGATCTGTATTGGATAAAGCTGGCAGAGTTAATGTAATTATGTAATGGTCTAGATTGTTATGGATGTTGAGGAATTTCAATGTTGAGAAGTTGTCTGAATGTCAGTAATTGAGGAATTGTTGGAATTTTGCTGTTGACAAATTGTCTGAACGTCAATGTTGAGGAATTGTTGAAATTTTAATGTTGATCGATTGTCTGAATATAAATGTTAAGAAATTGTTGGAATTTCAGTGTTGATAAGTTGTCTGAATGTCAATACTGAGGACTTGTTGGAATTGTTAGAATTTTGCTGTTGGCAGATTGTCTGAATGTCAATGTTGAGCAATTGTCTGAAGAATTGGTAATGCTATAATTAACGAGGAATTCGGGTTGTTCATAATTTTGTAGGAAAATTAGAAGATTTCTTCAGATTTTCTGTAATTTGCTTTCATTTAATAAAATTTAAAAAGCACTTATTCTACTACTGACAAATTATTAATCTGAATTTTATTTTATCACGACAAATACATTCCATATAAAAGAAACTCGCATAAACAAATACACACTACCTACAAAGAAACAGAAAATTTCTATACTTATTTTAAATCAAACAAATCAAACGAAACAGGAACAATTAATCTTCAATCAAAATCGAATGAACAAAACAGGAATAATTAATCTTCAATTGAAATCAAATCAAACAAAACAGAAATAATCTTCAATCAAATTCAAATAAACAAAACAGAAATACTTAATATTAAATCGAAATTAAATAAACAAAGCAGGAATAATTAATCTTAAACCAAAATCAAATCAAACAAAACAGAAACAACCTCCACTCAAACCCAAATCAAACAAATCAATAATAACCCTCGCTCAAAATCAAATAAACAAAACTCCCACGAAAACAGACCTCACTCTCTCCCAAAGCAAGATACTCGATCACCAGAACGCTCGCAAGATAAACTAAGTTCCCCGACAAGATGGCGTCACGCGAGAAGAAGAAAAACCCGCGGAACGAAAGGTGCGGCGGAAAGCGACGAACCGCGGTGCAAAAACGCGCGAGAAAAAAGGAGGGAACCCGGCGAGAAAGCTGCGAGGCAGCCCGGAGCTTCGTAATTGAATATATTTAAGCGCGGGAGGGACGTTTGTGCGGATTCTCGGCTTACAGGAACCCCATACCGTGGCAACGTCTGCGCGTAAACTGGATTAATCGTCTATGAAGGGAGACTGTAACCCTGCCGCATTCGTTTGCAATCAGATCCCCATGGGGAATCCGCTGGGACCAGGGAATGTTGCGTTGTTCTCGTTTATTATGTTATATCGATCATTCCCGTGGGGCGGATAGAGATAGGTTTTGTTGGATAGTGCGGAGTTTGGATAGTGGGAGAGGTGTGTGGAAGGATGTGGAGAAGGATATGTAAAAATTGGATTATTATGGATAGATGTATGATATAATTTAATATAATATATAATATATAATATATAATATATAATATATAATATATAATATAATATAATATAATATAATATTATTAGAATGATATATTTGTATTATACTATATTATATTATAATAATATATTATATCAGACTATATTATACAATATTGTATTATATTATTATTCACGCACAGATATATAATATAATATAATTATATACTATATTAGACTGTATTATATTATAATATATGATATTGTATGGAGAAGTTCAAAACATCGACTATTCATACACAAACACATAATATAATATAATATTATTATAATGATATATTGTATTATATTAAATGGAGAAGTTCGAAAAATCGACTATTCACAACCAAACATATAATATAATATAATATTATATTATATTATATAATATTATATTATATTATTAAAATAATACATTCTGTTATACTATATTATATTATAATAATATATTATATTAGACTGTATCATATTATAATATATTATATTGTATGAAGGAGCTACAATAATCGATTATTCACACATAAACGTATAATATAATATAATATACTGTAATATAATATTATTATAATGATATATTGTATTATACTATATCATAATACATTATACTGTATGGAGAAGCTCTAAAAATCGACTATTCCCACACAGATATATAATATAATATTGTATTATATTATTATAATAATATTAATATACAATAATATAATAATAATAATATAATGTATCACACTGTATTATATTATTAGAATATCGTTATATTATATTGTACTCCATGTATATGTATGTGTGTGTGTGTGTGTGTGTGAATAGTCGATATTTGTTGCTTCTCCCTATAACATAATATATTATTATAACAATATTATATCACATATATTTTATTGAAATATAGAAATATATCTTGCATCCAACATTAATATATAATATTCCTCTAAATCATCACATAATTCTGACAGCCCAAACTATATTTTACGTAATCAAAATGAAATTAATCCTATATCAAAATGAAATTAATCAAAACTAAATTAATCCTATATCAAAATGAAATTAATCAAAATCAAATAAATCCTATATCAAAATGAAATTAATCAAAATGAAATTAATCCTATATCAAAATAAAATTAATGAAAATCAAATAAATCCAGATATTATTCTCAAAAATTCGAAACTCAATGACTCGTTTCACTTTCATTTCTCCAATATTTTCTTTCCAAAAAATCACTGTATCGAAGAAAATATTACATAATCGAAGAGACCACCGAAATAACTGCTGGTAGCGAGCGTGTTAATTAACAACGCGATGAATGACAGTTCCTCGATCTCGGAGGAGAAACACGTCGTTTGCTACTTGGCCGCGCCTGACGCGATTTTCAATGATCACTTCGCCTTTTGATCGATGAGACGAGTCGGTCAAGCTAAACGCGTTACTCTTACGCCTCTCCCCTTGCCGCCCCCTGCCGTCTCGATACAGCGTGCAGGCTAAATTCCCCATAAAATCGGCTGTTTCGCAAGTGACCCCCTCGTTCAATGACAACTCGACAATTAGCGATTCCGGGAGCGTCCTCGGCGCGCAGTGGGTTATTCGGCTGATTTGGCGGGCTAAAGGTCTATTCGGACAGTTTTAAGTAAGTAGAAATGTGTTTGGGATTGATGAATAAGTAGGGAACGATGTGGAATGAATTGTTTTTTGTTTGGGATTTCAGTCTTGAGAAATTGTTGAAATTTTAATGTTGAGGAATTGATGGAATTTTAGTATTGAGAAATTGTTGAAATTTTAATGTTGAGGAATTGATGGAATTTTAGTATTGAGAAATTGTTGAAATTTTAATGTTGAGGAATTGTTGGAATTTTAGTATCGAGAGATTGTCTGAATTTCAACGTCGAGGAATTACTAGAATTTCAATGTTGAGGAATTGCTGGAATTTCAATGTTAAGGAATTGTCTGAATATCGATGTTCAGAAGTTTTTGGAATTTCACTGGCTTCAGATTGTTTGAATGTCAATGTTGAGGAAGTGTTGGAATTTCAATGTTAAGGAATCGTTGGAATTTCAATGTTGAGGAATTGTCTGAATGTCAGGAATTGTTGGAAATTCATTGTTGAGGAATTGCTGGAATTTCAATGTTGGCAGGTTGTCTGAATGTCAATGTTCAGGAGTTTTTGGAATTTCACTGTTGACAGGTTGTCTGAATGTCAATGTTGAGAAATTGTCGGAATTTCAATGTTTAGACGTTTGGAGGGGCTCAAGGTCCATTTGTGCAGTTTTAAGTAACTAGAAATATAATTGAGATTGATGAACGTGTGGGGAACGTTGTTCAATGAATTGTTTTTTGTCTGGGATTTCAGTGTTGAGGAATTGGAATTTCACTAGTGATAGATTTTCTGAATATCAGTGTTGGGGAATTGTTGAAACTTCAATGATGAGGAATTGTTTGAATTTCACTGTTGACAGATTGTCTGACTATCAATGTTGAGGAATTCTTGGAATTAGAATTGAGCAATTGTTGGAATTTTAATGATGAAGAATTGCTGTAATTTCAATGTTGAGAGACTGTCGGAATTAAATGTTCAGATATTGTCGGAATTTCAATGTTGAGAAATTGTCGAAATTTCAATGTTGAGAAATTTGGGAGGGCTAATGGTCCTTTTGAACAATTTTAAATAAAGGGAAAAATGAATTGATTTTTCCTTGGAATTTCAATGTTGAAGAATTGCTGGAATTTCAACGTTGAAGGATTTTTGGAATTTCACTATTGACAGATTGTCTAAATGTCAATGTTGAGAAATTGTTGGAATTTCAATGTTAAACATCTAACTCCATATTTAAACAAACAAACTCCCACACAACTCCTACACATCCTCATTCCCATTCAACCACACAAAATCGCACACTATCCCACATCATCTCATCATATTCCCACATTCCTTCCAAAAATTCAACCTAACCTCCTTCATTCTTCTCATTTAAACACACAAAATCCCACACAACTCTCCAACATCCTCATTCCCATTCAACCACACAAAATCACACACTATCCCACGTTCTCGCATTACATTCCCACATTCCCCCCAAAAGAAACTCAGCCAAACCTCCTTCATTCTTCCCACTTAACCACAAAATCACACAAAACCTCCACTAACTGAATTCATCCTCACCCACCCCGTAATCACACACTCCCACACACTATCCCACACCATTCCATCACATTGCCACATTCCCTCCAAAAAATCTCAACCCAACCTCCTCCACTTTACCTCCCCCGATCCAACATCAGTCGCACACCAGCCCACAGCGTGCCGATTCCACCGTCGGGGACGCGTTTTCAAGTCCTCGGGTCGATACGCGATTTTATTTCGACAATGTTACCCCAGGGACGAGCCACGGGGGTGTGTAACGATAGAGAAATTGTTTGGCTACCAGTTGCGCGCTCCCAAAAGGCTCGTTTTGCAAGTCGTAAACGAATTAGGGCCTTCCACCGGGTATTCATTCGGCCAGGGAAGAGAGAGCCGAGATCACCCTTGGCACATTGATTTACATTGCGGTTCACAGGGTGAGCTGCAACCCCATTAGAGCTGTTAATACAAATTGGTCGCGTTCGCGGTCAATTAATTTGCCGGTTTAACCGACGCCAATGGCCGTTTCGTTCGGTTTTTCAACCTGTTGTCCCATAGGAACTGGTGAGAGTCGTGGCGAAGGTTCTTGAAGTGATTCGATGAATGTACAGAGTGTTCGTGATATTAGCAGATGGTGGTTTTCTTGGAAATGGGAAAGGAATGTTAGGAAAGGTTAAGAAAATGTTTGAAAATAGAAAAATATTAGAAAATGTTAGAAAATGTTAGGAAAATGTTCGGAAAATATTAGGAAAATGTTTGATTATATTAGGAAAATATTAGAAAAATATTAGAAAATATTAAAATATACTAGAATGTATTAGAAACATATTAGAAAAAATATTTTAAGAAATTCAGGAGGAAAAAGTAGTATAGTTTTTATGTGCAACACAGTGTACGTGATCTTTTTTTATTTATACTATTTTGTTAGGTGTAAAGGTGTCCTTCAAGGTCATGCAAGGTCAGAAATGGAAGAAACATTTTATTCTCTGTCTAGGTTCAACATAATTAATGATTAATAATATACAAGTAATATTTAATTTATGTTAAAAATAAACAAATAATATTTAGTTTCGTCGAATTCAATATTAGACATATTTCATATTAAATAGAAACATTAATAAGAAGTTATTAATCATTAAAAGAAGAAACCAGAAAGGACTCGTTTAAATCTATTCGACTAATTTTAATATCTAAAAATTATATTAAATATCTATATTATAATTAATATAAACTTATATTAAGTGTAATTTTCAGATATTAAAATTAATTGAACAGGTTAAAATTATATTCAATATAAATTTATATTAAATATTAATTTCAGATATTAAAACAAATGTAACAGGTTCAAACGACTCGTTCCTGGTTTCGTCTCAAAATTATATTTAATATAAATTTATAGTAACTATAATATTGATATTTAATATAATTTTTTATCTATAATATAAATTTATATGGAATATAATTTTCAGATATTAAAACAAACTGAACAGGTCCAAACGAGTCGTTCCCAGTTTCTCCTCAAAATTATATTCAATATAATTTTAAATTAACTATAATATTGATATTTAATATAAATTTATATAGAATATAATTTTCAGATATTAAAACAAATTGAACAGGTTCAAATGAGTCGTTCCCAGTTTCTCCTCAAAATTACATTCAATATAAATTTATATTAACTATAAATATTACCAAGAACCTAACAATCACGAAAGTAAAAAACCATGAATGAGTTGATTGAACCAATTCAGTAGTTCTAATAATAATTATCCTTCTTAATTCGAAGGTACGCCGCGCGGCACCATCGGCAGCCACTAAACGCCGTGAAATCAGCCGATGATAACGTAGACACGCGCGGCACAGAACTAGCGCGATTACTTCCGGCCTCTTGAGTCGCGATGTACTTTTGCAAGTTTCGCCTTGAGACTCCCATCCAGCGGTTCGAGCCGCCCTTTCCTGCAACCCCTTTTGCGCCCTCCCCTTCAACGAGTTCTGTTTCCTCCTCCTGTTACCACACTGTGTTCCTCTTCCAGCTAGCTATCCGCCTCGCCTTCGTCTTCGAAGCCTCCTCTGCCTCATCGCGCCTAACCTAAAATTATTGTCAGTTGAATAATCCTTCCACGACTAAATTTTTTATGTTGCGTATGGATAATTTTATAATTGTCGTTGGAAAAGTTGAAAGAACTCAGAGTATAACGGGAAATTTGGAAATTAGTTTTAGGTTAGAATTTCGAGAGATGGCTTCTGACACTTTGAGTAGAAATAGGGTTACCGATTGCTTACTTTCGATTTGTATGGTGATAAAAATATAAATAAGTCACTCTAATTGCTGAGTAGTTTGAGTGTTGGTGCTATTTTTGACGGAGGTGTTAGAGGACTTCTTTTGGAATTTTAACCTAAAATGGTTTCAGTTGAATAATTACTCTACGATTGAATTTTTGACGTTTCGTATAGTGTATTTTATAATTATTACTGGAAAAGTGGAAGAGTTAATTCTGAGTATAACATTACATTTGGAAAATAATTTTAGGTGAGAATTTCGAAAGATGCCTTCTGAGACCTTGGGTAGAAATAGTGTTCATTTCTACGGTTACTTTCGTTGAATTTGTTTTGAAATAAAAATACAAGCAAGTCATTCTAATTGTTCAGCAGTTTGACTATTAGCACTATTTCCACCGAAAGTGCTAGAAAACATCTTTCGAAATTCTAACCTAAAATTACTTTCCAACTATAAATTCCCTTTTGGACTTTCCCAATAACGATTATAACATTAACTATAGGAAATATTAAAAATTCAATTCTAGCAGAATATCTTCCATTGAGAAAATAATTTTAGGTCATAATTCCAAAAGAAGTCCTCTGACACCTCGGCGTTAAAACAGCCGAATCGTCCACAGTGTAGCTACTCGACGACGCGCTTTCCTATCCTAGCCTATCAACTCCGAAACTGGAATCATGCCACGCATCCGATTAACGTCACCGACCGCGCTTCTTAACCGCGGCGTGTCATATTTCCCAGCGAACGATTCCGGGAGTTAATTTCTCTTTAACCAGACCGATTGTCCCGACTGTTGCGCCGGCCGCGCAAACTATAACCGAACCAGTCTGTGAACTAGCGAAAACCGGGAGCGCAGGGTTGCCGAGATTGCGACAAAAGCCCCGAGGAAATCGAGGCGAGGAGAGAAACTCCGCTGCGTAAACGGAGCTTAACCGCACCTTGACGTGGCGTAAGTTGCGGAACAAGAGGGAAAGGGGTGGGGTGGGCGCGATGAGGCGGAGGCTAAGACGGCGGCGAGGCGGAGAGCCAGGTGGGAGGAGAAGCTAGTGCTGGCAGGAGGAGGAGACAGCAGTGGAAGAGAGACGGTGCACTGGGGTATTTGATGGTCCAATGAGGATTGTAAAATGAATTGTAGGAGATGTTTGGAATTTGATAAGAATGTAAACTAGTTAGAACTGTGAGGTGTCAGAGGACTTCTTTTGGAGTTTAACCTAAAATTATTTTGAGTTGAATAATTCTTCCACAGTCGAATTTTGGACGTTTCTTGTAGGTAATGTTGTAATCATTATTGGGAAAGTCAAGAAGTGAATTCGTAGTTGGAAAGTAATTGTAGGTTAGAATTTTGAAAGATGTCTTCTGGCATTTTGGGTAGAAATAGTGCTAACAATTGCTTGCTTTGGATTTGTTTGGCAAGAAGAATATAAATAAGTCACTCTAATTGCTGGGTAGTTTGAATGTTGATATTATTTTTAGATGAGGTATCAGAGGACTTCTTTTGGAATTTTAACCTAAAATTATTTTCTAAGGTTAATGGTGTATGATGAGTTCACTTCTTGATTTTTCAAATAACGAGGTGTTAGAGGACATCTTTCGAAATTATAACCTAAAATTATTTTCTTAGTGGAACCTATTCTGCCACAATTGAGTTTTTAACATTTCCTATAACTAATGTTATAATCGTTATTGGGAAAGCCGAGAAGTGAATTCATAATTGGAAAATAATTTCAGGTTAGAGTCTCGAAAGATGGCTTATGGCACTTTGGGTAGAAATAGTGCTAACAATTGCTTACAAAATAGTCAAATCAGTCGCTATAGGACGGCCGAGACAGATCCAACGCACAAGGGACGCTGGCAATCGATAATAAATCGTTTAGCAAAAGAATAAAACCGACCTGGCTTGATTCACCAGGAAAACGGGAGCGGACGAGGGCCACGAAAAATGAAAGATTTCAAATGAATCGCGTAATAACCTCTACAGCCTCTTGGTTTCTTTCCTTCTCCGGCTCGAGTCCCCTCTTCGTTTGCCACCCTACGGGAGAGCTGCTTATGTATTCCGTTGCACGGCTGGTTGCACCACTCCTAATGGAGTTTCCAATATTTTCCTTTCCGTCGGCTCGCCTCTGTTCCTCGATCCACCGTGCTAGCTGCCTCTCCCTGTAGGAAAATAATTTTAGGTTAGAATTTCGAAAGATGTCTTCTAGCACTTTCGGTGGAAATAGTGCTAATATTCAAACTGCTGAACAATTAGAATGACTTGCTTGTATTTTTATTTCAAAACAAATTCAACGAAAGTAACCGTAGAAATGAACACTATTTCTACCTAAGATGTCAGAGGCCATCTTTTGGAATTCTAACCTAAAATTATTTTCCAAATGTAATGTTATACTCAGAATTAACTCTTCCACTTTTCCAGTAACAATTATAAAATACACTATACGAAAAGTAAAAAATTCAATCGTAAAATAATTATTCAACTGAAACAATTTTAAGTTATAATTCCAAAAGATGGCCTCTGGCTACTGCTAACAATTCCCTACTTTATATTCCTTCAGCAACAAAAATACCATACTATTCTACATTCCCACATTCCCCACAAAAACTCCACAAACCCTTTAATTCCCCCACACAAAATCAAACCCCCGCCCCTCGTCGCTTCCTCCCCGTTGATCGATTGCCAAACTCCTTCCACTCAACGTGTTCCTCTTTCTGTGCCCTCTCCTGATATCAGTCTGGTGTGTTAATTGTCGTTAGCTCGTTAGGTTTGGTGCGCGACACTTCCGCCTCCCTAATTGCTCTTTCGACTTACTCGCTTACCCCCGACGCTTCCCTCGAATTGTGAAAACTTTCGTCGCGTCCCCGGCGCTCCCGATGCTCTATTTAGCGACGATGATTCTTTCGCCGGGTTAATTACTGTGCCACCGTGCCTGGATCGTGTAAACCGTTACAAGCTCGCCGGAGAGCCACACACTGGCAGACGTCAGGTTGTCTAAAAGTATCGAGTTTCTGCGAATGTCTGCTGAACAGCGAACGAGTCAGTTCTGAAGTTGATCGTGACGATGGAAAGTGCATGACCTGTGAGGATGATGAGGAAGGTCTTGGTGATAGTTAGATGATGATGTAGAGGTTATGGGAAAGGCTACGATGATGTCTGAGATGGGATTGGAGGGGCATCATGGGATGCTACCATCAAGGAATGTGATAGATGTAGAAGATGATCTTTAATGACCTGACAAAAATTGGGAGGACTTAGCTTGGAGGCTATGTTGTGTTTGGTGGGTTTGGAGGGGCATCATGGGATGCTACCATCAAACATTATGATACATAATAATTATGTAATAATTATCTAATCTATAATAATTATATCTTAGATAGTTATATAATAATTATCTAATCTATAATAAATATCTCTTAGACAATTAGGCTACAGTGATAATAAAATCAAATATCCTAACTACTTCAACAATACATCTGGAAATATTGTAGAATCAAATTCAAAAGAATGTGCAGACCTGTCAAACGATTCGATATTCCCAAATAAATGTTTCCCTCTGCTGAAACTTCTTTTGATTTCCTCATAATGCCTATAGTAGTGAATCTTCTTATGTACGGTTCACCAAACTCATCGGTATTGTTATATTCCCGGGCAACTGGGAAGCAGCAAGCAGCCTTGCGATCTTCTCGTTCATTTCGTTTCTTATGGAACCAGCTTTGCGAGCTTCATCAATTTCTGTAGTTATGAAAATGGGACATTTATAGATAAAGACTACAGACACACCAACAAAACTGTTTTGATGATGGAATCATTTGCTGAGTGACAAGCTTTGTATATTTAAACATTTGATTATCTATGAATTCAGAAAAATATTTTTTAATTATCAATTGAAGATTAATTAAATATTAATCATTAAGAAATATGTTTGTATATTTGTATATTTAAACATTTAATCATCTGCTAATTAAGAAAAATCAAACAGCCAATACATTGTTATACCATAGATGAGGATGTAAAAAATATTACTAAATAATAAATAAAGTATCCAAATGCAGATGATGATTAATGACTTCACTGTCAATATGACCACCATAAAATGAATTCAAATACGAAACAACATAGTTTGAAAACAAACCACACCATAAATCGTACTGTACTAACTATTACTAAATAATAATTAAAGTATCTAAATGTTGATGATGATTAATGACTTCACTGTCAATATGACCACCATAAAATAAATTCAAATAAAAAAAAATATTTTGAAAATAAGAAAATATGAACTCGTCATTTCGATGAGTGTGACTCCCTACTGTTGAGTATACACTCTGTATCTGATCCACATGCACATCATCCAAATTTACCTATTTGTATTCATATGGCACTATTTCAGACATTGTTGTTGTATTCATTGAACGCGCAGCCTGTAGCCAGGACGGTCGGCACCGCGTTTCTTTCCAACCATTTAACTTTCGCCGGCCCCGTCGTTTATTCACGGTCCATCATATTTCATCGCTCTGAAAACCTAATCGTTATTAGTACATGCAGATAATGCACGCAGCATGGGAACCATCCCTGTAAAGAAGAAATTTATAATGATTAAATAGTTCCTGTTATAAATACTATTTATTTATAAATAAATGTATAAATATATAATGTAAATGCTAATTATTTATGACTAACTTATTTCATTAAATTATACTTTTCATTATAAGTACTTTGTGTTTATAATTAAACTTAGAAATATATAATATAAATACTAATGATATATAACTAAATTGTTGTATTTAATTTTTACTTTTATTTATAAATACATTGTTACAAATACTTCAAGTTATTATAATAATAATAGTAATAATAATAATAATGATGATGATAATGATGATGATGATGATGATGACGATGACGATGACGATGATGATGATGATGATGATGATGATGATGATGATGATGATGATGATAACAGAAACAACAACAATAATAATAATAGCAGCAGCAGCAGCAACAATAATAATAATAACATCAACAACGTCATCAACAGCAATAATAGTAATAAAAACAGTAACAACAACAACAACAACGATAATAATAATAAAAATATTTAAATAAAACCATGTAACAAATTTTGTTTCTGTGAACGTGGCAGTTTAGTGTCATTAATTTATTCCAAACACAACTATCAATATTAATTTTTCTCACAACAATTAGCCTTTTCAGTTTTACAGTTTCCTCGCTCCATTCCACTTTCCCCGACGCACATTGATTAGTCGAAGCTTAATGCCGTTCGAAACCGGTTATATTAGCTATTATAACAGTTGCTTAGAATCTAATTAATGGTTTCATTACTGCAAGAGAATTAATTAATCCCGCATGTGTGGGAAGTTTCTTATTACTACGATAATCGACGAGGATCCTGTAATGGAAAGTAATTCTTGATCTAATCTTGCATAAGCATCCCTAGATTATTACACGAGATGAAGTATTGTTGATCGCTCAATGAAACCAGAGAGTTGTATCAATAATTACTGAGTAACGAGTTATATAGTTACACACTATGAACATATTTTTTTGTTATCAATGTTATTATGATAAATATAGTTCTGGGACAGTATAAATTTGATTGTAATAAATTTAAATAATTATTCTATTTATTCTATTTACTCCATTTGCTCTATCTACTCTATCTACTCTATCTACTCTATCTACTCTATCTACTCTATCTACTCTATCTAGTCTATCTACTCTATCTACTCTAAGTACTCTATCTACTCTATCTACTCTATCTACTCTGTTTATTCTATCTATTCCATCTATTCAATATCTGTCAATTTACTCTATTTATTGTATTTATCGTATTTATTCTATTTATTCTATCTATTTTATTTATTCTGTCTATTCTATTTACTCTATTTATTCTATCTACTCTATTTACTGTATTTATTCTATTTACTCCATTGATTCTATTTATTGTATTTACTCTATTGATTCTATTTATTATTGTATCTACTCTATTAATTCTATTTATTCTATTTACTCTACCGATTTTATGTATTCTATCTACTCTAACTAATCTATCTACTCTATTTATTCTATCTAATCCATCTATTCAATATCTGTCAATTTACTCTATTTATTGTATTTATCGTATTTATTCTATTTATTCTATCCACTCTATCTACTCTATTTATTCTATCTACTCTATTTACTATATGTACTCTATTTAATCTATCTATTCAATCTATTCAATATCTGTCTATTTACTCTACTTATTGTATTTATCGTATTTATTCTATTAATTCTATCCATTCTATCTACTCTATTTATTCTATCTACTGTATTTACTCTATTTATTGTATTTTCTCTATTTACTCTATCTACTTTATTTATTCTACCTATTCCATCTATCCCATCTACTCCATCCATCCCATCAATCCACATTGTTTTACATTCCCATAATTCCTCCGTCTCCACTCGATCCCTCACACTCCCAATTCTCTCCTTCTCCCCACTCTTCCCCTCGCAACGTAGAAACACATCCTCGCGGGTTTCCGGCCGAAAAGTCTCGCGTACATATTTCGCATTAAGGACAGGGAATTCAATAAATTCGCCCACGGGATTAGGCATTAGGCCGAGCCGGATTATACGGTGAATTCCTATCGCGGGACGATAGCGATCGCGCGGCTCCTCTCGCTTTGCTTCACTCCAACGTATCGCAGCCGGGGACGGATAATCCTTCTCAACTTGTATCGGTCGTTATGAGCCACTCGATACCCGCCCCCACCACCGCCCCCACCCCTGCATCCCATCCCCTCGTAATCACTTTCACGTCGGGAAGCGCGAAAAAATATTAAAGTGATCTCCGGGAACTTTCAACCGTAACTGATAAGGTGCAGCATGGCTTTCCGATACTTCCGCGGTGTAATCTTCTTATAATCTTATAATACACCCTACGGTTACGCGTGGAAAAATCAACGGGGTCCGATTTAACAGTGGGATTACGCGCTGGTTGGAATGATTGGTTTTGGTCTTGTTGTTTTTGTGGTTTTTGGGTTTTTGTGGTTTTATGTTGGTTCATATTAATTTTATATTAACTGTGCTAGTTAATATTAATTTTAAATTAGCTGTGTTAGTTAATATCAATTTTATATTAGCTGTAGCAGTTAATATTAATTTTATATTAGCTGTACTAGTTAATATTAATTTGATATTAGCTGTGCTAGTTAATATTAATTTTATGTTAGCTATATTAGCTAATATTAATTTTATATTAGCTGTGCTAGTTAACATTAATTTTATATTAATTATATTAGTTAATATAATTTTTTATATGTATTAATTATTTAATTAAGAATTCTTTAACTATTCTTAACTAGATTTTGTTAGGTATATTAGTTAGTATATATATTAGTTATTTAATTGAGAATTCATTAATCAAAATTGACTAGCCTTTATGTTATCTATATTAATTATTTAATTAAGAATTCTTTAATTAAAATTGACTAGCCCTAATGTTAGCTGTATTAGTTCTCTCTATGAGCTGTTTTTTAAATCAGCTCTTCTTATATTTATTTCATTTATTTTTGTACATTCTTATAATTCTTCTATTTATCCAATTTTTAATTCTTCTGTTTATTTGATTTAATTCCATTTTTATCATCCTTCTGTTTATTTGATTTAATTTCTTATTATTCGCACCTTTTCTCCATTTCCCTGCAAGTTTGACCTTGAATGACCTTGGGTCATAGGTCGTTGAATTCGTCTTAAAACGCACTATTCGACGATGGATAAAAGGCGATGTCCTTCCATTTAAGAAAAGAAAGTTGACCTTCAGCTCACCTTGGAGTGTCCACCAAGAATATTTCCTTTTAATTATAATAGTTGATTACGCAGGAATAATATTTACTTCGAATTCGAATTAACTAAGTAATATATTTATTCGTTGAGTCATGTTGAAAATCTCGTTGTAGGACAAGGGGTTGAAAAAAAATCTATGAAGACACAACCTGACGAGTCCCGAGCACCACGTGTCCCCCATTAAATCAATCCACCTCGATCCACCCTAATCGCGGAGTACATTGAAACCTCGCTCTATTTAAGCCCCGCGCATAACCCATTAACCTCAATCAACCGTCCACCCTGGCGACACTCGTCTCGGCGATCAGCATCTCCATCAAATCCAATAAATTTCGCTGTTTAGAAACGTGATCCTCGTGTTATCGCGACCATAGAGTCTAGTGGACAATGGTGTCGACCTGTGTTCTCAAATTCTGTTATCTCGAGACAATTCTATGAGAGAAATCGACGCCATTGTCACATACAGGGTGGAAATTATAAAGCGTTACAGTTGAATAAGAAATGAAATTGTCATAGTTGAATAAAAAAAACAAGAAAGTTGTTTAATACCGAGGGGGACATCTTAGTTAGTGTCTTGTTTGCCAAAAGCCTTATCATTATTTAAATACTTGCAAAACAATATTTCCAAAATGGGTCAAATTTGACCCATGATATTTTTAATATTAAGATTCATTTATACATATGATCCAACAATAATTTGTGATCATACTAATATCTTATTTCCCAAGAGCTTCGTCATCTCCCAAAAATTTAATGTTGATTAATTATTATTAAACATTATAAACAGCTACCTTGTATAATGCATCCACTTGAAAAATACTGAAATAAATAGCTCCGTTCCTCAATGCATGTGTGATTTCTCTTCGAGTTACGAAAGTGAAAAATATTTCTAGTGAAAAACTTCCGAGTGCAAAGGGTTAATCGAGCGAACTACGGTAATTCAATTTGGTTGGGGGTCACCGGTGACCCCCACGGCACTCGAGAGGTGACTCTTAGTCACCGTTTGATTTGATATAACAAAATTTCAAAGTGTCGTATATAATACTAAGTTTCCTATAATGCAACAATACGTGAAATATTTATATAAAATAGCTTTGTTTCTTAATTTACGTATGTTTTCTCATTAGTTCGTTTCAAATAGTGTCGCCTATATCTCATTGGAAAGTGTCGAATATTTCTAGTGACAAGCTTCCGAGTGCAAAGGGTTTATTGGGACTTGGTAGAATCAACTGACACTTGTATTTGCTAAATTCTATTCAAATCTTCGCCACGAGTTGACACCATGGGGCAACGAGTTAGTCTCGATCCCACGTCCATGGTGCTCTGCCAGGCCTTCTTGACAGTCGCCAGGCTTACAGGACTCCCCATTGAAATTCCCCAATGATCGTCGACGCTGCTGTGCACATATATTCATAACAAATAAATATTATTTAATTTTTACTTGCTAGAATCAAGTGACACTTACATTTGCTAAATTTTATTCGAATCTTCGCCACGAGTCGACACTATGGGGTTGGTCTCGATTCCACGTCCATGGGGCTCTGCTAGGTCTTCCTGACAGGCACTAGGCTAACAGGACACCCCCATAGAAGTTTCTCCATGTTTTAGTCATCCCTAAGACAATTGTCGACGCTATGACGCATCAACAATCATAACAAATGAATATTATTTAATTCGAACTTGTTAGAATCAACGGACACTTATATGTGCTAAATTTTATTCGAATCTTCGCCACGAGTCGACACCATGGGGCAAGGAGTGTATCTCGATCCCACGTCCATGGGGCCCGCCAGGCCGCCGTGGCAGGTACCACCAGGACAATAGGCCTTCCCCCAGCCCACCTCCCGTCACGCGCGTTTTTACTACCGGTCCTGTCTCCCCCTTTCTCCCCGGCGGACGCCGTCATAGGTGAACGCCGGCGAAGGGTGTTTCCGCGTGTCGCCGGGGGGACGCACATTGGGCCACTCGTTCCGCCGCGACACCTCGCACCTAGTCCCCTGCCCCCGGCGTTCAGCATCGCGATTATCATTTCGAAATCGACTAGAAAAGCCAGTCGGTGACAATGGCCGGCCATGATGCGTTAGTAACGGCCATTCACCGGGCAACTGCGGGAAAGAATGGACGGCGAGATAGGGGGCAGGCTGACGGCTACGCGGACGGGAAGGGTCGGGGAGGCGGCGCTGCACGGAGCCGTTTGCCGGTGCTCGGAGGAGTGGATGACGCTTTCGGTCATGGGGTCATGCGAGGAGACGATATTCCTGTAAATGTTTATGTTTGGGGGGTTCGATTTTTTTAGCCCATTCGCTGCCAAGACGAGTATACTCGTTGCCAAGTTGTCAAAAAATAATTATAACGTTTCAAATAAAATTCTCTTTGTCCTACGTATATAATATAAAATATTTATTTGCTTATTCGAAAGCCTGTGTTATAACAT
Organism: Nomia melanderi; assembly: GCF_051020985.1. NCBI lineage: Eukaryota > Metazoa > Arthropoda > Insecta > Hymenoptera > Halictidae > Nomia > Nomia melanderi. Next base: position 22,688,072 of record NC_134999.1, on the reverse strand, counting down.
ATTGAAAGACGAGTATACTCATCCTTGGCAGGATGTTATGCGTTGCCAAGTTGTCAAGAAATAATTATAATGTTTCAAATAAAATTCTCTTTCTGCTACATATATAATATAAAATATTTATTTGCTTATTCAAAGCCTGTATGTTATAACGTAGTGAAAGTAGGACGAATATACTCGCCTTTGGCAGAGCGTTGTGCGTTATACGTCTTCTTAAAAAGAAATGATTAATGAGATAAATCTATATTTCTAGTATTTTCCCAAATAAATTAAAAATGACGTAGCACCACGTTCCCACCATTTTCCCCAAAGAAACTAATGACGTACTTTTACGTCATTTTCCCAAAACAAATTAAAAACAACATAGCTCAAAGGAACGAAAAATGCCACTTCCCATACCATCGCCAGGTGGCCCTGGAGGGGGTTGGGTGGGGCCGGGGTTGAGAGAGAGAGGGGCTCGACGTGGTTGGCATTAAGCGTTATTAGCCGACCCCTAATAGCGTGCCCCGTTTTTGCCCGCGGACGAATCGGGCCCCGGTGACTTCGTGCTCGCTCCGGTGAGCACCGCGAGTAATCCCCGTAACATCTGTATCATCGCTCGGTATTCTGACATTCGACACGGGGCGCGGTGCATCTGGCTCCCCCTCTGCGCCACTCTGAGGAGGACCCTTCCGGATGGTGTGAATGGGACTCCATCCTTTTTGGGGGGTCCTCGCGTGGACAGTTACACGCCAGTTTTGCGAATTGGGGTGGGAATGATCGTGCTTTTGTTTTTGGGAATTTTTGGGACGATGGCAGGGAGTTTGTATCTTGCATTGGGGTGAATCATGGTGATTTTGTTCTGGGGGGTGTTTTTGAGACGATGTTGGACAATTTGTATCTGGCATAGAGAATTGGGGTGGGAATGATAGTGATTTCGTTCTGGGGTTTGTTTTTTGAACGATATCAGACAATTGGTGTCTTGCTTTGAAAATTGAGGTGGGAATGATGATTTTTCTTGTTTTTGGGACTTTCTTTGGACGATATCAGACAATTCGTGTCTTGCTTTGAGAATTGGGGTGGGAATGATGGTGATTTTGTTTAGGGGGTGTTTTTGGTTCCATATTTCTTTCTTGGCTGTTTTGGGCTCAATAGTTGAGCTGTCGAGAAGAATTTTATATGTATAAATAAGGAAACAGCTACGCAGTTTTATTTTGTATTAACAATTGGGGTAAGAATAATATTGCTTCTGCTTTGGGGGTTGTTTTTGATTTCCTGTTTCTTTTTTTGTTGTTTTAGGTTCAGTATTTGAAGTGTTGATAAGAATTTTCTACGTATAAATAAGAAAACTGTTACTTAGTTTCATTTTGCATTGACAATTGGGGTAGGAATAATGTTGCTTTCATTTTTAACCTTCTTTTTGCAACAATATGAAATAATTAGTATCCTGCACTAACAATTAAGTTAGAAATAATATATTTCATAGAATTTCCTATACCAATCTACCAAATCTAAATACACCAATCATCTACTATACCCCCACAAAAACCCCATAACCAAAAGGCATACACCATAGTTTCCCACTTGCCCTCCCATCAGCCACGCGAAACCTCGTGCAGTGACGGCAACAAAAACTCCACCGTTTACCACGCGACCGGCGACAATTACTGAACAGTGTGTTCATAAAGGAGCTCGAATCGAAGCATATTAAAACCGTTTCGTCGGAAGTGGCCCGGTCCACTCGGCGGTCACTCGTGGAAAGGAACAATCGGCGCCCGAAGTGAAAAGATCGGCCACGAGTGCGCCGCGCACCGTTTAACCTCGGCCTGTTATTGTTACGCGCACGCTGCTAGAGTGTAGCATTGTTTCCGATCGGCAGTCAAGTGGCCGACACGGAACGACGTGAATGGCGGACCGTACGGAACCTGCTCTCTTTCTCGAGTGGTCCCAGGGGAGGCGAAAGGTACAGAGGAAAGTTTAAGAGTTTCTTTGTCGCGGATCCCTTCCGATCGTTGGCCTGTGTATGGATCGTTCTCGATCGTTAACCTCTTGCTCTATGATTGATTTCAGAGCTATGATACGACTGATTCGTTGTTGAGAGAGGGTTGGATGTAGTATGGGTGGAATATTAATTTAATTGTTGATTTATGTTGAATGTAGTTTTAAGAGGGAACTGGGGATAACTCGTTTGAAGCCGTTCGATTTATTTTAATATCTCAAAATTATATTTAATATAAAATCTCAAGAACTCTATAAAATCAAAATTCCAACAAGTCCACAAAATCAGAATCCCAACAATTTCTCAAAATCCCAAAAACTCCTAAAAATCAAAATACTAACAATTCCTCAAAATCAAAGTCTCAACAATTCCTTAAAATCTCAACAACTCCACAAAATCCTCTAAAAAACCATCAACCAATATCCCAAAAAAAAACTGAACATAACCTAACACTTCACCCAAATCTCAAGACAAAGCGAGCCAATACATCGTGCCCTCTTCTCGGGGGTCGCAAAACGCACAATTCCAAAACGCTCCGCAACGGTCCCGGCATCGACGGACCGGCATTGTAGCGGCCGCGCCGACTTGGAGTGCAATAGAAAAATTCCGGGGCCTCTGCCTCGGCGTTTAGCTAAGTGCGCCAACGGCCATTATCGGCGTTAATAATGCTGTTCGCCACTCGTGACCCGACCATTACTCGGCAACGACCCTGCCACCTTTATTTTCACGCCGGCCCGGCTGCGTGACTCTTTAAACATCGTTTTTCTCCCGGTTGTCGTCGTATTTTAACGGCTCCGCGAGCGAGGCCGCGTTTTACGATCCTCATTATTCTTGTACCTTCTTTTGCATCCGTACCCTGGAATTACGGGGACTCGCGGGTTTTCCAGCGACGCGGCGGTTCGACAACCCTGCGAGTGCTCGTCGCGATTCCGAACTCGCCGCGGAACACCCTGCAATGAAACAGATAGCGTGACGTAAATGCTTTGATAATGTTTTTTAATCATCGAGTAATGAGTGTGAGAGAGGTCTAACCTAGTTTTTAGAGTATTGTTGCGAAATTGAGTGGGGAAAGTTCTTTTTATGTGGTACGGGATGGTTTGTTTGAGGTTATGTTGCTTTTGGGAAGATTTGAGGTTAGGTTCTTGGAAGTTCAAGGTAATTTTCGGAATAGTTAATTAATGTTGGAAATGGGGAATTGTCGTGGCTTTTTTGGCAATGAGCATCTGTTTTCCAAAATAGTTTCAAGTTAGTAGGGTAATGTGACAACGGAATGTTTATTTGAGGTTATATTTATTTTGCCGGCAAGATTTTAGGTTAGATTCTTGGATGTTGAGGTTTGATTACCTTCACCATTTTCTCAGAAAAACTAAAAATGACGTGAAACCACGTCGTCATTTCCAAATGAATTTAAAATGACGTACGTCACGTAATTGTCATTCTTGTCAAAGAAATTAAAAATGACGTAGGGCTACATTATCGCCATTTTCCTGAAAGAAATTAAAGATGACTTATGTTGGTCCACGTAACTCTCATTCTTCTAAAAAAAATAAAAAATGACGTACGACTACATTATCGCCATTTTTTTTAATAAAAAAAAATTAAAAATGACATAGGGCCACGTAACCTTCATTCTCCTCAAGAAAATAAACAATGACGTAAGACACATCACCATCTCATCAGAGGAATCCAAGATGACGTAGAGCTGCGTCACCGGTCCCGAATGTGTTAATGAAAATGGGAAACAGAGGTCCGCCATCACGGTTGAACTGACTTAGACTGGGGTTGGCGGATAATACGCTGGGCGACGATCTTGGTTGAGTCGGAAGGCGAAGGGCAAACGCTCGAGAAGCTGGGCGGCAGAACTGTGTTCCCCCTCCACTGACATTATATTCCCTCGCCTCTAACATCTGCCTCTTTCCTTCTCTGTCTTCAACCCTTCTGAATACTAATGCATAATTATTCAAAGTGTCCCGGATAATGAAACGTTATTTTCCTTCGACGATTATTATACACAGAGTGATGGGAGAACTTGTATTTCAGAGATTTAGGCAGAACGTTGATTCCAAAATTTTCAGTTTATCGTGGGTGGAGTTGTAAATAAAAGTAGAAGGTACAGTAGGATTCAAAAGTTTTTAGATTGTGATAGTAATAATGATAAATTATGCTATTTGAGATTGTTAGGTTATTATACACAGTAGTTTTTATTTTGTAATGGATGGAGTTGTAAATAAAAGTAAAAGGTACAGTGGGGTTCAAAAGTCCTTAGAGTGTGATAATAATAATAATAATATATGATGTTTGAAATTGTTAGATTATTATATACAGAGCAATTTTCAGTTTATCATGCGTGGAGTTGTAAATAAAAATGTAAGCTACAGTGACGTTCAAAAGTTCTTAGATTGTGATAATAATAATGATAATAGTAATAATTTAGGTTATTTGAGATTGTTAATTTATTAAATACAGTAGTTTTTAGTTTATTATGGGTATAGTTGTAAATAAAAATAGAAGGTACAGTGGCTTTCGAAAATTAATTATTTAATTTAAAAATTAAAATCTAATTCAGTAGCACAGTAAATATTTCAAGTTATGAAATATTCATCTTTACATCAAAATATTACATATTCAACCAAATTGTCAATTACTAATCAGTTACTGGTGCCTTTCTCTTAATTCACAAGTAAATAACACAAAACCAGAAACAAGAATAAAACACCTTATATATTATTAATCCCTTTTCCTTAATTCACATGTAAATAATAATTAAAAAAAACAATAACAAAAATATTATACTTTAATTATTATTAATCCCTTTCCCTTACTTCACAAGTAAATAACAATATCATAAAAACAGAAACAAGAATATAACACCTTAATTATTATTAATCCCTTTTCCTTAATTCACATGTGAATAACAATATCACAAAACAGAAACGAAAATATTATACTTAATTATTCTTAACCTCTTTCCCTTAATTCACATGTGAATAACAATATCACAAAACAGAAACAAGAATACAAAAATCATAAAGTAACACGGAGACAAGAGGAAACAGGGAATTAGGGGAACAAGATAAAGGAGGTAGCTGGAAATAACGAAGACAGGGACAAAGAAAGAAACTGGGGGAAAGGAAGTTCCACATTGTTCCCGATTCTACATCCTGTACTGGAAACTTGCTGCAGAAGCCTTCCGATTCCGCGAGAAGTTTAGTGCCGCGAGCGTGGCACTCCGCCAGTTTCCAGAATAAACCTTAACCGCATCCATGAAAGGGAGTTACGGATTATCTCTCGAGTTCTCATCACTTCCTCGACGGTACCATTATGAGAACCAGTTTCAACCTTCGCTTCCTCGCGCGGACTTCGATACGTTACGACTACAACTATTTTATATATTATAATTTGTATTGAAAAATTTTTAAATTTTAAAATGTTTGAATTATTCTTATCCTTTCTGATGGTTGCTTGGATAAATTTAAAAATATTGAGAAACGTTTGAATTATTCTTATTCTTCACGATGGTTACTCGGATAAATTTTAAAATTTTGGAAAACGTTTGAATTGTTCTTATTCTTCACGATGGTTGCTTGGAAAATTTAAAAATTTTTTAAAATGTTTGAATTATTCTTATACTTCGTGATGGTTGCTTGGATAAATTTTAAAATTTTGAAAAACGTTTGAGTTGTTCTTAACCTCCGCGATGGTTGCTTGGATAAATTTTAAAATTCTGAAAAACGTTTCAATTATTATTATCCCTTGTGATGGTTACTCGGATAAATTTTTAAATTTAAAAATATAAATATTTCAGTATGCTTTATCGTCATGGTCTGTTTGCTTGATGGTTATAGGTCAGATTTTGGAGATTATAAACAATGACCTCAACAACCTAAATCTCCTAACCTCCAAAATCTAACCTAACCTCATCAAATACACAAACCCTCAGATAGATTTACATGGCTTTGGGTAGATTGATCTGGGATAGACTCACATGGTTTTGTGTAGATTGCTTTGGGATAGATTTAGATGGTTTTGGATAGATTGCTTTAGGATAAATTTATGTGGTTTTAGATAGATTGTTTTGGAATAGACTGACATGGTTTTGGATAGATTGTTTTAACATAGATTTACATAGCTTTGAATAAATTTACATGTTTCTGAATAAATTCTTTTAGGATAGATTCACATGGCATTTCATAGATTGTCTCAGCTTTAATAAACACAGTCCTCAATAGATTCTTTCCTAATATGTTCACATGTTTTTAGACCGTTTCATCCTAACCCAACCTCATCAACCAACAACCCACACCCACCATCCACCAAATAGAAACCGTAAACCCGCGAACAATAACGCACAAAATTAAACAGGACAGCATCAAAAAAAAAAAGATAGCGTCAGGGGCGGCGAGTATCAGCGCGGAGGAAAGGGGATGGGACTCGCTCGGATGACAGAAGCGTATCGTGCCGGGGAGAGCAACGACTGCCGTTGGGACACCCGGCGTCTTATCGTGCCTCCCCCCTCGCCCCTTCCCCCGGCTATTCCGGCAGCGTCGCCATCCTCCCCGCCGAGCCAAAACCCAGTGACGCCCGGACTCGCTCACCCAGAAACCAACGATAAGGTTCACCCAGCAACGCCTGCACGACCACCTCTCCGCTCGGCCACGCACACATACATATACACATACACAAGAGCGAGTCCGCGGCGCTGTACACGCACGCGGGTATTTATATAAGAAAACTGACGTACGCCGGCGACGACCCTCGAGAAAAAGGACGATAGGGTCGGTAAAAAGCGGGACGGGCTCGACCAGTCGACGATACCGATTCCGCGCTAACTGGCAGGCGAAACAGAATTGGAGAGGAACTGCGGTGGTGGATGGGAAGGGTGGTTGCGTTTTGTTGTTGGGTTGTTGTTGGGTTTTGTGGACTTTTTTGGGATAGATTTAGATGGTTTTTCAAAGATTTATGTGGTTTTTCATAGATTTATGTGGTTTTGGATAGATTGATTTGGGATAGATTCACATTATTTTGGATAGGTTGATTTGGGATCGATTTATGTGGTTTTGGATAGATTCACATGGTTTTGGATAGGTTGATTTGAGATAGATTTATGTGGATTTAGATAGATTCATATGGTTTTGGGATAGATTTATGTGGTTTTAAATAGATTCATATGATTTTGGGATAGATTTATGTGGTTTTGGGTAGATTGCTTTAGGATAGATTGATGTGGTTTTTGATAAATTGTTTTGGGATAGATTCATTTGGTTTTGGATAGAATGTCTGGATAGATTGTGAGATTGTGTGGATAGATTTAGATGGTTTTGAGAGATTTACGTGGTTTTGGGTAAGTTGTTGTGGGGTAGAGTTACGTGGTTTTAGATAGATTCAAATGGTTTTGGATAGATTGATTTAGGATAGATTTTTGTGGTTTTGGGTAAATTGCTGTGAGATCGATTTATGTGGCTTTGAATAGATTGGTCTTTGATAGATTGATGTGGTTTTGGGTAGAGTGTTTTAGAATAGATTTCTGTAGATTGCTTTGGGATAAATTTAGATTGTTTTGGCATAGATTTATGTGATTTTGGGATAGATTTATGTGACTTTGGGTAGACTCTTTCAGGATAGATTTACACGGTTCTGAATAGATAGTTTCAAGATGAACTCACATGATTTTGGATAGGTTTGGGCGGTTTTATATATCTTTGTGCAGATTTGTGTGATTTTTAGGTACTTTTGGGGAGTTTTGTATGATTTTGAAGTTAAATATAGCTAGTTTTACATAGATCTACATGGTTTTAGGTAGTTCCACAAAGTTTTAGTAAATAAAAACATATAGTAACACCAGAAGCTAGGTAATACTATAATATATGTTCTATAATACCAAAACATTAATAATTATATCTAATACTATTTTCCTCTACAAACCCTCAAATTCTCATGGCAGTCAACGTGTCAACCAATGTCATTCCTCAACAGTTGACAAATCATCCACAATACAAACAAGAAGAACAGAATATTATTATATTAACCTAACCAATTTAAAAAAAAAACCATTGCTGGTAATTTTCAATAACCTCACTTTACATCACCAAACATAAAAAAATAAAATACCTCATTATCATATAATACAATTCAAACAAATAATCTAATACAATTTTCCATTATCACAATTAAAACTACACAGAAAAAAATTAATAAAGCCTCATAATCTGGCATTTAATTCTAATAACATATTTGAGTATCCTCGCTATACAGTGTCTCAAAAAAAAGCACCTTCGTCGTCCGATAAAAAAATTGTTGGAATATTTATGAATATCCATTTGTTTTGCAGTGGCTGAGCTCGAGGGCGGCGCACACTCGGATGAAACGAACAGCGGAGGTGACAACAGTAACGCCGGAAGCGTGTCGGGCGGCACAGATGACGATCAGGCGCGTCTCCGTTTGAAAAGGAAGCTTCAAAGAAACCGCACGAGCTTCAGCAACGAGCAGATCGATGCTCTGGAGAAGGAGTTCGAGAGGACGCATTATCCGGATGTGTTCGCCAGGGAACGACTGGCCGGGAAGATCGGCCTACCGGAAGCTCGAATACAGGTGACTATAATTTTGCTATTAGTTTCTTGAGAAGTCAAATGCGGTGTTCGATAGTATAGCGAGGCTCGCTTAAACTTGGGAAGTTCGAGGCTCGCTTAAATCTGACAAGTTCAAGGCTCGCTAAAATGTGACAAGTTCGAGGCTCGCTTAAATCTGAGAAGTTCGAGGCTCGCTTAAATTTGGCAAGTTCGAGGGTCGTTTAAATTTGACAGGATCGAGGCTCTGCAGTGAAATTTACGCGAGCAGAGGAAAAGGAGTAAGATAACTGTTTTTAGGAACTGACTTGAGAACAGCCTGACAAAGGCAGAATCGATATAGTGAGTGGAAGTGGGATAAACAGTAGGTTGTAACTGAGGGTTGAGACACGGGACTTTAAAGCGATGCGAAGTGAAGGAAATTTCAGTTGAAGTCATGTTAAGATTACATTCTTAAATGCAGTACCGATGTATTGCTAAGATTGTGCTCATTAAAATGAGTACAAACACGATAGGAATCGGAGTAGTTTCTCGGTTTCATGGAAACGAGCCTTTAGTTTCGTTAATTATGTTGAGTTGGTTAAAGTAGTCCGATTCCTATCGTGTTTGGACTCATTTTAATCAGCACAACCTCAACAATCCATTAACACTGCATTTGAGAAGGTAACGTTAAAATTGCTACAATAAAAATTTCCTTCGCTGTATGTTCAATCTTATCTTCTCAATCATAGTACCGATGAATTACTGACATTTTTCTGATTAAAATGAGTCCAAACACGACGGGAATCTGTTTAGTTTGATCCATTTCATAAAAACGAACCTTAATTTCCTTAATTACATTAAATCAGTAAAACTAGTCCGATTCCCGTCGTGTTTGGGCTCGTTTCAATCAGCAAAATCTCAGCAATCCACTAGCACTACATTCAAGAATCCATGTCTAAACTTCCTTCACCCGAACTTTCTTTCTCAGTTCCAACCTACTATCCCAATCTCCATATCAATTCCGCCTTCATCATACTATGCCGCGTCAGTACCAGAAAAAAATAGCTTCCACTTCCTTCTCGCTAAAATTCCATGCAGTCACCCGAAATTATAAAATTTAACCGAGCATCGCTACCATACACCCCTAAAACCGCCGCAGAGAATCCTATCCTTAGAAACAAATATCGTTCATTTTCTTCTCGCTATTAGAATCTCACTATTAAAATTTTAAAATTTAACCGAGCATCGCTGCCATACACCCCTAAGCAACACCGCAGAAAATCCTATCCCTAGAAACAAATAGCTTCCACTTCCTTCTCGCTAAAATCCCAAGCAGTCACCCGAAATTTTAAAATTTAACCGAGCATCGCTACCATACGCCCCTCAGCAACGTTCCCAGACCGTTGACCGCATCAGGCGGGACCTGTAGCCTAGCGATTGACCTGTATCTTCGTCTGTCTTCTCGTTCACTAACTCAGGTCTGGTTTTCGAATCGGCGGGCGAAGTGGCGGCGCGAAGAGAAGTTGCGCACGCAACGGAGGGACAACCCGCAACACCAACAGCAGCCGCAGCAACAGCAGCAGCAGCCCTCGCAGCAGCAGCAGCAGCACAGCGCCGGGGTCACCCTGGTCGGCACCGGTCATCCCACGCCGCCCCCGACCTCCGGTATATTGGGCGGCCAACCGCCCCCGCAGGCCCCGCCCTCTCCGCCCAGGATACATCATGGTTTCGCGCCCACCGCCGTTTATCCCGGAATACCCAGCATGCCTGATTCGTACAGGTGAGACTCACGATTAAATCATCAGCGAACACGGAAACTGACCCCTTAACACGCTACCACTGGCCGTCACGTAGCTCGGGCTGTCAGTGTGGATTAACCTTTATCAGAGCTATGTGTATACAACCCTTAACAACGAGGGGAGGACCATATGTTGATTTTAATGTGATTTCTACCCCTTTGAAAATTGTGTCTAAGTGCAATTAACGAGAAAAATAATAAGTGCAATTTGATGGAATTTAGGGGTTGGAGGAAGATCATTAAAAGAGTATGAATGACAAAGATCATTAAAAAAAAATGTAGGAAATTTAGAGACATGAAGTAAAGGGATTATTTGATTATTGTTATTATAATTTATTATTTAATTATTTGATTATTTATTCGAAGTCATCAGGAAAAATGAAATCAGTTTTCTTATATAAAGAGTGTTTGCAAATGAGAAATCATGGTTTGGTTTTAGTTTGATATTTATTATAATGCATATATATTGCATTTTCAATTATTTGTGACAAAATTAATTATGGAAGAAATTATGAAATTATTTGTGGCAAACCTTGATTGTAATGAAGTGAGTTGAATATGAAGGGTAGTTATTTGTTGGTTTCAGAGATATTTGTAATTAAAGTTTCGTACCTCTTTGTATAGCTTGATTTTTAAATTAGGTTTTTTAAATATAATTGGAGGAGTGACGTAAGTGGTTGGACTGTAATCTTGAGGTCCTAGGTTCAATTCCCGTATTCTCTAAGAATAATTTTTTTAATTAATTTACAAGAATTAAAATTGGTGTCCTTCCCTTGTAAGTTGTAGTTTTTAGCAAATATGCAACAAGTCGTCATTATTTAAAGAAAATAACCATTCAAAGCAAATGTGCAATACATTATCACTATTCTAACATTTTTATTAAAAATGACAATATTTTATGAAGGATAATTACAAGTGTATTAATCCCAAATGCTTATTTAAAAGCTTTCAATATATAATATTCTTTTAAACAATCTTCAGCATGAAGGAATCGTTTTTTATTGCAAATTTTACAAAAGTATACTGTTTTTCTTTTTCCAAGCAACGATTGCAACGTACTAGTATCTGATAAGACGTCACTGCTAATCTCATCAATAAAATATAAATTGCAAAATTGACTTCAAAAAACTTGCTGCCATTATCGCTATCCAAATTCATAAAAATTCATAAAATTGTTGTTATTCACTTTTTAGAAGGAAAATAAGAAAATGTGGTTGAAAATGAAACTATTATACCACTCCACATGTTAAACACTCTGTCGGTAATGATGTACCGACATACTGTTACCGACACATACCATAGACTACTAATTCCAACATAATCTATTACCTGAAAACGCTTCTTTTTAAATATTTTATTTAATTTACAAAAATTCGTTAAAATTGCTCTGTCGGTAATAATATACCGATATAATATTACCGACACATACCATAGACCACTAATTCCAACATAATCTATTACGTGAAAACGCTTCTTTTTAAATATTTTATTTAATTTACAAAAATTCATTAAAATTGCTCTGTCGGTAATAATATACCGACATACTGTTACCGACACATACCATAGACTACTAATTCCAACATAATCTATTACCTGAAAACGCTTCTTTTTAAATATTTTATTTAATTTACATAAATTCATTAAAATTGCTTTGTCGGTAATAATATACCGATATAATATTACCGACACATACCATAGACCACTAATTCCAACATAATCTATTACTTGAAAATACTTCTTTTTAATTATTTTAATTAATTTACAAAAATTCATTAAAATTGCTCTGTCGGTAATAATATACCGAGGTGGAATAAAACTGCAGCGACAAAATACAGTGGAGACTCCAGTATCCGAACTAATAGGAAGACAAACTTGGAATTTTCGGATAATAGAATAATTACTTTCTTCTGCACGAACGTTAATTTATTTAAATAGAAATTAACATTATCGACGGTTGCTTTCAACATTTAAGTTTTCTATATTTTGTCAACCAATAAATTGCATAAATTTTTTATTTCAGTTGTGTAGAATTATATTCTTGTTGTGGCTGAAAACATTCAAGACACTTTTTAAATTGTTCAAATACTTCGACTTGAGAAGGCATGTCTGGAAATACTGTTTCTTACTTTAGACTGAATTGATATGATTGCATTTCACTTTATACATTTTATTTATTATTCTACTTGTAGATTATTGGATTATTTTATTATTTTATTTTTACATTATTTTATTATTTAACTTTTACACTATTTCATTATTTGTTTATTTCATTATTTTATTTTGACATTATTTTATTATTTCGTTATTTTACTTTGACATTATTTTATTATTCTATTATTTTACTTTTACATTATTTTATTATTTCATTATTTTACTTTTATATTATTTTATTATTCTATTATTTCACTGTTACATTATTTCATTATTTTAGTATTTCACATTATACATTTTACCGTCCAAGCACAGAAAAGTATTTATTTTATCTACATAGATTGTGTCGCCTATGAAAACATCGTTACAGATAGTTATCAATAACAAAACATATGGATAATAAAAACACCTTATATTACGGTATTCGGTAATCGCGATTCGCATACGGAGTTTCAACTTTACCGACTGTTATCACATCAGAAGTAACTTACCAGTAGGGGTTAACAGATTCCGTGTTACCATTCATGGTACATAAGGAAACAGTTTTTTATGAGACATCAACAAAAATATACATAAATAATATGAAAATATATCAAAAGTCAGCAAAAGTCTGAATGTTATTTAATCAATTGTTAACAATTATTTGTGAGTTTCCGACAGGAGAATGCTTTAGTTAATATTGCAATTAATAACGATTATTTGTTTGTTTATTATTAATTATATAATTAACAACGTTTAATGTTTTTAATAACATTAATATTAGTGTGTGGTAGTATTAGACGTAGAGTGTAATGAAAAAAATTTTAATTGTAATTGGTTTAAACTTAGCTTCTTAATTATAGCACCGATGGAATGCTGAGATTCTGGCGGTTAAAACGAGTCCAAACACGACAGGAATCGGACTAGTTTCCTGTTTTCACGGAAAGCAGCCCTTAATCTCGAAAATTTCATGAAATTCCTAAAACTAGTCCGATTTATATCGTGTTTGAGCTCGTTTTAATCAGCGCGATCTCAGGAATTCAATTACACTATGTTTGGGAAGGTACGCTGGAAATTGTGCTAGTCCAAAGCTTAACCCCCCCCCCCCCCAAACATAACCTCAAAAACCACCTAACAATCTCCCCCATTGTTCCAGTCCAATGACGTCAATGCCGAGCTTCACCATGTCCGGCGGCAGCCAGCAGAACCAGCACACAAGCAGCATGTCGTCGCTGTCCACCGGAAGCGGAATGGGCCCTATGGGCATGACCGTGGGCATGACGGTGGGCCCAAGTCCCGGCGCCTGCCTGCAGCAGCGGGACAACGGCTACTCGTGCGGCGTGGCGCGGCCCGCCAGCTACGAGCCCCTACATCTTGGGTACGGCGCGAGGCCCACCTGCAGTCCCACGCAGCCCTACCACACGGCGGGCCTGAACCAGTACAATCAGAACACCAGCTCGACCGGTGAGTGTCTACCGCACTCACTGCACTCGCTGCTTGCACTTTAGCGGACGGACTACCACGGATAACACGCTATCGAGCCTGCTGGTAATGGATTATACTCGCTTCTGTGTTACGACGGTCTTTCTGCTAGTAGAGTCCCCTCCCCCTTTTCGTTGCGGCGAGATCTCCTGGCACTTTTACGGGGCCTTTCGCTTTGTCAGTTGAAATTCAGATTTCTGAAATTAAGATTTTTGAAATTAAGGTTTTTGAAATTAAGATTTCATTTTTTTTCAAACCTTTAATCATTTTTCAAAATCTTTGTAATCATTGTAATGGATGAAATCAGGAATGGGTCAATTTTGACCCGCCCGATAATTCTAGTGTTAAGATTTCAGTATCGATTTCTAAATCGAATTCTTTAATCATTTTTTAAAGAAGTGTCCGTGCCTTTGTAATTATTGTAACAGAAGAAATCTGGAATGGGTCAATTTTGACCCACCTAGTGATTTCAATTGGTTCATATTTCAGTTTAGGTATTACTAATTCAACTTCTTTAACGATTCTTCAAAGAAGTATCTGTGCTTTTTCAGTAATTGTAGCAAAAGAAATCAGGAATGGGTCAATTTTGACCCGCCTGATAATTCTAGTGTTAAGATTTCAATATCGATTTCTACATCGAATTCTTTAATCATATTTTAAAGAAGTGTCCGTGCCTTTGTAATTATTGTAATGGAAGAAATCGTGAATGGGTCAATTTTGACCCATCTAGTGATTTCAATTGGTTCATATTTCGGTTTGGTTATTACTAAATCAACTTCTTTAACGATTTCTCACAGAAGATATTGAAGAATAATTCCCATAATAATAATGAATAATAATTTTTCTCAGTTAACTCTAATATGAATTATTAAGTTAGACCTAACCCAGAGCTTATGAAACGCAATAAGAAGCAAGTAATTGATTATATGTAAGGTGGAGGTGTAGCTTCCGAACGTTCCAGATCTTCTTTAACTTTTCTTAACAATAAAAGCTTCAAGGACTTTTTGTTGTTCTGACGTAAAAAGGCCATATTGCACGAGAGGATCCTACAACAAAATCAACGTCTATTTTTTACATATTCTTTAGAAATAAACAATTAAGAATGTTCAGCAATACAAAGTTAACCAGTCTAGTGTGGAATTTAGTTTGAAAAATCTCTCTGGCTCGCAATAGAATGATAAAATCAAGTGTGTACCGTCGTTGCTGGGAAGTTGGCACTCGTGACGTCACAGGCACGAATACAGTCGCTGTACGATCTCCAATTTCTAGTTGGAAATGGCTCCTCGCGCTCTCTGTCGCTGGATCCAAGTGTGTACTAACGTCTCGACCAATCACGTACCAACGAAACGTCGTATAGAGGCGTGCGCTGTGGAATCCAACCAATCAGATGAAAGTGCCAGGTTCCCTGCAACGAACGGTGGTCGTCAAACACAGAACGAGTACACGCATATTTTAATGAAATGCACTCTTAGAGTTTTTATAGAGGAATTTAAAATGGTTAAGATCTGAAATTATTAAAACAACATGTTCACTCCTCAAACGCAGCTAACTGGTTAACACTAGAACTACCTACAAAAATTGCAACAAATTATTGTTTCTCCATTCATTGACACTAACCAAGTGAAATTATTTATCATCAATACCATTTTATTCATCAACTTAAAAATTAATTTTCTTGGTGACGTGACATAATGATCATGGATTATTATGAAACTTACAAAATGATAATTGTAGGGGGGGGGGTTTGATGACTGTCTACTTGTCAGTCAACATTTCCCCTACCAACCTCCACAAAACAACAAAACCAAAGCCATGTTGACTAAAATAATTCCAGTCATAAACAAATAAAAACCCTGAACCTCTACTAACCGAACCAGTCGTTCAACAAGCTTTCCATGCTTTTAACGTTGAAAACTCGATTCCCACTTCACCAACCACCACAAAACCAAAGTCATGTTGACTACAATAATTCTAATTTTAAACAAATAGAAAACCTCGAACCTCTACTAACCGAACCAGTCGTTTAACAAGCTTCCCCTACTTTTAACGTTGGAAACTCAATTCTCAGTCCAGTAACCACCACAAAACCAAAGTCATGTTGACTACAATAATTCGAATTTTAAACAAATAAACCCCGAACCTCTACTAACCGAACCAGTCATTCAACAAACCTCCCCTACTTTTAATATTAAAAACTCGATTCCCAGTCCAGCAACTAACCTAAAACCATCTGACGAACGACCTCTGGTGTTGCAGGTCTCATATCGCCCGGCGTGAGCGTGCCGATCGCGGTGCCAGGACAGCCGGCACCAGACATGGCGGCGCAGTACTGGTCGCCGCGGCTACAGTGACCGTGGTGGTCATCGGTGTCGACATCCTCTCCGTAGACCTCGAGCTTCTTTGACTTACGTTAGCTTCCAAAGCGTTGAACACAAGAGAACACTAGGAGAAGATCCTCGAAATCGATGAAAGGCAGTCCCCGCGGACATTCAGGACAGTCCGTGCCACCGATGCTCGCCGATTGCCTTCGAGCCGAACGGTGACACCGCGCGACCACAGGAGACCCAAGCGAAGACGACGCCGGCGAGGTTAGGGCGCCCAGGACAGCTAAATCGTTTCTTTCATCAGCGAAACGGCGTGTACGAGTGATACAGAGCGTTTAGAAATTACCTTCCTAGTTTTCCTTGTTTTCCTCGATCCCCGAGCCACTCAGCTTCAACGACGGAGACCGTAGAGGTTAGGTGACCACTAGACTCGTGCACGCTGGGAACGAAGAGTAGACTTCGTAGGCTGGTGTCATGACGGGAGGACCCGCGGCTACCTTAGTAGTGTAATGATCAGTACTTACCGCTTGATGACCTCCATTGCGTTTCTAGTTGCGATTGTAATTTACCCGGGCGTAGCTGTCCGGGACGGAGATAGTTCTCAGGATTCGATTCGGGACGCTAAGATGGCCGCGCGGTGGTCCATGACGACGCCGCGCGGACCGGGTGAGGTTATGTTGTGTTCTTAGCGGAATTTCTTTGATTCGGTGATAAGTAAGTAAACAGTATCGGCGCGTTTCTAATTTCGAGGTTAGGGAGGCTACCGACGCGGACGTCTAGTGATAAGACAGTTCTGTTGACGCGAAGTGGGAAGATTGTAGATTGGACGTATAGTGCTCGCTTAAATTTTACTGGTAAGGGTCGTTGGAGTAAAATTTACGCGAGCGGTACAAATATGGGAAGATGTTCAATTGATTTGAGCAGAATGTGAGGAAGGGAATCGATAGTGCGTGCGAAGGCAATTTCGAATGAAGTCATTTTGAGGTTATGTTCTTGAATGTGGTGCAGGTGAATTACTGAGATTGCGCTGGTTAAAACGAGTCCAAACACGATGGGAATCGCACTAGTTTCGCTGACTTAGTGTAATTAACGAAATTAAGGTTAGTTTTCATGAAATGGATGAAACTTGACCGATTTACGTCGTGTTTGGACTCATTTTAATCAGGAAAATGTCAGGAATCCATCGGTATTACATTTGAGAAGGTAAGATTAATCACGTAGTGAAGAAAATTTCAATCGCAAGGTTTTAACCTCATCTTATCAAATATAGTACCAATGAATTACTGAGATTGCGCTGATTAAAAAGAATCCAAACACGACAGGAATCGGACTACGTTTATTAAGTTAATTTAATTAACGAAATTAAAGGCTCGTTTCCATGAAATCGAAAAACTAATCCGATTCCTATCGTGTTTGGACTCATTTTAATCAGCACAATCTCAGCGATCCATTGGCACCACAATTGAGAAAGTACGGCTAAAATTACTGCAATTGAAATTTTCTTCGTTTGTTCATTATACTCATTTTCTCCTACTGAGATCACGTTACACCGAGCTCGAGTGAGTAGTGGGATGAAAGTCCGTTGTAAAATTTATCCGAGCAGGTTTCCGTAAAATTTAAGCGAGCGTGTTGTTTTCAACCAATCCGTTAAACGTAATTCCACGCATCGGAGTGTTCTCGTGGTAAAATAAGGGACAGCCGTACGAACACGATCGAAATGTTTATTTCGAATGTGCCCATTCTCTTCTGAACGTTACTGCGAGCTGTTGCTTTCATCCGTCGCCTTTCCTTTCGCGATCCTCGCTTATTGTGCTCCGTAACGCCAAGGAAAAAGCGACCCTCTCGTTTCACTTGTTTCAGCTAACGATATAAGGTTAAACGAAAATTCATATCCCGGATGGAAATCGGACGACAGCGGTCGACAGGCGTGAACGTCGATGGGATTCGTCGAAGGGAACGACACAGGAATTGTACAACTCTCGATTAGCGGAATAATTTGAGCGTGCGCGGCGAAAGCGATGGAACGGTACCAACGGGAACCGATTAGCAATGGCGTGCGTGCGTGCGTGCGTGGCAGAGTTTTTAACGGCAGTTCGTAGATGTAACCTCTAGGCCAATAAAAAGAACGTAAAATAGGTTTTAAGTCGGTATTATTTATATTCGTGTAAGGGGCGCAAGCGAGACAAGAGTAATTGAACGTTTATTGTGTGTACATCGTAATGATATCGACATTTATATATAGTTGATTCTAATCCCAAGTATCCGATAAAGCAAACTCGATTTCATCATTTATATCCGGTGCAAAACGATCGATCAGCAGAAAAACGCGACACCAGGTATGTTAACCGTACGATTATGCATTCGAAATAAATAGTGTGTGCATTTAAGTAAAATCTTGTTCCGTCACTTACCTCCGAATCGACCCCCGTCCTCTCCCAGGCGAGAAAGAAAATTATAAATGGAGAAATTAGTTGTAATTGTGTAAATGAAGAAAATTTCAATTGCAATCATTGTAATTGTAGCTTCTCAAATGTGGGACCAACGGATTGCTGAGATTCTGCAGATTAAAATGAGTCCAAACACGGCGGCAATCGGACTAGTTTTTCGATTTCATGGAAACGAGCCTTTAATTTCGAAAATTACATGCAATTCCTAAAACTAGTCCGATTTATATCGTGTTTGGGCTCGTTTTAATCAGCTCGATCTCAACAATCCATTAACACTGCATTTAAGAAGGTAAGGTTAAAATGACTGCAACTGAAATTTTCTTCACGACATGTTTAACTTGATCTTCTAAATTATAGTACCGATGGAATGTTGAGATTCTTCTAATTGAAATGAGTCCAAACACGACCTAAATCGAACTAGTTTTTTCGATTTCAGGCTGTACTTGAGTCAACGGAAGCAAATAGCTCCCTCCTGTTTTTTCTGCTCGATTAAATTTCACTGCTGGGACCTCAAGTTGTTAAATTTAAACGAGCATTACTGTATTACTACCTAGGTAACACTATAAAAATTTTCTTTCGAGCGAAAATTATAAATGGAGCAAATAGTTGTAATTGTGTCAATTGTTTATGCAAAATAGGTATAAAAAATCGCATTAGCTTCTGCGACTCGATTAGTGATATGTTGAAAATATAATATAATTTGGTAAATAACGCCCGTTGCATGGAACTTGTCACTTGTGACGTCATAGGGCGGAGACAGTCGCTGCGAGAGATCCAATTGCGAGTCCAGGACGGCGCTCCCCACTCTCCGTCGCGAGAGTCGATTGATGGTCGTCAGCGGCTCGGCCAATCAGGCGTGTGCCTGGGAATCTGCCCAGTTAGACAAAAGTGCCAAGTTCCATGCAACGGACGCTACTTTAACGTCAAATCATTTTCACGGTCCATTCATACCTTACGAACTAAACTACCTTAATCCTTCCAGTGCCAAAAGAAATTGTTATGTTCGAGAAATGCCAGATAATTTTAAACAAATATTTGATTCTAAAATTTATATTTCGGTCAATTTTTTTCTAAATTCCATACAATTTTTACACGATAAAAAAAGTATGCCAAATTTCCTTTATTACTTGTTCAATAAAATGTTTATTAATACTTATTGTATAAATATAGTTTGTTAATAAAATTAATAAAACATTTATTAATAACACTTTTCGCAAGTGCGTGAAGCAGTGATATTTGGTTCCTTGGCACTTAAGAGGTTAAGATCTAAACAAAGGGGTCTATGAAAAATACTTATTTTATTTAAACAAAAGAGGAAAAAAACGACAAGTCATTTGCAAATGTAACAATCGTATATTTGTTCCGATTTAATACTTTTTTTTATACAGCTTTAATATGACAAGGTACTTGAACTTAACCTATATTTTTAATCGAAAAAATGGCGGGTAGGAATATAAAAAAAAAATTGTTTATCGACAACGGTCGATAATGCAGAATTAACTTATCCTGCTTATCCAGCTGATTTATCTTGAACCACCTAAATTCTTCTTCGCTCTGTTTCTAATCGAACATGAACTGAACGAACGTGCCAACATAATAGCAACTAACATTTTTTTTGTTAACCATTATTTATTAATATTTTATTTTGTTAACCTAAACCATTTGCACCCAAAACTGGAGTATTCTACATTTTTTAACATTTGTAACGATTGAATGCAAATGGGCTAATAACGTTGCACTTAAAATTGCATAATTGCTTAATTAATTAAAAAAAAAGTATATAATTAATCGGGAAAATCCCTGAGCCCCCACTTTCCTTTCATTCCTTATGGTGGTCGAGGGTGAATAGTGTGAAATGAAAATCCCTCGAATTTGAGCACTGTTCTTTTTCCAAATATTTGTTTATAATTATTTGATAAACAACAGTTGAAATGGTTCCAAAAGTAAGATTCCGTGGGAAACAGTTAGAAGAACTGAAGTTAGCGAACGAAAAGATTGTGAGCTCATTGGCGTAATCAATGAACTCGATTTTTTAATTTTAAAAAATTTTAGTTTTTCGTTAATTGTTAACTAATATGCTTCAGTGAATTTTTCGATTAACTAGTTTATTCACTCAATTTTTTGAGTTTTTAAAAATAGTAATGTTTGATTGATTGTTAACTAATATGATTAAATGAATTTTTTTATTATTTAGTTTACTTACTCGATTTTTTAATTTTTAAAAATTGTAGTGTTTGACAAGTTATTAACTAATATATTGCAGTGAATTTTTAGATTCTTTAGTTTATTTTTGTTCATTCGATTTTTGGAATTTTAGAAAATTGTAGTGTTTAATTAATTGTTAACTAATATGTTTAAGTGAATTTTTAGATTATTTAGGTTATTGCATATTTTAAATAAATTATGCTGGAAATAAATTTCGTTGTTGTTTAGTACCACGAAGCAATAATAATTAGTTTGTTCTTAAAAAACTTAAAAGTGATTTATATTTATTAATTAACGTATTAATGAAATAATACTGACAATTTCTTTTCTTCTAACTGTTTCTGGAACTGGAACCAATGTAACAATAATTTCCAACCCTTTGTTACTTACTTACCAATCTCAACCCCTTGCCTTATAATAACACATCAGACTCGTGAGAATGTTAAACAAAGTATAACAAACATAAACATTACTCAATTCTTTTGAATTCAAATTAATTATTCTGTAATCAATTGTACTACAGACTAACTATGAGGATACAATGTGCCCATAAATTTGCTAATTTTTACTGAATTATTAATTAGTAAGTTAATTATTGATTAATTACTAATTAATCGCTTAATTAATTACTAATTAACTACTTGATTGCTAATTAATTGCTTAATTACTAATTAATGACTAATTAATTACAACAAAGTAATTATATCCATCATAGTTGAGAAATAAATCATAGGGCAAGAGGTTAACTATATTTCGCTCAGGTATACGAATTGCAAATATAAAAAACAATAATTAAAACAAATTAAATTAATTAACAATGTAGTTCTACTTATTAAATGAGTATGTGCTAACCACCACATCTCGAATGGTAGGAAATTCGTTTGACCTATAAGCATTGGAACATTTTATATTTAATATTAATTGAACTGTTCCAAAATTAATGAAAAATTTTTTTTATCATTACCCCCTTTCAGTCCAATACAAAAGAATTTTTTATGGGATCTTATGGTTGAATTGTATTTTTCCTACTGAAATTAAACGGTGCTCATAAAATTGCTCATTTTTTATGTACTAATTAAAATGTTTTTATTTTTTTAATTCTCAAGTTGAGAAGCTTTACTTAATTATACAGTATAATTTTTTAAATTTGGATAACTAAGTGTTTAATTAGTAATTTATCGATAATGGTATGCACAGTAAATTATTAAATAATAATTATACAAGGTAATATCCAGATTCATAGAAAATGATGCAAAATAAAATTGATGACAATCGAACTGTCAATTAGGTGTGATCTCGATATGATAATTAAGGAAAAGTGATTAATGCTAGTTTCATAATAAAATTTAGTACAATACATACATGACATTAATACTAATTCTCTGCAAAGTACAACGCTTCATTAACGAGTGTGATATTTTTTTTACATTTTGTTAACGATTCCTGCTACAATTAATTAATCTGTGAATAATTATACAAATTCAACAAAATTAAATCTCAGTTTCTTTCCCTTTTACAAGGTTCCTTCCTTTCAACTAAAACTAAAATCAAAACAGTGATAAACTTTGATAGAGTTCTCTATATTTCCTCACGTGTACTGTAAATGTATAAATATTCGTAATCCAATAAGAACTTACAAATTAGCTTGAGTCACAGAACATAGTCTCCTTCCAATCGAAGAAAATTTATAGAAGAAATTCAATGCTCCGACGAAGACAATAATGTTTTTTTTTTATAATAATCGACTGTGTTACATTCGTCCACTTAATTGTTTATAAATATTTTAAAAAATTACTTTTCATAACGACTACTAAAATATTATGCATGTTGCTACTGGTTTACGTACGTTACTTTTATATACATAAATATACTTTCTTAAGTGCTGAGTAATTAATAAAAATACGCAAGGAAGAACCATATTAAAACTAACGCATTGTTTTCTGAAATAAAGAATTAATTTACACGAAGAATTATTTTTCAAATTTTTTTCATTGTTCAATATACTCTTCCAAAAAATTTTCCCACTTTTCCTTGAATGGTTTCTCTTATTTCGATAATTTGTTGATAACAGAAGTTATCGATTATCCGTAAAAATACTCGTAGGAATAATTTTGATTATTTTGTGTGATATCTTCGAGAACTTGTGTTCCAAATAAAGGAATACCTTTTCAGTTTTTCATTCTACTAGATTATCATTTAAATGACAGACAAATGTAGTTTGGAAAATGGATGTCTTGAAAGTTGCAATTGAAGTGAATTGTAAATGCGAGTAATTAAAATTGACGTAATATGGTACAGTATTCCCTCTCTGTGATCATGCTTTGTGGACTTTCGTATAATGATATCGTTACTAGGATTTTCTTAATAATATGACTACAGGGAGCTCGCTTAAATTTCAACGTGGTCCCAGTAGCAGGGACAGAAAGTGAATGCAATGAGCAGAAACGGGATAGACGTAGTCCCTCCAGCATCGAAATAAAGACGCAATGACGAAAATTTCAATTGCAATCATTTTAACCTTACCTTCTCAAATGCAGTGTTAATTGATTGTTGAGATTGAGCTGATTAAAATGAGTCCAAACACGACGTAAATCGGACTAGTTTTTCGATTTCGTGGAAACGAGCCTTTAATTTCGAAAATTACATGCGATTCCTAAAACTAGTCCGATTTACGTCATGTTTGGACTCATTTTAATCAGCTCAATCTCAACAATCCATTAACACTGCATTTGAGAAGGTAAGGTTAAAATGACTGCAATAGAAATTTTCTTTACTACATGTTTAACTTGATCTTCTCAATTATAGTACCGATGGAATGTTGAGATTCTTCTGATTGAAATGAGTCCAAACACGACGTAAATCGAACTAGTTTTTTCGATTTCATGGAAACGAGCCTTTAATTTCGGAAATTACATGCAATTCCTAAAACTAGTCCGATTTACGTCGTGTTTGGACTCATTTTGATCAGCACAATCTCACAAATTCACTAGGTGGACTAGTTTTGTCAACTGAATGTAATTAACGAAATTAAGGTTCGTTTTCATGAAATCGATAAAATTAGTCCGATTCCTACCGTGTTTGGACTCATTTTAATCACCACGATCCCAGCAATTCACTGGCCCTACATTTGAGAAGATAACGTTAAAATTACTGCAACTGAAATTTCTCGATTATCTATTCCACCTCCACTCACTAAATCTGTTCTTTGCCTTCCTCAGGCTGTACTCGAGTCAATGGAAGCAAATAGCTTCCTCCTGTTTTTTCTGCTCGATTAAATTTCACTGCTGGGACCTCAGACTGTTAAATTTAAACGAGCATTACTGTATTACTACCTAGGTAACACTATAAAAATTTTCTTTCGAGCGTCAGAACTAGCACAAATGAATCATCCTCTGGACCTCCTTATTTATTTTCTATTAATATTGTTAGCATTATTTTTATTTTCTAACAGTGTGCAATTTAATGCATTACACACGAACGTTTTTTATAAATCACACGAACAAATGGATGGTTTTCAAGATAATCTGTTTACATGAATTCCTCGTTTAAAGGCACACAATCTTTTGGTCAAAATGTCTCTCTTCAGTTCGAATGATTTCAGATATTTTAATTTCTCTAGCCTGAATAAAATTAAGTCGACTGACACTAACTTCTAAATTTTTATTTTCATTTTTCCAACTTCTCAGTTGAACAAACAGTCTTGTCAGCAAAATTTTTATGAATTTGAAATTTGAAAACATACCTTCATCCTTTATAAGCTTTTGCTAAAATTATGGCAAACAGTTGTACCAAACCATATAATAAATATTTTATATTAACAAATATCTCATTTTTTTATAAATATCCACGTTTTCCTCGAATTCCCCGACAAAACTGAATATCCAACCCAAAAAATTCCGAGAACTCTGCAACTGCGAAACCACTGAAGGACCATGGACTCTTATCGAGGGGATACTGTACTCACGAGAAAAAGGGCCCACCACAATGGCGTACGTTACAATGATATTCAAACCGCCTGACAAGTGTATCAACAGTTACAAACGCTTCGAATTAAATACATATGTATCCGTATGTATATGTACACGTGACGTCAATTAAACATGTCAACCGAAAATGCATCTTTCTCCGAAAAGAAAAAAAAATGAACAGTTCAACGAAATGCTACAACAGGAAATTCTTCAACGTCAGGGTGAAAAAGTTGAATCAAAACGCGTGACCGAGCTTACTTCTATCAGGAGTCAAAGGAAAATATTCTAAAATTGTAGAATTACGGGTTTCCCTCGTTAGCGTCGCGCGACGCGGGAGTACACTAAGGAGCAGTGGAACACGAGCAGTCGTGTGACCGATAAAAAGACACGTGCAGCATAGCTCGCCACGCTCTACGGTTCGTTTGATTATATTCTCTTCCCCCTCGCGAGACAAGTTAAATGAAACGAGACATTTAACCTCTTCGCACGTACAGTAGCGTTCAAAAGTTCCGGTCAGATCGTTTTCGGAATCGAGTCCGTGTCGCGTCGATGTGTCGCTGCGATTAATGCAAAGGTACGGCCTTGAAATATTGAGTGTACGTTAAACACTGTATCGTCCGTTGCACGGAACCTGGCACTTTCGTCCGAGTGGTCGGATTCTACGGAGCACGCCCCCTCCACGCGACGTTTCGCTTGTGGTACGCGATTGGCCGAGGCGCTGGCACATGGTACTCGGGTCGAGCGACGGGGCGCCGTTTCTGACTCGCGATTGGAGCTCTCGGAGCGACTGTATCCGCGCCTGTGACGTCACGAGTGCCAACTTCCCAGCAACGACAGTATACACTTGATTTTGTCGTTCTATTGCGAGCAAAAGAGATTTCTCGAACTAAATTCCACGGACAGGTCAACTGTGTGTTGATTCGCGATTAATCAGCAGGAAAAATTTCAAAATCAAAAACTCATTAACGCGTTCGCTACCAGCGTTTATTTCAGTGATGGTCTCCTTAATTATATTTTCTTTCATCTAATAAATCTTCTAAATAAATTATTAAATTGAAATTGAAACTGAAACGAGTCACTGAGTTCCTAAATATAATGCAGTTTATAATTTTTAATAATAATAATCTACAGCATTAACCCTTTGCACTTGAAAGTTTTTCACTTGAAATATTATATAATTTCCAATTAGACGTACAGAAAATTAAATGACAAGATTGTTAAAATGAATTTAACAATAAATTGCATGAATTAGGTAACAAAACTATTTTCCTTCAATATTAAAAAAATTAAAAATTAAAAATAATATTTATAATTTTGCCTCTCGACAGGGTTAATTTCATTCTCATTATGTAAAATATATAATTACGACCGCCACAAATGTAACATTGGTAGCGAACGCATTAACCCCTTGCCCTATTTATTTTTCAACTATGATCAACAACTACTTAGCATTAATAATTTATTTAAAAAAGAGACAAATTTTATATTCTATGCCTATGCTTTAAATTATAATAATTGTTAATAGAAGGATATTTCATTCGTATTCACAATAATTGAGTAATATTTAATTAATTGTTTAAAACCTTCACTATGAGTCTCACGTGTTATTATAAGGCAAGGGGTTAACATTTTGTCGAGATGAATATAGAAAATCAAAATAATGTAAATTGTTCTAATAAATAATAACTAATTAGAACCCATCAAAGGAACGAGTTTTTAATTTTCTGTAATCCTCTCCGAACGGAACTCAAGTATTTTTTACAAAATAATTAATATTTACAAATTACTATTATTATTATTATTATTATTATTAATATTATTAATATTAATATTAATTTCGGAAAACCGACTTGTACAATGACGAGTGAGACCCGTGATGAAGATTTCTAGACTAATTAACCAACAATCAATGTTGTTCATTACCCATGGATCAAAGCAAACGACTATTTTGCTATTATCAATTTATTACCTCCAAATGAAATTTCCGCTTCAAGTAGAATGGAAAATTTTCGTGCATTTCTTCCAAACTGCAGTAAAATATTGCACGAGCTTAGCGAAAGTAAATAGTACGCCAAGGGGTTAAGTGGTATTACTTATAATACAGGAAAGTTTTCAACTAATCATCGTATAATCAAATGAATCATTATTCGTCGAGGCCACCGGTGACCTCCATGGCATCCAAAACGTGTCGACTCTTTGCACTCGAGGATATTCTTCAAAACGAGCCTTTACTTTCGAAAATTACATGAAATTCGTAAAATTAGTTCCATTCCCACCGTGTTTGGAGTAATTTTAATCAGCACAATCTCAGAAATTCACTGTATTTGAGTAGGTAGGGTTAAGATTATTGCAATTGAAATTTTCTTGGCTACACGATTAACCTTACCTTTTGAAATGTAGTACCAATAGATAGCTGAGATTCTTCTGATTAAAATGAGTTCAAACACGATGGGAATCGGACTAGTTTTAACGATTTCATGGAAATGAGCCTTTAATTTCGAAAATTACATGAAATTCGTAAAACTAGTCCGATTCCCATCGTGTTTGGACTCATTTTAACCAGCACAACCTCAACAATCCATTAACACTGCATTTGAGAAGGTAATGTTAAAATTATTGCACTTGAAATTTTCTTCACCGCACGTTTAACCTTACCTTCTCAATCGTACCACTAAAATACTGAGACTCCCCTGATTAAATCTGCCGAAACACGCTGGAAATCAGACTAGTCCTAACAATTCCATACACTGATTTCGACTCGTTTTCATTTCACAATTTCGTTACCTCCAATCAACTATCACCCTACAGTCGCCTCTCGAGTGCAAAGGGTCAAGGGAATTCCCCACGTCCAACAGCAACGAAACTAAAACCGGCTCTTACAATCACAGACGCCAACCGACAACCCAACTGAACCAGAACTCCACCCCCCAAGCCAAGCTATCCCCCAGCACTCCCCATGGAAAAACCGTCTCCCAGCACTCACTGCTCCGGCAGCCCCGAGAAGCTACCCACCCCCTAGAGCCTCCGTCCTCAGACCGAGGTCTTCTCCTTCAGGAGCGCGTCAATGTCCTTGAGAATATCGTCGGACGCCATGTCGAGCGTCAAGTAGTCCTCCTCGTTCACACTCAACAGGCTATCGCAGGCCACGTCCTTGGCCTGGTTGCCAGCCTTCCTCTCCTCGCTGGTCTCCACCAGGCTCTGGTCCTCGTCAGTGCTGCTGTCGCAGAGCCTGACCTCCACGTTCCTCTTGGCGACTGTCGTCTCCTCGGGGCCCAGCCTCTGCAGGCCAACTTTCGTGCAACCGTCCTCGACGTTCTCCGGAGGCTTGCAGGCCTCATCCTTGCGGCACTTTTCGTCGGAAGTGATCCTCTTAGGGGACCTCCTGAGCTTCACCGGCGGCGCGCTGGTCAGGACGGTCCCATGACCCCTGACCTTGCACCTGCCGGAGTCACACTCCTCCAGCGTCCGCTTCACTCCCCTGGGCGTGTCCCTGGGCGTGTCCGTGGGCGTGTCAGTGGACGTGTCCCTGGGCGATCCCGAGTTTGCCACGCCCTCTCTGCGCCTTTTTCTCCGGCGGATCTCTTCTAGGCTGAGCACCTCGAAGTTCAGGCTCTTGTCGCCGTTTCGGGGGCAGGCCGGAGGCTTCGCGGGCTCGCACGGCCTGACCACGCCCCGATGGTCTTCCATCTGGTACGAGTAATACGCCGCGCTCTCGGCCTGGATCTCCTCCAGCCTGATCTCTTCGTAGGTCTTGCAGTAAGGCACCCTCGGCTGCGGCTTTACCGGCGATGGTACGCTTTCATTGTCCGACTCTGCAAGAAACAGGACGAAATGCAAGAATATGTTACTCGGCCGTCGCGCGCCGTTGCTGCGCCGCCGTCCTCTCTCTCGGCCTCTATCCGCTGCCACTAATCTAAGTGAACCTCGTGGGAAGAGATACTCGGCGGACACTGCCCTCGGCCGTCTTGCGTTTCGGGACTGATCTAGCTAGGCTCTTTGCTGGCTCTCGCCTGAATTTGATTTCTTGTTCAGTGTGTAATTTAGACTTTTTTTTTGGTTTTTCGAGTGACGGATTTTTTGGGGGATTGATTCGAACACGCTTGGACAAAGGCTAGGTCTAACAACTGGCTTAGTACAATTCCAATACTTTCATCGATATCCCAGATCCTTTATTTTGCGATTCGCTTTCCTCGTTGCGCTTGCCTTCAAGGTTTTCTCTCAAGCTCTTCTGCCGGGAAGCTCTCCATTTCTAGTGCGGAACCGTTTTTAGTCGGAATCCAAGAGAATCGTTTTTTAGCGGTCTCCTCGGAGGTATTCTCCCTTTGTATTTTCGCTCGTGACTAGACTCTCTGTAGCCCCGCTTAGCTGCGACCTCGGCTTAGAGGATAGTGTTAACTGACGAAGCTCAGAATCCGTCTGGCCTGCGAACGTTCGATAGGCGAGCTTATCTATTCCTTGTTCGGCTCCCCCGAGAATCGATTGAGAGGTATTTTCACACTTCGAAAATTAGATCAGGTTTCTCGAGATTCGATGGGTGAACTGTTTTTGTCTGTGTCAATACAGGAATTTATTTTGTGGTTTTTTAGAGGATTTCTCGTCGTTTGAGTGGTTGCAAAGTGAACATTTTAAAGTGGCCAATCTGTAGAAATATAGGAATTTATTTTGTATTTTTTAAAAGCTTTGTTGTTGTTTGAATTGTTGTAAAATAAATATTCTAAAATGAACCAATCTGTAGAAATATATGATTTTATTTTATAATTATTTAAACAGTTGCAAATTAAAAATTTTAAAATGAAGGAGTCTGTAGAAATATGATTTTATTTAACAATTTGTTAAAAGCTTATTGTTATTTAAATAGTTGCAAAGTAAATATTCTAAAATGGACTAATCTGTATAAATACATGATTTTATTTAACAATTTGTTAAAAGCTTATTATTATTTAAATACTTGCAAAGTAAACATTATAAAATGGCCAATCTGTAGAAATACATGATTTTATCTAACAATTTGTTAAAAGCTTATTGTTATTTAAATACTTGCAAAGTAAAAATTCTAAAATGAACCAATTAGTTTTAGTGTTAAATAATGGAATTATCATTATTGTTGTATCTGTACAAATACAGGAATTTATTTATAATTTTTCAAAAGCTTTGTCGTTATTTGAATGCTTGCAAAGTAAACTATCATCATGGCACTGATTATAAATAGAAATATAGCGTCAATTAAATAATAGTATCGAATTAATTAATTAACTTTTGCACTATCTTTCATGTTCACAATTCATGGGACACATACTTTGAAACCAAATAACTGAAAAGTGTGAGAAAACAAGAATTTTTTCATTAATCAACCGTAACGGAATAACGATTAATTAAAGAAATTATAATAATTACATTTAATTTAGTAATTTGGTTTCATAATATTTTCCCGTCTATTTTTATACTATTATAGTAAACAAAGAACAAATAGTTTCAATGATATACTTGAAGAAGTTGACTATTATTATCAACAAATTTATTTATAGCAAAGGAACAAAATTTCAGGAATAAATTAGGTACACAAAAATTTGATAATATAAATTTCTATGACCCTCTGTGCCAACAATTGATTCTCTTTTAATGATATTCTTATATAGTTTGTAAAATGAATAATAACGTAATGAAATTATCAATAATTTCAATTTGCAATATCAATAATGCAATTTCAATAAATTCGTTTTGCAATACTATTATCAGTTCAGCCCCAAAATTATAGCCATATATAATTAAACATTTTATATAGCTTATTCATAATTAATAAGAAGTAACTACTGTCTCTTAATGAATAAAATAATCTCATTAATGAATAAGAAATTTCTTATATTTCTTAACGAATAAAATAATTCCATTCACCTATGAGAAATTTCTTATTTCTTAGTTAATAAAATAATTCCATTAACATATGAGAAATTTCTTATATTTCTTAATTAATAAAGTAATCTCATTAACGAATAAGACACTGCAGTAGAAATTCCTTTCCCAAACTCCCTGATGTATTTATATTGCTCGTTTAATATCACCTGAAACTGGGCCACGAGCAACCGATGCGCTAGAGAATGCATTACAGTAATGTTCGCTTAAATTTCACAATTTCGGTTGCCAGTATTGGAATTTAACCGAGCAGAGAACACAGGAGGAAGCTATTTGCTTCCACGAATTGACTCGAGCGCAGCCTGACGAAGGCAGAGAATTGATATAGTGAGTGGAAGTGAGATAGACACAGTCCGTTGAGCATCGAGTATTGAAAATTTCAATTGCAGTAATTTTAACGTTACCTTCTCAAATGTAGTGTCAATGAACTGCTGAGATTGCGCTGATTAAAATGAGTCCAAACACGACGTAAATCGGACTAGTTTCAGGAATTTCATGTAATTAACGAACTTAAAGGTCCGTTTCCACCGAATCCATAAACCTGGTCCGATTCCCATCGTGTTTGTGCTCATTTTAATCAGCGCAATCTCAGCAATTCACCAGTACAATTAACAAGTTAAAATCAAATTTCCCTCAACTAAAACATCCTTCATTCCATATCTAAACTTCACACGTAGCACCTCTTCGACCTGTATCTATCTCCTTCCCTCACTGTATTCACTCTCCAGTCCGTCATCGAGCCACACCGAGCCCAAGACACCGAGTAGCAGAAGAGATGGCACACCAGTATCCGGATTTCTGTGGAATTCAAACAACCGTCACTACAAATCCCACCTCTGCCCTCGACAACGTCGACGGACTCCCAAACGTTCGTTCAGTTCGTGCTCAGCCGCGACAACGGAAAACCAGCCCAAGCCCTACCGCCTACCCTCCAGGGACATTAAATCACAAATGCAACCAGAGTAGATGTGTTTGTTGATCAATTTACTATTATAAAGTATTTGTAATATCATTTCGTTTTACATTCGATAAATAAATTTCACTAACACGTTCAAAAAAGAAAAAATATCAACAAGTGTCGGACCGGTGCAAAGAGAGGCAACCATAATCGGAACAAAATCATCGAGTCGCCGAGATGATCCGAGACGATCTGTTCGGCGATCAATTGCATTTGTCCCGGCTACGGTCCTCGATTACAAAGGAGTAACACAGTGTCGTAGAACGGAACGCAAGTCGCTGTCGCGCCGGCGTTTGCATCTCATCCCTCTCCGTGATATATCGGGTCTATCGGGACCCGAGAAGCGTCGTCTCCGTTGGTTTACATCGAGTCGCGTATAATCGGTCCTCGAGGAGGACGCGTGTTCTCGCTGTCGGATCGCCGGACGAACCGCGCGCGCACTCGGCGCGACGACAATTCCCGTCATCGGGACGGCGCGAGGAGGGTCGAAACTGTCGTCGCTCGGCGGGCCTCGCAAGAGCCGGTCGCTCAACGATGGTCGCAGTCGTGAGCGGAATCGATGAGTCTCCGGAAATTATAACAGTAACAATAACAGGAGAAAAATAGAACGGGAAGATAATCGATGGATGAAATCATTCGAATGGACCGTCCTCTGCACCGAGGACAATGATTGCAGCTGGACACACGAGAAACTGGAGATCGGTACCGGGTACCGGGGGATCGAGCCGAATCGTTGAAAACAGGGAACATTGGTGGAACAGAAAGGAGCTTCCGAAGAATAATATTCAACAAAAGAGAGACAAACCGAGGGGAGACGAGAACGTTCCTTAATTAAAGCGTTCGGTGTGTAACGTTCGTGATTACAATTGCAACGTCGATGCTGAATTGCCCTTTCAACCCTTTGCGGACGAGGACCGTCTGAACCGTTGGAAAGCCTCGCCATAAAAAGCTGAGTCGCTCGGACGCCCTAGAAAAAACTACACACTCTTATTGGAATTTAGATACAGAAGCTAGAAGTGATTGTGCCAGTGCTCGGCCGCAAAGGGTTGACAGGTGGCGTCCACAAATAGCGAAGGTACGAACAGAACGTCCAACGAAAGAAACTAAGGTCACGAGTCCAGCTGATCCCTTTCATTCCTCGCGAAGCACTGTCATAGGTACCTCGGCCGCAGGGGACCTGGCACTCCCGTCCGAGTGGGCGGACTCGTAGGACCACGCCCTCCCCGCGCGCACAGTCGACTGTGGCGCGCGACTGGCTCGGCGACTGGCTCCGCCCCTGCGCCACGAGTACCGCGTCCGCTGCGGCCGACGTAGCTCGCACACAGCATCTCCTCTCGTATACCCACGCACACACGCACCCTCGAGGAAGTTACACGCGTTACAGGCCGTTCCCTTTCTCTTCTCGACCGAGAGACGACTCCTCGGGTTTGGAAAATAGTTTACGCCTAACACTCTCCTCTGAACATTCGTTTGTTTATAACAATAGGCTAGCCACGGGGATTCCAAGTGATCCGAATAAAAAGACACGTTCGTGTCGGCCTTCTCTTAATTTCTAGGTAAACGAAAGGTGTCCTCACGGCAAGTTCAATCATCGAAGGCCTACGATTATAAATAATCGGTTCACTGTACTTTCTGGCTTCATGTGTGGTGTGTGTGTGTGTGTGTGTGTGCTATATCACATTGAACGAATCCACGAGACCCGTGAGTAGTGAGTTCCCTGGCAAGTTCTATGCAGCAGAAACAAGGGGAGAATACAGACGAACACCGTACTCTAATTTTACACTTTCATATAATACACACGATCTCTCTCTTCGTCCCCTCCTTCCCCGACTGATCGATCTAGGTGCGATCACACGAAATCTTTCGTTTTCCTTTCCAAGCTGCCACGAGTCACGTGTGAAATGCGACAGAGGAACCGCGAGGGAGGTCTCTTTTAACCCCTTCTGCTATAATATCCAGTCGGACTCGTGATGGAAACTCTCAATCGAATTCGAAATACACAAGTAAAGCGCTACTCGTCTGTTATCAATCCTCGAGCTTCAGAGTAAACGTAGCTACAAAATAAGTATCGAATTCTTTTCATTATCCGTCCAATCAATGACGATAGAGCAGGTCTATCAAGCACAAATGCGAGATATCATAGGACAAAGGGTTAAACACCGTCCGTTGCACGGAACCTGGCACTTTCGTCCTGGCACGTCCTCCCCGCGCGAGCTGCTGTGTGATTGGCTGGGGCTGGTTCCGCCCCTAGGGCGTGGCCAGCGCTAGGTTCGCTGCAACGGACGGTGAGCGTGGAGTGGGCTGTGGAGGAACGCCAGAGGGCGGGAGCAACTGGAAAGTGTTGAATGAGTAAATGTGGAAAGCTTTCTGAAGGCAAATTAGGAGGCTCCTCTCAATGGAACCACTGATAAACGTGGGTTCAACACTAGAACTACCAAGCACTGAAAATAAGTCAATTGAAATTTTAATAAGTACACAAGTTTTATAAAGAAATTTGGAAAAGTCAGTTTATTTCAGTATAAGTATTAGTAAATTATGCATCTGTGCTTTTCCAGTAATTGTAACAGAAGAAATCAGGAGTCATTTTGATCTGTACGGTAATTCTAGTGTTGAGAAACTGTTGACGTTGGAATTGCAAGTGTCTCGACTGGACAACCCCTACAGACCTGATTATCGTAGAGGATTTTGTACTAATCTAGTAACAAGAGACTATTCAATGCAGTAATGGTATGTACTGTGAATAGAAAATGGTAGTATATTCTCCAAAGGAAATAGATTGGAGTGTAAGGTGTACGTTGCCTGTGATAGTTTGGACATTTTATCGGATATTAACAGTAGAACAGTGTATGTTGTAATGTGTCAGGTCTGAAGGGGTTGAGCTGCAGAGGGTGTCACGGGAAGAGACAAATGAGGTGGAAGAGGCAAGGATGTGAGATACGAGGGAAGAGGAAAGAAGTGAGAGAAGCAGTGGCACACGAGGAAATAAAGTCCACGCAGGAATAGGTGAAACTAAGAAAGGATAAGGCAATGAGGAGACCACGAGTGAGAAGGAAAAGAGGCAAGTGAAAAGTGAGGAAAGCGATCAACTGTTAAAGCAACAAGAAATAATGGAAACAAGAAGCGTGCAATCAAAGGAGATGGCAAAGACGATGAGGAAGAATAGGAAGATAAATGGGGTACAACGTTAGAAGAAAGAGTAAGGGAGGTAAAGCGGCCCATATTAAAGGAATACAATGAGAAATCTTTCTCTCCGTTATCATGAGATTTAAAGTCACGCTTGTTGATCTCGTGAGTATCGGGCATGATCCATTAAGTAAACGTTACTTCTAGTGGAACAAGGAAAAAGAAATATCACTAGAAAGTAAAATGAAGTGCCAGTAAAGACTAGAACGTTCGGATTCCGTCTACATAAAAATAGAAGGAAATTATTTTGAATCCGTAATTCACAATTAATGCTCTAATATACGTTCAATTTACTCAGTCCCTCGACCATTAATCCATTATTAACGACTTGATATATAATACATATCTCATGCTGACAAATTCCCGTAATAAGGATTACATTAGTTTGCCTTTACGCTTTTCGTGCAGATCTAGGCGCAGATAGTATATATATTTATGTATGTATGTATATATATATATATATATGTATGTATATTAATAAAAATAATAAATATTGCAATTCACCTTCACCGAGATTTAGAATACCTTAGTATCAGAAACGCTTGATTTGCACTAACCGGTTTACAAAGACCTCTTTCGACTAACACATAAGTGAAGCGGCACGCGACTGAAACCAAACTCCGAAAGTACTATTTTATACATCAATTTCCGCGTTTTGCTTCACGTTCAAAGTACGTATATGTAAATATGTCTGTGTACGCATGCAATACGTCTATTTTTAATCGTATTCCTGTTTCACTTTTAAAAATTCCTTCAGCTCGTTCAGCACTCGCTGCTTCTCTTGTTCCTCTTTCTATTATAGTTTCCATTTTTTTTTTTCCATATATAAATACGTAAATATATAAACACACATATATATTTATATATTTATATCCGTAGTAAAGTATCTGTATTATATAATTTTATACTTCATTGTTCAAACTTTTCCGTCTCATTCCCGCGAACGATTAACGTTGTTTTCAATGCTCAAAGCGGTCCTTTTCTCGCCGTTAACCTCACTTTTTTCTCGTGTCATTTAACATTTGCCGTTCGATCACCGAAAAAGGACAACTTCGACGAAAGAAAACCGAACGTACCTATATATTTTGTAAATTTCTATTGACCGGACACTAATTGAAAGACTCGTCTGTCCGTTTGCCCGAAGATGCGTTCCACGTTTATGAATTTCTCATGCTTTAATTCACTTGGTATTCTAGCACCTTCATGTTTTTTTTTTCTCTCTCTCTCTTTTTCTCCCACTTCACTCGTCTCGACTACTTTCAGCACTAACGATTCGTAATTTCACGCTACTCGAGACACACAACTTACATATTCATTAAGAAAGAAAGATTCATCGGATTTCCGTTTAAAGCGTCTCAAATTCTAACCTGCGCGCGCAGCACTGTTCGAGGCAGCGTTCTCGCTTCTCCGCGGGGATACAGTGTCGTGTAATTTGTTTCTCGTTAATGCGTGACATACAACGCGCTGGAACAGTCTGCACACTATTATTATTATATCAAACTTCGTTCGTCTAAGTGTAAGACAATCGCTAGTACGCTTCGTTCACCCCGCTCCATTTCGATTAGCCGCTAATTCTTACGGAAAGCCAAAACATATGAAGGCATTATATTGTTTGTGTGTACAGGTTAAACCCTGGGGGGGGGGGTGGTAGGATTTGATTCAATCAAATGCTACTCGCCCTAAATGTAAAATTATGTTTTCTTGTTTGTTTATATCTCTTTGTATTCTCCTTCGTTTCCTTTTCACTTTTCTTTTCAGAGAGTAAGAATGTTACAATCGGTCGCATGTTATACAACATATGCAGTACTGCATAAAAATAAAAGCACGTGTGCACGCGTACCTGAGGCAGTATTCAACTGGAATAATTGAATTTTCTTTTTTTTCTTTTAGCTATACCGTGAAAAGCTCGAAGCATAACCATTCGTTGTACCACTATGCGAGAGTGATACACGCCTTGCAATGTGATTTTCAAACGTTTCCTCGAGATTAGTTTCTTAACATGTTATGTGTCGAGCTTAAAGTATGATTTTTTTTTTTGTTTTTACCTGTTTCGGAAATTCAGTGCCTATAAAGAAACTCTTCGCCCTACTATTGTGATGTTGAATCGGCATCGTAATACCTGTGCGAGTTCAGATTGTGTGTGTGTGGCAAAGCGACGACCCATAGCTATCTTCTTAATTTATCCAGAACTGTTTTTCATTTCGGTATCATATAGCACAACGAAAAGGTGTGGATACTTCGATCTTGTTTTGTATTGTGGCATTCAGGAAAACTCGAGGCTCATCGCATTGACGCTGGAGAAAGATAGCCATAGGCAGTTAGAGGGCTACAGGCAAAGTTTAGATATAGCAGCCCCTGGAAAAATTGATATTCAAATCTACGTTTTTTTTTTAACTCTACTTTTAGTATTTTTTTTTTTTTGGTTTGTTCATTCGTTTATAGTAAGATCTTACTCTTTTTTAAAATGACACAATTACTTTTGACTTCTCTAAGTGATGAGTATTACATCGTAACATACTGTGTTTTCGCAAATGTGAATATTAATCGCTATCCAATAAATTGTGAATAATCTTGTTACGAATACAGTTTTGTCGAATCTAAATGTTGCATGTTATCCCTCTGTTCTCAATGATAATACACTGTATATATTAACTTATATGCTTATTTTCAATCATATTGAAATAACACACAGCTTATAACTGTAGTTTTAAAGCGTAGTGGTCACAAATATTTGAAACTATCCTTCAAAGAAATCTTATATCTCAATATGGTTTTATGATTTTATTCTATGCAATAATAAAGACAATGCTATTAAGCATCATTTCTCTCTACAGTTTTTTTTTTCTTTCAATATTACTTTAAGATAAGAACTACTGAGAATCCAAAATGACGAATTTGTTATTTCTTTTAACAACTATACGAATACATTTTTCGAGAGTTCAACGAATAAATTAATTTACATAATAACTTCCAATAAGACCATCCTTATGATTTTAATAATTACAAATCAAAACAACGAGAGATCAGTTACTTTGAACGGTCTAGTAGTTCTAGTATCGAACAAACGAGACAAAAATTAATCATAATCTGTAAACGAAGTAGTGCAGTCTTTATTATTGAAAAAGAAATTTAAAATACTTTACGAATTTACAATACACTAATACCTCTAACACTATCGAAAGCCGTTATCATTTGTAAATATTATATAACTTCTCAATCGCACTGATGCAGCTGAAGTTTGCTTTATCTCTTGTATATATAGTTTGTCCATTTTTTTTTTTTTTTAATAGTTTGCTGCTATTAATTCATTTTTAGGGAAATATGTCAAGCGAAAATCGATTAAGTATCGGAAATGTACTATTCCTATATTGATCAATCAATTAAAATAATCTGCAATTAAACCAATATCATAAAATAGGAAGTACAACGTTTTTTTTACATACAAAGTATCGTACATGCTTGTGTACGTATAGAATACTTCGCATCATCATTTGAAAAGCATTTTGTCGTTTAATGTTACTTATATATCTGCTTTCTCCATCTGTCATTGTTCGTTTACTGTATTGTAACTATGCTAATTATAGTTCATGGACGACGGAATCGTTTATACGAGGTCATTTCGGAGTATGAAAAAGGAAATCTTGACGTCTGAGGTTGAGAAGTTTGACGAGTATGTATAGATGAATACGGTGGTTGTTGAAGAAGTGGAGAATTCTGTTGGTTTTGTAATGGCGACAATGACTGGCCAGGAGAATGTGAGTGCAGACTTTGCGGATGGGAAAATGATAACGTATGGTGGCAAGGAGAACTCTGTGAATTTTGTACACTGGGCTGCGGTATGTTTAAATTGTTCGTGACATTGATATTATTTAATAAGTTGAGACTGTTAGAAACGTTATTAGGGATTGTCAGATTGCTTGGTATACTGAGTGCGTTTGGAATATTTATATTTGTTTGTAAATTGGGCGGAAGGGAAAGAGTAGCCGATGTAAGATAATGTACGCTGAAAGATGGACGGGGGGGCTAGTAAAGCCTCATACCTTCTTCAAATTTGACGATAAGAGGATCAACAGCTGGACTGCCAATAAAACTGCCTGCTTCGCTACTTCCTCTACCTTGATCTGACTCTGTGCTGTTTCCATCATACTTTCCATCATCTGCCAACAAATTACACAAATTATTATATTTCAGCAATAGAACACCAAATTCTTATACACAGGGTATCCCATAATGTGCAGCAACTACTGTAGGCGTGAACTTATTACACAAAAATAATAAAACAATCTATGTAAAGATAAATTTTCAAGTTACGGCTGCTTTGGTAATAATTGTTTCGCAATCTTTAGAAAAGTTAAATACAAATGTAAATACATCTCGCTACAAATGTTTCAATTCATTTATTATTCTTTTACTTTATTTGTTTGGAATTGTTTAAAAATTTATTTGATTTCCTAACCTTCAGTGTTGCAGATAAATAAGAAATCAATTTTTAGTATCTGTATAAATATGGACAAACCGTTACCTCTTAAAATATGAAAGATATCAAAAAATTACATTCATAACGGACTTATGAATGCAATATTCCAGGCTGTGAAAGCATTAAAGCTAGTATCAAAAAATGTTTATAGTACAGAGTAATTTCAATTTTGTGGTCAACTAAGTACAACTTTTAAATAGAACCAAATATATCAATTAAATTTCAATTTTTAAGTGAACCTATATGTTTCTTTTGCGGTTAAATGAAAAAATCAAAAATCTATAAATTATATACTTCATTTTGAACAGTCTCCAAAATATTGCATGTACAATATTTATAAAAAAGAAATAGGATGAAACACTGGAACTAAACAGCATTCGTTTCTATAAGTATTTTGAAGTTCATTCAATCATGCAATAACAAATCCAACAAAAAGTATATAATTCCATTTAAAAACTAAAATCTGATTCTCACATCTCTTAGGTTAATAATATAAGTGCCCATAAGATTTTCGAAATTAAAATACACTTTATTACAAAAAAGAAAGCGAATCACTTTTTGAAAAATCCTGTATACTTTTCACGAAACGAAGATTTAAGTTTCAAGATGCTATTTAACATTTTTAAAAATACAGCATCGTTAAATACTTCATTATGTTTATGTAATTCATAATAGAAACTGTTTTTTTACAAAAAAACTGAAGTTCTATTTCCAAATCTACATCTAATGACGATTTTCCTTTGAAAATAAGTTTCGTTGGATAATTTAAATGAGAGAAATACAAAGTAACGTGGGCAGTAACTTTTATACGGAATACTTCACAAATTAAGCGAACACAAACGTTTTATTACCAAAGGTAGCAAAAATTTGTCCGTTCACAAGATACATTAAAAATACAATAAAATGTGCCTACCTAGACGAGTGAACCATTCCTGATTTAATAATGACTTTGATGTTAATTCCGGATTCTTCACTGGATTAATAGGATTACTAGTAATTGTACGAGCATTTTTATGCTTGAACGAACAATGTGGTTTCCTACACCCTCCAGCCTGTGTTTCCCAGTAACACGGAATTGACTTGCGATTTTTCTATTCATGCAACACAAAGATACCATTAATAATTCCATCAAACTTCTCGTTGAACGTTTCAAACCTTAAAATATATTTACCCTTAACTCCATATGCCTGAAGTTACAGTGTTCATCAAGACATTTACCCTGCTGCCAATATATGCATCTTGTTTCACAACCCAAGGCAGATGGCTCATGTCTGAAAGGACACTCATCACCCTTCAAACATGATTAAAAAACACAATTATAAAATACAATAACTATAAATAAATACAATACGACTATGATCGTCATACAATATTGCAGTGCTCATTCGACTTGTCAATACTGCAAGGTAATAGTTCCATATGAAATTATTTACATGCGATAAAGTTTATAATACAGACAATACATCTGCGTTATAAAACATTCACTTGTAACCTAATTTAGAACCATGTAAACTTATACGTTATAAATCCTTTACACTATAAAATTTCTTTATAATACAGACAATACATCTGCATTACAAAAAATTCACTCGTAACCTAATATAGAACCATATAAACTTGAAACGATAATACGTAATCCTTTACACAATAAAATTTCTTTATAATACAGATAATACTGCAGCACATTACAAAAAATTCACTCGTAACTTGTTAACATACAAGATATTAACATAAATATTTATCGTTACAAGTTTATATGGTTACGAGTGAATTTTTTGTAATGCAGATGTATAATCTGTATTATAAAGAAACTTTATCGTGCGAAAAGGACTTATAACGTACTATCGTTTCAAGTTTACATGGTTCTATATAAAGTTACGAGTGAATTTTTTGTAATGCAGATGTATTATCTGTATTACAAAGAAACTTTATCGCTTTATTCATATTATTATAATAACATATATAATATATATGTATATATATATATATATACACATATATACATATACATATACATACGTACACATGTATTGAAAATAAAGAAACATGAAATCTTGAAAACCTCTTAAACAAACGCTTAAATAAATAATCCGTCAACTGTTTGAAAAAGAAGAACGTCGCGAGATCTTTGGCTTCAACATGGCCGATCTAACCACGAGACCGAGCGGAACAGAAACAATATGGAAACGAATATATTAAACGGCAGAAATTCGGTCGCGACGGGGAAATCGGCGAGACGATCGGCCCGCGCGGGCCACGCGATGGGAACTCACCTTTTTACACGTGGAATAATAGAAAAAGTAACAGTCGGTATTCTTATAACTGTGCTCCATTTGCAAGAACTGATGGGACGACGAACGATCGTGTTCCTCGGCTGAAACAGAAAACAATTACGAGGATTGACCGACGACGTGCCTCGGCCGGGGGCGCATTGTCAAAACAAAGGGAAACGAAACGAGACGCGTGAAAACGTTACCATTACGCGAGGGCGAACGCGCGATTGAAAATGCGAAATGTACCTTGGCGACGTTCGAGTGTTTATCGGGGATTAATTCGAATCCGAAATCTGTCGCGGCCAGGGGTGCCCCGACGTCGATGGAAATGACCTTCGGTTGTGTACCCGATTACCGATTACTTACGCGTAGTGGCAGTGATTCCTTGGATGACTTCTTTTTTGCCCCTTCGCTTTGACCCACACACTAATCGACTCGCACACAGGTTCAAGTAAATAGTTCGACCGTAGTACTTGTCGCCCCTTTCGTACAGACGCTATTCAGTAATAGATACGACGGCGTAAACCTCCGAGAAAACGCGAAGATACGCGACCGACCGTGCGCGCCTTTTTTCCAATTTCTTCGACTTTTACGCACGAGAGTGGACGGATTTGCTTCGGGATTATTTGTTGTTCGAGGGTTTGGAAAATTTTATTGGAATTGTTATAAACTTGATATTTTTGTACTTTGGTAAATGTTGTTATTTAAAATATTTTAACATTTAAGATACAGATAGAGGTAATTGTTATTTACAGTTTTTATTTTAAGTTATAGATTTAAGATTGGAATGTTTAAAAAATATGTAACGAATGATGGACCTTGTAATTGTTATAAATAATAGTATTTTAAATATAATATAGAAACTTGATACTGAAAAATATGAAATTTTTGCTTTTTATATTAATTTATATATAATTGTTATTTTTCTCAGTTTATATTATTATCAATAGTTTATAACATTACACTTGTATATTTTTATACATCAATTTTTTTGACATTGACAAATATTGTTATTTAAAATATTGTAACATTTAAGATACAGATAGAGGTAATTGTTATTTTAAGTTAGAGATTATTTATTATTGGAATGTTTAAAAAATATGAATTGGAATTGTTATGAATAATAGTATTTTAAATGTAATATAGAAACTTGGTACTTTTTTTAATTTGACAAATATTGTTATTTAAAATATTGTAACATTAGAGACAAATATAGAAAATAGAGCTTGAAATTATTATAAATAGTAGTATTTTAAATATAATCTAGAAACTTGATATTAAAATATATTTTTTGTTGAAAAATATGAAATTAGATGAAAATTATTTAATTGATGGTAAACAAGCCTTTTTTTATATTAATGAATTGGAAATTTATATATCATTATTTTTCTCAGTTTATATTATCATCAATAGTTTACAACATTACACTTATTATTTCTATATATAAACATTTTTGACTTTGACAAATATTGTTATTTAAAATATGCTTTAATAAATTTGTGTCATACTTATATTTTTCATGGTGTAAATTATTTAAATTGCATACTAATCAATTTAAAACTGTTTTGATATTTGCAAAATAAAATGACAAGTTTCAATTCCTTTCCAGAAACTCAAAACAAATAAATTAACACTGTAAAACAGATACAAAAGATTGACTATTTATTTGCTGTTTAAATTTATAATTATTTAGATGTTTTTATATATATTATGCTTTTTATATATACACAAAATGACAATAAGATAACAAATTTTGTAATACTTTTAAACGTTACAAGTTAAAAAACTTTTACTTTATTTTTACATATGCAAAGTAGCGAAATTAATTTTGTCATGTGCATATCTATTTTTAATAGGGAAAGATTAACTCGAATAACACAATGTTCCATTTACATTCGCAGTTAATATTATACGTGAATGTTAATTGTGTAACCGGTACAGCGAATCACACTTACCTCTCGTCAAGGAAATTGGGAACAGTAAAGTGTTTAAATTGTATTGATTTATTTACATTCTTATTTTCATAATGGATTTTATAAATCATAATACACGTTATAAGATATATTTCAGAAAAATGAAACATAAGAATATAATTAAGGAAATCGAAGACAATAATTTCTGAAAATCATATAAGATGATGCTTTCAGCGAATACACTTAGCACTCGTAGTCTTGTAATTTATAATTAAAAGGTATGTTTAAAACCATAAATAAAAGCATAATAGAGATATTAAGATCTGATAATTAATCAATTTTCTTGAGAAATATAATAAATATAGTCGTAACACATCATTAATAATACAGTAGAACCTCAATAATCTGAATCGATTTGCGTAATTCTTTACATAAGTAAATAATTATACACTGATTCACAGGAAGGTTATTTGCTGTAGAAGAATATATTACGCGTATTAAAATGTAGAGAATATTTCAAATAATAATGCAGTCGTTTTCATCGTTCCTTATTTTAACTTTGAAATTTCCCTAATCTACAAACTGTTATACTTCTAGCGTGACAGATAATATTGTTCTTAATTAAATTCGTACACTCTTTACTGCTACGGTCATCTATATTTTTATTATCAATCCTACAAACTGTAGCGATACGAAACAATACTCCTTATAAATTTTGTAATGTTTCATATCCTTTGTACTACGCATCTAATATAACTGCACATTTTCATATCAAAATATTTGTATAATCAAATTATGTATTTTTCATAAAGTAATTCTCTGATAACTGAGGTTCTACTATAATTATTATATATGCAATACAAACAATCTTAGTTTAAATATTATTAGCTTAAGCA
The DNA here is from genome assembly GCF_051020985.1 of Nomia melanderi. Taxonomy (NCBI): domain Eukaryota; kingdom Metazoa; phylum Arthropoda; class Insecta; order Hymenoptera; family Halictidae; genus Nomia; species Nomia melanderi. Next base: position 22,643,588 of record NC_134999.1, on the reverse strand, counting down.
CGTACATAAAATTTATGATCATTATTGTTTGTCGCTTATCAATATTCGGTTTAGAAAGTAACTTCATATTGCACAAATGTGAACAATTCTTATAATCAATACCATCATATTTATGATAAAGTGATGTATATTTTTCTTCTCACACATTATAATAAAACTTGTACAATGATAGTCACTGAAATAGTAAACGTTAATCAAAGAATTATAAAAGTGATGTATACTTATAAAATAAATTCACAAAATATTTGAATGTAAAAAAACAAAGAATATTTATAATTTATATACAAATATTCTAGAGATCATAATTGTAAATGTCAATAATCAATTATGTTACAAACGTAGCTCCCATGAATCACAAAATCAACTTCTCACTAGCTGAAGATGATACACGCGTTATATATAGTACAAACATTGTTTTCAACCAAGTTGTAGCAATGGAAAAAATTAATAAAAAGAAAAGCACTAACTACAAGGAAGCATTTCAGATTAATGTTATTAATAAGAAAATTGTATAAGATTTAATAATACATGATAAAAGAAAGTCTAAATCCCATGAAATATTAAAAACTCTTAATCGTAAGTAAAAAAAGAATGATAAAAATATACTATAAGCAAAACGTTCGCAATATAATATAATGTACATTACAAAAATCTAAAATTGTAATATCGAATTGCGAAGAGATGCCTTTAAAACTTCCGTACTTAATTCCTGCTGATAAATTTAAATACATAATTTATTTACATGTTATAAATACAGTCAATTCTACTATAATACATACTTCTACTGTAAGTGTCAACGTAATATGTATACTTAACTACAGCGATACTCTCTTATTAACATTTAAATTCCAATACACTGTTGTAACGTTTCGATAAAAATATTATTCTATGCAAGCGAGTAGAGTAAATAAAACTTGTTTTATAGTAGCTTTTAGAAAAAGTACAGTAACAGTCATAAGCATACACTTTATTTAAAGGAACTTATACACTCAGAAAGTTTAAAAAAATTCATCTATGCGGTTTACCTATATTTCGTATTCACTGTTGAGAAAATATTTTCTCTGAGCGTTTCTCCAAAATTTAAAATACACTCAAACTTTGTTTCAAAATAGTTCTCTTGAAATTTATTTAAAGAATTGAAGTTTATCGTAATTGAAGAGCTATGTAACTGATTTACATAAACTATTGTAGTTATTTGTAACATTTCTACGTAAGTTTTTGTAATAGTATATTTCTCTACAATTTAGGTGAAAAATAAATATACTATTTTCCAAATATACCATGTTTCAGTAGATCCAGCAAATTCCAAACTAACTTTAGGAGCGCAAATTTTCAGAGGATGCTCTTATTCTATAAACTTGGGTCTCCACTAATAAAAAAATATATATTCTTTGTTTTTTACTATTTTACACAAATGTATATATCTTTTAAGGTGTGTCAGCGTCTTAAAATTCTATAATACAAAATTTCTTGTCGTTCCTTTAAAACGCCTGTTATGAAATGAATATTCATTTACTTCGATGGTTCAAATAACTGTTATAAAAAATTGTGAATATAGAATAATTCATTTTACCGAATGATATGTTTATAAAGTGTACACTCACATTATCCTTGCCACGTAATAAAACAAACTGCATTGTGAATATTTTAGAAACAACATAAATGATAATATGAATTTTGTTTAGGTGTACGATGTACAAAAAAATAAGTTGCGTAATGAACGAAGGTGAGTATGTCATAGTAGAAGAGACTGTTTAAAAAAAGGAATTCTAAAATTTAAGGGAAACAGCTGCGTAACAATCATTAGCAAACAGGTATTAGAAAAATACCTCAAGTTTTATGACAAGAGGATTGACCAGCAACCCATCGGTACAACTATATTCAGTGGCAAACAATGATAAATGTCAATATATCACAACGACAAATTACGACATCAGTATAGTACATCATCAGATTATAATTCTCATTAATATAGTCCAATAATATTCATTTTCAAAGGTTATGTAGGTAAGATTATGAACGTCAATCAGTACGTAGGTTTTAGTTCATTAATAATACCGAAAGTAACACAACGTTAACTTTATAGTTTAACATATTTATATAAAACATTCCACATTATCACTGCATATCGTATAGCAATCAATATATTTAGAGCTCCCTACTTTCTTAAACGATGGGATTGGTAATTACAATATCATTATGTAATTACAATGAATTCCATGTTCTCATTTGCCGAACTAGAAAATCTATCCGTAGGCATAAACAATACGTTACTTTATTATCGATTAAAGTCTCATATTCATTACATTAACATATGGTATCCTTTCATTCGGTGGAAAGTTACTCATGAAAATTATCTAAATATTTCTGATAAAGAAAATAAAAGCATCGGTAAAAAATTTATGTTCAATTCTCTGTTAGTATATCGGATAATAACCATTGCTATGAAACCAAATTTATATTGCAACTTTGACTAGTATTTTATATTACGTGTATTATACACAGGCACGCACGCACACACGCATGCACACGTTACACGCATACACACACCGTACACACATTATACATTTTATACATGTATAATATATATTTTATATATATATAATATACATTATATAATATACTGTATATGCGTATACATGCGTGTGTATGTACAATGTATATGCATATGCAAATTTCAATATACCTGTATATACATTATAATAAATATAATATATATATCGTAGCATATAGTAAATACGCATTTACATACTTACTTGTAACATTCGCACAATTAGTTTCTGCTCGTTAATGAATATATTAAACACTGACTAATATTGCCATTACTTATCGCCTTGTACTTGATCATAGTCAGAAACTTATCCTCGTCTTCAGTTGTACAAGATTTGAATCGCAGCTACTAAGAAAATCATAGTAGATACGTTAATGTGGAAAACATAGAATTATGAATTTCAATGAACTGTAATATGCATAATACTAATGTCTTTTCCTTACGAATGTAATAGAAATATATATATCGTACGACAGACAAAAACAATTCAAGTCTATTGACATGAAGTACTACACAACCGAATTCAAATTAATCGAAGGACCAAGATATTACTTCGACGTGAGAGTCAGTTGAAAATTATTAAAATTATCATTATGACTTATTCGAACTACAACACTTTGAGCAATCGAAACAACTGGTATGCTATCTTTTGGTTGACCAAGATGCACGGGTACCACCAGTTCCAATTATTTGATTTTGAAGCTCCGTTACTGTTTCCTGCAAGGCTTTCTTTTCTCGCAGAAGCATCTGTATATCCTCTTGTGCTGTATTCAAATGTAACTTAACTATCTCGGATTCCTCTTTAATGCGCATCAATTTCGCGTTTTCTTCTGATAATTTCTCTAGTGTGTCAACACGTCGACGAAGCTCCTCGTTATCCGACTTCAATTGTTTGCTCGACTTTCTCAAGACGTTCAGTTCTATTTCGTGATCTACTTTCTGATCTGTTTGATTATCATTGTTCGACAATGTTGTGAATGAGTCAGTGATACTCAACATGTTTACTAAAAAACAGAATATTTTAATTAGATAAACTGACAGAAAGGAAACAGATTTTTAATACGATTTAATGTATTACGTAAGCTATGAATTTTGTATATGAATAATAAATAGCCTTTTTTATTAATAAATTAATTTCATGTGATAATAATAAGTATTGGTAATATATGTATGTTGTTCGTTCATGCTGTTTTCTGAAGTGCGTATGCACTGATCATAAGCATCGAGATAAATATGCATAATAGTACACAGACAATTTTTAAGGAACTAAGGAAAATCATATCTAATTATATGCGCATCCAAAAGCTTTACATGTAGATGATCGTGTTCAATTAAATGATCGAAATAAGCAATAAACTTTAATACTAATTATCTACTGTTGTAATATCAATGCTCACATTGAGAAGGCCATCTGAATGCAAAGAACAGTTACATAATGTATGATATTAATCAGAAAAAAAGGAAAAATATAGATATACCTGCCACTTGCATATACTTTAAGAATTCGCTAGAAACTATATCCTATTATATCATTGAATTTATTCAGATCGCTGTTTACATTTATGTTACGCACATGACAGCATAGCTATTTTGGTAATAATGAACGGAACAGTATATAATACAAATTACAAGTGGCAAAAACAATAGTACGGTAGTCCCATAAGTTATTACTTACCAACTGGTTCAATGTGAAAAACACCATTTGTATCTCGTACTATTCTAAGCTTTGCAATATTCATATCTACAGGAATCGGTCCTGGTGAAGTTATATTATTTGGCGGACGATCTTCATTTAAACGTAATGAAATACTTTCTAAATATATCTGAAAGAAATATTGTTACAATTTAAAACTTATGATATATATATATGTATGCAATATAGGAGGTTATAGCAGTAGTTATTTTGTGTACCTGGATCGGTATTGGCTTAGGTATAATTTCATCTTCGATCAAATCTGTAAGTCCACTTATTGAACTCATCGACAAAGTCATTGATATGTCAGTAACTTTAACGTCTAATTTATCTTCGAACAAATTTAATACACTTTGTTTGTTATGTACATCAATGACCCCAACGTCTACTTCCTGTTCAGTACTGTAACTTTGATTTTGAGACGAATGCAGACTCTTGTTACTCATGTTGTAGCTCGCTTGAGACAGCTTGTAAGAATCAGACTTGCATTTCAAATCATGATCCAAACGAAGTTTGATACATGATCTACAGTTTGAATCTGAGGCTAGTTCGACCCAACCTCTAGATCGTGCACTGAATTTTGTCTAGGAAAGAAAAATATTAAAAAGATAAATTCGTACAAAGAATGGATGTATTTGATGTTTCAGAACTTGTTGCGAACACATTTATTCTTTTATTTCATTATAAAAATTGTTGTCTATTTTATAAATCATAACTTATAAATGCATTGTAATCATACAAAATAAGTTGTACAGTTTATAAACAGGAAATATCAGATGCAAAATTATAATATGAACGAAAAATATTGAAAGAAGTTCTACGATTAATAAATGGGAAAAATGTAAATTCTCAAACATTTAAGAAAATTAATCACAGTAGTTTATAATACACTTTTCTCAACAAAAGGAAAAGAAAGAAACAAAATAACACACATAATTCTTAAATTATTCAGAACATCGTAGAATATGAAAATGAAAAATAAATATCGGACAACACAAACTTCAACTTTCACTAACTAGACAACATAATTCTATCAATCTTAAAAATAATTTAGCGATAGCAAATATTACTTGAGAAATTGAACCGATAAATGAGTTTTCAAATAACATTTTCATAAAGAATATTAACAATTCGAGTACTTTCATTTTACTTTTAAAAAGTAATATTAATTTTCATCGATGAAGAATAATTTACAGTCTATTAACAACATCTATACGATTATTAATGAAACGAAAAATACTCAATATACATGTTTTATTCAACTCCGTTGTAGTTCTTAACTAAGTGTGAATCATTGTTAATGCTTTATACATTGTACACACATTTAATAAGTGTGTAACCTCACAAATAGAAAAAAAAGCTACAATATATTTTACAAACAAAATTCCTTGAATATTCTATATTTTGTACAATGCTAGAGATTACTATAATTTTTACAAAAGTATACACTAATACACATATTTTCAATGACATTCAAAAGCTTTTTGAACTCATTCCAAGTAAACTTCATTTCACACCATGCTGTATAAACTTATTTTTTAATCGTGAAGTAAAAAATAAATCTCAAATTTACTCGTAAACTCACTTAAGGATGCGCGCCACCTAAAGACAGCCTAGATAAATTTTAGGAATTTTTTTGTTAATAACTATTACAGTTATACAACCAGAATCATAAGTTTTCACTTAATAGTTATTAACAGAAACATTCCTAAAGTTTACCTGTATCTGGGATGTCTCTAAACGGTATCTCCTTTAACGCAAATCAAAATCAGTGAAAAGAATTTCTTGATAACGTGAAAACATTTATAATAAAATATGTGTATTACGTTTGTATAGCAATAATATAATTTACTAAAAGACAAAACATGCAACAGAATATACGCAATACAAGGCATGTAATATAAACAAATATATGAGTATTTTGCCAATACCTTCCTCTTGACCTGCCACAAGTGCCACATAAAAACATTCACAAGAGAAGGAGAGACGCAGGAGAAGCATGCAAAAAAGTTAAAAGACAAACATTGTATAAATATACATATACAGTATAAAATAGTTATAATATATGTGATATAAAATGAAAAATAAAATTGTAATGTTTCTCTCTCCGTAAGACAGAAATATGTAACTATGAACAAAATGTTAATCACTAATCCATTCCAAGTACGATCACATAAGAAAATTTATGTCTTTAAACACCGTACTGCATCGTCATGTCTTTCCATGTCTCAGAATTTTATATTTCTATCGTTCGAATAAATTATAATGAAAATTTCAAGGCTAGAAATCAAAATATGTTTCATTTATGTTAATCGAGAAACAATTTATGGCTCGGTTGGTTGTTAGTCACAATTTAAAATAAACATAACACTTTATATTAGAGAAAGCAATTTATATAGTGTGCATAGGATGTTTAATATTAATCTATTATCGTCAATTACTCACAACTTACTTGTATAAAGAAAATATTCAACAAAAATGGTATACCTTCAAAGAGGACATAATTTAATGTGATAATTTCTTTGCGAGTAGTCTGATGAAAATCATATGAAAAACAAATTTGTTTTTTACATAAAATCTTATATATATATATATATAAGTACATATATATATATATATATATGTACATATTTATTTATATATTAAGTCCTATAAAAGAACTGTTAGCTTAAAAGATATTTCAATTTTTATATTGCAAAATAATACTGACACATTTATCTACACCTACAAAAGAATGCGAAGTCTGAAAAATATCTGAATAGAAATTAAAATCTGTTTTATGTACTGATAATTTTAACTTACATTATATATTAACCTGACGTAAGATTATACGTGATCAAACAGCTTGATATTTGTATTTAATACCTATCAGTGTTATATAATGACTTTGAACGTTTGAAGTTTTGACCAAATTCTCTGCTTTCATCGTCCTCTTCTCAAAATCATAAATAAAATCACACGTAAAATGATATGTTCCAATTTGTGTTGTTACCCTTTATTATTTATGAAGAAATACTGTTATCGTTTAAAAAAATGTAAGTGTAGATGAAATGTACTACTGCTTTTAGAATATTGAATTTAAAATATCTTCTGAATTAGTGATTTCTGATATAACTAATTTTCATGCATCGATTAATGCATTAAAATGTACATAGTTTCATTTGAAAAAATAAATTTAACCTCCGTCTGTTCATGCTAAGTTACATCCTATTCGAAGTCATACAATTTTTTCCCATATATTTCCATACACAGATAGCTCACGAATAATAAGCAATAATAAATTAAAATTGAACATCCTGAACAATTGAACTGAAAAGTTCTACTGAAATTACGCGAAACAAACACTAAAAAAATTACAATTTTTATTGCAACAATATTTAAAATTTCAATATTGAAAATCTATTAATTAGATTAAGAATAGCATAATCTTGACAAACAAAAGTATATTCAAATTAATATATGTTCGTCTCACCTGGAACTCATCCCATGGTATAGATGAACATTCATCGTTACCAACGTTTGACACCTGAACTTTGATAGAAGACGTATAACCGCAAGACTGTTGAATGAATTCAACTTTGGATAGTTTAAACGTTGCCATAGACACCTAAAAAATGAAAATGCTGAAGTGTATTATCTTGACGCGTACAGAATAATGTTAGTTCCATCCATTTCCAAGCATATTCCTACTACGATTTGTTACTATCGTATTATATAGTTATATTAATACATCACAAAATATGAACTTACAATATCTTTACGTTTGCATACACTATCCAAGGATTTCTCGCTTTGCGTGTCGGGAGTTTCTTCAACCACTTCGCTAGCTTCTTCAACTGATGTTATTGCATTATCGACAGAAAACATTGCGTCTAATTTTTCTTGATCTTGGAGACAAACCAAAACATAGTTTTCACTATCGGAACTGACATCACTTCTTATGGATACTGTGTCACTGCTGCCATCCTCTGGGGAAGCTTTCAAAGCAGAGTCAATTGATGTCATTAAATTACTCAAACCTTTTTTCATCGAAGAGAGACCAACGTTAAAATTATTTGGAATGAACGGTGCATTTGAGGATGAATCTCCTCTATTATGCTTGAACGCAGTTTCTGGCACAGTTTTAATTTCTCGCATAGTAGGTATTGCTTTCTCTTCTTCTATGCCAATGCATTGTCTGTCATGCGTTGCATTCGTTAACAGTTGTTGATCATGTCTATTTGGACCATTTTGCTTAAATGTCACAACGGTTTGAGTTGGAGCAACAGAATGTATGAAGTCGGTTGACAATATTGAAGACACCTCACTTTGCGGTGTCAACACCTCATTACTGATATTAATCTTTTTACTACTGAAGTCAGGTCTTTCTACGCTACTCTGCCATGGAGCAGCTGAACTTACGATTTCATCTGCTATACTAGATGTATCCGGTACCACTGATTCGACATCTCCACCAGAATTTTCTTTCCCAGGTGTATGGGATGGCATGACGAAGGTCACTTCCACTTGTGGTATTAGTGCACCGATAATAAGTGAACTGCCAGAATTAACTTTCAATATTTTGTTCGAATCGATGGTTAAGTACGTTGCCATCTCTGACAGAACTTCTGACAGTCTCAACAAAAATAAATATTGATAATGATTTATCTGCACGCTAACTAAATTGCTTATATATGCAAGACCATGGATGTCAGCAGTTGAAAATTTTTCAGAATTCGATGGATTCATTGATATGTAACACCATAGTGTTAGAGGAAATGCATCCAGAAATGGTACCGGTCGATTTTGTCCAACTGCACGAGCACCAAAGAAGTCTCCCCAAACAGGTTCCAAGTTACAACACCACACGTCCTTGGCTTCCGTCCACAAAAGCTCTCGATGCAATTGGCGGACTAATTCATTTACAGAATTACTGCTAAAATTCGCTGGCGGATGGCGAACATTATCAGTGCCTAAAAGAAACATTGCTTCTTAAATATATTAGCAGTAAATTTTTTGCTTTCCTAATACGCATTGCCAGTGAAAATGAAGAAACCTTAAACTAACTGCTCCAAATTTCTGAGGGAAAGGGACAAAGATTAGAAAATTTATTTTGCAATATTAGTCTTGTAATGATTTGGTGTTTGAAACGAAGGACTTTCTGTTAAAGAAATATTTATAGTTGGTATGCGTTAAAAGAAGTAGATGCGTTAAAAGATTCCTTTCGTAGATGATTAAGATATAAGTTAATTTATTCAACGCATGTGTTGAAATATTTTCATTACTCGCTGTATATATAAAATATTTACCTGAACAATGAGCTAGAAATTTATCCGTTACAACATGAAAATCATCTGGTTTATTTGGAAATTCAGTGCTGAAGAACATCTGACCCATCTGAAAGGTGTTCAAACATTGAGCCAAGTCTGCTCTCGAAGATCTTTCAGTAGATCGAACATTTGTTATCGATGCTCTTGAAGTCTGAATGTGCAAAGACTTCGGTCTGTCCTTCTGATTTGGATAATCCTGCTGACTTTCAAAAACTATCTGGAAATGATAATTATATTGTACACGGAATACTGTCAGCCATTTCATCATGCGTCGTACATGTCAGCACTTACTCTTGGAAGTATAGCTTCAATTTTTACATCGAAGTACATTAAGTTAATGGAAGTATGTGTTGTTTGTTTATCTTTATTCATTAGAGAGTGATGTAAGTTCAACGCAAAAGAATTAAACCATAAGCAGGAACAAACATCGAAGTTTACTTGAATGGGATTCAGTTGTACGTAAAACTTTGGTGGCGGCACTAAACAATAACAAAGTATTCTCAGTTACATCTTTCATGAAAAATAATTTATAACAGCTATAAAATACCTATCAGAAAATAAATGTATCTCATAAATAATAGTAATAATATGAAATGTATACCTACATGGAAATGTAATGTCTCCAGGATAATAGTAATATGTAAATTCAGCGTGGAGGATCGTTACATCTTCTGGGAGACAAAATCTGTCCCTCTCACCTAAGTGAAACAAAAATACTGTAATGGAGACAGGTACACATGTTTTGATTACATACATGCTTTATGTATATGTTTCGTATAATAAAAATTTATTTAAAATTTAATCTGATGAAAAGATGCATGTAACAAACACGAAACAATTAATTTTGCACAAGACTAATATGAATGATTATGTGTGATTAAGTGAACACATTTTTTATTCTATGTTTTTTAAAAAATATAGAATTAGTCTATTCAAATGAAATTAATATTGTTGAAATAATATTTTATATTCTGAAGTTTTTAATGAATGCAGTTTGAAAAACGCACACAGAATGTGTATTAGATTCTTTATTTTATTTTTGTATTCAATTTATATTTTAATTATTTATTTCATGAACTATAAAAAAGATGAAGAGTATTAAGAAAACAAGATACTATGGATTCATTCGCAATAGAATTTTTGTAATTGCTATTATTATTTAAATTTGTTTCAATTTTAATTTCACAGAAAAATGTATAACGATAACTCTTAATTCATAAGAACTTTAAATAATAATATAGACTGCTAATTTAAGAAGTTTGTATAATTTGTGTATCTTTTAAAAAACATATAACAAAAAATTTGCTTTAACTATATTTAAATTCACATCTTACATCAGAGTAATTGTAAGAACTAATTATACCTTCATCGTAACTGTTAAAAATCTTAGGCACAAATGAGTTAAAAATTAATTTTAGACCACGTAGAACATATTGAACAATAATAATGTAACACAAGAAGCAACAGAACTCTTTAAAGACAAAACTACTTTTAGCAAATATTTGTAATGTTAATGTAGGTATACTACAACTATTAGTAATTTATACCTGTTGCATGTTTCTTCCTTGATTGAGCTGTGCAATTTTTAAACGAAACAATTATTGATATATTACGAAGAGTTTAAACGAAAACTACTTTTTCATAAAATAGATTTTACGAATAAAAGTAACTATTAAACTTATGCGTACCTGTAACGAACTCTTTTGGTACAGGATTGCGAGATGTGGTTGTCACTTTGTACAAAGTGAAGTCATCGATCCTTATTATGATACATGTTGTCATTAATTTGGCAAGCTGCTCTAGAATATAATTTTTCACTGGATTCCCACTCGGATGCTGTGATTTCTTTTGTTCGTGGGAAAACACGTTGGCATTTTGAGTTTGGTTATTCTTCTCCAAATTTTCACCGGAACCTTTCGCATTACCAACTAAGAAAAATGTATTTCAAAATGATAGTATCGTATGTCCACGTATCTAATTTACTTGAATTTATTAAGGTTTTGGATACGAACCCATAACGTTCCCTTGACTTCTTGTCAAAGGAGAATGTTGAGTTCGACCGGAATCAATAAGATCCATGAACTGACTTCGAAATGAACTTAACGATTGTTGCAACCACTGACTGTGCGGAGTAGCATTCTCTCTGTATTTAGCCCAATGTTTTCTGTCAGCCATTGCCAAATGATATGGATAATAATCAATTTGAAATCTAACTAGTGAAATTTGCAGTGCACCGCCGTCTTTTAAATCAGGATAAGAGGATCTACCATCTGATTATGAAATAAATAATATTACGAAAACATCAGAGTATTATTCCAAGAAATTGATTTTATAAATTTCTATTATATGCGAATAGTCATAAAATAAATTCTATTTGATCTTCCGCTTAATAAATGTCTAATTTTGATCCTTCAAAATGTATTTATGAAATTGTAAATTCGCATAAACATTCACAATGTAAGAGCAAATATTAAAGATACGTGTTCGCAGTTACTTACCACCAACATCATCACATAAATGCAAATCAATTCGCTGACACAGAAAGTGGTATGATGTTTCTACAACATCGTACCTAGTAAATACTTTTGCAATGGCCGTGTTACATTGATTCTTCGTCCTAGATTGCTGTGATATTTGCGCTTGATACTCTGGTAATACCTTAAATTATTAAGATAATAAATACAATCATAATAACATAAACATAATCACGTTTACTTAATATTACCTTACCTCTAATTTTCTAGCGGCTTTAGCTTTGCGTTCTAAAATCGTAGCCTTTTCTATTAAACCTCCAAGCGAGTCAATAAAATGAAGGGCTGCTTTTAACTGCGAATCTGTTAATACCCATAGGAGATCATCTAATATAAGAATCAGCCTTGATCCCATAACAAAACAATCTGAAATAAACATTTCATATCTCTCTATTCCGTTTAAGAAGCAACAAGTATAATATATTTTATAACACTTTATAACATATGAATATATTTTATAACACTTTATAACATATAAATATATTTTATAACATATTTTCAACCTGATATTCTTTTCTTGATGGTGATTCGACATCTTGCTTGATTTGTAAGTAGACGTAATGGAGTAAGATTTTTATCTTTAGTACTTTGTGCTTCTATTCTAACCGTCTGCCACTCGAGTTCTTTAAAAATAAGTAACTGCCCACGATCGGAATCTTTCACTCTAGTAGTTCTTAGATCACAACGTTGCCATGTTGCCGACTTTGATTCCACAATAATACGGTTCATCTATGGTAAAATAAATATTTTTTAATAATCATTATTCCAAAAACACTTCACGAAGAGAAGGGAAAAGAAAAAAAAGAATACGATACAATATGAAAGAAATAAAATGAAATGAAATTAGGATAAATGATAGTGTTGTACATGCGTAAATAACATTAAATCAACTAAGGAGAAGATTGGCTAATCTAGTTACAGCTCATAGTAAAATAAACAAAAGATACTGCTGACAATGGAATAATATTTAGAGGAGTAAATAACAGCACAAGATAAATGACAATAAACTCAGTTAAGATGTGAGAAGATAAGACGAAGTAAAGGTCAAAAGATAAAATGAATTAGAATACATGACTAAGTGTCTGAAGACTAAGAAAGAAGTTTATAATCAGACGAAGCACATTTTAGTAAATCCTGGAGTCAAAAATATAGACCTTATACAATATATTTATATGTGTATATAAATGAGTTCTATAATTTTATAATTCTACATTAGAAAATAAAAATTTTAATATTTATAAATTAAGAAGTAATACTATAACACAAAGAAATAAAAATTTTATAAGAAATGGCCAAACATTATTCTTTATAGTTTCCACTGTACAACATTTATCTTAATTATAGACTTCTCTGATGAAAAAGAAAATGTATTACAAGTAATCAGTAAAAAGAATTACTTTATGAACTACTAGAAATATAAATAAATAATTAAAAACTGGTTAAGAGTATATCGATCAAACTACATAGAAATTATAAAATAAATAGAAGTTCTCTATAATCTATTGTAATATACAATAGTTTTACTTCTAAACCTTTGTACAGACGCATAAAAATAAATATAATACTATACCTGAACCGAAGCAATAAATGCAGGACTGTTAAAAGTAACCGATATAGTATTAACAGCTACTGTTATTCCATCGATTACTTTATGTATGAAAGAATATTTTGTAGGACCTAAATACGAAGATTCTTGCGAAGAAGATAAGTCTCTTAAATCTTCACATGTTTCTACCTCTATATGAACTTCATCTAAACGCTACAGGAAACAAAATTTTATTATTTTGAATATCAATTTGAAAAGAACATTATCTTATATTCTTATTTTATCAAATACATTAAATAACTAAGAAAACAATATTCAGAACTTTGTAATTTATACGATTACGTATACATTTAGAAATATTTACCAAATATATAGGAACACTTCTCAGTTTAGTCCACTGTATGCGAAACGAAACTTTATTGCACCAAGCGTTCGTCAATCTGAGCCATGACGGTAGCTCCAGCAAATCCGTCAGAACCGTTTCGTCCAGTTCTAGATTAGACAGTTCGCCTTCCCCTTTAAGTGCACTTAAATTTATTTTATCCGCTGAAAGATTCTTGGTGAACCTATAAATTCAAAATCAAACGTCATGATTTTCCTTATGTTTCATCCATCGCAATCTCTAAACTAGCCACGCAGCACAAGACTCGGACAGTTAATTTCCATTCAAATGACATTCCCAGACTAATTAGCTCGAAGTGATAATTTTAACAATTATCCTTGTTTCCAAGGGTAAATGGTATTGATGATTCAATAAAAATAACATCAACAAATCTGTGCCTCAAGGGAAACACACATATTTACAATTATAGACATTTGTGACGTGACTTCGAATTTAACAAGGATTGTGCAATTTTTCTTCGTACGCCGAGCTCGAGATAAGGGAAATGCGATTAATTATTCGCCCGTGTAAATACCTCGACAGATGTTTCAATAATTGTTTCTTTATTAGTGACACCATTTTTTGCTACTTTCAATTGGCTTCTATTCCATCTAATGCAGACTCCAACATGGTTAGCTCAACATTCCACATTTGCAGCGAACCACAATTCGTTCGTGTATGCCACGATTGCCATGACTTTCGACTCGAGTAGTCAGTAAGTGGACTACACCGGCGGGCACACGGTATGTGGTTGTCCACCCCACCCCGATCGCTCCAGGGCTCATAACATTCAAATCACCGGAGTGGGGTGGACAAGTATTCTGACTGTCTGTGCTACTAAATTCTAGTTCCTTTTTGCTGTTTCTCCAGCTTTTTTCAGGTTATACATTCTTCGTTTCATATTAAACTGATTTAAATTTAATAGTAACTAAATTAATTTTTTATTAATTTTTTACATTACTCAAAGATTCCTTAAATTTTTGCTGTAACTAAATTAATTTTTTACATTACTCAAAGATTTCTTAAATTTTTGCTGTAACTAAATTAATTTTTTACATTACTCAAAGATTTTTAAAATTTTTATCTTCTCACTAATATTCTAATATTTCATTTTTATTAATTTTAGAAAATTATCTTGGAGGATGTTATAAAAAAAGATGTTCCTTTATTATTGTTATTATTGAACTAGAATTGAATATTTTGAATATTTATTCTACTATATAAGTTACAAAAAGTAAATTTTTATTTTATTTAAATTATTGCTCTGTAAAAACAGAGTCAACTAATTTAATAATTAACTAATTTAATTCGACATTCTATAATTTTATTATGATAAAATAAATTTCCATAACGTTCCAAGCTTCAGACGCAATGAATTACACAAATGTAATTTCTAAATACTTTCTCCTCAATTTAAAATGCCACCTATGAGTACCTGTAACTATATATAACAATAATAACAAAAAATAATTATTTAAAATATACAATAAATATTAATACACAGTTTCCATTAATTACTATTATTTATTTCTAATGTATAATATCCTTAAGAGTTCCAATAATTTCAATAATTTCAATATAAATAATAAATTTAATGTTTCTTCTTATTGTTGTAATTTTATATTTCTATTTTATTGTTGCAAAAAAAATGCTGGCATGTAACTATCAATGACTCACGCTTGAACGTCGCATTAGATGGCGTGCACCGTCGAATGTGTACATAGATCATTAAATGATTTTCTAAATTAATTAAATCAATTCGATTACATTTATTAATGTAATTATAGTGGAACGTGTTTCATCCAGTTTGAGTGCAAGTTGAGTGCACGTATGGTAATATAGACTCTCGCATGACAAAAGTCATCTTGACATCCGTTGGACCAATCACATGTCAGGAATTATTCAATTTTATTGTTCTCTTTGTTTGTAAACTATTACGTCCTTTCTTCGAAAGTTTGCCTCTGCTGGATATAATAAAAACAGAAAATTAATAAAATTTTAATGTTTTTGAAAATTAATAAATTAATATAAAAATTAATATGATATTGAAAATTAATATAAAGATTAATATAAAATTAATGTGACATTAAAAATCAATATAAGAATTAATATAAAATTAATGTGACATTGAAAATCAATATAAGAATTAATATAAAATTAATGTGACATTGAAAATTAATATAAAAATTAATGTGACTTTGAAAATTAATAAATTAATATAAAATTAATGTGAACATTGAAAATTAATATAAAAATTAATATTGTGAGTAATTAAGTAAGCACGGAATATAGAAATATTTATTGCATAGCTGCGTAATTTTAAAATATTTTTTTTTTTAAATAAAACTGACTGCTCGAGATTTATAGTGAGTTTCCCTCCTTGGAGTCATTTATTCCATGCTGTGTCATCTGTGTGTATGAAGTAGTATATAGAGCTGCTCACGACATAGTAATTTCGAGATGAAAATTTCATAAATTAAATTATTAAATTATTTATTTCATAAATTAAATAGTAACGTAATATTTAAATATTTGATAATTATAATAATATAATTTATTATTATATAATTTATATTATTTTCATATTATCAAATTTATATTATAAACTATATTATTTCTATATTTTCATATTATTAAATTTACATTATAATTTATATTATTTTCATATTTTCATATTAAATTTGTATTATAATCTATATTATTTTTATATTTTTATATTATTAAATTTATATTATATTTTATATTATTATAATAATACAGTTTATACTGTGATGAAGATTTTAAACTGAATTTGAGAGATCTAAGTGTTGTTTATTGTTTTTAAATATAAATTAGATATTAACGTAATATTTAAATATTACTTTAAAATTTTTATGTTATTATAATTTATATTACTTTTAAATTTTTATATTATTAAATTTACATTACAATTTACATTACTTTTAAATATTTACATTATTAAATTCACATTACAATTTACATTACAATAACACACTATATACTATTACAATTTTAATAATACAATTAAATATTACCTTAAAAGTAAACATAACCACTAAACATAAAATTTTTTTCTCTTAATAAATTAACGACGTAGTATCGATCATAGTTACGAAATAAATCATAAGGCAACAGTTAGCTTGTCATTTTTTTATTTTCAACAATTTTGCTGACAATATTCACTACGTACGTTTCCATGTCGCTGACGTGAGAAGCGGACTGTACCTAACCTAGAAACCCGTCCATGAGAAATAAACGAGTTTCCTCTCTACAAGATTTTCGTACACCTATGGTACTAGTCTGTCGTTTGCCGCGTTTGGCGGGATTTGCTCGCACTTCTGTTCTCGTGTGATGTGGTTAGTTTGAAATTCTTCCATCGCCATATTAATTTATTTTGCGTGCGATTATTTTTAACTGCATAGAAAAATGGAGAATGAAACGGAAATTGTTGACACTGAATTTTCCGATTACATAGGTAAATATTTATTTAAAATTCTTTGAAACTATTATTACAATTATGATTTGCGCAATTGTTGGACAACTTTTTCGCGGTTGAAATTAGAAAAAGATTAAAATGAATGATAAAATATTTAATATTTAAAATATCTTTTTAAAATTGAAATTTATATATATATTATATATTATTTATTTCATTTTACGTGTAAAAGTGTTAGGGTAATATGAAAAATGATTATTTCACAAATTGTCTGTTATAAATGTCCCTTAAAAAATTTAAGACTCGAATACAATTTATTTTTCAAAGAAACCTGTACAGCAAAATTTAAATGGTTTGAATTAGCATTGAATATCTTATAAATGATTGTTCGACTGTATTACCCTGATACCAAAAAAGAGGTAGATTCGAATTTAATCGTTTCCCACAGGTTTTCGCAAAAACCCAGTTGAAAAATGCTAAGTGCGATCGCGCTTCTTTCTTTTCAGTTTAGAAACTGAATTACGCTTCTCTATGTTTACAGAAAGATATTTTAGATACTGCAATCATTAAGTTTTTCCAGTCTTAGGTAATAACAAAAATAAAAATGAATAATTAGAAGGAAAAGGAATGAATAAGCTTTGTCTGATTCTACGAACCGATAGACTGGCACTTTTAGACAATGTAACAGAGAAGCGCCGTTGTGCCGCTTAGGACTCAAATCATTAAACACATTGTTGTGTCATTCATTTTCATCTTATAACATTTTTTTGTAACTTCAATCGCAGAGGTTTATATAATATTAAAATTCGAATGGAATTAAACTTCATTCTTCTGTTTTTTCAATTTGCGAAGAGAATACAATGGGCATAAGGGCCCACGCAAAATTTATCGACGAATCCTTAAAAGAAAATATAATACCTAAAAAGAGAAAACGAAATGAAGCATCAGTGGAAGCTAAACGAGCAGCGGAAGAACATTATATCGAAGCGTTACAAGACCAACAATACAAAAGATTAATGCATTTGTTAAATAGAAGCAAATTTTTCTCTACGTACATCGTTAATAAAATTGACGATAATATGAAGGGAAAAGGCACTAAGGTTAAGAGACAGTACAAAAAGAAGGCGCATAAGCAAGATGAAAATGCGGTACAACCAGAAGGGAAAAAAAGGAGGAGCCAAGATATACGAAATTATATATCTCAGAATGTAAGGATACGCGCTAAAAGGTTTTGTATAATCCGTTTTATAATTTTTGTCCTATATTATTAATTATTACAGGTACAAGAAAAGATACAAATGAATAAGAGTAAATTGAATGAAGAAGATATTCAGAATGCATTAGTTGTTGACTCTGACAGCGATGCGGAAAGCGACAATAATAATTTTGAAATGCCAAAATATTTTAATGGAACATTGCGAGATTATCAAATACGAGGGTTTAAATGGTTAAAGGTCCTTTACGAAAATGGCATAAATGGCATTTTAGCAGATGAAATGGGACTCGGAAAAACAGTACAAGTAATAGCTTTGTTATGTCACTTATTTGAAAACGAACAGGAGGGGCCTTATTTAATAATTGTTCCTTTATCAACTTTGCCGAATTGGATAATGGAATTTGAAAGATTTGCACCGACGTTACCGCTCGTGGTACACCATTGTCCAAAAAATGAAAGATTCATAGCGCATAAACAAATTAAACAGAAATATAAAGTTACAGACAGTTACAGTAGCCAACCGGTTGTGCTCAGCACATTTGAAATATCGCTGATGGATAAAACTTTTTTTAAAACCCAACATTGGAAATATATAATAATCGACGAAGGACATAGAATCAAAAACCATAACTGTGATCTTTTCAAGTATGTTTCTGTACGCTTTAAAAGTTTTCATATATTAATTTCTATTATAAATTTAATTTATTATTTTGATGCAGGGTGCTAAAGAGCTGTAAATCCATGAACAGACTTATAATGACAGGCACACCGTTGCAAAATAATTTATCAGAATTGTGGGCATTATTAAATTTCCTGCTGCCAGAAATTTTTGACGATTTAGCTGTATTCGAGTCATGGTTTGATGCAAAGGCACTTCAATACAATGAAGGCGCCAAGAAATTCTTAAAGCTCGAAGAAGAGAAACATGTCTTGGCATCGTTGCGTGAAATACTAGAACCATTTATGTTGAGACGTGAAAAGTCTGATGTTTGTTTAGAAATTCCGCTGAAAAAAGAAGTGATTATTTGTACTCCTCTCTCAGACCTTCAACATCTTTTATATAAGGAAGTAATAAATCGTCATTTGTACGAGTACTATACAAACGAAGATCCAAGTGTATACATAATTGATGGCAAAAGGCCAACGAGGCAGTCTGTCTTAAAAAATATGAGTAATGATGATCATAAGCAAAATAGTGTTACAGAGGATGAATCGTCGAATGATTCAGTTTCAGAAGGCAAATTAAAAGACAGATTGTTAAGCACCTATCGATATTTTGGTATTTCAAAATCTAATCCAGATTACTTCTTCAACATTACACGTAATCGATGTTAGTTGATTATTATTACTGTGTAAAAAACATGATTTATCTAAATGTTTCCGTCATATAAGATTTATTTTCTTCGTTGCAGTTCCTATGTATAAGAAGATTGTGAACCATCCATATCTAGTCCGCTATCCATTGAATGATTGTGGTTTACCGTTAATAGACGAAAACTTAGTTAAAGCATCTGGTAAACTGTTAGTACTAGATGCAATGCTTCCGAAGCTTAAAAGCCAAGGACATAAAGTTTTATTGTTTTCTACGATGACAACACTATTGGATGTGATAGAAGATTATCTGTCGATGCGTCCTTATGAATATGTTAGGTTAGACGGTGGATGTGACGTTAGTGACAGGAAACATAGTATCGAAGAATTCAATTCAAACCCGAATATATTTTTGTTCCTGTTATCTACAAGAGCAGGAGGCGTTGGATTAAATCTTACTGGTGCAGATACTGTCATCATGTACGACTCCGATTGGGTACGTTAACTGTTTCATTTATGTTTTGTGAGTAATATTGCTTGGAATTAATGAAATACATTTTTAGAATCCACAAATGGACATACAAGCTATGGCCCGTTGCCACAGAATAGGCCAGTCGAAACCGGTAGTGATATATAAATTTTGTACAGAAGGAACTATCGATGAATTCATTATGAATCGTGCAGAAACAAAACGTGTTCTAGAAAAAATGGTAATCTCCAAGAAGACCAAAGTATTAAACCTAAAGAATAAAGAAACGTTATTGGAATTACAAAGGTTTTTGGAATCGAAAGGCTGTCGAGTAGGTCCATCTAAAAATGAAGGTAAAGCGTCAAGCGAAACTTTAAATATCTTTTGAATGTGAGCAACTGTTGCACTGTTTTAATAATTAAACTTAATTGCAGTTTTTACAGAAGACGAGCTTAACAAATTATTAGATAGAAGTGATTTATATCAAAACTTAGAATCTAAAGAGCCATAATGTATTTTACATTTTCTCCTTGAAAAGGTTACGAACAGTATAAATGAGAGATTTTTTAATTTTACTATAATATTTATTTTTCTACTCGTTTAAGTTAAGTGTGAGGAAGTTATGAAATTATAATATCTAATAAAGATATATTATTCTACGATGAATTGTACCTTGGCGACTGCGAGTGGACTTGTCGATTTAATAATTTTTATGGTAAGTTTCAGAAAAAGTGAAAATTTTGTGTCCGTTTAGTTTAAGTGTTTCACGTACTTTATATTAAGGGTCATTGTATTAATATTTATAATTTAGTTGATTTCATACGTAAAAAGTATTTTCCTGCCATATTTTTGTTTTTGTAACACTGATTTAATTGGTCGCGAAACTCTGCTTCCAGTTTTGTATAAGTTCCACCTATTTTTAAAAAATTTTAATAAATGTTTTATATGCATGAAGTGTGATATTGTTTATATTGTATTACGTATAAAACAATACCATTCAATTTAGTTCTCTTACGACTGTGTTTACTCAATGATTTTAATAATAAAGGAGAGTCTGCGGATACCCTTTTCGTTAATAGTGCTACCATTTGCGTACTAGCTTTTTCTTCGAACTCTCTCTGATTATCTTGATTATGTCTCACGCTTAAATCATTATTCCAAGATCGTCCATGGTTCCTGAAGAAGGTTAAAATTCAGTTAGTATTAAACCTTATTTAATCGCTATGAAGAAGCATGATTTTGTTACTTCCACAGAATTTGATTCTTTGGCTTCTTTTTATTTTTATTTTTTGATCTTAAGGTGGACCATGAATGTGATTCTTCACTGTTATACGACTCTTCGTCGATACTATAATCTTCATCAATAGTAATCACATCGTCTTCTTCGCTGTCAGTGACTGAAGACGTAAGGGATAAAACATCAGTTGTAAGAGAAACTTGTCGATAATTTCTTAGTGACGTCTTCTGTGCATCCTGTGCTTGAGATAACCGTCGAAGTCCTGTTCCACTCCATATTTTTCCTAACCATCGAACAAACATATTACCAGAAAAGTGCTGCCTAAATAAATGTAATTACATCTACCTAAAAGTCCAAATCTTGGTCGTTGCGGAGCAAGTTCTAAACCAACCCACCACATCACATTTTGACACGTCAGTTTTCCAGATTGAAGAGACACATCACGAGTCACTAATCTTGTAATTTTTTCTGGAAAAAATAGTTGTGGTGGTTCCATCGCTATTACTTCTCTGTGTACAGAGAAAATGTTCAATATATTTATATCCTTCTGTGCGCGTACGTCTGGAATATGTTCCTAAACACACGAATAACTGCTTACTACTTCTGATTCCCAACGGTCTTAGTAACAAGAAATAATTTAACGTATAGTAATAATAACAACAACGATACTGTGTCAATAATACTTACAAATACCTACCCTGTACCTACAACCTTCACGATTTGGCAATACTTCAAATCTGTATGCTCGTTGACTACAACACGGGTATCTTCCTAAGGGGAACGGCATGGGTCTTTGCTGTTCATTAATAAAAAACTGTGGAGGTTCTGCGTGGCAACAGCACCAATCAATTTGATGAATTGGAAAGTACACGTTGCATTGTGTACAAAATAAAAAATGACAGTCACCCCATAATCTCCAATAAACTTTACGCCAGGAACGTAACTCGGTTCGAAGATTAATGATATAATCGTTCAAACTCCACGACAAATCTCTAAATAATATATACCTTGTTACAATTGTAAAGGTTGTAAAATTATTTCTGAATTTTATAATCGTACCGTATGTGTTTACTATGTATATTTCCGTGATTATCGATTACCATTGCACTTGCGATACATGGTACATGATTAGAAACAGATTGGATAATACTTTTCCCACATTTACTACATTTAAATAACGTAGCTAAAGAACTATAATGTCCTTTTCTGTTGTCCGGCATTACTGCTGCTAGCGATATGATCAATTTGCAGAATAATTTACTCTGAATTTTATCTTTCTTGTCTTTTAATCCTTCCACATCTTCGTTCGTAAACTTTTCTACCAATCTATAATAAATTATTACTTTCAAATGTGGAGTTGCAAAGTAATATTTTCATTTCCTGGTAACAGATACTTAAATAAATACCTTGTAAGAAGATTGTCGTCTAAACAAGTTAAAATTGTTGATGTTTTCAATATGTCGGACATGTTATCGTGACAATACTGCAAGCAATTCTCCAAAAGTGGTTCCATTTGTAAGAAGGATGCAGAGACCATTATCGGAATGACATTACTTGGTTCCAAAATTGGCCATTCGGATTTCTTCATTGTATCTTTCTTTACCCACCTCATTAGCCAATCGAATATTACAATATCACAATGTACAGATATGTCGATCTCTTCTAATTTCTGCCCAGCCGTAACATCAGCAAAATAACGCATTTTTTGAATAAGAAGTTTTTGTGGACAATGAAAATTCTTTTTAATATTTTTTTCTTCATCGCAAACATGAATTTCCACTTCATTTCTGTGTAAATATCGAATAAATTGTTAATGTTAACTTGAATTTTAATCAACAATAACAATTAATAAACTTACTCCATTGATCTTTTATTTATTTTGCTTTTATCTTTTTCCTTTTCTTTATGCGTTAGGCTTGTGGCCACTTTTGTATCAATATTATTGCTTACTGAATTACATTTCTTAATTTCACTATTTATAATTGTTTTTTTAATAATAGGTTGCGATACTGTAGACTTCGGAATCATGTACGGTAACACAGAATCTAATAAACCTTCGTGCAATATATCGCTCAAATTTGTTTTCATGAGATTTATTAAAAGATTCTCCGTTGCATCTGTAGATCTAGTAACCTGCGATTCGTCCAAACATGATAATGTTTCTGTAACTTTATTACAATTTTCAGTATCGACCATTAAATTTTTATCGTAGCTAGATGTCTGTTGATGGTCGATCTCCGTGTTTGAAGATGTAACAGAGTACGTAGAATTTTGAAGATTCATATTATATGTTTCAAGCAACGACTCTGGTACAAGATTTTTCTTTTCACTTGTAACACCATTATCAACGCATTTCTCATGAATTGTATTATAACTTGGCGTTTCTAAATGTATATCAATTTTCGCTAATTTATCCCAATCGAATTTATTGTCCGTCGTGAACATTGTAGTTATATTCTTAGAGTTATCACTGACTTGGTATGCAACTTTCATAAATTCAAAAAACATTCCGATCGACAATTTGGGATGTTTGTAATCTTGAAGTTTGTGAAGTATTTCCGATAAATCTAAAGCACATATTCTTCATTACTTCATCTAGTTTAATACTTCTACATCAAGAAAGCAATAAAACAAATCTGTAACCACTAATATTCATTTTCAATCACAGAAACTTACACAAGCATTGCACGAGAAACTTCTTGCGAACACAAACGTAGAAAAATAAAAATTGAATTAGAAATGACACACATGAACGTGCAATACCAAAAGTAACAGTTTGAAGTTGTGCAATCTGTCAATTAGTTTACATTACACGTACCTTCTCTAGTGGTTGAAGCATTTACTCCTCTGCGCATATTTTCATTTAAAGAACTATTAATTTTCTTTATTTCCATTTCTCTAAGTAAATAGAGATCTGCGTTACACTCAACAGACACAAAGTTAAAAATAGAGTAATAACCTTCCAATATTATCTCCTAACAGTTTTGTCATTATTTTCAAATATATTCACACAAATTAGTCACACAAAGTACAACAGGGCCATAATATTGACAAAACAATGTATCTCTTTATAACTTTATTTCATCACTAAATTTACATTAAATAAATTAAAATAACGAACTACCAACAAATAACATACACATTCCCATAATAATCCATAATTAATTCTATTGTAATAAATTCATCAATTTTATTCAATATTAATTCTTACCGGTGACAAGCTGAATCACATTAGGTAACACTATTGACATACGTGAGTATACCACATATATACATTCATTCATAGTCACAGAGATAAGTGGTTATCATCGAATATTTCAGTCGAATTACAACACGCAAAACGTCATTAAATAGTATTTTAAATTTATCATGAATGTTTAAAAACAACATGATTTATCATCGTTGAAATACGTATTTTATTTTTTTTTAGTTAACACGTCAAATTAATTTCTCACTAGGAAGTTGATTTGAAAATTACCACAAATTTTTATAGTGGTATATACTTTATTGATAAATACATTGTTTTCAAGTGTGTAGGAAAAATATTTGTTTATCGTGCGTGTGATATTTTTGTAATTGTGATATTACTAGTCGAAGGCTAGGGGAACTATCGTACGTCTATATAGCCGCATCTAGTTCCGGGAATTCTTAATGATACACATCGTTCGTTCCTCTGACTATAATTAAAACATCGTTCCCCAACGGTACCGGTTATTTGCAATATTATTTCACGTTGTACACAACAAACATTTTCCGTTTCCATCGCAGGACGTTCTCCCGTCTTCCGAAAGTATGACCGCATTTTTCCTGGAAACGAAAATATTGTAAATCCATGTGTGACAGATGTGATGAGTGCTGTGTGTGGGCGTATGGTTTATCATAAAATCTGATTAACACATTTCCAAGCGTGAACGAGACGTCGTCCTCGTTTCCAAAAATCTGTTCCCTCGAGCTCTGGTCATCGTTGACGTCCTCTTATCGCATCAGTGTGTGGAACGAATTATGACAAACAAATATAAGTCACTGTGAACGAAGGGTATGCAATAACTTTTACATCGATCGTGGGAACATTTGATACAGTTTTACAGCAATGGGTAAGTTCGAGACGCTTCTATGTCCGTTACAAACTACTTCAGATTACGTGCATTTCAGAGGATTCGATGCAAGCGCAAAAGTGGCAACAGCATTTATCGTTACTGCGAGAACAGTACGTTAACTTACACAATTCGAATACAGAACTGCAACGTGAGTATGCTATCGCTACTGCAGATAAACAGGAATCTGGATTCATCACGAAACTTCTGGCGACTATAGCGTCGTTGTATGGTCAACAGCGTTACAGGTTTATATAGTTTATTGAATCGTAACGTTACGTCTTTGTAGTATAATTAAGCAGTTGTTTTGTTTTCTAGTGATGTTACTATTAAGTTAACGGATCAGGAAATACCAGCACATAAATTCGTATTGTCTGCTAGGACAGATTTCTTCAGTGATTCGATAATTGGTGAAGTAACTACGTTAGGTAAAGTGTTTAGGTTTAGTAGAGGTATAGTAGAATCCCATTTATCCAAGTACTCGATTAAAATAGATGCGTATTCGAATTCCTATTATCGAATAAAGTCTTATTTATAAATTTCTATTACAAGAGTGTTATAGATGTTCATACCAATTTATCTCGTGACAGGTTTGGACGAATGAAGTTCTATTATGTGTAACAAATAATTATATATTAATAAGCAATAAGATATGTTTTTATAGATTGGAGTAATTTGGACTCGAATATTGGATTAGTACTGTTGAAATGGATTTATACGGGAAAAGTGTCTCAAGAAAATTTAACGTTGGATCTAATGAAAGCAGCGTCTAATTTTCAATTGGTAGAATTAGTCGATCATTGTGAGAAATATTTAATTGGAATTGTGGGACTCAAAGATTGCGTACAATTGTATGCGGCTGCTGAAGATTTAGGGGCACAGAAATTAAAGGAACACTGCAGTTCTTTGATTTCAGCTCATTGGGTAAAAAAATACTATTTTTATAGAACATTTTCCTAATTGTAATGTGAATTCATGTGAAATTTTGTACGTTTAGGAAGATCTGACCGGAGAAGATTTTAAAGAAATGCCTGGTTCCTTATTGTATAAATTGTTACAAACAAAAAGTAAATATCCATTACATGCCGCTGTTCGATTAATGAGAGAAGATGTAGTTTTTTTGTATTTAGTGGAAAACAATTCAGGGGTAAGTTGGTGTTTTTGAATCTGTCTGAATTATATTTATTCCAACACACATAGATATCAGTTTATTATTTATACATTAAAATATGGTAAAACGAATGCATATTTTATACGGACATTTTCACAGCCTGCTTTAAATACATTTCGCTGTTCTGTTGCAAGCATTAACATCAAAAATATTCTGTAATGGTATTTAAATCGTCAAATGAGTATTCAATTTATTAAAAATATCATTTCGGTATAGTTATTTACATATCTGTATATCACATATGTTCGTTATTTTAACTTACAACAAATTTAATTGAGTGTAAAAAAATATTAATACTCTTGCAGTAATAAGTACTTCAAATTGAAATATTATATCAGCTTTACAAATAGTAATATCATTGTTAATGCAAAAATATGATACATACTCGTGGCTTTAATCAATTGAGACGAATTGCATAAATGAAAACTACAGAAACAATATTCTGGTGGACCTGCTGGTGCTCCCCTATCTTCGCCGACAAAACAACCTTCTTCGTACGCTGTTTTCACAACTTCTTCTTTGTTTTCCCATTTATTATCTTCATGACTATAAATGGGAACTGAACGTTTCTGAGGTGCACAATCCCTTTCTACAGCTGTTATTATCAATGCTGTAAAATATTAAAAATTACTCGGTAACATTTTCCACGGTTCCCAAGCAAAGTGAACTTACTTTTTAACTTGTAGTAAACAGTTTTCTTTCTGCAAAGAGTCGACGAAGGACAGTACACTTGATATCGAGCACTTCCATCGAATTGTGAACATAACAAATCAGTTTGTTCATGTCCAGGTTGCGACGCGTAGCATTTAAAGCACGAAATTCCATCTGCGTTTATTGGCGTTACGGTGTCTAAAAGTTTCAAATATTTAAGCAATTCAGAAAGAGTAATTAACAAGCACATAAATAAACATAATACTAAATGATATAACAAATACACAGTTGACAAAATTGAATTATCTCATACATACATGTATAAAACAGAATTGTTACAATTAAAACAATCTTGATTGAACTTATTTGAAAAGTCATGGCATTCGCAGTTACGTTTGATCTTTCGTAGAAGAATATGTTGTATATTACTCTTGTCAGCTATCGACAGTTCTCGCTTTCATTCAATTTTCTTTCATATTTCGACGCACCATCATTAAAATCTGAAACAGTTTTAAAACGAAATTACAAGGACATAATCACAATAAACATTAATGCACTAACACAATATCATTCAAACAGAAGGGAAGGTACCACAGAAGAATTATAAATTACAGAAGCAACGTATTGTGAGAGTCATTAATTTATTAGACACTTGATTAAAACGACTTACAAATCTAACGTACAAAATCTCGAATTTATAATTGAACTTTTACGAATCATTCAATGCATCGTCCTCAGTCGTTCGCGTCTGATAGTACAAAACATATTTAAGTCAACACTGAAATTTATTTCCAATTGCACTGAATCGATCGTCCATCGAATGTCACATCGCAACGTCGGGATTTCGGTTGGCCTCTCGCTGTTTCATATGAAATTCTATTCTTTTCATGGGAAACCGACAGCGGTCAGATGACTGTGGTTTACGCCACGTCATGTTCTCTCTATCACTTATGAACCACTCTTCCTGGTGTATCGGAATGTAATCGTCATATTCTTTTCCGCTTACTTTTTCACACCTACGTTCGCGTATCGTTAACCTAAAAATGTACAGGTATCGCTGCGAATATGCATGTGTACATCCGTTGGACGTGTGCGACGGTTAGAATAGTTATATTCGCCCCCACTCCTCGGCGGTCGGAGTGGGGCGGTCATTGTGACCATTGATGCGTCCTACGCATAGACAGTGGCTCTCAACTTGTTTTTCACCATCATGACAGTTGGAGCGAGAAAGTGTCATTGAAATTAATTGTTGCGTTTCAGTTATTGAAGGCGGTGAACGCCGTCGATAATAAAGGGGAAATGCCATTGGAGGTAGCTTTAAAGACACGTCAGCCTTCGTTAGCTCGTATTTTAGTGGGGCACGGGGCTGACTTGAACGCGAAAGACTTGAGAGGGTTCTCCTTGCTGCAAGCCGCTATTTTTAAAGGGGATTCCTACTCAGCGGAGTTTCTAATAGAACAATTAGAAAGTAACGGAAGCGTGCAACAGTTGTGCGAACCTGTCAAGATTATGGGAAGCACGAAGGACGTGAAGTATCCTGAGGAACTCGAGGGATGTACAGCTTTGCACTTGGCGACGAAGCATAACTCAGAGAACATGACAGCTATCGGGTCACGGCTGCTTCAAGCTGGCATTGATCCTAATTTACAGAATCAGAAAGGATGGTACGGTCTTTTAGGTTCGTTCTTATGAAAGTTATGTTTGTAACATACGTGTAATAATCGTCTTACGCTGTTACAGGACTGCCTTACATAGTTGTGTTTGGGAAAGAAATGAACTACTTTTTGATATTTTACTAAAATGTCAAAATATACATTTAGATGAAATTACCAATGACAATGACACTCCATTGTGTATCGCGATGAAAACAGAACCGTTCTGTGAATCCTTCGCTAAGAAACTCTTGGCCAAAGGCGCGACTCCTAATCCTGTGTACAAAGATACCGGAGACACTTTACTGCACATCTTAACCAGAGAAAGTAAAGAGGAAGCAGCGTTGTTTCTGATCGATTATAGTAAAGACAATTTGATGGCAAAAAATAATGAGGGATACTCGGTCTTACACGAAGCTTGTAAAGTTGGCTTGAAGACTCTCACCAAGACGTTATTGAAAAATGGTTTCCCGTTGGATGAAGTGACATTATTTACTGGGGATGCGCCATTACATTTTGCTGTTTCAAATTTATATTTTGATATCGTAGTAGAATTATTAGATGTCCCTGGTTCAAGTTCTCAGTTGAATTTAAGAAACAAGGCGAACGAAACGCCTTTGAGCTTAGCTATAAAAGCTCCGCTCAAAAAGGGCAAGGATATTGTTTTGGCTTTGATAAAAGCTGGAGCAAACATCAATCAGTGTAACGAAGAGGGTTTGACGTTATTGCATCAGGCAATATTAAAGGAGGATTCAGCAACCGCTATCTTTTTATTAGAAAACAGTGCAGACATGAATGCCAGGTAAATACAGTACTTTAACGCTTAGGAAGTTTCAAGAGATTTTAGAGTGGTCGTTCAAATGTTTCTGAGCAGAGTATCACGATTGAACAAATAATGTTTCCTTTTATCTTCAGGCTTAGATTTCGTTATGCGTCTATCTTCAGACAGTAACATCAATCAAGTATGCAAAAGTGATATAAACACACAGATACATATCTGTTACACTTTTATGAAATTACCTACATTTATGAAATTTTCCTGATGAAAATAAGGCGAACATTTCAATCGTATAGTAAATGTTTCCGTATTTACTTACATTTTCATTAGAAGAGTTTCGCTAATAGTAGAAACTTAATAAAAGTAAATGCAAAATAAGAAACTTGATACGATACATTAGTAGTTATCGCATTAATGTAATTTTGATATACTTTATGACACTGTTCTACTATTTCATAGTAAATTCACAAGGTCACTGGTTAAGTAATATCAAAAAAGTAGAAGAGACATAAAATTCGAATTTTTCAGAAATAAAATTGTTACACCATTACTTTAGTTGCATATTTAAATTTTCAGCTGTTCGTTAAGATATATAATAGAATACTAATTTATTTAGGACTGCAAGTGGAGAGACGCCGTTACAACTCTCTGTACATTGTAGACTGGGCGAAGTTGTAGAAGCTCTTTGTAAAAGAGGTGTAGATACTTCCGTAGGGTGCCCACTGTGGGATGCACTGGACTCGGATCAAGAGGATATAGCATCTATCCTGGTTAAATACGGAGCTGACACCGATTGCTGGAACTTCGGTCCAGACGGTTGCCAACAAACATTATTACACAAAGCGATTGATGACAATAAAGAAGATATTGCACAATTCCTTGTGAGAAGGTGAGGTGGAAAATAAAGTACGCATTCACAGAGAAAGGTTAGAATATATTTCTGGAACGATATTCATTTCAGTGGTTGTGATTTAAATGCACCGAGAAGACCTGGTCCAGACGGTTCAGGTGGTGATGAGGCGAGAGATGAATGTACTCCGTTGCACTTATGCTGTCAATGGGGCTTAGAACAAGTTGTTCAAACCCTTATCGAACATGGCGCAGATGTGAACACTCGAGATGCAGAAGGCAAAACTCCAGTTCACGTTGCTATACAAAATCAACACTCACAGATTATTTCTCTGCTACTTTGTCACCCTAACATAGATTTAAATAAAAGAGATAAAAAAGGTTTAACGCCATTTGCAACAGCTTTAACGTTTAGGAATAATAAAGCTGCGCAAGCAATATTGGAACGACTACCCAAGGCTGCTGAACAATACGACAATAAAGGCAGGAATTTTTTGCACACTGCTATCCAAAAGAACGATATGGAGAGCATACTCTTCCTTTTATCCATACAGGTAAACATAATCTTCAAACATACGTATATTGTAAATACGAAAGAACACTTTTACGTAATCAAATAATTATCATTCTACAGGTAGACGTGAACTCCAGAGTTCACGATGTCACTCAAACTCCACCTTTGCATCTAGCTGCAATCTCTGGGAATGAGATGTTAGTGAGAAGTTTGATTTTAGCTGGCGCACGGGTCAATGACACAGATGCAAATAGGAACACTGCATTACATGCTGCAGCAAAAGCAGGTCACGCTGCAGTCGTGTCTGCTTTATTGCAGGTATTACTGTTCATAT
Source organism: Nomia melanderi (assembly GCF_051020985.1). Classification (NCBI taxonomy): domain Eukaryota; kingdom Metazoa; phylum Arthropoda; class Insecta; order Hymenoptera; family Halictidae; genus Nomia; species Nomia melanderi. Next base: position 22,611,864 of record NC_134999.1, on the reverse strand, counting down.
AGAGGGTCTATACAATTTTCATATAGTTTTACAAAATTAGATGGAGTTCGATTACAATAAACTGATAGAGTTTCCAGATTTACCAAGTAGTTAAGAGTACGATATGTGGCAAACAAGATTTATAAAGGTTAAACAAGTTTTCAGATAATTTTGCTACAACACTAATGTTTTTTACACATTAACGTATCAGTTATTTTATAAAAAGAAATGGGAATTTCATGAGTATGTGGTACACATTTATAAATATGAATTTATATATAACAGACACTATTTTTTTTTTGTAGAACAGCATTAATTTCGATGCGATAAATGCAGATGGCGACAATGCCCTGCACGTGGCTGTAAGAGAAGGGCATGTGTCCGTAGTGAGAACACTTTTGACTGAATGTACGTTAGATGCAGAGGCAGTGAACCTTAAAGGAAGAAATCCCTTACACGAGTTAGCTAGATGTGGAAAAGACAATGCTGCGACTATATGTGAATTTTTCTTGGAATGCATGTCACAATATCCAATTAACAAAACAGGTACAAACACACGTAGCAAGTATAAACAAGCTCAGACGTGTTGGCAGACCGCAAGGTGAAAAATTACAGGGTCGAGAGAAAAAAAATTTCATTTTCAGTAATCTTCATAAATGTAACACTAATGGATTGCTAAGATTCTCCTGGTTAAAATGAGTCCAAACACGACACAAATTGGACTAGTTTGATCAATTTGGCATTTATATTTAATTTAATTAAACTAATTAAATAACTCCATTAATGCTGCAGTTATAAAAATAGAACTAAACTGTGGAAAATGAAATTTTCTTTATCGGATACCTGTTTTCTTTCTTTTCATTGACTGGGAACGAGTCTTAAAAATTTAATCGTACAGATTTTAGTGAAATTTAAGCAAGCATAGTTAATTAGGAGATGTCTTGATATTTATGGCGCAGAAGTAAGAGGTGTTTTTCTAGTTTACAGTTCTACGGTTTCTATTGGTTACTTGTAACCGTATTGGCGAACAGTGAATTAGTAATCAAAAATATCAAGAATTAAAAAATGAAAACTGATCAATTGAATTCCTCAGCTTAGCCATCAAGTAATCTCAACAAGTAACAACAATGTGTCAAAACCAAGGCGTCACTGTTGCTATAGCTATTTAACCCTTTGCACTCGAAAGTTTCTTCGCTAAATATATTCATAACTTTTCAATGAAATTTTTAATGCTATTAAAAGAAATAATACACGAATGAAGGATTAAAACTATTGTATTTCAATATTGCATGTCTGATGACATTACATAATACTTGATATTGAATATAGAATTTTATAATTTTTCTCTGTCAAATGAAACGATGACTATGTGAGTGCAAAGGGTTAATAGAGTAGTAGCCAACATGTCCGAGCTTAACTTTACATACCTTTTATACACTATTTCACGATGAATTAAATTATACTTAATATTGTATTGAAGATCTGGAGGGTAATACTCCGTTACTAATCGCCTATATGAAAGGCAACGGTCAGCTGTGTCGTACACTGGTGAAGGCTGGCGCATGCTTGGGTTCCATGAATAAAGAAGGCATTACAATTTTTAACTATCAAGTAGCGACGAAACAGTTACTATACAGACTGCTGGATTCCTTAACGCAAGAAGCGCCGTGGGCAGACAAAGATTTATGTTTGGAGTGCGGTACAAAATTTTCTATCACAATGCGAAAGCATCACTGGTATACATCTTACGTTACATGTAAATCTGTAAATATTACCGATCGCACGAGAAAGATTAATTTGATACGCTTTCTTTTCTTTTTTTTAGCCGCCACTGTGGTAGAATTTTGTGCAATAAATGTTCTGGTTGCGATGTTCCGATTGTAAAGTTTGGATTGAATAAACCAGTGCGTGTTTGTGCAGTATGTTTTGATGTATTACAAGTAGGCGCTGAATGAGAGAAAGACTTAAATAATAAAATCATTCATATGTAAATAAAATGAACATCATTCCACGAGCACTTTTCATAGGGAATAATGGAGAGTCTGTACGAGTCTGTGTCAGTCACATTATATATTATACATATTTCATTTATATATGTACCATATAATTATTCTTGTTGAGCATTTGTTAAATTTATAGTTATAAAATTTTAAATACAGATGAAGGAATATCATTGAGAGTTGACGCCTTTCGATAAATCATTATTTATTCCTAGTAACAACTGTATATTTATAATACATCAAATCAATTGATAATATCCTCTTAACCGAGATTACGTCCCGTTGTGATCTTACTTAAGCTTACTGAACAGCGTTTCTGCTACGCAGTGATCTACGCATTCTACGTAATCGATTAACTCTTCGAGACACGTCTCTTCTGTTTGAGTTCTCGAATTGACCCGATCATTACAAGTGTTAAGCTTATCTTGCAAAGTTTTACATTCACTCTTCCTGGAGCATTTTTCCTGCAGAAAAAATCATCACACGTATAATGAATTCTTATCAAGTTCATTTATTCATTAAATCTCATATCCTATAAAAATAATGACAGTAATAACTTTCACGATTTCTCCTCTAATTTCGAAAATTCAGAAAAACGATTCGAAATAATTATAACAAATATATTATGTAATAATTACAACTTACACGAAGCACTTTCTGAGGATCGATCAGTTCGTCGTCTTCCGCTTTCACGGTTGGAATGTAACGTGTCAGGAAACTTTGCAGAAAAGACATTTTTAAACGTACAGTTCTATCTCGATTTTACAAGAATGTTTTAAGTCACTGGCAAGTATGTTAGCTAGGTTTCTGCTGTGATACTTCGGAAATAAAGCGACCAGAATTATTCGTCGGAGTCGCCTGTCTCGCGTACCATCCTTAATGTCAGTTCAAATTCCTACCTAACCTTAAGCACCTTTAGGTACAATTCTCATGAAAATAATTATTCTTAAATATTATAATTTAACAGAAAAATATTTACAAAGCTAATCGTACATCTTTTATTACTAAATATTTAAATAATTCATCGTAAATCTTTTATTATTAAATATTTAAATAATTCAAATTTTATAGGAATATTAATATTTTTTTTAGTTATGATAATTTTGGTAATATTTATAATACTAACTAAATGCAAATAATTTTAATATACATTTTTGCAATTTCATTTAATTTATATTTTTTCAATCTCATTTAATATATTATTTTATTTTACAAAAAAAATCACATGTATTAACTATATAATTACTTTCATAGTAACAATTAATTTCATTATTAATTTCATGAATATTGGTAATATTTATAACAATACTAAATGCAAATAATAATTTTAACATACATTTTTGCAATCTCTAATATATATTTTTTCAATCTCATTTATTATTTTATTTTACAAAAACAATTATCTTATAACAATAATTACGTCATCATAATATTAGTAACATAATATAATAATAACAATTCCAGTACACATTTTCCTAACCTAATTCAACACACTATTTATTTACCAAAACAAACTGCACGCACCACACAACAATTTCCATAGCGACGATTAATTCAATCCCATCATCCATTCGAATCCACCGAATTACCACTTTTGATTGATACTGTACGTGTGCACACGATATCGCGCACTTTTCTTCGCAGGCGGCGAGACGATTCGCCAATAGGAATTTCCGTCGGAGCCTAGTTAGCCAATGCCCGACCGAAACACCGTTCGTCGTATGGGGAAGAAGATTTCGAGCAATTTATTTTGCAATACCGTCGTTAAACATTAATTACCCTTTGCAGATCATTGGTAAATATACAAAATGCCAGCGTTGATCGAGACTCTCGACGATCTCTCGAACGGCGATAACACTCGTGCGTCCGGGCGTACTCGGCGAGGGGGAAAAAATGTAAAACACCTGCCTCGGTCACCAATTTGAGCTCTCATTTGGTGGATTTCAGCGTAACGATATTTTATGACGCGAATTACCTCCAACGGATAACAACAATATCCGTCGATCCGTCTACCATAAATACTCGCACGATTTAAAATGGTCCGAGGAACCGTCACGGTCTTCGTAACAAGGATGGCGTCGCGCGAGTGTGTTTGCACAGTTTTATCGAGGCGACGGGCCCGCTGAGGTTGATCGGGCGCACTTTACGCGGCTGGCTGTGAGATAAGTTTTGCTGGTCGGCTGGCGCACCGTTGTTCCTGTCGGCGGCGGACGGCGAGTCGAGATCCGGAGGGACCAGGGCGCAGCGCGTTGTGCTGGCAGTCAAACATTCGGCTGGTTTTGCGCTGGTCTGTCGGGGAAGCTGGCACCAGCGGACGTCCGTGTTTCCCACGAGAAACCGTTTTTAAGAAATCAAAACGGGACTCGGCCCGAGAGCCGATGCCCGAACGACGTCCGTACAGGGAATACACCGTCGCGTGAGCGAACCGAGAAATTACAAGGTTGCGAAAAAACCGGAACGTACCCGAACGAAACTCGACGGCTGTTTCGCGCTAAACCGGGGCTTCGCTGGAGCCCGTGTATCAACAGAAACGTTGGGAATATTCCGCGAAGAATCCTTTTCGAGAGATGCTCACCACGTCGTTTCTTCTCGCGAAAGTCCAACCTAAAAGCGATACGTTTGAGGTTATGTTCCGTTGAAACATGAATTTCTCGCGTTAACCAGCGAAGCGACTTATCAGGACAACAAAAACAAACTGGACGTAAGTTGAAGGTGGGAATAGGGTTTCTCGTCGTGCGGTGCGTTCGCTGTGGTAGTCTGTGCTTTGTGTATTTTCAGTTTGAAAGTGGAGTTTTATGTAAGTTTTTTGGGAACTTTTCATTGAGTTCTCGTTGTTGTTTTGTGGATTCGAAGTAGTCTTTGAGGATAATGGTGGCTCGGTTGTTTGTAGTAATGGTTTCGTGTTACGCACTGTGTGTATTTTAGAATGGGTTAATGTTTTGATCGTTGTTAATGGTAAAGCGTTGGTTGGTTTCGAGTTGGTCTAATTATGGAATTTCATTTGTTGTAGCATTTTACATAAATGGATGATGCTCGGAGGCAATGAACGGAATGGAGAGACATGGGCATGGACATGGACATTCACATGCGCACTCGCATCGTCACCGTCATTCTCATGGGAATTTGCAAAGTGCATCGCAGAACTCTAATCAGTCGTCGAAGCATAGTCACACTCATGTGACGCATTCGCAGAAAGACACGTCTGTTGTACAAACACCCCAGAAGCCGAGAAATTATAAGTTACTAGTTGATCCGTTTTTAGTCAAAGGTGCGACAAAGTTGTATAGGTACGATGGCATGGTTCCGGGAGATCCGACTTATCCTGAGGTTCAACCACGAGACCCTAGGTCGCAGTTAACGAGAATATGGACACGTTTAGAGCAGCTCGACTTGCCTGTACCTAGATTTAAAATTGACTCCAATTATTGTGGTGAACCGCCTCCGCTCGAAGTAACATTCTGTCATCTGAATGACAATATCGATAGGACTTTTCTAACAGACATGGTTCAGAAGTTTGGAGTTGTAGAGGAACTTACCGTTTATTACCATCCTGTGACTAACAAGCATCTTGGAATTGCGAGAGTGGTGTTTGAAAGTACGAAAGCTTCGAAAGCATGCGTAGAAAAATTAAATAATACATCTGTGATGGGGAAAGTCTTAAAAGTGTTTTTAGATGCATTTGGGGAAGAATGCAAGAAAATCTATGATGAGCTAACCGTAGAGAAGAGACCGGAGAAGAAAGTAGAGAAAGAATTGAAGCCTGAAAATGATCAAGAGAAACAAACACCTATCGACAAAATCGTTGAAGACAGAGAGGATTTCAGAAGTAGTAAAAAAATAGTGTCGAGTATAGACAAATCCAGAGATACGTATGTAGAAAATTCAAGATACAGCAAGTATAGAGATTATCCTACTCCCAGTGGTAATTCTGGAAGTGATTTAGGCTACGGTACTGCACCTAGCGAATTAAATTATTCTAATAATTACTCTCAGAATTCTACTCCAGCCACAAACTATGATTTTTATTATGGCGGTTACCATCATCAACCTCCTAACAATTATCTAGCAAATATACCTCAGAATGTATCGCAGAATCTTCCAATACAACAAAATTCAAGTATGTGGTGGGGAAATAATACAGGACCAGCTAGTTATGCGTCGTCGTCTATGTGGCCTGTGCAGCATGGAACAAATTTAGATAATTCTAATTCTAATGTAGTTCCGATTACAAAGGCTTCTAATGTAAAAATGCATCACTCCTCAACTCCTAAGAAGGAAAAGGAAAAAGAAACTCAGAGTGGCACAAAAAGTTCTTCGAGAGATTCACCAGTAGAAACTCGCAAAACATTGGATCTGGATACAAGAATTGCTATGTTGTTGAAAGATAAAGCAGGAGGAATGGCACCACCCTTTCTGCAATTTGGCAGTGATTCTGAAGATGAAAAAAAGTCTATCAGCGCGGACAATGAAATGCTTTCAGAACCTCCGAGTCCCTTCTTGTCGCACGAAACGTATAAGTCATGTTTTGAAAAAATGAGAGAAAGGAATAAGGAAAGGTGGAAAATACACGAGAACAACATTAATCAGTTTTCTGTTGACGAAGAATTAGGTAGTGTTATAAGTTCAAGTGAAGATGAAGCATTGCTTGGAAGTTATAGTCCCGCGCCAGATGAAATTGAACCAGAACCACCGAAAGAACCACCACCTCCTCCTCCACCTGATGACGATAGGATGTCGTTAAGTCCGTTAAGTTCAGGGGATGAGAAAATCGAAGAGGTGATTATAAGGTTAAATAATATTATAGATGCTCGGATTAAGTGTGGTAAATTTTATAATTATAATATATAGGTGATAGCTCAAACGGAACCTGCGAATCAGTTGTATCCAGGAGCTGGTTATCCTGGGCATTTAACCCATTATCCCACTAACGACATGTACCATTGGCCACGACCAGCTCAATACCCGTATCCTTATGGAACAACTTATTTACAAAGCCATTGTCAACCCAATACTACGCCATTTTCTGGAGCAGTGGGAAATCATCAAGGAGCAAATTATTATCCGTCTTTTCAATCACGACTTCATGCCATGGCGAATCATAACATTACGAAAGATAATCCACAGGTATATTTATTTCAATCGTTTATGCATTGTGTATGATACTGAATGTGTACGTATAACAAAGCATCGTTAAAAATCTAGGGCCCTACTATTAACGGAGTGTTAAACAGAGTTATAAATGAATTGAAGCAAATTTTGAAAAGGGACTTTAATAAGAAAATGATTGAAAATACCGCATTCAAATTGTTCGAAGTATGGTGGGACGAAAAGAAATCTGAGAAAAGTCAAACTCAAGGAGGAGACAACGCTATTGTTAATAATAGTAATAAGGAAGAAGGTCCGAAACCCCAAGGAATATCATTGCTTTTAGAACAGCCAACACCGCTTGGATTTAATTACGATGGATTTGGTTTGGGAATTAGAGCTAGTATGCCAAAGATGCCTTCTTTCAGGGTAAAATATATACTTCTACTGCGTATTAGTGGTTCTCGGGGTAAGATATACAGGGTGTTACCTCTGACCCAGCACACAATTTTTCACCTGCTTGCAGCAGTCTGATTAATAAAATTCCATGTTTACGATCAGTGACTTCAGTGCCAAATAATGTTTACAGTGTCTTCAGGTCAAATACAATAGAAAGCTTATATTTCACATTTCCACTACTGTAACTCGAGTAATATGTTAGTAAAAATATCATACAATATGTGATTTGATACGATCTACGATATGGTTAAAAAAACATGTGTTCCTATTTATAAAACACAAGGTGACCTTGATTTCGACATGAAAACAAACTGTTTTCAACATTTTTTTTACTGATATCTATTGTACACTCCATGTACTGCGTTAAAGGTAACACCCTGTATACTTCTGTTGTTACAATTTTAATGATTTTTTGTATAATAATGAAATATTTATATCATAGCGTAAAATTAAAGCTCCAAGTCCGTTGCCACAAGATGAAGACAGTCGTCAGTCTGGTCATGGTGATACTGAAATTATAGAAAGCGACAGTGATCTTGATCTAACGTCTGTACAGAAAGTTAAAAGGCCAATTACTTCTCTCCCAAGCGTTTCCTCATCATCTTCATCCTCATCGTCATCAAGTGAAAGCAGCAGCGATGAGATGAGCTGCAGTGAATCTTCCAGTAGTTCAAATGATAGTTCCGATGATGAAGTGTGTTCTGGGAATTTCGAAGATGAGGTAATTAATACGTTGAATCCATTAGAAAATGATTAATAAATTGATTTTTATGTAATAACACATTACATTTACCCTTTTATTTTCAGCAAGATACAGATAGTCGTGTGTCAGATCATCGTCCTTTGGCTTGCAATAGTGAGGATCCTGATATTCTAACAGAACTGGCGATACAGAGGTCTTTGGATTGTCCGACTCCAACTGGCAGAGAGACACCGATACCAGATATCAAAATAAAGGATATAAACTCCAACGAGTTCCCACAATACGAAGATGAAAGTAGACCTGTTGCGTCTCCATTAAGATACGAAGACAAGAAGGAGGAAGTCGAAGATGTAAATGAGAAGTCTATCGGTGAAGAACACTTCAAGAAACCTAGAGTAGTAATTAAGGACACAGAAGTGAAGGTTGCTGAGGATGAAACGGAGGATGCAGCAGAGACTATGTACATTGCTACAGCACCGGTGAAACAGGAGCCTCGTGATATGCAGAAGATGGAGAATTCTGCAGCTGAAGCTTTAATAACCTTAGCTGGACAAGATAATATTATAAGACATAGAAGTCCTGGACCTTTGGAACCAAATATTATTAGAGCACTTCAAACTATGTCTGCTAAATACATCAATGATGAACCTATATTGAAGGAATCGGAGAAGATTGAAATGTTTAGTGAGATACCCACTACTGACTCGGAGGAAGAGAGCTTAGAAATTAGAAGATTGAGGTTTGTCAAACACATTATTGTGTTGCGTATTAATGTATTAACCCTTTGCACTCAGAAGTTTTATGCTAGATATTTTGTGAAACTAATTCGAACAAAGCTATTCCAATATTTCTCAAACTGATGCGTCGTACAAGGTGTAATATTAAATATCACATTTTATAGTTTCACTGTGTGCAATCAAGCGGTGAGAGTCACCTCTCAGTGCAAAGGGTTAAACTAATTAAAGTAGGGAATTACATTGTTACGCTTTAACTAGGTATCAAGCTGAAGCTGACCTTCGATTAAATGGCCAAAGAAATTCAAGCTTGCGTAGTTCTCAAGTTTCACAAGTATACATGGAACATTCTTATTCGCTGCCACCATCTCAATCAGAGATCACAGAATTTGTGGCGCGTCCACCTCCAGCGCCAGTGAAGCCTGTGAAACTGAAGCCTTCGAAGATTATTAAATTGGCTAAGGGTAAAGACAAAACTCACAAAGTGGAGAAACGGAAATACAACAAGTACACGAAGATACATACTCATCAGAATCATGAAGGTGAAAAGGAGAATATTCAGAATGAATTTGTTTATGAAAAATACCCCAAGAAAGTTGTACAGGAAGCAATTATGACATACAAGGAACGTGACCTTATGTCAGAAATGGCTATTTTGTATGAATTTTTAACTAGAGGAATAGACGCAGAGGATGTGGAATATTTAAGACGAAGTTATGAAGCTTTATTAGCTGATGATAGTCAAGGATACTGGTTGAATGACACCCACTGGGTGGATCATCCAGCAACAGATATTCCAAGTCCTGCTAAACGAAGAAAAAGAGATGAACTGCGGCTACATGCAAGTGGAAGTGCAAGGACAGAAGGATATTATAAGGTTGACTTGCGAGAAAAAGCCAAACACAAGGTATAACCTTTATATAAAAGAATAATTATACCTTAGTTACTAACATTCACTTACTAATTATTGTATGTATATATTTTACTTTACGTTTAGTTATTATACGTATATTTTACTTTACGTTTAGTTATTATATACATATTTTACTTTACTTCACTTACTAGCTATTATACGTATATTTTACTTTACGTACTAGTTATTATATATTATATTAACTACGGCTTAGTATAATAATTATACAAGCATGAAGTATTCATTTTAACATTGTTTACTTGTTGCAGCATCATTATGCCCAGAGTATACAACGGAGTCACGACGTTGAAGATAACAATGGTTCATATGCTGGTGGCGATGGAACAATGAATGGTCCAAAGAACAATACTAAAGCTTTAACTGGTAAAATGCAAGCTCTATCTCGCGAAGCCCGAAGCAATCAACGTCGATTATTAACGGCCTTCGGTATCGACACCGACAGCGACCTTCTGAAATTCAATCAGTTGAAAGTGCGACTCAAATCATTCACTTTAATTACACACGTAACACTTGATGATCATCGTGTACCTTACCATGTTTGTTTAACCCTTATAGTTTAGGAAAAAGCAATTGAAATTTGCCAAATCTGGAATACACGACTGGGGACTGTTTGCCATGGAACCAATCGCAGCTGATGAAATGGTCATCGAATACGTTGGCCAAATGGTTAGGCCAGTTGTTGCCGATTTAAGGGAGTCTCAGTATGAAGCTACTGGCATTGGTAGTTCTTATCTTTTCCGTATTGATTTAGATACAATTATTGACGCAACAAAGTGTGGCAATTTAGCACGGTTTATTAATCATAGCTGCAATGTAAGTAATTAGGGTTATTATCGATTATGAGCGTAGAAAGAGATATTATCGTTGTTGTTGTTACTATTATCTTTAGCGTGAAATTCTAATTTTTCTCTTTTTTGTATTATAGCCGAACTGTTATGCAAAAGTAATTACGATCGAGAGCCAAAAGAAAATTGTAATCTATAGTAAACAGCCAATAGGAGTTAATGAAGAAATTACATACGATTATAAATTTCCTTTGGAAGACGACAAAATTCCTTGCCTATGTGGAGCTCCTCAGTGTCGGGGTACCTTGAATTAAATCGTTCATAAAATTATATTGTTCATCCTTTTTTCCTGTCTTCTACACTTCATCATATCCTACTCATATTTTTGTAAATATTTCCCCATGTAAACATTTTATAAAATGCAATGGAAAATGCTAAATTATGTTAATATGCGTACCTTTTCTTTTTCTGGTGTCCTTCCCTTCAGCTAACGACACGTTAAGTATTATATATATTATATAATATATAATACTTAATAAATTAAATTAAATTGTAATAATACTCATACAATATATTATATTACTTTAAATGCAATACACTTTAAATGTAATATAATATATTATATTTTAAATGCAATACACTTTAAATATAATATAATATAATATATTAATATTATAATTCAATTTAATTAAATTGCTTTCAACTACTTCAAATGTAATATAATATATTATAACCTATATTATATTTTATACTATATTTAAAGTAATTTACATATTTATAAATTATAAATTATCTAACATATTAATGAACTCATGGATTTCTACCAAAACCTAGCTTTACTGCTCTCAGTAATATAAATTACAAAATATACATTTCAATAACTGCACATCCATAAATTATTCAATGATACTAATGACACAAGATACATTATCATTTCTCTAAATTGCTTGATGTACAACAGTATACTTATAAATCATTAAATTGTGTTTTAACCTCTATAAAATTATAAAACAACTAATACAAAATTACAATTAAAAAATAACTGTCTTTGGAATTTCAAAGTGACCTTGAGACAAATTTTACCGCCATAAAATTTATCCCCTCGAATAATGTGCATAGTCGACAGAAGTTTTAACGTTATAACTAAAATATATGTTAAATAGAACATTTCCAAAATTTCTCAAAATTTCATGATTTAGAGGTTATGGTTTCTGAGTTCATTCAAATCGTGTTTTTTAGTTTCAATAAAAATATAAAATAAATAATATAGGGTGAGAATGCTAGTGACACTCCCCTCGTGAAAAGTTACCCCCTCCCCTACTTCTACCTGTTGTATTGAGGTTAAGTTCGACACTTCTTAGAGAAGCAGTTCATATTTACTAAGCATTTTGTTGTCGTTTCATATTAATTCAGCATTTATAAATCTTTAATGACTGCTTCTGGAACAATGTAAAAGTTATTTAATTAATGGAAGCAGAAGAATATTGTAACATTGAAAAGTGTGAATTTTAACTGGAGTGATAAGAGGCGAATTTATGCACTGTACGATTTGTTTATGTTGCTTGTCGATGAGTTAAACACTGGAATAACATTTAACAGTGAATAAAAATAATAATAAAAACAACAAACAAAGTTTATAAATATGGCGGATCGTCTAACACAGTTGCAGGATACTATAAATCAAGTAAAGTAACCTCTTGTTCTTTATTTTATGTGCAGTAATGAATATGATTATTAATTAAGTATGTTGTTATAGCAAGCGGAACATTTTTGTAACAGCGTGGGTATTTTACAACAGTATTCGACACCTAGTAAGTTTCCTGGTTTCGATCGTGTGGGAACACCTCAGCCGCATCAACCTCAAGAAGGTACTGTTACTTTGTAATTATCGTGTAAACTAAGTGTTTCCTTTTACTGATCTTATTAGTACTTTTGCGTAAACGTTTCGCTTTAGATTACGCAGCACTGTTCGCAACTTTAATAGCGAGATGCGCGAAAGACATTGATACTTTGATAGAGAGTTTGCCAAGCGAAGAATCGTCGCAAGAACTCCAAGTCGCGAGTCTTAGTCGCCTCGAACAAGAGAATCAAGAAGCTGGCGAACAACTGGAAGAAGTCGTGAAACAGGGAGAAGCGCTTTTACAAAGGATCCAAGCTGCCCTACAAGACATTGCTCAGAGCCAGTTAGATATGCAGGACCCAGCTTCTACGTCTGTAATCAATATTAATCTTAATACCGCTATGACTTTTAAACAAGAGAATGTTAATTCTGTAAATACAGTTTCCTCGAATAATGCGCATCAATTGTCTGATCCTTCGTCGAGTTCTATAAATCAATGATACATCTTCGTAACAGTATACATCTTCGAAGAAAATGGACATCAATGGACTAAGTGTGTATACGTTGCACTAAAGCGTTTAACTGTCCAAATAAATCATGAAAGATAAAGTATTTTGTATTATAAATAAATAACTTAATTATATTAGAATGTTTCATTTTCTTGTGTTAGGAAATTGTAATTAAAGTGTCTACGGTGATCTTTCGATTAAAACAGGATTTGAGTTTAAATAATTTTATTATCTTTTAAGCACTTTTATGAATGTATCTCGTGGGATAGAAATTTTTCCAATCATTTTCATCCTTTTCTTTCCTGCTGATTGTTGTGCTAACAATTTCATTCGTCTTGTGACATCGCCACCATACTAAAATAGGAGAAATAGTAATGAGGATGTTTGTAAGTACGCATAGAATGTAATAAACGATTCTTACCAATTTTGCTGTTACATCTTTTCTGTATGGTTTTATAGTTTCCCTTGCGAGGACATCTGAATTGTGTTTCGCTTGGATGACTATTTCAAACTGATGACGTGGAATAAGGTTTACCAGTTTTTCGCATAATTTTTTACCTACTTGAACAGCTTTACTGACATGTACAACGGTACTTAATTCTTCCACTGTATTGCCATTTAAAGCAATATTTATCTATGAAATGTGAATTTATAACATATCAGGAAATTAATTATTAAGTAAAATAAGGTGAATACAAATACCTTGATTAGTTCCGTAGGTTCATATCCGTATTCTTCATAATCAAAACTAGCATAACCAGAAGTCATATTTTTTAGATAATCGTAGAAATCAACAATAATTTCATTTAATGGCAGTAAAAATTGAAGCATCAGTCTGTCGTTTGCAATGTTTTTTGTTACTTGTTCCACTCCTCGTTTCTCAAAGCATAAAGATAATATTTCACCCATGTACTTCTCTATTGAAATAATTCAAGAAGTTCTTCCAGTTAATAATTACACTTATGAGAATAAACGTGTTACTGCTAAGTACATACCTGGTGTTATAATAGTTCCTAATACAATGGGCTCATAAAATTTAACTACAATTTGTGGATTAGGGAAATGTGCTGGATTATCAAATGTAATTTCTGAGCCACCGTGCTTCTTAATATTTTTAGCACCATGTATCGTTGCTTTATATTTTACATTAGGTACAGTAATGATAGGCTGAGCATCATATTCTTGCTCCAAACGTTGCATAAAAACTTCCATATGTAATAAACCTAAAAATCCAATTCTCCAGCCTTGACCGAGTGCAATGCTAAATTAAAAATGCATCAGATTTACTCTTTCCTATGCGAATGTTGCGCGTACCAACTTATGAAATCATTACGAAGCATACCTAAAATCCCTGGCAATAGACACGGAACTGTCGTTTAGCATTAACTTTTCAATGGCGACTCTCATTGCATCAAATTGTGACTGATCAGTAGGATACACTCCTGAAAAAACCATTGGTTTCGGTGTTTTTAACTCCAGAAGAGGTTCTGTAGACCGATCTTTTCCGCACAATGTGTCACCGATAAATGCTTCTTTAGAAGATCTCATATTACACGCGATGCATCCTACTTGCCCTGCAAATCTAATTAACTAGAATTTAATTCTTTTAACTTGATAATCAGCTTTCGATCAGTGCATATAAAATTATAAAAAATAGAAATTAACACTTACAACTTTTTTACAGACACTTCATTAGGCGTTAGCATTGAAAGAGTCATAACTTGATACGACTTTTTATTGTGCAGTGACTTAATGGTTTCACCTACCAATATCGATCCTTCCTTAACATATATTAAAGAAATAGCTCCTTTATATTTATTATGCCAACTGTCAAACGTTATGGCTCTAAATGGCATATCTCTAAATGCATCAGGTGGTGGAATTCTTTCAACAACAGCATTTAAAATGTTTTCCACTCCAGTACCAAGCTTGGCAGATATTTTTAAAATGTCTTCTTCTTTTATGGAAAATAATGCTTCTAACTGTTCTATTACCCTCTCGGGATTGGCATTTTTCAAATCGATTTTATTTATTGCTGGTATTATAACCAACTGATGTTTAATAGCTAAATAGTAATTAGCTACTGTTTGTGCTTGCACTCCATCGTTTGCATCAACAAGTAGAACAACTCCCTGACAGGGAACCAAAGAACGATGGACTTCAGCAGAGAAGTCTACGTGACCGGGTGTATCTATTAAATTAAGTAGATACTTAGTTCCTTTATACATATAATTAAGAGAAGCTGTCTGAGCCTTAACCGTAATCCCACGGTCTTTCTCAACTTGTAACGTGTCTAATACTTGTTTCCCAGAATTTTTATTTATCGCTCCCGTGATCTCCAAAAGTCTATCGGCAAGAGTGCTCTTGCCATGGTCGACGTGCGCTATAATGCTGAAGTTACGTATATTTTCTAACGGAACTTCGCATCCTTCACTAATTTTCGATTCCGTAGAATACCATTTCTTATGCAGATATAAGTACTGCCTAAAAGTAAATACATTCTTTATAGAAAATAAATTTAAAGTATGAAATCAACGATACCAACCTTTTCAATTTTGATACGTTTGTTTGTAAAAATTTATAATTCCTTTCTGTACAGCACATATTATAAATAAGATTATTTATTCTCATGATTTAATTGTAACTCTACTTATTTTTCACAAATACTATTTATTAGTACAAAATGTACACGTACATGTATTATAATTTATGTCAAACTTAAATAACATTATATTTGATTAATGACATAAGTTTGAAGAAACTTTTGAAAAATGTAATACAAATCTTACATGAAAAAAAAAGGTTCTAAACTTTAGATGTGTCGACTGTTTATTCCATGAATGTTTTATTGTGTATTTATATCATTAAGGTTAGGTCATGTAGCAGTTAAGTTATGAGCATGAAACTTTTGCTATCATAGTAGGGGAACCTCTGATCGAGAGTCGCTAGCTTGAGGGGCAGTCGAATTTCATGGAAAATAACCTCTGTGCGCATGAGCAACCAGCATCATGAAATTCTCTTCATAATTATGGGATGCAACTTGAAGTTTCGCCTCTGTAAATGTCCTATGAGTCTGTGTCCT
Organism: Nomia melanderi; assembly: GCF_051020985.1. Taxonomy (NCBI): domain Eukaryota; kingdom Metazoa; phylum Arthropoda; class Insecta; order Hymenoptera; family Halictidae; genus Nomia; species Nomia melanderi. The sequence goes on along the minus strand of NC_134999.1, from coordinate 22,595,754 downwards.
AAGTTTATGCAGTTAACACTGTTCAATACGCCCCCTTATGATATTCAGTCAATATACGTACCTAAGTTAAATGAAATTGTCAACGTTCACATTTCTTCCCCATATTATTCTGCAATAACTAAATTCTCGTTCCTCTTGGAAACTTTATTTATTGTTACCTTGAAATATGTGGAAAATTTAAGATACATACAGCTTCATATCATCTTTATTTATGTTTGTGTAACAACTGTTCTTATTGTTTGTAAAACAGTGTGTGTTGTGTGCATCAGGGGAAGCTAAATTTTCTAAAAAGTAAACTTTTATTATCATATTTATTATAGAATTTGTAGAATTGAATCCAATGTTAGCTATATTATAAGTTACATTTTATAAGTGGTATTTGACGCATACTGTTACTAGACTTTAATGAAGATTTCCTGCTTTTTCACTGCTAAGTGTTTGTAGTCAAAATGGAAACTAAACCAAAAAGTGAACACTTACTAGCATTAAAAGGTAATACGATGTACAAAGAACCGGATATGCTATATTCGTTTTGATTTCGATCAAAGTACGTCAGATACTATTGCCTTTAGATTTGAAGAATTTAATGTAACGTTTTCAGTGATGAGATTAACTCGTCCTACTCTCGCAAGTCCAGTAGTCGTAACGTGTGACTCAACAGATCTTCCTGGTAATACGTTAAATAACGAACTTAAAAACGATTGTACTGCTTTACAAGGAATGGAAACTCTTACGGTGGGACAATTTATGGTTTTACCACAAAGTTTTGGGTATGTTTATTTTCTGTAACAACCGTATTATGTACAATTATAAAATGACCGACTAAAACTGCATATATATTTTTCCAGGAATATTTATTTAGGTGAAATCTTTTCAAGCTACCTGTGCGTACATAATGGTAGTAAACAATTAGTAAAAAATGTTACTGTTAAAGTAAGTAACACATTTTGATATCCTCGTTGCAATATAGATTTCGATACTTTAATTTTTGTATGAAATACTTTAATAGATTATTGACTTTTAATAAAAATGAATTATAACAGTAATTGTACCTGCGCCACACTAATAAATTACTTTTAACAATGTTTTATACCATAGGCAAATTTACAAACAAATACTCAAATTATTTCTCTTTCTGGTAATAGCGGAGAAATGAAAGATTTACCACCTGACAGTACAGTTGATGAAGTAATACATCATGAAGTGAAAGAAATAGGCACACATATGTAAGAACACGGAGTCAATAAATTATTGAGTAGTCCCTTTAAATATGTAAAATTGAAACAATAAGTACAAATATATTTCAGATTAGTATGTGAAGTAACTTATGCGCCTACGAATATAGGCGCTACTTCACAATCATTTAGGAAATATTATAGGCTTGAAGTGGTAAAACCGTTAGATGTGAAAACAAAGTTTTATAATGCAGAGGTAACATTTGTACGATGATAACTACGATATCGAATTATTTAATCGTTTGACAGAAAAAATTAATGAAAATATTATTTTCTTGAAGTCAGATGAAGTATATCTTGAAGCACAAATACAGAATCTTACAGCAGGTCCGATATGCTTAGAAAAAGTTTCTCTTGAATCGTCTCACTTATTTAGTGGTACAATCATTGCATATTGTTATCAGAATTAACCTAACTGTGGATGAAATTACAAATATTTTATTTTTTCAGTGACAACTCTAAATACAAACAAAAAGGGAGAATCCATTTATGGATCGGTTAATGTATTAGACCCTGATTGTAGTAGGCAGTATTTATATTGTTTAAGACCTCAGTTAACTTTATTAAAAGATCCAAAAATGATGCACAACGCGACAAACATTGGGAAGTTAGATATCGTTTGGAGAAGTAATTTAGGAGAAAGGGGAAGGCTGCAAACATGTCAGTTGCAACGAATGGTTTGTCATGTTATTTATTATGTTATTCACATTGAATCGATTTTTCTAGAATACCATTTTTCTTTTCACTCTTTAGGCACCTGAATACGGTGATTTGCGAGTCACTATAAAAGATATTCCCCCGAAAGTTTATCTCGAACAGTCAGTAACACTTAATTGTCACATAATAAACACATCGTAGGTATTTCAGTTGTAATAACTGTTCAATATAATATCACATTTTATGTCTTATTTGATTATATATTTTTTAGAGAAAGAAGTATGGATTTAATGTTATGTTTGGAATCTGGTAACTCTATAGCATGGTGTGGTATATCCACCACAAAAATTGGAACATTAAAACCAGGAGCATCAATTGACATTCCTTTATGTATAATCGCATTACACAGCGGTATTATAGTAAGTATTATTTTGTGACACTTAGAATTTTAACGTGTTCACGTATGCAAAAAATAATAGACGAGTATTTACTTTATAGCTGAAAATGATTTAATTTGGAATTTTAGTACGTTAAACAACTCTTGTAACCTTTCAGACTATCTCAGGATTAAAGTTGGAAGATACATATTTGAAAAAGACATATGATTATGATGATTTAGCGCAAATATTTGTGTATCAAAACCACTAGTCAAAAGTTCAATAAATTATTACAAATGCTTAATTAACTATGTAATTTTATAAAACTGTACCTAACTATGTATACTCTTAAATATAGTTAAAAATAATATTGTCTGTAACATTTTCTTCATAAAACGGGTCTTTATTCAAAATACGAATCTATCGTAGACATTTTTTCAGTTTCACTTACTGCTCCAACGGCACATGCGAGTAGAGTTTGTATATCTTGAGGTTCGTTCCCACCAAAGATATAACCGTTAGCTTTGTCTATTGCATTTTTCACTTGTAATAACAACGCTTGATTAGAAACATCCAATGGTACGAAATTGACGAGACTATAATCTTCTATCAGCGACACGAAAGCTGCATTCAGTTTTTTGTACCTACAAAAATTCAACATTTTTAATTTAGTGAAAACAATAAGATTAAAAATGTTATAAAAATTTATCATAAGGAAACTTACTTTGACGTAAATGGGTTCTCATCCAGTTTATCCAACAAATATTTTAAATCGAGCACTTCGGTATAAAAATCTAGATTAAAATCTAGGCAGTGACTGAACTTTTTCATTTCATCGAATTTTGTCATAACGTTGACATGAGGTAAACCTAGCTTTAACATGGTTGTGGTGCAAAGAATTAAAGAGGATAAATATTTACCTGTTGGTTAAAATATTATTAGTACATAATATTATTTTGTAAGTACAATAATAAGAATATATTCAGTATGCTAAATAATTACCAGCGTCACTACAGTGGTGAGAGTCTACCAAATGTACGCTGCATAATCTGACTAAATTTTGCCCCAATTTCTCAGCAATCGCACTGATCGAATTATGATGCGTATATAACTCAACCTGTTACGAACGGTATCAAATATTTAATTTAAAATATACATTAGATTTTGTATCGTAAATGTTATATGTAATATATGTACTTGTCCTGGACAATCAATAATGATATAGTAATCCTTTAAATTTAAAACTTTCGTAATTAGCCATTTCACATTAGCTTCCAAGAATTCCATACAATAAACCAAAGCTCCATTTGGTCCAAGCCCGTAATGTGTCATTACTTCTTCATGTCTTATTAGTTCAGATATATCTACTAGTGGTTTGTATTCCATGTTTTCGTTTGCTGGATCTATAAAAAAATACAATAGCAGTAAAAAGTTTGTTCCCTTTCCACTTGTACTAATAACATACACATTTCTGTTTACCAATATTAATAATAGCAACTTTTCTACCCAGTTTCTCCAAAAATCTTGACATAGCATAACAGTACGTAGTTTTTCCACTTCCGGGTGGACCAATGACTAGTTGGCCAAAAATTAAACTCATCGTGTTACTAATTATATTTTATAATGTTACCACGATTTTATTTCGTTTACAGCCTTGGCGATAGCTTTCAAAGTTTTCGGATCATAATTTTTCAAAGAAATTGATACTAATACAGGTTTATCCACATCGATCTGTTCCGTTATAAATCGTGCAGCTGCAACGACTTCGATATCATCTTTTCCAAACAAAACCCTAAAGAAGACACAAATTTATCATTAGATATATACGTTTATATAAAATATACTCATAATTACTTACTTCGTAGAAAATGTCCTGTTATTTAACTCGTGTACTACAGTTCCTCGGGATACTACCACCAACGTCCCAAACTTTTTAAACTGTGTGATAACTGCTAGTACACGATTACTGAAAAAATATATATACAAATATTTCACAATTATTATTAAGCAAATAACATATCTGTGATGTTTCATTACCTATAGATCTTCAAAGCAATATCAGTATGATGACCATCAATCACAATAGCACAAGCATGATTCTTCATATTTCCTGAGCTTATCTATACGAGTAACACTATAAATGTACACAACACAAAGATCCAATTAATAATATCAACTTACTTCGTTAAATTCAATATGTTTACATTACATTACATATATATCATCAATCACACGAAATCATGAAATAATCATGAAATAATCTTAGACTTAAAATTTCAGCGTTTTTCAAGATGAGCGTCCACTGCGCATGCGCAAGGGTGTTGTCGATTCTATGCATGCGGTTTCTTCTTTCAATTTTATCCAGTGCCCTGAAAAAATGACGGAGGTGTTGTCATCGAAGGAGCAGCAACGTTGGATTTAAATAGTCCTCAAAGACGTTCAATTAAAGGACACGTACGTCAAAGGTACTAATTAAAGTTTTACCTCTACGAGAGTACTTTTCGACACGAATATCAGAGGTTAGAACATAAAATTTTGCTTAAAGTCGAAAACCATTTCTGCACCATGCGCAGTCGCATAGTTCTGTATGCACGCATGCGCAGTGGATCGGTGACGGTTAGAGTTTCGAACCTCTTGCATCTGTAATATATGATCATTATTTCTAGTACTTTTTTTTATAAATTGTAAATGTTCATAGTGTCTTTGTTATAATTATTGTATAATTTTATCGTTGAAACGAAAATATTGGGACGAGAAAAATGTTACGAGAAAGTCTGCATAAAATTATGAATTATAATTTATACGTAGCCCTCTATCGGTGACTGGAGAAATTTTGAAACACGTAGTCAAAGTCGGCTCTACAGTGATTCTTGTCCAACGGATAATCCATATTACAATTTCACGAGTGTCGCGTGTTTCTGGTCTGTATCGTGCATTTATGAATTGAAAATATGCAGTGATATGAATATAAATATACGTTGAGAGAAATATTCCGTGTGCCATGAGAGTTTGCATGCGTGTACGGACACCGTTTTGAGGAAATAACGCCGCAGAGGTGTACGTGTGGGATTTCAAAACGGACTGGTTTATGTTAGAGACGATGTCATTATTCAATAAACCGAAGAGGAATATCCGACGTCGACACTTCAACGACGATGACGAGGATAATGAGAACAGAATGGAGGTGGAGGACACGCAGCCAGTTAAGTCTAAGACAAAGAAGAAAGATAAACCGAAGCAGACGCTTCTTAGTTTTGGAGAGGAGCTGGAGGAAGGTACACTCTAAATATGTGTATACGTATATATACCCATAGATGTTAACAAATGTTTCATAATACATTAAACGTTCATACGATATTCATTCGACGTTCGTTTCTGTGTGTATGCATACACGTATGGAACCTTTATGTATTAACACATTGCGTACCGGCCAGTTTTCAGGAATTGTGCGGATGGCAATTTTCAGTGAGGTCAACTTATATCATTGTACATAGAAAAACTCAGATATATTGTTATGTAATATATTTTAAATAGATAATCAATTCAAATCAAATTTTATATTTTTTCAATGCTGTGGTAATTAGCGAAGTTGTGTAGCTAAGTGTCCTTATGAAAAAACAAGATTTCTCACTACCGGTACGCAATGTGTTAACGGTCTTATTTTTAATATGAGAAGCCTTCCAGATTTGTGGAAGAGTGCTATGTTGCGAATTATAATACATCGGGATTATGAGAACTCTTTACATGATATGTTATAAATGTCAGTGAATTATCGTTTGGTTTATACTTGCATACGTGATAAAATTGTAACTTTATCCTCAGCGTTATATAGTTTCTACTATGACCTCGTTTTAGAAAAACTTATATTACTAAGATTGTATAATCTTTGTTGCCTGTCAAAGGTATTTAATTTGATCGTGCATTGTTCACGAGATGAGCTCTGGGATGGCACAGTGGCAAGAGGTTATTGATAAATAGCAAATTAGTATCGAAAATGAGGCGAGAAAAGATAAAAACTGACCAGTGAGACTCGCATTCCTTCTAGGGCTCATCTCGTAAATAATGTGGAGTAAAATATAATTGTAATATTTTCTATTTCGTATGTGTCAATAATGTAATGTTTTGCAGCGGACGATGGTGAAGTCTTTAAAGTGAAGAAATCATCGAGGAGCAAAAAGTTGATGAAACAGCTAGATCATGAGAGGAGAAAAAAGAAAGGTGAAGAGAAAATGCAAGTGGACTCTGAGCAAGCGAACATGTCCATTAAACAGGAAAAAGATTTAGAAATAAAGACAGATGATCTAGTAGTAAGCTATCTCTATGATGTTTTATTAGTATTAAAATTTCTTCTATTTATATCACTTAAAACGGTTCACTCTGCAGTTTTTGTATTATACATCTTTGTACTTAAGCGTGCCCCTTTTGTAAAGTTTATTTTTGGAAACTGCTGCTTGTCAGGCATAAAATTTGTCTTCAACTTATGTACGAAGTATAGATAATTAAATATAGATTTTACGTATTAAATGTACCTTAACATAACATGTGCTTTATCCGTATTAAATTATACATATCATACGTGTTGTGCACTATAAGAGAAATCTTATTGTAAGAGATTATCAGAAGCTTTCGCCTCGATATTTAATAATGTTATTTTTCCAAGGTACAGAAATACTTGGAAAATGTTATTTCGACATAAAATATTATTTTTGATGTAATATAATTTTAATTCTGTTGTTAGTGATCGTTTAATTATCAATGATTCTTTTATTTTTCACTAGGTTAAAATAAAAAATACTGGACCCTTAATCTTAAATGGACGAGCTGCATTAGCAGCCGGAAAAGATGATTACACGTCTGATGAAGAAGATGACGAACCACGTAGTCACAAATTCAGAAGGAATACAGATAAAGCCGATACTATGAAGATTCTACTTGAAAGTATGTCGTTGATTTTTGTTTTTACTTTTACGGCAAATATAATGTCTATTATTTATACGTTTGTAGGTGGTTGTATACCTGATGCCGCTATGATTCACGCAGCTAGAAAGTGTAGACAGAAAGCAAGAGAATTAGGAACTGATTTTATTCCTGTCGAAGAGCAAAGGTAAAAATAAACACAAAATAACAGGAAGCCAATATACAAATTATCAGATAAATTTGAATTTCATTTTAAACATAGTACACATTATTAAATTAAATATGCATATTAAATGTTATAGCGATGATAAGGGGAAATCAAGACTTATCAGGGAAGAAGACCATGATAGAAGCGATGACGATGATTCTCAGGATAGAATCGATATGACTGTTAACACTGAAGCTCGAGATAAAGAAAAAAGAAGAGAAGCATTCCTTGCTTCGCAAGCACCAATAAAACGTTAGTTTCTTCTTGTTTATTATACAGTAATACTTATAAACACATATAACCTATATTACATGTCACATGTTGTACATCTTTCTTTCAGTTTCCGATGATGAAAGTGAACACGAAAACGAAGAGGAAGAATGGGAAGCTCAACAAATCAGGAAAGGTGTTACAGGGGCACAGGTGATATTTCATTCTGTTTTTACAATTATGTTTTAACACATTGCGTGCGGGCCATTCTGTTCATTTCAACTTCTATCAGTTACGTTCAATTCATTTATTTATTCAAGAGTTTCCATTACAAATAGAAATACTTCCAATCAACTATCTACTTTTAGTACTTTTAGTACTTTAGTACTACGGCACATGAAAATAGTACTTTTACCTATCCCACGTACAATGTTAATAGTGCATTTATCATGACAACAATTTTATTTGCTATTACACTACCAAAAAATCTCCAGATTGCAGCGGTACAGCAGGACTCTATGATGCAGCAGCAATACTCGATGGGTATGAATGTGAATCAGATAATGGGAAGTGGAGTACCTTTAGAAATGGTAATGATGCCAGCTCCGCCACCTCCACCAACGATTCATCCACCAGACCCAACAAAAATAGTACCAGTCACTCCCCAAGAAGTTGTCAATAAGATGCGTGCAAGGTGGTAAATTATTAAAAGTCACATACGTCATTGACAGTACAAAGTTATTTCATTTCTGTGCGGTCCTACTGATTACTCTCCAATCAATTGCGAATGATAAATGTCTCATTTGTAGATTGGACAGTTTGAAAGAAGTACATCGACGTCATCAATTAGATCAGGATCGTTTAGAACAAGAATTAAGACAGACTATGAAAGAACTGGACGATGGCGAAATTCGCGCACCACAGCTTGCACAGCGCTTCAGATATTACCAAGAGTTGCGTGGGTATGTCACTGACTTGGTAGAGTGTCTTGATGAGAAGGTGGGTTTACACGCTGTCACGTTTTTTTATGTGCACTGGGGTTTTCCATGCAATTTTTGGCTGTACAAATCATCCAGCCACAGTACGAACAATGCATTTTTCTTTCTCATTGACTCAATGTTTTTCCTCTTCGAATTGTCTTTCTACGAGCTTTCTCTGAAATACAGTGATCGTTTTGTTGTCATATTAAATTACTATTATTTCCCTTGTTACTGATTTATTATTCGAAGCAATTTATAGAAATATAGGGAACGTAAAGTCATACCTAGTTTTCAATGTTTTCCATTATTTTATTATTAATTCTTTCTGTATATTAATGTATTTCTGTTACACTCCCTTCGTTTACAACGAAGAAAAATGCATGTTAAAGATTGAAATATTAAAAAAAGATTATAATGCATTCATCGTGTATAGTTATATTGCCGGGGGTCTGTATCTTCTCTGTATGAAAAATTGATTTGTAATAGAGTAAAAATTACTTTTAAGTATTTGTTAAAAAATTGAAAAAAAATTTAATATGAGTGGTAAGTAAGTTAACAGTGATTCTTTACTCGTTCGTAAGCAACAGACATCCAATGACTGTGGAAATATACGTTGAGTTCCAGCAAATGTTGTTAATCACAGATTATTCGTGTGGCAAAATTATTCGTTTGATTATCAACAAATGTACTCGATACGAACATTTTCTGGAATAGAAATAATTCCCAAGGTCATTGAATTAATACATTGTGTGAATGTTAACATGTAACTTTTTTGTTAGCTGCCTCTGGTTGTTGGATTGGAGCAACGTTGGTTAGATCTTTATAGTGAACGTGCGACTGAGCTAATGGAAAGAAGACGACAGGACACGAGAGATCAAGCCGAAGAAATTACTACAGCTGCAAGTCAGTTATTTTAGTATATTTGTAATATATTTAATATAAATGTCTAATATATATATACATTTATATATTATATAATATATATAATTGCATATATTATTATTAATTAGAAGTATGTATATTATATGATATATGTAATGGTATACATATATATATTAATATTACAATCAATTTACAATCGTACACATAGATTATTAATATATTACAGACATTGGAGATTTTTAAACAATAAGATAGTTTCTGCGAGTGTACTTTTAACATAAATTACTCCATAAATTTTAGGAGGCCAGCCAATACGAAGGGGACCAGAAGTTGAAGCTCGCATTCGTCGAGCAACAGAAAGAGAAGGAAGAAGGGCTCGTCGAAGAAGAGCCAGAGAACTAGCTCCTACATTACCCAAACATATTGATGGAATGTCTAGCGACGATGAAGTTACTGAACAGCAAAATCTTGCTTTTAAACAAACGAAAGGTTGTATTTTATCAAGTCCCGTAAAGTTTATTCAACGGAATTAATGACACCAGAAATATTTTAAATTGTTTCAAGTCCGTACACTTTTATATTTCTTATATCATTTGAGTAACGTACATTTGTTTATTTTTAATTTAGATGAAATCGATAACGAAAGCAAAGATATCTTCTTTGATGTAATGGACGAGTACTGCACATTGAGAGGAATACTAACAAAGTTGGAGTCTTGGAGAGAAACGGATAGAGATGCTTATATGGAGGCTTACGTTTCTTTATGTATACCTAAAATCATATCTCCTATCATTAGATTACAGTTACTTACATGGAATCCAATTATGGTAGTTGTTTTATGAATTTTTATATTACGCCGCAGTAGATTCTAGACAGAGGTACTATGCTTTTGTTTTTTTAGGAGAGCGCTGACATAGAAAGAACGAAGTGGTACAACACACTATTGTTGTATGCGTTAGATAATAAAGAAACTGAGGAATCGCTTAAAAGGGATCCAGATGTTAGATTGGTACCGTCAACGGTGGAAAAAATTGTATTACCTAGACTGACATGTAAGGTTATGTTTTATTATCTTCTGTATAATTGGAATATTGTTTTTGTTAACGCTAGGTTTATGGACATTTATTGTACAGAGTATTCCATGTCCATAAAAGTCGATATTAATAATATAATAATAACATAAATATTATTATAATACTATTATAAGATATAAATAAATACAATGTCTAAAAGTTGCCAAATTGAGGTAAACCTAGTGTTAAATAGTTAATATACTAATATAATAATTTATTGATTTTCTTTCAGCTATAGTCGACAAAATATGGGATCCAATGTCAACGTCACAGACATTACGACTCGTAGGCACAGTGAATCGTCTTATTAGAGACTACCCGAATTTAAATGATACCAGTAAACAATTAGAAACACTATTTAATACCATATTAGACAAAATTAAAGCAGCAGTAGAGAATGATGTTTTTATACCAATTTTTCCGAAACAGTCAGTATACGTTGTACATTATTTCTAAAAAATGTCAGTAATTTACCAGTGTTAACAATCATTTCATTTTCAGAGTTCTGGACACTAAACATCAATTTTTTCAAAGGCAGTTCTCGATGGCAGTTAAGCTGTTGAGAAATTTATTAAGCTGGCAAGGTCTTCTCGGTGACACACAGTTGAAAAACTTAGCTCTTGGTTCGTTGTTGAATCGATACCTTCTAGCTGGTTTGAGAGTTTCTGCTCCAACTGATGCTTTGTTCAAAGCAAACATGGTAAGCTGTCAATACTTTATTAAAAAGAAGAAATTTAACCTAAAATCCTGATGTTAAAATTATAATATATTTCTAAATTCCTTGCTATTAATGCTTATTTGTAATGAACAAATAAACAATTGCTTTATATTTCTGTAAAAGGTAATGAGTACATTGCCCCGTGCATGGTTGCAAGGCGAAACAATAGAACATCTAAGAATGTTTGCTACGCTTATACAACAACTTAGTGAACAATTAGACCAAGCAAATCCAGCGCATAAGTAAGTATGAATTATTAAATTAAATTCAATCAATTTTATTATACTTTGCATACTCTTAAGGAGAAATAACGAATAAAATATTGGTATAAAATTTCCTGTTCGTAATGCCAGAAACATGAAATTAACGAAGAAAATATAAATGCAATAAAGGTAAACTAATTATTTACCTTTACAGCGAAGCCTGGGAATATTCGAAGTCCATCCTGAAAATAATCAAGCCTTTGTAATGTATTAATTGTGTACGCATTTCTTGATACTTTACGGTACATTCATTTTACAATATTCATTAATACGCCTATCTATAGTTTTGTACGCACCTGAAAGGATCTTATACATGGCGAATTGCAGTACAATTTACTTGTGTAATATATAAGAATGTAATTTTGTATAGAAATAAATTAAATTAGATTCTGATAACAGTACACTTTCCAATGGCAGTTGTAAATAAGAAAGAACAGTATGTGAAAATAAACATGTAAATATCAGATTGTTTACCGTTCCTATTTATATCTGAAAGTAATAAAATTAATAATTTTCTAATGAAATTGGTTCTATTCCATTCATTGAATTGCTATACACGAATGAAAAATATTTCTTTGCTTTCAAATATGACATTAATTTTTTTTCAATTGATAAATTTATTTGGCAATGCACGTATAATATGGATGGTTGTCCTGATATTAATTTATTTCTATTGAAACGTGCGACGATGTACAATAATTTTTACATAAACTTTATATTTAATGTAATGTACAGAAATGGTGATACAATAGCTAAATATAATGGAAAGCTGAAGTAGCTTTGTCTTGTTTCTTTTAGACGTTATATTTATAAGACCATTATATTATTAAATTTCTCAAGAAGAAGATTCAGGCGTAGATCATTTTTGTATAAATTATAGAGGATACGTGAGAATTTTAACGAAAGAGAATTTCTTCTATGATTCATGTATTACATAAAAATATACAGAGAAAACGTAATAGGCTAATTTATACGATTGAAGATAATTTAGAGAGGAGATAAGTTTTACCCACACAGATGAAGAAGCCCGTTCATGGGTCACAGAGAGATAGAGACAGTAAGGGTCATCTCTTGACTCCTATGAACTCAGTTCACTTTTGTTAAGCTATCACTGCACACCATGAGGTTTACAGGTACAGACTTAAATATTTTTATTTACAATTCCAAAGAAATAATTAACGGAGGCACACTTATAATTTATATTTCTCTCTAAATACATTAGAATTGTAATATTGTAATATTACTGATACATTGACAGAAGTGTATTAATGTTTCATGATAAATATTTATAAAATAATTTACAATTCCTTATATAAGTAACTGAAAATTTTTCATATAATTCTTGTAATTAAGCTGTGCGTATTTCATATTTGTACCTGCGTTACGTAAATATATCTCTATAATTGTTGTGTTGTTAATAATAATTCAGTTGAATAATCATATTACGATAACAAGCTTAACGTGATTTATTCAGGTAAATTCTGTGCGTATATTAATTAAGAAACACTTCTCTTACAGATATCAATTACACGTTAAAAGTGCTAGTACATAAATTGGGGATAGCTGCGTTTGTCCTTTTTGTATTGTTTAATAACAATGTTGCATACACCTTATTTCAATCAGGAAGAGAGTATACGTATTCTTACAAGGCTCTTTCGAGTTCCGGTGTTTTATTACCATCTCATGCGTCATCTTCTTGGGGATTTCATGGGAAACTTGTGATTCAAGCAGAAAAAAATGTAGCCACCATGCAGGTACAGTTTACGTACAGATTTATTACTTATAAAATATTGTTTTAAATCATGTAGTTATAATTTATACAATTTTTCAATCAGTTGGAATCATTGAAAGTGTCTATATGGAATGGTAACACGCAAAAAAAAGGAAACGATCAAGATATTACTGACGACGTAGGTGAACTTTTGAAGCCGTTCCAGATTACGTATGGAAATGGTTTGATTGAAAATTTTAGCACAGAAGCTGCTTCTCCTTGGTCCGTGAACATAAAAAGGAGTATAGCAGGAATTTTTCAATTGGACCTTTTTAATTTAGAAAACGAAGTAGCTTTCCATTCCATCGAAGTGAGTGATTACTTATACGTATTTGTAAAATACAATGAAATGTATGTTCCTAATATTATTGTAATTGTATTTATATCCTAGAGAAACCATTATGGTCAATGTAACATTGAATACGTTGCTAATCCTCAAGAACAGAACGAATGGTTGATAAGAAAATTTGTAGATCCTCGAACGTGCATTGGTCATTCTCATTACACGTGGTCCAATGTCCCTAAAATGATGTGTCCAAACGGTGATCAAGTATGTATTGTATATATAATTGAGATAAAAAAAACTAAATATTGCTTTACAAAACAGTTTAATGAAAGAGACTTAAATACAATCTTAGAATCCAATATTAAAATCCAGCGAAAGGTTGTACAAAGTTAAAATGAACGGAACCTTGAATGAAGTTTTATTCGTTAATGCTTCCGGAGGCATATATGTTCAACCATTTCAAAGTTTTGGCGAAGCTCAGTTTCATTTCACAAGGTAATTGAAAATTTGTTCGTTCCAATAGAACTCACTTGTTGTTTGTTATTTTAATAATTGATGTATATTCATTTTCTTGTGTACAGACAAATCTTCAAGTTAATTTCAGTGAAGAATATTGCAAATAAAATACCCGTTCAAAATTTACATTCTAAAGCCTTACAACATGAACTTCCAGAATTTGATCTCACTCAAGGCAGAGGTACTCCTGATAAACTTTCTATTTTCAAATCGGTAAGTTACATTTAACTTAATAGGTATTAGTACTGTCGTACCTAATTATTAATAATAAATATGCATTATAGATAGGAACTCTATTAGACAAATTGAGTCAAAAACTTGAAAACCCTGGTTTGGATACAGAGACTGATAATTTACATAACACTACAATTTCTGTTTTACTTTATTATCTTGGGATGTTGGATGTCACTGATCTACGTACAGCGTACGCCAAAATCTCAGGAACAAGTTACAAAGAAGAAACAATCCGGTACTAATTATCATTGGTTTCACAACTTCTTGTGTCGGTATACTGTTTCATCCTTTTGTATTATTGTAGAAACATGTTCCTCGAAGCTCTTCCACAAGTTGGAACGAAAGAAGCTGCACTGTTCGTACTAGAATTAATCCAAGATACAAAAGTATCGGAGATGTCTGCGATTCAACTTCTCACTCAGTTACCATTTCACATACGAAAACCTGATGTTCACTTACTAATAAGTCTTCAAGTGTTTCTAAATTTACCAGGAAAAATTTCTACCGAGGTTCAAAATACTGCAATCCTCACGTATGGGACACTGATCTACAAAACATGCTTATTGTATTGTCCGTATGAAATGTTGGATGATTATGTGCGTCTATATCTGGATAAGTTTACAGGTATATGATTTGTAGTACTTTAATTATTTCATTGAATCACGAATTTCCAATATTTCTTAACCTCTTATTTTTTATTATTGATGTATTAAATTATTTGTAGAGACAAAAGAATATAAGAGGAAAATGATTTGGTTAGAGGGGCTGGCTAACATACAATTGGGGAGAGTAGTTGAATTCTTAGAGCCTATTGCGAGTGGTAATAATGCAGAGTCACGTCACTTTCGAGTTCTTGCTGCCTGGGCATCCCTTCCAACTGCACCGCTTAGACCTGATGTTGTAAGTGTCTGATTTGCTTATACCGTATCATTAATTCTCATGGATTCTAATTTCTTATTTCAGATTTATCCAGTCTATTGGCCAATTTTAATAAATAAAACTGAACATTTAGAAATGAGAATTGCTGCGTTAACATTACTGATTGTCTCTAGTCCTACACCAAGCAGATTGATATCATTATATTGGTATATGCAAAGCGAACGCAATCCACATCTGTACAATTATTTTTATACTACCCTAAAGTCTATGGAGCGAACAACGTATCCTTGTTACATTCACATGTATGTACACGTACGGTATAAGACTTTTGTTCTACAGCAGTGTTAAACGCTCTGTTTTTATATCAAGTAATTTTTCTTCGCAATTACAGAGGCATTATAGCTGCACAATTTACAAGAGTCCTTAATCGATCACCGAAAGATCAATATTTAATTACTGGTAACTATTTATTTGACTACCAAGATACATACAGAAAATTTGGAGCAATGATAGATGGTATTGTTATTGCTAACCCTGCGACAAACATACCTGAAGTGTTGTATGTGACTTTTAATACCTATGGAAGTGGAATTAACATAAACCATTTGTCTGTAAGTAATAACTGAAAAAAATTGTAAATATTGTTACGCTGTTTCATCTATCAGTTTCATAAAAATTATGCGTGTACAGTTGTATATAAAAGGTGAAGGTCTTTTGCATTCCTTGTCAACGTATCTTGATGGTCCGTCACAAGTGAAGGATATATTGAAGCAATTTAAAATAGATCAGAAAGAAAGTGGTCCTGTTCATTTAGAAGTAATTGCTCGTATTCAAGAGAAAACCGTTCTGTGCCTTCATTTAAATGAAACTAACATCGTATCAGGATTTAAATGTAAGTGTATAAATATTTGTTCAAAATTAATGAACTATGTATAGCTTTTAAATATACTATTACATTATATATCTCTAGATCTCTCATCGTTGCCTAATAAACTGTACCACATATACCAAAACGTAGAATTTCATGTTAATCAGCAACGTATTAACGTACCTGTGACATTAGAATCAGTGCAGGTCACAGATTTAGGAGCAAACGCTAGACTCGCAGTGACCACTACATCATTGTTCTCAATGAGAGGAAACTTTACACATGTTGCAACTGGCCGTAACAATCATGTTATACTACGGTAAGTGTAAACAATAATATTATGCTTTATTTCAATGTTTCACATTATTATTTTGTTTCCAGTACATCCATTCATAGAACAGAAATGATTGAAAACTATAATCCTTTAATTGATATATGGCATAGCGCAGAAAGGGCACATTCTATTCATGTGTACGTTCCAGTCAACATTACGCTTGGCATTGAGGATCGTCCTTTTATTTCATATAATACTCCGGAAGGTACTAATAATTTAAAAAATAGAATTCATAATACTCTATAGTTAAAATATAATCTTCTTCTTCAATCACTTCCGTAGAGCATCTTAAAATGGGCCTTACGGTTCATGTCAGAACGACTACTAACCTAAGAGGTGCAAATGTTAAATCAAAATTATTGAAAGTCTGTCCTGATTGCGCTCAATTATATACAGTGAAAAAATCACCCACCTATAAACCAAAAGTAAGTAGACTTTGGTTATCCCTTTTAGTAATTTGTAGTGCTGAATAATTATTGCTTTCGCAGGATGTAGCTTTGTATGAAATTCAATTAGAAGAATTGGGAGGTCTGGTGTGTGTAAAACTCTTTGACTGCGAAACCACAATATCACGAGAGAAATTAATTCATGATGTGTTCTCTTCTCATCAAGCTAATTATCCGTACGTGCAGTTTAATACATTTTCACTTTCATCATTATACCAATCATGTTAATTTATTAATCATATCGATTCGTTGATTTTCAACTATTTTAGTATTTGGCCATTTCTGCAGTTTGCTTTCACAGCACTTAATTTCCTAGATTACTACACATACATACCACCCAAAGGTAGTTTTGGTTTAGCCGTTTATATTAGCACAATTGATACGAAGCAAACTCAAGTTAGTAACATTTCTATATCCTGAATACCTAAATTGTAAATTCTATATCGAGCACTTTTTATTAGGTAAGATTTGAATATATCAAAGGTCCGAACCATCATATATTATCCTTAACACGTCGTAGTGCTGAATCGTCACAAATTCTTCAACAATGGAACTTAGCTGCTCTTTACGAGATCACAAGTTGGGTCTCCGATATGATAAAACTGAAAGCAACCAAAATTGTACCGGGCCAACAAGTTTTCAAGGTAAACTGTGTATAAAACAAAATAGTCACAGTCATGTAAACATACCATACATTTTGGCCTTTAGTTTTGCTTAGAAGCAGAGAAAGAAATACCTTGGGAATGGAACTTTGTTAGTACTAAACCAAGTGAACCTGCTAAAATAGTACTAAATGCTGTTTGGGGACTTGCCGATACAGCGAAAGGTAAATGTTTTGGGTCCTCTGTAACGTTGAATTTGCTTGGCGAAGTCAGTAATGATCAGCTGCAAGAAGCGAACGAAGACAAATGGCCATATAGAGAATGTCGTGAAGAATCGAAGGGAAAACAATTCACACCGTTCTCTGACGCATGTTATGAAGTGTCAAAAGAGTTATCAACTTTGAGGAAATATCAAATCATAGCAAAACACGAGAATGTAATTATATTTATATATTTTATATATTTAACAGGTTAAGTGCCACGAAAATCTTGACCGTTTTTCTGTAAGGTTATTCTTTTGTAGCAAAACATAGCAGGAACTATTAATTATTTAACGTTACACTATTATCAGCTTAGTTATTAAACATTTTCATTGTACTATTTTCATTAATTCAGAAGCGTCAGTCATCAGTGACTGACATGGCACTTAACCTGTTAAAGAACTGTCAACTTGATAATAAGTGTGCAACTGTAATTAGGTACCGAAAAATCTAATGAAACTGGCCTGGAAGTTTCGAGCGTTTTATGATTTGATTGGTGGAAACAGTAGCTCAGATTCCATGTCCAAGGAATTTATTGTCACCGCAAAGTTCCCCAAGGAGTCAGATTTTGGTGAATTATCTCTGAACAACGATAAAGTGGTCATCGAATACAATTACAATTTCATCGACACCTTCTTAACAAGAACTAGAATTCACAAATACATGGACTGGTCGTTCGTGAAAGCATTTTTTGGTAAGCCATTATTCGTTCCTCTAAATAAACATAGGCAAATAGTTAATTATTTGTACCTGCAGAATTGATTCTATTTGATTACAGTACATTACCTGACTTAATCACTTCCAAATTTAGGCACATGTATTGTAACATCAGAGACTGTAAAGTCAATTTATAACGTGAGCTATTCGTTCCGGAACAAGCGTGAAGTTCTGTTACTTAGTCAATGTTATAATGAGAATCCAAAGTACGCAATAACAGCACGGAATGATTTATACGGTGTCAATATCAATGTCTACGATGAAATAGACACTGTACGAATAATACCTAACGAAGTTGGAGGAACTTTGTACAATAACACAAACTACATTCCGTTGCAACAAAGCTACATGTTTCACACGTTGGGTTCCAAGAAGTAAGAAATTTTTAATATTTTCAAGATAACAAAGCGACAAATTTACAGTGACTATTGCTTCGCAGTTGATCGTACGTAATATTTCTGTGTTTGGGGATAATTATATTTTAATATATTATTATTATATTTCAGAGTAAGATTGGATAATAGTACTATTGACATAATAGTTCCTAATCTATATTTATACATGCATTGGACTCAAGAACAGGTTCTCTTATTCTTCCCAACGTATTTATTAGAATTTAGCTGTGGCATATGCACATTACAGGTTCCTGACAATAATAATTCATACGACAAATTATAGAATCTTTTATTAACATGTTTCATTGAATGGACGAAAATTTAATTTTAACAGACTCTTATTAACGTGGACATTTCATAAAATTCTGTATCTAAAAAGCAATATTTGTTTATAATAAATATGAAATTGTAATTTAAACAGAAACTGTAAATATCAGAAAGTGAAGTGTGTATTATTCGCAGAATAATGAAACGAAGTCACATTAATTACCCAATTACTCTTCAAATGAAATATATTTATTTAAAAAATAAATGATACAAAATGGCAATATGTAATCACAAACTACGAATATCAGTTCAATGTTTAACCCTTTGAGTGCTGAATACTCCCAGTCAAAACATTCCGTGTGAATGGAATATTTTTTTACTCACCTTAAGGTTAATAAACTATGTTAATTTATACAATTAAGTTGCAACTAAATTGTAATTGTAATTCAGTTTCACCAAATTGAATATTGCTAAGAAACACGTATATTAATCACATACACTTGTAACTGTCACTACACACGTGTGAATTTGGAGATCAAACAATACATATGTACGCTCACAGCACTCAAAGGATTAAATAAAATACTCTCCTATGTAATATTAAATAGTTATAAATTAGCATAACTTATTAAACGAGGCACATAACAATAATACTACTGCAATCACGTTTTAAGGCATGTATCCAAGTGTTGATTCATCAAGGATTCCGATATCAATTCCATACAAACAGGACAAGGATATTTATCACTCTCATCAAATGATGTTTCTGAAATTGTTTCTGACATTTTGTCATTATCACAAACTGTTAAATCTATTGAGTCGTCATTAAATAAGCTTCCAATGCAATCCTCCAGATGATCGTTTAAACATGTCCCAGGAGGAATGAACACATTACACACCAGACACTTAAAGGAACCTGTTTCTACTATTTTATTTGTTTGAGATTTTGAAACAGGATCGGTGACTTTCGACTCCTCAATTGAGGATGATAGATCATCGCTTGATTCGCTACTTACAGAAATTATGCTATCATTTTTAGTCTTATCTTTCACAGTACTTTCTGAAAGACATTCATCCAGATGTTCATTTATGTCGTCAAGGCTGAAACTTTTATTGCACACAGGACAATTTGCTATTTTTGAATTATCTAACTTAGGTTGCTTATTCGAAGACATGTCCGTGTCAATTTTTCTTTTCTGCGAAGATGATAAATTCTGTTCTTTCACTGGTATTTTAGTAAAATTAGCTTCATCGATTGACTGTTTATCTGTCGTCATTAAACATGAATTTACATGCTTATTTATTTCACTATTTGATATAAAATTACTACACACTGGACACTCTATAAGTTTTATTTTCTCAGACGAGTCGTTACCAGTTGACGTTTCTATCTTGTTATTAACAGGCTTGTTTACTGATTTTCTCGGTACCTTAGCAGTCATATTTGAGTTACACTGTTTGTTACCGTTACCAAACTTATCCAGCAAGTTACTTTTTCCTGTATTAGAACCACCGAGAGAGCCAGAACAGAACAATTTAGGCATAGTAGAAACTGAGGTTGTCTTCAGTGAATTATTTGAACTGCTTGAACCATTTGGACCACTCGTACCCCAGCCATAAACATTGTTTGTATTATTTCCAAGTTTCTTTAATCCATTTGATGGACTTTGAATATTCGAATGCGGTTTAATTGTTTTTGGAATATATGGTGATTTTGACGACTGAACAGGCTTTGGTAAATTATTTGAACTACTTGGACCTCTTACACCCCATCCATGAACGTTATTTGTACCATTTCCAAGTTTCTTTAATCCGTTCAATGGACTCTGAATATTTGAAGGTGGTTTTGTTTTTGGAATATATGGTGATTTCGACGACTGAACAGGCTTTGGTAAATTATTTGAACTACTTGGACTTCCTACACCCCATCCATGAACGTTATTTGTACTATTCCCAAGTTTTTTCAATCCGTTCTGAGAATTCTGAGCGTTCGAACTTGGTTTAATATTCTTAGCAGTAGACATGGTCACCGATTTGACAGTATTGAAAGTAGATTTTGTGAGCCAATTAGCCATACTGTTCGCAGAACCATTACTTTTCAGAGTAGGGTTCGCTTTGTCTTTGTTTCTGGGTCCCCTCACTTTAAAGTTTTCTGGCTCTTTAATTTTAATGAACTGACCGCCACAAGTTCGCTGATGTTCCTTCCACCAAAAGTCAGTTGGACCTGGTGCACGATTCATGGCTCTACGGACTGTTCCGAAATATGGAGCCCTTTTCTGACAAGGGCCATCGCATCTCCACCAATGTTGCTGATAGAGTTTAACTTCATCGTGGAAACTATGATATATCTGTAAATAAAATATATTCTCAGAATATCAAATTGTTTACTTCATTACGAATACATACCGTTATTTTTGTTCCAGCTGTTTTGTTTATTCTATCCATGTGCTTACAGAACTCTGGCCCGTGTCCATCTCTATCGCGATTATTATTTGTAAGAAACAAATATCCATGAATCATTTCGTGCTGTAATACAAAAGTTATTAAAAAAGAATATTGTATAATAGTAGAAAACATTAAGGAAACTGTTAGTAATAACTTCTTACCAACAGAGTCTCTACAAGATCTTTTCTTGGTCGTAATTTTAACAACGGCGCGCTAAGTGAGATTACACATTGTCTATTTCTTGGATGAAAAGAACATACTCCGGCGCAACTATATTTCAAAGAAACATTGATTACACGTCCAAACCAATAATTACAAATTATAACCGTTGTATACAAACATAACCAACCTCGTCATTCTACTACTCCATTTAACTTCTACAGGCAGTAAGACATTCCAGAAGAAACGTTCATTGAATTGCATGAATAACGTATAAATATTAGGCGTCGGATCGATTAGTTCCAACGTTTGATCAATCAATGTCCTCGGTTTATAGTTCTCCTTATCTTTCTAAAAATATATAATACATTATTAAAATTTAACATTAAATATGATTTATGAGACGATTCTCTACAGCGAATATTCTATGAATTGCAATAATATGCCGAACAAAATATATTTATTTAAACTTACATTCTTTGGTATAATTGCATTTTCAGTCAACCCAAAGCAATTCTCCTGCTGATATAGCTTACGTGCCAAATCAAGATCACGAGATTCTTGAGACTTTATCATTATTTATAAATATAAA
Organism: Nomia melanderi; assembly: GCF_051020985.1. Classification (NCBI taxonomy): domain Eukaryota; kingdom Metazoa; phylum Arthropoda; class Insecta; order Hymenoptera; family Halictidae; genus Nomia; species Nomia melanderi. Next base: position 22,573,463 of record NC_134999.1, on the reverse strand, counting down.
CAGTACATTACAGGAACTAATAGCACCTATTTCTAGAACAGATCATTCCAATGCATCAAATAATTTTTTTAATTGAATTTTCTATTATCTGTATAAATGTCAAATATTGTTTAAAAGCATCTGTTCTTAATTAAATATATATATAAGTGCATTGTACTAAATAAATGATAAAAATTAAAAATAAAAAGATAATAAAATGGTAATACTGAAATAAAATTAACGTTTATAACCTAAGTCAAAAATTTTTAATTGGTTCCTGCAGGTACTCTGGTGACATTCACTTAATGAGAAGGTACCACTCACAATATGAACTTTGACCTGTGATTAAATAAAACATAGAATTGAGTATATAAGTACAGTCTAGGCACAAACGAAGTTAGGATAGAAATTATGGAATTCAGTGACATTTGTTCTGAATTACCGACTGTAAAAAAAAAGTTATATTGTTTAATATATTAATTTATAATATTTATTAATTGTTCTGGAGAAATATTTTTATTAGGGAGTTTTTGTGGCGATTTGTTATTCACTGAGTATTTATGAAAGGAATATTAGGGATGTTAACAAAAGAAGTTCAAAATGTGAGGTTAGAATATAATGGATAATAAATGGGAATGGACTTTATCTGCAAATGAAAACTGAAGACAAATGTCACCGATAGTAGGTAACATGGATTAGTAATAAAGTAATTATAAATTATTTGTTTCATAGCAGTAATATTATCATAATATTTCGAAGATTAAAAAAACAATTTTACAATTAGAAATTAAACAATAACGAATGATAAAAAGAAATTGATTGTATCTACAAATAGTAACCAAAATGAATGTTACCGATAATCGGTAACACCAATTGTTAACAAGGGAATTTTATAATATTTGTTATACCGCACTGACTTTATTTAAATATCACGTAAATTAACAAAAGAATTTTACAATCCGAAGTTAAAAAATAAATATTAAGGAATTGATTTTAACTACAAATAGTAACTTCAACTGTTACCGATAATCGGTAACAAGGATTATTATCAAGAAAATTTTGAATTATTTGTTTTATTGCTGTTATGCTATTTTATTATCACGAATATTAACAAAAGAATTTTACAATTTGAAGTTAAAAATAACTGATGATAAAGAAGGAATTGATTTTATCCACAAAAGGTAAATTCAAGTTTTACCGATTATTGGTATTACCAATTATTAATAAGTGAATTTTATATCGTTTAGGTTTATATCAGTAATATTATTTTAATATCGTGAATATTAACAGAAGAATTTTACAATCCAATGTAAAATAATAATTAACGATAAAGAAGAAATTGACTTTATCTAGAAATAGAAATTGACGTTATCGACACCTTGAACACACCACTATGGTATTTTTAATAATAGTAAATTACATTTTAAATTCTTTTGTTAACGCTCTTGATGTTCCGTTGTGAATAGTTAATTAAAAACAAGTCGTCATAGAAGGTGGTCAATAAAAATTTTTCAACATGATAATTTAGTGAATATTGTAAATAAATATATTAAATAATGATACACACCACATATGAATATATTACCATAGTGGCTATTGCAGTTATTATAATTTATGTTAAATGAACAATTTGAAAAAAGTCTAATTTATAAATTTGACAATCAATTTAAATGCATAGACAACTTAAAAAAAAATAATTTCTATCATAATTCTTCTTTTCTTGAGAAATGTGTTACAGCTAAAAGAATATTATTTTATAAAATATAAATATAAATATAATATTATTTCATAAAATATAAATATAATATCATTTTATAGATATTTTCCAAATATCAATCAACTCCAATGTCATTTACAATATCACATGGCTTTCATCTATACAGATTTTTACCTTTTATTAACAATTTACATTTCCATTTTTCCTACTCACAGATATATTTGCATAATGACTGTCGTTCCAATTTTTTTCTCTTTATTATAAGCAACGTTCAAAATTTGTTCACATATGTAAAGTCATAAATCCAGTAAAGATTGTATAAACTCGTGTCACAAAAACTGCTAATATAAACATGTCCCTTATAAAAAAGAAAAATCTGGTTGTTTAACAAACTCGAGTAAAGGTGTCATAGAAATCCTCATACGGATTACCATGTCTTCCATTGCACATACAGTCTCTCGTACTTCGATCAGGATCCAACGAAACTTCTCAATCATTCGTGGAGCTGTTGCTGTCATTACGCTTTCTTATTTTCATCATTTCCAAGTCTCTTCAAAAAGCATGACTAATGTTATAAATATTCCTGGATGTAAATACTATTTTTCTTTAAAAGAATTACCCTCTATCCGATGATACGTATTGAGTGGTCTCCAATCAAATAATGAAAGGTTAGGTTTCCCAACAGCTCAAACATCCTCACTTTCACAACTTCTTGATCAAAATCTTAAAAAAAACATGATTAATGTTATAAATATTCCTAGATGTAAATACAATTTTTCTTTAAAAGAATTACCAATCCAATGAATCACACTGTCTCCAATCAAATAATAGGTTAGGTTTCCCAACAGTCCAAACATTCATTTTCCACAAGATTACAGGTTGACCACCAGGAACAATCCTCTATTCTTTTATTTCAATAATCCATTCAACAAGCTAGAGCTTTCCAGTTTCAGAGCTTTTCAAGTTGGCCATAATATATCTATCTCTTTTAACTAATTTTGTTGACTCTCATTCAATTACCTTCTTTTATTTTATTCATTCTTTTATTCCAATTACCATCCATCCAACAAGCTAGAGCTGTCCAGTTTCAAAGTTGACCACAATGTGCCTGCGTTTCACTAATTTTGTCGACTCTCATTCCTCTCGTTGCCACCTGGTGCTGGGGGAGGTGGTGCAGGTACAATCTCATTGACTACTGGATTCTCATGATTTTGTTGAGCTTGATCCTGTTGCTGCTGGTGCTGGCTACGGTGTACCTCCAACGCCAACAGTTTTTGTCGCTTCTCTTCCATTAGTCGTTCACGGTGCTTGTGAATGTAGTCGTTCACATTTGGCAGTCCCATGATCACGCAGGCTGACAGTGCTGAACGACATATGTTCATTCCTGTTGCTCCATACCTGTACAGAAGGAAGAAGCAATTAATCCTTTGTACTGCAAAGTTTTTTAATAGAAATAGTTTTATTTATATAAATAGTTAACATTTTCTGACGAGATATGGACATTGTGATATAAGATTTATTTATTTTTTGTTAGTTATTTTATTTTATTTTGTATTCATTTTATTCTATTTTTTATTTAATTTATTTTGTATTTAATTTACTCTATTTTTACTTATTTTATTTTGTATTTATTTTATTTTTTGTCAATTATTTATTTATTGAAACTAATTCAACAATAATTCACAGATAAATGAAGTTTTAACTATGAAAGTTTGTTTACAAAAAAAAAAAATAATTCTCGTTTGTAGCAACTAATAAACAAATTCATTACATTTATATGTTTTTGCTAATTTAAATATCATTACACAGCAACAGTGTCAACTGTATAACACAAGATTCACTGTCATCAATTCTCAAAATCATGAACTTAAAAAGAAAATTAAAATTAAAATTAAAATTAAAATTGAAATTAAAATTAAATAAGTTAAAATTGAAATTAAAATTAAATAAACTAAAATTGAAATAAAAATTAAAAATAAATTAAAATTAAAATTTTATATAGTACCTAACAAATAACAAAGAAAACAAAACATTACCATTCATTCGTTTTCTCGTCGTAGCACTCGACGTGATCGATGGTGGTAACCCCGTTGAATCCCCCGATCGCGAAGATCATGTCATCGATGACTTCGATCGCGAAATTACTGCGCGACTGATACATATCCGGAATGGGGCTCCAGGCATCCGTGGTTGGGTTGTACCTTTCTCCACTACACATTCTGGATATCCCGTTGAAACCTCCTACCGATAAAACAATCCTTCAATCACAAATTAAGTTGAGTAGAGATAGCCCACATTTTTTTAAAACAACTCTTACATCGTAGATATCATTGAAACCTAACAAAACAAAATATATTTATGAAAACAAACAAATTTTTATGAAATATTTATGAAAATAAATAAAATAAAATAATATTTTTCAAACCATTTATGAAAATAAATAAAATAAAATCATATTTTTCAAAATATTTATGAAAAAATCTGTCGATAAAAAGATGTTCGATGTCCAGAGGGACGTACAGTCGGGAGCGGAGCGAGGGGCGGTGCGAGGAGCGGAGCGTAACGCCCCAAGCGCCGCCCCAGGGCGTTCCGTAGCTAGCCCCGCCCGTAGAGCCGGCGTCTGAGTGGCGCGTGCTCGCGTGGGGGCCGCGCCGCCAGCGAGACGGTCAACGCGGTTGGCGCGGCTGTCCCGCTCAGCGCCTTACCACGGTCTGTGGGAGAGTCAGAGCGGTGCCCTGCCCACCGAAATCACACATTTTGTAATAAAATGTCTGATTTCTTATCACATCATCACTTGAGTTGACAAAATTACAAAGTCTGATGTATAGTATTAAAGTTTATTTAATGTTATTATCCATGAAACGTTAAAATAAATTACTTCTAGCTCCTGATTTCTATATTATTTATATTAATGTCAGTTATAAAACCAATCATTGATGTTTCATTAGAAAATTAAGAATATATCTAATGAAATAATTTTCGAGTGCAAAGGGTTAATGACTTTGAATGAAATTGGGCCATCACATTAATTATGAGTTTAATAATAAACATAATTAATCAATAATTAATATATAATTAATAAATAATTAACAATTATGTTTTTGCCAGTAGGAAAATAGAAATTAGGTTTACCGATCACGTATACGTGGCTGTGGTAGGATATACAAGAGACTCCACTCCTGCGAGACCTCATGGGAGCTATCAGAGTCCACTGGTTGAATTCTGGGTCGTACATTTCGGCGGAATTCAGGCACTCGTGGCCGTTGAAGCCACCGGTGATGTAAATCTTACCTATAAAAAATACCTCCAGTTATTTCGCTTCGTTAATTAAGAGGATAATTGAAATACCATGTTAACCCTTTGTCTTATGATGTTCACAACTGCGTTAAATTAAACTAATTCATTAATAATGATTCAGTGGAAGGTGAAAAGCTTTTATTATTTAATGTATGCTTATGTTTATCCTAAAGGGTAAAAAATAAAAAATAATATTAATAAAAAATGAAAATAAAAAATAATATTTTATTTAAATAACCACAAACAGATTGACAGAAAAATAATATTTTATTTAAATAATCAGAAATAGTTTGACAGAAAAATACGTACCGTTTAAAGTAGTTGCGCTAGCATCCGACCTCTGGCAGTTCATAGGTGCTATCAGAGACCATTGATTCGTTTTGTAATTATACCTCTCCGCGGTACTTTGACGATAATACCCGTCGTATCCTCCCATAGCGTAAATCAGGTCGTTGAGCACCGCGACGCTAACGTAACATCTGGTATTCGAAAAATGTTCCTGTTAATAATAATAATAATAATAATAATAATAATAATAATGATGATGATGATGATGATGATGATGATGATGATGATGATGATGATGATGATGATGATGATGATGATGATGATGGCATTTTTTCATGAAAAAATTGCTACCTATAGTTTTCTGACGATAATCGTGGAAGAAAGAGGCCAAATGTAATTATTATTAATTTGTTAATAATAATAGCATGACAACTACAATGACAACTATAATAATAATAAATAATTATATAATAAATAATAATATATATATTAATACACTCTTTGATGAAAAAATTGCCACCTATGGTTTTCTGACAATAATCGTAGAAGAAAAAGGTCAAATATAATTATTATTAATTTTAATTAACCCTTTGCTCTCGACAGGTAACTCTCAATGATAAGAGATCAAGAATGACTTGAATACTTAGCATTTTAAATGAAACTTTGTACTACTATATTTAAATATACAAGTGACAAGAATAATAAAACAATCATTGCTACACACACTCATTCGACACAGTAACCCTCGGTTGTAGGAAACTTGGCACTCTCGCCCGAGTGGTCAGTCTCCCAAACGCACGCCTTACTGCCTGAGCCACTCACGCCCACGGACTAGGTTACACCAGGAGGCAGTCCGCAGCGACTGGTACTCCTTTCTTGACTCCTCCCCATTTACTCGCCCACCAAGCAGCTCGCGCGGAGAGGCGGTCCCCGCAGCGACTGGCTCCGCCCCCACGGCGTCGCGAGTGCCAGGTTCCCCGCAACTGACTCCTCCCCATTTACACGCCCATTCTCAATCCAGAACGCACAAGTGGCTAGTGCACGTAAATACGGCAAACCTTCTGGCGTTCATCGGGGCGACCTCCCTCCAGACTTTATTGACAGCATTGAAGCACCGACAGCTGTTGAAGTAGTCGGTCCCGTCGAAGCCGCCGATCACGTAGATGTTGAAACCCACCACTGCGGTTCCGTGGTACGAGCGGAGACCGTTTGGATCCACCTCCTCCACCTTTCAAAAAATGACAGCGAATAAATTGATTTATTAATAATTATTTTAAATTATTTATTTTACTGACTCGTTGGCCACCACTGTGCTGTAAAAGTGGCATTGAATCATTAACAGCAAAGATACAGAGCAGGAATGATTAACCTTTGCACTCAAGAGGGGCCTTGAAAGGTCGCCATTTGATTTGACCCAAGAAAATTGTAAAATTGAAAATTCTCTCCTCTTCACTTCTGAGCCATGGCCTGGCTAACATGAGATTCCCATAGTAAGTACTGTGAAGGTCCCATATTAACCTAGCCCAACAGAGTCAAATAACAGTACAACAATTGCAATCTCTTTTGAGAGCCAGATTTGTTAAACAAACTATATATGATTTCTTTTTCTCTAACTATTGAAAAAATAACGCTTATCTGAGGAATCACTAGAGAAATTGATTTAGTAATACAGAAACTTCAATTAAAGACTCAATAGTTTCCACAGATAAATTTCAAAAAGCCAGTTTGCTTGGTAGTTCTAGTGTTAATTAGGGTACTAAGCTGGCCTTTGCTAGTACAGTCCTCAATCTATTGAATTTCACCTACCCCCTTGTCTAACGTCACTTCAAAATCTATTTCAAATTCAATCTATTGAATTTCATCTACACTCCTGTCTAACGTTACTTCAAAATCTATTTCAAATTCAATCTATTTGAATTTCAGTCTACGAATAGCCACACTCTTCGTTGATGTCACAACTTCCAGTTCAAAAGTGAAGAGCGAAGGGACTTCCCCACTCGACAAAGTGGTTACTGTATAGTCTCAATTAGTGAAATGGTTGTAGGAAACCATAGATCTGTTAGCATTCAGTGGAAATGATTGACATATGTACCTTGATCCACCGATCAGCTCTGGTGTCGTAGGTCTCTATGTAGTTTGTGGCGGTTCTACCACTCCATCCACTTATGGCGAACAGAATCTCGTGAGGCACCCTGGGCCTCGCTATTTCCGGCGTGGGCACTTCCCCGTCTTTCTGCGTGATGATCTCGAGGTCGTATAAGAACTTTAAAGTCTCGATGATGATGGGGCGACAAGCGTCGTTTCCGGTAACGTACGGGTGGTCCTTCACGTTCTCCAGGAAGAACTGGGTGTCTAGCAGGCCCAGCCGAATGTTCTTCATCAGGTCAACTATGTGACCCTTCCTGGACTGGGGGTCGTAATTGATCCACTTCAGCACCAGCTCCCAAACGGTATCCTCATTTTTCACATTCAACTCATCAGCTCCTGTCAACGCTGTCAACTCATCGATTGGTAGGTTCAGAATTTCCTCGCTTCGCTGGGCTACCTGGATGAAACTAACTTTATTTGTTTGCTTTTCAGGGTGTCTGGAAAGCTTGGTGAATGGTATCAGAAAAGAAACAATGGACTATGCAAAGTAATTATATTTATTGACCTTTAGACAATCTTTTGACAAGCAGTCAAAGAGAGTGTTGCCAAAAATGTATAACGATGAATAAGAATAATCTAAAAGACCTGAGTTGGTGCTCGACTCAGCTTACGTAACAAATGTTTCTGTTTGTTTTCTGTTACCATTCATGGAATTTCTCAGACACCATGTAATTGAATAAGATGCAAGTAACGTTTTTGATTTAGGAAAAATTAAGTAGTAGCTACTGATGCTTTAAAATCACAGGGAGATATGTTAGGGAAACTTTTTGGGTTTTTATTTGAAAGTTTGGAAAATTAAAGATTTCTTATTGGTATTTAACACTATTTCTACCAAAGGTTTCAAAAGACTTTTGAATTTTCCAATTTAGTGCTGTATTTTGAATTGACTTTTTGACTTTTCCAATAATTGTAAAATTGACTGTAGGAAATGTCCAAAATTCAATTGAGGAAGAATAATTAAACTGAGAAATTAATTTTTTAAAATTTCATTAGTGAAATAGTGTTAGCAATGGTATCATTTATATTTTATTACTATAATTATTGTGAATCTGCTAGAATCTTTCTTATAAAAATATATTTTGTGTTCATGAATAATTCATTCCCAAAGTGTTTCCCCGATGAACTCCTATAGAGCAGGCTCAAACATTTAACACTGCATACTTACAAGGTATCAGTATAGTTAGTGTCAATAAAAATCAAGGTAAAACAACAGAATACAAATGACCTGTACAAAGTGTCTCATGACATAACAGTACGCGCTGTTCTCTAATCCTTTACATAAATGCTCCCTGGCGAATCTCATGACAGAAATGCAATTCTCAGGTGCTAAATTCTGCTTGAGGAACTCGCTGCAGATTTCAAGAACGCCCAGGATGTTCAAGTAATCGGCGGTGATCAGTAACTGGTGCACATTCTCATTGTTTACATTGATTGACCGTAGATACGCGTATTCCAACAGAAGATTCATCATGTTACTGCTGACTCCAGGCAAAAGGACATCGGTCTTCTCACGTGAGTGCAACGTAGTTGTGAATAAAGTCCTGCAAACGCGCAATACTTTAATCAGATGCATCCTGGAAACAGTCGGCTTCTTCAGACACATTTCTTTAACACGTTGACTATCACAGTGATCACTGGTAACCGGAGCTTCGAAATTGTTTAAATACAATTGCAATAAGAAAACTGTTGTCGAATACAAATACTTAATAACACAAACAGATAGTGTAACACATATACTATGATACCAAGTTATTAATCATTATTTCTAATACCATTTGCTATTGTTATGAAAGAATATTGTTACACGTTTGAAATTCTCGTGGCTGTCAATGTGTTACTACTATTTATACTTAAAGTATCGAATGAAATTTTTAAAAATTTAACTCTTAATTTTTTAAATTAACTGTGACTCAGATGTACAATATGTCAGTAATGTTGGTTTTTACTTGTACATAATGTCAATTTATTATTTATTAGAAATTGTTTAACTTGAGATTTTTAAATTCTCTTAAAATTTGTGATATTCTTTTTATAAATTGTTAGTTAGAAACAAGTTGTCATAAAATGAACGTTGTAAATAAATATATTAAATAAAGAAACATGTAATACAAATCTCTTTGGTGAGTCCCACGTGATAAAATAAAATGCCATTACAATGTTCGTCAACTAGACGGGAACATAGTCAAAAAAGAAATATAGAAACCGACATTATCGACAAAAAGGCTAAAACAATATGGCGTGTTTTTTATACAATAAATTTATTAACAATATTCACTAAATTATTATGTTGAAATATTTTTATTGACTAGCTTCTATGACGGTTTGTTTATAAATAATTATTTATAAAAAGAATATCACGGATAATGACAGAATTTTAAAATGTGGAGTTAAACAATAATTAAAAACAAATGGAAATGAACTTTATTTACAAATAGTAATTGGCATCAAATGTTACCGACAATAGGTAACATTGATTATTAATAAAAGAATTTTATATTATTTGTTTCAAATAAGAAATACTATATTAATATCGCGAATATTAACAAAAGAATTTAAAATCTGAAGTTAAACAATAACTAACGATAAAGAAGGAATTGACTTTATCCACAAATAGTAACCAGCAACTAATGTTACAGATAATAGGTAACATCGATTATTAATGCAGCGTTTTATATCATTTCTTATTTGCCAAACATATTATTTAAATATTACGAATGCTACCAGAAGAATTTTACAACTTGAAGATAAATAACAACAAATGGCACGAAAGAAATTGTCTTTATCTACAAATGGAAAATTAAAAGTTGCCGATAATCGGTAACTTTGATAATTAACAAAAGAATATTACATCATTTATTATACATCAGTAATATTATTATAATATCACGAACGTTAACAAAAGAAATTTATAATTTGAAGTTAAATAATTACTAATGATACAAAAGAAATTGACTCTATCTACAAATGGAAAAATCAAATGTTACCGATAATAAGTAACTTTAATAATTAACAAAAGAATTTTATACCATTTATTATATATCAGTGATATTATTTAAATATGGCGAATAATACCAAATGAATTTTACAATTTGAAGTTAAATAATTACGAATGATTAACGGAAAATGACTTTACCTACAAATAATTATCGGTAACATTTCATAACAGATTAAATTTTTAGATAAACTCGATTTCTAATTGTTACTAATTACTGTTTAACTACACATTTTAAACTTCATTTGTAAATAATCGATTACCGATTATCGGTAATATTTGATGCTACCATTTGTAGATAAACTCAATTTCCTTTTTACCATTAGCCATTATTTAACCCCAAATTGTAAAATCCTGTTGTTAATATTCATGAGAATAAAATAATATCTTCAACATAAAACAAACAGTATGATATCCTTTTGTTAATAATCGGTCTTACCGACACTCGGTAACATTTGTTATCGATTTCCATTTGTAGATAAAATCAACTTATATTTGTTATTAATTATTGTGCAACTTCACAGTTTAAATTCTTTGGTTAATATTCGTGATATTAAAATTATATGACTGATACAAACCAAATAAAATAAAATTCTCTCGTTAATGATTGATTACCGATTATCGATAACATTTGATGTCAGTTACCATTTGTAAATAAAGTCAATTTCTTCTTATCATTAGTCATTATTTACCTTCAAATTGTAAAATTCTTTCATTAATAATCATAGTATTAAAATAATATCACTGATAGAATACATATAATATAAAATTCGTTTGGTAATAATCAATATTACCGACTATCGATAACATTTAATGTTTCCATTTGTAGATAAACTCAATTTCTATTCATTATCACAGTAAAAATACTATTAACCCCTTGCCAAAGAACTTGTCTCTCAACCATGACCAAGACAATAAAACTTTCTCATTAATAATATATTAAAAAAATACTGAAACTACCATGGGTCAAATTTGACCCATTTTTGAATTATTGCTTTACAAATATTTTTAAAAAACGACAAGGAAAAAAGACGTTTAGGAAAAAAGATATTAAATTGTCTGAAAATTATTGTTGGAATATATATACAAATTACAAGGCTTTTAGAAAATAAGATATTAACCCATTAAGTCCCATGAAATTTCTTTCTTAAATTTTTACATAAAATTTATGTAATTAATAGAATAGAATAGAACAGAGTAAGCAATCTATTCATACATCACTGAGACTTAATGTGTTAATAAATCTACCAACAACAGACTACAAACTCAACGTTGTGCAAAGTGTAGACCTGAAGTAAGGGCTGCAAGCAGACAGGATCGCCCGGTGTATAGGGAAAACGCCTCCATCCTCCAGCCTGAGAACAGCGTCGCAAAGGAGGTTGTTCTGTCGGAAGTCGTAGAGCGACTGCATTGCTTGCGTGCTCATGCATCGTCCGCCGCTCTCGGCTATCAGACGCTGCGCGCTCGTCTCGCGTGTGTCGGTGTTCCTGCTGGCGTTTGGCTCGACATCCATATCAAATTTCCAGGCGCTGGTGTCTTCGAGATGACAGATGTGCAACCGTCCAGTCCACTTGAGAATTTTCTAATTCTGTTGTTATTGTGATATTTATAATTAGTGTAGTTAATTATTTAATTTGATTTGTTTTATTTTATTTTTCAGGTAAACGTGTGATTTTTGTTCTTTAGACACGTAATGAGAGATTTTTCGAATTGAATACCAGAATTAGGTAGATAGTTAATTGATAAATAAATGATTGATAAATTAATATTGGTATTTGACAAAAACGTTCTCAGCGTTTCAATTTCGATGTTAAAACACGTAGAGACATTTTCAGGTACCTAATTAACGACAATTATAAAAATGCTACAATTAATTAGTTAAATAATTAATAAATAATAAATTAATTAATTATCATTGGCATCAGGTAACAAGATTATTTTACAAAAATGTTCAATTTCAATGTTCGAACCTACAGCAATTTTTTCAAGTACCTAATTAACGACAATTATAAAAATACCTATAATTACAAGCTAATCAGGAACGGGTACATACTCGAGGATACATGAGGTTTCCGGATAATCTTGTAGGTTAGGATTGCTTAAAGGTTGCCAATGATTTCCAAGCAGTGTCACGCGGGGATTTTTACGATTTTTATCTTCGAGTCGATTATTCGAGCTCGATACCAGTGGACGGGATCGTTTCGCGGACGACGACACTTACACCCGTTGGAATTTCGGATGTGTCAAAATTTCTGACACGTGGACGGACGGACGGACGGACTCGACGACCGGATTGTAGAATGCGGATTTGAAAAATGAACGGTGGTGATTGGGCGGCAGGGGGATACAAATTATTTGGTGTGATTTGAAAAAAGAGTAAACGTCGCCTCTGGCCATGACATAGGTCTTACATGTCCGCCGTTCAGTCTAGGACTGTCTTCTGACAAAAGAGGGCGTTTCGAGCAAGTTCAGGACAGTGCGGTCCGGGGTGGATTGGAATTACTGGTTTTTGTGATCTTTTATTTTTTATATTTTGTATATTGATAATAGTATATTTTGTATAATTAATATAGAAAATATTATGTAAAATATACTGTTATTAATACATGAAATATTATATATTAATATATAAAAATACTATTATTAATATAAAAAATGTTATATAAAATATACTTTTATTAATACATGAAATATAATAGTATATTTTATATAATATTTATATAATATAATCTTTTTTTCTATTTTATTTCTTTCATATTTTATTTTGTTCTATTTTATCCTTCTTATATTTTATTATTTTTAAAATTTTATTTTTTCCTATCTTATTTTTTTTTAAAGAATTTTACATTTTGAAATTACACAATAAATAATGATAACAGAAATTGACTTTATCTACAAATGGAAACATCAAATGTTATCGATAATAGGTAATATCGATTATTACTATAAAATTTTATATTATTTGTTATATATCAGTTATATTATTTTAATATGACGAATATTATATCAAAAGCGTTTTACAATTTCAAGTTAAATAATTACAAATAACACAGTAGACATTAACTTTATCTACAATCGAGAAATAATATGTTACCAATAATCGATAACATTGCCTATTAACAAAAAAATTGTACATCCTTTGTATTATATCTGGAATATAATTTTAATACAACGAATATTAACAAAAGAATTATTTAATATGACGATAAATAATAACTAATGAATAAATAATTACAAAGGACACGACAGAAGGCTGTTTCTTATACTTTTGTTAAAAGCAATTTACAATTTGTAAAATTGAAAAATTAATAAAGTCAAAAGCAATTGTTACAGATTGTTATCCACTGAGTTTCCACACTCAGAATTTGCCAGTGTCGCCATACATGTCTTTTTCGTAGCGCCATCTTGTCATTTCATAATAAAGTTCGATAAAAATATTTTTTATGAACAATTTAAAAAAAGAAAAGAATATATTTATTCTGTCTTCGTTTATTATGATAATTGCTGATTGATTCGAGAAAAAGTAAATAACATTTAAAGTTTTTCAATTCAATTAAATATTTTCTTTAGTCTCAGTCGGTAACATAGTTACCATCCATCGATAATATAGCTTTTTGCTAACATGGTCAATAATATAAACCAGATTTTGTAATAAAATTCCAAATTTGTTAACAGACTTTTTTGAAAATTCGTATATTTGTAAATTTGCCTTCTTTCATTTTTTAATGATTTGTTAGAAGTTTTTATTTATGATTATAAATAATTATAAATACTTACCGACAGTCACAAATATTTATTTGTGAATATGCTGTGTTTTAATGTTTGTCTTGATATATATATTCAGTGGTACAATTTTCTATGCAATCAGTGTTATTGTTTTTAAAAAAGTTATTAAAATGTAAAGTTTCAGATATTAAGACAGAATTCAATAAAAGAAAATTGTTTATAAAATACAGAAATAGTAAACTTGATAATGGATTAACAACAGTTAATCTGTGATTAACTAATTATATTATATATTTGTAACTATATTATAATTAACCAATAATAATTAAAATAAAATAATCAACTAATAATAACTAAAAGAAAATAAAATAATTAAAATAAAATAAAGTAATAATTAAAATAAAATTAAAGTAATAGTTAAAGTAAAATAATAATTTAAATAAAGTAAAGTAATAATTAAAATAAAACAATAATTAAAATAAAATGAAATAATTAAAATAATTGACTAATTATAACATAGTTATCTAAAAGTAACAGTTAATTAACTCTGCTTTCAAGTTTTCATTCAAACTTGTTATCATTTCTTTAGACACTGTTCTACTTGAGAGAAACATAAGAAAATTATTATTGATATATATTATTTTAAGTATATCAATTGAACCAAGAACCTCAGTAACGTTAAACAATAACACAATAGTTAACCGATTACAATACATCATAAAGCACAGGTGAAAAGTATGTTAATAAAATACATTGTAAATACGTATTTGCCTTTTATTGTACAAGATATGTACTTCTAAAATACTCAGGTATTTATACATTCGTTAATAGGGTGAGTAATTTATTAATAAAGAACATTTCAATATCTTTTGTAAATATATCCAAAAATACGTACGCACTGTATGAAATACAATTTATAATTTATTTTAATTTAATAGTATAAGATATTTGTAGCAAGATACATCTAATCGTGAGACACATAATGTTCTTCGATAAAAATTTACGCAGTGGTCTCCTGCAAATCGTATGATTCTGAAAACTTAACAGTCATGTATGCTTGAAAAAGTCACAAGGTAAAACTCTGGCAGCCACAGTGATATTATAAATATTCATAAAATAGTGTTGATCGACTAAAAATTTCTTTATGTTACAGGTTACGTAATATATGGGACATATTCCCTCTCTATAATAGCTCTGTCAGGAGTTAGCAACATTATTATAAAGAGCCATGGACATTTTAGTAATTGACAACATACTAGGCTCACCGTTAGCCTGCCCCTCAAATGATAATGCGTACTTATAGAGAAAGAATAATGCATCGCCAGGCATTTTTACTAGAATTATACATGTTTCTTGATTGAAAATTAATTACTGTCCGCTCTGTAAATTACAGGCACGATTTAATAGAATTATAGTTCATTAAACTTCGAACGGTCATCAATGCTTACCGGTCTCTTAAGCAGGACATTTGTAAATTTATAAATGTTCGATACGAGTGACCAATTATATTCGCCAGATAATATTCCTAATTCATGCGTTTGCAACAGGTTCGCACAGTTAAAAAGATATTGTGTTTTGTTACCGTAATATAATGGACTTTGATATGATACGTATCTGAAAAGGAACATTCAGGGTGTTCCTTGAGAACTGAATTTAATCGTTTCTATAAAGGATACATGCAAGAATATTCAACATTATTTCTTTGATTGAAGCTTAAGTTTTGGATGATACATATACGTATAACAAAGTCATGAAACCGATCTATAGAGTATTCCAATTGATTCTTCTCATTCGAGTGTTACGTTAGCTCATTGTAAATGGTAAAAATCAATTAGAACATTGTATATATAATACACTACCACTCAAAAATATTTGATTACTTATTAGGTGAATAATAATCTTCGTCTCAGTGAAATAGATACAAATGGATGCTTGATTTTTATACAGTCAAGGTTAACACGCTTAACCGGACAACAGTGTAAACTCAATCAAATAGCTTTGAGCGATAGTATACGCATGCATGTCATAAAAAATTCCTTTGGGCATACAAAGACATGGAAGATTTCTTAGCATCCTTGGTATATCACGCGATATCAATATATCCATTGAGGGAATCGCACTAAAAAATGTAAAATGGGATGTAGGTATATACAGTAGCAGGGACACCTGACCTCCGGTTCGCTTCGGAACACAGATTGAACTATTGTCAAGGATCTTTTTATCAAAAGTTCATCGAAGTATCTATGCTGGAAGACTAGATTAAAAATGTCTATGAACTTTAAACAGTAAATCCTATAGAATCCCCTTTATTTAAATAGAATAATGTCGTAATTAGCCTGCACTCAAATGAATAATACTTTCTGCATGACATACAATTAATGCCCTTATATTCGAAAAAACACCTTGGCACAAATAATCAAAGCTCCACTTGAAATATTCGATTACCTACGTCATCTTCTTATACAAACATTCATCCCCAGTATCTGTTTTTCATATTAAAACACATTATTCTAGTTCTTCCCACGTTTCATGCGTTAATGCTATTGTTTCTCCGTATTGATTTTCCACTTTGCCAAAATAACTTTAATACTTTGTAAAATAGGGCACACATCATACCCTGCATTAATGTTATCCACCGTTCTTCCTTTCTACCAATTCGTTTCGAATACCGACAGAAGTATCAAAGAGTTTTCGACATCAAAGGTTCGTCTTCCTCCGATTAGTGCTTGCAAGTGGTGTCAACTTCGTGTCTACTTATCCGAGGAACACAGTGTTCGAGCACCAATGTAGACTTCGACTTGTCGTCTTGTTTAGCTTCAAACGTGGCAACTATATTTCTGCTTCAGATTGATCTAGTCTTCGAGTGGTCACGAAGTTCAATTTCTGAGCCCACAGGCTGCAGGTTTGAGGTACACATTATGTCACCGAACCTGTGAATATGGATCTAGACCAGAGACGTGTACATGGCCGGCTTATCACATGCCATGATCAAACTCGTGGTATCCCTCTGCACCGGTGAACACCACATCCACCCAGACACGCATTGCTTCTGGACTGGGAGCCATTAAGTGATACAGCCTGGACGATGTTTTGATGATGAAGGTTAGCGATGGCTGTGGCGATCGCACAGTGTTCATGTGGTCCACGTAAACTTCTTCAATCGACTGAACAGAAAGAACGAAACATTTCAATCGCTTGTAACTAAGTTCAATATTCACCTGATGCAGTACATATTTTAATTTTAATATTGAACAGCAACTAAAGCAAATAAGTAAAGGGAGACGAAGCAAGGCTCAAATAAGTGGCACTTTAATCCATGGACTGTAGAAGCTATATTTCTAAATAAATCCAACTGGAAAAATTCATGAAACTTAATAAGGATATACTAAACACATTCGCAAAGTTTCAACTAAAAGACACTCATAATTTTTTCTATAAAAATTGTTGAATAATTCACAGTTTTAATTCACACAACATGTAAAGCATAAAATACTAATATGTCGATAATGTCAATTTCTATTTGTAGGTAAAGTCAATTTCTATTTATTATCAAAAATTGTTTAGATTCAAATTTTTTAATTCTTTCATTAATATTTGTGATATTCTTTTTGCAAAGTCAGTTAGAAATAAGACTCCATAGAAACTGGTTGATAAAAATATTTCAACATAATAATTTAGTGAATATTGTAAATAAATATACTGAATAAAGATCAAGAGGTACATATTTTGGTTAACTTCTTCCTTTGTGATGTTTAAATTATTTTTTAAAATGCATTTAAAATAAAATATCCCAGAACGAATTAAAAATAAAATATCCAAAAACACATTTAAAAATAAATATCCCAATAACAAAAAAATTCCCAAGTAAAAAATACAAAAAAAATTAAAGATTCAAGAGGTTATGTTACCCATGGTAAAAAATGGCCCCAGTGAAGGTATACCGTACCTGGAAGTAGATGACGCCCCGCGCCTTCCTGGAGGAGCTGTCGCTGTAGTAGGATAGCGTCTTTCTCTTCCGATCGAAGACGAACCACCGTTTGTTCCAGTGGTGGAACTTCTTGCTCATCTTCGACAGGTAACCGCTGCAACTGGTCGTGTCGACCGTGACATCGTGTATCAGGGGTAACTGGTGCCCGGCTGTCTCGATGTGATGCCTCAGGTCCAGGAACTCCGACTTGATGGGGAGGTATCTCGTGAGCGGCCTCTGCACAGGTCCATAAATCACTGAATTTACAAGCGTGAAACGAAGCGACCGGTTAACCGATTAAGTCCCAGTGATCTATTAATAGATCACTCTAAATCGTTATGTATTTTTCGAGATTCGATGAGTACCTTATTGTTGTATCACTAATACACAAATTTATTTTACGATTTCAAAACAATTAGTTTAACATGGGTCAAATTTGACCCAAGGTAGTTCCAGTATTAAGATCCATTTGTACATATATTCCAACAATAATAAATATTTTATTTCCCAAAAGCCTTGTCACCATTTAAATGCTAGCAATACGATAATTCCAAAATGGGTCAAATTTGACCCATGGTAGTTTTAATATTAAAATCTATTTGTACATATATTCCAACAATAATTTGCATTATACATTAAATATTAAAATATGGATTACATATTAAACACTGTGGTTCTACTGTTAAGAGACAATAAAGATATTGTTTAATACAAATGGAAAAAGTGTTATTTATTTTTCTTAATATATTTCCCTTATCGACTGAAAGAGAAAAACATGTCGATAATACCAAAGAAAAAATATCAGTGTCGAATGATATATTATTTCGCACAGCGCTTCACTTTATTTTCAGTCACATGTGTGTCTCGCAGAATGAAATATCACAAGTTTGTAACAGAGCACTCAGAAAATAGTCTTATTCAAAAGACAGTGAAAATACTGTTGTCTTTTTCTTTTGAAATACTTTCGTTTACTTTGGCTCAACTGGTTCCCACTCCGCCACAGAGTACTTTAAATACTACTTTAAATATAAAACTATAGAAAACATAAAATGTTATTAAATATAATCTGTTTTGAGTTTATTTTTACTATATAAATAGTAAGAGTTCACGAATCAAGATTATCAACTACAAATTTTCAATAAAAAACAAATATTTTATTTTCCAAAATTCCATTTTAAAATATTTTTGTCTATTCAAAATATTTTTCCCTTAAATATTACTTAACTCTGATTCTCGTTTGCTCTATAGGATGAGGGAAAGACAGCCAGTTCACGGAAATGAAGAAAGCCTACCAGTCGACGTTTAACGTTCTTTTCAATTTAGACGCGTCAAGGAGAAACGTTTATTTTTATGATTGAAGCGCGTGTATTGAGAGCCTCGCACCGAGGATTTGTAAAACTCGACAGCTGTCCGTTTCATCGAGTACGTGTCTGGGAAGAATATTTGACACTGTCAAATTAGGTGTACAACACTTCATAACCTACAACATTTTAAATGAAATGATAATATATTCTCAAGAAGCAGAATTTTACTGAAGACAGGTCTAAATGTTCCTTGCTAATTTCTAATTCCTCATTTCTTCTTTTAGATTTACTGTGAAGGTACAAACGTTTCTTTAAGGAACGGAAGAAACTGATTTAGTAATACTTAAAATATATGCTAATTGAAATCTTAACACTATGTTTATCGAAGGTGTCAAAAGACATTTCAACTTAAAATTATTTTTTCTGATCGATCATTTTGCCTCAATTGATTTTTCGACATTTCTTATAGATGATTTTATAGTTATTGGAAAAGTCGAGAAGTCAATTCAGAATATATGACTACACTTGGAAAATAGTTTTAAGTATAAATTTCAGAAGGTATCCTCTTTGATGATAAATTCACACTTATAGTTTTCGTAAAGAAATATTTAAAAGACGGTTCAAGTGCTGGGTAGTTCTAGTATTAACGCTTTGCAAACGAGAGGCACACAGTGGTTTGGTTTGATACAGCAAAATTACAGTTTAATGTACATAACCCTCTACGGGTTGAATTGTTCATAATTATAATAAAATCTGTGCAGTACAAAATTAATAAACATCCACAAACGAATATATCTTGTAACTTTCAAGTTACAATGACAAACTTTCATACCTGAGCGTGTAAAAGTTTAAGTTAACTGATTACTCAATTTTATTCACCACTTTGAGTGCGAAATGAAATAAATTAACATGCCAATATACTGATATGTGACTTCGAAGCATTAAAATAGAGTAGTTCTATCCCTTGATTTCTATTATTTGTATTAATGTTTATTGAAAATTGTTTTGCAAGATGTATTCTTCATTTTTTAATGAAATATCAATGGTAAATTTTTATATCTTATATTAATTTAAGTATATATAAAAAATAGTACATACAACAAATGGTTTAATACAGCAACGTTAAAATAGAATAGTTCAGACAAACAAAGCTTTAGACAGAAGTTGTAAAGCATAGAGTCAAACATATGGTGGTTATATCTTTTTTATATTATGGAAATATTATAAAGTTTCTTCAATGACAATGGATATTATTTTATTTCATATAAATAAAGAAATAGAATTAATTTGTAGAAAATTTGTATTTTTGAAAAAAAAATAATTTTGTAGAGACCACTTCAATGATAAAAATAAATTATTTAAATAAACTTTATTCGCAACATCCTTCGTTTCACCAATTAATTCAGAAAAACGTTTAAAATCAGCCACGTATGCACATCAATTAATCATTTAACATGTTTTCAATAATTAAAAGTTTAACAATAGTTTGAAACTTCATAAATCCTTTAACATGTTTGTCAACTGTTTTCAATTGAAACACTGAACTAGTGTTTCATTAACCATATTAATTGAAACTTAATATTTTTTAATATATTCAACTAAATTCCAATACTATATTATTTAAATTTATTCTGTAAATTTGTTTAAATGTTACAAACATGAGGAACAACAAGTAGGAAACAACTTTCATTGTTACAACAAGGAAGAATGAATCTTTTCATTCTAAATGCATTACATGACTTATACATTCGACAGTCATGTATCTCAATTGATTTTGTAATGACGTTTTTCCATTATTATCTGCACGGTAATCGACGATTGGAAAAGCTATTGGAATACCGTAACGACCGTGACACGTCATTTGTGATCAATGACGTAAAGGCTACTTTGAAGCCTGAGCTCATCATGATCTTTACTGTTTGATGATTTTGCAGAATATAAATAGCTAGTTATAAATACCCTATGCACAATACAGATAACAACGTGGACGTTCTCTCATTCCCTATGAGAATCTAATTAAGATGTTAAATAATTTATGGCACTTGTGTGTTACATGGACTAATTATTTTTTAAGAAATAAAATATTAATAATAGTGATAGTAATAATGATGATAGAAATAGTAATAGTAATACTAATACTAATGATGATGACGATGACGATGACGATGACGATGACGATGACGATGACGATGACGATGACGATGACGATGATGATGATGATAATGATAATGATGACAGTAAAAAATTTATTAATCTGTTATAATATTAAACAAATACAAACCATCATTTAACCTAAATGACTGATCAACGTAACTTTCAGTCACGAAATAAAGATACTTTGTATAGTATGTTAGTATCAAATATACATATATTAATTATTGTATATTTTAAGTTATATTATATAACGTTAGCTTCATCAGTAATTTTAATCTTACCTTCTCAAATGTAACACCGATGAATTGCTGAGATTGTGCTGATTAAAATGAGCCCAAACACGATAGGAATCGGACTACTTTTCCGATTTCATGGAAACGAGCCTTAATTTTGTTAATTACACGAAATCGAAAAAGTAGTCCGATTCCTATCGTGTTTGGGTTCATTTTAATCAGCACAATCTCAGTAATTCAACAACACTATATTTGATAAGACAAGGTTAAAATTACAAATTATTAAATTAAGTATAAAAATTGCATTGGAAGAAGGTCTGGCCTACCTGCAGTTTTGCCTTTTCACGATGTTTGACTGGTTGCAGTGGTCCAAGGGTGTCCATCTCGCTGGAGGTTTGTGAAAGAGGACGACTTCCGTTTCCGTCGATTATTCCTCCACTGTTGTTACTGAGTCTTTCGCCTTCCATTGATGTTCTTCGGTCGTCTCTCATCTGCAGCAACGAACAAACGACAGTGTTCAATTGACAGGTGTACAATTTACATGTAACACTGGATAAGAACTGAAAATGTTTAATACTAATGTTTAAACGATCACAATTCAATATGGCGACTGATTCACAAAGTATCATATCGTTTCGAGTACAATGTTCATCATAATATAATTTTATAATGTTTATCATAGCATAATTTTATAATGTATAATGTTTATCATATTATAATTTTATAGTGTATGTTTATCATAGTATAATTTTATAATGTATAATGTTTATCATATTATAATTTTATAGTGTATGTTTATCATAGTATAATTTTATAACGTATAATGTTTATCATAATATAATTTTATAATGTATATTGTTTATCATAGCATAATTTTATAATTTATAATGTTTATCATAGTATAATTTTACAATTTATAATGCTTACCACAGTATGATCATTGTATCAGCAGAAATCGCACAAAATCTTGAAAATCTTTCTAACCGAACAATACTGGTAGAGGTGCATGTTCGCTTCTAGCCACGGTTATATTTATAAATCTCAATGCGAAGAACAGGGAGCTGCAGTTGTTTACGCGTCTTGTTTGAAAATCGCTTCGGTCAACAGAGATACAGCTGATTTCCTAATATTCCCTTAAAAAGACGCACAAATGCATTTCGGTATAGTAATCTCTGAATTAAAATATAAAATTTCATAATTTCTTAGAAGTTCTTGGTATTACTTATTTCATTAATTGGGATTAATTGGAAGTATTATTTATTCCAGTAATTAGAAGTATTATTTATTTCATTAATTGGAATTAATTACTGAGCGACGTTAACTTGTAAAGAAAAAGTTGTTCATAATCAAGCCCCCCATAACATACTCCAAGATCATCATTTATTTCATATAAATATTTCACATATTGATATCAAATCAATAAATGATGACAGTCATCATCAATCATCATCGACAAAAAATATCATTTATAATGTTAATTTACATATAATTCTCTTTTTTAAAAATTTTCTAAAAAAACCCAGGTTAGGGACACACGAACTTTGGTTAACAATTTGTCTCGCGAATTTCCATTTCGCAGCGCGAAACGCCGGGAATTAATGGATTGCTAGAAATAACTCAAACTGCCGCCGGTTCTCGGTCTGCAGCGCGCCGTTAAGCACGGTTAACGAGAAAAATTTGTGCGATGAAGCGGGCGACGAGGGCCGCGTGGGTGAGAACGCCGATGCGTCTTTTGTCTTCGTTCGCCCAGTCGTTCGAGGGACCAGCGGTGATTTTTCGTTCAAACGGAGACCCGCTGATTGACCCTTTGTGCTCGGATGTTCTTTGTTATTAGAAGTATTCGACGTTTTCCAGTAAGGTGTAAGTGAGATTTTTTGAAACTAACTTGAAGTCGGTGACATTAGGGGACAAAGCTGTTTTATATTATATTTTAAATTATATTTTATTATAAATTGTATTTTATTATAAATTGTATTTTATTATAAATTTTATTGTAAATTATAAGTATTATTGTAAATTATAAACTTTACTGTAAGTTATATTTTATTGTAAATTATATTTTATTATGAATTATATTTTGTTATAAGTTTTATGGTAAACTATATTTTATTATAAATTATATTTAAAATTTAGTAATTAAATACACTGTAATTTCACCTTGAATTAATGAAATTAATTAAAATAGTTCTAGTGTTAAATATTAAAATTAAATAATTTTGCAAAGGTTAACCCTTGAATATTAGAACTACTAGACGGGTCCACAATGACCCATACCTCATTTCTACTTTCATAATTATTGAAATCCTTCAAAAAATTATTAAAATTAATGATTTATTAATGTACAGATTAAAATATAACTTAATTGTTATCTTAATCGACTTCTATGGTTTCTATAGGAAAATGTTTAAAAATTAATTCAAGTGGCAGTTCACTATTTTCAAGACATCAGACTGTCATACCCAGATATGAAGTCAACAATGTATAGTTGAAACAAATTAATGAAAAAATATAGGTAAACTGAGAAACAAATTTATTTTATACAAATATTTCATATACTGATGCATTATGAAACTGAATATTACATGTAACACTTTGTAACTTGATTATGTTGAATCAAATGGTGACTGAAAGTCATCTCTTGAGTACAAGGGTTAGAGCTAACCTTAAAATCAAACATCTCATGTGTTACAACCTAATAATATGCCCAGAATATCAATGTTTCCATAAACAATGCAAAATAGTATTCGTCAACAGGTAATTCCACACGAAATACAATAAACTTTGTAATTCTGTTACATTAAAAACCAAATCGTCAAAAGGCTGACTAAGAATCCACCCCTCAAGTGCAGAATTTTATAATCTTTACTGGAAGAGTTGAGAAGTCAATTCAGCATATACGATTATAAAACTAACTAACCAAGCGTACAGAAATTACCTACACAACACATACACTTATACAAAACTTTATAATTTCAGTATGTCAAATCAAATGGCAACTGAAAACCCTCTCGACTGCAAAGGGTCAAACCACAACGTTACCTCTCTAGAACAATCTACTATTCATTCCACTAGTAAACCGAAGTCTCTCCACGACTTAACACACAGGAACGCCATTGTCGACTCTAATCTAAACACAAGTCCATCCATCACACTGTGCTACGAATGTTCCGTAGTCCATTACTATCATCAGCAACGTCAACAATGCCACTTTCGCTGTTTGTCTCCCCAGTAACCTATCAAAACAACACGATTACCTCATTCTCTCCATCAAGCAGGTCCAATCGTCAACCTGTTGCATGTCAAACTGTTGACTCAGTCTACAAACTATGAAAGAGGATGCACTCAGAAGTGGCAGCAGGGTGCAAACACGAGTCAACATACAAAGGATAAAGGCGATAGAAAAAGAAGACGTGCATAGGGTAACAGTGAAAATAAAAAAAAGGCAAGTCACACAATCACTTAGTTTATAGAGTAAATTATATATCTCCCTCAATCTTAAACATATTAAGTCCACAGAAATATTTAAAGCCTGCTTATGAGTGACGCTGGAGACATCTCGTACATAATATATATACATTACAATCGTATACATTTAAACCGAATCCTAAACACATTAGCAAATGTCAAAACGTTCCAAGACGCAGTCTAAGACCACAAAAGAGGACGCATTCAGAATTACTATCAAAGTGCAAACGCAACATCCAAAGAACGAAGGCGAAGAGAAGTAAACATACACAGAATAACATTGTAAATAAAAAAAAGGCAAGTCAAATAATCACTTACTCGTCTCCTACGAACATGCTTCTTCTTAGACCTGTTCTTCATGTAGCTAATCCACATAAGGGACATCCTGATCAAGCCTTAGCTGTCTACACTCCGGAAGCCAAAGGGGAACAGAAAGATGCACAAGAGAGGTACGAACTGCTCCAAGGAAATCTTTGTCTACCCGAGTCGAATGGATACTCCTCTATTGTCTAAGAGCTATTGTCCGTTGCCGTGGGCCCTCGGCTGCGAACGCCACTCCTGGAGAGTCCTCGCGCGAACGACGAGCGACGGGGACGAACTGGTGTCGGCGGACGAACGTTCACCGGTGTTATTCGCAAGTTGAAATGCGACGCGGCGACGGAACGCCCCACCGCCGACTCTGTGTCCGGCGACGGGACGTCTTTTTGCGCGCGGGAAACCGTGGCATTCATTCATATCGGTGCGCGAATCGTGCCGGTGACCGTGCGTCTCTTCGGCGAAAAGGGACACGCGGGACGGGCCGTTGATGAGCGGCTCTTCTGCGTAGCAGGGGCCATTTTTGATGAGTATTAGGGCAAATGTGAATTTTAAAATGATTTTATAATGTTGAATCAGATACGGTATTGAAATCTTGTTATTAGATTTTTAATTTACATGCTCCTCCATAATTAATTTGTATACTCCTAGTAGTGTATTACAGTTTACAATAAATAATAAAATTATGATATATTTTATTGAATTATTGAAGTTTATTGTAAATTATATTTTATTAGAAGTTTTATTGTAAATTATATTTTATTAGAAGTTTTATTATAAGTTATATTTTATTTATTTATTTCATAATAGTTCTATTATTAACTATTATTCTGAACCACTCATATGCAGATCCTCTTTTAACTGAATACTGTGATTGAAATGTTTGAGCTTGTGGCATGAACCTTGTAGAAAATACCCCAGGGTCAGTTTACTCACATGCCAGCATTATATTAATTAAATTCATGGAGGCATACCACTATGAATATGTAAACGAACTGACTCAAGAATCATTATTATGTTTCTGCGAAAATATACAACTTGACCATTTTGTTGATAGTCACTCAGTTCAATGCAGCAAAATTATAAAATTCAATACTCAATAATAAATATTATAACACAATAAAATGTAAAAAAATAGTTCTATTCCTTAATTTACATATAAATCTTCTTTATAATAATTAATTGCAAAAAATGACACCGACATTTCATTAGAAAACAACAAACATTCAGAAATATACAAATTGACCATTTTGTTGATAGTCATTGTATCATCATCGACATCATCATCATCATCATCGACATCATCATCATCATCATCGACATCATCATCATCATCATCATCATCATCATCATCATCATCATCATCATCATCATCATCATCATCGACAAAAAATGTTAATTATTATTTTAATTTACATACAATTCTCCTTTCTACCAATTCCAAAAAATGTCACCATTTCGAACACCCATAACAACAATAGTTCCCAATACAGGTATGAAAATTAATTTATTATTAACAATTTTTCCGCCTTCCCTGGCAATTGTCCGCGCCTCACAGGTTGGAGACCGAACGACTCCAAAGAATCTCGTTCCGAGTGAATGCATCGCGATTCAACAGAGCCAGCGTGCATGTCATAAACTCCGAACAATCGAGCACTATTGCACGCAAGCACGCATTCTTCTGATATTCTCGTTCGACATTGAGCCGTCTTGTAATCTCTCCCGCGCTTTCCCCGGTAACTCGCGGACCAACTATTCGATCAACAACGAGGTCCGGTTTCGGCGTGGGATTCTTTTCTCCGCCGTGAGTAATTCGTTGGGTTGCCCGGAAAGTTCCTGTCGATTTTTGGTAGGTGGCGTATGGTGACGTAAATTTCACCAATTTTGGAAATATTGTTTTGCAAACATTTTAATGATGACAAGGATTTTGGGAAATAGGATGTTAATATGTCTGAAAATTATTGGTGGAATATATGTAGAAATGGATTTTAATACTGAAACTACCATGGGTCAAATTTGACCCATTTTGGAAATATTGTTCATCATCAAAATAGGATTACAATCGGAAAATAAAATATTAATATGATCGCTAATTATTGTTGGAATACATGTACAAATGGATTTTAATACTGAAACTATCATGGGTCAAATTTGACCCATTTTGGAAATATTGTTATCCAAATATTTAAAAAATGTTAAGGCTTTTGGGAAATAAGATATTAATTATTGTTGGAATGTATGTACAAATGGATCTTAATACTGAAACTACCATGGGTCAAATTTGACTCACGTTGAACTAATTGTTTAAGTATTTAAATGACGACAATGCTTTCGTGAAAAATCGTAAAATAAATTTGTGTATTTGTATGATACAATAGTAAGGGACTCATCAAATCTCGAAAAATATATTGATATGTTTATATATAATATATAAATTATTTATATATATATATTTAAAATACATTTCTCGAAGGGAGACACCGGATCCTCGCCGCGGATTTTCCCTAATAACCGCACATTCTGGGCCAAACGTTTTCGTCGCCGAACGTATATTTTCGTAATGACACTCGTATCTAGGCCGAGTCGCGTAAACTTTGTAGCGCTATGAAATGGTCCTTGAAGGTTAACGGACCGACGAGCCGTCCGTAAATTCGGACTTTTTATTCGCAACGTGAAATCGTCCAGGAATTTAATGGGAAATCTCAGATGTGGATTTTTAACATTTTTTGTGGAGAACAGTGCGAATGTTTGGAGGTGGGAATTTTGTGGGTGTTATTGTTATAGGTTAATTGGGGTTTGTGAATTTTTTTAGATGTTTTTATTTAGAAATATAATTTTTTAGTGTATAATTAATGAAATCTTAAATTTTGATTTTTAACATTTTTTTGTAGAGAAAAATCTGAATGTCTTTCAGTGGAAACATTGTGAATGTTTGTTAATTATTGTTTATTAATTATAGGTTAATTAGGATTCCTGAATTTTTTTACTTAATTTTATTTTAAAATACAATTGTTAGTGTTCGTAGATTAACATTTTCCAAGTCTATAAATAAGGAAATCTCAAATGTGGATGTTAATTATTTATTAAGAAACAGTTCCTTTATTTTTTGACCTACTAATTAACGTAATTAATTTTAATAAAAAATTATATTAAAAATATATTATAATCAATATTCAATGATCGATTCAGAAATGTACATTTTCTATTTTCACTGAAATTTTTCAAACAGCTTCTCGTGTCCGGATAAATATATTCCCAGTGTATATTTTAAACATATTCACTAACGAAAACACACAGTATCTTTCTGGCGATTCGTTTTCCGACTGGAAACTAATTTCCCGTCAGTCTATATTTTATTTTTATATTCGCTCGAATTTATCGGAATTTTTTCGTGTCACGTTCGTTCGGCAGTTACATTTTTTTCGAGTTTCTCCGTCGGCCACGCTTCTATTAAAAAAAGGAGGAAAAATACATTTGAAATTTTAGTATGTTACACTGACAATTTATTTCTTATTTTATTGTTTCAATTTTTATGTTAAGTTTAATGTTAATGACAGAATGTTTTTTTATTTATTTTTATTTATTATAAATATATTGTTAGTATATAAAAAATATATATTTTATAATATATTATATTATTATTATTATTAGTCTATAAAATATATACATTTTATAATATATTATATTATTGTTGTTGTTGTTGTTGTTGTTATTATTATTAGTATATGATATATATATATTTTTTATAATACATTATTGTATTTGTTTATTTTATACAATAAATATTAACATTATATACAATTCCCACTGCTTCATTAAATATAGTAAAAATAATTATCCATTTACAATTACAAAAATAATTATTACTTCCATTATATACAATTTCCACTACGTCAATAAACAAAATAAAAATTATTTTCACATAAACATTTTTATCACAATTAACCTTCATCACACCCAATATCCACTATTCCCTCAACAACAAAACCAATCACTATTATCATTATAAACAATTTCCACTGCTTCATTAAGTATAGTAAAAATAATTGTCCATTTACAATTACAAAAACAATTACTAATCTCATCATACACAATTTCCACTACCTCATCAAACAATATAACAATTGCTTTTACATAAACATTTTCATATCACAATTAACCTACAACCTTCATCACACCCAATATTCATTGTTCCCTCAACAACAAAACCAATCACTATTCCCACTGCACACAATTCACCGGTACAAAAGTGCACGTGTTTGTTTATCCTAGACCTGACTCAATTCCCAACGCGACGTGCGGTCCGCGATCAGGGACACGTTTCCATCGTTACCGGCCGAGTGGTGGGGGGCTGCGGAGGCCGGCGTCGGAATGGAACGAGAATCAGGAAAAGATCTTTGCTCGTGGCATCGTTCGCGCTATTCTTTACGGGCCGCCGGCACCAGGAATACTCTTTTCGATTACGTGCCGAAATAAATAGAGGAGATGACTCTTTTTCCGGACCGAGGAAAAAAATAACTCGACACGTCCGCGGTCACGAGACTCGCCGGTCTCTGCACGCCATTTTAAGGAGAACTGCATCCGCGATTTACGACCTCCCGAGGCGTTTCTCGGTGCTGCTTGGGACTTGGGCTTGTGGGTCTGTGTATGCTGTGTTTCATGGTAATGGGTTGAGCTATGGGTTTATTATTGTTAATGTAGAATTATTTATAAAATTATATTTTTGGTTTCTTTTGTCTTTTTTTATATTATTATATTTTTATGTTATCTACTGTGTTTTGTTATATTATTAGAATTTATATAAGCCATAGTTTTTTTATGGTAATTTACCTATTTGGTTTTTATTATATTTGTGTAAATTGATTATTATTGTCACTTGTAAAATTATTTATAAAATTTCATTTTTATATTATCTACTGTATTTTTTTATATTATTAGAAACTCACAGAAATTTGGATAGTGCATAAAAATAATATAATAATATAATAAAATATAATATACTAATATTTATACTATTATATTATATATAATTTTAGATAGTATAATTTAGATAGTATCAGAAATTCACTGGTACTATCTTTGAGAAGGTACCGTTGACTTTACTGCAACAAAAATTTTCTTTACTGCATGTTTAATCTTATCTTCTTAATCATAGTACCGATGGGTTACTGACATTTTTCTGATTAAAATGAGTCCAAACACGTCGTAAATCGGACTACTTTTCCGGTTTCATGGAAACGAACATTAATTTCGTTAATTGCATGAAATCGGTAAAACTAGTCCGATTCCTATCGTGTTTGAGCTCATTTTAATAAGCAGAATCTCAATATTCCATCGGCACTGCGACTGAAAAGGTAAGTTCAAACAGGCAGCGAAGAAAATTTCAATTGCAGTAACTTTAATCTTATATCCTCAAACATAATACCAGTGAATTCCTGAGACTGCGCGGATTAAAATGAGTCCAAACACGACGGGAATCGGACTAGTTTTACACAACCTAGTGTAATTAATAAAATTAAAGGCTCGTTTCCATGAAATCGAAAAACTAGTCCGATTCCTATCGTGTTTGGGCTCATTTTAATCAGCAGAATCTCAATATTCCATCGGTACTGCAACTGAGAAGGTAAGTTCAAACAGGCAGCGAAGAAAATTTCAATTGCAGTAATTTTAACATAGTGCCAGTAAACTGCTGATTTCGCCCCGGATAAAGTGGAAAACGCAGGTTCCGTGAACGAGTTCAAGTATCTGCTGCGGTGTTTTCTAACTCGATTGAATCTGATTTAAGCGCATAAACCCCGCGGTTTATTAATCGCGCTTTATAGAGTCCTCTGCCAGAGGCGAACTGCTCGCCACTTAAATTAGCATTTTAAATGGCTGGTGCCAGCCTAGATAAGACCAGAACATTCAAACTTCGCCGGTATGACTTCCGAATCGAACGGCACCGCAGTCGCCGGCATTATCATCCGGCGAATCGACGAAAGGATTAGCGATGTCGGTTCATTAGGGAGTCGAAACCTGTCCGTGATCATCGGAACACGGGATTCTTGGAACAACGAGACATGCCTGGCTATCGGAAGCGTTGTTTTCGAAAAAGAACGGAAAAAGGCCCGAATGTACCGCTACTGCGCGGTGCTCGTGCTCGTGGATGTACAGGGTGGTTCAAAATTAT
This sequence comes from Nomia melanderi, assembly GCF_051020985.1. Classification (NCBI taxonomy): domain Eukaryota; kingdom Metazoa; phylum Arthropoda; class Insecta; order Hymenoptera; family Halictidae; genus Nomia; species Nomia melanderi. Next base: position 22,541,709 of record NC_134999.1, on the reverse strand, counting down.
ATGTTATTATTGTTAGTGTAATGTATTTTTAGTTTTTCGTTGAATCGAGCAGAGGATGAATGGTTAGTTGAAAACTAAGTCAAATGTAAACGTACAATGTGGAAAATGCAATTGTAATTTTGAGTTAGTTTGTCGAGTATAGTGCCAATGAATTGCTGAGGTTGTGCTGATTAAAATGAGCCCAAACACGATAGGAATCGGACTAGTTTTTCCATTTCATGGAAACGAGCTTTTAATTCCGTGAATTACATTAAATCTGTAAAACTAGTCCGTTTCCTATCGTGTTTGGGCTCGTTTTAATCGGAAGAATCTCAACATTGCATCGGTATTATGATTGGGAAGGTAGGATTAAACATGTAACGAAGAAAATTTCATTTGTAGTAATTTTGACTTTACCTTCTCAAACATAGTGTCAGTGAATTGCTGAGATTGCGACGATTAAAATGAGTCCAAACACGACGGGAATCGGATTAGTTTTACCGATTTACACTTACACTTCAGTAATAATAAAGAATAATAAACTGATACAGTTTTAGGTTAGAAATTCAAAAGATGTCTTCTGACACTTCAGTGATAATAAATAATAATAAATTGATACAGTTTTAAGGTTAGTAATTCAAAAGAAGTCTTTTGACACCTTCGTTAGTAATAATGTTACAACTGAGAAGTTTTGGTAGCAATTAAGAGGGCTAGAGGTAATTTAGTCATTAGACCAATTGTTTTCGCGTCATGTTACGCGTTCAACATGGACTGAATCACCTAGCACTGAAATCCTCTTGGCGTCATTTAGATCTGTCTTCGTCTCATTAAGAGGCATGATGTTGCTCCACGACCCCGGATGGAATCATTGAATCCGTTAAGTACAATAGTCGTCGCCGGTTGTAATTAATCAAATTGGACTGTCTAAGGCAATGCCCGCGACGAACGATACTCTCGAATGCTTTCAAATGCACCTGATGACTCCTCGAATCATTAAAATTTCGCGACTGTCGTATGAGTCATTCAGAAGTCAATCGGTCGAGTGTGAAAAAGAAAACTTCAGAAAATTAATCGATTGACTTTTTTTTTCTTAAACCCATCGCTAGAAGTGATGGGTTTAAGCGTTTTTCACTTTTTGTTTGAGTGCAACGTGTATAGTGAAACCGTGGAAGACTCTAACCCATCGCTAGAAGTGATGGGTTTGAGCGTTTTCACTTTTTGTTTGAGTACAACGTGTATAGTGGAATTTTGGAAGATTCTGAAAAGGAAGATTGAGAAAATCAGTGTTTTGGCTGCTGAAATGATTGTATAATATATTCAGATGTGTAAATGAATAGCGATTTTTATTTATTTTGTAATTTATCTAAGTGAATAGAGCCTTTTATTTAATTTATGACTAATCTGAATAAATATAGTGACTTGTATTTATTATGTAATTAATTTAAATAAATAGTAATTTTTGTTTATTTTATAATTTATCTAAAGAAACAGTGACTTTTATTTAATTTATAATTAATGTAACTAAATAGTGATTTTTATTTATATTATAATTAATCTAACCAAACAGTGAATCTTAATTATTTCATAATTAATCTAACTAAATAGAGAATTTTATTTAATTTATAATTAATCTAAAGAAACAGTAACTTTTATTTATTTTGTAATTAATCTAATGAAGTAGTAGCTTTTAATTATTTTGTAATTAATCTAACAAACCAGTGAATTTTAATTATTTCATAATTAATCTAACTAAATACTGATTAATATTTAATTTATAATTAATCTAAATAATCAGTGACTCATTTATTTTATAATTGCACCACAACGTAAAACAGAGAAGCACCCTTATATTAGACATAATTATAACCGTATATCACATAGAATTATATAGAACTAATTAACAGTTAATTAAAATAACTAATTATCTAACGCTCCAATGAATCAAACTAAAAACGAGAAAATTTAATTAAAAAAACAAACCTAGCTAAACTTCATTAAAAAAAATTAATTACCTTATTTAATAAATAAATATTAATCAACCAAGTTTGTGTTTTAAGTCGAATCGAATTGAAGTTATAAAAGAGGCAGAGTCGATCGTACGTCTAACCGCTGAACTTTTATCGACGCCACGGTTGGCAGTAGATAAATATAGTGGCAGGCGTTTATTTGCTTTTTAGAGATAGAACATTTGTACTGGAGCTCTACAGTGACAATCGTACGGCCCAGAGAGATAATAGAATCTCGTTCGATTATCAATTCCTTCGATTGCTGCTTATCAGTAATATACGAACGTTTCGTTACTATTTTATTTCAGTTATAATTCTGAACCAGTTTTACGTTCAGTGTGTAAAATAAATGAGTTTCTTTAAATTAAGTATTACAAATTAAATTCAAGCAAAAATTAACATGATTAATTACATATTGCAAATTAAATTCAAGCAAAAATTAACATGATTAATTACATATTGCAAATTAAATTCAAGCAAAAATTAACAAGATTAATTATATGTTGCAAATTAAATTCAAGCAAAAATTAACATGATTAATTACATATTGCAAATTAAATTCAAGCAAAAATTAACAAGATTAATTAAGTAGTACACATTAAATTGAAGCAAAAATTAACAAAATTAATTAAGTATCACAGATTCAATTAAATTAACAAAATTAATGAAAGATTAGGTAAGAATAGTAAGAGTAGCAAGAGTAGCAAGAGTATCAAGAGTATCAAGAGCATCAAGAGTATCAAGAGCATCAAGAGTATCAAATGTATCAAGAGTATCAAGAGTATCAAGAGTATCAAATGTATCAAATGTATCAAAAGTATCAAATGTATCAAAAGTATCAAATGTATCAAAAGTATCAAAAGTATCAAAAGTATCAAAAGTATCAAAAGTATCAAAAGTATCAAAAGTATCAGTAGTGTCGATACTGTCGCTAGTATCAAAAGTATTACCAGCGTCACTAGTATCACTAGTATCAATGATATCGCTAGTATCACTAGTATCGCTAGTATCACTAGTATCGCTAGTATCAATGATATAACTAGTATCACTAGTATCACTAGTATCATATGTATTGAAAGTGTCAACGGTGTAAACAATATCAAAAGTGTCACAAGTATCAAAAGTATCAAAAGTATCTCAAATAAAATACTATTCTTCCATCATCAATAACTATAGTATGATAAAAAAAATCATAGCGACAAAATGAAAAACAATTCATTAATCAGTTCCAATCAATTCCATCGTCATCAAAACATTTCAGTCAACCCTTTTACCATTCTAAACAAACAGAAACCACCGACAAACCACGACTCATTTAAAATCTCGCAACCGACCCTGACTTAATTTCGACGTTTAATTTCAGACCGTTGGTAACAAGGTTCCCGTAATTTCCTCTTTCAACGCAAACTAGAACTCGTTACGTCAGTTTTCGACATTCCACACATCGAAACTAGTCGCGCATTTTCGGAAATATTGAAACCAGCAGCTGTCAGTTTTCGTCTAATTTGGTCCGAACCGGCCGCGATCGCGAGCCATTCGACTGAAGTTTTACGGCGAAAAATTCGCGGAATTCGTTAATGCTTCCCACTCGCACCGCTGGCGTTCCCTTCCGGCTGCGGTGACAGATATACTTTAATGAGTCCTGCCGCAAGCTAGAAATACACCGGGCCCTCTGTTTATACGGGAGTCTGTTTCGTATGGATTCGTTTTGCGCGAATGGAAACGGTTATTTTGTTGAGTGATTTTTTGCAAGTATGATGTAATAGTGAGATTTCAGTTTTCTGAGCATGAATTTTCTTAATTTTCTTCAATAATTTTTAACCTAACCTAACCTAAAGATTTCAATTTTCTGAATTTTCTTTAGTAATTTTCTGCAACTGTGATGTAACCTAGATTTCAATTTTCTGGAGATGAATTTTCTTAATTTCCTTTAATAATTTTCGTGAACTATGATATAACCTAGATTTCAATTTTCTAGAGATGAATTTCCTTAATTTTATTTAGTAATTTTCTACAACTGTGATGTAACCTAGATTTCAATTTCCTGGAGATAAACGTTCTTAATTTTCTTTACTAATTTTCTATAATTATGATGTAACCTAAAATTTTCAATTCCCTAGTTGGATTTTCTCAATTTCCTTTTAATCCTTTATATAAGTTATACTGACTCAAGTGATCATCATTTCTTAAACTTATCACATTAAACAGTCAAAATAGTAAAGAATATTAAATTAGAGTAGTATTAAATATCAGCATGAATTTTCAAAAATCCTTCTACAAATCCAGAAGTATAAAACTGTTGCAGAAAATAAGTGCAAAAACTATTTCCAATCTTTCAATTAAAATAATCACTACTCAGTCATTCTTTAAATGCTTGCATTCCAAAGTAATTACACTAGGAAAGAGAGATAGTTCATTTAAGGGTTCAAGTGGCAATTACGTTAATTGCTGTCTAGAACTCTATTATTACCTTTGACAATTAGTACCTTTTATAGTGTCTTAGTAATATAGAGCAACAAAATGTAAAATAATAAAAGAAATCAATGTCAAATGTTGAAAAAAGAAATAATAATTGCTGAATATAATTTTCATAATTATCCATTTTGTAAAAGCTAATAAGGAACTAATCTAATAATGACACTTAACTAATAAATAAACTAAACTTAATTAAAATAATAAAAGAAATCAATGTCAAACATTGAAAGAAGAAATAATAATTTCTGAATGCATAAAAATTATCCATTTTGCAAATACTAATAAGGAACTAATCTAATAATGACAATTAACTAATAAATTAACTAAACTTAATTAAAATAATAAAAAGAATACATGTCAAACGTTTCAAAAGGAACTAATAATTGCTGAATATAATTTTTATAATTATCCATTTTGCAAAAACTAATAAGGAACTGATCATTAACGTGGAATAATAATTCTTTTGTAATTATAGGTTTCTTAGACTTCTTACAAGTGCATGATATTATTGCACACTTGTGCAAAGACACAAGGCTAGCCAGACAGTGAACCTTGACCCATGGATAAACATGTGATTAGCATAAATGTTGTTAGAAAAAAAATAATCTCTCGTCTAATCTACATAAATTATTTTTAACACAAAAAGTTAATAACCATTTATCGTCAGGATCATTAAAGATTGAAACGACAACTGGTTGTTTATTTATGCAGAAGCAATGAATCATGTGATTTAATTTCAGTTCAGTGTAGCGACAGTTTTGTTGAATACTTATTTATCAAATTGTTATTTATCTTTGTTTAGGTACTTTGCTGTGTGTATTTTAATCTTCTTATGTCTTGTGTTTTTTGATTGGAGTCTCGTGTTTATTTGTTAATGTAAAATCAAGTGAATCAAGTGAATCAAGTGAATCAAGTGAACCAAGAGAATCAAGGGACTCAAATGAATTAAGAGAATTAACTGACTCAAATGACTCAAGAGAATCAACTGACTCAAATGACTCAAGTGAATCAAGTGACTCAAGTGATTCAAGAGACTCAAGAGAATCAACTGACTCAACTAACTCAACTGATTCAAATGATTCAAGTGAATCGACTACAGCAAGTAGGGTAAGTCAATTTTTATAAATCAAGTAGATCAAGTAAATCAAGTAAATCAAGTAAATCAAGTAAATCAAGTAAATCAAGTAGATCAAGTAAACCAAGTAAATCAAGTAGATCAAGCAAATCAAGTTTGCAGTACTTTCCACAGTACTGCATATTCCCTAGTAACTAACACAAACGAAAATCAACTAAAATAAATAAAATAAACAAATAACCCCAAGAACCAATACCAGTTCACAAGACTTTCCACAGTATCACATTTAAAACGTTCCAAAACGTCTAAATCCTTAACTTAACAACATTCCCAATATCAACCCCTGGCACTCAAATATCTTTCATCAAATATCATCATTTATCAAAAATATAAAAAAAATATTAAAATTCTTTTTCAAATTTACTTAAACAAAAAGTCATACTCAAATCACTGAAGTCACTCTTTTACTCTAATAATTCATATATTGATACAAGACTCAATATTAAATATCAAACTTCATTTTCCGGGGCCGTATCAAGTGGTGCCCCTTTTAACCACCTAATTTGACACAGCAAAAGTTGAATATTTACTATTTTAAATTAAACTTTCTATTACAATATGAATTTAAATAAAATAGCTTTGTTGCTCAATTTATCTGTGAATTATTATCAATTAATAATATTAATTATAATAATATTAATATCAATTAATTATAGTATTTAATATTAACCATAATAATATTAATATCAGTTAATTATAATATTTAATATTAATTATAATAATATTAATATCAATTATTTATCGTGAATTATTTATCCTTAAATTTCAAACAATGTTCAAATAATTTCCACCGAAAAATCTCCGAGTGCAAGGGTTAATACCCCATAGGAAACACCATGAAAGAGCTCGCAGCGTACTCACGTTATCATTTTGGAGCAGACTGTAGGAATTGTTCGAAGGTCCGGGACTGGGCGACGTGAGTTCCGAAAGTTTGCTGGGGGACAGCTTCTCGCTGTTCCCGCCCTCCGCGCCGTCGCTGCTGCCGCTGCCGCTGAAAGTGCAACGCCATTATTTCGATTGTCTCCTGATGGCTATCGGAACTATCGGACAGCCACATTTTCAGGAATGTTACGTTTGCATCGCGCTGAGGATGCAAGTGAGAACCACTCTGCTCGAGTAATTTTTCCTCGCGGGAATGGGAATTCGCGAATGCTGGAACCCACCGTTGGATATCTTAAAATGGGGAACATGTGGTTTAGATAGCTTTCCTTGTAGTTGAGAATCTATAGGGTGTCAAAAGTTGTTTTGTTGAGATTGGAAATGGTAAAAATGGCATTGGGAGAAATGAAATGAGTTTAGAGATGGCTTCTTTATATTGGCGAATCTATAGGGTGTCTCGAGTTATTTTGTTGAGATTAGAAATGGTAAAAATGGCACTAGGTAAAATGAAATGAGTGGTTTACAGATAGCTTCTTTATATTGGCGAATCTATAGGGTGTCTCGAGTTGTTTTGTCGAGATTGGAAATGGAAAAAATGGCACCAGCTAAAATATAAGAGGTTCCAAATAGTGATCTAGGTTCCATTCCTCAGTTTTCGTGCGTAATATGTTCTCGGATTAATTGAATACTAATACTCGTAATTATAATAATTAATATTGTATTATTAATAACGTTGTAATTAATGAACAGTTAATCGAGTACTAACATTAATGATCATTGTATCATTAATTAATGAACATTATTAATAAGGGATTACCGTTTGTCTTTCACTTAAGTCACTCTTCCCAATTCGTATTGTTTAAATTTAATTTATTTACCACGAACCAACGTTACCGATAATTAAAATATCTTTCAAATATTACATAACGTTATAAACGTTTCACTTGAATATTATAACGAACGCTCGAAGAAACTAAATGTAACCTATCGTCACAATTTTTCGGATTACATATTAATCCTATTAAATGTTCAGTACAGTTAAATCATCGAATATTTCAAACGATATCAAAAATAAACAATCTCACTTATTCCAAAGAATTTCAAAAACATTCGATAAACACCTGAAGGAACCTAACCTAACCTATCCTCACTTCCACCAACCATTACGTAATTAATCCTCTGAAATTCCCGGCAGTCCGACTGTTAACACGTTGAATGCCATGGGGGTCACCGGTGACCCCCAACAAAATCGAATTACTATAGTTCACACTAAGAAAAATACTCGAAATGGAAAGTATATAATATTAAATCATTCGATTGAATTGCATTATTATTATTGCACATTTTCGTCATCATCGACATCATCATCGACATCATCATCGTCATCATCGTCATCATCGTCATCATCGTCATCATCGTCATCATCGTCATCGTCGTCATCGTCGTCATCGTCGTCATCGTCGTCATCGTCGTCATCGTCGTCATCGTCGTCATCGTCGTCATCATCGTCGTCATCGTCGTCATCGTCGTCATCGTCGTCATCGTCGTCATCATCGTCATCGTCGTCATCATCGTCATCGTCGTCATTGTTATTGTCATTTCACGTTAATCTAGTCGAGTGTCACCACATCAGCTAACATTATCTATAATACAGAAATGTTTTCAAATAATCATCGTTTAATTGAGTGAACCATAGTAATTTGATTTTTCACCGGTGACCCCCATGGCAGTCAACGCGTTAAACGATGATTATTCGAAAACATCTCTATATCATAAATAATACTACCTAATTCGATGACATTCAACCAGACGAACGTGTAACAATCATGATGCAATTCAATCGAATGATTTAATATTATATTCCTCCACTTTGTGTATTTCGCTCTATGAAATCATTCAACGTGTTAACGTGTCCTTCAACACTAAAACTACCGTATCAAAATGACTGGTTTCGATTTTTTTGATTAACAATCATCGATATCTTCGAAATGATTTTGAAAATAAATAGTTTCATTACTATAACGAATGTCCGAAGAAACTGAGAAAAATCTATTGTTACAATTTTTACAGGAATCGCATATTAATCGCATTAAATTCTCGGTAGTTCCAGTGTTAACGGTGTACACCGAACGTTCGGTTTCGCGCACATTCGGCGAACTTCAGGTCCCGGCAGAAAAACACGATCGCGGATGGCTCTCCTAGCCGGCGCGCGGATCGGCACTACCGGCGAGGCCGTGGCCGCGCCAGGTATTATTAAAACCTAACAAGTACAAAGTGACTCGGTCGACCGGTTCGACGGTGCCACCCAGCATAGTATTTAACTCTTCTATAATGTTCAGCGTGGCCGACGACACTCTTCCCGGTCCCGTTGCTATGGCAACGTTGGCCTTGACCTCCAACAACGGGGTCATCTTTTTCACTCGGGCTGCTCGTTTTGCTGTGGCCACGGACGGGCTCGCTGGGAGCTCTCGAGGTGGGATCGGGTGTGGTGGTGTTGGGTTCATGCGAGAGTGCGGGGACTTTTCTCACCCCTACCATCGAATGTTTGGTAGTTCGATTGAAAAATCAGTGAATATTTCAAATGATTTCAAAAATAAATTTGAATGTACCAAATGATTTTGAAAATAAACAATTTTACTTAAACATTACAATGAATGTTTGCAGAAACTAAACCTAATCTATTGTTACAATTTTTATGGGGATTGCAAATTAATAATATTAAATGCTCAGTAAGCTCAAAATAAATAAATTTCATTGCAAATCAATAAATTAATTGATTATCCATAATATCCTCTAACCTCCATCAATCTACTAACTCCTTCAATCGAAATAAATAAATTTTACTGCAAATCAATAAATTATATTTCATTGTAAATCAATAAATGAAATTTCATTGCAAATCAATAAATTAAATTTCATTTGTTTCATTCGAACCGAAAGAGACATCCAATTGGCAAAAAATTGAGCCACAATTGAGGAAACTTAATTAAATAATAAATTTAGTACAACAATAAAATCCTCTGTCATTCCCCAAGGAAAAATTCAATTTCATATATTTAATCTTTGAAATAAAATTAATTAACAATACTCTAACCTCCATCCATCCAATAAATAAACTTCATTGCAAATCAATAAATTAATTAATAATCTATAACATCCTCTAACCTCCATCAACTCTTCAACAATGTGCTCTTGCAATACACTTCCTCTACCACAATCACATTAACATTTCGCTCTTTCAATAATACAATAAATAACCTTATAACAATATTAAAAACATCTAATAAACCTAATAAAGTAAATTTCACCGCAAATAAACAAAATCTCATGTCCCCCATCCCAAAACAAACCATCCACTGGGGAAACCATAGATACCAATGGGAACTCACAAGCAACCGGGGCAAAGTTCTCGCGAGCGTTTTTCCATCGGCCGGTAACAATACTCGCAGAGCCAGTCCTTGCTCGTGACGTAGCAACGGTTGCTGGTGAGCAGAGTGACCAGATTGCAGCCCGTGACCCGAATCTCGTTGAGAACGCTCGCGCCCGCCTCCCTCGCGTTCATCCTTCTGCGTTATCGACGCCCCGTTACGCCCTTCGCTCGGCGCACGTGACCCTTCCATCGGCCGGCAGGAGTCCTCGCGAGCGTGGCGCCGCCTCGGGACGGCCCGCGTCCGTTCGTCCTTTCACGTCAGTCTCGATGTCACCGCGTCCACGAACGGTGAATATTTTCATTTTTTTTTAGGTTAGTGGAATTTTTGCACTGTTATTAAATGTTTAATATGTTGAGTGATGGTCACCGGTGACTGATTTTGTTGCTTGAAGAGATTGGAATTGTGAGATTTAAAAATGATAACAATAAGAGTATGAATTTATTCTTAATGTTAATGATAATGATAAGAGTATGAATTTATTCTTGATGTTAATGATAATAATAAGAGTATGAATTTATTCTTAATGTTAATGTTAATGATGAGAGTATGAATTTATTCTTAATGTTAATGATAATAAATAATATAAATTTATTTTTAGTGTTTCATTAATTATCCTATTTTCTATAAATTGATTGAAATGAAAAAATTGAAATGTATTGGTAGTATTTTATGATGATGAGTAGATAAGAGTGGGATGAGGTTTGATGACAGTTGGTGGAAATATTTGATGATGAATGGAGAATAATGTAAGGATTGATGACTATTGGGTAGTGAAAATATTTGATGATGGAAATGAGTGGAGAAGAATGAGATGTGAAGATTGATGACTGTAGTTATAAGGATATTGATGACTACTAAAAATATTAAATGTAAATAAGTGAACAACAATGTTATGTAAGGACTCTGATGAAATAATTAATAATTCTTCCTATTTACCCTTGATACGAGCAAATAAGTGTTATGTAAGACGTTCAAGATTCTCGTGGCGCTTAACGTGTTAAGATACTTGGGATATGTGTCACCACACGAATTACGTCGTTGTTGGAACTAATAATTTGCACACTTTCACATTTTATTTTATTGTTACTTGAGCCTGGTGGGTGGGTTGATCATGCATTTATAGGTTAGGAATGAAATTTTTTTATTTGTTCACTTGTTGTTATTTGAGTTTATATGTAAAATGTTATTTATATTAATAGCATTTATATGGATTATTTTTTAAAATGTTATTTATATTAATAACATTTATATGGATTATTTTTTTTATTGGGTATTTAATTATTTAAAATTTGTTAGTTGTTGGGAATTTTTGTGTGTTGTATATAGAATATTAATTAAATTAATATAATGGAATTATTTATTGACTGGAGTGAATTAAATTTTATATAGATTATTTGTTTTATTGTGTATTTAATTATTCTGGATTATTTAAAATTTGTTGATTGCTGTGAGTTTTTGCTCCATTAATTATTACTAATTCATTAATTCATTAATTATTATTAATTCATTAATCATTATTACTTCATTAATTATAATTAATACATTGATAATTATTAATTCTAATTCATTAATCACTATTGATTGATTAATTCATTAATCACAATTAATTCATTAATACATTAATTATCATTAATACATTAATTATCATTAATTCGTTAATTATCATTAATTCTTTAATTATTATTAATTCATTAATTAATATTAATCCATCAATGATTATTAATTCATTAATTAATATTAATCCATCAATGATTATTAATTCATTAATTAATATTAATCCATTAATTAATATTAATCCATCAATTATTATTAATTCATTAATTATTATTAATTCATTAATTATTATTAATTCATTAATTCACATTCACTCATCACTCATAAACGTCCAAATCACTAGACGTTCAGAAATAACGTTCAATTCCCGACCGTTCCACGAACATCCAGTCGAAGAACCAAGATGTCCGTTACAGTTCACCGGTATTAAATCATCACAGTGATTTCACGAATCCGAAGATTACCGCGATGCGTCGCGGTGCTCGCCGATTACGCTTCTTTCGTCATCGGCCGGTCACCTAGACTTTCTACCTCGCCCCACCCCTCGATAAATCACGAAACTCGCACGGGACACTTTTACGAGTGCCGCCTATCAAATAAATCAATCTCCCGGCCGCTTGTTACATCGTGTTCATTCCACGCTTCCATGTGCGCCTTGTTTTCATTTCACTCGCGGCGTAGCATCGACATTCAGCGAACACTGTGCAAATGTACACTCGCGATTGCGCTCGTCCGGCGCGGTGACATTTCACTCTTGCGACGACGGGTTAACGGTGACACTGTATCCAAGAAGGTAAAGTTTGAAAATTACTGCAAGTGAAATTTTCTTTGATGCAGGTTTAATCTTCTCATAATTAGTGTCAGTGAATTTCTGAGATTCTGCCGAGTAAAATGATCCCAAACACGATAGGAATCGGACTACTTTTACACAACCTAGTGTAATTCACGAAATTAAGGCCCGTTTCCATGAAATCGAAAAACTAGTTCGATTCCTATCGTGTTTGTACTCATTTTAATCAGTACGATCGCAGTAATTCACTAGTACTATGTTTGAGAAGGTAAACTTAAAATTCCTGCACTTGAAATTTTCTTCACTGCATGTTTAATCTTACTTTCTCAGTCATAGTACCGTTAGAATGTTAAGATCCTCCCGATTGAAATGAGCCCAAACACGACATAAATCAGAGGAGTTTTAAATTTCATGGAAATCAGCCTTTAATTCCGTTAATTACACTAACTTGCGTAAAACTAGTCCGATCCCCATCGTGTTTGTACTCATTTTACTCAGTGCAATCTGAGCAATCCACTGGCACTACATTCAACAAGATAAAGTCAAAGTTATCACTTCAATTCTGCAATACTTAAAATGCATGATTTCAAAAAATCATCTCTACATAGACTCAAATGTTCAACACCGCTCATAAATTCAAACACTACATTCAAATCATTCATCATCACAATGATGATGACTATACCATTCCCATCCGCGAACGTGTCATTAAACACTACACTTCAAAATTCCTGTACAAAATCACCGACCAAGGGTCACCTCTCGAGTGCAAAGGGTCAACAACTCCAGATTTCCACGTGACACTACCACAAACCCCACACACAACACACAACGTTCATGATACCCGCGAGTCGCACTTGGAACGATCCGCAATCTTATCGCACGTATCGCGGTTCGCAGCGACACGAATGCTCGCCAGGATTTCCCGGTCTAGAGTGATGAACCGTTTCCACCGGGGGCCGCGAGGCAGCTAGAGGCCCGGCCGGAGAGGTCAGCGCGGGAAGGCGGCTAGCGCGCAACAGATACCGTATCGCCTGATAAGCGCATCCCACCCAGAGTGGCCGAGCAGCTGGAGGAGCTCTGATAAAAGCGTTTTATTGCCGGTACCGTAATCAGCCGGGCAATCTGCGATCGTCGCCGGTGATTCGGACACGCGCGCCTCCACTTTCTCGCGGGACCAAGGCTGATGTACATGTATAGGCTTTCAGTGGCGGCTGGTGTGTAGACCAGTGTTTGCCAACCTTTTTTCTGCCATGTACCAAGTCTTAATGAAATTCTTGTGCGCCCCTATTGACGTATATGTAATTTTTAATATTTTTTGTAATATTCTTGTGATATTTATTACTATGTTTCTATAATGTTTATTGTAATGTTTTTGTAATATTTATTACAATATTTCTATAATATTATATTATTTTTCTAATATTTATTGTAATATTTTTCTAATTTTTATTGTAATATTTATTATAAGATTTTTCTAACATTTATTACAATATTTTTATAATATTTATTACATGCAAACAATTTTTCTCTTCTTTCAATATATTATTAATAACAAAGTGATTATACTAATCACAGGTCAGAAATAAATCATAAGGCAAGAGGTTAAATTTTATCATTTTCTTAGGTCAAATCAAATGGCGACTGACAGGCGCCTCTCGAGTGCAAAGGGTAACCCTTCGCGGACGAACTTCGACATTTCGAGATGAAATTATAAATTTTAAAATTTTTAATTTTAATTCCTCGAACAGCAACAGATCATCACGTAATTTGCGTTTTTATATTAATTACAACACGTGGAATATTCGGTTTTCATTAACACGTTGAATGCCACGGGTCACCGGTAACCCACCCATGATTATTCGAAAGCATTTCTGCATTAAAAATAATGCTAGCTAATGCGGCAAAATTGTAATATAATATCAATTACAATTTATATAAATTAATTACAATCTACATAAATTAATTATAATCTATAAAAATCAATTATGATCTATATAAATTAATTATAATTTATATGATAAATTCAAAGTACTCATTTACTTTTTCCTTGTTTTTTATACGAAATTATTCTTCAATGCAATTTTGGCCTTTACCACTTGAGAAGCTGTCGCAGGGTCATTCGTGACCCATACTGAAATTCTCGTTTATAAAGAGGCTCTTCCAATTTGACAATTTATAGTTTCTTACACAAATTAAATTCCCAACTATCCACAATAACACGTAATTTTTATTTAAACAAATTAAATATTTGTTTGTTCGATGCCAATTGAAACCCTCGTCACGAGTCCGATGTTGTAGGACAAGGGGTCAATGATAATTACAGTAAGTATATAATTATGTGCCATTAATTGAATTTGGCGAATAATTAATTAGTTCATAAATAATTAACGACCACGGGCAGCTAAATAATTAAATGGAAAGTTGCTCAAAAGTCAAGTGGGTCGCGAGAGTTATTCTAAATGCTTGGCCGCCATACCGGGGAGTCCATAAAATATTACTCCCGTCGGTATCAGGTTTTCCTTGATCCGCTGCAGTCGAATGGGAACTATCGCGGCTGGACATTCTTTTCGCTCATATATTCCGTAGAATGTAAACCTGAAGTATTCATCTGGAATCTGTCGTTGAAGTCCGAGTGCCGATCATTCTTTGCATTCGATTGGCGGTGTTACCACGCGATGTACCGGGTGGGACAAACATACGGTACGACTATTGCAATACAGGGTGAAAAATTTAAATTGTTTAAAAATGATGAATTTTTGTATTTTTATGTTGCATTCTACTGGTGGATTTTACAAGACTATATACCGGGTGGTGACAAATAAATGGTACAACTATTGCAATACAGGGTGAAAAATTAAATTTTAATAAAATGACATATTCTTGTATTTTCATTTTGCAATTACATTGTGCAAACAAATTTGAACTTTTCTTGTGTCTTGCTTTTTATAAACATTTAATGATAATCAATATTCAATATTTTCATTCTCTATAGATCATCAATTCATTTTTAAAAATAATAATAAGTGAAATTAATAATAATGAATATCTTAATCTTCAAGAATAAAAGTATAAAAGACTGAGTTATTTATAGGATGATTGATATAATAATGGGGTTTTCCTATACTTCTTTTTATTTTTAAAAATTAAGATAAACTTTGGAGAAAGTTTGGACTTGTTTTGATCGAAGAAGATAAGATTAAACATGCAGTGAAGAAAATTTCAATTGGTAAGTTTAACTTTATATTCTCAAATATAGTACCAGTGAATTCCTGAGATTGTGCCGATTAAAATGAGTCCAAACACGATAGGAATCGGACTAGTTTTACTGATTTCATGTAATAAACGAAATTAAAGGCTCGTTTTCATGAAATCGAAAAACTCGTCAGATTCCCATCGTGTTTGGACTCATTTTAATCAGGAGAATCTCAACATTCCATCGGTACTACGATTGAGAATAATTTACTTGAGAATAATTTTAACAATAATTCAGCTTACGCTAAAATAATTAAATATAGTTATTCTTTACTGTAAAAAGAGGTTTTATCCATAGAAAATAACCGTAAATTATTCTTGTTCACGTTGGAACTGAAATCCACTTAGTAAAGTGAAAATATTTACCCAGCAATGTCATTATAAACTGTTAATTAGGGGTGGACGAATAATGTCCAATTTTTCGTGGAACATGTTTGGTAATCATACTCTACGCCTATATTTGAACAAACTGTGGACTTTGTGTGATGTAACCTTAGTGGTCATAATCAAACACGTCTTATCTGTATTCGATTACAGATTTTTATTATCTTATTTAATATTATTTAAAAAATTTCCCATTTTTATCCCTTTTTTCAATATATTTTCATAATTTTAATACATAATTCCTTAAATGTAATTTTACCAAGAATATTAATTTATTTCTGTAAGATGTATATAAGAACGAAATAAATATTTATTAACTTTTTAAATTTGATTAATTGTTTATTTAATTTGTATAGCTCTTTTAACTTTATTAGAACGTAAATTATTAAGATTAATTCAATGTTGAGTTGGGACGAATCTCAATGCACTCAAGATAAATGACGTGTGACTCACCTTTCTGTTGGCCCAGTTGAATAGCTCGATGACTCCTCGCCAGATTCGACACTGTTGAACGATGTGCAGTTCATCTTCCTTTCTTCCCACTGTGACCGAACTTCGTCTTGCACTCTTCTTTTCAGTTCCTCGACCCTTCGCCTTTCTTCGGAAATTACTTGGCTGCCTGTAACAAATGGAAAATTTTGTTCATCGTTAAAAATTCGGTTGATAATTTTGTGCAATGATTTTGCTTTGCTACTTGATGTACTTGATGTAATGAGAATTAATATAATTATGGAAATTAAAGGTTCGTTTCCATCGAACTGACAAAATTAGTAAAAAAAATTAATTAACAAATTTTCAATTGCAATGATTTTAACTTTATATTCTCAAACGTAATGCCAGTGAATTCCTGAGATTGTGCCGATTAAAATGAGTCCAAACGCGATAGGAATCGGACTACTTTTACCAATTCAATATAATTGACGAAAATAAAGGCTCGTCTCTATGAAATCGAAAACTAGTCCGATTCCTATCGTGTTTGGACTCATTTTACTCGGGATAATCTCGACAATCTACTGGCACTACGCTTGAGGCAGTAATACTGATATTAATGAAATTGATATATTCTCTATTACATGTTTAGAATTACAGTCGTTTTAGCCTTACCTTCTCCAACGTGATACCAGCGAATTTCTGAGATCGCGCCGATTAAAATGAGCCCAAACACGATGGGAATCGGACTACTTTTACAGATTTAATGTATTTAACGCAATTAAAGGCTCGTTTCCATGAAATCGAAAAACTAGTCCGATCCACGTCGTGTTTGGACTCATTTTAATCAGGAGAATCTCAACATTCCATTGATACTATGATTGAGAAGGTAAGGTTAAAATTATTGCAATTGGAATTAAGTTTGTACTGTTTAAATAAATTCTGTCGACGTATATTCTCCAATTAAATAATCCTACATCTATGAATTAAATAATAAACCAACATTTTTTAATTATATGTATTTTAATGAATAATGATCCTGTATTTTTGAATGACAAAATTCGATTAGTTTCAGCATATTAAAAATGAAGGTTTTATTAATTAAGGTTATGAAATTGAAATGAGTACTACTTATTCATCATTTCCTTTCACTGTTTGAATATTCTACATGATACAACGAGATTACAAATCATTAATCCTCAGGGACTTTTATTTATAATCGTACACTGGCCACATGGCTATTAAGCAATAAATTCAGTTAATTATATATGTATATAGGTGAGATAATAAACATTCTTTAGTATCTAGTTCGCCATATAAAAATCTAAATATTATAAATGTTATAATATAACCTTTTAAGAAATCACTGAACTTGTATATAAGTATATTAAAGTTATTGTTAAAATGATTGTAGAATGAAACAATGAAAAATAAAGGATTGAAAATAAAATTATAATGACAGTCCCTTGATAAGCATTGCAAATCGTTTATAAAGAATGTGAATTAATTGTACGTTTACTTAGAATTTAATTAAAATTTTCCTTGTACAAATATAAAAATCAATATGACCACAACAATTAATAATGTATTTTTTAATACCACTTTTCTAAATCCATGGAATATTACATTGCAAGAGCAATAAATTGCAATAAAAAAAATGTGAATATAGAAAAAACAAGTAATTCAAAGAATTTTCTACAGGAAAGTACGTAGAACGATGAAAGATAAAAGTATAAGATTCTAAGTACCACTAAGGAACAGATAACATAGAACAGACACACGTACAGTGATTAAGAAATCTAGTCGCAAGGAAGAATATGAAAAATGAATGAGTTTTAGATAAGATTGCTCAAGATAGTAAAGTAAATACAAATTACAAGGCACATTCCATAAGTTTGTACGAATTATAAACTATTTTCATTATAATCAGTAATTAAACATTCATTAATCCTACACCACTAATCTCCAATCAGAATAAAAATCACATTTACTGTTTATGTATTACATTCATTTGTCATTTCCTGAAAAATGGTTAACGTTTGACCAGATCAATTACTACCTTTATCTTATAATTTGTTCTATAACTTTGAAAGTAAATTATTTCATCTGTTTCAAAACAGTAAAGTCTATGTTTCTTTTATAATTTTCATACTACAATGAAAAACTATCAGTGAAAATAATCTAGTTTAGTGATGTGTGGTTAATGAAAAAGATATAAACAAATATTACCTTGTTTTGCTAAATGAAGCTGTCGATTTCTTTCAATTTCTTTGAGAGATTCGATAGTCTTCCTGCCTAAGCTGCCCTGATTGTTGACAATAGGTGAGTCTGTGGTGACCCTTGAGATCCTGTCAAAGTCCTCCCTGCTAGGGGATCGTTTCTCTTCAGAGTTCTCGCACGAATTCTGTGCTAATTTCGTTAATTCGTCGTTTATCGCTCTAACTCGGTTTCGACCCTGTAACATAAACATTAAATTGACAGAGGTTAAACAGAGTATAATTTTGACATAAATTTTGTGAACTGTAAATTGTTGATTTCTTGTACTAATTACTGTTTGATATTTCTTTAAAGAAAATATATACGTAGAAGTATTTGATTTGCAAGAGTGAAATTAATTGGCAGAATATCATCGAAGAAAAATATTCTGAAACGGATAAACGTTCATTGTAACCAATTCGAAGACCAACGCAGTCTAAATTATATATTAATTATGCTAATATCTTTAACGGAGAAAGAAGAATTACCTCTTTCTGTAATTTTTACTTTGTTATTAAACCATTAAATCTAAAAATCTAGGGACTATGGTTTACAACAGTTTCGTTGAATTCTATCCATGCAATGAGACGAATAAATTTACTAACTTCTTCCAACCGTTTCAAATGCGCCAGTTTCTGTCTCTCGAGGCTCCTCGCGTCTTTAGTCGCTGTGCTTTTCGCTTCGGATCTCTGCGACTCCAAATGGTTCAGTCGAGCCTTCCTCGTTTCAATCTTTGCCGTCAGCTCGCTCAAGTATCTGCGAATAATATTATCAGTATAAAAATCATGAAATGTCCAGTAACGTTTAATAATAATTTCATTAATAATCTATTAATCTAATCAATAATAATCTACTAAATACTGTTCAATTAACAATAATCTACTAAATACTGTTCAATTAACAATAATCTACTAAATACTGTTCAATTAATAATAATCTACTAAATACTATCTAACTAATAAAGATTTAATTAATAATCTGCTAAATATTATCCAATCAATAATATTCTACTAAATACTGTTTAATTCATAATAAACTAATTAATAATTTACTAAACATGGTCTACTTAATAGTAATCTGATTAATAGTCTACTGGATATTTTCTAATCAATAATAACCTAATTAATAATCTACTAAAAATTACCTAATTAATAATCTACTAAGTACTACCCAATTTATAGTAACATCATTAATAATATACTAAATGCTATCTAATCAATAATAATCTAATTTACTAAATATGATTATAATCAATAATAATCTACTTAATAATATAATAAATATTATATAATTAATAACCTACTAAATAGTATATAATTAATAATGTACTATATACTATCAAATTTCATTAATAATCTAATAGATACTACCTAGTAAATAATAATCTAATTAATAATTTACTGGGTACTTTCTAATCAATGATAATCTAATTAATAATCTACTAGATAGTATCCAATTAATAATAATCTCATTAATAATCTATCATTATACACATTTAATCAAATAGCAATATATATTTAATCAAATTGCAATATATAATTAATCAAGTTGCAATATATATTTAATCAAATTGCAATACATAATTAATCAAATTGCAATATATAATTAATCAAGATATGCAATCAATCAAACTGCAATATATAATTAATCAGTATATACATTTAATCAAATTGCAATATAAAATTAATCAAGATATACATTTAATCAAATATAATATAAATTATATATTGCAATCAAGATATATATTTAATCAAATTGCAATATATAATATTAATTATATATTCAATCAAATTGCAATATACAGTATCAATTATATAACTAATCAACATACATATTCAACCAAACACCAACACAACCAATCAAACCCCACCTCCATCCCCACCTCAAACCACAACACACCAATCCACCCTCACTCAGCCAAAGCTTCACCTCTGCAGCTCCTCCCTGGTCGCCAGCTTGCTCGCCTCCTCCTCGAGGTGGTGGAACTCCAGATCCTCGAACGCCTTCCGCTCCGCCTCCAGCGCGTCCTGCTGCGCGGCGAGCTTCTCGGCCACGCCCACCTGCGCTGGCTCGTCCGCGGCGTTCGCGAGCTCCTCCTCCAGGCGGCCGCACGCCTGCTGCGCCCGTTGGACCCGCAGCTTCGCCTCCGCCTGCAGGTTCGCCTGCGCCGCGTTGTCTTCCGCCATTTGCCGCTCGAGCTCGTTTATCCGCATCTGCACCTTGATCTTCTCGCCCTCATCTTGATTCAGTTTCAGGGACTCCGACTCGTACTCCGCGGACAACAGCGCCTTCTCCAGCTCCAGCTGTTGGGATAGTGAAAATTAGAACAGGCTTACTATTGTTATTATTGTTATTGTCGTTGTTGTTAAATTATTGATGCGAATGATGGCTGAAGATGAACATTTTAGGGATTGTAGTGCATTTGTTTGTTTATTGTTGAGTAATACATTGAAGGAAAATGACGAAAGAGTTTTAATAAGATTTAAAAAATAAATTAAAATTAAATAAATTAAAATTAATTTAAGAAATAAATAATTTAACAAGAGAGCAATGATTTTGAAACTAAAAGTGTGGGGCAATGGGTCAATATTGTCATTATTATTGTTATTAATTCATTGCCGTCCATTTTAGGGACTGTGATGCATTTGTTTGTTTATTGTTAAGTAATATATTGAAGGGAAATGATGTGAGAGATTTAGATAATATTTAAGTTGATTTTGGGTATGATTTTTCATGATCTGAATAAGTCAAAATAAATTAAAATTTATATAGTTGTCCATTTTAGGGACTGTAGTGCATTTAATGTTAACACCAAGAGAATTGCTGTTCATTAAAAATCATTATCATCATTAAACATTCATAAAAATTTACTTCAAACTACTAGTAATAAAAAAACTAGTAATTTACCTGTTCATGTTAATTGACTTGAAAGAACTAGTAATTTACTTATTAATATTAATTTAGTTGAAACTATTAGTAATTTACCTATTACTATTAATTTATTTGTAATTATTATTAATTGACCCATTACTATTAATTTACTTGTAATTATTAGTAAATGACGTATCACTTATCAATTTACTTATAATTATTAGTAATTCACCTATTAATTGACCTACTAATTTACCTATTAATTGACCTACTAATTTACCTATTAATTGAAATAATTCACCTACTAATTGACCTACTAATTTACCTATCAATTAAAAATAATAATTAGCAATTTACCTATTAGTACTAATTTATTTTAATTAGTAATATAATTAAAGTAATATATAATTAGTAATTAATTAGAGTAATTACCAGTATTTTAGCTATTAATATTAACTGTCTTCTAATTACTACTAATTCACCGATTAACATTAATTACCTCCTAATCACCAATTAAAAAAATGTCGAATTCCCAACAAACAAGTGGCGTCATCTGAAGACGAAGCAAATATTTATTTAATTACCTGCTCTAAATACAGAAGCTTGAGGAGTTTAGCTTTCGAAACGAACACTTTCATCTTACGACACCGAGACGTTGTTAAATTTTCAGGAAATGTTCGACGCACGCGCGACGGAAGACAACTGGATGCGTAAGCGGCCAAAGGATTGCTGATAAAACGGGTAGGGACTTATCAGGAAATGCAAAAACCAAAACAAATATTAACTCCGAGACAAACTCAGATAAGGAGACGGGACTCGTGCTGTCGATTATCTTTAGCATCGAGCAAATTTGTACCTTGAAACTCGAAGTGAAAACAACAGAGATAGAAAGTAGTACTTTGGAAATAGCAAAACTGAAACTGATTAATTTGGAATAAAAAAAACCTTATTAAATCTTCAAAAATAATATACAATTTTCAATTTTTAAGATTCTACTTTGGAAATAACAAAACTGAAACTGATTACTTTAGAATAAGCAAATCCTTATTAAATCTTCAAGGATAATATACAATTTTCAATTTTAAAAATATAAAAAAATATATTACTGATCAGTTTTAATATATTGATGTATAGCTGCTGACGTAGTTCTATGGCATTTAAAATTCAATAGCTGCTAGTTCTTGCTGACGTCCAAGTCCACGTCATCTTATATTGACAATGAGATAATTTTACATTTTATATTTACTGGGACTTCATTCTTCAGATTTATGATTAGAATAGCTGTTTGAAAAAGTGATATGACTATCTGTACTTCATTATATGTCCATTATGAAATGTAATTTCTGTATAATGTAGTAATATATATGATAAATAATATAATAATTTAATTTTAATTTCATTTTATGTCCATTATTAAACTGACAATTAGATATTACTTTATTATCATGCTATAGTAAGTTGGTTGTTAAACCAAACTATATACTAAAACTATATACCTTCTCAAATGTAGTACCAGTCAATTGCTGAGATTGTGCCGATTAAAATGAGTGCAAACACGATAGGAATCGAACTAATTTTACCGATTTCATGTAATTAATCAAATTAAAGGTTGGTTTTCATGAAATCGTAAAACTGGGTCGATTCCCATCGTGTTTGGACTCATTCTAACGAGAAAAAACTCAGCAATCCATCAGTACTACACCCCAGAAGATAAGATTAAAATTCCAACAATTAAAATTTTCTCCATTGCAAGTTTCCTTTCCTCTACAAACCAGTGATCAACAAATTCATTCCAAACCTACTCAATTAAAATTTACCCGAGCAGACTTCCTATAACTTAACCGACAATCACCTCACACGATCCACGAACCTCTCTACTAATCTCCTCCTCCTGAATCTTAATATCAGCTGAATTAAAAAAATTTCCCGAGCAGATTACCCTCACCCCACACGAACCTCTCTACTGATCTCCTCCTCCTGAATCTCAATATCCGCGACGCTCCTCTTCAGCGCGTCCATGTTCCCCAGAATATGGAGCTTCTCGTTCTGCAGGAACTCGATGTACTTCCTCCTGTCCTCCTCCTCGAGCTCCTTCCTCTCCTTGTCCGCCTTCGCCTCGTTCGACTTCGCGTTGTCCATCTCGGAGTTGTTCTTCTTCGGGATCATGCATATCTCCTTGGACTTGGAGAGCATCGACAGCTGCTCGATGGCCTCGAGAAGGTCGTCGTTCGATATCGCGAGCTTGTTCTCGATCATCTCGCATGAGTTCGCCGGCTGGCCGTTCTTCTTTGGTATGGAATGATTCTGATTGTTCTGGCCGGTCGGCGGGACCGCCACGTTCTCGTATAGGCTGACGTTGCCGGCCGAGTTCTCGTAGCTGCGCGCGTTGTTCGGCTGGGCGCTGATCCGCGCGCCGTTCAGCTGGATCGTCCCGTACGCGGACGACTCCTTGCCCTCGTTGTAACCGTTGTTATTGTTATTGTTTAACGGTGAGTGCTCGATCGTCGCGGTCTCGTAGCCCGGGCCACGTGCCTGCGAGATCGAGCCGGAGAAACTGTAGTCCCCGTTGCCAAGCACGTTCGGCCACTTCATCGATTGATTGTTGTTCGGCGTGGTTTGATGATGATTTTGGCTGCTCGTTTGACTATCTGGTTGTTGAGTCGCCAGGCGCCGATTGCCTGGAGAGTTGCCGTTCTGGAAGATCACCTTCGAGTTCTGCACGCATACGTTCTCGTACGACGTGGAATTCGACTGCTTGCTCGTGTCGAAGGAGAAGTGCGACTGCGTTTTCGACGGGCTCCTGGGGCTATCGAACGGCGAGTTGTAGCCGAGCCTCTTGTCGCGGGGCAGCGAGCCGTTGGTTTTGATTCTAAGGGGTGAAAGGGGGTTGTTAGAATTGTGAGTTTGTTTTGGGTGGAGGTGGTTTTGAAGGTTGGAGTGGTTTGTGATTGATCTGTTGGCACGTTTGAGAAGGTGAATATGCAGTGAAGAGAATTTCTTCTTAAATATAGTGTCAGTGGATTGCTGAGATCGCGCTGATTAAAATGAGTACCAACATGATGGGTGTCGGACTAGTTTTTCAATTTCATGTAAACGAACCTTTAGTTTCGTTAATTATGGTAAGTTGGTAAAAGTAGTCCGATTTATGTCGTGTTTGGACTCATTTTAATCAGCAGAATCTCAGCAATTCACTGGCACTATGTTTGAGAAGGTAAGATTAAAATTAACAATTGAAATTTTTTTATTGCACGAGTATATTCAATGCGTGCGGCATTGCTTTGATGTCATTAATTTCAATCTTACTTTCTCAAACATGGTACTGGTTGTTGTGATCAGTCTCAAACTACATCAAGGGGTTAAGGGTCACATGACATTCATTCCTCCAACCATCCGAACACTCAAACTCCTCATATTCACATTTGCCAATCACAACTGTCACTGACTCTCAATATCCCCATTATCCCAAAACATTCTCATCACAAATCCCAAACTACGTCAAAAGGTTATAGGTCACATGACATTCATTCCTCCAACCATTGGAACACTCAAACTCCTGATATTCACATTTGCCACATCACAACTGTCACTGACTCTCAATATCTCCATTATCCCAAAACATTCTCATCACGAGTCTCACACTACGTCAACAGGTTGAAGGTCAATCACAGTACACCCTCCCAGACGTCTACCTATTAGGCTGCCTCGGCTTCTCAGCAGCACTCTGCCTCTCATACTCTGCACACATGGCAAGAATCTCCTCCAGCCTCATCTTCTCCTGCCGCTCCACCTCCTGCTCCCTCAGCCTCTCCTCCTGCGCCAGCTTCCTCCTGCTCTCTGCCTCCCTGCGCTTATTCTCAGCCTCCACCTGCCTCTCCCTCAGCTCCTCCAACGAACAACTCTCAGTACTGAGCGTGGGACTCTTCACTCTGCCAAAGCTCCTCTTAGGATCATTGTACTTTGGGTTCCGGTTGAATGCTGGACTTGGTGGCTGGATCCTCTTGATATTCGGGTTGGACCCAAAGCCCTGTCCACTGACATTCCGCAAGCTCCCATTGTTATTGCTACAAATACTGGGATTCGAGCCAAACTTCTCCAACTGAAGATACTCAGTAGTGGTCGTCTTAGTAACAATCAAGCTCTGGCTCATGTCATAGTCCCTCAGGTTTGCGTCTTCCAAGTCTGACCTTTGGCACGTCAGGCTCCTGGACATCAGGTCTCCTTGGCTTCCTGTGCTCTTCGCACTCTGATTACTCTGAGGACTCTGATTATTCTCATTGTTCTCTCTGTAATAAGGCTTGTAGCTCTTCAGATAAGACTCAGCCGCAGAGTACATTTGAATTTGATTGGGCGTGTTGGATCTAGGTCTGGATTCTCTCTGACGGTTCTCATCAGTACAATGATTCGGAGAGAAGCAGCCAGACGTGTTCAAGAAGGATGGAGGCGAATTGAAGGACGGTGTGTTGGAGCGGCTTCTTTCTAGATTGGTTAGGTTCTGTAACGGAGAGTTGTTGTTGTTGTTGTTTTTTAGGGAGATTAGACTGGATGACCTAGAGTGGCCTAGGATCTGGTCTGCTGGGACGTTGGTGGTGATGGCGCCTGCTGGGAACACCTTTGGAGAGACGCAGTTGTTCCTGTTCTGCTTTGACAGCATCTCGAACTTGGTGAGCTTGCCCAGGAACCCTATCTCATCGTCTGAGCAAGAGTTGCGTGGGGATTTCCTGGGGGCTACGGGGGGTTTTCGTTCCAGGGGATAGTTCTCCTGGCTGCTGTCCGGCAGGAGGAAGCTTATGGGCGCCATTGAGATTCTGGAGTGTGGCAGGACTGATCTCAGTTGCTTCGCTTCTGCTGGGTGGTTGAAACGCATGTAGTTGGACCTGCCGATTGACAGCATGCAGCCTGGAAAAAGTGATGGGGTTAGCAAAGGGTGTTTGGTGAGGTTTTGGTGAGGTTACTTTGTTGTTTTGAGATGGATATTGATTGATAATGATTTTATGTAAATAGTGATTGTTAATAAATTGATGTAAATATTGATTGTTGGACAATAATATTGATTGTTTTGGTGAGGTTAACTTTGCAATTTTGAGTATTCTCTGCTATGTTTTAGGAGAATTCTTTATTTTTCATTTGGGAAATTATATTCATTGTGCTTTACTTTCTTGTGTTCTGCAGTTAGATTAGTATGATGATTTTGAACGATTTGGAAATTATCTTGTACATTTGTGGAGATGCAGGATATTTTTTAAAATTCTGTTCAGTTTTGTTTTGTAGCAACAGTTTATGTAGTGTTTATTTGTGGTTTCAAAACACCTCAAAATAAACACTTGTTCCATAAACACAATAAATAAAAAAACTACAAGAAAATATACATTTCCCAAGGAAAATTCAAAATCCAGAACCAGAGAAAGACTTCCCAACATTTAAATATTGCCACAATATTATATTGTCATAATATTTATAAAAATAATACATTAAATTTAATAATACATTAATAATACATTACAAACCATAAACACAATAAACAAAAAAAATTCCCAGAAAAACAGGTTTCTAAAAAAAAACTTCAAAATACCAATATTTAAATATTGCCATAATATTATATTGTCATAATATTTATAAAAATAATACATTACAAAACACCATAAAATAAAATAAACATTTGTCCCATAAACACAATGAGTAAAAAAGCTCCCACAAAACCATGTTTCCCAAGCCAACTGTGTACTCCCATGGGTTACCCCATAACACCACAAACCGATCAACACATCAAACCTGTCAAACCGAAACCCACAAGCTCGGCCTGACCAAAAAGTGGCTTCTCGAGGAGCCACGGACCCGTGCATTCGTATTTGAGTCAAGGTCTCACCTTGAGCGAGTCTCACTGGCGAATTTATCGGTACACCATCGACTGCCGTGCTTCCATTTATGGGGTGAAGAGTGACCACGCCGTTATTGTTTTCAATCGCGCAATGAATGGACTCGACGTTCGTGCCAACCACGGAAATGTCCGCCTCTCGGCTGGACCCGAGGATCACCTTGCCTGGAAGCAAAAAGATAAATAAATATATTAAATAATAAATGTAAATATTGATTCAGTTGGATTCTTCGTTGCGATTTAAGTAGAACCATGGACGATTCTGTGATTGGGTTTATGGTGTGGAGTGAAGTGTTGACAGTGTTATTGCCAATGGTACCAATGGTACAACATTGTTATATTATTTTTTGGTTAGGAAATTGGGTAAGAGATTTTTTAATTTATAATGTTTGCTGATACTGGGGTTTCTTTAGTAGTTTTATTATTTATTATTTTATTATTATTATATTCTATATATTTTGTATTCTATACATTTTATGTTTGATATATTTTATATTTGATATATTTGATATTTTATATATTTTGTATTCTATATATTTTATGTTTGATATATTTTACATTTGATATATTTTATATATTTGATAAAATATATAGAATATAAAATATATAATAAATATATAAAATATGTAATATATGTATATGTGCATATGTTTGATATATTTTATATATTTTATATTTTATACATTTTATATTTTATATATCTTATAACTCTATATATTTTATATTTTATTTTATTATATATAATATACACACTTATACTTCAAAATACAATAAATAATAACAAAAGTTAATATTCCATTCAGATTCAAAAGAATCCACTAATATTTACGCCCAGATTCCGGTAAAAATCATCACACGCCCAACACGATATTTTAAACCGAAGGGTTAAAAACCGTAAAAACACTGTTCCCATCGCACAATATTTACACAGCGGCCAAGAATTTTTCAGGAACCGGCGCGCAGTGTACCCAGGTGGTGAATCGAGAGTGAAACAGATCCGACGCGCAATCGTTCCCGAGAATCCCGGGAATTTTGTTTATTGCATGTTTAACCTTACCTTCTCAAATATAGTGCCGGTGGATTGCTGAGATCGCGCTGATTAAAATGAGTGCAAACTCGATAGGAATCGGACTAGTTTTTCGATTTCATGGAAATGGGCCTTAATTTCGTGAATTACACTAGGTTGTGTAAAACTAGTCCGATTCCTATCGTGTTTGGGCTCGTTTTAACCGGCAGAATTTCAGCAATTCAGTGGCACTATGTTTGAGAAGGTAAGATTAAAATTAACAATTGAAATTTTTTTATTGCACGAGTATATTCAATGCGTGCGGCATTGCTTTGATGTCATTAATTTCAATCTTACTTTCTCAAACATGGTACTGGTTGTTGTGATCAGTCTCAAACTACATCAAGAGGTTAAGGGTCACATGACATTCATTCCTCCAACCATCCGAATACTGAAACTCCTCATGTTCACATTTGCTATATCACAACTGTCACTGTCTCTCAATATCTCCATTAACCGAAAATTCTCTGTTCACACAACACTGTTCCCGTCGCACAATGTTTACACAGCGGCCAATAATTTTTCAGAAAGTGAAACAGATCCGGATGCGCAATCGTCCCCGAGAATCCCGGGAATGCGGATGACCCGGCCGCCGGTCCTCTAATAATAAATTCTTCCGATAACTTTTGCCTCGTTGCGCAAGTGATACCCACCGCGATGAATTGTTTGTTTATAGTCGACGGAAACTCCGAGCAAGCGGTATCTAATTGTGGTCATTCGAGAGAATTATTGTCTGCCGTTGTGGTGTAGGATTGTTTTTTTTGTTTATGGTGATTTGGGAGAAATGTTTGTATTATTTTTATAAATATTATGACAATACATAAATGTTGGAATTTTGAAGTTTTTTTGAGAAATGTGTATTTCTGGGAATTTTTTATTTATTGTATTTATGTATTATTTTGAATAATTGTTTTTTTAAATTATTTTTATTTATTGTGTTAATGTATTATTTTTGTAATTATGACAATATTTAAATGTTGGAAAGTCCTTCTCTGTTTCTGGATTTTGAATTTTTCTTGGAGAATGTAGTTTCATGGGAGTTTTTTAATTTATTGTGTTTGTGGAACAAATGTTTACTTTATTTAAAGGAGCTCTGTAAATGTACTATTAATGATTTGTTTTGTGGAATGATTATCAGAATAAATTTTTCTATGGAAATTCATTATTGAGAATAATTAATTGTATGTTAAAATTAAGGTAATTATGTTACAATACTGAGAAGAGGATATTAACACCGGATATCATAGACCAATTTGGTAATGGAGGGAATTGT
This sequence comes from Nomia melanderi, assembly GCF_051020985.1. Classification (NCBI taxonomy): domain Eukaryota; kingdom Metazoa; phylum Arthropoda; class Insecta; order Hymenoptera; family Halictidae; genus Nomia; species Nomia melanderi. The sequence continues at coordinate 22,512,054 of NC_134999.1, read as the reverse complement.
TTGGAACTTTGGATAGGAGAACTTTGAATTTTTCTATGGAGACTTAATTATTAAGAATAATTTTATGCGATAGAAATAGGGTAATTTATCTAGGACAATAGAAAAAAGAAAAACTGACTGATCCAAGATGGGACTAGAACACAAGATCCTCGGATTACTAGTCAAGGAGTTAGTCCACGTCTCCATTGCAGGTTCAAAGGAAGAACGTTGCAATCATGGTACCTATTGAAGCTACCTAATTTTTATCATATTACATTATATACTATATTACAGTGTATTACATATATTTTATATAATTTTTTATATATTATATTTATTGTTATTATATTATATTATATTGATAGAGTATATTATACACTATTATATCATTCTTTATATATTATATTTCTTATTATTATTATACTATATTATATTATATAATGCCTTTTGACACCTTCAACAAAAACAGTGTTGAATGTTACTTCCTTAACTGATGCACCTCGTTAATGTTTAACAAAACAAAAATACTTTAAATTATACTCGTTTAAATTTCACTAACAATTAGTGATTATATAATTAACAATAATATATATGTATATATATATATATATAATATTGACATATATATTATATTATATTACATTACATAATGTCTTTTGACACCTTCAACAAAAACAATATCAAACACTACTTCCTTCACCGATGCACCTCGTTACAATTCAACAAAACAAAATTAAACTCGTACTATTACTTCATACTCTAAATTTCACCAACTATACTCCCACGATCAAACGGTTAACAAGTCCCTCTACATCTACATACACACGAACTCCTAATGTACCCGGTCTATACATCGACTCGTCCCGCAGCCCCGGAACGAACGCGTCTCGCGTTTCCGCTCGGAACGGAAGGAACCCGTTTGCCGGCCGCGAAATAAAGACGAAGCGCGCGCGCGCCCGCGCCGCCGCCGAGCGGATCGCCGCGCATTCTACAAAGGACCGCGCGGTTATATTTAGTTTTGGCGCGGTCGTGCACTCCCGTGGATTTTCGGTCTTTTTGGAAAAGCTTCCGCCGCGCCGCGTTCGAAATATACTCGAGTCGGGGCGAGTCTCCTCGACCGCTTCGCTCTGCCGTTGGGCACAAGTGGATTGTGGGTATTGAATTATTAACGCGTTGAGTCTGGGTGATTTGGTGATGACATGGGTCAGATTTGACCCATGGTGGTTTTATTATTGAGAGCCATTTGTACGTATATTTCAATAATAATTTGCGATCATATAAATATTTTATTTCCCGAAAGTCTTATCGTCATTTAAATTCTTGTAAAGCAACAATTCCAAAATGGGTCAAATTTGACCCATGGTAGTTTTAATATCAAGATTCATTTGTACATGTAACACAATAATAATTTTCAAACGTATTAATATCTTATTTCCCAAAAGCCTTGCCATCTTTTAAATATTTGTAAAGTAATAATTTCAAAATTGGTCAAATTTGACCCATGGTAGTTTCAGTATTAAGATCCATTTGTAAATATATTCCAACAATAACTTTCAAGCATATTAATATCTTATTTCCCAAAAGCCTTGTCATTTTTTAAATATTTGCAAAGTAATAATTTCAAAATAGGTCACATTTGACCCATGGCGGTTTTAATATTGAGATCCATTTGTACATATATTCTAGCAATAATTTGCGATCATATTAATATTTTAGTTTCCAATTGTAATTCTATTTCGATGATGAACAATACGTCTAAAATGGGTCAGAGTTGACCCATGGTAGTTTTAATATTGAGATCCATTTGTACATGTATTCCAACAATAATTTGCAATCATATTAACCCATTAAGTCCCAGTGATCTATTAATAGATCACTCACTCTAAATAGTTATAGACAACTTATTTGTTAGTAAATATTGTATCTAATGATTAGGATAAATATGAGTTAGTATTCAGAAGTCACAAAGTCACTAAGTCACCAAATTACCAAATAACCAATTCACCAAGTCACCAAGTCACCAAGTCACCAAGTCACCAAATAACCAAATCACCGATTTATTAATTCACCAATTTACCAATTTACCAAGTTACCAAATAAACAAATCAGCCAGTCACCAAATAACCAAGTCACCAATTCATCAATTCACCAATTTACCAATTTACCAATTTATCAATTTACCAAGTCACCAAGTCACCAAACAACCAAACAACAAAATAAAAAATTAAATCATCGATCAGCCACCAATCCCCCCAAAACAATTTAAAACTCATCAACAAATTGTTAATAAATATCACAAGAACAACTTTAACACAGCCACTCGAAAAACAGACGAGAATATCTTGCGATCGCACTATGTAAATCGTGTTCCTGTTGCGATAAACATTAAGAAATACTCGACGTGAGAATACGCGAGAAAATAGTAGACGTAGTATACATTGGCGTACACTGATAATCATCAATGTCCGATTCAACGGCGATTTAATTGGTTGACCGTTTATTTTCCTTCTGGTTTCCCTCTCTCGCTGGTAACCTTAATGCTAATGGTGATTTAGAACTGCTTCCTTGGTATTTCGAAATGATGACTGTTAACATAATTGCCAGGGGATAGACTCATAGAGAAAGAATGTTGGTGAATGCAATGATTTTTTTTTTATTTGATCTTGAAAAATAATATTGATGAATGTAACAATGATTTTTATTTAATTTTAAAAAATAATGTTGGTGAATGCAAGAGTGATTTTTTATTTAATTTTGAAACGTAATGTTGGTGAATACAAGAATGATTTTTTATTTGATTTTAAAACATAATGTTAGTGAATACAACAATAAGATAGTGAATAGTAAGATTTTTTATTTGATTTTTAAAAATAATGTTGATGAATACAAGAATGATTTTCTATTTAATTTTGAAAAATAATATTGGTGAATACAACAATGATTTTTTATTTGATTTTAAAAAATAATGTGGGTAAATACAAGGATGACTTTTTATTTGACTTTAATAATTACTGATATTACATTATATTCTGTTATATTATACTTATATTATATTATATTACATTCATATTACATTATATTATGCTACATTACATTACATCATACTACATTTATATCTATATATAATATTCCCAAAGTAAACAAGATTGACATCTCAACTCCAAACTCATTAAGACACATTAACCCCGTCACGTTCCGTCAAAGTGACAAACCGTCTTCCCCGGTACAATGCCTCCGGTGATCGGTGGCTCGAGCCGGTGAAACGCGTTAAAAGCTAGCCAAACAATGACGTCGGCCGGGTTACGAGCTGAAAACGCGAAACAGGAAGATCACTTCCTGGCGGTCGTTTCGTTCAACGGTCGAGGCCGCAGGTAGAGATCGGTTTTTGTCAGTATCTATCCGGCGGATCGGGTGAACGCAACCGTGCGCCGATGCAACGATCGACCGGGATTTCGCTCGCGAAGCTATGCATTGTGGGTAATGGAAGGCTAATTGGCGAGCAAGGTTTGCACTTTCGTTGCGCGATTAATGGTGGTTATGAGATAATTGATAATAGAGAAGATTGACTTGAATTTTGGATGGGAGAGAAGTTTGAATTTTTCTATGGAAATTAATTATTGAGGATAATTTATATGATGGAAGTAGGGTAATTATGAACAGTACTGAAAGGAGGACAATAGATCATCATAGGCTAATTGATAATCGTTTTGATTTTTATAGATAGAAGTTTTGAATTTTGGATAGAATTTTGAATTTTAGATAGGGGAGAAGTTCGAATTTTGGATAGAAGTATGAATTTTTCTATTGAAATGAATTATTGAGAATTATAATTGTATGATAGAATTAAGGTAGTTGTGTACAATACTGAGAAGAGGATAATTGGATCATAGACCAATTATTAATAACGGAGAGAATTGTTTAGAGAATTTCGAATTGTTCTATGGAAATTAATTATTGAGAGTAATTGTGTGATAGAAGTGAGGTAGTTTGTCTACAATACTGAGAAGAGGATATAATCGGATCACAGACCAATTGATAATGGAGAGAATTGTTTTTAATTTTGGATAGGAGAAAACTTTGAATTTTTCTATAGAGATGAATTATTTAGAATATTTGTGTGATAGAAGTAGGATAATTTTGTACAGTACTGAGAAGAGGACAAATAGATCATCATAGGCTAATTGATAATTGAGAAGAGATTGTTTTGAATTTTGCATAGGAGAGATGTTTGAATTTTGGATAGGAGAGAACTTTGAATTTTTCTATGGAAATTAATTATTAATGGATAATTTATATGATGGAAGTAGGGTAAATTCTGAACAATACTGAAAGGAGGATAATAAATAGATCATAGACCAATTGATATAACCGAGGAGATTTGTTTTGAACTTCGAATAGGAGAGAAGTTTGAATTTTTCTATGGAAATTAATATTATTGAGAATAATAATTGTATGATAGAAATTTAGGTAATTTATGTACAATAAAAATTGAGAAGAGTTCAAATAGGAAGAAGAAAAACGGGAGTGTGATCGAAGAGGGGGACTCGACGAACTCGAGATCGTCGGATTACCAACCAAGGACGTACCCCACGTCTCCATTGGGGATTCGAAGGAATGATGTTACATTCAGGGTACTTATTCAAGGTATCTATCTTCAAATAATTATACCTGCTAAATTCCTGACTATCTACACTTAATATTTTACATATAGTATTAGACATATATATACTATTATTCTACAAAAATATTTACAAATATTTTATTAACTTTGAATATTCACAAATATTTTATCAGCTTTGAACATTAACAAATATTTTCCCAACTTCAAATATTTAAAAATATCTTCCTAACTTCAAATATTTAAAAATATCTTCCCAACTTCAAATATTTAAAAATATCTTCCCAACTTCAAATATTTAAAAATATCTTTCCAACTCCAAATATTTAAAAATATTTCCCCAACACCAAACATTCAAAAACAATCCATCATCAACTCAAAAACCTTCCCTCAATCTCTACCCCTCAAAACCAACCCCTAAAAATTAAAAACCATCCCAAAAATTGACCACACATCAACCAAACTCCATCCAACGCCCACAGGGTGGCCCAGCAGTAAACCATTTTCGAGCAACGTGGCCGAGCTAAAAGAGAATAATAGGATGCCGAGAAAAAGCAGCGTCGCCTGAAAATACACGGTCACTTTGAGGATTGACTCATGCAATAATTTATATTGCCCCCTCCCCCTCCTCTTTCGCCCTTTTCCCCCACTCCCGCTCGGTCGTTCGTATGCACCGACTATATTTAAGTACAACGTACCGCGCTTATGAGACAGAACGTTCCTCATGGGTTACTGTCCTCTCCTCGGCTCCCCCTTCGGCAGAGTAAACGCCTTTACGCCATTTATACACCGGCACCGAGGCGTCGCGTGGACGGTTTCGGGAATGGTGTGATTTTCGATTTGGTGGTTTTTTAATTTTTCATTTGTTTGATTCTGAATTTTTGATTTTTTGGAATAAGATTTATTATTAGGCAATGTTTAATATCGTAAAAAATAGAAATGCCATAGGATTGTAGTAAATGGACCGTTTTGAGAACGGTGTAATTTTCGATTTGGTGACTTCTGAATTTTCGATTTGTTGAGTTGTGAATTTTTGATTGATTGGTTTCTGAATTTTTTGTTTCTTGATTTCTGAATTTTCGATTTTTTGGAAAATAAGATTTATTATTAGATAATATTTAATATCTTTTTTGTTGATTATTTAGAAAAATGAGATTTATTATTAGCTAATATTTAATATAATAATACTTAATATTTTTAAAAAATGAAAATACCATAGAATATGTTTAGAATTATTCACCATTTTTTAGTACATGGACGTTTATTTTGAAAATGCTGTAAGTACATTTTTTTAAAAGAAATGAGATATCACATTTGAAAAAAAATGAGATTTATGATTAAGTAATATTTAATATCTTAGGAACTGAAAATGCCATAGAATATGCCCAAAATTTTTCACCGTTTTATTCAGTAAACGGACCACGTATTTTGAAACCGCTGTAAGCCTTCTTTTAAAATTGAAATTTATGACTAGGTAATATTTAATATAATAGTATTTAATATTCTCAAAAAATACCAACAACCATAGAACATGCCTTGAACTGTTCACGTTTTTATCAGTAAATGGGCCACTTATTTTGAAACCGCTGTAAGTCTTCTTTTAAAAAATGAAATTTATGACTAGATAATATTTAATATAATGGTATTTAATATTCTCAAAAAATACCAACAACCATAGAACATGCCTTGAACTGTTCACGTTTTTCTCAGTAAACGGACCACTTATTTTGAAACTGTTGTAAGCCATCTTTCAAAAATGAAACTTCGTAAACCCTGCTTTTCTTTTTCAACTGCAAGCAACGTTTGTTTGAACAACTACAGATTTGCATTCGCTGGAACACACGCGATCCAGTTTCACAAGTTTCAGGAAGGCGAAAGGTGTTTCCGGAAACGCGAAACAAAATTCTCCTGTCTCGGTAAATGCGTTGCTTCACGAGAAGCGACTTTGCGCGAAGTTTATTTCTGACGCGAGACGCGCCAGCTAAGTTAACGAACGCAGGAGACCTCGGGTGAACCGCGAGGCAAACGATCCGAGCTACCGCTGGAAACCTCGAATCCTTGTTGAATTAGAATTAAATACTATAGGGAGATTCAAAATCACCGATTCCTGATACTCTCTTTTTGAAATTATTAAAAGAATAAACATATGTTGGATGTATGTTTAGGACAACATTTTTTGTGAGATTCTATCTAAAGTATTTAGATTAAAGATATAGTCAAGAAAATATCGATTGCAATAATTTTAATTTTATATTCTCAAATGTAGTGCTAGTGGATTGCTGAGATTGCGCTGATTAAAATGAGTCCAAACACGATGGGAATCGGACTAGGTTCACAGATTTAATGTAATTTCGAAGTTAAAGGCTAGTTTTCATGAAATTGAAAAAGTAGTCCGATTTACGTCGTGTCTGTACTCATTTTAACGAGAAAAATCTCAACAATCCATCAATACTATGATTGAGAACCTAAAGTTACACATGTAATGAAGAAAATTTTAATTGCACTTTCTAACTTTAAACCTTATATTCTCAAACATAGTGCTACTGAATTGCTGAGATTGCGCTGATTAAAATGAATCCAAACACGATAGGAATCGGACCAGTTTTACAGATTTAACGTAAGTCGCTAAACTAAAGGCTCGTTTCCATGAAATCCAAAAAGTAATCCGATACCCTTCGTGTTTGTACTCATTTTAATCGGCACAATCTCAGCAATCCACTTACACTACTTTCACATCAATTTTCAAAAACAACTTCCCCCTGCTTTCCTGCTCGCTTAAATTTCACTTTCAAAACTCAAAACCAATAAATTCAAACCAGCATCACTACAACCATTACAAACTCCTCCAGTTACATCTGCAATAGCTGTTACCAATATTTTCTTATCACCCCATAGAGATCATGGTACAAACACAATCACCATAAAGAATATACGCGCGGAATGTTTGCCGTCGTTGAATCCTAGAATCCAGATTACCCCCATACCGCGGATTCCGATGCCGCGAGGATGAAAGGGAGAAAAAGGGAAGCGTACCCGACAAATTTCCCTCCATTACAGGACGACCCTGTCGTTATCTAGGGATTATTTTCTTATCTCGCCCTTTGTAATTTCCGCATCACGGAACACCTCCGAGGAAAACGCTTTCTTCTGTCGGCCGGATTTTTCCGGCACGGTAATCGCCGGGTTTTACGCCCGTGCCGTTTTATTGTATACACGGCTGCGCTGCGTAAATGCACACACGCCTGTACAGTCAGGGCTGTACGAACCTGGACGCATGAGGGGCCCCTCGCAACAGCGTGTTTCATCGCGATGATGGAATTTGAATATATTATTAAATTTATTATATTTTATTATTCTATTTATTATTAAATATTATTTAATATATGGTGAATAATTTTATGAAATAAAAAGAAAATTTCTGGATATTTCTTGCGGTTTTTTATAGGGGGTGTATAATATTTATTATATTTATTATTCAATATTATTAAATATATAGTGAATAATTTAATAAAAATAAAAGAAAATTTTTGTAAATTTCTTGCAGTTGTTTTATAGAATGTGTATAATGTTTATTATATTTATTGTCAAATATCATTTAATATATGGTGAATAATTTAATAAAATAAAAAGAAAGTTTCTGTAAATTTCTAAATGTGAATAATTTTATAGAATGTGTATAATGTTTATTAAATTTATTGTTAAATATTATTTAATATATGGTGAATAATTTAATAAAATAAAAAGAAAATTTCTGTAAATTTCTAAATATGAATAAACGCAACAATATATCATTTTATGATTTGACAGAAGTTTAATAATTATTATAAATTTGATTTCTTGTGAATTTTATGTAAATTTAATAATTATTGTACATTTAATATAAATTTAATAATTATTGTACATTTAATTTTTTATAAAGCTTATTATTATTATTATTATTTCTTATCAATTTAATATAAATTTAATCATTATTGCAAATTTAATTTCTTTTCAATTTAATATAAATTTAACAATTGTTGTAAATTTAATTTCGTATGAATTTCTTATAAATTTAATATAAATGTAATAATTATTATATTATATTAAATTTAATAACTGTTGTAAATTTAATTTATTATAAATTTAGTAATTTTTATAAATTTAATAATTATTATAAATTTAACAATTGTTATAAATTCAACAATTGTTATAAATATAATAATTGTTATAAATATAATAATTATTATAAATTTAATAATTGTTTTAAATTCAATAATTGTTATAAATTTAATTTATTATAAATTGAATGATTGTTATAAATCTAATTTATTATAAATTGAATAATTGTTATAAATTTAATTTATTATAAATTGAATGATTGTTATAAATTTAATTTATTACAAATTGAATAATTACAAATTGAATAATTATAAATTTAATAATTATAAATTTAATAATTGTAAATTTAATAATTATTATAAATTTAAATAAAAGTACCAAAAACAATGTATTATCTTTTGAACGCGACTGTAGGCCGGTGTCGAAACCGGAAGGGAGTCTGCCAACTACAAATATTTGCATCCGCGTCGAATCGCACGGATAGTCCGCGATTATGTTAATAAAGGCGGGCTTCGCAGAGGAAGCTGAAATTTCGTAACTATTGTAGTTTCCCGAGGCGATGATACAACCGCCTATCACCGTGAACAGACCCGCCTAACGTTCCGCAGATCGGTGTATCAATACGAGGCGATAACAATGCCTCCTTCGAATTGCGCAGTTTCCTAACCTCATGACATAGAAATCAAATGGAATTTGACGCGTCCGAGAAATACTGTTTAGTTTGGTTTAACTAAACAAAGTGATCAAAGGGATCGTTTCTAATTATGAAAGTTGCCACATGATTTCTTAATAGTTTGTTTTGTATTATTTAGTTGTGTTATTGTATTGTATAATATATAATATGTAATATATAATAATATATCATATATTATGTAATATATATTATATTGCATTCTTGATATAATATAATATATATTATGTATAATATAATATATATTATGTATAATATAATATATATTATATATTATATATTATATATTATATATTATATATCGTGTACCATATATTATATTCAAAATATTATTTTTCTCACGAATCTATCCAAAGCTCAACCACGAAACATCCAAAAAACATACAAACATCTCCAAGCATTAATATCATATTTAAACGAAACCATCAACTATTTATAGTTTCCAATTGATTCTGGGAGAGGCTTCAACCGGATTTGCGTAACGCGTCATATGAATCTCCGGCGTTGAATCTCGGCTACTGCAATTAGGCTTTATCAGTTGGAATTACGTGTTCGAATCACGGATTAAAATTGATGAATCACAGCCGGCTATGGCGGCAACGCTATCTAGGAAACGTTGCTGCCTCAATTTCTTCATGATACAACGAACTGAATGGGCAAGTGTTCTCTAGCAGACTTTCTCGTGACTAACGCCATGAAATGGAATGTGTTTTACGTCTACATTATAATCTATACTCTATAATGTGTCCAGCCAACGAAAAAAGTTGAAAAATTCAACTTGACAATTATTAACTTAAGGTTGGGACACCGACGTGTTGCTGATTTTAATGAATTTTTGAATTTCTGAGATCGTGCCGATTAAAATGAGCCCAAACACGATGGGAATCGGACTAGATTTACGGATTTAGTGTAATTCACGAAACTAAAGGCGCGTTTCCATGAAATCGATGAAATCGTCCGAATTATGTCGTGTTTGGACTCATTTTAATCAGGACAATCTCAATATTCCATTCGTACTATGATTAAGAAAGTTAGATTGAAGATGCAATCAAGAAAATTTCAATTGCAATAATTTTAAACTTACCTCTTCAAATGTAGTACCAATGGATTGCTGAGATTGCGCTGATTAAAATGAGTCCAAACACGACATAAATCGGACTATTTCATCGATTTCATGGAAACGCGCCTTTAGTCTCGTGAATTACACCAAATCTGCAAATCTAGTCCGACTCCTATCGTGTTTGGGCTCATTTTAATCAGCGCGATCTCAGCAATCCACTTACACCATACTCAACAACCTACAACCAAAATCAACAAACTTCATATTCCCTTCATCACACATTTACATTTAACACGCACATCACTTTGAAATCCCTGTCTTCAACCATTTCTTAAAAAACTGTCTGCGCCGTTGCAATCATTGTAAAAGGCACGTGAAATTGGTCATTTCAATCCACCCGGTAATTCTACCGCAAACCTAACCTCGCCGCACAAGAAACTTCGTCCGATTCGGTAGTCCCGGTGTCAGCTGAACGGTTCAGCAAATCACGTGACCCCTGCGTTGAACATCCCTTTGTTACAACGCGAAGGCACGCGAATGATTTCCGTGTTACTATAGCGTCTCTAATTCCAATTAGCCGAGTCACAAAAGAATCCGTGCGGCAGGCACTGCCTTCGGCTCGCGTAATTGCACTGTACCATACCTTCGGGCAAAGGATGCAGGGTCACCGCCGTTGACAAACGACCGCTTCCCATGGAAACGAGATGCGGCGCTTCCGTTTGTACCCGCAGCGCTCGTCCAGCCTCGCGCACCTCAAGACCGGCGGCCGCCATGCCTGTGCGGAGAACAGAGAAAGAGGAATGTCGGTTAAAATTAATTGCGTGATTAATTGATTGTAATTGTGAGGTTATAATTTCGTGAGGGTAAGAGAATCATTGTATTAATTGGCTTGTGATGGATTTCTCGAGGGTAAGAGAATCATTGTATTAATTGGCTTGTGATGGATTTCTCGAGTGTAATTGGTGGAATGGTTTGTCATTAATTATGATTAATTAATTTGAATTTAAATGACTTATTATTCTTGTAGTATCACTTATTATATTATGTAAATATAATTTTCATTTTTTTCTCCAATAAATTATTAATTTATAATTTTTCATTTCTCTAATTACTTTCCTAATGACTCTCTACACAATTTCTGTTAGCCAATTTTAAATTGAAAAAAGTACTGGCATTTTTTAAGATACTAAATATTAACTAGTTACAAATAAAAAGTTTACATTACATTAATCACAAATTATGTGACATCCAATATTTTAAAAGTTATATTATACTTGTTATAATTTTTATTACTATTTATATTAATTGCTCAATAATTCTATTAACACTAAGAAAATATGTTCCAGTTTATAGGTTAACAGTACCCTTTTCTATTCAGACCTGTCAAATTACATACGTTTACAGAAATCTTATTCTAGTACGTACACCAATTATTAATATTAAAATTACCATACAGTCAAAGTGACTTTGAAAATAAATAATTTTGTGAAACGTATTCTACTGTAATTAACTATATCTTGTTTCGCATTGGCTTAATGAATGTTTATGAACCATTCAGTTGACTTTATATCAATAGAGCTTGCTTTCTTCTTAAAATATGCATCGGACCAAACAGAATGTGAGTACATTATATTTCCAACTTTCTTGAATAATCAAACTGCGTGACCTTATTGTTTCCCATTGCATTGTTTACGTACCGAGTGGACTTTCACTGGTTTTTATTTAAGAAGATTGTTCTATTACGCTTAATACCTGATTAAATGATTTTATGAGTCGGAACCATGGTAATTGGTTGCTGAACGGTGCTGTGGTGAGATTAACGTATAAGAATCATTCATGTTTATTAAATAATTAATAGGTGCCGGTTTACTGGAACTAATTATATTATATATCACTACTTCTCGCTTGCTCAATTACGTGCTTTCTGTAATTGCGATTTCACCGCAGTCAATTATACGGTAATAACAATTACTTATTGAAATAATACTCGCAGAAGTTTCTAGGAATAAAATCAATTTAACGTTTCTTTTAGAAAATTACTTTTCCCTGTCGTGCGAATACTTTCATGTTTCCATGAGATTTATGTGGATCATGCATTTTCGCAGACATTATTTCTGTGTGTATTTATTTTAAGAGGTACATACATGTGACTCTTTGAAATTTTTGAATAGAAAATAATAAAATATTTTGATACACATTCTATATTTTAAGAGGTACGTACATATGACTCTTTGAAATTTTTGAACAGAAAATAATAAAATATTTTGATACATACTGTGGATTATAATATATATTGAATAAATATAATATTTAATGGTTGCTATAAATTATATATTATTATAATTTTTATTAAAATAATAAGCATACTATAATAAGAGTAATAACAATATTATCATTGAAATATCATTATTTAAGAGATTAATGTCACTTCTTAGAGAAATAAATATTTATGGAATTAAAAAGGTTAAATAAATGAACTTTCTATTCTTTATCAATTTATATTATCCCAATTTGTTTTGCAAATATAAACATGTGATAATGGAAATGTCAATTTCATTCGTTTCGATCTTACCTTCTCATATGTACTACCGTTGGATTCCTGGAATTTTTCTGATTAAAATGAGCCCAAACACGATATAATTCGGTCTAGTTTTACGATGTCATGGAAACGAGCCTTAAATGTCGCTAATTATACTGAATCGTAAAACTAGTCCGATTCCTATCGTGTTTGGGCTCATTTTAACGAAAAAAATCTTAACATTCCATCGATACTATGATTGGGAACCTAAAGTTAAACACGCAATGAAGAAAATTTCAATTGCACTAATTTTAACCTTACCTTCTCAAACATAGTGCCATTGAATTGCTGAGACTGTGCCGATTAAAACGAGTCCAAACACGACGTGAATCGGACTACATTTACCAAGTTAACATAATTAACGAAACTAAAGGCGTGTTTCCATGAAATCGAAAAACTAGTCCGATTCCTATCGTGTTTGGGCTCATTTTAATCAGCGCGATCTCAACATTCCATCGGTATAGCAATTACTCCTCCATTCGAAAGGAAAAAATCCTCACGAATTCTTACTCTCACAATCGAATTTCGGGGTTCAGTCGACAGGCGTCAGCACCGTGCGCCGGCAGCGACGGCGGCCGAGAAAAATAAGTGGCCTGGAGGGGAGGGCAGGGACGAGAAGAAACCGGTCGGTGTTCTCGGGACCGCCGGGATTATTTTTCTTCTGGGCCGCTTCTTGTCCTCCCCCACTCCCCCCGCCCCCCCGTCCTGCATCGCCCTCTCGTTCTTCAGCCGTGATCTTCGTCCGGAGTCATGGGTCGTGATAAATTAGTGGGTATGCCTCGCGCGGAGGCGTAACGTGCGGTAGGAACGTGAGAAAAGGATTCCTCGTTTTTAAACGCGAGCCTGCGTAATTCGTGCGCCCTTACGTCATGGTGTTATGGTGTACCATGATTGTGCTTGAATTCACGTCATGTAGATCGTATTAAAAATAATTGAATTTAATATTTGTAGACGCGTCACGGTGTCATGGTGTACCATGATTGTGCTTGAATTCACGTCATGTAGATCGTATTAAAAATAATTGAATTTTATGTTTGTGGACGTGTAGGTTAATACTGATGTGAACTTCATGGATGTGCGTGTATATGATAGAAATATATATATATTTAATAAAAGATATTTTTAAAAAAACGAAGTTTGTGTTGACAACGAAAAATAATAAATTATCATCGTTTAAATAAACGACTGTATATTGTTGATTAATTTTAATATTAATAAGGTACTAGTTGGTTTGACAGTAGTTAGATACTGGTTCATTTAATCTGGTAATTAAGTTACTTGTTCATTGAACCTAGTGGTTAAATTAGTAGTTCATTGAACCTAGTAGTAGGAGCTACTAGTTTATTGAACCTAGTAGTAGAAGCTACTAGTTTATTGAACCTAGTAGTAGAAGCTACTAGTTCTGTTAACCTAGTAGTTCATTGAACCTAGTAGTAAAACTACTTCATTGAACCCATTAGTTGAACTACTTAAACTATTTCATTGAACCCATTAGTTGAACTACTTAAACTACTTCATTGAACCCATTAGTTAAACTACTTAAACTACTTCGTTGAACCTAATAATTAAACTACTAGTTCATTGAACCCAGCAGTTAAATTATTAGTCCATTTAACCTAGTAGTTAAACTACTTAAACTACTTCGTTGAACCTAGTAATTAAACTACTACTTCACTGAACCCAGTAGTTAAATTAATAGTCCATTGAACCTAGTAATTAAACTACTACTTCAACGAACCTAGCAGTTAAACTAGTAGTCCATTTAACCTAGTAGTTAAACTAGTAGTCCATTCAACCCAGTAGTTAAATTATTAGTCCATTTAACCTAGTAGATAAACTAGTAGTCCAGTGAACCTAGTAGATAAACTAGTAGTCCAGTGAACCTAGTAGATAAACTAGTAGTCCAGTGAACCTAGTAGCTAAACTAGTAGTCCATTGAACCTAGTAGTCAAACTATTAGTCCATATAACCCACTAAAAAACAAACAACACACTACAAGAAAACTAAACCCACCCTTTCTTATTCAACACCTATTCACATTCCAAAATCAATATTTCCATCATCACTTCAACCTAATTTTTCATTTCTCGCCAAATACACTAGATTCATAAATTCTTATCTCAATCCTAGATTAAGTGGAGCAGGTTGCGAAGTGAAACGACCTACGTCGTCGTTGCCGGACTGGATTAGCGAAATTCGTTTCTAACGCGAAGCCCCCTGGCTCCAGGTCGTTGAAGCTCACCGAATTAATCGGGATTTGAATTACCGGCCGATGAAATCCGAGGAGGCGTAGTAACTCAACCGGGCTGCGCCTGTCCTACATGACCATACAGCGAACTGACAACACCCGTCGATTTCTCGGTGCGACACGTTTAGAAAGAGACTTCGAATTGGTAGGAGAATATTGGAGTCTTGGAAGTCAGTTGAGATATTGTGGTCCAGGAAGGAGGTGAACGAGAAATTTGTTTGGGGTTGTGTAAAATGAATTTTATTTATTTATTTAGTTATGTATTTATTTAGTTATTTATTTATGTATTTATGTATTTATTTAGTTATTTAGTTATTTATTTATGTATTTATGTATTTATTTAGTTATTTATTTATGTATTTATGTATTTATTTAGTTATTTAGTTATTTAGTTACTTAGTTACTTAGTCACTTAGTCACTTAGTTAATTAGTTACTTAGTTGCTTATTTAGTTACTTAGTTGCTTATTTAGTTACTTAGTTACTTAATTACTTAGTTACTTAGTTACTTAATTACTTAATTACTTAATTACTTAGTTACTTAGTTACTTAATTACTTAGTTACTTAGTTACTTAGTCACTTAGTCACTTAGTTACTTAGTTACTTAGTTACTTAGTCACTTAGTTACTTAGTTACTTAGTTCCTTAGTTACTTAGTTACTCAATTACTCAGTTACTTAGTTATCTATTTATTTAGACATCATTTATTAAACAAATATCAACCAGTTATACGAATAAGTTATTTAAATAAAATGTATTTAGAACATACTTTGTTTTATCATAATTAAAGTATGTTGGTCCATGAAAGTGTTAGGTTAAATAATAGATCCGTTTGAATATGTTCATGATTTTTTATGTATTAAATATGAACTATCCAAATTCAACTGTAAATGGAGAATTGGAATTACTATATGTAATAAATATTCTCATGGTGTCTTATACATTAAATCTCCACTATCCAAACTCACCAATAAAATAAGTATTGATCCTTAAGTAATTTAATTGTACAACTCAATTAACTAAAACTAAATTCCACAACTAGGGAGAATGAATTTATTGAATATAACAAATATTCTCATCATATTTCATATATTAAATCTCCACTATCCAAACTCACCAATAAAATAAGCATTAATCTTCAAATAATTTAATTGTACAACTCAATTAACTACAACTTAACTTCCATAGTTTTATATATTAAACCTCCACTATCCAAACTCTCCAATAAACTAACCATTACTCTTCAAACAATTTAATTGTACAACTCAATTAACTACAACTTCAACAATTAACAAGTTAAAAAAAAGAAACTCACACTACCAAGGAAAGAAGCCAACAAATTGCCACTGGACTCGACGGACGAGAATAGAATAAGGGAATCGTCGAGGACAATTACGGAAGAAGAGAAAGACTCGATGAGAACGATGAAAAGTGTCGGGCCGCGTACATAACGCGCTGTCCGTCCCGATCTTAACGAGTTGAAACAACTTTAATTAAGCGCATTACGCTAGCCTGTCCCGGTGAACTTTGTCTGCCGCGCTATGACACGGGGAAATAATGGGCTCGCAGCGGAGCTGTGCTCGGCGGGATCAGAACGATCTGAATTCGTGTCAGGAAGGACGCGCGATTCCGAGAAAATTACATAGGGTGTTGCGATAAGAGTGGATCAGTGAGGAGAGTTTCTGATGTAAATGGGAGGTTTGTTATGAGGTGTGGAGTGTTTGATTTTTAGGTTAGGTTGAAAGGAATATTATTTTTCTAGTGATGAATGTTTTTAGTTAAAATAACAATCATTATATTAAATAATCACCTAAGTGACAAAGCTTCTTTTAATAAATTAATTCCTTCCAACTCAAAAACTGTAGAAAATGAAACGTTTATAATACAAAGACATTTCCCTTGTAATTCAAATTACAAAAGTTCCATTATATTTACAACGATCTACAAGAATGTACCGAACGTCTATTGAGAAAAAGAGAAAAGAATTTTTGCGTAGACTCTTTCGTTACCGAAATGCAACCATAAACTCTCCTGAGCAAATAAAATTGCCGCGGCAGCTTACTCACTACTAAGGAATTTATAATTAGCAGCACATGAAACGCGTAATTCTTCGAGGTAATAACAAACAGTGTTGCTTTTGCCGGCTTCAAGCAAATATCTGATTTCTCTTAACACTATTTTTATCGAGGATGTCCAAAAATACTTTGGAAACGGTCGAAATTATTTTTTAAATTTAATAACGTTTCGTCAGTTAACTTTTCGACTTTCTGGTTAATTGTATAATTAATCTGTGCAAAGAATATTAATAATTATAATTATAATTATTATTATTAATATTATAATTCTATTTTCAATACTTTCTGTTATAGTTTATATTGCCGATTGTATTAAATACTTTAGATTTTATTTATTTATCGTTTCGAATAGACAAATTCAATGTGAAAAAGAAAAACGTTAATATGACAGGTATCATATTGTAATTAACTATTCAGTTTCGATTAAATTGATGAAACTAATCTGATTTACGTCGTGTTTCGACTCATTTTGATCAGAAAAATGTCAGCAATCTATTGGTACTATGATTGAGAAGGTAACGTTAAACATATAAAGGAAATTCCAATTGCAGTAATTTAGTCTTGCCTTCTTAAATTTAGTGCCAATGGATTGCTGACGTTCTGCTGATTAAAATGAGTACAAACACGATAGGAATCGGACTAGTTTTACGATTCGATGGAAACGAGCCTTTAGTTTCGTGAATTACATGACATCTTAAATTGATGAAACTAATCTGATTTACGTCGTGTTTCGACTCATTTTGATCAGAAAAATGTCAGCAATCTATTGGTACTATGATTGAGAAGGTAACGTTAAACATATAAAGGAAATTCCAATTGCAGTAATTTAGTCTTGCCTTCTTAAATTTAGTGCCAATGGATTGCTGACGTTCTGCTGATTAAAATGAGTACAAACACGATAGGAATCGGACTAGTTTTACGATTCGATGGAAACGAGCCTTTAGTTTCGTGAATTACATGACATCTGTGAAACTGCTCCGATTCCTATCGAGTTTCGACTCATTTTAATCAGAAGAATCTCAACATTCCATCGGTACTATGATTGAGAAGGTTACACATGTAGTGAAGAAAATTTCAATTGCAGTAAATTTAGTCTTATCTTGTCAAATATAGTGCCAGTGAATTTCTGAGATCGTGAATCAGCAGAACGTCAGCAATCCATTGGCACGTAAATCACTGTCTAAAAAGACCTTCAGAAATCAACCCCTTCAAAACACCATTAAACAATTTATCAATACTAAAACATCAAATTTTCATAAAAATACAATTAAAAACGTAGAAACCGAAGATTCTCCTCATTAATTTCTCCAATAATTTCAGAATCCTATCATCTCTCCGACAACCGCAAAATTAAGAAATCAGGAGTGGGCAATTTTCACCTGCCCGGTGATTTCATCGTTAAAACGTGACAGTGGCCGGATGTTTGTTTACTAACCTTCACTTTCAGCCGATTATCACTTAAGAGAGGCCGAAGTTGCATTCGGCTAATTTCGCGACATAAGAGTACCCCGCAGGCGGCAGGTGAACGCGCGTTTCGGTCGGACGTAACTTTCCGAACCCTTGGAAGCGAGTGCGCACCTGCCTGTTCGCAGGTGAGCCCGGGATAAAATTACACTCGCGCACGAACGCTCGCTTTTCTTCGCGACGTTGCTTTGTGTGCAACTCGCATTCCGAGCCGAAACAACAATTACGTTGTGGAATAAATGAACGACTGTTTTCCAGTGAATAATAATAATAATTACCATTATTATTTATTTTGATATTTTGATATTTTGATATTTTTTTATTTGGAGGAGTACATTGTGGACAAATGATTTAATTAGTCGAACAGTGAGAGGTCAGCATTTTTTTGTTAATTAGTCAATCAGCAGGAAGTCAGCATGTCTTTTTTAAATTAAATTAAATTTAATTTAATTTAATTCATTTCAATCATTCAATAACTAAAAACAAACATATTTCTTCCATTGAACCTACCAAAAGCAGTGCACTCTAATCTAAAAACAAATAAATCCTCGAATAATTAAAAACAATCACATCTATTCCATTCAAGCTACAAAAATCAGTATATCCTAACCTAAAAACAGCAAGGAAACAAATAAATCCTCGAATAAATAAAAACAATCCTATCTACTCCATGAAAATTCATAAAAATCAGAAAATATCAAAAAGTCAACATAACCTCATTCTCTTCTGAAATGATTATACAATATATTCAGAAGCCACAAAAAGAAAGTGTTTCCTAACCTAAAAACAACGAAGAAACAAATAAATCCTTAAATAACTAAAAACAAACCTATTTATTCCATTGAAACTACAAAAAGCAGTGCATCCTAACCTCAAACAAACAAATCCTCAAATAACTAAAAACAATCCCAGTTACACCATGAAAATTCACAAAAGTCAGAAACTATCAAAAAGTCAACTTAATCTAGAAGCTACAAAAAGCATCCTAACCTAAAAACAACGAAACAAATCCTGAAAATTCACAAAAATCACAAACTATCAAAAAGTGAACATAACCTCATGCACGTCTAAGCGACGCCTGCGTCGCGGTAGGTTCCGTCGTCTATGGGGGCCTTCAAACGAAACAGAGGCGTGCCGTTGTCGAAAGGAGGGTCGTAAGTGAGAAGATCGATTCGTGTAGTGGTTTTCGAGATAGTCCTCGAGTGCCGAAGTGTCGAGGTCTTCGGACCGGATAACGCTCGCCTCTGTGTGTGCACAGCAGAACGATTAATCTCACTCCGTGCTCCGTTGAATCGCTAACTTTCTGAATGATCGTGCAAATTACTGGATGATAAATTTTAACCTATGGAACCACTGATTTTTAGGTTAGGTTGAAATGAATATCAATGTTTTTGTGATGGATATTTTTAATTAATTAAGTTAGATTGCAATGAATATCAATTTTTTAGTGATGAATATTTTTAATTAATTAGGTTAGGTTGAAATGAATATCAATTTTTTAGTGATAGATATTTTGTAATTAATTAGGTTAGGTTGATATGAACAATTTTTCAGTAATTAATATTCTTAATCGAAATAACAATTATTATCCAATCCAATAATTGTTATTTTGATTAAGAATTGCGGAACGATTAATCTCACTTTGTGCTCCGTTGAATCGCTAATCTTCTGAATGATCGTGCAAATTAGTGGGAGCATGTGCTCCTGGAAAATGGGTCAATTAAAGAGGTCCCGACATTTGTCTCTTTGAGAGACTTTTCTGTCTGAGGAATGTTCTATGTTTGCCTTAATGACTCAAAATAAGTATAAATAATTGAATAATTGAATAATTGAATAATCGAATAATTGGATTTTAGGTTAAATAATTAAATAATCATGTTGAATGAAACAATTTTATGGAGTATAACTAAATAATTAAATACTCATCAAATAATTAAATAATCATATTAAATGAAACAATTATATCGATTATAACCAAATAATTAAATACTCATAACAAATAATTAAATATATTAACTGTTTAATTCACTTAATTTAAATTAAATGTTGTAAACGTTCACAATTAATGAACAAATTGTCCTAATAATATTTAATGTTTATTCATTTACTATGTGCTTCATACATAATTAAATTTTATGTTAAATAGTTGAATGACCATGTTAGATAATTAAATAATCATATTAAATGATGAAGCAATTATATCGATTATAACTAAATAATTAAATACTCATATCAAATAATTAAATAATCATATTAAATTAGTATCATTAATTTAATTCAAATTAAATGTTGTTACCGTTCACAATTAATAAACAAATTGTCCTAATAATATTTAAAATTTGTTAATTTACTATGCAGTTCGTAAATAATTAAATTTTAGGTTAAATAATTGAATGATCATATTAGATAATTAAATTTTATATTAAATATTGAAACAATGGTATCGATTTTAACTAAATAATTAAATACTCATATCAAATAATTAAATATATTAACTGTTTAGATGAGATTAGAGAAATAATACCTGTCTTTAGAGTATCAGGAAGCCTGAATTTCTGAACTTCAGAAATATTATACATACATCCAAGATCAATAAACACTTCCAAAAGTAGACCATTGTTTAAACAACAAACATCCCACCACAAGTTGCAAATGAACTTTGAAACTGGCCTGAACATTTTCTTAGGCTGTCGAAAGAGTGAAACTTCCTCCTGAGAGTAATAACAAACACTCCACTTGATCGTATAAAACAAACGAGGTCCAAGTTGTAATTTACACTAAAGAATATTAGATCTAATTAACTGTTTCCTACATAGCCACTGTACGCTACTTCATGGAACACAGAAAATGAGCATTTTAATGTATGGAACTGACTTTATATGAAAATATATAAATATATAGAACTAACGTTATGTCATAATATATAAAAAAATATATATATATACAGTGCACAACCACTGTACGCTACTTCATAAAACACAGAAAATGACCACTTTAGTTTACAGAACTGACACTATATAAAAATATATAAATACACAGAACTAACTAACCTATAAAACAATATTTATACAGAAAAGTACACAACAGTTTTTATAAACTGCTGCTAAATAATTATTGTACCAATAATTTCCTGGATCCATATACTATAAGTGTACACCATTAAATGGTGAACGTTCTGCATTATTCACAGTTTATCATATAAATTACATTCTACGTGCTGCCACTGAAAAAATCCAGCTGCGATACTGGCAAGATTGCGTTGTTCCTTTTAAACAGTTCTAGGTATAATGTTCCATGGAAACAGGCTCTAGGGGAAGAAAATATAAAAAGGATGTGGATAATGAACGAGTTACCAGCGTTGAGTGTAATAAATTGTCCGTTGGGAAAAACGTAGAAATTGTCGGAAGCTGTTCCATGCCGGTGTGGGTCTGGAAATATTTCTTCGCGCACGTCTATGGGTACTATTACCGTCCGGCCAGCACTTTCACCGTCTTTCTCGGAATTGGACTGCTGAAATGGAGGAAATTATAATTTGACCTTAACTGCACCTCTGTGCGGGCTGTTCGCGTTTAATTGTGCAGCAGCTTAAGAGGCGTAGGCGCGGCGACGATTTTAACTGAGTGTACAGTGAGTTCAACGAGTGATGGCACCAAATACAGTGATGCTCGGTTAAATTTCACAGTTTCGGGCCACAGTGGAATTTAAGCGAGCAAGACATAGGAGGAAGTAGTTTCCTTAGAGGAACTGACTGGAAGTGGAAGGAAAATTTCAATTGCAGTAATTTAGTCTGATCTTCTTGATTTTAGTGCCAGTGGATTGCTGAGATTCTGCCGATTAAAATGAGTCCAAACACGATAGGAATCGCACTAGTTTTACCAACTTAATGTAATTAACGACATTAAAGGCTCGTTTCCATCGAATCGTAAAACTAGTCCGATTCCCATCGTGTTTGTACTCATTTTAATCAGTACAATCTCAGCAATTCATTGGTATTGAAGTCACTTCCAAAAAGAAAAAACCTTTCAGAAATCAAGCCGTTCAAAACACCATTAAATGACTTATTAATGCTAGAACGCCGGATTGTTATAAAAATCGACTTAAAAATCTAAAAACTTGTTGGAAAATATACGTAGAATCCAATGATTGCTATTCTGATTAAAAATATTCATTACTAAAAAATTGGTGTTCACGTGAACCTAACCTAAAAATCGAACCTTTCATACATTAAAAAATTTAAATTCCCCTTTATATGTGACAATCTAACACTTACATAAACATCTTTTAAAAAAACCAATGTCCTGCCTAAAACCCACCTCGTGCGTTTTTATTTTATTTTATTTTATTTTAATTCATTTTATTTGAATTCATTTTATTTGAATTCATTTTATTTTATTTTATTTTATATCCGGTGCCCGGATTCGTTGAACACACTGTAGAACCACATAGAAAAGGAGATGACGGAAACGCGGCAAAAAGCGAGGAGCGAGCGGCCAACCCGGCGAAAGGGGGAGAGCACGGCGGACGCGAAGAAGAAATGGTGGCCGTCGTCGCGCAGACGGGACCGTGTGGCTCCGCGGTACATTCGCTGAAACAAGTGTTACGCGATGCGATAACGTTACCGTGACTGTTATAATCGAGCTGCGATTTCGCTTTCGTCGCCGTCGACAGTGAATTCCTTGCCGACTGGAAATGGAAATTGAATCATCGGATTCGGTTTCCCTTCTGTAGCCAAGTTTACCTTTCCGCGAACTGTACTGGGGGAATTATTTCCTCGGGAGATGCTAGCGATTTGCATTGACGAATGAGCGTTGGCGAGGTGTAATTGATAATAATTAACCGATTAAGGTTATGTTAATAATTGATTAATTGAGGTTATATTTGATAGTAATTAACCTATTGAGGTTATGTTAATGTAAATGTTTAATATGAAATATTACTGATAAGTTGCTGATGATAAATCATTGCTGAATGAAACTATTGACAAGGTATATTTGATAATAATTAACTAATTAAGGTCATATTTGATAGTAATTAACCAATTACGGTTATATTTCATAATAATTGTCCAGTAAAAGTTATATTTAATAATAATTAACCAACTGAGGTTACATTAACACCTTTTTTTTTGACAGTTCAATCAAATGCTGAATATAAAAGTGTTGACCTTCATACGTCCTTGACTTAATAACCAATGAAATATCAGCAATACTTTCATCAAAATATTTTCAATTCTTGAAAAATTCAAGGTGACCTTGAAATCTCTAAAAAAAAATGGCAAAAATCTTTTTGGCATCATGTATATTAGAGGTTAGGTGACTCACCCTGTATAATTACACCGTGCAATTCCATGAGAATTATCATAAAATAGAAACAAAAGTGATAGAAATTAAAATTAATTACAGTAATTATATTAATTGTAGTAATTAATTAATTAAAAATTAATTATTTATATTTAAAAAAGTAATTATTAAAAAATAATTATTACATATTAATTGAAGTAAGTAATTAAATAAAAAATAATTGTTACATATTAATTAAAGTAATTAATTAATTAAAAATTAACGATAGAAAGAAAAATAATCACGACGATTATCAAAAATGATTCTGCGCATAAATAACACCGTAGCCGTGCCTCAGCGCAGGTCGAGTCGCTAAAAAGGCAATCGAGAGTACTATCGAGGTGAAATATCTCGATATAGCAACGTTCGTCGTTCGGTCTTCGTCAATGACGACGTCCGATGAATCCTTATTAAGCGGTTGCCGTATTCGGCGGAACCGATTACGTCTTACGTATCTTCCACGAGTCATCCGATCGACGCGATGCACTCTGCACGCATGCGTGTATGTGTGCTAAATTTTATTTGTTTGGAATAATTTAGTTTATATGAATTCAGTCGTTTCGTGGAAAAATTATTATTTGCGATAATTTTGTTATTTTAGTTGAATGTTTATATTTTGGATTTATTAATTCTCTTAATTATATTACTTTAATTGAATATTTATATTTTAGATCTTTTTCCTTAATTATATTGCTTTAATTATTTTATGTAATACTTATTCATTAATTATATACTTCATAATTAATTATAATTATATTTAATCTTATACAATGAGGTTAAGTGCAAAAAACAAAACTTGAGAAAATTAATATTTCGAATAACTAAAACAATACTACTATTCATTCCACTAAAATTCACAAAAATCAAAAAATAGCAAAAAGTCAACCTACTCTAACCTCATATGTTTCTGAAATAATTATAATAACAATTCTTCAACCCCACATTTCTCCGCCTAAAACTATCAAATCAGCCACTGCGCATGCTCGTGTGCACAGACTCTAAAACCGCTTCTGCTCTTCACACGTTTCCGTGGCGAAAATCCTATTCGAATAATATTTAATATATATTCATTTATTATACACTTCACAACTAATTATAATTACATCTTATCACGCTCATAATTTCTCAAATAATTACACAACAATTTTTCAACTTAAACAAACAAGTGATTCTAATCTAGAGAAAACTGAGAAACAAATTATAAAAAAATTCATAAAAATCAGAAAATATCAAAAAATCAACCTAACCTAGAAGCTACAAAAATCAGTGCATCCTAACCTAAAAAACAAACAATGAAAGAACCAAATTCTCGAATGACAAATAATATTGTTTTTAGTATACTAAAATTTAGTATAAATAAATAATATTGTTTTTAATTTAAATGGAAAAATGTAATATTAAATTATTTGATTGAACTGCATTATTATTATTACGTGTTTATTTAGCTGAATGTCACATTAGTTAGTATTATTTATAACATAGAAATGTTTTCAAATAATCATGGTTTAATTCAGTGAATTATAGTAATTCGATTTGGTTGTGGGTCTCCAGTGACCCCCGCGAAGTATTCAACGTGTTAAAATGTAAAAAGTCAATCTAACCTCATATGCTTCCGATAATAATTACATAACAACTTTTCAACTTAAATAAAGAAGAAATTCTAACCTAATAAAACTGAGAAACAAATAAAAACAATATTATTTCACTAAAATTCACAAAAATTTAACCTCATACGGTTCCAAAACAATCGCACAATTCCTCAACCGCAAAATTCCCGCGTGAAACTGTCAAATCCATCCGCCACGCATGCCCGTGTGCACAGCGCCTAAAGCGTCGCCGCTCGCCGCGCGTTCCCGCGGGGAGTCGTGGCGCGCCGCGTCCGCGCGCAGGTTCGCGCGTGCGTGCGAGTACGCGGGCGGCGCGCGCAGCGGACGTTCTATATGCGGAGCGCCGGACGCGTTGCGCGGTGTGTACCTGACGCGTTTGTCGTCGTCGCGCTAAAACCGTTTCTGTAAATAAACTCGTATCTGTCAGTGCCGCCGCCCCGGCGCGCTTTTTGCCGGCGTCTTTATATTGTTCCGGCCTCGTTGCATCGCGTGTTCACGGTTTTTGCCGGGCGAGCGTCCCGGCTGCCCGCGTTCGCACGGCGGCCGATGCTTTTTACCCGGTAATGAGCCCTAACGATGCGGTTTGTTGCAATTCCCCGTAAATCGTCTGATTCGGATCGCTCGGGACCCTCCGGTCCCGTATTATTCCGGCGAAATGATACAGTTGCTTTTGTTTCCCTCGGTGCGAGTGTATGGTGCTTGTATTTTTTTTCTTTTCTTTCTTTTATGTGTGTGTTGGGTGACAGTTTGACGAGGATTTCTTCGATTTTGCACGGTGCTATTCAGGGGAAATTATGGGTTAAGCTTATTCTTTATGGTGTACTGGTTTTTATGGGATAGCAATTTTTTTTTTAATATTGGGTGAGAGTTTGATCGGGATTTCTTTGATACTAGACGACAGCTCGAAATGACTGTTTTTAATTTTTTCGTTTTGGAATTAATGATGTCTTAAAGGCACTACAACAACGAATTATTATTATTATTATTCATTATAATATTAATTATTACTTATTATAAAATGTATATATATGTAATACTATATTTTTACTGATCCACTGCTTTACTGATTTTTTGTTGTTTCGAGAAAATTAAATGTTAGCATATTAGTCAATTGAAAAATATAAATTAATTATGCCAAGTCTGGCAATGTTTCTACTAATTGATCAATATGTAATTTGATTTATTTTCATTTTCATAATTAGTCAATTGTAAAAATCATTTATTTCAATTATGAACAATTAAATATCACTTGAAATATATTAGCTGTGAGGATATTTGTCAGGTGATGCATTGCTTGGGAATAGAAGAATTTATGGATACTTTTGTAAATGAATAAATTGTAAATATTAGTTTATCAAGAATTATTTATTTTATCGATTGTTATTAATACCAATATTATTATCAAATGGTTTAGATTCATTGAATTCTACAGAATATCATTGTAAACAGTGAAACAATTTCTTTTATTTGCCGATTTTAAATTGAATAAATCATTGGCATTTTTTAAAATATTAAATATCAATTAATTACAAATAAAAAATTCACACTAAATTAATAAAAAATAATATGATATCTCATTTTTCAGAAGAATCCACTTACACCAGTTTCACAACCAATCACCTCACAGTTTCTTTTATTTAAATATTAAAATTTCTACAATTGAAATTAAATAATTTAAAATATTAAATATTAATTAATTACAAATAAAAAATCATATAATATCTCATTTTTCAAAAGAGTCCACTTATATTACTTTCATGACCAATCACCTCGCAGTTTCTTTTATTTACCAATTTTAAATTAAACAAAGCACTGTCATTTTTAAACAAAAATTAAATATTGATTAATTACAAATAAAAAATCATATGATATCTCATTTTTTTAAAAAAATCCATTTACACCACTTCCAAAATAGCAAAACAAAAAAAAAGGTAAACAATCCCACCGAATGAATAGTCATCAGCTATTACGTTCGACGCTGCGTGTGCCAGTGACCCGGTTAATTACAGGTGCCCGTTGATAACCGGCCGTTACGACCGCTTTCACGGCGAACCCGTGCGATATTTTCGAGCGAAAAATTCTCGGGCGCACACTTTCCTTTCCACTGTCGATTTCCATGAACCGCGCACGCCGCGGCAATCTGAATGATTTCCACGGATCCACGCGCGCTCGCCGTATGAATGATTAATCATCGATAACGTCACCGATCACGAACGACGAAAAATCGACGAGAACACATACAGCTGCGAAACCTGTCGATTCTGTGCTAATAATAGCACATATATTTCAATAATTCGGTAATTATGCGTGATACTAATGGCATCATCGATTTGGATGACTTTTACTTGTACCGGTAGAATGTTGAGATTCTGCCGATTAAAATGAGTCCAAACACGATAGGAATCGGACCAGTTTTACAGATTTGATGTAATTCATGAAATTAAAGGCTCGTTTCCATCGAATCGTAAAAGTAGTCTGATTCCTATCGTATTTGTACTCATTTTAATCAGCACAATCTCAGCAATCCTCTGGCACTATATTTGAGAAGGTAAGACTAATTTACTGCGATTGAAATTTTCTTTATTTTCTTTATTATTATTTTTTCTAATATTTACTGTTTACAAGAAAGGACGTTAGTAATACCGTGAACACCCTGTATATGGCGACACTCGACATAAACAGCTCGATGGAGCGCGACGCGGTCGACTCGGGATCATTGCGAACCGTTCCGCGTACAGCAACACTGACGTCATTAGTAAACGTTTATACGCGGGTGTTAATTGCCGTTAATAAGAAACGAACGTTGACCCAGTGAAGGAGCACGTATCGCGCTCGTATCAAAAACTGTGTCAATTAAGCGGGTTGCGTCAGCGCGTCACGCACTCCTTGGAGAGTCTGATGAGAAACGGCGCGACGCGACCCCGCGGGACAAATTGGCCGTCGATTGTGTTGGAGAGTACATGATCGCTTAGATTCTACGGTTTCGGGCTGCTGCAGTGGAACTTACGCGAGCAGAAGACAGAAGGATGCTGTTTGTTTAAGAATTGACTCGGTAGAGTCTGATGAAGGCAGAGAGAAACATGCAATGGGGAAAATTTCGATTGCAGTCATTTAGTCTGAACTTCTCAAATATAGTGCCAGTGAATTGCTGAGATTGTGCTGATTAAAATGAGCCCTAAGACGATGGGAATCGGACTAGCTTCAGAGATTTAGTGTAAATCGTGAAATTAAAGGCGCGTTTTCATGAAATTGATAAAATAGTCGGATTTACATCGTGTTTGGACTCATTTTAATCAGCACAATCTCAGCAATACACCGGTGCTAAAATCGAGACGGTAAGGATAAATATGCAACAAAGAAAATTTCAACTGCAATTTTCAATTTAATTTTAACTTTATCTTCTCAATCATAGTACAGATGGACCACTGTCATTTTTCTCATAGAAATGACTCCAAACACGATGTAAATCTGACTAGTTTTATCAATTGGTGGAAACTAGCCTTTAATTTCGTGACTTATATTCAACTGATGACATTTACGTCGTGGTTTTGCATTTTAATTTCGAAATTCGGAATTATCCGATTTCGAAACGTATCGCGTGATACTTGGCAGCAGATTATCGCGGAAGTGACGAATTTGGGTGAAGTGTACGATCAAGCGTCTTCGGTTTGGCTTCCCGTCAGAAATGTTACTCGCGTGAACTTACGAAAATAAACACGACGGTGTAATAATAAAATTAGGTAATGAAGAGAGTATATATAGGCACACGCCAGATTGTTATTGGAATTATATGTTTCAATTGTTATTAAAAAACAAGTTTAACAAAAATAAAAAGCAAGTTTAAAAAACAAAAAAAAGTTTAACAAAAATAAACAATTTAGGGGCTTTTATATTCAATTAATTAGGAAATAAACTGTTACGTGAATAATGTTATTTAACTTTTATTATTAATAACTTTAGTATTAATAAATTCTTTAACGGTGTCTTCAACGTTTGCTTGGTGCTTTAAAGTCTTTTCTTTGAGGAAGTGACTAAAATTAATATGGGATTATATATAAATATATATGGGATATAAAATAAATAAATTGTATATATGGCCATCAAAAATGATAAATATATTTATATTTTATAATTTTTCTATATATTATGCAAGAAGTTTTTATTGAATTAATATGAAGGAGAAATTTTTTGTTAATTTTTATTAGAATTTTCTCAATAAATTTTTTTCTTATATAGGAAAATTTGTATACAAGAAAAAATATATATGGTCACCAAGAATAATTAATATATTTATATATTATAAATTTTCCATATATAATATATATAATGTATAATATAATACATAATATATAATATAATATATAATATAATATACAATATGTATAGCTGTCACATACTTTATATATATATATATATATTATATATAATATACAAATATATTAATTATTGCGGCTTCGTGGCCATAAATATATATAAATTGGAATGGAAACATTGGTGAAATAAAAAATAAATAAATTGTTGTTTATATATATATTTTTAATTATTTATATATATTATATATAATATATATATAATATATATAATATACAAATATATTAATTATTGCGGCTTCGTGGCCATAAATATATATAAATTGGAATGGAAACATTGGTGAAATAAAAAATAAATAAATTGTTGTTTATATATATATTTTTTTATATATGTATATAATATATAGTTTATACATTAAAACAACAGAAAAGCCATCGTGCCTAACTATCAATTCCATTAAACCATCAACAACAATTTCACGAACGTTTCCATTCGAACCCGTCCAACCGATTATCCATCGCGACCCAAGATTTCCAAGCGCACGGTCGCTCGAAAGCGGATACTTTATACGCGCGCCCGCGAGATTCTTCATCCCGCGCTCGTAAAATCCGAAACTCCCGGTTCCCTCCACGAGAGACAGCTTATTTCGTCACGTGGCGCGCGAAGGTGTCGCGGGGACGGTTATGAGAGCGGACAGCTTTACGACGGCCGGGCAGAAGGCGGTCCAATCTGCCCAAAGGTCGTTAACACAACCCGAGCGACGCGGGGATGGTATTTTCGAGGCGTGTTTTGAAAATCCGACGATCGACGGACCGACTGGATGGCTGTGAAGCAGCTGTGAAATGGACTTTGGTTAGGTTGAACTTGTGGCGATTGGCGATCAGTTTTATTGGAATTGGAATAATGTTTGATAATGTTTGATAATGTTTGATAATATTCGATAATATTCGATAATATTCGATAATATTCGATAATATTCGATAATATACAATAATATTCAATAATGTTCAATAATAAATATTCAATAATATTTAACAATTTTCAATAATAAATATTCAATAATATTCAATAGTAAATATTCAATAATATTCAATAGTAAATATTCAATAATATTCAATAGTAAACATTCAATAATATTCAATAATATTCAATAATATTCAATAATATTCAATACTATTCAATGATATTCAATGATATTCAATGATATTTCATAATGTTTAATAATATTTAATAATATTTAATAATGTTTAATAATGTTTAATAATATTTAATAATGTTTAATAATGTTTAATAATATTTAATAATGTTTAATAATGTTTAATAATATTTAATAATGTTTAATAATGTTTAATAATATTTAATAATATTTAATAATGTTTAATAATATTTAATAATGTTTAATAATGTTTAATAATATTTAATAATGTTTAATAATATTTAATAATGTTTAATAATATTTAATAATGTTTAATAATATTTTGTGTAATGGGTACAGTGTATTTGTTGGGGAGAATATTTTTGTAGCTGTCGCTATTAATTGTAATTAATTTTGTTTGGTTAGTTAAATTGTAAAGTTTAAAATTCAATGTTAAATTAAAAATTCAATAATAAACATTTTGTACAATACATAAAATAGAACTGCAGAAATAATGAATATTTGTTCACAAAAATATTCTAAAGTGATCTGCCTATTTGATGAAAGAACACAGATTAAATTTTTTCCTTGAGACACATTAGAGTACATATAATATAAACCAAAAAAAAGTGAAGTATAAATAAATGAATATAATGACTCTCAATGTATCTCAAACCTTTCTTGTCCAGTAACATTTTGGTATTTTCTCTTCACCAAGTATTCAAACTACTTTGATGCGTTGATACATTAAAGCAATCAACATTATTGAATAATTTTAGTTTCTGTATGTGGCGAGTAAAACCTGCAAATAACAAAGGTATTATATAAAGTTTAAACAATGTTTCAAATTTTTTAAATATGTAACAATACAGTTAACTTCATTCTTATGGAGAGAGGACAGAATACTTCACTTTTCTTATATTTTCCACTTCTGGCTATGGGGTGGACAAAAATAGTAGAGTATTCTTGAACTTCCCCGTTTTAGCTACGAGCTGACCAAACCTAGTCGCAATACATCACACCGGTCTTACAATTAGCCACTGCACTTAAATCATGCATTCATAACTAATTGTAGAGAATTTTATTTGAAACAGTATATTTCATGACAACTCACAATAAAACAATGATCAAATCAAACAACGCACACATTTATATACTCAGATGCTATTGTCTCACTCGCACACTTTCTATTTGGAATATTCTTGGAATATGTTTGGAATATTTGGAATATTCTAGATTCATAAAAAAATGAACATTATTAACATAAAAATCAATATAGAGAAAATCAATATAGTCTAGAATATTCCAATGCTTTGAACATTCATTCAAAACGCGCTCACATACGTCATTCATCTATTGTACACATTCGAATACATCCATTCCCACATTATTATTAACGCACAATACTTAACTCGTAATACAAATTACACTTTTTGTACTTGTGCCAATGTAATTTAAACGACTGCACATAATGAAAGTCGAAGAAAATAAATCAAATTAGTAGGAAGGTAATATTACAAAAATACCATCGCAAACAAATCAGAGCAAAGATAAAACAAAGAAAATGTTAAAACTGAAACTTTAAAGCTCCGTTCAAATAAAAATACACTGAATGGAAGTTCGTCACAGATGTTCACATGAAAATTTTAAACATAATACTTCACAACTTAAACTAAACATTTTCTAAATAAATAATCTTTTATCATGAAACATTCTGAATGCCAAAACATGACAAAAATTAATCTATAAAATATGAACAATTCATTATTGTCTAGCTCACCTAACCTCACTATTTAAATCTGATTTACAATAAAAATTTTTAAATTCCAATTGAATTTACTGCACAGGTACATTGATATTAAGAATGTTAATTCGGGAAATTCTGAATGGAAAGTCGAACCTCCGTTATCCGACTTTCACGTGATAAATGCCAGCAACGAGGCCCCCAGTAAAATAATCTTTTATATCCCCTAGAAATGAAATACAACGACACAATGCAACGGCACCAGTTGTAAAGTGTTCCGCGGATTACCGGGGATTACCATAGCATTTTTCGTTCCCATTCCCCAGCGGCCGTTTCGCATCCACTTGTAATTCCGAACTTTTCTCGTTACACTTTTCCGTTGGTTTTTTCCCGGCGCAACTCCTTACTCCACTTTTTCCTGTTTTATGCTGCGCGTACCTCAACGTATGTTTCTGGCAAAAAATTCAATGTGTGTTCTTTCGTGGAATGAAAGGTTATGTTGCTATGTGTTGTTGGTGGAATAATTTTAACGATTCAATTTTATTCTCATTTTTATTATTTTTAGTATTTTTATCTTTTGTGAATGTCCGTCTTTATACATGGTGATTTAATGAGATGTATGGGAGTATTTAATTTAATATCGTTCAATTTAATAATTTTAATGGAAAATAATTTTGATAATTTAACTGGGTTGAAATGGTGAAAAGTGTGTTTTGACAGTGAATTGCTAAGATTGTGCTGAGTAAAATGAGCCCAAACACGATGGGAATCGGACTAATTTTACTGATTTAATGTAATTGACGAAACTAAAGGCTCGTTCCCATGAAATTGTAAAACTAGTCCGATTTCCATCGTGTTTGGACTCATTTTAACGAGAAAAATCCCACCAATCCATCTGTACTACAATTGAAAAGATAAGATTAAAATTCTTACAACTGACAATAAAAAATGTAATAAAAGACAAACAATTAAATAATAAGAAATTTAATAAAAG
The DNA here is from genome assembly GCF_051020985.1 of Nomia melanderi. Classification (NCBI taxonomy): domain Eukaryota; kingdom Metazoa; phylum Arthropoda; class Insecta; order Hymenoptera; family Halictidae; genus Nomia; species Nomia melanderi. The sequence continues at coordinate 22,478,114 of NC_134999.1, read as the reverse complement.
ATGGAAAATTAAACAAAAAGAAATGTAATAAAAGATAAAAAATTGGATAATAAAACATTTTATAACATTTATAAGATAAAAAATTAGATAACATGAAATTTAGTAAGAGATAAAAAATTAGGTAATAGAAAATTAGATAAAAGATAAAAATTAGATAATAAAAGATTAGATAAAAAGAAATTTAATAAAAGATAAAAAATTAGATAATAAAAAATTTTATATAAGGTGAAAAATTACATAATATGAAATTTAGTAAAAGATAAAAAGTTGGCTAATAAGAAATTAGATAAAAGATAAAAGATTAGATAATAAGAAATTGAATAAAGAATAAAGAATGAGATAATAAAAACTTCAATAAAAGATAAAGTATTAGATAACAAAAACTTCAATAAAAGATAAAGTATTAGATAACAAAAACTTCAATAAAAGATAAAGAATGAGATAATAAGAAACACAATAAAAGATAAAAGATGGATAGTAAGTTCGCTCGTTTGCGCGTGGATATCGTATGCTTCCCGCGGGAGCGTCGCTTCCGCGATGATCTTGTGTGCCAAGTATCACCGACACCGATAGTAACGGGTGACCAGCGCAGAACAAATTGACATGCGGCCAGCCGGCCCGCATAACTGTGGCCGCGCGAACCGCAGCATTCTTCCAGCGGATTATCATTATCGGCCTTCGTGGTACTCAATGAATACCCAATGACTCGACGGACACGGCGAGTCACCTACGCGCGGGGACGTCGTCGAGCGATCGATGAAAATTACCGTTTGATTAACCCCTTGTCGTGTAATGAATCACGATGATTTCTGGAGTAATTTTAGGGACAATGGTGTTTGATTGTTGGGGATTAGAGGGAGTGTTTTGGTATTGGTGATTTGTTGTGTGGAGGTGTGTGATGTATTGTTTGTATTTTGTGTTATATTTAATATATTGTATGGAAAATATTGTTATATTGTGTGTATTATATTTAATATATTGTATGGAATATATTCTCATATTATGTGAGTTATATTTAATATATTGTATGGAATATATTGTTATATTATGTGTATTATATGTAATGTATGGAATATATTCTAATATTATGTGTGTTATATTTAATATATTGCATGGAATATATTGTTATATTATTATATTACAAGAATATATTATATATAATATAATGTTATAAGAATATACTATATATATCATATCACATGAATATAATACATATAATATTATATTACAAGAATACACTGTATATAGTATTATATTATATATAGTATATACTTGTAATATAATATTATATGTATTATATTCATGTGATATGATATATATAGTATATTCTTATAACATTATATTATATATAATATATTCTTGTAATATTATATTATATATAGTATATTCTTCTTATACAATATTATATATAGTATATACAGTATATTCTTATAATATAGTATTATATATACCATATTCTTATAATATAATACTATATATAGTGCATCCTTGTAATATAATATTATGCATAATATATTATATATAACATATATAATAATATATATAATATATATATATATTATAGTAATATTATATATAATATATACCTATAATATAATATTCTACATAATATTATTATGTTATAGGAATATATTACATATCATATTACTAGAATATTATATATTCATCAAATAAAATTTCCATTTACAATAAAATGGAAAATTTATATACTATATTACATCTGTATAAATTATAGTGTTATATCTCATGATTAAACATTTTTAATTTTCTATTAAAAATATCATCTTATAACATTTAGTATGATATAAATTATTAAATATTTTTTTGTAAATATTATTAATACAGTAAATAAATTACATATTTTCAATGATCATCATCCTATTTAAGGATGATGATTATTATTATCATTTTCTATAAACAGAAACATGCATGTTGTTTAACACCATTATCACAGCGATTCCATCGTACAGTTAAGATAAATTTAATAAGTGCATTAAGGCATGACCTTGAACTGACCTCGAGGCAAAAACTGCCCTGAGTCATAACTGAAATATGCACCTTGCAAGATAACTTGCATTCATTAAACTCTAGTTAACATTCAATGATCCCTGAGGAATTCCTTCGACGCTAATTACCAAAGTCATCAGATTCATAATTAAAATAATGAAATAATATAAATTTCAGATAAAGTAACTGTCATTTCGTACATTTAAATTATTGCACTTTAATGTATTGTAATTAGCACAGAAAAATAAAAACGAAATTTTTAGCTCAAGGTCAACCCAAGGTCACGTGAGTAACTTTTGTCTTTGAGAATATTTTTCTCGAGAAATATTCATTGTTTGTAGTGTTATTGTGTTATATAAAATTTAATATTGAATTTTTAATTTTACTGTTTAAATAATCAAATTAATTTGATTTAATTAACCGCTACAGCAGGGTATAATTAAAAATAATATTTTCCTCGAGAAATATTCATTGTTAGTAGTGTTGATAGGTTATATAAAATTTAATATTGAATTTTTAATTTTACTGTTTAATTAATTAAATTCATTTAATTTAATTAATAGCTACAGCTGGGTGAAAATAAAAATAATATTTTCCTGAATAAATATTCATTATTCTTGCAGTTCTATTTTATGCATTATGCAAAATTTAATATTGAGTTTTAAATTTTACCCTTGGAACCTTTTATTAAAAATTTCTTTTTTGTTATTAAAAATACTAAACAAATTTTATTTGCAAAATTATAGTTACATAGCACCCTTTTATTTACAATTTCTTTTTTATTATTAAAAATATTAAACACGTTGATAGTGGTCCAACTAAATTTTCTCAGATGTCAAATCGAGAGGTTTTCGACCTGATTAAAAACTATAAACGTGAGAGTATAAAAAAGTTCGCACACTTACGAATGCAGGGGGCAGAGCAGAAGTAGCGTATTATGTCCATTCTCACATTATTTTCCAGGCTGGATGGTTACTACGGCGGAGGAAGTGTAACCGTTTTAATGCTCGGAGAATAGATATTTTTCTTGAACTTGTTTAGAGAACGAATGCTAGTTTTGTTGTATTGAGACAATAGTATGAGTTACTGAATACTATTTATCCTAAAGATGTTGAAAAACACCTGAAATTTGAACTTAACTTGTTTGAAAATTGATTGATTAATTAATTATTAAATATTTATTAATAAAGCAATAAATATAGATAAATTATAAAATATTTGTTAATTAATCAATAAGCATTGAGTAATTATTAAATATTTGTTAATTAATCACTAAGCATTGAGTAATTATAAAATATTTGATAATTAATCACTAAGCATTGATTAATTATTAAATACTTGTTAATTAATCACTAAACATTGAGTAATTATTAAATACTTGTTAATTAATCACTAAACATTGAGTAATTATTAAATATTTGTTAAGTAATCACTAAACACTGATTACTTGATTCTTAAATATTTGTTAATTAATTATTAAGCATTGAGTAATTATTAAATTTTTGTTCATTAATCACTAAACATTGATTAATTAATTATTAAATATCTATTAATTAATCATTGAATACTTATTAACTAGTCATTAAATATCCATTAATTAATCATTGAATACTTATTAACTAGTCATTAAATATCCATTAATTAATCATTGAATACTTATTAACTAGTCATTAAATATCCATTAATTAATCATTGAATACTTATTAACTAATTATGACATATCTATTAATTAATCATTGAACACTTGTTAATCAATTAGTAAATACTTAGCAATTAATTATTAAATTTCCATTAATTAATTAATTAATTTATCAATTTCTTCAAGTCATTCCCAAACAATTAAGTCACTTTCAAAACTTCTTCTTACTAATTCCCATATACTAGTTACAAAAAAGTATCATTGACATTTCATCAGAAAATAATCAAGTTTAATGTCAAGAAAAATATCCTCCATTGTAAAAGGTAAGAGCCTCCCGAACCGGTGGCGCTGTCATCGTGACAGAAGCTCGATGCTCGTACGGATTCACGCGGCGTCGGCGAGAGACTGGCGTGACCGAACGTTTCTCGGAGAGGAGCGAGCGAAATAAGAACGGGCGTAGGTATTTAATGAACGACGCGCGGGCGAAAGTTTTGGCGCCCGTTCTCTGTCATCGCGCCATTAACAACCTGCCCGCGCGATTTCAATTCGAAAAAGAAAGCGCTCGTTGGAAATGATCGTTCGAATTGTTCCTCGTAAGATCTCGGTTAGGTTAGGTCGTGAACAGTTAGCTGGCAAAGAGAACGGGACGGTCGGTTTGACGTTTGCTTGCTGGAGTTAACGGTAGTGTACCGGAAACGACCGTTTTGCAATTGAAATTTTATTCGGTGTGTGTTGCGTTGGAGATCATTGTACCGATGGATTGTTGAGATTTCGCTGATTAAAATGAGTACAAACACGATGGGTATCGGAGCAGTTTTAGGATTTGATGGAAACGAGCCTTTAGTTTCGTTAATTACGGTATTTTGGTAAAAGTGGTCCGACTTACGACGTGTTTAGGCTCGTTTTAATCGGCACAGTCTCAGCAATTCAGTGGTACTATGTTTGAAAAGATAAGGTTAAAATTGTTGCAATTGAAGTTTTATTCGGTGTGTGTTACGTTTGAAATAATAGTACCGATGGATTGTTGAGATTTCGCTGATTAAAATGAGTATAAACACGATGGGTATCGGAGGAGTTTTAGGGTTTGATGAAAACCAGCCTTTAGTTTCGATAATTGCGGTATGTTGGTGAAACTGGTCCGATTTACGTCGTGTTTGTACTCATTTTAATCAGCACAATCCCAGCAATCCGCTGACGCTATGTTTGAGGAAGTAAGATTAAATGTATTGCAATTTTTATTATTGCAATTATATACATAATTAACACTCTTGAGTTTTTGAAAATTTCATAAACGACACTTTATTCTTCCAATAACAATTACCACAATGGTCATTAACAGAAATATCTCAAATTTCATTGAATATTGATTAATAATTAATATCCATTAGTAATTAAAATTTCACACTACTGAGTATTTTAATCATTTACGTATTGCAATCATTTTCAACAACATGGGCACACGATTGTAGACCGTTGAACGAGGCTCGTGGAACCCAAAGGTGCGCAAATATTTGCTACCACGAGCACGACGATATCAGCCCCAACTAAGCAAACCGTGGAAGAACAATTCGGTCGATTTGCACGCTGCCGCGTATCTCCGCTTTATCGCCGTAAGTGCCATATTTCTTCCCGTTGAAATTTGCTGAGAACAATGATGCCCCACTGCGTGAGACGATTATTTGAAAATTCTCAAGTTTTATATTCAATATTTAATTTCGTATAAAATATATCGAATAAAAATTTTTTTTTATTTCAACAAAAATTATTAATATTTTTATTTGACAATTGTGAAGTTTTATATTCAATATTTAATTTTGTATAAAATATATTAAATAAAAATTTTTTTTTCAACAAAAATGATTAATATTTTTATTTGAAAATTCTGAAGTTTGATATTCAATATTAAATTTTGTATAATATATTGAAATTAAATAATTTTTTCCCTCAATTTATTTGTGCCCTTTGTGTAGATTTGTTTTATAACAATATTATATTAATTTCATAGAAAAATAATGAATATTTTTAACATAATTCAGTCCACTTAATTACTGAATTGAACAAATATCTTTTTTCATATAATTTAAAATATATATTGTTAAATATATTAAAACATATATTGTCATATAATTTAAAATATATATTTTTGTATAATTTAGAATATACATTGTTATGTAATTTAAAATATATATTTCTATAACCTTATTTATCCTTCACACAACATTTATCCCGAGATTAAGTAAATAATTTAAAATTTAGATTTTTTATAATTTAAATATATATTGTTATACACCTTAAAATGTTTATTCCATAATTTTATTTATCCTGTACACAAAATTTATTCCTAGATTAAGTATATAATATAAAATATACATTTTTATATCATTTAAAATTTATATTTTTTATAATTTAAAATATATATTGTTATACACCTTAAAATATTTCTTCTATAATTTTATTTAACCTTTACACAAAATTTATTCCTAGCTTAACTATATAATTTTTCCTGTTGAGAAATTGTTAATAATAAAGCGAGTATTATTAGCATAATCACAAAACAGATCATAAAGCAAGGGGTCACCAACGATGAACTTCAATCAGAACATGAATGGACGGTTCAACTTTTATGTATTTACAAGTAACTCGTGTAATCGACGAGATTAACCAACAATTATAAACATATAGCTGTGCATAGTCACTTATTTTCTCTTCTTCTCTCAATGCATAAATAAATTCGATTATTATGTTTAAATAAATTCGATTATTATGCATAAATATATATTTATTCGTGCAAATACGAATTTGTATATTTGTATAAACATTAATGTAGATTTTAATTTGTTTAAATTGCAACATGGATCATTTATAATTTGCACTTTAATTTAAGTAAACATAATTTAGAATTTGTATTTTTATTTAAATAAATATAATTTGTAACTTGTATTTTAATTTAAATTAAGGTATAATTTCTATTTAATTTAAATAAGTGTAATTTATTTTTAATATTAATATAATTTATATTTCAGTTACTATGGTCTGGCCTTGACAAAATATGTCAATGTCAAGGTCATACGAAGGTCATAGTTTTTGTAAATGCAGAAACCTCCCACTCCCAGGCAGGTTTCTGCAAATATCCAGAAAAAGTAAAGCCAAATAGGAAAAGTTTGCTCAAAATGATAACCTTGACAACATATTTGAAGGTCAACCAAATATAACAAGTATAACATAACATAACAAAATATTAAAAAAAAGTATAATTATAATAGAGTATAGTATAACTAATAGTATAACATTGATATTAAAAAAAAATATAATGAAAAATATAAAATATATAAGAAAATATGCAATGCATAAAAATCTAATATTATTAAAAAAAAGTATTATACATTATAAAAAAAACAATCAAACAAATACAATATTTTATAATAAATAGAATATAATATTGAAAAATATGCAATGTATGTAAATATTATATATTGTAAAAAAAGTAATTCGACAAATACAATATTTTATAATAAATAAAATATAATATTTCCAGAATCGTCGCATATATTTAAAAAACAATATATAAACAATAAATATCACCACGAAAAAATTCTAGACACAATTGTTAACCGAATAAAAATAGATTTACACCAGATCATTAATGAAAATGCGGTCGTAACACAGAGGTCAAATTCCTCCGTCATGACGTACGGAATGAGCGTACGAAAATTGTTGTTTTAACAAGATGAAATATCGCAATCGTTCAGGGAACAGTAAAAACATTGAAGCGAGGAGGAATCCGACTTCCAAGGTCGTTAACGGCCAACTGTATTTACACAAGCATTATCGGCAAATGAAGTCCCCTAATGAGCCCGTAAATCCGCCGGAGGAACTTTCTGGAGACTCATTTCACGAGCATTCCCAGTAACGACATTCAATTATGAAATTCGATGGAACGTTAAAATATCTAAACAGGGCATTAGGATTCTTGGGATTTTTATTGGGTTGACTGAGAGATTTAGATGATTGTTTAGATAGTGAGTGTTGACTATGTAGCTTTCGAATGTTAGTGGGATTATAGAATTGTTAATATTGGTATTGGTATGTAGTTGTTAATATTAGTATACAGTTATTAATATTGATGTTAGTGTAGAATTATTAACGTTGATCTGAGTATACAATTATTAGAATTGTTAAGTTTATCTTCTTAAATGTAGGATCAATGGATTGCTGAGGTTGTGCTGATTAAAATGAGTACAAACACGATGGGTATCAGACAAGTTTTATGGTTTCATGGAAACGAGCCTTTAGTCTCGCTGAATACAGTAAGTTGGTAAAAATAGTCCGATTCCTATCGTGTTTGGACTCATTTTAATCGGGATAATCTCGGCAATTCAATGGCACTACATTTGAGAATGTAAGGTTAAGATTGCTGCAATTGAAATTTACTTGACTCAAACATAGTGTCATTGGATTGTTGAGATTGTCCTGATTAAAATGAGTACAAACACGATGGGTTTCGGACAAGTTTTACGATTTGATGGAAACCAGCCTTTAATTTCGTTAGTTACATTGAATCGGTAAAAGTAGTCCGATTCCCATCGTGTTTGGACTCATTTTAATCAGCACAATCCCAACAATTCACTGGCACTATGTTTGAGAAGCTAAGGTTAAACGTGCAGTCAAGTAAATTTCAATTGCAGCAATCTTAACCTTACATTCTCAAATTACTACAATTGAAATTTAATCTCAGTACACATTTATTAATATTAGTATACAATTATTAATATTAATCACAAGATAAAATTATTAATATCAGTACATATTGGTACACAATTATTAATATTAATCTCAGTATAAAATCATTGATACTACTATTACTATCAAATCTCCAAAATTCTTCCTCTCATAACCTAACTTTTCCACAATCTAAAATTCACCTCCAGTCTCATCGAAACACAAATAATTACCCTCCCACAAATAAACAGCAAATAAACACACTCAAACACACAAAGCAATTAGTAGTAACGAGACTAACATTAAACTTTCTCCAATCGGCAGAAGTCACAGAAAACAGATTTCCTCTCACACGAGGTCAAACAATATTTCACAGTGTCCAAATGAAAATTCTCAATTCGCTTTGCAGAGCAATTAGCGGATTCAAGATGCTGCTGCCTGTTCCCGTGACGCCGAAGGAAACTGGTTCCACCGTAGCGATATTCACGGTTGTGTAATTGCAGGCCGCTAATGAAAGCTAATTGCGCTAATTAACGTGTCATTTATAAACGAATCAACCGGGACGGACGCACCGCTGACGTTAATAAATACGACGAAAGAACGCGGATCGCTCCCCGATGAGATAGAAAGCGACAAATTGGACTTTAGCTCTTGCTAATTTCTCCTCGTTACTTTCTAATTAGAATGTCTATTGCTCGCGTGGAAACTAAGTGCAACGTGAATTGATCGGCGGATCGAGGCATCGTGAGAGTTTTTTCGTTGCGAGATAAAAGCCGGAACGTTTCGAAGCGCGCGCGGTTTGTAGGTTATGGTGCAACTGTCATTTTCGTTCGTGGTATTCGAGGCAATCATTACGTGGCAATTATTGGGGTGGATAAAGTGGTCGTAACAGATAGAGTAATAGGGTTGAAATGGGAGTGAGTTGGGTTTTTAGGTTATGTGAGGTTAGTTTGGAGAAGAGGCTGGGTTAAATTTCACAGGAATCTGCTCGGATAAATTTTACTATGCTATTTGTAGCATCTCTGTACTATTAACTGTGTTGTGTGAGTTGTGTTTTAGGTTATGTGAGGTTAGTTTGGAGAAGAGGCTCGGTTAAATTTTACAAGAATCTGCTTGGATAAATTTTACTGTGTTATTTGCAGGATTTCTCTACTATTAACTGTGTTGAGCTTGGTATAATGTGGTTATAGTAGGTAGGGTTGGAGAATATGCAATGAAGTCAAATGTAAACATGGAATGGTGAAAATTTCAAGTGCAGTCATTTTAATGGTACCTTCGCAAATATAGTATCGATGGATTCCTGAGATTGTGCTGATTAAAATAAGTACAAACACGATAGGAATCGGATAAGTTTTATGATTTCATGGAAACTAGCCTTTAGTCTCGCTGAATACAGTAAGTTGGTAAAACTAGTCCGATTCCCATCGTGTTTGGACTCATTTTAATCAGCACAATCTCAGACATCTACTGGCACTGTGTTTGAGAAGGTAAAGTTAAAATTACTGCAATTAATTTAAAGTATCTGCTGCTGAATAATTACTTACGATTATTTACGATATTTATCCCAGAAGTACATAATAATATTCATTGAAATCATAGAAAATTCGATGCTACATTTAAATAATATAATATGATATCGACAAAGCTATTTTGTTGTAAATATATAAATCTTTCTTAAAGAAAAATTAACAATAAAACTTCGATGATACATTCAATATAATATAATAATATGATATCCACAAATCTATTTTATTGTAAACATTTTATTTTACCGTAAACTATTTTACTCTAAAAATTTTATTTTATCGTAAACAATTCAACAATTACCAAGAAATTACCAATAAAACTTCGAAGCAACATTTAAATAATAAAACAACATAATACCGCTGTTAGCAAGACAGAATATTCCTGTAAATGCAAGTGGAGAGTCTCATACGCGCATCAGAGCTGCAGCGAGGAGCTCGAAGAACGGGTTTAATATTCCGTTGTACCAGGGCAGCGCAGATAGGCGCGTGATTTTAGCACGAGGTGCGAATTTATTGTCGCGTGGAAACGAGATATGATAAAGCCGAGTAGGCCCCTGTTTGCACGGAGACGAGAGCGTTCTGCAAATTGACATTTCCAGGCGACACGGTGTGATAGCAGCTGAACGTATTGGGAGCAACGTACGTGCACGAGTAATTTTATTCTGCTAGTATTATTTGATCTTGAAATTCATTGAAGTATTTGAATGCTAGGAGTGTGAGAGTGGATGAAATTAATGTAAGAATTATCAGAATGTAAAAATATAAATAAAATAAATAAAAGAATCATAAGAATGTAAAAGTATAAATAAAATAAATAGAACAATATAAGGTTGCAAGAAAATGAATAAAATAAACAGAAGAATTATAAGAATGTAAAAATATAAATGAAACAAATAAAATAAATATAAGCAGTATAAGAATGTAAAAATTAAATAAAATGAATATAAGAATTAAAAAAATGTAAAAATATAAATAAAATAAACAGTAGAATTACAGGAGTATAAAAATATATGTAAAATAAATAAAATATGCAGAAGAACTATAAGAATATAAGAAAATAATTTAAGTAAATAGAAAAATTATAAGAATATGAGAAATTAAATAAAATAAACAGTAGAATTAAAAAAATATAAGAAACTAAATAAAATAAATAGAAGACTTATAAGAATATAAGAATATAAGAAAATAAATTACATAAATTAAATAAATTAAATAAATAGAAAAATTACAAGAATAAACTCATTTGTTACTGATATTTGTGTAAGAGTTTTTATTATATTTCAAGGCAATTAATATTGAGCTTATTACTTAGCATTGTTTTTTAAAAGTATTCTGCAAATTTGATATTCTTTAAAATTTATATTAAGTATGTAAATACATCAAGCAACACCATACATTTTCATTACTTCTATGGTGCCCCAAAAATATTTTCCAATTTCCATGGGATTTGTATTTGTGCTCAACGTACATGTAAATATTGTGCTCAGCTGATTCATTGACTGCACTCAGGAAATCAGAGTGGTCCCTGATAATTGTTTCTTTATCATTTTAATCAAAATTTAATACAGCCTGAGGTTATCAGTTGTCCCCTGGGTTATATTTATCACTGATAAGTTTATTTATATAGGAACCTTCTGATAACTGGAAGTTGGAGGATAAATAATAAAATCAGGAATTGTGATTGTAGTCATTGGTGTTTGCAATGATGATGAACAGGTTACAACAATTGGAGAATTAAAAATGATATAATATAAAATTTCTTAGATTTTATTTTCATTGTTAATATAAAATCTGGATGATGAAAAATATTATAAGATTTCTTAGATTTTCTTATTTTCATTGTTAATACAATATCTGGATGATGAAAAATATTATATTATAAGATTTCTTAGATTTTCTTATTTTCTTTGTTAATACAATATCTGGATGATGAAAAATATTATATTATCAGATTTCTTAAATTTTCTTATTTCCATTGTTAATATAAAATCTGGATGATGATTGGAAGTTAGAAGCTGGATAATAAAATGAGGAATTATTCTGATTGTAGTCATTTGTGTTAGCAATGATGATGGACAGGTTTCAACCCTTAGAAAATTAAAAATTCTATATTATAAGATTTCTTAGATTTTCTCATTTTCCTTGTTAATATAAAATCTGGATGATAAATGGAAGTTAGAAGTCGGATAATAAATAATAAATAATCATTGTGATTGTAGTCACTGGTATTAGCAATGATGATGGACAGGTTTTAACCCTTAGAAAATTAAAAATGTTATAATATAAAATTTCTTATATTTTCTTATTTCCCTTGTTAATACAAAATCTGGATTAATTTAATTAATGATGCACCTAATCAAAATTATTTTAAAATACATAAACAATAATAATACATAAACAAAACATAGTTAATTTAATTAATAATGAACCAAGTTTTCATGTTGCTGCTGAACTTCTAAGCACTGCTGAACATCAAGCCAGTGAACTAAACATCATTTTCTAGGAAGCAACGATTGCAGCTGACACTTATCAATGACTCTTTATTGGAACTAGTGCAGTTGATCCGAGTATTAGTTTCGTCAGCACGGTTTAGTGCTATGGGAATATAAACATGACATTAATCAAGACATTCATTTCGTAACGGACAAATTACTTGCATAACAATGAGTCCAAAGTTTGAACGAAAAGTCTTGCTACTTGGTATTTCTAATGGAATTTTTAGTTTAAAAGAATCTTTTTATTAAAAAGTTCTAAAAATTAGTTGTTAGGTAACAAATCTTTATTGAAAAATTCTAAAAAAATAAGTTGTTAATTAAATCGTAGTTAAAACAAATCTTTTTTTTAGGAGACTCTAAAAAACAAATTGTTAGTTAAGTCTCTATTACTCTAATACTAATTAGTGCTAATACAATTTTTTTTGAAGTATGAAACATTTTAGTTGTCATAAATATTAGTGTTAGTATTAACACTAACACAATCGTTTTATTTTAAATATTAGAGAAACATTATTTTCATTATTTAATATTATATTAAAATCATTTTTTTTTCAAACCATGAAACATTTTAGTTGTCATAAATATTAGTGTTAATATTATTATCCTAGTATTATTTGAAGTACAATAAAACATTTTCCAATAATTATTTTTGTTATTAATATATAACATATAATATTAATATAATATATAATATATAATGATTCCCACAACTAATGTTCCCAAAATTCAAACTTCAACCGAATTATAACCTCACTCATCGCACAATAAATCTTCACCACCGACTATCCATCCATCAATATTCCATATCCCATCTCCCAAACCACTATTCCCATCATACAAGCAACGTAACCCAACAAAGAAAAAAAAACTCCAGAGTCACCGGTCAGATCCCGAACGCGTATTGCATTCCGTAGATGGCGTCGCGATACTTCCCGAGACGAGCCCGACCGGCGAAACTGGATCTCGCGCCGGGACGGCGAGAGTGATAGCTCGCTGTTGCGGCGCGGCAAAAAAAGGGGAAGAGATCGCTGGAAAAAAGGGGGGGAGGGGAGAAAAGTTCCCGTGATACATTGTGAGTGCCTGGCCTGCCTCAACGTATCGAATTTCAACGGGATTCTGAATTGGCTTAATGAATCCGGTCCACCTCTCTGCAAAAAACGCAGCGACGCGGAGCCAATCGGGGGTGGGGGAGTGTTTGAGGTGGAAGATGAGACACTGGGTATATGGGGTAGGATTGATCGCTGTACACAATTTTTTATACTCAGAGAATTAAAAAAATTTTTAATTAGGTTTTAGGATAGATTTTGACTGTTGGAGTCAGAAGTTTTGTGGTTTTGTTGGTGTGAGAGTGTGAGTGAAATTCATGGAATATGGGGAAAATTATGGGGGTGTGAAAATATAAATAATAATAAACGAAATGAGAAGAATTGTAAAAATATGAGGGGATAAATAAAATAAATAGAAGAATTGTGAAAATATAAGGGAATAAATAAAATAAATAGAAGAATTATAGTATAGGCAAAAAAATGAATCAAATGAAACAAATGAAATTTTAACGTTACATTCTCAAATATAGTGCCAATGAGTAGCTGAGATTGTGCTGGTTAAAATGAGTCCAAACACGATAGGAATCGGACTACTTTTAGCAATTCAATGTAAATCGAAAAAGTAGTCCAATTCCCACCGTGTTTGTACTCATTTTAATCAGAAAAATCTGAACATTCCATTCGGACTACAATTGAGAAGGTAAGATTAATCATACACTGAATAAAATTTAAGTTTTACCAACTTAACGTAATTAACGACATTAAAGATTTCTATTAACGATGATGATACATCTATAAATGTTTTTAATATATAATTTATATTATATGATAATATTTACACCATACTACACGCTACTGAATATATTAAAAACAATAAAAATAAAAATAAAAATAAAAACAAAAATTGAAATAAAAATTAAAATTAAAATTAAAATAAAGATAAAAATAAAAATAAAAATAAAAATAAAAAAATTAATCACTAAAAGTACACCGCACAATCAACTCATCCGCAATCAAATTAAAATGGAAATGCATTCCCCTTCAAACAAAGCCCCTATCTAGAAATCTCTAAAAATTTCCATTTCAAAATACAGGTTCAGACAGCTCTCGTCTCCGGTCCGAGAAAAATCATAATCGACAATCGCGGAGCAAGAACGCTGGAACAGTCTGGCAACCGGCGCAAGACAAATTTTTCCCTGTACACACGCTACGATAGAGTGCGCAAGCGTAAGGGGGCGAGTGGGCCGGGAAAGAAACGCGTGTTGCCCGGCGAGAAAAGCGTGTTCGCCGGTAGGAATCTTCGTCCTTGAAATAAGTAAGAGTTTCGATAATCGGGCGTGCAGCAGGAAGCTGTCGTCGAGTCATAGAACCACAAGAAACGAGAATGCAGTGATCAAACAGAAATGCCTGGGAAGAGGCTGAGTGTGAAGGGAGAGGAGTGACATAACCTAGTACAGCGAGAACGTTGTAGTTGAAAAATTACCAGTCACTTTTTAATTTTTTTTAACTAATAAATATATTAAGTATATATATGTGAATAATTAATAATTCAATAATAATGTGTACGAAGTTTATAGTGTGTGTACAATGCCATGAGGAATAAATAATTAATAATTACTCTCTAATTAATATATTAATATATTACTATATTAATGTATTATTATAATAATTAATATATTACTCCCCACGATAATTGTAACAATAAATTATTTTTAATTTCTTCAGACACTGATTATAATATTCAAATAAAACTATTTTCAAAATCATTCCCAATATTCAACCCTCCGAAGACACCAATGATTCCGAACCAAAAAGTTTCGATTAGTAATACTTATTCTTTAATAACAAAAGCAAATGATGATGATGATGATGATGATGATGATGATGATGATGATGATGATGATGATGATTTATGATTATTATTATTATTAATTATGATAATAATATTTAGTAATTATTTTCAATATTTTTCAAGTTTTTTATTTTAATTGTTCTTCAGTAATTTGGAAGCTCCAATCATCGATGACCTCGTGACAGTCAGCGTTGAACGTATTCACGTCACGCGTCGATAACAGTACACTCTGTCGGCGGCATGCCGAGGTATAATGTAAACACGATAAAACGCGGTAAACAGGCTGCTGGTACAGTGTAATGGGAAATATTACGGGCGATTTATGTTAATCAGTGTGCCGAAGTCGCGGCGGACAATGAAAGTGTTATCGGTCGCCTAGGGCCTCCCGAATGAATAATTCAAGGTTGCATAACGCTCGCCGAGTAGGAAGTCGGCTGGCCTTCGCGTGGACGCTTAGAAGTCTTCTGGGAATGCAGTCAGGTAGGGAAAGCGCCAGGTGCCGCGTCATACTGGCCGTTCGTCGATTAGAGGCGACCGCCTGTGGACATAACCTCCGAATTCTCGCGTAGTGGAAAGTGAAGGTTATTAATGTGTTGCTAAGTGGTTCTTGCTGTGACTTTCATTTGAAAAATAAATATTCTGTGTAGATAAATTTTTATTTTAAATTTAATAATTAATTTAATGATTTTAATGAATTTATGTCTATAAATTATATTATTTAATAGTTCTTGCTGTGATTTTCTATGTGAAAAGTGATTTTCGTTTGAAAAATAAATATTTTGTGCAGGTAACTTTCAATTACCATTTTATTTAATATTTTCAATGGAAAATATTCGTTGTTACTGTTTATAATATTCTGTTTATAATATTGTAAAGTTTATAATATTCTGTTTATAATGTTATAAAATTTATAGTATTCTGTTCATAATATTATAACGTTTATAATATTATAAATTTTATAATATTCTTTTAATGAAAAAAAAATAAGGTACATATTTTTAACATTATAAATTACAACCTTTTATCTGAAGCATTCTTTTTCTATCACTTATATTTTTTAAGATATTCAGTTTTGTTTAGAAAATGATCGTCTGTGGACATAACCTCCAAATTCGAATACTCACGCAATGAAAAGTGACGGTTATCAATATATATATATAAATATATTTATTAAAACTATTATTTATTAACTATTATTAAACTATTATAAAAGCATAAAACTTAAACTAAGAAACTATTAAAAATACGTAAATATAAATAAATAATTGTCAATAAGAGTTTATAAATACAATTATATTAGCATCATTGGGTTGCCGAAGTTTTTCTGCTTAAAATGAGTCCAAACACGATAGGAATCGGACTACTTTTTCGATTTCATGGAAACGAGGCTTTAATTTCGTCAATTGTATTAAATCGGTAAAACTAGTCCGATTCCTATCGTTTTTGGACTCATTTTAATCAGCGCAACCTCAGCAATCCAATGACACTATATTTGAAAACGTAGAATTAAAATTATTGCAATTGAAATTTTCTTCACTGCACTCACCGTACCCGAAAATTTTCAAATTTAAGCAAGCGTTCTATATCTCGTCCGACAAATCCCAACGAAACTCGTGCCGCAGTTTCGAGCCGACATTACTGGCAGGCTACTCGTGCAGGCACGTGAACTCGCGCGGGAATATAAATCGTAACGAGCACCTTTCATGCCTGAACGACCATAATGCACTAAATGATACGCTCGGGAGGTCTTTATCCTCAAGGTCGATTTTGCCGGCATTATTCGCCTTTTATGAAAGGACAAGAAAAACCCTCCCCTCGATATCGCGCTGTGTAACAGGTTCTAGAGCGGCGATTCGTACCGTCCGTCTGTTCGAGTCCGGTCTCTTCAGGTTGCATCGGAGGACGAATCGCTCGTCGTTTTGCGCTCGAAGGAAAATTGAGCGACGCCACTCTGGAGCTCGGGGATTAAGACTATTTTCGGGAATTTTTAACATATAGAGTCGAGAACGAGCAAGCTTTGTTGCGTATATTTTCAGGAATAATCGAATTTGGAGGTTATGTTCATAAGGTAATTGTTTTCTGAACGAAACTCGTTTCTGATTTGTTTTTCTGATTAGAATGAGTCCAAACACGATGTAAAGAGGACTGGTTTCATCGATTTCATGGAAATGAGCTTTTGATGTTGTTAATTATGTTAAATCTTAGAAACGTCAATTGCAGTGATTTCAACCTTACCTTCTCAAATATAATATCAGTGGATTGCTGGGATTGTGCTGATTAAAATGAGCCCAAACACGATAGGAATCGGACTACTCTCACCAATTTAATACAATTAACAGAATTAAAGCCTCGTTTCTATGAAACCGTAAAACTAGTCCGATCCCCATCGTGTTTGTACTCATTTTAACGGAAAAAATCTCAGCAATCCATCGATACTACAATTGAAAAGCTAAAGTTAAATATGCAATGAAGAAAATTTCAGTTGCAATGACTTTAACCTTACCTTCTCAAACATAGTGTCAGTGGATTGCTGAGATTCTGCTGATTAAAACGAGCCCAAACACTATAGTAATCGGACTAGTTTTACCGATTTAATATATTTAACGACATTAAAGCCTCGTTTCCATCAAATCCTAAAACTAGTCCGATCCCCATCGTGTTTAGGTTTATTTTCACGGGGAAAATCTCAGCAATCCATCAGTACTATCACTGAAAAGCTAAAGTCAAATCTCCAATAAAGAAAATTTCAATCACAACAATTCTCAAAAAATATTCGTCCCTCATACCGGAAGAGGCGCCGGACAACAGGCCTCATTAAAACGATGTTCCCCGTAGCGGCGGTCCGCTCGTAAACTCCCCCGAAAATCCGTACGATGACTCACCGTGAGTCAGTTAATCCATTTATATCTGCTTTCAGATACACGATACATCCTGCGTTACCGTTTTAAAGTAACGGTCTTGCGGGAAAGATTTTCCCCGGGAATTCACGAGGCGCACGATGTGTATGTTTACGCGTGCGCGCGCAGCGAGTGTGCGCCACGCAGAAAAGTGTGTATGTGCGCGATCGTTTATTGTCTTTAGCGGGTGCGTTGCCGGGTTTCCATGAACGCGCCGCGACACGCCGCCCGGGTCGACGTTACACGACTCGAATTGTTTTTCGAAGAACCGATGGCACGTCTCGCGTGTCATCTTGCTGTCTGCATAACCTACTAGCAGCGAGTGGTAGTACGTTGTGACGTCAGACGGTTGTCGCTCGAGATGTGGGATATCGATGTTGGTCGTTCGAGATGTAGGATATCGATGTTGGTTGTGGATCGAGATCTGGGATATCGATGTTGGTCGTTCGAGAGGCGAATTTTGTGGGTTGTGGGCAAAACGTGGGAGTGATTGTGGGTTGTGGGAAAATGCGGGGAGTGATTGTGGGTTGTGTGAAAATGCGGGGAGTGATTGTGGGTTGTGTGAAAAATGTGTGAGTGATTGTGGGTTGTGGATAAATGTGGGAGTGATTGTGGGTTGTGGATAAATGTGGGAGTGATTGTGTGTGTGTGAAGAAATGTGGGAGTGATTGGGTGTGTGTGAAGAAATGTTAACGAGAGTGGTTGTTTAATTAGATTATGAATATTGTGTTACTGTGAAGATATGTGGAAATATTTTTTAAATAAATTCAATATTGAAATAAATTTAACATTTAAATACATTTAATACTTAAATAAATTGAATATTTAATTAAATTGAATATTTAATTTAATGTAATTTAATTTAATGAACTATTTTGATTTATTTGTTGATAACTGTAGTGGTAAACATGTTTCCTAGCTTCCCAACAATTCAAAATTTTCTTGCTACTTATATATACCATAAATTAATAAAAACTAAATAATGAAAAAAAACTCAAAGACACCAATGCAACATCATGTGCAACATAACCTCTTTTCTCGAGTGTACAAAAACCTGTACAAAGAAGCTTCTTGAACGAGTCTGTGCTTTCAATCTGCAACGTCGAAGGAGAGCATGGAAATTCGGTTTAAATTAATTGCGTGCAAACGGGAGTAACAGACACGTTCATTAATGTTTATTTTTTTTTTTCCACTTTTGTCGGAGAGTGTACTATGGTGTCCCGTCGGTAAATTATGGATATTGGTGGAAATTTCGAGTGCGCGATTTAATGAGTGTCGGTTTACGACCACGCGATAATACTCGTAATAATTACGAGTACCGACTGTTAGATAAGAAGTGAGACGTGTCAAATTGGCGGCGTGTCCTGCCTTATATGTGCATGTGGACGGTGTCATTCATAAGTCACCGAGAAACTCGCGACAGGAAAGAATTATTTTCGTGAATGATTGAATTCGTAAATTAATTTTAGTGAAATTAATTTTTATTATTATTTTTTTATTTTATTATTTTATTCTATTTTATTATTTTATTCTATTTCAATATTTTATTCTTTTATTCTATTTTATTATTTTATTTTATTATTTCATTCTATTTTATTGTTTTATTCTTCTTCATTCTATTTTATTATTTTATTATATTATTCTATTTGATTATTTTATATTTTATTCTATTTGATTATTTTGTTCTTTTATTCTATTTCATTATTTTATTATTTTATTCTATTTTATTACTTTATTGTATTATTCTATTTTATTAATTTATTCTTTTATTCTATTATTCAAAGAACGTAAAATTGTTCATGTGACATGAAAAATGTAAAATTTCATTTTGAAATAAATATTTCAGTTACTTGTGTCTAATTTTGTTTGTCTTGTTTGTATTATTATTTTTTACTTGATAATAATTTAGTTTACAATAGTGTTTAATGTTTAAATAATAATTTTGAAATTATATATAATTTATTAAGATTATGATATAAACGTGCAAGAAGAAAGAATTATCTTCGTAAATGATTAAGTTTGCAAATTAAGTTGGGTGGAATTAATTGTTACAATTATTCAAAGAATGTAAAATTGTCCATATATGTTCATAAAATAACTTTTATCAGCATCAATTTTCTATTCCATAAAATAAAATTGTTAACAAACAGAAGGAAATAAACGTACACTTTCCACATACAACAAAATAAACTAACTTTATCAACATCAATACTCTATTCCATCAAATAAAATAATTAACAAAATCCAAAAACGAATACTCCATCAAATAAAATTATTAACAAAATCCAAAAACGAATACTCCATCAAATAAAATTATTAATAAAATCCAAAAACAAATACTCCATCAAATAAAATTATTAACAAAACACACTTCCTGTATACAACAAAATAAAATTGTTAACAAAAGAAAAGAAGAATTAAACGCACACCTTCCATATACAACAAAACAAAATAATTTTATCAAAATCAGTGTTTTATTCCATAAATTAAACTATTAACAAAAAAGAAGGAAACAAAAGTACACTTTCCATATACAATAAAATAAAATAACTTTTATCAACATCAATCTTCCAACTGCCTCAAACAAACTCCTAACAAAATATTAACAAGAAAAAAACAACAAAACGTACACTTTCTATATATAATAAAATAAAATAAAATCAATCTTCCAACTGCCTCAAACAAACTCCCAAAAAACAACAACAAAACACTCCAACCGTACAATATTCCTAGAACATAATTCGCGTCTCCATTCCCGTGGCAGCAGCGCTAACCGTCGCCGGGCGAGGCCGCGGTGTGCGTTCACCGGCGGAATGAAGGCGTCTCATGTTCGAGCCTATTCGGCAGAGAGACGAAACCGCACGGTTAACGGTTATTGACAGGTTTTACCGCAGCGAGCGCGAAAAACTCCCGGGGCGGTCGAGCTCGGCCGGCTCACTGAAAAATCTCCGTCCGCGAATTTCGCGAGGCCTCCAAGAGCCGGCGGACCGCGGACTGCGCGCGCGCCCGGCGGAACGCGTTGCGCCGTGCTCGTAAAACCGGCCTCGGGGCCTGGACGTCCCGCTGGCGTCTCGGAAATTTTAGAGGTCGGGCGTTCGGAGGGTTACTCGAGGAGATTCGTGTGTTGAACAATAAAGGATTTTTGTGTGGTGGAGGTTGTGTTGTTTAGTTTGTTGGTTAATACTTTTTTTTTGGTTATTGAAGGATTCAGTTGATTTTTCTTGTTATTAGGTTAGGAAATATTTGATTTTTTAGTTTCTGAACGTGTTGGATAATAATTTTAGATGTCAGTGTGATTAAGTTGATTTTTGGATGTTTTTTATTGTTTATTTTTTTTGTTTGTTTTTTGTGTTGGTTAGGAAGTATTTGTTTGTGTAGTTTCTGATTGATGAAATAAATAAAATTCTAATAGAATAACTAATAGCACAACTAAAAACAATACTATTTATTACATTAAAATTTGCAAAAATCAACTTAATCCCATTACCTTCTGAAATTATTATACAATATATTCAGAAACTATAAAAACAAGTGCTTCCTAACCTAAAAACAACAAAGAACCGAGTAAATCCATGAACAACTAAAAAGAATATTATTTTTTATTCCATTAAAATTTATAAAAACCAGAAAATATCTAAAAATTAACTTAACCACATTGCCTTCTGAAATAATTATGCAACATATTTAGAAGCTACAAAAAGTTCCTCCTAACCTAAAAAAAACAAATAAATCCTTGAATAATTAAAAACAATTTTTTTTATTCCATAAAAATCAAAGAATAAAAAAATTAACTTAACCACATTGCCCTCTATGCACTCATACCACAATCCATTTTTCTCCATATAATATACACAGTACACAAAACTACCCAGAACCACTGAACTGTCACACTTAATCAAATAGTCTTGGTATATTGTAACTTATCCCAGCGAACGCAACGTTCAGAGATGAATAGGGTCAGAGCGAGGCTTCAATCTGTCTCCGCGCACGTGTCTGCCTCTGCGAATTGCGTTTCACCCAAAGGTCAATCCGTCCCGCGTGTTCCGCGAGAGGAAAAGTGACGACTGGCGCGATTTTTCATTTCTTCGACGCCTCGGGCACGACAGAGGTCGTGGCGCGTGTCACGCGAATTAAAATCAATGACACTCGTCGGTAAGTGTCCGTCGTTCTGCTAATCCGAGAATGATACATTGCATGTTGAACGGGTGAGAGTAAGGTTCAGTTTTGTTAGTTGAAAAGGGGTGCTTTATTTTTAAATGGTTTTGCAGATGTTGAGTTGGGAATTTTTTATTTGTGTTTTTGTTTATTATTAGAAATTAGAAATTGAAAACTGAGAATTGAAAATTGAAAATTGAAAATTCAGAATTGAAAATTGAAAATTGAGAATTGAAAGTTCAGAATTGAAAATTCAGAATTGAGAATTGAAAATTGAAAATTCGGAATTGAAAATTGATAAAAATTAATAATTAGAAAATTATTTATTATTATACATCAAAAGGTGAACATCCATAAGAATTGTCTCACAACATCCAACGTACGAGGACCGAAGATTATCGTTAACGTTGCAGTGGACGTGAATCGACGACCACTTGTTGCACAGGCTTCTATCTAACCTTTCATCGAAAATCGTCGCAGAGGAACGACGAGAGTAATTCACTGGAGTGGAAAAATATTCGTAGAAAATATGGACGAAAGAATTGCTGAACTCCACGAAGCTCCGTTTAAACGCGGAAAAACCGAACAAAGCCGTCTGGAAATTGTATTAGCTGTTCCGGAACGCGCGGCATGTATCTTTCCCAGGCTGCTCGCTTTCAGTACCGGTTCGAATTCTTTCGGCCCTTAGAACGGATCCGAGTGATTTCGCTTTTTATTAACCGTTCGCCAGTAGTCAACGAATTTTGTGGGTGTGTAGGAAAAGTATTATGATTATTATTATGATTGATATAATTATATGATATAAGAAATTATATAATTATAATTAGATATATGTGTATAATAAAAAAATATAGTAAGAATATTATAATTGTAATTATATAGGGAAGTATTATAATTATGATTATATTGAATGTGATGTAATGATATCATATAAGAAATTACATAATTATAATTAATTTTCAAACATAGTATGATTGTAATTATAACTTTCTAACTATATTATATATATATATATGTAATTAAAAAGCATAGTAAGAATATTATAATTATAATTTTATCATATACAATATGATATTGAAGCTCATATAATATATAATTATTATTATAGTAATTCTAGATATTATGGTATGAACATTAATTTTTTATTAAAAATACTATCTAAACACATCACAAAAAGTATTTTATTGAAAAATTATACCTGTTTCAATAAACATGTATATAATCAAAAAACATAATAAAAATATTATAATTACAATCATATCACATACAACATGATAAAATTATAATTATAATACTTACAATATTACAAAATATTTATAATATTATAATTTAATCACAACATTTACAATATGCTCATAAAATCAAAAAAACATTAAAAATACTATAACTACAATCACATCACACACAACACCCTACCAAAGCTCACACCATACCTCCACTACAAATGAATCACCGAATGACTTCAGCAACAAACAACCCCAAGAATTTTCTTCCATCCAAAAGGAAAACAACGTTCAACGTTCAACTTGGTACCTCCCCACAGTTCTACGAATCGCAAGATTTAATTTCAACTGAAACGTCAACTCAGGGATACCGTCGCTCCTTATCAATTACGCGGAACGGATTTTTCTCTGAACGACTGAAAACTATTGATATCACTTTTATCAAGCACGATAGCCGGGTATTGATGTCGCATCCGTCGGCGCGAAACAATGTCACGTCCGACGGCCGCCGAGCGACGGGAACGAGAACGCTGACACTGTGGTCCATTCATTGGACCATGGGTTTTTCTTTGGGAACCCATAAAAAAATTTTGAGGTAAATTTTGTCAAGTAGAAAATCAAATTTGAAACAGATTTTTTCCTTGGTTAGTTGGTGTCGTTAGGGTGTTTTATCGTTGAGATGGATTTTGCGATATTTGGAACGAATTTTGAGAAATAGATTAAACATGAAGGAAAAAGTTCGTTAGTGTACGTCTTGAGATATGGAATGATTTAATTGTGGACGTAGCTTGTTAGATATGGTATCGGTGGATTGCTGGGATCGTGCTGATTGAAATGAGCCCAAACACGATGGGAATCGAACTAGTTTTAGGATTTGATGGAAACGAGCCTTTAATGTCGTTAGATGCATTAAATCTGTAAAACTAGTCCGATTTACGTCGTGTTTGGGCTCATTTTAATCAGCAGAATCTCAGCAATTCATTGATATTATATTTGAGAAGGTAAGGTTGAAATTATTGCAACTGAAATTTTCTTCATTGCATATTTAACTTTACCTTCTCGATCACAGTACCAATGTAATGTTGAGATTTTTCTCATTAAAATGAGTACCAACACGATGGGGATCGGACTAGTTTTACTGATTTAGTGTATTTAACGACACTAAAGGCTCGTTTCCATCAAATCCTAAAACTAGTCCGATCCCCATCGTGTTGGTACTCATTTGAATCAGCACAATTCCATATCTTAAGACGTACACTAACCAACTTTTCCCTTCATGTTTAAACTATTTCTCAAAATTCATTCCAAATATCGCAAAATCCATCTCAACAATAAAACCAACTAACCAAACAAAAAAATCCACAAGAAATTCGGGTCTGCAAATGGGTTAAAGGTCAAAGGTTGCCAGAGGCTGTCGCACACGCGAGCAGCGCGATAAAGGGCGGGGAAATCGCGTGACGCAACGGACCCGCATAAAGCCAATAGAAATAAACGATGCTAAATTGCCGCAGCTCGTTTTTAGTTGCCGGTGTCGCCGCCGCTCGGAGACGACGACGGTGCACGAACGAAAACGATGACGCGCCGTCACGGGCGTTATCGCCGCGTTAGACGTTCAGCCGTACCGTATCGTCCTTGCGAAGATTGTTTGCCGATTAGATAGCGGTGTGTACCGAACGGAACGAATTGTGCCGCCTACGTCATTCGGAGAATTAGATTCGATTCGAGATCGTTCTACTGGGAGGCGATGTTTGGACAAGTGGTACGGGGAATTGTATGGTCTGGTGACAGTGTGTCGGAAATCGGTGTATAGGAATGTTTGAATATTGGATGTATGTTTGTGCCATTTTCTAATGATGGTGGAGATATGTGTAATATTGTATATTGTTAAATTATTAAATTGCTGTATTAATAAATTATTGAATTGCTGTATTATTAAATTTTTAAATTGCTGTATTATTAAATTTTTAAATTACTATATTTTTAAATTATTAAATTACTATGTTACTATATTACTATATTACAATATTACAATATTACAATATTACAATATTACAATATTACAATATTACAATATTACAATATTACAATATTACAATATTACAATATTACAATATTACAATATTACAATATTACAATATTACAATATTACAATATTACAATATTACAATATTACAATATTACTACATTACTATATTACTATATTATTAAATTGGAAAATTGGTAACTTGTTAAATTGTTAAATGACTATATTACTATGTTATTAAATTATTAAATTGCTAAATTGTTAAATTACTATATTATTAAATTTTTAAATTCTTAAATTTTGAAATTGTTCAATTATAAAATTGTTAAATTATCAAATTGTTACATTATGAAATTGTTCAATTATCAAATTGTTAAATTATGAAATTGTTAAATTATGAAATTGTTAAATTATATAATTGTTACATTATGAAATTGTTACATTATGAAATTGTTAAATTATAAAATTGTTCAATTGTAAAATTGTTAAATTATGAAATTGTTACATTATGAAATTGTTACATTCTGAAATTGTTAAATTATCAAATTGATAAATTATGAAATTATTAAATTACCAAATTACTAAATCACCAAATTACCAAATTACCATATTACAATATTACTATACCATCATATTACATTATAAAATCTTTCAACTAATCAAATCTGTTTCTTATCTGAGGAGTAGTAATAAAAAGGAATTTAATGGAGCGATAATACGTTACTCATACAGACCAGCTTTATTAGCAAACGGAACGGCACACGGCAAAGGACACGTGCACATAAGTGTAACATCAAACCATTACTGTTTATTCAACCAGTACGAATTTTTCCATCGCGTATGAAACACAGTTTTCTTCCCATAGCTTTTCAGGACCACACGTATCTCGCAGAAGCAAACGTTAATATCTTTGTATAGTTAATAATGTTAATATAATAATATAATAAAAGCTTTGCAACAATTAAAATAACACGATTATATTTCACAAGATACAAAATAGTCTGGTATATTTAATTGTAAAATTTTTTTAGATTTCTGCTGTAAAAGTTGTGTAGACTGAACATTTGGAAAAATATTTTACACTATCATATTATCATACTATCATAACAATGTGATAACGTGGTAGCATGTTAATATAATACTTATTAATATGATAATGTGGTAGTATGTTAATAATAATATTTCCTACTTTTCTATTTTACCAAATGGACCATCATTTTATGATGTGTCACTGTGCAAACAATGCCATACTATCATAATGCCATATTATTATATTATTATATTATTATATTATTATACTTTCTATCTCCTATTTTCTCCTTTTTATTTTGCAAAATAGAACATCTCATTGTCTAATATGTCACTGTGCCAACAATAGAACCAAAACAATCAATAAGCACGCGAGAAAATAGGCACTGGTGTTTTATTGAACTCTTCGGACCTGGCACCTTTTTTCCTACCCCAAACAAAACAGGACCTATCCCTAGCCCGACGCAGTATGACTCACCCCGTACACATTGGGTTACTAGCAGTCCGCGTGACACGAAACGCGTTAAAAATACTTCGATTCACGTGCCTGTGAATGAAATCCAATTAAACGGGAAACACCAGATTTCAGGCTTTCCTCGGCTGGCGTCACAAACTTCTTATAGGTCAGGTTATGCACGTACTTATGTACATTCTAAGCGGGTTCAGATTATCAGCGAATTGCTCAACGCCACAAATGCATTAGTTTCATGGCTTTGAAAAAAATGATTAAAAAATAATAAATAAATGGCACTAAAAAAATGGTAAAAAAATGGCACTAAAAAATGGTAAAAAAATGACCCACTTGAGAAAGCTGGAATATTTCTTGATGTTTGTAAAAATTACAGCTAGGTAATTTAATTAAAACATTAATTTTGCCGATCAGATTCGAAACGTCAGTAATGGCAAAACTGATTACGATACCAGCTGCACGGCTCGAATAAAAGCAAAGCTAAACAGCCATTCTAGAGCTCCAAACATTGTGTCGAAAATCGACCGGTTCCGTTCAGTGCCGGGCTGCATTGTTCGAAAGAGGGCCGCACGACTGCTCGAAAATAGACAAGTCCATTGTGAGCGGTGCACGGGACGCGACAATGGACGCGGCCGAGAGTGTGTGCGCGCGGCGTGCACGCGTGAAATCGATCGGGGAACTGACTCACGGTGACGGGATCCTCCCGGCAGCCGAACCGCGGGCGATTATTTCCCCATATCGACAAGGTCGCACGACCTCCGCCAAGGAATCGTGACGCGACGCGACGCCACGTAGGCCCCCGTCTATGGCGGCCGGGTCGTTGGCATCGAGTCGTCACAGTACGTTTAACCTCTTGCGCGGAAAAACGCACCATGCACGTTGGGTCGTTTTTTTTTTTGATATTTTTTGAAGTTTCATTGTTTCTATGTTGAATTTTATTATTAATTCTGTATTGATTTCCTGAGGCTGGGTTACAGGTGGCCCACAACCAAATTATTATATTTTCCACGCATACGTAAATTAGGAAACAAAGCTATTTCATATAAACATTCCACATGTTGATGCATTATACGAAATTTAACATTATATATAACACTTTGTAATTTTTTCAAATGGAATTTTGTCAAATCGAATGGTGACCGAGAGTCACCTCTCGACTGCAAAGGGTCAACCTTTTCCCAACAGCGAGCCGCGCCAACGCACAGGAACGATATCGGTGATGTAACACACCGACGATTCGCCGTTCGCTGTCCGACCGCATCTTCCCTCGTGTCGTTCGAGCAACAGCAAGCTTCCTATCCATTGTTATCGTTTATATAATCTGCCCGGGATAAACGTACTCGTGGCGACCGACCGGCCGGCGCGACGCGTGCAGGCCGCTCTCACTGCTGGACTATGGACCTTGTGGAAACCGGCGAGAGTATGGAAAATGTCACGGTTGACAGAAACTTCGTTGTTAATTTATGGCGATGTAAATTTAACGTATATGTTGTGTGTATGTTTTTTTAAATGTTATTTTGGAATTGTTAAGACAGTTTGTTGTTAACAAATGTAATACGTATGTCATGTACGTTGAATTTTTTAAATATTATTTATGAGTTCTGAAGGCAAAATATTGAAAAATTTGATTAATTAAGGTCAAAAATTAAATTGAAAAATTAAAAAACTTAACATATGTGTTTTGTGTACATTGAATTTTTTAAATATTATTTGCGAATTGTTAAAGCAATTGTGGAATATTTCGTGATAGTTTGTTGTTAAAAAATTTGACGTGTATCTTGTGTACATTTATCTTTAAAATATTATTTATGAATTATTAAGGCAAAATATTAAAAATTGAAATGCAACATTCAAAAATTAAATACAGTATTTTTAAAATAAAAATTAGAATAATTATAATTAAATTATTATAAGACGAATAAGATTATTCTTATATAATAATTTATCTTATTTATCTTATAATAATTATATACCCACATTTTTATAACTAACAATTTTCGTCAATATTTAATTAGTCCAATTTCATAATTAAACCGATAATAGACAATTAGTAATAATAAACGATTAATAGAGAATTAGTAATAATAAACGATTAATAGAGAATTAGTAATAATAAACGAATAATAGACAATTGGTAATAATAAACGATTAATAGAGAATTAGTAATAATAAACGAATAATAGACAATTGGTAATAATAAATGAATAAAATTTTCATTGCCTTTCTTTATTTAATTTAAATAGAAAATGATGTCTGTCTATACTCGTTGCATGGTCTGACATTTATTAGAGGTTATGTAAGACTGCTAGAAGTTTATATTCACTGGGCCCAATGATATACTCACATAACCAAAGATAATGAACTGGAAAAAAATTGTATTATTTAAACTATACCAATTTGTTGAATGCATTTATATCTCGGGGTTCGTGAAACGGGATAGAAAGTATTGACTATTAATTAGGGAAATTAATTATTTCCTTCTTCTGTCGATTAATTAATTTTTATACTATTACAATTATAACAGTTGTTTAAAATAATTCACCATATTTCAAAGAAATAAAATCTGTTCATACTTCGACAGTAATTATTTCTCAAACAATATTTTAAACAAAAATAAAAATAATTTAATGATTAAAATATTGTTTGAAAAATAATAAGTGTCGAAGTGCGAACAAATTTTATTTCTTTGAAGTCTGGGGAATTATTTTAAACAACTGTTATATTGTAATGCAATAGTATTGATATTAAATAATTGACTGAAATAGGGAATTTTAATAAAATTAGAAAAATAAAAATCAGTTAATAATTAAAATATTATTTCAAAAAATAATTGGTGTCGAGGTATGAACAAACATTTATTTGTTTCAAGTACGTTGAATTATTTAAAATTTTCTGAACCAATATTTTATTTATGAAAAATTGAATTTATTTATATTATATAAATATTTAACAATTATTATTTTATTAAAAATTTATTTATTTAATATATATATGAAATTATTTAATTAATATATATATATATTCCTCTGACATAATAATCGACTGAACCAATTTCATTGTATTTATGAAAAATTGAATTTATTTATATTATATAAATATTTAACAATTATTATTTTATTAAAAATTTACTTATATATATATTTATTAAATTTTTCATAAATAAAATGAAATTGGTTTAATCGATTATTACGTCAGTGGAATATATATTAAATAAATAAATTTGTAATAAAATAATAATTGTGATGTAACGTAAAAATAATAATAATTAAATTTTCAATATATATAATATTAATATATAATATAATAATATAATTAATTAAATAACGTTATTGAATGACGTAATAATCAAGTGAACCAATTTCCCACGCAACGTGTTATCGTTCACCCGATAATGCGTGCATTATCAAAGGGTATTATCACGCGTGAGCATTAACCGATCTATGTCAGAACGATCGTCCAGCATCGGCTTCTCGGGCCGTTCACGCGTCGCAATATGGCGCACGGGGAACGAGAATTATCTTGTAACCAATTACTCTAATGACAATACTTTAAATCCGTTTACCCGGCGATAGCCATCATTTCGGCAACATTAACATTCAGAACGGCAAACAGACTGACTCGATAAGCAATCGTTATTAAGCGATAACTCACGATCCCGGAAATTGAGCTGCTCGGTGTGAACGTGGCTTAAGTTTAAAAGGAAATCTGATTGATGGTCGTGACAAATGTTATTTTATATTGTCGTTTTACTTTTTTAATAGTTTTTTAATTTATTTAATGTATTTGAGTCAGTTCTAAAAATGAAAAAAAAAACTGACTCAAGTCCATTTCTTAACAAAATTAAATTATTGGTTATAGTATAAATAATATTTATTTTTTAATAGCTTTTTTTTAATGGACTTAAGTCACTTTGATAAATAAACAGAGCTGTCCGTTGTGAACGTGGCTTAAGTTTAAAAGGAAAAGATCTGATTGATGTTTGTGATAAATGTTATTTTATATCATCGTTTTATTTTTTAATAATTTGTTTAATAAACTTATGTCACTTTCAAAATAAATTCAGGGCTGCTCGTTGTGAACGTGGCTTAAGTTTAAAAAGAAAAAATCAGATTGATGGTTGTGACAAATGTTATTCTATATTATCTATTTATTTTTTAATAATTTTTTTCCTTTTTTTTTTAATGATCTCAAATCTCTATCAAAATACACTTACAGCTGTGAACGAAGCTTTGTTGTGAACGAAGCTTCAGTTTTCTAAACAAATTATATACTGTCGTTTTATTTTTTAATAGTTTTTTAATTTGTTTAATGGACTTAAGTCACTTTCAAAATAAACGTAGAGCTTTATTAAAATAAAACTATCCTGCCCCATAATTTATGAAAGGTGTTTATTCAAGTTGCAAATAATACAATTAATATTTAATCAGAAAATAATAATAATAAGAAGAAAAATAGAAATTAAATAATAATAATAATAAGAGAAGAAGAAGAAGAAGAAGAAGAAGAATAAGAAAAATAATAAGAAAAATAGAAATAAAATAATAATAAGAAGAAGAAGAAAAATAGAAATAAAATAATTCCGCCCCATAGTTTACGAAAGTTGCAAATAATATAGTTAATATCTCGTTATAAAATAAAAAAATAATAATGAAGCAAAATAGAATTAAAATATTCCTGCCCTATAGTTTATGAAGATGTTTGTTTATAACAATGTTATTAATATTTCGTTAATTTTGTTAGAAAATAGTGAATATTTTTAATATTCCGTTAAAAAATAGTAATTATTTTTAATATTTCGTTAGAAAATCGTAAATATTTTTAACATTTCCTTAAAAAATAATAAATATTTTTAACATTTCCTTAAAAAATTATAAATATTTTTAATATTTCCTTACAAAATCCTGAATATTTTTATAAAAAAAAATACTGTCGAGTGCAAAGGGGAGGACTGGGATCTGACCCGGCAGGCACAAAGTGTCATTCAAAGTACAAATCGGTTGCCGGTTAGGTCTCTGTGTGTCTCCACGGTTACGGGGGCGATTTAAATACAATAGATTGTCTTCGATCGGTTTGCGCAACCAGACAACATTATCGTTGCTAACAATATAATATCGGATTATACCGGGTGGAATATTTTTTCCGTCCGCCGTGAGGGTATGCGGCTCGAGTTTTTTCATACATATTCGTTTGGCGACGGCCGGCGACTTGACCATTATGGGGGCCATTTAAAGGCTAATTCAGCCATTTATTTTGACTGTGATTTAAGGCCATTGAAAAAAAATTGTTGCAATATGAAGCTGGATTTATTGCTATTTTTAATTTGATTTTTTTTTAGAAATGGACGGTCATTATAGAAATAAATGGTTTAGAGTCATTAAAAAAATAAAAAAATTGTTGGAATATAGAATTGGATTTGTTGCTATTATTAATTTAATTTTTTTTTCTTTTTTTGAGAAATTTTGGCTACTCACAATAAATAGTTGTAAGTTTATTTTGAAAGTGGCCTAAATTTATTAAAAAAAAAAGAAAAAAAAATTGTTGCAATATAGAATTGGATTTGTTGCTATTATTAATTTGATTTTTTTTTAGAAATGGACAGTCATTTTCAAAATAAATGGTTTAGGGCCATTAAAAAAAAGAATATTGCAATATAAAACTGGATTTGTTGCTATTATTAATTTAATTTTTTTTTTGAGAAATTTTGGCTACTCACAATAAATAGTTGTATGTTTATTGTGAAAGTGACTTATGTCCATTAAAAAAAGAAAAAATTGTTAGAATATAATTCTTATTCAACAATTTATACTGAATTTCCCATATCATCATTTTCCCCCATTCAATTAAATGACGACCGAGTCAAATGACTTGAGACAAATGACTCAAAGCTACCCTGCCTCTTTGTTTACAATTTCCTGGCACTGTAAACGGGGCTCGGTTAGCTCCAGCTCCACAGGTGTTCAGGAATTCGGTATATAATATTTCACGCACGTGTGTACGCACCTGTACACTTTCGTCAGGCTACACACCGAATGCACGTTACGATGCTACGTGCAAATCGCGTGCTTTCGATAAAGCACTTCGAGTTTTCACACTAGGCCGAATCACGTGACTTGGTCTATGGTGGAAGTTTTAAGAATGGCTTATGGTGTACGTCTTTGTTGACCATGGAACTACCGTGCAAGTTGACATGATTGATTTCGGTTTAATTATGAAGTAATTAGCAATAGATTGAAAGTGGAAATTGGAAATAATTTTTAAAATACATAAACAATGTGTAAAGAAATTGGAAATAATCTGTTCTGGTTTTTAAGGTGACTACACATCAGTCACATTGCTTTATAATTATTAATACCTTAAAATCACTGAATATTTGAAATAATTTTGAAAATAAATAGTTTTTACTTGAATATTGTAAACAATATATGAAGAAATTGGAAATAATCTATTCTTCTAATTTTTATAAATCAAATGACTGATCAAAATGACTGATTTCAATTTTCTTACTTCAATTTAATATGTTAAAATCATTGAATATTTAAAACAATTTTGAAAATAAATAATTCCACTTGAATACTATAAGTAATTATACAAATAAACTGGAAATAATCCATTCTTCTACTTTTAAGGGGACTACACATCAGTCACACTACTTCACAATTACTAAACCAAATGACTGATCTCAATTTTCTTCAACGTAATATTTCATAATCACTGAATATTTAAAATAATTTTGAAAATTCTTATAATTTTAAGGGGACTACACACCAGTCACACTACCTCACAATGACTAAACCAAATGAGTGGTCAAAATGACTGATTTCAATTTTCGTCAAAATAATATTCCAAAATCACTGAATATTTAAAATAATTTTCAAAATAAATAATTCCAATTAAATACTATAATTAATTATACAAATGAACTGGAAATAATCCATTCTTCTAATTTTAAGGGGACTACACATCAGTCACACTACTTCATAATTACTAATACCAAATGACTGGTCAAAATGACTGATCTCAATTTTCTTCAATATAAAATTCCAAAATCACTGAATATTTAATTTAATTTTGAAAATAAATAGTTTCACTTTACTATAACAATCACCATAAAAAACCGAAAACAATCTATCCCCAATTTCCATAAAAACACACCATTCAATTTCAAATTTCCAATCCCAAAAATCACTGAACCAAAACTCAATTCTCAAAATTCACGTACTACGACCACGCACAAAGCAACCGAAAATCCGTTCCCCGATTCCCACGAAAATTCCACGCCATCCGAATTACAGCCACGGTAGTTCCACTGTCAAAATCCGATTCCGGGTCGAGCGTAGGATCTCGTGTATTTTCAGTGAAAACTCACCGGGACGATCGAGACGATCCTGAACGGCGATCGAGAATCCAGTCGGCGGATCGAGGGCCGGCGTCCCGCCGTGCCGACGCACTTAACAGTCCGAAACACTTCCAACGTCCGCTGAGTGGTACTCCGGTGGAAATTCACGGGGCAGTCTCATAATCACGATCGCGGTGCATCCGAGAGCCGGCCGGGACATTAAACGTTTTCTTTCTGAACGGGAACGGACACGGTGGCGCGCCGAGCGACGCTTCGATGCGAAACTACCGTGGCAACGGATGCTTCGCTACTGTGTGACGGTGCGCTGGCGGTCATTGTGTGCCCGCTCGTCTCCTCGGCCGACGTGCGCAGTGGAGGGGCGGACGCGGACAGATGGCCGTGGCGGCGGTTACCGGCGAGGACCGAGCCGCGCCGAGAGTGATTCATACCTGCCTCGTGAGATGGTGCGTCGGTTAACTGCGCGCTGGGCTAGCGTTGTTTGAATGGAGGAATTGGGGCTTTTGTGGCTGTGGGCTGTTGTACCGACGATGTGAACTTAGGAGTGGAGAATTGTTATTTATACGTTTATATATTTATTCGTTAATTATTTACATATTCATTTGTTCATTATTTATTTATATATTCATTTGTTTATTATTTATATATTTATTTTCATATTCATTTGTTCATTATTTATGTTTATTTGTTAACTATTTATTTACGTATTCATTTGTTAATTATTTATTTATTCACATATTCATCTGTAGATTATTTATTTATTTGTCAATTAATTGTTAATAAATGATTCAAGAACGTTGATTAAATAGTGAAAATTTGAAGTGTCGATGTGGGGGAATTGTTAGTTTGTTGTTTTCTATGTCATTGTTCAGTTTGTAAGTCTTCATAGTATATTGAAATTATAGAAAATTGTTAAAAGTAATAAAAATTATTTAAACTGTAGTAATATACAACAGTTTATGTCATTCCCCATGTCGCTATTCAATTTGTTCGTCTTCATAATATATTAAAATTGTAGAAAATTGTTAAAAATAGTGGAAATTATTTAAATTGTGGATATATAGGGGAAC
Organism: Nomia melanderi; assembly: GCF_051020985.1. Taxonomy (NCBI): domain Eukaryota; kingdom Metazoa; phylum Arthropoda; class Insecta; order Hymenoptera; family Halictidae; genus Nomia; species Nomia melanderi. Next base: position 22,442,610 of record NC_134999.1, on the reverse strand, counting down.
TATTAGTTTATATTGTTCCCTATGTCACTATTCAATGTGTAAGTCGTCATAATATATTAAAATTGTACGTAGATCCTTGGTATTATATGTCCGTAATAGAAATTGAGTATATAAATGTTAATAACGATTGACATGATGGTACAATGTTGTGAATAATTGTATTAAAATATAAATAAATAAACAAAATAGTAGGATGAACTTGTGGATCGCAGAAAACTATTTGGAATGTTATTATACTTACATAAACATTAATGTTGTACCAAATATACAATAACCTGTAATTTTATTAACACTAGAGCTACCGAGCAGTCAAGTTGACTTTACGAAATTCTACAGAAACCAAGAGTGCATCTATCGAGACTTTGATCACTCAGAACTTAGTTTGCATATTACTAAAACAATTTCTTTTGAAATTTCTTAAAGAATATATTGTTTTTTCAATAATTGTAACAGAAGAATCTAGGAATGTGTCATTTGACTCGTCCGGTAGTTCCAGTGTTAAGTTTCGTAACCATTTGTTTTGTAAAAATACCTATATTTCTATATATTTACAATTATATGATTATAGTTCTTAGTCACTTCGCACTTACTTCACGCTACACTTTGGTTCAAGATTAATGTTACATATACTTAAATTTTAACCCCATTGGTTGAACGTCGAGGTATTCGCTAAGCTCTCTGGAGTGATTGGCCACAAAGACGGTGGCAACATCGAGTAGTCGTGTACTTCTAGAGGCTTAAACCACGTAGGGTAACTGGGTTCTTCCAAACTGCTCGAACTCTCCGCATTTTCAAAGTATTCTTTAATAATATCGTCAGGATCGGGCCAACCGCTTTCAGGCGTTACATGTAATTTCGACGCGTTCCTCATATTCACTGCAAATATTGTTTCATAAACACTCTGGGAAACTGTTTCACGTACAAATAGAAAAGATTATTACCATACTGTTGCAGTTCCCATAACATCTGTGGCGTATAATGTGAAAACCTGCATCCGAGACCAAACGCACAGTCGCCAACCGTTAAGTAACGCTTGCAGGGCGTCTTACCTCGCTCTTCTTGCAATATCACTTCTGGGTCTAAAACATCAATGAAATCATCTCCGCAACTGGATTACAACCACCAAAATGAACTCAGTTATCATTCTTAGGTTATGTTCACACCAAACCTTGAATTCTCAGGAAATATTCTAAAATTCATATGAATAAATAGTCACCTTTGTACATATTGTAGTGGTCTGCACGATTTTTCGCATGCTGCAAACTGGAAAGATGTCTTTTCCTAGCCTCCGGGTCATCCTTAAATGATCTGTCACAGTAAGCACAATAATATCTCTTCCCCATAACTGGATAACTTTTAACTATCACCAAACAGCAAACATATTTTAAATGTACCAAATCAAGAACCTACTATAAATTATAAAACAATAGTGACAGTTACAGCAGAAACCGGTTTCTAACCAAAAAACGTCAAAGTCAACGACGTGACATCTAGCGTTTCACGAAGTGAAATGATTGAAATTACAAATAATTCATCTATTTTTCACGAATCAAAACAATTCGCTTTCTCATTGTTTAATATATTTAATAACAATTATTATACTCGTTCGTTGTATTTAATAATTATTATTATACTTGTTCGTTGTATTTAATAATAATGATAATACTGATTCATTATATTCAATAATAATGATTACACTAATTATTCGTTATACTCAATAATAACGATTCCACCGATTACTCAATACATTCAACACTAATTACCACGTTAATCAGATTCAATCAAAGGTAAACACCGTTCAGAGGAAAAAGTCTCGTACACTTTAATGGGTATTTATTTTAAACAAACAGATAACATACATGGTACTGCTCGTTTAAACATTACAATTGTTTGTTACATCCTTAAAATATAATTTACCGCAACACGTTTTGTGCGTCACTAGTCTAGAATCTGTGTGTGTGTGGTTGGTTAAATCGTCCGCGTACCGAAGAAAATGCCTAGAATCTCTCTCTCTCCCTCTCTCGCTCTCTCTCTCTCTCTCTCTCTCTCTCTCGCGACGATCCTCCTCGAGTAATTCCGAAAAGGACAATGATATCTCTCGTAAAACTACAGAAGCTCCGGTAATAGTTTGAATATCGTTAATTACGCAATTAAACGCTACGGAACCGTGCGAACAACAATTTGTTTGTTTTTTTGCTTATAGCAAGGAGAAATTGTATATTCGTTTCACTTCCAAGGCAGGCACTTGGAAATAGTTTTCGTTTTTTTTTTAGGTTATGTTCCTTGTTTGAAAATATAAAGCCGATCCTCATGAAATAATTGAACAGCTGTAATGTGTCGTTAGACGGAGATCACAAATATATTTAGTAATATTAATATTATTGTACACATAGTATATATTATATATAATATTATATAATATAATATGTATAATATAATATAATAATATATTTTATATAATAATATATAATATTATATTGTATATCTAATATAATACAATATGATATTGTATAATATTAATATTTTATATATTAATATATAATATAATATAATATAGTATAATATAATACAGTACAATATAATATAATATTATATAGTATGTCTAATATAATACAATATGATATTGTATAATATTAATATTATATATATTAATATATAATATATATAATATAATATAGTATAATATAATATAATACAACATAATATAATATAATACAATAGAATATAATATAAAATTACACAATACAAAGAATATAATATTATATAATATAATACAGTACAACATAATATTATACAATACAATATAATATAATATTATATCATCCAATACAGTATAATATAATGTTATGCAGTACAATATAATATAATATTATATAATCCAATACATTATAACATAATATTATACAATACAATATAATATTATACAACACAATATAATATTATACAATACAATACAGTATAATATATAATATAATTACATTATATTATATCATAATATATATAATATAATATAAATACAATATTAATAGTATTATCAATATGTATATGTATATGTATATAGCGGTAATGCGGGTTACAATCGGTCGAGGAGCCTCTTAGTCGTGTAGCATACAAATTGTATTCACTATAACAGGAATATAATATTATAAATAGACTTTAATGTATTAGAGTTCTTTCTACAGAATTTTTAGCGTGTCGTTTTGCCGAGACTCGACGCGTCGCAGTGTGAATCGGCTCTCGATATCGTGCATTAAAAATTCTTCTCTACGTTCCATTGTTTATGCTGTTTTCTTTTTCTTTTTTTTCTTCTTTTCTTTTTTATAGTTGCTCGTCTATTGTTTGATTTGTTCCAGGTCAATTGGCTTCCATAGACATTTTCAACGATAGCAACATTGGCTCTCTAATCAAGCGAGTGGCATACTATGGGTTAATGAGAGAATGTAAGAGAGTTTGGATTAAGGAAATTATACGTGGTAATTAACGATTAATTAGGAGATATTCGAACTTGCATGGCTTCTTCGAGTTTGCGAGAGGTTTATTGTGACAGAGTGTGGGAAAGTAGAAATATGGGAAGTCATTTTTTTAAATGATTAAGAAATTCGAATTTGAATTTGTGAGGGAAAGTGTCATTGACGTTGATTTTATTGGAGATCGACGATTGTCATTATTGAGGATGTACTGGAAAATGATTTTCAGATGACGTCGTTTTTTTAATAAATTGATGATTTTCAGATGACGTCGTTTCTTAATAAATTGATGATTTTTCAGATGACGTCATTATTAAATAAATTGAATAATTTTTTTAAATGACAGCATAAGAACGTAGAAATATGAAAATTAATGATTTTTTTTACGCAATCAATATAGAAGTTTGAATTTGATGACGCGATTTTTAAATAAATTGATGATTTTCAAATAACGTCATTTTTAAGTAAATTGAATGATTTTCAAATAACGTCATTTTTAAATAAATTGAATGATTTTCAGAGGACGTCATTTTTTAATAAATTGATGATTTTCAGATCACGTTATTTTTTAATAATGTAATGCTTTTTCAAATGGCGTCATTTTTTAATAAATTGATGATTTTCCGATGACGTCATATTTAAATTAATTTTTTTCACAGTGTAGTTCCAGCATTTGAACAATATTATTAAACAATAATCAATTTCTCTAATAATGTGCACTGTATAATATACACATTTCCTTGGGCGTCACATAACCTCTCTTTCCGAAATAATTTTAAAGCAGGATCACTTCGCTAAACGCTTTGGCGAATAAAAATATTTCCTTGTACATCTGTCAAGTACACGTGTCGAAATTTCGTGTAACATTTCGTTTGAAGTTTCACTGGTGCACGTCGTTGCATTTTTATTCTCGAAATATCGAGTTACATGATAACGCACGTCGCGGATCGATGACGCGTACTGAAATTAAAGCACGTTTAAAAGATTTTGTACACTTGGCCTTTTGGCAACATCGTTTCGCGAAAATCAGCGTATCAGCGAAACCTGCTTCCATTAATAGTCTATTGTGTACATGTGATGTACTGTATACATGAAAGATTCTTAATAATTCAATATGAACAAATATTACAGTAAACATGAAAATTGTTGATAAAACATTATTAACGTTTGGGTCATCAACGCAAATAATTACAAAAATATAATTAGACAAAAGATTCTTAATAATTCAACACGAACAAATATTGTAGTAAATGTGAAAATTGTTGATAAAAAATCATTATTAATATTTAAGTCATCATTGACGCAAATAATTGTAAAAATATAAATATATGAATTTTTTACGTTTCATTTTATATATCATTGAAAATATTTCGAAACCAAAAATTTAAACTAAAAATTCTTGCAATTTTAATAATTCAATAAGCATGAATATTGTTAAAAAAAAGTCATCAGAATTCAGGTCATCACGATACAAACAATTGTAAAAATACAAATATGAATTTTTTATATTCCATTTTAAATATCATTAAAAATATAGGTTAAAAATTCCAGCAATTAAAAAAAAGATGAAATATTATTAAAAAGTTCCCTTTCATTTTACTTTTTTATCAAAAAAGCACGTTCGCACTGAATAGGTTAGAAATCATAATAATTTGCCAAGTAACACAGCACAAAAGAGAAATATAAAGAGTGACTTGCCAAAACCTATTTGAATAAAGCGATTAAAAGCAGAAAGCATTTTATCCTTTCAGAGTGCCTCATCACATTTGACGAAGTTACGAAGAAATTCGTTTGCACAGAACGTATCACAAAGCATCAAATTTACGAAGGAAATTAAACCAAATTGGCGCGAAGAAACATAACCTATAAAACAAAATACAGAGAGGTTATTGAATATTTTAAAAAATTATTAATAATAGAAATTTTGAATATCAAATATTTTACAAAATTATTAAAAAAAATTTTAAATATTAAATATTTTACAAAATTATTAAAAAAATTTTAAATATTAAATATTTTACAAAATTATGACAAAATTTATAAATAATAAAATTACATATAAACAACAAGAGACACAACAAATTAAACCATGTATCTTATATCAAAGATAATAATAATTAATATAATCAATGTAAGCTTGTGATTATAAAACATTTTGAAACTCATTATTATTAAATTTATTATTGATTATTATTATTAAACTTCTTATTTTTATGTTTGCATTATTAAGAAGAAATATAACCTATAAAACAGAATAAAGAGAGGCTATTGTATATTTCACAAAATTTTAAATAAAATAAATTTTCAATATTAAATATTTTACAAAGTTATTTAAAACAAATTTTGAATATTATATATTTTACAAAATTGTTAAAAAATTTTCAAATATTAAATATTCAAAAAATTATTAAAAAAGTTGACAGAATTTATAACTAATAAAAAATCATAATTTTCATGTCTGCATTATTAAGAAGAAACATAACCTACAAAACAAAATAAAAAGAAGCTATTGTATATTTCACAAAATTTGAAATACTAAGTATTCAAAAAATTATTAAAAAACTTGACAGAATTTATAAATAATAAAAAATCATTATTTTCATGTTTGCATTATTAAGAATCATTAACATACACATTATCTCTATGCGAAAGTAGCTTATCACTGGAAACGGTTTTCCTTGATGTAACACCTCGTCCAACAGAATCATTCTACTGATTAAATTTGTTCAAAAATCATTCAATTAAATTATCATTAATATAGAAACACTTTCTCGACTCATATTTACAGGGAAACCGAAGTGTGACCAGTGTCAACGACACATCGTCGGACTGTCAGACGATGACACTGTGCTGCATGTTTAATGACGTCGCGGTAGACCCGGCGCACCATAAACTATGTAAGAATAGAGGAGCAGGCTGCACGCGAAATCGGATCGTCGTTTCCATGAAAAATTCACTGTTTCCATTAAATTCAATTTCGCGATGAAACAGGCACTTTGCAATACACATAATTTATAACAAACATACATACGGTGGGAAATTAATTTTTTAATAAAAAAGAAAAATTGTACCAGTGCAACGTATTTATAAAAATTAATTGGAACATTTTGCATCCGATTAATTAAGAATATTTAATTATCTTTTTCTTCATATTTATTTAAATCTCCGGGAGATTGTTTAACACGTTCGCAAACAAAATTATGTACGTACTTATTTTCTCCTTCGTGTTACACTTGAGACTTTAAATTTGTCAATTAGAGTAACCAATTATTTAAATGCTGTGACACGACAATAGTTCATGTACCACCGGTGGTACACGTATCCCATGGAAGACAAGCATGTACCACCAGTGGTACATCCGGTCCAATAGAATAGACAAGTATGTACCACCGGTGGTACATCCCGTCGCGAACGTGTTAATTGTTAATTTGAAAATTTTATTTTCTTATATTTATTCGAGTCGAATGAAATGATGATTCATGACTTGCTTTTTCATGGTTCTATCCACGAGTCAACATAGAAATAATTTTAACGTACATATGATATAACGTAATTAATAAAATATTAAACGAGGTACTAAAATAGTTAATATCTACAACTTTCACTTATCGAAACATTACGGTCAACGGTGAAAATATTCCGAGTCGAATGAGGACAATTGTTAGAGGGTGACGTCGACATTCGTCAATTTGAGGTCAGGGGAACCCAGGAAAAAAGTTGGCGGCGCGAGTGCCTGTGACGATCATGTAAAGTGGTGCGGCGTTTTTAGGCCTGCTAAAAACAACGTGTGCACCGCCACCGACTGGCCAACTGGATCGAATGAGATTTCAAGGGGGCGAAGGTCAAACTGAAGATAACGGACTAGATGAGAGAGGGATAGGAAGTGTGGTGTCGTTTACGATGGCAGTCCGGTTAGGGTGTTTGACGTCTCGCGATACAGTGGTGGTTGGTTAAATTCCACAGAAATCTGCTCGGTTAAATTTTACAGCGTCAGGTATACTCTTGCTTCGATATTCGGTATCTTGAGTTTAGTGTAACTTGATCCCAGATTTCAAACCGTTGCAAAGACAAATATAAACGTGCAATGGAGAAAATTTCAATTGCAGTAATTTTAACGTTATCTTATTAAATGTAGCGTCAGTGGATTGCTGAGATTGTGCCGATTAAAACGAGTCCAAACACGACGGGAATCGGACCAGTTTTTCGATCTCATGGAAACGAGCCTTTAGTTTCGTTAATTGCATTGAATCCGTAAAACTAGTCCGATTCCTATCGTGTTTGGGCTCATTTTAATCGGCTCAATCTCAGCAATTCACTAGCACTGTATTTGACAAGATAACGTTACAATTATTGCAATTGAAATTTTCTGCATTACTTATATATGAAGAATTGTATCTATCACACTTCCACTCACTATATCGATTCTCTGCCTTCGTCGGGCTGTGCTGGTCAATTCATGGAAGCAAACAGATTACTTGTTTTTCTGCTCGGTTAAATTTCATCGCTGAAACCTGACGTTGTGAAATTTAAGCGAGCATTGCTGTACTGCGTCTACGACGTCACGGAAGTTGAATCGATTTTGAAGTTTCCGATTGAAGCAGCCGTAAGAACCACAATAATTATAATAATAATTATTATATAATAATAATAATAATGATAATGATAATGTATATATATATATATATAATAATTGTAATCATAATAATTGTAATCATAATTATAGTAATTACAAGTTTTGTTAGAACTGTTCTCATCTGGTTTCGGTTCTTTCTCCGAAAAATGGTAAAAATATTTACTTTCATCTTTCACTGATTGACAATTAAACGAACACAAAAAATACTAGAATAACAAATCGAAATAACAAACTGATTCTAACGTCAAAGATAAAATTTAAACTCAAGCGTGATCGATAACGTATGAATTATTAATGTCAATCGTTGCAAAATCGCAACGAACAAAAAGCAACACCGAAATTCAAATGTGACAATCGATTGCATAATGGCTGCGATATCGATTTAACGATATCCAACCGAACCCATAGAAAAACAGTCGCATCGAACCGGAACCTTTTTGCAAATAAATATTACAATATCATTTCAGTTCTTACGATAGTTCGGAAAACAGAAACAAACGCATCACGTGACCTAAAGCATAAGAAACAATGGCACTGAAATTAAATTGCACGTCAACACATTGTGATAGACATCCTAACACCAGAGGAACACAATATCGACACCCCATTGGTTATCGCTAGAACTACTGAGCATTGAATTAACTGATGTGTAAGCCCCTTAAAAATTAGAATTATTTTCAATTTTTGTTCATATACTGATTACAGCATTCAAGCGAAGCTATTTACTTTCAAAATTATTTTAAATATTTAAAGCTGTTAAGTGTTAGTTATGAAGTAATATAACTGGTGTGTAAGCCCCTTAAATTATTTTTTTCTTCATATATTTATTACAGTATTCAAGTGAAACTATTTTCAAAATTAAATTAAATATTCAGTACTTTTAAAGTATTAATAATTAAGTAATGTGACTGATGTGTAGTCATCCTAAAAACTAGATTATTTCCGATTTCTTTACATATTGTTTATTTATTTTCAAAATTATTTTGAATATTCGATGCTTTCAAAATATTCAATCGAGGCAAGAAAACCAGTCATTTCGATTGCACAGTAGTTCCAGTGTGAAGCACGCTTTCCTTCCTACGTTTCCCAATACACTCGGTGGACGATAATTCTCTGCCACGTTGTCGTCAACATTATACATATACATATCATCTCTCTCTAATTCGTTTCGCTTTGGACTCGCGGTACTCTGTCAGTAACGTCGACGAATGCTTTTGATTTGAACGGCAGATCGCTTTCAATAGAAAAAAACTGGAGCGGATAGTTCGACTTTCAAATGATTATCAAAGGTTACAACTGTTTCGTTTTACTCGAAACACCCCTTATCCACGAGGATTTGTTACTTCACGTCTCACGTGGTTCAATATTTCAGCCTGTCAATTCCTCTTCAACCGATGCACGCGTCCGTACCTTCCGTTGCACGGAACCTGGCGCTTCTGTCTGAGTGGCCAGACTCCCAGGCGCACGCCTCATAGGCTCGCGGGCGGGGAGTCGGGAGCGCTGCCCACGATTCCCCATTGGACGTCTCACAGTGACTGTCGCCGCCCATAACTCTCCATTGGACGTCTCGCGGTGACTGTCCCCGCCCCTAACTCTCCATTGAACGTCTCGCGGTGACTGTCTCTGCCCCTAACTCTCCACTGGACGTCTCGCGGCGACTGTCTCCGCCCTTAACTTTCCATTGGACGTCTCGCGGTGACTGTCTCCGCCCCTAACTCCCCATCGGACGTCCCTCCGAGACTGTCTCCGCCCCTAACTCTCCACTGCACGTCCCTTCGAGACTGTCTCCGCCCCTAGCTCCCCGTTGGACGTCTCCCAGTGACTGAACCCGGCCCCCAACGTAACTAGCGCCAAGTTCCACACAACCGACAGTACTCGCATACGCCTGTCGACGGACACAACGTCCGATACGAACTGCCGAGTCGCTGGGTCGTCGAGTCTCGACGGTATTTTGTATAACGAGCTTGTAGAAGAGAAAATACGTTCTATTACCGAGTTTTCACAAAATATCCGACGCAACCGCCCACGAAATCGCCAGCTGGTTCCAGTGTTCGAGATAGCTGGACCGATCTTTCCTTCGTTGATCGCCAACAGGCCCTGCGTCGATCGCGAACCCGGTTCACGTTCCTGATCCTCCGAAACGATACGAACCTTCTCGCCCGAATATGTCCAACGGCAGCCATTTTCTTTCTCATCTTCTGGACGACTCGATCAGCTCGATCGCGGTTAAATTAATGATACTCGATCTTCCGATCGTTCGCCGCGTGCCACGGTCGTTTTCTATCACGGATGCCAATTTTCGGGAATTAAGGTTCTCTCACAACTGCAACTCGTTTCCTCGGAATCTCGAAAGGGGAGCTTCACTTGTTTTTCACCGATCAGCGAGTTTTGAGGTTAGTTTTGAATTTTGAAGCGATGAAGAGGTCGCTGGGGATCTGGGGTGTCGTGTGTTGGACGTATTCGATGTGATGGCTCGCGGTTCTGCATGTGATCGTACGAAGCGGACTCGACGACAAACGGAAAAACCAAAGATGGCGCCCGGACTCGTTTTCTGCTACTGTTTGATCGTTCGGTTGGCTTTGACACACTTGGATTTTTCATGTTTATCTCGGGCGTACTATCGGCGATTCGATTCTTGAAAGATCAGCTACTCTCTCTCTGCGTCTGTTATGCTGCTTATTTCTTGACCTCCTCGTTGCTGCCGGGGGTCGATAACACTTCCTGGCGTACCTTGTGGCCCCGGAAGCTCGCCTGGATTTTCGTCGCCGCTTTGTGGAGATCTGGATCCGTGAGATCGATGCCCTCTAGCTCGTTCATCACTTCCTTCGCCTGGAACAATGGATCGAGACGTGCGTATGTAGATTTTCGGTTGTTTGGAGTGATGGCTTGTTTAAATTTTATAATTTCGAGTCTGGGAAGTGAAATTTAGCCGAGCAGAGAATATTGGAAGATGATTGCTTCCAGGACTTTAGAGTGATAGTAAACGTGTCAGATATGAATGTGTGATGAAGGAAATTTGGGTTGTAATAATTTTAACTTTATCTTCTCAAATGTAGTGTCAGTGAATTGCCGAGATTGTGCTGATTAAAATGAGCCCAAACACGACGGGAAACGGACTAGTTTTACAGATTTAATGTAATTCACGAAATTAAGGCGCGTTTCCATGAGATATTATCGCGTTTCCATTTTAATCAGCATAATCTCAGCAATTCACTAGTACTACATTTGATGAGGTAACGTTAAAATTATTGGGAATCATTGGATAAAGGAAAAAAAAGATTGAACCTAGAAAATAAATTTAAGTTAAAACTTTAAAAGATATTCGAATATATTCACTAAAAATAATGTCAATACATTTTCCGATAATTTGTAAATACTTGTCTAACAGAGAAATGTAGTTTGAGGGTAATTAAATAGATAAGTATTGGCTGTCTGTGATTAGATACGTTACATTAGATAACTCATTAGACAACTCATAATCAACCTGATTAGATAAGTATCTAATCTAAAAAATTAAAAATATAGAAAAAGGGATTTACATATGAAAGTCTGGTATCAAGAAGAATATTAAAAAGTGAACATTAAATTAATTTCTTTCTTTAATATGATTATACAATTGTCAATTTCTAATATTTCAAAATTTCGCATTCTTTTGATGACACGATTGTGAATATTTATTATTGATATTGTTATTATTATTATTAATATTATTAATATTGTTTTTATTACTATTATTATTGATAATGTTATTGTAGTTGTTGTTGTTATTATTATTATTATTATTGAGTCATTGAAACTTGAATTATAATATATAAATATTAATAAATATTCAACTGAATACTCATTACTGAACAAATGGAATAAAAAAAGTCAGAACCACAACGCATCAGTCATGAGCACGAGTGTTACAGATGGCAGTTCGCCAAGAACTCGCTGACCCTGCCCCGTCAAGCTGGCATGTTCCCAGTACCCCCTCTATCGGCCGACATCAGCGTCTCAAACCGACTCGCGATCGGACCGATGACGGATAACGACGGGACACGAAGGTAACGCGTACCTTTGTGCAGCCGCTCGGGTCGTTCGAAGTACCGGCGACACGGAAAGACCTTCTCTGGTACGAGTACACTGCCGACCAAAAATTAACCCTTTGCACTAGACAATTTTTCATTGCAAATATTCAACACTTTTTAACAAGATATAGGTGATATTGTTTGACACTAATTTAACGATAATTCACAGATATATAAATATATATATATATATATTTATATATATATATAAACAATAACTGGCAGTATACAATATTATGCATACATATATTATTATTATTTGTCACCTATTATCTCATATATATTACATATACCTATTATATTATATATTTAATGATGATTATTACTATGATGTTGATGATTATTATAATTAAATTTTTATAATCATAAATAGTAATATATATAATATTATATATTACCAGTTATTATATTGTTATTATCATCATCATCATCATCATCATCATTATTATCATTATTATTATTATCATCGATTATTTAATATATATTACATAACAATAACAGTTACTCCAACAACATTAATTTCTCCTCAAAAACGCTCCACCCCAAAAATTCACTTGGTCAGTAGAAACTTCCAGCCGGTACTGTACGCGCTCGTTGACGGCTCGCCGATAGACGATGGCGCTAACGCAGAGGCAAAGGAGACCGAAGGAGAGCGAAGGTGGCGCGACCCGGGGTCGAATGCAAATACGGCCGCGCGTAATTGCAATTTACATGTTTATAAACCTCCTTTGCATGCAACCACTTTTTTCTCCGCCCCCGGCTCGAGGCTGGCCGGCGAGCCCTTGTTAACACTAGAGCTACCGGAGAGCTCGAAATCACCTATTCCTGGTTCCTTCTTTTTGCAATTATTATGAAGGTAATGGATAATTCTCGGAGAATCAAGGAGAATCTCGGAGGATTCTGCATGCAACCTATAATATTGTATATTCTAGGTTAATTGATTGACTTGATTAATTGACTAATTAATTGATTAATTATCCGATAATTAATTGACTAATTAATTGATTAATTATCTGATAATTAATTGAATAATTGATTGATTAATTAGTTGGTTAATTTATTGATTAATTTATTCATTGATTTATTTATTAATTGTATATTGTAGGTTAATTGATTGAGTAATTATTAATTAAGTGTTATAGGTTAATTGATTCATTAATTATTGATTATGTATAGTAGGTTATTTGATTGATTAACTACTGATTTCTGTATTATAGGTCAATTGATTGATTTTAATTTTATTTCTATTCCTATTGTCAAAGACAGAATTTTTATAACATATACATTAAATTTAATTGGAATAAACTAATTATGTTGCATCAATTTATCTGAACAAACTAAATTCATTTTACTGTCATTTCCACTTTCAAAAATAATACTGTTATAATATGCACATTAAACCTAATTGTGATAAATTAATTATGTTCAATAAAAACCATTTTATTCTTATTCCATTGTTAAAAATGAAATTGTTATAATATATACACTAAATGAATTGTAATAAACTAATTAATAAACTAATTAATAAACTAATCAATAAACTAATAAACTAATTAATAAACTAATCAATAAACTAAGTAATAAACTAATTAATAAACTAATCAATAAACTAAGTAATAAACTAATTAATAAACTAATCAATAAACTAAGTAATAAACTAATCAATAAACTAATTAATACACTAATTGATAAACTAATTAATAAACTAATCTTGCATCAATTCACTTAAACAATCTAAATTAATTTTATTTCTATTCTTATCATCAAAAACAAAATTGTTATAATATGTACATTAACCCTAATCATGATAAATTAATTATCTCCCCTGAATTTACCAGAACAGCCGAAAGTAATGAATTATTGGCTCGATCGTATATAGATCACCACGATATGAGTAAAGTGAATTAGGTTAAGCAGTGTTTAGCCGGCGAATGGCGGGAAATCAGTTAGCTCGGGGGAACGACATTGAAGCTTCAAAGCTGCAGAAAGCTTTATGGAGGGCACGGGGCTCACATTTGCAAGTAAAATACGCGGAATCACTAGTAATTTCTCTCGGGGGGAAAAAATTTATCCAAATGAAACCCGAGGTCCGCTTAAACAGATCTCATTCGTGGCAGATTTCAAATAATTATGTACACTTCAATTTGTGTTTCTCTGTGGATCTTTAAATTCGACAATGTTTAGGTTAGGTTGGAAGAGAATTTTCATTCTATATAATAGGTATAAGATATTTATTATTTTGCATAGTGAAATTTGTTCATGTTTATTATGTGTTTTAATTGTTAAATTTTGAGAAGTATTGATAATTTATATTTTTATTAATATTGGTGATATATATATATATACAAATTGTTTATAATTGTTGAGGTTAGGTAGGTATTTTACATTAGAACAGTTGAGGTACATTGAAAGAAAAAAATTAAGAAAAGAATTTTTAGTAATTTAAAAAAAAATATTTACTGATTGGAATAACATATTTATATTTTTATATAGTTGTGTTTTATTTGAAATTTGTTCATGTTAACTAAGTGCTTTAACTAGTAACTTTGGAAGTATTAACAATTTCTATTTTTATTAATATTGGTGTGATATATATTAGTTCTTTATAATTGTTGAGCTTAGGTAGGTCCTTTGCATTAGAATGATTAAATAATTAGGTAACGAGAAGAATATATTTATTAATATTAAAAAATTAACTTAAAAAGAGAATTTCTAATTCAAAAAAATAACTTAAAAAGAATATTTACTAATTCAAAAAAATAACTTAAAAAACACTATTAACTAATTTAAAAAAAAAATAAATATCAAGTAAATTACTTTGATTCATCCCCCTAAACATAAATACAACTGAAATCACTACAGAAAGAAATGAAAAGTGTAATAATGGAAAATGTTAAAAAACAGGAAGTACCGTATTAAATTCCTAATGCAGTTTAATGGCATCATTAATATTCATGACAATGCATTCAAGAATTAAAGAAACTCGCTATCTTGTAGAAATAATTTATACTAATGACAGCTTTGAATGGAACGTACAACTGAAAACGCCATAAAATATTAATATATTAGTACACGCAACCCTATAATTCATTACCTCATGAATTTCTATGAACCTTCGTTATGAAATTCTGATAATACCGACAGTTACATGTTTTATGATTTACTGCCCCATTTACATCTTTCAGATAATCAATTTCTCAAAGTGATTTCTTGTTTATTCATTTATGCAATCTAATGTAAGAAATTAATATAAAGGTGCGCAGAAACGAACGGTGCATGAGGAATAAAATAAAATTAGAATGTAATGGAATTATTATTGAGGAGTAAAATATGATTGAAACACCATAGAATTATTATTAAAGAATAAAACAAAATATGATAGAGCTATTATTAAGAAATAAAATAATATTGAAATAACAAAATTATTATTGAGGAATAAAATAAAATTAAAATATCATAGGGTTATTATTAAGAAATAGAGTAAAATTGAAGTAACAAAATTATTATTAAGGAATAAAATGAACTTGAGATACCATAAAATTATTATTAACGATTAAATTGTCCCATATATAAATATATAAATATATAAACTGTCCAATATATAAATATATAAATATATAAACTGTCCAATATATAAATATATAAATTGTCCAATATATAAATATATAAATATATAAATATATAAATATATAAATATATAAACACATAATTGTTTTTAAATTGAAACCTTTTCCCTCCAAAGCGCGAGGCATCATTTATCCAGCTCGAATAACGTGGAACATCGTGGACACAATTTTCCAGAGGATTAAAACTTTCCAGACAATCCGGTGGGCTCGCACGGCTACTCCGAAGTCAAACACAAAGAGGCGTTGCACGGTTTTTCGATTTTCCTCGCTCGCCAGCGATTTCGTCCCTTTGTGCCCGGGCATCGGATATTTATTTTTACATTCGTTAGAAGAGACCTTTACCGGTTACCTTAACCCTTCTGTCTGCCGCGAGAGACGGGATCGAGTGTTCCGTTGAAAACTAGCCACTAGTAATTTGCGTTTCACTAAAGAAAATTAAGTTTTGCCAACTTTGTTTGTTAATTTCATTTTGTATTTTATTTTGTTAATTTCATTTTGTATTTTACTTTATAATTTCATTTTGTATTTTACTTTATAATTTAATTTTGTATTTTATTTTATTAATTTCGTTTGTTTTTTTTTCTAAGTAAATGTTGAACATAGTTTTTTTATAGGAATTTTTTTTTTGTTAATGAAATACAAATTAAACAATGAATTCGTTGTAAATCATTTTTTAATACCAAAAAAGAATAAAAATTTTCTTTTCTTTTATTCATCATAAGTTTCAATTACTAGAATAATTTTTCTAATGGATAAATAATATTTATTAATTATTTAAAAGATTTACCATCTTTGTAAACAATATTACGTTTCACTAAAGAAAATAGAGTTAAAGTTTTGCCAACTTTCTTTTTTTTTTAAACACCTAAAACTTCAACAATAATTAACAAAAAATCCAAATTAACATTTCCAATTTAAAAAATCATCCCTCCACAAACTAACTTAACACTCCATTTAATTTTCATCGAAATCCGAACACAGTGGTGCTACATCTCCAACGCATTCCCCAGATCACACGCAACCCTGATTGCTCGCACGGTCACGTGATTAAACGGGGAATTCCTTTATCCGTGGAACCAGCAGGGAATTATGCGTCGTCGTGGAATAATTATTCGCCGTGTATATAAATGGTTTGGTGAGATTCTGCTGATTAAAATGCGTCCAAACACGATGGGAATCGGAGTGGTTTTTGGATTTCATGGAAACGAGCCTTTAGATTCGTTAAATGCGTTGCATTCGTAAAACTAGTCCGATTCCTATCGTGCTTGGGCTCGTTTTAATCGGGACAATCTCAGAAATTCACTGGTACTATATTTGAAAAGCTAAGGTTAAAAATAATGCAACTGACATTTATTTCACTGCGTGATTAATCTTACCTTCTCAAATGTGGTACCGATGGATTGCTGAGATCGTGCTGATTAAAATGAGTCCAAACACTATGGGAATCGGAGTAGTTTTTGGATTTCATGGAAACGAGCCTTTAGTCTCCTTTATTCGCGGATCCAGCTGGGAATTATGCGTCGTCGTGGAATAATTATTCGCCGTGTATCCCGTTTATTTGCGTTCTCAACTCCGCCGACAATGCAACGAACTGCCCGGCAAGTAAATAATCGTTGCGCTCGTACACTCGCCATTGGGTCACGTGGGGAACTTAGTTTATGGGCATTCATGGGTTTGTCTGTTAATGCGGCTAACCAGGTGCGGAACAATGATCAAAGAAACAAAGGGAACAAAACTATGAACGTCGCTGATAAATTTAAGGTGAAATTGTTATTGTATAAAGACTTGATTAAATTCGAGAGAAAGCTGCTCGGATAAATTTTACAGCGGCAGGTATACTGTTTCTCGAGTATTTACTGTGCTGAGATTGGTGTAACGTGATTTTAGGAGATAAGGATTATGGTTTGATAAGTTACTGGGAACATGGAGAGTAATTATGTAGTGGTTAGAATTGTATGTTTAGTGATTTTGGTTTTATGGTTTTGAATGTGGTATAAATGGTTTGTGGTAAAAATTTTGGACGTGGCCTTTTTAGCTTGGATTAACGAATCGTTTTTTCCAGCAAAACTGGACGATGAAAATCCCCCAAAATATCGAAAATATCGAAAGATAACGAAGATATCAAAAATAACGAAGATATCGAAGATATCGAAAGATATCGAAGATATCGAAAGATATCGAAGATATCGAACATATCGACATTATCGAAAGATATCGAAGATATCGAAGATATCAAAATTATCGAAAATATCGAAGATGTCGAAGATATCGAAGATATGGAATATATCGAAGGTATCGAGAGTATTTAAAATATTTAAAATTTGGAAGTTCTGCGAATGGGAACTCTGAAGCATTACAAGCAGCTGAGAACGAAGACAAGCTGAAATTTTGAACTGCAGAGAACTAATCAAGACTTCGTATAATTAGGAATTGTTTTAGAACTCCGAGTGGTATGGTGTGTTTTGAAGTTTAATCGATCGGTGATTAAACGGAACTTAGAGGTTACGTATTCTCTCGTGAGTCAATGTTTCTGATACAATTCGTTAAAGTTGATTTCGTTGGTTAATGAATAATAATGAGTAATAAACGTTAATGAGAATTGGTAATTATGGTGTAACGTGAATAATTGTGATTTTTAGTGACATAAATTGTTGAAATCTAAAAATAGTAGCTCTAGTGTTAATTTCTTTTATTACAAAAATTAGTTACCTGAATTTCTATGCAAAATTATTTATTATAAATTTAATCATTAATTACAAAATTGTTAAGTATAAATAGAAACGAAAATATTATTAAAACTCTTAAAATTCAAAAAACAGTAGTTCTAGTATCACTTTTATTATTATAGAAATTAGTTACCTACTTCTATAAAAGATTATTTAAATCAAAGAATGTTTACAACTTCCATTAAAAAAAATAAAAAGAGTCAACAATGCTTAAAAGCAGAAGTAGATACGTTTAAAGATCCCAGAATTCCAACCGTGATAGGTAATCCTTATTTCCAGCTTGGATTGCTGCTCTGTACCCAGTCACGGCTCTGCTGACTTACGGGATCTAATCCAATTCGTCGGGGACGTGACGAAAAAACCTGTGTCCAGCTGAAATTAATGCCAAACTCGAGGAGACGACCTGATTCAGCGCGACGAGTGCACCGGAAGATACTCGGGCAGCCAACGTTGGATGCATTCGTGAAAATAGTGGAGTCACTTGAGGATTATTGAAAAATAACTCAGTAGATTATAATGTTTATATTGCTTTTGTTTAAACAGATTGATTATTACTATTGTTGAAAAATAATAACATTGAAAATTACTATGTTTATATTGTTTTTGTTTAAACAGATTGACTATTTGTTACTATTGTTTAGAGACAATTTAGGATTGTTGAAAAACAACTATAAATTACAATCTTTATATTGTTTTTGTGAAAATTGATTGACTATTTGTTATTATTATTTAGAGACAGTTTAGGATTGTTGAAAAATAATTTAGTAGATTATAATGTTTATATTGTTTTTGTGTAAACAAATTGATTATTACTATTGTTGAAAAATAATTTTGAAAGTTACAATATTTATATTGTGTTTGTTTAAATAGATTGTTTATTAGTATTGTTGAAAAATAATTTTGAAAATTACGTTTATATTATTTTTGTAAATAGATTGATTATTACTATTATCTAAAATCCGTTTAGGATTATTGAAAAATAACTTTGAAAATTACAATGTTTATATTGTTTTTTTAATAGATTAATTATTACTATTATCTACATTTATCTATGTGATACTGATAATGAAAGTTATTAATAGAATTGTTATAACATTCTCAGTATTAGTAATAATATAATATATTATTAAAGATTATAATAATTGAAATTTATAAAAAAATTGACATAACTACGTTGGCTTTTGAAATAATTATACAATATATTCAGAGGTTAAAAAAAAATAGAGATTCTATCCTAGAAAAAGTTGGAAGTGAGTGAATGGTTGAATAACTAAAAAGAATGTTATTTATTATTTATTACTGTTATTACAGTTTACAAAAGTCAGAAAATATAAAAAAATCGACTTAGTTGCATTGAGTTCTTAAACAATTATACAAGATATTCAGAGGTTACAGAAAAAAGAGATTCTAACCTAAAAAAGGTAAGATGAGTAAATTCTTAAATAACTAAAAAGAATAATATTTTATTTTCATACTAGTAATTCAATAATATTCACTTTTATATTAATAATTTAATAACATTCAGTTTCATATTAATAACACAAATAAACATTAAAACACCTTTAACAAAAACCACAATACACCACTACCTACATTTAAACAAATATAAACCACCAAAACCTCTAAATCAATTTCTTCACAAATTTCACACGTAAAACTAAATTTCAAATTTCTCAACTGTCATTTAAATCATCAGATACACAGGACCTGGTTCCACCTGTACCGAATAGTATTAGAACATTGGACGGTTCGCAGTGGAAAGCAAAGCCCATAACGTCGAAATCAAACAGACCGTGGTATCGATGGAATAATGGGATTATCTTGAATAATTACAGGCACTGCACACGACTGTGTAATTGAAACCACGTGCGGATGTCGGACATTGTGCAGTGCTCGGCAGTATCTTGCAAATTTATGTGTTCTATGGTTTTGCGTCAGTACTGTTGGGTAGACGAGTGTGTGAGTGTGTAATAAATGGAAATATGAATACAATAAATAAATATAAATGTAAATATAAATGTAAATCTAAATATAAAAATATATGTAATAAATATAAAAATAAATATAAATATAAATATAAATATAAATATAAATATAAATATATAAATATAAATATAAATATAAATATACATATACTAAATAAAAATATAAATATGAATATACAGGGTATCCCACCATCGGTAAACAATAAAATTTTTCTAATTTAAATACACTAAGAATTTATTTACCATGTCCCATATAATAACACAATATTAAAGATAATTAAATTTTATTATAAATATAAATTCCTATATAAAATAAATGTAAATATATTTATATATTTATTTCTCAAGTCTACCTATTCATTTATTTATGTTTCTTTATTTATTTATTTCCTGTTTCATTTCTCTGTGAAACTAAAGATAAATAAATAAATAAGAACATAAATAAATAGGTAGATTAAAGCAATAAATAAGAAAAATAAATAAATATGAACATAAATAAATAGATAGGTAGACTAGAAAAAGAAATAAGAAAGATAAATAAATAAATAAACAGGTAGATTAGAGAAATAAATAAGGAAGATAAATAAATAAATAAATAGGTAGACTAGAGAAATAAATAAGAAAAATAAATAAATAAATAAAGAAACATAAATAAACAAATATCTAGATTAGAGAAGTAAATAAGAAAAATATATATATATCTATAATAATATTTAACAATCTTTAACATCACAGTCCATTCCAGTAAACCAACGAACCGATCGATCACGTCGCCCGACAGGGCTCCCGAAATTCACCGACGTTGTTTCATTAATTATACCAGCCAGCGCCGTCTCCGCCTCGATTCGTGCGGGAATACGGTGATTTCTCATCAAGATCCGAGACCGAGGATCCCCTGTCAGATGCGCTCGCGAGGTTAGGTTCGCCGAGCGGGGAATGCGACTCGAGCGGCGCATCCGTGCGTTTCCCTCGCGTGCGTTCCGCGGTGGAATTTTCATTAGTGGGTTAATTTGTCTTTTGTTTGTGCTTTGACGGAGCGGTGATTGTGGTTGGATTGTTGGGAAGTGTTTTGTTATTGTTGGTGAGGAGTTTGTTATTGTTTTTGGTAAGTATTTTATTAGTATTGTTGGAAAGGATTTTGTTATTGTTGTTGGAAAGTGTTTTGTTATTGTTGTTGGTGAGGATTTTATTTGTGTTGCTGGTAAGGATTTTGTTATTGTTGTTGGTATGTATTTTATTTTATTAGTGTTGTTGGGAACTGTTTTGTTGTTGGGAAGTGTTTTGTTGTTGTTGTTCGTGAGGATTTTGTTATTATTGTTGGTAAGGATTTTGTTATTGTTGTTGGTAAGTATTTTACTATTGTTGTTGGGAAGTGTTTTGTTGTTGTTATTTTATTATTGTTGCTGGGAAGTATTTTATTATTGTTATTTTACTATTGTTGCTGCGAAGTATTTTGTTATTGTTATTGGTAAGTATTTTATTATAGTTATTGGAAAGTATTTTACTATTATTGTTGATAAGTATTTTATTATTGTTGCTGATAAGTATTTTGTTACTGTTGCTAGTATTTTATTATTGTTGTTGAGTAAAAAGTGGCAAAGTAATTTAATTAACTATCAATGTCAATTGATATGTTGTTAATTAATTGTTTCCAATAGTGAATTGAAAGTATGTATATATTATGATTGACTTATATTAAACAATCTTCCCACAAATAATGAGTGGCCAAAATATTATTTTAATGTATAATAACATTATCAATAATAATATATTGTAATAATCATTAACAACAATATATTGCAATAATCATTAACAACGATATATTGTAATATATATAGTAACAACAATATATTCGAATAATCATTAACAACAATATATTTGAATAATCATTAAAAACAATATATTCTAATAAACATTAACAACAATATATTCGAATAATCATTAACAACAATATATTTGAATAATCATTAAAAACTATATATTCTAATAAACATTAACAACAATATATTGCACTACATATTAACAACAATATATTCCAATAATCATTAACAACATATTCCAACAATCACTAACAACAACCCATTATAACATTTCCACAAACACTTAAAAAACCTCAAAGGACAAGAGGTTAAACAGTTACGTCCTTGTCACGAGACGTCCCAAATAGAGCCGCTTGACCAATTGCGTGATTTATGCGTCGACAGCCAATTATTTTAAGAGGTTTTTACCCGAGGGAACGATTTACGGTAATATCGCGTCTCATCGATTCCCAGTCGGCCTCTTCTTCCACGGTATCGTCCTATCGGGCTCGCTTCTTCCGTCTTTTCTTCCCCGCCCCTGTGTATCAGCTGAATGCACGATTTGTGTCAGGAATCTGCGGGCTCGTCGAACAGGAAATTTATTCTGTCGAAACCGGAGGAAACGAACAACTGTCTGCGACGAGTGGAGATTGTGTCTTCATTGGACGGAGAATATTTTTATATCCAAGGAAGGTTGCTATATGGTTTTACTTTTTGAGGTTAGTTGTTTGATATTTTGTTTAGAATTATTATTGAAACTATGAGATATTTTATTTACAATCATTATTGAAACTATTAAATATTTTATTTACAATTTTTTATCATTGAAACTATTAAATATTTTCATATCAATATTTTAATATTGAAAGTATTAAATATTTTATTTACAATCATTATTGAAACTATTAAACATTTTATTTAAAATTATTATTTTCATCCAATTTGAAGAACAATATAAATTGTTCAATGGACTGATAACATAAGATAATAGAAAATAAATGAAATAAACAATAATTTATTTAAATATTAGAATAAATAAGATATTACAAAATAAATGAAATATTAGAAAATAAAGGAAATAAACAATAGATTATTTAAATAATAGAATCTACATATACACATAACCTATTCAACAAATATAACAATAATTTTGTAATTTTATAGTCATCCAAATTCCATTTTAACAAACAAATTTAAATAATAATATAAATTTTTCAATGAACTGTTGAAATGACATAATAGGAAATCAATTAAATAAACAATAATTTATTTAAATATAAGCATAAATAAGATAATATAAAATAAAACGAATAAACAATAGATTATATAAATAATAGAATAAATAAAATACAACAAAATAAATGAAATAAACAATTATTTAAGTATTAGAATAAATAAGATAATATAAAATAAATGTAATAAACAATTTTCCTTATTACTATTTCAGTCACATTTTTCGGGTCACCCTGTACAACACCCTATCGATCAGTTTACCGTCTAACACCATTTTATTCCGGTTTCCACCTTCAAACAGTTCGAGGATGTAGGTCATCCGAGCGGTGCGTGCTCGTGTTATGAAATATTAGATAAACGCGAAAATACATGTAAGCATTGCTGAACAACCAACCTTCTGAATGCTTAAGGGGATCAGCGAGGCAACTTTCTCCGCGTCATATCTTGGTAGACTGTGACTCACCGGAGGGAACTTTGTACGTGAGGATGGAAATTATCCGTGTAGCTTGTAGGTTAGGTGATTGCAATTTTCTCGTGTGATTATTTTAGATAGTAATATTTTTTATTATTTTATATTTGTTTTATATTGTTTTATATTTCTAGTTTTACATTATTTTATATTTATTTTATATTGTTTCAAGTGGTTTATATACCATTTTATATTTATTGTATATTGTATGACGAAAGGTATGAAATGTTGTGCCAGTGAATTGCTGAGATTGTGCTGAATAAAATAAGCCAAACACGATGGGAATAGGACTAGTTTTATGGTCTCAATATAATAAACAAACCTAAAGGTTCGTTTCCATCAAATCCAAAAACCACTCCGATTCCCACCGTATTTGTACTCATTTTAATCGGCACAATCTCAGCAATCCATTAGTACCACATTTGAATAAGTAAAGTTAAACACGTAGTGAAGAAAATATCAATTGCATTATTTTTATCTTTATATTCTCAAACATAGTACCAGTGAATTGCTGAGATTGTCCCGATTAAAACGAGTCCAAACACGATGGGGATCGGACTAGTTTTACAGCTTCAAAGTAATTAACGAACCTAAAGGCTGGTTTCCATCAAATCCTAAAACCACTCCGATTCCCATCGTGTTTGGACTCATTTTAATCAGCACAACCTCAGCAATCCATCGGTGCCACATTCGACAAGCTAATCCATCGGTGCCACATTCGACAAGCTAATCCACCACTACACAAATTCTTCCAGCCTTCCAACTCCACCAACCACAATCCACCATACAACCAAAAGGAGACAGCCATTCTCGTCTGCCAGGAATTGTTACCAAACGCCATCTCGTAAAAGGAAACAATCACTAGTTGAGCGTTTTATGACCGGTCTAGTGAGCCAACGCATCAATCCTAACCTCGTCGCTGCCAGCGTGTACTGGGACGCTCGAAATGTACGATCATTTTCTCGTCACGTATCGGGAAAGTGGGGCCCATGAAACGGATTGATATCTGTTTGATAGGATATCGACCGTGCCGCAGAAATAAGGCTGAGCATCGCCGGAAAAAGAAGTGTAAGGAGATTTTCTCTTTGCCCGGCAGATAAAGGCTGCAGGCGTGTTCGATTACGAGACGCTCCCTTTTCCACCGTTGTTGTTTCGTGGGTACGTTGTTTTCGCGATGCCACTTATTCTGAAAGCGGAAGGAGCATCCTGCTGGCTTTGTGTATAGACACTGTTTTTTGCAGTGATCTCCATGAGGCTGTAGACAATATAGTGCTGTAAAATATTATTTATAAAATTATGTAAAAATTTGTTTTTGTATTGTTTTTGGCTTTTGGTTTTTATATTGTTGTTGGTAAGTAAATACTAAAATTTTACACAACAATAATAATAATTTTATTATTTACTTTAGTATTCAAGTATTTTATTGTCGTTGTTGGTAAGTATTTTGTTAGTGTTGTTGGTAAGGATTTTATTATTGTTGCTGGTATTTTGTTATTGCTGTTAAGCATCCTGTAATTTTATAATATTCCCCTGAAATTAAATATTTAATATATCAATTGCTTTTAGCTTTATATAAACCATGAATAATTGAAAAATATTTTAAAAAGTTGACAGTTATTTTTAACTTTGTATAAACCGTGGATAATTGAAAAATATTTTAAAAAGTTGACAGTTATTTTTAACTTTGTATAAACCATGGATAATTGAAAAACATTTAAAGAAGTTGACAATTATTTATAATTTTACACAGACCTAATGTCACAATTTTTACAAGAATTACATACTAATCGTAATAATTAATTAATTAATGTGCGGAATATTCCGCTTAGGGATGCGAATGGTAATGTATCAAATATTCAAAATGACTTTGAAAATAATCAATTTCACTTGAATTTTATAACAAACATCGAAATTAATTGAACCTAACCTATTGTTACAATTTTATAAATAAATAGTTTCTCCTGAAAAATGTAATTAATATATATATATATAGAAACTGAATATAACCTAATGTCACAATTTTTACAAGAATTACATATCAATCATAATAATTAATTAATTAATTAATGTGCGGAATATTCCGCTTACGGATGCAAATGTCTCAAAAGCCTCAAATATTCATAATAATTTTGAAAATAAATAGTTTCACTTGAATACTATAATGAATATTCAAAATAATCTAGAACCTAACCTATAATTAAATTTTCATACCAATGACACACCAACCATATTAAACACTCAATAATCCTCCCATTAATTTGTGGTTAGAATCCACCTTCTTCTCCAGCGACACACGAAAGGGTTCACTGGCACGAGTGCCGGGTTCATTTGAAAAATCCGAATCGCAATTTACGAGGAAGTTCTCGCGTGCGGCCGAGTAGTTTTGCATTCCTCAGCGTTTAAGGGCCGATCCGAGCCGACCAACGGTAATACACGCGCCAAACCCGAGCTCCAATTGCGGGGCCGAATTGTTCGCCGGCGAACTTCGCGAATCGATATTTTACGGTGACCTTCTGATAATTGCTGGCTCATCTCGCGGGTATTCTCGAAAGTCGAATCTCCCTGGATCGATATGTCAATTTAGTCGATCGATAAATTAACAGAGAATATTTTTATTTTTAAAATATTCATTATTTTCTGATGGAATATTAATATTTTTGTAACTATTTCATTGCAACTAATCATTTCGTTAGAGCAAATCAAATGGGTTGACCTTTGAACTTGAGAATGACTTTTTTTAACAAATATGCATTATTTTCTGATGGAATATTAACATTTTATATATAAATATTTTTGCAACTATCATTAAGAAGTAATGTGAATTTTAAGTTTTATCATTTCATTGGGTCAAATCAAATGGGTTGACCTTTGAACTTGAGAATGACTTTTTTTAACAAATATGCATTATTTTCTGATGGAATATTAACATTTTATATATAAATATTTTTGCAACTATCATTAAGAAGTAATGTGAATTTTAAGTTTTATCATTTCATTGGGTCAAATCAAATGGGTCGACCTTTGCACTGGAGAATATTCTTTTTAACAAATATTCTTTTTAACGAATAATAATAATAAGAAAAAGAATTAAACATAATATTAAGAATAATAATAAAACATAATAATAATACCAATTAGAAGAATAGTTAAACATAATATTAATAATAATAATAAGAAGAAAAAGAAGTACATCACTACTAGTTACAAATTATAAATAACCTGAATATTGGAAAATGAATGTTACATAACTATTAAGTTCAAGAATAACACAATTCAGTTTAAAAATAATAACAACGGAAATTCTGTTGTAAAATTCAAATTTGCCTGTTGATTCTTCCAAGAAGCATTATAAAAAAATAAAAAACAGAAAATTAGAAAAATATTCCCACAAAAAATTACAAAAGTATTTCCACAAAGAATTATAAAAATATTACCACAAAGAATTATACAAATATTTTTACAAAAAATTATAAAAATATTTCCACAAAGAATTATACAAATATTCCCAAAATAAATTATGAAAATATTTCCTCAAAAAATTATAAAAATATTGCCACAAAAAAATTATACAAATGTTCTCACAAAAAATTATAAAAATATTTCCTCAAAAAATTATAAAAATATTCCCACAAAAAATTATAAAAGTATTTGTAATTTTAAATAAAATATAAAAATTATAACTACGAGAAAACTGTTTCTAACCATCTTTCGCCACTTAATCCATTCTAAATTTAACATCCTTTGTTATCAGCAGACCTAACCTCACTCGTCAACTTTTCCCTCGAAATCTTCCAAGCTCCCCGCGCCGTTGATAGGTAAGATATTTACCGGAAACTACGGGGAAACGAACAATTCGAGGAAAAGCGTGTCCTCGATCTAATTAACAAAATAAACCGACCCAAAAACTCGGCACATTATTTGCGAGTGCAAATAGACTGGGAATAAAGATGCCCGCGGAAGTCGGTCCTTTCGGACGGTAATCAAGGAACTCACGACTGCGCAGTCTCAACGAGTCTTCCCTCTTCTTATTGTACGTGCACAGTGCCAGCTGGAGAAGCGTTTCTTTTATCACAGAATTCGGGGAAAGATTTTTGTGTGGAAGCATCTGCGAATGCTTGAAAATATTTCTTGTGATACGATAAGAATTTTTTAATAATAATAATAATAATAATAATAATGATGATAAGAATGATGATAAGGTAATAATGATGATAAGAATAGTGATGAGACAATAATGGTAATAAGAATGATAATAATGATGATAAGGTAATAATGATAATAAGAATGATGATGAGATAATAGTGATAATAGGAATGATGACAAGATAATGGTAATAAGAATTTTACATTATAAAAATGTTATGAAATTTTTTTTTATATAAATAAAGAAAATAAAGAATTTCATTACATAATTATTCGAATTTGGAGGTTATGTTCACAAGCAGCCATTTTCTAAATAAAACTCGATTTTCCTATTATAAATAAAAAAACAGAATTAATTTCCACACAATTCTCATTTGCCAAATAAAAATTTAAAAATTCGAATTTAGAGGTTATGTCCACAGATAGCCATTTTCTAAATAAAACTCAACAACCCCATATTTTTTTTATTAAAAATAGAAAAACAATTAACTTGCAGAAAATTCTGATTTGCCAAATAAAACTTTTAAAATTCGAATTTAGAGATGATGTCCACAAGCAGCCATCTTCTAAATAAAACTCGATAACCTCATATTTTTTTTATTAAAAATAGAAAAACAGAATTAAATTGCACAAAATTTCTATTTGCCAAACAAACCTTCAAAAATTCGAATTTAGAGGTTACGTCGGTTACAGACGGCAGCACCACACAACTCCCATTACCTTCCAACACCGTTCCAGTTCGAAGGAAAAAGCCGCGGATATATTCCCCGTGCGCCGTCCGTTGATATATTTGTGGCACAATGTGGGTCAGTTCCGAAGCACGCAGGTGCTTGATACCCGTTCTTCGCGAGCGCCGGCGGAGAGGAAGCGCGGAAAATAACTTTCCCCGCGATCGAACGCCGCGGACGGAACAGTGCGATGCATGCAGATAAATGATCCTTTCATCGCGGCTCGCCGGGAACGTTCTGGACAATGAATATTTTTGAACGTGGCCACTGACGTCTGGGTGACAGGGATTCGTATCGGTGGACGGTTTATATTGTTCTTTGAATTTGTTTGTTGCTATTGGGCTTTGGATGAGTAGACAGTTTTTAAATTGTTGTTGTGTTTATTGGATAGGTTATGTGTATATGTGGATTTTAATATTTATATAACCTATTGTTTATTTTATTTATTTTGTAGTATTTTATTTATTTTGTAGTATTTTATTTATTTTGTAATATCTTATTTATTCTAATAAATTAATTCTAATAAATTCTAATAAATTATTTCATTTATTTTCTATTATTTTATTTTAACAGTCCATTGAAAAATTTATCTTGTTCTTTAAATTTGTTATTTGAAATAGAACTTGGAACTGTACGAGTACAAAATTACAAAATTATTGTTACATTCATTAAATAGGGTATGTATATATACAGATTTTAATATTTAAATAAATTATTATTTATTCTATTAATTTTCCATTATCTTTACTACTAAAAATACAACATTAACAACATATCATTCATTAAATACATCAAAGTAATTGTTAATGCAAACCTTAATTTCAATAACCTATATAAATAAATATATAAAACCTATAAACATTAATACATAAAACATTCATCACCCCATAAAAATCAGAAACTAAATAAAACAAGTAAAAAACAAACCGTTCTATCTGTCACTTAACCTAAAATTCAGAATCAAAATTTTCACTGAATAAAATAAAAAAATGGAATATTCTGAATTTATTGAGATTTCTAGGTAAGTAGACTGATTCCTCTGAATCGGTCGGATTGCTTATTGCGGAATGGAAGTCGATGGAAATTAGGTTGGAAGCGCGCGACGGTCTCACAATAAGTGGAGCTCGCGTATTCTTGGTCAGACGTGTGCAGTGATAAGAACTATATAGTAGCAGACATTCGACTTTCAACGGACTCGTGGAGAACTTTTGGCTTACAAAATTATTAATAAACAATTATTGTTTATAGCGTAATATGTAGAAATAAATAAATTTCATATTGTTTGGTAACAGTAGAAATTTAGTGAAATAATGTTTATTTTGTAATAATTATCAGGTTAGTTTGAGGCGTCAAAATTGTTAATAAACAATTAATGTTCATACTATAATATCTAGAATTGAATAAACTTTATACTGTAACGTGACAGTACAACTTCAGTGAACTAATGTTTATCTTGTAACAAAGTCATTATTATTAAAAAAAATTGTTTAAGGAGGCGTAGAAATTACTATTAAAAAAAATTGTTTAAGCAGGCGTAGAAGTCGATATTAAAAAAAATTGTTTAAGGAAGCGTAGACGTTATTATTATTTAGAAAAATTGTTTAAGGAGGCGTAGAAATTATTATTAAAAAAAATTGTTTAAGGAAGCGTAGAAGTCATTGTTAAAATAAATTGTTTAAGGAGGCGTACAAGTCATTGTTAAAAAAAAATTGTTTAAGGAGTCGTAGAAGTCATTATTAAATAAAATTGTTTAACGAGGCGTAGAAGTTATTATTATTAAAAAAATTGTTTAAGCAGGCGTAGAAACATAAAAGTTAGAAAGCACTGGCTCACGTAGAAGCAGCGAAACGCAGGAGATGCTCTTGATTATTTTAAACTGCTCATTACGACGTTCTTATCGCTTAATTGGGCCAGAACTTCGTTAAAAACGTAACAAATGAACAGACCCTCGCCGAAACTGAATTAGTTGGATCTGGTCCACAGTGTAAACCAATTTACGAGGAGTAACGATGTCATTGTACGAATATTCGAGCGTCATTGGACGTGACATTAGTTTCTCAGTCTAGTGGCTATTATCACTTTGCACTCGGAAGTTTTATTGTCTTTTTATAACAACAAATGAGAATTTCTATTTATTTTAGGATAAATTTTATTTTTTCATTATAATTTTTCTAAATCGTGAATTTTTATAAAACCTAATTCTTTATGATTATTATTTTAGTATTTAGTAAATAAAAAATGTAATATTTAACATAATAATACCTGAGTAAGATCTAACCTCATGATCAATTTTTTAAATAAATTAAGAAAAATAAAATCTTTGTGAATACTGTTTCAGTATTTCTATATAAACAAAAGATTTAATGGTTAACACAATAAATAACTAATCAAGGGCTAATAATCATAATTATTATACAGCAGTATGATTTATTTTTTAAATAAATTAAGAAAAATAAAATCAAACGCATTCGATAACCTAATTCATTATTATTATTATTTTACTATTCAGTAAACAAAAAATTTAATAGTTTACATAATAATCATACAACAGTATGATTTCTTTTTCAAATAAATTAAAAGAAATAAAATCAAACTTAATCAATAAACTAATTATCTATTATTATATCAGTATTCAGTAAACAAAAGATTTAATATTTAACATAATAATATCTTACCAAGACCTAACCTAATAATCATAATTATTATATAACAGTATGATTTATTTTTTAAATAAATTAAAAGAAATAAAATCAAATCGAATCGATAACCTAATTTATTATTAGTATTTCAATATTCAATAAACAAAAGACTTAATATTCAAAATAATAACACCAACAAACATTAAATTAAATTAAATTAAATTTAATTTAATTTAATTTAACTTAATTTAATTTAATTTAACAAATAACCTAACCTCATTTGCCTCTAAGTGACTCACAAAACCACCTCAATAAAATGTATCATTATTTCAATAAAACTCCCAAAAACCACCTCAAAAAACTCGAACTACCCATCAATATTCTAATCACACAGCTCCCCATATATTTTCAAACAAATTTATAAAAATCGATTTCAAAATTCGACCTCACGTACGAGTTCAGGAAAATTAAATTGGACAGCTCTCCTGGGAAATGTGCAGGGAATAAATATAAATTTTTGAATGCTGACAAATCGACAGGTACGATAGATAGAGCCCATGCATACGTGACAACACGTGTCAGCTCTCCTCTAACAAGGTATTCCAGCGCGCCAAGTTTCGACAGCGCTACGTGGCAAGATATACTGCCAACTGGACAGAGGATTTTATGCATTTATGATGAATGCGAGGGGACAGAGGTAGAGAAATATTATGTGGTAGTAATAGTTTATTCATGGCTAGTCTGATATTTAGATATTCGTGTACAGGGTGTGGGAAAATTGTTGAAAACTTGATAGTTTCTGTGATGAAAATGGGTTTTAGGGAAACGGGTTTCAGAAGAATAAGTTTCAAAAGAATAGGTTTCTGGAAAATGGGTTTCAGAAAAATAGAACTCAGGAAAATAGATTTCAGAAAAATAGGTTTCAGAAAAATAAGTTTAAGAAAACTAGGTTTCAGAAAAATAGATTTCAGAAAACTAGATTTCAGGAAAATAGGTTTCACAAAACTAGGTTTCAGAAAGAATATGTTTCAGAAGAATAGGTTTCAGAGAACTAGGTTTCAGGAAAATAGATTTCAGAAAGAATAGGTTTCAGAAAGAATATATTTCAGAAGAATAGGTTTCAGAAAGTATATGTTTCACGGAAAGTATATGTTTCCCACTCCCTGCCGCGTGACACGCCTAGTGGCCGTGAACGCCGCAGCGAATCACACGGCAGGAGAATCCGTGTGGATGGGGCGTGCCCCTTCGAATCTGACCACTAGGATGAGAGTGCCAGGTTAGTTGCAACGTATGTGTCTCGGGTTGTAACTTTGACTTAATTGAAGTGAAATAAATTTTTCTTCTTTTATACTATTATTGCAAATAAATTCATCAACTGAAGTATTAGAAATGCCTACCCCTTTTATATTTTTTTTTAAGTTAAAGTCTTATCAATTCGTGCATTAATAGTAGAGCTATCAGAGAAGTGGAAATCAATTATTACTGATTTCTTGTGTTACAGTCATTGAGGAGGGAGAAATGTTTCTCAGAAATATTTTCTTATTAAAATATAATATAGTTGTCGCTGATTATATTATATTGAAATTATAAAAAATCTTATTATCACCAATTATATTGTATTAAAATTATAAAAAATCTAATTCTCACTAATTATATTATATTACAATTATAAAAAATCTCATTATCACTAATTTTATTATATTAAAATTATAAAAATATAATCACCACTAATTATACTACATCAAAATTACAAAAATACAATTACCATTAAACAATCTATTTAACCAATGCACACTCAAAAATAAAAGCTAACGAAAATCTCAATAAATACACTCCTGTAACATCTCCAGAAGAATAAATGGAAATCAATTCGACTGTTCGGTAGTTCTGGCATCAAATGACCCTTCCGGTCCGTGCATATACTGAGAAATGGATTTTTTTCATTTCATATTTTGCATACCGCGGCGAGGGCACCCTCGACGCGTTTTTATAACGTTCGCGAAATTGTAAAGGGTTTGAAGGGCTTTGTGTCGTTGACGTTGCTTTGGTAACCACTCTATGTCAAAGTGAATACGTTCCGTGTCGCATCGGAACCGTGTTGCGAAAGTACTGGCAATTGGATTGGTCAGTGTCATGGAGATATCCATGATACACGATGACTCGGCGAGTTTAGTATGTAATGATTTTAGTTTATTATATCCTTTTCAATTGAAAAATAGATATTTATTAAGTTAACATAAATTTAATATAAATTTAATATTTTTTAATATTTTTTTAGAATTTAATATAACGTTTATGTTTTTTGTTTAAACAGAACTTTATTATG
Source organism: Nomia melanderi (assembly GCF_051020985.1). Taxonomy (NCBI): domain Eukaryota; kingdom Metazoa; phylum Arthropoda; class Insecta; order Hymenoptera; family Halictidae; genus Nomia; species Nomia melanderi. The sequence continues at coordinate 22,408,767 of NC_134999.1, read as the reverse complement.
TAATGATTTTAGTTTATTAGTACTCTTCAATTGAGAAATAAATTTTTATTAATTTTACATAAATTTAATATTTTCTAATATTTTTTTATATTTTTTTGGAATTTAATACAATATTCAAACAGAACATAATAATTTACCTTCTAATTTATTAATAAATATATTTATTTCTTTATTTATTCATTTTATTTAATGTTTTTTAATAGTTCGTTGCAAAAGAACTGCCAATTGGATTGGTCAGTGTCATGGAGATATCCCTGCTACACGATGACTCGTCGAGTTTATTGTGTGATGCTTGTAGTTTATTAGTAGTTTTCAATTGAAAAATAAATATTTATTAATTTGATATAATAAATTTAATATTTTTTAATATTTTCTTGCAAACGTACTGTTAATTGGATTATGAAATGTTTGATTTTAGTTTATCAGTAGTTTTCAATTGAAAAATAAATCTTTATTAATTTGACATAAATTTAATATTTTTTAATATTTCTTTGGAATTTAATATAATATTTATGTTTTTTGTTTAAACAAAGCTTAATAATTTACTTTCTATTATTTCTTTATTTATTCATTTTATTTCATATTTTTTAATATTTTGTTGTTAAGCTCATTAAACATTTTTTAATATTTTTTTAAGCTCATTAAAAATTTTTTAATATTTTGTTGTTAAGCTTCTTAAAAATTTTTTAATATTTTGAGAAGACAGAAGTCTTGAATTTTGGCACTTAGAATATGTTATATAAAAAATATTTAATTTTCACTAAGTTTAAACAATTATATTCCACCACCATTAAATATCACAATTGAAAAAGCTGTCAAAAATAAGTCAGAACTCTTCCTGCCACAAGTTCCTAAAATTTTTCAACTCTGAGGAATAGATCCGGGAAATACCTAAGTATGTAGCCCGTTCTCGTTTCCCGCGGAAACTTTTTCAATGATTTCCCTGTTCTTGTCTACGAAACGCAACTTTCGAGGGTGGAAGTTTGATATTGCCGGACTTCCCGGATCGACTGTTTTCCCAGCGGCTCACGGTGCTGCCACTTGTAGACATAACCTCCAAATTCGAATATTTGCATAATGAAAATTTAAGGTTAGCAATGTTTTGTTAAGTAGTTTCTGGTATAAACAAATGAAAATTTTGTGCAAATAAATTATTCCTTCATTTATACAAAAAAAAATTTCATAATATTTTTATAATGTAAAATTCTTATTATCATTATCTTATCATCATTCTTATTATCATTATTATCTCATCATCATTCCTAATATCATTATTAGGATTGATATGTAATCTTTGTAAAAATTGTAACAATAGGTTATCTAATACTTTTGTTAAATAATTTGTGTTATATAAAATGATTTTTATTTGAAAAATGAAAATTTTGTGTAAATAAATTCTTTCTCTATTTAAATAAAAAAAAACTTCACAATATTTCCATAATTTAAAAAAAATGTAACATTTTGTTTGTGTCACTGGTACTTTTTAAGTTACCAAATTTTATTAACAAACAGTTGCTTGTGAACATAACCTCGAAATTCATCTACTCATATAACAAAAATTGAAGGTTACCAATATATTGCTAACTGATTTTTGTTATAAAAAATGATTTTTAAAAAAATGAAGCATCTTTTGCACCACTCGTACAGCTAAATTATCAAATTTTATTAAATAAACAGTCGCTTGTGAACATAACCTCAAAAGTCACCTATTCAAATAACAAAAATTGAAGGTTACCAATATTATTGCTAAATAGTCGCTGCTATGGAAAATAATTTTTGAAAAAATGTTGAAGCACTTTTTACACCACTCATTAAATTATCAAATTTTATTTTATTTTAAAATAAACTATAATAAATTATTTTAAAATAAACATAAAATAAAATAATTTTAAAATAAACAACCGTTCGACAGCACTAAGCGACGAAGTGATACAACGTGAACGCACAAGTCAAAAAACAAGATTGTTCGTTGGGTTGGCTCGCGTGTCCAAGACTTTCCCCTAGTGAACGGAGTTTAAGGTCACGTTAACACGAAACCGTTCCGACCGAACGGCCTCGGCCACGTGCACCAACATAGACAGAAAAATGACAAGCTTCATCGAGCACCCGATTCCGTTTTAATTCCACCGGAGCGACGTCTATAAAAGTTTATAATAATAATAAGTTATATATTATATGAGTGTATTGTAATAATAATTTATCATATTAAATTTTATTATATTATTATTATTATTATTATTATAAACTCTTTATAATTACTTTATTATATTATATTTTATTATATTATATAAAGTAATTATAAAGAATTTATAATAGTAATAAGTTATATATTATAAGAATTAATATGAACAAGTAGTTATATATTACAAGAATTTATAATAACAATAATTTATTTATTATAAGAGTTTATAGTAATAATAATTTATATAATATAATAAAATAATATAATATGATAAAGTAATCATAAAGAATTTATAATAATAATTTGTATATTACAAAAATATACAATAATAATAATAATTCATATAATGCAATAAAATAACATAACAAAACAAAGTAATAGTACCGATCATACCGATCAGAAATAAATCATAGGGCAAGGGGTTAAAGGACACTGCAAAGTGGAATATGTCTCATCCACTTGCGAGGGAGTGTCACCCTATTGGATGCGTAGTCCATTCCCGCGTTGCGAAAACCGAAGGAAACGATCCGCCATTGCCAGAGGGTACACGCGTCAGCTCTTCGACTACGGGTACATTGGTACGCGCCTATCCGCGTCGGGATCTCTTTGCCACTCGAAACTGTCGAGTCCGCCCGGCCCGGGGCGTGTCCCGATAATTCGTCTCGTGACCGGCCGCGGATACAAACGACGTGATTTAATCTGTTGTATCACGGCGACAAGATCGGACCGGTGTCTGGCTTCATTTGCGGACGGCGATAACGCTTATCGATCGTGGCCTGCGAAATAATCCAGTTCGGTTGATGTCTAACGATATTTTATGAATGTAATGGTTGCTTGAATTTTATGGTTTAGGGTAGGATTTCAGGAAAATTGAAATTGTGATGATTATAACGTTAGCTTGTCGAATGTGATACTAATGGATTGCTGGGATTGCGCCGATTAAAATGAGTACAAACACGGGGGGGATCGGAGCAGTTTTAGGTTTTGATGAAAACGAGCCTCTAGGTTTGTTAATTATATTGAATTGGTAAAAGTAGTCCGATTCCCATCGTGTTTGGACTCATTTTAATTAGGAAAACCTCAGCAATTCATTGGCATTATGTTTGAGGAGGTAGGGTTAAAATTACTGCAATTGAAATTTTTTTCATTGCATGTTTAATTTTACGTTCTCAATCATAATATCGATGAAATATTGACATTTTTCTCGTTAAAATGAGTCCAAACACGATGGGAATCGGAGTAGTTTTATGATGTCATGGAAACGAGCCCTTAGGTTCGTTAATTACATTGAATCCATAAAACTAGTCCGATTCCCATCGTGTTTGGACTTATTTTAATCAGCACAATCTCAGCAATTCTCTGGCATAACTGTTCTTATTAAAGTGAGAAGTTTGTAGTCAACGTAGATATTTAACAATTTTATTTCTTAATTTGCAAATTTCAATTCATTGTCGAATCAATATTGTCATTTGTCGAGAAATCTGAATAACTTCAAAGACAAACGTAAACAACAATTTTTTATTAAAATCTTATTTGTAATCAGAAATAATTTAGTTAAAACAAATGATAGTTATCCTACGATTCTTTTCAATTTCTTATAAAAATTCCGGATGTGAAAGGAGTGCAATGGGTTCAGTAGCGAATGAATGATTCTCGCCGTGTGTACCTCTCGAACACGTCACACTAGAAAGAAATGAGTTTCGACATGAAAAAGGCAGGCGGAACGGAAACAGGAAATAAGAATAAGACTGGGGCGAAAGGACAGGGCGTGCCTTGCGAACTCTGAAATTGCGCTGGTACACGTAGTTGTATACAGCTATTTTATGGAGCTTTCGAAGCGTTTCCTCTGTGAAATAGATTAATCTCTTTTTCTTCGATGCACCTAAGATATATGTGTTAGTGACAATGTGTTAAAATTATATGAATATAAACATTGTGTAAATTATTTGTATCATTTGTCTTGTTTGTATTATTTGTACTAATTGTACTAATTGTACCATTTGCACCATTTGTGCAATTTGTACTAATTGTATTATTTGTGCCATTTGTACCATTTTTGCGATTTTTACCATTTTTACCATTTTTACCATTTGTGCCATTTGTACTAATTGTATTATTTGTACCATTTGTACCATTTGTACCATTTTTACCAATTTTACCATTTTTACCAATTTTACCATTTTTATCATTTTTACCATTTTTACCATTTTTACCATTTTTACCATTTTTACCATTTTTACCATTGTGACACCCTTAATCCTATATTTTACATAGTGAAAATGAAATTCATGCTATAGAAATTATTATTAGAAGTTACAAAGTACCATATTATATTTAAGAACTCAATGACTCGTCTCAGTTCCATTTTTCTATAATTAACACTATTTAATATTTATATATTTATTCATAATATACCTATAATAATAATAATAATTATAATGTATAATACACTATTTATACTGTTTATTCATAACGTAATACAGTTTGTGTTATTAGGGTATAATTAACACTATTTAATATTCATTAATTCATTTATTTATTTATTCATTTCTTTATTCATTCATTCATTTATTTATTTATTTATTAATTTATTTACTTATTTATTCATTTATTTATTCATTCATTCATTCATTCATTCATTCATTCATTTATTTATTCATTCATTCATTCATTCATTCATTCATTCATTTATTTATTCATTTATTTATTCATTTATTTATTCATTTATTTATTCATTCATTCATTTATTTATTTATTCATTTATTTATTCATTCATTCATTCATTTATTTATTTATTTATTCATTTATTTATGTATTCATTCTTTTATTTTCTGATTTATTCATTCATTCATTCATTCATTTATTTATAACATACTTCACAATTGAGTATCAATGTATATATTATTACATATAAAATAAAGTCCATTTTTAGGTTATACAAATCCGCAACAAGGAACGACAGCACGGCACGCGAGTATCGTCTCAAGAAACCGAAGTTTCGAAGCCCGATGTACCAAACAGAACCGACGCGTAATTGAATAAGCGAGCTCCGCGGTTGGAATCGATAACGTAACGGAAACTCGGGGGACGCCTGCCAAAATGGTTTTGGCAATACACGGGAACGAAGCGCCGTTCCGTTCGAATACAAAACCGGCGAGGAAACGGGGCAATTTTGGAACGCGTTCCGATACCGATTCCTCCCGGCGGGATCGGTTATTTTCTCGCGAACTCGGTACACACTCCACGATAAATAATCACTTTATGTCGACGCCGGCGACGCAATGCATTTTCCACGGAAATCAATTCTAACCGAATGCTCGCGTTATTTCATTTGTTCCACCGGGTTACCGTAACAGGTTAACGCGTCACGCACAGCGCTGCCGCCTGTGGACCTAACCTACAAATTAGACTGTTCACGTGTGCGACGAAAATTGAAGGTTGCCAGTGTAATATGACTACCGTGATATTAAATCATTAATAATTATTTTCAATGTCGTTTGACTTTGTTATTAAAAAATAAATATTATTATTGAAAATGCTAGAAACTCTCGTGGCAGTTGACGTGTTAAGTGAGCAGGTGAAACATACGTGGGAATTCAAAGAGATGAGTTGCAAGGGGGAAAATTTCAATTGTAATGATTGTATTGTTAGCTTGTTGAATGTACTACCGATGGATTGCTGAGAGTTTCCTGATTAAAATGAGTATAAACACGGTGGGAATCGGAGTAGTTTCAGGATTTGATGAAAACGAGCCTTTAGGTTTGTTAATTATATTGTATTCGTAAAACTAGTCCGATTCCCATCGTGTTTGAACTCATTTTAATCAGCACAATCTGAGCAGTTCAGTGGCACTAAATTTGAGAAGGTAAGGTAAAACATCGTATGAAGAAAATTTCAATTGTAATAACTTTATTGTTATCTTCTCGAATGTAGTACCGATGGATTGCTGAGATTTTCCTGATTAAAATGAGTACAAGCACGATGGGAATCGGTTGGTTTTATCGGTTTGATGGAAACGAGCCTTTAATTTCGTTAATTGCATTAAATTGGTAATGCTAGTTCGATTCCTATCGTGTTTGGGCTCATTTTAATCAGCACAATCTCAGCAATTCACTGGTACCACGTGCGAGAAGCTAAGGTTAAAATCACTGCAATCTTCCCTTGTCAATCATAGTACTGATGGAATCTTGAGATTCTCCTCGTTAAAATGAGTTCAAACACGGCATAAATCCGATCATTTTTATCGATTTCATGGAAACGAGCCTTAATTTCGTTAATTACATTAAACCGGTAAAACTAGTCCGATTCCCAGCGTGTTTATACTCATTTTAATCAGCAGAATCTCAGCAATCCATCGGTACTACATTCGAGAATGTAAAACAAAAAATCAAAAAAAATTCTTTTATTAACCAAGCTACAAAAAAACGTCAAAATTTGTTGTATCGATCCAATAGTATAAGCGTACCCTAAGAAACGTCTTCATAAAAGCGAAAATGAAATATTCAGGCGCACCAATTGCATGGGACACGCTGTATACGGTAATTATCCGCGCACGTTAACAGGTTACATGGCGCACAATGAAACAATTCATGCATGAAATCAAAGCGACGAGGTAAGTGTTCCTCCGGCGGGCATGCGGCACTAAAAAAAAACCGAAATGTCCACCGGTGGCCACGACGTCGTCCCCATGGCAACAGGCTAATTGACCATCGGTAATTACACGGAAACGGACTAATTGGGCAAAGGCGGTGAAACGGCGCGTGACGTGTTAAGAATAGACTTTTAATTCGCTGGTACAGGTTAGGCGAGTGCCGTGCACGCGAATTCTATGGGGTGGCCCATTTGATCTTGGCACTTCAATCGCGTCGTTGCTAATCGAATTCGTCCAAATCGTTGGATAGGAAAAGGTGAACCCATTTATATTTCCACGTGGTCACCTGACTTAATGCTGGGGACATTTTTATGGGGACATTTCGAAAGTAAAGTTCGTGCTCGAATTCTTGCTGTAATGGTTAGTGTTATGGTTTGTTTTAATTTGGTTGAACATTTCAGTGGGAAATTGTTTACAGTCTTAGTTTAGTTGAACATTTTAGTTGGAAATTTTTTGTTTTAATTTAGTTGCCAATTTCAGGTGAAAATTTGTTACTGTCTTAGTTTAGTTGAACATTTCAGTTGGAAATTTTTTGTTTTAATTTAGTTGCCAATTTCAGTTGAAAATTTGTTATTGCCTTAATTTAGTTAAAAGTTTCAGTTGAAAATTTTTTACTGTCTTGATTTGTTTTGCATTGGCTTCTGAAATAATTATACAACATATTTAGAAGCTATAAAAACAACTGCTTCCTAACCTAAAAAAAAACAACCAAATAAGTCCTTAAACAACGTTACACAAATGTAAAAACAAAAATTCTTAGCACAGAATGTTTATTTCTCAAATGAAAATCAGTTCGTACAGCAACTACTATTTACAACACATTCCAAATATAATGTCGTAGCTTATAAACTTAAATAACAATATTTATAGGAATAATTTAATTTTCTTTGTGTAAAATACAATACTTTAATCGTACCTTCTCACATATAATACCAGTGAATTGCTGAGATTGCGCTGATTAAAATGAGCCCAAACACGATAGGAATCGGACCAGTATTACCAATTTAATGCAATTAACGAAATTAAAGGCGCGTTTCCATCAAACCGATAAAACCAACCGATTCCTATCGTGTTTGGGCTCATTTTAATCAAGAAAACCTCAGCAATCTATCAGTACTACACTCGAGAAGGTCACGTTATAGTCATTACAATTAAAATTTTCTTGATAGTTTACATTTCACAAAATAAAAATGTTCACAAATTAAACAAATTATCTTTAACTGTCGGAAGTCACGTATGAATACAATATTCCAGACCATGAAAACATTGAAGCTACTATTGATTAGAACTTGAAAATAAACAGATAGACAGCAACGAAGAACCGTGCAGTCTCCGCGGAAACAAAAAGAAAAATTACCAGCGAGTCGTGCTCGTCCTAGTTTCAAGTTTCCAGCAAGAAATGTGATTTACGGTTGCATAATGGTTAAAAGTGTTGAACATAACCTCAAAGTAGACGGGAGGATGCCGGGGACCGATGGAATCTTCTCAGAAAGAAGCTTTCAAAGATTCACGCACAACTTTGTGCTTCGTAAGATGTAAAATGCGACATTTATAGCTAAGAGGTTATTCGAGAATCACGTAATGCACTTTCTCGTCCTCGTAAAAAGCGTTTAAAATCGTATTGGCTTTCCTGAGTGAGTCCTTTGTCATGTTTATTCGTATCTCAGCGGTGCTTTTGTTGGGAGAACTCAAAGCAATTGGTGTAATTGTTGTTTTTATTGTTATACATATGCAACAACAACAATATGCAGCAACAACATATTAGTTGGCAGCAATAAGTATTAAATGTAATAATTTATTTCTTCGTGGTTGGATTTTATTGGTATATGAAGGTTCGGTGCTTCTAATGGTAAAACTCAAAGCAATGAGTGTAATTATTGTTATTATTGTTTTATATAGGCAACCTGAGTTATTTGGCAGCAAGAAGTATTAAATGTAATAATTAATTTCTTCGTAATTGGATTTTTATTGATATATGAAGGTTCAGTGATCTTCATGATAAAACTAAAAGCAACTCGTCTAAATATTATTTTTATCGTTCTATATATGCAACACTAGTTATTTGACCTACCATTTGAATTAATCTGTGAATTATTTGTTGTTCAAGACGAAATGCTTCCAATAGAAATTACTCGACAGCGAGTGCAGTATTAAATGTAATAATTAATTTCTTTGCAGTTGAACTTTATATCGATATATGAAGGTTCGGTGCTTCTAATGGTAAAACTCAAAGCAACTGGTCTAAATATTATTTTCATCGTTCAATATATATGAGACAGGAGTTATTTGACTTACTATTTGAATTAATTTGTGAATTGTTTGTTTAAAATAAAATGCTTCTTATATCAGAAGTTACTTCACATCAAGTTCAGTGTAATGAATTTCTTTATATTTGGACTTTTTATTGACATATGAAGGTTCGGTGCTTCGTAATTACTTTCTGAGAGTATATTTAACAGTTTGAGATTATTTTTGACAAATGAGCATACAAAAGAAATATAGATTATTTTAAAAACTAGGCAATTATATTTTTTGTTATTGCTAGATACCTAAGGGTTCGCGTTTCAATAAATTTACTTACCAATATTTTTAAATTTAATAAATAGAAATTTGATAAACCTTGACCTCCTTTAGCACTATAAATACTATTGAACAATAAACTAACATTATCTAACACCACAAAACACAAAAAACTTTCCTATCAGTGCTTACCAATATTTTTAGTATAAAATATTAACTATTAAAGTAAAATATTATTATAGTGTAATTATATTATTTAATATGATATATCATTCTAGTATAAAATATTAACTTATCAAACTTAAACTTATTAACTTATTATTATCATTAAATATTAAATTTATAGTTTTATTATACCCAAATGAACTTGCCTTTCAAAATTGACAAATTATTGTAACTGTTAATTAAACGAGTAATATCTCAGCTGTACCAGCCTGTTCTTAATGATATAAACAATTGAAAGTTACCAAGTGGTTTTAAACTTTTTACTATTAGTTCATAAAACTTTGTTTAAAATTTTGCTTGTAATTATAATATTAACTTTTGGAAATTATATTTTCATCCAAGTAATTACAAGCAAAATTTTAAACAAAAAGTTATTTGTCTTTAAAAAGAAAATTTTTACAAAATTGTCAACAAAATTAGAACAAAAAAATATATATAGACGATAACAAATTTTCGACTGAAATTTTTATAGACAATAACAAATTTTCAACTGAAATTATTATAGACAATAACAAATTTTCAACTGAAATTTTTATAGACAATAACAAATTTTTGACTGAAATTTTTATAGAATATAAAAAAATTTTCTACATCCGAGGAAACTTAGAATTTATTTGTGGAATAATTTGACGATTCCGAAAAATCCTTGCCAATCCCAGCAGAAGGAAGACATCTGCTCGTGCTGTTTTCCTTGGCCGTTAAATTATGTTATTTTTATTCCAGCGGGGAAATCGATTTGGCAAAGTTCCTTCTTATCGACGTCTTTTTATTATCGATTACCCTCTTAGCCGGAGGCCAATGCACTCGTTTATTTTCGTCGCGTGCACGTTGTCCGGGCTATTACGAAAATTTTAAACTTCCCTAGTCGTTTAGTGTTTCCAACTTTAAAAAAAAAACACCCCATAATTATGAAAGTGGTCTAAGTCATTTTTTTTTGTTTTAATTTAGTTGAAAATTTCAGTTGAAAATTTTAAACTTCCCTTGTCGTTTAGTGTTTCCAACTAAAAAAAAACATCCCTGGAATCACAGAGTCAAATATTAATAAATGTACCTATAATTATGAAGGTGGTCTAATTTATGTTTTTTCTTGTTTTAATTTAGTTGAAAATTTCAGTGGAAAATTTTATATTGTTTACACATATTTTTTTGTTTTAATCTAGTTAAAAATTTGTATTGTCTATATATATTTGTTTGTTTTAATCTAGTTGAAAATTTCAGTTGAAAATATCAGTTGAAATTTTTTCTTGTTAATATATATTTCTTTCTCTTAATTTTGTTGACAATTTCAGTTGAAACTTGTTTATTGTTTTAATTTAGTTGAAAATTTTATGTACTAAAATTATAAATATAAATATAAATTTATATTTTTGTAAGTTTAAACTGAACTTCCACAAACTCTATATATTTTTACAAATTTAAACTGAGTCCCACAAACTCTATATATTTTTACAAATATAAACTGAACCCTATCAAATTTTATACATTTTTACAAATTTAAACTGAACTCCCTTAAACTCCAAATTCTTCCACAAACTCACTAATTTAACATCAACATCAACATTCCTAAAAATGTTACTTATTCATTGACACTTCCGGGCCAATCAATCCATCAGAGTAAAATTAGTTTCGTTTCCCACTTGGCACACGACCATTTATTAAAACCTTTTACATCTTCAATGCAAAACCATGTCACCCCAGGGGCTGAGGATTTTAATTAAAAGTGTAAAATTAGCGCACGTTGAACCCACATTCACCGTGGCTTCAGACTGAACTTAATTTCATGAATATGTTCTTTAAGCATCAGTTCAATACCTGCCCATGACAAGCTATTCCCACTTGCTTCAGCATTGCTATGCCCTCACAGGAGGAAGTAAGATCAATACCAGTGAAATGTGGAACATCGTACCACCGTCCACATTCGCTGTAATTAGCATTTAATGTGTGCGACGTTCACCGTTTCACAATTATCTTACTGTAACAGCAGAAATATTTCAGTTTGAATAATTGGAAATTTTCTTTATGGTGTGTTTAACTTTATCCCCTCGATCATAGTACCGATGGATAGCTAAGATTTTCCTGATTAAAACGAGTACAAACACGATGGGAATCGGTTGGTTTTATCGGTTTGATGGAAACGCGCCTTTAATTTCGTTAATTGCATTAAATTGGTAATACTGGTCCGATTCCTATCGTGTTTGGGCTCATTTTAATCAGCACGATCTCAGCAATTCACTGGCACCAAATTTGACAAAACAAGGTAAAGCATGCTATGAAGAAAATTTTAATTGTAATGACTATAACGTGACCTTCTCGAGTGTAGTACTGATGGATTGCTGTAATTTTTCTCATTAAAATGAGTACAAACACGATGGGAATCGGTTGGTTTTATCGGTTTGATGGAAACGCGCCTTTAATTTCGTTAATTGCATTAAATTGGTAATACTGGTCCGATTCCTATCGTGTTTGGGCTCATTTTAATCAGCACAATCACAGCAATTCCCCGGCACTAAATTTGAGAAGGCACGGTTAGAACTACTGTAATTGAAAAACTGACCAATTAAAAACTACTGGTAATTACTGATCCTAAAACATGGTAAAACATGCCACTTCCAAATTTTCAATAAATAAACCTTCCTTAGTTACTCTAACGCCATTAATTTATTTTTCAAAATCTTCTGTTTCTCAGAATTTTACAAAGTGACTCTAAACTTTTGGCTGATAGTGTATATGCAGGTTACTTGTGTACTATACTAATATTCTATACTAAACTATAATAATATATAATATAATAATAATAACAGTAATAATAATAATAATAATAATAATAATAATAATAATAATAATAACAACAACAACAATATCAACAATAATAGTAATAACAATAACAACAACAACAACAACAACAACAACAACAATAATAATAATAATAACAACTATATATATACAACAACTGACAATATATAATATTATATATATTATTATTCATCATGTCACTAACAAATGTTTAATAAATAAACCCTCCTTAATTACTCCAACGCCATTAATTTATGTTTCAAAATCAGCTCCTCGAAATGTACAAACTTTCGACCAGCACTGTACCTCTTCGAGCTGGCAAGTGCGCACACGCCACGGCGCAGCTAACCTATCGCGTGACGTTATCAGCGAACGCATCTATAAAACCCCTCCCCCCCAGGAATAGAGCTCACGGTATTAGCAAGCGTCGTTTCGTTTCCTAAAACGTGCAATAAGTTTTCGGAATGGTCCTGCGGACTTCCTTCGATCGCGTTGCTAGAATTATTTCTGGCAGCGAGTCGAGGAAGCTGGTGGCCACCGTGAAACACGGAACGGGTGAAAAATTCAGCGCGCGCGCTTGATTGGAGTCGATTACCGAAAATGGTTGCTCGATAACAGGACGAACGTCCTGTTGCGATAATTGCCGATGGAACAGGAGATTGTCGTGTGAGGAATGTTGTTAGTTTTTCTTGTTTTTTTTTCATTTAGATGAATCTTAGTTTGTGGTGTTAAATTGCTTAATGTTTTTTATGGTTTTGTATGGTTTTATGTGGTTTTGTGTGGTTTTGTATGGTTTTATGTGGTTTTGTGTGGTTTTGTATGGTTTTATATGGTTTTATATAGTTTTATTTCAACTAAAAATTATTTTCTCAGTCTAATGATTTTTTTCCAATTGAAATTTTAACCTAAAATTATTTTCTCAGTTCAATAATTCATTTTAAAAATTCAAAAAAAGTCTTCTACTGCCTCCAGTAAAAATCAATCTACAAAACATTTTACAAAATCATTCTCCCCAAAAAACACAATTGCCCCAACCCAACAATTTTTTTCCAACCTAAAAACACAAAAGAAGTCCTCCACCACCACCAATAAAAACACACTCTCCCCCACCCCAAGTGACATCATTACCATAATCCCATCCCAGCCAATCATCCACTCTATCATCGCCCTTGCCGTCCGTTTCTCATTTCGCCGGTTCCGTTCTTTATGTCCGCTAGCTGTTACCTCTTGCTTTCCTCGTGCAATTCCCGCCTCCTACCGCCCCGCCCCGCCCACTTCCCCCACCCACCGCCCCACGCCCCCTTTCTTCGACCTATTCAGTTCCCGCTTTTGATCTTCCGCAACTGTCCTTTTTCCGCCGCGGTCCTTGTACGGACGGTTTTTCTGCGCGCATATTAATGCCGGCCGGCCGAGGCTGAAACGAGGCACACTGGGTCGAAAGTTTTCCGCGGAACGACCGTTGCTCGTGATAATGGAAACACATGCTCGATGAGCGCGCACAAAACGACGGGCCTGTGGGAATGCGGATGGGATTCAATACGCCATCTTTTGTTACGTGTCGTTCGAACTTTGCTCCTTTGCTTGACCTGGTTAACCCTTTGTTTCTATTTTGTGTCGCTGTCGAGTGAGGCTGTTTGAGGTTATGTTGCAGAATGTAGGGTTCTTGATAGTTTTAGGCGGGAAAATTGGATTTCGATTTTGAGGTTATGTTGTAGAATGCTCGATTCTTGACAGTTTGGGCGCGAAAATTCAATTTCAATTTGAGGATATGTCGTACAATGCTCGGTTTTTGACAGATTTAGGCGGGAAGATTGAATTTTAAGAATTTTGCCTAAGCTAACCAACTGTCATGAGATTTTCGTTGAGGTTATGTCATACAATACTCGATTCTTAACAGTTTTAGGCGGGAAAATTGAATTTTAAGAATTCTACCAAAGGTGTAATCCATTATCATGTAATTCTCTTCGAGGTTAAACTATTTTTATAAAATAAAATAACAGAAAATATTCGTTATATTAAAATTATTAAGATAACTGAATACATCGTTAATTTGCACTCATACGTTGACACTTATTAATATTATACTGTTCAAATTTTGTTACAACAATCTTAAACATTAAGTTAAACAGATTTTCCAATATAAAAACAGCACTCTATGCTCATCAATAATTAGTCCAAATATGTTAACAAAACTTTTTCATTTTTTTCAATTTTTTCATGCAAAGTTTCCATAGACAGACAAATTATTTACTTCATAAAGGATTTCAATATACATTGAAATTAATGATTATTCCATGACGTATATTTTATTATGTCTCGTGCAATTGGATATGACATGAATGCACGAATATCGGCAGTCTTTCAATAACAAGCTTGATTTATAGATGAGCATGAAATTCGTCGATGACTGAATTTCACGGTAATCTTGGTTACTAATGAATTTTCATCGCGATCGATGGTGACACCCATGTATACGTAAAGTAAACCCGCCTTCATTACCAATTAATATACCGTGGCTATAGGCATTCAACGGTGGAATGTCGATGCGCCTTCCATTAATTTCGATTTTCATTTTCCGCCTCGCAATTTGTTCTTATCAAATCACTGTAATGACGATGACACACTCGTTGAAATTTTTTATCAAGCTGCACATTTTAATATGAATAATTGTAACCTGATGGTTTTTGTTTGTTTTGATAGAACAATGGAATTTTAGAAATATTTTGTGAGTTGATTTGTTAATAACATTTTATATCTGTTGCTGTTTGTTTTATTTTAATAGGTCAGTGGTGTTTTAGAAATAAGGACTTTGTAAGTTAATTTGTTAGGAATGTTTTGTAACAACTTTTGTTGTTTTTTTTGTTAATAATATTTAACGTTGAAATTTAAAATTATGTTCAACTTTCTTAATTATGGTACCGATGGAATGTTGAGATTCTTCTCGTTAAAATGAGTACAAACACGATGGGAATCGGACTAGTTTTACGATTTGATGAAAACGCGCCTTTAAGTTTGTTAATTGCATCAAATTGGTAAAACTAGTCCGATCCTTATCGTGTTTGGGCTCATTTTAATCGGCACAATCTCAGCAATTCACTAACACTACATTTGAGAAGGTAATTACACTTATTCCTAATTGTACTTATTCCTGCTTCATATAGACTTATAACAAGAAACTATTATTATGATTTTTTGGATGCTCTAACAATAAACCCATTTCAATTCCCTTGACAGCCCATTTCTTATCTACCATTTTATCCATCTCACTCTTTCACCATTCATTTTATCGAACGAACCAACAGACCGAGAAAGCCTACGAGATAATTGAATGGACGTCTGGAAGAAGGATTTACGTTTCATTTCATAAATCCTAGAGGAGGCCGGAAAAACAAATTACTGCTCGTTGTATCGATTAGACAGACAGTTCCATTGAAAAATAAGTTCCATTAAAAAAAGATAATTATTTATTGATCAGAAAGTAATTTATTATTTTTTGAAAATTAATTTAGGCAAGTCCATTTTTCAGCTTTACTGATAGAGCATCGATTTAAGCACAGAATCAATAAATTATAAAGTAATGATGCATCGAGTGAAATTTATAACATAACCCCACTTTTCCATGCAGGTATCAACATTCACTTTTTGTGTCTAATTTCCACAGTAGAAATTGCGAAATTGATTCATTTTCAATTTTGAGGTTATGTTATACAATACTCGTTTCTTAACAGTTTTAGAAGGGAAAATTGAATTTCAAGAATTTTACCAAAGCTGAAACTCATTGTTGTGTCAATCTATTGGAGGTTATGTTGCAGAATGCTCGGTTCTTGACAGTTTTAGGCGGGAAAATTGAATTTTAATTTTGAGGTCATGTTGTTCAATGTTCGGTTCTCGACAGTCATAGGCAGGAAAATTGATTTTAAGAATTTTGCCTACGATAACACACTGTTATGTGATTCTGTTTGAGGTTATGTTGTAGTATGGTCGTTCTGAAAATTTTAGGAGGGAAAATTCAATTTCCATTTTGAGGTTATGTTGCAGAATGCTCGGTTCTTGAATTTTAGACCTAAAAATTCAATTTTAATTTCGCCTAAACTCTGAATCACTGTTACGTGATTCTGTTTGAACAAATCTAAACACTCATTCAACCCTCGCAAAACCATGAGGCCTCCACGAATTCACATTAAACCACACACCCTCGTATCACGTCCCAGCAAACTTCGGTCCGCGAGAAAGCGATCCCGATGAAAGGATAATCCGGCGACGATCCACGTAACTGAAAGTTTCGCCCGTGTTCCCATCGTTGCTTAGTTGCTTATTAAAACAGTAACCGGTGGCTGTGCGTCTAACGAAGCACGCTATCTGGCCACACACTCCCCTTTCATGGCGGCATTAGCTATTCACACGGCTAGCACGTGTTGTGAGACGCTTCGCCTCTTCGCCGTTAGGAGTCCCTTTTATGACGTGTTTGGCGTTCATTGTTATTTCATTTTATGGCTTTGTTTTTGTTAGAAAGTAGAGTGTCAGTGTGTTTATTTAGTGTTATAAAAATTAAATCATGGCAATCTTAGTGGGTTGTTTATTTAATGTTATAAAAATTAAATCGAGGCAATTTATTAATATTGTTTTTATCAAGGTGTCAACAGACATGTGAAATTTTCAATTAAAATTAATTTCTCAATTCAATGATTTTTCTTTAAGTGAAATTTCGAGTTAGAATTATTTATTCTATATATTTATTGAAATTTTAACCTAAATTTGTTTCCTTAGTTTACTAATTGTTGCTCAATTGAAATTTTCAATTAAATTTATTTTCTCAGTTCAATGATTTTGCTTTATATGAAATTTTCAATTAAAATTATTTTCTCTGTTCAGTGATTTTTCTTTAAGTGAAATTTTGACTTAAAATTATTTACTCAGTCTAATGATTTTCATTCAATTGAATTTTGTTTATTTCCTACAGTCAATTTCATAATCATTACTGCAAAAGTCCAAAAATTAATTCAGAATATATGACTAAACTTACAAAACAATTTCAACACAAATCCTCAAAAGAAGTGTCGTACTACCTTCAATAAAAATAGTGTAAACAAATAAAACTGAAAAACTTGGAAAACAAACTTACAAAATTAAGCTAAAAAATAAACTTAAAAAATAAACTTAGAAAATAAAACTAAAAAGTAAACTGAAAAAATAAAAACTAAAAAGAAATCTCAAAAAACAAAATTTAAAAATAAAAACTAAAAAAAGTCTTAAGAAATAAAATTAAAAATAGAATAGAAAAATAAATTAAAAAAATAAAACTAAGAAAGAAACTTAAAAGATAAAACCTAAAAAAAAATCTTAAAAATAAAATTAAAAATAGAATTGAAAAATCCATAATCATCACTGTAATCAGCCCTCAATTTATAAAACAAGACAATGTTTCAATAGGCACCGCCGCAGCGCGACAGACCAATCTCAAATTACAATAACGATAATTACCCGGATAAACGCGCATTGTGCAGGATCCGATAACTTGTGTGCGCGTGGGATAATTAATTAGCGATAGTTTGCGGGTGCCAATGGAGTTTCGGGACACCGACTACGCGGCGAACAAAAGCGCGGGCTCCATGACTGTATCGGGTTCCTTCGGCTGGATTCGGGCCACTGACGGCGGAATGTTGGCACGCATCATGGAAACGTCCGTCCAGTTAACATCTCCCCTTTTCATTAAATCGATAAAACTAGTCTGATTCACGTCGTCGTTGAACTCATTTTAATCAGAAGAATCGCAACATTCTATCGATATTATGATTGACAAGGTGAGGTTCAACATGCAATGAAGAAAATTTTAACCTTAGCTGCTGAAACATAGTGTCAGTGCATAGCTGAGATTGCGCTGATTAAAACGAGTCCAAATACGATAGGAATTGGACTAGTTTTACGATTTGATGGAAACGAGCCTTTAGGTTCGTTAATTGCGTTAAATCGGTAAAACTAGTTCGATTCCCATTGTGTTTTGACTCATTTTAATCGGCACAATCTCAGGAATTTACTGGTACTGTATTTGAGAAGGTTAGGTTAAAATTACTGCCATTGAAATTTTCTTCATTGCATGTTTAACCTTAGCTTCTCAAACATAGTGTCAGTGAATTACTGAGATTGTGCTGATTAAAACGAATCCAAACACGATGGGAATCGGACCAGTTTTACGAATTTGATGGAATTAACGAAATTAAAGGCTCGTTTTCATCAAATCGTAAAACTATTACGATCCCTATCGTGTTTGGACTCCTTTTAACGAGAATCTTTCACAGAGTTAGTTCCTTATATCAAATCGTCAATTACGGCAAGGAAAACAATTTCTCACATATGACACTACCTTGCGTTGCAGCTAACTTTGCGTCTCCGTCCCAGTGATCAGATTCTCAAGTGCACTTGTTTCATTACGTACAAAATTAAAAAATTGAATATTTAATGCTAGCTTCGTATAACTCGTCAGTATGCGAAATACTGATACAAAAATAAATAAATAAATCAACAAAATAAATCAATTAATCAACAAAATAAATAAATAAATCAATAAAATAAATAAATTTTCTTTTTGAAATTTCACGTTTTGAAAACACACAGACGAATTTCCCATCGTATTGCCAACATGGTTAATAAATTAATACACCGATCGATGGGAACGATTACGTAACACTAGAATCTACGAGGATGATCGTGAATAGGAACGATTAGGCACTCGATCGGAATTACAGCACGATTATACCATTACGTCGATGCTTTACCCATTGAACGTGGCTACTCACTATTATAGTTAACGATTATCGGACGCTCGAGATTGATCACGTGCAGAGCATTAATTCGGTAAGAGAGTTCGTATGAAATGTGGATTGTTCCTGATACTGAGATAGGTTATGGTACGTCGATACGTGAATATACTTTTTGCCAGAGTCAATGGTGTTTTATGACGGAGTGGTATGATAAATAACAGTCATAAGAATAATTGAATAACATGGTGAATAATAGTAACAAAAACAATTGAATAACACGATAACAATAAAATAACGAATAAGAATAACAATAATTATTAAATAACACATCGACAATAAAATGACGAAGAAGAATAACAAAAAATAAAATAACTAACAACAGTAATAAGAACAATTGCATAACACGATAACAATAAAATTACGACTAATAATTTGTTTTTTTATATTTGTATTTATTTATATTTATATTTACATATTTATTTATATTTATAATTATATTTGTATTCATATTTAAATACACAGTCACAAATACAGCCCACCTAACCTCAACTGATTAATTATTGGCACATTCACCCCACCTTCCCCCACTCACGACGCCATCAAAGTTGCCCCGAGATTATACGTCCATTCTAAACAGCTTTACTTCCGTGTACACCCACGCTCGCGTCGTTCTCGTGTCCCTGGCCGCGTGTAAACGCACGGACAGCTTCCCGTTGTTCGATGCAAAGTGAGCCGCGCCAAGAACATAAATCACCGATTTTAAAACGGCCCATAAACAACTTTACGGCTTCTGTCAGTTTCAAAACGGGGGCGCCACCGTTTTTACGCCGGCCGTAGAATTACAATTTACGAGAGTCGCGCATGCGGTGTCAAGTGTTACGAGCACCTTCGGTCGGGTAACCCTAATTGAAAAGTATTCGCTGGAAAGGTTCTAAGATAAACCTTCAACTTTTTTTATCTGATGCTGTTTCATAATAATATTGGTTACTATAGTTATCACTTAATATTGGTTACTATTATTGGTTAATATTGGTTATTATTATTATTGTTGTTATTATTATTATCGTTTGTGTTATTATTGTTATTGTTATTGTTATCGTTGTCATCGTCATCGTCATCGTCATCGTCATCGTCATCGTCATCGTCATCGTCATCGTCATCGTCATCGTCATCGTCATCGTCATCGTCATCGTCATCATCATCGTCATTATTATTATTGTTGTTGTTCTTATTATTATTAATATGAGTATAAACTGTATAAGTGTAAATTATTAGTATAACTTGAAAAGTATTTGTTGATAAGATTCTAAGATAAACCTCCAATTTTTTAAATCTAATGCTGTTTCATAATGATATTGGTTGTTATTATTATTAGTGTGAGTATAAATTGTCAGTGTAAATTATTATTAGTATGAGTATAAATTGTTAACATAAATTGTTATTAAAATAAATTGAAAAGTATTTGATGTAGAGATTCTAAGCTAAATGAGCTAACCTCTAAAATTTATTATAATAATCATAACCTCAAATTTCATGGCTCATGCACTCGTCAAGCACACCGAAAACCGTCAAATCCTTCACAGTAGCATAATATACAAACCAAAATTGTCCAATTCGCTATAGTTCCTTTAAAAAAAAAAAAGAAAAAGAGTACTGAAATTCCTGAAAATCGGACAGGTGGAGGAATGTAGTTGGAAGGACTTCAGCTTGCGTTTCTCACAAATTGAAACGGGGTCTAATTAAACCGTCAACATTCAAAATACGATTCGCGGAAACGCTCGAGCAAAATTGGAAGTATCTGCGATCGGGACGGCCGATGTTAACTGGACGGACGTTTCGGCGATGCGTGCCAACGTGTTCCGCCGTCAGTGGCCCGAATCCAGCCAAAGGAACCCGGCAATTGCCAGTGTCATTAAAAAATGCGTATCCCTTTTTTGGGCAAGCTTTTCAAAAGCAAATATACAGTAAAGAAAAGTTCAATCGCAATAATTTGTGCTTTACCTTCTCAAATGTAGTACTGATGGATTGCTGGGATTGTGCTGATTAAAATGAGTCCAAACACGATGGGAAACGGAGTAGTTTTACGATTTGATGGAAACCAGCCTTTAATTTCGTTACTTACATTGAATCGGTAAAAGTAGTCCGATTCCCATCGTGTTTGGACTCATTTTAATCAGCACAATCTCAGCAATCCACCGGCACTACGTCTGAGACAATGATATCGAAACTAATGAAAATGATATTTCCTTCATTACATATTCGTGTTTGACCCACGAATTTTTTTACCTTTTAAAACATTTCTATTTCCATAAATAACGTAATTTCTACTATCCGTGCCTTAAGAAAACATTGACAATTCTAAATGATGAAAAACAAGAAGACGCTAGCTAGGTCTAAGATGACCCAGAAATGACCAGCACTTGGCAGCTAGCAGCATGAGCTTACCAAGGATTGAAACATGAAGTAATGAATCGTTCCTCCATCGTCGACGAGATGGCTTTCACGTAAGAAACTCGTCGAATTTCTTTGTACGTCGTTTACTCGATATCTGCTGTCTTTGATGCGCCATTTAAGAGATAAATGAGTCCACGTACCATCCAAGTGTTCCTTTGTACTTGAAATACAGTAATCCAGTAAACATGACTGTCGACTGTACTCTCTTATTCCTTTCAGAATATCAGAATCGAATAGTTGATAAACTCTTTCTTATATTTTATTACATTTCTATCCAAGAAATCAGAAGTCAGAAATTATTATTAATTAATATTAAATATTGAATAATGTATCAATACTTGAAGCATATAAATAAAAAAATGATGTAAAATAAAAATAAAAAAAAAATATTAATATTTTGCTGGGAAAATAATGGACGTTTTTGATGAAAAATATTGTCGAGTGAAAGGGTCAAATTATTACCAGTCTGTTAACCTAAAAGTACAGAGTATATAGAGTGATTTTTTCCCATTTTGGCCCTCTGGTGGCTGAGTGCTAGAATTATCACCACACACTCGACTTACTAAATGATTAAACTGAGAAAATAATTTCGAGTTGAAATTTTGAATTTTTAAGTTGAAATTGTTTTGCAGGGTTAGTTGTATATTTTGAATTAATTTTTGGAAATTTAGAATGATGATTGTGAAACGAACTGTAGGAAATATAGAAAATTTTATTGAGGGAGAATGATTGAACTGAGAAAATAATTTTAAGTTTAAATTACAATTGAGGAAAAATTATTGCACTGATAAAATAACATTAAATAAAAATTTCAATTAGAAAATAATTTCAAATTGAAATTTCAATTGAGGAAAAATCATTGAACAAAATAATTTTACGTTCAAATTTCAATTGAGAAAAAATTATTGCACTCATAAAATAATGTTAAATTAAAATTTCAATTGAGAACAAATTATTCAACTAAGAAAATAATGTTAACCTAAAATTACTATTGAGAAAAAATCATTGATCTCATAAAATAATATTACATTAAAATTTCAATGGAGAAAAAATCATTGAACTCAGAAAACAATATTAAATTATAATTTCAATTGGGAAGAAATCATTAGTCTCGGAAAATAATTTTGAGTTGAAATTTCAATTGAGAAAAAATCATCAGACCGAGAAAATAATTTCAAATTCAAATTACAATTGAGAAAAAATCATCAGACCGAGAAAATAATTTCAAATTCAAATTACAATTGAGAAAAAATCATCAGACCGAGAAAATAATTTCAAATTCAAATTACAATTGAGAAAAAATCATCAGACTGAGAAAATAATTTCAAATTCAAATTTCAATTCGGAAAAAATCATTAAATTAAAAAAACTATATAAACGCTATTGGCGTCATCTAGACGCAACCACCTAACCTAACAATGCCACTACCGCAGTCTCCCGACACAAGCACACTGTCACGTTTCGAACGAAGATCTTCATATTTTCGGTGGAAATATGCGGGCTCCACGGAATCTCTTTTCCGCTGAGCGATCACGGCACGATCGTAAAACCTGATCCGCCGCGGCACGGTTTATCACAGACGGGTCTCGCTTTTGTCTTCGCGCCGCGAACGCGGGTCGTCACGATAAGCTCTAAAGCCCATTCACCATCCTGTTACGCTGTAAATCTCCTTTTGTGCGCGAGCGAAGAGTACAAATTATGGACGGGGAATTATGCCGCCGCGATTCCTCGGGAAGCCATAATTATATCGGACTACTCGATTTTCGCGGAAATTCGTTTCACGTGGATTCAATTTACGCGGAAATTCGTTGCACGTGGATTCGATTTACGCGGAAATTCGTTGCATGTGGATTCGATTTACGCGGAAATTCGTTGCACGTGGATTCGATTTACGCGGAAATTCGTTTCGCGTGGATTCGATTTACGCGGACGAGAATCGCGTGAAAAAGGTAACCTAATTTATTATATTTTATGTAATTGATTGTAATCATATGTTATCATCTAGTTTCTCTTATTTTTATTACTTGTTAATAATATATATTTTTTTATATTTTTATATTCACGTTTTATATAAATATATATAATTTTGAAATTGTGAATAAAACAAATTTTGTGTAATTGACATTTCTTAACCTACTATATATATTATATAATTGACATTATATAATTAACGACATAATATATATAATTAACTACATCTACAGTTGAAACTTTAATTTGTGGAAAAATTATTTATTTATTTTTCAATTTTTTCAGTTTTCTTCTTTAGTTTTATTTTGTAAGTTTGTTTCTCAATTTTTTCAGTTTCATTTGTTTACACTACTTTTATTGTAGATAGTACGACACTTCTTTTAAATTTTCAAGTTAAAATTGTTTTCCAAGTATAATCATATATTCTGAATTTTCAATTGAAATGTCAATTGATAAAAAATTATTGAACCGAGAAAATAATTTCAGAATAAAATTTCGAAAGATGTCTTCCGACACTTTCGGTGGGAATAGTGTTAATATCCGCGAGGTTCATGTGAAATTCCATGCATTCTTCAGTGCCTTAACGCCGAGCAGCCGCCTATGTGTCTTTGTATCGCTCCCTATCGCCGAAGGGGAATGAAATTTGAATTTTGGGTCACCCGTGCAATATGCATAACGAGCTTCGTTCACAAAAGCGTCGCTGGATTCTTTCCATCCGTCACGCGGAAATTACGTTTTTCTTCCGCTTAATCTGCACACTCATCATTAGATTAGTCATTCCTTTCGCTTAACCCTTGCACTACGACCGAGTGCCAAGGCAGCCATTTTGAAACTCAATTTTGCTCTATTTTTAGGAAAGTTTGATGAAATTCAGAAAATGTTAGTGTAAAATTGATGAAAATGGGAAATTTGTTTATTTATGCATATCTTCATGAAATTTTGGTAAAATTCATGAAATATTAATATAAAATTGATAAAAATGAGAAATTTGTTTATTTGTGCTTTTTAGTTCTATAAACATTCATTTTTATAATAAACTTATAAACAAAACTGTATTTGAAAAGGTAAGGTTAAAATTACTGCAATTGAAATTTTCTTAACTGCATGTGTAATCTTAACTTGTCATTCATAGTACCGATGGATTACTGAAATTTTTCTGATTAAAACGAGTCCAAACACGACACAAATCGGACTAGTTTTACGACTTGATGGAAACTAGCCTTTAGTTTCATTAACTACATCAATTCCGTAAAACTACTCCGATTCCCATCGTGTTTGGACTCATTTTAATCAGCACGATCTCAGCAATCCATTGGTACTATTATCTCCTATTTTTTTTTCAAACCTATTTCAGATACTCAACACTCTCAAATATTACTCATTATAAATTAATACAACTCTACATTACTAAATATTAAACCTCTCTCACAATTATCCCCTATTCTCACCCAAAATACATTTCTATATCACACCCTATATAATCTGAAATTCTCAGTACCACAACCTTCCCTTTTAAAAAGATTGTCACCTATCTTCGTGACACACAGTTGAACTAGTATTCAAAGATGGCTCCCTTTCTCACTACGAAACACGTTATAAAAAAACGAGCAAGACTGTACTCTAAACTTCCTGCATAAAACGCAACCGTGCGCTGTCTCATTCGCCCTGTGTCGCACACATTGTCGTATCCAACCGTCACGCGATTGACGCGACCTTCAGCTATTCGTTATTGAACACGGCTGGTTAAACAAACCGAATGGACAGCAACGCGGAGTCACTGGGACGAAACGAACGCAATTGGACAGCAAAAACGGTACGACGTTTGTTCAACTCTTGGCACTGCCACTGTTTTCCTAGTTTCTGTCGATTACCGGTGAAGCCTTCTGCCTGTGACATCTTATTTTGGACATGGAGATGTTCAGGTGCTTATGGATTATGTGAGGTTATGTGTGAGGTTGGCCAGATAGATTTTTTCATTTTGTTAATTGTCAATTTTATAATTTGTTTTTTTTTTGGAATATTATATTAATGTTTGCAGTAGTTGACAGGTTTGGGTTACTGTAGAGACGAATACTGTATCATTTTGTTTATAACTGTAATATTGTTTATAACAGATGATGTTATGTTTGGTTTGTTGTTTTGTCAATGTTATAATTTTTTTCTATTGAGATTTGGTAGTTGACACTTTTAGGTTACTATGGAAAGAAATTCAGTGTAATTTTGTTTACAACTGTAATTTTCTGGAGTATTGTTAAAATTAATAATACACCACCAAATAAATGCTTCACTGTTGCCTTTCTACAAATTTTTCCAAATTATTATTAACATAATGGTTCATAATATAATTCAACATAATTCCCATTAGATCCCAAAATCAATCAAACCCACCAAAAACTAAACTCTAAAAAACCTATCAACCCCTATCTACATTTTACTGTCAACTCTCTTTCTCACAAAAATACTTTGACAGTGCAGTGCTTAAAACACCAGCTCAGAGTACACACATTGGCAGAGTGTATCCATTCAGCGCATATGTGGCCAAGAATTGGTCGTGGTAAAAAACGATATTACTTTCGATAATAGAATATTGATTTCCAATTAATCTCAAGGGGATGAGCCATTGAATTTTAAACCGGGCTCACTTCAACGTCCATTATAATACGTGCACCACATACATACATGCATCGTAACCCAGTTGGGTTAGGCGGAACTTTCGCGAAGTCCCGGACCCTTAACGGTGAAATTCGAAATTTGTGGTTGCTGGATTTTCCTCGAGTTTTAATGGATATTTAATGGATTAATTTTTGGTTTGGAATTTTTGGTTTTGGAAAATTGTTCAATAATTTTTGACATACTTTTTAAGGAATTTTAGAATTTATTCTTTTTTTTTTATTGTAGCTTTTTTTTGAAGTGATTATATCGTTTACACTGAATTCTTAAATAAGTAAATAAATAATATGCCTGTGTACATTGATAGTTGATAAAAAATTCTGAGTGCTTAAATAAATAAATAAATAAATTATATTCCTGTGGACATTGATAAACAATTGACAAAAAATTGTTACAATTGTATTTTATTTTAAAATGCTTCCATTATTTATTTAAAATTCTTAAATAAATAAATAAATAAATAATATCCCTGTGTACACTGATAAATAATTAATAAAAATCTAACACAACCCTATCATTTTCAAAACAATTATTTCCTAAAAATTCTCAAATAAATAAATAATACTCGTACGTACATAACCAATGCATATTGTCGAAACAAACCTCGTTCTCTGCCACGATAAGGCACGATAGACGACGTTCAGTGATTTACACCATAAAAACAAATTGAAAAACTGGAAAATAATTTATGGTTGCTTGGTTCCCACGAAGATCAGCTTCGAAAATTCATAGAGCACGCGTGCCATTAAATATACAGTGGTAGAGAGATTTACTGCACTACTCTGAAATTTATAGTAGTTACAGGATCATCGTTACAGTGTGATCGATAGGTCGATTCGTATCGAAATTGTTACAGCCAACATGGCGAGATGAATGTTGGTAAAATAGAAATTTTCAGTAAATAAATGTTGAAATTGAAACTATTTCTTTAAATAAATTGTTTATTGAGAAATTTTATTAAAAAATAGAAAATCTTTTAAATTCATTTAGTGTTAATAAAATAAGAATTAATAATAGATCAATGTTGATACTGATGAAACTATTTTGTGAACTAAATTATTTATTGAGAAATTTTATTAAAAAAGAAAAAGATTATTTAGGAAAATTATTTAATTTCATTTGATGTTAGTGAAATAAAAATTTTTAGAGGATAAATGTTGACATTGATGACATTGTTGACTAATGTTGACATTATTTTGTTAAATAAACCTTTTTCTTTTCTTTTGTTAAATAAATTTTTTATTTCATTGATATAACTGGACTATTGTTTAATAAATTATATGAAATGAATAGTTGCAGCCAAAATGGTGAGATGAATGTTAATAAAATAAAAATTTTTAGTGGATAAATGTTGAAATTGATGAAACTAAGTATTTTCTTAAATAAATTGTTTATTAAGAAATTTTATTAGAAAATAGAAAATTTATTTAAGAAAATTTCTTAATTTCATTTAATGTTAGTGAAATAATAAATTTTAGTACATAAATGTTAAAAACAGTCTATAAATAATCAAATATTCAATGTTAATTACAATATCAAATTTATATTTTTTAAATAAAAATTTATTTTGGTCTGGCTTAAATATTCCTCAAAATTCTATTTATTACTGTAAAAAATGTACATTAATATTGTCAAATGAACAAAACTGAGAATCTTTTAAAAATAATAACTTTAAAATTATTGAATATTATAAATTTCATAATTTTTTGCTAATTAAATTATTGAATATTATAAATTTGATTATTTTTTCTAATAATTTTGCTTTTGGTTGAAATCATTCTACAAATAATCAAGTATTCAATGTTAATTACAATAACAAATTCATATATTTTAAATAAAAATTTATTTTAGTCTCACTTAAATATTACTCAAAATTCTATTTATTAGTGCAAAAATTATATAGTAATATTTTCAAATAAACAAAACTGAGAATCTCTTAAAAATAATAACAACAATATAATTCCTGCACCGATCATGTCTCGGTTCGATGAATCATAAGAACCCACCGGCGTGACACGCCTGTGCAGATAGTACGTCACTCGGCCCCTATTTCAACACTTCACCGGCCGATCGGAAAAATTTTTCTATTTCACCCGGCGACGAATTGCGTTCATTGTGTGTACAGATACGTACGTGTTTATTCGCGAGATTGATATTCGTTTCCAAAAAAGTTCTGTTAAAATATTCTCTTCCAAAATTAACACTGTTTTTAAAAGTTTTTTATTAAAATTTATCAGCTAATTAGAATGTAATAAAAAGTTATGAATTAACGTTATAATAATTATTATAGTTATTTACAAATAAACAGTAATTTATATTAAAATGTATTGTATCAGTTAATTAGAATATAAAAAAAAATTATGAATTATGGTTATATTTATTATTATGGTTATTTACAAATAAACGGTATTTTTAGCAAATAATAATTTATTAAAATTTATTGTATTAGTCAATTAGAATATAAGAAAATGTTATGAATTAAGGTTATAATAATTATTATGGTTATTTACAAATAAACAGTAATTTATTAAAATTTATTAGGTCAGTTAATTGTTATCTAATCAGAACGTATACGTCTGAATTAAGGTTATAATTATTATAGTTATAATAATTCAATTATTTCAATAACCGAAAAAACCACCATTATTCGTAACCTAACCTAAAAATGGCGCAAAGAAAAAATAGTTCACCTTAATTTTTTAATATAAAGAAATAAAAACCTCATTATTTATGATAACCTCATAATGGTGTGGGGAACAAATAGTTCTTCTTAATTTTTTAATATAAAGATAGAAAACCCTCATTATTTGAAAGATAACCTAATAAAAATGTAAAGAACAAATAGTTCACCTTAATTTATGAATATAAATTATTTGCAAAATAATCTATTAAAGGTGTGAGGATTAGTTTACCTTAAATTTTTTAATATAAACGACGAAAACTCCCATTATTCGCAACCTAACCTAAAAAAGTCATGAAGAACAAATAGTTCTCCTTAATTTTTAATATAAAATAGAAAAGCCTCCATTATTCGCAACCTAATCTAAAAAGGGGTCGAAGACAAACACTACACCTTGAGTCTCAATTATTCGTAACCTAACCTAAAAAAGACGCACGAAGAACAAAATCGCAGCACTTACCTTGTCCTCCATTTTGGAGACAGCGCTGTCAACGACGTTCTCCGCCGTAGACTTCACGAGGGACGCAGCCTGCTCCTTCGCCGCCGACATGTGGCTGCGGAAGGAGGCCTGGATTTTCGACGCCGCCTCGCAGAGCTCTGTCAACAGCCAAAGGGAAAAAGTTGCCGTTAAGTTAATGCCGATAGACGCCGCCGGGGGTCGATACGTCGTCTCCGTGTCAAAGCGGCGAAACAGGACCGGGAATTCGAGGCTTCCGACAGCGAGCGTCTCGAAATGGAATTTCGTTTTGGGACGTTTTAGAGACATCTAGATACAGTGAATCCTGGATGAACTGTGGTGTGAGATTTTTTGGTGCCAGTGAATTGCTGAGATCGCGCTGATTAAAATGAGTACAAACACGATGGGAATCGGAGTGGTTTTAGGATTTTGTGGAAACAAGCCTTTAGGTTTGTTAATTATGTTAACTTGGGAAAAGTAGTCCGATTTACGTCGTGTTTGGACTCATTTTAATCGGGACAATCTCAGCAATCCACTGACATTACATTTAAGAAGGTAAGATTAAAATGATTGCAACTGAAATTTGTTTCATTGCATGTTTAACCTTACTCTCTCAATCATGGTACCAATAGAATGTTGAGATTCTCCTGATTAAAATGAGCCCAAACACGATAGGAATCGGATTAGTTTTACTAACTTAGTGTAAGTAGCGAAACTAAAGGCTCGTTTCCATCAAATCGTAAAACTAGTCCGATTTCCATCGTGTTGGTACTCATTTTAATCGGGAAAACCTCAGCAATCAATCGGTACTACGACTGAGAAGGTAATTTAAACCTGCCGTGAACAAAATATCAATTGCAATAATTTTAACTTTACAATATCCAATTGTAATAATTTTTCTCAATCTCTTTCAAAGTAACTCCATTATTCACTCTGATCTCTTTGTATTCGAATAAACAAATAATACTTTTATTTATTTACACAAACAACCCTGTATTAAATATAAAAAATCTCGCTATTACTTTATTCAAAAACGACAAACAAACCTGTCGAAAAAATCTTCGACTGCAAACAGTTCCAACTCTTTGTCCACGAACATAAATAAATAATCAGAGAAATTCAGAGTTCTGACGACTGACGTTCATAAATGAGTGAGCAATCCGAACGTGTCTGCGAGGGTGAAGCAATCTATTTGCCCGATCCCCCCGAACAGTGTCAACCGCATTAAAAAATCGGTGGTTGACCCAGTTCTGAATTGGGAATGAGTTCGGAATTCGGCACAGTGGGAACTCGCGTGACTTGCGGCTGATTTGCCGGGGAAACTCAGCTGGTTTGTATTTGCATAACCTAACCTATCGCGCTACAGCCCGAACTGCCGCGCAAGTCAAGATGAACTTCAGTTTCTTCGTACTTCGGGCTCCGATTCCACCGGAGCGTTAATTATTCGAGATACACTACTGGCCAAAAGTTTCGAGTCGGTAAGTGAATTATCGAGGAACACGGGATTTTGTTGGAGGAATTAGAGTAACGAAGGAAGGTTTATTTATTGAAAATTTGGAAGTAACATGGTTTAGAGTTTGTATTTTTTTGTTTTGTTTTGGAGGAACTACTCTGTCAGTAGTTTTTAATTGGCCAGAACAATTGTTCAATTTTTCAATTACTGTAGCTTTAACATTACCTTCTCAAATGTAGTGTTAATGAATTGCTCGGATTGTGCTGATTGAAATGAGCCCAAACACGATGGGAATCGGACTAGATTTACGGAATTGATATAATTAACGGAATTAAAGGCTAGTTTCCATGAAATTATAAAACTAGTACGATTTATGTTGTGTTTGGATTCATTTTAATCAGGAGAATCTGAACATCCTGCTGCTTTATGACTGAAAAGGTAAAGTTAAACATGCAATGAAGAAAATTTCATTTGCAGCAATTTTATCGATATCTTTTCAAATGTAGTGCCAGTCAATTGTTGAGATTGTGCTGTTTGAAATGAGCCCAAACACGATAGGAATCCGACTACTATTACCAATTTAATGCAATTAACACAATCAAAGGTGTGTTTCCATGAAACCGATAAAACTAACCGATTCGTATCGTGTTTGGGCTCATTTTAATCACAGGAATCTCAGCAACCCGTCGGTACTACGATTGAGAACGTAACGTTAAAATTATTGCAATTGAAATTTCCTTCATTGTGTTTATAAAAATGAATATCCCATTTATGTTTTGTATACTAACATTGAAACGTATTAATGTTGAAAACTATAGACATTTTATTTTTGTTTAATAATAAAATCTTCGCATAGATATTTTAAAAAATTGTGTTTATTAGATATTTAATTCCTATCTGTATTATATATTACCAATTATATATATATATAATATTATTATAATGTTATATATAGATGAAATAATATTTGATAAATAATAATACATATAATATTATATACTTCCAGTTAATATATTATTAGTATTATTATTATCATCATTATTAATGTTATTGTTATTATTATTGTTATTATTACTGTTATTATTGTTGTTATCATTGTTATCATTACTGTTATTATTGTTATTGTTGTTATTATTATTACATTATATACAAAATAATATCTGATAAATATAATAAACAATATATATTTAAGAGATATCTAATAATATACATAATATTATATATCATCAGTTATCACTTTCAGTTATTATTTAATTTATTTTATTGTATTTATTTCATTGTATATATAAAATTTTATTTTAACAAAAGAAGTAGTATACTGGCAAATTTGAAAAATCTTATTTTTCAGGTCTTCCTGAAAAATGGTCAACTATTGGTACCAGGTGCCTCCCCCTCGGACGAAATTTTGAATTTCATTAAAATATCGTGAAACCTGCATTCACTAATATTATTCGGTGGAATGACTGACCAATCGCCGGCGGCAAAATACGAACATCACGGTAATGGTAAATTGTGGACCGCTTAGCCGGCTAGTATTCACGGCGAGGAATTTCTCGATAAACTCTCTAACATTATCAAATCGATTCACTGTGGCCCCATTCCATGCTGCCGGTGCATATAAGTGTCGATTGAGACATCACAGGAGGATAGTCAAAAATAGATGAATAGTTTTAAATAAATAAATAGTAGCGAATTGTTAATGTTATAATTAATTGGATATCTGAGATATTTAATTTTTAAATAGTAATAGTATTTAATACTATTCAAAATGCACCGTTTGAAATGTTAATTATAATTGTTTTTCAAGTTTGATTATAATGATTATAAAATTCGTTAAAAATACAATATTCAGTTGAAGAAAAATTATTAAGCTGAAAAAATAATTATAAGCTGAAATTTGAAATAGTCAAAAATAGATGAATAGTTTTAAATAAATAAATGGACTCATTTCAATCAGCAGAATCTCAGCAATTCAATGGCACCACATTTGAGAAGGTAATCCATAAGTATGAAATCTTCATCGAACTCCCCAAAAACCAACTAATTAAGAAAAAAAAGTGTGTTTTTGAAAGCATTCACCGATTTTAAAATGACCATCAACGTGTTAACATCACGCGCGATTGCTTTGTTTCGGATTAACACCAATTGTAAGAACTGTCCCGTTACAAGCGCGAGTGGTCGGAATTGGAGGACAATTACTCGCGAGCAATCCTGGCCCTTGAAAATAGAAATCTTCTTAACTACTACAGTCAGCTGTGGACGGGCAATCGAATAAATGGCTAGTCGTAAAAGCAATCTTCGAAACGGGACGATGTATCCTCGCCACATAAGTATTGATCTGGTTGAACGTTCTGCAAACTAGAACCGTTCGATTTAGACGTTCTGGCACAGTGGGACGTAATCTCTGAGACGCGACAGAAACTGAAGACGGAAGATATCTCAGCTTTTCTGTTGTATAAAATATTTTTTTATTTTTTCAGTTCACATTTTATATTTTCTGCAATTTTTGCGAACTATTTCTTTAATATCTAATTTTTAATTATTATTTTATTTTTATGACTTTCAACTATTATTTTATTTTTATGACTTTCAACTATTATTTTATTTTCTAATTTTTAATTATAATTTTATTCTCTAATTTGTAACTATTATTTTATTTTCTAATTTTTAACTGTTATTTTATTATGTAATT
This sequence comes from Nomia melanderi, assembly GCF_051020985.1. NCBI lineage: Eukaryota > Metazoa > Arthropoda > Insecta > Hymenoptera > Halictidae > Nomia > Nomia melanderi. The sequence goes on along the minus strand of NC_134999.1, from coordinate 22,375,261 downwards.
TGTAACTGTTATTTAATTTTCTAATTTCTAACTACAATTTTATTTTTTTGCAAATATCAATATGTGTGTGAATACTATTAAACTTTTGTTGAATAATTATTCTATTGTATTTATCACTAATTTTATTTGTCGAACAATTATTCTATTTTTATATATCACTAATTTTATTTGTTGAATAATTTTATTCTATTTTATTTATCACTAATTTTATTTGCTTAAACAATTATTCTATCATCGAGAATCGAACCTGGGTAATTTCGGTGGAAAGCAAGTATACTACTGATTCAGCCACCACTACTTTGCCCTATTCAATACTTTAGTATTTGATTTTCTGTTATGTAAAATATTTTATATTTCTTCAGTTATATTTTATAATAATTTAAATATTTCACTATTTATAACAATTTCATTATTTCACTGTTAATCTATTAGTTACAATAATTTCATTATTTAATTTATTCCACAATGCAACGTAGAAAATCTGCACACGTTGATCTCGATTAAATTCACAAGGAAGCTGGTTCTTGGAAGAATGCTTGACACGTATTTTTTTCCTTATCAGCCATCATCTACATTGATAGAGAGAAAACAGCCCTCAATGTTGAGGGGTAGAAGTAAATTTTTTGGAATATCTTTGAAACTGAAGAATGCGAAAAGAAACTTTTCTCTCAAATTATGATTTGATGGAAATGATAATTATCAAATGATAATTATGCACTCCATCAATAACCTAATTACCCAAAGAAATTAACAAAGAAAACCAGTTGTTTAAATAATGTAATAAACATTTCAAACGAACTAATATAAATTTAGGTTAAATCTCTTGAACATGAAACTATGAAAATTATTGTTATTATTATTATTATTATTATTATCATCATTGTTGTTGTTGTTGCAATTGTTGTTGTTTTGATTATTGCTTTGATTGTTGTTGTTGTAATTGTTTTTGTGATTGTTGTTGTTATTATTTATTAAAAATTAGGTCTTGGTTAGTAATTTTCCATAAGAATATGAGTTAGTTATGTAATTCCATTAAAAAAGAAGCATTTATTACACATTATTATTTATTATTAAATGACTAATTATTATTTATTATCAAATGACTTACTTATTGATAGCAGCATTTACCAATTATGTTTCTTCTATTTATAAGATGTTCGAGTTAATGAGAGTAATAATTGGATAGAAAGCTTCCAGTTTCACTGGCAAACGAGAAATGAAGGGAAACGATGGACAAGCAATTAAGGAGATAAGAATTATTGGCGAAATAAGTACACGTAACCATGCATTCATGCGTAGCATCCATTCCACGTAGAAGCTCACATAAATAGACTTTGGCGGTACGAAAGGAAAGTATAATAGTATAACTTTTAGAAATACATATTTATTTTGTGTAGCTTAATAATAAATAATAATAAAAAAAGATGTAATATATAATAGTAAGTTTTGTTTAAATTATCAGATTTTAATAATAGATTCAGTTCAAAGCGTCAAACTTGAGTGTTTACTTTCTAAATAAGATCTTGTATCTAATAATAAATTTTGTTCCCAGTATCGGACTTGGATATTTCATTTCCAAAGATAAAACATCTTTCATCTAATAATAAATTTTGTGCCCAGTATCGGACTCGAATATTTCATTTCCAAAGATAATGTCCTCCATCTAATTCTAGAGAAATGGAGCTAACGTCAACTTATAGAATTTGTTCAACGTATCAGATTTGAATACTCATTTTCTAAAGAAAATAATCTAACATCTAATAATAAATTTCCTTCAAAGTATTAACCTCCAATGTTTGAAACTTGAAATGAAATTTAGAATTTCGTGCTGTTCTGTCTTTGGGAATTAAATTCTCCCTGGAATTAAAACTCCGCTACCCTCTTCCTCCATCAACTGGTCTAATATCTACTTCTAGGATTCGTTCAAAGTGTCAAACCCAAATAATCATTTTCTAAACAAAAACAGAATATTATATATATATACCTTATATTTATTTTGATTTATATATATATATATATATATATCCATACAAAACTATACAAAACTACATGAAACTATATAAAACCATATGAAACTATATAAAACTATATAAAACTATATAAAACTGAAAGATGTAAATAAAATTATAATTTTATCATGTACAATATGATATTGTAGCTTATAATATGATACAATTATAATTATAATATTCTTATGTACAATCAAAAAACATAGTAAGAATACTACAATTATAATTATAATATTCTTATATTATAATCTTATATATTATATATTATTATTTTATTTACTTTAATTTATATATTTATATTTAGATATTTATAGATTTAGATTTTTATAGATTTACATTTTTTATTAAATTATATTTAGATTTATATTATTATATTGTTATATTATGTTTATATATATATATAATATTAATAATAATATTAATAATAATAATAATAATACATAGTATTATAATAATATTTACTAACAAATTCCCTCAAAAATATCAACCCCCACCATTTACCATCCAAAACACCATCAAACTCTAAATTTCATTCGAACTTCCAAACTCCACCCCCAACCGATCTAATATCCCCTGATGGGTTTGTCCAAAGTTTCCTTACACCTCCACGTTCGCACACACGTGCCCGCTACATAAGCGTCGCTCGCTCGAGGTCGGACGCGAGAGGGACGGGAATCCGGGTCACGGAGCCAGCCGAGGAAATCGCGAGCAATTTCCGCGGGAATCCCGCGAGCTCGGCTAGGAATTCCGAGACGGTAACAATCTACGAGGGACTCTCCCGTGGCCCGGGGGAGCCACCGGCGAGAAAACTGCCGGACGGGAAGAAAGTGCCGAGTTTATGACGCGTCTCGTTTGCGGGCTGCGCGGAACGCCGTCTTTTCCGGGCGGTTTGGGAACTATGGGACGGGGTGGGGGATTCGGTTTTGGTTGGGTACAGTGTGGGGTGAGAGTTTGGGGTTTGAAATGATGGTTGTGTGTTAAATTGAAAATTAAGTGAGGTTATATTTGGATATTTACTTTAATTTATTTATATTTGGATATTTAGAAATTTAGATTTATTTATTTATATTTAGATATTTTGTAATTTAGATATTCTGTAGACTTAGATTTTTTATTTATTTAGATATTTATAGATTTAGATTTTTATAGATTCAGATTCACGAACACTACATTTGAAAAGGTAAGGTTCAAGTTACTGCAACTGAAATGTTCTTCATTGCATGTTTAACCTTAACCTCTCAATCATAATACCGATGTATTACTGAGACTGTTCCGATTAAATTGAGTCCAAACACGATGGGAATCGGACTAGTTTTATGGTTTCATGGAAACGAGCCTTTAGTCTCGCTGAATACAGGAAGTTGGTAAAAGTAGTCCGATTCCCATCGTGTTTGGACTCGTTTCAATCAGCACAATCCTAGTAATTCAATGGCACTATATTTGAGAATGTAAGTTTAAAATTACTGGAATTGAAATTTACTTGACTGCATGTTTATCCTTACCTTCGCAAACATAGTGTCATTGGACTGTTGAGATGTTTGGACTCATTTCAATCAGCACAATCCCAGCAATTCATTAACACTACATTTTAGAAGGTAATGTTAAAATTCTTGGAATCGAAATATTATATAAATATTTATTATAATATATAACGAATTAGTGTTTATTCTAACCTAACCTAAATATTTAATACAACAATAAATTCCTCACTATAAAATTTGTAATATTTACAATAATATTTATACAAAAATATTTACAGCCTCACATTCTATTATTTTTTTTAATGATTATTATTTTAATTAAAAATATTCATTACCAAGGAATTAGTATTCTAACCTAAATATTTAATACAACAATAAATTCTTTAACATAACATTTATAATATTTATATTCTTTATATTAATAATATTTATATTATATTATATATTTAATTATATTAATTTTTTATTATTAGCATATTCACCTCACCACACAAACAAACAACAAAAACACAATCCAGCAATTGAACACCGAGAAACAATGTTAGGCATTTAATTCCGCGCGGGACATAAACCGACGCACACGTTCGAGTCGAATCGCAATTGGCCGATTGCAGTCGTTGTGCTTTGAAGTTAGGAACTGCGTATAGGAATTGGACTCTGGAGATCGGTATTAATTGTTTAGTATATTAAATATTTTCTAGGGAATTATTCCTTGGCATAAATGAAAAAAGGTGATATTCTTAATTATTTATTATTGCTCGAGAAGAATTGTATTTTAGAGGTAAGCATTAATTATTTGATATTTAATTGTCAGTAATTATTTGATATTTAATTTTTGCATTTAACATGTTAAACACTGATAATGTTTTCTGTGGAATTATTTTTTGCGATGAAGAAGAGGAGGTGAAATTGTTAATTGTTACTAATTTTAATTGATATGAAATTGTTACTATTTGACATTTAATTGTTACTATTTGATAAAACACCACCATGAAAATGTTTTATATGGAATTATTCTTTTGCAATAAAGAAGTGGAGGTGAAATTGTTAATTATTTATTATTTGGAGTTACTGAGTTTGTCGTATATTATTATTAATTTAGTTAGATTGTTAACTGTTTGAGTGGTAAGAATTAGTGTATGATAGTGTAGTGTATATATAAATATTATTATTAAAAAAATATAAAAATATTAAAATATTAAAAAAATATTAAAATACTGTTATTAAAAATTCTCCATTATTATTCGAAACTTTACAATATGCAAAATTTCCTATACCAAATCAAACCCTACCTCATAGTCACCTCTACGACAAACAATTCAAATATCCCTCCACAATCAACTCCCTCCGAATTCCACTAATCCACTCACAACACACTCACCCTTGTCGTCGGCGCGGAACTGCTCCTGCAGCTGTTCCTTGGTCGGCTGCGCGCCGGATTTGGTCCCCGTCTGCTTCGCAGAGGAATCAGTCTCTTTCATACTTTTCCTGGCGTGGTGCCCGCGGAACGCTGCCTGTATCCTCGTCGCCGCCTCTTCCCTCTCCTTCCCGCCTGTCTCGCCCTCCTCGGTCTCGGCGTCCTTCGACTCAACGGGCTGCTCCGTCTGCTCGGCCAACTTCGAGTCCTTGTCCGCTGGCTTCTCCTGCTGCGACGAGTCTAGCTTCTCTGCGCTGGTCGCTGATGCTTTCGGGATGTCTGGAAATTCAAGGAGAATTGTGTTAGTGGGTGACATGTTTTTTTTCGATTGAATGTTTTCTTCTTGTTTTTTGTTTTTCGTTTTTTTTTTAATGAAGAAGTGATTGTAGGTTTGTGGTTGTTTGAGGTTAGGTTTAATGTTGACGTGATTAGTAGCCTAGAGAATTTGTCAAAATTTGACAAAATATTTTTTCATAATGCGGAACAAAAATTGAATATTTCATGTCATAACCTATAATATCTGGAAATTGAAGAGGAATTGTGTTAGTGGGTGACATGTTTTTTTTTTGTTTTTTCGATTGAATGTTTTCTTTTTGTTTTTTCTTCGATTGAATGTTTTTTTTATTTTTTTTGTTTTTTTAATGAAGTGATTGTAGATTTGTGGTTATTTGAGGTTAGGTACAGTGTTAACGTGATTAGTACCCAAGGGAATTTGTAAAAGTTTGTTATGTAACCGTAAAATACAGTAACTATAAAATAGAACTTTGAGTACTTTATATTTTATATCTTTTTTCATAAAATATAGTTTGAGTACCGTATATTTTATATTTTTATTTTATAAAATATAAAATATAATAAGGACACTACTGTTTATTTCATATGTCATAACCTGTAATGTCTGATAGTGAAATTGTGACAGGCAATTATATTAATATTTGTATTTTAAAAATTGTTAATACAGAATAATTGTTATTATTATAATATATGGTTCCAACATCGAATAATTTTTATTATTATAATATGGTTGTAACATAGAATAATTTTTATTATTATAATGTGGTTGTAATATAGGATAATATTTATTGTTATAATATAATTATAATATAGAATAATATTTCATATAATATATACAGCTGCTATCTTGTAAAATATTTTCTTTTCATTTTCTCATATAAACGTCAAGGACTGTCAAAAATACAACAAACAAAGAACTGTTTATAACTTTGTGGTTGTTTGAGGTCAGGTACTAAAGATACCCTATGGAATTAATCACAATTTATCACATAAGTGTAAAATTTATCACAGTAAAATTTATCAAGCTTTATCACGTAAGTGTAAAATTTATCACAGTAAAATAAATCAAACGTATAACACGAAGACAAATTTTGTCGGTCCGTTCAGGACGCAGAGCTGTCCGAATAGTCGCGGTTGGTTTCGATATAAACCACGTAGAGCGTACTTTAAAAGTGAGAAGTGCACTTGAGGGTACACGCCTTCAGGTCAAGGATATCCGACTCATCAGAATTGTTCCTCCTTCACACTTACACATTATGAATTCGGGGAAATGCTCGTGGTTCTGCGGAATAAAAATAAATTCCATCTGAATTATTCGAAAAACGAATGTTAAACATTATTTGCGTAGGCCTTCTGTATATTCTAATTTGAATAGTCTTTATTTATTATTGTTATTGTTGTTGTTGTTGTTACCATTGTCATTGTCACTGTCACTGTCACTGTCATTGTCATTGTCATTGTCATTGTCATTCTTGTTACTGTTATTGCCATTGTCATTCTTATTATTGTTATTCTCATTGTCATTCCTCTTATTGTAATTGTTACTGTCATTCTTGTTATTGTTATTGTCATTATTAATATTATTATTATTTTCATTACGATTTCTATTGTTATTAATATTATTGTTATTATTATTATTATCATTATTGTTGTTGTTGTTACTGAAATAGAATATTCCATGCATCGCAACCTACAACATCCGCAAACAACTAAAAACAACCGCGAACCACATCGCCCCAAAAGCACAGAAAACCACGTACCGCCAGTTCCCCAGAAAAACAGGATTCCGTGTCACGAGCTGAAATCACCTGATATTCGCGCGCACCGTCGACGCGAGATAAAAGTTCGCCGAGCTCGCGGCTCCCATCTGATTTTTCCGCCACGCACCGGCCCGCGTATTTGCGCCAACCCTTTGTGCGGATAAAGGGCCACATTGTCGGCGGCGTATCGCGGACGGCGAACGCGGGCAAAGAAAGGATAACAAAGGGGACCGTGAATCATTGCCCGCGCACCGCTAGTGACACGTGTAACGCTGCATTCACGCTCCTGCTGCTGGAGCCTAATTACTGGCTGCGCGTCCCGCTTGGCGTTCGTCCCGGTGCAGCATACTTTTCGCTTTGGGATTGCAGTTGCTTCTTTTTAGTTGTCTGTTTTGACGGTTTTGTTTTGGGTTATGGAAAATTGTATGGAAGAACGATTTGTTTATTGGTTAGATTGTGTTGTTGTTTTGGTTATGTTGTTTAGGTTATGTTTAGATTATGTTGCTTAGATTGTTATGTTTAGGTTATGTTGCTTAGATTATTATGGTGTTTAGATTATGTTGATTATATTGTTATATTGTTTTGGTTATGTTGTTTAGATTGTTATATTGTTTTGGTTATGTTGTTTAGATTGTTATGTTGTTTATAGTGTTGTGTTGTTTAGATTGTTATGGTGTTTAGATTATGTTATTTAGATTGTTATGGTGTTTAGATTATGTTGCTTACATTGTAATTTTAATTGGTTATAAATTAAATAGTTTACAAATAAATTTATTAATAATTAATTGTTTATACATGAAATAATTTACAAATAAATATATTTGTAATAAATTGTTCATATACACGATAGTTTATACAATGTACATAAATTAAACAATTAAATCAACGGTGAAATAACAAGACCCTCTGCGCCGAGGATTACCGCGGTTAATAAATGCGCAACGCTGAATATCGAGTTTACCTGCACAGGCATTAAAGCCCGTTTGTTTCCCGATTGCCGCGTGAAATTTAAAAGCACAAAGGGATTAAACTCAGACCGCTCTTAGGAAAGTAATTGGAAGATTCGCGGTGCTTTCATATTCAGCAGATTCGCTCTGAAAGAGGATCGGCCGAGGAGATTAAGAACGAAGGGAAAAAAGAGGTATCGCCGGTTGTCCCGTCACACCCTTCCTTTCGAGCGGCCGATTACGATGGGCTATTAAAGCGAGGACACTCGCGGTGGTTGCATTATTCAATCGGCTAAATGTTGCTCCATTCGAATCCCGATTTAAACTTCCGCGTCCCTTTTCAACGGAGCTTAACATAATCTGCGGATTGTGGAATGGGAAACTTGTCAGAGTGGTGCTCGGTTAAATTTTACAACTTCGGGTTTCACAAATTTAACTTTAAATGTTGATTCACTGAAATTGGAGCTATTAAGCTAATAGATATTGTGGAATAGGAAACTTGTCAGAGTGGTGCTCGATTAAATTTTACGTTTTTACTTTTTATGTTGCTCCATTGAAATCACGATTGAAACTTACGCGTCCCTTTTCAACGGAGCTTAACATAATCTGGAGATTGTGGAATGGGAAACTTGTCAGTGGTGCTCGGTTAAATTTTACAATTTCGGGTTCTTGAAGTTTACCTTTAAATGTTGCTGCATTGAGATCGGAGTTTAATATAATAGAGATTGTGGGATGGGAAACGTGTTAGAGTGAGGCTCGGTTAAATATTACAGCTTCCGGTTCTTAAAATTTAACCGAACCGAAGAAATAAGAAGATGTTTGCTTCCAGGAACGAATTGAGTAGAGATTGACGAATGCAGAGAATCGATATAGTGAGTGGAAGTGGGATAGACAGTACGAGAATCGACGGTCGAGAAGACTTCAAAGTGATGCCGCACGCGTTAATTGTAAATATGGAGTGAAGAAAATTTGAATTGCAGTGATTTTAACGGCAGCTTGTTGAATATGATGTTATTGAATTGCTGAGATTTCGCTGATTGAAATGAGTCCAAACACGGTAGGAATCAGACTAGATTTACGGAATTGATATAATTAATGAAATTAAAAGCTAGTTTCCATGAAATGGAAAAAATAGTCCGATTTACGTCGTGTTTGGATTCATTTTAATCAGGAGAATCTCAAAAATTCATTGGCAGTACATTTGAGTAGGTAAGATTATGTTTATTAAAATTTCAATAAAAAAGGTGAATAAAAATTCAAGAATGTATTTTCTGTATACAAATAAATTTGCAAAGTTTCAAGAAGATGTATTATATCGTTTTTTAAGAGCAAAACTTCCAAGGTAAACCATTAAAGCTGACCGAGAAATGGGGATACCCTCTTAAGGGCTTCACCCTTCACGCTTCATTGAAGTCCCCACCGGTACACGTGTAATCTCCATCACAATATCACAACGTGCGTAACGCCACAAGTTCCACTCAATGAATAACTTCCAAACAGAAAGTGAAAGTTTCATATTTGTTAAACAAATATTTTTTTCACTTTTCAAATATTTTTATATACTATAATACAATAATAAAAAATAATAAAAACTGAAAAAAGATCAAAAGTAATCAAATGTAATAAAAACTAAACAAATAAAAAGTAATAAAAAATAATTAAACCTTAAAGAAAAATAAAAAATAAAAACTGGAAGAAAGATAAAAAATAATAAAAACTGAAAGAAAAATAAAAAATAATAAAATCTGAAAGAAAAAGAAAAATTAATAAAAACTAAAAAAACCACACTACAGTCACATCCAAAAATGATCCACCCCGAAGTACACTCCGCCCAAAAAGCAACCCCAGGTGACCAGTCACACATTTTCCCCAACTGTCGTCGGCGCAGAATTTACGCGATGGCGCGGCGAATAAAGGAAAGACGTCATCGCAGCATTCTTTATAATTTATTCGGTGCTCGTTAACCCGGCCGAGCTCTCTCGCGGTGCTATAAGTGCCGGCCGCACGGCACTTTAGCCTGGACAAAGCTGCTTAACGAAACGGGCTCTCGCTTCGCTGGGATTTTCAGCGTCGATGATCCGGAATTCAGCGTGCGAATGTGAATTATGTAAAAATACCTGGCCACGTAGGCGGGAGGCAGGCGGACGCGGCACGTGGTTCGATGGCGGGACAGTCAATCGACTTTCCGCCATATTTTTATATGATTATTTATACGTCGGAGTTTGTCGTTAATTTTATTTCTTTTAAGAAATTTAAAAAATGTATACGATAGTAATCAATTTTTTGGTATTTGAATAATTATTATTTATATGATTATTTATACATTGGGAGTTAAACCAGTATATTTAAAATAGATACACAACAAAACTAATTAGAAGATCAATGAATATCTGAAAGATGAATTCATGTTCACTTAACGCCATACTAATTGTTTACTTTATGAAATTATCGGAAGCCGATATTAATTATTGCACAACACGGAAAGCTAAACTTCACTCCGCCACTGTATTATCTGTTTTCTGAGCTCGGCGGATAATTGTTTTTATTTGAAATTACGACACCTAAAAAAACCGCAGGTATTATTAAAGTTTCAAAGTATTCATGGAAGGCCTTGATTAAAAAATATTAGTTCCTTCAGATACGTTAAAAATAATTTAAAATCACTTTTAATACATTATCTAACCAGAAAATATTAGCTAGTTTATTGAACTTTAATAATACTTGATGATTTAATAACTATCTTTAAACAAGGCTTTTTAATTAACAATTAAATTATGTTACTCCATATCATTTGCTAACTGAAGGATTATAATTACTATTGTTAATGAAAGGAATGTCTAAAATCCTCTTAATTACACTTTGAAGAACAATAGTGATTATAATCCTTCAATAAGTAAATCGTGTAATTAGTAACATAGTTTAATTATTATTTGAAAAGCATTTTTTAAAGAAAGTCATTAAATCGTCAAGTAATAAGTAGTCAGATTTATTAAATTTTTAATATAAGATTACAAGCAATCGATGAACCTATTAATTAACTATTAAGAATAATGATAATGATGATCATGATGATGATGATGTTGACAATGATGATGACGATGATGATGTTGATGACAATAATGATGATAATGATGATAGTGATGATGTTGATGACAATAATGATGATAATGATGATAGTGATGATGTTGATGACAATAATGATGATAACAATGATGATGATGGTTATGATGATTATAATAATAATAATAATAGTGTAATAAATAATTTACTAAACATTTAATACAGTAGTAATACTCCTGTAAAGGAAACAATAAATGTTTTACATGGCAATAATAATATACTGAACATTTAAACATTTTATACAACAACAATATTGTAATAAATGAAACAATAAACTCATATAATAATAACAACAACAGCATAATAAATAATATACGAAACATTTAACACAGCAGTCATTCAAATTAAACATGAAAATACCACGTGACGTAGACAACATTATCGGAATTAAATGAAACCCGCGAACGCGTTCGAGAGTATCTTCGCGATTTATAAATGGCTTAATTAATTCCGGTGATAATAGACGTCCCCTTTTATGATCTCTCCTCGGTTAATATTATTTCGCCCGGGCCGATTCGAATCAAGCGAAACAGTGGTTACTGTTTTATTCGCCCCCCCCCCCCCCTTTAATTACGGCGCGTGAATCGGCTGGAATGAGAAGATCGTATCTCGTTAACCTATTTTCGCCGTTAATATCGGGATTTTCAAAAATTCATGTCATACCAAAACGGGGCGCCAATTATCCGTTGTATTTTCGGATCGATCGGCGGCTGCCGGAATTTTATGCAAATTCGAACGTTCGGCGATATAATTAGAACAAATAATAACAACACCGGCGAAGGAATTTTTCCTGGCAAATATTATAAAATGCACTCTCAATATTTTAATGATTTTTCCTAATCGTCTGCATTCTATGCGATTTTTCAATTCAAGTTCATGAAAATAGAATCATTTAATATAATAGCAAATAGAATAACAAAGTTCTAATGTAATAATAATAATAATGACAATGACAATGACAATGACGACAATGACGACAATGACGACAATGACGACAATGACAATGACAATGATAATGATAATAATAGTATATTGTTTGTTACATTATTGTTATTATAAGATACTATATTATTTGTTACACTATTATTATTATTATTATCCATCGATTTTGTTTTTATTAATTTTTTTATGAAAAAGTTGTTCTCCATTTAAAACACGATAATTATTATTACTATTATTACAGGATAATCAGTGATGGAAAGACTATCGGGACAGTAATTACACAGTGGAACCTCATTTGTTCGAACATCGATTATTCGACACTCGATTATGCGAATGAGCAATTATACGAATTAAACCACGTACCCAGTAATGTTTACAATTTCAAACGCGTATTATTCCTGCGTCGATGCATGGCACGATTCGACTTCATTTATATTGTAAGTTGCATAACCTCGAAAAAATTCCTATATATTTTTATATGTTGCTGTAACCTCAAAATTATTAAAAATAACACTCTTTGTCGTTTGAAAATTGATCTACTTTTTATAAATCAAGAGGCAACTCTCAATCGTCATTTGAATCAACACAGCAAAATTATAAAACTTGAAATTCAATATTAAATTTTGCATAATACATCAACACATAAAAGATTAAAACTAATAATATATTATTATATAATTCTGCAGCTTGTTTCATGCAAGATTTCTCTTTACATTAATTGCAAAAATGTCATACTTCACCTAAGAATAATGAATACTTATGATTAAACATATTATCAACTCAAAATAACTGAGTAAATAAATAAATAAATAATTGTTTGAGAACTCACGATTCTGGCTGGATGTATGGCACGTTAATGAAGACGTTAACAGAAGCATGAAATAGTTTTAATTCAACGACATCATACAAATTTCTATTTTCAGCTATTCGTAAAGCTATCAACGTTTTTATCAAAATCTGTCAGTGCACGACAACAGTAAACAATGGAAATTTACTGCATGGAGCTTTATGAGACAAACTTTGTTTTATTGAGGTCGTAAACTGCTGCCACATGAAATTCAACATAGTAATAATCTTAAAACTGACCATGCTCTTAACGATAGAGTCGTATTATTAGCAAAATTTTATGTTCAATGAATTCAACGTAATTTATTTTTATGTTTTAATTTATATTCTAACATTATTATGTTCATATCGTGTTCTATTATGTATATAGATCATATTATGTTCTAATTATGGATTAATGAACAGTATTTTAAAATTGAGGTTCCACATGGACCAGAAATTGAAGGAAATAATGTATAACTTCATTTTCATTAACAGGGAAATTAAAAGATTCGTAGAAGTAGAAGTTTTAATGTTGATAAGAAATTTTGAAACTTGTAACTTTGTTTAAAAATTTTAGAAGCATGTTCGTCAAATAAAATGTCTATTATTTGAAACAACTATAACGTGAGTAAATTTCAAATCAAAACCATTATAAAGTGAGACTTCCAAATTAAAAGTGATTAATAATTTCGTAATTTGTATCTTGACTTATTAATCTGGTTAATTTATAATTTATATAATGTACAGAAGCGCACAGAAATGTATATAATATATAAACTTGCACAGAAATGTATAGAACGCATAAAAATACTTTAAATTACTGTATTCCAGCATGTCAGGATTAGTTTGTGGACGAAAGTTTGTTGCAAACATATTGCAAGGTCCCGTTTCATGGACTTCACACGTAACTTTAAATTATAGTCACACTTATGAAGGTGCAGCGAAAAAAGGTTGATTAAAGCTGAAGAAACTTTTATCGGAGAAAGTTTAATGGGGAGTAATCAATAATAGTGACACATTGTCAATTACGTAGTGCAGGTCTGCGAATATAGGGCACTATCTTCAACGGTATAAATACATCCTTTGAGCACTACTCGATAAGCTAATGCTTTTCACGCACAGTGTACAGATTAAATAAATAAAAGCGGTGTAGGTCTTTAAATATTTAGTTGCATATTAATTTCTGTAGTCGTACACCTGCTGGTAAAGAAAACAGGAATATTGAAAATTATTTTCCCATTAATATTCAGAGATTCAATAAAACTGAATATTATAATATAATACTATTGAAATATATATAATATTATTTATTTATTATAATATAATATCAAACTGTTAGCTTGCAATTATATTTAGTTATAAAATTTTATTTCAACAACACCGTTTTCACATTTCACATAAGAAATTATATTTGAAGAGTTACGAAGAATAGTTCAAATAATTGTTACTTATTTTCCTGTCGACTTTAGAAGGTAATGTGTGTATTCTTTAATCGACCAGTGACACTGGTTTAATTATGCAAAATAAAAGCGTTCCACTTAGATATATTGAACCTTCTAATAAAAGAAGAAAGACTGAGAAACTCCGCTTTACTGCTTTAGAAGTCCCAGGAGGCTCCGATGTAGGCTAAATGATCAGCTCCATTATCCCATTCAATTAGAAAAAATATAAAATCAATACCACTCAACTTAACCAACTCAGAAGCCTATAAGGTTAAGTCCGAGGAACAAAATTTGAGAGAATTAATATTTGGGCTTGTGAAATGATTACATGACATGTACAGAAGTTGTAAAAAGAAATGCTTCCTAACCTAGAAAAAAAGTGTAAATCCTTGAATAATTAAGAAAAATATTTATTTTAATAAATTCACAAAAAATATCCAAACATCAACTTAACTATATTGAATTCTGAAATAATTATGGGACATATTTAAAAGCTATAAAAAGAAATGAATCCTAACCTAGAAAAAAAACTAAATCCTTGAATAACTAAAAATAGTATTATTCATTCCATTAAAATTTACAAAAATCAGAAAATATCCAAAAGTCTGAAACAATTACACAAAAATAGATGAATGGTTTTAAATAAATAAATGGACTCATTTCAATCAGCAGAATTCCAGCAATTCAATGACACCACATTTGAGAAGGTAAGGTGTAAGTTACTACAATCGAAATTTTCTTCACTGCATATTTAACCTTACCTTCTCAATTATAATACCAACAGTATGTTAAGATTCTCCTGATTAAAATGAGTCCAAACACGACATAAATCGGACTAGTTTCATGATTTAATGGAAACCAGCCTTTAATTTCGTTAGTTACATCAATTCCGTAAATCTAGTCCGATTCCCATCGTGTTTGTACTCATTTTAATCGGCACGATCTCAGCAATTCACTGGTAACATTATTTCCTAAATCAGACACTTCCACATAAAAAATTAAACAATCTACAACTGTGCATTCTACAACGACAATTTCGAAAAACAACTTGATTGCCCCGTGGTATTTCCGAATCACTGCGGTTGTACACGTGGGTCGTAGAATACGCTCGATATAGGTCGAAAAATCTACGACCATGTAGAACGGTAGTTTCTCAATTTACATGCACAATGTCCCGGCACGTCTGGCGCAGTCGGTTGTACAATACCACTCCATATGCCCGGCATTTGCATACCGATAGTGCTGGTAATTTTGCGTGCGAAGATACTGTTGATTTATTTCGCCGGGGCTCGTTTAAATCATCGCACTGCTTCGACTTCGAATTAAAAGCGGCCGCGTATCTTGGAATTTACAAGTTCCCGAAGAATGTTCCGGAAGTTTAATTGGATCGACGGTCTCAGGTTATAGCCTCGCGTACCGATCATTATCTTAGCCAAACAACGGGCTGCCATTTGAATTGCTCGGAAGCCAATGAGATTCAAATGATTTTTAGTTATTTTTTTATTTTCGTGAATTTTAATGGAATAATATTGTTTTTAGTTGTTCGAGGATTTACTTTGTTTTTTTTTTAGGTTAGGAAGTGTTTGGTATTATGATTGAGAAGGTAAGGTTATATATGCAATGAAGAAAATTTCGATTGTAGTAACTTACACCTTACCTTCTCAAATGTGATGTCATTGAATTGCTGGAATTCTGCTGATTAAAATGAGCCCAAACACGATGGGAATCGGACCAGTTTTATCGATTTAGTATAATTGACGAAACTAAAGGCGCGTTTCCATGAAATCGTAAAACCACTCCGATTCCCATCGTGTTTGGACTCATTTTAATCAGAAAAATGTCAGCAATCCATCGGTATTACATTTGAGAAGGCAACAAATAATAATAATAAATCAATAACAATACAAAGGTATCCTTCGAAACGCTAACTATCTAAGTTCCCTATAAAACAAAACATTTTAATTGCACTGAAACGAAGTACATATCTAAAAAATCATATCAAGCAACAGTAATGAATTTATTCAAAATTTTACATAAACAAATACACAAATTATTGTTGCATCTGTACAAATACATAAATTTATTTCACAATTTTTCACAAAAGCCCTGTCATCATTTAAAAACTTGCAAACGAAAAATTCTAAAATTCAATTCTAACCTCAATTTGACAAATCTGGCGGTTTCATTGTTAATGTAAATATTTTAAAACCGAGATTAACGGAATGACACATGTTTATATCTTGTATGCTTTCTGAAAGTACGTGGCTCCATTTAAGGAACATTAAAGCTCCATTAAAACAGCGTAACTTTGTTTTCAGAGAGTTTCTTGTGAGACCATAAATATGGTCTCACCTTGTATAATTTAACGGACGTTGATTCCCGGATACCTCAGGGAAATTCCGTGCCATTTCACCTGTTCTAAGTAGAGAAACTACTTTTACCAGTGTTAAAACTGATTATAGTGCTCGACACGTACTTTGTGTTGCAATAACAGATTGCTCTCGTAAATTTTAATTTAATGGTTCTTATTTTATTTTATTTAACTTTTATTTTAATTTCATTTTATTTTATTTTGCTTTCATTTCATTTGAAATAAACTTTATTTGACTTAACTTTAACTTACTTTTATTATTTATTTCATATTTATTTAACTTTCATTTTATTCTATTTTATTTTACTTTCGTTTTATTTTATTCAACTTTTATTTTGTTGAAAATAAACTTTATTTGACTTAACTTTAACTTACTTTTATTATTTATGTCATATTTATTTAACTTTCATTTTATTCTATTTTATTTTACTTTCGTTTTATTTTATTTTTATTGTTTTTTATGTAACTTTCATTTTATTCTATTTTATTTTACTTTCGTTTTATTTTATTTTTATTGTTTTTATGTTACTTTTATTTTATTTTATTTTACTTTTATTGTATTTTATATAACTCAAATAAGGCACATAATAAAAATTATAGATGTACCATTCGTTGCACGGAACTTGGTACTTTCGTCTCATTATTAACATTCGACAGCACATGCCTTCTTTTCTATACAGTTTATCTTTTTTTACATTTCTATTGTATTTTCATTATCAGAAGTTTCTCACTAGAAAAATCACTACACGGTGTCCGAATATTAATGCGACCCACTGTAGTTCCTAATGAACCCGACAGGTGGACGTGACAGGAAAAATCTAACCGAAAAGGAACACGTTAATTGCTACAGGGGTTAGGCGTGCGTGGGAATCGAGGATACACGATCCTTGGACCCGTTAAGACGTTTAATATGCCACGTTTCATTAAGGCCGAAGTACCGATCGATTTTCGATTGTCACCCGTGCAGGTATGTATGTACAGTAGCGTTCAAAAGTTCCGGGCCGGATTATTTTTCACACCATGAAGACTTTAAGGACTCTTTTTATACAATAAAGATTTCAAAGACTCTTTTTACACAATAAAGACTTGACGGACTCTTTTTACACAATAAAGACTTGAAGGACTTTCTTTTACACGATAAAGTCCTTGAAGTCTTTAATGTGAATTTAAAAAGTCCTTCAAGTCTTTATTGTGAATGAAAAGCCCTTGAAATCTTTATTGTGAATGAAAAAAGTTCTTCAAGTCTTTATTGTGATTTTAAAAAGTCCTTGAAGTCTTTATTGTGATTTTAAAAAGTCCTTGAAGTCTTTATTTTGAAGGAAATAGTCCTTGAAGTCTTTACTGTGTAAAAAGAGTCTTTTAAGTCTTTATTGTGAACGAAAAAGGTCCTTGAAGTCTTTATTGTGAATGAAAGAAGTCCTTGAAATCTTTATTGTGAATAAAAAAAGGATGGTGTTACTTTTTAACAGTATTCTAACATATCTCCTTTATACATTATAATAACAAAACGTGCTTGGAGTCCTTATTGTGTAAAAAAAGACTTTAAGGACGTTTTGTTATTGTGATGCATAGAAGACTAAATATTGCAGAAGAGGATATTGTAAAAAAATAATTCCATCTATTTTTCATACATATTTCTCTGAAAGTACAAAATAAATAATAATAATAATAACAAACACAATAAAGACTTTAAGGACTTTTCATTACTATGATATATGGAGGACATATTACAAGAGATGGTACTATTAAAAAATACTATCATCTATTCTTCATACATATTGCTTTAAAAATAAATAATAAATAATAATAATAATAAACTTTTGACTGGCCAGATTATTTTTGGAACTTTCCTTGCGCAATAAAGACTTTTCAAAAATATTAATAAGTAATAAAAAAGGCTGTATTTAAATATAAATAAGTAATAAAAAAGACTGTATCGAAATATAAATAAATAATAAAAAAAAGACTGCGTCCAAACATGAATAAACAATAATAAAAGACTGTGTCCAAGTATAAATAAATAATAATAAAAGACTATATTTAAATATAAATGAATAATAAAAAAAGACTGTGTTTAAATATAAATAAGTAATAAAAAAGACTGTATTTAAATATAAATGAACAATAAAAAAAGACTATTTAATTATAAATAAACAATAGAGACTGTATTTAAATATAAATAAATAATAAAAAAAGATTGTCTAAATATAAATAAACATGTATAACAAACATCTACCTTAAAACACGAAAACAAAAAACAAGAAACGCAAAACATTTTTCTTCGAAAATCAATGCATCCATTCCAAAAAAAAAACAATCTCTGAGGTAACTTTTTAGCATGACTATACGTGCCCCGTGTCCTTATGCATAGTTCCCCTAACCTATCCGCCGGCATCGATAAAAGAGCTGATCGATAGGCGGCTTTGTACAACATCCCGGAAATGACGAAGACGTTCGGCCGCCCCGCGGAACAGACTTTTGTCCTTTTTAGAAAATTACTCGCGGGAATATCGGCGAACTTACGCGGAATTCCGTCCCAGCCCGGCCCCGATGCTCGCTCGACCGTGGCGCACGGGAAAAGCGACGAACGCGACGGAGGAGCGCGGCTCAAGTATTCATGAAACGGCCGGAAGAGATCCCGCGGATAAAAGATAAGAACGGGATTTTTATTTCATTAGGGATACGTGCACGTGGGACGAAGCAGCTTGGGGTTGGGTTGGCGATTTATTTTAGTTTCTGTAGGAACGCCTTTCTGAGGATGTTCGGGGTTGTGTGGAGGGGGTGGGGGGTGGATTCTGAGATTTCTAGAGATGACATTTTTAGATTCTTAGATTTTTAGATTTTTAGATTTTTGAATTTTTGAATTTTGAGATTTTGAGATTTCTAGATTTTGACATTTTTAGATTTTTAGATTCTTAGATTCTTAAATTTTTAGGTTTTTTGATTTTTTGATCTTTAGATCTTTAAATTTTTTAATTTTTTAATTTTTTAATTTTTTAATTTTTAGATTTTTAGATTTTTATTACTGATATATAAAACACGTGGGATGAAAGAACGTGAGGTTAGGATTTTTAGATTTTAATTACTGATATATAAAACACGTGGGATGAAGGAAAGTGAAGTTAGGATTTTCAGATTTTTAGATTTTAATTATTAATATATAAAACACGTGGGATGAAAAAAAGTGAGGTTAGGATTTTTAGACTGTGTCAATATATCAATTGCTCAATTAATAAAAAAAAGGGAAACTACGTTTTGTTTGACTAATTGAACCATTTGTTTGCGACAAATATTTCTCTTTTTTAGGATTTCTCTTTTAAAAAGTTTTTATATTTAAAAAAATCTTTCTTTTTTACTTTTCATTCGAAATTTCAACTACTAGATTTTCGTTTCAGAATTTGAAGCCAATCAAATATTTCCCATTTTTATGGTTTCTCTTATAAAACGAACATTTTTCATTTTGAAAAAAAATTTTTTTTAAATTTTCATTTTAAGTTTTACCTATTAGGCCAATTAATTTGAGGCCAATAAAATATTTCCCATTTTTATAGTATTTCTTACAAAACGAAAATTTTCCATTTTAAAAAGCTTTTGAACACTACTATAGTCATAAGATGGCGCAGAAGCCTATAACAGTCGAGTTTACTTTGTAATTTGCAAATGCACGCACTTAGCACTACGTTGAAAAAGGAACAAGTTTCGCAGAAACAACTTGGAACCCCAGGAAAATAAATAAGGAGAGTATTATTCCTCGTCGTCGGAAATTTATTGTCGTACCTAGCCGCCTGAATTTTTTTCTTTTCAGTGGAAATTGGATGTAATTCGTGTTTCACTGTGGAAAACCGATAGTTGTGGCAGAAAAAATCGAGTCGAGAATGTTCTCGTTTCTGGGAACAATTAGTAAATGGGAGAATGTTTATTGTTATTTTGTGAATGAAATAAATATGTAAATTCCTTTTGGAGTGTTATTGAGAAATATTGTTTAATATTGTTTGATATTGTTTAATATTGTTTTAATATTGTTTGAATGTTTAACAATTTGTTAATCATTTGTTAATAATATTTAGTCACTATAATAGTTAGTGGTAATATATATACTATATTTTAAAATGTGGAATATAGCAACTGAAACAACTGAAAAAAACAAATAGAATATTTTTACATAAAGGTTTTTTCACACAGTTTCACATATTGCAATCAAAAAATCAATTCCTCAATAAATACAAACCATAGCAACTGACACAACTGAATAAACTAAACAGAATATTTTCACGCAGTTCCACAAATTGCAACCAAAAAACAATATCTAAATGAACACAAATTCGCTGTTGCAACTAAAATAACTGAAAAATCTAAACAGAATATCCTTACGTTAAGGTACTTCCATATAGTTCCACGAATTGCAACCAAAAACAATTCCTCAATGAACACAAACTCGCTGTAGCAATTGAAACAAGTGAATAAACTAAACAGAATATTTTCACATAAAGGTATTTCCACACGGTTCCACAGATTGCAACCGAAAAACAATTCCTAAACAAACACAAACCGTAGCAGCAACTGAAACAACTGAAACTAAACAGAATATCCTTACGTCAAGGTATTTCCACGACAGAACAGCTCACAAACAAACTCATTGTTTACATTCATGCCAAGTACAACAATTGCTCACTGCAGTTGCAGTATAGTTTGACATTCGCCAGGAACAAACAGTGGAACTTCTTAAATATTAGAAATACACTGCGCCTCCTCAGAGAAAGCAGGTTCGTCGCATGTAATTGGATTCTTCGTAGAATGCGTTTACATTAAATTGGATTCTGTGCAAGGATGAGCGCAGCGATATCTGCTGATCCAATTAAATGCTGCTGGATTTAAGGTTATTATATAAATCATTGGAGATCTTAAGTATCGTTTATAAGTGAACACAGATCCACCAATTAGCGGTCCCTTGTAATTGGATTGCAAGCCATACGACTGGTCCCTCTATCCTTTTGTAATGCCTCTTATGCTTTTATTTCAGACAACGCTGGATACAAGTGACAGTGGTGAATATGGGGATTAAGCTTTTTTTAGGTTAGAATGGTGTTTGAGTCTGTTGGTTTGGTGGTGGATGTTAATAGCGGCAGTAACTAAAAATTTTTATTTTAGTGTTAATTTGTAGAAAGGAAATACTAAATTTAATAATATAATTATCAATATAATTTTAAAAGGTAAATGTAATAGAGTAATAAATGTAACTTTTATTTTTACTTATTTATTATTATTATTATTATTTTTTTAGGTAAGAATATTGTTTAATTCCAACGTTTCTCTGATTGACATTAATAGTTGCACAATAAAAAAAAAATGTTAAATTTAGTATTATTTTGTAGAAAGTAATTGTTAATGTAATAATATAATTATTAATATAATTATGAAATATAAATATAATAATATAACTGTCAATGTAGTTATAAAATATAAATATAAAAATATAACTATTAACATAAATATAAAGTATAGATATAATAATGTAGTTGTTAATATAATTATAAAATACAAATATAACAGTAATAAAAATAATTTCTTAAAAATATTTACCATATAGAATGGTGTATTTACAATTCCATCATTATATATAAAATAATAAAGAAAAATGAAAATAATAATAAGTACTTTATTTAGTATATTTTTTATTGTATTTTTTATCTCAGAAAGCTAGTTAAACAATGGAAAAAGGAAATTGAAAATGAAGTTCATTATGTAATTGTGTAAATATTACTTTTTCCATTTTTTTATTAAAAAAATTAACAGACTAGGGAATACATCTAATATTATTATTAATATTAAAAATTTACGTTTTTAAAATTACAACGTCATTGACTGATCAATTATTTATTTATCAATTATATCATCAAGCAGGCATTTAACAAACTGGAAATTTGTTCACAATTAACTACTGTAATACCAATTACTTTTACAAAATTAATAAACTTCGAAAATTATTGTTAATATAAATAAAAAATTTACTATTATTTTGTAAAAACTCTATGATTTATATTTTTCCAATAACAAATAACAAAAATGAAAATAATAATAAGTAATAAAAAATATAAATTAATAATCCTCGAAAATTATTGTTAATAAAGATAAAAAATATTCTGTTATAAATGACCCAGTTTCCGTTAAACAAGTCATCAAGGCAGCAGCGCAATTTCATTAAGACAAAACCCGGCGTTGAAAGAACAATTCTTGAAAAAGTTTCAACGGCAAGTGAAGTACGCCGAAGTACAACTGAAGTGTCAATCGATTGTATCGATCTGGCTATGCTCCGCCAGCCATTAAAATACGTCACAAGGAATTTCGTACCTCTGTCATTAACTTTTTTCTTGGGTGGCATGATGTCATAGGTTTTTATTGATATTATGTAATTTATTGAAATTATTAATATGTTAATTAAAGAAGAAATGTCTAGAAGAAAATTTAATAAGTTAAAAATTGTATAAACTTTGAAATATTTAATATTTAAAATTTTCAAGAGCTTCAATAATTATTATTAAATATTTTAGCTTATAAAATCTATGTTTAGATTTCATTGAAAATTTTCAAGAGTTTCAATATTAATTAATAAATATTTTATAGTTTATAAAATCTATGTTTAGATTTCCTATCAGATTAAAATACTTTTATTAATTTAGATTAAAATAACAGAAATGAATAAATAATTCTCTATTGAATAAATAATAATAATTAACAACAAAAACAGCAATAATAATGATAATAATAATGTTATTGTTGTTATACTATTATTATATTATTATTCTCATTGTAATTATTGTATATAATTTCCACTCCTATTATTATTATTATTACATTATTATAATGATAATAATATTATATATATAATTCCATTCTGTCGAAAATGTTGTTGTTATTCAATTACTATTATTACATTACTATTCTAATTATAATCAGCACATATAATCCTATTTCGTCGAAAACATTCGATAACAAAGGGGGAGGAACGACACCGAGTGAACGCGGAATCTGGACTAATTCCTTGTAGCCGGTGATCCAGAGGAAAATAATCCTCGCGGCCGTGTCTGGAAATACATTATACGACTTCGCGGCCGGTACGTGCGCGTCCCTCCGATTCCCTCGGTTCTCTCGATTCTTTTACGAGTCCCTTCGCGTGCTATTTACTTTCGCTACTGGGCTCGTGTAAGTACTGCTATCGACAATTTCGGAGAAATGCTACGGAATTGTCTATTGTTGTTCGAGTGGAAATTTTATTTGATGATATGTAGTATTGTAGTAATGTTGTATAGAATATTATGTTGTAATATAGAATATATTGTATATGATATTATGTTAAGAGAATATATTGTGTATGATATTATATTAAGAGAATATATTATATATGATACTATATTATAAGAATATAATGTGTTCTTATAATAGAATATCATATATAATATAGAAAATATATATAATATTATGTTATACTATAAGAATATATTATATATGATATTATATTATAAGAATATATTACACATTATATTATATTATGAGAATATACTTTGCACTCTGACCCAAGTACTTGACCCTTTCCACTTTGGCTCAAGGAAATGATAAAATTTTAAATTCAATATTAAATATAAATAATATTAGTATTCAATCATAAATTGAATATCTAAACTACATTACATTTAGTTATAATACTTAAATATTAAAATGTTCAAATATTCAATTAAGTATTTCAATATTTAATTTAAATATATACCTAATATTTATTATACCCAAAATTCAATATAAAAATCTATTATTCCAATTTTTTAATAATATTAATGTAATTTAAATTAAATATTGAAATATTTAAATGTACACATAATATTTATTATACCCAAAATTCAATATCAAAATCTGCTATTGCAATTTTTTAATAATATTTAAATTAATTTAAATTGAAATATCTGTCATTGAAATTTTTTAATAATATTTAAATTATTTTAAATCAAATATTTAAATATCAAATTAAATATTTAAATGTACGCCTAATATTTATTACACGCAAAATTCAATATCAAAATCTACTATTTCAATTTTTTAATACTATTGAAATTAATTTTAAATAAAATATAAACTCCTCTCCAACTCCCAAAGCATCACAAACCAATCAGCTAAAACACCACCCAGCGCCAATCACAATCCCACCATCCCACTATCACCAAACCGTCATTCAAATAAAATCCCGCTTACAACTCCTAAACAACACTCTCTCGCGCGAAACACAAAAACCGGCTGACGTCCTCGCAACTTCTCGTTACAATTCACTTCACGTAACTGAACATCCCCATTGTCTTCCGCCGCTCGCCATCTTGCGGCCGGGCAACTTACTCAGCCGAGTCTATTTCTTCCCATCCGATCTCTTCGAGTCCCATTGTCCTCGGCTCCTATCGTCGATCCTCGGACGTTTTGAATAAACGTTTTTGAATTTTTAAATAATTTAGATAATTTTTAAATAAATGTTTTTAAATTTTTAAATAAATGTTTTCGAATTTTTAAATAATTTTTAAATTTTTAAATAAACGTTTTTAAATTTTTAAATAATTTATATAAAGAGAATCGTGGAATTTGATTGGTATCGATGATTCGGGTGTGTGAAGATAACCTAAAAGTGGTTGGAGTTTTTTGTTTTTTTTTTGTTTTTGTGTGGGAAATTGAGTTTCTTGGAGGGAGGAATAATTAATTTGAAAAATATTGATGAGGGAAAGAATGGGAATGAATGAGAATGAATGAGAATGAATGCCAAAGAATGACCAGGAATGACAAGGAATGACAAGGAATGACAAAGAATGACAAGAAATGACAATGCATGGGAATGAATGGTAATGAATGACAATGAATGGGAATGAATTACAATGAATGACAATGAATGGGAATGAATTACAACGAATGACAATGAATGGGAATGAATTACAATGAATGACAAGGAATGACAAGGAATGACAAGAAATGACAAGAAATGACAATGAATAGAAATAAATAGAAATGAATAGAAATAAATAGAAATAAATAGAAATACATAAAAATACATAAAAATACATAAAAATAAATAAGAATAAATAAAAATAAATAGAAAAGTAAATATAAATAAACAGACTTAAATGGAAATAAACATAAACATATAGAAACCCATAAAAATAAAGAATAAATAAAAATAACAGAAACAAACAGTAACAAACAGTAACAAATAGAAACAAATGAAACAGTAAATAAAAATAAATAGAATTAAATGGAAACAAAGCAGCTGAAATTTTTTCAAAAAATTCCAAAAAGCCACACTGCGTAAAATTGTCTATAATTTGCATCTGTTTCCGCTGACCCTTCGGAAGAATACTTCGCCGGTGGCGTGAGCGGCTCGCGTGCCGTCCGGCGATAAATATTTTTTCCCCTGACTTCGTCCTTCTTTCGCGTCCCGAACTTCGCGAACGTGGCGCATGCGAAACTTCCATTCTGCGACAAACGCGCGCAATCTCGTCTGAGATCTTCCGGGGAAATCCCGGAAACTCGGTAGAAGTGACATTAATAGAGCAATTACAATACGATTGATTAATGGAGTAATTTTGATAGGATGATTAACAGAAGAATTTTAATAGGATTGATTAATAGAATAATTTTAATACGATTGATTAATAGAATAATTATAATAGGATTGATTAAGAGAATAATTTTAATATGATTGATTAACGGAATAATTATAATACGATTGATTAAGAGAATAATTATAATAGGATTGATTAAGAGAATAATTTTAATACGATTGATTAACGGAATAATTTTAATACGATTGATTAAGAGAGTTTATATTAATCGTTTGGCAGTCTAATGTTTATGTTAAATGAAACTTTATTGTTGTATGGAATTTGGAACAATTTTTTCGGGAAATATATTTTGTTTATTGTTTTTAATTTAGTTTAATGTGATTTTCATATCTCCATATTGTAGTGTTGTAGTATTGTAGTACTCTGGTACTGTGGTACTTTGGTACTTTGGTACTTTGGTACTTTGGTACTTTAGTATTTCAGTATTTTAGTATTTTAGTATACTAGTATTTTATTATTTTAGTATTGTAATATTGTTATATAGTAACATTGTAATTTTGTAATATTTTAGTATTTTAATATTTTAACGTTTCAACATTGTAGTATAGTAATATCGTAACATTGTAATACTGCAACATTGCAACATTATGACATTGTAATATTGTAATATTTTAGTATTTTAATATTGTAATATTGCAATACTAAATAATTATTAATACAATATATGAATTAAGAAATTGTAATTTTCCTTCTTTGTAAAATTTGATTTTAAACATAACTGATCAACTTTTATTACAACACGTACAATAAACAGTATTAATCACAGGTTTTAGAATAAAATAAAACAAATTCGATCCTGGGAATTTTCTTATTTACACATTGTTAATAATTTTTTTTCACTTTCCAAGCACGTGATAACAATAAATTTTAATTTTTCCTCTATTGTACAAATTTTTAATTTTAATAACCAATTTTTATTACAACACGTGCAACAAAAAGTATTATTCACAGTTTTTGTAATGAACAAAACAATAGAATCTCGAACTTGCCAATTTTTTAATATACAAATTTTTAACAATTTTCCTCACTTTTCAAACATGTGACAAAAATAGATTTTTTTTTCTTCTATGTAAAATTTAATTTTAAATAACACAACGGACGAATATATTAATAAGAATTTATTAACCACATTTGTTGAAATAAATAAAACAATAGAATTTTGATCTTGCCAATTTGTTAAAATGTTTTTAGCAATTTTTCTCACTTTCCAAGCATGTGATAGCAATAAATTTTCATTCTTCCCTTATTGAAAAAATATTTCATTTTAAACAATCCAACTCAACAACACGTTTAACAAAAAGCATTAATTTTTGAAATAAACAAAACAACAGAATTTCAATCTTTCCAATTTCCATAATGATACATTTTCTAACAATTTTATTCACTTTCCAAGCATCCAAAGAGAACAAATTTTCATTTTTACCCCATCATAAAAATATTTAATTATAAACAATTCAACTCAACAGCACATTTTACAAAAACTAATCCGTTCCCAGAACAAATTCAAAATTCCAAACAATTGAATTCCAAAACCTACCTACCACCAACTAAAACCTTTGAAAAAACCCCATAACATCCCAAAACCCGTCACCCATAAAACCCCATAAAAAAACCATAACCCCACATCGCTCAAACCAAAAAAACACAAATTATTTACATCACTGTCAGCGTAGGTTATGTCAGCACAGATTAAAAATTCCCATAGAGAACGGTTCCCCATGAAATATACGTAGATATCTCGATTTCTCGATTTTCGATAGAAAGTCCGTAACAGTGACTCACCTGCTCGAACAGATGGACGACTTTCCACGCTCGCGGTTGCCACCTGAGTCAATGTGCTACTGGCGCACTCGGTGTGCCGGCGGACCCTTTTATAACCGCGCGAGCCGACGTTGCACGGCACGCCACGCAGTCTCCGTACGCCGCAGAGGCGGGCCTGCGCGGGGCGACTACGCTTGGTCGCGTGCGACGTGAATATCGGTGTTTGGCGGAGGTCAGTTTCGACCACGTGTCGCGTTTTGTGTTTTTAGGGTTTTGTTGGTGTGAAGATATATTAAGATAGTTAATGAAATAAAAGTGAGAACAAAGAAAATTAAGTGAAAAATTGAATAAATGATACTGATGGGAATGTTAGTTTCCACCATGTGTCGCGTTTGGTGATTCTGGCATGTTTTGTTGGTGTAAAGTTATGTTAAAATAGTTAATAAAATGAATTAAAATAAGAGTAAGAAGAAAGAAAATTAAATGAAAAAATAGGTAATAAAATTAAGTAATTGAATTGAATAAAATAGTAGTAAAAAGAAAGAAAATTCAATAAAAGATTATTAATACAATAAATAAAATAAATACATAAAATAGTAGTAAAAAGAAAGAAAATTAAATGAAAAAAGGGAATCAATAGAATAAAGTAATTAAATTGAATAAAGTAAAAGTAAAAAAAAAGAAAATTAAATGAAAAAATGAATTAATAAAATAAAGTAACTAAATTGAACAAAATAAAAGTGTGGCAAGGTGGACAGTAAATTAAATTAATTATTAAGAAATTAATATATAATTAGTTACGTATATAATCAATTAAATTAAATTATATATATTTAATTAAGTTAAATTATACATAAAATTAAATCATATATACTTAATTAACTTGAAATATATATACATATAAATCAAAGATTTAAATATATATATATATATATATATATTTAATTAACTTAAATTACATATTAAATTAAATTACATATACCTAATTAAATCGTATTAAAAAACAATTTTCTCACAAATTACTGTGACCTTGAAAAATTTTAACGCCCCATATCCCACGAACACAACCTCTCTCAAGAACCGACTTCGTCACTTCAATTTCGATAATTTAAGGTAAAGTGAACCTCGTATATACCTCGCAAACAATTTCGCGTAACAAGTGCACAAACGCAGAGTGCTTTGTTATTTAATATAACCGCAAATCGAGTAAATCGAGATCTCGCGTATGTATATTGTGCGACCTAGTTTTTCAAATTTCGCTTAATGACAGGTAGTTTGGACAATTCGCAGCCAGCGGAAATGCTGAATAAAATAATCTTTAATCTTGGCGAATCGACTAATAATGTTCCGGTATAAATAAAATTCAGTAACTTGAGATCTCTGATTTTACGGATGTTTTTAATTGAACTAAATTATTAAAATAAATAAATAAATAAATACAATTTAAAAGATATAGTAACGGACATTTTTTATTGCAACATGAAGTTGTAAGTAATTGTTATTTCAACTAATTATTAACTAATGGTAATTTAATTTTAAATTCAATTTTAGAAATAATAAAATTTTACAGGTGTTTTTAATTGAATTAAATTATTAAATTAAATAAATAAATAAATATAGTTTGAAGAATATAGTAAAGGACACTTTTTTTTGTCTAAAACGGATTTTCTATCGAAAATCGAGAAATCGAGATATCCCCGAGTATTTCATGGGAAACCGTTCTCTATGGGAATTTTAAATCTGTTCTAACATAACCTACGCTGACAGTGATATAAATAATTTAACAGTGTTTTTACGGCTTAAACGACGTGGATTATGGTTTCTTTATGGGGGATTTATGGGTGACAGGTTTTTAGCTGTTATGGGGTTTTTGCGCAGGTTTTAAAAATATCCTTTGTTATAAATTTCAATTGATGTATCAGAATCTAATAATTGATTGTGTATAAAAAGTTGCTGGCAATTATCAAAGAAAAACAAATAAATTGCTCCAATATTCTATTTTTAAAAAATAATAAATTACTTCATCAACATTGAATTATTATAACAGTCTCAAAGTTTTATTAATTATTAATATTATTAATTTAAACTGAAAATATATAGCCCATTTATATAGTAATTACACAGTAATTAATAGAAATTATATAGTAACTATATCGTAACTATATAGTAATTAACAGTAAACAATAATAATTATTTAGTAACAAACAGCAATTAATAGTAATTAATAAAAATTATATAATAATTTAAACAAAAAATTATTAATTACAAAGCTTCGTTAGAATTGTTAATTATCGAAACTATTGACAATGCACGAGCAGAAATTCTCAGTCTTTTTTAAACATCAAAGTAGAAAGTTCTGCATAGGTCAGACGCAGAGCACGACGTGAATATTCATACAGTTTCCTCCACTAATGACAGGGTAAGTGCACGGACGAGGGAAGAAAAATTTTACAGATCGATATCCATTGCCACGTGGTTTACTGATGACTCACGGTATGTGTTAAATACAGAGTAACAATCAGTTCAATGATTCTATACATTCTAATCACCCTTATCACTGGAACTAATTAGCATTTAATACGATTAATGTGTAATTATCTATTAAAAAAAATATAACACATTTTTTTCGGTTTTTTCAAATATTCATTGTTGTATTCAAGTGAATTCTATTTATTTTCAAGGTCATTCCGAATATTCAATGCTTTTAAAATATTAATAATTTCATAAACCATTTTGGTTCCAGCATTCCATCGACAACTGAGTCACGTTATTAAATAAATTTATGGAAATTAGATCCCGAAAAGTTGCTAGAATTGTAGTTTTATTTATTTATTATTATTTTAGTTTGTTTATTATCTTTCTTTACTATTTATTTCTTATTATTATTCTTTATTTCTTATTTATTTCTTATTATTTTTCCTTCTCTATTATCATTTTTCTCTATTTATTATCATTTTTATTTATTTACCAATATTTTCATTCAGGCATTACCATTAAAGCAACATTAAAAAAAGTACCACCCCAGCAAAAAACAAATTTAAATAACTACCCAACAATTTGATACTCCTCCAATGAAGTTCCCAGCATTCCACGGACAACTGAGTCACGTTATTGAATAAATTTATGGAAACGAGATCCCAAAAGGTCGGGTCCCTTCGAGAGCAGCGGCCAGCGAGCCTAGAGGGTCCAATTAATGCCGGGATTGCAGTGAATACGTGCTCGAGAACCGAACGGATCTCGTCGGTAAGACGTATAATTATTTCAAGCCGTCTTGTCCGTCGTCCGGCTGCTGCGTCGAGAGACAAGACAAGACGACGGACGCATACTGCCATCTGTACGAGCGGTGGGTTACTGACGGTCGGTAAGGGAGATCGTGACGGGGGTATAGAGCACTGCGTTACCGAGTGATGGTAATTACTGAGTGAGTATTTTGTGGGTTTGGGTTTTTGGAGAATTTGGTTGATGTTTTTGGTGTTTTGTGGTTGTGTGATTTTTGAGTGGAGTTGGGACGGTTTTAATAATATAATAGAATAATATGATAATAGAGTGAAATAATATAATAAGATAATACAGTAAAATAATGTAATAAAATGATATAATAATAGCATGAAATAATATAATATAATATAATAATATAATAATAAAATGAAATAAATATGAAATATTTTAAGAATAAAATAATATAATAAACATAGTAATATAATAAAGTGTGAGCCGTTTATTTTGTTGCTAAGTACATTTTCTTAGAACATCAAGTTAATCTTATTGTTCTCTGGTGATTCTGTGTTTTTTGAGTGAAGCTTAGTCAGTTTTGGAATCTATGGTTCCTATAACAATATAATAAAATAATATAATAATATAATACAATATAATGATATAATAAAATATGGTAATACAATAAAATAATATAATGAAATATAATAATATAATAAACTTATATAATCAAATATGATAATATGATAAAGTAATATGATACGATATATATGTGCCGTTTAGTTTGAAAGTGGCTTGAGTCTATTTTTAAACAAAATCAAGTTAATCCTTATAATAGTTACACAATTCCAAACGGTTCATAAGATAATATAATAAAATATAATAATAATACATGACTCTTATGTCATATTGATTTTTTGACATTCCTCTATAGAAATTACATGAATACAACTATCAGTTACTGGGAAGATGGCACTCGTGACCACCGAGCAGTTTAATTGACTTTTTAACTGCTCAGTAGTTTCAATATTAAAAATATGTATATTCAATAAACAAATAAACTCATATATTCTTTATCTGTTTCAACATTATGAAACGTTTTATTATTTTGTTGTCGAAACTATGACGTCACGAGTGTCATCTTCCCAGCAACAGTAGTTTCAATCTTAAAAAAAATATGTATATATATATATATATTCAATATACAAATAGTTTGATACATTGTTTGTTTTTCAACATTATGAGTGGTTTCATTATTTTCTTATTGAAACTATGATGTCACAAGTGCCATCTTCCCAGCAACAGTTTCAATCTTAAAAAAAATATATATACTCAATAATCAAATAAGCTCATACATTATCCATATTTCCCAACATTCTGAACCATTTCGTTATTTTATTATCAAACAATGAAACTCAACATCGCGTATCGTGGAAACGTTTCCTGTTTCCAATAAAATGTCACGCCGCGTATACACGAAGCGCAATAGGAGAGGCAGGTTTATTTTTATTTTTATCGAGGCATCGAATTTGCACACCGTTTCCGCGAGACCAATGCCGCGGAATAAGAATGTGCCTACTTTTTGCGGTATACATATTCATGAACAAGGTTTATTCAAATCCGTCGGTGTTAATGTCTGCCTGTAATATCCCCGTTTAAAGTATGCGTCAGTGAAAATGCGGTTGTTCCAGCTTTTAACCCATCAATTGTATTTCCTTAACCTAAACTTTTCAAATAGGGTACCAGTGAATTTCTGAGATCGCGCCCATTAAAATGAGCCCAAACACGATAGGAATTGGACTAAGTTTGTTGACTTAGTGTTATTAACGAAATTAAAGGCTCGTTTCTATGAAATTGAAAAAATAGTCCGATCTACGTCGTGTTTGGACTCATTTTAACGAGAATAATCTCAGTTTTCTATTGGTACTTCGATTTTGATATTATTCATTAACAAATAAATTGTTTATAACAATTTAAAGTGAGTGATCTAATAAAAGATCTCTGGGACTTAATGGGTTAATATGATCGCAAATTATTGTTGGAATATATGTACAAATGGATTTTAATAATGAAACTACCATAGGTCAAATTTGACCCATTTTGGAAATATTGTTTTGTGAGTATCTAAATGAGGACAAGCCTTTTGGGAAATAAGATATTAATATGTTTGAAAATTGTTGTTGGATTACATGTACAAATGGATTTTAATATTAAAACCACTATGGGTCAAACTTGACCCATTTTGAACTTCTTGTTCATCATCAAAATGGGATTGCAATGAGAAAACGTTATTTTGGAAAATAAGATATTAACCTATTAAGTTCCCAAGAATTTTTTTTTAAATTTTTAGTCGAAATTTTGTATGTCGAGTAGTAAGTGTCCATATTACCTTGGAAAAATAATAATTGTAAATGTAACTGTTTATAACATTGTTTATATTCGATGTTAGCGCATATAAATATGAAGTTTATTTATTTATAGTATAAACATTAATTTTTTATTGACAATTCTGGCGTCTCTCTATCTTTTAATATAATAATGTAGACACATTTTAAACAATAATAAATTTATTACAAAATAAAGATTAATTCATTAAATTTCTAGTATCACGTCACAATATGAAACTTATTTATTCACTATAGAAATGTAGAACTATAGAACTATGGAATTATAGAATATTATAGAACTATAGAACTATAGAATTATAGAAAATTATAGAACTATAGAAAATTATAGAACTATAGAATATTATGGAACTATAGAACTATAGAAAATTATAGAACTATAGAACTATATAAATAATATAACTGTATAACTGTAGAACTATAGAACTATATAAATAATATAACTGTATAACTGTAGAACTATAGAACTATATAAATTATGTCTCTATAGAACTATAGACCTATATAAATTATGTCACTATAGAACTATAGAACTATAGAACTATATAAATAATATAACTATATAACTATAGAACTATATAAATAATACAACTATACAACTATACAACTATACAACAACATAATTATACAACAATATTAATTCACCAAACACACACACTGACGCAGCGAGTTGTCACCAAAAAATTTGGCTATCGATGAAACCGCCCGAGCAGTCGTTGCCAAGTAGTACACATCACACACAAGTCAGACATCACTAGTCTACCTTCAGCGTTCTCGAATTTAATTAGCGACAATTTTATCGCGACCGTTAAATATCATTTGCGTGAAGCGGTTCCTTGGCAACTGGGAAGTAAAGGAACTAGTCTCGTAAACACAGTAATTAAGGGAATTTAATTTCGCGAGAGGAATGCCGGGTATATGGCATTTCAGCCAGCATTCGAATTGCAGACGTCGGGGACATTATTTCTCTGGCAACTATTATGACTTTTTTCATGGAGCTTTATTCATTTTGTATTGTGTTAGTATTGTATTAGTATTGTGGAATATTTTATTATTTGTTTTATAATTTATTTTATAGTTTATATTATTTTGTAATTTACACTATTTTATAATTTATATTGTAACTTATTTTGTACTTTATATTATTTTGTAATTTATATCATTTTGTAATTTATTTTGTAATTTGTTTTGTAATTTGTTTTGTAATTTGTTTTACAATTCTATAGCATTCTAGAATATTGTATTATTTATTCTATAATTTATTTTGTAATTTATATTATTTTGATATTATTTTATATTAATTTAACATACATCATATTATTTAATAATTTCTTTAGTAATTTCTTTAATAATTGAATAATTCCTTAATAATTTCTTCAATAATTTAATAATTTCTTAACAATTCCTTTAACAATTTAATAATTCTTTAATAATTTCTTCAACAATTTAACAATTTAATAATTCAATAATTTCTTCAACAATTTAATAATTTAATAATGTAATATCATTCTTATAATTTCTCGGACAAACCTCTGCTCTTTTTAATAATTGTAAAAAGAAGAAATCAATGACGTGTCATTTTGATCTGCCTCGTAGTTTCAGTGTTAATTTAGTAGTTGGAGATAAAACACATTTAAACCTTAAGTATTCAGTTGACCTCTTTGGATTCCACGTATAATTTATAATGCTGAGAAATTTTCTTTCAAGAAGTTCCTATTTGTGACGTTGCCCTGGTGACCCACCGGAGATCGCTTAAAATTGATGGCAGAACTGTAGCGGAGGTCTCCTGCATTTATTGATACAATAAAATATCCAGCTGTCCTAGTGTCTTCTTCCAAATGTCTTGTTGAACCAAATATTTAATGCTTCGGTGAGAAATATTATAATTTATTAAGTATTTATCATTAATATTATTTGTTGATTATTTATTATTAATAGTATTATTTACTAGTGATTTATGTTATTAATATTATTGTTTATTATATTTATTATTAATTTCATTGCAGTAACTTTAACCTAAACTTTTCAAATATGGTACCAGTGAATTCCTGTGATTGTGCCGATTAAAATGAGTCCAAACACGATGGGAATCGAACTACGTTTACGACTTAATGTAATTAACGAAACTAAAGGCGCGTTTCCATGAAATCTAAAAACTAGTCCGATTCCCATCGTGTTTGGACTCGTTTTAATCAGCACAATCTCAGCAATCCATTGGCCCTATATTTGAGAAGAAAGAACGTCTTTCCATTTGTATTTATCCTTTTCCTTGTAATTTCTCACAATCATCCCAAATAAACGATATCAAAGCAATTACCTTCACTGTTTTTCGTTTCACTATAAATAGTCAACTGCTAACTAACACACGACCAAATACTAGTTTCCTAATTTTAAAAAACAGTCAACGTCTGCAAACATCAAATTTTCAAAAATGTCTACAAAATTTGGATAATACAATTATTCCAAAAAATATAGAAATACAAACAACATTTTCACACGTAGAGTCTCTATATAACAAAGAAATAATTGTTCATTATTATTCACACAGAATATTTTTCTTAACTGGTCGACTATTGGTGCTTTCATCTTATTTAGTATGCTCAAGGAGGAGATATTTCCTGGTGACATATTTTTGGCAGAGTTCACGTTGTGAAAGGCTCTACTTGAAGAAGATTTGTGAGCAGATTGCTTTTACGTATCCACTGGATACCTTGAACACACAATATCTGCTTCAGCTCTGGGAAATTTATTGTGATGTCCCCTCATAAAAAAAAAATGTCCATACATACATTTCCCTATTGTTCCCAGAACAATGGTTTCCATTTTTTGGTCCAGTTTATTCTCCTGCTAAGCCATTGCTATATCCACTGTATGCCCCTTGTTTGTTGTCTGCATTAAATTAAATGCTTTATTGAGCTTCTGATTATTAATAATCTATATGCAGTTTTATGGGAAATTCATGTTTTCATGAATTAGGTTAGGAAACTGAAATGATTTAGCTTTTTGAAAATTAAAAATATTAAACAAATATTAAATTATGTGAAATGTAATAGAATGGAAGATTTTTTGTATAAGGTGCATTATTTCTTAATTTAATTATTGATCTTATTGAGTGAATGTCAATAAGAGGAGCATTTGTTACAAATTTTGAAAAATTGAATTATGAAGAATTGAATGGCTGTTAACAGGAGGAGTCTTTATTATAAATTTTGAAGAATTGAATTTTGAAGAATTGGTGGTTACATTTTTCTCACATTATTTAAATATTATGTAACCACCAATTCTCATCAAACAACGGATATGTTTCGGGCGTGAACCTGGTTTGGTCAAGCTAATTACGACATGGCGTCAACAAGCGAATAAATAGATCTGCCCGACAGTCAAATGCCGAACTAAAGTTGTCGCGTGGGATAAGGGTGCGGGATGTGTTCATATGAACATTTTATTTTTGGTTTAACACTAGAATTGTCGAAGGTGTTGAAATTTTAATTATTTTTCAAGTTTGGTATATTGTGATTTGAACTCTCGACCTTTCTAAGAAACTTATTGTATAAGATGAATTAATCAAATAATGTTAAGGGACAATTGTATTTATAAGATAAAATTGATCATCAAATGATCTTAAGAAATAAACATGTTTATAACATAAAACTGAACGATCAAATGATGTTAAGAAACAATTGTATTTATAAGAAAATTAATCAATCAAGTTATTTATATTATTATTATTATTTATATCATTCATTTATTTTTATTATTATTATTATTATTTATATCATTCATTTATTTTTATTATTATTATTATTTATATCATTCATTTATTTTTATTATTATTATTATTATTTGTTATTATTTAAATAACATTAAAAAATTTACTTATTTCAGTGTCTTGGAAGTAACACCTTTGTAAATGATTTCATCATCACCATCCGTGCATTAAAACATTAAAATTGTATTTATTTGTTAATTACTATTTGTCTATGTATTATTTATTTAATATTCTTATTTGCCTTTATATCATTTATTTAATATTCTTATTTGTCTATATATCATTTATTTAATATTCTTATTTGTTTATATATCATTTATTTAATATCATCATCATCATCATCATCATCACCATAATCATCATCATCATCACCATAATCATCATCAACTTCATCAACATCATCATCATAATCATCATCAACATCATCACCATAATCATCATCATCATCACCATAATCATCATCAACATCATCAACATCATCATCATTATCATTATTATCATTATTATTAATATTTAATTAACATTGAAAAATATATTTATTTTACTGTATTGGAAATATCGAAGCACCCTCGTAGAACATTCCCTTATCCGAACACTTTCCACCGGAACGAATTCACACAACTTCGGTTCTACCGCGAACGATTTCATCATCGCCATCCGTGCATTACGTTTCTCAGGAAACATATACCTTCCTCCTTCCGCAGTTATTATCGCGACGTGATAAATACGAACGAACATCGGTAGCGTGTTGCGAAGGTCTCCTCCTCCTGTTGTTTCCCGCGTCCTAAGCGCGGCCGATCTAGGTCAAACGAAACTATGATAATAACGATGATGACGAATGATTCCTGAACGGGAACTGTTTGTTTCGCGGGAAAAAATGTCCTGGAGGAATCTTGATCTTCCTCGCGTACAGTCGGCGGTGAAAGGACTCGACGTAGGGTGGAAGAGGTTAGGTTTATTTTTGAATTGTGTTTCGTTCTTTTTAATTATTGTTCTGGGTGACAGATTGAATATGTTGATTTCTTAGGATTATTTGATTGATTTATTTTATGTTGTGAATGTAATTGTTTGTTTACATTATTTGATTAATTTATTTTATGCCATAGTTGTTATTTAATATTGTTTGATTGATTCATTTTATATTAGTAAATATATTTGTTTCTCAACAATAATATAAGAAACATTGGGTTGACAGTATCGAGTGTTACAAACGGAACAAATGTAACGACTACATAGAGCACATGTCAGAAACCTATTGTTTGCACAGATAAGATAAGCTGCCAAGGCACTGTAATTAATTTTTCAATAGTAACAAAGATAAGGAATAATAGGTTTTGAAAATGAATTGAATTATACGATACAACAGGTGTACCAATTAGTAATTCATTCTTCATTATCAAATTTAACATTTATTTTAATAAATCATCAAAATCTCATTATTCAACACTGTTCTCAATTTGTATAAAGTGCAACAGTGATAAATAAATATTTTTAATATTTTAATGGTAAAAATAGTGTAACAAAAAATATCTGAAGGTATCTAAAATTTAAAACTTTAAAAATAATATTGTATTATTTAGTATTACACTACTTTACAATTGTTTACAATTCTATTGCATAGTAATATATCAAAATAACATGTAATAAATAATAAACGACAATAATAATTTAATATTAACCCTCTACGTTGTCACAATGAAATTATTTTAATTATTACAGTCAAAATAATATTAAATAAATAATAAACATCAATAAGACACCACGTTTATTTGTTTTAATTTCAACGAAATGATTACATAATTTTCCTGTCAGTATAGTCTACATTAAATTTGCATATTATGTAAAGCAAAATATAAGAATTATTTTATTTTAGACAACAATTGCAATGATAAGTAAACAAGATGTAGTAAGAATTATTATTAACATTACTATGTGGGATAGTAACTAGAAAAATTGTTGTTAAGAATAACTAATAAGTTATTTATATTTAATAAAGATAGACTATAAATCTTGATACTATTAAGGTTGTAATGTTGTAATTGATGATGCTTGTAATTAGCATTATAATATGTAATATTACATTGTTTACTGTTGTAGTATTTACTATTATACTATTTGCTATTTTAGTATTTACTGTTATAGTACTTACTATTATAATATTTAATATTGCACTATTTACTGTTATAGTATTTACTATTGTTTATTGTTATAATAACTACCATTACAACATTCACTGTTACACAATCTTAACCAACAAAAATTCATTCACCATCATATTTCCAGTCACGTAAACATTTATTCAAATTCATTTGAATAATAGCCAACTCCTTTCTCAATACCCCCCCCCCCCCCCCCCCCCCTCCATTCCCTTTCAAGTGAAAGAATCACCGTTGGAACACCGGGGGAAGTGTCCGCCGTTTGAGGTTAAGTCCTGTCCTCGTGCCAAGTGTCCAACGGCTAATGATTTCTTTGTCGAACCGAAGGTGAGAAGTCAAAGGTTGCCGAGCGTTCACCCCGGGCACGTGCTCGGGAAAGGAATAGTCACCTCTGAGTGCTAAAATTGGCGAATCGATAAGCTGGCCGCTCGTTAACCCTTAAAATGCTGGGTGGATTTCTCCCTCGTGATTTTGTAAGTCATTTTTTGTGATTTTTTGTGTTTTGTATAGTTTGTTTTTTCATTGTCGGGTATTGTGGATGATTTGTTTATTGTAGAAACTGTTTTTAGGTATAAATATAGTAAATTTTAATAATAATAAAGCTAAATAAATTTTAGCTACAAATATTCTAAATTTTAATAATAAACATATAAACATAACAAATAATAACAAGAAACATTGCATACAATTGTGTGCAGTTCTATTGCATAGTGATGTATCAAAATAACATTTAACTAATAATAAACATCAATAATAATTTATATATATATATATATATATATATATATATTAACCATTTATGTTATCACAGTCAAAATAACATTTAATAAACAATAAACATCAATAACAATTTAATATCGCCCCCCTACGTTATTACAGCGAACTCGTCAGGATCCTGTGTCGAATCGAACTCAACGTCGCATTCCGTTCCACCAAGTTTCCCGACTAGTGTGACTCGACGTTCCATTTCATTACAGCAAATTGTAAGCCCAGTCCGATTTGACGTTAGATTCCGTATCCACGAAGTTTCAATGAACGTGCTAATGTAATTTGAAACTAATAGAGATTGGACAGCTCTGGCTATCGGATTCTAATGTGGACGGTATATTCAATCTTTTTTATTTGTATTATTAGTTTTAGAGAACAATGTAGTAATAGTATTGAATTTTATCTTTTGACGTGTGATACGGTGTTAGATTCATGGGAATGGTGGCAAATAGAAGTTAATGGAAGGAGTGGATTGAATGGAATATACGATGAATAGTGTAAATGCAATTAATAGAATAAATAAATAAATAAGATAGTGTAAATGGAATAAACATAATAAATAAACAAATAAATAAAATAGGTGGTGTAAATACAGGAATTAGGATAAATGAATAAAATATATTGCAAATACAGTAAATAGAATAATTTAATACTTGATAACCTATGACCGGATCATTCGCGACCCATACTGAAATTTTCATTGTACAGACTGGGTCTTCTAATTTGCTAGCTTATACAAGAATTAGGATAAATAAATGAAATATATGACAAATACAGTAAATAGAATAATTTAATGCTTAACCTACGGCCGGGTCATTCGTGACCCATACTGAAATTTTCATCCTACGGACTAGGTCTTCTAATTTGCTAGTTTATACAGGAATTAGGATAAATGAATGAAACATATGGCAAATACATTAAATAGAAGTATTTAATATTTGATAACCTATGGCCGGGTCATTCGTGACCCATGCAAATTAACATATCCTATACAAAGACCTTTCAGTCAGTCACCTTAAGTTAACGATCTGACCGTTTCAAAGCGCGAGCCGTGTGTCCCTCGCCTAAACGAGCTGGCAACGGGGCATACTTTCGATTATTAGATTTCCCGAAAGTTATTAGATTCCATTCAATGGCAGAAACGAAGTCCTTCCGTGCCGGAGGCCGGGTGTGGCCGGCGCGGGACACCGCGCGAGACTGTCCGGCACCCGTGGGCTAACCCCGCGACGCCAGGCGTCCCATATTTCTGCCGGCTGGCCGGTAGTAATTGCTCTAGAATGAAATCGATGTTGGCCGAGTTGCCAGCAGGACGGGAAGGGGACTCGCGGTGACTGTTGGAATGGAAGTTCCTGTTTAACCCCTTCGGTCATGGGGTCCTCGAATAAGGACGTACGAAATGATTGGTTGTTTATTGTAATTTGAATTCGGTGAATGTGATTGTAAAGGTTGTACTCGTAATGGTATTGACTTCTCTTGTCGAAAGTGACGATAATGGTGAAAATGGTAAAAATGGTAAAAATGGTAAAAATGGTAAAAATGGTAAAAATGGTAATAATGGTAATAATGGTAATAATGGTAAAAATGATTAAAATGGTAATAATAGTAAAAATGAATAAAACGGTAATAATGGTAAAAATGGTTAAAATGG
The DNA here is from genome assembly GCF_051020985.1 of Nomia melanderi. Classification (NCBI taxonomy): domain Eukaryota; kingdom Metazoa; phylum Arthropoda; class Insecta; order Hymenoptera; family Halictidae; genus Nomia; species Nomia melanderi. The sequence continues at coordinate 22,333,286 of NC_134999.1, read as the reverse complement.
TAATAATGGTATATGTATACATTAGATGGTGTGTAACATGAAACATATGTTTCATCAAGTAGTTAGTGATTAGAAAATATTGCCACATATTTGAAAATTAATTTACTTATTGATCCTGTCAATATCTTCATCAATTTTGAGAATTCAGTTGCCAGATGTGAAAGCGTGTAAATTACAGCAAGTGTAAATTACTTCTCACCCCCTTATCCTGCTGTACCCTCCGCAAGTAAACAATTGTTTGAATAAAAATTGAAAAGTTGTTCTGCAGAAGATTGTAAACGACAAACTTGGAAAATTTAACGTATTAGTTGCTTGCAAGGTAAACAGACAAATATAAGTTTCTAGAAAATGTGCTCGATAAATATGAAACGCACTCATTCTTATAAATAAGTTGACCGACTTTCTTCTATAATTCATCATTCTGTCACGTTGGAGTGTGCTTTGGTATAATTTCAGTATAGAAATAGTTCAGTATAGAAAGCATAGAAAGTTTTAAGAGACTCTGTGGATGCGAAGCATTATATTGTACTGATAAATAATTTTATGTGCTACACTATGCTTATTTACTGTGCTAGAATTGCCAAATATTATTGGAAAATTCTGTTATTCTTTCAATCTATGTTTCTATAATTATATAAGAAACCATAATATAGATGATATAGGTGATATAGGTGATCATACAAGAAACCATAATATAGATGATATAGGTGATATAGGTGATCATACAAGAAATCATGATATAGGTGATATAGGTGATATAGATGATATAGTTGATATAGATGATGTAGGTGACGTAGATAGATGATATAGATAGATAATGTAGGTGATGTAGATAGAGGATATAGATAGATGATATAAGTGATATAGATAGATGATATAAACGATATAAATAGATGATATAGGTGATATAGACAGATGTTATAGATGATACAAATAGAGGATATAGATAGATAATATATGTGATATAGATAGATGATATACGTGATATAGATAGATGTTATAGACGATATAGATACCGGATATAGATAACTGATATAGACGATACAGATAGACAGATATATATAGATGATATATACAGATGATATATGTGATATAGATAGGTGATATAGATAGATGATATATATAGATGATATACGTGATATATATACGTGATGTAAATAGATGATATAAACGATATAGACAGATGATATATATTTTTTAACATTATAGATAGATAGATAGATGATATATATTTTTTAACATTATAGATAGATAGATAGATGATATATATTTTTTAATATAGATAGATAGATGATATATAGTTCATAATATTATTTGATTGATTAATTTTATGCTACAAATATATTTATTTGTAAACACGTTATAAATATATTTATTTGCGTCCGATATTCGAATGAGCTCACGAGAAACTAGGTAACACAAAGTGCCCCAGAAGCAGGTCAATAAAAGTAATGAATTCCAGGTAAGAAAACTGTTCTCGATTCCTTCCGAACAAAGAACACGTGCGACAAATGCAGCGTAGCAATATAACACCGCCAGAAACAAATGCAGCGTAGCAATATAACACCGCCAGAAACAAATGCAGCGTAGCAATATAACACCGCCAGAAACAAATGCAGCGTAGCAATATAACACCGCCAGAAACGATTATTGACTCGTCTTATCAGATCAAACTTGCAATATGCACTTGTTGCACGCCGATTAGATATTCAACGTTTGTATCGCAATGTTTATATCAATGATTATATCAACATTTATATCAATGTTTATATCAACGATTATAACAACGTTTACATCAACAATCTATTTATTTAAAAGTGACTACCCATTCATTAAGAGTTGCTAGGGTTTGAATATGTTATAATATGTTATAATATGTTATAATATGTTATAATATGTTATTATATGTTATAATGTGGATTTTGGTTACTAACAAAGTTATGGAAAAATCGAAAATACATCTGTTACATTTTTTAATAGTTTTCTTGTAAAAAAAATAATCCATATTTTTAAATAAATTTTCCTTTTAAAAAAAATAATCTACATTTTATAACAGACTTTCCTTTATAAAAAAACAATCCACATTTGTTAATAGTTTTCCTGTAAAAAATTAATTCATATTTTTAAATACATTTTCCTTTATAAAAAAAAACAATCCACATTTGTTAATAGATTTTTCCTTTAAAAATATAATCCATACTTTTAAATAAATTTTTCCTTTAAAAAAAAACAATCCACATTTATTAATAGTTTTCTTGTAAAAAAATAATCCAAATTTTTTAATAGCTTCCTTGTAAAAAAGTAATTCATATTTTTTAATAATTTTCTTTTAAACAAATACCCATGTTTTTTAATAAATTTTCCTTTATATAAATAACCCATAGTTTTAAATAAATTTTCCTTTATAAAACAAATAATCCACATTTCTTAATAGATTACTCTTTTTAAAAAATAATCCACATTTTTAAATAAACTTTCCGTTATAAAAAAATAATTCCCCTTTTTTTAACATCCATATATCCACTATAAATCACCTACACAAACATAACCTCAAAAATACATTAAACACGTACTTGCCTCAACCACTTGCCGCCGTCAAAAAATCTGCCAATCATAAACGGTCAATCCGTGTGGGGGGGGGGGGGGGGGCGAAATCGATGCGAGCAACAAGCGGCCAAGACAGCAGCAACGAGTAATCCGTACCGCCGCAAAACAAAATGGCAGCGGCACGCGAGCGATGATTTATCGGGGACAATTTCAACGAAACCGGGGGGGACGCCGGGAAATTTATGCGCATGCGAGATCGTGAACCGTGCACGCCGGGACGCCATCGCGACGGACTATTTTTGTTATTCCAGCGCGAGGCAATTAAGGAATCGTTTACGTGCGGTGACGCAATCGCGAATAATCCGAGTGTGTTCGAGACCGTTGTGCGCAGCATGGGAGTATCAATGGGAGAGGAAATAGGGAGTGCATCGGAATTGGATTGTCGTGGGTTTATGGGGAATTTGACGGTGGAGTTATGGGTGAAATTGATTGTTATTGTATTTTGTTGTGGAAGTTGTGAAAGTGTGTTTATTGAGTTTTTAATTTGTTTGTATTGTAGATTACTCTTATGAAGTAGAGTGATGCTCGCTTAAATTTTAGAGTAGGTGGGGAATAACGTTACTTAAAGTAGAGTGATTCTCGCTTAAATTTCAGAGTAGGTGGGGAATAACGTTACTTAAAGTAGAGTGATGCTCGCTTAAATTTTAGAATAGGTGGGGAATAACGTTACTTAAAGTAGAGTGATGCTCGCTTAAATTTTAGAGCTTCAGTAAGAAGTAAGGTTACTTGAAGTAAAGTAATGCTCGCTTAAATGTTAGTGTTGCGGGTAGCTGGGGAATTTAGAGAAAATTTCAATTGCAGTGATTTTAACGTTACATTGTCAAATATAGTAACAACGAATTGCTGAGATTCCGCTGGTTAAAATGAGTCCAAACACGATGGGAATCGAACTAGATTTACTGACTTAATCTAATTAACGAAACTAAGGGCTCGTTTCCATCAAATCGCAAAACTAGTCCGATTCCTATCGTGTTTGAGCTCATTTTAATCAGAGGAATCTTAACAATCCATTGGTACCATGATTAAGAAGGTAAACTTAAATATGCAGTGAGGAAAATTTCAGTTGCAGTAATTATAACCTAACCCTCTCAAATATAGTACTAGTGAATTGCTGAGGTTTTGCCGATTAAAACGAGTCCAAACACGATAGGAATCGGACTAGGTTTGTTGACTTAGTGTAATTAACGCAACTAAAGGCGCGTTTCCATCAAATCGTAAACTTAGTCCGATTTACGTCGTGTTTGGACTCATTTTAACGAGAAGAATCTCAGTGTTCTATTGGTGCTACGATTGAGAAGGTAAACTTAAAGTAATCAACTTTGGTGTCTTTGATTTTACTATAAGTGGGTAACTAGTAATTAACACATGGTCAATTGAGACAACGTTTTGTCTGTGAAATGAATAATGATGTTAGATAAATTAACGTTATTTTTGCATTATTTTTTAGGTGATTGAAAATGACAGTTTAGGGACTAACGGTAATTTTGATAATTAATAAAGATGCAATGTAGTTTATTCATTAATAAAAACTAAACACAATTTTATTGATTAATAAAAATTAAACGTTATTTTAGTAATTTATAAAGGCTAAAATGTAATTAATACAGACGAAAAATTGAAACGTGATTCCTGAATGACGTAGACGATCGTAATCATTCCTTCTTTTACTTCTTATGTTAGTGAACTTTTTTCATGATGGCAACGAGCAGCCGATGATCCAATTGCGTGGATCTGGAAATCTTTCGAGCCACTGTTGCGTGCTGAAATCAGATCCTTACCGAAAATTCGTGTGTGTTATCTTGATCTAGATCGTACCGAAGTATTTCTCATTATCAGTAAGATGACATGGCTACTACAGTGATGGAGACGTAGTAAAATTTCGACAGAAACATTCTCGGTTCATTGTTCATAATTCTTACACGAAAGTAGCCCAGTATCGAAAAAAACTGATCATATGATAAATTTCATTTAATGTTTATTTTCATATTATGTTTTATGCCCTAATTAGTTAATGAATTTGAATTGTAGTAACATTAACCTTGCGTCTTAAATGTAGCACCCAAGAATTGCTGAAAATTTTCTGATTAAAATGAGCCCAAACACGACGTAAATCGGACTAGTTTTTCGATTTCATGAAAATGAGCCCAAACACGACGTAAATCGGACTAGTTTTCCGATTTCATGAAAATTAGCCCAAACACGACGTAAATCGGACTAGTTTTTCGATTTCATGAAAACTAGCCTTTAGTTTCGTCAATTACATCAATTCCGTAAATCTAGTCCGATTCCCATCGTGTTTGGGCTCATTTTAACCAGCACAATCTCAGCAATTCGTTTTTACTATATTTAACAATGTAACAATAAAATCACTGCAATTAAAATTTTCTCCGCGTTCATATTTATTAATTTAATATGTATTTAATAATATTATATATACTAATCCTCTCTGCCAATTGTATTAATTTTCTGTCCCCATCTACTAAGACCTCCTGCTGTAAAATTTAACCGAGCAGATGTCTCTACCTGAACCTAACCCCACTCCATCATATCTACTAAAACTTCCTGCTGTAAAATTTAACCGAGCAGATTTCTCTATACCTCATCCTAACCTCACTCCATCGTATCTATTAAAACCTCCTACTGTAAAATTTAGCCGAGCAGATGTCTCTCTACTTCACTCCATCGTACCTACTAAAATCTCCTGCTGTAAAATTTAGTCGATCAGATGTCTCTCTACTCAACCTAACCTCAACCTAACCTCACTCCATCATATCTACTAAAACCTCCTGCTATAAAATTTAGCCGATCAGGAGGTTTACGTGGAATATTCCTACATTCCCCTCTCCATTTCGCACATTACAACGCATACCCACCACAACTACAACATTGAGTATCCTTCCCAAGCATCGCGAAACGAAACAATTGCACGAGTTTCACAGTCCTCCATTAAACTCGAAGCTACGCAGTTAAATGGACCTTGCAGAGTCCGTCGACCGTATAAATATTCATGGTTCTTAAAATTTTTCGACGCAATGTTACGAATTTCAAGCGAAGAATATTCGGAGGGCCGGTGTAGTCACGGAACTGTAATTACCCGCGGCTCCCCCTGCGTTTAATTATGTTCCCGTCATAACGAGCCGGCGCACGGTTATCTTGACACTTACGCGACTGAATAAAAAGAACTATTATTACAACCGACTCCAGTATCTTCAGTTGAACTGATTCGATTAATTCGGTTGGAAACTTTTTTTTGGAAAATTTATTATATTTGTAATATTTGTTATAATATTTGTTATATTTGTAAAATTTATTATAATATTTGTAATATTTGTAAAATTTATTATAATATTTGTAATATTTCTTATATCTGCAAAATTTATTATAATATTTGTAATACTTATTATGACATTTATAATGTTTGTTAAAATGTTTTCCTAATATTTATTATAATGTTTATAATGTTTCTTATGATATTTATAACTTTTACTAGAATATTTTCCTAATAATTATTATGATATTTGTTATGCTCGCGCGTGAAAACTACCGCGTAAATGGTGTTCCAATTTACCGCGTAAAAAAGGCCCGCGTAAAAAGAGGCTCAGGCGTACCTAATTTCCCCATAAGAAGCGTTCACTTCGTAAACGGTTTCTCTATTTACCGCGTAAAAAAGTCCGCGTAAAAAAAATCGCGTAAAAAAAGCCGGCGTAAATCGAGGCTAGGGTGCCTATAACTTTCACAACCTATACATATACTCATTGTTCCTATAAAATATACTCGTTGAAAAATAAGTAATCAAACACGCAGTCACCACTTTGAAAAATACATAAGGCACTAAGAGGATCAAAGCACAGTGCAATATTGGCTTTCCGGAAATTCCGGCGAAGGAAGTTCTTGTTTGTTATTTACGAAATGGAAAAGGAAATGAAACGCGACCTTCCATCCCCCGGTCGGCTTCCTTAGTCCTAAACATCGTGGACTGACCTATTTCCAATGGAACGCGCACATACTCGATGCACAGTGCATTCCAAGATAACTGTAAACTTCGTCCAGAGCGGAGCAAGTTTCAGCATATTTCCTGTTCCGCTTCCATTTGCGTCGAGTCTTTGGACGATCTGCATGGAGAGTAACGATTTATTCCCTCGCATAGAAACGGAACAAAATAAATTATTTGATATCGTAACTAAAGTGAGATAGGGAATAAATTGTGTTCATTAATAAACGTGCGATTTAAGTGTTCGGTAATAAATTATAATTTAAGTATTCTGTTACGAATTTACAATTTAAATATTCAGTAAAATTTACAGTAAATTTACAATTTATATCTGGTTCGATAATTTACTTCTTTTATTTTTATTTAATTATCTTACAATGGTAAATTATTTAATATCATGCCTGAAATAAAATAAGGAGTAAATCATATTTATTAATAAATTTGCAGTTTAAATATTCAGTAATAAATTTACATGATATATTTATTTGAATGATTTATTTCTTTTAAGATTGTAAGTTAATTAAAAGTTTTAATCTTCAAAGATTAAATTATAATAAATATATTACCAATCTCAAAAACTCAAATTTTTATATTAATATTTATGAACATAATTGAACTAATGTCAGGCATATTAAATAATTTAATAAATTAAATAATTTACAATTGCAAGACAATTCCAATTTGTATTATTATATTTCAAAAACCACTAATTATCAAGTCACCTATCAAACAATTTTTATTTTAACGATTTTTTAATTTTATATTAAATTTTTTAATATAATTTCTATATTAATATTTATAAATATAATTGAACTAATTTCAGGCATATTAAATAATTTAATAAATTAAATAATTTACGATTGAAATACAATTAAAATTTGTATTACAATATTTCAAAAACCACTAATTATTATTTATATTTTAAATAATGATATATTAAATTTTTTACTATAATTTTCATATTAATATGTGTAAACATAATTGAACTAATCCCAAGCATATCAAATAATTTAAAATTGCAATAAAATTTCAAATTTCAAATTTCCAATTTTTCTTTTAAATAACAGTGAAAAAGTTCACGACAATAATCAATACGAATCCCCAGTGAACCAATGGACACCAGTAACACAAGTTTAGGTGTTCCCAAAGTTATGGCATTACGTGCTGCAACGATGCGATTTTTCATGTCTGCTACTGACATTGGTGGCCCGCAGTAAACTTCGTTTCTTAGATGCCCCTAAAGGAAATGATCGAACGACGTAATACCTGGAGAACTATTCAGCCATGAAATTTCCCCTGCACGTCCGGACCAGAGAAATATCCTTGCAGTGTCTAACCAATTCGCCATCTTAAGGGGGGAGGTTTGAATTAACCTTAGGAAATGTTTTTGTTAATAACTATTAAGCGAAAAGTACTGATTCTTTTTAGTAAATAATTTATAATTATATTATATATAATATTAAATTATTATTATTATTATTATTATTATTATTATTATTATATATACATATACATATATTTTTTATTATATATTTCATATATATTTCAAGGTATAAATTAACCTTAACGAATTTTTTTGTTAATAACTATTAAGCGAAACCTTCTGTTCTTCTTCATTAATTAATTTGTAATTATATTACATATATATAATATGAAATTAATATTAAATAAATATAAATTAAACAATGTGAAATTAATATCAAATTGAGTATAAAATAAATAATATTAAATTAATATTAAATAAATATAAATTAAACAATTTGAAATTGATATTAAATTAAGTATAAATTAAATAATATTAAATTAATATTAAATCGTGTATAATTGAAAATAATGGAGGAGGTCGTAGTTATAGTTTTTTTTAGGCGGTTGCCTAAGCGTCAAGGCAATTACCCGGAAAGGTCGAATCTGCGTGCCACGGGAGACGTCGATCGAATGGGAGTCCGTTAATCGATGCCCGCACGCTCGCGCTTGAATCAATGCGGCCTTGGTTCCGCCGGCTCGCAGGACTATCGCACGCGATCGATTGATTTCGACATTTCGCTGATGTTCACCTTATCAGGTTGCGTATCAGTCGGTGGATAGATTATTTTTCGTACACGTGTCAGGATACACTTGAATACAGTAGTTTTGAAATAGTTTTTTGGAGACTGTATGAGGCTCGCTTAAATTTTAGAATTTCAACGTTATCTTCTTAAATATAGTGTCAGTGGATTGCTGAGATTTTGCCGATTAAAATGAGTCCAAACACGATAGGAATCGGAGTAGATTTGTGGAATTGATGTAATTAACGAAACTAAAGGCTCATATTCATGAAATCGTAAAACTAGTCCGATCTATATCGTGTTTGGACTCATTTTAATCGGAAGAATCTGAACATTCTCTTGGTATTATGATTGAGATGGTAAAGTTAAACGTGCAATGAAGAAAATTTCAACTGCAGCAATTTCATCGATATCATCTCAGATATAGTACCAGTGGATTGCTGAGATTGTGCCGATTAAAATGAGTCCAAACACAATAAGAATCGGACTAGATTTGTGGAATTGGTGTCATTAACGGAACTAAAGGCGCGTTTCCATCAAATCGTAAAACTAGTCTGATTTATGTCATGTTTGTGCTCATTTTAATCAGAAGAATCTTAACAATCCATTGGTACAATATTTGAGAAGGTGAAGTTGAGCATGCAGTGAAGAAAATTTCAATTCCAGTTATTTTAGTCTTACCTTCTCAAATATATTATCATTAAATTGCTGAGATTGTACCGATTTAAATGAGTCCGAACAAGATAGGAATCGGACCAGATTTGTGGAATTGGTGTAATTAACGGAACTAAAGGCGCGTTTCCATCATATCGTAAAACTAGTCCGATTTACGTCGTGTTTGGACTCATTTTAACGAGAATAATCTCAGTTTTCTATTGGTACTGTGATTGAGAAGATAAACTTAAATATGCAGTGAGGAAAACTTCAAATGCAGTAATTTTAACTTTACGGTCTCGAATATAGTGCCAGTGGATTGATATTTAATAACAAGTATTATAATAAATTTGATATTTAGTAATAATATTATAATAAATTTGATATTTAATAACAAATATAATAAATTTGATATTTAATAACAAGTATTATAATAAATTTGTAGAGCAATTTCAAGTAGCAATTTCCAATAGCTTTTTCCCACAAAAGATACATTCGTAGACAAGATGTCACACGCAGCAGTTGAAACCTTGAATGTTTCACGTGGTGGGGCGCGAGCATTTCACCAGCAAATCGGACGATGTCAAATCGACATAAATCAGCTCCAGAACCGATTCATGCTCGGGTCTTCGAGCGGCAACAACACACAATAGGAGTACATGTGAATGGGGCGAGGAGCGGCCAACTTCACGTTGTGAAATATTTCCTGCTTCATGCTTTGAAAGGATCTAATATAAAAAGTACCATTCTGCATTCTATGGCTAAAATTTTACATACTTTTTGAAGAAATTTAGGAAAATCGATTTTTGTTAGATTTGTGTATATTTTATTTAGTTACCAAGATAATTAGAAAAATCGATTTTTGTTAAATTTTTGAATATTTTATTTAGTTTTCAAGAAATTTGGAAAAATCGATTTTTGTTGAATGTTTGAATATTTATTTAGATAGTAAACAAACTAGTTGATGACGTTAGGAAATTTATATTACATTTATAATGGAATTGGTTAAATAAATTATTATTGGTTGTTTTTTGATTTGAGTATTTTTTGTAATTTTTTATTTTATTTAGTGCACTGTTCCAACAGAATTATAGAATTTTTTAAAATATATATATATAAATATATATAATAAAAATTGTAAATATTACTTAAATTTAATTTAATAAAAAATAATTAAAAGAAAAATTATTTTAGTATTGTTAGTTGTTTTCTATTATACAAGGTACAGTTTACAATTTTTCTTTTTTCAAGATTTAATTGTTGATTACAGAATAAACAATTTTTCAAACTAAAATCCAGGTCTAGGTTATGGTATATTAAATTTTTATCGAAAAATTGATTTTTGTTAAATTTTTGTATATTTTATTTAATTTTCAAGACAAAAAAATTGATTTTTGTTAAATGTTTGTGTATTTTCCATACGTTTTCAAGAAATTTAGAAAAATCTATTTTTGTTACATTTTTGTTAAATGTTATTATTTATCATACAACGAACAATTCAACCTAACCTCACCTGAACCCATGAAAATTCACTAGAATCGTGGTCTCGATAGTCGAAAAACAGCACGCCCAAGCGAATGAAATTAGAAACTATCATTTCTGGGAGAAGTTCGCCGCGAAGGCAATAACCTCGCGGTAAGTGTCGGCGCGACGAATTCCGCGGCCGGCGGAACAATTTGGCGTCCTTCCACTGGAGCGTCGATAGCTCTCAGTGGAATAAACACGTTACTCGCGACGAGCCGCCAGTTTTGCCGGAGACAGGCTACGAAGAAACACGATTTGCTGCCAGCAGATACGAGGAATAATTCATTGGATCACCTTTATTTTCTCCCTTTCGGACCTAACCTCTATACTATTATGTTTCTTTTGCAGTATACTGTTATTTACTGTTACTTACTAGAGGCAGAGGTAATATGTCTTTAATTATTATAAAATCAATGGTAATTAAATTTTAGTGATATAAGAGAGAGGTTAGGATATTTTGTAATTAATATTAATTAATTTACGATTTGGAGGAGTAATAAATCACTTTTTTAAATTATTTTCTTATTTAATTTTGAAAATTTTCAAAATGTACATAGATATTTTTCTATGCCATCTATTCAATTATTTATGTAATATTGAATTAAGGTAATATTTCAATACAAAATTAAATTACATATTTGGGAAAAATTCAATTACGTATTCAGACTAAATTGAATTACATATTCGCTTAAAATTGAATTACATATTCGCTTAAAATTGAATTACATATTCAAACGAAATTGAATTACGTACTCAGACGAAATTGAATTACGTATTCAGACAAAATTCAATTACGTATTCAGACAAAATTCAATTACGTATTCAGACAAAATTCAATTACGTATTCAAACAAAATTCAATTACGTTTTCAGACAAAATTCAATTACATATTCAAACGAAATTTAATTACGTACTCAGACGAAATTAAATTCCATATTCAGAAAAACTTGAAACACTTCCCACACATAAACAACATAACCAGTAAATCTAGTTAAGTAAATATTTATGTTCACCAAGAAATTCATAAATAAATCGCAATTTAACAACTTCTTATAAAAAAATGTTCCACATCGCAGTCATTAAATCATTCGATTGAATTGCATTATTATTATTATTCCACGTTCATCTACCTGAACGTCACTATATTATATAGCATTATTTACAATACACAAATTTTTCCAAACAATTGTTCCAAATATTAATTAACTGAGTGAACTGTGGCAATTCGATTTGGTCGGGGTCACCGATGACCCACCCATGGTATTCGACGTATTAATGCGACCATTTGATTTGGCCCGGGTCACCGGTGATCCACCCATGGTACTCAATGTGTTAATGTATCTTTCGTTTAGCAATTCGCTCAATATAAATCTTCTCTACGTTGCAGTGCTCGTCTGTTTGCCAAGTGTAGGTTAATTCCACATTCCTCGCTCGAGATTGGTTCTAATTCGACGACACGTATTCGTGGAGTCCGTCTAATTGTTCTGATAATGTCACGTCTATCACGTGCACTGCAAATACACGACCTTTTCGTGGAGTAGAGTCAATTTAATCGGTACTGCTGTGCCATTTTAGAATGTCTGGTGTTGTGGTTATTAAATGATTTTGAAGATCAATTTTGGTAATAATGTAAAATTTATCGAAAATTAGGAAAATAAATAAATGGGATCTCGAGAGAATTGTTAAAAAAATAGAAAAATACATTCTCAAGCAAAAATTTATCAAAAATTAGAAAAATCAATAAATATATTCTCAAGCAAAAATTGATCAGGTATCATAAAATAAGCAAATTAATTTATCAAAAATGAGAAAACTAAACAAATAAATATATCAAAAATTATAAAAATAAACAACTAAATTTATCGAAAATTGGAAAAATAAACAAATGCGTTCTCAAGAGAATTAACTAAGATTAGACAAATAAACAACATACATTTTCAAGCAAAAAATTATAGAAATTAGAAAAATAAACAAATGCGTTCTCGAGAGAATTATTAAAAAATTAGACAAAAAGGAACAAAATACATTTTCAAGGAAAAACTTATAAAAAATTGGAAAAGTAGATAAATACGTTCTCAAAAGAATTGTTAAAAAATTAAAAAAATAGAAAAATACATTCTCAAGCAAAAATTTATCAAAAGTCATAAGAATAAATGAATATATTTTCAAGCAAAAATTTATCAAATGTTATAAAAATAAATGAATACATTTTCAAGCAAAAACTGATCAGAAATTATAAAATAAGCACATAAATTTATCAAAAAGTAGAAAAATAAGAAAAAAAACATGCCCAAGAATATCCGTCAAAACTAAAAAAATAAAAAAATACATTACTTTCCTCAAAAACGATCAGCAGACACATAAAATTGATTCGTTATCAATAACGCCGGCATCGAATTAGTGGAAATGCTCCGATACGATTCGAGCGCAATGCGATGGAAGGTAAATTCTGCACAGATCACTACACTTTGTAGTTATTACTGGAAGAACCGGGGAGTGCTAGTGTTTATCGGAAAATGCTCGGAATTTATTGAATATCTAGGCTGCACTCGGTACACCGTCGAGCCAACCTATTTCATTTAATCGAATGCCCACCATAGAGATATCAGTGAAACATTCAGCTGACAATCACCATTGAAGTTGTTGATTTTCAGTTTTAGACGTGAGAATTTGTTTGTTTGTTTTTCTGTGTTTTGGGTTTTAGAATAAATTCAAATCAGTGTTTTGAATTTTACAGTAAATTTATTGATCATTTTTTACAATAAATTTATTGGTAATTTGAATTTTACAGCAAATTTATTAATAATTTGAATTTTACAGTAAATTAAAATCAGTGTTTTGAGTTTTACAATAAATTCATTAGTGTTTTGAGTTTTACAGTAAATTCATCAACATTTCGAATTTTACAGTAAGTTTATCAGTGTTTTTTAGTTTTACAGTAAATTCATCAGAAATTATATTTAGGTTATGGTGCATGCTTTTTTTTTAATTGTGTAAGTATAGGTGATAGAGTATTGTGCAATTGTTAATGGAATATTTAATAAGAATATTTAATAAGATGTGATAAGAGTATAATATTTTATAATATTAATAAGAGCATAATATTTTATAATATGAAGAGTATAATATTTTACAATATGAAGAGTATGATATTTTATAAAGTAAGAGTATAATATTGTACAATATTAAGATTGCAATATTTTACAATAAATTACTTTGTACAGAAATTCTGTAATTAATACTGTTTAATTGTGGATTCTGGATACTGGTTAAATTCTGATGACGTTTATGGGTAGAATTAAATTTAGGTTGTGGTGTACACCATGTGACAAATATCGACGAATAATAAAACTAAATGGCAAACAGAAGTTATCACCGAAACTTTAAAATTTTTTTAAAAGCTTTTAATAAAAAATTATTATTTGTACCATAATATCCATAAACAAATAAAGAATATCGTAACATAACAAATTCAGTGAAGTGTTGTTTATTTATTTTATTATTATTTGTTTATTGAAGTGATTCAGTGTTTATTTTATTATCATTTATTTATTGAAGTGATTCGGTGTTTATTTTATTATTTGTTTATTGAAGTGATTCAGTATTTACTTTTATTTCTCTTGCATTCTTACACATTCATTAAATTCCTATTAAAAAATTATTTAGAGCACAGAATTTTAAAAGTGGTGCCTTTGCAACAATTTTTTTTAAATTTTCAGTGCTGATAATAAATTGTGTACCAGAGAAATGAAACGTGAGAAACGAGTGACAAATGTTTAAGGTTAATTGTGATATTTGTTTTAGACTTCCAGTGCTGCCAATAAATTGTTTACCAGATAAACAATGGGAACGTGAGAAACGAGTGACGAATGTTTAAGGTTAATTGTGATTAATTGTCAACACGTAAGATTCGAGGCGGGAATTTACGGAGGGCGAATATGGCGTGTAGCGTTCGGTCAGTTTACCTCGTAAATCGAACACGTGCGAGAAGTCACGCTTGCGAGGTTAGTTACTACTTAACACGTTCGGCGACAGGTCGATATACGTATTCGATGGAAAGTGGTCTTAAGTGCTGAAATCCGGGGAACATGTATCTCGAGTGACCTGTAACTGTACGGTGACAGATCTTTGGGAATAATGATTCTTCGATTATAATGTTAACGTATTTTTAATAATAATGTAACTTAGAATTAACGTGAAACTCTGAGTGTCATTGAATTGCTGAGATTCTGCCGACTAAAATGAGTCCAAACACGATAGGAATCGGACTAGATTTACGGAACTGATATAATTAACGAAACTAAAGGCTCGTTTCCATGAAATCGTAAAAGTAGTCCGATTCCCATCGTGTTTGGACTCATTTTAATCAAAAGAATCTCAATATTCTATTGGTACTATGATTGAAAAGGTAAAGTTAAAAATGCAATGAAACAAATTTCAGTTGTAATAATTTTAATTTTTTAATTTTAACCTTGCCTTCTTAAATGTAGTGTCAGTGGATTGCTGAGATTGTGCCGATTAAAATGAGTCCAAACACGATAGGAATCGGACTAGGTTTGTTGACTTAGTGTGATTAACGAAATTAAAGACTCTTTTCCATGAAATCGAAAAACTTGTCCGATTTATGTCGTGTTTGGGCTCGTTTTAATCGGGAGAATCTCAACATTCCAACGGTACTATGATTGAGAAGGTAAAGTTAAATATGCAGTGAAGAAAATTTCAATTCCAGTAATTGTAACCTTACCTTTTCAAATATATTATCAGTGAATTTCTGAGATTGTGCTAAAATGAGTCCAAACACAGTAGGAATCGGACTAGTTTTATTGACTTAGTGTTATTAACGAAATTAAAGGCTCGTTTGCATGAAATCGAAAAACTAGTTCGATTTATGTCGTGTTTGGGCTCATTTTAATCGGGAGAATGTCAACATTCTAACGGTACTATGATTAACGAAATTAAAGCCTAGTTTCCATCAAATCGTAAAATTAGTCCTATCTACGTCGTGTTTGGGCTCATTTTTATCGGCACAATCTCAGCAATTCATTGGTACTATATTTGAGAAGATAACGTTTAAATGACTGCAACTGCAATTTCCTCCATTGCACGTGTATATTTGACGCGTAAGGTGTCGCTTTGAACATACGCAAATTAGACTCCGTCCATCCCGTTTCTGTTCATTGTATTCATTTTCTGTGCCTGCCACTGGGATCACGTGATAAGTGGGGGAAGAACAGGGCTGGTGTTGTGAAATTTATCCGAGCAGATGTCTACAGAGATTAAGCGAGCCCCACTGTATGTTCTAACCGGTTGATCCGGCTCGTGGAAAATTGACGTTTCGTGCTGTTCGGCCTACAAGAGAGCCTAAGCAAAGAACTCCGGGAAACATAAATAAGGTGAAATTGGTTGTTTATTTTCCATGATCGATTTCTTCAATGAAAGTTCGCCAGGAAACAGAAGCTAAAATGTCGACTGTCTCAAAGAGGATAGAGTGAGGTGTGGAATCAGTGTTCAACATCTTCAACATATAGAATCTTCCTATAACAGTGCTTTTGTTTTGTTTGTTAAATTGTTAAGGTTTTTTGTTTAAATTGATAGAAGAATTATTAGATTATATCATATGAATTTATTGTTAGAAATATATGTGGTAATGGTTGTTATTTTGATTAAAAATATTCCTTAATAAAGAATTGCTGTTCACTTCAGCCTAACCTAAAAATTATCCACTGATCTTTTTTACAGTGAATAAAGTTTATACCTAAAGAATTATAGTAACTTGTAATATTAGAGATCTTGCATCTGTTAATATCTATTGTTAACTGTTTTACCTATCAGCAGTTGTAGAATGGTTTCACAGATGTAATAATTTTACTAAAATTGTTATACGAGAGAAAATAATTCAATTTCTTCTTCGTACAATATAAGTTATTAAGATAACGTAGTGTCAAGGAAATTAGTATATTTATTATCACAAATTTTATACAATTATTTCAGAATCATCAGTACTGTATTTTTAATATAATGAGACATAATATTATTCAACAATAATTTTTTTAATGTAGTATCAAGGAAACTGCCAACGGTATGTGACAGATTAAATAAAATACATTATTCTCCTATTTAATTTTCAGATCTAATAATCACCTATCTGATATTTGTTAACAAATATTCCACTTTTACTGTCGATTAAAGGAAACGCCTCAAACTATTTGAGGAATTCATTTTGGCAGAAGAACTAGGAATTTTAGACTTCCATTGTAGGCAGCAGGTATCGTATTACAGGAGATAGTCAGTACATCTTTGACCTTTCCCCTTGCTTCTGTTCTACAATCAACCTCAAAAGTTTACATGTACTTGCCAAGCGTTCAATAACAGGAAAAACGAAAGATTTCCATTGTTTCACTCATGTTATTAACTCAGATTAAACCAATTTCAACACTATTTTTTTAAATCGCATAAAGGTATGTATAAAACAATAACAGGGTTTTTTGAAAATTTTCAAGCATTCACTGTGAGTGCGTTAAAAGCAATAAAATGTGTTGTGATAATTATAATAACTATACCCTTATCAGACTGTGAATTTCTATGGATTCATGGCAGGTTTAACAGTGAAAAGTTACACAAAATGCACACGATAAGAAAAAACAAAATAATTAAAGTGTAATATTGTTTATTACTATAAATATTCCATTTTCGTTAACACTAAAACTACCAAGCAGTTACACTGAATTTTTGAAATGTTCCTACTGAGACTTTAGTTGATTTACAGTTCAGTGCGTATCGCTAAATCAATTTCTTCAATAATTTCTATAAGTAACGTCTAGGTAACATCTGTTATCTTTTTAATAATTGCAAAAAGAAGAAAGGAGTGATTTTAGAAATCATTTTAACCTATATGATAGCGTTAGTGTTAATTATGTTCTGAAATATTAAATGTCTATAAAAATCAGTCTAACGATCATGTTTTATAGATTTCATTATACTCCTGTTAACACATTACATACTGGCAATTAGTTTGCCTAATTAGTTTTTTGGAAGGTAATTAACTTTTCTAATTGGCACATTGAAAAAAATATTAAATTTCATTCCAATTGATTATCTATTTACAATATATTACATAAAAATATCACATTTAAGTTTTTCTATATATAGTGACATAAGTTGCAAAGACACTTAACGATGCACCTTTGCTAATTACCACACTTTTAAAAAAAACTCAATTTTGAAAAAAATATTAAATTTCGTTGCAATTAATTATCTATTAAAAATATATTACATCTAAATTTTTCTATGTACGCTGATGCAAGTTGATCTCAATGAAAATTGCCCAATTCAGTTTTCTGGAAACTAGCCGGCACCCAAAGTGTTCACGGTATTGGAAACGAGATCAAACGTCCTCGCGTGCGGCTCTCGCGTGGAGGTGCAACGCGGCTCGACTCTGGACTGAACTCTGCCGTTCGCGTGCCCTTGCTCTCTTTCGCGCGAGTCAAGGTGGAGACACCGCGTTCACTCTCCGTAAGGAGTCGTTTTACATTTCCCGTGCCCCACGTGTTACGCTCGACATATTCCCGTCGGAACATAACCTTAAAACTACGGAGACATGATCGAAATTTTTGACGTGTTCATGTTACAAATATTTATTTATTAGTTCAGATTATTTATTGAGGAAGTGATTATAAAGTTATCGAGCTGTCGATAGCTTTGTGGGATTTGTTGAGTGGCGATTGTAGACTTTGGATTTTTATGTATTTATGGAATTTATTCGCCTTCGAATCTGACCACTTGGACGGGGGTGCCAAGTTACGTGCAACGGACGGTAATTTAAACTGTTTTAAGGATGTAACATTGCATAGAATGCATACTGTATGAGAAAGTATATATGATATTCGAAGTGAAGTGTTTTTTTAATATTGTCTGTCGAAAGTGTCAGAGGACATCTTTTGAAATTTTTACTTAAAATTGTTTTCTGAGTTTAGTGGTGTGTTCTGAAGTGACTCTTCGACTTTTCAAGGTTATAATAAGGGTTAGTTAAGGTAAACTTGAATATGCAACATAGAAAATTTTAATTGGAGTAATTTTAACCTTATCTTCTCGAATATGGTACCAATGAATTCATGAGATCGCGCCGATTAAAATGAGCCCAAACACGACGTAGATCGGACTAGGTTTTCGGTTTCATGGAAACGACCCTTAAGTTTCGTTAATTACATCAATTCCGTAAAACCAGTCCGATTCCTATCGTGTTTGAACTCATTTTAATCGGCACAATCTCAGCAATTCACTGACAATACATTTGAGAAGATAATATTAAAATTATTATTACATGTTTATACTTCATCAGTTAAATTATATATTATTCAATGTTATTAAATATGTTTCTTCACACTTCATTCCACATATAAATTCAAGTTGCATATCTCAACAGTCCACAGCATCTTATTCTTCACTCTATTGCTACAGATTTGTGATCATATCAATAATGGCTCGATTAATATGACATCGATATCTATGAAACTGCAAATACTTGGGATCTGGACACTTTCCAACGGGCTTTCTTAAGGGCGTGCTGTAATATTCAATTGATCGAATAAGATGTTGGCCGGCAGCACATAACCTGTTACTTCTCGAGAAAAATTCGTGTCTTTCTTGATTATTAGGGGCTGAACTTTATTTTTATAATTTTACGTAAACTCGACTTGTCAGTTTTCGTCCCATCTCCCCTATTTAATGACGTCTAAAAATTGTGAAAAAATTCGGAGACGTTTTTGGCATAGCAGTGCACGACTGAGAATTTGTTCAGATTTTTCCGTTCAAAATTCTTAGCGCGAAAAATGAAAAACCGTCCGAAAAATCGAAAAATGTAAATTTCTCAATGAAGCACTCGAGCGACAAATTTTTAATTTTTATAGGAGCAGACATAGTGGTATGACAGATATTCTCAATTTTTTCAGATTTTTTTGTCTACTGCGTCATCGTTAAAAAAATGGAAAAGTAATTTTTGGACACATTTCAGGCAGAAATGTAATCAACACTGGGCGTGGCCATCTCTCCACTCTTCGCCACATGACTAGGTTAGGGTCTTCGAATCTGACCAATCAGACGAAAGTGCCAAGTTAGCTGCAACGGACGGTACAAGTCCTTTATCCCGATAAGAGCCGCAAATCCTTAACTTTTATTTAATTAATTAACTCAATTAGACAAATTAATTTAATTAATTAATATTTAAATTTCACGATGTTTATTTTCATTAACAATTTATTTTAAAAACTTAAAATTCTCTACTTAGAATTTTGAGAGCTACAATTAGACAAACGTTTTAATTAATAATTAAATTTTACGATGTTTATATTCGATGGTTTAATGACGATGGAGTTTGTATTAATAATTATTATAATTACATGTAATTATTTAAACAAAAATTTGATTCGAAAATTCATGATGATTCGTGATGATTCGTGATGATTCACGATGGTTCGCGATGATTCGTAATGATTCGTGATGATTCGTGATGATTCACGATAATTCGTGATGATTCGTGATGATTCACGATAATTCGTGATGATTCGTGATGATTCACGATAATTCGTGGCATTCGAAAATATATTTATCACCCCTAATTATTTTCGTATAATAATTACTATATAGGAATAATTAGGTACAATTGTAATGTAATAATTATCGTTTGTATTAATAATTACTATAATTACACGTGATTATTTCTCCTCTTCATTTGTCACCCCTTCGTTGTGGTACACCCTTTAGACTCGAGTTTCCACGGACGAGGTTGTAATTTTTTATTATTCACAGCTGAACATCTTTTCCGAGAAACGTAATGTAGTTAAACGATTGTCCGCGCATTATCTTTCACGTTCTGGCCGCACGCGAGTGAGAATATAGATAGATAAGTTAAAAAGTTATTGTTATGGATAATGTGCCTGCGTCGTGCGCGGCCAGCTCTTTTGTCGATATACTGGCGACAGTGGATTCTACGTGAAGAATTGTTTTGGTTCTGCGGTGTTGTTCAGGGGACCAATCGAATGTAGAATATGAATAGATTTTTAAAGTGATGAATGGTTTATTGAACAATTAGAAATTGATTCAATTAAATAAATTAAACAAGTGATGTTATTTGTGTTTGAGTATGTATCACAGTATTTTTAAGCTTGAAATGATAATGATTCATGTATAATATAAATAAAAGATTTTTTTAAATGATGAATAGTTCATTAAACAATTAGAAATGAATTTAATTAAACAAATGAAATTAACTGTGTTTAACAAGTATGTATGATGACAGGTATGATATTTTGAAGCTTGAAATGATAACTGTTATTATTATTAATAGTTACTAGTAAAAAGTAATATTAATGTAGCATTATTATTAATAATATTATTACATCAATAGTATTATTAATATTATTATTGTATGAATAGTATTATTAATATTATTATTATATCAGTAGTATTATTAATATTATTATCACATTAATAATATCACTATATTACCACAATTACCACTATCAACATTATTATCTAACATTACTTATTAACAATAACTAACATTATCATAAACCTTACTCATTACCACCAACTAACAATATCACATCTTAACAATATCCCCATCCCGTCAAAAATCAATTCCACCAGCGTTATGCAATAAGAAACCCGCATCCAATTGCAAAAATGAAAATTCCATTCGCCACTGTGCACACGACAGTGCATGCTGCACGGAACCACCGGGTCATCCATCCGCCACCCTCCGTCGATCGCCTTGATATTGTAAACGCGTGCACGTTATCGCGACGCTCGATCTAACGAGTCGAACAGGCGAGTATTTTTCTACGTTACACTGGAATCCACCGGTACGATTCATCCACTGTGCGCGCTATCGACGAAACTTCGCGCATAAATTCCGCTCGAGGTTCCGAGGAATTTGGGAAATTCGGGACGAATGAATTCTAACCTTCAAAATCGGGAACGGTAGTGGAGCCGACGAAATTGTGAAAGATGCTTGGAGTGATAATTGAAAAGATTATTTTTGGGTATTTTATTATTTTATTGTGTGTGGATTGTTGTATAGATGGTTGTAGTATTTTGTTATTTTATTATGTGTGGATTGTTGGATAGATTGTTGTTGTATTTTGTTATTTTATTATGGATTGTTGTACAGATTGTTGTTGTATTTTGTTATTTTATTATGTGTGGATTATTGGATAGATTGTTGTTGTATTTTGTTATTTTATTATGTGTGGATTATTGGATAGATTGTTGTTGTATTTTGTTATTTTATTATGTGTGGATTATTGGATAGATTGTTGTTGTATTTTGTTATTTTATTATGTGTGGATTATTGGATAGATTGTTGTTGTATTTTGTTATTTTATTATGGATTGTTGTATAGATTGTTGTCATATTTTGTTAGAAATATTGTATATAATTGTGTTATTTGATCATATGGTATTTGTGAGAAAATGTGTGAGATAGTAATGTATGTATGATATTTATAAGGAAATATGTGAGATTTTGTTTTTAAATGATAATTGAAAATGAGAGTAAATATTGTGAAACGTGGAACTGTGAGTGTCATTGGATTGCTGAGATTGTGCCGGTTAAAATGAGTCCAAACACGACAGGAATCGGACTAGTTTTAGTAACTTCATATAATTAATGAAACAAAAGGCTCGTTTCCATCAAATTGTAAAACTAGTCCGATATACGTCGTGTTTGGACTCATTTTAATCGGCAGACAATATTCCATTCATTCATCACTAATTCATTATAATATAATACTAATTATATCATCATCATTGAATTTCATTCGTCATTAATGACTTTATTAACCTTTACTAATAATATATTATGTATCAATTATTTCATCATGTATTTAATTATCTCTTTATAACTAAACTAAAATTTAAAACAATTCAAATCTCAATAAACTCACGTTTAAAGTTTTTATAAACAAATTTTTCAAATTCAATTTAAGTGTTTGATAGCAGTACTGTTATTGTATGAAAAAATGGAATATTTGGAAAAATTGACGGGAATCCGGTCGACAAAACAAATAGAAGCGTCGTGTTCATGAAAGTCTCGATAGGTAAAGGCTGAACATTTGACGCGTACCTTTGAAATCGAGTTGGACCCCACCGTGATATTTAAAGCTTCTCTAACTGGGATATCGTATTTTTCGGTGAACGTGAAATATCAAATACTTCGATAAGTGATCGAAACGTTTAAATGACAATATTCCTCGACTCATTTAATTATAAATAATTAAATTTCCCAAATAATACTAAAAATATTTAAATTTCCCAAATAACAATATAAATAATTAAATTTCCCAAATAATAAAATAAATAATTAAATTTCCCAAATAATAAAATAATTAATTAATTTCCCAAATAATAAAATAATTAATTAATTTCCCAAATAATCAAATAAATAATTAAATTTCCAAAATAACACTACAAATATTTAAATTTTACTTATCCAATTTGTTTAATTGAGCGTTATATAAATACACTATTGCTTCAATAATTTTTGTAAATCGTTACAAAAATGATTTAATTCAAAATCATTATCACTTATATTACAAGAATTTTTTTTATCGACAAGATAGTTGCAAATAATCATAATTTTATAATCATGAAATTTATGCAGCTTATAAAAATAGATTTTCAAATTATATTATATTTTCATATTGAAATTTAAATATATAAAATAATAATAACAATAATATTAAAATATAAAAATATAAAACAATAATAATAACAATAATATTGAAATATAAAAATATAGTAGACTATTATATTTATATTATTATATATCAAATTATAATTCATAGGACCCAAATGATTTTGCTGTTTCCAATATTAATTAAGAAGCTTTTATAATTAATGCAAAACTCATCTGCATATATAAATTTATGTATATAACCATTTAACCATACGTTACAATAAAATATTGCACACTATTGCCAACAGATTAATTAATAAGACAATTAAATGCTGAACAATCAAGTAATTAACGTTACTTAAATAATGATCCAGTGAAGCATCATTCCAATAGAAGTGCAAAGTTTACATTCCAACTGTTTATCGTGAAAGACAAGATGATTAATCAGTTAAAAGGTTAAATGAATGTTATTCCAGTAGACGTAGAGCTCTTATTGTCCTGAGTTGATTGCAAAACGTCAGTTACACTGTTCAGAGTAACGTCAAGACGCGAAATGACGTATGAACTGAATGTATCATGCAAAAAGTGTCGTTTCAATGAAATACGACTGTCTGATTATTGCTGGTGTTAGTATTAATGATGTTCCATTGTTACTATACCTTTTGCATCATGCATTTTAATGAATTATGACGAAATTTTACGATGAAAGTTTTGAAAAATTGATGAATTGATGAAAAATTGTTTATTGTTGGTATTAACATTAATGATGTTCCATTGTTACTATACTTTTGCATCATGCATTCTTAATGAATCATGATGAATTTTTAGCATTGATTTAATTGAATCTCCCAAATGAAAAATTTCCTAAATAATACTATAAATAATCAAATCTACCAAATGATAATATAAATAAATGATACTACAAGTAATTAAATCTCCCAAATAACAATATAAATAACCAAATCTCCCAAATAATAATATCAGTAAATAATACTACAAATAATTAAATTTTCCAAATAATAATATAAATAATTAAATTTCCTAAATAATACTACGAATAATTAAATCTACTAAATGATAAGATAAATAAATGATACTACAAATGATTAAATCTACCAAATAATAATATCATTAAATAATACTACAAGTAATTAAATCTCCCAAATAATAATATCAGTAAATAATACTACAAATAATTCAATTTCCCAAATAATACTACAAATAATTAAAATTCCCAAGTAATAAAATAAATAATTAAATTGTCCAAATAATGAAATAAATAATTCAATTTGCCAAATAATAAAATAAATAATTAAATTTTCCAAACAATAAAATAAATAATAAAAAGAAATATCCCGAAAATGTGTTTCACATCTCCCGCAGGATTAAGAAAGTTCGTAATTGAAAGGTTCGTTAGTCAAATCTCCCGGCATCGATCGCCTCGGCTCGAATTACACACGGGGAAATTTCAGCCGGTTACGAGCACGAATGTTTTCCGTCGCGACGTCGGGTTCGTAAATTCATATTACTCGCGAGACTTTTCCACTTCGTACTGCTGCTGCCCCGTGTTCGCGACAAATGGCGATGATGACGCCACAATGACGGCCAATTCAGAGTGAAATAACTTTGAATAACGACCAAAGATGCCTGCGTTTCACGATTGCGGCGCGATTCGAAAATTCATGATGATTCGTGATGATTCGTGATGATTCGTGGCATTTATGGCTATTATTATGTATGATTATAATAATTATTGTAATTACATGTGATTATTTAAGAAAAATTTGATTCGAAAATTCATGACGATTCCCGATGATTTGTGATGATTCACGATGATTCGTGATGATTCGAGGCATTTGAAAATTGTAATGATTATTATAATTACATATGATTATTTAAAAAAAAAATTGATTCGAAAATTCATGATGATTCGTGATGATTCGTGATGAAAGTTCTTTAGAAAACGTCACCCTTAATTTTCAAGCGATTTTTATCTTCCGTTTCCACTTTTAATCTAAATTTTTCTGAGATTAACATTTGATCGTATTTGTGTTAAGTATATTTTTCTCTAACTAAAATAAATGTAAAAAGAAAATAAATGTAATATAATAAAATAAATGTAAGAAGATAATAAATGTAATATAATAAAATTAATGTAAAAAGAAAATAAATGTAAAAAGATAATAAATGTATTATAATAAAATTAATGTAAAAAGAAAATAAATGTAATATAATAAAATCAATGTAAAAAGAAATATGAAAGACAACAATGATAACAATAAACTGATATTTTAAACAAATTCTACAACAAAAGAAATGTCTAAATATTATCCAAGTCTAATAAAAAATTATAATTCATTATTAAAGTTCATCGAAACTGAAAAGTGTACTTAAGGGCTGTCAAACAATTTATTATTTTCAATACAGCAGACTTGTCGACGTAATAAAAGAATAAATAATGCTACTGAAATTAAACGAATGATTGATCCGTCACTTCAAACAAGTTAACAATATTTCCTCTGAAAACAAATTACTCTCGTTTCATTCCTCCTCCACGATCAATAAATTTGCACCCTTCCAATCACCATAAAAAAGAAAATTCTATGGAAATTCTTCGACATGTAAAATTATATAAAAATTCCAACCAGGATAAATACATAAAAATAAAATGCAGAAAAAATTTTCTCATTCCAATTAAATATAAAAAAAGATAACACATTATAACAAAATTATATTAAAATTTAATAAAAAATTTAATAAAATTCTTTTCCACTTTTTATGGTGTTATATTAATTCCATAGGAACCTCAATTCAAATCTTCTCAACCTCCCTTTTAATGAAATATTCTTACCCCACAATACACGCAATTAATTAATTAATTAATTTTACTTAATTCCGCTGTCACATTAACCTTCGCCTTACAATAATGTGTCAACAATATTTCTTTCTAAATATAAAATAAATATTTGATAAACATTTGAAAAAAAATATTTCTTTCTAAATGTGAAATAAAGATTTGATAAACATTTGAAAAAAAATATTTCTTTCAAAATGTGAAATAAAGATTTGATAAATATTTGACAAAAACTATTTCTTTCAAAATCTGAAATATAATTAATCTAATGGGGGTAGTGAAGATTTTAAATTAAATCGAACGAGCACAAAAGTCGGAAAGTCGATTCAGAATATACGACTAAGTTTGAAAAAAACAATTTCAAATTAAAATTTCAAAATTTCGACACAGTTCCATCATTTGAATTTTGGACATTTCCTACAGTCAATTTTCCAATCATCAAAAAACTCAAAAAATCAATTCATACATATATAAATTTAGAAACCAATTTCAAATAAAAATTTCAAAATTTTTACACTGGTAGAAGTAGTGTTAATTATCTTACAATTATTTTCTCAGTACAATAATTTTTCCTCAATCGAATTTTCAACATATCCTATAATCAATCTTCCAATCATCAAAAAAATCAAAAAGTCACTTCAGAACATACAACTCGTATATTTGAAATTTAAAAAAACCAATTTCAAACAAAACTTTCAAAATCGTCTCCCACCACGTCCGCCGGCCCCACAGAACCCCTAAACGAAGGGTAGAAAAATCCCACCCGAATTCCACAGGAACTCGCGAACAATTTCCAAAATTCCACTTACCGCCGTTCTTGACGTCCTCCTTCGCTTCATCCCCCACGGGCTGCACGCTCTCCTTGCTCGTGTTGCATCCCATTTTCCGATTCCTTCGTCCCTGTATCCTCCAATAGCAAACGCCCAAACCTCCGGTTGACACTCGTGTGAGTCGCGATTACAATCCAACTGCTCCCGTGGACATCGAGCCGTCAAAAGGACGACCCGTCGCGAGAAAAGAAAATTCGGACGAACAACGGGCACACGGGGTGAGATAGATCACAGTCGAGTGGGATCAGCGTTTTCCGAAAATTCGCTGCGGAGCCGGGGGTGAACGACACGGCGTGGTGCCGGCTCCCGTCGGTGCGATTCGCGGCGGTACGGTGTGAACTGGACGTGCGTGTTGAGAAACCGGGCCGTCGGGTCCCGGCGTGGGCTAGAAAAATTCGGCGTACTAAAATAATTATTTTACGCTTAACTACCGGCGAACACTAAACTCTACTCTACGGTGCGCCGCGCGGAACACAGGCTCGGTCGACGTCGCGAGACGTACTGACTTCGCCGACGACCCTGCCCTTGCGTCGCGGCGCCGAGTCGATATATAGCCCAGTGCGTTTGGCGCGCGCACACATGCGCGCGGCCCGCTGACCACGCGGCGCCTCACGCCGGCCTGCGGACCGTTTGAATCGAGCGACCGCTGGACCGTATTTTTCGCTGTCGCGGCGAGCCCGGTCCATCGCGCTGTCTCGGGCACACTTTTCGCAAGTCCGATCGATCTCGCGAATTACGCCAGACCGCTGCCAGACTGGCGCCTCGCTATTGCTTTCTGGAACGAATATCGATTCCCCCGTTTTCGGAATCCCGATTCGGATTGTGTGCGTTTATTGTCGCGTGACTCGCCGATTGATGATTGCGCTTATGTCTGTGAACTTCGAGGTTATTTCTGACTATTTTGGGCTTTTTGCTTTGCTGTTGATGATCTTGGGGATAGTTTTGAGTATGATGAGTGTTTGAGGACACTGGAAGTAATTTGTTGTTGTTATTTTTATGGGGATTATGTATTGATACTTTGCACTTGAAAGATGACTCTCTGTCATCATTTGATTTCTTACGGTAGAACTACAGAATTTGATATTTAACCCATTGCACTCTGGCGGTGACTGTCATCGTCTGATTTCTTATGGTAGAGCTACAGAATTTGATATTTTACCCTTCGCACTGGCAAGTTTCTCGCTAGAAATATGTAACATTCTTTGACGAGATAAAGACAATATTCTTTGAGACTAACTCGTACAGAGATTACAAGTACATTGAAGAACGAAGCTGTTTTATTGCAGTGTATCATGTATTGAGGTGTTATACAAAGTTCAACGTTAAATATCAGATTTTAGTTTTACTGCGTTGAATCCAGTGGTGACAGAGAGACCTTCCGAGTGTGTATAACTCACCAATTTGGAAAATGAAATAAAATAGCTTTGTTCCTCAAACATGTGATTTCTCTTTGAGTTTCATGAAATATCCTTGTTACTTTGTCGGAAAATGTTACAATGTTTCTAGCAAGAAACTTCAGAGTGCAAAGAGTTAACACGTTAAGCACCACAGAAATCTTGAGCGTTTATAACACTTATTCTTTTGTAGCAAAGATAACTAGGAACAATTAACTGACATCACAACCGTTGTAATAGAACATCATCAGTTTACTTACGTTATTAATTTTTACTCATCAGTCATCTTGCATATTGTAATTGTTCTCAATCAATTTAGAAGTGTCGGTCATCAATGACTGATATGGCGCTTAACGTGTTAATCGTATTAAATGCTCGATTGTTCTAATGTTAAACAGATGTTTATTAAGTATAGATTGTTCAAAGAATATTTTACAATGTTCAAATGCCTGTGGTTGATCAGGATGGTTATTGTTGATTTGTATGAAACAATGTATACATTTTACATGTCGGAAGTGCTCCATTTGTATGCTTCTTCCTGCAGTGCAGTCTTAGCGTTTTGTGATTCGAACCAGCGTTTCTCGTAGCCGTTACTTCTGTCAACACCATCCCAACGGTAACCAGGTTTAATACCGAATCGATTTGGCATGTAAGATCCTTCATAAGTTGGTCGATCTGGAATAATGGTAATCGCATTTATTATATGTACGTTCTTTAGGTTATGAAATCAGTTAAATCTGTAAAACATGATGAAGTATCGATGAATATGATCGAAGTACCTGGTTTCCTTTTTCCTTCCTTAATTTGTTTTTGTTTGATATATTCCAACATGGGATCTCCTTCTCTTTCTTGTTCCCGAAGTCTTTTGTCTAAGTCAGCATCGTCTGCGTACCTTGCCAATGGTTTACTCATTTCGTAAAGATCATCTTTCAATTTCTCTTCGCGGTCTTCGACCTGTTTCAAGCTGAAATGAATAAATGTGTTGATAGTAATACTTAAAAATAATAATTTTATAAACTACTTTAAAATTACTCACCCTTTCCCCCATTTAGCATACTTCTCATTTAATTCTGCCTGTCTCTTTTGCTTCTCACGTTCTTCGGCTGCTTCTGCTTCCAAGTTACGTTTCCTACCTGTTTTTGTGTCTCTTACGATAGCAGCCTGACCGACACCAGTGATTTCTTTACTGAGCTGAAGAGGATTGAATTTGGTTATTTATTATGCTAATATAATATTATAGAAGTAAACGTAGAAAAAATATAAATACCTTGCTGAAATGTTCAGCTTCTCTCTTTTTATGTGCTTCGGTTTCTTCTCGTAGTGCTCTTGCATTTTGTAGACCTGCTTGTTTCCCATCTAAAGTCTTTTTCATTCGCTTTTCAGAATCACTTTTATCATCTCTGGGGTTCGACTCTAATAACTTATAGTCATTGACATCTCTTGTACGTTTCTCTTTTCTATAAGAATCTTCATACTGATATTTACCATCACCTTTCTTTTTAGACTTGTACAGATTTCTACTATCTTCCATAGATTTGCTTCTACTTCTGTCTCTGTTCTTTCTACGAGGTGGGCTCGTATCTGAATTATGCCTCCTTTCTGACCAAGAACTCTTATCGAAATGTTTATAGCTTTTGCTCACTTTCGATAAAGCATGCGGATTCCCATGTTTATGCTTTCCACTTTGTCTATGTGGACTGAGATCAGGATCGTCATTTCTATACCTTTGTTTGGAACTTACATGCAAATTCATATATTTTTCAGATTTCCTTGGTGGACTTAAGTCTGAGTCAGAATTTTTTCTGTGTTTTCTAGAATCTATATTCGATTTCTTTTTCTCATATTCGTCTTTCTTACTTCTTCTTGGTGGGCTTAGATCCGAATCACTTTTATTCGCATGTTTTGTCGCTTTCTCAGATTTGTGCTTCTTATTCCTTCTTGGTGGACTAAGATTGGAATCATAGTTTTTAGATTTAGTTTTCCTAGGTGGACTCAAATCTGAATCATAGTTCTTCGATACTGTCTTTCTAGGTGGACTCAAATCTGAATCATAGTTCTTCGATTTGGTCTTTCTAGGTGGACTGAAATCTGAATCATAGTTCTTCGATTTGGTCTTTCTAGGTGGACTCAAATCTGAATCATAGTTCTTCGATTTGGTCTTTCTAGGTGGACTCAAATCAGAATCGTAATTTTTGTTTTTACTCTTTCTCGGTAGACTCAAATCAGAATCATAATTTCTGTTTTTACTCTTCCTCGGTGGACTCAAATCAGAATCATAGTTCTTGCGAGAACTTTTCCTAGGCGGACTTAAATCCGAGTCATAATTCTCGTTTCTATTCTGACCAGGTGAACTTACTTCCGAATCAGGTACTCTCATCTTTTTCTTATCCTTTCTACTTTTATGTGACGCAGTATCCACATTCGAATCATCGTCTCTATAACCATGGTAACTCTTACTATTCAGCTTACGTGTACCAGATTCTTTTGGAGGACTTAAATCCCGATCATACTCGTTCGTAACAATTTTCGACTGTTTGCTGTCTCTACACTGACTAATAGTCAGATCTCCGTCCTGGTCGTTAGAAATGATTCTCCATCTCCTCTGATCAGAGAAATCGATCGGGCCTCGTTCATCCACTATGCCAGCGATCTGCGGGGCGTCCTCTCCATCAATGAATATATCGAATTCGTGATCAGCGATCGGTCTCATGTTCTTCAGGTCTATGTCATCGTCAATAATCTTTACTCTGGAAAATACACCTCGGACTGAGTGCGCAGAAACGAACAGTCTCCTTAAACAACTTATTACTCGCTAAACGTGGGGTACAGTTATTGATCTTATATGCTGTGTTACACACTGCTCCTTCTAGTCAATGGAATCTGCAGCGTTACTTTTATCACAGAGGCAAAACAAACGACAGACAATACATAAGGTACATAGCTTTCTCATAGATTCATTCTACAAACTTTTCATACGTTTCACCCTGAAATTTCCAGGGAGATGCGTGAAACAATCAATATAACCTAAAACACAAACGTTCCTTCTTGAAACTGCCACGGGAAGGTATGATGTTCGCAAATTGACACTTACGTTTTTGCTCCTGTTTTCGGCTTTTTCTTTTTCTTCTTCTTCTTGTCATCGCCGGTGCCCGAGGATAAATATTTCTTCAAGTATTCTTTCTGGTCTATAACCTTCTTCTCCATCTTTGCCTCGCAATGACGCGACTCCACTTTCACGAATTGTTTTCTTACGTTTGCGCACGAGGGCGTTGGAATCGATATTTGAATTTAAATCGAGAATTTGATTATTGTCATTTGTGTCTCAGATTGTTTTTTTTATATTTAAATGAAAAAATAGTTTAAATTTAAATCATGAATGTGATCATTGTCATTTGTGTCCCAGATTATTTTTTACAATTAAACGAAAAACAAGTAAAAGGAAACATAAAATTTCAGTTTAGATCGTAGGTTTTGGAGGAATTAATAAATTCTTCTCTTTTGTGGTTCAAATTGAATATTTCAAATAATTTAATTAAAACTAATTAAAGTGTATTAAGATGTGTATACAGTAATTATTTTGTAAATTTTCGTTAGTAGTAAATGTAACAAAATACTGTAAAATATGAGAATTTATTTTTTAGTTTTATTTAGGTAAAATTGTTTAATAAAAGAGGAATTTTTAATACATTCATAACAAAAATGTGTTAAATTGATAAATGATTACGTTGAACAATTTGTAATCAGATTCTTCATTATAATTGTTCTTCAATTTGGAAGCTTCGATCATCGATGACCACCATGACAAAGTGTTAAGAGAAGCCTAAAGGATTTAGAGGTTAATAAATTCAACAGTGATAGACATTTCTTTAATTGTTTTATAATACTAAAAATAGGACTGCCATAGACGTCCGCATCGACAAACACGCAAAATGGACGTCTACAGGCGTCATTTACGTCAACACGTTAAATACGTCGCGTCGTAGCACACGAAGAGGTCCCGTAAAGATGGCCGCTCCTCGTTCCGATCGAAGAACGACGCACGGCGGGATGTTTTATTAAAATTACATTTATTAAATTATTTTAATTTACTTTATTAAATAAAAATTACATTTATTAAATTTATTAAATTAAATTCTTCGAAACATGCAAAACCTTCAACATATAAAGCTAAATTATATGTCAATTGCTTTATTAACAGAAAAAAAGGAAACTACGGTCTGATCTCTTGCTGTTCGACTAATTAAGTCGTTTGTTCGCGAGTTGGTCTTCTGAATATGAATATTTCATCTCATCGAAATGCCGACATTCGTCCGTAAAGGGTTAAAGACGTTATGAAGTCAATTTTCATGACTTCTGTGAGAATTGTGGGAATGGATGGATTTGTGAGAATAGATATATTGATGAGTAATGAATGACGCGACTATGCGTTTTGAATGACGCTCGAAGCATTGGAATATTTTAAATCGTTTTTCTCTATATTGATTTTACTGATGCATGACGCGACTGATGAACGAACGTTCAAAGCATTGGAATATTCTAAATTGATTTTCTCTAGATTGATTTTTATGTTAATAATGCTCGTTTTTACCTCATAAAGTCAGTTTTCATGACATCTATGAAAATTGTTGTATTTGAATGTGAGAATAGATATATCGATGAGTGATGCATGACGCGACAGATGAACGAACGTTCAGGGCATTGGAATATTCTAAATTGATTTTCTCTAGATTGATTTTTATGTTAATAATGCTCGTTTTTACCTCATAAAGTCAGTTTTCATGACATCTATGAAAATTGTTGTATTTGAATGTGAGAATAGATATATCGATGAGTGATACATGACACGACAGATGAACGAACGTTCAGGGCATTGGAACATTCTAAATTGATTTTCTCTATACTGATTTTTACGTTAATAATGTTCATTTGTCATGAATCTAGAATATTCCAAATATACGTGAAGTTAATGATTGCTAATGAAAGAATGTTCTAGTATGTTAATTAATAAATAGTGCGTTTGATTTGTTGATTGTTTCATTGTAAGTTGTCATGAAATGATTACACTTTTTCAAAATTCTCTTTCTCCTACACTGCATTTGTGTTCTATGTAACGGCCTCCATTGTTACGGAACTGCGTACAAATGGCGTCCGCCGGCGTACAAATGGTGCCCGCCGGCGTAAAAATGGCGTCTCTCTCTCGAATGCGCACGAGATTTCACGGCGCGAAATGCCCAAAAAGACGAAAAAGTGCAATAATAAATTATTTAATTAACTGTTTTATTTAATTAGGTATTTGTTGAATGCCATGGGGGTCACCGGTGACCCAAGCAAATCGAATTACTATAGTTCGCTCAATTAAACGATGGTTATTTGAAGATATTTCTAGATGAACGTGCAATAATAATAACGCAATTCAATGAAATGATTTAATAGTATGTTCTTTCCATTTTGTGCATTTTGCTCTATAAAATCGCGCGGCGTTCAACGTGTTAAACTAATTCGTAGGAAAATAAATTTATTGCTTCGTTGTGTTGTGCATCTTAAACTGTACAACCTTTCCTCGATAGTTATGATTTTTGCATTATTTTAATCATCGTAAGGCATACTCCGGAAACAAAACGATAACAATTGTAAAGCGGCCTGAACGGAAAGTCTTCGAAAAACTACGTTAACGTAACATTTTAGATACGCGCAACACAAATCCAAACTAAAACGACAAAATCGAATTCCCCGTTCTTTCTCGCGAGTTACAGATTTCGGTTTGATCGATGTTTAAAAATATATTAATATAATCACCGACACTCCCGTCTCTAGTAGCTGAAATTTGCGGTATCATCGTGTGTCGGCCACCAACAGAGGAATTATATTCGGCGACATTTTTCGGTGATTAATCTCTGTTGTTCCTTGATGAAAGAACGCGCCGCGCCGAGTTTTGGAAACGCTGCCGCACGTGCGTCTCGATTTCCGAGCGACCTGTATCGGCTTCCGACAAAGGACAAGAGTCGGCTCTTACATTGTTATTATTCTTTTGTGTGGCAAGGGGTTTTAAGAACATGCGGTTGAAAAATGCCGAAAGCGCAATGGAAGAGATTCAAGTGGCAGCGCTCCTTTTGTGTGTCGAGAATTAATTATGCTTACTTTAGAATTACTTATACTTAATCTACATATGTTAATACTATTATATATATATAGTTATATATAGTTTTATATAGCTTTATATAAATTTATAGTGTTTCATACAGTTTCCTATATATACAGGGTGCTCACACTATTACTAGCCAACGTTTTTCTTGTAAATCGTACACAATACAAAATAGTATAAACACAAGAAGATTACATACGTCCTAGTGTTGTGTATAAAAAACAATGCTGCTTTTTCCTCTTTCCTTTTTTTCTAATGTGTATATAAAAAAAATATATATATATATATATATTTTACAAATTTCCTTCCAAAATTCTAAAAATATACACACTCATCGAAACAACGTCCATAAAACGTAACAACCACTAAATTCACGTATTCCATGAACTTGTTTCCTTTTATTAACCCCTTGCCGTACAATGACGAGTGAGACTCGCGATAAAGATTTCTAGACTAATTTAACAACAATCGATGTTATTCATTGCCCACGGACCAAAGTAAACAACTATTTTGCTATTATCATTGTATTATCTTCAAATGAAATTTCCACTTGAAGTAAAATGGACAATTTTGTTACATTCCTTCCGAATTGTCGATAGTAAAATGGTGCATGAGCATAGTGGCGAAAGTAAATAGTACGCCAAGGGGTTAATAACACCAATGAACTTTGAAATTTCTCCCATAGGGACGTTCAACAAATTTTTCTAACGAAATTCTGAAAATGTACACACTCATTCAAACAATGTCCATAAAATGTAACAACCTACAATATTTCATTTTATTAATAACACCACCAATGAACTTTACAATTTCTCCCATAGAGACGTTCAACAAAATTCTAAAATTCTGAAAATATACACTCTCATACAAACAATATTCATAAAACGCAATACCGCCAAACCGATTTATTCCACGAGCCCAGCACCAAAACGCCAGCTAATCAACCGGTACACGAGTAATCATCGCGGTTCCCTGAGCGCCAAAATTCATCGATCGATTAGCAAAATCTCCGAGCACCTCGTCGCGATCCCCGGTTTAATGAGCACGTACCATAGAAGCGGAAACTGGCGACTACTTTTTATTGACCGGTTGGCTTCTCGCGAATTTGTGGCGAACTTATCGGCCGAAACACTTCCGGTCCGAGTTATCGACGCTGTTCATCGTAGAGTCGATTATTTAGGGAGCATTCTACTGGAAAGCATCGTGTTTGAATAATATTCTGTGGAAATTTCGGAGGGTGGCACTATATTCGAGACGGTGAGGTTGAAATGACTGCAATTGAAATTTTCTTTATTGCATGTTTGACCGTATCTTTTTGAATCTGGTACCGATGGATTGCTGAGAGTGTGCTGATTAAAATGAATACAAACACGGTGGGAATCGGAGTACTTTTACGATTTCATGGAAACAGGCCTTTAGTTTCGTCAATTACATTAAATCGATAAAGTTAGTCCGATCCCTATCGTGTTTGGACTCATTTCAATCAGCACAATCTCAGCAATCTGTCGGTGCTATAATTGAGAGGATATTGTTAAAATTATTGTAATTGAAATTTTCTCCATCGCATGAGTTTATTTCACGTGTGTGGCGTCGTTTTGATTTCATTCATTTCAATCTTACTTTCTGAAATGTAGTACCAAATGATTTGAAATATTTTCAAATAAAGAAAATATTTTTAATTGTCGCAGTAAGTTTTCTGAATAATAGATATGCGAAAATATTGTTAACTTTAAATAAAAAATAAATTTTTAAATATTTTCAAATAAGATAAATATTTAGTAAATATTTCCAGACAAGTCAAATATTTAACAAACATTTCCAAATAAGGAAAAAAAATACAAAAATATTCCCAAACAATACAAATATTTAATAAACATTCCCAAATAAGTCAAATATTTCCAAATAAGAAAAACAAATACAAAACTATTCCCAAACAACACAAACACTTAACAAACATATCCACCATCAAAACCCTCACCAAACCCCAAAACCCAAACTCCTCCAAACTCCTCCAAACCCCTCCAAACCCACTCCCAACTTCCCAAGTTCAAACTCGCAATTCCCCAAACCTCAGACCCTCGCGTTACGCAGCCGCAACGGGCCGCTAGATTGGCCGCGTAGTGGGCGGCGCGCGCCGGTTGGCCGGCGCGCCGGCGCTGCAGGGGAGCGAAAGTGAGCGCGCACCAAGAATGGGCAGGAAGAGGCTCGCTGCGTCGCCCGCGGCGCACTCGGTCCGCGCCGAGTCGTTCGTCCGTCCTCGTCCCTTCTCGGTCCCTTCGGCGCGCGGCGAGGATGCGATCGCGCCGCGACGCTGCCTCGAGAGACGTGTCCCGAGCCCGGCCGACCGAGCAGCAGCAGCAGCAGCTTTCCAACGAGGGGACGCGTGCAAGGTTATGGGCGTGCTGCGAGTCCAGCGTACGATCCTCGCGTGCGTCGGGAAAAATTGCGTGCTTGTGGCGACTCCGCGCATAATCAGTTACCGCGCGGCCGTTCGGAAGTGAATGTTGCGAGTGACTGTGCACCGTGTGCTCTGTGAGACGGAATCATGACGCGAAAGTTGAGCAAGTTTCTGATACTGTTCGACAACACGAACCTCCTGTACTTCCCGGGCCACTTCTTGTCGGGACGCGTGATCATCGAGCTGGACGACGAGGCTTAGTAAGTGGACTCGAGTGTGCAGTGCTTTTGGGAGATGGTTTTAAGCGATTGGGTTTCGTGGGCTTCGGAGTTTTTGTAGAATGTGATTGTTGGGTTTGTGTTAGGAGATGGTGGGATAGGTTATTGTTATTATGACGGTTGGGATTTATCGTTTTGTGGGTATGGGAAGTTTCACTGCCAATAGGACTTTTATTTTTACTTAGAAATTACGTGTTAATTGTTAATATTTTTAAATTAAATAAAACATGGTAGTCGAGATTATTGTTATTATGATACAGGTTAGAATAAATAATTTTATAGATACAAGATGGTTCAGTGTCAGTGGGTTTTTTATTTTGATTTTTAGTTAGGAATTACGTGTTAATTTTTAAGAATATTGTGTTAATGTTTTTAAATAAAACAAAATATGGAAGTCTTTGGGTTATTGTTATTTTGATACAGGTTAGAATAAATAATTTTATAGATACAACATTGTTCAGTGTCAGTGGATTTTTTATTTTTAAGAATTTTATTTTAATTACTTATTTTTGTTAGCAAATAACGTCCATAACAAATTTTTGCCGGAACGTAAAATTAATTTCAATAATTTGTAAATACAGTTATTTTTGTTAGTGAATAACGAATTTTCCTCGGAATGTAAAATTAACGTTAATAATTTTTAAATATATTTATTTTTGTGTTACTGAACAACAAATTTTTACCAAAATATAAAATTAATGTTAACAATTTTTCAAATAGAATTTTTACCAGGACCTAAAATTAAATTTAACAATTTTTTAACAAAATTCACAACTAAATTCATCAGATTTCATTGGAATCATTCGAATCGTATTTAGTTCGATTGTAGGCGGGTCACTTTCACGATCCGATGCGCGACTGTGGATCGTAGATGATCGCAGAAGCAAATGAAAAGTTGTTAGGCGATTTGTATTTTTAATGCCTCTTGTGTCATACGCTTGTAATGCGTAACCATAACTACGCCTCTGCTGTTGCTCAATTGAAACCGCTGAAAATGTGTTTTCACTCTATCGGAATTAATTAGGTGTTGGACTGCAGAGTTTTATGCATTTGGGGATCTCGTGGAGGTCTCGGGAAATAAGTGAAATTATAAAATTGTATGCGATTTATAATGTTTTTTAATTATGTTTGAATCGTGTATAATTTATTATATTTTTAAATTATATATTAATTGTATATACTTTATTATATTTTTCAATTATATTTAAATGTTATATGGTTTATTCTATTGTTAAATTATATTTAAATCATATATAAGTCATTACATTTTTAAATTATATTTAAATGGATTTTAATCAGCATAATGTCAGCAATTCACTAG
The DNA here is from genome assembly GCF_051020985.1 of Nomia melanderi. NCBI lineage: Eukaryota > Metazoa > Arthropoda > Insecta > Hymenoptera > Halictidae > Nomia > Nomia melanderi. Next base: position 22,294,576 of record NC_134999.1, on the reverse strand, counting down.
CGCTATATTTGAGAAAGATTAAGATAAAACACGCAATGTTTAGGTTATGAAAGGTAAGATTAAATATGCAATAAAGAAAATTTCGGTTGCAGTAATTTTAACTTTACTTTTTCATACACAGTGTCAGTGAATTGTTGAGATTGTCCTGATTAAAATGAGTCCAAACACGATAGGAATCGGACTAATTTGACTGATTTAATGTAATTGACGAAACTAAAGGCTCGTTCCCATGAAATTGTAAAACTAGTCCGATTCCCATCGTGTTTATACTCATTTTAATCAGGAGAATCTCAACATTCTATCGGTATCATGATTAAGAAGGTAACGTTGAACGCGCAACGATGAAAATTTCAATGGCAGTAATTTTAACCTTACCTTCTAAATTACAGTACCGATGGATTTCAGAAATTTTTCTGATTAAAATGAGTCCAAACGCGATGCGAATCGAACTAGGTTTACGGAATTGATGTAACTGACGAAAGTAAAGGCTCGTTTTCATGAAATCGAAAAGCTAGTCCGATTTACGTCGTGTTTGGGCTCATTTTAATCAGAAGAATCTCGACATTTCACTGGTACTACGATTGAGAAGGTAAGGTTAAACATGTAGTGAAGAAAATTTCAATTGCAGTAATTTTAATCTTATCTTCCCAAAGATAGTGCCAGTGAATTGCTGAGATTGTCCTGATTAAAGTGAGTCCAAACACGATGGGAATCGAACTAATTTTACCAACTTACTGTAATTAACAAATAATAACAATAACAATAATGTTAAAATTTAAGGTTATATAGAATGAAATTCATGATTACGTCTTATAAATTTCAATGTTATAATATTCGTTTTCATTTCAATGTTATTTTAGTATTCATTTTAATTTCAATATTATGATATGTGTTTCATTTCAATATTATAATATTTGTTTCATTTCAATGTTATTTTAGCATTTGTTTCCATTTCAATGTTATTTTAGTATTTATTTTAATTTCAATGTTATTTTACCATTCTATTAATTTCAATGTTGTATTTCGTATGTCGCAGCGTTTCAGGGCTGCATTTCCATGTGATCGGCGAGGGAGTGGTGCGCGTGCGCAGCCAGCGCGCCGAGAGGGTCTACGACAAGGAGAACTACATAGATTTTCGTATGAGACTGCTGGGGGAGCCAGGTAATGGAAATTATGGTGCATTTGGTGGTGTCGGTTATGGAGAAGTGGATGGGGTAGATTTATTTATTGTGAAGGGACTCTGTCGATAGGAGTAGTTTTGTAAGTGATAGGATGATGATGTTTATCATTGCAAATATTGATTATTTTCTGACAAAATATTGACAATATTTCTCATTCCAAACCATCATTATTTTCTAATAAAATATTGACAATGTTTCTCATTGCGAACAATCATTATTTCTTAACAAAATATTAACAATATTTTTCATTGCAAACATTCAGTATTTCCTAACAAAATATTCACAATATTTCTTATTGCAAACATTCATTATTTTCTGATAAAATATTGACAATATTTCCAGTTATAAACATTCATTATTTTCTAGCAAAATATTGACAATATTTCCAATTATAAATATTCATTATTTTCTAAATAAATATTGACAATATTTCCAATTATAAACATTCATTACTTCCTAACAAAATATTGACAATATTTCCAGTTATAAACATTCATTATTTTCTTACAAAATATTGACAATATTTCTCATTGCAGACATTCAGTATTTCCTAACAAAATATTGACAATGAGAAATGGTTACAATAGATTTATTTCTTATGACAGGACTCTGTCGATAAGGGGTAGTTTAGGTGAGGGTGACTTTAATATATTTGTATTATGTAATACAATGGAATGATGGGTGTTGGTAGTTTGGTAGATTTGGATGGTTGAGTGGATGTGAGTGAGTGGGTTTGTGGTGGAATGGTTTGGGGGTGTGGTGGAGAGAAATTGTAATAACAATAGTATTAATAACAACTAATAATAATAATAATAATGATAAGAAGATGATAATATAATAATTTAGTAATATAGTAATATAATAAGTTAGTAATATAATAATTTAGCAATATAACAATTTGGTAGTATAACAATGTGGTGGTATAACAATTTGGTGGTATAACAATTTGGTAGTATAACAATTTAGGCATATAATAATTTAGTAATATAATAACTTAATGATGTAATAATTTAGTAATATAATAATTTAGTGATATAACAATTTAGGCATATAATAATTTAGATATATAATAATTTGGTGGTATAACAATTTGGTAGTATAACAATTTAGTGATATAACAATTTAGGAATATAATAACTCAGTAATATAATAATTTAGTAATATAACAATTTAGGCATATAATAATTTAGTGATATAACAATTTAGGCATATAATAATTTAGTAATACAATAATTTAGTGGTGTAACAATTTGGTGGTATAACAATTTAGTGATATAACAATTTAGGTATACAATAATATAGTAATATAATAATTTAGTAATATAATAATATGTATTTGTAATATATTATATGATAATATAATAATTTACTAATATAACAATTTACTAATACTAACCGACTATTTATTAACAATTTACCTTAACAACGTATATACCTGGATATTTACATACTAATAGTGCAAATGGCTTAATAACAAACACCTGCAGTCACAGTCCTTTCAATTTTCCTCTTATATCATTACAATCTATGCTATAATAATTGCTATAATAATTTGTGTTAATTAAAATGAATTTATTAGAAACTATTTTAAATAAATAGGGTTTTTATGAAAGATACTTGCCTTATGCAAATTAAAATAAATTTATTAGAAATATTTTAAATAATTAGGGATTTTATAAAAAATATATTATTGATAATTATGATTATCAAATAAATTTGTTAGAAAATATTTTAAATAAATAGGAATTTTATACAAAATACTGCCCTTGCGTAAATTAAAATAAATTTATTAGCAAATAGTTTAAATAAATAGGGATTTTTACAAAAAATATATTGGTAACTATGATTATCAAATAAATTTATTTATAATCCGGTAATTTCATGAGTATACAAATATTTTGATTTTTAATTTATCAAGTCTCAAATAATTAATAAATATTACACACATATATATTAGCAAAATAAATAAATAATAAAAATAGATTGTCCACCGATACACAATAACACACAACAAATCCTCACCCTAGGCTCGTCCCATTTCCGCACATAACCTTCAAAACCGTGCACGTACGGAAAGCGTCGGAATGCGCGACGCATGCGTATTCAAATCGACCGAGTCGAACGGTCTCCTCTCTCGAATATACATTTTTCCGTCATACAATCGCCGCACCTGTGGCTCACGCGCGGCATAACAATGCCGAAACTGTTCTTTGTTTTCCGTTCGATGACACCGGCCCGCCAGGAGAAGGACCGTCGCTGCTGTCCCCGGGGATCCACAGCTTTCCATTCAAATTAGGCCTGCCCCTCGGCCTGCCCTCCACTTTCCTCGGCAAGCACGGATGGGTGCAATACTACTGCAAGGCGGCGCTCCGCGAGCCCGGCGGCCTGACCCACAAGAACCAGCAGGTGTTCATTGTGATGAACCCCATCGACCTGAACCTGGAGCCGCCGATCCTGGCGGTGAGTGGTTTTCTTCTCTCATTAACACTTTATTCGTTAACCCTGTATTGGAATTATGGAAACGCTGAATTGAACTATATGAAACTAATTGAAGATACACCTGACCCTCTTTTTACGCGGACCTTTCACGCGAGCCTCCTTTTTACGGAGAGGTAAGTTGGGACACTATTTACGCGGGCCTCCTTTTACCCGGATCTCTTTTTACGCGGGCCTCCTTTTACGCGGAAAATTGGGACACTATGCGAACTTTTTTACGGGGACCTCTTTTTACGCAGGAAATTGGGACACTATTTCTGCGAACTTTCTTACGTGAACCTCTTTTTACGCGGAAAATTGGAACACTATTTACGAGAGCCTCTTTTTACGCGGACCTCTTTCACGCGAGCCTCTTTTTTACGCGGTAAGTTGGGACGCTATTTACGCTGTAGTTTTTACGCGCGATCTCGGTTTGCGCGATCTGAATTTGGTAACAGCGAATAAAGTATACTGACCGAGTGTAGTCTGAGAAGGCAGAGAATCGATATAGTGAGGGTCGAGACGTGTGACTTTAGAGGGACGCACGCTTCAAATGTAAATATGTAATGACGAGAATTTTAATTGTAGTTATTTTAACGTTAGCTTCTTGAATGTAGTGACAGTGGATTGCTGAGATTGTGCTGATTGAAACGAGTCCAAACACGATGGGAATCGGACTAGTTTTACCGATTTAGTATAATTAACGAAACTAAAGGCTAGTTTCCACGAAATCGTAAAACTACTCCGATTCACGTCGTGTTTGGACTCATTTTAATCAGAAAAGCTTCAGCAATCCATTGTCTACTTCCATATCCATTCACCTGAGTAACTGAATTAGGCTTTTCTATCTTTTGCATAAAAAAACATTCTAAATAGTTTGATCGTCTATCCTAGTTATTAATATATTTTGTTATGTTTATCTGTTATTTTTATTGTACTTATCTACTATTTCTGATATATTTATCTGTTATTTATTGTGTTATATTTATCTATTATTTTTATTATATTTACCTATTATTCTATATACATTATTTTTGTCATATTTATCTACTATTTTTATTATATTTATCTATTATTCTATATAGATATATTTTTATTACATTCATCTACTATTCTATATACATATATCTATTTTTGTCATATTTCCCTACTACATGGTCATTTCCGAAGGAAATGCATGTATTTCCTGTTAAACGCTGATCCATCCTGCATCCTGGCTATTCAATGAAATGAACATCAGATTCGCTTCCTGGCCCATTGTCAGATATATGGGAACATTATCTTATCGAACCATCCGTTCAGTCCTCTTTCTTTCGTGTGAAAATGATAATAAATTATTCTCAAGGATTCTTTCGTACTCGATACCCTGTTCGTTACGACGGTAGGAAAAGCTAATTAAACCTATCCACTGGAACGGAGTGATGCGTCTGGAACTATCTGGTTGTTTCATAAGTTCCTTTCGTGATATCTGTCTGCAATGTTTAGTTTAGAGAATATTTTTAAAAGGTGGCATTGAATAATTAATTATGGAATTTAATTTGAAAAATCTCTGATTATATAATCAACAATAAAATTAAATATTTGCCCTGGATTTGATGAGCATACATTTTATTATTTGAGTCTGACCAATCAGACTAAAATGCCAAGTTACATGCAACGAACGATACATAAAATTGATATTTAGAACATATCAATAAAGACAAATTAATTAAAAAGAATTATATTAAAAATATAATACTAACACTATTACTATTTATTAATTAATATGTAGTTATTAGTAAACAGGAATTAGTTACAAGTAATTACCTTAAAAATATATTAACACTATTACTATTTATGAATTAATATTTAGTAATTAGTAAAGATAAATTAATTAAAAGGTATTACCTTAAAACTATAGTATTAACACTATCACTATTTATTACTATTTAGTAATTAGTAAAGAGGAAATAATTACACAGAATTACCCTAAAAATATAATACTAATACTGTTAATAATTATTAATCAATATTTATTACTCATAAAGGTAAATTAATTAAAAGGAATTGCCTCAAAAAACATAACATCAACAAAACACTCATAATATCGTACAATTTCGTTCCACTTCTCGTCGAACCAAACGAATCGTGTAAAACGAGATAAAACGAGATAAAACGAGATAAAATGATTCGCCTCAAGTGAAGCTCCTGTAAAAAAGCATGCAGGTCTAAACAAAGTCAGGTACACAATGATTTATGCGGGTACTCCACATACCTGCCTACACGACCATCATTCGTGCATCACTCCGTCATGCCAGTGATTATACGCCGGTTATGAATCGTTCAGCTTGCACTTTCTACCTCAACTATGCAATTAGATGAATCCGAAACGCAAGCAGCTGTGACGAAACTGCGAAAAAGGAACGATGGAAGGTGGTTAACCCATTTGCGTCCATAAGCGGAATATTCCGCGGGAAACGAGAGTCAGGTGGTGCAAAGGGTTAATTATTTGATAATGTTTATAATTATAAATATTCGTATTTTTTAATGAAATATTGACAGTATTTCTAATTATAAACATTCATTATTTTTTGAGGAAATATTAGCAATATTTTTCATTACAAACAATCATTATTTTTTAACAAAATATTAGCAATGTTTCTCATTACAAGCAATCATTATTTTCTGACAAAATATTGACAATATTATTTGCAAATTACAGAAAGGGACATCTTGCATAAATTATGGGCCAGAATTGTTTTATTTTTACGTTTCATGTGTTAATACCTTATTCAACCTTATCTTCTCAAATATATTACCATTGAATTGCTGAGATTGTCCCGATTAAAATGAGCCCAAACACGATAGGAATCGGATAAGTTTTATCAATTTCATGGAAACGAGCCTTTAATTTCGCTAATTCATTAATTCGGTGAAACTAATCCAATACCCATCGTGTTTGTACTCATTTTAATCAGCACAATATCAGCAATTCACTGTCACTATATTTAAGAAGATTAAGTTAAAATTACTGCAACCGAAATTTTCTTCGTTGCACGTTTAGCCTTCTCGGTCATAGTATCGATAGAATATTGAGATTCTTCTCGTTAAAATGAGCCCAAACACGACGTGAATCGGACAAGTTTCATCAATTTCATAGAAACGAGCCTTTAGTTTCGCTAATTCATTAATTCGGTAAAACTAATCCGATACCCATCGTGTTGGTACTCATTTTAATCGGCAGGATCTCAGCAATTCAATGGAAGTACACTCAAAAACATACGTTAAAATAATTAGAAATTAAAATTTCCTTCATTGCAATCTTGTGTTCGACACATGCATCTTATGTTTTGCCAAACTATGCTCAAGTCAATTCCAACCAAGTATCTATCCTTTGTTATCCCGCTCGGTTAAATTTCACAGAAGTTTAAAATTTAACCGAGCATCACTATAATCGCCAGTATACTGCACGTTTCGACCGATATTAACGCAGCAACACGTATTTTAGTTACACTCTAACTAGACTGACGTTTACAAATGCATCGAATAATTTCATGCTTATCGAACGTTCAACGAGAAAACGGACTACACGAAATTCGGAGATCCCCTGAAAAGAACACGTTTTTTTCACGCACAGCTTTCTTTCTCGCATGCGATTAAGAGGATTCCCTGTGCATTCCAGCGTAACCGAGTTCTGGATTGTGGTCACCGACCTGCGTAGAAAGCGATCACGGTCCGTGACCCCTGTAATTATGCAGTTTTATCCACTTCCCTCGTCGAAATTTCGATTCTGGCATCCTCGTTCTGTCCTCGATTGTACAGTGTCAGCTGTTTTATTGTTAGGGTGTACTGAATTGTTTAGAATAATGTTTTATTTTACTTCTGTTTTTGGGTTCTGTGGGAAAATATGGTTTTGTGAAGTGTTCCGGGATTTGTTAGATAGTGGTGTTTTGCGATTGTTGTTAGTAGTGATTGGTATTGTTGATAATGTTAATGAATGAGATTATGATTGATGGTACGATTGTTTATTATTTTTGACGATTGATTGTTGGGTAATAATAGTTGAGGGTTATTTATTATGTTTGGGGATAGATTGTTGATTGATAATAAATGATGTTTATTGTTTTTGACGATTGATTGTTGATTAATAACAAATACCGATTATTTACTATTTTTGATGGTTAATTATTAATTGATTATTAATAACGATTATTCATTATTTTTTATAATTAATTATTAATGAATAATAAATGATATTTGTTATTTTTTATGATCAATTATTAATTAATAATAACGATTATTTATTATCTATAACGATTATTAATTAATAAATAACAGTGATTCACTACATAAAATTAATATTATAATTACTGATGTTGATAATTAATAGTGATTAATATTATCAATAACATTATGATGTCAGTGTCTGAGTGGCATTTCACAAGAGCTTTCTTTTCTCGAGAACTCAGAAATAGAAGTAAAACCATTCTTTTTGTAAACCTTTCATTTTTACATTCTCTCTTACAGTACATTCTCTGATGAGTATCATTAGTGTAGATGCACTGTTAACACTGGAACCACCAAGTGGGTCGATATGACCAATTCCTAATTTCTTCTTTTACAATTACTGCAAAGGCACGAATGTTTCTTTAAGAAATGATTAAAGAAGCTGACTTAGTAATACCTGCACTGAAATATAATTCAATTGAAATGTTGATAAATACACAGAAGTTTTATAAAGAAATTTGGAAAAATTTGTCTAATTGCTTAGTGAGTCTAGTGTTAATTATGGTAATATATATTATACATATTATATTATTATTATTTATTATATATATAATAGTATATATAATAATAATAATATAGTTCTACAATAATATAACGCACATATATATATATATATATATATATATATATATATATAAAGGGTTAATTAATTGTATAATTATAATTATATTATTGTATATATTAACTGATTATTATATTATTGTTAGCTAATATACACTACATATATCGTTATATTATTACATTAGTATACATACTATATGTTATTATATACCATAATTACTGGTATAATTACAATTATAATATTGAATGATTGATAAATAATACTGAATGAATTATGATAAATAATATTTTCATTATTAATCATTCGTTAATGATTCATCATTCATTCATCATTCATTTTTCATCATTCATTCATCATTCATTCATCATTCATTCATCATTCATTCATCATCATGAAAAACAATGAAAAATAATGAAGCAACAGTCAAAGTGTTAAGAAAGTCCCATTTGTTTACACAAACTTGCAGCGCAAGCTGCAGAGGACCGAGCGTTCTCATTTACGACATCACGGAGATACACGTGCATACCACGATAACGTGTAACATAAGATAATTATTACGTAGGCATGTGACATTCAGCTCCGAACGCGACCGCATTGTTGCTACAACTGTGTAGTCACATTCATTGCGCACGCTTCGCGTTGCGTAATTGGGAGGTCTCCAGCAAGTGATAGCCAATAGTATCGATGACTCGTTGAACAACAAATATGGACCTGACAGAAATAGAACGTTTTGCCATTTTTTATTATCAGACCGCGAATTTTTATGGGTTTATGGGAACGTTGAAAGTGTATCGATGACTCGTTGAACAACAAATATGGACCTGGTAGAAATAGAACGTTTTGTAATTTTTTATTTATTAAATTGTGAATTTTTATGAATTTATGGGAAAGTTGAAAATATAGAATTATAAGATAATATATAATATTATCAGAAATGTAATTGGAAGGAACAATTGTTTTGTATTGTAATATTTTTTTTTTATTAGATACACAGTGATGCTCGTTTAAATTTCACAACTTAGGAAAAATTTCAATTGCAGTAATTGTAACTTTATCTTTTCATACACAGTGATAATGGATTGCTGAGGTTGTGCTGATTAAAATGAGTCCAAACACGATGGGAATCGCACTAGTTTTACCCATTTTACGTAATTAACGAAACTAAAGGCACGTTTCCATCGAATCGAAAAACTAGTCAAATTGCCATCGTGTGGGTATTCATTTTAATGAGAATGATCTCAGCAATTGACTGGTACTACATTTGAGAAGATAAAATCAAACATGCAATAAAAAAAATTTCAGATGCAGTAATTTTAACTTTACCTTCTCAAACATATCGTCAGTGAATTGCTGAGAATGTGCTGATTAAAATGAGTACAAACACGAAGGGTATCGGACTAGTTTCACCGAATTAATGAATTAGCGAAACTAAGGCTCGTTTCCATGAAATTGATAAAACTTGTCCGATTCTTATCGTGTTTGGGCTCATTTTAATCAGGAGAATCTCAGCAATTCACCGACACTGAATTTGATCTTGTTATACTAATGTTATACTAATAATAATATTGAAGTAATGTTATATTAATAATAATAATAATAAAGTAATATTATATTAATAATAATAATAGTGATAAAGTAATGTTAAAGTAATAATAAATAAACTAATATTAAAGTAACAGATTACTAATATATTAATAATAATATTAGACTAATATTAATGTAATATTATATTAATAATACTATTAAAGTAACATTGGATTAATACAAAATTACAAATATCTAATACAACAATAAACGACAGAAGCAATCTCGTTTAATCACGATACGTGTGAATGTGTTCAACAGCAACCGGCGCGGCAAGAGATCGAGCAACGGGTCGGCGTCTCCTGTGTCTCCGGGGGCCCGGTGTTCTGCAGGGTGAGCCTCGACCGAGGCGGATACGTTCCCGGCGAAACTATTGGCATTTCTGCGACCGTCAGCAATCGGAGCAAGGTGTGTATCGTATTACGATTCGATGGTTAACCGAAAGAGTATCCGACGTGGAGACAGGGCCGAGGCGACAACACGATACCCTCGCGTCTCTTTTAAAACGTGGACATTTCTCCGACTGGCCGGCAAGTGCAAACGGATGATACAGTGCTGTGCAAAATTAAGGGGACAGGAAATTTTCTGTGGAATTTTCAGATGATCAGACTGGTGTCACTATGTAAGAAAGTGTTGACGCGTTGACTGCCATAAGAATTTTAAATGATATTAACATTTTAATAATAACGTTATTATTTATTATAATAACGTATAATAATAACATTATTATTTATTATAATAACGTATAATAATAACATTATTATTTATTATAATAACGTATAATAATAACATTATTATTTATTATAATAACGTATAATAATAACATTATTATTTATTATAACGTAACATAATAATAATAACATTATTATTTAATTTATATTATGTAATTCATTTTATTCTATTTATACTATTTATGTTTATACTATAATATTTAATTTTATTTATACTTAATATAAATTTAAATTATTAATGATTTGATGACGTCACAGTAGTCATGTTACACTATTATCTAGCTATTTATGTTATTAAACATCTTTATTTATTTTCCATACCATTTTCCTTTGTTATTAAAAAAAAATAATAATAATTTATAATACTTATTTTTTACACATAAAGTGAGATTTTGCAAGCGATCCACCAGATTACATCATTTTAATTAATCATTTAACTTTAATCAAGTATATTTTCTATATTTGTTAAAACACACTTGTTCTTACGATTCCCCAAACAGTCACATACTACGTATTCAACGGAAACTATTCCACAGGTGACTATGAAGTCGACTAAAGCATCCCTGACCGAAACAATACAGTACCTGTGCAGAGGTAAAGTGCTTGCAAGTGAGACACGAGAGTTGGCGAGTGTTTCCAGGGGGAAAATTCGACCTGGTGAGGGTGAGGAATGGTTGAACGAGCAAATGTATGTTCCTCCATTACCACCCACCAATCTACGGGGGTGTCACCTCATCAATGTTCTTTATCATGTTTACGTAAGTAAAAACCTTCATCCTGTAACAGTTAATTCAATTAATAATTACAAGCTCGCACAGCATGACTAATTTTCTATTTTTATTAAACGTAAGCACACTAAACCTTTCCGGTCCATTTACATTGACATATTTGTTAATCTTATGCTAGGAATTGTACATATTCTACGACTTATAAGTGCGTACGTAGAAAAACCAATTTAACGCCATTCAACTAACAATCAAACCATTTATTAAACATTTAGAAGTCACAAAGGTCTTCAAAGGTTAAATAAAAGTTAAACAAAGAACTAGTAATCTACATCATGTAACTACCTACAGTTGGAAGATGACTTGATGTCCAATAGAACAGTATAGAAATTAATGATGTATGTTTAGGTTAACTTAACTGATTGACAAATAGCAAAGTAGTGACCAAAAATATCAGAAATTATGAAATCAAACTAACAGAAAATTAATTAAGAAAAAAATGAAAAGTGACTGATCATCTGAATCCCCTAACCTAACCTCAAGTGATCTAAAAGTACATTGCATATTTGAGACAAATATTTCATTCTTACAGTTTGTAATAAGCCCAAAGAGTTTGGATAAGGAAATCAAGTTGCAAATACCGATTGTCCTGGCTACGTACCCTTTGAGACAAGAAGGCGCACCAGCAGGAACTGCCCCATCGAAAAGAGGAGCACACTACCCGTCAACTCTGCCAATATTTCGCCCATGGCTGGACGACAAAGCTTTTGAAATACAAGAGTGAATGGAGTTTAACTAACTTTTGAAACAATGACCATTCCAATGTTTGGAATAATGATAATGTAAAGAATTGTTACTCTGTGAAGTTGAACTTTCACTCCTCGGTAATGTTAATACGCTTATAATGATACTTATACAATGACATGCAATGAAATATTTATAATTCTGTTAAGAAAACTGGAGGAAGACTAAAAGCACAGATAAATGACTGGCGAAGAAGCTATTTTTAATAACACATTCCATTACTTTTTCTAACGTTGCCCATTTTTCTAATATGACTTAATGAAATTGTTAATCAATTAGAGCGTAAGTATGTTGCATCTTGATCGTTGATGTTTAGTACATGTTATATTGTGAATAATTGTTCATAATATGAGAATGTTATATATTATGAGCTATGAAAATATTGTAAACAGTGTTGCTTATCGTTAATGGAAGTATGCGTGTAAGAAATTTCATATACACACCAGAAAGAACTTCGAAGGCGAGCACAGATTCTTTCTAGCATTTATTTAATAGCTACGAGTAATGCTGTTGTTAACAAAAATGACTCTTATATACTGTAATGAATGTATAAAGTTAATTTTTTTATTGTATAAATTAATTTAATATATTATATTGTCACCATTGCCATAATTTTATAGGGGATGTATTTAATTAAAAGTTTTATGTTACATCTAAATTAAATTAATCGATAATTTTAGTGTAACGAAGATTATTATTTAAATAAAATTTTATATTTAACTCAAATTGAATTAAGAAAATGTTATTTAACGACAAATCATTTAAATAACATTAATCTAACATTCCAACTGTTCAGCAGATATATTTAATTAAAAGTTTCATATCAAATAAAGGATTAACTTCACTGAAGAAAAAATTGTTATCAGTAAAGTTAGTTTTAATAAAATTTTCAAAACAGATGTTACTTAAATGAAGATAATATAAAATTTTATTTTTACGGAGCATTGATTTAACTAAATATCAGATAGTAAATTTAAATTAAGGAAATTATTGAAGAAATATATATGTACTTACTTAAGTTGTTCTTCGTTAAAAGGGTACGCCTTCTAAGCATCACAACGAAGGTGGACAAGGCTGTCTCATAACTGTCCGTGTACCAACATTAACCATGGGACCAAGGAGATTGCTGTCTGCGTCAACACCTTTGCCTTTAAGCTAGGTTTAACACTTTGGACACTATGCGTATAATTTCAGTACCTTCGAAACTTCTTCCAACTCTATCACTCATATTCCCTTATTTACTTCGAAAAGTTTTTCAGTCTGACCGTACATCACATCAGTTTTTCAGATTTAAGTATATTGTTCCCTTAATTTATTCGCATTTCTCTATTTGGGATTATCACATTACCAAAATCTCTACCCTGATAAAAACATATTCTTTTCATGTCTATCTATCGTTGAGTATGTTGGATAGATCTAGCATAGTTTCTTATCTGAAATCTTTTTTAGGAACCAACATCAGTACGGAACCATAATTTAGTTCTAGAGTCATTATCATATCTAGTAAAAGGAGGTATAGTACAATAATCATTTTTTGACTTTGAGATCTTTGACATCTCAAGATTTTCTCAAATGAATTGACAAGTTCTCGAATCAAATTACCATTTCTCAGGACTTTCAGACTTTCAAATATCAATAATTAGGTAATCGATTCAATGAATCTTCTCTCAAATTAAAAAATTAATATTTCTGCAGTTACTGTACTCGTATCACCTTGAGTTTCTCCACATTTATTAACTTTTAACGGATGTGGAATTATGAAAAAATTGAGAGAGTTATACGTAAAATGTATCTGTTTTTTGGTTCAGACGTACACTTACAAAAACCAGACGTTCCATTATTGAAGAATCTCTGAAGGACTGCTGCGGGATGCAGCAGAACTGTTTGTACGTTGGGAAAATATGCAATAAAATACTGAAACCGTAGACTGTCATCTAGTTTACTCTACCGTAAAGAAACCTTTTCCTACACTCCGAAACCAGAATCTTTACTGAATCTTCTCCTTTACAGGAGAAATGACACAAAATACTTTCATCGGACAAAATGTGTTATTCTATTATAATAGTCTGTAATATTTGATAACTCTAATGGATCTACTTCAATGATTAATTGTTCAACTGACCTCGTTCATGGAAACAAGACATTGAATTTGTAACTTGATAAGACAACTTTGTGTCACAGAAATTAGCAAGATAAAATGTAATCTATTATGTTTCACCCATCTCAATACGTTTACAAGTAGCTGGTATTACAACATGGATACTCAATAGTTTTTAGAAAAATTACAAATACCAATGTACCGGACTTCCAATGTAATGTAAGTTCACTCTGACATCCCAGTGTTAATAATTAATTTACTATAAAAAATTGTGAACTATATTTATATTATGTACTTTGCTTATGGCAATCAAGGATCGGATAGTTCATAAGATATTTTTTAAAAATATTTCTACAATATTGTTCAACATGCCTAGAAATTTGCTTCGAATATTTAATAAATCATTGTATGTAATTAACTGTATTTAACAAACAAAAAAATGAAACTATGCAAAATTGAACTTTGAACTCAGAATATTAGTCACATTTACTTACCTCGTTTTATTTAATTCCTACAAGCAAAGCACATAACTTAACTGTCAAAAGTGAAAGATCAGACTACATTAAAGATCTAGCACTGTATATATATATATATGTATAAATGAACAAAATGAAGCTCCTATAGTAAAAGGTGTACTTGAAATTAACGTTTAAAAAATTGCAGAGTAATTTACAATTTAATAAGTATTTTAATGCAATATAATAATAATTATAATAATAATTAATAATTATAATAATAATAATTAATAATATTAACTAATAATGTTATTAAATATTTTTTACATGTACATAGTAATGTATTTATAATAATTCGTATTTTATCATTAGGGAATTATTAGTGTTTAAAAGTAGCAAAGATTTTATGTAAACAGGTAAGTCTTTTTCGCACGATCAGTCCTTCGTTACAGAGAGAGTAGTACATTTTCATTTTTTTCTCATTTTATCCCAACTGTGTTTTCAAGTGGTATATTCAACAAAAACAGCATTGTTATTAATTAAACAGCTACAGAATATTTAATATAATATTCCATTTGTTCGTACGATAGTGATGTTTCGCTTAAAAACATTATTATTTACGAAGAATATCTTATATCGTCTATTGGTTGTTCTCATCTTAAAATATTAAGAATATTTTGGTTACCAATCATGTTCAGGATTTCTGTACGCAATATATAAATTTTTCTTCACTCTTCGTTCGCTTTTCACTCTATTCGTATATTACAGTACGTTCGAAAAAGGAACTCCATTGTTCGTTTAGGCAAATATAGCACCAGAAGGCAATTATTATTTAAAGCAAGTGTCGTTAGTAGTATTCTCTTTCTGTACGTGGTTACGTTGAAATTTCAACAGCAAAATATACCAGCGAAGCAAATGGAAATTAGTAAAAGATCAAAAAAAGCAAGGACCCCATGAGAACGTATCAAGGAAACCAATAAAAATCTAACACACTGTCCCGATGCGTAGTATAACAACAGTGTATTAATACGGTTACATAAATTTACAAAAACCTAATGCACAATTCGTAAAGTTCTATTTTCTATTTCCAAAATTCTCAGATCAATTAATCTACGATAATGGCATTATCTTAAATGTACTTCAACGTAAAGATAAAAACTTGCTTTTTTGTTCACCGTCTATTAAACAACCATTCGCTTGACACACCTGCCTGTTAACACTACTAACCCGAACAGTAAAGATAGTGCTCGAAAGCAATTAGTCGCATAAAAACATTAATAACATAATGAACAGATCAAAGAAACTAGATCTCCTGAAATACTTCTATTTCTGTCAATTTTAATCTCTTGCTTTCCCATTAATTTTGAGACATCATTGGGTCCGCCAGGAAGTTGTCCGTTCCCAAATTGAAATACATTCTCAATACATACATTAATATTCATTGACATCATTCGCAGTTACCAATGACCATCGCAGACAATTTGTGAACTTCATTTCTACGACTAACCTTTAGAAACTTAAAATGACACTGTCTACGGGAAAGCTCATTTCAAGTTCAAACATTAGTCACTCCACAGAAACTAAAATCCACAAATCGCCATCATTCTGAGATGTCATTGGCAGCGATGGAAACTTCCCAGCAAACCCAACCTCTGAATCATTGTCTCAACAGACTCCAAAGCCAATTGCTGCCTCCGGACTCATCCTGAACATCTGGTCACACCATGCGCACACTGTCCAATCGATCCCCATATAAATGCAATAGAATGTACCTACTGAACCGTCACATCAACACAGTTGGCCTGGGTTGCGCAATGTACCATAGGAAATCACAGAAGACGCTAAATGATCATTCTAAAGAAATGACTCCAAGAGTTGGTTTCCCTTTCGGTTGCATATAAAAACAGAGTAGAAATCGACGTCCTCCCGAACCATGTGACAACTCTGTACAACAGTTTTCCGGTGGAATCGATGCGAGGAATATCAATTCCAGATCATCAGGCGACCTCCGTTCAGAGGGCAAGAGGGCCCTTACTGTGAATTGCTAGATTTCAGGACGTGGATCTTCCCGGACCCTCTGAACAAAAGATACACCGTGTATATCTATATTTATTTCCCATCTAAAATTTATGTATAATTTCTTTTAGTCATCATCATGGCGCGAGCCATGTAAATCCGGTTACATAAAATCTTTGGCAAAGGCATGATTAATCATTGACCCATGATTTCTGTAAATATGTATATAATAATTATTATACTCCGTGAACAGCAGCAGCTACTCGCCGTTTGTTATTGTTTCGTTTTTTTTTACATGATTCTGCGACCGACTCCAGCGCGCGAGCGGCTGGGGCCAAAAATGCACCAGGTTGACGTTGCTTAGCGCGGGCACGGCGGGTGCTGGTATCAACCGACGCTGTCGCCCATCACCTCCGTTTCGGTCTCGTGCTGGGTGTGCTCCAGCTCCTCGGCCGGCTCTGAGTCACCGTGCGCGTCTACGAATTCCTGTTGGGGGCGAATCGTGGGTTAGATTTGGGGAAGTTGAATTTGATTGGAAAAAAATTGAATTAGAAAAATTAAATTAAATTGAAAAAATTAGATTAGAAAAAATTAAGTTAGAGAAATTAAATTAGATTGGAAGAAAATTAAATTAGATTTAGAAAAATTTAGTACAAAAGATATGGAGAACATCAAAGGAACTATATTTATTGTTTATTTAATATTTGGAATATACTCATGTCTCTTTGAATTTTTCATGTTATAATACTGGTTTGATATGGAATAATAGCTCAAATTTCATATAATTTAATAATTAACCTCTTAAGTGCATATGCTGATGACAAAAAAGTAACTTTATGTGATGAGTAATTAAACTTGGGTTTTCTTTTGTGAATCTCAAAGACTTTTATATTTGTATGATCATTTTTTTAAACTTAAACTCATCTTCCTGGCTATTTGTTACAACGTACTGTTATTTGGTTAAATACAGCAATAAAGCGATGCATAATTATTAATTCCACCTCTGAATAATGTATAATTAAAATCAGTGTCTATTGAGTAATATCTTTCGTAAATGATTGTAACGCATAGAAAGTGTTACAGTAACATTCATCGGATATAAGTATATTAATCATGAAATATGTTGAGCTTACATCTCGCATGGGTTCGTCAATACTGCTTTCTTTGTTCAAAATGTCACCTGCAACGAAAGCACAGCAAATTGTGTGATACTATCTTTATTTATTTTTACATATATATTTTTATAATAGAGATTAACTAACCGGGTTCTGTTTGTGTTTGATTCGATGTGGTACAGGTTTCTGAAAACTCACGACGCTGTACATCTGCATCATGAGCATGAAGACGTTCTCTGCTTCTACGTAGCTCTTTTCTCAACCTTTCTCGCTCTTCTTCTCTTCCTTTTATAATCTCCTACGATGCAGACACAAACGTACCACTTAATACTGTTTCTAAAGATACTTTATCTAATTTCGTTGCCTTATTGTGATTATTTTATCTAATTGTTATTTTATTTATATCTAAATTTATTGAATGTAACAGAAGGTTAAGAAACATCCTGATTTTTCAATATTTAAATATTGAGTTGGCAAGAATGTCACTTCGGTTTGCATAAATAGATAGGGTTATGTTTCGTTACTCTTCAGTTGACACTTTTAGGTTACTATAGAAACAAATTCCGTGTAATTTTGTTTACAACTGAAAAAAATTAAGAACTAAATTAAAAATTGAGTTTTATTTCACTAAAAAATCGACATTACTTTCTTGCCTACCTAATATTTTCAGTTATTAAATTCTTTTGAAAATCTTCACCACGAGTCTGACACATTACAAGGTGAGAGGTTAATTTAGAAATATTGTGTTCATGACAGAGTACAATGGAACAGAAATATCATTAAAATTAATTAATGAATTTATAAGAATATGGTTTCATAGTTCTGTTAAAAAAGACTGAGCATGTATGGTACGTAATATTGTATCTAATTGTCATATAACTGTGCGAGAGGTTGTAAAAAGGTTAAACGTATCACACGCAACAATTGAAAATCACATAAGATGTCTTGAACTCGTTAAGAAGCTCAAATTGAGTTTTATTTCACACTAAAAGACCAAAGTTTCTTTCTCGCCAACCCAATATATTCTAACTTTCGATAAGTTTTGAATTCTCACCAGTAACTGTGACAATTGAGACGTTAGAGAATGACAAACTGGTTGTAAGCTTGCAACTGATACAGCCGGTTGTTGAGGATAAACATGCATTCTTGGAGACGGACATCCAGCTTCGCAGCTTGGCGGTGTTGACAGTACTGATGCTCCACGTGATGCAAGTACGGTTTCTGTTTCACTTACGTTTAATGCAGAATTTAGGAGACCCACTAATTGATTCGCTGAAAGTATACGATAGACAAATATTTACATTTCTTTATTATAAGTCTGATTTCTTTTATTAATATCTAATTCAAATATGAAGTACATGTAAAAATAGAACTGTACTCTTTTATATAATATATATATTGCTGCGATGTTGTGAAATCAAGTCTTTCACAATTAAACATTTCACAATTAATATTATTATTATTAATATTGTTGAATGTATAATATCATATTATTAGAATATTATTATAATACTTCTTTCAATTTTTCATATACTTATCAATTCCAAGAGTAATTTTAATTACGATCTGAATTTATAAAATACCTTGACTAATAGCAGCGAGTATGAGTTCTGCAGGTTCTTTTTCCATGCTCGAAGGCTCAGATGCCATGTCTGCTACATGCTCGAAGTCTTCTTTTGGAATATTCAAGATATCTGCTACTAACAATTGTTTTTCTATCAAAGCTTGCTTAATCGTTTCATCCTTTCTCCTGAGACACTCTATAAATAAACAGACAACGATTAAAAATAGAATCAAGATAATAGGTTCTACTTGTAACGACAGTTCAAACCACTGTATAATGTGAAAAATCTAAAACTATACATTATAAACATAAATAGTATACCTATAGATGTAAGTACTGGTTCTGCAATGTGTACAGGTGGTACTTCCACGTGAACTTCCAATGGATCAATTAATGACACCTGCGTACAAGTAACCATTCGCAAAGGTTCTCCCATACCTGAATAAGAAACGGAAAGAAATGCAACATCAGTAAGCAAGCAAAACACAAACTATTCAAAAACAAAACTTATTTGAAGAGAACTCATTTCATGATTTAGATTTCTTTCGGACCATAGAATCAACGTAAACTTGTATC
The DNA here is from genome assembly GCF_051020985.1 of Nomia melanderi. NCBI lineage: Eukaryota > Metazoa > Arthropoda > Insecta > Hymenoptera > Halictidae > Nomia > Nomia melanderi. Next base: position 22,274,424 of record NC_134999.1, on the reverse strand, counting down.
ATCACCACCAGAATAACAAAGAATACCGTCTCTTAAAGCAAGCACTAGTCGAGAAACACAAGAACATATTCAAAACCTGAATTTGGAGATTCAGCAGGGTATTGCTGCTGGGGTTGCTGCTGCGTCTGCTCAGTTGTCGAAGGATCAGCAGCTGGCGCAGGCAGATTGGGCTTCTCCTCTTCGTGTTCCACACTAGTATCCTGTGCGGGGTCTTTGGGTTCAGCTTCCTGTTCCTGCTCTTGCTCCGTCTTGTCAGGAATATTGTCATGTTCAGTCGAGGTTGGGTCCTCGATCGTAGGTCCTGGTTCTTCTGGCAGTGTAGTGGGTGGTGTAGGTCTTCTACCTTGCTTGTCACGAGCTTTGTACGCCTCAGCTGCCTCCGATATATGTTTGCACCAGAGTTTCCTTTCAGCTGGCGAGGCAGCAACCAAGTCATAGATCTGTGCACCGTTCTGAGACGTGTTGACAAGGTAGAGTGAGTTCTTGTCCACAGCGTTATGCCTGACCAGAACTGTGGAGACCTTTACGATGGGGCTCAGCACTGAGTTCGCTTGGTTTGTGTTGATGAACTTAAGCAGGTACTTTTCATCTTGTCGGTGCAACAGAAATATCGTGTCGTCCAGCAGGACCACGTGCAGGTCGACAGGCTTGGCTCGGTTTTGCTCTGTTCGTCTCCACTGCAGTGGACCTTCGTAGATCAGTTTCCGCTTGGTGATGTCCAAATTCTTGAACTCCTGAACAGTCGGATGGTCAAACTTGTCGAAGGCAGACCTGTCAATGGTACGTTGGATCTCTGAGAGCCTCTGGTAATCTTCAGCCTCACGGACAGCTTGGTTCACACGACTGAGGATCTCCTTGCTCCTGTCCAGGCTCCTCAGCACGGCAGCCCTCTCCTTCTCGTTGCTCTCCGGTGTGTACTTGGCAAGATTCTCGAAAAGCAGTGGATACTTTGTCAGCCGGAGCATGCCTGTCAGTATGTGGTCCTTGAGCTGCAGCCTTCGACACAGTGGGTTAGCCTCAATCTCGTTCAGGAAAGCGTTCAACTTTGGATCCTTGCGACGTCGGTCACGCAACGCGTCCAGAGCCACCTGCTGCTTCGAGCAGTAGGTAGACGCGGCACGTTCAAACGCTTCACCGTTTTCACCATCGAACATTTCTAACAGCAGCTCACTCACATCACCCACACACGGATTCTCCTTCTTCTTGCGCTTCATTGCCTGGTTGAACCGCGAGTGAATCGTCACCATCTCGTCCAAATTCGAAAATAGTAATTGTATCTGGTCTGACGGAAGCACTAGGGACTCCAGCAGTGGCTTGTGGAACACGTGTGACAGGACCTTCAACGCCCGCACGTGAGACCGTTCGGTGTGGAATAGTTCTGGAAACAGAAGATGGATTTAGTACTCTTTGCTGGTTATGCTTGTGGTGTGATAATTGTTTATTGCATTGTTTGCGAAGGGAGTAACAGAATGTTAGCAGTAGCTAGACCTAGCGACACTTTCTACAACTCTAAATTTCTGAAATAATGTACATTGTTTTGTTTGCGAGGGAAAGGAACAAAAAGTTCGTAGTAGCTAGACCTAGTAGTACTTTCTATAGTACCGAGCTTTTAAAACAATGTTTATTCCATTGTTTACAAGCGAATGTAACAGAAAGTTAGCAGCTGCTAAACCTAGCAATACTTTCTACAACGCTGAGCTTCTGAAACAACGTTTATTGTATTGTTTATAAAGGAAAGTAATGAAAACTTGTTAGTAGCTAGAACTATCAACACTTCCCACAACACTGAGCTTCTAAAACAACGCCAACTGCACTGTTTGTAAGAAAGCGAAAGCACCCACCATTAATAACTTCCTGTCGCTTCTTCTCAGCGTTGCTGAGTCTAGCAAGGACTTCCTCAGCGACACCCTGGCTCCAGTCCGGTGGGTCTGGTTCGACGTCGACATCGCTGTCCCACGAGGTGGATGTGTTCGTCGCCGACGTAGCCGGGTGCACGTGCTCCAGGCTGGTACTCGGACTGTCCAGGCTTCTCGTCGACAGGCTGCTGTTCGACGAGCTGCCGGCTGAGTTGCCAGGAAACGATCCGGAATGATCGCAATCACTGAAACCAGCCCTATAGTCAATTGTTAGCGAATTATGCAGTCGAAATTTGAACTGTACCAGCCGGGTCAGCCACGCAAAATCTTTTCAAGTAGTCCAACTATGTAAAATTATATGAAAGTGTGTAACGGTGTATAAAATTATATAATACTATATAACGCTGTGTAAAAGTGTGTAAAATAATATAGCACTAAATGGAAGTATATAAAATTATATGGAACTATATGAAATTGTATAAAACTACGTAGAGGTATACAAAAGCATATAAAACTGTATAAAACTACGTAGAGGTATACAAAAGCATATAAAACTGTATAAAATTATATAAAATAATATAGCACTCAATAAAACTATATAAAATTATATAAAATTATATGAAACTGTATAAAATTATGTAAAACAGAATTGAAGTATTATTCGGATTGTAACAAATTGGATAAAATAGCAGATCACTTCACACTTCTATGGATTCCAGATCGATGCAACAAAATTCATCTTTTGTGACTTTTGAGGTTATGCTGCGCCACGTGTCCTAACGCTTTCTTGTTTCTAAGGGTGCATTATGTAAAGACTGTTATCTAACACTGGAACTACCATTCCTGATTTTTTATTTTGTAATTGTTGTGAATCACAGAAATTTGTTTAAAAAATTAAGGAAACTGATTTATGCAGTGTTATGGTATGGGGTTGCATTAGTTGCCATGGTAAGGAAAATTATAAATTATTATTGAAATAATAAACAAGATATTTAAACATTTTATAAAGTATGTTAAAAGAGAGAATAAATACTAAATTGATATGAGTTAATTGAAATATAAAAATTAGATACTTGATGGTTTGACAAATAAATTTTGAAAAGTGAGGTTATGTATTAGGTAGTACTAGTGTTAAGGACAGTGAGAGGTTATGTTCGAATGGCAGAAATTAAATAGTGGAATATTTGTTCAGGTAGTAAGTGTTTGTTTTCAATTAATTATTAATAATTTATTGATCAATTATGAATAATTTATTAATGATTAATTTAGAACAAACATTTATTGTACTAATAAGAACAACAAACAATTTAAGAAACGTTGCTACAAATAATTTATTTGAAATTGTTTTTAAGTAATTGTTCATAATTTAGTAATTAATTATGAATAATTTATTAATGATTATTCTTGTTGGGACAAGCTGCACGTGAACTAAATATAACGATTTTAGGTTAGTTTTTTCAAATTTGTTCGTTATAATATTTCACCCCTTGTTCTAATAATTTATTAGGGAAAGAGAAAAATTTGATGATTATTCTATCTAGGTTTGCTCTAAAAGTTGATGATAAAGTAGTAATGTTTAATCTATATAAAAAAAATTAATGCCATTTAAATTTGATGTATATATATATTTATTTATATTTTTTATATTCAATTTGTTTTAAAATTTGTTTATATATGTATAAATAAATATAAATAAGTATAAATTTAAATACTGAATCTTTATAAATATTACATAATATTTACATAATATATTATTGTTATAAATTATACATGAATTTTGAAATATAAAGTAAATAAAAGAATAGTTAAATAAATATAAAAATACTTGAATTTATACTGATTTATATTTATTTATAAGTATAAATTTAAGTATTGAATCTCTATAAACTTTATATTATTAATGTAAAATAAAAATTGTATATTTTACATAGTCACTGACTGTATATAGAAACTTTAACAAAGTGAATATAAAAATAAAAAATATAAATAACTATACATAAATATATGTTTAAATACTCAATTTTTATAAATTCTATATATTACTAATACAAAATAAAAATTTTATATTTTCACAGTTACCTACTGTGTACATAGAAATTTTAACGAATAAAGTGAATATAAAAATAAAAAATATAAATAAATAAACATTTAAATACCCAATATTCATAAACTCCACTTGTCACCCATCATTGTCACAAAACAAATATCCACCTTATGAAAAATAAAAAATAAAAAAAATATAAAAACTATAAATAACTATAAATAAATAAACATTAAAATACCCAAAATTCATAAACTCTTCCTAACACATCACAAAGCAAAAACCATCAGCATCGTATCCAGAAACAAATCCTCGATCGCCCAAAAAAGACAACTATCCTTGATCACCCAAAAACACAATTATCCCCGATCGCCCAAAAACAATCATCTGCCACTGGTCTAGTACCTCTCGGATCTCGTGCGCCGTTCATTGCTGCGTCCCTTGCAATTGGCGACGCCGTCGGCCACCTCGGGCAGTCGTTCCTCGACATTCGAGCGCTCGGCCGGCGGGACGTCGCTTGACTGTTCGGGGGGCGAAGACGGTTCCGCGCACGACACCGGGCTAGCTAAGTTTTCGTTGCCGCGCGAACTGGGTCGAGGACGCAGCCGCGAGCCGTGCTGCCTCATCTCTTACGGCTGTCCGGCCCTAAAGGGCTTCCGCGACGGAGGACAACTGACGGTCGGCTGCCTCCACGGAGGTTTCTCCTAACCTTTTTTGTGGCATGCCCCGACTAAGTCTTTGTGAAATTCTTGTGCTCCCTTATGTAACATGTATATAGTTTTTAATATTTATTGTAATATTTTTCTAATATTTTTATATTATTTCTTATATTTTTTTAATTTTTATATTATTTCTTATATTTTTTTAATTTTTATAGTATTTGTTATAATATTTTTCTAATATTTGTATAATACTTATTGTAATACTTTTTCTAATGTTTATTAATATTTTTCTAATATTCATTACAATATTGTTCTATAATATTTATTATAATCATTCTACAATATTTATTATAATATTTTTGCTATTTTGTTTACGTGTATAAATATTGTAAAATATATGAAGTGATATTTCAAATTTCTATTAAATATTGATTAAAAAACTTATTAATTTAAAATTAGTATAATAAGTATAAATTAAGTAGATTTAAATTAATAAGTTTATCAATAATTTGTATTATAATATTTTTGTTATAATAATTATTATATATTATATATATAATTATTTAGTTATTTAGTTAAATTTAGTTTATCACTGGTGGCAATTAATAAATTTATAACATTAAAATAAATCAATGTTAATAAGTAAATTATTTACCAAATTATTTATCCTCATTTACCCACAATTAGCACTTCAAGTAAAAAAATTAGATATGTAACAAGAGAATGCATTTCAACATTATTTTTACAAACATTGTTATTTATAATTATATATATATAGAAATGTGTTAAATTAATTATTCATTCGGACATCATTTATTTAAATATTTTAAATATCTATTTTCAAATATTTCAAGTATGTATTTTCAAATATTTCAAGTATTTCAAATATCTATTTTCAAATATTTCAAGTATTTCAAGTATCTATTTTCAAATATTTCAAATATTTCAAATATTTCAAATACCTATTTCAAATATTTCAGATATTTATTTTCAAATATTTCAAATATTTATTTTTGAATATTTATTCAGACATTGTAAAACATTGTCTTCCTCACACATGTTTCATCTAGCACGAAAATATCTGTAACCACCTAACAAAGATGGATTACAATCCGAACACGTTTGCTTGGTTTCCATAGCAACCCGTAAAACGCGCGAACCTGGGGGATCGTAGCGACTTAAAGGTTATGTGTTCTCGTCGAGTGAAAAGTCGACTACCAGTGCATTGGCATTTTCGTTAGCACAGTTATCACACTGTTACCCTCCACCCCTTGGAACGACAGAACGTGGCATGTTAAAGGGCGAGAAATTTGTAAGCAAATTTTATTGTCGTAATTATTGTGCGTGGCTCATTTGAAATTAGAGTAATAGAATTCTTGCAAGATGGAGAATATTATTTTTATATATTGATAGGTACGTCATAGGAATTTTGATGGCAATGGTTTTTAGGTAATCTTGAGAATTAATTAATAATAAATTTGAGAATTAATCAATTGAGCATGAATGTAAGAATTAATTAATAGATCATGAATTTAAGAATTAATTAATTAATAATGAATTTAAGAATTAATCAATTGAGCATGAACCTAAGAATTAATTAATTGATAATGTATTTAAGAATTAATCAATTGGGCATGAACCTAAGAATTAATCAATTGAGCATGAACCTAAGAATTAATTAATTGATCATGAATTTAAGAATTAATCAATTAATTATCAATTTAGGAATTAACCAATTGATCACAAATTTAGGAATTAATTATATATAATTTTATTAATTAATAATATTATATTTCCTAATAATCTTGTTACTTTTATTTTTAAACAAATGTATAATACCCCTCTTTATCACGTCAATCACCATAACAATCACAATAATAATCATCATGACAATTATTATTATGACAATCACCATGACAATCATCATAATAATCACCATGATAATCACAATGGTAATCATCATAACAGTCACCATAGCAATTACCATAATAATCATCATGACAATCACCATGACAATCACCATAATAATCATTATGACAATCACCACAGCAATCACCATAACGATTACAATAACAATCATCATGGCGATCACTACTACGACAATCACCATAACAATCATCACGTGATTTTGCATCACAACGAAAACGAAAAACTTTCGCTCGTATTCCAGGCTTTTCATTTGTCCAGAATAATCGAATAGCGACTGGCGAGGTGTACCGAGTATAAACGGGAACTTAATCGACGTCGATCAAGCTAAGCCTTATCGAAGCCGCTCCTTCATCACTTTAATCAACCCCCTTCTCTTCTCTCACCCCAGATATAGAAGCGACACCGAGCACGACGATACAGTGTCTTGTGCATACAGTCGTTGTACACGGGCATCAATGGTGCCTGTATTCTTCCGACAAGTACCTGCGTTCTGTGTCTCGTACGCTGACACCTCCTTTAACAAACGTTTGCTCAATGAGGTTCCTCGGTAACTGGTACGAAGGAAAGTTAAAATTGTTCGTTCTGAAGTTCGACATTAGTCTTCTCGAGTAGAGTGAGGCTCGGTTAAATTTTACAATTTTTGGAGTATACAGTAAGACTCGGTTAAATTTTACAATTTTTGGAGTCTACAGTGGGGCTCGGTTAAATTTTACAATTTTTAGAGTCTACAGTGTGCGGCTCGGTTAAATTTTACAGTTTTGGACATCTATAGTGAAATTTAATCGAGCAGAAGAAATGAACATTTACTTGGTAACTGGAACGAAGGAAAGTTAAAATTGTTCGTTCTAACGTTTGACGTTAGTCTTCCCGAGTATAGTGAGGCTCGGTTAACTTTTACAACTTTGGCAGAAAAGCAGGAGGAAACTATTTACTTCTAGGAACTGAATTGAGCGTAGACCGACGAAGGCAGAGAATTGATACAGTGAGTGAAAGTGAGATAGACAGTCCTCAGCGTCGAAATCAAATACAAACGTGTAACGAAGAAAATTTCAATTGCAGTTATTTAAACGTACGATTTTAAGTGTATTGCTATTGAATTGCGGAGATTGTCCCGATTAAAACGAGTCCAAACACGATGGGAATTGGACCGAATTAATACAACTAACGAAACTAAAGGCTCGTTTCCATGAAATTGAAAAACTAGTCCGATCCCCATCGTGTTTGTACTCATTTTAATCAGCACGATCTCAGCAATTCACTGGCACTATATTTGTTATGATAACAATTAACTCATCGCACTCCGAACATTTTTAATACCTTAACAATTCATTTCTATAGCCAAACGTTCAAAAATCTAAAATTTCGTTTCAGAAAAGGAAAAGTACAACTATAAATACATTCATGCCTCTCAATTTATTTTATCAATTTACTATATTCGAATAAAAAGAAATTTTGCAATTTTATAAAAATTTCATGGAAATTTTACAAAAATTTAAGAATGTTTCATAATTTGTAAATTAATGTAACGTATGATATCTGTGACGCAAATCGTCTCTACAGCAGAGCCAGCAGAGTGCAAAGGGTGAACAGTTATTTCCAATACCATTTACGTTTGTCGCAAAGAATATCTATTATTACACGAAACGTTCGACGTTCTGCAATAGCCAAGGAGTGCTCGTATCACCCGCAAGAATTAGCCGGCTAATGCGTCCAGTTTTAAAAAGGCTGATGCGTATGAGCGAGGGGTGGAAAGAAAGCGATCCGTTTTTATCGATCGGCACGTGGCGGTACGTGTGCACGCCTGTAAACGCCGGCTAAAGTGATATCGGGTCACAGAGATAGATGTCTTAGCCTTTATTTTTTGAGCAATCGATAGTTTCGAATCGATAGTATCGGCCACGACAGGCTCCGGCCCGTTTACAAACTCCTCGCCGTCGACTCGTTCCACGCTCCGCCGTCGAACGCTATTTTTCTTTTGACCCTAATCGGAGGACGACGCGACTTTCAGTGACATTTGAACTTTTCACTGAACCTCTTTGATTATTTCGTATTGCGTTTTCGGATGTTTTTTTGGCCTTTATTAATTGATTGTATAGTTTACTATATAGTGAGAGGTTTTTCAAGTTGAATTCTATATGATTGGTTGAATGTTTGGTGGTTTTAGTGTTTACTAGGTGGACTATAATGATTCGATTTGGTTTGATGATCACCATGATGATCATCGTGATAATCACTATAATAATCACAATGATAATCATGGTAGTAAACACCATGATAATCATAATGATAATCACCATGGTAAACACCATGATAATCATAATGACAATCATTATGATAACCAACGTGATAATCATCGTGATAATCACAATAATAATCATAATGATAATCATCATGATAAACACCACAATAATTATAATGATAATCATCATAAGAATCACAATGGTAATCATCATGATAATCATCACAATAGTAATCATCACGATAATCATCATCATGACAATCACAATGGTAATCTTCATGATAATCGTAATGATAATCATCACGATGGTGATCATCATGATAATCGTAATGATAATCTTCACGATGGTGATCATCATGGTAATCGTAATGATAATCTTCACAATGGTGATCATCATGACAATCGTAATGATAATCTTCACAATGGTGATCATCATGACAATCGTAATGATAATCATCACAATAATAATCACAATGATAGACATCACAATAATCACCATGATAGACATCATAATAAGCACCACAATAATCACCATAGTAATCACCATGACAATCACCATAACAATCACCATGATAATTACCATTGTTCACCATAATAATCGCCATGGCAATTATCATGATAATCACGCTGCTAATGAAGTTTCCCCTGACAGCACTGACAAGGACGCTTTCCCAGACGAAACTTGTCGCGGTCATTTTACAATCGCTGTTAATTGATTTTAATTCCGATCGACGCGACCGATATGTCCTTCTGCTCTTCGCAGAAACCTATCCCTCCATTATCTGAAACGCGCATGTCGCGACTTAATACTTTTCAATGAACTAATTGCCCCCGAATCGAGAGATCTGTGTGCCACTGAGACATCCACTTCGAAACTTTCCTTTTTAATCCTGGATCACTGAATTACACTTGACAGCCATTATCACTAAACTGTCGGGGAAATGACTAGCTTAATTAAAATGTCTTCAGTAACTTTTATTATAAAAATTTATAAAATTAATAGAAACTTTGAATTTTATTTTTTATTAATGAGATAAGAAAATTTAAATAAATAATACTTGACAGCCATTATCACTAAACTGTCGAGAAAATGACATGTTTTTAAATATTAAAAATTAAATTTCAAAAAATTTTAAAAATTTAAAAAACTACATTTTAAAAAAATTAGTTTCAAAAAATTTTTAAAATTACATTTTTAAGAAATTAAAAAAAATACACTTTCAAAAAAATTTTTTAAATTAAATATTTATGAAAAATTGTCAAAATTAAATTTTGAAAACAACCTGCAATTTGTGAACAACTGCGTTTCGCCTGGTACTCGCATAAAAATTCCATTTCCGGAGTGCACGAAATAACCGAAAGCGTTCGAATAGACTGAAAAATGGTCCCGCGCTATGCGACAAAATATCTCGGTTGTATCGTCCACCTAACCTCCAACATTCCCCTGTCACGAGTGCGCGCCACCGAACGAGATGAATCACCGCCTAAAATTAGTGGATTCCTGAGTGACGATCGCCACCTCCCGCGCCCGAACGGATCTATTAGATTCATAGAAACGGGAATCGGCGTGGTTCACCCCCGTTCAGAAATAAACGCGCAATGACAAAGACGCGCCCGCGCCCACGCGGGGTTATTTATTTATCGAGCGCGCCGAGTCAAAGGCACAATGTGGTTTCATGCTCCGCCGAGTAAAAGTGAACTTCGTGGCTGGCTGGCCGGGGTTAATAATCCTGCGACGGAGCCTCGGAGGAGGAAAAAATATATTTCGAAACCACTTGAAAAGGTTAACGACTCGCCGCGGCGTTCAATTTTTCACGGCTGTCCTCTTCGCCCCTTAAGGCTGTTTTTTTTGTGAAACTTGAAACTTTGGTTATGGTTGATATAAGGATGTGTTGAATAATTGGTGTATATTCGGTGAATTTGATTGTGAAGGATTTGGAGAAAAGGAATTATGAATTTTGTTAATTTTGATTTTACGTCTTTGAGTATGGTGTCATTGGATTGCTGAAATTGAGCTGATTAAAATGAGTACAAACACGATAGGAATCGGAGTAGTTTTGTCGATTCATGGAAACCAGCCTTTAGTTTCGATAATTAGGTTAGGTCGGTGAAAGTAGTCCGATTTCCATCGTGTTTGGGCTCATTTTAACCGGCACAACCTCAGAAATTCACTGGCATTATATTTCAGAAGGTAAGATTATAATTATTGTAAATAAAATTTTCTTCACTACATGTTTAATCTTATCTTCGTAATCGTAGTACCAGTAGAACATTGAGGTTCTTCTCGTTAAAATGAGCCCAAACACGACATAAATCGGACTAGTTTCATCAATTAATAGAAACGAGCCTTTAGTTTCGTTAATTATATTAACTCAGTAAAACTAGTCCGATCCTCATCGTGTTTGTACTTATTTTAATCAGCACAATCTCAGCAAGCGATTGACACTACATTCGAGAAACAAAAACTAAAATCACTAAAATCAATGCGACTATCACTGCATATACAATCATCATCATATTCAATCAACTTCGAAGATCCATTCACCGGTGACCATCATCACACTCGACGCATCAAACGCCCACAAATAACCTCAAGCCAAGTTCACACCGAACTCGAATCGAACTAATAAATCGAACTCATAAATCGAACGTTTAACAGTCGCAGCCTGCGTCGACGATTCGAGTGGCGCGCTTTTACGGCCGGCATCCAGTAAACAGACCTAACCTAAATGTTCTGACGCCAGTGCTCCCGCGTTTCACGCTCGGAGCTTAATATTAGCCGAGCAGCGTTTCTCGCGTCAGTAAGTGCCCCAGCTGATTCCCTCGGAATGGCGCGCACCGTCGAAAGATAACGTCCGCTTTCCGAAATAATAGGCAGCTCGGCGCTGCCGCGGCAGATAACGATTGAATCGTCCTTTCCGCCGGTTCCGGCAGCGTTCCTGCATAATGCGTTCCAAGGTTGCTGCCGTTCTCCGCGTCTGCCTTCTGTTCCGAGACTCTGGTCGCGAGACAAACGGTTCTTCGATATTCCGCGGGTGTTTTCGATGGCTGGGAATACACGTCCCATTCAGTATGCTATCTCGTTAGCATAGATCTATCGTCTGCCTCAGACTGCTTTTTTAAAATTCTTTTAACCCTCTGTAGGCCCGTGTAACTTTGAAGACAGGTATCAGTATGTTGGCGTCTTGTTGATTTATTTTGTTTTGCACTCGCAGTGGTGAATAAAATTGAGTGATCAATTACATTTTAGAATTTTGGGCACCTACAGTGAAATTTAACCGAGCAAAAGAAACGAACAGTTGTGCGATAACTGGTACGAAGGAAAGTTAAAATTGTTCGTTCTAAGTTCAGGTCCTTTGGAGATTAGAAATCTTGAGTACAGTAAGGCTCGGTTAAATTTTACAATTTTGTTATATTTAATGACTTTATAATATAAAAAATATTTATATGAGAGGTTAAAGTAGAAAGAATAGAAAAGTATTTACTTCTGATAGATCATAATTAAATATGAGATTTAATTGAAATTATTTACATTAATTCCAAAAAATTAATTTCATTAAAATGATTTAATATAATTCCAAAGGATTACTTTGATTAAAATTATTTAATATAATCTCAAAAAATTACTTTGATTAACATTATTTAAATTAATCTAAAAAATTACTTTGAACATTATTTAAATTAATCTCAAAAAATTACTTTGATTAACATTATTTAAATTAATCTAAAAAATTATTTTGAGCATTATTTAAATTAATAAATATACAATACAATTAATATTAATATAAATTAAATTAGAATAATATAAATATTCAAGTATCTTCGCAAAAAATAATTTAAATACCATTGAAACCCATTTTAACAACAAAGACTACTAACACGTTCGAATTTAACGAAAAACGTTCACTTCGAACACCACAAAAAAAACAAATTGTCTATAATTATAAGAAATTGAAAGAATCACATTTTTTAAAATGTCAAAAACTACATTTTAAAAAATCTTTAAAAATTAAAAAAAAACTACATTTTTAAAAAATTAAAAAAAATTAAAATTACATTTTTAAAAAAAAATTGTTTAAATTAAATATTTACGACAAATTTTTAAAATTCAATTTTTAAAACAACCTGAAATTGATGAATAACTGCGTTTCGTCTGGTAATAAGTAACAAATTGTCTATAATTATAAAAAATGATTATCCAAAAATATTTCTGTACCCAGAAACTCACTCCAAAGGGTTGATAGTAGGGGTAACTCGGGGAACACTGAACTTTTCATACACTCATAGACGCTGGATATATTTACGTGACTCGATTTATTGGACCACCCTGTATACACACAATATCACATCGAATAAAAGTTCCTCTTCATAAATTCGAGCACCTCTCCGATATACTTCGGTCGATTTATTAGCTGAGCAACTTTCCGGACCTCGTAGCTCTCGTGAGCACAATTAACCCGCGAACCATAAAAAACAACTTATAACCTGTACGCAATAAATAGCGTCCAGTCATTATTTATATTCCTGTTTGGCGAGAAAAATTATTCTTTCGCCTAACTTTAGTGTAATAAAGGGTAGACGGTCACGAAAGGTCTTCTTTTTGATAATACAGTGCTGCTCGCTTAAATTTTACAATTTTTTAGGCAGTGAAATTTAACCGACCAGATGAAAGAAGGGAGCTATTTGATTCGAACCGATTCGAGTATAGTTTGACGAAGGCAGAGAATGGGTACAGTGAGTGGAAGTGGGATAGACAGTCCTAGCATCGAAATCAAATACAAACGTGCAACGAAGAAAATTTCAATTGCAGTTATTTAAACGTACGATTTTAAGTGTATTGCCATTGAATTGCTGAGATTGTGCTGATTAAAATGAGTCCAAACACGATGGGTATCGGACTAATTTTACCGATTTAATGTAATTAATGAAACTAAAGGCTCGTTTCCATGAAATCGTAGAACTAGTCCGATCCGCACCGTGTTTGTATTCATTTTAACGAGGAAAATCTTAACAATCCATCGGTACTATGATTGAAAGGCTAAAGCTAAATATGCAATGAAGAAAATTTCAATTGCAATAAATTTAACCATATTTCCTCAAACATAGTGTCAGTGAATTGCTGAGATTATGCTGGTTAAAACGAGTCCAAACACGATGGGAATCGGACTAGTTTTACCTGTTTAATGTAATTGGCGAAACTAAAGGCGCGTTTCTATTAATTGATAAACCTACTCCGATTTATGCCGTGTTGGTACTCATTTTACTCGGGACGATCTCAGCAATTCAATGACACTATATTTGAGAAGGTAAGGAGAGACATGCAATAAAGAAAATTTCAATTGCGGTCATTTTAACTGTACCTTCTTAAACATAGTGCCAGTGAATTGCTGAGATTCTGCTGATTAAAATGAGTCCAAACACGATGGGAATCGGACCAGTTTTATCAATTTCATGAAAACGAGCCTTTAGTTTCGTTAATTACGTTAAATCGGTAAAACTGGACCGACTCCCACCGTGTTTGGACTCATTTTAACGAGGAGAATCTCAATATTCTATTGGTACTATGATTGAGAAGCTAAGACTAAACATGCAGTGAAAAAAATTTTATTTGGAATAATTTTAATCTTAACTTCTCAAATGTATTGGCATTGAATTGCTGAGATTATGCCGATTAAAATGAGTCCAAACACGATGGGAATCGGAGTACTTTTACCGATTTAACGTAATTAACGAACCTAAAGGCTCGTTTCCATCAAATCCTAAAACTACTCTGATTCCCCTCGTGTTTGGACTCATTTTAATCAGGACGATCTCAGTAATCCAGCGGTGCCACATTCGAGGATGTAACGTTAAATTTACTGCAATTAAAATTTTCTACATTGCATGTGTATTTGACGTGTATGGTGTCGCTTTTCTGACCCTGGCTTATATTATGTTATAAAAAAATGATTCTTACATAAGTAATAATTAATTAAATAATTAATTTCAAACGATACACACTTATTGAAAAGGAAATCTAAACAAAGTTCGAAGCATTAAGAGTTAACGTAGTTACTTCCGACAGCTGCGCATCGCACAGGTTCGCCGGAAATGTTTTCGAGGTCTCTGGAACAGTTCGAAGTCAAGCACGATATGCACGTCGATAATTCGAGAACACATAAGGACATCTCAGATTTAAATCGATACGGTGACAGTTTCCAAGTAATTCGACGAATTTAATTAAGAAAAACGTCGATTGCACCGCTTATTATTTTAATTTTAAAACATTCTAACCACAAATAAGTATTATCATTATCATTATTGTTAAATTAAATACTTGTCCCCATTATTATTATTACTATTGATTTGAATACTTATTCTCATTATTATTATTACTAATAAATTACATACTTATTATCATTATTGTTATTACTATTAATTTAAATATTTATTATCATTATTATTATTACTATCAATTTAAACATTTATTATTATTATTATTATTATTATTATTATTAAATACTATTATAATTATTATTATTAGATTAAAAAATTTGTTAAACAGACAAAATTGTTGTCTACACCACAATTAATAATTACGTAATAAAATATTCAAAAGTTCCAAAACGTTTCAAACAAAATGTAACTTTTCCCAGTTGGATCAGTCGCGAGACACCCTATACATTTTTTAACCTCACTTTTTCCACGAGAAACTGACATTACGTTTACGTAAGGTGAAGTTACGTTCGCCAATGTAACCGGGCGATTTTAACCGAATTTCTATGAATCCCTCGGTGACCTAATGCAGGCACACCGGCGCGATTAATCAGAGACAACAGTTAGGAGGTACAATCAAGCGTTTAGGAAAAAGCTCGTCCTTCCCTAAACAAAGGAAGCATTGTCGACAATGCTCGGATTAATTCAATGTGTCGGACAGTAGTGACTGGGACAAAGAAGTCTTGAAGGTGAAACAATAAGTCGTGGTAAGTAATGGAAGAAATAAGTTGTTGTGATAAGTAATGAAAGAAACAAGTCGTTGTGATAAATAAATAATGAAAGAAATAAGTCGTTGTGATAAATAAATAATGAAAGAAATAAGTCGTTGTGATAAATAATAAAACACAACAAGTCATTGTGATAAATAATGAAACAAATAAGTAGTTGTAATAAATAATAAAACAAATAATTCCTTATAATGAACAATAAAACAAATAAGTTGTTGTGATAAATAATGAAACAAATGAGTCGCTGTGATAAATAATGAAACTTTTTGTTGTGGGTCAGTAAAAAACATGTAATTTTGATGGATAATAGTAGTGTGTTGTATATGTTATTGTGAGAGTGAAGTGAGGAGTTTGATATTTATTGTAAGAGTGCATTGAGAATATGAAATTTCATTTTCTTTGGATTTATGGAGTTTAGAATTTTCACTATTCATTAATTGTGGTAGCATAAACCTTTTGTTATATTATAATCAATTATATATTTTCAATAAATATTTCTTTACAACCAGTAAATTATCAAACGATTTGCAACTACCCAAATAGAACATTTAAAAAAAAGAATTGATGACCATTCATTAATTATTATTTCTAATTATTTTATATTTTTAATAAATATTTCTTTACAACCAGTGAATTATGAAACGATTTGCAACTATCCAAATAGAATGTTCCTTTACAACCAAAGACCTAACCAAAGACTTATCAAACGACTCGAAACAACCCAAACACATCAACAAACCCGCCCCATAACCATCCATTAATCATCCTCCCATAAACCTTCCAATAACACTATTATTTCTAATTATTATAAATTTTTCCAATAAACATTTCAATTGAAACGACAAATTCTCAAACGACTCGAAAGTACCAAAATAATACGTTCAAAAAAAAAAATAATTGATAACCATTAATTAATTATACCCCTATACATCTTTCAATAATATTATTACCCATAATTATTATACGTTTTATCAATAAACATTCCATTGGAAAACAAATTCTCAAACGACTTGAAACTACCAAAATAAAACATTAAAAAAAACAACTCATAACCATAAATTAATTACAATCCTTTATACCTATAACAATATTATTATCCATAATTATTATACATTTTATCAATAAACATTTCATTGGAAACTACAAACTCTCAAACGACTCAAAACTGCCTAAATAAATCGTAAAAAAAAGAATTAATGACCATTAATTAATTACACCCCTATACACCTACAACAACATTATTATCCATAATTATTATACATTTTATCAATAATTACTTCTCCAAAGCCCGTCACTCATCAAACACCCCAAAACAACCCAAAACAACCCGAACACATTAACAAAACCACCCCAAAATTCACCAACCACCCAACTCCAAACACCATCCACAAACTATGCCCAACGCTCAAACATCCTCCAACGAGCACAATCCAAAAACAGCGCTCTCCTGTCGCGGACACTAGCCTACAAACGGCGATCCGAATCCTCCCGTCTCGGGCGTGCGCGTGGGCGTACCGTGCTGTCAGACGGCGCAGCAACCACCCGCGCAATCGAACGTCTCGCGTCGGACTGAGGACCCGCCGGCCAACTGCGAGCACGCACCTTCGCAGCGCAGGGGGAGGCGCCGACTCTGCGCCGTTCGTACGTGGCCACCGCCGGAGAGAAGTTCGCGCGAAGAAGACGGGGGAGGCGTCGAGTCTGCGCCGTTCGCGCGCGCGGAACGCATCACCGGAGGAAAGTTCGCGCGAAGAAGACGGGGGTGGCTGCCAAAAATCTATACACGGTGTGCCGGAAAAATTCCAGGGCCGAGTGAAGGCCGGGAATAGACGTTTCGAGCGCAGCCGCGGGACTGCTGGGAACCGATCGGTGCGAGGAAGGATTTTTGGAATTTTGAGGTTAGGATGCCGGTTTACCAATTGGTTTTGGGCAATTGTTTACTTTGCATTTTTATTCTTTTCGTTTTTTTTTTTGGAATTGTTTACTTTGGATTTTTATTTTTTTTTGGAATTAAGTTTTTTGTAAAAATTTGTAACTTTATAATTTTTTGCAATTTTTTTTTATATTATGAAGTTCGATGTTTAATGTTGAACTTTGTATGATGCATCACTATGTAAAACATAGTGACTCTAAAAAATAAATAAATAAATAAAGAGAAAATGCTTTGCGACTTTTTTGATAGTTTTGTAGGTTAGGGGTTAATAGTCATGTGGGTCATAGTCCAAGAAATGATTTGTGCCATTTTTTAATCTTTTCTTGTTTTATTTTGGAGCAATAATATGGTTAATCTTAATTATAGTTAATTATAGTTGATTATAGTTAATTATAATTAATTATAGTAACTAATGGTCACATAGAACAAGATAGCAACATTTCCATAAATTGTTTTGCAACTTATGTTATTTATGGAGCATTGATTACATAATTTAACTCCTGGACTAAATTAGTATTAATTATAAACTCGAATATCCCAATAAACATTGCAAATAAATAGTTATTTATATATTTACAAGTTGTCACTATAAGTTACAATATATTGCAAATTAGGATTAATTATAAACTCTAATATTCCAATAAACATTGCAAATAAATAAATTGAGTTATTTATACATTTATAAGTCACTACTCGAAGTTTCAATGTGTTGTAAATTAGAATTAATTAATTAGATTCTAATATCCAAATAAATATTGCAAATAAATATAGTTAGTTAAGTATTTATAAGTTACAATATATTGTAAATTCAAATTAATTGTATGAAAAAGAAAATTAAACAACTTTTTAGTCAACCTAATTATTGTCTTAATAATTAGTCCCTAATTAATGTCCTAATAATGAGTATCTGATTTCTGTCCTAATAGTTAGTATCTGATCAATGTCCTAACAATTAGTATCTAATCAATGTTCTAATAATTAGTATTTAATTAGTGTCCTAATAATTATCATCTAATTAACGTCCTGCTAATTAGTACCTAATTAACGTTACACTAAGCCCAACACGTGTAACGTGATACGACGTCAACTTATTAATACTGATTTGTTTTCCCATTCACGGCGTTCTAGAACTTTTAAGATACACTCTGTGTTTATCTATTCCAGCCGGTGGCGGAAAACCGAAACGCCAATTGATGATGCCTCAAGGCCGCCGACAGTACGTACGCGCGCAATTCCATCGCCCTGATGTTTTTAGTAGGAAACTATATAAGCTCATGCATCGTCAGCCTCTAGAAGTGAATTTCTAAAAATTGACTAGATTCCTTCTCAAGTGACCAGCATTCTGGATTTCAAGTTGCCACGAGCTAGAAAGCTGGCACGCACGTCAGTGGAAGATTATTTTTTTAATTGTATTTTATTAATTAATTAATTCCAGTTTTTGGAATTTTTTGGAATTTTGCATTCTTGAAATATTTATATTTATTGCTTCAACTAGGATAAATTAATTTTTAGTAAGTCAACTAATTGGGAAAAATTAATATAAATTATTATTATTAAAATTATAGGAAGATAATGAACTTTTCTTCTGAATTTTATTAAAATTAGTGTTCAAAATTTTTGGGAATTAATTTTTCATTTTTGAATTATCTATGTTTATTGGTTGAAGTAGGATAAATTAATTTTTAATAAGTCACCTAATTGGGAGGATGAACATAAATTGTTATTAAAAATATAAGAAGATAACGAACTTTTCTATTAAATTTTATTAATTAATGTTCAGAATTTTTTAGAGTTAAATTTCCATTTTTTGATTGTTTATGAAAATATTATTGAAAATTAAAATAGATATTATATATATATATAATAATATATATTTAATTATAACTCTTGAATTTTTTATGTCGAGTATATTGATCATGGAAATATTGTAATATATAAATAATAATAATCATAATAATATTAATTTAATATTAAATTAATATAAATGTATATATTTAATCTAACGCTTGAACTGTTCATGACGACTGTATTCGTCATCGAAAAATTGTAATATATAAATAACAATAATAATAATATTATACATATTATATATATATTTATTATTAAAAATTAATTTAATACTAAATTAATATAAAAGTATATATTTAATTTAATTTATCACTTGAACTGTTCATGACGACTATATTCGTCATCGAAAAATTGTAATATATAAATAATAATCATAATATTATGAATATTATATATATTATTATTATTAAAAATTAATTTAATATTAAATTATTATTATCATATTATTATCTAATTGTTCAAAATCTATGCATAACACTGTTCCCTTTTAAAACCTCCCCAGATTCACATTCATCAAAGATCAACGAGAACTAAATCCCTCATAAATCATCGAAACATCATTTTCCCTCCCGACACTCTTTCGCGACGACAGATCGAAGTTCCTTGACGATTTCGAAAGAACATTCTAAATCGTCGAACTGTCAACGATGACGTCCGAACATAACCTGTACAACGAACCGGGGGAACCGTTACTCATCCGGGAATTCGAATTTGTTTGAAATACAGTCAATTTCCCGTAACGTTTCTATTCTGGCAATTAGACAATTGCGCAAGAAAGTGGCAGCAGCAGTCGAACGGGACGGAAATATTTTGAGGAACGGCTCCTGCGTCACGTGATCTCTGCCGGGAGAAAAGAATTCGGACGGATCCGTGGAGAACTGTGGGACTGGTGATCTTGGAATGTTATGAAATCATTGTTATGATCATGAACAAAAATTTAGCCCGTAGAGGGTTGATTTGTATATTTTTCCTCATTAATTCATTTCAGGGAACACCGTCTCTGCATCTCATGGGAGAATATTAAATATTTCTAGTGAAAAACTTTCAAGTGCAAAGGGTTAACGCCTTGCCTTGTGATTTATTTCTCAAATGATTGATACGACTGCTTTGAAATTAACCCTTTGGGAAATGTTCATTTGAAAACATGCACTCAGAGTACATTTAATTCTGTGGGCAAGTGAACGTAGCAGATTTTATGTAAGAATTAATTTGTTTCGTGTTGTTCGTTGTATATACTCCTACGTAATGGTGAAATAACTTTGGGTAGTTGGTATTACAGAATACTATTGAAATAAATAAACTCTGGTTATGATACATAGCAAATTGTTAATAATTTTCATCTAAATTTTTCATGAGAAGATTCATTATCGCATCTTGTATGTCTTTTACGTCTGGGAATAATTTCATTATCGTCACTTTCTAGTTCGATATATTCTTCATTTTCATTTTGAAATTCCCTTTTATCGCTTAAAGGATCGTTAAGAAATTCTTCATCGGATTGTTAAAGATCACTACTTTTATTAAAGTTGTCGCTATCATTTTGATAAAATATATTCTCTATTTCTACCATTATAGGGTTGTGTATCCCAAGCAAGGTTCATTGAAATATTAAAATTATTTGTTCTGTTGCAATAGATACGCGTTACTTTGAAATAAACCAGAATGAACTAGTTAAATCTCGTCTCAGTTTCAACAACATATCAGAACGTCATGTGCTACTATGCCCAAACAAATACATGATGTTCTGATACGTCAAATGTAACCAAAGGGTTAATATTTTATTAAGAAGAACAGATTCAGAGGCATATTCTATATCAATCTTTGCTCCGAAGTATAATAATTGACGAAAGAATAATATTAAATTTGAATTGAAAGAGATTAAATATTGTTCGTGCTTGTTCGATTCTGTTTAAAATCTATACCACGTGTCTGACACGTTACTGTAAGGCAAGGGGTTAACACGTTGAATGCTACACAATTTCATAGAGGAAAATACACAGAATGGGAAAGATATAATATTAAATCATTCAACTGAATTGCATTATTATTGCATGTCCATCTAGCTGAACATCATCGTATTAGGTAGCATTATTTACAATATACAAATTTTTTCAAATAATTGTTCCAAATATTAGTTAACTAAGTGAACTGTAGTCATTCGATTTGGTTGGGGGTCACCGGTGAGCCCCATGGCATTCAACGTTAATGTAAATGTGTGGACATAGGTTTCTCAGGGACTAGCGTGATAAATTTTATGCTTTCGTTGAGTTTGTTTGATGTAGTTTGTGAAATTATTGTTTGTAAAATACATTTCTATAGCTATATATGTTTGAGATAGCTTGCAAGGTAGATTTGTGAAGATTTTTTTAATACCTGGATACTTCTTGTAAATTATAAATTGTATTTATTCTATAATTTTATAGAAATGTATGTACGTAAGTTTGTTTGAAATAGCTTGTGGAATTATTCTTCGCAAGATACATAGATTTTCCAAGTGAAATATTGGGTCATCCCATAAATAATGTCTCTGTATACTAATTTTATTTTTAAACATTCAGATGAACAAAATATTTGTTTAATCTGCAATATATTCTCCTTTATTATTTGTCGATGGATTTATATATGATAGATCTGCAGATAAACATAGAGGTAATGATAGATCTATAGATAAATTTATAGGTAATAATAGACGTATAGATAGATGTACGAGTAACAATAGATATATAGATAGACTTATAGGTAATAATAGAGTTATAGGCAGATCTATAGATAGATCTATAAATACATCTGTAGATTGAGAGGGAAAATACATCTTAGATCAAAAAGTTTCGTTGGTCTCAACGTTCAAAAATAAAAAACAGATTTGTAGATAATAATGGAACCATAAATAGATCTATAAATAAATCTATAGATAAATCTCTAGATAACAATGGAAAATGTATTTTAGATGAAAACAGTTTTCTTGATCTCAACGTTCAAAGATAAAAAACAGATTTATAGATAATAATAGAACCATAGGCAAATCTATAGCTAGATCTACAAATAAATCTAGATCTACAAAAGAAAATATATTTTAGACAGAGAAAGTTTCATTGGTCTCAAAGTAGAGCGACAAAAATAAAATAAAATCTAAAAATAAGAGACGATAAAAAAGTTCAAAAATAAAAGGTGCATAAAAATACCAAGTTATTTATAGAACGGACCAAATATAAATCAGTAATAAAATCTACGATTTGATTTCTTCCGTAATTGAATTCCCAAAAAATTGATGACGCAGAAGTTTCCAGGTGCACATTCAGCACAAGAACATCTACAAGAAATACCCAGGGACCATTGGAATGCAAAATATCCGTTGGACAATGTTCTTCTTGGAAGACCTAATATACAAGACGCTTGGCAACTGGTAACAGAAAATTTAAGGAATGCTCCTCCATGAGAATCCAAAGCAGACTCGAGTCGAAGAACAAAAGCAAACAGTCTGTCGTTTCAAATAAGCTATCAAGTTGTTGACGATTAACACTTTCTACTAAACGTGTCCGGAGACGCCTTTTGAATTTTTACCTTAAAATTATTTTCTATCAGTTGTATATTCTGCATTGACTTCTCGACTTTTCTAATGATGATTATAAAATTATATTTATATTATAAAATTATTTATATTATTTGAATATTGAATATGAAGGTATTTATATCGTTGGAATATAAAAGTATTTGTATCATTGGAAAATAGAAGTATTTATCAGTTAGATATAACAATATTTATAACGTTGGAAGATAAAAAGAATTTATATCATTGAAATATGACAATATTTATATTATTGAAAAATAAAAAGAATTTATATCATTGAAATATGACAATATTTATATTATTGAAAAATAAAAAGAATTTATATCATTGAAATATGACAATATTTATATTATTGAAAAATAAAAAGAATTTATATCATTGAAATATGACAATATTTATATTATTGAAAAATAAAAAGAATTTATATCATTTAAATGTAACAGTATATAGATATATAAAATTTAAATATAACAGTATTTATATCATTATTTTATTAAAAAATAAGATAGATATATAAAATAGATATATAAAATTTAAATACAAAAGTATTTATATTATTGAAGTTTAACAGTATTTATATCACTATTTCATAAAAAAATAAAAAGTATTTATACCATTTAAATATAAAAGTATTCACAACATTGATAAATAAAAAGAATTTATATCATTAAAATATTAAAAAATATATACCATTAAATAATAAAGAATATATATCATTAAAATATTAAAATATTTATATCATTGAAACATATAAATATTTATATTCAAATATAACAATATTCATATCATTTAAACATAAAATTATTCATATTATACAAAAAATCCAAAATTCAAATGAGTAAAAATGATCAAACCAAGACAAGAATTAAAAATTTCAAAAGGTGTCTTTTGACACCATCAGCAGAAATAGTGTTAAACTCCATCAATAATGCCAACGTCTCTGTCAACATCTCCTGCACTGTACACGTCACTCCTACTCGTGCTGACCTACCTCACGCCGCTATTGGCACATCATCATAATCCAGAGAAATGTTTGACCGTTAGCAATTTGAAAATAAAGCCAAAATTGCGGTTCTGTACTTTTGGTTTTCTAATTATATTTTCATCGTGAATTTAGTCTTTATATTTTCTGGTAACTGTTGTCAAACTGTTTTTATAATAATTGAAGATAAAATTGATTGTATAATAATTAATGGACTATGGATTTTTAGGTAAATTTCTATTTTTTAATATTTAAATATTAAACTTAAATTAATTTGATAATTAATATTATTAGATGGAATTACTTTTTTATGAAAAAAGTTCTACATAAATTTTTGGATATTTTATATATTTTTCCAAATTGCAGATATTTTGTTTAATTTTCCACTTGCAAATTTAAAAAAACAAAAATCCACAGTCTAGTAATTAATATTTCAAACCAAGGATTCAAGTTGTTGCTTGATAATGAGTGTAAATTGTTGTTCTTTAACGTAGGTGTATAACATAATAATAAACGTTTCAAATAATTAAGAATTTTAACAATAACAGTTTACTCACTTCGTTTTGGAGAGATTTGGATCACTGGTCTTCCGCTTTTCCCGTAACTGTCGCTGGAACAAGAAGTCAGAAAAATATTTAGAAATGCAGAGATCGACGAAAAATAAATTTAAGATAAATTGTTTAAATAAAATTTAATTTACCTATGATTTATTTTTAACCCCTTGCCTTATAGCAGAGTGATTCAATGTGTTTCGACAGACAAATATTACTCAGCTCATTTGAAATCAAAGTAAATTTTAATATAAATTATGTAGCTAATGAGCTTATGTAATTAAGAAATATTTTAATGAAAATTTTTATTTTTGTGGTACTGAAGATATTATATTCAATAATTGAAGTTTATTACATAGTGTGTATATAATAAATTAATTAAATTAGTTGTATTTGGAATATTTAATAAAATTAATTTATTGGAAAAGAGGAAACATTCTATGCCCATGTTTCCTTTCAAGAATAATTGTAGATTGATTTATTAATAGTAATTATTGCTATTATTTTATTTATTCTTAATAATAATTATTATTAATAATAATTGTAGAATTCATTACAGAAGAATAATTAAAAAAACAAATAAAAATACATAATTAAAATCATAAGGCAAGGGGTTCAACAGATTCTAAAAATCATCATCTGTATGTCATTAAAAGAAACAAATAATTCAAATAAAAAATATTAATGCTCAAAGTGAAAACATAAAAACTTTAAGGTCAAAAGGGTTAACACGTTCGCGACGGATGTAAATAAATTTGTTAATTACAGTAACCAGTTATTTAAATGCTATGACGCTACAATAGTTCGTGTACCACCGGTGGTGCATGTCGTTCCATGGGAGTCAAGCATGTACCACTGGTGGTACATGCTCCATATGCGACAGATATGTATGTACCACCGGTGGTACATGCTTCATATACGACAGATAAGAATGTACCACCGGTGGTACATCACGTCGCGAACGTGTTAATACAGTTTGCAATGTGAAACGTGACCTAATTTCACCCTAGCACTGAACGTGTTAGTAAAAGTGACAGTGATAGTAAATTTGAATCCTCACCTTGTGATGTATCCGCTCCTTGTAACTTTCAGACCTGTTTATGTTTGACGTCTTTGGCTTACTGGAAATATTTTGCTGCACCCTAAGTAATCGTAATTAATTAAGCGTAAATTAATGTCTATAAATTAAACCAGCTTAACGGATCAGAGAAAGAAAAAATTTGGCAACACTATTGATGAAGATACGTATACGAGCACTGTGTTTGCGTACCATCAGGGAAATTAATTTAATCGTGACTCATTAGTGTGAAATTAATTAGTTCTGTCTAAAGGTAATAGACTATATGAGATAAATTGAATTCAATGTGGGATTGGAACTTGATATTACAATATATTGTAAATTTGATCTATATTATATTGTTATATAATTTTGTAATATGTAGTTTTGTAATATATATAATTATATAATTTTATAATCTGTAATTTTTTAATATAATCATATAATTATATAATTTTATGATAATAGGTTTTATAATTTAATTTTACAATAATAAGTTTCATAATTCAATTTTATAATAAGAAATTATATAATGATATTTTTATAATATATTTTTACATTAAGTTTAAATCAATGCTCGTACACATAATCATCGAATAGTAACGCGAAGGATCGATACCGGATCAATTTTGATCTTACACATAAATTTTAATATCTGTTAGAAATATTCAGAACCTTCACTGTCAAGGTGAAGTTAAAATTACTGTAACTGAAACTTTATTTATTACATGGTTAATCTTATTTTCTCGAATATAGTGCCAGTCAATTGCTGAGATTGTGCTGATTAAAATGAGTCCAAACACGACATAAATCGGACTAGTTTTCCGATTTCATGAAAACGAACCTTTAATTTCGTTAATTACACTAAATCGGTGAAACTAGTCCGATTCCTATCGTGTTTGGACTCATTTTAATCAGCACAATCTCAGCAATCCACTGACACTATATTTGAAGAAGTAAGATTAAATTTATTGCAATTGAAATTTTCTTCATTGCATATTTAACTTTAGCTTATCAATCATAGTATTGATGGATTGTTGAGATTTTTCTCGTTAAAATGAGTACAAACACGATGAAGATCGGACTAGTTTTACGATTTCATGGAAACGAGCCTTTAGTTTCGTTAATTACATCAATTCCGTAAAACTAGTCCGATTCCTATCGTGTTTGGGCTCATTTTAATCAGCACAATCTCAGCAATCCACTGACACTATATTCAACAAACTAAGATTAAAATGCAACTAACATTTTCTACATTGTACTTTCACAATTACATTCACAAACATCAGTAAATCTTCCTCGAATTTATACCTCCCAAAACACTGAACAAAAACATGATCAATCAATACTACAAAAATATAATTCCCTAATAGCTACTCAACCTAACCTTCACATTCAACGAAAACACATTTTTCTAATTACACGAAAACCGGTGATGAATTTTTAATGAAGTCTCTCAAAGGCAAAGGCTCAAACGAAAACTTACAATTCTCACTGTTTACTTATTCCCTCTCGATTAAACCCACATTCGCCGGGTCAGGCGAGTGCGAACGCACTCCGCGATCGTCCAATCTCGATTTTTCAAAAAGAACTTCTCGAATGAAACACATCTGTCCTGTACAGTGAGCCCGGTTTTTGTCTCGCGTGGAATCACTATTCTGCCCGGTTGTAGCCAGTTACAGAACACCTTTGTCACAGGGGTCGGTCCTCTATTCAGGCGAATTCATGCGTGCGAACGGTCGGGTGTAAAAGAATCGGCCCACTGAGTAACAGGTTAAGCTGCCGACCCATAGATGACACTTCGTATTCCAATTCATATAACCTATATTTAAACGTGCAGTTTGACACGAGCACTTTCGATATCTACTATTAATATAAATTGTTGATACTTTTGTGAATTGAGGGTTTATTCTGTGTTGAAGAATTGTTGATTGAGAATTTTTGGAGATCAGAGAGTGATAAATCATTAAAATTAATTAAATAAAATTAAAATTTTATGTAATAAAATTTCAGGACTTTTTCTATAGTTGAAAAATTGTTAATTAAGAATTTTTTAGATGATTTAATTTTATCTAATAGAATTTCAGGATTTATACCATTGTTAATGAAATGAAATTAAGTGGTTAAAAATTTGTGCAGATCATAGAATGTTGAATTATTAAAATTAATTAAATAAAATAAAAATGTTGTGTAATAGAATTTGAGGATTATTTCTACCGTTGAAAAATTGTTGATTGAGAATTTTTAGAGATCATAGAGAGATATATCATTAAAATTAATTAAATAAAATTTCAGGATTTTTTGTATTGTTGAAAATGATTGCTTAAGAATTTTTACAGATCATAGAGTGATAAATTATTAAAATGAATTAAATAAAATTAAATTTTTATGTAATAAAATTTTAAGACATTTTCTATTGTTAAAAAATTGTTGATTAAGAATTTGTGCAGATCCTAGAGTGTATTAATTTTTTTGTAATTGAGTTTAAGGAAGAATTGTTCTATTTTTGAAAAATTGTTGATATTTTTATGAATTGATTAAAAATTCGTACACATCATAGAGTGATTTAATTTTATGTAATAGAATTTGAGGATTTCTTTTATTGTTGAAAAATTATTAATTTAGAATTTGTTCAGATCATAGTGATTTAATTTTATCTAATAGAATTTAAGTATTTATTCTATTGTTGAAAAATTACTAATTAAGAATATGTATAATGGTTTAATTTTCTTTAATAGAATTTAAGGGGGTTTATTCTATTGTTGAAAATTTATTAATTTTAAAATTAGAATTTGTACAGTGGTTTAATTTTCTCTAACAGAATTTAAGGGGATTTATTCTATTGTTGAAAAATTAATAATTAAGAATTTGTACAGATCATAGTGTGATTTAATTTTATCTAATAGATATATAATATGATATATAATATGATATATTATATATGATATATAATATATAATATATAATATATGATATATGATATATGATATATAATATATAATATATGATGTATGATATATAATATATGATATATGATACAACACTACATATAAATTGCTAATTTCTATATCCATTTTTATAGTTTACCTCCACTTATACTAAATAATATCATTAGCATTGCAATATTCTATTATCCTGTTCATGACAGATCAAAAGTGATTCGGTATCGATTGGGTAAGAACACAACATTAACATTCATACACCAAACCAACTAACCCCACTTTTGTTAATTTCTCAATTTCAGTACTAACAAGGGAAGAGTGTCAATATGTTGACACCGATTTTAATGAATTTTTGCAAATCGATAGTACATGCATCTATAATGAAACGTGTTAAATATCATGTGTAGTTATTTGTTAACTTGAGAGATAATAATAATAATTACGTACCCTTTTATACAGCCTAATCTCAAACAAAATTTATTAAATATACTTTATTATAGATGCACGTAGTATCTAATTGCAAAAATTCTGTTACTAAAATCTAATAAGAAATTTAAATGGTACTTTACGTATGATGCTTCATCAAATTTTTATAACTTTTATTCTGTGGAATTAACTATTTTGGCGAATGAATAGCTTATATCATAAGTAGACTGCGGATTTTATGCATTTATAATAAACAAGTGAATCCCATGTTTGTATTAATACTAAGCGTACGCATTTAGATAAAGAAATTTATGAATAACGGGACAATAGATATCATTATTAAACGTTTTAACTATCAAATTATATAAATTTTCCTGTATACCGTACACTAAAAGAATTTATTTCATGTAATAGTTCTATATACAAAATCAGCATCGGTAAAATTTATTTCAAATACTTTATTACACAGAAGATCAATACGTTCATTTATGAATGTTAATAATTCATCGTGGATATATTTCAAGGTTGATTTTCTGTGCAGTAATTGAACATTTAGCTGCACGTTAAAAATGAAATTAAATCGTGTTGGTTTGCTAATAAAATATTAAAAAGTGCAGATCAATATGCTACGTCACACGAAGTTATTACCATAAAACTCAGCAAATAACAACAAAATGCATCTATCACTGAGAATAAAATCAGTTTAGATAAAGAATGTGTTATCATGAATATTATTCCATGTTCGACTCCATAAAGTTCCAAAATTAATATGCGATCTGTTCTCATAAAATGGTCCATAAAATAGATCTGCATAAACATCCGCAGTCCAATAATACATCTTATACGTGATTTAATATTCCAGTTGAAACGAATGGTACGATTACATCATCGTTACATCAATATACATGACTAATTAGTTAATCAAGTATGTACCATTCGTTGCCCCATCGTATTAATCACAATGTCTACTTTTCTATCTAAATTGATAAACGGAAGTGTGCCATATCTAAATGATATAGCAATCAGTAAGTTAAGCTGCTTTCTAAAAGAAGATAGAAACAATTTCTCACACGTTCGTTGCAGTTCGGTGGGCAAATTGATTTTCAACCATGAGAAATACAATTTTCTTACCCATAGATATCTGATGAACTAACAGCAGGAATTCATAGCTAACGTTGCATGCAGTGAAGTCAGGTAGTACTACGAACCAAGTTTTTTATACTCATTATCTATTTCCTATTCCTCTTACGTCACTGAATGAGTTATACGGTGAGCAACTCATTCTAAAATTAAAATAACTCTGCCATAACTCAAACTTTCCAAGTGAATATTCTGTTTTAAATAGTGTGAAGAACACTAAAGAAATAAGGAAATAGACTTCGCAGGCTTTTTCAACAAATTTTTGTTTCAACTATGGAAATCTGTTACAAAATGAACTTTTGTTTACACTGGAAAAAAATTGGTTACAAAATAGATTTTTAGACTGTTTCATTTCAATTAATAAATACTTTTATCTTTGAATCTAGTATTTCGTCGACAGAAATGAATTATTGATTTTTTATAAATTAAAATAGATAAAATAATGCATTAAAAATAGGAACTTGGATGTTTGTAACGTTCTGTCAATTATATAATATATAATATATAATGTATAATATATAATATACAATATATAATATGTAATATACAATATATAGTATACGATACTCAATATATAATGTATAATATATAATATTTATTTATTATTGTATTTTATTATTATTACGCTTGCTACCTTCTTCATATTTCATCCAATAAAACTTAGTCCAACGCATCACCAAGAAATTAAACATTTGACTTTCTATTAAAAACAGCGTCACCCAAATTCAGATGACATGTCAGTCAAAACATCTGAACCGCAACGGTGCAGATAAATTGTTTCCAAGAATATACTCGCAACTTTATTAAATTCTTAACACTAACCATACCGACACATTTTCTACTGTGACTAGTCAAATAAAATTTACAAAATAAGACAAACAAATTAGATGATAAGTTTTTCTCAGTGGAAACAGAAACGAAAGGAAAATTGAAAAACCAATTAACCGACAATAGAATTGATATAAAATTCAA
This sequence comes from Nomia melanderi, assembly GCF_051020985.1. Taxonomy (NCBI): domain Eukaryota; kingdom Metazoa; phylum Arthropoda; class Insecta; order Hymenoptera; family Halictidae; genus Nomia; species Nomia melanderi. Next base: position 22,243,298 of record NC_134999.1, on the reverse strand, counting down.
TGAACAAAATACAACATTAACATTACACTACTGAACATTTAATACGATTAATATGTAATCTCTGTAAAAATTGTAACGATAGATTATTTTCAGATTCTTCAGATATCTGTTATAGTGTTCAAGGGAAACTATTTATTTCAAATTTTAATAATTGTTTGCAAGATAATATATGTGATTAATACTATGCGTAATGGTCATTGGACTGATTTCCGGTTAGGTTAGTGTTAATTCCATGAATATTTCTTATTCTTCCTCTATAGCAGTGTTTCCCAACATGGGGCTGTCGCCTTAGGGGGGGCAATCTGATTCTTAAGGAGGGCAATTTGGAATTTGATATCACTTCATATATTTTACAATATTTACATGTGTAAACAAAAAAACAAAAATATAATAAATATTACACAAATGTTGTAATAAGTACTGTATAAATATTGTAATAAATATTGTAATAAATATTGTAATAATATTGTAGAAATATTGTAATAAATATTGTGATAAATATTAGACAAATATTGCAATATATATTATAAAAATATATTATATTATAATAAATACTGTAATAAATATTGTAATAAACATTGTAAATATTATAAAAATATTTTATTAAATATTAGAAAAAGAAAAATATACAAATATTTTAATAAATATTAGAAAAATGTTACAATAAATACTACAAAAATATTACAATATAATATTAAACATGATATATATGTTATATAGGGTGGCACAAGAATTTTAGAAAGGCTTAGTTAAGACATGCCACAGAAGAGGTTGGGAGACACTGCTCTATAGTGTTATTTCGGACGTAAATAAAATAGAAAACGTACATTTCAGAGATATCTTCTCGCGAGGAAGGATTGTCCATGCTATCTGCGTGATCAGAGACTCCGCTGGAAGCGGAAATGCGTCCTCTTTCGCTGCTACTACGCGCGTTTCCGGCTACGCCACCCCCGCGAGGCTCTCCTGAAAACATGAAACAAACGAGAGACGCGTTTATTAATTATGCTCATTAATAAGCGCAGTACAGTGGTCGATTTGAACGTTTTACGCGGGAAAATGAGAATTTTTTAAATTTTGAATTAAATACATTTTAGTATTGAAATATTGTTATTAGATCTTTAATGTGAATATTTTATTGTAAGTTTGATTGTAGTTTATAGTTTATTGTAAGTTCTATTGTAAATCAAATTTTATAAGTTTTAATTACGAATTATATTTTATTATAAATTATATTGTAAATTATATTTTATTAGAAATTCTATTGTACATTATATTTTATTGTAAATTCTATTACAAATTATATTTTATTATAAATTCTATTGTAAATTATATTTTATTATAAATCTTATTGAAATAGTATTAAATAGTAATAAATAGTATTAAATAGTAATAAATAATAATAAATAGTAATAAATAGTAATAAACAACAATAAACAGTATTAAATACTATTGCTATTGGTGTTAAAAGTAAACTGGAACATAACTGCCATAAACAGATACAAACTACACGTTAAAAATATATCAAAAATATCTCTAAAACGTGAAAAACCTACATTTTACACATTATCATACCAAAGATTAGCAAGTTATTTTACACTATCACATTCCTCTCTCAGAAACGTAACCCAAGACCATAACGAAAGCTCAAGAGTCCAAGAGTCCAAGGGACTAACGAAATATATGCACAAGTGGCAATAAACAATTACAAAACCTAATCCACCCTATCATCAACTATCCCATCCAAATCATCGTCAACAACACCCAATCACGTTACTTTCCACCTGACTTCACTACCCATTCCATCACGGACGACTACGAAGTCGGGTCAAATCTGACCCACCCATTATTCAATCGTTCCCAGACACGAGAACGGACATCGCGGGGCGGGTGGTTTTATTTGGAAACTCGAAACGCGCAGTTAGGACGGTGTTATCGAGGCCTGAAAGATAACAGGAATTTCAAAGGAATATTTCAACTTAGCTTGTTCGTTTAATGGCCGTGGGCATCGCGAGTTAACGCGGGCCACGCGGCGTCTGGCATGCCTCCAAGTATCCAGCCTTATGCGGAGGCTTATCAGGCAAGGAATGCGGCTCGCGGTAAAACCAGATCACGACAGCGTGCGCGCGCGCGGATAGGGTTGCTACATTAAATCTCCCGTTAGGCAAACATTCAAATCAAACACGATTTATCGCGTCAATATCCTTTTAAATCGGCATTAACATAACCGTGGAATTCTCGGACCGCCGACACGTGACTCGCGGATTCTCGGTGACGCCATCTGCCGCGAACACGGGTAACTGTGAAATCCTTTCCACCGTTCACCATAAATAAATATTTTGGTTGTAAATTCTTATTTCGTGTTGTTAGACAAAAATTATTAATGAAATATTGATTTTATTATTATTATTAATTGATATTGTTGTTATTATTATTCATTGATATTGCTATCATTATTAATTGATTATTCCTATCGTTATTAATTTATATTACTGTTATTATTATTCATTGATATTGCTATCATTATTAATTTATATTATTATTATTAATTGATATTGTTGTTATTATTATTAATATATGATCAACTGATCATAACACAGCATTTTTCCCAAAAAATTATTAACACTGTTTTCACCGAAGATGTCAGAGGACATCTTTCAAAATTTTAACTTAAAATTGTTTTTCAAATTCAGTTGTATATTCTGAATTGACTTTTCCACTTCTACAATAATATTTGTAAAATTAAATATAAGAAATGATGTAATTTCAATTGAGGAGACGTGATTAAACTGAGAAAAGAATTTTAGGTTAAAATTTCAAAAAGTGTTTATTGACAGCTTTGGTGGAAATAGTATTAATAATGAAATGGTTGAATCGATTGTAGTTAATAAATAAATGATAGAGCAAGGGAATGAGAAAGATGAAGATTTTACATTGAATTCAAGAAATCCGGGCGTTATTTGTTCTTTAAAATGTATATTAACCAAGTAATTGCGTTAATTACTGTACGTGACATTTTAAAGCTTGAAATGGTACTAGTTCTTTTAACAATGGATTCTTTAGCTTTTCAAGTAAGTATGTAATTCTTCGGTTTGCTTTGCTTCTTCGTTAAAAAAATGTCAAAATAAACTCCAAAATTTCATTTTTTTCTTATTATTTGCATTTTTATTTTTTACTATCTTTTGTATCATGTCAGATATTTGTCCTTCGCACAACTTTGTTTGAAGAGTAATTTATTACGTTTGTTTATTCTTGAACATCCTCTTTCTGTTTTTTTAATTAGGCAACAGATACTTTACGATACTCTGTTCTAATATCCGTGCGTTTCTAACAGTGAACGATAATGCGTTTAATAATAAGCGGAGAGTATCAAATTTCACATTTCAGAGAGTCTCCAGTGTTCTATTCTGAGCAGCATTGCGATTGTTCTTTTACGCTGAAGTCATTATGTTGTATCCGAATGCTTGTACCGTCTACGGTTTCCTGTATGCGTATTTCCCCCATGTTTCTCGCATTGCGTTGCAATTAACAATTTATTGGGAATAAGAAAACATTCCAGTTTTATTTTACATCAACGTGTGCTCTGAGGTATGATTATCGTATTAATATTAATAGTATGTAGTTTGCACTCAAACGAATTGAATAATATTGATGTTCGTTGAATTCTGTTCGAAAACTTGTAATAATTGAAATATTGAACTATTGTAAAGAGGTTAACTCTGAAGCTGGCAGTCGTATTCACTTTCTGAAACGTTTCTATAGACACGAGACTTTAATTGATTTATAATTCAGTTAGGGTATCTGCGTAATCAATTTCTTTAACACTGAAACTATCAGTTAAACTGACGTTTTGAAATTTCTCTATGAAAACTGCAACAGCGCATCTATTGAGAATTCAAATGATTTACAATTCAGGTTGCGTGTTGCTACGTTAATGTCTGTAATAATTTCTCAAAGAAACATCTGTTATCGTTTTAATAATTAAAAGGAGAACTCAAGAATGGGTGATTCTGACTCGTTTAGTAGTTTTAGTGTTAAAATACTGTATTTCCTTTCGTCTATTTAAAGCTTTTCTATAGACACGTTTTTATGGTGACAGTATCAACTAGTCGAAACAAATATATATATATATATTTGAAGTTATTTTTCTGTGGGTGATTTATAACAAGTATATGGATATTAAAAAATACAGATTATCTGTTACGTAATAATCTAATAATCTAATTTTTAAATAATCCCTATTTTCAATACACATACAATTATTACAAATACACATTAGAAAATTATCTTTTATATAATAATCTAATTTGTTAATAATAAAATAGTATTTTGAGGTACCCATGTATTTATTATCATTCATCAATAGAAAATACAGATTACCTTTAATATAATAATTTAATAATCTGATTTTTGAATAATCTATATTGCTCAATAACCATTTACTATAAATCACCTATAAAAAATACAGATTGTCCTTTGCATAATAATCTAATAACCTAATTTTTAAATAATTGAATAATATTTTGTAATACCCATATATTTATTATAAATTATCAGTGGAAAATACAAATTATCTTCTATATAATAATCAACTAATCAAATTTTTAAATAATCCCTATTTTACATTACCCATATATTTATTGCAAATGACCAAATGAAAATACAAATGATCTTTCATATAATAATCTAATAATCAATTGTTAACCAATTTCTCAATACTCATTTATTATAAATCATCCACAAAAAATACAAATAATCTACCAACAATCAACTAATGCAATTTCTAAATTGTTAAATAATATTTTGTAATACACATATATTTATTACAAATCATCAATAGAAACTACAATTGATGTTTTAATAATCTAATAATTTATTCTGTGAATAATTAAATAATATTTTGTAATATCCACATATTTATTACAAATCCCCACCAGAAGACACAATCAACAAATTAAATTCCCAAACAACCCCATTCCCCAATACCCATACATTTATTACAAATCACCAAAAGAATATATAAATTATCTTATATGTAATAATCTAATAATTTAATTTGTGAATAATTAAATAATATTTTCCAATACCCATATATTCATAACAAATCCCACCAGAAAGCACAATAAACAAATCAAATTCCCAAACAACCCCATACTCCAATCCCCATACCCACATCGCACACCATAATAAAACACACATTCCTATAGCAATCCAATCGCCAATCACCTCGAACACTCGCAGAAAGCTTGCCCAGCCTCAAAGAAAGTATCAATGTCCCTCGGACATCCGAGTTTCGCGCGACCTAAAAATACCATGGTGAAAAGAACCCGGTGCTCTTGAACCCCGTAAGCAGACAGATAGTTATAGATCTGCAGGGGTTGGTATGCCGAGGGGGTGCAGCGAAGGAAAGGCTCGAGAGTCTCGCGTATTTTTAGCCGACATAGGCGCGTGTCACAAGGCCGGAAACCCTGCGCTGACTGCCGCGCCCCCCACCACAACAGTCATTTCGTTGCCGGCTGCGCCGGCAGCGTGCGCGGTGTGATGCAGGCGCGTGTCACAGGACGAAACCGTGCGCTATTGCTACGCCCCCCACCCTAACGGTCGCTTCGTAAAAAAATAATATAATGAATGTTACAGAAATATTGATAAATATTGTAATAAATACTATGATAAATATTGTAATAAATACTATAATAAATATTGTAATAATATTGTAAAAATATTGTAATAATATTGTCTACTGCCTCACCCCCCACCCCAACGGTCGCTTTGTTGTTGCCGTCTGCGCCAACGGCGTGCGCAGTGTAGTGCAGACCCGGCTCAACACGTGGCCCGGTGTGTTGGGTACATAACCTATGGTTTTTTTGCGGTGTGATGTGTGTTAATTGAATTTTAATGTTTGTTTATTCGGAACGTATTTTACAACTGATTGTGTAATATTCAATTATTATTTTTATTTACATACATATATATATAGAAATAAATAAATTAATAATACATTATATATATATATATATATATATATATATATATATATATATATATATATATTTAATTAAATTTTGTTCGTATTTATATTTTTATTGAATTATATAATTTTACTTTTATTTATATACATAAATAAATAAATAAATAAATATATATTCTGTCAAAATATATTCATTCTATAAATCAACGTATACATCATTGAAAAAATTACTATTATCTCCAAATTTTTACTTACAAAATTAACTAGTTAATACACATTTCCAAAAAAATTAGTAACACCTACATTTATCAAATGAAATATAAAATTTTCCTCACGAATCTGTCGCAATATTGCAAGTCATAATAACAAAGTAGTCCGATCGATCACAGTTCAGAAAGAAATCACAGGGCAAGGGGTTAATTATGCCTGGCACCCATTCCGGGCGCGTGCTCGGCCCGCATGGTTTTCGGAACCGGCTCGCGCCGTTCGTCGTGCGCGATAGACGAATGGAAACATGCGTTCGGCACGCACAGACACCCTTTGGCGGGAAAGTGTGTTACACGTGATGTCTTGTGGTCGATTTGATGGATTTGGCTGCGTAAAATGAGGAATATTGAACTTTTTGATGGAATATGATTGTGTGTGTGGTCAGGTATAATTTTAATGAGTTCTAGTTCAACTATTTTGATGATGTATAATAATTCTGAAATGGGTCTCATTTGACCCATGACAGTTTCTACATATATTCTACCAATAATTTACGAACATATTAATATCTTATTTCCCAAAAGCCTTGTCATCATTTAAATTCTTGCAAAACAAAAATTCCAAAGTGGGTCAAGTTTGACCCATGGTAGTTTCAATATTAAAATCTATTTGTACATATATTCCAACAATAATTAATATCTTATTTCCCAAAAGTCTTGTCATCTTTTAAATTCTTGCAAAACAATAATTCCAAGAGGGGTCAAATTTGACCCATGATAGTTTCAATATTAAAATCCATTTGTACATATATTCCAACAATAATTAATATCTTATTTCCCAAAATAACGTTTTCGAATTCTACTCCTATTTTAATGATGTCCTCCACAATGACAACTGACAATGCCAAAGTTATGGGGGAAGAAATCTAGATGAGGGTCTAACAGGTTAATTTTGAGACACATTCCATTCTAATTCTTGAGAAGCACGAATAGATTGTGATACGACCTGCACAAGTGTGCTCTGAAAAAATGTGTACACAAATTTTGAAATGCCATCCACAGAGGACTTCTTTTATTAGACACTTGATTTCTGACCCTGTAGAAATGCCTTCTTTTACTTTTGATTTTCAAATTGCAAGGTATTGTTGGTTTCATTGTTTTTGTTATTTAGATGAAAAAATAGAAAAAAAATTTGGTTTAATTATTTTTACAATTTATAATCTATGTCGTTATTTTTTTTTTGAGTGTTTTATAATTTATTTTTAAAGGATTCTTTTGATGCAGTGGAAATGCCTTCTTTTACTTTTGATTTTCAAATGCTGGGGAAATGTTTGTGAATTATGGATTTTAAGAAAGGAAGAATGTATATCTAAAATGTAATTCTCTTGATCATGTATAATAATATAATGATGAAATATTAATGTAAAATATAATTCCCTTGTTTATATGTATTATTATTATATTGAATAGTCAATTTTATAATAATTTGTAGTACACTATTATTATTACTATATTGTATAATCAATTTTATATAATAATTTATTACATACTTTGTTATATTATAATATATTATCTGAAAGAAAAGAAGAACTGTTTATCAAATGTTGGAATACATTAGAATTGAAAACATCCCCACTATTTTCAGTCCCAACAAAAGCTTCATCATTTCAAATGATTAAATATTAATCTAAAATATTCTTTTAATCATATATATAATAATATCTATCTAAAACATTTCCGTTATTACATATATAATAATATCTATCTAAAACATTTCCGTTATTATATATATAATAATATTAATCTAAAACATTTCCTTGATCACATATAATAATATTAATTATAAATTTCCATGCTCATATATAATAATCAAAATTATAAATTTTCTTGATCATATACAATATTGATTCCCTAAAATATTAATCTAATATTTTATTGTTTCAATCCATCATTTGCAACATTTAAATATTTCCTAATATATAATAATATAATAGAATATTAACCTAAAAAAAGGAAAATTGTTTATCAAATGTTGGAATATATTAAAATTGAAACCAAACCAAATAAAATACAAAAATTTCCCATTTTCCAAATAGAATTAAAAAATTTTGTTTAATAAATAGCTTTAAATAACAAATATTTCTATAAAATAACAAAACTTCCTGTTGAGGCTAAAAATAACAGATTCCTTTCCTGTCTGCCTAACCTAAAAAACGAACACGTAATTGGTGTCCCCGCGAATACAGGAATTCGCACGAGCATCCGCGACGAGCACACGCCAATTAGGCTATTAACATCAGGACTACACAGTGTTTAACGAGATTAATACATTGGCGACTGGTGACGTGAATTCACGTCATCTCGAGTGTAACAACAGTCCAATTATTTTATTTTTCTGCTCCTTTCATTTTAAAAATTATTTATTAATTATTTAATAAATTTCAAAATTAATTTTACAATTATAGTCAATGTTTTAACGTGAGAAATTTGAAGCAATTGTTTTTTAAAAATGAATTATGTGCATGGCAATTTTTAGTGGGATTAGTATAGAGGAATTAAGTTCCTAAGATAATTAATATTAATTGTCGTAGATTAAAGGAATTTTAATATTAAACCAGACTTTAGTTAGTTCTTGGTTGCATAATGTCAAAATCTATAACAAATATTAATATGTTCTTAAAATAGTGGAGTCAATGCATTTTACATGAAATAAATAAACGTTGATAAATCGCTTTAAATATCATTATAAATTATATATAACATGATATATAAATTGTAATATAATATGATACAATTTACTAGAAGAAAATAGATTATTCTAATTTATTAAATAAACAAATTTGTTTCAAAATATATACTGTTTAGATTCGTTCCAATAAAAAAATCCTCACAATTAAATTACTCCTCACTAATTAAATTAAGTTTCAATTATCCCAAGCAAAAAATAAAAAAGTCTAACATCGTTTAAGTTGATTGAATTTTAATATGTTCTTAAAACAGAAGAGTCAATGCATTTTGCAAGAAGTAAATAGAATAGCTTTAAATAACAATTATTATATATTTTTATAACAAAAATTATAATATAATATAATATATTACAATATAATATAATACAATATAATACAATACAATTTACTAGTTGCAAATAGGTTATGTAATTCATTAAATAAACAAATTTTTCAAAATATATCCTTAAATTCCTTTCAACCAAAAAATCCAATCAAATTCCTCAAACTGTCAATTATCCTGAAAAACAAAAGTCCAACATCGTTTAAATTGACCACACCACAGCCAGCCATCAATCCCTCCACACACACACACACACACGTTTCCCTGGAATACTGGTCTAAATCCGTCCAGCCAGTATCCGCGTGGTAGCACGTCGATGGCGCGGAGGGCCTCGGAAAACTTCACGAAGACACGGCGTGCACCTTGTTCGGGTTTTATAGGCGCGCGGGAATTTACGGCCGCGTCTGGCGCAACGCCGCGAGCCATTTCCATGGGGGGGCTTGTTAGAACTTCGCGGCGGAGTCTCGCGTGTCGGAAACGCACTCTTTTGGCGGGCGCGGGGAACTTTTCGAATTATCGGTGGAAATAGGAATGTGACGAATGGTTGCGAGAACTTTTGGTAGAATGGGACGTTGGTTAGTTTTGGGTGAAATTTTTGGTGGTTGTGTTTTTGTGGGAATGAATAATGATAAATTGACGACAGTCTGATAATAAATGATAATAAATTGACAAATAGTCTAATGATAAATAGTAATAAATTGACAATAATCTAATGATAAATAATAAGAAAATTGACAATAATTAAATAATAAATTATTTATGATATTAAATTGGCTACATTTATGTTATTAAGTGAGCCTTATTTATGCTATTAAAAATTAAATGAATGGTTCGTGGGTGTGTAGGAACAATTATTAATTATTTGACCCCAAAATTATCATGTTAATTTAACGAAATATTATGTTAATGACTATTGTTAATTTTTTAGGTTATTAAATGAGCTGTTTTAAGAAAATGTTTATTAGAAAAATCGCCACATAATTATCTTGGCAAAACAGTGTCACCATTGACAATGTATATACAAACTATCATAAAACTGTGATTATTATCATACAAATGAGTATATGGATCCTATTAATATATAAACAATTTGGTTAAAAATATATATTCATCTATTTAAATTTAAATGTTCATAATTTTAATATTTTTTATAACTTTCATAATTTTAATAATTTTCATAATCAAACAATTTCAATAATTACCATTTAAATTTAATAAATGTATTTTTCATTAATTTATAAATATTGCAAGCCAGTGTTTATAGAATGAAGTAGCAAACTGCATATGATTTATCTAACATTATTTACAAACAGATAATTAAAGAGTTCAGATTACCAAGGGAATTATTGAGAGATAGAAACGGCTGCAACTCGGAAGTAAGATCAGATAAGATCCTGACAAACCTACGCCCACGTGGCCTACTACATCCTGTATATAGTAGAATCCTAGTCTGAACGAGAGAGAATCACCAGAGAATTGATGAAGTAACTTTACAATGATACTAAATTGCGTGAAATTACTTTTGCAACTTATGCATTTAATTAGAATTATAGTTTGTTATGTTATAATATATTATATTATATAAATAAAGAATTGTTTATCAAATGTTCGAATATATTTACTATTAAAAATTGTTATATTAATTATTAGATAATTATTGTGTTAATTATTAGATAATTATCGTATTAATTATTATATAATTATCGTATGAATTATTAGATAATTATTGTATTAATTATTAGATAATTATCTACACCTATTTTCAGTCTCAACAGAAGCTTCATAATTTCATACAAATGATCCAAATATTAATCTAAAATGGAATTCCCCTGGTCATTATAATTCATATTTACAATAATATAATTATAATAATATAATGATCAAACATTAATCCAAAATACAATTTCCTTGATCATAATAATTTATATTTACAATGTATGGAACCAAGGTTTGTTATCAATGAAGAAGGATAATATAATTTTATAATGATATAAAGTGAGGCTCGCTTAAATTTCTAAATTTCTGGTCCCTGCAGTGGAATTCTACTGAACGGTAGAAACAGGAGGAAGTTATTTGCTTCCAGGAACTGACTCGAGTAGAGACTGACACAGGCAGAAAAGTGATATGGTGAGTGGAAGAGGGATAGACAGCCCGCCGAAAATCGAGACGCCGTACTCGTTGAAATACTAATGTGCAACCAAGAAAATTTCAGTTGCAGTCATTTTAACCATAGCTTCTCAAATGCAATGCCAGTGAATTGCTAAGATTGTGCTGATTAAAATGAGCCCAAACACGATAGAAATCGGACTAGTTTTACCGATTTAACGAAAGTAAAGGCTGGTTTCCATCAAATCCTAAAACTAGTTCGATTCCCATCGTGTTTGTACTCATTTTAATCAGAAGAATCCCAGCAATCCATCGGTACTACATTCAAAAAGATAAGGTCAAACACTCAAAGAAGAAAATTTCAATTGCAATCATTCTAACCTTACCTACTCAAATATAGTACCAGTGAATTTCTGAGATTGTTCCGATTAAAACGAGCCCAAACACAGTGGGAATCGGACTAATTTCACCGATTTAACGAAATTAAAGGCTGGTTTCCATCAAATCCTAAAACTAGTCCGATCCCCATCGTGTTTGTACTCATTTCAATCAGCACAATCTCAACATTCCATTGCCAGTATTCTTACACTTTCTTTCCTAACCCTCGAAAACCACCGAGTACCAATAGCATCGCAACAAACCTGGTCGCCTCCTGATCACCCTCGACCCGTCCTCCAACTTGCCCACCGAGTCAGTGGTCTCCGCGCAGAACGAGACCGCACTGTCCAAGTTCTCACAACACGACACACTCAGCTGATCCAAGCCCACGATCAGCGCCGTCTCGATGATGTCGCTCGGCTCGCGCGCCTTCCGCGCCGCGGAGAACGTCTCCCACACCTTCCCGGCGATCGTCGCCTTGCCCGTGTGCGGCACCGCGCTCCTCGGCTTCGCCGCCTTCAGCTTTGGCTTCGGCTTCTTCGCCACCTTGTCCTTGCTAACCTTCTCGAGCACCGACGAACCTGACGCGAGCCGTACGTTCGGGATGTTTCTTTCGTTTTCGCGAGATTTTTTACCGCCCTCGAGATTCGGGGTTTTCGGGGTGGACGGGAGGCTTTCAGTTTTGGGGGCTTGTGAGCTGTTACGACTGAAGCTTTCGGTTTTTGGTTTTAACACTTAGCCAACTGAATGGAAGATCTACTTTCATTTTCACTTTGCAATGTGGTGTCTTTTTGTTTTGGTCATTTGTTCTGTTGTTTAGTAGGTTTTGAATTTGAGTTATTTGCTATTTGTCAAATAATTTTCTTACTTTTATAAAACAAGGTTATTTGCAACTTGTCAAATATCTTTCTTTTATTCAACAAGGTTATTTGCAACTTGTCAAGTATCTTTCTTACTTTTATAAAACAAAGTTATTTGCAACTTGTCAAGTATCTTTCTTACTTTTATAAAACAAGGTTATTTGTTGGTTATTTGCAACTTGTCAAATATGTTTCTTTTATAAAACAAGTTTATCTGCAATTTGTCAAATATTCTTCTTACTTTTATTAAATGAAGTTATTTGCAATTTATTTCCCTTTACACAAAGGGAAACGTTTTTGCGTTAGAAAGTTGCAATCTCCGCGAGCGTAACTCAATTTTAATTACCTCGACGAGCTTTACATAATCCACTGACGTAAGAATGCACGCTGAGAACGTGAATAATTATAGGAAGCAACGACTGGACGCCGACACTTAGTTCTGCTACGACGGAAACTCCGATGGAAGGAATTAAATGGAAATATAAAATGAAGATATTCGATATAAGCAATTTAAACACGAAACGAAATATTTGTTGAAGTTAAAACGGAAAATTCAAAAGAGAAGGACGAAATAAAATTATTTCGAAATGAAAATCAAACCTACTTGAGCGAAAAATTCCAATAGAGAAAAATGAATTAAAATGAATTAAAATTAATTAAAATTAATTCAAAATGAAAATTAAGGTGAAAGTATAAATCAAAAATTCCAAAATAAAAATTTAACTGAAAATGACTGATTAAGTGAAAATATAAACCGAAGATACTTGATACAGCAGCTCAACCACAACCCCCAAAAAATTAAAATTATTCCAAATCAAGACACCAAAAGTAAAAAAGAAATTAAAATTATTTCGAAATGAAAATCAAAGTGAAAATATAAACCGAACAACCGACACAGCTCAACCGCACCCCCAAAGCTTCCCCAACCTCCCCCCGGGCGCCCCCCATAGTCCCCATAGCCTGAACCGTTACCCTTCAGCTTGCGATTCAATCTGTTCCTGCATCTCTCGGATGAGAGCCTGAAGCTGGTGAGCCCGGCGATCAGCGGCGAGGGGTTGCCGGCCGGCGAGTAAGGGTTGCACACAGCTTCCCCCTCCAAGGGGTCGCGCAACTGTTGCACCCCGACCATGTGCGCCGCGCGCGGAGCGGATATAATCGAACGACACTGACTAAAAATAATCTCGAATCAAGCTGAGCGAAAGTGGACTCGAAAGTGGAAATTGGAAATTTGGTCGCGATGCGAGTGAGAATTAATTTGGAAGTGGAAATTGAAAATTTAGTCTTGATGCAATCGAGAATAAATTCAAAATTGAAAATTTAGTTTCGATACAACTGAGAATAATTTCGAAAGTGAAAATTGAAAATTGAAAATTGAAAATTGGAAATTTGGTCGCGATGCAATTGAGAATAAATTTGGAAGTGGAAATTGAAAATTTAGTCTCCATACAATCGAAAATAAATTTGAAAGTGAAAATTTAGTCTAGACACAATCGAAAATAAATTCGAAAGTGAAAATTTAGTTTAGACACAATCGAAGATAAATTCGAAAGTGAAAATTTAAAATTTAGTTTAGATGCAACTGAGAATAAATTCGAAATTGAAAATTAAAAATTTAGTCTCGACACAACCGAAAATAAATTCGAAAGTGAAAATTTAAAACGTAGATGTTTAATACAAAAGATCAAGGACAAAACGTAAATTTCAATTTGCTTTTTTCAAAATATAATTTTCAATTTGTTCTTCAAAATATAATTTTAAATTTGTTTTTCAAAACATAATTTACAATTTGTTTTTTCAAATATAATTTTCGATCTGTGTTTCAAAATGTAATTTTCAATTTGTTTTTCAAAATACAATTTTCAATTTATCGTAGTGAAAATATAAACCAAAAAATTCCGACACAACGACCAGAAACTGATTTGAAAGTGAAAATCTAAAACCTAGATGTTTAATACAAAAAAATCAAGAACAGAACTAATTGAAAATGATCTTCAAGTAAAACTAAAACTGAAACTGAAACCGAACAATCTCGACACAACCACCAAAAACCGATTCAAAAGTGAAAATCTAAAATTTAATCTCGACACAACCGAAAATAAATTTGAAAGTGAAAATATAAAACGATGTTTAACACAAAAAGATCGAGAACAAAAATTGAAAATTATATCAAAGTGGAAATATAAACCAAAAGTAACTGAAAATTCTATTAAAATGAAAATATAAACGAAAACAAATTGAAAATTCTATCAAAATGAAAATATAAATGAAAACAAATTGAAAATTCTATCAAAATGAAAATTCTATCAAAATGAAAATATAAACCAAAATTAACTGAAAATTCTATCAAAGTGAAAATATAAACCAAAACAAATTGAAAATTATATCCAAGTGAAAATATAAACCAAACAAATTGAAAGTTACATCAAAGTGAAAATATAAACCAAAACTAACTGAAAATTCTATCAAAGTGAAAATATAAACCAAAAGTAACTGAAAATTACATCACAATGAAAATATAAAACAAAACAAATTGAAAATATAAACCGAACAACCGAAAATAAACTCAAAAGTGAGAATCCAAAACGTAAATGTTCCACTTAAGAAGATCAAGAAAACTGACTGAAAATATAAACGGAACCAACCGTACACAAGCACCGAAAACCGATTCGAAAGTGAGAATATAATCTATAGACGCTCGACACAAAAGAGTAATGAAGAAAAAAGTAAACGGAGGGCCGGTTTCGTGGCTGTCGCGGCAACAACCGAGCTGACACTAATTTCCCTCGAGCTGCTCGCGCTTCTTTTCCGCGGAGACTGCCCTTGGTTTCCGGTTCGACCCCACCAGGCCGATCCCCCGCCTCGCGACGCGCGGTATACGAATCTACAGGGTGGGACCCGAGTATTCTACGTGTTGTACACCTATACCTCACTGTACAGTCTTTTTTAATTATTTTATTATTAATTATCTTATTATTATTTTTAACGAAATATTGTAGTAAATCGAAAAATAATAATATTATTATTATATGGTCGTTAAACGACCAAGAAAAATGCTGTATCACTAGCGAGCTTGTTTAGTTTTAAACAATTCATTAATTTGTAATATTATTTTAATTAGAATATATTGTATTCTAGACGATAATATCATGTATAATGTTAGAAATACCATTACAATTCTTATAGGAAATTATTATAACAATTATAACAATCTCAAACATTATCAAACAATTATTTAATTAATCCTCGGTAGTTCCTACAATTACTAATTGTTCCTACGTTGAATACTAATGATTTCATAGTACTTTTCACTCTACAAAGATAACAAACCACAAATGCTGGCTGATGATAATTATCATCATACATAAAACACAGGAAAGTATTCTCTCATTTTAAGACACACAACTAATATATCAAATGATTTTTAATACGTTGAATGTCGTGGGTCATCAGTGACCCCAAACCGAATTACTATAATTACTATAATTCAATCAATTAAACGATGATATGAAAAACAATTTCTACGTTATAAACAGTACTACCAGTAATAGCTTAATTAGTAATAATGCTAATTCGATTAAATTATTTAATATTTATATTTTTTCCATTTTGATATTTTTTAATATAATCTTAATCACAGCTAGATAAGTGGCAAACTGGATGAAGAAAAGTTGTGAAAAGTTGAGAGAAAGAAAAAAACCTAGTTCGAGTTAGACAGGGCTCGAACCGAAGACTCTTGGGTTAGTAGGCAAGGACCTAACCCACGTCACTATTGCGTATACAGAAGGATAACATTATAATCGTGGTACTTATTGAAGGTATATAACTTTAAATGCTTGTATTTTTTAAATTCCTGGTTATTCACGCCCAATATTTTACATGCATTATTAGATATATGTATACTGTTATTCTGTAAAAAATCATTAAAATCCAAGGGGGATTGTGACTTGACATCTGTTTTTTTCATGTGTGTGCTTCTTTGTTGAGATATTTTTCAATGTTATTAATATTTTCAATATGATATATTATTAATATTTTCAAGATGATATATTATTAATATTTTTAATATTTTCAATATTTTCAGTATTTCAATATTATATGTTTCCAATATTTTCAATATTTCAATATTATTAATAATATCTTCAATATTATATATCTTCAATATTATATATTTTCAATATTTTTAATATTTCAATATTATTAATAATATTTTCATATTATTCATATTATATATTTTCAATATTTCAATATTATTAAATCAACCAGTCGAAGCAGATATACAGGGTGTAACTAAATTGTTGAATGATAGGATACAACTCACTAAACTGAATAAAAAAAAGCCATAGCGAATATAGATTAAAAAATTGAATACTTTCTGAGAGAAAAATAGGTTATGTTTCAAGAAAAATGGTGATCAAATCAAGAACACCGAATTACTTTGGAAAGTATCAGTGATATAAACAAATGTGTTAAATAAAACTTACATAATACATATAAAATAATTATTATTAATTTAATTGATTTATTGTTTAAATTGATTTATAATTATTAAAATGTTTGTTTCATTTATTTAATATAATTAGAAATATTTTCTAATATATACTATATATATACTATATTACATATAATGTTAAAAATTTCTAATTAAACTAAATAAATTCAATAAACATTCTAATAATTATAAATCAATTTAAACAACTTATACATATATATATAAGTTATATTAATATATATAGTTACAAATATATATATATGTATATTTGTTAAAGGTGACTTCAAATGTTTATATTGTTTATAACATTAAATTTATTATCGATAGAAAATTATTCATTAATGTATTAAATATTTACTGTTATATTTATTTATATATATATACATAGTATTTATTTATACTATATAATTTTTATTTATATTTATATATATATATTTATATAGTATTTATATTATATAATTTTTATTTATATTTACATAAATACTATATATATATATATAAATAAATATGTAATACATTACTGAATAATTTTTGACTGATAATAAATTTCACACCCAGTATATACCCACAAATCAGCGTTACCAAGATTCTATGACTGTATTCGCGGTTTCCTCAGCTCCCCCCTTCTCCTCCTTCCTTCCTTCCTTCCTCTAGTCTATATATTCGATAGGAAACAGTAACACACAACTAACATAAAACATTTTGCGAAACCTCCTTATCGAACAGTAGATTATTATAACAGCACTGCTCGTTAAGGACCACCCACACACACTCACTATACTGACACCAAGCACGTACAATCAATTATGTATCTTAACGCTCTCTAAAAAGTAAATTTGTTTAAATTATCAAATATCTGTGAATTTTTGGAACATCAGGACACTGCATTGCCTATAAAGTACTTCTCGTTCTTCAATGTAGTACTCGTATTGTAATAAAGAAGGTATTCTAAATATTGTTATTTATATATTCTTTTATTTAGAATATAGTAAGATAAACTAGAACTTTCTTAAAATAAAATAATATTAAGATAAACTAAATTTAATCTGAAGTATATCCTGCGTTATAGATTGCCTTTCTACGTTAGATTTAACTGTGGATAACTGAACTTCGGTCAGTATCACTCTGTAATTGAACATTCAACTCAGACTACAAATTAAATTATTAGTTAGTTTCAAAACAGAAAAGCGTAAAAGTGTGCTCCCAAATTCCAATTCGCAGAAGCGAAGGTCAGTGAACTATTGAAACAAACATTTGTTATCTAGATTTAAAAGGTCATATTCATATTAATTTTTAGGAACAAAAGTAGTGTAAAACCCCATGACTCATGGGATGACCCAGTAAATATATACAATAGAAGATGGCAGAAAGCACCATTAAAATGAACAGTTATTAATTTGATAAATTAAAAAGTGCTGCCTGAAAAAAGAATGTACCCTGAATGTACTCGTAAAAGGTCAAGATACTCTATAATATATATATACACACAGCATTGATAAGCTGATTGTGAACATAACGCAATATTGTTATCATCAGTAAACGATGGATATTCGTATGCTTGCAATACAAGCGAACTAGAAGAAATATACATCGAATAATTATCAGAACTATTCGAAAGACATGAAACAGGTTGAATAATATTCAATATTCTCGTTCGACTAACAGCCTACGAAAACCTAAAACTGTAGAAACATCCACAATCCAACTACTACTGTCACTATTGCCCTTAATGCAAATAACTGAAAAATGATGTAACGTTACACAGCTTAGAAAGCTTTGTCGAAGAGTCTCACTATCAATTCAAAAGAACACTGCGATGGATAAACAATTATCCAACAGCGTTATAAATAATTTCACAACTGCACACTGCGTATGAAAAATTTGTAGAGTCTTGAACGATTCAGGGACACGCACTTCAGGATACGTTTCCAGCACAATAAATATCACTGTTTGTTTTTAATGGAACATAAGTTACATTAACCACACAGAAGTCTTCAGTAATGGCCGACGTAACCTATGTTCGACAGGGAACGTCTCGTTTAAAACGAAGCCAATAAAGTTCGCGATAGCGGATAACGCGAGTGAAAACAAAAAAAAAGTGCGACCGTTGTGTTTACGTAGCTCAATAATGTATAGCTAATCGCATAATTAAGAGAGTATTAACGAGTTTTCTAAGAATCGACTGACTCATTAACCAATGTGACTCATAATCACGTAAACTAGTATTTTCTAGTTATCGGTGGGTAAACTTATAATTTATTTGAAACTTTCCTCCGATGACAGTGTACGTGTATTGTTGAGAAAGTTGGCGTACGTACTCTTGCCAGTTTCATTATCAGTGTACTTAACGCAATCAATATTTTGCTCAACGTTAACCTTTTTCTCAACCCTTCCGAGATAACACTGAAATTATGTGCAATTACAATAAAATCTTGTACACTCTGCGAATATAATATTTATGCTGCGTCAGGGGCATGTAATTGAATATTTGATAACGGAAGAATTATAAGGAAATATTCCAAGATAATACGATAAAACTGATTAAGTAAAATTAAAAACATTTGACGAGTTATCTCAGTAAACAGTGAATTAATCAACGCAGCATGTATTCTCATTTAAAATAAAAAGCGAAGAAGTAAAGTAAGTCACAAATTTGTTGAGCACCGTAGATCTATAAATATTTTTTAAAAAATTGTACAGGAGTACAATGAGAATACAATGTTTAAAAAATCAACAATTTGTGAAATATTTTAAATGTTTGTTAAGTTGTAATTTCGTTCCATTATAGTTTATTAGTTACTAGCAGTTTATTGTCATTAAAGAATCCAGTTTATTTAGAAATTATCATGTACTATCATCATAAACACTGTTTCAAGATAATGATAACATTAAATGCTCAAAGTTACATTAAATGTTATAATTAATATAATTATATAAATAGTTTATACATATTACTCTTATTTATTATATTAGTATTATATTATTACATTATTATTTGTATTAATATGATTATTACCATTATCATTAATATGATATTATTTATATTAATTTAACGCTTTCACTCTGAAGTCTAGTAAGTGATCGATACTATGAAAGAAAAGATTTTTAATTGACATACACTAGTGCGTTTTGATGTCAACAGCACCATCAAAGTAGCGAGATTAATAAATAAATATTATATTAGACTCATCTTACACGAAAAGTATCCAAGCCTATTAATATTTGAGATTTGTATAGTAAATCTTGCGAAATAAAATATGTAAATGCATAAACCCTGATAATAAATCTCTGTATCCTAGTACGAATTAGAATAAATTATTTTAAAATAAAAATAAGTATTTCCCTATGTAGTCTAGCACTGTATAAAATATTAACAGTAAAAAATAAAGGAATCTATTAATAATTATATTACATATTCCATAATTGAAACCGTACGGAATACACTGACACATAAATGTTAACTGTTACCTCCGCGACAGGACCATTTTTATCGCAGAGAATATCAGATTTAAATGTTATTTTTACTCTTGTCTCGTTAAATGATTTAAAACAAGCAACACACTCACCATTTTCTCCATCCGTCAGTGCACCAGCGTCTTCCTCACTCTTCTTAAGTTTGTCCACTGTAATAAAACATTTTCCATTAGACACACACCGATCGACTGAAAATAATACTTTTTCTAAATAATAATTTAAAGAGGATGTAAATACCAATGTGTATTTACTCACCATGCAGCATATGATTTTGAGAGTGATGGTGGTGATGAGACGATGGGGGTTTCCTCTCTGGCCTGATACGTTCCATCAATTTACTGATACGATCGTTGCCTCTTTCTTTCCTAACTAGTGGCCCTGGACAATTCTCCTCCACCACACGAACACACTGGCGATGCACACTCAGAGAACAATCTGTACAAGAGAAACACATCGCTTTATTGCCCTTGTTTAAAATAAAGGAATTCCATTGCAATAATCAGCACACACATTCCTTTTGCATCAAATTTAAAATGATTGTGAACAATACGCACCACTACATAAGTATCCTTGCGGACCAATTCCACCAATGATAAGCTGACAATGATTGCAATAGGTAATAGTAAAGTACTGATGAGCTATAAAATGGTGACCCCTGATTGTCATTTTCCTTGTTTTCCCCGTAAGCAAGCGTGCCTTGATATTTGACTTATCCTTGGCAACGAAGGTAGGCACTCGGTCAAGTGCAACTGTTCTGACTTGAAAAATTTTTGTCAGTATCGTTGCCAAACCAGCTGCTGTTGTGAACTGTCGCAGATCTACGTGTTCTTTTTCTATATCTTCTCTGAAACATTTCATAGATAAATGTCAATATGAGATCCTGCGTCAGTGCGAAATGATAAATCTTAAAAATTTATATCAATGATCTTACAGGTAAGGCTCCATCTTAGGTAAAAGGTATGTCTCTATGATTTTCGTTTCTCGTGCTTTGTCGGACGCACTTTCATCCAACTGCGCATCACTGGGACCAAATAACGTGCCCAGTCCTGCAGTTCTCTTTTGTTGAAAGTCTGCAAGTTGTTCGTTCAGCTCCTCTTTCGCACGTGTTCGTGCTTTCCAGAAGATCTGAAGGGAAGAAATGGATTTAATAATCTGATAAATAGTTGTCAGTGAGTGTACGATGAGATACGCACCTTTCTTAGGATTTCTTCTTTGTCGGATTCTTTTAAAAGAACATCATCTATTTCGTGTGCTACATTTTCATCTACATTATGCAGACGAAGAGGCTGAACAAAATATTCCCAATTAGATATGTTACTATCTCGAAAGCTGCTATCGTACAAATCTCTTTGAATACTTACTGCACCAGGTACTAAAAAACTAGAATGAATTTCATATGCCCATTTCCTCATTTCCTTTGCGTTTCCTTCTTTGTACAAGTCTGTTACTAAATAGAACAACTGTAATAACAGATACTTTTAAATAACGCAATCTAATATCATTATCCTGAACGTATATTAGGTGTATACTTGAACGACAAAGTACTCACCAGACTGGAGGGATCACTATTCGATAAGACATAATTAATAAATACAGCAAGGTGTGCGTGATGCCCCCATAGGCGTGCCAAAGATTTGAATGGGCCATGATCTTCCAACTGTCCCTGGAATAATGTTCGGTTAGAATTAAATTACAGTGGTTATTATTTCATAGAAAAGGATAATATTTTATATGGAACGTACAACTTCTTGGTCACTCATATCATCGTCTTCCATTGACATGATTGGCTGTTGTAACGTTGGTAATCCAGGAATGTTTTCATTTAAAGTTGTCTGCGCAGAAAAGATTATTTGAATTATCTAGCGTACAGTTTTCTTTTTGAGATTACACTGTTTAGGGAAGCTTACATCATTTATAGTAGAACTCGAGGTATCGTTCCCTGGACTAACGACTGGATATGGAGGAGGGGGGGTTCCTGGAGGAGTGATATGAGGTATTTCATCTAGATCAATGTCACTATGCCTCACGTGCCTCGGAGGGGAAAGATCATTCATTGATTCTGATGCTATTAAACGTCTACTAGCTTCTGCCGGAGAAATTGTTGTAGTTCCTAGTTGTTCGGGACTGGACTTTGTTCTTTGATGCTTGTTGAGTGAATTCGAAGAACTCAAATTTGCCCCCTGCGAAAGCTATAATAAAAGTTGAACGTGATAAACTGAAATATTACCGATGACAATAGAACGTAAGCGTAGAAAGAAAATAATAGAGTAGAATTCCTTATGCGAGACTGTAGTGAAATACACAATATGTACATAACCTTTAAACAGATTTTATAAACTAGAACTAGTGAACGCTAATTATACAAACGAGTGAAATGAAATATAGATACGTAATAGATTAATAAAAAGTATGCATAGGGAAACCATAAATTTGTAACAAGTCACAAAAACTATACATCGATGCATACACAGTCATACTTAAAAGGACATTACTAAATAATGTTACGCATTATCCAAGCAGTAAAACATCAATGGTAACATCGATAAACATAGTTCCCTTCGAGTCTAATATCTGATACGTCTGTACATGAACCTATTTTAACGTAACGTTTATTAAAGAAGTGCATAAAGATGTGGATACAGTCCTTTAATAAATACTTGAATACAGCATGATACGATTATAATCGAATACACGAATCGCAAGGTATAACACTTAACGGAATAATTTAGACGATTTGAACATATATAAGAGAATGTAACTGTTCGACAAATAAATACGAGTTAATTGTGGAGATGTATACATTATCGTGTGACATTTTTCTCTTTACCATGCATTTGTATACGTTACTTATTTAATGACTTAGTGATTAGACTACTTACAGAGTTAGGGATGCCATGACTGGTGGTTGAGGGCGTTAAATGAGTCAACAGATGACGCTCCAGCTCCAACTGGGCTACGTTGTGTGTATTTGTAGGAGGAGGTCTGGGAGGCAATGGTGGCGGAGATAGGCTTTGCATGGACAAGGATTTACGAGACGGTAGAGGTGGTGGCACATCACCACTGCTACTATTCAAAGGTGGATAATAGCCCGGGGAACACGAAGTGTTTGTTACCAACGAGCAAAGCTGTAAGACACAACAAAAGCTGGTTAGATAAAGTTAGCAAAAGCTTAAATACATCCCTAAGTGACTGAACTTGAAAATCTCAATATTACAATTGCAAGCACACCTTATATAAAAATTACACTTAACATAGCTTAAATAGGAACATGTACAGAAGCAACGTAGGGTCTATCATGTTTTTCTATTAACCATCAAACGATATTAGCTATTAATGTATCAATGAAAAAAAATTAAGTACTACAAAATCAATGATAAAATATTGTAATATAATACTCTGATCATAATGCCTTCTATTTAAAAAAAATAAACACCGTAATAACATCATGCCGAGCAAATATTTGGTACATCGAACAGCATCGGTTGAACTGTTGAACACAGAGATAAAAGCAAGGCAAGAATAAAGGTTAATGGAATAAGCATTAAAACGATCTTATATTTTATGAATAAGATAATGTGTCGTAATGTGATATATATATATAATATATGTGTACATATGTATATTATATATGTGTATATATATATATATATATACACATATATACTAATATAAAATGTATGCATTACATTAGTGAAATGAATAGAAATCTAAAAATCTATTTAAAAAATCGATGGAAGCATACTATGACGAAGAAAAATCATACCTGTTCATGAGTAGTAATCGCAGCTAGCTGCTCCTGTAATGTGCGTACTCTCCTTTCGGCGCCTGCTAATTCTGCTTGTAGTCCAACATTGACAGTACCACTACCACTACCACTCCCCGTTTTCGCAAGTTCATTTCGAAGCTTGTCAACGTAACTCTGTTCATTCTCCAACATAAGCTGGAATGTATGAACGCGCTGTGTTTCTAGCTGCCGCTTTTTCTCATGCTAAAACACATTGAAACGTATATCATTATTATAATTAATTTAATATGAAACAGGAAACAAAGAATTTAATGACAAATACTGAACTCTGAGTCCAATAGATAACCGTAAAAGTAAAATCTATGAACAAAAAAGGAAAATAAATTGAATTAATGAGAGTATGAAGCAAATCGCGTTTAATATTAACCCTTCACTTTATAATATTGAATCGAACTCATGGTAAAGGTTCACGTTGACATTAGTTCACTCAATTACAGCTTAATATGACGCTCTATTTATTTATTCAAGAATATTTGGGAGTCATTGAAATGTTACCTTTAAACGGTACAATTGTGATACTACAAATAGAAAAAATTGTTAAAACAGGTAGAGGTTGCAGTAAAATAGAATGTCGAGTCTGACTGCTACAGGTTAACAGATATTTTGTTGGTAACTAGACAGTTCTTGTAAATTGTTTTATCTCATAGAAATATATATAAGTTTATTTAATATAGTTTATGAAATTGTTTATAAAATACATTTCTATACATGTTCAAAATAACCTACCAGATTCGTAAACACAGAAATTTTCTGACATTGCAAGGTGAAGAGGTTAACGAGGAGGTCTGCTTACGTTCAAAGTAATTCCAACTTACGTCGACCGGTTGAGGGCCCGTGATGCGCGCGTTACACTGCGAGCCGGCCGGCGCAGTGAACGCCCTGTGCAAAGAAGTCGCCGGCTGCGAGGGTGATACCATCGTGCTGCCCGCTGACAGACTGACCGGCCGCTGATGCTGTCCGCCCGCCAGGCCAACCTGTAGCCCTGTGGCCGTCGTCGCCGCGCTGCTCGTCGCGACCGGCCTCTGCTGCACCGTCAGTACCACCTGCGTCGAAGCTGCAACAGGAGTTCAAGGACGACGATTAGTCACCGCGTTCGCATACCTGCGCCGGTCCTTCCCCCGCGTTTGACCCCTCATCTTTCTTTCGAGAACCGCGACGCGGGTAATCGTCTCGCCTGCCCTCTCGTGGAAAGCCATCTCTCTTTCTCGGGTTTAACCTTTCTTTACGCGTGCGTGCCGCCCGTTTTGTGGGTTTCATGTTTTGTGTGTGTTATGTGTTATATTATGTTTATATGATAAGTGTGATTATTTTGTTGCGTTTGTGTAATGTTTATTATGTATTGTATTAATTATATTAATTATATTGTATTGTGGGTCTCGCGTGTGTTGTGTGTTATATTATGTTTATATGATAAATGTGATTTTTTTGTTGCGTTTATATAATGTTTATTATGTATTGTTATATATTATTATTATTATCATCATTATCATCATGATCATCATCAGCAGCATCATCATCATCGAAATCATCATCGTAATTATTGTTATTATTATTGTTGTTGTTGTTATTATTATTATTATATGATAAATACAATATTCATTGTATAAATATAATTATTTTATTACATTTGTGTAATATTTATTACATGTTGTATTAATTATATTATTGTATATTATTATTATTATTATTATTATTATTATATAATAAATATTACATTTATTGTATAAACATAATTATTTTGTTACATTTATATAATATTTACTATATTATTATTCAACATATTTTCGATAAATAAATTTGATATAGTAACGAATAAATAAATAAATTAGTTTGATATAATGATGAATAAATGACGAATAAATAAATAAATTTGATATAATAATGAATAAATGATGATGAATAAATAAATAAATAAATTTGATGTAACAATGAATAAATGATGATGAATAAATCAGTAAGTTTGATATAATGATGAATAAATAAATAAATAAGTTTGACGCTATATTTTTTTAGTGGAAACAGAAACGAAAGGAAGGATTGAATTTAGGAAACTGATTAATCGGCTGATATGGAAATTAATTACAATTTAATGCGAATGGAAATGCAGAATATTATTTCAAAATAATATTTATAAAAAGAAAATATTTATTTTCACCACTTAATACCTAAAATTAAAATTTTCACTGTTTGTTGATATTTATTAATCTCAATAGTTCAAAAGATTTATTTATTAATATTTTATTTATATATACATATAATTCAAATATTAATTATTTAGATATATTTGATTTATTCATTGGTTTTAAAAATAATGAAAAAAGGATTGGTGATTATTTATTGATACACTTGTTTTATTTGTTAAGCCATTGTACACATGTTGACACATCATTTTTAACAAAATTAATATTCATATAGAAAATGTTATTTTAACGGTCAATTAACTTAATGCTACTTAATGCCTAAAATTAAAATTTTAATTGAACCGTTAAGGAAATTAAGAAAAATTGAATTGTTTAACGTCGACAGTTCATGATATGAAAATGATTATTTTAACGTAACTATATCAAACTAAATTAATAACTAAGAAATATTTACATTTGTAAAACCATAATTGCCATTTTTAAATTGTTTATACATTCAGAATTAATATTTAATATTCAATGTGATTCTTCGAAAAACGCTTAAAAAAAATGTATGAATTCATGATTTTACTGATTTTATTATTTACAAAATCATAAATAAATAAAATAAATATAAAAATATGAATTTATCAATCATATATGATGTACATAAGAAAATAAATCAAATAAAATTTGTGCAAAGAGAACTTGCAATAACAGTATTGCATAAAGTACAACGTTAGTCATCAGAATGACTCGTCCCAAAACTATTGCCCCACGCTTTTAGAAGTTGCAGTAAACAATCCAAAGGTAAGTAAATTATGTCATCAATTATGTCATAAATTATGTCATAGATAAATCATTGCTTTTAATTTTTTAATATTTTAAAGTCTCTAACCTGTATAACAAAAAAGCAATGTTCAATCCTCAAGCTATAAATAATGATAAATCATTCTTTTTAAGTTTTTAATATTTTACAAATTAATAATCAATATAACAAGCAATATTCAACCCCATTCTTAAAGCAACAAACAACAATAAATCATTCTTTTCAATTTTTGAGTATTTTACAGTCCACAATGTTCAATATCAATCTTGAATATACTTGATGATGATAAATCATTTTCAAAACAATATTCAATGTCAATCTTAAAGCAACTTGATGATAAATCATTCTTTTCAAGTTTTGAGTATTTTACAAATTAATAATCAATATAACAAAAAAACAACGTTCAATCTCAAATCTACAAACAACAACAAATTCTCCTAATTTCCAATACTTCACCTTCCACACAAATCAACACCCCCCACTCCTCAAGAACCCCTCCACCCCATTCCATCTACTCCCAACTCCCCTCGAGCAACCAAAACTCCAACCGAAGCACAGAAGCACAGAAGTCGCGAAAAGACCATACAAAAGTGGAAATACCGGAGCAAGGTTTCGCGCGAGCTTTCTTCCAAGCCTGCCGCAGATCGTACGTGGTCCTCGTCTTCATATAGCCGCGAGTGCGAACGGGACGCGTCGGGACGTGCCGATCGTATCGGATCTAACCTCCTCGCGGTCCGCGCGCGCCGTGTCGTCCACGGAACTGCGTAAAACGAGCCCCGAGCGAGCCGACACTCGTACCGAGAAACTTGGCCCCAGGTGCGCGTATTAATATGAATGACGAGATTCTTGTGTTTACGCGCGTACGACTAATCTCCGATGGATGACCGGGACGGTGTACGGGGTGGCACGAATTCGGATGAGTGGATTGGTTGGATTTTTTTGGGGATTTGGGATTTGGGATTTGTATTATAATTTATAATTTATAATTTATAATTTATAATTTATAATTTGTGATTTGTGATTTGTGATTTGTGATTTGTGATTTGTGATTTGTGATTTGGGATATTTGTGATATTCCTAATATTTGTGATTTGTGATTTGTGATTTGTAATTTGTATTATAATTTATAATTTGTAATTTGTATTATAATTTATAATTTGTGATTTGTAATTTGTAATTTATGATTTGTAACTTGTAACTTGTAATTTGTATTGTAATTTATAATTTGTACTTTGTAATTTGTGATATTTGTTATTTGTGATATTTGTGATTAGTATTATAATTTACAATTTGTACTTAGTAACTTGTAATTTATATAATAATTCACAATTTGTATTTTGTAACTTATAATTTATATTATAATTCATAATTTGTACTTTGTACTTTGTATCTTGTAATTATATTATAATTTCTATTTCGTAATTTAAAAGATGGCCGTTTGTTTACCACTAGAATAAAAATTTTCTGAGAAATTGGAAAATTAATTTGTGTCTGTATGATGCAATAAGAGACAAAAAAATTGTTAAAGAAAAATTGTTATAATTTTTGACCGAGAAACTTGGTCCCAGGTGCGCGTATTAATATGAATGACGAGATTCTTGTGTTTACGCGCACACGACTAATCTCCGATGGGTGACCGGGACGGTGCAGTGTACGGGGTGGCACGAAATCTTTGAACATCTTTTGGTAGACGTACTAGTGGAGGTCTGGGTAATGTCAATTGTTTTATGGGACACTTTGATGACGATTTAGGTCGATTTTTATGGGATTTGCGGAGGGTCTCGAGAATTATTTAGTATTAGTTTCAATTATTATACATTTATTATTATTATTTATTAAGTATTAGTTTAAATTATTATATACTTATTATTATTATTTATTATTATTAGTGTTAATTATCATATATTTCTGTTGGAAATTAGTTATTTTTTGAAGGATTTTTGAAGGACTCTTGAAGGACTCATATATTATAAATATATTTGTATAATAGTAATGATTACTTATAGGATAAGATTGAAGTTATAGTACATTTATAGTATAATTATTTATAAGTTTTTAATTTATTATTAGAATAACATTTAATATTACAAGAATAAGATTTTTGTTATAAATTAGTTGTTTTTTGAAGGAGTATTACAAATATATGATTTCCAAGTAATTATTTATAAATTTTCAATGTATGTATGTACAAAGTACTGTTATCACGTGAGAATTAATTATAATAAAATTCCGGTTAGAATCTCGTTGATTGCTTGAAACCAAACTTAATAAAAACCATAATATTTAAAAAATTTTTTAACCTTCAAATTTCTAATTATTTTAATTTCAATTTAAAAAAATTTTTAATAATAAAATTAGGTATAATGCTTTATCATATGGTATCATATTTTTTATTACCATATTATTCGAACTTACTAAACGCATTATTTATGGGACGATCCCATACCAAATCCTCCCAAGGTCAAACAACCCGAAAGTCAAATTATTCTTGAGATTACCAATTTTAATGAAGCACACACAATAATTGTTCGCAGACAACGTAAACAAGCCGAGTTTCAAAATCAGCCGTCGGACGGAACGAAATCCAATTTCACGGGATTAATATTCGGGTGTTGTCACTGTCCTATAATGGGGAGCCGTTGATCCGTTGCCGCGCGGTGCCAGGAATTCCTGCGTTACCATGGACCACGAGATAAAAACGAGTCGCGGCGGCTCTGCTTCGCGGAAAGCCCCGGAACGAACGATCGAGTCAGCTGTAAACCGACTTGGCGGTCAGCTGTGAGGCTACTCGTGTTCTGCGTCACCGTTCCTTCGAAAACTGACACCTGACCCTCGATTTACGCGACTTTCTTTACGCGAGCTTCCTTTTTTTGCGGTAAGTTGGAACACCATTTACGCGGTCTCGATTTACGCGGACTCTTTTTACGGGGTGAGTTGGAACACCATTTACGCGGTAGTTTTCACGCACGATCTCGATTTACGCGAACTTTTATAACGTAGTTAACGAAGTTAAAGGTTCGTTTCCACTGAATCCATAAAATTAGTCTAATTTACGTCGTGTTTGGACTCGTTCTAACGAGAATCTCAGTATTCTATCGGTATTACGATTGAAAAGGTGAGATTAAATATGTAGTGAAGAAATTTTCAATTGCAGTTATGTTAATTTGAGCTTGTCAAATGTAGTACAAACGGATTACTGGGATTTTTCTGATTAAAATGAGTACAAACACGATGGGAATCGGACTAGATTTACCAATTTAACGCAATTAACGAAACTAAAGGCTCGTTTTCATGAAATCGATAAACTAGTCCGATTCCCATCGTGTTTGGACTCATTTTAATCAGAATCGGACTAGTTTTACCGATTTTACAAAACTAAAGGCTGGTTTCCATCAAATCTTAAAACTACTCCGATCCTCATTGTGTTTGTACTTATTTTAATCAACACAATCTCAGCAATCCATCAGTACTATGATCGAGAATGTAACATTCAACGTACAACGAAGAAAATACCAACTGCAACCATCCCAACCTTACCCTCTCAAACGTAGTCTCAGTGAATTTCTGAGATTGTCCCGATTAAAACGAATCCAAACACGACAGGAATCGGAAGGTAAGATCAAAAATGCAACGAAGAAAATTTCAGTTGCCGTAATTTTAACCTTACCTTTCCCAATATAGTGCCAGCGAATTTCCTTGACGGTTATTTTGTGTCAACGTTCACTCTACAGATTAAACACTGACGAATCATCTCTCATCTCCGAAGATGGCGAAACGGATTTTGAAGTGCTTTCGTGCCTCTCCGCTAAATCTAATAACTTCCCGAAGCACAGCAGCCGTCCTACTTAATCAATTCCTCGCGCGGCGTTCTCGTACGCATCCAGATTTCGCTGGACTCATGAATATTTAACGTCAATGCCGCGACACGGAGATACAGGGTGCTCCTAAATTATCGCAAGTCAAATCAATTTTCCTGAAGAAACGAAGGGAAAAGAAGGAATTTTTATTGTAAAAGGAATTTGTTGTTTTTAGTACTAAGAAATTATTATTATTCAATTGAAATTGAAATTATTATTATTCAATTGAAATTGAAATTATTATTATTCCATCGAAATTGAAATTTTCATTATTCAGTTGAAATTGAAATTATTATCATTCAATCGTAATTGAAATTTTCATTATTCAGTTGAATTTGAAATTATTATTATTCGATCGAAATTGAAATTTTCATTATTCAATCGCAATCATTATTATTCACTTGCAATCACTATTATTCAACTGAAATTATTACTATCCAATCGCAATCATCATTATTCAATTAAAACCACTATTACCCAATTAAAATCGATATTACAATAACACGTATTATCCCCAGCACAAAAAAAACCGTTCCAGCACACCCGGTACAACACGAGAGGCAATTAAACGCGAATCGAAAAAGTTACACAATTTTCAGAAATAGCCACGTTTAAGGCGACCGTCAGCGGACCATTGTCTCACCTGAACCGCTGGAAAGAGGAAGAAAGATTCCACGAACGGTCACCGCTATAAACTCGCACGCTTACATCATCGGTAACGTCGCCGCGGAAGCTTCATTTGCGTTGCTGTCGCCGAGGCGTGAAACGCAGGACAGCCGTTCGCGACCTTTCCCGATACACCTGACCCTCGAGATTTGTGTACCAAAGAGATTGTTGCAAAAGGTTTTTGGGGGAGTCAGGTGGACCTCTTTTTTTACTGTCCGCTACAGAATATTGTCTTGGTTAGATATTTTTTATAAGACTTGTAAAGGTCTTTTATTAAAAATTTATAAATAATTATTTATAATATAATTGTAATATATTTGTGATATATGAGTTCTTCAAATTTATATTTAAGTAAATATTACTGTTATACAAATATATTTATAATGTACGAGACCTTAAAAAATCCTTCAAAAGTCCTTCAAATAAGTGCCAAGTTACGTGCAACGAACGGTAGTTCAGAGTAAACATAAACAAAACGATCATAGAATTCTTCTTTTTTAATGGATTATTGATGAAATAGTTCTGCCGAGTATGAGTGCCAAGTTACGTGCAACGAACAGCACTTCAGATTAAACATAGACAAAACGATCATAGAATTTTTTTCAATGAATTATTAATACAGTTCTGCCAATTATAAGTGCCAAGTTACGTACAACGAACGGTATCGGTCACTTTGCGGACTATTTTTATAAAATACCAGGTTAACGTCCTACGACACGCTACATTAGATTATATATTGCAAAGTGAGGTGTCGCCGCGTGTGAAGCGTTACACCGTCGAAGCTTCCTAACCGGAATACGTGGAAATGCGCAATCGACGGGAAAATCCGCCGTGGGAGGGAAAACACGTTCCTTCTTTGCTGCAATTATTTCAGTTGACACGCGGTCAACGGAACTTTTATCGACCGAGGAAATTACTGGGCTGGAAGTGTTGCAATTTTTAGATTGACGATATTAATATTTAGAAATTTGATAAATTTAGACACATATTATTTTATTGTAATTGTTGCAATTTTTAGATTAACAATATTATTATTTAGAAATTTTCTAAATTTAGACACATATTATTTTATTGTAATTGTTGCAATTTTTAGATTAACAATATTAATATTTAGAAATTTGCTAAATTTAAAAACATATTGTTTTATTGTCATTGTTGCAATTTTTGGAGTTGACAGGCGGTCAATAAAATTACTGGGCTGGAAATGTTGGAATTTTTAATTCTTGGAATTTATTAATTTTTGGAATTTTGATGAATTTGGAAATAAATTTTGTTTCATTTTTCATATAATTAAGAATATTAATTTTTGGAATTTTGGTGAATTTAGTAATAAATTTTGTTTAATTTTTCATATGATTCACAATATTAATTTTTGAAATTTTTGTAACTTTAGAAATAAATTGTTTAATTTTTTACATGACTGACAAAAATAATTTTTGCAATATTAGTATATTTGGAAATAAATTTTGTTTAATTTTTCATATAATTTTATTGCAATGTATCATTTATCTTTTCATTAATTCATGGAAAATCTTTATTTGTTTAAGAATCTCCTGGTGGTTTATAAAATGAAGTTCAAGTGGATATTATAATTATTGTATGTAAATTGTTTTTTTATTGTTAAGAGTGCTTAGAATTTTATTGGATAATTATTATTATTAAAAAAAGGAATTTAAAATTTAAAAGTAAATTGAATTTTTGGGGTTCAAGTTAAATTTATAGAGAAATTGTTTAATAAAGGTAATTTAAGAATTTAATTTACTTGAAAATAATGGGATTGGTATATTATTATACAATAATTCATTTTCCAATAATTAAGGAATATTATTCAATTAAATTGTTATTATATATCCATAACAACCAAACAAAATTAATTTAAATTTGGAACCCAAAATATCTAAAAGCGAACTGTAACAGTCTAAAATCGTAGCACTTGACTCACTTAAATATAACTTGGAGCTGCGATACTTAATTAAAAATAGAATAGAGGATAAAATATAACTTTTAATGAAGACAGTTGAAGTTCCAGAAATACTGTACAGTCTAGACTTGCTCATATTCGTACCGATATAGAAATGTAAATGTTGGAGTAAAGGGATCTTCAGAGAATAGAACAGTAACTTGTCTCGCATCACATTTCATTAATTCGAATAAGGACTCAGAAGATTGGCAGTTCATTTGAATATTTATGAATCTCACGTTTTAAACTGTGAAATGAGACTCGTTTGCCCATATAAGTAACTCTGCGGAGTGTCAGACTGAACTTTTACGGTTAGAATTGTTTCAACAACTATGTACAGCCCTGAATAATAGTTTCTGAGTTCTAAGAGAAAAAAAGCTTCTCCGAAATGCTCTTGGACTAATTAAGTACTATTATTAATAACTAGTAATAAGTAATATTATCAATAACATTGTTACGTTGAATTATAATTAAGTTAAATACGACTATTATACTCACTAACATTAATAATTAATAATGATTACTATTATTAACAGCATTATTAGTTTCAGAATTTAATTAATTCAAGAACATTTCGTAAAAGCTTTTATTAAAACCTCTGTTAAGTTCATCGACGATAACAATAAGAAGCAACCACAAGAAATGATAATAAAATTATAGTCATAGATCAAATTCAATAATTATTTAGAGATGATGGTACAAAATTGCAGTTACATAACCCTCAAATGGATCAACTCGAACATTGAAGCTTAAATCAACAAATTTCAAGAAAACGTGGAGAATGATGTATAGAAGAGGAACTCATCGCTCGAATGCAATTTTGCTGCGAGCTAAACAGTTTTAAGGTGTGATACGCAACTTTTGAACTGATGAACTCAAACACTGAGGCTTAACAGCAAATCTAACAGAAAATTCTTGGAAAATGTAGAAAATGATGTACGAAACAATAGAAACGAATCGATGGTAAGCAACTATGCGATAGACTAAACAATTTTAAGGTGTAACACAATCCGATGACTCACTCCAAATAATGTAGTGTCTGAGAATACACGCAAGTGTTCAAATACAGCGAGACCAAATTTGCACAGCATGTAGAGTAGGCGAAAAACATTTTCATGAACCTTTAGTTGAAAGTTCCGTTTGGCCAGATAGCAATGCACAATAGAAATTATTCTCGAATTCTCTACGAAGTAAATCATTCTCATTTCCTTTTATCACTTCAGGTTTAATTACACTGTCCAACGAATGTTAACTTGTTATTTGTACCTCAAATACAAGAACATATTTACGCTTAAATATTTTCAATTAACATAATTACATTCAATGGAGCCACATTCAGATGATTTTTGCAGATTACTGTTATCAATGGCAATAATTTAATTGTATGCCATTTTATTAATTTGCTTCTTTGTTATACTTGCTGTTTACAAATTATAAGAATTTAGTACAGCAGAAGAAACGTTTGCCTACCTGAGTCTCTTGAACTAAAGCTTGCATGTTTTGATATTCGATAAATTCCAATAATACACAAAAAAGCAAAAGCGTTTCAACACGTTTACTTCCAGATAAAATATTTCTATTAAATTAATCATTGGTTTTAGACTAAAAAATTGTTATAATTCCCTTAATGTTCTTAACTACAACCTGTTTAATTTTCTATATTCTTGTTTTCATGCTCCGATAGTGTTAAACATTTTTATTATTATATTCCCGGACAAGAACTCTTGAAAATTGTAAACTGTTTATCCAATATCGGTGTCTCTAATGACACGATGCGTCCAAATAGCTGGTGAATGCCAGTGGAAAGACGAAAGAGAAAAAAGGGGTCGTAGAAGCGAAAGAAAGTATGTAAACTTACACTTTATGAGCTGCACAACATCCGTATGCGTGGACTGCATTACATTCACGCCGTTAACCTGGAAAGACCAGTCGCAATTATAAACACTGTACATGTCCAGCAATTTACACTTGCAAAATAAAAGCCAATGAAATCCGTAATACACGTTATTTACATTTATGAGCGCGACAACTGACATATCTTATCACTACCTCCCACCGAAGGTGTCGAGAGACATCATTTGAAATTCTAACCTAAAATTAGTTTCTACGGTTAGTATAATCTGGATTGATTTTTTGAGTTAATAATAATGATAATTTTGTAATCGTTGTTTTGTAAAGTTAATTTTATAATCATTGTCTTGTAAAGTTAATTTTATAAAATTTTATAGTTAATTTTATAAACTATAGGAAAGTCAAAAATTCAATCAAGGATAAATTATTTAATTGAGAAAATTATTTTAACACATTGCACACTGGTAACGAGAAATTTCGTTTTTTTATAGACACTTATAATTTATAATTTATAATTTGTAGTTTTATAATTTATAGTTTATAACTTATAGTTTATGATTTATAGTTTATGATTTATAGTTTATAATTTATAGTTTATACTTTATAATTTATAATTTATAATTTATAATTTATAGTTTATGATTTATAGTTTGATTTATAATTTTTGATTTATAATTTATAATTTATAGTTTATAGTTTATAATTTATACTTTATACTTTATACTTTATACTTTATACTTTATAATTTATAACTTATAATTTATAACTTATAATTTATAGTTTATAATTTACAATTTATAAATTATTAAACAATGTCGTCAATATCTCATCAAAAAATGTCAAATATTTCCAAAAATAATTTTGAAAAACAAAAAAATAATTTAATTATATTAATTTAAATAATATAATATGTATTGAAAAATAATATTGGAAAACATTGGAGTGCAAATTATACGTGTGCTTAAATTTTGTTATTAGATAGTTTATTTATGTATCAGTCTCACTATCGCAAACATTTTGCACAACTGACATTGGTTTCCGCCTGGTAGCCATTCACAATGATTTCACTCATTCATCCTGCTCATTCATTCGTCCATCGAATCGAATGAATTGTAAATTTAGACGGTATAACCTATCCACGGATTTCATTCACTGCTATTTTATAATAATATTATTGTGAAATAATGTTATTTATAATTTGTAATAATGAAATCAGATAATTTATAATAATATTATTGTGAAATAAGGTTATTTATAATTTATAATAATATTACTGTAAAATAATATTATTTATAATTTATAATAATGAAATCATATAATTTACAATAATATTATTTCCCAATAATATTATTTGTAAGTTGCAGTAATGTAATCATATAATTTACAGTAATATTATTGTAAAATAATATTATTTATAATTTACAATGACATCATTGTACACTAATATTATTTATAATTTACAATAATATTATGTATGTTTGTTTTTTACAATTTGTTTTTTAAAGAAAATTAACAAATTGTTGTTACTTTATTTTATATTTATCTATACTCAACAGATCAATGACTGATAATAAAAAAAGATGATGGTTAAGTTAAATGAAATATAACCTATCCACGGATTTCATTCACTGCTATTTTACAATAAATATTGGCCGAAGGAGAAAACTCACCTTGATGATTTTGTCGCCCGCGTGAAGGCCGGCTCGCTCGGCTGCTCCGCCTACAATGCATTGCTAGTTTTAACATTTTTACACTCGAATCTCGTGGCGGCGGTTAGTAGGGGCGACTTGATTTTTTAAGGCGGGCAATTTGAAATTTAAAATATCACGTAAATAGAATAGCTAGAATATTATAATAAATGTTATAATAAATATTAGAAAAATATTATAATAAACAGTAGAAAAATATTATAATAAACATTAGAAAAATATTATAATCAATATTGTAATAAATGTTATAATAAACAGTAGAAAAATATTATAATAAATATTATAATAGATATTATGAAAATATTACAACAAATATTATAAAAATATTACAAAAAGTATTAGAAAAATATTACAATAGATAAAAACATATTAGAAAAATGTTATAAAATAATATTAAAAAGTGATATAAATGTTACATAGGGGGCATAATGATTTTATAAAGACTTAGGTGAGGCATGGCACAAAAAATGTTGGGAAACACTGGTTTAACTCATTCACTACTTCAGTACTTCTTTTAGTAAGAAGTTCTGGGATAACAATATTCTATTAAATAAAATATAGAATGAGGTTCGTCTGAATTCCACGATTTCGGATCCCTGCAGTGGAATTTACGTGAGCAGAAGAAACAGAAGAAGCTATTTCTTCCCAGGAATTGACTCGAGCACAGCCTGGCAGAGGCAGAGAATCGATATAGTGAGTGGGAGTGGAATGGACGGTGGAGAATCGGGGGTTGGGGCGCAGGACTTCAAAGCGATGCTACACGCGTCGAATATAAACATGCAATGACGAAAATTTCAATTGCAGTCATTTTAATCTTGCCTTCTCAAATGTAGTGTCAATGGATTGCTGAGATTGTGTTGATTAAAATAAGTCCAAACACGACGGGAATCGGACTAGATTTACTGACTTAACGTAATTAACAAAACTAAAGGCTCGTTTCCATGAAATCATAAAACTAGTCCGATTCCCATCGTGTTTGGACTCATTTTAATCAGAAGAATCCCAGCAATCCGTTGGTACTATATTCAAAAAGGTAAGGTCATACACGCAAAGAAGAAAATTTCAATTGTAGTGCTATTAATCTTATCTTCTCAAATATAGTGCCAGTGAATTTCTGAGATTGTACTGATTAAAACGAGTTCAAACACGATGGGAATCGGACTACTTTTACGATTTGACGGAAACGAGCCTTTAGTTTCGTCAATAACATCAATTCCGTAAAACTAGTCTCAGCTATCCATCGGTACTACATTCGAAAAATTCCATCGACGATAAAATAAACCTATTTTATAAAAACCATAATCCAAAAGCTCATGAAAAATTCACTAATTATTCAAAACCACTCACGACGCTAATAAAAAAAATTCCCTCGACGAAATAAGCCTATTTTATAAAAATCATAATCCAAGCCTCGACACAAAATCCCATTTCCACGAATCACCATCACAAGGCCAAATCGGCAACGTCATTCCTCGACATCACCAAATTAACACTAACCGTGCCGACACTTCTCCTGCCAGTGAAATAACTGGTCGTAAAACAAAGATAAACAAATTGGATGCCAAATGTTTCGTAGCGGAAACAGAAACGAAAGGAAAGGCGAGAATCGGAAAACCGAGTAATCAGAGAATATAAAAATCGACATTAACCCTTTGCACTCGAGCGACGATTCTCAGTGGTCATTTGATTTAACACAAAAAAATTATAAAATCAGAAATTTAATATTAAATATAATTTAATATTAAATATTGAATCCCTTAATTTATACAACATGCTGCTTTACGTAAGTTCCAAATAATATTAATATTACATTAATATTAAATTTTAATAAAATTAATATTAAATTAAAGAAATTTAATATTAAATATTGAACAATATACCAACACACAAAGCACAGAAATAAAACAATTCCCTTAATTTATACAATATATTTCTTCACGTATATTCCAAATAATAATAATAATAATAATAATAATAATAATAATAATAATAATAATAATAACAACAACAACAATATTGAATTAATAATAAATTAAAGTCAGAAATTCAATATTAAATATTAAATAATATATCAACACACAAAGCATAGAAATAAAATAATTCCCTTAATTTATACAATATATTTCTTCATGTAAATTCCAAACAACATTAATATTAAATTAATAATAAATTGAAGTCAGAAATTCAGTATTAAATATTGATCAATATACCAACACACAAAGCACAGAAACAATTCCCTCGATTTACACGACACATTCTCCACATAAATTCCAAACAACATTAACAATAAATTAACATTAAATTAACATTAACTTCCCTCAAAAAATAATATAACAAAAAATCCCGAGTGCAAGGGGTAAAAATTACATACCAATAAAAGCCCTACTTCAAATCCACTCATCAACACGGTCGTGAACAACCCCGAGAAGCAGCCTCGAGTGAACCGGCATCCCAAGCATCGCGTCCAGGTCTTCACCTCGCGAATCCCCGACGCGTCTCCATCGACAACGCGCACCGAGCCCGAGCAACACTTCGCGGAAAATTCGCGCGGCACACAACGTGTCAGGGCCGAGAATAGCCGCGTATTCTAGTTCCAGTAAATTGCATAATGGGAAGGTGAACTCACATAAGTATCCGTAATCTGATAACCGGCGCGAGAGAGCCGAACGCGCGGACGGCCGGACGGTTTTTCTGCTCGCCACGGGAAGTCGCCGGTGCGCGAGCCGCCGGATCCGCAGCGGGGCCGTCGCAGCAGCCGAACTGCCCGCCCGGCGGGCGGCGGCATCGACCGTTACGCGTCCGCGTTTTCCAGTACCCCCGCCGTATATTTACCTTTGCCGGGCTCGTGAATCTTTCTAGCGACGATTCGGGAGGCACGCGGGTTTTTCATGACACTTTGAATACTTGGGAATATTTGGGTATTGTTAGGTGAAGATTTTGGAAATTATCTGTGATGATTTTAGAAATTATGTATAATGATTGAAATGGAATATAGCAGTGTGTATTTTTATATTTAAGTTTAAAGTTTGTTATGAATGCAGTAGAAACGATAGTGCGCGGAATATTCCGCGCTTGGTGACAGGTGACGATTTTATTTGGAAATTAGGTGTGATAATTAAAATAAAATATAGTTGTGTATATCTGTATATTGAAATAAAATATAGCAGTGTATATTTTTATATTGAAATAAAATATATTAGTGTATATTTTTATATTTAAATTTAAAGTTTATGAATGCAGTAAAAACAGTAATACGCGGAATATTCCGCGTCCGGTAATAAATGGAAAGTCGCGGTTCACGGAATAATCCGCTTTTGGTGATAGGTCACGACCTCGCTCAAAAACTACGTGGAATAAGTTGAAAAAAAAGACAGTGCTGCACATTTATATATTTAACAAAAGTAAAATTTATTAACACTAGAACTATCGAGCAGTCAAGTTGACTTTTAAAGATTTTCCCATGGAAACCCCATGAGTTCTATCGAGACTTTGATCATTCAAATCATCACGTATTAAAACAATTTTTTTAGAAATTTCTTAAAGGATCTATTGTTTTCTCAATAATTGTAAAAAAATTTTAGGGTGGGTCACTTTTGACCCATCTAGTAATTCTATCAAGAACGCAGTGAAAACTGCAAAAGGTGCTCACAGACTCACTCAGAAATTACGTGCAATAATTAAAAACAAAAACACTAGTACACATTTAAATATTTAACAAAAATAATATTTAAAAACAGTGCAAGAAGGACTACCGAAAATCGAATAACGTGGTGCGCGGAATATTTCGCGTCCAGTAATAAATCACAACCTCAAAATTTACAACAATTAAAACAAAAAACACTAGTACACATTTATATATTTAATAAAAATAAAATTTGTGAACAACATACTGAAAACAGTGCAAAAAGGGCTACCGAAAATCGAGCAACGTGGTGCGCGGAATATTCCAGTGACAAGCGAAACTCGCGGAACAGTTCGTTTCCGGTGACAGGTGACGATCGCGGTCCGCGGAATATTCCGCTTACGGACGCAGACGGGTAAAAAGCGAAATTGTTCGGGCCATGCCCGGCGCAGAGGAACATACCTTCTTTGACAGACTGAACATAGACGGGGTTATCGCCGGAGACTTTCATCCCGTATCCGGCCTCGTCCATGTAGACGACGAGGGTGGCAACGGGTGCTAGTTCGACGGTTCCACCCCCGGCGGCGCCCACGCCGCCCCCGACGCTGCGTCGCAACGCCGCCGTTCCATTCATCCCTCCTTCGATCTCCGCCTGGCCTCCCCTTACCTCTGCGCCGGCTGCAGTACAACTGTATGACCTGCGAACGGGACAAAATCGACGTCAACGCCGCGGATCTCTGTTTGGCTCGCTCGCCGTTTCGCGGGTGAATTTCGGGGCTATTTCTTGTCGTGTTTACCCTTTGCACTCGGACGGTTTTCACTGGATATACTTCAACCAGTTAACTGTGTTTGACGAGTGTATTCGTCATGGAGACGTTGCGGGAGTTTATGTTGTGACGAGTATACTCGTCAGGGAAAAGTTACAACTTCTCCACAATGTCAAACACAGTTGACCGGTTAATATTTTTTTGTGAGATGAAGACGATGTTTTGTGGAACGAGGAGAAATTATAAATATTGAGGAACGAAGCTGTTTTATTTGCACAGTATAATGTTGAATATCAAATTTTATAGTTTTATTGTACGAAGAAGAGCGGTGAGTGAGTTTAACATTTTCTGATGAGATAAAGATGATTTTGTGAAACTGACTCGAAGCTATTTTATTTCAATATTTCTCAAATTGATGTATTGTACGAGGTGTAAAATTAAGTATCGCATTTTATAGTTTTACTTATGAAGTCGAGTGGTGAGTGAGTTTAACATTTTCTGATGAGATAAAGATGATTTTGTGAAACTGACTCGAACGAAGCTATTGTATTTCAATATTTGTTAAACTGATGCGTTACAGAAAGTATAATATTAAGTTCTTCTACGCAACAATAGCTCCAGTATAGACTAGGATGATCACATTGTTACCACGTAAGAACAGTGACTGATTACGCTTTTGCTGACTTTGCATCTGCATTTGCTGAGTTTGGCTGGCCAATTTTGTTTAGAGTTTCTCTTAATTAAACTATCAATTACAAAACAGAAACATAAAAATAAACAATTTAGACGACCAATTTTTCTTAGTGAAAATAAAAACAGAAGAAACGACAAAAATTGAAAAACTGATCAATATCTGAATTACAAAACTGTTGAAAAGTAGAATGGACGAAATAAAGAGCAGGATTTTTAATCAAGAATAAATTTTGAATAAATAAATAAATAAATTTTAAATCAACAATAAATTTAGTGTTAAAGATGAAGCCTGTTTGAGTTTAATCAATTTCCCACATTTATACGAGTACAGTAAAGCTCGCTTAAATTTCACAATTTTGAGCCCCAGCAGTGAAATTTAAGCGAGCAGAGAAAACAGGAGGAAACTATTCGCTTTTAGGAATTGACTCGAGCACAGCCTGACAAAGGCAGAGAATCGGTATAGCGAGTGGAAGTGGGATAGACTATTTACAATAAATATTTATAGAATATTTCAATTTCGTAAAATTGAAGTTACCGAATGTAAAATTTCCTGTGCTTAATAAATAAAAAATTAAAGCAATATAGAATTAAATGCACGACAGTATGGTTTAAAAATTTAAGTCTTATAACATTCATGTTGTTCTCCATCGCAATGAAAATGTACACTATAGCATTGTCCGTATTAATATGCAATTTTGTTCTTGAAATCAACACAGAATTCAAATTTGAAATTTTATTAACCCCTTGATACATAAATTTCCTTGTGACCTATGCTATTCACCATCAAATCAAGCATTGCAACAATTCAATTTATAAACAACTTTTCCAATTCCACACAAAGAAATACTAAATAATGTCATCAATTCATTCTATTTCCAAGCAGTAAAAAGATAAATAAATAAATGTACAAGTAAAGCCTAACAGATTCTCGACAGCAATACTTCACAAATGTCTTCAAACTGAATATCACGCGAAGGGGAACCGGTTGTGAAAAATAAGTTTTTGTAACGATCATTTTTTATCCGAACCACTGCACCTTTTTTATTTCCCATGCACGTTGAAAACAATATTTTATGGGACATCTCACGCTGAATCGCAACGAAAAAAACAGGAGTCCATTCGAGAGCATCTTCGCCAGTGGGAACGCGAAATAACGCTAAAACGTTATTCAAATAAAAACGCATTCGCACGTTCTAGTCGTGTCGCTGCTCCGCCACGGAAAGAGCGGAACAAAGATGGGCAAGGGCGAGGTTCACTGGGTATCGAGCGCTGGCGTTCGCCTAACGCGTCGTCCGCTTTTATCGGTAGAAGCGAGTCTGATATCTGCGCGATATCGAATTTATCGAATTGATGTTCCCACTGATTTCTCACGTAAATAAAGACGTAAAATAGGTGACGATTTTTTAATAAATAAAAAGAAGTATATCGATAAATACCAATTCCTTTTTTATTTATTTTTTAATAAACCAATAAATAAATCAAATATATTTAAATAATTGATATATTTGAGAAGGTAAAGTTAAACATGCAACGAAGAAAATTTTAACCTTTCTTCTCAAATATAGTGGCAATGAATTTCTGTAACTACTTTTACGATTTCATGGAATCGAGCCTTTAGTTTCGTCAATAACATTAAATCTGTAAATCTAGTCCGATTCCCATCGTGTTTGGACTCATTTTAATCGGGACGATCTCAGCAATCCACTGACACTACATTTAAGAATGTAAGATTAAAATCATTGCAACTGAAATTTGTTTAATTGCATGGGTCCCTTATTGCATCTGTGCAAATACAAAAATTTACAATTTTTTGTAAAAGCCTTCTCATCACTTAAATACTTGCAAACTAAAAATTCTAAAATGGGTCAATTTTGACCCATGGTTAGTATTAAATGATTTTCAAAGATTTTTTTGAATATTTCAGAAATGGAAGCTTGGTCGTTGTATGTATAAGATGAAGTTGTTCAGAATGATAACAATGCCATTTATTTCAAGGTCATCGTAATTACAGATAACGTCCCTTATCTAAACTATTA
Organism: Nomia melanderi; assembly: GCF_051020985.1. Lineage (NCBI taxonomy): Eukaryota > Metazoa > Arthropoda > Insecta > Hymenoptera > Halictidae > Nomia > Nomia melanderi. Next base: position 22,198,836 of record NC_134999.1, on the reverse strand, counting down.
TTATTATTATTATTATTATTATTATTATTATTATTATTATTATTATTATTATTATTATTATTATTATTATCATCATCATTATTGTTGTTGTTGTTGTTGTTGTTGTTGTTGTTGTTATTGTTATATTTCTGATACTAACTTTTTTAATCAAACGTTTAGAAGCTTTCTGTTGCGTGACACAATTTATCTTATTTTTACCTGAAGAACTGGCACAGTTTATTATGTGAATATCATTATCTGTTAGAAATTCAATGTACGAATGTTTTATTCAACGCGAGGTTTGATGTACTGTATGCATTTCGTTTTTAGTGTGTTATGTTCCAATTGTGGCGATGAGAGCTGGTATTCTGTTACACGTGCTCGTTGTTTTTATTATTTAATGTATTATTTATATAATAAACAATAAATAATAAATAATAGATAATGAATAATATATAATAGATAAACAATAAATAAAAGAAATAATGACCTACACAATGAATAATGAATAAAAGAAATAATAAACTAAATAACAAACTAAATAATGAATAAAAGAAATAATAGACCAAATAATAAACTAAATAATGAATAAAAGAAATATTAGACTAAATAATAAAGTAAATAATGAACAAAAGAAACAATAAACCAAGTAACGAACAAAAAAAATAACAAACTAAATAAACATCGTATATGATAGAAACAATGATAATTTTGTCAGAAAATAGGATTTCAGGCTGCACACGGTAAACAGGCATGCCGAGCACAAGTAAACACACATCTCGGAAACGAACGCCGTAAAAGCGTTAATTGTGATTTTAATGTATATAATTAAATCCCTCGGGAATTCATCACTTCGACCGAGAAATCGCTTGTTTTCTTCTGCGCTGATTATCCGACCATTTGCAAAACGCTACATAGTTGCAGAAACAGCGCAAATAATTGTAATTAACTTAAAGACAAAGATATCGGTAATTTGGAAATTAGGAACGAGATAATGAGTCAGCTTGATGAATATTAATGGCACTTGTGTTTTACATTTTAAAACTGTCGTGCATATATTGAATTTTTTACATAAATAAAAATGTAAAATAAATTAGGATTTCTTTAAAAAAAGCAATTGGTGATTGTTTATTGGTATAATTTTGTTTATTTATTTGAAAAATTGAAAAAGCAATTAGTAATTATTTATTGGTATACTTTTTTTATTTATTAAAAAAAAATATATGAAAAGCAATTGGTAATTATTTATCAGTGTACTTCTGTTTATTTAAAAAAATTAAAAGAGCAATTGATAATTATAGGTATACTTCTCTTTATTTATTTAAAAAAATAAAAAAGCTATTGGTAATTATTTATTGGTATACTTTTGTTTATTTTTTTTAATAAACGAATAAATAAATCAAATATTAACGTAGCACTAGTATTTTACATTTTAAAACTGTCGTGCATATATGCGAGATTAGGCGAATGGTTCTGGCTGAGTCATGTTAGGCACACTCTAAATCGTAGAACTCACGACGAAAATATTTCTTTGGTTTATTTTTGTTTCATTGTCGTTTCGGAGAGTCCTTAACCCTTAAGTGCCAAGAACGGTTTACGCTACAACCTTTTGACATGAGACCATTGTTTTGGATAATTGACAAAATGTTATTTGTGAGGACATTGATTGTTATTTTGGATAATTGAAAAAATGTTATTTTTGAGGACATAAATTAAATGTTAATGGATCCATTATTGTGAACAATTGACAAAATGTTATTTATGAATCCATAAATTAAATGTTTTACAAGAGTCCATTATTTTGAATAATTGACAAAATGTTATTCATGAGTCCATAAATTAAATGTTAATGGATCCATTATTTTGAATAATTGACAAAATGTTATTCATGAGTCCATAAATTAAATGTTAATGGATCCATTATTTTGAATAATCGACAAAATGTTATTTATGAGTCCATAAATTAAATGTTAATGGGTCCATTATTCTGAATAATTTCATTCGATAATGAATAAGATATAATAAAGAATAATATGATAATGAATAATAATAAAGACAATGACAATGAATATATTTAATATTAAATAACACTTAAAATGTTATTTATGATTTTTCTTAAGGTATCTGTCTTATCAATTACAGAAGATAAGGAGTCAACAATATTTATTCTAATTATTCATTTTTATTTTATTCGTTACCCATTAATTTCTTTAAGACATATTTCATTGTTAAATATATTTTTTCTTCTCTGGGACCAACCTCCATAGTTAAGGGTTAAAATTAACTGCACCAGGGCGCACCTATATTTTTTCTTAAAAATCAAATTTTCAGTAAACGCAAAAGATAATTTTTGCAGGAAGTCAAACCAAAAACACTTTTCTAACTTCAACATTACTTTCCGATAACAATGTAAGCTTTAAACCTCAAAGATACCATAAAATAAAACTATAATTGTAATTCAGAATAAAATTCAAATTTTATGACAGAAAACTTTTAGCAGGTGAAGGTACCGTAAGTTAAACTATTATAAATTAATATTTTGAATCGAGTTTAATACCCGAACTGGTGACTATAATTATTTTTAACAATCTTCGCATTGTTCAATCATCTAGTAAACATAACATTTCTTAGCAATAAAAAGGAACAATGAAACAAAATATAAGTTTCAAACGTTCGTGCCGGCAAGGTCGAAAGGTTAATATTAAACGTTGTATAATCCATCAATATATGAAACATTAAAATAAAATAGGTATTTCTTAAGGTAATTTCAACAAATGTACATATCTCGTCAGAAAATATTCAATGTCTCTAGTGAAAAATTACTGGGGCGCAAGGGGTTAAAATAAAATTAAGTATAGAAAAGTACGCAACATTAAGTTGTAGTCTGATAAGAAACAGAAACCACTTTCAATACACGGTACTTGTCCAAGAAAATTCTGTGATTAACTATCACAATTAAATAAATGAAATTAATAAAATTTTGAGAAATATTTACTGCGAAGCTACAGTAAAAACCTTTAGTATTCTCCGATAATATAATTCCTTCTGAAATTGTTACTTTGGAAAAATAGATAAATAGATATGCGACAACAAATATTATATAAATACAGGATGCAAGAAATCCCTGAATTAATTATGCAAATTAACGTACTGAATAATTTTTAATACTATAAATAGTACAGTACTTTACGAACCGTTTCTTTTTATGTTTCAAAATTTTATCACTTAACCCTGAAACATCTCGTGTATCTCTGAAGTACAAGATTTCTACGAACTTGAAAATTTATCTAGTCTCTTAAGTAAATATTTGACTGCTCGCCTCTATCAACTTGATGTTTTATTTTTCCTTCTTCTTGAAGTTGTTCTTCGAGAATGATATAGATAAGCTCTCCGCTTCACAGATCATAAATAATATATTTAACCTAGAAATTTTGTAGATTGTATTTTTACAAATTTTTGTAATTTTGTATGTACATAACATACACGTATATGCATGTATCTTAACAACAATTTAATAAGACTTTCATTACCTTCTATTTACACATGATTATATATAATTAACGATCTTAAAAATTGTAACAGTATATCTTTGTTTATTTCTTCATGTATCCGTTATAGTATTCAAGTGAAGCTATTTATTTTTAAATCATTTCAGATATGGAATACTTTTAGCGTATCAATAATTAAAAAGATTTGTATTACCTTCTATTTACGTATGATTATACATAATTAACAATCCTAAAAATTATAACAGTACATCTGTGCTTATTTCTTCATATATCCGTTATAGTATTTAACACTTTTAACGTATCAATAATTAAAAAGACTTTGATTACCGTTCATTTGTACATGATTATATACAATTAACAGTCCTTCTAAAAATTGTAATTTATTTCTTCATGAATCTATTATAGTATTCAAATGAAGCTATTTATTTTTTAAATCATTTCAGATATTCAACACTTTTAACGTACCAATAATTACCTCCATATAATTAACAATCTTTCTAAAAATTGTAACGATATATTTTTATTCGTTTCTTCATGCATCCATTATACTATTGAAGCGAAGTTATTTATTTTTTAAATCATTTCAAATATTCAACACTTTTAACATACCTGACATAATAATTAATAAATAAGAAAATTTTGTTAAATAAAAATGAAATAATTTTAAGGTTAACCTCTATTTTCAAAAATCCAGAAAAATTGTGATCTACCCACAGATTCCCATTTACTTCCTTTCCTAGATTAGAACAATCAAGTCAATTTAACATAATTGTTACAATTTGGAGTATAACTATGTCTTAATAAATACAGGATGTTTGGATCGTTCGATGCTAATAAATAATTATGTCCCGTTGCCGCCGAGGTTGTCTCTGTCGTCTGCTATTTACTTTCATAAACTCCTGACCGTGTGTAATTTAAGTTCGTGCTTAATTATTATTTACCCTCCAAACATCTAATCGTTTCACAACAAAGAACGACATATCACACCTAGCACAGCTTTCGTTGCTAATAATGAAAAATAAACGCCTCTTTTACAAAGAAATTGTTTATTGCGTGAATCATCGTTGTTAATATACACGGTGTCCCATTTTAATCTATAAATATTTAATTTTATTTTATTTGTGATATTTTCAGAATTATTCTTTGTTTAAAAATTATCTCATGTGGAATTTATTTTTGTTATAAAAATTAATAAAACTAATTTGTTTTTAGGTATATTTGTGTAGAGATTAAGTTAATTATTATTATTATTGTTCATTATTATTCGTTGTTTAAAAATTGTCATTTATGATCATGAAATTTTTTTTTAATACTCCTAATTATTGTTATTAAAATTTTTCAGATACTACATCATAAAATTACAAAAATAATTTAACAAATATTGTTAAAATAAAAATTTTCAGATACTACATTACAAATTATATTAATTTTTACAATAATCCTAGCTATTAACAAACAGAATAATAAAATATTTAGCATTATCAAATATTCCCAATTATTTGTATTAAAATTCTTCTAGCTACATTACAAAATTACAAAAATAATTTACCAATAATAAATAATAACAAACCAGAACAAACACAATCAGCAATAAAATAAAACAAAGAAACAAGTAGTCCAATAGTCATACGAAATCGCGAGCCGATAACTAAAATCACATTGAGCCATCAGTGAGACGCGATTAGTAAGAGTTAACAGCTCGCCATCTCCGTATCATAATTCCTCGAACACAAGCTCGCACACATCGAAACGTTTATCGCGCTCCCAGAGTAACAAACAGAAGTTCAAAAATCGATATTTTCCTCTTCCACGGCGAAAATATTTAACATAATGTAATAATATTTTACATTATTATTATTTTATATGATATTCTTATAATATATTATAATAATATGTTGAAACAATTTACGCGTGACTCTCGATTTACACGAAAATCCGTTCCACGCGGATTCGTTTTATGCGAACAAGAATCGCGTAAACGGAGCCCGTCGGTACAAGGGAAAACAAAATATTGAAGAAAAAAGCCGATGTTAGTTTTGGAAATACATATTTATTTCGCGTAGCTTAACAAAAGAAATAATAATAATGACATTTTCAAAAGCAAAAGTATATTTTATTCCCTGTTACTAAATTCAGATCGCGTAAATCGAGATCGCACGTGAAAACTACCGCGTAAATGGTGTTCCAATTTACCGTGCAAAAAAAGTCAGCGTAAATCGATACCCCGCGAAAAGACTACCGTGTAAACGGTGTCCCAATTTACCGCGTAAAAAGAATCCGCGTAAATCGAGGGTCAGGTGTGTATATATAATCTCAAAATTATGAATAAAAACAATGTTGTGTAATTAATATTCTCTAAACTACTATATATTATGTAATTGATTCTAATCGTAATATACATATATATATATATATATATATATATATATATATATATATATATAATTAACAATATAATTATATAATTAACAACACGATGTATATAATTAACTACACTGCGTAAATCGAGGGTCAGGTGTACCCAATTTTCCCATAAGAAATGTTTACTTTGTTTTTCAACAAATTTTTAGAAATTCATCGATTATAAAACGAATACTTTGGTCGACGTATACGAAAATAAAGATTGCAATTATCAGTGGAGATAAAAATAAAGAGCTGACCGTTAAAATTTCGTCATTTGGCAATAATTAATTAGGCGTAAATGAGGAGACAATTTTTTCTTGGTAAGCTAAAAATATTTTTCGATTATATTTTTGTAATTTATAATGATATGTATATAAATAATAATAATAACAGTATCAACGTATTAGACAGTTCGATTCAGGTTGAATCGAAAAATTATAATTATAATTATAAGTTATGAAATATATAATATTACATACAAATATTTTTCTAATGTATATATAATATTAATTTAATGTTATATATATATATAAATTATAAAAATGTAATCGAAAGATATTTACTACATAATATGCAATATACAATATATAATATATATTATAATAATATTATATAAAATAATAATAATGTAAAATATATACATTTTTCAATTCAACCTGAATACAACTGTTGAAAATATTTTCCAATTATATTCTTGTAATTATATTATACATTTTATATTTATTATTTTATATTTTGTAATTTACAATTTACAATTTACAATTTACAATTTACAATTTACAATTACAATTATAATTTTCCAATTCAACCCCAAGAGAACAGTCCAAGACACCGATACTATTATTATTATTCAACGAAACCTGGTACATCAGCATAACGACTAACGTTCGAGATTTAAAAAGGTAATCGATACCAAAACATCTTCGCGTGCAAGCGTGAAACGGCGAAACGTTATTCAACATGAAATGATAATTAATTCTCCATGAATAGTGTGTACCGTAACGCGTTCAACGGGAAATATCTGAATGCCTGGTTTCACCGAGAATGAACAGTTTAACACTTTAACCGCCAAATAAGTACTCGCCAAAACCTCCACACAATCAAAATAATTTTCGTACTAAAACAGAAACTAAACGGTCAAAATTCTTCGTAACGATTGCCCTACTGTTCTTTCCATATTTAATGCATCTGACAAAATTCAGTTCGTTCGATACATCACCGAGAAAATTATTTATAACATTCTATATTTAATATTTAATTTTCATTGAATTGATTAATAATTTAAGTTTGGTTAATATTCAATTTTATTGAATTTATTAATATTTTAAGTTTGATTAATATTTAATTTTACATTGAATTTATTAATATATTTATTAACCTTCGAAAAAATTAAATATCAATCATTAAATTATACGTATACTAATTAAAAATTAATCAAATTTTCTGTCACCCGAATTCGGACGACATGGCAGTTAAAGTGTTAAAGCATAATTATGTGTTCCCTTGTCTGGACGTTTTTTTAAATCGTCGGTGCTTCGGTAAGACACGAATTTTATTGATTCCTGACAAATATAACCGTCGACGGATTATCAGATTCGTATCTAATACGATACGAGATAATTCGTGACTTTACTGAAATGTGGAGTTTTTGTTGGATATTAAGATAAGAATAAATGGTAAGCATTATATTATAATATAATGACATTATGTTATGATTAATGATATAGTGATTGATAATCATTGTATTGTAATGATTAATAATGTAGTGATTGGTAATCATTGTATTGTAATGATTAATAATATAGTGATTGATAGTCATTATATTACAATGATTAATAATATAGTGATTGATAATCATTATAATACAATTTGAATGAATTTATTAATATTTTTAATTTGATTAATATTTAATTTTCATTGAATTTATTTATATATTTATTAACCTTCAACAAAATAAAATATCAATCATTAAATTATACATATACTAATTAAATATTAATCAAATTTAAAATATTAATCATACGCATTTTCGAGAACAGTTTTTACAACGACAAAGTATATTTAATAATTGAATTATTAATAGTAATTTTAATATACATGACGTTGAAATATTTACGATTTTGTATCGTAGAAGTGAGGTTATGTTCGGCGATCTGTCATCGGAATACAAGAACGAAAGTAATTAGATTGTTATGGTATTTAGTACGTTATGAAATTTGCAAAAACAATTTGAATTTTAACGGGAATGATGAAATAAATATTGAATTGTTTAAAAAATTTTAAAAAGAATGTTTATAAATATTAAAGTATGAATTAATTTTTCAATGATAGCAGACTCTCCTTAAATATTATTAAATAAAATTAAATGACTTCACGATTTGTAGAAATTTTTGAAAACTTATATATATATTTTATTTTACATATAAATAAACAATATTTATAATACCTAATTTACAATTACTGCAATCCTTCATTTTGTTCGAATGATTTTTTAATAAAGAAAATTCTAAAAGTATAAACAAAGCAGGTAAACAATTAGACTCTTAAATGTTCAACATTTTATATTGCAATTTTATTCCCACCTACAAATAAACAATATTTATAACACCAATTTAATTTGCAATTACTGCAGTCCTTCATTTTATTCATATAACTTTTTAATAAAGAAAATTCTAAAACTATACACAAAGCAAATAAACAATTGGACCTACGTTTGAACAACTGTTATAAATTAAATCATTAAATTTAATATAAATTTATATTCCAGTAACATTCAACATTTTATGTTGCAATTTTATTCCCACCTACAAATAAACAATTAGATTCACAATGAAACAACTGTCACAAACTAAATCATTAAATTTAATGTGAATTTATATTCCAAATTTTATATTGCAATCTTATTCCCACAATAATTTATAATCTTATTCCACACAAATAAATAATATTTATAATACCAATTGAATTTACAATAATCAGTCATTCATTTTATTCCCACCTACAAATAAACAATTAGACTCTCAAATAAACAACTGTCACAGAATAAACAATAAAATTCAAAATAAATTTATATTCCACTAACATCCCAAACTTTAATCTCAATTCTATTCCCACCCGCGAATAAACAATATTTACACCACCGTCCGCAGTCCTTCATTCAACAGCGCAGTACGCTCGCATTCCGCGCATTCATTCCGACCGCGCTGCGTCCTGAAAACTGTCGCGACTCCGTCGAGAGCCGCCCGAGAGGCACCGATCGCCGAAACTCCCGGAGCGCATCCCCGAGCCGTTCTCACGTAGCAAAACACGAAGCCAAACCGTGAATTCCCAGAAAACCCATGACAGCGCCGAAAAGCGAACAATCGCTTCGAAGACAAACCTCGAGACGGTCCGCGACACGGTATCAATCGATACAGCGGGTTAATAGGTCACTCGGGCCGTCGGTCGAAAAAAACGGCGGAAAAAGAGAAAACACCGGAATACATAAGGCTCCGAGAACGAATCGCGGACAGGCGCGCCAGGGACACGGGCGGACGGCCGACGGCACACACGTATACGCACCTCTCATTTAATCCGTCTCGGCTGCGGAACCGACTGCTGCTGCTGCTGCTGCTGCCTGGTCTCGCGCGACGCGACGCGCCAGGGCGTGCAGAGGCGCGCGACAAAGCGAGGTCTCACTTCACCTTGGCACTATATTCCACTGGAATTATATCACAATTGTCATAACAAAAGAACACGTACGAACATGGCTCTGGTGACGGGCGATTATTCCGACCGCGGCACTTTCACGGCGCATCTTGGTGCACCCCGTCCGCCCCGCGCATGATCACACCGACCAGCTAGCCGGAAAGCCTGGACACTCCGCCGTTCCCTACGCGAACAACCGTCCACCGTACGCCGCTACGAAGCCACCGATTTTTTCACGGGAAATCCGCATTCGACCCGACGAAAATACACCACTAACAAGTGTCAGCCATCTTGTATTCGAGCGAACCACGACCCGACGTCCCATGGTGCATCGCGACCGCGGTGCGACTCGCCGCCGCTAGAGTGAGTCGTGGATGGGAATGGAGGAGCGCGATTGGTGGGTGCGGTGGAGGGAGGGGTTTGATTGGTCGAGGCGAACGCGCTGGATTTTTCGCTGCGTCCTCGCGATTCGTTTGAACGCCGCTCGCGGGGATTTGAATTACGACGTTTTGAAGGGGCCGTTTGGAATTGTTGGATTTTGAGAGTTTTTGGGGATTTTGGTGGTTTGGTGGGTTGGTTTTGGAGGAGGCGTTGTGATTGGTTAGGTAATTTGGAGTTGGAGTATTGTTGATGTTTGTGATTGTTGAATTTTGTTTGGTATGGTGAGGAATTGTAAGTGAATAATTTGAAGTTTTAATTGAAATGTCGATAACTACGCAAGTAAATATATAATAGTGTAGTATATTTAATTTATTTATAATTCATGCGAACAGTTACGTGGAGGTATTTTGCTGTCTGGGATTTATTGGAATTCTACGTTTTGTTGAAGGCATTGTAATTAGTAAGATAATATTTAATTTGGAGTTGGAGGAATTAGTGTTAATGTTTATTCAAGCGAACAGTTAAGATACTGTAACATTGCAATTTACGGGAAAAGATAAGGTGAGAAATATTTAGAAACACGCTAGTTTATTTTCATTCATTTTGAATGCAAACCATTGTTACTTATAAAATAATAATTGTACTTTATTTAACCTTTAACTTTCTTAAATACAAACATACAATTCGTTTTTGGTATGCTGCAGTTAATATGTATTTAAATACATTTTTAAATATTAAATATATCAGTGCTAAAATTACATGAAATAAATAGAATTGTGCGAAATTGTAATGAGCGTTATACTAATTACTATTAAATGTATCTTCGATTTAATACAATCCGTGCTACTTAAGAAAGGATAAAAGAAATCGTACGGCAAAGTGAGATCTAAATTAGGACCACCTACGAAATAATATTTGGACGGCTTTGATACATCGTGGAATGTTACATAGCTAACGATATCTACTTTCAGTACGTTTATACAATTATCAGTCAGACAAGCTGTCCACGATACATCAGACTCATTAGAAAAGTAAATACCTACTCCTTGTACATTATAATTAGTCAGTGTCTCTGGTTTCGTTAAAGCAGAATATAATACATGTAAATGAACAGAGGTTATCAATCCTGAACAATGTAAACGATCATTGATTAATTTCCCTCGTACGATATTCTGAGGTACTCTGTCGAGTAAAATTTGTGCCCAGTCAGCTGTATCATTGTTGCTAAAATTGCCTGTCTTCGAAACATAAATACTGTACTGATCAGTTTCAGTAATATTAAACATAGAATCTCTCATCAAGAAATTCATAGTACGGTTCTGTAACTCCATACAAGACGAAGTATTAAAATTGTCAGTATGTAAAGATACAGAGCATCGTAACTTAATATCTTCTCCAAAATAAACAGTATACCTGTTTATTTCACTACATTCACCGCTTCTACTGGCGACAGGTAACGTTAAGAAACTGTCGTTTTTATTAAAAATGATACTTTTAATATTATTTGTTTTATTCAAAGTACCAACGATCAGTGGCTTTTCTATCATATAACCTGGATTGCCGCTGAGAGAAAAACTCTTTTCTTTATCCAAATCAGACCATTCGTAAACTACTTCAAATTGTTGATAAAAACTTTGAGAAACATTACCTATAGCAAAATACACATTCACACTGTTAATTCCCATCGAACCGTTATGAACAATCAAATATCTCACACTGGTAACAATATTGTAACACGTTTTGTTGGTACAAAAGCCTGACAGAACAGTGTCGTTGCATTCTTTCCACGAACGTTTGCAATAATAATTATTTAATGTTAAACACACATTCCTGGGACAGTTCTGTAAATGAATACTTGATATCATTTTTCTTGAAAATAACAGTTACGTGTTAATAGTGTATATTAATACGTTGTAAGTACCTGATCTGAAGTCTCGATGTAAGTTTCATTTAATAGAGGTGGTGAGGTAACGACAGTAAAATTATTAAATGCCAATGGAAAGAGAAACTTGTTGCTATTATTTAATTCAGTCTGTAAACACTCATCTTTCCACTGACGAAGGTATTTTAACGTTTTCTTAAATGTACATAGATTGGTAAATCCAGATTGTACGATTTCTGAAATGTGTTGTAAACAAATTCTTTCAGTTTCCTTTACAAAAGCCTAAATAATAAGTACAACAAAATTAGTTACATAATAATATATACCGAAAGGCTGAATGTAAGTATCCTGTATTATCCATACGATGTCATCATCTTGATAAGAATTAGAGGTATTATACTCAGGTACATGTAATTGGTCTTCCCATTTCCATTTCAGTCTATTTGGTTTCATTGCAGCCCGTAAATCTTTTTCAGTTTTTATATTCTGCGTAAAATTGAACACTTTGTAAAGCATGAATGATTAAATATATTTATTTCATTTATATCAAGATCTTACCAAGTCATTCGTAACGCTGTATGTAGGTGGGAGATTGTCGTACAGAATGCAAAATAGATTGCTTGCTAATTTTTCAAGTATGAACGGTGTGTTATTCCGTTGTATAAAATTCCTATTATAACAGTAACGTTTGTCAAACAGATCTGCTTGATGATATGTACAGTGTGAAAAAGCTTGTAAGTGAAAATCGTTGCAATCTTTGTCACAACAGCAATTAATGTCACAGGACGATACCTTTCATATAAATAAAGATAATGAAAATAATAAACGATAATAATCATCGAGTGCCTTATTTTATTCCAATAAACATAGGTTGTCACGAAGTGTCAACTTACCACCAAATTGCACTCGCAAATGTCAGATTGTATTTTATGCACAGACCGATTTTTCATCTCAATATTTGCTTTCATTTCACGAGGTCTTTGCGTAGTTGTCGTTTGAATCCTTGTACTCTCCGTTGGATCTACAGGATTACTGGAACTCTCGCTAGTTGAAATATAAGTGCTTTTAATTGTATTAGTCAGCGATTCTTCCACAACGTCTTTTTCCAATAAATCGTTACAGTCTGTTTCATTCTGACAGGTAAATATTTCTTCAATTTTCTTTGCGTACATTACTTCGTTGCATACAAAGTAAACACACGTTAATGTAAATGCCTTTCCAATCATATCGACAGCTTTGTATTTTTTAGTCTTCTTTTTATCTGTACTTTCAGTTCCTTAATTCATAGTCCTTAATAAATAAATAACATTCGAATATATATTTACATATGACACCCATATTTTTCGAAACATCTTGTAATTATATATAATTCTATCTTGACTGTTCCCATGCTTTCAGTAAGTAATTCAAATCTATCCAAAGAATTAACTAAAATATTCGGTGATTTCAATTGTAAAGTTACTCCCAGAAATTTGTCTCTTAGTCTGTCTTTCCAGTTACCTACACAAATATTTATATTAGAAATGTTATATGCTTAAACTAGTAAAAGAATCTATATTTTCAACACGGTGAATGCTGTGGGGTCACTGGTGACCCCCAACCAGATCGAACGACTACAGTTCATTCGATTAAACGATTATTTGTAAACATTTCTACGTTACAAATACTACTATCTAATGCAGTGACGTTCAGCTTAACCAATATACAATAATAATGCAATTCAATCCAATGATTTAATATTATATTTTTTCGATTTCATGTATTTTGCTCTATGGAATTGTGCGGCATTCAACGTGTTAAAAAATAATTAATTTACCGATTGGTTTCCATGTGTGACATTCTAAGGAATGTAAACCAGGGGATAAAGGAACATTACAAATACCATACGACGTAAATAATACTCTGTCATGTGTGTCTCTACAAAATATTTGCAGCAAAAGCTTCGGTGAATTCTGAATCGTTTGCGTAGTGTAATGTATATCTATCGGATGATCCCAAAATGGTTCATTTGTATACGAATCGCAACTTTCTTGCGTCTGTCCTTCTTCGCAACCATTCAACACCTTCCAACCGTTACCTAAATTAAATAAAAACAAACTTCTCATTTACAGAACAGTAAATTGTTAATTCGTCATACAACAAATAATATTACCAGCATGGAAACTCCACTTGCATAAAAGCCGGGACTGTTTAAAATTGACTGCAGACGAAATTTGACCAATTATGTGTACTTCAGCCATTCCACAAAATCATATTGTTTTGTTTTTATCAAAATTCATAAATAAAATATCAAATTCTCACAATCTCCAAATTGCAGTTTTCAACAGAATTTATAACATAAATCCATTATTATCCAAATGTCTTTTTCAAAGAAGTAAATATTTATTATATGTCATCAAACTTTGCCTTTATAATATATTATGTATAAATAAATTTGTTACTGACATAAAATCCTTGTAAACTTCTCATTAAATTTTTGATCACAAACAATCCTTCTAGAAACGAAACTCAGCCATTAAAAACACTGAAGATTATAGTGTTTTAAAACAAATTTCTAGTGCGCATGCGTACAAGCATAGACGAGGTATAGTATATATAGTGTCACATGTTCTGTATTACCAACTGTGTAAAAAATCAGAAATTTTATATTATGTTTATAGTTAAATTTTATATTTTATATATTTAATAATAATATATTAACTTTAATTCTAATTTTCTAATTTTTATCAAATAATTAAAAAACGCCCATTTCAGTTTCATGAAAATGTTTGATATTAATTTTAGTAATATTAAAAAAATTAGTTAAAAAATGGAATGATTTTACTTGGTGTTTGAATTTCGTTCTTAATTTCTACTTATCGATGGTTAGAGTTCTGAGGCTATGTTCACATCTGTACTTGAACACATGTGCACTGGAAATGAATTTTATAGAAACGCCAAATTTGCCGCACTAACACGTGTTGTTGTATAAAAATGCTTTTGTTTATAGATAGTTAGGTATACGTGTAAATATCTAGTAATTTAACAAAACTTTTAAGAAATCGTTAGACTTAATTTAAACGTATTTAGGAATTATCTAATTGTGTGAAAATAAAAGCCATTTAACAAATATTGTAATATACAAATACATCAAAAAAGGTAATGACATTTTCTTATGGTATCATGCTTGTTTATATTTTATTGTTTCAATCACTTTGTAATATTGTGACTTTAATGTATTCGAAGATGAATGTGTATGGTAAACGGTAAATTTTATCTGTTTTAGACAAAATGTCGAAATCAAAGACTGCGACTAAACCTCCTCGGAAGGAGGGGTTCAATCGTTCTAAACACAGTATGAATCCAGACCGACCTACGGAAAATTTGAAAGGTGTAGCGAAAGTACGGTCGAAAGCAACGATTAAAAGGTTGCAGATGTATCGTTGTCAGAAACCGAAGCGCGATCGCACTGGTAAAATACTTAGACCAGCGCCGTTCCAAGGATGGCAACCTTCTGGTTCTATGTCTCGCATAGAACCTTCGCAAAGATGGTTTGGTAATTCGAGAGTAATATCTCAAACTATGTTGCAAAAGTTTCAGGATGAATTAGGGAAAGCTATGAAGAATCCTTATAACGTTGTTATGAAGCCAACACAATTACCGGTAACTATGCTTCAACAGCAGGCCGTAAATGCAAGAGTACATTTATTGGATACAGAAAGTTTTGAAAGTGTTTTTGGCCCAAAAAAGTTAAGGAAAAAACCGAACATAGAAACATCAACGTACGATGCGTTACAGAAATTAGCAGAAGAGAAAGCAGAAGTATATGATAAAGAAAAAGACACAAAAGACGTGGATCTCGTACGTCCCGATACTGGTACCAAAGATGCGCAAAGAGATTGGATTATGGGAGCAGGACAAAGCAGAAGAATTTGGAATGAATTATATAAAGTGATAGACTCGTCTGATGTTATTTTACAAGTTTTAGATGCAAGGGACCCTTTGGGAACCAGATCTCCTCCGATAGAAAAGTTTCTTAAGACAGAAAAACCTCACAAACATTTAATGTTTATTTTAAACAAAGTAGATCTCGTACCGACATGGGTTACGCAAAGATGGGTAGCTATTTTAAGTGCAGAATACCCGACAATAGCGTTTCATGCCTCAATGACGCATCCATTTGGTAAAGGTTCATTAATAAATCTGTTAAGGCAATTCGCAAAGTTACATATAGATAAGAAACAGATTAGCGTGGGTTTTATTGGGTATCCTAACACAGGAAAAAGTTCAATTATAAATACTTTAAGGTCGAAGAAAGTATGTAATGTTGCGCCAATAGCAGGTGAAACAAAAGTATGGCAATATATTACTCTGATGCGACGTATTTATTTAATAGATTGTCCAGGTGTAGTATATCCTTCCGCAGAAACTGATACAGAAAAGGTTTTGAAAGGTGTAGTGAGGGTTGAGCTTGTTCAAAACCCAGAAGATTATATTTCGAGTGTCTTGTCACGAGTAAAACTAGAATACATACGAAAAACTTATAAAATACCAGAATGGGACGATCATATGGATTTTCTAGAGAAATTAGCTCATAAAAGTGGGAAATTGTTGAAAAAAGGAGAACCAGATATTACTATTGTTTCGCGCATGGTTTTAAATGATTGGCAACGGGGTAAATTACCTTTCTATGTTTCTCCTCCTGGTTTTGAAGAGCCGTTACTACGGACAACAGACAATAATGAACTTCCCATAGACAACAACGATACTGGTAAACAAAATGACAATGTAGACACAGAACAAACAGAAAGTAAAGAGGAAAAAGAACGGTCGAAGCCTCAATTATCTGTCTTACAAGATTTCAGAAAAATAAGAGTCGGTTTACCATATTCAGGCGATGATATAAAAAATGATTTATACATTGAATCCGATGATGTCGTGAGCAACAAAGAAGATAGTTCAATTCTTTCAGACATGAATGTTAACGATGAAAGTACAGATAGGTCTATTATAGAGTTTGAAGAAAATGAAGAAGAAGAAGAAGAAAATGAAGAGGATATAGAAAACAGTAAGAATATAGAGGTTGAAAATCACGAAGAAGAGGATAGTGATTGCAGCGACGAAGAAATTTCTCTACCTTTAGAAAAAGATACTTTATTGCAAAGTGTGTACGATGCAGTAGAGGAAGAGTACGATTCCAGTGACAGTGAAATGTTAAATTCAAATGCTGTGTCTAGTAGCGGTGCATTCAAAGTTTCTTCTACGTCCACCAAAACCAAGAAACTAACAGAGGCAGGAAAGAAGTTGACAAGTAAACAGCGTAGAGCTATAGAAAGAGCAAATAAACGAAAGAAGATTGGCAGCAACTTTTACGAAGTTACTAACGTAAAGAATCGAAATAGGAACAGAAGAATTCCTAAAGTTAAAAAATGAAATAGTTAATAAATAATGAAAACACATTGAACAGGTTGAAAATATTAATATTGTATTAAATGTTATTGAAAAAATATAGAATTTGTTAATACAATGTAATGTATATTCGACTCTAGCTTTAACGTTCTGTATGTAAAAAATTTCTCTGAAAGTAAACCTAACGAATCAATTTTTTTAAATTATAATAACATATCAACTTTGTACATAACGCGTGTATTTTATACAATAAATATATTTATAGCAACGAAACGATAGTTTTCCAATATTTTGAATTGTAATGTTATGCATAGTGCAATGTAGTTCCCCTTTGACACTGCAGAGGTCTATCGTGTTTGACATTCGTTTCACATTGTATATAAAGTATATGTATCTATGTACGTTTCTTAAATGCTGTAAAAAATGTGCATACAATTAAATATTATATTTTTCACGTGACAGTATATTTATCTGTTTAAATAGAATAGTTGTACTTGTTACTTTTGCAAAGGAGTCGTTCGAGGAGGGGTTATAAAGGTATCGAAAAGAAAATTCACACTTAGCCTGTAGATATAAATATAAATGTAAATATACGTATAATAAAATTACAATAATTCTACTCGCTTTTCAATAAAATAACGATCGTTCGTTTTCAGCAGTGGTTCTAACACATTCAAAATGAGGAGTCGCAGTAATTCCGGTGTTCGTTTAGATTATTATCAACGAATAGTTCATAAAATTATTATGAACCATCAAAATGCAGTCACAGGTCTTTTTCCTGCGAGCCCTGAAAATGATCATGCTTGGGTGCGTGACAACATATACTGTATTCTCGCCGTGTGGGGACTTTCAATGGCGTACAAGAAAATAGCCGACGCAGATGAAGACAGAGCAAAAACGTACGAATTGGAACAAAGCTGCGTTAAATTAATGAGAGGTTTACTGATGGCAATGATGCAACAAAAAGAAAAAGTTGAAAAGTTTAAATCCAGCCAAAACCCGCACGACGCTCTACACGCTAAATATAGTTCTGTTAATGGACAAAGCGTCGTTGGCGATACGGAATGGGGACACCTTCAAATAGATGCCATATCTCTTTATTTACTTGTTTTAGCGCAAATGACAGCGTCTGGTTTACAAATTGTTTTTAATTTAGATGAGGTAAGTTATTCGTATTGTGTACAAAACTCGTAATGGGATGACTACAAATTTATGCAACACAATTTTAGGTAGCGTTCATCCAAAACTTAGTATTCTACATCGAATCAGCTTACTGCACTCCTGATTACGGGATTTGGGAAAGAGGAGATAAAACGAATCATGGTTTGCCCGAGCTGAATGCTAGTAGCATCGGGATGGCCAAAGCTGCGATGGAAGCAATGAATGAACTGGATTTATTCGGTGCAAGGGGCGGACCAACCTCTGTAATTCATGTATTAGCTGATGAAGCACAAAAATGTCAAGCAGTTTTACAATCTATGTTACCACGTGAATCGAATTCAAAAGAATTAGATAGTGGATTACTACCAGTTATAAGTTTCCCAGCGTTCGCTGTGGACGAACCTAATTTAATTCAATTAACACGCGATGCTATTACTAAGAAACTGCAAGGCCGTTATGGGTGTAAAAGGTTTCTAAGAGATGGATATAAGACTCCAAAAGAAGACCCGAACAGGTAGATAAAATATATTAAGAAATATTTTCAAATACGACATTAATTAATATTTACTAATAAATTTTCTACGTTTATGTCAGGCTTTATTATGAACCATGGGAATTACGTATGTTTGAAAACATAGAGTGCGAGTGGCCCCTATTTTTTTGTTATTTAATTGTGGATTATTGCTTCCAAGGAAATAAAGAAGCAGTAGCAGAATATACAAAACAGTTAGAAGATATAATGATTAAAACCGACGATGGAATGAAATTAGTACCTGAACTGTATTCTGTGGAAGCTGCAAATGTATCAGCAGAGTACGCTGAGCCGGGTAGTCAAAAACGAATTGCATTAGGCAGATGCCCATTTATGTGGGCTCAGTCGCTTTATATATTAGGAAAATTACTACAAGAAGTAAGTACGCAACGTTAAAAATCTATGTGAACAAAAATTAAATTTGTCTTCTTTGACGATAGGGTTTTCTAGCTGTGGGAGAATTAGATCCACTGAACAGACGTTTATGCAGCGAAAAGAAACCAGACGTTGTAGTGCAAGTTGTGATATTAGCAGAAGACGCAGAAATTAGGGAAAAAATAGCTCAACACGATATCCATGTACAAACAATCGCAGAAGTGGCTCCTATAGAAGTGCAACCTGCGAAAGTACTCAGTCATTTGTATACTTATTTAGGTACGCTCGAACAATGACATTTCTGTGTTGCATAATTCCTTCGCCTCTTGTCCAACTAAAGACGATTGACTTTTCAGGCCGAAATAAAAAATTAGGCTTGTCTGGACGTAAATCAAGGGACGTAGGGATTTTAAGCACCAGTAAATTGTATTCGCTAAACGATAAGATATTTGCATTCACTCCGCAGGTAAGTATCCTAAATACACATGGAACTGTCCGCTCTTCTATACTTTTTTTTATTTCTTTTCTTACGTTGCCTCTTGTTCTTGCATCAAATATTAGTTGACAGACATGACCCGCTTCTACATCGCATCGGACTATGAGCTCATGATTGACATATTCAAAGGCGAAATTAATTTCTTGAAGTCTAGCTGGCAGAACATGTTAGGCCGTCCTCTTGTGGTCATGCCCCTCAAGAACATTCATCTAGGTACAGTAATTTAATGTTTAAAAACCATACCTTTCGTCTGTGTTACTTCTTCCTGAACGCATGAGAGAGAAGTGATCACGCTAGAATTATCTACAATATTAGCTGTAAAGTAACGGAGATCAAATCTATGGTTTTTAGATATAGATGATTTTTTCTGGAACTCTCTTTTTCCTTATTGAAATTATGTAAATACATTTATCTGAAGAACATCTAACATGTCTGCCTGCATGCGTGCATCTGTTTCTTGTTTTAAATTTTGCTTAGTGGCTATGGAAGGTTTCTATGTAATTCAGTCAGCTGATATCTTAGCGTTTCACTAGCTATTCAATTTCATCCCGTGATTTCTAAGTGTTGTGTTCATATACCATCATGTTTACCGTGAGCGACATCTGTTAATGTTAAAGAATTTCAATGGAGACAATTCAGTTGAAATGAAGGGAAGAAAAATGAAAGCAGTTTTATGGAGAGATCGTTTTTCTCTCTGATATATTATCTAACAGTCTGTGAGGACAGCTTATGTATGCTATGGTGTGCGCGTTTGTTGCATGTCTTAGAACTTTGACGCGGAGGAGTACTACACGACAAACGATGCAGCCCTCCTTACCAACAATTTTACCACCAATATGGCATTCCTCACCATCACCTGGAAGCAAATGCTCGGCAGGCCAACTATAACCCTTGTCGCTACTCATAATCATCTAGGTACGCCATAGGCAGCTTTAGATCATCAGTCAGGATAATGTTTAGTCAGAGTGTCCTAATAAATGGATAAAAATGTCCCACGAGTAGTGTACATCCAAAGAATAACATAGAAATACATTGCTTTCTTCGCTCTTATGATGATCAATGTCAGTTTTGTGTTTTTCTATATACATTGCTGTTTCAGATCAAGGGAAAATACCATTGGCCATGATAACTACTATGAAGAAGTTGAAAAGTGGTTACATCAATGGCACACGAGTTTCGCTGGGGAATATGAATGACTTTCTGAGCACTTCGTGTATTACAAATTTAAGCTTCTTGGGAAGCTCCGAAGATGGGAAACCAGATAAGTTAAATCCTCAGGTACGGTAGATTGAATTTGGAGAATATTTAAAGTACACATTAGTATTATACATTGTATTTAATTAGGTTCAACAATATTTGGAAGAACATCTCATGCGTGCATTTCCACATCGTACTGGTCTTCTTAACAGGCCAGTAGTACGATCTGGAAAGAACTTGAAACGCAAAATGTCTGTTAAAGGTGCCATAAAGAAAACAAGATCCATTGCTGTGGAACGTGAGTTGTACTTAATATAACAATACAATAACATCAGACACCGTTTAAATCCTTAGCGCTCTGGTTGCATGCTTTATAAAATGGATGCTTAAGTGTTCATACAATATATCCCTACAGCTACGGTTCCTACCATCCTCCAAGAATGTAAGTGTAACAACTGATAGTAACTAATTCCCAAAGTTAACTAACAGGAAAGATTAATAACAAATTGAGGATCAAGCTTATCGGTCGTTAAAGTAATTTGAAAAAAACAAACTATGATTTGTAGCTGAAATTCTTGGAATGGCAGGAGAGGAACGAAGGCCTTCAACTATTTTAAGCACGAATCCATTTATTGAAGTGACAGATACAACATTATCCCCTACTTCTACGCAATCAGCTCCAGTTGATCGTACGCCATCTCCCACGGATGAGATTTTGTCTTGGGCGAACTGTACTAGGTTACACAGACACAGAGGTTTAGGCGAAACACAGTACGCAGACACAGAAGTTGAAGAGTTATTGTCTATGCTTAGAGAGACTGAAAGTTTAGAAGAACAAGGAGATATTCTGCAGTATCTTGTAAGTTTCATTCGATCTCTCATTCTTAGAAACATCTTACAAAATTCAGAGTAAAAGAAATTCATTTTACCAGTTAAACAAATTTATTAAATTCAACGTAAAGCGAAGTCTTGATTAATTTAATTTAAAACTCTAATTTTTTACTTAACTGTTATATACACATAGGGTGTATCTAATAACTGGGACAGGTATATCTCTTTCCTCATTAAAGTTCAAAGAAAATTGCAGTGGAAATTTTTATCCGATTTAACAAACTCTATAATATTGCAATACAGATTTTTCATAAGTACATTGATGCAGGTTTTTTTTTTAATGAAACTATGTATTTTTTTACATCGAACTTTTTTTTTACTTAGAATGATGCAACGAAGTGATTTATATTTAAAGAAACATAAAGATTCATTGAAAAACAAGTGCAATTGCACTTTGTAACTGCATCAGTGCATTTATAAGAAAATTAGTATAGCACTGTGATAGAGCATGTTAAATAGAATATTTCTTTTGACTTTTTTCTAACCCTACGAAGAACAGAGTTATAACTTGTTCCAGTTACTGGACACACCCTGTATATTATTACAATGAAAATAATCATTAACTCGAATGCCTAGGTGGATTCGCAAGGCTTATACTTCAATACTGGAATGTTAGAGGAAGGTCATCCAGTTTTAATTAAAGATTTGTTGAAAGATCTTTACGAGAAAGCGTGTCAACAGAAGATGTGGGGAATTGTGCGTCACACTGCAGGAATGTTGGGAAAAAGGGTTGAAGATTTAGCTAAAGCGGTCACTGACTTGCTAGTACGTCAGAAACAAGTTACAGTTGGAATGCCACCTACTAACGAGCACACTATTGTTGCACCACTGCCTGAAAATGAATTACGAGTATTAATCCACCAAGCATATGGAGACGATGAGTCCACTGCTATGTTAACGCAGGAGTTACTTGTCTATCTAGCAATGTTTATTAGAACAGAGCCACAATTGTTCCACGAAATGCTCAGGCTTAGAGTAGGTTTAATTATCCAAGTAATGGCTACTGAATTATCCAGAACTTTGATATGTACCGGAGAAGAAGCATCCGAACACCTGTTGAATTTATCACCGTTTGAAATGAAGAATCTTTTGCATCACATTATGAGTGGAAAAGAATTCGCTATCAGTAGTGGTATGTTTTTTAGTTTCATATTATTATAAATCTCTACTAAATGTTTCGACTAGAGAATAATCAATTTATATGTTCAGTTGGCAGAGGCAATTTTTCTGTGATCAGTTGCAAGTCAAGTAGAGTCAGTAAGGTAATGATAATCACTGGGTACTTCGTATTCGTTTGTACTCTATTATAGCATTATAATGTTTATTTAGAAATCACAAATTGGAGGTTTCTTGAGCCCTGACCAAACTGACAGTAGCGAATCAGAACCTGACAGACAGGGTCAATGGTTGCGAAGGCGAAGACTGGATGGTGCTTTAAACAGAGTACCACGAGACTTTTATCCACGCGTATGGCAAGTATTAGAACGAGTGAGTATTGATAATCTTGTACAAATGTAATTAGAGTTTTCAATGTTTGAATTATATTGAAACTGAAACTGTGTTTAACAGTGCCAAGGTTTAGCGATCGAAGGTAGAGTTCTACCTCAAAATCTGACACAGGAAATGACACCTGGTGAACTGAAGTTTGCGTTGGCAGTAGAAACTGTCTTGAATACTATACCACAACCAGAGTATCGTCAATTAGTTGTTGAAGCTTTAATGGTATTAACCTTAGTGACCGAATATAATGTGGTTTCGTCACTGGGTGGACTCATCACCGTTGAACAGTTAGTTCACAAGGCCAATGCTATCTTCTTAGACGATCAAGTACGTTTAATATTTTGTAATATTGTACGTATGAAATTATTTACTGATGTACTCAGTTTTTATATTTAATGTAATCAGATGAAAGTTGATGGAGATGCTACCCTATGTTGTGCCAAGCCAAAAGATCTACGGGAAACAACTGCAATGGGAAATCTTCTTTGTGGTGGAGCAGCATATGTCTGCCAACATTTCTACGATAGTGCTCCAAGTGGTAGTTTTGGAACGATGACATATATTACTAGAGCTATAGCTTCGTCGTTGAATTGCTTACCAAAGGATGGTGAATTTGAGTGTTCAATATCATAATTATTTATTTTCTATAGATAAGAAAGTTTTAGGTAATTTATCTGAACGTCTTCTCACAAGCTATTTAGTAATCGATGATTGCCTGATTTTCGTGTGTATTGTAAGCCGACACAGATTGAAAAAAATTTATATTGTTGCAAAACGATCAAATGGAACATAAGACAAACATTGGAAGTTTCAATTTTCTATACAAAACCCTTTGTAATGTGTTAAATATAAAAGGAAAGAGCAATTATTTGTTATACAGTGTAGTTTCTTTATTTATAACACTTAGCTAAAAATATAAATCTCTTATTTGGATTTGGTATCTTTCGAAAAAGGATTCACTTTTGATATCCAAGACAAAGTGCTGCAAAAACATAAAATTAAATTACCTTTAAATAAAATACTAATATAATATTCCTACGTACCTATCAACCATTGACTCTGTCTTCTCGGTTTCTTGTTTCTTACTCTCTTCTTGGAGACTTGCAATTAATTCAGCCCTATATTGTAATTTCAGAGGTTGTACTGGGTTCTGCTCATCTTTTAGTTTTATCCACTTAAGACACGCTTCTTTATACGTTAAACCATACCATTCAATTTCGTCTCGTGTGTACTAAACGTAGGAACACGAAAACAGTTGTTATTTTCTTGCAGACCTATCTTACGCAACATTAAAGATTGGCTTCTCACCGCTGTTAAATACTCTTTGTATTTGTTATAAATTTCTTCCCTTTTATCAGGATCGTTTGGATACAAAGTTTTGTCGACTAACGCTAACAGTATTTGACGTTTTAATTTAACTGCAAGTTCCGATATCAAATCACAAGCCGGAGTCTGCAAACGAATGAAACCTTTACTTATTGAAAAGTAACAGAGAAGTATTTTGTAATTAATATATTCACCTTTAATAAATAATGATCGAAACCGTAATGTTCATGAATTAAGTTCAGAGTTCTATCGGTAACCACAGTTCTCATATATTTATCTAGAACTTCACTGTACAATATGGTCTTTTTAAGCATAGGGAACCAAAAGTGAGGAAATCTACGATGATATTTAGATTTCTTCATGTAACCTTGTATTACAGCTTCGCCACCCCATATACCCTGGTTGTGTTCTTTAGGATACAACAGCGGCAACGGTACATTTTGAACTGGACGTCTATAGATTTATATTAATTTAAAATCAACGTATCTCAAAAGCGTTCGGTAATAAATATCAATAATATTATTAAGACCTTTATGTGTAAACCACATTCTTATGAAACAATTCTTACATATGATATATCATTTAAATCCTTGATAAAATTAATAATATTAGAAATATATTGAGATCGTTCTAAAGATAACGGCTTACACACAGACATCTCAAATCTCTAGAAAGCGTAACAGTATTATAAACAACGTACACTACTTCCGTTTCCTCGTCTCTGATGTATCTACCTTCCTGTTTCACATAATGAACAGCAGTTGGTTTCGTTAGTTTCCATTCCTTCCAAAATTTTTTATATTCCACTGGTAATTCTGCACCAATCCCCTTCATCCATCGGTTCGGTCTAGGTAGGTAATACAAACTCTAAAATTTATCATTTTTATAAATAATATTTAATGATTTTCAGTATATATGGAAACAATACATAATACTATCTTTCTAATTCTAAGTTGAATTGTTACGTTACCAATTGAATTAGTTATTAAATATATTACAAAAATATATATTGTTTTCTTAGATTAACTATTTTAATTTGTTTATTTATATGCTCTAAGTAATTACCGAGGATAGACGTTTCACTGACATATTTCTATGTTACTACAAAATTCGTAATTTACTTGCACAATTTCATAACCTGTTTAAATACAAAAACCCGAACATTCGCTAGAGATAACTTAGAGTATGTCACATACTAAAGGATATATAGATGTTGTGTGCAATTTCAGTTTCTGTCTATTCTCTAATATACCGACAATGCTAAATATGGCTGTTACCTGCTATGGTAAAGATGAAATCTTCATTATCTATATGGAGGTAATTACATTGAATATAATAACAATTTTATATAATATATATAATTTTATTATAAACAATTTTATAAATTGGATCACAGACATTGCAAGATTATGGGACTCATTGTGTCACATGCTCTGAATTACCGACTGTGTAAATAAATTAGTGTGATGTATATATTTATTAAATATATTTATTTACAATATTCACTAAATTATAATGTTGAAATATTTTTATCAACAGGCTTGTTTCTAATTATTTACAAAAAGAATATTATGAATATTAACAAAAGGATTTTAAAATGTGAAGTTAAATAATAATAAATAATAAATTGAAATTGACTTTACCTACAAATAGAAACCGAAACTGAAATAATTAATTAACTATCAAACACATCAATCATTATTACATAATTAATTAATTATCAAACACATCAAACATTACCACATAATTATTTAATTTTCGAACACATCAATAATTATCAAATAATTAATTATTTATCAAACACATCACTCATTATCACATAATTAATTAATTATCAAACACACAAATGTGAGGTTAAACTGAAACTAATAATACAATGTCATTTTCCATTTGTAGGTAAAGTTAATTTCTATTTTTTATTAGTTATGGTTTAATTTCAAATGATAAAATATAAACGCAAAATATAAGTAAACTAAACATAAGTAACGAAAATATAAAACATAAAATATAAATATAAATATAAATAAAAAAATGTAAAATTTTAATATAAGTAAAAAATTAATTAAAACTAAATTATTAACTGTTATTACTCGGTATGGTGTGTTTAGATTCATTAAATGGTTGAAAAAGAATGCAGAGTTTTAAATCAAATTTGAATACCAGTCATTTTTATATTATATAATATATTATAAAAATATTATAAATATAATAAATGTAAATATAATATAACGTAATATAATATAATATAATATAATAATATTACATAACAGAAAATACTAATACTCTCAGAATCATTTGATGGCATCTATAACAATACAACAATACTCTAACCTAACCTTAAAAAAAATATTGAAAAAATAACCTTCAAATGTATGTAATTATTATAAATTATTATAACCACACATATTTGAAATACAATATTCAAAATAGGCACATGCATTTAAACATTATTTTTCCAATATTTTTTTTATTTTAAAAATAAGTAATAAATTTATGTGATATAATTTCTATAATTATTATGAATTGTTAGAAACAGGAAGAACTCACCTGTAATAAATAAATAAATTAACAGGAAATACTAATCCTCTCAGAATCATCTGATGGCACCTGCAACAATACAAGCAACAAGGTGTACCATGATACGAGATGACGGTTGACTAAAAGGGCAAAAAGTCAGCAAGTTACCAGCCGTTGATAAACACCCCTTAAAAATTGGAAGTAACAGGAAGAGCCAGCAGCGTATGCTGCGATCTGGAAATATGAACAGGAAAACACGAGGATCTATTTATAGACGTTCCAACGTCAAGTTCAACGAGGTGTGTGATTTTATGTGTTCGATAATTTTGAAATATTTAACAATGTATTTGTGAGATGTTTATTCTATTGTGAGGGGATTCATTCATATTTCCTCGAAAAATTAGGTAGGTTAGATGATAGGAAACACGTTGATTCTTTTTTATAATTTTGAAATTTTTATATTTCTAATTTTATAATTTTGAAATTTTTATATTTCTAATTTTATAGTTTTAAAATTTTTATATTTCTATATTTCCGATTTTATAATTTTGAAATTTTCATATTTTTATATTTCTAATTTTGAAATATTTAACAGTGTATCTGCGGAAGATGTTTATTTTATTATGAGGAGAAGTTTGAGGCTATAATGGGGAATGATAAAAGTTATTTAGAATAAATTGTTTATGGTAGTTTGTATATAGATAGTGTGGAATACTAGTGTATGGAATGTAATGTGTTAGATACTGTGTTGTATTATATTATATATTATATTATATATTATATACCACACTATATTATACATTATATTATATACTATATTATACACTCTATTATGTACTTTATTATATAATATATCCTATTACATACATTATATAATACATTATATACTCTATTATATATTCTATTATATACTATATCATACAGACAGAGGAAATAAAAACTAATATAATAATATATTGAAATTAAAAAGAATTAAATTAATGTTTCAGCCTTATGAAATTAAAAGTAATTAAAAACAAAATTTAAATATTAAAGAACTATGTCTAAGAAAATAAAAATTAATATAATAACATATTAAAATTAATAACAATCAAATAATCAAATTAAGCATAATTGAAATTGCAAAAAAATTAAATTACTCAGATTCAAATGAAACTAAAATTAATTACAGTTCCACGAAATTATTCAAATTAAACATAATTATAGTTGCAAAAAATTAAATTACTTAGATTGAAATAAAAAAGATTTAACTAATAAAATTAAAGATAATTATATTAGATTAGTTAGTTGAAATAAGAAATTGAAATTAAAATTAATTATAATTTTAAATTAATTTAATTATAAGTATAATTATAATTAAAATTAAAATTACAAAAAAGTAGTTCAATTCCTTGCAACGTTCTTTCACGGTCTGTTTTACCGACGGGGGCGTACGACTCCGGTAACGTGCACAACAGTGCGTTGATCTGACGCGTCGCGACAAATTGGAATGCACGTGCACTTTCGCCGAGCGCTGGCGATGGGGCTCGTTAATCTTGTTGCGCAAACTTATCGGTGGACAGGTGGGTTAATGCGATTTTTATTCCGAGCCTGTTATTTGTATGATTAATCGCGCCTGAGCGCCTGGTAATTATAAGTTTTCACCAGTTTCTTTTCTTTTCCACTTCAGTTCCCTTTTTATTCAGGCTGACCCCTTGGCTTATGATTTCTTGTGTCTTGTATCTTGTACCTTATATCTTGTATTTTGTATCTTGTACTTTATATTCTGAATTCTGTATCTTGTATTTTGTATCTTGTATTTTGTATCTTGTATTTTGTACCTTATACTTGTATATTGTATTTTCTATTTTGTACTTTATATTCTGTATTCTTATTCTGTATCTTGTATCTTGTGTCTTGTATCTTGTACTTTGTACCTTGTATCTTGTGTCTTATATCTTGTATCTTGTGTCCCTCTTGTCGAACCCTCGATATTCCCCATGAAACAAACGTAAAACACAAACGACTGAAGAACAAGTATGTACGAAACACATGACCGACTGTATATGGCAACAAAACGCCACGGCCCGCCAATTTGTTTTGCATTCACTATATAACTGTAAATGACTCCTTCGGTACAAACAGTGTCAATTGAGTAAACTATTTCAATTAAATTTGGTTCTGGGTCACCTGTGACCCAGCATTAGGAAACCAACACAGAAATATTAAAATTTCAAAAAATGTCTTTTGACTCCTTCGATAAAAATAGTATTAATTGCCTTAACTATATTAATCGAATTTGGTTGTGGGTCACCGGTGACCCAGTGTCAGGAAACCAATACAGAATTAATAATGAACTTTCAATATAGGAATGATAAAACTTCAAAAGATGTCTTTTGACACGTTCGAATTTGCTTCTGGGTCGCCGGTGACCCAGTGTCAGGAAACCAATACAGAAATAATAAAATTTCAATAGATATCACAAGATGGCACAAGTTTGCGTTAGCCTGCTCTGCAATCATTGGCACGAGAGAACATAAGGCGTCTAAGCCCAGAGCTCCGGGAGAGATCACGCGACCATTATTATCCTTTTGCATAACAACAGTTTACGTAGACCAGATGGCCAGGAAGAGAGTCATTCTTTCCTTTTGTTTTTCCTTGAATGCGATGCCACTGCAACAAGTGTCTGCAGGCGATGGGATAGAGAGGCCAGTGTAATATCTAGGGAAGCTTGTATTCTGTTGGGTGTCTTGCATTATATTTTTAATTTCATAATTTTGAAATTTTTATATTTTTATATTTTTATACTTCTAATTTTGAAATTTTTATATTTTTATATTTTTATACTTCTAATTTTGAAATTTTTATATTTTTATATTTTTATACTTCTAATTTTTAAATTTTTATATTTGTAATTTTGTAATTTTTAAATTTTTATATTTTTATATTTCTAATTTTGAATTTTTTATATTTGTAATTTTGTAATTTTGTAATTTTGAAATTTTTATATTTGTAATTTTGTAATTTTGAATTTTTTATATTTTTTCTTATCATTTATATTTCCTCAGAAAATTAGATAGGTTAGGTGACAAGGAAACATGTCGATTCTTTTTACTAATATTATTGAAAATTTTATTTAGAGGCGTGTTTTTTGGTTAAGATATTGTAAAAATAGACTATATTATTATACAATTTTCTGTATAATAATATAATATCGATAAACTAATATCGACTCACAATCAACATAGTAGCTCAAAGGGTTAACTCCACTTTCCACCAGTGACCCCTATTTGTTAAGGAAAATATTCTTGACTGGAAACAATTAATAATCATTCAAAACACCATAATATAATATTCCATTAAAGAAATATCTCAACCAAAAAGCACACCTCAAAATAAAACTAATATTGAGTCACAATGAATTTTAATATTTCTTCAGAAAATACTAAATATTTGTTAAGAAAAATATTCTTAACTGCAAACAATTAACAATCATTCAAAACACCATAACAATACAGTCCGTCAGATCGACGTCACTCAACGATGTCCCACGCATCGGGCCGGCGCCCTAGCGGTCCCCTCGTAAACTTCCATTACCATCAAAGATACCGAGAAACGGCGATTACCCTCGACGTGTCGTGAACCCGAATGTTCCCATTTGGAATCGGTCTGCCGGTGGAAATCGGCCGTCGAAATATCAAACCGTGTTTCAGACGTGCAGTTACACGCAGTTAAGCGAACTTTATGGATAAACCCGGCTGAATATTAACTCGATTTTCAACGGGCCAGGGCTATGTCCGTTCGGTTTTACCCGGCTGGCCGTTGCGGGGGTGGGGGACTTTATTCAATATTTTAGGTAAAATTAAATAAATATTACATTATTAAATATCTTAGGTAAATTCCAATAAATATTACATTATTAAATATTTTAGATAAATATTAAATATTGAATTATTAAATATTTTAGATAAATATTCACTATTGAATTATTAATTATTTTAGATAAATATTCAATATTAAACTATTAATTATTTAACACAAATATTCAGTTTAAAATTATAAATGATTTTAGACAAATATTCAGTTTTAAACTATTAAATATTTTACATAAATATTTAATATTAAACTATTATTTATTTTACACAAATATTCAGTTTTAAATTATAAATTATTTCACATAAATATTATAAATAAACCCGGTTGAATATTAACTCTATCTTCAGACCTAGCCAGTGCCGTATCCCTTCGTTTTTCCCCGGCAGGCCATTGCACCGGCGTGGGGGGACCTTTGGTGCAACACTGCGCGTGTTATTGCTGCTAGGTCGCGGTTCACTGAGTCCATAATGGGATTTTATTCCGCGCCGGGTAGCAGTGTAAGGGACGGTTGAATTGATAGGCTATTAGCGGGGGTCTGTGTCTTCGGGGCCGATTAACAAATGCGACGCCATCGGAAACCTGCGTCGACGTATTTACGGAATTGTGGGTTGTTGCGGATTTGTTTTTATTATTTTGTTATTAAATATTAAAGTTTTAGATAAATATTAAATATTGAAATTTTAAATATTGAAATTTTAGATAAATATTAAGTATTGAATTATTAAATATTGAAATTTTAAATAAATATTAAATATTGAGTTATTAATTATTTTAGATAAATATTCAATATTAAATTATTAAATATTTTAGATAAATATCAATTGAACATTAAATTATTAAATATTTTATTATTAAAAGTTCACACTTTTGCAATTAACCCCTTAAATTATGATTTCTTTCAACTGTGCTTGATAAAAGTACTTTAATAATAAGTTAATAACTGATTAAAGAGAAAAGAATTTATTTTTCTTAAATATAGTGAGACTTCGTATACCACCCACCCTTTTACAATTAGATCTAATCAATATAATTTTACATTTACATTTAATTTATATATAATTAATTAATATATAAATTAATATAATTGAATTAACAGAAATTAATCGATATAATTGAATTGACATAAATTAATCGATATAATTGAATTAATAGAAATTAATCAATATAACTTAATTAACACAAGTTAATCAATATAATTTAATTAGAAGAAATTAATCAACATTATCAATTCTTACATCACGTTACTTACAATTTTCCAATAGCACAAAACCATAATTATCAAACCTTTAAAAAATCCTTCAATTAGAATTTCAAGCTGCCTGAAAGTTCAGCGTGGATCGCGCACGCCCCACGCGGCGCAGCACGTTAACCGTCTCACCAAGTTGCGCGCCTCCCTCTACCGAGGGAGTCCCGGGGCGATATTCGAAAGTTAATGCTGAAAGATGCGCGCGGACGGTTGGTAGGTGTTGCATAAACTTCGCGAAGTGTATTTCTGCATAATGAATTGCGGCGTCCCCTTTCGATTGCGCTCGCTCGGCAGACGCTCACTTCTCGGGGGAAGTCGTTCAATTGAAAAGTGTGAGTGATACGAATTAATGCTTCGGACAGAAGTTGTGGGGTGGAGAGCTGAACTTATGGTGGTTATATTTATGTCGTGAAGTTGGTTTTCAATGGTAGTAGATACTTTGGTTATGGTGTTTTGATTCATGTATTATATAATTTATTGATAATATTTATTTATTAATAAAATGATATATTTTATTTACATTGTGGGGATGTCATGAAGTTGTTCTTCAATGACAATGGATATTTTGTGGATATTTGTGTTTTAACTCGTGTGTTATATAATTTATTGATAATATTTATTTATTAATAAAATGATATATTTTATTTACATTGTGGGGATGTCATGAAGTTGTTCTTCAATGACAATGGATATTTTGTGGATATTTGTGTTTTAACTCGTGTGTTATATAATTTATTGATAATATTTATTTATTAATAAAATGTTATATTTTATTTACATTGTAGGGATGTCATGAAGTTGTTTTTCAATGACACTGGATATTTTGTGGATATTTGTGTTTTGACTCGTGTGTTATATAATTTATTAATAATATTTATTTATTAATAAAAGGATATATTTTATTTACATTGTGGGGATATTATAAAGATTATTTAATGACAATGGATATTTCGCATTCTTATTCCAACGTTATATAAATAAATCAACGAAATTTATTTGCACAGAATTTTGTATTTTTTATATAAAAATTATTTAGTTATATGAATAGTCGCATTTTGAGGTTAGATTTGCATTGTGGGGATGTCATGAAGTTTTTTTCAATGACGATGGATATTTTGTGTTTTGATTCATGTGTTATATAAATTAAAACAAACAAAATTTATTTATATAGTATTTTTATTTTTCAAATGTAAATTATTTTGAATAGCGAATCTGACATATTGTTACAAAGTGAAACGTTTATGAAAATATAATTTCATAATTCTGTTGAAAAAAAACTGAACACATATGTTACATAATATTATTTAAAATTTGGTTATAAAAATATAGCTTCATAATTCTATTGAAAAAAAACTGAACATAACATTAAATAAAAATTGTTAAATTTTTTGGTACAATGCACAAGAATCCCAGCAACAAAATATTTCGTACTGCGGAAGTGTGCACTCGAGGCAAAGGAACGTTTAAAAGGCAGAGAATCCGTGGATTTCCACGAACGAAAAGAGGCAACGGAGAGTTCTAGAACAATTACTATCGCAACGACAATAATGCGTGGCACTTGCCGACCAGTTGCATGCCAGATGGTGAACCCGATTTCGCCGGGAATCTTACGAGCAGTTAACAAGAGTTGGGATGCTCGATACGTCGTAGCGTTGAAGGTGGAAAGTATTGAAGATGAACAGTTTGTACGTTAAAATGATGCTGGAAAATTTGAATGCTATTTTGTTTAATTGTGTTGTTGGATAGTGTGATTTTATTAGTGAGTGGGGTTATGGAAATGGAATGTAGAGGTTAGAGGAATGTGATGTATGGTGTTGTTGGATAATGTGCTTACATTAGTAAGTGAGGTTATAAAAATGTAGTATAGAGGTTATAAAAGTGCAATGTATAGTATTGTTGAATAATGTACTTATATTATTAAATGAGTTTAAGAAAATGCAATGTGAATATTGTTAAATAATGTGATTATAATATTAGTGAGTGAGGTTATAAAAATGTAATGTACAGTGTTATTAAATAATGTGATTATAATATTGGTAAGTAAGGTTTTAGAAATGCAATATAAGTGTTGTTAAATATTGTGATTGTAATGTTAGTGAGTGAGGTTATAGAAATGCAATATAGAGGTTATAAAAGTGTAACGTATAATATTGTTAAATAATGTGATTATAATATTAGTAAGTGAATTTATAGAAATACAATGTAGTGTTATTGAATTACATTTTTAAAAAATATAATTATTACATTAGTAAGTGAAGTTATAGAAAAGCAATATATAGTATTATTAAGTAATGTGATTATAACGTTAATGACTGAGGTCATAAACATGCAACATACAGTATTCTTAATGTGATTATAATATTGGTAAGTAAGGTCATAAAAATGCAACAATAATTTCACAAATTTATTTCAAATACATGAACAATTCTTAATACATTACTTATTGATTGTGAATTAAGTTGCCTTAACACAGTTGACTGAACTTGTTAAATTTACAACTTCGGTGAGCCAACGAGCAAATTTGATAATTTGTGTATCGCATGTGTGGTTAACCCTCAGTAGTGTTACTATTTAAGAAAGTAAGTATGAAGGAAATTGTGAATTATGCGTAGAGTAGATATTGTAGCTTGTCGTAGTGTTTACCTGTATTGTATTTTACTGTTAACACATTGAACGCTGCACGATTTCATAAAGCAAAGTTCACAAAATGGAAAAAATACAATATTAAATCATTTGACTGAATTGGATTATTACCATTGCACGTTCATCAAACTGAATGTAAAGAAATTGTAAATATATTGTACATCAACATTTGCTCTAACTATATATATCTTTATAACTCTGTAACTATCGATAAGAGAGGAATAATATTTAAATTGAATTCGAAATAATCGAATACTATTCACCTTTACCCTTGTTAAATTAAACAGAAATATTATTAAAATTAATAAATTTATAAAAATAGCTCGATAGTTCCACCGAAAAAGAACTGAGCATGCGTGGTACCTAATATTATCGAAGAGTTGTCAGACATTTTGCTCTAAAATAACTGTTTGCGCTCAAGAGGCAATTCTCACTCACCACTTGATTTCACGCAGTAAAACTATAAAATCTGATATTTAATATTATACTTTGTACAACATATCAATTTAAGAAATACTGAAATAAAATTTCACTTTGTTCCTCGATGCACGTGTGGCTTCTCTTCAAGTTACTTTCAGAAAATATCCTCTCTATCCCAACAGAAAATGTTCAAATATTTCTAATGAAGAACTTCTAATCGCAAAGGATTAAAATACATAAAACCTGCATATTCTGCCAAATTCTATATTGAATAAAACAACAGAGAATAAGAAAACCAACTGATTCCTTACTGTTCGAGTAATTAATTCACAAAATGTCATCTTCACCTCATTAGAAAATGTTCAAATATTTCCAGTGAAAAACTTCCAAGTGCAAACAATTAATTAATCCTTTGAAATGTTCAGGTTTGGTAGATTAAGTCGTGTACAAATGATCTAATTAGACAGCAAGAGATCAGCACGTAGTTTCTTTCTATTAATTAAGCAATTGTTATATAATATAGTTTCATATTCTACGACATTCTACGATATCACAAGAGACTCTACAATCAGAAACCTCCTAATCAAACCTTCCTGCGTTTAAACAATTTTCTGCAAGACGAAGAGGAACTAAAAAATGACTCGTCGGATATCAGCATTTCATTAGACCGAGCCGGTAATGATTTCCAGAGGGTTCTCTCGTTGTCCTGCGATTAAAGCCAGTTTCCCTGTGATTGCACGTTTGCGCGTCTGCCGTCGGACAGGTTCGATGTGTCACCGTGACCCTCCAGGGAAAACTGTCTGTCCAGGATTCCCCTGTAAATAGTGAAAGACGCGGGAAACAGCCGGCACGCCGGGGAAAAAGTCGACGCGGCCAGTTTTTGCGCCGGAGTTAGTTACCTTAGACCGGCTAGCGTACTGAGCCTTCTACGCACCGACGGAAGAGTACGGACGGAGAAAAGCAATCATGGCGTCTAGAGGTAGTCGCGATCAGTGCTGCTGGTTTGAGGTTAGTTTATTTTTCAATGGCAAATGTGTTAACCTCTTGGCGTATGGTATGGACCGTTTATTTTGAAAATGGTGTAAGTGCATTTTTTATTGTTAATAATAATATTATTGTAATTATTATTGATTATAATATTAACTTAATCATTATTAATTATAATAAGAAAATTAAAGGTTAACGTATTAGTCAATTGAAAACTATAAATTAACACGTTGAG
Source organism: Nomia melanderi (assembly GCF_051020985.1). Classification (NCBI taxonomy): domain Eukaryota; kingdom Metazoa; phylum Arthropoda; class Insecta; order Hymenoptera; family Halictidae; genus Nomia; species Nomia melanderi. The sequence continues at coordinate 22,162,226 of NC_134999.1, read as the reverse complement.
TGGCACGGGTCACTGGTGACCCCATCCAAATTGAATTACTAAGTTCATTCAATAAAATGACGATTATTTAAAAATATTTTTATATTATACGTAATATTATCTAGTGACATTCAGTTCGATGAACAACAATAATAACAATTCAATCGAATGATTAAATATCACATTTCTTCCATTTCGTATATTTCGCTACACGAAATCGTGCGGCGTTCAGCGCATTAACACGTTCGCGACGGTATGTACCACCGGTGGTACATGCTTAACTAACCCATGAGACGCATGTACCACTGGTGGTACGTGCTTGTCTGTCGCATGAAATACATGTACCACCGGTGGTACATGAACTATTGTCGCGTCACAGCATTCAAATAACTGGTTACTGTAATTAACAAATTTATTTACATCTATATATACATAATCAAACTATTCTCCGAGGTCTCAAGTGTAACATCAAAGAAAAAATAAATGCATAATTTCCAATTAGCCCCACTAGATGGGAGAAAGTACGAAAAATAATACCGCCCGGTACACTAAATTCAAGCCCCATCGCGAACATGTTAAGGTTAATCCCCACCGGACGTGGTCGGCACGTTTCGTCGATCACGCGCCGTCCAGCCGATTTGCTCTTTTACTTGGTCCCGTAATCGGACGGTTCGGTGGTTTTGCTGAACCGCCCGAGGTGCTTTGCATCGGTGTTTATACGGACGTCTGTTTTCTATTTTACTGGTGCTCGTCCAGTTTGTCCGGTTCTTTGGACGCGCACATTGTCCAGGGCCGGTGCAGGAAGCCGATCTGGGCGAGCTCGCTCTTTGATCAATGGACTCGTTAAACCGAGTATCGACGGTTTAGTCGCGGTAAGAACTATTCTTACGTCTCAACTGTTGCCGGATTCAATTTCAGCGGGACGAGGTTTGATCGATACTCTTCGGGGACTCATTTTTAGCAAAAAACATCGTGCACGCGAACATAACCTGCAATACCTCCGTCGTTGTGAAGGGTTTGACATTTGAGAAGACGCGATGGGGTTCCCGACACTTACCGTTGGAATTTTTTCACGTGGAATATACCTGCAGTTACCATTTATCAGTAGGGATTAATTTTTTTTTCAAATGAGTTAGGAATAAGAGTTTTTAGTGTTTTTGATAGGGAATTATTGTTAACTGGTGTGGAATTTTTGAAGGATTATTATTAATTGGTACAGAATTGGTACAGAATTTTTGTAGAATTTACATAGAATTATTATTAATTGGTACAGAATTTTTATAGAATTGTTATTGATTGGTATAGATTTGTTATGGAATTATTATTAATTGATATAGAATTGGTGTAGAATTATTATTAAAAATATCGTCGAACTACGTGACGATAGTCACTCGCGGAATATTCCGCACGTGACGATAAATAATATTGTTAACATTTTGTCACAAAATAATCATTGTTTATAATTAAAAATATTGTCGCACGACGTGACGATCGTCATATACGGAATATTCCACGTACAATCATAGGTGACAATCGTCACTTGCCGAATATTCCGCTTACGGTCATAGTTGACAATCATCATTTGCGGAATATTCCGCTTACGGACATAAGTGACAATCGTCAAATAATATTCTTATCATTTTTGTCAAAAAGCAATGAATATTTATAATTAAAAATATCGTCGAACTACATGACAATCATCCCTTGCGGAATATTCCGCTTACGGTCATAAGTGACAGCCGTCCCTTACGGAATATTCCGCATGTGACGATAAATAATATTATTATTATTTTTGTCACAAAATAATGAATGTTTATAATTAGAAATATTGTCGAAGGGTTAACCCTTTGCACTACATGACAATCATCCCTTGCGTAATATTCCGCTTACGGTCATAAATGACAACTGTCCCTTACGGAATATTCCGCTTCCGGACGCAAACGGCTCAACCAACAATCGTACACCCGTTCACAACTTAGAAAACAGTCCGACAGCCAGCAATTCGAAAGGGCCATTCCGCTTCCGATGAATTATGGATAAAAGAAAGTATCGTTGCGGCGCAGACGGCCGATTATCCGTTCCTCCGTATCTCAATGAGCACGGGCGGCCATTAATTAGGAGTCATTCGACAAGTTGCCCGATGTTACGGCGAGATGGCCACGTAGGTGGCATCATTTCGAGCGTTAACCGCGAAAACGCGTTGTATCGTTGCAAGTTGCATATGGAACGACTCGAGGTTCTAACGGAAAGGGTTGATGATCTGGCATTAATTAAGAGCCAGTCGGAATTCTGATTTTGTTGAATGTTCGAAGTGCCGAATTGCCTGCAAGAAGTTTTGTTGTTTGATGGATTGGTATTGTGGAATGTTGGGACTCGTTGATTTGTTTAGTCATGTGTTGTTTATGAAGTGCAATGATTTTTTTACTGATTGATTAAGTATATATATATTTTAGATTTACAGATTTTCAGATTTACAGTATAATTTTGAAACTGTTATTTGTCATCTACTATTAAATATAATAAATTTATATTTACATTATAAATTTACATATAATATAATATACTATACATATATATAGTATAAAAAGGAATTAATCTATAATATAGTTTTGAAACTGTTAAATTTATACTATATCGTATATAATATATATTATATTATATTATAAATTTACAAATAACAGATTCAAAATTATACTGTATAATATAATAATAATAATAATGATAATAATGATAATAATAATAATAATTCCTTTCTATATTATATATTAATTCTTCTTTATATTATATATATTATTAATGCAATTTAACCAATTTATTATTTAATTTATTAACAAATTTATTATATTATTATTACTCATTATTTTAGATCTCAATTATTACACACCTCTCACTCTTCCTTTACCCCTACACGACCGATCATTCTCAATAAGTAATGCATTACACGCCCGACGTGTAATCGGTCACGAATTAAAACGAGCAGTTCGATTATGAAATATACAATGTAACACGCGCAACGTGTCAAACGAACTCTTACCTTAAGGCGTACCGCAAAAGATGCATAATGCATCGCGTTCCGTCCCGATAATTGTTGCCCAACGTCACGTGTCAGAAGTAAATTCCTCTTGTGTTTCCTTGCATATTTTTCCCTCGAATTTTTCAATAATTATGTGCTACACTTCTGCACTGTGATTACCGTTATGAATATTCAGGTTTCCATGTGTGTATCACTAAGTTGAGTAACGAGTGTTGTAACATGTGTGTGCAATAAAGGAACACGAAATTTTTAATTAGAATTAATTGATTTTTAATTAGGATTTTAATGGGAGTATAACAGATTTTTGAGTGCAGTAGATAGGGTGTGGAAGTGTTGAACTGGATAAAGGGATCCATTCTGTTCATTTTAAAATTAATTAATTAATTAATTAATTTTTAATTAGAATTTTAATGGAAGGACAAAAGGTTTTATACTACAGTAGATAGGGGATGGAAATGTTGTACTAGATAAAGGGATTCAATGTATTCATAGCAAGAAGTAGGTTAGAATTTTAATTAGAATTGATTAATTTTTAATTACAATTTTAATAGAACAACAAAAGACTTTGAATTACAGTAGATTACATATGCAGATGTTGTAGCAGATAAAGGGATCCGTTCTATTCATAGCAAGAAGTAGGATAGAATTTTAATTATTATTAATGTATTTTTAATTATAATTTTAATAGAAAAGCAAAAGACTTTGAATTACAGTAAATTAGATATGAAAATGTTATACTAGATAAAGGGATCCATTCTGTTCATAGTAAGAAGTAGATTAGACCAAAGCAAATAGGATACAAATTAGGATATCTATTATTGTTAATAATCCGATTAACAAACTCAAAATAAGAAACAATCCAAAATATGTCACTAATTACTTGGTAGTTTTATTGATAATAAATCGCAACACGAAATGTATTCTAACTATCCACCCAGCAACCTCAAAATAACAAATAATTAAAAAGTAGTCACATTAATTACTCAGTAGTTTTAGTATTAATAAATTGCAATACAAAATATATCGTAATTATCTTAACAAGCTTAAAATAAGTCACCCTAAAATTCGGTAATTTTAGTATTAATAAATTGCAGCACAATATGTATCCTAATTATCCACTCAACAATCTCAAAACAACAAACAGTTCAAAATAAGTCATTAATTACTCGACATATTTAGTATTAATTAACTGCAGCACAAAATACATTCCAATTACCCAATTAACAACCTCAAACTAACAAACAACTCACACCAATCACTCACAAGTCCCACCCATAAATCAACACAAAACACATTCTAATTATCCACTGACCATTCACGGTCCGCACGCGACACCGTCGTAACATTAATTCCCCGATCGCCGAGAAACAATTCAAGAAACAATTCACACTTATTAATCAGTAGTTTTACTATTAATAAATCACAACACAAAATACCTTCTAATTATCCAATTAACAAGCTCAAACTAACAAACAAATCAAAATAAGTCACTAATTACTCAGTAGTTTTAGCATTAATAAATCACAACACAAAACATATTCTAATTACCCACTCGACAATCTCAAAATAACTCACACTAATTACTCAGTAGTTTTAGTATTAATTAACTCCAGCACAAGCTCTATCCAATTAACAAGCTCAAAATAAATCACTAATTAGTCGATACTTTTAGTATTAATAACTCACAACACAGAATATCTTCTAATTACTCAATTAACAACCTCAATCCAAGAAACAGCACACCAATCACTCACTACTTCCACCACCAACAAATCACAAAACCCATTCTAATTATCCACTCGCCATTCACCCTCCGCACGCGACACCGTCGTACCATCAATTCCCCGATTGACTCGCAGATGGCGCGTCGAGCGCCCGACGAAAAAGCATCGAGCCTCCCGGAGAAAGCGGAAAGGCAAACTATCCGGCATTTCGCCGGTATATTAAGCCATAAATTATCCGTAAAAATTTTATGAACAACCATTCGAGCGGCGATCGTGCGCGCGTGGGTCGTGTGCCCGTGATACGTGTGTTCCGTTGCGTCCGTTGCGATTTTTCCGCGCGCGTAAAGGATGCTTTTATCGGTCGTTCCTCGCCGGCGCAATAAATCAACGCCTCTTCGAAGACGCGGAGTTCCGGTAAAGCGTTCTCGTAAGAGACTGGTGTTTAGTGTGTGGATTTCTAATTAGTGGGGTGTTGGGTGATGACATTATTTTGTGTTTGATTAGGGGAGATGATGATTAGCGATTTTAAAGGAATAAGGGAATAGATTTTCTATTATTTTTTAAGTTAATTTTTGATTATTTTCTAAATATTTATTTTGTCAGATTAAATATAGCGGTTTCATTTCTGTTTTAGAAAATTTTGTATTTTTTTGAGGTTAGGTTTGGTTTAGAAGGGGAGATTGTGATTGTATTTTTTTTTTATTATTTTTTAATTTGAGTATTGGTTTGAGTATATTGTTGTATTATTCATTAAACATTATTTATTTTGTGAGATTAAATATACCAATTCATGTTTGATTTATTTATTGTTGGTTTTGTGATATTATCGTGTAATGATTTTATTCTTGTTTTAGACAATTCTGAATATTTTTGAGGTTATGATTTTCTTTTTGAAGGGAAGAATTTTTCTTGAAGGGAAGAAGGGAATTTTTCAATTGGAATATTTAGTTTAAGTATATTGTTGAATTATTTTGTGAACATTATTTATTTTTGTTTTAGAAAGTTATGGATTTTTTTGAGGTTATGATTTGAGTTGGATTAATTTACTTTGTGGTGATATGATGTTGATGTTGAAGAGGAGATTGTGATTATATGTTTCTTGTTATTTTTAATATATATATATAACATAGAATATTTATTAACAATAAATATAAAAAAATTATAAAAAAGAAATGATGAAAATTACTTTACAATAAATACCTTATAAAACGATCGTTGTTTGTTCATTTTTAATTTTCATTATTTTTCATACCATATAATTAATTAGTTACAAAAGACATTTTCTGAGAAGTGTAATTACTGTTAATGAAGTTTAATTACTGTTAATGCTCTTTTAATATAATTAAATTAATATAATACGACGTTTATTTACATTATTTTTGTGTTGTAAGGAATTATTGCATAATTATACGGCTGATACTGTAAAAATAGTTCTGTAAATTATGTAATATTATTATAATTTTAATATGTAATAATATTTAATACGATTAATATTTAATAATATTTCATAACATTACTAATATCAATATTTAATAACATTTAATCGTACTAATATTTAACAATATTTAATCATACTAATATTTAATAATATTTAATCACACTAATATTTAACAATATTTAATCACACTAATATTTAATAATACTTCATAACATTACCAATATAAATATTTAATAACATTTAATAACATCAACACTCCATATTACACAATACATATTTAACAATAATTAATTATACTAATATTTAATAATACTTCATAACATTACTAACATCAATATTTAATAACATTTAATAATATCAACGCTACATATTATATAATAGATGTTTAATAAGAATTAATTATACTAATATTTAATAATACTTCATGACATTACTAATATTAATATTTAATAATATTTCATGACATTAATAGTATTAATATTAATAATATTTCATGACATTAATAATATCAATATGTAATAACATTTACTAACATCAACATTTAATAACACTTAATAACATCAACACTCCATATCACACAACACACAAACTACTCATCAAACCTTTCACAAACAACAAAACATAATTATCTAATAATCCCTACAACGTTCACATCCACAGTTCAAATTACAATTGGCTCACATTGCTTCGAGACCGTGCCCGTCTGAAACTTGGACGTCCGAATCAAGGGGAAATAAAGCTGATTTAGTGGGCATTCGAATCGACGCACGTGCTTTATTGCCTTCCGCGAACCGCGCGGCCTGCTCGCCGCGTTTTGATGAATATTGATGGCGATCGGCGCTGGTCCGTGCAACAGAAAAGTGTATTCGATGCGAGGAGATTTATGCCCTCGTGCTCGGGCTAATTGTCATTCTGCGTTTACGAATTAGGCATTGTCGTATATGGTTTTTGTTTTGCTTTGTATGTGTTAGTGTTTATGGGGAATTAGTGTATGTGAGTATGTAATGAATATGTGTGTGAATAATATGTAGTGAATGTATGTATGAATAATATGTAATAAATATATGTAATACATATATGTATCAATAATATGGAATAAATATGTGATACATATATGTATAGATAAACAAACAACAATCGTTTCATAAAGTACTTATTGTAAAATAATTTACATCATTTCTTTTTTAGAATTTTCTAATATTTATATACATAATATTTATGTGTAATAAAAATATGTGTAAATAGTATGTAATACATATATGTGTAAATAATATATAATAAATGTATGTAATAAATCATTTAATTCCGGCAAAAATGTTTCGGAATTGAATCGCTAGATGGCGCAGCGTATCTACTGCGTCGTTATCGGAAGATTAATACGTTGGAAACCTAATCTGCCACGTGTTATTGAGAAATGGTCAACCAGTGATAACAGGTGAATTACTGACGCTTTAATTTATTTGGTGAACGAAGATTTTACTTGAGAAATGAATAGGAATTGATTAATTATTATTTAATTGAGTTCATGAGTTAATTAAGGAATTACAAAGAAATGGACAACTACTGATACCGGGAAGATTACTGACGTTTTTACGTTATTTAATAAATGAATATAAATAAAAATTGCACAATTATTGTTTAATTGAGTTAATGAGTTAATTAAGGAATTACAAAGTTAGAATTATAAAGAACTGATCAATTACTGACACCAAGTAAATTACTGGCGATTTTACGTTATTTAATAAAGGAATATTTAAAAATAAAAATTATATAATTATTGTTTAATTGAATTACAAAGTTGGAATCACAAAGAAACGTTCAACTACTGATATCAGGTAAATTACTACTGCTTTTACCTTATTTGCTAAAAGAATAAGCATAATTAAAATTTGCATAATTACTGTTTAATCGAACTATTGAATATTTTATTGCATATTGTATACCTTATGTAATATTATTGAAAATATATTATTCTACATGGTACCTTATGTATTATTATTGAAAATGTTTTATTGTATATTGTATCTTATGTATTATTATTGAATATATTTTATTGTATATTGTACCTTATGTATTATTATTGAAAATATTTTATTTGTACCTTATGTATCATTATTAAAAATATTTTATTACATACTGTACCTTAAGTTTTAATATTAAAAAAAAACAATAAAACCATTAACATAAATTTACACCAACACGCAGCAAACATCTACACCCATTCACTTTAAACAAACATTTATTTAACAGTTATTTAACTCCAATAACACGGAACTCTGTCACAAGCCACCGAACGAGTTTCCATGAAATGTCCCACGTTCCCTGTACCTTCTGTAGCAAGGCTATCTACACGCTGTCATCCGTGGCCACCGCGGAATACGTGACGAGTCATTAGAATTCCGTGCATCGATCCCTAAAGCGACGTGCATTTGTCTCCAAACCGAAGAAAAGGAAAAAAAATGCCACAGGCCATTGTGGACGTCCGTTTACAATTCGAGAATGAACGCTGGCCCTCGAAAACAGCTGTAACCGCTCGTACATTGGTTTAACATGCGCCGGAAGTGGAGGGAAAAAGGAAAAGGGAAAAAGTGGACGTTTACGTTAACGGTACAGTTAGGAGTGCTGCTTTGACTTTTCGAGAGGTTATGTTGGACCTTTTGCGATGATGTGCTTCCCTCTTGTGTTTGATTTAGTGAGAAATTGAATTGGGAAAATAATTGGATTTTTGTGAATTGTTTTTTTTTAAATTTTTTTTTGGTATTATATTGGCGAGAAAGTAATTTCTTTAATTTATTGAATTTATAGAATAAAATATTTTCAAGAATAATATATAAGGTACAATATACAACAAAGTAATTTCAATAATAAAAAGTTGTTTATTAAAACGAAATTACTTACCTGGCAATCCGATGCATAAGACATAATAAAATATTTTTTAATAGTAATATATAAGGTACCATGTAAAATAAAATATTTTCAATAATAATACTTAGGTACAATATACAATAAAATATTTTCAATAGTAATACATAAGGTACCATGTAGAATAAAATATTTTTAGTAATAATATATAGGGTACTCTGTACAATAAAATATATTCAATATTTTAGAATAAGGCACAGTATAGAATAAAATATTTTCAATAGTAATACATAAGGTACCATAAACAATAAAATATTTAGAGCACAAATTGGAGGGAAAATAATAGAATAATTGCGAACTCTTTTTTTTACCTGTATCACTAAATATTCCCATTCATCATCAATTCTCACACGACCATTTCCAAGTCATTTAAAATCTCCGGTCATCGGTGACGTGCCGAAGCATACCTCTAACGGAAATTCAAAGGCGTCGAATAAAAACCGAGGACTGTTCGAGCCGCGCGTAATTTATTCCTGCCGCTCGTAGTAAAACGCGCGTGGACCAGACGCCGGGGATCATTCGGGCGCACTATGTACACGCGCGGAAGGTGGCGTCCAAAGGCCGCGGGCGCGGGACGGCTTTCCCCCGACAATGGACGCGTCGTTGTCTTTCGTTCCACTCGGTTTGCCCCAGCTAACCGCGACACGTTCAACAACCTCTTCCGTCCAGCGAAAACTGGAGAAAAAGTCTCGACCGGTGCCGGGGCCACGTGACCGCGGACCACCGGAAAAGAATTACGACCGCAATCGCACGGTTTACAGTCGCCGTTCTATGAGACGTTTATGATTTAGCGGGCTGCGCGTTCACGCGTGCGCCGGGGGGACGTGGAATTGAACGTGACGGTTTTTCTTATTGATAGAAGAAATTATTGTATGACGATACAGTATAATCATATTAATTGTACTAATAATAACAATGTGCAACAAATTATACGAAATTGATTATACAATATAATAATAATATGCAACAAATTATTATATACCATTGACTACATAATATAATGATAATAACAATATACAACAAACTATTATACAAAATTAACTATACAATATGAAAATAAAAATAGTAGTAATAATAATAATAATGATAATGATAATGATAATGATAATGCGCAACGAATTATTATATAACACTGACTATACAATATAGTATTAATAATAATAATAATATGCCAAAGATTATTATATAATATTGACTATGGAAAATCATAATAATAATACTAATAATACGCAATAAATTATTATACGAAATTGACTATATAATGTAATAATAATAATAATAATATACAGTAAATAATTATATAAAATTCCTTATACAGTTTAACAAACTATACAACAAATTATCATATAAACTAATAAAACTATATCATATTCCCCAAAATCCGTTTCAATATCAATAACACAAGAAAGTCGAAGAAACAATCTACTATTAATTACCACATTAAACCGTTAGAAACTTCTGTAACGCAATGGAGAAAATTTCAATTGCAGTGATTTGAACGTTACCTTCTCAAATGTGGTAGCAATGGATTGCTGAAATTTTTCTGATTGAAATGAGTCCAAACACGACGTAAATCGAAGTAGTTTTACTAATTAAATATAATTAACGAAACTAAAGGTTAGTTTCCATGAAATTGATAAACTAGTCCGATTCACGTCGTGTTTGGACTCATTTTAATCAGCACAATCTCAGTAATTCACTGACACTACATTCGACAACGTAAGTTTAAAGTGACTGTAATTAAAATTTTCTTTATTGCATCTTTAGTTTCACCTTGTCAATCATAGTACCCATGGATTGCTGAGATTGTGCTGATTGAAATGAGTCCAAACACGACGTATATCGGACTACTTTATCGATTTCATGGAAACGAGCCTTTAGTTTCGCCAATTACATTAAATCGGTAAAACTATTCCGATTCCCATCGTGTTTGGACTCATTGTAATCAGCACAATCTCAGCAATTCGCTGACACTGCATTCGACAAGGTAACGTTAAAGTGACTGTCATTCAAATTTTCTTTATATTACATCTTTATATTTGAAATTATAGAATTAAAGCGAACATTATTGTATTTGTTCATCAATGCATCCATACCTAAATTATTATTCCAAGTTGTTTTTTAATATCGTTTGCCTTGTTAGATAACTATTTTACTACGAAAGATTATATAGATTCAATGAATGATAAATGATCAGACACTCAAATGAGTTATATTGCAATAAATGTAAGACATAATTCATATTATTTTAATAGTCTTCCGGTAAAGAAATAAGTAGAAGTAAACTGAACCAAGCATACCAGTTAATATAATTAACGAGTTAAATGGTCGTTTACGATCGACAGGTTAAACAGGTAAACTCGAACGTTATTAAATACGACGTTAGTCGTTTGCTTATGTAAGTTATTCTTTCACCGGTAATATGAACTATTAAAAATTAAAAATCTTATTTTTTTTGTAATTTTATTACAACTTTAACATGAAATGTTGGTAATATTTTTTATAACTAATATAAACAGAAATCATATATAAATACGAAAGTTCATAGATCAGGGAGAAGTATTTTACTTTAATGTTTTATGAATTGTTTCACCATATGATTTAATAGTAAATATTAAATTGATTATATGTAATATAATCAATGATTATATTATATCAAGTATGATTTTGCTGCGTTGAAACGAGTGGCATAATATTTATATTTATAATACTTACAATATTTACAATATTTACAATATTTACAATATTTACAATATTTACAATATTTACAATATTTACAATATTTACAATATTTACAATACTTACAATATTTACAATACTTACAATACTTACAATACTTACAATACTTACGATGGTTACAATACTTACGATGGTTACAATACTTAAAATATTTACAATACTTATAATAGTTACAATACAATATTTACAATATTTACAATGACAATGATGATGATGACGATGATGATAAAAAATGACACATAAAACGCTGAAATTTTTCGTGGCAGTCAACGTGATAATGCTATAATTACTCTAAATTGTACGATGTAAACGAACCAGCTAACAAACTCCGCTTTCCATGAGAAGAAAAAACCGTCGCGCGATTTTACACTCCGCGGACGAAAGCGAGACCACTTTGCGCCGTTCATTGTCTAAAACACTTCGCTTTCGCTTTTGTCCCGGCGATTGTCTTTCACCGATTAAAGTCTTGGACAATTTTTCATGCGAAACTTATTTCGCTTCCAGTGGAATTCATTCCCTGGGAAAATTGCACTGTTTCAGAAAGAAGAATGAAACACGGAGTTGTTACGTTGTAACAACATATTTCAAAACGTTATATTTGGATATATTAAGAAATATATTAAGAAACATCATTGCTCGAGGAGACCGTTAGACAGAAATACTTTCCGAAGTAAAGACACATACCAACTTGACAATTTCGGAATTTTCTTAGGAATAGTTTTTCGACACGCTCGTGCAACAACACTGTACCAACATATTAAGTTTAATATTAAATTTGATTTGTAAAATTAAGTGTGGACTGATTTCCACCGACCCTAAATATTCGAGTGCCATTAATTTGCTGCTCGACGCGTACATATAATTAACTTAGAAATTTGAAGTTTGAAAATCATTGTGCGCGTTGGACAGAGTGCTGAGACTATGAGAACACTAATAAACTGTCCATGTAAACACGTTTATTGAGTTAAATGCTGTTTGTTTGCCTTGTTTATTAACCGTGAAGTTTCTGGTTCGTTGACCCTATTGTTTTGTTAACCTTCGGGGCTTTTTAGATTTTCTTCAGTGTTAGGTTAATATTGGTGGTTTTTAGTAGGATTGTATTGAAGTTGTGAAAGTACACTATGTAGCAAACATTGAAGGAGAATAAACTGGAAAGTGACTGAAGTTATCATGACAGGAAACATAAACCATGTTTCTTCGAATCATTTTAGATTTTATTCGGTGTTAGGTTATGTTGGTGCTTTTTAGTAGTATTGTATTGAAGTTGAGAAGTACACTATGTCAGAAATATTGAGGAAGAATGAATTCGAAAGTGACAGAAGTTACTATATTATGACAGGAAACATGAGATGATTCATCTTCTTATAAAGCTTTTCTCCCTTCTGTGTTAGGTTATGTTGGTTCTTTGGGTAGAATTTAATTGAAGTTGAATGAATGAATTGGAGTTGAAGAAGAATGAATTGGAAAGTGACAGAAAGTTATTATATTATGACAGGAAACATGAAGAAATCATCTTCTTTATAAAGCTTTTCTTTCTCTCTTCGGTGTTAGGTTAGGTTATATTGGCGTTTTGATAGAATTGAAGTGATGAAAGTTGTGAGAAGTACACACTATGTAAGAAATATTGAGGAAGAATAAACTGGAAAGCGACAATAGAGAGAAGTTATCATTGACAGGAAAAGCATGTGAACCATATTTCTTCGAGTTCTTCGAGTCTCATTTTAGATTTTCTTAAGTGTAAGGTTATTATATGTTGGGGGATTTTTTGGGGGTAGGTCATTTTTCTAGCTTTTCTTTAGTGTTAGGTTATGGTTGGAGGATTTTGTAGAAGTGTGAAGTTATATAACAAATAGTGAAGAAGAAATAAACTAAAAGTGTAACACAAGAAAAAAGCTTTTAAAAAACTCTGGAGGGGACTCGAACTCGGTACACGTCGGATTACTACACAAGCACCTACTCCACGTCACCACTGCGTGTTCGGTACAATAACGTTAAAGTCACAGTACTTATTGAATGTATCTAACATCAAATGCTTATGTCTTCTAAATTCCTGGCTATTCACACCTAATGTTTTACATAGTATTCTTCAAGAATTTTTTCGAGTTATTTTAGCTCTTCTTCGGTTCTAGGTTATGTTGGCTTTTTTTTTTTTAGTAGAGTTATGTGATAGTGTGATATGAAATTCAATGGAAGACGGATATTTATTGATCTGACAAAGTTGTATATGTAATTCATAAAGTAAACAATAATAATAATGATAATAATGATGATGATGATGATAATAACCACAACAACAACGACGGTATTAACAACGATAATAACAATATTAACAATATTAACAAAAATAATAATAATAATAATAACAATAACAATAATGTACAAAAAAAACAGAAAAGAATTAGAGAATTTTACTGTTCATTTCAGTTCTAATTCCAAGGCACTCTACACACAACGTGGAAGATAAAATAACGGAAATGGCAAGGAAACAGAATAAAATAGTGGTGTGATACGAAATTCAATGGAAGGGTTAGGCACGAGGAAAAGAAGGCAGACTGATAGGAGAGAGAGAGAGGGAGAGCTGTGGTTCACAGTGTGGAACGAGTGTGACATGTTTACGTCGAGGCGTCGATGAACGAATGAGACTGATAATGTGCAATTACAGACAGACACACGACCAGCCAATTGTACGGCAAGAGGTCAATGTTGTGACCTTCAAAGTACCTTCAGATGCAATACACTAAATCAAAATCGACCAAATAATTTACCAAATAATGTTTATAAAATTATATAATATGAGTCAAAATAACTCGTTTTGTGAACTTGGTGAATTAACCTAGAAATCATCATCTATATATAGTACAGTATATAGTACAGTACATAGTGTAGTATATAGTACAGTACATAGTGTAGTATATAGTACAGTACATAGTGTAGTATATAGTACAGTACATAGTGTAGTATATAGTACAGTACATAGTGTAGTATATAGTACAGTACATACTGTAGTATATTGTATAGTATACAGTTTATAATATATAGTATAATATGTAGTTCATAGTGTATAATGTATAGTATATTATACAGTATATAGTGTATAATATGTAGTATAGCATATAGTTTATAGTATATTGTATAGTATATAGTTTCTAATATATAGTATACTGTATACTTTATAATATATAGTATGGTATATAGTTTATAGTGTATAGTATAGCATGTAGTTTATAGTATACAGTTTATAGTACAGTATATAGTGTATAATGTATAGTATACTGTATAGTTTATAATATATAGTATAGTATATAGTTTATAATATATAGTTCATAGTGTATAGTATAGCATATAGTTTATAGTATATTGTATAGTATATAGATTGTAATATATAGTATATTACACAGTACATAATGTACAATATATATTACACAATTTATAGTTCATACTATATAGCATTCCATATACTTTACAATATACACTTTATACTACAATATACAGTTCATACCACACACCAATCGAAACAACCAAGACCTAACCTAAATTCCCCACCGCTCCACGTAACACAGCAAACCAATCCTTAACATAAAAATCCCTCCTAACCTCATCGCTCC
Organism: Nomia melanderi; assembly: GCF_051020985.1. Lineage (NCBI taxonomy): Eukaryota > Metazoa > Arthropoda > Insecta > Hymenoptera > Halictidae > Nomia > Nomia melanderi. The sequence goes on along the minus strand of NC_134999.1, from coordinate 22,146,785 downwards.
AACGCTACTTTCGCGATGATGTAAAAATAATGATAACCCTGTCACACCGAACGAATTCTGTCGCTGATTATTGCGCGCGGATCGCCAGGCTGTTCATCATTCCTCCGAAGCTGCGGCGTTCCCTCTTCTCGGTATAATCAAGAAAAATCCCGCGGGACTCCCCGCCACGGCGCGCACTTGTCGTTGCACGGCTCCCAGTGCAATCAATTACATGCTCGTTAACACGTTCCCGGACCGTTTTTTTTTTTAAGACTTTCTGTTCAGACTAGTATGGGTCTTGTACGACCCACAGTTTTAGAATGAAATAAAATTTAATAAATGTGGTGTATGTGAGGATTTGTTAATTTAATAAACAAGGTGTATGTGATTATTTGTTAATTGTATAAACGCGGTGTACGTGATTGTTTATTAATAACGTGATATTATTTCCAATAAGATTTTATTTCCGGGCTGAATAGAAAATTCAGGGTGGGTCATACACGACCCATACTTTTACAATGAAATAAAATTCAATAAATGTAGTATACATGATTATTTATTAAATAAATAAACACAGTATACGTGATTATTTGTTAAATAATAAATATTTTATTTATTGTGATTATTAAACGCAGTATTGTTATTATTTATTGAACTATACATTTTTAAAACATTCTTCATTTTTCAATGAAAATTCAGGGTGGGTCGCACGTGACCCACACTTTTACAATAAAATAAAATTCAATAAACGCAGTATAGATGATCATTTATTAATTCAATAATTATTTATTAAATAAATAAACGCGGTATACGTGATATTAATATGCCTATATTTGACTCTACAATAAATATTTTAAAACATTCTTCATTTTTCAATGAGAATTCATTTTCAGTCTGAATAGAAAATTCAGGGTGGGTCCTATACGACCCACCCTTTTATAATTAAATAAAATTGTAAAAAGAACCGGAAACGAATTAGAGAAAATAAAAATTTTATGAATTAAATATTTATTGATTTAATGAGATTGCATGTTATTCAGAATAATATTAAAAATAATAATAATAATTTATAAGAAAGAGAAAAGAATTAGTGGAAATGAAAAATTTGGAGAATTGAATATTCATTGACCTAATAATGTAATTCACAAAACAACAAATACTAATAACAATAACAATAGTAATGTAAAACAAAACAAAAAAGAATTAGGGAAAATTTAAATTTTGAAATAATATTGTGAAGTGGTTTGGGAATCTCTATTTTTAACATTTTTTGTCAGCATTTGTTATGTATTTTATTGCACTGTTCTTAAAACAATAAAGGTTCGTTCACACAGCTCTTGGGAATTAAAGTTTCTGAAACAAACAATTGGAATACCTATTGCAATAACCATAATAAACCAACATAGACCTCTATCAAACAACGTTTACAAAAATGAATATCCAATTTATGTTTTGTATGCTAACATTGAAAAATATTAATGTTGGAAAGTATTCATACACATTTTACTTTCACTTAGTTAATTTCCTTTGATTTCAAATTTCAATCAAAGCAAAGCCAGCTTTTATTATGGAAAGACAATTTCAAGAAAAACACTCGTTCCACGATAGAAAAAATAATACAAACTATAAATCACATTACTCACAAGCTTTTAACAAATAAACCTTCCTTAATTACTCCAACTGCGTTAATTTCTTCAAATTATGTTCATTAGTAGAGAAAATTAATAATTTTAGAATTAAATATTCATTGACACAACAAGATTGCATATTTAATTCACTACGCAAATAATAATATAATAATAATTTAGAAAGAGAAAAGAATTGAAAATTAAAAATTTTAAGAATTAAATATTCATTGACCTGCAATTTTCATCAATTTGCAATAATAAAAACCTTTACTCAATTAATTCCCTTTAATTTAAAATTTCAATCAAAGCCAGCTTTTATTACAGAAAAACAATTTCAATAAAAACAATCAAAATATGTTCACTAGAAGAGAAAATTAACAATTTAAATAATTAAATATTCATTGACCCAACAAGATTGCTTATTTAATCCAAGAAGCAAATAATAATTTAGAAAGAGAAAAGAATTAAGGAAAATTAAAGATTTAAAAAATTAAATATTCATTGACCCAATAATGTTGTATATGTTATTCACAAAACAAAAAATAATAATAATAATTTATAAGAAACAGAAAAGAATTTGTGAAAATTAAAGATTTTAAAAATTAAATATTCATTGATCTAACAAGATTGCATTTCTAATTTTCATCAATTTGCAATAATAAAAACCTTTACTTAACTAAGCCCCTCTAATTTAAAATTCCAATCACAACAAAGTCAGCTGTTATCATGGAAAGACAATTTCATGAAAAACACTCGTAACCCAATAGCAACAAATAATACAAACTATAAATAAAATTACTCACAATCTTTCAACAAACCTCCCTCAATTACCCCAACAACATTAATCTCTTCAAACTATCCCCCCAAAATTCGCGCAGCGATTCCAAACTTTTGGCGGGCAGCGTCGGTGGCCATATTGGATTCTCAGTCTGCATCAGCCGGCGAAGCGGTTGCACGTGTTCAGGCATGCTCGATGTTTCTCTCGCGAAAACAATGGAACTGAGGATTTCCGTGAAACTTTTCCAAAAAAAAATTAACAAAAATTTTTTGTTAATTACACGAAGCGCGCCATATTGGAAATGTCGATTTCCGAGTGTTCCGCGAATACAAGTGTTCACGAGTGGCGCGAACGTTTCCGGGAGAGTCATGGAGACGACGATGACGGTCGCGCGTCCACAACCGATGACGAACGAGCGAAGATTGGAAAATGCGCTGGCACGAGTGTGCTGCGTCTGATTGTGAGTACTTTCAAGGTCACTTTGACCTCTTGTAGTGATGAGTGAGACGAGTGATGATTTTTAGGTTAATTTGACAAATTCAGGGATTGAGTTGTTTTGTATTGTATTATATCATATAATTTACTAAATTTTATTTGGTAAATTGTTGGGTCGATTTTGATTTAGTGTACTGCGTCTGATGGTGAGTACTTTTAAGGTCACATTGACCCCTTGTAGTGATGAGTGAGACGAGTGATGATTTTTAGGTTATTTTGAGAAATTCACGGAATGAGTTGTTTTGACTGGTATTTTATTATGTAATTTTGTAAACATTGTTTGGTAATTTTTTGGGTCGATTTTGATTGATTAGTTGCCGTAATGAAGAATAACACTCGTGATGATGATTTTTAAGTTAATTTGACAAATTCATGGAATGAGTTGCTTTGACTCGTATTGTATTATATAACTTTATAAACATTATTTTGTAAATTGTTGGGTCGATTTTGATTTAGTGTATTGTATTTGAAGGTCACGATATTAACCCCTTGCCGTAATGAGTGAGACTCGTGATGATTTTTAGGTTAATTTGACCTCAAAATTAAGAAGGGGATCAAAGCGAACGACTATTCTGTTGTTAGTTAATTTATGTTTGTTTTGTTGCTGTTATTAGTTTATTATGTTTGGTAGGTTATTGTTATCAGTTTATTTTGTTTATTGGGTTATTGTTATCAGTTTATTTTGTTTATTGGGTTATTGTTATCAGTTTATTTTGTTTATTATGTTGCTACTATCAATTTATCATATTCATTATATTGCTAGAATTTTTTATTTTTTTTAAATTTTTATTTATTCATACATATTAATTGGGGTTTTAATTTTTTTCTTAAATTCAATATTTTATTATCAAATCTCAATTAATCTCCAAGTAACAAACAAGAAATTAATATATATGAATAAATAATGAATTTAACAAAAAAGAAGCAAAATCTCATTATTTTATTATCAAACCTCGAGTACCCACTAAACAATAAACAATAAACAAATATATATGAATAAATAAAAGGATTTTTTATTTTTTTTTAAACTCTTTATTTCTTCATATATATTTTGAGATTTGTAATTTTTTTCTTAAATTCAATATTTTATTATCAAATCTCAATCTAATCTCCAAGCAACAAACAAGAAATTAATATATATGAATAAATAAAGAATTCAACAAAATAAAACTAAAATACCTAATATTTTCTTACCAAACTTCAATTAATCTCCAAGCAACAAACAAGAAATTAATGTGTATGAATAAATAATGAATTTAACAAAAAATAAACAAAATCTCAATATTTTATTATTCAACCTCAATTAATCTCCAAGCGACAAATAAGAAATTAATATATATGAATAAATAAAGAATTCAACAAAATAACATTAAAAATACCCAATATTTTTTTATCAAACCTCCATTGACCTACAAATAACAAACAAGAATATAATAAATAAAGAATTGAACAAAGTAAAACTAAAATTTCCAATATTTTCTTATCAAACCTCGATTGAACTCCAAGCAACAAAGAAACAAGATATTTACAGACTACAACCTAACACACAATAGGAACCCTTTATTCGGGTTAAAGAGGTCAGTGCATTGAAAACCCGCAAGATGGCGGAATTGGGTCGCGTCGATTGCCATCTGGAAGTATCCTATCAGCCTGTTCTTCCTGCGCGACAAGTCACCTTTCACAATCTTTCCGTTTTCCTTGTCGATTTCTGATTGGACGGTATTATGCGTTGGTTAACCCATTAGGTCCCAGTGATCTGTTAACCCTTTGCACTCGAGAGGTGACTCTCAGTCACCACTTGATTCGACAGTAAAACTGTGAATTTGAATATTTATAATAACAATATAATTATTATATTTATATAGCTTTGTTGCTTAATTCATCTGTAAATTATCCCCTTAACCTTTACCTTTAACCTTTAACCTTTAACCTCTTAACCCTTCGGCCACATTTGCTGTATCAGAACATCATGCATTTGTTTGGGCATAATCGCACGTGACGTCCTGATACGTCGTTGAAACTGAGACGAGATTTAATTCGTTTATTCTGGTTTATTTCAAAACAACGCGTATCTGTTGCAACGGAACAATTAATTTCAGTATTTCGGTGAACCTTGATTGGGATACGCAACCCCATAATGGCAGAAATAGGGAATATATTTTATCAAAGTGATAGCGACAGGTTTAACACGTTCACGATGGGGTGTACCACCGGTGGTACATTCTTGACTCCCATGGGATGGGATGTACCACCGGTGGTACATTCTTCTTTGTCCCATGGAATGAGATGTATCACCAGTGGTACATGCTTATGTATACGTGGGACGCATGTACCACCGGTGGTACATGCTAATCTGTCGCATAGTACATGCTTATCTGTCGCGTGGGACACGTGTACCACCGGTGGTACGTGCTTGTCTGTCCCATAGAACGATATGTACCACCGGTGGTACATGAACTATTGTCGCGTCACAGCATTCAAATAACTGATTACTGCAATTAACAAATTTATTTACATCTTTATATACATAAAAGAACTATTCTCCGAGGTCTCAAGTTTAACACCAAGGAGAAAATAAATACATACACAATTTCCAATTAGTCCTGCCAGATGGGAGAAAGTACGAAAAACAACACCGCCCCATGGTGGGTACGTTAAATTCAAGCCCCGTCGCGAACGTGTTAATGAAAGTAGTGATCTCGAACAATCCGATGAAGAATTTTTTAATGATCCTTTAAGTGATAAAGGGGAATTTCAAAATGGAAATCATGAAGAATATATCGAACTGGAAAGTGATAACGATACTGAGATTATTCCAAGAAGTGAAAGACGTATAAGATGCTTGTCAGGTGATAGTGAATCTTCTCGTGAAAAATTAGATGGAAATTATTAATAATTTGCTGTTTGTTATAACCAGAGTTTATTTGGTTTAAGAGTAGTTTGTAATACTAACTGCCTAAAGTTATTTCAAACCGGAAAAAAATGCGGGGAAAAAAATTGTTTATTAAAAATAAAAAGATTAAGATTGTAACAAAATAAAAAATTTAAGAGATTCGGAGGAATAGAAAAAAAATTGTTTATTAAAAGTAAAAAGATTAATATTATAAAAAAATTAAGAATTTAGGGAGGCACGGAAGACTAAATTTGTTATTTACTATAAAAAGATTAATATTGCAAGAAAATAAAAAATTTGAGCAGGTACTTAAAAAACTTTTTTACTTACAATAAAAACATTAATATTGTAGGAATAAAAACATTGTAGGAAAATTTAAAATTTAAGAGATAGGGAATTTGTTTATTTATAATAAAAAGATTAATACTGTCCAAAAATTTAAAATTTAGGGAGGCGCGGAAAAAAATTGTTTATTAAAAATAAAAAAATGAATATTGTAAGAAAATAAAAAATTTCAAATTTAGGTTGGCGCGGTAAATTTAGTTAGGTTAGGAATCGTTCTAAATGTTGGAAACCGCTGAGTTACGTCGAAAACGGCGACAACACTCGCTAAACAGTGAATGAGATCCGATTTCGCCGGGCGCCCCTCTTTCCGGCGGGCAAAAGGGGCTCGACGTTAACCGCAACAACAGTTGCGGGGACAAGCGTGCCAATTTCTTTTTCAACGACCCTTTTATCCGCTGATTGCCGCCGAACGAGGGTCGAGCGGGTCGGGGAGCGGCACGGCGGTGATTATGAAAACCGGCTGGGAGGAGTCGTCGTTAATCAATGAAAGCGCGCCGCTGGTTAATTAACGAGATCGCGTGAGGAAAGTGGAATGAGTATTAAACACATACCATTAAATTCGAAGCGATGCGGAACTGCGCCGGAGAAAGGGACGCCCGTGCAGAGGCTACGTGTGCGTTCGGTCTTTTGTGGTTGTTGGGAGATTAGTGTTGTTAATGAATATTCAGTTTTTTAGATTTTGTTTTTTTTCTTTTAAGTTATGGGTATTGGTTTTTGTTCTGTGGATTAGGTGTGTAGTCTTGATGGATTAATGGATATTTAATTGTTAAAAATTTTTTTCCTTTTAAGTTGTTATTATTATTATTTACTTGTGTAGTGTTGTTGGATTAACGAGTATTTAATTGTTAAATTATTTAGTTTCCAATCATTCTTTTCTTGTTTTTTTGAATTATTGTTATTAATGAATATTTAATTCTTGAGATTTAGTTATTATTATTGTTTGTTGGTTTGTGAATTTTGTGTGCAGTCTTGTTGGATTAATGAGTACTTAATTGTTAAAATGTTTAATTTTCAATAATTCTTTTGTGGTTCTTGTGAATTATTGTTATTATTGTATATTTATTTTTTTGAGATTTTATTTTCTTTCTTTTAAGTTATTATTATTGTTTTTTGCTTTGTGGATTACTTGTGTAGTGTTGTTGGATTAATGAGTATTTAATTGTTAAAAATTTGTTTCTTTTCTTTTAAGTTGTTATTATTATTAATTGCATTATTTAAAATGTTTAGTTTTCAATCATTCTTTTGTGGTTCTTGTGAATTATTATTATTATTGTTTTTTAGTTTGTCGATTACTTGTGTAGTCTTGTTTGATTAATGGATATTTAATTGTTAAAATGTTTAGCTTTCAGTAATTCTTTTGTGGTTCCTGTGAATTATTATTATTGTTTTTTAGTTTGTCGAGTACTGATGTAATGTTGTTGGATTAATCAATCACACATAAATTAAGAAACAAAGCTATTTTATTTAAATATTTCATGTATTGACGGATAATACAACATCCACATGTTGCTACTGATCAAATGTAATAGGTACAAGGCTTCACAATTCACTGCGACTTAAGTTTACATTTCCCCGTTCTTTCTATCCTAAACTGGCGAAGGACAATTGTTAGGTTACATTTTGTGTTCAGAGGCATGTAGCCAAACGTAGTCAACGGCACAGGCTGGCAATGTGACATGTACAGAAGTGAGGTTGGAAAACTGCCAGAGATCTGTTCAGTGATATGCCTTGTCTATAAACATGTTTCACCTAGAGCTACACTTTTGATCAGGACAAAGCCTCCAGCAAACCAGCAAAGTTCTCGTGTCTGGTCTAGGCTATAGAATCTAAGTGTCGTTTAGAAAAAGTAAGCACCTCCGATGCTGGAAGATCGCCAGAGATCTGTATAAACATGCCATCTCTGAATACATTCACCCGCAACTGCATTTGTGCAAAGCCTTCAGCGAACCTGCAAAGGGTAAATCCAGGCTGTTGGTGGTCCGAGAGATTTAAACTATGAAACTCAAGTTCCTAGGTATACTGATGAAGGAGTATTGTGGTCAGTGTACCGCAAAGTCTCTAGGCAGTCGAGTTCTGAAGTGAATGTTCTGGACAAGGATCTTCGGGACATGTCCTTTGCCCGGTCTCTTAATTAGAAGTGATGAAAGGGGACGATATAATGCTGGAAACTAGTAAACTTTGATAGTATGAGGAGTCAATTTTTGGTATGTGAAGCTGAATCATCGCTTTTAATAAAAAGACTACCAAGACGTAACCAAAAATTAAAGGGGATGATGTTGTAATCCTGGAAACTAGTAAATGTTAATAGTATGAGGCGTCAATTGTTGTGATATGTGAAACTAAATAATTTTTGGGTCCATGTTTGTCATCATTTTTTTTATCCTTTAATGAGTACTACATGCTAATGAAGATTAGAATTAAATTTTTTTAATGGTCGAATGTCAAGTGTAGAAAAAAATACAGAATAACCTTTTTTCATTCTCTTTTCAATTTTTTTAATATTTTGCTAAACTATTCACTTTCCCTAAGAAATTTTAACTGGTATAAAGATAATTCTATTTCTTCTTGAATAAATAAAAATTTATAACCTCATATGCATACAACGAATTTTTTTAAAAGTTTTGGACTACAAAATTTATTGCTACATACTTTTTTAAATTTTTTTTTAGAGTAACATTCAAAATTTAATTTTATAAGTTTTGTAAAAAAGTAATTTTCTTATTTATATAAATAAATTTATATTTTACCATAATGACAAGAATCATCCACAAGAGTTTAACATTGAAAATATAATTTTATAATTTTTGTAAAAAAGTAATTTTCTTATTTGTATAAATAAATTTATATTTAATTTTCCTTTATAACAATGGTACCTAAAACAATTCCGCTAAAATTAAATGGCGTGACCTGACGCGTTTGATTTGAAATAAACTGTAAGGCAAAGGGTTCACGCGTCGAGTGCCATGGGGTGACTAACGACCGGCACTCGACTTGGCAGTGGCGCCGTGGGGTCGCCACTGACCCTTAGACAAATTCAATTATTACAATTCGTTCAACTAAGCGATAATTCATCTGGAACTTTTCAGTGTTATGACATTCATTCAATGATATTTTCAAAGTACTCAACATTCGAAATGATTTTGACAATAAATAGTTTCACTTGATTATTATAATGAATGATTGAAGAAATTGAAAATAACCTATTGTTACAATTTTTGTAGGGGTTACGTATTAATCGTATTAAATTGATTAATTAATTTTTCGTAGAAGTATGTGTACCTTTTCAATAATTGTAAAGGAAGAAATCCGGAATGGGTCATTTCTGACCCATCTGGTAGTTCCAGTGTTAATTGAGAAATATAATGTTAGTCCCAAGAAATACTTGTCTAGATGCGAGTCACTCTCAACGCTATTACAATCACGAGTGCTTCAACATTAGAACCGACGGCCGGGTCAAAAATGACCCATTCCGGATTTCCTCTTTTTTAGATTATTAAGAAATTATTAATCTATTTGCATCAAACCTTTAATATGATTAATATGTAACCTCTATGAAAATTGTAACAATAGGTTATTTTCAAAACCATTTCGAATATTCGATTCTTTTAACCCATTCGCATCCGTAAGCGGAATATTCCGCACACAACCGAGCATTTCATACGATTAACATGTAATTCCTATAAAAATTGTAAGAATTAATTATTCTCAGTTTCTTCGAACGTTCATTCTGGTATTGAAGTGAATCTATTTATTTTCAAAATCATTATGAATATTCCATGCTTCTGACACATCTGCACCCGTAAGCGGGATATTCCGCGAGGGACGCAGTTCGCTGTGTATTGATCATTTTAAATATCATCATAATAATAAAGTCTGATGACCACTGTTACGCTTACTTACTGCACAAACATATACCACTATCTTTCGTTTTAATTATTACAAGTGATTTCCAAGTAAAAATTTAAATAAGAAAGGTATTGACAGGCGAATGCTTCGAATCCATGAAATTATTTATTTCGAGCTATGACGCAAATAGGTTAATGGTTTCTTAATAATCGCAAAAAGAAGAAATCTGGGATGGGTCATTTTTGACCCGGCCGTCGATTCTAATGTAGAAGCACTCATGATTGTAATAGCGTTAAGGGTGACTCGCATCTAGACAAGTATTTCTTGGGACCTCTATTATATTTCTCAATCAACACTGGAACTACCGGATGGGTCAAAAATGACCCAGTCCTGATTTCTTCCTTTACAATTATTAAAAAAGTACACATACTTCTACGAAAAAGGCTATTTTCAAAATCATTTAAAAAATTCACTGCTTTTAACTCATTCGCATTCGTAAGCAGAATATTCCGCCCACAACCGAGCACTTAATACAATCAACACCCAACCCCTATAAAAATTTTAACAATAGCTAATTTTCAAAATCGTTTCAAATATCCAATGCCTATAAGACATCAATCTCAAAACAAAAAAGTCGCAACCAGTCATTTCTACTATCACGATAATTCTATTAAACCTTAATCCTACCTTATCAAACAATTAACTAACATCTCTCCGAAAACCAGGTCCGCAGAGGTTGAAACGTCCCGAAAAACCGGGGGAAACGGTCCTCACGTGGCGCCGGCCGCAGACGTCGAAACGCGGAGCGAGCGCCTTATTTTGAAGGGGGCAAGCGCCGCACGGCGCAGTCGTGGCCAGTGGGGGGGACGGGAGCGCGGCGAGAGTGGGAGCGAGACGGAGCGCGACCGCAGCATGACGAACGCCCGGCAGCGGCGCGGCGCGGGCAGTCTGCGCACGGACATCGATCGAAGCTCACGTCCGCTCCCCGAGTTCCCGGTGTTTTCCTTTCGGTCCGCCCGCGACAGTTCCGCCGCGGCCGTCCTCGGGAGTCGAAGTGCTCGCGCGCCGTCGCGCTAGTGGACCTGCGCCGCGTAACGTGTGACACGTCGGGTTCGTTCGCAGTGGTGACAATTGTGCCTCCGAGGGAAAAATAAAGTGAAAACCGTGTGTCGCACCTCGGAGCCGTGCGCCTCTTCTTCTCCGCCGGCTCGTGGCTGGACCTCGCTAATCGCCGTTCGTTTACCCCTCGGCCCGACAGCGCTATGCAGCGACGGTGACTTCGTTACGCTCGCCGACGGTGAGTACCACGTTTCCAATGTGACTCGATTGTTACCTTCGCCGCCCTTCCGTCGGACAACCCACCGCCGCGAACGCTTTTCGCTGATATTTTGGCGAATGTTGTGTATCATTTTATGGGAATGATTAATTAGTGAAAGTGATTCATTGTATGCGACGTAGAAGTATTAAATAAATACTTGTGTGACATTTTTGAGGAATTTCATTAAATTCATTTTGTTTTGTTACTATTTTAATTAAAATATTTGATGATTAGTGGAAGTGCTAATTGACACATTGTTTGCTACGAAAAAGTAATAAATAATTATGTAATTTAACATTTTTTAGGAAAGTAGATAATTGAAAATCTTTTTTCAATGCGAACGTGGAAATTGGTTTTTTATGTAACGTTCTGTGTACTTTGATGAAAGTAATTAGTAATTAGTGAAAGTGGTGATTGACATATTGTATGCAACGTAAAGGTACTAAATAAATTTCATTAAAATTAATGAAAATTAATAAAAACATTAAAATGTTGATAAAAGTAAGTAGTTGATTGGAAGTATTTCTATTTGCAATAGTGAAATGTTTGAATAATAAATAATTGAATCGAATGTAATATAATTTGAAACGAACAAAATGGACGCGGTGTGTTAATAAAAAAAGAAATATTGTTAGTGCAGATTTATTTGTTTATTATTCATGGTACATTGAACGAAAACGACGTAACAGTCTCGATGACATGTAAGCTGATTTTGTACGCTTTTTCATGACCTGAACAAATCAAAGTAAATAATTGAAAACTATGATTTTAAAATTAAAAGTGTAAATTATTTTGTACACGATTTTTCATGACTCGAATAAATCAAAATAAATATTTTTAAAAAAATTCCGATTTTGAAATTAAAAGTGCGCGGCAGTGGGTTAACCGTCACTTGACTGCGTTTAGGATTTCGCCGGGACTTTAGTCCAGTTTTCTCAGCGACGATGGGAGCTCTGATATTATCAGAGTATTGTGCGTGTTACGTGTGATATTTAACCGTTTGCACTCGAGAACATTTTTCTCAACAGATATTCATTATTCTGATTAAATATCAAGGATACGTTTTACAACTAACGTAAAGAAAATAACATGAATAAATTAAGTGACGGAACTAGTTTATTTCGATACATTATATAAAATTTGATATAGAATTCTAAATTTGATTATTTTGTTCGGTCTTGATTATTTTGCTGGTTGGTTAATTTTCGTCGTGGCCGATTTTTCGTTGGGAATTGTAGGGTTACGTGGAAATGGTTTCTTGAGCTACTGGCTGATATAAATATTTACGGCGACTAAAGTCACTTTGAAGTCAGTGATGTTTGTAGGGATTCATAGTTTCGTGTATTGCACAGTGAGATTGGGATAAATTTTTCTCCTAATATTTAAAATAGATTTTGATAGATATTTTAATATTTAAATAAATAATATTTAGAATTCCGTAGTGAGATGAGAGTGGGATAAATTTTTATCCTAACGTTTAGAATAGATTATGACAGGTATCCTAATATTTAAATAAATAATATTTCAAAATTGCATAGTGATGAGAGTGGAATATATTTTTACTACAAATTTTTATCCTAATATTTAAAATATTATTTCATATTTTATAACACTAGAACTACCGTACCAGGGAAAGTGACTTGTTCCGCAGACATTAATACTTTCGAAGCATTGAATATTAGAAATGATTTGAAAAATAAATTGCCTCATTTGGAATGTTGCAACAAATGCTTGAAGGAATTGAAAATAATTTATTATTAAAGTTTTTAGGGAGATCACATATAAATCGTATTAAATTTCCGGCAGTTCTAGTGTTAGTTAACACTTTGTGTTAATTTCATTGACACTTATACCCCATGTGCCGTTAATAATAAAACTGCCAATCACTTGAACTGACTTTTACCAATTTGTTTATAAAAACGAAAAGCGTGCGATTATTAAGATTTCAATCAGTTTCGCTATTACTGAATTAATTAATTAAGTTTCCGTAGAAGTATCCGTACCTTTTCAATAATTGTAAACAACGAAACCTTGAATGGATCATTTTTGACTCACCCGGTAGTTCCAGTGTTAATTGAGAAATATAATAGTGGTCCCAAGAAATACTTGTCTAGATGCGAGTCACCCTTAACGCTATTACAATCACGAGCGCTTCAGCATTAGAACCGACGGCTGGGTCAAAAATGACCCATCCCAGATTTCTTCTTTTTGCGATTATTAAGAAACCATTAACCTATTTGCGTCATAGCTCGAAATAAATAATTTCATGGATTCGAAGCATTCGCCTGTCAATACCTTTCTTATTTAAATTTTTACTTGGAAATCACTTGTAATAATTAAAACGAAAGATAGTGGTATATGTTTGTGCAGTAAGTAAGCGTAACAGTGGTCATCAGACTTTATTATTATGATGATATTTAAAATGATCAATACACAGCGAACTGCGTCCCTCGCGGAATATCCCGCTTACGGGTGCAGATGTGTCAGAAGCATGGAATATTCATAATGATTTTGAAAATAAATAGATTCACTTCAATACCAGAATGAACGTTCGAAGAAACTGAGAATAATTAATTCTTACAATTTTTATAGGAATTACATGTTAATCGTATGAAATGCTCGGTTGTGTGCGGAATATTCCGCTTACGGATGCGAATGGGTTAAAAGAATCGAATATTCGAAATGGTTTTGAAAATAACCTATTGTTACAATTTTCATAGAGGTTACATATTAATCATATTAAAGGTTTGATGCAAATAGATTAATAATTTCTTAATAATCTAAAAAAGAGGAAATCCGGAATGGGTCATTTTTGACCCGGCCGTCGGTTCTAATGTTGAAGCACTCGTGATTGTAATAGCGTTGAGAGTGACTCGCATCTAGACAAGTATTTCTTGGGTCTAACATTATATTTCTCAATTAACACTGGAACTACCAGATGGGTCAGAAATGACCCATTCCGGATTTCTTCCTTTATGTATCTTACGTATTCTTCCCAATCGTATTAATGCTTGGTTGTGTGCGGAATATTCCACTTACGGATGCGAATGGCTCAAACGCATTGAATATTCAAAATTGTTACAATTTTTGTAGTTGTAGTGTTAACACGTGGAATGCCTTATGGGTCACCGGTGACCCAGATCAAATTGAATGATTATAATTCAATCAATTAAACAATGATTGTTTGAGAATATTTTTATATTATATTGACAAAATTCAATCAATTAAATAATGATTGTTTGAAAATATTTTTATATTATATTGACAATGATCTGTTAATTAATTTTTCTCTTTATGGAACTAAGACCAAATCGAATGGTTATAATTCAATCAATTAACACGTGGTACACGTTAATTTTTGTAACAAAATATAAAAAATTAAGAAAAACTTGAATATAACTTAATATTTTATTTAAAAAATCAATACAGTTCATAAGCAAAATAAAACTGAAATTTCCGTGGCATTGAACATGTTAAACGATGATTATTTGAAAATATTTTTATATTAAATCAATTATACAATCATTATTTGCAAATATTTTTATATTGTATTGAAAATGAACCGCTAATTTTTTTTTCCTAACCAAGACCAAATCGAATGATTATAATTCAACCATTTAAACAATGATTACAATTCAATCAAACAATGATTATTTGAAAATATTTCCATATTATATTGACAATGAACTGCTAATTTTTCTCTTTACCTGACCAAGAATGATTATAATTCAATCATTTAAACAATGGTTATAATTTAATATTTTTATATCATATTGAAAATGATCTGCTAATTTCTCTCTTTACCAAGACCTAAGCAAATCGAATGATTATAATTCAATTAAACAATGATTATTTAAAAATATTTTCATATTACATTGAAAATGAACCGCTAATTCGTCTGTTCACGATGGCAGTGTGTCGCTGGAGCTGCGAAGGTCCGCAATGCGTCGGGCTCGGCGCCGACCGAGAAAAGCTCTCGCGCGAAGGGCTAACCTTCGACGTAACCTCTAAAGCGATTACGAAATCTGCCCACGAGGCATGCTTTCAACGTTGGGACAGTGTTTACGAGCCGCGATACGCGATGGACAATAAGTGCGTGACAATAAAACGACTTCGGAACTGCTATTGTCGCGCATGGCGCTGGGTACTTGTGTACGCCTGTTCCCGGTGTACTGGGTGTCTCGTTTTAATCTGCGAATGTAATTAATTTCAAATTGTTATTGCAAATTATTTTAAATTGTTCCAGTAATTATTTTAAATTATTCCAAAATTATCTTAAATTATTCCAAAATTATTTTAAATTATCCCAAAATTATTCTACAATTATTTTAAATTATTCCAATAATTATTCCACAATTATTTTCAATTATTCCAATAATTATTCCACAATTATTTTCAATTATTCCACAATTATTTTAAATTATTCCAATAATTATTCCACAATTATTTTAAATTATTCAGAAATTATTTTAAATTATTTCAATAATTATTCCAATAATTATTCCAAAATTACTTCAAATTATTCCAAAATTATTTTACACTATTCCAATAATTATTTAAAAATTATTTTAAATTATTACAGTAATTATTGCAAAATTATTTTAAATTATTCCAGTAGTTATTCCAAAATTGTTTTAAATTATTCCAATAGTCATTCTAAAGTTATTTTAAATTATTTTAAAAATGGTACTGAAGACATTATTTAAATAATAAATAGTTTCTAAAATTAATTGTATTTATATATTAACAAGGACACCCTGTACATTCTTGAACACATAATAGCAGTGTAAAGGCAAGCAGGCCGGTGTTGAAAATCAAAGGTGTTCTGTTAATGGAACAAATGGCCCGCGAGAAGTGGGAAGGTCGGGAATGCTTGCAAACTGTCTGGTCGAGTTCGGCGTTACTCTTGAACTGTTTCGAATAAATATTTATAGGAGACAATTAGGGGATTGAATTCTCGTCGATCGAACGTTTCGTCCGGACAATTGTTATTCGGTGTTCGAGGCATATTTTTCTAGATGTTCGCTTGAATAATTCATCTTTGTTTGGCCAAGCAACAATGCGGGGAATTTTGTATAGGTACTTATTGATTCGAAGTCTGTTTCTTTGGTGTGGTACGTCAGTGTCTTCTGTGACATTTTGGTATGAATATTTTGTGATGTTTAGTTGTTGGGAATTGGATTTTGAGTGGAATATTTGGTAACGGTTATGAGTAAATTTAGTAAAGTTAGTAAAATTAGTACAGTTAGTAATGTTAGCAAAGTTAACAATGTTAGCAATGTTAGTAAAATCAGTAAAATCAATGTAGTCAGCAAAGTCAGTGAAGTCAGTGAAGACAGTGAAGTTAGTAAAATCAGTAAAATCAGTGAAATTAATAAAGTCAGTAACGTCAGTGAAGTCAGTGAAGTCAGTAAAATCAGAAAAATTAGTAAAAGCTTAAAATTAATTGTGTGATACTGTGGACAAAAGAATTTAGAAGTTTAAACAATATTTCATAGGAAGAAAATTTGAAAAGATGTCTTGTGACACCTTCGGTAGAAATAATGTTCTCATTTATTTATGAATAAAACATTTTTTAGGTTATGTTACTTGTTACATTTTTATAATAATTTCGTTTTACATTAAAAAATTGCTGAATCTCGTTTTCCAATTATCATGGTCTCTTTATTTAAAAATAAAATAGTTTAGGTTAGGTTACTTATCACTAATTTATTAATAAAAAAAAATCAACCGAGAAGAAACAATTAAACTGAAAAAATAATTTCAAGTGAAAATTTCAAAAGACGTCCTTTGGACAAACTTTGAGTACAAGTAGTGTAAAACAATTTAATACAAAATAAATTCATAGCAATTAAATTGATAGCATTTACAAGAATAATTTCTTTTTCAATTAAAAAATTACTGAATCTCATTTTCTAACCATTATCACGGCTTCTTTATTAAAAAATAAAATAGTTCAGGTTATGTTACTTATCATTAATTAATTAATCAAAAAGTCCACAAAGAAGAAACAATTAAATTCACAAAATAATTTGAAAAGATGTCCTTTGGACAAACTTGGAGTGCAAACAGTGTAAAAGCATAACCGAAATAAAAGATCAATATGTTCGGTGCGCGAGGTTAGAGCGCGGCATCGAAAATCGTCAGAGCACTGACCTCTCCTCCAGAAATAGTGGAACGATAATTTAATTAGACTAGAGCGAGACACGGTATGATAGAATTCCGATTAACGGGAGATGATCGGCCAGATTAAACTATTTTAGTATCAATTAAATGAAACATTCACGACGCAAAGAAACCGAGACGAGCGGAATATACATAAACGACGAATAAATTCTGTGTGTCTCCATTGAAATGAACCCTTCCAGTGCCAGGGAAAATTCTCAGACGTATTCGAGGAACGCCGGACAGTTTTAAATAAAGATGCATCGTTGTAAACAAGAATTTATGTTTTCAGTGTTTAAAATATCTTCTATTTACTTATTATATATATTATTTATTTATTAATTGTAGATTTTGAATTTAAATTTTCATACATATTTAAGAAATGTTAGACAGTTTTAAATAAAGATGTATGGTTATAAACAAAAATTCATATTTCAATTAATTTTGATGTAGAATTCGTACAATTAATTAACCAATACTTTGCCCCCCTCATAATTTAGAAGAGAGAGGAAAGTATTAGAGAAAAATAATAATTTTAGGAATTAAATATTTATTAATCCAACAAGATAAAATGATAATAATAACTTGGAAGAAAGAGAATAGAATTAGAAAAAATTATAAATTTTAAGAATTAAATATTCATTGATTCAACAAGATTGCAATTCATTGTAATTTACAAAAGCAAATAATAATAATAATAAATATATATATTTTTATTATTAATAAATAATTAAAAAATTAGATTAATAAATTATTAAGGAATTAAATAGTAATATATATATTATTTGTATAGCAATTCATTGTAATTCACAAAGCAAATAATAATAATAATAATAATAATAATAATAATAATAATTTAGAAGAAACAGAAAAGAATTAGAGAAAATTAAAAATTTTAAAAATTAAATAATAATATACATATTATTATTTACTATTTATATTTATGTATATATTATTATTTAAAGGTTTGTAATAAACAACTAATGTTCCATTCATAATAAAACTGAACAACATTTTACGTTCATCAAATTCATTAAAAAATATTCCACAAGATTGTAATTCATTTTAATTCACTAAGCAAATAATAATAATAATGATGATGATGATGATGATTATGATGATGATGATGATGATAATAATATAGAAGAAACACAAAAAAATGAGAGAAAATTAAAAATGTTAAGAATTAAATAATAACATATTTTTATTGTTATTGTTATTATTATTTAAAGGTTTGTGATAAACAACTAAAATTTCATTCACAATAAAACTAAACATTTTACGTTCACCAAATTCACTAAAAAATATTCACCCAGTCACTTTCCATACAGAGGTTAATACCATAATTCCCCACGCACTAACGCTCCAACCAGCGTCCCCGAATTCTCGCAAAAAATAAATCCATCGAAGCGCATTAACATTAGAAGCAAAACTTCCACGACGCCCCGTATGAAAGTAATTTTTCACGAAAATAGAATCGGATATTTCTGTACCGCTGGGAACCTTAACACGTTCGCGGACAGAAAAAATTTCGTTGAGCTGTGAGAATAGAAAAAGTGCAAATTCAGTTCTTCTGGAGTTAAAATACGTGATGGAAATTAAAAAATTAATTCAAACTGTATTTTTAAGAGAACTGCACTGAAAAAATTTGTATAACATAATGGAAGTGCGACAAAGACGTGCATAAAGTTTCAAATTAATCACTGTTACACATTTGTTAATAAAAATTCCCAAAGTACCAATACTTTTAACCAAGAAAAAAGAAATTCTCCCTTTATGTTCGCATTTGAGGTTAGTTCACATATAATTCAAATTGTACTTTCAAGTGAACTGAAAAAATTTATGTAACACAACAAAAGTACAACAAACACATACACAAACTTTCAAATTACTCACTCTTACACTTTTGTTAATAAAAATTCCCAAAGTACCAATACTTTTAACCAAGAAAAAAGAAATTCCCCTTAATGGAAATTCCTTAGGCATTCAGCTGGCACCTGAATTGAACTAATTGGACGACTCGTTGAATCCACGACCCCAAATAGAATATAAACAACCGTGAAAGCGGTCGATTCAGTTTCCCTTATCTCGACGGTTGCTCCACTTTAAACTCCCGATGCACGTTTGAAAACGACAGTCCTCGCTTATTTCCATATTCGTCGTCCTTTCTCCCGCCTAATTAGACTACAAAGGCAGTCGTTCTTCCAGAAGGAATTACCGACCGTCGGTAATACTCCGTCTCGAATGGACGACTTCATTTTTCGATCAGTCGCAATCGAAAATTGAACGGCTGAGATAAAGGACAGCTGCTTCGGGATCGTGTGGATCGATGAGGTTTGAAGGGATCGATATTTGGATTAATAAATTGATTAATGAATTAATTGAGAAGTGGATTTATAAATTGTTTAATAAATTGATTAATATGTAGATTAATAAATTGTTTAATAAATTGATTAAGAACTGAAATAATAAATTGATTGATATGTAGAATAATGAATTGTTTAATAAATTGATTGATATGTGGATTAGTAAATTGTTTAATAAATTGATTGATAAGTGGATTAATACATTGACAACTTGTGGAGTTAATTTAGAATATATTTGTAGAAATATATTAAAAAATTTTTGTATTAAAAATGCTATCAATGGTTTTTTATAAATATTTAATTTTAAATATGATTATTGTATTTTAAATATTCTCAGTATTTTCTTATAAATATATAATTCTGAATATAAATGTTGTATTACAGATATTATCAATATTTAATGACAAATATTTAATATGAATATTGTATTTTAAATATTGTCAATATTTCCTTATAAGTATTTGATTTTAAATTTGAATATTGTATGTTTAAATATTGTCAGTATTTTCTCATAAATATTTTCTTATAAATATTTAATTTTAAACATGAATATTGTATTTTAAATATTTTCAGTATTTTATCTTCACCTCAAAACTTCGAAGATGAACAGCTCATTATCAATTGAGAGCAAACACGTGACATAACACAGCGCGCTGTAACTTTTCCTTTTACCGGTCACCGACAGCAGCAGCAGATACCGTGTTTGTTAATTTTTTAATCAATTTATTCATCGCATCATCGACACATTATACAATGATTATTATGAAATATTGAATTTTATTATTTTGCATATATTAAATGAAAGGACAACTAAAAGAGACTAAAAGGTTTTTTATAATTCTTTTCTGTTTCTTCTAAATTATTATTATTTAAAATTAAATTTTACACGTTAAATTCTTATTTAAAATTAAATGTTTATAGTATTTGTAGTGCAATATTCATATTAAATATTTATAGTTCAGTATTCCTATTAAATATTAAATATTTACAATACAATATTCATATTAAATATTACATGTTTATAATACAATATTCATGTGTAAAATTAAATATTCATAAAAAAATATCCATATGAAATATTAAATTCTCACAACACAATATTCCTATACAAAATCAAATATTCACAAAAAAAATAATAACACTCATACCACAACACCCCCCAAACACTAACCATCCCACCACAATATCCCCTCAAACATCAAACTCAAATTTCCCCAGTATCTCTCCTCAATCCATATAAGACTGAAATTATAAAAAGGTAATTGAATCTGTACTTTCAAGTTTATTGAAAAAATTTATATAACATATTGAAACTATAACAAACACATACACAGAGTTTCAAATCGATCGATATCACACTTTTGTTTATAAACAATCCCAAAGTATCAATATTTTTCAGGAAAAAAAAAGAAATACCCCTTTAGGTTCACATTTGGGGTTAGGTCACGTGCAATTTAAACTGTATTTCCAAGTGAACTGAAAAAATTTATGTAACACAACAAAAGTACTACAAACACATACACAAAGTTTCAAATCAATCGATGTCACACTTGTGTTAATAAAAATTCCCAAAATATCGATACTTTTAATCAAGAAATTACCAGTACCTCTTCTCCTCAATCTATAAAAGATCGAAATTATAAAAAGGTAATTACCCCGACGACTCCTTGCTTTCCAGCTTTCCCCTGGCCAAGCAAATTGCTCCGGTTCTCTGGAATTTTGATGGCTATTAGTTCACCGGCGGACGTGTTATAATAATAATATGAAACTCGAGTTTATCGCCGTCGGACTTCGTTCCCGCGAGTGCTGCCTGGACTCCGTAATTGATCAAAGGTACTCAAGGACGTTTTGCCAATTAATGGAACACGCGAATAGAGGCTGTGGCAACATTGATTGTCAGCGGGTATCGTTCGGTCCGGATCTTGGTCGTGGAAGATTTAAGGGAATGCTAAACTGTCTGTGGTTTGTGACGGAATGGGCTGGCCTTGACTCAATTTATGGGGTACATGGATTTCAGAGATAAGGATGTTTTTGATTTGGGTTTGAAATTGTTTTTAGGTTAAGTTGGGAGTCAGTAGTGATTGATATTTGTATGTAATGGTTGTTAATTGATATTGATGGGTAATGAGGTATTGTATGATTATATGTATGATTATGTGTATGATTATAATATATGTACAATTATATATATAATTATAACATATGTACAGTTATATGTATAATTATAATATATGTACAATTATATGTACAATTATGTGTATGATTATATGTATGATTTTATGTACAGTTATATGTATGATTATATGTATGATTCTATGTACAATGATTGAAGTTAAATTTTAAAACAAATGAATTTTATTTGCTATTTCACATGACATTATTTTAGAGTAAATTGGAATTAATAAAATATGTGAATTGGACCACTTTCATAGTTATGGGCATATAAACTAGTTGTATGAACAATAGTTTATATTTGAGTTTTTTTTGCGGTGGGTGATTTAAAAATAGTCATTAGAGATCAATATTTGGATATAATAGTTATTCGGTAATAATACTTGATGTGTAATGAGTTATTGTATAATTATATAAGTTAAAATTTAAAAGGAATGAGTTTATCAGTCATTTTAACTAAAATAAAACAACTAAAAATATATGGCCACTTTCATAATTAAACTGAGAAAATAATTTTAAGTTAAAATTTCAAAACGTGCCCTTTGACACTTCCAGTAGAAATAGTTAATCAAATCAAAACAAATAAAAATACGTAACTAAGACCACTTTCATAATTATGGGATCATATACTAACTCTACAAATAAAAATACAAAATTTCCCAAGATAAAAAGGTGCGATTTTTTAAACTACAAAATTAGAATTTTTCTTATATAATTTAATCAAATTTAGGAACTCGATGACTCGTTCCAGTTTTATTTTTCAAATATTTTCTGTAGATTTATTAAATTAAAGAAAATATTACAATTCTCGAGACAGTCATCGAAATCAGTGCTGCTAGCAAACGTGTCAAGCGATATCTTTGAAATTGACTTTCGGTCATTTGAAAGGTCGAATCGACCACTGTGCGGTCCTCTGCCGCCAGTCGGAACAAAACACATGCCATAAAGTGGTACCGGCTAAATTCCATAGAAATCTGCTCGGCTTAATTCCACTGCGCTATCGCGACTCTTTCCCCACTGCTAACTGTCTCGAGCTCAGTGTAACGTGATCCCAGTAGCAGAGAGGGAAAACGAATATAATGAGCGACAGAGAATAAACAACTTCAATAAGGTGTCGCGAACATAAGGAGCAATCGTGCAGTGGTGGAAATTTTATATTTAGTCACTTCGGTCTTACGTTCTCAAATATAGTGCCAGTGGATTGCTGAGATTGTGCTGATTAAAATGAGTACAAACACGGTGGGAATCGGACTAGTTTCAGGATTTGATGGAAACAGGCCTTTAGGTTGGTTAATAATATTAAATTGGTAAAACTATTCCGATTTAAGTCGTGTTTGGACACATTTTAATCAGGAAAATATCAGCAATTTACTGGTACTATATTTGAGAAGGTAAGGTGAAAATTATTGGAATTGGAATTTTCTTCATTACATGTCTACTTTTATCTTCTTGATCATAGTACAGATGGAGTGTTGAATAAATTGGAACACCATTTACGCGGTAGTTTTCACATGCGGTTTCGATTTACGCGATCTAAATTTAGCAACAGGGAATAAAATATACTTTTGTTTCCGAAAATGTCATTATTATTATTTGTTTTTTTAAGAATTTTCGCCATTTTCGTGAAACGAACCCACGTGGAACGGATTTTCGCGTAAATCGAGGGCCAGGGGTAGTTAATTATATACAGTGCTAATTATATATAATTATATTGTTATTCATATATACAATGATTAAAATCAATTATATAATATATTGTAGGTTAAAAAATATTTATTACACAAAATTTCTTTTACTCAGAATTTTGAAATTATATATATATATTTACAAAAAATGGGTTACGTTATATATATATATATATATATTGTTAATAAAAAATAATAGTTACATAGGTGATAATATATGATTAGAATCAATGCTATAATACATAGTAGGTTGAAAAATATTAATCACAAAATTTGTTTAATATTTTTACCAAAATTTTTACTCATAATTTTGAAATGATATATATTTACATTAAATGGGTTATATTAATAATAATAGTCATATATATATTAACATATAATACATAGTAATATATAAAAATAGTAATCAACGATAAATAATAACAGTCCAATAAACGGATCTCCGCGTAAACCGAGGATCACGTGACACTCACGCGCATTAACTCACGCGACGTCGCGGCGCGCGGATATTCTCTCATTCACTCGAAAAACACTCGCGTCATTGATCTCGCGCTGAATTGCCGCATTCCTAGCTCGCCTCGCCGCCTTTTATTGCCGTTTTCTATGCCCACGGCGGAACCCTGGAATCGCACGGGCACCGGCAAATGTTTATGAAGCGCGATTAAGACGTCGCGATATCATTCCGCCGATTTTCCTGTTGTATGGGACGCGATGTACAGTGCAATATGGCCAGACTTTTCTGGAAACTCGGCAATTTCGGAGGTGCGAGGGATGGGAAATGTGATGTTGGTGGAATTATGAGGTATTCGGGTTAATGTATGGTTATGGTTTTGTGTTATGGGGATATTTTGCGTTTCGATGCATTGTGTAAATGTACAAATATATAAATATAAATATTTGAATATATAAATATAAATATATAAATATACAATATATATGAATATACAAATATACAAATATACAATGTATATGAATATACAAATATAGAAATATACAATGTATATGAGTATACAAATATAGAAATATAGAAATATAAAAATATGGAAAAATAGAAATATAGAAATATAGAAATATAAAAATATGGAAAAATAGAAATATAGAAATATAGAAATATAGAAATATAGAAATATGGAAAAATACAAATATGGAAATATACAAATATAGAAATATGGAAATATACAAATATAGAAATATAGAAATATAAATTTATTTGTACAGAATTTTTATTTTTAAATATATGAATATATAGTAAATGTATGAATATATAAATATAAATATATAAATATACAAATACAAATGTATAAATATAAATTTATTTGTACAGAATTTTTATTTTTAAATTGAAAATCATTTTGTATAGTGATTACTTAGTGACACATTGGTAGCCATCAATTTTTGTTGAGAGAATAGTCGAATTTTGAGGTTAGGTCTACAGACAGCCGGTTTTCTGGTTGAAACTAAATAATTTAAAAAGTGTGAGTGATTAATAAAAGATGCTTCAGGCAGACGTTGAAGTATTGAGCTAAATATATGGTGATTATATTTTTATTTTCCCATGAGCAATAGTTCCAGAAATAATTACAAATAAAAGTACAGATAAGTATAAATAAATAAACTATAAATAAGTATAAATAAGTACAAATAAAAGTGAACACCTGGTACATAGTTTTATATAATTCTAGGAAAGATTTCACACTTTAATTTTGTTTGTTAGAACAGTCGCCATTGTCATTTTTCACAGTTATGTTTCTACAAACAATATTTCCAAAGATAATTGCATTTACAAAGATGGACACCCAGTATACATTTTAATGCGATTCTAGGAAAGATCTCTCCTATCTCGACTGTTTATAAGATGATCTCAGAGAAGTATTAAAACTGTAGGTGGAGCACTTTCTCTAAAATGAATAAAGAGGAACTACGATGCATATCTCCAAGGAAACCCCGAGGAGTATAAATTAAGATAAGGTGCGCGTTCATTTCCTTTGAGGCTTGAGTTCGTTCTCACCTTATTTCCACTAAACATGGCATATGTGTTTATAGCAAATAATAAATGAAATATATCAAAGTGGAACACGGTTCTAGAAAGCAACGACTCTCAACGTTACAAGAAAATCAGAACCTAAAATTGAAAAGTTTCCAACTTATACGTGGAGAATTCTCTTGTTTTTCGAATGAACTTTTTGTGAGATCACCTAATAACTCATTGTTCCGTTGATGCAAAGAATAGCTCAAAGGATTCATGATTTATGTAAAATTATTGAAATGAGCAGAACGACTGAGATTATTCATAAACAGACTGTAACGTCTTGAAGATTAATAGACTATTGATACGCAGGCTTTTATGGCTTGCTGAAGTCTTCGTAAATCAACGGAATGCAAAATTCAATGGATTTGCATATGCATCCGTGACTTTGAAGGGCAATTTGCAAAATTATATTCAGTGTTTCCTGTTTGATGTAATAAACATTCTGTGCAATATGTTCAATACATTTTTAGTAATTTGTAGATACAATCTCAGTGCCGTTAGCAATATTCAAGATTCACTTAACCTCTTGAATGGTCGTGTTATGAGTATGTCACATAACTGTTACATAATTTTTCTTATAAGTATAAAGAGAATTTAGATTTTCCAGGGAACGTATTGTTATTGTTTTTCTGACCTTGTTTCATATTTGGCACTCTAGATGGTTTTGCAGTCTACCAGCAACACTAATTAATTTTTATAGTATCCTAGTGAAAATTAAACCTTCGCCTTAGGATTTATTTTGTTTCAGACAAAGAAAATTGAAGTGTATTAGAGGTTCAGTGAAATTTATTTAAATAATCATAAAAGAAATGAGAATATATTAGAGGTTCAGTTGAATTTATTTAAATAATCACAAAGAAAATGAAAATATATTAGAGGTTCATTTAAATTTATTTGAGAAACAGAAAATGAATACTACGGGCAGAAACGAAATGACGTAGTCATCGAGCATCGAGGGTCGAGGAGAAAATTATAATTGCAGTCATTTTCACTTTATCTTCTCCAATGTAGTATAGATGGAATGTTGAGATTCTCCTGATTAAAATGAGTACAAACACGACATAAATCGGACTACTTTCAAGATTTCATGGAAACGAGGCTTTAATGTCGTTAATTATATTAAATCGGTGAAACTAATCCAATTTACGTCATGTTTGGACTCATTTTAATCAGAACAACCTCAGCAATTCACCGGCACTATATTTGAGCAGGTAACATTAAAATTATTGTAATTCAAATTTTCTTTATTGCATATTCACCTTTACCTTCTCAATCATAATACATTCGAAATGTCGGGATTCTCCTGATTAAAATGAGTCCAAACATGACGTAAATCGGACTACTTTTACCGATTTAATGTAAGTAATGAAGCTAAAGGCTGGTTTCCATCAAATCTTAAAACTAATCCGATTCCCGTCGTGTTTGGACTCGTTTTAATCGCGACAATCTCAGCAATCCATTGATACTACACTTGACAAGATAAAATTAAAATTACCATAATTGAAATTTTGTTCACCATGTTCAATCTTACCTTCCCAAGTTCAGTAAAAAAAAGAACTGGGACAGATGGGATACGAAAAGTAAAATCCAGCAAAAGCTCGTATCAGTCGCTAGATGCCGCTGTACATCCGTCGAGAGGGAAATAAGCCGCCATGCGCGTTCAGGTCTAACCGAAGCGCAGTGGTGCGGATAGTCGAAGATGCCTCGCGTTATCACGAAAAGTTTACTGTTCCGTTTCCTCGCGCGGATGGCATAGTTCTCGGAAACTTAATTGAATGCTAATCTAATACAATATTCAATATAAGTATACGATGTAATTAAATATATTGAATATTCAGTATTCGATGTGAGTGTTTTATATAATTAGATATATTGAATATTCAGTATTCAATATATTATTCAATATAAATATTTAATATAGTTAAATACATTCAATATTCAATATTCAGTACAATATTCAATATAATATTCAATATAATCTATATAAATATTCAATATTCAATATAAATATTCAATATTCAATATAAATATTCAACATTCAATATAATATTCAATATAATATTCATTATTCTGTATTCAATATTCAATATTCAATATTCAATATTCAGTATTCAATATTCAGTATTCAATATTCAGTATTCAATATTCAATATTCAGTATTCAATATTCAGTATTCAATATTCAATATTCAATATTCAATATTCAATATTCAATATTCAATATATCATTCAATATTCAGTATTCTGTATTCAGCATTCAATATTCAACATTCAACATCCAACATCCAACATTCAACATTCAACATTCAACATTCAATATTCAATATTCAATATTTAATATCCAATATAGCATTCGATATAAATATTCAATATTCAACGCAACATTCAATTTAAACATTCAATATTCAACACAACATTCAATATAAATATTCTATATTTAATGTAACATTCGATATAAATATTAAATATTTAATATAACACAAGATTTCACGGCCGCGAAACCGTGTCTCCGGGTGGCATACTTTCTTTCCAGTTCGCTAAACATAGGCCTCCGTTCGGTTTTCAACAAATCGCTTATCCCACGTGCATTCGCGCGCTAAAAATACGGAAGTGAATGTTTTGCCATTGACCGTCCCGTCGGAAGTGCTCGTAAATAGACCTTCGAGGAAAGACTGTTCGAGTTTATTTCTGCGGCAGACGGAATCTGTTAACCTTTTGCCTTCTGAATAATTGAACATAACCTAAAAAACGTGTACTGTCACATTAACCCTTTGTTTTAGGATTTATTTTTTCTGTAATATTAATTTTGTTGCAATTGTACAAATACAATTGGTATAAAATAGAATTGAAATATTGTTGGTTCAATTAAATTTATTTGAGAAAATCAGAAAATTGTTTTGGTTGTATTTTTATTTATAATTTTATTATTACTAAAATATAATTTTTAGTTATATTGTTTTGGATAGAAGTAATATTTAGAAATGAAATAAAAATTGATAAATTAATTTGAATTGAAGTGAAATGAAATAAAACTTGATAAATTAATTTGAATCGAGGGAAATGACATAAAAATGTATAAATTAATTTAAATTGAAGTAAAATGAAATTAAAATTTATAAATTAATTTAAATACAAGTGAAATGAAATAAAAATGTATAAATTAATTTAAATCCAGGGAACTAAACTGAACATTTATAAACTGATTTAAATCAAGGGAAATGAGTACTCACAAACCGATTTAAATAAAAACGACGCGAGATGAATATTTATAAATTGACTGCAACTGAAACGAAAGTAAATGAAAATTTATAAACTGTATTCATTGTAACTATATGTTTCATTTTTATCCAACCGTGACAGCTTTCAACACGGGTGTATCAACATCGAATGGTACCAATTCTTCATCGTCTAACGAAGTGAGAATAAGATAGAAAATTGATTCGTTATTCGTAGACATTTAATATGCTGGAAATAAAATGGTGCGTGCAGGGGTTAAATTGCTCGTGTTGCACTAAGTTGGCGTGTCGAGGTGTGTGTTCTAGTGTAATATGTAGGTGTAATGATTATTATTTCTAATAATATTTTTATTCAATTATGGCTCTATAGTATATTACTATTATAATCGTATCAGGCCTAATTATAGATCTGTATTATGTTACTATTGTAACAGTAGTCCGATTTACGTCGTGTTTGGACTCATTTTAATCAGAAAAATTCTAGCAATTCACTGGAACTGTATTTGAGACGATAAGGTGAAAATGACTGGAATTGAAATTTTCTTTATTGCATGTTTAATCTTATCTTCTCAGTCGTAGTACCGATGGATTGCTGATACTTTTCTGATTAAAACGATCCCAAACACGACGTAAATTGGACTACTTTTCATATTTCATGGAAACGAACCTTTAATTTTGTTAATTACATTAAATTGGTAAAAATAGTCCGATTTTCGTCGTGTTTGGACTCATTTTAATCAGGACAGTCTCAGCAATTCACTGGCACTATTTTTAAGAATGTGACATTAAAGTTACTGCAACTGAAATTTTCTTCACTGGATGTTTATATACGAAGTATTGATCATTTTGAAGATTATCATAATAATAATAAACTCCAATAACTAAGATTAAGTTTATGAGGAAACAAAGATATAATAATAACAACAATAAAATAATAAATAATAACTAAAAACTGTATTACTTAATTAGTTAAACAGTAAATAATAACTGAAAACTGTATTACTTAATTAGTTAAACAGTAAATAATAACTGAAAAGTTTATTAGTAAATAAATATAAATAAATAACTAAAACTGTACAGCAGTACAAATGTAGACCATTCATTATTTTCCGACAGAATATTAACAAAAATATAATCATAATGAAAACAACAAAGTAATAATAAATAATAACTAAAAACTGTATTACTTAATTAGTTAAACAGTAAATAATAACCGAAAAGTTTATTAGTAAATAAATATAACTAAATAACTAAAACTGTACAGTAGTACAAATATACACCATTCATTATTTCCCGACAAAATATTAATAATATTATTTATAACTCACATAAATGTGTCACGTGTTAATATCTTGTTCATCGTTGTATATAGAATTCTCAATTTCATCGTTTCGCTATGTCGAATCGAGTGACGATTGAGAGTCGCCACTCGAGTGCAAAGGGTTAAATCAACGCGAACTCGACGCGCGCGCGAGCGCAGGTCAAACGGTGAAGTCCCGCATCAGCAAAAGGAAATTTATGCGTTTCGCGTGTCGCCCTCCCCCCAGCAAGAGAAGAAGCAGTCCTCGTCGCCGCGCAACGCTGCTAATTGCCAGCGAACCGCTGTTAACTGATGAATTAATTACGATTGCGTTCACCGTCGGCGCTGGGGGTCCGGCCGGAGATCAACCGACGGAGATACTCTTTGAATGGATACTTTGTTATCGGTCTACCGTGAAAAACATTAGCATCCCGTTGATCGCACGATACTCGAATCGTTTATCTTCGAAGTGGCTTGAGTACGTTTGAAAAAGATTGAAAAATCATTGCCATCCCATTGATCGCGCGCAATATTCGAATCGTTTATCTTCGAAGTGGCTTAATTAGAGTTAAAAATGATCGAAAAATTATCAATATCCCATTGATTGTACAATATTCGAATTGTTTATTTTCGAAGTGGCTTGACACGTTGAATGCCACACAATTTCATAGAGCAGAATACACAAAATAGAAAAAATATAACATTAGTTCATTTGATTGAATTACATTGTTATTATTGCACGTTCATTTGGCTGAATGTCACCGCATTAGGCAGTATTATTTATAATATAGAAATGTTTTCGTCATCATCGACATCATCATCATCATCATCATCATCATCGACATCATCATCATCATCATCATCATCATCATCATCATCATCATTGTTATTGTCATTTCACGTTGATCTAGTCGAGTGTCACCACATTAAGTAGCATTATTTATAGTAAAGGAATGTTTGCAAATAATTTTTAATTATCATCATCAAATCATCGTTTCATTGAATGAACTATAGTAATTCTAATGGCAAATAAATCAATTTGAATGGCATTTAACGTGGTAAGTAGAGATGAGAAAGATTGAAAAATGATTGAGTTCTTGGCTTATGATTTGATTATCAATTATGATGAATGCAATTACTTTAATAGTAATAATTGGTTGGGAATAAGAAAGAATTTTGGTGTATTCTGTGATAGTGTTTGATGTATAGTCTTGGTTACGTCTTGGTTAGGTGATTGATAAAGAAGTGAGATAAAGTTAATGATTGTTAAAGAATAACATTTCGTTTGAATTCACAAGTCTGCTATAAAATACAGTGATTGATGAGAAACGAGTAATATTTTATTTGATTTCAAAAGTTTGGTATAAAGTATAGTAATTGATAACAAAAGAGTAATACTTCATTTGAATTCACAAGAATTCGGTAATATTTATGTTTATTAAACTTGCTTAAAACTCTTCATGACTCCTCTGACACGTCTTCCTAATCCAAGAGGTTAAAAACTGAAATGATTATTCACAGTTGTAACCATTATAATAATTAACACTTTGCCCTATGATTTATTTCTTAATTACGACCGATACAACCACTTTATCGTTAACAGTTTGCTAGGAAACGAAACAGTTTTAATGCTAATTCTATATTTATACATTTAAAATAATAAATTAAATTTTATTGTAATTTGTAAATTATATTTTATTATTCAGTGGTCTACGTACGCCTTTGCTTTCTCGACACATGCCTTTTAATGTTTGCACAACCTTTGGGAGGCTTGAGAAAGCTCCATTTTAGGAATCTTGTTTAGAATCGTTGTGACATTGCTCCCGATCAGCAAATCGGACTCCTTTCATGACTATCTTTAACTCGAGGAATAGGAAAAACTTGACGGAGCCATATTGGGAGAATATGAGGGGTGGTATGTCATTGAAATCATTTTCTGGAAATAGTACCGTTACGATGAGAGACAAACGAGAAATGCATCTCTGCGTAGAAATCGCAATTGTGATAATTTTAACCTTATATTGTTAAATATGGTGTCAGTGAGTTGTTGAGATTATGCCGATTAAAATGAGTCCAAACACGATGGGAATCGGACTAGTTTTACCGATTTAATGTAATTAACGAAACTAAAGGCTCGTTTCCATCAAATCTTAAAACCAGTCAGATTTACGTCGTGTTTGGACTCATTTTAATCAGAACAAGTCAATAATCAATGGATTAATAATCAATGAGTCAATAATCAATGGATTAATAATCAGTGAGTATCCAATCAATGGATTAATAATCAATGAATCAGTAATAATCAACGAATCAATGAATCAATAATAATCACTGAATCAATGAATAAATAATAATCACTGAATCAATGATAATCACTGAATCAATGATAATCACAGAATCAATGATAATCACAGAATCAATAACAATCACTGAATCAGTAATGATCAACAAATCAACAATAATCCCTGAACCAACAGAAATCACCTACCCTCAAAGAAGGCAGTTTCCCATCACAAACCGTGTAACCACTGAAAGAGCAAGGAAAAAAGAAACTTACCCGTTAGCCAACGACGGCGGCCGCTCGTTTGGCAAGCCAGGCTAATGAATTTCGTCCGCGCCATTACATCCCGCATTAGTCGCAATTACAGTGCAATTAAACTACGGCCCTCCTCGTTAACAATGCAGCCATTGTGTTAATAATTACGCCGTGGAATGCGGCCCGTGATCGGTTTTACGTAACACGAACACCTCGCCGATCGAATGCTAATCGCGGCGTGCCATCGGCCGGCACGTTCAGGAATTGGCCGCTCGGCTAATTTGCGGAGGCACACCTGTGACTGGATGCTCAACAGAGGGACTAGGTAATTCGTTGCAATCAACGGTATCGAGATTCCACCTTTTTCTCTGCTTTCCTTTTTTGGGAAGTATATATTGTGATATCATTTTTATTTATTTGTACTTTAATTATTTGTTCGATTCTTTTTTAAGCTTTATTTATTTATTTCAGTACACTTTCATTGCTTGTTTTATCCATTTTTATACTTATGTTTATCTACTTAATTCTTATTTATTTATTTATTTAATCACAATTGATATGTAGAGTGTGCAATACACTTTAATTGCTTGTTATGTTAATTTTTATACTTATGATTATTTGTTTGATTTTTACGATTATATATTTATTTATTTAAGCACAGTTGAATTATTTATAACGAATAAAGAAATAAGTTTGTTTTTTTACAATAAATTTTTAACATATAGGACAAGATTGTTTTTAATTTACCCAGCACTGAATGCGTTAATTACCTAACCTCTATGTTCTTTATAAAATTTTTGTTTTCTCACTAACTAATTAACATTTGATGTTTCTTTCAATAAAACCTGTTAAAACATTATTTCCAATGTTGACATTGATGATTCTGAAATCAACACCAAGAAATAATTACAAAATATCAAACCGAAACAATTAACGTGTATTTCTCACAAACTAATTAATATCTGATGCTCATATATATTATATATTGAATCTAAGGAATTAGATTAATTGTTAATTGTTAAAGGTCAATTGTTTTCTTTTGAAATTTTGTAATGGTTTCTTGGTGTTGATTTCATCATTATCATTATCATTATCATTATCATTATCATTATCATTATCATTATCATTATCATTATCATTATCATTATCATTATCATGATCATGATCATTATCATTACCGTCATCGTCGTCGTCATCGTCGTCATCGTCGTCGTCATCGTCGTCGTCATCGTCGTCATCGTCGTCGTCATCGTCATCATCGTCATCATCGTCATCATAATAATCATCATCATCATCATCATCATCATCATCATCGTCATCACAATCATCATTATAATCATATATCGTCATCATAATCATCATATATATATATGATGTCGACAGACTCGAAAAACCCAAAACCACCACTAACAATCCAACAGTAAATCTCCCGAAGCAAGGTTAGGTCGCCCATCGTTTCCGGGTTAGCCGCGGCGCATTGGTGACACGAGCGCGTCGCGCGAGGCGAAACGTCGAAGTAGTGTTTGTCGAGCAACGGCCGGCCGAGGCAGCGTCAGCGTCAGCGGCTGGGAAAAGAGATTAAAAGGGGAACAGAACGCGCAGCCGTGTTCCTATCGTAAATCACCGACGAAAATACAATAACGCAAGAGAAGAGGCACTCTCTCTCCCGCCATAAACTAAATCGCATCACTTGACCCGGCTTGACCCGTTCGGGGGCTTTTGTGTGACACATTTTCTTCGTTTTATTTTTCTTCCATTTTTTTCTTTTTTCCGGCGGATTTTTTAATTTTTTTTTCTTCTGCAGTGGGTTTGGGAGTTTGCAGTGGAAAGGTCACCGCTCGATTGGTGCATCGAAATTTTAAAATTTCGGGTTTAATGTTAATACTTGAGTTATTTTGTGAGTAGATTCCTCGTTGAGTCAGTTTTAGAAAATTTCATCTGTGTCTCGTAGAAATTCATTGAATATTTTTAGTGACAGATTTTTGGAGTGCAAAGGGTTAGACTCTGTTCAATATTGTTTAAATATTAAATAGAAATTTTTCAAATATCTACTTTATATTTTTTTAAATGTCTTTTTTATATTTTATAAATATCTGTTTTATATTTTTTAAATGTTCATTTCTAATTGTGTAATATGGTCCATTCAAATACAAGAAAGAAAGGAAATAAGTATAACAGATTTCGGTGATTTTAATTTCTCTTATTTTCTTTTTTCAAATTAAAGGGGCAAATTATTCTTTGGGAATTGTTTGAGGTTTCTTACTGTGGAAGTTTGGACTATTTGAAATGGGCATTTAAAAATTAGACTTTTTTCTGTTGTTCAGCTGACCATTGTAGTAGTTTTTTTTAAAATTGTTTTTTTAATTGTTCAGCTGACCATTATAGTTATTATTTTTTTAATTGTTCAGCTGACCATTATAGTTATTATTTTTTTAATTGTTCAGCTGACCATTGTAGTCATTATTTTTCAAATTGTTTTTTTTAATTGTTCGACTGCCAATTTTGGATGTTTGTATTTTAAAATTATTTTTTAAATTGTTCAGTTGATCATTATAGTTATTACAGACATACAGTTATTATTGTTTTTAATTGTTTTTTTAATTGTTGACCATTCTAATAGTTCGTTTTCTTAATTGTTCAACTGACCATTATAGTAGATTATTTTTAATTTCAATTCTATTTTAATTACTAAGCTAACCACTGAAAAACTACTAGTAACCACTAATTCATAACGCAAACAACGTACACAAAGACTGGCATCAATGTACACCTTCATCCCCCTGTAAGCCCAGCTGCAATAACCTCAAAACGTTGCGAACAAACATTCCCATTGGACACGGTTCTCACCCGAAACCCACTCGCCAATGTCATAACGTGCCCGACTGCATGTAGCTCAGGGGTGCCCAAACCATGGCGCATTGGATGCTTCCCTATGGAAACAATGAAATTTTGTTCACTCGTGTTGGAAATGGTTGTGGTTTTTGTTTGGTAATTATTTAATAAGCATTTTTTTATTTATTATGTTAATTGTACTTGTTTTTCAAATTATTGTATTAGTGATAGTTACTTTTTAATTTATTATGTTAATTATAGTTATTTTTCAATTTACTATATTAATGATACTCATTTTTCAATTTATTACAAATACATTTTGCTATTAATCATACAGTAAATGTATTTACTTATAACAATAATAATAATAATAAACTTATTATCTCAATAATACGGTTTTATTATACAATTAATAATAAACCGCATTATTGAAATGATAAGTTTATTATTATTATTATTATTATATATAATTTATATTTATTATACAGTTAATAACAATTTACTTATTTAAAAGAATATTGGATTTATATTTTAAAAAAGAAACATGAATGCGAAAGAATTTCACGTATGCCGTACAAAAGGTTGACCACCATAGGCATAGCTGCATACCGTAACGTCATTGTCCCGATTGGCTTGCACGAAAATCGACGAGCACGAGGACATCTGACGGGCATTTTTCTCCAGCTTTTACGACGGCCGCGCGATGAATAGTGTCGCGCCTCCTCTCCGCTTTTATCGATGATATTATTAAGAGGTTATGCGCGACTAGGAGCGATAAATTGCGGCTACATTTCGGGGAGGTTGTACCACTGGCGTGGAGGGATACTTTCCAGTGGGTAATTGTTGTTGAGGTGGATTGTGGGGTGATGGGAATAGGGGGTTTTATGGGGGTGTTTTTTGATCGTGGCGGAAATGGGAGTTTTTATTTGGTAATTGTTTGATAAGTGTTTTTTAATTTATTGTATTTTTTAGTGACAGTTATTTTTCAAATGATTATATTAGTGACAGTTATTTTTCAAATGATTATATTAGTGACAGTTATTTTTCAAATGATTATTTTAATGAGAATTATTTTTCAATGTCCTGTAAATACATTTTACTATTAATCATTTTATTATGAATTATATAATAAATATATTTATTTTAAAAAATAGATTCTACATTTGTATTATTATTTATGTAACATCACAGAACAATTCTTCAATGTATTTAAATCGAGGACATTAAATATCTTATATTAATACAAATTGCTCAAAAGATATTTATTCACTAACATCCCCAAATTTCTCAAACAAAAAAGAAATTATTTCACGATTAATTTCATCATTATTACAGTTATATATCCTAACCTCAACAATTAGCACAACAATTCAAAATTTCCATTTTCCCTATGAAAATAATATATAAAATAAGATATAAAAAAATATAAAATATAATATATATAAAATAATATATAAAATAAAATATAAAAAAAATATGAAATATAATATATATAAAATAATATATAAAATAAAATATGAAAAAATATAAAATGTAATATATAAACTAATATATAAAACAAAATATGAAAAAAATATAAAATATAATATATAAACTAATATATAAAACAAAATATGAAAAAAATATAAAATATAATATATAAAATAATATATAACGACAATAAGGAATATCCTGAATAATTTTCGTATTTACCGACGGGGAAACGAGATTGCGATCGAAGCCCTCACCTAATGTAAAATATCTTCTCGCGTTTCCATTGCGCGACACAGTATCCGCTGTTTCGCGAAATCGTTGCAGCCGGTGAATTATTGCGAAAAAGATTACGAACGGTGTAGATAAATTCTCTGATTGGAATGTGTTCCGGTCCGGCTGATATACCGCGTTTCGATCGTACTTTCGAGCGAAATATTTATACGAGCACAGCATTCGTCGATTTTTCACGCATTCTACGACATTTTAGAGTGAGCAATTAATGTATTAATAGTTAGTGAGTTCATAATCAATGTATTACTAATTAGTGGATTTATAATAATGAATCAATCAATCGTAATCAATGGATTAATGATTAATAATCAATAAATCAATAACTATTTAATCAATGGATTCATTAATAATAATCAACGAATCAAAAATTCATTAATCAATAGATTGATCATTATTGAGTCAATAACTAATGGATTAATAATTAATGAGTCAATAACTAATGGATTAATAATGAATGAATGAATATTAATCAATGAATAAATACTAATCAATGAATCAATATGCTAAAATTACAGTAAAAGGAGAATTTACATAAAAGAATAATTAAAAATTTAATGATTTCTTTTTATTACCAAGTAAACTAATATTCACGTTTGCAAACTGAATATTTTTATTATATAAACGTAATATTTAGTTTGTAAATATATTATATTAGTATATTATATTATACTACATTAGTATATTATATTATATTACATCAATACACATAAAACTATCTCGAATCCCCACAATTCAAACAAAATACCACCCAAATTCCAACAAACATCTCCAATCTAAAACCGATCTTCTCCAATCTATCCAATTCCGATCTTCTCAAAACCGATCTTCTCCAATCCCAATCGGACACTCCGTACCAATCCCCGTCCAGCGTCGCGTCGCGAGGATCGCCGGGATAAATAGATACGTTTCGGTAATTCCGCGCGAAGGTTCGCAATATCTGGTAGCTCGGATCAGGACACAAATCAACGTCCGTCGGTCCGTACTAATGGCCCCTCGCGCGTAACGGGGCCCCGTGCCGTCTACGCGACGGCCGCGTGTACCCGCGACAAGTTATCTTTATGCGCGTGCCCGCGGATGTAAATTCGCCTCATAGAGGCGACACCGGCCGCGATAATAAATATCTCTATTCCGTTTACACAGGGATGTGTGTCCCTTGAGTTCTGCGGTTCCTCGTGCGTGTTTGTTCGGTGTGTGTAGTTCCATGGTATTGTGTAATTATTTATATTGTGTGTTATATGTTATATATTAGGTATTATGTATCGTATATTACATATTACACATAATATATTATGTATTATATATTAGGTACTATATATCATACATTACATATTGCACATAATATATTGTATATCATATATTAGGTACTATATATTACATATTATATATTACATATCATATATTAGATACTATATATTACGTATTATATATTAAATATCGTATATCATATATAATATATTCTGTGTTATATATTCCATGTTATATATTCTATATTATATATCACATATCATATATTACATATTCTATATTACATATGATATATTATATATTATATATTCCATATCATACATTCCATTTATGTTATATGTTCCATATTATATATTACATATTGTATATTACATATCATATATTACATATTATGTATTATATATCATATATTACACATTATGTATTACATATCATATATTGCATATTATATATCACATATTATATATTACATATTTCATGTTATATACTCCATATTATATTTCATATATTACACATTACATATCATATATTATACATTGTATATCACATATTACATGATACATATTATATATTGTATATTATATAATATGTAATATATATTTATATATTTTTAAAGTTATTTTTCTAAAGGAGATTTATAGTAAATATATGGATATTGAAAAATATAGATTATTATTTTTAAAGTGATTTGTTGTTAGATCAAGTGTTACATTTGAATCATTGTTAGTAATACGCAGTCAGAGTATTTTCCCCGATATAATATATAATATACAATATATAATGTACAATATACAATGTACAATATACAGTGTACAGTGTATATATAATATATAATACATAATGTATAATTTGTAATATGTAATATATAATGTACAGTCTACAATATATAATATATAATGTGTAATGTATAATATATAATATATATCCATTACAAAATTCATTTTATTGTATTTTTTGTTGTCTATAAAATTTTTCATTCCTTTATTTTATATTTTCAACTAATTTACTCCATAATAAAACCACCATAAATCTATGATGAAATCTATGAACATAATTATATGAAATCATAATATGACAAAAAATAATTATAAGTATAAAATCTGGTAAATAGATAATTATGGGCATATCGATTGTTAAACAGATAATTATTGTTATAAAAATTGGTATATAACTAATTATGAGTATAAAATTAGGTAAATAGATAATTATGGGTAAAAAATTGGTATAAACTTAGTAAACAGATAATTAGTGGTATAAAAATTGATATAAAAATTTGTAGATAGATTATTTTGGGTATAACAATTGTTAAATATATAATTATTGTTATAAGAATTGTTGTATAACTAATTATGAGTATAAAATTAGGTGAATAGATAATTAGGAGTGCAAAAATTGGTATAAAATTCATAAACAAATAATTAATGGTATAAAAATTGTTGAATAGATAATTATGTGTATAACAATTGGCGAACAGACAATT
Source organism: Nomia melanderi (assembly GCF_051020985.1). NCBI lineage: Eukaryota > Metazoa > Arthropoda > Insecta > Hymenoptera > Halictidae > Nomia > Nomia melanderi. The sequence continues at coordinate 22,106,694 of NC_134999.1, read as the reverse complement.
ATTGTTATAAAAATTGGAATTTAACTAATTATGAGTATACAATTGGGTGAATATATAATTATTAGTGCAAATATTAGTAAAAAATTCATAAACAAATAATTAATTAATGGTACAAAAATTGGTATAAAATTCATAAAAAAATAATTAATCGTACAAAAATGGGTAAATAGATAATTATGGCTATAACAATTGTTAAACAGACAATTATTGTTATAAAAATAGTCAAACAAATAATTATTGCTATAAAAACTAGTAAATAGCTAATTATTGGCAAAAAATTAGTATGACTTATCTTTTCTTACATAAAAATTTAATTTCGATTGTGTTAATTAGTTTGATATGGCTAATGAGGGCTCACGACGCGTCAGCCGGTTTCAGTAGGCCCACCATTATCATTAAATTTTATTTCACGATGAGAGAGGAGCACATGTGGCGACGCAGACGTGCAAAAAATCTGAGCAATTAGATCACGACGTTTTTCCTCGTTGATTTCACTCGTGAGACTTTTCAGCCACGCGTTACCAACTATTTAAAACTTAAGACCTCCTCGACGAAGTGCTGTTAGCTGTGTCTTTAAGAAAGGGTGTTAATTACTTTAAAACGAGATTTGTTATCTTTTGTTGACAGGAATTGATTATTGATTATTGATTTGTTGATAGGAATTGATTATTGATTATTGATGTGTTGATAGGAATTGATTATTGATTATTGATTTGTTGAGAAGAATTGATTATTGATTTGTTGACAGGAATTGATAATTGATTATTGATTTGTTGATAGGAATTAATAATTGGTAATTGATTTGTTGAGAGGAATTGATGGTTGATTATTGATTTGTTGATAGGAATTGATTATTGATTATTCATTTGTTGACAAGAATGGATTATTAATTACTGATTATTGATTTACTGACAAGTTCTCTTATTTTGCAGTTATTGATATTTTCACTCAGCAATAATGAAAATTTAATTAAATCGATTCGACCATAATGAAAATTTAATTAAACCGACTCAACAATAATGAATGAACAATTAAACCGCTTCAACAATAATGAATGAACAATTAAACCGCTTCAACAATAATGAATGAACAATTAAACCGCTTCAACAATAATGAATGAACAATTAAACCGCTTCAACAATAATGAATTAACAATTAAACCGCTTCAACAACAGCAAGAATTAAATAAATCTGTCTCAACGACAATGAATTCAGAACCAAACAGAACTGACATTCTTTGTCTCTTTTACCGACAGTCTTCATTCTCGCGATTTTCATTCGCGTAAAACGCACGCACGTCAGGTGTACATCGGAGTGTGGAGGTTAGGTTCGACGTTTTGCAACCGATCGGTCCCGATCGAAGCCGGACGGCATGCAGGTGCAACCAGCGCTCGCCGGTGACGCGAGCCGAAGCGGAAACGTCGGCGGATGCCGAACCGGAAACACGCGTCGACTTTCTAACCGCGCGGGCAACGCGCGGTAAATCTTTCGCGAATAACCAACGATCGGTAGGGAATCGTTCGAACGCGTTGCGCTTCCTTTCCGTGGTTCGTTGTCGAGTTTTAGGGTTTTGGTTATGTTCACATATATATATGTTTTTTTAGGCAATATAGTATATAATATGATGTATGATATATAATATATATAATACGTGATGTATAATATATAACATGTAATATATAATATGTAATACAAAGCTTGTGGACTGCATTGATTTTTTCAGTTTATTATATTGAGGTGTATTCAGGTTTTTGGTAATTTCTATGTATTTTGTTGTTGTTTATTTATTTTTCCGGTACTTTGTGATATATGCGCAAATATAGTGGGAGTGAGTTGCTGAGATTGCGCTGATTAAAATGAGTACAAACACGATGTGTATCGGACTGGTTGTACCGATTTAATGTAATTGGCGAAATTAAAGGTACGTTTTCATGAAATCGAAAAAGTAGTCCGATACACGTCGTGTTTGGACTCATTTTAATCAGAAAAATCTCTGCAATCCATAGGTACTGCATTCAACAAGGCAAGATTAAATATACACTGAAGAAAATTTCAAGTGCAGCAATTTTAACCTTACCTTCTCAAATATAGTGTCATTGAATTGCTGAGATTGTCCTGATTAAAATGAGTCCAAACACGACGTAAATCGGAGTAGTTTATAGATTTCATGGAAACGAGCCTTTAGTTTCGTCAATTACATTAAATTGGTAAAACTAGTCCGATTCCCATCGTGTTTGGACTCATTTTAATCAGCACAATCTCAACAACCCATCAGTACTATATTTGAGATGGTAAAGTGCAAATGATTGCAATGATCGGTTGGTTTTCCCATTTCTAAGCAGGTAATAACAAAACTAAAAATAAATAATTAAAAGGAAAACAATCGAGAGATGTTGTATTTATTATTCTTTATAGTATTTATATTCAATAAAACCCATTATATTCAACTGCAACAAATTTTTAATATACATGTATTTATTATAAACCACCTATACAAAAATAACATTGCAAATATATATATATATATATATATATATATATTTGCTTCTACTAGTTTGGTACTGTCATCAGAAAAATATGCCAATCGTAAAGGGTTAAAAATCTGTTAGCATCTAAGATTCCAATTTTGTACAGCACTAGTCAGAATAAAGTCCGAATAAAAGTCTGAATAAAGTCTGAATAAAAGTCTGAATAAAAGTCAGATTAAAGTCTGAATATATGTCAGAATAAAGTGAGATCTGAGAAAACAACGTCACTCTGTCTGATTTTACTTTCAAAAGAATAATCCATATTTTTTAATATCCATATATTTATTATAAATCGCTTATAGAAAAATAATTACATATTATATATCACATATTACATATTACATATTAATATTATATATTATATATTATATATTATATATTATATATCACATATTATATATTACATATTACATATTACATATTAATATTATATATTATATATTATATATCACATATTATATATTACATATTACATATTATACATTACATATTATACATTACATAATATATATTGCATATTATATATTCCATATTATATATTACATATTATATATTACATATTATATATTACATATTATATATTATATATTGCATATTACATATGACATTATATACCACATATTATATATATTACATATGGTATATTATATATCATATATCATACATCATATTATATACTATATTGCCCAAAAAAACTGCCCATCACAAACAATTCAAACATTCCACTTGCTCCAACAACAATCCACCTGTCATAACCTTCAATCATCACCGACACTTTCAATGATCACCCACAACTTCAATCATCCCCACAAAAATCCCAACCCCAACCCTCAAACATTAAACCATCCCATCCCAAACGTGGTCCTCAATTACCCAGCCACGTGCAACTCTACTGTCCTGACTCACTGGCGCAACCCGGTGCAGCAGACAGTCGAAGACGCCAGCGAGAGCAGCTTAGTCTACTTGCTTCGATTCCGATGGATCGATCCCGGCTCAGCGGTCGGAACAGTCCGTCGTTCGTTGCCCCCGCCGGCCAAGCGGCTCGACATTTCCCTGCGAGGGCAGATCTCGTTTCACTCGGCCGATTTCCCCGCGCGAGCCCGCGGCGGCGCGCGCATCCCTAGAAACGCGTCGACCGGTCTCTCTCGGTGTCGGGCCCGTAATGGTCCACCGCGTCCGGGAAAAATCGAAACGACGACACGTAACCGAGTGTGGTAACTGCCTGTTTGAACGAGGTGTCCGGGCTCATTTACATTTGATGGCCGCCGCGACGCGGCCCGGCCGGCAAGGATATCCTCAATGGATTTACAATCTGTTATTAGCGCGGACCGGCGATTGTGCGAGCCCGGCCGATCGGACGCTGCGGTTTACCCTCGTCCGACGAGGCGCGTTCCTAACCTTTATGCTACTAGCTTTCTTTAACGAGAGAGATCGTTTTTATGGGAAGACACTTGGCTGTGCAACTTGAGGTTGGGATTACTGTAGTTGAAATTTTCTTCAGTGCATGTTTAATCTTGCCTTGTTGAATGTAGTACCGATGGAATGTTGAGATTGTGCTGATTAAAATGAACCCAAACACGATAGGAATCGGACTAGTTTTAAGATTTAATGAAAACGGGCCTTTAGGTTGGTTAATAATATTAAATCGGTAAAACTAGTCCGATTCCCACCGTGTTTGGACTCATTTTAATCGGGACAATCTCAGAAATTCAATGACACTATATTTGAGAATATAAGATTATTTAATTGTTGCAATTAATAATTGCATAAATATAAAAGTTTATATTTATATTTATTTTTATATTTAAATATAAAAATTTATATTTATATTCACACTCATACTCATACTCATACTCATACTCAAATATACAAATTTATATTCATATTCATATATACAAATTTATATTTACATTTACATTTACATAAATACACACAAGTGCACGTACCGAGAAACCACGAGCCATTCCACACAAGTGGAGTACAGATCAACATCACTCCATTGCAACTGTGCTCGTTCGTAGTTGATTGTACCATCAAATTAATGGGTAGCACTCAGAGAACGCAATTATAAATAATGACACCGATTGGCCGGCGCATTCGTACACGTCATCGCAGATGATGTATCTCGCTACCTGGCTTGCCTACGGTTTCCCTGGTAACGGCACCGAGATCCAGATTTTTCCTTGCCTCTTATTAGACATATTGTAAGCGCTGACAGTGCTGGCCATGACGCACAATGGAGGATATAAACGGTTTTGGAGGGAAAAATGAAAATATGTATACATTGAATTTTTTTGACGAAATGTGATTGCAGTGAAATATTATTATATAATCATTATATTAATATATCACTTTTTAATTGATTATTGACATATATTGTTATACATAGAAAGTAGGTGATAAATGAATAAATATTGAATATTGTTAACTATATATATTTATACAAAATGTGTTACATTATATATAGCATATAATAAATAATTGTAGCACAATAGGTAATAATATATGATTAGAATCCATTATATAATTTTTCATAGATTAATAATAACTTACATTTTTAAAAGCTCTAATTAATTTCATTAATTCAAAGTGACATTATAGTGTATTCAAATACTAAGCTATAAATGTAATTTATAATAAAAAATGATAATGAAACATAATTTATAATAAAACTTATACAATATAAATATAATGTACAACAAAACTCAAAATATACTTAATAATAAACACTTACAATAAAATATAATTCACATTTAAAACCTAATCACAAAATTTCCTTAATTCGACAGTAACCAAATCTCCCAACATTAACATACTAAACGCCACACGGTTTCATAGAGCAAAATACACAGAATACAAAAAATATAATATTAGATCATTTGATTGAATTGCATTGTTATTATTGCACTTTCATCTGGCTGAATGTCACCGCATTAGGCAGTATTATTTATAATATAGAAATGTTTTCCTCATCATCGATATCATCATCGTCATCATCATCGTCATCATCATCGTCATCATCATCGTCATCATCATCGTCATCATCATCGTCATCATCATAGTCATCATCGTCATCGTCATTATCGTCATTATCGTCATCATCTTCATCATCGTCATCATCGTTAGCATCGTTGTCACAGCCGTCATAGTCGTCATAGTCGTCATAGCCGTCATAGTCGTCATAGTCGTCATAGTCGTCATCGTTATCATCGTCATCGTCGTCATTATTATTGTCATTTCACATTGATCTAGTCGAGAGTCACCACATCAGATAGCATTACTCATAATACAGAAATATTTTCAAATAATCATCGCTTAATTCAACGAACTATAGTAATCCGATTTGGTTGGGGGTCACCGGTGACCCCCACGGCATTCAACATTAATCGAACCACACGAGTTCAAAACTAAAATATCTCAAACACATATTCGCCCGTCCAAAACGTCCGAATCAGCCACGCGACCAGTGTCTTCGCGCAGCATTCCCAGCGCGGTCCGTATCGCTCGAGTAACTTTCATTTCGCGGCTATTCTAACGGAGTTTCTCGTGTCACTCGGACTAGTTGCAGGCCGCGACTGCGACAGCCGCTGCCGCCGGGAGAGCGACAGTGACGGCCGAGCCCGAGAGCGACCGAGACCGCTCGGATTTTTCTCGCGGCCTGCGCGCGCGCGGAGGTAAACTAGTTGTTCCCAGCGACACTACGGCATTCCACCAGCCGCGGCATTAAAGTCCACGGATATTCACGCTGTCGTCCCGCCCGTAATTTTCGTCCCGCTGACAAGAGCATCGATGCGCGATATCGTCCTGATGCGTTACGATCGACACTTATCCACGGACGGCTCGTTCCCAACACCGGAAGCACGTTCTGCCAGCGTCATTTTTTTTTTTGAGTTCCTTCAGCTTAGTGTGATGCTAGGAAGGTTGAGTAGACAATGATTTGAGGTTAGGTTGTAGAAGAGGGTGGTTTTTTATTTTGTAGGGGGTTGTGAATGAGATTTGTAGGTTATGTTGATTTTGGAAAGTGGAAAGCAGTAAGGATTTTAATTAAATAGTTATTAAATATTAAACTGTGAATTAGTGTGTCATGCTGGAGATGATGATACAAAGGGGGATAGTGACTTTAGATTGATTTTTCTTAAGGAAGTTTGTTTGAATTAAGAATTAAACTAACTTAACAATAATGAAACTTGAATTAAACTAACTCAAGAACAAATCAACAATTAAACCAACTCACCAACAACAAATAAAAAATCAAACAAAACACTCCTCGTCCAAGCAGAATTCAAAACACCATCTACCATCAACAATTCTTCAACCTCCACAGTAACCGTGCATTTCCAATAAAAACGAAACAGCTCCATCGAGCAGACGCCAAGAATCGTGCAACGCCTAACGAGCACGATTTCGAAAGAAGTTGCAAGCCAAGATATAAAAACAATCGCTCCAATCAATCCGAACGATGTCTATTAGGAAAGAAATTCTGCATTCGTTCCAGGAGAATTTGCTCCGCGAAACGTTAAACTCCGCGTATCGACCGATCGCGTTGAAATATAAGTGCTCATCAGGTATTCATACCTCCGCGCACAATGTACGGGCAACTCCTCTCCGTTTCGTTATTTCCCCGTAAAGCGTATCCGCGAGTCGCGATCGGCGAGCATGAAATTCCAGATGGAAACGTATGAAAACCCGTGCCTATGACCATAAGCGGAATATTCCGCGCAATTTGCTTTTCGGTACGTATTGATTATTTTGTAGATTATTATAATATATAAATAATAATAATGAAGTCTAATAACTAAAATTAATTTTATTAGTAAATCAATATAAATAACTCAAAATTATTAGTAAACAAATATGAATAACTCAAAATCATTAGGAAATAAATATAAGTAATTCAAAATGATTAGTAAACAAATATAAATGACTCAGAATTATTAGTAAAATAATAACCTATCTGCATCTATATTTCTCGAATATTTCCCCAACCAAACATCTGTTACCTTCCAAATAATCCAAAAAAGAATCCAGAAACTCGTCGTTTATCCCCATAGCACTACTGTTAAATCGATGTAGAAATCTTCATTACGAGTCCCACCGATCACACGCGAGGGGTTAGAATAGCCCGCCGTTCGCCGTTCTCCGACAGCCTCGTAGATCACACTATCAATATTAATCTCGGCCGGGCATAAAGATGTTAAATAAATTATGTAAGAAAATAATCGTTGAACTTGTTTTTTCCCCTCCGACGGGGGATAGAACAGGTTTAAGCGTCGTAAATGTCAGGGACATCTTTCGAGATCAATTTACACGTCGGAAGCGCCGCGCGCCGGCGTATTTATGCGCGCAGACGTTCTACTTTCGACTGGCACCGCGCACGCACGCACGCACGGTGGAAGTAGAGAATGGGGCATAGGCGAATTTCAATAATTTATACGACGCGTATTTATTCCTCGTGATTGGAATATTCGATAAAAAACGTTTAATGAATATTTATCGTTTCCAATCGTGTTTGCGAGTCTCGACGCTCTCGCGTGAACTCGTTTTGTGGGGTAACAGCGGAATTCGAGAAAAAGTTGTGCTTGTGACTAGTTAGTGAACGTCGATGAGAAAACTCGAGTTTTCAGAAATAATCTAAAAGTGTTGGAAGTGTTGTGTCATTGTGGATCGTATTGTCGAATGGGAATTTGGAAGTTGGTTTGGTAGTGAAGTGGTACTGGGTAGTTTTTAATGTTGAAATTACTGAGGAAATGGATTGAGTCTTTGAAATTATTATTGAGAGTGTATTGGGTTTCACGTCATGGTTGGCAGAATCATTTAACATGTTAAAAAGGAAAAATGTTTTTAATGTTATTAAAATTCTTCTATCAAACTTTGAAAATACACTTTGCAAATACAGTTACCAACATTCAGTTTGCAAATACACTTTGGAAATACACTTTTCAAATACACTTTGGAAATACACTTGGCAAATACACTTTACAAATACACTTCCCTAAATACGCTTTACAAATACACTTCCCTAAATACACTTTACAAACCATCTCCCCAAAACACTCTTCCCAATACAACTGCCCAAAACCCCCACGAATAATTTCCCACAATCCCATTGCCTCACAGAGTCCGTATCAACACAAATAAAACCACCCCAACAGAAGCATCTCGTTACCCATTGAACAACCATTCGAAAACGTGTTCCATACCCTAATCCGTATTACAGGTTAGCTTGATTTCCCGCAATTTACAACTTCCTCCGGCAGACCGAAATGAATCCAGTCTCGGCCTCCCCTTTTCACCACCTTATTTTAATTCCCCGTTTCTTTCCTACCTGCGCGTACGTTTACTTTTTGCGCGGTGCCGTAAAGCCGTTTTATTAATATTGTTATTACAGCGGACAGCTGAAAAAAACGGGGAAAAATGTTATTAATATTTTTCGTATTTTTATATGGAAAAATACAATATTATTTGGAATATTATTATTATTATTTGGAATATTTTTATTATACTCCATATTAAAGTATTATTATTTGGAATATTTTTATATGGGAAAAATATGATATTTGTTGAAATATTATTAATACTTTTCATATTTTTATATGAAAAAATTATAATATTATTTGGACTATTATTATTATACTCCATGTTAAAATATTATCAATATTTTTCATATTTTTATATGGAAAAAAGTATATTATTTGGAATATTATTATTATTTGGAATATTATTATTATTATTACTTGGAATATTATTATTATTACTTGGAATATTATTATTATTACTCTCCATATTGAATCATGTTTCATACTTTCTTCGAAAAAAAAAACGAGAAATCCCGCGGCACCGGGTGGGATAGGGTTAAACGAGAAATGTAACAAATCGAAGCATTCAATGGTGGACAAGTTGCTGCATTGCGTCCTGCAGCCAATTCGCAACAGCCGAGGAAAGCGACGCTCCGGTAGGCGTGTCTGGGACTTCACTCTGGTGTATTTTACCCCGGTTACATAAGGAAACGAAAAAGTCCGTTTGAGAAGCGGCACGCCGCCTACTTCTAATTGCTATCGGCGAATCGTTCCCGGGCGATAATAAAACGACCGATTCTGCATCGGTCGTTGATTTTCTGTCGTTGGACGGCATTAAGCCTCCTACACACGAGAAAAATGATAGGGTTGGCAGAGTTGTTGATGGGACGAGGAATTTGGTTGGAGGATTTAGATTATGTTGGATTTGTTTTTCATTGGTTTTGTTGGAAAATGTTGTGTATCAAGTTAGGTAAATTTTGAGGGGAGGATTGTAGGTGGATTGCGGTAGGGAAGTTGTGATATGGGGATTGTAGTAGGTGGATTGTGGGAGTCATCATCGTCATTATCATTGTCATAAAAATGTTCGCAAATAATCATCATCTGACTGAACCATATTTATTCGACTTGGCCGAGGTCACCGATGACGCCCATGACATTCAACGTGTTAAATATCACTTCTAATTGCTATTGGCGAATCGTTCCCCGGGCGATAATAAAACGACCGATTCTGCATCGGTCGTCGATTTTCTGTCGTTGGACAGCATTATGCCTCCTACACACGAGGAAAATGTTGGGGTTGGCAGAGTTGTTGATGGGACGAAGAATTTGATTGGAGGATTTAGGTTATGTTGGATTTGTTTTTTACTGGTTTTGTTGGGGAATGATGTGTATGAAGTTTGGTAAATTGTGAGGCAAAATTGTAGGTGGAGGTTGGAGCAGGTGGTAGGTAATGGCTAAATTTTAGTAGGTGAATTGTGGTATGGGGATTGTGATAGGCAAATTGTAATAGGTAAACTGTAATAAGAAAAGTGTAATAAGCAAATTGTAGTAGGAAAACTGTAATAAGCAAATTGTAATAGGCAAATTACAATATGCAAATTATAATGGGCAAATTATAATATGCAAATTGTAGTAGACAAATTATGAAAGGTAAGTTCTAATAACAAAAAATTTTCATATGTAAATTATAATATGCAAATTACAATATGGAAATAATGATCAGCAAATTGTGATAGGCAAATTATAATAAACAAACTGTAATAAGCAAGTTGTAATGAGTAAATTATAATAATTAAATTGTAATAGGCAAATTGTAACGAAATTAGAAAATTTCTGATATTTTCTATCACTAATTCACTATTCATCAAAGCAATTACATCAAAGCTGCAACACAAAAATTAAAGGCTAACAGGTTTCACCACCTAACCTCAAAAGCAGAGTCTCGAAGCTTCAGGTCTCAGCCTTATGGCTTTAAAAGCCCATTCTGGGTCCTAAGTGCTTTCAACGCTCAAGTTTTCATGCTCGAACGTTGAAGACTTCAGCTTTTTCAGCAGTAGGCTTGAGCTCTGAGAGCTGGGGCTCTTCATTCTTGAGTTGTTGCTGCAGTTTTCATAGCTGGAACCTCTGGGCCATTTTTACAACTTATTCATTGTGACAATAGTCACGTGGGAATCACCTGAAACACACAAAAACAGAAAAACAGAAGACGAATAAATATTTCTCTTGTTTTGTATCGTTCACCTCCGAAAATTTATTAATTTAATAATTTAATGATTCGATGAGTCGATGATTCGATGATTGGAACCTCAAAGACAGGAACCTAGGGGCCATATTTACAACTTATTCATTCTGACAATAGTCGCGTGAAAATTACCTGAAACACAAAAAAAGAAAAACAGAAGATAAATAAATATTGATAAGCCTTCAAGGCTAAGAAGTTTCAAGACCTAACCTCAAAAGCCATTTTTACAACAAGACAGATTACAGTAAATAGCAACCAGCATTGAGGACGGATGCACCTGTTTATAACTCCATGCAGAATTTTTCAACACTCACTGCGTGTTAGAAATAATTGATGATATGTTACCAGTGACATCTATTAACGTGTCAAATGCTATTCAAACCGAATGGCATGCTATAATTTACTCAGTCAACACGTTGAGTGCCAAGTGTACCATATATGGGGCACGCCAGCAGATGAAATTTTTCAAATGACCGTCATGAGGCTGCAAAACATCCCTGTAAAATATCATTTATAAAATTATATAAAAAGTTTTTGTATTTGAAGACTAAAGATGTATGTCAACAAAATTATGGATTTAAAAATTATTTTTTCATTACTTTATCAGTTCCACAGAAATTGATTCCCACAATTAGTGATTCTCAATCATTACAGATTGAAAACAGTGACATAACCTAAAAATGTCGATCTAAAATTCTAATTAGTTAAAAGTTCTTTATTATACAAACATTCAATTTAATTAAGGAAAAGTATAAACAATATTGAAAACAGTGACATATGCTAAAAATATCGATCTAAAATTCCAATTAATTGAAAATTCTTTATTATACAAGCATTGAGTATAATTAAAGAAAAATATACACAATATTGAAAACAGTGACATAACCTAAAAACGTCGATCTAAAATTCCAATTAATTAAAAGTTCTTTATTATATTTAAAAAAATTGTAAGACAATTATCTCGAATATTCAATGCTATTAAGATATTAGTAACTATTACTAATTACTACTAATCATTAATTATGAAGTAAGAAAACCGAAATCGACAAATTTTAACCTCTACAAGAGTTGTATCAAAAATTTTCCAAATCCTCATCCAACAGTCACTGCAAGCATTGCAACGTGTTCCACCATGTGTACGGGACTTCACATGCGCTAGCTGTCCATTGCCGTGAAACGGTCGGTTGCGGATAATTTTGATCGTCCTGCACAGGAAATCTGTTCGGCAATCAAGGAAAATCGCGAACGTTCCGATATCTCGATGGGCTGATCATTAACGCGCTATTAAGACGCATGGAACCGCTTCGGGTATCGTTCTAGGTTAGGTAGCAACTCGGCAGACGCGGAAGAGACGGGCAGAGTTCGACGATGAACGATCACGTGTTCTGATAACGCAAACTAGTCGGTTTGCCGAGCAGAAATGTCGTCGTGGATGCTATTAACCCTTTCACTCGGAAGTTTTTTGCTGGAAATATTCAACACGTTTTGGTGAAATATAAATGACGTTTGTGGTAATTAATGTGACTAATTTAATCAATAAATTAAGGGACAAAACTATTTTACTTCAATATTTAACATGGTGATGCATTATACAATATTCTGTTGATTAAATTAGTTGTATTAGGTGCAACAAACATTGTTTATATTTTACCAAATAAATTAAGGGACAAAACTATTCCACTTTAATGATTCACATGATGATGCGTTATACAAGGTTCAATATTATTGCACGTTTATCTTACAAAATATTACTTGCCATATATTAAATATCATCATCGTCGTCTTCGTCGTCATCATCATCATCGTCATCGTCGTCGTCATCATCATCGTCATCGTCGTCGTCATCATCATCGTCATCGTCGTCATCGTCATCGTCGTCATCGTAATCGTAATCGTAATCGTCATCGTAATCGTCATCGTCATCGTCATCGTCATCGTCATCATCAATCGTCATCAATCGTTATCATCATCGTCATCATCATCGTCATCATAAAAATGTTCGCAAATAATCATCGTCTAATTAACTGAATCATAATTATTCGATTTGGCCGGGGTCACCGGTGACCCCCATGGCATTCAGCGCGTGAAACATCAAACTTTATAATTTAAAAAAAAGACAGGGAAACGCCAACATTTTTAATAAAAAATTAATGAATAATTAACACTTTGACTGCACGTCACCCAAATAGGGATGACGCCATTTTTAACGCAATCTACAACATTCATTTTCTCGGTGACCTATTGAACAAAGTTTCCTTAATAAAGCAAAAACTAAAGAATCAAGATTCTTCGCAATGATTACTTCATTACTTTTCTTATATCTCATCACATTCATTTATCGAAATAAAACTGTTTCGATCGAATGGAAATTTTGATGGTCATTTACTTGGCAGTCAGAGTGTTGAATAAATCCGCCGTGCGAATCGCAGAAACCACCGAGACTCGTCGCGGACCGAAAAAAATGCTGGGACTGGATGCGAGCAGATAAGCGAGCAAAGTAGATGGCGCGACGGGGACGGGGCGGCGCGTGTCAGTTAACGACCTCGGGTTTTTCGATCAGAGCCTGTCGGTGACGGAAGTGGAAACGTATAAATAGAGTCAGATTAATTGCGCTCGACTTCGATGGCCATTAAGCTGAATTAAGCGATCAAGTATATTTACATCGAGCAGGGTACTTACCTGCGCCAGTCAGCGAAATGAAAATAAATTGCGTTTTTGGTGATTAGCGTCGTGCCGATTTCTTCTGTGACACTGTTGGGTCGTTAATTAGAAATTTATTTGGAAGTGATTGGTATGGGAGTTTACTGCTTTGCTGTGAAATGTGTGGAGATAGTAATGGTAATGTGAAGGTTCAGAATGGGATTATGATTGGTAATTAGTAGGGTTGATTAAGAATTAGTGGAAGGTAGTATTTTCTTTTTTAAGATTATTTTTTGAAAGTATGTAAATATCTTGGTTTTTGAAGTGTAGTTGTTTATATGATATTAGGAGGAATATTTTCTGTAGCAGAAATGTGTGCAGGGGTAATTAGTAGAATTGATTAAGAATTAGTGGAAGGTACTATTTTCTTTTTTTAAGAAAGATCTTTGTTTTTGAAGTGTAGTACTTTATATGATATTGGAAGGAATACGTATTTTACAACTGACATTGGGGGTTGACTTAATTATTTGAAATAGAAATGTAAGTTGATAAAGAAAATATGCGTGGAATATTTTTATAGCTACTTTCTAGCGTAGTTTCATTAATAGCAGTGGATGTCACTTTTCTGGATACGCTCCCTTATTAGTAAATATGCCCAGAAACATGTTTTACTACTTTCGCCTGTGATAGTGGCAAAAAGGGAGATAGTGGCTACGGTGTTTAACCATTTTCAGGTAAATTCCTTAAAGTGAAAATTGGTTTCTTTTGAAATATGGTTGATTAATATCATAATAGTATTAAAATAACTGAAAATTAAGTGGATTGATTGGATTGATAACAGTTGATAATAAATAATATAATAAATAATAATAATATAACAATAACAACTTCTCTGCTAACATCCACTTTGCAAGATTGAAAACACCCCTTAAATTTCAAGATTAAAAATATAGTTTTTACAATATTTCTGAATCTACAGGGTGCACAAAAAATCTAAATTGCTCATAATTAAAAAAAAATGTTGTCTACATCCCCTAGTTTCATACACATTGTGAAAAATAAATTTTCATTCTTGACACTTGAGGGCTGTATTCACCCCTTCAAAGTGTATATTATGCAACAAGAAAAAATACGTGTATTTTATATACATTCTTTTCTATCTATTATATATATATTTTAAAAATATTTTCTTTATACATATTCTTTTATACCCATTATATAAATTTTCAGTATATATTTTGAAAATATATATGATATATAAGAATATGTATAAAGAAATTATTTTCACGAAAATATATATTTAAAAAGTATATAATAGATATATAAGAATATATATAAAAAAAATATTTCTAAAATACATATAATAGGTATAAAAGGATAAATATAAGTAAAATATTTTTAAAATATACATATAAAATATATTTTTATTTTAATTTCATCAAAATCAACACAGTTAAAAATGTTCCTTATCATTAACAAATGAAACACCTCAAGGAATATTCTCTAAACCTCCCCTGTATCATTTACATTCTAATTCCCAACGCAAACCATTCCGGTTACCTTCATTTCCCCATCGCTGATTACCCATAACAATAAACAACCGTCAAGTCCGACGAAGTTTTTCCAGGTCGGTCCAGTTAGGCTCCCCGCCATATATTAAATAAACGGGACAGCAGGTGAGCGGTTATACTCGCTTAAAAGGTTGAGCATACCGGGAAATAAACAAACCGAGAATAAATTACATGAAAATGCCGAGGGAGAGGTCTGTGCACGGGGAAGAAATGTAAACTACAGGAAAGGTCATATTACCGATGAAAGTAATTACAGAGCGAGATTGATGAGCAAACTAACGTAACGGAAGTACCGTAAGTTCGCAGAAAGGAAGAGAAAACCTGTAGGAGATCCATATCCCTCTATGGGGAGGTTAGAAATAGTTAAAAATAGAGTTGAATGGCTAACGCGAGATGGATCGGGGACGAGGATGAAAGAAGAGGAGCCGAGGAAGAGGAAGCTAGTAAAAACGGAGCGAACAGGATAGAGATCGCCGTCTATGGAGTTAGAGGCGACGCAGTTTGTTGGAGTCGGGGCTGCGTGGAGTCTGGAACTTATTAAGTGGATCTTAGAACTTTTTAGAAAGTATTATATTTGAATAATATTCTATGAAGATTTCAGAGGGTGAGGAAATTTCATGGAAATTTTCTTCATTGCATGTAGTACCGATGGATTGCTGAGATTTTTCTGATTAAAATGAGCCCAAACACGATGGGAATCGGACTAGTTTTAAGATTTCATGGAAACGGGCCTTTAGGTTGGTTAATAATATTAAATTGGTAAAAATACTCCGATTTATGTCGTGTTTGGACTCATTTTAATCGGGACAATCTCAGGAATTCAATGACACTATATTTAAGAAGGTGAGGTTAAAATGACTGCAATTGAAATTTTCATCATTGCATGTTTAACTGTACTTTCTCGAGTGTAGTACCAATGGAATATTGAGATCTTTCTAATTGAAATGAGCCCAAACACGATAGGAATCGGACTAGTTTTAAAATTTGATGGAAACGGGCCTTTAGATTGGTTAATAATATTAAGTCGGTAAAACTAGTCCGATTCCCCCCATGTTTGGACTCATTTTAATCGGGACAATCTCAGAAATTCAATGACACTATATTTGAGATAATAAAAGATAATTTTAGGATAGTTTCTTTAAGATTCATTAAAATATTTAATATTATAACTGGTGCAATATTGAAGCCTACAGAGTTCAAAGGGTTAAAATCACACAAAATAATACTTCAAATTTCAAATAGCCCGCCTCAAAAATCAAATTGCCCCCTACGAGGCAACAGCCCCACGTGGCCACAGACCCACGTTGCGGAACACTGATACCTACCTGGCCCTAAGACAGTACGATCCCCGGCGCAGGTGCAGCGCTGCCAGCTGGGCCAGCGTCGAGACCCAACTCTTCCCCGTCGTGAACGACCTCGTGATGATCGCACG
The DNA here is from genome assembly GCF_051020985.1 of Nomia melanderi. Taxonomy (NCBI): domain Eukaryota; kingdom Metazoa; phylum Arthropoda; class Insecta; order Hymenoptera; family Halictidae; genus Nomia; species Nomia melanderi. Next base: position 22,089,985 of record NC_134999.1, on the reverse strand, counting down.
TCACGAGAAATCGGTCGTGCACCTTTGATCCCCGTAGCTGAAGTTGTTTCTGGCTCGGTCCAATTATGCATGTCGGCCGTAATTATGGGTTTAATTAGACAGCGAGGCGCTCTCGGTGAGAACGTCGAAACTCGTGCCTCGGCCCAAGGGGTTCTTTATACTTTCGTTTGAATGATTAATTATCCTTGACCTTGACCTCGAACTTTGACCGGGCCGCAGTGCTGATAGAGGACAAACATTATTTGGACAGATATTATTCTGTAGGGATGTCGAATGCCAAGAAGTTTCAAGCCTAACCTCAAAAGCAGAGTCTGGGAAGCTTCAGGAACCTCGGGGTCATTTTTACAACTTAGTCATTGTGACAATAGTCACGTGGAAATCACCTGAAACACACAAAAAGAGAAAAACAGAAGATAAATAAATATTTCTCTTGTTTTGTATCATTCACCTACGAAAATTTATTAATTTAATAATTTAATAATTTGATGATTCAATGATTGATTCGATGATTTGATGATTGATTCGATTATTCGATGACTCGATTATTCGATGATTCGATGTTTTGAACCTCAAAGGTAGGAACCTAGGGACCATTTTTACAACAGATTCATTGTGGCAGTAATCACGTGAAAATGACCTGTAACACAAAAAAATAAACACAGAAAATAAATAAATATTGATAAACCTTGAAGGCTACGAAGTTTCAAGACCTAACCTCAAAAGTCATTTTTACAATACCACAGATTAAAGTAAATAGCTACCAACACTGAGAAACTCGTGCCTCGGCCTATGGGATCTTGATACTTTCGTTTGAATGATTAATTATCCTTGACTTTGACCTCGAACTTCGACCACGCCGCAGTGCTGACAGGGCAAATATTATTTGGACAGATATTATTCTGTTGGGATGTCGAATGTTGATGGTGCGTTGGGATTGCTGACAGTTCGAACTCTGTTGAGTGTGTTGTTGAGATGTTTGGTGGTATCGTGTGAGTTATATTGAGTTTTGTAATTGGGTTATTGTTTGTGGGGATTAAAGGGATTTGCGATGGGAATTGTGAAATGCGGGTAATAATGTAATGGATAATGGTATAATAAATAAATAATAATATAATGAATGATGATATAATAAATAAATAATACTGTACTGAATAATGATATATATATAATAATATAACAATATAACAAATAGATAAATAAAATATAGTAACATAACAAACAGATAAATAATAATCTAATAATATAACAAATAGATAAATAAAAATATAACAAACAAATAATAATATACTAAAGTAAATATTCAAAAGACAAAGCAACATTAACAATTATTATCATAATTGTTGCCTCTTATATTTATTTTCTGAATTTGTTTATGCACTATCTGAACACTTAAAATAAAAACGGGCAGTAATATTTTTAATTTAATCTTGTTTTTTATCATAAATGTTACATCCTGGATTTATTTTATAAATTTGTTTATGCACTATCCAAACACTCAAAATAAAAACTGCCAGTAATATTTTCAATTTAATTTACTTTTTCTATCATAAATATTGCGTCCTACATTTATTTAACTTTCAGCATACCAAAAAACCGTAAATACAAAAAATTAACTGTACAAAAAAAACACAAATTTGACCGTCGCAGTCCATCGTAATTAGTCGTCCAAGGCAGATCTAGCTCGCGCGAATCTCGGAAACGGCCGTTTTATCGTTATGTCGCGTGACTACGATAAAACTGACGGAAACTGTCTTTGGTCGTTGTCGACTTCCAGTGTGTCCGATTTATGTACTTTCCAAATTCATAAAATAAATATGGAACGCAATATTTATCATCAACAAACTATGACTCGAATCATCGAATCATCGAATCATCGAATCATCGAATCATCGAATCATCGAGTCATCAAATCATCAAATCATCAAATCATCAAATCATCAAATCATCAAATCGTCAAATCGTCAAATCGTCAAATCATCAAATCATCAAATCATCAAATCATCGAATCATCGAATTATCTATAAATATATCATACGCAACACTTATCATCAACAAACTAGATTAAAATAAACAATAAATTAAAAATATTACCCCCCAATTTTTATTTTGACACTTCGACACAAAATTCCCATAAAACTAGAAGGGAAACATACCTACTTATATTAGCCCTCTATCGGCGTATATCCAAAACAATCACACACAAAACACATAAATAATACAAATATGAATTCTCCAACACAAGGGGCGGAAGGACCGATTAATTTTATTTTCCCATTCGCCGATGTAAATTCGCATTTCGTATTCTACAATTTTTCTTCTGAATGTTAACATAGTATACTAAACAAATTCAGGAAATAAATATAAAACAATAAATTAAAAATTACACTCCCAGTTTTTAATTTCAGTGTTGAGATAGTGTATAAACAAATTTAAAAAATAAATATAGAAGACTAAAGTAAAAATATATTGAGTATACATATTTATTTATATTTATATTTATTTATATTTATTTATATTTATATTTATTTATATTTATTTATATTTATATTTATTTATATTTATATTTATTTATATTTATATTTATTTATATTTATATTTATATTTATTTATATTTATTTATATTTATATTTATTTATATTTATTTATATATATATTGTCTTCAGATAGTGTATAAACAAATTCAGGAAATAAATATATATAAATATAACATCAACAAACTAGATTAAATTAAACAATAAATTAAATATGTTATTCTAAATTATTATTTATTTTCTCAAATAATATATAAACATATACCAACTCATACTAGCCCTCTATCGGCAACATCTAAAACAGCATAAAATACATAAACAATACAAACAAGAATCCTCCAACATAAGGGGCGGAAGGAGCGATCAATTTTATTTTCCCGTTCGCCGATGTAAATTCGCATTCCGCGCGGCGCGCTTCCGCAAGCGAGCCGCGCCGAGTCTCGTCTAGTGGCACCCGGGGGTATTTCCGGTCCGTGTTGTGCGCGCACCGAAGGTTTTTCATGCGGGCGGACAGATCGCGCCGGAGGGGACTCGAGTCATCCTTTCTCGGCCAAGCGGAAAGCGGTGGATACGCGCGCGGAAACTCCGTGGACCGCAGGATGCCAGTCATCGCTTCTGGCGTGTACCTCGATAATCTTCATTTTTACCGGTTTCTTTTCGAAACGGTTCAATTGATTCTTCATTGTGATCGGCGGACTGGTGATACGGTGGTTTTATGGCGTCTTGGAAGTGGTTAGGGTGAAAAATAATAATATGGTTATAGTGGAGTTGTTTAATAATAGGATAGTTCCTATTGTGATAGTTCTGATATTTTTGAGGTTAGATTTTATTTTGATATCAATCAATTGATAATTGATATCAAATGAGTAGTTCATTATTTTTCTTTGTGATTAAATATTCATTTTTCTTTAAGATTTAATTTTTGTAATTGCTATATATTTATATATTATATATTTTATTATTATTATATTTTGTACATTCGATAATATTTATTTTTACACTCTTGTTTTCGAGTCAAGCGAATCGATTCTTCATTACGATCGGTGAAAGAGATAGTTAATTCGAAAAATAATATTTCATCGTAGTTGCTCATAAATTAGAAAGTTCTTCATGATACTTTTAATATTTACGAGTTTCGATTATATCTAGCTAAAAAATTTCTTATTTTCTTTGGCTGTAAATAGATATCACAATTTTTATATAAATTAAATTTCATATGCCCAATAATTGTTTTTATTCTTTTGTTTCCCAGTTTAGTCAGTTAATTAATTCATTGTGATTGGTCGAAGAGATAATTAATTGGAAAAGTAAAATTTTAACTCGTCCATTAATTGGATACTTAAATATTTAAACATTACATTAAAATATTTAAAAAATATTTATCCAATTTTTATAATTATTAAATTTTAATTATACCTGTTTCATTAAGGATTTTTACGTAAAATACTCTACGAAGAATTTGTCTAACACACTTAGAACTAATATTTATTTAAGCATTTAAATAATAAGTAAATATTTATTTTGAATATTAATTAAAAATTATTTATATGTAAATGTGTATTTATATATATTATTTGAAAAATTTATTTATATCATATTTATATGAATTTATTCATACTACTTTGTTTATTAAATGTGTCATACACTTTAATAAATTCGTATTTATTAACTAAACTTTATTGATACTATTTTGTGTATTAAATATATCATCCACTTCAATAAATTCATATTTATTATCTAAACTTTATTCTAACTATTTTCTGATTAAACATATTATACACTTCAACGAACATCCATTATCAAACTGGAAATAAATTTAAAAGCAATTCAAGCCAAGCGCATCGAGCCTTAATCGTTTACTGTAAAAAAAATTCCCCTCGCCACAAAGTGGTCATTTCTTACTGCAGATTACGGTACATAATAAAATTGCGCCAGCAATTCCGCAATTTTACAATTTTCCAAGAAGACTCCGCTCGCTACCACGTTCGCCACGAGCAACAGGAGAATCTTCACTCGGTCGATAAATCTTAACCTATTCAGAGGAAATAACAAGCTAGAGTACATCAGTTGGACTGTAGACTTGTTTTGTGAACATCCTTAATGAATATCATTGGCTATCGTATTAAGCATAATATTTCTCTTGTTTTGTATCGTTCACCTTCGAAAATTTATTAATTTCATAATTTAATAATTTGATGATTTGATGATTTGATGATTTGATGGTTTGATGATTAGGTGATTTGGTGATTCGGTGATTTGACGATTTGACGATATAATGATTTGACGATTTTATGATTTGACGAGTTTATGATTTGGTGATTTGGTGATTTGATGATTTGACGATTTGACGATTCGACGATTCGATGATTCGATGATTCGATGATTTAATGATTTGATGTTTTGAGGTTTCGATGATTCGATGATTTGAGAATTTTATCAAGTTATTAATATTTAAATATTAATTTAAAAAGTTTATTTAAGTCATATTTACATAAATTTATTCGTGCTATTTTGTTCATTAAATATATCATACACTTCAATAAGAAGTAATATTTATTTTATCTTCTGACCTTTGATTCGATAATGCATAGCTGTTACCATCATATTTATATGAATTTACATATGCATGTGTTTTATGAACATCTTTAATACATATCATTGGCTATCATAACAAACATAATATACCTTGTTTTGTATCGTTCACCTCCGAAAATGTATTAATTTAATCATTTGATAATTGATTAATAAGAATTACTTTATTCAATTATTATTAATTATTCTTTATTCAATGTCATAAATAACTAGATAATATTATAACATAACAATTGTGGTAGCAAATAATTAATAATTATTCCCATTTATCTATGTCACAAAGCAGAATAAAAATATTCAATGTCATAAATAACTATATAATAATTATAACATATGAGAATTATCGTATCAAGTAATTTATAATAATTCCTATTTATCTCTGTTTTCACAGGTGGTACGTAAAACGCTGTTTCTCATCACATGTTCAAATCCTCTCCACGTGTCTATCATCTCGCAGTATAAGGTTAGTTAAGTTTCGAGTCACATCCCCGAATCTACATCAGTTTACGTCACAACGTTAAATTTCGAGTGCAGAATTTTTCCAATAAATCCTCGGTTCAAAAAACAATACACGCTACACTTTCCCGTTGACTCCACATTTTTGACGAGACTTGGCGAACGAAGAATCCACGGCCGTCAGAATGACGCGAGCCCCGGACGTCTACGTAAAACGCGCACGTACGGCCGCGTAACATGCAGGCCACGGAAGATCAATTTCCCTTGAATAAAACATCCCGCGGCGGCCGGATTGGCGTTATCGATGCCGAACACTTCAGCCTGGCCGCGCGCAATCGCACTTGCAGCTTCGAAACGGATGCAGGAATGAGAACATGCTTGTTCTACGTCCTACGCGCGGGACGGTCCGTTGATGCGTTCCTGGGACAGCGAATATTTGGCGTGGACGTCCGCCGTTAACTAGTTGGCCGGTTTTCATGAGTGTACACACCATCTGGACGGCTGGAATGGTACTGATTCTTTCGACGATTAATTTTTTAGTTTTCTTAGATGATTGGGTAATTCTTTGTTTTGCTTTGGTTTTTTTAACTTTTTTTTTTTACTTTGGTAATTCTTTTTTTTGGCATCATCAGCATCATCGACATCGTCGTCTATCGTCATCATTGTTATTGTCACTTCATGTTGATCTAGTCGAGTGTCAGCACATTAGGTAGCATTATTTATAATATAGAAATGTTTTGAAGTAATCATTGTTTAATTGTGTGAATTATGGTAATTCTATTTGGTTGGGGGTCACCGATGACCCCTATGGCGTTCAACGTGTCGAGAGATTTTTCAAACTAAATTCCACACACGTTGACTCTCACTTCGAAATCATTGATGGACGACAAAATCAATTCTTTTTGTTAATTAATTGATTCGTGGGGAGTTTGATCAAAATTTAAACAGCTCAGAAACTTATATGGTTAAGCACAGAAAGCAGAAATTGAGGAAATTAACGTTTTGGCGTCCGAAATGATTATACATCATCAACAACTATACAAAGAAGCACTTTCTAACCTAGAAATCACGAAGAACCGAGTAAATCCTCGAATAACCAAAGAGTATCATTCATCCCATTAAAATTCACAAAATTCAGAAATCATTAAAAAATCAACTTAACCTGTTCCCAAGTGACAACACAATTTGATGACAGAGGTCGACACCATTGTCAAACAGAATCTATGATTATCCAACACGAGGACAACCTTTACAATCAAATTCACCGAACACACCAATTATTTCCATCCCTATACAAGGACATCACGAAAAGGTTAAAAGGGTAATAAACATTGTCACTTTAACCCTTTACTCCAAACATTTCCAAAACAATACTTCATTTCAATAGAACTCCAACCAAAAATGTCGAAAAGGAAAATTATTGAAGAAATGAAAAATGATAATAATTTTTAAAAAATGAAAATTGTTACGAATTGCACAATTTGAAATTATACATCTGTAAAATTGTATCTTAAAGGTTAATATTCAACAGATTTCTAAAAACAGTCACTTGCAGGTTATGCTCAAGCTTTTGTCGCCATCTCCCGTGCAACCGAGCGCACACGTGGCTCACTGGACCGTTTTATTTTCGCCGGTACGTCGCAGGTGTTAGCTTACGTCGTCTGCGCGACGAGAAGCGGAGGGTATCGGATGTTGCGCGGCATAAGGGCAACGCCGGGACCGAATTACACGGGAAACGTTGCTCCTTTTGCCTCGGTCGTCCGGGCACCGCTTTTTTTCTCGCCCGCTCCTTCGAGGACGTTGTTTAGATGATTCCGGGTTCGCACGGACGCCGTATGTTCTTTGGCCAATTTTCGGGGATTAAATTGCCTGCTCGCATCGTGCTGGCTATTGGGGAACAATAACGTGGCTAGTGGTTGGGTAGTGAACTGTGAACGATCATGGGGATCTGGGATTTTAGGTGTGATTTATAAAAACATTGTTGGGCAAAATTTATTTTTTCAAGGGTTTTATGTTCATAACTGATGTGTTAACTCTATGAGAAATGTATTTGTTAGTTTGCCTTTTCGTATAGAAAATATTATAAATAAAATTATATAGTAAACTCTGTCTTTTTGTATAGAAAATATTATAAACAAAATTATATAATAATCTGAAAACAACCATAGAAATCTGGGACTATAGGTATTGATTTATAAAAACATAATTAAACATTTTATTTTTTCTCCATGAAACTGTTAAGACTGCTAAGAATAAATACTAACCAGGCCCTAAGTATTATTCATAAGCAATACAGAAAGTAAAAGTTGGAAAGAAATAAGAAACAAATAGGGGCGGGGGAAAAAGAAATAATAAAAAATATACTATTTTAAGAACCGTTGCTGGGAACTTGGCACTCGTGACGTAATGAGGGCGGAGACAGTCGCTGCGAGTGGACACGCTTCCTCCCACTCCCTGCCGCGCGACCCGCCTAGTGGGCGTGAATGCGCAGCCAATGATAGACTAGAGTCGAACGTTCGCGCGGCGAGGGCGTGGTCTTCGGATCTGACCTCTCAGACGAGAGTGCCAAGTTGCGTGCAACGAACGGTACTTCAGATTGAACGTTGACAGAACGATCACGGAATATTTCTTTTTTAATGAATCAACGATAAAATAGATAGTTAATATTTCAGTCTCAATATATTTAGAGGTTTATTAATACATTTAAAGTTTAATGTATTTAATATATTTAATCAATATATTTCAAATTTAATATATTTAATCAATATATTTCAAATTTAATATATTTAATCAATATATTTAAAGTTTATTTATTTTTCACTTAACAGATTAGTTAAAAAAATATTTAATTTTGAAAATAAGAATTTATTATGACTGTCACGTTACTCCAACTGTTAAGAAAATATGATTAATAATTGAAACCACGTAAACCATTTTCAAAATTAATTAACAATTCATGAAACTCGATAAACTTCAGAATTTGTTTATGAATAATATTCTTCGTTGCTTATTTCATGAATGCACTCAGATTGTTTAACGGTCTGGTTAACGATTTTTATTCGCCATAATTACCCTTCGTTTAAACTAATTAAACAGGTTTCACGTGTATACAGTATAAAATCTAAAACAATACTGACTTTTTCAACAATAAATTTCTCTTCCTTTCAAATGAACATAATCGCTTCTTCACTTTGCCCCAGCTTTTCATTGAAATATATCGTTTGACCTGGATTCGACGTGCATACTCGACACTGCTTTATTTTAATTATTTTTTGTTAAAAATAATTTTTTCTTGTTCGAGAGCTTTCAGGATGAAATTCAAAGTGGAGTTTGTTTAATTTATGAAAGTGTACTGAACGGGACAAAATGTTCTTATGAGCAGGAGTGTCCTCAGGAGAGTTTTGTTTAACGTTAATTGTTATGAAACATTGAATGAGTCGCTGGAACACGTTGTCGTGGGACAAACGTTAATTAGACTAAATGATATGTTTAATTATCTTATTGTATACCCTGTATTAAATAAAATGTTTCATAACCGTATTATATAATATTATTATATATAATAATATATACAATATATAATAATATTTAATAATATATACATAATATAACATATAATATTATATATATCATTTCATAGAATGACGCAGATAGCCAGGAATTTAGAAGATATAAGAATCTGAAGTCAGATACCCTCAATAAGTACCGTAAGTGTAAGGTTATTATGTGGAATACGCAATGGAGACGTAAGATAGGTCCTCGGCTACTAATCCAACGTCCTCGGTTCGAGCCCCCTCTTCTGGTGGATCACTCTCCAGGTTTTTTTTCTTTCTTTCAAATGTTGTTTCCCGAGTCGGTGGCTAATATTATTAATGAAATAAAATGTTTCTATATACACATTCCCACAAAATGCAATAAACAATTAAATTATTGATTGTTCCGCGTTGAGTCGAAATAAAAATGTATCGCTCAGACCAAATACAAACATATGGAATGCACAAGGTTGAAAAAAGCATAACACAATTGTGGCGAACATTATTTATTCAGGTCCAATTGCGAACTTCGCGATTTACTGAATATGCGAAATAATAATAATAATTATTTAACGGATTGGATGGATTTGTTGTTGATGGGGAATATCCAGGTGGATCCATAGAAGAAAAAAGGGGCAGGCAAAAATATTATATATATAGAGAGAAGTTTCCTTTGCCCCTCTTCACTTTCGTGGAACAATGGCTGGATCGTATCGCGTTATTTCGCTCGAGAATAATGTATTATAACCCTTAACCTGTGTTAAATGTGGAGTTTGAGTTCAAAAATCTCTGATAGAATAGGATAATGATATGATAATGTTGTAAATAATTACAGTAAATATAAGTAATACAATAATATCGTAATATCAAAATGACAATAATACAATAATATAGAGAGTAATACAATAATATCCATAATACAATAAAATACAGTATATATACAGTAATATAAGAGTAATACAAAATAATATAATACAATAACACAATATGCCAATAGTATGTAGTAATACAATAATATCATAATACAATGATGTCATGATGTAATTATCATAAGATTATAATACAATAATATCATAGTATAAATTATCTGAAAAAATAAATAATTGATCGTTGAAAATTTTGAAAGGTGTTTTTTGAGATCTTCTTTAGACTTCCAATGTTACAATAACTGAAATTATAACTACATTTTTGTTGAGAATTTGTTAAATGAATTCAATTTTTTACAGAAACACAATAATAAAGATCATGTCAATGTATTTACAAAGTACTACATAATGTAACCCATTTTATAGAACTATATATAATTCCAAAATCATGAATAAAACAAGTTTTGTGTAATTAATATTTCTCACCCTACTATATACTATATTATTGATTCTAATTATAATGAAATCATATATATATAATTAACAATATCTAATTAACAACATAACATATATATTTAACAATATGTACTTCATAATTATCTACATATAATACACAGTATATACAATTATCTATACATAATTAATAATATATATATAATTAACAACCCAACATATTTACTTAACAATATGTCCTTAACAATTATCTACATATAATACGCAACTCAGTCTCGCTTGCCCAAACGCCTCGAAGCGTTTAAGGAACCCAGACGTCGCGTCCTATCGTCTAAAGAAGCAGCCTCGAAATGTTTACGATGGAAAGTGGAGGCGTACACCGTGTCGTTACCGCCGTCTGCCGACGGAACCTTTCTCTCCCTCCTCCCGGCCTGTACACCGGCAAACCAAAGTAAATACAATTTAGATTTATATTTAATTCATTTTTATATTTAAAAAAGAGTAAATACCATTCATAATAATAAGAGAATAATAATATAATAATGTAACAATGCAATAATGTAGTTTGTTTGGATTTGTGTGGTAGTTGATGATGAAAGTAATTTATACTGTTACGTTACAATATGAAGTTTATTTATTTCTAGATATCATGGTATGAACATTCATTTTTTATTAACAATTTTGGCGCCTCAATCTAACCTAATAATAACTTTATTACAATATAAACATTGCTTCACTGAATTTGTACGACATAAACTTTATTTATTTCTAAATACTCTAGTACAAACCCTAATTGTTTATCAACAATTTCACCTATCTTGATATAACAATATAAACACCTCTTAAATAATAATAACTTCATTGCAAAATAAACATCACCACTAAATTTCTACTATTACCTTACCACATGAAGTTTAGTTATTTATAGATATTATAGCACAAACATTAATTGTTTACCAACTATTTCACCTATCTTAATATAACAATATAAACACCTCTTAAATAATAACAGCTCCACCACAAAATAAACATCACTCCACTATTTATTCCCAGATATCATAGCAGAAACTGACGTCCACTGACGTCCGCCCATCCATCCTCCCCTAGCCAGAGGAACGGCCATCTAGGCCTATCCTAGTTTTTGTCTAGCCGGCAGGCGAGGAACGGTCTGGGACCGGGACGGGGTAGACTCGGCCGGCCGAGCCTGCCACCGGTCATTCAAACCATCTAAGGCCAGTCCCCCCGTCGGCCTTATACGATCATTTCTCTCGCGGCGGCTAACGCGCGCCACGCGAATCCAAATGCGACTGGGGGAAACGACGACCAAATAGAGGGCTCGCTCCGGGAAGAGACGCAGAAACTGAAAATGTCGGATTGGCGTTTAGTTGTTTTTTAAATGTCGAGGGAATGTAAATTTGAACAGTGTTTGATTGGTTTCTTATGGTGAGTTGAATGTAAATCTAAGTGGTGTTTACTTTTTTTTAAATATAAATTGAATATAAATCTAAATAGTATCTCTTTCTAGAAATATAAATTAAATATAATAATTGTAATAATTGTAATAATTGAAATAGTTTGTTTGTTAAATTCTATTTGAAATCTTGTAACAATTGAAATTGTTGAAATAATTGAAATAATTGAAACAGTTTAAATACTATTGTAATAATTGAAATAACTGAAATAATTGAAATACTACTGTAATCATTGAAATAACTGAAATAATTGAAATACTACTGTAATCATTGAAATAATTGAAATAGTTGAAATCATTGAGAATCATCGAAATCATTGAAATCATTGAAATCATTGAAATCATTGAAATCATTGAAATCATTGAAATCATTGTAATCATTGTGATCATTGTGATCATTGTGATCATTCTAATCATTGAAATCATTGTGATCATTATGATCATTCTAATCATTGAAATCATTGTAATAATTGGAATACTTGAAATACTATTATAATAATTTAAATAGTTGAAATCATTGAAATAATTGAAATGCTGTTGTAATAATTGAAATACTGTTGTAATTGAAATACTGTTGTAATAATTGAAATACTGTTGTAATAATTGAAATACTGTTGTAATAATTGAAATACTGTTGTAATAATTGAAATACTGTTGTAATAATTGAAATACTGTTGTAATAACTGAAATACTGTTGTAATAATTGAAATACTGTTGTAATAATTGAAATACTATTGCAATAATTGAAACAATCGAAATACTATTGTAATAATCGAAATAACTGAAACAATTGAAGTAATTGAAATTGAAAAATTGTATGTCAAGGAATTAAATTAATTTCAAAAAATATCTATATCTCGTCAAAGATTCACAACAAATATCCACTCAATTCACCATGAAATACCTCAGTCCGTCCATCGCGTCGAGAACAGCCAGAGCGGTTGAATTGATCACACACAGGAAGGAAGTGAGAAAGGAGCAGCAGCAGCAGCTCTCCGCGGAGATGAAAAGATGGCGCGCCGGTTAGCCGCGCGGCGGTGCGCGGGGGACGACTAGTGCCTGTGGGTACGTATATATTCAGCCTAGCCAGGCCGCGCGCGGACGGACGGTGCACTGAACTTGGCAAGAAATCCAAGGTTGCATGGCTTAATGATCTAGTTTCTTCGGCGGCGATATGATGATTCATCATTATGCATCCACTGGCTCGCGCGACCCTTCCGCGAGGACGCGCGCGAGGAGGTTCGCGGAACGGCGGACGGGACGCGTACGGCTTCCGCGAATTTCGATGGAGACGGGGAATCGACGGGTCGCCACGTGGCGCGAGTGTCTAGCGCAGGGCCGGATCACGTGGGGGCGGTGCCCTGTGAGGGCGATTTGGTGTTTGAGATATTTCGTGGATTTTTTAAATCTTTAATGCTTGAGATGTTTCGTGGGTTTTTTAAACCTTTGATTTTTGAAATTTTTTGTATGTTTTTTAAGGCTTTGGTGTTTGAGATATTTCGTGGATTTTTTAGGGCTTTGATGTTTGAGATATTTCGTGGGTTTTTTAAGGCTTTGATGTTTGAGGTATTTTGTGGATTTTTTTAACCTTTTGACGTTTGAGGTATTTTGTGGATTTTTTTAACCTTTTGATTTTTGAGATATTTTGTGTATTTTTTTTACCCTTTGAATTCTGCAGGCTCCAGTATTGCACCAGTTATAATATTCAATGTTTTAATGAATTAAAGAAACTATGCTAATGGCATGAGACTTTTTATTATTAGTTATTAGATTTTTATTGAAAGATCAAAGGTATGTTATAGCATTTTTTATTTTTAATAGAGATACCATAAAAATTAGTTGCAGTGGCTGATAGATTATGAAACCATCTGGAGTGCTGAGGGTTAATGTTTGTGTGAAGGAAGTGGTAAATATATTGTGGGGAATATTAAGAATTGTGTGTGTGTTATGTAGAGGTGGTTTGATTTTTAAGGGGGTGATTTGAGATATTGTTTTATGTGTTTTATAATATTTATGTATGCAAATGAAATAGCAGAAATATTGTGATGAATATTACAGTAAATGTAATGAAAATATTATAATATAACATTAAAAGTTATAGATTTGTTACACAGGGGGGGGGTAATTTGGTTTTTGAGGGGGCAACTTGAAGTTTGAGATATTATTTGTTGTTGTGATGTTGTGATAAATAATGGAAGAATATTATAATATAAATATCAGAAAAATATTGTAATAAATATTTGAAGAATATTGTAATAAATATTGGAAGAATATTGTAATAAATATTGGAAGAATATTGTAATAAATATTTGAAGAATATTATAATAAATATTCTAATAAGTATTATGAAAATATTACGATATAATATTATGGAAATATTATAATATAATATTAAAAATTAAATACATATATGTTACACAGGGAGCAATTTGATTTTTAATGAGAGCAATTTGAAATTTGAAATATTAATTTTTCAGTACACGGTTTAACCCTTTGTGGTCCCATGTAACTTTACAGTAACATATCAGTATATTGGGATTTTGTTGATTTAGTATTATAGGGTCACATTTTCACATTGTCACATTATACTATTATACTATTATAGTAAAGTATTATAGGGTCACATTGTCATATTATACTATTATAGTAAAGTATTATACTCATATTATCACATTATTCTATTATAATAAATTATTATAGTCACATTATCACATTATACTATTATAATAAAGTATTGTAGAGTCATATTATCATATTATCATATTATACTATTATAATAAAGTTTCATAGACTCACATTGTCACATATTACATTGTCACAATCACAAAATCACACAAATCACAATCAAAAAACCACAAAAAAAACAAAATCACAAAATCACATTATCACAAATAACAAAATCACATTATCACATTATCGCATTATCGCAAAACACACAAAATCACATTATCACAAAATCACACAATCACAAAATCGCATTATCATAAAATCACAAAATCACATTATCACATTATCATACTTTACACTACTATCACCACATTACATTATTCTATCAATTAATTCACATTAATTCTACCTTATATTATTACATCACATTAACATATTATCACATTACACTCTTACAATAAATAAACCACCAATTTACTCAATGCATTCGAGAATCGCCAAAATAAATTATTAACCATCAAGCCCATCGATACTCAATATCAGATGTTCCATACTTTTATTAATTGAGCCCGTAGCCGAGCACAATTAGATGGAGCAAGATAATTGGAGGCAAAAGGGAGGAGAACGACCGAATTGGTGAGCAGCTCGGTTGTTGGCTCAAGGTTAAGTAATTCCACGATTGAATTCCTCCGGAGCAGATACGATTCATCATTGTGCATTCACGGCGCTGACCCACTACACGTGCTCCCGAAAATTGCGCGGTGCTCTTTTTAATGAAATCATTAGGGTTCATGGTCCAAGCGAGTACTGAGACAAGAAAAAATTAAAAAATTAGATATGATTAAGATTTATATTTAATTTGTATTTTTGAAAAAGAAATATTATTCAGATTTGTATTTAATTTATATTAAAAAAAAAAGTAATACCATTTATATTTGTATTTAATTCATATTTTAAAAAAGTAAATATTATTTAGATTAATATTTATTTTATATTTTTGTATTATCAGATTTATATTTATTTTGTATTTTTTAAAAAGAAATACTTAATTAATAATTAATAAATAAATTTTCCATAAGCTTCAACTACATTTTCATTATTTTATGAAATTTATTTATTATTTATTACAGTTGCAAATATTAAATGGTTTTAAATAGCAATTAATTTTTACTTAAACAAACAAAAATTCTATTTCTTCAGATTCTTATAAAATTTTGAATTTTCCATAAAAGCCAGCAAAATTTTCTATAAAAATTTAAGAACACCCATTAAATATTGCTGGTAATTGCAAATCAATCAAGTAGTGTCACGTGACAATTAATTTTATTTTAATCAGAAAGGATTCAGTATTTTCTGATTTTTATAAAATTTTAAATTTTCCATTAAATCATCCAACTAAATTTTCCATAAAAATCTCAAAACACCTATAAAATATCATTTATAACTTCAAGTCGATCGAACACTTAAATTTTGAATACAGAATTTCCATAAAAATCTGAAAAATAGAATTTCCATAAAAATCTGAAAAACAGAATTTCCATAAAAATCTCAAAAACAGAATTTCCATAAAAATCTCAAAAACAGAATTTCCATTAAAATCTCAAAAACAGAATTTCCATAAAAATCTCAAAAACAGAATTTCCCATAAATTTTAAAAACAGAATTTCCACAAAAATCTGAAAACCACCATAAAATATCATTTACAACCTCAAATCGATCGAACGCTGTACACAGCAATTAATTCCACGTATTGTAAAAACCCTGCGGTTCAATTATCTGTCGAATCATTAATTCCCGAACGAAATCATCCGTCGACGGAAAGTTCGTTCGAATCAGCGCGATGGATCGTTAAAGATCGAGCCCGAGGACGGTTTTTAATTCCCGAAGCTGCGCGTTTTTACTAATTGACTTAATAATTACGAGCAACTAGACGGTGGACGTTAATTGAAACGGAAAGGGAAAAGGCATCATTAATTCACGAGTCATTGATTCGCTGGTCCAAGGTCAACTGTCTCAATGATACTATTTGCTGT
Organism: Nomia melanderi; assembly: GCF_051020985.1. Taxonomy (NCBI): domain Eukaryota; kingdom Metazoa; phylum Arthropoda; class Insecta; order Hymenoptera; family Halictidae; genus Nomia; species Nomia melanderi. The sequence continues at coordinate 22,073,383 of NC_134999.1, read as the reverse complement.
GGACAGGATTATGGGAACGTTCTTGAAATTTCTATAGTTTTCAGGTGGCACAATCTAGTTATCATAATTATAATTGAGGTTAAAATTGAGATTTTAATTGTCATTATAATTGTGATTATAATTGTGATTATAATTGTAATTATAATTGTGATTAAAATTATAATTGATATTATAATTGAGATTGTAAATATGATTGTCATTATGATTGTAATTATGATTGTAATTATGATTGTAAATATGATTGTAATTATGATTGTCATTATGATTGTTATTATGATTGTAATTATGATTGTAAATATAATTGTAAATATGATTGTAATTATGATTATAATTATGATTGTAACTAAAATTAAAATTAAGATTATAATTATGACTATAATTAAGGTTATAATTAAGATTGTAATTATGATTGTAATTAAGGTTATAATTAAGATTGTAATTATGATTGTAATTAAGATTGTAATTAAGATTTTAATTATGATTGTAATTATGATTATAATTAAGATTATAATTAAGATTGTAATTAAGATTGTAATTAAGATTGTAATTATGATTATAATTCTAATTGTAACTAAAATTGTAATTATGATTATAATTGTGATTATGATTATGATTATGATTATGATTATGATTATGATTATGATTATGATTATGAATACGATTATGATTATGAATACGATTATGATTAAGTCGTAACTAGGTATGTTATTAGCATTTATTCGAGATTATTCTATCGTTTATTGAAACACTTCTTTCTGTTTGTTTAAATGGTGTAGATTGGAGGTTAGGTCTGTTAAGTTTAAGGGGAGTTAATACTTCCTCGATTGAAAATTTTGACAGTTTTTGTGATACTGACAATGCAATGAAAAAACATTTTTAAAAATCTGAAAAACAGAATTTCCATAAAAATCTCGAAAACAAAATTTCCACAAAAATCTCAAAACCCCCATAAAATATCATTTATAGTTGCAAATATTAAATGGTTTTATATAGCAATTAATACTACTTAATAAAACAAAAATTCTATTTCTTCAGATTCTTATACATTTTTGAATTCGAATTTTCTAGAAAAAATTAAACTAGAAAATTCGAATTTTCCATAGAATCCAACTAAATTTCCAAAATCGTTACTTAAAAAAATCCACTTACACCATTTTCAAAACAAACGGTCCAAGTGCAACCGTTAAACCATTCCAAACGTTTGCAAAACAGAACTTTTGTAAAAATTCATTCATATTATTTATCATTCATATTATATAACAATTAATTTTACTAGAACAAACAGAAATTCTTTTTTTTAAGATTATTATAAAATTTTGAACTTTGAATTTCAATTTTTCAGAAAATCCAACTACATTTTCCACAAAAATCTCAGACCACCCATAAAATATCATTTATAACCTCAAATCGATCAAACGCTTTTACACAACAATTAATTCTCACTATTTTTCCACTCTTATGAAATTTCAAATTTGAATTTTCCATAAAATCCAACTAAATTTCCAAAATAGTTACTTAAAAAAATTCACTTACACCATTTCCAAAATAATTAAAAAAATCCCCTTACACCATTTCCAAAGTAGTTACTCAAAAAAATCCACTAACACCATTTTCAAAATAAACCGTCGAAATCCAACCGTCAAACGATTTCAAACGTCTGCAAAAATCCCACTTCGATTCGAACAAGAAAGAGCTAAACACTGCACGTAAACACCACACGCACCGAGCATCTGGAAATCGAATCGCGCAGAAACAAACGTATCGCGTCCGCCGAGACGAAATAAAGGAAAACGGGCTCGTTATTAGCGCAAGGTGGTTATTAAAGATTCCGCTCGATTTGCTCGGACGGTATAAATCAGGTCGCATAGCAATCATCCCGAGTTTATCCTCACTGTGAGCCGTTTATTTTTTTTTTTTTATATTTTTTTCTCTTTGTTCTCTATTAGCGAGAGCATTTAACTCGCAGTGTGCGGATGAGTAATCCTGAGACTAACCGGAATGCAGGCGCGATGGGTCGATAACGGTGTGTAACCTTCGGTGCGTTGGTGAACGTTTGGAGATTATTTCGAAAGTTTTGGCGGGAAGATGTGAATTTGAGGAATTTCGATTGGGAAGTAGAGTGAGTGAGATTCATTTTAGGGTTGAAATTTTTATTATGGACTATATTATATAATGACTTTTGATTATGAAATATATTTTATTATGAATTTTGATTATGAAGTATATTTTATTATGTATTTTTATTATGAATTATATTTTATTGTGAATTTTTATTATGAATTATATTTTATAATGTGTTTTATTCTAGATTAAATTTTATTATTAACTTTACTGCAGATTATATTTTATTATCAATTTTTATTATGAATTATACTTTATTATGAGCTTTATTGTAAATTATATTTCATTATAACTTTTTATTATAAATTATATTTTGTTATAACCTTTCATCATAAATTACATTTTATTTTATACATATATCATAGTTTATTTAAAATCGACTGAATTAAATTATGTAGTCACATTTTTAGAATGTTCTTTTAAAAATATGTATTGTGATATAATTGCAAAATAAAATTGTTCAAAAAGTTATATTATTTTCCAAATGTTGAAAAGTTTGAGGTTATGAGCTGTTATGTACTCACATTTTTAGATTGTCCTTTTGAAAAATACATTGTAACAATCAGATCAGAAATTGATCAGAAAGTTATATTATTTTCAAAAGGTTTGGAAAAGTTTGAGGTTATGAGCTGTTATGTACTCACATTTTTAGATTGTCCTTTTGAAAAATACATTGTAACAATCAGATCAGAAATTGATCAGAAAGTTATATTATTTTCAAAAGGTTTGGAAAAGTTGAGGTTATGAGGTGTTATGTAGTCACATTAAGTATTTAATTTTTATATGAATATTATACTACAAATACTATCAATATTTTATTACAAATATTTAATATGACTATTGTGTATTTTAAATAGTATCAATGTATTACATAATTTAATATTTAATATGAATATTGTACTACAAATACTATCAACATTTTCTCACAAATATTTAATCTTAAATATGAATATTGTACTATAAATATTTAATATTTAATACAAACGTTCTACTATAAATATCTAATATTTGTTATAAACATTCTACTACAAAAATTTAATATTTAATATAAACATTTTACTGTACATATTTAACATTTAACATAAACATTCTATTCTAAACATTCACAACAGAATAAACGGTTAAATCCGTTCCGGCAAATTAGATTTCACGATCACTTAACCTGCACTGGCAAACGGTACGTATCGGTCCGCTCACTTTCCGTGTTTGTTTTCGCGAAATTAATCGGCGACCGCTCCGCGAGAGATCCGTTGCTCCATGGGACTCTAACCTCACTTCGAGTCGTCGCGGTGATTTATGCGCCGGCGCATGAGCAATTGCCTATCGAGGACTCCTCGATGACCCGGCAGGCCTCGTATCGTTACTCGTCCGGCTTTAGTTTCGATGGGCTATTTCGACGGAAACTGATTACCGTAATTAGGAATCAATCTTTGTTAGGCGAGTTGGTTGGCAGAGTTGATTGGTAGCTTGTGGATATGGTTATCTGTGGAGTTTTGTTATGATAGCTGGTATGGTATGTTTAGTAATTAATTGTAATTAATATTTATTTTTTATTATTGGAAGGTTATTATTTTTTAAGTATTATGTGTTAGTCAGTAGTCAGGGATCAATCTGTAGTTTTTAATATTTGTTTTTTTATTGGTAGGTTATTATTTTGTAATTATTATTTGTTAGGTAGCAGTCAGGTATTTTTTTATTGGTAGGTTATTATTTTGTAATTTTTATTTGTTAATAATCAGGAATCAATCTTTGTTAGGTGACTTGGAGTTGGTTGGGTAGATAGTGGATATGATTATTAGTGAAGTTTCATTATAGTAACTGGTTTAGTATCTTTAGTAATCAATTGTAATTAGCTTGTGAATGTTGTTATCAGTGAAGTTTCATTATAGTAGCTGGTTTAATATCTTTAATAATCAGTACAATTAATATTTATTTTTTTTATTGACAGGTTATTATTTTGTGACTATTATTTGTTGTTCATAAAATTCTAAAATAAAATTATTCAAAAAATTATATTATTTCCAATATATTGAATAATCTGAGGTTATGTGTAATTATATAATCACATTTCTGAACTATCCTTTAAAAAAATAAATCCTTCTTTTATACTTATAAAATTCCAAATTAAATTATTTAAAAAATTCCATTACTCATCATACTTAAATTAAATACTTTTCCATTGCAAAATTATACTTAAAATTAAAAAACACATCCTTCTTTTACATTTATAAAATACCAAAATAAAATTCAAAAAATTCTATTACTCATCACACTGAAATCAAACACTTCTCCAATGCAAAATTATACTTTTAAAAAATAAATCCTCCTATATTCGCAAAACTCCAAAATAAAATTCAAAAAATCCCATCACTAATCACATTGAAATCAAACACTCCACTACAAACTGTCACGTCCCCATCCACACACACATTCCAAGAAAGCAGCCGTGTCCCGACGCTCTTCCCGGTAATCCAGTGGCTCTGCCCTCCGCCATAAAAAACATCGATCGGCTAGAGACGCTCGGCGTCGTGTCATCAGATCGCCGGCGTTTTTGCGCGATCGTGCGTCTTCATTTCGCGTACGCGTCCCGCGCGGAAACCCGAGCGGATTTCTGGCGGGTCTAGGGTTCGTGTCCGGTAACACGATCGCCGAGCGGGGCCGCGCGGCGCGCTGCTTCTTCGTTGGGTTACCGTGTTCCTGGTCTTCCGCGTTGTTGTGGGACTAGTTAGTATAGTGGGGAATTGAAAGAGTTTTGTTGTTTTTGCGAGGAAAATGAAATTATTGAAAAAGTTGTATTAATGTAGTGGAAAATTGAAAGAGTTTTGTTGTTTTTGTGAGGAAAATAAAATTATTGAAAAGTTATATTGTTTTCTAAATGTTGGGAAATTTGAGGTTATGAGCTGTTGTTATGTAGTCACATTTGTATATTATCGTTTTAAAAAATACACTCTTCTTTTATGTTTAAAAAATTCCAAAATGAAATATTGGGAAATGTGAGTTTATGTAGTCACATTTCTAGATTATTCTTTTAAAAATGTATATTGTGATATATAATTGCAAAATAAAATTGTTCGGAAAGTTACATTATTTTCAAAATACTGAAAAATTTGAGGTTATATTTAAGTATGAAATCTTGATCGAACTCCCCAAGAATCAACTAATTGACAAAAAAAAGAAGTGTGTTTATGGAAGCACTCACCAATTTCAAAATGAGCGTCAATGTCTTAATAAAAATCTGTGCCATTCGTGACCCGTAACTCGAAACGATATTATATTATAAATTTTTATTATGAACTATATTTCATTATGAATTTTTATTATGAAGTATATTTTATGAATTTTAATTATGAACTTTCATTATGAAGGATATTTTATTATGAATTTTGATTATGAATTATATTTTGTTATGAATTTTAATTATGAATTGTATTCTATTTTTTATATCTTATATTTATATTTTAATATTTCATTTAAAAAATTAATACAATTCATAAACAAAATACCACCGAAATTTTCGTGGCACAAAACATGTTAAAAAAAATCTGTGCCATTCGTGACGCATAACTCGAAACGAAAGACCAATTTGCTGTTATCGATATTCAATCGGCAAGGAGAACGTATGTACATTCATAATGAACAAAAAGTTCTTTTGAACAATGCGGTAATTCTAGCCGCAGTTATTACGAAAGAAAATTATACGTCGAGGAGTTGATTGAACTCAATATAAAAACTGTGCTGAAACTAAATGTATGTGGATCGAGGAAGGGAAAGGTAGTAGTAGAATAATTATGGGTCACCGTGTATAGTTGGTATGAATTGTACACTGAAAAAACGAAAGTTTATGTTTTTTCTATTTTTAATTTCTAAATCAATAAATAATTCTTTTTGTGTAAAATGTTAATAATCGATTAAGAATTAGTGTTTAATAATTGATTAAGAAGTAATTTTAAATAATTGGTTAAGAAGTGATTTTTAATAATTGATTAAGAATTAATTTATTAATAATTGATTGAGAATTAATTTTTTAATAAAGATCAAAATTGAGCTGAAACAAAATGTGCTTGTAGAATAATTATGGTTCACCATGTATAGTTGGTATAAATTGTACACTGAAAAAACTAAAAGTTTAAATATTCTCTATTTTTAATTTCTAAATTAGGAAATAATTCTTTGTGTTTATTATTTTAGTAATTAATTGAGAATTTATTATAATTTCTTTTATTATAATTATATTTTTCTTATTATAATTTCATTTATTATAATTTCCTAATAATTAATTAGCCTTATCACTGTCTCGCCCAGCGCATGCGCACGAACAAAAAACAGCTTAGAGGCAAATTATTAATAATATTTATTTTTATTAATAATTTTCATAATAATGAAACAGTCGACTAAGAAACATGTACGTAATAATATTATTATATTAATAATATTTCAATATCAATAATAATATTATTATATTAATAATATTTCAATATCAATAATAATATTATTATATTAATAATATTTTTATGACTAATTTTCATAATAACGAAACAATCCCCCAAGAAACATAAACGTATCGCCAGCGATTAAACCGAGTATTCGTGAATCACCGTCTCGCGGCGCGCATGCGCGCCGCGAGAGAGCTTGGGGGAGGGGCAAGGCTGCCTGGAGGACACACGTGCAGGAAGTGGCACGCCCTTCGGAATGCAGTCGAACATTGTGAACGGCCGCAAGGTAGCGAAACAAAAGAAACGCATTCTAATACGTTCGATACGCGGCGGCGGCGTGGCCCTTCGTGCCCGGACTGCGACGGCTGGTTTCACGTGATATCCTCTTGGCAGAGAGCACGGCCGAAAGGCCTCGGAATACGCACGTGTTCACGTCCCGGAAAGAAAAGTCAATGAACTGGAAACTTTCAATCTTAAATCGCAATCGACCTGTCGATTAAATTCAATTGCTCGCGTGTACGCGCTGGATGACCGTCGGGAATTTCAGGATCGATTGGATTGGAAAATTGATTTTTAGAAATTGGTCGCCGTTTGTCTTCGGTGATGTTGTTTGTGTGGTGGGAGTGTTTGTGGTTTGGTATGGTGTGATGAGAGGTTACTGGCTGTTGAATTGAGTTTTTGGAATTGCTGTGGAAATTTCGAAATTGCATTTATTGAAAATTTAGTTGATGTATAAATCAGTTGAATTGAGTTTTCGGAATTGTTATGGAATTTTCGAAATTGTGCCTATTGAGATTTTAATTGATTTATTGATAAGTTGTATTGATTTTTTGAAATTTTTCTATGGGGATTTCAAAATTGTATTTATTGAAAGTTTAATTGGTTTGTAATTTAGTTGAATTGATTTTTTGAAATTTTTATATAGAAACTTCAAAATTGTTTTTATTGAGACTTTAATTGATTTATAATTAAGTTTATTATTGCTAAATTAATTTCTCAGAGAAACATCTATTATCTTCTTCATAACTTCAGAAAAAGAAATCAAACTCATCCAAAATTAAATCCTCCTACAATCTCCCACACATACACATATCACTAACAAAATCAAAGTATCCTCAATTCCTCAAACCCTAGTCCAGCGAAGCGTTGAAATCCTTGCTCCGCGAGTATCGCATGATTGATAAATTGAGTTTATTATTGCTAAATTAACTTCCTTAATAATTTCTCAGTAGTACATGATTGATAAATTGAATTTATTATTGCGAAATTAATTTCTCCAATAGTTTCTCAGGAAAACATGCATTATCCTTTTAATTATTGTAAAAAGAATACAAGGAATGGATGATTATGAACAATTAAATTAACTTTTTCCAATTGCCATTCAATTATAAATCAATTAGAATTTATTATTGCCAAATTAATTTCTCCAACAATTTTTCAGAGAAACATCTAATATTTTCTTCATAACCTCAAAAAAAAAAACAAATCAGTATTATCAAATCCTCCAACAATTTTCCACAACACATATCACTAGTTGAAATCTTCAACAAGAGTGGCTCTACGAGTAATATACAATTTATAATTAAGTTTAAGTATTGCTAAATTAATGTCCTTAATAATTTTTCAGAGAAACATCTAATATTTTCTTCATAACCTCGAAAAGAAAAAAGAAATCACCTGGTACTTTCACTATTACCATATCCTCCAACAATCTTCTACATATTACTAAAAAATCAAAGTACCCACAATTCCTGAGACCACAGTCCAACGAAGCGTTGAAATCCTTGCTCCGCGAGTATCGCATGATTGATAAATTGAATGATAAACCGACAAGCATGATTGGCCTTCTCATCAGTGGACGGTATCTTGGCTCCATCGGGGTGGCGCATAATAAACGAACGAGAAAAAAAGAGGAAAAAGAGAGAGCGAAGGAAACGAGAGAAAAGGAAAGTAAAAGGAGGAATAAAGGCACGCGGCAAGGCTGCTTGGAGGACACGCGGACAGGAAACGGCGGGGCCCTTCGGAATGCAATTCGACGCCGACGAAATTCATTCTGAACCGTCGCCCCCTTGCTTGTACAGTGTTCAGAGCTTCCCTCTGTTTACGCGGAGCGGATTCTTTTTGCGCGGATGGAAATAAGTATGTATTTGATGTTTTGAGATAGTGGAGGTTTCAAGTTTAATTTAAGTATGAAAGTGTAAACATTAATGTTAATAAATAATTTTCAGATTTCTATATTTAAATTAAACCAAATAAATAAACTTATTGTATTTATTTGGTTTTAGTTATTTAACATTTTGAGGTACTGAGGGTTTCAGGTTTAATTTAAGTATGGAAGTGTAAAAATTGTTTATTAACATTAGTTTGATAGTTAAATTATTATAGTTAAACCTCTTTTTTCTTGATTAAAAGTATCGATACTTTGAGAATTTTTATAAACAAAAGTGTAACAATGATCGATTTGAAACTTTGTGTATGTGTTTCCTATAGTTTTATTATATTACATAATTTTTTTCAATTCAGTTCACTTAAAAATACAATTCTAATTGCCCGTGATGTTAAGGAGGGAATTTCTCTTTTCTTAGTTAAAAGTATTGATACTTTGGGAATTTTTATAAACAAAAGTGTAATAGTTATTGACTTGAAACTTTGTGCATGTGTTTGTTATAGTTTCATTATCTTACATAATTTTTTTCAGTTCAGTCCACTTAAAAATACAATTCTAATTATCCATGAAGTTAAGGGGGGAATTTCTCTTTTCTTCCTTAAAAGTACCAATACTTCAGAAATTTTTATAAACAAAACTAACAATAATCAACTCAAAACTTCATGTATGTTATTCTCCATTCCATAATTCACCACGTAAACAAACCACATAATCACCAAACCGCGTAAACGGAGAGCACACGTACACTGTTGCGTGACTTAACTGCCAGCACAAGCTGCCAGAGAAAAATATAGGGAACATAGAGAGGGAACACGTGAAAAAGGAGAAGACGAGGAGTAAGATGGAAGAGAGGGGGGAAAAAGAAGAAAACCCCTCGGAGACGTGATGCGCCTCTCGATGCGAATTCTAAGCTCCTAGGCTGACGGCCTCCGTCATATATGTAATAAATAATAAATAGTAAATATTACATAGTAAATACCCAATAGTAAATAAATAGTAAATATCAAATAAATAGTAAATAAATAGTGAATATCAAATAAATAGTAAATAAATAGTGAATATAAAATAAATAGTAAATAAATATTAAACATTAAATAAATAGTAAATGCTATTATTATTTTGCTTTTGTGTGTTGTTAGTTTTGCTGACTAAAAAAAAGGTTATGTTTTTAAATTTAATAAGGAGGCATGATAGTTTTTGGAATTGTGGATTGTAGAAAGTGACGTGTTATTTGAATTTTGCGTTGATGACGGTTAACCCCTCGACGTATTATTTACTTAGTAAGTAAATATTAAATATTAAATAAATAATAAATATTAGTATTATTACTATTGTACTATTATTATATTATTACATTATTATTGTTGTTATTATTATACTGTCATATTATTATTATTGTTATCATTATACTATCATATTATTATTGTTGATGTTATTATATTATCATGTTATTATTATTGTTGTTATCATTATATTATCATATTATTATTGTTGTTATTATTATATTGTCATATTATTATTGTTATTATTATATTATATTATTATATTGTTGTTATTGTTATTAATATTATACAATAACATACTATATTATATATAATATATATAGTATATATAATAAACTGCCAATAACATTAAAAACAACATTTGACAACCATCCGAAAAATACATTAACAACAAGCACACTAGCGAATAAAACTGACGTGAAAGAGTTAACAGGTTAGGCCCTAGTAGGGGAAAGAAAGAAGAAAACCCCTCGGAGACGTGACGCGCCTCCCGATGCGAGTTCTAAGCGCCTAGGCTGACGGCCTCCGGGCCCCCAGGGCTTCTGAAACCTACGCGAGCGCTGGCGTCCGTTCCGCGATAAGCTGCGACAGCGGTTTACAACCTTTATGCTGCGATTTGTGCTGTTTGGAGGAAATTGTGTTTGGTTTTGTGCTCGGGTTTTTGGATTTTTGCGGTTGGAGGTTTTGCGTGGACTTGGAGTTTTTGTGTGGAATTTTTGTGATTTGGAGTTTTTTTGTTTGTAGATTTTGTTTTCAATTTCTGTTGTTTAAATTTTTGTTCCTTTCAATTTTTGTTGTTTGTAGTTTTTATTGGTTACAGTTTTTGGGATTTATAATTTTTGTTGTTTATAATTTGATTCATAATTTTTGTTATTTATAATTTTTGTGATTTAGAATTTTTGTTTATAATTTTTGTGACTCAGAATTGCTGTAATTTAGAATTTTTGTTGTTTTCCATTTTTTTTATTTGTAGATTTTGTTGTTTTCAATTTTGGTTGTTTGTAGATTTGATTGTCTTCAATTTTTGTTATTTGTAAATTTTGTTGTTTGTAATTTTTGTTGTTTATCTCAATAAGAACAATATTTTGTGAAATTAATTCTAAGAGATATTGTAGAACAAAGATATTTTATTTTAATGTTTTTCAAATTGATGGGTTATGCGATGTGTAATATTAAATATCAAATTTTATAGTTTTACTGTGTGAAATCGAGTGGTGAGTGATAACGTCACATCGAGTGCAAAGGGTTAATAGATATAATAATACAGACATGTTTGAAATAATAATAACATTATTACAAAATAAACATCACATGACTAAATTTCTACTGTTACCTTAATATGTTTATTTATTTCCACATGTTACAATAAGAACATCAATTTTTTTAACAATTTCTAACCTAATTACTTTATCACAAAATAGACATTACTTCACCAAACTTGCACTGTCACCTTAATATATTTATTTATTTCTACATACCACAATATAAACATTAATTTTTATTAAAAATTCTGACACTTCCAAGCAACAACCCGTGTCTCCCATATTGAAAACCCCCAAGTCAACGATACCTAAATTCTCGAACCACGCCAGCCAGCCAAAGTGGAACGAACTGCCTCCCCGGATGGACAGTCTTGCTCGTCGTGGCTGTAATGCACTTTAATTGATAGTGACCGGCTCGGGCCCGATTAAAATTAAAGCGACTTTAAAATATACGTCCACGGCGGCGGAATCCTCGGTCCCGTCGATCTCCCGGCGGACTTTTCCCCAGCCTCTCCTTTAATTCGAGGCGGAAGACGCGGAACGCCGCCGGAGACTATTAGTGCTGGCGTGCCGGTTGGCTGGGGTGCGTGGGCATTTTTTTCCTTGCGAGCGTGGATCTGTATACACGTGGTTTGTGGGATTATTGTGTGCTGTTGTGGTTTCTGGAATTTTTTTGTGTAGGTGTTTGGTTGTATTGTATGATAATGTTAGAGGATTTTTGTGGGCGTTTTTGTGTGTGTAGTACACGTGGTTTGTGGGTTTTGTGTTCTGATGTGGTTTCTGGAATTTTGGGATTTTTTTACGTGAATGTTTGGTTGTTTTGTGAGATTGTGGGGCAGAATTTTTGTGGATGTTTTTATGTGAGGAGTAGTACACGTGGTTTGTGAGATCATTGTGTTCTGATGTGGTTTCTGGAATTTTTTTTGGTATTTTGAGATTTTTTTGTGTGAGTATTTTGGTTGTTTTGTGATATAGTGTTGGAGGATTTTTATGAATGTTTTTGTGTGAGTAGTATACATGAATTGTGGGTTCCTTTAAAAAATACACTAATCCCACAAAACTTGAAATGACATCCCACATAACCTCAAAAGAATTCTCACGAAACCACAAAAGTTACAAGGCGGATTAATGACTCTCAATGCTTATAGATTCTACACACAGGCCCACAAAATTTAAATTAAACTATTTGCAAAGTCATCCCACATACTTCTAAACCTCACCAATTCCAAAATAATAAATCTAACCTCATTTTAACAAATACACAACCCCCAAATTAAATCCCACAAAACCTCAAAAGTTACAAGGCGGATTAAAGGCGCTCACTGCTCATGGATTCCACACGCAGACCCACCAAATTTAAATAAAACTATTTTCAAAATCATTCTAATCTGTGGTAGATTTAACCTCATTTTCAAAAATACACGAATCCCACAAAACCTCAAAAGAATTCCCACAAAACCACAAAAGTTACAAGACAGATTAATAACTCTCAACGCTCATGTATTCCACACACAGGTCCACAAAGAGGTTAGGAACCCCGTAAAACGCATATTTCACTGTCGTTATTTAGTCCATGAAATAAGTAAACGCGAACGACCGATAGACGCGGCTTCTTGTCCTGAAAGGCGTTCCGAAGGCTTCAAGGAAGTCCCGTCGGATGCGTGACAACCAGCAGAAAAGGAGGGCCGCCATTGGTCCATTACGGGCTAACGCGAGGATAAAAGTCCGGCCACGCATGTGTCTTTCCTAGTTTTTCTCGGGGAACAGTTCCCGACGTCCATCCAAATGGATGATGCAGCGCGTTCCGCTCGGCGTCGCACAAAAGATTCCACCTGGCCTACCGTGATTCAACTGATTCCCTACTGTTGCAACGATGTTTCCGACGGGAACGATTCGCGCCGCTTACACCGAGCAATTAAGGGGGGACAGTCTTCTTTCTTGGATAAAAGTATTGATACTTTGGGAATTTTTATTGAGGAAAATGTAACTGTGATTGATCTCAAACTTTGTGGGTGTGTTTGTTATAGTTTCTTTGTGTTATGTAAATTTTTTCAGATCAACTCACATAAAAATACAGGTTGAATTGCCGAGCAATTAAGGGGGGAAGTTCTTTTTTCTTGGTTAAAAGTATTGATACTTTGGGAATTTTTATAAACAAATGTGTAACAATGATTGACTCGAAACTTTGTTTGTGTGTTTATTGTACTTTCATTGTGTTACATAATTTTTTTCAGTTCAGTTCACTTAGAAATACAGTTTGAATTTCCCTCAGATGATTGAAATGATAGGTGAATTTTACATTGAGTTGTAGTGATACACTAGGTGTCACCCATAAAGTATGCAGTATAAGGAGTAAGTCAACATACAATAAAATTGTAATGTATTGACTTTCTTTTTTAAATTTTTAATTTTCATTTTTCACACCAACACATTAACAACAACAGCAACATCAACAATAATACTAAATAAATATCCTTTTTATCAATTCAACCCCCGAGTTAGTTTAGATGATTTTTTTTTACATTTTTAATTTTCACTTTTCACACCAACACATGAACAACAACAATAACACTAAATATCTTTCTACCAACACAATATTTATGTCAGTTTAAATAACATTTGTTTACATTTTTAATTTTCATTTTTCCCATGTACCCACCACCACCAACAACAACAACACTAAATGTTTTTCAATCAACTCAACATCCAAGTCACTTTAAATTTGTTTATATTTTTAATTCTCATTTTTCACATATTCCAATCACCAACAACAACAACAACAACACTAAATAAACATCTTCCACAAACTCATCACTAAAAAAATTTAAACAATTCTTCACTACCCATATACAACTGCACAAAAGTACTAAAAAAAATTTAAACAATTCTTTAACCCATACACAGCAGCACAATCCTCGTCTAACAACACAATCCTAGCTCTCGCGTACCGGTACCAGGAAGAAGCTCAGCCGGGCGGAGTTATAGATGAATGAAAATCCCCGCGGACGTTACCGCGGCGCCACGTGGGCGTCTTCTTCTCCCAATCGCCCCTCCCCCCCGGCCCCGCCGCGCGGCGTTTCGTTGCGCGCGTTTCCACGAACCGGCCAGACGCTCGCCCGGAGTTTTTCGTCCCGCGGAATTTATTCGCCGGCGTTGCGTCCGCGGGGAACGACGTTTATGATGTTTATTCGACAGTGGGCCGTCGCGGCGAACATGCGGGCGGGTTCGGATAGAATCACGGAGCGCGCCGTCCGGTCGCCGGCGTTATTCAAATTTCACGATAAGGTGGTTTTTGGATTTAATGTGGGGGATGGTGGTTTTTGGATTTAATGTGGGGATGGTGGTTTTTGGAGTAATTGTGGAGAGTGTCTTGAGGTATTGTTTGTTTAGTGAGTGAATATTGAATATTAAATAAATAGTAAATAAATAGTGAATAAATGGTAAATAAATGGTAAATAAATAGTAAATAAATACTAAATAAATATTAAATAAATAGTGAATGGTAAATAGTAAATATTAAATAAATAGTGAATGGTAAATAGTAAATATTAAATAAATAGTGAATGGCAAATAGTAAATATTAAATACATAGTGAATGGCAAATAGTAAATATTAAATAAATAGTGAATGACAAATAGTAAATATTAAGTAAATAGTGAATGGTAAATAGTAAATATTAAATAAATAGGAAATAAATAGTGAATAAATAGTGAATAAATATTAAACATTAAAGAAAATAGAAAGTGAGGTGTCATTTGAATTTGATGTTGATGACGGTTAACCACTCGACGTATTATTTACTTAGTAAGTAAATATTAAATATTAAATAAATAATAAATATTAGTATTATTATTATTATATTATTGTTGTTATCATTATATTGTATTATTATCATTGTTGTTACATTATTATTATTGTTATTATTATACAATAACATATTACAATGCATATAATATATAATATATGTACTATATATAATATACTATCAATGACATTAAAAACAACATTTAAAAACTATTCCAAAAATACATTAACAACAAACACACTTGTGAATAAAACTGATGTCAAAGAATTTACAGGTTAGATCTAGTAGATGTTTTTTGAACTTTTTAAAAATTTTGAATTTTATAACTCTGTGAATTTAATCATTCTTATTGAATATTAGTGAGTGCTTTTATTAGTTATTCTTTATTAGTAAATCTTTTCATTAGTGTAATTTATTTTGAACTGTCAGGTGTAAGTAAAAATTTCAAATTTTATATTTCCCTTGTAAATTTGATGATTCTTACTGTACTGATTTTTTGAATTTTAATGGGATGATTGTAAAATGATTTAGCAGTGTGTGCTTTTGTTAGGTTATGTTTATCAGCTAACCTTTTCATTAGTAAAAATTTGAAGTGAAAATTTTTAATTTTATTACTTTGTAAATTTGATGATTCTTACTGTATTGATTTTTTGAGTTCAATTAGTGTAATTAATTTAGAACTCTCATATGAAAGTAAAAATTAAAAATTGTATAACTTTGTAAATTTGATGATTCTTACTGTACTGATTTTTTGAGTCTTAATGGGATGATTGTAAAATTATTTATCACTGTGTTCTTTTGTTAGGTTATGTTTATCAATAAATTCAATTGTCAGATGGAAGTAAAAATTTCAAATTTTATAGTTACCTTATAAATTTAATGATTCTTACTGTATTAATTTTTTGAGTTTAATTAGTGTATTTAATTTTTAACTCTCATATAAAAGTAAAAATTTTAAACTTTATAATTAGCTTGTAAATTCAATGACTCAAGAACACCCAGCACAAGGCGCCTAGAAAATCGTCGTGTTGTCGATTAGCAGTACACTCGTTAGTACACGAATATTTTCGTTCCTCTGAGCGTGGCTCTAGGCAGGGATCGTGACCACCGTCCGCAGGAATTCCTCTGGCGGCGCATTTGAATTCTATTCGCTGCACGTGCCGCGCATGCTCGCGGCCGGCAGCCACGAGGGAAACTGGATTCGCGCTGTCTTATCTGACAGCAGGTAAATTAGAGGAGGCGCATCACGCGGCGTCCGGTGGATCGATAAAAAGGGAAATGCCGGCGCGTGCCGGTTGACTCCGGGGTCATCGCGGCGCGGTCAACAGGTGCAACAGGTATTTGACGGAAGGTCGGGGACTAGGGAATATTATTGTATATAGATTGTGACGATAAATTGTAACAATGTAGATTGTAGCAACAAATTGTGACAACAAATTGTGATAATACAGATTGTGAAAACAAATTGTGACAATATAGGTTGTGACAACAAATTGCGAGATATAAATTGTGACAACAAATTGTGACAATATAGATTATAGCAATAAATTGTGACAACAACTTGTGATGATAAATGGTAACAACAAATTCTGGCAATATAGTTTGTGATGATAAATTCTGACAATAAATTGTGACAGTATAGTTTGTGATGGTAAATTGTGACGACAAATTGTGACAATACAGGTTTGTAACAATATAGGTTTGTAACAGTATTGGTTGTCACAATATTGATTATGACAGCATTGGTTGTGACAACATTGATTGTGACAGCATTGGTTGTGACAACATTGATTGTGACAATATTAATTGTCACAATATTGATTGTGACGATACATTGTGACGACAAATTGTGATAATTTGGGTTGTAACAATATAGATTGTAACAATAAATTGTGACAATATAGGTTGTTACAATAATGATTGTGACGATACATTGTGACAACAAATTGTGATAATTTGGGTTGTAACAGTATAGATTGTCAAAATAATAAATTGTGACAACAAATGGTGACAATATTGATTGTCACAATATTGATTGATCTATATGACAATATTGATTGCGACAATAAATTCTGGCATCTAATTGTGACAATATAGATTGTGATAATAAATTGTGACAATATAGATTGTGACAACAAATTGTAACAATTTAGGTTGTAACTATATAGATTGTAATAACAAATTGTAACAATATAGATTGTGACAACAAATTGTGACAATTTAGGTTGTAGCAATATAGATTCCAATAACAAATTATAACATTATATATTATAACAACAAACCACAACAATAAACTATAACAATAGACATTTCACTTTCTCCATATACTCACTACACTACTCAAACGAAACTTATCTCCAAACTCATTTCAACATTCAACACTTTCAACATTCAGCACTTTCAACATTCAGCACTTTTAACATTCAACACTTTCGACATACGAATAACCTCGAAATAAGGAATCCGTGATTCGGATTCATGGACAGGCGCGTGCCGGTTGACCCCCAGGGGTCATCTCGGTGCATCGGTCGGCAGGTGCAACAGGTATTTGACGAAAGATCAGCCGACTAGGAAATACAGCTGTGATTTATGCGTGCAGCGCCTCTGGTTTCCTGAATACTCGCCGTTCCCGTTCTCCCCCTGCGACGAGGGGGGATTTCTAATGCGCGACGTGACTCGTGTCACGTCCTCCGGGAAATTGCGTGATATGTACTCGGATGACGTTTTTTTAAGGGAAGATATGTTTTTACAAAATTTGACAGTGTGTTTTATGAAAGTCATTTGACAATGTGTTTTGTAAATGTCGTTTGACAATGTGTTTTGTAAAAGACATTTGACAACATATTTTGTAAAAGTCATTTGACAATAATTTGTAAAAGTCATTGGGCAATGTGTTTTATAATAGTAATTTGACAATGTATTTTATAATAGTCATTTGAAAATGATTTGTAAAAGTCATTTGGCAATGTGTTTATTAATAGTCATTTGACAATGTGTTTATTAATAGTCATTTGACAATGTATTTTATAATAGTCATTTGACAATGATTTGTAAAAGTCATTTCACAATGTATTTTATAAAAGTTATTTGACAATATGTTTTATAAAAGATTGTAAAATTAATTATAGGAAATGTTCAAAATTCAATTGAGTAGAAGTGATGAAACTGAGAAAAGAATTTTAGGTTAGAATGGCAAAAGATGTCTTTTGACAGGTTAGAAATAGTGTTGAGGGTTGTAGTAAATAAACTTTGTTTAGGACAGCTAGGAACTAAACTTTTATATCTCATAAAAGATTATAAAATTGAAAAAAATAAGATTATAAATACAAAAAAAAATTTTCAAAATAATTAACCAATTCCTTCTTTTCTAGAATCATGCAGAACATGTTCCAATCATTTACTTGCACAAATATCACTAGCTAAACCACAATGGTACAAATTCAAATGATATTTAAACTGCACAATCGTTTCACACTATCATAATCTCTCTTTCTTTAAATCTTCGAGCACTGGCACTGGATCCCAACAATTCTCCATTTTATTGGTGATAGCTTTTCTTGAAGTTATGCATAGAAAACTCTGCATACAAGATTATCAGGGTGTCACCTTTACAGCCGCAGCAGAACAACCAGGAAAAAACCCAGAATTTCGAAGTCTGTCATAAGCATCAAGCGTACCTTTTCAGGTTGACCATTGTATTTTTTAGAATACAACCCTTAACAGTTGTAAGTCACCTCTGACATGACAACAGCACTTTATCGCTGCGAATGATACCATACATTGAAAGCTGATAAATAATCACTCGAAACTCTTACCATTGTAATACTGCTTCATAAAATGAATCGTTTCCAACAAGAATGTTGTTCTCGCAATACTTAACCAGTTAACTGTGTTTGACAAATACACACGTCACCTTAAAACTCTTAATGGTGCTAACTTTTCCAACGATGCATCATTTATTTTTTGACAAACATGTAATTCTTCTTCGTTTTGCTTTAGTTTTCCGTTAGGATATATTTTAAGTGCATTTGGCCTGCGTTTAACGAATGTACACTTCATTATTTGATTTTATTGCACGCACAATGAGAGAATTTTCAAATTCCACGCTTAACTGGTTAATATTTTTCACACATTTGCTAGAAACGACTAAGTGAGAATCTATACAAAGCTAGCGTTCAACAAAAAATTGAAGGTTTCTCTCTAGCAGTTCTACGTTGAACAGTTGGAGCAGAATATAGGAAGTCCTGGTGCATTTCTGTCAGCATTTATCATAAATATTTATAAAGTTTATTATTTTTATAAATATAATTATAAAATCCTTTGTTCACTAAGCTGTTTGTTATTATTTCACATACATAACCTGCTTGCAACATGTATGCTTGACAGTTTTGTTTCTTCTGTTAGCGCGAGGCTCATTTCCGGCGTGGCTATCGCGAAATCACTTTGCCCAGTCCGGCAACTTCGCCAGATTAAGGAAACTAGTCGAGTGGCTTCTGACAGGTATCAAATATCCCGTAACGGCATCCCGTGCGGCTGTATTTTAATAAATCGACGCGAATAACGTGGCAGGAATAAATAATCACCGCGGACGAAACTGAGGGTACAGGTGTACCGATAAGTGTAGTAGGTAGCTTTAGGTGGCTTCTTTGCGATCGTTAGGATCGTGATACGCGAATGCACCTGGGAGTGTAATGGGGGGTCCAATTCAGTTGGGATAATGATGAAATGATGGGAAATGAGAGGAAATGAAAGGAAATGGGAGAAAATGGAAGAAAACGAAAGAAAATGAAAGAAAATAATATAAAATAAAATAATGTAACATAAAATATAAAATAATATAAAATAAAATAATGTAACATAAAATATAAAATAATATAAAATAAAATAATGTAACATAAAATATAAAATAATATGAAACAATATGGAATATTATAAAATAATATGAAAACAAAATTTAAAAAAAGGCAAATAGAACTGTTGTTATTTCGTGGTATCACATCTAATAATAAGCAACTTTACTATCAACACAAAAAAGTCAAAAATCCAACGAACCTAACCTCAAAATTTCAAAAAATTCCAAAAACTGTCATTAATCAATCTAGGAATAGAATTTTTATTATTTCTTAACATCATACCCAACAATAATTAATTTTCAACCCAAAAAGTAAAAAATCCAACGAACCTAACCTCAAAGTTTCAAAAAATTTCAAAAATTGTCATTAATCAATCTAGCGATACAATTATTATTATTTCTTTACTCTCAACATGAAAAGGCAAAAACTGAATTATTATTCATCAACCCAACAATAATTAATGTCCAACATAAAAAGTCAACATAACCAATCCAACAATTCTCGAACCACGCCCCCTTGAACTTGAGAAACCAAGAACAAAATGATCCTCCAACATCAATGTTCCATCCGGCAGCAGCTATCGCAAGATTTGTCACAGGGCGTAGACGTTTTCATTTCTGTTGGGCTCCACGAGTGCCGCGATCGAGTCGCGGATAACGCGAGGCTCGCAGCGACGCGGAATGCGTTTTGCATTCGATGGGTGTCCGAGTGTGTCGACTAGCATTTTTCTAGCTGCGCGCGCAGCCGGGTGGGGGCGCACGCAGCCGACAGGTGTATGGTCTGCAATCCATCGTCGTCTCTAATTGCATGCTGATATGCTCCACTTGGTTTTTGTTAGAATGCGATGTACCAATGTTTTAATCAATTTGTTTGATGTAATGCATGATGTTGGTTGTGTGTGTGTATGTGTGTATTTTGTTTTTTTTTGTTAGGGTGTTATGATATTAATTGAGGTTAGATGTGTTAAATATATATTCCTTGTTTAAATGAATGTGACAGTTTTTGTTCGGATTAAAATGTGTGGCTTAATAATATTTGAAGAAAATGTTAAATTAGTATTAATATTGTTTAAATATTAAATACTCATTTTTAAAATATCTACATCATATTTTTCAAATGTCCACTTTATGTTTTTCAAATGATATTTAGATCTAATATTTTATTCAGATTAAAAATTCTGGCTTAATAATATTTGAAAAAAATATGAAATCAATATTTTCCAAATATTTGAAAAAGATTTCAAACCAATATTTTTCTGCTACTAGGGTAGATAATATATTACTATTCAATATTATTTAAATATTAAATATTTAAATTGTCGTTTTAATATTTTTCTTATTTTCTTTTTTCAAATTAGACATTTTTCTTATTTTCTTTTATGAAATTAGATGTTTTTCTTACTTTCATTTTTCAAATTAGATATTTTTCTTATTTTTTTTTTTAAATTAAATATTTTTCTTACTTTCATTTTTCAAATTAGATATTTTTCTTATTTTTTTTTTTAAATTAAATATTTTTCTTACTTTCATTTTTCAAATTAGATATTTTTCTTATTTTAATTTTTCAAATTAATTATTTTTTTTCAAATTAGATATTTCTCTTATTTTCTTTTTTCAAATTATTATTATCAATATTTCAATATTATTAATATTTATCAATATCAATATTTTAATATTATTTTCAACATTTTTTTGCTACTAGGAATCTCTCCCCCTTCGAGTGTGTCGGCTATTTTTCTAGCTGCGCGCGCCGCCGACAGGTGTATGGTCTGCAATCCTTCGTTGTCCCTAATTGCATGCTAATATGCTCCAGTTCGAGTGGAAAGGACTTTTATATCGGGACCGATAAAGGTTTAATGTTGAATAATGTGGTGTATTTGTCCTTGACGTACTTGTTTGTGGAAGATTGTTGTTTGTGAATTGAGATTTCTTAGGGAAAGCTGATGGTGTTTGGTGATTGTTTACTGGAGATAAATTTATTAATATACAATAATATATATTATTCATGATATTGTATGAGTATAGTATTATACATAATATTATGTGATTGTAATATTATTCATGATAGTATATGATTGTAATATTGTACATAATATTATATGATTATAATATTATGTGATTGCAATATCATATGATTATAATATTATATGATTGCAATATCATATGATTGTAATATTATATGATTGCAATATCATATGGTTATCATATTATATGATTGCAATATTATATAATTATAATATTATATAACTATAATATTATACATAATATTATTTGTTTCTTTTGGACTGTCAGTATGATGATGGAAGGAAAGAGGTTAGGTCTAGTTTTGTGGGACGTGGAAGAGATGCTTTTCGAAATTTTTAAAAATTTTGAATTTTATTATTTTGTAAATTTGATGATTCTTACTACATTGATTTTTTTAATTGTAATGGGATGATTATAAAATTATTTCATATTTTGTGCTTTTGTTAGATTATGTTAAGTAGTTTGATAGATTTTATCTATTTAATATCTATTCTGTTTAATATAGTGGAATAAGTAGGAAAACTGGTTTGATAAATGTAAACTTAATTATATGTTTCCGTGATTATGTATTGCCAGTCCTATTATTATCACATTTTATAATCATTTTGTATATTGTTAATTAAATATGAAACTATCTATATTATATATAATACATATTCTATTATTTTTTATTATATTATATATTATTAAGCAAACTAGAAATTATAATTACTATCAATTAAATGTATTGTAATACTATTATTAATTAAATGTAATGTAATATTGTTATTAATTAAATGTAAACTATCTATATTATAATATAATAATAAAGAATATTATAATATAACATAATACAATAATACACATGAATTATTTCTCTACATTTAATCATGACCAATAAACAACAATCAATCCTTACTAAAACTAATTACTCAAATCATTTACCAGCAATGCTCACCAATACATACCCTATAATCCTCCATTGCACAGATCTCAAATTCCACCAAACGAGGTGTTAACGAAAAAACCATTGTCTGTTCCAGCTGTCCACATGAGAATCGGGAAAACCTGACGCGTTGAGGGCAAACGTATCCAGCCGAACGGCACATCACCGCTGCGCAAAATGTAAGAGATTGACCTGTTAACTGTAGAATCTTGTTCGAAAAATCTCTGATTGTATGGGCAACAAAGTTGACACGTTCGCGATGGGATGTACCACCGGTGGTACATTCTTATTTGTTCCATGGGACGCATGTACCACCGGTGGTACATGATTGGGATAAGTAGGCGCATGTACCACCAGTGGTACATGCTTGTCTGTCCCATATACCACCACTGGTACACCCTTGTCTGATGCATGGGTCGCATGTACCACCGGTGGTACATGAACTATTGTCGCGTCACAGCATTGAAATAACTGGTTACTGTAATTAACAAATTTATTTACATCTTTATATACATAAGAGAACTATTCTCTGAGGTCTCAAGTGTAACACCGAGGAGAAAATTAATACATATATAATTTCTAATTAGCCCCGCCAGATGGAAGTACGAAAAATAACACCACCCCACGGCGGGTGTTAAACAATGAATATACTTGCCAAACGCAGGAGATACGTACCTCTGATACGTGTTAATGAATTATTAAAGCAAAATGAAGAATTACATGTTTGTCTGAAGAAATAACTCATCGATGAAAAACTTAGTTTCATTTTGAATTTCAAGATGATGTGTATACTCGAACGTAGTCGACTGGTTAAACGTTTCGTTTGACTTCCTAAGAATTCGAGTTCCAGTTAGACCGCGACAGTAAAGTCGTATTCCAGTGTTACATTCTCCGCTTAAGCAAAGTAATAAACTCTAACGACTGGGTGCCTTGGGAAGCTGTCATTTTTGTTCTTGCTAGGTTAGATTGTTTCTGTCTTAACCCTTTGCAATTAGAAGATTAATTGTAGTTTTAGTGGAAAATTATAGTGTTACTGTATGTAAAATTATTTAGTAAAAAATTATAGTTTCACTATATATATATATATTTTTCAATTTCTAATGAAATATCATTTTGTATATCATTTAAATACATATTCTTCAAATATTTAGAAAATATTGGTTAAGTATTTGGTATTTTTCAAACATGTATTTTATATTCTCCAAATATTTACTTAATATTTTCTAAACATTCACTTAACATTTCTTATATCTAATATTTTATTCATATGAAAAAGTCTGGCTTAGTAATATTTGAAAAAAATTTTTAAATAATATTTTCCAAATATTTCAAAAAAATCTTAAAATAATATTTTCCAAATATTTAAAAACAATCTGAAACCAATATTTTCCAAATAATTTCCAAATATTTAAAAATAATCTTAAATCAATATCTTCCAAATATTTAAAAAAAATCTCAAACCAATATTTTCCCGCTCCTAGGAATCTCTCCCTCCATCTCCCTCGATCGCCGTCCATCGTCCGTGCCTCTCGTAGATACAGTTCGTGATTTATCGCGTCGTCGGGACGCATTAAAGTTTCCACCTGTGTTACGGCATCGTTGTGTGTTGCTGTCGAGATAGAAGCGATAGGACGCGGCGGGCCGATAACTCTGCCGACAGTAGGTCGTCGTTCAGACGTCCTAATTAAATTTTCATTTCAATCGCATTTTCGCATTTTCCCTCGACGCCGTTTCCCGATTCGCGGACACTTTTAGGTTAGGATGTCATTTTTAGTTGAGTGACTACAGAAAAAGATTTCGGAATAGTGATTTTGCAATTTTTTAGTGGAAAATGTTGTATTTGGTGTAATAATTTCAAAATAAACAATTCTAATAAGATTGAATATTTTTTTTAATGATGTGATGATTAGCAAAGCTACGATTTTCAGTGAGATCAATTTATATCAATGGGAAATATTCTAAGGTGTTATTGTTATTTGATGAATTTTGAATGGTTTTTAAAATGATTTTTCAATGATTTCTAAAATGATTTTTTAATGATTTTTCAATGATTTCTAAAATGATTTTTTAATGATTTTTCAATGATTTCTAAAATGATTTTTTAATGATTTTTCAATGATTTCTAAAATGATTTTTTAATGATTTTTCAATGATTTCTAAAATGATTTTTTAATGATTTTTCAATGATTTCGAAAATGATTTTTTAATGATTTTGAAAATGATTGAATGATTTCGAAAATGATTTGCACATTTTTTATTTTTATTTTATTTTTATCATTTTCATTATTTCAATTCTTTAGATTGATTCGACAGACACCGAAATTTGTTTGAATAGTCTGTAGATACAAGAGACAATTAGAGGAATCTCGAAGATATGTAAAATACGTCTAGCTCCCTCCCCGTCAGGGACAACAGTTAATGTTGTCAATTTGTCAGTGCTGTCATTTATTTGTTCCTCGTGGGCAGCCGACAGGTTCCTTCACGGTTTGCAGATTTTAGATACCTTAATTCCTCTTCCTCACTGCTTGATTTAGCGTTGCTCGTTAACACATGGCGTGCCGGTTCATTCTCGAAAAAAGTGCGAATGATGATTTTTCAGTGAGATCAATTTATATCAGTGAGAAATATTGTAATGTGTTATTGTTATTTGATGAATTTTTAAATAATTTAAAATAGTCAAATGTCTTATTTGTTATTTGATGAATTTTTAAATAATTTAGAATAGTCAAATGTCTTATTTGTTATTTGATGAATTTTTAAATAATTTAGAATAGTCAAATACCTGATTGTTATTTGATGAATTTTTAAATAATTTAGGATAGTAGAATATTTGATTGTTATTTGATTACTTTTTAAATAATTTTAAAATAATCAGTTCTAATAGAATTGAATATTTTTGTTAATAATGTGATGATTAGCAAAGCTACAATTTTCAGTTAAATAAATCAATCAATTGATCAATCAGTAGATCAATTTATATCATTATAAAATATTCAAATGTCTCACTTTTAGTTGATAAATTTTCAAATAATTAAAAAATAATCAGTTACAATAAAACTTTATAAAACAATTTCAATTGTTGTTCCGGCGTCCCTCATCCCTCGATTAATTACTCACAAGCTATCAAATAATGGAATGTGATTTCCAACGGAAACTACAATGTAAATTTCATATATTCATATTTCAGTGATAGGTGGCGCGTCTATGTTGTCACTGTTCCAGAGGCAACAGTGACTCTCGGTGATATTAATTTCACGCCGTAACGCTCTTGACACCTACTTCTGTTACGTGGTCCGTTCCGACCAGCTTCAATTAATTAACGTACCTATTTCGAATTCTGTTTCAATTAGTAATCATTTATACGGCGTTTAATCATTTTTCTAATTAATTTTCGAGTAGACAGTGTGTTTGCACATTTTTTATTTTTATTGTTCCGATTAGTAATCATTGATATGACGTTTAATCATTTTTGGGTGACTAGGTGGAGAGAATTTTTTCAGAGTGATTTTGTAATTAATTCTTCACAGTGATTTTCTAATTAATTTTTTAATGGAAGATGTTGTGACTTTCATACATTTTTTATTCAATATGTTTCAATGCCAACGTTATATAATTAGAAAAACAACCTCCAATTTTCCTTACATGAATATCCAAATGTTGAGGTTACATCAATTCCCTCAGCAATGAATTTCTCGCGACCGATAGCGATCGAAGAGATCGGATACCGTAGCCAGGAAAAGTGGAACAAAGGCTTCTCCCCTTCGAAGCCCGATGATTCCCCCCGGTTCCGTGACAACGCGCTAGTTAACGTTTTGTGGAATCGAGCCGGCCGTGGTCGAACAGGTGCGCCAATTGGTTCATTCGATGGGGCTCTCTGCTCTTCTTTGACCTTTCTTCTACCAGTCTGTGTAAGAAATAGATATAAAGTTTTTGTTGACGCTATCTTTGTAAATTGTATAATCAGATTGGAAGCGTACTGTTTAATTGATGTTTTATGAAATATTTTTCGAATGATTTTTCAATGATTTTTCAATGATTTCTGAAATGATTTTGAGAATGATTCTTTAATGATTTCGAAAATGATTTTTGAATGATTTCTAAAATGATTTTTAAATGATTTTTCAATGATTCTTGAATGATTTCGAAAATGATTTTTGAATGATTTCTAAAATGATTTTTCAATGATTTTTCAATGATTTCGAAGATGATTTTTCAATAATTTCTAAAATGATTTTCAATACATTAATTACAATTTCCTTTAGAATGAAGAGTTAACGTGTAAATGTGAATATTAAAATTGCTAGCTTGATTTTTTCCAAAAATTAACTTACACCACTTTCAAAATCAAAATTTCTATCAATCATTCTATTAACCAACTAATTTCCTTTTCACAAAATCTTTGTGATTTTTATATTATATCAGTTATTATTACGTTATTATATTCTTATATTCTTATATTCTTATATTTATATATTTTTGTATTTATATTTTCATATTATATCAGTTATTATTACGTTATTATATATTTATATTCTTATATTCTTATATTTATATTTCTATATTTCTATATCCTTCTATATCCTTCTATATCCTTCTATATCCTTCTATATCCTTCTATATTCTTCTATATTTCTATATTTCTATATTCTTCTATTTATATATTCATATATTTACATATTTATCTTACATTACCCACACATCAGTCACAATTTCCATCCCAACAGAGAACCACCAAAACCATCTCAATATTTCTCAAAAATCTACGTAACCTCCAAAATAAACGGCCCATTTGCCGTCTCCCATCCAGCTCCTCGCTCGCCCCAACGCTTGGTCCTTTTCATCGGCGCGCCTCGGCCTCTAATTCCCAGGGGAGGGGGAAGAGGGAACAAAAACTTAATCGGCCGCTTCCTCTGCGAATAGACAAGGGTCCGTAGCGGCGGTGGCTGCCGGGCCACGGCGGAGTCTGTGGTTGAGAAAGGAGGGACAGAGTGACACGCACGCACACCGCCGTGAAATTAACCTCTAGCCGCACGGGGAATCCCTTTTTTCATCGTTTTGCCGTCTTCGAGGCCGCCCCGAGAGAGGCAGATCTGCCCGCGTTAATCGTGCTACGCGGGGATTCGACGGTGTTCCGAGGAGATTTTTAATGGGGATAGTAGCAGTTCTGTTGGGGTAATCGGTGAATAGATGGAGATGAAGAAATTAGGTGGTGGATTGTGGCTGTTTGAAGGTTTTGTGTGAAACTGTGACTGTAAATGTACAAGAAACTGTATGCAACTATATAACACAATATAAAATTATATAAAACTGTATGGAACTATATGAAACTATATGTAACTATATATAACTA
Organism: Nomia melanderi; assembly: GCF_051020985.1. Lineage (NCBI taxonomy): Eukaryota > Metazoa > Arthropoda > Insecta > Hymenoptera > Halictidae > Nomia > Nomia melanderi. The sequence goes on along the minus strand of NC_134999.1, from coordinate 22,045,160 downwards.
TATATAACTATATATAACTATATGTAACTCTACGAAACTATATAAAACCATGTAAAGCTTTGTAAAACTATGAAAAAGTTATGAGAAACTATTAAAAACTACATTTAACTATATTTCACTATATTAGACTATATTTGACTATGTTTAACTATATTTCACTATATTTCACTATATTAGACTATATTTGACTATGTTTAACTATATTTCACTATATTTGACTATGTTTCACTATTTTTGACTATATTTGACTATATTTAACTGTATTTGTCTATGTCTGTCTATATTTGACTATATTTAACTATATTTAGCTATATTTAGCTATATTTAGTTATATTTAACTATATAAAAACTATATAAACCTGCATAAAAACTATAAAAACTACATAAACCTATACAAAACAGCACAAAACTATACAAACGTTCGTCGTTCTCAGTGGTCACGTTTAAACTACCTTGCGCTATGTGCGGTACGTATAAAAGTCCGCCGTGGCGAACGGGTTAACGAAGCAGAAAATAAAAAGTCAGGATTCTTAAACAGATCCACTGTCCCTTTTACACGTCACGCACCGAACAAAATTCGACCCGCTCGGCGCGTCACCGAGGCAATTAATTTCGAGGTTATGTAAAAAATCGTGTCACCCGATTTCCTGTCCAATTGATTTAATTGAAAAGAAAGTTGTATTTCAAAGTTCATCTATAAAATAAAGTATTTTTAATGATGGGATAGCAATAATTAATAATATAGTTATTGGAATGACAGTTCAAATTATTTCTAAATTATGATTTTTAATAAATTTTAGATTAATAAATTTATTTTCTATAATTACACGACGTGATAATGAAACTGCTAATTACTTAGTGGTTTGCTTCATTTAGAATTAGAACTTTGCGAAGAAACGGATACGTGGTTGAATTTAATTGTGAAATAATAATTAGTTAATCTAGTATTTATCCACGATCAAATCAAATTTCTTCTTTCTATTTTTTTTAGAATATATACAATTTTTAATTTTAACTTACGGTTTTTTATAGTTTTATATTGTTTTAAATTGTTTTATATTGTTTTATATTGTTTTATATTGTTTTATATTGTTTTATATAGTTTTAAATTGTTTTATGTAGTTTTATATAGTTTTAAATTGTTTTAAATTGTTTTATATAGTTATATATAGTTTTAAATTGTTTTATGTAGTTTTATATAGTTTTATACAGTTTTATATAATTTTATATAGTTTTACATAGTTCTGTGTAGTTTAACTTTTTGTAGGTTCCAATATGGCAGCATTTATAATATTACAGAATTTTCAAAATAAACGGTCCATATGAATATAATTAACGTTCAAAATAAAATTTGCTACCCCTTTTCTATTTCTTGTTATTATTTATAAATAAAATATACTTCAAGTGATATTTAATTGTTCCCAATTGAAATTAAATGAACCATTATATTAACATTGTATTAATTAAATTGCCAGACTCGATATAATTAATTTATATTTTCCAACCAACTAATACACTAACCTCCAATTTTCTCGAAACAAAAAAAACAGACCTGCACCATTTAAAATTACATTACAATTATTCAGTATATAATATATATTATTTATTAAATTAATATAAATTGTATTATTTACAATTTCTTTACAATTATTCAATATATAATATATATTATTTACTACATTAATACAAATTGTATTAAATATAATACAATACTATATTAATTGTAATATATGATATTATACTTGGTCGCTAATCCCTCGGAGACCTAACCTCAAAACCTCGTTGGAGCCACAGTCCCCGCGTCGCCGTATCCATTAAATCAGCGCGTTGAAACCGGTGCAACAAGTTTCTTCTTCATTTCTAAATTGCGCCCGAACGAAAATCGAGCGAGGAATGCCACTACAAATCAGATTCAAGCGGACTTTTCATCCAGCAATTACGTCGTTGGTTCTCGAGACTCGTGCAGCTGGATGCCCCGGAAAAATCGCGTCCGGCCGGGGATATAGAAAATCGAAGAACACGTGACGCGACGAGGGTAGATGGTTATGGGTGGAGGGAGGCCCTTTCGAGAGATGAGTGATTGTGAATATAGTTTGTATTAATTTTATTGGTGATAGGTAATATGTATTGATTTAATTGGTGATATGAATATATATTAATTTAATGAATAATACAATTTATATTAATTTAACAGATGATACGTAATATATATTAATTTAATAAATGATATGAATATATATTAATTTAATGAAAGATATATAATATATATTGATTTAATGAATAATACAAGTTATATATGAATTTAATAAATAATAGATATTATGTATTAAATAATTGTAATTTAATTGTAAATAGTACAGTTTGTATTAATTTAATTGATGATACGTAATATATATTGATTTAATGAATAATATATGTTATATATGAATTTAATAAATAATAGATATTACACATTAAATAATTGTAATTTAATTGTAAATGATACAGTTTGTATTAATTTAATTGGTGATAGGTAATATGTATTGATTTAATGAATAATACATATTATATATTAATTTAATAAATAATACATAATATATATTGATTTAATAAATAATACATAACATATATTTCTTTAATAAATAACACATGTTATATATTAATTTAATAAATAATAGATATTATATATTAAATAATTGTAATGTAACTGTAAATAATATAATTTATTTTAATTTAATGAATGATACATATTACATAATAATATAATAAATAATACGTATTATATATTAAATAAATTATTAATCATTGATTCTAATACAATGTGCTTTTGTCATGAAACGTCACAAGAGCATTTGTTTATAATGTACATTCAACACACAAATATCAAGATATCTATTAACAAGCTTCAGGTTAATTAACTATTAACCATTTCATTTAAAATAATCTTTAAAAGTTCAATAACATTGGAAGTAGTATTATTCAATTAAAAAATGTCCAGCGTAATTCAACGTAGGAGTACCAATGAATAAAATATGATGTCCAGCACACAACATAAATGTAATTACTTTTATAATTAATTAATAATTGATTAATTCATAATTAATTTGATAAACCTTCATTTATCTTTTCATTGAGTGACAGCACCATAATTTTAGGTTAATTTTTCAGAGTTTCTTCTCCATCAATTTTCCATTGCCTTTTTGCCTTGATACTGCTTACCTAAGCAGTAGTGGTCAGTTACCCAACGACCACGATGAATAGGGAGTTCTGTCTCATTAGGGACAGAGGAAATTAAATTAGGAAAGATTTAATTGCCTTCAATGAAACTGTCGCTCCCTTTCTGCTTATAAAAAATGATTGCCTTATCGTTACTTGTTTGTTATAGAATGGAAAATGACTTATATAAAATAGTTGTCATTATTATTATTAACTGTTTGTCCTACGAGTGAGGTTCGTGAAGATTTTCAACACGATTCAAGAAATATATATGTTACTCAGTTGATTAGAATTCAATGTTAATATTATTTCTCTATTTTTCTGTTTTATCAATAAATTACTAGTAACAAAGTAGTCGTATCGATCAAAATATTATTAGAGAACATTAAACATTGTATTACAATTCATAATGTGTCCTTTTCTTCTCTGTAACATCTGGCATCGTTCAAGTACTGATTTGTATAAGCAATTTATAAATTATCTTAACGCTTTGCACTCGACAACATTTTTCATTACAAACATTCATTATTTTCTGATGAAATATCAACAATACTATTTGCAAATTACATCAAGAAGCATTTTGCATAAATTATGGGACATTAATACGTTATTCAAAATTTTGTATTGAATTTTTCATTTTATAATTTTGCTGCGTTCAATCAAATGGCTACTCAGTCACTTCTCGAGTGCGAAGGGTTGACATTGTTCTGTATTTTTAGACCATCGTTACCTTTGGTTTATTTTTTCAGTCACATAATTTCCTTTGAGCACATTGTGTTTTGTATTTTATCTTTAAGATCATTGTAAAATATTTGTCATTCGTAGAAAGTTATTCATTTTTCTGTATGACGTAGAATATTATTCCTTCCAAAAATAAACATCTCACTAACAGTTTGCGTAGCTATAATTTTATTCTTCGATATTTGTATGTGTTACTTGTATATAATTAACACTATCCACTTTTTTCGTCAATACACCTTATTTTAGTATCACTGTGATAATCAATTTCAATCCACACCGTAGTGGCTCTCCTATTAATATGTCATCGTACCTGAAAAATTGCACTTTTTTCTTAGATCAGGGGCACAGTTGGCCCAGCCGTCTGCGCCAGCTGAAATAAATGTCTTCTCATCAGTGGAAACGACTTGCCTTCACTTTTTCTTTCACCTGATGTCTTCACAGGTGAAGCTTGTTTTATCCTGAATATATTGTCATGCTAATGATGGATTTTTTCTGGTGATGATTGAGTGGTTATCCGTGAGGATGGACAAACAGCAAATTGATACCACTTAGTTTATTCAATTTTAATATTCACTTAAGTTTATTACCTGACGAATAAGTTTCTTATATTCAAACTCACCAGATATATATAAACGCTTACTTGCAAAAATATGCTGTGACTTTGGAGTTCTTCGCTTTTGAATTTGAAGAGCAGTTTGTTATGTTACAATACTGAAATGATAATTACGCTTTGAAACATTACAGAGATATTTACTCAGGTTATCTACCTCAGCAAAAAAATATTGTGTGTACATTTTCTGTATTTCACTGGTACATGGTACAATACTTAGGGATGTTTAATCATTTTATTATATGGATACAATCATTATGGTAAACAGGGTCAGAAAATGAATACAAACATGCAGTGGAGAAAATTTCAGTTACAGTAATTTTGACGTTACCTTCTTAAATGTAGTACCGATGGATTGCTGACATTTTTCTGTTTAAAATGAGTCCAAACACGATAGGAATCGGTCGAGTTTATCGGTTTCATGGAAACGAGCCTTTAGCTTCGTTAATTACACTAAATCGGTAAAACTAGTTCGATTCCCACCGTGTTTGGACTCATTTTAATCAGCACAATCTCAACAATCCACTGGCACTATATTCGAGAAGATAACGTTAAAATGATTGCAACTGAACTTTTCATCATTGCATGTTTGCATTGACCTCTATATTCATCAGACTGTCCATCTGCTTCCACTCAGTCAATTCTCTTTGTCAGGCTATACTCAAGTCAATTCCCAGAAGCAAATAGCTTCCCCTTATATTCTCTGCTCACTTAAATTTCACTGCAGGGGCCCTAAATTGTAAAATTTAACCGAGCATTGCTGCAAACTTTATAATTCCGCATACATCACATTAAACAGCCACTGCAGGTAAATTGTAAAATTTAACCGAGCACCTCTGCAAACTTTATAATTCCGCATATATCAAATTTATATGACCACTGCAGGTAAATTGTAAAATTTAACCGAGCATCACTGTAAACTTTACAACTCCGCATATGTCGAATTGAACGACCACTCTCAGCGGCCATTCGAGTGCAAAGCATCAACGAAATTGGCTAACCAACAATAACTTGTTATCGAATAATTAACAGTAACTCAAATCCGTCGGGCCCCGCGTACCTCGCTAAAATTCAATCCAATAAACACGTGCTACGATCGCGACGCGATCACCCGGCATTCAATTAATGGAACTGGAACGTATCCGCGGAACGAGTAATGGTCAACCCGGTAATTACTGGCATAAATAATTAACCAACATGGAAGCCATTAAGGACAGAGCGTAAAGTACCTAAGCGGAGAGCATAAATTGAATATTAATACTTGTCGACGAGGAGGTGGGAGTGGTGGCGGGGGGGCCACGATGAACGCGACGTAGACGCGCGGCGGCGATCCTGTACCAATAAATAACGCTGAAACATAATACGCGAAAGAGAGATAACTCGTCTAACAGGAATCCGCCGGTTTTTGTCACCCGCCGCCGGTAAGAATACGCCTGTTCGCAATTTTTCCGTGGCGTCACGTTCGCTGGGACTCCCCTTTAAGACACGTTGAACGCCGCACGATTTCATGGGGCAAAATACACAAAATGGAAAAAATATAATATCAAATCATTTCATTGAATTGCATTATTATTATTATTACATGTTCATCTAGCTAAATGTCACTGCATTATGTAGTGTTATTTGTAATATAGAAATGTTTCGGTCATCATCGATATCATCATTGACATCATCGTCATCATCGTCATCATCGTCATCATCATTGTCATCATCGTCGTCATCATCGTCGTCATTGTTATTGTCATTTCACGTTGATCTAGTCGAGTGTCACCACGTTAGGTAGCATTATGTATAATATAGAAATGTTTTCAAATAATCAATGTTTAATTAAATGAATTATAGTAATTCGATTTGGTTTTAGGGTCACCGGTGACCCCCATGGCATTTAACGTGTTAACATATTTTTAAAATTGTCAATTTTTGAAATTATCAATTTTAAAAATTATCAGTTTTTAAATTTATCAATTTTTAAAATTATTATCAATTTTTAAAATTATTGTCAATTTTTAAAATTATCAGTGTTTAAAATTATAATCAATTTATTATGTTCAACCTTGTCTTCTCAACTATATTACCAGTGAATTGTTCTGATTAGAATGCCCCACATAAAAAAGAATGACGAGCGACGATACGCGGTGTGTGACTAGCGGTCACCCATCTAAGTACTGACCGCGCCCAACGTTGCTTAACTGTGGTGATCAGAAAGAACCGGTGCTTTCAACGTGGCTTGATCGTTGCTCTGCGGGGGAGGATTCCGTAAAACAATCAACAATAGCTGCTCTTCATACATACAGTGGTGCTCGCTTAAATTTCACAGAGATTAGTTCTATTCTTCCTTCATTACTCACTGTCTCGAGCTCAGTGTAACGTGATCTGAGTAGACAGGGGCAGAAAATGAATAATGATGAAATGAAAAATGAATGAATCGAGGGTCGAAGTATTGGTCTTGAAAGCAACGTCACGCGCATCGAATATAAATATGCAATGAAAAAATTTCAGTTGTAGTAACTTAACTTTACCTTCTCAAATGTAGTACCGATGGATTGTTGACATTTTTCTGATTAAAATGAGTCCAAACACGATAGGAATTGAGCTAGATTCATCGATTTAATGTAATTAACGAAATTAAAGGCTCGTTTTCATGAAACCAATAAATTTGACCGATTTACGTCGTGTTTGGACTCATTTTAATCAGAAGAATTTCAGCAATCTATCGGTACTACATTCAAAAAGGTAAGGTCAAACATGCAAAGAAGAAAATTTTAATTGTAGTGCTTTTAATCTTATCTTCTCAAATATAGTACCAGTGAATTTGTAAGATTGTGCCGATTAAAATGAGACCAAATATGATGGGAATCGGACTAGATTCACCGACTCAATATAAGTAACGAAACTAAAGGCTCGTTTTCATCAAATAGTAAAACTAGTCCGATTCCTATCGTGTTTGGACTCATTTTAATCAGAAGAATCTCGACATTCTATTAATACTAAAATTGAGAAGGTAAGGTTGAGCATGCAATGGAGAAAATTTCAGTTGCAGCAATTTTAACCCTACCTGAGATGGTGCAAATTAAAATGAGTCCAATCACGGGGGGAATCGGACTAGTTTCACGGATTTCGTATTATTTTCGAAATTAAAGGCTTGTTTCCATAAAATCGTTAAAGCTGGTCTGATTTCCATCTAGCTTAACAAAATAAATAACAATAATGACATCTTCGAAAACAAAAGTATATTTTATTCGCTGTTACTAAATTCAGATCGTGTAAAAACTACCGCATAAATAGTGTTCCAATTTACCGCGTAAAAAAGGTCTGCGTAAATCGAGGTTTAGGTACAAAAAATTAATTATAAATAAATCATAAATTAATCATATATAAATGAATCATAAAGAATTAATTATAAACAAATAAATCATAAAAAATTAATCATAAATGAAAGAATCATAAAAAATTAATCAGAAATAAATGAATCATAAAGAATTAATTATAAACAAATAAATCATAAAAAATTAATGATAATAACAAACCACTAGCAACATTAGTCGCGACAATCGCTCGCGTGCACAGGCCCACACCGGGCATTACGCCGTTTGGATCTAGATAGATGCGCCGCCCATTTAACACGCCCGGCCTATCCGGCGCTCGATCTGAGATCGCTGACGCCACGCCGCGTCGCGCCGCGTCGCGGTCCCGCGCGCCGGATCCTGAAATCACGGATGATTACGAGCGCGTCCTCCTCGGCGTTCCCTCGCTCGCGTGGACAGTTTTTTCCCCGGCGTTCCCGGTCACCGCGAGATGGTAAAGTGAGAACAGTTACCGCCGCGAAATTTACGGCTCTATTGACGCTGATTAATGGGATTGTTCAGTCTATTTATAATTCGGCATTAGAGAGAGAGATCACTGCGCGCGCGAGGCTGAACGGGATATTCGGTGCGAGCCGTGTTCACGTATGGCTCGCGTACAAATTAGTAATTAACGCTGCAGTGTTATTAGTATTAATGATTAGTTTAAATTTTGAATATTTGTGATTAATTTTGATTGTGAATATTAATGATTAGTTTAAATTGTGAATATTAATGATTAGTTTTAATTGTGAATATTAGTGATTAGTTTGAATTGTGAATATTAGTGATTAGTTTTGATTGTGAATATTAATAAATACTTTACATTGTGAATATTAATAATTACTTTACTTTGTGAATATTAATAATTACTTTAAATTGTGAATATTAATGATTAGTTTAAATTTTGAATATTAATGATTATTTTTAATTTTAAATATTAATAATTGTATTACTATTAATTAATTGGTATTAATCATCGTATAATATTTATGTTTGAAAGATTTTATGAAATGGTCTTGAATTAATTAGATGATAATGTTATAATGTTGTTGATAATATTAATTATCAGTCAAAGGGTATTATTAAGTAATTAATATCATTTGTAGCAGTTTGTAATTCAGTGGGAGGAATATTTGTGGGTTACTTAATAATATTGGTAATTAATAATATTTAATACTAATCAAATAATGCAATTATTAGTATTGACAATCAATAGTAATTAATATTATTAATAAAATTGGAATATTAGTTAGTAATTTAATTAATTCAAGATATTAACAGGAATAAAATCAGAGAAAAAATAATTATAAGCTAAAATTTCAAAAAGTGTATTTTCACACTGGTAGAAATAGTGTTAATTACCTTGATAATTATTTCTCAGTTCCATAATTTTTCCTCAATTGAATTTGTTACACTCTCTATAATTAATTTTATAATCATTATTGTATTAATACTGAAATTTAAAAATTATAGATATATTAATATTATTAATACGCAGTAAAAAATACATAAATAGTATCAATTAGCTAGTACATATATATCAATGCACATCAATACATTTTACACTTAATTTCACAATCATTACTTGAAAACAAATTAATAGTGTTAATTAGCTGATATAGATATATTAATATCATTAATACACAGTAAACAATACATAAACAGTGTCAATCAGCTAATACATATATATCAATATACATCAATACATATTACACTCAATTTCACAATCATTACTAGAAAACAAATTTCACCAGAAAATTCCAAAGAGAGACATTACCGTGCGCGCCAGATCGAACGGGACACTCGATGCGAGCCACGTTCCCGTGCACTTCCAGCCAGGATTTATGGAATTGACGCGCGACTTTCGCGGGGTTAATTATTTTGTCGCGGACGCCGCTCGTATATTACATTTGATACTTTGCGCCCTGTCCGCGCGGACTTTTACGAGAGAGAAAGTCCCGTCGGAAGGGCCGCATAATTAGAGAAGCGGATTAGCCGCTAACGATCCCTCGACTGGGCCCCCGGGCGTCAGTCTGCGTCGTATATTTTATTTAACTTCGGGACCATCCGCGACGGGTTTTTTAGTGGGCCGACGCCGCGCAGGGGACTTGGGCCCGAGTGGAGAGGTTACGACGCCAGGGACCGTGAGATGCCGGGGTTGAAGTTCGTTGGTTGAAGTATTAAGTTCAGTGGAAAGGTCTTATGATGAGTTTAATTAAGTAGGTGATTATGGAGATGTTTTGTATATGAAAATTGATGGAAGATTGTTTAATAAGAAAGGAATTTTTTGATAATTGTTCCAATGTTTTATATGGAACCACTGATGAAAGATTGTTTAATAAAAAGGGAATTTTTAATAAAATGATAATAAAAATGTGTTAAATTGATAAATGACTGCATAATTGTTAAATGACTACGTTATACGATAATATTTAAAAAATGGTACCTAATGTTAAAGTACCATTTTTCGAAAATATGTTAAATTGTTAAATAACTACGTTATACAATAATATCCAAAAAATGGTACCTAATACTAAAGTACCATTTTAGTGGGGTTTTTTAGTGGGCCGACCCCGCGCAGGGGACTTGGGACCGAGTGGAGAGGTTATGACGCCAGGGACCGTGAGATGCTGGGGTCGAAGTTCGTTGGGATCTGGGGCGATTTGCTTTTGGAGTATTGAGTTTAGTGGAATGCTCTTATGAGGTTTAATTAAGCAGGTGATTATGGAGATGTTTTATATATGAAAATTCCCTTTTTATTAAACAATTTTTCATTAGTGTTTGTATATAAAATATTGGAACAATTATAAAAAAATTCCTTTCTTATTAAACAATCCTTCATCAATGTTTTGTATATGAAAATTGATGGAAGATTGTTTAATAAGAAAGAAATTTTTTGATAATTGTTCCAATGTTTTATATACAAACATTGATGAAGGATTGTTTAATAAAAAGGGAATTTTTAATAAAATGATAATAAAAATGTGTTAAATTGATAAATGACATACATTATACAATGATACCTAAAAAATGGTACCTAAAGGTTCCTTCAGAGGTTAATTGTTAAAAAACAAACTTCACACTACAAGCAACACAGAATTATCTAAGCAATATTATGCATAAAGTAAAACACAGGTTAATTCAATGTAAGATGAAAGTGATAATTTCCTGATATGAGGATCATTATTTCCAAAAGATGGGAACAGTCATACAATGTTACAGTATCACGTATGCAGTCATTTTCCCCTTCACATAAGTGGATGTTTATATCCGCTACAATAACAATAATTCAGCTTCTACGGAATAGTTATGAACAATTGCTTCGTCTAATTACTGTATAATGCACCGTAATTTACGTTTATTAAATTTCACAGTAATTACAGATTTCCAATCACCGATTTCGCTAATTAAAACTGTTATTGGAGTACCCTTTGTATTTCAAACGTTGACTGCCACGAGAATTTTTATTGTGTTCTATAGTGATAATTTTTTTTTAATGACAATGGCGAATGATGTTGAAAATAATTAGTAATGGTTTAGTGTAGCAGTCGTATTACAATATTATATAGCTACTTATGTTATTAAATGTTTTTGTTTAAAATCAAGCTTCTAATTCTTATTGTTCTTCAGCAATTTGGAAGCTAAAAAAATTGATGAAGAATTGTTTAATAAACAAGGAGTTTTTCGATGATTATTTCAATATTTTATATAAAAGAATTGATGAAAAGTTGTTTAATACACAAAGAATTTTTAGATGATTATTCCAATATTTTATATAATTTTTAATATATTCATAATCAAAATGTGCTAAATTGTTAAATGACTGAATAAAACAATAATATGTAAAAAAATGGTACCTAACACTCAGGTATCATTTTTCGAAAATATATTTATAACTACAATTAATTTCATAATGGTTATTGTATTAATACTGAAATTTCAAAATTTCCAAATTTTCACACTGCTAGAAATTGTATTAATTACCTTGATAATTATTTTCTTAGTTTCATCTGTTTCCTCAATTGAATTTTGTACACTCTCTATAATTAATATTAATAATTATTGTATTAATACTGAAATTTCAAAATTTCAAAATTTTCACACTGCAAGAAATATTGTTAATTATCTCTTTTATATAATTGTTTATATAACTTCAATTATATAGAAGTTTTAAAATGTTCACACTGCAAGAAACAGTGTTAACAGCAAGTGTCGTGAAGATCACGAATGCACGTGCAACGGTGGACGTGTCATTGAAAGCGCTGTCAACGCGAATCCGGCGGAAGTCACGCACGAGAAAGCTACTTTTGCTAGTTGCAGGGGGATCATCTTTCCTGATTAGTCGACTTGAATATGAAATGAAAGGAAGATGTAACGAGTATTACAACGTCCGTATGAACACCGAGAACACCGGAAAAAGAGAGAGAATAGAGTAATAAAAATTGCGGTGATGAGTTGGAGCCGTCTACCCCATAGAATTTTTATGGTCTTGCGTCAAGTGTCTTGTAATTAGTTGTTCAATTGAGGAGAACGTAATTTTGCGTGGAGAAATGGGGCAAAAAGGATATAGAGTAATTATTAATTATTAATAGTGTTATTATATATATATATATATATATATATATATATATATATATGTATTAATAATTGTATTTATTATTGTATTAATATTATTATAATAATAATAGTTAAATGTGTGTATTAAATTATTAATATAATTATTAATACTATTATTATATATATAGAATTAATTAATTATATACATATATGATTCTAATCATATGTTATTACCTATTGGGCATATTAATATCGTCCACAATATACAGTGAGCCTCTTGAACAAAGTATTGGCATTTTTTGAAATATTAAATATTAACTAGTTACAAATTAAAGGTTTACACTAAATTAATCAGAAATTGTGATCTCATATTTTATTATATTATATATCATTATACTATATCATATTATATCATATATCATTATACTGTATTATGTTATATCATATATTATTTATATATCATTATACTATATTATATTATATCATATATTATTTATATATCATTATACTCTATTATATTATATTATATTAGATATTATTATGCTATGTTATATTATATTATATATTATTATACTATGTTATATTATATTATATATTATTACACTATATTATACATTATATTATACATACAATTCTCTCGAAAAAATTCAATATACACGTTTCCCACTTATCCCGCCAAAAACGGCCAAATCGGCACCCGTCATCCCCATCAATGACACATCGGTGACGCATCAGCAGTCCCTAACAGCACCTCAGTGGAATCAGCTCCATCTCGGATCCGCGTCGTTCCGAGCGTGCCGCCGGAATTTATTCCCGACCCGAGCAACGGTGTCTCCCTTTTTCTTTCTTTCTGAAAATTCCGTCGCTCGGCGTCCGAGGAGTCTGGGCCAAGAGACGTGTCCGACGAGCGTCTACAGTCCTGACGCGGCAGACTGCGGTCGCAGAAATAACGCGGCGCGTAACGGCGGGGTTAAAAGCGGACCGAGACGGTAAGGACGAACGATTAGGACGCGACGGTACAATGTCAGATGGCAGGATGAGCGAGAAGCAAAAAAATACACTTCATTTGAAAGTTGTGAAAAGATGAAAATTATTTTGGGAATTTATTCAGATCGCTCTTACCTTCCCAAATGTTGCATTAATGGTTTAGTGAGGTTGCGCTGATTAAAATGAGCCCAAACACGGTGGGAATCGAACTAGTTTTACGATTTCATGGAAACGGGCCTTTAGTTTCAGAAATTACGTGAAATTCGTAAAACTAGTCTGATTCACGTCGTGTTTGGGCTCGTTTTAATCGGAAGAATCTCAACGTTCCATCGGTAGTGCGAATGAGAAGGTAAGGGCGAACGTGCAATGAAGAAAATTTCAATTACAATCATTTTCACTTGGCTTTCTCAAATATAGTACCACTGAATTGCTGAGATTGTCCTGATTAAAATTAGCCCAAACATGGCGGGAATCGGACTAGTTTTCACAATAAAATATACTTAACGAACTTACAGGTTCGTTTCCATGAAATTGTAAAACTAGTCCGATTTATGTCGTGTTTGGGCTCGTTTTAATCAGCAAAATCTCAATAATTCATTGGCACTATATTTGAGAAGGTAACGTTAAAATTACTGCGATTGAAATTTTCTCCACTGCATGAGTGTATTCGGTGTGACTCCGTTTTAATTTCATTCATTACAATCTTACTTTCTCAAACGTAGTACCAACTGTTTATTGAGATTATCCCGATTAAAATGAGTCAAAACACGATGGAAATCGGACTAGTCTAGACTAATCTAGACTGGCTATATAGAGCTATATGAAACTGCATAAAACTATATAAAACTATATAAAATTATATAAAACTATATAAAGCTATATAGAACTGTATGAAACTATAACAGAGCTATATAGAGCTATATGAAACTATATACAACTATATAAAACTATAATAGAGCTATATGAAACTATATAGAAATATATTGAATTATAATAGAGTTATATAGAGCTATATGAAACTATATAGAACTATATTAAACTTTAATAGAGCTATATAGAGTTATAAGAAACTATAATAGAGCTATATAGAGCTATATAGAGCTATATGAAGCTATGCAGAACTATATTAAACTATAATAGAGCTATATAGAGCTATATGAAGCTATATAGAACTATATTACACTATAATAGAGGCATATAGAGCTATATAGAGCTATATAGAGCTATATAAAACTATATAAAACTATATAAAACTATATAAAACTATATAGAACCACATATAACAGTAATCAACTAAAATTTATCAAAGCTGCAATTATCCTTCATTCATTTCTAATAGAACCACTAACCATCGAGTACGATAGTTCCAGTATTAAACCTCCCAGGCTCAAGTCCAGTCCTGTCCAAAAAAAAACAACTAATTTCGCATTCTGCTGGGAACTAGTCAGCGGCTAACTATAAGAGATGCTAACTATAACCCGCAGTTTCTACCCCCCAGTCGCTATTTCCAGCGTGTCGCGCTTGTCGCATTGCCAATCCCCCCCGGTCTACTCCCCCCCCCCTCTCTCGTTAACCTCTTAGGCACGGCTGAATTTTTCGCGGGGCTGTTTCTCTGCACGGATAATGCTGTTCTCTATGCGAATGCATTGGAATGAAGTTTTTGATGACTAAATTATAATTTTTCTGAAAGATACGATACACATAATTTAACTCTAACAGTTTAGAATAATAATTAGTAATACAATTGGGTATGATCTCGTGCCTAAGAGGTTAAAGGAGCTACACGATTTCATAGAGCAGAATACACAAAATAGAAAAAATATAATATTAAATCATTTGATTGAATTGCATTGTTATTATTACATGTTCATCTAGCTGAATGTCACTGCATTATGTAGTGTTACATGTAATATAGAAATGTTTTCCTCATCATCGATATCATCATCGTCATCATCATTATCATCGTCATCATCATTGTCATCATAAACTCCATAAAAAATCTATTTGTTAGTTTGTCTTCTTGTATAAAAATATTGTAAATAAAATTATACAGTAAACTGTTTTTTGTGTAGAAAATATTATAAATAAAATTATATAATACACTGTCTTTTTGTATAGAAAATATTATAAATAAAATTATATAATAAACTGTCTTTTTGTATAAAAATATTATAAATAAAATAGTACAATAAATAATGGACAACCATAGAAATCTGGGACTATAGATATTAATTTCCCTCTCTGTGATCGCCGCGTGCCTCGGCGTGCCGTCGGTCGAGTAAAGAACGCGGCGTTACGGCGGCCTCTGTCTATAGTTGGGTCGGAGATGCTTTCGGCCGGCGGACCCCCCACCAACGCCGCCGATAGAGGGCATTCCTGCGCCCTATTAGGTGACGAATGATCCTTCTATTGGCTGCGTCTAGCCTGTGGCGTGTTGTGGCCGATTTCGACGTTTTCGGCGGGCTGGGTGAAAAGATTTGTGTATTGAATTTTTTGTGTGATTTAGAATAATGTGTGATAATAATGTATAATAATGTATAATAATATATAATAATATATAATAATATATAATAATATATAATAATATATAATAATATATAATAATATATAATAATAATATATAATAAAATATAATAATAATCTATAATAAAATATAATAACATATAACAATGTATATTAACATATAATAATGTATAATAACATATAATAACATATCATAATGTATAGTAATATATATTAATGTATAATAACGTATAGCAACATATAATAATGTATAATAATGTATAATAATGTATAATAATGTATAATAATGTATAATAATGTATAATAATGTACAATAGTGTACAATAGTGTACAATAGTGTATAATAATGTATAATAATGTACAATAGTGTACAATAGTGTATAATAATGTATAATAATGTACAATAGTGTACAATAGTGTATAATAATGTATAATAATGTACAATAGTGTACAATAGTGTACAATAGTGTACAATAGTGTACAATAGTGTACAATAATGTACAATAGTGTATAATAATGTATAATAATGTATAATAATGTATAATAACGTATAACAATATGTGATAATGTATAATAATACATAATAATTTTAAGTATATAATAATATATGGACAGTTTACTTTGAAAGTGGTGTAAGTTGATTTTTTTAAAAGAATGAGATATACAATTTGTGATTAATTTAATGTGAACTTTGTATTTGTAACTATTTGATATTTTATATTTTAAAACATGACACTCCTGATTTCTTTTTTTGAGGTTATGGACAAGACAGCAGATGTTCCTCTGAGAAATTATTGAAGAAATTGATTTAGCAATAACAAACTCAATTGTATATATATATAAATATTAATATATGGACTGTTTATTCTGAAAGTAGTGTCAGTTGATTTTGTAAAAAAATGAGATATATAATTTATGATTAATTTGGTGTAAATTTTTTATCTGTAATTAGTTAATATTTAATAGCTTAAAAAATGCCAATGCTTTGTTCAAGAGACTCACCGTATATTGTGGAAGATTGTTGGAAAACCTGTTGACACTTAACTACTCTTAAGTTTTGAGGTTATGAACAAGATAGCAGGTGTTTCTCAGAGAAATTACATAAAACACCTGCATATTGAATTTTCTCAACAAAATATGATTGTATGTATAACAATGTATCATAATAATCAGTTATAAAGTATGTAATAAATGACTAAATATTAAATATTGTTAATAATATTATAATTAATATCTAATAGATTACTTAAATAGTAGTCGTACAATTACTAATCTCAATATTACTATTAATGATTAATTGTATTATATTAATATAACTATTAATAATTAACAATAACTAATACCATCGTACTATTAGTATTCAATTACTCCAAGAACGTTTCTCAAATGTCCTGTTTCCTCAAGAACTCAGAAATAGTAGTTACATTAGTATTCTGAACCTCCTATGTCTCGTTGTCCGTTGTAAACAAATCAATTGCTACACACTTTCACCTATGTACACCGCAATTTACATTTCCTTTCAACTGATAAAGTGTTCGATAACATATGGACATACACGTCTGTATAGTCTCTCTAAAATTAAACAGAGTTCTAAACATACGTTATTGACGTAGCTATAGATTAAAATGGAAAACAAATATCAGTGAAGCGTTCTAATGTGAACGGCGATTAAATTATGTTTCAGATATGTTACCTGAGCGAATGTGGGACAAGGGCCTTCATTAAACATGCAATAAACCATACACTGCTGGAGTTTCCTCAAGAAAGAAGTCAGATTGTGAGTAGTCGACAAGCATTAAATTATATTTACATTTACTATTTATATTTTATTAATATAGTACTTTAGTGCCAACCTAGATCTTCAATTTTAATGGAACACACACTTGTGAACCACTTTTACTCCTTGTCCTATGATTTCTTCGGCTACCAGTTTGGTCAGATTACTTCATTTTTAATAATTTTAATAATTTGTTAGAATTTATATTTGATGAAATGAAGAATTTTCTTAAATAAATTTTAATTGTTATAAGTGGATGATTATTTAATAAGTTATGTGAAGAGAAGTAAATATTTTGGAACCGATAAATTACGCTTTGACGAATTCAGAAAAATAGAAACATAACCAAACAAAACAAACTTATTGATTCATGAAACAATGAATGTTCTGTCTAGTGTGCACTTTTGAATATTTCCAACAATATTAAGAAGAATAAATGGACAATAAATTTGAATATTTCTAACTATATAAAAAAGAATAAATTGAAAATAAATTTGAATATTCCCAACAATTTTTGAAAGAGAATAAATTAGAAATAAATTTGAATATTCCCAACAATTTTTGGAAGAAAATAAATTAAAAATAAATTTTGATATTCCTAACAATTTTTGAAAAAAAATAATTTAAAAATAAATTTGAATATTCCCAACAATTTTTGAAAGAAAATAAATTAAAAATAAATTTTAATATTCCTAACAATATTAAAAAAAAAAATTAAAAATAAATTTGAATATTTCTAACAATATTAAAAAAAAACGAACAATATTTGGTTAGTCAAATTTAGTTTATATTCATTACGAGTCCAGCACGATATTGTAAGACAAGGGGTTAATATGTGTTTCAGTCTACGTCGAATGCGCTATGAGTATCACGTTACGCAAAGAATATTGATTACTCTGTCTTACCACTTAATCATTGTCGGGGACATAGACATACAGAAATAAAACCTATCGATTTACCTCCATAAAAATTTCATAGCGGATCTTATGTCACCGAGACTCACAACCGAAGAGCTCTAGGTAAAAGGTGAAAGTAAGAAAATTACAGCTCACACTAGAGAACAGAGTTGTGCCTTTAAAATTTTATGAACCTCTTGCTCATCGACAATCCAATACATTTTCCGCATCATACTCTGCGTTTGGTTAAGAAATATTATAACCGAGAATTCTACGAAGGAAATACAAAAACACAATAAGATTTTTATTGCAGAAAATTTCAATTGTCATTTTAACGTTACCTTCTCGAATGTAGCACCAATGGATTGTTGAGATTTTTCCGATTAAAATGAGTACAAACACGACGCAAATCGGACGAGTTTTACGATTTAATGGAAACGCGCCTTTAGTTTTGTTAATTACGTTAAGTCGGTAAATCTAGTCTGATTCCCGTCGTGTTTGGACTCATTTTAATCAGGACAATCTCAGAAATTCATTTTAATCGGAAGAATCTCAACAATCCATTGGTACTACATTTGAGAAGGTAACGTTAAAATGACTGCAACTGAAATTTTCGTCATTGCATGTTTATTCAATTCCTCGAAGCAAATAGCTTCCTCTCGTTCTCCTGCTCGGTTAAATTTAACTAAAAATGTAAAATTTAAGCGAGCATCGCATTTATTCTTCCATAACAAAGACAAATGGTATTAGAAATGATTAATGGTTTACTACTTAATTCTACAAATATTCTTATTCCATATAAATTTTTTTATTACAATTGTTTATTTATTAAACTCAAAAAACACCAAGTATCGTTTCCACGAACATTCCTATGCTCGCAGCTACATGTAAACGGGAGCAATTACTATAAAAATCAGGGGACCGTGTAACGTCGGCACCATTGTCATAATTGTATTTTATTAACATATTTACGGTTGACCACCTCCGACGGTAATCCGAACGTGGCTCTCCGCGTTTAAAACCGCATTTGGAGCGTTCGTTAACGGATCGATGTCGGATACAATATGTACGTTAAGAAATCCGTAAGATCACACGACCCTCGGATTAATGGCAAAAATATTTTGCCATAACAATATTATTATTTAGTTAGCCAGCGTTTGTCTTGTAAATAATAAATATTAGGAGAAAATGAAAGAAAATGTAGTGCTTTTTTTTTAAATTTTTTTTGGGTTTATATTATTTTATCAGATGTCAAGGTGACCTTCATTTTTTTTTGGAATGCTGTATATTTTTTTATATTAGATTAAAGAATGTGTTCAGAGGAATTCGTTTGTATACTGCAGAGTGACCTTCAAGGTCATGCAAGGTCAGAGATGGAAGAAATCATTTGATTTCATTTGATTAATCAAATGATGAAATCATGATTAATCAATCAATAAATTGATTAATCATTAAAATTGATGTTTGTTAATTTAGATCTTGGAAATTGGAGGTTTAACTTAAAATATATTACATAACAATATGATATCTGAGTTTTCATATATATAGTGATAATAATTGTAAACAATACAATTTACATTAATTTAATAAATAATACATATTATATATTAAATAAATTATTACTAATTATTTCTAATACGATTTGTTACGAAACGTTACAAGAGCGTTTATAAACGTTTATAAAAATTTAATTTTAAAAATACAGCGTTTATAAACGTTTATAAAAATTTAATTTTTAAAATTCAGTGTTTATAAACGTTTATAAAAATTTAATTTAAGAAACTTAGTTTTATAATTTTTTTTACGTATTTATAAACATTTGTTTATAACATATTAAATTTAATTCGAATTAATTATCTATATTCAAAATATTCAATATATCATATTCAAAATATATTACATAACAATATATCTCAGTTTTCATATATACAGTGATACAAGTTGATCATTGAAAATTACTAAATTAAAAAAATTAAAAGAAAATTACGAAATTAAAAATATTAAAAGAAAATTAATTATTTAAATTTTCTAAAAATTAACCGACATGCAATACGTTAATTCCCTTGAAATTCTATCTCCTCCAAAATAGTCCATAATAATAGTATAATAATGTAAATCAGTAAACCTTTATTTTTCTAAATAATTAAAAATAATATGGTAATGTAAATCATTGAACCTTTATTTTTCTAAATAATATAAATTATTAAATAATATAATAATATAATAATGTAAATATTAAACCTTTATTTTTATAAATAATGTAAATTAAGGTTTTGAGTTACCTTAACCTCATCTCCTCCAAAGTAGACCATCAAAATCTAAATTTACGTGGACTTCTCCAATGTAATTATTATCATGCCACATGGCGAAGAGAAAAGTGTATAATATGCACGAATATGGAAGGAATGCGTACTACCACTAAAAACTGTCTGATTACTTGCTCGATAATCAGCTAACCTCGCTTTTTTAGTGGAACGGAATGCGAATGGATGCTTGAGATTTTATGTAGGCGTAGTTAATACATGCATCACCGATCAAAAGTTTGGGACTGCTTGTTACAGTCACGCTTCGCGAAAAATAGTACAATGAGTGCGATTAAATTCCACAGGAATCTGTTCGGTTAAATTTTACAACACCAGCCTTAAATGGTTGTTATAATAATTGTAATAAAATAATTGTTATAACAACCGTAACTGAAATATTAATTTATATTTATATTTATGTTTATATTTATATTTATATTTATATTTATATTTATATTTATATTTATATTTATATTTATATTTATATTTATATTTATATTTGATCCTTTATGGGCCGAATTTTTGTTCATTATTATAACGATTATTCATCAAAGGAATATATTTTGTAACTTTTGTAAAAGTTGAAGTTAACTGATTACTTAATTTTATTCAACACTTCGAGTGCAAAATGAAATAAATCAACAAGATGCCAATATACTGATATGTCACTTTAATTGTAAATATGCAATGGAGAAAATTTCGATTGCAGTAATTTTAACGTTAGTTTCTTGAATGTAGTACCGATGGATTGCTGAGATTTTTCTGATTAAAATGAGTACCAACACGACGTAAGTCGGAGTAGTTTTATGGTTTCATGGAAACGAGCCTTTAGTTTCGTTAATTGCATTCAATCGGTAAAAGTAGTCCGATTTATGTCGTGTTTGGACTCATTTTAATCGGGACAATCTCAACAATTCACTGACACTACATTCAACAAAGTACGGTTAAACATGTATTGAGAAAATTTCAATTGTAGTAATTTTAATCACTTTTACCATAATTGCATATAAATTGTAATATTAAAATTAATTAATTTCACCAATTTAGTGTAACTAACGAAACTAAAGGTCCATTTCCATGAAATTTATAAACTAGTCCAATTCATACACTCACACAACACACAAAACACACACACACACACAAACACAGAGGCTAGGACAGCATTTCAATTAAACATGAATTCTGCGGATCGAAGATCCATGGGGTCAGTGCTCGGGCCTGTTTCTACAACTCCGAGTCGCTTTGATTGGCTAAATTCTATTATTTATTTACGGTCAGGCTTCACTGTGGGGCTTGAGAAAGCCGGAAGACCTCCATGGCTTCGAACAGACCGGTGATTATCGCGTTGATCTCGCTGACAGGTGAATGAATTTCTGCGACGAAACTCTATAAACGTGGCGAGATGAGGGAAAACTATCTAACGGCTCTTCTTCCGCGAATAATTATGTTAAGTGAAACGATGTATTCGAAGGGGATGTCTGTGCAGATATGTGCAGTGAAATGCGTTAATCGCCGTGGGAAATTGAGGTTAGGAGACGTGCGTTGTGGGCAGTAGTAAAAGTAATGCAATATGAAATTTAATATATTAAGATTTATATAAATTTATATATAATTTATATTAATTCATATTAAGTTTATATTAATTCATATTAAATTTATATTAATATTTATATTAAATTTATATTAATTCATATTAAATTTATATTAAGTTTATTAATTCATAATAAATTGCCTTCAATGTATTAATTCATATTAAATTTGTATTAAAATTTATATTAATTTTAATATATTAAGATATTATACTCATATTATCTTAATGAAATACCTGTTTATACATTCACATTACATGTACAAAACAAATTAAATTCTTTTCCAAATATTTACTTATTTCATTACTCAATTACTTAATTACTTAATATTCTACTCACTCAACACCCATTTACAATTATCCATTATATTAATTTTTATATATTGATATATTAAAATTATTAAAAATTTATTTAATATCAGTCAATCAATTTAATACAAATTATCAATTTAATATAAATATCAGTCAATCAATTTAATATAAATTATCAATTTAATATAAGTATCAATTAATATAAATTTAATATATTAATATATCAAAACTAACATAATGGATAATTGAAATTAGGTGTGGAGTGAGTAGAATAATAAATAGCAAACTGTAAATAACAGTTAAATTAAAGAAACAAAACTGAATTTTTGAAAAACATAAACTAATATTAAGTTCACGTTTTAAGTTAGAATAGTATTATACATATATAAATAGTATTACTAATATTAATATTATAAAACTAATAAAATAGACAAGTTTCTAAAAGAGAATTTGATTTTAAATTAAATTAGATCTACAAATTTCTATATTCATGGTTTTATACATTTTCAAATCAGATTATCAACTTCTGGTAAAATTAAGTTTTCAAGATGCTTCTCCATTACCTTGTTTATTAGTTCATTTGTTTTAGAGTAATGAAACAGATAAATATCTGTATCTATAATATCTAAATATAATTTGAATGTACAAACAGGTATCTCATTAAGATAATATAAATATACACTTTCACTTTTATAATATTCATGCGCCATTTCCTTCAGATGTTTTCCAGTTCACTTTACAAATTAAGGTCCTGCGAAAAAGTTACAAATGTTACTTTCAAAAAAAAAGGTATTTAGCTGTTGGCGAAAGTATTTTATGTCCTCGATAGAAAAAACATGATTATTATAACTTTCTTCAGCGATTTCCTCATGAAGATGGTCTACTTCTATTCGTATGGCGCAGCTTGAGATTTTATATTTGATCATTAGTCGTCTAATTGAAGTGAAAACAGCATCTCACTTGATTTAACATGTTCAAATCATTATAACCTTATAAAAGTGGTATAATTTCATTTAAGCGAGTCTATAAAATTGTTTCCCATAAAAGACTTCTATATAGACTTTATAAGTAACACATAAATAATTTTCAGTGTTTGAAACTTGGATATTTCGTAACAAAGGATATTGCAGAAAATAGATAAATTCTTCATTGAAGTATGCAAATTTTCAGGAATCTCCTATCGAACGTTGAGAAACAAGAAGGTTAGCATTAATTATTATTATTTTTATGTAATTATTTGTATGGGGTATTGAATATTATTATTTTTATTGCGGTTATTATATTATTAGGTTATGCACTAACATATATTTGATCCTGTATGCAACATGAATTGCGATGAGTTAATTTGTTTCTAATTATGGAGCGGTACTTGCAAATTGGATTAATATTCATATCAACGGCAGCACGTATGCGGCTGTCCATGTTAGCACACCAATTATTATAATGTGACACGATGTCTGGACGGTTATTGACTCTGTGACTGTCGTAGGATGATGTTCACATGGCCATAATGAATGCTGCCACTTATAAGTAGGCAACTTGTGAATGAAGTGACAGAGCATCGTAGCAGTATAATGCAGTGTATAGTTAATTAAACAGTTAAATGTGGTAAAATGTTAGGTATGATGAGAAGTTAGAAATAGTAGAAAATTACATATAATAAAAAGTGACACATAGTATAAAATTGTACAATGTTCAATTTTATTCTATTTTTCACTTTTTACAATTTAATTTTCTTTTTTCACTTTTTGTTATATTTAATTTTATTCTATTTTTCACTTTTTACAATATTCAGTTTTATTCTATCTTTCACTTTTTACAATATTCAAAGTAAAAAATAGTATAAAATTGAATATAACGAAAAGTGAAAAATAGTACAGAATTAAATATAACAAAAAGCGAAAAAAATACAAAATTAAATATAACAAAACCTTAAAAATAGTACAAAATCAAGTATAACAAAAACTTAATTTTGTACTAGTTTTAACGTTTTCTTATATTTAATTTTGCACAATTTTAGTTTTTTAGAGCTTCTCTCGCAGAATAAAGATTTTGAGCACATTTTGTTATTATGACATGTAAAGGACACATTGCAGGGGAGGATACTGTAAAAAATCAACACAATCTATTCTTCACACATATTTCTTCAAAAATAAATAATAAATTACAATAACAAACTTTTGATTGGCTACATCGTCTTTAGAGCTTTTCTTGGACAATAAAGACTTTAAGAATTTTTGAATATATTGCAAGATTCTTCATACATATTTGTTTATAAATAAATAATAAACAACAAATAAGAAAAATAATAAACTGCTGACTTGCCAGGTTGTCTTCAAATCTTTCCTTTTACAATAAAGACTTTAAGGACTTTTGGGCAAATTGCAAGATTCCTCACACACATTTCTTCATAAATAAATAATAAGTAACAAATAACAAAAATAATAAATAATAAAAATAACAAACTATTGAACACAGCGTTTTAATTATTCCTCAACACTATTTCCACCGAACCTGTCAAATCACCCCTTTCCAAACGTTAACCTAAAACATAAGTAGAAGCAAGGACGCGAGACGCCATCTTCCATGATTCACTACGCCACGTGCACCCACCCCTGCCCAGTAGCCGCCCGTTCCACCTCGCTTATCTCCCAGCTGGCGTTCGATTGCCGACCGCGGACCCGTAATGATAACGTTCCTTTAAATTTCATGCATTAGCCCTGGTAGCGTTGTTCCGCTTTATCCTCGCTCACTGTTTTGGTGCTGGCCGCCGCGAGTTACTCGGACGATTGAGACGTCCCGGCGCCGATGGGAGAGAGGACGTTTTTCCACCGATTATTTACGACGCATTACCGACCGTTTTAGATATGCGTGGATTCCCGCGGGTGACTCTCTCTATTTTAGTTCCTGAAGCACTCGCGGGACTGGGTGATGCACGGTGAAAGTAAGAGTTAACCTCCTCGGGGAGTTTATGACGGGTGGTAAATTGGTTTTTTGAATTGTGTGGATTGTTGGGTAATTGGACGTTGTTGAGTAGTATTGTAATGTGAATCATTGAACCTTTATTTTTCTAAATAATATAAATGATTAAATAATATAATAATATAAATATAAAATCTGTATTTTTCTAAATAATTAAAAATAATATAACAATATAAATATAAAACCTTTATTTTTCCAAATAATGTAAATGAAGAATTTGTGACGAGTATTAAATTGTTTTTTTCTTTAAATTGTGTAAATTATTAAGTAATTAGAAGTAGTTGAATGGTACAATAATGTAAATTATTAAATAAGTAAAAGTAATTAAATAGTATGATAATGTAAATATTAAACCTTTATTTTTCTAATTAATATAAATGATTAAATAATTAAATAATATAATAATGTAAATATAAAACCTGTTGTTAGTATTCAAATTAATTTTTAATGCTTTTCCTATTAAAAACTAAAATTAATTGCTTTACCATCAAAATCATGCATTGATTTCAAATTGATTTTTACTATTAAAATTCACGCGTTCACTTGAAATCGAGTTTTATTTTTCGCGTGACCTTCGCCCGTTCCTCTCACCTCGAACAGCCCCGTGATTCCCAAGTGGTCAAGCGACCGGCGCGATTAGCCGCGGCCCGATTCGCGGCGATACTGAAAAACCGAGTCTCCGACTGATCGATGTGCCGCGGATCAAAGGATCGCGTGCATCAGGCGCGCATCATTTAACCGGACTTCTTTTTTCTCGGCTTGAACCCCTTACCTTCGACCCGGGGGAAACCAGATTGATGGGTTCCGGTAATTGTTTCGTTTCTATGGCGTGCGTGTCTATCTTCAAATTAGTGCAATTGAAATTTTTTTCGTTGCATGTTCACCCTTCCCTTCTCGAATGTAGTACCGATGGATTGCTGAGATTTTTCCGATTAAAATGAGTACAAACACGACGTGAATCGGAGTAGGTTTATGGTTTCATGGAAACGTGCCTTCAGTTTCGTTAATTGCATTCAGTCGGTAAAAGTAGTCCGATTTATGTCGTGTTTGGGCTCGTTTTAATCAGCACAATCCCAACAACCCATTGACACTACATTTGCGAAAGTAAAGTGAAAATTACTGCAATAGAAATTTTCTTCGTTGCATTTTCACCCTTCCCTTCTCGAATGTAGTACCGATGGATTGCTGAGATTTTTCTCATTAAAATGAGTACAAACACGACGTGAATCGGAGTAGTTTTACGATTTCATTGAAACGAGCCTTTAGTTTCGTTAATTGCATTCAGTCGGTAAAACTAGTCCGGTTTACGTCGTGTTTGGACTCATTTTAATCGGGATAACCTCAGGAATTCAATGGCACTGTATTTGAGAAGGTAAGCTGAAAATTAGTGCAATTGAAATTTTCTTCGTTGCATGTTTAACCTTACCTCCTCTGAACTGATTGACTATTCAAAGTATATTGCATGACAATATGATATTTGAGTTTTTCTATGTATAGTGATATAGACTGACCTCATATTAGGTACTGAAAAAGAGAGGAATTGTATGCAGTTAGTTAACAGATTTTTTTCTTCTATCTGTTCGGCTGAAGTCTACGACATCAGCCCTACAGTTCCTACAATTACTGTAATTGAAGTAATTTTAACGTTACCTACTCAAATGTAGTATCGATGGATTGCTGAGATTGCCCGGATTAAAATGAGTCCAAACACGGTGGGAATCGAACTAGTTTACCGATTTATATACTGATATGATATTATCATATATTACTATATCATATTATATATTACAATATCATATTATCATACATTACAATATGATACTATCGTACATTACAATATGATACTATCATGCATTACAATATCATATTATCATATATTACAATATGATACTATCATACATTACAATATGATACTATCATACATTACAATATGATACTATCATATTTTACACCATGATATTATGATATTTTACAATATCCTTTTACAATATGATATTATAATATTTTACAATATCATATTATCATATATTACAATATAATATTATATTTTGCCATAAAATAATGAATGTTTATAATTATAAATATCATATTGTTAATAATAAGTAATACTGTTAATATTTCGTCAGAAAATAACGAATATTTCTCGAGGAAAATATTCTCGAGTGCAAAGGGTTAAAGGAAACTGAAAGACACTAGTTGGAACGAGCGAGCATGATTCGGTACATTTTATTATGTCACTACGAGTCGCGTTGGAATGTGTCGCGTAATATCACTTGCATCACGGATCAAGTAAACGCGACGGCAGTTGCAACAGAAGCGGCCACTTGTTTAAAATGTAAAATGAACCGGCAATCACGCGAGCCATGTTGCAAAATCATTAACTGTTGTTCCTACACATCGAAAGACAATAGAATCTGTGCAATGCTAGAAACTATTCAATGTAAAGTTCGCCGTCTGAACGGTGAACGGTGGTTAATTGCAATTCAACATTGCCAATCGACGCCTCCTAGGAAAAACACTCCGGTTGACCTCTTGACCTATGATCAGTTTATTTTGAAAGTAGCTTCACCCATTGAGTCCTAGTGATCTATCAATAGATCACTCACTCTAAATTGTTGCAGTATGTTGCATTGTTGTTACCGTATGTTCCCAGTGATCTATAGATCATGATATATATAGTACATCGAATATGTCAGATTATTTTCACTATTTTTCCAAGATAGTATGGACACTTGAAATTAATAAATAATTACTCGAAATACAAAATTTCATCTAAAAATAAAAAAAAATCTTCAAGGGATTTAATGGATTAATATCTTATTTTCCAAAATAACATTTTCCCATTGCAAGCCCAATTTGATGATGAACAATGAGTCCAAAACGGGTCAAATTTGACCCATGGTAGTCTTAATATTAAATTCCATTTGTACATATATTCCAACAATAATTTTCAAACGTATTAATATCTTATTCCCAAAAGCCTTGTCATCATTTAATTGATCTGGTGTCACGACGAGTATACTCGTCAACCACAATTAACTGGTTAAAAAGTCAACGGTCACTACTTTCTACCATGACGAGTGTACTCGTCATGGAGACGTTGCACGATCTTGTGTCACGACGAGTATACTCGTCGTGGAGAAGTTGCAAGATTCTGTGTCATGACGAGTATACTCGTCATGGAGAAGTTGCAGGACTTTGTGTCATGACGAGTATACTCGTCATAGTAGAAAGTAGTAACCATTGACGAGTATACACGTCATGACACAAAATCGTGCAACTTCTCTATGACGAGTATACTCGTCATGACAAAATCCTGCAACCTCTCCATGACGAGTGCACTCGTCATGACACAAAATCCCGCAACGTCTCCATAACGAGTACACTCGTCAACCACAGTAAACTAATTAAAAAGAACAACTAGCCACAATGATGCAATACCCCACGGTTTGGCCTCTGTCCACTCGGATTATCTCGGGCATTATCGCCATCTCTCGGCGGGACAGAAAAAACCTGGCAACGTAATGACTCTCGTCATCCAGCGTACTCAAGGTTCAAGTTCCCTGAATTCGAGAACGGAACGCCGGAGAGCGACGCGGCGTGATTCAGGGGAAAGGAAAATCATCGTGTTGCAACGTGAATTCGATTCACGGTCGAACAGCTCGCTTCGTAAAAGTAACGAAATTCCTGCGAGATTCTTATTGCGGGCACACCGATGCCGATAGAGCTCTTGAAACAAGGACTTCGAGTGCGCGTACGTACGTACGTGTGTGCCGCCTTTAGAAAGTTTCTAATTTATACGAATCTAATATGAGAAAGTAACTGTCTGTTGCTGATACTGGATCCGAATGGAAATGTAATATTGTTAATGGTAAAACGGAATGTGAATGGCGATCGTTGCGGGCTCTTTATGGAACCCGAGGCTCGTTTCTGGTGGACGGCGGATTTTTAAGTGTGGGATGTTAAGGTATTGCGCACTGGTAATGGGAAGTCTTGTTTTTATGGAATTGTTTTATTGAGTAATGTTTAGTAATGGTTTATTGAGTAGTATTTGTTAATATTTTGTTGAATAATATTTATTAATGTTTTATTGAATAGTATGTATTAATATTTTATTGAATAGTATTTGTTAATATTTTATTGAATAGTATTTATTAATATTTTATTGGGTAGTATTTATTAATATTTTACTGAATAATATTTATTAACATTTTACTGAATGATACGTATTAATATTTTACTGAATAATATTTGTTAATATTTTACTGAATGATATTTATTAACATTTCACTGAATGATACGTATTAATATTTTATTGAATGATATTTATTAATATTGTATTGAATAGTACTTATTAATATTTTATTGAATGATGTATATTAATATTGTATTAAATACCGTTTATTAATATTGTATTGAATAGTAGTTATTAATATTCTATTTATAATTTTATTGAACCTACCTTTGTAACTTCGTTAACTGCCACACTATTGAGAACAATATTAAATCATATTAGAACTTATTGCTTGTTTAACGTTTATGAAACGATAATAAGATATTTGATATTTTATATATAGTGAAGTATCGTGAAACTATAGTTGATCTTACTGAAAAATTATGGTTTCTAAGAATTAACATTTCAAAATTTAAGGAATCAAAATCAGCATTTAGGATTTAAAATTTATTCAAAATTTAAAAATTAACCATAAAGCAATGTATTCAGATGACTGAGTAAGCAGTATCGTTATACAATCCTAGGACTCTGATCACTTTCAGTCCGATGATTTTAAATTGATTTTAGACAACTGAGAATTGAAGTAATTAAAATAACATTTATTATATTGTAAAAATCTTTTTAACTGTAACATCTCCATATCCACAAATTCCCAATTATTTATTTACTTATAAATATAATAACCTTTATGTATTTATAAATCTGATCTAAAATTATCACTAATTTTAAGTTCCTTTAAAATAACATTTATTATATTATAAAAATCTTTAACCGTAACATCTCCGTATCCACAAATTTCCAAAGGAGCTTAAAATTTAGTGATAATTTTAGGTCAGATTTATAAGTAAAGGTTAATACTAATCTCACAGTTCTTATCGGTTGAACTATTATAATTATTGTAAATAATGGTACTGTACCACTTCTTGCGATACTTTTTACATCCAAACTATTCTTCGTGCTGCGTCTTGCTGGTTCTAAAGTTGGTTAGCCAAACCGTTCAGTCTGCTCATGCATGAAAGTGTCTAATAAGATTTCAGGATTAGAAGCAAGGCTTAGTTGACCCGGTGAAAGGTGGAATTTGTTCCAAATTGAACGGCTTCTTCCAGGTGTATGAGACGTAGAGAATATTTTCTAGAGACTTAAAGATATATCATGTGTGAATCAAGGAAGAAAACTTATTTTAATATTTCATGTATCAATGTGTTGCACAAAATTGAATATTAAAAGTGATAATAATCTTTAATTAAACTTTGTATATATAAACATATATAAAATATACAATAAATGAATAAATATTAAATATTGCTAATTATATATGTATCTATATGAAAAACTGCATATTTATATAAAATGTTTACATTATATATATATTACATATAGTAAATAATATTATCACAATAAATAATAATCTATAATTAAACTTTGTATATATATAAATAAATTTAATAAAATTAATTTTTAAATTGATTATTTTAATAAAATATTATTGTAAACTAGGATTAGATACTCTATTATTGAATATGAAAATTTTTATTTAAACATTAAATGTACATCATTACAGTTAAGAAATCTGACGGTTAAATATCTTTTTATTAGGGGAACTTGTAAATTTATTTGATGATCCACAATAAGATCAACTATAATATAGATTATGTATTGTCGTTTATTAAGAATTTAAATTTAATTTAATTTTTTAAAAATATTTATATATTTTTGTTAATATAAGAATTCAGATCAAAATGTATTTTCTTATGGATCTTATATATATATAATAATTCAATATATATATTTCAATATAATTCAACATATATAATTCAATATAAGTCAATATAATTCAATATATATATATATAATAATAATAATAATTTCTTGTCCTTGAATTCCAAATAACACTAAAAATTGCACAGAACACGATAGGATAATTACAAGGTACGAATTAATCGCGTGACGTGTTATTAGAATGATTGTTTTGCATTCTAACCTCGTAACGACTCAACTACCTGCTTATCTCGGCAGCGAAACGGCGCGGACGTAAGTACAAAATGCGAAACAAGCGCACGCTAATTACAGGTAAATTGAACGACTGCTTTCCCCGTTGAATAACAACAGCACTAAACGGCACGGGCTGTCACGTGTTCCCGGCTTCGAAGTTGCGCACGTGGACAGCCGCGCGGCCATTGGCTACGGGGGATAAATGTTATGTAAACAGTGCCTGTGAAATAAATTTGTGGTACACTGAACTGCATACTGTTGAAAATTACATTGTTCAACAGTTGAATCTTGAAGAATATTCTGAAAAATAATAAAATCATTAGTTCAGATTTAATTCTTTTTCTTTGCAACAACTCACTTAGTAAAATACAACAAATAAATATTATGTAAATAATGTCTAATGTCCAATAAGTGAATCTTGAAAATTAAAAAATTAAATTAAAATTAAGAAATGTACAAGTTTACAATATATAATAATAAACGGAAGAAATTTACAAGTTTACAATATATAATAATAAACGGAAGAAATTTACAAGTTTACAATATATAATAATAAACGGAAGAAATTTACAAGTTTACAATATATAATAATAAACGGAAGAAATTTACAAGTTTACAATATATAATAATAAAAGGAAGAAATAGGTTTACAATATATAATAATAAAGGGAAGAAATCTACAAGTTTACAATGTATAATAATAAAGGGAAGAAATCTACAAGTTTACAATATATAATAATAAAGGGAAGAAATCTACAAGTTTACAATATATAATAATAAAGGGAAGAAATCTACAAGTTTACAATATATAATAATAAACGGAAGAAATTTACAAGTTTACAATATATAATAATAAAAGGAAGAAATAGGTTTACAATATATAATAATAAAGGGAAGAAATCTACAAGTTTACAATATATAATAATAAAGGGAAGAAATCTACAAGTTTACAATATATAATAATAAAGGGAAGAAATCTACAAGTTTACAATATATAATAATAAAGGGAAGAAATTTAGAAGTTTATAGTATATAATGTAAATTTAACTAAATAAAATTTTAATTTAAGTATAACTTGTAAATTCCTTAATTTTATTATTGTATACTGTAATTTACCAGTTTTCAATATACAATAATAAAATCAAGAAATTTACAAATTTACAATATATAACAATAGCATTAATAAACCTACAAGCTTATAACATACAACAATAAAATCAAAAATTTCACAACCACATAATACACAACAATAAGAAACCATTAATATTGGACAGTGTTATAAACGCACCGAGCGCTTGACGAGGGTCGGGGAAAGCTGAAGAAACTTCATAGTACGTTATGTCATGTTTAATACGGGAAACTTAAAGCGTCGAACGAGCCCGCGGTGTGCTAGAATGCGGAGCCCCAGGTATTTTTTTGTTCGGAATAATGAAGGCGTAACTGAAGAGGAAGAGTAATGTAAACGAAAGCGCGGCGCGCGGTCTGTGTTCGTATAATTGCTGTAACTATCGTTACCAAAGGATCTACGAAAAAGTATCCATATACATCGATCATTGACTTTTAACACGTTCGCCACGGGATTTGAATTTAGTGTACCGGTGTTATTTTTCGTACTTCCATCTGGCGGAGCTAATTCGAAATTATGTATGTAATTATATTTTCTCCTTGGTGATACACTTGAGACCTCAAAGAATAGTTCTCTTATGTATATAAAGATGTAAATAAATTTGTTAATTACAGTAACCAATTATTTAAATGCTATGACGCGACAATAGTTCATGTACCACCGGTGGTATATACGTCCCACGTGACAGATAAAAATGTACCACGGGTGGTACATGCATCCCATGAAAGATAAGAGTGTACCACCGGTGGTACATCCCGTCGCGGACATGTTGTCGAAAGACATTTAATTAAAAATTCTTTTCTCAGTTTCATTATTTTTCCCCGATTGAATTCTGAACATTTCCTATACTTAATTCTACAATCGTCACTGGAAAATTCGAAAATACAGAATATACAACTGAACTCGAAGAATAATTTTAGTTGGTGTAATTGCTGCACGGGGTTTCATGTGGAAACGAGCGACCGTTTATATTTTCCGTTGCATTGTCCGGGAATGTTCTCGTTCGTGATAGGAAACGAAAGTTTCGCCTGGCGATCTTGGAGGATTGCTTTAGAATGTGAGGTAAATGTGTTGATGATCAAGTGGGAATTAATGGTTCACTGGGAACTGGCTGCTTTGGGATATTATTGTTAAATATTCGTGTAAACGTAAATATATAAATAAATATATATGTGAATATAAATATGTAAATAAATATAAATGGAAATGGAAAAGTAAATATATAGATAATTATAAATATAAAGATGTGAATAAGTATAAATGTAGACGTAAATATATAAGTAATTATAAATGTAAATATATAAATAAATATAAACATAAATACAAATGTAAGTGTACATGTAAATATAAACGTAAATATATAAATCATTATAAATGTAAATGTATAAACAGATATAAATGAAAATATAAATATAAACGTAAATATATAAATAAATATAAATATTCCTGTGTATATTAATTATTAAACATGAAACATTTATATTCACATCAAAATGTACTAAATATCAAAAATTTATATTTACCTTAACTGGTTAATTATTAAACACGAAACATTTATATTCAAATTAAAATGTATTAAACATAAAATTTACATTTACATAACCCCACCTGATCAGTTATCGGTACATTTACATGAAATTTACTAAATGCCAATGATATTTAATAATAAATATTTAACACTATGGACGTTGAATAATCAACTATATTTCATTACATTCTTTTGCATTCTTACACGGTTAACCAAGGAATTCCTTACTAATTTCTGTCTGTACCGAATTACTCATGCAGCTTACTCATGCAGCTCTATTTATGTTTGCCCCTATCACTGTGTTATTCATCGATCTGCATTATTAAGAGCACGGTATGCGTCGATGGGTATTTCGCTCATCTCGTTTCTTTTTCATTTCAGACATGCTTCTCCTAATTGGAATTAATGTACATTCTTTTATCTTTACACACAGTTTCCTAACCTTTAACACGTTCACGTAAATGACGTCTATAGACGACCATGGATTGTGCTTGTACGACGTCTATAGCAATCCTGTATTTTTAGTATTATAAAACAATTGAAAAAATGTATATCACTGTTGAATTTATTACCCTCTAAATCCTTTAGCCTTCTTTTAATAATAAATATTTGAATATTTGAATATTTGAATATTTGAATATTTGAATATCTTAATATTTTCATATTTCATATTTCACTTCAACGTTTAATATATCCCAATTAATACGACCACAAAGGGTTAATATAAAATGTTTTATATTTACATCGAAAATTGATATTCGATATTTTAGATTTTTATATTTTGTTACGTTGTCTTAAGGCATAGAAGGATTTCAATATTCTAATATTTAATATTTCCCAATTAATACAACCACAAAGTGTTAACATTAAGGATTTTATATTTATTAATTTTTATTTCTATTTAACCCTTTAGCTACTGGTATGTATTTACAAATGTGCCTGTCTAAGTGCAAAACAAAGAAAAATAAAAGTACAAATGATGGTAATATTTATTTTTTATTTATATGTCCGTGTCCCATAGCAGTTATAAAACAATGAAAAAAATGTATATCACTGTTGAATTTATTACCCTCTAAATCCTTCAGCTTTCTTTTAATAATTGTTGAAAAAAACCAGAATGCTTTCAGCCTTATCATTTGCTTTATGCTACAAATGTTTCTTAAAATTAAATTTTATATCTCTAAATGAATTTTTGAATTTTCCACACGATATTAGAAATTTTCTTGTATCTTTCAATTTTGTATTACATTAAAAAAGAAGGTAATTGAAAATCATGTGCAAAATAAAGTTACGTTTATAAAAATATACCTTTTATTTTTTCCTAAATTATTTTCAAAAAATGACGACTATAGACGTCTACCTTCTTCTAGGAAAATTTATTAAAAAATACAATGATTTTAATCCGTAAATATGAAATCTTGATCGAACTCCCAAGAACCAACTAATTGACAAAAAAAGAAGTGTGTTTTTGGAAGCACTCACCTTCAAAATGAGCGTCGACGTGTTAGAATGAAATAATTCAACCGTAGCTAACCGACCAGTCGTTTCCAGCGCCAAGAAAAGTGCGTCGCGATCGTTAACACTAGGTTTACCGTGCGGCACATTCTGACCCGTTTCGAACTTCGCGAGGCAGATGACAGAAACCATTCGCAGTGTTCTCGTGATTAGCACCCGAAAACCGGGACTGCGGCAGGGCACTAACCGTGCAGTGTTGTTGATACGAGGTCAAGATAAGATTCGAGCCGAACTGCTGTTTGCCCTCTGTGGAGGAGGACAGCACTAATGAAAGAGCGAGACGCCCGACCTTCGGAACGATCAAAAGAACCAGACGAATCAGGGGATATCAATCCTTTCGCTACGGCGAAAATTAATTTATCAGTTTTCAATGTATAGTGATAAAAATAAGAAATTTACGAGTTAGAATATATGATAAGTTTTAAAAATTTACGAGTTGCAATATATAATAATACATTTTAAAAATTTACGAGTTATAATACATAATAATAAATTTAAAAAATTTACGAGTTACAATATATAACAATAAATTTTTAAAATTTACGAGTTACAGTATATAATAATAAATTTTAAAAATTTACAAGGTGTAACATATAACATATTAACACGTTTACGATGGAGTGTACCACCGGTGGTACACTCTTATCTGTCGCATGAGACGGATATACCATCGATGGTACATTGTTATCTGTCGCATGGGACGCATGTACCACCGGTGATACATTCTCATCTGTCGCATGAGACGCATGTACCACCGGTGGTACATGAAATATTGTCGCGTCACAGCATTTAAATGACTGGTTACTGTAATTAACAAATTTATTTACATCTTTATATACATAAGAGAACTACTCTATAAGGTCTCAATGTGGAACCTTCACTTCAGAAGCGTATCTAAGTTTAGAACTAAAGTTCCAGTTGGAGAATTTTTTTGTGTTGTATTTTTTCAAGTAAAAAAATACAACATTAAATCATTTGATTGAATTGCATTATTATTATTATTATTATTATTATTACGTTCATCTACTTGAATGTCACGAAACTAGATATCATTATTTATAATATACAAATATTTTCAAACCATCGTCTAATCAACTGACCCATAGTAATTCAATTTGGTTATGGGTCACCGTTGACCCCCACAGTACTCAACGTATTAATAAACTTTCACAGTTGGTAACGATAAATTTCAAATGACTGCTCCCCGAGTTCAAAGAGTTAATTTCTAATTGTAACGTTGCTCAATTTCGCCAGCTGGCGAATAAAACGATGGTGCAAACTCGCACACCCATTGATCGAAGCACCGGACCGTAATTTTTCCAGGATTAATTTCACCTTAATTTCGCCGGCTAACTGGCCGACTTCAAGGTATGCGAGAAACGTTTCTCCTTCTCCCCGTCGGACACGTCACGGTGCACGTATCGCGACACCTCCTCTCCGCGGCGGCGAGTGAAAGTACTCGGAATTCTTGCGGCCGAGGGCCCGCAGTCTGAAGAGGCTTACGCAATGCGTATGGTAACAGGTGTATTACCGGTGTAGTAACGTGTCCAGCGGATCGGCGCGAGCCCGCACTCGCGTAGCGGTCGCGACGTTACGGAAAAACGTCGCGAACACGATCCGCTCGGGTTACGCGCGTGCTGCGCCTGGGGTAGAGTATGGAAAATAATATTTTTATTTGGAATTTTTGTTTTGAAAAAATAATTCGAGAACACAATATTTTTTATTTGAAATTTTTTTTTACAATTTTCTCTTCGAGAAAATTATTCGAGGATACAAAATGATATTTTTATTTGAAATTTTTGTTTTCAAGAAATAATTCGAGAACACAATATTTTTTATTTGAAATTTTTTCTTTGGAAAAATAAAACAAATACAAAATATTTTTTGTTTACAATTTTCTCGAAGAGAAATATAAAAGTAACTCAAAAATATAAAATATTTATATTTTTATTATTTAAATATCAAAATATAAAAGTAACTCAACAATATACAGTCAACTATCTCCATTTAAAACTCCAGTTTCAATAATACTATTCAAACTCGATTGTTTAAAAAATTATATTAGCTTGGCAAGAAAATAATTTCGGTTTTTTTACGTGTCTAGCGGGTAGGCGCGAGCCCGCACTTTTGTATCGGTCGCGACGTTATAAAAAAATATCGCG
The DNA here is from genome assembly GCF_051020985.1 of Nomia melanderi. Lineage (NCBI taxonomy): Eukaryota > Metazoa > Arthropoda > Insecta > Hymenoptera > Halictidae > Nomia > Nomia melanderi. The sequence goes on along the minus strand of NC_134999.1, from coordinate 22,006,788 downwards.
AATACGATCCGCTCGAGTTACACGCGTGCTGCGCTTGAGGTAGAGTACGTATACATGTGTGTTATAAGGATATTATATTATGGGTCTGTGTTGGACTCCTTGGCTTGTAATGATGTGTCAGACTCGTGATGAAGGGTTTTGGATTATTCTCTGAATTTTCTGGACTCAACGAATTTTCTGAATTCATTGAGTTTCCTGAATCTTTTTTTAATTCTTCGAATGCACTGAAGTTTCCTGAATTTTCTGAACTTTCTGAATCCTTTGAATTTTCTGAATTTTTCGAGTTCACTGAATTTTTGTAATTCTCTTTCCTCGAATTCACTGAATCATTGAGTTTTCTGAATTCACTGAATTTTTTTAATTCTTCGGAATTCACTGAAGATTCCCGAATTTTCTAAATTCATTGAGCTTTCTGAATTTTTCGAGTTCACTGAATTTCTTGAATTTTTTTAATCCACTGAAGTTTCTTGAATTTTTTTAATTCTTCGGAGAAGTTAACTCAATTTCCCGATTTCACTAAATTATTTAAATTAATTGAATGAACTGAAAAGGGGGAGTTAGTTTTCATACAAGTAAATTATATTTTAACATTTTTGATTTACTTCTATAAAAACACGTGGTCTGTCTTTAACCCCCTTTAGCTTACAATAACGTGTAAGACTCATGATGAAGAATTTTATAAGATTATTTCGAGGGGACTCGAACCCAAGAACGTCAGATTACTAGCCAAGTAGTAACCCCACGTCTCCATTGGAAATTCGAAAGAATAACCTTAACATCACAGTACTTATTGAAGGTATCTAACTTATGGGTCATTTATTTTCTTATAAATTTTCTATTTCTCCAAATTTACATAGTAAATTCAAACTTTTGACCGGTAGTGTACATATATTAGCAAATTTTATCATATACAATATACACAATTAAAAAAAAAGATACACGTATTTGTCATAACAATGTTGTGATCCATTCCCATTTTGTCAATTGTAATTTAATGTAATTTGATTACATTTTGCTGACGATAATTTGAATTTAATATAAAATTTAATATTAATATAATATTAATTTATATTTAAATTTAATATTAGTTTAATATTAATTTATATTTAAATTTAATATTAGTTTAATATTAATTTATATTTAAATTTAATATTAGTTTAATTGGTTCGAATGTAAATTAGATAATGTCGCTTCTAATCTGCAATTGAAATTTGAGTTTTAGTCCATTGTTGTAGATGGTAACCTATGAATACAAATTCTATTTTAATTAATAGTTTTAGTATGGAGTTTAATTAGATTTTACTGAACTCTACTGTGGAGTAATAGGTTTCATTATAAATTATTATTTGCAAAAATATTTATTCCAAATTAAATATCCATTACAGAAATCATTTATACATTTAATATAAACTATTTTTTGATTAATGATAATCTTCCCAATTAATGAGGATTGAAATGAGGAAATTAGTGAACACCGATATGACAATAATGTTTGCGTCACCGTTCTTTAAATTAAAGGTGACCTTAGTACTTACATTCAACTTGTGTTACTTCTAATCTTCACATTCCAGCCAGCAATGTTTCTCCTTGAACAAAAAAATATACATTTAATATATTATTAATTTAATATAATATTAATAATGCAATTATCAATATCTTCTATTTTCTTAAATGCGAACAATTTCACCAGTGATCACACTTGACGCTAAAACTATCAACTGAACTATTTTTATTAGAAAGAGTACGTACATACTGGGAACAGTCCAGAACTAACGCTGTTGGGATTCCAGGATAAAAGTCTCATTAAAATGAATTCATTACCTAGTCAGCCAATAAAATAAGAAGACCATAACGATTCAGTACAGGTCTAGACTATATAATGTCCCGGTATCATGAAAACAAAATGCAGAATAGTCGGTGCTATAAACGTACCAAGATTTTCATAGCTTCGCAGAGTACTGATACGTTCCTACGGTCAAGGTTACATTGAAACAAAGTTGCTAGCTGGTTAGGCCATAAAATGAGAAGACCGTAATGATTCAGTAATGGTCTAGACTACATAGTGTCCAGGTATCATGAAAACAAAATGCAGAATAGTTAATACGATAAAAGTACTAAGATCTTGAGGGCTTCACAGAGTACTGATATGTTCCTACGGTCAAGGTTACATTGAAACAAAGCCGCTAGTTGGTTAGCCCATAAAATGAGAAGACAGTAATGATTCAGTATGGGTCCAGACTATATAGTGTCACAGTATCATGAAAATAAAATAGTTGATGTTATAAACGTACCAAGATCTTCATAGCTTTGCAGAGTACTGATACGTTCCTACGGCCAAAGTTACATTGAAACAAAGCCACTAACTGGTTAGGCCATAAAATGAGAAGACCGTAATGATTCAGTAATGGTCTAGACTATATAATGTCCAGGTCTCATGAAAACAAAATGCAGAATAGTTAATCGATAAGAGTACCAAGCTCTTCAGTGCTTTGCAGAGTACTGATATGTTCCTATGGTCAAGGTTACATCAAAACAAAGCCACTAGCTGTTCAGCGAATGAAAAGGAGAGGCTATTAATGACGCAGGACAGGTCTAGACAATGGTGTCCATGCGTCATGGAAGGAAAAAGCCACTACAATCATGGTTTCATTACAGCAAAGCTTCTGTACATGTATACACCACTGAAACCGTATAGGTTATGTAATATCCCCATTCACATAAGCAGAGACGTTTATTACAAGTTATAACAGTCTATCACATTTCATACGCGTGCATGACGATCAATAAAATGTTTGAAACTACAAGGAGAATAGGGAAAGCAACTGAAAGTGTCGTAAAAGATATGGGTATTAATCGAATGACCGAAGTGAGAAAGTTTTACAGTCTCCTAGCAGTATTTTCATTACCATGAGATATCTGTGCAGAGTGGATATTCCATTAAAACTATTGCAACACAGAAATTCTTCACTTTTTCTCAGGAGGTCGTTTAGTACCGACTGTTCCGCCTAACTAATATTGCAGGCCAGGTAGTTATATATAAAGGAATCATTCGGAAATATAAAATATTTTTCATTTAACATTTCCTCTTTGGAAAAGTAATTAGAAAATACAAAACAATATTTTTTATTTGAAATTTTTTCTTTGGAAAAATTATTCGAGGATGCAAAATATTTTTATTTGAAATTTTTGTTTTCAAAAAATAATTCGAGAACATAACAATATTTTTTATCTGAAATTTTCATTTGGAAAAAATAATTCAGGAATACAAAACGATATTTTTAATTTGAAATTTTCTTTTGGAAAAAGTAATTCGAAATTATAAAATTACATTCTTTGTTTATAGCTTTCCTTTCGAAAAAATGAATTATTGTAACTGTTAATGCACATAATATAAAAAAATAATAATATAAAGTCAACTATCTCCATTTAAAACTCCAGTTTCAATAGTAATATTCAAACTCAATTGTTTAAAAAATTATATTAGGCTGACAAGAAAATAATTTCAGTTGTTTAGTGTGAAATAAAAATAAAAAGTTAAATAAAAAATTGAGTTTTATTTGAAATGTTTGTTTTGAAAAAATAATTCAAGAATACAAAACGATATTTTTCATTTGAAATTTCCTCTCCGTAAAAATAAGACGAAAACAAAATAATAAAAAATTAAATTAAAAATTGACTTTCTCCAGTTGTAAACAAAATTAATTTATTTATTTCCATAATAACCAAAAACTGTTAACCAAATCTCAAAAAAAAAACAAATCATAAAAATGACAGAATAACAAAACGAACATAATCCCACTTATACATGCAAACCGAAACGACTTTCTTGCCAGGCCAATAAATCCATATTGCTTCCCACTGTTTATCTTCGACCCGTGTTTCCTTGGGAAAAACGGCGAGTGATCCGATCGCACTGCAATTCGCACGTGAGCGTTCGATGGATACGTCGAACCGAGAATGCGCATTGTGGGCTGAGATTCAGTCGCATTCCGCTCGCAACGGGTAATTTAAATTGTGAACGGCCGGCAGAACGCGACAGCGGCAATTTACCGGGAATCAATGGAGCATTGACATTCACTGTTGGCTTTCAGCATTTTACCTCGCAAAAAGGGCTCCCTTTTGATTTTCGACCGCTGCCGTGTCTTCTTTGTATCGCGTCCGGTTTATTTAATTCGACGCGTTTAAGTTTGACTTTCCGATCGGCCTCGGGTTGCTACCTGTTTATTGGCAGGATATCTTCTGCAGTTTATTGATCTGACTTCAAACTCGTTTCTGGTTCTTGTCGAGCAGCTTCTTATTTACTATTAATATCTACCTTTTCGAATCCCCATTACCATACTTCCTCGAGACTAGTTCTCGCGTCGAGATATTCCTCGCGGTTTCTTGCGCCGATCTGCAGGTGTTCCCTGTAGATTTTTCTGGCGCGGGAATTTTTGAATTTTATTTCTACGGTTGCCGGACGCGTTTGTAATTGCTGGACGAGTTTGATGGCTGTTGATTTGGAACTTTGAAAAAACGCTGAGGAATAGTTCGGTGTCGAGGTAAATCAAGAATGTGAAATATAATTTATTTGTGTGAAAACTCGGTTTTAGTTAATTTAGTGAATTCGGAAAATTCGGGAAGTTCTCGGGAAATCAGCTCACTTCCTTAATTCGTATATTTATCATACATATAAGATACTTATTAAATATATTCACTTATTCCGTTCATTACCTTATAATCCAATAAATAATAACATAACCTTCATGTTACATTATTATTATTACATGACAAACATCTTAATTTTTCTGAGGTGTAATCATTTTACCACTTTTTTCGTAGATAGAAATCGCAACGAACCGCGTACAACGATTTCCCTTGAAATTTCCCGCCGGCATGTACCACCGGTGGTACACGGACAATGATTCCACCGAATGACACGTACCACCCGTGGTACACTTCGACGTAGTCATCGTTCATGTACCACGGGTGGTACATGCCATTCGGTGGAATCATTGTCTGTGTACCACCGGTGGTACATGCCGGCGGGAGCGTGCTAAAGGTACGGTTGCACTTCGACGTAGTCATCGTTCATGTACCACCGGTGGTACACGGACAAAATTTGCCACTGGGCACCATGTACCACCGGTGGTACATGATCGGAAATCCGTCAGATAGCGTGTACCACCGGTGGTACATGGTCGATGGTCCTATTGGACGTACATACACAATTGTTCCATCACGCGGCATGTGCCATCGGTGGTACACTTTAAATAAAAGAGGAAAAAGTTTCTAAATGAATCGAATCATTCCATCGATTGATTCCAATTAAAAAATCGTTTCATTACATTAAAGAGATTGTTAGTTCGACGAAGTACAGCGTTCGAAGAAGCGACAGTAGCCCCACGGCTAGAAACGCAAATTACAGCGGCCACGTGACGTGTTAAATTTGCGATTTATCGCTGCGCGCGCAACGCGATTTTTCAGAAATACAGTTACACTTCACCGAGCAACTTGAAACGCGTGGAACTTCGGCGGTTCATTCATAGAATTTACGACTGAATCGCTTAATCGACGTTTCCTGTACTCTCTTATCAAGCAGATTGAATAGTGCACACAGGTTGATCAAAAGCTAAACGAATCGGCGGCCTTATCCTTTTACCGAGCCCATTACGTCGTTTCAGAGGAATATCGGTGTAAATAACGCACGTCTGGACGGAGAACCGAGGAGAACGTGTGTTAAGCATTGACAGGAGCAATTGTACGGTAGTTATCGATGAATCTGTCGAAGTTACACGAACGGCCGATCGAGGGAATTCCTTGAACGGACTGCGATTAGGAACAGCGGAGGTATTTCATTTCTCAGCTGTGTGGAATTCATGTTAACGAGTAATTGTATGTAAAAGAGCGTTCACTTATTGTCAGTATACAGGCAACAGTTCAAAGAATAGCGTGGAATAAAGGTTTCTGTGCACTTGGGAAGTCAATTACAAATAAGATCAACGGTTTTAACTCTTGGATTTGAGTTGTTACTAAACTGTGCAGCTTTATGCAAATTTAAGATTTTAAGAATGTTATATATCATTATTGCAAAGTAAAAGTTTTGAGGAAGAAGTTATATATAAATATATTGTACATATAATTATTGCAAATTGAAAATTATAAAACTAGAGTTATATATATAAATATATTATGTGTATGATTATTGCAAAACAAGAATGATAAGAATGAAGTTACATATATAAATATAGTATGGATATAATTATAGCAAATTAAAAATTATAAGAGTGGAGTTATATATATAATTATGACAAATTAAAAATGATAAGTACGAAGTTACATATATAAATATATTATACATATAATTATGACAAATTAAAGATGATAAGTATGAAGTTACATATATAAATATATTATACATATAATTATTTCAAATTGAAAATTATAAGAGTGGAGTTGTATTTATAAATATATTTTACATAGAATTAAAGATACAAATTTAATTAAGAACAGAATTGATACCAATAATGGTCCTCCGTAATCGATATTCCAAAAATCATTATAATTTAAATATTTCATACCTTTTTCATATCCTATGGATTATGTGCAATTTTCCCTTATTTCTCATGAATGCATAAAAATTAGTAGTCTAGTTATTACTGTGCATGCAAGAAGTTAATATAGTGGTTTTCATTATCTCCCTATGGGTTCGTTCCTTTTAACAGTTAAGGTAATGCAAAACGTAATAGAATTATGTATACGGTGTGGCTTATAATTTAATGAAAGTTAGATTAATGAAGGTAATATCATTCTATAACGATATAATAAAATTTGCTGGGTCAGTACCGTACGACTCATTTATATTCCACTTTGACAAACTAGTTTGATTAAACGCTCGCTAAATAGTAAGTTCTCTTCATTAATGACAGTCCGGAGACCTTTGCCTTGTACAACATTCAATTCGTAATATGCGTAAACTTTTTTAACTTTTTACGCCTCTCTTAATTAGATTTCCATTTATTCACTTTCTGAATATTTTCAAATGAAAATATTTGGTAATCTTTATAAGTATCTTTTTTGCAGGAAAAAGAACAGCCAAACTGCAGAATACAAGAAATATTCATTTATTAAGGAAGTACAGAAAAATAATTGAAAATTAGAAAAATTCGGGCTGCAATAAAAATAATTGAGATTTGAATAACAGTAATAAAGATTTCCGGTAATTATAATTAACTGTAACAAAAATAATTGACGTGTGAATAAAAGTAACAACAATTTCTATTAATTTTAATTAACTGTAATAGAAATAATTGAAATGTGAATAACATTAATAAAAATTTCCATTAACGCAACAAAAAGAATCTATGAAATCAACAAATTTTCAAAACTGTTACTAATAAAAGAATGTTAATTAACGTTGAAACTGACAAGCAGAAAAATTGTGAAGAAGAATAAGAAATGTATGAGCAAATGTTGCCGCACAAAAAGTTAATGAATTACAACATAAATGAATATTACAAAATAAATTGTCTGTTACTATACTCTTGCACTTTATTATGCAAGAGGGCTGCGTTCTGATATATTTGGGTAAAAGTGTACACGGCTGACCAGCAGATGTTATCATCCTGATTGATCATCACCATGATTCATCGAGGAATCAATTAACCGTCCAAAAAATAAATCAAGTGACCAAAATATGTAACAAGGTTTATATTTCGCTGGGTGTATCCTGCTCGCATGGAACACCTGCATTTAGTAACCTGTTTGTGTCCAATGAGTATACGTTCCCAACGAAAATTACACCGTGGCTGAAATTACACTGTAAACTAATTTGGAATCCATCACGTTTAATTGGCAAATTAATTAAATTTAATTAGACCAGTGCGCCTGCGTTTGGAACCTGTAATCATGACGATATTGGGGAATAATTAAAATCAGATTATAGTGATTCAGTTGGGAAAAATAGTGAACGATAATCATAGTGTTTTGTCAAGTTTTGGGGGAAAGAATGATGACACGAGTGAAGCTGCGCATTGGATATTATCTGCATTAAGATAAATGAGAAATTATTGAAGGGAATTAATGGAATTTTAATGTTTGTTTAAAAAATATATAGATAAATTATTGAAGGGAATTAATGGAATTTTAGTGTTTGTTTAAAAAATATGTAGATAAGACATTATTGATGGGAATTAATGGAAGTCAAATATTTGTTTAAAAAAATATGATATTTGATTTATCTTTATATACATCTTTGATTTATAATATTGTTGTTCATGTAATGAACATTTATAGTATATAAAAATGGTTAATTAAGTTACAAACATAATTAACAAAAAATTTTATTTATTAAGTTACAAATATAATTAACCAGTTTCATTTGGTGAATTATTTAATTCTTAAATAATTCTACTTATTTAATTCCTAAATAATTATTTTATTCGCTAATTATTTAAATACTAACCAATAATTTTATTGGTTAATGATTTAATTCTTAAATAATTATTCTATTGCTTATTTATTTAACCTCCAAATAATTATTTTATTCTTATTTAATTATTTTATTGGTTAATGATTTAATCCTCAAATACTCAGTTTATTGCTTACTTATTTAACTCTTAACTAATAATTTTCCTACTTATTTATTTAATTCTAAATAATTATTGTATTGCTCAATAATTTAATTCTTACCCAAACACGTTACTGCTAATTCAATTCCCAAACAACCATTTCGTTACTCACCCGTTTAACTTTCAAATAATCATCTAATCAGTTAATCCGAAAATTGCCAATCGTAAACAACTCGTTCCCCGATTTATTCAAGCTAAAGTTCCAGCGTAAATTGCGCCGACATAAAAATGGACCGGTCGATTTCCTTAAAAGAATACAGAAATTCTGCGGCCACCGTATTCAGTGCGAGCGTATTTTACCGAAGAAATACGTGCCTCGGCGTGTCGCGGCCAAAGGGGACGTAGCAATTGATTAAGCTTAACCCATTTGCAACGCAACTCGAAATCCGCTATTAATTCCGTAGATCCGAGACGGTTAACTGTCAATAGCTCCTTTATTTTCAATTGTACTTAGAATTATGTGTAATGATGAAAACAAAAGATGGTAGTCCACGTTTGTACAGTACATAACCTTAATAGTGGTTGTTAGACTTTATTATTATTATCATCATTTTTAAGATGATCTTTAAATGATTTTTGAATGATCTTTGAATGATTATGATAATTTTTAAGATGATCTTTAAATGATCTTTGAATGATTATCATGATCATGAAAATGATGAAATGATTTTTGAATGAATATCATAATGTTTAAAATGATCTTTAAAAGATCTTTGAATGATTTTTGAATGATTGTCATAATCTTTAACATGATCTTTAAATTAACTTTGAATGATTAACATAATCTATGAAATAACACGCGGAACATAGAAATAAAACAATTCTGGTCCATTATTTATACAAGATGTCCCTTTATATCCCTTTATATATCGTCTAGCGCACAGGGTTAACTCTTTGACGATATTTGTTATTGGAAATATTCATTGTTTTCTGAGAAAATATTAACAATATTATTTATTATTAACAATATAATATTATTATATAACAGTTAACCCATTATAATATTATTATATAACAATTAACCCATTATATTATTATATATATATATTGTTAATTTATATTATATATATTATTGTATATTATTATATATTATATTGTTAATAATAGATAATATTGTCAACATTTCCTCAGAAATCAATAAATATTTCCAACTACAAATATCATCAAAGACCTAATCCTGTGCACTACTCTATAATCATAACACGCGGAATATTCCGCTTACGGGTGCAAACGGGTTGCGCGCTACATTCAGCCCGTACAAGCTCCCACGAGCCGGTACGCCACACCGTCGTGACGCGGCGCACACAGGGGAGACCTCCGCGCGGCGTTCTCTATCGGACGAATGTCATTTACTTTCTTCGGCCATTCTTATCGAGCCGGCTTGTAGAAAGTTCGATCGGTTCTGCACGAACTCTCCGCGCGTGTTCACGTGTCCGAGCGGGAAGAAACGATTATGTGAAAATGATACTTGAACAGTGCCAGGGGAGCTGTTTTTTCGACAGCGTTGTGCAACGCGCCGGCGCGACACGTAACCGGGTTCCGGGCTGAGAACTTTAACCCTCGTCTAGGCTGCCCCGACAGATACAACCTGGAACAGGTTTCGACTAAATGTTATTTAGGGTCCGCCGGTGTAATTCCCGAGCGATACACGGGTACGGTGTCTACTGTTTCAGCGGAGTCCTGGTTCCTGCTGAGAGATTCGTTTCGTTCGACGTGGAGTAATAGTTACTCGAGCGAGCAGGTACTTATATCGGAAGAGTGGGTACCTGTGTGGAACGTTTGTTAGGGAAGTATGTCATGGGGACAAGTACGCTGTTCTGGGCAGTTAGGGGATCAATGGGAAGTTTGTTTTGCTGTTATCGTTTGATTCTTATTTGTTGTTTAATTCTTATTTATTCATTAATTCTTATTTATTCTTTAATTTTCATTTATTTATTCATTAATTCTTCTTTATTCTTCAATTTTCATTTATTTATTCATTAATTCTTATTTATTCTTCAATTTTCATTTATTTATCGTTGAATTGTTATTATTCAGTCCACCGACAATCGAGAGTAGAAATTACCTTCTCAAATACAGTGCCAGGAGATTGCTGAGATTTTGCTGATTGAAATGAGTCCAAACACGATGGGAACCGGACTAGTTTTACCAACTTAATCTTATTAACGAAGTTAAAGGCTTGTTTCCATGAAATCGATGAAGTAGTCTGATTCACGTCGTGTTTGGGCTCATTTTAATCGGAAGAATCTCAATATTCCATTGGTACTACATTTGAGAAGGTAAGGTTAAACATGCAGTGAAGAAAATTTCAATTACAGCAATTTTAACTTTAGATTCTCAAATATAATAAAAGTGGATTGCTGAGATTGTGCTGATTGAAATGAGTTCAAACACGATGGGAATCGGACTAGTTTTACCAACTCAATGTTATTAACGAAGTTAAAGGCTTGTTTTCATGAAATCGATAAATTAGTCCGATTCACGTCGTGTTTGAGCTCATTTTAATCAGAAAAATGTCAGGAATTCGTCGGCACTAAATTTGAGAAGATAACGTTAAAATAAAAATTTCATCAAAATAAAAATTAAATCCACAATTCTTATATTTTAATGTATTATATTGTTGTGCAATCTAATTAAATTATGGTTTTCCTGTATTATCAATTTTGAACAGAATTACTAACACTTACTTACATTTCTCTCGAAATTTTGTTATAACATTAAAAAATACTACTAAAAGCAATGTAGTTTAATAACGCTTACGTTTCTCTCAAAATTTTGTTGCAACATTAAAAAACATTACTACAAATTTTTTTACAACATTAACAAACATTACTAAAAACAATATACTTCAACCATCTACGCTTAATAAAATAAACCGTTCCATTCATAGTTTCTAAACTTTCGTACGGCATCGAAAGTACTTGGCACGTCGTTAAAAATAAGGAAAGCAATTAACCGTTCGATTTTAGATGGAGGCGAATTTCTCTTGTAAAAGGAGTATCGCGGGAAAATGAATGGCTGTTGAGCGCGCGGGCATAAAAGTGATGACGTCCCACTTAACATCCTGGAATAAAGGAATGAACTTCCGCGATAAAATCTCCTTAGATTTCTCCTTGTGTTTAGAAACCTCGTGTGTTGAGGTCAACTGCGTCTGGGCATTGGCGCGTATTCGGTTATCTGTACTGCCGCGGCGGTTTCAAGGGAAATTAAATTGTATTCGAAAGCATGAACGCCTCGCGAGCAAACAGTACATAAATTCTTGTCGGGAGATTCCTTTCTTTTTGTATCTCCTGATGGAAATTATAATTGTGAAATAAATTAGATTAGATACGTTGCAGGAAAGAAGGCACGTGACTGATGGGAATCCTGGAAGAATATTCTTTTGATTAATTGGCATTTTTAAAAAATTATTAAATGATTTTGATAGTGGTTGTGATAATAATTAATGATAGTTATTGTTTATTATGGTTATAATAATAGTTAATGACAGTTATAATTAATTATAGTCATCATAATAATTTATGATAGTTACAATTAATTATGGTTATAATAAAAATTAATAACAGATATAACTAATTATAGTTATAATAGTAATTAATGATAGTTTAAAGATACTACTAATATTATGATATCAGTGTTAAAATTTGATTAACATTTATAAACACAAATTCAGTGGGAAACTTGTTTATACATAAATGTGAGTGAGGATAGTGGATCATCAGTGAGGAAAAGAGAACGCTCGTGAACTTACAATAATATATATATATTTAATACATTAATGAATAATTTTTTATCGATATTAAGTTTAATATTATAAACAATAAATTTAATGTAACTATACATATTAATATAACTATATTAATATATACATGTATGTATTTATACGATGGCTGATAACGATCGAGTTAATATTATATATAACGCTCTACAATATTCCTATATAAAATCAAATGGCAACTCACAGTCACCCTTCAAGTAGCATCCGTTGCAGCTAACCTGGCACTCTCGTCCGAGTGGTCAGATTCGAAGGTGCACGCCCTACCCACGCGAGCGTTCGACTCTAGTGTATCATTGGCTGCGGCGATAACGTCCACTAACCGGGTCGCGCGGCAGAGGGTGGGGAGAGGCGTTACCGGACAGCGCGATTAGATCTCCCGGGGCGACTGTCTCCGCCCCATGACGTCACGAGTGCCAACTTTCCAGCAACTAACGGTACAAAGGATCAACACTAAACGTACGGTCGGTCAACTGACCAGTTTTCGAATTTGAAAATTTGCACATAAATTTTTACTTGTTCCACGGTTTTGTAAACGCGACGAATGCGTTAGAACACCTACCAGCTGAACTGATATATTTTATAAAAGGTTCGAGACGATTGTAATTGCCAACGACGGTAGGCTTTTAAGGAGACCGAAATTTCCGTGAAACGCCCCGCCCCTCTGTTGGTGGTTTTCAATTTTAATGTAGGCTGAAAGTAATTGACAGTGAAGTTAATTCATTTTCCGGGGGAATTTAATCTACTGAAGATCCTGTCGCGCCTAGAGGGTGTTTAAAATTTTATGTTTCATCCCTAAGATGGATTTTGATGTAATTTTGTGTCACGTGATTACATTTTGGCAGTTTTCTCGAAATTGTTATGAGTATTACTCATCTACGTTTTTACGTTTATTATTTAAGTTTGATGAATATATTTAAATTTATTTAGTTTTGTTTGTAATTTGAATAAATTGACACCTTGCATTACAAGAACGTGTCAGAGTCGTGGTGAAGATTTGATGATTTGATGATTTGATGATTGATTTAAGGAACATGAAGAATTATCAACTATTTCACACAAATGTGAATAAACCCAGAAAATAATTTTAGGTTAAAATTTCAAAAGATGTCCTTTGACATCTTAGAAAAAGTGTCAAGGGTTAAACTAAATAAACTTTCTTTACAACATCCATCAACTAAACTTACATATCTTCCAAAATTTTCCAAAATTGAATTCTGCAAAAATGATAAAACCGGGAAAATAATTTTAGGTTAGAATATCAAAAGATGTCTCCTGCCACCTCAGAGATAGTATCAAGCCTTAAACTAAAAAAATTTTCTTTCCAACACCCACCAACTAAACCTACACACTTCATAAAACATCATAAAATTAAATAAATCCATAAAACGCACAATTTACTCGTCACTGTCCACATCAGATAGCCCGTGCGCACCAGGTTCTTACGTTAACCGGCACGTGCGTTACGTGAAACGCGCGGTAATCCCCCTATCGGTAGAAAAGTGTATCCGCGCGTTCCTGTATACGGCTGCGAGGACTTTCTCCAGCCCGAGGCGTAGTACGCGTTCACGTATCGTAAGTTTGCTTACTCGGCCGTGCGCACCGCGTGTTCCTTTCCTTCGAGCCAGATGTCGAATCACGCAAGGCGAAGTTATTTACTTGACTTACCTTCTCAATCGTAGTACCAACGGAATGTCAAGATTCTTGATTACTGATTTTCTTTGTTGCATGTTTAAACTTACCGTCTAAATTGTAGTACCAATGGAATATTGAGATTCTTCCGATTAAAACGAGCCCAAACACGACGTGAATCTGACTAGTTTATCGATACCATGAAAACGAGCCTTTAATTTGGTTAATTACATTAAATCGGTAAACCGGGTCCGATTTCCATCGTGTTTGGACTCATTTCAATCAGCACAATCTCAGCAATCCACTTTTACTATATTTGAGAATCTAAAGTTAAAATTAGTGTAATTGAAATTTTCTTCACTACATGTTTAACTTTACCTTCTCTATTGTAGTACCAATGGAATATTGAGATTCTTCCGATTAAAATGAGTCCAAACACGATAGGAATCGGACTAGTTTAACGATTTCATAGAAACGAGCCTTTAGTTTCGTTAATTATGTTAAATCAGTAAAACTATTCCGATTCCTATCGTGTTAGGACTCATTTTAGTCAGCAAAATCTCAGCAATCCCCGGGCACTGTATTTGAGAAGGTAATTTTATAGTGCAAGTGTAACGATGGATCACACGTAAACTCAATTTTCCGACAAATCGTCTTCACCGTCGGGTCGTATACTCTGTCACGATTGACACGGCGAATGATTCATTACCGATTGTACGAGAAAGTCGCCGACAGGTTGGTCACGTGCCAACGATTGCGCGGGAAACTGGCCTCGGGCGGGCAAGATGGCGCGGGATATTATTTGTACGTTTAAAGCGTCCGCGATCGTAAAAGTCAGCGGAATAGCAGAGCTATCTCAGGTGTTCAGAAGTGCCGCTCGGCGTCTTCGCTGCTCAGGCACCTGTCGCGCGAACAAAGCGGTAATGAAGGCGCCTCTCGATTTGCGTTCATCCGAGTCTCTCGTTGCTCGTCTCGGAATAGAGGTGACCACCCTCCTATAATACGGTAGATGGGTTCCTACCGAATACCGTGTTGCGCGAGAACGGTGTTATACAGGGTGAAAATTATAAAGCGTTACGGTCGAATATCTCCGAAAATATTGATTACACGCAAAAATGTTTCAGACGAAAGTTGTTCAATACCAGAGGGGACATCGCGTGGTGCAATTTTTATTTTTCCTGGTTGACACTTCAAGGTGAAGTGAAGGTCAACTTTCTTTTTTTAAATGGAACGACACGGTTTTTTATTCACTATCGAATAGTGCGTTTTAAGACGAATTCAACGAATTCAACGAATTCAACTCAAGGTCATTCAAGGTCAAACTTATAGGGAAATGGAGAAAAGGTGTGATCATCACGCGATCTGAATTTCGTAACAGCGAATAAAATGTACTTTTGTTTTCTGAAATGCCATTATTATTATACCAGTGTGGGTCACCGGTGACCCATAACTAAATTGAATTACTATGGTTCATTCAAGTACACTGAATTGAAATTTAGTGAAATTATAAAATCTTATGTGGAATGTTAAGTTTCGTGCAATATACACCTAACCCTCGATTTACGCGGACTTTTTTTACGCGAGTCTCTTTTAAATCGAGGCTCAGGTGTAGCCTTAATTTTTTTTCAACTATTATACACTTTAACCATCGGTGTGCGATATTTACATTTTTCCTAACGTTGCGGCTCATTAAAATTTTCACTGTCCGCGAACGTGTCAATGCGGAGAAAATATACGTCGCCGTTTAAGTCGTCGTAATGTTCTGTTCGTTGCCGCGTCCCGGCGTTCATCATTTTCGATCGGTGCTTCCCGTTCTATTACGACTTCCCGATGAATATTTAACGAAACCGTTCGATCCGTCTTATCATCCGATCGCTGCTCGGCCGACGACGTTTCAGGAACCAGTCGTCTCCGGAATTCCAGGGGGGAGGAGATGCTCTGAATAACGATGAAACTGGACGCGAAATAGCTGCATCCGCTTTTGCGGCGGCGGGGCCCTTTATTAAAATTACTGAGTGCTCGCGTAAGTCTATAAATACTTCTTACGTGAGCACGCTGGAACGTGACGTGTTATCTGGACATGATTATTATGGTTAATTCTCATTTACTCTTTAATTCTTATTTATTTATAGTTTAATTCTTATTTATATATCCTATTTATTTAGTTTCATTCTTACTTATTTACCTTATTTATTTAGTTTCATTCTTATTTATTTATCTCATTCATTTAGTTTCATTCTTATTATTCAGCCCGCTGATAATCAGTAAATGATGATTGCAGTCATTTAAAAATTATCATCTCAAATATAGTGCCACGGGATTATTGAGACTGTGCTGATTGAAATGAGTCCAAACACGATGGGTATCAGACTAGATTTACCAACTGAATGTTATTAACGAAGTTAAAGGCTCGTTTCCATCAAATCATAAAACTATAGTATAGTGATATAACCTATAATGTATAGTGATATAGACTGATCTTATGTTAGGTACTGAAAAAGAGAGGTATTGTACGCAGTTAGTTAACAGATTTTTTTCTTCTATCTGTTCGGCTAAAGTCTACAACACCAGCCCTGCTGTTCCTGTAACTACTATAATTGAAGTAATTTTAACGTTACCTTCTCAAATATAGGATCGATAGATTGCTGAGATTCCGCTGATTAAAATGAGTCCAAACACGATGGGAATCGGATCAGTTTTACCAACTTAGTGTTATTAACGAAGTTAAAGGCTTGTTTTCATGAAATCGATAAACTAGTCCGATTCCCATTGTGTTTGGGCTCATTTTAATCAGCACAATCTCAGCAATTCATGGGTGCTACATTCGAGAAGGTAACGTGAAAATAAAAATTTCATCAAAATAAAAATCACAATCGAAATAATCGAAAAATTTAAATAAAGACTTCAAATTTCACTCAAAGTCACATCGTGGTCCGATTAGAGTTAAACGTACAAATAATATCCCGCGCCATCTTGCCCGAGGCCAATTTCCCGTGCAATCGTTAACACGTGATCAACCTGTCGGTGACTTTCTCGTACAATCGATAATGATTCATTCGCCGTATCAGTCGTGACAGAGTGTACGACCCGACGATGAGGACGGTTTGTCAGAAAATTGAGTTTACGCGTGATCGATCATCGCACTTGCACCTTTTTCATAACCTTTGACCTCGTCACGTTGAGGTTAGACGTGTGATCAAAGCTTCGAGCAGATGTCGCCGAACGTAAATATGATTATATGTTTCTGAACTGAGGTTAAGTGTTAGACTTGTGGTGTTCATTATTTTCACTGGTTGGTTCTATGGTGTATTTATGAGATTAAGTATTTTGGATTAGTGACATTAAAATTGCTAGATGGGTCAAAATGGACTCTGAAGTGCCATTAGGTTCATAGCAAAACTGAATTTAACATCAAATTTTAAATTCTGTACGAAGCAGCAATATATGAAAAATAGGAATAATTCTAATAACGATTATAAAATTAACTATAGAAAATGTCCAAAATTTAATTGAGGAGAAATTATTAAACTAAGAAAACGATTACAGGTTAACGATAACAGTTTTAGGCTAAAATTTCATAAGATGTCCTTCGACACTTTAGAAATAGTGTCAATAAACTAGTGTAAATAAACTCTCTTTAAAACACCTACCAATTAAACTTGCATATTTTATGAAAGATTCCAAAATTATAATAAAATAAAAATAAAATGAAATAAACCAAAAAAACTTTTTTTGCACCATTTACCAACTAAACTTACATATTTCACAGAAAATTCAAAAATTCAATTTTGGCAAAGTAATAAATCCCAAAAAATAATTTTAAGTTAGAATCTCAGAAGATGATAAAATGCCATAAACATTCACACGAACAGTCGTCCATCTATTACACACATGTTCATGGTTCATTCGCACATCGATTCCCGCGTTTTTCCAGTGAAAGCAAGTCGGCCATTTTTATTTCCCGCTTCATTTACTTATTCGGCACGAACGGTTTCACGTGGGAAGCGAAGCGTCCATAAGTGGTCATTATCACTGAATATTTCCTCAGGTAATCTGATGGTAACGAATTCCGTTTAATCTGTCGAATTTGCATACTACGTAGTTATAAATACCCACATCTTAATTACGACTGGTAGCTCGTAAATGATTTCCCTTATCAGTTGCTATCATCGTAGAAAATATCATCGATTCGAGAGATGAACTAACCTAACCTCCAAGATTTATATCTGCCTGCCAGTGTATAATTAATGTTCACTGGTGTTTCCCTAATTTAGCTGACATTAAGTCTTCGGGAATGGAAGATAATGGAGTAATACCGGGAAAAATATTGACTTGTTGAAATTGTTTTTGTTGCTTCTTCATGTTTGATGATTTTTTTAATTACGTATATTTTTTAGATTGAAATATTTACATTTTTGTGAAACTCTTATTTTTAATGTTATATTTACTGTTATTTTGGAAGTTTTTGTGAAATTGTTTATATTTCTTCTTGTTGCTTAATGATTTTTTTTAAATACATATAATATTAAGATAGACATATTTACATGTTTGTAAAATAGATAATTTTTTTAAATACATATATTTGTCCGGTAGAAATATATACATTTTTGTGAATCTTTTATTTTTAATGTTATATCTATTGTTATTTCGGAATATTTTATAAAATAGTTTATATTTTTTCTCGTTGTTTCATAATTGCTTTAAACAGATATATTTTTTAGATTGAAATATTTACATTTTTATGAAATAGTTTGTATTTCTTCTCATTATTTAATCATTTTTGTAAAATAGTTGATAATTCTTCATATTCCTTAAATCAATCATCAAATCATCAAATCATCAAATCAAATCTTCACCACGGCTCCGACACATTGTTACAAGGCAAGGGATCAATTTATTCAAATTACAAACAAAATTAAATAAATTTAAATATATTTATCAAACTTAAATAATAAATTGCTCTAAGCGCGACAAGATCTTCAGTAGGTTAAATTCCTCCCTAAAACGAATTAACTTCACTGTCAATTGCTTTCAGCCTACATTAAAATTGAGAACCACCAACAGAGGGGCGGGGCGTTTCACGGAAAGTTCGGTCTCCTTAAAAGCCTACCGTCGTTGGCAATTACAATCGTCTCGAACCTTTTATAAAATATATCAGTTCAGCTGGTAGGTGTTCTAACGCATTCGTCGCGTTTACAAAACCGTGGAACAAGTAAAAATTTATGTGCAAATTTTCAAATTCGAAAACTGGTCAGTTGACCAACCGTACATTTAGTGTTGATCCTTTGTACTGTTAGTTGCTGGAAACTTGGCACTCGTGACGTCATGGGGCGGAGCCAGTCGCCCCGGGAGATCCAATCGCGCTGTCCGGTAACGCCTCTCCCCACCCTTTGCCGCACGACCCGGTTAGTGGACGTTAGCGCCGCAGCCAATGATACACTAGAGTCGAACGCTCGCGTGGGTAGGGCGTGCACCTTCGAATCTGACCACTCGGACGAGAGTGCCGGGTTTGCTGCAACGGACGCTACTTGAAGGGTGACTGTGAGTTGCCACTTGATTCGATATAGGAATATTGTAGAGCGTTATATATAATATTAACTTGTTCGTTATCAGCTGTCGTATACATTTATATATATATATATATATATATATATATATACGAATAATAATTATAATTAATAAAATTATAATAATTAATAAATTATTTTGATTGATAATAAACTTCACTCCCAGTACATATATACTAATATAGTTATATTAATATATATAGTGACATTAAATTTATTGTTTATAATATTAAATTTAATATTGATAAAAAGTTATTCATTAATGTATTAAATATTTATTGCTATATTTACTTATATATTATATAATATACATAGTTACTATATACATATTTTAATATATATTAATGAATAATTTTTGATCGATAATATGTATATGTATATATACAGGGAGAGTCATCTAAGGTTTGTCTTTTGACACCTTCGGTAAAAGCAGTATTAAAAGTTCCACTGTGTTCAGTGTCCGTGATGCATCGCGGTACGTGTACCGTCGTGTGGAAGCGGCCTAAGGGTACCGGTCGCACGTCTTCCAACCACCGTACGTCGCAAGAAACGCGTCTTCGACGGGACGACAGGTGGTTTCCGCGCGAATTAACGAGTCCTCGCGATTATCTTTTATATGCGTTAATTGGCGGCCCAGGGGGGCCACGAATTGCGTCTTCTTCATCGCGAGAGCAAACGTCTAACCTGTTGCTGTCCAGGGAAAAAAAGAACGTCACATCCTGGACACTGGGTACACGATCCACTACGAAATACCGCGATTCTGCTTTCGCACGATTTCGGTTTAAACCCCTGTCCTACGATTTATTTGTCAATTATTGACATTAATAATCATAACACATTAATGTCAACTAATTGACATTAATAATTTTGTCAACTGTGATTGACTCAAGTAATTGACAATAATAATTCAGTGGAAAGAGAGAAATATTTTGGATGTCATGCTACGTTTGTTGTGAAGTATGATAATTGGTAACAGAATAATAATATTTCATTTGAGTTGGTAAACATTGAGTAATATTTATGTTTAGTAGATTTTGTTTGACAGTTTTACCACGAGTCATGTGTTATTTTATATATTATTATTTTCATTATTA
This sequence comes from Nomia melanderi, assembly GCF_051020985.1. Lineage (NCBI taxonomy): Eukaryota > Metazoa > Arthropoda > Insecta > Hymenoptera > Halictidae > Nomia > Nomia melanderi. The sequence goes on along the minus strand of NC_134999.1, from coordinate 21,986,111 downwards.
TATATAATTTTTATTATTATTATTATTATTATTATTATTATTATTATTATTATTATTATTATTATTATTATTATTATACATTAATATGTATGTATAATATATATAATAATAATAATGATATAAATTATGTATACATTATGCATTCGTATACTGCACAGTGATCTCCAAAAGGTCACGCAAGGTCAGAAATAGAAGAAACGTGATACAAAAAAATATACAGCATTCCATTTAAAACAATGAAGGTCACCTTCGCATCTAACAAAATAGTATAAACCCAAAAAAATCCATTTTTTCCATTTTTTTCTAATAATTACTTTAACAAGATTTTGTATATAGATTTACAATTAATTAATCTATCTATAAGATAGATTTTACAAGATTTATTTTTTATTTATTTTTTATTTACTTTATAATAAGATTCACATAACAGCGTGGACACCGTGTATATACGTCTACTTTGAGCCAGCCTAACGCACAGCTATTAATAGGTTTATTAACGACTGTGTTATATCATAAAGCAGCTTAATAATTTGCTTCGAACAATAGGTCCGAGAGGAGTGATTAGGTTATGTTATTCAAGATGATTTGTTGACTCAGGATCGTAATTGCCATTTGCCATTGAACCATTCATTAGGGAATTCTTGGACATGGAGTATTAATCTTTAATAAACCGTTCAATAACTAGTGGCAGTTAACGTGCTAATTGCCTTTCGACGTCTCTGTGAAGTCTTCTTCGGGAATTTCTCTCTGGGGGAGTTTTGAATGTTGAGTAATGAATATATTTTAATTGTATTTAATTGATGGTTAATTAACAATTAATTTTATTCGTGATTATTTAATAATTTATTTAATACACGGTTAATTGGTGGTTGATTTAATTTTTGGTTTAATTTTTGGGTTCATTGATGATTAATTAGTGATTGACTTAATTATTGTTTTAATTTTTGGTTTCATTGGTGATTAATTAGTGATTGATAGAATTATCATTTTAATTTTTGTTTTCATTGGTGATGAATTAGTAGTTTATTTAATTAATTATTGATTAATTGTTGATTTAATTATTGATTTAATTAATGAGTAAGGGGTTAAAAATGAATGAAAATAATTTAAATGGATAATATTAAATTTCGTGAAATCTGTACAAAATGATTTAAAACTGATTTAAATGAAGTGTATGTTATGTAATTTAATAAAGTGTATCCAAAATGATTTACAAATAATTTAAATAAATATCATGGAATTTAATAAAATTTCTCGAAAATAACCTAAAAAAAAACAGAACTGTTTGTAAGGTAAACAATTTCACAAAATATATTTGAACAAAATCATACCTCGATACTTTTCGTTGAGTTCCAGTAAATTTTCCACACCATCATAATGTCAGTCAGAGAAACTTCTCTCCACGTCTAAAATCCCCAAATCATTGTGACTCTTGCTAACCGCTTTCTACAACTGTATTCAACGTAATAACACCGCGCGCGAGATCGAATAACGAAAATCGATGAGGCAATCGATGCATTATCCATTCCGGCGAAATGAAACGTGATAGAGCAAAAGGAACCGCAAAGTAGTGAAAACTGTACGTCAACTACGGAATAAGTGCCGGTTGTGGGAATGAGCGAAACAACCGTGCAAATTACACGTGAAATCAAATGTAGTTTTCATTGTCGGTCGATAATCTCGCGTCGAACGTACCTATCAGCCGAGGCGATCGCATGAAATGAAACGGCCTCGCGATTTACGCTGGATCTCCTGTACCATTGTGCATTTCTCCGATAGTGTTGCAGAAGAGATGATGGCGGATCATAGTATTATAGTTCAGTCAAATAATACTGTTTCTGTCGGAGCTGTCAAAAGATATCTTTTGACATTTTATTATTTATGTGTTGTAAATCTGTTACTAAGTCTATATTGTTTTTTTTCTATATTTCTTTTCTATTTCTATTTTTCTATATTTGAATAATTTTTTGAGAAAATTACTTTAAAAGACACGATTGTACTAAATAAAAAGAAGAAACGAAGGAGAAGTAAATAAAAGTTTCAAAAAAAATAATAATAATAAAACTCAAAAATAATAAAAGTTTCAATAATAATAAAATTTTAAGAAACCCAAAAATTTCTACTTTTCTTTCATATTTTCAATCATTCTATGTAAATATAAGCACTCATTTAAACTAATTTATTATTCTATAGAAAACCTAATTACCCTTTATACTAACATTAAACATTCTCGACTACATATGAAAAATGACCAATAAATAAAAATTTTAAGAAACCCAAAAATTTCTATTTGCCTTTCATATTTTCAATCATTCTATGCACTCATTTAAAGTAATTTATTATTACATAATTTAAAGTAATTTGTTATTCTACAAAGAACTCAATTAATTCCTCTACGCTGACATGCCATTTAAAGTAATTTATTATTACATAATTTAAAATAATTTATTATTACATAATTTAAAGTAATTTATTATTACATGATTTAAAGTAATTTATTATTCTACAAAGAACCCAATTAATTCCTCTACATTGACAAACTTAAACATCACACATATAAAAAACAAGTATTTTCACACATAACCAATAAATAAAATTTTAAGAAGCACAAACATTTCTTTCGGCCGAACTGTCGAGTCCGAAACGAGAATTCTGCGCACAGCCCGATATTCCAACACTTCAACATCGCATCGCATTATCACAGTACATTTAACAGTATGCACCGACGAAAAATGAGGAAGACACGACTGAACCGTTTCGCCTCGCGGAGCATATTTAGGTGGACGAATTTTCACGCGTCACCGAAGGGAAATGGATCCCGTGTGAATGAAGAAAACAGGTGGGAATTAACCTTTCATGGTCGTGAGTCACCTGTCACGTGACAACAGTGCTTTTTTTCGCTAATATGTAAATTTATACTTGCAAATAATTATTTGATATATTTATAAATAAATAGTTGTTTGATATACTTATAAATAATTATTTAGAACTCAATTTATAACACTCTTTAAAAAAATAAATAATTTTCAACAGAAATGTTATTCTTACAATACTGAACATTTTTCGCGAATTTACTGAAATCAACTGCAACCTAGTGAGGATCATGTATAATAAGCTATCGTTATTTTCGTACTTCCTGTCGTCTGGCGGCGCTGATTTGAACTAATCATATGCCAGTTATTTTAACATTGTGCATCTCTTGTGAACATGAAACAATCAAAATAAAAACAGTATTGTTTCTGTCAGAACTATACCTGACTATTGTCGTTTATCTAAGGAGTGTATCAAAGTGAATATTTTGTTATAACAATTTAAATAATATTTTTGTTACAAGGTGGTGCTCTGTGCATGTATCAATATTCAGTGAAAGTATTCTTGAAGTGATGCAACGTTTGTGTATGCATTATAACCTTAATTCCAAATTGAATTTCAGTTAAAATAATTACCCATAATTACCCATAATTACCCATTGCGCGGAATATTCCGCTTACCGATGCAAATGGGTTAATGCGACAAAATAATATAGTAGAAAATTCAATATAATATGGAATGGAATAAGGTACCATTATTTTGTCAGAAAATAATGTTTCGTAATTAGAAATAGTGTCATGCGGAATATTCCGCTTATAGATGCAAATGGGTTAATGGGACAAAATAATATAGTGGAAAATTCAATATAAAATGTTGAATAAGATATTAACACATGAAACATAGAAATAAAACAATTCTGACCAATTATTTATACAAGATATCCCTTTATTAACAATATTATTTGTTATTAACAATACAATATCATTGTTATATATTACAATAAAATATTATTATAATACAGTTATATAATTGTATACTGTATATTATAATAGTTATATAACACCACCATACACAGTGATACATTTCAAAACAATCTAACACCTGTAACACAACAGGACTATCGATATGTACAAGATAGACGATCCTCATGTGCGGAATATTCCGCTTACGGTTGCAAATGGGTTAACACGTTCGCGACGGGGCTTGAATTTGTACCCGCTATTCATTCATCTATTACACACATTCGTCACTCCTCAATATATCTATTCTATACTGAAGTACATCCATTCCTACAAATATTTGTCGAATCGTATTGAAAATCTCCACGAGTTTGACTCGTTGTTGTAGAACAGGGGGTTAAGAAACTCGACTCCACTGCACGCGCCGTTGCCCCGCGAAATCGCCCGGGACGAGCACCGCCGACCGAACGAGATATCGGACCCGACAGTCCGCTGGTGGCGTACACAACGCGAGCGTGTCCGTAATTGAAAAGCAGAAAAATGGAAAACCGAAAGTGCACGACACGGGAGGTGTTCTCTCTTTGCGCCGGCGATCCTGTGAAACGTAATCTGCTTTATCGCCGATAATGCGCGCGATAATTAAACAACAGAAATAAATCGGATAATCCCGGCTATCGCGCGATCTTTCAATGAAGCCAACCGAAACTGCCTTCATTATACATTTTGTAAATTCCAAACCTGTTCCCGCAGATTATCCTCGTCTATAATCCCGGCCGCCGAGTTATTTTCATTGCGTCCTTTCGCGTGCCTGAGAATAATCCGACGGTTGCGTTGGCTGCGCTTTTTTGCGGGTTTTCGTATGGTCTTGTGAATGGTATGGGTAGGCTGTTTTCTTTTTGTTTGTGGTTGTTGTGGGTTGCGTTGGGGATATGGTGTTGTTAGATTAAATGAATTTGAATTGAGAAATTGATTTAATAAATAAATGTATACATTAGTAGATTAATATGAATTAATAAACAAATAAATATATAAATTAATAACCAAATAAATATACGAATTTAAAAAATAAATAAATATATAAATGAATAAATAAATAGGTGAATATATAAATATATACATACATAAATAAATAAATATATAAATGAATAAATAGATGTGTAAATATATAAATAATTAAAAAGAAAATTATTTCTTCGATACAACAATAATGTAATTATGAGAAAAAATTTAGTAAATCTTAAACAAAATCAATATCAATATATTATTTAAACCATATTATTTAGTATCTTAATATGTTCAATATTTAATATCTTCAATTAATACAACTTTTTGAATATTGGGCGCTATTTGTACCAAAGGTGTCAAAAGACATCTTCTGAAATTTTATTATTCCTATATTGAAAATTTATTATTAATTTTATATTTGTTTCATGATACTGGGTCACAGGTGACCCACAACCAAATTCGATTAATATAGTTCATTCAATTAACACTGTTTCTACCGAAGTTGTCAAAAGACATCTTCTGGAATTTCAATATAAAACTCCTTTCTCAGTTTCATCATTGTTCCTCAATTGAATTTTACACATTTCCTACAATCAATTTTATAATCGTTATTAAAAAAGTCAAAAATTCAACTCAAAATATACCACTAAACTTAGAAAATAATCTTAACTTAAAATTTCAAAACCTATCTCTTAACTCCTTCGATATAAATACTGCCAAACTTCTAATTAATTTGTTATTATGATTACACACGCCATTAGCAACCCAATGACTTAAATGACGTATATGTTATTTACTTTAATAAAATGTGCCTAACATCATTTTAAAAATGATTTGAATGAAAATTATTAAATTTTATCAAATTTATCCAAAATGATTTAAAACTGATTTGAACGAACATCATTAAATTTTATCAAATATATCCAAAATGATTTAAAGCTGATTTGAACGAACATCGTTAAGTTTCATCGAACTTTCATCAAGTATCTCAAACCAAAAATCCCAGCACTTCCCAGAAAATCCGAACGCCCCACAAATCACTGTAAAAAGTGTCACGCAAATTGAGGTCAACCACGAGAAACGGAATAATTAACGGGCGTGCGTCTCGTTCGAAAGGAGACTGGACGCTGCACCGGATGTCCGTTGATCGGCAGTGATTCGCTCGGTTCGGTTAAAAAGGAGTCGCTTCCTGAACGGCGATTTCGTCGATAAAATCAGGCCACTTTCACTGCAAAACGGTTAATTTACGAGCAAAACCGGCGCGCAGTGAGGAGGAACGAGGAAGACAAGGAAGGGGGCTGCGAGCGCCGTCGCCGCTTTCTTCTCGCTCGTCGGGCTAATTGACCGGATCGAAAGATGAACGTCGCGAGGTGGCCCGGCGACAGAGGGCGGCGCTGTCACGGTGCGCAATGATAATGAAAAATGTAAGAGAGGAGAGCTTGCTTTTATGCTGAATAATATAATTCGTATGGAATGAGAGAATTTGTAGGGTAGCTTGTAAAGTAATGACGTTTATTTTCAATGAATGTTCTCCTGGGTTTAAATACATTGAAATGATTGGAGCGGAAGATAGGTGAATAGATGAATGTGGTTATGAATCATATAAAATAGAATATATGAAAATAAATAGATAAATAAATAATTAAATGCATAAATAAATAAATACGTGAACGAACAAATGAAGGAATCAAGGAATCAAGGAATCAAGGAATTAAGGAATCAAGGAATCAAGGAATCAAGAGATCATCTAGAAATCATAAAAAAAATCATTAAAAAAATCATCAAGAAATTATCAAGAAATCATCAAAAAAATCATCAAGAAATCATCAACAAATGCACAACAAATGAACAACAAATGAACAACAAATCAACAACAAATGAATAAATGAACAAATAATTAAATAATTAAATAATTAAATAATTAAATATATAGGTCTGGAGTATACGGGAGTAGGGGTTTCGTTATCAAAAAAGGGCGTGACACCTCGGTGCGCGGCGCTAAGCGGAGCAAACGTTGAGCAATGTGAAACGGAAACGAACGAAGAAAAGAACGGAAGAAGCGAGTACCGCGTGGGAGGCGCACGAATCTGGAGCGTCAGGCGCTAAGAGGCATGTGTGATGTGTGTGACGGTGGTTATCGAAAGGCATTAATTGGGTGGCTCTCGTTTATGTCGATGCGATTTGATTTTCATGTTTGGTTGATAGTGTTGATAACGTTGCTTTGGAATGGGATCTTGCGGAGAGTGGGTTGGGATTTGTTTTGTTGTGGGAGGTGCTTGGAAGATTGGATGGGCTTTCGGAATGAGAATATTTTTATAAACAATATATACGGTGTTCCCGAAATCGTGATACGACCTGAGAGAAAATAATTTTATATAAAATGCCAAGTAGAAAACATACAATAAAATTTCTAATTGAGATGCTTTTCGAGATAATTATTTTAGAAAATTTGTGAGACGAGCATTTTATTTAAAGCGAATCGAATAATGTGTCTGTTCATGTCTTACTATTTCTACTAGTCACGGATATCAACGAGAGTGTGTCAGACACTTTCGAAATCGATTATCTGAGAATTGAATATTTTCTCATATTTTCTCATTGTCTGAATGATACTTTCTCGTAGATCCATTATTTATTCATTTTTATTGTTGTAATAAATGAATGAATGAAGATGAAAAAAAGATTGATTTTCTTGAAACGATCACTAAATCATTAAAACTATCGAGCAGTGAAATTAATTTTTTGAGATTTTTGTATAAACTCCAAGAGTGCATCTAAACATTAATTGATATACAATTCACTTTATGCACTAGTAAATTGATTTCTTTGATGATTTATCAGAGAAACATCTGTTATTTATTAACAACTAGTTTAAGTCGTTTTTGGACTTATTTCAATGAGAAGAATTTTAATATTCTATTGGCATGATTGAGAAGATGTGGTTAAACATGCAATGATGAAAATTTCAATTGACGTCATTTTAACCATGTCTTCTCGAAGATATTGCCACTGTATTGTTGAGATTGTCCTGATTAAAATGAGTCCAAACACGACGTGAATCGAACTAGTTCACAATTCCATGAAAACGAGCCTTTAATTTCTCTAATTACAACAATTCAGTAAAACTACTCCGATTTCTACCGTGTTTGGACTCGTTTCAATCAGCACAATCTCAGCAATCCATTTCCACCATACTTGAGAAGCTAAAGTTAAAAGGACTAAAGTTGAAATTTTCCTCGTTGCACCAATTACAATTTTCAATTTTTAACGAACTGCCTTCCACCCACTGTATTAATCCTCCACCTTCATCCTACTCGAGTCAATTCTCGTTGCAAAATACCTCCCTCCTATATCGTCTGCTCGCTTAAATTCCACTGTCGACCAAAATTTCAATATCTCAATATCTCAAAATTTCAAGATTTCAAGATTTCAAGATTTCAAAATTTCAAAATTTCAGAATTTCAAAATTTGCTATATATATATACTGCCACCGAAAGAATCAGCGCGTCACCCGAGCGACCGGGGAACCTTGGCGAGGGAAAATAAATAATAGTGAGCGACCTTCGTGGCCGGCCGCGAGAGCGAAGTTAATTGCTCTCCACGTGGCCGCGCTACCGACGTTCGAAAATAATATCCCGAGATCAGCGTAATGGCACTGTTACACGGGACGGTTTACGCGCCGCGACCTCGCGACGTGTTCTTGACCACCGTTTTTCCATCGTTGGCACGCTGTTTGTCACGCTGGTTGTCGTACTGACCTCTTGCCTGTGATTTATTTTTTAACAAGTGAACACGTTACCTATATTTTATATAAAGTTAAAGAAATTAATCTTATAGATATTGTTATTATTGCTGTTTGTTGTGCTGACCTCTTGCCCTGTGATTTATTTTTTAACACGTTAACACGTTACCTATATTTTCCATAAAGCAAAAGAAATTATAGATATTGTTATTACTGCAGTTTGTCGTACTGACCTCTTGCACTGTGATTTATTTTTTAACGCGTTAACATATTCCTTATCTATATTTTACATTAAACAAAAGAAATTAATTTTAAATTGTAATTAATGTACAATATATAATGTATAGTATATAATTTATACAAAATATAATATATTTATACAAATTATAATATAGTTTATAATGTATAGTGTATGATTTATACAAAATATAATGTACTTATATAAATTATAATACAGTATATAATGTGTAATATATAATGTATAGTATATAATTTGTATGAAATATAATGTATAGTATACAATTTATACAAAATGCAATACATTTATATAAATTATAATATAGTATATAATATACAATATATAATGTATGGTATATAATGTATAACATATAATGTATAGTATATAATTTATACAAAATATATTATATTTAAAATAAATTATAGTATAGTACATAATGTATAATATATAATGTATAATATAATATATAGTTATATAATTTACATAAAATACACTATACTTATATAAACTATAGTACACTTAAATAAAACATACACTTCACTGTAACACAAAAGATAAATAACCTAACCTCAGATTAAAACAATTTGAAATCTGACTAGGCCCTAATCCCAGTCGAATCGTGGAAGTCGTGGTGCACAATAAATGACGGAATCTCTTCCGCCTGCGTCTCGCATTTTTCCCAGGCGAAGAATGCAATTTGTGGTGAACGGAACGGTTCCTTTTTATTCCGGAACGGAAGAGTTTTTACCGATAGAATGCTTCGGATATCGGCGCGCGGCGGGATTCCTGCCGTCGGGTGGTTCTCCGGGATCTTAGAAAAACCGACGTTCCTGCTTTTTCTGCTGTGTATCTTACAGTCGTTTATCAACATTTTTAATGGTTTCCTGTCATTTTGCGTTATTACAGAGGCACTGGATTTTCTTGAATTTGTAAATTAGTAAAAATTTACTACATTCTGAATGTAATGAATTTAAATATAAATTTAAAAATAAAAGAATAATTTATATATGTGTGTGTGTAATAAATTGGTATAAATTAAATTGTTATAAATTAAATAAATGTATATATATAAACGTAACAGAATTTTTAATATACAATAAAAAAAGAACGCGAAAAGGATATTTATAAATTTATAATATACAATAAAAAACAAGAAGAAAGATATTTACAAGTTTACAATTTATAATAAAAAACCAAGAGAAGGATATATATAAGTTTTTAATTAATAATAAAAAAAACGAGAGAAGGATATATATATAACATCAATAAAAACCCCAAATAAGAAATTGACAAGTTCATAATACACAACAAGAAGAAACCATTGCCGCCAAAACCGAATCGCAGGGGTCGCTTATTCCGCGTTATCTCCTTCGCCCATCGGCGTTTGTCCGTCCGACCGCCCGTCCAGTGCGCGCCTTGGCTGCCCCGGCGATGATAGCGATACCGTTTAAATGGAAATTTCCTCGTAAATTAACGTTTAACGCATGTAAACACGGCTCCCTTATCCGAATGAGAAATCAAGTAACAACTATCATTTGTATTCACTATCGATAACTTCGCCTCACTCATTACTTCACGAACACAACCTCTAATACACTTTTATTATCTCGTAACACGCATAATGGAATTTATACTTCGCCCGGCTTTATTATCGTACGCGCTTTTCTTAAATTTATTTTGCTCGTCTCGAGCTGCCGTTTTGTAGGCGTGAATAATTGAGAAATTTATTGATTTATCAACTGAATTCTTTTTCAATTTATTTAATCTTTTGTCAATTTATTTAATTTTTTGTCAATTTAATTCTTTTTCAATTTATTTAATCTTTTATCAATTTAATTTTTCATCAATTTAATTCTTTTCCAATTTATCGATACAATTCTTTCTCAATTTATTGATTTCATTTTTTATCAATTCAATTATTTATCAGTATAATTCTTTTTCAATTTATCAATTGAATTTTTTTGAATTTTAATTCTTGATTTTTTAATTCTTGAACTGATTTTTAATTCTTTTCACTGCTATTTTAGTTTTAATAATAATTGTTTAGTGAAAAGGATAATTTAAGGATAAGATTATCATTTATTAAATATTCAGTATTCGTAACCTGTGACAGAAAAAACTAAACACGTCAACTTCTACACACGAAAGATAAAGTCAACTGTATATCAACATTTTGTTATACAAATAATTACATTGTACATTAATAACCCTGTAAACATTGTTGTTATGGTGAATAAAGTTATCAATAATAAGTGTTACGGTTTCCTATATATTTATTTGCAAAAATGGAGGTACAATCATTTGTAACGTATGACGTATGCTTATTACTTTATTGTAAAATAATTTGAATAATTAAATAATATTATTTAAATTCTTCAATTGGAAGGATTTTTTGATTTTTAAATATTGAAATAAATATTTATTACGGATGAACATTAAATTCATTTCCGGCACTCTATGCTTTATGAGTTCCAATTTAGTCATGACATCACAGAAGCCCATAAAAATTTATGCCCTGTGTTTGGGCCATCCAACATTGCAGCGAGCACAGACCAAAGATGGTTTTTATTATTCTTTTTACGGTCAAAGGAGGAGTTGTCTTTATATCCGGATAAATGACCTAATTAACCCTTTGCCCTACAATATCATGACAGGCTTGTGAGGATTTCAAGCGGAACTTTATATTTAATAATAGAAAGACATTATTCAATTTGGACTTGAAAAGATTGACATTTATATTTGTTGATCATTCATAGGGAAAAATTATATTTAATAATGGAAAAATAATATTCAATTTGGACTTGAAAAGATTAAGTGTCATTTATATTTGTTCACCATTCATTGCATAAATTACATTTAATGATATTTAATATTTCTGCAACTTACAACATCAAATTGATAAAATTCATTAAACGTCTGAAAGTCTTTGAATTTATTAGATGTCGAAAAGAATGAATTGATCTTTTAAACCAACATCTATAAAAAATTGAATTTGTCCTAAAAAAAAGAACACAAATATTGATATACAATATTTTATTTAGAATATTATATACAATAATATATACAATATTTTATGTACAATAGTATGTATAATATTTTATATACAATAATATATACAATAATATATGCAACAATATATACAACATTACATACAACATTTAATATACAACAATACATACAATAACACAATAAAATTCCCAACAACCAAAAAACCAAAATACCCAAAAAAAGAACACATTCCTCCACCCCAATATTCCCCCGATCGCCGCGTCCCTCCGCGGCCCAGGTCGTTGCATTTGACACGACCTTCGAAGTTCATTGAATAGGTTCTTGCTCTTGCCTTCGCGACGCGGCTCGTACGCGTGCGCGCGCAGCGGCCTGGCGGGAACGGCCGGCGCGGAACAAGCAAATGATCCGAGAAAAAGCTTCGCCCTCCCATCGTCCCGTTAAATGGTCCTTCGTAAATCAGGCGGCGTCAGTTTTTACGCTGATTCGGTTAAAATATATTGGAACAATAATTCCGGTGCGCCGGCGGAATGAAACTTTGCTGTTGCTGCGCAGCGTCGACTGCACGGTACGGCGACACGCTTCGTGCACGGTAATCGGGTTTGTTGGAGCGGTTAACCTATTCGCTACCTGTGGTTTTTTTTGAAGATGGTTGTTGGGGTTAGAGTGTTTTAGGGATTTGGTGAGATGATGAGTGATGTGGGGATGTTGAAGGTTTTGTGTATGAATGAATAAATATTTGTAGTTTTATTTGTAGTTTTGTTTATAGTCCTATATTTATTTGTAGTTTTATTTATAGTCCTATATTTATTTGTAGTTTTATTTATAGCTTTATTTATAGTTTTATGTATAGTTCTATATTTATAGTTCTGTATTTATTTATAGTTTTATTGTAGTTTTTTCATAGTTTCATTTATAGTTTTATTGTAGTTTTTTCATAGTTTCATTTATAGTTTTACTTATAGTTCTCTATATTTATTTATAGTTTTACTTATAGTTCTCTATATTTATTTATGGTTTTATTTATAGTTTTATTTATAGTTTTATTTATAGTTTTAAATTTATTTAATTTTATTTATAGTTTCATTTATAGTTTCATGTTATATATATATATATATATATATATATTATATTATATATATATATATATATATATATATATTATATTATATATATATATATATATATATATTATATTTAATTTTTATATTACAATATTTATTTATAGCTTTACATTATATTTTTAATTGAACCTACTCGCTACCTGCAGTTGTTTTGATGACAGTTTTTGAGGTTAGAGTATTTTAGTAATTTAGTAAGATGTTAAGTGACAGAAGAATCTTGAACGTTTTATGTATATATAAATAAATAAATAAATAAATATTAATAGTTTCATTTATAATTTTATATTTATTTATAGTTTTATTTGTAGTTTGATATTTACCTACATCTACCTACATGTATCTACATCTATCTACATCTATCAATCTCTATATCTATCTACATCTATCTACATCTATCAATCTTTATATCTATCTACATCTATCTACATCTATCTACATCTATCTACATCTATCAATCTCTATATTCATCTAACTAAAAAATTAATATTGATTAACTAGTTAGTTAATTCAATATCGTATTAATTTAATATATTATTAATTTAATATTAGTTACTCAATTTAATATTTTTAATATTTATATCTATTTACATCTGTTTACATCTATATTCATCTAACCAAACAATTAACATTGATAAACCAATCACAAATAAGAACTACACAACATTGTATATTCCATTCCTAAAAACCCAACTCACGTCGAAAACAATTACCCCGTTACCCCGACATAACCCCAAACCCACCTCAATATCATCTCCCATTCCGATTCAACTAACGGTCACGTCCGTCGTCGTTCGATTGCGGGTCAAATTCTTCCGTTCGGAATGCGCGCCAAGGGAAGAAAACGCGCGCTCCGGTGCAGCTCGAAATTTAGTTCGCCTCGAAAAACCGCGCCCAGAAAAACGCGAGCGCGACTGCGCCGCGCCGCGCCGCCCTGCCCCCCTGCGCGACGCGGCGGCCCAATCTGCGCCGCGCGCAAGTTTCCAAGTACGATTTACCGTTCAATCCCCCGGCCGATACCTCTCGGGTTTTTGCGGCTCGGGGCAGCGATGAACCAGGCATAAATCACTGGCCGAGCGAGGCGCTGTGGGACGCGAAGGATGGGACGGTGGGGACAGCTGAGGGATGTTTGGATGTTGTGTTTTGGAGGGAAATCGGATTTGGGATTTGGGATTGGGGATGTGGAGTGGTTGTTGGTTTTGGGGTTGTGATGTGGTAAATGGTTGTTTTGTTTTATATTATAGTAAGTGGTCATATTATATTATATTATGTTGTATTATAAATGATTATATTATGTTATGTTATAAATGGTTACATAATATTACATTATATTACATTATATTATATTATATTATATTATATTATATTATATTATATTATATTATATTATATTATAAGTAGTTATATTGTATTATTAATGGTTATATGCTAATATATATATAATATATATAATATGGAAATATTCAATTTATGTAACGAAAAAGGAAGTGACATTAAAATGGGTCTAATATGGTTGAGAGTCACCGGTGACCCCAACGAGATTTAACATGTCAATAATAAAGTAATTGTATCGATTATAGTTGAGAAATAAATCGCAAGGCAAAGGATTAAGGAACATTCGAATTTTGTCAAAAAAACCAACATCCCTTCTAACCTCCCAAAAAAGTCTTGAAATTGCAGGCGCAGCTAATTTTGAACCGCCCTGTAGTTTTAGTATTAAGTTAGTATTAAGAAACATTCGAATTCCGTCAAAAAACTGAAATCCCTTCCAACCTCCAAAAACTCTTGTTATTCCAGGCGCAGCGATGTTCATTATCTATAAATTGTAATTACAAAAATTACTGTTAAAAAACATTCGAATTTTGCCAAAAAACTGAAATCCCTTCTAACCCCAAAAAACTCTTGAAATTCCAGGCGCAGCAATATTTAAATTTATTTATTATCAATTTTTTAAATTTATTATCAATAGAACACAGAAAGGAATGGGTACTTTTCACCCACACAGTAGTGTTAATATTAACAAACACTAGAATTTACTCAGAAAACCAACATCCCGTCTAACCCCGAAAACTCTCGTCATTCCAGGCGCAGCGATGTTCAAGCGGCTCTCGAAGTCCCGCCGGCACAGCGCGGACGACGTCGCGCTGTCGCTGGCCAGCAGCCCGGCGCAAGACGCGCCGGCGGGCCCGTCGGCGGCGCGCGACGGCTGCCAGGCGGTCGGCCCGGCCGCGCTGCTGCGCGTTTCGCGGACGAAGTACACCAGGCGCAGCTGTGGCGACGCGAGCGCGATGCAGGCGCTGCTCGCGACGAAGCAGGAGCAGCAGCAGCAGCAGGACGACTACCAGATGGTCACCGCCGTCCCCGCGTTCATCGTCGAACACGAGCCGGAGAAGCAGCGAGGTAATTTGCGAGTCTGTCCGCGCCAATTAGTGATGATCGATTGACGAGGGACCGGGATGGGATTGACACTGTTACAGGGTAGATGACAGTTTTTAAAGTTTCTGTTGCAGTTTTGGGTGAGGTAGTTGGGAGTGTAGGGAAGTATGAGGAAGTATGGGGAAGTATGTGGAAGGATAGGGAAGTGTAGGAAATTTTATGAAACTATAGAAAAGTATACTGTATGAAACTATACCAAGCTATAGAAAACTATAGAAAACTATATGAAACTATATAAAGCTATATAAAGCTATATAAAAAAATGTAAAACTATATAAAACTGTATAACACAATGTAAAACTATATGTCAAGCTAACTGATTCTGTAACAAACAGTATGAAACTGTATATATATATATATAAACTTTAACATAAACTTTAACATTCTTTAACATAAATTTAACATAAACTTTAACATAAACTTTAACACACTTTAACACAAACAAATTCTTTAAAAAATCAAGATACACATTTAGAACAGAAAAATGATAAAATAACTGGACAAAGAAATTGTTATAATTCTCCCAAGAATAAAACAATAAATGAAAAAACCATGTTTTAGCCACAACAAGACTTCATCCTCATTGATCAAAATGATTTCTCAAATCACTCCTCATTCTCAAATTCTCAAATAAAAATCAGAATGCAAATTTAGAACACAAAAATGATAAAACACCTTAATAAACAAATCCTTATAATCCCAGCACTAAAACAAACGCAAAAAGGACCATTACAATCCCTCTATCTTCAACCCTCCAACAAAACCGGTTCGCTCTCAGATTTATGCGATAATGATTTTTGCAGGTCAAAATGTGTTAATAACTGTAACAGCACAAAGAAACAGCCGAGAAGCCTAACGCCGTTGCGGCCGACTAATAACTGTTCCAATAACGATAAATTACCATTGATCAGTGGTTCAGTTATTCGCGGATCAAGAGAAACATCATAATCTTACGTAACCGCGTAATATACGCGCGGCGAGAGCATTTTCCCGGACGTTCGTAGCGAAACGCGGTTGGAGTACAGTAATTTATCGCGCGCGAGTCGGAATTATCGCGAAGATTATAAACAATCGCGGTTTGATTGCACTGTTCGACGTGATTTTTGTTTTGTGGTGGTCATTGGGTGGTTCTTGCGGTGTTCATGGCGTTAAATGTGAGTCAGGGAATTAAGTAGAATTAAGAATTAAGTAGATTGAGAGATTTGGGGGTTGTGGAAATGGTCGAATTTTTGGAAGAAATGGGTGGTACTTGGAAAGTAGAAACGATGGGTGGGTTAAATTTGTTGGGGAAATAGGAGAGGGATGCACGAATGTGTAGATATAAAGATTTTGGGCATTGCGTGCATTAAATGATTTTAAATGATGGTCAAGGTGTGAAGGTAGGTTCGCGTACTTTGTAAAAATGGTCGAATTTTTGGAAGAAATTGGTGTTACGTGGAAAGTAGAAATGATAGGTGGTTCAAATTTGTTGGGAAAAGTAGAGGAGAGATGCCCGAATGTGTAGATATAAAGATTTTGAATGTTGCCTGTCATTAAATGCTTGTAATTGATGATCAACGTTTAAGAAAGGGTAGATGCGTAAGCTGAACAAAAAGAAGAATGCAGTAGCTGAACAAAAAGATTGAAACCAGTCATTTGGACTGGTACGTAGATCTAATGTTAAATAAAAATTATATGTACTAACAAGATTGAGGATTGGACACACAAATCTTTCTTACTAATACATTATTAACACTAGAACTACCTATTTAATAAACTACCAACCTAGCAAAAACAAAGAAATGAATAAATCCTTCAAGAACTAAAAAGAGAATTATTTATTCCATTAAAATTGACAAATTTGAGAAGATAAGATTAAAATGACTGCAATTGAAATTTTCTTTAATGAATGTTTAATCGCACCTTCTCAATCGTAGTACCAATGGAATATTGAGATTTTCCTGATTAAAATGAGCCCAAACACGGCCTAGATCGGACTAGTTTTAGGTTTTGATGGAAACGCGCCTTTAGTTTCGTTAATTATATCAATTCCGTAAAACTAATCCGATTCCTATCGCGATTGGACTCATTTTAATCAGCAGAATCTCAGCAATTCACTGACATTATGTTTGAGAAGGTACGAGTAAAATGACTGCAATTGAAATTTTCTTTGTTGCATATTTAACCTTATCTTCTCAATCATAGTACCATTGGAATATTGTGATTTCCCTGATTAAAATGAGTCCAAACACGGCGTAAATTGGACTTGTTTTACAATTTCATGGAAACGCGCCTTTAATTCCATTAATTACATCAATTCCGTAAAACTAGTCCGATTCCCATCATGTTTGGACTCATTTTAATCAGCACAATCTCGACATTCCATTGGTACCACTCCGACTTAATGTAATTAATGAACCTGAAGGCTCGTTTCCATGAAATCGATAAGAATAGTCCGATTTACGTCGTGTTTGGACTCATTTTAATCAGAAAAATTTCAGCAATCCATTTATACTACATTTGAGATGGTAATGTTAGAATTATTATGTTTATATCCAACGCGTGTGTTTAGGGGTGTTTTCAGCCCTTGAACCTGAATATTGGCAGATAAGGAAAAATACTTATCAAACATTTTCTTAAAATCTATGTCTCACATGAGTTTCATGAAAATCAGCTTGTGCTGGCTGAAAAGTAATATGTAATCCCCTTGTTAGTAATATGCTCAAACTTATTATGCACGGTGCCCGGCTCTCTAAATTGAGATGATGCAATCTGTCTCTAGGAAGTTCACTGGTAACGTTACAGTTATGCAGACTGTCCTTTTCTCTGCACAGGTGTACATCTAAAAATAAATAAATAAATAAAAAAAATAAATAAATGATACAAGAATATGTCATTTCATTTGCAACAATCTGTTGAATTTTTTTTTACAAAACACTTTTCATTAACATGCAAATAGTTCTCATATGAAATACTTGCAAATAATTGTAACATGAAAGCCTGATTTAATTTCTTATTTTTCACATACTTTAACACAAACAGATTCTTTAAAAAATCAGAATACATATTTAGAGGAGGAAAATGATAAAATGACTTGACAAAAGAATTCTTATAATTCTCCTAACAGTAAAACAAATGCTTTCTTATTATTTTATTATCGGCTATGCAATGCACGATAATTAATATATCATTCCACAAAAAATGATACAGTGAGACAGTGTTGCACAGTACAGTTTAATTAAAATTCTGTCAAGAATTTATCTTCTTCTGGTTGGTGTGTAAGAAGTGAAAAGAATAAAGCTTCAGGGAATCTAATTGAAGGCGTCTCAGGCATTTGGAAGGTCCCCGAAGGGCAATCTCATTAAAAGGTTCAAAAAGCGAGATGAAAAGGAATCCAGGGCCACGTCACCATTAATTAATTCCTTGGGAACTGCTCATCCGTCACACTGCAGAATCATGTCAGCAGAACACTGTGTTGTTTCACTTGCGAAGGAAGATTTTAATCAATTCCTCATTGTCGTGTGTGTAATATCATTAGCATTGGCGAATCAATAATTATCCTCTGAGTATAAACAAACTATACAAAACATAATGTTCTTGGTATGTTTAAAATGAATTTATTAAACATTTTGCTGGAAAAATTTTACTTAGAGTTAGTAATTAGTAATTCTACTAAGTCTTGCTTTAAAAATTAATCTGTCATGTATGAAATAGATGAACCTTTCGAATAGAACTAATTTATTAATGTGAACTAATTTATTCATGTGTGAAGTTATTACTAATTTCAATCTTTTATCTAATTGAGTTTTACGTACAGTCTATTATTAAAAAGTTGATTGTTTGCTTCTTAAAGTTAGTAATTGGTAATTCTACTAAGCTCCACTTCAAAAATTAACCTCTCATCTAAGTACAAAACAGATTAATCTTTTTAATTTAGATTAATTCAAAATAGATTAATCCAAAATAAATCAATTATTATTAATTTCAATTTTTTATCAAGTTGAACTTTTTACCTCCATTCAGTTATTAAAAACTTAATTATACGTGTCGTATAGCGTGAGTTATTCTCGATCAATGTTTTAATCTGATCTTCATCTGCGGTAGAGTGCCTACCCGAGCGTTCTTGATCTTTAAGATTGAAATCGTCAGCTTTAACACGTTCGCGACGGGTCTTGAATTTAGTGTATCCACCATGGGGCGGTGTTATTTTTCGTACTTTCTCCCATCTGGCGGGGCTAATTCGAAATTATGCATGTATTTATTTTCTCCTTCGTGCTATACTTCAGACCTCAGAGAATAGTTCTCTTGTGGATATAAAGATGTAAATAAATTTGTTAATTACAGTAACCAGTCATTTAAATGCTGTGACGCGATAGTAGTTCATGTGCCACCGGTGGTACATCCCGTCGCCATAAACAGCGCATATCTTGTTCGCCGCTTGTGTGACATTTTTGCCTTTCCGTAAAAGAAAAGCATTAAATACCCAAAATGCACTTCGTTCTCTTTCACATTCAAACGCGTACAAAACTGACAAAAATTAACGTATCGTAACCAAATTGTTTTCCAAATATGCCTGAAGTACTGTTACGATATGCATGCCATTTGTTTTCAATCATTCCGATATACTCAGACCTGTCCGTCACCTAGCAAAAATCGGCACGAACTTTCCGGACAACCCAATAAAACCTGCATCAGTGTGGACATAAGGGATCGCATTACGTAATATCGGGTTCAACGCTTGAAAATTAATAGGGACTCCGGCGGTCGGTTGCAAATTTAATCAGCCCTTGACATCGCTGAGAAATTAATGTCCACTCGAGGTGTGTCCCATTTACCGGCGTGCCACGCCTAATTAATTCTTCCCGCGGAGTGTGTCACCGTCTCCAAGTGGTCCTGTTCTGACACTCGCGCCGTTCGTCCTTCTTTTTCAGTGCAATGATGGATGATACAGTTCCTCCTCCTTTATACGAAAATTTCGCATTCTCCAGAAACAAACGAGCCGCAAGGGAAGTCGTAACAGGAATACTCTTTGAAAACTTTAACCTCAAAGTTAAATGAAAATTCTAGATGCTTTCTTCATGACTTTTTAAGGTTATTTATTATATAGTGATTTTTAGTTTATTTTATTTATTGTGTAGTGGTTTTGAGAGTTTAATTTGTTTATTGTATAGTGATTCTTAGGGTTCTTTAGTTTATTTACTATATAGTGATTTTTAGAATTTTTAATTTATTTATTACATAGTAATTTTTATAGTTCAGTAATAATTAACAACAAGCACAAGAGCAGTTTAGAAATGATTAGCAAAAACGAATAAATTACGTTTGTTGCCTGAATTATAAAGTGAGTCATGTAACCCAGACGGCTTAAATTACTCGTTAACCGTTTGCTAGGCGGAGAAACATTTCTAGCGGAAGTAGTATAGTGTCAAGAGATTTGCATGATATAGTAACTGATATTTTACAATCTTTTCTGTTCGTCGAGATATGAATGTCATCTTGATCCTTTTCAATTTAAAGTACGTAATATTAACTGATGTAACTATTTATACTATTATTTTATCTTGAGTAGTAATTTATATAAATTATTCTAATATAATATTAAATTTAAAACAAATTTAATAAAATTCAATTATTTTAATAAATTATTTAGTTTATTTCTCATTTCAATTGATGAGGAATGAATAATTAAAGACTAAGTATCTTTTTTCTTCGTTATTTGTTATTTTCATTTCAATTAACAATGAATAAGTTCAATTAACCAATAATTAAAAACTAATTATTCATCTTCCCCTCATTAGTTGTAATTTTATTTTCAATTAACAACAAACAATTAATCAAAAACCAATTATTCCCCTTCCCTCCTTTACTTACCATTTTAATTTCAATTAATAATAAACAAATAATTGAAAACTAATTATTCATCTTTCCTTAATTATTCGTTATTTTTTTCATTCATTGTTATTTTCATTTCAATAACAAACAAATGATCAAAAACCAATTATTCACCATCTCGTATTTATCATTTATTACACTCTCTCGATTATTGCGTTGTTTATATTATTCAATGGAAACAGCATTGATGACGGGCTCGATTCGAGTACGGTTAACCGAGATTTTCCTTTCGGCGGTTAGGTCGTGGTTATGCTTAAAATGTGAAGCATGGAAAATTTTAATTTGAGTCATATATGATAATTATATATATGATAATATATGATAATTATATGATATATAAAATATGATAATTATATGATATATGTTAAAATATGATAAAATATGATATATGATATATGTTAAAATATGATAAAATATGATATATGATAAAATATGATATAAATATGATAAAATGTGATAAAATATGATAAAATATGATATATGATAATATGTGGTATACAATATATGATAATATTACAATATTACATTAATGTGCAGTGTTTCGTATTTGATATTTCTAGCATTTTTTTATTTCAGTTATGAAACAAAATATAAATATTTTCACTATTAAATTTAATCTTAATATTTCAATGCTACAACTTATGCTCTGATCGGCAACGAAACTGTCACATTTACAAGATCGCCGGGCTCAGCATGTCGCGCACGTCCGCCGCGCAACGAGACGCGACCGAGTTCGACTCGTGGGACGAGAAAAGAGGCGGGCGAATACGAACGCCACGACTCTCGCATTCGAATGCGCCCGAGGACGCGCGGCCGCGCGCGCAGGAACGCGAGAGCTCGAGGCTCGACCGTTTAACCGTTTAGCCATTCGACTGCGGCGCACGTCGCGGTGAATTAACGCTTTGCCGACCGAGTCGCGCTTTAGCGTTGACGGCTCTTTAGTTTGGGATTCAGCATTATGACCGGGGGTTTTGTAACGTTGGTACTGGGACTAGTGAGAATTTAGTAGGATTAATGTTTGGTGTTTTGTATTTGGTATTTTTTGTATTTGTTTGTCTTGAGTATGAAATTTAGTATTACTATTTCAACTATTCTTTTATTTTAAGTATTAAATTTAATATTAAATTACTATTTTTTACTTTAATATCTCACGGTTTGTTTTCATTAAAATGTGAATTTTACTTATTGAATAAAACTTTTTTTAAGTTTTTAATAAAATTTGTTTAAAACTTCTGAATATAATTTTAGTTTTGAATAAAATTTGAATTTTACGGGAAAATTTTTCCCGCCTAAAATGGCCTGAGCGTCGTCTGCGGAATATTCCGCTTACGGACGCGAATGGATTAACCAATTTTCTTCCAAAAATCAAGTTACACCACTTAAAAAAAAAAACACATAACAAACTGCAAAATAAACATCACAATAAACATCCATAAACTTGCCCTGAAACATAACCTCCAACTCAACTGAAGTAGCCATTCACTTAGCAGCGAACGGTACACGAAAAACTAGTGCGTTTCCGCAACAATCAGTTAACACACGGTGTGCACCGGACACACCGGGAGCACAACAGTACATTCGTAATCCGTTGCTGCAAGGCAAAGGACACCGAAACCGCCGGACCGTGGAGGTCGGCTCGAGAGCACTGACAATTAGACTCGCCACATCAGGAACCGGTGTTCATCGTAGGACGAACGGTGTTTGACATGGGGGATGGAGACTATTGTCACGGAGGGCGGCAAAATTTTGAATGAATATTCATGTTTATATTATTTTGCTTTTGTTTGTTATAAATTTGTAGTATTGTTACTAATTAAATGTTAATGAATTTATAGTATTACAGTTAGTACAGTATATTAGTATTTATATTAGTATATTGGTATATTATTATATTAGTATATTATTATATTAGTATATTAGTATATTAGTATATTAGTATATTAGTATATTAGTATATTAGTATATTAGTATATTAGTATATTAGTATATTAGTATATTAGTATATTAGTATATTAGTATATTAGTATATTAGTATATTAGTATAGTTACTAATTATAGTATTATTATTTTACTTAGAAATAAATAAAATTCATGTAAAGTGATAGCAGAAATTCAGTGAAGTATTGTTTATTTTGTAAGAAAGTAATTATTAGGTTAGGTTCAAGCGCCTAAATTGTTAATAAAAAATTAAAAAATTATCTAATGTTGAAGGAAGGTGAAATGGACTTTCTTAGAAAATGTTTTCGTCATGGAAGTTTCTACAAGTGAATAATTTTCAGTAGTTACAATAATCAATCTTGTTTTTTAAACATTTGCTTTATAATAATGTGACAAATTTGTGATGAAAATTTTAAATTGAAGTCAGATCTAGATGTTGTTTATTTATTTTTAATATGAATGAAATATTACTTACATTCATGTTGAACATTTTTTAAGTAATATTTCATTTATGTTAAAATTAAATAAATGACACCTAGATTTGTCGAATATTTCATTTATGTTAACACTACAACTACTGGCACTCAACTACCGGAACCTGGCACTCGTGACGTCATAGGGGCGGAGAAAGTCGCTCCGAGAGAGCCAACCGCGAGCGCGGTAAGGGGAGGGCGTGTCCTTCGGATCTGACCACTCGGACGAAAGTGCCAACTTACGTGCAACGTTCGGTACGGACGGTCGACAGTTTGTTATTATCATTATTTATTATTTATTTCTAACGAAATCTGTACAAAGAACAGCTAGTGTTGATTTCTTACAGTATCCTTTAGTAAGACTTTAGAAGTATTTATTGTCAGAGTTCCTACAGAATATTTTGAAAACGTCAATTTGAGTCGTTACTTCTATTGCTAAGAAATATCTGAAAAATGTCGACCCGATATTTCGAATACAAATTCCCACCACTTTCATAATTTCAATCTAGAGACAACGAACTCGTTTCACTCGTCGACAGACGATAAATCTGGTGCCGCTGAACTATATAATTTATGATAAAATTTTAACTTTGTAAATCAAATATAGAATCAAATTTAAATTTAGTAAATAAAATATAGAATCAAATTTAAATTTAGTAAATAAAATATAGAATCAAATTTAAATTCTGTAAATTAAATATACAATCAAATTTAAATTTTCTAAATCAAATATAGAATCAAATTTTAATTCTATAAATCAAATATCGAATCAAATTTAAAATTTGCAAATTAAATTCAGAATAAAAATTAAATTTTGTAAAGTAAATATAGAATGAAATTTAAATTTTCTAAATCAAGTATAGAATAAAACTTTCACGCCTAATTGATTAAATGACTAAAATCATCACTACAACCCGAACAAAACACTATTCACTCTCAATTCTCGACACGTGCAACAAAAACCAAACCTAACCAAAACCCAGCCCGACGCCATGACAGCACACCACTACCACCTGTATTCAATGCGCAGCTACACTTTGAAAACTATCAAAGGAGCAAGCTTCGCGATAAAATCGCGCGTCGCAGGTTCGACTTAATAGGCCACGGTTCTGGCCGTGTCACGGTGCCTTCTTCCAGAATTAAATTCCGGATTATTACGCGTCCCGGCTTGCGTCCTCAGTTCTGCGCCGGCTGCCAGCGATGTAAAGCTTTTCCCGCGACTCGTTTCGCCCGTTTCTGTGCTCCGCGACGGCGATTCTGTTGGCGGCTCTTGTCCTCCGCGACTCCTGATGCGCGCTGGAAATGAGACCTGCGAAATTGTAAGGTTTGCGTGATGGAGGTTAAGGGGCGAGTGGGGTGAGTGGGGGTGAGGGTTTTTTAAATTGTGTTGGGTTAGTGAATTTGGATATTTGGCTTTGTCTATAGAATTTTATTAATATGTATTAATTTTATATAATTGATGTAATATTTTTATTAGTGTTAATGTTGTTGTTTTTTTTTGGAATGAAGTGGGGGTAGTTTGAAGAATTGGGAATTTTTGTAATTTTGTAATTTGAAGAATTTGTAATTTTTGTAATTTTGTAATTTTGGAATTTTGTAGTTTGAATAATTTTGAATTTTCTTTTATTTATAGTATTATATGATATTGGGTAGTTTTAAGAATTTTGAATTTTGTATTTTGAATTTTAATATTTTTATTAGCGTTACTGTTGTTGTTTCGTTTGGAAATAAGTGGGTGTAGCTTAAAGAATTTGGATTTTTTTTCGTTTATAGTATTATATGGTATTGCGTTATCTTTATCGTAATTCGAAAGTTTGTATTTTTAAGAATAATTCTCACACGATGGAGTTCGACAATTAATCCGAGTTTTCATACTCGATTTTCCATGCCTATTTAAAAACGTCTGTTTTGTAGCAGAAAATATGTTAAATAATATAAAATATGTTATAAACAAGCAGCCAGAAAATAATTTCTTTTACAAGAAACAGAATACAGAATGTTTCTCATTCTAAGTTTCATTTCCCAAAAAGTCAAGTTCAAAAAACCGTTGCGCTGAATGCACTCACGCAATCTGCGCATAACTACTACTTAACTTTCTCTGATGACTTGTTCACGTGCTCTTGACTGAATAAAAAAGAAACATGTTAACAAAACCACGTGCATTCATAAATGGACTGCTTTCCATGCAACAATTTAACCCTCTATGGGCCGAATTTTTGTTCATGATTATAACAACGTCTATGCAGTAGAAAATCAATAAATATCCACATATGAATACGAATTAACAATGTACTCAATAGTTTCAATAATTTCATCGAACGAATATATTTTGTAACATTCAAATTACAATGACGTTGAACTTCCACGTCTGAGCGTACGAAAGTTGAAGTTAACTGATTACTTTATTTTATTCACCACTTTCAGTGTAAAACGAAATAAATCAAGAAGATGCCAATGTATACTGATATGTGACTTCAAAATTACATGAGCCTACAGAGGGTTAATCTTTTAATAATTCCTTAATATCAGTGCAACTGAGTATTTAACACGATTGATATTTAATTTCTATAAAAATAGTGGCAACAAATTATTTTTAATTTTTTGAGATGTTTATTATAGTATTGAAGTGGAAATATTCATTTTTAAAATCATTTCGAATATTCGATGTTTTTAAGATATTAATAATTGCTGAACAAAAATTTATCTTCCCAAATGTAGTGCCAGTGAATTGCTGAGATTGTGCTGATTAAAATGAGTCCAAACACGATAGGAATCGGACTAGTTTTACTGATTTAACGAAACTAAAGGCTGGTTTCCATCAAATCGTAAAACTAGTCCGATTCCTATCGTGTTTGTACTCATTTTAACGAGAAAAATCTCAACAATCCATCAGTACGATGATTGAAAAGCTAAAGTAAAATATGCAATGAAAAAAATTTCAATTGCAATAGATTTAATCTTACTTCCTCAAACATAGTGTCAGTGGATTGTTGAGATTGTGCTGATTAAAATGAGCCCAAACACGATGGGATCGGACTAGTTTCACCCATTTAACATAATTAACGAAACTAAAGGCTCGTTTCCATGAAATCGATAAACTAGTCCGATTCACGTCGTGTTTGGGCTCATTTTAATCAGAAAAATGTCAGCAATTCATCGGTGCTACACTCGAGAAGGTAACGTTAAAATAAAAATTTCATTGAAATAATAATTATAATCGAAGCAATCGAAAAATTTAAGTAAAAAGTTGAAATGTCACTCAAAGTCACATCGTGGTCCGATTAGAGTTAACCGAGCCTCACCGTGAAGTGAACAGTTTTTACATTGTATTCCCAACCGTGTCTTTCATCTGAATACCCGTTATTGAGTGTGCGACAACGTAACGGACCGTTCGTGTCGGCGTTATTGCGATACGCTACGATACGCATCATGTGATTAATTAATTGAAACTTTAATGCGTCGTCATTATCTGCGCTGTCCGCGATGGGGAACGCGGATTTTCCGATCCGCATGAATAGCGCATCCGTGTGCCCTCTGGACGTACAGTCGCGTTCAAAAGTTTCCATTTGATTTTCGTCGGAATAAAAAAGCAGAGTTTATCATAGATGTTATTTCGCATTGCATTACTTTATATTAAATTAATATTTTATTATGATTATTGTCATTGTAGCTACTATTATCATTTTATTTTATTATCAGTGTTATCATTGTTACTACTATTATCATTTTATTTTATTATCATTACTATCATAGTTATTATTGTTACTATCAATATTTTATTTATTAATATCATTACTATTTTTGTTATTACTGTTATTATTAACCCTTTGAACTCTGTAGGCTCCAATATTGCATCAGTTATAATATTAAATTATGGGCATAATTATGAAAATGTATAAGTTGTGGGATCATTGAAATGATAGATACAATGAACATTGGATAATTGCGACACTCATTAAACCTTGAATGCTGTGATTATGCACATAATTATTGACCAGGTCAAAAATGACCCATATTTGATTTCTTCTTTTTCGAATGACTAAAAAGATGACAGATATTTTTCTGAGAAATTGTTAGAGACTTTATGCATAATTAATAACCGGGTCAAAAATGACCCATTTCTGATTTTTGCTTTTTCGAATGATTAAAAAGCTGACAGATGTCTCTTTTGGGAAATTGTTAGAGACATTGATTTAACAGTAGGCAAAATGAATTGTGAATTAATTATGGTTTCAACATATAGAATTGTATCTAATTAATTTTGAAGTTTCTGTGTTTCTAGGCAAACTGTACTGTGAATTGATTAAAGTTTCAATAGATACAATTTTGAAGTTCCTATAGGAGAATTTCGAAAAATTTTCCATTTTTCTAGTTATTGAGATGACCGATGATTCTTTGAGGAATCGTTAGAGACATCGATTTAACAGTAACTGAATTGTAAATTGATTAAA
Organism: Nomia melanderi; assembly: GCF_051020985.1. Taxonomy (NCBI): domain Eukaryota; kingdom Metazoa; phylum Arthropoda; class Insecta; order Hymenoptera; family Halictidae; genus Nomia; species Nomia melanderi. The sequence continues at coordinate 21,958,060 of NC_134999.1, read as the reverse complement.
GTTTCAATACTGAAGTTTCTATAGAGGAATTTTGAAAAACAAATTTAACTACTCGGTAGTTTTGGTATTAATGAATTACAGCCATAGTGACAGCAGCTTGAAATTTTAATTAAAAATTATTTTGCTCGTTTAATTAATTTTTCCTAATTAAATTTTGGGTATTTCATACAGTTAATACTATAATCGTTATTGGAAATGCCCAAAATTCAATAAAGAAAATCTAATTAAACAGAGAAAATAATTTTTAATTAAAATTTCAAGAGCTGTCTATAACAATATTAATGGTACGTAGTCAATTAATTAAAAGCACTCTAATCAGGAACTTTTGAACTTCACTGTACACATCTGGCTGCAGCAACATTACACTGTAATGAATTTCACTCGTAAAAAGTTAATTGCATCCTCGCTTTTTGGAAGCACTTGGCCAAACGACCGGATTATACAAATTACTGATACTGTTCACATCAATTATAACACCTATTCGGTTCACTAAACACTTCACTTCTGTGGCACTTAAGTGCTTCCTCGTTGATCCATATAATATTCAATAATGAGGTACTACGTAATCACTGTTATTAGATTAAGAGACTAATACATATTATTTTATCGTAATTGTATTGTAATTGTTGTTCCTGTAGGATATAATATGGATAATAGTAATGAGTATGAGACAAATTATAATGGGCGTTAATAATTGTGTTTCAGTATTTTGTAATGGGTGTAATGTGTTATAGTAATGCTGTAATTAATGGTTTAATAATTAGTGTTAATAATGATACTATTAATATTAATGGTAATTAATAGTATTTTATAATGGGTGTAATGTGTTATAGTAATGCTGTAATTAATGGTTTAATAATTAGTGTTAATACTGATACTATTAATACTAATGATAATTAATGGGGTTAATTGTTGCAGTATTTTATAGTGGGTGTAATGTACTATAGTAATGCTGTAATTAATGCTTTAATAATTGGTGTTAATAATGATACTATTAATATTAATGATAATTAATAGTAGTAATTGTTTCATAATAGACCAATAATTACAACAATAGTACATTATACCTACTATAAAATACTAAAATTAATTATTATTATTAACATCAATAATAGTTAGAATATTAACAACATTATTTCTAAATGTGCTTTAAATTGATAAACTTCATTAGATAAATCATTCTTCACTTTCTCAACACCAAATTCAAGAATTTATTCCACACCATTTAGTTGATATATATTTTAATTCTTTGTTTTTCTAATTTCCAAATTCTATGTGTACGGACATCTAGTTCTAAGTACAATATAGCAAATATAATAAATAATAATAATAATAATAATAATAATAATACATTATATGTAATATGATATATAAATAATAATTATAATTTATATATATCATATAGCTATGATAATAATAATAATACATAATATGTAAAATGATATAAAATAATATATATAATATAGGATATAACAATATACACTATATTACTTAATATTTCTTAATCTACTAAATATTAAATACCTAATTCTAATCATATATTATCACTTATTGGATTATTATTATTTAATAATATATACACAATATAACCCATTTTATATAACCATATATAATGTCAAAATTAAAATCAAAGAAAATTTTGTGTAATTAATATTTCTTAACCTACTATATATATTATATAATTAACCCTAATCATAATATGTATAATTAACAATATAATTACATAGTTACTAATGGTACCACACATGGTACATGTGAAACATAACCTCGAACTCACCTGAAATGATCATCAAACTCCCCCAAGCATCTCAGAGCCACAGAGTCCCATCACACTCGTATCGCGTTGCCCGCAAAAAAGCTTCTCAATCATGTTCCGACACGGAAACCAATTTCCTCAATTTGCATTCAATGTGTCTGGCCGGATCGCGGTGGATGACAGCAGTCATTTTCAGCGGTGCGCGCGAGGTAATTATTAGCCCATCGAGGGCTCTTTCGTAGTTGATTAATCAAACGGCTAATTAATCAACGGTATAGCAATGACGCTGACGCGTCATTGGGGCCGGGTGGCGCGCATGCAAATACACCGGCTGCGCAGTCGATTCTGCGCACCGTGGATGATACTCGTTCACTTGCAACGAGATAATAATAAAATTAAAAAATGAATGAATAAATTATAAAATTTTCTTTATTCTTAATTTTGAAATTGTGTATGGTTGTATTAAATGGGTTATATATATTATTAAATATATTATGAAATATATTTTGAAATATATTATGAAATATATTATGAAATATATTTTGAAATATATTATTAAATATATTATAAAATATATATCACTGAATTTTTACTGTTACCCTACAATATAAAGTGTATTTATTTCTAGATATCATACTATAAACATTAATTTTTTTTTAACAATTTTGGGCCTCCCTATATATTAATAAATATAATAATATACACATTTTAATATAATTACTATATATATATATATAATATAATTCAATATACCTTACAATAAACAATAATTTCGTATTCCCAATTCTGGCACCCCTCAACCAATAATCCGCGCCGCCCCTGGCAGTCGCGTCAGCCAGGTTGGAAACCGCTGGCTTAATGAGAACGTAAGGCATCGCACTTGTCACGGCGCCGTTCGACTTGTAATGAATTTTCTGGTTTCCTCCCCGGAGATTAATCCGAGGGATTACTTATCGGCCTCTCCATTGTTCCCTTTTATCTTTGAGTTCGCATCGGCCGATGGGAACGCGTCTAGACGACGGTTACAGCTGATATCAATGTCCGACGGCTTTCAATCGAGATGAATAATCGATATTACGCCGTTCGCAACTCTCGCCACGATTAATGCAACAACGAAATTGGGATATATATTTTAGATAAAAAAAATTTTAATAATTAAATGTCGAAAATATTGATATAATAATAATAAATAAAATAATTATTTTAAATAAAATATTTGTTTTATTAATAACTTCATTTTTAATAAAAATTGATATAATTCAAAATTTAATAAAAACAAATATTTTATTTAAAATAATTGTTTTATTTATTATTATATATATGTATTTAATTATATTTATATTTCAATATAAATAAATATATTTTAATACAAATATTTATTTTATCATATTAATCTCATATTAATAATTATTATTATATTTATTATTATTATTATTATATATATGTATATATAACTGTAATAACATATAATAATAATCAGCTATAAAGTATATAATAAATGAATAAATATTAAATAAATAAAATTTATATTATTATATTTATGCATATACATTATATTTAATTATGTTTAATTGAATTTATATTTAAATATATATATAATTTTTAACATTTGTTGTAATATTTTTTATAGTATTTATTATAATATTTTTCTAATATTATAATATTTATTATAATATTTCTATAATATTTATTAGAATATTTCTATAATATTTTTCTAATATTCATAGATACATTTAATGTTTCCCGCCAAAATCGCCAAACCAACCACCACGCGCCATAGTTACCTCGTTAACCCAATAAACAATTTCAATTCACGTGCGCCGCACGCAGATCGCGTGATCACTTATGCGCGGCCCGTGTCGAAAACTATTCCGCGAATGGAGGCGGCGATTCGCCCCGCCTGGTCGTACGCGAATCTCGTTGCGCCTCTCGGACTACGCGAACGTTTCTCTGCCGAGTGGACGACGCGTTGGACCAGGCTACGCGAAATTGCCGTTTTTGCGGGCTGTATGATGCGTTTCTAAATGGGACTTCGTTTGACGGGTAGTTTGCATCGACGCTTGGAGTACCAGGTGAAAATCACCGATTTCGGATTTTTCAGTTTTGCAGTTATTGAGAATTGATTCAAGTTTCAATTCTGAAGTTTCTATAATGGAATTTCAAAAATAATCGAATTTTCGAGGAATTTCGAAAAGTTAATTTAATTACTCAAAATCAGCTGTTCCTGATTTTTTTCTTTTTGCAATGATTAAGGCAACAGATGTTTCTATGAGAAATTGCTCAAGAAATTGATTTAACAATATACAAATTGTAAATTAATTAAAGTTTTAGTAGATACAGTTTTGAAGTTTCTGTAGAGAAATTTCGAAAATTAATTTAATTGCTGAAGATCACCAATTTTTGATTTTCCATTTTTGCAGTTATTGAGGTGACTAATGATTCTGCGGGGAATCGTTAGAGACGTTAATTTAACGGTAACTGAATTGTGAATTGAACTGTTATTATATTAAATTATATTAGATTTAAAAAATTTTAATCTAAAATTTAAAAAAATTAATATAATATATATTATATTAAAATTTAATTATTTAATAATATAATATATATATATATATGATTAATTATTTTATTATACATATATAAATAAATTCTCAAAAAAACAACATCGGTCATCTTTTTAGTCATTCGAGAAAGCAGAAATCAGAAATTCTGTATCAATCAGTAGTTTTACCGTTAAACAAATAAATATGTTTCAAAATATGATACATACATATATATATAAATTCCTAAATATAATATAGTTCATCATTTATAATAACAATATCTATAGGATTTGTTTCATTATCATTATGCAAAGAAAAACAAAACTGAAAAAAGTCATTGAGTTCCTAAACATAATATAGTTTATAATTTCTAATAACAATATTCATAGGATTAATTTCATTATCATTAAGTAAAGAAAAACAAAACTGAAACGAGTTCCTAAATATAATGTCGTAATTAATAATTTCTAATAACAATATCTATAGGAATTTATAATTTCTAATAACAATATCTATAGGAATTTATGATTTATAATAACAATATCTATAGGATTCATTTCATTTTTATTATGTAAAATACAGGATCACGGCCGTCACGAATATGTGACGCTGCCAGCAAACGCGCTGCGCACGGTGTCCCGCGCATTATCGCCGGAACACGTGTTCCCGATACCTGAGCAGCTTAACAATCGTGTAGCACCGCGGTTTCCAACCTGGGAGGCAAGGACTATTGCCAGGGGAGGCAATAGTGCAGTAATGTTTATTTTGTAACAAAGTAATTGTTAGGTTAGGTTGAGGTGCCAAAATTGTTAATAAAAAATTGTTACAAATTTACCGAAGTAACTCTGGTAGCACAAAATATCGAATCCAATGTATCTAATATAAAAAAGATCGAATCTCTTTTTAACATTTAAATGTATATCAAATATTTACTTTATATTTAGAAAGAAATATTTTTTTTTTAATATTTATCAACTATATATATTTCATATAACGGGGAAATATATTTTCCAAGATATAAAATAGATATTAATTTATTATTGCAAATAAAATATTCTTTTTCAATGTAAAGTACAACATAAAGTTATAAGAGGCGCCAAAATTGTTAATAAAAAATTAAACCTCACATGGCAACATACAAATTTATTAAAACAATATTTATTTCCTCACAAAGTCATTGTCACTCAAAACCCGATAACATCATCACCCATTAAAACATAGAAAACAAAAAAAGAATGTTTAGAAAGACGTAGTAGCATAAAGGTTGGAAACCGCTGGTATAGAAGCGAATGGCCTCGGCCCGGCCCCGTTAGCCGTGGCGACACCTCGAAAAAGTAGTCCCAAAATACGCGGAACCAGCTCTGCCGAGTCTGTTGGTCGGCGCGAGTTTCACGGCGTACCTGGGGGCGACCATATGTCGACGCGGACGCGGATGCCGCCGGGTGGTTTTTCGTGCCGCGGGATGGCCAGGCATCTCATCCACCGGCTCTTCTTGTGCCCCTTTATTCGACGCGCGCAGCTGAAGCCCCGGCGCAGATTCCGGGAAATGTTTCGAGCCGCCCCCTTTTCTGCCGGTTTACCGTTAGAACGGTTACGTGGCCCGCGGATGGGGTTAACACACGTTCGCGATGGCGCTTGAATTTAGCGTACCCACCGCGGGGCGGTGCTGTACTTTCTCCCATCTGACGTGGCTAATTCGAAATTATGTATGTAATTATTTTCTTCTTTGTGTTACACTTGAGACCTCAGAGAATAGTTCCCTTATGTATACAAAGTAAATAAATTTGTTAATTACGGTAACCAGTTATTTAAATGCTATGACGCGACAATAGTTCACGTACCACCGGTGGTACATTCCTGTTTGTCCCATGTGACGTATATACCATGACGTGGTACATACGTCCTATGAGACAAATAAGCATGTACCACTGGTGGTACATCCGTCCTATGAGGCAAATAAGCATGTACCGCCGGTGGTACATCCCGTCCCATGGAACAGATAAGAAAGAATATTTTATTTTCAATATTAAATTAATGTCTATTTTATGTTTAATCTTAATGAAAAAAAGGGAAATAATTTGAAAGTTGGGAAGAATATTTTATTTTTAGTATTTAATTAATGTCTATTTTATGTTTTGGGAAATGTGTTTCCACGTTGTGTGAAATACGTTGATGAATATTTGAAGAAAAATATTTCTTTCTAAATATAAAATAAATAGTTGATAAATATTTGAAAAACAATTTCTAAATGTAGAATAAATATTTAATAAACATTTTAAATAAAATATTTCTTTTTAAATCTAAAATAAATATTTCAGAAATATTTGGAAAATAATATTTCTTTCAAAATCTAAAATAAATATTTCATATACATTTAAATGTTAATCGTGCCCAGAAATGCAGTTTATTTTTTAACTGTTGTATTTCGACTTGTCCAGGTCATGAAAAATCATACCTTAAATCAACTTACATGTTATGTAGACTGTTATGTTATTTTTGTTCAATGCATTACTGAAGAATAAACAAGAACTTTTAACCGCTTGCCTTATAACAACGTGTTAGGCTCGTGGTGAAGATTTCCAATATGATTGAACTATTATTCTTCTGTAATCAATTATTATACTTAACAGCAAACGTAAGCATAGGAAATGCTTCTTTTCCCAATAAATTATTGACAAAGTAGTAATATCAATCAGAGTTGAGAAAGAACTCATAGGGCACGGGGTTAACTTTGTTATATCGAATCAAGTAGTGAATGAAAATCATCTCTCGATTGTAAAGAGTTAATATTTCTTCTTACCTCCGCTGTAGAAAGAATAAGTAATAATTAACCCCTTGGCATACTATTTACTTTCGCTACTAAGCTCATGTAATATTTTACTATCGACAATTCTGAAGAAATGCAACAAAATTTTCCATTCTACTTCAAGTGGAAATTTCATTTGAAGATAATACATTGATAATTGCAAAATAGTTGTCTCCTTTGATCTGTAGGTAACGAACAGCATTGATTGTTCTTAAATTAGTCCAAAAATCTTCATCGCGAGTCTCACTTGTCATTGTACAGCAAGGGGTTAATATCCATCATCATCTTTTAAATGACTCGCAACACAGTATTTACTCAACACCAGCTAAACCACCAAAATCCCACATTCGACAACAGCAACACTAAATCCCCATTCTCTCCACTTTCTTCCAGGCTCGAGTTTCGGTGTCTGGGGCCGCAGGATGAGCAAGAAGATCGACTCCTTCCGGCGGGCTGGTTCCCGCGAGACGATCTGCTCCATCTCAGAGAAGTCCGACAACAGTGGCAACAACAACAGCACCACAGCCACCAACAACAACCACGTAGCTCCGAAAACAGATCAACCATCCGACTCCAAGCAAGAAAAGAGAATACCTGGAACGTTCCACAGATCACCATCCCCGTTCAAGTCCTTCTTCATCCGCATGGGTTCCACGGGCATGCTGAACTCAGCGAGAGGCAACAGGCGATCCCAGAACATCGACGACAGACTCAAGTCCTCCGACAAGGAGAACCTCTTCAGAAGCTGCAGCACGAGCCAGCTGAACACCAGTCCCACCTACGTGAAGGGCGATGACCCATCAGAAGGCATCGACCTCCAGATCTCCAGTCGCAAGGACAAGACTGTGTCCTGCGATGACCTGGCTCAGAACATTGCCTTTGACATCAACGACACCACGTACCCCTTAGGCAGTCCATCCGTCAGCAGCTTCAGCTCCTGCGACTTCGAGCATTCGAACGAGTCACCCATGAGAAAGAGCAGCAGCTGCGACTTCAAGGAGGCTAAGAAGTCCAGCTTCCCGTACGCCTTCTTGCGGTCGAAACTCTCCGTCTTGCCCGAGGAACGTCACAGCACGTTGTCAAAGGACGAACGATTATTTAAAACCGCGTCCGAGGAGCACTTCCCCACGCTGAAAATAGAGGATGCCTACAGCGGCACGACCACGCTGGGCAGGCGGCGCTCGAGGACATCGAGCGTCGCCAGGGGGAACCCAAAGGAGCCCTCCACGTCGAAGACTGGCTCGTACGCGGAGTTCAGGAGTGCCAACCGCTGCGAGGACAGGTACAGTCTGAACCCGAGCCAGCTGGAGCGGATCGAGGACAACCTCCAGCAGGAGGACATCGGCTGCTACAGCTACGACAGCAGCCCCATGTCCCTCAGAGGCAGCCAGCCCGATGGCCAGGACAGGATCGAGACCAGGTTCTCAGAGACGTCTTCTTTGAACGTAGACCTGGACATGGTGCCCACGCTGAGGAACCATAGGAGGAACTCAGCGCCTAGTGGAGAGCAGAGGTTGTCCTCTCATTACGTTAGCTCCAACGAATCTGGCTATGACAGCGATGGGCCTAGAGGCGAGTCAGCTGCGTCAGAGAACGAGGGAGTTAGTTTGAAGTGCACTGACAGCTCGGATACCAGCAGCGTGGTGGACTCGGAGCTGGAGAAGCCTATCAGGAGCTCGACGCCCAGTGAGTGTCAGGAGCAGGAGAGCCAGGAGTCTAGGGTTAGGGAAGGGAACGAGTTGACAGATGGGATCGACGGGTTCAGGTGGCACCAGAGCAACTCGGGCAGGATGCTGCCGAGTATTCATCAGACGTACGATGATGCGGTGAATGCACAGTTCCCTGTTTATGGAAACGGGTTGAGCTTGCAGAGCTCGCCACCTAAGTCTCTTGATATCTCGCCACACCGGATCAGACTGCAGCAGGATAAGACCAGGTTTCTCAGTGATATCATTCAGCCGCCGAAGAGGGTAAGGCGGTGTCGACTGGTGCAGCTGCAGAAGAGGGACCCGAAGGAGAGCTTGGGGATACGACTGGCACAGCAGCGGCTGGGGGAGATGCGGTATATTGTTGTGCAGCTGGAGAGCGATGGGATTGCGCATAGGTGAGTACTTAAATTTATGGTGGTAAATTGGTTATTTGAGGTGTGTTTTGTGTTAGTGTTAGTGGATACGATGGATTTTGGTGAAGGGGCAAGGGTGCTTTAGAGTTTTGTGGAAATGATTTTCTTTTTGGTTAAATTAGCAGTTCTCAATATGGGAGGCGTGGCTTCCAGGGGAGGCGCTGAAATTGTTAATAATAAATTAGTGTTCATACCGTAATATTTACAAAGAAATAAACTTCATAATATAAACAAATATAAACATTTTTCTAAATATTTCTAATATTTCTCTAGCATTCTGAGTGAAGTAATTAACGTACTTTCAATACTTTTTAATTGGACGTCTCAAAAAGTTTCCTTTCAGTTTTTCTAGAAATGACAGTCAGCGTTCCAAAAAAAGAAAGAATTATCTGAGCTCTGCCAAGACGAACGTAAATTCTGAATAGGTTGCGCCTCTTCAATAGTGCTAGCCTCTCGCTACGTTAATTTTATGAGTTCACTGCATCTTATTCATTAACCATGGACAATACTGAATGGCACAAGAAACATTGTAGATCTCATGGATTTTATTTCATTCTAAAGACAATAAAAACAGAATTTATAAAATATTGTGCAGTAAGAAAATTATTGTTGGATTTTCAATAAATAATACTTTTATTGAATACACACAATGCAAATAGCACAAATCTCAAGTTACCGCAAGATAAGTAAATATAAATATATCTCAGTAACAACATTTTTAGCTGAACAATAAACGAGATACAATATATTAAATATTATTATAACCGTTACCTTGAATAACCTTGAGTGATTATCACTGGAAGTGTTTAAAAAAGGGTGGTTCCGTTTAGAAAAATGAAAGTGATCTTGATATCTTTAAAAAAATGACAAAAACAAAAATCTTTTTGGTACTATACGAGCCTCACTGAACCATTTAACTTTGTTCCTAAGATATTTGACGTATCTTTAAAAACAACAAAGATATTTGAGGCGCAAATGTTAGATGACTCACCCTATATATATATATGTATTCAGTTTTGGAATAAAATTTCTTTTTAATTTTATAAAGTTTTTATCAAGGTTTTAAAATTTTATAAAATTCAAATTTCCAAATGTTACAATTATTGTATTCCAAAATTGAATCCAAAATGCAGTCATTAGTCCTCATGTTTCACAACAAATATTAATTTTATAAATATAACATAATATTATTAGTTAATTAGACAAGTATTCTATATTCAGTGAACTTTGAATAAGATTGAAGGTTATTTCCAAATTGGACATTTGTATTAAACTGTCCAAAAGTAAATTGCAGCTGTTACATGTAATAATATTTAAAGTTTACAAAATAAATTTATTTAGTTTCACAGAAGCTATTATAATTTAAACTTTTCCCAACGTGATTCAAGCTTCCTTACTCCGTTAATATAAAAGTCTGATGTCGTAGAATTAATAAATTCCTCAGAGACCACCCTCGACCTTCTTTCTCTTGAAGAACCTCATCACCACTATGAAACCATTGAAACCACTGTCACACTGCACCTATTCACTAGTTGTATCTGTACTGAGTTCATGAATACGTAATTAATATTTCAAGCAGTTCCTGCTGCTTCGTGTCCCATTTCGAGTTTTTATAGAAAATTGTGTTACTTTACTTCGTTATTATGAATTATTCTAAAAAGGAAGAGTTACTTTTTGTTTATTATTATATGTATAATTATAAACTGGTAATAAATAAGAGAAATTAGTGTAACTACAAAATGATATTGTAATATTTATTTATTTAAATAATACATTGTCGAAAAGAGGGGAATTAGAGATATTCAATATGATAACTTAATATGATGACTCAATATGATAATTTAGTATAATTCAATATAATTCAATATGATAATTTAGTATGATAATTCAATATAATTCAATATGATAATTTAGTATGATAATTCAATATAATTCAATATGATAATTTAGTATGATAATTCAATATGATAACTCAATATGATATATATCATAATTTTATGACTCCCACCATAAAACACCTCGACACGAAAACTAACAAGTAAACCTTGACTGTTGCAGAGACGGCAGACTGAGACTAGGCGACGAGATAGTGGAGGTCGAGGGCAAGGAGCTGAGGACGCTGGAGAGCCTGGAGGAGGTGCAGGACTTCCTGAAGTCCTTCACCGGCAACAAGATCCGCTTGATCACCGCGTACGAGGAGACGGTGCCCCAGGTGTACGTCAGCCCGCCGACGCTGCCCGGGGAGTACGAGTACCTGGAGAACGCGAAGAACCTCTCGAACCTGTCGTTGATCGACGGCCAAGCGAAGCAGGGTGCGCAGTCGGAGAAGTCCGGCGCGGCCGCCGAGGAGAACGTCCAGTCGACGAAGAGGCCGGATTTTCTGCCGCTCTCCTGCCTGTCCAAGGAACGAAAGGGCGCGGAGAACGGCCTCGAGTCGACCGCGGAGCCGCAGCACTACCTGACCAGGCACGTCGCCAAGTTCGAGAAGGGCTACGGGAAGCCCAGCTTGGGCTTCAGTGTCGTGGGGGGCAGGGACAGTCCTCGGGGCGAAATGGGCATCTTCGTCAGGAGGGTCTTCCCCGGCGGCCAGGCTGACGTCTCCAAGTCGCTGTTTCAAGGTAGGTTTTTATTGCGTTTAGTGAGTGTTTGACACGTTCACGACGGGATGTACCACCGGTGGTACATGCTTGTCTCGCATGGAACGTACGTACCACCGGTGGTACATGAACTATTTTCGCGTCACGTACCACGTGTGGTACGCGTGAATTTTTGTGACAAAATATTTTTGACACATGGTCGACAATAGCTGTATACGTGACAAAGCACCGAAAACATTAAGAAACAATATCGAAATATATGAAATTTTAAAAAACCTGAATATAACTTAATATTTTATTTAACACTAGAACTATCGTATATCATCTTTCTGGACGGTACAACACCACTATAGCTGCACAATTCTTTCTATCATCGATAGCTATGCACATTATAATCCAATGTAACGTAATTGTTACGTTACAGTGCTACATTTATGATATGCAGACCACGTCGAATCTTGACGTACAGAGGTACAACAGCTTGGCGGCCAGTTCTGCCATTGGTGAAAGGTTAAATTCTGTAGAAATCTGCTCGGATAAATTTTACTGGCTCAACCGTACTCTTCTACTGGTCACTGTTAAGAGTTCAGTATAACGTGATCCCAATGGACAGATATATGTTAAAGAGATACCGTGGAGACAGATAAACATGTAATGGAGAAAATTTCAATTGCAGTAATTTTACATTAGCTACTCAAATGTAGTACTGATGAATTGTTGAAGTTTTTCTGATTAAAATGAGTCCAAACACGACGTATATCGGATTAGGTTCTCGATTTCATGGAAACGAGCCTTTAATTTCGAAAATTACACGAAATTCGTAAAACTAGTCCGATTCCCACCGTGTTTGGACTCACTTTAATCAGGGAAATCTCAGCAATCCATCAGTACTATAATTGAGAAGGTAATTTTAAAATGACTGAAACTTTACTAAATTAATAAATCATTCTTAAAATTGGTGAAACTTTACTAAATTAATAAATCATTCTTAAAATTGATTAAACTTCACTAAATTATAAATCATTCTTAAAATCTATTACATTTTACTAAATTCATAAATTATTCTTAAAATTGGTTAAACTTTATTAAAATAATAAATCATTTTGAAATTCACTAAATTTTATTAAATTAATCAACCATTCTCAAAATCTATCGAATTTTATTAAATTAATCAACCATTCTCAAAATCTATCGAATTTTATTAAATTAATAAACTATTCCAAAATTTCCCAAAACATTTCCAAAAATATAAAAACCCAAAGATCACACGATTCAAGAAATTCATCACCAGAGAACCTTATCCAAAGAAACAAATTCTCAGAAACGTTTATCCCTCTACTGTCATCCGTCATTATCGACGTCATTCCCTTATCTCCTTTCAGAATCGCAAGCGCCGCTCGATAATTGCCCGGCGATCAATTAAGTACAATAGAATTCCCGGCAGCCGAGACAATCGCTCGAAAATAGCCGGCGATCGATCCACCTGAGCTTAGATGATCAACAAGATTTCCTCGATGACCTCCGCTGCTCCTTTTAAAGTCTTACGTATCTGGAACGTAATCCATAGGGAGGTGGCAAAATTGTTAATAAAAAATTAATGTTAATATCATGATATCTAAACGATAGGGAGGTGCGAATTATTAATTTAATAAAATTCGGTAGATTTTAAGAATGATTTATTAATTTAATAAAATTTAAAGAATTTGAAGAATTTAATAAAATTCGATAAATTTTGAGAGTAGTTGATAATTTAATAAAATTTAAAGAACTTGAAAAATTTAATAAAATTCGATAGATTTTAAGAATGGTTTATTAATTTAATAAAATTTAATAAAATTCGATAAATGTTGAAAATAAATGTTTATCGATTTCATAAAATTTAATAGATTTTGAATTTATTTCTTTGGATAAGGTCCTTTTATGCTGAAATTCTTGAAACGTGTAGTTTTTGGGTTTTTGGATTTGGGGGATGTAGATGGATGGTTTTGGAAACGTTTTGGGAAGTTTAAGAATGGTTTATTAATTTAATAAAATTTAATGAATTTGAAGTATTTTATAAAATTCTACAAATTTTGAAAACGGTTTATTAATTTCATAAAATTTAATAGATTTTGAATTTATTTCTTTGGGAAGATTGTTTGTTAATAATAAGAATAACAATAATAATAGATTGTTAATAATAATGCCAGCTACCGATGCAGCTGAGCCTAGATGATCATCGAGTATCCCTCGATGACCTCCGGTGCTCCTTTTAAAGTGTTACGTATCTGGAACGTAATCCACCGTGTCACCGTTCCTTTCTTCGTGACGCAATCGTGGATTCTTTGCGCGCCTGTGCAGGGATGGATGGTACGGTTGATATATGGGAGTTCTGATGAAAAGAGGGTGGGATTTTGTGTGGAGCAAGAGGAATACAGTTGATTAGGTTATGTGTTTTATTGGGTTGTATGAGGGTAGAATAGTGGTATGTAAATATTTAAGGTAGGAATTTTTTTGTTATTTATTGATTAGTGTTTGTTAAATCAATATTCACTAGATCAGTATTAAATATTTGTTATATCCATATTGTATTTATAGAAAATTAGATCAATATTAAATATTTACCATGTCAATATTTTATTTATACAAGATTAGATCAATATTCATTAAATCAATATTGAATATTTATTATATCAATGTTGTATTTATACAAGTTGAGATCAATATTAAATATTTATCATGTCAATATTCTATTTATACAAATTTAGATCAATGTTCATTAGATCAGTATTAAATATGCATTAGATCAATATTCTATGTATACAAGATTATGGTATAAACCTGTACAGATGTAGTACAACCAGATAAAAAGCGAGAAAACAAAGCAAATAATAATAATAATAATAATAATAATAGTAATAGTAGTTATTACGAATACACAGGGTGCTTAGTGGGGTAGGATGTAACATTTACAATAATAATAATTGTTACCAATATACAGTGTGCTTGGTAGGTTAGGATGTAACGTTAGGTTAGGTTAAGTTAAATTAAATTAAATTAAATTAAATTAAATTAAATTAAATTAAATTAAATTAAATTAAATTAAATTAAATTAAATTAAATTAAATTGAGTTGAGTTGAGTTGAATTGAGTTAAATAGTAATAATAGTAACAATAGCTATTACGAATATACAGGATGTTTAGTGGTGTAGAATATAACATTAGGTTACGTTGAGTTAAATTAAATTAAATTGAGTTGAGTTAAGTTAAATAGTAATAATAGTAACAATAGTTATTACTAATACACAGAATGCATAGTGGGGTAGAATACAACATTAGGTTATGTCAAGTTAAATTCAGTTAAGTTGAGTGGAATTAAGTTGAATTACATAGTGATAATAGTAACGATAGCTATTATGAATATACAGAGTATTTAGTGAGGTAAGATGTAACATTAGGTTAGGTTAAGTTGGGTAGTAATAACAGTAATAATACTTACCACAAACATACTGGATACTCAGTGTGCATAGTATAATAATAATATTAATAATACTTATTACAAATATACAGGACATTTAGTGTGCATAACACCCTGTATAATAATAATAATAATAATAATAATACTTACTATGGATGTACAGGACACTCAGTGTGCATAGTATAATAATAATAATGATAATACTTCCTACGAACATACAGGACACTTAGTATGGTAGACTACAAGAATGTCGTTCGATAGCAACATAGTTCACCGTTTCGGGATGGAAATATTGGAAACACGATCCGCCGGTAACGGCGGAGGAGCAAGCGGAAAAGGAGCGTGCCAATGCGTCACGTACGCTCGTTGCTCGTGCATTCACACCGTGAACACCTCGGACACATCTCGAATCTTTAATCCGACACCTAACGTCGCGCGCATTTCTAAACAGCGGCCTGCCATCTCGCACTTTCCGCGTCGTGTCGTTACCTCGGCCCGCGGTTTCCAACCTGGCAGGCGTCAGAGATGTGAACAAAAAATTAATGTTAATATCATGATATTTAAATAAATAACAGTGCAAATACAGTCAAGTAATATTTATTTTGTAATAAAGTTATTATTATTGAACGTGTCTGTATTATTATATATATTAAACGATAGAGAGGTGCCAAGATTATTAATAAAAAATTAATGTTCATACCATAATATCTAAACGATAGGGAGGTGCCAACATTGTTAATAAAAAATTAATGTTAATATCGTGATCTCTAAATAAATAAACATCGTAACGTAACGTAGAGTCAAATATAGTCATCTTATTTAATTATAAAAAGGTGGGTCATATATGACCCATGCGGAATTTTTCAGAAATTCATTGTAGAGTCAAATATAGTCATCTTAATATCATGTACACTGCGTTTATTCAATTTCATTTCATTATAAAAGTGTGGGTCATATATGACCCATGCTGAATTTGTCAAAAATTCATTGTAGATTCAAATATAGATATGTAAATATCACGTACACTACGTTTATTCAATTTTATTTCATCGTAAAAGTGTGGGTCACATACGACCCATTCATCCTGAACTGAAAGTCTTTAAAAAACGGTCCGGCACGTACATGTTAGCGAGTCACAATAGCACAAAGGTTGGAAACTGGTCTTCTGCAACCCGCATGCCAGCTCGTCGGCGTTGTCAACGCCATCTTTTCTGCCGTTTTCTCGTTTACCTGGCAACGATTCGCAAGCTGTACGAGTGTTGCGTCACATCGGCGTGCCCCATTGGAAGAAGCATAATTAACCATAGAGTAGTCTAGGGGAATACGAAATCGGCTGGGAAGTGACATTGGCGTTAGGTCGTTTACTAATGTCTCTAGATCAGGGGTGGCCAACCTGTTGCATAGCATTGGATTAATTTGTTTACTCGATATTTAATTTATTTAATATTATACATCTTTTGTTAGTTCATTATTTATAATAAATAATAAATAATAAATAGTAGATAATAGATAATGGATAATAGATAATAAATAATAAATAGTAGATAATAAATAATAGATAGTAGATAATAAATAATAAATAATAAATAATAATAATAAACTTTTCATCTGCCGGATCGTCTTTAGAGCTTTTCTTGCACAATAAAGACTTCAAGGACTTTTGGCCACATTGCAAGAGAGGATATTAAGATTTAAAATAAAAAACACTACTCCCAGTTTATTTCTTGTTATTATTTATAAATAAAATATATTTCAAGTGATATTTCATTATTCACAATCGAAATTAAATGATTCTTACAATTAACTAATTATGAAAATGGTTTAAGTCCATTTACAGTAAATTACATATTGATCAATTATAAACATTGCCAGACTTGATATAATTAATATTTTCCAATTGACTAATATACTAACCTATAATTTCCTCGAAACAACAAAAAATGGACATTTTCAAAATAAAAAATTTTCAAAATAAACGGTCCAATTTTTCTAATTACCCATGATAATACCTGATAATTCCAATTCCACAAGAATCAATACTTTTCCACTGAATAAATTCTTCCACTGTTGCGATCATCACTTCTTATTATACGTACGCTATTGAACGTCTCGTTCCAAGGAGACAGCTCTAAGTGACAGAAGAGGTTATAATTTGTTGGGTAAACAGCTGAGCACGGTGAATGCCAGAGGTTTCCATATTTTAATTCAGCTAATCTGGTATAATCACTCGCGTCACGGTGTGTGCGGACTGTCATTGTGTTATGTAAGGATGATTTCACGCCCGTTAATCATTCGAGCTTATTTCGTAATCAATGTTTGGTTTTTATAGTAACTTTGATGACACTGTTGTAGTGGTATTACCTTTTCTTTAGAATTTAGCCATTTGCATTAGAAAAATAAATTCTTTAAATATTGCTATTTAATTAATTATATAATTATATAAGTATATGTATAATTAATTAAATAATATATATATATTTAATTAAATATATATTATATATATAAATAAATATATATACATAAATAAATAAATATATATATATAAATAAATAAATAAATAAATTTTATATAAAATATAAAACCTATCAACACTTAAACGTCTCTTATCTATGAAATGCCTTACATATTGTTATTTAATTAATTATGTAATTATATAAGTATATATAATTAATTAAATATATATATATATTATTTAATTAATTGTATATATATATTATTTATTATATATATACTTATATAATTCAATGTGCATTAAATAAATCTTCAGAATTTCTTTACAAAATTTTAATAAACTTAGATTTTCATAGTTTCCAATCCATATTTAAAAATTATATTCAAATACAATTATTATCCAGAATATTAACTATCATGAAATATCCATATTTCATTATATAGCAAGGAAGAGCCTCGCGTTGCTCCTGCGCTTATGCAATTGCCGCGACCAGCAATCCGTTACACGAGCATGCGGCAGGGTGCAGTGGCACGAGGAAACCGCGACGTTCTAGTGCTCGTAAAAACTGTCGGGATCGGTTGAAACTCGAAACGTCCTGCGTGAAACCGCCTATATAACGTGCTGCCACCTACCGCGCCGGCAGCCCGCAAAAATCGCTTACGAGACGAGACGAGACGACACGCGTGTCTGCGAAATTCGACGCGACGTTGACACGTTGCGTACCGGCCCTAGGATGATGTGTAATTTTTAGTCTGTGGTTTAATTGCTAGTTCTGCATTAACACTGCGACGTAAACACTCGTCAGAACTCCCATGTACTCGAAATAGTATGTTTCATTACCCGGAAACTGAGAAATCAAGATTCTTCTTAATAATTCTGAATGATTCTTAATAATTCTGTGTAATTCTGAATGATTCTGCATGATTCTTAGTATTTCTTAGTGATTCTGAATGATTCTTAATGAATCTGAGCGATTCTGAGTGATTCTGAATGATTCTTAATGATTCTTAATGATTCTTAATAATTCTTAATAATTCTTAATAATTCTTCTTAATAAGCTCCACTATCCTTCTTCTGTCTCATATATCCAACAAAATTCGGTTTGTCCGATGAGTCATCAAAAAAATTAAAACCAGAACAATCTCAACAATCAGTTGGCACTACGTTTGAGAAAGTAAGATTGAAATGAATGAAATCAAAACGACGCCGTACACGTCAAATATACTCGTGCATTGGAGAAAATTTCAATTACAGTAATTTTAACGTTACCTTCTCAATTACGGTACCGACGGATTTCTGAAATTTTCCTGATTAAAATGAGTCCAAACACGGTGGGAATCGGACTGGTTTCACCGATTTAACATAATCATAACAGCGTAAATAAACAGATAATAATGTAACTTAAGAACTGTAGTACCAAACAATTGATAATCATCTCTTTGTATCTTCGCTGCAAAAGAAAAAACAATGCATAAAACGCCGAAGCTTTTCGTGACAGCGAACGTGTTAATATCCCCTGATTCATCTGGTTCTTTTGATCGTTCTGAAGGTCTAGCGTCTCGCTCTTTCATTGGTGCTGTCCTCCTCCACTGAGGGCAAACAGCAGTCGGCTCGTATCTTATCTCGATCTCGAATCATCAACACTGCACGGTTAGTGCCCTGCCGCAGTCCCGGTTTTCGGGTGCTAATCGCGAGAACACTGCAAATGGTTTCTGTCATCTGCCTCGCGAAGTTCGAAACGGGTCAAAATGTCCCGCATGGTAAACCTAGTGTTAATGATCGCGACGCACTTTTCTTGGCGCTGGAAACGACTGATCGGTTAGCTACGGTTGAATTATTTTAATTTAAATTGTTCTTGTATTTCCCCCTCCATCCTCTTAGGGCCCAGAAGAAAGTTATGCTAGGAATCGATGACCCACATAAGGGTTTATGAATTTTAAATTATTTTTAAAGTAGAAAAAAATTTATTTGAAAATGAATTCTTACGCAATTTATTTTAGTACAAATGTTAATATAAAAATATATATTTTCAAAATTTAATGTATAAAGTAACGTTAAGATTTAATGTGTATAGTAACATAAAGTAACATTAGACTTTCCATTAAGTGTTAATTAAATGTTAATTATTTAACGTGGTTAAAGTTTCATCTGGAATGATAATTAATTAACAGAAAATAGAAACATTGGTAATCACCGGAAGTGAGTTAGTTTATGTGCCTTTTGATCATTTTTTAAAAATTTTTATTGACTTAAAGATTCTTGCATTTAATTGTACACTTTGTAATTTTGTACTTGTATTTGTATTTATTAACATACTACTTGAATTTCATAAATGATAATTGCTTCAAATTATAATTATTCTTCTTGTACTGTATTATTAATATAAATATGGTTGTTTGACATTAATAAATCTGTTGCCTCTCAGGTTAAAGACCTTTGCAGTGGAAATAATAGTTATGACAACTGGTGACTGGTTTTCGGGACTTATTCACACATTTCCCACTTTTTATTCTTAGCTTGGTATTGTAAAGACGGAGAAGACGTACGAATGTATTTTGAAACCAGTGGGTAGCTGTTGAGTGCACGGACCGAAGACACTCTGGCTACTAAAAACATATTGCATGAATGTTGGTCTATATTTGACAAATTTGATCATTCAAAATAAGTACTGCTTTGTTGTATAATTTTACAAACAATGTTAACCTGTTGCCTTTCAATTTCTTTTCTTCAATTTCTTTCTTAATAATTATCAAAAAGTGTTTCTACATTCATAAAGGATCAATATTTATTTGAATTATTAAATATTAATCCTTTGCACTCGAAAGTCCCCTGCGAGGGGACACTTCGAATATTAAATTCTCTAAGAACAGAGTTAACAAAAAAGTTAAGAAACGACTGATATTAATATTTACTAAATACGTAAATAAGTGGTTTAAATTTCAACTTAGGGATTACTTAATCAGCTTCTTTAGTAATGTCTCAAAGAGATTCAGTAATTGCGAAAGAAAAAATCAAGGAATGGGTCATTTTGACCCGTTTGGTAGTTCTAGTGTTAATAATGGTCCACTTACAATTAGAAATGAATAAGTAGATACCGGTGTAACGATAGTAATTCCAACACCAAAAAAAATTTTCTTCAACTGTATTTTTCACTTAAAACTATCACTCATAGAACTGTTGTCATTTCTTGTTTCAGGTGACGAGATATTAAGTTTAAATGGGAAGGTTCTGCGTGGTTACACACATCAAGAGGTTATCGAATTGTTCAAAGCAGTTAGGGAGGGTCCTATCGAACTGGAAGTCACGCGAAGACACAGGTAAATATTCATATAAATTTATAACTATAAAGGAGCAAGCGTTTACAATTTACGCAGACAGTTTCTTTTTAACAAGTCAAGTACTGGTGCGTTTACCTTACATTGTTTCATAGTAAAAAGCAAATCCCACATAAATCATAAATTACCTTATATACTACCAACTGAAGGAACCTAACCTCTTCTTTCATTAGTAATTACATGATAACTTACCCAGAAATGTGCATTTAATGTTTCAGGTATCCAAAACCCACACAAAAATCCGCGGCATGCTGAAGGGTAGGCGAGACGAATGAAACTGCCCACCGGAAGTGCTCTTTCAATTTAATTCTAAGCGACCTGCCGTTTCGCTCCGTACGAAGTTTTAGGATTCTAGTCTATCAGAACGAATCTACGATCTTTGATGTTTGTTTCGATTAATTTATTTATCGCGGTGTCGCAGTTGCGTAGTATTAAGTTTATATTATAAAGTGGTTATTATTAATATTATTATTGAAAATTATTATTATTAATATTATTATTATTGCTATTATTATTATTATTACTATTATTATATGACTATAAGATTTTATACAAATACGTTAAAGCAACGTGAATCCATTGTATGCGATCATTTTTTTATTATAGAGGACAATAAAGAGGACGTACTTTTAAGGTGCTTTTGAGGTCTACTAATACTACTACTACATTGCAAATGTATCTTGCGGAATGAACAACGACATCGAATTGAACAATTATTAAATAAGAATTTTATTGCTACGAAACTTTACAAATTTACAATATGTACAAGTCCCGGATTTATTTTTACAAAAGTGACAGAGGCTTCTTTTTACAATCTTCTTGTACAATGCTTCTCTTCACGTGTCGACGAGTAAGAGGTCTGTGCACGATTTAGCCTTCGTTGCCCTGGAACGTAAGGTTATAGGTTATTTACGCTCTTTCCTGGGTCCTCTTCTCTTTAATTAGTATACGTTAATGTTAACGAATGAATACGTTGTGAACATTCCTCTACAAAATAAGTGTTTTAAGTGAAATTAGATTTTTGATTATCGTTAGATTTAATCTAGTGTCGTGGAACTTTAATAAAATTGATAGTCTAGCAATGTCATTAAACGGTAAATTATGCATTCAAGTGAAAATATCAATATACGCTTTGATATGTAATAGAGGAAAGTCAAGGTAATACGAATGATTAATAGCGACTTTAAAAACATTCATTCTAATTGCACGCGTTGAGTGTTTTAGTGTGAGAACTGTAATTCGTTATTTCGAAATCTTTTAACTGCGAAGCTACTATATCTTTATGGGAAATGCATATTTTGTAGAAGATTATTTAAAGGTTAGTAAAACTGATGAACATTGATTTGTACAAATCTTCTTAATATTGTTATAGTAGGCGTAGAATAACCAAGGCTGAATAGGCGTTGACGGTAGTGATTATATTGAAATATAGGTTTCAGTTTTTCGCAAATTTTACTTATTAATTATGTTTAAACACTAGCGTACTTACTGTAATTCCTTATTTTTCATGCGTCTGCACAAATGTAAGGCAACTGGTCCAGTTTTAATGTTACGGAAAAGTTGAACAGCTTTTCTATGGGTTAAGTCGTGACAGACATGGCCATTCACTGCTAATATCTCGTCGCCTGCACGCAATCGGCCATCTTCTGCGGCTTGACCACCTGGCAACACCGACTTTATAAAGATACCTGTAACAGAGGATCAGTAATAAATTATTAATAGATAATCAAACTTTTACAGAATAGAGTTAACGTATGGACAATAGACTGTCAACAGATGCATTTCACATACAACTTATAGAATTGGATTTATTATTGACTATACATTTAAAATCTCGAATTTTAACGTTACATAAGTATTCAATAGACCGCAAAGAACTTTCACTAATACATATTACCAATTAAGATAAGAACTTAATAGACTTCCTTCCTTGCACAATGATAAATACAATCACGAAATTTTCCAAAAACTGAAAAATCCAATTTTATTCTCATCACTGTTCAAAAAAGCAAGTTAGGCATTCCAACACTGAAATCAATGTAATTTTATAAAACTAAAACACATTACAAAATACATTATTCTCTCATATCAATAAACTTATGGAACAAGACTTCCAATGTTTGACTCAACAAATTTCACCA
The DNA here is from genome assembly GCF_051020985.1 of Nomia melanderi. NCBI lineage: Eukaryota > Metazoa > Arthropoda > Insecta > Hymenoptera > Halictidae > Nomia > Nomia melanderi. The sequence goes on along the minus strand of NC_134999.1, from coordinate 21,934,851 downwards.
CGACTCATTTTAAAAACTAACTGAGGAGAATTCGGAAGTATTAAAAATTCCTCCAGTACTCAATCAAGAAATCAAATCACAGTAACCAATTCTAGAATCGAAACTTGCTCATCTACTGATTTATAAAATTCACATGACTGAAAGAATGGTATGACTAACAACGAGTTTCCTGTACTAGCGAGGATGCATAAATGTCTGTTCAAAAAATTGCTGGCAGCCATTGAGGAGATTGCACGAACTTCATATCAGATTGCAACGGCGATATCGCACCGCGCCAATTTAAATAAAACCGTTCGAAACTCGCGGCTGCGTCTCGCGATGTTCCTCGGTATCTACGAAACACGGCATCTTACACGGTGGCATGGTTATGTTTGCGGGCGCCGCGGCACCGTAACGAGCGCGTAAAACTCGAGACCGCTTGTATACATGCAGAAGCAATTTATCGACAACCCGTACAACGGTTGAGCAAGCGCGTAAATGTTATGGCAAGAAACCGCTGCCATTTCTAAGCAGCACCCGGTGCTGCGTTCAAGATGATATTTTTGCTTGTTTGCGAGCCGATCTTCTGTAAACAGACGGCCCTAGGAGCGAGGAACGCGCGAGGATAAGACGTTCTGCAGCGCGACGACAGGATTAACACTCGATAACGCGAATTTACAACGAACATCTGCATAATATTCGCTGATTTTTATGGAACTCTGATGGCTGCGAAGTAGCCAGGAGTAAAGTATGGTAGATATTTTTTTTGACTTTGAAATTTTTCTACTTGAATCCTGAAAGTCTTTGAAAACGTTATGCGGTTTGGGAAGGGTACGAATGTGGGGCTACCTAAGTACTAAATAAGCTTGAAAATTTAGTAGATCAGTAAGAGGACTATTCTAAGATCTATTTAATTTTGAAATGTAGTAACTTTATTAATTTTAATAATTTTTTAATTTCGATGATTTCGATGATTTCAATAATTTCGATGATTATAACAATTTTAATAGTTTTAATAATTTTTAGATTTCAATGATTTCGATGATTTTAATAATTTCAATGATCTCAATGATTTCAACGATTTCAATGATCTCAATTATCTCAATGATTTCAACGACTTCAATGATCGATGATTTCAATGATTTTAACAATTTTAATATTGTTTAGATTTTAATAATAGAATAGGTTTATTTTAAGAATTTATTTTATTAATTAATTTATTTATTACTGTATTAAATACTATTGAATTTTAAACGTTTTAAAAAAATTTGTACCGACAATATCAAAGAATATACACATTGATTAAAAGTAATCCTATTGCAAAATTAAAATTTTCGTGATTATTTTCATCTCTGACATTCATTTATTTGTTCGATTTGCTTAAAAGGCCGCATGGTTCCATAAAAATCAGTGTCATTTATACGAAATATTTGAACCGCAGTGTGCAGTATCGATATAGTTTTTAATTGTACGACTGATATTATTTTAAGTGAACGTCTTTTGACCATAAGACGACTAATCAACGAGTTCAGTAATTTATCGTAAGAGGTTAATTGCGAACGGATCGTTTTGAATTTTCTTCATACGTTAGAATAGTAATATCCCGAATCCCATTTTTTAAATGCTTTATAACAAACTAACAAATAAGTAGCTAGCGTCACTTCGCAAAGTAATTTAACGTAGCGTAATGTCACACGACAGATAGCCGCGTTGCTGTTAATGATGCTTGAAATAAAATGTTGAAGCTTTCTAAGGAAGAAGAATTTATATCGAAGTTGTACGTATAATAAGTAACAATGTTTTACCGAGATTGGTGTGTTAACGTTGACTGATCTCAATGGTAGCGACTAGTGACTGCTGATTAATCGCATTAATTTTTCAAAGTTAATGACTTCAGAGTTAACATGTTACGTAGAAATAATATATATCAACCCTTCCGAGAAGGAATTGTTACGTAATTGCGTTGAGATTTATACATAATTAAACATTTGTACAGCATAAAACTATTTAAGATGTTTTCAGATTCTTTTGAATTACTCAAGAACACTTAGTTTATAAAAACACGAGCATGCACGGAAGTGAAATGTAACAGAAACGTAAATTCAGAAATGCAACCGTAAAGAATTATACACGACAAAAATTATTTCTTTCCAATCATCACACTTCAAATTCACACTTCGAATAGCCAAGATACTTTCCCAACGCATTTTTGTATTTACGTGCGCACGTTCTTGCATCCACCAAATTGTCAAACTAAACCATTCAATTTAAGCACACCCCTTATATTAACACTAATTTCCTAACGGACACGTATAACGCTAGTTGAATTCGCTAGAATTAGAGACTGCACCTCGGTATAACCTCTCTCCGGGTGGCAGTCGCGATCAGCCGGGAATCGTTATTCCACAAGTAGAAAACTTTTCGAACGTCCTCGGAGCCTCCGACTCGCACGACTTCGGCACTGTATGAATATTACTGAATAAAAGTATGTGACTCACCGATGCTTCCTTTGGGACTGTCGCTCCCGCCCACGATCGTGAATCCCAGCGACTTCTTTCCCGGGCCTTTCTGGAACACCACCGTGAGGAACGTCGAGACGGTGTTCCTCGGCCTCCTGGGCAAAGTGCAGAAATTCGACACGCTCTGGGAGGCGCTGTTGTCCAAGTTCGCGACGGATTTCTCCGATGTGGATCTATTGCACTCGCTCCTCCTGTCGCGGTGGTGTTTGGTGTGGTGTTTCTTGAAGTGCGACTTGGAGGCGTTGTCGACGATCACGCCGTGCCCGTTCTCCACGTTGACGTTCTCGTAGTCCACGCTGCTCTCCGTGAGCTTCTTCGAGGACTGGTCCAAAGCGGAATACCTGGAGACGACGATGTCGACCTCCCCAGGCCCACTGCCACTGCCAAGGATCTTCCTGGCCTTCGCCATGTTCAGTCCCCTGAGTCTCTTACCATTGACTATCAAGATCTCGTCGCCTATCCTCAAAGTGCCTTCCTTGTCAGCGAGCCCGTTGGGCACCACGTGGGCCACCAGGTAGCCGGGACTGGACTCCGCAGTCTTGGCGATGAAGATACCCAAGCACTGGTCCGAGCTCTCCCTGAAGAGCTTCACGACCATGGTCTCGGTGGTGTACGGCCTGTTCCTGATGACAGGCAACCGAGCGGAATAGTTCTCCGAGGCCAGCTCTTTGTCCAATCTCGTGGCGTCCTTGTCGGGCTTGGAGTCCCTGCGGTCTATGAGCTCGCTGTTCGCAGCCTGGCACAGCTGGCTGGTGGAGTCCTCCAGCTCGTGCAGCCTGGACATGTCCCTCTTGCAACCTCTGCCCTCGTTCCTGCTGCAGTAAACGTCCAAGCTGGAGAACAAGCGCGTCGTCCTCTCCACATCCACAATGGACGACGAGGGCTTCCTAGGTGGCAGCTGCGGTGGGGAGTGCAGCGAGTCGTTAAGGCCAGTGAGCAGGCCGGAAGCGCTGCTGCTGCACCTGTCGTCCAGAAGGGAACTAGTTGCAGAGTCGTTGTCCAAGATCCCAGAATCATTATCGTCTTGGTCTTGCTCTTCGTAAAGAGGATTCGTCCTGAGCTCCTCGAGGCCAGGCAAGGTGCCGTACGAGAAGCTCCTGAGTCTCCTCCTCTCCCTGTCCTTGCTGTCCTTCTTGTAGATCTTCGCGATCAGCTTGCTGGTCGAGCTCTTGAGGTACCTGTCCTGCATCGCTCTGAACTTGGCAGCCAGGCAGCTGGACGGAGTGATGCTGTCGAACTGGGAGCCGTCTTTGTATGCAGACTCTTCTGTGCTGGTAGGTGCTTCTTGATTATTGTTCACCGATCTAGTGGAACTGTGCTCTTGAACGTACTCCTTGCTCTTGCGCCATCTGCGGTTCTGGTGATTGACACTTTCGCTGACACTCTTTTTAGATAATTCCGCTGTTTGAGCTGACATGGGACGGAACCCTAGGAAGGAGAAGCGTTCTTCTTGGTGCTTCCTGTAAGGTAACCTGCTCTGGGACTTGGAACGTCTTTTTCTTTTCGTTTGAGTTTTCTCTTCTTCTATGATCTCTTTCAAGTCTGACTCGCACACTGACCGTCTAAATTCATTTCTGCTCAGGCTGTTTTGAGTCAGCTCGCACATGGAACGGAACTGTAGCTTTTCTGGATCCTCATCCTCTTCTTGATCTTCATCCTCAGAGTCCCGGTCCTTGAAGAAGCTCAACCTGGTGTTCATCACACGGTCCAGGATGGGATTCCTCTTCTCGCAGATCCGTCGCCTCTCTTCTTGGATCCGCTTCTTGTCCTTCTTCGTGGGACTCCGCTCGGTCGTTACCTGCGACGTCTGCACGTTGTAGCAGTTCCTCTCTGACTCGGAGCTCGACGACTTCCGGCGAGCCCATCGTACGGGAGACATGTCTGCAACAGAAAGGAGAGGTCTGTGTAGGAAACTGTTTTGAAATTATTGAGAGTGTTTTTAGGGAAGGTGTTAGGAGACATCATTATTGATTTTATATTGATTTTTTGTTGATTTTCTAGAGTTCCTACTGATTTTGCATTGATTTTCTTTTGAGTTCTTACTGATTTTGCATTGATTTTCTTTTGAGTTTCTGTTGATTTTCTATTGATTTTTTATTGATTTGCTACTGATATTGATTTTCTATTGATTTCTCACTGATATTGATTTTTTATTGATTTTTTATTGATTTTCTATTGATTTTCTATTGATTTTCTATTGATTTCCTATTGATTTCCTACTGATATTGATTTTCTATTGATTTTTTATTGATTTCCTACTGATTTTGTATTAATTTTGTATTGATTTTGTATTGATTTTCTGTTGATTATCTATTGATTTTCTATTGATTTTTTATTGATTTCCTACTGATTTTGTATTAATTTTGTATTGATTTTCTACTGATTTTCTACTGATTTTCTATTGATTTTCTATTGATTTTCTATTGATTTTCTATTGATTTTTAGTTATTTTTTGGTCACTTTTTGGTAATTTTCTAACCATTTTCTAGTAATTTTTTAGCCATTTTCAATTAATTTTCACGTCATTTCCTATTTATTTCCTATTTATTTCCTATTTATTTCCTATTCATTTTCTATTCATTTCCTATTCATTTCCAATTCATTTTCTATTAAACACCAAGGAATAAGAACACTTATATCACAAGACACAAAATTATTTTGCAAATGTTACTTTGCCAATTATATTGGCATTCAATAATCAACATTAACTTGCATATAAGAATTCATGTTTCGTTGTTTAAACTTTCTAACATTTTCATAACGCACTCGTTCCATTTGCTTGCACAGGTTCCGTTACCTGGATCAAACGTGCACCAGAAATGGAAATACAAATTACGACTTCCTCATTTTCTCTGGTTCATTAAGTGCTCTACAGATGTTTGAAGTATGAAAGGGGATATCAAGACGAACAATCGTACAGTTGAAATAAAAATCAGTACAATAAGTTCTTATAGAAAGCTCAGATAAAGATTAATAGGTAAATTAATTACATATTATTAGACTAACTCATTCTGTTAATAAATAATTAAATATTTTATATAAATAAATTTTAAAAAAGATTAATTTTATTGAATAAATATTCAGAATATTTCTATAAATCAATTAAAAAATAAGCAACATACATACATACAAATAAATGAATTAAAATAAAATAAATAAGATTTAGAAATTATAATTAAATAGAACATTTTTTATATAAAAATAAATGAAATATCGAATAAATAAAATAATTTTTAATAAAACTATTAAATCAAATAAATAATTATATATTTTTATCCAAATTTTTTATATATTAGGCTACATATGCTTGTTTATATGATAATTAATAAATTATCTTATTGATAAATAAATCTTAGTCTTAATAATAAATAATTATATATTCCTTTTTTAAATAATTAATTTATTATTATTAAATTAATTAAAAATTAATAAATAATTGATTATTAAATAATACATATATATATAAATATAAATATAAATATTTAATTAATAAACTTTATCTATTAAACACATCAATCCCCCTTAAACGTATACATATTTTTTAACAAATGGTATCGCAAGATCTGTTTAGATTACGTCATACGTTTCAGCAAAACGAAGATGCTGTTTGATTAGCAAAAAGGATCGTAACGTTACAGAAGGTAAGTGGAGAAGTTACGTCGGAAAATGAAAGGCTCGTATGCTCGTAAAGATCGTTTATGCGAGCGCGTAGCTACCATTAATCGGTACAGAGGAAACCATAACAACCTCAGTGCACCTGCTCGCCTCGAAATTGTTAATGTGAATCATTTCAGATGAACGCGAATACAGCGATCAAATTAAAAATGTTACAATGAGGCTCGCTTCAAGTCTGCAGCAATCTGTTCGGCTAAATTGCACAATGCTGGTTACATTCTTTCTCTACTGGCTGTCTTGAGCTCGACGTAATGTGATTTCAGTGGATAGGGAGAAAATGAATACAATGAATACGCATGCGTCGAATATAATTATGCAATGGAGAAAATTTCAATTGAAGGAATTTTAATGTTATCTTCTTGAATGTGGAACAGATTAAGGTTCGTTCTCATGAAATCGATAAAACTAGGTTGATGTACGTCGTGTTTGGACTCATTTTAATCAGCAGAATCTCAACAACCCATCGGTACTACGATTGAGAAGGTAAGGTTACAATGACTGCAATTGAAATTTTCTTCATTGCATGTTTAACTGTACTTCCTTGAATGTAGTACCGATGGATTGTTGAGATTGTGCTGATTAAAATGAGTCCAAACACGATGGGAATCGGACTAGTTTATGGATTTCATGGAAACGGGCCTTTAATTTCGTTGATTATGTAAAATCGGCGAAACTAGTCCGATTCCCACCGTGTTTGGGCTCATTTTAATCAGCACAATCTCAACAATGCTCTCGCACTATATTTGAGAAGGTTATGTTAAAATGACTGCAATTGAAATTTTCGTCATTAGATGTTTGTATTCGTTTCGAAGTCCCGCATTTCGATCTTCAATTCTCTGACTGTGTCTATCCCGCTTCCACACACTATATCGATCCTCTGCCTTTATCAGACTATGCTCGAGTCAGTTCCGGATGAGAAATAGCTTCCTCTAGAATTTTCTGCTCGCGTAAATTCCACTACACTATTTGATAGTACTACTGTTGATATTTTTCTTTGAGTATAGCGTAAATCAGCTATTTGTATTATCAACCGGTTAAGAATTATTATTTATATTAATTAATTAATTATGTTATATTTAGTACTTTTATTCGTCATTATTAATAACTCATTAATTTCGTGAATAATTGTCCTATATAACATAATACTATTGATCAGGGGATAAGAAACATTTTTTCATACAAAATTTCTTTTTGAGATAATCATGATTGTTTATGGGGCACGTGTGTATATACAGATTATACTGAATAAAAATAATTAATAAATAGTTGAATAATGTCGTAGGTATAATCAACAGAATGTTATTATATGCACACAAAAATAAGAAAAAGATATAGAATATCGTAATTTTTTATATAAAACAATTTTTAAAATTTTTATAATTTTTATAATTTTTATAATTTTCTATAATTTGTATAATTTTCTATAAATTGTATAATTTTCTATAAATTGTATAATTTTCTATAATTTGTATAATTTTCAATAAATTGTATAATTTTCTATAAATTGTATAATTTTCTATAATTTTTATAATTTTCTATAATTGTCTCTAATTTTTATAATTCTTATAATTTTCTATAATTTTCTATAATTTTCTATAATTTTCTATAATTTTCTATAATTTCTATAATTTCTATAATTTCTATAATTTTAAATTTCATATTAAGAAATTTCGGTTTGAAAATTTATTTATTTAACGTCATATAAAATTTTTAGAAACTGCAGTTTGAGAATTTATTTATTTAACTGTCGACAAAAATTCAAACTCAATTTTGCAAAAAATGAAGCTACAAATAAAAAATTGTTATTACACATTTTTTATTTAATTTTGCATGTATAATAACCACCTGTTAATTCCATGATCTGTATTTAACCAGAATTTAACGAATGTACATGTTGTTGAAAACGCGGTGTCAAATGAAAAATGTTATTTTATTTGTTTACAACCACCACCTGATCTGCAATATTATGTTATATGAAATACCTTGTGTATGTCACGTTATTTTCGTTGGCCGTTGTAAACAATTGTCACCAATTCCATGGTTCACATTGTAATTTGCATTAACATGTAATTATTTGTTTATATCAACTATTATTAGGTTATTGTTATTGATATATTCCATGAATCTAACTAACTTTTTTTCAAAATATATTGTTTGAATTTTGAAAAAAAGTGTGAGATAGGTCACTCTAATTATTTGGTAGTTTTCTTGTTAATATATGGGAACTCATTGTTTTAACTTTAGTGTCATTTATATTGGTAATATTATTTATTATAACTTTAGTGTCATTTATATTATTTATCATAACTTCATTATCATTTATATTATTTATTAAAACTCCACTATCATTTACATTACCTACATTAATTATCACAACTCTATTTACATTACACTAATTACTAACTCCATCACCTACACCATTCCTATTACCCACCCCAACCTCACATTCTAATTTCAACAATACTATTTATTATAACTACAGTATCATTTCTATTATTTATTATAACCTCATTATCATTTATATTAATTATTACAACTCCACTATCATTTACATTACACTAACTACCAACTCCATCACCTACACCATATCACCCACCACAACCTCACATTCCAACAAACTCAACCTCATTCACAATATCTACACAAAATCAATTACATTTGAAGAAATGCTGAACACGAACACTCTCCATCGAGTTGTACAATGGGAACGCGGACCTGTCGCACCACACGTGCTTCATTCTCACAGTCAGATTCCTCGCACAAACGCGACTGGTCGAAACTCCGTCGCGCGGTGACAGCCGACACTGAAATGATCGTCTTCCGCGGAGCCTGGCATTATATGAGTTTCAGCGCAGGCCCAGGACGCCGGCGCAGGATGTGTGTAACGCAGGACATCCCGTGTGAGCAATCCGCGTGAATATGCTGCTCTAGCGATAGCGGACGGAAGGTACGAGGACGGACCACGCGGAGGTAGTGGATGGAGATTAGTGTATTTGGAGGGAATTTGAATTTTGGAGGGAGTTTTAAATTTGGAGGGAGTTCGAAAGTTTTAGGGAATTTTAATTTTGAGGAAATGTGAATTTTGGAGGGAATTTGAAAGTTGGACTGAATTTTAATTTTGGAGGGAGTTTGAATTTTGGAATAGTACATCGTATGTTTTATAATGTTTATGCATGTAAATGAAATAGTAAGAGTATTATAATGAGTATGAGAAAAATGTAATTAATGTTAGGAAAATAACTAATAACATAATCGTTCGTCCACTAACGAACAAGCAAGCGGTCTCATTTAATCAGCTCCAAGTAAGGACGCTGCTATGAACGCCCAACAGCTTGACAAACACTGATGTAGACACAGCGAATCGACCGAACGAATCGGAAGTAGCGATTGCTCTGGGAAAGGACTTCTGCGGTTTGAAAGAAATTAGGCGGGAAACGTCTGAAGACTAACGAACATTACCGACCGAGGGAAACAAACAGTATCCGTGTTCATGAGCAAAGTATCCGTGGCGCGATACGAGAAATAAATCAAAGTAAATTATAATAAAATATATATTAATAATTATTATTTATTTTACTTATATATATTTATATAATATATTTATTTATATTTATTAGTTATTTATTATATTATTAACTATTTATTATTTACAATGTTTGTGATTTAATTAGATAAGCTACTCTTATTATTCTTTTTTTCATTGCCTATTCACGTTTGGGCCAAAATCTTCATCGCGACTCAGACTCGTTAACACTTTAACTGCCATGTCACCCGAATTCGAGCGATACCATTTTTTATGTAAACTTAAACATTAATTTTCCTGTTAGCGTACCGAACGAACTGAATATCGTTGGACGTACGAGGTATAAGAAAGATACTAGAGCGATTGTCATGAAGAATGACTTTTTTCTTAATAAAGTGGAAATGAAACTATTTCGAGTGCAATGAAGTTTTGATGCGTGTTCACTTGGCATTCTTATTATAGCGACTCTGTCTTATGATTCTCCTGTATCAAGTCGTCCGGCGACCGGAAGTCCCCTTTCGAGTGCAAAGGGTTAAGTCAGTTGGGAAACAAAGCTTTTTTATCTGAACACTTGACGCACCGATGCATTACACACAGTTCAATATTAACACGTTAAGCGCCATGTCAGTCACTGGTGACTGACGCTTCTGAATGACTAAGAAACAATCGTAACATACAAGACAACCGATGTGAAATGAAAATGTTTAACGACGTAACTAAGTTGATAATAGCGTAACCATTAACAATTTTCGAAATGAACCACTCAAATTTGAGTTTATCCTTCTTCTTAAACAGTACACTCTATTTTACTCTTGCTAGACTAATTGCTTGCAATAAGAAAAGTATTCTATGTCGTTCACAGCGTTAGTTTAGTGAATATTTCACCCAGATATCATCGTGTCTGAAGTTTACATGATTTCCAGCTCCGCGTGACAAAATAAACCGTCTAATTATTCTAAACATCATTCAAAATGCATCAGAAATCATGATCAATAGAGATTACTGTTATTAGTTATTAACACAAATTTTTCAATTTTCGTGATTGATTCATGATTCGTTTTCAATAATCGTAATCAACAGAGATTACTCTGTTATTAGTTAATAACACAAATTTTTCAATTTTGGTGATTGATTCACGATTCGTTTTCAATTTTGGTGATTGATTCACGATTCGTTTTCAATAATCGTGATCAACAGAGATTACTCTGTTATTAGTTATCAACACAAAGTTTTCAATTTTCTCTCGACGCAGACAAAAAAAGGTTACGTTCCGATATTTGCCGAATTCGCCTTGAAATCTTGTAATAGATAAACCTAAAAAATTATACATTTATTTGCGAAATATTCGAGTTAACCTCGAAAAACCATAAAAGAGAAGAGGGCCTTCGATGATTATTTGAATGAAACTTGATTTTGGTAATACTTAGCTTCAGATCGAGCGAATATTTTCAGAATTGACTTGTTTCATAATCACTTAAATAATTTATATTCCCTTGAAACCATGCAAAAGCTGATAAAAACATTTTTGATTGAATTGTTAATAATAGTTAATAATAGTTAGTGATATCTAGAGTAATTTCTGATCGCGATTCGCGTTTCACCCTGCATATGGACGCTGTTTAGTGACAAAGCGCGTCGACGCTGTCGCGCGACTCGCCATCTTGTCGCACGGCACAGGCGCGCGACCCGCCATTTTGTCGCACAGCAACAGGCGCTCGGCGTGCCAAGATTTTCACCGTCAGCCGTTGTTCCGTTTGTCGCTTCGTTACTGTCACTTTCGACAGCGAGAAAACTTCGCATAGCATTGTTCTCACTTTGTGAGAGTCTCTTTTTATCGGAATCTTTTTGAGCAGCGATTATTTAAAGCTTCTGCGGAATGAATTAGGTTAAGATGATGGAAATGTCTGCTTGATTTGAAGCTGAGTATTACTACCATTGAGTTTCGTTCGGATAATTATCGAAATAATATTAAGATAAAACGATAGAGAAATTAAAATACAAAGCAAAAATATTGTTTTGATAATTATTTGAATGAAACTTGATTTTGGTAATGATTAGCTTCAAATCAAGCAAATGTTTTGATCATGTTTCAAGTTAATTTGTCACGCAGATAATTATTGGAATAATATTTTTACTTTGTATTTTAGTTTCTTTGGCGTTTTATCTTAATATTGTTTGTCGTAGTCAAAACGCGCATCTTCTTGTGATGAATTATATAACTATATAACTATACAACTATATAACTATTCTTGCGTTGTATGTAATGCCAATACCGTTGGAATTGATATACCCCATAAAAAAAAATTGCACAAAATGAATCACACAAAAACAAAATCTGATAGAAAAGGATCGCACAATAACAGGTTTGACAATGCTCCATAATTATTCAAGTGGTCTAAGTAAAAATTAAAAAAAATGAATTTATCAGTTATTTCACACTACATTATTTTATATTAAATTAAAACAGGAAAAATACATGACTTAGTTCACTTTCATTATGAGCACAATTATGAAAATGTATTACAAACTGTGACAATGGATAATGGATAATCGACATTTGATAATTGCAACACTCAATACAACCTATAAACTCCATAATTATAAATTGAAAAAAATTATATACTCCGTAATTATTCAAATGAAAAACTTCTGACCAGCAATGCACATGTTCTACAATCACGATGACGTAACGTGTTAAACGATTAAATGTCGCGACAAGTCATTTTAATCAACGTCAGTTATCTCGCCACGTAAACCCGCGTACACCCTCGTGTCTGCTAAGAAAAACCGCGGCGTTCCTATCCGCGTTTCTATGAATACCGTATGACAGCATCGTCGCGGTTTTTGGCGTGAACGTGACGTTCAGCACGTGCTGCGTATTAACCTTATTTGGAGATTTTCTGTCGAATGTTTGTGAGTCTGTGGTTTATGGTATGGGTGGTGTGGATTGTTGATGGAAAGAAGCGCTAAAATTGTTAATAAAAAATTAATGTTCATACCATAGTATATTTTTATAGTTTTATATAGTTTTATATAGTTTTATATAGTTTTATACAATTTCATGCAATTTCATAAAATTTTATATAGTTTTATACAACTTCATACAGTTTTATATAGTTTTATACAATTTCACATACTTTCATATAATTTTAAAAATTAAGTTACGTTTATAAAAATATACCTCTTTTATTTTCTCCTAAATTATTTTCAAAAAATATTGTCTTTTGCGTATCAGAGAAATCGAAGCGAAAAACAAATGACGACTACAGACGTCTACCTTTTTTAAAGAAAATTGATTAAAAAATACAATAATTTTAATCCATAAGTATGAAGTCTTGATCGAACTCCCCAAGAACCAACTGATTGACAAAAAAGATGTATGTGCAATTTGGAAGCACTTAATTAGTCAAAATTAATTATGCAACTCGTGAATTGAATTTTTCTTCTTATGTATTCACAACTGGTATTATATACACGGTGTGTAATATTTCTGTGAGCCAGTAATTAATTTTCATTTCATAATTAACATTCACTCTTATACTAAATATTTCATAATTAACTTCAAGTGTAATATTCCATATTTTAAACACAAATGAAATATTTATCATAACAGTGAATATTAATCTTTCTATATCTTACATATTCACAACTGATATTATATACACGGTGTATAATAATTCTGTGAACCAGTAATTATCGAGAATACTTTGTCTCTCTACGGTTATGAAACAAGAATGCATGACAGTACGGTTTATCATTCGAGTTGCAATATTATTTCAGTTTCAGCGAATTCATGCGAGAGCTGCGGAAATATTTTGCAACGCTGCATACTTGACGCGTAAGCAGATTATTTAAGGGGATTATTTGAGATGTTGCTTGTGAATTTAGTGAGGAAGTGTAACTGGTGAGAATGATTGTTAATGATGAATTGTGAATGATTGTACTGTTCATAATGAATGTGTATGTAATAAATTATGAATAATTCTATTATTAATAATGAATGTGTATATAATAAATTATGAATAATTCTACTATTAATAATGAATATTTAAATAATAAATTAAAAATAATTTTATTATTAACAATGAATCTATAAGTAACAAGTTACAAATAATACTATTATTGATAATGAATTTATAAAGAAATTAAAAATAATTCTATTAATAATACTGAACGTATAAATATTAACTACAAATAATTCTACTATTAATAATAATAAAGACTATAACCTCTTTCATTAGCTTCAATTGAACTCATTCAACTGATTTTTCTCAATAAATTTTCATCTTCTAATGAAACATTAATCTTTCGCAGTCCAGAGGCGCCTTAGTTGCCATACGATTTGATAGATCAGAAATATAAAATTGAATATCTAATATCAAGTAGACAATGAAAATGAAATTAATCCTATAGACATTGTTATTAGAAATTATAAACTACATTACATCTAGGAACTCGATGACTCGTTTCAGTTTCATTGTTCTAATATTTTTACAAGAGTTATTCGATTGAAGAAAATATTATAATCGAGCAGAAAATCTTGACCATTTTTCTGTACGGTTACGCTTTTTAGCAAAGAAACGTAGCAATTATTCATTATTTAGCGTTATAATCTTGTTACACTATTACCGACTTAGTTACGTTACTAAACATTTTGATTCCACATTGATTATCTTGCATGTTACCGTTGTTTTCAAATCATTCAGAAGCATTGGTCAGTGACTGACGTGGAATTTAATGTGTTAACATGTTAATTCAAACAGAATTTAACAAACGTAAATATTATTCAATTTGTTTGAAGGTGAGTTGCATGTTATTCCTCTGTTGTCAGTGACTATACCTTAGAGTACGTGTTGACGTAAAATAAAACTGGAATTTTTTCTTAGTCTCAATAAATCATGAGTAAGTAGATCGATCATAGTTCAGAAAGAAATCATAGGACACGGGTTCATGTATATGTAATTTATATATTACAATTATCTCAAATGATATTGTTCACCTTTAATAAAAAAGGTGAAAATCTTTTGAATTGCAAAACGTAATTATACTTTCTGCCACTAATATAAAGAAATATCACCGCGCAGCCAAAATAACGAAAAACGAATCGACAACACAGTTACTCCACTGTTCCACACATCACAAATCGTTTCAGAATTCCACAAAACACACTTTCTCGTGATGAAACTCATCTTCTCGAGTCGCTACCTACAAAATTATCGAATCAAGTCGTTACTATTCTCTGCGATCGCTTAAAAAACTAATAACATTCATTTTCTTCCCAAAGCTCGTTAATTTACAGTAGTTGTAATTTAGTTTCTTGCTTCGACGAGCAAATGTAATATAATTACAATTACATTACAATTACTTGATGCGGATAACATCATGCATGCTTTAAGAAAATTTATTCGGATCGCTCGTTGAAAATCTTCACTCTGTAATTTCCTTAATAGAGATCGTAGTCGTTCAGTGTTCGCCTAAGCCAGGGGTGGCCAACTGATATGTTTTTAATAAATCTGATCTGTTATCTATTTGTTGGATAACTTTGGTTTCTTTCTGATAATTGGGGATTTTTTGGTATCAGATCTTTACAAATTTTGATGTAGAATTTTGGAGATTGCACGAAAATCTATATGAAAGTATGTAAAATTGTATAAAGCTATAGGAATCTATATGAAACTATATAACGGTATAATGAAATTATTTAAAACTGTATAAAAATATAGTAATCTATATGAAGCTATATAAAACTGTATAAAACTGTATAAAACTATACAAATCTATATCAAACTATATAAAATTAAATAAAATAATGTAAAACAATATAAAACTACAAAAAATAATATAAAACAATATGAAACTACATAAAACTATAGAAATCTATATGAAGCTATATGAAACTATATAAAATTAAATGAAATATTATAAAACAATATAAAACTATGTAAAATAATATAAAACAATATGAAAGTATATAAAACTATATAAAACTACATAAAACTATATAAAACTACATAAAACTATATAAAACTTTATACAACTATATAAAACTATATGAAACTATATGAAACTGTATAAAATTAAATAAAACAATATAAAACTAGATAAAACTATATAAAACTGTATAAAACTATATGAAACTATATAAAATTAAATAAAACAATATAAAACAATATAAAACTACGTAGAACTATAGAAATCTATATGAAACTATTATAATACTAGACAAAACAATATAAAATAATTGAGAACTACATAAAACTACATAAACCTATATAAAACTATGTAAAACAATATAAAACTACACAAAACTATAAAAATCTATATGAAACTACATAATACTAAACAAAACAATATAAAACCCACAAAAACCACACAACCCACACAAATCCCTACAAATCCACACAAACCCACTCAAACCCACAAAAACCACTCCAACCCTACCCACCCAAAGCCAACCGTTTGGCCACCCCTGACACATTCAATCCCACACGGCGCAGAGGAAGCGCCGGCGGTCTCGTTTTAATCGAACCGCTCGGAGCCCGGCGCAAGTGAAATCGTTCTCTATTTTCCTCGGCCATCAGTTTGTCATGATACGTTTACCGCGGGAGCGTGATGTCCATTCTTTCTCCGCCCGGCGCGCTTTCTGCAGTCCTTTCTAACCTTAAGTTTACCGCGCAGCTCTCCGCGCAACTCCCGCGCGCAGCTCTCCGCGCAACTCTCTGCGCGTAGCTCTCACGCGCAACCTCTATCATTAGCATCGATACCCGCGGCGCGCTTTTCTCGGTCCTTTCTAACCGTAAGCTCTGTTTACCGCGCAACCTCTACGCGCAGCTCTCCGCGCAACTCTGCGCGTAGATCTCTATGCG
Source organism: Nomia melanderi (assembly GCF_051020985.1). NCBI lineage: Eukaryota > Metazoa > Arthropoda > Insecta > Hymenoptera > Halictidae > Nomia > Nomia melanderi. Next base: position 21,918,289 of record NC_134999.1, on the reverse strand, counting down.
CAACGTCTATCATTAGCATCGATACCCGCGGAAGATGAATGCACCGAGCGATGCCCACTTCCTGTAATTCGCTGCGCCGGCCACTTTCAGTATTTATGCAACGCTGAAATCATATTAAGAGATTACGAGCCATTAAGTGAATTGCGCGCCCCATTAAATCACCGGTGTTTTCCTTTTTAAGTCGGCGGGTATCTTGACGAGGAAATTATTCAATATCCTGCTCGCTTGGATTGTGTCTTTTATTTGTGTAGTGTGAGCTGGTGATTTGTTGGGTTATGTAGTGCTGGAGTGTATAGAGAGTTATTTAGTATATGTGGTGGAAAATAAATTGTTGTTAAAGATTGTATGTCGTATGTTGCTATTCATTGAATAAATAAATAATAAATCAAATTTAAATAGAACAAATTTATTATACGATAATTTTTAGGTAATAATTTATAGGTTAGGTTATGTAGTACTGAATATATACGTCATTCAGTACACATGGTAAAAAATAAATTATTATTATTAATAAAGATTGTACGTCGTATGTTACTATTTATTTAAAATTTCAATTACAGTCATTTTAACATAACCTTCTCAAATATAGTGCCGGTGAATTGCTGAGATTGTGCTGATTAAAATGAGTCCAAACACGATGGGAATCGGACTAGTTTTACGAATTTCGTGTAATTTTCGAAACTAAAGGCCCGTTTCCATGAAATCGATAAACTTGTCCGATTCCCATCGTGTTTGGACTCATTTTAATCAGAAGAATCTCAGCAATTCATTAGTACTATGATTGAGAAGCTAAAGTTAAATATGCAATGAAGAAAATTTCAATTGCAATAATTTCAACCTTACCTGCTCAAATATAACATCAATGAATTGCTGAGATTCTGCTGATTAAAATGAGTTCAAACACGATGGGAATCGGACTAGTTTTATCAACTTAATGTAATTAACAAAATTACAGGCTCGTTTCCACCGAATCGATAAAACTAGATCGATTTACGTCAATTATTATTTATTATTAATATTAGTGATTATAGTATTTGTTACTATTTAATTAAATCATTAATAATCAGTAACAATTAACATTAATAATTGTAATATTAATACTTAACTAACTTATTAATAACGAATAATAATTAATATTAGCAATTCAAATACTAATATTCAATAAACTAAAGAATAAAAATTCAATAAATAATCAACAACAATTAACATTATTCATACCACTAACAACCTTTTCCCCAATTCCGAAATAGTTACACCATCGCACTCATATTCCCAGCCACTCAAACAAGACCACAGACGCAACACAATATCCGTCGATATTATTTCCAGACCACATCGGGAACAACGCGAGACGAGACACCGGGGCCTAATAGCAGAGCAGGCGGCGAGGAGAATCAGCGGAATAGGTTCGCCATGGGAAAATCGATTTTACGTAGCGACGAGCGGAGATCCTCATCACGGTCGGATGCGGATAAATCTCGACGATTGCCTCCGAAACGGGCGTCTCATCCGAGGGAGATTACGGCCGCAGTATAATCGTCCCAACAAGGAATTATTCACTACGGTTTCTCGATAACACGGTTTTTTAGTGGCTCCGGCTTGCAACGGCGAATAGTGCGCAAAAAACAGGAGGGAATTTAACCTGTATTCGAGCAGCGTAACGGCGTGACTTTTTTGTTGGAGGATACCTTTGAGATTATGGAAGGTAAGTCTGGAATAATATTTGTTAGGTTAGGGTGTGTACTGAAGTATATGGAAAGTCATTCACACATGATGAAAAATAAATTGTTATTAACAAAGATTGTACGTTGTATGTTGCTATTTATTGAATAACTAAATAATAAATAAAATTTAAATAGAACAAATTTATTATACGATAATTTTTAGGTTATACGAGTGATGGTATAATATTTATATAGGTTAGGTTATGCAGTACTTAAATGTGTACGAAGTCATTCTTCAATAAACTATCATTTGTTCCAAAAGTTTCCATATTGAGTTAATTTTTAATAACAAGAATAATCAGACTTTTGCAAATCTATGTTATTTATAAAATTCTAATGTACACTGTTCTTTAATACATAGGATAATAACATTGAAAAACAAAATTTAAATTGTTCAACGTTGAACATTCAAAACAAAAAAATTCAATATAATTTAAAAATAAATATTGTTCAAAATACGTCAATCGCCTTAATGTCAAGCATAAATAATATTCTGTTAAACAAATAATATTCCGAATATTACGAATGACTGGTGCATCGTTGTGGTTTAGAGGTTAGGTTCAGTTTCGAGTCGATAAAGTTTTGAATTAATAAAGAAGGAATTTTTTAAAAATTTATTTCCAAATTTGATAAAATACCAGACATTGTTAAGCTAAAAATTATTAATAAATATTCATTTAATCCCAAATCAATATTTTATTTTAACGAATTGATAAATAAACACCAGCAGTTACTAAAGTTGAAGAATTGTATCTAACAATTATTGTAAACATTTAACTGTTTGCACTCAAGAGGTGATTCTCAGTCACCACTTGATTCGACTTGCAAAATTATAAAGTCATGTGTAATATCAGCTTTGTGTAATACATCAATATATGAAATATTAAAATATAACTTTTCTTCTAAATTTTTTTTTTTTCTCATTAATTAGTGTCAGAGAACATTGTTTGTATCTGATCGGATGCTGAATACTTCTAGTTAAAAACTAACTCTGCAGAGTGCGAAAGGTTAATATAAAGCATAAATTTAACCCTTTGCACTCCCTTGTCACTGTAACGACATTGTAAGATAAGTTTGTAACTTCGTTTTTAGTCAAACATAACTTTAAAATGTACACACGCTTTTTTAATGACAAAGCAGGGTCTTAAATCTTTCACAGAGGCACGCTTGTAGCTGATAATTCATATTAAAACTGATTCAGACTTACTGAAAGGTTATATTAAAAACTGCTCGGAGTGCAAATTTAAAAATTGCTCGGGTTAATAAAGGGTTAATACAAAGTGTAAGTTTGCTTCGCATCCTGTTTTTAGCATTGCTGTAATAGTATCTATGGTTTTTTAAATTATTACCTCTGTACTGGGACGTGGCATGAAAGTGATAAGATGCTCCGTCAAGATCTTCATCAGCTTGGAGAGGACTGAGGCTTAAGAGTCTTGGCGCCTCGGCGTGGCCGCGAAACCAACGCATTTCTGTAACAAAATGAATAATTTCTATTATATTTACATATTTTGTAGATGTTTCATCTGGTAGTTTGCTTAAATAATTATTACAATATAAATTCCTCGAGACATTTTTTGTAGAAATGAATTATAAATTTGGTAAACTTTTTTTATACAAGTGTCAGTTAAAATGTAATTATTATTTATATTTGTATATATTGCAAATAGGTGATTAAATAATGAAGCAGTAGATATTTTACAGTGAGACTTTATAATAACGGCTTTGAGAAACACGTCTAGTTCTTTCAAGTTCTTGAAAGCAAACGACACAGAACACCCAAAAGTAAGTTGTGGTCCGCTTTTCTTTACAAGACCGTTACCTTGCCTGGTGAAAAATCTCTTGACTTCGCATGACAAAATCCAGACACATCTGGTTGCCTTTCTATCGCATTTATTTAGACCAATGATATATGAACGTTGGGCATTTTTGCTTTTGCTAGCTTAGCATTAGTAATAATTCAACAGGATAATTATCTGCTGGTAGTTAGTTTAAATAATTAAAAAAAACAAATTCGACTGTAGTAATTTATTAAAATATAAAAAGGATACATATGATAAGTTTGAACGTTATATAGAAATGGAAACGTAGGAATTAATTCGAAAATTTGTAAAAGACCAATGTATTTATTAGTGAGGCTAATTAATGTATTAATAATAGTTATTAATATATTAATAACGTATTAATATATTAATAATAGTTATTAATAACGTATTAATATATTAATAATAGTTATTAATATATTAATAACGTATTAATAATAGTGATTAATGATAATGTATTAATAATAGTTATTAATATATTAATAACGTATTAATAATAGTGATTAATGATAATGTATTAATAATAGTTATTAATATATTAATAAGATTGAGGAGGTTACATATTGCATCCAATATACAGTTCTGTTAATTATATTTTTAGTAGTTTTTATTAATGTTTTATTATCGTTTCAATTTTCTTAATTGATGCATCACATACTATTCTGTATTTACCCCTTTTTTACTTTTTTTCTTGTAATAACAGTGAATATCTGAAATAATCTAAAATATTTCAGAAGAATAGGTTGTTATGGAACACGTAACTGATTGTGAGTACGAATATTTTTATTCTTTAGAATTAGTATTTTACATAATGACGTAAGTAAATAAAAGAATATACAATAACATTGTAATGATTATTAATTAAAAGTTTGAGGATATATAGAGCGGAAACTTGATTTTAGAGTTAATAGTTTAAAAAAATCCCTGTTCAACACAGAAATAATATAATTCCAATTAATTCAACAAGTCAGTGAAGATGTGAGTCGTTGAATTTCAAGCGAGACGTCATTAAACAGGAATTCCTTCGTTAAATTTACATTCCTTTATCAGTCTGATTTCTTATTCTGGAATTACGAATTACAAGCTATGTTTAGTGTTACCATCAAGCATTTACGTTACTATGTTTAGAACAACTCAGGGGCATCATCGTTTCAGCGATCATGAAATGTTTAATTAAATCTTTAGAAGTCACAATTAACCTTCATTTTCTATTTATGTGGTAGTAACGTTAATTCTTATGCAACTGTGCCAACGTTGAAACAGAGTTAAGAAACTGTAAACTGTAACTGTATCAGCTGTATGAATAAAATAAGTTGCTATGTAATATTTATTTTCAAATTTTATAAAAATAAAAGTATTTGATTTAATATATACATATTTTGAATAAGGTTGGTGCGAATGATGAAAATTAAATAGTTAAATTATATTCTAAACATATATTATTATACAATAACTATACAAACTCCTAGTATGTTCAAACGAACAAGTAATTGTGAACGTTCTTCGCATCATTTCACTGTGTGAAACACAATGTACATGTTGAAATGTTTAATTCACTTTCAAAACAGAATACAAGAATTACTACATGCGTAGGACATACATTCCAGTTCTTGTAACAAGTAAGAGCGATGTAGTACATAAAAATGAATGATGCAAGGAATTATTATTTCTACGGTCAGATGACAAAACACGATACTGTGGTTTCTCTAACTTTTTCAACACACCAATTTGAAAGTTTATTCAACTGCGAAGGAACATAGTGTTTTCAAGAATGCGTAATTTGCCAGCTTGCTTTCTTTCTGAGGTATACAACACAAGACGAAGGTGTTACATTGTATATCTTAAAAATTTTAAATACTAATGGTTGAATGTAAAAAATTGTTAGCACAACACAAAGGTGTCACGTTTCATATCTTAAAAATTTCAAATAGTGAATTGACTGTAAAAAAATTGTTAGCATAAGATGAGGGTGTTACGTTTTATATCTTAAAAATTTTAAATATTAGTGAATTGAATGTAGAACAAAAGTATTCGAACATTATGTATGTTTAGATATAATAAATGTTCCATAATTTGTTTGTATATTCCTAAATATTTTTAAAATTTTACTGTGTGTATATATTAATAGAATTATGCAGTGTAGTATGAATTGTGAGATATGTAATGAACAAATATATAAGTATGGAATTGTAGAAGTGCAGAATTGCAGAAGAGTAGAAGTATAGAAGTGTAGAAGTGTAATATAAAATAGAAGAATAGAAATAAAGAATAAGGAAAAAATAGAAAAATAGAAATAAAGAATAAGAAAAAAATAGAAGAATAGAAATAAAGAATAAGGAAAAAATAGAAGAATAGGAGAAAAGAATAGAAGTATAAAGATTTATAAAATATAAATATAGGAATATAGGAATGTAGAAATATACAAATATACAAATACAAAAATTTATAAATATAGGAATGTAGAAATATACAAATATACAAATACAGAAATTTATAAATATAGGAATGTAGAAATATACAAATATGCAAATATAGAAATTTATAAATATAGGAATATAGGAATGTAGAAATATAGAAATATACAAATATAGAAATTTATAAATATAGGGATATAGGAATATAGGAATATAGAAATGTACAAATATAGAAATTTATAAATATAGAAACTTTGCAATTTAGAAGTTTGGAAATTTAGAAACTGAAGATTGGAAATTTAGGAATTCAGAAACTGAAGTATGGAAACTTAGAAATTTAGAAATTCAGAAACTGAAGATTGGAAATTTAGAAATTTAGGAACTGAAGTTTGGAAACTTAGAAATTTAGGAACGGAAGTTTGGAAATTTAGAAATTCAGAAACTGAAGTTTGGAAGTTTGGAAGATTGGATATTTAGAAATTTAGAAATTTAGGGATTTAGAAATATAGGAATATACAAATATACAGATATAAAAATATAAAAATATAAAAATATAAAAATATAAAAATATAAAAATATAAAAATATAAAAATATAAAAATATAAAAATACACAAATACACAAATAGACAAGTACACAAACACACAAATCAAACTAACAGAACACTTTACATCGACCACATCATGCAATCATCATTCATCCAACACACCCCGAATACAACTCGCTCCAATAAAAACCAATGCACGGTCAACAATGTGTCCAACAATAATTTATTTCTCACCATGCCGTCCGAATACTTTCGTTAGTAACTGTACATCGTTCGAGTTTTACTATGAACCACTGTACACCGCATTTTGCCACCTGTCCACGGAATGATACCGTAGAACGAGTACCGCGCTCGTGCGGGCATCGAAGTCCCCGTCCCGACATAATGGCGGCCGTGACGCACTGCGGCCGAACGCCCGTATTCCCGATAAAACTCAATAACTTGAGAAGTATGAGTGATGGGAATAAATACTTCAGACAAAAGTTGTTGGGTACAGAGGTAAGTATATGGTGGTTTTGTTTTTTTTTACATTATAGGGATATTATGGAGGTTTTTCGATGACAATTGAAGAATTTGCGTTTCGATTCTAATGTTGTATGAATAGAGAAATAGAATTTATATTTAAACACACAAAATTTTGATTTTGTAAATGAAAATCATTTTTTATAGCTGGGATTGTTTAGAAACACGTGGCTAACCTTCGAGTTTTACTATGTGAATAGTCGAATTTTTGGATTTTGTCTAGAGACAGTTGTTTCCATCCAATGGTGCAGAAGTGTAAACAGAAATGTAACAGAAGTGCGTACAAAGTACGCGCATTTACCCTTTTTTACATTTCGGTCATCATTTACAAGCATTTAATGACACGGAATATTTAAAATCTTTATAGCTACATATCCGGGTGACAGTCCTCTACTTTTCTGACAAATTTGAACCGTCTATCGTTTCTACTTTCCACGTAACACTTGTTTCTTCCAAAAATTCGACCGCTTTTACAAAAACCCATTTTTGTCGAAAACTGGACGTGACCCAGCAATTTGGTTTTCAGATTCCTATTTACGGTAATGAAGTAGAAAAAATGATAGAAAATGAATGGAAAAATGGTAGAAGGAATGATCGAAAATGAATGAAAAAATGGTAGAAGGAATGATCGAAAATGAATGAAAAGATGATAAAAAGAATGAAAGATAATGAATGAAAAATTGGTACAAAGAATGATAGAAAATGAATGAAAAAACGGTAGGAAAGGCTCGAAAGGAAAACAGTCATCGACGCGGAAGGAATTGTTCCGGCGGCGATGCAGGAATAGCGAGAGACCGGAAAAAATGTTCGAGTTAGGTCGAAGAAATGTTCTGGCCGCGTGGGTACCGTTGCCGGCAACCGTAAGCAATAAACCTGTCCTCCTCCCGCGGCTCGTCTCTCGCGAATCCTCACGGAGGCGTTACCGTTCATCTGCTCGCGTGGAAACTGTAATTTAGCAACCCGGTGTTGTCCGCGGCACCGCGGTTTCCGAGGCGAGACGATTATTGCTAGGGGGGAGGATTTTTCATGGAAATTGATGTTTGTGTTGTGGTATCTAGAAGTAAATGAATTTTATGTTGGGTGAGAGTGGGAATTTTGTGGAGTAATGTTGACTTTATTGTGAAATTAAATAATGACTTCGTTGCGAAATAAAATAGTAAATTCGTTGTAAAATAAAGTAGTGACTTCGTTACAAAATAAAATAGTAACTTCATTGCAAAATACCATAATGACTTCATTACATAATAAAAATAGTAACTAAAAAAATAGAATTGTAACCTCATTCCAAAATAACATAATAACTTCATTGCAAAATAAAATAATGACTTCATTACAAAGTAAAATAATAACTACATTGCAAAATAATTATTATTTGTAGGTATTTTTTAATAATTTCCCAAAGAAGCATCTGCTATGTTTCTAATACTCGTGAACAGAAGAAATCGGGAATGGATCATTTTTGACCCGATCGATGGTTCTAGTGTTAGTAGCTTACCAAAGAAGCATCTGGTATGTTTCTAACAATCGCGAAAAGAGGAAATCATGAATGGGTCATTTTTGACCCGGTCGGCAGTTCTAGTATCAACAACTTCCCAAAGAAGCATATGCTATATTTCTAACAATCACGAAAAGAGGAAATCATGAATGGATCATTTTTGACCCGGTCGGTAGTTCTAGTGTTAAACTCCAGTTCGTTTATTGCAAAATAAAATAATAACTTTATTGCAAAATAATTATTATTTGAAACGTGTCTATATTATTATATTGAAAATAGGGAGGCGGTAAGATTGTTAATAACAAATTAATGTTCATACCATAGTATATTTTCATAGTTTTATATAGTTTTATAATTATTTAGTATTTTTTAACAATTTTTAGTACTTTTTAGTACCTTTTAGTACTCTTCAGTAATTTAGTAATTTTTAGTAATGTTTAACAATTTCTTAGTACTTTCTTAGTACCTTTTAGCAATTTTTTAGTACATTTTAGTACTTTTTAGTACTTTTTAGCAATTTAGTAATTTTCAGAAATTTGTAGTACTCTTTATCAATATGAAACATAGACGACACTATTTGCAACGAACTAATGAGAGCGCGTCCACGAAAGCCTGAAAGAAATTCAACTAAAGCAGTTCTAGACGAAAATCGCCGGTTCCATTCAGCGTGAAATGAAGATTCCATCGCGCGAGATATCAAGAAACCTCGGGATCCGATGAATAGGAAATGAAGTCGTTACGGTTTACCGTAGCACAGCTGTGCTGAAAATTCGCTGTTCCATTGGACGCAAACTATGACGCGGAAAAAACCATGATTCGCCGTGCAGGACAGCGCGGACCGTTAAAGCAGAAGCTATTATTATATTCTTCAGCGTTTGTTGCTACAGCAACGGTTTTCAACCGTTGTGCTCTACTACATTTTTTAAAAATTAACTAGAAATTACTGAAAAGTAGTGAGAAGTACTGAAAAGTACTAAGAATGACTAAAAATGACTAAGAGTTACTAAAAACTACTAAAAATTACTGACAATTAGTGAACATTAGTGAAAAGTTCTTAAAATTACTAAAAATTACTAAAAATGATTAAAAATTACTAAAAAGTACTAAAAAATTGCTAAAATGTATTAAAAATACTAAAAAGTACTAAAAGAATTGCTAAATTACTAAAATTTTTTATTGAATAACTTTATTCAATAACTTTATTAAAAAATAAACATTACTGCACTGAATTTCTACTATTACGTTACGATATGAAGTTTATTTATTTGTAGATATTATGGTGTAAGCATTAATTTTTTATTAACAATTCTGGCGCCTCTCTATCTTTTAACATAATGACATAGACACGTTTCAAATAATAATAGCTTCATTACAAAACAAACATTACTTTAACATTACTATAAAAATATACTATGGTATGAACATTAATTTTAATTATTAACAATTTTAGCACCTCCCCTAGCAATAGCCTCCCACATTAAAAACCACGATGTTAAGTAACAAAGTACCCACAGAACGCAACGAGCTGCAAGGGAACAATGACTTAACCATCACTCGATTTTCTCACCACGAAATTTTCCCCTCCCTCCCATTCCTCTGAAATTACGCCGGCACCGTGGAAAGCACCGACTGTGAAGCGACGAATCCTGTTTCAATGACGCAGTCCCATAATCAGATGATTAACCGTTTGAATACCAGAAGTTTTTAAAAAAACACAGTCGGAAAAAGCCGACCAACGCAATAGCGTTCGTTTTAATCTATGTTAATACTAATTATATTATTATTATTATTATTACTATTGGAGTCACTAAGAAGATGTAATTGTTGAATGAAAATTCACTTACGTCAGATTTAAGTGAGCTTCGCTGCAATTATTGTCAATAAGATTTTCCGGGCGCCTATAGGCGCCAACAGTACGTCGAAACCAAATTTATCAAGCGCCTTTAGGCGCCAACAGTGGCCACGGAGTTAAGAGTGCCTCTATTGAGACTTTAATCGATTCACAATTCAGTTCGCGTATTTCCAAATGAATTTCTCTAACGCTAAAACTACCGAGCAATTCAATTGACTTTCTGAAATTCTTCTGTAGAAACTCCAAGAATGCATCCATTAAGGCTTTAATTGATTTGCAATTCAGTTCGCGCGCTGTTAAATCAAATTCTTTAATCGTTTCTCGGAAAAACATCTGTCGTCTTCTTAATAATCGCGAATAGAAGGAATCATGACTGGGTCATTTTTTACCCGGTCGGCGGTTCTAGTGTTAACAGCTCCCCAAAGAAGCATCTGCTATGATTCTAATAATCGCGAAAAGGGGAAATCGGGAATGGGTCATTTTTGACCCGGTCGATAGTTTTAGTGTTAATAGCTTCCCAAAGAAGTATCTGCTGTTTCTAATAATCCCGAACAATAGAAATCGGGAATGGGTCATTTTTGACCCGATCGGCGCTTCTAGTGTTAATAGCTTCCCAAAGAAACATCTGCTGTTTCTAATAATTGCCAAAAAGAAGGAATCAGGAATGGGTCATTTTTGACCCGGTCGGTAATTTTAGTGTTAAACTCTAGTTCGTTTATACGCGAGAAGTGTATCGTCAGTTCACATATCATTCAAACGCACTGGCTTTTTTCGACGTGAAATCTGAACAGCGCAAAAGCGGCGCGTGCGACTCGAACGGTTAATACCGCGGCTCAGTTATGCAAGGTGTTAATGCATCGATTATGTACGTACAAGCTGGTACAAGTGCACCGCGCGGGAGAACGGGGCGCCGACTTTCTCCGATGCAAATATGTGTGCCAGCGCCACCTTTCCGAGCGCCGCCACGGCTCCCACGACGCTGGCTTTTCACTTTTCATTCAGACGACCGGTGGACATTGAAGTTCGCAGCCAGTGGATCTGGGATTGCGATCAAGGATGCCCACCTGAAGTTCTAGGCCGTGAACTCGTGACACGGATATGCTCGACACGAGTCGGCGAGAACTTGAGACTTTGTAGTTTCTTGGTCGGAAATTTTGGAATTTTTGTGGGACTGATGAAGTGAGAAAATGTTTTTTTGAGTTTGTAATTTTGGGGATGTATATTGTTTATAGTTTTGTTTATAGTCTTACACTTGCTGCTACAATTGTCTACAAATTCGAAAGTATTTCGAATTTTCCTCTGAGATGTTCAAAGAATATTATTCAAATACGATACTTTCCGATAGGATACTTTCTAAAAAGTCGCTGAGATTTTTCTGATTAAAATGAATCCAAACACGACCTAAATCGGACTAGTTTTATCGATTTCATGAAAACGAGCCTTTAATTTCGTTAATTATGTTAGGTCGGTAAAATTAGTCCGATTCCAATCGTGTTTGCACTCATACCAAGTAGCACAATCTCAACCATCAGTTGGCACTACTATTGAGAAAGTAAGATTGAAATCAAAACGACATTGCACAAGTCAAATATACTCATGCAACGAAGAAAATTTCAATTATAGTAATTTTAACGTTACCTTCTCAATTATAGTACCAATGGATTTCTGAAATTTTCCTGGTTAAAATGAGCCCAAACACGGTGGGAATCGGCCTAGTTTCGCCGATTTTACATAATCAACGAAACTAAAGGCCCGTTTCCATGAAATCGATAAACTAGTCCGATCCCCATCGTGTTTGGACTCATTTTAATCGGAAGAATCTCAATATTCCATTGATACTACAATTGAGAAGGTAAGGTTAAACATGCAACAAAGAAAATTTCAATTGCAGTAATTTTAGCCTTACCTCCTCAAATATAGTGGCATCCTCTGAAATATTCAGAGTACATTATTCAAATGTAATACTTTCCAATAGGATAATTTCTAAAAAGTCAGTTTTTCCGACCTGAGAAAGTGTAAGGTCCCTTTAACACACTGAATGCCGCACGATTTCGCATGGCAAAATATACAAATTGAAAGATATATGATATTAAATCATTATTATTATTACACGTTCTTCTAGTTGAATGTCAAGAAATTGGGTAGCATTATTCGTAATATAGAAATGTTTCCAAATAATCGTCGTTTCATTGAATGAACTATAGTAATTCAATTTGGTTAGGGATCACCAGTGACCTACACGCCATTTAACGTGTTACATTTGATATAATGTATTATTTTTTAAACTTATCTAGTTTTATTATACTATTTTTTATATTATTTTCAAATTTATCTAGTTCTATTATATTATTTTTTATATTACTTTTAAACTTATCTAGATTTATTACATTATTTTTTATATTACTTTCAAACGTATTTAGTTTTATTATACTATTTTTTATATTACTTTCAAATTTATCCAGTTTTATTACATCAATTTTATATTACTTTTAAATTTATCTAGTTTTATTACATTATTACAGGTGTAGCAGCATAAAGGTTGGAAACCGCTGAGTTCCCTGAATTCTCTGTTGCACAGAGTGAAACCACGTTGCAGGAATGCCAAAAATTGCAAATCTTTTTTACTTAGCAACTAAGGAGTAGATTTATTATACAGTTATGTCAGTCGAGAGGATTACTTGAATCTAATTTGTGTGCAAGAATGTAAGAGCATTTAACAGATTATAGAAACCCAGCCACAGCTGGCTGCTATTAAAATTTCAGGATTTGTGAAATGTCACGGTTTCAAGTTCCATTATTGGATGATGTATGTATAAGAAATACAGGAAGGGAGAAAATGTGATGCGGAGAAGGTATTTGGGGAAGGTAACTGTTCATGCTGCTGGGAGGTAAGAAGAATTTCTAGTGGAACTTTTGAGGTATTAGTTTGTATTTATGATTGGTGTAAATAATTTTGATAAATGACTTTTTTAATGAATTGTGGAACTAGTGTTGAATTGTTTTCTTCTGTTATATAATGTAATACAGTTTAATTTCCACTACAGTCTCATCCAAAAGCTCCAAATACCCAGTCGCAACAATTGCATTTCTCAAAAACACACAAACCCTCAGAAATTACTACTTCCTCTTGTTTCATTTACTAATCCAAAATAACAATTCATCATTCAATCCGTTTATCTTATTTCCTACCCAGTCATTTGACTGGCCACTATAATCAATATCAACATCCCCTACACAGATTTCCAGACTCCTCCACCACATCTCTCAATGACACAACATTCCTCCATCCACCGAGCCATCAGAGCAAATCCGAGCGTACAAACGGTCACGCACACACCGGCACTTACGCATATGCAGGTCATTCGTGCCGCAATAAATTTCACGCGTTGCTCGAGCCGTTTCGACTTTGAAGAATCTGGAAGCTAAGCGTCCAGTTATCCGCTCGCAGATTTATCGTTCCACTTTCCTGGATCCGTTCCAGCCTCCGGCGGACCGCTCGAGCTGGAGTTCTTCTCCACGTTCCGGATTGTAAATCTGCCGTGCGCCATCGCAGAGGTTATCGTGAATCGGTAATACCAGAAGCGGTCGAGCATAGATCTGTCTCGAGATACATTGCTGCGCTGCAGAGGCTCGTGTACTTTGAGCAATTAATTCTGTGTAACTTTGGTATTGGCTGAGAGAGGTTTAATTAATTAACTGCTGTGAAACTATGATGTTTTGTTAGTTGCGTTTTGGAGGTTTGGTTTATATATTCATTTCTGCAGTATTGAAGTAAAATTATTTATTACTTTTAAACAGTCAATAATCATGAAATAAGAAAACCTGTCAATTTGGTGGGTACGATTGATCCAGTGTCAACACGATTAATATGTAAGCCCCATAAAAACTGTAACAACAGATTTCTTTGAGTTTCTGTATATTCTATAATTTCATTTTTTAAGAAATGATTAACACTTTGACTGTCAAGTAAGTAACCATCAAAACTCCCATGTAATCGAAACAGTTCTCCTTATATCTCACACATTCAATGAAACTTAGTTCGTTTGGTGCGTCACCAAGAAAATGAATAATGGTGTCACCCGTGTTCGGGTGACGTGGCAGTCAAAGTGTTAAAGAAGCAAAATAATAAAATGAAGAATTCAAGATAGAATATTGAATGAAGTATTAATAGACAAGACATAGAAATAAAACAATTCTGTCCTATAATTTATGCAAAATGTTCCTTTATGTAAGTTGCAAACAATATTATTAATATTTTGTCAGAAAATAATGAATGTTTGTAATACTAGAAATGGTCGAGCATAGATCTGTTTCGAGATACATTGCTGCGCTGCAGAGGCTCGTGTACTCTGAGCAATTACTTCTGTGTGACTTCGGTATTGGTTTGGAGAGGTTTAATTAATTAACTACTGTGAAACTATGGGGCTTGGTTAATTGTTTTGGAGGTATGGTTTATATATCCATTCCTGCAGTGTTGAAGTAAAATTATTTATTTTACTAATAATTTCAGAATTAATACATTAACATTATGTATATTTGAAATATTCTAGATTTATGAAAAATGAACATTATTAATATAAAAATCAATATAGAGAAAATCAATTTAGTCTAGAATATTCAAATGCTTTAAACATTCATTCAAAACGCGCTCACACACACAGTTGTGTCATTCATCTATTATACACACATTCATCACTCATCAGTATATCTATTCTCATACTCAAATACATCCATTCCCACATATATTTGTTGAACCATGTGGAAAATCTTCACGAGTCTCACTCGTTGTTGTAGGGCAAGGGGTAAAATATATTATAATATTTATAATCGATGAAAGACAGTAAAATATATCTATGACTTTTCTTTTCGTGCCTGTATCATTTATTTATATGTCAATATGCTTTCTATATTAAAATTACATCCGGTTGCTGGTGATGTCAGTGAGAAAAAGCTTCGAGTGCAAAGGGTTAAATGTCATAACATGTTCAGCATATGCAAATTCATAGAATAATGATTAAAATGTGTTGTCGCATTTCTAAAACGAGAAGCGACAGTGCTGTTACGTAACCAAGAATTCCCAGTCGTCTTCTAAATGTCAGATCCGTGTGTGTACATTAAGCATGCATGATAAAAAATGTCATGCATAACGAAAAGAATGTTGGTAGGTATGTACTAGAACAGTTACACTAGTATAGAATATTTTATGTATGTATGAGAAATGTAAAGTGAATGTTTAGAAAACATCAGGTAAATATTAGGAGAATATAAAATAGACATTTAAAAAATATAAAGTTGACATTTAAAAAATATAAAACAGACATTTAAAAAATATAAAGTAGTATTTGAAAAATTTGTAGTTAATATTTTGAATAATATTGAATAGTGTTTAATAAATAGGTGATAAACATTTGAAAAAAAATATTACTTTCTAAATATAAAATAAATATTTGGTATGAATTTAAATATTAAAAAGGGATTCAATGTTTTTTTAATATTAGATACATACGTATTCAATATTTTGTATGAATGCGTGTGATAAAACAGAACCAAAGAAAGGACTTATAAGTTTCATTAAAATCATAAATTTTTTACGAAAGAACTAAATCTTTACAAGTTTCATTAAAAAAATTAATTTTTATACAAAAGAACTAAGATCTTACAAATTTCATTAAAATCATAAATTTTGTATGAAAGAACTAAGTTATTACAAGCCTCATTAAACCAACAAATTAAAATTATGTTATTATTACATCTCCATAGTACAACGGGATTAATAGCGAAGGATGCGGCGGAGTGTATCCCGGTCGCAGCACTTTCACTGATCGAGCCAATTAAAACGTTGCAGCGCAATCTGAAGAAACCGGAGATAAAACGTAATGACGAGTGATTACACAAAAATCGAACAACTTTCCCACAGCGTCAGTCGACTCACCACGACGACGTTCCCAGAGACGTTAAACCGTCACTCGTATTACGATCCGGTTTCCTTGTTTCCATGGGGCTTTTATCGATTTCACGTGTTTCCTGCTTCTGATTCAAATTTACCGTGTCAATTATATTCGTCATCATTCATTCATGATTTTTCTGTGTTTTTGTGTGTGCTTGACATAATTATCAGCATCGTGTGTATTTTAGAGTGAAAAGTCAAACGTCGAGAGTAAGAAAAAGCGAGTTGGTCTGAGAAGACTCGAAACTCGAGACGTCGAGTTAGTGGTCAAGGACCTAGCCTTCGTTTCCATTGCGAATTTAAGAGAAAAGTGTTAAAATCACAGTACTTATTAAAGGTATCTATCTTCAAATACTTATATCTTCTAAATTATTAGCTATCTACATCTAATATTTTATACATATTATTAAATACATGTACACTATTATCCTGAAAAAAAATTATTAAAACCCAAGATGGACAATTTTATAAACAATGTTAGCTAATGTAGCAAAATTGTAATATATTATCAATCATAATTTATATAAATTAATTATAATTTTATAATTATAACTTTTTGCTCGGTTTTTATATGAAATTATTTTTCAATGCAACATTAATCTTTAATATTTGTTAAACTGTGGTCGGGTCATTCATGACCTATACTGAAATTCTTGTTTACAACTTTAGCCTATAGTTGAAAACCTATGGTCGGGTCATTCGTAGCCCATACTGAAATTCTTGTTTACAACTTTGGCTTATATTTGAAAACCTATGGTTGGGTCATTCGTGACCCATACTGAAATTCTTGTTTACAATACTGGCCTATAGCTGATAACCTATGGTCGGGTCATTCATGACCCATACTGAAACTTTTGTATACAAAGTAAGTCTTCTAATCTGATAACTTAAAATTTTTTATATAATTTAAATTCCTAACGATCTGCACCTAATATTTCACATATTATTAAATACATATAAACTATTATTCAGATCCCTCCCTTGTAAATGGTTTGCCATGGCAAATATCGTTTCCGAGACTCCCCACCAGGTGGCATAATCCATGCTACCAGGTAATTGGCTCCCATCTATCGATGCTGCGCACCGGAAACAGTAATTCCGAGTTTCTCGTCGTCAGCTGTGAGTCGTCTCGTTTGATGTTTGTTATTAATCTTTCGGTTTATTTCCCCGGGAGGTTTTCAACGACCGAACGAATCGGCGATCCGACACGCTATGAGAGTGTTGGTATCGAGCATGGAAAAGACGTTTCGTCAGCGGCAAATGATTTACGGGTTTCCAGTGAAACGTCCGTGGAACGGACTCCTCGTTGTCATTCGATAATTAGAGGACATATCTTCGATGGTGTTTTAATGGTGTTTCGAGGGGGAAATTTACGGTACTACCGGATCCCTCGATTTCATCGTAATCGCAGCGATAAAAGCTTTCCCTTTCGATTGAAATATTGCGATTGTTGATGCTCATTCGATTTCAGTTGGATAATTCGCTTCCCCGTCGTGGGAGAGTGTTTAGACGGGGTTTTATGGACTTCTCGCGTACGCGACGGAGCGGATGGTGTGTAGATAATAATTTTAATGAATAGGTACTTTTTCTTAACTTTGAGTGAATAGTTATGATTAGTATAATTTTTTCTCAATTTGAATGAATAGTTATAATTAGTGTAATTTCTCTTCAGTTTTAATGAATAGTTACGAATAGTATATATTTTCTTAAATTGTAACGGATAGTTACAGTTAGTGTAATTTTTCTTAAATTTTAATGAATAGTTATTATTAGCATAATTTTTCTTGAATTTTAGTGAATAGTTACTATTAGCATAATTTTTCTGAAATTTTAATGAACAGTTACAATTAGTATCATTTTTCTTCAATTTTAGTAAATAGTTACAATTAGTATAATTGATCTCGAATTTTAGTAAATAGTTACAATTAGTATAATTGATCTTGAATTTTAGTAAATACTTACAATTAATATAATTTTTCTTCAATTTTAATGAGTAGTTGCAAATAGTATAATTTTTCTTCAATTTTCATGAATACTTACAATTAGTTAACATAAATTGATTACGTATCCTAATAATCTACTTTTAAATTCCAAATTTTCAATATCAAACAAAAAAACATCAATATTTCTATAAACAATAGAACCCTACAATAAATATTCACAAACCTATGTAGCATTAATTATCCATAAATTAACATTTCAGTCGTGAGACAGGATCAATGATCGAAATTATAAAATATTTTAATATATTTAATACAATATTTTAATAACATAGGCCCATCTTAACTTTCGAAACAAAAATATTATTCGATGATGTTTGTAGCATTAAAAATAATTTGTAAAATGTGAAAGAGATTACGAAATTTACAATTCAACAATATACGAACGTCAAATTTGTTATAAATTCTGCTGATATTTAATTAAACAATACTCGGAAGCTCAAAGTTGAGAAAATAACAAAAATAATTACATTTTTACAAAAATAGATTTATTAAAAAGAAAAATAAGAAAAATTATCACACGTTTTGCAAAAATATATATTTTTTTCAAATATATATTTCTTAATATATTATTATTATATTACATATAGTAATATATTTATTAAAAATATTAAAAAAACATTTAACGACAACAAACATTCCCAATCCTACACACCACCAATTACCCACAAACCAACACATCAGTCTTGTCATGATCAATGTTCACTGTATCCTTACCTGTCTCGCAGCGATTTCGTCAACATCACCAACGACGGTGTCTAGCACAGGTATCCATAGCTCCCTCCAGGGGGATACCACAAACTGACCCACTTCAACCGGCAACGCGCCGAACGCGCCGGGCAACGTACCAATGCGTGTGCGTCGCGCGACGCGCGCGGGTTGCGCACTGCCCGGCTCTTTTGGGACAAGCGCCTGGGGAATGCCGATCGTAAACTACTTTCACGGCGGGAACAGTTTATTCGCGACGATTACGCCCGGAAATTAGCGTTGATTCGCCGGTGGACTTGTAACGGTGAAGGACGTTTACGATGGGACTAACAGATGCTTGATGTAACCTATTTTGAATTTGTTTGGTATTGTTGAGGTTTTTTTATTTATTTAATTATTGTGTCACTTCTTTATGATAATAGTAGGAGTAACAGATGGTTGATGTAACCTATTTTGAATTGATTCGTTTGCTATTATTGAGAAGGTTTTTTTATTTAATTATTTTATTTATTTAATTATTATATAATTTTTTGTTAGTTAATTCACTGATGGATACTACCAGATGGTTGATGTAACCCATTTTGAATTGATTTGTTTGCTATTATTGAAAAATGTTTCGTTTTATTTAATTATTATATAATTTTTATTTCATAAACCTAATATTCTTCAGAATGTTCAATAATGTTGCCTAATACATAAACCATAAGCACCAAAGAAACTAGAAATTCTATCAAACTTTCTATATGAAAAACAGATAAATAATCACGAATTGGTTTCATTTTTAATAATTTATCACAATTTCTGTTTATCTGTTTTTTTTTTTTAATAAATAATTACGGGTTGGTCTCCTTCCTAATAGTTCATTACAATTTCTGTTTATCTGTCATTTTTAAATAAATAATTACGAATTGGTTTCTTACTTAATAGTTTCTTGCAATTTCTGTTTATTTATTTTTTTTAAATAAATAATTACGAATTGGTTTCTTTTTTAATAGTTTATCACAATTTCTGTTTATCGGTTTTTTTTATAAATAAATAATGAGGGATTGATTTCTTTTTCAATAGTTTCTTACAATTTGTTTATTTGTTTTTTTTAAATAAATAATTACGAATTGGTTTCTTTTTCAATAGTTTCTCCCAATTTCTGTTTATTTTCTACTGCACCGAGGAAAAGTGAAAGAGAAGAACAATTTCTCTGTTCTAATCCAATAAATGAGTGACTCCTAATGATAGATAATTTGATCGTTTCTTTTATTTCATCACATGAGTGAGAACTTTCTTTTGTCGGTGGTATATCACGGATACAACCACGAGAATTCCATGCAAAGAAAACAAAATGTAATTTTAACATTAAGTAGTGCATGGCGGGAAGATTATTCGATGGGAATTCACATGACTGTCACTTTTTGGAAATAGTTTATTTGCTCTTCAATTTTTTTTTAATAAATTCTTAATTAAGTAAATATTTAGAAAATAATTAAACAAAAATATTTGCAAAATAATAAAAGAGCTTTGTACTACATTTAAAATCACTCTGAATGGATAGAATTAAAAATAAGTTAGGTTAGGTGAGAAATTTCATTGTTACATATGATCACATTAACCTAGAAAAAAGTAACAAGTTTCAATGTTTATATTTCTGTATAGTATTATTTCTAAAAATATTACATTAATTTCACTGAAAATATTATCAAATATTTCAAAATATTATCAACAATTTTATACAAAATTTTAAAATCCTCATTTTAAGGACTCATTTTAATCAGAAAAATCTCAGCAATCCATCTGTACTACATTTGAAAAGGTAACGTTAAAATTACTGCAACTGACATTTTCTCTATAGCATTTGTACCCTCGATAGACTACGTCTACCCCGTTTCTGCTCATTGTGTTCATTTTCTGTCCCTATCTACTGAAATCAAGTTACTAAGCCTGATACAGTGAGTAGTGAGATGAGAATAAGACTGGTGTTGTTTAGTTTAACCGAGCAGAGTTCTGTGAAATTTAAGCGAGCCGAGAAATTGAATAAATCTAACGAGAAAAAAATGAGCGATAGACATTAGGGACAAATCTATATACCAAACTGAGGCAGCAGACCAACAGACTGTGTTTAAATAAAAATTATATAATTTTTATTTCTTTAGCTCTTTATTTCTTTCGTTTTGTTAGTGTATATTATTATATTTAATTTATTATATTTAACAAAAAAGCAGTACTATTTTCCTCTTTCATTTTTTGCTAATATTTATTTACAAGAAAAACACTAGTGATAATGTAAACACTCTGTATATAAACTTAACATGGCGGCAAAGGGTTAAAGTAGTCACCAATGTCCCAATTGACTCAAAATAAATAACTTAGAATACATAATTATTTATTTTTTTAACCTTAGAATCCATAATCATTTATTCCTTTAAACTCAGAATACATAATTATTAATGTTTCTAAACCCAGAACACATAATTAAAAAAAACAGCACAATCCACCTAAAATCTCAAGAACCCACAATCCCTCAACATTTCCTAGGTGACACAGAGACCACTCTAATTGCCCGGTATCTAGCGTTAACCAAGCCCCAACCAACAGAGTAACCGGCGTGCCGCTGCAGCTGCGGAAACAGCGGCAATTACGCGAGCCGATTTTCAAGTATAGCCGAGCTCCCGTTTTTATCGGTCTTTCGAAACAGCGCGCTCGCGATTGGAAAGGGAATGCGTCAGGAATGCCGGACACGTTCCGAGCGCCCGCGGAAAAATGTGCTTGGCCACCGTTGCCCGGACGGGACTAAACGTTGCTGGCTGTTGAATTAAACAGGAATTGGGAAACCGCTGTTACAAGGTGCATGCGGTGTTTCCGTAACTCGAGGTATGGAATTTAACCTGTTGAGTCGGTTGAAATTTTTTTTTTTGGAATTTTTAGGTGAAATTTTGTGTTTCGAGTAATTAATAGATCTGACCGGTGATAATTTGACGTATATTACTATTATTATATTGCATAGGCAATGTTATATAATAATCTGCTGCATATTATCATCATCATCATCGTCATCATCGTCGTCATCATCATCATCATCATCGTCATCATCATCGTCATCATCATCGTCATCATCATCATAATTGTTATTATTATTATTATTATTGTTGTTATTATTATTATATTATATAGTCAATTTCGTATGGGTAATTTTTTACCCATTAAGTGCCATGAAATTTTCTTTTTGAATTTTTAGATGAAATTTTCATTAATTTTTTATTAACAATTTTGGTGCCTCCCTATATTTTAATAGATATAATGATATAGACATGTTTTGAACAATAATAGATTTATTAGAAAATAAACATTACTTCGTTAAATTTCTATTATTACAATATGAAATTATTTATTCATAGTATAAACAATAATTTACAATTCTGACGTCTCCCTGTTTCATAATATAATAATATAGACACGTTTTGAACAATAATAAATTTATTACAAAATAAACATTCATTAAATTTCTACTATAACATCAAAATATGAAATTTATTTATTCACAGACATTATAATTTAAACATTAATTTTTTTATTGACAATTTTGCCATCTCTCCTAACAATTATTTAATTACAATTTAATTTTTTTAATTACAATTATTTAATAATAATTATTTTTTCTAAATTGCAAATCACAGACTTAACTATTAACTCATTAAGTGAATATTGTATTTGTTTATTATAATGATGACGTGAAAACAAATATTTTCCGTTAAAACAAGTTAATGGTCTAGTTTTAATCACATTTACATAATAGATACACTCCGTTCTCGTTCCTCAGTCTCTCTTATCTGATAACTGAGCACTTCCTTGTAACGATCTTATACTTTTAATACATTAGCCATAAAAGCAAGGAACACTAATTTGTAGGAAGAGGAAACATATGTCAAAGGAAAACATTGTATGTAAAGATACGTTCCATTTGCTAATTAAGGCTAATAATTCAGTTTGCTAATTTAGAGAACATTATAACGATTAATTGTTCTTACAAACTATTTTACCACATTATATTTCATTACTTTATTCAATTATCATCAGCCTTTTCATTGATTGGCGTTGTGATAGTCAAGATTCTGTTACTACACAAACAAAATTACTGAGAATACATTGTATAAACTGTTACTTTATCATACCTGTCGTTTATAAGCAGCAGAAACTAGCATTAACGTAACAATACTATGATATTATAATTTTAGCAATTAATGCATTCACCGTTGGTACACCTCTGTATTATAATCTTGACTGTCGTACGATTCCACAGAGCAAAACACAGGAAATGGAAGAAATATAATATAATATATAATATATAATGGAAGAAATATAATAGAAATATAATATAATGGGGAACATTTCTTGGAAAATAAACGTCTTTATATATTAAATCATTTGATTGAACTGCACTATTATTATTGCATATTCGTCAAGCTGAATGTCAGCATATTAGATAATAGTATTTATAATATAGAAACATTTACAAATAATCATCTTTTAATTGAATGAACCGTAGTCGTCTCATCTGGTTGGGGGTCACCTGTGACCCCCTGACATTCAAAGTGTTAATAAGTTTTTTTTTTGTTTCTCACCCTTTTTATTACTCTCCCTAACTTTTGTTTTCTCTATAACTATCATATTCTGTTTAACTGTTGTATCTTATTGTTTTATTATAAATTGTAACTATTTAAATTATTTTTGTTTTATTTTTTGCATTAAGAAAAGATATTTTTGCATAGATGTGTCGTGTCGTTTGAGGCTTGCATCGTACTCAGACAAAAGCTGGCCTATGCCCTTCTTTGAGACAGTGAGCTGCATGCTTACCGAAGAAGTAAGAGTTGATAACTAATAAATGTGCATGGTCGTGAAAAGGAGTAGGTGATTAGAGCATATTACGCTCAGTCTCATCAATATTATTTAAATATTAAATACATATTTTTCAAATGGCTGCTTTATATCTTTTTAAATATCTATGTTATATTTTTCAAATGACTACTTTATATTTTTTCAATGTCTGTTTGTTTTAAATGTCAACTTTTTATTTTTTCAATGCCTGTTTTTCTTAAATATTAACTTTATATTTTCTAAAAATATAAATGTCAACTTTATATACAATATTCAAATCCAATATTTTATTCACATTAAAAAGTCTAACTCAACAAACATTTCTCAAACATTTGAAAAAGATCTTAAACCAATATCTTCCTGCTACTAAAGCAACCTCACTCGAACTCGATACAAAAGTATCGAAACTGCGAATGCATTCACGTTCATCGATTCTCGCTGAACCGCGAGACTTTCTCTGCGCAGTAGATTACAATTCAATCGCTTCCTCAATACCGCAACAGTTCCCTGTAACACGCTATCACGTTCGTTTATATTTTCACTCGAGAATTTCTCCTAATTTCGCATTTAAATCGACGTTCAGGAAAATATCGTCTGGTTACATCATCGAATGAGAATGGAAGTTTTGATTTAATTGAAAATTATTGTTTGGTAAGTGTTAACACTAGATTTAGGGAATGTGTCAATTTGGAATTGAATTGACAATTATGTATTTAGAAAGAAATATTTCTTTTTCAAATGTTCATTAAATATTTTTTTTTAATATTTAGAAAGAAATATTTTTTTTTAATATTTAGAAAGAAATATTTTTTTTTAATATTTAGAAAGAAATATTTTTTTTTTAATATTTAGAAAGAAATATTTTTTTTTAATATTTAGAAAGAAATATTTTTTTTTAATATTTAGAAAGAAATATTTTTTTTTAATATTTAGAAAGAAATATTTTTTTTTAATATTTAGAAAGAAATATTTTTTTTTAATATTTAGAAAGAAATATTTTTTTTTAATATTTATCAAATATTTATTTTATATTTTGAAAGAAATAATTTCTTTCAATTATTTACCAGATATTTAATTTTATATTTAGAAAGAAATATTTCTTTTTCAAATATGTATGAACTATTTATTAAACACTATTCAATATTATTCAAAATATTAAATACAAATTTTTCAAATACTACTTTATATTTTTCAAATGTCTATTTATATTTTGAAAGAAATATTTTCTTTCAATTCTTTATTAAATATTTATTTTATATTTAGAAAGAAATATGTTTTCAATTACAATTTCAATAAATAGGAAAGAGAAGAGTCATACAATTATTTCATTAAAAACAAAAGAAGAAAATCATTTAATTCCATGAAATAAAGAAGAAGAAAATCATACAATTATTTCATTAAACAAAAAATCATACAATTTCATTAAATAGAAAAGAAAAAATCATACAATATTTTCATTAAACAAAAAATCATGCAATTTCATTAAATTAAAAATAAGAAAATCATACAATCATTTCATTAAACAAAAAAACAAAAAACCATTTAATCCTAACACAATTTCGAGAAATCACTTATTCCCATTTCTACTTCCCACTAGCACAACGTTCCTCAAACCACTAAGTCAACACGAAAATCCGTAAATCCACGTGTCCCGTCCCTTAAGCGTCAAGGTTGGCGGGAATTATTATTCGTTTAAATCGCGCGCGATTTTTCCGAGTCTGCGCGCAGGGGGGACACCGTGCTCGCAGAGAGGTTATGTTATTGCGAGTGCGCGAGCCGCCTGAAAGGATCACGGGACGAACGGCGCGGTCGGTGTGTGCATCGGGTGCGCGAATCGCGGAAATTACGAGGACGACGCGAAATATGACTCGCGCTTCTCTTTCGTTCGACCGTGACCCATAAATTTATTACGCGCGAGCGCGGGCCGGCCTCTCGCGCCCGGGGATCAAAGAAGGACTGGATATACGAGCCGGGTATCCCCCTTTTCTCAACGGCAGGACTGGCGAATCGGAATGAATCAGTTAAGGATTTTTCTTTTACTGTTATTAAGGGGATCTTATATTTACTCGGGTCGGAAAAGCCGAGTTTTTAACATGTGTTTGAATAATATCCTCTGAATATTTCAGATGCTATGTTTGAGGGGGAAAGGTTGAAATTACTGGAATTGGAATTTCCTGAGTTGAATGTTTAATTGTAGTTAATTGAATGTACTGGTGGATTGCTGAGGTTTTTCTGATTAAAATGAGCCCAAACACGATGGGAATCGGACTGGTTTATCGATTTCATGGAAACGGGCCTTTAGTTTCGTTAATTACATCAATTCCGTAAATCTAGGCCGATTCCCACCGTGTTTGGGTTCATTTTAATCAGCACAATATCAGCAATCCATTGGTACTATAATTGAGAGGGTAACGTTAAAATTAGTGTAATTGAAATTTTCTCCGTTGCATGAGTATATTTGACATATGCGGCGTCGTTTTGATCTCATTCATTTCATTCTTACTTTCTCAAACGTAATGTCTCTGATCGTTGAGATTGTTCTGGTATGCCAACACAGTCTCTGAATTTTTTCACAATTTTTACTTACCCTTAGGGAAAATGGAACAAGAATTGATACTTTGAATTTATCCTATAACTACCCTTTTGGTTGGGATAGAGAGCTGAAAATTTGTGTACAATGTTTTCTATGAGTAAGGTATCGAAGGAAACTTTCTCGAGAAAAATCGGTCTAAGGGCACTTTTCACTTCCTTACCCTGCTATCTCCCATATAATTTATATTTATTTTTCAATTATTTATATTCCAAGCATTTATATTTCTAATATTCATATTTCGAATATTTATATTTCAATTATTTATATTCCAAGTATTAATATTTCAACTATTCATATTTCAAACCTTCATATTTCGAATATTTATATTCCTAATATCTATATTTCAAGTACATCTAAGCTCAATCCTCCAAGTCCTTCAACTTCGAAAGCCAGCACAAGAGACTCGATGCCACTAGAAAGTCCCAAGAAAAGAAAGTCACAGATTCTCTACAGAATCGAAACTCAACAGAATTGTCTAAACATCTCCACTATATACATTACATTTACAACCGAAGGAGCACTAGTTGAAAATCTTTCTCCAAGCAGAGACCCGTCCACCCGAGATGTTGTTAGCTTTCACCATAAATGAATAACAATAAGTAGCAATTTTCTCTCTTGTAGTAATTTCGCTGTCCCGTTTCGAAATTAGCCGGGAATGTTCAAGAAATAATCATTTAATCTCTCTTTTAATGGGGCGTATCATAATAAACATAACCTAGCGAAAAATCCGTAGAACGGTACGTTAAGGAACATTAATTTAACGTCTTCAGATTGAACGAACGCAGTTGAATTTGTTCTTCTATAGTTTACAATGCTGTTTACAATCTACATTTACAGTGCCATAAAAAATGTTGAGTTACACGGTTCCATGTTGAAGATTATGTAAATTGAGTGTAAAAAAGCTTTTATGTCGTTGCCTGCATTCCTCGAAGTGATGTAATGCTGTCATGGAAAGTTTCTTTTAGTCATAAATAACGGAGACATTAAAGTGCTCCGTTTAAGTGCCTCGCTGCAGAGAATTTTTTGGTGGAACGTTCAGCGACAATGTCATTCGCTGCTATTAGGGGCTTTACGAGCAACCTACTTGAGGAGATAGTGTCGAACTATGTTTCAATGTGATTTCTGTAGGTATAATGTTAGAATGCTGAAACTGTCGAACGTGTACTTTGGTAGTTATTCGTGATATTAAGTTATTGGATTTCTTGCTTGTTTGTTTAAGGAAATGATTGCACAGTTTTCTTCTTTTCTGTGTAATAAAATTGTATAAACTTTTCTGTTTTATTAAATCGTAAATGTACTGGCTTGAGGAGACAGTGTCTTCAACTCTTTGAACTCCGTAGGTGTCTCTCAGTCGTCATTCAATTTGATACAGAAAAATTATGAAGTATAATATTTAATGTTAAGTGATGCAGTAATATGTGAAATAGTTAAATAAAACAGTCTCTTTCTTTGATTTATGTATGATTTTTCGTGAAGCTAGTTTCAAGAAATATTGACTGTATTTTATCACAAAGTGTGTTAGGTATTTTTGGTAGAAAACTCTTGGAGTGCAAAGGGTTAATACATTTCAAGATGATTTCTATAATTATAATGTTAGAACTAATAAGTACTAACTATTGTTTTCTTTTTCTTTTATCAAAAAATTATTTTGTGCGTTTTTCATATTAAATTGACAATTATATTTCTTTTGGAAAAATGTAATCTTTATTTTATAATTGGTTGTTGAACGATCATAACAGTGTGTAACAATTTTTTATATGTATAATATTTTTCAAGAAACTATTTGAAAACTATGCAAACTATTAGAAAACTATTTGAAAAAAATATTTCTTTTATTGTTTTTCAATTTTTTAAATGGAATGCTGCTTTATCATTTGTTCTATTAACTAGCGAGGCGAATGCAAACATAAAATATTATAAAATACAAAATTGTTATTACCACTGTGTTGATCGTAGCAAACCATACATAATAACTGCTTCGGTAGTTATCTTTGAAGTATCAAACAGGAACTGTATTATTTATGTTACTGTATTATTATTTTAATTACGAAAGCATCGTATTTTATAATAAGAACACAATTGATGGTTATTAGGTAAGCTAGTATTAATGAGTCAAGAATTAATTGTAATTAAAATAATAATACAGTTTTTGCTTGATACTGTACAAAAATATAGAAATATACAAAAACTATGTTATTTATGTTACTATATTATTATTTTAATTACAAAAGAATCGTGTTATATAATAACACAATTAATGGTTATTAGGTAAGCTAGGATTAATAACTAGAGAATTTTATTAGTACATAATTTCTTAGCAGTGTTTCTTAGTTATAGTATTTAAAAATCATAAGGAATTTTTACGGACAACTAATAAACTCTTACGTTCTATCTATGTATTGTACTTTGTATACGCTTCATATCTGCATATGTATATTCTAATATATTATATCGTAACATATTCCTCAAATAGTACCATCAAACATAATTACTTCAAGATAGTGACATTCTTCAACACTAATATTCCAATATATTATATCCTAATATATTCCTCAAACAATACCATAATAAATAATTACTTCAAAATAGTGAAATTCTTCAACACGTTCGTTACAATGAACATTTTACACCTAGAAAGTCGATTTGCATCTCAGAAGATTAATACAGTTGTGCGAAATTAGCTGTCTAATGATCAACCTAATCGTAGAAGCTTGATGTTTCAACTGCGTTACACCAATGCATGAGTAACTGCAATAGAGGTGTCCGGAGGATACTAAAACAAGAGCCATTAAATTAACCCATTAACTCCCAGTGATCTATTAATAGATCACTTACTCTAAATTGTTATAGACAATTTATTTGTTAACAAATAATGTATCTAACAATTAGGATAAATACGAGTTAGTATTTAGAGTGAATAAATTGAATCAGACGTTGGTTCCAGATAAAATATACTTCATTTAAAGTTTTGAAAATTTACAAAATTATTTACAAAACTTGAAATAACAAAGTGAAAATTTTTGCAACTTGGAATTACAAAACAAATGTTTCCAGAATAATGAAAACTCCATTTATATGCACTAACATTGAATATAAACAATGTTATGAACAATTACATTAGGTGATCTATGAATATGTTCGATTCCCAGTGAGGTTGATTTTTCCGAGTTGGTTTTTTCTCGCATCGCGACGATGGAGCCTGGCCCCCTGATCACGGGGAGAATAATTTCGGCGAGTTTCGGGGTTCCCCGAAATTTTAAGAAATTATTCTCTTAAATCGACCATTCCTACCGTAAATGGTACTCGCCGGCCTACCCCTACAGACGGAACTAGGGTAAAAGGGGATGGCCGGACGCAATGGGAGGGAGGCAGACATGTATGTATGTATGTATGAGTCTATTAGATTCTACTATATTATATTGTGTTATATCATATTCTACTGTATTGCATTGTATTATATTAGATAAAAGCGCTTTATTTTCAAAAAAATGTTCCCCCGGCCTTACATAGTTTGGCCGGGGGTAGGTACAAAATAGCGCCTTTATGGCGAAGGGTTTTTCAAATAATAATTTGATATATAAATATATCTTAAATTAGTAAATTATTTACAATTGTGGCTATGTTGTAATGTTAAATATACAGTACATAAATAATAAATACATAGGATAACAAAACAAAATAATAAAATAACTACTGTTTTATATTATACTCCACTATATTGTATCGTATTATATTATACCCTGTGGCGGTCGACGCGGACAGCCACGAGTGTAGCGCAGCAGCGCGGGCCGTGGAGAGAGTCGGTCGTCCGTCGATCGTCAGTTGTCTCCAGCGTGGATCCCAAAAAGTGTATAAAAGGACGGGTCCACGCTGGACGACAGTTAGTGTGTGTTAATCTATAAGCGCAGCATTACGCGCCCCACAACCCGCTTGTGAAAGGGAGGGGCAGGAACATCAGCCCCCTCCCTATAAGCGGCCAATAACACCTGGCCGCGAGAAGCCAGTGGCGCGGGTTTTCGAGCCTGTGCACTTACAGCAGACAGGAGTGTAACGGAGTATGTTTCCATCCTCGCCGGGTACGGTGCCAGCAAGCCGGCTAGGCTTTAGAGGAGCCGCGATTGCGTTTGGAAAGAGATCCTGTAGCTCCCCCAAAATGAGCCTGTGGAAGGTCATAAATTTTTTCGGGTTCCCTCTGTGCTCCTTGCTAACCAGCAATATACAGGGAAGGAATACAGGGAGTAACCCCTTCGGCACCACTTAAGGTCCTCCAGGGGCCACGTGGCGATCGTGGTATGGGAGGTGGCGGTCCCGGAGTGCCCGAGCTTTTTTTCACCCTGGATAAACCGTATCAGGCACCCCTCGCCATTGGGGTGGCAAGGGGTAGTGTGAGATTCTTATTCACTAAAGCTCCAGGGGTGCTCCATCCTCGGCCATAGGGTCTAACCAACCCTTGGCGTGGACGACACCTTGAAGCAGGCTTTGTTCAGCTACCGTGTCGAACGTTTCGATCTGCTGACGACGGTACCCATCATGGGAGCCACACTGTGTAGCTGCTATCAAAGAAAGGGTAAGAAAGTTTGAAATCAGCGGGAGAGAGGAGCTTGCGTCCTCGTGACACGGGGGATCTCGACGACGAGATCCTTCCGAATGAAGAGTTGGCGTTTGCGCCGAGGAGCGATGGCAGCAAATGGGCCTGGCAGGCTGATTGGTCCGCTGTTGCAGAAATTCCGCAGTGTCATTAACCCCTTGGCCTACAATGACGAGTGAGACTCGTGATAAGAAACTCGGGCCAAAAACGATAAGCGCCAGTGTGACTCGTGGTACTTCGTTCGGACCAAACGTAAACGACACGGCTAAACAGCTGAATGGCTC
Source organism: Nomia melanderi (assembly GCF_051020985.1). NCBI lineage: Eukaryota > Metazoa > Arthropoda > Insecta > Hymenoptera > Halictidae > Nomia > Nomia melanderi. The sequence goes on along the minus strand of NC_134999.1, from coordinate 21,886,933 downwards.
GACGCGCGACCGCTTTACTTGAATATTGTGGTCCGAGCAGTCGGGAATTAGCAGGTAGGCCAAGGGGTTGAGATCCTCCAGGGGCCACGTGGCGATCCCAGAGTGCCTGAGATGGAACAAATAAGAATGTACCACCGGTGGTACATTTTTATCTGTCCCATAGGACGTATGTACCACCGGTGGTATATCCCGTCGCGAACGTGTTAACCTCAATCCCTTGTCCATGGGAGCCTCCCTTGGTAGGTCTTCATGGCAAGGAGAATAATATGGACTTCCTCTCTTCAGAGGGTGTGTCAGAGGCCACCTGGTGATTGTGGCACGACTTGTATTTAACCCTTTGCGGAGGAAGATTCTTTGACATAAACATAACCTTCGGTAGATGAAGCTAAATTACACGTCAGTTGCTTAGATAATAGAAAAAACGGAAACTAAACTGATGCTCGCTTAAATTTTACAGAAACCTGCTTGATTTAATTTTACAAGCCACATCGTATCGTTGGCTAGTCATTTTTTTTATTGCTCTGCAGGAGAGAATACTGTAAAACAATCAACACCAGCTGTTCTTTATATATACTATTTATACTATTTCTATTTTTCTATCTTTATTTTTCTATTTCTATTTTTCTATCTTTATTTTTCCATTTCCATTTTTCCATTCCCATTTGTCTCAAAAGAATCTCAATGCAGCTCTACACCTGTCCCATCGACCTACCACACACTTCTTTCACTCCAACATCAAAGAATTCGCCGTCTAAACTCTGAACCTGTTTTGGACACTTGTTTTCACTTCTTCGTATCGCCTGTTGCACACGTCCGCAACACTTGTCCGACCTCTTTCGACAGATCAACCCACTTGTAAAGATTTCCATAATTCATGCAACTTGTACCGTAATGCTTCAAGAAATCTTTTCGTCTAGACTCTTTATAGCAACGGTTTCCAACTTGGGAGGCGCGGACTGTTGCCAGAGGAGGCAAAATTGTTAATAAAAAATTAATGTTTATACCATAGTATCTAGAAACAAATAAAGTTTGTATTTTAACGTGACAGTAACAATTCAGTGATGTAATGCTTATTTTGTAATAAAGTTTTATTTGAAACATGTCTATATTATTATATTAAAAAATAGGGAGGCGTCAAAATTGTTAATAAAACATTAATATTTATAATATAGTGTATGTTTATAGTTTCATATATTTTTACATTGCTTTGTATAGTTTTATACAGTTTTATGTGGTTTTATATAGTTTTATATAATTTTATACAGTTTTATACAATTTCATACAGTTTTATATAATTTTATATAATTTAATATAGTTTTAAACATTCTTATTATACTTTTATAACGTTTGATACAGTTTTATATAGTTTTATATAGTTTTAAACATTCTTATTATACTTTTATAACTTTTGATACAGTTTTATATAGTTTTATAAAATTTCATACGGTTTTGTACAAATAAATAAACTTCACATCCTAACGTAACAATGTAAATTCAGTGAAATAATATTTATTTAACACGTCGAACGCCGTACGATTTTATAAAGGGAAATACATAAAATGGAAAAAATCTAATATTAAATCATTTAATCGAATTGCGTTAATACTATTCCATATTGATCTAGCTGGATGTCACCATATTAGATAACATTATTTATAATATAGAAATATTTTCATATAATCATCGTTTACTTGAGTGAACTATAGTAATTCGATTTGGTCGGGGGTCACCGGTGACCCTCAATAGCATTCAACGTGTTAAAAAGAGCCACCAAAAATTCTCCGGGGCTACAGACAGAGTGATACTGTGACGTGAACCGTGGCGACCGTCGAAAGCTTGTACTTTGTTGACAGGAGACTTTCATCAAACCCGCAGGTTTAAAGCCGCAGGATTAAGCGATTAGTCATACGCGCGGCATGAGAAAGTGGGTCAGACAATACCGGACTATTCGCTGGTACACAAGTTCCTGATTTTACGGTGTACCACGGCCAGTATTGTTTATGGTGTTTCAACTCTCTGTGCTAATCAACGACCACTGGGAACACTGTCACGTGCATAATTAACTAGGTGTGATATAATTGGGGTTTTAGATTGATGTGTTTAGGTTATGTCTTTGTTTTCAGTATGTAATTATTGGGGATCACTAATTGCACATTGTTTATACTGTTTCTTGATTAAACTAAATTTTTATATAATAAAGTATTTTTGATTAATTGGTGTTTTAGATTGACGTTTTTAGGTTATGTCATTGTTTTCAGTATGTAATGATTGAGAATCATTAATTGGACATAGTTTATACTTTTCCTTAATTAAACTGAATGCTTGAGTAATAAAGAACTTTTAATTAATTGGTGTTTTAGATTGATGTTATTAGGTTATGTAACTGTCTTCAATATATAATGATTGAGAATCATTAATTGAACATTGTTTATACTTTTCCTTAGTGAAAAACTTTTAATTAATCAGTATTTTACATCTATGTTTTCAGGTTATGTCACTGTTTTCAATATGTAATGATTGAGCCGATTACAAAAACGTTGCTTCGAGAAAAACGCGTTTAAAGTTTCGAAGAACGAATTGTCACGTATAAAATCTTGTTACGTTCAATCAGCTACGCCTGCCGCATACAAAATTTTTTCCGACTCCTCGTACGCCTCGTTCTCAAGAGTTCCTTTTTCTCTCGTTAAATTCATTGAATTAATAATTAATGAATGAATTTACACGGCTGAAATGCCGCGTGATCGATTTGACCTGCCTTACACTTGGTGCTATAATCGTCTATAACTTCGAAAGTATTTTGAATTTTCCTCTGAAATTTTCAGAGAATATCATTCAAATACGATACTTTCCAATAGGATGCTTTCTAAAAGGTCGCTGAGATTTTTCTGATTAAAATGAGTCCAAACACGACCTAAATCGGACTAGTTTATCGATTTCATGGAAACAAGCCTTTAATTTCGTTAATTATGTTAAGTTGGTGAAACTAGTCCGATTCCCATCGTGTTTGAACTGATTTCAATCAGAATGACACTACATTTGAGAAAGTAAGATAGAAATGAATGAAATCAAAACAACGCCGCACACGTCAAATATACTCATGCTACGGAGAAAATTTCAATTATAGTAATTTTAACGTTACCTTCTCAAATACAGTACTAATGAATTTCTGAAATTTTTCTGATTAAAACAAGTCCAAACACGTTAGGAATCTGCCGAGTTTCACCGATTTTACATAATCAACGAAACTAAAGGCCCGTTTCCATGAAATCAATAAATAGTCCGATTCCCATCGTGTTTGGACTCATTTTAATCAGAAAAACCTCAGCAATCCACCAGTACTACATTCAAGAAACTACAGTTAAACATTCAACGAAGAAAATTTCAATTCCAATTTTAACCTTACCCTCTCAAATATAGCATCCTCTGAAACGTCCATAGAATATTATTCAAACATAACACTTCCCAATAATCTACTTCCTAAAAACTCAATTTTTCCTACCCCAAAAATTCCAGCTTCCCTCACTTAGAAAATTCACTGCGCAAGGGATGTTTCCATTCAACCTAACCAAACACCTACACAAACGCACGTTGCACTCCGCAACGCCAAACCGCGTTTCCACTATACGCGTAGCTCGTCGCAATTAAAATAAGATATCACGTTTCATAATCGTCGCGCGAGCACCGAGACGGCCGTTTGCCCGCACTAGAGATCGTATCCCCGGCAATGACAATTTCATGAAGCGCGCCGGACGAACGAAATTTTTTTGAGGTTAGCCGCGGCTCTAATGGCGCCGTCAGATGGTATCGCCGTGGCCGGCCGCCGGGAGCCGAGTGATTTAACGAACGCGCCGCGCGGTTAATTGGTGCTGGGTGTGACGACGAATTAATGTGCGAGATAGCGGCGAGTAATTACTTATTCAAGCGGATACTGGGAATAGGCGAAAGAACGGGGAATAATTGGACAAGGTGCGCGGACCGCTCAATTGCCGCTGATTTATCGTCGACGTAACGACGAATTAATAAGGGTTGCGTTATACAATTTAATCTTTCTGTTGGAACAATTACTCGCGTTGCGTTGATAGAGGCTTTAATGAAGCGTTATTAATTTGTTAATTGGATTGCGTCATGGGTGGGTGGGGGTTTGATTTTAATTGTGGCGCCATGTGGGACCTGGTAATTGCTGGAAAATGAATTGATCGGATTTCATGTTGAAATTTGAAGAATTAATGAAGCTGGTATTCTACTGAAGAATAAATCTTGTGCTTTTTGTGATTGTTGAGACAATTAAGTTTGAAGATTGATTAGAGTATGGTTTGTATTTTATAGGGATCAGCATGGTGCGAAGACGATGAGATGCTAAGATTTTATTTTGAAAAATTAATGAAGTTGGTATTGTACTGAAGAATAAATGTTGTTGTGCTTTTTGTTGAAACAAGTTTGAAGATTGGTTCGAGTATGGTTTATATTTTATAGGGTTCAGTGTGATGTAACAATGCTAAGATTTTATGTTGAAATTTGAAAAATTAATGAAGATGGTGCTATATTGCAGAATAAACGTGGTTGAGTTTTTTGTTGGAACAATTACATGCATTGTGTTGATGGAAGCTTTAATGAAGCCTTGGGGGCAAGGGAAATCGTGGAGCATGTAACATTGTTAATTAGTTAATTGGATTATGTCATGGGTAGGATGGGGTGCTGGCTTGTTTTTAATTGTGGCACCATGTAGGACCTGGTAATTGCTGGAAAATGAATTAATAATAGGATGTTGAGTAAAACGTGGTTGTATTTTTTAAATAATTTGTGTATGTTTGTAAAGTTTGCCATTATGATTTGCCTGAGCAAAGATGCTGAGATTTTCTGTTGAAGTTTGAAAAATTAATGAAGCTGGTATTGCATTGAAAAATAAACATGGTTGTGTTTTTTGTTGAAACAATTAAGTTTGAAATTTGCCTGGAGTTATGTTATATGTAATATTTATTAATAACAGAATAATAATAGAATAATGTAATAAGAATATGGTAATACTGATTGACTATTCATTGGTCATTTACTCTACGAATATAGTCATGTCTAGTCCAGTCCAAAGCACTAATGACATACATAAGCTAAGATTAATGATTAAAACTCAAGTTTCAATTCACATGTCTTCTATCTTCAATACACATACCTCTGTAAAATGGATAATTAAATAATAAAATAGGTTTTTGAACTGCTCGTCAGAGCGAAGAGTTAAGGACAATGCCAACTGGTGAAAATTTTTGGTCGTAGTGCAAGCAGTAGAGCCGAAGTGCTCTTGGTTTCTCACTTTGAGATTCACGTCAACATTAGTTCATTCAGTTACAGCTTAATATGACGCTTTATTCATTTATTCAAGAATATTTGGGAGTCATTGAAATGTTACCTTTAAATGGTTCAATTGTGATACTACAAATAAATATAGAAAAAACTGTTAAAACAAGTAGAGGTTGCAATAAAATAGAATGTCGAGTCATTATACTACATATACTATATATACTATATACTATATATACTACATACTATATATACTATATACTATTATAGTGTTTATTATTATTATAGACATTGAAAAGGAGGATCTTCAGTAATCGAGAATTAGGAATAAATATATATATTTAATGAAATATGGAAACAACATGGACAACACGTAAAAAGTACAACTCAATGCCACGGAGGCACATGACTCTCCCTCGCCACTCTCTTACCACTCTTTTACAGACATTCTCTCCCCTACAAGCATTCTTCTCACTCGCACTCATCGCAAACACTCAGATGCACCCCTGGAAAGCTGGCCCTGCAATCTTGGCTCCGTGACATTGTGCAGGCCACTTTCCCTCGACCGTTTTATAGCCTGCCCTTCATTTACACTCACTCTTCTTAAAAATACTTTAACCTAAGCTAAAAATTTTAGATACTGCACTACACACTTTATATACTATGTACTTTAATATTATACGTATACTTGTACTATCTACTATTCTACTCCATTATACAGATATAAACATAAGTATAGACACACGACTACAGTCCCAATATAAATTCCCTTTATCGCTAAATTAAATTTACAACTCCGGCTCCATTAACCCCAATCAATCAAAATGCATTCAGTGATGTCTTCACTATATTTCACTATTCCAAGTTTCCAGAGATCCGATGGCTTTGTTCTCTCAGTCTCCCATAACATAGAGTTACGTTAGGTTTATGGCCAATTTGCCAACGTAAGTATATTTATTAACCAGTTAACCGTGCTCCACGAGCATACATGTCATCATAAAACGCAATTGTAATATTAATTCTCCCAACGATGAATTATTCATTTTTCGTCTTCATTCTGCTTCAGTATTGTACATATATGCTTACAATATATTAATATATATATATTAATCCTGTGTTTAATAAGTGCACACGTCACTTTTCCATTTGATTATATACGAAACGATTTTTGTGTCACGTCGCTTCTTCATTTTTTTTACACACGGAACGATGAGTTTTTTTTACTAAATTCCACATTTTACAGGTTATATGTTTCGCTTCAAAATGACTCATAAATATTAATTGCATTATTAAAAATTGTTACGTAGAATTTCTATAACAGAGAAGTTCCTATATACAACTCACCCCTAATTAATTTTAACTAATTAACAAAGTTTTTTTTAACTAAATTCCGCACTTATGAGGTTAAGTGTTTCACTTCAAAAAATCTGTTTCAAAATAATTCATAAATATTAGTCGCGTTGATTAAAAACTGTCACGTAGAATTTCTGTAACAAATCTCACCCTTAATTTAGTTTAACTAATTAACAAAATTTACAAAATTTAGAAATGTTTTCAAATAATTATTGTTTAATTCAGTGGACTGTAGTAATCCGATTTAGCTATGGGTCATTGGTGACCCCCATGGCATTCAACGTGTTAACAATGAATATTTATATCAAATTATTAACAATCAATATTTATATCAAATTATTTACAATCAATATTTATATCAAAATACACAAAATGTTAAAAATATAATATTAAATCATTTCATTCAATTGCATTATTATTATTACATGTTTATCTAGCTGTATGCCACCACATTATGTAGCATTATTTATAATATAGAAATGTTTCCAAATAATCAACGTTTAATTGATCGAACTATATTCGATTTGGTTGTGGATCATCCCTGACCCTACGGTATTCAACGTGTTAAAAATCAAAGCTATTTTATTTCAATATTTCACATTCAATATATTACGAAACTTAACATTATACATAAGATTTTATAATTTCACTATATAAATATTCTTAAAAATTCACTACTAACAAAATACACATAAACTAACAATCAAAATTATTTTATTCGAATATTTCACATTCAGTATATTACACAAAACTTAACATTACACATAACATTTTATAATTTCACTAAATATTAATCTATTTTAATCAAATGAACCACAGTAATCCTATTCAGTTCTGGGTCACCGGTGACCCCACAGGATTCAATGTGTAAAAAATCAAAACTATTTTATTTCAATATTTCACGTTGAATATATTACACATAAAATTTCATAATTCCACTAAATATTAATTTACTTCTATCGAACTACAATAATGCAACTCAGTCACGGGTCACCAGTGACCCCGCAGTATTCAACGTACCAAGAACACCCTACAACAAAACCGTCCCGCACACGGTCGCAAACCTCTCGGGCCAGACAGCATTCAGACGTCTCGTTACCTCGACTCGCCCCCGTGGACTCGTAAATAGCTCATAGCCCGGAGCGAATCGTAATTTCCGCGGCCAAGCAAGACACCGGCGATATTAAAGGGAAGAAATGTCCAGGATGGCGGAGAGAGCCACCCCGCTGAACGCGAATACCGAATGCATCACGCGCGGAGTTATTTGTAACGACGCACCGGCGGGCCGCGCATGCGCGGGGTACGCGCGCCGAGCCCGGACGCTCCGCGCAGTCGCGTCCCCTCGCGAACGCGTACGTTCCATGGGTGCGCGTGTTCCGCGACCGACGAATGACAAATCGCCGCGGCCAACTGGCTGGAACAAGCTTTAATCGTCCGTATCGCATACCGCGGCCCAGCGTGATGCGCGCGCCTCGCGTTACGGAATCGCGGCCTCGCCCGCGTCGATTTGCATCGGCGGTACCTCCGGGTGAGCGCGTCAGTGTTTACTATTCGTCTTTGTGCTGTATTTAAGTGTTTGTGAGGTTTTTGTGCACTGTATGTGATGTGGATATTATTTTTGATGTTGTAATGAATATTAGGGGAACATTGTAATAAATATTAGAAAAGCATTATGAGAATATTACAACGTAATATTGATGAAATAAAATGAATGTTAGAAAAACATTGTAGTAAATATTATGAAATATTATGATAAATATTACAACGTATTTCGCTAATATTTATTGTAATATTTTTCTGATGTTTATTATGTTTTTCTGATATTTATTACATTATTCTTCTAATATTTATTCTAAATAAAATTCTTCTAATATTTATTCTAAATAATATTCTTCTAATATTTATTCTAAATAATATTCTTCCAATATTTATTCTAAATAATATTCTTCTAATGTTTATAATAGTATTTTTCTAATATTTGTCGTAGTATTCTTCTAATATTTATCACAATATTTATTGTAACATTTATCATGTAATTTATAATATAATATTTATAATTTAAGTATAATATTTATCATAATATTTATTGTAATGTTTATTACAGTATTTATTGTAATATTTATCATAATATTCTTCTAACATTTATTACAACATTTTTGCTATTTTGTTTACAAGCGTAAATATTGTGAAACATACGAAGTGATATTTCAAATTTCAAATTGCCCTCCTTAAAAATCAAATTGCCCCCCTGTGGAGCAACGGCCCCACGTTGGGAAACACTGGTCTGCACATTTTGCCACGCCCGGCGAGCCCCGAGCAAGACCGATTCACCGGCGGAGACGACACGGTGTAACCCTACGGCGGACCGCGGATTTGCGCGCTGTAATGGTCTCGTTCGGGGTTATTAGCGCCCTTTGATGAGACCTCGCTGCTGAGGAATGGAATGGAAGTTGTGGTATCGTTTGAGTGCTTGAGAGTGGGGTGTTTGATGGAGTTGAGGGTGATGTGATGGTTGAGGTTTGGAATTTTGGATTTGAGATGGCAGGTTTGGAATTTGAGGTTTTTGGTTTGGAGTTTGGGGTGATTCAATATTATGTAGTGAGAATTGACAATTGAGATTTGAGAATCGACAACTGAGAATCGACAACTGAGAATCGACAACTGAGAATCGACAATTGAGAATCGAGAATTGAGAATTGAGAATTGAGAATCGAGAATTGAGAATCGAGAATTGAGAATCGACAATTGAGAATCGAGAATTGAGAATCGAGAATTGAAAATTGAAAATTGAAAATTGAAAATTAACATTTGAGGATTGAGATTTGAGATTTGAGATTTGAGATTTGACAATTGACAATTGACAATTGACAATGAACTGAGAACTGAGAACTGAGAATTGACATTTGAGGATTGAGATTTCAGATTTCAGATTTCAGATTTTAGATTTAAGATTTGAGATTTGAGATTTGAGATTTGAGATTTAAGACTTGAGATAGGTGGTTTGAGATTAGAGGTTTGAGGTTTGAGGTTTGAGTTTCAAGTCCCTATTAAAAATATATACAAATTTTTCAAGCCTGTTTTGCTTTAATCTTTGACTACATCACATTACAATGTCCAAAGAATGAAATTCACAGAAACTGATTTGCTTGAAATTTTGGACTCACCAGAATGTTTAAAGAAGGACACTGTTCAAAATACAGATGAAATTAGCCAAGACTGATTTGCTTAAAATTTTTGATGTATCACAGTGTCCAAGCAAGGACATTGCCTATTCAACATACGTGTGAAATCAACTGGCCCTGATTGCATTCAAATATTGGCCATATTTCAATGTTCAAAAAAGGACATTACTTATTCAAGATACATATGAAATTAACTGAGACTGATTTCCTTGAAATTTTGGATATATTACACACTTCAGAAAAGGACATTTCCTATTCAATGTACATGTAAAAATTATCTTAGATTGTTGTGATTCTTCGATTTTTGTTCTCTGATTTTTTATATATTTCAGGTATATATTATTTATTATATATTGCATATTGTATATTATATATTATATATAATATATTGTACATTCTATATTCTATATTGTATATTCTATATTATATTTTGTATATTACATATTATATATTATATATTATATATTGTATATTCTATATTATGTTTTATATTATATATTATTAATATTATACTAATAACATAATGAACACATAAGCAAATAAATATATAAATAATATATTTTCACAAAATATCGTCTTTATCTCATCAGAAAATTTAAAAATATTTCTAGTGAACAATTTCCGAGCACAAAGGATTAAAATGTTATACCATAGCGTTTACGAACAACCTTAATACTTAGCAACCGTTCTCCTAGTAACATATTGCCATTTATTTAGTTTATTTTTTTATTATTTTATAAATCTTGAGGATATTTTCAATACAATAAATATCTCATAACGTATTGCTATTTATTTAGTTTATTAATTTTTATTATTTTGCAAATCTGGAGGATTTTTGCAATTCGATAAATAATAAATTGCCATTTATTTAGTTTATTTATTTTTATTATTTTTCAAATCTTGAGGACATCTGCAATGCAATAAATATTGCCATTTATTTAATTTATTTTCTATTATTTTGCAAGTCATTCGAATATTTGCAATACCATAAATATCTCCCTGCGAAACACGATTTCCAATGAAATCCGTTAAACGAATTCAATTAAAGTTAATGAAGCTCATAGTCATAGATTTTTTATGTAGTTGCCTAAGTGATAATTTTGAGGTTATGTACAGAACAGAACACGGTTGCGTATTTCCGCTTGTAGGTTATGGTACTACAGTTTACCTGGAGAAACCGGAAACATGCTGGTGCATTCCTTAGGACTTACGTAACGAAATACTCGTAGATCAAACGCAAGGCTGGAGAGCGATTACAGAAACGTGTTCGCATACTTTCTGAGATTTTTAGTATTAGAGAAATGAAAGATTGTGTGGAATGATTAATATGTTGATTGCCACGGGAATTTCGAGTGTTTTGTTATAGTGAGATTTATTGCTTTATAGTAAAGGCTATTCGAAATGGTTATTAGTATTTTGGTGGTGTAGTTATTTGAAATAGTTATTGGTGGTGTAGTTATTTGAATTATTATTAACAATAATTATAAATGTCATAAAGTTTGTCAACAGTGATTATAAACATTATAAACATTGTCAACGATGGTTATAAACATTATAAACATTCTCAACAAGAATTATAAACATTATCGACAATTATTATAAAAAACACAACATATACCCACAGTTGTTCTTCACATTTATCATTAAAAAATCAGAAACATCCTCTCATTAGTTCAGACTTGCATCAGAGAATAACTCCAACAAACCAACCGCGCGTCCAGTCGGCGAATAGCCTATACTTGCAAGATATTTCCGTTTCAAGTTTCACGTTTCTGGAATACATCTCACTCGGATAGAGTCGGCTTCTCGGGTTCTAGGAACGGTCCCGGCGTGATGCAATAAGGAATCACAGAAATCTGGTAGTCGACGTCTGAATAAACATTACAGCAAGGCAGTGCGAAGGTCGTGTGCGTATCTCATACAATCCCGAAGTATAATGAGTTCCTGGTAATTCGTTCTCACTTCGAAATATCTCTTTCAAAATAACTCGTAAATATCCGTCGTGATTTGCAATGGTTGTTCGTTAAACGGTACGTGGAATTTCTGTAACAGAGAGGCTCCTATACGTGAGTCACTGATAATTTGTTTTAATTAATTAAGGAAGGAATGTTTGGGTTTACGAACATGGAAAATGTTTTCTTAAGTTGTTTATTGTAATATATAGTTTTGTTGTAACGTTTTGTTAGATTTTTTTATTGTAATGTTGGAAAATTTTATATTTGGGATACTTGGGATACTTGTGATACTTGCGATACTTGCGATACTTGCGATACTAGCGATACTTGTGGCACCTGTGATACTAGCGATACTAGCGATACTTGTGGCACCCGTGATACTTGCGATACTAGCGATAGTAGCGATAGCAGTGATACTTGTGAGACTTGTGATACTTGCTTTATTTGGTCTGTATTATTTACTATTTATTATTTACTATGTACTATTTATTATTTACTATTTGTTATTTGTTGTTTGTTACTTATTATCTATTATTTAGCATTTATTATTACAATTACTCTCACAGCCCCCATCACACAAACACCATCACCTTCATTAACAGCAACTGATCCCAATCAGTCACTAAAAACCACCAACAAGCTAAAAGCAATCCCAAAAACATAAAAGAATACACTATCAAATCACAAACAAAAAATCCAATCCACTAAATGAAACATAGTTCCAGCAACGTGAACCGATCAATTCGTCTCGAATGGAGAACGGCCCCGTGTTACAGCTCGAATGGTCATGAACTACACATCTCGCCGCGAAATGGTTACATTCTGCATTTCTCGAGTGCGTCTTGCCCACGTCTAACCGCGTACAGCTACAAATAGCTGGCGGCACCGTGTAATGTAAACTCATGGAAAACTAAACGCCTACGACTCAATGCATGAGTAACGAGAGAGCCAGAAATAATAGCCGGTGGAATACCATATTTTACCGTCGAGTTGCTCCCAGTAATATCGCACGGTCGCGCCATTCATATTAACGCATGTAATCTGTGGTTATTGTTATCGTTTGTAGTGCCTTGAGGAATGCCCGGATTTAACCTGTTTGTATCCGTAAGCGGAGTATTCCGCACGCGAGTATCGTTGATTATTACCGTAAGCGGAATATTCCGCAAGGGACTATCGTTGGATATTAGTGCAAGCGGAATATTCCGCTCGTGAGAATCTTTGGATATTACTGGACGCGGAATATTCCGCAAGGGACTAACGTTGGATACTACTGGACGCGGAATATTCCGCGGACGTTGCAGTTTTTCTTCTGGCTAAATATTGTTTATTAAAAATGATTATGGTAATAATAATAAAGTTTAATAACTAGAATTAAGATTGTTTATTGTATTTTATATTTGTATTTTATATTATCCGCGACGGGATGTACCACCGGTGGTACATGCTTCTTTGTCTCATAAGACGCATGTACCACCGGTGATACATGAACTATTGTCGCGTCATAACATTTAAATTTAAATTTATTATATTATTTATTTATTTAAATTTATTTACGGGTACACTAAATTCAAGCCCCGTCGCGAACGTGTTAAATATCACCGTAAGCGGAATGTTCCGCATGTGAGTATCGTTAACACGTTGAATGCCGTGTGGGTCACCGGTGACCCCCAACCAAATTGAATTACTATAGTTCATTCAATTAAACGATGATTATTTGAAAACGTTTCTATATTATAAATAATGCTACATAACGCAGTGACATTCAACTAAATTAGCGTGTAATAATATTAATGCAATTCAATCAAATAATTTAGTAATATACTTTTTCATATTGTGTATTCCGCTCTGCGAAATCCTGCGGCATTCAACGTGTTAATTATTTCTGGACGCGGAATATTCCCCACGTGAGAATCTTCGAATATTACTATTCTAATAACTACATTAAAAATGATTATGGTAATAATAATAAAGTTTAATAATTAATATTAAGATTGTTTATTGTATTTTCTTGAGAAAAATTGATTTAAGGACACTTTTCACCCTCTTATCGTGCTATCTCCCATATAATTTATGTTTGTATTTCAATTATTTATGTTTTTAGATATAAAGTATGCTTTATTCATATTTCGAATATTTATATTTTGAATATTTATATTCCAAGTATTCATATTTCAAACATTTGCATTTCTAATATTAATATTTCAAGTACTTATATTCCAAGTATTCATATTTCAAATATTTGTATTTCTGATATTAATATTTCAAGTACTTATATTCCTAATATACTCCAAATAGCCATATTCCAAAAATCTCTGTTTCCAACATACATATTCCAAACACATACGATTCGAAACTCAATCGAATTTTTCATACAACCTGGAACCATCAACATTACCCTTTCACATGAATCGTGAAAAAGAGTCGTTAAAAAAACCGTCCAATACCCGAAATGCAAGACGGAACGTGACTCGTGTACCGGAGCACATGACATTCTTCGAGCGCTCATAAAGCATTCCCCGGCTTATGGCTACCGCGTCGTAACTCGCTCCACTTCCTAGGTATTGTTACCTCGCCGAGGGATTCCTGAATCCCAGCCCGTGTACGACGCGGCCGCGGAAGCAGCGTTCCGAGCAACTTCTTGTGCGCCACTTGAACGGACCATCTGCAGGTACACTAGCCACTGTATAGTTCAGCATCAGCATACCGTATCTGTTGCATCTCGACGTTCAGTTCAACGCAGATTGCGAGGAATTAAAAGAAGTTAGCTCTCAACGGAGTGTATATATTTTTTGGATATTGATTTTTTGGTAGTTCGTTTTAATCTGATGTGTTTCTGTATTATATATTTTATATACTATATTTTTCTCACTGAATATTCATTATTTTTTTATGAAACATTAATGACACTTTTTGCAACTGATATAAAGATCACTGTTCTGTTTAACGAAGTGAGGAATTAAATAGGTTAGTTCTCAGTCAAGTATATATTTTTTCTATATTTATTTCAATAAATTGAAGATATTACGTTTTGATAATTTGTTTTAATCTGGTGTGTTACTGTGAAGTTCTTTAAAAGGAAAAGTCGAAGAATTTTAAGTACTGTCTATTGGTCTCGATGAAGGTTAGGGTCAAATTGATTTTTCAGGGAGGCAATTTGAAATTTGAAATATCATTTTATATATTTCACAATATTTACGCACACAAACAGAATAGCAAAAATATTATAGTGAATATTATAAACCTGCAATAGTCACAACGCAATGCAATTAAACAATTTAATATATTTTTTTGCATTTCGCAAATTAGACATAAAATCAGGTACCACTGAAGGTGTGAAAAACAAACGCGTTGCACTAAAGATGGCGCGTGAGTATGTATTCTAAAACTTTTGAATATTTTTAACGGTGAAATTCTCAGCGACAGCAGTTGATTAATTATTTAATGTCATTCGTCATCTTGCATTACTAAATTAACTAATTAAATTCCTCCTGATTAATGAACTGATTTAATTCTATCTAGTTCAGCAATAATAAAACATCCAATAATAACAACGCAGTGCAATTAAATAATCTAATGTATCTTTTAATATGTTTCTTACATTTATATAGAGGGTTGACTTAAAAAAATAATTTATTATAAATCACCTACAGAAAACTAACCTCAAAACTGTATGCTCCATCTACATAGCTGGTACTACCAACACAAACATATGCTAATCGTAATAGGTTAGGATCCACAGATAACAGTGAAAAGCGAAGATTACCAAGCCACAGGCAAACAGAATCAAATATGCAGTTAATTAATAAATAAATTTAAATGATTTGACGCGACAATAGTTCATGTACCACCGGTGGTACATACCGTCCCATGGAAGACAAGCATGTACCACCGGTGGTACATACCGCCCCATGTGTAATATCTGATTACAAATTTATTTACTCACAAATATCTAGTTACAAACTTATTTATTTATAAATATCTATTTATAAATTAAATCATTTATAAATATTCACTTATTTATCTACACAATAGACCTAACCGAGACCTAACGTTCAATTCAGCGCTATACATACCTGTCCGAGTATTATTCCATTTCGTAGAAGTTTAGAAGGTTAAAAATCTTGATGCTAATTCGAACGAAAGTAAAATTCCTCTGGTAAAGGGCAGCGAAAGGCAGGCATACCGATGCCGGGACCGCTCGAGGCAAGCAGAAATAAGTATCGGAGGCATTTGACCGTGAACAGGTGAGAGGGTTAAGCAGCTTCTATGTTACGCTCGCTTTGTCGAGATTTGTTAGTCGCAGCGAGGAACTACAATGCAACTAATTAAGGTATACCCGTGGGACGGTTTCACTGTCTGACTTCGTTTAACGTGTATGTTCTTCTTGAATACATTGGAAACTTTGTGTGAAATATTTATGGTAAATTAAAGAGCAATTTAGTATGAAATATTAATAATAAATTAATGAAAAATTTAGTATAAAATATTTATGGTAAATTAAACAAAAATTTAGTATAAAATATTAATAGTGAATTAAAGAGAAATTTAGTATAAAATATTAATACCGAATTTTGATTTTATAAATAAAACAGTGCCAAATAAAATGATTAATCAAATTAAGAAGTGACATACTTTTGATTCATCGAAGAGTAAGTATTAGAAACGTTATTAATAACATTAGAATAATTAATGATAACTGCTATTATCAATAGTATTGTAGTAATTGATGATAACTGATATTATTAATAACATTATAATAATTAATAGTAACTCCTTTAATTTCGTTAATTACATTAAATCTGTAAAACTAGTCCGATTGCCATCGTGTTTAGATTCATTTTAATCAGGACAATCTCAGCACTTCACTGGTACTATATTTGAGAAGGCAAGATTAAAATTAGTGTAATTCAAATTTTCTATTTTCTACTCGGTTAAATTCAACTACAGGGAACCGAAATTGTAAAATTTAAGCGAGCAGTACTGTAATAGTTAATACTATTCTGACGTAAGTAACGTGATATTTAAATAATCCCTTACCATAGGAAACAACAAACTCATAATAATGGACACGTCTGAAACATTCAATGAAAATTAATGAAATCAAAATCTGAAGCTAAATCTATTTCACAATATCGAATGCTATAAATATACGATTACTTTCCTAACCACGTTAACTTTTCAATATACATTTAATAATACAATAATATAATAATTAATAATATAGTAATTGATAATATAATAATTAATATTATATAATAATTGACAATATTATACAATAATTGACAATATTATAATAATTGACAATATTATACAATAATTGACAATATTATATAATAATTAATAATAATAATAATAACAAGTACCGGACATACGGTACATCCGAATTTTCTAGACGTGTATATTATGAAACCATTAAAATTATCCGAGCCATCCGGTTCATTCGCGAAGCGACGTTCCGACTATGTGAAGTATTTTAAAAGCCTCAATTAACGGATTCGAGGAACGAACGTAGCAATAAAATTTCTGCGAGCACGCAAACCAATTTAGAATTTTTCGTGGGAATATTGTCTGTATTATCACTATACAAACCTTTACTTTATTAACATTTTAATTTAGTTAAACAAAAAGAAAACATCATTAAATGATTAATCAGTATAATAACCTTAATAAAAATTAAAAGATTCAATTTTATCAACTTCATTCTAAAGTAGAGCAATTATATTCAATAAATTCAGTAATTAATTTACTTAAACAAAAAAGAAAACAATTAAATGCTTAATCAATGTAATAACCTCCTTACCCACCTAACCTCAAAATCACTGGTCACAACCCCACTCACTCACACAAAAAGAAAAATGTAAATAAATTATTAATCAATATAATAACCTTCTTCTTAACTAACCTCAAAATCACTGATCATAACCCCACTCAATCACTCAAAAAGGAAAACGTAGATAAATTATTAATCAACATAATAATTTCCTTATCCACCTAACCTCAAAATCACTAACCATAACCCCACTCAGTCACACAACCCACCCAGCAAAACAGTGAAAGGTATTCTCCATTAAAATCCGAAAAAACTGAAACACTGAGTTCCTCCGCTAGAGTTCCCAATTCGCAACGGTAATTTCACAGACGTCTAACACAGACCAATATTTCTATCACCGCACCGCATCATTAGCGGATCCTTATTTTCCAATGGAATGCGCCTCGTGATTTAACAGCAGATTCTGTTACATGCCTATTACTGTAGGATGAGTACTGTGAGTATTTAATGTAAAACATACAGGGTGTTTACATTATTACTAGCCAACGTTTTTCTTGTAAATAGTAATATTAGAAAGAAATGAAAGAGAAAGTAGCACTGATTTTTGTACACAACACAATGGTGTATGTCTTTTTGTGTTTACACTATTTTGTTAGATATGGAGGTGACGTTCATTTTTTTTAACGGAATGCTGTATATTTTCTTGTATCGCATAAAAGCGTGTCTAGACAAATTCATTCGTACACTGCAGAGTGACCTGTGAAGTCATGTGAGGTCAAAAATGGAAAGAACATTTTGAACATTTCATATCAATGTGTTTACAAGTATTCTTTACTGGTGAAGCTAAAGAAAATGTTCAATATTATTAATTACATTTTTGATCAAATGTTTCACACAAAAGCTGCACGGTTGAAAAGGGGACATTCGATAGTTATATGGGTTTTATTATGCTTTACTGCTTCACCGAGATATGCATCAAAGTAATTATCCTGCGTTGCAAGGTATGCTCGTTCAACGGGACTGTTATAATTTGGAGGACAACTCTGTTTACGACAGATAATGTTTTGATACCCGACTCTAGGTATCAGACGTCGACATGAATATCAGCTAAGCGTAGTAATGATAGAAATGGTACAGAAAACAGTACTATGTTTATTAAGATGTTCGGTAACAGTGAGAAATATGACATGATAATTGTTTACAGTGCGTGCGATGAAGATGCTGCCAAAGTTAAAATATTGTATCAAAATAAATATCCTGATTGAAGTTAACCATTGCATTCTACCTTTTCAAGGCTTAATAAACATTTCAAAGAAACTAGCAGGTTTAACATACAGAATCTTAATAAATGTAGTATCTTTGTATGATTTTTATCCTTACTGATATTTCACATTGACGATGTCTAATACCTAGGATCGTGTTTAACAACATTACTTGTAGTCGTAAACATAATATCCTCTAAATATAACAGTTGAATGGGCATGCCTTGTAATGCGGGATAATTATTTTGTAAATATCTCAGTACCTATTCGTTTTCAACCCTACATAGCATAATAATTTTTTATACAGAATACGATGCTCTATATGCATCTAAACTCATCCGTGAACAAAATTGACGTACACAAAGCAAAAGGTTGGCCAACCCTGGCTTAGGGGAATCCCGAACGACTATGGTCTCCATTAAGGAAATCAGAGTGAAGATTTTCAACAAAAGATCCGAATAAATTCTTGAAGCATGCATGATGTTACCCGTTACCTATTACGTTTGCTCATCGAAGTAAGAAAGTAAATTATAAGTACGATAAACTAGTGTGCCTCAGGAAGAAAATAAAAGTTACTAGTTTCTCAAGTGATCGCAAGAATAGAGAGGACTTGATTTGATAATTTCCTAGCTAAGAACTCGTCTATGAACAAAATTGGCACATGCAAAAGGTTCGCTACCCCTGTATACTTTATCTCGCCCAGCATTCTCACACATACACTTTCCAAAAAAAACACACGCACTCTTCGCCCACTTTTTAAACCTAAACCATTCATCCATGCATTGTCCCAAATATTTTATACACACACAAATATTCATACACCGAAATTACCATAAAAAACTCCATGAAGACATAACGCGTGACCGTACGGAGTAGCTTCCGGAACTATCTCAAAATTAACTGTAACTTTAAAGCTGATCGTAAAGTGCGGGTAATTTATTTGACGCAATTAAAATCAAGCTGAAGTTTAAAACGGTTTTAAGGACACCGAAACGCGCAGCCGGCGCAGTGCGGAGAGTGACGTTAAACGTTATACGAGAACCCGAGCCGCGGACGTGAAATATTAACATATAAAGATACGCGCCTCCAACCATAAACGAAGATTATTCCGCGTCTCGTGCCATTACGCGTTCGGGAAACTAATAAGATGCTTAAATCACTGGGCACGATTTCCTCGAAAATTCCAGGATTAATTGGTATTCTATGGGTATTAATGTGCGGTAATTTTAGACTTGGCAGATTTTAGTATTTTGTAGGTTAGATGTGTCGGCTTTCAGCGACTGAGGGAAGTGAATCTGAGCGTAATGCGCAGTGTCGTAGTGTTTTTTTCCTGAATGTCTTATCTTTGGTATTTATAAAAAATTTCTTATTTTTAATAAATTGTTAATGATAGAGTTATTTTGGTGAAGCTCTTGTTTTCAATAAATTATTAGTGACAAAGTTATTTGCCTAAATCTCTTATTTTCAATAAATTGTTTATGACAGTTATTTTCCAAAATATCTCATTTTCAATAAACATTTATAAAAAACATCTTATTTTCAATAAATTATTCATGGCAAAATTATTTTTCTAAATCTCTTATATTCAATAAATTATTAATAACAAAGTTATTTTCCTAAATCTCTTGTTTTCAATAAATATTTGTAAAAAGTCTCTTATTTTCAATAAATTATTAAAAGCAAAATTACTTTTTTAAATCTCTTATTTTTAATAAATTATTAATTAACTACTGTAATGGTACTGACACTTATTTAAGAAATTACCAAAGAAGCTGATTTAGGAATACTTAAACTGAAATACAAGCCAATTAAAATTTTAATAAATTCACACGTATAGCTTTTATAACGAAATTCTTAAAAAATTTAATTAAATGTAATGAAAATTAAATCACAAAAATTCATTTAAATTGAATTTAATACATTCATTTCAACTGAATGAAAATTGAACTATAAAATTTCATTGAAATTGAACGAAAATTGAATTCAAAACATTCATTTAAACTGAACTATAAAACATTAAATTGAATTGACCAAAAATTGAATCACAAGAATCCATTTAAACTGAATCAAAATTGAATCACAAAAATTCATAAAAATTCATTGAAATTCATTCAACGATAAACCTGCCGAACACGTAAATTGACTTTTCGAAATTCCCCTATAGCAACTTCAAAAATCCACTTACCGAGTCGTCAATTGATTTGCAATTCAGTTTGCGCATTGCTAAATGAACTTCCTTCATAATGCCTCAGAGAAACGTCTGTTGTCTTTTCATTACCTGCAAACAGAAGAAATCAGGAATGACACATTTTCACCCAGTGAAAAGTAGGTTAAGTACTAACAAAATGTGCGAAACAGGGATACTTAAAAATTCCAGTATTTTCTGATAGGTGGCGTTGCAAAATAATGTAAATACATGTATTTGATATTTTACATAAATATTTAATAGTGTAAACTCGGGGTTACTAAAAAAATTAAAATAAAAATACAGTCAAAAATTTGTTGTATTAAAGGTTTCTTAAAAATTTAATTAGAAAAATTTGTTATATTGCAAATTTATTAAATTCAATGAAAATTCAATTGCAAACATTTAAACAAAAATTCTAGTTCTTTCTAACCTATTAAAAGTTTTAAGATGTATGCTCAGGCGCCATCTTTCGTGCAACGCGTTTGTTTTTGACACGATCAATGCTACCTGATTTTATGTTTAATGCGTGAAATATAAAGAATATATTAAATTGTTTAATTGCATTGCGTTGTTATTATTGTAGGTTTATAATATTTACTATAATATTTTTGCTATTTTGTTTGTGTGCGTAAATATTGTGAAATATATAAAATGATATTTCAAATTTCAAATTGCCTCCCATAAAAATCAAATTGTCCCCTTATGTAACATATATATAATTTGTAATACTTCATAATATTTATTATGATATTTTTCTAATATTCATTACAATAGTTCAATAACATTTATTATAACATTTTTCCAATATTCATTACAATATTTCAATAACATTTATTATAACATTTTTCTAATATCCATTACAATATTTCAATAACATTTATTATAACATTTTTTCAATATTCATTATAATATTTCTATAACATTTATTATAACATTTTTCCAATATTCATTATAACATTTTCCAACATTCACTATAACTATAATATTTTAACTATTTAAACAAATGTTACAAACCACAAAAAGTGACATTTCCAATTTCGAAGTGCCCCCTTAACACGTTGGGAAACACTGGCCCGCAGGGTCCTCGAAAAACTATCCAACTGAACGGCAGTTCGCCTCGCGACTTCTCTGATCTCGTTTCCACCGGTGGTATTCGAGAATTCGCGGAGCACCGCGACGTAACGAGACCGGTTGACGAGGGCAAGAAGTTAACTGGCCGTGCGATCTTAACGACGGCCAGTTTATTAAAACTCGGAAATACACACCGCCGGCAATTAACGTCGCGCGTACATAGCACCTTTCACGATCGGCCTGTCACGTGACCAGCGATTACCCTCTTGGCGTCCCAACCAGTGCCATCTTTCGCCTGCCCGGAAAATCCGAGTGACGCGACCGGCCACGGACAACCGGACGGATAGTGTTACCGGGATCGGGCTTTAGTGAATTTCCTGTCGATTTATTGTATGATGTGGTAATGAGTATCGATCTGAACCTGAATTTAATTTAATTTAATTTAATTTAATTTAATTTAATTTAATTTAATTTGGTTTGATTTAATAATTTAAAAATTGTGGGTAAAGAGAATTTTGTGTGATTAATATTTATTAACCTAGTATGTATTATTATAATTGATTCCAATCATGATATATGTAATTACTATTATATAATTAATTACATAATATATATAATTGACTACACCTGACCCTCAATTTACGCGGACTTTTTTACGCATAATTGACTCTTATTTCGAGCGACGTTTAATTATAAATTAAAAAAGAATATTAATTACTAAAAATTATAAATTAAAATATTTTTATCATTATTATTTTTAAAACTATGTAAGAAATTACAAAAATTAGTATCGTAAATATCAATATCAAAATTAAAAATTAATAATCGTAAAGTGTAATTCAAATAAATTTGGGAGCTGCCCATGTTTCGAGAGTTGAAACACATGTAACGAGAGTTCCATTATATTATGCTGATTCCCACTTTGTTTCCTTTCAGAAAAAGATGATTAACAGAGCCACTTAACACGTTCTTCTCGTACTTTCTCCTATCTGGCGTGGCTAATTCGAAATTATGTATGCATTTATTTTCTGCTTGGTGTTACATTTGAGACCTCAGAGAATAGTTCTCTTATATATATAAAGATGTAAATAAATTTGCTAATTACAGTAACCAGTTATTTAAATGCTATGACGCGACAATAGTTCATGTACCACCGGTGGTACATCCGTCCTATGGGAGTCAAGCATGTACCACCGGTGGTACATACGTCCTATGAGTTAGATAAGTATATACCACCGGTGGTACATCCGTCCAATGAGTTAGATAAGCATGTACCACCGGTGGTACATGTGCCCCACGCGACAGACAAGCATGTACCACCCGTGGTACATGCGTCCTATGTGAGACAAGAATGTACCACCGGTGGTACATCCCGTCGCGAACGCGTTAATCCCGAGTCGACTGAACTGCATAATCCATATCGATGCTGCTTTCGCGCGCAGAGTGATCAAGATAACGTTACTCGAAACCGGAGATAGTCCACGTCTCACACGCGAGCCAATTTCCTTTCGTATGAGATCGGAATCGTCCATCCGTTAATGAACGATCGGATGCGAAATTGTTTTTTCCATTGGAAATCGGTTTCCGTCGCGCGCTCATGATCCGGATCTGATACGGTCGAACGGCATCATTGTTGCAATGGTAACGGTAGTTGCCGATAGTAACCGTAGTGGTAGTTTTCCTAGCGTGAATAGTAACATAACTGGCTGCGAAATAAGGTAAATAAATTGAGCGATAAATTCTTAGTGGAAACAGAAGTCAGAGGAAGTAGTAATTTGTGAAACTTAGTGTTCTTTTGGGAATAGAATATGAGTGCTACTGTGAATACTTGAAGTTTTTGTGTGACAGTGTGTTAGAAATTAATGGAACTATATGAAAGTGTGTAAAGGAATAATGAAGTATATTAAACTGTGAAATTATATGATAATATATAAAACTATATGAAACTAAATATAACACAATATAACACAATATAAAGCTATATGAAACTATATGAACAATATGAACAAACAAGCGTTACGTGGAAATTAGAAACGATACGCGGTTTAAATTTGTCAGAAAAGTAGAGGAGAGTTGCCCCAATATGTAGCTATAAAGATTTTGAACATTGCATGTCATTAAATGCCTGTAAACGATGATCAAAGCGTAAAAAAGGCATTTCCGAAGAGGAACTCCCCGCGGGAAGCGTGAGAACAGTTTTTCTTCCGGACCGGTTAAGAAAACCTCCGCTCTAAATTCTCGCGGCGGTGAACGTGTTAATCGCACAATACAGGCATCGACATGAAGCTCGACGAACAAAAGAGCACGCAAAAGTTTGGATCCGGTTTTCCGACCGGTTCCCGGTACGGTTAGCGTCGAAAGTCCCCGACGGTAAACGATATTAATGAGCCACGATGCACTCGTTAATTCCTCGTTGTGTAATTACCATTCGGCGTAATGTTGCACGTGGAAACGGAAACTGCTTGACTTGAAACAGACGAGCGTAATGACGTCGGAAAGCGACGGAGCTGTGTGAATGGCGAACACGCAGCCTCGACTTTGATATTAAGGCAGTTCGGAGGTGGTCGCTTTGGTGGATTCATTGGACGTGGATTGTGGCGAATCTGGGGATATTGTGGATTGATTGAATATTTTTCGGAGGATAGTCGAAAGTAATCGAGACTGACTGAAAATGATTGAAAATAATCGGAAGCGATAAAAAATAATTGAAAATAATCGAAAATAATTGCAGATAATCGAAAACAATCGAAAACAATCGAGAACAATCGAGAACAATCGAGAACAATCGAGAACAATCCAAAACAATCCAAACCAATTGAAAACAATCGAAAACAATCGAAAACAATCGAATATAATCGGAAATTATCGGAAATAATCGAAAATAATCGAAAATGATCGGAAACGATAAAAATAATCGGAAACGATAAAAAATTATCGAAAATAATGGGAAGCAATTAAAAATAATTAAAAAATAAACGTAATTAGATATTTGATTCTAGCACAATATTCAGGAGTTCTTTTTCTCTTCTTTATTGTGAGAACTCCACGTAATTCAGTTCAATTTTTTTGGATAATATATTTAGTTAATGCTCTCGCCTTAACCACTGTCGGCAACGAAACAGTTCAAATGCGTTATTAATTATCTACGACCTATTCTATTCCTACAGTTTCATATTTCTATATGTTGTTCCAAATAAGACCGTGTGAAATCATTGCAGGAAACAGCTGAGTGAACTAATGTTATTCAAATCGAATCGCTTGATCTATATCTTAGTCGGTGATTGCATTGGTTATTGCCTGCCTTGATTCACATTTCATTTTAAACAATTTTAAATTAACTTCACTGTGTAACAGCAGATAACTAAAAATAAGGAAATAAAGTTAAAAAATAATTAAAAGTAGAAATAATTGAAAATGAAAAATAAGAAAATAAGAAAGTAATTAAAAATGAAAAATAATGAAAAGAAAATAAGAAAGTAATTAAAAATGAAAAATAATGAAAAGAAAATAAGAAAGTAATTAAAAATGAAAAATAATGAAAAGAAAATAAAAAAGTAACAAAAGGAATGATTATTATCTATAATATATATTCTTTTTAAATATTATCAATTTTCTTATTTTATTCTTTTTAAATAGGCGGTCGCCGTTATAGAAAGAGAAATATTCGCTATTCCCCTCCTAAGGAATTCTAAATAAAAATATTATTCCGCAGAGGGTTAAAAGTTGCTCGCTTCAAGCGTCTACGGAAAAAGTCGGCCGCTAAGACTGTTCTTCCGTACATACGTACAACTCAACTCTTCGATCAGTTCCGAAGTCAGCGTTAAATTCTGTTTTAGAAATCGGTTTCTTCGGCTGGAGAAAATTTGATAAATTCCTCGCACGGCCAGCAGCGAGACGAGCGCAGCTCCAAGTGCCGAATCCATCGATTACTTTCGTGGAGATTAATAGGGGTCTGCCGCCGCTGATCGATGGAAATCGCGTTTCGTTTTTTCCTTGCTCGGATCGGTCGAAATTAGGCTCGACCCTGACGCAGCCTGGTAACAACCGAGCCGCAGTCCGTCTTTCGAGAGCGTCCGCGATCCCTCGTATTCACCGCACGGAAGCCGCGCGGATAGTCCGAACAGCGCTGCGTATCAATGGCTGCTGCCCGCCTGCGCAGGTGGCGTCGTTGAAATCGCCGCGCCGCGCGGAGCAGCGCGTCTACTCGCGGCCCGTCTCTCGAGAGCGTGTCGGCGGCATCTTCGAAACTCGATGCCCAACGAGGGCGAGACGAGGAAAATGTGATCGAACGTAAGTTCTTTGGTACGCCTCGGTCGAATATCCTTCGGTTTCGTTCGCGGCAGCGAAAAGAAAAGAGGCTTCCGAGGCGAGTGCCGCGTACGCGACACGACTCGAGGCGGTTTTCTCGCGTTGTCGGCCGAAAGGGCCGGAATTGAGTTTCTCCAGTGCCGCTGGATGCGTGCCGAGTCGGCGCAGTTCGTCAAGAAGCGGGTGGAGCGGTGCGAGGAGACGAAAGCGTCGGTGACCTCCGAATCGAGGGTTCAAGCGACACCGATACTCGAGAAAATTTGATTACTACAGTTGACACAATTAACACTGTTTCCATCGAAGCTGTCAGGAGATATCTTTTGACATTTTATTATTTCTATATTCTAAATGAATCATTGATTCTAAATTGGTAATGTAGTAATATTCAGCTAAATCACACACAAACAATCTTAATCCATTACATTTTTATAACAAGTAACAATTATTTAGTAATTATTTAAAAATATTTTATTATATAGTATTATAAATATTAAATAAATAGTATATATATAAATTTTCGATTGATTATTATTATTTATTAAACACTTAAATTTTTCTCAAATTCATACATGTTTATTAATATAAAATATATTTAATAAATAACATTAACAATAAATGAATGTCAATTATTAAATAAATAATATATGATAATCATATAAATTTTCCACACCGCACTCACACATTTACACACTCGACGCATGTGTATGCGTGTGCTCGGCCATCCTACAGGACGAAGAATTGAAATTCGCAGATACTATTTCCGCTGGGCCGTGCGCCAGGCAATTAATATTCTCATCTCCATAAAAATATTCATTCGAGGAATGTTACACCGGTAGTAAACCGGAAACTTTAACGATGAATTCGCATTGCGCGCGTTCAGAGGTAACCGGCGATAAAATTTCGCAGCTAAACAGCGCACCGAGAAAATGAAAGTACGCGATTGTGAACAATTACCATTTCCTCGGTAATTGGCTGCGTCTAATTTCTCTGTGGGCCGGTTGCCATCGGAATATTCTACCTCGAAGGATTCTGCTTACAATAAACTATAGTCCTTTCTTGTGTCGGTTGTAGGACTTCTGAATGACATTTGAATTTTTTAATGAATTTTTTCAATTGGTTAGGTTATAATTTTTATTTTAACGTTAGCTTGTTGAATGTGGTACCGATGGATTGCTGAGATTTTTCTGATTAAAATGAGTCGAAACACGATGGGAATAGGACTACTTTTACAATTTCATGGAAACTAGCCCTTAGTTTCGTTAATTGTGTTAAATCGGTAAAATTGGACCGATTCCCACCGTGTTTGGACTCATTTTAATCAGAAAAATTTCAGCAATACATCGGCACTATGTTTGAGAGGATAAGGTTGAAATTACTGGAATTGGAATTTTCTTCGTCGAATGTTTAATTGTACTTTCTCGAATGTAGTACTGGTGGATTGCTGAGGTTTTTTTAAGTAAAACGAGTCCAAACACGATGGGAATCGAACTAGTTTATCGTTTCCATGGAAACGAGCCTTTAATTTCGTTGATTATGGTAAATCGGTGAAACTGGTCCGATTCCCATCGTGTTTGGACTCATTTGAATCAGAGTAACCTCAGCAATTCATTAATACTATATTGGAAAAGGTAAGGTTGAAATTACAGCAATTGAAATTTTACAACAAATATTCACAATCTCAAATATTTTCTATTCATTTTCTAATGATTTTCAATTGATTTTCTATTTATTTTCTGATCATTTCCTATTCATTTTCTAATGATCTTTCTATTGATTTTCTATTGACTTTTTAATCATTTTCTATTGATTTTCTAGTCATTTTTTAATCACTCTCAGTTCCATACACTAACCAACAAATATTCCCAATCTCAAATATTTTCTATCCATTTTCTAACAATTTTCAATTGATTTTGTGATCATTTCCTATTTATTCCCTATTAATTTTCTAATGATTTTTCTATCGATTTTCTATTTATTTTCCATTTATTTCCTATTTATTTTCTATTAATTATCCAATCACTCTCCATTCCTCTCCACTCACTCTCATTCCCTCCACTCCACACAAACATTCCAACCTCAAACACGTCACAAATCTGTCCCAAACTTATCCCACCACACACACGAAGAGAAAGCATCGGCTCGGGCGGAGGGTTACATAACCTCAACATTACGCGCACACGGAACAATCAAACGCCTAATTTATACACGCGTGTAAAAGCTGCCCGGTTACCATTGACTCGGACCCAATGATACCGGCAATTACGCACAACGAACGGTCCTAACTGCGGGCTCAACAGCATTCCACGGGAGTCTTTGATCCGGCCGGGAGCATTTTCGCGCGTGAGTTAACCCGGACACAGTTAATCCCTGGAATTCGACGGCGGACGGATATAATCGAACTTAACATACCGTAAATGGTGTACTCACCGCGCGCGGTCCACGTTCCGCGGGAGCCGAGGCATATCTCGAATAGCGAGCGCACGATCGTTCCGCGCATGCTCGCCCATTGCCCGCCTTTGACACTAGAGCTATCGTCGTTCCAGTCAAAATGACTGGTTTCGCTTTTTGTTTTTAATGATTCTGTTTCTAATAATTCTGTTTTTTAATAATTCCATTTATTATTATTATTATTATTATTATTATTATACGAAATATACAAGAATTACCGTCTTATCAGTCGAAATGACTGGGTTCGATTTTCGTTTTTAATAATTCGGTTTTTGATAATTCCATTTATCAAATGGATGTCAGATGAAAATGACGTTTCTTCTAAATAATTGTTCCCATTTATTCTTGCCAGAAAAGAATAAATATTTTCCAATGGTTAACTAATTTCTCAATGGAAAGTCTCCAATGAAATGTTTAAGCATTATTAATATATTTTGTATAATAATAATAACAATAATAATAATTAGAATTATTATAAATATTCTTTGCAAACAACTGTCCTTTGTCAAATATAAATATCCTTCCAAATTTCCACATAATTTGACAATAGCATAATACACGAACAACAATACAAAACACCAACCGACCACACCCCCCCATAAAGATAATCCCCAAACCATACCTGCCCCACAAAACCTCCAAATCGCTCATCCTCCGTACCCAGGTACCATCATCCCAGGTTAGAATTTCACGCGAGTCGATTCCGTGCACGCAGCGCATTAGCTAGTCGTCCGTCAGGCGAACGTCGACAGCCGGGCACGAAGATAATTGGCCGTTCGGGCCGCGCAAAGTAGTCCGGCGCGGACAATGAGGACTAAACGATACACGGTGGCCCGTTCCGGCGTAGTTTTCTCGTTATCCAAACAAGGAAGCGGCACGAGGCACGTCCGCGGCGCGCCGGACGATTTCTATCGTGCCAGGTAGCCGGTGTTGCGCGGAGTACGCCGACCTCCGGCGAGATCTCGGAACCGATGCCCTCGCCGGGCCTCTGATCGCGGAGACCCGACGGCGCCGGTACCCGATAAGGCGAGTGGGACGGTGCCCGGAAATCTGTGATTGTTTGTGATTGTTTGTTATTGCTTTTAGAATGGTTTATTTGGGGATTTATTTTGTGGGGTTTTTTTTATTGATTTTGGATTCATTTTGTGGTTATGTTCTTTTTGTGATTGTTTTCTGGTCGCTTTCTGTTGATTTTTTATTCGTTTTTTATTTGTTTTCTATTGATTTTTCCATTGATTTTCTATTTATTCTCTATTAATTTTCTATTGATTTTTTGTAATTGTTTTCTGTTGATTTTCTCTTAATTTTTTCTAATTGTTTTCTAGTCATTTTCTATTGACTTTTTCTAATTGTTTTCTAGTCATTT
The DNA here is from genome assembly GCF_051020985.1 of Nomia melanderi. Classification (NCBI taxonomy): domain Eukaryota; kingdom Metazoa; phylum Arthropoda; class Insecta; order Hymenoptera; family Halictidae; genus Nomia; species Nomia melanderi. Next base: position 21,856,738 of record NC_134999.1, on the reverse strand, counting down.
TCTATTGACCTTTTCTAATTGTTTTCTAGTCATTTTCTATTAACTTTTTCTAATTATTTTCTAGTCATTTTCTATTGATTTTCTATTAATTTTCTAGTCGTTTTCTATTGATTTTCTATTGATTTTCTATTAATTTTCTAATCATGTTCTAGTCATTTTACATTGATTTTCTATTCGTTTTCTATTCATTTTTTAATAATTCTTTATTTATTGTCTATTAATTTTCCAACCGTTTTCTATTCATTTTCTAATGACTTTTCTATTCATTTTCTATTAAACAGTAAGAAATAAGAACACTTGTAGGTGAACATTATTTCCACCGAATGTGTCAAAAAACATGTGTCGAAATTTCATTTTAAAATTATTTTCCAAATTTAGTGGTATATTCTGAATTAACTTTTTTACTTTAACCCTGCAGCTCCCATAGTGACAGCCACATATTTCAATACCAGTGAAATACAAACTAGTCTCTAAGGCACCAGTATCACATTAATATGGTAAATACCATATTTTGTTGACATTTGGAATAGCATGTTCCATCAAAATCTTTATTTTTATTAAAAATGATATGTTACTTACAATTAATCCATCTAATGAAAATAAATATGATTCCATAAAAATCTTTATTTTTATTAAAAATGATAACTTGTATTTTTCCTATAAGTTTTCAGTTTTAAACTTATTTCCTTATAATTATACAATTTAGACCACTAGATAGCGGATGTCTCATAAAAATCCTTATTTTTATTAAATATAATATCTTTATTTTTATTAAAGTGCATATCCTTATTTTTATTATAACCGATACCTTTATTTTTATTAATATTCATATTTGTATTTTAATTAAAATTAATATCTTTATTTTCATAAAATTGATATGTTTATTTTTAAAATTGATATCTTTATTTTTATGAAAAATGATAAATCACTTACAATTATCCCATTTGATGAAGATATTGTAAATATATTTTCCCCAAAACTTTTTATTTTGAACCTGAAATTAGGTTAGATATGAAAAATTCATTAAACACCTATCCCTCTGCATTCAGCTTTAAACTTTTTCCCGTGTAATTATACGATCCAGACCAGTACACGGCGGACGTTGGATTTTCACCGAGCGGCTTTCCGCCGGCGGCGAGCCTCGTGTCACGAGAAAGCTGACCCGTCGCCGTCGTTCGCGAACCAGTCGATCGGAATTCTGCGTCCCGGCGCGCGCTATGCTGCTTTGGTTATGTGAGTCGAGTTTCTAAATGAACACGTGGTCACTGTTTATTTTTTTAACCGTGGAGACTGCATAAAATAAATAAATAACTGGTGGTAATGTAAATAGTTTTTTAATCATTTATTTTTTATCTTGAATTATTTAGTTATAATAAAGTAAATAAATTACTGAGTTATAATAAACTAAATAAATTACTAACTTATAATAAACATTAATGACGGGTGATTTTAATATTATTCCTTCAACATGTGTATACTAAATATTTAATAAATATTTTTGTAACTAATATATTTTATTGAAATTTTCAGGAATTTTCGAAGTTTCACCATGATAAATTTAGACTCTCCTACAGTTGTAAAGCGTGGAATAAATTTAGAAGTGCACCACTGTCATTAATGATAAGGTTATCGTAGAAATAAAAAACGGGGCCATGGGACTGCCCGGATGGGCCTGAGGGAGTCGCGGTGGTATTCTTCGAGAGTTCCCGTGGCTCCCTCTCATGACTGTGGAAGGTCGCCGTGGAGGTTTTCAGTGGTTAAAAAGGGGATGGCTGAACGCATTTATTACCATTGCTATCACTGTTGTTACTAATATTATTAATCTCTTATTATGATGGTTATCATTGTTATTACTACTATTATTATTTTATTTTATTATCTGTACTGTCATTGTTATTACTATGATTATTACTATTTCATTACGACTATTATCATTGTTATTACTGTTATTATTAGTATCATATTATAACTATCACTACCATAATTATTAGTATTTCGTCCCCCAAATAGAAAGATAGTCACTATAATACATAAACACCATTTACATTAACCGAATTGCCAATTCTAAGTAAACGTTCATCCGCGTTTAACCCATTGAACTCTGTAGGCTCCAATATTGCACCCGGAATAATATCGAATATTTTAACGAATCAAAGAACACTACCCTAAAATTATTCGATTTTCCACACATCCAAATTTCTTGCTGAGAACGAAAATAAAAGATCGAAGGAATGTTATAGCATTTTTCATTTTCACTAGAGATACCATAACAATTAGTCGCAGTTGCTGATAAATTACAAAACCATCTAGAGCGCTAAGGATTAACACGTTCGCAACGGGATGTACCACCGGTGGTACATGCTTGTCTGTCCCATGGGACGGGATGTACTACCGGTGGTACATTCTTATCTGTAACATGGGATGTGATGTACCACCGGTGGTACATGCTTCTCTGTCTCATAGGACGAATGTACCACCGGTGGTACATGGACTATCGCCGCAAGATAGCATTTAAAAAGCTGATTTCTGTAATTAACAAATTTATTTACATCTTTGTACACATAAGAGAACTATTCTCTGAGGTCTCAAGTAAAACACCGAGGGGAAAATAAATGCATACATAATTTCGAATTAACACCGCCAGATGGAAGAAAGTACGAAAAATAACACTGGCCCACGGCGGGTACACTGAATCCAAGCTCCGTCGCGAACGTGTTAAACGGCTTCACGCACTCGCGCGCTTTCCGTTCTGCGACGCCAGGCGTCACGGTATCGTTGCGACATTCCTCGTTGAATTTCGCGAGCCTTCACACCCTCCAACCAGAAAAATCTGATAACTGCCCGCCGCTACTCTACCGTGCGAACAGTCAATGGCACCGTCACGGTGGACACGCTCGCCGGCCATTGCGATCTGTATCTTTTCATTAGGATCTTTCCGCCTGTCACGAGAGTTTGAAATACCCGGCGTGCCTCGTTCTTCGGATTCACGAAAAGCTCTTTGAAACGTTGTTCCCTTTTTGTTGCATATCCTCGTGAATTGTATTTTTATGGTTAGTATAATTAGTGGAATTAATTGTTTATAATTTGGGGATGATATCTGTGGCATACCTGAGTTTATAAATTACAAAAAGTTCATGAATTACAAGAAATTTATGAATTACAAAATGTTTATAAATTACACGAAGTTCATGAATTACAAAATGTTTATAAATTCCAAAAAGTTTATAGATTACAAAAAGTTTGTAAATCACAAAAAGTTCATAAATCGCAAAAAATTTATAAATTACAAATACAACAAAAACCAACGTTGCAGCTGCATTCCACAATAATTAGTAGAATTATTTATTACACAACATCTCGGGCGCCGTAAGAACAGTTACAAGCGCACGCGCGAAAAAAGCGAAATTCAGTGTGTCCCACCTACATTCCTAAAATATCGGATCGCGCGTCGGAAGCGCTATCAAGGCCAGGGTCGCAGGCGTTCGCGACCCGTCGCAAGGTGAACCAGATGCTCCCCGAACGGGCGAGAGTTCCCTCGGGCAATTACCAAACACAGATACGATAGTGCAGGAGAAACGGAATTTTATATGAAACATTATAATTGTTTCATGATGATTCACGATAAAACAATTCGTAGATCAATTTATTTTACTTCACTATTAATTAATATTCATTTATTTCACTAATTATATGAACCATAAAAGAGTGTAATTCAAATAGGTTATATGAAAATATGAATTACAAATTAATATCTAGACCAATCAATAAAAATTTTCAAACTCAAATATTTTCTATTCATTTTCTATTTATTTTCTAACGATTTTCAATTGATCTTCTATTTATTTTCTAATGATTTTTCTATTGATTTTGTATTAGTTTCCTAATCGTTTTCTAGTCATTTTTATTCATTTTCTGTTCATTTTCCATTCACTTTCTATTAACTTTCTATTTATTTTCTATTAATTATCTAATTATTTTCTATTGATTTTCCAGTCATTTTTTATTTATTCTCTATTCTATACACTAACCAACAAATATTCCCAATCTCAAATACGTCACAAATGTCCCCAAACTACAAACAATTTATTTCACTAATTACATTGAATACAAAAATATAATTCGAATAGCTCAAATATAAATTACAAAATAAGTATCAAGCCAGTCAATAAAGATTAGAAGAAATAAATTAAGGTCTCCGCGTAAAATGTCAAACCTCGTGCATCAAAGATATCTTTCGACAGCTTTAATTGTGTCAACAGTGTTAATTGTGTCAACTATATTAATCGAATTTAGTTATGGGTAACCGGTGACTCAGCGTCAGTAAACCAATACAAAAATGATAAAGCTTGAAAAGATATCTTTCGACAGGTTCGACGAAAATAGTGTTAATTGTGTCAACTATAGTAATCAAATTTGGTTGTGGGTCACTGGTGACCCAGCATCAGGAAACCAATACAGAAATGATAAAGCTTGAAAAGATATCTTTCGACAGCTTCGATGGAGACAATGTTAACTGTGTCAACTGTAGTAATGAAATTTTCCCGAGTATCGGTTTCGCTTGACCCCTCGATTCGGAGGTCACCGACGCTTTCGTCTCCTCGCACCGCTCCACCCGCTTCTTGATGAACTGCGCCGACTCGGCACGCATCCAGCGGCACTGGAGAAACTCAATTCCGGCCCTTTCGGCCGACAACGCGAGAAAACCGCCTCGAGTCGTGTCGCGTACGCGGCACTCGCCTCGGAAGCCTCTTTTCTTTTCGCTGCCGCGAACGAAACCGAAGGATATTCGACCGAGGCGTACCAAAGAACTTACGTTCGATCACATTTTCCTCGTCTCGCCCTCGTTGGGCATCGAGTTTCGAAGATGCCGCCGACGCGCTCTCGAGAGACGGGCCGCGAGTAGACGCGCTGCTCCGCGCGGCGCGGCGATTTCAACGACGCCACCTGCGCAGGCGGGCAGCGGCCATTGATACGCAGCGCTGTTCGGACTATCCGCGCGGCTTCCGTGCGGTGAATACGAGGGATCGCGGACGCTCTCGAGAGACGGACTGCGGCTCGGTTGTTACCAGGCTGCGTCAGGGTCGAGCCTAATTTCGACCGATCCGAGCAAGGAAAAAACGAAACGCGATTTCCATCGATCAGCGGCGGCAGACCCCTATTAATCTCCACGAAAGTAATCGATGGATTCGGCACTTGGAGCTGCGCTCGTCTTGCTGCTAGCCGCGCGAGGAATTTATCAAATTTTCTCCAGCCGAAGAAAACGATTTCTAAAACAGAATTTAACGCTGCCTTCGGAACTGATCGAAGAGTTGAGTTGTACGTATGTAGGGATGAAAAATAGCGGCCGACTTTATCCGTAGACGCTTGAAGCGAGCGACTTTTAACCCTCCGCGGAATATTTTTGTTTAGAATTCTTTGGAGGGAAGCGAATATTTCTCTTTCTATAACGAAATCGTTTGAATGAAATATGGGACTGAAAGCGCCGTAATTTATATCAGCGTCTTCTTTTCTTTTTACGCATTCGCTCTTTGTTAAAATAATAAATACACGCATGCCTCGCTTTACGGCCTAGATACGTTGCGAAAAAATTGGAATTGCGGAATCAGTTATTTTCATAGAAACCCGTGCAAACTCGATTAGATCTGTTTCAGTTTTGTATAAATAATATGGATTTTAGTTCGTCGAACATTTCATTCTGTTTGTTTCCTATAGAATGGCGTAAAAATAAAATTGCAAAACGATGTAATAGTAAACAGAAGTTGAAGAAATAAACGAATAAATGGAAAAAAAAAGAAACAATGTGTTTTTACAATGAATCATACCATGACTCAGTCACTTATAAGAATAAACGGAATGATTAAAACATTATTATTTCTGTTTATAGTATCCAAATTTTAAAAGCCAAAAGAAAATTCAGAAACGCACTATGAAATAATCCAAAATTTCAGTAAACACTAATTTATTATAAAATATTGCAATCTTATTACAAGATATTACCTTAAAATCACATAATAGGGCCCAAATGTTAAAAGCCAAAAAAACTTACAGAAATGCACTATGAAATAATCAAAAAATGTCAGTAAAAAGTAATTTATTATAAAATATTGCAATCTTATTACTACAAAATATTACCTTAACTCAATATTACATAAATAACTGCATAAATGAAAATTTTAAACATTTTCAAAAATAAATGAAAAGAATTTTAAAAAGTAATTTATCATAAAATATTGCAATCTTACTACAAAATATTCAAAGTAAAAGTTCAAAAAAACTTTCAGATAAAATAATCCAAAAATTTTAATAAAAAGCTTCAAACATCAAAATCACTCATAAGAATAAAAGGAATGATTAAAACGTTATTATTTCTGTTTATAGTTCCCAAATTTTAAAAGCCAGAAAAAACTTCTGTAAACGCATCATGAAATAATCAAAAAAATTCAGTAAAAACTAATTTATTACAAAATATTGCAATCTTACTACAAAATATTATTTTAACATCACACAATAGTTCCCAAAAAAACTTTCAGAAAATCACTACGAAATAATCCAAAATTTCACTAAAATCTTCAAACGTCAAAGTGACATCGTCCGATTAGGGTTAATTCTGCGAAGGATGACGATCACGATAGAGATTGGTGAAACATTTTCGCGGCGGCCGGCGCAGGGAACCCAGTGGAAACCTTCTATCAAGGCCGCGGCCGAGGCGGTTCTTTTATTTTCTGGGCATTTGACGAGAGCGACATGCCAGACATTCCTCGCTGGAATAGCCGTGTAACTATGCCCTCGGCATGGCCTACGTGCGTGTGCGCCCGCCTCCCCTCCCCGCCCCGCCCCCTTCGCGGAACGCGTGTGTTCGTAACCTATACTGGGTGAGCCGGAGAAACCGATTTCCTGCTCGACGGTCCGCGATGTTCGAATGACAACATTTCTCGAAGGTCAGTGTTGCAGCCCGTTAACCCCTTGTCCTACAACGAGTGTGACTCGTGATTTTCAACGTGAAACAAATAGTAAGATAACTGAAGTTTTGTGTAAATTATTTATTGCTAGGAGTATATAGGAATAACAAGAAATTAATATAAATATTTTTATCATAGTTTATAATATATAATATAGTTTATAATATAAAATAACTGAAGTTTTGTATAAATTATTTATTGCTAGGAGTATGTGAGAATAACAAGAAATTAATATTATATTTTTATCATAGTTTATAATATAAAAAAATTTCTTGAATTACCTATTTTTATCATAGTTAGGTAATTTAAGGAATTTTTTTCAGTGATTAATGTCTCTTTGGTTAGCATGACAAGAATAGATTGAATCGGTTTTGCACTACGTCTAATATTTGGCAATATTTAATGTATTATTTATTTTTAACACTAGGTTTACAGGCATTTATTGTACACTTCATTCTATTATTTCTAAAAGAATTGATGCTTGGTTATTTCAATTGTGGAAACTGGAGATTTGATAGTTGGTAATTGTGGTACGTGTCAGTGTGATCGCATCAATCAAAATCAGAGTAAACATTTACAAAATAATATTTCTAAAATCCAATATGCATCAATTTGACGCGTTCTGTAAACCTAGTGTTAATACTTAATACTAGTGAAATGACTTTTTTTAAACAGTTTGGAGCAATTGATTTCATATTTATTCTGACTTCACTTGCTTGCTTTTCCGTTTGACTGATTGCGAAGAACTGAGTGTTAAGATGTAGAATAATATTTCGTAAACATACCAAAGCGCTAGATGTAAACACATTACTAGAACATTCTATGTAAACATTTCTTTTATGAACCGGTGCAAAACCGATTCAATCTATTTTCCTTGTCATTGCTAAACAAGGAGACATTAATCACTGAAAAAAATTCCTTGAATTACCTCTAACTATGATAAAAATAATTATAATGTTGATTTTCTGTTATTTTTATACATTCAAACAGAAAAATCAAGGGTGGAAGACGCCAAACTAATTATTTTTGAGACACATGTTCTCAAAAACCAGGGCTTCATATTGGAGACTGCTTTGAAAGATACCACACGATGGAGAACTATAAATTACTAAAACATATTATCATGTAAACATATATCTAAAGTTTAAAAAAGAATTAATACATTTTGTTTTTCCTTCATAATCTTGCATATTATGTATTACTGTTCGTTTAATGAAAATTCATTCCAGCTAGCATGACACCTATATATAAATTTAATATGACCGCAAAAGGTTACCCTCGTAAAGAATAAAAAGCTGTTGGTCATTAGAAATCTACGTACAATCATTCGGTACCATTTGCACCGCATATGTTTGTACTTTTGTCAGCCGAAATCACAGGTGCCTACCGTGTTTGACAAATTCAATAGACGGTACTCAAAATTCTTGCCACGTTCTTCACGTTCTTCACGTTTATTTTGTGTCTACGTTTCCTCTAAAGATTAAAGATCCATAATAGACTAGTAATATTTCATTTCTATGAAAATTAAATAAATAAAATAACTAAACCCAGCTCAATATTATAGGAGGACAAGTTAAACAGCAAATATAAAAGCAGAATAGACAATCATCCTAACGACCTAGCCAAAGAACTCTGTATAGTCAATCTACGTTGAAAATCGCATACAAGGCATCCTGATTATCTCTCGTAATACACATAAAAACACGAATCTAATACACTTGAGATTATCGAATGTACAGAATGTAAATTTCTGATGAGAAATCATGCTATATCTAGACTGACTTGATATTATACAATAAGGGGTTAATAACAGTAAAAACCTAAGAATTGAATAGGTATCTGAAAAAAGTCATAACGTTACATTTCATGAAACTTACAAAAGAATGAAACCGATTTACTGCTTACTGTAATTACAAAAATTGAACGACAAATAACCATTTGATAAGAGAACTTATTTACTAACTGTAAATGCAAAATTGGGGACACAAATGACTGTTTCAGACGATTTATAAATCTTCTTGAAAAATTTGTAATACATGTCCTTTTTTTAAACACCTATTCAATTATTAGGTACTGCGAAAAGTTTGCACAGTTTTCTGTTAGCAATAAAATGAGGTTAAATATTACTAGTTTAATCAATTAAATTGACATTAGCAGTACATTATGTTTCTGCAATTCTGATGAAACAGTGTATTTTATTAAATAAATTTTACTTCATTGTTACAACTGGATGATTATTTAATGAATCACACCAAGAGAAGTAATTAACATTTTGAATATTTTGGAACAGATAAATTACATTTTAACCAATTCAGAGGAAATTATTTGCCAAGTTCAGTTGTATATTCTGAATTGACTTTATTATACAATTAAACGTAGGAAATGTCAAAAATTGAACTGAGAAAGTAATTGATTTTGGGTGGGGGTCACTGGTGACCCTTGTGACATTTAACGTATTAAAAGGAACAAATAATATTAAATGTTAATGTAGGTTATGAAATCAAAATTTAACACTATTTCTACCGAAGGTGTCAAAAGACACTTTTCAAGATTTTAACTTAAAACTGCATTAAATTTTAATTTTGAGAATTCACACGAACATTTTTAGCATCCACAGCACTTCATATTATTTGTTTCTAGTAACATGGTGAATGTCAAAGGGGTCACTGGTGACCCAACCAAATCGAATTACTATAGTTAAATCAGTTAGACAATGGTTATTTGAAAACATCTCTATATTGTAAATAACGCTACCTAAATCAGTAAGACAGACCTGCGATAATAACAACGCTATGCAATTAAACAATTTAATATATTTTTTACATTTCGTACATTCGACATACAATCAGATAGTATTAAACGTGTCAAAAACAAGCGCGTTGCACGAGAGATGGCGTGTGAGCATGTATTTTAAAACTTTCGACTGTTCCCGACGGTGAAATTCCCAGCGTAGGCAGTTGATTAATTATTTAATATCATTCGTCATTTAATTTAATTCTAATTCAGCAATAATAACAATGCAATTAAATAATTTAATATATTATTTACATTTCGCACATTAGACATAAAATTAGATATCATTAAAAGTGTTAAAAACAAGCGCGTTGCACGAGAGATGGCGTGTGAGCATGTACTCTAAAACTTTCGACTATTCTCAACGGTGAAATTCCCAACGTAGGCGGTTGATCGCCGAACGAAATCGTGCTCGAGGTGTAAAAGATTCATCGGCAACGAGCCGTACAGATTTGTACCGTACTTTCTTCGAGGAGAATTACAAACAGTGCCGTATTCACAGCGGCGAGGGCTATTATCAAGTAGTAAAACTCGCCTTTTACGGCCGGCTCTAATGTTTAAGTCATTATGCTAATTGCCCCGCGTCCGACCTTGCGCACGCGCGCGGCGGCCATTTAAAAGAATTCGGCGGAGAATCGGCGTTCGCTTTCTCTATCCATATTTCGCGCGCACGTACGCGTCCGGCTAAAAAGTTAGCACACTTTCGAATCGGCTAATTATCGTTCCGGAGGATCACAGATATCACTGTGGAATTACACCACTTAACCTTTTGCACTCGAAAGTTATTCGGCGTAAATGTTCAACGGAAATATTTTTGAAATAAAATATTCAGTGAAAATATATTTAAAATAAAATAGTTTAAAATATTTTTAATGCTGTATCTGTTATTTTAATAATCACACAATTTGTAATACCTTTTCATAATTGTGTCCATAAATATGAAAGTGATCTCAATCATACATTTCTTTTGTTTTAATTTACTTTAAAATAATGTGATGTGAAATAACTGATAAACTCATTTTTTTTAATTTTTACTTAGATCAATTCATTTGTCTCATACATTTTTTAAAAATTCATTTACACTCATTCAGTACGCATCACTGATCACCAATATTTCCACTGATTAATTGATGTACACTATCAGCTAAAAGTTTAAAACCACTTGCATGTACTAGTTTCATAATTATAAACACAATTGTAGCATTCAGAGTCTAACGAGTGCTGCAATTATCCAATGTTCACTGTACCTAATATTTCGATAATCGCATGATCGTAACTTTCATCGTTCCAACATTCTCTTTCATAATTGCAACATTCAGGTTCCAACGAGTATTGCAATTATCCAATATTCCCTGTATCTATCGTTTCAATGATCGCACAATTTATAATACATTTCCATAACTGAGCTCATTACATTTTAAAATTTTGACTTACACCACTTTCATAATTACAGGCACAATCGCAGCATTCAGGGTCCAACGAGTGTTGCAATTATCCAATGTCCACTATACCAATCCTTCTGCCTCATACTTTCCTCATTTCTAAAAATTCATTTACACTCGTTCAGTATGCATCACTGCTTACCAGTATTTCCACTGATTAATTATTCTCATCTGATGTACACTACCGGCCAAAAGTTTGGAATCGCTCGCTGATTTCCGTGACAGTCGAGTATGCCGATTAACTTTGAAACGATCGTTTGTCGTTGCATAAAATACTAACACGCTGCATTACAATTTTAGAGATTTCAGCCAGTCCTTACGTCCATCACGCTCTTTTATAGGTTATACAGCCGGTTTAAGGCGACGCTCGGAACGAACTCTCCTACTACCGGGAAAGATGTCCTGTCGTCGGCTTATACAGAGGCCCGCGATTCTTTTGTTCTCTAACGAACGTTCAGCGTTACATATAGGAAAGACAGACAATTAGAAACGCTCGGGAAACTAATGGCCAGGATGCCCAGAACATGTCGAGCTGCCATTAAAAGTAAACGCGGCTTTTTTATGGGAAGACAACTTCAAGAAAAGTATTCGTTCCTCGATGGAGACAAATAATACAAACTGCAAAACACGTTGCTGATAAATAAACCTCCCCTAGTTACTCGAACGATATTAATTTCTTCTGACAAATGTCGTTTCTCGAAATTTACGTAGCGACTACAAACTTTTGGCGGTAATGATGACATTCTTTGAAATTAATATGAGATATATTAATATATAGAAATATATATAGAAATATATAGAAATATATAGAAATATACAGAAATATACAGAAATATATAGAGATAGACAAAGATATATAGAAATATATAGAGATACACAAAGATATATAGAAATTTATAGAGATACACAAAGCTATATAGAAATTTATAGAAATACACAAAGAGATATACAGAAATATATAGAGATGCACAAAGCTATGTAGAAATATATAGAAATACACAAAGATATACAGAAATATATAGAGATCACAAAGATATATTATATATATAAACATATAGAAATATCCATATGATTTATTTCATATCCCCCACATAAAATATAGAATTACAGTCATCACAGATACGTGACGCTAATAGCGAACGATCTAAAACCTTGAGAGCAACCTATCATTTTCTTAACCCTGGAACTACTACCTGCGTCAAAATAACCACTGCTGACTTCTTTCTCAAATATCGAAACGCCAACAAATTACTCCGAGGGTAATTACCGAACAAACTATTTCCGTAATACATAGAATTATAAGCCACTCTAAATCTTGGTAAATACACTTTCAGCGTTTCCATAAAACAATTAAAAAACCTCGGTCGAATTCCTGGTGGTTTTAAGTTAAGCAGATCCTATCTTCCAATGCAGGAAAATTGTTCCATTGGATCGCGAGGAATGTAATTTCGGTTTGCACGAATAGATAGCGTTGTGTTTGTTTCGTTATTTTTTTGTCAGTGTAGGATTATTTTGTTTTGAAGTTTGGTGGTTGACACTTTTAGGTTAGTGTAGAAACAGATTGCATGTAATTTTGTTTACAACTGGAAAATATTAATTTTTAAACCAATTTTTATTATTTTTCAGTTGTTTAATTTTTAATATTCTTCAGTTGTTCAATTTTTAATCTAATTTTCTATATTTTTCAATTGTTCAATTTTTAATATTTTTCAGTTGTTCAATTTTTAATATTCTTCAGTTGTTCAATTTTTAATCTAATTTTCTATATTTTTCAATTGTTCAATTTTTAATATTTTTCAGTTGTTCAATTTTTAATCTAATTTTCAATATTTTTCGGTTGTTTAATTTTTAATCTAATTTTTGAGTTTTATTTCACACTAAAACACTGAAATTACTCTTGCCAACCTAATATTTTCAGTTGTTAAATTCCCTTGGAAATCTTCGCCACGAGTCTGACACGTTACAAGGTGAGAGGTTAATTATGGATCTCACATGTGACTTGGGCAAATACTGTGTTCATAACAGAGTGCAATGGAACAGAAATATTCTTAAAATTAATTAACGAATTTATAAAAATATAGCTTGATAGTTCTGCTGAAAAAACTGAGCATGTATGGTACGTGATATTGTGGAACAGTTGGTTGATTACTTTTTTTAATGATCTTTTTTCAAGCCTTACTAAATCACATTGAATTGTTATTATTCGGATAGGTACAATTCTCGGCAGTGAAAAGGTTAAACGTAAACGAATATGATTTCTGAAAGATAATGCAGATATTGTGTTGGCAAGAAAGTAATTTCGGTTTGCACAAATAGATAGCATTATGTTTGTTTTGTTATTTTTCTGTCAATGTTATAATTATTTTCTTTTGAGATTTGGTAATTGACACTTTTAGGTTATTATAGAAACAAATTCTATATAATTTTATTAACAACTGAAATTTTGTTTAGAATAGCGTTATGTTTGTTTTGTATTTTTCTGTCAATGTTATAATTGTTTCTTTTGAGATTTGGTAATTGACACTTTTAGGTTATTATAGGAACAAGTTCCATATAATTTTGTTTATAACTGAAAAATATTAAAAATTGAGTTTTATTTCTGACTAATCTTTTGTTTTGAGATTTGGTAATTGACACTTTTAGGTTACTATAGAAACAAGTTCCATATAATTTTGTTTACAATTATTAGCTCACTCTCAATTTTCACATGGAATGCAAAAATCATTTTCGATATTTCATTTTTCCATTTTTACAAAGGCAAGAAAGCGACTGAGGCTCACAAACAAATACATAAAATTTATGTTATTGATTGCTTAACAGAAAGCACGTTCCAGAATTAATTAAAAAAATTCATTCTGAAGATTTTTCACTTAAGAGGCAAAGCCATTCTAGAATTTTGAAAGGAACAATTTCTTTTTTGCTTAAACGGTCAAAATCGAGTTTGTAGTTGACATGCAGATTTTTCACTTAAGAGGTAACGCCACTTTAGAATTGTGAAAAAAACGATTCCTTTTTTGCTTTACACGTTCGCGGCAGGATGTACCACCGGTGGTACATGAAGTTTTGTCGCATGGGACACGTGTACCACCGGTGCTACATCCGTTTCGGAAGAAACAAGCATGTACCACCGGTGATACATGCTTATTTGCTTCATGGAACGGATGTACCACTGGTACATGAACTATTACCGATTCAAATTAGCCCGCCAGATGGGAGAAAGTACGAAAAAAAACACCGTCCACGGCGGGGACACTAAACAAGTGTCAAAAGTGTCAAGCGAACGTGTCAAACGGTGAAGTTCGTCGACGCGAGAACAATCGTGAATCTGTTGCTCGGTACCGTCAAACATCAGTTCAGACAAGCGGTAACCGGTATTCGTCGACGCAGAAAAAGTTTCGCGCTTGGCTCTCGCAATTAGTTTAGAAAGCACTATCTCGCTGTCCGGTACTTTTCAACAGCATTTTTCCCATCACCTCTGAGTCTCAATCGCCATTTGATTCGACCGAACAAAATCGAATTTAGAATTCAATATCAAATTTCATATAACGTACCAACACACGGAACATCCAAATAAACTAATTCTTACACTTAATTTATACAATTGTTTCTTTATGTCAGTTGTAAACCATATCATTGACATTTAATCAGAAAATAATGAATATTTCTTAAGAAAAATATTCTCGAGCGCAAAGGGTTAAAATCGAGCAGTTGACATTTACGCGTCCGGCCGCGCGTGCGTAAAGGACAGAGACTCAAGGCCGATCGCCAACTGGCCCTTTCTCCGTCGCGCCGTGGCCCCAGACGATTCGAGGCGCGGAGTTCCCGCGAACGCGATGTATCTCTGTCGAACGTTATTATTGCGCGTGCGGCGCCGCTGAACAATAACACGGTACGCGGGGAACGTATGGTTGCTCAAACAACCGGGTACCGACGGTTTACACGTGCCTGGGAGGGAATGAGGCGAGAGCTGGCAGTTAACGCGTTTCGTGCTATGGAAATTTAGATTGTATTTTGCTTATGAAGTATGTTGATTTCTTAAATAAGTTACATTTAGGTTTTTGTTAATTGCTGTATATCTCAGAGAAACCTGTATAGTGAATGTTTTTGACAAAATATGATTATATATAACAATAATAAAAGTACATGACAATAAAAGCAACAACAATAATAATAGCAATAATAATAAAAATAATAATAATAATAATCGCTTATAAAGTGTATAATAAGTGAATAAATATTAAACATTGTTAACTCGTCTCGTGCTATGAGTAAATAAGTATGTACAAATAAATAATATGTAAATTGTTTAGTTGGCAAAATATTTGCCGAAAAGTTTAGGCAAAATATTAAAATCATATTTAGGAGTCTATGTATTTTTCGAAATTTTGATTACTTATTCATTTTTTAGGTATAGAATTACAATATTTATGTTTTATGAACATACAACAAATTTTCCCATCTAAAGGTGAGTCTACCCCATAAAATATCTAATTTACCTAAAAGTTTGATTTAAGTAAAGAACAATAAATAAAGGAAGATATGTTGTTTATTTAGAAATCATCATCAGTCTTGATTATTATTTAGAAAATTTGATTTAAGTAAAGAAAATAGACAGAAATATCGTTTATTAAAAAATGATTAATTATTAATTATTATTCAAAATTACCTAGCTTC
Organism: Nomia melanderi; assembly: GCF_051020985.1. NCBI lineage: Eukaryota > Metazoa > Arthropoda > Insecta > Hymenoptera > Halictidae > Nomia > Nomia melanderi. The sequence goes on along the minus strand of NC_134999.1, from coordinate 21,840,870 downwards.
TTGTTTCCCACAATTCATTCGAGATATTTAGCGTTAATTAGACAAGCAATCACTGGATGAAAAGTTGACTGTCAGCTAATTCTCCCTGTAATCGATTCGAGAGTGTTCCACCGATAAGCGAAACAAGGAAAAATTCTGTTCGAGCCGAGCGCCGGTCGGAGCATTCGATTTCGTCGGAGAAACGCTATAATTGATCGTTTGTAGATCGATTATCGGCCGATAGGAACGTGTTTGGTATCTGGTAATCCGTGCAACAAGTAATTAAGGAGGTTATGTTCGTCTGTTTTTGCTGGCTGCTTGTGGAGGGCGGTTCACCGCTGCTTTATAATTTGTTGTGATCGCTTTCAGGTGTCAGAGTTTGTTTTGTTCGAGCAAATAATAAATAATATTATAATTGTTGATATAAAATTTTATGTGAAATGTTAAGAAATATTTTCTAGTTTGAACTTGTTGATGTAAATTTATATGTGAAATGAAATATATTTACTGGAGTATATAATGAATAATAATAACATTAACAATTTTATATATATATTATATTGTTATTAGAATCAATTACACAATACTAATTACATGCACTTCTCCACAAGTACAAAACTATATTTCCAAAAAAACTCAAGAATAATAATAATAATAATAATCTCAACAATTTTATAGATATTATATTAATAATTATATATATTATATTGCTAATTACGTATATTGTCATAATCAATTACACAATACTAATTACACGTACTTCTCCACAAGTATAAAACTATATTTCCAAAAAAACTGAATAATAATAATAATAATAATAATCTCAACAATTTTATATATATAATATTATTAATTACATATATTATTACAATCAATGACACAGTACTAATTACACGTACTTCTCCACAACTACAAGACTATATTTCCAAAAGAACTCAATAATAACAACAACCTCAACAATTTCGAGGTCACCGCAATCAGACGCCATCACTTCGTCCGCTCGAAGAATATCCGTTCCCCGGCGAGAAACACGTGGAATCGGCGATCCCGCAAAAAAGGAATTAGGCGAGGAGTAGCGAATCGGCGCGGTAACGGCACACGGGATAAGATCGATTCGTATCGGCCGTCCGCGTTCCGGGAATCGAAAGGTCGCGGCTGCCGCGGCCGGGGAATCGAAAACGTGTGCCCGATCGGCGAGCGTGTTTACGCGGGTACGTGACTTAGTGGGTACTGTCTGCTGTCACGTGGACTCGGTGTGAATTGTAAGTGAAGATGGGAAGAATTTGAGTTGAATGCTTAACGAATTAGGCTTGGTTAGATGTTGGTTAGGTACCTAAAAGTTTGATTTAGGTGAAAAATAAATAAATAGAGAAATGTTGTTAAATACGAAATTATCATCAGTTGTGATTATTATTGAGAATTAGTTAGTTTCCTGTTTTCTGTGATATATTTGTTTATGTTTTATGAATATACAACAAGTTTTCTCATGTAAAGGTCAGTCCATTCCATAATATATCTAATAACCTAACTCTGATCCAATTTTAATTTACCTAAAACTAACTGCTAATTACCAAAGTATTTAAGGAAATATTAAATTTGATTTGAATTGACTATTTGTTTAAAACACATTACATAAGAATATGATACTTGAGTTTATTATTGATTTATTAAAGATAATTTATATAGTATTATATAGTATTGTATAGTATATATAGTTTATTAAAGATAAATATTTTGTCAAATACTATGGTAATTAACAGAGTTACATAACTAAGTGTCTTTATATCTTATATCACTGTATATACAGAAACTCAAATATATTATTATGTAACATATTTTGATATGTTAATATTTATTTTATTTTGATATGTTAATATATCATTTATAACTAATTATCTATTTAAACTATATTACATAACAATATAATACCCAAGTTTCCTATCTACATCGATGTAACTTCCAAAAACACTTAACCATAGAACCCGTAGACATTTTCAATACTCGGCTAATTCCCGAATCCGTCCACGTGACAACGAACACTCGTTTCCACGTAGCGCGTAGCTCCACGTTGCGCGGTCGCCGCGGGAATATTGATGGGCTTTCAAAATGAATTAACCAGGCGAAACACTCGGCAGGCTTCCTCGTTCGCAGGCACGTCAGTGCGTGCGTTGCGTGCGCCTCTTTTGTTTCATGCACAATTTATAACGCGTACGCGCTGGTCTCGTTGTTACCACTACTGGCCGAGATATTGTAATTGGCGCTCAGGATTTGGAGGAGAGAATTGTAAACCGGATTTTCGTGATTCAGAATGTTTCGGGATGGTGTGTGGATTTGTTTGTGATTTTGTGTTGTGAGTGTTGGTGGGATGGTTTGAGCTATTGCTTTGGGGTTTGTTTGTTAATTTTGATCGATTGTTGTTGTTTTGTAGAGTTTTTTATGGTTTTATGAAGATTTGTAGAGTTTTGTGTGGTTTTGTATGGTTTTATGTAGTTTTATGTAGTTTTATGTAGTTTTATGTCATTTTATGTCGTTTTATGTCGTTTTATGTAGTTTTATGTAGTTTTATGTAGTTTTATGTAGTTTTATGTAGTTTTATGTAGATTTATATAGTTCCATGCAGTGTTGTATAGTATTAGATAATTTTATATAGACTTATATAGATTTATATATTTTTCTATAGTTTCATGCAGTGTTGTATAGCATTAGATAATTTTATATAGTTTTGTACAGATTTATATGGTTTTATATAGTTTTATTTTGATTCCTGTTATTTTTTATAGTTTTATATATTTTCATATAGTTTTGTATAGCTTTACACACTTTCATACAATTTTAGACAGTATTATATATTTCAAATAGTTTTATATAGTTTCATATACATTCATATACAATACTTTATTATTAGTAATTTATTAAAAAAAGGATAGATTTAACACTATTTCCAGAGGAAATCAGGAATGGCTAATTTTAACCTATCCGGTAGGTTCAGTGTTGAACTCAAGAGTGACAAGAAACTTTCACATGTAGGTATTACATTTACAAGCTGCGTGCAGTGAAGTATGAGAAACGCAGCGTTCAAGTATGTCAATAAATACACTATCGACCAAAAGTTTGGGATTTATGTAAATTTCGAGGAACAAGTTACAAAAGTTATGATACGTCATTATATATCTCTATATATCTCTACATATCTCCATATATTTCTACATATCTCTACCTATCTCTACATATCTATATATATTTCTATTACACATCTACATACACACATACGATTTATTTCATTTTCTGTATGCAAAATACAGAATTGCAGTCATCGTAGATATGTAACGCAAACAGCGAACGCGTTAAAACCTTGAGAGTAACCTATCACTTTCTTCACACTACACTACTACACAGATCCAAATATAATATACATACACACACATGTAAAGTTACAAAAGTTATAAGATACGGCATTCTATTTAGAAACTCATTGGCTTATGTTACTTTCATTCTTTCAATATTTCGTTTAGAAGATCATTACATCGAAGAAAATATTACAATTTCACAAATGCTGGAGAAAGGGTTAACAAATAAAACGAACTACACGTATTCCCCAATTTACGCGGTACTCTATTTACACGTTTTTCAAAATAACAGATTTCAAGAGAAAATCTTAAAAATAAACATTTTTGCTGCATACGTATTTCCATAGCCTTGATTCATCATTTATGTATATTTTCTTATTAATTAATTTCAAAGAATGCCATCATTACCGCCAAAAGTTTGTAGTCGCTACGTAAATTTCGAGAAACGACATTTGTCAGAAGAAATTGATATCGTTCGAGTAACTAGGGGAGGTTTATTTATCAGCAACGTGTAAGCAACGTGTTTTGCAGATTGTATTATTTTTCTCTATCGAGAAACGAATACTTTTCTTGAAGTTGTCTTCCCATAAAAAAGCCGCGTTTACTTTTAATGGCAGCTCGACATGTTCTGGGCATCCTGACCATTAGTTTCCCGAGCGTTTCTAATTGTCTGTCTTTCCTATATGTAACGCTGAACGCTCGTTAGAGAACAAAAGAATCGCGGGCCTCTGTATAAGCCGACGACAGGACATCTTTCCCGGTAGTAGGAGAGTTCGTTCCGAGCGTCGCCTTAAACCGGCTGTATAACCTATAAAAGAGCGTGATGGACGTAAGGACTGGCTGAAATCTCTAAAATCGTAATGCAGCGTGTTAGTATTTTATGCAACGACAAACGATCGTTTCAAAGTTAATCGGCATACTCGACTGTCACGGAAATCAGCGAGCGATTCCAAACTTTTGGCCGGTAGTGTACATCGGATGAGAATAATTAATCAGTGGAAATACTGGTAAGCAGTGATGCATACTGAACGAGTGTAAATGAATTTTTAGAAATAAGGAAAGTATGAGGCAGAAGGATTGGTATAGTGGACATTGGATAATTGCAACACTCGTTAATATTACAATTGTGCCTATAATTATGAAAATGATCTAAGTCAAAATTTAAAAAAATGTGTTTATCAGTTATTTCACATCACATTATTTTAATTAAATTAAAAAAAAAATAAATATATATATATATACACACCTTAGACCACTTCCATAATTATGCATACAATTATAAAAATATATTCCAAGTTGTCATTATTAAAATAATATATCCAATAAACATTGGATAATACAAAAATCGTTAAACCCTACTACAATTCAACTCATAATTATCGAAGTGGGCCCAAACTTTTGCCAGTGTATGTATCCGAGTTCCATTCGATTTTGCAGAACCGGCGAGCCCAAGTACAGCCAGCAATGGCCGCGGTCGAATCGCGACTAAAGAGATCCGATATCGCGTGTCGAAGGCGTGCAAGGACATATTCTCTTTGGTACTTGACTTTCCTGCCAGTTCACGGAGAGCGGCCGGACGACCGGCGTGTGTCGTGATCGCATCTTCTCAAGGAACTGGTTATAACCGATATAGGTATCTGAGAATTGTCCTCGTACGCGACGACCGATCATATTTTTACCATCTGTTTAACCTATTAATTTATTGATTTTTTGATCTATTGATAATATTAATAATCTTTGATTTATTAATAATATTAATAACCTTTGACCTATTAATAATAATAATATTCTTTGATGTATTAATAATAATAATAATCTTTGATGTATTAATAATAATAATAATCTTTGATCTATTAATAAAGTGATCTATTAAATATTCATTTTGCAAATCATTTTGAATATTTAACATTTAACATATCAATAATTGTGAAATAAGTTAAGCAATTTGATTTTTAAGAGGGTCAATTTAAAATTTGAAATATCACTTCATATATTTCACAATATTTAAGCACGTAAACAATAGAGGGAAAAATATTGTAATAAATATTATAAAAATATTATAAGAAATATCATAAACATATTCTTATAAATATTAAAACAATACAAGAAATATTATAAAAATGTTATAATAAATATTCTAATCAATAATGTAAGAATACTGTAATAAATATTACAAAAACATTGTAATAAATATTACAAAAACACTGTAATAAATATTACAAAAACATTGTAATAAATATTACAAAAATATTCTAACAAACATTAGAAACACATTACAATAAACATTACAATATAACAAGTATCACAAAAATATTATAATAAATATTGCAACAAATAAACATATTGTAACAAACATTAAAAAATATTCCAACAAATCCCTCAAAATCCCCATCAACTCCAGATTTCTCCTCAATCCCAAAAGGTCACGCAACCCGCCCAACAAAAACCGAAACCCCCGACCGTCCTAACTTCACCATCCTCGGCACGCGCAAGGACACGCGCCGTGCCCGGGCCGCGATCCTCGAGGGCCTACGGCCGGAAGTCCGATCCGTACGACGCGGGCAATTACGGTGGTAATCATGGCCGCCCGGAGAAAACTGGCTGCGTGCCTGGGGATCGTTTTGCTCCGGGTCCCATCGGCCACGCTCGACTTTCCGGTTTAACCGCTCCTAATCGCTCTTCTTCCTGCCGAACGACCTCTTCGTCCTTGGTCGTCGCGCGCTCGCGCAGGAAGTTCTATTGACGCGACCCTCGGACGTTGCGCTCGCCAGCAATGAATTCTGTTTACAGTGAGTCGGTTCAACATCGCGACGGGGCTTGGATTCAGTGTGCCCATGGGGTGGTGTTATTTTTCGTACTTTCTCCCATGTGGCGGGGTTAATTCGAAATTATTTATTTTCTCCTTGGTGTTACAGCTGAAACCTCAGAGAGTTCTCTTATGGATATGAATGTTGGGTTTAATAAATAATGACACTTCTTTATTTATATTATATATATATTATATTATATTTATATTATATGTATTATATATAATAATAATAATAATAATAATAATAATAATAATAATAATAATAATAATAATATAATAAATAATATAATCTTCATTTGAAAAAACATTTTTCGAGTCAGTAATTTTCACAGAGATCTTGAGTTTTCAAATGCAAGACAAAATTTTTATATAATTTTATAAATGATAGTTTGGAGTTTTTTGCAGCCTCATGGAGGTCATTTTCAAAATTAATATTTTTATAATGTTTATTACAATATTCTTATAATATTGATTACAATATTTATTATAACATTTTTATAATATTTTTACAATGTATTTCCTATTTCGTTTACGTGCGTAAATATTGTGAAATATATATATTTCTAACAATAAAGATGTAAATAAATTTGTTAATTACGGTAATCAGTTATTTGAATGCTATGATGCGACAATAGTTCATGTACCACCGGTGGTACATCCCGTCGCGAACGTGTTAACCGTTTGCGGTCGTGTCATTGGATTTGCAGGTAATGAAATTTATTTACTCATGCAGTTGAGAAAACTTCAATTGCAGTCGTTTTAAGTTTACGTCATCGAATGTAGTGCCAGTGAATTGCTGAGATTATTCTGATTAAAACGAGTCCAAACACGGTGGGAATCGGACTAGTTTTACCGACTTAACGTAATTAACGAAATTAAAGGCTCGTTTCCATGAAACCGATAGAACTACTTCGATTCCCATCGTGTTTAAACTCATTTTAATCAGAATACTCTTAGCGACTTTTTACTAAGTACCCTATTCGAAAGTATCGTATTTGAATAATATTCTCTGAAAATTTCATAGGAAAATTCGAAATACTTTGGAAGTTGTAGACGATTATACCGCCAAGTGTAAGGCAGGCCGAATCGACCACGCGGCATTTCGACCGTGTTAAATTCATTTATTAATTATTAATTCAATGAATTCAACGAGAGAAAAAAGAACTCTTAAGAACGAGGTGTACGAGGAGTCGGAAGGAATTTTGTATGCAGCAGGCATAGCTGATTGAACGTAACAAGATTTTATATGCGACAATTCGTTTGTCGAAACTTTAAACGCGTTTTTCTCGAAACAACATTTTTGTAATCGGCGTGCACGATAACTTAGAAACCATTTAACTGATCGGTCTGAAATTTAAATATGTTCTTCTGCGCAACAATAGCTCCAGTATAGACTAGAATAAATAGGATCGATTAATTTTCTACTCGATTTTTAACGTTTCTTTTACGAAGAAAATGCTATTTTTGAGACCACAACTTTGGAGGTCTACTACTTTGTGAATTTTTGCACAAAGTAATCACAGTCTACTGGGGTCATAGTCATACTTTTTCTCAGGATAATTTTTTTTTTTGAGACGTTCCAGTGACAATCGTATCAGTAGATCAAAATTTTCAAAATGACCTTAGTGAAGCTACAAAAAAATCCAAAATATCATTTATAAAATTATATAAAAATTGTTTCTTGTATTGGAAGACCTAACATATATGTCAACAAAATTACTGACTCGAAAAATGTTTTGTATATATATTGTATATATATTATATATATATACAATTATTTATTATTTATTATTCTAATACACTATTATTTACTACACATATATGTATACTATTATTTATTATTTATTATACTAATATACTATCCAAAATTAATTTCCCACATTAACCTCACTCCCAACGCATTTTTCCACAATCCGATAACCGAGCAAACATCAGATCCGTCCCCGATTTCCCACGTGTGCCGGCAGGGGGACAGTTACGTCAGCCGAGGCAAGACGCGACACGTAACGGACGGAGCGCCGAAGAACCGCTGATTTATTCCCGCGGTCATCCGATGTATCGAATGGACTACCGGAGAGCCAGAAACGAGATAGGACGGGCGAGAACGGATCCTCGGAGGTGTCGATTCTTGAACGGGTTCAACGGGTGTCCAGTTTCATTCATCTAGCTCTCTGAGAATCAGAATGATCGTCTCCGGACACGGAGCGGAATTTTTATGAACGGCCGCGGGGGACGGCTGATGTTCTAAGTCATTGTACCCCGAATGGGCGCCATATATGTTTTGTTATTTTTTTGTTATATATACTGTTTGTTCAATATTGTGATAAATTGTTTTATATATATTTGTTTAATATTGTGATAAATTGTTTTATATATATTTGTCAAATATTGTGTTAAATTGTTTTATATATACTGTTTGTTAAATATTGTGTTAAATTGTTTTATATATGCTATTTGTTAAATATTGTGTTAAATTGTTTGTTTTATATATATTTGTTAAATATTGTTTTAAATTGTTTTATATATACTATTTGCTAAATCTTGTATTAAATTGTTTTATATATGCTGTTTGTTAAATATTGTATTAAATTATTTGATTTATATTATTATATTTTATACATGTTTTGTTTTATGATTGAGTTGTTTCATGACGACTGTCGTTCTGAGCCACTGTAACCCGAACGGGCACCGTGCCACGGACTGAGACGGACTGTCGTGGCTGATGACGTTCAGGGCTGGTTGACATTGGGTTGGCAGGAAAGTCATTTCGGTTTGCATAGTATTTGTTCTTTTTTTGTTTTGCATTTAGTGTTTCTTTTGTTATTCTTTTGTGAGTTTTGTGAGTCGTTTTTTTTTAGATTCGGTGGTTGACATTTTTGGGTTATTATAGAAACAAATTCCATATAATTTTATTTATAATAGGTAGTGTTATGTTTGTTTTGTTATTTTCCTGTTAATTTTATAATTTGTTTCTTCTGAGATTTGGTGGTTGACAGTTTTAGGTTGTTATAGAAATTTCGTGTCATTTTGTTTAAAACTGTAATTTTGTTTACAATAGATAGTGTTATGTTTGTTTTGTTATTTTTCTGACATTGTTATAATTTGTTTCTTTTGAAATTTAGTAGTTGACAGTTTTAGGTTATTATAGAAACAAATTCCATATAATTTTGTTTATAACTGTAATTTTGTTTACAATAGATAGTGTTATGTTTGTTTTGTTATTTTTCTGACATTGTTATAATTTGTTTCTTTTGAAATTCGGTAGTTGTCACTTTTAGGTTAGTGTAGAAACAAATTCCGTGTAATTTTGTTTGCAACCGAAGAATATTAAAAATTAGATTAAAAATTGAGTTTTATTTCACACTAAAACATCGAAATTATAACATCTATCATTGATCACATTCCTCCAAATAAACGTCATTTTATTACCTCCTCACACCACCATTTAACCGTTAAAATCCGGGTCACAATTACAACACCATCTCACTCCCATTATAACTTCATAAATAAAAAATAAATATATTATATATATAATAAATAAATAAATACATTTTAAAATATATTTTAATATAAATAAAATTTTGGACTAATCAGTTTTTCAATGTTTGTCTCACATATATAAATCTGTTTATTCATTGTTTAACTTAATTCTATATATATTTCACTTTATAACATCCATCATTAATTAGTTAAATCCCTCCAAATAAACGCGATTTTATTACCACCATTTAACCGTTAAAATCCGGGTCACAATTACAGCAACCATCTCACTGCCATCATAACCTCCAGTCTCCCACACGCCATTCACGTTTCATCGAACATTATGATCACGGGCAGCACTCGTCAAAGTAGTGCAACGGGTTAATGGGTCTTTTAGTCGTAATCCCGCGAAGTTTGCAAAGCTCGTCTCTCGTTCGGCCGCGTTCGCGGCCGTCTCGGGTCGGACAGGCCGTGGCTTTCACGAAAAGAAATCTTTTTGCCTGTCGCGTTAAATCACAGGAGAGGCCGCGCTTGACGTATACATCGTTAACGAGGACAATTTTCATTCTTCGCCGGATTCCTAAGGCTTGAGCGTCGTGCCGGGGATAGAGGAATTTTTCGTTGGGAGAATAACTTTCGTGATGAGCTTCGCTTGTGTTTGGAATTGTGGAATTGGGAGTATGTTGTTTAGATTGTTGCTTTGTTGTTTTTGTTGTTTCAATTGTTAACTTGCTGTTTTTATCGTTTCTGTTGTTTTTGTTGTTTAAATTGTAACGTTGCTATTTTTGTCGTTTCTGTTGTTTTTGTTGTTTAAATTGTTACTTTGTTGTTTCTATTGTTTTTATTGTTTAAATTGTTACTTTGTTATTTTTGTTGTTTAAGTTGTTACTTTTCTGTTTTTGTTGTTTCTGTTGTTTTTGTTGTTGTTTTATAATATAATTATTTTAACAAATGACACATTCACGTGAGCATGGTGGCACAGCTATTTTCTAACCTTAAAATTAATCAATGTTAATTAGTATTCAGACTTGTAAAATTGAGAATATATTGTACAAATTGTTACTTTATCATTACTCTTCTTTTATAAACAATGGGAAATAGCATTACCATAAGAATATTATAATATTATTACTTTAACAATTAACCCCTTGCCCTATGATTTCTTTAACTACTTTGTTATTAACAATTTATTGAAACTAAGATGAATATTTTAGGCATATTCTATGTCAACTTGCTGTAAAATAAATATTTTAGATAATTAAAATAAATCAATGTTGATAAGTATTTCTTAGGATTAGTAAAATTACTGAGAATATTTTGTACAAATTGTTACTTTGTAGTGAGCTGTAGCAATGTGCTAACTTATTTCAGAACTTGCAAGAAACACCAAAGTTGTACTCAATCATAAAATAAATAATTAGTAAAATATATAGTTATCGTAATAAATAATTACTGCAATATATAGTTATCAAAATATAATTGAACATCAAATGTATCTCTAAATAGGCACATATAATTATAATAATAAAACAACTCAATCATAAAACAAAACATGAATAAAATATAATAATATAAATCAAATTATTTAACACAATACTTAAGAAATATATATAAAACACAATATTTAACAAATGATATATATAAAACAAATAATTTAGCACAATATTTAACAAACAATATATATAAATCAAATAATATAACACAATAATGTAACACAAAATTTCTTGTACACAAATCATCATCTACAATTTCAAGGTCGAACACACTTAAGAACACACAAAGTATCATCCATAATTCGAGCCTATCCAAGCTGACACACGAAGCTCCATAAATCCAACACTCGAAACACGAATCTGCGCCCGATGATGGCTATCCTCATTAACACAGCGTCGGAAGGTATCTCGTATGAAATTTCAGTCCTATCCCCGGGCAGCGCGCGGCCGATGTCTCTAATACATTTTTCACCCTCGGTCGGTAATTTCATCCTTACATAACCTCGCCGGCTGTGACGATGACTCAATCTTGGGAACGCTGACAATCCGAGGAAATCTGTTACAGTGAAAAACCACGACGCGAGCGTGTGTCCCGTTCGATCGAGCAACTTTCGTTTCACGTTCGTTGATTAACCCATTGAGTATCGTGAAATTTGTTTTTTGAATTTCGAGTAATAATTGATAGATCTGACCGGTAATAATTTGTCGTATATTACCGTTTATATTGTATAGATAATGTTATATAATAATTTGTTGCATATTATTATCATCGTGATATTCCATAGTCAATTTTATATAATAATCTGTTGCATATTATTATCATTATTACCATCATTATCATCATCATTATCATCATCATCATCATCATCATCGTCATCATCATCAACATCATCATCAACATCATCATCAACATCATCATTATCATCATCATCATCGTCATCGTCATCATCATCATCATCAACATCATCATCATTATCATCATCATTACCATCATCATTATCATCATCATTATCAACATTATCATTATTATTATTATTATATTGTATAATCAATTTCAAATGAGCAATTTTTACACATTAAGTCGGATAAAATTTTTTTTTTAATTTTCCAATGAAATTTGTTTTTTGAAAATAGTAGAAAAAATCTGACATTTTCGATATACTATATGTAGCAGTGGCATATTCATAGATCATCTAATGTAATTGTTCATAACATTGTTTATATATATATATAATAATAATAATAATATTGACAGAAGAATAACAAAACAAACATAACACTACCCATTGTAAACAAAATTACATGGAATTTGTTTCTATAGTAAAAGTGTCAACCACTTCAAAAGCAACAAATTATAACATTGACAGGAAAATAACAAAACAAATTTAACACTATTCTAAACAAAATTACAGTTATAAATAAAATTACATGGAACTTATTTCTATAATAACCTGAAAGTGTCAATAACCTCAAAAGAAACAAATTCTAACACTGACAGAGGAATAACGAAACGAACATAACGCTATCTATTCGTGCAAACCGAAAGTACCTTGTTGCCGAGCCAATAGTAAGACACGAGGCGATCCAATTTATGATGCACAAGAGATTACATCTTCTTAGGGGAAAAGTCGCTCGTAAGAAGCAATGTGTATATACGTTAGCCAGAAGTCTTTAAATCGAGGGTTTATGCACGAGTATCTTAATTTACACCATGTTGGCGTTAATAACGCCCCGCGAACGTGCACGCCTACCCATAAATAATTGTCTACCGAGAAACGGAATAACTATTACCGCGGTGAGTCAGTGGTCCCATTAGTTCAGCTGATCAAAAATTTACATATTATTGAAAATTGGTTTGTGTACTGGGAGTCGAGGAATTTAAAGGGTGAGCTTGTTTTTGGTTGTGAGTATGGTAGAGTCTGTAGGAATTTAGTTATTTTTTTTTTTGAGTTTTAGGAATTTAGTTATTCTTTTTGAGTTTGTAGGAATTTAGTTATTTTTTTTGAGTTTTAACAATTTAGTTATTGTTTTTGAGTTTGTAGGGATTTAGTTATTTTTTTTTGAGTTTTAGCAATTTAGTTATTGTTTTTGAGTTTGTAGGAATTTAATTATTGTTTTTCAGTTTGTAGGAATTTAGTTATTGTTTTTCAATTTGTAGGAATTTAGTTATTGTTTTTCAGTTTGTAGGAATTTAGTTATTGTTTTTCAGTTTGTAGGAATTTAGTTATTGTTTTTATGTAATATTAATGTTAGTTGTTTAAAGAAGGATATAGGGATTGATATATATCGATTAGTATAGTAATATATTTAATTATTGTTTTTTTTGTAACGATTAGTATAGTTATATATCTAGTTATTGTTTTTGTGTATTATTAATGTTAATTATTTACAGAAGGATACGTATCAAGTGTATTTCTTATGATGTAGAAATCGATATATAGATTAGTATTATAGTAATCGATTAGTATAGCAATATATTTAGTTATTGTTTTTGTGTATTACTAATATTAATTGTCGACAGAAGGATATAGAAATCAATATATATCCACGTATTCAATGTGTTTTATTTTATTTATTGACCAATTAACCCTTGGTCTCAAACCCTTTTCCCAAGCCACGGTTCGCTATTGGCTAGTACTTTATGTATCCAGACCTACACCTTTTTTTTCTCTAAAGCGAATTTTCTCATTCCTTATGTGACACCAATATTTCTGCATCCGGGCCTTTTCACTTTTTCACATATCCAATCGTCCCTTAAAAAGGCCCTCTTTCCCATTTCTTGCGTAATGACATGTTATTTTATTTAACGTTGTCAAAGATAGTGCCAGTGTGTCGCTGAGATTGTCCTGATTAAAATGAGTTCAAACACGGTGGGAATCGAACTAGATTTACTGAATTGATGTAATTAACGGAATTAAAGGCTCGTTTTCATGGGATCGATAAACTAGTCCGATTTCCATCGTGTTTGTACTCATTTTAACGAGAAGAATCTCAGGAATCAATCAGTACTATAATTGAGGTCAGGTTAAAGTGACCACAATTGAAATTTTCTTCGTTGCATGTTTAACCTTAGCTTCTCAAATGTACTATCAATGGATTGCTGAAATTTTTCTGATTAAAATGAGTCCAAACACGACGCAAATCGGACTAGTTCACCACTTTCATGAAAACCAGCCTTTAGCTTCGTTAATTACATCAATTCCGTAAATCTAGTCCGATTCCCACCGTGTGTGGGCTCATTTCAATCAGGACAACCCGAGCAATCCACTTCCACTATATTCGAGAAGCTAAAGTTAAAACGCTTACAACTGATATTTCCTTTGTCGCGTGTTTGTATTCACTTTGCAGTCCCTCATTTCGACCCTCGATTTCCAAGGAACTTTTCCATCGCCCTTCCCTCGGAAAGGCCCTCTTCCCCATTTCCCGCGTAATCACATGTTCGCGCCTGCTGCTCTCCTACTTGCCTCCACCCCCGATTTTTCCAGTGAAACCCTCTTACAAAAAAGGGACTCGAGCAACACCAAAACAGTATTCCATCGTCGCTCTGCCAGTGTACACGCCTGTAAGCATTACTGATGTCCAACCAGCAGAATAAAAGTTTCTTTGAACCAACGTCGTCTTACGTGATTCGACGACATAGAAAGAATACATGAGTGGGGTCTATATCTTATGTTATCTTGTTATTAGTGACGTGACAGAAGGCGCTGCGACGAGCGAGAATCGAACGGATGATCGCGTCTAGTATAAATCGTAAAAGTCGGCAAGCAGTAAAATACGAAATTAGTTTCGAAGTATTTATAGCTGTATTTATAGCGGCGACGAGTTACAAGTGCGACAAGCGTCCATTCTAAAACAGTACACCGACGACGGGGAACGTCGAGTTTTGTTTCTCGCGCCGGTTTAATTAGAGCCCGGACTGCCGAGGTGAATTGACCTGGACGGGGGTGAAATGCGAAAAGGACGACAACGGCTGGGACTTTGTGGTTACGTCTATTCTTGGTGGTCAAAGATTTTTTACCGTTACAGTCGTAATATAATTTTTATAGGAACTGAAAAATTAACAGAATTAGTAAAACTATAAAAATGACAAATTGAAAAATTGAAAGGTGACAAATTGAAAAATTGAAAAGTTGACGAATTGACAAATTGGCGAATTGACGAATTGAAAAGTTGATAAAGTGAAAAGTTGACAAATTGAAAAATTGAAAAGTTGAAAAATTGACGAATTGACAAATTGGCGAATTGACGAATTGAAAATTTGAGGAATTGAAAAGTTGATAAATTGAAAATTTGACAACTTGAAAAGTTGAATAATTGACAAATTGAAAAATTAAAAAGTTGAAAAATTGACAAATTGAAAAGTTGAATAATTGACATATTGACAAATTGACAAATAGACAAATTAACAAATTTACATATTGAAAAATTGACAGATTGACAAATTGTCGAATTGATAAATTAGCAATAAATTAATTCTAACCCTTAATTTAGACAAGATGTTTTATATAAGTTGCACATAGTATAATTAATATTTAAAAATATTAAAATAATGAATGTAATGAAAATATTAAAATAATGAAAATAATGAAAGTAATGAAAATAATGAAAATAATGAAAATAATGAAAATAATGAAAATAATGAATGTAATGAAAAATAATGAAAATAATGAATGTAATGAAAAATATTGCAAAGGGTTAGTACGATCGCAGAGGGCTAGAGGGTGCGCGCGCAGCGAGAACGTCCGAGGTGATTCACGGTGAATACGAGACGAGATTTTCCAGGGGCTGCATTGAAGTGCGCCGAATGTCGGTCGGCAGGAATGGACGCGCCGGTGACCGGGCTGATAGCGGATCGAGGCCGCGCGCGAGGATCGAGGTGGAGACCATGAAAACTCACCGGCTCGTTACCGGGTTAAATTCCAGCCGCGGGCGGGTGTGCGAGATGCACGGTTAAGTGGGATGTCTGAATCGGACGGCATTGCGAATATTTTCGGACGCTTTGGCGTTGTTAGTTGGACACTCTGTGCGTGGTGCAACTGATTGATGGAGTGATGGGGTTTTCGGTTTGGGAGTGTTGTGTGTTTGGGGTACCTAACCTTTTTTACCATTTCTATTTTTCTCTGTTATTTCCTTTTCCCTTTTTTCCCTTTTTTCCCTTTTTTCCCTTTTTTCCCTTTTTTCCCTTTTTTCCCTTTTTTCCCTTTTTTCCCTTTTTCCCCATTTTCTTCCCTTTTTCCCTTTTTTCCCTAATGAGTCATTAAATCAGTGTGAAATAATATTTCTTTTAATAGTATTCACTATTTAGTGAATATAGAATGAAAAGTTGTACGACCTATTAAAATAGTATAAAATAATAAATAACAAATATTTGATTTAATAGTATTTAACCCTTTATAGGGCAAATTATTTTTTTGATGATAATTCATATTCCCTACTGTATACATATTGGAAATACTTTAAAAAACAATTATTATTGAGAATTCATTTTCGAAATTTTCCTAGATTCCTTATTTTATGGTGGCACCTATTTGTGCCACCAACCGTTCCTGCAGCGCCACAAGGATCAAAATGGTGAACAGAGTCCCTGTAATTTGACAAATTGAAAAGTTGACATATTAACGAATTGCCAGATTGACCAATTGACGAATTGAAAAGTTGTAATAAAAGTGACATCTATATATGCCAACCTACAAAGGGTTAAGCAGACTTCTTTTATTTTCCCTTTCCTTTTCCCTTTTACCCCATATTTCAACCCCCACATATACAACCATGACAATTACCGTCCATTGCACCTAACCTGGCACTCTCGTCTAAATGGTCAGACTCTTTGTCGCACGCCTGATTGGCCGAGGCGCTGACGCCCACCAATCGAGTCGCGCGACAGAGTGGGGAGAGCCGCTTCCACACTCGCCATTGGATTTCTCGTAGCGACTGTGTCCGCCCTATTCCCCCAGGGGCCGTGTGGCGATCCCGGGGTCCTTAGCTAGGGTCTAACCAGCCCTTGGTGTGGACGAGACACCTCGATATGGCAGGCACAGCTTATTCATGTATGTAAGAAGCCGGACAGGTCCTACCAATAGACCTGCGATCGGATTGGTACTACGGGCGCTCCGGTTGCCCACGAGGGCGTACGAAGGGTGCTTGTCCCCTTGTCCCCTCGGCCGGACAATTGGTGTTGGATTCGTAGTGGCAGTGGTCGAAGCCTACATGCTGGGCAGAGACCTTTCGAGGGTCTCGGCGCGTGAGCAGCGTCCCACCTGCTCCTGGACCAGACAGGAAATCTGGTAGAGTTTTTGGAAAGGTAACTTGGCGCTACCGACAGTCTACTTCCGTGGGACTCGTCATCCCCGGAAAGCAACGCTGGTAAGGCTACGGCCTCAGCTGACTAAGCTTAATCTTAGTCCTTCGCCCATGGGGGCCCTCGATGGTAAGCCTTCGTGGCAGGTACTTGGAGGTTAATCTGAGTTCCCTCTGTGTCCGCCCTATGACGTCACGAGTGCCAAGTTCCATGGTTCTTAGGTTGCATTATAACTGAGAACTGAGTCGATTGTGACTCATTCGAGCGAATAATCTTATTCTTTCCTGAGGATTGACATTGAACGGAAAATGAGAATTATATCTGACTCGATTCGCGCAGTGAAAGGTGTTTAAAGAAACACACACTTAAATATTCATCGTTCGAATGGATATTTTCCGGGAACCTTTCACCACGTGACTGGAGGAAGAAATGATTCTCCTTTTCCTCGTGTTCAATGTCAATTCGCCTGGCTGCGTAAGTTTCATCCATGCAAAGGGGAATAAGTACGGCAAGGCTCGCTTAAATTTTACTATTTCGGGTACCTGCAGTGAAATTTAGGCGAGCAGACGGCACAGGAGGAAGCTATTTCATAGTAGGATTGATTCGAGCATTGAAAAAAGCAGAGAATCGATATAGTGAGTGGAAACGGGAGAGGCACTGTTCGGTGAGAATCGAGGGTCGAAACTCGGAACTTCAAAGTGATGCGGCACACGTTGGACACAAACATACAACGAAGAAAATTTCAATTGCAGTAATTTTAACGTTATCTTCTCAAATGTAGTGGCAGTGCGTTGTTGAGATTGTCCTGATTAAAATGAGCCCAAACACGATGGGAATCGGGCTAGATTTACTGAATTGATGTAATTAACGGAATTAAAGGCTCGTTTTCATGAAATCGATAAACTAGACCGATTCACGTCGTGTTTGGACTCATTTTAATCAGAAGAATCTCGACATTGCATCAGTACTATAATTTAGAAAGTAAAGTTAAACATGAAACGAAGAAAATTTCAATTGCAGTAATTGTAACTCTATCTTCTGAAATATGGTGCCAGTGAGTTGCTGAGATTATTCTGATTAAAATGAGTCCAAACACGATGGGAATCGAACTAGTTTTACCGAGTGAATGTAATTAACGTAATTAAAGGTGGGTTTTCATCGAATCGATAAAGCAGTCCGATTCACGTCGTGTTTGGACTCATTTTAACGAGAAAAATCTCAATATTCCATTGCAACTGCGATTGAGGAGATAAGGTTAAATATGCAACGAAGAAAATTTCAATTGCAGTAATTTTAACCTCATCTTCTTAAATGTAATGCCAGTGAACTACTGAAGTTTTTCTGATTGAAATGAGTCCAAACACGATGTAATAATAATAATGCAGTATTTTACTCTGATGGACATGAGATTAATATTATTATAAAACAGAAAGTCAATAAAATGGTTCGATAAAAAATTGTAATAAGGTCTGTCTCCATACTTGGATTTTAAAGTGTCTGTGATACTGTACTTATTAAAGTTTATATTCCTTTGGGTTTCTCTGTATATCAGTTGATACCATAAAATGGTAATTTTCTGGATTACAGCGCTTTATTCATTCCAGTTAATCCTTTTAAAGAAATGTAATAAAACATACCTTATATAAATAATTAACGTGAACGTTCATTATCTTCTTTCATGATTGCATTACGTTAATTGTGAATTAAAGAATTTTATTGTCTTACCATATATATATATATATACATATATATATGTCTGTCATAACCTTTTTATAAAACATGCGTAGACTTCTTGTTACGTGGCATTTTACTCTTGTTTTCATTGATCATGGGAATTCAACATCAACTGACCTTCTGAGATCTCTAAGTGTGACGCATGGAGAATAATCGCTTGCAACTGTACGTTCTGCATAATGATTCATGTTGAAAGTGAATTAGGAACATGATTTTCTTAGAATTTTATTCGATTGTCACTACTATTTTAGTTTTAATAATAATTGTTTAATGAGAAGCATAATTTTAGAATAAGATCACTTTGATTCAATGTCGGGGGAGAAAGTTTTTAACTTTAAATGTACACAAAACTAAATATACTTAAATATAAATATAATAAAACTAAATTAAATGCAATTACACGTTTTACAATAGAACTAAATTTATGGAACTGATATGAAGTTAACACTAGAACAGCGCACTGGTCAAAATGACAGATTTTAGTTTTCTTATTTCTATACTAATACTATAATCAACATATGAAGAAACCAAGAAAAAATTGTTACAATTTTTGTAAGGAGTATGATGGAACAAAATATTTTACTACATACACTTATATATTACTATATAACATATTTAATTGAGGAATATATTTAACATGTTTTGCCTGAATGAAGATCATATTGCTATACAAACACAAAAGTCACATACACAACCAACATCATACAATATATCAAACCTTGCATTGGTTAAAACAATTATACATCGAATTCTAACACTTTTTTAATTGTATAATTGTATGATAATGTATAATTACCACCATAATCCTTATAAAAATTGTGACAGTAGATTTTATTGTTGGTTTCTCCATTTTGATTATCGTATTGAAGTGAAGCTATTCATTTTTCAAATCATTTTGAATATTTAACGATTAACATATCAATAATTGTGAAATAAAGAAAATGTTTTATAAAACACTTTTCCTAGCAAAGATAAAGAGGAAATGTTATTAATTACTTACTATCATAATTTTTACGTTACACTATAACCTTAAATATTTTTATTTTTATTATAATTAATTTAACCCATTAAGTCTCAGTGATCTATTAATAGACCACTTACTCTAAACTGTTATAGACAATTTATTTGTTAATAAATAATGTATCTAACGATTAGAATAAATATGAGTTCGTATTTAGAATGAATAAATTGAATCAGACATTATTTCCAAGTAAAATTCATACTTCATTTAAGCTTTTGAAAATTTACAAAATGGTCTACGATTGCACTGCCGCGAGAAATTATTTATAAAATTTGAAATAACAAAGTGAAAATTTTTACAACTTGGAATTACAAAATAAATGTTTCCAGAATAATGGAACTCCATTTATATGCACTAACATTGAATATAAACAATGTTATAAACAATTACATTAGGTGATCCATGAATATGCCACTGCTATATATAGTATATCGAATATGTCAGATTTTTGCACTATTTTTCCAAAATAACATGGACACTCATTACTCGAAACACAAAATTTCATCGAAAAATTCAAAAAAAAATTTCATGGGACTTAATAAAAAATTACCCATATGAAATTGATTATACAATATAATAATAATAATAATGATAATGATGATGATGATGATGATGATGATAATAATAATATGCAACAGATTATTATATAAAATTGACTATGGAATATCACGATGATAATAATATGCAACAAATTATTATATAACATTACCTATACAATATAATAATAGTAATTATACGACAAATTATCAACGGTCAGATCTATTAATTATTACCCGAAAACAAATTTCCTAGGACTTAATGGGTTAAAAGAGTTAAAGAGTAAATGAATCGTAACTGGAATTTAACCTCAAACGACATCACTGATTTTTCCGTACACAAGCAGACCCATTGTTCCCATTCGAAAACGCGGAGAATCACGGAATTGATAAGTGTGTTACGTGAGGCGCTACATAAACGCGGCCGCTATCATTTCTTGAACTCGAACCCGTCACGCTGTATCGCATACTTGCCCAAGGACAAGGACAATCTCGAACGGCTTGAAAGTCACGCGCGACTGGAATACACGGTACAGTTTAAATCAGGCACGCCAGAGAACGGAAAAAGATTAGTGAAAAGGCGTTAACTTTGTTTGCTGGTTTCTGAAAAGTCTATTTATAAAAGTAGATTCTGTTTCTGAAATTTTAAAAAACAGATTCTGTTTCTGAAATTTAAAATAATAGATTCTATTTCTGAAATTTAAAAAGATAGATTCTGAATATTATGAAATTAAAAAATTATTTTATTATTCTGAAATTAAAAAAAAAATAGATTCAATTTCTAAAATTAAAGAAAATAGATTCTATTTCTGAAATTTAAAAGATAGATTCAATTTCTAAAAATAAAAAAATAGATTTTATTCCTGAATATTATGAAACTATAAAATTATTGTATTATTCTGAAATTTAAAAAAATAGATTCTATTTCTGGAATAAAAGAAATATATTATTAAATATATTTATTAAGTAAATAAATATATATATAAAATATTAAAATTTTAAAAATTTCTAAAAATGGGGTTAATTGATTTGACCAATAAGCAGCTCATTACAGAAAGTGAAAGTCAGTCTTCCGTGTCACTAAATCAGATCGCGTAAATTGATATCGCGTAAATTAGGTTATAATTTCTCCTTGAAAAGAAATATCGTATAAATAGGGGGTCAGTGTGTTACACAGTGATATTAATGTTTAATACTATTCTTACCGAAGATATGAAAAAATACTTTTCGAAATTTTAACTTAAAATTATTTTCTCAGTTTAATCACTTTTCCCCAATTAAATTTTGGGCATTTATAGTTAATTTTATAATTATTATTGGAAAAGTGGAAAAATCAATTTACAATATACGACTAAACTTAGAAAAAATTTTTAAGTTAAAAATTGAAGTCGTCTTTTGACACTTTTGGTAGAAATAGGTTAGAACCAACATCAACCCATGAACATAACCAATCAATCCAAAAGAGAAACATCTAAAATTTAGTTGAGGAAAGATAATTAAACTTTGAAAATAATTTTAAATAAGAAATTCTACTTAAATAATTTTAAGATAAAAATTCCATTTAAGTAATGTTAAGATAAAAGTTTTTCTTAAATAATTTTAAGTAAAAAATTCTGCTTAAATAATTTTAAACAAAACTACATTAAAACCAACCCTCAAACCCAATCACTCGAAAACAACCATCCACAAATTCTTCCAATCACTTCACGCCACTGATTCCACCGCACTTCCTCTTGTCTAAACAATTAGAAAAACGAATCCCGTTCACGGTGCAGGAAGTATCAACTCGATCAGTGCGCGTTAAACTCAGTCGTTTCCAAGCGACACCTCGTTTCGGTATCGACAAGGCGAAACGACCACTTTTCGACTTTCTCGTCCGCTTACATAACCTATAAACGACGTCGAACAACAAACACGTGCCGACCGGTTCACGAAATTCATAATAAAAATAATAATCCGACGATACGACCAGTTTTCACTGGAAATATTCAAAATTTTTTAATGAGATATAGATATTGTTTGAAACTAGTTTAACGATAATTCGTAGATAAATTAAGGAACAGTTATTTTATTTAAATATTTTCTATAGCAATACAAAGATTAATTTAAAATAACTAATTTATTAATATTATTAATAAATATTAATATTAATAATATAAATTTATATAAATTATTGATATAAATTTAAATATTAATATTTAAATTATTAATTTAAAAAAAAATAAAAACTAGTTTAACGAAAATTCACAGATAAATTAAGCGACACAGTTATTTTATTTAAATATTTACTATAACAGTACAAAGATTAATTTAAAATAGTAAATATTCAATTTCATAGTTTACTGTATCAAATCAAGTGGTGACTGACCTCTCGAGTGCAAAGGGTTAACCCTTAAAATGCTGAGTAGGGTTCTATAGGGGAGACAGAAAGTATTTTTCCTTAATAATTTTGTAAGTGATTTTTTGTAATTTTTCATATTTTATGTATTTTCTCTTTTTTCATCAAGTATTGTGGATGATTTGTCTATTCTAAAAACATTACCGTTATTTTGTTTTTATGTTTTGAAGTTTTTGTTTTTCTCCAGGAGACCCTAGCATGTTTACAGCTAAAAACATTACATATATATATATCAGCAATGCACTGTTACTATATTTAAGAAGATGAGGTTAAAATAACTACAATTGAAATTTTCTTCGTTCCATGTTTAACCTTACCTTCTCAAATGTAGTAGTAGTAATGGATTGCTGAAATTTTTCTGATTAAAACGAGTCCAAACACGACTTAAATCGGTCTAGTTTATCGATTTCATGTAAACGAACCTTTAATTCCGTTAATTACATTCAGTCGGTGAAACTGGTCCGATTGCCATCGTGTTTGGACTCATTTCAATCAGGACAATCTCAGCAATCTACTTTCACTATATTTAAGAAGATGAGGTTAAAATGACTGCAACTGAAGTTTTCTTCGTTGCATGTTTAACTTTACTTTCTAAATTATAGTACCAATAGAATATTGAGATTCTTCTCGTTAAAATGAGTCCAAACACGACGCAAATCGGACTAGTTTCAGTAAGTCCATGAAAACCAGCCTTTAGTTTCGTTAATTACACCAATTCCGTGAATCTAGTCCGATTCCCATCGTGTTTGGGCTCATTTCAATCAGGACAACCTCAGCAATCTACTTCCATTATATTCGAGAAGCTGAAGTTAAAATGCCTACAACTGACATTTCCTTCGTCGCGTGGTGTATTCACTTTGCAGTCCCTCATTTCGACCCTCGATTTCCAAGGAACTTTTCCATCGCCCTTCCCTTGGAAAGGCCCTCTTCCCTATTTCGCGCGTAACGACATGTTCGCGCCTGCTGCTCTCCTACTTACCCCCTCCCCCGATTTTTCAGGGAAACCCTCTTATAAAAAAGAGACTCTAGCAACGCCAAAACAGTATTCCATCGTCGCTCTGCCAGTGTACACGCCTGTAAGCATTATTGTCACGTCCAACCAACATAGAATAAAAATTTCTTTGAACCAACTTCGCCTTACGTGATTCGACGACAACGTCCTTCCCGGCCGTCGGCTATCTGTCGACCCGATTACTATCGGACCTGAAGAACGGAAAGCGCGCGTAGCGCTTACTCGCTCCGCGGAGACAGAGAGGCGCCGTGACGCACGCGGCGTCGGCGCACACGGACTCGGTCTACCGTGACGCGGCGCGATTCGACTTTCAGATAAGCACGAAACTAGCGGTCCGGTTTTCTGGACGTTCGATACGTTTTTAGAGAAACGGTCGGGCCGTGGCTGAGTTATGCTTCCCGGTGGGGAATTCGCGCTACCGCTACGCGCGCGGTCTAGATAGGGGCGTTGGGGAATTTTGTAGGCATAACCTGTTTTCAGTGAGCGTAATATTGACACAACTGTATAACAGAATTTAGAATGAAGTAAATGAACAGTTTTCTGTTGCTAGTGACCTAGTCATCGATGTGATATTAAAGTAAATTAATATATATTAATTCCTAATAATATTTTTTTTTAATTTTTAATTTTAATTTTTAATTTCAATTTTTAATTTTAATTTCAATTTTAATTTTTAATTTCAATTTTTAATTTTAATTTTTAATTTTAATGTTTAATTTCAATTTTTAATTTTTAATTTTTAATTTAATTTGCTTTAATGTTTTCAGAGGTAAAGGAAGGGTTGCAGACATAACTTCTTTTCAGTGAGCGTAATATTATTAGGAAACAATTATATTGAAAAAAATATTGCTTTGGTGGTAACGGAAGGGTTTATAATTATAAATTATTTATTAATTATTATTATTCATTATTTATTAATTAATTATAATATTAAGCATAATATTATTAGGGACAAATATACATTGCTTTTGGTGGTAAAAGAGGGGTTTATTGTTTTATTGGATTTAAAATGTTTTGTTTGATTTCAGTCGAGTTTATAAAAATTAGTTATTTCATGAAAATAAAATAAATAAATTTTTGTTGCTGGATATTGGATGTTAGTAACAATGGGAATTATATTGTTCAGTAAATATTAATGAATGTAGTGGAAATGTACTATTTAATTATTTTCTTTTTATGTAAAAATAGGTAGAACTTTCTAGTGGACCTAACATATCGATTTTTTAATATTAAGGCGAAATAGAATTCTATTCTTGTTTTATTTAGGATAGTATATTATTTGGTGATCCATTTTTCTAACTCACTTTTTGGTTTAATACTGGAAAATGTATGTGGAACAGTAAGGCTTTTTGTTTAGATTAAGGATAATGGATTTTTTATGGTACAGTAATTATGAATGTTTTCTTGAGGTCTAGAACGCAAGCAATAGAGTTGATAGGATTATAGTAGTTTTATGGTGGGATTACGTTTCAGAGATAACTTGTTATTATATTTGTATCTGTGATTTAGTATCGTTTTTGTCATTGTTGATTAATCTAAAACCGGAAATTGCTATCCATTTTTGCAACGGGACTCTACCTTCATTTTTAGACTTTTTTCTCCTTAATTCCATGCTTTAGACCAGTATCTCTTAACCTTATTCCCAACATGGACCAATAAAATACATAACATTTAATACTTATTTCTCAAACGCATTCGCATTCATTTCAAAGTAAATTACCAAACAATAAGAAACTAAATAAAGTGCTACCAATACGTCATTGAGTATCATCACTATAAACAATTTAAAAGTACATAATTTACAACCATTTATTCTCACGATTATAATTATGCCATTCCACAAATAATACATTTATTTATACTTCAATTCCTAAAAACCAAAATCAAACGTTTGTTCAAATCTAAAATATATTCTTTATTATCCACAATAATAATAATTTAAAAACATAAAACACCATAAAATACCTGCATTTCTAAAAAGATCAAACACATTTGTACACTTATAACTACACACTTGCAATAAACATTCTGTTATCGGCCAATGAAATCATAAACTGTCAGTCGTTGATAAACACTACTAGAGCTCTGTGCCATTTGTGCAACTATGCATGCGTGCACGACCACTTCCAGAGATTGTCTTCTAACTTTTCCAAGGTCTTTCTTTTATCGACGTCCCTTTATCGGTGCTGCGCCGTGCCTCGAATTCCGATCAAAGACGAGATACACACCGTGCATGCGTGGATGGAGGAAGTCGTTGCAGTTAAATTATGAACACAAGCTTTCCATGGACGTCGCGAATTTAAGGGATCAGATTGGCTAACGAGTTTTCAAGTCAGTTGCGTTTCTAGGTGTATTATCTTGAAACCGTTGATAAGACCATGGTTCTCTTGGAGTGAACTGGCCATTGAGATCTTTGCGAATATTAAAGTGATTTTATTGAACGTTGCTTGACATCTTAACACTTGGCAAATGGAATGGGGAGATCTCACATTTTTTCCTTGGCAACGTAGTGCCTTTTATTTTGTCTGGTTTTTCCTTGTTACTCAGTGAGCTTTCAACTGGGGACATTTGCAAGTTATTAAATACTTTCCTTGCTTTTACGTAGCATGACTTTTACAGAAATCTGTTGATCGAGGGCAGTTAAAGTTAATGAAAAAGGTTACAGTTATATGGTTTCTTTCCTTTTTTTGACTATACTACAATCTCTGTTATTATCTTCAATGATTTTATCGAGAACTTCGTTTTATAAAAGAAGGATATTTGACAAATTACAAATAATGGGAATTCAGGACATACTAAATAACAAGAAAAATGAACAAAATAAAAGGCAATGCGTTACGAAGGCAATTCGGTTGGCTAAGTGTTAACACTAGAACTACCGCATGAGTCAAAATGATCCATCTTTGATTTCTTCTTTCATAACTATTGAAAAGATACAAATACTACTTGAAGAAATTTTAAAGTAATTAATTTAGTAACATGCAAGGTGAGAGACAATCCGACTGAAATCTCAATAAATGTATTGTTATAATTCTTATAGTAAAATGAAAAATTAATTTGACTGTTCGGTAGTTCTAGTATCAATCCTTTGAAGTCTGACATTTCTTGGTTTTATAGGTTAGAACTTGCAACTACCCTAGTGGCACAAAATATTGAATACATATGTATCTAATATTAAAAAGACGTTGAAAGTCTTTTTAATATTTAAATATACATCAAGTATTTATTTTAGACTTTGAAAGATGTTTGGTATGACGTTATACTGATTTATTTGAAAACTTCTAAGTACTACAATAAAATTGTAGTTGATTGTAAAATGAATAATTGGTGAAATATTGAGAATATTAAGATAAAATTAAATTGATAGTTTGAGATATTTGAACAAAATTGATAGGATAGGAATCGTCTAATTAACATTCTCTTATTTATTTCATTACTATGCCAACATTTAAATAGAATAATACCCACATATTTTTGTTTAACCCCTCATAAAAGCTCAAGGAATGAAGGGTTAATTGTAATTAGCGCCAAAAAAAAAAATAATGTATATAAAAGATCAGGAAGATAAAAAATAATCTATATTTGTAAATATCCAAATATTTATTATAAGTCATCGATAGAAAAATAACATATACAATTAAAATTAAAAAAATAATCTATATATTTATTACAAATCACAAACAATTAAACAATTAAACAATTAAACAATTTAATATATTTTTTAAATTTCTCACATTCGACATAAAATCAGGTTGCACTGAACGCGTTGAAAACAAACGCGTTGCATGAAAGATGGCGCATGAGTATCAATTCTAAAACTTTCGACTATTTTTAACGGTGAAATTCTCAGCGACGACAGTCGATTAATTATTTAATATCATTCGTCATCTTGCATTACTAAATTAACTAATTAAATTCTACCTAATTAATGAACTAATTTAATTCTATCTAATTCAGCAATAATAAAACATCCAATAATAACAACGCAGAGCAGTTAAATAATCTTACATTTCTATAGAGGGTTGACTTAAAAAAATAATCCATTTATTATAAATCACCTACAGAAAACTAACTATTTACATAATTAATACTATCACCACAAGCATATATCAATCGTAATAGATTAGAATCTACACAAAACAGTAAAAAGCGAAAATTATCGAGCTACGGAGCAAACAGAATCAAACACGCAGTTAACTACTGAGAATTCACTCTCGGTCTGAACGGAAAATTCCACGTGGGTCATTTATGACCCGCACTATTACAACTGAGTAAAATTAAATGAACACAGTATGCATGATACAGAAATACCTATATTTGACTGAAGAATAAATTTTTTAAAAATTCTTCGTTCTTTTAAGGATTCACTTTCGGTCTGAACGGAAAATTCCGGGTGGGTCATTTATGACCCGCACTATTACAATTAAATAAAATTAAATAAACGCAGTATGCATGATATTCAAATACTTATAAATAACTCCAGAATAAATTTTCAAAAAATTCTTCGTGTCTCAATGAGAATTCATTTTCAACGAGACTTCACTTTCACAGCTCGGAACGTGTTAACCGACGCAGACCTAACCTCCAATTACACGAGTCCCGGCGATACCTGTTTCGCGTGCGCACAGTAAATTAACGTCGTGTCGCAAATAAAACGTTGCGCGATATTGTCCGCGCGCATTTTTCCGCGCCCGTACTTTCGCGACACGCCAGCGGCGCGCTGCGGTCGCGCGGAAAAACGCGCGGGCCGAGTAAACCGCCGGCGGCCATATTGCGAGCGAACCCGATCGTTACAGATAAGCGTTAATTCACTCGACCATGTGGAAATATGTTGATAAGTTGGACGGTTCGAACGCCCAAACGAGCCGGGAACAAATTCTGCGCCGTGTTCTCTTTTACGGGCTCGATTGCGTGCACCGATCGCGCCGAAAAGATTGCGCAGGGAATGTATCCGGTGATTTTTAAATACTCGGTCGAGTGCTATGCGAGTATTGCGTAAACATTGCAATAAATTTTTAAAAAGTTTTAAAAGACTCTGCAATATATTTTTAAAGAGTCAAATATTGGTATTTTAATATCATGCATACTGTGTTTATTTAATATTTTTTTTCAATGTAATAGTGTGGGTCATAAATGACCCACGCTGAATTTTCTGTACAGACCGAAAATGAATTCTCATTGAAAATCGAAGAATTTTTTAAAATTTATTGTGGAGTAAAATATTAGTATCTTAATATCATATACATTGCGTTTATTCAATTTTATTTCTTTGTAATTGTGTGGGTCGTATACGACTCTTACGGCCTGAACGGAAAGGCTTAAAAAGCGGTCCGGTGCAGAACGTGTTAAACGACGTTTCTCTCTCTTTTCGTTCCGGGGACTTTTCTTTTCCGAACGTGCGTCACTAGCTATGAACAGAACGAGTTATTCGGTTTAGATTTCTTTAAAGGTAACGTGGAGTTGTGGTTGTGCCTGGAATTGTAGTGCGTTTGTGATCATCTGTGGATGGGTGTTAACCTCGTATCTTGTGATATCGTGTTGGAGTTGTGATGATTTTTTGCTATTGTAGGTTAGGGAAGTTTGAATGGAAAGGTTATTTACTTAATTTACGTAATTTGTATATTTATGTGTTGTTTAGATAATTTACCTAATTTATTTATCTGAGTGTTATTTACTTAACCCTTTGTACTCAAAAGGTCTGAACATATCAGAATGACTGAAAACAAATGACACGCACGCATATCGTAAAAGACGGTACTTCAGGCATATTTGAAAAAAAATTTGGTTACGATACGATACTTTTTGTCAGTTTTATACACCTTTGAATATGTAAGAAAACAAAGCGCATTTTAGGCATTTAATGCTTTTCTTTTACCGGAAAGGCAAACAAGATTTGCGCTGTTTATGGCGAAGGTGCTGTAGCTGAAAGAACAGTGCGGAAGTGGTTTGCTAGGTTTAACACGTTCACGACGGGATGTACCACCGGTGGTACATACGTCCCATGGGATAGATAAGAATGTACCACCGGTGGTACATATGCCCCATGGGATAGATAAGAATGTACCACCGGTGGTACATGCGTCCCATGCGATATATAATAATGTACCACCGGTGGTACATGGACGATAGATTGTTATCTGCCCCATGGGACGCATGTACCACCGGCGGTACATTCTTATCTATCCCATGGGACATATGTACCACCGGTGGTACATGGACGATAGATTGTTATCTGCTCCATGGGACGCATGTACCACCGGCGGTACATTCTTATCTATCCCATGGGACGTATGTACCACCGGTGGTACATGGACTATTGTCGCGTCATAGCATTCAAATAACTGATTACTGTAATTAACAAATTTATTTACATCTTTATATACATAAGAGAACTATTCTCTGAGGTCTGAAGTGTAACACCAAGGAGAAAATAATTACATACATAATTTCGAATTAGCCCCGCCAGATGGGAGAAAGTACGAAAAATAACATCGCCCCACGGAGGGTACACTAAATATCAAGAACGCCCGAGTAGCCCCTCCACCGTAGATGAAGATCAGATTAAAACACTGATCGAGAATAACCCACGCTAGACGTAAATCAGCAGAAATGTTGAATACGTCAAAATACACCATTCACGAGCATTATATTCAGACCTGTCCGCCACGCCAGCTACCAAAAATCGACAGGAACATTCCGGACAACCCAATAATAATCGTGCATCGTTCTCAGCGTTCCCGATTTTTCCACGCGGAAATTTCCCACTGTATCTCGGCGAGAAACAACATTTAAAATATTCGATTATTATGTAAAAATTCAAATTCCGGTTTATGACTGCGGTTTCCAATCTAAGAGGAATATTACCAGAGACGCCAAGATTTTTAATAAAAAATTAATGTTTATAACTATAATATGTAGAAATACATAAGCTTGTAATAAAGTTATTATTATTTAAGACGTGTCTATATTATTATATTTATTGAAATACAGGGCGGCGTTAAAATTGTTAATAAAAATGTGGAAATAAATAAACTTGTAATAAAGTTATTATTATTTAAAACGTGTCTATATTATTTATATTTATTAATAGATACGTAGCGGGTAAACAGTTTTTTTTTAAGGAAGCGTAGCCGCAAAAAAGGTTGGAAACCGCAGGTTTACGAGGTTCATTGAGTGAGCTACGTCGACGATGCTCACGCAATAAGGAAAAATTCTGAATCCTGTTACGCGAGCAGTGACAAGATGCTATTGCATTAGAATTCGCGTGAGAACAGATATTCATGAGTTCGCTCTATTTCTTCACTGATTTCCCAGGATAATTTGATGATCTGTCTCTTGCGTTTGATCACTGTAATTAATCCCCGTCGTGCGGAAGAGATGGGTATGAGACGGTCACAGGGAAATGGTAAATAGTATATTGTGGTTATTTCTAATACACACTTTGCAGCATTAGGAAATAATATAAACATGTGTTCTGTATTTTATATTAAGGGGACCTTACACTTTCTCGGCTCGGGAAAACCGATTTTTTAGAAGGTATCCTATTGGAAAGTATTATATTTGAATAATATTCTCTGAACATTTCAGAGGATGTTACTATATTTCAGAAGGTAAGATTAAAATGGCCGTAGTTGAAATTTTCTTTGTTGCATGTTTAACCGTACGTTCTTGAATATAGTACCGTTGGATTACTGAGATTTTTCTGATTAAAATGAGTCCAAACACGACGTAAATCGGACTAATTTATCGATTTCATGGAAACGAGCCTTTAATTTCGTTAATTATGTTGAGTCGGTGAAACTAGTCCGATTTCCACCGTGTTTGGACTTATATTAACCAGAACAATCTCAACGATCAGTTGGCACTACGTTCGAGAAAGTAAGATTGAAATAAATTAAATCAAAACGACGCTGCACACGTCAAATATACTCTTGCAATGAAAAATATTTCAATGACAGTCATTTTAACGTTACCTTCTCAATAGTAGTATTGATGGATTGCTGAAATTTTTCTGATTAAAATGAGCCCAAACACGATGGGAATTGGTCTAATTTTACCGATTTAACATAATCAACAAAACTAAAGGCTCGTTTCCATGAAATCGATAAACTACTCCGATTCCCATCGTGTTTGGACTCATTTCAATCAGAAAAATCTCAGCAACTTCTTAAAAACTATCCTATTAAAAAATATCGTACTTGAATAATATTCTCTGAAAATTTCATAGGAAAATTCGAAATACTTTCGAAATTATAAACAATTACAGCACCAAGTATAACACAGGCCAAACCAACCACGCACATTCCAGCCGTGTTAAATTCATTTATTAATCATTAATTCACTGAATCTAACAACAGAAAAAAGAATCCGATTCTCAAGCACCAGATGTGATCTCACACTCTCAGACTTCTTTCGCCGGCTGAAAATCGGCGAGTCGAAATCACCTCTTCTAAATGGCCAATAACATTTCTCACGCGTTTCGCGGCAACGTGTTCGCAGCCGTTAGGAATATTTCACGGTGATAGATTCGCGGCGGTGTAATGTACTTAGGCGGGCGCGTTGCGGTTTACGCGTTTGTTCGCGCCGATGCAAAAACTGAGCGCGCGAACTAAAATTTTTACTGCTCGTTCCGAGGAATTTATCTCTTTCTTCGCGGCGCTTCTGCGCTGTTATTTTCGACCCTTCGCACTCGACATTATTTTTCATTGCGAACGTTCGTTATTTTCTAACGAAATGTTAACAATATTATTTGCAGCTTGCCTGTAAATATATTTAGTTATTATTCTTGTGTACTATTAATATTAACTATTTACAGAACCATAGAAATGTAATTCAAATGGGTTACATAGAAATATGAATTACAAAATACGTATCCCCAAACTATAAACAATTTGTTTCACTAATTATATTGAATACAAAAATATAATTAGTTTTCCTTTTTTCCAAATTAAACGCTATTTAATATTATTTAAATATTAAATACAAATTTTTCCAAATATCTATTTTATATTTTATAAATGTCTATTTATATTTAGAAAGGAATATTTTCTTTAAATTCATTATCAAATATTTATTTTATATTTACAAAGAAATATATTTTTTCAAATATTTATCAACTATTTATTAGACACTATTTAATATTATTCAAAATATTAAACACACATTTTTCAAATACTATTTTATATTTTTCAAATGTCTATTTTACATTCCCCTAATATTTACCTGACATTCTCTAAACATTCACACCGCATTTCTTAAATCCAACAATTTATTCACATCAAAAACCGTAGCTCACCAAATATTTCTCAAAAATTAGAAAAACATTTCCTAATATTCCTCACAAGGGTGCGGTACATCAAAACCAACACTCAACTTTTATTCGAAAAAAGTGTAAAAACAAGTGATTTCTTGAAATCGCTTTCAAACTTTCATCACGAGTCAACACGAAATTATAGGGCACGAGGTTAACGAGCAAATCTATCGACGTCTATCGAGACGTCGACTCGGTGAAGAACCACGGGGAACCGCAGGGCACGTCTAAATCATCTTAGGAATGTAACACTATGGTGAGTTCGGAATTACAGTGTCCCCTGGCGCAAGCGCTGTCATGGTCGAACAGCTGGGGGGGGGGGGGGGGGGGGGCGTACCGGTAATCTATATTAGAACTGTTAATGCCGGAACTGGTTAACACGTTGAATGCCATGGGGGTCACCGGTGACCAACCAAATTGAATTACTACAGTTCACTCGATTTAATGACGAGTATTTGAAGATATTTCAATTTTATATTCAGCTGGATGAACATGTAATAATAATAACGCAATTAAATGATTTAATAATATGTTCTTTCCACTCTGTGTATTTTGCTCTATAACAAAGTACGGCGTTCAACGTGTTAAATAAGTAGGTATCGAATAAATTTGAATAAATTAACACGTTGACAATTTTACGCTGAAGCTATTTGACACGTTCGCGACGTGATGTACCACAGCATTGAAATAACTGATTATTGTAATTAACAAATTTATTTATATCTTTGTATACTTGACAGAATAGTTCATGTACCACCGGTGGTACATGCGTTCTATGGGACAGACAGGCATATACCACCGGTGGTACATGCGTTCTATGGGACAGACAGGCATGTACCACCGGTGGTACATGAACTATTGTCACGTCATAGCATTTAATTAACTGGTTACTGTAATTAACAAATTTATTTACATCTTTACATACATAAGAGAACAGTTCATGTACCACCGGTGGTACATGGACTATTGTCGCGTCATAGCATTGAAATACCTGATTACTGTAATTAACAAATCTATTCACATCTTTATATACATAAGAGAACTATTCTCCGAGGTCTCGATTGTAACACCAAGGAGAAAGTAATTACATACATAATTTCGAATTAGCCCGGCCAGATGGGAGAAAATACGAACTTGTTAATGTCACCAGTTATGCTCTTTCGAAGAAAAATATTAAAGCTCGCTTGAGTTTCGTCGAAAAATATATAAATTGAAACGAAGAACAATGGAGGACCGTGATTTTTCTCAAACGAGTCTAAAATAAATCGAGCTTTATCCGATGGACGTTCTTCGTGCTGGAAAAGGAAAGATGAAACAGTCACGATATGTATAATTGTTATTATATTACGTTTCCCCATCGAAGCAACAAAGTAAATTGCAAGTACTGTAAACTAGTGGGCTTCAGGAAGAGAATTAATGTTATTAGTTTCTTAACACATTGTTGACCGGCAATTTTGCAGAAGCTATGTAACGCTAAAACTACCGAGCAGTTCAATTGACTTTTGAAAATTTCGCTATAGAAACTCCAAGAGTGCATCTGTTCAGACTTTAATTGATTTACAATTCAATTTGCGTAGTGCTAAATGAGTTTCTTTAATAATTTCTCAGAGAAACATTTGTCACCTTTCTAATAATTGCAAAAAGAAGATATCAGGCATAGGTCATTTGACCCCTCTGATAGTTTTAGTGTTAACGTCACCGGTTGTTCCGTAATTAACACTAAGTTTGCAGGTGTTCATTATGCAGTTTATTCTATTGTTCCTAGAAAAGTTGATATTCGTCTATTTAGATTTTGAAAATTATAGATTTAAAAATGGATAATTAAAATACATATTCAAACCCGTCGAAGCATTTACTAAATAATGTTTATAAAATTCAATGTGCGTCAAATTGCGTTCCGTGAAAGCGTTAAATACGAAAGTGAAACTTGAAATGAAATGATAAAGATAAATTAAATTTATCTTACACATGATGAATTGAAATGGAACTTGGGACGCACCTGTTATATGACTTTGAATATTTCATTTTTGCGATGTCTTATATTGTCCTGTGTTTTGAAAATTGAAATGGCCGATGCAAGTGGAGGTACGAGTTGACTCGTGACCTATGACTTGGCCTATGACTTCTTTCTTAAGTCTGATCGATACGGCTACTTCGTCATTAATGATTTATTGGAAAGAGAGAAAAATCCTAAGCATACGTTATGCTTATATTTCCTTTTATAAACGTTTATTTAATCGATGACAATTTTTATATATTTTTCATTGTCAATACAAACTTCGTTTTTTTTCTCAATATCTTTTCTTCTTTTCGCGTTTATTCAAAACAACGCATACGCGCACGCTACACCCATACATATGCACGCACATCCATGAAGTTTACATCAGTATTAACCTACACGTCTACACTTTTAAGTATCATAACTGATTACAGAGGAATAACATTTGCTTTGAATTCGAATGAACTAAGTAATATATATATTTGTTGAATCATGTTGAGAATCTTCACCACGAGTCTCTCTCGTTGTTGTAGGGCAAGGGGTTAAGCGATTCTAGAGAATAGGGAGGACTCGATTCGATGGTTTCGTAGGTGGGAACTCGTCTGTGGAGAAAATCGGCGTATGGTATGCTGCAGAAGGTTGGCCACCCCTGAGGAGTTCGCTGTTATTGTTTTCGTAAAAAGGATAACCCCTTGTCCTATAATTGATTTTCAACCATGATTCATAGAACTACTTTGTCATTGATAATTTATTGAAAAGAGACAAATTTTTAATTTTAATATTAACTGTATAAAACTGTACAAAACTTTATAAAACTATATAAAACTATATAGAGCTATTATAGAACTATATAAAACTATATAGAGCTATTATAGAACTATATAAAACTATATAAGACTACATAGAACTATATAGAACTGTGTAAAACTATATAAAACTATGTATCAAATTTTAAATTATAATCATTGATAACACAAGAATAATATTTTATTTGTATTCACAATAATTGACTAATATTTATATCTGTTAAAAACATGAGCGTTTTACGTACCACTTACACCCTTGTATCAAAGATAAATAGAAATAATTATTAATTATTTGGTGTCTAGAAGATTTTCTAAACACCTAGACTGTTAGTTTAAAGTGATTAAAACAGTAATTGATATAAAGTGAAATGGACGAAATACAAACAAATTAGACAATAAATTTTTTTACTGAACAAAAATTAAAAGGTTAATTAATATAGAAATTAGTATAAAGTAAAATGGACAAAATAAAATGCAGAATTTTTAATCAAATTATTATAATATATAATTATATGAATATAAAATATATAATATTATATTATAATATTTAATCAAATTTCGAAACCGGTCGTGGTACATTCAACATTAACAGTAGCTGCACGGTCCTCCGACTAATTTCACGTGGACGAATCAATTTACGGAGCTTCGTGGCTCGTTGACTAAGACGGATCACTCCTGCGCCGTGGCCATCAATCCTCTCCCAACCGGCTGATTAAATTCCTCGTAATTATTACATCTAGCCTGTTCGCCTCGATCTTGATAGCCCTGTCGATATTGCTTTGTAAACTTTAATTTAGCGCTGATGAATTACTCGTAAACAGTTTGCTCGTACCGTTGCTTCGTAAATTTATTTATTATTGATTTATTTATTATTGAAGGGTTGATGACGATAGAACTGGAGCTTCCTTTTCTACCGATTTGTAAAGGTAATTATAGTTTGAGAGATAATTATTGTAATTATAATTTGAGTAATATTATTTAATAAGTAATTAATTATTTGAGAAATTGTGTGGCTTTAATTGGTGAACATTTGACTGAAATAAGAGGATATTGTTATAAAATTAATTATCGAAATTGGTGAGCTGATTGTTGGTAATTTAGATGTGAATTTTTGAAACATTTTTTTATAAATAATAGTCGTTGGAAATGGAAAATGCAATTTTCAAGCAATGCAAGGCAATTTATAAAATATGAATTTTTAAACAAATTTTTTTTAAATATAATAGTCATTTGAAATGGAAAATGCAATTTTCAAGCAATGCAAGGTAATTTAGGAGATATGAATTTTTAATTAAATTTTACAATTTCTATTATATATATTCTATTATACTTAATAATAATTTCTTTTTACTAATATGAAATCATCATTTTCACAAATTTCTGAAATGTTTTAAAAAATATTTCAGAATTCCCTAATTCCTCTAACATTATTATCTAACCCCTTAAAGTACAATTTTTATTATACTTAACAATAATTTCTTTGTATTAACATGAAATTGTCATTTCCACAGAAATATTAAAAAAAAATTCCTTGACCCCTTACCCTACAATTTATTTCTTAACAATAATCGATACAACTACTTTATCGTTAGTAACTTATTAACATTTATTTCAAAAGTTAACTGTAATATTTAATTCGTAATATTTAATTAATTCATTCTATCATAGTAATATTTAATTCATAGTAATATTCAAATAGTAATATTTAATTAATTAATTCATAGTAATATTTAATTAATTCATAATGATATTTAATTATTAATATTGAAATAATTAATTAATACATAGTAACGATTAATTTACATTTCAAAACCACAAATAACCCTCAATCTTCCCAAAAGCACAAAAAAATGTTCGCCCAACTAAATCACACCACACAAAGAACACTTTCATCCTCGCAAACACGACCCGATATTCCTCGATGATCTCGACATTTCTCAAGCAGTCTGCTTAGTCATAACGATGAGATCAGTACTCGTTTCCAGAAAAAGAAATCGCCCGAGTCATCCCGATCCATTTCTTCCACAAAAACTCGTTCCGGGAGAAGAAAATAATTTTCCGCGGAAAATCACGTGTCGCTCGCGAGACAAGCAAGAACATAACCTCCAAGCCGGTTGCGTCGATCTGCGTCTGCGCGGCAACGGATATGCAAGAAAAAGGCACGATCGGGACCAATAACAATATTAATACCCGGTTAAACGGGTAATCTGAATTGCAAATCGGATATTTATTACGGACTAACTGTGAATCTAATTTTCCGCTTACAGGTTCCCCGTTGATTCCCAGTGAATCGTTACGTTCAGTTGGTTAGAAAGTAATTTCGGTTTGCACGAGTAGATACAGTGGATCACAAAATTATTCGCTCAGTCGATAGTGCGGTGAAGATAAATGAAGTAACCATACAACGAAGAACTTTTTCAGATTCCTTTTAATGGATATACATTATTTACAGTTCAGTGTAACAAAATGGTATAAAAAAGTGTAAAGTTTTGATTAAAATTATATTTATTGAAACTATATTTATTGAAAATTCCTAACAATTTACAAAATTCCAAATATCTTCACAAATTTCAAAAGAAAAATTAAAGACAAGGTTATGTCGAGAACGATTTCGAACTCAAAATGTAATTATTTACCTGTTTAACAATTATTCACCATGCAAATAATTCCACAACGATCTCCAACTAACAGTACACTCACGAGAAAGCGGCAAAGAGAAAGAACAAAAAGAAGAACTGAGAAAAATTGTTATCCATTTTCCAAAAACCAACACAACTACATTCAACTCAATCTTCCTCTTTTCATAAAAATGACAAAACTACATTTATTGACAATTCGATTAACTTACATTTCAGTATATGCGTTACAAAACTACATTTATTGAAAATTCGATTAACTCACAATTCAGTAGATGCATTACAAAACCAATTAACATAACAATTTATATAACAATTTACCTAACAATTTACTTAACAATTTACAAAATTCCAAAAATCTACACAAATTTCAAAATAAAAAAATAAAAAGAGGTTATGTCGAGAACGATTTTGTAATTATTTACCTGTTTAACAATTCCTCACCATGCAAATAATTCCACAACGATCTCCAACTAACAGTACACTCACGAGGAAGCACCAAAGGGAAAGAAACAAGAAGAAGAAGAATGGAGAAAAATAAAGGAACCCCGAGTGCCTAGCACCGAATTCGACTCCGTGGTAAATCGTCGTTCACATCGTTAAAGTGGCGTCTTCGAAGCGTCGTAAACCGTTCTCGTTAATTATGAATAATGCGATTACGCGGCGGTTCCCATGGTTTCCCTTTTGTGAGACCCGGCTAAAGACACGTAAGACACGGCAAGCGGCGCGGCGCGGTGCGGTGCGCAGGCCGCGAGAATGAAATTCCTACGAAATTTTAACACGTGCGTCACGGGACGCGGCGCGCTCGCTGCGCGAGCCGAATCGCACCGGACGTCCGCGGACGGGCCAGTGATATTATCGATCGAACATTTTGTGTTGAGTTTGTCGTTGAGTCGAGAGGATTTTTATTGTAATATGTATTAATAGAATGTAATATGTGTTACGTAATAATGATGATGTTATTAATTAACTATTGACGATATTATTATTGTCATTATTGTTCCTATTATATTTAAAAAATAAGACATAATATATGTAATATATTATTATATGTATTAAAATAATAATAATAATAATGATAATATATTAAAAATGACATAATGTATATTATATATTATATTATATTTACATTTATAATATCAGTTACATTTAATTCATTTATTTACTATTCAACACATTTTCAAGAGTTTCCATTGCAAATAGAAATTTGCACAGTGTTTAACACATATGCCAATAAATTAAGTAGCATTATTTATAATATAGAAACGTTTTCAAATAATCATCTTTTCATTGAGTAAACTACTATAAATTCGATTTAGCGGTCACCGGTGACCTCAATGACATTCAACGTGCCAACCTGTTAACACGTTGACGCTCATTTTAAAATGGGTGAGTGTTTCCAAAAACACACTTCCTTTTTTTGTCAATTAGTTTGTTCATGGGGAGTTCGATCAAGATTTCACACTTACAGATTAAAATTATTGTATTTTTTAATAAATTTCCCTAAAAAATGTTATAGACGTTTCGGTGTCTAACGAAATTTTTCGAAAATAATATAGGAAAAAATAAAAGAGGTATATTTTTATAAACGTAACTTTATTTTGCACATGATTCTCAATTACATTCTTTTTCAATGTAACACAAAATTGAAAGGTACAAGAACAAAAATTTCTAATACCATATGAAACATTCAAAAATTCATTTAGAGATGTAAAATTTAATTTTAAGAAACATTTGTAGCATAAAGCAAATGATAAGGCTCAAAGCATTCTGGACATAAAGCTGATTTTTTTCAACAATCATTAAAAGAAAGGTAAAGGATTTGGAGGGTAATAAATTCAACAGTGATATACAGTTTATTGTATGTAAGTATTCAAGTATCCAAGTATTCAGGTATCCAAGTATTCAGGTATCCAAGTATTCAAGTATATAAATATTCAAATATTCAAAGATTCAAATATTTATTATTAAAAGAAGGCTAAAGGATTTAGGGGGTAATAAATTCAACAGTGATATACATTTTTTAAATTGT
Source organism: Nomia melanderi (assembly GCF_051020985.1). Lineage (NCBI taxonomy): Eukaryota > Metazoa > Arthropoda > Insecta > Hymenoptera > Halictidae > Nomia > Nomia melanderi. Next base: position 21,799,980 of record NC_134999.1, on the reverse strand, counting down.
TTTATAATATTAAAAATATAGGACTGCTATAGACGTCGTTTGCATCTACAAGCACACGCAATGGACGTCTATAGACGTCGTTTAGGTCAACGTGTTAACTGTGAAATTTAACCTAAAAAATCTCTCGTTTTGCACAGAATAAAATCAAACGATGACTGCACCTCATATTTTTATGAAAAACCAGAGGAAAACAAAGCAGAATTATACATTTACCTGTAAAGATAAGGAACTCATCGTCGAAAGACACAATTAGTATCATTTCAAGCTTTAAGATGACGTGTGTACTCGTGAAACACAGTTAACTGGTTAACACTTTGCTGACTGGTCACGAGTCGACGCTTACCCTCGAAAGGTGAATCTTTCATTGAATCTTCGATTCTACTTCTCTTAGTACAGTGAAATTGTGAAGTTTAATAAATATTTAAGTAATATACGACTTAGTTTTGTTGTTAGGAAATCAAATATTAATGAATTGTCACGTATAGTAATATTGATGATAATAATAATAGCAAAATGTTAATAATGTGTTTAATAAATATTTAAGTAATATACGACTTAGTTTTGTTTTAGGAAATCAAATATTAATGAATTATCACGTATAGTAATACTGATGATAATAATAATAACAAAATGTTAACCCTTCGAGTATACATTTATCTGAAAATTTGTTTGCACTTGGAGCAAGTTTAATTTTGTGGCAAGGAAAAGCAGTAGATTTTACACAAGAATTAATTTATTTTGTATTATTCATTATATATACTCCTACATAATATCGAAATAACTTTAAGCAGTTACTATTATAAAATACTCTTAAAACAAATAGACTCTGGTTATAGTAAACAGCAAATTGTTAATAACTTCCATCTAATTCTTTACGAGAAGATTCACTATCACTCGATAAGTATCTTGTACGTCTTTCACGTCTTGGAATAATTTCACTATCGTCGTCACTTTCCAATTCGATGTATTCTTCATCATTTTCATTTCGAAGTTCCCCTTTATCGCTTGAAGGATCGTTAAAAAATTCTTCATCGGATCTTTCGAGATCACTATTTTCATTAACACGTCCGCGATGGGGCTTGAACTTAGCGTGCCTGCCGTGGGGCGGTGTTGTTTTTCGTACTTTCTTCCATCCGCCGCGGCTAATTCGAAATTATGTAATTATTTTCTCCTTGGTGTTACACTTGAGACCTCAGAGAATAGTTCTCTTACGTATATAAAGATGTAAATAAATTTGTTAATTACAGTAACCAGTTATTTGAATGCTGTGACGCGACAATAGTTCATGTACCATCGGTGGTACATACGTCCCAAAGGACAAACAAGCATGTACCACCGGTGGTACATGCGTCCTATGCGACAAATAAGAATGTGCCACCGGTGGTACACTCATCTGTCGCATGGGACAGATGTACCGCCGGTGGTACATTCCGTCCCATGGAACAGATAAGCATGTATCACCGGTGGTACATCCGTCCCATGGAACAGATAAGAATGTACCACCGGTGGTACAGCCCGTGGTGGACGTGTAAAAAATGTCGCTATCGCTTTGATAAAATATATTCCCTATTTCCGCCATTATGGGGTTGCATATCCCAAAATGGTTCACTGAAATACTGAAATTATTTGTTCCGTTGCAACGGACACGCGTTACTTTGAAATAAATCAGAATGAACTAGTTAAATCTCGTCTGAGTTCCAACGACGTGTCAGAACGTCGCGTGCGACTATGCCAAAACAAATGCATCACGTTCTGGATACGTGAAATGTAGTCGAACGGTTAATAATGTGTTATAATATTAAATGAATAGTAACCCAGACCTAACCTAAATGACCGAGCAGCGCGACCTTCGGTTGGGAAACAAAGGAGGTCCATATAATACGCGAGTACCGTTTGCATACCGGCTAATCTCCAGAAAACTGCGACGGCGATTTCCATTGTAACTAACTTATATCATTATGCGTGCAGAAACTCAGATGTTATATTGTTATGTAATATATTTTAAATCGACAATCAGTTCCAATATATGTAAGTTTATTTTAGTTTATTTATATTTAATTGTATTAATATTAATATTGATAAAGCATGTATAGTATAATAATAATAGCTAATATGGTTATATGATTATTACATTATACCATATTTTACTATTATTATTATTGTTATACTATAAATATTTTAAGTATTATATAATATAATAATAGATGTAAATTTATTTAAGTTTATTTACATTCAATTATATTTATATTAATAAAAAATATATAGTATAATAATAATAGTTATTATGGTAATGTAATTATTACATTACACCATATTCTATTATTATTATCGTACTATAAATATTTTAATTACTGTATAATATAATAATAGTTCCAAGTTTATTTAAGTTTGTTTATATGTAATTGTATTAATATTAATAAAATATTTATAGCATAATAATAATAGTTATTATGATTATTATTTTTTAAAAATCGCATAGAAAAGGACAGCAGAAAAACTGTCGGCAAGTTTGACTGTAGTATATAACAAATTAATATAATAATAATAATAATAATTTTAATTTTATTATACTACACATTTTTTTGCGCAATAGTAAGAAATTTAACTGTCAAACTTTTACAACTGAATGTGTAAGAATAGGCGAAGACGAGATTGTTCCAGATCTGGTCGAGCGTCTGAATTTGCCACCGCGAGTGGTTCAAAGAAAAGTTGCGTGCGTTTCGGTCTATGTGCAGTGTTCCCTGCTTCGGAGATAAGACGATGGAGGATATCGATCGAGACGGCTGTCAAAATATTTGGCACACGTCGCGATTGAAGCAGAGGCAACTGGGAGTTTGATTATTAATTAAACGAGAAATTAATTGAAATTAATTAACATCATATATTAAAATTAAAGTTAAAATTAAAGAGTAAAATTGAAATTAATTGAAATATTCAATAGCAATATCAATGTTAATAATAATATTCAATAGCAATTTCAATATTAATAATAATATTCAATAGCAATATCAATATTAATAATAATGTTCAATAGCAATATCAACATTAACAACAATATCAATGTCAATATTAACAACAATATTCAACACTACAATAAACGTCCGACAGAATTGAGAATAATCAATTCTTCCAATTTTCATAAGAATTCCATATAAATCATATTAAATACTCCTAGTCTTAACTAAATAAAAGAAAACGCACAATTTTACTATCCGAACTACCAAGCATTTAATACAATTAACAAATAATTCCTATAAAAATTCTAACAATAGATTATTCTCGTTTTCTTCAGACATTCATTACAGTATTCAAGTGAAATTATTTATTCCGAAAATCATCACGAATATCCACTGCTTTCAGGTTATCAATAATTCCGAGACAAAACAAATTCAAACCAGTGAAAATGATTGGTAATTCTAGTATTAAATCTCAGTACAGTTAGGTTAACACTAGGCTTACGGAACTCGTCAGTTTGACGGATACTGAATTTACTAAACATTATTTATCAATAGTTTAAGTAGACTTTGACTCGAGCAATTTGCAACACTCTAGTTTTGAAGCTATAGTCTTCGCGACTTCTATAGATGAACACGTAATTTCCTAAGAACAATAGAATAAAGTGTAGAATAAAAGTTCGTAAATCTAGTATTAATATTGAAAATTTTATGTATCACTTATCCTTCGTATATCAAAGATACAAAGCAACAATTATTAATTCTTTGATATAAAGTCCTAGTATCTAGTTATTTACGGAAAATTTGTATTCGAAATCAGTAATCTTCCAAGTCAATAATCTTTAAAGTCAATAATCTTCAAAGTCACAATTATTTTCCAATAACTCGAAATTCTCCAGTAACTTCGTCACGATTTCCCAAGAAAAACACATTGGCCAACACAACTGGTGAAAGACACAAATCAAGAATTATTAATTCTGATATAAAACCCTACGATCTACTTATTTCCAGAAATTTTCTATTCGAAATCAATAACCTAAATAACAATTATTTTCCAATAACTCTCATATATAAATAGTTTTTAAATAATGGTTAATGTTTTATATGTCACTTATCACTTATTTTATATATCACTTTGTAAATATATCAAAGACACAAAACAATAATTATTAATTCTTTGACATAAAATCCTAGTATCTAGTTATTTACAGGAAATTGATATTTGCAATTAATTATCTGTCGAGTCAATAATCTTCAAAGTCAGTGATCTTCGAAGTCAATAATCTTCAAGATCAACAATCTTCAAAGTCGCGAATTATTTTCAAAAGTTGATATTCGAAATCAATTATCTTCCAAAACAATAGTCTTCCAAGTCAATAATCCTCAAAGTCAGTGATCTTCAAAGTCAATAATCTTCGAAGTCACAAATTATTCCCAACACTTCAAAACTATCCACTAACCTCCCCCCCCCCCCTGATCCCCCAATAAAAACAGCCAGAAAATTCACGAAACCCACGGAATCTCGCTAAAATCTGAACCGGCAACGGAGATACGGAATCGTTATCTCGGTCCGTCGGCGAGCACGTTGGCCAGATAAGCGACTCGGTCTAACTCACCTGATACCTGTCCTCCGGGAGAAGTCGACGCATTTAACGGCGGTGCTCACTGAGTCATCCTCGGTCTCGTTAATTCCGTATCCAGTCGCAGTTCCACGGCGAGTGCACAATTACAGGTAGATTTTACACGAACCACGAAACGAACGAAACGAAACGAAACGAATAAAATGAATAAAATGAACGAACGGAATGGAAGATCGAGTTGGTAGTGGCACAGACACAGAGACCGAGCGTTTAGACCGACCGAGCGGGTCCGGACGACTGAGCGTGCCACTCGTCGCGCGTTCACCGACAGCCTCGATTCCTACCTTCTCTTTCTCTTTCCCTCCCTCTCCCGGCTGCTCTCTGTTGGGGTTTCGTGCGCTGCGCGGCTTTGTGTTGGTTTTTGAATGTGGGGGGATTGGGAATTGGGGGATTGGGGCTTGTTGGTGTTTGGTTTTGTTTTTGGTGGTGTTTGTTGATGTTTGTTGAGTTTTGCTGGTATTTGCTGGCGTTTGTTGATATTTGTTTCTATTTGTTAATATTTCTCTATATTTCTCTATATTTATCTATATTTCTCTATATTTCTCTATATTTTTCTATATTTCTCTATATTTCTCTATATTTATCTATATTTCTCTCTATTTCTCTGTATTTCTCCTTTATTTGTCTCTATTTCTCTCCACTTGTCCCTATTTCCCTCTACTTGTCTCTATTTCTTTCTATTTGTCCTTATTTCTCTACATTTGTCTCTATTCCTTTGTATTTGTCCCTATTTCTCTACATTTGTCTCTATTCCTTTCTATTTGTCCCTATTTCTTTACATTTGTCTCTGTTCCTTTCTATTTCTCTTTTCTTCTGCACATTCCTCTATTTTTCTGTATTTCTTCTTCATTTGCTTCCATTTCTCTCTACTTGTTCCTATTTCTCTTTATTTATCTCTATTTCTTTCTATTTTTCTCTACTCCTTATTTCTATCCATTTTTGTCTATCTTTCTCCATTCCTCTACATTTCTCTCTATTTCCGTATATTTCTTCTTTATTTGCCTCTATTTCTTTCCACTTATTCCCACTTTTCTGTATTTGTCTCCATTATCTTTACTATTTGCCCCTATTTCCCTCTATTTGTCTCTATTTCTTTTTCTTTCTTTTTATTTCTCCCCTCTTCTCCCTACTTCTCTACATTTCTCTCTAGTTTCCTGTTTTTCTTCTCTATTTGTCTCTATTTCTCTTTAGTTATTTCTATGTCTCCTTATTTCTGTTTATTTATTTCTATGTCTCTTTAGTTTTTACTAGTTCTCTTTACTTATTTCTATTTCTCTTTATTTCTCTTTAATTCTTTCCATTTCTCATTATTTCTCTTTAGCTGCAAAATTATAAACTCTTATATATAATATTGAGCTTTGTATGATGCATCGATATATAGAATATTCAAATAAAATAACCTTCCTTCTTAATTTATATGTTTTCTCGTTAATTAGTTTCAAAGATCGTCTGTATCTCATGGGAAAATATTGTATATTTCTAGTGAAAAATTTTCGAGTGCAAAGGAAGTTCTCAAATTGCAAGAGAATAATTGTGGTTTGGACGATAATTGATTTCGAGTAGAAATTCTCTGTAACGTTAATCCCTTGCCATATGGTTTATTTCTCAACTATGATCGATACAATTTGTAATTAATAATTTATTAACACTAGAACTACCGTACCAGTAAAATGACTGGTTTCGATTTCTGTTTTGCAATTACTGATGTCTTAAAAGCATCGAATACTTGAAATGATCTTGAAAATAAATAGTTCCATTTGAATACTGCGATGAATGTCTGAAGAAACTGAAAATAATCTATTGTTAGAATTTTCATGGGGATCACGTATTAATCGTGTTAAATGCTCGGTTGTTCTAGTGTTAAGGAACAGGACAGATTTCAAGGCGTGTTTCATGTGAATCTTTGCTACAAAATGTGATTGATGATAGAAGAATAATATTAACCCTTTGCACTCGGAAACTTTTCACTAACATGAAAGACAGGAATTTCCCCTTATTTTCAATAAATTATTAATAACAAAGTAATGACACGCAATATTCAAAATTTTTATGGCTACACATTCGGGCATCTCTCCCCTATTTTTCCAACAAATTTGAAACGTCTATCGTTTCTAGTTTTCACGTAACACTTGTTTCTTCCATAAATTCGATCGCTTTTCCAAGCACGCGCATTTACCTTTTTTTAAACCTCGATCATCATTTACAAGCATTTAATGACAAGCAACATTCAAAATCTTAATAGCTACATATTCAGGCATCTCTCCCGTATTTTTTACGACAAATTTGAACTGCCTATCGATTTTAGTTTCCACGCAACCCTTGTTTCTTCCAAGAATTCGACTGTCTTTACAAAGTACCCGCATCTATCCTTAAACTTTGATGATAATTTACAAGAATTTAATGACACGCAACATTCAAAATCTTTATAGCTAAATATTCGGGCAACTCTCCTCTACTTTTCTGACGAATTTGAACCGCGTATCGTTTCTAGTTTCCACATAACACTTGTTTCTTCCAAGAATTCGACTGTTTTTGTAAAATACCCGCATCTGCCCTTACACTTATATCATTAATTACAAGCATTTAATGACAAGCAATATTCAAAATCTTTGTAGCTACACGTTCCAACATCTCTCCCCTATTTTTCCAACTGCTACCGCAATGGTGATCGAGCTTTGTAGGTGTTCGCACGTGGTTTGCCGACTTATAAACTTATACTTCTCGAAGGACCACCGAACGATCGGGAACAAAACTTAGAAAACGAGTAGGTGCTAAAGTAGACTTGGTTCTTGTTGTGACTTGTTACGTTGTAATGTACTATGGGTGATCTAAATTCCTACTTCCTCCTTTTTTTTTAACGTGGAGGAAATCTGCAAGCAGAGACCCCGACCGCGACTCCTCCAAAAATTAATTTTCCGGTACCGGGAATCGAACCCGAGCCTCCTGGGTGAGAGCCAGGTATCCTAGCCACTAGACCATACCGGAGATTTCTATTTCCTCCCGACTGAACTTGCCAGAATCGTCTTCAACGATGCCTCGGCAGAGTCGTCTCAGCGGGGGTGAAGACGTTCCGGTCGGGTTTTTAAGTGTAGAGGGTTGTGGAAGGGAGACGAAGTTCCCTTCTTGGGTCGTCTTAGTTGCTAATGTTACTAACTAATTCGTCCCGTTTGCAATCCTCGACCGTGCCAGGTAAAAACGCAAGAAACCCTTTGGCCTTAACACGTTTTTCGTACTTTCTCCCATCTGGCGGGGCTAATTCGAAATTATGTAATTATTTTCTTCTTGGTGTTACGCTTGAGATCTCAGAGAACAGTTCTCTTGTGTATATGAAGATGTAAATAAATTTGTTAATTACAGAAATCAGTTTTTTAAATGCTATCATGCGGCGATGCATCATGTACCACCGGTGGAACATCCCGTTCCATGGGATGTTCGTGGTACATGCCTTTCTGTCTTATAGGATGGATGTACCACCGGTGGTACATCCGCCCCGTGGGACAGATAAAAATGTACCACCGGTGGTACATGAACTATTCTCTTATGTATACAAAGTTGTAAATAAATTTGTTAATTACAGTAACCAATTAATTAAGTGCTATGACGCGACAATAATACATGTAACACCAGGCTTCTTCTTCTTCTCCATTGATATAAAATTAGATTCTCTTATTGCTCCTCGAGCCATCCGTTTGCTTATTTTCTTTTCAACGTCGCTTTCCAATAACCTTGCAATCATCGACGCCGTCGTCGCGACTATTGAAGTTGTATATTTCGTCATGAACATCGTTACAATATCGTTCCTGTGTTTTATGCACTACAGCTTGACTAACCGCGATCTTCTCGGCAAGTTTTCTCGTTGATAAGCCAGATTTTCATTGAGAAATAACACTATCTTTCAAAGTTTCAGATAATGACTTCGCGACAGTACGTTAACCTCTTAGGCACGACGCGCCACTACAGTGGTTTTCGCGGATGTCATCTTTCTGAACGACGCGCCACTATAGTGGCTCTGCCGCTATCAATATATCATAGATCATACCCATTTGTATTACTAATTATTAAAGTAAATTGTTAAAGTTAAATTATGTGTATCATATCTTTCAGAAAAATTATAATTTAATCATCAAAAACTGTATTCCAATGTACTCGCGTAGAAAACAGCATTGTCCGTATAGAACTCTGCCGTGCAGAGAAACAGCCGCGCGCAAAATTCAGCCGTGCCTAAGAGGTTAATGCGTGTTACTGCACGAACAGTGCAACGACTGTTTAGACAAAATACGTTTACGTTTCTCAGCTACAAACGTTCTACTGCGGTGCAAAACCGAGCACACGGAGAAACTTCGTATTTATCGAAACAATAGTGATACCACGATCAGTAAAATTTCCCTGGAAAGCTAAAACATTCTACTTAATGCTATGTATTTTATCTTTTTCCCATTATACGTGCAAACGTTAAATAAAAATTCATTTTTGTAAAAATATCGTGTTCACTTTTGCTCCTCACTGTACGATCGATACAATTTGTTGTTAATGATTTATTGAGAAGATCGAAACTATAGGCGTATTCTATATGAATCTTTGTTTCAAAGTATAATAATCGATAATAGAAGAATAATATTGAATTTGAATTGCAAAAAATCGAGTAGGAATTATGATAGTTGACAGATTGAATTTGAAACCAAATCGAATTACTATAGTTCACTCGATTACACGATGATTATTTGAAAACATTTCTGTATTGTAAATAATAGTAAATAATGTGGTGACATTCAGCTAGATGAACCTGCAACAATAACAATGCAATTCAATCGAATGATTTAATATTATATTTTTGCCATTTCAAGCATTTTGTACCGTGAAATCGTGCGGCAATTAACTACCGTTTTTTAAAGTGCGACCATTATTTTCAAACATTTAACGATATGGGAAATTGAAAATTTCTATGGCTGCACATTCGGGCAACTCTCCTTTACTTTTCTGACAAATTTCAACCGTCTATCGTCTTTAGTTTCCACGTAACACTTGTTTCTTCTACCGTTTTCCAAAGTACGCGCATCTACCCTTTTTTACACCTTGATCATCATTTGCAAGCATTTAATGATATGCAACGTTCAAAATTTTTATAGCTACACATGCGGGCATCTCTTCCCTATTTTTACGACAAATTTTAATTACCTGTCGATTTTAGTTTCCACGCAACACTTGTTTCTTCCAAGAATTCGACTGTCTTTACAAAGTACCCGCATATACCCTTGAACATTGACCATCATTTACAAGCATTCAATGACACGTAATATTCAAAATATTTACAGCTGCATATTCGAGCAACTCTCCTCTACTTTTTCAACAAATTTGGACCGCGTATCGTTTCTAGTTTCCACGTAACACTTGTTTCTTCCAAAAATTCGACCGCTTTCACAAAAACCCATTTTCGTCGAAAACGGGACGTGACTCAGCAATTTGGTTTTCGGATTCGTATTTAGAGTAAGGAACTCTATAAGCATCGCCTAGTGGTTATTGAGAGACACAGGAAAAGTTCAAATTTCTTCTACAGTGTAATTAGTAACGCACCGAACGTAATAAGTAACATCGGATAAGGATCGAGGCGACATCTTACGGAAAGCGAGCCTGGTGTTCCGTTTAACTTGACTTTGCGGCATGTGCGAAATATCAAGCGGTTTCATCTCGCGCGATTCAATTACGTCAACGTTTGTTTATTCTGCTGTTATCTTGTTATGTAAACACTGGCAGAATTATTTTGTCACTCTCATTAGTGTTCAGTAATTTTGAAATGTGTCGTACTGTAATGCAAATGTAAAGATTATTAAATGATTATCAAGTATATTGTGTTATAATGTGAATGTAAAAATTATTAAATGATTATGAAGTATGTTGTATTATAATGTGAATTTAAGAATTATTTAATAATTATCAAGTATGTTATATTGTAATGCGAATGAAATTATCAAGTAATTTTTAAATATGTTATATTACAATGTGAATGTAAAAATTATTAAATAATTATTAAGTCGGTTATAGTATAATATAAATGAAAAACATTATCAAATAATTATCAAGTATGTTACATTATAATATCAATATAAAAATTAGTATTGTAATTGTAATAATTATACTAACTGTAACTATTCATTAAAATTCAAGCACAATTATACTAATTGTAGCTATTTACTAAAACTAAAGAAAAATTATATTAATTGTAACTATTCACTAAAAATGATGAAAAATGATACTAATTGTAACTATTCAATAAAACTTCAGAAAAATTATTTTAATAGTAACTATCCACTAAAATTTAAGAAAAATAATACGTTATTCAATAAAAATAACTATTCATTAAAATTCAAGAAAAATTACACTAATTATAACTATTCGTTACAATTTAAGAAAATATATATTAATCGTAACTATTCATTAAAACTGAAGAGAAACCACACTAATTATAACTATTCATAAAAATTGAGAAAAAATGATACTAATCATAACTATTCACTCAAAGCTAAGAAAAATTACACTAATCGTAACTATTCATTAAAACCGAAGAGAAATTACACTGACTATAACTATTCATTAAAATTGAGAAAAAATTGTACTAATCATAACTATTCACTCAAAGCTAAGAAAAATTACACTAATCATAACTATTCATTAAAATTATTATTTACACACCTTCCGCTCCGTCGCGTGTGCGAGAAGTCCATAAAATTCCATCTAAACTCTCCCGCGACGAGGAAGCGAATTATCCAACTGAAATCGAATGAGCATCAACAATCGCAATATTTCAATCGAAAGGGAAAGCTTTTATCGCTGCGATTGCGATGAAATCGGGGGATCCGTTAATACCGTAAATTTCCCCTTCGAAACACCATTAAAACACCATCGAAGATATGTCCTATAATCATCGAATAACAACAAGGAGTCCGTTTCACGGACGTTTCACTGGAAACCCGTAAATCATTTGCCGCTGACGAAACGTCTTTTCCATGTTCGATGCCAACACTCTCGTAGCGTCGGATCGCCGATTCGTTCGGCCGTTGAAAACCTTCCGGGGAAATAAACCGAAAGATTAATAACAAACATCAAACGAGACGACTCACAGCTGACGACGAGAAACTCGGAATTACTGGTTCCGGTGCGTAGCATCGATAGATGGGAGCCAATTACCTAGTAGCATGGATTATGCCACCTGGTGGGGAGTCTCGGAAACGATTTTGCCATGGTAAACCATTTACAAGCGATAGTTTACATATATTTAATAATATGTGTGAAATATTAGGTGCAGAAAAAACAGTGAGTGATCCGAGAGGCCTCGAAGAACTGGAGACGTCAGATTACTAGTCAAGGAGCGAGGCCACGTCTCCATTGCGAATTTAAACGGTCAATGTTAAAATCATAGTACTTATTGAAGGCATCTATCTTCAAATGCTTATATCTTCTAAATTATTGGCTATCTACACTTAATACTTTATACATATTATTAAATACATATATACTATTATCCTGCAAAAAATTATTAAAATCTAAGATGGACAATTTTATAAATAATGCTAGCTAATGTAGCAAAATTGTAATATATTGTCAATAATAATTTATATAAATTAATCATATCTTATATAATATATTTGAAGTACTGATTTAATTTCTGCTCATTTTTTATATGAAATTATTCTTCAATGCAACTTTGGCCTATATTTGATAACCTATGGTCGGGTCATTCGTGACCCATACTGAGATTCTTGTGTACAAAGTAAGTCTTCTAATTTGATAACTTAAAATTTCTTATATAAATTAAATTCCTAACAATCTACACCCAATATTTCACACATATTATTAAATACATGTAAACTATTACTCTGCAAAAAATTATTAAAATCCAAGATGGACAATTTAGGTCCTTCCTTTGTAAATGAACTTTCCCCATTTCTTCTTATGACTCCATTTGAACTCGCTGCCTGTAATTTAAGAAACACTGTTCTATACAGTAAACAAAATATTTTATTAATTGTACAAAATACAAAATTATTATTTTAAAGAAATACTAGAATATTATACATTTCATTAGTTTTTTATTCAACACGATCGCGACGAAGCCTGAATCTACTGTCCTCGTCGTGCGTTGTTTTCGTACGTCCTGCCATCTAGCGGCGCTGATTTCAAATAATCGCATGCTAGTCATTACATTTTAAAACGTCGCGATGGAATTTGAATTTAGTGTACCCGCCGTGGGGCGGTGTTATTTTTCGTACTTTCTCCCATCTGGCGGGACTAATTCGAAATTATGAATGTATTTATTTTCTCCTTGGTGTTACGCTTGAGATCTCAGAGAACAGTTCTCTTGTGTATATGAAAATGTAAATAAATTTTTTAATTACAGCAACCAATTATTTGAATGCTATGACGCGACAATAGTATATGTACCACCGATGGTTCATCCCGTCCCATGGGACAGACAAGCATGTACCACCGGTGGTACATGCTTATCCGTCCTATGGGATGAAGTATTACTGTAATTAACAAATTTATTTACATATTCATACAAGAAAATAGTTCGTCTACCACCGGTGGTACATGTTTATCTGTCCTGTATCGGGTGCACCACCGGTGGTACATGCTTATCTGTCGCATGGGATGCATGTACAATCCATCCTATAAGACAGAAAGGCATGTACCACCGGTGGCACATGCACCCCATGGGACAGATAAGCGTGTCCCACCTAGTTATAGGGTGGATGTACCACCGGTGGTACATCCGCCCCATATGACAGAGGAGCATGTACCACCGGTGGTACATGCCTGTCTGTCCCGCGGGACGGGATGAACCACCTGTGGTACATGTACTATTGTCGCGTCATAGCATTCAAATAACTGGTTACCGTAATTAACAAATTTATTTACATCTTCATATACATAAGAGAACTATTCTCTGAGATCTCAAGTGTAACACCAGAGGAGAAAATAAATACATACATAATTTCTAATTAGCTCCGAATTAGCACTAAATTCAAACGCCATCGCGAACGTGTTAAGCTCAATATTTCTACACGCGGCTACCGCGCTCCGTCATCAATCGCAGTGTCACTAACCCCGATAAAACACTGATTACTCTCACCTCGGCTGGACACGAGACAATTTCTAACTCCTTGTTTTCACGGTGTGCTGACATGAAAATTATGTCGGCGACGAAACCGCAAATTCCATTTAAACGATGAGAATTTTTCTTTGCCGTCCGTCGGTAAGTGTTTTTTTTGGTGAATGCTTGTTTTCTTGTTTATTGGTTAGGAACGATTGCGAATAAATGGTTTAGGTTGAGTTTTTGATGTGCATTAGGAAAGTGATATTGTGGTTGGTGTATTGGTGATTGGTATTGGGTATGTTGTGGACTGGTTAGGTATTAATGTTGGAGTTATTTGTGTTGATAGTTTATGTTGTTGATGGGAATAGTTAATAGTAATTTATTTTATTGATGATATTGTGATGATAGTGTAATATTGCAATTATTGCAATGTTATAATATATTAACAATATTAGAAATTTATTGTAGTGGTACAATGTTACAATTGTGAGTATTGATAGTTCATAATATTATTAATGTTGCAGTTATTAATATTGATGGTTAATGTTGTTATTGATGTTAATGGTTAACAGTAATTCATATTATTAATAATATTCTAAGATTAATATTGTTCACTCAAAAACATTTCTTAAAACATTCTCTTCAGGAACTCTGAAATTGTAATTAGTCCACTACCATTCTCCACCACTCAAATATGGTAATTTAAGCAAATATTTCACTTGACTCGGCTTGATATTTTTTTAAGTTATTCTTATTTTTCTAATAAGTCGCAGAACTGTTTCTGATCAAAATGAGTCTAAACACGACCTAAATTGGATTAGTTTTATCGATTTCATGGAAACGAGCCGTTAATTTCGTTAATTAGGTTAACTCGGTAAAACTAGTCCGATTCCCATCGTATTTCGACTCATTTCAATCAGAAAAATTTCATTTCGTAGTATCACAATTGTACCATTTAAAGGTAACATTTCAATGATTCCCAAATATTCTTGAATAAATAAGGAGAGCGTCATATTAAGCTGTAATCGAATGAACTAACGTCGACGAGAACCTCAAACTGAGAAACCAAGAGCACTTCGGACCGCAAAAGGTTAAAGTATTTAACACGTTCACAACGGGATGAACCACTGGTGGTACATGAACTATTGTCGCGTCATAGCATTGAAATAACTGATTACCGTAATTAACAAATTTATTTACATCTTCATATCCATAAGAGAACTCTCTGAGGTCTCAAGCGTAACACCAAGGAGAAAATAAATGCATACATAATTTCGAATTAGCCCCGCCAGATGGGAGAATGTACGAAAAACGTGTTAAGGCAAAAGCGTTTCTTGCGTTTTTACCTGGCACGGTCGAGGATTGCAAACGGGACGAATTAGTTAGTAACATTAGTAACTAAGACGACCCAAGAAGGGAACTTTGTCTCCCTTCCTCAACCCTCTACACTTAAAAACCCGACCGGAACGTCTTCACCCCCGTTGAGACGACTCTGCCGAGGCATCGTCAAAGACGATTCTCGGAGGTTCAGTCGGGAGGAAATAAACATCTCCGGTATGGTCTAGTGGCTAGGATACCTGGCTCTCACCCAGGAGGCTCGGGTTCGATTCCCGGTACCGGAAAATTAATTTTTGGAGGAGTCGCGGTCGGAGGTCTCTGCTTGCAGATTTCTTCCACGTTAAAAAAAAAGGAGGAAGTAGGAATTTAGATCAGCCATAGTACATTACAACGTAACAAGTCACAACAAGAACCAAGTTTACGTCAGCACCTACTCGTTTTTTAAGTTTTGTTCCCGATCGTTCGGTGGCCCTTCGAGAAGTGTAAGTTTATAAGTCGGCACACCACGTGCAAACGCCTACAAAGCTCGATCACCATTACGGTAGCCACGAGTACCTGACAAGAACGATTATAGCAAATTACGAGTAAAAAGACAGATACAAGAAAGAAGTTAATTCTATATTGAAGATTGCAGGCATACAACGTCGATGAAATGAATTCTTACTTTTTACATAAACAGTTGAATTCAAGTAAAAGTGTTTCGAAGTTCGGTAGATACTGCAGCATACCTGTCGTACTTTGGTCAAAAGATTTTTTTAAAACAATAATAAATAAGAAATAAAAGATATTACTTTTGGAAACTTTGGGTTTTACGTTACTCTGGAAAATTCGCTAGATCCTTCGTTATCTCCGCTTTCTGTAAATGCCTAAGTAAATGCAGTTTTACCTTTTGCACTCGAGCGGTGACCCTCAGTCATCATTTCATTTAATATAACAAAATTACAAACTGTTAAATATGATATTAAGTTTTCATAGTGCATCAATATGTGAAATATTTATATAAAATAGCTTTGTTTCTGAATTCACGTGTTTTCTCATTAGTTCGATTCAAATATCGTCTATGTCTCATCGGAAAATGTCGAATGTTTCTAGTGAAAAACTTCCGAGTGCAAAGGGTAAATAAAATATGGAAACAACACGAACACTTAAAAATACAACTCAATGCCACGGAGGCCAACACACGACTCTCCTCTCGCCACTCTCTTACCACTCTCTCACAGCCATTCTCTCCCAAAAATCATTCTCTTCCCCACAAGCATTCTTCTCACTCGCACTCATCGCAAACACTCGGATGCACCCCTGGAAAGCTGGCCCTGCAGTCTTGAGTCCGCGACATTCTGCAGGCCACTTTCCCTCGACCGTTTTATAGCCTGTCCTTCACTCACACTCATTCTTACATTCACTCTTCTTAAAAATACTTTAACCTACGCTAAAAATTCTAGATAATACGATATTATCCTTTTGTTGTCAATTATTATAAATTAAAATTTGATATATAGTTTTATATGATTTTATATACTTTGATATTGTTTGATATTGTTTGATATAGTTTTATATAGTTTCATATGGTTTTGTATAGTTTTATATGATTTTATATACTTTGATATAGTTTGATATAGTTTTACATAGTCTTATATACTTTTATATGGTTTCATATAGTTTTATGTAGTTTTATATAGCGCTATATAGTTTTATATAGTTTTATATAGTTTTATATAGCACTATATAGCTCTATATAGCTCTATATAGCTCTATATAGTTTTCTATAGTTTTCTATAGCTCTCTATATAGTTTTCTATAATTTTCTATAGCTCTCTATATAGTTTTCTATAGTTTTCTATAGTTTTTTATAGCTCTCTATATAGTTTTCTATAGTTTTCTATAGTTTCATATACTTTTCTACAGTTTTCTATAGTTTCATACATATCAAATCAAACATAAATTCACAAAACTATTTCCTAATATTTCACTTATCGATACCGTACACAAAGCTAAATAAAATTTAGAATTCAGCTGCACCGAATCATCCGGTGACTGAAGTCATCTCTCCAGTGAAAGGATTAAAATTCAAAAATTGAATCCATAGACAGTAGACTTCATTGATTTCCGTGAAATCTTCTAGGAAACGGTTATTGTTTCTAGATGTGTCTCGAGAGCATTCGTTCCGCGGAGCGTCACGCTTTCGGAGTGTCACGCATCGATGACTGTGCCGGGCGTGTGTCGCGTCGCGGGCACACGTATCGGTTTATTGCTACTTTCGAGGACACGTGCGCGGTTTAACTGTAAAAGTTAATGTTTCGCCCCGGAACGAGGAACGACGGCCGTGTCTGGGCTGTAATTTTCGTTTCGCTCCATTGTTCGCGAGCAATAAAAATCGGTCGTTACTGCGTTACGGTATGCGGGGTTGCCGGGCGTCCTTCCGTCGACAAACTGTTGTTTTTGAAATATTTGGGTGGTTTCGGGAACAAATAGTTTCGGTTCGATAGAATGATTGATACGAGGAAACGAAAAATAAAATTTGTCGTTACAATTTTTACAAGGATTATAGCGAGAGACAGGTCAGGTCCAGTTTTCGACAAAAATGGGTTTTTGTAAGAGGTCGAATTTTTGGAAGAAACAAGTGTTACGTGGAAACTAATAACGATAGGCGGTTAAAATTTGTTGAAAAAGTAGAGGAGAGTTATCCGAATATGTAGGCATGTGTAGCTATAAAGATTTTGAATATTGCTTGTCATTAAATGATTGAAATGTTACCTTTAAATGGTACAATTGTGATACTATTTGTATTTGGAGATGCATTTCTTTAAAATAGATAAGAATTCCGAAAGCAGTGTGAAATTCCAAGAAGAGCTTCGCTTGTGTGTGTCTGATTGTCATGATGTTTACAAGCAGCTGATCAAACGCCCGTTTGACAAAATTTACAATTGCATTTATGAGCTAACAATCCATTGGCACGAAAGTTGCCACGTCTGATTCCAACCTAAAAAGATCGTATTCTGGTGATCATGAAATCATTCTATTATTCAGTATTATGGGATTATGGTGAAAGGAAGTATTTCGTTAAATAAGTTCTATTATATAATTCTCAAAGAAATGTCATTAAATAAAGTTACTATTTTAAGTGATATATTAACCCTACAACGAATATATATATTACTCAGTTCATTCGAATTCAAAGTAAATATTATTCCTCTGTAATTAATTATTATACTTAACACGTTCCATGCCAGACCGTTTTTTGAAGACTTTCCGTTCAGGTCGCGTGGGGCGTATGCGCTGGTGTTATAATATGATACTTGATAATTATTTGATAATGTTTACATTGATATTATAATGTAACCTACTTGATAATTATCTGATAATTATTTGATAATTTTTTCATTGATATTATAATATAACACATTTGATAATTATTTTATAATGTCTTTCATTGATATTATAATATAACATACTTGATAATTATTTGACAATGTTTTTCATTTATATTATACTATAACATACTTGATTATTTGATAATATTTACATTCACATTGTAATATAACATATTTAAAAATTACTTGATAATTTCATTCGCATTACAATATAACATACTTGATAATTATTAAATAATTCTTAAATTCACATTATAATACAACATACTTCATAATCATTTAATAATTTTTACATTCACATTATAACACAATATACTTGATAATCATTTAATAATCTTTACATTTGCATTACAGTACGACACATTTCAAAATTACTGAACACTAATGAGAGTGACAAAATAATTCTGCCAGTGTTTACATAACAAGATAACAGCAGAATAAACAAACGTTGACGTAATTGAATCGCGCGAGATGAAACCGCTTGATATTTCGCACATGCCGCAAAGTCAAGTTAAACGGAACACCAGGCTCGCTTTCCGTAAGATGTCGCCTCGATCCTTATCCGATGTTACTTATTACGTTCGGTGCGTTACTAATTACACTGTAGAAGAAATTTGAACTTTTCCTGTGTCTCTCAATAACCACTAGGCGATGCTTATAGAGTTCCTTACTCTAAATACGAATCCGAAAACCAAATTGCTGAGTCACGTCCCGTTTTCGACGAAAATGGGTTTTTGTGAAAGCGGTCGAATTTTTGGAAGAAACAAGTGTTACGTGGAAACTAGAAACGATACGCGGTTCAAATTTGTTGAAAAAGTAGAGGAGAGATGCTCGAATGTGTAGCTATAAAGATTTTAATGTGGCGTGTCATTGAATGCTTGTAAATGATGATCAAAGTTCAAAAACGGGTGGATGCGAGGGTAAATTGATACTCGAAAGATAATAAAATTTCTACCGGCCATCTTGACCGATTCGATAGTTTTAGTGTTAATCATCGTAATAATATTACTCGTATATGTGTATTCACGTATTAAACAGCAAATTATTTGAAACAGAACGATCGTGAAAAGCTTTCTCATAACTATTATGAAAATTTATAAAACAATTAAACATTATACAGTAAGAAGCATAACTGAACCAATGACCACAAGTTCTGTGTAAATCATTATTCATTGCTAGGAGTATATAAGAATAACAAGAAATCAACATTATAATTATTTTTATCGTAGTTAGAGGTAACTCAAGAAATTTTTTTCATTGATTAATTCCTCGTTTAGCAACGGCAAGGGAAATAGATTGAATCGGTTTTGCACCGATCGGGAAAAGAAATGTTTACGTAGAATGTTTACATCTAGCATTTTGGTATATTTACGAAATATTATTCTACGTCTTAACACTCAGTTCTTCGCAATCAGTGGAACGGAAAAGTACGCGAGTGAAGTAAGAACAAATATGAAATCAATCGCTCGAAACTGTTTGAAAACGTCATTTCTCTTTCGAGTAACGGCTTGTCGACGCGTAAGACAGCGGAAAATTGCAGTGTCAGTCAATCGACAATGCAGAGAACAAGAAAATACTGCAAAAATACATTCAATGTTGGAGGAAGACCAAAAAGTTATCACCGCAGGGTGAACGAAGGATTATACGGTTTGTCGCGTCTGGCTGCAAAATTATTGACCAGTTAAGTGTATTTGACGACTACAATATAGAAATGTTTTCATATAATTGTCGTTTCATTGAGTGAACTATAGCAATTCGATTTGGTCGTTCATGGCATTCAACGTGTTAAGGACGCAAGAAGGCGCTTTTCAGATATTCCTCGTATCGTAAAACCTTCTCGGGTTAATCTCAGCAGCATTAGACATCAGCTGCGTGACAGTACACGCGGAAGAGTTATTAACGTCGGATAACCGCGGTTTCCGCCGTGTACCGTGATTCGAAGAAACATGGGCCCGATAAAACGGCTGACGCATCGCGGCGTCTCAAAAACCGTCGAGAACGCGGTTCTAAATCTACGTTGGATTATAATTTATTATTTTTCTGGGGAAACGTGTAGGCTGCTCGTTCGGAGATTAGAGATTTGTGAATTTATCGTGTTTCAACATGTTGACTGCCACGGTGTTACCGATGATCGGAGCTTCTAAATTGTTTGAGAACAATTAGAGTAAGAAAATTCATGTGAAATAAAGATATATTACTAAAAATCTTCATTTCATATGAATTTTCTTACTGTAATCGTTCTCAAATAATTTAATCACTTATATTACTAAATAAGTGAGTAAATAATAATACGAGTAGTTCGATGCCGAATTGTTAATAATTATTTGTAACCCCATTTGCCTTTGTTATGAATTTTATTACACGAAATAGAGTGATGAGAATTTTTCACTGAATTTGTAATATTATTATAAGTTTAGTAGATTTAATTAAGTATGAATGAAATATGTGTTTATTAATTACTTATTTATTATTCTTAGCAATTAGAATAATTCATTTCTTATTTAATGATTATAAATTAAAGGAAAGTCAAGCTACTTTAGTTTCTTTCATTAAATTTTGTATTAAATTCATTTCTCTTTATTTATAATAAGTGTATTATAAATTTATTCATCCTTTTTAAATAATAAATTGATTTATTTAAATTAATATTTATTCATATTCTTAATTATAAATATGACAAATGTATGTTCTGTCTTTAACCCGACATCATATCCGATAAATTGGATTTGAATCGGATATTCTTCTGTTATCAATTATTATTTAATCTTCCCATTCATGGAAACTGCGCATTTCTATGGGTGTCATATTTTTTAAGTCTCTTAAGCGTGAAGAGACACGATAAAGCACGATGATTCCATTTACAGTGTCATTTCTTTATGTTAGAAATTATATACGATAAACGTATATAAACGTATTAAATTATATATAATAAATAAAGAAGTGTCGTTATTTATTAACCCCAACAGTTTTGAATAAAAACGCTGACTTCGTCGCAAAATTCGCTGTGCGTCGTCGGGTGTCGCGCAACCCGCCATCTTGTCGCACGGCACAGGCGCCAGAGCCTTAGCGAGCGTGACCAACCGAACTTTCGACGCCAATAAGACAACCTATCTAGCCCCGCCCTGCGCCCTATGTCAACCGAAACTCCGTATAAAAGGTCTTAGCTAGTCTTGAACTAGGTTTTGAATAAAAACGCCTACTTCGTTAGAAGACTCGTTGATTCCACGGAACCTCCTATAATTGTGATAGAATCCTACAGGAAAAGCGAAGCATACATCGTATGTTCTCGAACCTACTGAGATTCTTTTGCGATCTGAACCTTTAACTTTAGTGTTAACGACAATATATTGTTAGCAACAATTTGTGATAGAGGATTACAGGGTGTACGCATTAGCGAGCATCAGTAAATAAATTATTTACACATTCTCGATAGCCAGGTGACTGAATATAAATGTTTAGAATAATATCAAGGTTTTTTTTAGTAACATACTGGCGCTTGCAAATTATTTAATTTTGTGGCTGGATATTAGTTATTTATATATAGAATCGTTGAAACTGCTATATTTGTACTTCGTACTATGCGATATATATAAAACTACGAGCAAACGATGATTTTTCTTATGCTACGGAACAAAAAGATAGCACGCTCTTTATTTTCTAATATGTTGTATTATAAATTGTAAGAAATATATATTGTATTTTATCAATTACTTCGGGCAGATCTGTATGTATAACCTGCTAAATATCGTCCACACTCGCTTTAACAAAATTCTGCGAACGCAAATGTAAATATTATAGTTTACAAGTGGGACAAAATGATAGCACATTTGAGGAGAAACTTAACATATAAACAAATTTGTAAATAATATTTACTATTTAATATTTTGTGAGACCTTCTTTACATTTAATGATAGCAATTATCCTTCTCGGTAAAGATTTATATGATTTTTGAATACTTTTTTGTCTTAATTTCTCTCATTCCACTTGAATACATCGTCACTCAAATTTGTAATATCTATATTTGTAATATCTATACTTCTAATATTTTTATTTGAAGTATTTATTTTTGAAGTATTTATATTTGTAATATCTATATTTGTAATAGTTATGTTTGTAATATTTATATTTCTAATATCTATATTTCTAATATCCATATTTGTAATATCTACATTTCTAACACTTATATTTCTAATAATTATATTTCAATTATGTATTAATATTTATTATTATACATTATTTTTCTGAGGAAATCGTGTAAACTGCTCGTTCACAGATTAGAGATTTTCTTTCTGTGAACTTATTGTCTTTTAAGTTCTTTTTCGGAAGTTTCTTTTTATTAATTTAACGGTAATCCAAGATAAATTAGAAAATTTCAAAGAAAAATTCGAGAAACTTTCGAAATTTGACACGATTATAGCGCCAAGTTAAGGCAGGCCGAATCAACCACGCGGCATTTCGGTCGTGTTAAATTCATTCATTAATTTTTAATTCAATGAATTTAACGAGAGAAAAAAGAACTCTTGAGAACGAGGTGTTCGAGGAGTCGGAAGGAATTTTGTATACAGCGGCATAGCTGATTGAACGTAACAAGATTTTATATGCGACAATTCGTTTGTCGAAACTTTAAATGCATTTTTCTCGAAAAAAAGAAATGTAATTGAATAAAGTTACTATATCATCACATAATTAAAAAATAAATGTAATTAAATAAAATTATCATTGTATAATTATATAATTGAAAAAGAAATGTAGTTAAATAAGTTATCATTATATAATTAAAAAATAAATTTAATTAAATAAAGTCACTATTATATAATCATATAATTAAGATAGAAATGTAATTAAATAAAATTATTATTATACAATTATTTTCATTCATATATTAATTTACATATATTTTATAATACAATAATTCTCCCTTTTCATTTTTGCTAACGTAAGAATAAATGGTACAAAAGATGTTCCTTTTGTCACAATAGTCAACGTGTTAAATAAAAAACACAGCCATACAATATAATTACAATTATATTTATATATTCATAACCAAATTGACAATTGCACTTATAACCTAACAAACCACTGACACAAAGGTTGCCACGTCCGATTCCAACCTAAAAAGATCGTGCTCCGACGTCATTCAATTATTCAGCAAACGCGAAAGCGAGGTTAGCTTCTTCGTTGAATACCGACGAGTCAATTGACTTGAATGTCCATTGTGCTGATAATAAGTTAGCGGAAGAATTGGAGCAAATAACGAGCGGTACGCGCCACGCAATTACCTTTGTAACATAGATAGCAGTCTGCATTGTACATTCGTGATCAAGTAATTCAAGTACATTTCTTAGAAATTTTTATGTTTACCGTTCCAAAAATGTCCCAATCGAGTTTCAAGCTGATACACTTGTTATCTTCAACGACAAACATGTTAATTTTGAAGTCACATCAGTATAGGTTAAATTGATTTAATTTTTTATCGCGAAATGACGAGTGACATTAAATAATTGATTAACTGAAAAATATATTAAAGGATGTATTAAATTATTTAATTGTGTTGCGTTGTTGTTACTGGACGTTTTATTAATGCTGAATTAGATAGAATTAAATTAGACGTTAATGTTAACCCTCTATAGGTCAAATTGATTTATTCAATATTTTATTGTAAAATGACGAGTGACATTGAATAATTAATCGACTTAAGCTTTTTTACAGAGGCGTTCACGTTCGACGTCATTGTAATTTTGAGATTACAAAATATATTCGTTTTAATAAAATTATTAAAATCATCGAATACATTGTTAATTTGTGTTCGTATGTTGATATTTATTAATTTCATACTGCATCAATTTTGTTACAATCACGAAATAAAATTTCGCCCATAGAGAGTTAACCTCTTGTTTTATAATAACCTGTCAAACTTGTGGTAAAGATTTTAAATATAATTTAATAAACATAATTATTGCGCAATTTTTGTAAATTTAAAACCACTAAACGTGGTTATATCGATCATGGCTGAGAAAGAAATTATAGAGCAGGGATTTAACAGAACACGAGATGTTATCTCTTTACACTCTGGAGGTAACTCTCAGTTACCACGTGGCTCGACACAGTAAAATTATAAAGTTTGATGTTTAACACATTCCGCGCCACGAAAACTTCGATTACACTTTACTCGTGAACTGTATTGACTTTTTAAATAAAATAATAAGTTATATTCAGATTTTTAGTAATTTTTATATATTTTAATATTGCTTCTTTGTTTTCACTGCATGTAACATATACCATTATCCGTGGCCACGTATATTAAAAATATTTTCTTACAAAAATTGTGGGCGTTGGCACGTGTTAATATTGAACCTTGTGTAATGCGTCACTATGTGAAATCTCATGGTAAATTACTTTTGCCCCTTGCTTTATCTAATTAGTTACATTAGTGCGACAAACATCGTCTAAATTTTATAGAAAAAAGTGTTAACTATTTATAGCAAAAAACTTTGAGTGTTCCCTTTAAGTTTGCAGCAACTCGTAGTTATTTCGAGTCTCTAAACTAGGATAACACTCCAACTTTATTTGTACACTACATTATCATCCGTCGTATTTGCAGAATCTCTTAGCCATTGACGGAGTCTCGTGAACAAATTATTTTTTCGTTGCCACGTATGTTGTAAATTGTCATGTGACACATACTTATTTAAGGAAGAATTTTCATCGTGCTTTAAATACACTCGAACGGAGTCGATGATAAAAATATTTACTCTCTTTTGAAAATATTAATTTTTATATTTGTATTTCATATTATTTTATATTTTATATTATTAACTAATAGGAATTTTTGTACTTGTATTTTATATTATTTTATATTATTTTATATTTTATATTTTATATTTTATATTTTATATTTTATATTTTATATTTTATATTTTATATTTTATATTTTATATTTTATATTTTATATTTTATATTTTATATTTTATATTTTATATTTTATATTTTATATTTTATATTTTATATTTTATATTTTATATTTTATATTTTATATTTTATATTTTATATTTTATATTTTATATTTTATATTTTATATTTTATATTTTATATTTTATATTTTATATTTTATATTTTATATTTTATATTTTATATTTTATATTTTATATTTTATATTTTATATTTTATATTTTATATTTTATATTTTATATTTTATATTTTATATTTTATATTTTATATTTTATATTTTATATTTTATATTTTATATTTTATATTTTATATTTTATATTTTATATTTTATATTTTATATTTTATATTTTATATTTTATATTTTATATTTTATATTTTATATTTTATATTTTATATTTTATATTTTATATTTTATATTTTATATTTTATATTTTATATTTTATATTTTATATTTTATATTTTATATTTTATATTTTATATTTTATATTTTATATTTTATATTTTATATTTTATATTTTATATTTTATATTTTATATTTTATATTTTATATTTTATATTTTATATTTTATATTTTATATTTTATATTTTATATTTTATATTTTATATTTTATATTTTATATTTTATATTTTATATTTTATATTTTATATTTTATATTTTATATTTTATATTTTATATTTTATATTTTATATTTTATATTTTATATTTTATATTTTATATTTTATATTTTATATTTTATATTTTATATTTTATATTTTATATTTTATATTTTATATTTTATATTTTATATTTTATATTTTATATTTTATATTTTATATTTTATATTTTATATTTTATATTTTATATTTTATATTTTATATTTTATATTTTATATTTTATATTTTATATTTTATATTTTATATTTTATATTTTATATTTTATATTTTATATTTTATATTTTATATTTTATATTTTATATTTTATATTTTATATTTTATATTTTACATTTTATATTATTATAACTAATATTATTAACTAATATCAATTTTTGTAATGGTATATTATATTATTAACTAAAAGTACAAAAATTAATATTTTAAAAAGAAAGTAAATATTTTTATTAATTACCGACTCTGTTCGAGTGTATTTAAAGCACAGTGGAAATTTTCTCTTGATCCGAAGATAAACTAACATATATTTTATATTATTAACTAAATGTCAGCCAACCTTCAAATATACACGTTCGTTTTAAATTCTGTATACCCAGCAAGACTAACCTATAATTTAATTCCCTTCAAGCAATACCGTTTTCACAAGTAACTTAACAAAATGTATATTCTAATTTACAAAATAAAATTTTCACAAATAAATTCAAACTCAAAGCATCGTGATTAATTAATTTCATTAAAAAGCACAGAGCAAAGGTTTTAACACTGGATTCACGAAACGAGCCAATTCGACTCGAATTTTATAAACATTATTTAGCAAATAATCGATTTCGATTGATTTTCACTTACACGATTATAATTCCTAATAACACATTTTTAAACAATTGATTTCCTAGATCTAAACGGACGAACATCAATGTTTCCAAGAACCATAGAACGAACTGCACAAATAAATATCCATAAATCTAATATTAAACAAGATCACCTTTCAAACGTCACTGGAATCCCGCGCAAACTGCGGCGCGGCAATCACGAGAACGACTTACCGACGGAGCAACGATAAATCCCGTCTCCGTGTGACGCAAGCTTTCTAAACACTCGTAAAACACGGCGATTCGTTTTCCAGGCTCGATGACCGTCGAGAGCACCTCGATTGAGCTTCGATAGGTTTCTTTTCGAAAACATTAGCGCCGAGGTAAATGTGTCGCCAAAACAACGAACTAAGTCGGGAACGGTAGTGTCACGCACCGCGCATCCGGATTTTTTCTTGATTCCATGTAGCACGAGGGCAACAAAAGTGAATAATACTTGTGAAATCAAGTAACACGTCTGTAGGGACTTGGCCATCTTGGAAAGATATGTTGTATCGGTCAAAACGTCAACAGTATAGTGTGTACTGCTCGATACATGCCGCCAGCTTGTTTTAACTGCGGTCGACTGCACGCCTAATCAACGGGAGTGAAGGCGACACGGTGGCGTATTTGACACGCGGAAGTAATCGCAGAGGAAGCAGAGCTTCGTGCAATAATGAAACGCACTGACGGTTTGGTACAACGACGACGTGTGGTTAACAGTAGTAGCGGCAGCAGTCTTGGCCAGGACGGTTCGAACGATATCGGGCACAACGACAAATCGTCTGGCCATGGCGCGGACACGGATGGTTCTACACAAAAGGATCTTAATTCGAATCCAACGATCGACGACGATTCCGATAAAGAGACACGGTTGACACTGATGGAGGAAGTTTTGTTGCTTGGCCTGAAGGACAAGGAGGTTTGTTGACATTAGTCTGTTACGTTGAATTATTGTTACAACGAGCTTGTGAAATGGGTAACGATGGCTCATACTCAAGTCCTGAGGTGTACGCTCTTTTGTAGGGTTACACTTCGTTTTGGAACGATTGCATAAGTTCTGGGTTACGCGGTTGTATCTTGGCGGAGCTTGGATTTCGTGGTCGAGTGGAATTAGAAAAGGCCGGTATGCGTAAGAAGGGATTGTTGGTGAGGAAATTGCTGTTGAGGAATGACGCGCCTACAGGTGATGTTTTGTTGGACGAGGCACTTAAACATTTAAAAGAAACCGATCCGCCGGAGACTGTTCCTAGTTGGATCGAATATCTTAGCGGTTGGTATATATTTGATTGAGAATGTCTGTTTCAGTTTTAATGTTGTTGTGAATTCGTTTAGGGGAAACATGGAACCCGCTTAAGTTAAGATATCAACTGAAAAATGTTAGAGAAAGATTAGCTAAGAATCTTGTAGAAAAAGGGGTATTAACAACGGAGAAACAAAATTTCTTACTCTTTGATATGACAACCCATCCTCTTACTGATAACCTTGCCAAAAGTCGTCTTGTAAAAAAGGTATAGTACTCATGTGTTAATTATGATACAAATTATAATGAACACGTCATGTTTCGCCTTTATTCTTTCTACTTTAATTAGTAAGCTTAATATCTTATCTTGTGTGTATGTGTGGGTGTTCTATGATTAGATTATGTTCCGTGAGTTTTAAGGTTTTAGTTGTATTGTTACGTATTTTATATCATCGCTTGAGTCACGTCATATGATAATTTTTATGTTTCACAGATTCAGGAAGCTGTGTTAAGTCGTTGGGTTAATGATGCAGGCCGCATGGACAGGCGGACATTAGCTTTAGTAATTCTAGCTCATGCAGCTGATGTACTAGAAAATGCATTTGCACCACTTTCCGATGATGATTATGAAATAGCGATGCGACGAGTACGGACATTACTAGATCTCGATTTCGAAGCAGAAGCTGCTAAACCTAATGCCAATCCAGTCCTATGGGCTGTATTCGCTGCATTCACTAAGTAACAGATCTTTTACAAACTATAAGTGTATAAAGTAAACATTGGGTACTAGAGTAAATACTTGGGACTATAAATTTTTGCATGAATTTTAGTTGCAATTTGAAACGTAATATCAACAATCATCGTTAATGATCATACGATTCAGACCAAATACCTTGAACCCGACTGTATGAAGCAGATTTAGAGTATTAGTCATTTCCATTATTGTTATTTAATACATTTGATAGCTAAAATATGAATGTTCATATTTAAATATTACAAAAGTAACAAAATTTAAAGCGTGAATGAGTATGTTGTGCGTGGGGTAGTGCCATGTCAGTTAAGAAATGAAAGATTGCACTGTGCTGAGTTCTGTTTCATATCTTCTCAGTATCTATCGTGTCTGCACATGGACTGCGAATAAGTTTATAGACACAGTATTTATGTGGCGAACATATAATGTCAAACTAAGTGCCACATTCCTGCTAGCTGTCTGAACGTTGAGGCGATGAAAGTAATTCTTTGCACTGTTGTGACAATGATGATGAATTTTTACTATTTCTTTAGATGTCCCCTTTGTACCAAACTGGATTACGATAGGTTTACTTCTAAAACTACTTTTTATGAAAACATATTACATCTTAGCTTCACTAGGTGGCAGTATAGTACTCAAATGTTAAGAATGCAATTTATAAACATCGTTTTCGTTACCCATTTAAATCTTTCTTGATTTACGGTCAAGATCAATAACCAAATATATCGTGAGAATATTTTCATACAGTAAACGAATATCAGGAACCAGACACGTTTTCTTTATTTTTTTTTTTTTTAAATATTGTTTAATAGAAAAATTACTATTTGCGACACGCAGATACGTTTTCTTTTATTAATTTATCATGTACATTATGAATATTGTATGATGTGTATGTAAGTAGAACAAATGCAAACCGGGGATTTGATTATTATAAATAGAGAATCACTCTATGAGGACAAAACAGGCATCGTTATACACGGACTTGGATTTTTCAAGAATAAGCATTGTTTCTTTTTCATATATTGGACAAATGTAAGTAAATGTCACTAACATATATCACTTTCATATGAAAAATGTTCAAGTATATGTATAGAGTGATTAAAACTATTTAATATTGTTTTCAGTCTTTACAGTTGCGGGAAATCATAGAACCTTTTACAAATATGCTTCTTTAATCTTCTAATGGAATTCAATTTGTAAAAATTTAATATATAATTTTCAGCGTAACAACATACATTCGAAGCAAAATTATTACTATTATTTGTTTGACTACTTATCGATTCAACAATTTATATATGTCATGATTATGAAACGTTTATAATATTATTTTAGATTTATTTATGTAACAGTGGCATTTCTGAGTATTTAATTCATAAATTATATTTGTGATATATATCCTCTCGTCTTCATGGTAGAAGGTTTACTTTTGGTTTTTAAGCTGATTTGTAGAGTAATTATATTGTGAATTTTATAGAATCTTTTCCCATTTCAATTACTTATTATTCTTATGTTCGTACAATTTATAATGTTTAAATTGCAAACTGTGAAAAAATTCTATACATATTTCATATGTTTATTGATAAATAAAATAGCTGAAAATTCTATATTTTTAGAAATAGAGATTTTATTGTTAATTTAATTAACCTATTAGCCTAGTACTTCTTAATTTGAAATAATCTTAAATATCTTTATGTGATTTCATATCTTTTGGGTCACCTTGTATTTGTTAAATAGAATTTGGATGTCCACTAACATGAAGATATTTTATGTAATGTACTATTCATAATGTTGAGGGAATCCTTACATAAGTTTGTATAGTATATAAAATTATTTCTTGTTTTTAAGTAACTGTGTATCAGGAAATGATAAATTTATTTTTGTCTATATATAATTTAAAAATAAACAAAGATAAAGATATAGGAATCTTAAAGTCCCTTATTATTGCTGCCTTAGTATCATAGAAATAATATTATACATACATCTAAAGTAATATAAAACCATAAGAGATTTAGAAAATATGAGTTATTGTTATATTTCTTGTATTATGACAAGTAGTTAATAAACACAATAATTTTATACTTGCACATTATTGGAAAAGTTTGCTTATAAACAGAAAAACACTATGAAGTTGTTCTATGAAACAGCTTGCTGGACAAGCATATTTGAGGAGTATTCTATTAGTATTTTTAGCATTTATTACAATAATATTATGAACAATAGATAATGCTTCCATGGATAGAAATTTATTTCATACAAGAAAACTATATATTGATTTAGATAATTTCCGAGATTCTAAGAGCTCTACTGCCACTTGGTAAGATTTCACGAAATTCTCTTCAGTTTTGAAGAAGGTGCTAAGTATAAATTAGATTATGTATCACAGATACAAAAAAAATATATCGCAAAATAGCCAATACTTTAATTTTGTGTTTTATTTGTCAATATGTCTCTAAAGGTATATATATATATTATGTATATATATATATCTCGTATATTGAAATAAAAAAATCAAAATTTGTAAAGTTTTAAAAGTACAATACATGATGGTTATTTTGATCATTTTATAAACGTGTAAGAATTCAATATAATGTGGAGACGTAAGCAAGTATTTAATAAGAACTCATTTCAAATATTTGTTGAAGAAATTTTATTAAGTTATTATATCTATGTAATATCATAGATACATTAATATTCGATAAAAATAAATTCTTTTTTTAAATAAATTATATATGTTTAATATTTTTATCTTCTTTTTTGTTATATACCTACATCATTGATGGTTTAAAATATTAAAAAATATATAATACCTTAATGTATATTTTAGAAAAGTAAAATAAATTAGGACCACTAAAAGATATAAATTTCCCGTTTTTATAATAATCTATTGATTTTGGTAGATGAATATGAAAAAAACTGGTTTACATAAATAATACTAAAAAATGATTATAATTATTTTGTTTAATACACATAATCAGTTACTATAATCAACAAACAATTTTTGTAGATTTTTACAAGTTGAATGCAACTCTTTAAGAGCTTAAACAATTAAGAATTGTTTAAATATATTACAACATTTAGAATATTATAGAAGTATGTATCATGGCATTTAAAAAGGTCTATAGAATTATTTATGCGCTTGTAATCTTTATAATCAACATACAAATAATGATTAAAGTTTAAAATATAATCTTTTTTTTAGAATTAAAGTTACTAAAAATCGTATGTGACAAAAAAACAATTTTCATATTATATCTAATGCAAGAAAATATACAAGAATTGTCAATTAATAATGGCCGTATATTAAAAGTTTGCATATGAGGAAAATAGAAATATGATTCTCTGTTTAGATATTTCTAAAACAATAATATAGGAAAATTAGTGCATAAAGATAGAATTTTAATATATTAATTTTTGTTTATTTGATACGACTAATAAAATGTAATGCAAATGATGTATTTCCATTAACAAAAAGACTTAATAAATATTTTTATTTTAATTAAATATAAAACAAATAATAGTGGAAATAAAGTATGATTTTAGAAGTGATTATTAATTGGATGCGATACATTAAAATTTTTAGAACAGAATTTTATTTCCTTTGTGTACCTGCACAATATTGAATGTACAGCAAATCACCCAATACAGAAAAATAGTTAACAGTACGAAAATTGTATAGCTTATAAGAGTATCACACGTATTTAAATGATGAAATTTGCAACATGTGTTTAAAGAGGAAAAATTTGATAGTGGTTAAAATACCTTAAATTTTTGTTAAGTACTTTCAGGATTGGAATCACATTATTAAATAAATGAAAGAATTCGGTGTTCCAGGTACATATTCAATGTTGAATGTAGTAATTATTTTCATAATTAAAGTATAAAGGTACTTGTACAGTTGTAGTTGTTGTTGCGCTATGTATATGTATGTACAGTGAATTATATACATTGAATATATAATAGCTGAAATACAAGCATAAAATTAAATGGTACATATATACAGAACACATGCAATAGCATAAAAATTTATATATCGACGTATTTTCATTGTTCCCTCGTTTCTAAACACTTTAACATATTCTATCGGAGCATTGACAAGGTTCAGTTATAGTTGTTTGAATAAGCCCATATTGTCCTGTAATCATCCAATTTTCATCTTTCTTAAAAAGTTCCTCTCCTACGCCTGATTGTAAACCAACACAAACATCTGATTTTATTGTTCTTAAACTAAGTATATGTGATGGTTGAAATCCTCTTAACGCCTCGGTAAATGATGTTGTGTATTTCCAATTTATATCGCTCACTAATTTTCTATAATTTAAGTCACCTTTAAATATTATTAGTTTGGCTTCTGATAATTTGGCATACAACGCTTCATCGTGTTCTTTCATTTCTGAAAAGTCGTATGGACCTGTCCAATAGGATTCCTCCTAAATATAAAGTAATATTTAATGTGTATTTTAAAATTTATAAATTTTATGCTATAGTTGAATCGATTATACAAATGAGACGTGTCATACCTCAACAGTCCATGTATTACTTTTCAAATAATTATTAATCAGTTCGGCTACTTCTTTTAAATCTTTATTCGATGAATTCTTCATGTAATCTACAGTCCAATAAAAATCTTTTTTCATTGTATCGCTTACATACCATGGGTATTTTTTTACATAAAATCTTATTTTTGAGGCAAGTTCACTAGCTATTAAAAACACTGCTAAACATAAGTCAGTAAAAAGTTCATATCCTGCGTTATCTAATACCATATCTATGATACATGTCTTAGGACTTTGCGATTTCTTTAATAAATTCCAAGCCAATTCTGAGTTGTCAACAAGAATATCTTTCTGCAATGTTTTTAAAGCTTCCATGGGATTACTGGTTTGACTAACTTCTGCTCCAGCGCTAAGCGATAAATCGCATCTACAAGAAGTATACATTAATAGGCTTGATAAAATTATGCAACAAAACATTGAAAATAGAACATACTTATTGCCCCAAAGATTTAGCTGAAGAAATTTAGAAAACTCTTGTTTCGATTCATCCACTGATAAAGACTCTGTTCTTTTCTTGAACTGCATTGTATAAGCACAAAGGGCTTCTATGCTTATTAATGAATTGATAAAAGCATTTTGCTTTTGTTGTTCGAAAGCATCATAATTATGCAAATACTTTCTGAAAATAAATACATATATTTTGTTAATTCATTCGACACTTTCTTTTGCAATTGTTTTACAAAAATTTTTAAAACATACGTGAGGGCAATTTCTTGTGCAAGTATCCGATACATGTAACATTCGCAATACAACCAAATTGTATTAAACCATGTAGGCGTCATCCCTTCTATCTCAGTTCGTTTGATTAAATATTTATTCCATTCGTCTGCGTCATTGTCTATTGCATTTGGTAATGTTCGCATAGGCGTTAAAGTTTTATTTGTAACCATTTCATTCTTTAATTTACTAATAAATCCTATAATCTGTTTAATTTCTTCCGATGCATCCTAAATAAATATATATAATTTCAACCACATACATATATACTTTCTATTATTAGATCACGAATAAACGTTTAGAGCAACAGGTATGTTTTGACTTATACGTTGTACCTTTCCACATGTTTGTATAATGTCCTCTTTATTACGACTTAAGGTATCGACTATTTTAGTTAAAATTACTGGTAATCTATCCTTGATCGTTATATATGCGAAGCTCCTGCAATAAACATTAATAATTACACCTGATTGCAATACAAATAGTTTATTGATAAAAATGAAATGTAATACATGTTGAAACTGATACATCGTACACTATATCACTTTTATTACATAACATCATAATATATTACAATTCAGTTTTTCCCATTTTGTTTTCAAATAAAAAATTAATAAAAATTGTTTACCGTTTGTAAATCCCCGACAAACGTACTCCAGTAGGTGTATATATATCTTCTAAATTAAGAATGTCTATGGAATTCGATCTTTGGGACATGATCTCGGAATTTGAGGTTACTATCACAGTCAGACTACAATAAATCAGGATCAGCTGTGCGTACAGTGTGAAATCTGAAACAGACTCAAGTACAGACGTAACATAAAATTTGATTTTTTTATCTATTGTTCTGAAATACCGACACTGTCGAAAATAGCCTAGTGCACTGACGAACTTTACCGAAATAAAACGATCGGCAACCGAACTACATGAAATTGCAATATAAAAAGTTTGTCGTTGGAGGTTAGCGTTTACAGTATAAATCATGAATTATTTTGTATACTTTTGTACAGTTTTTTATATATTCCTACATAATTTTCAGTAGTCTTCAACAATTTTGTATAACTTCATACAGTTTCATATGGCTTACTACAGCTTCATATAGTTGTATATATATTTTTATACAGTTTTATATAGTTTTATACATTTTTATACAGTTTTATACAGTTTTACACAGTTTAATCTGGTTACTTATATACAACTAGATAAAACTATATAAAACTATATAAAACTATATAAAAATATATAAAACTATAGTAATAGTATTACAACTGTATTTTTTGATGACACTGTTAAATGTGTACACGTCGTGAGTACCGGACATAATGTGGTCTCTAAATAGTCCGCATAATGCGCTGGTTTTTTCCCGGGAAGCATCAGACTACCCAAAAAAGTTTTTGTATGACGAGGGAAAGTCCGGAAACGCTTCATATGCGATGAACTTCCGGGTGGAGCGATATCCCAGTCATATATTTTTATCTTCCCTCTGCAGCGAAGGCCACTTTTCACATGAAGGTGTAAAGAGCACGCGCAACTTGCAAAGGGTACCAAGAGAAGAAACAGACGATTTCCACCATAGTGAAAGAGAGATTTTAGAAATCAGAGAGATTTTAAAGAATGAAAGAGAGAAGGAGGAGGGGGGGATTTAATGACGACGACGACGATGTGCTGCGCACAACACAACACAGACAGACCCCGCCGGGGGGCCGCAACAGACGGTCACCCATCCTTCTAACGCACGTGCCGGCGACAGCTTTACGTGGAAAACACACTAGGCTTGACGCTAACCTACACGGCGAACTTCACTACAGACCTAACCAAGACCTTTGTTTTTTTCACCCTGGATAAATTGCTTTAGGCGACCCGCGCCTTTTGGGGCGACGCGGGGCAGTGTGAGATTCTTACTCACTAAAGCTCCAGGGATGTTCCAGCCTCGGCCTTAACAGAGGGGTCCCGAGTACCAAACAAAATCCTTCCGGGCGGCCCCTCCAGCCAAGTATGAGCCATACACAACGCTATAGTTTACGAGTAAACTACCGGCACGGAAAGACATCGTGCCTCAAAACGCGGACAGACCCCTCGCGGGTCACGGGGCGCAGCCGCGAACAACAACGCCTGCGCCCTTCCCTCCCCAAGGCCAGTGTACGAGCCGCCTCCAGCCCCAACTGGAGACGCCTCAGACTCGGACGGTCCGTCGAGGCGAGGATCCCCATTTAAGGGGGGCCCAGCCACGACGACCGAACATTTTTACGTCGGAGGAACCGCCGGCGGGCCCGGACTCCACGCCCTGCGCCGCCGTCGACCCCTCCGCCCTCCCACGCGAGAAGGATGGGTGTCGCGCTCCCCCACCCTCTCCGCCGCCTCCTACTGGCGCATCGCGTGCGCCCCCTCCAAGAGGGCCGTGATGAGCCCGCTCGGAGAGAGATCCCTCCCTATAATATGGACCAGGACCCGACGCTCCTCAGCCCACGCCGGACAAAAGTCCAACGTGTGCTGCGCCGTGTCCCGGTCTGCGACGCAGTGGTGACACCGCGCGTCGCGCTCCCGCTTGATGCGGCACAGATACTCCCCGAAGCACCCGTGCCTGGAGAGCACCTGCGTCGCGCGGAAGGTGAAGCCTCCCAGCTTGCCAGGACAGCCCCGACAACGCGATGAGCGTCCAACTCCTCGCCCGGTCGGTCCCCCAAGGTTGGGCAGGAACCGCGACAAGGCGCATGTCACCCCCCAGGCCCGGGGAAACAATCGAGCGAAATGGGGCTCGAATTGCCAGTGACTGTTCAGGACGAGTCCCAGATATCATCTGGTCCCCGACCCGAACCGGGGCCCCTCCCACCTCGATCCGCGAGTCGGGCGGCGGTCCGCCCAGACGGGACCGATGGTAGAACCATATCGCCTCCGTCTTAGCGGGCGAGACCCGCAGTCCCAACTCGCGGATAGAACGCAACAGCATCGATGCCGCCAATCAGGCAGCACGGCTGACCTCCGCGAACCCCGTCCTACCGACCAACAGGAGCGTGTCGTCCGCGTAGCAGACGAGCTCCGTGTTCGGCGGGAGGGGGGTCCTCAACACTACATCGTACCCGATATTCCATAGTGTTGGCCCCAGGACGGATTCCTGGGGCACCCCGCGTTCAATGGATCTTCTGTGAGACCTGCCGTCCCTATCGGTGAACAAAATCCACCTGTCCCGGAGATACGCCCGGATAACCTGGTATTCCAGGCCCTCGTGTATCCTACGCCAGGGGAGCGTGTTGAAGGCGTTGTCGATGTCGATCGACACCGCCATCACCACGCCCCCCGACGGTCCAGCTCTCAGAGAAGGGCGAATAAAAAATACAGGATATCACGTTTATGAATTGTAGCCAACGAGTCGGTATTGTCAGCTCCTAGTTCAAGAAAAAGTAAAAGTAAAATTCTTCTTGTTGTTTGAAATCGTACAACTATACAACTTAAATTCCTTTGCTCATGTCCGTGATATTCTTTTTGTAAATATTCAGTTAGAAACAAGCCCTTCTACAAGTTGGTCGACAACATATTTCACGACTATAAATTAGTGAATTTTCCAAGTTAATCATGCATATTGTGAATATTTATTATCGCAAAAATTAGGCTCGACCCTCGGGAATATTCCGTAGCAGTTTCAACAGGATTCGGGCAGTAATTAATAAATTATTAGCGATTTTCGGATAGGTGCAATGGATCCCGTGTGAACGTGTGGCGCCATCTATCGAGATGACGCTGAAACTTCTGGCCAATTAGTACCAATTCCCGGCCGCTAGATGGCACCACCAATCAACATTCTTACCGATGCAGCAAACTCACTGGATAATCGCTAATTAGTTATTAATTACTACTCGAATGCTGTTCAAAATCTTACTGCATGTTCTGGGCAGTACACCCGAATTTCTACAATCATAAATGTTGACAATTTCACCCTATTATGTGAAGAACTTAATTCTTTGCTGGGCCAATGTAAAAAATTCTACTTTATCTTCTGACATCATCTCGGGATATAATAAATAAATAATTAACGCGATGCAAAATTCCGTCAGTGTTTGCATGAAAAAGTGGGGGAAGGTCCTTTCTAGAATCTCAAATTGCAAAGATAAACAACTTATTCGTAATAGTTTTGTTGATAATGACTTAGCTGTTGATTTCGTAGTTTTCTTCTCTATCGGTAAGTCTCGTTTAGTTCTTAGCTGTCGTCGCTAGATGCCGCACTCTCGGATACCTCCTTAGCACTGATGCTTCGCGCGTACGTACCAGGAACCGATGAGATGCTTTTTCAAGGAGGTAACACGGGAGAGTGAATGTCTGTCCTTGACGCACGGTATGACTGGACTTGCTTACACATTACAGGTATAGGCCAAAGCTTCGAAAATTGCCAGCCGCTTGATGGTGCCACCAATCGTTATTCTTATAGACGCAGCGAACCCACTAGATAATCGCTAATAACTTATTAATTACTGCTTGAATGTGGTTCAAAATTTCACTGAATGTTCTCGAAGGTTCACCATAAATTTATCGGGCGCAGATGTTCACAAATGCTGCCTCTTAAGCGAGAAACCTAACTGTTCACTAGGCACTTGTCAAAAATTCAACGATATCTTCTGACATCGTCTCGGAAATTAATCAAGTTCTTCACTTAGTAGGCATAATTTGTGAATATTTATGATCCTATAAATTAGGGTAGACTCTCAGGAATATTCAGTAAGAGTTGGAAACGGATTCGAGCAGTAATTAATAAGTTATTAGCGATTTCCTACCGCTAGTAGGCGCCATACGGATCGACATTCCTACCGACGCAGCGAACACACCAGGTAATCGTTAATAACTTATTAATTATTACTCGAATGTGGTTAAACATTTTACTGAATATTCTCTAAAGTATAGCCTAATTTCTACGAACAAAATTGTTCACAATTTGTACCTATTAAGTGAAGAACATAAATTTAAACTGGGCCCCAGGCACATTTTCTACGTTATCTTCTAACATCTTCTCGGAAATTAATCATGTTCTTCACTTAATAGGCATAATTTGTGAACATTTCTGATCGCAGATATTAGGGTATACCCTCAGGCACATTCCGTAGCAGTTTCAACAGGATTCCACCAGTAATTAATAAGTTATTAGCGATTTTCGGATAGGTGCACTGAATTCCGTGAGAAAGCTTGTCGCCATCTATCGGGAGAACGCTGAAACTTCTCGTCAATTGGTACCAATTTCCGACCGCCAGATGGCACCACCAATCAACAGTCTTACCGACGCAGCAAACTCACTGGATAATCGCCAGTTAGTTATTAGTTACTACTCGAATGTTGTTCAAAATCCTACTGCATGTTCTGGACAGTTTAACCTGATTTCGACGATCATAAATGTTGACAGCTTGAGCCTATTAAGTGAAGAACTTATCTGTTCACTGGGCCTCTGTCAAAATTTCTACGTTATCTACTGACAACGTCTCGGGTAATAATTATCAAATAATTAACGCGGCACAAAATCCCGTCGATTGCGATATAGGATGGTACGGGAGAGTTCGTTCAACAATCTTAAATTCCAAAGGTTAACAATTCATTAGTAATAGTATAGATGATAATTAATTAGCTGCTGATTTCGTTGTTTTCTTCTCTATCGACATGTCACATTTAGTTCGTAACTGTTGCCGCTAGATGGCGCACTTTCGGATACCTCCTTGGTCCTGATGCTTCGCGCGTACGTACCAGGAACCGATGAGATGCTTTTTCAAGGAGGTATCACATGAGAGTGTATGTCTGTCCTTTTCGCACAGTATGTCTGTCCTTGGCTTATACATTACAGGTATAGGGAAAAGCCTAAAAAATGCCCGGCCGCTAGATGGCGTTACTGTTGCGCGCAACCGACCTTGTTGCTCCTGCCGAACTGCAACCGTCTTTACATATAGATTTAATGTTCCCTTGCTTCGCGTTAGCTGTTTTATAGATTTCCGTGGGGCGATTTCGACGTTCGATGGCTCAAGGTTCTCTTTACAGATATAACGATTATGTTACGGGTCTGTGCAAATAAATACAAATGAAGAAAAAAAACCGTGTTATTTTTCATTTCTTTTCTCTGAATATTACATTTTTGTATATACACGAAATTTCTTATGGACAGTTATCAGAATATTAAACAGAAATACGAATACTATAAATGAACACAGTTTACTAAGATAATTAATTGTAAGTTAGTGTAGCCGTAGCGGATAACTGGAGCTATAAATTGGTCGCAGTACGCGGAGCAATTATCGGC
This sequence comes from Nomia melanderi, assembly GCF_051020985.1. Lineage (NCBI taxonomy): Eukaryota > Metazoa > Arthropoda > Insecta > Hymenoptera > Halictidae > Nomia > Nomia melanderi. The sequence goes on along the minus strand of NC_134999.1, from coordinate 21,759,613 downwards.
CCAAGAAGCAAAGGGAGCCAATCAAGAAAAAAGTATCTGGTTCTAAGATGAGAAAAATCATATCGTATATCAATGGAGTTAATATTAAATGTGACAGTTCCAAGTGCGTTAAAAATAAGATGTATTCGATCCCATATATATGTTCTCGATCCCATAGATGTGTTCTTGCTTTTCTTAGGACAGACTGATGGCGCTACCTGGCGGAGACAGCCTGGCATTATTTGGTTACACCCAACAGAGGCTTAAGAAACGTGGTACATGTCAAAGACTGAAAATCTATAGTAGTTACGTTGGTAACGCAGATCTCAAGGAATATATCGGTAAAGGAGGAATTGCCAATACACGAAAAAGGAAGTTCACCGTTTTTCATGTATAAATTTTGTTGTCTAAATTCAAATTGAACAATCGCATTCCGTGTGTATACATAATTCTTTTCTTTTACATCGTTACCCGAAAAAAAAGAAACACGTAATTGTCACTTTCTAAGCTATCTTTACCAAGTGTTATGAGAATTTTAGTCAAAAGTTAACATTCTCGTTATTTCACTGTACGTACGAGCTATCTGCACACTACTGCAATCGTATTAGAAAATAAATTTTCATATAACAAACAAGACATCAAACGAAAATATTATTTCTGGAATATACGTTTATTTATTCTCATACGTTGTGTAATCCTCAAGTGCTTAACCTACCGATACATCGTAAAAGAAACATTTAGCCGACAGTGAAACTTTGTTTCTCGACTTCGAGTAAGTTTACACACTTTGATATTCCAACTGTACGATGTCTGGTTTCAAAAATCAATAATCCTATTTATTATTTTTATGTTATTCCGTATTACGTTAATCGACCTTTACACACCATTTTTTACATCATTCTACTACATTTACCGTACCAAGTACCATAATGTAACAGTGATAAAATGTTAATCTTCATTGACAATAATGTGGACCGTAAACTTGTTATATTCTTCCACGTTTAGGTATATTAAAACTAATTTTTCATTCGTATTGTTTCAGATGATACAAATAAATATTATATACTAATTGCACCAACATCCTTTACAAAAGAATAATGTTATTCGTACTCCTGGATGGCAATGCTCGTTAAATTTGTTCGCAAAATAGTGAGCAAAACTGTACTTTATACTTGCGTTATACATTGCATTTATGAATATTTAGGAGATATTGTGGTGGTAAGAAAACCTTATTCGATGATTGTAAACTAGTTTGACGATACTGTTGCTAACATTGAGATAGCGAACACTGATGTTTTCGTTATGTAGTGTGCAGGACCTTCGATGGAACCAACGTTACGCACCAACGATGTCTTGCTGACGGAACGAATATCTGTTCGGACAGAAAATGTTAGAAAAGGTGACATTGTTGTTTCTAAATGTCCTTCTGATCCTAAACAACATATATGTAAAAGAGTTATAGGATTACCTGGAGACAAGTTGAAGAATGGAATCATAGTATGTAATGTTAAGATGACGAATCCATGTAAAACTTTAAATTCTATTGTGAAAACCAACTTATGCAATGGCTATTATATTCTCTACCAATCTAGTTCTTCCCGTTTCTTTTTCTTCTTTTTTAGGTACCGAACGGACATGTGTGGTTGGAAGGTGACAATAGTAATAATTCAAATGATTCTCGCGAGTATGGAGTTGTTCCACAGGGTCTCCTACGAGGACGTGCATTCTGTAAAATATTACCGTTAAGAGACGTTACTTTTTTCGTACGGGATAACACGAAACCTCCTGATTAATCTGTGTACGATGTAACAGATTTAGTACAAAAGACAATCAGTAGAATAAGTATGTTACTTCTATCCTCGATCGTTGCATCCACCTTTTGTACAATAGGTTTGCGAATTAGATAAATTATTTTCATAAATAATTGTAGTTTGCTTATTTCACGATCTTACGTGATGTATCGGGGTAACGAATCTCATCCTCTGTTCTCTCAACAGCTGCGAAATATACTTTTTAATTTCGACGTAAAACGCTAATAATTTTCAAATAAACAAGGAGTGTTTATATACACGAAAAGTGTAAACAACATTGATCGAATAAATTTCATCCCTTCCTGAAGCATGAAAGTGCGAAAATACTCGTATATAATTGCCAACGATGCTCGTTGGTCCAACGGTGTCGTGTGATTTTATTTACAAATCAAGCCCTCCCAAATTCGTCGCATTAGAACCTCTTTTATATATAAGTACGATCATCTGCTACGGCAAACTTAGTTTACAAGTGGTACAGTAACAGTGCTTTCTGCTCTCGACGAGTTAAACGTTCTCTACTTTTTTACCAAACCTACAGTTTCTTTTTCGTGATTAAAGTGTTAATGACAATAATCGTTACATCATTCTGAAAACTAATTTCTTCACTTTCCGTGTATCTTTTTCTTCATTTACCAACAAAAGGAAGGAGGGCAAGGAATATAAACGTTCGAGATTACCGAAAATCTATTCCTTTAACAAGGTACGTCAGATGTTTGCAACCACTTAACCTACTTAATTAATTAAACTCTTTAATTTTTTAAATTTCTATTATTTTGTAGTTTTAACGAGGTCTCATAAATTCCTTTACTCTGTAGGAGAATTCGCAAATGTATTTCATCTAGTATATTTCATCTAGTATGTTCGATGACTACACGATTTAATTTTATACTCTTTTATTTGTTTCGTGAATCACCGTCTACCTCCGTCCCCCCGCACGCCGCTCCGCATTTCTACTATATGTACACATAATACTCTACTATGTATATTTTCGCGCATGTGCTTTTTATGTCCAGTATGTATAGATACTAGGAAGAACGTCGAACCAATGTCCAAATTTAATGGTAGTTATCTTTCATGATTATAAACATTTTTCGGAATATTATTATTGAATCGTTATTATTTTCGTAAAATTACTGCCGGAATCCCCTTCTACCTATCTATCAGCTGATCGTGACAATTATGACGAGACAGTGGTCTTTGGTGCGTATTACAAATTTATCCAATCGATGACAAGTTACATATCTGTGATTACTTTCCAAATTGTACGACAAACAACCAGTAATACAAAACAGTATTACGAAATGATCGTATCTCGTTTTTATCTTTGGCAATTGGTACATGATTTTCTACAAACATGATTTAAATAAAATTTGTGTTACATATTTACTTAATGTCACCTTTGTAATAACTATAATACACGTTTCACCGTTTTCAACGATTAATCGCCTTGCTTGAGTAGTCCACCTATGTAAACATAGTGCTTTTGTGTTACAGGCAATCGACGCATAGTACTGCGAATAAAAACAATGGTGGAAACATTTATAGAAACAAGCATTTCGATCGCCTAAATATTTTGTGGAAAATAAAAATGACTATACAAAATTATTCGAAACTTTTAGCACTCTTAAAAGATTATGCGAATAAAGCAGGTTATGACAAAAATCTACAGATTAATTTTTTTAAAGATTGGTTGGACATTCTACAGAGAATGACTTACACGCCAATCAATGCTTTGAAGAAGCAATTGTCCGTGGAGGGTGGAAATATTGAGAATCATGGCGACGTAAAAAGTATAGAAAAATGTAAAGATAATGCAAATAAAAGTCAAAAGATATCGACCGAAGAAGATATGCCATCGAATCGTTCTGTTAAATGTCGTAAAACATGTCAGGTAAATAAGAGATACGGTGGAAGGGAAATTTGATAACTTATCATTCGAATGAATTGTTTTTGTTTCTTGCAGCAAATGGATAATGATACCAAAAACGTCCAAAAAGTGGAGGTCAAAGAACAATCGTATACACTATTGCAAATTTTCGACAATTTGAAATTTAAATTAGCTAGTCAGACTAGACCAGGTACCCTAATAATTCCACCGAAATGGAAAGTAAATGTTCATAATAGTATATCGAAGCACAGCATTGTGTCTAGAACGCGGCACGTTTTAAATAGTATTGTAACAGCTGAATCTAATGCTTCGACATGGAGGAGAATAGAAGATTTGTTAACTCACATTGATCAGTATCCGGAAGCTAGACATTACGCGATCAAAGAAGGAGCGATCAGAACGTTACTCAAGACTCGACGTAAAACTAGAGATGATCGAATAAAAGGTACAAATTAATACACGAATTTGGCTTTGCCAGTTGCACCCGTCATTCTGAGATATAAATTTCGCAGCATCTATCAGGGAAGCGTTAACAGTGTTGGGCTACGTCGATCCATTGCCCGGACGTGGAATTCGAATTCTTTCTATTGACGGCGGCGGTATGCGCGGTGTATTAGTTATAGAGATGTTGAAAAAGCTGGAAGAGCTGACGGGTAAAAAAACGCACGAAATGTTCGATTACATATGCGGCGTGAGTACGGGAGCAATTCTAGCAGCTACTTTAGGTATGCGTAAAATGTACTTTCTTTGTGGATAGAGCTGATCTGAAAATTGTTTAATTTCTCTTCGATGAATTATCAAATAGGCTAATTCTCGTTTGAGACTGTTTGAAACTGAAACTTGATAATCTGATAATTTAGGTGGCCATAGGAGGAAATCGTTGAGTGAAATTTCAGAATTGTACAAAGAATTAAGCATTAAAGTTTTCACTCAGAGCACGATAAAAGGTACCAGTAATTTAGTATGGAGTCATGCGTACTATGACACAGCGCTCTGGGAGAAATTATTACAAGAGCACTTGGGTGATAAAATTCTAATTAAGACTGCTCGTGATCCGAATACGCCAAAGGTATTATGGTTCTGTGCAAAATAGAGAGATTTCAAAGTGAAAATATAGATGGAGAAGGTTGTTTTATTAAAATGATTATTCAGTTTTCAGCTATATCTGCGATTGTAAATCATGAGCGTGTGATGGCTTATGTGTTTCGAAATTACACTTTGCCCCACAGAGTGGAAAGTCAATACATTGGATCTCATAAGCATAAATTATGGGAAGCTATAAGAGCATCGGCGGCAGCGCCTAGTTATTTCGAAGAATTCAAATACGGCGAATTTCTGCACCAAGATGGAGGTTCGATTCGACACCTATAGAAAATTAGTATGAAGAGCTCGAAATATAGTTTAATAATGGTGGTTTGTTTTTAATCGAATAGGTATACTGGTGAATAATCCATGTGCAGTTGCATTACACGAAGCCAAACAATTGTGGCCGAATAATCCGATTCAGTGTGTAATCTCTTTCGGGACTGGAAGAACGCCGAATCGGATGTGCGAAAGCAACAACGAATCTATGGAAATCGCAATTTCGAGTTGGAAAGAAAAATTTTATAAAATTTTGGACAGTGCGACCGACACGGAAGGTACAATTGCGTATATCAATGCTAAAATATTTCATCTCAAAGTATTGCTCTAAAAACTTGTTTACCAACAAACAATAACGATTCTTTTCCCGTTCAGCTGTACACACGATGCTTAACGATCTTCTTCCTGAACATGTTTATTATCGTTTTAATCCGTACTTGACGGAAATGATATCGATGGTGGAGATACGACCAGAGAAAATTACTCAAATGGAGCAAGACGCGAAAATGTATATACGTAGAAACGAAGAGAAATTTCAGAAAGCGGCTGAAGCTCTCTTGCAAAAAAGACAAATCCAGCAGAAGATTATGGATTGGATAGTATTACAAAAACAAACTTCAGGTCTATAAATACATCCTGTTATTAGTTATTTGCATTCCATAACTTAATGATCGAATATCAATGGTTATGAAACCCTCAAGTACAAATCATGATACAGCACTTTCCTTTTATCGATGGTATTGATCCATTAAGGATCAATGATCCTTACGATTGATACATATTTTTCTAATATATTATGTTTCGTTTACACAGTGAACAATTCTGAAAAGAATTCGTGCGTAATCGTTATTTGTATATAATTATGTGTGCTAATAGACGAATTAATACTTTTTCGTATCTGTGATTTCGACAAATTATTTATAAATACAAATATAAATGTATATATAAATATATTGATGTATAAAGTTAGTTATATAAACCCATACATCAGTATTAATGTATGCACGGTAACATTATTTTCTCTCTCCGTTTCTCTGTCTCTGTCTCTATTGACCGGAGAGAAAAACTGCCGAGCCGTCGATATGGTAACATTAAAAACCTGTATATCGTTTTTTGATCTTTCAACGTTGTCGCGATCGTGCGGGCGGTGTTGTACTTTTAAAACCTGTAACGAGATCATCGTCGTCTATGTAGAGTATGCGAGTACTTGAAATAATAGTCACGGTGTTTTCATATTTATTTTATAACAGGCACGGGAACAAGTACCTAGCTGAGATCGAAATAATAATCGAGTCATATTTGTAAAATGTTAAACGTATTGTTAAGATTCGAAACTCTTATCTGCTGTTTTATATGTATAGAAAAATTTAAATAAAATGTTGAATATTTATATGTGTAAAATGCCGTATTTTATTTCTGTATACAATATAAACACGTTTCTGTTAAACGAACGATAACTCGACCGAATAAACATTACGAAATCAACGCAAACGTAACGAAACTCGATGGGTTTACGGAATAAACAACACAGAATTATGTTTCCAAATTTCAGATTCTGAAGATACACTTGTCCCGTTCACCAAATTACGTCGGATCGTGAATCGATGGGGATTAGTTTTCTGACAAAAACAAGTCCAAACACGCTATAAATCGAATAACGAAGTCAGTAACTCGTCTGCGACGTTAGTTTAGAATTACCAAACAGTAATTGGCGCTGCTATCCACGCGGTTCTCTTTTCCTTCACGTGTCTCTTAGGGTTTCCGTGCTTGGCTGTATCTTTTGTAAGTACAAAGGTATCCGTGTAATCTATTCGGTACCTGTTACAGCATTATTCAGAAACCGATACAAAAAGTTGATAAAGTAGATTTTATAGCAATATTTTGTATTCGTTTTCAGTAATGTTTGAAACGGTATAATTTCATCTGAAGAAGCACATAACCTCGCGTGTGTCTGTAAATATGAATCTGTGTATGTGAATTATTATTTTTTAGATCGTGTAACAAGGAAATATGGCTAAATCTAAAAATCACACCAATCATAATCAGAGTGAGTATAATGAAAAATCTTAATAATATCGTTTCATTGGAAACGAATCTACAATCGATGTAACACATAATGAAAGACATAAGTCTTAAATGTAAGACTTATGTGTTCGATTGACTAATATTACGATTGTGCGTGTAGTATGATCGAATTTAATTAAGTGCCGGGTATAATATCACGTTTTATCGTTTTATATAGATCGCAAAGCTCATCGGAATGGTATCAAAAAGCCGAAACGTTATAGGCACGAGTCTACGCTTGGTGTAAGTTTCTTGTTTGTTAAATATTACACTCATTTTGCGTGATTATAAGAATTTTTTCTAAATATGATACAATATTGCTGACCGAAATCAGAAATATTTCTGTATAAATTAAACTTTGTAGATGGACTTAAAGTTCCTAAGGAATCAACGATTCGCTAAGAAACACAATCTAAAGCCAAAAGAACAGCTAAAGAGGGCAGAAAAACGCAAAGCGCTATGCGAAGCGCTTCGCGAAGTTAAGAAATAAGTTTATGTAACGATGAATTTATTATAATAAAAACTTGATAAACACTTTTTTTCTATTATATCTTTTCAACGTTAATTATTATTGTATTATCGTCTGGTGGTTGTCGTTTAAATTTGCACTGTCTGCTTACAAATTACATATATCCGAGTTGTGGAAAACATGAAACGTTCAGGAACGTTCGAAAATATTTTGGATAAACATTCAGAAAAAGTCGATGTAATGTATTCATTTTAGGAATACATGTAAATTTACGTATGAGCGTACTACGCGAGCAGATTTATGAGAGTTTTAAAGGCGGACAAATGAATAATCGCCTTCGGTCAATGTTCATAATTTGAATAATTCTTGTGATTTGTCTCGAGTTCAAAATGGCGGCCGGAAATGTTACACACAAGTACTGTTCAACAAATATTAAAAATTCTCTGAATCCACGAATAATTTTATTATTTAGTGGGAAAAGGAAATCTGGCAAGGATTTTATTACGAATATATTGCAGGAAAGGTAAAAAATTATTGATTGTACTAATTATAGTAAATTGTAGTAAAATTAGTCCAACATAATTAATATATATTTTTATAGAATTGGTTTTGATAGTAGCGTTATTATTAAATTATCAGGGCCAATTAAATCTCATTGGGCTAAATCTTTGAATCTCGATATCGATGAACTGTTGGGAGATGGAGAATATAAAGAAAATTACCGCCTTGAAATGGCTAAATGGGGTGAGAGTGTTAGAAACCAAGATTATGGTTATTTTTGTCGTGCAGCCATAGATATGTATAATGGTAAAGTATTGTATCTCCCTATTGTACTCGCATCTCCTTTTTGAACTATAATGTAATTTACGTATATCTACTTTCCTAGCACATGACAAACCAATATGGATAGTGAGTGATGTACGAAGGAAAACTGATATACAATGGTTTATGGAAAATTTTCAAGGCATAGCTAAAACAATTCGTATTGTATCGGATGATGATACAAGAAAAAAACGTGGATGGTTCTTTGTCCCAGGTAAATATAAAATGCACCATTTAACTGACAACATTTTCATATGTATGTTAAGTTAAAATTTTATTGTGTGTAATACGTTAGAATGCTTTAACTCTGATGTCACGTATTTTCTATAGGTATAGATGATTCGGAAACAGAGTGCAATTTGGATGATGTGTCTACCTGGGATTTGGAAGTTATAAATAACGACGATAATATAGATTCAGTGTTGCAGCAAGTATTAAAATTAATAAGCTAGCCGGTTAAACGAAAAATATTTCTACACATACGTGCACTTACGCGTGTATTGTCATAAATTTAAAAATAAATGAACTGTTTCTTCCTTTGAATAATGAAATGGAATTTCATGTTGACATTCTGCTGTTTTCTTATCACATCGGTATATTTCTCTTCGATACTTTGTAATTATAATTTTCTTATGTACTATTACCTAAAAATAACTACTATCTGTCTTATTAAAGCCCTATTCAGCTTCTTACAGAAAAGGTGTGTAAATCGGTGCCTGCAGGCACTCCAGTGACACTTTTCGTACGAAAAGTTACTAGCGTGAGGGGAGTAAGTCGGACATCTCTGTTACGGTTTGTTAGTTGGTAGAGTGTACACTCGATTACTCGTAATCGGGATTTTCGTGATTCATTATCGGCGACACAAAATTACAAGTACTTAAACGGTTGTTAGATAAGTACTATCTAGTTGAAATATTTGATTCTGTTCTCTATTCAATGTAAATAATCGTCATCAGATGGCGCAAGTTGACGAAGAAAGTCTGCGCAAATTAAGATTCAGAAGGCACGACTAACGTTGACATTTGATGCGAAATGATGTATACGATCCATTCATTTATTTCATAATCACGAATTTCCGTGGTGAAGAACGTCACGTTAAACGAATAACGTGGAACGATTCGTACAAAATTGTAGAACGGTGTCATTAACTTCTGAAATGGTGGATCACTCGCTACCATCGGACATTCTTGACGATCTTAGCAGGTTAACATTCGTGATTATTTAACTTACTTGCATATGTTTTATTGCATTACGTTTCTTATATATCGTTTAGTTTGATTTCAAGATCAACGTGTATTTTCTTTTTAGTCGATTTATCATCAATGTGCCCGAAGAAGAGCGAAAAGATTTAGTTCGAATATGTTTTCAAATTGAACTAGCTCACTGGTTCTATTTAGATTTCTATTGTACAGATGAAAATCCAAAACTCAGACCATGCAGTATGAGAGAGTTTGCTACGCACATTTTTTTCCACATACCGTTTTTAAAACCACACGTCGCTAATATAGATAACATTCTTGAACAATGGCGAGATTATAAACTAAATGTTCCCACATTTGGGGCTATCGTGTTGAATGAAAATTTAACCAAAGTACTGCTTGTACAAAGTTATTGGACAAAAAACAGTTGGAGCTTTCCTAAAGGCAAGGTCAATGCAGACGAGGATCCTTCTCGTTGCGCGGTGAGAGAAGTTTTGGAAGAGACTGGCTTTGACATTTCAAATTTGATAAATGAAAATGAGTATATTGAATTGATGATAAATGAACAATTTGTGAGATTATATATAATATGCGGTGTTCAAAAAGATACAAAATTTCAACCGAAAACAAGGAAGGAAATAAAAAATGTGAAATGGTTCTCTTTAGCAGATTTACCTAACAACAAGAAGGACATGACACCAAAAGTAAAAATAGGAGTTGGCCCAAATGCGTTTTTCATGGTAATTCCCTTCGTTAGGTGAGAGACATATCAAACAATTCAGTTGTCTCTTTTGTTTGAATTAAAGACGGAAGGGGGCATGGAAGTTGCAGAAACAAAATGTTTGCTAAAATATTTTCTAATGTTTTTGTATTCTGTTCTTTGTAGGAGAATGAGACGTTGGATACAAGAAAAACATTTGCGGGAAAAAAATATAAACACTGTACGAAGACACAGACACAAATCTCTTGGCGATGTCGAAACTGTTTCAAAAGGGAAACAGCAACAGCAACAACAACAGCAACAACAACAGCAACAGCAACAGCAACAGCAACAGCTACTTACTCATTCGGGTCAAGTAATTATGCTTCGCTGGTGACCAATTATAACAGTATCGCAAAATGTTCAGGATACGTATTTAAAAATTTGTTTTAGGGTGATATTCCAAGTATTAAAGACTTCATAAACTGTCGACAATCTAACACGTCACCCGTTCGGAGCAAAGTCTGGGTCAAGTGTCCACGGCGTATGTACGAGAATGTGTACGATAATAAAAGTACTACATCAAAAGCAGCGATCAAACGTAATTTATTCGGTGAACAAAACGAGGATGAAACTTCGACTACTCTCGCGAAACAACTAACGGAGAGTCCACGGTGTCGGCCAACCTGTGCATCTGTACTGATTCCTATCGTTAAGTCTTCAGAATATAACGAGTTTGATTATGAAACGCAAGAAATTGTAACAGGTGCGTGACGAAAAAATTGATTTAATTATTTGTTTTCTCACGTGTTAAACGAATACAATATTTTTCCAGATCAATTGTCTCAATCGCGGAAATCTCGAAATACCGAAATTTCAGAAGAAAATATAAAATCTTTATTATTTGACAAAGCAGCAAGCAAATTACCGACAGACTTAAAAACTGTATCTTCTCCATTCGTTGCGATGGATTATAGCGCACGATTCCTTCCGACGGACGATTTTGAAACACGGAAGTACTCCGCGCAGCTGTGTTCGATAATTTGGGAACACTTCAAGTTTGATAAACAAGCGATACTTAGTTGCTTATAAATTGATTTTACAGAAACGATTATTGTTTTTTTAAGGAAAAGGTAGAACCACAAATTTGTTCTACAAATCTATACTTATATAATTGTATTAACTTTTAATGGTATTTATGTAGATTTATGGATGATTACGTGTCAAAATTTCGAATCGAATATAATTTTAAACACTCGTAATCTCGTAACAGCATCTCGTTAGAATTGTATTTTGCTCTTGATTGGTCCAACAGTGTACGATAAGAACAATAATATAAAATGAACGAGGCGTTGATCTGTAATCGATATTAAGTATTTAACGGTTTTGTTTATTAATGACGCGTTTAAGATAACTCAAGTGCGATAAGAGAATGGTACACCTGTACAATTGTAAAGAATAACTTGAAATCGTTGCAGAGGGAACTACAGCGTTAAAAAATACTGTTCGTTTTATGTATAGTGATTTTTATGCGTGTAAAAAATTGTGCGTACATTGTATTCTTGGTAAGAAATTATTGCACAATAATATCAAACTAGCAAACGATGAGATTCGATGAGTTGTTGTTTTACACGAGACATTTAACGATCGAAGTATTTATTTGAAAACACAAATTTACTTCTCACATGAGAGAGAAACATTGTCAAAGATATGTATTACGATAGAATGTGCTGGGAAAGTGACGAGTAAACATTTTTTATTACTTGAAGAAAATGAGAACGATTAAAAGAATGAACGTGATAATAAGAATAAAGTACAATGCTTTTTTAAATATAACAGCACCTACACCCTGCACGCTTCTGATAATTTCATTATTTAATGCAAAAACCACTTTACTCTCTTCGATAAGTTTATTTTTCGTGTCCTCGTCCAACATGTCTGCAATCTTGTTCATCGTGTCGCGCATATTTTGCTTAAGTTCAAAGATATTACATTGAAAATCTGTAATGTTATTACCGACCGCGCGAATATTTTTAAACGGTAACACTTTTTGCGTGAGTTGCCGCTTTTTACGTAGAATAATTCCTCCGCTAAGAAGACCCATATACAGGTGGTAAATGTATGCTATCAGTAATGTAGGATCGGTATCTTCTATTTCCCTTAAATGCATCAAATATTTAACAACACTGTCCCTAAAGCATGAAACAATGTTAAACATGGACACTGAACGAAAGAAATTGAAGTTATTTAAGAGAGAAAGGAACACACGAATATAGAAATAATGAGCAACGACGATAATTGACTTTACATTGTTATAAAAATGAATATAATTTGTGCAGTAACAGAAGCGAGAAGAGCATGCGATTCTATAGAATACGAACATATTTACTAGTAAAATCCTGGCATAAGGAAATTATAAATACGTAAAATAAAATGTATTTGCATTTATAAAAAAAAGCGTTATAGTATGATAATACCTAGGGCTGTAGTTTTTCATCCAATCCTTTCCTAAATAAAAGTCTAGGTCACGTTCGAAGGCTTTTACACGAGAAAGTTTGTCAACTGGAAATAATCCTATTTTAGTAGTTTTCAATCTGATCATAGCACCTTCTAAATATCTGAAGATTTCATAAAATACTAAAAGACCATCTGCCCACACAGAATCATTGAGAAATCCTGTTGCAAGTAAAAGATACGTGAGAAAATTTCAGAGAAGAAAGATTTACAGATCCTGGTAGATTGTTACGATTACTTTGTTTTGTAAGGATCTCGAGGTATGTTGCGTATCGTTCAATACTATTATCAAACTACATTACACAAAGTATATTTCACTATATTAAGAAAAGATTTGAAAAAGGTGTTGAAAAGTAAAATTTGAATGTTGCGATCTAACGACTAATCTAAATTGCGAAGATATTGCACAGAAACGATGTAGTTTTGTAAAATGATAATAGTATTTTATCCAAAATGTGTAATTCGTCTTACCAAATGCTAATTTTGCATTCACTAAAGCGTCACTGACCGTATGAATTTCTCTCGTAGCTTTACGCATTTTCTTACAAAATGTATTTTCATCTTTGTTGGACATTTATATATGTAATTTCTATGTGTACAATGTATAGTTGTAATCAATGTTTTTAAATGACAGCGTTATCGAAATCACCATTTTACGTTTGACGTTTCGTAACTCGATTGCACCATAAAATAATGAAACGCGAAGAATGTAGAGTGGACAGTTTCGCCATCTAGTGAGAAAATCGACCTACACGTATATCGATATACGTATATCGATGTAATCTGTACCAGAGGCTTACGAGTGTTGCCGTAGATGGCTCAGCGTGTAATATTTCGTAGCTTAGTTGGTAATTTATCGGCTATATTTATTATTACTTTTACAGAGTAAAGACAAACGAATAAATGTTTACAAAAACTGAAAAGCATATTGTAAGATTGACAATCTTAGCAACGAAACACATATAACGATCGGTAAATGGGATAAGTCAATAAAGTAGGTTAAGAAGTTGGCCACTTCTAAAGAACAGCAAGTGAATACTAATAAAAATTGATGCAAGTAACAGAGTTGTTGGCGCACAATATCGATTCGCAAAATTGCACCGCAGAGGGGAACTGGAAATTGGAAGGGTCGAATACATTTGTAACATATGCATAGCGGGAAATGATATGGTTACTTCGTTTACTGGAGGGCATGTTCGAATCGTTGTTTGTCGCGGCGAATTATCAGAAAAAATCAGCGGAAATTTATAGACGATACTTTTTGTTTCCAATGAATATACGAATTATTGTTACATGTTCTACAGAGGTATCGTTAATTTCGTCGCTAAATAGGAAGAGTAAGTGTGCGGATCCATACGAGCAAAGAGACGTTCTCCAATGATCCGTAAAGAGTGAAATAACTGTATGGAATTTCGCAGGAAACAAGAATGGATCGGATACACAGCTGGGGCGGATTTCTGTGAAATATTAACGGCGATGGGTAGAATAGAATAGATGGTTATTTAATAGAATATACGTAGGTAGATTCGCGCGCAGCATTGGAACGATGGGTTTGTATTCAGACTCGGAAAGGCATTAAGCTTCTTCGACTGGAAATCTATCATTCGGCGGATTGCAATTAGGAAGTATAAAATATTCTTTTGTCGACTTCCTTAGCATCATTTTCCACCGATGAACCTGTAAAAAAGTCTCAAGATGGATGGAACTATAGGTGGAAAACGGCACAGGGAATCGATTGTCTACCGCATAAAACTCTTACGTAAACGACGAGATGGAGATTATTAGGGAGAGGTGTGCATTCATCTGTGGGAATTTCTGATATCGCTTATGGTGGTGTATTGTCCGCGTAAATTTCCGAATATTGGTTGCACCGAGTAGATCGAGTACATCGAATAGTGTAAAAAAGCCGAATGCTTCCGCGACGGCGGAACCATGATAGGATTGTTCGTCTTGCTATGAATTTGTTGGTTCTTCGCTCGATTGACACGATGGAAAAGTGAATCGGACAAGAGGGGAAAATCTGTTTGTTCGTTTTTACCGTGAGCTGATAATAGAGTTGTTGGCGGTGAATCGAAGTGACAGACTTTGCAGTAACAGTGCTGAAAGTGGTGTTGCAAAGGCGCACAAATAACGAACATGATAGAGGCACGGTAACATGTTCTTTCGCGGTGGTTGGCGATTCTCTGCGGATATGTGGATTTCCTATGGCACTAGGATATACAGTCGGTGTATATTGTAAGTGGCTGCGGTATTCGGCTAGTCAGATCGATGAGACGCCGTCGTCGTGGCGCCTCGTAAACGCCCCACCAGCTTCTGCCTCTTCCGATAAAATCAGTTTTTTGGGTTCACTAGAACATTTCGGATACTCGAATGTCTTCGTGTAACACCGCCGAATGCCTCCAACTGTAGCGTCCAACGTCACATGGTTGCTCGAATGCAATTATTCGGCGAGAAGCGAACGATTACGGCGCGATTCAAGCGGTAGAAGGAAGTAGGAAATAATTCGAAAGCATGCACCGCAAGTTTCTTTAATCGGGTCTAAAGGTCCGTCGAAGGAAAATAGATGAAGAAGTAATCAATTTATGGTCGGTTGTACAGGCATCGAGAGAGGCACATGTAAACGTGTTTTATCGCGAGAAAAGAATTCGAAATCTAGAGAAGGAGGCCACACGGGAATTGTTCTAGCTGCTGAAAGAATCGCGTCACTTGGTACGGAGCACGAGACAGCGAACGCGAAACGTACATACAGTAATTCGAACGATGTAATAACGAAACGTCGATGGAAGAATTCACTTGCTTACCAAGCATAAGCGGATGTAAGTGTACCGAACGGTTCCTGAACGAGAAAGTCTCGTGTTTCGTTATGCTTGGCCAGGCTTTCGGTCGCGGATTTGATAATTAATATTTGAATCGCGCTAAGAGCAGGCAGAAGCTTCGATGCGTATTTATGCCAACCATTTATGCCAACGACTTATACCATGCGTAAGTCGAGTGTTTACTCGCCGCGGGAACGTCATCTAACGGAGAAACTATCGTGCCCGTATAATGCGATTGGTAATACGTGTGAAATCGATAAAATTGCTTATAACGTTCGATCGCGGTGCAATGCACCGATGATACTTGTACTGCGAAAGAAACGTTACGTTTCTGGTAAGCGTTGGAAATTCCGTTTCCACGATGGGGATACACTCGAGATATAATACATCTGCAATGCAGGCGTTCACCGAACAAGTTGAGGAATTCTTTGAGCGGTCACCAAGTATCGTTCCGTTCTCCTTGTTTTATTGCGCACACTGGACACTTGTTAACTGCAGCCGTGTGCTGCGTTGTTTCGCATTTCCGCATATGCATTTGATACTTTCGCCCGAGTAAGCTTCTGCCGGACGAGTACGCGTGGCTTCCGAAAGGGTATACGCGTCGTCGTTACGTCCTGCGTAGGTCCTACACATTTGCAATCCGACACGATCGCGTTGGGCAGACGGAATGGGGAACGGGATACGGGGTGAAGCGCAGTAACGGTAAAAGATGGTGTTTTGGGTGTGTTCAACTCGATAAGATGTTTCTATATTTTGGTTTCCGATGTTCTTAACACGGTTAGTAAAGGGGTGCCGGTCAATACTAGCGCCGCGCACTACGGCTACTACTGTGAAAGTTCCAGCTCGTGTCCTGATCGGGCTTGATCGAATCCGAACTAAAGGAAAAAGGAAAGCAGCGGAATAAGAATGTTCATGAGAATCAAGGGAAACACAAATGCGGAACAGTCTTGTTCGAAAATGATGAATTCGAGGAATTTCACTGATATCGATATCGGTATTTGATTAATTGTCGCATTTCGCGTAGTAGTTTCCGGTTGCTTTTCCTTTGAATTAACCATGAGAAAACGGTTACATCTCGATGTCTAATCTCTCTTGATGATACATCGATTGAATAATGTTTTCATTACAAGACATTTCTAGAATAAAGTGTACTGTAAGGAACGTGTACTGGTTCGTTACTGGACTGTGAGTGTGAATTGCACTGCGGCAATACAGGATGTTTACGAATCGACAAATCGGCCTTACGATCCCCATAAATATCTTGATCGCAGCGCGATTCGCCTCTGCAGTGACACTAATTTCAGCAGACGTACAGTGAACGTAAATCATAAATAATATTGCCGTGGTGTAAAACACGAGGACTATGCGGCTAGTATAGGTATAGATCGAAAAATCCCAGGAAAATGTACGCAAATGCCAGATATCTCGGACGGCCGATTCGTAATTATCATTGAACCGCAGGTTGATTTCTAGCGCAAAACTCGCCGACCGTTCAAAGCAGGTACAACTGCTGTAAAGGATTCGTAAAATTGCGATTGAATATGATAAGCGTAACAAAGCGTATTTATGCCGTGTCGAGAGCTGTATCGTCTGCACAGTTGTCCATTGGAATAAGAAAGTACGTGGAACGTTTCCACTAAATGTTTCTAAATCCGATAGAAAAATATTCGTTTTCGAGCCGAGGACAACAGACGGGGTGCATGTAAGCGTAACGAAAAGAAAATATCCTCGCGCCGTTCGCTCATCTGTGAGGTTACTAACCCAAAAACTGTGGCAGAAACAGCGATGGCGTCGCGTGTACCCACATGCATGCACGTGTAATGTACCGATGTATCGGTGGAACAACGGTTTTTAAAGGAATTTAAAGGGTACGAATTTAAAGGGACCAAGGTACGATTACCCGTAATATTTTCCATAGAAGACAGAGCGTCGACAGGAATCTTGCGAATAATCTTGCAAGTTCGATTAGCAGGTAACAACGAAACATGGGAAATTCAGATGAAACTTGACGTTTCGGGTTTGAGAAGTAACGTGGAATTTCTGGTTTGTCGTTAAAATGTACCTGCCGGTGCGATGGCAGGTCTTTGTATCGCGTGTTACTCGACCGGCCATTATTTCGCCTAGTAACATTTTTCCTCGAGTAATCGGTCTTGCACTGCAGAATGCGGCCCCGAAGTCTCGGCGGTTTCTCGTTGTTCGTTTCGCACTCGTTTCCGGTGCAAGTCCTTTCCCTCGGTACCGGCAGCTTCTGACGAGGCGAGGCGACGCGACGCGACGCGACGCGACGCGACGCGTCACGACGCTGCTTCGCCGCGCCGGCCGGCTTGCCGGTTCCGTGTCATAGCCGGGGTTACGCATACATACGCTGCGCCAGCAGTGGCTCATCCCTAGGCGGTGTACGTGTACCTGTTCATAGGTGTGCATGCGTGGTTCCTCCTTCATACATCCAACCGTATCTCCACGTTCGCGTTGCACCGTTTTCGACGATGCGACGGTGTGGCGTTTTAAACCAAGGAGGTTGTGGAAGTAGCGTCTGAACTGCGCGAGTCGAGTAATCGAGTCGGCGCGACGGCGCAACGTTAGTGGGGATACTGGAACGATCGCAAGGAAGGGGGTGCTTTTGTGTGCCAGCGATGCAGGCTATCGTCAAGTTCGTCAGAGAGCCGGCAGCCCGCAACGCGAGTGTTGCTGCCGAGTACATCTAGTTCTATCGTTGCTCGGGACGCAGGGAGAAGAGACAGAAATTCGTGAATCGTAGCTCACATACAAGTTCGTCAGAAGAGAAACGTCGTTTCTATTCCTTACATTGGAGTCTCTCGCATACGTTTCCTTTAGTATTCATCGCCTCGATCAGCATTTAGTGTACCGACCCTTCGACTCATCTTTTACGGGAGAAACACCAGCCTCCTGTCATTTACCCTTTATTCCTTTTTTATCGTTCCTTTTTATTCTGTCTCTCTGTCTCTATCTCTCTCCCTCTCTCTCACACGTACACACTCGCTCACACACGGAACACGGCACGCGCTCCCAGCCAAACACGAACACGCGAACACAAACCCACGTAGGGCAGAGAGATACGGCATACACACGTACATATATCCACATATTCTCTCTTTGTCGCCGTCTCTCCCTCCCTTCCGCCCCTTTTCCTTATCCATCTCATACATAGATTCGCACATACACACATACACATACACACACACACACTCTCTCTCTCTCTCTCCTCTCTCTCTCTCTCTCTCTCTCTCTCTCTCTCTCTCCCTTTTGCTCTGCCTATGCACGCGCCACGGTACACGAAAAGGACAAGGTGAGTCGGGTGGAGCGATTCCAAGCTTAGACGAGAAAGCAGACCGCTGCGAGACGAACTGTATTCGATTTAAACTCGGACTTTCTTCGGCAGACGCTTTGCTCTCGCTCGTGTGTTACACTTCCTGCAGAAGGAGGAGGAGGAGCCTTTTACAATATATATCGAGAAGCTGGAAATTTAAGAGGGAGAGTAGACGGGAGCAAGCAGACGTAGAGAGGTAAGCCACGTATGTATCTTTCTGACATCGATTCTTATGCGATTCGCATTCTTTCGAATGAACGTCGCACAGCGAATTTCGACGAATCTTCAGACTCGTAAGACCGTATAGATTGTATCGACTTATCGGGTGGTGTTCGGAGAGGGTTGCTGCTAGAGGGGTGCACCGCAGTGTCGGTATCTACTCGATAGCAACGATCGTTCGACTTTTCTCTTCGGCGTTCCAACATTCAAAGAAATATTAGACGCGTTCGAATTCACGAGTTAAATTCCGTTGGTCGTTTCTGTATTGTACACAGGGGATTTCGAATAAGTATAAGGTACATCGATAAGCCTGCAGCAGTGCGGAATTTCAGGGAAATCGGAGATTCGGTGTATCGGATCAGCTTCTGGTTGGAATCGCGAGAATTCTTGATCGTCGTGCCCATTGCGAAATTGAAATTTGTCGAAAACCAAGCGAGATCGATAAGTGAAAATAAATATTTCTGTCCTGTTTTCTAGTCGGTCGGCCAGAATTTGGATCAATGATCTAAGGCTGTTGCGGAGAGTCTCGGGTCCTGCGCACTGGACGATAGGACATAGCCCTAGCGCTTTTCAGGGAAAAGGGTCGTGCAGATCCTGCGCAATATTAAACGTCAAAGTTGTCCGCATGAAATCGTGGTAGGACAACGCGGTGACATCCTTGTGCGATTTCTTCGAAATTTTCTTGCCTCGGTAACGTTCCGACATCAATCCAGTATTAGATTTCACTCCTTGTTCATTTACTTCGAAAGGATGCGATGCATCGATCCGACCAGAGAAATAACCTGCCGTAACCGTAATTCTTATCCGCATCGCCAGTGTTGGAATGTACGAATTTCGTTTAAATATCGTTACGACGAATCGAGACGAGGGTTATATATGTCGGCCGGCACAGAATTGACACATATCGAATTTTCAAAAGAGGATCGATACAGCTTCCCATTTAACGTTTTACAGTCGTCACTACTACTGCTTTCGAACGTACACTTCTCGAACGAAGAATTCAGTGGCAATTGCTCGATCGGTGAACCAGTGGACGGATAAAGTATCGATAGATGCGTACGCGATGCGTGCAACGAGTAGCTATCTAATTTCTATAGAATAATACGAACGATCGATCGGATAAGAAGCATAACGATACTAATAAGAATCGGACGACACGAGAACGAGGGGGGAGAGGGATCAAGTACGAATTTTCCTCTTTTCGAACGCTGCTAGTGGAAAGATGATGTCATGTGTCAGACACGGCAAGAAGCAGTGACAGTGGTTGGTGCGCGTGCGATAATCGGACGTTTTTCCTCAAGGTGTAGAGTCAGTTCAATCTAATCGTCGATTCTTCAAATATTCCGTTCGTGTGACGATCATGAAGTAACATCTCCCAGGAGGTGTCTTCTCCCTGCTCTCTGTGGGAAAAAGTTGGAACGAGGATAAAAACGAAATGTAGGCTTCGACCCGAAGATTAATTACTCGTGTGTTTGATTTTTTCTTAGTAATGAGTGCCACGGATCCTACCGGTGAAGGTGGAGGAGGAGGAGGAGGAGGAGGAGGAGGAGGGGACGAAACCACTACAACATCGCCGTCGAATGTTGAACAGAATATGTCTCCGGTTACTCCGGTGACCGGCAGTGTAATGCCACCGGGATCTCAGCAGCATCCACCGCCGTCGCCTTTAAGTGGTTGCTACCTTCTCGTCGTGCTTCCAGAACCTCACACCGCGCAACACAAAGATCTCATTCTGAATCGTCTTTCGAAAGGTAAGTGTCTCCGCTCCTGCTTTATACTCTTGTTCGTTGGCAAGCATTGGCAAGAAGAAATATCGATTTTACGCAACGGATAGTACCTATGCAACATAATATATAATACATAATATATTAGATAAGCATATAGAAACACGCAAATACGATCCTCGCGCATTATTAGCCACAATGATTGCTGTTACGATTATACGCGGGCTCGTTACGTGTTACTTCCACGCGTGGTATCAGGTGGTAACGGTTCTTCTTCGGTGTGCGTACATATTCCTTCCGATTTATCGGGCGGACTTACCTAGCAACTTCCCAAGTTCCGCTTGTTGCTAGGCGGAGTTTGTGCGCGGACGTTGGTTAGATAGAGAAAATTGGGCGGCAGGTAGTTTGTTGGCTCGTTGGTTATCGGCGAGTCGTTGATCGCCGGTTTGAGATCGATCGCGGGCACGATCGAACCGGATCGTTACAGGATCGTTACAGGAGGAAAAAGGCAAAAGTTTTTTCATCGAAGACGCGACGAAGTACTCGGGCAACTTTAACGTTCGACGAAATGGGCAGACGAGTCGAATTCCCTTAATTTCTTAGAATGTCGAATCTCGGATGGGGTGGGGAAAATAAAAGAAATTGTAGGAGGTGGAAAAGTGTGTGTAGCGAAAGGTTGGCGCGGCATGCGCATGTTGGTACCAGTCCACAGTCATCCCCGCAGTCCCCAGAACTTGGATCAATAATCCATCCACTCGGTTGGTAGTGAAAACTGTCGCTAAGCCAAAATGACGACATTATTTCGTCACCCTTTTCCGCGGTTGAGCGCGCAATGATTCCATGCACGCGTGTAACGAAAGCGACGCAGAGGGTGGAAAATGGGAAAGAAGCGGAGGCGTACGAGCAGGCTGCCGTCAGTTGAGAAAGAATCGAGGAAAATGATAGAATAACGAAACTAGGCGCGAAGAAATGGATTAGCAAAAAGGGGCGGAGGGGGAAGGAAGAGAATGGAGAAGAAGGAGGAGGCGGCAGGGGGAGCTGCAGGAGGGGGAGGAGTAAGAGGAGAACTAAGAGGAGGAGGAGGAGGAGGAGGAGGCGCAGGATGAAGAAAATTCGGAGTAACATGATTAGCGTACAGGCCATTCGAAAGTTATTGATTAGCTGGAGCGATGCATGCGAGAATTAAGTCGCGCTCTACAAGACGAATAATTCGTAGATATATCGAGAGGCTCGATTCCTTCAAGTAATTGCTCGACTAGAATATTACGCCTGCGACGAAAATGCTGATCGATTCAACGCGTACGCGTGTGTTCCCGTACCGATCGTTTCGTATGCGACGGACACAATGGAACGTGCTAACCAACGAGCAGCAAGTTTCGTGAGTATGACTCACATTCGAACCCTCGGAAATGATTACGAGGCAAGGTAGGAACGGCTCGCGGGTATGCGGTTCGAAAAATTTCACTGATTTAACCGGTAGCGAGCGCAGTAGGCCGCTACGAAATGTTTCTAGTATTTTGGACGACTCACCGGTGAATCGGCGTTCGGCAACGCGATCGGATAAGACTGATACGATGATGCCGCGCGAGTCAGTGAACGCGTGTACATGTATTCGCGGATATTGCACGAGTATCGACACATACGCAAGGTAGGAAGGCATACTTGTCGGCATGAATCATGATTGAGGACGTGGGGAGCATCGAGAAAGTTGGAGTTACACGATGCTTGTAATATCCGGAAGGTCTCTCGTATGGAGGGATCCGTTGGAGATTACACTCGCGGCATGTACATGCACGCGCGTACACATGAATATGCTCGCACGGTGCACGCACGGTGCACGCATGGATGTGCGCGCAGATGTTGGAAACGGTTTGAGAATTTCGGAAAATTACATGGATTTCGCGAGGCGATCCGACGCGGACGCGAAACTTTCTGGAAATCTATACGTGTGCGTTCCAGTGTTCAAGACGGACGAAATCTTTTTCAACGACGTCGTACTACCGTGCCGAATGAAACGTCGCCGTTGCGTTCGAGCCTCGAATGTTTGTTAGATTTCGTGTAGAACGATGATACGATGTTCGGTAAACGTTCACGGCTACCGTTATAGTTTCCTCGTACGTGCAACTGAATATAGTGTGTCTAATTTTACCACGGCATTCGCCAGTGATTTGCTCTCTCGCGCATCGTGCTCTTCGAGTCGTGAAACTCCGTTTCACGATTACCTTGTTCTTGAACCTGACCCCTAGAGTAACCCGCGGATCTTACTTGTCGAGTGACAAATTTTTATTCGAAGGTTTCTCGCTGCGTTCGCTTTCATTTTGATAATATTGAAAGCAACTGTTCGCGAAGCACGATGCATAGGTATCGGTACATGGGAACGAACGAATATCGTTTCTGTGGTAGTTTTATGTTTCGAAGGAGAACGTTATCGGCGTTTTCCGATTCCATTCGAGTCTCGGTTTGAAACGTCATGACGGACGCGAAACAAATGGACAGGCGCCGATCGTTTCGTGGTTATTTCTTGGTGATCTGTGCCAGTCGATAGGAATGTTTAACGACACGCTTCGCTCGCAAACTTGACTCGAGTTAACTCAAGTTAATTCTTAACTTTCGATAATATCTTTGACAAACCAGTTGGATCGGGTCTTCGCCCTGGTCTTGAACGTACATGTATAAATAGCTACGCTTACGAGCATAGGTCGATTTCTCTATACCTACTGTTCTACAAAGACCGTACATAGCCCTTTCGAATAATGCTTATCGATTATGATTACGCTTCGGGTGTGCCCACATTTCCGTAATGTTTCAACCAGGCTCGATGTACACCGATGTCGTGTATCAGTTTTTAGTACGATAACATTAGTTTTTACAAATAACGTTTCCCATTGGTAGTACCGACGTTAAATAACGACGACGGCCACGGCGATCACAGTCACGACGGCTACGACTACGACTACGACGACTACGACGGCGACGACGACGATAGCGGCGATTAGAACTGATTAGAAGAACGGCTCGTCGTCGACCTCGTTCGAGGCCGAGTGTTTCTTTTTTCTCGACAAGTGAATTGCGGGGCAACGTCAGCAATTTTTGAAGAATCTTTTTGACCCCTTTTAAACGACGAAAGGTTTCCTCGGGGTTTGTTCAGTAGCGTGCACTTGTTATTACTGAACGCATCGCGCGATAACGATTAGGCCGAATTTTCTTGTAGCGAGTAATCTTGAATGATTTTCGTGTAACGCTTCTCGGGAGACGGTTGATTTCGAGTTGTAAATTGGACGCGTAAATCGGTTGATCGGTCGAGCAAATACGCGGGCGACTCAGTTGCGTGAAAGACAACGGAAAACTGCGTCTAAACATAGTTTGGGCAAACCCCTAACGTTTCGGGTATCCGTCGTCAAGCGAGAGAAAAGGAAAACGAAGGAAAGAAAGTCGATGCAAATCGAGAAACGAGATGGAAAGGAATACGCGCGTGGCTCTAAGGGACGCTATGTTAGAGGTGGGGTAAATGCTCCGACGAAGAAACCGACGATTTTGTCTATATTTAACTCGCTATATTCACCACACTGTTTTTAAGTACTGCCTAGGTAGCTACATACCACATATACCGACACGTGTGTACGTGGAATATATTCTATAGGTATTGTACCGGCGGCGTTGCTGCGAGCGAATCAAAGTGAACTTTTTACTGTTACGATTAGCGTTCTCGTAGATTAGACGGACACCGGGAATGAGTTTAAACCAGGCCGGGAGTCGAGCAATATCCGCGTACGCGAATATTTCTGACAAAGAAAATGTGTTTAGGGGTCGTAAAGTATTAAAGGGCACTCTCTCCCCCGTCCTCTTTCTCTTACGTGTGCGGCAAGGCTTCTCTTCTATCACCTCCAGGGCTTCCGATCAATTTGACATAGGGAGCTTGCTGGTTCTGTGGCTCGATAGACTCATTTAAATGGTTCACGATACTCCTAATCATATATCCGCGGTCATTTAACCATCAGAATATTCCGTCAGTCGTTACGAGCACGTTACGCGTGCATACATGGCTACCTATATATTTATTACATGCGTTGCACTTGCGCATATCAGATGGTACGTGGATAATAAATCAAATATAATTCTCCCTTCTATGGAAAGCGATGCTTGCTTCGAATCTTCTCAAGTGGATTTACATCGTTTTTCGCATCGATTCGATAGCGACTCGATTCGCACCTTTGATTCGTTCCTTTCCTTACGGTCTTGTGCGCAGCACGCATCGTATAAGCTGCTGTCATTCGATATTTTGTCTCGAGTATACGCATACAAGTGTGCAATGTCGCTGCAAATTTACTGTCGAAATAAAAGCGACGAAACTTCCTAGCTGAGATCTGGCTCTCGTAGCTTTCGTCTCGCGAGCAAGTGCGCGAAAACAGATGAAACGTAGTCGCATAGGTAGACGGGAATAGAGAGAGAGAGAGAGAGAGAATACAGAGAAGTGGGTGCACAGGATACGCAACGATCGATTGATGGCTACTACAGAATCAACCACGTGACGGGGTGCGGTATTCGTGACGTCACGGAACGACTTTTCCCGTTTCCAGTTTATCGTTGTTTGTAATTTCATTTCACTTTGAACTTGTACTTTGAACATTTAGTTGCTGGAATATCGGTTGATTGCGATACCATTACTCTAGCCTTTCTAGCCTCATCTTTCTACCCTTTCCCTCGGTTTCTATACCCGCTCCGTTCACGTGGTAAACAATAATGAGAGATTCAGCCATAAACGTATATCCGTTGAGTACGCGCATCGTTAGCCATGGTTAACGGTTTGTTAGCTTGGCGTAGACTTCGCGTAGATTTCGCGTAGATCTGATTCTTAAAACCAAGTATGAAGAAACGATTCTCGTCTTCTTAACCTTACCCTTACGTTACTTGACCCTGACAATTGAATAGCCGTCGCTTTATGAAGCCAGCGTAGTGCAGTCTCTTGGGTGGTTGTGCTTGGTTATGACCCATTACATTGTATCGGCGTCGTTCTAGGTCGTGATAATAATCAAGTTACCATCGAAATATCGTGTAATAGCACCTTTCATCGTTCCATGCGTGTAATGCCAAGACAACTGGTAATATTATACATAATATTCGCACGACTCGCGACTATACGAGCATTGTATTATAGCGAACCTCGTTCTTCACGTTGTTTCAGGATTCCTGTCGTGGGACAAGGACAGCTGTCACGTAGACTTGGAGAAAGAATTATTGGCCTTGGTAGCACAAGCCCCGGAGGGTGAAGAAGCTCGAAACGGTACTCGATATTTACGTGATATTTCTCCTCATTAGATAAATCTGTAACCTTAGTTGGCTAACGAGTTTGAACAATCTGCGAATCGTTACGCTCGTGCGTCCGTTCTCGATGAACGAGCGCTCGAACGATACGTATCGCAGGTGGCTGTGCCGTAGATGGTTTAATCGAACGGAACGAATGAAATTTCAGGCGAACGACTGATTCAATACGCTACCGAGAATCTTGTTACGGAAGTTCTGATCCACCCGCAGACGAACACGTTGTTACAATGCATCCGT